>NC_062568.1:91817500-96855000 GCF_022837055.1 Prionailurus viverrinus
AGTTTCTGTGTTTTGTCTTTATCAGGTCTTTGGTTTGTTAAGAAAGTTAAAACTTCTCAATGTTAAAGGAGCTAAGTTTTACTAACAAGTATATTACCCTATCTATTCACCTTTGTAACGTTGGTTAAATAAATAATTAAACTTCAAGTTTTATAATGATCCATAATCCTTTTTAGGCATGAACTTTAAAATTTTACCATGATTTGAGTTGTAAATGAAGTCTTTTTGACCAACCAGGCTTGTTTATTTGGTATGTTAAGTTACATGGAAAGTACAAACAAATAATGATCAACCTTAGGTTGTATTGCTTGGGTAAATGCTAGAACTGTTCATATAAGGAGAAAGATAGATATAGATATGGATATAGATAGATATGAAATTCCTGACATTTTAATATCATTTGATATTCTGATTATTGAAGTGTTCTGTGTCACAGAAATAACTGAATTTTCTTATCAATTGGATTATGGTCTTTTGTCATTTACAAAATGAGTTTCATCTTAAACCAGATTCATAAAAGGACTTTTTTTTTAACAAATGCAGGTTTTTAATATCTTTAAAATCATAAAACTGGGGTGCCTAGGTGACTCAGTCAATTAAGCGTCTGACTCTTGGTTTGACTCAGGTCACGATCTGATGCTTCATGAGATTGAACACTGTGTGGGGCTCTGCACTGACAGTGTGGAGTCTGCTTGGGATTCTTCCTTTCCCTCTCTCTGCCCCTTGCCCACTCGTGCTTTCTCTATCTCTCTCAAACAAATAAACTTAAAAAAAAATCATAAAGCTGGAATGGGGAAGAATTTCCAGAACTAACGAAAAGCTATATTCAAACTGAACAAGAATTAGTAACATGGAACTAAATGAACTGAAGAAGATGATTATAGTTTTTGTGACTCTTATTTGAAACACTGCTTGTTCTCTGATATTCGCTTTTCCAGATTAAGAAACTTTCTCTTAAGATGACTTTCTCTGACTTACGGAAACATGGTAAAATATTCATTTCTGAACAAATTGAAGCATCTAGCTTTCCTCCCTAGCTGAACCCTTTGAAATTCAAAAGCTCTCAGTGAATATCCTTTCTTTCAAGGCAGTTACAGTTGTTTGCATAACTTCAATAAGAATCTGTTCTCAGGGGTGCCTGGGTGGCTCAGTCAGTTGAGCATCCGACTTCAGCTCAGGTCATGATCTCACAGTTCGTGGGTTCGAGCCCCGTGTCGGGCTCTGTGCTGACAGCTCAGAGTCTGGAGCCTGCTTCTGATTCTGTGTATCCTCCTCTCTCTGCGCCTCCCTTGCTCATGCTCTATTTCTCTCTCTCCTTCAAAAATAAATAAAAACATTTTTAAAAATTTTTTAAAAAATCTGTTCTCCTTGTAACAGGACACCATTGGAAATATTGGTTATTTTACCAAAGCTTTGACTGGAATGTCATATTTCAGAGAGACATACATAGATGTCAGATATGACCATACAGCTTTAAGGAACCAAGGTTGCTTTTATGAAACAAAAAGCCAGTGGACCCCTGGGTGGCTCAGTCAGTTAAGCATCCAACTTCAGCTCAGGTCATGATCTCACAGTTTGTGAGTTCGAGCCCCACATCAGACTCTGCACTGTCAGTACAGAGCCTTCAAGGATCTTCTCTCTCCCTCTCTCTCTGACCCTCTCCTACTCATCCTCCCCCCCATATTTCTCTCAAAAATAAACATTTTAAAAAATGAAACTTAAGCCAGCAAAGCCCCTTTGAACTGTTGGCCTGATACCTTGCTTACAGATTTCCCAGCAGCCTTACCAGGTGAGTAAAGAATATCACTTCCTGGCTGGTGTAGGAACCTCAGGATATTTGGGGAACCTTAAGAAGAGGAATTCACCCACATCTACAGGTACTGCAGGCATGTCTGATGGCAAGTATTTGGCTTGGACTTTGGCCTAGAGCAGCTACTAAAAGTTCAATCAACATTCTTTATAAAAAGTTCCAGCAAAGCAAATTTGTCTAGCAAAGATCTATATGACCAGTCACTATTCTTGCTGAGCCTATGTAAATAATTTGGCCAAGTTTGTTAAAACCAAACTTGTTTTTCAAATGAATTAGTTTTGATTTGGCTATCTCTGGAAATAGGGTGATTTTGGAGAGAAAATTATGTTTCAGTAACATATCTTTGCAGGTGTTAAACTCTAGTTCTGATTGTCTTTGAATGTCTGTTGTTTGCCTAAGCTAGACAACTTGAGGTAAACTTCAGAGAAATTGGCACAGTAGCTCATGTATAGAGAATCTTCTTGCTTGTTATTATCTGGGCATAATAATAGGACTCCATGGGCATATGATTATTTGAACAGCTGGAAAATGGGATGGATTCCCGCAGTGGTAAACTCAGCTATCACCTTGACCAATTCTGTGTGGCTGGGATGACAAAACCAGAGTGTGTCCCAGTCCTTGGGGTCAACTATGCTTGTGGAGATAATGGATGGCCCCACTTCCTTATACCTGGATTGGATAATACACTTGGGGATGCCCTTATCTCCTGAGGCAAGTTTTCTCCCACTTGCCAGTGATTCCTCATAATTAGGATATTGTTAATTTAGACATCAAACAAACAGGACTTCTTGGTGGTTTTATCCCTTAGCCATATTCACCCCAGGGGTCACCTCTTTTGATGTAAAATTGCAAATAGAGGCTTTAGCCAGGCATACAGTAGCCATCTTAAAAGACCCAGCTCAGTTTAAAAAGTGGCCCTCCAAAACTGAATGGCCCTTGATATTCTGACTGCAACCCAAGGAGGCACCTATGCTTCATTAAAGCAAAGTGGTAGGTTTGTACTCCAGATTTTCACAAAAATAAGACAGGATTACCACCTCACACTTATGCTCAAATTAAGGGTCTACAAAATTATTCTCTCTCTTTCAAGGACTGGTTAAGTTCCTGGTTCACAGGAGGACTATGGTCAACTATTATGGGTCTCTTTGTTGGACTTCTCACTCTTATAGCCATACTAATCCTCATATGTTGCCTTTTCCAAAGTTTCTCTGCTTAGTGCCAAGACTCCATCACTACAATAACTTCAGGTTGACAGATGGTCCTTACCACCCACAGAGATACTTCTTTGATGTCTACATTGGACTTGTCTGCCTCCACTTTTCCTAATTCCCCTATATGTTCCTGACTAATCAATGTTGACCCATTAGGTAGGGACATCTCTAGGTCTCTATTCAGCAGGAAGATGCTACAGAAGATGAGGCCTTCCACCTGCCTTCAACAGTCTTAAAGATTTAAGGGTCAGAATTGTTCAGAGGACAGGGGGGCACCTTGGTGGCTCAGTCAGTTAAGGCTCTGATTCTTGATTTCAGCTTGGGCCATGATCTCATGGTGTGAGTTCAACCCTGCATTGGGCTCAGCAATATGAGAGTGGATGCTGCTTGGGATTCTCTCTTTCCCGCTCTCTCTGCCCGTCTCCTGCTCACTCTCTGTGTCTTTCTCTCAAAATAAAGAAACTTAAAAATTGTTCGGGGTGGGGGAATGAGGAGAACAAAGGGAAGAGAATAATAATCAAAATTATATTTTCTCACAACTTGCAGCCCACTGATAAATCCCTGAGACATGCAGAGCGTGACCCTGCCCAAGGCGCTCATGTCTGCCTTAATGGTGATGTTTTGCTAGAGACTGAAAGCAACCCTGTCTTCACAACAGCCAGAACTCCAGGATCCCATGACTCTTCTTTAACATGCACAAATCGCTTTAGAGACTAGGATTATCTTTACCCTCCACACACCCCCAAACTTAAAAGTATACAATCATTCCTCACCTTTCAAGTACAACTCTTTCTGCCAATGGGTCCTGTCCCTGTGGTATAATTAAAACACCTTTTTGCACGATGCGATATCTCAATTCATTCATGACCATTGGGCTCGATGATCCTGCATCACATGGAGATGGTGATGCTAATGTGCACAGGTGCTCAAGGCATGGCTTCCTCCTGTCCACAGCACAGTTATAGACACAGGCATGGACACGGAAGGACACCATTTTACTGAAAGAAACCAGTCCAGGGTCACACAGCTGGTAAGCAGCACAGCTGGATCTCAAACTCTAGGCTCCTGGCCCTGTACCCAGGGGCCACAAAGGGCTCTCCAGATGGGAAGCTGATACTGGCTTTGGGGACACTACTTTACCTCCATGAATGATCTCACCTGTTTGAGGCCCCCAGTCTCTGTTCACTGCTGCTTCTTTCCCTGATCTCTGCTCCAGTTATAATTGGGGTGACCCTGGCCACCTGCTAGGCCCTCCCTGCCCAGCACACCTAGTGCTGCCAACAATATGGGTGTTGTCCCAGGGCTCCCAGGAGATAAGCTGATGAAGTATTTCTCTTAAAATGCTCTCATTCCTGCAGATCCCAGGAGATCCCATGAGAGTCATCTTGGATTATTCCTCCTCTGGGATTCATAATGTAAAGTCCATCCTAATGGGTAGGAGGGTCATATAGACAAGTGACAGATCGACCACTGTTTGGGGTATTAAAAGGTCTAGGTCAGTTAGAGATGATTTGGGGACCAGACAATCTTCTCACACCAATATTTCAGGATATTCCAATATGTCTGGAGACATATTTGATACAATTTTATCATGCTCATACCATTCAGTCAAATATAGCTCTTTTTCTTTGGGATTTCTTTATTCATATTTATGAAGGTACTTCTCAATTACTAAACATACGGGAATTTCTAGTTAGGTTTTTAGCAGCTATTTCTAGCACATTAAATTACCAAAAGATATTCTGTGTGTTTCATTCCTCTGGAATATATTGAAATTTCACGGATGGCCAAAATAGTGTGAATTTTTGTATCTGCATCCTATGTGCTTAAAGTTAATGTGTCCTCAACAGTGTTACATGTAGATGTGGACACATAAATGGATATTGCTGTAGGATTTAGATGGTTGCTATCAAGATCTATATCTTATGTATGTTCTATCTTCTTTGGGTTATTTAGAGAGGGTTGAAAATACTCACTCTGCTTATGTATTTCATTGGAGTTCTGAAAGGAAGGAGAGCGCTCCAAGAAGAGGGGAAAGGGACCTGGGTTGGGAGGGACCAGAAACCAGAAGGTCTGCCAGTGTTCCAGAGAGCAACAGTCATTGGGATGGCACATGGTGATGTGGCAGGTGAGAAGTGGCTTTTTAAAAAATTAAGTCACGCTGGGTGTCTGTGTTGATCTACCAGGGGTGAAGGCAGCTGATTGGTCGAGAGAGAGAGAGAGAGTATAAATGTTACAGGCTGTTAAAGCAATGCTCAGGGAGTTGAAGGCTTGAAGATAGATGGATCCTCCTCTGCTCCAGCTGCTACTTGTGTCCTGCTCACCTAGTGATTTGTTGACCTGCTGACCAACTAACCTGTCTGAACCCCCCTTCCTCCACTCAAGAACTTGATCTGATCTTGGTACTGTCCCTCACCCCCTTCTTCTCCTGACACACACACCCTCCCCAATCCCACCCTTACTGAAACACCACCTCCAGCCCCAATTATCACCCCACTCCATTCCCACCCCCACTTCCTCCCTGGTGCCCCGGTGCCCCCTGATAACAACCAGGACACGAAGGTGCAGAGGGTGTTTTTCTGTCTACTCATGCTCTGGTGTCCCAGTTACTCAAACCCAAATGTGAGTAAACATGGGACATAGGGGATTCTTCCTTCCTATTGGGTTCATTCATACTGTGGTTAAACAACAGTTTTTTCATGGGGTTCTTGATGGGAACTTCAGAAGAACTTCAGTTCTTCCTGAAGACTGAAGACCACAGGCCAGGTTTCTCCACAGCTGTCCACATCCAGTTCTGGGTTCGGTTTGTGCTGCTTTGTCCAAAAAGATCAGCATTGACAGGATGGAAACCTAAAAACAGTATATTTATAGTGTCAACAAGGAAGGATTTATGAAGATACTAAAAGCCACTGAGATCTTAGTCTTCAATAGGGGCTTATATGATATGTGAATTATATCTCATTAAATTTGTTTTCAAAAATGTAAGAAACTTATTTAATAGCATCTATGGATATTAGATTGACTCCTGGAAGCCCTGTCAAGATCCTGATTCAAGCCTTGTAAGTTTAGGGTCCATCTTAGATGTGATTTGTTTTCCTGTCAGCACACTGTTCATATTTGTGAAGTTTGCTAGCCCTGGGAACAGTGGTATCTGAAGCATTGGTGTTCACACTAGAGGGTTAAAAAGTGAAATGTCCTTTGTGCTCTGTGCTTCCTTGTTTGTTGACTTTTAAGAACTTCTGATCAGCCCATTCTTTGTGGTTTTGGAGGCTGCCCCTAGGGACTCTGTCCCATAACATTGATGGAAGTTCTAAGCAGCCCAGCAGAAACTAGCTGCATCCTGCTGGGACATGTACAATAGGAAAATCACTAGGAGCCACATGATCAGGAAGTGAAGGAATTTGTCCTTTCTTTAACCATGTATGTGCAGAGGGTTGATTTACCCAAAGCAAAAAGTTCCCAAATGTCTTTAGGATTATTCGAATATAAAGATATACCTAGATCCCAATGTGAATGTTTCACTTACTTATGAAAAGGCAAACCTATAGGGTACCTGGGTGGCTCAATCAGTTAAGTGTGTGACTCTTGATTTTGGCTCATGTCATGATCTCACGGTTTGTGAGATTGAGCCCCATGTTGGGCTTTTCACTGACAGCTCAGAGCCTGCTCAGGACTCTTTATGTCCCTCTCTCTCTGCCCCTCCCCCACTTGCATGGTCCCTCTTTCTCAAAAAATACATAAACATTTTTAAACATTAAAATCTGTACCCCCCAGGGGAGAGAGACAGGGAATACCTATAGAAATAAATAGATTTCTTTAGATTGGCAGGCACCAGATTAATAGAGCTGGATCTGGAAAGCCCCAGTAGTCTGGAACAACCCTTGTATTGAGGCAGAATCATCCCCCATGAATAACTCTAGTCAAAATAGAATCTATTCTGTTTCTTTTGAGACTACAAAGGAGGAAATTTCTTGGTCATCTTTATTAGAATTCTCCTTCTCTACCTGGGTTGCATCTCATAGATCAGTTCAGCTCTCTCTCCTACCTCATCTCTGAGTTTTGCATAAACTAACTTTTGTTGTATTTCCCACCTGCCCCTGTTAATGGCCATTGTCTGTGAGAATGTAGTGAAGAGACTGTACAGCAACATGCAGAAGAATGAAACTGGACCACTTTCTTACACCATACTCAAAAATAAACTCAAAATGAATGAAATACCTAAATGTGAGACAGGAAACCATCAAAACCATAGAGGAGAAAACAGGCAACAACCTCTTTGACCTCAGCCACAGCAATTTCTTGCTCCACACATCTCTGAAGGCAAGGGAAATAGGAGCAAAAATGAACAATTGGGACCTCATGAAGATAAAAAGCTTCTGCACTGCAAAGGAAACAATCAACAAAACTAAAAGGCAACTGACACAATGGGAGAAGATATTTGCAAATGACAGATAAAGAGTTAGTATCCAAAATCTATAAAAGACTTACCAAACTCAACACCCAAAAAGAAATAATCTAGTGAAGAAATGGGCAGAAGACATGAATAGACACTTCTCTAAAGAAGACATCTGGATGGCCGACAGACACTGCTCAACATCACTCATCATCAGGGAAATACAAATCAAAACCACACTGAGATACCACCCACCAGTCAGAGTGGCTAAAACTGACAACTCAGGAAACAGATGTTGGCGAGAATGTGGAGAAACAGGAACCCTCTTGCATTGTCAGTGGGAATGCAAACTGGTGCAGCCACTCTGGAAGACAGTGTGGAGGTTCCTCAAAAAATTAAAAATAGAACCACCCTATGACCCAGCAATAGCGCTACTAGGAATTTATCCAAATGATACAGGAGAGCTGATTCATAGGGGCACATATACTCTTTATACCATTTACAGCAATGCTTTCAACAATAGCCAAATTATGGAAAGAGCCCAAATGTCCATCAACTGATGAATGCATAAAGATGTGGATTATACATACAAGAGAAAACTACTTGGCAATGAGAAAGAATGAAATCCTGCCATTTGCAACAACATGGATGGAATTGGAGGGTATAGTCAGAGACAGATTATCATGTTTTCACTCACATGTGGAACTTGAGAAACTTAATGGAAGACCATGGGGTAAGAGAAGAGGAAAAAATAGTTTCAGAGAGGGAGGCAAACCATAAGAGATTCTTGAATATGGAAAACAAACAGGGTTGATGGGGGTGGGGGATGGGAGAGGGAGGAAATGGATGATGGGCATTGAGGAGGGCCCTTGTTGGGATGAGCACTGGGTGTTGTATATATGCTATGAATCACGGAATCTACCCCCAAAACCAAGAGCACACTGTATACACTGTATGTTAGCTAACTTGACAATATTTTTTTTAAAAAAGGAGTCAATTACTAATATTAGCAGCTAGACAGCTGCCAGATGTTTCAAGAGTACCCAAGACTGAGGATGGTTTACATTCATATCAATATGGCCCATTTTTGGTGCATTTGATCCCCATGATCATTGTGCTGACAGCCCCTGCTCTCTTTCAGACAGTGGCCACTCAAAGACAGTGTACATTTCCAATCAGCACACATTTTAGTGACCTCAGTTCTGAGAGCTGAAGAAACAAATGGTACACATTGTGGAGGCTACTTTCTAGAAAGGTTCAGTTGCACAAAATTACAGCTTCGTATGTGAATTCGTGTGAATTGCATTGTGTGTGTGTTTGCTCCTAAAATACTGGTAAGTCTAGTTTTTGTAAAATGATATGTGTTCTTTTGTTTTGATGACCATATCCAGGACTTTTGTATTCTTTTAGAAATTAATTTTCATAGTTGTTATTGATTGATTTAGGTACAATACTGTGAAATAGGAATGTGAATTCCTTTCATTGGCTATTTGACGGGCGTATTCAGAGAAACTTAAAATCTCACAGATATCATCAGAATATACAAGATCATCTGATTATGCAAATCTTTATTTACTTCAGAAATCTGACATTTTGGGCTATGATTTGGTATCAAACATTAAAAGAAAATGTCAATGGGTTTAGGAAGTGAAAAAGAAGTATAATTTGCTTGGAATAATAATCTCATATTTATAATAGCAACTACCCATCTCTCTCAGTTATATCCCTATCTGTAAACATCTATCTAACATTCTCATTTGTATCTCTAGTACATTTTTTATTGTTACTTTCTCCTATTCTTCCAAAAATTTTGGGCATATTTTTGGGGATATTTCAAAGGAGTTTATTTAGGTACTTTAAGAATGTACAATAGAAGTCATTGACTTCTTATCTACCATATGTTTGCATTACATATTTTTCTATTTTAAGTTTGTTTATAAATTCTTAAGTTAACTATTTAGAAAGTATTTGGAATGTGTTTGTCAGCAAAATAAAATCCCTAAGTGTTGCCTGTTAGAGTTTTCCTATAGCTTCAGTGTGGTGTAATTTATGTATAGTAACACCTTTTTAAAGGAAATGATTTGTTGATATTTGACATATGTAAGGAGTAATGAATCTATCACCACAGTAAGAGAGTAAACACACTCCATCACTCCCAAAAGTTTGCTCCTGCTGCTTTCTAAGCCGTCTGTCCTCCTCCTTTGAGGAGGCATTTGAAAGTCTCCTGGAGATTGGTTGAGAATTTGTAAAGATGATTCTTTGTGACAGATATATTGTAAATGTCTTTGATGGATTCCTTGTTGTCTCCAATATTATTTCAGCTTCTCCATATTTTAGCATACCATTTCTCTCTTGGCTCTGATGTGTTTGGAATTCTGTGGAATCATAACATTATTACTGCCTCCCTGGGAATTTGTGCATTTCTAATTTACCTCTTCAGAACTGTACTTGCTGTGAGTATACTAAAGTACCTTATATTTTTTAAATCATAAATAAGCAGAAAATTTTATACTCACTGTGCCTTTATATGCACTCAGTATTACAAATTTCCCTCTAATCTGTTCAATTGTCACTATCATTTAGATTGAACTATTTAAAAATTTCTGTAGAAATGTCTTCTTTGACACATATATATATTTTTAAGTTCAAGTATAATGTACATACAATGTAATATTAGATTCAGGTGTACATTATGATTCTACAATTCTTTACATTTCTCAGTGCTCATCACCATAAATGTACTCTTGATCCCCTTGACCTCTTTTGCCCATCCCCCCACAAACCTCCCCTCTAACAGACCAACAGACCATGTGTTCTTTAGAAGCTTATTTAATCTACAATGTTTTTGTCATTTTCCAGATATCTTTCTGTTTGTGAGGTCTAATTTGACTCATTTGTGGTCTGAGAACATAGTTCCTATGATTTCTGTTATTGTGGCTGTTCAGATGTATCTTATGGCCGCAAATGTGACCTATCTCAGTGAATGTTCTGTGAGCTTGACAGGAATATATAATTTTCTGTTGGATGAAGTGTTCTACAGATGGTAATGGATCCAGTTGATTAGTGATACTGTTCAGGTCATCTGTGATCTTACTGAATATCTGTATGCTGGATCTGTCAGTGACTGATAGAGGGTATTGAATTCTCCAGCTGTAGGAATGGATTCAGCTCTTTCTACCAGCAGTTCTGTCAATGTTGGCCTTATGTATCTTGACACATCTCTTGCTAATGCATGCACATTAGAAACTGTTGTGCCTTTTTGGAGAACTGACTTCTTTACCATTGAAGTAATGCCAGTCATTATCCCTGACAATTTTCCTTACTCTGTAGTGTGTTTGAAGGATAATTTCACTGGTTAGATAGTTTGATGTTTCTTTTAACACTTGAAATATTCCATTCTTCTTGATTGCATGGTTTATGAAAAGAAATCTCAGGTATTTCTTATCCTGGTTCCTCTTGGGTAAGGTGTTCTTACCCCTCTCTCCTCATAATCACAACCCCTGCTCCAGATTTCCAAGGCTGTTTTAATTATCCATAGTTGAATATATTAAGCATAATTGGTGGGTTTTTTGTTCTTGTTATTAGTCATTTGTATGTTTGTCTTGGGTATTTGTCCTGCTTTTGATCTTTTGAGCATCCTGGATCTGTGATTTGGTGACTATTTGGGAAAATCCTCAGTCATTATTGCTTCAAATAACTCTGTTCTCCATTGTCCTGGTATTCCTAACGTGTGTATTACACATTTTGCAATTGTCCCACTGGTCTTGGGTTTTCTGTGCCATATTTTTTATTTTTTTTCTTTGTGTTTCCTTTTTGGAAGGTGCTACTGGCATTTCTTTAGGCTCAATGATTCTTTCCTCAGCTATGTTGAGTCTGTTAACCCATCAAAGGCATTTTTTTATTTCTGTTATGGTGCTCTTGATATCTCGAATCACTTTAAAATCTTAGGGGTTCATGGTTACTAAGACTATTATGGTAATTAGGAATATAAGGAGATATTTTTAAAAATCGGTTAATGTATGGATCTGCGTGTATGTATCATATTGAAAATTCTACAATTGACCATGTAACGAAGAGTGCTTGCTACAAGTACAAAAATAATTGAGAAATAGTCTAGTTTAAAGCTTAGTGATAGTTTAAGAGTTTGGATCGATAGTCAATGTCAGTTTGAGATGATTGCTTCTTGTCTGGAGGAAATAAATATTATGGTCGGGACCATGCTAATAGCAAAGGCATAGGAAATTGTGGTTTTTACATAGTGTGGATATAGATTATTTTTGTATAGCTGAGTATTAGATATGATAATGTGTAGTAGTATGATGAATATTGCAGTTAGTATAGATGAGGCAAATAAGTTTATTACTTTTATTTGGAGTTGCACCAATTTTTTGGTTCCTAAGACCAATGGTTACTTCTATAAAAGTTGAAAAAGCCACGTTTTTATATGCGGAGGCATGAATTAGCAGTTCTTGCATACTTTTTTCAGTAAATAGGAAGGTTTACACTTCTCTTATTAGATTCACAATCTAATGTTTTTGTTAAACTATATATACAGTAAATAGGACCCAGTATGATTTTAGGATTAAGCGATAGGAGAAAGAGTGGGAGTAGGTGGAAAGTTTTTAGAGCATTTTCTCGTGTAAATGATGGGTTGTTTTTAATATGGTGTGTATACTTACCTCGTTGGGTTGTAATAAGTATGTAAGGAGAGTATAGGGCTGTGGTGATAATATTTGTACCTATGAGAATAATGGTAATGTTAGATCATGAGAAGGAGGCTATTACTACAAATAGCTCTCTGATTAAGTTAATTGTAGGGGGCAGGGCTAGGTTTGCAGGACTAGCTAGTAGTCATCAGACAGCTATTAGGGGAAGAATAGTTTGTAAGCCTCATGCTAGGATTATTGTTCGGCTATATACTCGTTCATAGTTTGAGTTTGCGAGGCAGAATAGTATTGATGAAGTTAGTCTGTGGGCGATTATGAGAGCTGTTGCTCCTATATAGCTTCATGGTGTTTGGATTAGTACTGCTACAATTACTGCTATGTGACTTACAGATGAGTATGCAATTAGAGATTTTAGGTCTGTTTGGTGTAGGCAGATAGAGCTTGTTATAACTATTCCTCATAGGGATAGTATTATGAAGGGGTATGCTATTTGGTTTGTTACAGGGTTAAGTAAGACTGTAATACGTATCATTCCGTATCTGCCTAGTTTCAATAATATGGCGGCAAGAACTATTGATCTGGCAATAGGAGCTTCAACGTGTGCTGTTGGTAGTCAGAGATGGAGTCCATACAGAGGTATTTTTACTATAAATGCTATTATGCATGCTAATCAGAGAAAAATATTGGATCAAGTGGTTGAAATTGGCTTGGCTCAGTATTGAATAATTAGGAAATTTAAGGATCCTGTTGTATTTTGGATATATAATAGTGCGACCAGTAGAGGTAGTGAGCCTGTTAGGGTGTAGAATAAGAAATATAGGCCGGCATTTAATCGTTCTGTTTGGTTACTCCATCGGGTAATGATGATTAGGGTAGGGATTAATGTGGCTTCACATAGAATGTAGAATATAATTAATTCTGTGGCAGTAAATGTTATAATTAAGAGAAGCTGCAGGAGAATGAGTATTGTAATATATAGTTTTTTGGGGGTTAGGGGTTTTTTTGATAGGTGTGATTGGCTGGCTATAAGTATTAATTGTAGGAGTCATGTTGTTAGTACCAATAGGGGTGCAGAGAGTGAGTCTGAGAAAAATAATAGTGAGAAGTTAAGACTGTTCTCGCCTAGTTCGTTGAGGTAAGTAAGGCTAATGAGGCTAACTAACAGGGTGTAGGCTGTTGAGTTGATTCAGATTTTGTTGGGTTTTGATAGTCATGTTAGTGGTATGAGTATTGTGGTAGGGATAATAATTTTTAGCATTGTAGGAGGTTTGAGTTTTGTACATAGTCAGTACCGTATGTGTTTGATACTATTACTAGTAAGGATAGGCCCAATGCTGCTTCGCAGGCTGCGAATACTAGTAAGATAATAGGGGTTATGCTAGCTAGTGTGAAATGGCTATTTAGGATTGCTACGGTTATTATAATGAATAGAGATAGCATTATACCTTCTAGGCATAAGAGGGAGGATATTAGATGGGACTGATATATTAGTCCTATAAATAACATAATGAAAGCTAGAAAGATATTAATATAGACTATAGACATTTGATAATTATAAGGCAAACTACAATCTAATGAGTCGAAATCATTTGTTTTAATTTAAACTTATTATCATATTCAGTTTACTCTAGTCCTTTTTGGGTTCATTCATAGGCTAGGCTTGCGGCTAATAGTGAGATTAGTAGAAGAGCCATGGTGAGAATAGTCGATAGGTTATTTGTTTGTGAGGCTCAAGGGAGGGGTAGTAACAATGCAATTTCTAGGTCGAACAACAGAAATGTGATGGCTACTAAGAAAAATTTCATGGAGGAGGGTAAATGAGCAGACCCTATAGGGTCAGATCCACACTCATATGGGCTTGCTTTTTCTGCGTGTTTAGTTGAGGTCATCAGAATGCGATCAATATAAGTAGTGTGGATAGGAGTGTGTTGGTGAGTAGAGTAAGTATTACGTTTATTATTCCTTTTCGGACTATACCGAAACTGGTTGATTGGAAGTCAACTGTACTTGTTAATACTAAAGGAATAGGATCCTCATCAATAAACAGAAACACATAGAAATAGTCAGTCATGTCTACGAAATGTCAGTATCAAGCAGCGGCTTCAAATCTGAAGTGATGATTTGATGTGAAATGATATTTCAGTTGATGCAAGAAGCATACAATTAGGAAAGTAGAGCCAATGATTACATGTAGTCCGTGCAATCCTGTGGCTATAAAGAAAGTGGATCCATAAACTCCATCTGAGATTGTGAATGATGTTTCATAGTATTCTGAGGCTTGAAGGAGTGTGAAGTACACTCCCAGGAAAATTGTAATAAATAGGGCCTGGAGTATGTGTTTTCGATTACCTTCTATTAGGCTATGGTTACCTCAAGTAATTGATACTTTGGAGGCTAGAAGTACTGAGGTATTAAGTAATGGGACCTCTAGGGGGTTAAGAGGGGTAATACCTGTAGGTGGTCAGCAGCCTCCTAATTCGGGAGTTGGGGCTAGGTTTGAGTGGTAGAAAGCTCAGAAGAAGCCTGCAAAAAAGAACACTTCTGAGACAATGAAGAGAATTATTCTGTATCGCAGACCTTTTTGAACAATAGGTGTGTGGTGACCTTGGAATGTATTCTCGGATAATGTCTTGCCATCATTGGTATATAGTTAATATGTTGGTAGTTATTACTAAAGTTAGTAGTAATGTTGAGTTATAGTGAAATCATATGGCTAGACCTTTAAGTTATTAGGAGGGCTGAAAGGGCTCCTGTAAGTGGCCATGGGCTAGGGTTGACTATGTGATATGCATGGGTTTGGTGGGTCATTAGGTATTGTCATGTAGGTATAGGCTTACTAGTAGGGTAAAAACATAAGCTTGAATTAGGGCTAGGGCAAATTCAAGGATTGTTAGTACAATAAGAATAATAAAGGTAACTAGAGCAACAGAGGTGCTAATGTTTGTTAGCTTACATTCACCATCTCTTTTTGCATGTTGTTCACTTTTTTCATTGTCTGCATTATCATAGGAATGGAAGTGGTTTTAAGTTCCCAGACTGATAATCCCTACATCTCTGCCATAGGAAGTGTGATTCTAATGCTTCCTGTCTGTGTTCAAACTGTGTGGTTTTTATTTTACAATGCCTTGTAAGTTGTGTTGAAAGGTAAATGTTATGTGCTGGTAAAGAAACTGAGGTAAATAGGACATGAGTGTGAGGTTTTTATATTTATCTGGCTAGGAGTTAGGCTGAATTTACTCCCAGGTGAGACAGGAAGGAGAGACCCCTGGAGTTGAGTATTTTCCCTCACCTGTATTGCTTACTCTTTGGGAAATCCCCAGTTAGGCTCTTAGTTCCTTTTGAGGGCAGATCTTTTCTGGAAGAACAGAATACTTTGGAATTTATTTCTAAATGAGTATTTGCCCCTCTCCCTGCCACTGTAGAAAAACTTGCCTTCACAAAGAAACACACATATTAAGTATTTGGTGTGTTCATATTCCTTTTCATTTCCCCTGCCCATGGGGCTGGGTGACACAGGGAAGCTCAGAGTTTCCTGAGTGGCTTTTTGATAGCATGATGATATTCCAATATCCTGGCAGGAGTTTAGGGCTGGCCTCAGCCTTTCATCATCCTTAAAAACTTTAGAATGGGGAAATACGTTAATGGTGTCAAAACTGGGTCATGCCTAGATCTGATTGAGCTAGAATTTGTCAGGGGTGACTGACATCTGAGAGCACTTTTTGCTCTTTTTTTAAACATCAGCTGTCAGGAAGAGAGAGATCGTGGAAGATGGTGGTATAGGAGGACACTGGGCTCACTGTGTCCTGCTGATTGCTTAGATTCCACCCACATCTGCCTAAATAACCCAGAAAAATGCCAGGAGACTAGCAGAACAGACTCTCCAGAGCCAAGTGTAGACAAGAGGCCCACAGAAGAGGGTAGGAAGGGCAGAGAGGTCGTGTGTGCTACACAGACTGGTGGGAGGGAGCCGGGGCGGTGGAGGGGCAGCCTGCCTGGCAAGGCAGAGCCCCCGAGTCTGGCTTGCAGAAGTGGAGGGGCCAGACTGCATGAGTTCTGACAGCCAGCAGGACTTAACATCTGGAATGTTATAAGTCAGCAGCTCTGCTCGGAGAGCAGGAGGGCTAAAGGACAATGGAAGGGAGAGTTGTTGAGCCCCAGAGACCAGAGCTCAGCTTGGCGGGGAACAAAGGCGCTAGCCAGCGCCATCTCCCTTGCCCATCCCCTAGCCAAAATCCCATAGGGAACCAGTTCCCATCATGGAACTTGCTTGCACTGCGCAAACACCCAACACTGTGCTTCTTGTGGATCCATCCCTCCGATGGGTCTGCCTCCCTCCCGGTGCCACAGGGCCCCTCCAGAAGCAGACCACCAAAGGCAAAGCGAGCTGAGTCTGCCCCTCCCGCCCCTGTGCACCTTGTGGATCCACCCCGGCTAAAATGCCAGATCCCATCGAAGCAGCACCACAAGCCTGGCAGTGTGCAAGTAGCCCAGACAGGGGCCACACCACTCCACAGTGAGTCCTGCCCCTGGGAGAGGGGAAGATAAGGTACACACCAGTCTGACTGTGACCCCAGTGGTGAGCGGGGGCAGACATCAGGTGTGACTGCAGTCCCGCCCATCAACACAAGCTACTCCGGACAACACAGGGGAAGTGCCCTGCAGTTTGGAGCAACCGCAGGGACTACCCAAAATGACTAAACGGAAGGATTCTCCTCAAAAGAAACTCCAGGAAGTAGCAACAGCTAATGAATTTATCAAAAACGATTTAAGCAATATAACAGAACAAGAATTTAGAATAATAGTCATAAAATTAATCGCTGGGCTTGGAAAAAGCATAGGGGACAGCAGAGAAAGACCCTGAATAGCCAAAGTAATGTTGAAAAAGAAAAACAAAGCTGGAGACATCACAATTCTGGACTTCATGGTATATTACAAAGCTGCAATCATCAAGACAGTGTGGTATGGGCACAAAAACAGACACATGGATCAGTGGAACAGAATAGGGAACCCAGAAGCGGACCCTCAAACATATGGCCGACTAATCTTTGGCAAAGCAAGAAAGAATATCCAATGGAAAAAAAAATCTCGTCAGCAAGTGGTACTGGGAAAACTGGACAGTGAGAAGAATGAATGTGGACCATGTTCTGAAACACACACACACACACACACACACACACACACACACTCAAAATGGATGAAAGATCTAATGTAAGACAGGAAACCATCAAAATCCTAGAGGAGAAAACAGGCAACCCATCTCTTTGAAGAAGTTGGCTGCAGCAACTTCTTGCTGTAAATTAATTATGCAAAATAAAATTATTGTAATTTCATTGGATTACTTACTATTTTGCTATTTATCAGGAACTATAGGTTTTTACTAATAATATGTTTTGACAACAAATTTAATTTTGTTTTTTCCCCTCTTAGAGCCTCAAGAATATCATGGTAAGAATTTAAGCTTTAGTTTTCTTTGCAATATTTTCTCAGTACTGGTGTTTGGTGGGTTTTTCTTTTTTTTAATGTTTGAGTGAGAGAGACAGAGTGTGAGTGGGGGAGGGAGACACAGAGTCCAAAGTGGGCTCCAGGCTCCTACTTATCACCACAGAGGCCGATGGGATGGTAGAACCATGAACCGTGAGATCATGACCTGAGCCAAGGTCAGACATGTAACCAACTGAGCCACCCAGGTGCCCCTTGATGTGCGTTTTAATTCACCTAAGGATAAATATGGTGACTTCTGATGTCTAATTGACTTGTTAACTCTTGAAATTCATCTTTCTCTTCCCTGTTTGGAGCCTACGTGATAATGTGGAGGGAGTTGCCATCTCTTAAGACATCAGGAGGAGGAACATGTCACCAGAGTAGAGGGAATGAAATGAGTGTAATTTTACATAGAAATGGTTAGGAAACAAGTGATGATATGAGCCTGAGGTTTGGAGTGAGTACTTTGCTATGACCTGGTTCTTGGTGAAATGTGAGAATGAGAAAACACTCTATCTACAAGCCTATCAAGAAGCCTAAGCTTAGAGATGAAGCCAGATATTGCCAGGCAGGGTGTGTGTCACAAGAGAGGTTTAAACTATGGTTTTGAGTCTGAGGTGGAGGGAGCCATTCATGCCAGGGGAGAATGAGTGGAAATGAATTTGTTGCAAATGGGGGTAATGTATTCTGCATGGGCTTAATAGACTGTGGTGATTCTGTGGTGCTGTCTGTTGACAGCTAGGGTGGATGCCTGACACTTAGCAAGCCCTCGAAGGCTGGTGTTCATCCCTTTGAATGCAGCAGTGGTGGCAGGGAAGAGTGATCTCAGAGCATGAGAGCTCTCACACTGGGCCAACAGAAGAGAAGTTTGCACTTTATGGTCAGATGACAGAAATAATCCCTGTTAGAGGAGTCTGTTCTAGAGCTTACATGTGTTGCCTGTAATTGGGTCCTTCATGTGTGTTGAATAATATTCCTGTAAGGTTGGAGGGTAACATTCTCATGTTGGGATGAAAAAAGTTTGTCTTCTAGGAATTGCCATTAATCCAGATCCTCCAGCCACTAAGTGTAAAGCTGAGATGGTACCCGTATGTTTGATTCCAAAGACCTTGTCCTCCAGGGCCCCCAGCCTCGGGTTCATGAACGGCAATCTGTGAGCAGCAGGAAGTCATCCAAGGCCCTTGAGTAGTCAATCAGTCAGCAGTTTGAGCTTTCCTTGTGTGGAATTCCAAATAGCACCTGGGGGTGTAAGTGGCTCAAATCAAGACTAAATGATGGTTTTTTGTTTTTGTTCCTTTATTTGCAGGAACCTATCTATGTACCTTAATACTTGGAAGAGAGAAACGTAAGTTGATAGGATTTGATTTTTCTGTTTCATCTCTGGTGGTGACATAAGTATTTGAAGTGATTGAATTTTCCAAGAAGGATGCTTCCAGATGGGAAAGAAATTAGAAGATATTTTATTGTGTTTCTCCATTTTGGACAATATTTTAAATAGGAATCTCATTGAAATAAGATTTTCTTAGGTTTAGAATGTGCTAAAACTTGATTTCTTCAGGCACAACAGGAAAGCTAAAATGTTAGTTACACCCACCCATCAGATCATGTGTCTGTGCTGCTAATACACTGGGATTATTCCATGTCACTGGTTTGGTAACAACCTTAGAAAATGTGTTTATCTCCTTTCAGTTAGTTTACAGCGGATAACTGAGAAGGTCAATACTTTTAAGAAAGAAAACAGAGAACTTCACTTGCTGAAGAAATATCCATTTGGGAACAGCAGGTAGCATTGCCCTTTCAAATATTTTTTTGTGATTTCATTGTGGTTACTTCCACTCTGGTAGATCATCCTACTGACCTATTTCATGTGTTCTATAAACAGTACCAATTCAAGACAAGCTTCACAAATGTAAAGAGCTACCTCTTTATTTGTGAAAGGAGTCACACATTAGAAGATAGGTTTACCTAGCATTATGCTTTTTTTTAAATTCTGATTCCTTTTTCATGTTTTACACAACAATGAATTAAGGAAGTGTCTTCAGGAAACTAAGAGAGAAAGTAAATTTCTCTCTGATGAAGCTCTTAAATTGATGGTAAGAATCCCTTCTTTGCCTGGATTGCATTCTAAAAACACAAGTAAAAGTAACGAACTATTACTACTCATTCAACATGTTTTGTTGAAGGAGAACATCAAAATAGTGGAGCACTTTAATGAAATTTTAAAAAAATAGTGTTTATTAATTTTTTGAGAGATAGAGACAGAGCACAAGCAGGGGAGGGTATAGAGAGAGAGGGAAACACAGAATCCAAAACAGGCTCCAGGCTCTGAATTGTCAGCACAGAGTCCGACACAGGGCTCAAACTCCCAAACCATGAGATGACAACCTGAGCTGAAGTCAGATGCTTAACTGACTGAGCCACCCAGGGACCCACCTTAATGAAAATTTAAATGATACCCTTCAAAGTGCACTTGCTACCTTGCAAACTCAGAGAGAGAGAGAGGAATGTGAAGAATCAGGAAGTGGTAAGAGTTGGCTGCTGTGATTTTACTGTAATTTGGCTTTGGAGGCTTTTTGTTCATTGGGTGAAGTGAGCACAGCATATTTGCTTGCCGTTTACCACAGTAGAGAGTGGGCCTCTGGAAGCCAAACCTCTTTCTGAACAATGAGCTGGAATTTCACTAGGACCACCAAGATGAGTTTTGCTATTTCAAGGACTAGGTGTTATCTTTTATTTTCACAACTAGGTAATTATCACATCATTCAGTTCTGCCCTCCAAGATACCCAAATATAGTTGGGAGAGAAAGGGTGATAGCCACAGTGTATAATCCTTTCCTTTAAAAAAATATTTTTAAATAATTCTTTATGAATTTTTTTTTAAATTTTAGTGAAAGAGGGCATGTGAGTTGGGGAGAGGGGCAGAGGGAAAGAGAGAATCTTAAGCAGGATCCACACTCAGTGTGTGTGCAGCTGGATTGCATGATCCTAGAATCATGACCTGACCCAAAATCAAGAGTCTTATGCTCGGCTGACTGAGCCACCCAGGTGCTCCATAGTCTCTTTCTCTCTTAATGTTGAACAGTGAATTTTCAACATGAATGGGGGAGGGGGATACACACATATGTGTGTGTGTGTGTGTGTGTGTGTGTGTGTATACACACACACACACACATTTGTATACCACTAAGCCATTTATGAGTTTTTAGACATTAACTATTTTCCACCATCTTTGTCTTCTAGTTATATTTATGCCTCAAGGTCTTTGTTTATTGTAATTCACAATCCTGCTGTGTGAGGTACACTCAAATTGTGCAACCAGTTTTCCATGAAAGTCTTTTCTCATATCTGTCTTAACTATAAGATGCAAATGTTGAATTCGAGGATGTAGAGCTAAGAGCCTTGAGGTCCAATAACTGTCAACTGGAAGGTATATTTTCTGTTGGGGATAAATCCCCATATGGTGGCAATGACTTTGCATTGGAAAGGGAAAGAATACCTTCATACCTTCATGGTTCTTGCCCTTTTTCTGTCTCAGCAAAATCAAGACTCAGGTCATGTGCACATTTATAAAGAAAACACCTTTTTTGTTTGTTTGTTTGTTTGTTTACAGAAAATAAAAAGACCCTGGAAGACAAGTGTAATGCATTGAGGTCTGTGAAAGCCACAAAGGAAGCAAAAGTCAAACAGCTGAAGGAAAAAGCACATAACTTGGAAGAATTCTATGAACAAAGAAAAGTGGCTACAGAAAAGTAAGATGTTCATGTGAGAACTGTCACAAGGACTGCATTGTATGAAAGAATGTGGCAGCCAGTAGAGATAATTCTATTTCTTTTGGAACTGGGTCCAGAGTATTTTTGCCAAATGGACTCAGTAGAATTGGGCCTGCCCTTCATACCTTGCTTTCCGTAACATAACCTGCATTTTCCTTTCTGTCCTAAGTGCTTGTCACACATTGCGTCATGTATTTGGGGGTGGAAGAGGGAAGGTACCATCATTAATTACGTTGACACCTGGATCCACTCTGGATTGTCCTATAGGTTTCAATCCCATCACACTGTTTTGTCATCCAGCAATTAGGTCATTTTTGTTCAGGACCAGACATGGGTCAAATATGTGTGGGGAAAAAACTGAATTATCTTGCTGCAGAAACAATAGATGTTGCTTTCTGGAAAGTGGGTAGGGATGCCAGCAGTACTGGATCCCTGCATCCATTCTGCCAGTGAGATTATTCACTGTAGGCCCAATCCCTAAGAAAGTGAAGTTGTTTCCTGTCCCCTGAGTTTTTAAGTGTAATTCTTCTGAGTCTTGATCAAAGTCTGCAGCTTCACTAGGGCTCATCTTTGCTGGCCACCCCTGAACTACACTTGTTTACTTCTAAGTCTGTGCCCATAAAGTTGTTCAGCTTCTTTGCCGTTCAGATGTATGTCCCCCCCCCCCCCCCCCAAATCAATGATGAGTCCTAGGGAGATTGGGTCCAACTGCCAGGCTGGCTTTGTCCTGGGCTTCCTTCTTCTCCTTCTTGGTCTTTTGTGTCTTTGTGGAGTTGTTAGATATTTGGTGCATTCACTCACATGCTTCCTCCTTTGTACAGATTTCCTTTTGTTCTCAAGAGGAGATCAGGGACTTTAGAGTCCCTCATTCATGTTGGAAATTGAAGTCTTCCTTCTCTTCCCTGGAGACTCAGCTTTATGTTAGTCCTTCCCACACCTGGGGTTAGGGCCTGCTCTGTGTCGCATCTTGTTTTTGTTAATTCATAAGCTCTTTCTGTGAGTGGGTGCAGCACCTGACCACCTCTCTCTCTCCAGCCCCTTACAACAGAGCCACTACATGACAACCACTCCAGAAAACATTTGCTGAAGGACTCCCTGAGAGGCCAGAAGTAAATGCATGTGCCTTTCTCTGTCTAGTGCTTTTGTGTCCGTTTCTAAGAGATTTTCAATTTTGCATGTGATTCTTGAGTACATCAAGTGTCAAGTTGAAACCAGATCAACACCACAAACAAAATAGTCTGAGGGCAGCACAGCAAACCAGCCTTGCCAAGCATTGCCTGTTGCTGCTTTCACTATCAATGGAATCAGTCTTTTTAAAGTAGATTTGGTTCTATGAAGTTGAGAGTTTTCCATCTGAAATCTGTTTCCAGGAAGTAAACCCACACTGTGTGACCATTCATATCAGGTCGTACTTCAGGAGATGTTACTGCTCTAAGATTGGCCTTTTTCTCCACCAGGATAGGTGAAGGTGGAGGCAGGGATTGTAGTCCTGAACTCTAGCGATGTCTGGGAGTGAGCTGCAATGTTGGTGAAGCCATATCCTGGAAGGTCATCTTTCAGGGTGATTGCGTCACGGTACAACTTTTGGACTGAGAATCAGGTCTCCCCATGGAGGCGTAAGACTAGTGATGATCCCCTGCTTCATCCTAATGGGTACAGTTGGTCAGACATGGTTTTTCACATTGATGAAATGAGTCTTCACCATCTCAAACAAAAGACCAACTCTGGGAAGGCACAAAGTGCAATGTTATTTGATGACTATGATAAAGGAGAGGAAACAGAGAACTAGGAAGACAGTTCTGATAGCAGAGTCGTGGCAGCAGACAGAAGTTGAATTTTCCTTAACTTAAATGGGGTGTTCACTTCATTTCTCTGTTTGTGTTGTCAGTCTGTGCATTTATGGGAGATGTGGGGGAAGGGATATTTGCATAGGCCTTCAAGAGTGCTGGGAGGTAGAAAGGGAGAATTTCTGGACGTTGGTCCTGACTGTGTATATATCTTTCCCATCTTAGGAAGCTGAAAATGACACTGTGAACTGGTGGCAAAGAAGAATCAGCTGGCAGCTGCAGGTAAAATTTGAAAATAGCTACAGAAGGGGTGCCTGGGTGGCTCAGTCGTTTAAGTGTCCAACTTTAGCTCAGGTCATAATTTCACAGTCCGTGAGTTCGAGCCCTGTGTCAGGCTCTGTGCTGACAGCTCAGAGCCTGGAGCCCGCTTTTGATTCTGTTACCTCTCTCTCTGTCCCTCCCCCGCTCATGGACACGCTCACTCTCTCTCTCTCTCTGTCTCAAAAATAAACAAACATTAAAAAAAAGAAAATAGCTACAGAAGAAATAAACAAGTACAAGTGAGTTCAGCTACTGATTACCAGCAGCTCATGAAACATCTGTTCATTTTTTTGTTTTTAACCTTTTTACAGTGTTTAGACTCAACATAGTAATATAAGCAAAAATTCAGAGGACATATGCATAGAGTATTAACAGATTAAAAAAAAAAGTAAGTTTTAGAACAAAACAATTAAGTTTCTAAACATTTGCGGATCTCAAGCAATGGCCAGACTGTGTGGAAACTTCGTCCATGCCAACATTCCTTGGGGGTGGTGTCAATTGTCATAATCTATAGGAGAGCAGTGTGTCATATGATGAATCATGCCCATCAACAGGGTAGTGCCATTTCATGGCCCTTGTCTTTGCAACCCTGGGAAACATGGTGAGGATATAAGTTAAAGGAGAATAGAGCTTTATGATGAAAGATACTTGTCACATGATGAATTAGGCCAAGATTGAAAATGGGAAGGAATTCTATGAACTCTGAACCCTACAAGCATGGAATAATAAGGAAAGGATGTAACAATAGCTTTGATCCTACAGTACATTTATAATCATGTAAGAATAAATTGTATCGGGGACAGATACGAGGTTGATGGGAATGTGGCAGATTATTTAAAATCATACCCAATATTGGGCCTTATCTGACAAAAGCAATTGTGACTCACAGGCAACAAATTGAACAAACACAAGAACAGCTACAGCAGGCAGAGCTCATCTTCAGACACCAGGTAATCTGAGTTCTGCCTGACATACTGAACCCTAAGCACCTCATGCAGGTGAGTGTAGTGGCCCTTGGAATCCCTAAACATGGCCTTTTCATTATTGGCTTTTTCAGATTGCAGTTCATGAGAAGAATGCTCAGCACAACTGGGTGCTTTCTTGTTTCCTCCTCTTTCTTTGGTGCACAGTCTGGCAAGACTCAAGGTGGATGTGTTTTTTCTCCCCCAGATCAAGACTCAGATCTGGGACAGGGAGATGGCAGAGCAGAGCAGGGAGGTCGCCTACTTGAAATACGGGTGTGGCCATTTGACTGGCATTTTTATGGATGTTTCGAGGGATGACACCTGCACTGTTTGTTGTCTAGTAGAGGACGTGGTGTTGCAACTCTTACAGAAGTCCATTCCTTTTCTGTATCCAAGACTGGATTGGATGGAAGGAAAGAGGCTGCCTGAGGGATACATGTGGCAGAAACCAATGCCTGGAAGACCAGAGACGCAGAACCCTCCAATGAGAGGTAAGGAGCACGTTGTGACATACAGTGGCCTAATTTCTGCTGTGCAGCCTGTTCCTGTGGGTGATAATCGTGTGGTCTGGAAAGAATCACGGGCACTAAGGACAGCAGGTGGTCTGAAGGGGTGATAGGAGGGTGTTCTCCTCTGGTGCCACAGGCAGTGGGGCACTTGTCCCTGTGACTGGTGGACACATGCCCCTCCTCTGTGACCCTCCCACCTCCTCTAGCATCCCCCTGTCTGAAGAGCCTGGAAAGGATGGCAGGACATGGGCCTCATCCTTCTTCCCACCTGGACCCAATGTGAAGACTTTAGTTTATTTGAGGAGAAGGTCATTTATTTACTATTTTTAATGTTCTTTATTTTTGTTTGTTTTTGTGAACTGTAGCCCTACATGCCTAAATTCAAGTTCCATATAGCTTAGTCCTCTGATGTTATCAGTTCAACTCTGCAGTTTAACTGCTAAATTCTCAGTTTTCCTTTTCTCAATAGTGTAAAATTAGTCTTTGCTTATATAATAACTTCTCACATGTGGAAGGCAGCTTATACATAAGCTGAAAGATTGAACAATTCTCCTTAAGTCTGAAGAAACGCACCCTTCTTGAGGATTCATCGAGGATATACACCAAACCAGTATTCTCAATTTTATTCTTTTTTAAAAGTTTATTTATTTTGAGAGAGACAGAGTATGTCTGGGAGGCATAGAGTGAGAGGCAGAGACAGAATCCCCAGCAGGCTCCACACTGTCATTGAGGACCCAATGCTGGGATTCACAAGCTGTGAGATCATGACCTGAGCCAAAGTCAAGAGTCAGATGCTTAACCCAAGCGTTAGCATTGAGCCACCCAAGCGTCCTCATATTTATTCTTAATCTGTAATGAAATGGTGATTTCCCATGATGTATACTGAGAAACCTCTGTTTTATTGATGAATTCTAAATTGCTAGTTGAGCCTGACCTGTCCACAGTTACTTAATTATGAAACAACATGAAGTAGGGCACCATGAGGTCTTTATCAAAGTGAGGGGATGGTTCTCCCCCTTATCCTTGGGGGTCACCTGAGGCATGTGGCATACCTTCTGCCTCTGGTCAGGGACCTGAGTGTAGGGAAAAGTTTAAGATACTTGAGCAATCAGAAGAGGGATTGTTTTCATTCCGCACAGTCCTCTAAAAGCAGAATAAACCTCTGTCCCTTCTAGGGTCTTTAGTAGATCCAGAAACTCTGAAACCTCTGTGAGTTACAGCAGCTCTGACTGTACCAAGAATGCAGACAAGGACAAGGTAAATGCTGGGGCCATTCTCAGTTATAAGTCTTTCGGGAAAACCTCCTCTTTCGGTACAGCACACTCTCCTGGCCTTGTCTCATTTTGCATGTTGTGTGGTATGTCTGTTTAATTCTTTGTTTTCCAAACGCACACTCATAACCCAGGAGCCCACAGGCTTGTCAATTTTTAGTGTGTCAGCTTTCTGTGGTAAGTTTAGAAGCCAAAAGTGCTTAGAGACTGAGTACCTTAAGGTCTTTCCATGTGTTTCAGGAAATAACGAGAGGAGGGTGACCCCACACTCCAAACAGAAGTCTCCTGGCCTGGGTGACCCCTTCCAACCTCACCTCTGTGGGAACAGTGTGGCTGCTGTGTCTTCCTTTCTTGATTCTGGCTAGGAGATTAACCTGTTAGAAAGTCTGCCATATTGTTTAAAATTCAAAAGTGCAAAAAGACATCATGACTCCAACTTTATATGTTGTGCCCTGTGCTATTTAGAGTGGTCTTTGATAAAGTCAATGTCATCACTCATCACCCTCCCGTCTTTGTTGGTAAATGAGTTGTCTGGAATCCTTCCAGCTATACCTGAGGTATAAATAGTTTGAATACCGTGTCCTTCAGTTATGTTTACATGAGCAGTTTCTGGTTGTGTCCCCAGTCACTGTTAGAGCTGATACAGTCTCATGACACATACCAGGAGTTTTATACCAAAACACTTGCATTAAATCTGTTATGTGAATTTCTACCTCTTTTTTCTGTTGGACATAATTACTGTGTCCTGTAATATGCTTAAAGCCGGAATTCCCTATGAATTAAGATGAACACATCTGAGCTTTGTAGACATTTACAAGTAACTTGTTCTTCACAGAAGACTCTCATTCCCCTGCAATATTCCAGGCATCCTCCACTCTCCAGAGGTCTCAGAGGCCTTTGACAACACTTCAAGAGGGAAGACTCCTTTGTAAGGGAGAGGAGCAGAGGAGGCAAAGTGAGGGTCCGGCTGCAGAACTTTTCGCCAGGAGTGGCTGTGATTCCATGAGCAGAATATGAGCTGTTTATTCCCATTTTTTTTGTGTGTGTTCTTAATATACCAAAAACAGAACATCTGGAGTCACTGTAGAGGAGAGATGCAAGGTGAACCTGGACATCGATGTCTGCCTGTCTGGGGAATGCTACTTCATTAGTCCGTAATTACTTCTGTTAACCCTGTAGGACAGGACCCTTGTTATTTTACTTCTGCAGACATGGGCAGTGATGTATGATGACAGTAGTTTAACCTCTGGCATCTACTACCCCAAGCTGTAGGTGGTATCCAGTGGCAGGGACAGAGTTTTCAGGTATTGATGCTACTCTCTTGGATCCTGGTGGCAGAGAAGGTGGCAGGTGCTGACACGTTCTTCTCTGAGTTACAGTTGCTTTTGGTATTGGTTCTCTTGTCTGGCATATGAATGTAGCTGTCACTTCTGTTCTGCAGGGCAGTCTGGATTCTAGGGACCTCCTCCATTAATGGACGATTCTGCATGCCCTACCCTAGAGGCACCCTGCCCCCATGGACTATTAGGCGCAACCACCTCCTGAATCTTGGTGGCCCTGGGGCCACCCTGAACCCCTCCACCTGCAACACTTGGTAAGATGATGTGAGCACTAGAAGTTGACTTGTAAAACACACTCATCTTATTTTTGTTGCTGTTAGGTCTTTGGCCAAGGTGCAGAGGCAGTACCACAGACCATTGTGATGCAAGGGGAATGTGTCTGCTGCCATTACCACATTCCTCAAGTTTCTCATGATCTCATCTTTGTCATTTCCCCCACCATGTGTTGGTACAGGTGTCTCTTGTGGAGAAGGAATGGGGCTGTGTGCAGAAAAGCAGACATAACGCTTCAGCAGAAATGCCCTGTACACATTCCACATGCTGGGATCTGTGGGGCATGAGGCACAGCCTAATGTATGTCCATTTAGTCGGGCCCCAGCCATCCATAGTTGTTCGATGAGCGATGAATAGATCTGAATCAGGGCTTTTAGGAGTCTTCATCAAGTTATAAGGGATGGTTCTTCAAGTTCTTCTCGGGGATCACCTGGGGCATGTGAGATACCCTCTGCACGTGATTTGGGATCTGACTGGGGCAAATAGTTTAAGTTGTTGGAAGAATGAGGGGAGGGTGTTCTTGTTTTTGATCTCCAAACAGTCTACTCAAATCAGAATAAACCTCCATCCCTTCTAGGGCTCTTTGCAGATCCGGAAGCAGGTGTCACTCCCAAGAGTGACATCAACACTGGCTCTGCCAAAACTGCCAAGAAGCACAATGGCTGTGGCCATTTTCAGTTCTAAGTCTTTAGGGACAGCCGCATCTTTCTGTACAGCACACTCTCCTGCCATCGTCTCTGGTTTGTGTGTCGTATGGTATGCCTGCTGTTCTTTTTTTTTTTTTTTTTTTTCCAAATGCAAAACCTTTACCCCTGAGTCTACGGGCTTCCCTGTTTTCCACCTGGCATTTCTTTGTGGTAACTTTAGAAGCTCAGCATGCTTAAGGGTGAGGACCATAGGGCTTTTCCAATGTGTTCCTGGAGTAAATCAAGGAGGATGACACCACACTCCACTTCGAAGTCTCCTACCTTGCCTCATTCTTTCTGGATCTCCTCAGTGTGGAATCGTTGCTCTTGCTGTTTCTTCCTCTCCTATTTCTTTCTATCAAGGGTTTTAATGTGTTCAGAAAAATCTGTGGGTATCCTTACAATTTGAAAATGCAAAATGCCTTCACTCCACCTTCTATTTTTGTATGTGTCATTTAGAATGGTCTTAGACAAAGTAAATTTCATACCCATCAGCATTTTGGTAAACTTGCTGTCCAGAATCCCTTTAGATGTGCCCTGGGTGTAAATACTCTGAACTATAAGAGGTGACATATTTGTCATAGAAAACATGCACTGAAATTTAAGTTGTCAAGAGAAAAAAAATCCAAGATTACCTGTGTGGCAAGTCCCCACCGTGTCCTTCACTTGTGTTCACATGAGCACGTTCTCTTGTGTCCTGTGTCACAGGTACAGCTAAAACATGGAAACTTACACCAGAAATCAAAGTGCATTTGTGTTAATTTTGTCTGTTAGAATTTCAGCTCATTTTTCCAGAGGACACAATTACCTTGCAAATTGTACTGTACTTAAATTGAGAAGTACCTCTGAATTAAAATAAATTAGCTGAACCCAACTAACATGTATAGGTTACCTGGGTCTCTAAGAGCATGCTTTTCCAGGTCCTCTGCAGAACCTCAGGATCCCCATCTCCCCATTGTTGGGAGAGAAGTAGATTGGGCACAGGCAGGGGCTTAGAGGCAGAGCTTTGAGCCACGAGGGCTATGATTCCATGTGTGGACACTGGCATTGTCATTCCTTCTCATTCTATAGTTCTTCACATACACATAAGCAGCCTCTGTGGTGGAGGGGGATGAAGGATGGAGGTTGATTCTGGACATAGATACCTTCCTATCTGAAATATGCTACTTTGCTAATTTGGTATTCAATCTATAAATCTTCTAGGAAAAGAGCCCTTGCTGTTTCTACATTTCCAGACACGTGGAGATGCTAGTTTATCCCAATAACATCCATTCCCCACCCAAAGCTGTAAGTGGAACCCAAAGTATGGGTAGAGTTCTTTTGATGTCGATGCTGCCTGCTTGGAACCCGGTGGTAGGAAACCTAGTAGGATATGAGCACTACTCCTTTAGGTTTTTGCTTTTTGCCAGTGTCGGTGCTTGGTTCTGTCCTATGAACACACCTTTTGTTTCTGTTCCGCAGGCCATTATGTATGCAAGAGGGCCTGGCCCTTTCCTAGGTTCGCCTTGCAGGCTGTACCCCATGGATCACCCTTCATAACCAGTCATGGGCTATGGGCCACTTCCCCTCCTCCACCAGCTCCTCCACATACTCAGTTTGGTAAGACGACCTGAACGGGATGAGTGACTGATAAAGCGTATTCATCTTCTTCATGACTGACTTTGTGGGAATGATGTCGAGATGGTTGTGAGTTTTGGCAATCCAACTGCAACCTGCCTGAGGACACGGTAGCATATCTCAAGTTTCTCAGGACATACATACAGTGGGCAGTGTCACTTCCCTGTAATACAGTGAGCTATAGGTTTCTCTTGTCAAAATGAAAGAGGATTTTTTTTACACAAAAGCAGACATATCAGCAGTACTGTTGTGTATTTTGGAGACACAATGTTTTGGGTTCTGTGAAGAATGAGGCTCACCCCTAACTTTTAGAGCATCAGGTGTCCTGTGTGAAAGAGGGACATGCATTAAATGACACAGACCTTGTGATCACCATAATGGAAACACCAGTGAAGGATCCGGTGCAGAAATGGGGGAAACTTGAACCACACAGGAATAGAAGGGAAGTTGAGGACGGTACACAGAGTTTGAGGAGGTGCAGAGGGGAGGGTGTTGGGATCAGTGAGATGCAGTTGGAGATCATTCCTGGCCACAGCCTGAGCAGGGAGTGTGAAGTCCACACAGAGCTGCTAAGTGGGATCACTCTCAGTGCACAATGCAGTGTTCATCTCCAAAATGTCAGTGTGTTGCCAAAGTGCATGTAGGTAATCATCTAAAAGGATTGTTGTCTCCCTGGGTTTTCCTGAAGGTTCTGGAAATTTGTGGGGGAGAAAATGCCCTGGATATATGGGGAATTTAACTTGGTCTTATGGAAATGCTTGCATGCCAAAGTTCATATCCCTCAGTGAGACTAAAAGTGGAGACAGGATCTAGATCAGCTCAGTGCCTACATTGGCCTTCAGCCTAAGTCTGACTCAGACCCACTTAGTGGGTCAACCTACAATCTAGGGTTGGCCAGAAGCCGCCCCCACTGGACCCCTGTCATCACCCTGACTACAGCTTTGCATCTCCCCAAACTTCTCTCACAATATCCTGAGGCTCTGCCTGTGTTCCTGCTGTCTCAGCCCTAATACCAGTTCTCAGTGGGACCTACACGGAGCCTCAGCTGTGTTATCGGTGAAAACAGGGGTAATATTTGTTTCTAAGAACATTATAAGAAGACATTAAATACATAAAGCATCTGCAAAATCTCTGGGAAGTGTCCACTCACCCTTCTCACAGTTTCAATTAAGATATCTCCACACAATGATCATCCAAAAAAGATGGTCACAGGAGTTCATTAAACTAAGACCATTAACAACTCAGCCCAGGGATTGGGAATCACTGTTTTAAACAGTAAGACAGGGTCCCTCATTTTTCTATTAAAATTCAGGCCCTACCAGACAAAGAAAGAAAAGATAATTATGAGAATGTGTACCTTCAGAGATCTAGATCTGAAGACAATCATTTTCCATTACATATAGACTCACAGATGCAGCCACACACTAAAGTGTTCATCTATGGCCACAGCCACAGATAAACTACAGAAGACAGAATGCATATAGGAAAACATAAGATCAGAGGGAAATAAACCAAAATCTCTTTGCATTATAGGACAACTATTTTGAAATTTGAAGAGGACTGTGCGCAGTGACAGACTATGGTGATATTTTATATATATATATATATATATATATATATATATATATATATATATATATATATATTTAAGAAGGTGTCGGATCTGCCAGAATGCTTTCCCTGGCCATCCTGTCCCCTCCACTTTGTCTTTCCTACTCTCCCCTAATACACCTTTCATCGTTCTCTCTCTGTGTCAGCGTCTGCTTCTAGGACCATCTACCCTCACTCCCCATTGAGTGTACACAGTGGGGTTCCTGTACACACAGGTAACAAACTGGCAGAAATGGTGGTGATGGAAGAGAGAAGCCCGAGGGAGTTTTCCGGGGTGATGGTAACTTCCTATATCTAGATTTATGGGGTGCTTGTTTTAGAAATATTCACTGACTCCCTGGTGCCTTGGGTCAGATAGACAGGTATCTGTCCCTAGGAAATGGCTGAGTTCTAATGGTGGGGAAGGATGAGGGACCAGCAGTGACTGTGGGAGAGGAGTGAGGAGGCCACACATGGAGTCAGACCCTCGCCCAGGATGCCAGGTCTCCACAGACAGCACCATGTGTAGGAGGTCTCTGAGAAGCAGAGATTTCTTGATCAGACCCGTGAACTACAGAATCCTCCTTCAGTTTCCTCACTGAGGGATGGCCAGAGCAGAGGCCAGCAGCTAGCAGACACCCTGATCATGGCTGGAGTGGAGCAGTGGACCTGGGAGATTGAGTCAGAGAAAGGGACAGGCAGAAGGTAGTGACAGGGAGTTTGAGAGACAAAAGGAAGAGAAGAGAAGGGACCTTTCTCTGCTGACTTCACCTACATTTCTGTGTGAACAAAAGGAGATTCTTGTCTCCAAGGGTAGGGAAGAGGGCTGGCAAAAAGAAAGAGTGACATTCTCAGCTCAAGTGCCCAGGGTATCTGCCTTGCTCTTGAGTACCTAACACAGGAAGCCCGTGCTTTCTGTAATAATTGGAACTGCAGCTCATACCATTTAGTGAAAATCAATCCAATTATGAATCCCTCAACATTAAAGTACTGCAACAAAATTAAGTGAACAGACTGAAAGATACAACACAGGATAAAGTCCAAAGGTAGACCCACTGCAATACTTAAGGGAATACAGTCTATCAGAAAAGGAAGTACCCCAGTGCAGGCATTCAGACACCTGGGAAATATCCGAAAACGTGTAAAAAAAAAAATGTAGTCCTTACTTCAAAAGCAACATTAGTACTAGACACAAAGGGATCGTGATGTAAGGTTTAGAGAGAAACCATGTGACTTCATGGTGCTATACCCATGAGATCAAGTCTCATCAAATTATACCCTTTAACTTGAGGCTATTTGTTATATGTAAATTGCACCTCATTAAACAGAGTTTCAAACATAAAATACTGAAGAAAATGTTGGAAAGTTCCTTTCTAATCCTGAAGTGCATGGGTGATAGGAGTCTGTCTGACCATATCTCAACAATCCAAAAGATGAAGACATTTAAAAAATTAATAATAGCAAAGTTAGGAGGACCCTGAGCTCATCCTGTCCCATGTTTTCAACACGTAACATCCACATCCAAGTCCATAAACCACAGAGCGATCCAAAGAGTGGCAGAACAAACTCCACAACTAAATAGAAGCTGTATCTGAAAGGTGAGGAAGGTCAGAAAGGTGGAGGGCGGCTGCCTGCAGGAAGGGCAGAGAAAGTGAGCCCTCACACCAGGGAGCTCACACAGGGAAGACTAATCCCCAGAACATTTGGCTTTAAAACCAGAGGGGCTGAATTCCCTTGAATTTGGATCCTGGAGCTTTGGAGGTCAGTTGGCCCACCACTGGGTGATCCAGGAGGATGAGAGATAATCAGGTCCCTGCCTGTGTAGAGAGGCAATGTAAACATGGCATTTTACACAATGCCAAGGCAACAGGAGACAGATCTGTTCATGCTGACTTCTGGGTGGTTGGGGGACTTTTCCAACAATGAGGGAGCTCACAGTCACCATTTTTCTCCCCCACCCCCAGATTAAGCACAGAGGCACCTACCAGGGAGTGGACCTGCAAAGACACTTGCTACCTAACGTGCTAGCTGTGTGCCAGTCCCAAGAGTTCTCTGGGGTACTCACCCACTCCAAGCCTGCTGGCCTCAGGGCAAACTTTGTTAAAACTGCATGGACACCCTGTCTAGCCAGCTGCAGGCAAAGCTGCCACTGCACACTGTGCCCATCTGCACCGCACCTAGCTGTACACCCCCAGCTACCCTCATCTGTCTTACCCAGCCACATGTTCCCAGCCACTGACATACTCTGTGCACAGCCTTGAGCCCCTGGTTGCCCTGGTACATAGCCCCCAGCCACCAAAGGACAGCTACAGATTTGTCAACAGAATCTTGGCAAGCCAGAAGGAAGTGACATGACATATTCAAAGTGCTGAATGGAAAAATCAGCAGCCAAGAATACTCTATCCAGTAAGGCTGTCATTCAGAATAGAAGGGAGACATAGAGCTTCCCAAACAAAAACTAAAGGAGTTTGCACCACTAAATCAGTCCAGCAAGAAATACTAAGAGGGACTCTTTGAGTGGAAAGGAGAGACCAAAAGTGACAATAGAGAGGTAGAAAACACAAGTCCAGTAGAAATGAATATTTCTGTAAAAAATCAATTGAGGAACTCACAAAAATGGATATAAAATATAACATGTACCAAAACATGAGGAGGAGAAAATAATGGGTTCAAAGGTAAATGACCATCAACTTAATACAAATAGCTAAAAGCAAAGAAATTCTGTAAAAACCTAATGGTCACCATATATCAAAAACCACTTATAAATATGCAAAGAATAAGGAGAAAGAAATCAAAATATATCACTAAAGTATATCAGCAAAACATGAAAGAGAGAAAGACAAGAAAGGATCGAGAAAATCATTAGACACCACAACAAAACAGGTAATAAAATGGCAATACATACATACGAATCAATAATTCCTTTGAAGGTAAATGGAATGAATGCTCCAATAAAAAGACACAGGGTGTAAAAATGGATGAAAAAACAAAACAGATTTATATGCTGTCTACAAGTGACCCATTTTAGACCTCAAGCCACCTACAGAATGAAAATCCGAGGATGTCGAGAAACATCACGTAAATGAATGTCAAAAGAAAGCCAGGGTAGCAATGCTTGTATCAGATAGAAAAAAAAGAGAAAGGACTCAAAATCACAAATTAGGAGAAATCACAACCAACACCTCAGAAATACAAAGAATCATAAGATAGTATTATGAAAACTTGTAAGTCAAAAATTTGGACGATTTACAAGAAACAGAAAAATTCCTAGAAACATATAAGTTGCATAAACTGAAACAGAAAGAAAGAAAACATGAACAGAACAATAGCCAGCAAACAAATTGAGTCAGTAATCAAAAAACTCTCAACAATCAAAAGTCTAGGACAAGATGACTTCACAAGTAAATTCCACCAAACAGTTAAAACAGGGTTAAGACCTCATATTCTTAAGCTATTCCAAAATATGAAAAATGATGGAAAACTTCCAAATTCATTCTATGAGGCCAGCATTACCCTGATACCAAAACCAGATAAAGAGTCCACTAAAAAAGAGAACCCCAGGCCTATATCCCTGATGAACATGGATGAAAAAAATTCTCAATCAAATACTACCAACCAAATTGAAAAATACCTTAAAAAAATCATTCACCACAATTAAGTGATTTGTTCCAAAGCTGCAAGGTGGTTACATATTCACAAATCAATCACTGTAATGCATTACATCACTGGGAGAAAGGGTAAGAACCATATGATCGGGGCTCCTGGGTGGCTCATTCCTTCAAGCGTCCGACCTTGGCTCAAGTCATGACCATATGGTTCATGACTCAAGCCTTTCATTGGGCTCTCTGCTGACAACTCAGAGCCTGGAGCCTGCTTCAAATTCTGTGTCTCCCTCTCTCTCTGCCCCTACCCCACTCACCTTCTGTCTCTGTGTTTCAAAAATGAATGTTTCAAAAAAAAAAACCCACAGTCATATCAATACATGCAGAAAAAAGCATTTGACAAAGGACAACATCCATTCATAATTATAACCCCCTAAAGTAGGTTTATAGGGAACATACATCAATATAATGAAGGTTATCTGTGAAAACCCCGCAGTTAGCATAATCCTTAGTGGGGAAAATCTGAGAACTTTTCCTCTAAGGTCAGGAAGAAGACAAGGATATTTACTCTCACCACTTTTAATAAACATAGTACTGAAAGTCCAAGCCAGAGCAATCAGACAAAACATAACAAATCCAAATCTGGAAGAAGTGAAACTTTCATATTTTGCAGATTACATGACAGTATATATAGAAAACCCTAAAGAGTCCACCCAATAACTGCTAGAACTGATAAATGAATTCAGCAATGTCACAGGATACAAAATCATACAGAAATCTGTAGCATTTCTAGACAACAATAATGAAGCAGTAGAAAGAAATTAAGAAAACCATCCCATTTACAGTTGCACACCAAATAAGATATCTATGAATAAATCTGACCAAAGTGGTGAGTGACCTATACTCTGAATACTATAAAACAGTGATGAAAGAAATTCAAGATGACACAAAGAAATGGAAGGACATTCCATGCTCATGGATCGCAAGTAGAAATACTGTGAAAATGTCTATACTTCCCAAAGCAATTGACACAATTAATGCAATCTCCATCAAAATACCAACAGCATTTTTCACAGAACTAGAACAGCCCTAAAATTTGTATGGAACCACAAAAGACCCCAGTCTTCAGAGTAAACATCCTTTATGTGAAGTGATAATTATGGATGGCATGATGCCTCTGGATCTTCTGCTCCAAAACACATTAACTCTGGCCTAAGCATATGAACAAACGTTAGACATATCCCAACCAAGGATCATTCTACAAAATACATTCTACAGATGTACCCTCAAAACTTTGCAGATTATGAAAAATATGGAAAATCTAAAAATAGTCCTAACCAGGTGGAGCCTAAGGAGACAGGATGATTGAATGTAATGTGCCAGCTGGGATGAGTCTAGAACAGAAGAGGTTAAAACCAAAGAAACCTGAGTAAACATATAAACTTTAGTTAATAATACCATATCTCTTCGGGATATTGATTGTGATAATGTACCAACTCATAACATCAATATTCAGAAAACAGACTGATGTATGTGGAGATCTCAGTACTATCTTCCCATTTTTTTTTGTAACTAGAAACCCATCATGAATGAAAAGATTATTAGTAATCATGGTTCTACTTTTTCAACACATAATATTATATAACTAGTTCTAGTATTAGTTGCTAGTGATTGACAGTCACCTATTCTTGTTGTTCTTACTATTGTTTAATTTAAGTAATAGCATTCATGTTACGGAAAACCGAATGCACAATGAGATACAATTCATAGAAACATCTACTTTACATATTTTAAGGTAATAACATATGTATATACCACTGTATTATGTGATATGTAAATTAAGTGTTTTTTCTGATCTTGAATGAGCATGTCATTGAATGGCTTTCTGTAAAGGTGGTTATCCTAGATAATGAATGATACACAGATTTTACAGGATGTACTTCACATCATGCCTGAACATTAAAAAAAAATGTACAAACGGCCAGATGAATCATTGTGACTGGCTCACTTATTCTAAAGAATCCTTGCTTTAATATTTTCATGCATATTTTTAGCAGGAATACAACAGAATCAAATATTTCCAAATCAAAGAGATATTCAAAGACTGGAAGAATGATAGGAAGTTCAAGGGGTTTCATAAGGAAAAGATGTAACCATGAAGTGGCAGTCACAGGCAAGCAGCTTTCTCTGGGCCACTTTGATAGGTTTGCATGAGGATATGTGACTTGCCAAAGGGTAAGACCCAGAAGTACAAGAGGGAAAGGCAATGCTTCAGGGAGAGGTGACTTGGAAAGGGTGCTTTTGTGCCTAAGTGATGGCTCAGCAACCTGGCTGTGGTCCCTGTGTCAAAGATTTCAAAAGTCCATCAGTAACTTAGACTCACAAAGATCTTAGTAACATAGATCAAAGTAACTTAGACCCACAATGATCTTAGAGCCACAGAGTTGATCTTCATCTATGATTAGGAAATGGTCACAGTTTCACAGGATATGAAAATCGGGCTGGCAGTAGATGGCTAAAATATTATTTAGGGCTATCTTTCTAATAAAAAATGGATGTGTAAAAATTTGGGTTTGGAATGTTAAGAGAAATCACAGGCCCATCATGGAGTTACTTATGTTAAGGTTCCATATCACCAAACCTAGTTTCATTCCTGCAGGAATGTAACCTTTAACCAGTCAACAAAGAATTTCCTAGTCAGTGTTGGAAATTTAACTGATAGACCCCTGCCATTCCCCTCAGGGAAGCAATCTTGCCTAAATAAGGTATTTTGTACCACTAATTTTTTTTAAGTTTATTTATTTTGAGAGAGACAGAAAGAGAGCACATGCAAGGGATGGGCAGGAAGAGAGGGAGAGAGAGAACCCCACAACCATGAGGTCATGATCTGAGCCAGGATCAAGAGTCAGACACTTAACCAAGCCATCCAGGCACCCCAAGAATGTGGAGTTTCAAAGGTTAGCAGGCATGGCTGGGATACAGCCCTGAGGGCACTGGCCTACTTCTGGAGAGAAGGCAGCAAACTACTTGCAGGCAGATGGCATGGAAACAGAGATCTGTACAATGGCTGGTGCACACAGTGGGGAGATTATATGCTCATCTTGGAGAGCATCCCTGAGAGACAGTGTTCACAAAGAAGGGACAAAGGAGCTGGGACAGAGGAGCTGGGTGGTGCCATTTCCCTCCCCTGCCCCCCACTGTACACACAGAGCCACCTGCTGGAAACAAGGCAATTCCTACACTGGCTGCCGCCAGGCCCTGGACACTAGATGGCCTCCTCTTCATAAAGCCATTCATCTCACAGGCAGGTAACATAATGAGCTTTTGTAACACAGAGAAGGCAAATACTCAGCCAAAATGCCAAGACAAGAGGAATGCATCCCAAATGAAAGAACAAGATAAGGTCATGGCCAGAGAAATGGAAGGAACACTTCCAAACTCATTCTATGAAGCCAGCATGGCCTTGAGTCCAAACTGGACAAAAACCCCACTAAAAAGGAAAACTACAGACCAATTTCCCTGATGAAACTGGATGCAAAAATTCTTAACAAAAATTAGCAAACCGGATCCAATAATACATAAAAAGAATTAATCCCCACAATGAGGTGGGGTTTATTCCTGGGATGCACAACTGATTCAGTGTCTGCAAATCAACGGATGTGATACATCACATTGATAAAAGAAAGGATAAGAACCACATGATCCTCTCAATAGATGCAGAAAAAGCATTTGACAAAATATAGCATCCTTTCTTGATGAAAAAAACCCTCATGAAAGGAGGGATAGAAGGATTGTGCCTCAACATCATAATGTCCAGATATGAAAGTCCCACAGCTAATATCATCTTCAATGGGGAAAAACTGAGAGCTTTCCCCCTAAGGTTAGGAACACGACAGGGATGTCCACTTTCACCACTGTTATTCAACATACTGTTGGAAGTCCTAGCCTCAGCAATCAAACAACAAAAAGAAACACAAGGTGTCCAAATTGGCAAGGAGGAGTCAAACTTTCCCTCCTTGCAGACATGAACTCTCTGTGGAAAATCCAAAAGACTCCACCAAAAAACCTCTAGGACTCATACAGGAATTCAGGAAAGCCTCAGGATATAAAATCAATATACAGAATTTGACTGCATTTCTATATGCCAATAATGAGGCAGCAGAAAGAGAAATCAAGGAATTGATCTCATTTACAGTTGCACTGAAAACCATAAAATACCTAGGGATAAACCTAACCAAAGAGGTAAAAGACAGTACACTGAAAAAAACAGGGGGGGCGCCTGGGTGGCTCAGTCAGTTAAGCGCCAACTTCGGCTCAGGTCATGATCCCCCAGTTTGTGGGTTCTAGCCCGGAGCGGGGCTTTGTGCTGACAGCTCGGAGCCTGGAGCCTGTTTCAGGTTCTGTGTCTCCCTCTCTCTCTGCCGCTCCCCTGCTCATGCATGCTCTCTCTCTCTCTCAAAAATAAACATTAAAAAAATTAACAGAACATCTATGAAAGAAAGTGAAGAAGACCCAAAGAAATGGAAAAACATTCTATGCTCATGGATTGGAAGAACAAATATTCATGAAATGTCAATACTACCCAAAGCAATCAACACATTCAATGCAATCCCTATGAAAACACCAGCAATCTTCACAGAGCTAGAACAAACAATCCTAAAATTTGTATGGAACCAGAAAAGACCCTGAATAGCCAAAGTAATGTTGAAAAAGAAAAACAAAGCTGGAGACATCACAATTCTGGACTTCATGGTGTATTACAAAGCTGCAATCATCAAGACAGTGTGGTATGGGCACAAAAACAGACACATGGATCAATGGAACAGAATAGGGAACCCAGAAGTGGACCCTCAAACATATGGCCAACTAATCTTTGACAAAGCAGGAAAGAATATCCAATGGAAAAAAAGAGTCTCTTCAGCAAGTGGTACTGGGAAAACTGGACAGTGAGAAGAATGAACGTGGACCATGTTCTGAAACCATACACACACACACACACACACACACACACACACACACACACACTCAAAAAGGATGAAAGATCTAATGTAAGACAGGAAACCATCAAAATCCTAGAGGAGAAAACAGGCAACCTACCTCTTTGATCCTGGCTGCAGCAACTTCTTGCTTGTCATGTCTCCAGAAGCAAGGGAAACAAAAATAAAAATGAACTATTGGGACTTCAAGATAAAAAGCTTCTGCACAGCAGAGGACACAATCAGCAAAACTAAAAGGCAACTGAATGGAATGGGATAAGATATTTGCAAGTGACATATCAGATAAAGGGTTAGTATCCAAAATCTAGAAAGAACTTATCAAACTCAACACCCAAAAACCAAATAATCCAGTGAAGAAATGGGCAAAAGACATGAAGAGACACTTTAACAAAGATAACATCCAGATTGGTCACACATGAAAAAATGCTCAACCTCACTCGTCATCACTGGCCACAATGAGATCATCAAAACCACAATGAGATATCCCCTCACACCTATCAGAATGGCTAAAATTAACATCTCAGGGAAAAAAAGGTGTTGGCAAGGATGCAGAGAAAGGGAACCCTTTTGCAATGCTGGTGGGAATGCAAACTGGTGTAGCCACTCTGGAAAATAGTATGGAGATTTATCACAAAGACTAAAAATAGAACTACACAATGACCCAGCAATTACACTACCAGGTATTTATCCAAAGGATACACAAACGCTGACTCGAAGTGGCACATGCACTCTAATGTTTAAAGCAGCATTATCAAAAATAGCTAAGTTATGCAAAGAGCCCAAATGACCATTGATGAATGGATAAAGAAGATGAGGTGTATTTATACAGTGGAATATTACTTGGCGATCAAAAAGAATCAACTCTTGCTATTTGCAACAACGTGGATGGAACCAGATTCTATTATGCTAACTAAGCAAAGTATGTCAGAGAAAGACACACATCATATGATTTCTCTTGTCTGTGGAATTTAAGAAATAAAACTGATGAACATAGTGAAAGGAAAGCAAAAATAAGATACAAACAGAGAGGGAGTCAAACAATAAGAGACTCTTAAATACAGAGAACAAACTCAGGGTTCCTGGAGGGTTACTGAATAGGGGAATGGGTTAAATGGGTGACGGGCACTGGCGGGGGGGGGGGGTTGGGGTACTTGGGATGAGTACTGGGTATTTTTTGTACTTGATGGATCACTAAATTCTTCTCTGGAAACTGTATTCCACTATAAGATAACTAACTTGAGCTTAAATTAAAAAAAAAAGATATTAAAAATAAATAAGTGTAATACCAGTCAAAAGAAAAGAATATTTAAATCGGACTCTTTGAGTGGAAATGAAAGACCAAAAGTGATACAGACAACAAAGGATCAGAGAAAACATCAAGAAACAATGGCAAAATAACTAATAAAATGGCATTAAGTGTATATCTATAAATAGTTACTCTGAATATAAATGGACTAAATGCTCCAATCAAAAGACATTGGGTAGGGTGTCAGAATGGACAAAAGAAAAAAAAGAAAAACAAACAAACAAAGCAAGACCCATCTAGATGCTGTGTACAAAGCCTTATTTGGACCTAAAGTCACCTGCAGATTTAAACTGAGGGAATGAAGAAACATTTCTCATGCCAATAATGTCAAAAGAAAGCCAGGAGCAATACTTATATCAGGCAAAATAAACTTTAAAACCAAGACTGTATTTTTGTACCCTTTGGGTAAATACCTAATAGTGAAATTACATGCACCCAATATTTATACCAGCATTATCAACAATAGCCAAACTATGGAGAAAGCCCAAATATCCATCAACTGATGAAGGTATAAAGAAAGTGCGGGATGGGGCGCCTGGGTGGCGCAGTCGGTTAAGCGTCCGACTTCAGCCAGGTCACGATTTCGCGGTCCGTGAGTTCGAGCCCCGCGTCAGGCTCTGGGCTGATGGCTCAGAGCCTGGAGCATGTTTCTGATTCTGTGTCTCCCTCTCTCTCTGCCCCTCCCCCGTTCATGCTCTTTGTCCCAAAAATAAATAAACAGTGAAAAAAAAAATTTAAAAAAAAAAAGAAAGTGCGGGGTATGTGTGTGTGTGTATGTATACACATACATACATATATATGTATATACATACATAAAATGGATTACTGAGCCATCAAAAAGAATGAAATCTTGCCAATTGCAGTGGTGTGGATAGAGCTAGAATGTATTATGCTAAGTGAAATATGTCAATCAGAGAAAGAAAAATATATTATTTCACTCGTGGAATTTAAGAAACAAAATAGATGAAAACACGGGAAGAGGGCAGGAAAAGAGAAGAGTGGTAACAAACCATATGAGTCTCTTAATTATAGAGAAAAAACAGGGTTGATGGAGGGAGATGGGTGGGAGATGGGTATTAAGGAGGGCACTTGTGATGAGCACTGGGTGTTGTATGTACCTCATGAATCCCTGAATTCTGCTCCCGAACCCAATAATGCACTGTATGTCAACTAAAACTTAAATTAAAAAAAATAAATAAAGCTGTAATAAGAGATGAAGATGGACATGATCTCATAATAAAGGGGACAACCAAACAAGAAGGTCCAACGATTGTAAATTTTTATGCATCCAACATGGCAATCACCAAATATATAAAACAATTAACAACATAAAGGAACTCATTTCTAATAATGTAAGGATAGTAGAGGACTTTAACACATCACTCACATCAATGGAAAGAACCTCTGAACAGAAAATCAATAAGAAAACAATGGCTTTGAATGACACACTGGACCAGATGGGCTTAACAGATATATTCAGAACACTCCATACTAAAATGACAGAGTGCACATTCTTTTCAAGTGCACATGGGACATTCTCCAGAATCAATCACATTCTAGGTCACAAATCAGGCCTCAACAGGTACCCAAAGACAGAGATTAGACCAGGCATCTTTTCTGACCACAAATCTAGGAAACTTGAAGTCAACCAAGAAAGAAGGAAAGAAAGAAAGAAAGAAAGAAAGAAAGAGAAAGAAAGAAAGAAAGAGAAAGAAAGAAAGAAAGAGAAAGAAAGGCTACAAATAAAGGGAGGTTAAGCAACATGCTTAAATGAATGGGTCAACCAGGAAATCAACGAGAAAATACACTGAAACAAATAAAAATGAAAACCAAAACTGAAACGAAGATACATAAAATCTGAAACCAGAAAGAAATTGAATCAGTAATAAAAAAATATCTCCCCAACACAAGAAGAGTTCAGGGCCAGCTGGCTTCACTGATGAATTCTACCAAACATTTAAAGAAGAGGTAATATCTATTCTTCTCGAATTATTACGAAAAATAAAAAAGAAGGAAAACTTACAAATTCATGCTATCAGGCCATCATTACCCTGATACCAAACCAGATAAAGACTCCACTAAAACTGAAAACTGCAGGGGCGCCTGGGTGGCTCAGTCGGTTGACTGTCCAACTCTTATTTTTGGATTAGGTCATTATCCTGGGTCCAAGCCCCACATTGGACCCTGTGCTGACAGTGTGGAGCATGCTCAGGAATCTCTCTCTCCCATCCCTCTGCCCTCCCTCACCTTTATGTACTCTAAGTAAATGAATAGACATTTAAAAATATATTTAAAAAAAATTTTAAATAAAACTGCAGACCAATAGCTCGATGACTATGTATGTAACAATTCTCATTAAAATACATTCAAATTAAAGTCAACAATACATTAATAGAATCATTTACCATAAGCAAGTGGGATATATTCCTGGGCTGCAAGGGTGGTTCCACATTCACAGATCAATCAACATGATGCACCACAGTAATAGAAGAAAGGATAAGAACAATATGCTTTCAACAGATGCAGGAAAAGCATTTGACAAAATGTCACATTCATTCATGATAAAAATCCTCAGCAAAGTAGATTGAGACTCAACATACCTGCACATAATAAAGGCCATCTATGAAATACCCACAGCTAATCTCATCTTCAAGGGGGAAAAACTGAAAGCTTTTCCTCTAAGGTCAGGAACAAGGCAGGGATGACCCCTCTCACCACTGTTACTCCACACAGTACTGGAATTCCTAGCCACAGCAATCAGACAACAAAAAGAAATAAGAGGCATCCAAATCAGCAAGGAAGAAGTAGAACTCTCGCTATTAGTAACTGACATGATTCTCTCTATAGAAAACATGAAAGATTCCCATAAAAATCGCTAGAAGTGATATATGAATTCGACAAGTCACAATATACAGAAATCAATGTACAGAAATTGATTGTGTTTCTATAGACGAATCATGAATTAAAAGAAAGTAAGGAATCAATCCCATTGACAGGTGCACCAAATACCACAACCTACCAGGAAGAAACCTAACCAAAGAGGTGAAAGACCTATACTCTAAAGGCTATGAAACACTGATGAAAGAAATGGAAGAGGACACAAATGAAAATACATTTCATGTTCATGGATGGGAAGAACAAATACTGTTAAAATGTCTACACTCCTCAAAACAATCTACACATTTAATGAAATCCCTATCACACTAACAAAACATTTGTCACAGAACTAGAACAAGTAATCCCAAAATTTGTATGGGACGACAAAAGACCCCAAACAGCCAAAACAAACTTGAAGAAGAAAAGCAAAGCTGGAGACATCACAATTCCAGACTTTAGATTATATTATTATAAAGCTGTAGTGATCAGAACAGTATGGTACTGGCAAAAGAAAAAGAAAAAATCACACAGACACATTGATCAATAGAATGGAAACCCAGAAATGAACTCACACCTATATGGTCAATTAATCCTCAAAAAAGCAGGAAAGAATATCCAATGGAAAAAAAGATAGTCTTGGGGCACATGGGTGTCTCAGTCACTGAAGCACCTAATCATGGATTCAGCTCAGGTCATGATCTCAGGGTTCATCAGTTTGAAACCCATGTAGGCCTCTGCACTGACAATGTAGAGGCTGCATGGGATTCTCTCTCTCCATTTCTCTCTGCCCCTCTTCTGCATGCTCTGTCTCTCTCTCAAAAATAAATAAATACACTTAAAGTCTCCTCAATATATGGTTTTGGAAAAACTAGACAGCAACCTGCAAAACAAAACAAAACAACAACAGACCACTTTCTTACAACATACACAAAAATAAATCCAACATGGATAAAGTGAAACCATAATAGTCCCAGAGGATAACACAGGCAGTATCTTATTTGACATTGGCTGTATAAACATCTTTGTAGATCTATCTCCTGAGGTAAGGGAAACACAAGCAAAAATAACGGGACTTTGTAAAAATAAAAAGCTTCTGTCACCAAAGAAATAATCAACAAAACTAAAACACAATCTACAGCATGATGATATTTGCAAATGACATCTGATAAAGGGTTAGTGTCCAAAATATATAAAGTTATACACACCCCAAAAATGAGAAATCCAATTAAAAATGGGCAGAGGACACGAATAGATATTTTCCCAAAGAAGACATACAGATAGCCAAGAGACACAAGAAGAGATGCTCAACAATACTGATCTTCAGGGAAATACAATTCAAAAGTACAATAAGATAACTCATCACATCTGTCAGAATGACTCAAATCAATGGATGATGAAACAGCAGGTGTTGCCAAGGATGTGGGGAAAAAGGAAACGTCCTGCACTATTGGTAGGAATGCAAACTGGTGCAGCCACTCTGGAAAACATCATGGAGATTCCTAAAAAAATTGAAAACAGAACTACCTTATGATCCAGCAATTTCACTACAAGGTATTTACACAGAGAATACAAAAATAACACTTCAGGGGCGCCTGGGTGGCGCAGTCGGTTAAGCGTCCGACTTCAGCCAGGTCACGATCTCATGGTCCGTGAGTTCGAGCCCCGCGTCGGGCTCTAGGCTGATGGCTCAGAGCCTGGAGCCTGTTTCCGATTCTGTGTCTCCCTCTCTCTCTGCCCCTCACCCATTCATGCTCTGTCTCTCTCTGTCCCAAAAATAAATAAAAAACGTTGAAAAAAAAATTAAAAAAATAAAATAAAATAACACTTCAAAGGGATACATGCACCCTGATGTTTACAGCATCATTTTCTACAACAGCCAAGTTACGGAAACTGCCTAAGTTTCCATCAACTGATGAATAAACTGAGATGTAGTATATGGAATGGAATATTATTTGGCCATAAAAACATGAAATCTTGTCATTTGCCATGAGGTGGATGGAGCGAGAGAATGTTATGCTGGGTGAAATAAGCCTGTCAGAGAAAGACAAATACCAGATGATTTCACTAACACATGGAAATGAAACAAAACAAAGGGGGGGGGGAGGGAAAGGAGACAGTGACAGACTTTTTTTTTTTTAAAGAGTTGAATCCTCAGCATCTTTTTTTTTTAAGTTTATTTTTTTTTTTAATTTTTTTTTTAACGTTTTTATTTATTTTTGGGACAGAGAGAGACAGAGCATGAACGGGGGAGGGGCAGAGAGAGAGGGAGACACAGAATCTGAAGCAGGCTCCAGGCTCTGAGCCATCAGCCCAGAGCCCGACGCGGGGCTCAAACTCACGGACCGCGAGATCATGACCTGAGCTGAAGTCCGACGCTTAACCGACTGAGCCACCCAGGCGCCCCAAACAGACTCTTAACTAGGAAACAAACTGAGGGTTTCCACAGTGGGGTGGGGGATGGATGAAACAGGTGATGGGGATTAAGACATGCACCTGGGGTAAGTACCGGGTGATGTGTGTAAGTGTTGCTCTATGTTGTACACCTGAAACTAATATTACACTCTATCTTTACTAACCGGAATTTAAATTAAAAAATAACATAAGGTGAATGACACCTACCTACCAGGTTTTCTGTAGTTTCCAATCACTTCACTAGGTTAGGGAAAAAAAAACATGAAATTTTTTAAAAGCATGTATGATTTTGTGCCCTTACCTCAGTCTCTGGTTCCAGCAGGACTCGGAAAGTGGCTACCAGCTCATTCTTCTAGAAGGTCCTGAGACAAACGGGCATTTCATGTCTTCACGTCCTAACTGAATGCAGCTCCGTTCTTCTGAATTTCTGTCAGGATTTCTCCCCGGAAACAAGCCTGAATCTGGAACAAACCATCCACGGCATCTATGATGTGATGTCATGAGACCCCTCAATCCACGGGTCCTTTAGTAAAACACGTCTTGCTCAAATACTGTCTGGGAAAGTGAGGAATGAAACACGGGAACAGCCCAGAAAATGCAAGGGCCTGTGCTGCTGACCGACCAGCGCACTCAGGGAAGCCACCCAGCGCCCCCCTCCTCAACACTCAGTGCAACAAGGCAGCTTCTCTCTGGCGACTCAGGAGACACCAAGTTGCTGCAAGGCTCCCAAGGTCTCCCCTGGGTCGGGTTTCAGAACCTGCTGGAAACGCAGCTCTGGTCTCTGTCCTGAGGCAGCGGCAGAGGCCCTGAGTCCTCTGGGGGCGACAGAAGCCCTTCCTGCTCTGAGGTGCCCTGGGTCAGAAAAGCTGATGGGGCGCCCTCTGCTGGCCATCACCGCACACCCAGAGAAACCGGCCCCTCCTAGTTTGTGGTGCTCGAGCACTCTCTGCTGGCCACCATGGGAATTCCTGCAATGTTGAGGCCCTGGTCGCTCAGCTGAGGGATAGAAGGTGTTCTGGGCAACTAAGCCTGTTCTCCACATTGGGAAGGGTCTTGGTGACAGGGCCTGGGAAACTAAGAAATCTTTTCCTTCTTTCTAGTGAGTGAAAAATGAAACCACATTTATTTATGTAATGACATCATTTGTAATGCTTTAAGCAATGTTCACAGAAAAATAGCCTGCCAATTTACACATACTGAACAAGAGGTAATTGTGTTTACCACCAAAATACTTAGGTTAGATAAAGAATTGACACCTTTGAGAGAGAGATACCGGCTTCCAGCTATGGAGTGAATAAGTCCAAGGGATACAAGGTACAGCCAATGGAATAGAGTCAATCCTGTAATAATAATGTTGCATGCTTTCACATGATAGCTACACTCGTGGTTAGGTACAACATAATTTATAGACATATGGAATAATACGATGTATGCCTAAAACTAATACAACAAATGTGTGAACAATATTTCAATTAAAAATCGACATCCTTTACACTATTTTTAGTTTCTCCTTCTTTGCCATTAAAAAATCATTCCTGGGGTGCCTGGGTGGCTTAGTCGGTTAAGTGTCCAACCTCGACTCAGGTCATGGACTTGCAATCCATGAGTTTGAGCCCCACGTCACGCTCTGTGCTGACAGCTCAGAGCCTGGAGCCTGCCTCAGATTCGGTGTCTCCCTCTCTCTCCCCACTCCCCAGCTCGGGCTCTCTTGAAAAAAGAAAAAAATAAACATTAAAAAATCATTCTGGGGCGCCTGGGTGGCTCAGTCAGGTGAGCATCTGACTTCAGCTCGGGTGGTGATCTCACAGTTCGTGAGTTCTGGCCCTGCATTGGGCTCCATGCTGTCAGCTCAGAGCCTGGAGCCTGCTTTGGATTCTGTGTCACCCTCTCTCTCTGCCCCTCCCTCACTCGTGCTCTGTCTCTGCCTCTCAAAAATAAGTAAAACTAATAAAAAATCATTCCTTATTTAGAATCTATGAAATTCCATCTATACCAGATTCTCTAACATCACCATCTTGATGTTGAGAGCTTGTCTGAAAAGTCACTAATAATGTCTTTGATGGACACATAGATGACAAGGTCAGAATGCAACTTACAGGGAGCTATACATCTGTTATGAATTACTGTAAGTATCCTTGGCTAATATTTTCAATGAAATGGGCTTTAGGGATATAGATGAATCAAACAATGTCCATCAGTCATATAGGTCAATTTCCTATAGGACCATTATGCCTTCAATTACTAATCGCCATCTCTTCAGAATTAAAAAGCTAGGGGAAGAAAATGTCTTTGAATTTGATGTAAGAGAAGACTATGGTGTTTTGAAGGGTTCACCTACCATCTGGCATCCTCAGATTGGCAGTGGACAGGAAGATAGCAACCCACTATCTTGATCCACGTTGCTAGTTCCAGAGGGAGAATATGGACCTTATTGTCAAATACTTTTTATCAAGATCAGCAGTCCACCTCTGCCAGGTCCAGCCTGCAGGACTTGGGGGCAACACAATGCCTGATGCCTGGGTTCAGAACATGAGGAAGGCCAGCTGGGGGTGGGGGTGGGACTGCAGCAGGGCCTGGGACAGTGAGGGAGATGGCTCAGGGTCACCTCCCCACAGGGCAGGCTCTGGAGTTTACCTGCCGAAGAGCAGCACATTCTACCTCAAGACATTTATCTCCATGACAGAACATGGGCTAAGCCCCACAATTCCAGGAGAAATGAGGGATACCCATCTTCTCAAATGCATTGGCCTCTGCAGAGCTTGGCCCCTGAGAAGTTGGAGTCTTGGAGTCACGGAACTCTGATGCCCATGATACCAGCCTTTTCTGCCCCAGCACTCAGAGCCACTTTATACATCCCCTCTCCCCTGGCCCATGTCACCCCGTCCACGTACCTGGACCAGGTCCCTAATTTCCTCCTTGTACTTCCTCTTTGTTTCTCTCTAACCCCATATTTCTCTGTTTCTTCCTTTTACTCCCTAGGACTTTCCCAATTCCCCCATTACTCATCCAGTGTCTCTCTCCCTATCTCTTTCTCCACCTTTTCCCAGGCTTCAGGCTATCTGCTCTGTGCATGCAGCCCTCTTCAGGAGCACGGGGCACTCCTGTCTCTCTCTCTCTCTCTCTCTCTCTCTCTCTCTCTCTCTCCTGTCATGTTTGGTCCCAGGCCCTGATCACAATAGAGGAGAATCTCCCCCCACCCCCCATACAGCAGCTGCTTATGTTGACATTTGCTATAGCAATGCTGGCAGCATGTGGACAACCAGACATCTACCCTTGGTGGCCCAGCCATGACCCAAAAGCTGCTGGAGGTCTGGCTGCTTCCCTACGCCAGGAGGAAAAAGGGGCTCACAGGGTTCAAGGTCCCTGGGGGCAAAGTGGATTGGATTGGCCGATGCAGAAGGAGCCATATCTTACACCCAACTCTCCTGGGTTGTGTTGAAGGAACCTATCTCATACCATTGACCTCTGCCCTCCCCACGCCTCAATAAGGCAACAGGGGGAGGTTTATGGGACATCCTGTGACTCACCACAAAAATTGCTGCCATTTGCCCCCTTGGAGGCCACCTGGATTAGTGCTACTGGGGGCAGCTGGTAAGGTGCACAAGGGCACAAGAGCTGGATTAATGCAGAGCTTCCTTACTGGTCTCCTGAATCCATTCCTCACCATCAGAATAGACCCTTTCCTGGAAACAGATACCCGCCCTGCTCATCAGCACAAACCCCATAAACTAGCAGGTGCCGTATGCTCATGAGTATCTATCTACAAAATTAACCACCACCACCAGAGCTCCCTAAAGTATGTGTCCAACTCCTCAGATGGAACTACAGGTCCCTTCCAGGCAATACAACCCCAAAGAACGGCCTTTCTTCTTCCACCAATACTATACATTCTACCTGTTGGTTAACTGTGTGTAAAAGAACCCCAAAGGGTACATCTGATGGGGAATGAGTGTCGATTTTCATGGAAGCAGACGCTGACACAGAGACACAACTGTGTCAAGTATATTAGGGGACACGAGGAAGGACAAAGTGGAGGGGATGGGGGTAGGCAGGGAAAGCATTCAGACCAAGGGGCAGATTAGATACCTTCTCTAAATATATAATAACCACAGCTGGTTTGTAATGGTTCACTGTCCATTTCAAATTTCAGACTGATTGTCCTTTATGTCAAAGTGATTCTGAGTTATTGCAATGGGATCTTCTGTTCTCCTCTATGCATTTTGTCTTCTATGATATATGTGTGGCCTGGAATGAGCACTTAATTGTGAGGCTGCATTTGTGTGTCTACCTGTAATGGAAGATTACCTCCAGATCTTAGAGGTAGATCCCTGGATGTACACATTCTCATACTTATCTTTTCCTTCTTTGTAAAGTAGGACCTGAATTTTCATAGAAAACACACAGGCGTCTTTGTTGGATCTTTTGAAACAGGAATTGCCAATCTCCCAGCCTCAGGCATTATACCCTTAGTTTCATGAAATTGAATGAACATCTGTTGATGATCTTCTGTGTACAGATACATTCATTTCCACCCTGAGAAGGGTGAATGCCCATTCGTCCTATACATTTTACAGATTCCTTATGTGCTTAACCACCTCTTCATCACACTGACCTCAGAGACCAACACTGTCCCTGCTTCTCAGATTACAAAGCTGAGGCTCTGAGATGGCCCCATTGAGAGCGGGTATTAGGGCTGAGACAGCAGGAACATAGGCAAAGCCTCAGGAAATTGTGAGGGAAGTTTTGGAGATGCAAACCTTCAGGAAGGGTGGTGACAGCAGCACAGGGGTGCGATGACAGGAGTCCAGCAGGGGCGGTTCCTTGGTCAACCCTGAATTTCCCGCTAACAGTCTGACTCAGGCTGAAGGCCAAGGAAGCCGCACAGCTGATCTACAACCTTCCGTCGCATTTAGTCTCACAGAGGCACACAAACTTAGGCAGACAAATATCCCATAAGAACCAATTTAAACTACAAATCTCCAGGGCATTCTTTCACACAGAACCAAGGGAAACAACAGTCTAGGTGCACTTTGGCCACAATGACATTTCAGAGATGACACCTGCATGAACTGTGCTTGAATCCATGCAGCAGCTCTGTGTGGACCTCACGCTGTACTCACTCTCCCTGCCCAGGTTGTGGGCCCTGCCATAAATGGCCTCCAGCTCCATCTCACTGAGTCCAACACCCTCCCCTCTGCACCATCTCAGCTCTTCCTTCTCGTCCACAGCCTCCAATTCATTCTCATGAGATTCACATCTCTGTCTCTTGTACTTGAGGACCCATTACTGGAGCTTCCACTATTGTAAATCAGAAGCTCCATGTCATTTAATGCATGTGACTCTCTCCCCGTTAGGACACCTGAAGCCCTTGATTGTAGGGGTGTGCCTCATCTCTCATAGACCCAGGAACATGGACTCTGTACGAGGAACATCGGCAGAACTGATATGCCTGCTTTTCTACGAAAAGACTCTTTCCTTCTCCACAAGAGACACCTGCAGCCAAGCTCAGTAAGGGAAAATGACATAGCCTAACATACATATGTCCCGAGAAACCTGAGGAATCTTAACAGTGTCCTCAGCCAGCAGCACTCTTGCATTGCAAAGCCTGTGAGGCCATCTCTACGTCTTCTCAAAGACTCAACAAGGCAGAAGCTGAATGTGCTGAACACGTCCACTCATACTGGTCAGATTATCTTACAAATAGTCGAGGTGGAGGTGGTGGGTCCTGTCCCTGAGGACATCCAGGAGCTGGAGGCAGCTCATAGAGCCTATGAACAGTGATAAAAGGGGGTCTGTGGGGAAGGGCCTGCAGGGTGGACCTGGTAAAGGAGGAGGTCTTCTTGCATCCACAGGGACCTACACAACAGAAGTGACGGGTATGTTGGTATGACAGACAGAAGCACAATGCCCACAGGAGCTGAAACCCAATGGAAGCAGGTGTCAGCACCTGGCCTCTTGTTCATTCACAGGTTCTAGAACAGAGCATCAGTGCCAGAAAACTCTACCTTCCCACAAGATCCCACCTACAGCCTGAAGGTACCGGATGCTACAAGGAGAAACTACTGTTGCCACACGTCACTGCCCGTGTTTATAAATGCAGAAAGCCAAGGCTTCCTATTCTAGAAGATTGATGGCAGTAATGCCAGTCTAATAAAGGAGAATATTCCAGACAGGCAGACATCTGTGTCTAGGACCCCTCTGGTGTCCTCTTCCACCGCATCTGCAGGCTTTTTATTTGCATGTTGAGAACAGACAGAACATGAAGGAATGAAAGAAAAGCCCAGCACCACACAGAGATTCAGGGCCACCCCAGGGTCAAAGCTCAGCCGGCCAGCCTGTGCCTGTCCTCACTCTGCTTCCCTCCCTGACAAAGACATCTTCTCTGTACGGCCACAGAGACCTATGAGGAGATGGGGATTCCTGGAGTCGTGCAGGGGGCCTGGAAATGTGTTTTCTGAGAGAAACACGTTACCTGTGCACATTCATTGGTCTCATATATGTTTATCTTAATCCACAGGTAATTCAGCTTTTAAGTACAATATGAGGTGCAGAGCTATTTTGTCCCATTGTAAAAGGGAGGTAGAAATTCTACATAAAAGAATGAAGAGAAACAGGTCTCAATTTCGGCTGTGAAACTCCCATAAAGTATCATGAGACAAAGTACCAGTTACAACTGCTCCTGGGACACAAGAGAACCTGCTCATATAAACACAACTGAAGGACTCTGTGAGGTACTGGCCCTACAGGTAATCACTGATTCTCTCCCTTCACGACTGCAGTTCCACGTACATTTTTGAGTACATGTGCTGCTTCTGATAATTCAGAGTATTTCCACCTAGGGGACAACTGGAGAAATTCTCTATCGCACATTTACCAACACAGAAGGATCAGTAATGAATTCTGAAATTTATCTAAGAACACTCAGGACTGCACAAAGCACAGAATATAAAGTTGGAAAGAGTTTTCATCTTTTCCAGTCATGAGGCTCATCTCAGACATTCTGAACAAGTTCATCGCCTACACTGAAATAGGAAAAAATGAAAATAATAACAAAATCCCATGTAAAGAAGGTGCGGAAGGAGTCAGCTGCTCCAGAAGACTTGAGGGTGCAGTGAAGTGTCATCCTCCTCAAGCTATTTCCACAAACACAAAGTGAGAGCCACGTGGTCCTCGGCCTCCACGCACTTGTGGCTTCCAGAGGCACCAGCTAACATGAAGATCTTAAACCGGAGAAGCCTGGAGGCTTGTGAGGAAGTAAATAAAGACAGTAAAGACACCAGAGGACACAGAAAACCAGACAAGGCCAGATAAAAGTTTCCAGAAATCATTGCAACTGAAATGGGCAACAGAATTTACCTTGTCTTACTCTGCATCCTTGGTAGAGACACAGCTGATGTTCCCCCACGGGAGCTGTGCCACGTCCTGTGTCTCATAAAGGCTGGAGGTGGATGGAAGTTGATTCTGACTTGCATAGACTGTGCAGAAGAAAAACAAACCCTCCGCACCATGTCTCATTATATTCAACTCTTTCCCACTCTCTGGTCCTTTACCAGGGGCAGCGGGTTTTTCAGGTGCCTTGGGTGACCGTTGAGAACAAGAGGGAGATCTGATCCTGTCCCTTGAGGATGGTTCACAGGGCCCTGGTTCAGGTGTTTTTATAACTAATCAAGCAGCTGTGAGCAGCTCAGGTCTCAGGTAGCTAGAAATAAAGTTAAGGTGTGTCTCATCCTTTGGAGAGCCCAGGACATGGTCTCTGTACAAGCTACATCTTAAGGAGTGCTATGTCTGTCGGCCTGTATAAGGCCTCTTTCCTTCTCTGTAAGAGACATGTGTTGCCCAGCTCACTATGTGGAAATGACAGCCTGTTTCATGCATGTCCTGAGAAACTTGAAGAACTTTGTAACATCCTCAGTCAGGCCGACCTGAGAGCCCTGTGGTGCCATCACTGCATCTTTTCCAAACACACAAGTAAAAAGACAAAACGTGTTTTATAAGTCAACTCATACTGTTCAGATCATCTTTCCAGATGGTGGAGGTGGAGAGTGACGTCCCAGAGGCCACCAGGTTGGAGAAGGGGGGGGGGGGTGGCCCAAAGCCCATGGATGGTGATAAAGGGCAGCCCACAGGGTACGACATGGAGGGCACTTCTGGGAAACGAGGAAATGCTCTGGCAGCCACGTTGACCTGTAGGATAGAAATTAAACTTTTGAGCTGTGTTAGGGTAAAAGGTGAAAAATCCAACAACAGCACCAACACTAACATAGTGTTAGTGAAGCTAACAACACTGAACTGCAGTGAAGCAGGAACAGTGCCTGTCTCCTTCCCCTCCACCTGGTTTCAACAGGGCAGCAGCAGTGCCACAAAACTCCACCCTTCCCACCAGGTCCCACCTAGAGCTTCTAGGAGTTTGAGGAGACAATGCAGTGCATTGCTTGCAGCATGCATGGTACTAGCTGTGTCTGCAAATGTAGGGAAGGAAGTGGCTAGTCTTAAAGGATCAGAGGGATAATTCCAGACTACTAAAGAAAGTCTGTTCCACACACACAGAGGCTTCTATTTCCAGGACTACTCTCCACCCAGCCCTTCACCACCTCAACAGCTCCGTCTTGGCATAATAAGAGCTGAAATGATGAGGAAGAATTATGTTTTCATATCATACATTTACATCTTTAATGCATTTCAAGTTCATACTTGTCAGTGGTGTAACATAAGGATGTAAGCTTTATTCTTATGCATGTAAATATCCAATTTTCCCAGCACCAGTTATTCAAGAGACTACTTTTCTCCACTCTGTATTCTGGACACCCTTGTCAAATACTAGTTGACTGTGCATGCATGGGTTTAGTTTGGGCTCTCAATTTCTGTTCCATTGTCTTGTGTGTGTGCTTATGCCAGTGACATAACTGATTTCTTTCGTGTCAGAATGCAGCTTGAAATCAAGAAGTGTGATGCCTCCTATCTTGTTCTTTCTTGCTTTGGCTACTTGGGGTGTTTTTGTGGTTCCAAATATATTTTAGGATATGTTTTTCTAATTGCGTAAAAATTGCATTGGAGTATTGACAGAGATTGCATTGAGTCTCTAGATGGCTTTGGGTAGTATGGATATTGTATCTATATTAATTCCTCCAAAAGATGGACATGGATGGCTTTTCATTGACTTGTGTGTTCTTCGTTTCTTTCATCCAAATTGAATTTCTTCCATTTCTCCACACAGGTTTTATAGTTTTCTGTAGAGAGATCTTTCATTTCCTTGGCTAAATTTATTCCTATATATTTTATTGTTTTTGATGCTATTGTAAATGGGATTCTTTTCTTTACTTCTTTTTAGATAATGTGGTTAGTGGATAGGAATGCTACAGAATTTGGTATGGTGACTTTCTATTTTGCAACTTTACTGCATTTCTTGATTAGATATTAACAGGCTCTTTTACATTAAACTTTTTATTTCATTCCTTCACCTTACTTAAAAAAATCATTTTATTTGGGAATAGCTGAAACACTATGTTACATTAGTTTCAGAGGAACAACATAGTGATTGGGCAAGTGTATACATTCTGCTACACTAACACAGGTGTAGCTATCATGTGTCACCATGCATCTATTCCAGTACCATTCAGTATGTTCCCTATGCTGTATCTTCTATCTATGATTTATTCATTACATAACCAGAAGCCTGCATCACCCAATCCCCTTCACATATCTAAGGCATCCTTGTCTTGTGCCTGATCTTAAAGGAAAATCTTTCACAATATCACTATTGAGTATGATGTTAGCTGCGGGCTTCACATACATGGCCTTTCTTAAGTTGAGATATGTTCCTTCTACACTGAATTTTTAAAGAGTTTTTTAGCACAAATGGATACCAAATTTTCTCAAATCTTTTTTCTGTGTCTATTGACATGGTCATATGAGTTTTCTTTTTAATTTTTAAAATTTATTTATTTTTACTTTAAATTTTTAACAATTTATTTATTTATGTACTTATTTAGTATGTATTTTTCAAGTTTTTACTTAAATTCCAGTTGGTTAACATACAGTGCAATACTAGTTTTGGGTATAGAATTTAGTCATCCATCTGGCCAACAGGCACATGGAAAGATGCTCAACGTCGCTCCTCATCAGGGAAATACAAATCAAAACCACACTCAGATATCACCTCACACCAGTCAGAGTGGCCAAAATGAACAAATCAGCAGACTATAGATGCTGGAGAGGATGTGGAGAAACGGGAACCCTCTTGCACTGTTGGTGGGAATGCAAATTGGTGCAGCCACTCTGGAAAACAGTGTGGAGGTTCCCCCCAAAATTAAAAATAGACCTACCTTATGACCCAGCAACAGCACTGCTAGGAATTTACCCAAGGGATACAGGAGTGCTGATGCATAGAGGCACTTGTACCCCAATGTTTATAGCAGCACTCTCAACAATAGCCAAATTATGGAAAGAGACTAAATGTCCATCAACTGATGAACGGATAAAAAAATTGTGGTTTATATACACAATGGAGTACTACATGGCAATGAGAAAGAATGAAATATGGCCCTTTGTAGCAACGTGGATGGAACTGGAGAGTGTTATGCTAAGTGAAATAAGCCATACGGAGAAAGACAGATACCATATGTTTTCACTCTTATGTGGATCCTGAGAAACTTAACAGAAACCCATGGGGGAGGGGAAGAAAAAAAAAGAGGTGAGAGTGGAAGAGAGCCAAAGCATAAGAGACTCTTAAAAACTGAGAACAAACTGAGGGTTGATGGGGGGTGGGAGGGAGGGGAGGGTGGGTGATGGGTATTGAGGAGGGAACCTTTTGGGATGAGCACTGGGTGTTGTATGGAAACCAATTTGACAATAAACTTCATATATTGAAAAAAAAAAGAATTTAGTCATCCATCACTTACATACAACACCCAGTGTTCCTCAATACTCGTGTCCTCCTTAGCCCATCACCCATTTAACCCATCCCCCTGCCCACCTCCCTTCTAGTAACCCTCAGTTTGCTATTTATAGTTAAGAGTCTGGTTTCTGCTTGATTTTTCTTTCATTCAAGTATGTGAGGGGTCACATTTATTGATTTGCATTGCTGAACATCCTTCCTTTACAGGGAAAAAAAGACCCTTCCTCACGGTCAATGATCCTTTTAATGTGCTGCTGAATTTGGTTTGCCTGTGTATTATTGGAAATTTTTCATCTATATTAATCACAGGGATACTGGCCTATTGTCTTCTGTTCGGGTAGTATCCTTTTCTGGCTTCCTAACAGGGTAATTCCAATCTCATGAAATGAGTTTTGTGGTGTTCATTCCTCTTTAATCGGTGAGAGGGCTGCTGTTAGGTTTCTTCTACAAACTTTTGCTCAAATTCACCAGTGAATCCACCTGGTCCTGGGCTTTTCTTCACTGGAAGATTTTCAATTACTGATTCAAATTACTTGCATTGGTTATCTTCTGGTATTGATACAGTCTTCCTTTAATTGGTCTGTAAAAACCTTCTATTCCTTCCTGATACAGTCTTGGTAGGTTGTGTGTTTCTCAGAACCTATCCATTTCTTCTAGGTAGTCAGTTTGTTGGCATCTAATTTGGCCATAGTTGCCTCTTTGTCTCCTCTATGTTTCTGTGCTATCAGATGTAATGTCTTCTCTCTTACTTATAATTCTTTTGATTTGGGTCCTCTCTCTGTCTTAACATAGTCTATGTACAGGCTTGTCAATTTTGTTTAACTTTTCAGAAAACCGACTGTTGGTCTTCTTCATATTTTCTACTGATTTCATGGTCTCAGTTTCATTTGTTTCCACTCTCATATGTATTACTTTCTCCCTTCTGAGAACATTGGACTTAGATTGTTGTTTTCTTCTAGTTCTTTGAAGTTAGTTAGGTTGTTCATTTGAGTCCCAAATCTACCCTCCATGCATGCAAATCCAGTGACTCATCAGAGAACCTTCAACAGGTCTTTCCTGTCCTATCTCTGATTCTCAGAACTCTGAGAAAAAGAACCAGAAAATTTACTTGAAGACACAACAGATGGAAAACTTCCCTATGCGGGGAAGGAAACAAATCCAGAAGCAGGAGGCACAAAGAACCCCCAATATATTCAACAGAAGCAGATCCACACCAAGTCACATAATAATTAAAACCCAAAATGTCATTATAAAGAAAAATTTTAACAGCAGGAAATCAAAAGATGACAGTTACCTACAAGGGAAACCCTATAAGATTATCACTGGATTTTTTTCAGAAGAAACTTTGAAACCGTAAGTGAGCAGCATGGTATGTTAAAGGTGCTGAATGGAAAACATCTGCAGCCAAAAAGAGTCTATCCAGCACACTATCATTCAGATGGAAGGAGAGATCAAGAGGTTCCCAAATAAAAACTAAGCGAGTTCACAACCAACAAACCACCCTGGCAAGAAATGTTAAAGGGGAATCTTTGAGTGGAAAAGAAACACCTAAAGTGACAGTATTAAAGTGCAAAACGCTAAAGCAATAAAAACGAGTATTTCTGTAAAACATCAGTCAAGGTATCCATGATATAAAAGGTTTTGAAATATGACACTACATATCTACAACACGGGGAGGAGAGGAGTAAAGAACTGGTTCAAACTTAAACAACTATCAACTGAATATAGACCTCTATATGCAGAAGTGGTTAGGTACAAACCTAATAATAACCACAAACCAAACACCAGTAATACATGTGGAGAGAATAAAGACAAGCAATTTCAAATGTGCTACTAAAGAAACCCAGCAAACCGTAAAAAAGAGAAAAGAGAAGAAAGGATCAGAAAGATTCAGAAACAACCAAAATCAAGTAATAAAATGACAACAAGTACATGTCTATCAATTACTTTGAATGGAAACAGAATAAATGCTCAAATCAAAGGCAGTGGGTGACAGATAGGGGCACCTGGATGGCTCAATTGCTTGAGAATTCGCCTCTTGATTTGGGTTCAGGCTGTGATCCCAGGATCATGGGACTGAGCCCCATGTTGGGTTCTGCACTGAGCATGGAACTTGCTTAAGATTCATTCTCATTCTCATTCTCATTCTCTTTCTCTTTCTCTCTCTCTCTCTCTCTCTCTCTCTCTCTCTCTCCCCACTCCCCCCACCCCACCCTCCCATGCCTGTGCTCTCTCTCTCTTAATAATAAAAGGCACTGGGTGATAGAATGGATAAAAATATAGGACCTATCTATCTTCTACCTACAAGAGACTAATTATAGAACTAAAGTATCAAAAGAAAACTGCAGTAGCAATACCTGTATCAGACAAAATAGATTTAAAAATAAAACTGTAACAAGAGACAAAGGACACTTAATAATAAAAAGTACAATCCAACAAAAAGAACAATTGTAAACATATATGCACTCACCCTGAGAGCATCCAAATACACAAAACAGTCAAAAACAAAAGTAAAGGGATTGATAGTCATACAATCCTAGTAGGGCACTTTTACACCCCAATGGCATCAATGGAGAGATCATTCAATCATAAAATCAACAAGGAAGTGGTGATGTTGAATGATAGAGTAGACCAGATGGACTTAACCGATATATTTAGGACATTCCATCCTAAAATAGCACAATACACTTTCTTTTCAGGTGCACATGGAACATTCTCCACACTAGATAAAATATTAGGTCATAAAACAAGCCAAAACAAAATCAAACAGATCGAAGTCATACCATGTGTCTTTTCAGACCACAGTGCTATGAAAGTAGAAGTCTACAACAAGAAAAAAATCTGGAAAAATCACAAAAACATGGAAGTTAAATAACATGCTCCTAAACAATCAATGGGTCAGCCAAGAAATCAAAGAAGAAATCCAAAAGGACATGGAAATAAATGAAGATGAAAACACAACAATCCAAACTTTTATAAAGCAAGAAAAGTGGTTCTAACAGGGAAGTTTATAGCAATATAGGTCTGCCGCAGGGGGAAAACAACAACAACAAAAACCTGAAGTAAATTCCAAAACCTCATGACAATAAAAGCTAGACAAAGGACAACAAACAAAACCCCCAAATAGCAGAATGAAGAAAATAATTAAAAGCAGAGGAGAAATAAATGATACAGAAATTAAAACTACAGTAGAACAAGGTAAATGAAATTAGGAGGTGCTTCCATGAAAAGATCAATAAAATTGATAACCCCTAGCCGCACTAATCAGAAAACAGAAACAACACGTATAAATAACAATGACGGAGAAGAACAACCAACACCAGAGAAATACAAAGAATTGTAAGAGAATATTATGAAAAACTATATGCCAACAATCTGGACAAACTGGAATATACGGATCAATTCCTAGAAACATGGAACCTACCAAAACTGAAGCAGGATGAAATAGAAAATTTGAACAGATTGTTTACTAGCAAGAAGACAGACTCAGTAATCAAAAATCACCTAACAGACAACAGTCCAGGACCAGGGGACTTCACAAGCACATTCTACCAAACATCTGAAGAAAAGTTGATGCCTGTACTTGTCAAACTGTACCAGAAAACAGAACAGGAAACAAAATACCCAAATTACTTACATGAGACCAGCATTACCCTGATACTAAAACCAAATAAAGACACCATGGAAAAACAAAACTACAGGTCCATATCGTTCATGCACACAGATGCAGAAGTCCTCAACCAAGATTTAACAAACAGAATCCAACAACACATTCAAAAAATAGTCCACCAGCATAAAGTGGGATATCTTCCAGAATGCAAGGGTAGTTCCATATTCAAAAATCAATCAACCTGTAATATCACAGTAATAATTGAAAGGATAAAATATATATCATTTCTACAGACACAGAAAAAATTATTTGACAAAGTAAAACTCTCATCCATGATAAAAAGCCTCTAAAAACAGGTTTAGAGGGAACATAGGGAACATACCTCAGCTTAATATAGTCTATCTATGTAAGCCCACAGCAGACACCGTACTCAGTGGAGAAAACAGAAAGCTTTCCTCCAAGGTCAGTAAAATGTAAAGATCTCCACTCTTACCACTTATATTCAACATAGTACTAGCAGTCCTAGTCACAGCACTTAGCCAACAAAAAGAAATGAAAGGCATTTCACATAGTGAAAGTACAATTTCACTATGTGCACATGATGTGATACTCTATATAGAAAATCCAATAGACTCCACCAAAAATCTACCAGAACTGAAACTTGAATTTAGTAATGTCACAGGATGGAAAATCAATGTGCAGAAATCAGTAGCATTTCTATTATAATAAAGCAATAAAAGGGAAATTAAGGAAACAATCCCAATTACATTTACACACACACACAAAATAATAAGATACCTAGGAATAAACCTAAGCAAATAAGTGCAAGACCTTTACTCTGACCACTGTGAAACACTGATGAAAGAAATTGAAGACAACACAAATAAATGGAAAGGCATTCCATACTCATGCACAGAAAGAACCAGGGGTGCCTGGGTGTCTCAGTCGATTAAGCGTCTGACTTCAGCTCAGTTCATGATCTCATGTTTGTGGGTTTGAGGTCTGCGTCGGGCTCTGTACGGATAGCTCAGAACCTGGAATCTGCTTGGGATTCTGTGTCTCCCTCTCTCTCTGCTCCTCCCCCACTCATGCTCTGTCTCAGTCTCTCGAAAATAAATAAGACATTAAAAAAATTTTTTTAGGGGCACCTGGGTGGCTCAGTCGGTTAAGCGTCTGACTTTGGATCAGGTCATGATCTTGCAGTCCGTGAGTTCGAGCCCCGCATCAGGCTCTGTGCTGACAGCTCAGACCCTGGAGCCTGTTTCAGATTCTGTGTCTCTCTCTCTCTCTCTCTCTGACCCTCCCCTGTTCATGCTCTGTCTCTGTCTCAAAAATAAAAATAAATGTTAAAAAAAAATTTTTTTAAAGAAAAGCACCTGGCTGGCTCAGTTGGTTAAGTGTCCGACTTCAGTTTGGTCATGATCTCACAGTTCGTGCATTTGAGCCCCACGTTGGGCCATATGCTGAATGACAGCCCAGAGTGTGGAGGCTGGAGGATTCTATGCTTCCATCTCTTCCTGCCCCTCCCCCACTCACTCTCTATTTCTCTCTCTCTCTCAAAAGTAAACAAACATAAAAAAAATTTTTCAGTAAATAAATTAAAAAGAACCAATATTTTTGAAATGTCTACACTACCCAAAGCAATCCACAGATTTAATGTAATCTCTATCAAAGTACCAACAGCATTTTTTCACACAACTAAAACAAAAATCCTAAATATATATGGAACCAGCAAAGATCCCAAATTACCAAAGAAGCTTTGGAAAACAAAAGCAAACCTGGAGGGATCACAATTCACGACTTCAAGTTCTAGTCCAAGGCAGTAGGCAGTAAAACAGTATGGTCCTGGCACAAAAATAAATACGTACATTGAGGGGACAGAATAAAATATTCAGAAATAAACCTACAATTTTATGTTCAATTAATCCTCAACAAAGCAGGAAGGAATATCCAATGGAAAAAATCAGACTCTTCAACAAATGGTGCTGGAAAAACTAGTCAGCTATAAGCAAAAGAATAAAATTGGACCACTTTCTTATACTATACACAAAAATAAATTCAAAATGGATTAAGAACCTAATGTGAGACATGAATCCATAAACATCCCAGAACAGAGAACAGGCAGTAATGTCTCTAGTAACTACCATAGCAACATTTTTCTAGATATGTCCCCTGAGGCAAGGGAAATAAAAGCAAAAATAAACTATTGGGACTTCATCAAAATAAGAAGCTTCTGCATAGCAAAAGAAACAATCAGCAAAGCTAAAAGGCAACCTACAGAATGGGAGAAGATATTTGCAAATGACATATCCAAAACAGGGTTAGTATCCCAAATATATAAAGAATTTGTGCAAATAAACCCACACAAAAATATCCAATTAAAAAATGAGAATAAATGAACAGATCTCTCTCCAAAGAAGATACAGAGATGGCCAACACACACATGAAAAGATGCTCAACATCTCCCCTCAGCAGGGAAATGCAAATCAAAAGTACAAAGAGACATCAATTCATACCTGTCAGAATGGCTACAATGAACAACAGAAGAAACAAGGGTAGAATGGGTTGCGCAGGAAAAGGAGCTCTTATGCACTGTTGGTGGGAATGCCAACTGCTGCCACACTGTGGAAACAGTATGGAGGTTCCTCAACAAGGTTAAAAATGGAACTACCCGATGATCCAGCAATAGCACTACTGAGTATTTACCCCCAAAATACAAAAACACTCTTTCAAAGGGATACATGCACCCCATGTTTAGGCAGCAATATTTACAAGACAAATTATGGAAGAGCACAAGTGTCCCTAGATAGATGAATACATACAGACCTGGAAAATACACACACACACACACACACACACACACACACACACACGTATACATGTATGTATACATGTGCAGACATACATACATGTATATATATACATATATATATATATATATATACACACACACAGTGGAATCATATCAGTCATAAAAAAGAATGAAATATTCCCATTTGCAATAACATGGATGGAGCTACAGAGTATACTTCTACGTGAAATAAATCAGTCAGAGAAAGAGAAATACCCTATGACTTCACTCACATGTGGCATTTAAGAAACAAACGACCAAAGGAAAAAGAGAGAGAGAAGAGAGATGAGCCATGAAACAGACTCTTAACTATTGAGAACTGATGGTTACCAGAGGGAGTGGGGTGGGGTGGGGGATGGGTGGAATCACTGATGGGGATTAAGGAGTAGACTTATTGTGATGTGCATTGGTGATGTAGAAAATTGTTGAAACTAACAGAACACTGCATGTTAACTATTCAGCAAATAAAATATACTACAATAAATAATAGCTTTGAATATAAATGGACTAAATACTCCAATCAAAACACACAGGATGCCTTAATGGATAAAAAAGCAAGACCCACCTATGTGCTACCTACAAGAGTCTCATTCCAGAACTAGAGACACATGTAGATCAAAAGTGAAATGATGAAAACACATTTATCAGGCAAATGGAAGTGAAAAGAAATGCGGGGTAGCAATACTCCAATCAGGCAAAATAGACTTTCAAACAAAGACTACATCAGGAGACCAAGAACGCTACATAGTGATAATGGGAACAATCTACAAGAAGACATACCAATTGTGAATATTCATGCAACCAACATGGGAGCACTGAAATATATAATCAGCTAACAACAGACCTAAAAGAAGAAATTCAGAGCAATACAAATTAGTATAGGATTTTAACACCACCTTACAACAATGGACAGATCATCCAATCAGAAAATCAAAAAGAAAACAGTGGCTTTGAATGACACACTGGACCAGATGGATCTAATAAATATATTTCAAACATTCCATCCCCAAACAGCAGAATACACATTCTTGTCAAATGCACATGGAACATTCTCCAGAGGAGATCACATGTTAGGCAACAAGTCTCAACAAATTCAAAAAGATGAATGCATCTCATGCATCTTTTCTGACCACAATGGTAGGAAACTGGAAATCAATCACAGGAAAAGAATCAGGAAATGCAGGATAAATAACATGCTCCTAAGCAATGAATGGGTCAACCAAGAAATCAAAGAGGAAATCCAAAAACATAGAGAGACAAATGAAAAAGGAAACACCAGGGTCCAAAATCCTTGGGATGCTATGAATGATCTAAGAGGGATGATTACAACAAACCACACCTCCCTCAAGAAGAAAAATCTCAAACAAACCACCTAAACTTACACATAAAGCAGAAAAAAAGAATAAACAAACCCCAAAGATAACAGAAGGCTTCAACGAAACCAGAAGCTCATAGTTTCAAAGAATAAACAAAATTGATGCACCTTTAGCTACACTCATCCCCCTCCCCCAAAAAAGAAGACTAAACTAAAAGCAGAAATGAAAGAGGATAAATAATGACAGACATCACAGAAATACACAGATATTATAACAGAATATCATGAAAAATCATAGACCAACCAAATGGACAGCCTAGAAGAAATGCATCAATTCCTAGAAACATCACATCCGAAACTGAACCTGAAGGAAATAGAAAATTTGAACAGACTGATGAATAGCAATCAAATTCAACCAGTAATCCAAAAACTCCCAACAAACAAAAGGCCAAGATCCAATGGCTTCAGAGCTGCATCCTTTCAACCATTTAAAGAGTTAATGCCTGAGGGGAGGGGCCAACATGGCAGAGAAGTAGGGGTATCCAAACTTCCCTCTTCTCCCAAACAAAGAAGTATTGAAGCCAAAGGACTTTGAATCCCAAGAGTCCGGGTGGAAAAGAGACAGTCACGCTTCCAGGGACCCATGGGACAACCTGATGGGCCACAGGTGCGTGATTGTGACCTGGGAGAGATGAAATGAACAGAGGGAGGGATCCGCTTCTTCTGAGAGACAAAGGGAAGAGAAAGAGTGGCTGGGGAAGCATAGGACTGTATCTGGACAAGAGAAAAATCTCAGGCCAGGACAGAGAAAGATCCAATCTCTAACTGTGGGGCTTGCTGTGGACTGGGGCCAGCTGCCCGGATCACGAACCTGGGGAGGAGGGGAGCCAGCCCCAGGCCCGGGGGCTAGGTCAGGGGCACAGTCCGCACTAGGAAAAAGTGATCCCCTCCCTGGAGTGATCCCCCTCCCTGTGGGACAGGACAAAGCCTGCCTGCACCTGCCAGTCAGGGACCACATATCAGGTGGTGGGGAGAGATGCTTCCCGGGGCCCAGGGAGCAAGAGTTTAAATCCCAGCCAAATGCCAGGCACGGGAGTCGGGGGAGCGAGACAAACTATCTCATTTGTATCCACGGCACAGTGAGAACAGATAGCTCAAACAGAGTGGTCTGCGGAGGAGAGACTGGGGGCGGGGGGGGGGGGCTGCCATTTTTCTCCCCACAACCACCAAGATAGGGCCTCAGGGATTCGACAGCAGGACCCACAGTGGACGCCCCCTTCTCCAGACCTGCACTGCTGCATTGCCTGGTTTAATTCTCAAACAATTCTAATTATATAGATACATTCTTCCTTCCTTTCTCCTTCTCATCTCTTCCCTCCTCTAGTCTGGTTACTCTGGTTGTTGGTTTGTTTAAGCAGACATATTTAATCCATTCTCTTGATATATGTTCCAAACCTCCTTCTTTATTCTCCATTTTCTCTCTCTGGATTAAGCCCTATATTTCTCTGTCTGGACAACTTTATCTTCCTTCATTCTTCCCCACCTCCTTCTTCAGTTTCCTTTCTCTCTCTCTGGATTAAGCCAAAAAGTTTCTCTGGTCCATTTTTACTCTTTCTTTTCCCCACCCATGTCATGTCTCTCTTTGTATGGGATAAGGCCTCTTCTATCAGCACTACCTCCACCCTGTGATTTACTTGTAGCTGGTGTTTCTGGTTTTTTTGTTCTAGGTTTTTTTGGTTTGTTTGCTTGCTTGTGTGTTTGTGTGTTTTTGTTTTCTGTTTGTTTTTTGTTTGTCTGTTTTCCTTTCCAGAGCTACTTCAATGAACAAGTCAAAGAACACCTGGTGGAGGGTCTAAAACATCACTACCAGTTGGGAGATAAAGTACCCAAGGTCACAACAAGAGAGAGCTAGTAACACTCTCCAAAAAACATCTCCTGAAGGGCCAGGCTCTGGATAGGGTATGGCCCGTCTTTAATATACAAGTGCTCGCAGGTGCAGGGCACATAACAAGCTTTTAAAACACATCACTATCCAAAATGATGAAATAGAAGAGTTCTCCTCAAAAGAAATTCCAGGATGAAATGACAGCTAAAGAATTGATCAAAATAGATATGCACAATATAACTGCACAAGAATTTAGAATAACAGTCATAAGATTAATCGCTGGGTTTGAGAAAAGCATGGAAGAAAGCAGAGAATCTATTGCTGCAGAGATCAAGGAACTAAACAATAGTAATGATGAATTTAAAAATGCTATAAATGAGGTGCAAAATAAAATAGAGATGGTCACAGTGAAGACTGAAGAGGCAGAGGGGAGAATAGGTGAATTAGAAGATAATTATGGAAAAAGAGGAAGCTAAGGAAAAGAGAGATAAAAAAAATTCTGGATATGAGGGTAGATTTAGAGAACTAAGTGATGCAATCAAACAGAACAATATCCATATCATAGGAGTTCCAGAAGAAGAAGAGAGAAAAAGGGGCCAATGTACTTGAACAAAACATAGCTGAGAACTTCCCTAACCTGGAGAAGGAAACAAACATTGAAATCCAGGAGGCACAGAGAATCCCCTTCAGATGTAACTTGCATCAATCTTCTGTATGACATATCATACTGAAGCTGTCAAAATACAAAGATAAATAGAGAATTCTGAAAGCAGCTAGGGATAAACGGGGCTTAACATATAAGGTAGACACATAAAGGTAGTAGCTGACCTATCCACTAAAACTTGGCAGGCCAGAAAGGAGTGGCAGGAAATTGTCAATGTGGTGAACAGGAAAAATATGCAGCCAAGAATCCTTTATCCAGCAAGCCTGTCATTCAGAATAGAAGGAGGGAGAGATCAAGGTTTTCCCAAACAAACAAACAAAAACTGAAGGAATTCATCACCAATAAACCATCCCTACAAGAGACACTAAGGGAGACTCTCTGAGTAAAATGATGCAAGGACCACTAAAGGACAAGAGACATCACCACAAGCATGAAACCTACATATAATATAATGACTCTAAACCCATGTCTTTCAATAACAACACTGAATGCAAATGAAGTAAATGCTCCAATCAAAAGACATAGGGTATCAGAATGATTAAAAAAAAAAAAAAACAAGACCCATCTATTTGCTGCCTTCAAGAAACCCATTTTATTTATTTATTTTATTTTATTTTTTTTCAACGTTTTTTATTTATTTTTGGGACAGAGAGAGACAGGGCATGAACGGGGGAGGGGCAGAGAGAGAGGGAGACACAGAATCGGAAACAGGCTCCAGGCTCTGAGCCATCAGCCCAGACCCGACGCGGGGCTCGAACTCACGGACCGCGAGATTGTGACCTGGCTGAAGTCGGACGCTTAACCGACTCCGCCACCCAGGTGCCCCTCAAGAAACCCATTTTAGACCTGAGGACATCTTCAGATTGAAACTGAGGGGATGGAGAACATCTACCATGCTACTGGAAGTCAAAAGAAAGCTGGAGTAGCCATACTTCTATCAGACAAAATAGGTTTTAAAGTAAAGGCTGTAACAAGAAGGGCATTATATAATAATTACTAGGTCTATCCATCAAGAAGAGCTAACAATTATAAATGTCTACGCACCAAATTCAGAAGCACCCAAATATATAAAACAATTAATCACAACCATAAACAACTTTATTGACAAGAATGTGGTAATTGCAGGGGCTTTAACACTCCACTTACAACAATGGACAGGTCATCTAGACAGAAAATCAATAAAGAAACAATGGCCCTGAAAGATACACTGGACCAGATGGACGTGACAGATATATTTAGAACTTTTCATCCTACAGCAGTGGAATATACATTCTTTTCGAGTGCATAGGGAACATCCTCCAAGATAGATCACATACTGAGTCACAAAACAGCTCTCAATAAATAGGAAAGAATTTAGATCATACCTTGCACACTTTCAGATCACAATGCTATGAAACTTGAAATTAATCACAGGACAAAGTTTGGAAAACTTCCAAATGCATGGAGGTTAAAGAACATTCTACTAAAGAAAGAATAGGTCAACCAGGCAATTAAAGAAGAAATTAAAAAATATATGGAAACAAATGAAAACGAAAACACAACAATCCAAACCTTTGGGATGCAGCAAAGGCAGTCCTAAGAGGAAAATACATTGCAATCCAGCCTATCTCAAGAAACAAGAAAAATCCCAAATACAAAATCTAATAGCACACCTAAAGGAACTAGAAGCAGAACAGCAAAGAAACCCCAAACCCAGAAGAAGAGAATTAATAAAGATCAGAGCACAAACAATACAGAACCCCCCCCCCCAAAAATAGAACAGATCAATGAAACCAAGATTTGGTTTTTTGAAAAAATAAACAAAATTGATAAACCTCTAGCCAGGCTTCTCAAAAAGAAAAGAGAGAGGACCCAAGTAGATAAAATCACGAATGAAAAGGGATTTCTTGCAGCCAATCCCTCAGAAATACAAGCAATTATCCAAGAATACTGTGAAAAATTCTATGCCAACAAACTGGACAACCAGGAAGAAATGGACAAAGTCCTAAACACCCACACACTATCAAAACTCAAACGGGAAGAGATAGAAAATTTGAACAGATCCATATCTAGTAAAGAAGTTGCATCAGTTATCAAAAATATCTCAACAAATAAGAGTCCTGGACAAACATGGCTTCCCTGGGGAATTCTACCAGACATTTAAAGCAGAGTTCATATCAATCCTTCTCAAGATGTCCCCAAAATATAGAAATGGAAGGAAAACTTCAGGACTCATCCTATGAGGCCAGCATTACCTTGATTCACAAACCAGACAGGGTCCCCACAAAAAAGGAGAACTACAGGCCAATATCCCTGATGAACATGGATGCAAAAATTCTCATGGATATTAGAAAATCGAATTCAATGACATATACAAAGAATTATTCACCATCATCAAGTGGGATTCATTCTTGGGCTGCAGGGTTGGTTCAATATTCACAAATCAATCAATGTGATTCATCACATTAATACAAGAAAGAAGAACCATATGATCCTCTCAATAGATGAAGAAAAAGCATTTGACAAAATACAGCATCCTTTCTAAATAAAAACCCGCAAGAAAGTCGGGATGGAAGGAACATACTTAAACATCATAAGAGCCATAGATGAAAAGCCCACAACTAATATCATCCTCAATGGGGAAAAATGGAGAGCTTTCCCCCTGAGATCAGGAACAGGACAGGGATGTCCACTCTCACCACTGTTGTTCAACATAGTGTTGGAAGTCCTAGCATCAGCAGTCAGACAACAAAATGAAATAAAAGGCATCAAAATTGGCAAAGAAGTCAAACTTTCACTTTTCGCAGACAACATGATACCCTACATGGAAAACCCGAAAGACTCCACCAAAAGACTGCTAGAACTGATACATGAATTCAGCAAAGTTGCAGGGTACAAAATCAATGTACAGAAATCAGCTGCATTTTTATACACCAATAGTGAAACAACAGAAAGAGAAATAAAGAAACGGTTCCCATTTACAACTGCACCAAGAACCATAAAATGCCTATGAATAAACCTAACCAAAAAGATGTAAAAGATCCGTATGCTGAAAACTATAGAAAGCTTATGGAAGAAACTGAAGAAGACACAAAGAAATGGAAAAATATTCCATGCTCATGGATTGGAAGACTATTGTTAAAATGTCAATACTACCCAAAGCAATCTACACATTCAATGCAATCCCAATCAAAATTGCACCAGCATTCTTCTCCAAGCTAGAAGAAACAATGCTAAAATTTGTATGGAGTCACAAAAGACCCCGAATAGCCAAAGTAATACTGAAGAAGAAAACCAAAGCAGGAGGCATCACAATCCCAGATGTTAGCCTCTACTACAGAGCTGTAATCAGCAAGACAGTATGGTATTGGCACAAAAACAGAGACATAGACCAATGGAATAGAATAGAGAACCCAGAAGTGGACACACAAATGGATGGCCAACAAATCTTTGACAAAGCAGGAAAGAGTATCCAATGGAAAAAAAAAACAGGCTCCTTAGCAAATGGTGCTGGGAGAACTGGACAGCAACATGTAGAAGAATAAAACTAGACCACTTTCTTATGCCGTACAAAAAATAAACTCAAAATGGATGAACGACCTAAATGTGAGACAGGAAGTCATCAAAATCCTAGAGGAAAAAGCAAGCAACAACCTCTTTGACCTCGGTCGTGGCAATTTCTTACTCAACACGTCTCCAAAGACAAGGGAATGAAAAGCAAAAATGAACTATTGGGACCTCATGAAGATAAAAACCTTCTGCGCTGCAAAGGAAACAATCAACAAAACTAAAAGGCAACTGATGGAATAGGAAAAGGTATTTGCAAATGACATATCAGATAAAGGGCTAGTATCCGAAACCTATAAAGAACTCACCAAGCTCCATACTTGAAAAACAGATAATCCAGTGAAGAAATGGGCAGAAGATACGAATAGACACTTTTCCAAAGAAGACATCCAGATGGCCAACAGACACATGAAATGATGCTCAATGTCACTCCTCATCAGGGAAATACAACTCAAAGCCACACTGAGATACCACCTCACAACGGTCAGAGTGGCTAAAATGAACAAATCAGGAAATTATAGATGCTGGCGAGGTTGTAGAGAAATGGGAACCATCTTGCACTGTTGGTGGGAATGCAAACTGGTGCAGCTGCTCTGGACAACGGAGTGGAGCTTCCTCAAAAAATTAAAACTACAAACACCCTATGACCCAGCAAGAGCACTGCTAGGAATTTACCCAAGGGATACAGGAGTGCTGATGCATAGGGACACATGTACCCCTATGGTTACAGCAGTGCTTTCAACAATGGCCAAATTATGGAAAGAGCCTAAATGTCCATCAACTGATGAATGGATAAAGAAACTGGTTTATGTACACAATGGAATACTCCTTGGCAATGAGGAAGAATAAAATCATGCCACTTGCAGCAATGTGGATGGAACTGGAGGGTGTCTTGCTAAGTGAAATAAGTCAGTCAGAGAAAGACAGATATCATATGTTTTCACTCATACGTGGATCTTGAGAAACTTAACAGAAGACCATGGGGGAAGAAAAGGGAGAAAAATAGTTACAAACAGAGAGGGAGGGAGGCAAACCATAAGAGACTCTTAAATACAGAGAACAAACTGAGGGTGGATGGGGGTGGGGGAGAGGGGAAAGTGGGTGATAGGCACTGAGGAGGGCACTTGTTGGGATGAGCAGTGGGTGTTGAATATAAGCCAATTTGAAAATAAATTATATTAAAAAATAAAAAGTTAATACCTATTCTTAAAATATTCTAAAATATGAAAGTGGAAGGCAAGTTTCCAAGTTCATTTTATGAGGCCATCAGTACCCTGATACCAAACCAGATAAAGACATTACAAACAATAGCAAAACAACAGGCCAATATCTCTGATGAACATAGATATAGTAATTGTCGAGAAAATATCTGCAACCCAAATCCAACAATGCATTTAAAAAGTCATTCACCTTAGGTGCCTGAGGGGCTCAGTCAGTTAAGCGTCTGACTCTGGGTTTGGGCTCAGGTCATGCTCTCGCAGTTCAGGAGTTCAAGCCCCCCATGAGGCTGTGCGCTGAAAGAAAAACACCATATGACATCACTTTATGTGGAATGTGGGAAACAAAACAAAGAAACAAAGAAAATGGAGAAAAGAAGACAGACCAAAAAAACAAAAAAACAAAAAAACAAAAACAGACTTTTAAATTTAGAGAGGAAATGGTGCTTGCCAGAGGGCAGGTGGGTGGGGGGTGGGTGAAATAGGGGAAGGAGATGAGGAATACACCCATGGTGAGGAGCATGGAGTCATACGAGAAGTGTTAAATCATTACACTGTACACCATGAAGCAAACATAACCCGATGTTAATTACACTTGAATTTTAAAAATTACTACAAAATGGAAATACTCTCATAGCAACAGAAGATAAAAGTTTTACTTTTATAATCTTGGAATGGGGCGCCTGGGTGGCGCAGTCGGTTAGGCGTCCGACTTCAGCCAGGTCACGATCTCCCAGTCTGTGAGTTCGAGCCCCGCGTCGGGCTCTGGGCTGATGGCTCAGAGCCTGGAGCCTGTTTCCGATTCTGTGTCTCCCTCTCTCTCTGCCCCTCGCCCGTTCATGCTCTGTCTCTCTCTGTCCCAAAAATAAATAAACGTTGAAAAAAAAAATTTATAATCTTGGAATGAAAAATGATATATGTAGCTTATGAAATCATTAATGAATTGGAAAAATGGGACACTGTCATAAAATTGCTCATAAACACATACGTAATTGAGTAACTCCTGCAGACATGTGAAAACTACACACCATTCTTTTCCCCCTGAAATGGTTATTCTCCCCTTGCATCTTCCTCAGAAAATAACCCTAATTTCACTTGCAAAAATTCTACATTTATGAATTTAATATGCAAATCTTCTAATTTTCTGTATAGGATATACATTTTTCTTTCAAATTCGACTACATGTGGGATTTCCTCAGGAAATAGGTGTAAACCATCTAATGTATACACATACATAAAATATCCAATGAAGAAATCCAGTATGACGAAATGAAATCATACTGGTGCACATAGATTACATTTTTTATGGAACCAATCAAGGTGGAATGATATTTTCAGCTGGGTGGGAAAAGTTAACAGAGACCTACACAGCAAATCTTGAAGTTACAGAAACTTGCATGTGCATCAGGTCTGTCTTCTCTCTTACGGTGACAGAAAGGAGCCTTGCAAGTATGTGTGGTGAATGTAAAACTCGGGCAGGTCTATGAATCTCTGAATGAGAAAATGAGCAAAAAAGAAAAATTAAAAAACAGTGGAAATGTATCGAACAGGGGATCTGAGCATCAAGTTTCATAAAGACAGAATACCATGAGGCTTTTTCTTCTAAAATTGATTCACAATGTTTGCTTGCTACAGTCCTACCCACACTGAGAAGTGGCCTTGGTATGTCCTTTGACCAGCAGCAGTCACAGAAGGATCCCATGAATGAGCTTTTAGTAAAATCTGCAATCAATTTAAAAGTATTTCAGATGTTCACGAGTTCATGAGAAATTAGAAAACAGGCCAAATCTCAACTAAAAAGGAGATAAGGTAACGAGTATGTTTTGAAGGTATTATTGAGGAGATTCCTTCCAACAAAGGCAAGAAAGGGTAAGTGTAAGGAATTCTGTTGCAGGAATAATATTGAACATTCGAATAACAGGAGGGTCCTGGCACAACGTCCCTGTCAGGTTTTCACTTGTTTTCAACGACGAGAACATTCTTGGGAAAAAATCCCCACTGAAAGTTAATAAAAGCATGTATGATGTGGAGGGCACATTGTGTTTTTACCTCGGGCTCTGGTTGCGGCAGGACTCGGAGAGTGGGTCCTAGCTCATTCTTCTAGAAGGTCCCGAGAGTCTACATTCGGCGTCTTCACTTCCCAACTGAATGCGGCTCCTGTTCCTCTGAATTTGTGTCAGGATTTCTCCCCCAAACAAGCCTGAACCTGGCACAAGCCAACCCCAGCCTCTCTGACATGGTGTGGCGGGACCCCCTGAATCCTTGGATCCTTGAGTGAAATACATCTTGTTCACAAAGCGGCAGGGGAAATGAGGAATAAGCCACGGAACAACCCAGAAAATGTAAGGGACTGTGCCACTCACTGACCATCTGGCCTTTCTGGGGAAGCTGCCCAGCACCCCTGCCCCTCCCCCCCCCCCCCGGGGGGCGGAACCTGCTGGACATGCAGCTCTGGCTCTTTGCCCACACTCAGAGGCACTGGGTCCTCAGAAGCAAGGAAGACTTTCCAGCTCTGAGGTGCCCTGGATCAGAAAAGCCTAACGGCCGCCTTCTCTGGCCATCACTGCGCACGCAGACGCCCGGCCCCTCCCTGGGCGTGGTGCGTGCGCGCCCCCTGCCGGCCTCCGTGGGAATTCCTGCCATGCTCAAGGCCATGGCTGCTCAGCTGGAAGTACTGAGAGTGCAGCTGGTCCAGTGAAGCCTGTTCTCCAGATTGGGAAGGGTCTTAGTGAAGGGCCTGGGACCCAAAGAAATCTTTTCCTTCTCCTTTTTACTGAGTGAAGAACGAAACCGAATTTATTGATGTCAGAATATCATTTGTAATGCTTTAAGCAGCATTCCCAGAAATACAGACGACAAATTGACACATGCTGAATGAACCACAGGCAGTGGTGTTTACCACGAAAATACTTGGGTTGAATAAAAAATTGACACCCTTGAGAAAGACATACAGGCTTCCAGCTATGGAATGAATACGTCATTGGGATACCAGGTACAGCCTATGGAATATAGTCAATCCTGTAAGAAAGTGTTGCATGCTTTCACATGATACCTACACTTGTATAGGTATCTGGAGAGCATAACGTATACACACGGAATCACTATTATATATGCCTGAAACTAATACAACATGGTGTGTCTACTACATTTCAATAAAATTGGACAATACTTTAAATTTGTCCTTCACCATTAAAAAATCATTTCTAATTGAGAACATATGAAATTCCATTTATACCACATTCTCTAATGTCACCATCTTGATGTTGAGAGCTTATTTTCACGTTGTCAATAATGTGTTTGATGACACAAATGTGACAAGGCCAGAATGCACATCTAAAGGAAGCTACACATCTGTTATGAATTTCCTGCCTGTATATGGGTAATATTTTCAATGAAAAGTGCCTTAGGGATGAAGATGGGTGAAATAATTTCCATCAGACTCATAGATAGATAATTGTGCCTTCAAATAATAATTGCCATGTCTTGGGGCACCTGGGTGGCTCAGTCGGTTAAGCGTCCGACTTCAGCTCGGGTCAGAATCTCACAGTTTGTGGGTTCAAGCCCTGCGTCAGGCTCTGTGCTGACAGCTCGGAGCCTGGAGCCTGCTTTGGATTCTGTCACCTTCTCTCTCTGCCCCTCCCCACTTGTGTTCTCTCTGTCTCTTGAGAATAAATAAATGAAAAAAAAATTAAAAAAATAATTGCCATGTCTTCACAATTAGAGGAAGGCTGGGTGAAGACAGGTTTCTCCTTTCATGTAAGAGAAGGCTGTGGTGTTTTAAACTGCTCACTTACAATCCAGAATCCAGAGATCAGCAGTAGATGTAAGAATAACAGTGCACTATCATGTTGCACATAACTAGTTCCAGAAGGAGAATACGGACCTTATTCTCAAATACTTTTGATTGAGATTAATAATCCATCCTTGCAAGTTCCAGACTGCTGGCTCTGGGGGCAGCACAATGCCTGACGCCTGGTTTTGGAACATAAGGAAGGTCGTGCTCAAGCATGGGGGAATGGAGCAGGGACTGAGGGCAGTGGGGGAGGATGATGGTTACCTCCCCATGGGGCACACTCTGGACTTTACCTGCTAATGAGCTGCACACTCTGCCTCAAGCCATCTCTCTCCATGACCGATCCTGAGACTGGGCCCCCACACGCCAGGCAAAATGAGGGGAACCCATCTTCCCAGGGGCAATGGCCTCTACAGAGCTTGCCCCAGTGAGGTTGGAGCTTTGCACTCAGGGAACTGTCATGCCCAGGTTTCCTACCCTTTCTGCCTCCAACACTAAGAGCATCTTCACAGAGCCCCTCCTGCATGGCCCATTGCCCCCTCCACACACTGTAACCAGCTCCATCCTTTCCTCCTTGCCTCCTCTTTGCCTCTTCTTCTCTCTCCTCCTGTCTCCCCCTGTTTCTTCCTCTCACTCTCTCGGACATGCCCAATTCCCCCATCACTGACTCAGTGTCTCTCTCCCTGCCTGTCTCTTTGTCTGCCTCTCCCCAGGCCCTCGGCCTTCTACTCTGTGCAGCCCTGTCCAGGAGGCAGGGCACCACATGTCCTGTGTCCCCCTCTCTCCTGTCATGTTTTAGCCCAGGCCCTGATCGCAGTAGATGAGAATCGTGTTTACAGAAGCTGCTCATGCTGACCTTTCCTGCAGCATTGTTGTTCCAAGCTACTCCTGGGAAGCATGTGGACAGCCAGACCTTGAGCCCTTGGTGGCCCAGCCATGACCTCAAAGTTGCTGGAGGGCTGGTTGCCTCCACAACCTGGGAGAAAGGAGGGCCCTGCAGACATCAGGGGCTCGAGGACAGAATGCATGGCCTTTGAGGACCTGGAAAGAGCCAGATGCTTACAACCAACCCTGCCTTGGTGGTGAGGGAGGAGAGGGTATCATGTCATCGACCTCTGCCCTGCCCATCCCTCACTAAGGATAGTGGGAAGAGGGGCGCCTGTGTGGCTCAGTCAGTTAAGCGTCTGACTTCGGCTCAGGTCGTGATCTCATGGGTTGTAAGTTTGAACCTCTTGTCAGGTTCTAGGCTGACAGCTCAGAGGCTGGAGACTGCTTGGGATTCTGTGTCTCCTTCTCCCTCTCTCTGCCCCTCTCTTGCTTGTGTTCTGTCTCTCTCTCTCTCCTGCTCAAAAAATAAACAAACATTGCAAAAAATTAAGGGAAAAAAAAGAAAGCACTGGGAGGAATATGGGACATCAAAGTCTCACCCCAAAAACTACCACCATGAGTCTACCTCAGCTCCCACCTGGATTGGTGCTATTGTGAGGTAGCTGGTAGGTGGGAAGAATCCACAACATCTGGATTAATGCAGGGTTTCCTCACTGTTCTACCAGAGACACTGCTGACCCCTCATCCATTTCTTGCAATCAGGAATTAGCCACTTCCTGGGGACTGATAGCTGCCCTGTTGATCACCACACACCACTGTGACTAGCAGGCACTGTGTGCTTGCGAGTACCTATTGAGGAGTGAACACCACCATCACCAGATCTAGAGGAAGGTTGTGTCCACCACCCCAGAAGGAACCAGGGGGACATGTGCAGTCAATACAATTCAAATAGGGACTTATCTTCTGCCCCTATTACTGTAGATTCTACCTGTTTGTGACCATGTATACAGGAGTCACACTGTGTACATCAAAATAGAATGACCATAGGTCCTCCTGGAAGCAGATACTGACACAGAGTCAGAACTGTGATGGGTTTATCAGGGGAAATGAGGAAAGACAAAATAGAGGGGACAGGATTGGTCAGGGAAAGAATTTAGTCAAATACGTGTATCAGACAACTTTTCTAAATATATTACATCACCCAGCCCATTTGTCACAGTTCAGGGTCCTCTTCAAACTTCAAATTCTCCTGTAAGGCAAAGAGATTGTGGGTTATTGCAATGGGATCTTCTGTTGTCCTCTATGCATTTTGTCTTCAACAATATATCTGTGGCCTTGGATGAACACTTAATTGTGTGGCCGCATCTGTGTGTCTACCTACAAGGGAACATGACTGTCTTCAAATCTTAGATATAGATCCCTGAATGTACACCGTATCATAGTTATCTTTTTCTTCTTTGTAAAGTAGGACCTGAATTTTCATAGAAAAAACACTGGGGTCCTTGCCGTATCTTTTGCAATTGTGATTGCCAAAATAGTGATTGCCAATCTCTCAGCCTCAGGCATTATACTCTTAGTTGCATGAAATTGAATGAACATCTGTTGATGATCTTCTGTGTGCAGATAAATTCATTTCCACCCTGAGAAGGGTGAGTGCCCATTCGTCCCATACATTGTACAAATTCCTTATTGCTTATCCCCTGTTCATCATACTGATCTCAGAAACCAACATTGTCCCTGTTTCTCAGATTACAAACCTGAGGCTCTGAGATGGCCCCACTGAGAGTGGGTATTAGGGCTGAGACAGCAGGAACACAGGCAAAGCCTCAGGAAATTGTGAGGGAAGTTCCGGAGATGCAAACCCACAGGCAGGGTGGTGACAGCAGATGCAGGGATGTGGTGACCGGAGTTCAGCAGGGGAGGCTCCTCCTCAACCCTGAATTCCCCACCAAGAGTCTGACTCAGGCTGAAGGCCAAGGAAGCCACTCAGCTGATCAACAACCTGTCTTCACATGTAGTATCACTGAGATACACAAACTTAGGCAGACAAGAATTTCCTAAGACCAAGTTTAAATTACCAAATCTCCAGGACATTCTTTCATACATGTGCAGACCCTTCAGAAAACCAAGGGAAACAACAATCCTTTTTTTAGATTATGAACTGGGTGCACTGTGGTAACCTTGACATTCCAGAGATGACGACTAAATTGTGCACTATGCTTGAACCCATGAAGCAGTTCCTTGCATATATCCTCATGCTCCCTACCTAGGCTGTGGGCCCTGTCATGAAAGGCCTCCAAATCCATCCTACTCACCCCAACACCCTCCCTTCTGCACCTCTTCAAACTCTGCTTGCCCTCCACAACTTCCCTTCTATTCCTGTGTGATTCAAGTTTCCCCCATTCCTTCACTGCTGCTTCCATTATGGTGACCACAAGTACTGTGTCATATAATGCATGTGCCCCATTTCACTCAGGACACCTGAAGCACCTAAAGTTAGGAGTGTGTCTCATCTGTCACAGAACCCACAACATTGTGTCTGTAAAATATGCACCAGTACTGCTGATATGTCTGCTTTTGTGTAAAAAATCCTCTTTCATTTTGACAAGAGAAACATATAGCTCACCGCATTACAGGGAAATGACACTGCCCACTGTATGTATGTCCTGAGAAACTTGAGATATGCTACTGCGTCCTCAGGAAGGTCACAGTTGGATTGCCAACACTCACAACCATCTCGACATCATTCCCACAAAGTCAATCATGAAGAAGATGAATACACTTTATCAGTCACTCATCCCGTTCAGGTCGTCTTACCAAATTGAGTATGTGGAGGAGCTGGTGGAGGAGGGGTAAGAGCTGGTGATGAAGGGCCATCCATGGGGTACAGCCTGCAAGGCGAACCTAGGAAAGGACCAGGCCCTCTTGCATACATAATGGCCTGTGGAACAGAAATGAAAGCTGTGTTCATAGGACAGAACCAAGCACCAACACTGGCAAAAAGCGAAAACCTAAAGAAGTAGTGCTCATCTCCTACTAGCTTCCCCACAACTGGGTTCCAAGCAGGCAGCATCGGTATCAAAAGAACTCTACCCATACTTTGGGTTCCGCTGAGAGCTTTGGGGATGGGGAACAGAGGCTGTGGGAAGAAACTAGTGTCCCCACATGTCTGCAAATGTAGAACAGCAAGGGCTCTTGTCCTAGAGGATTCATGGAGTGAATATGGAGTAAATTAAGAAAATAGCATATTCCTGATATGAAGGCATCCAAGTCCAGGATCAACCACCACCCCTTACACCCCTCCACCACAGAGGCTGCTTATTTGTACGTGAAGAACTACAAAATAAGAAGGAATGACAAGGCCAGTGTCCACACATGGAATCATAGCCCTCAGGGCTCAAAGCTCTTCCTCTAAGCCCCCTCCTGTGCCCGATCTGCTTCTCTCCTGACAATGGGGTCTTCTCCTCTCTGGAAGTGTTATCCATGGGCACAGAGACACATGGGGTGATGGGGACACTGAGGTCATGCAGAGAACCTGGAAAAGCATGTTTTAGAGAAACATGTTACCGATTCATTTTAGTTAGGCTTAGGTAATTTATTTTAATTCAGTGGTACTTCTCAGTTTAAGTACAGTACAATTTTCAGGGTAATCGTGTCCTCTGGAAAAATGAGCTGAAGTTCTAAATAACAGAATTAACACAAATACACTTTCGTTTCTGCTGTACATTTCCATGTTTCACCTGTAACCGTGACACAGGACACAAGACAACGTACTCAAGTGAACACAAATGAAGGACACAGTGGGGAATTACAATGCAGGTAATTGTACGGATTTTCTCTCTTCACCACTCATGTTCCAATGCATGTTTTCTAGGACAAATATCTCATCTCTTATACTTCAGATATTTATACCCAGGGCACATCTGAAGGGATTCCAGACAGCACATTTACAAAAAAAAAAAAAAAAAAAAAAAAAAAAAAAAAAGGGCTTAATGTTGACGGGTATGAAATTTGCTTTGTCTAAGACCACTCTAAATGACACATACAAAAATAAAATTAGAGTGAAGGCATTTTGCATTTTTCTCCCATAACGATAACTGCAGATTTTCTGAGCATGTTAATCCCCTAGACAGAAACAGAACAGGAAGTAACAGCAAGAGCAATGATTCCACTTTGAGGATGTCCAGAAAAAATGAGGCATGCCGGAAGATTTCCAGGTGGAGTGTGGTGTCATCCTCCTTGGATTATTTCCAGGAACATACTGGAAAATCCCTCAGGTCCTCATCCCTGACCATGTTTGACTTCTAAATTCACCACAAAGAGTTGACAGGATGAAAATAGAGAAGCCCAGAGACACTCGAGTTAAGGTTGTGCATTTACAAAATAAGAAAAACAAGTAGACATATCATACAACACACAAAACAGACACAATGCCAGGAGAGATTGCTGAAGGAAAATGAGGGTTTCCCAAAAGAGTTACAACTGAAAATGTCCATAGCACTTACCTTATCCTTCTTGGTCCTTTTGGTAGAGTCAGTGTTATTGTCAATCATGGGAGCAAAATCTGGATTTGCAAAAGACCCTAGAAGGGATGGATGTTTATTTTGGTTGGAGTAGATTGTTCAGAGACAAGACAAAAAAAAATCACCTCATTCCTCAAACAACTTAAACTCTTTGGCCTAGTCATATCCCCAATCACATGCAGAGGGTATCCCACATGCTTCAGGTGATCCCAAGGTGAAGGGGAGAACCATCCTTTAAACTTTGATGAAGACCTGTTATAGCCCTGGTTCAGGTGTTTTCATGACTCATCAAACAACTGTGGATGTCTGGGGGCTCAACTGGATGGATATACGTTAGGCTGAGCCTCATGCCTCCCACCGCCCAGCACATGGACTGTGTATGGCACACATGTGCTGAAGTGCTATGCCTGCTTTTCTGTATACAGCCCCATTCCATCTCCACAAGAGACACCTGTACCAACACAGAGTGGGGAAAATGACACAAAGATGATCTATGGGTCATGAGACACTCAAGGAATGTGGTAATGGTGGCAGACACAATTCTCTTGCATTATAATGCCCTGTGGTAACACCTCTGCACCTCGTCCAAGACTCAACAACAACAAAAATTAGATGAATGTGCTTTGCAAGTCAACTCATACTGCTCAGATCATCTTACCAAGTGGTGCAGGTGGAGGGGTTTAGGGTGGTCCCCAGGGCCACCAAGGTTGAGGAGGTAGATGTGCCCAGGAGCCCATAGGGTGGCCTCTAGGATAGGGTGTGCAGAATATTCCAGTTAACGGAGGAAGTCCCCACGGATCCACACTGCCCTGCAGTACAGAAGTGACAGCTACATTCATATGCCAGACAGGAGAACCAATACCAAAAGTAGCTGAAACCCAGAGAAGTACATGTCAGCACCTGGCATCTTCTCTGCCACTATGATCCAAGAGAGCAGCATCACTACCTGACAACTCTATCCCTCCCACTGGGTACCACCTACAGCCTAAGCAAATAAATGCAGGAGGTTAAACTACTGTCACCACATGTCCCTGCTCATGTCTGAGAATGTAGAACAAAGTGATCCCACCTTAGAGGATTAAAAGAAGTAACTCCTGAGGCGCCTGGGTGGCGCAGTCGGTTAAGCGTCCGACTTCAGCCAGGTCACGATCTTGCGGTCCGTGGGTTCGAGCCCCACATCGGGCTCTGGGCTGATGGCTCAGAGCCTGGAGCCTGTTTCCAATTCTGTGTCTCCCTCTCTCTCTGCCCCTCCCCCGTTCATGGTCTGTCTCTCTCTGTCCCAAAATTAAATAAACATTGAAAAAAAAATTAAAAAAAAAAAAGAAGTAACTCCAAATGAATGAAGTAGCATATTCCAGAAGGCCAACGTCTATGTCCAGGATCACCCTGCATCTCTCCACTACAGTGACTGTAGAAGCTCTGTTTTTGGCATCTTCAAGAATACACACACATACACACACACACACACACACACACACAACTGAGTGCAAATAAACAGCTCATGATCTGCACAAAAAAGCCACAGCTACTACTGGGAAAAAGTTCTGCCTGCCAGCCCCTCACTTTGCCCCCTCTGCTTCCCTCCCTGAGAAAGGGGTCTTCCCCATCTCTGAAAGTGCTGTCAGAGGCCTAAGAGGCCACTGGGAGTTCAGGATGCCTGGAGTCTTGCAGGGGAAGTGAGAAAGTGTTCACTGTGACAAAAATATTACTTGTCAATGTCTACTAAGCCCATATGTGTTTATCTGAATTTATAAGGAATTGATTTTGAGCACACTACAAGACACAGAGGAATACATCATATGGGAAAAAAGAGGAAGAAATTTATGTAACCGAAATAATGTGAACGTGTTTTGATTTTGTTATCAATTCCCAGGGATGTGTCATGAGTGATGGTATCAGCTCTAACACTGATTGGAGACACATTAGAATCTGCTTGTGTGAACACAACTGAAGGATTTTGTGTTCTGAGTATTTTTACCTAAGATACAGCTTGAAGGATTCTAAACAGCTCATTTACCAATGAAGATGTGAAGGTGGTGAGTTATAACAGTGACTTTGTCTAAGACCACTCTAAATTGTACAAGGCACACAATATAAAAATAGAGGGGCGTCTTTTCACATTTCCAATTAACAGATAGCGTTAATGCATCATCGCATGACCAGAAAGAGGAAAATAACAACACTGATCCCACAGAGAGGCAGTATGGTAGGAGTCAACAAACCTAGAGATTTTAGTATGGAGTGCAGTGTATCATCCTGGTGTATTTCCAGAACACATGGGAAAAACCAAAGTGTCCTCAATCTCTAAATTCCTTTGGCTACTAAACTTACCAGGAAAAGGTGACAGGCTGAAAAGAGAGAAGCCTGTAGACTCTTGGGTTAAGGCTGTGCATTTGGCAAATAGAAACAGGCAGACATATCACACAACACACAAAACAGGGAAAAGGCTGGAGAGCATGCTGAATCACAAATGAGGGTGTCCTGACAGATGTACAACTGAAAATGGCCCAGCATTTACCTTGTCCTTCTTGGCATTTTTGGTAGAGTGCTTGTTGTTGTGACTCACAGGAGGACACCAGCTTCTGGATTGGCTAAAGGCTCTAGAAGGGATGGAGGTGTGTTCTGATTTTAGTAGACTGTGCAGAATTCAAACAAACACCACATCTTGTGACATCTTAAACTCTTCCTCACACTCAGGACCATGAAGAGAGGCAGAGAGTAACCCACAAGCCTCAGGTGACCCCAGCGAGATGGGGGAGATCCATCCCATCATCTTAATGAAGAAACCATAGGGCCCTGGTTCTTGTTCTTCATAATTAGTCAAATAACTTTCAACAGGTCAACTCAAATAGAAATCTGGAAATCGTCACTAAAACAGCCATTTCTTAATATACATTAGGGGTAATAAATCACCATCTCATTACAGATAAGAATTAAAATGAGAGTGTCAATTGATAGATAACATCAATAAATCCTCAACAGAAGAGCATGGATGTGTTTCTTCTGGCTCCAGGAGAACTGTTCAATCTTTCAGCTTATCTATAAGCTGCCTTCCACATGTGAGCAGGTATTATATAACTATTTCTGAATAGAAATGTCCTTAGACTAATACTATAGTCAAGAGAAAAGATCTGACCCTGACCCTTGAGGAAGATTCCACAGGGCCCTGGTTCAGGTGTTTTCATAATTAATCAAGCAACTGTGAACAGCTCAGGTCTCAACTAGCTAGAAATAAATTTAGGGGTGTGTCTCATCCTTCAGAGAGTCCAACACGTCGTCTCTGTAACAAGCTACATCCTAAGGAGTGCTATGTCTATCAACCTGTATAAGGCCTGTTTCTTCTCTATAAGAGACACTTGCTGCCCAGCTCACCATGTGGAAATGACAGCCCATTTCATGCATGTCCTGAGAATGTTGCAATGCCCTCAGTCAGGTTGACCTGAAAGCTCTGTGATGCCATCCCTGCATCTTCCCTAAAGACTCAACAAGAAAAAAAGATGAAATGTGTTTTACAAGTTAACTTCTACTATTCAGATCATCTTACCAAATGGTAGAGGTGGAGGTGGAGGGTGAGGTCCCAGAGGCCACCAGGGTGGAGAAGATGGGCGTGGCCCAGAGCCCATGAATGGTGATAAAGGGAAGCCCATGGGATAGTTTCCCTTTCTGGGAAAGAAGGAAATGCTCTGGCAGCCATGTTGTCCTGCAGGACAGATATTAAAATTTTGAGATGTGTTAGGGTAAAAGGTGAAAAATCCAACACCAACACCAATACTAACATAGCTGAACCGCAGTGAAGCAGGAACAGTGCCTGTCTCCTTCCCCTCCACCTGGTTTCAACAGGGCAGCATCAGTGCCACAAAACTCCACTCTTTCCACTGGGTCCCACCTAGACCTTCTAGGAGTTTGAGAAACCAAGACAGTAAATTTCTGGCAGCATACATGGTACTGGCTATGTCTGCAAATGTAGGAAGGAAGTGGCCGGTCCTAGAGGATCAGAGAGATAATTCCAGACTACTAAAGAATGTCTGTTCCACACACACAGGCATCTATTTCCAGGACTACTCTCCATGCAGCCCTTCACCACCTCAACAGCTCTGTCTTGGCATATTAAGAGCAGAAATAACAACGGGGAATTATGGTTTCATATCATTCACTGAAATCTTGAGTCTGTCTCCAGTTAATTCTTTTTTTTTTTATTTTATTTTTTAAATTTTTTTTTTCAACATTTATTTATTTTTGGGACAGAGAGAGACAGAGCATGAACGGGGGGAGGGGCAGAGAGAGAGGGAGACACAGAATCGGAAACAGGCTCCAGGCTCTGAGCCATCAGCCCAGAGCCCGACGCGGGGCTCGAACTCACGGACCGCGAGATCGTGACCTGGCTGAAGTCGGAGGCTTAACCGACTGCGCCACCCAGGCGCCCCTGTCTCCAGTTAATTCTTATGAGTTGTTTCATTCCGGAGACTCATGAGAGAACCTTCTACAGGCCTTTCATGCCCGAGCTCTGATTCTCAGAACTCTGCGAGGTAAGGATGACCAGCTACACTCCGCTCTAAATATAAGGAAACAGGCTCTAAGAGGAAATGAGGGTAAACGGCTTGCAAAAGGTGAAGCAGGAATTGATACCAGCTCTGCCTGCAAGGTCCTGCTGGCAGCCTCTGCTTACCTGGCTTCCTCTCTGGACCTGCTGTCCTAAGGACAAAGACCTATGGGCAGATGACATCCCTAGAGCCCTGTAGGGGAATTGGGAAAGTGTTTTCTGCAGGAACAGTGCCACCTACAGGACTTAGTTAGGAAAAGTTATAGATAATATGTGAATTCACAGGTAATGCCGAATTTTTACGTACACTGTCACACAGATTAATTTTGTCCCGTGGAAAAATATGTTTGGAATTTTAAATGACAGAATTAAAATGAATATGTTCTGATATCAAAGTGGAAAAGACAGTTAAGATATGAATAGAAGATGACAGCTATTACAGCTACAGAGGCCATAAAAGAACCTGGTTACATGAATATGGCATCAGCTCTTTTCCAGAAACTGGCACATCAGACCTGACTTTCACTCTCTATTCCTTCAGCTCCAGTGTACGTTTTCTACTGCAAATGTCTTCCCTGAGAATTCATAATATTTTTACTACTTGAACAGCTGCAGTGACTCTGCAAAAGCACATTTCCCAAAAGAGATAGGAAAACTGATGAATTATGAAATTTAGAAAAAAACAACCTTTGAATAAGAGCATTCAAAATTGCCAAGCACCTCTCAGAAAGTTGGGCTTTTCATGTTTTTCAGTTAGTGAGAATTACAATTGATGTTCTAAACAGGTTAATGACTAACTCTGGACAGAAAAGGAGTAAAATAATAACAACAATTTTGTTTCAGTTTTCAGTAACATTCCCATGAAAGGAGGCCTGGAAGAAGCGAGCCAGGCCAGGAGACATCAGTGTGAAGGGAGATGTCATATTCCTCATGTTATTTCCACAAACACCCTGTGGTCCTCAGCCTCTAAACATACTTATGGCTGCTGGAGGCACGATCAAAGATGACAAACAAGCTAAGAACAGAGAGGCCAGGAGGCACCAGGTTCTGTATTTGATAGAGGCCAAAGAAGGGATGGAGGTTTATTCTGACTTGCATAGACTGGGTGGAAAAAACAAAAAACAAAAAAACCTCCATGCCTTTTTCCACCGTCTTACACTGCTTCCTACAATCAGGTCCCTCACCAGAAACAGAGGGTTTTTCAAATGGCAGAGGTGACCCCTTGGGACTCAGGGGAGCCTTGAGGAATGTGCCAGAAGGCTTTGGTTGGATATTTGATAATCAACCAACTGTGGATAGGTCAGGGCTCAATTCAGTGGAAATCAACACTAAAAGAAGGGTTTCCTAATACAACACATCATGGGAAATGACAATTTATCACAGATTAAAAATTAAAATAAGTTGGGGTGCCTGGGTGGCTCAGTCGGTTAAGCATCCAACTTCGGCTCAGATCATGATCTCGTGGTCCATGAGTTCGAGCCCCGCATCAGGCTCTGTGCTGACAGCTCAGAGCCTGGAGCCTGTTTCGGATTCTGTGTCTCCCTCTCTCTCTGACCCTCCCCCGTTCATGCTGTCTCTCCCTGTCTCAAAAATAAATAAACATTAAAAAAAATTTAAAATAAGAGTGGCTTAGTTAGCATAATGTCAGTAAACATCAGCATGAACAGCACACTATCCTTTTCTATAAGGCATTGGTGGGATTTTTCAAGTGTTTTACTGTATATATCATCTACCTTATGTATCTGACAAGGGATTATGTAAGTATTCATGAACAGAAATGGCCTTTAAAAGACTAATACTATACTAACACTATACTAATACTATACTAATACTATACTAATACTAATGAGGTAGGGAAAGGTTAATTCTGTGTGGAATGACCTGAAGTTTTAGAGTTACACTAATAAAATAACATTAGAGGAGTGACATTTCACAAGGATTTACTTTACTAATGGAGTACTATAGTTCATAATACAAAAAAAAAACTTTTTAAAGAATAAAGGCACCTCCAAACAGAGGAAAGAAATGTCTGCTTTCTTTATAGAAAGCATATTTTCTATGGAGGATTTATCCAAAAGCCAAATCAAGAAAGCTCTTCGGGACATACAGCCTCCAATTCATGCTGTTGTTCATGTTATTCATGTGAAACAAAAGAAAAAGCCTTCAACATTGTCTCAAGGTGGAAGGGGGACTGACCCACATCTGTTCTAGCATCCACTCTCCAGTTAAGTGTAACCAGGAGGTTGCAGGGGGGCCCACAGTCAGTGGAGGGGCGTGAGCTCCACCACTCACAAGGGACAGACCCAAAGAGCCCTGCTGGCTGGGGGCAACTGACGGAACCAGTGCCCTGTCACCACTGTGAGACAACCTATGTAACAGGTCACAACCTCTAGTAACCACCTGGGACTGTTTGCAGGAGACCAAACAATTACACCCACTGGAACAAGAAGCCGATTGTGCAGATATTGCCGCCGAAGTTAAGCTACTGCATTTCACAATATGCTCTGTACCTCTCCATGGAGGGATCGCCCTGTCAGGTCCTCTTGCCATTGGTTTGTGCCTCCTGAATTCCTCTGGAAGCATCTGTCTTTGGATGACTTCCAATCTTGAGGATTGAGATGAATCAGTTTCACTAAGAGTTACCACACCCAGGCCTCCACTGGACACCAAATAGTTTAGCCTTTTTAAAAACCTCACAGCGCCCTTAAAAGAAATATGTCAAAATCATGTACCTGTGTTTCAACTAGGCTACGTCTCTGCTCTGCTCTGCCACTGCCCTCTCCAGATCACGAGCCCTGAGCTGGGAGAGAGAAACACATCCACGTTCAGCTGTGGCAGGGTGTGCACAAGAGGAGGAGAGAAAAACATTCTTACCCAGTTGTCCTGGGTTGCCTTCTCACAAACAGCAATCTGAAAGAGTCAGCACATCAGTAAAAACCCATGTGGAGAGATTCAGTGGCCTGTTATGATCATCTGCATTAGGTGCTGAAGCACTCAGGAACTACTGTGCAGAGTGCAGCCTACCAGGTGTCCGAAGGTGAGCTCTGACTGCTGCAGCTGCTCTTGTGTTTCTTCTACTCTTCTCCTGGGAGTCCAATTGCTTTAATCAGATGAACCACAATGTTGAGGGTGATGTTAATTGGCCCAGGTTCCCATAATAAGAACTGAACTCTCATACACACGACCCAATCATATAAGACACATTTCACATGAGGAGGAGAGTACAGAAAGCTCAAAGCCATCACTACATCATCTTGGATTTATTATTTAATGCCTGTGGGGTCCACGTTGACACGGTCTCCTTACCTGTGGTGACAGCTCCCTAATCCTGCAATGAGGATCTTTCATCATAAAGTTCAAATCTTCTTTTCTGTGTATCCTTGTCATATTTCTCATGGTTACAACAAGTGGGTCTCTAAAATGGGATGGTCCTACTTGTCGATGTGATTTGTCCTCCACCAAACTGCTTCCTGAGGTTTGTAATCATTCCAGAACCTCCAGAAACATGTTCAGGAACACATTTCCACATAGTCTGGCCAGCATTGGGATCAGGAAATCTTTAGTGACTTAACTTGTTTAGATTAATATCTTTTTTAATTTTATTTTTTTAATTTACATCCAAATTAGTTAGCATATAGTGCAACAATGATTTCAGGAGTAGATTCCTTAGTGCCCTGTACCCATTTAGCCCATCCCCCCTCCCACACCCCCTCCAGTAAGCCTCTGTTTGTTCTCCATATTTATGAGTCTCTTATGTTTTGTTCTGCTCTGTTTTTATATTATTTTTTCCCTTCCCTTATGTTCATCTGTCTTGTCTCTTAAAGTCCTCATATGAGTGAAGTCATATGATACTTGTCTTTGTCTGACTAATTTCACTTAGCATAATATCCTCCAGTTCCATCCAGGTAGTTGTTAATGGCAAGATTTCATTCTTTTTGATTGCCGAGTAATGCTCCATTGTATATATACACCAAATCTCTTTTATTCCATTCATCCATCATTGGACATTTGGGCTCTTTCCATACTTTGGCTATTGTCAATAGTGCTGCTGTAAACATTGGGGTGCATGTGTCCCTTTGAAACAGCACACCTGTATCCCTTGGATAAATACCTAGTAGTGCAGTTGCTGGGTCGTAGGGTAGTTCTATTTGTAGTTTTTTGAGGAACCTCCATACTGTTTTCCAGAGTGGCTGCAGCAGCTTGCATTCTCATAGATTAATATTTTTAACTTAACATCTGGAAAATGTCACATTTATCTTGAAGTCTCTGTAGAAATAAATGTTCCCTGAATGTTTGTGTATATTTGTGTGCTACTTGGGTCTAAACACTGTACAAAGTTTCAAAGTAATACAATGGGTGTCGTGTGAGCTGCTGGTAGGAGATGAACTCACTTATAGTTCCGTAGCTCTTCTGCAGCTAATTTCAGTTTCTCTTCTGCAGCTGACAGCTGCTTCTCCCCTTCCACCTGCTCCCATTCTTTCAGTCCCAGCTTCCTGCAGGGGAAAGAAACATAGATTACCTGGTATCCCATGTGAAATTCTGCCTTTCTTCCCTCCCTGAAATCTGAAAGCAGGACTCAAATGTCCCCACTCCTGTTCCCCGTAAATGCACAGATCTACAAACACAACCAGCGGGAAGCATTGGCACCCACCATTAAGGGACTAAACAAACTCAACTCCAGCGTGTTGGCAAGTCTTTGGCAACTCTGAGCTTCTCTTCACAGCTCTCTATTCCTACTCATCTATACATCACATAAATATAAAAAGCCCACATGAGATGCACTAAGTGCCCTCCCAGGATCAGGCTCTTGTGATTGGGACTCCATAAGCGTTATTTCTTTTCAATGTACAAAACTAAGCCTGGCCAACTCATCACAACTAAACACATAAGGATGACGCAGGGGTTCCTGAATTGTCTGATTTCTCCCAAGAGCCCTGAACTTTCAGTCAAGGCTGGGGCCATGACACTGCCACAGAGACATCTTTCTTGGACATGGTGTCATTAACATTGTACAATGTTCTACTGGACATTTCTACAGTTCATGAGGGAAGTCCTGCCACCTGCCTCAAAGACACCAGTTGAGAAGAAGGCAAAATACACCGACAAAAAAAAATGATGTAAATTGCCTACCTTCAGAATATTGTCTCCTGGAAAAGGAATGCGGGGAAGGGAAGGGAAGGGAAGGGAAGGGAAGGGAAGGGAAGGGAAAAGAAAGAGGGAAAGGAAGGAAAACTGAGTTCACAGGATTCAGTAATGCCGGCACCCCTGATCTCCTACCAGACATAAATTCCCATCTCATCTGCAGCAAGATACCATCACAGTACACCTGAATTCTCCTCCCAATATTTCCTACCCAATGTCTAGATTATAGCAAAAAAATATAGACATATGGCAGTTATGTCGCTATGATGGACTGAAATGTAAAGAACAATGAAAATGAACCTTGAGGTTTCCACAAAGTGAAGGAAGGTCCAGATCACAGAAATCAAGGCAGAAGGGAGAAACACAATTCTTTACTGATTACTATGGTAAAAGTATGGTTGGTGTTAAATGTGCTCAAAGAAAGTATAATTACCCCCACCGTCTGACACATTCATTCTTACAACAGTATTTGTAACAACTCCTGAAAGTCTTACTCTTCTGTGAGCTTCTGTCTTTGTCCACACAGTCCATCACGAACGTCTACATTCTTCAATGTTTCCCATTTGGCTTCCTTTGACCCTTTCACACACACACCTCAGTGCATCACAGTTGTCCCCAGTTCCCTTTTGCTGCCTGTCAAGCATAAAACAGTTTAGTTGAATGTGCACACCTGTTCCCACGAGTGTGGCCATGAGGAGGGAGAGGGGAAAGGACAGGATTCCCAAGGCAGGAAGCCACTTTTTACCTTCCCAGAGCAAACTCATTCTACCAAGGGCGGTTTTCTTCCCTCCAAGCAACACCTCTTCCAGGTTACATTTATGAGACATCAAGACTCCCTGCATCGAATCCTTGACGTGTGCACTACTATCTCCTGACTTTAAGACAGATTTGAGAAAAGTGGAATGACTATAGAAGAACGTGAATGCACTTAGCACTACTAAAATGTACACTTAAATGTTCATGATGGGAAACTTTCTAATGCATGTATTTTACCACAGTTAAAGAAGAGAAACTTAAAAAGGAAGTAATGAGGTTCATTTCTGATTTATATAACATTTGATAGTAAATCTTTTAACCTAATTCTTTAAAAAAATTTTTTTAATGTTTATTTATTTTTGAGAGAGAGAGAGACAGAGTGTGAGCAGGGAGGGGTAAAGAGAGAAGGAGACACAGGATCTGAAGCAGGCTCCAGGCTCTGAGCTGTCGGCACAGAGTCTGATGTGGGGCTCGAACTCACAAACTGTGATATCATTACCTGAGCCAAAGTTGGACGCTTAACCGACTGAGCCACCCAGGCTCCCCTTTTTACCTGATTCTTGTGGATCTTAAGCTGAGCATTTTCTTTCTGCACAGGCTGTTCTTCAGACTTCGATTTCACTTTGCTGGTATGAACTTCATTAAGGGAGAAGTGAACCTGAGCAAAACTTTCTCTCTAGTGACTTACGTCCCAAGAAGAAAATCACCCAGTAGATAACATATAAATCTAATGTTCTAAGACAAAGATAAGTTCTTCTTCAAAGCTAAAGTGAACAATGGAAATCCTGCAGGAAATAGAGGGAATTTACTTCTGAAACTTCTGAAGTGTTTACTAAAATAGCACCTTTGAAGCTCTTTGTAGATTTTTCCTTTCCCTGATTTGCAAGTAGGATAGAAACAAAATGTGTACTAGGCTTTCCAAACAAACACTGGACACTGTGTCACAAAGAAGCATTGTCAATAGAACATACCCCACAGCCAGTCCCTGTATCATTTAAAACATTCGATCCAGTTTGGGCCAAAGAGAAAAGCCAGACACATAAAGAAATGAAGGATGAAGAGAACAGTGGAAGGTGTAAATGTTTCAGAGCAACCATCTTGGTTTTGAGACAGTGGAACTGTGACTGGATGACAAAGAAAAAACGAAGAAAGTGTAAAATCTTTCAAGCCATACAGCTCCAGTGAATGACTTTTCTTAATGGAAGAGAAATATTGTCAACAGATTCACTTTCAAAATTCTCTGCTCTGCATTAAGAGGAACAGAACTGTTCAAGATGGCGAGAAACCTCTAGTGCTCTCTCCCAGCAGCACTGAATCATATAAAAGTTAAGCCAGGGTTATAAAACAAATTCTGCCTAACTCCTAAATAAAAGAGGTACTGTGGTGTTACTGCTTGAAACAGCAGTGAATGGCATGCAAGGTTGAGGGCCTTAATTTACCCAATGACCAAAAGGGCTCAAACATCAAAATATGGTAACTCAGGAAGCCCCGATTCTTGACATTCTGATTTCTCTCAGATTGCAACAAAGCCTGCACACTTGGAATGATGTCATTAAAAATTCATTAGTGTGCTCAAGTGTCTCATTGTTATTCTTCAAAAAAACATATAGTCATCAGGAATACTTACTCATTACTTTTACTTCCATTTTTAAAGGACAAAGAAGGGATTTTAACACCTTTTTTAAATTTATTTTTCAAGAGAGACAGAGTGAGCCAGCAGGGGAAGGGCAGATAGAGACAGAGGGAAAGCATCCCCACCGTAAGCACATAGCCTGATGAAGAGCTCAAACTCACAAACCATGAGATCATGACCTGAGCTGAAACCAAGAGTTGGATGTTTAACCAACTGAGCCACCCAGGTGCCCCAGGACAAAGAAGGGATTTTTATCTTACATCTATGTGCTTCATAAGAGGGAAGCTTATTTTGCCACATGATTTCTTGAGCACATTTCTTTGCTCCATTGATCCACACAAATATGTAATAAAGGATTCAGAATTCAAAAATATTAATTATGCTGACATAAGAACATATCTCTGGTGGGTAAGCCACTACAAAAATAAAGAATGTGGCATTTTACATATGTGATGATTGCTTTGAATTTACCCTGGTATAGAATGGAATGAAATGGGACATCATGATGAAAGAGGAGATGGCAAAATCAGTGAATCAGAAGTGAACACAATTCCAGGTGAGATCATGAAAATGAAAAAAAGGGGGGGGGATGGTTATACCTTCTGTTCACAAATGGATATTTTCTCTGCACGTTTTGCATTTTTCTTCATGTAGTACTTAATCTTCTCAGAAATTTGATCTAAATTAACCAAAAAGGTAAAACAGAAATCTCTTAAGACTAGTACCAAAACCAGTAAAATCAAATCACCCATTGTGTCAACAGCAAAGGCACAAGATCTGGCACTGTGGTCACATATAACATTTTGGCATTACTATGGTCCCTGAAGAAAGCAAGTTTTAGTTAGTGGCATTTTATTTTATTTTATTTTATTTTTTCTCTCATTCTCTCCTTCTTCCTCTCTCTCTCCTCTCTCTCCTCTTTCTTTTTCTTTTAGAGAGAGAGAACACATGAGTGGGTGAAGGGTAGGGAGAGAGAGAGAATCTTAACCATATTTCAGGCTCAACGCAGAGTCCGAGGCAGGGCTCGATCCCATGACCCTGAGATCACTTCCTGAGCCAAAATTGAAAGTCAGATACCTAACCGGCTGAGCCACCCAAGTGTCCCCTAATATCCCATCATTAAGCAACATCCTTCTTAGAATATATGAACAGTTCAAATTGCTCTGACATCACCAGACGAGAAATGGAGAAAAATCAAGTATCCTACATACTTATATTCTGTCCTTTATGATAAAATCAACAAGTCAGTGCAATTACTTTAACAACAAAAGTCAAAAGGAAAAAATAACCCACCTAATTTCTTCAAGGTTTTCCCCCACTTTCACCCACCCTTTAAAAATAATAAAAGGGGCACCTGGGTGACTCAGTCAGTTGAGATCCAACTTCAGCACAGGCCATCATCTTACTGCTCATGAGTTCGAGCCCCATATCGGGCTTACTGCTGTCAACACAGAGCCTGGTTCGGATCTCCTGTCCTCCTCTCCCTCTGTCCCCTCCTCACTTGCACTCCCACTCTCTCTCAAAAATAAATAAATCTTTTAAATAGATAGATAGATAGATAGATAACAATAACAACGACAATAACAAGAGAGGTGGGTGCTGGGCACCTAATCAGTTGATTTTGGCTCAGGTCATGATCTGACAGTTGGTGAGATTGAGCCCCATGTGAAGGTCTATGCTGAAAGTGTCGAGGCTGCTTGGGATTCTCTCTCACCCTCTCTCTCTGCCCCTCCACCACTCGTGCACACATTCTCTCTCCATCTCAAAATAAGTAAATAAACATTTAAACAAGTACTGATAGACAAATTATTCTAAATGTCACTTGTTTGGCACTCAGAGGCCTCCAATCTCTTTCTGCTGCTCCACAGGGTCCCGTCCATGAGAACCAGGGAGGGATGCTCAGGTGGATATGGTCTTGGAATCAAACACACTTGGGTAAAATCTCAGCTTTACTACTTAGTGGCTAGGATCCTGGATAACTCTTCACCTCCCCAAATCACAAGATGGTGAAAGCCCAACATGCATCACTGGTAAACACCATGCAGGAAACACTCACCTTACACGTGGATAGCACATGGACAGCACCTAGAACAGGGCCCAGTACTCCAGAATCTTCTGATAGGCATTGAATTCTATTGTTTGGTCCCAGACTGCAAACTTACCTTTGTACAATGTGAGAGCTCTGCTGCCCTGAGGTCACCCTTCTCTATGTGAGCAGTGCTGTATTCCCCACAGCAACACCAGCATTTGAGGACCCACTATCTGTAGGTTACTTAATCAGGACAGTCTGTGAAGCTCATGCACAATCCATTAGCCCCATTTTGCATCTTGTTCACTTCCACTTACTCTCCACTGGCATGAGAGTGTCCCTCCACCCAGGACTCATAACACGTGTTTTAAACCTCTCTAGTGACACACTTGGCCTGGCAATATCTAACTTCTTCTCTAAGTCTTGAGCTTCTTGACAGGCTCAGATAATGCCTTAATCTGTACATTTCCCCCAGCAGGCAGGTCATGCCAAAATACTCCTGCCACTGGATTCTTAAAAATTTCTGACCAGAGTTAAACTCATCTGCTTCTCTCTAATTGTCTGATTTTTTTCCCTCTACTTGGTCACCTGTCTCAGTTGGTGGCAACTCAATCTGTGTTGTCACTTAGGATGCAAACAAGGAGGCTAAGGGGCTAACTAGTTAAGGAGCTAACTAGACCTGATAAGACAATGTCTTTACTTCTAGCTGAATTAGAAACCACATTGAATAGCTGTATTAAGAGTACAGGTCACTGGGTGGCTCGGTCAGTTGAGCATCCGACTCTTGATTTTGGCTCAGGTCATGATCTCATGGTTTGTGAGATCGAGCCCTGTGTCGGGTTTTGAATCTTTTAAAAAGAGATTTAGGGGCACCTGGGTGGCGCAGTCGGTTAAGCGTCCGACTTCAGCCAGGTCACGATCTCGCGGCCCGTGAGTTCGAGCCCCGCGTCAGGCTCTGGGCTGATGGCTCAGAGCCTGGAGCCTGTTTCCGATTCTGTGTCTCCCTCTCTCTCTGCCCCTCCCCCGTTCATGCTCTGTCTCTCTCTGTCCCAAAAATAAATAAATGTTGAAAAAAAATATTTAAAAAAAAATAAAAATAAAGAGAGATTTAAAAAGAAAATATTACAAGGAAAATAGAAGCCTGAAATCTTACCTTCATATACTCGACTCTTTACTTAGAAGAGGGATAAAGAAAATTAAATTTGATGTAGAAACTGTATTTTTTATAAAAGTATAGTTCGTGACAAAAAGTCAAAATCATAATCCAATGTGGTATTATAATAAAGGTGTGGTTCAGCAAAATAAATTATTTTTCTAAGTGGTGCAATGTAGTATAGTTAATATACAGTGTTATATTCGATTCGGGTGCACATATCAGGATTCAACAACGTTGTACATTACTCAGGGTTCATCATGGTAAGTGTACTCTTTAATCACCATCACCTATTTCTCCCATCCCCCCCACCCACTCCCCTCTGGTAACCATCACTTTGTTCTCTAAATTTAGGAATCTGTTTCTTGATTCATCTCTTTTTTCCACCTTTGCTCATTTGTTTTGTTTCTTAAATTCCACATATGAGTGAAATTATATGGTATTTATCCTTCACTTAGCATTATATCCTCTATATCAATCCATGTTGTTGCACATGGCAAGATTTCACTCCTTTTTACGGCTGAATAATAATTGTGTGTGTATGTGTGTGTGTGTGTGTGTGTGTGTGTGTGTGTATGTATGTATGTATCACCTCTTCTTTATCCATTCATCTATGGATGGATACTTGGGCTGCTTCCACAATTTGGCTACTGTAATTAATGATGGAGTAAACATAGGGGTGCATATATCCTTTAGAAGTAGTTTTTTTTTCTTTTGTATTTTTTGGGTAAATACCCAGTAGGGCAATTTCTGCATCATAAATTAGTTCTATTTTCAATTATCTGAGGAAATTCCATATTGTTTTTCAAAATGGCTGCAGCAATTTGCATTCCCAGCAAAAGTGCATGAGGGTTCCTTTTTCTCCACATCCTCGCCAACACTAATTTTTTTCTTGTCTTATTGATTTCAACTGTTCTGACAGGTGTAAGGTGATATCACATGGGAGCTTTGATTTGCATTTCCCTGACCATGAATGATGCTGAACATCTTTTCATGTGTCTGTTGGCCATCTGAATGTCTTCTTCACAGAAATGTCTGTTTGTGACTTTGGCCCATTTGTAAATTATGTTATTTGTTTTCTGGCTGTTGAGTTGTATAATTTCTTCATACATTTTGGGTACTAACCCTTTATCAGCTATGTTATTTCCAAATATATTCTCCCATTTACTAAGTTGCCTTTCAGTTTTGTTGATTGTTTCCATCACTGAGCAGGAGCAATTTATTTTGATGTAGCCCCAATAGTTTAATTTTGTTTTTATTTCCTCTGCCTCAGGAGACACTCTAGAACAATGTAGCCATGGCCTAGCATAATAAAAACTTAGAAGTAGAATAAGCTATAGAAAGAATTTCCTTTCTACTTGGTGATATTTCAACCACCATTTCTAAGGAAGAGAATTAAGGTAGATATGTTATTTTTCACCAAACGCTCTGTTTCCATTCTATTAAAGAGATACCAAACTACTAATCTTCAATAATGGAAATGGAAGACTTATTTTAAATTAATAACCAATGCACCATTTACTACCAATTATTTTTTGTAAAGTCCAATAGCCATAATAAAGCCCAGAACCACAAATTGTTTCAGAGTTTCAGAGAAAACAAAAGTAAAGATAAAATCTTTGGACTAAAAGATGCCTCTGACCCAGCAGACACACCCAGCTTATGCAGTTAGCTATTTCCTGAACTGACAAACAATTCTATCAAATAAGGTCCTATGATTTTTGCCACATCACCAACAATAAAGGTTTTCAAATCAGAAAGGAAGTGGGAGATGGCTAAAAAAAAACACACACAAGCAACAACAGAAATGACAACAAATGTTTCCACAAAGTGCAAACAGTGCTTCTTTGACCAGAGTCATTCCCTGAAGACATTATAAAATTAGAGCAGGTACTTGAGACGTCACAGAGAGATGTGAACAAAGTGAATGAAATCTTAGGAAGTATGCTCTCAGATCACAAATGACTCAAACTAGACATCAAGAACAAAAAGTTCTTAGTTGGGGAATGACAAAAAAACGAGATTAAATAACAAGCTTCTCAAAAAGACATGGATTAAAGGGGAGTTGGGTGGGGGATGGGTGAAAGGTGAAGTAGATCAAGAGTACACGTGTGATGAGCACTGAGAAATGCATGAAATCACTAAATCATATGGAACACCTGAAACTGATATTACACTGTATGTTAATTACAGCTGAATTTAAAAAAGTTCATATAGGTCAAAGAAGACATTTCTACAGAAATTTTAATGTATTTCTATCTAAATGATAATGAAAATTGAACATATTAGTGGGAAATTTGAAATACTGAGTGCATATCAAAGGTCCAGTGACTATAAAATTTTCTGCCTCCTTATGATGGCAAGTCTATCTATAAGGTACTTTAGTATACTCACAGCGAAAACAGTTCTCCAGAGGTAAATTAGACAAGCACAAGTTCCCATGGAGGCAGTAATAATGTTATGTTTCCACAGAATTTTAAACACATCAGAGCCAAGAGGGAAATGGTCAGGCAAAATATGGACAGGCTGAAATAATATTGGAGAGGAATATGATGAGGAATCTTAAAGATGTTTACAATATATCTGTCACAAAGAATCATCTTTATAAACCCTCTACCAGCCTCCAGAAGGTTATAAGCACACCTCTCAAATGTCTCCTCATGGAAGAGCAAGAGGACAGACAGCTTACAAAGTAGCAGGAACAAACTTGTGGAGGTGAAGACTGTGTTTGCTATCTTACTGTGGTGATGGTTTCATTGCTGCTTACATATGTCAAATATCAACAAACTATGTTCTTTAAAAAGGTGTTGGGGGGCACCTGGGTGGCGCAGTCGGTTAAGCGTCCGACTTCAGCCAGGTCAGGATCTCGCGGTCTGTGAGTTCGAGCCCGGCGTCGGGCTCTGGGCTGATGGCTCAGAGCTTGGAGCCTGTTGCCGATCCTGTGTCTCCCTCTCTCTCTGCCCCTCCCCCGTTCATGCTCTGTCTCTCTCTGTCCCAAAAATAAATAAACGTTGAAAAAAAAATTTTCTTTAAAAAAAAAAAAAAGGTGTTGGTTTTATATACAAATTATATGACACTGAAGCTGTAGGAAAGATGTAATAGGCAACACTTAGAAATTTTATTTTGCTGACAAACACATTGCAACTGTGTTTTAATAGTAAGAATTTATAAGCCAATGTAAAATAGAAAAATTAAGAAAATGCAAATTTATAGTAGATAAGAAGTCAATAACTTCTATTGTACATTTGTAAAGTACCTGGATAAAATCCTTTGGAATATCTCCAAACATGCCCCAAATTCATGGAAGAATGGAAGAAAGTAAAAACACAAAATGTACTAGAGATACAAATGAGATTGTTCTAGAAAAAGATGTTTACAGATACGGATATATCTGAGAGAGATGGGCAACTGCTGTTATAATAATACGGGATTGGGGCGCCTGGGTGGCGCAGTCGGTTAAGCGTCCGACTTCAGCCAGGTCACGATCTCGCGGTCCGTGAGTTCGAGCCCCGCATCAGGCTCTGGGCTGACGGCTCAGAGCCTGGAGCCTGCTTCCGATTCTGTGTCTCCCTCTCTCTCTGCCCCTCCCCCGTTCATGCTCTGTCTCTCTCTGTCCCAAAAATAAATAAACGTTGAAAAAAAAAATTTATAAAAATAATAATACGGGATTATTATTCCAAAAAAATAAATTACACATTATGGTTCATTTTTTGGTGTTTTATTTCAATGTTCATTTTGATTCTGAATCACAGCTCAAAATGTCAGATTTCTGAGGTACATAAAGATTTGCATAATCAGGTGATATCTTGTATATTTTGATAACATCTGTGGGATTTTAAGTTACCTGAACACACATCTCCAAATAGACAATGAAAGGAATTCCTGTTTCTATTTCATGGTATGGTCCAAATCAATGAATAGCAACCCTGAAAATTAATTTCTAAAAGAATACAAAATTCCTGGATATGGTCACCAAAACAACAGAACACATATCATTCTACAAAAACTGGACTTAGAAGTATTTTAGGAGCAAAACACTCACAATGCAATTCACACTAATTTACATACCAAGCTTAATTTTGTGCAAATGAACCTGTCTAGAAAGTAGCCTCTGAAACCTGTAACATTTTCATCTTCAGCTGTCAGAGATGAGGTCAAAAAAATGTGTAATGGTGGGAAATAGACACTGTCTTTGACTAGCCACTGTCTGAAAGAAAGCAGTAACTGTCAGCACAATGGTTGGTCATGGGTCTCAAGTGCACCAAAGACAGAGGCCATCTTGTCATGAAGGTAGAACATCTTCAGCTATGGGTACTCTTGGTGCATCTGGCAGCTGTCTGGCTGCTGATATTGGTAGTTGACGCTGAACTAGATTAGGTCCAATGGGGCCAATAACACTAGGTTCTCACAGTCAATGGCCATGAGTAGGTGGAGGTGGGAAATGCAAGACAAGTTAGTTGATGGAAGAATTCAGTAGGGAGAGAGAGCTGAACCAATCTGTGAGGCAGCCTAGGTACAGGGGGAAATTCTCATCAAGATGATCAAGAATTTTCCTCCTTCATAGTCTCAAAAGAAATAGAATTGATTCTATTTAGATGGGAGGACTTTGTGTGGAATGATTCTGCCTCAATGCAAGGGTTATTCCTGACTCCTGGCACTTTCCAGATCCTGCGCTAAGGATCTGGTACATGCCAACATAAGAAATATACTTATCTCTATGGTGTTCCCTGTCTGTATGTCTGTCTGTCTGCCTCTCTCACTGTCCTAGGGGTACAAGTTTTGCTTTTCAATGATAGAGTGAAATAGTCACACTGGGAACCAGCTATTTCATTATATTTGGACAATCCTAAGGACATTCAGAACCCTTCTTGCTTTGAGTAAATCAACACTCTGCACATACTGAGCTAAAGAAAGGACAACAATTCATTCACTTCCTAATCATGTCATTTCTAGTGATTTTCCTATTGTAAATGTCCAAGAAGGATACAGCTACTGAGTTTCTGCTGGGCTTATGAGGCTCCCATCAACACAGTTGGACACTGAGTCCCTGGGGGCAGCCTCCAAGACCAGAGGCAAAGGGATGCCTCGGAAGTTGATAAAAGTCAACAAACCAGGAAGCACAGAGCCCAAAGACATTTCACTTTTTGACACTCTAGTGCCAACACCAGTGCTCCAGTTCCCACTGTTCCCAGGGCTACCAAACTTCACAAATATGAACAGTGTGCTGAGTGGAAAAGGAACTACATATAAGATGGACCTAAGCTTACAAAGCTTGAAGCAGCATCTTAACAGGGCTTCCAGGAGCCAGTCTAATACCCAGAGTTCTTATTAAATAACAGTTCTTGACATTTTTAAAAACAACTTTAATGAAATAATTCACACATCATAGAAAAACCTATTTAAGTCAGTCAGCTCAATAGCTTTTAGTATCTTCACAAATACTTCTTCTTGACACTATAAACCTACTATGTTCAGGTTTACATCCTGTCAACACTGCTCTTTTTGGACCAAGCAGCACAGACAGGACCCAGAACATAATGACAGCTGTGGCCACAACGACTTCAGGCTGGTGGGGAAACCTGCCCTGTGGTTCTCAGTCCTCAGGAAGAAATGAAGTTCTTCTGAAGTTCCCATCAAAAGCCCCATGGAAAAGCTGTTGTTTAACCACAGTGTGAAAGAACCCAGTAGGAAGGAAGAATCCACCAATGTCCCATGTTTACTCACATTTGTGTTTGGGTAATCGGGACACCCAAGCACAAGGAGCCAGAAAAACAGCCTCTGCACCTTCCTGTCCTGGTCCTTTAAGGGGACTCTAGGGTTCCAGGCAGGAGGTGGAGACAGGGATGGGGTATAGGTGGGCAAGGGAGAAGTGGGGAGGGGTAGTAATTGGAGATGGGGGAGGGAAAAAAGGGGTGGGGTTAGGGAAGGGTGTGTCAGGAGAAGAAGGGGTTCAGGGACAGTATCAGGGTCAGATCAAGTACAAGAGGGGAGGGAGGAGGGTTCAGACAGGTTAGTAGGCCAGCAGGTCAGTAAATCACTAGGTGAGCAAGACACAAACAGCAAGTTAAGTGGACTCTCAGGAGCAGGTGGAGCAGAGGAAGATCCTTCTTCTTCCAAGCCCTCACCTGTCTGGGTGTTGCCTTAGCAACCTGGAACCTTTATACTCTCTCTCGACCAATCAGATGCCTTCACCCCTGGTAGAGCAATATGGACACCCCATGTGACCTCATTTTTGAAAAGCCGCTTCTCGCCTGGTGCACCACCAGGTGCCATCCCAATGACAGTTCCTCCCTGGAAACTTGGCCAACCTTTTGGTTTCTGGGCCTCTGAACCCAGCTCCCTGTCACCTCTTCTGAGTGCTCTCTCCTTCCTTTCTAAACTCCTATCTCCCATAGGCAATAGCTGAACAACAGAGAAAGCAAAGGAGGACACAACTGCAGGAACAATCAAATACACAAGCAGACAGGAAGGTTTAACCCTCTCTCAGTAAGTCAAAGCAGATAGAACATCCATAAGATAGAGATCTTGATAGCAAACCATATGAATCCTACAGCTATATCCATATATATGTCCACATGTACATAACACGGTAGAGGACACATTCACTTTAGGAACAGAGGATACAGTTACAAAAATTCACCTTATTTATTATGGCCATAAGGGAAATTTCAAAGGAATGAAATGATTTCAGAGGAAGGAAATCACACAAAGCATGTTTTGGTAATAGAATGCGCTAGAAATCACTAATATAGAGATAACAAGAAATTCTCATACGTTTAGAAATTGAGAAGTTCCTCTACAAGTAGAATATGAGTCAAGAAATCCCAAAGAAAAAGAACTGTATTTGAACTGAATGATAGGAGCATGATAAAATTGTAATTAAAAAATGTCTCCTGGACTGGAATATCCTGGAATATTGGTGTGAGAAGACTGTCTGGTCCCCAAATCATCTCTAATTGACCTAGACATTTTAACACAACCAGTGGTAGATCTGTCACTTACCTGTGTGACCCTCCTACTTATTGGCATGGGCTGTACATTATGAACCTTATGGGGGTGGCGGGGGGTGGGAGGAAGGCAGGAAATCCAGCTGACTCACAGGGATCTCCTGCGATCTCCAGGAATGAGAGCATTTTAAGAGAAATAGTTCATCAGCTTCTCTCCTGGGGACCCGGGACAACACCCAGACTGTTGGCAGCACCAGGCATACTGGGAGGGGAGGGCCAAGCAGGTGGGCAGAGGCCAGGGGCCAGGGACCCAGGTGACTAGACAAACCTACTGTGATCATCTCTCCCGGGCTCTGTCCTGAGCTGAGCTTCCTAAATAGTTTCTCTACATGATTGACTCAATGATTCCCCAACTGAAAATCACTGCTCTAAATCCCTCACTTTTATTTTTATGTAAATTTATTATAACAGGAAACACTCTGGCACTGTTAAAATAGCAAAGCAAGGGCTCCAACTTAAATACAAAGAAACCATACAAAACAAGCAAAACCAAAACAAAACAGGAATGAAAAACCAATAGCGTTACATTCCCTTTAGATCCTGCTGCCTGCCTAAAGGGCCCCAGTATTGGGCTGTCCTGGTTATACAAGGAGAGACCAGCTACAGAAGGGGTGGAGTCCGGCTGGCACAAAAGTGAATGGGATAGAGGCCCTGACTATAAGGGGGCCTAGGGAATTCCATGAAGGGTGGCCAGGGTCACCCTAATTATAACTGGAGCAGGGACCAGGGAAAGAAGAGGCAGTGAACAGAGTCTGGGGGGCCTTGAACAAGTGAGATCATTCATGGAGGTGAGGAAGGGTCTCCAAAGCCAATGTCAGCCTCCCATCTGGGAGCCCTTCGTGGACCGTGGGGGCAGGGCCAGGAGCCTAGAGTTTGAGATCCAGTGTGCTGCTTACCACCTGTGTGACACTGGGCTGGTTTCCTTCGGTAAACTGGGAGTGTCCATGCCTGTGTCCAGAACTGTGCTGAGGACAAGAGGAAGCTACGTGCTGAGCACTGGTGGATATCAGCGTCATCACCTCCCTGGGGCTTGTGTCTTCCCAGTCTGGTGTCTTAAAAGTTGCACAGCTATTAAAGGCAACAAAGGTGAAAACCACAGTTCCCTCCAGTTTCAGGCCTGTGCCAAGCCTTTGCCTTTGCAGACATCACCTCTCGGGACCCAGCGGCAGTACTGTGGGACCCAAGGAATTTAACAAAAATCCCCTACCCCTGGACAAGCAGAGCAAGACTAACTCCATTTTGTGCTACACCCACCATCTCATGTACAACCCCCACATGACCTACTTATTGCTTAAGACACTTCCCCACCCTAGTCAAGCCACTGAGCACACCCTTACTGGAAACTGGCTCATTTAGGAATGCAGAACCCCTAACCTCCAAAGAATGTAAACCCCACCTTTTGCTCGCCAAACTTGCGCGTCAATTCTGACCAGAGTGATAGGCTAGTTCAAACAATTACTATAGGGTAAATTGTAATTCAATTGGCCACCTGCGTGTGGACTGACATGAATGTGCAACTTTCTGTGTGTGTTACAATCTCATTGGCCACTGGCCCCTATAAAACTGCTACGCCTCTTAACCTAGGGGTCCAAGTCCCTGCTCCGCTGTGTTGGGTATACTTGGGCCCAAGCTCGAGCTTTCAAATAAACCCTCGTGCGTTTGCATCGGTATCGGCTCCTTGGTGGTCTCTCGGATTCGAAATCGGGGGCATAACGGTACCATCCCTAACCCCTTGCACAGATGGGGAACCAGGCTCAGAGCCCTCAAGGGGAGGGCTGGACCCAGGCTGAGAAAAGGCTCACTGCTGACTTAGGTCTGGGAAGGGATGTTGGGAGAGTGGGAAGCTGGGGCCTGGAGACTCCAGAAGGAGCAGGGGCCACAAAGATGCTTGGCCCCATAGCCCAGCTTTGCTTCAGGTCAGCCTGTACCGAAGCTGAGGCCAAACCAGGCAGCAAGGTCACAGGCTGGCTTCTGCACCTCAGGCCATTCATCTCTGTGGTGATGATAATGCTGTCATATATTAGTCCTGATGATGCCATCAGTGCTTTATTGTTGCGGGAGAGGGCACAGCCCACTTTGACTGGAGAGACTCAACTGTCTCCCTTACTTGACCTGGCCCCATGCAACACCCCAACTCTAAGTGGACCCTGTCTCTACCCTGTGCCCCTGTCCCTGTGGCCACCCTACCCTGGCCAGTCTCTGGAATCCAGGCCTGGGCACAACCCTCCGTAAGTCACTGACATGGGGCACATGCCCAGAACAGGGTTGGAAACAGGAAAACACCCCCTTCCATGACAACTTAGATGGGACAGGTCATAGCAGGGTCTGTGCACCCCTTCTTCTTGTAGTGGCCTCCACTAGAGTGCCAGAGCTGTCCTGGAGTGTGTGTGTGTGTGTGTGTGTGTGTGTGTGTGTGTGTAATATGCATCATGTACCTGAGTCGGAGTTCTGTGTCTGTGGGTATATTGACTGTGGACATGAATTTCCAGTTATTTGTTATTTGGTTGTTTTCATGTTTTCTGATGAGGTTTGGGGGTGACAGTGGGGTTCGTGGGGAAAGAATTCTTGAAGTCGTCTTTGGTGCAAAAAGGTGATTTCATTAAAGCACGGGGACAGGACCAGTAGCCCTGGCTGAAGAGCTGCCCAGGCACCATGAGGAGAGAATAGTTATATACTGTGGAGCTGGCAGGGAGGTCAAGTCCAGGTAGTTTCCAATGAGACTTTCATATGCTAAAGAAGACTCCCAGGATACTGGAGGCCTAGCTATTGTCAAACTAGGGTTGTTTGCCCTCTCGCAAAGCATTAGCATTAAGACACAGGGAGTTCCTGGAGAAATGTTTCACTCTGCTGGCCTCAAGTATCTGTCAATGGGCTGCAGGTTATAAGGAAATTTAGTTCTATCTGCCATTTCCTTCTGCCTTCGTTTCCTATGGCATCACTATGGAGGGATGATGCTGGGGCTCTAGGAAACCAAGTCCACAGGTTTCTGGAGATTACTACTGCCTTTGCCTTTTTCTCGTGATTTACTAAGATATTTGTAAATAGATACAGACAAGCCCTGCGGGACTATGATCTCTATCAGGTAACCATTTGTTTTTTTTCCTTTTGCTTTGTTCTTGGGCAGCCAGGAGTGCCCAAGGGATATCACACATATCCCACCTGGGGGTGGGGACAGGGGTTTGAGGCCTGGCAGCTTGCCTTATGCTCCCTCAACATTTTCCTCTTGTGTTTATCTGTATGCATGTGTTATCTGTGTCTGTGTCTGTGTCTCTGAATGAGCATATATCTGCTGTGCAAATCTCTGTGTCTGTGACTGTATGTATTATCTGTATCTCTCGGGTACGTGTGTCCCTGTGGGAGTATCTGTGTGTATCTGTGTTTCGTGTCTGTGCGTGTAATGGTTGTATGTGTGAATTTGCTGTCACTTTGGGTGTTTCTGATCACAACTGTGTGTGTATGGTTTCTGTGTGTGCCCAGTGTGTGTAGGGTTTCCTTCATGGGAGTGTTGCACATGTCCCTGAATGTATGTATCCCTGAGTGTATGTATCTCTGTGTGTGTGTGTGTGTGTGTGTGTGTGTGTGTGTGAGAGAGAGAGAGAGAGAGAGAGAGAGAGAGAGAGAGAGAGAGATCTCGCTCACTCTCCCTCTCTCCTCTCTTCCTCTGCTGTGTAGGTCTGTGTGTGAGCCTGTCCATGAGCCCCATACCTGAGTCCCCAGAGGAGGCTGTGGGTGGTTCCATGCCTGTGTGTCTCTGTGTTTGAGGTGTCTGTTTCTTCCTCTGCACATGTGTGTCTGTGCAGCTCAGAAGTAAGCAGCTGTACAGGGGGCCCTTCAAGGGTGACTCCCGGGGTGGATGAGCAAGAGACAATATGTGCTTTCCCCACCCTCAGGCTCAGCTCCCTCTGCCCGTTTTTCTCTCATCCTCTGGTGCCCCCCCCCCCGCCCACCCCCAGCCCTTGTGGTGCCATCTCAGTCCCCAAGGATGGACAGAGTGAAGGATCACCTCAGGATCACATGCCAGCAGCTGGGAGAGCTGCAGATGGCAGGAGGAGGTGATAAAGTGTGGTGGGGTGGGGGCTCTGGGCCCCTGGTGAGGCTGAGAATACTATTCCTGGACCCTGGGAAGGGTGGGTGAATGGAGGCCCCAAGGGAGGGCTGGTGAAACAGAGCTCCTGGGACCCACGGAAGGAATGCAGGATTGGGCACCCCGGGAAAGAGCTGGAGGAGTCCTGCAGGACTCGTGAGTCCCCAAGGGACAGATCCCTCACTCACCTGTGCTGGCACAGGCTGGGGCCGGGAAGCAGCAGCAGCATTCAGAGGCAGCAGAGGCAGCAGATCCATGGGATGGTGGATGGAGCAGTGAGCCATGGTTTTACAAGCAAGTGGAGTCTCCACGCTGGGCTGCCCTCGGCCCCTTCTCCCTTCCCCAGACACCTCACTAGCTCTGGCCCTGGCATCACCTCCAGCAGGGCATGGGCAAACCAGGCAGAGATGGACACCTGAGGCCACAGGAGTGTCCCCCTGACCTCTGTGTCCTAGTTGTTGAACGGGCATAAGGAGTCACCCAGGGCCCCTGGAACCAGGAGGGAGAATCTAGCCCTGGAAACTTCTCTTATGGGACTTGGAGAGAATTATGCAGGGACAGCATTTAGTGCCAGTTCATTCACAGGATAAAACCACAACACAGGGTCACCTTGGCTGCTGATGTCAGTGTTCTCTTACCCAGGCCACATTTGAGCACTTACCCAGGGATTTAGAGGAAGGATAGGAACTGATACTAATTTAAAAGAACAAAAATGTTGGAATGTGGGCACTCTTGATGCAGTTACAGATCATTGCCCAACACTCCCTCCTCATCCTCTCCATTGTGGGGAAACTGAGGCAGTCAGGGATTGTCCATGACCACACAGTGGTTTCTGAGTGTTTTGCTGATTACATCTGACCAAACTCCTTTTTCCAAACTTCACTTCTCTTAGTCTTGCCAGTGATGATTTTGGGCAGCTCTGGGACAAATTCCACCTAGTTGAGGAAGAACCCATCCTTAGTCCTGCTAACATTTCCTACCAATATTCCACACGTCCCTCCTTTGCCCCTGCACAGTCACCCAGACAGGCTGGTACCTTGTGGTAGCCTCCCTAGGCTCCACCAAACATGTCACATTGTCCTCCTGGAAAGCTAGACATAGCCCTGTGATGTGCTCTGACTAGTGAAATGTGAGTGGGGGTGAATTGTGCCACCTCGAACACAATACTTGGGAACAACTGTGTCTGGTCACCTCTCTGTCCATCTCTTATGGCACCTGGGAGTTACCTATGATGGGTACTCTTTTATCCTGGTCTCAGGAGGACCATCGTGGACAAGTGCATCAGCAAGGAAGAGACTTCCCTTATTATAAGCCATTAAGACTTTGAGGCTATTTATTACCCACAATAACATCTAGTCCATACTAACTGGTATGCATCTTGCGTTCTCCTCTCTATGAGGCAGTACAGCCTAACACTCGAAGCATGATCTCTGTTGTTAGATACATGTAAGTCTGGGTTCCAGCTCCATCCTTTTATTTTTTTAATTTTTTTATTTTTTAAAATTTACATCCAAATTAGTTAGCATATAGTGAAACAATGATTTCAGGAGTAGATTCCTTAATGCCCCTTACCCATTTAGCCCATTCCCCCCTCCACAACCCCTCCAGTAACCCTCAGTTTGTTCTCCAGATTTATGAGTCTCCTTGGTTTTGTCCCCCTTCCTGTTTTTATATTATTTTTGTTTCCCTTCCCTTATGTTCATCTGTTTTGTCCCTTAAAGTCCTCATATGAGTGAAGTCATAGGATTTTTGTCTTTCTCTGACTGATTTCACTTAGCATAATACCCCCCAGTTCCATCCACGTAGTTGCAAATGGCAAGATTTCATTCTTTTTGATTGCCGAGTAACACTCCATTGTATATATATACCACATCTTCCTTTTCCATTCATCCATCGATGGACATTTGGCTCCATACTTTGGCTCTTGTTGATAGTGGTGCTATAAACATGAGGGTGCATGTGTTCCTTTGAAACAGCATGCCTAGTAGTGCAGTTGCTGGGTCATAGGGTAGTTCTATTTTTAGTTTTTTGAGGAACCTCCATACTGTTTTCCAGAGTGGCTGCACCAGCTTGCATTCCCATCAACAATGCAAAAGAGATCCTCTTTCTCCACATCCTCACCAACATCTGTTGTTGCCTGAGTTGTTAATGTTAGCCATTCTGACAGGTGTAAGGTGGTATCTCATTGTGGTTTTGATTTGTATTTCCCTGATGATGAGTGATGTTGAGCATTTTTTCATGTGTCGGTTGGCCATCTGGATGTCTTCCTTGGAGAAGTGTCTATTCATGTCTTTTGCCCATTTCCTCACTGGATTATTTGTTTTTTGGGTGTTGAGTTGGATAAGTTCTTTATAGATTTTGGATACTAACTCTTTATCTGATATGTCATTTGCAAATATCTTCTCCCATCCTGTCAGTTGTCTTTTAGTTTTGCTGATTGTTTCCTTCGCTGTGCAGAAGCTTTTTATTTTGATGAGGTCCCAGTAGTTCATTTTTGCTTTTGTTTCCCTTACCTCCAGAGACATGTTGAGTAAGAAGTTGCTGCAGCCAAGATCAAAGAGGTTTTTGCCTGCTTTCTCCTCAAGGATTTTGATGGCTCCCTGTCTTACACTTAAGTCTTTCATCCACGTTGAGTTTATTTTTGTGTATGGTATGAGAAAGTGGTCCGGGTTCATTTTTCTGCATGTCGCTGTCCAGTTTTCTCAGCACCACTTGCTGAAAAGACGGTCTTTATTCCATTGGATATTCTTTCCTGCTTTGTCAAAGATTAGTTGGCCATACGTTTGTGGGTCCATTTCTGGGTTCTCTATCCTGTTCCATTGAACTGAGTGTCTGTTCTTGCACCAATACCATACTGTCTTGATGAATACAGCTTTGTAGTATTGCTTGAAGTTGGGGATTGTGATGCCTCCTGCTTTGGTTTCTTTTTCAAGATCGCTTTGGCTATTTTGGGTCTTTTCTGGTTCCATACAAATTTTAGGATTATTTGTTCTAGCTCTGTGAAGAATGCTCGTGTTACTTTGATAGGGATTGCATTGAATATGTAGATTGCTTTGGGTAGTATCGACATTTTAACAGTATTTGTTCTTCCTATCCAGGAGCATGGAATCCTTTTCAATTTTTTGTGTCTTCTTCAATTTCTTTTATAAGCTTTCTATAGTTTTCAGTGTATAGATTTTTCACCTCTTTGGTTAGATTTATTCCTAGGTATGTTATGGTTTTTGGTGCAACTGTAAATGGGATCAATTCCTTGATTTCTCTATCTGTTGCTTCATTCTTGGTGTATAGGAATGCAACCGATTTCTGTGCATTGATTTTATATCATGCGACTTTGCTGAATTCATGAATCCATTCTAGCAGTTTTGTGGTGGAATCTTTTGGGTTTTCCACATAGAGTATCATGTCATCTGTGAAGAGTGAAAGTTTGACCTCCTCCTGGCTGATTTGGATGCCTTTTATCTCTTTGTGCTGTCTGATTGCAGAGGCTAAGACTTCCAATACTGTGTTGAATAACAGTGGTTAGAGTGGACATCCCTGTCTTGTTCCTGACCTCAGGGGGAAAGCTCTCAGTTTTTCCCCATTGAGGATGATATTAGCGTTGGGTCATTCATATATGGCTTTTATGATCTCGAGGTATGCTCCTTCTATCCCTACTTTCTTGAGGGTTTTTATCAAGAAAGATGCTGTATTTTGTCAAATGCTTTCTCTGCATCTATTGAGAGGATCATATGGTTCTTGTCCTTTCTTTTATTGATGTGATGAATCCCATTGTTTTGCATATATTGAACCAGCCCTGCATCCCAGGTATAAATCCTGCTTGGTTTTGGTGAATACGTTTTTTGATGTATTGTTGGATCCGGTTGGCTAATATCTTGTTGAGGATTTTTGCATCAATGTTCATCAGGGAAATTGGTCTATAGTTCTCCTTTTTAGTGTGGTCTCTGTCTGGTTTTGGAATCAAGGTAATGCTGGCTTCATAGAAAGAGTTTGGAAGTTTTCCTTCCATTTCTATTTTTTGGAACAGTTTTAAGAGAATAGGTGTTAACTCTTCCTTAAATGTTTGGTAGAATTCGTGTGGAAAGCCATCTGGCCCTGGACTCTTGTTTTTGGCAGATTTTTGATTACTAATTCGATTTCCTTACTGGTTACGGGTCTGTCCAAATTTTCTATTTCTTCCTGTTTCAGTTTTGGTAGTGTATACGTTTTTAGGAATTTGTCCATTTCTTCCAGATTGTCCATTTTATTGGCATATAATTGCTCATAATATTCTCTTAATATTGTTTTTATTTCTGTTTTGTTGGTTGTGATCTCTCCTCTTTCATTCTTGATTTTATTTATTTGGGTCCTTTCCTTTTTCTTTTTGATCAAACTGGCCAGTGGTTTATCAATTTTGTTAATTCTTTCAAAGAACCAGCTTCTGGTTTCATTGATCTGTTCTACTGTTTTTTGGTTTTTTTTTTTTTTTGCTTCCAATAGCATTAATTTCTGCTCTAATCTTTATTATTTCCTGTCTTCTGCTGTTTTTGGGTTTTATTTGCTGTTCTTTTTTCCAGCTCCTTAAGGCATAAGGTTAGGTTGTGTATCTGAGACCTTTCTTCCTCCTTTCGGAAGACCTGGATTGCTATATACTTTCCTCTTATGACCACCTTTGCTGCATCCCAGAGGTTTTGGGTTGTGGTGTTATCATTTTCATTGACTTCCATATACTTTTTAATTTCCTCTTTAACTGCTTGGTTAGCACATTCATTCTTTAGTAGGATGTTCTTCAGTCTCCAAGTATTTGTTGCCTTTACAATTTTTTCTTGTGGTTGATTTCAAGTTTCATAGTGTTGTGGTCTGAAAATATGCACGGTATTATCTCGATCTTTTTGTACTTACTTAGGGCTGATTTGTGTCTCGGTATGTGATCTATTCTGCAGAATGTTCCATGTGCACTGGAGATAATGTATATTCTGCTGCTTTAGGATGAAATGTTCTGAATGTATCTGTTAAGTCCATCTGGTCCAGTGTGTCATTCAAAGCCATTGTTTCCTTGTTGATTTTTTGATTAGATGATCTGTCCATTGCTGTGAGTGGGGTGTTGACGTCTCCTACTATTATGGTATTACTATCGATGAGTTTCTTTATGTTTGTGATTGATTTAAATATTTGGGTGCTGCCACATTTGGTGCATAAATATTTACAACTGTTAGGTCTTCTTGGTGGATAGACCCCTTGATTATGATATAATGCCCTTCTGCATCTCTTGATACAGTCTTTATTTTAAAGTCTAGATTGTCTGATATAAGTATGGTTTCTCCGGCTTTCTTTTGTTGACCATTAGCATGATAGATGGTTCTCCATCTCCTTATTTTCAATCTGAAGGTGTCTTTAGGTCTAAAGTGGGTCTCTTGTAAACAGCATATAGATGGATCTTGTTTTCTTATCCATTCTGTTACCCTATATCTTTTCATTGGAGCATTGAGTCCATTGACGTTTAGAGTGAATACTGAAAGATATGAATTTATTGCCATTATGATGCTTATAGAGGTGGAGTTTCTGATGGTGTTCTCTGGTCCTTTCTAATCTTTTACTGCTTTTGGTACACACACACACACACATATTTCCATCTTTTCTCCCCTCAGAAAGTCCCCCTTAAAATTTCTTGCAGGGTTAGTTTAGTGGTCACAAACTCCTTTAATTTTTGTCTGGGAAACTTTTTATCTCTTCGTCTATTTTGAATGACAGCCTTGCTGGATAAAGAATTCTTGGCTGCATATTTTTCTGATTCAGCACACTGAATAAATCCCACCACTCCTTTCTGGCCTGCCAAGTTTCTGTGGATAGGTCTGCTGCAAACCTGTCCTGCCTTCCCTTGTATGTTAAGGACTTTTTTCCCTTGCTGCTTTCATGATTCTCTCCTTTCCTGAGTATTTTGTGAATTTGACTATGATATGCCTTGTTGATGGTAGGCTTTTGTTGAATCTAATTGGGGTCCTCTGTGCTTCCTAGATTTTTTTTTTTTTTTTAATTTTTTTGGGACAGAGAGAGACAGAGCATGAATGGGGAGGGGCAGAGAGAGAGGGAGACACAGAATCGGAAACAGGCTCCAGGCTCTGAGCCATCAGTCCAGAGCCTGACGTGGGGCTCGAACTCCCGGACCGCGAGATCGTGACCTGGCTGAAGTCGGACGCCCAACCGACTGCGCCACCCAGGCGCCCCAGTGTGCTTCCTAGATTTTGATGTCTGTGTCTTTCCCCAGGTTAGGCATGTTTTCCACCTTGATTTGCTCACATAACCCTTCTACCACTATTTCTCTCTCTTCCTCTTCTAGGACCCCTATGATTCTGATGTTGTTCCTTTTTAATGAGTCACTGATTTCTCTAATTCTTAAATCGTGCTCTTTTGCCTTGATCTCCCTCTTTTTTTCTTCTTTGTTATTCTCTATAAGTTTGTCCTCTATATCGCTGATTCTCTGTTCTGCCTCGTCCATCCTTGCCACTGCAGCATCCATCCATGATTACAGCTCAGTTATAGCATTTTTAATTTCATTCTCATTATTTTTTACTTCTTTTATCTCTGCAGAATGGAATTCTAACCTATTTTGGACTCCAGCTAGTATTCTTATTATTGTGATTCTAAATTCTGGTTCAGACATCTTGCTTGTATCTTTGTTGGTCAAATCCCTGGCTGTCGTTTCTTCCTGCTCTTTCTTTTGGGGTGAATTCCTTCGTTTTGTCATTTTTAAGGGAGAAAAGGAATTAATGAGGTAGAAAAATTGAAATTAAAAAAATTAAAATAAAAAAGCATTAAAATTAAAAATTAAAAACTCACACACACACACACAAAATTGAATAGATGATGCTAGATCCTAGGTGTGTTTTGGTCTGGGTGTTGAAAGTGGTTTGACAGGTTAGAGAAAAAAATGGGGGGGAGGAAAAAAAAAGAAATCATTTGAGAATTTGAAAAAATGAATACACTGAAGTCGACCAAAATGAGATGATGGGGGTAAAATAGAATTTGAAAAAATATACACAAAAGTAAAGAATATAGTAGAAAAAAATTTAAAGAAAAATATTTGTAATAAAAATTAAAAGTATGATTTTTTTCATTTTCTGTATTTAAGAAAAAAGAAAAGCAATGAAAAAGAGAAAAAAGAACAAAAAAGAAAGAAATCAGTGGAAATTTGAAAAAAGTGAATACACTGTAGTAGACTAAAATAAAATGATGGAAGCAAAATAGAATTTGAAAAAATTTACATAAAAGCAAAAATATATAGTAATGAAAATTAAATAAGAATATTTTTAATGGAAATTGAAAGTAAAAATGAAGTTTTTCTCTTTCTGCATTCAAGAAAAAGAAAAGAAACAAAAAAGAGAAAAAAGAAAGGAAAAAAAGGAAATTGCAAATTTGAAAAGGTGAGTACACTGAAGTAGACTAAAATAAAATGATGGAAGCAAAGTAGAATTTGAAAAAAATTACACAAAATAAAAAATATAGTAATAAAAATTAAAGAAAGATATTTTTAATAAAAATTGAAAATAAAAGTGAATTTTTTCTCTTTCTGTATTCAAGGAAAAGTGTAAAAGAGAAAAAAAATGAAAGAAAATTGAATAGGTGGACCTAACAGATTGAAGTAGGACTGAAATTACTTTGTTAAAGTCAGTCTATGTAGCGCTTTATAGTTCCTAAACTAAGCCGATAGTGAAACTTGTGTTCTTGAAGGTCGAAGTTGGCCCAGTTGGGCTGGGCTCAGTGTAACAGCTCTGCTCTCCACTAGATGGCGCTGCTAGCCTACTGGGGTGGATTGTTGTGGTGCGCATCGGTGGGAGTGGTGAAAAATGGTGCCACCCAGCCACCCAGTCGGTTCTCCCAGATCAGCAATTGCACACCCGTCCTCTGTCTTCAGCTCTCATCCACTCCCTGCTTTTCCACTCTCCGTGACCAGGCCCCAGGCAGTACCTCTCTCCCAAGTTTTGTCTCAGATGTGGCTGTTTTCCCCAGCCCCTTACTTCTGAAGGACTGTGGCTTTGACCTGCTCCACCCCTCTGCGGGAGGGTCTCACCGAGCAGTGGCCAAATCAGCAATGGCTGAATATCGGCTGCGATATTGCTGGACCCTGCTGTTGCTGGTGCCCCCAGACTGTGGCCAGGTGCCATCCCGCCCCCCAAAAAGATTGCAAAATAGTATAGCCTCAGTGTTTCAGGGACCAGGGAAAATCACAACACACATCTGGCACCAGGCTTCACCCTCAACAACCTTGCCCCAGCACCAGCAAATGTGGCTGCCTTCCGGGGTCTGCTGGGACCAGCAGTGGCACTGCTTTTCCCTGTGTGGCCCGAGAACCTCCCAGACCCCACTCTTTTCCTGGGGATTCTCCCCTTCCCACCAGAGCACCGCCAGGTATCGAGCTGCGTAATTGCAGCTTTTGCGCTCCCCTTGTTTACAGTCTTAATGGAATTTAAACCCTCTCCTTTCTCTTTTCTCCCTTTTTAGTTTAGTCCCTGTGGCTGTTTCCAATTTTCCACTTTCTCTCCAGCTCCTTTTGGGGAGGGGTGCTTTCCCCATATTCTCCCCCTCTCCCCAGTCTCCATCCTCTCTCTGCCCGCAAAAGTGGTTCCCTACCTTTTGCCGCTTCTCGCTCCCCAAGATCAGCTCTCCGTGCCATGTACCTGAATTCTGTGGTTCAGGTTGTGCAGATTATTGTGTTAATCGTCCAATCAGTTTTCTAGGTGTGTAGGATGGTTTAGTGTTGGTCTGGCTGTATTTCATGAACATGAGATACACCTCCATCGTTTTATTAACCCCAACTGCAGGCAATTTACTTGGGAGTCTCTGAGCCTCCATTTTCACTCCATAAAATGGATGGTTACACCATCTTAAGTTTGAAGGGAATTAAATGAAATTATAAAACTTGTAAATCTTTGAGTCCACAGCCTGGCACCTATAGTGAATGCTCAATAAATGTTAGCTGAATGGCTTTATGTCCTGATTGTAAACATTCAGAAAATGCAGCAATGTATGATTACAAAAGAAGGAAATGTTAAAATTTTGGCATATGTATCCTTTCAAACTGTGTTTCAATGAATAGGATCTTATGTACATTCATTTACAGCCTGCTGTTTTTCTCTTAGTAAGATATTGCTGTGATATTGATGTTTCAAACTAGAGATCTGCATCATCTTTTTAAATTATAAGAACATCAAATACCATGAATAATTTAATCATTTCTCAACAGCTAGACATTTCCATAGGTTGAACAGGGCACTGAAAACAAATGAAGCAGAATAAAAACTATCAGAATGTATTGTATGTTAGAATAAATATTAGTTCATTAGCTTTTATCTGTTATGTATCTATATGTGTACTGTGCTGCAATTTACAATGTATTTCTTAATACAAATAATGTTTTTAAAACATGTGGAAGTCATCTGGAATTTCTTTTTCAGTTTTTAAAGATTACAAATAACCTACTTGGATATTTCTAGGCACTTGTGTGATTTTTTTCTTTTAGGTTGACCTGCCAGCCATGGATTCCTTTTGGTTTTCTGACAAAAGATAAAGATCTGATTAAGTTGGTTCCCCCAAACCACTAAGTTAAATGCTTTTTCTGTAGAGAAAAATGCTCAATCTGTTGGCTACATAAGCTTTTCCATGGCCACGCTAGGGGATTTGGGGCAGCAGAGCCCCAGGAACCACTGGCGGGGACCAGATCCCATCCATCTGCCCTCAATCACCTTCCTCGGGTACTTACATGGGGCTGTCACTGACTTCACATGCTGCTGCAGCTCCTGGGTGAGCTGGTCCTGGTCATGGGAGAGGAATTCCGGGGTCAGGACAATAAATGCCTTCACCACTCGCAGTGCAGAACCAGAGTGGAGTCTCAGGGTGAGTGGCAACCAATTGTATAGTTTAAAAAGTAAATGTTGGGGCGCCTGGGTGGCACAGTCGGTTAAGCGTCCGACTTCAGCCAGGTCACGATCTCAAGGTCTGTGAGTTCGAGCCCCGCGTCAGGCTCTGGGCTGATGGCTCAGAGCCTGGAGCCTGTTTCCGATTCTGTGCCTCCCTCTCTCTCTGCCCCTCCCCCGTTCATGCTCTGTCTCTCTCTGTCCCAAAAATAAACAAAAAACCGTTGAAAAAAATTTTAAAAGTAAATGTTTATTAAATAAATGGAAAAACAACACTTGATTCAGTATGTGTTTATGCCAGGAATGAGCACATAGTTGCAACTCTAGCTTCAATGTTATGAAATACAAAGTAAGCTTAAGTACACCAGATTTTTCCAGGGCAAATTCTCAAACAAGTTTAGGGTTTTTTTCCTCAAACCATACTGTTAAGTTTTGGAGTCCAATGATTCAAACCAAATATTAAAGAGTAAAATAAGAAGTCATTCTCATCAAAAGAACAAAATTAGAAGCCACAGACTGGGAGAAAATATTTGCAAAAGACACATCTGTAAAGGACTGTTATCAAAATACACAAAGAACTCTTTAAACTCAACAGTAAGAAAACAACCTAATTGAAAAATGGGGCAATGATTTTCAAAGACACCACACCAGAAAGACAAATAAGCATATGAAAATGTGCCCTACATCATATGTCACAAGGGAAATGCAAATTAAAACAATAGAGAGGGAGCACCTGGGTGGCTCATTTGCACCTAGAGAGGGAGCACCTGGGTGGCAAATAAGCATATGAAAATGTGCCCTACATCATATGTCACAAGGGAAATGCAAATTAAAACAATAGAGAGGGAGCACCTGGGTGGCTCATTTGCTTGAGCATCTGACTTTGGCTCAGGTCATGATCTCATGGTTCATGAGTTCAATCCCCACATTGCTGCTGTGAGTACAGAGCCTGCTTTGGAATCTCTGTCCCCACCACCCACCCCACACCTCTCCTGGTCTCTCTCTCACAAATAAACATTTAAAAAATGATAAAATAAGACAACAGTGAGATACCACTACACATCTGTTAGAATAGCGGCAATGCAAAATGGTATGGCCACTTTGCAGACAGTTCAGTTGTTCTTACAAAACTCTTCCCCTACAGTCCAACAATTGATTGTGCTCCTTAGTATTTATCCAAACAGCTGAAAACTTTTATCCACACAGACACCAACACATGGATGTTTAGAACAGTTTTATTCATAATTTCCAACAGTGGGATTTAACCAAGATGTCTGTCGATAGGTGAATGGTTAAGCAAACTGTGGTATAGCTAACAATGGAATATTATTCCTGTAAAGAATATTATTCCTGTAAAGTACTGTAAAGAAATAAGCTATCGGGGCGCCTGGGTGGCTCAGTTGGTTAAGCGTCCGACTTCGGCTCAGGTCATGATCTCGCGGTCTGTGGGTTCGAGCCCCACGTCGGGCTCTGTGCTGACAGCTCAGAGCCTGGAAACTGTTTCAGATTCTGTGTCTCCCTCTTTCTCTGACCCTCCCCTGTTCATGCTGTCTAAAAAATAAATAAATGTTAAAAAAAATTTAAAAAAAGAAAGAAGCTATCAAGTTCTGAAAAGACATAGAAGAAAACCTAAAGAGATGTTATTAGGTGGAAGAAGCCAATCTGAAAAGGCTGCATACACTAGGATTCCAATTATATGACATTCTAGAAAAGGCATGATGATGGAGACAGTAAAAAGGTCAGTGACTATCAGGGCTTAGGGAAGGAGGGGGAGGGATGAATAGGTGCAGCACAGAGGATTTTTAGAGCAGTGAAACTAGTGGGTATGAAACTATAATGGTGGATACATGTTATCAAAAATTTGTCAAATCCCACAGAATGAACAACCCAAGAATCAACCCTAATGAAATCTGTGGACTTTGGCTGGTAATGATGTGTCAATGTAGGTTCATTTATCTATTGTAATAAATGTACATCTCTGGTGGGAGACACGGATAGAGGGGAACCTATGCATGTAGAGGGCAGGAAGCATATGGGAAACTTCTGTACCTTCTGCTCAATGTTGCTGTAAACCTAAAACTGCTATTAAAAGAAAAAAAAGTATCCTCAGACTTCTACTTCTTGGAAATCTCTGTTCTTAATTCCATTTGTGTCTTCCCATGTTCTTTATGCACAATCAAGCAAATAAATATCTGTATCCCCTGTTATGCAAAGGTAGCCAATCTGTACGCTAATTTGCACCTTAAAACAAGGTGAAATTGTGGGGATATGGTAGATGCATCTTTAATTTTATTAGACTGCCTTCCATACCTAAATTGTTTACTTGTTTGTACAGTTTATTCATTTTTAAGAATTTTTTTAACATTTATTCCTTTTTTGAGAGACAGAGACAGTGTGAGCAGGGGAAGGACAGACAGCGAGGGAGACACAGAATCTGAAGCAGGCTCCAGGCTCTGAGCTATCAGCACAGAGCCTGACACAGAGCTTGAACTCAGAATGGTGGGATCATGACCAGCCAAAGCTGGTGGCTCAACCGACTGAGCCACCCAGGCACCCCATGTACAGTTTATTCATTTTTGAAGTATAATCAACATACAGTGTTGTTTTCAGATGTACAGTATAATGATTCAAAAATTCTATATATTTCTCAGTGGTCCTCAAGATAAGTATACTCTCAATCCCCTGTATCTGTTTCACATGTCCCTCACCCACCTCCCCTCTGGCAACCACCATTTTGTTCTCTGTATTTCAGAGTCTGTTTTTTTGTCTCTTTTTGGCTTGTACATTTGCTGTGTTTCTCCAATTGCACATGTCAGTGAAGTCATATGGTATTTGTCTTTCTCTGACTTATTTCACTTAGAATTATACCCTCTAGTTAATAAATTGTTGTTTTACCAATTTATATTCACACTCCCACCAGCAATGTCTAAGAATGCCTGTTTCCCCTAAGTCTTGCTGACAGTGTGATCAAACTTGTGCATTTTCTGTATACCTAAGAGGTGAAAATGACATCTTAATTAGTTTTAATCTGTATGGAATCAAAACACCAAAGTGTTTCCCTTAGCAATTCCCACAAGGGGACAGAGTACACTGGGACCTGACCCCTCCATTCATTTTTGAGCTTGTCTTATACTTGCTACTGTCCTTTTTCAAACTGCAATGAGCTAAAGCCCATTCAAGGGACTTTTCAGGCAGGCAATTTCATCTAAATACAATTGAATATCATTGTTCCCTTCCCTGTTTTGGTTCCATTTTAGCTTAGGGTTTTTTTGTTTTTGTTTTTTGGGGTTTTTTTTGATGCTTTTTAATGGTTTTTTATTTGCCTTTATATCAGTGATCCAAACTTTACATTTAAAATAAATTCTCTGATTTTATTTATTGTATGCAAATTATATATACTTTAAGTTTTTAGTTTTAATTCCAGTATAGTTAACATGCAATGTTTTGTTAATTTCAGTTGTCCAATAGAGTGAATCAACAATGCTATACATTACTCTGTGCTTATCATGATAAGTGCACCTTTTAATCCCCATCACCTAATTTACCCATCCCCCAAGCAACTCCCCTTTGGTAACCATCAGCTTATTCTCTATAGTAAAAAAGTCTGTTTCTTGGTTTGTTTCTCTCTCCTTTTGTTCCACCCTTTGTTTCTTAAATTCCACACGTGAATAAAACCATACTGTATTTATCTTTCTCTGACTGGCTTATTTCACTTAGCCTTATACTCTCTAGTTCCATCCATGTTGTTGAAAATGGCAAGATTTCATTCTTTTTCATGGCTGAATAATATTGCTGTGTGATATATCTATATATCTATATATAGATATATAGATATCAACCAATATATGTATATATCTATCTATCTATCTATATATATATAGATATATATAGATATATATATCAATCACTTCTTTACCCATTCACACTAGAAGACAATCTACTGAATGGGAGAAGACATTTGCCAATGACAACTCTGATAAAGCAATCATATCCAAAATATATAAAGAACTTCCACAGCTCAATACCCAAAAAACTATAACAAGTCTTAATTTTAAAAAGTGCTGAAGTTTAAAGCAATACTTTAAAAAAAATTTTTTTTATACATTTATTTTTGATAGCGAGAGCGCGCACACACAAGTAGGGGAGGGGCAGAGAGAGAAGGAGACACAGAATCTGAAGCAGGCTCCAGGCTCTGAGCTGTCAGCACAGATCCCAATGCCGGCTTCGAACTCACAGGGCGACAGTCACCTGAGCCAAAGTCGATGCTCAACAGACCTAGCCACCCAGGCAGCTGGGGATACATTATTTTTAAGCACATGTCATATGTTTACAAAAGTTTTTTTTTTTTTTCATTTAAATTTCAGTTAACATAAGGGTGCAATATTGTTTTCAGGAATAGAATTCAGTGATTCACCACTTACACACAACACCCAGTGCTCATCACAAATGCCCCCCCTTAATACCCATCACTCATCCAGTGCATCTCCCACCCACCTCCCTCCATCAACCCTCAGTTTATTCTCTATTATTAAGAGTCTCTTGTGGTTTGTTTCCCTCTCTCCTCTTTCCCATAGTTTGGCCATAAAGCAAGTCTAAATATATTTGAAAAGAATGAAACCCACAGAGGATGTTCTTGGAACATAATTGCAAATGTGCAGAAATCTATAATTATACATATATCTTATATAGATATATAATATCTATCTATATAATATATATAGATATTATATATCTTATATACACATAGAAATTGATAGAGTATTTCTGTATATATTAATATTTATAATTAATTATATTTCTTATAATTATTATATTGATTATAATATACCATATTAAAATAATATATATTTGTGATAAATCACATACACAAAATACATAATACACAATTATATTAATAAGTATTAATATAAGTGTTATTATAAAGTATTAATTTTTATAAATAACAATTCTGTATGTTAATATATTATGCATTAGATTTTAAAATTTATTTATAGTATTTGTAATATTTGTATTATTTACATTTAATTATATATACTATTAAAGTTTATATTTTATATTCCCTAATATCTAATAGGAAAATATATTAAAGCATATTTTATTATATCTATTTTAACTATTTAACATATGTTTATATATACTATCTACATATATTGCTATATATGTCTATGTATATAATCTATATTAAGATGGCTTCCTGTTCAAATCTTCTGCATCCTTACTGATTTGGGGTCTGCCCATTATCAGTTGCTGAGAGACGGCTGTGAAAAAATCTCCCACTCTGCTTGAGGATTTGATTCTTCTTGCAGTTTCTGGCATACTTCCCTTTATATGGTTGGCAGCCATGTAACTGGGGATGCACAACTTTTCCTTTCTTGGTGAACTATACCTTTTATTACTTTGCACCAATTTTCTTTATATCTAGCAATGCTTTTTGCCTTCTGTATATTTTATCTGATATTACTATACCCAGAGCAGCTTTTCTTTGATTGGTGTTTGCATACTTTAGTTTTTTCCAGTGTCTTATTTTCAAAATGTCTATGACCTTGCATTTTAGATGAGTATCATGTCACCAGCTTATGGTTGTTGGTTGTTGGTTGGTTTAGCTAGTTGTTGATTTTTAACAGGATCTTTTTATCCAGTGAATTCAATGTGACCTTGTTCTCTTGGACTTTACATTCACCACCAATATGTGCATTCTATTTGTCTATACTTTTCTGTTTTTTCTTCTCTTTTCAAAATCTTTTACTGTCTGATATTATGCCCTTCACACTGACCCTGCATCATGAGCCACATAACACAGCCTTGTTTCTTTGTATGTTAGTTATTAAGTTCACTGTGGTTCCCACGTCCATTTCCTATGCCCCAACATTATTTCACCCAACAACTTTAGCATCTACTGATAATTGGTGGCCAAATTGTTAGAATGATGGTTTTTAAAAGGTGATTTCTTATCTCCATTTTCTATTTCTACCTTTATTTGTGTATAATCTTTTATAAAGGTATTTCTCTTTTCTCCAATCCCCATTTAAAAAATGTTTTTTTAGGTATCACTGTAGACTCATGGATTGTTTATCATTCAGTTTTGGGAAACCATTCTTGCCATGATTCATTTTGATGTTCAGGTTGTCTTGATCTGATCAGTGGCAATCCTTTCAGATGGTTCCTGTGTCTTTTTCATATGTCCCATCTACTGTTGAAGATAACCTTATTCTTGGGCACAGCCAGAAGTTCAGGCATGGAAACAAAGAGACAGAGGAAGGATCCATCCATATCTGAATGATACAATGATTTCTCAGTCAAGTACCTCTAACTGACTAAGAGATTGTTATATCAATCAGAAATGGATCCTTCCTGTGGCTCCAAAACAGTATGATACTGAAGCAAAAACAGACACAGAGATCAATGGAACAGAATAGAAAACACAGGAATAATCCCACAATGATAGGATCAGTTAATCTTCAACAAAGCAGGAAAGATGATCCAGTGGGAGAAAGTCTCTTCAACAAATGGTGTTGGGAAAACTTAACAACAACATGCGAAAGAATGAAACTGGACACTTTCTTACATCATACACATAAATAAATTCAAAATGAATTAAAACCCTAAATGTGAGACCTGAAACCATAGAAATCCTAGCAAAGAATATAGGTAGTAACTTCTTTGACATTGGACGTACCAACTTCTTTCTAGATACGCCTCCTTAGGCAAAGGAAATTAAAGGAAAAATAAATTACTGAGACTACACCAAAATAAAAACCTTCTGCACAGCGAAGAAAACAATCAATAAAACTAAAGAGCAACAGACATTGGGCAACATCTTCTCCAAAGAAGGCATCCAGATGGCCAACAGATACATGAAAAGATGCTCATCTTCACTTATCATCAGGGAAATACAAATCAAAGCTACAATGAGATATCATCTCCCACCTGTCAGAATGGGTAAAATGAACAACACAGAAACAACAGGTGTTGGCAAGGATATGAGGAAAGAGGAACCCCTGTGCACTGATTGGTGGGAATGCAAATGTGGTGCAACCACTGTGGAAAAGAGTATGGAAGTTCCTCAAAAGCTTAAAAATAGAACTACCTTATGATCCAGCAATCACATTACTGGGTATTTACCCAAATAATACAAGAACACTAACTCAAAGGGATACACATACCCTTATGTTTTTAGCAACATTATTTACAACAGTCATATTATGGAAGCAGTTCAAGTGTTCATTATTGCTGAATGGATAAAGAAGGTGTGGTATATATAGATATATGCGATGGAATAGTATCAGCCATAAAAAGAATGAAATCTTGCCATTTGCATCAACACAGATAGACCTACAGAGTATTATACTAAGTGAAATAAGTTAGAGAATGACAAATACCATATGATTTCACTCACAGGTGGAATTTAAGAAACAAAACAAATGAACACAGGGAGGAGATGGGGTGGGGAGGAAAGAGAGAGAAACCAAGAAACAGACTAGAAACTATAGAGAAACAAATGGTTACCAGAAGGGAGGTGGGTGGGAGATGGGTAAAATAAGTGATGGGGATTAAGGATTGCATTTCTGGTGATGAGCACCACCAGGTGTCATATGCAAGTGTTGAATCACTATATTGTATACCTGGGGTTAATATTACACTGGATGTTAACTAACTGGAATTTGAATGAAAACTTTAAGTCTTGGATATAGCAAAAGCTGATATAAGAGGGTAGGTTATAGCAATCAGGCCTACCTCAAGAAGTAAGAAAAAACTCAAAAAAAAAAAAAACAAACAACAACAACAAAAAAAACCAACTAACCTTAAGCCTAGAAGAACAAAGCCCAAATACAGAAGGGAGGAAATAATAAAAACTAAAGCAGAAATAAAGGAAATAAAAACACACAGAAAAAATAGAACACATCATGAAAACCAGAGCTGGTTGTTTGAAAAGATAAACCAAATTGACAAACTGTTATCCAGACTCATTAACAAAAGAAGAGAGGACAAAAATAAATTAGAAAAGAAAGAGGTGAAATAACAGCCAACACCCTAGGAATACAGTGTCTTAACATCAACTTCATATTATCCCCCACAGTAATCTATATCGCCCATGTTGGTACTATTCTTTTATTGTTGTTTTTCTCTTTATGAATACTAATTAGCCAATGTCATGGTAGGCACAAACTTTATAGAAAGTGCATCAGTGACACACCCATTCTAGATCAGAAATAATTATATATCATATGTTGTATATGTTTTATTATCTTAACATAAACTATAGAAACTAGATGTTTCTGTTTCTGTGAATTACATAATACTGTGTATCATTCAGCTATAACATAAATGTTATTATTTAAATAATAGTAAGAACTATAAGAGTAGATACTAGTCACTCAGGGCAGGACTAATTATGCCATATTATGTGTTAAAAACATAAACCAAGATGACTAATAAACTTTTAATTTTACAATAGGTTTGATTTACTGAATAAAAATTGTGGGGATAGTACTGAGAGTTTTCACATACCTAAGACTCAGTTTGTTGATTATTAATGTCACATGAGTTGGTATAGTAATCAAAAATTGATACAATCGACCAATGTCTATTTTACTCAGATTTGCTGAGGTTTTAACTTTTCCTGTTCCAGACTCATCCCAGCTGGCACATTAATCCAGTCATCCTGTCTCCTTAGGCTCTACCTGCCTATAACAATTCTCAGACTTTCCATATTTTTCATGATCTGCAAAGTTTTGAGGGGTACTTTTGTAGAGTGTATTTTGTGGGATGATCCTCAGTTGGTATACGTCTAATTTTTTTTTTTTAACGTTTATTCATTTTTGAGACACAGAGAAAGACAGAGTGTGAGTGAAGAAGGGGCAGAGAGAGAGAGAGAGACATGGAATCCAAAGCAGGCTTCAGGCTCCGAGCTGTCAGCACAGAGCCCGATGTGGGGCTCAGACCCATGAACTGTGAGACCATGACCTGAGCCAAAGTCCGATGCTTAACCGACTGAGCCAACCAGGCGCCGCTCTAATGTTTTTTCAAATGACTATACTGGAGTTATGTGCTTGGTGGCACAAGATCACAGAGGCAACATGCCATCCTTATCAATTCATATCAAGAATGTTTACTCTCAAGATGGATTGCCACTGTTAATTTTATGTTTCATCACACGGCTGAGGTAGTGCTTTTCAGGTTTCTCCCCTGTCCATGATGTATGTTCTCTCTAGAGAAATAAGTGCACATCTCAAGAAGTGGGAAGTTACATGTCACCTCTTGGAGGACTGGGTATCTACATAATGCAAATGCTTTCAGCTTTGAAAATACTCATTTACTTGGTACCATATGGACTCTTTTTAAAATAAATCTAAAACTGTAATAATATCAGGGGCGCCTGGGTGGCTCAGTCGGTTGGGCGACGGACTTCGGCTCAGGTCATGATCTCACATTCCGTGAGTTCGAGCCCCGCATTGGGCTCTGTGCTGACAGCTCAGAGCCTGGAGCCTGTTTCCGATTCTGTGTCTCCCTCTCTCTCTCACCCTCCCCTGTTCATGCTCTGTCTCTCTATGTCTCAAAAATAAATAAACGTCAAATTAAAAAAAAATTAAAACTGTAATAATATTAAAAGAATATGAATAATCATTGTTTTAACACATGTAACTGCATAATGAGTTCTGTTATTTACTAACAGTTGACACTTATTCATTTTCATGATCTTACTGCTGTCTTATTTAAATAATAGCATGTATGTTATAAAAAATTGAATACACAATAAATATAATCGACAAAAGTAGCCATTTTACATATTTTACACTAAGATGATAACATATATGCCACATTGTATTCTATAGTATGGAATTATGTGTTTTTCTGATTTTCAAAGAGTGTGTCACTGGTGGGCTCACTATAAAGTTGGTGATCCTACAGCATGGACCTATTTAGATTCTGGATGATGTTTTTCACATCATGGCTTAACATTTTCCAAAAATGTACAAATGGCCAGGTGTTTCATTGTGACTAGCTCACTTATTCTAAAGAATCCTTGTTTTTAATTTGTTTCCATGCATCTTTTTAGCGGCAATATAACAGAATAAAATAATTCCAATTCAGAAAAACATTCAACGTTGGGAAGAATGTACGGTTGAGTTCAAGAGTTTTCAGGCTGAAGGAGAAAGATGTGACCATGAGGTGGCAGCAGCATGCAGGCAGCATTATTTGGGCCACCCTGACAGGTCTGCATGAGGGGAGGTCCTTCACAGCATCTGACCTTCCAGTGGCTACCACCCTGAAGTAGAAGAGGGCAAGGTATCGTCTTCGGAAGAGGTAATGTGGAGAGGGTACTTACATGCCTATGTGTTGTCTCTCAGCAGCCTGGCTGAGGGACTAGAGTTCAGAAGTCACCAGCAGCTTAGGGTCTTTGACAGCCAGAGGTGATCTTAATCTCTGATTAGCAGATGTTTGTCGTAATTTCACAGGCATGAAGATCAGGCAGACAGTGAAATGGCAAAAAAACAAAACAAAAAACAAAACAAAAAAACCAATTTATGGCTACTTAAAAAAAATTGTTTTAATGTTTATTTTTGAGAGAGACAGAGAGAGACAGAGAGAGAGAGAGAAGGGGAGGAGCCAAAAGAAAGGGAGACACAGAATCCGAAGCAGGCTCCAGGCTCTGAGCTGTCAGCACAGAGCCCAACACAGCGCTCAAACCCATGAACCGCAAGATCATGACCTGAGCTGAAGTTGGAGGATTAACCAACTGAGCCACCCAGGCGCCCCTAGGGCTACTTAAAAACAACAACAACAACAACAAAAAAAAAACTGGATGTATAAACATTTGAGCTTGGCACCAACAGCATATTGAGCAAATGGGACCAGCCTGCCAATATACAGCAGCCATTTTTAATTCATTTATATTACAGAATGGAAGAAGAGTTAACATGAAGATATGATGCTTCATCAGTATGTTTTTCAAACAGAAGTGTTTAAGAAAATCACTTAAAATCACAGTTTACTAGATGATGGTTGCAAGGGAAAAGATCATTTTTAAAATGAAAGAATGCTTGGGGCGCCTGGGTGGTGCAGTCGGTTAAGCGTCCGACTTCAGCCAGGTCACGATCTCGCGGTCCGTGAGTTCAAGCCCGGCGTCAGGCTCTGGGCTGATGGCTCGGAGCCTGGAGCCTGTTTCCAATTCTGTGTCCCCCTCTCTCTCTGCCCCTCCCCCGTTCATGCTCTGTCTCTCTCTGTCCCAAAAATAAATTAAAAAACGTTGAAAAAAAATAAAAAAAAATAAAATGAAAGAATGCTTTGGGAGTGATTGAGATGTTACATTTTGTGCAATAAATAACTTACAGTTTAGAAGATCACAAGAACATATTTGAAGCCCAAATACTAGGATGTTTCCAAATTTAAAGTAATTAGAGATTGCTCTAATGAAGATCTATCTAATCATATAGCTAGTGATGGGTGAGATTTGGTCATATTTTGTAATTAAATTCAAAGGAATTATAATGCTACTAGGAAATTATGTTACACCTGAAACACTATTGAGAATATAAGAAGAAAAATACTTCCCCTAGATATTGATTTCAAAGCAGATGCAACCAATCATGACAAAATGCTTCCATTACAAGAGGACGTCATAATAAGAATACTGTCATGCTGATAAATGGATAAAGAAGAAGTGGGATATATATTCAATGGAATACCACTTGGTGATCAAAAAGAACGAAATCTTACCATTTGCAACGTGGATAGAACTAGAGTTATTATGCTAAGCAAAATAAGTCAGTCAGAGAAAGACAAATATCATTATGACTTCACTCATATGTGGAATTTGAGATACAAAACAGTAGAACATAAGGGAAGGGAAGCAAAAATAATATAAAAACAGAAACGGAGACCAACCAAAAGAGACTCTTAAATACAGAGAACAAACTGAGGGTTGCTGGTAGGGTGTTGGATGGGGGGAAAGGCTAAAGAGGTGAGGGGCATTAAGGAGGACACTGGTTGGGATGAGCACTATCCTTGGGTGTTAAAGGTGTGATGAATCACTATTCTATTCCTGAAAAAAAATATTTTGATTAAAAAGTTTTTAAATAAAAATATAAACTTAAAAATTAATAAGCAAATAAAACTGGGCAATCTATTTGGAAAAAGAATACTGTCATGAAGGATGCTGGGAAGATGGCAGTGTAGGAGGGTCCTAAGCTTACCTCATCTCATGGATGCACCTAGAAAACAGTCATATCAGGAGAACTAACCTAGAAAACAACCCCAAACCTGGCAGAAGTGACTGTCCACACTTAATCGCTCAGAGGAGCTACACTGGAAAGGGTAGGGAAGCAGAAGAGCAGGCTGGTACCGAACTCCCAAGGAGACCAAACACAAATGGGAGGGAGACCACAAAGGCAGAGATGGGAGAGGAAGAGACCCCTCACCATGCATCCCAGATACGGGGAACCTCCACTGAGAAGATGAATCCCCATAATATTCGGCTTTGAAAATCATGGGGCTTAAATTCACGAGTTTATACAATCAGTGGGCCTTAAGTCCATGAACTTTAAAAATCAGAGGGCTTAGCTCTGGGAGAGCTGGAGAGCCATAGGAATCCCCTCTCTTAATAAGCCAGCATAGCAAACATCCAGGCCAGCAAACACAGAGGCAGCCCTTTGAAAGGCAGCAACACAATAGAAGATTTATTTACTAATCTCAGAACATGCCCAGCAGGGGCAGGGGTCTCCAGCCAACTTCTCCAAGAATGAAAGACCAGGTGGGTGCCATTTCTTGACCCTGCCCAAGCCTAGATATATATGCAGACACTTGCTGGAACCAGTGTGAACGCTCTTCACCTCCCTTGCTACACCTGGAGCCCTGTCCTGCATTCTCCCGGGGACTGTGCCATCCAGTCCCACCCAACCCAGCTAGAGTCCCTGCAAGGCTATTCTTGACATGACTCTTTCCGCAAACATCTCTGACAGCCTGTCCTGGCGCAGGGAGAGGGGAAGATAACCATGTACACCAGTGGGCTGCAGCCCCCGCAGTGGGCTGGAGGCAGACATCTGATGTGAATGCTGGCCTCGGCCACCAATAAAAACTTCACAGGGGCTGCAGAAGGAGATAGTGTTGCACTTTGGGGGTCACTACAACCCCAACAGGCTGGTGGCAAATATCTGGGCTGACTGAAGGCTCTACTGACTAATGAGAGTCTCTCAGGGGCAGGAAGAGCACCCTGGAGTTAGGGGTGACCATAGTCCCAACAAATGGATACATCTGGTCAGACCCAACTACAAGCCCAAGGCAGCAGCAGACTGGAATCTTACCGTAACAGGGACCAAACCCTGCTCGGAACAGGCAAAGTGGACCATTGCAGCTGACTGGGCTGAAAGCAAACATCGCTCAGCCACGACCATAAGTTGCATGTAACATGCATATGAAACACCCAGGAAGTGCATGCTTCTGGTGAAAAGGGGACTGTCTGAACACATTAATTGCCTGACCAAAAAGAGGAAAATAATGACAATAACATTGATCCCACAAAGTTGAGGCATGGAAGGAGTCGGCCAGGCCAGGAGACTGGAGTGTGGAGTGTGGAGTGTGGGGTCATCCTCCTTGTGTTATTTACAGAAACACGCAGGAAAAGCCCTAAGGTCTTCAACCTGTAAGTTCTTTAAGATTCTAAAATTACCACAGAAAGACGATAAGCTGAATGAAAACAGAGAAGCCTGTGGGCTCCTGGGTTATGAGTGTGCATTTGGAAAACAAAGAATTGAACAGACATACCACACAACATGCAAAATGAGACAAGGCCAGGAGAGTGTGCTGTACAGAAAGAGGAGGTTTTCCCAAAAGACTTCTAACTGAGAATGGCCCCAGCATTTACCTTGTCCTTGTCTGCTTTCTTGGTACAGTCAGAGCTGCTGTAACTCACAGAGGTCACACCAGTTTCTGGATCTGCTAATGGCGCTAGAAGGGATAGAGGTTTATTCTGCTTTTAGAGGACTGTGCTAAATGAAAACAATCTCTCCTCTCATTCCTCAAATATCTTAAATTTTTCCCTACACACAGGTCCCTGACAAGAGGCAGAGGGTATCCCACATGCCTCAGGTGACCCCCAAGGATAAGGGGGAGAACCATCCCCTCACCTTGATAAAGACCTCATGTTGCCTTAGTTCATGTTGTTTTGTAATTAATCAAATAACTGTGGACAGGTCAGGCTCAACTAGCAATCTAGAAGTCATCACTAAGACAGAGATTTCTCAGTGTACATCATGGGAAATCACCATTTCATTACCGATTAAGAACAAAAATGAGGATGCCTGGGTGGCTCAGTCCGTTAAGCATCTGATTTTGGCTCAGGTCATGATCTCACAGTCCGTGGGTTCGAGCCCCGCTGTGCTGACAGCTCAGAGCCTGGAGCTTGCTTCAGATTCTGTGTCTCCTTCTCTCTCTGCCCCTCCCCCACTCATACTCTCTCTCTCTCTCTCTCTACAAAGTAAATAAACATTAAAAATTTAACTAAAAAAAAGAATACAAAGGAGAGTATCGATTGGCGGATAACATCAAAGAACCCTCAACGGAAGAGAATGTGTGTGTTTCTTCTGGCTCCAGGTGGATTGTTCAATCCTTCAGCTTATATGTAAGCTGCCTTCCACATGTGAGCAGTTATTTTATAACTATGTCTGAATAGAAATGTACTTAGACTAATCTTATACTAATGAGAAAAGGAAAACTACAGAAATTTAGCAGTGCTGCTAGGGCACCAGAGGAGAACACCCTCCTGTCACCCCTTCAGACCACCTGCTATCCTTAGGTAGTGCTTGTGGTTCTGTCCAGGCCACACAATGATCACTGACAGGAACAGGCTTTGCAGTAGAAATTAGGCCAGTGCATGTCACAATGTGCTCCTTACCTCTCCTTGGAGGGTTCTGCATCTTTGGTCTTCCAGGCATTGGTTTCTGTCTCATGTGTCCCTCAGGCAGCCTCTTTCCTTCCATAACATCCAGTCTTGGATACAGAAAAAGAATGGACTTCTGAAGAGTTACAACACCACATCCTCTACTAGATACTAAACAGCACAGCTGTCATCCCTTGAAACACCCATAAAACCACACGTCAAGGGGCGCCTGGGTGGCGCAGTCGGTTAAGCGTCCGACTTCAGCCAGGTCACGATCTCGCGGTCCGTGAGTTCGAGCCCCGCATCAGGCTCTGGGCTGATGGCTCAGAGCCTGGAGCTGTTTCCGATTCTGTGTCTTCCTCTCTCTCTGCCCCTCCCCCGTTCATGCTCTGTCTCTCTCTATCCCAGAAATAAACGTTGAAAAAAAAAAAGAAAATTAAAAAAAAAAAAAACAACCACACATCAAGCTCCCACACCTGTTTCAAGTGGGCGACCTCCCTGCTCTGTTCTGCCATCTCCCTGTCCCAGATCTGAGTCTTGATCTGGGGGAGAAAAAACACATCCACCTTCAGTCTTGCCAGACTGTGCACCAAAGAAAGAGGAGGAAACAAGAAAACACTTACCCAGTTGTGCTGAGCATTCTTCTCATGAACTGTAATCTGAAAAAGCCAACAATGAAAAGCCCGTGTTTAGGGATTCCAAGGGCCACTACACTCACCTGCATGAGGTGCTAAGGGTTCAGTATGTCAGGCAGAACTCAAGATTACCTGGTGTCTGAAGGTGAGCTCTGCCTGCTGCAGCTGTTCTTGTGTTTGTTCAATTTGCTGCCTGTGAGTTACAATTGCTTTTGTCAGATAAGGCCCAATATTGAGTATAATTTTAAATAATCTGCCCATGTTCCCATCAACCTTATATCTGTCCCCTGATACAATTTATTCTTACATGACTATAAATGTACAGTAGGATCAAAGCTATTGTTACATCCTTTCCTTACTCATTATTCCATGCCTATAGGGTTCAGAGTTCATAGAATTCCTTCCCATTTTTAATCTTTCCCTAATTCATCATGTGACAAGTGTCTTTCATCATAAAGCTCTTTGTCCCTTAACATATATCTTCACCATATTTCCCAAAAACCAGGGCCATCAAATGGCACTACCATGTTGATGGGTATAATTCATCCTACCACACACTGCTTTCCTATAGATTATGAGAGTTGACACCACCCCTGAGGAATGTTGGCATGGATGAAGTTTCCACATGGTCAGGCCAATACTGGAGTTCTGGAAATGTTTAGTAACTTGACTGTTTTTTGTTCTTTCTAAACCTTATCTTCTTCTATCTGTTCATTCTCTATGGATATGTCCTCTGAATATGTATTTATATTACTTGTTAATTTAGTCTAAATTTGTACAAATGTGAAAAACAAGAAATGGACAGGGGTTTCATGAACCACTGCTAATTAGTATCTGAACTCACTTGTACTTGTATATTTCCTCGTTAGCTATTTTCAAATTTTCCTCTGTAGCTTCAAGTTGATTCTCAATTGCCACCAGTTCACATTGTGCCATTTTCAGTTTCCTAAGATGAGAAAGATATATCCCTAATCCAGGAGCCAAGGTCCAGAAATTCTTCCTTTTTTACCTCCCAGCACTTTTGAAGGCCTAGATTCAAATATCCCTTCCCTCACCTCTCCCATAAATGCAGACTGACACCACAATCAGAGAAATGAACTGAACACCTCATTTAAGTTAAAATCAACCTCTGTCTGCTGCCACGTCTCTGCAATTGGAGGTGTCTTTCTAGTTTTCTGCTTCTACTCCTTCATCACGAAGTCATCAAATAACATTGCACTTTGTGCCTTCCCAGAGTTGGTCTTTTGTTTGGGATGGTGAAGACTCATTTCAGTTCAATGTGAAAAACCATGTCTGATCAACTATACCCATTAGGATGGAGCAACAGATCATCATTAGTCTTACACCTCCATGGGGAGCCCTGACTTTTAGAAACTGACAAAAAAGCTCTAGACAGAGAAAGGCACGTGCATTTCCTTCTGGCTTCTCAGGCAGTCCTTCAGCAAATGCTTTCTGGAGTGGCTGTAATGTAGTGGCTCTGTTGTAAGAGGCTGAAGATAGAAAGGTAGTCAGGGCTCTGTACCCACTCCCAAAAAGAGCTTACAAATTACCAAAAATAAGATGCCAATGAGACACAGCAGCCCCCATCCCAGGTGTGGGAAGGACTATCATGAAACTGAGTCCCCAGGGAAGGGAAGGAAGAGTTTACTTTTCAATGTGAATGAGGGACTCTAAAGGCCCCGATATTCTGAGAACAAAAGGAAATACTGCACAAAGGAGGAAACAAGTGAGTGAATGCACCAAATTTCTAACGACCCCATGAAGACATATGAGACCAAGATGGAGAAGAAGGAAGCCCAGGACAAAGCCAACCTGGCAGTTGGAGCCAGTCTCCCCAGGACTCATCAATACATTCGAGGACAGAAAACTGAACTGCAAAGCAGCTAAATAACTTTATGCACATAGATGTAGAAGTAAACAAGTGTAGTTGAGGGTGAGTCAGCAAAGATGAGCCCTAGTGAAGCTGCAAGTTTTGGTTGGAACCAAAGATTGTTACACATAAGAAATGCAGGGGGACAGGAAATACCCAGGCCTTCTTAGGGATTGGACCTGCAGTGAACAACCTCACTGGCAGACTGCATGAAGGGGTCCAGTACTGCTGGTGCCCCAACCCATTTTCCAGAAAGAAATTCCCATTGTTTCTGCAGCAATATAACTCAATTTCTCTTTATCCAATTAAAAAAAATGTTTACTTATTTATTTTGAGAGAGAGAGACAGGGAAGGAGGGGTAGAGAGAGAGGGAGAGAAAGAATCCCCAGCAGCTGCAGCATTTTCAGCGCAGAACCCAATGTGGGGCTCGAACTCACAAACCATGAGATCATGACCTGAGCCAAAATTAAGTGTCAGATGCTCAACCAATTGAACCACCCAGGCGTTCCCCCCTACATATTTTTGACCCATGTCTGGTGCTGAACAAAAATGACCTAATTCCCGGCTGAGAAGACAATATGATAGGATTGAAATCCATGGGACAATGTAAATGGATCCAGAGGGCATCAGGGATCAGTGTTCTTAATGCTGGTACCTTCCCTCTTTCACCCTAAATACATGACACAATAATGTGTGACAAGCACTAAGGACAGAAAGGAAAATGCAGGTTCCAGAAAGCAAGGTAGGAAGGTCAGGCACAATTCTACGGAATGCATTTGGCAAAAATTCTCTATACCGGCCACAACATTCATTCATACAACAGGATTTGTGACAATTAATATTTGAACATCTTACTCTTCTGCAGCCACTCTTCTTTGTTTATAGCATTCTTCAAGGATATGTGCTTTCTCCTTCAGCTGTTTGACTTTTGCTTCCTTGACTGCTTTCACAGACCTCAATGCATTACACTTGTCTTCTAAGACCTTTTTATTTTCTGTAAAAAATGGATTTTCTTTATAAGTGTGCACATGACCTGAGAGTTGGCTTTGGTGTGACAGGAAAAGGGCAAGAACCATGAAGGCAAGAAGGCATTCTTTCCCTTCCCAATGCAAAGTCATGTACTCATATGGGGATTTCTCCCCAACAGGCAGCATACCTTCCAGTTCACAGTTATTGGACCTCAAGGTTCTCAGCTCTCAATCCTCGAATTCACCATTTCCATCTTGTGACTTTAAGACAGATATGAGAAAAGACATTCAAGAAATAATGATCACACAACAATGTGAATGCACCTAACACAACATGATTGTACACTGCAACAAAGAAAGATCCTGAGGCATATATATAACAAGGAGAAAGCCAACTTGGTAGAAAATAGTTTAAATCAAAGAGCTCACAAATGGCTTTCTTAGTGGAATATATATCAATAGATAGATAGATAATAGATATCTCCTTCCCTATTCACATTGAAAATTATCTGTTCAGCATTAAGACAGGAAGGGACTATACAATTTGGCTAGTAATCACCCTTCATCTCTCAAATATCTTCTAGAATTTTCTTCATATCTTGGAGGGCAGAGCTGAAATGATGTGATAATTACCTAGTTGTGAAAACACAAGGTCCTTCTTAGTCCTTGAAATAGCAAAACTCCTCATGGTGGTCCTAGTGAAATTCCAGCTCACATTGCAGATGGAGATTTGGCTCCCAGAGGCCCAATCTCTACTGTGGTAAACAGCAAGTGAACATACTGTGCTCACCTCACCCAATGAACAAAAAGCCTCCAAAGCCAAATTACAGTAAAACTCAGCAGTCAACTCTTACCAAGTCCTTATTCTTGACATTCTTCTCTCTCTCAGATTGCAAGGTAGCACGTGCACTTTGAAGACTGTCACTTAAAATTTCATTAAAATATTCAACTGTTTTGATGTCCTCCTTCAACAAAATGCAATGGATCAGTAATAATAACTATTTTCACTTCTGTTTTGAGAAAGCAATCCAGGCAAAGAAGAGATTCTTACCTTTAATTTAAGAGCTTCATCAGAAAGAAACTTAATTTCTCTTAGTTTCTTAAAGACATTCCTTTGATTCATTGATCTATAAAACATATGACAAAGGATTAGAATTCACAAATAGCATAGTGATAGACAAAACTATCTTTTAATGTGTGGTTCCTTCCACAAATAAACAGACAGTGCTTGACATTTGTGAAGCTTGTCTTGAACTAGAACTGTTTATAGAACACATGAAATAGGTCAGTAGGATACACTACCAGAGGTACAAATAACCAAAATGAAATCAGAAAAAATCTTTGAAAGGGTAATGATCCCTTCTGCTCCCAAATGGATACTTCATCAGCAAGTTCTGTTTTCTTTTTAAATGTATTTATCTTCTCAGTTATTAGCTATAAACTAACTAAAAGGAGAGAAAACAATTTCTAAGATTATTAGCAAACCCAGTAACATCGAATAATCTCAGTGCATTAGTACAGACACATTATCTGACGGGGGGTGTAAGTAACTTTTTAGCTTTCCATTGTGCCTGAAGAAATCAAGTTTTAGCAGCATTTTAAACCTAAGAAAACCTTATTTCAATGAGATTCCTAGTTAAAATATCGTCCAAAATGGAGAAATGCAATAAAATGTCTTCTCCTAATTTCTCTCCCATCTGGAAGCACCCTTCTTGGAAAATTCAATCACTCCAAGTACTTATGTCACCACCAGAGATGAAAGAGAAAAATCAAATCCTATCAACTTATGTTTCTCTCCTCTAATCATAAAAGTACATAAATAGGTCCCTGCCAACAAACAAATAATCAAATCCATCATTTAGTCCTGGTTTGTGCCACTTCCACTTATAGGTGCTATTTGAATTCCACACAAGGAAAGCTCCAAATGTTGATTGATTGACTACCCAAAAGTCTTCAATGACTTCCTGCTGCTCACAGATTGCCTTTCATGAATCCTAGCTTGGGGCTGTGGAGGACAAGGTCTTTGGAAAAAAACACACTTGCTGGAGGATCTGGATAACTCACAGCCCCTAAAAGAGAAGATTTACATCCCAAAAAGAGAATGTTACCTCCCACCTTAGAGGAAAACAACACACACGAAGCACCCAATTACAGGTGGATAACACATGTAAGCTCTAGACAGACTCCTCTAACAGGAATTAATTCTCTCATCTGACCACAAAGTACAAACTTCTCTTCTGTTGACCCAGTGTGAGAGCTCTCATGTCCTGAGATCACTCTTCTCACTGCCACCACCGCTGCATTCACAGTGATGAATACCAACCAGCCTTTGCGGGCTTGTTATGGGTCAGACAGCCACCCTCTCAAGACAGCACCACAGAATCACCACAGTCTAATGGGGCCCATGCAGAATACATTACCCCCATTTGTATCACATTCACTTCTCATTCTCCCCTGGCATGATTGGCTCCCTCCACCTCAGACTCAAAACCTTGGTTTAAACCTCTCTTGTGACACACACCCTTCCTGGCAATATCTGGCTTCTTCTCTAAGCTTAGGCTTCTTGATAGACTCAAAGAAGGTTTTCTCATCTTCATATTTCATCAAGAGCCAGGTCATGGCAAAGTACTCACTCCAAACCTCAGGATCATATATCATCACTTGTTTCCTAACCATTTCTGTGCAGAATTACACTCATTCTGTTCTTCTTCCTCCTGTGATGTTTTCCTCCCCTGGTCTCTTATCTTAAGAGACCAAATCCCTCCACATTGTCACTTAGCCTCCTAACAGTCAATTAATTAGACATCAGAAGTCACCATATTTATCCCTAGTTAAAAAATTAAAATCCACATCAAACACGAGTACTGAAAAAAAATTACAAAGAATACTAAAACCTAAAATCTTACCTTGATATACTTGAGGCTGTACCTGAGAGAGGAAGAAACAAAATTAAGTTTGAGGTCAAAACATATTATTAGTGGGGCGCCTAGGTGGCTCAGTCGGTTGAGCATCTGACTTCAGCTCGGGTCATGATCTCACAGTCTGTGAGTTTGAGCCCCGCGTCGGACTCTGTGCTGACAGCTCAGAGCCTGGGGCCTATTTCAGATTCTGTGTCTCCCTCTCTCTCTGACCCTCCCCCATTCATGCTCTGTCTCTCTGTGTCTCAAAAATAAATAAGCGTTAAAAAAAATTAAAAACAAAACAAAACATATTATTAGTAAAAACTTATACTCCTGATAAAATATTAAATGTAATCCAATGAAATTACAATCATCATTTTGTTCAGCATAATGAATTCATAAATTAAATATAAGAAAAAATTAGAATTTTATATTTAGTTCATGATTCTTTATAAACTATTTCTGATAAAAGCATAAAGATTCATGGCTTATTTTGACCAAAAGATAGATTTACATTCTATTAAATAAACATCAACATATTCAATTTTGTCAGTGCATAATGCAGAGAGTTTTAAAAATATATAATTAAGATATTTGCCTGATTTTTTTTCTCTTGTAGTCAAACCCAATATCCACACTGAAGTCCAGAACCTGGGATCATATGAAAGGACAAAAGAAAGAGAGAGAGAGAGAGAGAGAGAGAGAGAAAAGGAGAGAGAAAGAGAGAGAGAGAGAGGTGGAGGGGACAGGGAAGGGAGGGGAGGGCTGGGGAGGGAAGGGAAGGCAAGGCAAGGAGGAAGGGAGGGGAGAGGAAAGAAAAGGAAAACCTTTGTACTAAGATATGCCCCTTTCATTTTCCAGAAGGCTTTCTGAAATCTTACACAGGGTTGGCTGCTTTCTGAATCAATAAACAATTAAAACATGTCAGGTGCTATGATTTTCCTAGATCACTAAAAACAGAGGGTCTTCCAAAAAAAAAAGTCATCAAATGAGAAAGAAAGAGAGTGAAACATGGCTAGAGAAAAAGCATAGGCAACAAAAGAAATGATGGCTAACATTTCAAAAAAAAAAAAAAAAAAAAAAAGAGCTCCCTGTGAGAGGGTATAAGAAAAGCAAGAGGAACTGAACTCCTAAAAGGGCACTGGTCTGAGGCAAGGATCAGAAGTTTCTATACCTCTTTTTGGAAAAGTGAACAAAAGAGAGATAACAGGTATCAGAGACTAATGGTTGTCTGGGCAAAATCAGAAGTAACAATTTAAAGCCTGACTGCACAAGTATTTCATTTTCTAGGAGCCCTAAATAAGAATGTCAACCATGGAAAAAGACATCCTGTGATTGTCTTGTGTCCACTGAAAAATAACAACCACAAAATAATGACTGTGGGACTGAAGGATGCTTCCCCACTCCCAGCCCCTCACCCTTTGGAAAAGTGCCTTTATAAGCCTGGCACACCACCCCTTCAGGGATCGATATTCCTCTTTCTTGTTGGCTCCATTGTATACGAGCTATCTCTAATAAACTCCGCCTGCTTTGTTTCCCTTGCATTCAGTGTTCATTACTAAGACACTGAGACTTAAAAACCTGGTCTTGGTGGTTCAGTAACACCCAGACCCAAGTCATCCCCTGATGAATTATAGCTCAGTGAAATCCAGGCAAGACTCTACTTTAACAAAAGGTAGACACATTGTCCTGACCCCTAGAACGTATATCCCTATTCGAAAGTTTTAAATGATGATGTGATGTTGAAGCGAGCCCCAGCATCTTGCCAGGATATTGGAATATCATCAGGGTATCAAAAAGCTAGTCATAATGTTGTTATAAGAAAGTGTATCTATGGAGGGCAAACAAAAAAGCATGGATAGTCCATTAAGGTCACATGTTTCCTTTCCTAAGCAGGGAGAGATGGCCTTACAAATACTTAATATTCATATTTTCTTTTTGAAGGGAAAGATTTCTAAATTGGCAAAAAAAAAAAAAAGAGGAAAAACAGCCATTTAGAAATAAACTCATGGTATTCTGTTCTTCCTTAGAAGGTCTGTCCTCAAGAGAAACTTTTTCTCCAAAGCCTAATATGGGTTTTCCTAAAGATAAGCAATGCAGATGAAGGGAAATACTCAACTACAGTGCTCTTCCTCCTTCCTGTCTCACAGGGGAGTAAACTCAGCCTAAAACCTAGCCCGGTAAAGACAAAACTTCACACTAAAGGCCTATTCACCTCAGTTTCTTTAAACAAGAATGTGACCCCAAAGGGGGTGTTTCAAAGGAACTTACAAGGTACCCTAAAAGGAAAAACCACATATTTTGTTTTTTTTAATTCTGTGTTTAAAATTTTTTTAATGTTTATTTATTTTGGACAGAGAGAGAGAGACAGAGCACGAGTTGGGGAGGGGCAGAGAGGGAAACACAGAATCCAAAGCAGGCTCCAGGCTCTGAGCTGTCAGTGCAGAGCCAGACACGGGGCTCAAACTCATGTACAGCAAGATAATGACCTGAGCCAAAGTCGGACACTCACCCGACTGAGCCACCCAGATGCCCCCAAAACCACATATTTTGAACACAGAATGCAAGCATTAGAATCACACTTCCTATGGCAGAGACGGTGGGATAATCAGGCTGGGAATTTAAAATCTCTCTGATTAATAGGAGAATGACTCTAATGGAAAAAGTGGTCAGTATGCAAGAAGAGGTGGTGGATGTGAGCACAGAGGTGCTAACTCTAGGATCCAAAAGGACTTCTAGAAATGAAAGCACCATTAATAGTAATAAGGAATGTCTTTGGTGGATTTATTAACACACACAACATAGCTGAGGAAAGACTCAACAAGCAGAAGGAAGTGTCAAGTAGAAATATCCAAAACAGAAACACAAAGAAAAAAATTAAAGCCACAACACAGAAAATCCAAGACCAGTGGAACAATTACGAAAGGTGTAACATACACAAATGGGAATACCTGGAGAAGAACTGAAAAGAAGATACATTTGAAGTGAAAATGAGAATTTTCCAAAATTAATGACAGTCACAAAACACAGATCCAGGAAACTCAAAGAATTCCAAGCAGGATAAATACCACCCCCCCCCCCCCCCCGCCAAAACAAAACAAAACAACAAAACTACCCCTAGACATATACTATTCAATCAACAGAAAACTGAAAACAAAGAGTTATGGAAGAAGCTAAGGGGTAGAGTTGGGGGCTGGAGTTGCAGGAGGTGGGGAAAAGTAACACCGTACCTAAGAGGAACCAGGACAAAAAATACTCAGAATTCAGAAACCATGCAATCAAGAAGACTGAAGTGTTTGTAGTGTTAAAAGAAAAGAACCCATCCACCTAGAATTCTGTGACCAGTGAAATTATCCTTCAAAACATACTACAAAGTAAGGAAAATTATCAGAGATACTGAGGTCAACAGTAAAGGCTTAATTCTCCAGGGGTCAACAGTAAAGGCTTAATTCTCCAGGAAAACATAATCCTTAATGTACATGTATAACAACAGAGTGTCAAAATACATGAGGCAAAAACTGACACAAGTGCTAGGACAAATAGACATATATATTATGATAGCTGAAAGAATTCAATAACATTTATCAGTCATTGACGGATTGAGGATACAGAAATTCAAATTTAAGAACACAGTTGGACTGAACTGTCTCATCAGTCACTTGTATTCTTACCATCTATAGAACACTTCAACAGTAGAAAAATACGCATTCTTCTCAAGTCACATAGAACATTCACTGACATGGACCATATTCAGGGTGATAAAATACAGCTTAACTTAAAGTAAACAAAATCATAGAAAATACGTTCTCAGACCACAAATGCAAGCTAGACATCAATAATAGAAAGACAGCTGGAAAACTACAAAAAATATTAGTGATAAAACAACACTTCTAAAAGAAGTGGGTCAAAGAAGACATTTCAGAGAATTTTAAAAACATTTTCATCTAAATGATAATGAATATTGGAATTATTAAAATTTGTGGGATGCAGTGAACACAGTGCTGAAAGGGAAATTTGAAGTACTGAATGCATATAGAGGTCTAGTTAAAAATTTGTGCTTACCAAAAAAAAAAAAAAAAATTCTGCTTACTTAGGATTACAAGGCTATCTATAAGGTACTTTAGTATACTCACAGCAAGGACAACTCTCCAGAGGTAAATCAGATATGTGCAAATTGCAAGGGTGGCAGTAATAACAGTAAGCTTCCACGAAATTCCGATCACACGAGAGCCAACAGGGAAATGGTCAGCCAAAATATGGACAAGCTGAAATAATATTTGAGATAATGAAGAGTATCAAAGACATTTATAATATCTGTCACAAAGAATCATCTTTATTAACAATCTTCAAACAGCCTCCAGGAGGTTATTAAGCATACCTCTCAAATGCCTCCTCATGAAGGAGAGGGAGGAGAGAAGGCTTACAAAGGAGCAGGGGCAAACCTTTAGGAATGATGACTGTGTTTACCATCTTACTGTGGTGATGGCTTCATTGCTGCTTACCTATGTCACATGTCAACAAAGTGTATTCTTTAAAAAGGTATTGTTATTATACATAAATTATACCACACTGAAGCTGCTGGGAAAATCTAATAGGCCACTCTTGGAGATTTTACTTTGCTGACAAACACATTGGAACTATTTTTAAATAGTTAGGAGAACTTAAGAATTTATAAGCCAACTTTACGGGCACCTGGATGGCTCAGTCGGTTAAGCGTCCGACTTCCGTTCAGGTCATGATCTCACGGTTGGTGAGTTCAAGCCCCGCGTCGGCTCTGTGCTGACTGCTCAGAGCCTGGAGCCTGTTTCAGATTCTCTCTCTCTCTCTCTCTCTCTCTCTCTCTCTCTCTCTGCCCCTCCCCTGCTCATGTTCTATCTCTGTTTCTCTCAGAAATAAACATTAAAAATTTAAAAAGAGACAAAAAAGAAAAAAGTAAAGGTAAACTTTTAGTAGACAAGAAATAAATGACTTCTGTGGTACATTCATGAAGTACCTGGATAAAATACTTTGGAACATTTCCAAAAATACACCAAAATTTATGGAAGGATGGGAGAAAGTAACAATACAAATGTACTAGAGATTCAAATGAGATTGTTATAGAGACAGATGTTTACACATATGGATATAACTGAGAGAGATGGGCAGCTCCTATTATAATAATATAGGATTATTCCAGCAAAAATAAGTTCTACATTATTGTTTAGTTTCTACAAACACTGAGATTTCCTTTTTTTCTAAAGTTTATTTTTATTTAAAAAATTTTTTTAACTTTTTTTTATTTTTGAGACAGAGAGAGACAGAGCATGAACATGGGAGGGGCAGAGAGAAAGGGAGACACAGAATCTGAAACAGGCTCCAGGCTCTGGGCTGTCAGCACAGAGCCCGACACAGGGCTCAAACTCACGGACCGCGAGATCATGACCTGAGCCAAAGTCGGACGCTTAATCGACTGAGCCACCCAGGCACCCCAAAGTTTATTTATTTTTAAAAGAGAGAGAGAGTGGGGGAGGAAAAGAGAGAGAGGGGAGACAGAGAATCCAAAGCAGGCTCCACGCTGTTAGCACACAGCCTGATGCTGGGCTCAAACTCACAAACCGTGAGATCATGACCTGAGCCAAAATCAAGAGTCAGATGCTTAACTGACTGAGCCACCCAGGCATTCCATGAGGTTTTATTCAAGGTTTACTCTGAATCTGAATCACAGCCCAAATTGTCAGATTTCTGAAGTTAATAAAGATTTGCATAATCAGGTGATCTTGTCTATTTTGATGAAATCTATGAGATTTTAAGTTACTTGAACGCACATCTCCAAATAGCCAATACAATAAATTCAAGTTCCTACTTCAGAGTGTTGCACCTAAATCAGTCAATAGCAATTACTACAATTACTTTCTAAAAGAATACAAAAGTCCTGGATATGGTCACCAAAACAACAGAACACATATCATTTTACTAAAACTAGACTTACCAGTATTTTAGGAGAACATACACTCACAACACTCACAATGCAATTCATTCTAATTCACATACCAAACTTTAATTGTGTGCCAATAAGCCTCTCTAGAAAGTAGTCTCCAAAATGTGTACCATATGTATCTTCAGCTCTCAGAACTGAGGTCACTAAAATGTGTGCTGGTGGGAAATGAACACTGACTGGCTGAAAGAGAGCAGGAGCTGTCCGCACAATGATCATGGGGATCAAATGCACCAAAGACAGAGAGATCTTGACATGAATGGTAAACATCCTCAGTCCTGAGCACTCTTGATACCCCTGGCAGCTATCTGGATGCTGATATCAGTAGTTACTGTTAACTAGATTAGATCCAATGGGACCAATAACGCTAGGTTCTCACAGACAATGGCCACGACCAGATGGAGGTGGGAAATGTGACAAGTTAGTTTATCCAAGAATTCAGGTGGGGAGGCGGGAGAGGGAGAGCTGAACTCATCTATGATACACAGTCTAGGTAGAGGGGGGAAATTCCAGTAAACAGAACCAAGAAATTTCCTCCTTCCTAGACTCAAAACAAACAGAATAGACTCTTTTTTGCCTGGAGGTACTCATGCAGGAGGATTCTGCCTCCATTTAGCTTGTCCTGACTTGGGACTTTGCAGATCCCTAAGAATCTGGTGCATGCCAATCTAAAGAAATCTACTTCTTTCTATGGGTGTTCCCTGTCTCTCTGTCTCAGGCTCCTAGGAGTACAGGTTTTGCTTTTTAATGATAGAATAAATCATTCACACTGGGAACCACGTATTTCTTTATAGCCGGACAATCCTAAGGACATTCAAGACCCTTTTTGCTTTGGGTAAATCAACACCCTGTACCTACTTGGCTAAAGAAAGGACAAGAATTCATTCACTTTCTGATCACACCACTCCTAGTGATTTTCCTATTATAAGTGTCCAAGCAGGGCAAGGCCACTTCATTTATGCTGAGCTTCTCATCAACCTGGTTGGATACAGAGTTCTTGGGGGCAGCCTCCAAGACCAGAGGGAGAGAGCTGCTTCACAAGCCCCTAAAAACAAACAAACCAGGAAGCACAGAGCACAAAGGACATTTCACTTTTTAACCCTCTAGTACCAACACCAAAGCTTCAGATACCACTGTTCCCAGGGCTACCAAACTTCACAAATATGAAAGATGTGCTGATAGGAAAACTAACTACATATAAGAGGGACCCTAAACTTACAAAGATTGAAGCAGGATCTTTACAGGGCTTCCAGGAGCCAGTCAGTCTAATACTATGAAATACTATTAATAGTATTAAATGGCTCCTATTAAATAAGAGTTCCTGACATTTCTAAAAACGATTTTAGTGAGATATAATCCAAACATCATACGAGCCTGTTATTTAAGACAAAGATCTCAGTGGCTTTTAGTATCTTCACAGGTCCTTCTTTCTTGACACTATGAAGCTCTGGTTTCCATCCTGTCAATGGTACTCTTTTTGGACCAAGTGGCCCTGACAGGATCCACAACTTGATGTGGACAGTTGTGGCCAGAACCCCCACAAGCTGGTCAAGAAACCTTCTCGGTCTTCACAAACAACCGACCTCTCATCACGGACCCCATGAAAAAACCATTTTTTAACTACAGTCTGAAAAAAAAAAAAACAATAAAAAAGGGAAAAATCCACAGATGTCGGATGTGTACTCACATTCGTGTTTGGGTCACCGGGATGCCCAAGTAAGAGCATACAGAAAAATAGCTTCTGAACCTTCAATGTCCTGGTCCTTTAAGGGGCCAGAGAGGAAGTGCAGATGGGGGTGGAGAGGAGGTGGAGGTGGGCAGGGAAGGGAGGGGGTGGAAAATGGGGTGGTAATTGGGGTTGGAGGGGTTTAAATAGGGGTGAGATTGGGGAGGGGGTGTGTCAGGAGAAGAAGGGGGTCAGGGACAGTACCAGGATTAGATCAAGTAAAAGAGGGGAGGGAGGAGGGTTCAGACAGGTTAGTAGGCCAGCAGGTCAGTAAATTACTAGATGAGCAGGACACAAACAGCAGGTTAAGTGGACTCTCAGGAGCAGGTGGAGCAGAGGAAGATCCCTCTTCATCCAAGTCTTCACCTGTTTAAGCATTGCCGTAGCAATCCGGATGCTCTATACTTTCTCCCCACCAATCAGCCGCCTTTGCCCCTGATAGATCACAACTGACACCCCGCGTGACTGCATATTTCAAAAGTCCCTTGTATCTGGTGGAATGTGTATCCCTAGGGAGTGTCTATGTATGTCTGGGTTTTGTACGCATGTATATTAGTTATAGGTGTGAATTTGTTGCCCCTTTGGGTCTTCCTGATTGTGTGTGTGTGTGCGTGTGTGTATTTTGTGTATGTCTCCACTGTGTGTAGGGTATGTCTCATGGCTCTGACTGTGTGCATCTGTGTGTGTGTGTGTGTGTGTGTGTGTGTGTGTGTGTGTGTGTGTTCGTTCTCCTCAGGGTGTCACTGGCCATGTCTGTAGTGTGGGTCTGTGTGTGAGTCTGTCCGTAAGCCCCATACCTGAGTTTCCAGGTGAGACTAGGTGTGATTCTGGGCTTATGGTGTCTTTTTATTTCTCTGTGAGTATGGGTGTCTATGAACCTCAGAAATGAGCTGCAGCAAAGGGGACTCCCCAAAGGTGACCCCCAGCGATGGGTGAATACAAGACCATCTATCTCTTCATTAGATATGTTGGGAAAACTGTATATCCACGTGCAAAAGAATGAAAGTGAACCTTTCCTTATAAAACACACAAAAATCTACTTTAAATGGCTTAAAAACTTAAATGTAACACCTGAAACCATCACACTTCCAGAAAGAATCAAGGAGGAAATGTCCTTAACTTTGGTCTAGGCAACAAGTTTTTGGGATTGGCACCAAAAGCATAAGCAACAAAAGCAAAAATGAACAACTGGGACCACATCAAACTAAAAAGCTCCTACACAGGGAAGGAATCCATCACCAAAATGAAAAAGCAACCTACAGAATGGGAGAATACATTTGCAGACCATATCCAAGAAAGGATTAATATCCAAACTATAAAAGGAGCTCATGCGAATAGTGGACCTTAAAAATAAAACTGCCAGTTATGTTACCAGAAAAAAAAATTGGCTTATTCAAGAATAGCAGAGAACTGCCACTTGGGACAAGTAAGCTATAGCAAGTCTGGAGAACAAAGGAGAGGAATACTTTTATAGAGGAAAGGGGGAAGTTGGGAGGGCTATATTAAAAGAGGTAAACTGGGAGATCCAAGTAGAGAGGGTTTTCATTGCTTAAGTTGTGACAGTCTCTCATTGGCTGGGCTGTCATCAGGGAAGAAGAAAGACCTTTCTTCCTCTTGCTGGGGTAGTACAGCAGTAGCTGAAGGAGTATCAGCTTACAAGGTATGTCTCCTTCCACTGGGTCTGCAACAAATGACACGTGATAGAGCCTGTGAGCTTCCCCCTTCTGGCCCCCTGACTCCATTTTATAGTATTTTTTCTTTAAGTTTTTATTTTCTTTCCAGTTCATGAGCATACAGTGTTGCATTCATTTCAAGTATGCAATATAGTAATTCAACACTTCCATTTTAAATAAAGTTTCCTTTTGTAATTTTCACAAACTCAATAGCAAAGAAACCATATAACATGGTAGAAAAAGTGAGCAAGGACCCGAATAGACATTTTCTCAAAGAAGACGCACAAAAGGCTAACAGGTATATGAAAAGATGCTCAACATCACTAATTATCAGGAAAATGCAAACCAAAACCACAATGAGCTATCACCTCACACCTGTTTATTAGGATGACTATTTCCCAAAAGTCAAAAGGTAACAAATGTGGGCAAGGATGTGGAGAAAAAGCAAACCCTTAAGCACTATTGTTGGGAATGTAAGTTGGGATAGCCATTATGGAAAACAGTTTGGAGGTTCTCAAAAAATTAAAAATAGAAATACCATATGATCCACCAATCCCACTTCTGGGTATATATCACTATCTCAATGAGACATCTGTACTCCCACGCTCACTGCAATATTATTCAGTAGCCAAGATATGGAAACAACTTAAGTGTCCAACACATAAAGAAAAATGGCCTATGCATTCAGTGGAATATTATCCAGCCATACAAAACGAAGAAATTCTACCATTTCTGACAACATGGGTGAACCTGGAGGAGGTTATTCTAAGCGAAATTAGACACAAAAGACAGATATTGTATGATCTCACGCACATGTGAAATCTTCATTTAAAGAAAGGTAAACCTGAAAAGACAGAGAATTGAAGGGTAGTTACCAGAGGCTGGGGGATGGGCAAAAGGGGGAGATGTTGATCAATGTACAAACCTTCCATTGTAAGATGCACATGTTCTAAAGGCCTAATGTACAGCACGGTGACTACAGTTAATAATACCATATTGGATACTTGAAATTTACTAAGAGAGCAGACCTCAAGTGTTCTAACCACACCACAAAAACAAAGTAGCTATGGGTGGTGATGGATATTTTAACCAGTTTGATTGTGTTATCATTGTACAATATGCGTATATCAACACATCACATTGTACATCTTAAATACATAAAATCTTTATTCATCAAAAATAAATAAATAAATAAATAAATAAATAAATAAATAAATACCAAAGTAAAGAGACACATAACTAAAATTCCAATGTGTGGAAATGACTTTGCATAATGCCTGAAACACAGTAACAGCAACCAGAGATGCAAGAAGACCTGGGACATAGATATGCAAATGGTACTCATGTATGCTTGGAGCAAAAAGGTGAGGAGAGAAAACAGGCTTCTTTTAAGAGATGAAGCTGGGGAAGTAACTAAAGGCTGTTTCTGCAGGACCTTGCAAACCAGTTAAGAACTTTGTGCTTTTTCCTGAAAGTACTGAGAAGCCATTGAAGAATTTTAATCATTCACTGGCTATTGCTGAGCTTTCATTTTTTTTTTAATTGTATATTTTATTTTTTTTAATTTACATCCAAAATAGTTAGCATATAGTGAAGCAATGATTTCAGGAGTAGATTCCTTAATGCCCCTTACCCATTTAGCCCATTCCCCCCTCCCACAACCCCTTCAGTAACCTCAGTTTGTTTTCCAGATTTATGAGTCTCTTCGGTTTTGTCCCCCTCCCCGTTTTTATATTGTTTTTGTTTCCCTTCCCTTATGTTCATCTGTTTTGTCCCTTAAAATCCTCATACAAGTGAAGTCATAGATTTTTGTCTTTCTCTGACTAATTTCACTTAGCATAATAACCTCCAGTTCCATCCACATATTTGCAAATGGCAAGATTTCATTCTTTTTGATTGCCGAGTAATACTCCATTGTATATATGTACCACATCTTCTTTATCCATTCATCCCATCGATGGACATTTGGGCTCTTTCCATACTTTGGCTATTGTTGATAGTGCCGCTATAAACATGGGGGTGCACGTGCCCTTCAAAACAGCACACCTGTATCCCATGGACAAATGCCTAGTAGTGCAATTGCTGGGTCATAGGGTAGTTCTATTTTTAGTTTTTTGAGGAACCTCCACACTGTTTTCCAGAGTGGCTGCACCAGCTTGCATTCCCATCAACAATGCAAAAAAGATCCTCCTTCTCCGAACCCTCACAACATCTGTTGTTGCCTGAGTTGTTAATGTTAGCCATTCTGACAGGTGTAAGGTGGTATCTCACTGTGGTTTTGATTTGTATTTCCCTGATGATGAGTGATGTTGAGCATTTTTTCATGTGTCGGTTGGCCATCTGGATGTCTTCCTTGGAGAAGTGTCTATTCATGTCTTTTGCCCATTTCTTCACTGGATTATTTGTTTTTTGGGTGTTGAGTTGTATAAGTTCTTTACATATTTTGGATACTAACCCTTTATCTGATATGTCATTTGCAAATATCTTCTCCCATCCTGTCAGTTGTCTTTTAATTTTGCTGATTGTTTCCTTCGCTGTGCAGAAGCTTTTTATTTTGATGAGGTCCCCAGAGTTCAGTTTTGCTTTTGTTTCCCTTACCTCCAGAGACATGTTGAGTAAGAAGTTGCTGCAGCCAAGATCAAAGAGGTTTTTGCCTTCTTTCTCCTCAAGGATATTAATGGCTTCCTGTCTTACATTGAGGTCTTTCATCCATTTTGAGTTTATTTTTGTGTATAGTGTAAGAAAGTGGTCCGGGTTCATTTTTCTGCATGTCGCTGTCCAGTTTTCCCAGCACCACTTGCTGAAAAGACTGTCTTTATTCTATTGGATATTCTTTCCTGCTTTGTCAAAGATTAGTTGGCCATATGTTTGTGGGTACATTTCTGGGTTCTCTATTCTATTCCATTGATCTGAGTGTCTGTTCTTGTGCCAGTACCTTATTGTCTTAATGATTACAGCTTTGTAGTATAGCTTGAAGTCGAGGATTGTGATGTCTCCTGCTTTGGTTTTTTTTTTTTTTTTCAAGATCACTTTGGCTATTTGGAGTCTTTTCTGGTTCCATACAAATTTTAGGATTATTTGTTCTAGCTCTGTGAAGAATGCTCGTGTTACTTTGATAGGGATTGCATTGAATATGTAGATTGCTTTGGGTAGTATTGACATTTTAACAGTATTTGTTCTTCCTATCAAGGAGCATGGGATATTTTTCCTTTTTTTGTGTGTCTTCTTCAATTTCTTTCATAAGCTTTCTATAGTTTTCAGTGTATGGATTTTTCACCTCTTTGGTTAGATTTATTCCTAGGTATTTTATGGTTTCTTTGTGCAACTGCAAATGGGATCAGTTCCTTGATTTCTCTTTCTGTCACTTCATTGTTGGTGTGAGCTTTCATTTTTAAAAGATCACTCTAATTGGAGGTGGGGAATGGATTTACATGAAATGGAAGTGGGAGTTACAGTAAACAGGTCAATTTTAAGGCTGTGCATGAGATGATGGTGGCCTGGTCTATGTTAGTTGCATGAGACTGGAAGTAGTGGGAAGATTCAGCAATTGTTTCCAGACATAGAACTGAGAGGTCTTGCTGACTGGAGATCTAGGTTGGGGGAGAGGGAGAGGTTTAATGCATCAGTTGATACAGTAGGATCGAGTAGGGCAAGAAAGTACTTGCATTAAGCTATGACAGGGTGACCTTGGTGGGAATGATACAACTGAGAGGTGAAGGCCAGGACCAAGATGACCCCATGTTGAGGACAGGGTGGGAAGAGAAGAGTGGAGTCAAGATTATTGACTTGTTGTCAACAGTATTGCTTGTTGCCATTTAACATCCATTCCCACCTTTGCTCTCATAGTCAGAGATTCCTGATTTTTAGTTGGGTACATGGCTTTGTAGAATAAGACTTTAAATTACCATGAATTTGTAAGTTATGGTCAACAGAATGCAAATGGGGGTGATGTGTGCTATGGGCAATGTGTTAAAAGAAAGGATATGCTCTCCCCTCCCCATTTTCCCTCCCTGCTGGCTGCAAGAGGACCTGATGTGCTGAGTCATCTTTGACCTTGTAGGTAAGGAAGAAGAGAGCAACAATACAGAATCCTGGGTACTTGATGCCATAGGGTAATCATTCCAGGTTTGAATGTATGCCTAGAGTGTTACACGAAAGAAAAAAAATACATATTTCGTTGAAGCCACCATTACTTATAGCCCCTGTTAGAGCAGCCCAATCTATATCCAAACTATTACAGAATTTGGTGCAAGAAGTGAGTGGCTGATAGTTTAGAACCCAAAATAAATGGCATATGTTTGGTGGGCAGGCAGTAAGTGGGGAGGCACAGATATTACAGGCTGAAACTTTGGTGACTCTTTTTATGTTGGGACAAAACACTAAGCTGTTGTCTATTATCATTTTCATGGCAGATCATATGCCATCAGAACCTGAAACTCAAGGAGAAATTAACAGAAATATTTGGAATGCTGTTGTGTGTTGGATGCATTTTGCCACATTCACCAGGAACCTTCCACAAATAGATCTCAGGTCAGCCAGACTGCCAGCACCAATGCAAGGGTATACAGCCCTTCTAAGGAAGCTCTTTCTGCCTGCAGATGACAATCCAATTTGGTGGAGAGTACAGTGACTGGTGCCTCCAAGGACTGAAAGAGGCATAAACTTCTGCACCCCAAACAGAAGCAATTATAAGTAGCTTTCAAGAGATAGGGACACCCAAGCCTTTCTCAGTCACGTCCCCAATACAGATAACTCAAAGCAAACTGGTTAAGGGCAAAATAGCTGTCATTAATTTGCTAGGAAGTCTTGGTAAATCCCAGAAGAAACTATATAGAAGACCAGAGTTTTCAGTCCCCAAAACTATACCTGAACAAAATATTTCAGTATGATTATTTATATATGGAATTTGACAGACATAAAAGTAGACCAGATGCCTAAATGTTTGAAGGATATTTTTTTTTTTTTGCAAATGCAACGATAAGCCTAGGAAAATGGGGAGAGAGCATATCCTTTCTTTTAACGCCATTGCCCATAAGGCATAGACTAGTTTGACCTCTAATACAATTCCCATGATCCCCTTTCTGTACTAGCAGGAAGTGGGCTGCAAAAAGCATGCTATCCTCAAGAAGGGTATGTTCTTCAAAATGGCCACTTCAGATTTGTCCACAGAGGATGATGAACATGAAATAATTTTCTAGAGGAAAAGACAAAAGCTAAAGATGACAGCAGAGGAAGGAATACCTCCCAGAGGGCAGAATCAGGACCTGCTGAATGAACTGAGACCTCAAACAGTGCCGGGACAGGGTGCTTTCATAATTCCTGCCCAGGGGAGTTGGATCATTGTCATGGACCTATGCTACCTCATTATTCATTCTTCTCTTTCCAGTATTGGAGTTTGTTTGTTTTTTAATTTTTTAATATTTATTTATTTCTGAGACAGAGAGAAACAGAGCATGAGTGGGGGAGGGACAGAGAGAGAGGGAGATGCAGAATCTGAAGCAGGTTCCAGGCTCTGAGCTGTCAGCACAGAGGCAGATGTGGGGCTCGAACTCACAGACCACAAGATCATGACCTGAGTCGAAGCCAGACACTCAACCGACTGAGCCACCCAGGCGTAGGATATTTTAAAGCAATATCCTACTCCAGGGATATATGTTGGTTGGTCTGGAGAGTAGAGATAACTCATGCTTTAGTTTATAGTTTGTCAGATAGGGAGCTCTATCCCTATTGAATGGAGAGTACCAAACAATAACAAGAGATACTAAATTTTGACTCAGAGGTAGCCATTCTATGAGACTTTGAGGTTATATTTCTTGAAGATGACAATATTCTATGTATGGGGATAATGCTCTGTGTGTATTCATGGACAGTTGTTTAATCAAAGGGGTAGACCCTGACAGAAACTGGTAGCGGTCACTCAATAGTCATGCCTCAGCTCTCTCATAGAAATGGAAACCCCTATTTCTGGCTGAACACATAACCACACAAAAAGAAAGACCACATTTCCCAGCCTCTCATGAAGCTACGTACAGCCAGGTGACTAAGTTCAGACCAATGATATGTCAGCAGAGGTGATATGTGAAACTTTCTGGTTGTTCACTGAAGCTAGAGACATGTCCTTCCTTTCCCACTTTCACTTTGCACTTCCTGGATGTGGACATGATGCAGAATCCTCTCAGTTCTACCAATGATGCTGAGTCCTCTCAGTTCTACCCTAGAGGTGGTGGAGCACCTTCACGGAAGGAACCTGAGTCCCTGACAGGGTGGAGCTGCTAAGCCAGCTATGGACTGCATATGCCCAGACAATTCAGGAAGGAAGGAATAAATTATTGTGTGTCTTTGTTGAAGCAACCAAACCTATATCTAACCAGACATTACTGTAAAGAATTTGTTCATATTAAAGGGAGTAGGAAGCTAATGACAGCATTGGAAGTCTCATGATTTGTTACAAGTATTTTTGTTCTAATGTTGAGTAAATTTATTATATGCCAGTATCGTCAAATCAAAATCACTAATCCTGAGTTTCTAGAACTTGAATTAATCTATAAACAACCCAAAGCAGTCATTGTTTACTCTTTTCTATGTTTGCAGACATGGGTGGGAATTAGGATGAAGAATATCAACCACGTGAAACAGGTAAATTTACACATCACACGGTTAGAAAAATAAAGTTAAAATTCCAACAAAAGGATACATGTTCAGTATTTTATATATTATGCTGCCCTCTCTCTCGTTCTCTCTCTCTCTCTCTCTTGGCTCCCCTCTCCCATTCACTTCTCCCCATCCCTGACCTGAGATCACAGAATTGAAACCACACAGCTCAGAGGCACTTATGCATGACTCTTCCATAGTAAGGTAAGAAAACGTGGCAATGGACTGGCCTGACTCTCCTCCAACCATGGAAACTTACAGAATTGTTATATTCAGATCTCAGCTGCTCAAGCATCCCATTTCCTAGAAACCATCCAAACGTTTTGGTGTAGAATTGGAACAAGGACTCCCCGGCTGCAGTGATAGCTCCCATCAAGGAGGCCTGCCTCTGAAAGCAAAATGGATCACCTTGGCACATAATGAGCTTACCACCAAAGAAGGTGATTAAGTAGGGCTAAGGTAACATTCATCCAGCAGCATTCTTCAAAGTTAGTTCTCCAGATGTTATTTCCTCTATATATCTAGAATTATCAGACAAAAAGATGTTTCCCCTAGATCTATTGGTTTGAAAACATTGACATGAATGGCATCATAAATGGCTTTATTGTGTGTATTCTCTGAGTCTTTAACGTGTTACCATGTTTCTGAAAATCTCCAAGAGGCAAGAGAGCATGAAGGTATCCCCAAATTTATTTAGCCAAGAAACTTTGGTTTTGTAGAACATCTCAGAGGACTAGTGTTCAGTGGAACACCCACTAGGAAGCATTAGTAGAAGGACAGATCAAGGGTGTTTGGGTGGCTCGGTCAGTTAAGCCTTCAATTCCACCTCAGGTCATGATCTCACAGTTCATGGGTTCGAGCCCCACATTGGGCTCTGTGCTGATGGCTCAGAGCCTAGAGCCTGCTTCAGTGAGATTCTGTGTCTTCCTCTCTCTCTCTCTGCCCCTACCCCACTTGTGCTCTTTCTCTCTCTCTTTCAAAAATGAATAAATATTAAAGAAAAATTTTTTAAATAAAAAAAGTCAGATGAACAATTGAGACACACTATAATAGATGTAAAGCATTTAACACAATGCCTAGTTACAGACGGCTCTCAAAAATTGTAGAGACAGTTTATGGGGCACCTGGGTGCCTCAGTCAGTTAAGCATCTGACTTCAGCTCAGGTCATGATCTCATAGTTCGTGAGTTTAAGCCCCATGTCGGGCTCTGTGCTGACAGCTCAGAGCCTGGAGCCCGCTTCAGATTCTGTGCCTCCTTCTCTCTCTCCACCCCTCACTGACTGTCTCTCTCTCTCTCTCTCTCTCTCTCTCTCTCTCTCTCAAAAATAAACATTCAAACAAATTTTTAATTAAAAAACTGTAGAGACAGTTTATACTTAGTATCTCACTTTGCTCCTTCTCATTTCTGAATAGCCTTTCTCCACATTTACTACTATAACCCCTCCCCTTCCCTCACCAGACTCTTGCCGTATTGGGCTTCCTTTAGTTCCGCAGGCATGGTGACGTATTTTCCTGCCTCAGGGCCTTTGCACATTCTGTTTTTTTTCTGCTGAGAATAGCATTTTTCCCCACCCTTCATTTGGACGATTCCTTCTCATTCATCCTTAGGCTTTACTTGAATTGCCACCTCCTCAGTGATGCTACCTTTGTTATTCCTTATCCCATCACCTTCCTTGTTTCGCCCTATACACATCACAAATAATAATTCTTACTTTTATCTATTAAATATAAAAAGTTTTCCATCACTCACTTTGTAGGCTCCAGAGGTCAGAGATGTAGCTTGTTTTTGCTCCATTAGCACAGTGTTTAAACAAGATAATGCAAGACAAAGGTCTGTTGAATGAATGTGTAATACAGAAGTCATTCTCTATAGAAAGAATTGCACAATAGACTTGGCCCCATTTTCAACAGAATATTTACAAGAATCCATATGCATTCTTCATATTGCCCTTTGTTACATCAAGCATGATTAAAAAAATGAAAACAAACACAAGGATATACTATGAATACAGTCCTGGATTGGCATGCCTATAGGAAACTATAAGTAATAGAGTTCTGATATGTAGTTTTATGGTGGTAAGACTTGCTACCTGTAAATATGTTGAGAACCTAAGAGAACAGAAAGTTATCAAATGCCTCAAACTATCCATTCATGTATTCATTTATTCATTCAACAGAGATATGCTTATACTCAAATGTGTTACACATTCAAATGCCACATGTTAGGCAACACACACTTGAGGCCTTTCCAATCCATCAATCTGGTTTACATTCCCTCATTTTATATTTATCTTCCCTCACTTATAAAATCGTAAGTCTTTTAAGGGGCTTTTATCATATGTGTTGCAGAAACAGGGATAAACATAAACAGCACACAAACAGCAAACCCAGCTACTCAATCTCACCACTCATGCCCACCAAGCTTGAATACAGCCTCAAAGACCCTTGTAACACTCCACTTCAGGCAGACACTGGAGGTCATGAGTGATAGCACCCAAAAAGAACCCTAGGGCTGCTTATTCTGGGTGGAAGAAAGAGCCCCGGCTTTGCAGTCAGACTACATTGCATTTGTTTTTGTTTTTAATGTTTATTTTTGACAGAGAGAGAGAGAGAAAGAGAGAGACAGAGAGAGAGAGAGAGCACAAGCATGAGTGAGGGAGGGACAGAGAGAGAGGGACACACAGAATCTGAAACAGGCTCCAGGCTCCGAGCTGTCAGCACAGAGCCCAATGTGGGGCTTGAACTCACGGACAGCGAGATCATGACCCGAGCCAAAGTCGGATGCTCAACAGACTGAGCCACCCAGGTGTCCCAGACCACACTGCATTTGAATCCATCTATCAGAAGGATAATCTGTACCTGGTTACTCTGTCAGATATAGATAATCCTACCCACTTTCTCTTTGGTAAGAGAATTAAATAATATATTTGAAATATCTGGCACACAACAGGTATCCAATAAATGCTTTCGGTGCTATTAGTTTTCCCCCAAGTAAGCCTCATAAGTGTTTCACATACAGTGATGGCTTAATAAGATGGGCTGGCATGAACAGAAACCTTCCTGAAGCAAGCACAATGGGTCACAAAGAATGAAAACCAAGAAAAGGGAACCAAAAAAAAAAAAAAAAAAAAAAAAACTTCCTCTCTCCATACAACACATTCTATCTTATTTTCTTTCCAGACATTTACTAACAAGTATCCTGGGTGATAGGAGATGCTCAGAGAGTTCGTGATTGAAAATCCTAAGGCTGCATCTTTTGTTCTTAAGTGCTTTTCTTAGCTTGACCTGATTTTGCTCCAGAGGGGAGGATTATAAGATCTGGTGGCATATTTGGGGCATTTGGGGACTCAGAGTCAAATGGTGGGTAAATACTTGATCGAACCCATGGATAAGCCAGGGCTTAGGGCCTGCCATTGGATGAGTGCCCAATTACAGGATATGAAATGAATCTGTGGATCTGTGGTGACCTTTTCTCCCCTCTCATACCCACTACTTCCTCCCTCTGGGTTGTTAAGACTTCCTTTACAATTTTTTTAATGTTTTTATTTATTTTTGAGACAGAGAGACAGAGCATGAGCAGGGGAGGGGCAGAGAGAGAGGGAGACACAGAATCTGAAGCAGGCTCCAGGCTCTGACCTGTCAGCACACAGCCCGATGTGGGGCTTGAACTCACGGACTGTAAGATCATGACCTGAGCTGAAGTCGGATGCTTAACTGACTGAGCCACCCAGGCACCCCAAGACTTCCTTTTAAATATAATAATTAAATGTGGAACATAGCTGCTGGAGATATAATACTCTGCTTGGCAATACATTTAAATTAATATTGTGATCCTAAGCAGGATATGATTAAGGTTACTCTGCACCACCAGTCTTTTTTTTATTATCCATATCAACACACCATAGCAATTGTATAACAATTAAACACACCCAACTCCTTCCTTAGTTTGCTTTTGGGCTGATGAAATTGAGAGTCAGCATGGATAGGACATTACATGGCCATCTATGACCCAAAGAGGCTGAAAGAAACAAACTGGGGGAAATGCTAATGACAAAAATCAATTGTGATTAAATTGGTGGACTGGATTCTGAAAGCACTGTCTCTGTGTGACATTTCATAATTTCCAGGCAATGCTGGAATATTTTATCCACGATCTTTTAAATGATGCAACCTCTCTTGGCATGTAAGTTGGCATCTGCTAAGCTAAACTGATAACAACACTAAAGATTTAGTCCACAAGAAATAAAACCCCAATGAACTGACAAAGAAGTAAGATTAGCAAGTACTTGAAAATGTGCCCAGTCTTGTATTTTGACAGCATTCATTTGAGTAGTTTTTGTAGAGCACTCACCATGTGCCAGGTGCTACGCTAGGCATACAAGTGGGGATACAAGTGGGGAGCAAGACAGACAGGGTCCCTGATATCACGGACCTGACACTTTGGTGGGGAAGAAGCAAAGAAAACAAGTAAACAAGATAATTTTAGGTAATGAATGTGCTATGATGATAATAAAATGGCTGGGCACCTGGGTGGCTCAGTTGGTTAAGCATCCAACTGTTGATTTTGGCTCAGGTCATGATCTCACAGTTCGTGGGATCGAGATCCGTGTCAAGCTCTGCACTGATGGTATGGAGCCTGCTTGGGATTCTCTCTCTCCCTCTCTCTTCTGCCATCTCCCCTGTTTGCCTGCACACATGTGTGCACATGCTCTCTCTCTCAAATAAATAAACACTAAAAAAGAAAAGAAAATGGTGACCTAATAGAGAGGGATGGTGGTAGGATTCTTTATATAGGGTGGGCTACCTTCTATAAGGAAGGCTTCCCCAAAGAGATAGCAGTTTAGCCAAGCCCTGAATGGCAGGAAAGAGCATCCACTTGCAAAGATCTGGGGAAAAGTGTCACAGGCAGACGGACGAGCAAAAGTGAAGCTCCTAAGATGGCAGCAATCCTGACATGTTCAAAGTAGAAAAAAGAGAGCTTGCCCTGGTCGAGTAAGATGAAGAGTAGAAGGGCAAGAGCTCAAGTAGGTTACTTAGGACCTTGTGGGCATGTGAGGAGTTTGATATTTTGTTTTTACTGCAATGGAAACAAGCAATGGAAAGCTCAACTGGTTAGTGTTAAGCAGGTAATGGAATTCGTGATGTAATGAAGTTAAGGTGAAAACCCACATATCACTATACCCCAAAAGTGGCCAGGCCTCAAAGGCAAGGTGGGCAATCAAAGCGCCAGACTGGAGTTTGAGTCCTTGTTCTGTCCCTTAGCTTCGACCAGTCATGACAAGTTAAGTGGCAGGGCTTCAATAGTTTCTTTACCAAACATTTACTAATTGCCTACTGTGTGTTCAGGTCCAAATGCTGGGACCTAATCCCAGACCTCAAAGAGCTCACAGTCTAGTAGGATAAAATCACAACAGAATTAGCACATTTATGCATATATTTGGATATTCCTGGCTAGTAGGCTGTAGTCCCAGGTGATTCTTGTAAGAGTTAAATGAGATATATGCTTTGAAAACTGTGACTAATTAATAAAAGGTAGCTTTTGCTTACAGAAATCAGCACTCTTTCCATTGAAAGAGACAGAAATCAAGCTCAAGCTGATTAAGTTTGAAAGAAATTCATTCTCTTAGGTCACTAAAAATCTTACTTCGGGGGTGGCTGGATCCAGGAACTCAACCAATATCATCAGAACTAAACTCACTCTCTCCATTCTGCCTTCCTACACAATAGCTTTATTTCATGGAAGGTTTTCTGCCTTGCGGTGACAAGATGGCTTCCATCAACTCCAGGAGTACATCCTATCTTCCTTACAACCCTATCAGTAAGTTATTTTTCTCTCCAGTACAGAAACAAAGTTGTGAACCCAGTTCTTACTGGGTCAACTGCCCAGTCTTGACATCCATCGCTGTGCTCAAAACAACTATGATGAAAAATAACAAAGTTGTATGACCAACATTACATTATTCCAAAATTTAGAGTACACGGTGGGAAAAGAATACATTTGTTGGCTTATGACAGAGTCAACACCTCATCCTTGGAATAGTAGGATGAGATGAGCTCCACCCAAAATGCAGATGAGAAATGGTTCACCCAACAGAAAAATCAGGTTGCTGTTGTTGCCCAAAAATGAGGCAATTTTAAGCAGGTAAAATTATAGGTGATTATTCAGTACTGTAATTAAATTGAGGTGACCAGGTAACTAATCTCTGAATTTACTTCTAGTACCAAAATTCTATAAATTCATTCACTCATCTAGCATTACTCATTGAGCACATACTATGTGGCAGACCTTATTACAGGCACTGAAGACAGAACACTGAACAAAGTAGATGAAATTTAAGAATGTACATCATACATGGTAGTTACATGTTGAAATAAAATGAATATTCTAGTTTACATAGAATTGATAATTATATGGCTTAAGATCCTGTTTTGTTTTGTTTTTAATTTTTTTTAACGTTTATTTACTTTTGAGAGAGAGAGAGAGACAGAGCATGAGGAGGAAAGGGAGACACAGAATCCGAAGCAGGCTCCAGGCTCTGAGCTGTCAGCATAGAGCCTGACATGGAGCTCGAACCCACAAACTGCGAGATCATGACCTGAGCTGAAGTCAGTCGCCTAACTGAGCCACCAGGGTGCCCCAAGATCCTGTTATAAAGGAGCTATTAAGGACAGAAGCAAGAATTTTCAGTACCACATTAGATGAAAATTTCTATAATTATATGTATGTATGTAACAGTCGTAAGTAAAACAAAACAAAACAAGAAAACAATAAATACATGTTTTAAAGAAACATACCAGAATCTGAATCTAGCCACCTCTAAGCTGATTAGAGAAGAAAAATGTTCACAAGGAACAATTTTTAAAAACATGTTTGTGCAATGTCTTTGTTGGCTATTACCAAAGAATTGTTTGATGACCTTCTTTGACTTTGAATACATGTGCTAAAAATTTTTAAGTAATGCCTCTGAAGAATGAGGTGCTTTCTCCGTTCCTTGTTACTACTCAATAAACAAAGACAAATACCACATGCTGCCCTTATACAACTTCCAATTAGTGGGCTTTTGACAAGTCAATATTTTGTTAAAAATGTTAAGAATATCTGAATATTTCAAAGAGGTCTTTTGGATTAGAGGTAAGGCATCAAACTAAACTAGTACTGTACCAATAGCCATAGTCTACTCCTACCCTTAACATCTTTAAGTCCATTTCAGAGAACTGTCAAGTAAATGTGTATTTGTGATCAGTTATTATGTCCTAAATATTCAATAATATTTTTAAGACAATATTAATCTCATGAGTTTCATTGTTGTGTAACTTTAAGAAAACCCACACATTTCCCTGGTTGTCAGTTTCATTATTCGTAAAATGCAAAGAATGGACTGAGTATAATGTCTAGGAAGGGATATATGCATATATACCTACATACACACACACATATACACACACAGAGCCAATCTCTGTATCCCTAGCACCAAGCCCCAATAAAGTCAATAAAGACTCATTCAGTGAACAAAGCATTTAAGGAATAATCAATTATTCCTCAAACTGCAAATCCATGTTCTCATTCTCAACTTATTGGAGGCAGAGAGAAAGAGAAAGAGACAGAGACAGAGACAGAGACAGAGAATGAGGACAGTGGAATGAATTTTTCACAAAACTAACACTGCATTTGATTTAGGAATTGTATTTTGTTTTGAGAAAATACACATCTACTGTTAAAATGCCCATATCATTTGTGAAATGATGGTGATAGTATTTTATAACTACTTTTTATAAAATTTCCTTTCTTGGCAAAATTGGAAGTTAGCACACTATGTTGATCCCCCAGTTCATAAGTTTCTTTAAAATTTTTAATCATCTCTGAAACAAGTAGTGTGGTGAACCAAAGGCAAGAATGATTCCTGACGTTCTCTCAAGCTCCAGCATTCTAGGAGATAAACTTTTCTTGCTGGGTACTTTGAACTATATAACAGCATCGGTGAGTGATTCAGCACCATGGACAGATCTCCAGATGTGGGGCCCATCTTGGGGAACCAATGGGCTGGATTTAAATTAGTAGAAGACAGTGCAGGCTCTGCTTTGAGCATGGCAGTCTTCATGTGAGCACACAACTCCAGGCCTAATACCTAAATTAATGAGTTTAAGTCTCCATTGAATAAAATATTCAGAATATGATTACATTTAGTTTCATCAACTGCATTCTCAGAATGATGTGATGGGGTTTCCCTTTCAACTTGTAATTAACTTTACTGAGAATTCTTATCGGGGTTTTCAGGAAGCTTCCTAAAACCTTATTATAAATTATTTTAATATATGTATTATGATATTAAACTATGTTGCTCAATTTTATATTGGCTGTTATTTTTAAAAGAAGAAAAAAATTCAACACGAATCTTGAAGAACAGTGAGCTGATTGAACTGAAAACAGTACTTTGAAAAGGATCTGTACTCAACTCCTGACAGCTAATCCTGAAATTTCAGTCCTTCCATGTCAGATGTGGCATTTTCATTTTCTACCAAAAGGAGTGTGACCCTAACCAAAGAAAATCCCCTTCTCCATTAGATAATCTGTATAAAACTAATCAACCCTGCAAGAAAGACCTATATTCTAAGACTGATAGATCTTCCCTCAATAAAAGGTGAGGAAAATCAGTACATGAAGATTTTCTGATTTCTTTCACTATTGGCTGTCTACAAGAGACTCATTTTAGACCTGAGGGCACCTTCAGACTGAAAGTGAGGGGATAGACAACTATCTATCATGCTACTGGAAGTCAAAAGAAAGCTGGAGTACCCATACTTATATCAGACAAACTAGACTTTATTTTATTTTTTATTCCAACGTTTATTTATTTTTGGGACAGAGAGAGACAGAGCATGAACGGGGGAGGGGCAGAGAGAGAGGGAGACACAGAATCGGAAACAGGCTCCAGGCTCTGAGCCATCATCAGCCCAGAGTCCGACGCGGGGCTCGAACTCGCAGACCGCGAGATCGTGACCTGGCTGAAGTCGGACGCTTAACCGACTGCGCCACCCAGGCGCCCCGCAAACTAGACTTTAAATTAAAGGCTGTAACAAGAGATGAAGAAGGACATTATATAATAATTACAGGGTCTATCCATCAGGAAGAGCTAACAATTATAAATGTCTACTCACCTAATATGGGAGCCCCCAAAGATATAAAGCAATTAATCACAAACATACGCAACCTTACTGATAAGAATGTGATAATTGCAGGGGACTTTAATACCCCACTTATAGCAATGGATAGATCATCTAGACACAGTATCAATAAAGAAACAAGGGCCCTGAATGATACATGGGATCAGATGGACTTGACAGATATATTTAGAACTCTGCATCCCAAATCAACAGAATATACTTTCTTCTTGAGTGCACATGGGACATTCTCCAAGACAGATCACATACTGGGTCACAAAACAGCCCTCCATAAGTATAAAAGAATTGAGATCATACCATGCACACTTTCAGACCACAGTGCTATGAAACTTGAAATCAACCACAGGAAAAAGTCTGGAAAACCTCCAAAAGCATGGAGGTTAAAGAACACCCTACTAAAGAATGAATGGGTCAACAAGGCAATTAGAGAAGAAATTAAATGTATACGGAAACAAATGAAAATGAAAATACAACAATCCAAATGCTTTGGGATGCAGCGAAGGCAGTCCTCAGAGGAAAATACATTGCAATCCAGGCCTATCTCAAGAAACAAGAAAGATCCCAAATACAAAATCTAACAGCACACCTAAAGGAAATAGAAGCAGAACAGCACAGACACCCCAAACCCAGCAGAAGAAGAGAAATAATAAAGATCAGAGCAGAAATAAACACTATAGAATCTAAAAAAACTGTAGAGCAGATCAATGAAACCAAGAGTTGTTTTTTTTTTTTTTAAATAAACAAAATTGATAAACCTCTAGCCAGTCTTCTCAAAAAGGAAAGGGAGATGACCCAAACAGATAAAATCAGGAATGAAAATGGAATTATTACAACTAATCCCTCAGAAATACAAGCGATTATCAGGGAATACTATGAAAAATTATATGCCAACAAACTGGACAATCTGGAAGAAATGGACAAATTCCTAAGCACCACACACTTCCAAAACTCAAACAGGAAGAAATAGAAAACTTGAACACTCCCATAACCAGCAAAGAAATTGAATCAGTTATCAAAAATCTCCCAACAAATAAGAGTCCAGGACCACATGTCTTCCCTGGGGAATTATACCAGACATTTAAAGCAGAGATAATACCTATCCTTCTCAAGCTGTTCCAAAAAATAGAAAGGGAAGGAAAACTTCCAGACTCATTCAATGAAGCCAGCATTACTTTGATTCCCAAACCAGACAGAGACCCAGCAAAAAAAAAAGAGAACCACAGGCCAATATGGCCTGATGAATACGGATACAAATGCCAATTTGGCCTGATGAATGGAACTGATGAATCTGGATGCAAAAATTCTCAACAAGATACTAGCAAATCGAATTCAACAGCATATAAAAAGAATTATTTACCATGATCAAGTGGGATTCATTCCTGGGCTGCAGGCCTGGTTCAACATTCTCAAATCAATCAATGTGATACATCACATTAATAAAAGAAAAGAACCATATGATCCTGTCAATCGATGCAGAAAAAGCATTTGACAAAATTCAGCATCTTTCTTAATAAAAACCCTCAAGAAAGTCAGGATAGAAGGAACATACTTAAACATCATAAAAGCCATTTATGAAAAGTCCACAGCTAATATCATCAATGGGGAAAAACTGAGAGCTTTCCCCCTGAGATCAGGAACACAACAGGGATGTCCACTCTCACTGCTGTTGTTTAACATAGTCTTGGAAGTTCTAACATCAGCAATCAGACAACAAAAGGAAATCAAAGGCATCAAAATGGCAATGACGAAGTTAAGCTTTCACTTTTTGCAGATGACATGATATTACACATGGAAAACCCGAAAGACTCCACCAAAAGTCTGCTAGAACTGATACATGAATTAAGCAAAGTCGCAGGACACAAAATTAATGTACAGAAATCAGTTGCATTCTTATACACTAATAATGAAACAACATAAAGACAAATAACGAAACTGATCCCATTAACAACTGCACCAAGAATCATAAAATACCTAGGAATAAACCTAAACAAAGATTTAAAAGATCTGTATGCTGAAAACTATAGAAAGCTTATGAAGGAAATTGAAGAAGATACAAAGAAATGGAAAAACATTCTGTGTTCATGGATTGAAAGAATAAATATTGTTATAATGTCAATACTACCCAAAGCAATCTACACATTCAATGCAATCCCAATCAAAATTGCACCAGCTTTCTTCTTGAATCTAGAACAAGCAATCCTAAAATTTGTATGGAACCACAAAAGACCCCGAGTAGCCAAAGTAATGTTGAAGAAGAAGGCCAAAGCGGGAGGCATCACAATCCGACTTCAGCATCTACTACAGAGCTGTAATCATCAAGGCAGCATGGTATTGGCACAAAAACAGACACACAGACCAATGGAATAGAATAGAGACTCCAGAATTGGACCCACAAAAGTATGTCCAACTAATCTTTGACAAAGTAGGAAAGAATATCCGATGGAAACAAGACAGTCTCTTTAATAAACGGTACTTGGAGATGGACAGCAACATGCAGAAGAATGAAACTAGACCACTTTCTTACACCATTCACAAAAATAAACTCAACATGGATAAAGGACCTGAATGTGAGACAGGAAACCATCAAAACCCTACAGGATAAAGCAGGGGGAAATATTATTTATTTATATATAGGTATAGGTTCACAAAAACAAGTTTTGCAATGAATGATATAGTTATAAGTCACCTCTATCTGCCATTGCAAGAACTACTTGAGCAACCACTGTTCTTTTTACCAAGATAGTCATTTTTAATTTTGTTTTATAATGGACATCAGTCATACAAAGTCTAAAAAAGTAGAGAGAGAACAGTATAATAAACCACATGAACTCATTATTCAACAATGTTTGACTCAGAACTAGCCCTATTACATCTCTATCCTCAGCTAACTCTCTGCCCTGCATCACTTTAAAACAAATCTCAGACATCATATCGTCTATAAATATTTCAGTAAGTGTCTCTAAAGGATTTTTTAAAATATAGTATCAAATCACACCTAAAAACTTAATAGTTCTCATAAATCTAACCAAAGATATAAAAGATCTGTATGCTGAAAACTATAGAAAGCTTATGAAGGAAACTGAAGAAGATATAAGGAAATGGAAAAACATTCCATGCTCATGGATTGGAAGAATAAATATTGTCAAAATGTCAATACTACCCAAAGCTATCTACACATTCAATGCAATCCCAATCAAAATTGCACCAGCATTCTTCTCGAAACTAGAACAAGCAATCCTAAAATTCATATGGAACCACAAAAGGCCCCGAAAAGCCAAAGTAATTCTGAAGAAGAAGACAAAAGCAGGAGGCATCACAATCCCATACTTTAGCCTCTACTACAAAGCTGTAATCATCAAGACAGCATGGTATTGGCACAAAAACAGACACACAGACCAATGGAATAGAATAGAAACCCCAGAACTAGACCCACAAACGTATGGCCAACTCATCTTTGACAAGGCAGGAAAGAACATCCAATGGAAAAAAGACAGTCTCTTTAACAAATGGTGCTGGGAGAACTGGACAGCAACATGCAGAAGACTGAAACTAGACCACTTTCTCACACCATTCACAAAAATAAACTCAAAATGGATAAAGGACCTGAATGTGAGACAGGAAACCATCAAAACCCTAGAGGAGAAAGCAGGAAAAGACCTCTCTGACCTCAGCCGTAGCAATTTCTTACTTGACACATCCCCAAAGGCAAGGGAATTAAAAGCAAAAATGAACTACTGGGACCTTATGAAGATAAGAAGCTTCTGCACAGCAAATGAAACAACCAACAAAACTAAAAACCAACCAACGGAATGGGAAAAGATATTTGCAAATGACATATCGGACAAAGGGCTAGTATCCAAAATCTATAAAGAGCTCACCTAACTCCACACCCGAAAAACAAATAACCCAGTGAAGAAATGGGCAGAAAACATGAATAGACACTTCTCTAAAGAAGACATCCAGATGGCCAACAGGCACATGAAAAGATGCTCAACATCGCTCCTCATCAGGGAAATACAAATCAAAACCACACTCAGATATCACCTCACACCAGTCAGAGTGGCCAAAATGAACAAATCAGGAGACTATAGATGTTAGCGAGGATGTGGAGAAACGGGAACCCTCTTGCACTGTTGGTGGGAATGCAAATTGGTGCAGCCACTCTGGAAAACAGTGTGGAGGTTCCTCAAAAAATTAAAAATAGACCTACCCTATCCAGCAATAGCACTGCTAGGAATTTACCCAAAGGATACAGGAGTACGGATGCATAGGGGCACTTGTACCCCAATGTTCATAGCAGCACTCTCAACAATAGCCAAATTATGAAAAGAGCCTAAATGTCCATCAACTGATGAATGGATAAAGAAATTGTGGTTTATATACACAATGGAGTACTACATGGCAATGAGAAAGAATGAAATATGGCCGTTTGTAGCAACATGGATGGAACTGGAGAGTGTTATGCTGAGTGAAATAAGCCATACAGACAAAGACAGGTACCATATGTTTTAACTCTTATGTGGATCCTGAGAAACTTAATAGAAACCCAAGGGGGAGGGGAAGGAAAAAAAGAAAAGAGGGTAGAGTGGAAGAGAGCCAAAGCATAAGAGACTCTTAAAAACTGAGAACAAACTGAGGGTTGATGGGGGGTGGGAGGGAGGGGAGGGTTGGTGATGGGTACTGAGGAGGGCACCTTTTGGGATGAGCACTGGGTGTTGTATGGAAACCAATTTGACAATAAACTTCATATATTGAAAAAAAAATAAAAAAATAATTCTTTAATATCAAATATTTAGTCAGTGTTCAAATTTCTAATTGAAACATATGGTTTGTTTATGGACTCAAAATGAAGACAAGATCCATACATTATGGCTGGTTGAACATTTCTAAACTTTCTTTCAATTCATAGTTTCCTCTCTTCATCTTCTTCTCGTTCTTATCATTTATGTGTTGAAGAAACAAGCTCATTTATCTTGAGCTTCCCAGTCTGGATTTGCCATCTTCATTCCGTGATGTCTCCTGATGTGATCCTCTGTCTTCTGCATTTCCTATAAATTGGCGGCTGCTTCTAGAGGTTTGTTGAGATGCAAGTTTCATCCATTGGCAAAACTACCTCAAAGGTGGAGATGTATTCTTTGGTCAGGAGGCACATCATGCGTGGTTTCTTCTTTTTTTGTGATATTAGCAGCCACTCACGTTCAATGTCAAGATCCACTCATTGATTAGTGGTTCTATCATGGTGTCATTCCAATGTTATCATTGTTATCTTCACTTAATAACTGGATATCCAAGACATCAATGTTATCTTCACTTAATAACTGGATACTTCTCTAAATATACATTTCCCATTATCTACTATTTGGTTACTCTGTGGTACAGTTTGTATAGGAAAGACAAATTTAGTATTTGATTCTTTCTTTAGTGTTCATAATTATGAGTTGGTTCCCTAGCATCCTTCAATGGTGAGCAGTTAGGGTTCTTTCCCCCTCTGATGTCATTTTGAATTCATGGATTTATTTATATGTGATGAATATCCATCCATTCAAGTTAATGTCCTTATTTTATCCTCAAATTGTTTCATCTTTGACCAGTGGAGCCTGGTTAAAGTTGACTCTTGAGTCCTTTTGCTATGATCCTAGTAACCCAATGTTTACAGCAGCACTTTCAATAATAGCCAAATTATGGAAACAACCTAAATGTCCATCAACTGATGAATGGATAAAGAAACTGTGGTTTATGGGGCGCCTGGGTGGCGCAGTCGGTTGAGCGTCCGACTTCAGCCAGGTCACAATCTCTCGGTCCGGGAGTTCGAGCCCCACGTCAGGCTCTGGGCTGATGGCTCAGAGCCTGGAACCTGTTTCTGATTCTGTGTCTCCCTCTCTCTCTGCCCCTCCCCCGTTCATGCTCTGTCTCTCTCTGTCCCAAAAATAAATAAACGTTGAAAAGAAACTGTGGTTTATATACACAATGGAATACTACTTGGCAATGAGAAAGAATGAAGTATGGCCTTTTGTAGCAACATGGAGGGAACTGGAGAGTGTTATGCTAAGTGAAATAAGTCATACAGAGAAAGACAGATACCGTATGTTTTCACTCTTATGTGGATCCTGAGCAACTTAACAGAAGACCATGGGGGAGGGGAAGGGGAAAAAAAAGTTGGAGAGGGAAGGGAAGGAGGCAAACCATAAGAGACTCTTAAAAACTGAGAATAAACTGAGGGTGATGGGGGGTGGGAGGGAGTGGAAGGTGGATGATGGGTATTGAGGAGGGCACCTGTTGGGATGAGCACTGGGTGTTGTTTGGAAACCAATTTGACAATAAATTTCATATTAAAAAAAAAAAGAAAGAAAGTGGTAGGGCTTTTTTTTCCCTGTTAAGTGCTCTGTTTCTGTGTTGCTCGCACATGCACACGCATGCACACGCACACACACACACACACACACACACACACTCATGAATACACAATCTCATTTTTCTGGGTGAAAATACAAGACGTTTTTGAGACCATACAGATTCCTATGGGCCTGGTCTGCCATTGTAAATAAAATATTAAAACCAATATTCCTAACAGAACAAAAGATCATGTGTTTCAATGGGAATAGAAAAAAAACATAAGACAGGAACAAATGGTTAAGAATAGGACAGCTTCTCCATCAGAACTATTTCCTTGGGAAGAAATTGACAGACCCTTTAGTTCTCATTGGCATCAAACACATTAGTAGTAACACTCACACACACACACACAGACTGTGTCACCAACTGACACATCAGAGGGCAAACATTTTCACTTGAAATATCAACTGCACAATGAATTTGTGTGTTGTGCATCATTGCCCCCTCATTAATGGACCACATTAGCATGAATGTTCACTCTTTCCACAAATGATAAGAGTAAAGGCCAACATTTAGGTTACCAGCCACTATGCTAGGTTCACTATATGTGTTAATATATTTAATCCTCCCAATCAGTCTTGTATTTTGCTCCTTTTGTAGAATGGGAAACTGAGGTTCAGAAAATGAAATTAATTTTCCCAAGATTGCATACCCAATAGGTGACAGAGCAGATACCCAGTTATATCTACCTCCCAAGTCCATATGCCCCACTGCCTCGCTGCACTATCTCAAAGACATACTGGACATATTTAGTGGGCATCAACCACATGTGAGAGACCCTTCCATAACACTGAATAGTTCAAGAGAAAAACAGAACTTTTGATTTAAAAGCATACAAAAGTGATTCAAGCCATTGCACTGAACCTACAAATGTGTTTGGTAATCCACTACAGATCCAACCCCTAACTCTTACTAACGTCATCACTTACTGACCCATGTGCCAAAACCATAACAGTCATAGATCTTCAGATGGAGCAATTTTAGTCTGCCCGAATGGGGAAAAGAATGCTCACATTTCAGAAACAAGAGTGTTGGTAGCTATGGCTTCGTTCAAAAGAGAGCCTCACAAGAGTTGGAATTGGCCATGTTCCCTCAAAAGTCAAAATCCTAAGGGTCCTGCTAACGGGTTCCATTGGCTAGAGATTCATTCACCCGTGTAGTTGTTCGTTCATTCAACAAACACCTATTGAACACTGCGCCATTTCACTGGAGATACAGGGGTGAATAAAACAAACACAACCCTTGCCCCCTCCCCAACAAAGCTTAAATCAGCAATCTCCTCCCCACTTCTCAAGCCTGGCCTTCTTGGAGAACCGGCTCCACCACAGCCATGAGAGAGGCTGAGATACTCTCCACCCGACTCAACTGACTGAACCAGGGTCAGACAGCTGATCCAGGGGAAGCCAGACCACTGGCTGGTCAAAAGCTCATCATACTTTCTGGGGCGCCTGGGTGGCGCAGTCGGTTAAGCGTCCGGCTTCAGCCAGGTCACGATCTCGCGGTCGTGAGTTCGAGCCCCGCGTCAGGCTCTGGGAGCCTGGAGCCTGTTTCCAATTCTGTGTCTCCCTCTCTCTCTGCCCCTCCCCCGTTCATTCTCTGTCTCTCTCTGTCCCAAAAATAAATAAAAACGTTGGAAAAAAAATTAAAAAAAAAAAAGCTCATCATATTTTCTCTCTCTGCAGAATATGAACTAAAAGACACAGCAGTTAAGTGCATTAAAGACAAAACTGATGCTTTACTCACTCCACCTACTAAAGTCCTGAAGGTAGCCCTGATTCCTACCCTTCCTGAGCCTGGATAGTCACCAGAAGATACCCCATGTGTATCCAATGAAGTTCAGGCTATGTAGTCAGACAGACCTGGGGACAAATCCTTGTTCTGCTATTAACTATGACACCGTGGAAAAGTTTTTTCGCTATTAATTTTATTGTGGATATCTTCAAATACACACAAAGATAGAATGGACTCCCATGCATTTGGCCACCAGATAATAATAATAAAAATATTTGTTAGTAGTAGTATGCAATGATATTTCCCCCCTTCTGTTGCACCTGCCCCCACAATTTTATATTTTCCTGGCAATTTTTAAAGTAAATCTCAGTCATCATGTTAGGTGAGTTCCTTAGTTTCTATGAATCTGTTTTCTCCTCCATGAGACAGGAATAATGATACCCCTTCCATAGTCTTTTTCATTCACTGGACAGAAATGGATGGGGCTGCTGCCATGAGCCAGCCCGGTTCCCATGGTATGGGATGCCGCTGTGACAATACAAAGTATGTGCTCTCATGAAGTTTACATTGTAGTGGAAGAGGCATAAATAAGGAGGAAGACAATTTCAGAAAGAACAAAAGTCATGAAGAAAATCATGGGGGAAAGAGGAACAGTAGATAACTTGGGGGCCCAAGGGAGACAAGGAAGTCCTCTCCAATGAGGCAGCTTTGTGCATACGATGTAAAAGGGTAGAGGCCTGGGAGCAGGGTCCTGTAGGCAGGGAGCACAGCAAGTGCAAAGATCCTTGGGGCAGGGATGAGCAAGGCTGTTCGAGGGTTGTTTTCAGTACAAAATGAGCTAATGCATCCAGAGCTTTAACACAATGCCTGGCACACAGCAAGTGCTCAGTAAATGTTAGTTCCTGTTCCTCCTAAAGAAGGACTCATCACAAGACCTACACTGGAATGTGTTTTGGAAATAGCTCTTTCCTACAATGCCAATGGATCTTTTGGTTCACTTCACATATCCTTCAACCACTTTCAACTCCTAGGGGGGAAGACTTCCCCCTTTTGCAAACACCTGTACCCAAAGGAGAGGTCACGTAGTATAGTGGTTAAAACATAGACCTTGGGGTCTGACTGGCCTGGTTTAAATCCCAGCTCCACCATTTAGTAGTTGTATGAACTTTGGATAAGTCATTTAACCTCTCTGAGCTCCAGTTTCCCCACCTTTATGATGGTGGAAATAACAGAACCAACCTAATAAGGTTTTGAACATTCAATGTGGAGGGAGGGGTTATAATACTGCCTATATAAGTTACTGTTAATATTTCACTATCTTACATATTTTTTTTTAATTTTATACACCTCCCCTGATTAGGAAATTCCCCCAATTTTTAAAAGATATTTGGCAATATCCCTGCCAGTGTCTCCAAAAGTCAAGTATAGGACATTTGGGTGTCTTGGTAAATATGGGAAATGAATGGAAATCCATCTGGCCCTAGATATGAGGTGCACAACATCTTCAGAAGCTAAATCATGAATCTGCTTTTCATCTGGTTCTTTGTAAACCCACTGGGAAATGGTTCTGGAGGTGAACAGGGGAGTGGTCAGGGGAGAGCTGAGGCTGGAACGGGAGCCTGGTCTTTCAGATGGTTTCTGTGTCAGGAAATATCAAGCCAGTATTTCTCCTCAGTTTGGTGTGAGATCTCACCTGCTAAGTAACATTGTAACATCAACCCAATTCAAAAGAGGGGTTGCATGTTTAGGTAGAACACTCAGGGGGACTCTGTCCCATGAGCCTATATGAGAGCATAGTCAAAACATGAACTGATTCTATTCCAACACTGACCAGGTGAATAATTTTATGTGGATGCTTTTATAGACACTGGGAGACACTTTTTATACCGTGGCTATAAAGGCTCTGTAATTGCCGCTGACTTATTTGGTGTCGTTTTCAGTCTTTTCCACATCACTAAACAATACCACACAGCCAAAATTCTATTATCAAGCTGCCTGTACGAAATGCAATGTAGTATGCTGGAGTGGATCCTGGAACAGAAAAGGGACTTAAGAAAGGGAACTAGTGAAATCCAAACACTATCCACAGTTTAGCTAAAAATAATGTACTAATGTTGATGTCTTAGTTTTGACAGGTATACCACAGTAATGAAAGATGTTAACATTAGGGGGAAGTATGGGTGAGGAGTATATACAACTGTGGGTATTACCTCTGCAACTTCTCCGTAAATATAAAATTAAAATTATATATATGTTTTAAAAAGTGTGCTGTTAGGGGCGCCTGGGTGGCTCAGTCAGTCAGTTGAGCATCCGACTTCAGCTCAGATGATGATCTTGCAGTCCGTGAGAGTGAACCCCGCGTCGGCCTCTGCGTGGACAGCTCACTGGAGCCTGCTTCAGATTCTGTCTCCCTCTCTCTCTGACCCTCCTCTACCTCTTTGATAGAGGTCGAGGCCCTTTTGATTATCAGACTAAATATTTTTAGGCAATATCACTGAATGCTTGGAAAGAACATGAACACTATCAGCTGAAGAAAAATTCATCTTCAGATAAAAAGGCAAGTCTTGCATATCACAGGAAAAATCAACCCTAGGAAATTTATAAAGGGAAGTTGACCACATTTCCCTACAATGAAGCTTTCTCCACCCCCCCACCCCAATTTGCCTTTACCTTAGTCCTCTACTTCCTTCCTTCCAAATATCCAGATTTCTGCAGACTTTTGATTCTCTTAGCTTGATTAAGGCATAATGGAAAGATCAGAAAGGAGTCTGGCATTAGTATTAAGATGAGAAAAGAGGGGCGCCTGGGTGGCTCAGTCGGTTAAGTGTCTGACTTCAGCTCAGGTTCATGGTTTGTGGGTTTGAGCCCCGCGTCAGGCTCTGTGCTGACAGCTCAGAACCTGCAGCCTGCTTCAGATTCTGTATCTCCCTCTCTCTCTGCCCCTCCCTCGCTCGCACTCTGTCTCTCTCAAAAATAAATACTAAAAAAAACGATGAGGAAAGAGAAATAGATGGAGATGAGTATCCTCTGAAAGCTATGTTGAATGGGTCACTGAATAGAGATGAAAATGACATTCAAGTCTGGGTTATCGAATTCCCAGTCAGATCTGATAACTTGAATGTTTAGTGAAGAATACAGCAACAATGGCATGATGTGCCCCCTCTTGGTATATCACAAATGGATGCATCTTTCTTTCCATTTTTGGTAATGGTAAATCTTCGTTGCTCACAGTGTCCAGAGAAGAGTTCAATTCAATAGGTGCACTCTAATTCTGGCACCAAGAGCTGGTCTAACTTCTCACTTGGAATGAATTCCTTCTCTCCTAGTTCTCTATAGGTCAAAATGGCTCTGGTGACTGCCTGGCCTCTTGAACCCCTAATAATTGACAAATATCAGTCATTTAGGCCTATCCTCTCAATGAACTCCCAAAATCATTCCCTCTTCTGAACATGTAAATTTTCCCTGTGTCTACAATATGTAAATAGCTCTTGTCAATCAATAAAAAGATAAAATCACTCCAAGGAAGGCTATCTTTACTACCAACTACTAAATTAATTGTAAAAATTAAATTGATTAAGGGGCCCCTCAGTAGCTCAATTGGTTAAGCGTCTGACTATTGGTTTCGGCTCAAGTCATGATCTCACAGTTTGTGAGTTCAAGCCCCCCATCAGGCTCTGTACTGACGATGTGAAGCCTGCTTGGGATTCTCTATCTCTCTCTCTCTGCCCCTCCCCTGCTCACTCGGTCTCTCTCTCAAAAATAAATAAATTAATTTTAAAAGTTTTTGAATAAAATTAAACTGATTAATGTAAATCGGTGGAAGAGCTATATGCTTCTTATCTTTCCAGATCTTCCCAAAAATTCTAGGAAATAAGAACTGGATTAACCCAGCAGCAGTGTAGGAAATTAACATCTTGTAAGAATGCAGTAAATGTTTGTGTACACTTGGCATTCTCTTCTGTAGTCCACCAGCAATGCTCTGGCATACACCTACCCAGTAGAATATTACAAGACATTTTTTAATTGGTATAAATATCTCTGATTACTGAGACTCAGACATAGACCAAAAGCAAGAATCATAAATAAATCAAGTTACTCTGTCACAAGAGACTTCTGAATTCCTCAGTGCCTAGACACTCATCTCTGAGGAGTAATTTGTTTTCAGTACAACTTTAAACAGAAGTCCCTTACTTAAACAAGATTCATTAATGTGCCTTGCCCCTTGGCCTGATAAAAATGAGTTCAATGAGTTTGTTATTTCCTTTGAGTGTTGACTCAAAAACCATCTTAAAGCTTATAACTTCACATGAGAAACTTGTTAACAGTCCCCCTGGATAGCCACAGACTCCACACCATTTCACCTTTGTCTATTTCACAATCATATTCTCTCATGTGTGAGCCTGGGACCCACATACAACTAGGTTCTGCTTACTTCCCAGTGACATCTGAAATGGAATGTGCTCATTTCTATCAGAGCCAGAATGGGACTCAGTGATTGCCATTTGTGAATTGGTGCAATTTACTGTATCTTTCAGGGCTATGAGATTTGGTCATAAAACTTCCAATTGCTGACGTATTTTGCTCTAAGATGTGGCCATTCCTCATGCCGTTCTATGGCCCGATTCATAAATAAATAATGCCAAATCACTGAATACAATGAAACTTAGGACATTCTATTTAGTAGCCCATTTCCAAACCATGTAAACATTGACTTGATACTTATGTGGCAACATTTCCAAGGCTATGAAAAATTATCACAGTGCAGAATCGGAGAATCCACATCACCTGTGTCTAATACTGCCTATTTATTCCTCTACCCAGCAAGCATAAAAATTTGCAGCCAAACAGTCCAAAACGATGATTCAGCAAATAAGATACCAATGCAGCTCTTGTAATGGGGCTTCAGCAAAGGGCACCCAGATTATAAAATGTACCATGTTTTTAAGAACCTCCAGCCACAACTAAATGCATCCTTTAAACTGTCTGGCTTGTGTTATTTTAAATGAAGCCCTCCACATTACTTTAATGTGGGGGTAACCTGAAAACATAATAGCAAGGAATAAGCACCCCAAACCATCATAACCACAACTCAACACCCCACACACAAACGCATGTGTATGTGCATGCGTGCATACTCACACAGAGTAGTTTGGGATTATTTTTATGAAACTCTATTTTTATGAAAAAGAGATCAAATTCTTCTGAACTACTATCTGTTCATTGACAACAGCATGAAGATCAAAGGTCATAACTGGTCCACCTCAGGAAGCAGACAAATAAGCAAATGGACCGTTGGTTAACCAATTTCCCGATTAAGATGAACCAACAAAATGGGTTATTGCCAAATAGATTAACTACGTGAAATGAAACGACCAAGTAACCCATTGGTTAACTAAGTACCCATGATGAACCAACCAAGAGGGCCATTAGTTAACAGAAGAACCAACCATAAGAAGCCAACCAAATGGATCAATCTTTAACAGAGACACCAACCAAGTGAAATCTGATGATGCCAAACATCCCGGAGAGATGAAAGAAAACTTCTAACTAGTCAACAAACAGAAAAGCTCTTAATGAACCCAAACACACCCCATGAAATCTGGACACGTGACCACTGCCTGGGTCACCAAGTGGGGCTGGAAACGGACTGCACTGCTATACTTACGAAGATTATTTATGGGAGTTCTGGTATCCATGTTTTCATAAGGCTGGACATGAACCACAACGTTGAGGTCCCTCTCCATGGGATCAGTGTTGCAGTGGCCCCTGTGGCCTCATTTCATCTGCAAGAGCCCTGAAAGGAGAAAGAATTTAAATCTGTTCATTCCAAACACAATAACTGGTACCTGTTGTGTTCTAAGCACTGTGCTTATGAGGACAAGGCCCCTTACTCCACGGAGTTGCATGCTTGTTAGAGGTGGGAGGGAGAAAAAGACAGCAGGAAGTTACCAAAGATCACTGCAATTACAGATTACATAAGGACTTCATGCAAAACAGTCCACACTTTCCTCACAATAGATGTGTAATTAGCAGTATCACCCACCCTGCAGAGCTGTGGAGAAGATTTAATGACAAATATACGTAATGTGTCTGCACCCCATAAACTCAGTCCCCCCTCATAGCTAACGCCTGATACCACACTCCATGTACAGCAATGGCCCACCATTAACCACAAATAACATTCATGGAGTGCTTACCATAAGCGGGGCACCATGCCGATCACATTACAAGCCTTAATTCAACTAAGTAGTTTACAAACACTTTATGAGGTTTATTACTCCTTCTTTGCAGATGAGCAGACCAAGGCTCAGAGAGGTGAATTAACCTGCTCAAAGTCACACAGCCAGTTGTACAGGGCTTTGAACAAGAGTCTGTTTTCACAGCTCTGTACACTGAGTGCATTGGGTTTCCTGTAGTTAGGGAGGATTTGGATCCATCCACCCCCCCCCCCCCAGGTTGGTGCCCCTCTTAATCAGTAGCTGGGATGGAGGGCAAGGTTACAACCTGAGTCACCAACTGTGTTTTATCATCATGTTTCATCTCCTTGACATTCATCCAAGGGTCAATATTCTTTTTACTATTATTTGACAAGAAAATAAGTTGAGAGGTGTTAAGTGACTGTATTAGTTTCTCCCAGCTGCTGTAACAAAGTACCCCAAACTAAGTGGCTTCAAACCATGGAAATGCACTGTCTCACAGTTCCGGAGGCCAGAAGTCCAAAACCAAGATGTTAGGGGACTCCTCCCTCCCCTCTTCCTGGCTTCTGGTGGATTTCTGGTGGAAATCTCTGGCATTTGGTAGCTCACAGCTGCCTCACCCCAGGCTCTTCCTCCATCTTCACCTGATGTGTCTCCTGGAGGCTCTGTCTTCCCATGAAGACCTGCTTTTAAGGACACGAGTCATACTGGGTTAGGGTTGCACCCTCCTCCAGGATAACCTCATCTCAAGTCATTACATCTGCAAAATCCTATTTCTAAACAACATCACATTCTGAGGACCACTTTCTGAGGATCACTAAAAAAGACCAGGACTTTAAAAAAATTTTTGTTATGGGGCGGGGGTACACAATTCACCCAGAACAGTGACCTTCACAATTAGATGTAACCTTAGTAAAGCAGCTCAGTGTTTGCACAGAGAGCAGAACACAGGTAAGTGTCAAGCATATATCACATCTAAGGTCAGACCTCACCACCCCATTTCTTTCCCTTCACCTATGCTCCACCATGTCTTTACCGAGACAGGATTATCCTTGAACGATATATACTATTGTAGGTATAATTGCATAGTGTGTATCTTTGACACGAGTAGTGTTTTGACCACAAACCTCATTCTGTTTCTTCCTCTTTGCACGACATGAGAGCTAGCCAAAGTTCTAAGTGTGAATCTCCTTTACCCAGTGGTTTCATGGTGAGGTGGAAGAATATCAGCCCTGCTTATCCAGTTCCCCAATTATGGACACCTAGATGGTCACCGCCTCCCTGCCTCTGAACACAACACAGCAATAGGCGTCCTCATCCATGCTTCCTCTTGGACCAGGGAGAGCTTCTCAGGGTACACACTCACAAGTGATACTGCCATGGTTTAGGATACATCCAGATGCTCTTAACAAACCAGAACCCTCTGACTCCGCATCAAGGGAGACAGAGAAGGAAGGGGAGCTGTCTGAGTGAGGTCACCCTGCCTGCTGCAATTTACCCCCCCAATAGCACCAATTCTCAAATAATGTCTCCCAACCCACGGCAATAGCATCACCTGGGAGCACGTTAAAAAGCAAATTTTCACATCCACCCAGACCTACTGATTCAGAAACTCCGGAGTTAGCTACCTGTGCTTTCAAGTGCACGTTCAAGTCTGAGCCTGTGCTATGCTCACAGAAGCCCCAAGCTTGGGGACTGAGTGGTTGCTCAGGGGGCAATGAGACAACGGCCCAAAAACCACAGCTGGTGAAAAGTGTCAGATGTGAAATACAGATAACACAGCAAGAGTCCCGCAAGAATTAGAGGAGTGTGCCAAGACACAAGAGAATAACAACAGCTCCCAATCATTCATTCATTCACTCAACAAACATTCATTGCCTACTATGTGCCAGGCACTAGTCAAAGCTCTGGGAACACAGCCAGTGTGCAAGATGCACAAGATCACTGTCTTCCTGGAGCTTGTATTCTAGGGGACAAGATAAAAAAATATATGCATATTAAATAAATTTGAAAAAGTGTAACATGATCAAGCGACACCGGCACATAGCAGCCTTATTTGCAACAGCCCAAAAGTGGAAACAACCCAAATCAGCTAATGAATGGACACACAGAATGTGTGATATGCAGTGGAGTATGATTTGGCCATGATAAGGAAGGAAGCATTGATACCCGCTACAACATGGATAGAACCTGGAAACTTGAGGCTCCTGCAAAGGACCCAAAAGCCACGGGGTATGTGATTCTATTTCCATCGAGTGTTCAGAATAGGCTAATCCACAGAGATACAAAGTAGACCAGTGGTGGCCAGGGGCTGGAGACAGGGAGGACTGGGGAGTGGCTCTGGAATGTATACAAACTTTCAACCATGAAAATGTTCTGGAATCAGATAGTAGTGATAGTTGCTCAACTTTGTGAATATGCCAAAAATCAATGAATTGTACACTTTTCTAAAATTCTAAATAAACTGAGAGACACACACACACACAAGGTGATCAGGAAAAGCTTTCCTGAGGAGTTGACATTTGAGCTGAGCCCTGAACGGTAAGAAGGAGTAAGTCATGTAAAGATGATGGAAAGAACCTTCCCGGCAGAGGGAACAGCAAGTACAAAGGCCCTGGGGCAGGAAAGAGTTCAGATAGTTGAGGTATAAGCCAAAAGGCCAATGAAGCTGGAAGATAGCCAATAAGGAAGGGAGCATTTAAGGTGAGGAAAACCTACCCATTTTATGGAGCTAAAAAACTGTTCAAGTTCACCTGGCACATCAATGCAGGGACTGACATACAAAACTGACTGTCTCTGAAATCGGAGTTCAGCCTCCTTCCTCACTCTGTGCTGTAAGCAGAGTCTGAAACTCAAGGAGGCTGCAAGAAAGGGAATGTTTGAGGTAAAGCAGGCCCTCCAAACCTGATTTGCCTTTTTCACTTCTAAACAGGTTCTTCATCATGAGTTTCAGGGGGTCCCTGGACCCCTTGGGAGTTGAGTGGAAATTTTGTTTGTGCATTTTTCTCAAGCAAGAAGCCATAGCTTTCACCAGTTTCTCTAAGGAGTCCCCCCCTCTACCCATAATTCCATGTTATTCAGGCTTTCAAGAGGTTCGCATAGTAAGTTATCAGGACAGCTACCATGAACTTGGTCAGCACTACTATCTGCAGATCCCTTGGGCTTCTCCAGAGTGCTGAAATTCCTGAAAAGCCAAGGATGCTTTTCCCCAAGGCAGCCCTTCCCAGGGCATGCAATGGAGATGAGAGTTCTTAAGAGGCCTCCATATCCTGGAAAAGCAGTCTTCAAAGTAGAGTCCACTCACTCTACAGACCACATAAAATGATTCGGCATAGGGACAGGAAATCCGAGAACTCCTGCGTATCGTCTTTAGTCGTCAAAGTGGGGAATCAACGCAATATATGTATGGATGCTGGCACCCTCACTTGAAATGCCTGCGTCAGACAGTGACAATCAGAAAGCTCAGACCAAGAACAGTGACTGGCAGTGGCACCATCGGTGGGGTATGTTGCCCATATTACAGCTATGTGCCCCCCCAAAGGAGATATGCAGATACATTATCTAGGGTTAGTGAGGCTAACCATCACTAAGCAGGCACATGGCTTAAACCACTACCCCCATCCCCTGCCATAACAAAACCACAGACTCAAGAAAATACTGATAGAGGAAGCACAAGAAAACAATTGCGTTGACTCTCCCCATCTCTTGAACAGCTAGCTTGTCACAAGGTTAAAAACAATGATGTTCTATTCAGATCAAAGCCAGCCAAGAATAATCAAAACTCTCATGAAAAATATTCAAAATATGGACTGTTTATTAATGCTAAGTTTCATCCTCAACACACATCATGCTTTGACATTAGCTAATGATTGTACGATGTCATCGTGCTTACCAACAAATTTTACAATAATATTTACTGCACCTTCAGCTCAGTTTAAAATTTGTTTTAATGTATGCTTTATAATGTACCTAATAACTGTTCACTGGTACATGCACATACTTATTAGTATAACAGATGTGCATGGATTGGGGTACATACTAAAAAACATGTGAGAATACGTATCCAAAAAGCTTCATAAATAACACAATGGAAATCACCAACTATGTGCTATAAACCAAGCAAACTCCCAAGGATTTGCCATCTATTTGTAGCACATAGTTTGAGTGCTTCTCAAACGATGTGCATTCATGCTACCTAGGGGCCTTGATAAAATGCAGATTCTATTTCAGTAAGTCTGAGGCATGGCATAACATTCTTTTGCTCAAGCTCCCAGGTCATGAAAATGAGGCTGCTCCAAAGGACACACCCTGAATACTAAGTTCCTAAAAGAACTATAATGGTAACTTTTAAGTGTCCACTTGACTGGGCCACAGGGTGCCCAAATATTTGGTCAAAGGTCATTCTGGATGCATCTGAGAATGTGTGTTTGGATGAAATGAACATTGACATTCAACAGACTGAGTAGATTGCCCTCCATCATTCAGGTGGGCCTCGTCTAATCAGTTGAAAGCATGCACAGCCCAAAAGGCCGACCCTCTCCTGAGTAAAGGGGAATTTTCCTGTCTGACAGCCTTCAACTGTATATATGTATATATAAATATAGTCCTCTTTCTCTGGGGAACCCTAACTAATACAGGTACCTTACTAAAGAAACTAGAATTTTCCTTGATATCCCTTGTCCCAGTTCAGAACAATTAGGTTCAGACATTGCCATTTGTGCAGTCAAGGATGATTGAATATTGGCAATTTCATAAGGTTCAATTTAGTGTCAATTTCCTTCTATATGTACTTGTGTGTTACTTGCCTTGGGCCATTTGACTGTTAGTTCTTTGAGCGCAGGAATTGTGTCTGCACTGTCACTATTCTCTTCTAGCTCTCAAAACAGTGCTAGGTATGCCATAGGTGCTCCATAAATACCTATTAAATGAATAGGTGAATGGGTGAATGAATGAATGAATAAAAGAGGAGGTACTTTCTTTTGTAAACTGGGATGTCAGAAACCAGAATTCCTCTGTGCCAGATACTGTTCCAGGCACTGAGGATTCAACAGAAGAGATTTGTGGAGTGTCCCTGCACTCCTCACTGTGGACAGTAATGCAAACAGAGAGATAATCAAGTAGCAAACCAGGAAATTAATAAGTTAATTTTAGACTATCATGTGAAATGAAGCAAGGAACACCAAGCAATGGGCTGGAGGGGGTGGGTGGGGGGCAGTGGTAACTGAGCCTGGATCATCCGTCAGGGATGACTTCTTGGAGAAGGCGACATTGGAGCGGAGACCTCAATGGCGAGGGAGCCAGCATGTGAGGTCTGATGGAGGAGAATTCAAGCCAAGTCAACACAACAGCTCCAAGGTAGCAATGAGCTTGATATATTTGAGGAACAAAAAGAGAACACGGTGTTCCTTCATTTTCCAATTACGGCGAGCAAATAAAAGACCCCAACATTCCCAAACAGAGCTCAGGACCTCCTCATCTTGCTTCCAAGGTTCCAGGAGTCCCGAGGTCTAAACTGTGTTCTCACATTTAAACACTTGAAGAGGATTCTGGAGCATTTCCTGTTGTACCAGAAGCATCTTTTAAGTCTTTCAAGAACGCAAGGGTTGTGGGAACAAGGTAACTTTCTGGAGCGGTGGTTATACAGGTACGGGCAAAGCTCCTCAAACCACACTTAAACTTAAAATATGTGCCTTTTAATGTATAAAGTATACCCCACTGAAGGTGACTGCTAAAATGCAAGGACTCCATTGCCCAAAGAGAAGTAACCTGCCATGAAAAAGAATATAAAGAGACTACTCCATGGGCAAGGAGATGTGCCTGCAAGGGTTTCTTCAAGCTGGGGAGCTGGTCAAAGCCACAGGGTAACCACAGACATGCAGGAAAAAGGGGAAACAGGAGGAAGAGAGAAAAGGCAAAAGAAGGGAAGACATTTATCCCTTGATGCCACTTCTTTAAAAGGGACTCCAGCTCTTCTGAAGTGTGTTTGAAAAGCACCCAGGACACTGTGCTGTGTAATGTGCCACTTGGATTTCTGATTCTGTTTGAAGGTGGGCAAAATAATGGCATGTGTTCCCTACTGGCCTCAAGTGTATGGAGCTTCAAACAGGCATTCCTGCCCCCAAGGTCATTTCTCATCAATGCCTCCTCCAAGGGTGCTGGCCCTGCCAGGGGCAGATGCAGGAAACACTCCTTGTCTTGTTCTTACAGTGGCTTCTTGATCTCCCCCCCCCCCCCCCCCGGCACGTGTTGCCATTTGCAGAACTGCAAGCACTTCTAGGTGATCTGAGAGCACGGAAGTCCTGCACGTGTCCGCTCAAAGGCTGTGCAGCCTAGTGGTCAAGGACCTGTGCTCTGGCCTCAGACTGTCTGGGTTGGAAGTCTGACTCCTCCACTCCCCAGGGCCTTGTGCCTCTTCATGGAAAGCAATCTGTGCCTCTTCAAAGGCACACGCCCTAACGCCTGCCTCACTGGGGCAGGGCCTGAAATTAAATGAGAATTTATACCCAAGCTCGCGGCAAAATAGCAGGCTGGACAAGAGTTCTTTAATATCACCCAGGCCAACACTTTGCAAGGCATTCAATGTGGCCATACCTGGGTCTTCTCTCCTATTCTGAACCTGTCACCCTCCGCTGCTTATGTCTGAAGGAGTTAGGAGCCTTGACCAATGTCACAGAGCTAAAAAGATATAACAGAGTGAGGGCTAGGAACCGAGTTTCAGACTACAACATTTACCCCTCTGGCAGATAAGGGGTAGAAAATTCCAATAATAAGGGTCATGGTAAAGGGGTAAAATTTGCAGAGCAGTGACCATAAAGAGGTCCTATGCTAAGGGCCTCTTAAGCCCAGTCTCAGTGAAACCCTCACACAAGCCTAGGACACATAGGGATCGCCGTGGTCTCATTTTACAGACAAGAACCTAAAAGAGAGGTGAGGTCACTTTCGCAAGGCCACACAACTCTTAAGTGGCCAGGCTGGATGGAATCTCCGGCCATCTGACTTGAGGTCGGCCTGACCGCGTCTCCAGGCACTGCAGGGACCAGCACTAAGTGAACTGGGTGGGGGGTGGAGACAGAGGTGAACCTGAGAGCTTCCTAAGGAGGGAAGTCACCACTGGGTGGCAACCAACAGCTTCCCTGTGAAAATGCAAGTCCGGTGTTGTCGGTTCTACCAATTTCTCAAGAGAAGTCAGAAATCGGGATTTCTATGTGAAATCTCCTTGGTTCTAAGTTGGTTTTCAAACACAATATATAACAGACACTGAAGACATTTTACAGCCCAGATGCAGTGAGCCTTGACTGGATCTGAGTTTGGAAGTCCAAGCTCCAGAGGACATTTCTGCATGACCAGGAAAATGTTACCATGATTGGCTATTTGATGGTATTACAGAGTTTCTGTCCTTCTTCTTGAGTGTGATCCCGGGATTGTGTCATGTGGGAGAATGTCCTTGTTCTTAGGTGATCCACACTGAAGGATTTAGGAATGAAGTGCCATGTCTGTGATTTCTTTTCAAATGTTTCCACCAAGAAACAGAGGAAAAAGAAATGGAGGGAGAAAGGGAGAGAGAAAATGAAAATATAGAGTGTGTTAAAGCAGATATGACAAAATACTAGTAATTGTGTGGTCTAGATCTGTAACTCGCAACTGGGGGTGATTCTACCCCCGGATGACATGTGGCTATGACTGAGGACCTTTTTTTTTTAACTGTCACAGCTGGGTTGTAAGGGGGGTGCTATTGGCACCTAGTGGGGGGAGTCAAAGCAGGCTGCCAGACACCCTACAACGCACAGAACAGCCCCCCACAGCCGAGAATGAGCTGGCCCCAATGGCAGTCGTACCGGGAGTGACAAACCCTGAAGACGTTCCTATCCTTCTTTTAAGTTTTTTCTTTTGTATGTGTGAAATGTTTCACAGTAAGAAAAGAGAGAGAGAGAAAGAGAGAGAAACAACTAAAAATAAGAATACATAAATAGGGGTGTCTGGGTGGTTCAGTCGGTTGGGCATCCAACCTCTGCCTAGGTCATGATCCCGCCATTCCTGGATTCGACCCCTGTGTTGGGCTCTGTGCTGACAGGTCAGAGCCTGGAGCCTGTTTTGGATTCTGTGTCTCCTTCTCTCTTTCTCTCTGCCCCTCTCCTGCTCATGTTCTGTCTCTCTCTCTCAAAAATAAATAAACATTAAAAAATTTTTTTAAAAAGAATACATAAATAGCAATACCTTGCAGACCAAACAAAACATGTCTGCGTGGATGGGTAACCACAGCTCGCCACTGTTTGCAGTCACTTGTTCCAATACGTAGTTGCTGGATGTAAGGCTGCTGTGGCTGGTGAATGAGGGTCTCTAAAGTTCTTCAGAAGAAGACCCCCACAGCTCCTGGAATTAGCAACTTTCTCTTGTTTTCAGGTCCCAGTTGGCCCAGAAAGGAGCAGCCGACATGCCTAGGAATCTGGGTCTGAAAACTGACATCACAGAGGCCTCTTCTGGGATACCACAAGTGCATGGGTCACCAGAAGCAGTTGGTGACGTGGGGGTGCTTTCCGATGAAATGAGAATGAACCCTTCATCTCAGTGACCCACACAGCCCAAGACAAATTAAGAGGCTGTGGCCGAGATGTTAATTTCATCCGGAAGCCCCTGACCTGTGGCTGGGACTTGAAATGATTAACTGCATACACAGTGCAACATGCATTTGTACGGTCCTTGGGGCAGCCCCCAGCACCACAAATACACAAGCAGAAATACGTGCAGAAAACACACAACCAAATGCAAATAAGAGAGTGGCACTGGATTAATGCATCCATCTCCAAGACTGTAAGAACAGTCTCAAGAACAGTCAAGAACAGACTCAAGAACAGTCTTCCTTAAATGTGTAGGCCACTTTTGAGGAGCAATTCAGGGAGGCTGTTACATGCGGATTTCTGGGGCTCATCCCAGACCTTTACTGACCCGGAATCTTTCCCTTTCCAGACAGAACACAAGAATGTGTGTTCTAGGAAGCCCCCCACCCCCACCCATTGCTCACTCAAACTGGAAACACAGTTGAAATCAGGGGGCTGGGGACTGCAGTTTTATAACTAACTGTGTGACATTGGAGAAGCCACCCAACCTGAGCCATGATTTTCTCTTCTATAAGCGGGAACTGACAGCACCTGTCTCCTAAGGCAGTCACGCACACTAAAGGAGCGTTTACACACTCACACATGCGAGTACACACACACACACAGACACACACACCTCTAGTGCTGTGCTTGACAAATGTTCCTTCCTTTTCTGTAATAGTAACTGGCTACACACTGGAAAGCCTAGAGAGCTTTACAGAAGTATACAGACTCAGCAACCCTAGAGATTCTGATCTAAATTACCTAGGGCGGCGCCCCTAGCAACATGTTTTGTTTTTGTTTTTGTTTTTTTAAAGCACTCCAGGTGATAAACAGCAGCTGGGGTCAAAAACCACACGGGGAAACCAACTATCCTTTCTCTTCAAGAGAATGTACTTCCACCGCATTCTGGAATTCCCAAACTGTGTCCAGGGAGAGTCTTGTGTCCAGGCTCTGTTATCAGAGGACTGGGTGCCCTGAGATCCCACCCCCAAGCAGCCCTTTGTGGTCCCTGCAAAAGTGGCTGCAACCCCTAGGGGGATTCTTTTTCTCCAGACAGATCTTCAAGGTGGCAGGACAGGAACATGAGTCCCTCCTGGGCCTTGAGGTCGGCGGTGGAGCGCTGTCTCAACAGGAATACCCAGATCACACAGAGCCTGAAGATCACACATCACCTCCCCCCCCCCCCCCCCCCCCCGCGACAGGCCAAAGGGAGCCGCCCACCCTTAACTCCACTCGAACCTTCCCACCTTTCCTACCCTCCTCCACCCCCCACCCAAACACCCAGGAGGGCTCCTGGAAACGCTGGTTTGCAAGAAAGGCTCAGGGGATATACTTCAGCAGAGGAATTAATACGAATCTGCAAGGGAGCCTACCTATCCCTGAGGGACTCTCTCCCTACCAAGGCAACACCCGTCTGCCGAAGTCCTGCCTTGGTACTCTTCCTTCACCTTAACACAGACCCTGGGAAGCTACAAGGACTGGTGGGGACTGTGGGGAAGTGAAACTGGCCTGTGGGGCTGGCGACAGGGCATGTTGAGGGTGCAGGAGGTGCGCGGGGCCAGCGTGTTACTCTCTCAGTTGGTCAGAGTATCCTGAATCCCCTGAAGCTAACTTTTGTGCTTCAAGACCCCAACATCCACCCACACCTCCCTGCTGACCCAAACCAAGAGGAACTTCCTCACCTCTTGCCCCAAATCCCTCCCCTCTGGGGGGGGGGGGGGCGGGAATCATCGGATACTCTGCGTATAAGTAGAAAATAATGACTAGTGAGGTGGTAATGTTGCTTCGCCTGTTTTGGGTGGGTCTCTTTCAGATTTTTTAGGCAGGCTCACGGAGCTCGTGCATTCACACGAGCACACATGGGCCCCCGCCGGAGGTGTGGGGAGGGTGTGTGTCTGTGTGTAGGGAGGGTAGGGGGACACATGGCGACCCCGCTGCCCACACTCGGCCAGATCGAGCTAGCTAGCACCCAGCCATCCACCTGTTCCAAGACCGCCAGTCGCTCGCCAACCCCGCCCGCCCAGACCTCACGCCAACCCTGGCCTGCGACGCGTCTGGGGGATGCTTCCCTGTGGCTGCGTCCTCTGCCTCCAGAGTTACTGGGTCGTGCGAATCAATTCAGACACTTTTTTTAAAAAGCAAAAGCAGGGGCGCCTGGGTGGCTCAGTTGGTTGAACAACCGACTTGGGCTCAGGTCATGATCTCGCGGTTTTTGAGTTCGAGCCCCGCGTGGGGGCTCTGTGCTGACAGCTCAGAGCCTGGAACCTGCTTCGGATTCTGTGTCTCCCCCTTTCTATGCCCCTCCCCTGCTCATGCTCTGTCTCTGTCTCTCAATAATAAATAAACGTAAAAAAAAAAAAAAAAAGCAAAAGGCAAATCGCTCCATTAATCCCCAAATGCCTTCTCCCATCTGCTGCAACTCGCTCCCGCTGGGACTTGCATAATGAATAAAGCAAACTGGAAAGTTGAGGAATCAGGGGGGCTCCCGCCCATGGAGTCCGGGAGGGGAGAAGTGGCGCCAGCGGAAAGCAGGGAGGGGTCAGGAAAGACAGGAAGGCAACCAAGGTCCCAATTCCAGGGACCTGGCAGCTCAGGGAGAGAGAGGCGGCCGCTCCAGGCAAGGCTTTTGTTCTCGCCCTCCCCTCTCTACCTCCCTCGCCTCTTCTTCGCGAGCCTTACGTGTTGCAGGCGGCACACACTCCTTCCCTCCCTTACACAAGCCGCTCTTCCCTTTGGGCCCGCTTGCCCTGTTTACCTAGAACCTAGAAACTGGAATACGAGGGGTCGACCCTTCGCCAAAACCCAAGACTCCGGGGCCGTGGGCTTCCGGGCTGTGTGTGTGTGTCTCAGATCCGCTTCAATCCTAGGCGGGAGGGGGCGGCGAGAGGGTGAAGGAGGAGGGCAGAGACATACACACACGCGCTCGAGTCCACACCTGTGCGGAGCCCAGCGCCCCCTCTCCGAGCTGGGAGCCCAAGTTGGCTTCCTGGGCGACCTCCTCCAGCGGAGATACGGGGGGTGGGGGAAGCGCCATTGCGCAAGCAAAGGTGGAGAGGGAAGAGGAGGGAGAGCGGCGCCTGGAGGGGAGGGGGGAGGGGTTGCAGCCCACCTGGACACGTGCTCCCTTTGCCGCCGGTGCGCTTTCTCCAGCCCCCGCTTGGTGAAGATGCCGACAAGCACCATGACGTCCCACCCGCAGATGATGTAAAGGATCAGGGTGGTCTTGTCCTTCGTGGGGTGGTGTGGGGAGTCGTCCTTGCGCGCGGGGCCTTGCGGGTGTTGAGGCACAGCGGAGTGTCGTAGTTGGTGCAGGTGCTGTGGCTCAGTCGCCGCTTCTTAAATGTACAGCAGAACCGGAAGTCACAAGTCCCGCAGCAGAAGATGAAGTCGCCCGAGTGAACCGCTGGTTCCACTGGCCCATGACATCGAAGTAGCCCTGGTAGAAGTCCGGCGTGGACGCTCTGGTAGGTGGCTCGTCCGAGACCCCCGGGTCCTCGCCGGCCTCTCCCGAGGTGGCCCCGGAGCAGTTGCCCTCCCCCCACCTCCGCCAGTACTACCACGCCTCCAGCTGCGCCAGCTGCCCGTGCCCCGCTCGCTCCTGCGCGCGGCACACGCGGGCGCACAGCTCGGGGAGGAAGCAGCCGAGGAGAAGCCGTGGGACGCGACGAAATCATGTCTCCCAGCCTGGGCTCGGTCGCTCGGCCGCCGCTAGAGCCGCTGCAGCCGCCTCTTGAGGTGCGGCCGAAGCTGCCGAGGCTGCTGCCGGGGGCTGCGAGCCGCCGCGGGCCGGACAGGCAGGGAGCTGCGCCGGCCGCTCAGCTGTGGGCGGTCACTGCACTGGGCTCAGCCAGCGTTCGTCTCCCGCCCGCCGCGCGCTGCGCGCCGAGGGGGAGGGACCGGGCGGGGAGGAGCGCGCCCAGCCGGGTGCGGGGAGGATGAGTGGGGACAAGGGCTGGGTGTGGGTCCGGCGGGCTACGGGGAGAGGCGGGAACAGGCGGGGAGAGGCGGGGAGAGGCGGGGCGGGGTGAGGGGCGGAGAGCAGCGGAGAGTCGATCTGTCAGCGCCTCGCCTAGGCGGGAGGCTCCGGACTAGCCGCCCTGCGCCAGCTCTCAGGATCCGTATCGCTCTCACCTCTCCAGCTCGCCAAGTGCCCTGGAGAGAGCCAAGCAACGCTTGTAGGATGAAGGGAAGGCGGGAGGAAAGGGGGAGGGGGACGAGGGAATGGGGGAAGGGGGTTGAAAGGGCGCGAGCTCCAGAGGGGCGGGGGCGCGGAAGAGGTGACTCCGGAGGGCTAACGGGAGCGAATTGGGGGGCGTGCGGAGCTGAGCTAGGCTAGCGGGCGGGGAGGAGGGAGCTTAGGCAGCCACTGGGGCTGAAGGCACCGCTCGGGTTTCCCAGCAGGTGGAGGATGGCTGCGGGACCTCCCGCGCCCTCTCCGGGAGGGAGTCGCGGCTCAGACCTGTTCCGGGCGAAGAGGCGGGCTCCGCCCGTGGCTTTTTCAGGCGTGAGTGCGCAGAAGCTGCGACTCGAATCTGCCCTCCAGGGAAGGGGGGGGACTCGGCGGGGTTAGGTAGGGACCGACTAAGTGGCTTCCACTCCAAGGCAGACTGGGACACAGTCTAATCAGGATCGCCCCTCCATAGTGCCCGGGGCCGTCTCGCCTCGCCCTTCCCTTCTCCCGACTGCGCCCTCTAGTCAGGCGCGCGCGTCCGGGATGGTTCTACTCCCCGGGACTTGCGGAGGACCGAGGCTGTGCTGGGAAGGCGGGGTGGCAAGCCACTGGCCCCGGGGTAAGCACCCCCGGAAGAGGGCCGTGGGAGGAACTGAAGTCAAAGAAGCGCAGGGGGTAGGGAGAAGCAGTAGACCAGGCCCAGGCAGGGGCACGTCCCACGTGCCGGAAGGTCTTTCCTTGGGATTCTCCCAGGCCCCAGGACCTGCCACTTCTGTCCCTTTACGACCTCGCGGCAGCGTCCCTTGCGTTCCACAGGAGGGCACACCGCCGCGCCGCCTCTGCGCGCCCAGATCGGTGCAGCGCAAGGCCTGGACACCTAGCTTCAGCCACCCTCCCGCGCCTGGAGCCCGCGCGTGGCTCTCCGGAGACGGCTGGCCCCTGTGCTCACGGAGCTCCCCAGACATCCTCACCGGATGTGGCGCAGTCCGGCCTTGTTTCCTCGGCTTTCAGCCTCCGGTCGTCGCCCGTCAGCATTTCCAAATCTGCCCTGTCCACTCAGCGGATTCCAGCCATCCGTCAGCCCTCTCTCATGTCTACCACTTCTTTCCTCTGCTTGAATTTGACTCCAATAGCCCCCAAAACAGGATTTGCACCAAAGCTGTTACACCGAATTTAGATCTCCACACGCCCCTGCGTTTTGTTTTGTTTTTAATTGCATTAATTAAGTATACACTTTGCAGTCAGCTGGGCGGTTTGCAGGGAAATGATATCTCCACCACCCCAGCCCCCCCATTGGGCTTCAGTTAGGGGCTTCTCGGGTCATTTTCATTTTCAAAGCATCAAAAAGTTGGGTCACATAGAAAATAACATAGTGGGTTCTCTTTAACTGAAAAAGCATGGTTGGGGAGGCGGTTATTGGACTCTATGGCAAGTTTTCTCAAAATGAGAGACAGACAGAAAACACCTTCATGAAAAGAGACAAACTCTAGACAGAAAAGTCCATTTTAGAATTGGTCTCCAGTCTCTGTAAAATATTGCTTGTCACCAGAACATTTGAGTCCGGTCCTCAGAGGAGACTCACTCTGCCTGCTGTTCCCGGCTTTAATTAAGAGACTGTCCCATGTTTGTCACAAGGAGAGTGCAGGGAGCCTGTTTTGGAGGGAAGCCAACCCGATAGACCGACCCTTCATGGCTTATTTGCCAGATCCCAAACTTTAAACCTGCTAGCCCTGTGAACTTTAACCAAACCAAATTCCCTTGTTGTTCCGGCCTGGAATATTGCCCACACCTGTTTCCCACGCCTTTGAAAAATATGTACAAGAAGGAGAGAATCAGGGTCATATTACTCTTTGAAGGAAGAAAGCCACTTTCCTCTGGGTATGTCAACTCAGTAAATAGAGTCACTGCTTCCTAATAGATGTGTGATTATTGAAAACATGTCCCCATTTAGGACATGTGGTTGAGAAAGCACTTCTCTCAGGGTTTCTGGCAGGGAGGGGTGCGGCGTGTGTGTGTGTGTGGGGGGGGTGGTTATTTATTTCCTAATTGAAACACCTGTCAAATTCATAGAAGATGTAAAATCATCATCAAAGACCACCCCCACCACTACCCAAATGAATTCATGTAAATGTGTTGAAATTAAAACACAGCTCTTCAGGAAAGTGCTTTCTATGAAAGAGATGATGACATTAGTATTTACAACACAGGCGCTTTTAATATCAAAGGAAGAATCTTGTTTGCTCTAGGCTTAACTATGTCAGTCTGCAGCATAATTAGCAAGGAGCCTGCAACCATACTCCCCAACAATTAAGGGGAAGGAGCGATGTTACAAAGGGGGTTTGTTCACCAAGACTTGGAGCCCGCGTCCGTCTATACGCAACTCCACAAATTAGACTGTGTTGTGGCCGAAGGCGTTGATTGTTAATAGTCCTCATCTGGTGACTTTCAGGGTTTCCAAAATGTTTCTTAGCAACTGTTAGCCTTGAGAAAAAAGAGATGACACAGAAGCTGTTGGTTGGGAACCTTAAGAGCTACCTGGGGGCTGGGGGGCGGGGGGGGGGTCAAAACTGGACCCCCGTATACAGAGGGCAAGGAGAGACCAAAGAAGGAGGCAAATGTCTCCAGATGGGTGGGTGGTGGGGGTAATAAGCAAGGGAACTTATAAGGCCTGCCCTGGGCCCTGCAAGGCAAGTGGATCTCTGCACCTGCCTGCCAGAATCTTACAAGTTTATATTACACACAACCCAAAACGGAGGTCAGTAGTATATCGTCCAGATGGTCTTAACAGCACTTCGCTCTCTCAACGCTGCATCCCTGAAGCAGACTCCTAGTGCCAGTACAGTGTTTGGAATATACATTGCAAGGACAGGGGAGGGGGTGATGAGCCTCCGATTGCCCACCTCCAGCTCAGGGGTCAACTGAAGGTCATGTCCCCTTGATGACTTTCTCCAACAGAAGCCAAAATGTGGCTAGCACCTTGCCGTGCTGGGGCAACACGCTGATTTGATATATTTTATTCTTTTGTTCTGAAAAGATAAAGGAAACTACAAGAGAAGTGAAATGGGTCTAAATTTTGGTTCCCCCAGACCACAAGTAGTAGGTGAGATGATTTTTGGTGGTACCCAAACATGTTTTTTTAATAATTTTATATTTATTTTTAATGTGTGTCAGAAAAAAATTTATGACACATCAAACACTTGGCTTCATGGGCAGAAACATTTAAGGTGCACATCAATTTAAAGTCCATTTAAGAAGAATAATAAATACATTATAGTATTTATTAATAAAGTATAAATAAATAAAATAAGATGAAGTGTCTTATGTTTGGGAAACATGGGTTTTGGTGTGAGTACAGGGTTTCTCAGCTTAAATGCTATTGACATTTTATTTTTTTAATGTTTATTTATTTTTGAGAGAGAGAGACAGAGCGTGAGCAAAGCAGGGACAGAGAGAGAGAGAAAGAGAGAGAGGAAGACACGGAATCTGAAGCAGGCTCCAGGCTCTGAACTGTCAGCAGAGACCCGGATGAGTGGCTCAAACTCACGGACCATGAGAACATGACCTGAGCCAAAGTCAGTAGCTTAACCGGCTGAGCCACCCAGGTGCCCCAATGCTATTGACATTTTACAGTGGATCATTCTGTGATGTGGGGGGCTGTCCTGTGCCTTGTAGAAGGTTCAGCAGCATCTCTGCGCTCTACTCACTAGATGCCAGTAGCACCTCCCAGTTGCCACAACCAAACACTGTTGATGAGCAGACATTGCAGAATCAATTGAGAACTGCCCCATGTTTAAATCCTAGTTCTTTCTATAGGGGATTTATGACCTCAAATGAGTCGCTTAACCTCTCTAAGCCTCAGTTTCCCCATCTATGAGATGTGGATATGAATGGTGCTTTCTCAGGGCACCTGTGTGGCTCAGTCGGTTAAGCCTCTCTGACTCTTGATTTTAGCTGGGATCATGATCTCATGGTCGGTGAATTCAAGCCCCGTGTTGGGCTCCATGCTGACAGTGTGGAGCCTGCTTGGAATTCTTTCTCGATCCCTGCCCCTCCCCCATGCACTTCCTTGCTCTCTCTCTTTCAATCAATCAATCAATCAAAACTGTAAAAAAAGAATGGTGCTTTACCCAGGAATATTTCAAACACTCCATATCTATTAATATTACAAACACCCCATATCTTCTAATCTTACAAACACTCCATATCTTGCATAGAGCACTTAGCACAGTGAAATGGAACTTTGGCAGTGCTTAGTAAACAGTCACTCTTATGACAGGAAACCTGAAGAAGCCTAGCAGGTGTCAGGCACTGCCCTGAGCCCTGGGGAGACAGAAGGCTGAGACAGCATCCTTGCTCTCCAGTTTCTCAGATCTCCAGGACAAAATAGAATATAGAGGCAGGGCAAACTTCCTAGGCATGCAGTCTGTACAGCCTTACAGCAACCCATGCTCAGGAGGGCCCCATGCTTCATCTGCTGCTCTGCCATTGCTGTAAAACTCTTAAATGATTTCTGAACACAGGGCCTCACCAATTCTGCAGCCAGTCCTCTATGTAGGGGATGCAACTCTGGCAGAAAGAGAGGTCAAGCATATGGGAACTTACAGGAGGATGTTTCGCTCCGCCTACACAGGCAAAGGCTTCTCTCAAAGTGTTGACATCCCAGCAGTCCCAGGTTACATGTGTGTAAGCATTCTCAGCAACATAGCAAGATGAATTTTTTTTTTCTAAGTAGGCTTTATGCCTAGTGTGGAGTCCAATGCTGGTCTTGAACTCACAACCCTGAGATCAAGACCTGAGTTGAGATCAAGTTTAACCAACAAAGCCACCCAGGCACCCCCATAGCAGGAAGAAATTTGGTAGATTCTCTTTAAAAATAGTTCTTGGGGCGCCTGGGTGACTCAGTCAGTTAAGTATACAGCTCCTGATCTCGGCTCAAGGTATGATCTCACAGTTCCCGAGATCAAGCCCCACATGGGACTCTGTGCTGACAGTGTGGAGACTGCTTGGGATTCTCTCTCTCCCTATCTTTCTGCCCCCCAAAATAAATAAATAAAAAACAACAGGTAGTTCTCAAATGTCAGTCCTAAGAACAATACTGAAGTTTTCCATAGTTAACTTTCTAGTTCATAGAAAATTGAGAAAAATTATGGTTGATGAAATAGATATTCTATAAGCACCTCTTTTAAAGCTGTATACTTTATTTGTGTCACAATTCACTTTCTAAATTATGTTAGTCTTATATTTATGTATGTGTGTGTGTTTAAATATTTCTTACCAGGGAAAAAATGGTAAACTTATCATGCCTAGTTTTTGGTCATTTCACTATAGATGAAATCCCAGAGTTTGGGATGACTAATTTAAGAACCTCACAGTAGGTTTTGTTCACAAGTAAAGTGGTAGTTTGAGGCAATTCTCTGAATAATTTAAGTCCCTCCAACTGTGCTGTGAAACCAAAATAGGTTTTAGGGTCACACATTTTCCAGCTAGCTACATTGGCTAAAATGATGAGGTGCATCCCCAGGAATCAGCTATGGCTGGATGCAAACCACACAACTCCCCAGACCCATGTCTCTCTGTTCCAATAAATGCCTATAAATACGGATTGTATCAGTTAGTTTTTTCCATGTAACAAATCATCCCAACATTTAATGGCTTAAAATAATAACTATTTATTTAACTAACAGTTCCATAGATTGGCAACTTAGGTTGGCCTCAACTGGATGGTTCCTCTGGTCTTGGTTGGACTCACTCTTGCATTTGCTGCTAACTGCCAGGTCACCAGGGTGCTGGTTGGTCTGGGAGAGCCTTCATTTGGGACAGTTCCTCTCTGTCCCATGAGATTTCTCATAAGCCATCAGGCTAGCCCAGGCTTTTTCACATGATGCCTGGGCAAGGATCCTAGTCACTAAAATAAAGCACATAAGACTTATTGAGACCCAGGGTCAGAACAGGCACATTATCACTGTTCTTTTGGTACAAAAGAATATCACATTCTTTTGGCACAAAACAAACTACAAAGGCAATCCATATTCAAGGAGAATATGGAGGAGTGGCAAAGTTGCATTGCAAAGGGACATGCATGTGGTGCCTGGGTGGCTCAGTCAGTTAAGCATCTGACTCTTGATCTCAGCTTGGGGCATAATCTCATGGTTTGTGAGTTTGAGCCCTGTGTCAGGCTCTGTGTTGACAGCGTGGAGTCTGTTTGGGATTCTGTCTCTCCCTCTTTCTGCCCCTTGACCACTCACACTCTCTCTCTCTCTCTGAAAATAAAAAAAGAAAGAAAGAAAGAAAGAAAGAAAGAAAGAAAGAAAGAAAGAAAAGGGACATGCATGCAGAATGTGTGAATCACTGTACCTTTTTTTTTCTTTTTTTTTTTATCAACTGTCTTAGTCCATTTGGGCTGCTGTAAAAAAATGTCATACACTGGGTGGTTTGGAAATAGTAGAAATCTATTTCTCACAGTTCTGGAAGCTGGCAAGATCAAGACAAAAGCATGGACACATTTTGATGACAGCCCTCTTCCTGGTTCATAGCTGGCACCTTTTCACTGTGTCCTCACATGGTGGAAGGGATGATGGAGTTCTGTGGGGTCTCTTTTATAAGAAGAGTGATTTCACTTGTGAAGATCCACCCTCATGACCTAACCACCTCCCACAGGCCCTACCTTCTAATATCATCATATTGGTTATTAGGGTTCCAGATGGGAATTTTGAGAGGACACAAACATTTAGAGGATAGCTTCAACCTACCAAACAGTTCAAATGCCATTACTCCCAACCATGGTAGAATGAAAATCTCCCTATCACCAAGACTGCCCCACTGACAGTATTCCAGGAGAAACTTTATACACACGGATTTTACTGTCAGCAAAGAAGCAACAGTCACATAAAGTTATACAAGCTGGGGGCGCCTGGGTGGCGCAGTCGGTTAAGCATCCGACTTCAGCCAGGTCACGATCTCGTGGTCCGGGAGTTCGAGCCCCGCGTCAGGCTCTGGGCTGATGGCCCAGAGCCTGGAGCCTGTTTCCGATTCTGTGTCTCCCTCTCTCTCTGCCCCTCCCCTGTTCATGCTCTGTCTCTCTCTGTCCCAAAAATAAATAAACATTGAAAAAAAATTAAAAAAAAAAAGTTATACAAGCTGTGTTTTCACTGACATAATCAGAACAACCCCTGTAACATTAGAAAGTTTGGTGCACCAACAGCCAACCATGTGTTCCAACCAGTAAACTGGGTGGTCCTTGGTGCCTCCCTTTGTCTCATCTCCCATATCCTGTTGGTCACCAAGTTCTGTTAATTCTCCCTCCTGAACAAACATCAGATCCTTCCTTCCTGTCATCCCCGTTCCTCCTGTTTCACTTCAGCCCTCATCATCTCTCATGGTGATGGTGACACTTTTCCCTAATTTTGCCTACCCCTCCCTTCATGTCCTCATCCTGAATCCAGTTGCCTTTCATTCACTTAGCAAGCCTTTATTGAATGCTCACATTCTGCCAAGCACTCTGCTGGTGGTGGCAGATACAACAGGAAATAACAAAACCCATAGTTTGCTAAAGGAAAGAAGCAAAAAAGACTTAATTTATTCGTCAGGGTAGGTCATGTGCTGTACTGCATAACCGCAAAATCTGTGGCTTAACCCAGTAAATGGTGACTTAGGAATCCAGGTCCCTCCCATCATGTAGCTCCACCATCACGAAATCATTTACTTTCAGCCATGTGGAAGCCATGCAGAGGCAATATGGAGCCATAGAGGAAAGAACAGAAGGATGGAGTGAGGTAGTTTATGGCCATGCCTAGGAAGTGGCATACATCTTTCCCACCGTATTCCATTAGCTGATCTCGGTCACATGGTCCCAACTTAAGCACGAAGGAGTCTGGGAACTGTAGTGTTCCTACATACTCAGAGGAGGAAAGAGAGCTGGTGAGTGTATAACCAGTCCTTTCCTCAATGGATGATTGTCATGCATATAACCGGGAAGTATGGCATCCTAAGGGAACCAGGGGAGATCTAATGTATTTTCTATATCCTTGGATTCAGGATGGCAGGGCAGTGGGCTACATAATGGCCCCTGAAGATATCCAAGTCCTAATCCCTGGAATCTCAAACCTGGCAGGAAGGACTTTGTAGATGTGATTAAGTTAAGGATCTTGAGACAGAGAAATTGTTCTGGATTATCCAAGGGGGCCCTAACTGTAATCATTAAGTGTTCTTCCAACAGGTAGATGGAGGGAGATTTGACCAGGGAAGAGAAAAAGGAGATGGGATGACAGAAGCAGAGATTGGAGTGATGTTCTTTGAAGATGGAGGAAAAGTCCACAAGTCCCAGAAACTGAAAAGCTGAGAAAGGCAAGGAAGAGATTATCTCTTGGAACCTCCAGAAGGAATCAGCCGGCTGACACCTTGATTTTAGCCTGTTAAGGCTCAATTTGAACTTCTGGCCTCCACAAGTATAAGAGAATACAGTTTTCTTGCTTTAAAACACCGAATTTGTGGTCATTTGTGACAACAGCGAGAGGAAACTAATACAAGCAGTAATGCCTAGGCTGAGTTCCAGATAAGGATCACTCATTAGTGAGCTAGGCAAAAAGACTGGAAGGCAGGGCCAGAAGTGGAAGTTAAGACTGAAGGGTAGAGAGGTCCAGATCCCACAGGAGAGGGAGTGGAGGGGAGGAGGGAGGGTAGTGAATTTAAACCTGAGGGTACCAGGAAGGCTTTGAAGCAGAAGTGACCTGACCAAGATTTGCATTTTTGCAAGATGACCCCACCTGCTCTGTGGAGAGCAGATCAGGGTAACCAGTGCTGGCGGCAGAAGACAGTCATTTGCTTTATCCCAGGAGAAAAGTAGAAAGGCAATAATTCAGGGTCCTGGCAATATGTAGTGAAATCAACAGGACTTGGTGATGGCCCGCCTCTGATAAGAGACATCCACTCCATCACCAACATCAGCTGCACCAATTCTGGTGGTTAATGGTACCTGCAGAGGACATAACCTGCTTATCCACCTATCCGGAATAGAGACAAACTAGGGAAGTCTAAAGGAACAGGGAAGGTGCCTGTGAGGACCAGGTGCTATCTACTGGATGCCTTCTTTCAAATCCTGTAGTTGCCACGACCATCATGTCCTTTGTAATTTGAGTAAAATAGTTACAGCACCATCCCCATATAAAGGGAAATCTGGCATTAACCTTCATCACCACCCACACCACGATCAAGTGATTTCTGTTTCTCCTAATCTCTTCTGACTCTGATTTCCTGCTTCTGCTTGTACACCTATGTTGATGTGCGCTCCACAAAGATGTCCCCAACCGATGGGTGAGCTGGGGCTGAAATCCAACCTGCAACTGTCCTGGCCAAGTGATGCACTCTTGGTGTCTACAGAAAATGATTTGATGTTTGGCATGGCCAGAACTTGGAGCTTTTGAGGAGAAAAGACTGGAAATAAACGTCAAGTAGGGGGTCAGCTTAAAGTGTTTCAAAGCCTTGCTAAGGGGTTCAAGACTGCTTCCTATAATGATGGTACCTTGTCTAACAATGTAAAGCAAAGAGAGACACATCCATTCAGATTTGCATCTTTTGCAGATCACTTTGCCAGCCAATCTGGTCCTCATCACCCATCTGGGACCGAGAAAAAGCAAACCAGTCTGAGCTGAGAATGTCTATACCGAGTCCTGTGGGGAATCCCATTGGCCTCCATGCACAGACAGGATCCAACAGTGCTGGGAAACAGAAAGGGAAAATGGATCTGATTCCAGAGAGAAGCAGAAACAAGACAAAAAGAAACTTAACTACCTTGTTGATGGCTTTCTGGATACTGAGATTTGGGGGTTTTGCATGCTACTACTGGATCTTCCAATGCAGTCCTCCTACCTTCCTCCTGTTTTTGCCCAAATTGACTCAAGTTGATTCCTATTATAATTCTGACCTGGATACTGTGTGTCCAGTTTCTGTCTTCAGGCCTTCACCACATCACCAACAAGTGTCACATTTTGTGTCTCTCCTCCCCAATGCCATGAGTTGGCCAGATGGAGAGGAGAAGGAGAGGTCAGGGGAAGGCAGGGGTGGGGAGAAGAGGCAAGAAAAGGGGAGGAGGAGAGGGGAGAAGAGAGAAAGGTGTCGTTGCATACATACTCAGATGTAGAAAAGTGTTCATTATGGCAGTTTGTGATAGCAAAGGACTGAAAACAACATCCATCGGTGAGAGACCTGATAGTCTCCCAGAGAGATCTCTCCATCAGTGAGGTATTGGCTAAATCACAGAACTTCCATATTGGAATACTGTACAGCAGTTACAAAAAATGAGCAGTGAAAAAAAATTCTAGCGGTGCCTAGGTGGCTCAGTCAGTTGAGCATTTGACTTTTGATATGGCTCAGGTCGTGATCTTGCCATTCGTGGGATTGACCCCTGCGTAGGGGTCTGAGCTGACAGCTCAAAGACTGCTTGGGATTCTCTTTCCCTTTCTCTCTGCCCTTCCCCCATCTCTCTCTCAACATAATTCAATAAAAAAAAATCCAGAACTCAGTTTAACATTATTGCCTTGCTTACATATTTAATAAATAAATATGTTTATATTCTAAAGATGGTTTAAATTAAAATAAATCATAATTCACATTATTATACATCTAAATGTATTTTATAAAAATATATAATAAATATACTGTCCTTTATTAAAATATGTAAAAATATATAAGTATATTTATTATATGATTGTATTTATATAAATAACACAAATATTAAACTTCGAAGTAAATTTATATTTATAATAATAATATACATATATTATATGTAAAGCAGAAATACAAGCACACTTACTTTAAATTTTTTTTAATGTTTATTTATTTTTGAGACAGAGAATGAGTGGGGAGGGGCAGAGAGAAGGAGGCACAGAATCTGAAGCAGGCTCCAGGCTCTGAGCTGTCAGCACAGAGCCCCATGCGGGGCTTGAACTCATCAGCTGCCAGGTCATGCCCTGAGCCGAAGTCAGACAGACACTCAACGCACTGAGCCACCCAGTCGCCCCAAGCACACTTACTTTTAGAATGCACAGACTGTTTCTGGGAAGATGCACTAGAAGAAGTCGTGACCCTCAGGAACTGGAAGGGTGGGGAGGCACATTGCTCTTCCCTGCATGCTTCTGTGTACTGTTGTTTAAACCATCTAAATGCTTCAACTATTCCAGCAAAGTAATCAATTAAAATGTTTTTAAAAGCAAAGAAAACGAGCAAATGCACTGAAGGGTAGATGAGAAAGAAAAGAGCACCAAACAGCTCAACAACCACCACCTGAGTTCCAGTTTCAGCCCTTCCATGATGGATCCTTGACCTTGACTAAACCATTTCCCTTCCTTGGGCCTCGGTTTTTTTCATCTGCAAAATAGGTCCGTAGAATCCAATGGTCTCTAAGGTCTCGGCTCCAAAAAACGTCTGCTAATTGCTCGTGCAGAACTTTCTTTCAAATGAAAGCAGTAATTGTCCTAGCTTCCCACAACAGCATAGGATGTTACCATTATAATACGAAATGGCTTTTTCTTTATTAGAGTTATCTTTGGAATATGGTGCCTTAAAGGATATAAAATGAATCATAAATAACATTTTTGCAAATCATGTAGAATAAGATGATTTTTTACAAGAGGCACATTTGGGCGCCTAATCAACCCCGTACCCTCTGCAGAGAAAAGTCCTCCATAGCCTGGCCAGAGATGGACGCAGATGCCTGACCCAGGAGGATCCAGTCAATTGTAATGCTGCCTAAACCAATTAGATTTGTCCTCAAGAACTTGAGCTAAGAAAACACAGACGGGGGGTGGGCAGTCCCATTACCTTAATGCTTAGGAACCAGACAAAGTTGCATGAAAGCAGGAATTGTACAATCTTCCTCCTGCTGTATGCCCAGTGCTTACCACCACCCTGGCACATACTAGGTGCTCAATAAATATTTGTGGAGGGGTGCCGGGATGGCTCAGTCAGTTGAGCGTCTGACTCTTGATTTCGGCTCAGGCGATGATCCCAGGGTCATGGGATGGAGCCCCACGCTCAGTTGAGCATGGAGCCTACTTGGGTTTCTCTCCTCTCTCCCTCTGCCCCTCTCTTCTGCGTGCTCTCTCTCTCAAATTATATATAAATATATATATACACACACACATCTATACACACACACACACACACACACACACATATACATATACAGCTGAAGATTCCCTGGTACCGCCCAGTTTCTTACTCTGAGAGACCTAGGTTTCTAGATTTTCTTGGGATTTTGACCTTTCTTTAAAAACCCACTTCCACCTAAGCTAATCTGAACAGATTTGGGGTTCTTTCATCCAAAAGAGCACTAAGACAACTATTCTTTGTTTTCTCAAAACACGACTCATTTTTTCCAGAGATTACTTTCCTTTAATTAACTACCATCAAAATTCATAGTAATATGTTCCATGGTTCAATTCCCCGCAGCAAACGTGTTGAGCTAGAAACTATGTGAGGCCTGAAAGATGAATGGGGCAAGTCGTGGCCACCCGGACATTACATTCAGATACAGAAAGGCAGACATACAGCTAAGTCCTTCAAAGAGCAGGTCATCTGAAAGAGAAGGTTTCAACAGTGCACTCTGGGTATAAGTGAGAGAAAGAGATCAATATCCGGGAAGACTTCATGGAAGAGATGACCATATACAGGGGTTGTGAAGAATGAGCAGGATGCTTAGGGTAAGGGTTAGGTCACCCTCAAAACCCTGCTTGGCCCAGGGCGAAGGCGAAGGGGAGGGAGAGGGAGGCGGATCAAGCTTGCGCCGTCGTCTCATTCGGGAGGGGGTTCGCGCATGCCCCCCGCCCACCCTCAGCGATGGAGAGGAGACATGCATGCGCCACGCCCCCCTTTGGCGCAGGAGGGGTGGTCACGCATGCTCCCCGCCCGTAGTCGAGGGAGGGGGAACACGTATGCACACGCCCCCTCCGGGAGAGAGGATGTCTCACATGCGCCCCCGCTGGGCGAGGGTGGTGGGTCACGCTTGGGCCCCAAGCTTGGGGAGGGAGGGGGGGTCACGCTTGCGCTGCCGCCTCAGCGCGGGAGGGGGCAAGCGCCCCTCTCCCCACTCGGAGGGGGGAGTCATGCATGTGCCCGGCCCCCCCTCGGCTTGGGGGGGGGAGTTCACAAATGCACCCCACCCCCTTCGACGGCACAGTGGGGTCACGCATGCGCCCCCCCCCCCTCCTTGGCACTGGAGGGTGTTCACGCATGTGCCCTGCCTGCCCCCTTGGCTCCGGAAGGGGGTCATGCATGTGTCCCCACCCCCCACCTCCTCGCGATGGAGGCATCATGCACGCGTCTATTCCCCCTTTCATCGAGGAGTAGTAGTGATGTTGGTTTTAAGTGAGATGTTTTCTGTGGCATGTTGGTAGTTTAGTGGGTTAAGAGTTCCATTTTGGCTCGAGACGCCCTGAGTCGGCCTCGGTGCTGACGGCTTTGAACCTGGAGTCTGCTTTAGATACGGTGTGTCTCATTCTCTCTCTGCCCCTTCCCCACTTGTGTCCTTTCTCCCTCTCTCAAAAAAATATACCGAAAAACATTTTAAATCAGAGGTTTTCTGGATGGCAGGCATCTGTCTCGTCTATTGTTCTTTTGTTATCTTTGGGATAGTTGACATATACAACATTTCCCCAGACAGCATCAGGGACGTGCAGCATTTCTTCTACCGGCTGGACACCTCTCATCCACTGTGACACTGCATTCCTCTAGTGCATCCCACATGCCTCTGGAAACTGGACTGTAACTGTGGACAGCAGCACTGACCCATTGTCTTCTGATGGTATTTCAGTAGGCTCCTCATTCACATCTTTGGTTACCTGAGTGTCTTCTGACATCTCTTATTTTTCCGCTAGGCCGCTGCTAGGATGCCGGACAGGGAATCTGAAGCAGTGAGGGATCCAGGAGCAGCCCAGCTACTGCTTGGCTCTCACAAAATGGTCGCCTTGTAACTCTTTATAGGAGAGGAGAAAACACTGCCACCACCACCATTTCATAATCTTGCACTGAATGTGGAGACAACCACCACCCACCCTGAAAAGGAAACTCTGGCAGGGTATGTGTATAGTATCTACAGTGTTGATCAACTATTCTGGACCAATAAGTGATGTACTTTTGACTGGTAAGTGTAAATCTAAATCCCTCAGAGGGGATTTTATTCTCTGAGGTCACCCCAACCTAAATTATTGGCCCATGGGGAGACTTGTTGTCCATGTTGGTTGTATTGGTGTATTCTCTTTGTGCCAGTGAATTAAAGCTCCATAGGGTCTTCTTGTCCTATTCTTGCCTTTTCACAGGAAGGTCCATTTCACCGATTGGAAGAGACAGTAAAACCCTCCTGTGGCCATTCATAGGAGTCACTATTTAGGGAACAAATGATTATGCTACCTGTGCTGAGTCGGGATACCATGGTTGTTTCACGAGGTTCCTGTGCAGGCAGGGCCTCCAATACTAGAAATATTAGAGGTGGTATGATTGGTAAACAAGTGGGGTTTGTGTTCGTTGAGTTCCTTTTACTTATTTTCATTTTTCTTTCATTGCCTATCTCTGTTGGGTCAACAATTGGGTTCATGTTGACTTTATACTTAGGTTATTTTTGTCTTATTGTTAACTGTCCTTGGTTATCCGCGCTGAAAGAAACTTCTGCAAGGACAAACATTTCTTGTTGCACATACCAGCATTATTGCTTTTATTGTGAAATTCTTCTGTTCTTAAGAATTGGTTGTCTATTTTTGGTATTCAGATCGTAAGATGCCTGAGCCCTACTACCAGTGCTCATGACCACAGCCCTAACATCTGCCTACAGTATGCAAATCATATTTTTCACCCTTCTAGGACAGCCTCGATACACCTACATCAGCAATGCATAGGTGTCATTCTTGAACCCCTAATCGGGGATGAAAGGGTGTCACGCTTACACCCCCCCATCTGCGAGGGAGTAGTGATGCCACTATTAAATCTGACGTTTCCTGAATAGCTTTTTTCACTTTCAGAGCTGAAGAAGCAGGCATATGTTACTGTTAGGGTTAGGGTTAGAGTTAGGGGTTTGGGTAAGGATTAGGTCACACCTGCACCGCAGCTTCAGCGGGGGAGGGAGGTCACTTATGCACCTTGCACCCCTTGGCACTGGAAGGGGTCACCCACGGGCCTTGCCCCACCTCAGCGAGGGAGTAGTGATGCCACTATTAAATTTGACGTGTGGCTCTTCTCAGTTTCACAGCTGAAGAAGCAGGCATCTCTTAAGGTAAGGGGTAGGGTTAGGATTACTCTTTGGGGTTAGGGTAAGGGTTAGGTCATGCGTGCACTCCCCTTTGGCAAGGGAGGGAGGTCACACCTGACCCCACCCCCTCGTGCTGGAGGGTGTTCAGGCATGTGCCCCACCCCCCCTGCAAGAGAGTAGTGATGCTATTATTAAATCTGAGGGTTCATGACTGGCTCTTTTCTCTCTCACAGCTGAAGAAGCAGGCATCTCCTATGGTAAGGGTTATGGTTAGGATTACCTTTAGAGTAAGAGGTCAAGCTTACTTCCCTGCCTCCAGGCGTGGGAGGGCTTCAGGCATTACCCCGCACCCCTCTGCACGGAGGGTGTTGATGCATGCACCCCGCCCCCGCTCCTCAGGAGGGTATTCACGCATGAGCACAGCACGCCCTTAGGGCGGAATGATGTTCAGGCATGTGCACCACCACCCATCTGCGAGGGAGGGCGTACCTGCATGCATCGTACACCCCTCATGGCGGGAGGATTTCACACATTAGCCCCGTCCCCCCTCAGCAAGGAAGGGTGTTCATGTGCTCCACCCCCCGCTTTGGCACAGGAGGTTGTTGACATATATGCCTCACCCGCTCAGCACGGGAGAACATTCACCCATGCGCCCCGACCCCCCTTCAACGAGGGAAGGTGTTCACGCAAGCACCCTGCCCCCTGGGCGCCAGAGGGTGTACACGCATGCGCACAGTGCCCCCTGGTGGCAGAAGGGTGTTCACCCATGAGCCCCGGCCCCCCTTGGTGCTCTAGGTGGTTCATACATGCTCCCGGTTCCCCTCGGTATGGGAGGGGGTCACACATGTGTAGCGCCACTCCTCAGTGAGGGAGTATTGATGCCGCTAGTAATTGTGATTTTGCATAAATGGCTCTTTTCACTTTCACAGCTGAAGAAGCAGGCATCTCTTAAGGGAAGAGTTAGGGTTAGCGTTACTGTTGGGGGTTAGGGTAAGGGTTAAATCTCACTTGCACCCCTCCTTTGGAGTGGGAGGGTTTCACACCATCAGTCTTGCCATACAACGCAGCCGGGTTAAAAATTCTGCCTTTGCCTCTTAGTACTTGCCAACAGATGGAAGCAACTTAACTTTTTTGAGCCTGTTTCCTTGTCTGTAAAGTGAGTATGATAAATATGATATGGGATGATAAAACGGTAATAATACCAACTTCTCAGAGTTTTTACAAATATCAGTGTTGTAATATATGTACTATGCTTGGCATGGAGTGAACATTCAACACTGGTAATAATAATTATTATTAACTATTAATTGTTTTTTTTCATCAAAACCCTTTGTACATCTTTCCATGCCAGGACAGTTATTCGATGAACCCTTCTTCTCCCTCCCAGACCCCATTCCTCTTGATGGAAGAGATCAGGATTTGCTTATCTTTGTACTTTCCCCAAAATGTCATGAGTCCTTGGAGGTTGTCAGTCTTCAATTAGTAATAAATTCAAATGTACAAAATCAATTGTGTTTGTTGGTCTTGTTTTGTCGTCTGTAAAATGGAGAGGAATCTGTACCGAAGTCATCTTCAAGGCCTCTTCCAGCTCCAACGGCATCAGCCTATGAGCCCACTCACCACATCCCTGTGGTACAGCATGCTTGTTGTCTGTGTGCGCGTGTGCTCATTTGCACATGCATGTGGGAGGGGGAAATAAACATGAAACCAGATAGCCTGGACAGAATAAGATCTGCAAAAGCACACTGTGGGCTCTTGGATGCTGCTGGGCTGCTCTTCTCTATTCTAACTTTGAAGATGGTATGCTACTTCAGGAGGTAACTCTTTTTATCTAAATCTGAAAATTAGTACTTTTCTTAACATCATTATTAAAGGAACATACTCTGGATATGAGTCACCTCTTACTATCTGTTTGGCCCTGGGAAAATGACTTAGTCACTCTCTTAGGATTTTCCATCAGAGAAATTGATTTCACAGTGTTGTCAGGTGGATAGAATAAGTTACCAAGGTACTTAGGATGTGGCATATGAGAAGTATTTGATAACTGTTAGCTATCAGCATTACCAGCATCACTATCACCTCCCTCATCATCATCACTTTAACATTCTTTTTTTAAGTTCATTTATTTTAAGAGAGAGAGAGAGAGCTTGAGCAAGGGGGAGGGGCACAGAGAGAGAAAGAATCCCAAGCAGCCTCCGTGTCAGCGCACAGCCCCATTCCGGGCTCGAACTCATGAACCATCACATCATGACCTGAGCCAAAACCCAGAGTGGGTTGTTTTATCGACTGAGCCACTCAGGTCCCCCATCATCATCATCATCATCATCAATTTAATTTCATGTTTACTAATAACCAAGCAGGACCAACATTATGTTTTGTCCATGAATTGACCATACCTTATTGTGAGGGCTTGGTTTCTCCTTCCTCCATTCTTAATTGCCTATTCCTGAGCAACTCCTAACCTATTATACCATTAGGACTTGCCTCCATAATGAAAGAGAAAGCCTTACTAGGGGTAAGCAGATAGGAGAGACTTTTGTCATTAAGACTCTGCTGCTTATTAGATGTCCTAACAATATTATGTATGTCAATGGAAGGGAATAGTTACTTTTTCCGCAGCGTCCAGGCTGAGAGGCAGACACCGCCGGTCTCAAAAGCCTTTTGGGAACCACCTGATTCAAAGATCCTGACCTACCCATTCCCACCACTAGATTGCGCTGTGCCCCCAGTTTTAGATTCTTCATCATCGCTTTAGAAGAACTAAAGCAGGACAAAAATATACAGAGGTTTCTCGACAGGATTACTTAGTGTGAAAAGGTACCTCCCAGGATTAAATTAAGAGCTTTTAGAAACAGCTGGTGGATTTTGGAACAGTTTAAACCCCTTTTTCGTGTTTTCTTAATTCCCAGTAAGATAATTGTTAGCCAGCAAGCAAAAAATTTTTGAAATTCCTGCATTAGTTCTCTTGATGAAATAGCAATCATTTCTTCACCCCACCCTCCTTCTCCCTTTTAATCCTGAAATATAATCTTCCCACCTGGGCAAATGGAACTTTGAGCTTATTTTTAAAAATGGCTCTTAAGTGATACCAACAAAATGGTGCAGATTAGATTAATACCTAAAGAGCTGAAACGAATTAAGCAATTAAAGATACTTTCCTTCATGATTTCCCTTTTGGATACAGGAATTTTAATCAGCAAGAACACCTGGAATTTGCAAACAAGGAGGTCATATACGTGAAAGTAATTTGTAAAATGTAAAGTGTAGTTGATCTATTAATGCTATTTTTAATTACATTTGTCTCATTGAACACATGAGGATTGTTTATTGAATTGTGATTTTGATCATTACCAGATAAAGTTGTGGTTAGGTGAGAAAATAACCACAATGAAGAGGGGAGAAGATGAGTGAGAGAGAATGAAGAATCTATGGACCCTCTGAGTGAATTAGACATTAAAAAATTTTTTTAATGTTTATTTTTGAAAGAGAGAGACAGATCTTGAGTGGGGGAGGGGCAGAGAGAGAGGCAGACACAGAATCCAAAGCAGGCTTGAGGCTCCGAGTTGTCAGCACAGAGCCCAATGCGGGGCTTGAACTCGCAAACCGCAAGATCATGTCCTGAGCCGAAGTTGGACACTTAACAGACTAAGCCACCCAGGTGCCCCTTAATTAGACATTTTGGAGGAGAGAACTGAAAAAGCAGACCCAAAGAAAGGATGTGTCTCTGATTTCTTCTCTTGAGAATTTATAGTGTAAGGTGAGACATAAAACATCAGTAGTAATTTGGTAAGATTTACAGAAGCAAATGTCAATTAATTTAGGGTAAAGTAGAGCGTGTACCTAATGCTAGTAGGCTGCATATTGACCTGATTAAAAGGAAAAGGCTCAATGACTGAAAGCCTCACAGTATGAATGGATTTCAAGTTTCGTAAAATGGAAGAGAGAGCCATGTTTTGGTGAAGCCTGGGATAATGGCAGTTGGGGGGGGGGGATATGTGTGTTGGGGAGAAACATGGGAACCTCTGAAGATTGAGCAATGAAAGGAAGACGCATGAGAAGGGATGTCCTGCTGATTTATCGAGTCCCCACAGTAGATGCAAACTTTAGAGTGAAAACTGTCTTTTTTTGAGCATGCCAATTCACCCTTAGAACTAGGTGTGCTGCTTACCTCTGAGGAAATTTCAGTAGGGTTTTGGCTTTCAGCTCTCAACCCTCTCATCTAATGCTCTCTTCTTAAAAGCATGATGCCTTGCACACAGGCACATTCACTCAAGATGGAGTTATTGGTTGAGTGCTCAGTGGCTCTTTGAAAAACAGATCTGCTTCAGAAATGAGATCCAAGGTATTTTTGCTTTTTTGTTTTCTTTTTCTTTCTCTTCTCCCTTTCCTCCCCTCCCCCCCACCCCCACCCCTTTCCAGGTTATTCCCATTGAGGAAGTGCTCTCTGTTTTCCTCTTCAGGTTATTCCCATCTTCACATGACTGAGAACAAGTGGTGGAGGCACAATAATTACTTGAAATAAAGTACGAGAGAGGAGCCCTCTGAGTCAGGGGCTGTGTTTCAGCCACTTACAAGATTGTAATGCATTGTCTCCTCTAGGCCTTAGTTTCTTCATCTGTGAATTGGAGATATTACCTGATGTTGCTGGCCACATGGTTGCGGAGTGGTAAATGGAAGTGCAAACTCTCTGAGATTTGAAGATGGTGCAAAACAAAGGTGAGTATATTTAAAAAGCTGTGATAGATATTAACGATGTCTTCCTTTAAATGCCTCCTATAGGAAAATACTCTTAGCATTGGATCAAATGTTGTATTTTTATGACCTTTAGATCCATAACATTATAAAACTTGTATTTATTGAGCACTTATTATGTATAAAGGTCCTTTTCTTTTATCAGAGAACAAAAGAGATTCAAACTTGTTCAATATTTTTATTACGACATGATTACTTCGGTTCCCTGTCCCCCCCTCTTTTTAGGGCTGGAGAAATATAGAAAATTGGTTGTAAGAATGGCATGATTGTAAGAATTTTTTAAAAGTGTATTTGGGTGCTCATTAAATCTATCGAATTACATCATTGCTGAATGCGTCAGCTCATAATTGCAGTGAGTTTCGTATAGCATCTTAAAGCTGCATATGGTCCTTTATTGGCCTCCTGGGTGCTGTCTGGGGCCTATCTCTTTAAGCTGGCAGTGCCTCGTAGAACCCTCAGAGGCAGTGGCAGTGGTGACTGCTGCTTTATATTTGGCTGCTCTTTTGAATGTGCCTCTTGGTGAAGTTTAAGTGTTCTAATTAATTTCACTCTTTAATCATGCAAGTTTTCATGGTTTCTGAAATGAAGGGCCTGAGTTTTGGAAAAGAAAAATCCACCACTATCTGTTCAAGTCTGTGTGGTTTTATCCATGGATAAGAGGCACACTGCTTTCAAAATAGGAAGGGATCTGGCCCCCACTTCTGAGCCACAGTAGGGAGGGTATTGGATTAGTGGTATAGTCCAAGGTCAAGAACAAAAGGCTGACTAATCAAACACACAAGCAATGCAGAAGCAGGGATAGGGGGTGTTGAGAACATGGGAACTGGTCATTTTGTGGAAGCAGCCCAAATGTCAAAAAGTGGGGTTGGGACTTGTGGAGGTCAGCACCCAGAGCACCCTGGGGAAGCTCATAGTTCACACTCAAGGACCAGAGCAGTGTGGGGACCTAGAATCAGATCAGCTGGCGGACAGACTCTGTGGCCCTCCAATATCTACTGGACTTGGTCCCCTCAGTTGGGAGGTCAATTCTAGCTTTTGTCTTCCTGTCTACTCCCCACTAACCACCCTTGATGGAGGCAGAGGCCCACAGAGGTAGAGGAGGCTCAGAACAATAGCTTCAAGATGCCTGAGGCTTAATGTAGATGTGCTTTGTCTGGGACTGTGCTCCTCCCATGCTTGTCCAATGCCTGCAAATGCTCCTGGACTCAGTTTCTGTGTTCCCTTTCCCAGACAGTTTCCCTGGGCAGGTCCCTCGCATCCCTGCATTTATGGTGGCCATGGCACGTTCTTTTGCAATGCCTCTCTTGCCTCACTACCCTTAGCCTGTGAACTCCCCAAGGGCAGGTCCTCCTTGACCGGCATGGTGCTTGGAGTCAAGGATGTGCTCAGTGTTTGCTGAGAACATGACATGGGTCTAAATCAGAGTTTTCAAAAGTGCAGCTATTTTGATGTCCCTGTCACAATTTTTGCCATGTCTGCGGACCTCCTCATCAAATTGTTTTTAAATCCAATCACTTTTTGAAAATCCAGTTTTGTTGTAAGCACTGATATCTATGGAATGAGAGGCCGGCTATGCTGGCAGTCATTTTTCTAAATATATTAAAATGAATGCATAAAAATGAGAGCAAAGTGTTCTACCTGTATGCTCATCTTGTGAACCACTTCGGCTGACTGTGCGTGCTCCAGGATGCTTATGCTAGTCCCAGAGGACCAAGCTCCTTGCCACTGTTGATAGCATCACCGTTACTCTGCTACTGCCCCAGATGACACAGACCCTTTCACCCATTATCACCCACCTGCTTGCTCTCAGTGACCTCAGATCCACAGGCCTTTTCTGCCTTTCTCTTTGCAGACAGCCTCCTATTCCCACATGACCTTGCTCTCTGAAGGGTATATGTGGGTGGTAGATTTTGATCCATGACAAGGCATTAAAGGTTAATAAGGTGATACAAATTAATGTCAAGCATGGGCTCCAGGAAATGGAATTTTTAGGCACATGCGGCAGATTATCAAAGGAAGAAATTTGTAGCAGAAAGACCCTTTTGGCATCTTTCATTACTTCTGCACAATCACCCAGAGATATGTCTTGACTCTTCAATTGAGAATTACTTACTATATGACCATACTTTCCTATTTCAGGATTAAACCATCCTAGCTTCCCTAACTTTGTGTTCCACTGATTATTTCGTATTCCTATTTTTCTGATTCCCCCTTATTTTCCTTCAAGTGTTCTTCTTGGTAAATGGGAGTTAGCAGATTGATCAGTGGCTTCTGGGGAAGTGGAGGACTCAGTGTGTGGGTTTGTGCATGTAATTGTGCCCGTTTCCTGGGCACAGGTCTCTGTGTACGAGAAACACACACAGCTGCTTTATGAACCCTGGTCCACAAAGGCTAATAGGATGAGTGTTTCCCCCTGGGGTTTTTCCTGGAGTGCAGATCCAGATCTGGCCTCTGTGAATTCTAGCTCTTTGACTTTGAGTAAACCATTGATCTTCTCTTATTCTTGTTTTTTCAAATCTGTAAAACAGGGATAGTGATATTTTCCATGTCCTGTTCACGCAGGAGTGAGGGAGTATACCCTGTCATGTACCTACCTGTGTGCTTGACCTGGTGCCTAGGCCTTGCTGTGCTATAAATGTTGGCCGACTCAGCCAAGGGCGGTGAAAGTCTCTTCTCTTACCTGATGTCCATCTTACAGAGATGGTGCTTTTATGGTTGCTTCAGACACTGCGCAAGACCCAGGGGAAGATGTCAAATGTTCTGAAATGCTTTCAACCTTTAGAATCACTGTACCTTACAAGGAGTTGTAATGCAGTTGATACAGACTATAATATTTTTCTTATCCTTTGAATTGGATGTATGTTGAGCCATTACATTTTACTGTCTCCTTGTGTTGATTCCACTGCTTTACAAAGTCTGTAGAGCAGGCCCTGAGCCAAATTGTGGGCAGCGTCTGCCAGGGCTGTCTGAAAGCCAAGTACAAGCCTCCTGGGTCAACAGTGGTTTTGGCCCAGGGAGGCCACAACACCTCATATCCAGCAGGGAGGGGAACCCACTGCCCGTAAAACTCAGTGGAAAAGAACAAAAAGAGACATTGAAGTCTATATAACTCAGAGGGAGTTTCAATGTAGTCTGGCAGATAGAGGCTCAAATTATGGAATCTTAGGTCAGATTGTTGCCTCCAGTCACAGAGGTGACACTCCCAGGTACTTAGTGACCTCATTTTGCTCCGGAGAGACATGATAGGTATCACAAGACTCTCATCTGACTAGGTCTGAATGGTAGCCTCTGTTTAAAGACAGAGGTCTGATAGGACTAGCTGGGATGATGTAGGATGTCAAGACAGCCCTGACAAGACACAGGGGCCACTCAAACAGTGCTTTTCTGTGTGCTGGCTGGAACTAGTGTGAGGGGTCCGGACACTCATTTCACAAGCTTCTTCTTCCCCCCTTTCCCACTGCCAAGTGAAATGATGTAATTGTGTTAAATAACCACAATGAGCATCCTGGCCTGCATAAATCTATCCTTGTTATTTGTGCTTAGTTTGAAACCTTTGTCATCACAGATCACGCCTAATCCAAATACATGCCTAAACGTAGTTCTCGACCAGCAATGTTATTAGTGAATTATGTCGGTTTGAGGTGAGGGTGATATATTATTAGCAGGCTAGTCAGCTAGAGGAGGGAACACTGGGTGTTTCCATAAGACCTGAATGAAAACATGAGGCCGGATATTTCAGCAAGTGCCCCCCTTCCAGAACCATTCCCAAACCCGGCCATTAGGGTTGCTGTTGGAATCCTGGCACATTCTTTCTGCCTCATTGCTGGGAATCATTTGTAAAGTGATGTTGTGGCCATGTACTAGAATGATACTAATCATGTCCAACTCTGTTATTTCTTTCACAGGAGGGACTGTGGATTAGTAACCAACTCAGAGCCTATCATAAAAATCTATTTTTCTCTGTGACTTTAGGATGGAATTTCTTCTTTAAAAAATCATGCATTTTGATTACTGCTGACCCTTTTCTGGTCTAGAGATAAACTCGGACCAGAAACTATCAGTCTGAGAGATACTTCCAGGAGCATTTCTTGGCCTGAGTTTTTCTTTAGGGAAAGAATTGAATGAGTAGGGAATGTAGAATGCATGTACTTTGGAGCAGCATTAAATCTGACTGTTACAAGTGGTTTAATTCTATGAAATGATTATTGTCTTTTTCTAATTAAAAATTTGGGGGACTTGGGGCAACTGGGTGGTTCAGTCAGTTTAGTGTCTGAATTATGTCGGCTCAGGTCAGGATCTCACCATTCATGAGTTTGAGCCCCACATCGGGCTCTGTGCTGACAGCTCAGAGCCTGGATCCTGCTTCAGATTCTGTGTCTCCCTCTCTCTCTCCCCCTCCCCCACTAGTGCTCTGTCTCTCTCTGTCAAAAATGAATAGACGTTAAAAATTTTTTATAAATGGGGGGGGTACTAGATAACTCTTGAACATTGTAAAAACTTCTAATGGTACGAAAAAATATACAAAGTGACAGTGACACTTATACTCCTGACTTTCAGCCCTGCAGTGCATCTGCTCCAGGCAGCAATTGTTACTGTTTCTTTGTTGTCATTGCAGAGATGGTCTATGCATAGCAAGTGGATTAGACTGTAAGCTTGGGGTCCTACATTTTATCTTGTTCACCACCGAATCCCCAGCTTCTAGAATAGTTCTGGGCACATAGGAGATCAACAAGCATTTGTTGAACAAACTGATGAATAAGAAGGAATGCAAGCACATACACGTACATACAATTGGTAGTATGCTATTTATATTTCTCTGCACTTTGTTTTTTTCACTGTATGTATTTTATAGCTATACCTAAAGAGTTGGGTCATTCTATTAACAGTTGCCTAGTACATTCATAGTAGGAATGTACATAATCTATTTCTACTATTCCACCAGTAATGAGCATTTAGGCTGTGTTTCTTCTTTCCTCCATTGGAAAATAAGTTGCCATAATATCTGTGTGTCTATGTCTTCATGTACATTTTGAATTTATCCATAAGATATATTTCTAGTTAGGCTCTGAGATAGCTGTAAGTAAAAATTCTTGGAATTACTTGGTCAAAGTGTATGCATATGAAATGCCTAATTTCTAAGTAAGTAGCTGGTGCAAATTCCAAGGGGAATTTTCTATTTTCATTGGTAATGCAAAACTTTTCTCTTTCGTTCCCTTTGCCTAGAATCACCTTCTCAGGCTCCATAATTGCAGGATTCCTAGTTAGCTTTTTGGAACCACTCAAATATCACCACTTCCATGGAAATCTTCATAACACATTAATTATTATTTATTTATGTACCAGTTTCTCTAACTAGACCAAGAACTCCTTGGGGACTAGGGCTGTGTCTTATTTCAGTTCTATGTCCCCAATGACTAGCACTATGCCTGCCATATTGTAGGTACTGATGAATATTTGTTTAATGGTGAATGTGACATTGAATTTTGGAAAGTCCATGTAGAAAAAAAAAAGTAAAAGTACTACACAAGGCTGTGACTTTGGCGATGGTAGGAAGAGGAGACTTACTCAAAGTTAGTACTCTGAGGCTCACAAAAAACTAGAAGGCTGGGCCAAGGGAGAACCTAGATGGCCAGTTATCAGCAGCTTGGAAGCCAAGTGTGCAGCCTGTTGGTAGGTCAAAGTTGGGCAGCTGGCCTGGAACCATGTGGATGCAGATACAAGAAGAGAATGAGATTAGTCCTAACCCAGGCAGAGCAAATGGAATGGAAACAGCATCAGGAATCAAGGTGAGTTGTTGAGGCTCCAGGGGAAGTTGTCTTTAAGGATTGACTGACTGCAGTGGCTTAGTTTCAGCTAAACTTAGTCTAGGACTAAACTTAGTCCTTTCAGCCAGAAGAAACAAAGTCATATTCAAATCATTTCCAGGAAGTAGGTGCTTTTTAGAAAGAAGCTTATAGGGCAATAAATAGAGCAGAGATCTCCCAGGAGTGAAGAAAGTATATTAGTTACCTATTGCTCCATTACAACTCACCGTAAAACTTAGTAGTTTAAAACAACAAACATTTATATCTGTCAGTGTCTGTGGGTCAGAAATCCAAGAGCAGCCTAATGGTGTGGTTCTGGCTCTAGGTCTCTTATAAAGTTGCTGTCCAGCAGTCATCTTAAGGTAGGATTTGCTTCCAAGCTGGCTCACATGGTTGTCGACAGGCCTTACCTCACATGCTGTTGGCTGACAATCTCTGTTCTTCCAGGCATGCCTCTTCGTGGGCTGCCTGAGAGTCCTTATGACATGGCAGCTGGCCTTTCTCAGAGTGAGTAATCTAAGAAAGGAAGGCCAAGACAGAAGCCACAGTCTTTTATAACCTAATCCTGGTTTTAACACCTAATAGGCTTTTATAATCTAATCCCAGAAGTGACATACCATCACTTCTGCCATGTTTTATTATCATACATACCAACCCTGTGGGAGGCACCTCTGCAAGGATGTGACTAGCAGGAGCTGGGGATCACTGGGTGTCACCTTGAAGGTTGGCTTCCAGAGAATATCCAGATCTCATAGGAACAGGAAGAGGAAGAACATAAGGTAACAAATCTAGTCTTTTATTGACTCCTTTAAGAGCTGTTTGGTCTTTCCCTCATTGTTCATAGCATTGCTGTTACTTTCTGTATATCTGTCCATCCACCTCTAGACTTATTCATTGACTTTCTCTCTTTCCATCAGTTGGCTTACACACAGCCCTACAAGTGCTCTATGGTCCAACCCCACTCATGCTCATATAACTTTGTTTTTTTTCTAACTGCGCAGTGCCTTGGATACCAAATGTTAAATTTCCACAAGATTAATCTGACTGTTCCAGCTCATCTTCTTACATCAAATCATAGGTAGGGAGTCAGTCTCTAGTAGGACAACATGTGTGTTAAATCCTCACTTCCCAGCCATCGGCTGCTATTAGTGGCTTGGATTAGGTGGTTCCAACAGGGCATCTGAGACGTGAATGTCCAAGGTTGGTGTCAAGTGTCCTAGAAGCCTTGGGGCCAGGGCAAACAATGACTGACACCTTTAGTGACTAAGAACACAGACTTGGAAGCCTACCAAAGATGGGCCTAAATCTTGGTCCCCAACTTGTTAGCCAGGCACATATGTCATCTCTGCAAAATAGATATAATAATAATAATAATAATAATAATAATATGGTACTCAATAGCATTGTCATGAAAATTAAATGAGATTATGCATTTAACATGCTTGGCACAGTGCTAGGAATATAATAAGCTTCAAAAAAATACTAGGTGTCGTTTCTATTGATATAGCTTATTTTGGGTGATGTTTTTGGAGACCAATGGATGGAGGAAAATGGGATGTCACTATCAGTTTCATTCATGAATTCATTAATTCAACAGATACTTAGTGATAACTCTTCTTTTATGTGGGAATTTGCCTTCTGGTTATAGCATCTGTGTTGAAATTGTGCCTATTGTTGACTCATTACCACATTAGTCACAAAAGCTTTTTCAAGCTTTTTTCCTTTTTAAAAATTCTCTCCAGGATCCCAGTTCCCCTGGAAACTTGTCTCACTTTTCGTAGGTAACATCTTGCCTCCTTTATCAAAAAGAGGCAACAATAGGTAATGGAAAGAATGCTGGACTTGGCATAGGAAGATGTAGATTTGAATCTTGGCTCTGCCTCTGATTGGTAGGCAAGTTTCTCGTTTTCACTGAACTAGTTTTCTCTTCTGTAAGGTGGTTCCAATAAAACTTACCTCACCTCACGTCAGACGCCACAGGGCATGGTGGTGGAGAACATGGATTCTGGAGCCAAATCAGCAGGTTCAAGGTCTGGATCTCCTTTTCACAAGCTGACCTTGCATCGGTTACTGAACCTTGTGGTGCCTTTGTATCTTTCCCTATAAAATGGGATGATAATACCAGCACCATGCCCATCAGGTTGGAGTCGGAGAGCTCAATGAGCCAATGTCAGTAAGACACTTAGAACAAACTGGCAATGGTAACTGCTGCATAAGTATCATCTATTTTTGTATAGTTTTGCTCACACTCTAAGAGCCAGTGATAGTAACATTTTACTATCTCCTTCAGACACAAGAGTAAAACAAAGAACAGACATTCAGAGGTTGGAAGTCAGAAGTCTCTCATTCCCCTATGTCTCTCCCAGGAGTGTTTTGTATCATAACCTTTCTCTCTTGCAATATTAAAAAAATATGTCCTAAGCTGCTACTACCTGTTTCTAACTCTCCCTCACCAGTTTCATGAAAAGAGAGCCATAGTCACACTTCATTTTTAACCACTTCGGCCTCCGCTGACCTTGAGGTCTGACCTCTAGCCTCTGCCTGCCTTCATTCACTCTTTGCTGGAGGAATGTCCTTGCAGGGAACTAAGGGCTTCCTCTTCAGGCATAGCTTAGACTTCTCCAGGGCTCCCTCCTTCTGAGGATCCATGTGGAATTCTGTCCTACACCTCACCTCCTTCTTAAAAGTTATGCCCTTTTATTTTCTCTTTTTTTTTGGTTTTTAATATGATTTCCTTGTTGTATCCTCTTAGTTCCCAAGTCTGTTCTCAACAGCATGCTCATGGAATATTCCTTTTGCATTATAGGACTCTCCTGTCCAATGGCTTCAATGCTCATCACTGAGGAGAGGGCTTCCAATCTGTAGTTCTGACTCCAGCTTTCCTTTAAGAGTTCGAGTCCTTTGGATTGTAGACTCAGTGAGTCTGAAGCAAAGTGCATCATCCACCTTTCAATCTAACATCTCACATCTCCTTACTTTTATAAGTGACATCACATTTGCAATGGTCACCAAAAGTTTAGAGTCATCCGTTCATTGCTCATCCAGCTATTTCAGTGTCTATTGTGTGACAAGAATTTTGCTAGGCACAGAGAATGCAAGCATATGTTTGACACAGTTCTTGAGCTGGGGAGAGCTAGGCATGGTGGTGGAAGACATTGACAAGTATGCCCGGAGGTGAAGGAGGAGGAGGAGGAGAAGGGCACTCCCTGTATGCCTGGAGACGGGTGGCACTCAGAAAGGGCTGCAAGAAGGAGGTGAAGCTTGACCAGAATGTTATAGGTGAGAAGATATTCAAAAGGAGGTACGAAAATCCAAACAAAGGAGAATTTCAGCCAAGACAAGAGAAGAGGAACAGCCAAGAGCTGTCAGGACCTGAGCGACTGCCCAGCCAGGCACTTGGCCAGGGGCTAGGTGTCCCTGCAGGCCTACACAGATATGTCTCTGGCACCTTGTCTCTCTTTCCTCGGCTCCTTATTCAATCCTTCATGGCTTTCTTATTGTTTTGATTTTACTATTAACATTTTATTATGGAACATTTAAATCACATGCAAAAGTAAATTTTTAAGAAACATAACCACAAAATATTATGTACAGCTCAAACAAGAGATTAACAATAGTTTCTTCATATTATTATGTACTTAAAATCTCATAAATGGTTTTATTCTTCACAGTTTTTTTCTACCAGGATCCACTTCAAGTCCACATTTGTGAATGGTTGATAGCACTTTTAAGTGTTCTTTAAGCTACAGGTTTTCCATTCATCTCCCTTTTTCTTTCCCTTGCAGTGTATTTGTTTAAGAATTCGGGCCTTTTATCTTTAGGTTTTTTCCGCGGTCTGAATCTTGCTAATTGTATCCTGTGATGTCATTAGACATGTTCCTCTGTGCCTTTTATTTCCCATTAATTGATTGGTAGGTCTACAGATTTGATTTACAGATTATTTTTTGGCAAGACTTCTTTAGAATGGCATAAGAAGTACATAACATCTGTTCGTCTCTCCTTTAATGGTGATGCTTAGAACCATTCATTCATAAGAAGTGGCAAAATGGTGATATTCTAAATTTTATCATTCCTTATGTGTTTACCAGCATTAGAAGATAAACTTCGTTTCATTGAACATGTGGGTTCCCAGTGGTACATTTCATGTGGGAAAGATAAGTGCATGATCTTTTCCCTTACTTAACAGTTGGTTTTCCAGTATCTTTCAACAGTGACCAATTAATGCTTTTCTTTTAAATAAGAGGTTGCAGATTTAATATGTGTGATGTACTTTGATTCCCTTTAGTTGTGTTCCTGATAAGGTGCTTGAATTGCTCTGTGTTTGGCCTGTGGTAGCTTCTCCAAGTTGGTTTCAAGTTCTTTTTACACAATTCAATAGTCTGACATAACAAGATATTCCAGACCCATCTTGTATATCTCTTGCCCCAGACTGGGAGCCAATCACATCTCCAAGGACTCCTGGTTTCTTGTACTGGGAAATGTATGTCAAGACCACAATTTGGATACTAGTGTTCTCCATTACTTTAAATCTCAACTGCGATAGCAAACTTGACCCACCTATAATTCCTATAATCATCACAACTACTGCATTTTTTGCTGCCAGATCTTCCTGAAGGCCAGAACTAGTCGGTTCCTGCTTTCATGTAGTCATTTCACTGGTCTCCCTGATCCATCAGGTCTATCACCTGGGCGTTCCACATATGTTTCCCTGCCTACCCTAACCTGAGTCCCTAGCTGTGACCCTGCTTCTCCCTTGTGTGCTCTGCCATGTACCAGCCCAGCTGACCTACTAGCTGTTTCATGACCCTGCCTCCTATTTCCCCACCTTTGTGCTGTTGTTGATGCTATGCACTCACCTGGACCACTCTTCCTTCTAGACCTGTTTTTAGATGTCCTTGAAGACATGGATGATTCCAAGTCTGGGACAGGAAATGTGCAAACTCTCCCTTAATGTCACCTGTGCTTTAGAAGCTGGTCTAATCACCTCATAATGAAAGTTCTCCTTTCTGTAATTTTTTGTGACTCTGTCTTATGGCACCAGACACAGATGTATCCTTAATGGGACTATGAATTCCTAGAATGCTGGGATCCTGGCTTATTTATGTTTTAAATTCCCAGTGCTAAACATTTTGTCCTGACACATAGCAGATCATCCAATACATGTCTTTAGAATGAAAGACATGTGATGACTGAATGAAGTACTTACGTTCTGCTTGGTGTTAGGGGTATTAGGTGGCAATCCTGTTCTTACCCACTTTCAGTCTTATCAGACCATAATCTCCTTGAAGGCAGGGATGACACTTCTCCACCTTTGTCTCCTAACACAATGACTAGCTTATCTTGGAGGAGCTGCCCACTGCCTACTAGGTGAGTTGAATTTATGGGGGAAAAAAAAGATGAATTTAAATCCAAAGACTCAATCTCTTGTCTCAGCCAACAAAGAGTTGAGCTTTTGACCTGTTCTTTTCTGTCTTAGTGGCAGAGAATTTCAGAGCCAAAGGAAGGCAAAATTTCATTTGCCCAGTTGTGCCATTAAGCAGTTTGGGATAGACCAGCTTAATACTAACATTGCAATTCTTTAAGTTTTTTTCTTCTTGCTTTTCTTTTTTTTACTGTCTGAGATACCCTGTGTGATTGAGGCTCTTCTAAGCTCACTGCAGAGACTCAGCATGGCAGTAAAAAAGCTTCCCAGAAAACACTCCAAGAACAAACAACTAGTGACCCTGGGGATGATAGCACAAAAATGCTATTGATAAAAGATGGGCAGAGAGCAGTTGCCTTTATTTGGACAGAGTGAGGAAAAGAACTCGAAGTAAGTCTGTTGGCCAAGTACACCCTGGGTGTTCTATTACTCTTTTGGGGAGAGTTGCATGCCTATGATATCTGGAATTAGGAGACAACTCTTAGCAGCTGTGGAAGGGCTTCTGATTGCACACATGGAGATGGGTGATATTACTTGGACCAAGACACACAGCCTGATGGCCAGAGTTGGGACTTGGATTCCATAGGCTGAAATTTTAGGCCCATGAACTTTGTGCCATACCAATCTTCCTTTTCTTTTCCTTTCATGAGGAGGCCAAGGTCACTTTTTTATTTTTCTTATTATTTTTCTTCTTCTTCTTCTTATTTTTTTGCCTGATGAAATGCAAAAGCCAGCTGGATGTTGTGGATCCTGGGTGTCCCTGAAATCTGCTCTTTAATTCCTGTTCTTTCACAAACTGTTGCAAGACACTAGTCCTCTGGACATTCTTTTCCCCAGTCTCTTTATATACCTATTATCTGCTCTGTTATCCTGAAAGTCCTTTCTAGTTCTGAACACTTTTTATTAAATTTCCGGCTTTCCTGATTAATTTTTAAAGGGGCCTTTAGAATGTTTCAGCTGATGATTTTAAAGAAATCATCAGCTCTGGAACTCTCACCTCTCATTTTCAGGCCTGGTCTTAAAATGTGCAATTTTAAACACGAAGGGAGAGTTTCCCAAACAACAGTACATGGCCTGCACTTTGTTCTCCTGGCCAACCTATAAAAGCTCAGCCCTTTTAGCTTCATCGTGCTCTCTCAAATGGAGAGCACACCCCCTCGTGCTCAGGATATTTCAAGCACTTGAATCAAGAGAAAGATGTCTGGCCACCTGGGTCTCCTATGAACATTGAAGTTGTTCCCTGACTTCCTCAAGTGTAAAGTTCAGCAGACTGGAGCTGCTTTTGCAAAGGGAATGTTGACAATATTCATTTCTTACATGCCTCCTGTGTGCTAGGCACAGGACTACCTGCTTTATGTAGAGTCTGAAATTCAATTCTCACAAGAAATCTGTGAAGTGGCTGTTATTTTCCTTGATTTACTCATGAGCCTGGTAGAGAGAAGGTGCTCACCAAAACGTTACTATGAAGAAGAAGGAAAAAAAAAATGAGCAGTGGGGGAAGGAGGAACAACAGAAAAGTCATTTGCTCAAAACCACATAGAAGAATATTCTCTGAAACCAGGTCTGTCTGATTCCAAATGCAGTGTTTTATTTCCTCCTGACTGTTACATTCAGAAAGGCCTGTGAATACCTCTCTTTTCTATTTAGCATTTTCTGGGTTAGGTCACTGAAGGGCTGTGTGAAAATGCAAATGTTTCCTTTGAGAGGAAAGAGATGGGAAGCCTCTTTCTTTCTTGCCTCTCAGAGGAAGATTCCTTGATCAGATTAGTTTCACCTTCCATGTTCTGAGGCAAAGGCTTCATTTGAGAATGGATCCGAGGGAAGGCAAGCCACTCAGGCACTGGGGAAGCATCAGGAAGGGGATCATCTCATCCTTCTTGAGACACAGGCCTGAAGAGTAGTGCGATAGGTCCCCAGACATTTCTTTTTGCCTGTACCCTGCTTCAGGGTGATGTGTCATATCTCTGTCCTATGCTCTTAATTTACCGAATGTGGCTCATCTCCATTACGTGGTAAAACCTAACTGCTGATTAGAACATTATTGCTTTTGATTTACTCAGCTGGGCCTTATTCTAGGAATCTTCCTCCCTCAATTTGCTGCTGACAATAAACAGTCTGACTTTTATCAGTGCCTAGGTCCCCCCCTTAGAATAGATAGACACAGGCATTGTATTTTTAGATCTTGGGGGGGGGCATTCAAAAAGCCACATTTAGTCATTGTTCCTCAATGCTGTGGGCCAGTGTTTGTGTGCTCCATTTTAGTGTGAATTGGTCAACATTGTTTTCATGACTCCGGGCTACCCTTTCAACCCCAACCAGCCAGCTTGCAACACCATGAGGTGTGCATGGGACCAGAATGCTAATGACTCAAGACAACTCTTTGTCTCTATGGGTGAAGTCATTGATTTCACACGCTCCCCTGACAGAGACTCTCCACCCCACATTCCTCCTGCACTGAGAAAGAAATTCTTTCTTAAAGGGAAAACTGAGATGGCCTAAGATAGCACTGGAAGCAAGCAGCTAAGGATCTGCCTCTGCTTTCCTCCCCCACCACCCCAAGCCAGTACCAGCTCCTTACCAGCATATCTTGGGCAGGGCTGGGAAGTAGTGCTACTGCCTCTTGAATACTTTGGCCCCAGCATGGACAAAGTTCCTTTCACTTCAAACCTTTTCATGAAACGGACACAAAATTTTTGATCATTTGAATATAAGGCTATGGACAGCTGAAGACCATGTCCTGCTTACTCCAACATGGTTGTAGATTGGAAATAGGTTGTAGATAGGCCAATGTGGAAATGGAACCCCATTTCAGCAGCGTTGCCTTGGTCTCTAGTCAGGTCAGCTTTCTGACCTTGCTTCCACCATGTCCCTGTGGTTGGTTTCCTAGTAATGATATCCAATCTCTTTGGGTTTTATCTGCCCTAGACAACCTTCCAGAAGTAGACTTCCAGCCCACTTTTACTGATGTCCTTCAAAATGGCACCAACCCTCAGGTTTGGCCCTGATGTGACTTTAGAGAATTGGGCTTACCAGTAGTCTCACAGTTTCCACTCATCCCTGTGGTCCTATATTTCAACTTCTGGTAGCTGATTTCCACCCCCCTCCCCCCCCCCACCTCCAGTTTCTACCATGGAGACTAGGGGAGCTGGCCTGATGGCCCAATTTGGCCAGGGTTACATTGGAAAGTAAGAGTACCACTACCCACAACTGCCTCATGTAGGGTCAGAGGGTGAAAGTCAGAACTAGGATTGTGAGAACAAGGAGATCTGATAAAAATTTCAGAAGCCACTGGGTGTTGTCAGGTTGGGTTAGTGTCTCAGAGGAAAGAAGATGAAAATGAGAAACAGTGAGCAGGAATGAACAGATGGCACAGCCCCTAAAGCAGTGCATGTCCCCCCAGCATTGGAGTTTGCACATTTTCATCAGAGTTTGTGTGGATGGGGCAGATCCATTCACAACAATGGGGCATGTTGTGCCTCTAGCAGATAAACTCATAATTCTGGGTCAAGTCACTGCTGAACTTGGATCTGACACTGTGGGTTAATAATGAGAAGAGTGAAATCATAATGAAAGCATATGGCAACCACATATAATATCTGTTTTCTTATTCTGGGGATCTCATAGAAATGGATGGGAAGAATATCTTTTCTTCCTTTTCTAGATGCCAAAAGTCTGGCTCTAGTTTTCTTTAGCAGTTGACTTTGTCAAGCTTACTCCCATAGAATAGCCTTTTGTGTATTTTTTTCCACCAAATCCCCTTGGCCTCTGAACTAAAGCAAACTCCACTGAATGTTATTGCTGAATAGCTCATGGCATGTTTATGATATGTATGACTTTCTCTGGCTGACCTCACTGAAGGGGGCTGTTGCTTAGCCAGGGACCCATTTAGAGTGGCAGGGGATGAGGAATTATAGACCATCCAGCCTAACCTCAGAGGTAGGCAGATCTGAGAGACATTAAGAAGGAATGAGATCACAAAACATCTGGAGAAATATGAACTGACAAAAAACTAGCTATTGTGGTTTTGTAAAGGGTAAATCTTGTTTGACAAATGTGGTGGGGATAAAAAAGAGAGAAAGAGTATGAAGGAGATAATGTGGAAAGCAGAGGGTTATGAGACAATGAACTTAAACTATTAGGATTTCCAAAAGACTTTGCACAAGATGTTGCTAAATAGGCTCACACATTGGGTGACATCTTTAGGCTTCCTAAAGTAGTGAATTTCAAACATTGCAATGAAGAGCTCAAGTCAAATTATAATTATCCCATTTCTTTTCCTAAGGGTACTATCTCAAATCCTCAGTTATTATACACTTGGGTAGTGAGACTAGAGCCAAGTAGGATTGTGTACTTTAAGACCTCCAACGTCTCCTGCAAGGTGGTTAGAATAATAGGTTGGCTTTGGTATGTCTACAGAAGCTATTCTGGAAAGATAGCTGGGCCTCTTGAGTAGGACCATCAAGCCATCAATGAAATAGATTTCTAGTTCAGGGGTTGGCCAACTACAGCCCATAGGCCAAATCCACCTGTGTTTATAAATAAAGTTTTATTGGAACACAGCCATCCATACCCATTCGTTTATATATTGTCGAAGGCTGCTTTCATGCTGCAGTGGCAAAGCTGAGTACAGATGGTCCCCAATTTACAATGGCTTAACTTAAGTTGTTGTTGTTTTTTACTCTATGATGATACAAAAGGGATATGCATTTGGTAGAAACCTTGCTTCAAATTTTGAAGTTTGATCTTTTCCTGTACTAGTGATAGGCTGTATGACAGTCTCTTGTGAGGCTGGAAAGTGGCAGCAAGCCACAGCTCCCAGTCGGCCACACAATTATAAGAATAAATAATTGGTACACGTATAACAATTCTGTATCCCTACAACCATTCTGTTTGTCACATTCAGTACAGTAGTTAGAAAATTACGTGGGATAGTTAACACTTTATTGTAAAATAGATTTTATATTAGATGATTTTGACCAACCATAGGCTAATCTGAGTGTTCTGAGTACATTTAAGAAAGGCTAGGCTAAGCTATGATAGTCAGTAGGTGAGGTATATTAAATGCATTTTTTTTTCAACGTTTATTTATTTTTGGGACAGAGAGAGACAGAGCATGAACGGGGGAGGGGCAGAGAGAGAGGGAGTCACAGAATCGGAAACAGGCTCCAGGCTCTGAGCCATCAGCCCAGAGCCTGACGCGGGGCTCGAACTCACGGACCGCGAGATCGTGACCTGGCTGAAGTCGGACGCTTAACCGACTGCGCCACCCAGGCGCCCCTTAAATGCATTTTTGATATGGTATTTTCAACTTAGGATCAGTTTATCAGGATAATATCCCTATTACTGAGTTGAAGAAGTTTCAAGGTTGCAATTATATGGTCCACAAAGCTTAAAATATTTACTGTCTGGCAATTTACAGAAAACATTACTGATTTCTATATTTAGTTCATCTGCAACCTTCTCCAATTAGCCATTTTCGGGAGCTTTGTCCTTTCCTTCTGTCCTATTTTCTTTATAGCATGTTTCACTATCTAAACTATCTTGTTAAGTTATTTACTTTTTTTTTTTTTTTTGCATGAGCAGGGGAGAGGCAGAGAGAAAGAGAGAGAGAATCCCAAGCAGGCTCCTTGCTGTCAGCTCAGAGCCTGATGCGGGTTTCAATCCCACCAACTGTGAGATCATTACCTGAGCTGAAATCAAGAGTCAGACACTTAACTGACTGAGCCACCAGGTGTCCTTATTTACTTATGTTTTGACTAGTTCCTCCAATCAGAAGGGAAGCTCCTTGAAAGCAGAGGTCTTGCTCATCCTGTTCATCACAGTGTATCCCCAGCCATTGACATACAGAAGTTGTTCAACCACTAGTTATTGCATGAAAGAATGAATGAATGAATGAGAAAGAGAAAGAAAGAAAGAAAGAAAGAAAGAAAGAAAGAAAGAAAGTGAATGCTTGCAGGTGAGAAAAAATGATGAGGGAAGGGCGAAAAAAAATGAGACAATGAAGATGCTTAGTGACTGAGGGGAAACAGAATGATCATATATGGGTGCACTTCATTTTATTGTGCTTCACTTTATTGAGCTTTGCACATATTGTGTTTTTTACAAGTTAAAGTTTTAGGAAAACCGAGCATTGAGCAAATCTATTGATGCCTTTTTTCCCCAACAGTATTTGTTGCTCAATTTGTGTCTCTGTGTCACGTTTTGGTAATTCTCAAAACATTTCAAACTATTTCATTATTATTATATTTGTTATGATGATCTGTGATCAGGGATCTTTGATGGTACTATTGTAATTGTTTTGGGGTGCTATGAACCACACCCATATAAGATGACAAATTTAATAGATGAATGCTCTGTGTGTTCTGACCAGTCAGTCCTTTGTCTCCCTCCCTCTTCTTGGGCATCCCTATTTCCTGAGACATAACAATATTGAAATTATCCAGTTCATAATTCTATAATGGCCTCTAAGTATGCAAGTGAAAGAGTCAAATGTCTCTCACTTTAGATAAAATGCTAGAAATGATTAAGCTTAGTGAGGAAGGAATATTGAAAACTGAGATAGACCAAAAGCTAGGCCTCTTGTGCCAAAGAGTTAGCCAAGTCGTGAATGAAAAGAAAAACTTCTTGAAGGAAAATAAAAGTGCTATTCTATTGAACATATGAATGATAAGAAAGTGAAACAGCCTTATTGTTGATATGGAGAAAGTTTGAGTGGTCTGGATAGATCGAACCAGCTACAATATTCCCGTAATCAAAGCCTAATCCAGAGCAAAGTCCTCACTCTTGTCAATTCTATGAAGGTGAGAGAGGTGAGGAAGCTGCAGAAGAAAAGTTTGAAGCTAGCAGAGATTGGTTCATGAGGTTTAAGGAAAAGAAGCCATCTCTATGGCATGAAAGTTCAAGATGAAGCAGCAAGTATTGATGGAGTAGAAGCAGCAAGTTATGTGGTAGATCTAGCTAAGATCATTAATGAAGCTGGTTACAATAAATGACAGATTTTCAATGTATATGAAATACCTTCCATTGGAAGCAGATGTCATCTAGGACTTGATAGCTAGAGAGGAGAAGTCAATGGCTGATTTTAAAGCTTCAAATGACAGACTGCATGTTAGGGGCTAATGTAGCTGGTGACTTTAAGTTGAAGCCAATGTCCATTTACCATTCTTAAAATCCTAGGGCTCTTAAGAATTATGTTAAATCTATCTGCTTGTGTTTTATAAATGTAACAATAGATCCTGGATGACATCACATGTGTTTATAATATAGTTTACTAAATATCTTAAGCCCACTATTGAGGCCTGTTGTTCAGAAAAAAAAAAAACAACTTTCAAAGTGTTACTGCTCATTGACAATGTACCTGGTCACCCAAGAGCTCTGATGGAGATGTACAACAAGATCAATAGTTTTCAGGCTTGCTAACATAGCATCCATTCTACAGCCCATGGATCAAGGAGATATTTCTACTTTCAAGTCTTATGGAAGAAATGCATTTCATAAAGCTATAGCTGCCATAGATAGTGGTCACTCTGATGGATCTGGGCAAAGTAAATTGAAAACCTTCTGGAAAATATTCACTGTCCTAGATGCCATTAAGAACATGATTCATGAGAAGGGGTCAAAATTCAGCATTCACAGGAATTTAGAAGAAGTCAGCTCTAACTCTCATGAATGACTTTGAGGGGTTCAGGACTTCCGTGGAGAAAAGCACTGCAGACATGGTGGAAATACCAAGAGAACTCGAGTCCAGAGTGGAGCCTGAAGATGTGATGAAGTCCTGCAATTTCATGATTAAACTTGAATGGATGAGGAGTGCCTGCTTATGGCTGAGCAAGGAAAGTGGTTTTTGAGATGTAATCATCTCCTATGCTGTGAAGATTGTTGAAATGACAACAAATGATATATATGCAAAATTTTAAAATACTATATAAAATTAGTTGATAAAGCAGCAGCAGGGTTTGACAAGACTGACTCCAATTTTGAAAGAAGTTCTACTGTGGGTAAAATGCTATCAGACAGCATCACAGTGAAATTGTTTGTGAGAGGAAGAGTCACTGATGAGGCAAGCTTCATTGTATTATTTTAAGAAATTGTCACAGCCCCCAGCCTTCAACAAACACCACCCTTATCAGTCAGTAGCTTTCAACATTGAGGAAAGAAAGACTCTCTATGAACAAAAAGGTAATGATTCATTGAAATATCAGATGATGGTTAGCATTTTTCAGCTATAAAGTGTTTTTGATTGAAGTATATACTTTGTTTTAGAGACAATGCTATTACACACTTAATAAACTATAGTGTAGTGTAAACATAACTTTTATATGCATTGGGAAACAAGTTCATTTGACTTGCTTTTTTGGAGAATGGGGAGAGAGAGAATGCGAGTGAGCAGGGGAGGTACAGAGGGAGAGGGAGAGAATCTTAAGCAGGCTCCGTTCACAGAGCAGAGCCCTACGCAGGGCTGAGTCTCATGACTGTGAGATCATGACCTGAGCTGACACCACGAGTCTGACATTTAACCAATGAGACACCCAGGTGCCCCCATTTAACTTGCTTTATTATGATACTTGCTTTATTATGGTGGTCTGGAAGTGAACACATAATATCTCCAAGATATGCCCGTGTTTGTGCTTTCTGCTTAACTGGTTAGACAACATTAGTCCCACACTAGTTGGAAGAAAAATTAAATTGATCTACCCACTCTGTTATGGTAAAGTATAATCCCCCTTAAGTTATCCAAGTCACATTTTGTCTCCATGATTTGTAAACATTTTTGGGAATGGATATTGCACACTAAACAGTGGTGGCTTGGTGCCTTCCTTGTCCTTTTGTGGCTCTCTCATTGTTGAGCCCTCGATGTCTGGGCCATTCCCCCAGGATGGGATTATTACCCACTTCTAGGTGGAAGGAGGTAAAAAGAAGTCGGGCCATAGGATCATATTGACTAACCCCATTTGCCAGTTGGAATTTGGGCATTATCTACATTATATTTACTTTTACTTCCAGAAGGAATCATTGCAAAATTGACTACTGCAATTATATACTCTTGCAAACTAATAATCAAGCCAAATGCAGGTTTTTAGTCTCAAGAAAACAATAATGTAAGCTGCATAGTTAATAAAACACCCTCATATTTCCTGAGTGCTTGACAACTATCTGCAAGGTAAAAGGGTATGGCTCTAGCCCTTGGGTTCCAGTTTTTTTCCTGTAGCATTTCTCAGGGAATTCTCTGAATCAAGTGAAGTTCAGTGAGTAGCATGGCATAATTAGACATGCTACAATCTGGGAGAAAAGAGAGGTGCTCATCTGCATAAAAGTTCTCTTTATTCTGTGACTGTTTTAATTTGTCTTAATGTAACTGTCATGGGTTACTAGGATCATAGCAAAAGGACTCAAGAGTCAACTTTAACCAGGCTCCACTGGTTAAAGATGAAACAATTTGAAGATCAAATAAGGACATTAACTTGAATGGATGGATATTCATCACATATATATAATTCCATGAATTCAAAATGACATCAGAGGGGAAAAGAACCCTAACTGCTCACCATTGAAGGATGCTAGGGAACCAACTCATAATTATGAACACTAAAGAAAGAATCAAATATTAATTTTGTCTTTCCTATACAAACTGTACCAATGAGCAACCAAATAGTAGATAATGGGAAATTTATATTTAGAGAAGTATCCAGTTAATAAGTGAAGACGCGATGATAACATTGGAATGACACCATGCTAGAACCACTAATCAATGAGTGGATCTTGACATTGAGCATGAGTGGCTACTAATATCACAAAAAAAGAAGAAACCACACATGATGTGCCTCCTGACCAAAGAATACACCCCCACCTTTGAGGTACTTTTGCCAATGGATGAAACTTGCATCTCAACAAACCTCTAGAAGCGGCCGCCAATTTACAGGAAATGCAGAGGACAGAGGATCACATCAGGAGACATCATGGAATGAAGATGGAAAAATCCAGACTGGGAAGCTCAAGATAAATGAGCTTGTTTCTTCAACAACTAAATGATAAGAACGAGAAGAAGATGAAGAGAGGAAACTATGAATTGAAAGAAAGTTTAGAAATGTTTCAACCAGCCATAATGTATGGATCTTGTCTTCATTTTGAGTCCATAAACAAAGCATATGTTTCAATTAGAAATTTGAACACTGATTAAATATTTGATATTAAAGAATTATTAAGTTTTTAGGTGTGATTTGATACTATATTTTAAAAAATCCTTTAGAGGGGCTCCTGGGTGGCTTGGTCGGTTGGGTGTTCGACTTTGGCTCAGGTCATGATCTCTCGGCCCGTGAGTTCAAGTCCTGCGTCGGGCACTGTGCTGACCGCTCAGAGCCTGCAGCCTATTTCGGATTCTGTGGCTCCCTCTCTCTCTGCCCCTCCCCCGTTCATGCTCTGTCTCTCTCTGTCTCAAAAATAAATAAACGTTAACAAAAAAATTAAAAAATAAAAAATCCTTTAGAGACACTTACTGAAATATTTATAGATGATATGATGTCTGAGATTTGTTTTAAAGTGATGCAGGGCAGAGAGTTAGCTGAGGACAGAGATGTAATAGGACTAGTTCTGATCAAACATTGTTGAGTAATCAGTTCATGTGGTTTATTATACTGTTCCCTCTCTACTTTTGTGTATGACTGATGTCAATTATAAAACAAAATTAAAAATGACTATCTTAGTAAAAAGAACAGTGGTTGCTCAAGTAGTTCTTGCAATGGCAGATAGAGGTGACTTATAACTATATCATACATTGCAAAACTTGTTTTTGTGAACCTATGCCTATATATAAATAAATAATATTTCCCCCTGCTTTATCCTGTAGGGTTTTGATGGTTTCCTGTGTCACATTCAGGTCCTTTATCCATTTTGAGTTTATTTTTGTGAGTGGGGAAAGACAGTGGTCTAGTTTCATTCTTCTACATGTTGCTGTCCAGTTCTCCCAGCACCGTTTGTTAAAGAGACTGTCTTATTTCCATTGGATATTCTTTCCTGCTTTGTCAAAGATTAGTTAGCCATACTTTTGTGGGTCCAATACTGGAGTCTCTATTCTATTCTATTGGTCTGTGTGTCTGTTTTTGTGCTAATACCATGCTCCCTTGATGATTACAGCTCTGTAGTAGAGGCTGAAGTCGGATTGTGATACCTCCTGCTTTGGTCTTCTTCTTCAACATTACTTTGGCTACTCGGGGTCTTTTGTGGTTCCATACAAATTTTAGGATTGCTTGTTCTAGATTCAAGAAGAAAGCTGGTGCAATTTTGATTGGGATTGCATTGAATGTGTATATTGCTTTGGGTAGTATTGACATTTTAACAATATTTATTCTTTCAATCCATGAGCACGGAATGTTTTTCCATTTCTCCATTTTCCAATATTATCTTCTTCAGTTTCCTTCATAAGCTTTCTATAGTTTTCAGCATACAGATCTTTTACATCTTTGTTTAGGTTTATTCCTAGGTATTTTATGATTCTTGGTGCACTTGTGAATGGGATCAGTTTCATTATTTGTCTTTCTGTTGCTTCATTATTAGTGTATAAGAATGTAACTGATTTCTGTACATTGATTTTGTATCCTGCGACTTTGCCCAATTCATGTATCAGTTATAGCAGACTTTTGGTGGAGTCTATTGGGTTTTCCATGTATAATATCATGTGTGCAAAAAGTGAAACTGCAAAAAGTGAAAGCTTGACTTCATCTTTGCCATTTTGATGCCTTTGATTTCCTTTTGTTGTCTGATTGCTGATGCTAGCACTTCCAACACTATGTTAAACAACAGCGGTGAGAGTGGACATCCCTGTCGTGTTCCTGATTTCAGGGGGAAAACTCTCAGTTTTTCCCCATTGAGGATGATATTAGCTGTGGGCTTTTCATAAATGGCTTTATGAAACATCTCCAAAGGCAAGGGAATTAAAAGCGAAAATGAACTATTGGGACCTCACAAAGATAAAAAGCTTCTGCACTGCAAAGGAAACAATCAACAAAACTAAAAGGCAACCAACAGAATGGGAAAAGATACTTGCAAATGACATATCAGACAAAGGACTAATATCCAAAATCTATAAAGAACTCACCAAACTCCACACCCAAAAAACAAATAATCCAGTGAAGAAATGGGCAGAAAACATAAATAGACACTTCTCTAAAGAAGATATCCAGATGGCCAACAGGCACATGAAAAGATGCTCAACGTACAAATCAAAACCACACTCAGATATCACCTCATGCCAGTCAGAGTAGCCAAAATGAACAGATCAGGAGACTATAGATGCTGGCAAGGATGTGGAGAAAAGGGAACCCCCTTGCACTGTTGGTGGGAATGCAAACTGGTGCAGCCACTCTGGAAAACACTGTGGAATTTCCTCAGAAAATTAAAAATAGATCTACCCTATGACCCAGCAATAGCACTGCTAGGAATTCACCCAAGGGATACAGTAGTGCTGATTCATAGGGGCACTTGTACCCAATGTTTATAGCAGCACTTTCAACAATAGCCAAATTATGGAACTGTCCATCAACTGATGAATGGATAAAGAAGATGTGGTTTATATACACAATGGAATACTACTTGGCAATGAGAAAGAATGAAGTATGGCCTTTTGTAGCAATGTGGAGGGAACTGGAGAGTGTGATGCTAAGTGCAATAAGCCATACAGAGAAAGACAGATACCATATGTTTTCACTCTTATGTGGATTCTGAGCAACCTAACAGAAGACCATGGGGGAGGGGAAGGGAAAAAAAAAGTTAGAGAGGGAGGGAGAAAAACCATAAGAGACTCTTAAAAACTGAGAACAAACTGAGGGTTGATGGGGGGTGGGAGGAAGGGGAAATTGGGTGATGGGTATTGAGGAGGGCACCTGTTGGGATAAGCACTGAGTGTTGTATGGAAACCCATTTGAGAATAAATTTCATATTAAAAAAAAGGAAAAAATAATAGAGATAATAATGTTTTATGTACAATGTAATGTTTTTTATATTATAACATGGGGTTGTATACAATTATATATAATATATGTTATAATAAACAGGTATTACCTAGTTAATCACTGTGTTATCTCAGTGATTTCAACATATTTAAATAATCAGTTAAAAGGATTTGCTTAATGCAGTGTGTGCTACTATTTTTTTGCCAGGCTGCATCTAATAAGGGCAATTCCAATTGTGGAAAACACAAACTTCATTAATTATTTTTTTCTCTCAAAAACATGTCTCAAAAGTCCACTATGTGCCACCACTAGGCTAGGCTGTAAGGATAAAGGTCACCTAAGTCATGGTCTTACACTGGAGAAACTCATTTTCTAGAGGGGAAGACAGACAAGTAACAACTACTGAACAGTAGAAAAGCAGCCATGTGAGACACATGAGTGTGTAGTCAGCTGGTCCTGAGAAAAGGGGTACCCCAGCTGGAATGAGGGAGGTGAAAGGGCAGGGGAAGAGATAAGGTGAAAGGATAGTTAATGACACAAGGCACTGCGGGAGGACACTTACCTGGCTTTTTGCTCAATAGAACTGGATTACTGTGGGTGAGGCAGAGTGAGAACAGACACTGGTTGGGGAACATTTAGTGCTAGATATTTTGGAGGATGTGGAGAAACAGAAGGCACACGCTCTTTCAAGGTCCTTGATATCTCACCCCACAGAGTTCCTGTACTGCTCTTGACCAGGATAGCTGATGAGAAATAAAGTCTCTCTCTCTCTCAGGAGCTGCTCCCCAGAGTTCATGTGCACATTCCCTTCTTGCCAAGCTTTCTCCTCTGCAAATTCCCTTGTTGACCTTCTGATCTATCCTCTGTCCTAGCCCCAGCTTCTTTTTCTTCCTTCTCAGTATAAATCTCAGAAAGGCAAAGGCTCTGACTTTCTCTGCACTGCCTTTAGCAAAAACTGGACACTATCTGCATTGGTGTTCATCAGTGACCCTCATGGCCTTCGTCCAGCTGAATTTGTCAACTAAAAAGACTTTGGGAATTAAACCTTTTTTTTTTAATTTGAAGGATGATCTCAGAGTGGTAGCGTGTATTATATGATTATTTAGCTCTATTGCTTTGGTTTAACTTACCAAATTAACTTACCGAATTTTAAAAAAAATTCAAAAACTTAAGTAGTCCAGTGACGGCAATTCCTTGTCATTTATTGAGAGCTTTTTCTTGGTCAGAGCAAAACATTGGCATTCTTAGCTGTTCACTTATTTATACTACAGGAAACCAACAGTTATGCAAAGCTACTGCCAACATAATCACGAGCTGCTGTGTGGAGTCTTAAGTACCTCATGGAAAAATAACTCTGAATTGGAATTCTTCCCAAAAGCCAGCTTCGTTAATGCTTTGACAACTGAGGTTAGTGAAAAAAAAAATCTAGAAAGCAGTTATAAATGTGAATGGCTGTTAAACCTTCCAGCAGGGTGATTTAGTGTAAAAAATATAAGATATTAGCACAAATATTCTTGCAATAGTACCATGGCTGTGTCATGCCTTTAATTTACCTAGAATTAATTGTAGGTTTAAGATGCTTTACAGTTTAATGAACACACAGAACATAGCCTCAAGCATGTTTTGTTAACCTGGCTGTGCCTTGTGTTTCAAAACAGCCTTCGAAAATGCGGGAGACAAGCTCTGTGTATGCATGTGTGTATGTACACATATATATATGTGTGATGTGTGAATATGTGTGTCTGTGGAAATATTTGTGTCCCCACACAGAAGTAATGTGGAGCAGGAAGGACATTGGGGTGGTGGGTGTAGTTTGTTTCCATAGTCATTCTCAAAACTATCATTTCAATCATATGGCAGTTAAATCTTGGATGGGCACCTTCTGGGCCCTTGTCCTTAAAAGAAGTTTCTGGTTTTCTTTTGTTCATTAACAAGATATTTTAGGGGCACCTGTGGCATAGTTGGCTAAGCATTAGACTCTTGATTTTGTCTCAAGTCATGATCTTATGGTTATGAGATTGAGTTCTGCATTGGCCTTTGCACTGTGTGTGGAGCCTACTTAAGATTCTCTCTTTCCCTCTCTCGCTCTCTCTGTCCCTCCTCCTCTCACACTCACATGCACGCATGCACTCTCTCTTCCAAAAAGAAAAAAATGATTTTTTTTAATGGGATTTGCCATGAGTACTTACTGAATATTTGTTCTTTGCTTGTAAGTGACAGGCAGGAGCTATGAACTGAGAGCAAGAGTTCTGGAAACAAGAAGGGTTTACAGGGTTATTGGGAGTTTTTCATCCTTAGTAAATGGGAGAGTGATGGTAGATACCATCTTTTTGAATAAAATTGTTGGCATATTCTGAGACCTGATGGACATAGATTGGACTTTCAGAACTTAAATGCCTGTAGCCCTTTAAGAGGTGTTCCTTTAAGCCTCATTAATCTTTTTCATCAAGTTACTTGGCCATAGTCTCTCATTTATAGTCAGACCCCCTATTTAGTGTGCTAAGTTAGTTCTTCTTGTCTTTGGGCTGCTTCAGATGACCTGATCAACTTGCAGTCTTGTTTCCAAATTGCAAGAAAGGGTTGATAAGAGTTCAGTGTGGCAGCAATGACCATGGTGGCCAGTGCTGGTTGAGTCCAACAGTGCACCAGGTGACACCCAAAGCGCTTTCCTCAGACCTCATTCCATATTCACAAGCCTATGGGGGAGGACCAATCATTGCTGCTTTTATACAGGTGAGGAAACCAAAGCTTCGTATGGCCAAGTCATGACCCAAGGACAAAGATACATGCATATAGCAGAGGTGGGCTTGCAGTTCAGATAGCCAACTGGAGTGTCGCTCTTGGCCAGTGTGTTTTTTCTCAAGTGTTGCAAATCTCCTAAACCAGAGGACTCTACTCAGCCTCAGTCTTTGCCAGGACACTTGTGATTTCTCTCCAGATCACTGGATGTATGTGAAGTTTCCAAGCTGTCTGTGAGTCACATTGGCCCTCTTTCCATTTTTAAAGTAAAAAACAATATTTCTAAGCCCTTTCCAGAAAATCAGATAGAACATGTTTTTCCAGATTTTAATTTTTTATTGTGTGATAATGCTTATTATAAAATTTAAACATTATAAAGTTGTAATAAGGAAAACTTTTCTCTATTTCTTGTTTTTTTAATTTATTTATTAAAAAAAATTTTTTTTAACATTTATTTATTTTTGAGACAGAGAGAGACAGAGCATGAACAGGGGAGGGGCAGAGAGAGAGGGAGACACAGAATCTGAAACAGGCTCCAGGCTCTGAGCTGTCAGCACAGAGCCTGACGCGGGGCTTGAACTCACAGCCCTCAGGGACCGCGAGATCATGACCTGAGCTGAAGTCGGCCGCTTAACGACTGAGCCACCCAGGCTCCCCTCTTGTTTTTTTTTAAACTCTCTTATCATATTCCACCTTTAAGCCTAATTACATTTACTAGATGTAACCAAGTGTAAAAATTTGGAATCAGTCTCTTTATGTCTCTGTCTCTGTATCTGTTTATCTGTATCTTCCCCAATGCCTCCCAACACACTACTTGGCAGTGTTAAGTGGGGAGACTGAGGCTAGCCTCCCTGGATTCAAATCTTGATTCTGCCATTTATTAGCTAAGCCATTTTATGCTAGTGTTTTCTCCATGCTTCAGTGCCCTTATCTGTAAAAGTACATAATAACTGTACCTACCTGTATCATAGGTTTATGTGAAGATGATATATGGTAATTTATAAGCCAGTTAGAACAGAGATGGGCACAGAGATAGCCCTCAATAAGTGGGCTATCTATAGAGCTCTGTGTATATACATATATATTAGTGATAATATATAAAATATTTTGCATTTTGTTTTTTGACTTATCAATATATTACTTTAGTAATAGAAAACTGCTTTAAAAACCTAATAACACTGTATTCCATTGCATATATATGTATATATATATATATATGTATATATAACCTGTTAGCATACATTTATTTATTTGTTTTTATTTATTTTATTTATGGGAGAGAGAGAGTGAGAGAGAGCATGAGCAGGGGAGAGGGACAGAGGGAGAGAGAAAGACGCTCAAGTAGGCTCCATGCTCAGCACAGAGCCCCACACGGGGTTCGATCCCACAACCCGGGATCATGACCTGAGCAGAAACAAAGAGTCAGATGCTCAAACAACTGAGCCACCCAGGTGCCCCAGCAGACTTTTAGATGTATCTATTTTTCACTCCTATAAATAGTGCTCTAATAAACTTCTAGGTACATAAATCTCTGTGCATTTGTCTGAGTACTGCTGAGCACTGAGTAGAAATGGAATTGCTGATAAAGATATATGCATATTTAAAATTTTGGTTGAAACTGCCAAGGTGCCTTCCCCAAAGGCCATAACAGTTTACATTCAGAACATCAAGATTTTATGTATCTATTCCCCCACATTCCTGCTGGTGCTGCTTATGAGAGTATTTTTTAATCTTTATCAGACTGGTAGGTGAAAATATCTTATTGATGTTTTGATTGCCTTTCTTTGATTAGTAGTAAGGTTAATTTTAATTTTTTATAATGAGTAAAATGACTATTTGTAGTCTTTTGTGAATTGCTGTTCTTTTTTCCAATTTTTATTAGAGCATTTTTCAAATTGATTAAAAATTTATTTTTTAATGTTTATTTTTAAAAGAGACAGACTATGAGCAGGGAAGGGGCAGAAAGAGAGGGAGACACAGAATCTGAAGCAGGCTCCATCCAGGCTCTGAGCTGTCAGCACAAAGCCCTACGTGGGGCTTGAACTCACAAACCATGAGGTCATGACCTGAGCTGAAGTCAGATGCTTAACTGACTGAGCCACCCAGATACCCCCAAATTGATATTAAAAATTTTTATGCATTATGGATTTAAATCCCTTACTAGTCACATATGTTAAAAGTAACCACATGTTTGTTGATATTTTAAGTTTTTAATGATTTTTACCTCATAGAAATTTGAAATGTATATATAGACAAATCTGTGAATCTTCCTCACTGGATTAGAAAGAATTAAGTTATATTTATATTGACATATATGCCAAATAAGATAGCATTATAAGTATATGGTGTAAGGTGGGAGAATTTAACTTCATTTACTCTTAAATAAGTAAGCTATTTTTAGAGAAGTTGAATAAAGACAAGGAAAAATATGTATTTGGAAAAACCATAGTACACATTCATTCACTCATTTAGACAACTAGTTAACATGTATTTCCTGATTATTTATCATATGATAAGTGCTGTATAGGTCAACACTGGCCAATAAAACTTTCTGCAGTGATGAAAATGTTCTTTATCAGTGCTGTTAAAAGCGGTAGCAACTAGTCACATGTGGCTACTGCAGTATGGCTAGTGTGATCAAATAACTGAATTTTAGATTGTATTTAATTTAAATTTAAATTTAAATTAAAGAGCTGTGTGTGTCTATTGGCTACCATAGAGGACAGCGCAGTTATAGATGACAGTGAAACAGCAGGTGTGTGTGTGTGTGTGTGTGTGTGTGTGTGTGTGTGTGTGTGACAGTGAGAGAAAGCCAATGCATGTGAGGATGCAAAGGGCATAGCCAAATGCTTTCTGTTTGAAATAGTGAAATTGTAGAAAAAGTGCAATTTTGGATCTTGCTACTATTTAAGGATAGGAAGAAAAGAAAGTTTAGACAAAAGATACTATGCATTTTTGACTTTGAGATTCCTGGATCCCCAAATAGGAAAGAATGAGTTTGCTGGTCAACAGCACTTCCTCTGCAAACTTTTAAACTGCATTCTTGCCTCAGTTCTGCAGACCTCACCTCTTTTCTGCATACCAAAGATTTCTTTTAAGAAGGCTATAGCAAACTTGCAAACCCAGGGACCTGCCTTTATATTAATTTCTCCCTTCTGGGGAATATGAAGAGCTTCCTTTAAAAAATGAGCCAAGAGGATATCAATATGAAGCCTTCTTGAAATGGATTCTAAAATTTCTCTGATCTTTTCTGGAGAGTTCCATTAGTGTTTTAAGAGTTTGGGGTCATGGCTGTTAACTCATTTAATACTGAATTGTTTGGGGAGCCCCAAGAAATACTCATTTAATGATGTTAACATGCGGGTGTATTTGAGTGGTAGAAAGCCTTGCAGATTCTAGACAGGGAGCCCTTTATTTTTATTTTCAAAAGAAAATAAGCCTATTGCTCTGTTGTGTAACATGTGAACCCATGCAGGTCAGATTCATAGCAAAGCTGTTCTTATGGGTCTGGAAGCACATGGTTGTATGAGGAGGAGGTCGTTGACTGTGCACGTATGGCAGGAGGATGGAGAACTGCTTGCCTGGGTCCAGCAGCATGAATATGCAAGTGCCTAGAGCCACGGGCAAGCTGGCAGGTGTACAGCCACCAGATTTATTACCAAGGTAAAAGGCATATATTATGTGCAGAGCCAGCTGGTCACCTGTCAGGTGGGGAGCTGAGGCTGAAAGCAAGCTGCTCAACACCGAGGAGATAACAGCTCTATGAGGAATCCACAGTGGGGGTGTCTAAAGGAAAAAATCCTATCCTGCAAGGTGCACCTGCACGCTTTTTCCATGATAACACCAGAGGATGAGAAGACAAAAGCAGTGCTATATAAGTGTTAGACCTTGAGGTTTAGAGAATGTTTGATGTGGCATCTCATGAAACTTTAATCGTGAAATTCATTCCAATTCATTGAGATGTGTGGGATGATAGGGACTGACAAGTGGCAGAAGCCCTCCCAGCTCAGGGCGGTGATTTATGGGGACGCAGAGAGCAGGGGGCTTTCACTTCCCCTCCAGTCTCACTTAACAGCTTCATTAATAACCCAGATAAACAAGCCAGCTAGTTCATGAATAGCATCTGATATTAAATTGAGAGGTGTTGGGAATAAAAAGAAATCCCGAACAGACAGTGGGCCCACGTGGAGAGAAACTGAGAATACTGATCAAAAGTAAGTAGAATTGTATCTGAGCATGGAAGATTTGGAATTTTCTTCTGATAATCTCCAAACACATTTAAGGAAAGAGGGAAAATCCTCTGAGTAATTGCTCGTAATTATTGAGTACCTATTTCAAATGCTCTCATTTAATCCTTATAGCAATCTTATCATGCGGATTTTATTATCTTTTTACAAATGTAGCAAACTGAGGATCAAAAAGCAAAAGTAATTCACCAAGAACAATGCATATAGTTAATTGTGAGAGGTGGGATTTGATATCCAGATTGCTAGCGTCTGAAAGCCAGTGCTCTTTCTTCTGTATTCTTGCTACTCAAATTGTGGTCCATGGACCAGCAGCATCAGTATCACCGGAGACCTTACTAGAAATGCAGAATCTCAACCCTTTCCCTGATGCCACTGAAAAATAATTGGCATTTTTAGCAGGCTTTCCAGATGATTCAAATGCATGAGGAAGTTTGGGAGGCCTTGGTCTACACTCAGTGGATGGGAAAGCAAGATCCTCATGTAGATGACTCTTTGTATTCTTCTCGCTTGTGTGCCCCAGCATCATCTGAGTGTCATCAGCATCCCAGTCAAGGTCATTGCCGGCCTTACACAGCCCTTGGTGCCCACATGTGGCCCTGCCTATTCTGTAAGTAAAGACAAGTTTCCAGAGCAAATTAACCCTGACCGTTGCTTCATTCATACCCTGTGTTCACTGCTAACACAGCACTGACCACACAGACTTGGGGTTGTTAATTTAATTGCTGTTAATTTCCCGGTAGGCTCTGAAGTCTTGCAGGGAAAGGGTTTGTCTGTTATCCATCGCTGTTTCCCTGGCAGCTAGCACATGGCCTCACCTGGCCCAGAGAAGATGCTCAGTAAATGTTTGTTGAGAGACTATGTGAATGAATGAATGAATGAATGAATGAATACTGGCAAAATTTTTGTTCTACCTGGGCTATGTATCATTGGTGACTTTCCCTAGACACTTAAACATGAGAGCTTGGTGGAAAACATCTGGAAAACTCTTGAGTTTCTGCCCCATCCTTAAACACAGGTATATTTTCTTTCTAGGCCACAGCAGATGTTCTCTTCTGGCAAAAACCAAAGAAAGGAAATCTATGGTATCCTCTTGACAGTGAATTTAGAAAAAAAAGTTGTAAATAAGAAAGACACTTTCACAGATGGAATTTTTATGTTCTCATTTCTCCTGAAACTTGAAATTGTAGTGAAAGGCTAAGGTCAGGACACATTCATTCACCCATTCAACAAGTATTTATTATGTCCCACTATGCACCAAATATTACAGATATTCATGTGATCAGATACACATCTTACCCACCCTTGTGGAACAGAGAGACTGACAGGGTAGATAAGACTTAAATTGGAAGAGTATTTCAAAGTAGCTCATGAAGTTCAACAAACATTAAGTCCCAGCTCTGCACCACTCACTGTGTTAGCTGCTGGGGAGTCGAAGATGCTTAAGATGGAATCCCTGACTCAGAGTAGATCACAATCCAGTGAGACCAACACGTAAGCAGCATCTCTCTACTGTGTCAAGGGCAGAGACAGAGGGCTGCCAAGGAGCCTAAAGGAGCATAGAGGCTGACAATGAATGTGGAGGGAAAAGGGAAGGGGTCTAGAAGAGTTCTTAAAAGAGGTGGTGCCTGGTCTGAGTCTTCAAGCATGAGTAGGACTTGCCTAAGGCAAGAAGAGAATAAACATAGAGGCCAAAGTTTCTTTGACCTAATTGAAAGATCAAATAGCTATTTGCTAAAGTAAAGAATACTGATGTGTTATTGTAATTCTGGGGGGGAGGGGGAAGCAGCCAGCTGTATCTCAGACAGGTGAGATCATGTGAAGGCTAGGTAGGGCTCAAGGCACTGAGATGGGAAAGGACATTCTATGCTATGGTAAGGATGTGAGAGACATGCAGGTTGCTCCCTTTCTCTCTTTCTTTCCCATTCTTGGTCCCTCTTGTACTCTCAACTCTCACCTGTTAAAGTTTCTAGTACATTAAAAAATTAAGATATTAAAATGGTATTTTTTAAGTTTGAAAATTTAAACCCAATATATATATTTTTTAGTTTTTTTAATGTTTATTTATTTTTGAGACAGAGAGAGACAGAGCATGAGTGGGGGAGGGGCAGAGAGAGAGGGAGACACAGAATCTGAAGCAGGCTCCAGGCTCCCAGCTATCAGCACAGAACCCGACGTGGGGCTTGAACTCATGAACTGCGAGATCATGACCTGAGCCAAAGTCGGACGCTCAACCAACTGAGCCACCCAGGCGCCCCACAACCTAATATTTAAAAAGAAAAGATAATCATGGTATTCATGTCATGTATCAATTCATTGTTCACTAAAGCTGGTTAGTGTAGTTCAGCCAGTGGACAAAAAATTAAAGATGTGTGATGCTACACTTTCCAATCTTGTCAGGGTATCTCTGTAGCTAATGATATGAAAGCCTCTTTTGAAGATGGCTTCCAAAGTCTAAGTTGGAAAGCCCCTTGAGAATGTGCAGCCTGGCCCGAAGTATTCTTCTGGCCTAGCTACAAGCTACAATGCTTTTTTTAATTGGAGAAGATATCTCCTGAGAATGTGATGGGTCCACTCTTTGATTGGATGGGATACCTCAATTCTAATGCACATGTTACCCTCTGCCTGTTCCCTGCAGGTGTTATCACATTAAAGTTCCACAAGAGGACAGAGTTTTATCTAGAATTTCCAATAGGGCCTTCTCCTTGTGGCAGAAACTCCCCACTTTTCTTATCCCTGGGAGCAAGATGTGAAATTTGCCTGTAGGGAGAATCAGTGATGGCATACTACAAAAATCTTCTCCGTGCTCTCCTAACATATTGATGGAAAGACTTTGGTTAGAAATTCCAAAGCAACTTAGTGCATAAAAACTCTTAGGTAAAATGACTTGAACAGAGCACTGGGGCCCTTGTTTATAGTCTTCTTTTTGTCCTTCTACTCCTCAAATGGGTAGAAACTCTATCTCAAACTTTTTTGCTATTGTTTCAGAATAGAGTTCTTCCATGCTCTGGAGCTCTCCTTTTGGTATCCAAGATATGAATTGCAGGTAATGTGGAGCATCTCAGTGGGTTTGGATGACTAACTCATAAATATGAGCATGGTCAGAAACCCCTGTGACGACTCTTCACTGAGTCTCCCTAAATCACAGCCAAGTCTTTCATGTGAGGATTTTCAGGGAAGCCAAAGGTTATGTTCTCTGCTTTCTTTTGTAAATATGTCACAGTCCAATGGACGCAGAGACCAGGGCTCCTCACAGCTGGTGGGGGAGTCATAAGTGCAATCTTTATTAAGATTTAAATCACTTAAAGTCCCATTACTTTCTCCCTAGCCCCAAACATAAAGAAGACGTGCAATATCAAAAAAGGTTTTCTATAAGAATCAACTATTTTTTGTAAAAGTAAAAACATTGACATAAGAATGTGTAATTATTCAGGTTACAAAATCTATCCTGCGTGGTTTTTTTAAAAAGTAAGCTCAAAGGGCAAATTGTTTTTAATATAATGACTCCCCGTTGTGGCATTTTTCATATTCAGTTCAGATGATGTATAATAGAGGACATGTTAGTTGATTTACTCCCACAAAGTCAAGTGCAGTTTTGGTAATTGTAATGGTACTAGCCATGGAAGTAGTGCTTTTATAGGAGAGTGGAACATGGATAATTTTCATGTCATTACCAAATAAACCCATAATTCTTAGCACAAAATCCTTCTACATGTAGCTTTAATGGCAAAAACTTGAGGAAATTTCCAAAGCTGGATCTCATATTACCTAGCTTCCATGAATTAGACATATTTACTATGAAGTAATATCATAAATACTTAAAATTAAACCATAGCTGTCAAGATGAATAAAATATGCTTTATGATCTAGAATGTCTCCTTTTATGGCTAGATTTACTAGCTACTCATCCCCCAACTTCATTAATCCATAAAACATTTCCTATTCAATAATACAAAGTGAGAAAATGCAGTCTTTTTGCTTTTAGTGTAATCTTTAGAGCAAAATTGTATCTGTGTGTTTGTGCTTGTTTTAGTAAGGGAGGGAGAATGTTTTCATTCCCCAAGACTGTAAAGTAATAAATAGCAAATGCCCTTCCTGTGAGTTTACTCTTCTTTGTTTTATAGATGCACTGTGCTTGCCATGAATAAGGCGTCCAATTCCCTGAGGCCTGTGGTGAAGTCAGACAGATTCGGGCTGAAACTTAGGTTACTATATAGTCTTAGGCAAATCATTTAAACTTCTTTGAGTCTCAGTTTCTTCAACTGTAGAATGGGGATACTATCTAACTCTCAGGCTTTTGTAAGGATTGGAGATATTACACACAAAATTAGTATAGTACCTAGCTCCAAGTTGGTCCTAAGTGAATGTATTTATTAAATGACAAGTAAATGCTAAGTAAGTGTATTTATTCTACACTAGACATTGTGTGATCTACCAGGAATAAAAAAAGAGGAAATCCTAGTTCTTATTCTCTAAGAGCTTATGATTTTGTGGGGAAGGGAGGCAAGGAGATATCTACACAGCAAACTATAAGTCAGACCGTGTTTAGACCTCTCAACGAGGGATTGTGAACAGTGCCTGAGAGCCCACAGGTGGGAATAATTCTGATTAGGAAAAGGGGATGGGAAGAATCAGTGTGTTCTTAGGGAAAACTTCATTTAAAAATGACATTTGAGTATCTTTAAGAATAAGTAGAATTTTGACAATTGGAAGAAGAAAGCGCATCCCAGCAAGAGCGGATATGTCAGTCAAGGTACAGTGACCTGGGACACGCCCACAGAGCCCGAACTGCAACTTGGCTCTTCCTGGGTCTGTGACCTGCTGGCCACCCAAAAGATTTTGGAGTTGCCAGCTTCTGTAACTGTTGGTATGTATTTATGTATGTTTGTGTGTGAATACATATTCACAAACATTTTATATGTATACATACACACACACACACAAATACATATTCAAATTATTTTTTTCTTTGGAGACCCTAACACAGACATGAAATTAATATTTAAAAGCTTATATGGAATTGAGATTAACTTGCTCCTATCTAAATATGAACGGTCATATACAATGTCAAGATACGCTATTAGTGTCAGTGTCCCTCATAAGAGATAGAACTCAGGGCACCTGGGTGGCTCAATGGGTTGGGCGTCCAACTTCTGCTCAGGTCATGATCTCACGGTTAATGGGTTGGAGCCCCGCATTGGGCTCTGTGCTGACAGCTAAGAGCCTGGAGCCTGTTTTGGATTCTGTGTCTCCCTCTCTCTCTGCCCCTCCCCTGCTCGCACTCTGTGTATATGTCTCTCTCTCAAAAATTAACAGTAAAAAAATTTTAAAAAAAAGAGAGATTTAACTCTACTCTTAGAGCAGTTCTCTGTTTTTGTACACTCACTGCTTCTTGGGTTTTTCCAGGCCCACCCCTTGTTGCATGGCCCTCCAACAGTGGTGTTATGGTTGTGATGGAGCTGAGGAGTAATATGTGCTGTGCTCCGGAAGCTGCCTGAAATGATTGTATCCATTGGCCTCTGGCTTCACTTTACTACTTGAGGAACCATGGAGAAAAAGGCACATGTTACCTTGTCATGTTTGTACATGGCTATCCAAATTCTTTAACACCTGCATGCAACATAACTAAGTTCCAAGGTTTGCAGCCACTTGGGCCGAATTATTCTTAAAACTGTAAAAATCATGGTATCTTTCCATGCCCTGCAACAGCTGATGTGTGCTGCATAAAAACCAGGCCCTGCCCCATCTTACTGATGATTGTATTTTAATAATAACATCTCATATTTGACGGCTGCTTCATTTACTGCTTCATTTACTTTTATAAGTAGTACTTCATTTGATCTTCACAAATATTAGCCAGGGAAGGAGTTCTTACCCTAATTTTATATACATAGGCATATGGACATGGAAACCTTGAGAAATGAGATGTATAGGAGCACACAGCTAATGGTAACTGGGGGTGCTAGGTTCCCATCCTCCTCTTCCAATTTTAAATTCCATATTCTTCCTCTTCCCTCCATCCTCTTATTCTGTCTCCTTCAGTTTCATCCTTCAACTTATTAAATTATATGTCAGGTATTGTTCTAAGTCTTGGGAATACAGCAGGCAATAAGACAGACCTCTTCATGGACCAAATGGTCCAATGGACTATGTCCATGGAGCTTAAGAATCTAAAATGGCAACTAACTTCAGTTGTGATAAGTACAATTATGGAGGAGACATTTAAGAGGACTCTGAAGTGAATAAACATACTTCCCTGCTTCATTAAGGGCATGTGGGATACATATTATCCTTGGCGTGACTTCTAGGTCATCCTGATGTATCCAGCAATGGTCTGGATACTGTACGAAATTCATACTCAACAGGAAACAAATAGTATATTCCAATGGGGTGCTTAGGAAAATACAATAAAATGAATCCTTACAAATATGTAGACATCTCTGAAGGGGTGAGAGAGGGAGCAGTTTCCAGAACCTAGAATGCATAGCTATCAGAAAAGGCTGCCTGATAGGAACTGTTCCCTTCAGTCATGTGGCAGTTCACCGGGGAAGGAGGGAGTCAGGGAATAAACACCCTTCTAGTTCCCCTCCAGCCCTCTCCTCTGCTGAGACAACCAGTAGTCTAAGGTCAAGGGAGCTTACCGGAGGACTCCCTCGTAGGGCAGGTGTCGAGGGTGGAAAGTGTCTGAAGTGGCGAACGGAAGATGAATAGCTTCTGATTTTTGCAAGCGAGTCCGTCGCTTACAGCCTTACCAGCCAGCCCTTTTAACTCCCATAATCTCATGAACTGTCTCCCTACTTGCATGTACTGTTGTCCTTTATAACGCAAGTCTTTTTCCCAAGCAGCCAAAGTGATTCTAGAAAAAGCCCACAGATCAGATAATGTGCTAATCGACTCCTTGATGCTTTAAAGTCAGTCAATTACTTCCTATTGCCCTTAGATTAAAATCCAGACTTCCATAATCATAAGGCCCTACTTGAGCAGCCCTGTCTGCTTCTCCAGATTCATCAGGAACTCTTCCCTTCCTTGTTCATTATGCCCTGGGCTTCCTGTCACCATCTATATCAAGCCTGTTCTAGCTTCAGGAACTTGATATTTTCTGTTCTCTCTGCCTGATGGTCTCACAGCTGGTGGTTTTCCTGTTCTCCCTTTTCCTCCTCCTCTTCTTCTTCCTCTTTCTTTTTCCTTCTCCTCATTATTAAAAGTAATGTACCTTTTTTGAGGTATAACATCATACATTCAAGGGCCCAAACTTGATAAATTTTTACATGTATACACCCATAAAACAACCACTCAGATCAAGATATAACGCATTTCTAGGGGCGCCTGGGTGGCTCAGTCAGTTAAGCAGCCGACTTCAGCTCAGGTCATGAGCTCGTGGTCCGTGAGTTCGAGCCCCGCGTCAGGCTGGAGCCTGTTTCAGATTCTGTGTCTCCCTCTCTCTGACCCTCCCCCGTTCATGCTCTGTCTCTCTCTGTCTCAAGAATAAATAAACGTTAAAAAAAAATTAAAAAAAAAAAAAAGCATTTCTAGGTCCCCAGAAGGCTCAATTGTGTTCCTGCCAGTCATTGTCTAACCCCCTTCCCCAGGAATTAAAAACAAAAAAAGTATTCTGAGCTCTATCACCATAGAGCAGTTGTGCCTGTTTTTGAACTTCACATAAATGCAATTATGCAACATGTACATCTTCATGTCAGGATTCTTCTGCTGGACATAGTGTCTATGAGATCTCTGCATGTTTTTGCTTCCACCAGCAGTTGGTTGTTTTTGCTCTGTAGTATTTGATTGCATGGACATATTAGCATTTACTTATCCATTCCACCACTGAGAGATATTTGGTTCTTGTTTTTGGTTATTATGACAAACAGTGTTATGTACAATCTGTTGGGTACATGCCCAGGAGCAGAATTGTTACGCCATAGGATTGGGGTAAGTTCAACTTTGTTAGACCCTCCCAGATGGTTTTTGAAAGTGGTTGTGTCAGGGGCCCCTGGGTGTCTCAGTTGGTTGAGCAGCTGACTTCGGCTCAGGTCATGATCTTGCGGTCCGTGAGTTCGAGCCCCACGTCGGGCTCTGTGCTGACAGCTCGGAGCCTGGAGCCTGTTTCAGGTTCTGTGTCTCCCTCTCTCTGACCCTCCCCTGTTCATGCTCTGTCTCTCTCTGTCTCAAAAATAAATAAACGTTAAAAAAAATTTTTAAAAGAAAGTGGTTGTGTCAGCGTACCCTCTAGCATATGAATGTTATGCTCAGTGTATGAGGGCCCACCCTTGTCAGCACTTGGTGTTGACTGGCTAATTTTAGCCATTCTGGGAGGCGCATAGTGGTGTCTAATCACGGTTTTCGTGTGCATCAATTTGATGACTAACAATGTTAAGCAACACTGTATGCTTATTGATCATTTAGATAGCCTCTTTGGCTACAGAAAGCCATAAGTGTTGGGGTCCCTTCAGCTTTACAAGTAGCTACTCACATATTTTCTCTGGTTGATTCTGAGCGACTCTGCTCAGAACCCCCACTTCAGAAGCAAGTCACTTCTCCCTGCCCTCTAACCCAGGGATGCTAGCTGCTAATGACTTATAGCTGATTCTCTTTCAGGGGTTACTCCGATATGGGATGTCTCTAAAGAACCATCCCTTTTTTTTCAGATCAGCCAAGGCTTCTTTTACAAATAAATTGCGATTCACTTCACCCTCTACCTAAGTCCCTTGCTTTCACTCCCTCACAGGTACAGATCCTGGAAGCCCTCTTCCAGAAACTTCCATCATGCAGATCTCCCTCTCACAAGCTGTTCTCTGGACTCAGGGACCCCCTAGGTCCCTGTGACTAACGCCCCTTCTCTGCTGCAGCTGTGTCTCATCAATATTGGTTCCTTCATTCCCAATAAAGTCTCAATAATGTGGTACAGGTGCTTGGAATGGTGTGCTGTCCTCTGCTGGCTTCCTGTTCACCTTGGGTCCAGTATAGGCCTTAGCTTAAGGGTTCCCTGAGGAAATGTTGATAAAGAGTCAAATCCTCAGGCATCCCTGATGCTAGAGGATGACCACCAAACCAACTGTTAAATTTTCTTCCCTAAGGTGTGCATACACCAATGCCTACAACAGGAGTGAAAGAGAAGACACCAAGCCTTATTAAAAATGTCCATTAAGTGACTACCACAGGCATTGAGTACAAGGCCAGGGGTGAATTGTAGTTAAGGGGAGTGGTAGCACTTTTTGTTTGCTCTGTTGTTTTTTTTGTTTTGTTTTGTTTTGTTTTGTTTTGTTTTGTTTTGTGGAAAGGCTTGGGATGGCAGGGTGACTAGCCCGTCTCTGGGACCTTCCTGGCTGCAGCAGTAAACTTCTGCATCCTGCCAATGCCTGAGTTCTGGCAAAGGAGGACCACTGCTTGGTCACATTAGGTATTGTCAGGAAGCTGATTAAGGAAGAGTTGAATTTTTCTGACAGCTGAAGGGCCAGTTCTGTCTTCTCAGCACCTACTTAGAATGATTAAGAAAAAAAAAATCCCATAAATTAGTGAGGCTAAAAGATTTATGGTGTATTCTGAACATATCAGAATTGGATTAGTTATCATGTGACGAAAGAGAGCCACTTCAAGAGTGCATCATATGGAGGTGAAAAATGTGTGTCTTGATAAATAGAAAGTAATTGGAGTGGTATCTCATTTTCAGCCGCTTTCCCTTTGTTACATTCTGAATGATGTGTGCTTTACTGCATTGATTTGAAGATTTTATGAAAATGCATAAGCTGCTGACATTTTGGGCACCGTTAACGATGAAAACTTATTGTACGTTATGCCAAATTGAAAGGAATAGAAATTAATAGTGTCTGAGGATGATGTGGCAGTACGGCGCCCAACACAGCCACAAACTCCAGTGAAAGGAGCAGAGCTTTGTGACGTTTGTGTAGAAAATACTGTGCTGTAAGAGTGCCCGAGCCCAAAAGCGACCTCCTGCTTAAGTAGAACATTTAGCTGCTGGGACACTTCTCCCTGTGAGTACTGGCTACAATTGCTTTCTGCTTCTGCTGAAGGTTACAAGTGTCTGAGAAAGAGTTGCTAAACTTTGTGGGGAGGTTACTTTCTACTACTTCATAAAGTGAAGTCAAAAGGTAGCCAGTCCTGCGTTGCAGCTCCTCTGTGCCAGCAGGGACCAACTGCTTCTTTCTGTTTAGCCATATTTACCATGTGGTTTTTGTCTTCATGCTTATTGCATGGTTGCAAGATGGTTACTCCACCACCTACATTTGTCTGTTTTTGTCAGGGGGGAAGGGAAGGGCGGAAGGCAAAAATGTGAGTGCCAGGTAAGTTCAAAGTGCTGTCTTGGACTTTAACAATTCCTATGTGTATCTCATTGGCTAGGGCTGTGTCACATGGCCACCTAACCATATGATTGCATAGGCTCTGTCGGATGGCTGCCTATGGCTGCAGGTGGGAGAGAATGCAGTTGTTTTTTGTTTGTTTTGTTTGTTTTGTTTTCTTTGGCTTGGAACATCACTGCTTTCTATACCCCCTCTATCAGAGTTCTGTTAGTGGGGAAAAGATGAGATATGGCGGTAGGCAGCTGGTAGCATTCAGCACAAGATGAGAGCCTCCCCATCTACTGCCTGAAAGTAGGTTAGAAATCTATGTCTGATTAGGACATCTGCTTGGATGTAAGCTCCAGGCTATGTATTACACAAAATTCCTTGGTGAGAGGAAATGTCAAATGAATGAGAATAAGCAATAGAAAGACTTCATGCAACTCTGTGAAGATAAAGAAAATGTCATTTGAGTGCATGTAAGGGGAGAATAATCTTGACTTTATTTATAAGAAATGAGTTAGTAACACTTCATAAATGGATTCATCTGGCACATGGTTCATGTAGCACCTAAAATTGTGCCTTGCACTTACTGTCGACTTGAGAGATAATGATAATCTACTATTTCTACCCGTAAGGTGAAATATCATATCCTCATTGGTGGTGTAGGACCAACAAATGAAAAATGGTAACCAACTGAGTAACTTTTCAGTAAGAGAAGAGAGGTCACTTGGCTGGGGTGGGGTTAGGAAAGGCTTCATGGAAAAAGGAGGCTTGTCCGGGACCTTGGATGAGGGATTCAATTTGGACATTTAGATAAGATGGTGAAGAAGGCATAGAGTCAATTCAGTCCTGGGTCTGGATGACCTTTTGGATGAGGAACTGTGAGAAAACCAGCTTAAAAAGATGCACAGGGTACCAGTCGCCTACACATTACTACTTTCTCTGTTTTCTTTCATAGGAAACCTCGCACATTATTACATTAGGTGATAGGTCCATTTTGAAAACCACATTTCTCTGCATCTTTTGCAGCAAAAATGGCCAATGAGGTAGGTGGAAGAGTAAGTCTTTTAGGACTGGGACTCCCAGGACAGATCTTTAAAAGGCCCTGACGCAGTCATAGGCATGTACGTTTTTATCCTTGTCTTTTCCTCTTTTCTTGCTTCTTAGAACATTGATGTGATCCCTGGAGGTGCAGTGGCCACCTTATAAGCATGAGGTTATCTTCAAATTGGAAACTAGAAGATAAAGATTAGAGAGGAAAAAGATATACAGGGCACTGGGCTGGCTCAGTTGGTTAAGCATCCAACTTCAGCTCAGGTCATTATCTCACAGTTTTTGAGTTTGAGTCCCGCATCGAGCTCTCTGCTGTCAGCGTGGAGCCTGCCTGGGATCTTCTGCCCCCTATCTCTCTGCCCCTCCCCTACTTGCATGTAGGCATGCTCTCTCTCTCAAAAATAAGTTAACATTAAAAAAAAAAAGTATACAGTGCCTGAACCCCTGCTGACCATGGAGCTCCAATACCAAATCCAGACACTTTTATGAAGTAAGAAAATAAACTTTTATATTAGATCACTGTTATATGGGAACCCAGTTATATGCAAGAGAGCCTAACTCAAACAAAGGCTAGGAGATGAGATTGGAAACATAGGATCAGGCCAATTTACAATTTTTGAGCATCAACTGTCTGCCAGACAGGAACCTTGTACATTGTGGACATTCTCAATTCCCTCCTTTTCTCTCTGTTATGTTTCAAGCTATTGCTGAGGTGAGGCACAACCAGAGCTGATAAAGCTGGCATTGTATCATCTCTCCAATAAGGGGGTCTTCTTGACAACTGATCGTTCCCAGACATACTGTTCCTATGCCTGCTAGTGACCTTGTGGTAGGCAGCTGTCACCTGCTGTTCCCTGACCGACACAAACACGCCGGAAGATTTCAGGTCTTCTCTACTCAAGAGTTCAGACAATACATTCAGGGGCGCCTGGGTGGCTCCATCGGTTAAGCATACAACTTCAGCTCAGGTCATGATCTCATGGTTTGTGGGTTCAAGCCCCATGTCAGGCTCTGTGCTGACAGCTCAGAGCCTGGATCCTGCTTCTGATTCTGTGTATCCCTCTCTCTCTCTCTCTCTCTCTCTTTCTCTGCTTCTCTCAAAAATAAATAAACATTAAAAAAAAGAGTTCAGACAATACATTCATTTTTAAATTTAATTAATTAATTAATTAATTTTTTACATATATGAAATTTATTATCAAATTGGTTTCCATACAACACCCAGTGCTCATGCCAACAGGTGCCCTCCTCAATACCCATCAGACAATACATTCAAAACAAATCGTGGCATTTGCCGTTTTGCCCTGGGCCCTAACCCATAAATCTGGCCACCTACCTTGCTCAGAACACAGAAGCAGGTCCTAACCAGTGTAAATGCACCTTAGGCCTCTCAAGGGCCTTCCAGGGATATCCTCTGTCTTTTTTCTAATGATCCTTTTTCCTTCCCCGGTCACTTAGGTGCTCCACAAAGCAGACGCTGAGACTGAGATAGGAGCACAAGCAGTCTGGGTAGGGGGGAGGGGAAAGGTAATATCTGTGAAAGATGGAAGGTAAAAGAAGAGCGTATCGTACCAGGAGACCTCAGGCTGTGACGCCACTCTGACTAATTCGGCTGATGCAACAGCCGCCCACGAGAGGGGTCCTGCTCTGGGCAGAAATGGTCAGATTCCCTTGCTGTCACTGGCTGGCAGATGCCCAGGCAAAGTGTGGCATCGGCAAAAGGGCGGAGACGAAGCCTCAAGATGCTAGCAGCTGCAGGCCATCAGCTAATCACTCTTCCAGAAGCTGGATAGGAATTCTTCTTGCAAGGATCTTTTTAAAAAAAATATTTTTAATTAAAAAAATTGTTTTTAAGTTTATTTATTTTGAGAGAGACAGAGATAGTGTGAGCAGGGGAGGGGCAGAGAGAGAGAGAGAGAGAGAGAGAGAGAGAGAGAGAGAGGGAGGGAGGGAGAGAGAGAATCCCAAGCAGGCTCTGCACTGTCAGCACAGAGTCTGGTGCGGGGCTCAAACTCAGGAATCCCTGAGATCATGGCCTGAGCTGAGATGGAGAATCAGTCGCTTAACCACCCAGGGGCCTCTCTTCTTGAAAGGACCTTAGTGGCACCTCCATGGCTATCACAGCCCTATCCCCAAATTCCCCTCTATTTAACCCTCTCTTACTCCCCAGAGGCTCCCAGCAGGCTTCTGGGTCCATCTACGCCCACTCAGAAACCCATCAATTCCAAAGTCCCTCTTACGTCTGACACATTTCTCAACCTTGGTTATCCACTTAGTGCTGAGCTACTTCTCTGCAGTTTCTGCTGCCATGCGATGCGGACAATGAAGCATGGTTTCAGGGTCTCCCAACTTGGGGGCTGGAAGGGAAGAAAGTGAGAATTGATCATCAAGGGGGTGGGGAGGGTCAAAAAGAGAACTTCCACACTGGCTGCAGCTTGTTTTCAGCTAAAATGTTTATAATGCAGCAAACCTCACAGCTGAAAGATGACTCTCCTTCACAGACCCCCTATTCACATGGTTTTAACACTATTTCCTAAGAACTATAACCCAGGCTGCATTTTGCTAAGAATGCATCTGCTTCCTTCCCAAAGCAGCTTGTGTTCACTGGACCCCAAAGGGATCTGGGCTCAGCTCCTTCTGCTCCAGATAGCCTGGGGAGAAGGAGACTCCACTCAAGTCTACTCTGACACTCCAAAATGACCTTATTTCATCCTCGTGGTCACCCTGCAATGCATTCCATTCATATTTAACATCGCAGGCAGCCAAGATGCCATGTGTTGAGGTAATTAGAATAGAAGGAACCAGGACACAGACTCAGATCCATCTGGCAGTAAAGCTCATTCACTTTCTGATGGTCCACGCTCAGCAGGAGAGTTTGGACCTTATGGATCCATTCATTCATTTGTTCAGTACATGCTAATTAGGCACCACTATGAGCCTGTGGGTCCCTGATTCTAGGTAGCTTTTGTTTTAGTAGAGGCACAGACCTTGGTTTCATTTGTGATGTTAGCTAATGTGGACCAAGCATTGCCAGACGCAGGCATTCTCCTGTGTTACCTTCTCACAGCACCCTATGAAGAAGTAGGAGGTATTTTTAATCTGCACTTTGCTGCTGACAAAGGTGGAGTTTAGCAAAGTTAAGCAATTGCTCAAGGTCATGCAGCAGGTAAGTGGCAAAGTGGGGATTTAATCTCAGGCAGTCTGATGCCAGGGTTCATATACTCAATTGCTAGACTATATGGCTGCTCCTTAAGGAAATTAAGAGGCACAAGAGGTCTTTTTTTAATTAAAAATTTTTAATGTTTATTTATTTTGAGAGAGAGAGAGTGCACAAGCAGGGTAAGGACATAGAAAGAGGAAGACAGAGAATACCAAGCAGGCTCTGCTCTGACAGCACAGAGCCCAACGTGGGGCTCGAACCCACAAACTGTGAGATCATGACCTGAGCTGAAGTCATACGCTCAACCAGCTGAGCCACCTAGGTGTGCTGAAGCACAGAAGATCTTTAAAGCAAAGCGTGGCGTGCTAAAAGTCACCTGCACGACGTAGTATAGGACAGGGTGCTGCTCATCCAGGATGCCACCAAGTGCATCAGAAGGGACAGTGTGCTCTATCCATACTTGGCTGCTGATGTCAGTCCCTAAGACTGATGTTGCTGAGTCCGAGATAGTCATGAGAGATGCAGCTAGAATGATGAAACAGTTTTACCTTGAGAACCGATTTTTAAAAATAATCTTTAGTGAAAAAGATTAAAGACCGCATTGGGCTATTATGTCAAGTCCATGCAATCAACCACCGGGTTATGGACAGTGTGAATACTTTCAAAATTATGAAGATGAGAAACAGGTGGCTCTCTCATTCTATAATACAAGGAGGGACATGTTTCCCATTGCTGGTTGGCTGCTTTCTTTGTTTCAGGAAGAGCAAGCACTTTGCCCTCCCTTATGCCACTTTTGAGAAAAGCTGTTGTTTCCAAAGTTCTTATAGATAAAAGTGTAACTTGTTCAGATGCCATTTTATGTGAATGCTTGATACATAAAACAAGTCAAGAGGATCTGCTGGAGAGAGGGCAAAGGAGTATCTCCTGGCTTCAGTTTCTTCAGGACTGAGAAGGCAGATTCCATGTCTGCTGGTAAGCAAAAATTTTTAATCTTGTGATACAACGTCACTCTTTGGTCATCAGGCCGCATAAGAACCCTTAGCAGTCATCAAGCAATGAGATAGTGTGAAATAGATTTTGGAACATGAAGGTGAGGAAGTGGACAGTGTCTAGGAACCCGTGTTTGCAAGCCTGGGAGAAGAGGCTATCCTGGACATGGCTGGCCTTCTACATAGAACAGGGAGGAGATGAGGAGGAGGAGGTAGATTTTGAGGCATGCATCTTCTTGCTTGTGATGTGTGGGTGGGGAATAAAAGGGAATGTCCCTGTTATCAACTGAGCTTGAAATTGTGCAATGCTGGTGATTTGTGGGGGAAGATGTTACAGTCCAAGCATATGGTCTGCAATACGCTCTAAAGTTATATCCAATCATAAATTAGGGTATGGCTGGGGTTAAGGTTTTCATCCGATTATAAGATTTGTGATGCTCATTTTTAACATTTTTTGGTTTGGAACTCAAGTAGAGAAGCACAAACCACATTTGGGCTGACTTTCACTTTGAGAATAAGGCAGTAGCTCTCAAATCATGTTTGCAATTGCTTCCCAATAGTTTTTAGCAATAGAATTCTGTTTTCAAATTAAATATTACTTGGGATTCCATGACACTGACTAGACAATTCAGTATTTTATCAGCATAAATGTGTAACTTTTGTCTTATATAAAGTTAGGGATAAAAATGGGACTGTTTTGATGATCCATAATATTTGAAATTAGAACATAATGTTGCAGTCTTTTATCAATTCCAGTTTCCAGTTTGTTCTACGTGTTCTTCCTTGTTACCACAGATTTGAGAAAATGGTGGTTTACACAGATAGGAGTTTTTAAGTAAAAGTTAAGTGTTTTTAAGTAACTTACTCTTTATTCCCAGAATACTATGTAATTAACCCAAAGTAGCAGAAGATATTTTATCCCGAGTTTTTCGTCAGAATAAGTTTTATTGGCACACAGTTTATCAGTTATTTCCCACAAGCTAATTTTTGATATTAAAATTTAAAAACCGATTCTTTAGTAAATTATGGCTGTGGCACCCAGTGCTCTTTCTTTCCTTGGAATGTGTTTCCTGTGTCAAGTATCACCTGCTCCTGGGCAGTTGTAGAATCTTCTGGGGCAAGCTGGGTGCCATTGGTGATTCATCATTTTACTGGTTTTCAGTCAGAGTTCCATGTAACCGAAGAGTTTCACTCGGAGTTCATTAAAAAATATATTACCCATTTTCAAAGTGTCATCTTGAAAAGCACATACATTTTGTCACATTGGAAACATTTCATGCACTGACTGTGCATTCCACCAGCCCAGTTTCTTTGGATGGTGTTTGCATCAAGCATCTTCTGTCACCTTTGGTTAATGGAAGAGTATACTGAGACTGAGGACAGATTCCCTATGCAGCAGAGATTTGTAACTGTTCCTGCAATATCCATTTTATCCTTTGTTCTTAAAAATGGGAACCCATAACAATGTAGAAGACATTTACCAGCCTCCTTTGTAATACAATGTGATCACATGATCTAGTCCTGGAGTTTAAGCAGTGTTGTATGGTACTTTAGGATATTCTTTATAGGCAATTTAGATATTTAGTATTCTTCTTTATTGACCTTCCATGCTTTCCCTTTCTTTTGTCCTGGAATGTGAATGGGAAGGCTGGGGCTCCAGCAGCCACCTGAGACCATGAAGTGATCTTAAAAATGGCAGCCTAAGGATGTTAATGCAGACTAATAGAAGAAACCTGAGTCCTTGATGACTGTGGAACCATCATGCTACCTCTGAAGTCCCTACTTCTGAACTTCTTTCACTGCTAATTGTTTAAGCTATGCTTATATATAGCCAGACCTAATTCTGACTGATGCTAACAGAAAGCCATCATCTGGAATGAACTATGAATCTTTAGGTTGGTAGATGTACCAGTTAATACCCTTTTGATTATATGTAATAGACATTGAAGAAATGGTGGATTAGGTAATAAGGTGTTTAATTATCTTATATAATGTGAAGTTAGAAGGTAGGTAAAAGTCAATTGGCCAAAGTCAATTCAACAGCTTGGTAATTTCATCATGGACCCAGACTCTTGCCATTCTTCTGCTCTTCCTACCTCTGTGTCTAGGAAACGTCTCCTTTGTGGTCTCAAAGTATCTACACACAACTACATTCGTGGAAGAGAGAAAAGAGGTTGAACTATCTTTGAACATCCCTATCATTTCTTTAAGTCAAGAAATACAGGGGCACCTGGGTGGCTCAGTTGGTTAAGTGTCTGACTTCGTCTCAGGTCATGATCTCATGGCTCGTGAGTTCAAGCCCCACTTTGGGCTCTATGATGAAGCTCAGAGCCTGGAGCCTGCTTTGGATTCTGTCTCCCTCTCTCTCTGTCCCTTCCCAGCTTGTTCTCTGTCTCTGTCTCTCTCTCACATATAGATAAACATTAAAAAAAATTAAAAAATACTAAAAATAAAATCAAGGAATACATATTTCCAATATGCTCTCAAGCAGACTTTCCCTTATTAGCCAGACTTGGAAATATTGCCCCCCACTAGACTGCTCACTAACAAAGCAATGGATTACCATAACTGACTTAAGAGCAAGCACCAGTTATCCTTTGAGATTGTGCACTTTGCAACCCAAACAAAATTGAGATTCTGTAAAGTAGGGAAGAAGGAGTAAATGGTTCCTGGATGGGTAACATAATAGATGTTCCCAAGAGATTTTAAAAATGGCATGAGAACTGGCAGGTCAGCTAGAGAGCAGTGACCCTAATGGAATCTACCATTATGCAGGGCCTCCTGGAACCTGCCTCTGCCCACAAGGCAGGTGAAAGTTTACTCCCAGACTGGCCCAGCAAAAGCAGAGAACACTAGCAGGCAGAACTTCCCTAGGAAATACTGTGGAGGTAAGGACTCTCCCCACCCCCACCTCCACATACACCCACAAGTTTCTTCCTCTGGAAGCAGGAAGAAGCTGCAGGTGACCCCTGCTTGGCAAAGACCTTATCCACCAGCCTTAATAAGCTCCTGCTTATTGGGAAATAAAGTGGACTTGCATTAACAAAATGTCTGCATAATTTAAAAGGCTGAAATGTTAAAGAAATTTTCCTAAAATATATATTGTTCCTCCTTCATAGCTGAAGTATATGAAATGCTTTAAGCCTTTTCCTGTTTTGTTTCTGGTTTTTTGGCTTTTCTTTTTTTTTTTTTTTTTTGGTCGATCAGCGTCATCTTTAAGAACATCGATTTTTTTTTAACAGCTTTATTAAGATGTAATTTACATACCACAGAGGACACAATTCAGTGATTTTTAGTGTATTTAGAATTGTGTAACCATCACCACTATCTAATTGTAGAATATTTTCTTCTTCCCCAGAAGAAAACCTGTACTCAGCAGTCGCTCCCTATTAATGCTCTCTGGCACTCCTCCACACCAACCGCACCCCCAGCCCAGCCCTAGGCAACTGCCAATCTGTTTGCCTCTGTGAATTTGACTACTCTGGATGTTTCATATAAAATGCATCACAGAATATGCAGTCCTTTGTGTGGGACTTCATCACCTTAGAACATTTTTCATAATCACTCACATTGTAGCATGTACCCGTACTTCATTTTATTACCAAATAGCATTCCATTGTAGGGATATGCCGCATTTTCTTTATCCACTCATCTATCGATAGACTTTGGAATTGTTTTCACTTTTTGGCTGTTATGCATAATGTTGCTATGAACATTTGTATACATGGTTTAGTGTGGACATAAATTTCCATTTGTAAGTGCATTAATGTTTTGCAGAAAAAGATCGTTTTAAATAACAGTAGGCATTGGGGTGCCTGGGTGGCTTGGTCGGTTAAGCGTCCAACTTCGGCTCAGGTCATGATCTCACGGCCTGTGAGTTCGAGCCCCGCGTCGGGCTCTGTGCTGACCGCTCAGAGCCTGCAGCCTGTTTCAGATTCTGTGTCTCCCTCTCTCTCTGCCCCTCCCCTGTTCATGCTCTGTCTCTCTGTCTCAAAAATAAATAAACGTTGAAAAAAAATTAAATAAATAAATAACAGTAGGCATAAATGCTTATGAATATAAGGTAAAGTATGACTCCCTTATATTGCTTATTTGTGTGACAGTAGTGATAGTGTTGAGAAGGATTCAGAGGAGGCAAAACTCCAATGAGGTGAAGCAGGACAGTGAGAGGCCTGTGCCTGTGAGACTGTGTACATGTGCATGCATATGTGTACCTTGCTTTAAGCCATAGTATCCTGTATTAATCAGTCTTTCCTCCATTGACTTGCATCATGGTATCAATTCAATTTAGTGAACAGCCATTGAGCCCTGAAAATGTACAAGGCATTTGTGTGCATCTGTAGTTCATCTGTGGCAATAAAGCTTTCTTTCATGTCTGTCAGCTTCTTAATGTTCTCTGGCAGCTGTCTCCTGGTTAGTAAATGAACTCTTGGTTGGGTGGAGCGTGAGTATAAGAAGAATCATTTCACAATGTTTTTAATAAGTGCTTAATCTTTCTATAAATCAGGCAACATTCCCCTGCTTCTTTTGTACTTTTGGATACATGTGTATATAGAGAGAGTAATAATGACCACCTTTTAGTGACTTTACTTATTACTGTTGCTATACAAGTGATTTTTTTGCCCTAGCTTCACATTAAAATCGTATGGAGGAGCTTTAAAACTGCCCTGGCCCCACTCTTAGAGATTCTGTTGTAACTGGTCTGGGGCAAGTTTTATTAAAGTATACCCAGGGAACTCTTAAGATATATACTGGCTTCAGAACGACTTACACCAGACTGTGTGGGTACTTTCCATGCAATATTTCAAATCCTGTCCATAACCTGCCCAGTGGATATCAATACATCCTATTACAGATTTTGAGAACACTTCTTGAACACTTACTATGTGCCAAGCACTTTTAAACGTTTTACATGCGTCAACTCATTTAATAATTATAATGGCCCTTTGGAGTAGGTGCTATTATCACCTGCATTTTTTGGATGAAGAGGCTGAGTCTCACAGCAGTTAAGTAGCTTGCTCAACATTGTGTAAGTAATAAATGGAGGAGGAGAAGGAATTAGAATGAGAATCCACAGTCTGAACCCTCATTCTCTATTACAGAGCAAGAAATAACATCAAAGATCTATTATAGGAAAATAAGTTGTTCACAAAACTAGTTTGGAAACCAGGTCTTCTGACTTCAAGTAATAGCAAAACTGCTGCTACTACTACTGATGATGATATTGATGATGGTGATGATGATACCATTATTCATAACATTTTACTAGCATTTATTGACAGCTTACATGATCCAGACTTGGTGCAAAGGAACTTATTTAATACTTGTGGCAAATTACTGAAATAGCTCCCATTATCTCTACTGTTTTTTCCCATCAGATGACTGAAGCTTAGAAGGGTCAATGATGGTGCCTAAGGTTCTTGATTGAGCTGGGATTCAAACTCAGTTTTCGCTATGAACTGCCACTCTTTCCATGGTACTCTCTCTATGTAAACATCAGTGTATGCCCACAAGAATATTGATATTCCATTCAGCCCCTCCAGTGACTCCTCGATAGGGACAATCAAATTCCAAAGAGTTTTTTAAAAGTTACCCAAAACAGTTCTTATCATTTGAATAGGGGTTCTGGATGAATATTGGCCCCATGTAGAGAAAAGAATAAAAGACAAACTCAGGGAAAAGTAGAAAAAGTTGTAAAGAGTTAGTCTAGGCTTCTAAGGGTCAAGGATATGTTTTCCTCATGCCTGTATGAACCATGTCCAAAGCCTGGGTGCACTGTAGAGGCTAGGGAACCTCTAGGAGGGAGAAGGCTAAGTGGAGGATGAGGAAGAGGAGGCCATCCAGCCAAGTCAATGAGGGAAGACTGGAGGATACTCTATGGGGCCACAGATCTGGCCCACTTTGCATAGGATGCTTACTCCTGGTGCAAGGAGGACTGTTTGGTAGTTAATACAGAGGAAGGCATGTGGCTTCATATGATGAGGTTGCAAAGTTAGTTTCATGTCCTGAAAATAGGCAGACTAGAGGTTCTAAAGACATGCAAAAATGAGAAGAACATGGTGGGCCTGGGTGTCTCAGTTGGTTAAATGTTGACTCTTGCTTTCAGCTCAGGTCATGATCTCATAGTTTCCTAAGTTCAAGCCCTGTATCAGGCTCTGCTCTTGCAGTGCAGAGCCTGCTTGGTATTCCCTCTCTCTCCCCTCTGTCTGCCCCTCCCCCACTTGTGCAGTGTCTCTCAAATACATAAATATACTTCAAAAAAATGAGAGGGACATGGCTCACAGCTCATGATGACAATTTCAAATATGTATAAGTGGGAAGCAGAGGTCACACCTTTGCTATTTTGGGAACAAGGAGATTTATTTGATGGTTCATGAGCAGTTTTTGACAATACTCTGGATGAAAGATATGCTAATGGATTGTAGAGTGTACAGCTTAGGTTGAACTGACGAAATGGAATGGACATTGAGAAGCTTTGCCATTGATTCCAGAGCCTGCAATACAAGTGTAGCCTTTTGCTGAGAAGTTTGATTGTGCTAAGAAAGGGGATGGTGTATCCTTCTGATGACCTTGTCAGAAGGCCCCCAACAACTCCGTCTCCTGTGGGCTACTCGGGACCACAAGGTGTTCCTGATCCCTTCTAAGTTTGGACATTTTGGGCAACAGTGTTGGGTTCTGTGGACTTCTACCAGGAGGTGATGAATTGGTTGAACAAACGTGTTCTATCTCGAGAACAGGTCAGTTCACAGTCCGCCTTGCACAGCCTCTGAAAGCCAGTGTTGTTATTTCTCCCCGGGTGTGTGAGTGTGTGTGTGTGTGTGTGTGTGTGTGTGTGTGGGCACTCACATATGAAGTTTTAGTCAGGAGCTGGAGATGGGGAAAAGGGAAGGTCAATATTTATGAGTGGGTTTCTAAGATTTTCTTTTATTTTTCTTATTTCATTTTCATGATCAACATATGCCTTCTGGTGTTGAAGTCCCCATGATTTAGCATTTATAAGTAACTAAAAACAAAACCTTATAGGAAATTAGATTCTTTTGCTTTAGCTTATTTTTCATTTTTGACTTCATAAAAATGGAAAGAAATTCTATTACCTGAGAAAAGGCTTTCACTTAGAATGTTATTAAAACAAATACCCTGAATGCCTTCAGTGTAGACTGGATTCTTTCCATAAAATTGCAAATATATTCACCACATTGCCTGAGTTTTCTGCACACTTACTCCAGGCCCAGCCCACATGACACATGCATTTTCTTTTCTCTCTGGGCTGCAGGTTCTTTCTTGATTTCCTCCTTCTTTTAATTTCTAGCTGTCAGTCTGTCGAGCTTCTCCTTTTTACATAAGACTAAACTTACCCTGGGAGCTGCTCAAGTTTCACTGGGGGCAATCTCATACTGGGATTTCGGTTCTAATTATTTAAACCACATGACTAATCTATGGAAAATCCCCAGGTTTTTGCCATTTTCAGGCATACTAGTATCCTTGCAACAATGATGTCTTTTTTCCAAAAGGCTGAGTTTGATGGGTTTGTTGTTGTTGTTGATATTTTACGCCATTCATAGATCTTGTCTTGGTGAATCCTGTTGCTTTTGCCAAATAGATGACCCATTTTTCCAGTGTCTGCTGGGAGTGGAGATGCTGGTGAATATCTGGCAGCAGCATGTATTGAACACCCACTGTGCGCCCAATACTGCAACTGGCAGCTGCAGGCAGGTTGGAAAGACAGCAGTGACATTGTGTTTGCCCTCAAGGAACTCGCTCGCTAATGGGGAAATGGGGTGAAAGACAAACAGTGGTGAAAACAGTTAAAAAGAGAGAAAAGGATCAAACACCAATGACTACAAGTGCCCCGGCTTTGGCTGGATGCCCACGAGACGACCCCCCAGGAACAGAGACTGCACACAGAGAACAGGGAAGGGTGAGAAGGAGAGCCACAGAGTAGGGGTACAGTCACCGAACTTTATTCAGGGGCCTTCACACTTTCTGTGTTATCTGTGTCCTAATAATTTTCAAACATTATATTCCTCTGTGTTACATTCATTTATTTAAAAAATATATTTAAAATTAAAAGGGAAACTAATATCAATATGATTGCTCTAAATCTGAAAAGGTAATAATAAGGCATTTTTTTTTAATGTTTAGTTTTGAAAGAGAGAATGTTCAAGCGAGCAGGGGAGGGGCAGAGAGAGAGAGGAGAGCAGTGGATCTGAAGCAGGCTGTGTTGACAGCAGAGAGCCAGATACAGGGATCGAACTCACCAATCGTGAAATCATGACCTGAGCTGAAGTCAGACCGTTCACTGACTGAGCCACCCAGGTGCCCCAATAGGCATGGTTTTTAATTGGTTGCATAAATCAGTGAAAACACAACATTATTATTACCTTTTAGCTAGCTAGTGTTGCCAGTGGAAATCCTCACCTTGAGACTGGTCATCTTGTTTTAAAGGGAGATTGACCACTGTGAGGGAAGTGTTCCAAATGCACCAGCACCAAGCTGAGACTGCTTCTTTTGTAAGAAGGGATGGGAAAAGAAGAGGAAGGGGAATGATGTTCCGCATGTTCTTACTGTGATATAGTATTGTTTTCCCCTCAGATGTGTGTACAACATGATGGAAACCTGGTATCTGGCCTGAGAAAGGCCATACATTGGAAAGCCCCAATCTTGTCTAGGAGAGGGTACTCAAGGAAACCAGTTGTGATTTGGAGGCTGCTGTTGCTGAGGGTTGCTGGGTACAGTGTCCAAAGCCGGTTCAGTTGTGATTTAGGTAAAACCATTCCTGGGAGGTTCACTTCCACCAGTGGAGGCAGGCTTCTGTGTGGCTGAGCAATTGAGAAATCACACACTGTGGTTATAGTCCACACAGACGGAACTCTTCTGAGGCCCAGAGTGTACTGGCGGGCAGCATGGAGGAGGATCCAATCAGGGGGGAAGGATAAGGTGAAGACTATGGACTGCCTAGGTACTGGGAGCTTGCTCCGAGCATACCTGGTCCTGGGGCAACACTGGCTTGACACCTTTGAGTTTCCGCCCAATGCACAGATGGGTTTCTGCCCCTCTGCCGGGTGGCTTCACACCTGCATTTCCTGTTCTGCCTATAGTCTGGGCTTTGTCCCTGGATGCCACCATTTGGCTATCTCCTGGCTCCTTGCTGTGCTGCCATACAAGCCATGTGACTATAGGTTGTTAAAATTATTGTAAAAAGATGTTAATTTTTTTTTCATGTTTATTTTTGAGAGAGACAGAGACACAATGCGAGTGGGTTAGGGGCGGAGAGAGAGGGAGACACAGAATCCGAAGCAGGCTCCAGGTTCCGAGCTGTCAGCCCAGAGCCCAACGCGGGGCTCGAACTCACGAGCTGTGAGATCATGACCTGAGCCGAAGTCGGATGCTCAACCGACTGAGCCACCCAGGCGCCCCTGTAAAAAGATGTTAAAGGAAGCAGAGGTAAACACGGTTGCAATATGGATGGTCAGACCTTGAGAGGAGGTGTTGAAAGGGTGCTAGCCCCATCCCCCCAAAACTGTTTACGCCCCCCTCCTGCTAAAGATTCAAACTACAGCCCACTCTGCCTGAGCTACCAGAGTTCCCTGTGGTTGTTGTGTTTGTCCCCATGGCCACAGCTTGTCTGTAACAGGAGGGAATTACAGCATCCAGATAAAATGAACAGCAGGATAGAGGGAGGAACACAGAAGTCTGGCAACTGGGACTGTATCTTTGCATGCCCAGGCTGGGCTTGGATATAAATAAGTTTGAGCCCTATTAGGTGATAGGATTGTACTGTCTGTTGTCCCAGACATCCTGGGTCAGACCAAGTCCTACATGAAGGCATGGTCTGAGGGTCTCCAGATGGCATGGTCAAGATCCATTGCTGAGGTACCCAGGGGTCTGCACCCTCCCATGTAGACTGTCCTTTCCCTCTACCCTGCCATACCCTGGGTCTCCTTGGGAGCCTCCTTCACTGGTCTGATCACACTGTGTGACACATACTGTATTATACTGATGGGCTCAAGTCTGTACCTGTCTTCAGACTGTGGAATCTCGGGAGCTGCATTCATGTCTTATTTGTCTTTGTGTCCTCACGTGTACCATGGCATTTAGCACAAGGTACACATAGCAGTCAGTGTGCTTAGCTTGTAACATTCTAACCTTCTTTAGCTAGTTTAAGCAAAAGAGGTACGAAATAAATTAGTTTAGAGTTCACAGAATCTATGGAAGGGCCAGCAGTAGGCCTGGAGATGGCTCAGCCAGGAGCAAAGTCCAATCCCTGCTACCCCCAGGAGGCCAATCGTTAAGGACCCCACTGTCTTCACCACTGGGCACAAATATCTCAGATCCTGGCCCGACGCTGGGTTCTCCCTTCTTAGCCTCACTTCACGTGAACATCACTAGTGAGTGCATCCGATTTTTGAGGTCAAAGCCTGGGAAAGGGGAGGCTATTTAAATAGGAGGACACAAAACCTGATAAACAAGAAACAACACATATATATTGAGGCAATGAAATAAAATGCTTCATTTGCTTTTTTTTTTCTTCAAAATTATTTAAAATGAACCCAAACCCTTATTTTATATACAATTTGGCAGGGGAATCTATGTATAGGGGGATTCCTGGAGCTGCTAGTGTGTCTAAAATTTTGAAAGCATCTGCTGGGGATTTGACTGTACAGTGACCAGAAGGACCATTCAGTTTTCACAGTGGTGATCAACAGCTATTTATTAAGCACCCACTATGTGCCAGGTCTAGCTTTGGGTGGATTCCCACCAGCCTGCTTACTCGATGAGCCACACACGGACGATTTTCCACACCATAAATGAACAAATGTGAAAACCCGAGAGAAATTACTAGGGGTTTTCCTCTGCATTGCACTGAGATGTGGGATCTTGTCCCCTGGTTATTTGACAAGTCAACTGGAAAATTACTCCAGGCTGACCTGTCTTAGGAAATGTTCTAATTTACATCAGTTCTGGAAAAAGGCACTTGCAAGCTGTCTCCTTCTTTGTGGCAGCATTGGAGGGCCTGTGTCACAACCAGACAGAATTAAGTCTTTTTAAGTCATCATTTCTCTCTGTTGGAGGCGGTTTTGCCTCTATCAGCTTACCCTGTTTCCCTGAAACTGGGCACGAGAATATCAGACAAAACAGTCAACTCGGAGACCCCCAGCCCGGGAGCTTGTATTTAACAATGTCTGCAATGTCTGAAGCTGTGAGGTTTTTGACAAGGACAAAAGAATTTGTTGAGAGTGACTGAAACCAAATTCCAAAATGCGACCAGAAGAACTATTTTATCAGTTCCTTAGTGTGGCGGGGGAAGGGAGAGGTGCAAAGAACCCCATTTCTTCCCACACTTTATAATATTCCTTTTCTACCCTCCCCACATCAGAATGTAATATCCCAGCACTAGGACGGAATATATATACATATATGTGTGTGTGTGTGTGTATATATATATATATATATATATATATATATACACATATATATATGTAAGTAAGTAAGTATAGTAAGTATATATATATATAGTATATATATATATATAAGTAAGTATATATATATATATATATACACACACACACACACATATGTATATATATACATACACACACCTGACCTGTGTGTATATATACATACACACACATATGTGTGTGTGTGTGTGTGTATATATATATATATATATATAATTGCCAAAATCCTCAGAAACCATGAAACATAATAGTGTATGGAATCAGGCACCCAAATTGTAAAACTTGCTTTTCAGTTCTAATTTTCCTTTAGGGTCGTAGTAAAATTTTCAAGTTTTTCATCATGGTAGAAGCAAAAAGCAGGGGTAAACTGTATTCCAACGTATCACAGAAGGACTCCATCACGCATACTTCCCCACTCACAACGCCCCCCAACCTTACCACTGCCGTTGATGGGCAGAGGGGGTTGAGTATGCCTGTAATCCACTGCTTAACCCTAAGTAATTAAACACCAAACGATGCAAATCCATGAACACCATAGTGCTAAGAAACATTTAAGGTGCCTGGGCAAGCTTCCTGGTAGTTCCACATCCCCCAGCCTGATGCTGCATCCTCTCTGCCGGGTCATTCTGGTTCCCATCCCTTGGGCCCTTTTACCTGGTTCTTTGCACTTCAGAAAAAAAAATTTAATGTTTATTTGTTTTGAGGGAGAGAGCAGGGGAGGGGCAGAGAGAGAGAATCCCAAGCCGGCTCCGCACTGGCAGCACAGAGCCTGACATGGAGCTTGATCTCACAAACCTCGGGACCATGACCTGAACCAAAAATCAAGAGTTGGATGCTTAACCGACTGAGACACCCAGGTGCCCTGGACTTCTTGGCACTTTAACTCCCATTCTGAAAGGCAATTCCTGTATTGTTCCTTTCTGTTTGGCTTGTATCCTGTCTGGCGTTCACATTTCCCAAGACCCAGGAAGCTACCCTGTTTTTAGCAGATATGGAACATGGGTCCTGTGCCTGGGGTGACTGTTTTGGCCAGACCCTTCTATTTGCTCCAGGCCATTAGCCATCCCAGATGTCTGCAGTACAGCTGCCAGACCACCCCACTTCCCCCCCACACACCCCCCAAACTCAGCTATGGAATATCTGTCTGGGATACAGTCTTTGCTCTAGCAGATCCTGCTCAGTTGAATTCTGATTAGCTGGTTCTGGTAGTGGATTAATATGTGGTTGGGAAAATTGGGGGTGTCCTCTCAGAATGTAGGTTGATGTCAAATCAAGGAGAGTCCCAAATGCTTATTAAAGAGTTGAGGGTTCATTGTGGAGGTAACATAGGGACTGGTTTCTGAGCAAGGTAATGACAGGGTCTCAGCTGCACTTCAGGAAGTGATGTTAGACTATTTCTAGGATAAACAGGACAGGGAATTATGGTTATTATATAGTTGGAATGTAATAAAGGCTCAGATTGGGGGGGGGCACGCTGCAGGAGCCCAGGTGGAAGAGAAAGTCAAGAGAAGAGTAAGGCATGGTGTCGAGTTTCTGCTTGAGGGACTGGGCGAGGTTGAATCGTGAGAAATTCTGGTTGGGTGGGTGGGGTGAGGAGAGAGGATGTGTGTGCTTTTAAGCGTGGTCATTTTGAGCACAGAAGGGACATCTGTGAGGAGTGATCCAAAGTTACTGGGATAAAGGCATGGAGCTGGGAGCCGGGAGGGGTTCAGTGAGTCAGTATGGAAGCTTGTGGATGGTAACAGGACACTGTTCAGGTGCTCTGGGTGGAAAGGTCTTTGTGTTGCTTGGACACCTTGAACTTGAGCTCCAGGACAGCCTTGGGGTGGTGGAGCCTGACACAGACAAGTGGCCCAGTGGGAGGAGTGTAGGCTTTCAGGCTGAGGAACCAAGTTCAAACCTAGCTCACCTGTTTACGAGCTGCATGACCTGGGGCAGGTCACTTAACACCTGTGAGTCTGCGTCTCCTCATGTGTCAGGTGAGATTAACAACACTGCTCTTTAGCAGGGTTATGCAGCTTAATGATGCCTGCTTTCTGTGTTGCTCATGTTGCCTGCCACAAAATAGATGCATAGCAATATTAGCCGCTACTCTTATTATTACCAGGCTTTGGTGCTCGCAACTGATCGCAGTATGTTTGCGACACGTTGTACATTTTGAGTCAACAGATGAGTCTTCCTTGTGTTTCTTTCGTACCATGTTTTTTTCCGCTTACATTCACTTAAGATTTTTTTAATTGGGGCGCCTGGGTGGCGCAGTCGGTTAAGCATCCGACTTCAGCCGGGTCACGATCTCGCGGTCCGTGAGTTCGAGCCCCGCGTCAGGCTCTGGGCTGATGGCTCAGAGCCTGGAGCCTGTTTCCGATTCTGTGTCTCCCTCTCTCTCTGCCCCTCCCCCGTTCATGCTCTGTCTCTCTCTGTCCCAAAAATAAATAAACGTTGAAAAAAAATTTAAAAAAAAAGATTTTTTTAATTAAATTTTTTAAATTTAAAATTGTATATTTTTAATGTGTACAACATATTGACATCTACACACATAGCAAAATGATTATTAGAGTCAAGCTCATTAGTATATCCTTCTTACATAGTTACCTTTTAATTTTTTTTGTAGCGAGAACGTCTGAAATTTACTCTTAGCAAACTTCCAGTATACTATATGCAGTTGTTAACTGTAGTCATCATGCTGTACCTTACATCTCTAGAACTTGTTCATTCTACCTAACTGCAGCTTTCTACTTTTTTTTTTTTAAAGTTTACTTGTTTATTTTGAGGGAGAGAGAAAAAGCATACACACACAAGTGGGGGAAGGGCAGAGAGAGAGAGAGGGAGAGACAGAATCTTAAGCAGGCTCCTCATTGTCAGTGTAAAGCCTGATGTGGGGCTTGAACCCATGAACCGTGAGATCATGACCTGAGCCGAAGTAGGACGCTCAACCAACTGAGCCACCCAGGCTCCCCCAGCTTTGTACTTTTTTTTTTTTAATTTTTTTTAGTGTTTATTTATTTTTGAGAGATGGAGAGAGAGAGAGAGAGAGACAGAGAGAGAGAGAGAGAGAGAGAGAGAGAGAGAGAGAGAGAAAGGGGGGGGGAGGGGAAGAGAGAAGGAGACTCAGAATCTGAAGCACGCTCCAGACTCTGAGCTGTCAGCACAGAGCCCAATGCAGGGCTTGAACTCACAACCTGTGAGATCATGACCAGAGCCAAAGTGGGACGCTCAACCGACTGAGCCACCTGGGTGCCCCCATCTTTGTACTTTTGACTGGCATCTCTCCATTTTCCCCATCCCCTGCCGCAGCCCCATTCTACTCTCTCCTTCTATGAGCTCAGTTTTTTTCAGATTACACGTATAAGTGATATGCAATATTTTTCTTTCTCCACGGTGTTTTTAAGTTAGCTTGTTCCAGCGAGGCACTCACTGGAAGGGTAGGAAGGAATTAACATGTTGTATGGACAAGGATCCTGAGGCCAGAGTGAGTCAGGTATATGGTGATACTGCAGGCTCAGACCTGCCCTTCACACCCAGGAAGCTGACCAGAAATCTGCAATTGTGGGAGGAATATGCTGAATTTCACCAGATTCTTAGATGTGTCCCCTTTCTACTTTGAATTGGAAAATAACCCTGGGAACACAAATTAATTATGCCTTAAGGAACCACCTGCGTGTGATTACTTACTCTGTCCTTTGGAGGAAAACTAGGGCTTACCCTCACCCCCAGGTCTTATCTTTCAGTGCAATTGATTTGTGCTAATCCTGAAATGAGTTTGCAGATTGGAAGCCTTGTTCTCCATAGTCCAGGATTCCACCTCCAACACTGTCACCATCTGGCTGGACTGCATGGAAATGGGGGCAGGGAGCAGCAGGCAGTGGGTCCTTTGCATGAGTAATTGTGCTAGGCCTTAACTTGGAGAAGGCCGGGCGTCCCTGCCCTGTGCACAAGCACACGGGTCAGTGGTGCAGGTCAAAGGAGAGGGTGCAGGAACCTGGGAACAAAGACCTGTCCCTCACAGCCGCCCATTGTCCCCAGTGGAAGCCATCCATCATGCCGCTTCCCTCCACAGCTGGATGGGCCAGCTGCCTCCCTGCAGGATCTTTTCTTTCTCTTGCCTGCCCCGGAGCACTTGATGGCTGCCTTTTCAAAGCTATTTCCTCTTAAGACCCCTTAGGCACAATGTTTTGAATGCCTCGAGGCCAGTCCCACTTCTGGGGACTCACTCTTTTGAAGTTGTTTTATTGTGGTATTCCGAGGAATGCAAACCAGGGATCATCTCAGCCAGTCCTTCAGAAGTTGCCCACAACAAAATAGGGTAGCTTGAAGTCAGGGTTTTGAGTGCAAAGACATGCAAGGCTTTCAAATTCCTCCTCCGGGTGACATGTATCAAGCTGCCTGTTGCTTGCATGACTCAAGCGGTCTTGCCCTTTTTCCCACCCTTGATGTGATAATATGGGTACTGGGCTCCCAGTGATTCTAGGGGCAAATTGTTACTACATGTGTGCATCACTCGGCCCTTGTTAAAATGTTACGGCAGAACTTTTCCCAGAGCCATGAACAAAGTCTGGTTATGATTCAGTTGTGACGGAGACACACTGCATGTGTGTTGCAACGTAACAGATTTAGTGACTCAAATTGGCAGTTAACTTAGATTTAATGGAACTGTAATTGTACAGTGAATTTTAAATGCCCTTTTGATTATTGCATCAGGGTTATATTGAAATACATACTTGTCATTATGTCTTGACGTTTTAAAAACAATTACATCAAATCTAATGAGAGGGAAGCCGGCAAGAACACCCAATTACCTTTCAATGGTGCCAGGTTTTCCACTTCAGCTCTGTGGTTTTCATTGACCTTGACATTTTTCTCCCAGTTGTGATGTAAAGATAATAAATTTGGTTGGTATATTTAGTAATTATTCTCATCATAGAGTTTTCTAATAGGCACTTCAAATTATCCAGTCTATATTTTTCTTCTTCAGGCTGCTTCTTACTACATACACTTGTTTTCCCCTCATTCCCCCAAGGCTGGTGAATATATCAAACAAATATACAGTAGACTCCTTTATCCCTGGTTTGCCTTTCATGGTTGTAGTTACCTGAGATCAACCACAATTGGGAAGCAGGTGATCTTCCTTCTGACATATTTTCAGAAGGCCAGTAGTGGCCTGATGCTATGTTACAATGCCGGTGCCATTCACCTCGCTTTATTTTTTCACATAGGCATTTTAATCATTTCACAAGAAGAAGGATGAGTACAGGACAATAAGATACTTTGAGAGAGAGAGAGAGAGACCACATTCATGTGCCCTTTATGACAGTATGCTATTATAAATTTTCTATTTTATTATTAGTTATTGTTGCTAAACTCTTACTGTGCCTGTTTTATCATAGGTATGTATGTATAGGAAAAAAACATGGTATACATAGGGTCCAGGACCATCTTTGATTTCAGACATCTACTGGGGGTATAGGACAAGAGATGATGACTATACTAATGGTTCCCTGGGACAAATTTGTTCTTTAGTGTAATTCAACAAATAGATTGAGTACCCATGACATGCCAGGCTTTATGTAGTAGGAGTTGGGACATAAACATGAAAACGAATTCAAACATTATCCTCACTGTCAACAAGCTTCTCTTTGTCCTCCTCATCCTCTTTGACCATCATGGTGGTCACTGTCATTCTAATCATCTATTGAATATTACTCTGCAGGAGCCACTGGACTAATGATGTCTTTCACGTGCCCCATCACAGATACATCTCATAAATACCCTACAATTAGGTGCTATTATTATTCCCACTCTGCAGATAAATCAAGACAGAGAAGTTAAATACTTAGTGGAGGAGTTGGGGTTCCTACCAAGGCGAGGTCTGTTTGATTCCACTGTCAGAACCACAAGTGTATATGACTCCTGATGTCACTCTGTTACTCTCAACATCTGGAACATTTTCCAGGACCTGCAGAATAGGGTGAAGCTCCTATAGTGCTCCACGTTGGGGCTCTTTTCCATCCTTCAAGTCCCATCTCTCTGAAGATCTGTCTGACCTGTAAGTAAGAATCACTCACATCTTCCATAAAAGTAAATTTAGGTACTTCTCTTGCAGTCCTAGCCCATTCTACCTTATTAACTGTTCACTTTCCACACTCGGTATCCCCCAGGACTCCGTGTGTTCCTTAAAGGGATCTTGCCCAAAGGATCTTGTTTTAATACCAGTACAATGTCTTGAAAGTATGAGTTCTAAGAACATACTTGCTGAATTGAATATTTATGTAGCCACAAGAGGTACGTGGCACAATTTAAGATGCTATATGTTCAAAGAAAATGTTTTCCATAATTCCAATTTATAGTTTCTGAAATTCTCCATTCAAGGGATTTTTGTTAGAATAGGGTCATTTAGGATAAACTTGGAATGCCTTTTATGAAATCAATAAATAATTACTAAAATTCTAAAGAATCATAGTCAAGATAAAGTTATTGTTTTTTCAACTCCAGGACTACTCATGGAAAGAAAAGTTAAAAAAAACAACAACACATAAATGTGAAAAAAGCAACTAAGCATTGTGAGAGGTAAGGCCCTCACCCCGACTGATCTTTGAATCTAAACTAATGGAAAGGTACCAGCTTTGATTTGTTTATTTAATTTTGCTGTTTATAGGGTTGGGCTGTATGTATGTGTATATATACATATACATACACCTATAAACAGATAGACATATATATATACATACACACACATTTGTGTATCATAAATATCACAAATCTTGATCTTAGGGTTAGTCCCTTTTCTGTACCACATGACCTTACTTATGTCTCTTGATGCATTTACCACATATAAATTACTGGTTTCCCCTTTTAAATGGTGAGCTTTTTCAGTGGTACATGATCAAAGAAATAGTTATTTGTGTTGAAGTGGGATTTAAATCTATTTCAGTAAATAAAATTACTTATAAACTGGGACAATACAGTATTGCCCACACTCTCTCTTATATAAGTAGACGTTTAGCTCTTGGTTTTCACCTAGACCATCTTGAAGTTTGGAAAGTGATGATAGTAGCTAACACTGATTGTATGCGGACTGCACATAACGGTCTGTTCTCAGTGCTACTATTTTGTTCTAAGTTTTCATTATCCTCCTTTATATATGAGGAAACAGAGGCAGTGGGCTTTTACAAGAGCCCAGTCATGACAGTAGTACCTGAGAGAGTAATCTTACTCTATGTGTGCTTTTGACTTAATTCTTTGCAAGCACTTTAGCCCATTCTCTTATATTATTCTCACTTAATGAGTAACTTGACCCTAACAACTTCACTTTTTCCTGGAGGAACAAATATAAAGAAGGAGGAAGCTGACTTCAAAGGCCTCAGAAGCTAGTGGAATGACTTTCAGAGAGTTGCCACCTTGGCTTCTTGTTCTGATATAGTTAATAAATGTTGTGAGGATAGGCAAGCCATGTGCTCTCTCTGAGATGAACTGGATGGTTGGGTTTGGAATTAAACGATCATCATAAGGTCTGAGAGACGCGCCATCAGCAAAACATAACTGATCTGCAGTGTTTTCCAGATCTCACAAGGTATTAGTGACAGAGCCAGACTAAATCCTAGGAGATAATTGGTGTGTTGTTTACAAAGGGGTACTCTCTTAAAATGGACCCTAGGCCCTTTCAGTTTTAGGTGAAATAGCAAGAAGAATTTAATTTTGTTTTTTTTTTATTTAAAACTTAACAGAATTTATATCTAAAATGACTATCTCTTGGGGTGCCTGGGTGGCTCAGTCGGTTAAGCGGCTGACTTAGGCTCAGGTCATCATCTCACGGTCTGTGAGTTCTAGCCCCGCGTCGGGCTCTGTGCTGACAGCTCAGAGCCTGGAGCCTGTTTCCGATTCTGTGTCTCCCTCTCTCTGCCCCTCCCCCGTTCATGCTCTGTCTCTCCCTGTCTCAAAAATAAATAAAAAAAATGTTAAAAACAATTAAAAAAATAAAATGACTATCTCATTGCCTTATTTGCTGCTTATGGCTGCACAGGCTGTGTGCTCTACAACTACACAGCCACCGTTCATATGCATTGTGATGGAGATGACACCCTTGCTTGGCATTGGACAATGTAGTGACCCTGTCCTTAGCAACTCAATTTCACATTGAAGCAGCCTGTTTGCTATTACTGATATTATTTCTATGTTAAAGGGAAGCCCCCTGTTGTAGAAGGAGAAATGAATATAAACGGCGTGTATCAGCGGGTCTCTGTTGCACAACGGATGGACATTTTGGATCCCCGCTTACATCTTGCTCCAGCCTCAGTTACTTTGTATAGGTTTAAAAATCTTCACGTGCCAACGTGTGACCGGTGTTGCCTTCTTCCCATGAGTGTGAGAAAGAAAGGAAAACTGAGCCACTGATGTCATTGCATCAGAAATATAAAATGGGAGGTGAGGTTGAGGGAACTGGGAAAGTTCGCCAGGTTCACGGCCAGGGTCAAGGGGTGAAGGGAGAGGAGGAATTGAACTAAGCATGAAGAGTGTAGTGATGAAGAACATTTGGCACATTCAGCTTGGAGGTGGCAAGAAACGGAACAGAGAAGTTAGAACTTATGTTTGTTATAGCAGATGAGGTTTTTAAACCATGATCTGAGGTTTGAAGAGGCCCTCGTCTTTCTCCATCCAATCACTTCTTTGGCAGTGGTTAATGTGAGGGTTCTGAAAAGTGGCTGTATCCCACTTATCCCATAGATATTTGCATTTTATAAATAGGCCTGGAGATGATAGTAGAAGGTGATAAATGAATTTTAAGTGATGGTTAGGAGGGATATTTTGGGGAAGAGACACTTCTTGGAATGCCTCAAATCAGACGACCCCCTGCACAGGCATGTGAAACCCACTGTGGTCCAAGTAAGGGATAAAACACAAAAGCACCCAAAAACTTGGTCCTCAAAAGAAAAATGTTTAACTAAAACCAAGGAACACTTTCCTTTCCACTTAATAATAGATAGTATATAGTCCCTGTATTATTGAGTTCCTTTGTAGTATGTTTTAAAAACTGTATATATATCACTTAGACATTATCACTTATTAGATCCTTAAAGATATCCTCCCCCCCCCAACCAATTTTTTCTTGCTTCTCCTGAAGAACTTTCATGGTTGTATAGCATTTACAATGGAAGCACCTAATTGGTTGCTTAATTCAAGATAATTGCCCATTATCACTCACCTAGGTAGTTAGAGAGTTCTAGCTTCCAGGGGAATAACATCAGTTAGAAAAAGCCAAAGCTTTCTAGAGTTCTCTAGTTCCAGATAACCCATTCTCTCTCTTCTGTCATTCCCACATATGTACATACACACTCCTCACATCTGACTTTCATTACATATACTGACCTCTGGTATAGCTTTTAAATAAATGCTTATACTATATTCCTTATTTATTCTTCAAAGTGATAGTAGCCCAAATAAGCTGCTTCTAGGAAATAGAAACTGGGTCAGAATATTTTATTCCCTGAAGGACCTAGGGGGTTTTGCTTTCATGGAATGCTCAGTTCTGCTCTGCTCACTTCTGATGTGTTGTAGAACACATGGTTAACTCTTGTTTAAGGAGGGATTAGAACATCAACTTTTCTAGGCAATCTTTGGTAGGATGTCCCTTTGCATTCATCTGCCAGTCATTTCCTTTGCCTTTCTAGTACTGGCTCGCAGGATTCCATGGTCCTTGAGCACTCCAGGAGCCCATACTGTGGTGTTCTTCCTATACCCTCTGTCCTTGTGCCGTGGCCAATACTCTATTCTCTGGAATTTTCTATACTTGTCATAAAATCTTTAGACCCTGTGAAACAATAAAAATAAAGCAAATATTTATTTGCTCTTTCTCCTGGATTCCTGGCACAGAGTTCCTACAACCTTTGGAATCTCCTGAGTGATAAGAATGTCTTTGTATGCTAATGAGATGACACATGAAGGGAGGTGGGATGGTGGGGAACCAAGGGGGTGGGAGTCAGGGGCTAGATAGTTTTATGATGGGGGCTACCCAAAAATATCAAACCATAACTGGAAGGTTGCAACTTCCAGCTCTATCCATGGACCTCCAGGCAGAGGGGCTGGAGATTGAGTTTAATCACCAATGGCCAGTGATTTAATCAATCATGCCACCTAAAGGAACCTCCATAAAAACCTCTAATCAGTGGGGTTCAGGGAGCTTCCAAGTATGTGAACAGATCCATGTACTGGGGGGAGTATATATCCTGATTCCAAGGGGGCATGGAGGCTCCTGCACTTAGAAACTTTCTATACCTCACCCTATGTACCTCCTTATCTGGGTGTTTGTATCCTTTATAATAAACTATAATTGTAAATATAGCACTTTAATAAGTTCTATGAATTGTTGTTGCAAATTATCAAACCTTAGGGAGGGGGATCATGGGAACCCTCGAATTTGTAATTGGCCAGATGGAAGTGTGGGTAGCCTGGGTACACTATTTGTGGTACATGTGAACTGGGGCAATATATATATTTTTTAATTAATTTTTTTGAGAGATAGTGAGTGGGGAAGGGGCAGAGAGAGAGAGAGAGAGAGAGAGAGAGAGAATCTTAAGTAAGTCAATGCTGTCAGTGCAGAGCCCCATGTGGGTCTCGATCCTGTAAGATCCCATAAACTGTGAGGTCATGACCCGAGCTAAGACCAAGAGCTAGATACTTAACTGACTGAACCACCCAGAACTGGGGCAATCTTGTGGCACTCAGCCCTTAACTTGTGGAGATCCATGCTAATTCCAGATATCAGAATTGAATTGAATTATGGGACACCCACAACCCATTTGGTGTTTGAGAATTGGATAATTGGTTGGTGTCAGAACACACACACACACACACACACACACACACACAATTGGCATCATAAGTCGTGTCTGAAAACACCACAGAGACCCTGATCTCTGTTAGGACCAATTTGATTTATATTAAAATTGCTAAAATCAAAATGCAAAACTCTTCTTTCCCCAAGCAACAAATTGTCATTCAGCCAGGCACCCTCAAAACCTTACTTCAAAAGTGTTCCCAATAGTTGGGCATCTCCAGTATGGCGTACCACTGTAGAATATAAATTTGGGCAGGCCATGTACCATGTGCAAATCATACTACATTGGCAACAGGTCTAGCAGAACCCTTGGATATGACATTTTAATACAGTGGCATTGAGAGGGAAATATTCTTTTATCACCTGTAAGAGTAATATGAATATTAAGAGTATCTACAGTAGCTGTCACAGGATCACAGTGATGATAATGATAATGATATGATGATGACAAACCTTGAACTTTTAGTAATTTGTTTCTATGACTTGTTCCAAAATGCCCTATGATGGCCAAAGTGCTGTGGACAGAAGTGCAATTACTCCTTTAGTCTGAAGGATGGAAGGTGCATTATTTTTCCCTATTGCAGTGATTGTGGGGCCTTGGGTTGGAATGATGGATCCACAAGGTAGGTTTGTCCAGATCACTTGATCACCATGTGGTAGAGAGCTGCATTGCAGATTGCTGAGATCTACAGCTGACTCTGTGTAAGTAAGAAAAAAACTCTTATTGTGTTGAGGTGCTGAAATTGTAGATCACTGCTAATGCAGGACTGTTTAGGTATGTTCCCTTTAAGAGTCATCTTTTTCCCAGGAAGTACAAAGTTAAATCTTCCTTTTTCTGTGCATAAGAAGAGGCCCCTCTGATGTGTTCATTTTCAATCAATTTAGTTAAACTGGGGGCACATTTTCCAGAATTCTCTTCCCTGAGTAATTCCTAGTGATCATAGGCCTCAAGAAAAATTGTGCGCAAGACTTGGTGGTTTTTGTTTGTTTGTTTGTTTGTTTTTAACACTCAGCAGGTAGGTGCAAACAGTGAGGGCTATTGCAGTTCATCTATGTGGTTATTTACCTGCTGTATCACCTTGTTGATTTGGGAAATGGCCAGGCCTGCAGCCTCCAGCTTCTGCAGATCTTGTGCTCCAGCTTCTCTGAATCCTGGGCTGGATGCATCTTAGCACCTTGATTACAGGTCTGGCTTCTCACTCAGGAACCTGTCATCATCCTAATTGAAGGCCAGGACGTGGTGAGAGACAAGTGGGTTGCAGTCTTTCCTGGAGATTTCTAACTCAGTCTCACAAGTCCCTGATTGCCCTTACTTCCTCTACCTCCTGTGCTTTTCCCTTCCCAATTGCCTGCCCTGAGGTTTTCAGGCTCTAGCACAAGGCTGGGAAACAACAGCCTCACATAGACTGTGCCCTACTGTGTTAGGTGCAATCTTCATCATATATTTTTCCCAGTAGCTCTCATCCTCCCAGCAAACCCTGACTGGTACATAAGCCTCCACTCTCTCCATTTCAGCTACTCCTGTCCTGGAACATGCCACCTGTCTCACCTGTTTCCATTCTCGCCCTCTACCACCCTCTCCCTTTTATGAATGGAATCACATCACTTCCCTAATCAAAAGTCCTGAAGGGCTGCCCTTTACCCTTAAGAACACAGGCCACGCAAGTCATTAATACCCCATCCACCTTTTGTACTTCCATCCTCACTTTCTGCCACATTCCCTCTCACTACTCTCTTATGCACACACAACCCTTCACCTTTCTCTTCCAGAGGCAGCTGAGAAAAATAGATTGGCACTTGAAGCGAGATTAGAGCCAAACTTAACACCATGAAAACAGGCTTATGATAAGCCAAATAAAATGGAGCCATGAATTTAAAACATTTTGGGTCATGAACCACAGTAAGAAAATATACTTTATGTTGCAACCTGGTGTGCACGTGTGTGTGCGCGCAAACACACACACACATACACACACACACACACACACACACACCTCAGTCATTTCATTAAACACTGTAATGTGGTCTTTATGTGGTGTACACTGTTTCCATTTCCATTATTTCCTTCCTTTCCTCCCTTTGGCTCCCCTCCTCTCTCCTTCCCTTCCCTTCTCTTCCTTCCCTCAGAAAAATGATGGCCTTAAATCATAAATTGGTTTCATGACTCACTGATGTACCATAAATTACAGTTTGAAGCACACTGGATGCAAAGAGGTTTTGGGGTGGGGGAGTAAGGCTTTCAGGACTCTGGATCCAGAGGACCACTAGAGAGTAAGAATACTTAGCTGGTGGTCAGTCAGTCACTTTTGTATGAAGTTCCTGGTTCAACCCCTGTCATTTCCATTTGGTTTACCCTTCTAGAAAGGAACCTGGGTATAGGTTCTGAATGCTTTCTGTTTCTCTGTTAAAACATAAATGCATGAGAGCATGGTCCTGTTATCTTATTTGCCTTCTAAGTATCAGTGTCCTCATCGTAAATTAGGGATAATAATAATCCCTACCTTATGCAGTTTTTGTGAAGATTGCATGAGGAAATGCAACTGAAAGACTTAGCATGTGTTTGCACAGAAACATAGCCAGTTAATGTCAAGGTGTGGTCCAGGCAATCCCTAAAAGACATGCCACTAACATCATTTTGTAGGCAAGGAAACAGACTTATTGAGTTAAAGTAAATTTTCCTAAGATCCCACAATATTTCAGCATTGCATTTTCCTGATATAGTTTGGAGCCACTTAGAAATAAACAAAGGAGCTAGTTAGATAGGGATTGAGGTATCTGAGACAATATGATTTGGGTATGTGGCAACCATGGGCTACCCAATATGGAATTCCAGAATTGATAAATGTACACATGCATCCAAAGGCAGCCCCAGCATCTGCAGGCCACCCCAAGCAGGGGTAGAGACTGTCCCCCCTCCATATGTGTCTCATTTTCAGGCCAGGAGCATTCCCAAGAAAAAGGGAAGGGCTGAGCTATAAGCACCTAGTTTCTGTGTTCTGATCTATCCCTCCAACAATTCACTCTGCCTCCCAAGTAAAACCAAGGATTTTACCCTAATGGATGTCTCGCCATTTGGGATCTGCTGTCAGCACAGAGCCTGACTCAGGGCTCAATGCTTTGAACTGTGAGATCATGACCTGAGCCAAAATCAGGAGTCAGACAATTAATCAACTGAGCCACCCAGGGGTCCTGAGAAAGGTAAAAGATTTTGAATGTCTATATGTAACATATATAAGTAGATAAGTATGAAGAAATAAGTGAAGGAATTCAAAAAAATTTTCTGAGGGAGTAGACAATCAGATCAGAACAGATTTGGAGACTACTCTTATAGGTGTTTGCAAGCTGGTCACAGACTGCCCTAAAGCTCAGCAGCAAGGAATTCTGGAAGCAGATGGAACCTCTCCCATGAAGGTATCTCTCAGTAAAGGAATCATACTGACAAAATAGAGATCAAATTAAAGTTGGAAACCCCTTTATATTTTCAAGAATCCAGAAATGAATCAGACACATATTTCTTCAGTATAGACTTTCTCATATCTTTAAAATGTTAAGGTGCATTGAGAATCATCAAGAAGTGAATAATATTTGGTACTTCCCTGAATGCTTTCAGAATCCCATGTGCCTGTGCACATGCTTGTGTGCGTGCAGGTGGGAAGTGTGTGCATAGCATCTCAAAAGACTATTGTTTCACAGAACAGTTTTGAGGTAACACTGACAGAGACAATGATTTCTCTTCTCACATTTCCTGTGCAAGGGATATCAGTAGGCCCTTCAAGCAAATGTCATTTTTCCATGAGCTTTTCTTTCTTTGGATCTCAGTGCTCTAGAAACAACCCTATTGAAAGTTGTTCACATTAAGTTTTAGGCAAGGAAGTTCTAAGGAAGTATTTGAGGATGATAGTTTGTATTTAAGTGTCATATATAAATTTTAAGGGATGATTGGTTTTCAGTGACATGATTTGAAGGGACTGGTGACTCACTCATGTATGGGTGGCTTGGCCCCATGAAAGACAACCAGTCTTGACAATAGCCATGACTAAAGTGCATTCCAGTTAGTCAGTAGGCAGAATAATGGCCTCCAAATATTACCACTTCCTGAATCCCAGAACCTATGAATATATTCTCTTGTGTGGCAAAAAGTACTTTGCAGATGTGATTAAATTAAAATTTTGTGATGGGGTAAGGATCCTGAATTTTCATGAATGAGTATCTGGTGTGATTACCAATGTAATCCTCCTTAATATTGGAAGGAGACAGAAGAGAGACAGAAAATGTGATTATGAAAATGCAACATTGTTAGCTACAAAGACGGAAAGAAGCCATAAACCAAGAAATGTGGGTGACCTCTAGAAGCTGGGAAAGGCAAGGAGATGGATTCTTTGCTAGGACATTAAGAAAGGAACATAGCTCTCCTAACACTTTGACTTGTGAGATTCATGATGGACTTCTAGCCTACAGAACTGCAAGATAAAAAAAATGATGTTTTAAGCTATTGAGTTTGTGGTAATTAATTATAGCAACAGTAGGAAACTAATACAGCCCTATAGAAAGACCTCTTTGGCTTTCTTTCTCTCTCTGTCTCTCTAGGGTAGTCTGAATATGCCTTTACTGCTATACCACTGGAGCCTGCTAGAGGAATTCCTAATCTCTCCTGATCCAAAGTATCTCAGGGCCCCACAGACTACCAAGATGGTTCCTTCTTCTGGAATGGCAAGAGCTGAGATTTCTACTTTGTCCTGGAGTAGGGATGGCTTTTCACCACAAGATTCAAAGAAGGCAAAAGGCAGCTTTAAAACTTGTTTAGTTGCTCTACTTGCATTTGGAAAATGTCTCCCATTTGGAAGGAGGAAAAAGAAAACAATCTTTAGCCATATTAAAACTGATTCTGAATAATTATCTTCAGGGTTTGATCTATCTATATCACCACTCTGCATAGATCAATGTCTTCCTTATTTTCAACTTCCCACAGTTTACAATAGTTGTTGTGTACATGTGCATGTGTGTGTGCATGTGTTTGTATGAATTAGCTCTATAATCATGTCACATCACTCCTTAAGTCTCAAGATTGCACAGGCACAACCTTCTTAAAATGACATGTACTCTCCACTTACATATTTTAAATACTTTATTAATAATATGTCTTCCTATTCTAGGTTAAGGAATTGCTTCATTCTTTGTGGTAACATGATTAGAGGTAATAAATGCACTTAGTGTGGTGAGAACAGCAATAGCCTTTCAAAAATTATATACCCGAATATCTGATTAAGATCAGCAATTTAAGGGACACCTGGGTGACTCAGTTGGTTAAGTACCTGACCCTTGGTTTCAGCTCAGGTCATGATCTCAAGATTTGTGAGATCGTGCCCTGTGTCAGGCTCTGTACTGATAGAGTGGAGCCTGCTTGGGATTCTCTCTCTCTCTCTCTCTCTCTCTCTCTCTCTCTCTCTCTCTCTGCTCCTCCTCTGCACCTGCCTGTGAGTGTGCTCTCTCTTTATTTCTCTCAGAATAAATAAACTTAAAAAAATCATCAGTTTGATATTCAATTACTATTTTTGTAACTGCCCTAAATATAAATATTTGTTGCTGCTCATATTGTTTTCTAAGCTTCATTATGAGGTTTTAATATATTAGAGTTTGAATTGATCTTTCATAAAAACTTTCTTAAGAACTGAAAATTTTATCAGACGTATATTTGATTGATGTTATTGTCTTCTTTGTGATTGTGTTTATATACCTTAAAAAAATTGTTCTCAAAGTTTAAAAGTCAAATGTGTAGAAACTGAATTGGTTCAGCCTCATTGTACTTTGAGAAAAAGATTTTGAAAGTTTCTAGAAAATGGCAAAATAATAATTTTACTCTAACTCCTTCTTTGAGGTATTCATATTTTTCTGCTACCCATCTTTATATTACAGATTTGAACAGTCCAGAATATCAACACTGTATTATCTATCATGCCACAAAGTGTTTACAATTCTACTTTGAGCTGACATCTGGTAGAAATAGCACATTACTTACAACAATGTAAAGAAAGCTTTTTATGTGAAATAGATAGCGCCTGTATCACAAAGGCATTATTGCATTTGAATGAAGGCTTGTCTTTGAGCCTGATGCTATTTACTAAACACTAATGATAATAAAAATCTATCTTTTGGCACTACAGACCAAAATACAAATATCTTGCTACAGTATTTTCTGTTCAGGGAATAATGTAGATACCTCTGGAGTGCCTTTTTCTTTTCTGACCTGCATACAAATGGGAGGGTTATTGCTTTGGTCTGATAACTCGCTTGGTGTATACAATAGGGCCAAACCAATTATCCTCTTAGCTGACCTATTTTGGAAAGTACTGCAGATATTTGCATTACATGAGGGAGTGTTTTACCATGACAGGCACAATTCTGATTGATAGAATTCAATCAAGAGGACTTTTTTCTTTTCTCAAAAGATTATTTGTTTTCAAAACCTCACATTATGGCTCAAGTTTTGGAAGTGTTAAGGAACGATAAAAAGGTTTCAAAAAAAAAGTTCTTATAACTTGTGCAGTCCAAGTTTTTACCCCTAGCAAAACAAGGAGTTGGAAATATTCTGGTGGGGAGAAAATAGTTCACAAGAAAGCTCTACCATGCGTTTCTTCCCCAAGACTAGCAATGAGCATGGCATTTCCTCTTTTGCAGTAAAACTTTGTTTTGTTTTTTCAAAAAAATTTTTAACGTTTATTTATTATTGAGAGAGAGCGTGAGCAGGGGAGGGGTAGAGAGAGGGTGAGACATAGAATTTGAAGTAGGCTCCAGGCTCTGAGCTGTCAGCACAGAGCCTGATGCGGGGCTCGAACTCACAAACTGCGAGATCATGACCTGAGCTGAAGTCGGTTGCTCAACCAACTGAGCCACCCAGGCACCCCTGCAGTGAAACTTTGTAAGTGTACCAGCCTTATTCCTCAGAGGCAATAGTTACCATATCTACCTTGCTTTCAACCTAGGTCTTCCCTGACTTCTCCTTCTACCTCCCAGTTTATTTGACCTCATCTCATCAAATTCTTCTCCCTCCACTACTCCTGGGGTCTTAAGGAATGAAAATTTTATACCAAATGAGAAGACACAGACATTAGATAGGGTGTGAAAAACCCACTTCTTTTGTTGGTAAAGCAGGGTTGGAGATTGTGGCTTTGATAAGACCAAACAATGAAAGGCTCTCCTCTTCTATCTCTCCAAGATACATCTTTACCTTGATGATTGGTTTGCTTATGGGAGGAACAAAGAGCAGAAAGGAGAAGGAACATGGCTTTTGGGCTCACAAGTTCCAAGGGAGATTACCAAACAAAGCCTAAGACAAACATGGATAATGACCCATTTCCCAAGGTCACCAATCAAATAAATCTGTCTTTCCTTGGGAGAGAAAAACTAAGGAGCTGGAGACAGTTTTTCTGTTACTTGAAATTATTTATTCCTCAAAAAATTAAAAGTAGAAATGTTATATGATTCAGCAATTCTACTTCTAGGCATATATCTGAAGAAAACAATATCACTACATTGAAGAGATCTCATTATCCCCATGTTCATGGCATTATTTATAATAGCCAAAGGCATGAAAACAATCTAAGCTTACATCAATAGATGAATGGATAAAGAAAATGTGATTTTATATATGCAATGGAATACTATTAAGCCATGTGAAAGAAGGAAATCCTGGCATTTATGACAATGAGAATGGAGCTTGAAGACATTATGTTAAGTGAGTAAGGTGAGTAAGACAGAGAAAGAAAAATACTATATGATCTCACTTATATGTGGAATCTAAAACAAATAAAAAAATTGAAATCAAACTCAGGTCTCCTGGTCAGGAAAAAAATCTGTCTGTCTTGCAAGTAGACACTATCTCTGTCCTTTCAGTTTTTTGGTTTTTTTCTTACACATCTGAAACCATAGCTACTACAAAATGTATAGAAACATAGAGAATTGCCTTCCAACCCAAGGAACAGGTGGGACAAATAGAAAACAGCAAGGTGGTAGATTTTAATATAATCGTATCAATAACCACATTAAATGTGATTAGGTTAAGCAAACTAGTTTAAAGACAGATATTGTCAAATTGGATCAATTAGAAAGACCTATCTATGCTATCTACTAGAAACCCACTGTAAATACAAAGGCATTGATAGGTGTAAAATAAAGGAAGATATGCTGTGCAAACATCAACCATAAAATGTTGTAGTACCTATACTAAACAAAACAAAGCAGACTTTAGACAAGAGATATTATTAGGGATTATAAGGAATATTGCAAAATGAGAAAATGATTGACTGTCCAAGAAGACATAACCATCCTTAATGTGGATGCACCTAGCACAGAGCTTCAAAATATATGAAGCAAAAACTGTTAGAAGTGAAAGGAGAAATAAACAAATCAAAAATATAGAGGGATATTTCAACACTCTGAGTATTTAATAGAGCAAGCATATAGGAAATCAGTAAGAATATAGAAGACCTGAATAATACTGTCAGACAATATGACCTAATTGACATTTATAGACTATTCCACCCAACAACATTTGACCTCATGCTCTTTTCAAGTGCACATAAAAAATTCATCAGTATAAGATTTAACTTATAAACTTATAAACAGTATAAACCTTACCAAATTTAAAAAGAAGAGAAATCATGCAAAGTATGCTTTTGTTCCATTTTAGAATTAAACTATAAGTGAATAACAAAAATGATATCTGGAAAATTCTAAAACAATTCTCTTTTTCTAAAGTTTATTGAGAGAGAGAGAGAGAGAGAGAGAGAGAGAGAGAGAGCATGCACCTGGGTGAGGGGCAGAGAGAGAGAATCCCAAGCCCCAATCTGGCTTTGCTCTGTCAGCATGGAGCCCAACACAGGATTCAATCTAATAAACCATGAAATCATGATCTGAGCTGAAATCAAGAGCCAGATGCTTAACCAACTGAGCCACCCAGGGGTCCTGAAAAAATTTCTAAATGGCAAATTTGTTGAAGAGAAAATCTCAATACAAATTTGAAAATATTTTGAAAAAAATAAAAACACAACATATAAAAATGTGTGGGATGAAGTTAAAGCAGTGCTTAGAGGAAAATTTATAGCATTGCTTGCTTATTAGAAAAAAAGAAAAATCTCGAGCTGGTAATCTAAGCTTCTACTTTAAGAAATTAAGAAAACAGAACAAAGTAGTCCAAAGTAAACAGAATACTTAAGGGAATAATAAATACAAGAATAGAAATCAATAAAGTCAGAAACAGATGAACAACAAAGAAATGTTTATGAAACTCAAAGCTGGGTTTTTGAAGGAAACAATAATCAAAGCAACAACAATAAAACTGAATTGATAAACCTCTAGGCAGAATGAGCAAAAAATAAAAATAGAACACACAAATTACAGTTCTTAAAATTTTCTTTGAGTATAAAATTATATCAAATTGTGGGGCTTAAAAAAATACAAAGCTATTCTCTCACCACAAAACATGACTGTATTATGTAATCACTAAATACTTGCTGAACTAAATTGAATGAGAGGTCCTGGTAGCATGGAGCAGAGACCAAGATCAAGTAATAAATGGTTTGGTAGTTGCCAAATATGTTGCCTATATAGTTGAGTACTATCTGTGAATTGAGATTTTTGCCTACAGCTTAGTGCATGAATGTCCATGTTTAGATTATTTACACACATCATTTTTTAAAAAGTTATTACATGAAAATATTAGAATTTCATATTTGATTTTTGATTCTGACCTTTCTATGAGAAAAGCTGGTAATAAGTCAAATGCAGGGTCTGTTAAAAATTAGTTGAGAGTCCACTTGAAGATGTGAGTTCTAGTGTATGCTTGTTGTATTTGCTAATCTTTACTAAATATGCGTTTAACCTAGGGTTCAATGGGTGTCTACCTTGGATGAATATCTAGAGAAAGTTCAATTCCACTTCCATTTTATTACCTGGAATGTATATAGCTATGATCTAGTAAATACTACTCTTTCCTATTACCTTTATACATTATAGTTGCTTATACAGTTGTCATAGTCATGCCTATATTCATCATTAATTTATCCATCAAAGAAAATTATTACTTACCAGCCATTCCACTTCCAGGGGCCACCAGGTCCTCCTGTAGAGAACAGGTGCAAGCAAATTCAAAACCCTGGTCTTGTTCAGTGTCCTTTTGTACTTGAGTTTTTTTGTTTTTTGTTTTTTAACTGAAAGAAGCACATATTATTTTAACCTTTTCCTACTGTGCCTACCCATGAAGAATTCTTTGAAGCTGGTCTGAGCGTATTTTGTTCTTCCCCTGTGGGGTCCCTTTCTCCCACAACTGCTGTTCTCCTATTCCTTTGGGGGTTGCTCTTGTATGCATTTTTCTCTTCCTCAATTCACTCCCAACCTTCATCATTTCACTTTTGACTTTGACTTTGTTCCTGCAGACTTTTTCATTTTATTTGACAAGCGCTCCAGGGGTAAGAGCAAAAAGATCCAGGAAAGTGGTGATTGAAAAATAGATGCTAAATTCCCAGTATTGCTCTGCTAGATTAGTTAGTGTTAAAATTTGGGAGGATGATGAAAAAAGCCTGTGTTTTGAAAAGAAATTCCCTGAGCTGTATATAATACTATTTTGCTTTTAAAACATTTACTTCTACAACCTTAAGTTGTATTTGCCATGCAGGGCTTTCTGCTTCTGCATTGGCACTTGGTGAGTTAGTTTCCCTTGTCTTTAATTAGCTATAATACACCCTGTAGCTGGACAAACAAAAGGTTGAGCCAGCTATAGTACTGAGCCAGCTATAGTACTGGATTGATGGGAATCTAAAGGCTCATGAAGATTCAGCCTTAATGTGTTTCACTCCAGTATTTGAACTAATACAGCTTTATGAAGAGAAGATGAAGTGCTTGGGAGGCAGAAAGACAGAGGGGAAGGAGGTAGTCAACAGGAAAGTAAGCCACCATTCCATCACTTTTCAGAATGTCTGACATCATTTGATACCCTTTGGTTGATGATTTTCAATATGCTTTGTATCACAGCGCACACTCAGACTTGTAGACATGCACACATGCACACGCAGATATATGAAATGCAATTTCATAAGACAGTACCTGACAAATACTGATATTTTCTATTTTATATCCTTAGAAATGCTGGTCAGAAATGACTAAATTGATTTCATGACCCACTAATACGTGACAACCTGCAGTTTGTACAATACTGCTGTAGACATTGAAGCTATTTATTCATTTCTTTGGATAATTTCTTATAGTGTCTTATTGTTCAATGAACTTTTTGTTGTCATCTTTTTCTCAAGCAGTGGCCAGTGTTGTTTGTTAAATGGATCATGACTTCTGCTGATCCAGTTAAAGACTTGGAGATGTAAATAAAGGGATGATTGAAACTCCAAAAGTCCAGGGCTTAAATGTCAAAAAGGAAACTCACAGACCAGATCTGTTAAGAACAAATGGGATATTATGTGGCAATAAGGAATAAGGGATAAAGTCAAAAAAACAAAACAAAACAACTTGAATCACAGTCAGAATTGGAGAGTTTAATATAAGCAAAGCCCACATTTTGTTTGGTAAAGTGCATGAGTTTACAGAAAATAGATAGATTTCATCTAATATGGGTATGTTGTATAGGAGATATTGCTAGCCCCTCCCTCCGTGGGAGAGTAATGAATGCTAAGAGTTTAATTGAATCCATCCATTGGAACAACAGAGGTAGATGCTATTCAAGGTCAATGTCACTGCGGAGTAATAGCCCCACTCTCACCCCAATAAAAAAACCAAGGCAACTCTGTTTTGCATAATAGGTGAGTGCTGACTTTCTCTGGGGAGGCCTCAGTGTATTACCTTTTGGAGAAAGAACTTCCTGTCATTCTTGGAAAAAGCACCTATCCTGGGTGAGCTGCACATACAATCACAGGTGAGCTTTTATAAAATACTGATTCAGATGAGACACCAGGATGAATGCAGTTTAAATGTACTTATTTGGCATTGCTGAAAACAAATTCCAAATAGGAAGTCTGAACAGAGGACCCACAGCTGAACATTGGACCTGACCCTTACACCCCATTCCCACCCCAGCTGTTCTCAAGAACTTGGGATGCAGAGGGTGTCAGGACTTTCCAGCCGAAGCTGTTCCTACTCAAACTGTGGTCCACATACCAGCAGTATTGGCATAACCTGGTTTGAGAAGGTGAACAAATGACAGCAGCCCCAGATGTTGCTGAGGGAAGAATGGAAGGACGCCTTGTACTAAGGGCATGTTTCAGAACAGACAGACTCAAGAAAGAGGGGTCACACAGTATCTTTTACTCATCTCTGTATGACTGAGGGCAAGAGGAATTTGTCTAGCATGCGGCTTCCTCAGATAAAATTCCCTATGAACACAACTAATAGCGGAGTTTCTGAATCACATGAAATGAAAAATCAGAGGGTTATTGACTTCCTGTAATACAATAGAGGCTCCATAATGTTAGGAAATTTTGTCTATCTTACTCGCTGCTGTATCTCCAACACCCAATTCATCTTCATTTCCCCACTCTAATACAGATACACAGTTGCATATGCATACATATGCAAACTCTATACACCGGTTTGGATAGAATAGATTATTTTTCAGTAACAAACACCCAGTGTCTTCTCTTTCATACACAAGTTCAATGCAGTTCAGCAGAGGAGCTCTGATCATGGCAGTTACTGAAAGTCCCAGGCTGATGGAGGCTACAACTCAGCGTGTGCTTTCCAGGCCCATGACATAGATAAATCAGCTTTTAAAGGCTTCAACTCAAAATGATATGGTAATTTTGATCACATTTCTTTGGACAAAGCAAGTCCCACAGTCATATCAAATGTCAGAGAGGGCAGGGATATGAAACCATACCATGTAGCCAGAAGGAATAGAAGGAGAAGTATTTGGTCAACCCCACTAATGACGTCCAGTACTAAACAGAACACATTCTCAAGTTCTATGGAAATAGAGTTGAGAGAAAAATCAATTTTCTTAATTAAGGTAAACAAATAAAACTTTCAAAACACTCAAATGTGGAGCTGTTCAAAGAAATTGGAATCGTGTTTTGTTTTGCTTTTTACATAGACTCATTAATTTAAAAAAATGTTTATTTGTTGAGAGAAAGAGAGAAAGAGAGAGAGCATGAGCAGGGGAGGGGCAGAGAGAGAATCCCAAGCACGCTCTTTGCTGTCAGTACAGAGCCCAATGCAGGGCTTGAACTCACAAACTATGAGATCATGAGAAGAGAAGAAATCAAGAGTTGGATACTTAACTGACTGAGCCATCCAGGCATCCCTCATATTAGTTTTTTAATGTAAGAAAGTGTTCTCCATTTCAGAAATAGATCATATGTTTCTCTGCTCTTTTTCTTATTATTCCCCCCTGAATGGAATGTTCCCCTTCTCCACTTCTTCAAGCGTTTGACAGATTTTTGTGATATCTGAATTATAGAAATGTGGGCTGGATCCTGTAACGTTAGGTAGATTTGTAGCTGATGAATGATTTGATTTGAAGTTGTTTGGAGGAAGACCTCAAGTAGCATGCCAACATTTTCTCTCTTATTTGACAATTTTTAGCATGGACTTGATGCAAATATGGAAGGCATATATACCATATTTTCAGTTAGCATGAAATTGAGAGTCCTAAGTCATATGTTGGCTACAAAAATCAAGATCCAGAAAGATGTTGTAACATAAGGACTTGGAAAACTACAGGATGAACTTAACAAGAGGCAGATGAAATCTTTGCTTTCAGGTCAAAAAAAAAAAAGAGGTAATTACATAAATAATTTATATTTTTATGTATCACCTTATTCTAATACTGTAGGGTAATGATCTTTAAAGATCCGTGATAAAATTAGGTGACTTAAATTAAAAATCGTTAAAACAGAATCAAGAAAACAAATGTTGGGGCAAAGAAAGAGCCAAGAAAGGAGGTAAGCAGTTACCTATTATGATGATGTACATGTTATGGGAAAATACATAAATATAAGATTGATAGACATAGTGTTCAAGAGGATTCTGGACAAAATGGAGTTCATCCTGGCTCAGGATGGAGTCACGGCAGAAATGGCAATCAGTTCTGACTGATGGGTAGGTGGATTCTTGGAGCAGTTTGGTAGGAGGGCTTCTGAGGCTGGGCCTAGTAAGAACCGATTTGGCCTTAGAGCCATCATCAGTGGAGATGTGAAGGAGTGACATCTGTGCTGGGTATATGGCAATCCTAGGGCAAATCTCTCCATTGATAACTAGAAAATGTGCACATTCTGGGAAGTAGATGTGTCAGTGCAAAATGCTCAAGAGCAAGGAACTTGCCTAGGGTTTAGTTAAGTGTCAGGTAAGGTAGTGGGCTCATTCAACAGTCATGCCCACCCTCTCCTATTGTGTGGAATCTATTCTAGGCCCCCTTTACAGGATCTGCAACCTCTTTCATAGGTCTAGAGGGAGTTTGTGGTTGTTAGAATGGATTTGAATGGTTTAGTTTAAAGGCCCACCACAATATATAAATTTCCCACTTCAGAATTCCCCTCACTGTCAAAGAATCTTTGTTATGGCATCTTCTGCTCCCATTCTCCATTCTGGAGCCCCTAGCTCCCATTAATGCTGCCAGGTGTTGCTCAAGTCAAAATGAAAGATGGTCTCTTATGACAACTGCCATTCTAGCTCCCTGGGTTGTATCTGTAACTGTCACCCCAGAAGTGCAAAAGAGAGATTTTTCCAGTACTGTGAATCCTGAGTATAGCTTAAGCAATTTCTGGGCAGGAGGTTCCCATCCCCCAAATATAGAATTTGGGGAATTTGGGGAAAGATTTACATGGAGCAAATAGCACGGGATGAAGGTATACCAATTTGCTTTTGCTACATAAAATGTTACCAAACCCAGTATTAAAAAAAAAACAAAACACATGCTTTTTCTCATGATTCTGTGGGTTGGGTGGCCACATCTTCTGGTCTTGGAATGCTCAACTGACCTCAGTAGTCAGCTCGTTGCTTGGGTGTGGCTGAGTGGTCTAGGAGAGACTCCCTCCATGTCTCGTTGTTGGCTTGATCTCATTTGGGTGAGACTTGGCTATCAGGGTTCCCAAGAACAGCAAGAGAAGGCAAGTCTCAATGCACAAACACTTTTCAAGTCTCTGCTTATATCATATTTGCTACTGTCCCATTGGCTAAAAGATGTCATAGTGGCTAAGCTCAAATTCAAGGAGTGAAAATATAGACTCTACCCCTTGATTCTAAGGGGGAAGATATTGATTCTGCTATTTGGCCTTAGGAGGAACTGCTAAGTCACTTTGCAAAGAAGCATGTGTATAGGAACGGAAGGTCTTTGTGGCCATTTTTGCAATCTGCCACTGAAGGGAACACATGTTTATCCATGCTGAGCAGCCAAAACAAATCCTTGCAAACTGTCCTCTCATCCTGTGTTTTGCAATTGGAACTGGAATCTCACTTCCTCATTGAAACACCTTCAAAGATGTTTAGGTCCCTTATGGAAAATTTGTTTCTGGAAACTGGACCACCATTATATGGCCATGTTAGAAATTGGGTTCTGATCATTCAACTTACAAAAGCTCTTTAAAAATATAACTCATTTGTAATTTGGGGTCTGCCTATTTTGTTAGCTGAAATAGGGTTGCAGAAATAGCTAGTGCTTTCCCCCTTTTTAGAAATTCATTCTGCACTCTGACAATACGAATTCCTTTCTGAGGTGGATACAGATGATAACCTCCTGATTGGAGTTTGAAGTTTGCACTATTTCATTTTTGGCTGGTTACAGTCAGAACTGCTATTTTCATTGTAGAGCCAAATGATTATTTATACTTTTCTTGGATCATTCTTTATATGCCATTAGCAATGACATGAAAAGCACAAGGGACTGAATATTTACATCCAAAATTCTGAAGTGAATATTCTCCCTTTGGCAGATACAATTGCTCAGCGCTGCAAGGCCCACTAATAAAGAACCATATGTCATTGTTGCAGCAATGGCTTTTAAGCAGCTGACGCTCTAAATCTCCCACTTCTCACTCTGTGTCTGAGTGTGGCTGAGGGTTGGTTGGGTGTTGCCTTTTAAAGAACCCTGGAAGACAATGAAGAAATATCCCTTTTTTAAAACTAATGACTAACTCCTCAGAGTTGTTCTCATAATTGCAGTTTTGTTATAACCTATAGCATGGCAGGATTCAGAGCTCAGTGCAATTTAGGGAGATTTTGAACTTGAGGTTTTCTTGATGATACATGGAGCAAGCCATGTCCCTTGGCCTCAGTCAGCTTATATACTAATCAAAGTGTAAAAGAGGAGCGTGAATAATAATAGATAGAATATGCAATCACAAAAAGAATGCAAAGAGTGGGGTATGAAATCCAAAAGACAGAAGGAGCCATATTTTTCAAGTTACATGCATAGGCTTATCACCTGGTGTTTAATCATTGATCTTCTTGCCCCCCTCTCCCCTCCCAGAGCCTGAGGCTCTCTGGTTTTTATCACTCCCAGTGCCTCTCAAAGTGCCTGCCACCCAGTAGTATGAGTATCATTGTTTACAAAATGGATAAATGTTAAATGAATGCATTGATTCATTTAACAGGAGATGTAGTAAAATTTCAAGGTGTTTAGAAGAATTTGCAAATAGCAGTGGATTTGGGAGAGAAAGAATTTGTACTGGAGGGCACAGACTGAACAAATATTTGAAATTGGGAAAGTACAAGACATTTAGGAGAAAAAAAAAATAATCCAGTTTGGCTACAATGTGAAGGAGACATTTAGATCCTAGATCTACCAAGGTAAAGGTGAGGTGTGTGTCAAGCAGTGGGAAGGATCTCTTTGCTCCTCTCCTCCCTTCCTTAAGGGATAAATTTTCAACCCATCTATCTAGAGATTTGGGCAGAGTAAAGCAGAGAGGTGACAGGGCAAGGAAGAGCCAGAAGCGACATCATTGGTGTCTGAACCCCTACTCAGTGACCATCATCATTGCAGTAATAATCATAACAATTGCTCCAAACCCAGGAGCTCACACCAGCTGCCAGGCCCTGTGCTCACTGCTTAACATGACCATCTAATATTATCCTTCCCACAGCCCTAATTCTTGCTTTGACAAAGAAGGTAACACATCGTATGTGGAAATATTTGGATACATAAAGGAGTCACATTAAAAAAAAAAAAGAAGCCTAACTGTATCTTCCCCCATAGTCCCCAAGAACTTTAATATATTCTTCATCCTTGTTAAATTCATATTGATAGCATATATTAGTTTTCATGGTAGGCAGTTCAGCATAGCAGTGAGGAACATGGACTGTGCAGTTACACTACCTGGGTTAAAAATCTGGCTCTGGCACTTTCTGTGACTGTAGGCAAGAAATTGATCCTCTCTCTACCCAAGTTTCCTAATGTATAAAATATAAATAGAAAATAATAATAGTAGGACCTACCTTATAGTGTTGTTATGAGAATTAGATAAGTTATTATTTGCAAAAGGCTTAGGGAACATTATACAATTGTTGGCTATAACTGTTACAATCACCATTTTACAAACAGGGAAAACAACGCACAGAAAGGTTAAGAACTTGCCCAACATGACACAGTTAGCAAACAGGGGGGCCCAGCATACTGACTTCGGGCCACCAGCTCTACACCAGGAAGGAACCAACCCTTTCTTGGGTCTTTGAAGGCCTATTTCATGGTCTCATTGGACTGACCCAGGCAGATAATCTTAAGTGAACTCTCTATTTCTTTTTGCTGGAAAAGTTTTAAAGCTGACTGCTGACACCAGAAGGGGCACCAACCAATGGTCAGCAGAGTGCTATTGACCACTTTATCTGTGTGAAGTATAGAAGTCAGGGATCAAAAAGGTACATAGGAACACTCGGTGCAAAGAGCTTACGACCAATTGCAAATGGACAGATGCAATGTATTCATGAGAAAATCCCAACATAAGGCATTCTTTAAGACTATTTGTCACTTACCACAGACAAAGAGGGAGTAATCTGATGTCACTGTGGGCTGGAATGACTGGGAATGGAGACATCTCTGAGGAGATAGGACTTAACCTTGGGCTTTGGAAGATTCATCCAAGAAGTGAGAATTATATCCCTGGTGCACAGGTAGATGTGCGTGCAGGTATGGTGTGTGTTTGTGTTTGTGTGTGTGTGTGTGTGTGTTAGAAGAACATGCCCCAAGTGTTACAGTGAGAATATGTAGAGTAGGTCTAGAGAACAAGTGAGTAAATGAGCAAATTGGGTTAAGAAAAAAAAAAAACCACAAGAAAATAAAAGGTAGCCTGAGGATGGATTACGGTAACTTGAAATGTGGCATATGGAATTGAGATTATGGTTATAGTTTTAAAATGAACCCTACTCTTCATCCGGCACTCAGAGCTTAAGTGCTTCAATATTTCAATCTTTCATTTTCCCTAAGTGGGTATAATTTTTACACAAGTTAACTGAACCAGGAAGTCTATAATATTTGGGACGTCTTTGTTTTTTTTTCTCATTGTTTATCACAAAGGTGTTCCGTCAATATCAAATAAAAGGTTTCTTACATATGTGCATTTGAATTAGTGAGTGATCTTTTATTTTTTATGACTTTTTCTGTATTGTTTATTTACTTATGAGGGGCAGAGAGAGAGGGACACACCACCTGAAGCAGGCTCTGCGCTGACAGCACTCTTGCCCCGCCAACCCCCACCCCCCTACTGCCTGACACAAGGCTTGCACTCATAAACCTTAATATTATCACCTGAGCCAAAGGCTGATGTTTCAGGGACTGGGCCACCCAGGCACCCCTAGGGAGTGATCTCTTATTTTATTTTTATTTTTAACATTTTGTTTATTTTTGAGAGAGGGAGAGACAGAGCATGAACAGGGGAGGGTAAGAGAGAGGGAGACACAGAATCCGAAACAGCCTTCAGGCTCTGAGCTGTCAGCACAGAGCCCGACGCGGGGCTCGAACTCACAGACCGCGAGATCATGACCTGAGTCGAAGTCGGCCGCTCAACTGCCTGAGCCACCCAGGCGCCCTGGGAATGATCTTTTAAAGGTGAGGAATAAGGGAACTCAAACCTAGAATATCCTCTAATTACCATCTAACTATTTTGATCTTTTAGGCTTGGAACTAAATGGCTTCCCTTTTGGTTATTTATTGATTTTCTCTGTGAAGTTTTTTTTTTTGTTCCCATATATCATCATTTTACATACATCTTGCCAAATGTCTGTACTTGATTGTGTTATAAATTTTGCCTTTTTCCCATATACGATTCAAGCCATGTTTTTTTTAGTTAAAACACATAAATAAGTAATAAATAACTACATTATTGATCTCTTCCAGACGTCTTTGCTGGATGTGGAACTGATGTTTCCTGAACTTATCGTGTTTATATAGACAAAAATTAGTTCTGGCTTTACTGGGCTTGCATTTAAAATGTTTTTTTTTTTTTTTCTTTTTTGCCATGATGTTCTCTAGTCTGCTTTTCTTAAATGCCTTTCCTATAACATAATGGAAAGGGACAAAAGTAGAATGGGGGGAACATATTGAAAATGGCCATTGGGGATGATAAGAAAAAATGCCCCTAAGGATAGTGACTTTGAAATACTAAGTTTAATATTAATATTAATAATATATAGTGAAATATTAAGTGCAACCCTACTTATAAAAGTGTTATTGTTTTGCGGCTTACAAAAAATAGGATAGCATTTCTCTTTGAAATGACTCTTAAAGCTATTAGATAATTATAGATACTCATATCATTAAAGATTTATAACAACGGGTAAGTCTGGTGAATGAACTGTCTTGTGGACTCCTGTGTTTTCTGATTTTTTTCCACAAGTAATTAGAGTTCAGTCACATGTGGTTCAGAAATCCTACAGAATAGTCCAATGATGTTATTCGCTATTACAGATATTTACCATTATAAGGCATTTTCTCAGCAACTGATTTTGCTTATGCAGCTAAAGACAATGTCAGTAGGAGCCTTAATACGTGGCTAAAACATCTTTAAGTCCAGAGTACTTGAGGAGAGTTCTGGGAGTAAGGGCTCTCCAGTTGTCTTCATGTTTGTAGCTTTAGTCCAGGCATGACAATGGAAGAAAAGAGAAATTAACATGAATTAAGGGCCACAAATAAACCAGACATTTTCACATTATATGATCTAAGTACTTTTTAAATAGTCATATTATCATATCCTTAGAGGTAAAGACTCTAAGACTCAGGGGGGTTAAGTCACCTCTCTGAGGTGACACAGTAAATGGCAGAGAAGTGGCTGACCTTAGGTGAATCTGACTGTGAAGACTGAAACCTGTTGCCTCTGCCTGAGTAGGAGTTACAGTTTTTGTAAGAAAGCAGTATATAACACAGAGATGGGTTGGGCAGCTGGTCATCCTGAAAACAAGCTTTAAGGGAAGATCAGGCCCAGAATGCTTGGGCCTCTCCTCCACAGAATGCTTCAGCACAACATTTTCCTGGCAGGAAATACACCCCCCCCCCCCCCACATGCACGCATGCACGCACACAACCAACAACAACAACAAAAAAACAAAAAACCCAAAACAATAAGAGTTTAAGGTATTTCTATCAAACTGGGCATCTCCAGAGGCCTATATTGATGTAAGGAGGAGACACTCCTGTCTGTTGGAGACGATGGTAGAAGAAAAGGCAGAGCAATAAAGTGAAGCTAGATGAAGCTGGGGCTCTGTGCCCAATTGCTCAATTCCTAATGCCCAGGACAACGTGTTGCCATGAGAGGCAGGGTGGGCAGTGGTGAGGAGCCATGTTCCCTATTTTGAATTACAGCTCTAGTTTGAAATATGTCATTGTGACTGAGGACAACTCGCAGAGCCTTAGTTCTTCCACCTGTAGAATAGGAGTAATGGGAGTAATAATGGCTCCTAACTTCATAAAGCTGTTCTATCTGAGGCACTTGGAAAAAGATCTGCTATACAGAAAGCATTATGGGTGATTGGCTCTCAAATATGCTATTGAATAAGTAGCCAGCAAATGATATCCTGGATGATATAAGATCCTATCATGACTTTCCATGTGACAAAAATTACCAAAAATGCATTTCTAACACCCATAGCAATTTTTATTTCTCATTAACTATTTCTTTAAGGTTTATTTGTTTATTTTGAGAGAGAAGGAGAGAGAGAGAAGGAAGGGCAGAGAGAAAGAGAATCCCAAACAGGCTCTACACTGTCAGCACAGAGCCCCATGAAGGGCATGTATTCACGAACTGTGAAATCATGACCTGAGCTGAAACCAAGAGTTGGATGCTTAACCACCTGAGCCACCCAGGCACCCCTCTCTTTCACTATTTTGATACTTCTTTGATGGTCAAGATAAAATGGAAGTTGGAATTATACATTTGTTTTCAGCACCTGCCATCATAGATGGTCCACCATCTGTGGCTTACCAAAATATTGGCAAATTGTTGATCCACACCTAATCTTCTGACAGCTCTTTAAATATTGGCACTTTAAAGTGCACTCATTGAATACAAATACAAGTCAGGATGTTTTTCTCTCCTCTATGACTCTTTCTCTGTCTCTCTCCTAGCTATAAATCGTTATCTGTTCACTGAATAAACAACATCTGAATTCCCTGGTGCCTAGCAGACCACTGATTTCACTAAAAGGTTGTCTCATCCAGCTCTGAATCTGGAGTCTGGTTTCTGAATGGCCAGCAAGATTTATTTTCCCCGGTGGTTGGAGCTGATATATTTTATCAAGGCAAACCCCCACGCAACAAAAGAATAAATACACGGGCGGAATCATTTGCATAAAGTAAGTGAACCCCATCAACAAGCCCCATTTATTTTGTTATCAGATAACTAGCCCTGTGCTAGCTCTATCCATCAGCAGACAGTCTCTCTGACCTTTCTCATTTCAGTTCACACTGGATTGCACTGTCTCACCAGCAGCCAATCTTTTCTGAAATCAATTTCATAGTTTCACACCCAGGGGCTTTGACCTCCGTAGGTACCGGACTTGTGGGGATAAGGGTGCCCCCGTTAGAGATAGTGCCTCATCCAGCACAGCCCAATTGACTGTTAGTATGAGCTTCCTGCTTGCTTCTCGTTGCTTGGTTTAGAGTTGGCAGGCAGAGAGGTTTAAGGAAAACATGAATAAAGCTGGGTTTAAATCTTGGCTCTGCCAATTTCTATCTGTGACAATGTGAGCAAAAGTTTTAACACAACCAAGACTGAGTTTATGAATCTTTAAAATAACCATAAATACACTTTCCTTCACAGCATTTTGTGAGGATTAAAAGAGACATTATCAGTACTGTCTAGCCTAATACCTTCTGTATGGCATGTGCCTGTCAAATATTTCCTACCATGTTTTTCTTTCTTTCTTTCTTTCTTTCTTTCTTTCTTTCTTTCTTTCTTTCTTTCTTCTTTCTTTCTTTCTTTCTTTCTTTATTTCTCTCTTTCTTTTTCTTTCTTTCTTTCTTTCTTTCTTTCTTTCTTTCTCTCTCTCTCTCTCTCTCTTTCCTTCTTTCTTTCTTTCTTTCTTTCTTTCTTTCTTTCTTTCTTTCTTTCTCTCTCCTCCTTCCCTTCTCTTCTTTCCTCACATATGGTCATCAGTTTGCCCAGGGCTTCTTGTGTGATTCTAAGTTATAGCTTCTATGGTAATTGTCATTTTTAGGAGCTGTGATGTGGTTTTCTGGCTTCCAAAGGCTGAACATTGACCTCAGGGATCCCCATGAGTGTCAGCCTCCCTTCCTAGCCATGGGACACTCCTCAGTAGACATCAAGTCATTAACCTCAGGTCTTTAGGTCTCCTCTTTCTCCAAAACTTAGTGAGTTATCTCACACCTATGACTACTATTGTCATCTCTTGGAAAAAATTGCCAGCAAGCAGAGAAGTTTGGCCTTTTTCATAGATGCTCAATAAATGCTTGATGAATTGGATTTATGATGGCCAAGCTCCAGGAACTCATGGAGTATGAGATATAGATTCTGGGCACCAAGTGCTGTTGGAATCATGTTAATTAAATAGATAAACAAACAAACTTGGCTTCTGGAAACACAGCAAGGTATTGGGTTAAGAACTGGGGCTTTAGAATCATATTGGCTCTGCTCTGTGTCCTCCAACAGATTTCTTAATCTATGTCTGAATTTTCCCATCTCTAAATGGTCAATAGTAAAGTGGCTCTGGAGTAAATGAGAAGTGACCCCAAGGCACCTGTTATAGACTGAATGGTGTCCCCCTGCCTCCAATTCTTATATTGAACTCCTAATCCCCAGTACCTCAGACTGTGACTGTACTTAAGTATAGAATCTTTAAAGATATAATCTGTTAAAATGAGGTCATTAGGGTAGACTCTAATCTAATCTGACTGGTGTCCTTATAAGAAGAGATTAGGACACAGATACACATAGAGGAAAGACCATGTTAAGACATGGGGAGAAGATGGCCATCTGAAAGACAGATGAAATCAACCCTGCTGACACCTTGATCTTGGACTTCTAGCCTCCAGAATTGTGAGAAAATAAATTTCTGTTGTGTCAGCCTCACAGTCTATGGTACTTTGTTATGGCAGCCCTAACCTAATAATGTACAACCCCATGCCAGAACTATTCATCACTCAGCCCTGTGATCCTGAGAAGGACCGTACACTCAGCATGAGCTCCATTAATACTAGTCTGATTGAATTTAATAGATCAAATGTTTTGTATTGTGTTTTCCTCCTGGGTTTTTTACTTCCCAGTGAACAACATCCCCAAGCCACAGGCTGGCCATGTTTAAAATAAGGTTCCTGTTTCTCCAAGCAGAAGCCCCTAGGGGCATCTTTTACAAACCAGTATCTTAATCCACTTGTTTGTCTTGATTTGCTTCTTCATTTCCTGAAGAACCAAGAAACTGGGATTTGACTCTTTTCATTGACTTGGCCAAATCTGCCATGTGTGAGTCTTCTGGTTTGCCAGAAATTGGGACTTTGTTGCTTTTTCTGTCTTCTTGGACTCTGACCTACTGGCTGGCTGACCTAGATTTGTAATGTGAGTTTTGAGTGCTTTCTGAGCTTTCTTGGTTTCAGTGTTACCATGATTGAGGACTGTGATAAGCGTGCATGTTCTAGTCTTGGGTGGTAGGAATAGTTAGTATACCTACCCACGGACATATGAGGAAGTTGGGGACCTGTCGGGCTTGGTACCAGAAACATGGCGCACTGGGCACTTGGTTTGTTTCTCATTAGCATCACGACCTTCACATTCATGCTCAGAGCCTTCTATTTGCCTTTCTGGCTCTAACCCATATATGACTTCTAGAACCTATCAGATCCTTCTAATAGATTATTCTGCATCCCAGTACATGGTTTCTTGCCTTGTGTCCATGAGTCGCCATAAGCCTCTGTGTGGCCCCATATTGATCAGCCACAGCCTAAGGAATCTCTGACCTATTGAAGCCTATACTCAGATTATGGATAAAGAAGGGCGCATAAGCTGGCAAGCTCTGGCAGGAAGTTAAAACTGGATCACTTTGCGATTCCTTGGACACTGTGAGATTTTCAGACTGCCTCTCCCAGGATATATAATAAAGCTCTCTAAGTGGCTGAGAAGAATTTATGTCGTAAGATTCAACAATTCCTAGGTGGCCCTGTTCTATGATGGCTATGCTGTGTGTTTTGTGTAAGTTCAGAGGTCCTTATAGATGCATCACACTCAGTGCTGTGCATGAAAGTGGCTCATAAGGGGTAAGACAAGGAGTTAGGTCTTGGGCACTTGAAATAAATCTGGAGGTATAAAAGCAGATGAGATCCAGGAATATATCTAGGAGTCAGTGGGCAAGTCAGAATGGGGAACTACTTTCCTGGTCCAACATAGGAACATGTGTAGCCAAAGGAAGTTTGCAGCCTAGACAGTGTTTTTTTTTTTTTTTTTTTTTTTTAATTGACTTTCTGGGAAGTCATTAATTGTTGCCTCAGTTATAGTTTTTCAAAAAATAATAGTTTGGACCAGCTTATTTCTGAATTCCATTCTATTTCTAGAATGCAAATCTGTTTTATTTGCTAAGTACCAGTATCAGAGCATGTTAACAGTCTAGCCAATAGATACAAGATGCCAGTGACATTAAGTATTTGGCATCTGAGACCAATTTCTTTTCTAGAAGAAAAATTCTTTTTTTTTTTCTTTTTTTTTTCTAATAGTTTCTGTTATGGCCAAGGCAGGCCAGAATCCAGGTATAAAGGCTGGTCTTGGAGAACACTTTTGGAAGTATAAGATGACCCATGGGTCCCCGATCTATAGAACTCTAGTAACTTGTGAGCCACCGGACCTTACAGTAGTGGGTAAACAGTGCCCTTCAGTCTTTGGCACTGGATTTAATTTTGTCAAACCATGAATCAAGACTCTGGGACAGTTTAAAATTGGATGTTGGTTATACATGGAACTTCCTGCCCATCGAGTGACTACTGGGGACTGGCTGTAGGAAAAAGAAAAAATTCTCTGAACCTGTGGGAAGTGAGGTCATATAGCAAACAGTGAACCATAGGCTCAGGGCCAGTTAGAACCTGCCATATCACTCTCACCCCATGTTTGCTAGAGAGATTCTTCTTCCTAAATCACCCTCCTCAATCCTCTCAGTTGCTGCAAAATCTAAAGTAGAATGTTGGGTCAGACAAAAAGCAGAGTGTTACCCACACCCTCAGTATGGTCTTCCCAGTGCTTTTCATTTTCAACCATGTATTGAAATGGGTAGATTTGTATTATCTCTGTCAAGACCTGCTGCATAATTTGCTGGACCCAATGCAAAATGAAAACGCAGGGTCCCTGGCTCCAGAGTGAAGAATTTCAAGACGGCACCAGCACAGGATTAATCCAAGGGCTGCTCCATTCTTATCAGGGGGCTCTGTGTAACCCTGCAGGCTGTGTGTCCATGCAGCTGGCCCTCATTTTTTCTCCAGATCTTCTCCTCCTCTGCCTTTCTGCAAACGAAGCCCATTCACTTTGGGTGCTGTTTTCAGTGTCTGAACTGTTCAACACATTCACCCAAGCAACTTTCGTACACCATTCTTTCTCTTGTACTGTCTTGTTATGAACCACAATTTTATTGAAGTGAGGAAAAGGCATTCGAACAAATTTGACAATGTTCTCTGGCTCATATTTTCCACTGAGAGACATCCTCAGATGTGCCAAGATCCTCCTAGATACTCTGACTCTGAACCAGGGGTTGTTAATGAGGGGTGAAGATCAGGGTTACTTAGGGTGCTTCTTCAAAATTTACTCTCCAGGGCCCCTAAATCTGTAAGCCCAGTTTAATTGCTATTAGAAAGGCTTCTCAGCAAAATATTGGTCAAGACCCACTTAAAAGCTATTCCATTTCTTTATTTTATGTATCTTATCATTATTTTATTTTTGAGACATATATACTTATTACATTTGTATATGCCTTCCTTCCCCCTTGATTAGAATCTGTTTGAACTGACATTTGTTTTAAAGAATTTTAAACTTCAGTATGGCTCGTAAATTCTGTATAGTGATGACTATCCACTTTGACTCGGAGTGAATTTATTTGTGACTGGATCTAGTGGACGCCACGAACTAATTATTGCAGCCAACCAAGAAAAATAAAGGGAATGAGGAAATGCCACAAGTATTGACAATATTTATTGTAGCATATGGCTAATGTATAAAGAGGTAATAGAAGGATGTATCTCAGGGGATCATTCAAAAGGAAAATTACTTAAATTAACTTTTCAGGCAAACCGAATTATGCATTAGACCCCCTCCTGTAATGCTATACAAAGTCAATGTTTGTGAAGAGTAGAACTGGAGGCTATAAATCAAGCCTTTCATAAAGAACTGTTGTGTCTGCGGGGATTTTTTTTCCCTTTGCATTTTTGGCTTTTAGATGAATGAAGAATTTTCTCAGCAAATTATTAATTACTCCTTCTTGCCTATAGAATTGAGTTCACTGTAGTTATGTAGGAGTCAATGGTATTCAAACTGCAGCTTTTGATGAAGTAATCGGCTGCTTCTGGGGCCTCTTTCAGCTGCCCTGGGCGTGCTTCACATGCAAACGACTGCCAAATGGATTCTTTCGACATTCCAGCCAATTAAAATACATTTAAAGTGCAGCTGGTGGAGAGGCAAGCCGGGCGGTTGTGCGGAGAACTTCAGGGCAGGGAGACAAAAAACAAACTTTGCTGAGCCCAGCTTGGGCAGCCCAGCCAGGCGTTTGGGGGCAGTGGAGAAAGTCACAAAAAGAGGCTATCTTTAGCTCCCGTCAGAATCAAAGATGACACTTTGGGCGCCACCTTGAAAGACACAAAAGAGGGAAGCATGTTTGTTAGGGTGTCCGTTTTCTCCCCTTGCCTCTTGAAACGCTGTGTTGGCCGGTTGCCCAATGTGGTGCTGCATACAAATATTGACAAAACACAGCGGTGTTTGTTAAACCCGGGCTGGGGAAGCCAGTGATTAAAACTCTTGAAGGAAGATCCGAAAACCTCAGGAACTCTCATCAATAGCGTTAGAACATTGACCGAATGAAAGAGAAAGCACTGAGTGGGCTAACGTGAAACACTCACCGTGTCCCTGTCTGCTATGCCTTTTAGGTAAGGACAGAATTTTCTTTTCTCTTCTTCTTCTTCTTCTTTTCTTTCTTTCTTGATTTTTTTTTTTCCTTAATGTTTATCTTGGTGTGGAAGAAAGGGCGCCTGAGGTGTTCAGAGCAGGGCTCCAGAGCTCTGATGTGCACAGCACAGGGTTTGCCTGGGATTTTTCTGGAGGACGTGAGGGGATTGCACTGTGTAAATAGACACAAGGCATTACCCAGCACGTGGAGTCCACCAGCGCTTTGCCAGAATTCAGAATGATACATTTCTAAATGTTTGCTTCCACTGCTCTGTCCCAGTATTTGTTGCATGTGTCCAGGTGTCCCCAGATTGATAGCAAATAGATTCCTTTTGTGAACCAACAGTTCCGATGTACAGGCTTGTTTAATTTTTATTTTCATTTTAAATGTTCCCTGGTTCATTCTGCTGCCAGCCCCATACCTATGCATGCAAAAAGTGTTTTCTCCTTCCTAGGTTTATAATATTCAGTCAAGCACACACATTCTGTTTTACTAAAGCAAGTCCAAAATGCTTTGAAATGCATTGCTTTATCTTGACTTTTTTTGGAGAATGTGCTAGACTAGGAATTTGTTTGGAGTCAGTCTTTTTCTCATACTTTAAGGAACCCACTGCATTTGTGCTATCTCTGTGGTTCTGTGAGCTCACTACACATGCCCAGCTCTGCGCATCATACTCAGATGCCCATCTTAAATTCCTGAGAGTGCTAAGCAAGAGTATAGCTGAGCCGGGGCATTGATTCCTGCCCATCAATTTACCAAGGAAAGATACACAAAGTTCCTGATTGTTTCCTCTCTTAGCTTGTCATGGTAGGCCCTTTTTGGCTTCAGTTTTGTTCATTGCAAACAAAGAATCTTGCACATTTCATGGTGAAGGATCACGTTGCAGTGTCCTGAGCTCAGTTAAATGCGCTTTATTAATCTTTAATGTGCCAGTAGCTCTGAGGCTATGCCAAGCTGAGACTTTCCAAAACTCTCCAGGCTACCTGCTGCCAAGATAAATGGTGGTAGGCCCAGAAGGGATATTTTAAGGAAACTTGCAACAGCGAAGTTTTACCCATTAGGTTTGTCATGAGTCAGTGAAAGAAATCTTAAATAAAAGAGAGATTTCAGCAAGAACTGCCTCAGCTCTATACCCTCTGTGTGTGAGACCTGCTGGTAGGCGTCCGTCCCGTCACACACACAGTGGTCTATGCTCCATGTGGGGGAGAGAATAAGGCGTTTCACTGTACGGGTGGGTGTTGGGTCGTGTTTATGAAGTGGGTGCTGTGTAAATGGAGACATGTGTGAATGCAGAAAGCTTTCCTGCCTGTGGCAGTGTCTGAACCCAGAGAAAAACAAGGCTACACATGTGGCAGGCCTCTTGCCCAATACAGCCATTGCAGACATACCAAAAGAGCCAGGGATGGGCAGTGGTCACAAAAGTACACTGGGACTTAGAAATGTAACTTTGTACAGAAGGAAAATGGGGTAGTATACTTCAGGAAATTGGGCTTCAGGAAATTGATTCAGAGGGCATGTCAACCTAGGTTTGACCAGGTCCTGGAGAACGTAAGGCTGTGACCCATTGGGGCCGTAGGTTGGCTCATCAGGCTACGCAAGGTGAACGGTGCCATCATCTTTCCTTGAGAATGCAGGCAATAGATAAAAGGTACCTTGCCTTTAAATGGAGACTTCATCTGACAGGGTAGCTTTGAGGAGAACTCTGATTTGGAGGTAGGAGGAGCTTTAAGGTTTTTTTCTGACTTAGAGTCACTAAAACGAAGGCTTTACAAATACTTGCAGGCATGATGGGAAAGGACCAAGAGTGAGGGGTGTTTTTGATTAAGCAGGTAGGTTTTTTGTTTTTGTTTTTGTTTTTGTTTAATCTAAGTATAATTAACATACAATGCTTAAGCAGATGGTTATATTGCCTTTAGAGTCCGGCCCAGTCTCTTACTGTGGCCTAGGGCAGGATTGACAAATTGCTGCATGACTGGCCAAAATCTGCCCACCATGTGTTTTTCTAAATGAAGTTTTACTGCAACACAGCCATACCCCTTTGTTGACATATTGCCTATGGCCACTTTGTGCTACTGCAGCAGGGGTGTGTATTTAGGATAGAGTTTCTACAGCCCCCCAAAGCCTAAAACATTTACTATCTGCCCCTTCACAGAGAAGTTTGAGAGGCAAGACATGGAGAGCAATGCTTCTCAAACTATCTGTGGTGAAAGACCAGTTTTGTTTTGTAAATTTCCAGTTTGTTACAGACCAACAGTTATTGCTTGACTGCTATGACAATGTAAAGCTGTTACAAAATTGCTAAACATTTACTCTTACATTTTGTCCCTATCTCATCACAGATCTTCAACAAACAGTTTGCAGAGGGGCACCAGACATGGCCACACTTTGAGCAGCTCTAGAACCTGGGTAGTTTTCTAGTCTCATCTTGAGCCATTTCTCCCCAATCTTCAATCATGCTACTGTTCTTTCTGAGGATGGAATACAATGAACTCTTCTCCAAATTTGGGCTTGTGGTCCTGATGTTTGCTTGACCTGGAAATCTCTTCCTCTGTCTTCTCCTAGCCCCTCCCTTCCTTAGGACTGTGTTTTTATTCGCCTGGTCAAGGAAACCTTAGGACCAGTCTTACATAGAAATCTACATAGAAATCTAGGAAGGGGATACTGGGACTTTGGCTAAAAAAATTGCAGAATACCTAAGCCTCTGTCAGGAGCAGGAGAAATACAGCATCTACCTCATGATCTTCCCTCTGACTTTGAAATCCTGCGGATGGGGGTCTCCTGGGTGAAATCTGGAGCAAATCTTAGGCAAAACCTACACTATTGAAGAGTCAGGGAAATGCCATCTTGGTGTTTTTAGTCTCTACTGCTAGAACAGAGTCACTAGACTCTACCCCTAGCCCCTATGGAAGGTAATCTCTGTGAGGGCGGGGACCTTGTCTGCTTGCTTATCATTCTTACACCAATGCTAAGATTAGTGCCTGGCATGTGTATATGTGCTGCCGAAGTGAGCACTGTGCCTGGCATGTGTAATATGCCCAATAAATGTTGATCATGAGAATGCATGCATGAGTGAATGAATGACATGTTTTCTGGAAATCTATGATTTATAGGCAGGTAACATGTGGCATACATGAGAGAGATTAATGTATGTGAATCAGTCTGGGAAAAGTCTCTATGGTGGGAGATGGAAGACTGCCCTGGAGGCATTACTCTCACTTTTGAAACATACCTAGTTTCTCAAAATACAAACCTACTCGTGTAGCTGCACTTAGCCAGTCTGCTCAGGGATGGGAGTTTTCTGGTTACGTCCTAGTATTATCATTTATTGAGGGATTATTATGAGAGATACACCACACTAAATGCTATATATGCATGAATTCACTCCATCTGCAAAATACTTATGCATTATTTCCATTTTCAGAGAGGAAGCAGAGGCTTTGCATGGTAAAATGACTTCCCCAAGTCACAGAGCTGGTGAATGGTAGACTCAGATTCAGTCCCGAAATTTTCTGAAACTTAAGTTTGCAATACTAATATGTAGTTATATTAATATGTAGTTATAATATAGAGTTTATTTTCCTGATTGTTGTTCCTTCACCTAAGACCTTCCAGTTTTGTTTCCATCCTATTGCATCTATTAATTGGTTAATTAATTAACAGGTTTATCTATTAATGTTATCAACTTTGTGCCTTAGCAAGGTAAAATCTAGCCATCAGTACAGGTCCCTGGTCATCTTTGCTGAATGTTGCTGAATATCATCAATGAATCTGTGGGTCTGTAGATGAGAGTATTAAAGGGGTAGGAGAGAACTACAACCACAATGATTAAGGGTATCAAAATTTCTCTTACGACAAAAAGTCCTAGATGATAAGAGTATTTCATTTGTAACAGGACAACCCTCCACCGTCACGCTATATGTTTGCTTGAAAATTTTAAGTCTTTGTGTTCTGTTTGGTTAAAATTCGATTTCACTTTATCTTCATTAAACACAATGATGTTAGGTAGCAATTGTTACTTGTCATTTGATAGCAGAAAACAAGTTGAAAATTGTGTTTAGATTTAAAATTTTAAAGACTCAAAGATAACCCTGAAGAAAGAGGCTCTGGCAAGTGGTGGAGTACTCAACAAAGATTACTTGACAAAAACGTATATGATGAAAAAAATACATAAAGTCCTGACCTTAGTGCCTGTAAAATGCTAAGGGGAAAGAGAAGTATTTATAGAATTGTGTAGTAAAGGCCTCTGAAATTCTACTATGTCATAAAAGTAAGGCAAACATGGACAAAAATGATCAAATCAACATTTGTAGAACTTGATCAGTTAAAAGATTACAACAATCCGAGGAGCATTTATTCAGGAAAAGAATATGTGACTCTCAGTAAGAACGGTGAGCTCTGTGTCATTTAATTTGCCCTATTCCCATTCCCTTTTTTCTAGCTCTGAAGAAGCCTTGAAAAGCAGCAGGTTTGCCATCATGGGAGCTGTGTAAAACAGTAGCCTAGAATCCACTGGATGGGTCAAAATATGTTCAGAGCTGAGCCTTATTCCCAGAGAATGGCCATGATTTGACCTGTCTGGTAGCTTTCTGGGAACTCCCACTTTCAGGTCTTGTCATTATTTGACCTGTTTCAAAACTCACTCAGTGCAGAAAATCTTTCTCCTGAGACACTTGTCAGAAACGATCATTGCAGTTGTTTAACATTGCAGCTGCTTGAGGCAGCAATAAGAGTTGGGGAAAACAGGATGCTAATCAAAAAAATTTTAAATTAACAGCTGGGAAATGAGATGTCCATCAGGGGCTTTGAAAAACTCACACATCTGCTTGGGAATGTTAAAAGGCATGCACATGGGTAGAGGTGTAAATATTCTTAGTTAGAAAAGACCAAAGAGGGCCCTAGTCTCTCACCTATGGCTGACCTTCAGCCTCTGTACACACAGGGAATGAACCCTAATAAAGAGTTGGAAATAGCTGGAAAACTGAAGATGTGGCCCACCATACACAGAAATCCTGTTAGCAAAGGCTGGAAGATGTACTGGTTGACGGCCTTAAAAAAATACCTGCCCAGCTATTAGCTGGCTAATAGCTAAGCTCTCTGCACATGGCAAAGAATATGGACCTTACAAAATAGGATCATAAAAGTCACTAAACAAATAGCAATAATTCCAACAACAACAAACAGAAAAAACAAACCATGGTCAGAGAGAGATCTGATTTCCAGAGTTGCTGTATTATATTATCTTAAATATCCAACTTTCCAAAAAGTTTATGAGACATACAAAACAGCAAGAAAGTATGTTCTATACACGGAGGTTGGGGGTGGGGGAAGCAGTCAATAGAAATTATTGACTGAGGAAGCCGAGACATTGGACTCACTAGACAAAGATGTTAAACCAGTGACCATAAATATATTCAAAGAACTAAAAGAAATCATGTCTGAAGAAATAAAGGAATATATGAGAAGACTATCTCAGCAAAAAGAATACTAATAAAGAGCAATTATAGAAGAAAACAAATAGACATTTTGGAGCTGAAAAGTACAATAACTAAAATGAAAAATTCCCTAGTGGGATTCAATAGCAAATTTGAGTAGGCAAAGAATCAGAAAACTTGAAGACAGGTCAAATGAGATAATTCAATCTATCAACAGAAAGAAAAAAAAAGAATGAAAAAAGTAAGCAGAAGCTCAGAGAACTGTGGTACACCATCAAGTGTACCAACATATACATAATGGGAAGCATGAGAAGGAAAGGAGAGACAGGAAGGGACAGAAAGAATACTTGAAGAAATAATATCTGAAAACTGCCAACATTTGATGAAAAACATGAATCTATATATCCAACAAGCTTAGTGAATTCCAAGTAGGATAAACTCAAAGAGGTCCACTCTGAGATGTCATAATCAGACTGTCAAAAGTCAAAGAATCTGGAAAGCAATAAGAGAGAAGTGTATAAGGATGTCTTACCAGTATTAACAGCCATTTTCTCCTCAGAAACCAGGAAGTCCAGAAAGCCATGGATGACACATTCAAAGCACTGAAAGAAAAAGTGACAACCAAAAATTGTATATCCAGCAAAACTTTTTCTAAAAATGAAGGAGAAATGAAGACATTATCAGATAAACAAAAGCTGATAGAATTCACCACTAACAGAACTTGCCTACATGAAATACTAAAGGAGGTTCTTCTGGCTAAAATCAAAGTACACTGGACAGTAACTTGAACCCACATGAAGGAATAAAGAGCACTAGTAAAATATAAAAGACATGGTATATGTGTTTTTATTTATAGCTCCTTTTTTCTCCTGCCTGATTTAAAAGATGCCTATAAGACAAAGCTGTAAGTATAAAGCTATGTGGACGAACTTGTATGATAACAAAAGGACAAAGGAAAGGGTAGCAAATAGAGCTATACACAAGTAAAGTTTTTGTATACTACTGAAATAAAGTAGGCATTAATAGAAGTAGATTGTTATATTAGACAACCTAGATGAAATAGATAAATTATTAGACACAAAATACTGAGATTGACTAAAAAACAAATAAAAATCTGAATAGACTTTTAGCAAGTAAAAAGATTGAATTAGTAATCAATAAACTTAGCACAAAGAAAAGCCCAAGCCAGATAGCTACCCAGGGAGTTCAATAAAATATTAAAAGAAAAAGTAAAAGAAAATTAATCCTTCACAAACTCTTCCAAAAAATAAAACAGAAGGGAACACTTCCCAACCCGGTCTATGAGGCCAGTGTTACTCTGATATCAAAATCAGACAAAGAAACAAGAAACAAAAACTACAGACCAACATATCTTATAGATATAGACACTATAGTCCTCAACAAAATACTAGCAAACCAATTCCAACAATGTATAAAAAGGATTATACACCAGCCTAAGTAAGATGATTTATCCCAGGAATGCAAGACTGGTTAGCACATGAAAAATAATCAATGTAATATAATAATACATTAATAGAATAAAAAACAAAACTCATGTGGTCATCTCAATAAATGAATGAAAACAAGTATCTAGCACCTTTTCATGATGAAAACTCTAAATGAACTAGGAATAGAAGAGGTCTCTCAAATTGATAAAGAGCATTTACAAAAAACTTATAGCTAACATTGCACTTAACAGTGAAAAACCTTTCCTTCTAAGATCAGGAAAAAGATAAGATGTCTGCTCTCACCACGTCTATTCAACATTGTATTGTAGTTTTAGCCAGAACAATTAGACAAGAAAAGAAATAAAAGATGCTCAGGCTGCAATAAAGAAGTAAAATCATCTCTATTTGTTGACATAATTTCGTACATAGAGCATCCTAAGGAATCTATGAAAAACAGAGCTAATAAATGAATGCAGCAAGTTACAGGATACAAGATCAGTATACAAAAATCAATCATATGTGTACATAACAGTAATGAACAATTCAAAAATGAAATTAAGAAAAAAATGCAATTTAGGATAGCATCCAGAAGGATATGATATTTAGGAAGGAATTCAACAAAAGAAGTGCAAGATTTATACACTGAAAACTATTGCTGAATGAAATTAAAAAGGACCTAAATAAATAGAAATATATCTCCTGCATGCATATCAGAAGACTTAGTATTGTTAAGATACCAATACTATCCCAAATTGATAGATTCAACATGGTCCTTATCAAAATTGAAGCTGATTTTTTTTCAGAAGCTGACGAGATAATATTAGGATTTATATGAAAATGCAGGTCACCTAGGATAGCAAGAGTAATCTTAGAAGGAAAAGCAAAGTTGTAACTTACAATTCTTGAACTTAAAATCACTGCAAAGCAACTGTAATGAAAACAGTGTGTCATTAGCATAAGAGTAGACATATAGATAAATGGAATAGAAGTGATACTTGAGAGATAAACACTTAGATTTATGGTCAGTTGATTTTTGAAAAAGGTGGTAAGGCAATTTTGTGGAGATGAAGAATAGTCTTTTCAACATAATGACTCTGGGACAGATGGGTATCCACAAATAAAAGAATGAAGTTGGACCCCTAACCCACACTTTATTCAAAAATTAACTCAAAATGGATCACAGCCCTAAATGTAAGAGCTAAAACTATAAAAGACTAAGAAGAAAACAGAGGAGTAAATCTTCATGATTTTGGATTAGTTTTCTCAGATATGACACCAAAAGAAAGCAACAAAGGAAAAGACAGCTAAATGGGACTTCATAAAGATTAAAAGCTTTTGTGCTTCAAAGGACATCATTAAAAAAGTGAAAAAGACAACCCACACAATGGTAGAATATATTTGTAAATCATGTATCTGAGAAGAAACATATATTCTGTACAGTGGAGTATTATTCAGCCAGAATGTATAAAGAGCTCCTACTACTCACCCATAAGAAGAAAAATAACTCATTTTAAAAAAGGGCAAAGGATTCAAAGTTATTTCTCCTAAGAAAATAAGCAAATAGCTAATAAGCACGTGAAACTAGGCTCAGCATCATTAGTCATTAGGATAAACACAAATCAAAACCAAATGAGATACTACTTCATACCCACTAGGATAGCTATAATTAAAAAAAATGTTGGCAAAGATGTGGAGAAATTAGAACTTTGATACATTGCTGGTAGGAATATAAAACGTTACAGCCGTTTTAGGAAAGATTTAGCCATTTCTTAAAATGCTAAACATAGATTTCCCATTAAATCCAGCAATTCCTCTCCTAAGTATATACCCAAGAGAATCATAAGCATATGTCCACAGAAAAATGTGTACATGAATGTTCTTAGCAGCATTATGCATAATTACCAAAAAGTGGAAAGAACCCAAATGTCTGTCAACTGATAAATGGGTAAACAAAATGTGGTATATCCATACAGTGGAATATTATCAAGCTGTAATAAGGAATTAAGTACTGATACATACTACAATATGGATGAACCTTGAAAACATTATTGTAAATGAAAGAAGATAGACACCAAAGGCCACATTTTATATGATTCCATTTTATGTGAAATGTCCAAAATAGGCAAATCCATTTTGACTAATGGTTGACTTGTGGTTGCTAGGGCCTAGGAAAAAGACTAGGGAGTGATTGGTAATTAGCATGACATTTCTTTTTAGGATAATAAAATGTTATGGAGCTTGACATTTCTTTTTGGGGTAATAGAATATTCTCAAATTAGATACTGGGGATGGTTGCACATCTCTGCAAATATACTAAAAAATATTGAATTTTGCTGTTTCTTTGAAAAAAGATAATTTTACTATAAGTGAATTATATTCCCATAAATCTGTTATTTTAATAAATGTTAAGGGGAGAAATCATAGTAATTGGATACCCCTGAGTCAGGTTAACCTTACCCATTTCTGAGCATAGGCAAAAGTACAAATGAAGTACAAATAAAAAAAAATACAGATGCCACAAGTCAAATATTTTAAAGTTGTGAATCAAGCTACACAATCTTAAATGTATTTTATTCTTTTGCCTTGACACCTATATCTTCATCCAGGAATGGTTCTGGACCATTGGCTGTGGGAAGTCAGCAAGGGCTTTAAGAAGAACAGTGATGTGATTGTGTCATCATTTCTGAAACAGCTTGTTGGCAGCCCTATCAAGGTGTAGGTAGAAGAAAGCCTGGGGATGGTAGCAGTTAATAAGCTTCAGTGATCATCTTGCTAGGAAGTGAGGAGGATGCAAACCGATGTCATGGTATGGTGACAGTATGGTGCCTATAGCAGGCATGCTACAAGCTGGAACAGCATAGATAGGATGTGGAAGGGGGAAGAGAGGTGAGAAAAGAGAAGGAGGTGGCTGACCTTTAGAGCTTCAGTTACCCAGGCTGGTGACCTCATTACCTAAAAGATTAAAGAAGAAGCACTTTTCACTGGGAGAAGAGGAATCTTGAGAGGTAGGCTTTGGGTATGTGAGACTGAACTGTCTGTGGAACCTTAGGTACAAATGACCAATTAGTATTTAGAAGCACACAGTGGGAATATAGAAAAGAGGTCTGAGTTAGTAAAATGATTTGGAAGTCATCAGAATTTTCAAAGTCTCAGGAGGGAGTAAGGACCAAATGAAAAGAGCCACAACAGAGCAGTACCATTAATAATTAGACTCTGAAATGTTTCTACTGAAACAAATGACAAAGATAACACCATTTTCAAGAAACTGTCATGTTGTTTAGTAGAGTCCCAATGGCGAGCTTGATGCTTTTGGTTAGAAAATGGTGATTATAATATGATCCATAACTAGTAACAGATGGGAAGAACAACCAAAATCAGCTGAATTATAATGGAAAAGACATAGAACTGAACTTCTAATTTATACACAAATCATGGCATATATATAAAAATACACATATAACAAAAAATATATTACTGGAGTAGTTTGGCTTGTTAGGATTGTTTTAGTGTGTGATAACCTGTGTTTGAAAGAAGAAAAACAGGCTGTTAATTCTTAATTGCTTTAATTGGATGATGCTGCTATTTAATGTTATTGGATTTATACCTTGAAAGTACTTCAGAACCATCAATTAGACATTCCTTATCAGCTCTTTGCATGAGGCATTGCCAGCTTGTTTGCAATCTTGCTGCTGTTGCCATGCACCACATGCTGTAATTTATCCCTGCCTATGGGATTTGTTCACTGGGAAGAGCATGTAGAATTGAGAATCTGCCAGTATTGATTATTGAAAAAGCATTGATCTGAGTTTGGTGTCGCGAAGCATTTTATTTACCAAATGAGTAAAATTTTCATGTTTCATTTGCTTAAAACTTTTGTCTAAAACGCTTCTCTGTACTTTAATTGGCAAAATGCGGAGCTATTACTATTTTCTGTCATCCAGGGCTGGTTTCAGGAGTCCCTACTCTGACCTCATCACCAGGAAGTGGCTGTGTTGTTTCTTTGGATTCACTGGCATTGTAGCATTTCTAAGAGAGGCAGGTATCTCCACCATAAGTGATTGGAATTAGTCGGTGGAATATGAGAAGGTAAGATGTTGAATGTGTTAATCAGATTTCTTACTTTCAGTTAGCCACAGTTACGTATTTTCAGTGAATTATGAAGGAGCTAGGTTTAGGCCAAATTCCAAAGGAAATAATGATTACGTCCCTCTCCATTTAGGTTCTACCAAATGTTCAGGTCTTCTTCTATCCTGCTTCTAGAAATCGTACAGCAGGGCTATCACCTGCCTCTGTGATTTATATGCCATGCTCTTTTATGTCTTTATCTGCATAGTTGTAATACTTTGATTCAATTTGAAATGGATTGCTATTAGGTAGGCTCTCTCATATTCTGATCGTGGGAGTGTAAATTGGTATGGCTTTTACGGAAAGCCTTTTAGCAACATGTATTAGAGTGTTTTAATCTATTCTATTCCATTATAATTTGTTCTGTTCAATAGAAATAATATGTGATGGGTACAAATATCTACTTATAAAAATATTCATTACTATAGTATTTATAATGATAACATATGGAAAACAACTATCAGTAGGAGAGTGGTCAAATAAATGATGGACTTGGAGAGTTCTCATAAATCAACAGGAAAAAGATTACTCTACCAATAGAAAATGGTTAACAAAACTGAAAGGCAGTTTACCAAAAAGAAATGTAAATGTCTAACAAGCATTTGAACAGATGTTCAATCTCATTAGGAATAAAAGGATACAAATGAAAATTTGATATATTATTTTAACTATTAGCAAAGATGAAACTTCATCATCCATTGATGAAGACATGGAAATCAGGCAACATCATTTACTCTTGGTGGAAGTGTAATTGGGGCAAATTGGGAGGGAAGCAATTTGAATAGGAGAGAGCATATTTTTGATTCAGCAATGCACTTCTAAGAATGTATCTTAAAGAAATAACCAATGAGTCTATAAAGGATATTTATCACAGTCACACTCATGCTAGTGAAAACTGAGAATAATCCCAAACCCATTGGTAGGTGATTGTTAAATACACGATAGTACAATCACGCGATGGAATACCATACAGCTATTAGAAACTGATGTAGATCTAGTTGATAGGACTGATCTTATGATATAGGAAGTTGAAAATGTAGGCTAAAAATAAATGTGTATCATGAACTTATCTTTTTTTGTATATTTATTTATTTTTTTAATATAAATTTATTGTCAAATTGTTTTCTTTTTTTTAATACAAAATTTATTGTCAAATTGGTTTCCATACAAAACCCAACAGGTGTCCTCCTCAATGGCCATCACTCACTTTCCCCTCCCTCCCACCCCCCATCAACCCTCAGTTTATTCTCAGTTTTTAAGAGTCTCTTATGGTTTGCCTCCCTCCCTCTCTAACTTTTTTTTTCCCTTCCCCTCCCCCATGGTCTTCTGTTAAGTTGCTCAGGATCCAATAAGAGTGAAAACATATGGTGTCTGTTTTTCTCTGTATGACTTATTTCACTTAGCATAACATGCTCTAGTTCCATCCATGTTGCTACAAAAGGCCATATTTCATTCTTTCTCATTGCCAAGTAGTATTCCATTGTGTATATAAACCACAATTTCCTTATCCATTCATCAATTGATGGACATTTAAGCTCTTACCATAATTTGGCTATTGTTGAAAGTACTGCTATAAACATTGGGGTACAAGTGCCCCTATGCATCAGCACTCCTTTATCCCTTGGGTAAATTCCTAGCAGCGCTATTGCTGGGTCATAGGGTAGATCTATTTTTAATTTTTTGAGGAACCTCCACACTGTTTTCCAGAGTGGCTGCACCAGTTTGCATTCCCACCAACAGTGCAAGAGGGTTCCCTTTACTCCACATCCTCGCCAGCATCTATAGTCTCCTGATTGGTTCATTTTAGCCACTCTGACTGGTGTGAGGTGATATCTCAGTGTGGTTTTGATTTGTATTTCCCTGATGAGGAGCGACATTGAGCATCTTTTCATGTGCCTGTTGGCCATCTGGATGTCTTCTTTAGAGAAGTGTCTATTCATGTTTTCTGCCCATTTCTTCACTGGATTATTTGTTTTTTGGGTGTGGAGTTTGGTGAGTTCTTTATAGGTTTTGGATACTAGGTCTTTGTCTGATATGTCATTTGCAAATATCTTTCCCATTCCATTGGTTGCCTTTTAGTTTTGTTGATTGTTTCCTTTGCAGTGCAGAAGCCTTTTATCTTCATGAGGTCCCAATAGTTCATTTTTGCTTTTAATTCCCATGCCTTTGGAGATGTGTCAAGTAAGAAATTGCTGCGGCTGAGGCCAAAGAGTTTTTTTTTTTTTTCCTGCTTTCTCCTCTAGGGTTTTGATGGTTTCCTGTCTCACATTCAGGTCCTTTATCCATTTTGAGTTTATTTGAGTTTATTTTTGTGAATGGTGTAAGAAAGTGGTCGAGTTTCATTCTTCTTCATGTTGCTGTCCACTTGTCACAGCACCATTTGTTAAAGAGACTGTCTTTTTTCCATTGGCTATTCTTTCCTGCTTTGCCAAAGATTAGTTGGCCATACTTTTGTGTGTCCAATTCTGGAGTCTCTATTCTATTCCATTGGTCTGTGTGTCTGTTTTGTGCCACTACCATACTGTCTTGATGATTATAGCATTGTAGTAGAGGCTAAAGCCTGGGGTTGTGATGCCTCTTGCTTTGGTCTTCTTCTTCAATGTTACTTTGGCTATTCAGGGTCTTTTGTGGTTCCATACAAATTTGAGGATTACTTGTTTAGAAGAATGCTGGTGCAATTTTGATTGGGATTGCATTGAATGTGTAGATTGCTTTGGGTAGTATTGACATTTTAACAATGTTTATTCTTCCAGTCCATGAGCACAGAATGTTTTTCCATTTCTCCATTTTCCAACGTTACCTTCTTCGGTTTCCTTCATAAGCTTTCTATAGGTTTCAGCATACAGATCTTTTACATCTTTGGTTAGGTTTATTCCTAGGTATTTTATGCTTCTTGGTGCAATTGTGAATGGGATCAGTTTTGTTATTTGTCTTTCTGTTGCTTCATTATTAGTGTATAAGAATGCAGCTGATTTCTGTACGTTGATTTTGTATCCTGCAATTTTGCTGAATTCATGTATCAGTTCTAGCAGACTTTCGGTGGAGTCTATTGTGTTTTCCATGTATAATATCATGTCATCTGCAAAAAGTGAAAGCTCGACTACATCTTGGCCAATTCTGATGACTTTGATTTCCTTTTGTTGACTGATTGCTGATGCTAGCGCTTCCAACACTATGTTAAACAACAGTGGTGAGATTGGATATCCCTGTCATGTTCCCGATCTCAGGGAAAGCTCTCAGTTTTTCCCCATTGAGGATGATATTAGCTGTGGACTTTTCATAAATGGCTTTTATGATGTTTAAGTATGTTCCTTCTATGTCGAATTTCTCGGGGATTTTATTAAGAAATGATGCTGAATTTTGTCAAATGCTTTTTCTGCATCGATTGACAGGATCATATGGTTCTTTTCTTTTATTAATGTGATGTATCACATTGTTTGATTTGTGAATATTGAACCAGCCCTGCAGCCCAGGAATGAATCCCACTTGATCATTGTGAATAATTCTTTTCATATGCTGTTGAATTTGATTTGCTAGTATGTTGTTGAGAATTTTTGCATCCAGATTCATCAGGTCCATTCATCAGGCCAAATTGGCATTTGTATCCATATTCATCAGGCCATATTGGCCTGTGGTTCTCTTTTTTTTGCTGGGTCTCTGTCTGGTTTGGGAGTCAAAGTAATGCTTGCTTCATAGAATGAGTCTGGAAGTTTTCCTTCCCTTTCTATTTTTTGGAACAGCTTGAGAAGGGTAGGTATTATCTCTGCTTTAAGTGTCTGGTAGAATTCCCCAGGGAAGACATGTGGTCCTGGACTCTTATTTGTTGGGAGATTTTTGATAACTGATTCAATTTCCTCACTGGTTATGGGAGTGTTCAAGTTTTCTATTTCTTCCTGTTTGAGTTTTGGAAGTGTGTGGGTACTTAGGAATTTGTCCATTTCTTCCAGGTTGTCCAGTTTGTTGGCATATAATTTTTCATAGTATTCCCTGATAATTGCTTGTGTTTCTGAGGGATTGGTTGTAATAATTCCATTTTCATTCATGATTTTATCTATTTGGTCATCTCCCTTTCCTTTTTGAGAAGACTGGCTAGAGGTTTATCAATTTTGTTTATTTTTTCAAAAAACCAACACTTGGTTTCATGGATCTGCTCTACAGTTTTTTTAGATTCTATATTGTTTATTTCTGCTCTGATCTTTATTATTTCTCTTCTTCTGCTGGGTTTGGGGTGTCTTTGCTGTTCTGCTTCTATTTCCTTTAGGTGTGCTGTTAGATTTTGTATTTGGGATCTTTCTTGTTTCTTGAGATAGGCCTGGATTGCAATATATTTTCCCTCAGGATTGCCTTCGCTGCATCCCAAAGCATTTGGATTGTTGTATTTTCATTTTCATTTGTTTCCATATATTTTTTAATTTCTTCTCTAATTGCCTGGTTGACCCATTCATTCTTTAGTAGGGTGTTCTTTAACCTCCATGCTTTTTGAGGCTTTCCAGACGTTTTCCTGTGGTTGATTTCAAGTTTCATGGCATTGTGGTCTGAAAGTGTACATGGTATGATCTCAATTTTTTTATACTTATGAAGGGCTGTTTTGTGACCCAGTATGTGATCTATCTTGGAGAATGTCCTGTGTGCACTTGAGAAGAAAGTATATTCTGTTGCTTTGGGATGCAGAGTTCTAAATATATCTGTCAAGTCGATCTGATCCAATGTATCATTCAGGGTCCTTTGTTTCTTTATTGATCCTGTGTCTAGATGATCTATCCATTGTTGTAAGTGGAGTATTAAAGTCCTCTGCAATTACCACATTTATCGATATGGTTGCTTATGTTTGTGATTAATTGTTTTATATATTTGGGGGCTCCCGTATTTGGTGAGTAGACATTTATAATCGTTAGCTCTTCCTGATAGATAGACCCTGTAATTATTATATAATGTCCTTCTTCATCTCTTGTTACAGCCTTTAATTTTTTTTTTTTTAATTTTTTTTTTCAACATTTATTTTATTTTTGGGACAGAGAGAGACAGAGCATGAACGGGGGAGGGGCAGAGAGAGAGGGAGACACAGAATCGGAAACAGGCTCCAGGCTCTGAGCCATCAGCCCAGAGCCTGACACGGGGCTCGAACTCCCGGACCGCGAGATCGTGACCTGGCTGAAGTCGGACGCTTAACCGACTGCGCCACCCAGGCGCCCCACAGCCTTTAATTTAAAGTGTAGTTTGTCTGATATAAGTATGGCTACTCCAGCTTTCTTTTGACTTCTAGTAGCATGGTAGATAGTTCTCCTCATGAACTTATTTTTAAAAAGGCATGTCTTTATATGCGTATATGTGCATACAAACAAAAGTTTGAAAGCATTGCCACCAAGATGAAATGACAACTCTTTGTTTTTTATTGTATATTTTCATATTGCTGAAATTGTCTTTAAGTCATGTATATTAATATCATAGTCAATAAAATACAGCTTGACCATTCACCATTGTAATCAAAGAAATAAAATGTTGTTTGTAAAATGAAATGTTATATAGCCAGTTGAAACAGTGATTTTAAAAAATAGTCAAATAAAAAATAATGAAAATATAGTCAAATAGAAAAAAGACTGGAGAAGAAATTCAACAAACGTTAACAGTGGTTATCTATGATACATACCTACAACAAGAATTATGTCCATAACCAAATTATTTGTAATAAATATATTATTTTATTTTAAACTTTATTTATTTATTTTGAGAGAGAGTCAGAGAGAGGTAGAGAGAGATGGAGGGAGAGAATCCCAAGCCGGCTCTGCACTCTCCACACAAAACCCGACGTGGGGCTCAATCACATGAACTGTGAGATCTTGAGCTAAGCTAAAAATAAGAGTGGGAAACTCAACCAACTGAACCATCTAGTCACCCCAAATATCTATTACTTTATACTCAGAGAAAATTTAAAAAATTTAGAAGAGTTATTTGTTTTGTGATCAATTTCTGCAGCGTTTCTCTTTTTTAGGTGCCACAGATCAGAGTGCCATAGGTACGCCTACTAACACACACACAAAATTATATATTGTACATACCAGACATATGTTGTGAGCCAATTACAAAATGCTTGTATGTGGAAACTTCTCTACCAGTGGGAACTGTATAACTGTGGCAGGCAGAATTCTAGGTAGTTGGGTCTTCTGGAGACTTAAAGAGAAATGTCATCTAGACCCTTAAAACACTCTACACATTTAGTAAACAACCCACAGACCTAGATAAATGGTAAAAACAAAAACAAAAACAAAAAACAGTTAAGAATCATGATATTATGCTATTTGCTTTTTGAGAGAGAGAATTTGGAAAGTTTGGCAAGATGTATTTTTTTTTGCCAAACCATTCAAAGTAACCTAATAATTTACTCTCACCTCCCATGCCCTCAATTATTTTAAATTGATTTAGTCCTATCACCTTCTTAGACTATATTCTTGGTTTTCCCAACAACCCTGTGAGTCAGGTAGGGTAAATGTTTATATTTCACAAATAAAGAAAGAGCTTCAGAGAGGTTAAATACATTGTTTAGGATCTCAAACTAGAAATTCCAGGAATGGGGATCTGAACTCACATTTTTCTGATAATCCAGTTATTACAGGGACTTGAATCTGAGTTTACTGCCTTCCAATGCAGTTGTTTTCCTATACCATATCATTCTCTTCTTCACTCAGAAGCTTACAGTGCCTTTAAGGTAATTCCAGGATTGAACCAAGATCTGTTTCCTAACAAAGCATCAGGGAACATAAAGTTTCGAAAGGAGAATTCTAGATAAAGGAATAACTTTGGTAAGGCATAGGCCAGGGGAAGTGGTTCCGGAGTGGGAGGGAGGTTGGTGAGGTCTCAAACCCACAAGGCTGCGAAGGCTGTACAGGTGATAGAAAAAATGGAAGCCTGCCAGGAGTGAGAAAAACGGAATCAACTGCATTATGATAAATGGAACTGTCACTGGGTCTTAGTGTGGCAGAGGCAGGGATTCATGAGGATGTGGGTGAACTGGAGAGCGTGTCCTGCTGAATGCCCGAAGGATGTAGCCATTACTTAGCTCCAGCAATTGTTGCCAAAAAAGAGCTGGCTCTGTATATATTTTTTAAAAATTATTTTAGAAAAGCTAGAAATCTGATTTTTTAGGTAAAATATCCCCATTTTAAATGCTAACTGTAATTTTAAAATAATAATTTATAGGCTGATTAAAATAGATCTAAAGGCCATCAAAGCCCCTCATGTTGCTAGTTTTGTGATTTCTGAAACATTGTCTTAAGGGTTTACAAGGCTCCTGACTGATCAGATTCAGTGTCTGTTTTCTTGATGTGTTAATTACGCTACTGTGATTCTTGACATTTGGCCATACATATTTAGGAAAACATCCCATTTTCATCTCCACACCCAAGTAAGCCAGCCATCCCTGTCTCCAGTTCTTTCTCACATTCCTTCTAAGAGATGGGAAGAGAAGGTCGTGCCTGAGAGGGTACCTCCATGTGTACCCCCAGAACGGTCTGCATATATAGTAAACTGCTGTATGTGAGTGCTGAGGACTGGCCCTTGGGGCTTGGGAAAGATGTGCTTTAATGAAGTTACATTTCTGACTTTAATTATTGTCTAGACTAGAATTTTTTTTGCAAGACTGTAAATGTAGGGGTGCTGGCTTGGTCATACAAATCTCTCAGGTTTCCTTTGCTTATAAGAATCCAATGGGAAGGTGCCAAGGAAAGGTCACAAGATGAATGAACCATGGTGCAAATTACCATGTTAAATCTGCAACCTGGAACCAAACATTTGCTTACTGCCTCGACCTGAAATTGGCAAAGACGTGTGTCTTTCTAATTCCACAGGAACCATCAAAGGCAAAATGTACGTACATCTGACTGTCTGTCTCTTTCTCTTCTCTTTCACACACACACACACACACACACGCACACACACACATTTACTCCAGTGGACATTCTAATACATCTTGGGGGAGTATTTTGACTTTAGAGATAATTCTCTTCATAAACTGTCTTGGGGCTAATTTATAACATTTGAAGTATGCAATGATTTTCTATTTACAGTATGTTTTTAATAATGATTCTTTATAGAATTTTTGGAAAATATCACAAAGTATATCGAGATGCTCACTGTTCTAATTCATAATCTTTTTGCTATGCCCTTATGAAAAACAGAGCAATGAACAACAAAAACCAGAAAAGCAAACAAACCCTTGACTTTATATGAATAATTTGGATATCAAGGATTCAATTTCTGTGGCAAATTCATTCTACATTAAGTCAGCAGTAAGAAAAAAGTGCTGAAAGGTGAGGCCACGAGAAAGATTCCAGCTCGTAAGAATCCCCTCCTAAGAGGGGAGAAGGAACACTTCCTCAGCATTTCAAGTGCATTTTGACTGAAGGGACAAAGGGCAAGTAGGACAGAACCCCTGGGGGCACTGGATACAGTGGTGACAGGTTCAAACACAGGTGAGACGTGTGAATACAGTGTACAATCCCTGTGAGACATCTGGAGGATTCTTACACAAGAATGTCTCATCCCAGTGGTTTGGAGGAATTCTTGTACTCACCCAGCCTGAAGCACCTTCCATTAGTCATTCTCTCCAGCACTTTCTGCCTAATCAATCATCATAAATAAAACCACACAGTCTAGAATATTTTGAGACCTTGCTCCATGAATATTTGTATGCAGTGGTTAGAGGTATACATTGTAGCACTGTCTCATTGAATTTTTAGGAACTTTATTGAGATATCATTTGTATACCATTTAAAGTATAGAGTTTAGTGGTTTTTAGGATATACACAGATTGTGCAACCACCACCACCATATAGTTTTAGAACATTTTCATAATCCCAGAAAATGTTATTAGCAGTCACTCTCATTCTCCTCAGATACCCCAGAATATTCTTATCAGATATATGATTTGCAAATGTATTCTCCCATTCTGTGGCTTTTCATTTTTGTTGTTGTTGCCCTTTGACCCACAAAGTTCTTTATTTTGTTTAAGTCTGATTTATCTGCTCCTTTCTTTTATTGCTTGTGCTTTCTTCATCATCTCTAAAATCCATCACTTAACCCAAGGTCATGAAGAGGTATTTCCTTGTTCCTTCTAAGAGTTTTATAGTTTTAGCCCTGACATTTAGCTCTGTGATCCCTTGTGAGACCATCTTTACATATGGTATGAAGTAGGGGTCAATTCCATTCTTTTACAAGCAGATATCCTGTTGTTCCAGTACCATTTGCTGAATGGTACTATCATGATATATCATAACACATAGTACATAGGCTATCATGTCCTAATTTAATGTCTGCTTCAATTTTCACAAGAGTCCAATGAGTTAAGAATTATTGTCCCCGTTTGCAAATGAGGAAACAAAGGCTCAGGGAGGGTAAGTGACTTGTCTGAGCAGTCTGAGGAATTCCAAGGAAGAAGTAGAATATAACTTAACTCCAAACAGAGTTCTTTCCACAGTACCAAATTGAGCATCTACTACCTGCCTAGTGTAGTGGTAGAACAAACACACACAAAAGAATACTCATCATTCAATGCCTTTAGATTTTTTTTCAATTAATTATAGTCTTCCAAAGGAGCTATCAGTGCCAAGAGCTCTAAGGCTAGGAAAGATGAATAAGCATATAGTTCTTATTTTTTTAAAAGCTAGTGACAGTACAGTAGAAACAAGGGAATTTCCTACAAATAGGATAGCCATAGGACTCAGTATTTTTGGTCAAAGCAACAGAAACCAGTTTAAGGAGCCACAGTCGGAGCATCAGAGAGTGAGCAGGAGGCCGGAGAACCAGCCAGCAGCCTGGAAACGAGGCAAGTCCAGTGGCTCAGAAACAGGAAGATGGAAAGTTTCATGGACAAAAGGAAGTAAGACCAGGATGTCACCGCCATTGCAGAGCATTACCATAGACACTGTGAGTGAGCCTAACTGTGCCCCGGTCGTTGCTTTGCCATGTCTACATCCAGAAACAGGTGGGAGTGTCTGGCTGGATGAGCCAGATTTGTGTGCCCACTCCATGTGGGCAGGAGGCTGAGGGACACTCCATCGCATCCATATCATACACAATGAGGAATCCTCTAAAATAACAGGGGCGAGGGTGCTGGAAATGCCCACTCCCAGGACAGCAGAGAAACCATTCTTCTTTCTGCCATTCTAATTGATTTCTTTTTATCAATGAGACACAGAGCCAAACTATCTTCATCTTACTTCTAATCCTCTCTATTTCACCTGACTTCTTTTTCTAATGTGATTATAATCTCCCTGTGGTCAGGAGCTGTATTTCACACATCACTACTTCCTGGCTCCCATTGCACCTTAAATACAGACTTACAGGGTGTGTTTTCCAATTACTAAGGATTCTTAGGATACCTCAGGGATCATACTCAATTTCTCATAACTCACATGTGGATTTTCATCAGCCAATTTATAATCTTAAATCTGGTTTTCCTTCCAGCCCCAAATGAGCCTAAGGACCCGGCCCCCCCCCTGTGTGTGGGGACGCACAGGGAATGTTTACCTCCTTTGACATACCAAATGCAAAGGAGGATTGAGAGTGGCTGGAGAAGGTGGGCTCTGTTCCCGGGAGGGCTGTTGGCTAAGTCATGGCTTTACTTGCTCTCACATTTCTATTAATATTGCCTTTATTTTGAACTTTTCAGCTCTTTAAGGTAGTTCTTTTTAGAGCTTCTTTAAACTTTCAGAATTCTGTGGAGTTTTGGGTTCTTTCCCTTGTTTATCATCAGGGGTCAGAACTGGTTGTCTTTTCTGCTCTACTAACCCCCAGGGAGAAGAGTGGAATCCCCCAAATAGCTAAGCTCTGACTCAGCGCTTCTAGACCTTCTCCCTCTGGCTTCTCCCAGCCCCCTTCATCACTTTCTGCAGTTTACAAAGCACTCAGTTTGTGTGATCTGCTCTCAATAAAACTATCCTTGACCACATGGCAAAGTAACACCAGGTTCTCATTTTAATTATATACATTCAGGACGAAGGTTGCTAGACGCTATGAAAAGCATTAATTTGTTGTCATATCGTGCGCTGCTATAGTTTTTCTCATCCTTGGAACTGCTTACTCTAATGTCTCTTGATTTTTCTTGGAAAGTAGATGTCCACCATTTGTCTTTGTCTTTGAAAATTTGTCTTTGGAAATAAAAGCTTTCCTGAGGGACAAGAGGAGAGAAGGGCGAAGTTTAAGAAAGATAAATAAGTTTAGTCATTAATGTGTAACAAGTTCTCTCAAAGACTGCACGCTTATGTGTATATGTGTGTGTGTGTGTGTGTGTGTGTGTGTGTGTGTGTGTGTATAATGGGCTTTAATGGTTTGAACTATCAACATTGTTCATTAGTGGTTGGCTGACATGTGTATCCAGGCATGTGCCCATCTTCCTCTGCATATATACCCTTGACCAGCACGTCTCTTGTTCCTTGTTCCTTCTTACTGAGCAGTATGGGAAAGTGGGAGGAGGGGAAGCTTGTTAGGGCACACAATGAGGTGTGTTGTGCTGATGTCACGGGGAGACAAAGTTGTTTTGTGATGGTGGGGGTGGCGATGAGAGAAATGGATGGGGAAATGTATTTCGTTTATTAAGATTTGAATCCAAGGAGAAATAAAAGACCTCTCCAATTGTGAAGACTGAAGTGAAATCCTCTTTGTGTTTAGAGTCCAGTCTGATAGAGACAACCCTACACTTTATTCTTTTTAATTTGGGCTTCAATTGCTGACAATTCTTTGCTTTATTAAGACAAGAGCCTTTTCAATGCCATGTCTGCCTGGAAAGAGATAGAACTCTGGAGTAGGGGAGAGTGTTGCAGGGAAGTGGTTATCTTTATTATTTCTCATGATCAACTTAGACTTATCTCCTCTCTCATGCAGGCTACTTTCCAGACCCCATGCACCAATTAACTATCTTGTGTCCAAGTTTTCAGTTGTGCTAGTGTGAATCCTGATGATAGGATTCCATTAGAATTTATTGAGCACCTACTGTGTGCCAAGCACTATGCTAACAGCAAACCATAACAATAGCCACTGTATTAGTGTTTAGCATGTGTCAGGTGCTTTGTGCATCTTGCCTCATTTCCTCCTCAAAAGATGGCTATTTTGCAGGTAAGAGAATTGAGGCTTGGTGAAGTTGAATCACTTGTTCAAGGTCAAATAGTTAACAGGTGGTAGACTCGGAATTTGAATGCAGGTCTGTTTGACTTGAGAACCCATATAGGTTTCACTGATTGATTTTTAATATGCTCCCTTGTTTTTTTACTTTTATGGTGCATGTTGCATTTGAACAGGGAGGGAGATATATTAAAACCTTTGACAAATTTTGAGAGTAAATATCTATCTCACAGATATCCATCTTCTCAGAGTGGAGAGGATTCGGCAGCCATAGGCTACCAGGTGAATGCTATGATTTCAGAGGTTGGATTAGTTCTCTTGGTTACTAAGCTCTGTCCTCTGTGGTCCCAGCCCTCTCTGGACTTGAGTGCACAGGCACTCTGCGAGCCCTTCCTGCTCCATGTACCTCAGACCTCCCTCTGCTCAACCGAGCATCAGAATCATGTTGTCTCACAGATGGGATTGCTGAATTAGTGCTGCCAGTCTTTCTCACTGCTGAGTTTCAGCAGCTGCCTCTAATTTTGGCAGCTGTAATTTTCTCTGTTAGCACCACTGTTTGTATTACCCAGTACGTTAAGGATGACACTTGTAGCCCTTTCTCAGACCTTTGGGATCCGGTTTCTCCCTGGGCTTGGAGAAGGGAGGGCAAGGTAGGTAAGGCTGTACCATGAGGATCTCGGTTGGTGAGACACCTCACTAAGACTGGCTCCCAAATCTGGGTCGGACCAGTGACGACCTCAGTGTGTGCTTAAGGTAACGTTGAAGAGTGGTCAGCAGTAGGGTGGAAAGTTCAACTTCTCCTTACTTTATTAGACTCTGTTCTCTCCTGATATTCACATTACCCCCAGGTCCTAGGCTAGTGTTTGCATTCTTTCAAAAAAAAATTTTTTTTTAATCTTTATTCATTTTTGAGAGACAGAGCACAAGTTGGGGAGGGGTAGAGAGAGAGGGAGACACAGAATCAGAAGCAGGCTCCAGGTTCTGAGCTGTCAGCACAGAGCCTGACGCGGGGCATGAACTCACAAAGTGTGAAATCATGACCTGAGCCCAAGTCAGATGCTCAACCGACTGAGCCACCCAGGCGCCCCTAGTGTTTGCATTCTAACTTAAGACCATATGAGAAAAGAAAAGCTAAATCAGAAGTAAATTCTCAATGTGGGCATGGTAGCTTATGGTGACTTAAGATAATTTCACCCCTAGGGAAAAATGCATACTTTATGCTTCCCTTTATTGATGCTACTAGGATCTTAAACTAGGTATTTGTGTGGGAACCTGCAGACTAGGAAAAGTGAATGATTTCACAATAGCGTGAAATCACATGGAAGATATTGAGGACAGTGCTCTGTTTGGGAGAATATTTCTTCATCAGGTTGCCATGATCTCACTAGCTGTGGGAGTAAATACTATCTTCATTTAGATATGCAGGAGTTGAGCCCAAAGAAAGGGCTGAATGAGTGAATGATGGTCTAGGTCTGCCTACAGTTAAAGTTCTCAGCTGAGGGCAGCTTTGATTGAATTGGAGTGGTAACTCAGTCGAATTGCCAAGCCTTATGCTTCTGCTGTGTGATGCGTGAGTCTGTCCAAGACTTCAGTTGCAGGTTATGGCACTTCCAGGGAATTGAAAAGAGCCTAATTAGGAAACGCTGTGATGGTAAAGAAGATGAGAATTATGGCAGGTGGTTCTTTTACCAAGTTCAGTGGTCAAACTACCTTCATGGCAACTCAGCACCACTGAGGCACTCATCACTCACTGAAAACTATGAAGTACCTACTATGTGTCTGGTATTATGATGGACACTGGAATGGTTCTGTGAATATGACACTGTCACTGTCCTCAATAAGTTACCAATAGTGGGATATTAGGAAAAGAGAAGATGGGTCACGTTGGCCCAGAACCCGAATCTGCAAAAGAGAAACTGCACAGGGAGAGCAGTTCATCCATGGGATGAACATAGAGACTTTGGTGGCACAGGCAGGAAATCACTGGTCCTGAGCCAGGACAGGGAAAAAAGACTACTATAGGTGCTACTATTTACCTAAACCATCTTGATAATCCCGAGTCTAAAGGTTTGAGATATTTATTAAACTTATACGTGATGTGGCAAAAGGAGTGGCTGCCTCAAGGACCAGGGAACTTCAGGCCTTGTCACCACCAGAACTTTGACTCTGCCTCTGTCCCTGCCCCCCTTCAACATTCACCTTGGAAAAATGATCAAAACACTCTGGGTCTTCATTGTTTGATCAGTAAAATGGTGATAATAACACTGTACTTCCCTGAAGATGGAGGGCTGGACCACCTAATCTCCTTAATTTTCTTTCTGTCTTCAAGTCTATTATCTTATGATTTCTACTTTTCTAGTTGATAAAGACAACACAAAGCCTGATTTTTGCAGAAGTATGTTATTTGCTAGATTAAACCCACTACCTGCCCCTGAATATTTGAATAACAGCTAACTGGTCTATAAGACCTGGTCCTAGATGTGGCCAAGTACACTTGAATCAAATCTTTAAGATGTCCCACAGCTTTCAGAGAAATATTATTTGTAGAAATTTCTGCCCAGTATTTAACCATCTGAATTTACCAATGAACTAAAGTTTCATTGTAATGGTATTATCTTTAAAGCACATTTAAGTGTGTTTGATAAATGACATAGACTCATATTTATTTATTTTTATTTCACTTTATTTTTTTATTTTTGAAAAATTTTCTGGTTTCATAATAGTGAGAGTAGGCTAACAAGTATCTACAGAGTGCCACTATGTATGGAGAAGTAACCTGGACTTCATTGTTGAGGAGCAAAGGAGTAGAAACCATTTCTCTTTATGTTTAAGAATCTTACCATTTATTTGAAATAAGGCATGCGTCTGAGAACAATTACAGAGCATCTTGGCAATATATTCCTTAATGTGCTTTGAATTGAAGGCACGTGTTCCAACTGTTGGCACAGTAAAGAAGAGAAAATGGAAGGGAAGTTTCTGTTGTTTTGAGTCTTGAAGGAGCTGATAATATGCTTTCCCAAGGCAGCCTCAAATATTAAGATTTATTTCAAAGCCTTAAAACCACAGTTAGACACATTGGAGCTAGAGGACATGGACTAATGCCTAAAACTGGGAACATAGGGTACAGAAGAACAAGAGAGAAGTGTGAAAACTCCCTGAGGCAATGCCTGATGTGAATCAGGTACTTTAACCTCATTACTGTGATAATTTCACGTGATCCTGTGTTTTCTTTCTACTGATCAGGAGACTGAGGTTCAGAAAGGGAAGGTAAATTTTTTCCAGTTAGTAAGGGCCAGAGATGGATTTGTTGACTTCTTTCTAGGTCTACCTGGGTTAAAAAACAACAACAACAACAACAACAACAACAAAACAAACCAAACAAACAAACCCAAAATTCAGTGTGAGTGGTGACAAATGGTACAAGTTGAATGCAGATCACTGATTCATCCTTCTATAGTCTGCTGAACTCAGTGATAAAATAATTAGCTGAGATCACTATCCATTCTAACTGTAAGGGAGCAATAGAAATTTGTATAGAAAGTGCTCAGGCAATGGATTCCAAGCCTGGGAGGCGACCTGTCTATGCTTCTTATTCCCCCAGTAGTTTTTGTAAAGATTTTGGCCAGAGAGAAACTGCAGAGCAACTTGAAAGCTATATAAAGCAAATGTGTAATAGTGTTGGCAATGTTCTGAAAGTAGCTACCAAGAATGCATACTACAGGGAGGAATGAAAAACCAGTTTCTGGCTGAAATCCATTTTGAATGGAAAAGCTTTTAATGGATGAATTATCTTTCAATAAGTTGTTGGTTTCCATTTAATTGCCATTATTTGCTATTTTATTTGCAAATCTTTACGCTTGTACATATGTGACTACATTGGGAGGCATTGGAAGTTTGTTTATGAACTGTGCATTCTCCTTTCTTAAAGAGTAAATATCTGACTCTTTAAGTCTCCGCAGCCTCTTCTCTTGCCTTGTGATTTTAATTTGTCCTGTATAATATGTAGCATGTATCTTTTTCTATTAAAATTTGACAACTTGGTTTTCCCTATCTGATCTTTCCTAATTAGAAATTACATGGGTGAATCAGAGTCCTTCTAATCTACTATGTAAATATAGGAACTGAACTTCATGCACTTATCAGGTACCTTTCACAGTTTTTGTAAAACAGTGAGGCACGAAGCCATGCCTGAGAAGCATGCAGGCTATTCCTTCAGGCGATACTCTCCCACTCAGATTTCTTGTTTACTGATTTCTGAAGATGTCTCCAGCAGTTGTTCCTGCCTGTGGGCCACAAACTCTTGTGAGTGGGAGGGAGATGGAGTTATTGCAAAGGGTGTGTAAATTCACCCCCCCCCCCACACACATGGTATAGTGAATGAATGAATTACAATGGTCTTTTAAAAAATTACTAAACTCATAGTAGGTTTTAATCATAATCTTTTCTCCGATTCAGCAAATGATAAAAACACAAAATTATCACATAGAAGTCTGTGAAAGTTTTTGATGTTAAAAAAATTAAACTTCATAACCAAAAGATTATGCTCAACCTCTTTTCAAATCATTTAAAGCACTTATTACCATTTACCACCTGGAGTATGGAATTCCCAAAGGTGATGGACTTAATCTTCCTTCACTTTCCAAAGCAAAAAGCATGAGCGTCTGAAAACAGTTAATTTTCCCCCAATACTTATATATCTCCCTCTTTTTTTTTCTATTCTCCTTGTATTGATCAGCAATATTCTGTCATGGTATTCCTGTATTGTCCCTGAATCAAAGAGGTCATATTATTTATTACATTTCACTATTAGTTTCAGATAGAACTTCTTTACCATACTATAGAAACACTCTTCTATTTCTGATTCACCTTGAATTAGCAAAAATGAGGAATAGATGCTGAATTTCACAAATGTATTTTATTTATTTTTATTTTTTTTGAAAATTTTTTATGTTTATTTGCATTTGAGAGAGAGAGTCAGCACAATCAGGGGAGGGGCAGAGAGAGAGGGAGATACAGAATCTGAAGCAGGCTCCAGTCCAGACTCTGAGCCATCAGCACAGAGTCTGATGTAAGGCTTGAACCCACAGACTGTGAGACCATTACCTGAGCTGAAGTCAGACGCTTAACTGAGTTACCCAGGTGCCCCTCACAAATGTTTCTTAAACTGTATAGGTATATAGGATCTACTTGATCTAGTGTTGTAATACATTAAATCATATCAGACACTTCTTGTTTATGGTTCTTTCTTCCTTTTTGAAGTTGTAGGCCTTGATTTGTCACTCTTTTAGTTAAGAATTCATAAAAATCATCCTCACCACCATCATTGTATTTTTCCTTTTTTATTATTTGCTTCTTTGCCTATACTTTTTCATGTTTGTGTTATTTGCCAGCTTCATCACGTTTTCCTGTCAGGTTTATGAAGGTTCACAAAATTAATCTGGAGCGTGTTTATCTTTTTCTGTGTTCTCGAAATTGTTTGTATCCACAAGGCAGTGAAGTATGGTCATTGAGCCCATGGGCTTTGGGGACATATACAGACCTCAGTTTAAACGCTGGCTTGTTCACCTGCAGGTTTTATGACCTTGGGAAAGTTATTTAACTTGTCTAAGAATGAGTTTCATTACCTATAAAATGTAAACACAAGCATCGATTATAGATAGGCTTTGTGAGATTAAATGAGATTATACAGGCAAAGCCCTATGACAGCTCTTGGCTGGTTGTAAGCATTAAATAAATGTGTCTATTGCTAAGATAATGGTGATAAAGATGGTGATGATGATGATGATATTGTTATTATTGTGTGGAAATTTTTTCCTTGAAATTAGGTGTGTGTAATAATGGAATGACTTTTTAAAAAAGAATTTTTGGACATTCATTTTCCCTTGCTTCTTTAATTTTTCCCATTTTCCTGGACAAATTAATTTTAATGATTATTTTATTCAGTAATTTTTAATTATTGTTTTCCAAGAGAAATTTACCTATAGATTATTGACATCTTCAAAATTGTTAGGCCAGGTATATGGTATGCTTTGTAAGAGATACAGATCTCTCCTTCTCTCCAAATACAAACATATATATTTGTGTGTGTGTGTGTGTGTGTGTGTGTGTATAGTTTATATACATGTTTATATTTACATATAAAAAGCCATCTATTTTTCTGTGTCTTCTTTTTTTCCCAATATATGGAATTTATTGTCAAATTGGTTTCCATACAACACCCAGTGCTCATCCCAAAAGGTCCCCTCCTCGATACCCATCACCCACCCTCCTCCCCTCCCTCCCACCCCCCATCAATCCTCAGTTTGTTCTCAGTTTTTAAGAGTCTCTTATGCTTTGGCTCTCTCCCACTCTAACCTTTTATTTTTCTGTGTTTTCATATTCACCCTAATTTTTATTCAGGAATACTGTGGTTTTTCTTCATACTCTTATCATAGTTTTATATTTAATCTTTTTTTTTTCTTTAAATTTTTTTTTAACGTTTATTTATTTTTGAGACAGAGAGAGACAAAGCATGAACAGGGGAGGGGCAGATAGAGAGGGAGACACAGAATCTGAAACAGGCTCCAGGCTCTGAGCTGTCAGCACAGAGCCCTATGTGGGGCTTGAACTCACAGACCGTGAGATCATGACCTGAGACGAAGTTGGATGCTTAACCGACTGAGCCACCCAGGCGCCCCAATCTTTTTTTTTTTAAGTTTATTTATTTTGAAAGAGAGAGAGCAAGCATGAGCAGGTGAAGGTCAGAGAGAGAGGAGAGAGAATCCCAAACAGGCTCTGCACCATCAGCACAGAGCCCAATGCGGGGCTTGAAATCATGACACAAACTTGGAGATCATGACCTGAGCTGAAACCCAGAGTCAGATGCTCAATCAGCTGAGCCACCTGGATGCCCCAGTTTTATTTTTATTCTTATGGAAAGAAGATATTAAGCCCATTTTCAAATTGTTTACATTTCCTGCTTTTAAAATTATTTTCTGCTTCAAACTATATTAATTTTCCTAAGCTTTTCCTAAATTTGTATTTCTACCTTTTTAGATACAAACATTCGTCACTTATTATTTATTACTAATTTTTGATTAATCGAATCATTTAGAGATGTTGGTTTACCTCTGAATACAGTTGTGATTGCATCCCACAAATTTTTCTATATCCTGTTTCCACTATCATAATTTTAATTATTCCATTATTTTATAATTTTGGTTTTTATATTCCCTTTGATCTTAGAGCTATTTGGAAGAATAATTATAACTTCTCCAGTTTTTGTTTGTTTGCTATCATTTTGTAATTTACTTCCAGTTTTCTTGCAGACATCAAAGAATAATGCCTCTCTTTTGCTTTGGCAATCGTGATTTGTATTTTGATTTAATAAATGGTTAATTTTAGTAAATGTTCTATGAACAATGGAAAGAAAGCAATTATTTTTTTGTCGATCATGGAGTTTGTAGAATATACAAAAATGCATGCATCTACATACACACATACACTCATCCCAACATATATTATCAGTCATTATTATTTATATCCTATTACCTTTTTTTGTTTTTGTCACTTGTTCCTTTAAGAACAAAAAGAAGTATGATAAAACCTACTCACTCTTTTTTTTGTTTTTTTTTTTAACATTTATTTATTTTTGAGAGACAGAGAGTGACAGAGCATGAGCAGGGGAGGGGCAGAGAGAGAGGGAGATACAGAATCTGAAGCAGGTTCCAGGCTCTGAGCTGTCAGCACAGAGCCTGACGCCGGGCTTGAACTCACAAACGGTGAGATCATGACCTGAGCTGAAGTAGGACGCTTAACCAACTGAGCCACCCAGGTGCCCCTGCTCGTTCTGTTTTTATTATGATTCTATAAATTTCTCCTTATATTTCCAGTATTTTCCTTTATTTACTTTGATGTTATATTATCTACAGCCTGAATATCAATGACTAGCATAACTTGTTAGTACTACTATTACAAATACTAAAAAAAAAAAAAAAAAAAAAAAAAATTGAGCATGTATCATGTGGCAGGTATTGAGGTGGGTGTTTTAAATGAATTTTTTTTACTTAGTACAGCTCTATAAGATAGATACATATATTTACCACTTCCAATGAGTATTCTGATAGATTGTATTCATTTAGAGACACACAGATAAAACAATTTATTGTTTTACATAATGCTTCTTGCCTTTAATGATACCTCCTTAATGTTAATATCGTGACCCTTGCTTCCTTTTTGTTTGCATTTGCCTTGTATATCCCTGTCTGTCTTTTAACATTTAATCTTTATGTCATTTAGTGTGGTGTTGGTATATAGTCGATACCCTACAAAAGAATATTTGTGGGATGAGCAGTCTTTCAGAGTCACTTTGTTTGGTATGTATGTTTTCTAGAAGGCATATAATTGAATGTTGTTTATGATGAGTGTGAATAGATATTAGGGGAGTTTAACCCACTTACAGTTATTGTGTTAACGATATGTTTAATTTACTTCTGACATTTAGTGTTTTGTTATTTTTTATGTTTCCTTTAATTTTCTTTTTTGCTTTTACTACTGCCATATGGACTGTGAGTTCTTTGATTAAATATACATACAAATTCGTTTGGAGAGTGTACATCTTGTTTTTATTCCACTTTTGATTGACATCTGGCTTGTCCTGCAGCTGAGTGCATTCACACTGTTGGCACAATAATTGGAGTTTCCATTATAGCTGCTTCACAAGGCTTTACATGCCAGCCTGCAGTAAATCATGCTGACAGTCATGAATTTCTCTTTTTGTTTATGATCCCATTTGAAATAATTTATTTTTTTGAAAATGAAACATATTTTTATCACACAATGTAGTCTTTATTAATTTTGTCCTAATCCTATAACAAATGTTAAATGATATGTATTGATTATCTGTTATGTACACAGTGCTGCTGAACTATGTGAATTTGAAGGAGAAAGAACACAAGCACAAAGTGGTATTTTTCTCCGTTTTTTTTCCATAATGTATTTTTTATTTTTTATTTATTTTTTTATTATTATTTTTTAATATATGAAATGTATTGTCAAATTGGTTTCCATACAGCACCCAGTGCTCATCCCAAAAGTTGCCCTCTTCAATGCCCATCACCTACTCTCCCCTTGCTCCCATCACCTACCCATCACCCCTCAGTTTGTTCTCAGTTTTTAAGTCTCTTATGCTTTGGCTCTCTCTTTTCTCCCTGTTTTTAACTTGCTTAAAGTGTAGTTGACAGGAGAACTAGATGTATATCCATAAAAAAAAGTTGAAAAACTCAAAAGCTAAAATATAAGTGATGTCACTGGCACTGTGTATAAATAAATGCTAATTGAGAAACATATGCAAAATGTGCCATGAATTCAGAGGTCAGAAACATTGCCTAGGATTGAAATAAATGTTCAGAGAGATCTTCCCTGGAGAAGAAGGAAAACATTCCAAGGTGGTGGATAGTGGGGAAAGGTGTGGAGATGGGCATATACATACCATGTCGATGGGATGGCAAGCAAATAATCATGGTCACTTCAGAGGTTTCATGGAATTGGAAATGCTTATTAGGGTAAAGGATTCATTCTACAAACACGTGTCAAGCACTTAGTACCCAGAGAGCATACAGAAGGCGCTTAACCAAGTGTAGGGCAGAGGCATGTCAGAGAAGGCTTCCATTTGGAAGTACTGCCAGAATGGAATTGTAAGAGACAAGCAGGAGTCCAATGGGTAAAGGTTTCAGTCATGGGTGGGAAAGTTGGAAAGAAGTGTTTTTTTGGCAGAGGAGAGCAAAGATATGAAGGCTTACAGGTGAGAGAGAGAGCATGGTGCTTTTGAGAACCACAACCATTTTTCTATGATTGGCATATAGAATGTGAATGCGAGAACTTGGTGAAATGGTTAGAGGGAGAAAAGCTTCCCCACATCATGAGGGCTTTGGGTACCACACTGTAGGCTTTTGGACTTTATCTACAAGGCCAGAGGAGCCTCAAAGTGATGGAAAGTGGATTATAGACAGGAAGATTGAAAGTGGAGAGATGGGTTGAGAGATTAATTCAGGTGAAAGATGTCTAGGGACTGCACAGAGGCAGTGGCCATGGGGATATATTTGAGAGTGATTAAAACATTAGAAGTGACAACCCGATATCAAATGGGTAAAGGAGCTAGAAATAGGGCAGCCACGGATTATTCTTTGAATTCTGCTTGGAAGTTAACTGGAATATGTTTATCATTATAGAAAAACACACGAGAAGGAAAAGGTTTGCAGGCCAAGGTGGTGTTGTGGGGTAGGTTGAAATACTTTTAGGTTTTATACATATGGGTTAAAGGTTTTCTTCTTATGGTATTTTCCTACTGAGTTGAAAGTAATGGGGTTTTAAATTTTTTTTTTTTCAACGTTTATTTATTTTTGGGACAGAGAGAGACAGAGCACGAACGGGGGAGGGGCAGAGAGAGAGGGAGACACAGAATCGGAAACAGGCTCTAGGCTCTGAGCCATCAGCCCAGAGCCCGACGCGGGGCTCGAACTCACGAACCGCGAGATCGTGACCTGGCTGAAGTCGGACGCTTAACCGACTGCGCCACCCAGGTGCCCCAAAAGTAATGGGGTTTTAAGTGTCAGCATTTCCTTAAGATCGTCATGAGTGTATAACACGTATAACACTGGTAAAATTACTAGGTCAATAAAATATGTGTAAATGCACAGACTTGTTGGTGAGACAAAAATTTATTTAGCTACCAATCCCATAAATGGCCAAACAATTAACAATAATAAAGTCTGTTTCAGTAACAAAGCCTCGCAAAGACAGGGAGATGTGGATGCCTTTCAACAAAAGAAATTCCTTTCTTTTCAGATGACATGTAAACTGATGTCATTTCTCATTCCATAAAGAAAAAAAAAAGATGAAACTTGCTATGGTTCACAGTATTCCGATGATGACATTCTTCCTCAAAGTAGTCTAAAAAAAGACATTGTGAACAAACTTGTGCTTTCTCTGCCAGAAATGCATGCCTGGCTATAATGCAAGCCTTTCATATTCAACCATTTAGATAATAGTTTTTACATGAACTTTCATAACATTTATTTACTGCCATAAATGAATGGACCAACCAGGGCTGAAGGCAGGAATCCAGTTCCTCAGCAATTAGATCTCTCACTGCATTATCTCAACTTTATCAAGTTTTCTCTGAAAGTAGTATTTCCTGTCAGTATTTCATAGGCAATGTGAAATGTTACGGGTGTCTCAGTTTAGAAGTTTTACAGTTCTGCCTGCTTGTGAAACACATTAGCCTCACTCCATGAAGATCATGCTCTAGTTATAAATATTTTGACTACCCAGAACACCCTTTTTTAAGGGTGTATCAACCACATCTTCCTTCCCCTCCCCTCTTGCCGACTGATTCACACTCTTCTATGAATTGTTGCAGCAAAAAACCAACCAACAAACAAAACCAGGCAGACTGCCTATTTCTGAAGACAAGGCTTTCTGTATGTTCACCTGGGTAAAATGGTGAGCTATGCCTTGGGCTGATCTGCTAGTGAGGGTTTAACCAGGATAGATGTGTTGATCACTAATGGAGGAAGACATTTTTGTATGATAGGTTTTCCGTTGACATAGTAGAGGTGATTGATGGTGAGCCTGGTCTGGAAGAGTTTGAACTCAAGGTAGCTCTGCTAAGCAGACATCTGACATGTTGAAGTCCTGCCACCCCCTCTAGTCCCTACGTGCTGAGGCATGGGGTTCCCTCGGGTTGAGCTGGTTAAACTGGACAAACAACAGTCTCCCAGAGCAGACTCTGGGGCCATGGCCTGGAGGCTGGCTCCTGCCCTGGCAGGAAGTTATGCCCACGTGCTTGCCTTCCTCCTCTCCCACTCTGTTGGTGCCAGGCACAACCAGACAGGAGCAGAGGATGGCCATGGACAGGACAATTGGTGCTTGACTCTGACCTGCTCCAAAAGCCCTATCTCCAGAGTCTTCCCAGCTCATGGCTGGCCTCTATGGGATGGGCTAGGATTATAGAGCAAATTTCTGGAACCTCACCCTTGGTGGCAGAAAATGCAGAACCAGATGCAGCTGTGGAAGAAGCCACTAGATGGTTGAAAAAGGTAAAAATAATTTATCTCTTAAAATAAAATTTGAACTGTATATTTTCTCTCCTAAAGTAATCTAATTGCTTGAAGTGGGGGAAAAAACCTTAAGACATTAGAAGGAAAGAAAACAATTGGAATCCTTTACTTGGAGAAAGCAGAGAAATGCCTTGTTGCTAACATTTGCTGCTCTTAGAGCTAAAATCAAATCTCTGATGTCTGTATGAACAGAGATGCATATAATGTAAAAGATTCTCAGATACCAGAGAACTCCCAAGAGCTTCTATTTCATTCTCTAATTTAACTGTCACCTTTATCTACCTCTGTGCCTATTTGCTGAATAGGAATAAAGAGGGAAATTGAGCAAAATTTGTCTTCACAAAGGGCATAGGAGAATGGGGGAGTCATTTCCATAAGAGGTAATAAAAGTTATGATACAAGTTTGGCATGGTCTCTCTGGAAGCACTTTCACTGTCTTCATAGCCCTAGTGCCTTGCACAGCTCTTGACTTGTAGTTGTTCTTATTTGTTGGATGTTGTATTTGGCTGCCATCAACATGAATTTGAGCCATTTAAGCTAATTCTTTACACACTAACTCTTTAATACAGTTTCATTTATTTAATTTATTCATTCATTCACTGGCAAATGCTTAGAGGCAGAGCTACTCTATAAGTATGCAATGAATATTAGTGCAGTTCCAGCCTAAATGTTGACATTTCCATAGGTAATATAGAAAGTGGTTTATTTACAAGTGAAAGGATATTGTGTTTAGGGGTTGTTTAGTGTATTAAAAGATAGGCAAAAAAATGTTATGCAGAAGTTTGTGTGATTAATTAAAATAAAGCTATGATATGGTTCACCTCCCTCTGCTAGTGAAGATATAATTTTGTTTATAAGCATCTCAATGCTATAGAATGACTTCAGAACATTCTGGAGAATGTCTCTCTTTCTACTGAATTCCATTTGAGTGGCCTCCGAGGGGCCCTCCATCCCCAGCCTAAAAGATACCTTCTTCAATTCTTGCATATTTTCCTCTTTACAGGAATGATATGTGCTGACTCTGCTTCTTTACCTCGTAGTTATTCATTTAAAACATTATGAAATATTTAAGACAATGCGTATAGAAGAACATAGTCAAGACTCATGTTTCAACACTCAGCTGAACAAATAGAACATTACCAGTAACACTGATGCTCGTGGGCACCTATCCCTACTCATATCTCACTTTCTCCCAGTACACAATGATGCCACCACTATTCTGAATTTGGGGTGAGGTAATTATCCTTTCCATATAATTCTTTTTTTTTTAAGATTTTATTTTTTGTAAGTAATCTTTACACCCAACGTGGGGCTTGAACTTTCAACCCCAAGATCAAGAGTTGCATGCTGTCTCAGCTGAGCCGGCCAAGCATCCCCATGTCATTCTTTGTAATAGTACTAAGTATGTATGTATGACTAATCACTATGTCATATTATTTGTCATACTTTTAAGCTTTGCACAAATGGTACTCTACTGAGTGTATTTTTCTGTGACTTGGTATCTTCTCCATATTTTCAGTCATTATTGTGGTAGTGAGATTCATCCATGATGATAGTGTTCAGTGTTGTATAAAATTCCGTGGTTTATCTATATACTCTCCTGCTAATGGATATTTCGTTTTCTTGCAACTTTTATGTCAAGGAGTCAGGGCAGATATCAGCACTATTACTTGGTGCAACCAGGGACTCGCTGGCAGCAAAGTGGGAGATGGTCTCCCAGTATCCTTTCCAGAAGTGTGTTTGAGCTCATGTGCATTTGGATGCACTGGGGATGGGTTTTCTGTAGAATGGATCCACCAGTGGGATGTCTCCATCCTGTTGCTCTGCCTTTTGGTGAGCTTAACAGGAGAAGACCCTTGTAGGAGTTGGGGATGGTCAGACTGTTTTGGTGTCAAGCAGTTTGAGGATGAAGTATGAGTTGTTGGTAGTTGTTAGGCACATAAGCTACCTAACACCTGGAGTTTGGGGAACCCATGGGAAGTGTAACTCATCCTTCTTGGAAAAGCCCCTTTTATTCAATTAGTTTCTTACTGGGAAATTTGGAAAGTTCCTTATTGATTATCACTTGTCACCCCAAACCAATTTTTTCTTGTTTCAAATAATGTTGCCATGATCATGTCCCCTTGTGTCCATATGCAAAAGTTTTTAAAGGTCTATATTTAGGAGTAGAATTGCTGAATTATAGGGATTGTGCCTTGTCAGATTTACTGAAGGTTACCATTTGGTTTTCAAATTACTGAACCAGTTTATACTCCAACCAGTAATACATTAGAGATCCCATTGTTCAAGATCTTCTCTAATGATTGATATTGTACAAATTTGTTTAAATTTTTTTTTCATTTTATTTATTTTTTTTGAGGCTGGGGGAGAGATGGAGAGAGAACCCCAAGTAGGCTCTGTGCTTATAGCACAGCTTTTTTTTTATTCTTATTCTTATTCTTAATCACTGTGGGCTTGTATTCTTTTATTTGTTGCCCTTAAAATTCTATATGTATGCTTAACTTAATGCAATAGCAGTGTCTTCCCTTATGAAAAAAAATCTCTTATAAACTTATAAACTTCTTCTTATAAACTTATAAATCTCTTATAAACTTAGTGTTGTAAAATATTTTAGTTCTACCTTGTTTTTGTGCTTTCCTAATTTGACACAATCATGTGGCTATTACATGCCAATGCTTGATTAGATTTACCTATGCATTCATCAATTTCCTTGTCCACCGTTCATTTCATACTTTCTGTACTCATTCCTTTAGTGAAAGTCTATTCATGGTAAACTTGAAAATTTTTGCTTGTCAGAAAATACATTTTCTTTGACTTCACTGCTGAGTGGCAGTTTAGGTAGGTAGGAAACTGGATGTGGGAGTTATTCTCATGGCTTCTGAGAGATCTGCTATCATTGGAATCTTAATTTCTTTGTGTCATTCTAATATGTATATATATACACACACACACACATATACATATATACACACACACACATACATATTTGAAGGTACTTTCTCTTTGGCTGTTTTTAAGGTCATGTTTGTTTTTGGTGACCCATAGAATTGCTATGGTATTCTAGGTGTGGATTAAAAATATATGTATTTACATTAAAAAGGATTTCCCCTTAAAATTTTTTGTACTTCCCTAATCTGAGTGATAAGAGAAGATAGGATTCAGTAGGCAGAGAGGGAAAGATTAGGGCCTGAGGTCCCTCGATGGGGAAAAATACCTATTTTGGAACACTGCTGGGAGTGTCTGACCACGGCAAGCTCTCTTAAGCATAAGGATCCTCTTAAGAATGTAACAGACCCCAACTACTCCCCTCAGGTTTCCCCTCTGGAATTTGATAAAAGACCTAAGTATGGCCATAGACCAACCCTCATACAATGGAAATGATCCAATCAGGAATGGACAACCCAGCACCTAGAACTACCAGCATCTAGAACTACTAGCCAATAAGGGTAAAACCTGAGGAGGAACAAGGGGAAAGGGAGGGGGGAGGGCTGACCAGAACCTTATAAAACAAGGACCCTCCCTGTAGTCCTTGGGCATTCACTTTTGAATGTCCCCTCTCTGTAAAGAGAGCTTTCCTACTATTCTAATCTTATATTATAATAAACTTTTGCCTGCTGCTCATTTTGTATCCACCTCTTGATTCTTTGAGGTGGTGAGACAATGAATCCCAGGTATTGTGGTAAAAAATCCTGCAACAAAGGCTCATTTGACAAGATGTAGGAAAAGAAGTTCAGGGTACCTAGTTAAACTTTATTTCCAGATAATTAATACTTTTCAAAGTATTAAGTATGTCCCATGACATACTTAATTTGTCCTAGATTTTATCTGGCTACTCATGGTTAGATGATGGGGAGGTTTTATTTTCCTGACAAGACCTGAGGTTGATAGGATCATTTTCCAGATTGTCTTCTTTTTTTTTCCTAAAAATCCACCATTTCATGGAGCATCCAGTCTTTTTTTTTTTTTTAATTTTTTTAAGATTTATTTTTGAGACAGAGAGAGACAGAGCATGAGCAGGGGAGGGGCAGAGAGAGGGAGACACAGAATCTGAAGCAGGCTGCAGGCTCTGAGCTGACAGCACAGAGCCCGACGAGGGGCTCGAACTCACAGACTGTGAGATCCTGACCTGAGCTGAAGTTGGACGCCTAACCGACTGAGCCACCCAGGTGCCACTGGAGCATCCAGTCTTTCAAAGGTCTTGGGTTTTGTGGGCATCTAAATTTGAGCTCCCCATCTTGTGGAGGTTTTGTGACCTGTTCACCAAGTGGTTCTAGGTCCCTGGAAGGGGAAAATTCCACCCTCTTAGTGACTGATTCAGCATTTGTTTTCCTTTCTGGGTGTGTTGTTTTTGTTTTGTTTTGTTTCCTTCTTGTTTTGTTTGTTTGGTTGGGTAGGTAGTGTCCTTTTTAGCTCTTAGGATGTTTCCCCTTCCTTTCAAGTGAGATCTGTATTTAAAAGGGCTTGCCCTGTTTTATCAGTTACATTGCTGGAAGCAGAAACACTTCCCTTCATTCTAACCAAACCCTTGCCTTTACCACTGATCTAAAATTGTTATCTGAAAAGTCTGCCAGGGATGCGTTATTGCTAAATCCAACTGCCTCTTCTTGAGAGTTGCCTACTTGAAAGCTTTCATTTCTTGGCTAACCTTTCTCTTCCACTGACTTCTGTGACTCTGATTTCTTCTTATTTTTCTCCCTCTCTGACCTGCCCTTGTCAGTGTTCTTTAATAGCTCTTTTCCATTGTTTCTTCTTTAATTTAAACATGCCTCTTCAAGACTGAATATATACCTAAGCTAGTGTTCTGATCTCCAACCTCTGTAGGCTAACTTTTATGTTGTTTTCTAGGGTTATCTTTCAAAAAAACAGATCTTATGACTCTCCTTCCCTTGAAAACCTTTGATAAATTCTTATTGCCAAAATATATAATCTTAGCATTATAATTTCTCCATAATATGACCCTTAGCCACTCCTTCTTGAACTTTCCCAGGCACCAAAGTCTCCATGTCCTGTCCTACTCAGTCTTCCTTGGGCCCTAATGATGTTTCACTCTTTGTCTTTGTTCATAACCCTAGAGTGTCTGCTGTCACTCTACATATTGAAATCATATGCTTCCTTCAAGGTTAAGCTTGGATTTCACCTTGGTGGAGGTTTGACCCATTACCACCTCTGCTGGCTCCCTACTTTATTTATGCTTGCCTTCCTTCGTTCCTTCGTTCCTTCGTTCCTTCCTTCCTTCCTTCCTTCCTTTCTCGCTCGCTTTCTTTCTTTCTTTCTTTCTTTCTTTCTTTCTTTCTTTCTCTCTTTTTCTCTCTTCCTCTCTTTTCTTGTAAGTTTATTTGAGAGAGAGAGAGAGAGAGAGAGAGAGAGAGAGAGCCCACAAGCAGGGGAGGGGCAGAGTGAGAGAGGGAGAGAGAAAATCCCAAGCCTATGCTGGTCAGCAAAAAGCCCAACTTGGGACTGGATCTCAAGAACTTTGAGATCATGACATGAGCTGAAATCAAGAGTCGTCATGCTTAACTGACTAAACTACCCAGGTGCCCCTATACATGCTTTTCATGTGCTGTCAATCATAATTATTTATGTAACTTTCTCTCTCTAATGTGTATTTTTTGAATACAAACTATTCTCTTCATTTTATGACCTTAAGTTTTCTGAGCACAATGCTGTATGTTTGGTAGCCTTCAACAAATTCATTGATTATTTAATTAAGTTGCTTGTCTTCAGTGGTTATGAGGACAAATTGGGACTTAAAATATCAAACCTGGTTTTACTAAAAAAATGATCAACTTAAAAAAATTGTTAGAGCTTCGTAAGCAGTATTAATCTTCATTTTCAATTTGGAAGAGTATTTCTCTTAATCTCTTATATTTTCAGGGGAGTCCTATTTTTATGTGAGATTTTCCATCAGGCTGATGGTCATAAGACTGGGAAATCCTAGGATCTCATGAAAAAGTCCTCCTAAAAAGCATCTTGTAACTTTCATGGCCTTTGAACTATGTTTATTTATTTCCCCAAATCTCTTTTTTCTTTTTCTACTTTAAAATTATTGCAGTGCATAAATTACAATAGATGTATGCATCTTATGCCTATCTAGAACATTTGTTCTAATAGATTTCACTGTTACATCAGCCTTCAAGTTATTTTTAAACACCTGTGAATCTAGTGTTCTCTCCCTTTTCTCTTTTGGTGTAGGGTTGCCGGAATTTGCATATCAAAATACAGGACATCCAGATAAATTTGAATTGCAGATAAACAATGAACAATTTTTTACTATATGTCCCAATATTGCCTGGGACATATACTAAAAAAAAATCATTATTTATCTGAAATCCAAACCTAACTGGGCATTTTGAATTTTTTTTTTTTTTTTTTAGTTTATTTATTTTTTGAGAGAGAGGGAGAGAGAATCCCAAGCAGGCTCTGCACTGTCACTGCAGAGCCCGATGCAGGGCTCAAACTCAAGAACTGTGAGATCTGAGCCGAAATCAAGACTAACTGAGCCACCCAGGCACCCCATTTAACTGGGCATTTTGTGCTTTATCTGGCAACCCTATGTGTGTACCACTTTCAGCTTCTTAGTTCCTTATCATCATAATTATCTAAAAAGTATACAAAGGGTTTCTACATTCAGAAATGAAGATTCCAAAAAAGCATTTTCCCTGGAAAACTATCAAACAAAGATTCCTTCGCTTGCAAATGTTCTGTGTGGAGAGGACGGTAACATGGTAACATTCTAAAGTGGGATGGTGGAAAAAGGAGATTGTAGTGAAAAACTGGTCTCAGCTAGTGGCATTTACTAGCTTAAGTATGTTTCTGGTAATTTTTCCAATACAACTAACATATTGTGGCAGGCACATCTGGGTGACACACACTCAGTAAAAATGCCTGGGAGAAAGCATGCGTGTATATGTGTTGAGTTAAACAGCCCTTTGTTATGAGGGAGTGGAAAGGGGCCATGAACATTGTGCTGAAATGCAAACTAATTGATGGACAGTATAATCACCACCTTAGTTAGCACCCTGGGACTCTTTTCATACAGGCAAGCTGTAAATTTAAATGGAAACCAAAAGGATAGCATATAGCCCATAGCTCAGCATTCCATTACTTCATGTATGAAATATTCAGTGAGTAAGAGAGAGGTGTAGTAGACAATAGCTGGGGAGGAGCTGCACAGCAGTGAGAAGGTAAGATTGAAGTGGCTGGTAACAATCTCATTCTGCTCTTGTGCAGATAAGAGTTTCTATTTGAAGGATTAAACTCTATTCTTTGCTCAGGATGAGGCAGGGTACCTCTATGTGCTGAGCAGTCCCGTGATCTCTTCTCTTTGGCCCAAGCCCTAGACACTGAAGTCTTTTCAAGACTGTGTGATTTGGGGCAAGATGGATTTATTCATGAGCCTGATCAATCATGGTGTATGTATCTTCATATAACTAATATTTAGTGTCACTGAAAGTGTCTGAGTTTTCTAATCAGACTGACTTGGACTCAAATCTCTCATAGCTCTGCCCTTGGGATCATGACATAAACTTACCCTCAGCTTATTCAGCTATAAAATGAAGCTAATACTGTTCACCTCTCAGGTTTGTGATGTGGATTACACCAGGTTTCTTAGATGCAAACTGACTGGTGTTTGTAAACTGCTTTGTGAAAGGTAGTAGTGCCCCTTTCTATATGCGTGCTGTCTTTATGCCCAGCTCTTTGGCTGAGCCTGACATGCGGGATGGTGCCCATCTTTCTTCAATCATGTACTTCCCACCTGCATTTGTTTCTGAATATCTTGAGACACCTTACTTTCCCGGTGCATTGCTGATGAGGGAGACTGTTTGCCCTAGGCTGGGTATGGCAGGGGGCTGTCTTTTGCCGTGACGACCCCAGTCAGCTGGCACTGTCTGCCTGAAGTGATGTGTTGAGAAAGACTGTGAGGCTCCCCTGGTTTGGTGAGAAAACCCGTGGCTGGTGAGGAAGGCTGCCATTTGCAAGGGAAGGGGAAGCAATGGCATCTGGGCTGTGCCATGTGTTCTTGATAGCCTTCTCCTTGGTCAGGTTGTGAAGTTGGCAGTTGGCTTCAGGAACATCATGCCTCCGGTCTACGCCCTTCCCTCTGCTTCTGGTGCCACCTTCCCCACATTCACTACTATTCACATACTGGCTTTGTGACAGGAATCATGAAGGAAGAACTCATTCGTTTCTGTTAGGATTTGGGCACTTACCAATCGTTTCCTTCTGCACAGTGTCCTGGAGGAACGGGCACGGTGCTCTGGACCAAGCGGCCAGTCTCTGCAGATGAAAGCTGGTTGTGGTCAGTCTTTGTGTGTTGCTACTACAAAGCAGCCTACATGGCAGGATCTGGGGAAAGAAAGTTCTCCTTCAAGCCACCCATCAAGCCCCTTGCAGTCCTAACCTCTGAAAAAAGGTTCAAAGACTCTGGCTTTATATATGATGATGTGTAAAAAAAAATCTATTCTATCCAGGCACCTGTGTGGATGAAATGATTTTTTTTTACTTTCAGGGAAAGGCCAAACAAACCAAAAATGCCTTCCTCACTTTTCAGCTATGGACTGGATTGCTCTGATTACAGTTGTATTTCTTTAACTTAGACCTCCATTAAAAAGTAAATTTTGGGGCTGCTGGTTGGCTCAGTCAATTAAGCATCCAATTTTGGCTAGGGTCATGATCTCGCAGTTTGTGAGTTCGAACCCTCCGTCGGGCTCACTGCTGACACCACAGAGCTGCTTTAGATCCACTGTCTCCCTCTCTCTCTGTGCCCCCACCCCCACTCTTGCTCTCTCTATGTCTCTAAAAACTAAAATAAATATTAAAAAAAAAAACATAAGGTAAGTTTTCCTGGAAGAACCTAAGGGTGGCAGCGTGGAAGAAAATATTTGAAACGAGGGTAAGGAGGCAAGAAAGAGAAATGACGTCACTGTGAACACAAAATAGAGACTTTCTAGGAGGAGATGGACAATGTATGAGGCAGACAGGATACGACAGAAGAGTTCTGGGGAACTTCAACCTTTCAGACATCTACAAACCAGGCTAAAAGAAGGCTACTTGAAGTTTTAAAAAGTAACATTTGCTCTGACTATTCTGGTAGACATTTTGCAAGAATGTGGAAAGTATACAAAAGAAAATAAACATTTCTAATAATCCCACAGCAAGGATTGACCTGGCCAGTTAACATTTTAGTGCCTGTCCTTCAAGTGTTCTCTTTCTTTTCCAGCACAGACATTTACACATTTGCATATGAAGTATTAGCCCACGAGGCCCTTGTGTACCCAAGACTACAAGATAAGGTCACCTGGTTAGTTTTCTTTAACACTAATTTTTTAAAAAATTTTTTTGATGTTTATTTATTTTTGAGAGAAAGAGACAGAGACAGAGACAGAGTGTGAGCAGGGGAGGGACAGAGAGAGGGAAACACAGAATCTGAAGGAGGCTCCAGGCTCTGAGCTGTCAGCACAGAGTCTTACTCAGGGCTCAATCTCACAAACCAGAGATCAGGACCTGAGCCGAAGTTGGATGCTTAACTGACTGAGCCACCTATGCGCCCCTCTTTAACTCTCATTTTTAATGTCTAGTTATGCAGAATTGAGTTCCAATAATGTAGTTGCCAGAAAGTGCACCCCAGCAGCTTCTGAGGGTTTTTTAGAGGCTTGGTCTCCTAAATGCTCAGAAACAGAGTGTTGTTCCACTCTGGCCTCCACCTCATACTGCTGTGCTATGTCTGCTGCTGCCCATGTGACATGAACAACTTGATGATTCCTCCTCAGGCCTCCCCTGGTGACCGCTGGTAATATCATCACTAGAACTTCCGCAACAAGACACTATCTCTTGGCTTTGCCTTCTGATTCTTGGGACAGAACTTCCACAATTTCCTAATGCATAGCTGGGAACAGGCTTTGTTTTTCAGAAGAATTTACTGAAGTTTAGGGGATAGGAAAGAGAAATGTAAAGCAGAAAATAAATTAAAACTGCTTGTAGGAATGCCCACTCATAAAGTTGCATTGGCCCTAGCCTCGCTGGAAGAGGAAATCCCTCTTTCCAGTGGAGTTCAAGAATTGCCTTCAGCTTTCAGTGACTGCCCCAGTGTTACTCTGTTTTCCAGAATGATTGGAATAGGAGCTTCCATTCTCTTCAGAGAATAGAGGACCCCAACCCCACCCGTGGGGGGTTGGTCTATCTGGCCATGGGGACAAGTAATTTCCTTACACTGGTCTCAGAAAGAATTTCCTAAAGTCTAGGTTATTGCTGCATCCAGCCCAACAAGGGCCTTAATTTCTGGATCTTTTCTGACCTGGAAGATAAGATCGAATCTCTATTTCTACCAAGGTGCCAAGCTACATCCCCTACAAAAAACTGCTCACAGAACAACATCACATTTTTTAAAAACAAGCCATGATTTAAAGGAATGTGGTTGGGCCCCTTAAGCCCAGGTTTAGAGAAGAAACATTCTCTAAAGGAACCACTCTTCCGAGTTATAATTTTTAAATGCAACTGTTCTATACTTACTAAACAGAACATCTCAGTCAAAATTTTTTGCATGTAGATTGCTTCAACACATTTACATATTCACTCTTGCTCTATTTTGCATAATTTCAAGCGACCACACAGAAGCCAGGAAGAATCTCTCTAAAGATAAAGTGAGATACTGCATGCAAATTTTAGAAGAGTGGTTTTTATTTATTTATTTAAAAAAACATTTTTTTTCAACGTTTTTATTTATTTTTGGGACAGAGAGAGACAGAGCATGAACGGAGGAGGGGCAGAGAGAGAGGGAGACACAGAATCAGAAACAGGCTCCAGGCTCTGAGCCATCAGCCCAGAGCCTGACGCGGGGCTCGAACTCACTGACTGTGAGATCGTGACCTGGCTGAAGTCGGACGCTTAACTGACTGCGCCATCCAGGCGCCCCAGGAGTGGTTTTTAAAATAAGCCTTCAGGTCATATCTCCATCTGTGATACAACACACATACAGTTGCATAATTAAAAATCATGCCTTATATATAATTCTATAATCTGATTTCTTTAATTTTCCATTGTGGACATTTTCCAATATTATAATTTTATATCATTGATATAATGTGATATTATGTAAATTGTTTTTTTTCCCCAAATAGCTGCTTCTCTTCAACTTCATTTAAAATTTATACTCTCAAGCACCTGGGTGACTCAGTCAGTTAAGCATTTGACTGCGACTCATGTCATGATCCTACGGTTTGTGGGTTCAAATCCTGTGTCGGGCTCTGTGCTGACAGCTCAGAGCCTGCAGCCTGCTTCGGATTCTGTGTCTCCCTCTCTCTCTGCCCCTCCCCCGCTCGCAATCTGTCTCTGTTTCTGTCTCTGTCTCTGTCTCTCTCTCTCAAAAATAAAGATTAAAAAATTTAAAATTTATATACTCTTTCCAAAAACTTACTCTGAAAAGTTTAAAAGACGTCTAAAATTAGAGAAAGCAGTTCAGTGAATCCATGTTTCTCATGCCTAGGTTATATTAGTCAACTAATACCCAATCTTATTTGATCTATTCTTTTTTTTTTAAATTTTTTAACATTTTTTATTTATTATTGAGAGAGAGAGAGAGAGAGAGAGCGCGCGCGCATGAGCGGGGGAGGGGCAGAGAAGGGGGAGACAGAATCCAAAGCAAACTCCAGGTTCTGAGCTGTCAGCACAGAGCCCGATGCGGGGCTTGAACTCACAACCTGTGAGATCATGACCTGAGCTGAAGTTGGACATTAACCGACTGAGCCACCCAGGTGCCCCATGATCTATTCTTAATTACTTCCTCACTACTTCCAGGTTATTTAGAAACAAATCCAGGTATTCCATCATTTCAACGTCTATTTTTGAAAGATAAAGACTCTTTTAAAAACATAACAATATTATTATTATCATACCCCAAATAATAGTAATTCTCTTTAATACAAAATATTCACAATTGTGGTATGATTTCTTCATACTTTGAATAGGAATCCAAGTAAGTAAATAAACTGCAATTGGTGCATAGGTCTCTTAATTCTCTTTAGTTTGATAAGTTTTTCCCTCTTTTATTTCCCTTGCAATGTATTTGTGGCAGAAAAGATGTTGTCCTATAAATTTTTTCACATTTAAAATTTTGCTGTTTGTATCCTGTGGTGGTGTTTTGACATGTTTCTCTACCTTGTGTTTCATTTAGCTTGGTATTTTGACCTAGAAGCTTGGTTAGACTCAGAGTCCATTTTTGAGTAAGAATATTTCCTAGATGATATTATTTTATATTCATTTTGGTATGTGCATTTTATCAGGTTGATTTTCTTTGGAGGATCATAATCATGAATGATTGTTGCCTAGATCCATTCATTCACTATGGACCTAGGGACTAGTATTCTAATTGTATTCTTTCATCCTCATTTACTGATAGAATAATTCTTTCTTTTTTTAAAATTTTATTTTAGAGAGAGAGAGTGAGCGAGCACATGAGCAGGGAGAGGGGCAGAGGGAGAGTCAGGGAGAATCTTAAGCAGGCTCCACGCTCAGCTCAGAGGCCGACACGGGGCTCAATCCCACAACCCTGGGATCATGACCTGAGCTGAAATCAAGAGTCGGACACTCATCTGACCAACCCACCCAGGTACCCCTGGAAGAATAATTTTATAAAAAGAAACTTTCCCTTGTCCATTGGCTTACCTGCAGTAGGATTTACAAAAGAGAACCTTGATTCTTTACTTATATTTAGTAGTTTTCAAAATGATGAGTTAGTTCTTTAGTATCCTCCCCTGGCGACCAATTAGTTTTGTTTTGTTTTGTTTTGTTTTTGGTTTGTTTGTTTTTTGGTATTATTATGAACTCATGTATTGAAACACATTTAATGTGTCTTAAGCCACAGCAGTTATTATCATTGATGATGCTCTTGTTTTTCTCATGTTGACTGGTAGTATTCTCTTCAAGTTCACTATTGCATGCTTTTGGCATGGACTTAGTGGTCTTTGGAGAGAAACTTCCTTGTTCTCTGGCATGACAGGCGTTTCAGTTTCTGTGTGTTTCTCTCTTGCCTCACAGGAAAGTTATTTATTTATCTGAGGAAGACTGGTTCCTTCTGGTGAAAATTGGTATTTGGAAAGCCTGATTTGAGTTCTAAGAGGGCTCATTGCCAGTGGGTTGGTCATTGTTTGAGACTTTTTTCATTATGCAGAGCTGAGAAATATGTATATTACCTTTAAGATAAAATGTGCCATGGATTTAAATAGGCTCATCTGATGCACATTCAGGACTATAGAATTTTAACCATATTGATCTTACACCTGTATTTCTTTTTACAATGCTAAAAATCAATATACAGTGATACCAGCATTAATTACTAATTTGATTTGTTTCACAGTATGTATGCAGTGGTCTCCGAATAACCACTAAATGCATCCTGACAATTGAATACTGTAAAGAGTTTAAGACTTGTAACTTGTTTAGTTTAGGGGTGTGTGTGTGTGTGTGTGTGTGTGTGTGCGCGCGTGCGCGCACATGTCTTCATGGGATATATTCCACTAAGGAATTCCACTGACTACAGGTAACAGTACTGTACTACGTGGAAAGATGCTATGAAGAATAGAGCTTTAATGTTCTTACCACAACCACAAGAAAAAAATGATAATTATGTGAGGTGAAGGCCTGAGTTAAACATTTCACAATATACACTTGTGTCAAATCATCACATTACACATCTTAACCTACACAATGTTATACGTCAATTATATCCCAGTAAAGCTGGGGGATGAAAAAGGACTGGATTGGGAAGAAGTAAAGGAATACAATGGTGAATTTCAGGAAAGGAGAAGCAACTCTACCTTCAGACCACAGACAGGACAAGTAGGGGTCACCACACAGAGGCTGGAATGAGCATTTATCTCCCACTGGGACAAAAGCAAAGTTGAAACCACCCAAAAGAACAGGGATAGGACTTTTATGTAGGATGCCATATGTCATCAGAGTCTCCACAGTCCTTAATAAGTGTGCATTGTCAGGAAGTTAATAGAAACCAGGACAGAACTCACAGAATATGTGGATTCTGCCTGCTTAATATCACTTAAATACATCTCTTTCTTGAACTCTTTGTGCCACTACCCTATCCGTATCATTCAAACATCTTCTAACTGGTCTTTAATCTTCATTCTAGTCCTTCTTCCATGTAGTTGTTAGTGATCTTTCTGCAAGGAGAATCTCTTTGTGTGACTCCTTTGCCCTTCAATGACCTTCAGTCAAGGCCTTCTCTTCTCTATACACTATCCACCAACCCAGACATAGTTACTGCGTTTCACTCTACTTTCAGTTTTTAAGGTTTGTTAAATTTTGATCAGTGTCTGTTTTGTTTTCTTTTTTAATGTAAATCTTTACTCTTAAAGCTGTATCTCTTAGTTGGAACATCAAATCAAAAGTGCCATTAGGAGTATGGTATGCATAATGTGGCATCCCAAATCATTACACGTGTGGTGAAACATATCAGAGTTCTGAATCTTCAGTCTGTAAAGGGTCTGTTAGGACCGGAAATGGTTCTACACAAATAGAGTCCTAATGCTGAAGGGGGACCAAAGGAATAGTGTGTGCTGACTATGAGTGCTTTTATATGCACCAAGAAACATTGTGGAGCAGTTGTATTATAATTATTGCCAACTTGTTTACTGTTGTTTTGAGCCTTTTTTTAATCCCTTCAACTATGCGGCCAAAATTCTAAGTGTCTGAAATTGTGCCCCAAACAAAACCCAGAGAGGGAGGAAGAGGGGGATGGAGCATGGCTGGTCTGTGGTGGTCTTACTCAGGGGCTTGGAGCTCCATGGCAAATCCCCCCTGGGGCTGTATTTGTAGGAGTGACTGAGAAACATATGGGTAGAAACTCCTTTTCAGGGGGGGGAACTTGATTTGTTGACAATGGATCATGGGAGAGGGCTGCTTCAGAAGATTCGTTGAATGTTCTCTACAAGGACTCATGAAAGAGCTGTGAGAAAGGAGGTCAAACCAAAAGGAGTGCCTTCAAGTTTCTGTTCATACCCTAGGAACACAACCAACTCCGGCTTTATAGCCCAAGCATAATCATGTGCTGTTTAAGATTGGGTAAGGGTCTGTTTTCCACTTCAGTGAAGGGAATGCTGGACCACCCCTGGAACAGGGAAGAGAAGGTAGGGAGGCCTTGGAAGGGAGCCAGTCCTCATGTGGAACAGAGGCAGTTGTAGAGGCCATTCTTCAGTGGACTTCAAGAAATAGCATGAGTAGCATGTTTCAGGCAGGAGAGCTGTGGCTGGTGCCACACCACAGCCCAAAGATTGTGTTAGAAGTCTCCAACTTCGTTTCATATCTTAGATTATTCTATTTTCAAGCTAACGTGAGAAACTTCCTGTGTTGTTTTGAATAATCAAATACGGGATAAAATTCCTTGTTGAGAGGTGGAGCTAGATAAATACGATTTTGTTACTGATATTGCAACATTAATTTTAGTTCTGGCCTGATATGGATGGAAGATAAACCATCTTCATGAAGAAACTCTTTCTCAAGAATTATAGCAGCAGACATTCGTATAAATCTTTCCCATTACAAAGTACTTTTGCATTCATTGGGTATTAGAGGAGTGGAATAGGCCATTCTCATATCGTGAGCTTTCTTTCAGGGAAGCAATTCCCTCAAAGGAGGGAGATGTTGCTGGGGGAATGTCTACATGGGACAGAAGCTTGAATCTACTGTTCTGTGATTTATTTTCAGAGATTCTGAGGAAGCAAGGAGAAAGTGTCTTCAGAGGACTTTGTCTGGATATCCAAGTTTAACTTGGCTTCAGCTCTGAGGATGCTATATCTAGTTCATAAATTATTTCTTCTCGCTATTTGCTTTCTTAACACTGTAAATTCCCTTCATGGGAATCTGTTCTGTGGCATCCGCTCTGAGGTATCCCTTCTCAATGCCTGCTACTTCTGTGTTGTATGGTAGGTGCTCAGTCCAAGTTCCTGACGGACTGGGTAGTTGAACAGCAACACCCTCTCAAGGACAACACTGCCGAAGGTTTTGCATCCATTAGGTCTTTCTTACAGTTCTGGCAGACAAAGCCAAAGTAGTTCTTGGAGTTAATTTGATCCATTTTTCCCTCTTTGCCACACTAATATAATGTGGCAAGTCTAAGAACATAAAACTTACATCTACATTTTTCTTAGCATTTCTTAGCGCCAGCACATTAACATGGAGACAAGGAGAAATGAAGTTTCCCAGAGAGAATGTTCACATTGATCATAAAAAAAGAGCTTAAAATCATAAAAAAAAATAAAATGCCAACTTAATGATGATGATGTCTTATATTTGTTCATCATTTTGCAATTTAAAAAGTACTTCAATATATATTACTTGGGAGACTAAAAGGATTGATTAATTATGCAGCAAAGTGCCATACTTTTAAATGTCCTTCTAAAAAACAATCCTTAGTGTGTTTGCGATTGAAGATCACGTAGGGATAAAGAAAGATGTATCTTTTCAATGGACATGCTCTCAGTTGATTCCCCCCCCCCCTCCCATGGGAATAACTCAGTGGTGTCATTTGCTGTGAAACTAAACCCGGATATTTCAGCCTATGTCTACCTGTCTTTTTCTTCACACAATAATATCTTATTTCCATGATTAGACTTAGAGTATCTCCCTAGAAGTCTTTTTGGCATTTTCTGGTTTCAAAAGTTCATCTTATCTTTCCCCTGAACTCCAAGGTCAACATTGGTGTTATTGGAATTCTCAAGAGTATGGGAGGTCCATTGTATCCTACTAATGGCGATTAGACTAAATAGTGAGCTTTCCATGAAGAGAAATTTTACTTTTTCTTGGTAAGCAAAATTAATAATGTACCTATGTGACCACAGTAGAGCATCCAAATGACTCTCTTGATGTCTAAGAGTTTTGGCTGAAGTGCCAAAGCTGGTCTGTGGTGACAAGTGCACCCACATTCTATAGGGTGTCACTAGACACTTCAGCATAGGATGTATTGTAAGTAAACAGATTAGGTCAACACCATCATCCTGCCCAGTCTATGAAAGAGAAGATGACAGATTTGAAAACAAGGATTATTTGAGGGGAGTTTAATAGCAGAGAGGATGTGTTAGCTGCTCTCTTTTAGAAATTAGTGTGGGGGTGTCTCTCATAGGCAGTAGGAGCCCACCAGGAGGGCCTGTTAGCTGCCAGACTCCCCTCACCCAGGCTTTCACTCCTGGTAGAATATTTTAAAGCAACTATCAGACATTATGTTACTTCATGAGGGGTCAGAAGTCTTGCTATATTATTGAGGATAAAAGACAGACAAAAAAAAATAAACTCAAGAAACTTTTTAGAGGGGAAAATCCCTTTTGTCTCTGACAGAGAGCCAAGCCAACACATGAAAACAGAACCTCTGGGGAACTGAGGGGCCCATGAACCTGCCATCCTGAGAAATATTGCAACAGAAGGCGATAAAATGAAAGGGTGAATTTTTCCCCATATGACCATGTGCCTGTTCTCAGCAGCACTCTGGGCCCCACCTGGAAAGACTATGGCTGCTGTAACTCTGAGGACAGAGGAGGGAACCAGAAATGCTTTTTTGCAGCCGGCAGAGGTGGAGGGGTCTCTGAGAGATGATGCAACAAGTGCTCTGGTGGGTGCATCAAGTGTCAGCCAAGAGCAGAGCAACACTTCACCTTGTGTTCTTGAGTGCAGTGCCCCTTTTCAGGCATTCAGATTGTGCTAGCATTTCAAATTTAAATCCAAGGTCATCTCTCTGGGCAGGAGGTCACTCTCACATTTCTAAGAACAGAAAAGAAAAAGTACAAGAGCCCCAGAAAGCCCTGAAAATAAAAACTCTGTGTTCTTCTCTTATTACTGAAGCACCTTGTTAGCCCCACAGTCCCCTCTGACCGGCACGGATTGTATTTTCATGGAAATCTGTGTCAGTGGGCAAGAATTTAATATAATTTTTTCTGATTTGAGAAGCAATATGTTTCCTGTAGAAAATATAGATAAACAGAAAGAAGGAAGATAAAATAAGCCATAGTGGTCTATCCTTGGAGAATAAGCACTGTAAATATTTTGTTATAGTTTCTTTTAGTATATTTGTTTTTTTTAATGTGTATTTATTTTTGAGAGAGAGAGAGAGAGACAGAGTGCGAGCATGGGAGGGGTAGAGAGAGAAGGAGACACAGGATCTGAAGCAGGTTCCAGGCTCTGAGCTATCGGCACAGAGCCCGATGTGGGGCTCGAACTCACAAACTGTGAGATCCTGCCCTGAGCCAAAGTCTGATGCTTAACCGACTGAGCCACCCAGGTGCCCCCTTTTAGTATATTTGTAAGAGCTTTGAGGGTGTGTGTTTGCTTATTAACTTTGAACCAGTGGAATAGTGCCAGAATGTTTGGGGGGCCTTCATTTTTCACTGGAAGAAAAGACTGTTCTCCTTTATTCTGGATATTGGGTTGCCTGGAACTTTCCAGCACCCCTTTGCCTTCTGTGTTTAGCATGGCCCACCTAAAGGGAAGGAGGAAACTGACTGGTAATTTCATTAGTGCAAAGGAGATCAGAGACACCTGGACAGTGATTGGGAGAGGCTCCTGGAACAACGGTCCCTTAGCCCAAAGCTGAGAAATTATCTCTTCCAGCCTCTTCCCTCAAATTCCCAGTATATTCCTAAGACACACACTGCCACTATATAAATACATCTCCAATCCATCTTCATCCGAACCCAGTTTATTATCTCCTTTGTCTCTTTCATCAACCCTCCGGACTACAGGGTACTTGTGGGATTGGCTATTTTGTAAAAAATATGCCTTTTGTAGACATCAGGTCAATTTTGCACAGAAATCACCCCATTGTTTCCCCGCTTATAACGTTAAAGAGGGAAAAAATGATTTAGCATGAGTTCCATATAAAAGTAGCATTTGCTACTTATTCACATTGAGGAGGAAGGAGGCCTAAGAAACCAGGATAGGACACCAACTTCTCATAGGATCATTTGTCTCCTCTTGGGTTTAAGTAGGTTTCTGAAGGTTAAGAAGTACCACATTTCTCTAGAATAGAGCTGACCCAGGAATTTAAATTAAAGTTCCTAAGGAACTGCTCTGTGTGGGTGGTACCCTCTTTTCTACTAATTGCCTTATTTATTACTGCTATTTGTTCTGAGTCACTCTTGACACACCCTCTCCAAATGTTTGCACTTTATCATTCTTCAAAAATGTTTCTAAACTTTCTGATGCATGTTTATTATGTATTTGTCTCTACAAACCCAGTTCTGGTGGGCCAGCAAGATGGAGAAGGCCAAGCTAGCCAATGGATGTTATCCTGGACATGAAGTTAGAAGCCTGGTTGTTTTTAGGAAAGGTAAATCAGGAAGATTGGCCACAATCTCAACTTTGCTCCCATCATGGCCCGTAGACAATAAGGGGTTGAGGAGGGAAAGGGAAGTATCAGATAAGGACATAGTTTTTCTAGTTGGTAGTTAATAAAATCCAAAGTCTTCATATGTGTGGCTTATAACTATAGTAAGCCCTTGAACTGTGTAGGTCCACTTACATGGTTTTTCAACTGTGTAGGGGGTCAGTAGCCCCCAAACCCTGCATTGTTCACAGTCAGTTGTACTCATTTCTAGAAAGAAACGTGGCAGAAGATTTGCCCTTCATCCATTCAGAGCGTATGTGCCGTTAAGCTCACGTGACTGCCTTAATAACAAAATTATGAGAATCTCAAGATGAATAAAATGCAATTTATTCATTCAACAAACATTTGTCAAGTGCTTTTTGTGTACCATCATAGAGATAGAGAGGTGTGAGTCTTCTTTCTTCAAAGAGCTTTGATCTAGTGGTAAAGTAACCAAAATCCCACAAAATAGGCTTAAAGTAGCACTGTGTTAGGAAAACACATGAAGTACTATTGCAGGGAAAATAAAATTGTACTATTCTGATACCTGGCACATGAAAAACAGTTCATAATAGTGAATTAATGAATAATATCATGGAGATATCTTTAAGGGAATGCTCCATTTGGGCTGGCTGTTGAGGAGGGGCCGATTTTGGTCAGAAACAGACTGGGCACTTCGTACAAAGACCCCGAGGTGAAAGTACATGAAACATCCTAAAAATGCCAACAAATTCAGTGTGGTTGGTCTGGGAACACCGAGAGATGTGGGGAAGCACACACTGTGAGGGATCTTGAATTTGAACTTTATTCTTCAGATAATGGACAATTAAGAGTGTCTGAAGAGGAGTTCTATGATTGGACTTGTGTTTTAGGAGAAAAAAAAAAGAGTTTCCCAAATCCAAATTCTGAGGGCATTTTAGGAAAAATTGAAAAGGTGAGACTGGCAATGATACATCACAATGACCTCTATTTTTGAGTCTCAAATGAAAGCTTTGAGGCAATCATGTTTGGATTGCTACCTCCATTTTACCTAGAGAAAAATACACATGGAGAGGGGGTGGGGTTTGCCCAGAGTGGCACGCTAAGTAATGCAGAGCTGCTCAAAGAAGCCCCGTCTCTTAGTTTGAATCCTGGTGCTATTAGGACTCTTTCCTTTCCTAGTCAAGAAACAGACTGTGCATCTCCAGGATCTCTGCATTATGATTGTGTGTCTTCCCATAAACTATTGGCTCTTGATTCCAAATTGCTAAAGGAGTATCACGACTGTAGGGCATAAAGCTTTTGACCAAAGGAACAATGTTGCTGTTATTATTATTTTATTTTTCTGGGTAAAATTTGTTACCATGAATTGTCAAACTTATTTTGGACACGTGCCCTTTAACTACACCATATATGCATGTGATTCCCCATCTCTTTGGTTACCAGCCATTTGGATACCTCTGCAGCTGAAATTTATTTCTTTTTTTAAAAATTTTTTTTAACATTTTATTTATTTTTGAGACAGAGAGAGACAGAGCATGAACGGGGGAGGATCAGAGAGAGAGGGAGACACAGAATCTGAAACAGGCTCACAGATCGTGAGATCATGACCTGAGCTGAAATCAAGAGTCAGGTGCTCAACCAATTGAGCTACCCAGGCAACCCAGAAAGTGGGTGAAATATATCTTTAGAGACCAAAGTTATTTCATCATTAGAAAATACATGTAGGAGAAACAAAGGCCAGCAATGAGTTTTAGTAAGAAGGACTATAGAGGTATAGCTTTATTTCATTCAAGTTGTTTCATGCGAATACAAGTTACCTTTTAGGAATGTCATCACATAGAATAATTTTGTTTTGGAAGGAGAGAAAATGTTAAAATCATATTCACATTAGGTATTTACTGGATCCACAGATGAAAAGAAAAAAAGCTCCGCAAATACAGAAGCTAGATCTAGGAGTGGGAATTTTCTAAGAAGGTGTGAGTTAATACCAGTAACTTGTCACTGGGTTTCTTTAGGATTGAACTGTCATGTTTAAAACAGAAACCCATGACTATACAGTCTTTAAAATGAGTCCCAGACTCACTCCACAAGAAAATACACCCAGGGATTTCCTTGTGGCCACTTGGGTGGGATGGGAATGTCAGCAGTGATGGCAGGCTTTGCATCCCATGTGTCCGTGATACGTGGTCTTTTTAAGCGAGTGCTTAGAGATTTCACCATTTCCTTTAGTAAATTTAAGATTAAACTTTGAAAATTATGGGTGCTTTTTCCCCCCCTACTCTGTCATATTTAAACTTTGGAAACATTGAAAATACCCTTAGGCATCTTCAGATGAATCTCATAAGGTAGACTATCTGCTATTCACAGGAGGGTTTCTTCAAAGAGTCTTTCTTCCTCAGTCCCTTTCAAACCTTCCCCCCACACCTCCCAGGCTTAATCCGGTGTTGTCTCGGCTTGTTTGATCTGGGCAAACATGTCTACCTAGTTGATTCTTGAGTGAGAGACTCAAGACTCAACTCTAACATGGGTTAGGCTTGGTGAGCTGGTGGAATAATGGACAGAGGATACCCAATTTCATGCCATCCAAGTGGAGACGCTCCACCCAGGTCCAGCAGGGGACTGCCATGCCTGGCAGCAGGCTTGGGAAGGAAGTGGTCAGCTCATGTCCATGACTCAGAGTGATTTATGATTTGATTAGACAATTTCTGTGAAAAGGTTACCTGGAAACAGCTTTTTGACATTTTTTTCCTCAAGTCAGAATGATTAAAATGACAATTTATTTATTTTTTTATTTTTTTAAAAAATTTTTTTAACGTTTATTTATTTTTGAGACAGAGAGAGACAGAGCATGAATGGGGGAGGGGCAGAGAGAGGGAGACACAGAATCGGAAACAGGCTCCAGGCTCTGAGCTGTCAGCACAGAGCCAGACGCGGGGCTCGAACTCACAGACCATGAGATCATGACCTGAGCCGAAGTCGGCCGCCTAACTGACTGAGCCACCCAGGCGCCCCTAAAATGACAATTTAAAGGAGTTGGAAATGATGAAGGCTTTCTATATACTGTCGATACTGACCTAAGAAATTATAAAAGCCATTAAAAAGATTGTAGTTTGTGTTGGACTCAGGCCTTTGTGCTTCCTTCCCAGTCTCTCAAGCTACTTTTACATCCTCTGATACCAGTGGTGGAGTCCTGTTTAGGAAAAGGGATTTTTGGAGACCAACTGAGCTATACTGTGTGTTCCTTCCATTTTATTATATTAGTCTCCCAATGGGCAATATCTGGAGCAAACAAAGAATTAACCCCCCCCCCACACACGAATAGTACACCTTCTAAAATGCCCCCGATAGTAGCCCTCTTGTAGCCTATGGCTGGTGGCTGGTGGCTGGTTGATGCTCAGCAAGCCCCTGTGGGTTCAGTGTTCTGACAAGCTCATAGGCCAGGCCCAAACCTCACCTCTCCTGGGCTCCACTGCATCCCTGGATCTGGCTTGTCGAACAGCCCTTCTCAGGCTTGATGTGTGTCAGAATCACAGAGGCACTTAGTAACAATTCAGAGGCTCAGGTCCTGTCCTAACTTGACAAGCTGAGTATCTGTGCTTTCATTAGCTCCCAGATGATTCTGATACATACCAGAGTTTGAGAAGCATCATTTTAGAGGCTTTTGTAGATACAGGCACCAGTCTTATTTGTCAGTGGGGACCCATGTGTTTTAGATGGGGGATGGGTATTCAAGAATCTGGCCGATGTATTTATCACCAATATTGAGAAGGCAGCATGAGCTTCCTCCTGGAATTTATAGACTAATTCCAAAAGGTATTTGGAGGGGTTGTTTGTAAGTTCTATGTGATACACAGGCTTCCTAACGTAAGTATTTTACAGAAGTCACTTTTCTACAGACTTCCTGGAACATTTAATGTGCTTATTCTCATTGTGATTTCCAAGAGATGTCATAATATGGGATATTTACCAAATTTATTTGCGCCTCATATATTTTTTTTTCATAGAGCATATTACCAGACAAATGAAGGTGCATGCTTTTTTCTTTAGGAAGTTCTGTTTTAAGAAATGTTTGGAGCTATATTAAAATCTGATTCAACTTAGGTTTGTCAGTTTTAGCAAGGCCAAGGTGAACTTGTGAAAAATCAGCATTTTTTTCTACATTAACCTACCAATGCAATTATGGATTACAGTGTATGCAAAGAGATAGTTTGCTTCAATTTTAGTGAGTGCATTCCTCTTTTTTTTTTTTTTTTTAACATTTTGTTCTGGTTTTTTAGTTCATGGAGCCTCAGAGGAGAGTTCCTGCTGTCTTTTTGTGCTTCATTTACCCAGGTCATTGCAGCTCTGTAAGACATGTGCTAAAGTAGCAAGGAATGAAATTTTAAATACACCCAAAGAGCTGAGATGCATTTGTAACACTTTGTTCTTTTGGGTTTTCTCAGGGAATAGGGTGCCCACATAGGAACAAATCAAATCAACAAAAACAAAGCACTGAGCTAGGCAAAACCACAAATGCAAATTATTTATATTGATATACCTACCCTATATATAACAAGCCTTCACAAATCGATGAGCAGAGTTATTTCTTGCAACAATTTCTAAACAAGGCCCTATGACTAATTCAGGGACCATGGTTTTAGGCTATTATGCCAAGTTATCAAATCCATCAATATTCTTGAGTGTTGTTCCTTCTGTCTCTCTGCGTGTCCCCCAGCCATGACTTCACCCTACCCCTCCCGCCCCCCATGAGTTACTCAGGAACCCACGGAGGAGGTCAGAGATAGCAGGATTGAACCCCAAGCTCAGTGCCCAGACCACACAAATATCCCTGCCTCCCCTCGCCCTAGGCAAGGATCAAGGATTTTCACACATAATTGCACCAGGCAGAGGATAAACTCAAATTCACAGGGCCCAACCAACCAATTTACAGAGAACGAGGAGGCCGTTATATGAGATGAGGGGCAGTGGCAGGGGGAATAGGGCTTCAGGATCCAGTCCAGCCTACTTGGTGAGAATGCAGTGCCTGTCTGCTAAGGAGCTTAAGGCACCCGGTAGGGATTAATACTGCAAACAGCCCCAGGAGATAGATTAATCTGTATTAATTAAAACTGCAAAATGTTCTCTACCTGAGGAGTTTCAATCTTGAGAAGGAAAATAACTGTCTGCAAGGCAGGGGTCGAGGGAAGTATATAGTGATGGCTGTAAGGTGCTCTTTTGTTCTCCTTGCATTAAGGTGCAGAGTGAGAGAAAGAGAAAGGACAGTCCTCAGTGCTGAGTGGGTTGGGGGAGGGGGGGACTCTTCTGACCTCTAGCCCTGCTCCACTCCCCTGTCACTGGACCCCAGCACAAGCAGTAAGGGAAACCCAGAGGTGAGCTCCGGAAAAGGGCATCCTGCACTGAGGCTGATGTGGGTGTGAGCCCTGCGTCCATCGTGAGTGTCATGTGTCATGTGTGGGCCCTGTTATGATCCAGTCTGCTGGCAGAGGGAGTAAACCGAGCCCCGGAAGGGGGAAGCCACACAGTCATGGAGACTTGCCACTCAAACCTGGTTGCTGTCTCCACTCTTAGCTGCTGTGCTCTGCTGCCTCTCAGCAATAGCAGCTTCAGTAAGCCTGGGGGGAAGGAAGAACACAATCAAATTTTCCTCATGCATTCTAATGTTAGTTATGTAACAGCCTAAAACTGGCTATCCTTACTTCTTGGGAAGGTCCGCTCATTGCCGTTATTGGCTGATTTGCATTTTCTCCCCCCCAACCTGGACACTTCTCACCTGCTTTGCCTGCTTTTCCAGGTGCCCCCTTCCCCCAGGAAGCACTCCCAGACACTGCGGTGAACTGGACAGCCCACGGCCTTTCAGTGGCTCTTGCCTCCCCTATGAGTTACAGTGAAGACTGCACTACCTGGTCTTTCAAGGCCCCTTAGAGTCCCTAGTCCAAGGTTAAATACCTGGTAGTTGCTCAGGAAACAGGTGCTACCTCATACTAGGGGACCAGGATAAGATGCAGGAGAAGCCTTGCAATGGATTAAATCCCTAAAGCTATCAGTGCCTCCAGGGGGACTTGCCTCTGGGGGACCGTCACCCTTCTGGGAGCTCCCCAGTGGCTGCATCCTTCTGCAGGCCACCTCCTGACTCTCTGATCATTGCTTCCCAACTGACCTCATGGGTTGTGTCTCTTTGCTGTCCAGTGGACATAAATGCAACTTCCCCTCCATTTTCTCCTCCTCTGCATGTGTGTGTATGCGGGAGGCGTGCTTATGCTACCTCCTGCCCATTACTTGCTCTTTATCTTAGCTGGTGAATAAAGTGCTTCTGCCTGAGTCTAGAAATTTAGGAATGGTGAATCACCCTCCCTTGGGCTCCTCCGCTGACAGTCTGCACAAAGCCTCTCACATCTGTGTCCTCCTCTCCCTCTGTCGTTAGTCTAACCCACTCCTCCACATCCTTTCCAAGGCTGCCTCACATCTCTCCCTTCCTCTAACCCAGGGATGGGCAAACTACAACCAGCCCTCCAAGCCAGGCCCCAGGCCTACATTTTTTGAGAAACATTTGATTGGAACAGAGCTACACTCATTTGTTTATGTACTTGTCTCGGGCTGCAGAGTTGAACAGTTGCAAGGGAAAACTTAGGGCTCGCGAAGCCCAAACTCATCACTGGCTGGCCCTTCACAGTTAAAGTCTGCAGCTCCCGGCTCTACACTCTGTTCCCAGAGCCAGTGGCGCTCTGCTTCGCTCCTGAAGGATCCCTGTGGCTCTCTCACCTGCAGGGCCTGGCATTTAGGCCCTCACTGTCTGGCACCCCTCAGCCTTCATGACCTCCGCTTTTCCAGCACCCCTGCCTACACCCCATCTCCTAAATCACCTCTCTGCTCATCATCCAGAACAGACCCTTAATTCCTCTCTTCTTTGCTCTTCCCAAATCTCTAAGGACAATGTCACCGCCTCTGTTGTCACCACACTTGGAAATACAGTTCCAGACATTCTTTCTTTGGGTTCCCATCAGCTTTTTTTTTTTTTAATTTTCTTTAATGTTCTTATTTATTTTTAAGAGAGAGGGAGTGACAGAGTGTGAGCAGAGGAGGGGCAGAGAGCGAGGGAGACAGAATCCGAAGCAGGCTCCAGGCTCTGAGCTGTCAGCACGGAGCTCAACGCAGGGCTCAAACTCACGAACCGCGAGATCATGACCTGAGTCGAAGTCAGACGTTTAACCAACTGAGCCACCCGGACACCCCTCCCATCAGCTTTCTTGAGGCACTTCCTATGCTTGCCTGTGCCGAATAGATAGTTCTGTGGTAGTCTCTCCACTGGCCTCTTGCATCTGTCCTTGCTCCCTTGCCATCTGTTCTCCATATAGCACATACATCGATATTTTGAAAACATCATTCAGATGACTTCACCCCCCCAGCTCATTGTTGTAGAATAAAATCAATCCTACCTTGGGCTTCCGGGTCTAACCCGGAATTCTGCCTAACCTCTGTGCTTTTCACTGGCCACTGCTTGAGCTCTACTCTGGCCATGCTCACCTGTTATCTGCTCTGAAACATGCCATGCTTGTTTCTGTCTCAGAATTTTCTCACATGCAAAAAGCATTTAAAAAGTCCTTCAAGGGGGTGTCTGGGTGTCTTGGTTAAGCATCTGACTCTTGATTTTGGCTCAGGTCATGATCTCATGGTTCATGGGTTTGAGCCTGGCATAGAGCTCTGTGCTGTGTGGAGCCTCCTTGAGATTCTCTGTCCCCATTTTCTGTCTCTCCCGTGCATGTGCCCATTTTCTCTCTCTCAAAATACATAAACAAAACTAAAAAAAAAAAAAAAAAAAAAAAAAAAAGAAAAGTTCTTCAAGGTAGGGGTTGAAAAAAATATCAAACTTGTTTCCCACTGTATTCCAAGTGCCTAGAACCATGCCTGGCATAGTGTTAGTATTAGTATGTATTTGTTGAATGAATGATTAAGAGAATGATTCTTCCTGGTCCCCCAATCTGGCACGGGGAGCTGAATGAACACATTTCACAGGTCATTCATTCAGAGGCTGGCAGGCAAGGCTAGCGGCCTTTTATTTCCAGAGGCCTGAGTTCACTTTTGTCAGCACATCTGCAGACCGTTCACTCACCCTCCCGTCATGCCGTGTGTGGTCATGCCGTCTGTGAGGCCCCTGGGTGGGCTCCACTGGGGGGCTCAGTCGGGGAAGAGAAGTAAAATCCATCATCCTCATAAAAAGCAGTTGTGGTGGCTGCTGTAAAGGTGGTGGCCAGGTGACAGGTGAAACGGGACCTCATGAGAACAAACAAATTTGAACACAGAAGTAGAAATTGGGAGTGTAATAGGATGCGAATGCAGGACATGTGAGAAGGCAGCTCAGGCCCGCTTTCAGCCTGGGTGGGGCTGTGGCCTAGGGGCCTGAGTCGTAGCACAGGAACCCTGCAGGTGGGCCAGGCCTGCCTCAGTGACCCCTTCAGAATAGGAGCCTCCCAGGCCCATCCAGCCACCGCCGTGGGAGCGTACAGGGCTCCACACATGGAGACCTGACTGCTGCTGCAGCTGTCCATCCTTCAGGATGCAGTCCCTGGTAAAGAACTTTCTCCACTGCCTCCTTGGAAGGGACCTTTTCTCACATCGAGAGTGAAAGTACCACACGTCAAGAGGAAGAGGTGCCAATGTCGCCTCCCGTTAAGAGGATTTATAATGGAGCTCCATTTTTCACCAATTTACAGACAACTCCTGGGCTCCCGGCTTGTAACTCGGTCAGCTCTGCTTCAGTGGGCACGTGAGCATTTCTCAAAGGCGTCCCTATGGACCATTGTTTGGGGTCTGGCCTTGGAACAAAAAAGGTTTTGTGTGCTCGCCACAGTGTGTGCCAGGACTAAAGTGTTTCACTCTGTCCCTAGAGGCCAACCTTTCTCTCTCTCTCTGTCTTCTTCCTGCCTCCCTTTTTCTTTCCTTCCTTCTTTCCCTATTTCCTGACTCCTCTCTTTCTCTCTCTCACACACACATTGAGCTCTGGTCTTGAGAAAGCAGAAGAGAAATCTTCTATCAGGCAAATGCTCATGGCATCAAACGCATTTCTACTGAAGATTCAGACCCCTTGGATGTGCGCATGAAAACAGTTGATTTCCTGAGCTGAAATGAGTTTCTGCAAGATCTGTTGTTAAATGACCGCCAAAACATGCTTACTCGTTTTTAAGTTGGCCTTCTGTGTGCTCACTTAGTGCTATCTCATGTGATGAGTTTATTCTCTTGAGAACCGTGTGTCTGGACACATCCTGTCATGGGTCCCCTAAGAGATTCCCACCTCACCAGCGACGCATAAGCAGAGTGGCGTTGTTGGGACCAGATGGGAGACCCAGCCGGTGAAGCTGAGACCCCGCCTTCCAGAGGTCTGACAGAAGGCGGCTTCTACTCTGACTCTTCAGACATCTTTTGGCATTCCCTCACCTCACCACGGGGTGTGTGACTGATTGGCTTTAAAACCGTTGCTAGGCATGGATAAGCATATTGGATTCTTCCCAAAAGGCAGTGAGAAAGCCCCTGTGCCCTCCCCATTTCTGATTTCATGCCCTCTGGGGCAGTGGACAGGGTTTCCAGGCAGACGCATATGGGGATACTCGTGAGTGCCAGTGTCTCACCCTGGTCCCAGACATGGAGGGCAAGAGGGGCCTCGCTGGGCTTCCCAGCATCCCATGTTCCCATAACTGCCACTGCCTTTCCTTCTCCTCTCTCCTCTCAGACTCTTCTCCTTCTCAATCAACACAGTCACGGTCAGACCTGCCTTGAAGTCAGTGAAGTGTGTCTTATATGCAAGATAATGTATGCATTATCCAATTATTTAGTGTGCCTGGCACTCAGCGGGGACTCCGTTCAGTGCTTCTCTTCTGCCAAAAGTCAGATGGCACCCTCCTGTTGCCAAGCTAAATTCCCAGATTCCCCACCAAGACATTCCATTTTGCTTCTCTGCACTCGCCCATTCACTGGGTCAGTGAGGCAGACCCCTGGTGGAGAGCCTGCAAGCCTCTGCCCATCTCTGCCCAAAGGCGGCAGTAATGGACCTCCATGCTTCTTCCTACAGGGTTGTGAGGGCCTCAGTGCTTTTCGCACAGCTCCTCACACACCCCACTTCCAACAACCCTGAGTCTGCATATAAGGTGAGACACCTGCCATCCGTTGTGGGTTGAATTGTGTCCCCTAGAAAGATATGTTGAAGTCTTAACCCTGAGTTACCTATGACTGTAACCTTATTTGGAGAAAGGATCTTCACAGATGTAATCAAGTGAAGATGAGGTCCTACTGGATTGATGTGGACCTCAGTGCAATGATTGGTGTCCTACAAAGAGAGGGAAATCTGGCGGCATGCTGACACACAGGGAGAAGAGCACGTGTTGACCCGGGCAGAGTTGAGGTGATAGAGCTACATAAGCCAAAGATGGCTGCCGACCAGCAGAAACTAGGGAGAGGCAAGGAAGGATTCTTTCCCAGAGTCTTCAGAGGGAGGACAGCCCTTGATTTTGGACTTCTAGCCTCCAGAACTGAGAGGAAAATGGTTCTGTTCTAAGCCACTTAAGTTGTTATAATTTGTTTCGGTTGCCCTGGGATATTAATACATGTACATCCTAGCCAGAATCCTATGCACCAGGTACAACTTGCCAGCCACTTATTTGGGGGAGTCTCCACCTCACCCACTTTGGGAGGTCCAGTGGGGATTTGGGGGAAATTTGCCCACCATGTGCAATTTAAAGCAATGAGGCCCTTTTTGTCAGGGAGAGAGTTTCTTAGGCCAGACCCATTTCCTGTCCACCACTGGACTCCCAGAGTTGTGACAGCCACAGGACTAAGGTTGAGCTGTGCATCTTAGGGAAAGGCCCACTAGGTCTGCCTCACATTAAGCGCTTTGAATTAGAAGAGAAGAAAAGGAACTTTCTCAAAGATGTTTGGTCCAGCCTGGTTCATCAATTTAGGGCTCCGTATAGGACTTTGGAGAGAGGCATAAAGTTGCCAGGAAAAGGCTTAAGTTTTCTAGGAGATCTTTGGAGCACGGTTGTCCCAAGAACTTGCAGTATGTTATGCATTGTGTTGCATGTTGAAGATGAGGTATCTCTGGCATAGAAATATAGTAAATAGCGCTCCTGTGGCACTCAGCGCCAGGCACTGTTAAATTGCTTTGCAGATATTAACTCATGTAATCCTCACGACAACCTGGTGAGCTAGGTACTCACTGTCTCCATTAAAGCGGTGAGGAAAGGGCACAGAGAAGCTCAGTAACTTCTCATAGGCTACCCAGCATTATAGGTGATAGAGCAGAAGATCTCCATTCACAAAGTCTGATTCCTGAAGTTGTATTCTTCTTTTATTTTATCACATTTTTTTTTAAAAAAAGTTTATTGATTTTGATAGAGAGAGACAGCATGCATGAGCAGGGGAGGGGCAGAGAGAAGGGAGCAAGAGGATCCCAAGCAGGCTCTGTGCTGCCAGTGCAGAGCCCCATGCAGGGCTCGAACTCATGAACCGTAAGATCATGACCTGAGCTGAAACCAAGAGTTAGACGCTTAACCAACTGAACTACCCAGGTGACCCCTGAGTTTGTATTCTTAACCACAACACCACTTAGGGCCCCTTTCCTCACAATTTATCCAGATGGGTGAAGTCAGTTTTACATCACTGGACTCCAGACTTACCTACCCACTGATGCTCTGCAGCATCTCCAGAGATGAACGCGCTTGGAGATAAAGGACTGATACCAACTGTCTGTGATGATCCTGAGCAGTAAGAGGGGCAGGCAGGGGAGCCAAAGATGGAGTCAGGGACAGCCCTGGCTGCCTCTCCCAGGCCAGTGGTTCTCAAACTTCAGCATCCGTCAGAATTACCTTGAAGACTTGTTGAATCACAGGTTGTTGGGCCCACCCCCATAGTCTCTGATTCTATAGGTCTGGGGCAGAGGGACTCAGGCCCAAGGATCTGCATTTTCTCAGGTTTCTGGGTGATGCTGGTATAGTTAGTCTAAGTGCTACACTTTAAGAAACATTACTTTAAGCTAATTTCCACTCTGCTGCGGTGGAAGCTGTAGTCAGCTCCTTAGATAATCACAGAGACAATATACTGAGATCTTTGATGTGGTTTTTCCCAAGTATGCTATTGGTGACTCATTTAGGGGAGCAAAATTATCAAGCGGCGATTTTCGTGAAGATGAGCAAATTGAGCTTCCCAGTGGCCATGTCCTCAGGGGTTCCTGCCAGCAGTCCTCTGTCTCTCCTGCAGCGGAATGAGAGGGAACTGGTTCACATTTTGCACGAAGGATGTTGAGTTAAACCTACTGCAGAGAAGGAGGAATTCTCCCTGGTCCAAAATGATTTAGGTCTAATTCTCTCTTGGGGCAGAGGGATTCCCAAGATTCCCCCTTCCCGCCCCTCCATCCCTGAAGTGTGTGATGATATAAGCCATGTGTTTGTTGATGCTTCATAGTGGTTCCAGTTGGTATAATGGCCTTACCCATTTCTTCCTGCATGTCCTGTAAGCTCCCCAAAGTGACCCCATGTTAAGCTTCTGTTTCCATTTTGCCCTGGAACCCACTTCTCTGGTTTCTCTCAGTTAATATGAATAGTAATGAATATGCTAAAAATTTGGAGGTCACCCTTGACCATTTCCCCTGCATCCAATATCACGGTTTCCCCAAAGTGCTTGTCCATCCTTCTTCATTCCATGAGAGCGTGTCTCTATCCTGTCTCACCTGGGCCATTGCAAATGCTTCCTAAGTGCCACCCCTGCCTTCTATGCTGCAAATGTCACCCCCTCATCACTGCTTCCAGAATGACCCATAGAAAACTGGGCGTGGCTAACTAAGGTCCCAGGCAAACCTGCCCACATACGATTTTATATGGCCCACAAGCTAAGAATGGTTTGTATATTTTTAAATGGTTAAAAACAATCAAGGGGCACCTGGGTGGTTCAGTCAGTTAAGCATCTGACTCTTGATTTTGGCTCAGGTCATGATCTCATGGTTTGTGGCTTGAGCCCTGTGTGGGCTCTGTGCTGACAGTGTGAGGCCTTCTTCGGATTCTCTTTCTCTCCTTCTCTCTCTCTCTCTCTCTCTGCCCCTCCTGTGCCCTCTGTCTCTCTGCCTCTCTCTCTCTCAAAAATTAATAAATGTAAAAAAACCCAAAAAACAATTAGAAGAATAACATTTGGTTTCATGGAAAATGATATGCAGCTCAAGTTCCATTGTCCATACATAAAGTTTTACAGGAACACAGCCGTGCTGATTAGCTTGCAGATCGTCTGTGGCTGCTCTCATTGTCCATCACAGAGATACATAGTTGTGATAGAGACTGTATGACCCACAAAGGCTACCGTGATTACTGCCTGGCCCCTTAGAGAAAAGATTTGGTGACTCCTGGGCTTGCAGCCCTTCTGTGGTACTCCTGGGGCCTCAGGGTAAAGTTCAGCTTCCTTACCGTGGCCCACCAAGACCTCCCAAGACCTCCGCTATCTGTCCCCTTCCTATGTCTTCTGCCTCACCCCCCTTGGTTCCTGGTTTTGCAAACTTAAATGCCATCAGAGCCCAGGCTGGCAATGTTAAAAAAAAAGACACACAGCGGCAGTCAGGGTAAGTTAATACAGTGGTGCTGAGGCCCTGGATGAACTGGACGGTGCATGCCTCACTGAAAACATTCAGTAAAATAGAACAAAACAATACAAAATGAAAGCCGTGTGAGCCACAGGGCATCCGGTTCCACCATGAGGCTCCTTGTCTTTCTGCTTTTGACCTTGCTGTCCCTCAGCTGGGAGTGCCCTTCTTTCTATCTTCATCTGTTCGACTCTTGCTCTCCCCCAGGAGTCATGGCTTGACCGTGTTGCACAGAAAGTTGGGTTTGATGTCCCTCTGGGCCTCTGGGATTGTGTCTGTCACAGCATAAATTCCTTCGCCTTGAGAACATTTATTTACTCTTTGGTTTCTGCCATAAGTCTCTTGGCTGCTTGAGGGGAGTGTTTTCTCACTCAGCTTTTATGCTTAGCGTGTGTTTGTAGAATGAATGAGTGAAAGTATACATGAGGAAATGAATTAACTCAGTGACTCAGCAGAATCCTGTGATCCTCATAGAAGAGTGAAGTGATGCAAAGTATCCTCTTTATGGCTTCAAACAATTACATTGTTTTTAACCCCTTTTAAGCTTCGTCAGTGTCCCCAGATTTGATCCAACTTGTCATCTCTTTACAACACCCTATAAGAGGGGGTGCCTGCGTGGCTCAGTAGGTTAAGCGTCTGATTCTTGATTTCGGCTCAGGTTATGATCTCACGGTTCATGAGATCGAGCCCCGTGTCAGGCTGCGCTCACAGTGTGCAGCCTGCTTGGGATTTTCTCTCTCTTCTCCTTCTGCCCCTTCTTTTCTCTCTCTCTCTCTCTCTAAATAAATAAATAAATAAATAAATAAACAAACATTAAAAAACACACTCTGAGAGAAGGAAGGTGGGAAGAATGATCTCTGTCTTGTAAAAAAATAGGAGCAGCAGAATACGGTTTGGTGATATCAGGGGAATCAGATAGCTAGAAATTCCTTCCTTTTACGTGGCTCTTCCATTCAGTTGCATCTCACTAAAAGTGGGTTGAGCACCGGCTTTGTTTTAGGCACTCCACTAGGCCCCAAAGATCCAGAAAGGAACAAATCACAGTCTCAGACTCCAGGAGGTCACAGTTTAACTAGGTCAACAAGCTTGTCCATCTTGTGACAGCAGCAGGCGAGGGAGCCTCAAGAGAAGTGAGGGATTTCAGGCAGCCAGGTGGGCACACGTACCTGGGAGAGAGCAGGGGAGGGACTTTTCTCACTGAGGTTGGGTGTCTCTCCCCAGCCTTCAGACTAAGAGATCTGTAGAGTCAGACTCTCCCTATGCTGGATATGGCACTAGCCCCCACCCATCTCATCTCTACTGAGTCACCAATAACTAACCCGCCTGAATCTACTAGCCTCGTCAATGCATCACAGAAGGGCTGGCCCCACATGAAGTGGCTGTACTGCAACCCTGAGGGAGGATATGTTTGCCAGTTGTAGACTGGAGAAGATTTGGGTAGGAAGAAAGTAGAGCCTGAATACATCGCCTCATCTCTCCATAAGGCTCTGCGTGGGTCTGGGCTCCTGGCTGGACTCCCAGGAGGGAACCCGCCTGGGTGCACACTGCACATGCACAGGGGAAGGCGGCTCAAGAGTTTGTCTGAGACAGTACTGAAGGCTGCTCTGGGCTGTGCCATGCTGTACCCTCCACGTGTGGCAGGTCATTTCATCCTCACATCGCCCCTGTGCGGGCAGTCCTGTCATTGGCTCTAGTTCACAGAAGAGGAAGCTGGTGCTGGGAGAGATAAATGAACGTGGACAAGGCTGGAGGGTAAATAAGTGGCCGGTTGCCATACCATAACACCCAAATGGTAGTCCCTGTTTCTGGGGTTCCCCAACCTCTGGCCAAAGGCAAAGAATAAAAATACTGCAGGGAGTTCTTGTAAATTAAATTTTCAGCATCATCTTAATCAGAATCCATTTTAAAATTTGGGGCACCTGGGTGGCTCAATTGGTTAAGCCTCTAACTCTGATTTCGGCTCAGGCAGGTCATGATCTCGAGTTTATGGGCTAAATCCCCACATCAGGCTCTGCACTAATGGTGTGGTGTCTGCTTGGGATTCTCTCTCTCTCTCTTTCTGTCTCTGCCTTCCTCTGCTTTCTCTCTCTCTCTCTCTCAAAAATAAATAAATAGGGGTACCTGAGTGGCTCAGTCGGTTAAGCGTCTGACTTCAGCTCAGGTCATGACCTCACAGTTCATGAGTTGGAGCCCCGCATCAGGCTCTGTGCTGACAGCTCAGAGCCTGGAGCCTGCTTCGGATTCTATGTCTCCCTCTCTCTCTGTCCCCAACCCCCTGCCCCCCCCCCCCCCCATTCTGTCTCTCTCTCTCAAAAAATAAACATGAAAAAAATAAAAAAGAAACCTTAAAAAAAGAAAATTTAAAATTGGGGAGGGCATTAAAATACCCTTTGTGTGTATGTGCAGTAATGATAATAGAAGCTATCAGTCCCTGGTTCTGAGGTGTATCCTATTGCTTTTTGACAAAATGTTTTCAGGAAATTCCCAAGTCCAGGACCCCTCATCCATACTACACAGCTGGTCAGGCCACCTTCTCCCTTCTCTTTTGTGAGGATGGCCAAGAAAATGATACCCACATGTATGTACGTGCATACACACAGTTGTATTTATATACAGACGTCTATGGAGTAAGCTGAAACATTGAATAAATCTTGAAAAGAAGTTCTGGGCTTCCCTTGTGGATTGTGCTTCAGCTTTGTCCAGAGCTAATCTACTTAAAATTATGGTAGTAATGATTGTTTATCTTATAACCACTGCGAACTATACAATCTTCCTCAGGGAAGATAATCCAGGGCTCGACTGCCCACAGTTCACAGATGTCATTGGAAATTATTTTCACAGGAATGACTCAACTGCTTTCTGCTTCAAAGATACTGTATATTTTGCCTCTTGGGGCCTGGACTGAGGTTGAGAACAAGGCTTAACCCAAATGAATCCCCCTTCAGTTCCTGACGCAGCTGGGTATGTTCCTACAACTATAATGTTAAGTCTCAAAATGGTTGTGTTTCAGACAAAATGGAAACATAAAAAGCACTTTTCATGAAAAGCTAAACACAGAATCTTATCTCAAACAAACAATTACACAAACAAATGCTCTCCTTTTATTAAAGGTCATGGGAGGCAAAGTGTATTAGGAAGAAAAATCAAGGATCCTTTTCTAAAAGTAAACAGCTTTTAATCTACAAATTCCTGTATGTGTTATGTGACATCAGACCAATGATTGAAAGTGAAAAATTCAGTGAGCAGTTTGCTTTGTGGTATCGAATTGTTGTTGGTATCCTAATGAATTGTTCCCATCACTGTGAGCCGGAAAAGTCTAAGGTGTACGTGAAGTCAAAAACTTGTTTTCCAGTTCTTTGCTAGCAATTCTGGGGTTTGACACGGGATGGAGAAAAGTCCAAGAGCATAGCAAATGAGGAAGAGATTCAGAAAGGAGAGATATAAGTATGAAGGCCTTAAGCCTTAGCTGACATTAGGTGTGGTACAAAGAAAGAAATGCCTTCGCGTACAAATAACTTTTATTTTGCCTCGGGCTGACCTGGAAATCTCCTTCTCTGACTAGTGCACGGTAGCTCACTAGCCGGAAAGCCTGCTAGGTACATTTGAGCGTCTTGGGTTTGAAACCATCTAAACATCCATCAGCAAAGAACTGGTTAAATAAAATGGGGTGCATATGTTCAAGAGAATTCTATGTAGACAGTCTGTATGGATATGAAAATTATGCAAGGTATATTGTCAAGTAAAAAATGCCTTATACCCATATAAATGTGTGTGTAAGATAACACTGTTTATATTTTTAAAAAGAACAAACCTCTGTGTGCAAATGATTGACCCTTTTTGGAAGGACATAGACCACACAGGTAGCAATAGATAATTACCCTTGAAGATGTTTCTGAAGTTATTGGAGTGAAGAGAGGTGGTTTTTTGTTTGTTTTACTTTTGTCTTATACTCTTCTGTACAGTTTGAAAAAGTTAAAAATCCCCACTGTAAGCCTATGTTACCTGGGCGTGGGTGTCGTTTCTGAGATGGCTTCTGTGACACAAAATGTTCTGGGCATCTGATCAATTTTCAGGGTCGATGAGATGACAAAAGGTGTGGTACAGGTAACAGTTCTCTGCAGATTCCAAAGTGGGTTCCAGGGCTTTTCTTGTCTTTCTTTCTTTCTTTCTTTCTTTCTTTCTTTCTTTCTTTCTTCCTTCCTTCCTTCCTTCCTTCCTTCCTTCCTTCTTCCTTCCTTCCTTCCTTCCTTCCTCTTTCTTTCTTTCTTTCTTTCTTTCTTTCTTTCTTTCTTTCTTTCTTTCTTAGTGTAGCCCAGGAGCCCTCCATCTGAGGGTGATGGAGCCTGGTGCCAACAGTGACAGTTGCAGCTGAAATATTCTTGAAGCCATTACAGAGGGCCGCGACTTCAGGCTGTGCTTCCCTTCCTGCCTCAGACAACTGCCTGGAGCCTGCACTGCTCTCCCCCTCCTTCCTGGAAACACGTGGGGCTGTGTTCCCGATGCAGGGGGAGATGCCTGAATTATCTGGAAAGGGGAGGAGACAGCAGAGCTGCCCTGGCAGCAGAATGGGGCAGCTGTTCTCTGAGACACGTGACTTCATGAAGCCTCGGTTGGCAAACACACCGCCTCATCAGGAAGGGAAATCCAGCAATCCAAATGCTTTATGAGGCCCCAAACTTAGCTCACACTGTTTATTTGGGCTCTTAGTTTAATGTTGATCACTGGGATCTAAATAATGATTCATTGCCCCACCTGACACGCAGTCCTACTTTATCTTCCAAGAGGGGTAGGAAGTTCCCGCCAAGTGGGTCTTGGCTCTATTACAGCTGCTTGGCAGTCTGGGCCCCAGCACAGGAGGGACACAGATTCAGAGAGGGAGACACACACACACAGACAGACACACACACACACACACACACACACACACACACACTCACAAATACATTCACAAACCACTGTACACACTTGTAACACACATGCCTCTCACACCCACATAGCTCACATACTCACACGAACACTCACCCACACTCACACACTTACACACGCTCCCACACTCATACAACACATGCTACTCATTCAAACTTACAACATATAAGGGGTGCCTAGGTGACTCAGTAGGTTGAGCGTCCAACCCTTGAATTTGGCTCAGTTCATCATCCTCCAGGTGCATGGGTTCAAGCTCTATGTCGGATTCTGTGCTTATCATGGAGCCTGCTTAAGATTCTCTTTCTCTTTTGGGGAGCCCGTATGGCTCAGTGGGTTTCAGTTCAGGTCATGATCTCTCAGTCTGTGAGTTCGAGCCCCACACTGGGCTTGCTGCTTTCAGCACGGAGCCCACTTCGGATCCTCTGTCTCCCTCTCTCTCTGCCCCTCTCCCCTGTTCTCTATCTCTCTCTCTAACAAGCAAAGAAACAACCTCACAGCATATATAAACGCTCACACACACACTTCCTACACACTCACAGTGCCATATACTTTGTGAAGAAATGCTTAGAAACAGGAGCATGGATCAAGAATTCTGCTTTATTAAAGCAAAACAGTCTCTGCCTCAGTGAGTTGAAGGGCTTGGCAAAAAGAGCGGTAGCAATGCCTTAGGCAATGGTGTTGAAAGATACATGACAATTCACAAAGTGAGAATTTTCCAGTTCCTCCTCCTCTTGGGTTGTTACCGCCCTGAAGCTGGGTTTGGTGGTTCCCCTTGGCTGTCAGGATCCCCTTTCGACCCTCCCCACCCTTAGTCAAGCACACCACAGTTCACTCAAGGTGGTGAAAGAAGAGCACTCAGGACAGGGAAGAAGAAAGCTGTGCTGCTCAGCAGGTCCAGCCAAGTGACACTCCTCTGTTGTGGAGTTAAGGGGGGTGAGGCAGGGCAAGGCACAAGGAGGGAAGCAGGAGAAGGATGTGCGATGTGCCCCTCCATGGGGACTTGACAAGCTTAAGCCCAGCCTGCCCATTTCCTTTATAGTGCACAGTGACCTGGCCTTGTTCTTGCAGCTGAGAGCGACCCAGTGAAATTTCTTTTATGTGCAGAAATAAGGTCAGCTTGAGTCTTGTGTCCATTAGTGAGTCTCTTCTCTTCCTTCAAGGTGTAATGTTTTTGCCTCTTCTTTCTCCTTGAGGCTGTCTGCCCAGCACTGGTAGGCAGTCAGTGACTATTGAACGAAAGATGGCAGCCTTCCTGATGCAGTGGTCCAGGTATCTCTGTATGGCTCTCTAATACATATAAAGGGGCTTTGGCCATCTGGTGAACATGAAGAAGATTATAATGTGCCTGAACATTACCTCACTGTCTGAATATCTTTTCTTCTTTATTCATGTGTACTTCCTTGGTGATCTCATCCAGCCTCACGGGTTTAAATACTAGTTATATACTGACAACTCCCCAATCTAGATCTCCATCCAGTATCTTGCTTGTGAATCCCAGGCTTGTATATCCAATGGCCTTCTGGACATCTCCAATTAGATGCTTCATTAGGCTTTCAACTTGACATATTCACAAAAACTCCCAATTTCCTATTGAAACTTGCTTCACCTGAAGGCTTCCCCCTCTCAGGAAAGGTAACTCAATCGTTCTGGTTTATCGTAAGGAGAAATCCTTGAATTTATTCATGCTTTTAAATTTCTTTTCACTGCTATTTATTTCATTGGACTGACATTTGAAGTATATCCCAGAACTGAGCACATCCTAATGCCTCCACTGTTCTGGTCAGAGCCACCCATCACATCACTCTTTGGATTACAGAAAATGTCCTAGCTGGTGTCCCTGTGTCCTCCTTGACTTCTCTGCATGCATCTTTCCCCAGTAGTCCTGGCATTTCTTTAGAAATGTAAGCAGGAAATGTCAGCTCTCTGCTCGCAAACCACCAGTGGTCCCACATCTTGCTTCATGTCCAAGCCAGAGTCCTTACCTTGTCTATAACCTTGATCTCCATCTCCACCACCCAATCTCATTTCCTACCCCCAGTTCCCCTAATTCCCTCAACCCTGTTCTACCAGCTTCTTGCCATTCTTTTCCAGCACCAGCAGATTATCATCTCAGAAACCGTGCTCCACTGGTCCCTTTGCCTGGAACATCTGTCCCTAAATATTCTCATGGTTTGCTTCCTCATTTTTCTCAAGTTTGTTCAATGTTCTATATTAGAGAGATAGTCTCTGATCAACTACATCACCTCCATCTTTGCTGCTCTGAGTTATTCACCACAACACTTAACAATACTATACATGTTATGTCTATTTTTTTGTGTTTTTATTAGTTTTTTAAATGTTTATTTTTGAGAGATAGAGAAAGTGAGAGAGAGAGAGAGAGAATGAGTAGGGGATGGGCAGAGAGAGAGGGAGACAGAAAATCAGAATCTGACAGCACAGAATCTGATGAGGGGCTCAAACCCACAAACTGAGATCATGACCTGAGATGAAATGGGATGCTTAAACTTCCGCACCACCCAGGCGCCCCTATTTTTTATTTGTTTATTGCCTAACTTCTCTTCTTCTAGAATGTGAGCTCCATGAGAGTAGGGAGTTTATGGGTTTTGTTTTCTTCTGTACCTCTATTGCCTAAAGCAGTGTTTGGCTCTCAGTAGGTCTTAAGTAATTTTCTGATGAATGGAGGAAGGAAGGAAGGAAGGAAGGAAGGAAGGAAGGAAGGAATGAAGGAAGGAAGGAAGCAAAGAAGGAAGGAAGGAAGCAAGAGAGAGGCAGGGAGGCAAGGAGGGAGGGAGAAATGAGAAGGGTATTGTGAGTTCTTTTGGGCCCAAATCCAAGCATATCAGACAATGGGATTTTGCATTAGAGCAGTATTTCTTAAAGGCTTTTGGTCACAGACCTTCAGTAAGAAATACATTTTACATTATGACATTGTTGACATATATAGATACAGATGTCTTTACCCCATGGTACACACTCTAGTTTCTATTCCTTTTAATTCCATTTTAGCATTAGCTAATTTATTTCATCAACACAAAACATTAAGGTGTCTGGACACCTTAAACTGATGTAATCAGCAATGGAATATACATTATGGTTTGAAAAACACCATACTAGAGGGACTGGAAAATTTTGATGGGGATGAGGGTTAAAATGCAGGTGAAGTACTCAATAATGTACACCATCCTGTGAATTAGTTAAATCAGCCTCCTTTCTTTATGAGATTTTGGCATTTTGGTTACAGTAGGGGAAGAAGAGGCAATTTTAAAACACGGGTGCTTTGAGACAAGAGAGGCATGGGTTGCAGGTTGATAGCAAGGTGTTTTAAAATGAATAGAACTACCTTACGACCTAGCAATTACACTAGTAGGTATTTATCCAAAGGAAACAAAAATGCTGATTTGAAGGGGCACATACACCTCAATGTTTATAGTCGCACTATCAACAATAGTCAAAGTATGGAAAGAGCCCAAATGTCCATTGACTGATGAATGGATAAAGAAGATGTGGCATATATATACACAATGAAATATTACTCGGTGATCAAAAAGAACAAAATCTTGCCATTTGCAATAACGTGGATGGAACTAGAGTGTATCATGCTAAGCAAAATAAGTCAGTCAGAAAAAGACACGTATCATGTGATTTCACTCGTGTGGGACTTAAGGAACAAAACAGATGAACATAGGGGAAAGGAAAGAAAAATAAGATAAAAAAAGAGTAGGAGGCAAACTAAAAGAGACTCAAATACAGAGAACAAACTGAGAGTTGCTGGAGGGGAGGTGGGTGGGGGGGATGAGCTAAAATGGGTAATGGAAATTAAGAAGGGCACTTGGGATGAACTCTGGGTGTTGTATGTATGTGATGAATTGCTGGGTTCTACTCATGAAACCATTACTATACAATATGATAACTAACTTGAATTAAAAACAAATGGTTTGAGACTAAAAACAACAACAACAAAAAAAAAACCCAACAAAAAATTAAGATAAGATGATGTTAAAGGAGGATGTGGGATGGGGAGATGCCAGGAATACCTTGTCCTTCTCAAGATTTAGGAAAGTTGGGTAGGGCCAGACTCTCTCCCTACGTTGACCATATTTCAAACTGGGACAAGCCCAGTTTCAAACGCTGTCTGGTTTTCCTCTGTCACCCTGAGGACTTTTCCCATCCTTCCTTTTAGGTGGAGACTGCGTGTACAAAGTTTAACTGCTCTTCTGTCATCCATATGACTGTCTTTCCCAGGAAGATATAATTAGCGTTGATTTTTCCATTCCAATGTTCCTTGCCAAACTGAAAGATGACTGAATATGTTGTACTCAGGTTATCTTCTCAGGAGCAGAAGTGAGGCATTTCAGTTGGTCACACAATGATTATTATCTGACACTGAGCCTTTATTATGCGCCAGACATTGTTCTAAGTAATTTACAACAACTCTATGAGATAATGGTACCATTAGTCTACAGATCTGCCTGTGATTAAGTAAGTTATGCAAGGTTACCTAGCTAGTAAACGGGGAGCCTGGGATTCAAACCCAGGCAATCTGGCTCCTGACTTCTAGTTCTTGCACACTGCTTGTTCTTAAAAAATGTGATGACTGATATTGTGGTGAACTTGGTGCCAGCCTATTGCTTCATGAAGTGAAACAAGAGAACTCCCTGGGTAGTGATGGTAGCCTAGTATGAGTCTTCACCCTACTTTTTCCTGAATTCAAATTTGATAAAAATACAGTTAGTCGAGGCTAAAAATTGATTCTTTCATTAAATGATTGTGAACTGCCTCTGAAGACCTCTATTGTTCCACCCACTAAGAAGTTAACAAACTATAATCTGAATGCCTTCTGCTGGTCATGCACTTTCCAGCTCATCACAGTCCCACCATTCTTTACTGTATCCCCACTCTGCTCTTCATTTGCGTTACCTCCCTAGTTCCTGAAGGCAGTTTGCACCTGTGGTGTGTGTGTGTGTGTGTGTGTGTGTGTGTGTGTGTGTGTGTCTGTGTGTGTGTACATATGTGTATGTGTGTGTATGTGATATTGCTGTCTTTAAATGGGATCAAGTGTAAACTGACTTTACACTAGATCTTTTACCATGGTGTAGCCCCATCTGCCCACACCACCACTCTGAGAATTAAGAGATGCCGGATTGGGCATGGACTGGCTAGCTTTCTTCTCACAGTGCTTCACATCTAAGTGAGAGCACATGGTTCCCAATTTTTGGAGGAGAGCCCATGGGGAGCACCAGACCTTAAGGAATAATCTGGTGCCTCTTTTCCTGAAGCTGACATAATAGCATGTGATCCAATAACAACTGAGAATGGCTTATAAGGGAGGAAGTCAAGGTGATGGTGAACCACCCACATGAAGCATCAGGTCTTACAGGTGAGGGAGGACAAGGAGGTAAGCCCCCAGGTCAAGTACACAGGGATTCAGGGATAGCCTAGGAATTGGAAACAGAAGGAAAGGAAGTGATTGAGGACTCGGGATTGACCTGCCAGTCACATGGTACCTGTTTTGACAGCTTACTGGACAGTCTGAGACCCAGGCATTTAGATACCTAGAGAATGTTTGGCTTCAATTGGTCATTAATATTTAAGTATTCAATGGGGTCCTACTAAGGGTCTGAGTAAATTGTAACTGAATGAGCTTTTACCATTGAAAACCTGAGCACTTAATGAACTCTGTGCTAAAGTGGTTGAGGAGAAAATGCCAGATCTGCCTATTATCTTTAATATCTGTTAGTACTTAATCCCAGACTCTTATAAGGGCCAACAGTGCTGGTTCTCACTTTTTCTTGTTTAATGATCAGCACCATGCCAAGATACTGTTTATGCCAAAACACATAAACTTGATGCCAGAATAAGAGATGGAAGGAGCTGGAGAAGTTCTTTTTCTCTAGAAATCATTCACAATGAGGAAATTCAGAGCATAGACTTTATAGTCCAACAGATGGTTTGAATTCTTACTTTGATAATTTCTATCTGTGTGTACAGGGCAAGATACTTAAACCCTCTGAGCCTCAGTTTCCTCATTTGTAAAATAAGGTAAATTGTGCTTGTAGTCTATAGAGTTGTCATGAAAACTATTAAATGAAGTAACATATGTAAAATGATTAGCACATGCCTAATGCATATTATGCATTCAATAATTATAATTTTTATTATCATTGCTTCTTTTTAAAAAAAAATTTTAATGGTTATATTTATTTTTGAGACAGAGAGAAACAGAGCACGAGCAGGGGAGGGGCAGAGAGAGAGGGAGACACAGAATCCGAAGCAGGCTCCAGGCTCTGAGCTGTCAGCACAGAGCCCGATGTGGGGTTGAACTCGTCAACTGTGAGATCATGACCTGAGCTGAAGTCGGACACTCAACCCACTGAGCCACCCAGGCCCCCCAATTATTATCATTGCTACTTGAGGTGGTTGGCAAAAAATCTAAATAGAAGTGGTTTATGACCTATGAGAAAATGATATTTTGTAAGTTTTTTGCAATAGATAGTAAATAAAATTAAGAAACCTGGCTTGCATTCCCAGCTCAACCATGATGTGTAACCACTTAAACTGTCAGAGGCAGTGGACAGTAGAATATGCAAAGGATGGGCTTTGATTCAGACAAGCATGACCTTGATCTGTATTTATTAGGTAATTTTGAACAAAATCACTCGTGTTTATAGACTTATGTTCCCTTACCTGCAAAATGGGGATATTATTTTTTCCCAGGTTTGGTATAATAAAACACTGTAACATCATTCCTAATATATCCGTGGTTTTTAATCAGTTATTTTCAATGAATATCTCTGTGTATTCACATGGATCTATGTTGGTGGTGTATTGCATATTAACTCATAAGTTTTAAGAAATGGCATCTTACTGGCATGCCTCGGTGGCTTAGTTAAGCATCTGACTTTGGCTCATGTGGTTCATGAGTTTGAGCCCTGCTTCAGATCCTCTGTCCCTGTCTTTCTCTGCCCCCTCTCTGCTTGTGCTCTCTGTCTCTCTCAAAAATAAATAAACACTAAAAAATTTGGGGGGTGCCTAGGTGACTCAGTCTGTTAAGTGTCCGACTTCGGCTCAGGTCATGATCTCACGGTTTGTGGATTTGAGCCCTGTGTGGGGCTCTGTGATGACAGGTCAGAGCCTGGTGCCTGCTTCAGATTCTATGTCTCCTTCTCTCTCTGCCCCTCCCCCATTCATGCTCTGTTTCTCTCTGTCTCAAAAATAAATAAACACAAGGAATTTTTTTTAATAAAAAAATTAAGACATAGCATCTTATTGTTTAAAATGTTTTGTGTACACACACACACACACTCTGAAGTATTACAAAGCTGTAAAAAAGGATGAGATCTTGCCATTTGCAACAAGATGGATGGACCTCAAGCGTATTTGCTAAGTGAAATAAGTGCGACAGGGAAAGACAAATATCTTTCTTATTTAAAAAGCATTTTTTAAAAAACATTTATTTATTTTTTGAGAGACAGAGAGAGTCAGAGCATGAGCAGGGGAGGGGCAGAGAGAGAGGGAGACACAGAACCAGAAGCAGGCTCCAGGCTCTGAGCTGTCAGCACAGAGCCTGATGTGGGGCTCAAACCTATGAACCATGAGATCATGACCTGAGCCGAAGTCGGACGCTTAACCGACTGAGCCACCCAGGTGCCCCAATATCTTTCTTATTTTTAAAAATATTATTACAGGGGCACCTGGGTGGCTCAGTTGGTTAAGCATCCGATTTTGGCTCAGGTCATGATCTCATGGTTGGTGAGTTCGAGCCCCGTGTTGGGCTCTGTGCTGACAGCTCAGACCCTGGAGCCTGCTTCAGATTCTATGTCTTCCTCCCTCTCTCTCTCTGCCCCTTATAGGCTCATGCTCTGTCTCTCTCTCTCCTTCAAAAACAAATAAACTGTAAAAAATAAATAAATAGAATAAAAATATTACTACAGAGAAATTTCTTATATATTAATCATTTTTAGCACCTGTGGACAATTTCCTTTTGATGAATCCTAAGAAGTGCAATTAATAAGTCAAAGGATATGCCAAATCGCTTCCCAGAAAGGTTGTACCAGTTTACAACTCCTGTTAGCATTGCATATAGATGACTGTTTCACCGTGATCTCATCAGTAGTGGCTATCATCCCAGATTCAGTTCTGCAAGATGATTTTGTCTACCAAAATTTTGTATCAGCTGACTGGAACCATCTTGAACCAGTAATGGTATATCCCTAGCCCAACCTCCTATGTGGTTGAGGCTTGGGAAAGTGTCTTTGGATTTTTGATTTTATACCAGATTGAGTGGACCAAGAGACTAGGAATCTGCTATTTGCTATAACAAAGAGTGAACCCAGATCTCTTTTTATCTTGTGGTAACTGAAAGACCATTGGCGACCTAGATTTCCACCATCTATAAAATGGGGACATTTATGTCTGTCCCTTGGAGGAATTTTGAGTAGGACTTAATGGTGAATGGGTACATCTGGATGTCTGTAGAGCTGCACATGTTGCAACAAATCACCAGGTCATTACTCCTGTGTGTATTGGGGGATATAATTGTGTGAGAGCAGAGAATTACCTGGTGGTAGCACCTTTTAGGAGAGAGTCAGCAGCATGAATCAGAGCTAGCTGAAGTAGGAGTAGATTAAGACCCAGTGATTATTCAAGAGCATGTTTGCTCTCAGAGCAACCCTTCCACTCCCTCAGTTAGATCATATCAAGCACCAGCTTCACCTAGAATGGTGGTTCTCAAACTTTTCTTACATTGGAATCACCTGAGAGGCTGTTGAACTACTGCTGGGTCCCACTCACAGAGTTTGATGCAGTCGAGGGGGGTAGGCCTGAGAATCTGCATTTCTGATAGACTCTCAGGTGACACTGATGCTGTGGTCCAGAGACCACATGTTAAAAATCACTGGTCTATAGGATCTCCTTGTAGCAGTTAGCTGTCATTAAATTAAACCACCACCTGCTGTGGATTTGTGTTTTTATTCAATGGGAGGCCACTGGTATTTGCATATCGGAAGCATTAAACTTCACCAAAAAGCTGTCTTTTAATTATTTCTCTAGGACATGGTGTTGTGTCTTTGGAAAATGTAAATGAAACACACAGAGTATCCCTTTTCTTGGTCTGTATCTTCATCTGGCGTACACATGTTGTCAAATGTGTGTTGCGTGGGCATGCCTGGCATTGCAAGAAAAGAATATTTTCCAGTCAGTGTTAGAATTGGCCTCTGCTTTTCAATGCCCAGCTATCAAATTTAACAGTTATTTACAATGAAGAAATGCAATTTCAACTCCATTTCAGGCAAATGGAGGATCTCCTATTTCCAAGGGCATGTTTGTGATAACTATGGGTCTGAGTGGCAGGGAAAGATAAGGGATATTTCATAATTCCAGAGGAGCCTCAGCCCATAGATACCAAGCTGTGGTCATTGAGCAGAGAGCCGTTCAGTCCCATTCCAGGGAAATGGCTCCAATCCAGACACATGAGCAGGCTAGAAAGCAGGATTATTTAATCACCTGGACGCTCAGGCTTCCATTGCAGCTGTTGGAGGAACCTGTCACAGTTGGTTTGCTAAGGACCCAGGGCCAGATGCCTGCCCTGGGAGAATGCATTCCCAAACTAACACCTGGGCCTCAGGGCAGCCAGTGAGATCCCACAAGCAGAACAGAGGGACCTAAGTTAGCCAGTGGGTTCCAATAAAATGGGCTCACTCTCCATAGGAAGAATTTTGCACAGCAGAAAGTGGACCGGGAAAGGGAAGAAGTACAGACATCCAATTAGATAAGCATCTCTAGCCGTGTCTTACAAGCGTGTAGCATTTTGATACTATTCACCGGGAGCCCAGATGTATCTGAGACGTTTCCTTCCCGCGTTTACTTTTTAATTTTTTTAAACTCATATTGAAGACAGGAAAACAAATGTTCTCATTCAATACAGATTTATTTTAGCAGCAATGGAGGATTAACTTGGGATGAGGTCATTCCATGTGAAACAGTTCTGAAAAAGAGTAAGTGTTAGGGGCTAATGTGGATATTATTAAGTTCTTCTTGACTTAAATCATATGAGAAGGATGGGCAGGAGGAAGGGAGAGAGGAAGAAGGTGGGAAGAAACATGATGTCAACTGAGCTTTTTAATAACTGATTGCAAATTGTTATTGAGGTTAAAACTATTTCTAAAACTCTGTGTATGTGTGTGTGTGTGTGAGAGAGAGAGAGAGAGAGAGAGAGAGAGAGAGAGAGGTTGGCTTTAAACTATTTATACTGATTACACACTCTGGATGGGTCATATATTCATGTATTTTCACATATGCCTGAATCATGATCCTAAAAAATAATATCTATTATTTTTCATGATGTGATTGTGTATTCGGGATGCAAGCATCACATGCAAATGTGATCCACAATGTTCCCTTACCTCTGAAGACCTGCACACTGAGCATTCTAAGGTACAGAGAGGTGATTCAAGCTTGTGGGGGAAATGCTTACCCTGTCCTGGAAATAAACCATGCTGATTTGTTCTAAGTGAGTAAGAGGCTTCCCTGGGCCTTCAAGAGACAGCTTGCTTTAGACCCTGTGATTTATGCTGTACTGTAACTCTATTATGCTGGCTAAGGTAGAGGCAGCCATCCCCCCAAGTTATTAAAGCTGTTCATTTCTTCTTAGCACCCCATGGTGCACAGGGTTTCCATGGTAAAAGAGAAAATAGCTATTTTCCCTTCTGTGCATCTAGCATGGGGTTCGATTTTCCACATCCATCTGAATAATACACACAGCACAGAGAAACAGAGGTACAAAAATTTAGATCCTGCTTGACCAAAGACTTGGAATATTAGTAATTTGCAGTGTAGGATTTTTTAAAAATTTATGTATCTTCACCTTTTTCTCTTCCCTCCTACAGAGAGGTAGAAGGAAGAATGTGGTTTAAAAATTCATCTGAGAGGCAGCAATGACTGGAGTCATCCCAACTTAGCAGTAGCTTGTGGGCAAGCAAACAGGTCGCTAGGGGAAGCCAGGAAACTTTGGCCTCCTGAGTGTCAGGGAAGGAACCCATGGCTTGCACCTGTAACTTGTGACTGATGTGTTGTTGGCAGTGGGCTCACTGGTTTGTCTGGTTTCTCTGCAGCAGCAGAGTTGGATAGAAAAGGGAAAGACAACAATTTAATCTCTGTTTTTTTGTGTTGACATGCGCAGAAACCAAAAATACTTACGGTCTTGTTTATCCCATATTTCTGGGAGATAAAAGAATTGTTTTTACATGGTGGAACCATAATGGGGAGAAAAAAGTATATATATGAAACCCACTGGGATATAGACATGGAGGTTTGAAATTGGGGCTGAATGTATCTCAGTTTAACATAGAGGATTTCCAGGGCGCCTGGGTGGCTTAGTCAATTAAGCATCTGACTTCAGCTGAGGTCATGATTTCACAATTCATGGGTTCGAGCCTTGCGTCGGGCTCTGTGCTGACAGCTCAGAGACTGAAGCCTGCTTCAGATTGTGTCTCCCTCTCTCTCTGCCCCTCCCCTGTCATGCTCTGTCTGTCTCTCTCTGTCTCTCACTCTGTCAAAAATAAATAAACATTAAAAAAAATAGAGGATTTCCTTATCTAGGGAAAAAGGAAGGTCATCAAAGTATTGATGTAGCTTATTGATGATGGAGGGTAGTGTTTATTGCCATGAGTGGGATGAGGGCATTAGCGTTATCACTTGTTTCCCTTCCACTGAGGCAGTTTTATTTCCTATTTCTGTTAAGAGCTGTCTGCATTTCTGCATTCAAATCCTTTACTCTAGCTAGGTATACCCACTTATCTGCCTTCACACATGTTCCTACGCTGGTCGACCTTGAGCTGACCTCCTACCCTATAAAGAAAGGAAAAGGCCAGGCTAGAATCTGGCTAGAGAATTGAGGTCTCTGCTGTCATTTTTGGTTGTCGTGTTCCATCTGACCTGTCCCTCTGAGTCCTGTTTTTTCTCAAGTTCCTCATTGCCTGATTTCTCACTGGTTCCCCTTGCTTTAGTGTCCATAAATACATGGAGTACATCTAACTGCTTTCACATCGTATCTAGTTTGGGTGGAGGCTTTGGAGCCAGCTCCTTGAGTCAAAATCCTAGCTCTGCCCACTCACTAGCTGTGCAAGTTTGAGCAAGCTCCTCAACCTATGTGTGCCTCAGTTTCCTCACTGTAAAATTAGGATAATGAAAGGACTTGAATCACATAACCGTGGTGAAGCTTAACTGAGCGAAGACATTTAAAGTGGCGTGAGAGGCATTTGGCACATCCTAAGTGCTATGTTAGTGTTTATGGTCATTATAGTTACTGCTATTATTATTTGACCTTATGTAGTTTCTTTAATTATTCAAGCTTCTACTCTGCTTTAAGTGTGTTTCTTTTCATATGATCTGTTGGGTTCCTTCTGTACTGGAGCATATCCTGTGGCTTTCCAGATTGTGGTTTCTCACCCTGATTCAGTGTCATAGTTATCTAAGAAAACCGGTTTTATTGAGGACTCTGCAGAAACCACACATTCTTTCCCCATTTGTACTTAAAATTCATAAGGTTTGAGGCTATAACACAGGTTGGGCTTTCTAGAAGCTGAAATTGAGATAGAGCCTGTATTGATTGGGTTAGAATACAGGTTGCAGGGTGGAGGGAGTTGATTAGGGTAGGTACCCACAGAAGGGAAGGGAAGAATGTGGACTGGACACAAGGAGAAGATGAACTGTGATGCCAATCTCACGAAGCCTCAGCCAGCCCTCTGGACAGCTGTCAAATGCATATGGCCCATGGAGTGAATCAGCTCACATTCCCTGGCCTTTATGTTCTTACATGGATCAGCAACTGGATGTGGGCCACTTTGGGAAGGATGGTCCCTTGGACAAGACAAAACCTGAAGGAGGTGGCAGCTGGAGGCCCTGTGCTGCTTGAGGAGGGGTCTGGGAAGCACAAGCTAGCATCCTCCACAAGTTGAGTTCCAGACTGAAAGACGAGGCCTTCCCTGGAGGACATGCCACAGTGTTTCTTTGTAAAGAGTTCAGAATTTGGCCAGATGTCTTTTACTAAGATGGGTGTGGGAAGAAAAGAGGTTGTCCAAGGGTAAGGGATACTGCTGAAGGAAGGAAGGGTGGCCAGGAAGATGGAAACACAAGACTAGAGCAGAGGTTTATGTTGCTGTAGGAAGTGGGACTCAGCAGGAAATAGAGGAAACCATGCAGAATCTTTACACGGGAGGGGCTGATGGAACCAATTTGGGAGTGTTAGGTGGCTTGTATGGAAACACACTGTTTCTACTTAGCCTTTTTTTAAAAATAGATTTTGGGAAGTTGCTAATAGAAATTGGATGGGTTTAGGGTGATCAACCCTCTTGGTGTGCCTAGACCAAGGGGTTTCCCAGCATGTTTGACTTTTAGTGCTAAACTTGGATTCTATGTGGGTCAAACAAAGCCTTTCCCAAGGCACCTCATGGACTTACAACTGAAGCCATGGACGTGGATGGGTAGGAAGTTGGGGGATGGGCAGGGAGTTGGGAAACTTGCTTCACATGTACTTGGCAGCAAATAGAGATCAAAAGGAAATGGAACATGAGGACAGTGAATTAAAAGAGAAAATTTTTTCGAAAACACTGCTGAGGATAGGGAAAGAATGGAAAATGGTAAAAGAGGCAATAAATTGAGGATACAATCCAGAGCTAAATGCCATCATGCACCTGAATACTTCTGTTGCCTTACTGGTCAGTCCAGACCCTGAGCCAGTGTCTTCAGTCCAGACTGTGATGCTCTCATACCCATGTGCATTACAGAACAATCCTGGAGCCTCCTCTACACCTGCCCTCACCTCATTGCTTCTGGAGTATCCTTTCCTTCTTTCCTCTCTTCTCTCTCACCAGAGATCGAATATGTATTTCAAAGGTAGTAAGAAGCCCACTTCCACCCAAAACTGATGTCTGGCTTATCCACCACCCACCCATCCAGGGTGAATGAGTTTCTCCTGGGGACTGGACACTTAGTGCTGGTATGGAAGTTTGGTGTAGGGAATGGGGAGATTACCTGCCTCTGAGAGTGCTTTTCTAAGGATTGCTTAATCCAAGTCCAAGGCCAAAAAGTTTTGGTGGAGATTGATCTTGTCTCTACAATGAAACGAGAGCAAGATCTGCTTACTTTATGTCCAATAAATGGAATGTGCTACAGAAAGGCCCTAAAGAGCTGATATGTTTCACTAATGGTGACCTTTGGACTTTCTAACCTCATGTGAAACACAGTTCATGCTTAGTCAACAATACCATTGAGGAACTAGGCTCCCTACTAATGACTTAATTTCTTTGTATCCAAGAGGTTAGTGCATCATGCATCATGCTCAATTAGCTGTGTGTTATTGTCTGTTTCTAACACATAATCTGTTACCACCTCTCACCCTTAGACTAATGGCCCCCTCCACTTTAAGTTTATTTTCCTCAAAACAGGGGCACAAATATTTTTCTATTATACTTCCACCATTAGACACCCACTGAATATTCCATGAGTATTCATAGTTGTTCAGATTCCAAAATATGCATAGAGCCTAGGATACAGGATTTAATAATAAATTAAAAAGATAGTGATTTAAGAGATGAATGACGTGGTATAGTCCTCAAGATCACATGACATTTATTAGACAAAAATATATTATTTTGTCTGGACTCCAAAACTATTTTTCACCATTATTAAGTTACACTGATTGCATCTTGGAGGAGCGGCGAGGTATGATGATCTACATCTGCCATGTAGCTCGGAACAGGGGGAGCTGAAGAAGGAAAAGAGAGTAGAAAAAGAGGAAAAACTGTCAAGTTTCCTCATGTGAGGTGCTGATACCTTGCCTTCCTGCTTCCCTGGCACCCATTCAAGTCTGTGACTGGCATCCCCTGTTTGGTCAAATCCACCTGCTTGTCCTTACTTTTTAGGCCTCACGCCTAACGCCCTGCTAACTACGAAGTCTAGAATGTGGTCTCTGAGTCAAGATGACACCAACTTGATTGAGAGATAACAGTGGCTTATCGAAAGCAAATGTGAACACAGAAGTCCTTGCTGTGTATAATTAAGTGCTAAACTGGGTGCTGCAGAGGCTCTGGGTCAAAAGAGTTCAGAGAGCAAGGGTCAATAAGGGGTGGAGCAGACAGGCAAAGAATAACGTACTTGAGTTCAATTTATTTGGCTGTGCCTATAAATATGTGTCCCTTTTCTTCTCTTTTCGGCAGGTAGGAGTGGGAGATATCTGGCAGGATGGGCTGTGGGACATTAGGGCTACCATCCTAAAACTGTTTTATGTAACCAAATGCTACTGAAGATTTTATTTCAAAAGCATCCTATTGCTAAAATAGCGTTCTAAATGCTCCTTATTATAATACCCATACCTTTCCTATACAAACAAGGAATTTATTATTAAAAAAAATGTTTACTCAGTTATTTTGAGAGAGACAGAGAGCAAGTGGGAGAGGGACGGAGAGGGAGAGGGAGAGACAGAATCCCAAGCAGGCATGCACCATTAGTGCAGTCTGATGTGGGACTCAGTCACATGAACCATGACATCATGACCCGAGCCAAAGTCAAGAGTCAGACATTTAACCGACTGAGCCACCCAGGCACCCCAAGGAATTTATCATTTTTATATTTATTCAGAAGGTATTAGCCATATCATAAGTGTTTTTAACCTAACATTAGCCTCTCATGACCTACACTGATAAGACTCATGTTATTATGATCAGTCAAAATAATAAATGATAACCAAGAAAATGAATTGGTATTCTTCTTTGTTATGAGGAAGGCTATACTTTAAAATAATTACCCCACTGGTAGATTTTTAGGTTTAACAATAGATTATTGTACCCAGAAACAGCTTAATCTGTCTTAAAACAATCCCCTGGATTTATTTAAAGTATAAAGTTTAAACCAGCAGTGACAATGGAGCTAAGGGGCTCTATTATCTGCGGAGTTAGGTCCCGCAGGCCTTCTGGTTCCTCAGGGCAATTATGGAGGATCCTAGTACAGTGTGGTTTCCTGCACAAAGAATGGTTTCTAGACACTAGAGTGAGCTTTGCCTGGGAATAGGAGGAAAGAATAGGCACTTCTTCTCTGGGGAGATATGCTAAATGTGCATCATCCCTGCTTGCGTGGTGACCACTTCTCTTCACAAGGGCAAGAGGGCAAGAGGACAGTGCTTTCCCTGGACCTGTAAAAGCCCACCTGGGGCAAAGCCCAGCCTGACACATCCCCTGGAGCCTCGGCCCAGGTTTCCACAGGTGTTCTTTGCACCTGAGTGATCAGCTCTCTTCTGTTTCCACCCCTCTGTTTCTGCCACTTCTGTTGACTTCCCAGGGATGTCTGATTGGAGACAGACTGTGGAGCGAGTTGCTGCTCTCTCTCTCTCCCTCTCTCTCTCTGATCTGTAAGGATGCCTTTTCTAAAGGGCCCTTGAGGAATACTTGACACAAAAATAAGGTGTTTCTGGAACCTAACATATCAGGCCATCAGAGAAAAGAACTCCTGTTGCCTGTATGTTTGTGTGTATGTGTGTGCATACTTCCAAAGGTGAGGGGAAGAAGAAAGAAGAAAGCTACACCCCTCTTCCATCCCATACTTTCAACAGACCCCTGACTTGCCTTTCTTCCAGCACACCCACTTTTGTCTTCTTTACTTAAAATGCTTTGTCAGCATGAAAGGAGGAATTCTGGGGCCTAGGGTGGGGGGTGGGGGGAGGCCCAACAGCCCAAGGCTCTGCTGGCCATTTGGGCAAATGTAGGCAGGGATTCCAGAGCCTGGGAGTCTGTCCTCTTGAGAACCCATCCTGCCTCCTCACTGGGGCGCCCTACCCTGTTATCAGCCTTTCTTTTTTGCATCCCAGGGCTGTTGTCGGGGGCTCTTATGTGGAGTGGGGGCAGGTGCTATTGGTGCCAGAGCCCCAGTGTTTTAGGAACTACGAGGAGCTGTCATGCCATCCAGGGTAGGCTTTATTAAAGGCACTAATGACACAATAATCCGGGTCTCACACATCTACCAGGTGGCTATCTCCACCTTCTTCCTTCCCTTAGGGCTATCACTGATTTTAATGGCCTCTCTGTATCTGGTGAAAATCGAACTCAGGGTCTCTTTATTTAGACAATCCCCACAGGCCACAAAATGAGTTGCTTTCTCAGTGTATAGACAGCCATGTCCCTTGAGGCCTCCTTCAGGCTCTGGTTTCAGGACTCTGTTCTCAGATTAAAAGGAATGCAACTTGCATCTTGCAGTTTAATGAATTTACATAAATCTCTGAGGTAGCATTGTGGGACTCGGCTGGCAAACTGGACTTTAATGCTACATGTCAGATTGGTGTAAAATCCAAGTTAGGGGGAGAATATGGCTCCCCTCCCCCTCCTCTTTTCCCACCTCCTCCAGCCCAGCCCTTTTTATTTGGGGCAAGCAAAGTAGTTAAAAATGTCAAACTCACAGTATGCACTGTCAACAACACAATGAAGAGGCTGAAATAAAATCCTCCAACTTCATGGTGATACTTTATACTTACATAGGGCCTTTCATCAAAAGGCTTCTCATGCCTGAGGCACATTAACCCTTGCTCTTCCTCTGTGGCTGGACCTAGATAGAGCCTGAGCTAGGTGGGAAAGCAAAGGCGTTGGGGGGGGGAGCGGCTAGCACCCTATTTCCAGGACAAATTTTCATAGTAGGTCAAATTTTACATCTTTCCCCTTCACCTCCTTTTTCATCAAATGTTGACTATATCAGCCCCTCTCCAGAGGTCCCTGGTGCCCCAATAATGTCAACAACTCAATAGATTACATGCGAGTTGAGGGTACCAGCAAGTGAACTCCCTTTCCCCCAGTGAGGAAAAAGGCGTTTGTAGATTTGAAGCTCGATTTATCATGAAACGTATCAAAGCAGTTGCTGTGAGAGTAATCTGAACTTTGTCGGACTTCACACTTCATGGTTTACTCTTGTTTTTGTTTAGTTTACATATGAAGGGTGTTGTAACATCTGTCGTGATTAAAGCCTGAAAATGTTTTTATCCGACTGTGTGTTTGGGGCCATCAGTGCGGCACCTGTTTTGTCTCTTCCAAGTCACACTTTGTGTACCAACTTTGTGCCAGATGTGATTCATGTCGCTAATGGTTACCAAGAATTTGCTTGTTGATCACAGTGCTCTTTCCTAAGGAACCTGGACAAAGCTCCTTCGTCTTTATCAATGTCTGGTTGTAGACCAGAAGTCTTATATTCATTTCTCTTGTTATAGTCAGTGCTTCTTAAAGCTTAACCACCTGCATGAAAATGATGTGGGCCACTTCCCCAACATGCATATTCCAGGGCCCCTCGAGACTTACCTAAAAAGCCATGCTGATGGGGCACCTGGGTGGCTCAGTTGGTTTAGCATCCGACTTCCGCTCAGGTCATGATATCGAGGTCCATGAGTTTGAGCCCCGCATTGGGCTCTGTGCTGACATCTCAGAGCCTGGAGTCTGCTTGAGATTCTGTGTCACTGTCTCTCTCTGCCCCTCTCCCGTTTATGCTCTGTCTCTCTCTTAAAAATAAGTAACCTTTAAAAACTTTTTAAAAAGCCATGCTGATTTGAATATTGAAGTGTTAATCCTTCTAAATTCTCTTCTGCTTCCTATTTCTGATCAGATTAACTTTTGTGGGGTAGACTAACTGGCAACAGGCTATTCTTAAGCATTGGTAGAACTATTAGCTCCACAAGAAACAAAAGATATCAGAGCAAAGGTTTGTGAGTTACTGAAGGCTCTGTGTAAAGGGAAATAAGAAACACACTTAAATGCCTGCTCTTCAGCATTTTCTCCTCACAATTGGATATTGCCCATCTGTAAGGGCATGGAGAATTTACTCCAAGGTGATGCTCTGGGGATAAGTTTCATGAGTGTGATTCCCGTGGTCTTGGCACTTGTCTTTGAGGCCTACACCGTATGTCCTCTAAAAGCTAAGCAGAACAGCTGAGTTATGGGAAGGAGCAGAAGTCACACTAGTTTGAGATTCCAGTCTAAAGGTGTACTGAATGTCTAAAGATTCAAGTCAAAGCTGTACTGAAAGACAATTTGTCTTTGTTCATATTGGTTTATCAAATCTCTTCTCAATATTTATAATCCTCAGGGGAATCTAGCCCACCCCAGGACACTGGAAGGTCAGGCAGACCTGAACTGAAATGGTGGCTCTACCTCCTACTATTTGTGTGACTGTAGTCAGATTACTTAAGTAACACATCTTTCTGGGCCTTGGCTTCCTTAGTTGTAGAAAGGAAGTGATAATAATAGTATGTAACTCATTGGGTTATTTTAAAGGTAAATTAGGTAATGCATTTAATGCAAATAGAACACATAAATGCTTAATAAATGGCGGTAGTTATACTTTTTTCTGGGTATAAGAGGCAGAGGGAGGGGAAATCAGACACTGGAGATAGAAACCTGTGATGATAGTCTTGGTAGGTCACCAATATTACATGACCATCACCAGCAAGCATCTCTCAGGGACCTCTGGGCTGTTTCACACCTTGCAGATCTGATTACCATCTCTGACTTCAGGGATTTTCCAGAAAACACTCAATCATGAACAATACAGCACCAGACTTTTGAAAATGGAGCAGATAAATACACATTCGTATGCCTGTTATAACACCGCCTGGCAGTCTTCCATGGGTGAGGGCAAGCCTCATGGGAGAGAGGGGATTGCCTGAATGGGGTTGAGAAGGCCCTGAAACGGGAGGTGAACTAAGCATCTTAGCATGTGAAGTAATTTGGGCAGCAGCGTTAATGATCACCTGGTAGAGGTGGAGAAGACAGCTCCCCACCATCGTCTTTCCCTTATTTATTTTTATACTAAGTTGTAAGTCAAGTTAAATAATTGTCTTTAACTCTCACTTGGGAAAGTGTGACAGTATCACACCTAAAGGGCTCCACATGAGCATTTAAACAGAATCTGTCCTCAGGTTCGTATAATGTGTGGATCATAGCAAAATAAAAACATGCAGGAAATGTGGGCTGTACTTTCCTTTTCTTGAAATTATTACAGACATAAGATATCTTCTCACTAGGAAGTAAGATAAGACTCCAACGTGCTTTCTCTAGGGGAATGGAAATAGTGCTTTGAAAAACTTCTCTTACTTTGGTGGAAATTTTCAGTCATCCTTTCTATTGGACATTTTCCCCCTAAAGAAAAGCGTAGTATCTAATGCAGGGCTTATGCCTGAGGGTTTCAGTTATAGAGGTCATGTAGGCCTAGTGTAGAGGAGACAGACCTGTGCATTATGCCATCACCCCAGGCCACTGAATTTCAAAGCCTAGAGTCCTTAACAAAGCTCTGAAGACTCTTTGTGGGTTAGACTTTTCTAACCTTCCTCTGGAGAGTTCCTTAATGTTAGACCAGCCATGACAAGGAGCTTGGCAAACCTATGCCCTTACAAGCTTTCTGACTTTCCCTCTGTGCTTGCTAGCAACCAGCGAATGGAACCAAAGAGGTTCATACTTGTCTTACCTTAAAATTCCATTTGTCAAATAGCGGTTGCACAACAGAAAGGTCAGCACTTTATGTTCTGAGCACTTAACTTTTTTTTTTTTTTTTTTTTTTCAACATTTATTTATTTTTTGGGACAGAGAGAGACAGAGCATGAACGGGGGAGGGGCAGAGAGAGAGGGAGACACAGAATCAGAAGCAGGTTCCAGGCTCTGAGCCATCAGCCCAGAGCCCGACGCGGGGCTCGAACTCACAGACCGCAAGATCGTGACCTGGCTGAAGTCGGACGCTTAACCGACTGCGCCACCCAGGCGCCCCTGAGCACTTAACTTTAATCATTGCTTAAGGTGGACAGAGTCTGAGAGGTTTTCTTTTTTTTTTTTTTTTTTTTTAAATTTTTTTTTTTTTCAACGTTTATTTATTTTTGGGACAGAGAGAGACAGAGCATGAACGGGGGAGGGGCAGAGAGAGAGGGAGACACAGAATCCGAAACAGGCTCCAGGCTCTGAGCCATCAGCCCAGAGCCTGACGCGGGGCTCGAACTCACGGACCGCGAGATCGTGACCTGGCTGAAGTCGGACGCTTAACCGACTGCGCCACCCAGGCGCCCTCTGAGAGGTTTTCAAACCAGTTCTCTAATGTAATGGCAAGGAGGGGGTGGGGGGGGCGGTGTCAGTCATTTGATCAGGAAGGAAAATCCAGTGTCTGGTTCTGTGTCTTCTTAACCCCAGTCCATCCCCACGTGTGCTGCTGTATCCTCACAGAGACTCCGAAAATGTATTCCATCAATAGATCTGTAGTGATTACCTACTATATGTTAGACTTGTTGAAAAACTAGCTGTTTTCTCCTTGTGATTTATTTTGAAAATTGTACAATCCTATACTAGTATCATCTTTTTAATAACAGAAGTGGAATATGCTCATTGAAAAAAAAAATCAGGGGCGCCTGGGTGGCGCAGTCGGTTAAGCGACCGACTTCAGCCAGGTCACGATCTCGCGGTCCGTGAGTTCGAGCCCCGCATCAGGCTCTGGGCTGATGGCTCAGAGCCTGGATCCTGTTTCGGATTCTGTGTCTCCCTCTCTCTCTGCCCCTCCCCCGTTCATGCTCTGTCTCTCTCTGTCCCAAAAATAAATAAATGTTGAAAAAAAAATTAAAAAAAAAAAGAAAAAAATCAGACCACACATAAGCATACAAAAATGAAAATTCCCCTATCCGACTCCCCAAGGGTAACCCCTGTTAATAATTTGTATAATTCCTCCATCACACACTACATTCTATACTGCAGTTTGCTTTATTCATTCAGCAAGCAACTACTTCTTTCCCTATCAGTACATGCCCAGTTACCTCAAATTTTTTCATCCCTTTCTAAGTTTTCTGTACTGTGCCTGTACCATCATTTCTATATTTACCTTTTCTCATATTGATGGATATTTAAGTTATCTGTATTTTATTGGGTTACAAATAATGCTGCACAGAACATTTTTGAGCTTATATCCTGGGGCTCTTTTGTGAATATAGTGGTGGGCTCATTCTGGAAAAGTGGAACTGCTGGCTCTAAGGGTTTGTACCTAGAAAATCTTTAGGTACATCCTTTTTTTAAATTTTTAATGTTTATTTTTTTATTTTTGAGAGACAGACAGAGTGTGAGTGAGGGAGGGGCAGAGAGAGAGGGAAACACAGAATTCAAAGCAGGCTCCAGACACCGAGCTGTTGGCACAGAGCCTGCTGCAGGGCTCGAACCCACGAACTGTGAGATCATGACCTGAGCCAAAGTCAGCTTAACTGACTAAGCCACTCAGGTACCTCGAGTGACTCTTATATGAAAGTAGAATATTTTGGGGCCTTGATATCCTACCAAATCAACTGCTGCTCTTTGAAAAAATAATTTTTGGACATGCACTGAGCATCCACTGTGGGGAAGTAGTGAGATGTGAGGTCATTGTTTCCCAAGGGCCAGGAGAGTGTTTAATCTAAATATACACCCATTCCATGGAATCTGCCAACCTTATTCCTGCCTCCCTTCTTAGTCTCCACCCCCGCCGCGCACCCCCTGTTTCTGTTTAAGATTGACTATGGCAGGCTATTTGGGTATAAACAAATAACACAACACAATGGTTGCCCTCAAAGACCTTTTAAACTGGGTTGGGGAGACGGGACACAGATGGCTACAAAACAAGCTAAAAATATAAGTCAGTATATAAAAAGCTGCAAATAAATATAAATAGTCAGCATCATTATAGCACTTCAGAGGAAGGAAGAACAGTGGTCTAGAGTGTTGAGCTTCATGACAGAGACTTGGTGGAGGATTTGTGGATTTCCCCAGGTGGGGGTGGGGTGGGTGGGGAGAGAACTATAAAAAAACGGTAAGAACCAGCTGACAGAAGAGCTTCCATGAGAGAGTGGAAAACAGGCAGGAAAATGCCCATTTTTATCTTGCTAGTTAGAAGTGACTGGGGCTTACAGTACTCCATGAGACTATTACAGATACCTGGCAAAGTTTACTTTTGGGGGGGCCCAATGGGGGTGGTGCGGGTAGGTCATTAAAATGTTGAGAATCCGGTGAAATAGGTGAAGAAAATTAGGCATACATTTATCTTGATAAGCCCTAACATATGGAAGTGTTGAGTCACTATATTGTACACCTGAAACTAATGTAACGTTGTATGTTAACGACACTGGAATTAAAATGACATTAAAAAAATTCTTTTTGAGAATCTAAAGAAAGCTTCCAGCACCCTATTTGCACATATACACAAAATTTTGCCTTCATTTCAGGAAACCCTTTCTTCTACCACAAGCTGAAAAACTTTCGAGTGTGTCTAAAAAGAGTTGCACCCCAGGATAACACATTTCAGAAAGACACGAGCTGGGTGTATATATCACAATAAAAGTTGTCAGGCTACAGAAGCCATAACTAACATTCATATTTGTGAATCATCAAACTCTGGAGCAGACTGGAAACAGGTGGGTAAACAACTTTGCGGGGCCATGCTGGCATTGCACACTTTCCCTGCTCGTCTCCAGTTTATCCAGCCTCAACTGGTGGAGGCGATTCTGGGTGTTTTTCCGGAGAAAGGCTCTGACCTGAGAAAAACCAAGCTCTTGAAAATTTGAATCAATGGGATTATTTAAGCATGTATCACTGGAGTCCGCCCCGAGATGCCGACTTTGCTGCAGAAAAGATACTCTCGCTCCCCACCCCCTCCTTTCTTTTTGACAGTCAGTTAATAAAGACTCAACAATAAGCAGCTGCCAGTGATGTCATTTGGGACTTTGTCCACGGAGCTTGTATTTACAAGCTCGGAGCAACCACGGAGCCGCAGCCCGGGGAGCAAGTCTCCGCAAACTTGCTCCGAATTCGCTGCAGGACTTTGCTGCTGCTTTGGATGTGCAGGAAAACTGAGCGTGTTCTCTTGGTGCGGCCTTTTAACGCTTCAAAAATAAACAGAGGATAAACTTGGGAGGAAATTTTTAGCTGGAGAGAGCCGTGGCTGTGTCTGTCTCCAGGACTGTGATATGTATTGACTGAAGAGCTAACTACAAGTAAGCTGTGGGTTTTGTTTTTTGTTTGTTTGTTTTGTAAACTCTTGTAACAGTTTTTCTTGCTTAAACAGCTTGCTTTCCTTTTAAAGTGAGGTGATGGTGTTTAGGTGTTTCCACAGGTTCTCTCGGCTGCCACAAGTATGTGTTTGTTCCTAGTAATTATAGTGCGCTGAAGTTGCCGGGGTAGGTGCAGAGGACTCCTTGTCTAAGAACAGGCACCAGCGTATAGATGATAATAGAGAGTGAATGCCTAGTCCTTTTTTTGCCTCTGCTGGGAGTTTGGAATTTTTTTTTTCAAATAAGAAGCAACCAACCATACCAAAAACTATGAGGCTGACCTAGGAATTTTAATAGAAAACTATAGACTTAATTATTAATTAACTGGTGTGCTGGAGGGGGAAGCCCACTTTTTTTTTTTTGTCTCTGATCCTTTCTGCGATTTATAGATTTCTAATATGTGCATGCTGTTTACAGTGTCTAGTTCCCTCCTGCCTACACCCTCTCCCCATACGCGCGTGCACACACACCCAGGCTCATTCATTCTCTGGGAATTTGAAAGTATAGAAGAATGTTTTGAAATTGAAACCGTTCCTATCTGGATATTTTCCCATTGAGTATCTGGAGAAATGTTCACTGTTCTGACTTGTCTTCTGAGTTAGGAACCTGAATTAACATACTATTAAAAAAGTCCTATTTTGACACTCAGCTAGGTTTGGATTTCAGATCCACATCCTCTCTTTGATTTTCCTCCTGACTCTTTAAAACTGTCCAGATATTCTTGGGGGAATAGGAAGAGGGGCTTCTAGTGTGGTGAGCTGGACATGGGCTCGCTCTTATCACAGTAGCACGGGGCCACCTGGAAGTTCTACCTTAGAGATGCGTGCATTGGTCTTTTCTGCTGCGTGCTTCAGGCTTCTGGCTTTGCAGTTCTGTGCTTGTAGCCAGTAGCAAATCGCAGCTGATTCCTGCCATCTAGAAGGGACAGCCCTGCTGCACGGATTGGCAAGAACTGGCTGTTAGCGTGTTAACTCCAGCACGCGAACCCTGTGACTCACTCCTGGAGCCCCAGCTTGTTCCTCAATTCAGCTGCTCTGTCACTAGCCCAGGAGAGCAGGGGCAGCCTTCACTGCTTTTCCCTTTTTCTCTGGCTTCACAAAATTCTAAGAAGCCAGTGCCAGAAAGGTCCTACAATATTTCAGTGTTTTCCATGGATTTCTAAGGTGGGCACTCTCCCGCCTGTTTGTCAGCCCCCAATTTTTCCATCAGAGCACACCGTGCTAAGATAGATGTTCAGTGCTTTTTGCAACTTTTCATTTAAAATAAGGGAACTGCTACTAAAACGGTTTTCAAACTATTAGTCACAGCTAATTCTTTTGCAGAAGAAAACCTGAGGCATGAGGAAGGGAAATCGATTGTTCAGAGTCACATGGCAAGATGGCGGCAGAGCTACAACAAGGAACGAAGTCTTTGGTGCTCATGCCAGCATACATTCCACATTTCCATTCCTAAAGATTATAGAAAAACCAGGACCCACATGTGGTTGCTGGCCTTCTTGTAGGAACAGTGTGGTGTGAAGGTGGAGAGATAAAGGTGGTCTGGCCCTGTTCCTGTTTTGACTTTGGCTCTCGGTATGCTTCGAGATGTTTCTGTTCCTCATTCTTTTTGCTAGAGAACCAAAGAGAACTGTGACTATACTACAGTCGATGGCCAAAAGGCAAAGTGGGGTGATTCTGGCAGTTGAAATAGTATAAAAGGCATTTTGTGTCATGTAAAGTTCCCGAGATATCAGGTGGTTCCCAGCTCTGACATTCTGCACTTCGACCTTACTTTCAAGTCTCAAACTTTGTATTTTTTATTTATTTTTTTATTGCCCACACCTTGTTTTCCTTCCTCCCCTTTGGAGCCCCTCTTGCCAGTATAAGCTTCTTTTCATTTTCTCTTTGATTCCCCCTCCCCCTTCATCCTCTCACTGCAGCCTGGACCTCAGATTCTAACATTCAGCTAGATTCCCCCCACATGCTACATTCCTTTTCTCTCTGGAACCTTCCTTGCCCTTGCTGCGGGTTGTAGTGATTTCCTTCTTTGGATCTTCATGGTGTCTTGTGATAACTTGTGCTTTGGAATCTGGAGCTCTTTGCCATTTAAATCCCTTTGTCCATTGTAATCAATGGCTATGGTTTACTGCTTCCTATATCCACAGCACCTAGTAGTACAGAATCTTACTCAATGTATAATACCAAATAAATGAATAAGTGAATGGCTAATATTAAACATCCCCTTTTCTTCATCAAGCATCCAGGCCTCTGCACGTAGTTGACAAAATTATCACATAACTGTGCTGAGTGGCTTTACATTCTTCTTCACTGGGGTTCAAGGCCTTCAATGCCAGATTCCTGAGCATGCCAACAGGGCTCTTCCTGATGTAATATCCACCATCCTACTCTGATTCCTTCTTCTCCACTCCTCCACATGTATTTCCATATCTGTCCACAAGGCTCTTGGCCTGACAGCTCACCCAAACCTTCCACTGAAGGTCCAGGGGCAGCATGGTATAGTGATGGAGGTCTTGGCATCTGGAACTGAACTGACCAGGCTCAAACACTGCTTCTATCACATTCTGCCTTTATGATCTTGGTTAATTCACTCAACTTTTCTGTTTGTATTTCTCCTCTTTAAAATGTGGCTAATAGGTGTACCTACCAGGGTGGGGTGCCTGGGTGGCTCAGTTGAGCATCTGACTCTTGATTTCAGCTCAGGTCATGATCCTAGGGTTGTGGGATCAAGCCCCACATCAGACTCCATGCTTAGTGTGGAGCCTAAGATTTTTTCTCCCTTTCTCTCCCTCTGCCTCTCACTCGAGCACACTCTCTCTAAAAACTAAATAAATAAAAAAATAAATAAAAAGAAAAAAGAGTGCCTACCTCATGAAGACATGGGGGTGGATTAAATAAATTAATGTAGCTAAAACACTTAGCACAATGCCAGGCATATATTAAGTACTAATGAGTGTTAGCTATTGTCATTATTATTTACCTTACAGATGCTCGTGTCCCGCTCCAGACTTAATGAATCAGCATCTCCAAAGTGAGATTCAGATCCAGGCATTATTAAAAAGTTCCTCCACTGATTCGCATGGAAATGACTGGCTTAGCTACCCACGCTACTTTCTGTTACTTGAGCATGCTGGGCTTGTATGTTCTTTCGTACCTTTATGTTCTTGCCCATGGCACCTCTCTATCCACCCAATTTATCTTCCACAGCCTTGCCAAATTTGTAATGTCAGCATCCTAGCTCAGCATCTGGCACAGAGTGAGTTCCCAACAAATGATGAAAAAAAGTGTATGAATACATGTTTAATGGGAAATATTTAAACTGTTTAAACTATTTTCTTCCCCCAATCACCACTGAGTGATTATAGTAGACTAGGCTCATTTCTAAGCTCTTTGCACATGCTGTCTCATTATGGTCACTATACTCCTTTTCCAGGCAAGGATACTGAGGTACAGAGAGATGAGGTAATGTGTAACCATCACATGGCAGTAAGAGACAGATGCTGGATTTGAACCCAGAGCCCACGGTCTTAATCCTTCATTGTACTCTGGATATAGAAGGCGTCTTTTTCCTCATGAACTTTGCCAATGATGGAACTTTGATTTTGCTTGTCTCCTGGACTGATTGTACTGGCACAGCAGCAAATCAGATGTATACTTCTGGGTGTCAACTGGTTGAACTGGTGATTCGCATTTTCTAGTTTTCAGAAATGTCTAAAGCACATGCCCAGTTCTTTGGTATTTGGTATATGAATCCTCTTGTGGGTTAGTCCAAGTTTATGGCTAAACATCAAGATTATTTGCGTTCTTGGTATGGGTTTTGGTTGGCGGAGTTCAACTTGGTCGAGTGTAATCCAGGTGATTTAGGTTAAAAAAAAAAATGGAAATGATGGTTGGCCATTTGGTTGTCCCTAAAGAGTTTAACAAGGGAAGTGGCAGCATTTTGTGATAGTGGATTTAAATAACCAAGATGGTTGACAGTGAACACTGGCAAGCCATAGAACCAGTTAAACACAAGGTAACTTATAGCCTTGTTTTTCTCTAGCTCTTTAATTCTGCAAAGTTTAATGCCATTGGAACTTTGGATTCCCAGTTGTGTTTTCTTATAGATGAAATAATAAATCTCTCGGATGCATAGAACATTACCCGCAACATTTACTATGCCCCAATACATACTTGTCTAATGAAGTGTGTCATGTCAGTTTGGAAGCCTCAATTACACAAGGTACTTCCCAGTAGTTACATAAATTAATCTTGGTATTTTCAGGGCAAGAAACCAGATCTCTCCTTCTTAGAAATAAACTTTCTGGATTAGTGAGTCCTTTGAGTAGAATTTGGATAGACTATAGAAACCCAATGGACTGAGTTCAAGAGGAAAGTCCCAAACACATTTTGGAATATAAGCTCAGTCCATAATATGGCAGATAAATATTATGGTGTTGAAAGAAGAGCTGTTAGTTCTGAAATGTGGGAACAAATGTTACTGTCGAGATGCATGTCTGACAAACTGCTCCATGAAGGGTACTTGCTTCATTTGGCAAATTGAATCTGGAAACAGAACACTGATCCGGGCCAGCTCAAAAGATAGGTCCCACATGGTTCCCATTGTCAGTAGTAATTGTATTATTAGAAAATTTTTTAAAAATGGAAGTAATATATGCTCATAATTTAGAAAAACAAATGTTTATGTAGCTCTATAACTACATATATTATGTATAAATACATACATGTATAGTACTATATGTACATATATATATGAAGATATATGTATCTTGTGGTCCCTGAGCCATCCTTCCCACCCCATCCCCCAGTCCTGGTCCTCAGAGAAAATTTCTACTCTTTTAGCTGCTTTTTCTAGAATATATTTAAAAAATTTTTAATGTTTATTTTTGAGAGAAAGAGAGAGACATTGAGAGTGTGCAGGTGGAGGGAGGGGCAGAGAGAGAGGGAGACACAGAATCCAAAGCAGGCTCCAGGCTCTGAGCTGTCAGCACAAAGCCTGACGTGGGGATCTAACTCACAAACTGTGAAATCATCACCTGAGCTGGTCAGATGCTTAACTGACTGAGCCACCCAGGCGGCCCTATAATATTTCTAAATAATGTTTTATATCTATTTGTAATATAAAATTATTGATTTATTTTCTCTTATAATAGACAGTATAAGTTTCTTATATCTCACACACCTTCTCTGTTCTCCAATGGAATTATATATCACAATTGTTGATTAAATTAATTAGTGCACATTTTTCATGCTTATTGTTGAGTCAAATAATGTATTATCACATTTCCATTCTATTAAACATATTTTTCCTGAAGTTATTAATTGCTTCATTTAAAAAATTTACTTAATTTTCTAGAAATCTGTAGTTAAATTTTCTCAGTTCTACCAGCCCTTTGACAAATGTGTCAAAGGCAATCTACTTTTAAAACATTCTTCTTGGGGTGCCTGGGTGGCGCAGTCGGTTAAGCGTCCGACTTCAGCCAGGTCACGATCTCGCGGTCCATGAGTTCGAGCCCCGCGTCGGGCTCTGGGCTGATGGCTCAGAGCCTGGAGCCTGTTTCCGATTCTGTGTCTCCCTCTCTCTCTGCCCCTCCCTCGTTCATGCTCTGTCTCTCCCTGTCCCAAAAATAAATAAACGTTGAAAAAAAAAATTAAAAAAAAAAAAACAACAAAACATTCTTCTTATGTGAATAGTTAAATTCTCAGGTCACCATATACTGTTTTTTTTGTCATTTGTCAAGCGAGAGAACTTAATTACCAGTTGTGCTGTATCAGAAGCATTTTAAAGAGCCTGCCTTCAACATTTTAAAAAATTCTAATTATAGTCAATTACTCATATGTGGGTAAATAGAAATGATCTGGTTTATTGTAGTTGGTAAATAGCATTCATAATTTGGTTTTATGATTCCACGAATATTCCATACATTTTAATGTGATAAATATCCTTGTTTCTGCGTACCTCTGACATCTGGAATAGCTTCATCAGAGGAAAGCAAATGATACTTCTTGTAAGTTATTTTATGAATAGTGAATTTGAATGGCCACTTGAAATGACATTTATTTATTTCCTTTCTCATTTTCTTCTCATTCATTCTTTCAGTCTAGATTTGTATAATCGGTAATGTGAGATACTTTATTGTTGGGAGTGGTTAAAATACTTTAAATTATTTGAAAAAGACTGTATTTTTGGAGATTGCCAGTAGAGGGCCTTATTAAACTAAATAAAATTTCACAGACTAGTTGAAACAGTTACCTTGTTGAAGAAGCCAATTTTTTTTTTTAAGGACACCTGATTAAGAGCAGTAAAACTACAAAAGTTATTTTTTCAAGCACATTGTATTTCTTTCTAGAGAAATGAGACTTTTCATTGTTTTCTTAGGGGGAAAAAATTGTAGAATTAAATGTATTAATAGCCCATCAATCAAACCAGGACTCCAGATGCTAAGACATCCAGCCTATACCTGATGATTCTTAATGGAGCTGGGGTCTTAGTCTTGGAGCCTTCAGGGATCTAGTATTGGATGTTGAATATGGGAGAAACACACGATGGTTCTCTTCTCTTTTTATACTTGCTTCCTACATTTGAGTGAGCCCCACTCTCAACAAAAATGGGTTTTCTGTTCCCTGCACCTGGACCAGAATCTTCTCATCCTGTGATATGCCCTTGATGAAGACACAGGGAAGGAGAATCAAGAGAATATGTGAGAGCAGGAGCACTTGTTACATGCTCTTTCACACTTATTTTCCAGTGAGGGAAGCAGAGCTGTAGGGAAAGGAGATGTCTTTTCTTTTTTTTTTTTTCAACGTTTATTTATTTTTCCGACAGAGAGAGACAGAGCATGAACGGGGGAGGGGCAGAGAGAGAGGGAGACACAGAATCGGAAACAGGCTCCAGGCTCTGAGCCATCAGCCCAGAGCCCGACGCGGGGCTCGAACTCACGGACCGCGAGATCGTGACCTGGCTGAAGTCGGACGCTCAACTGACTGCACCACCCACGTGCCCCAGGAGATGTCTTTTCTAAAGTCATTTAATGGATTAGGGCAGAGCTCATCTCTCCATCCTCACTGGGTGTTTTCAGCTCCTCCCACTCACTGAAATCTCTATTTTTTGGGAAGGAAGTCTCCCTCCTCCCCACCACTGTCATTGGGACAGCTTCTGCTCACCCTAAATGGCCCCTCCTCAGGAAGTCTTCCCCTACTTGGTATATACTCTGATAGCTTTAGGTACTTGTTTTCCATAGCACTTGTCAGTAGCATAGTTAAATGTGTGGTCAACTATTTGATTAAGAACATCTCCCTGTCTAAGGTACGGGTTCCATGAAGGCAAAGCCTTGTCTATCCTGTTTAATATTATAGCCTTAGATAGAACAGTAGCTGGCAAATGGTAGGTGCGCAACAAATATTTGGTGAATGGATGGATATAAACAAGTTTTTTGATTTTGATTAGTGCTGTGGCGTCTCCATTTTTTATACTTATGAACACATTCCTTTTTATAACTCAGCTGATGACATTCAAATCTCATGGCATTCAAATGCCTGTGGACACAAGACATAAAGGCATGGTATTATTATTATTTTTTTTAATTTTTTTTCAATGTTTTTTTATTTATTTTGGGGACAGAAAGAGACAGAGCATGAACGGGGGAGGGGCAGAGAGAGAGGGAGACACAGAATCGGAAACAGGCTCCAGGCTCTGAGCCATCAGCCCAGAGCCTGACGCGGGGCTCGAACTCACGGACCGCGAGATCGTGACCTGGCTGAAGTCGGACGCTTAACCGACTGCGCCACCCAGGCGCCCCGGTATTATTTTTTAACTAACTTTCAATGAGTGACTGAGTGACTATTTCTAGTCATGTGAGCATCAGTGTTCATGGCATTTATCAAATGGGAGCTGTAAAGATGTGAAGGTAAATGAAGAGAAGGGACAAGGATTTCTCTTCTCTCATTGATGAGGACAAGGAAGTGGAGAGAGGATGATGTCCTGAGCTGAGTAATGTGCCCTTTTATGTTTCCCAGGTTGGGCCAGAGATGTTCTGGATACCTTTTTCCTGAAAGGCTGCATCATATACTAGGAAGATCAGGATCTTTGGACTCAGTTAACAGAGTAGCAGAGAAAAATAGGCACAGCTCATGACCATGTGGCATTTATCCTTGGGTATACCTGGGTTCAGTTTATGTTTTGGTCTCTATTGACTTGGGGTGAATCATTTAACTTCATTGAGCACAGTTTCCTTGTACACACAATATATTAATAGCAATGATGATTTCACCTAATATTTCACCTAATATTTATTGTGTCTGGTCCAGATGTATTTTCTATGAATGTTGTCTCATTTAATCCTCAAAATAGCCCTCTGAGATAGATATTACTATTATTCCCATTTTATAGATGAGAAACCCAAGGTACTGAAAGGCTAATTTGTTCCAGATTGCATAGTAAGACTTTGAATTGGATATTTTGATTCTATTACCTCCATATAGGATCATTGTGAGGATTAAATGAAATGAAACACCTAGAATGCCAGCACAAAAATAGACTCACAGTACATGGTGGGCATTATCACCATTAGTGGCTCCTAATAGTTGAAGACATGTAGGCCTCTGTAAGTAGGTGATTGCTGGAGGGAGTTGGGAGGGCTGATGGCAACACTGCATCCAGGTCATAGGGACTTGTTTAATCCCAACGCCAAATGTCAAGAGCCCCATGTACGCAGCATTCGGCACATACTAATATTTGTAGCCATAAACAACTACCCCATACCCCTCCTGTCCATGAATGCATTTATTATGTTCTTGCCATATGGACATATTTTTCATTGCTTAACGCATTGCATCTGTTTATGTGCTGCCCTTGGCTTTACAATCTTTGCATTTCATTTACCAAAACTGCCAAGTCCGGTGGACTTTTGTATGTGTAGAACTGCTTGTTTGAAGTATAGTGGAACCTGATTATGGAGTAAGGTGGGTATAAGGAGTGTCCAGTTCCTTTCGGTGAAGTCTTTTTTTGATACTGTTTTTCTGTATCCCTGGACCAACTTCCCTAGCTCCTCCTGCCCCTGCCTCTTTCTGATCTCTCTCTCTCTTTCCTACTTCACCTTACTTTTCTGTCCTTATTTCTCTCAATCTTCCCTCTCTCTCCATCTCTCCTTTGATTTAGTCCTATCTTTTCCTGTTTTCCTTCTTTATCTTCATTTTTCTCTCCTCTCCCTCATCCTCCCCAGAAAGGAGAATAGAGGGGGAGTGAAGATGGTCAGTGTTTCTCAGCAGACCAGGAGGTAGAGAAGAAGGGAACAATTTCAGTTTCCCCACTTCTCCATAAATGTCAAAAACCCTAGGGTTTCTTTATTAATGGTGATCCTATCACAAAGAACACATCTGAATTACAAGCCCAAGTAAAGAGAGAAACCAAAGAGGCAGCAGTGTGGTGGGGTGGAGTGTAATTTGGGAGGATTGAACAACCCTGCTTGTAAAGTGCCACAAGCCAGCTGTAGGATCAAGTGGCCCCATCTGCAAAGTGAAGGGGGAGATCAGATAGTCTCAAGGCCATTTCTAGCCCCATGATCCTGTTATTCCTTAACAGACAATGACTGCAGCCTGACTCACCATACAGACAATTATCCAAAGCACTGAGGAGCAAAGCACAGTGGGCTCAGGTCCGGGCTGCATGCATGGGGGCTCTTGCAGTGTTTGTGATCCCCAGAAGTCCCATTTTCCCAAAGTGCCGAAGCGATTCGTCACTGCACAATGCTGTGTGTCCTCACAACAGATGTGAAAGGATCACCCTTGAAAGGGTGTTTCCCCAAAGCATTTAATTATAACCTCCCCAGAAGATTAACAGATGTTATAATTGTCTTTACTCTTTGATTAAATAGTTTCTGCATGAGTGGCTTTCTTAGATTTTCCTTCTGTTTTGTGTGATCCTTATAAAGAACAGACATGTGTCTTCAATTTTCTAGAGATAGTTCTTCAACAGGCATGGTAAGAATCTTCCCAGATTCATAATTTCATTCTCTTTACTATCTATATATTTATCTATCCTTACATCTATATATCTAGAAAACCTGGAGTAGGGTGGGCTATACTTTTATAGACTTAACCATTGGTTACAAAGGCAACTGGGTGATGGGTATAAGAATATGGTCAAGAAGTTGGCCTCTCTTTTTATCATTTGTTCATAGAAGTGACTGATGTCTGTGAGTATTCTCTGGGAAAAACTGCAAAGTAGGAAAGGAAAATTCAGAAAATCTTGTGGATGCTGGGCACCAAGTGTGCAAGCAGAGAGAAAGTGTGTGAGCAGAGAGAGAACAGCATTCGTGATGAGAATGTCTGTAGATTTCTCTGGCAATATTTGCTCTGAAAAGATAAGCTATCAGCTGGGAGCCTTATCAACATCAAAAGCATTATCTTCATGCCATAGTTTAGAATCCACAATTCTTTCTTTCCATTAGAAATGTGGTTTGTATTCTATTACTTATCTTACCTTCTGTTTAGCCCATCAAAGAAGGATATACCACTAACTTTACATGAAATTAGAATGCTTCTTTCTCATCATTATCATTGTCCAAATTAGTATTTCTTCCTTGAGAAGAGAAAATTATATGGAAGGAGTACAACATTAGGTCAATATGGATGATAGAGACGAAACGTAAGGAACACTAAATCAGTATTGCAGAGGGATCAGCTTACTAATAGTCTCCACCTCTCTATATCTAATAGTCTCCACCTCTCCATAATGAAACGTCTGAAAAGGGCTCATAAATCAGGGCAAAGGACAGTCCTTAGATCAACTTGAAGGAAAAGAACAAAATAGAATTTGACTTCACTGGATAAATTAGTATTAAGCCTTTGATTAAAAAAAAAGGAAAGGAAAAAAATACTTAGTTGTTTAATCAAATAGGTCCCATGTAAATTTGATTCTCTTTTATCTGCACTTGCTGAGGAAGAGGAGGGAAGAAGAATACTTTCCAAGTATACAGTGGACACTGAATATATGTGCTGCTAGAGAATCAAAAGGGAAAGTAGATATCTTTAAGAAGTTCACAACATATTGGAGGAAAGTAGTAATCTCACATGGGATATTTAAAGAACGCTACAAACCAATCAGTGTGATTACATTCCAAAGGAATGATCAGAGGTTTTAGAAGTAGATGACTAGAATCTTGAACATTCTAAAATCCATATCTATAAGAAATGTCTAAAGAAATTTTGTTTATTCAGGTCATTTGGAGGAGGAAGAGGACTTTTAAACAATTTTTTTAAGTATGACATAGATACAGGTAAATGTACCTGAGTATACAGCTTGATAAATTGTTACAAACTGAATACACCTGTTTCTAGCTCTCATACCAAGAAATAGCAGCAGCTCAGATGCCTTCCTCAAGTTCCTGTCAGTTACATCCCTAAGGTAATCCACATGCTGACATCTGGTAGTAAAGATCAATTTTGGCTGTTTTTGTGTTTCGTATAAATGGAATCACACATTATATATTATATACTTTCATCCATACTATAGGGATGTGATTCATCCATATGACATACCACATTTTGGGCTCATTGCTGTGTAGTATTACATTGTATGACTGTATCTGTGTCCTAATAAGTCCTTTCTACTGATGATGGGCATTTGGATAGTTTCCAGTTTGGGACCATTATAAATGGTGGTGCTATGAATACTCTAGGACATGTCCATTGGTGAACAATCACACACACAACTTTCACTACTACTTAAGGGTAGAGGTTAAAGAGAAGTAATTGTCACCTAATATTAGGTATTACTTTTGATCATTTGAAAATTCACAGAAAGAGTCTGGGACCTTATGAAATAGTTCCTTGTCCCTGGAAGTGCTCAGACATTGATGGGTTGGACTTCATTGAGGAAGACGGTGAGATGGGGGATTCCACGGCCTCTCCCATCTACAAGCTTTGTAAATCTAAACTAATAAGCTCTATGGAAACTGAAAGAGGAAAGAGGTTGGTTGGTGCGGTGTCCCAGATGATCAGACTGGGACACAAGTAAATAGGAATGATTCCATAGACAATGCTGATGCTGTGCATGAGGACAGAAGCCACTCAGGAAGGGAGGCATCTACGTGGGCCTGAGAGGGAGGGGGTGAAAGTGAGTGGGGTCATAAAAAGAGATAATTTTTTAGGGGATGGAAGAGAGTAGGAAGGTTGGCATGCCACTGCACGTATAGAGTGTGAATGCCGTATAGGTTGACACAGCTCGCTCTATTGAATGCTTAGAACAAATTATTATGAGCAGCATAAAGTAAAGCAGAGACTATGACCAGCCCTGTCAGAGATCATATGATGCTTATAAGATGCCCTGGGGTAAAGCTGTTCCACAGGGAGGTGGCCAGGTAGAATTTACTGGGGCAACAAGAATGACGCAACATTTCTGTGGGACCTGCTGGAGGCTGTGTGGTGTTTGAACTGCTCTTGCTCTTCTATATGTTTGGTCTGTCTGGTTTCTAACTTGAGTTTGTTTGCAGTTTGGTCTTCTCACTTCCCCTGGAACAGTTCATGGTGCCTCTCCATGGTTAACCTCTGTTATGGGTACCTGGGTCATCAGCCCATGGTACCTGCTATTGACCAAGCACCTCATTGAACTCTATTCCCATCATTGCTGATATTCCCGTATGGTGGGGGATCCAGGTGGTGACAAACACATCCCCAATTTGACAAAAAGTTATTTTGGATCAAATTTCAACTATCTTATTTCTTCTACTTTATTTTAACACTGTATCACTTTATGATTCCTATATAAAGACATGATATTTTTATATCTTCTATAAGATTGACTTGTATAAATTACGACTAAAAACTGATCATAGAGTACTGGGAAATTTGATCAAGTCTCCTTTTTACTTCAACTTCCAAGAAGCTCAGAGCAAATTTGCATGTTTAATTACACATGTTCTGTTGACTCTTCTATCTTGCATGTTTGCATTTTTCATCCTCTCATCTTTGTGGTAGACAGAATTCTTTGATGGAGCCCAAGATGCCAGCCCCCTGTTACACATGAATCTGGTATATAATTCCTTCTCTTTTGAGTGTGGGCAGAGCCTGAGAATATGATGGATGTCACTGCAGTTACTAGGTTTCATTAAATAGCAAAGGTGAAAGAGGGATTTTTGCAAATGTAATTAAATTGACTTTGAGTTAATAAAAAAGGACCTGGGTGGACCTGACCTAATCTGGTTAAGTCCGTTAAAGTCCCTCAAGGTCAGAGAATCAAAGTCTTAGAGATTCTCTTGCTGATCTTGAAAAAGCAAGTGGCCATGAGTTCTAGAGATGTAGAATGTTCTGCCAACAGCCGCATGAGCTCAGAAGAAGACTCCAAGTCTCGGATGAGACTCAAGCCTGCTGACACCTTGATTTCAGCCTTATAAGTCCAGAGCAGAGGTCCCAGCTAAGCAGTTCTCAGACTTCTGACTCATGGAGGCTGTGCCATAATACATGTATATTATTTTAAGCCACTCAATTTGTGGTAATTTGTTACATAGCAATAGGTAGCTAATACATACATATCTCTCACCTCTATTTTGATCATTTATTGTGTATATGCCTCTTTAATTCCTTTGTGGTTTGAGTATAATTGAATGGATTAATGAGTAAATTAAATATGTCCTAGGGCCCATGACACCTACTTCAGAGTGAATACGGATGGTGCTGTCTTTTCCATGGCATTAGGGTCCCTTCTTCTTCTGTGATTTGACTCGTGTGTCTACCCATGCTTGGAATGCCCACTGTCCTCCTCTCCTAACTCCATCCAAAATTAGAGGCTCAGCTTGAGTTTCACATCCTCCATAATTCTTGTAATCTGATTTCTGGGGGGTCCTCCCATTTCTAAATCTCTATAGGTCATTCCTAGTCTCAGAGCTAACAGCATCCTAGTCACCACATTTTGAAGTATGCAGATTCTCAGCATTCCCTCCCTCTCTGCCTGCTCTGGGAATTTGGGTTCATTACTTAATTTTGGGAAACCTTCTCAGGTGATATCAGTGGGTAGCTTGGTTTAGCAAGGGTTGCCCTGTCCCTCTTAACCACCACGGTCTTATGACTCTGTACATAGTGTGGTGTGTGATTTACTGTCTGTGTTTAAGGCTTTCAAAACTTTAAGCCAAATTTATACATCACCTCTAGCCTGGACAGCATATTGTATATTTCTTTATTTAATCTTAACCCCGGTTTAATTATTTTCTTGTTTGTATTTTCCCTTTGGCTTTAATTCCCCAATTATTTATTTTATCCTTTTGTTTTTGTATATACTTTTATAGGTAACTGCAAATCCTCAGGGGAATGAAGTTGGAAATAAATAAATGAAGAAGCAGAAAAAACAATGTACTCTTCTGTAATACTTTAATGTACAGGAATCTTGTTTCCCTGGCAATAGCAAAACTTTCTAAACCATGGACTCTGACTTCTACTTTTCTCATGCCTTCATCATATCTTGTATGATTTAAGCATATAGGAGCTGTGTTCAGAAAACTAAAGGCTGATTGTTGGAATGATAAGAAAAGGTCTTTGCCTTGTAAAAATGATGTTCCTTCTTCTATTTTTCCACTCCTCTCTGTCTCCTTCTTGAACCCTTTCTTACATTTTTTGAAGCATTAAACAAATGATTGCCCTTTCCTCTAGACCCTTGTATTTGAAGCTAGCACAATGCACAGATAAGGTTTTAGAGTAAATAAGAGGGCACTGTACCTCTCAGAGTGTTTCATCTGCCTGAGATGGCTTTACCCTGAGCTGTTTTGTTGTTGTCGTTAGTTTCTTGGTTCTTTGGACCAGGTACATTCTGGACACAGGGCTGGGGGTGGACCCCTCAAACTTCTGGAACTGCTCTTTCCCCTTTCAAAGCCCCATTGGATGTGTTGCATTCAAGATGGTTACCATGTATTTATGTCAAAATACACATCCATGAGATCACTTGAAATGTTATAGTTCAAAAAAAGTCACAGTTCAAGCTGTATTTAGTAAATAAAACATAACTGAGTGGGGTGGCAGGTATCTCATACAGAGTTGAAAAATGCTCTGGGGAAGTTCTATAGAGGTAGTCATTGTGGAAAATCTAATAAATTGTACTCCTCTAAATATTCCTTTTAGGCTTTTACTACTGTTTTAAAAATACATAATCTCTTGGACAGTGTTGAGTCCCCTGACATTTTCTCTCTACTTGTCCTTTTTTGAAAATCTCTTTTTGTATAAAAATCTCTTTTTGTATAGATTCTCCTCAGTGGGGGTACATTTTTACCATTGGTTTTCAAAGTATTGGACTGTATCAGAAGGTATGAACTGAGCCAAATGAGCGTGGTAGGATGAGGTGTGTGTATGTATGTGTGTGTGAGAGAAAAAGAGAGAGTGAGCAAACGTGCCCATGCAGGGGTGTGTATATACGCATGTGAGCATGTGCACTGGAGTTTCCAGTTTTCTGTTTTTACCATTTCAGTTAGACCAAACCATTGTCATTTTATATATCCTCAGATTTCCATGTTAGAGTAAGTGAATTTAGAAGGTATTTTATCAAACTATTATCAAATAAAATAATCCCAGGGTATTTTAACTAGTAGCATTAATCTTTTCTGCTATAATCAAAAGTACTTCCTGTGTAATGAAGAGGTTTTTGTGCTGTTTTCTTTTCTTTCTTTTTTTTTTTTTGATGTTTATTTATTTTTGAGAGACAGAGCCAGAGCGTGAGTGGGGGGAGGGGCAGAGAAAGAGAGGGAGACACACAATCTGAAGCAGGTTCCAGGTCCTGAGCTGTCAGCACAAAGCACAATGCCCAATGCTAGGCTCAAACTCATGAACTGTGAGATCATGACCTGAGCCGAAGTTGGATGCTTAACTGACTGAGCCACCCAGGTGCCCCTGTGCTGTTTCCTTCAATATCATTGAGATTATTCTTAAGCCGTTATATATTTTTTTCAAAGATAAGTTTGTGGACCATTGAATTCTGACACCACCCCCACCCCCCACACCACTGTTCAGTGTCTTGTAAGGTACAGAGTTCTTCCCTGTGACTTCAAAGTGTTTCAATTTTGTTTTGTAGGTACAGTAGACGTATACTTAGTGAGTGTTAATGGAAGCATTATACAATGTAGATCCTCAGAGTTAGCATCTAGCATGTAGAGGTGCTCATGTGATGACCACTGAAGCTAATTGGACACAGAGGCTGCCGTGGAGGTAGTCCTGCAACTCGCCATACGTTATACCTTGATGCCCATCAGTTGAAATGAAAATGTGTATTTTCAGAGATGTATGTATATTTCAGAATTTCTGTCACCGCCTTTATTTTCTGTTTGGGCCTCCAGTTTATTAAATCTGTGCCAGTCACAGGCAGAGAGAAGTAGAGACCTAAGTGTGTTGGTCAGTTTCTTTGATAAAGAAGCCCCATCCTAGGAACCACCTTGAAAATTAGGCAACCCAACTCAGCTACTTCTGCATCTCCTGCCACATTGACTTCAAACAGCAATAGGCAGAAAGTTTTGCCAAGAGTAGCTTAAAGAATAAGTTTTATATTGTGTAATGGATAATGAAGGAAATTGGATGAGGAAAAAACTGACTTTAGCCTCAAATTCTCCACACCAGCTGTCTTTAATACTTGGTTGCATGTCTATTTCCTTTTGGGTGTGTCCTTCCTGAGACACAGTCAAGACTTTGCATGAGCCTCTGTTGCCTAAAGATCCAAAGCAACTCTGTCTTCCTGTGAACCCTTAATCAGACTTTGAGAACTAATGAGAATTGTAACCCTTACGGTGAAGTTTGTGATTTGCAGGGCACTGAAAACTGGTGGCATGGGAGTTCTGGGTTAATGACACAGAATGACTTGAATCATTCTGTAGGCAGAGGATATTTTAAGCTAGATGTGAATTTGATTCTGAAGGCTGAGAGTTACATTTCCCCAAACTTGAGGGCATCATTCTCTGTCTTTCTGAATCCAAACCACAACAGGAAAGAGTCAGTGATTTTGATTTAGGGGAATTTCTAAAGTAGAGGGGACAGCTATTTATCCTAGAAAACCGTTCATCCTTGTATGTGAAGAAGTGCCCAACAATGCACATTGAGGCATCATTGGCAATAGTGATAAGTTATTTATGGTCTAAATGCCATCAACAGGGCAAAAGTCAAACAAATAACACTCTATTCACACTACAGAGTCATCTAGCCATTAAAAGAATAAAGAAGAGTTATTTATACCCTCACACGGAAAGACTCTTTGATATATTATTAAATAAATCAAGTTGTCAGAAATATGTAGAATAGGGTATAATTTATGTTTGAGAACCATATGTATTTTAATAATGTACATATATGTATGGAAATGCTTAGAAAAAGTTGTAGAAAGATAAATTGTTAATAGTTTTTTTTTTTCTGTTGGATATAATTGGGAGTGTGTGAAAAGGAAACTTTCACTGTTTTCCACAGAGGTTTCTACATAATATTAACTTTTTACTTTGAGAATATATTCATGTGTTACTTTTTAAAAAGGCCATGTGTATATGTATGTATATATACATGTATATTTATCTTTATGTTTTAATAAGGGGATATTCTGAAGGAATATTTCCTGGAAATATTGAGAAAAGGATTTATTTTATCCAGATAAGTAACCTGAGGTAACCAAAGGTAGGATAAAAGAGGAACAGAATCCCAACTTTTGTCTGACCGAGTTAGTTTCCAGACATTGGAATGTTTAATTTAATATACAAATCAAAACTGTTAAGATTCAAATTGCCGGCTATTTCTAAGTTGGCATGAAGCAGCAGAAGTTATTTGCAAAGACACTCACGCTCAGGAGTTTGATTTCATTTTAAGCAAATTGAGCTCATCTCAAACATTCGGCCCTGGGATTGGGTGACTGGGTGAACCAGGTGTGGTCCATCTTTGAGGACAAATAGTTGTGGGAAGGACAGACATGTGAGCATCTACGAATTATTCATGAGTCCTCCCTCCAAAAGAAGGCTGTGTGAAATTCTCCACTGGAGAATAAGGAAAAAAAAAAAAAAAGAAAAGGAAAGGAAAAAAATCCCCAAATATCTTTAGTGATATAAAAAATAGGTTTTCATGAAGGATGATATGGAGCAGATGCTGGGGCCTGAGATAGATACAGGGGAAAGGAAGACAGAAAAGGGCTGATGGCCTGGGGGCACAAAGACCGTTAAAAGACTAGAGATTTTGGTGTTGATGAAAAGTTTATTTCTGGAAGTTAGCAGAGATAATACTAGATTGAAATAATAATATTGGATGTGAAGTTTTCAGGTACTTAAAAAGAGGCAATTTTATATGGTTAATTTTAGTAACTGATGTGCTTGGTGCTGGGGTACTTCATATGAGTTACTGAATCCTATTTATATCCTATGATGTAAGTGGTGTTGTGTTCCTACCTATCGTATAGTGGTGTGGTGATGTCCATTTTACAGTTAGGAAAAGTTGAAACTCGAAGAAAGTAACTTATACAATATTATACCATCAGACCCAAAAAGCTGCAGCACCCCATTATGCCAATTCTACACCTAGAAGCTAAAACTATTAGGTTTTGTTCTAAAAGGAGTATCTGCTAGTTCTAGTTTTCAGAGGTTAAGCATTCCGAGGAGGTGATAAGAATATAACACCTAGCAATCCAAATAGACTGCAGACCTGGTGATAGGATGAAAATCACAGTGTATGGGATGTCCAGGAATTCCTGGGAAGGTTGGCTCTACCCCCAGTTGAGGGAAGGGAAACCCAGAACTAGAACTGAGCTCCAAACATGGCGGCACATTCCAAAGCTTATTACTCAGAGACAATATGAATGGGAAGTAGGACTGGATGCTGTGGGGTGGAAGAGAGGTGGTGGAGGACATTTAAGAGTATCTCTGTGGTCGGGGCACTGGGTGGCTCAGTCAGTTAAGTGTCCAACTCTTGATTTCAGCTCAGGTCATGATCTCCCCAGCTCTGTGCTGAGTGCGGAGCCTGCTTGGGATTCTCTCTGCTCCTCACTCTCTCTGCCCCTCCCCCTCTCATTCCCCCTGTCTCTCAAAATAAATAAATGAACTTAAAAAAAAAGAGTATCTCTGTGGTCATGGCGTTGCCTGAAGGAAATGGTCATGGGTCTTCGTAAAGTTAAGCAACTGTCATGAAGATTTAGAAATCACTTACATGACTGATAATAAGGGATGGCTAAAACACATTATGGTATATACAGTAAATGAGATGCTGTACAGTCCTCAAGACTGATACTGTGGAGGAATATTTATTGGGGTTAAATGATACTACATAGCTGGAGGTGGAGAAGTATATAGAATATTACCATTTTTGTAAGTATATTGCCATAGACATTTGTCATGTCTGTGGCTGCTTGTCATCTTATGAACAGCTTCTCTATGTTTGGGGACATTCCTACAATGTGACTACCTCCTCTCCAACATTGAAACCAGAATGCAAATTTCTGGCCTCCCTTGCAGATGGAATGCGGGCATATGACTTTAGTTCCATCAACCAGATGTACTAGGGGACAGAATTCATCTCTGAAGGGAGTAAAGTGTGCAAACAGTCCCAATGCAAAGCTTTCCATTTTTTTTTAAAGTTTTTTTTTTAACGTTTATTTATTTTTGGGACAGAGAGAGACAGAGCATGAACGGGGGAGGGGCAGAGAGAGAGGGAGACACAGAATCGGAAGCAGGCTCCAGGCTCTGAGCCATCAGCCCAGAGCCTGACGCGGGGCTCAAACTCACGGACCACGAGATCGTGACCCGGGTTGAAGTCGTACGCTTAACCGACTGAGCCACCCAGGCGCCCCTAAAGCTTTCCATTTTTATTGAATGGATGATGTCATGGGCTCTGAGCTTTTTGGGGTACAGGGGAGCTGGGCTGTGGAGGCAGCACAACAGCTTCCTCATCATCCAGTTCTGCAGTGTGGTTTTGAGAATTGTTTCTGGCAGCTGAGCCCTGTGTTGAGTTCCCAGCCCTTCCAACCATTTTGTGAGGTACCAATAGGTTTTTAAAATACTGTCCTTTATTTCTTAGCATCAGCTACAGCACAGTGTTGACACTAGTCTTTAATTATTGCTCTTTTTCTGTTTTTCTGCAAATATTCATTCAACAAAAAATTATCAACTACCTGCTATTTGCTGTGTAATAAGCCAGATACTCCAGTGCACATATTCTGTATACAGCCAGGAATGTTTCTTTAAGTAATTTTCACAAGGATTTTCTCAAGGATGCATGAGGTTATCAAGAATTTGAAGGGCCATGATGTAATTAGCATAGGTTGCATAAAATTAAAACTTTTTATTCTAACCATTTTTGAATTACTTTGTATTACTATATTAAACTATTTTTTCTGTGGATGTTGCTCTCATTTTTGTTCTCATTTACGTAATTCCCTATTTCCGCTAAATTGTCTTTTCCTTTTGAAAAAGCAACTTGATTGTTAAATTTACAAGATTATTACAACTTTTTAAAAACCGTTTACTCATTTATTTTTGAGAGAGTGGGGAGGGGCAGAGAGAGAGGGAGAGAGGATCCCAAGCAGGCTCCATGCTGTCAGCACAAAGCCTGAAGTGGGACTCAAACCCACAAACTTAGAGATCATGACCTGGACCAACATCAAGAGTTGGATGCTCAACCAACTGAGCCACCCGGGTGCTCTACTTCTTCTGTTTAACCAAAAGTTATAGCAGAGTAAAAAAGACTATAAGAAAAAAGTTGTGAATTTTGTGTTCACTACATTTTTAGTGAGTGTCTGGGAAAGGTAAACATTTTTGTTTGAGTAAGTCTAAAGAGTTTTTAGACTGTTCTCATTTCTTAGGGTATATTTTATCTCACTTTGGCATTCTAGGTCCACAGTTACTTGCCCTCAACATTCTAAAGACATTTTCTTGTGTTCAGGCATTTATTCGTGATGACTGCAAATATGCTGGCAGTCTAGCTATCTAATAGGCTTTTAAAAAATTGAAATATAGGGGTGCCTGGGTGGTTCAGTTGGTTGAGTGTCCGACTTCAGCTCAAGTCATGATCTCGTGGTCTGTGAGTTCGAGCCCCGCATCGGGCTCTGTACTGACAGCTCAGAGACTGGAGTCTGCTTCGGATTCTGTGTCTCCCTCTCTCTCTGCCCCTCCCCTGCTCATTCTCTCTCTCTCTCTCTCTCTCTCTCTCTCTCTCTCTCTCTCTCTCTCATTCTCTCTGTCAAAAATAAATAAACATTAAAAAATATTGAAGTATAGGGGTGCCCCGGTGGCTCAGTCAGTTAAGCTTCCAACTTCAGCTCAGGTCATGATCTCGTGGTCTGTGAGTTCGAGCCCTGCATCGGGCTCTGTACTGACAGCTCAGAGCCTGGAGTCTGCTTCTAATTCTGTGTCTCCCTCTCTCTTTGTCCCTCCCCAGTTCACTTTATGCTTCTCTCTCTAAAAAATAAACATTAAAAAATTTTTTTAAAAGTTGAAGTATAGTTGACACACAATGTTACTTCCGTTTCAGGTATACAACACAGTTATTTGACAAGTTTATACATTATGCTGTGCTCACCACAAGTGTAGCTACCGACTGTCACCATACAACATAATTACCATACCATTGACTATATTTCCTATGCTGTACCTTTTATCCCTGTGCCTGACTCATTTCTTAACTAGAAGCCTGTACCTCCCACTCAATTTTATCCATTTTGCCCTATCCCTCCCATCCATAAATTTGTCCTGTGTATTTATGGATCTGTTCTGCTTTTTTTGTTTGTTTGTTCATTTGTTTTTAGATTTCACAGGTAAGTGAAATCACATGGTTATTTGGCTTTCTCTGTCTGACCTATTTCACTTCGTGTGGTGCCCTCCAGGTCCATTAATGTTCTTGCAAGTGGCAAGATCTTATTCTTTTTTATGGCAAATATTTTATTATATATCTATCTATACCACATCTTTATCCACTCAACTGTCAGTGGACACTTGGGTTGCTTCCATTTCTGGATTATTGTAAATAATACTGAAGTAAACCTAGGGGTGCATTTGTCTTTTTTCTTTGGGTAAATACCCAGCAGTGGAATTATGTTGATTTTTAAATTGATTGATAAATCCTATTGTATTTCTATTTTTATTTTTATGTTATTATTTAAGCAAAAGGCTGTTTTTTTTTTTTTTTTTTTTTTTTTTTTTTTTTTTTTTTTTTTTTTTTTTTTTTATGAAATTTATTGACAAATTGGTTTCCATACAACACCCAGTGCTCATCCCAAAAGGTGCCCCCCTCAATACCCATCACCCACCCTCTCCTCCCTCCCACCCCCCATCAACCCTCAGTTTGTTCTCAGTTTTTAAGTCTCTTATGCTTTGGCTCTCTCCCATTCTAACCTCTTTTTTTTTTTTTTTTTTTCCTTCCCCTCCCCCATGGGTTCCTGTGAAGTTTCTCAGGATCCACATAAGAGTGAAACCATATGGTATCTGTCTTTCTCTGTATGGCTTATTTCACTTAGCATCACACTCTCCAGTTCCATCCACGTTGCTACGAAAGGCCATATTTCATTTTTTCTCATTGCCACGTAATATTCCATTGTGTATATAAACCACAATTTCTTTATCCATTCATCAGTTGATGGACATTTAGGCTCTTTCCATAATTTGGCTATTGTTGAGAGTGCTGCTATGAACATTGGGGTACAAGTGCCCCTATGCATCAGTGCTCCTGTATCCCTTGGATAAATTCCTAGCAGTGCTATTGCTGGGTCATAGGGTAAGTCTATTTTTAATTTTCTGAGGAACCTCCACACTGCTTTCCAGAGTGGCTGCACCAATTTGCATTCCCACCAACAGTGCAAGAGGGTTCCCGTTTCTCCACATCCTCTCCAGCATCTATAGTCTCCTGATTTGCTCATTTTGGCCACTCTGACTGGCGTGAGGTGATACCTGAGTGTGGTTTTGATTTGTATTTCCCTGATAAGGAGCGACGCTGAACATCTTTTCATGTGCCTGTTGGCCATCCGGATGTCTTCTTTAGAGAAGTGTCTATTCATGTTTTCTGCCCATTTCTTCACTGGGTTATTTGTTTTTCGGGTGTGGAGTTTGGTGAGCTCTTTATAGATTTTGGATACTAGCCCTTTGTCCGATATGTCATTTGCGAATATCTTTTCCCATTCCGTTGGTTGCCTTTTAGTTTTGTTGGTTGTTTCCTTGGCTGTGCAGAAGCTTTTTATCTTCATAAGGTCCCAGTAATTCACTTTTGCTTTTAATTCCCTTGCCTTTGGGGATGTGTCCAGTAAGAGATTGCTACGGTTGAGGTCAGAGAGGTCTTTTCCTGCTTTCTCCTCTAAGGTTTTGATGGTTTCCTGTCTCACATTTAGGTCCTTTATCCATTTTGAGTTTATTTTTGTGAATGGTGTGAGAAAGTGGTCTAGTTTCAACCTTCTGCATGTTGCTGTCCAGTTCTCCCAGCACCATTTGTTAAAGAGGCTGTCTTTTTTCCATTGGATGTTCTTTCCTGCTTTGTCAAAGATGAGTTGGCCATACGTTTGTGGGTCTAGTTCTGGGGTTTCTATTCTATTCCATTGGTCTATGTGTCTGTTTTGGTGCCAATACCATGCTGTCTTGATGATGACAGCTTTGTAGTAGAGGCTAAAGTCTGGGATTGTGATGCCTCCTGCTTTGGTCTTCTTCTTCAAAATTCCTTTGGCTATTCGGGGCCTTTTGTGGTTCCATATGAATTTTAGGATTGCTTGTTCTAGAGCAAAAGGCTGTTTTTATTGAAGTATGATCAGCATACATTATTATATTAGTTTCAAATGTGTGACATGATTTAACAATTCTCTACATCACTCAGTGCTCACCATGATAAAGTGTAGTTGCCATCTGTCACCAAACAAAGTTATTACAATTTTACTGGCTATATTCCCTATGCTGTATTTTTCATTTCTATGGACTATTTATTTTATAACTGGAAATTTGTACCCTTTATCCATTTCACCCATTCCCCCCACCAATATCCCCTGGCTCATTTGTATGTCACTTAAAAAACATCTGTAGTATTGGGGCACCTGGATGGCTCAGTCAGTTGAACGCTGAACTTCAGTTTAGGTTATGATCTCAAGGTTTGTGAGTTCAAGCCCTACATTGGGCTCTCAGAGCCCACTTCAGATCCTCTGTCCCTCTGTTTCGTCCCCTTCCCAGCTTGTGCTGTCTCAAAAATAAGTAAAATATTAGAAAAAAAACCAAACATGTCTACTACCTTTTAGGATTTACCCTTTGCTGGGTATGCTCTGTACCTTTAATATTATACAAGTTGATCTAAATTTATTTATTCTGTATTTCCAATCATAACACATGTTCTTTAGTTTTGAAAAAATTTTACTTTTTATTCCTTAGGATATCTCTTCTATGTTATTCTCTCCCTCTCTCTTTTTTTTTTTAATTTCTTAGATGTATTTCAGAAACTTTCAATTGATATTTCTTGAGTTATTTCTCTATGCTTCATTCTAGGTGAATTCTTCACTACAATTTTTTATTTCATTAATTCTCTCTTCATTGTCTTGTCTAAACTTTATATTAGTTATGGCATTTTATTTCAGACCACGATTTTCTTTTCTAGATTTATAATAGGTCCTTTTTTGTGTTTCTTATATGCATGTTCTTGTGTTATAAATTCTCATTCTTTTTATGAATGTTTTTCCAATTTTATATTTTGATTTTTACTCATTCCTCTTGGCAGCTTTATTGAGGCATAGGTGACAAATAAAAATGGTAAATATTTAAGGTATACAATATGATATATACGTAGTGAAATTGATACCACAATCAAGCTAGTTAACATATACATCACCTCAAATAGTTACAATTCTGTGTGTGTGTATGTGTGCAGAGAACACTTAAGATCAACTGTCTTAACAAATTTCAAGTACACAATAAAGTATTGTTAGGTGTAGTCAACATGGTGTATATTAGATCTTCATATTCATCTAGCATAACTGAATATTTGTACTCTTTGACCCATTTCCCCCACCCCACCTTGTAGTCCCTAGATATCACAATTCTACTCTCTGTTTTATGAGTGTGACTTTTTTTAGATTCCAAATACAGGTGAGACAGTGCAGTATTTCTCTTTCTGAGTTGGCTTATTTCACATTAATCCATGTTGTTGCATATGGCAGGGTTTTCTTAATTTTTAAGGCTGAATAATCGTGTGTGTGTGTGTGTGTGTGTGTGTGTGTGTGTGTGTATGTTTTAAATCCCTTAGTTTGTTTCCATTTATTGGCTATTATGAATACTATCTCAGTAAACATGGGAGTATAGATGTCTCTTCAAGACAGTGATTTTGTTTTCTTTGGACATATATTCAGAAGTGGGATTGATGGATTGTATGTTCTATTTTTCATTTTTAGAGGAACTCTATACTATTTTCCATAATGGCTGCACCAACTTACATTTTCACCAACAGTGCACAAGCGTTCCCTTTTCTTCACATCCTTGCCAGCACTTGTTATCTTTTATATCTTTGATAATATCCATTTTAACAGGTGTGAGGTGATATCTCATTATGGTTTTGATTTGCATTTCTCTGACGATAGTGATGTCCAGCACCTTTTCATGTACTTGCTTGCCATATTAGTATGTCTTCTTCTGATGTCAATTTTAGTTTTTTCACTGCTTTCATTTCTTTATCAGTGAATTCTCTTTATTTTTTATTTGGCTCTTTTGTCAGTATTCGTCTTCATGTGCTTTAATTTTTCCATTTTATCTTGAATGAGAAATTCCCCCCCCTTCTCTCTGCACACTCCTCTCCATCTAGAGGGTTTGTGGATGCTTTCTGCAGGCTTACAAGATAATCAGGGTTTATATGAATAACATGGTGTATCTACCCTGTAATGTAAAATTGGGCACATCTTAGATGAAACTAAGCTAGCAAATGACTTGATTCAAGTCCGAACTTGGGAACTTTCCTTCTATCATGAAGATCAGCATCCTATACAAACTGTAGCCTCAGGCAGCAATTAGTGTTTACCAACCTTCTTTCAAGATTGAGGGATCCTTTTTACTGACTATGTTTTTATGAAGAGAGCTTGCTGCCTTTGTCTTTAAACCTTTATAGAAAGATTTTGACACCTAGTACATATTAGGTGTCCAAAATCTTTCTCATTTTTATATGTGTCTAGACCCAGAACTCAGTAAACCCAGGACTTCAGTGTACCCTCTTTTTTCTCTGAGCTTAGTTTCTGGTTCATAAGGATATTTATCTTGTTTATATTTCCCAGAGAATTTATCTGTGACAGTTATATATCTTTTTCAAATATTATTTAATAGGAAGTTCTTGCTTTAAGGTCCATTTATCCTTGGCTGGGCTGCAGAGTAACCATGAATCCTTAAAATTGTCCACAAAAATGTACATATGTTAAATGTTTGTATTTTTCCAGGGTGTTGAGTATTTAACTTCCTCTGATCCTCAAAGTTTTCCTACTGACCTAATGTGACTTTCCATTTGAATACATGTTGTATTTGTCAGGAAAATGCCTACTAGTCTGAATATATTTTGTTCCTCTTCCTTTCCATATAATAACATTTTATACTTTCAATAACATTAACATAAATTTAAAAGGCAATGTACAGTGGCAGCTTCGGAAAGGTTTGAATAGTAAAATTGAAATTCAGCTTCATAGTACTTTTTTTTTTCTTTGGCAGTCAAGGGCAATTTTTCCTTTAATGCAAAAAATGCAAATATTTAATCAAAACAACAAGCTTGAAATGATGAGGGTATTTATGTTTTGGTCTCTTAACAACTGTTTTTCTGAGGTCATGAGAGTTAAATGCAGTTTGCTTGTTAGATGGCAATGAATGCATTTTCAGCGAATACGGGCTACTGAGACAATGTTAGTGTTGTGCATTCATTAAGTGTTCAGCGGGTGCTAGTAAAAGATGATAGAAGTCTATTGCTATTTACTGTAAGTGATTTAATTGACATGCTGTGTCCAGCTTAACTTCAATTCAAATATACAGTGTATAGCTCTTATGAGTCTTGTCATGCCTTCATAAAAATGAAATTTAAAAATAAAATGGGAAAATAGAAATATATTACTTACAAGTAAAATAAAAATAAATACATCATTTAAAGCAAAACACCAAAAAGTTGGAATGAATGAAATACGAATTCATTTTTCTCTGGAAACTTTATTTATTTATTTAAAAAAAAATTTTTTTTTCAACGTTTATTTATTTTTGGGACAGAGAGAGACAGAGCATGAACGGGGGAGGGGCAGAGAGAGAGGGAGACACAGAATCGGAAACAGGCTCCAGGCACCGAGCCATCAGCCCAGAGCCTGACGCGGGGCTCGAACTCCCGGACCGCGAGATCGTGACCTGGCTGAAGTCGGACGCTTAACCGACTGTGCCACCCAGGCGCCCCTCTGTGGAAACTTTAAAGAAAAAGTTGGCATGAATGAAGTAGGACCTAATTTTTCTCCTGAAACTTAAAAGTGATACAGTGCAATAAACTATCTAAAACTGTAATGAAGAAAACAGAGGCACCTGAGTGGCTCAGTTGGTTAAGCGTCTAACTCTTGATTTTGGCTCAGGTCATGATGTCATGGTTCATGAAATTGAGTGCCACGTTAGGCCCTGTGCTGATAACTTGGGATTCTCTCCCTCTCTCTCTGCCCCTCCCCTGCTTGTGCACTTTCTCTCTCAAATAAATAAAATTAAAAAGAAAAACAATCCCACTTAGATTAGTAACCAAAAAAATATAATACTTGAGAATAAATATAGCAGATGAAGTGTAAGAGTCGTACACCAAAAAATTGTGAAACATTGTTGAAAGAGTCTTAAAAAAGATCTAAATAAGTAGAAAGAGAGCTCATTATCATGGACAGAAAACAGCATTGTTAGGATGGTAATACTCTCCAAATTGATTTACAGACTCCATGCAATCCCTATGAAAATCTCAGCTAAATTTTTGTAGAAGTTTATAAACTGATGCTGAAATTCATATGGAAATACAAGGTATATTTATATGAAAAATAGCCAAGACCATTTTGAAAATGAAAACTGACATTAGAAGTCTCACACTCCCAATTTCAAAACTTACTACAAAACTAAGATCTACACAGTGTGGTACACATAGGACTCCACATAGATATCAAATGAATAAAATGGAGAGTACGGAAATAAACTGCCACACTTACGGTCAGTTGATTTTTGACAAGGGTGCTGAGACAAATTCCTTGGGGAGAAAAATAGTGTTTTCAATAAATAGTACTAGGACAACTGGATATCCATGTGTAAAAGAATGAATTTGGTCCCCTAATTCACACCATAAAAAATTAAGTCAAAAAAAATCCTAGATCTGAATGTATGAGCTAAAATTACTCCTATAATACAAGTAGATTCTCATTACTTTGGGGTAGGCAGAGGTTTCTTTAGATGTGACACTAAAAGCATGAACAACAAAACAAAACAAAAAATAGATGGCTTAGACTTTAGTAAAATTAAAAATGTTTGTGTGTCAAAGGCACTATCATGAAAGTGAAAAGGTAACCCACAGAATGGGAGGAAATAATTGTAAATATATCTGGCAAGGGATTTTTAGAAAATAAAAAACAAATTCTTACCACTCAACAATAAAAAGACAAATCAGCCGATCAAAAAATGGGCGAAAGTTTGAATAGATGTTTCTCCAAAGAAGACATACAAGTGGCCAATGAGCACAGAGAAAGATGCTCAACATTATCAGTCATTAGGGAAATAAAAGTTGAAACTACAGTGAGATATAGCCCTTCATACCCCACTGGAGTGGCTGTAATAAAAAAGATGGACGATACCAAATGCTGAAAAGGTTGTGGAAAAATTGGAACCCTAATTCATTGCTGATGAGAGTTTAAAATGTTGCAGCCACTTTGGAAAAGAGTTGAGCAGTTCTTCAAAGTACTAAACTAAGAGTTTCCATTTGATCCACCAATTCCACTTCCAGATATGTACCCAAGAGAAATGAAAACATATGTCCATACAAAAAATTATACATGGATGTTTGTAGCAAAATTCAGAAACAATTAAAATGTCTAATAACTAAAAAATGGATAAATAAATAAAATATAGTAATCCATATAATGGTATATTATTTAACCACAAAAAGAAGTAAAGTACTATTATGTGCGAAGGCATGGGGAATTCTTTAAAACCTCATCTTAAAATTTTTTTTTTCAACATTTATTCATTTTTGGGACAGAGAGAGAGACAGAGCATGAACGGGGGAGGGGCAGAGAGAGAGGGAGACACAGAATCGGAAACAGGCTCCAGGCTCTGAGCCATCAGCCCAGAGCCTGACGCGGGGCTCGAACTCACGGACCGCAAGATCGTGACCTGGCTGAAGTTGGATGCTTAACCGACTACGCCACCCAGGCGCCCCTAAAACCTCATCTTAAGTGAAAGAAGTCACAAACAGTACTTATTATGGTTCCATTTATATGGAATGTCCAGAATAAGCAGATCCTTGGACACAGAATATAGATTTAGGGGTTGCTGTAGCTAGGTGGTGGGCAGTGGGTGTGGGGAGATGGACAACTAATGTGTCGGGGTTTTTTGTTGTTGTAGTTTTTTGTTTTTTGAAGGTATTCTAACATTTGACTGTAGTGATGAGTGCACAACTCTGAATTCACTAAAATCAACTGGAAAGTACACTTGAAATGGGTCAATATTATGATGCATGAATTATATCTCAATAAAGCTTTAAATAAAAAGATGCAATGAATTCGAAACTCTAGGTTTTAATCCTTTTACATTGCTTTCTAGATCAAAATATTTGAGGGCCAAAAGGGGCCTTAGTTCACTTAGTTCATTTCTTTTGTATGTGAAAGGGGGAAACTGAAGAATAGAGAAATTTGTCTGAAGATACATAGGTAGTTATTAACAGAACCAGATATACATATCTTACATTTGAATTTCTAAAATTTAATAAGACTTGCTAAACCCCACAGAAGCCATCCACACAGCAAAATATGAGATGTAAGTATGACCATAATTCAGGACATTTAATTAGCATGACCTATCAAAATATCCACATGTGATCTTCACACCTTTCTTTGTGTGGATGAGACAGGCATACTAAAGCCAACAAGGAATAAAAAACATAAAGACAACCAAAAAATTACAGAAGTACATACTCACATACTTCAGGGAATTTACTAAATTGAAGAAATGTATAAAATTGGCTTTGAAGGAAAGGCTTTTTAATCTATGTGCTGTAATGGCATCCATGAATATCTAAAAATTATTTAGTAACCCAAGTATTATTTTAATTTTGAAGTAAGGAGAAAAAACTTTTAAGCTTTCTGAACTTATTCTGTAACTTTTGATAATTGCTTTCACATTTTGACATCACATAAAAGGAGTAAAATTACCTTTGAAAAGAAGGTTTGAATTTCCTCCATTGCATTGGCAGGTGATGGAAAATTAAATCCCCTCTCCCCATTGCTGTTCTGAGTTTTTATGTTAATGTTTAAGACTGAGTCTTCTTGGAGTCTTACATTAATTTAAAAATGTAAAAATCATCAAATTTTAGAGGAGGTGGAAGGTTCATGAGGACTCATGTAGCCAAAGTTTGCAAATTTGTAGTTCATAAGCTGCATACTTCTGAAAGATGAATCTTTGGGGCTTGTGAAATAGATTTTTTAAATCTAAGCAATCTTGAAAAAGTGAGAGATTTTACAAAAATATCTGAATTTCTTTTCTTAGAAATTGAGTGGTTTGATAAAATAAACCTTCATTCCTGTCCAGTGGGTTTGGATGCAGTTGAGTGTCAGCTGCCCATTTTAGGCAGAACATGAACTTCCAGGTGGACATAGTTTCCCTGGGGCCAGCTTCCCTCTTTTACATTACCTTCCTGATTTATTAGCTCTTTCGATTTGCATCCCTGTCTTTGCCCAATCATTTTTTCCTCTCCTCTCCCTGTAAGGTGCTTCATCAAATGCGTGTACACCTAGTGCAATAATTCAGAACTCATTGTCACCATGGCCAGCTTCTGTTGGTCAAGAAAATCACAAGCCTTGCTGATTATGTAACAGACTCAAATTGAATTGCTCCAAACAGGAAATTGAGAAACCTGAAAGTGTTTGGAATCTCTAGATAGAAACATTCTTAACAGAGATGGCTCTTGAGACCAAAAAACTTTGAAATCACAATGGTTTGTGTCCCCTCCAAATGTCAACAGTACTGAAATAGGTATACAGTATATCTGTGGTGTTAAAATTTCATGGGGAGGGGCGTCTGGGTGGCTCAGTCAGTTAAGCATCCAACTTCAGCTCGGGTCATGATCTCACAGTTTGTGAGTTCAAGCCCCGCATTGGGCTGTGTGCTGACAGCTCAGAGCCTAGAGCCTGCTTTGGATTCTGTGTCTTCTCTCTCTGCCCCTCCCCCACTTGTGTTCTGTCTCTCAAAGGTCAATAAATGTAATAAAAAATTGAAAAAAAATTCATGGGGAGAAGTAGAGCAATTAGGAAAAAAAATGAAGGGTGCTGAAGGAAGGTGATACAAAATTTTTAAAGGCTTGAGAAACAGTGAAATAGAGGGAGGACTCAGTCCTTAGAAAGACTAATGGCCAGGCCAGTGTTTTCCTGTCAGATGTGGCTCCTTCTTATGCCAAGAACCTTGAATAAATATATAAAAAAATAGTAATCAAGTCAGAGTAGAGATACTGTCTTCAATCCAACTGCACAGGAGGCTACTCAATCCAACTGCAAAAAGTAATAAAGCATTTCTTTTCTTTTAATCCCCAGCTTTATTGAGATATAATTGATCTATATCATTGAGTAAGTTGAAGGTGCACAACATGATGATTTGTACATGAATACATTATGAAATAATTGCCTTAACAGGGTTGGTTAACACCTTCCTCACATCATATAATTACCATTTTGTGTGTGTGTCTGTGGTAAGAACATTTAATATTTGCACCTTTCAAGTATACATTATTAACTACAGTTAGCTTACTCATCTTATAACTGGAAGTCTGTGCCCTTTGATCAACTTCTCTCCATTTTCCCCCAACTCCTAGCCCTTGGCAACCACCATTACAGTCTTTGTTTCTATGAGTTCAGCTTTTTATTTCTTGTCTGATTGCTGCAGCTAGGATTTCCAGTACCACATTGAATAAAAGTGATGAGAGTGAATAAAAAGACATCCTTGTCTTTTTCCTGATCTTAGAGGAAAAGCTCTCAGTTTCTCACATTGAGTATGATGTTTAGCTATGGGCTTTTCATATATGGCATTTATTATGTTGAAGTATGTTCCCTCTAAACCCACTTTGTTGAGAGTTTTTATCATGAGTCGATATTGTATTTTGTCAGAAGTTTTTCCTTCATCTGTTGACATAATCAGATGGTAAAAACCACATATAAACCATTTATCGTTTATCTTATTAACGTGATGTGTCACATTGACCAATTTGTGAATACTGAATCACTCTTATATCCCTGGAATAAAGCCTAGAAAAAGACTACAGCAAATATAGCAAAAGATTAATTATGTTAAATATGGGCAGTGGGTACCTCAACGTTTGTTACTTTATGTACTTTAATGTGTTTGAAAATTTAATAACAATAAAACATTTCAAAAAACTGTAGTGATCTAAGAATATGTAGAAATTTCCTCAATCTGATAATTCTTAGTTACAAAGAAGTCAGACAATCTCATAATCACTGGTGAAGAAATTACAACTAATTCTACTGAAGTAAGGAACAAAAGTTCCCACTATCAACTTGCTATCTTAACCAATGCAATATGACCAGCAAATATTGGAATAGCAAATACTGGAAAGAAAGAGCCAAAAATGTTGCTATTTTCTATCTAGAAAACCCAACCAAATAAAATAAGCATATTTAGAACTAGCAAAAGTGTTCAGGATAATGTCTAAACTGAAGTTCAAAGTTTATTAATCAATAGTTTATTTCTACACTAATAACCAATCAGAAAATGTAATCAGAAAAAAAGTATTTAACTTCAAGAACAATAAAAATAAATACATATCTCAGATTTAAAGGAGGTATGCCTAAGGACTATTTAATGAAATTTATAATTATTTATTAAAGGACATGAACAATAACCCACATTAATGGAGAGATATTCTTTTTTTTTTTTTTAATTTTTTTTCAACGTTTTTTATTTATTTTTGGGACAGAGAGAGACAGAGCATGAACGGGGGAGGGGCAGAGAGAGAGGGAGACACAGAATCGGAAACAGGCTCCAGGCTCCGAGCCATCAGCCCAGAGCCTGATGCGGGGCTCGAACTCACGGACCGCGAGATCGTGACCTGGCTGAAGTCGGACGCTTAACCGACTGCGCCACCCAGGCGCCCCAGAGATATTCTTTTTAAGTTATCTTTTGCTACATAACAAACTAGTATTTCTTTAACTTAACACAAAAATGACTTATTTTTTTTTTCTCATAATTCAATGAGTTGGCAATCTCTGTGGTTTTTCTGTTTTTCTCATCTGAGTTTATTCTTATGGCTGTGGTCATCTGAAGAGTTGACTGGAGCTGGAGGGTCCAAGGTGGCCTCACCCAGACATCTTGTGGTTGATGTGGCTAGGCACCTCAGTTCTCCTCTTCCAGTGAGCTATACTGGAATTCTTCATAGTACAGTAGTTTCAGGGTTCTAAGATAGAAGATAGAAACTTCACTTAAGGTTTAGTGTCAGACCTCATTATCCTTTCCCCCTTTTTTGTTGGTCAAAAGAGTCCTAAACCCTTTCATATTCAAGAACTGGAATGGACACCATCCCTAGACTGCAAGAACATCAAAGACACATTTCAAAGGAAGAAAAGGCATTCTGAAATGGGAAGAATTTTTGGCCATTAAGCAAATTTACATAGCTGAACACATTTACATAACTGAACAGGAAGACTAAAAAATATAATCTAAATTCTTTCCTAAATAATATATAAAGTTAAATACAATCCAATAAAAACCTGTACCATACTTTTTGTAGAACATAATGAAATCATCATGAAGCTCAACTGGAAGGCAAAACTGAGCACGAATAGCAAAGGAAATTTCCAAACAGAACAACAACAAGGGAAACTTGAACAACAAGATGTCAAAATTTACTAAAACTTCATAATTAAAGCAGTGTGGGTGGTAATGGTGTGAGGTTAGGCAAGTAGATTAGTATTTTTTTTAATAAAATTTTTTTGGTAATTTCTATACCCAATGTGGGACTGAAACTCACAATCCCAAGATCGAGAGACACATGCTCTTCTGACTGAGCCAACCGGGTGCTGCTAGATTAGTATTTTTTTCCAGTAGAGAGTCCAAGGAGAAGAACCATGCATATCTTGAAGTTTTCTATTATGCAGGGACATTCCAAATCAGTGGCAGAAACTTAATCACAGAATTAATGAATATACTTTTCAAAGACCAAGTTAAATCTATGCTTTATACTATGGAAAAAGTATATTCAGATAGTACCATAAAGGATTAAGAGAGCATAATGGAATATTTTTTTTTTTCAATTTAGAAGCTATAAAGGAAAAGATTGACACAGGTGACCATAAATAAATTATAACATTCTATACAAAGATGAACAAAGTGAAAAACCAAGAGATAGACTGGGAGAACATACTTGCAATGTTCATTCGTGAAGAATTAACATTCAAAATGTATTAATAGTTCCTATGAGTTAACAAAAAAACAATAGGAGTGGGAGAAAGGGCAGACAACTCAAGTAGGCAATAAAAAGAAAAATCATTCAAATGACTAATAAACATGTAAAGACATCTAGCTTCACTAATAATGATGTAATGTAAATTACAGCAATGAGATCTTCATTTTTTTCTTTTGCTAACAATTTTGGAAAAGTTTTAAGATTGGTTCTCTTCAGTAACAACAATTTATGGAAAACAGTATCATACATTGTTAGTGATAACATCCATTCTTAAAATATTTTCAAAATCTATTAAGGGGGAATACAACCCTTTGAATTACTATTTTTGTATCCTTTGAATAAATACTTAGTAATGCAGTTATTGGGTCTTAGTGTAGTTCTATTTTTAACTTTTTGAAGAACCTCCCTACTGTTTTCCTGAATGGCTGCACCAGTTTGCATTTCTACCAATGAAATAGTACTGAGAAATAAAAAAGAATGAAATATTGCCCTTATCAGTGATGTGGATGAAACTAGAGTGTATTATACTAAGCGAAATAAGTCAGAGAAATACAAGTGCCATATGATTTCACTTATATTTGGAATTTCAGAAACAAAACAGATGAACATAGGGGAAGGGAAGGAAAAATAAAATAAGATAAAAATGGAGAGCAAGGCAAACCAGAAGAAACTTGTAACTATAGAGAACAAACTATACAAAGGTTGATGGAGGGAGGTGGGTGGGGGGATGGGATAAATGGGTGATGGGCATTAAGGAGGGCATTTGTGGTGATGGGCACTGGGTGTTATATGTAAGTGATGAATCACTAAATTCTATTCCTGAAACCAGTACTACACTATATGTTAACTAACTTGAATCTAAATAAAATCTTGGAAGAAAAAAAAGCTATTAGGCAATTTCTATCAAAATTATACAATTTTTATACTGTAATTCTACCTTTAGAAATCTATACCTTATAGAGAAACTTACACCAGCACAAAAGAGGCATATGTCATTCTAATGGCAGCACTGTCTAAAATAGAAAACAACAGTGCATGTTGCAATTTCTACCCATAAGTTAATAAATGACTTATTGTTCATTGTATAGAACAACATATAGCTGTAAAGAAATGAATTAGGTCCATCTGTATTGAATATCTTAGGTGAAAAAAGTCACAAAGAAATGTTGATCCCATTTATATGGAACGAAAAAATGAATATATATTTACATATTTCTACAGGGAAACAAGTGGGAAAACTATTAAAAGTCATTATCTCTGGAGACAGGAGTGAAAACGGTATGGTTTTCACATTACAATCTATGTACTTTTTTTTTTTTACTCCTTGTGTCTTTTACAAAGAGAATAAATGCATGTATTATAATTTTTTAAAGGAATCTGAATAAAATAAAACTAATTACCTTCTAGATTTTTGTTAAGTTCTAGGAAGTTTCAGAGACAGGGACAAGGAAGCCAAGGGCTGTGGAAACTTTCTCACAAGAGAAAGTGTTGAAGAAACTGGGGGTATTTTGCTTGAATAAGAGAAAACTTTTATTTGCTGCAGGAAACAGAATTATGGCCAAGTGGGTAGAAATCCAGGAGACAGAGTGAACCTTGCTAACTATTCACATCCCCAAATATGAGATGGGCTTCTGAGGAATGTGGTGGAAGCTTCTGTCACCAGAAGAGGTGAGCAGAGAGAGGCCAACAATCTGTTAGGTTTATTTTAGAGGCAATGACTATATTGCGGTGGGGAGTGAAGAGGGGTCTGGAAGAAACCATTAAATTTTTTTTTAAATGTTTATTTTTGTGAGAGCGAGAGAGAGACAGAGCACGAGCTGGGGAGGGGCAGGGAGATAGGGAGACACAGAATCCGAAGCAGACTCCAGGCTCCGAGGAGCAGTCTGCACAGAACCCGATGCGGTTTCGAACCACAGACCGTGAGATCATGACCTGAGCTGAAGTCGGATGCTTAACTGACTGAGCCACCCATGTGCCCCTGGAAGAAACCATTTAAACCTCAGGTTCTGGGATTCCAAATATCCTGAATAGAGGTTAACATAAAAATGATTGTGTAAGACCTAAGCTACATGACCTTTGTAGTCCTTTCAATATCTTAGATTATGTCCAGAACAAAGTTAGGACATTTAGCTAGAAAGAGCATAGCTTTATGAGGAAATTTACTCTTAAGTGGACACAGATATGTTCCCCATTTTAAATTTCTAATCCTTTAGTATCAAAGTATCAAAGTAGCATCAGCTTATTGGACTTGCAGAATCTCAGACTTCATTGTAGACCTACTCAGTCAGAATCTGCATTTTAATGAATCCACTGGTGATTCCTATTCTTGAATATGAGAAGGTTTATCCAGCTATCCAGAGAAATTCTCTTATTCCTGAGCCTTCAAAGCCCAAATAAAAAGAACTCATCACAAGAAAAAAAAATCCTTAATAATTAGAAGTTTTCATTAGCACTGTTCATAATCTGGGAGACATGAGAACAAGAAGAGAAATATCATCATATATGCACACATAAGTATATACACATGAGTGTATGTGTAGTACATGTATACATCATGTATGCACACACACACACCCCCACACACACCCACACCCTTAACCTCACTTTCTCTAGTTATTCATGTAAATGGGTCGTCATCACCTGTTTCACCTTTGAAAGGGACTTCAGCTCACCTCCCTACTCACAAGTGAATAGTGCTCGCAATTTAAGTAAACACTGAATAGAAAAAGATAAACATCTTTGAGACTTTTTTCATACATTTGATTTTGACAGCTATTATTACTTAGGACATTTAATGTTATATTCTACATTTTATGGTTTATTATGAATCCCTTCTATTGGTTTCAGCATGTTAATGGTAATTTCAATCTTGATTTCCTAGGCTTTGAGCATTTTTTTTTTCCACACAGGATTGTTTGGGATGTAGGGGTTGTGGAAGGAGGTTACCATAAAAGAAAAGAAAAAAACCTTTTGAAGAGAAAAGCTTCCAGGTAGCTGGAAATATTCTAATTACCATGTAAAGCCTTAGCAAAAATGTACTGTCGTCCAGCTCATTTGATTGTATCCATTTCCTGAATTGTTTTGGCTTTTCACTTGTATGCTCAGGCATTTAATGGGAAATAATGAATCCAGCAATGTTGGGGGACATCACAGTTAAACCTTTTGCTGGATCTTCTCAAAACATTGTTTTTCATAAACAGTTTTCTTAACAAGTCATGTTGTCTTTCAGCAGGCTTTGCAGAGTTTAGAGCATATTCTACCCAACTGGTCCCAGATGGAAAATACGCTCTTGAAATTGGATGGTTTTTTAAGTGTAGCTCTCCACAGCCTTTTCAAAGCGGGGGGGTGGGGGCGGTGGGAGGGTAGCTTGAACAGAATGCATTTAGTAGCATGGTCTATAATTCCCCCAGCATCCCGCGTATTTGGATGTTTTTGCTTCTGGCTGTGGAATTTTTCTAATTTAATTAACTCATTAGCGTTAGCAGATGACACATTGTGAAAATTCTTTTCCCTAGTCACTTATCTGAATATTCTTCCAATCCTCTGGGGTTATGTGCACACTTTATTTATTTTTAAAAGTCATTTATTTATCTATTTCATTTTTACACTGACTTTACCCCAAGGAGTTCTTGGGCAACGTATGGGCATTTCATGTAATGAACCAGGAACGTTCCTTAAAGCGATAAATGGAGAAGAGGTAGAGGAGGAAGTTTAATGGGGGGAGAAGCTTTACTAAGAAGGACTGGGAGAGAAAGAACAGATGGTTGGAGAAGAGCAGCCAGAGATGAAAGGCATATCCTGTTCCAAAGCCCTGCCGTTCTGTCTCTTAGCTTTTGGTTCATACACTGTAAAAATGTAGCAATACTTTCTGTCTGGAAATCAGCTGGAAGTACTTGAATGAAATAAAGGCAGGTTTTACAGGATTATTCCAACTGAAAGTGAGTCTCCTTTGTACCAAAAAGTTCATTCATTCACATTTTTTTTTACCTTTTTACAATATAAATCCCCCCCTCCTTAAAATTTGAGGATGTGTGCTTTATATCTTTTTTTTTTCTTTCTTTCTACTTCTCTCTCTTGGGGCCTAACACAGGTCTGGGACCAAAATAGATATTGGATAAATACTATTTATGAATTCTGAGCCAAATGAATTCTGTTGAATTATACCTAACAGTTATTGAGTATCTTAGTATTTTTTTAATTAAATTTTTTTAAACATTTATTTATTTTTGAGAAACAGAGACAGAGAACAAGTGGGGAAGGGGCGGAGAGAGAGGGAGTCATAGAACCTGAAGCAGGCTCTGAGCTGTCAGCCCAGACCCGATGCGGGACTTGAACCCATGAACCCATGAACCCATGAGATCGTGACCTGAGCTGAAGTTGGATGCTTAACTGACTGATCCACCCAGGTGCTCCATTACTCATTATTTTAAAACAAGCTTTTTAAACTTCAGAGCCATCTTGTTAAAGTGATTTCTGCTATTGTTATTATCTGAATTTTATCTATGAGGAAAACAAGGCCAAGTGATGTTAAATTGCTCAAGCTCACAGAAAATGCTTATGGTCATAGAACTTTTCAGTTGCAGAACTTGAACTCAGGACTATCCCTGATGCTGCTACCCAGAATGATGGGGACATGACACAGTCAGGATTGATGGAGCCTGAAGCAGTGATGAGGAAACTTCTTTGTGTCCCTACTGAGGGAGAATCATAACCCGAGTTTCTATAGCAAATAAGTTTTGGTAATAAAAAGGGCTGACACGGAATTGTATATTTTAAAAGGCTGAACTTTAATGGTATGTGAGTGATATCTCAACTTAAAAAAAATATTTAAATGGTAAGAGTTGGAAATTGCTGAATTTTTGATATCTTAGAGGTTCAAAGAGCTTTCCCTGTCCCCCATTCCTAAGGAACTTAATTCAAATTAGTATCAATTCTTTAACTGTTGCATTTTACTGAAGCTGCATGCTGAGTAACTGCCAAGATTTTCAGACCCTGACTTGACTAGGGTTCACTAGTTCCTGTGTTGGAGGTAGCCGTTTATGGAGACCACGAGGCAGTAATTCCTAGGGTTCCATTCTGGCATTTAAATTATCAGCTGTAGGCTACTGAGTAGCTTCTAGGGTGAGAAGTTTAATAAACATGAGCTTATGAAATCATTTTTTAAAAACCAATTTTCATCATCATGCAAACTTTTCCTCCACTTCAAAGAAAAAAGCTGTTGTCACATCCTGAAGAGAGTGTTTCCAGCCCCTAATTTATCTGGCAAGGATGGGCTACATTCGGGAAGTCTGTTAGCATTCAGTCTTCTAAATCAGTTTCAGGGAGCTGTTCGGATTTAAATAGATATTTTGTGGTTGAAAGTCCCATCATTCGGTATTTTTTTTACTCTCCTGTCCAGAATGGAGACAGTGGTTTTCTGTTGGGAGTGTGTACACTCACACGTGCATGAGCACGCACACTTCTACACGTTCACATAGCGTGCAACCCACACACACACACATATATATATGCGTGCATGTGTATACACACCCCTACCTGTGTACTTCACAAATAGGTGTATCAGTAGCAGAAAGGTATTGAGGCAATATATCTTCTAAAAGGAAACTGCTGTGTGTATGTATTTAAAGTATAAGACAAGCCAACTGCTTTCCTTTATGTAGACTTGATGCATGTGGATGAAAAGATTTCAATACAAAGCCGACAGGAGTTTCAAAGATTCTGTTTGGTAGCTCTAAGCAAATCTTACAGATTCACAGTTTCCTCTTTTCCCTCCTACTCTTTGCACTTAGAAATGAGAGCCAGGTATGTTTGGAGAACAGTGGGGAGAAAGGAAGGAGCGGGCCTGGGAGCATTTGAATCAGGATTTTCTTCCACCCTTGTACTTGGTATTGAAAGTTCTTTCCCTCATTCTCTGAATGGATGGCCTCACTCCGAGTTTCTGAGATGTTCGTGCATTAATTTGGACTCTAGATCCGGTATCTCCGTCTTCGGTCAACATTAGTTTTTGCCCAAAGCGAAAGACCGGTTTATGCAGGGTGATTACTGAGCTGGATAGAGTGCGCATACAGAGGAAGGTGCTGATCCAAATTGTTTGTATCTGGCATTCTTCTTTGGGGTCAGTGTTTTCAGGTTAAGAATTGCTGGTTGCTGTGGCTAAAGAAAGCAGTTGTTTCTGCCAGCAACTACATGTCCCTCAGCCCTTGAGAAAGGGAAGGAGGCCATGAAAGGGGCAAAACTTCACCCTTTGAAACTGGCGCTGCAGGTTGGAGTCATTCAGGGAACTTAACGTCATGGTGACTGCATCCACCCCTAGTAATCCTGATTCACTTGATCTCAATGTCTCCCCAGGTGACTCTCATAGATGGCAAAGTTTGAGAACCACTGCTTCAACCAGTGGTCACCAACCCAGGCTGCTGTCACCATACTCTGGTGCCTGGGGTCCCTTCCCCTAGAGATTCCAGTGGTCTGCAGATTCTCCTCCATAGCTGCCAGAGGGAATGTGGCCTGTTGATGATACTTAATTTCAGCTTAATTGTCATATTGTTAGTAGAGGCAGGCTTTTGAGAGTTAAACACTTTGGGACTGAATCTGGAACACTGAAGACAATGAGATGGGTGTGCCTAATACTCATGTTTTTTTTTCTGAACTACATTTACATTCTCCAAGCTAGCCTACTTTGCTTCAATCTCTGGGTCCACCATTTTCTAGAATATTTAACCTATTTTTAAAACAATTCCTCACAGTAAAATGTACTACGTCCTGATCAGTCCTAGTTAGAACAATTAATAATTTATCTGGAAACTCATACAAGGATTTTTAAGAATTATGGTTTTTTTTTACTATGAATATTTGAAAAAACTAAATTAGAACTACTCTATGATCCATCAATTTCACTATTATTTACCTATAGGATACAAAATACAGATTCAAAGGGGTACATGCATCCCAAGGTTTATAGCAGCATTATTAACAATAGCCACAGTATGGAGAAAGCCCAAATGTCCATTGACTGATGAATGGATAAAGATGTGGTGTGTGTATGTGTGTGCACGTGCGGGCATGTATATATAAGAAAGTGATAAAATGGAGTATTAGCCAAAGAATGAAATCTTCCCATTTGCCACATAAATGGAGCTAGAGTGTGTTAAGTGAAATAACTAAGAAATACCATATGATAGCATATGTGGAAGTTAAGAAACAGATGAATATAGGGGAAGGGGAGAGAAGAGAGACTCTTAGAGAACTATAAAGTTTGACAGAGGGAGGTAGGTTGGAGATGGGCTAGATGGGTGCTAAGAAGGGCACTTGTGATAAGCTCTGGGTGTTAAGTCTAAGTCATGAATCACTGAGTTCTACTCTTGAAACCAATATTGTACTGCATGTTAACTGGAATTTAATAAAACTTTTTTCTTTATTTTTGTCTGGAAAAAAAAAAAAGATTCCAGTGGTCTGGAACGGAGTCTGGGCATTGGTATGTTTTACAAGGTTCCCAGGTGATTTGAAGGAGCATCCAGGGTGGGATGAAAAGATTTCATCTTTGTCAGGGACAAGAAACTTGCTGCCCTTTTGATTTGTCTTTGGCATGTTCAAGTCTGAAATTATTCTTTAAAATTTTTTTTAATGTTTATTTTTCAAGAGAGAGATTGACAGAATGTGAGCATGGGAGGGGCAGAGAGAGAGAGGAAGACACAGAGTCTGAAGCAGGCTCCAGGCTCTGAGCTGTCAGCACAGAGCCTGACACGGGGCTCGAACCCATGAACCGTGATATCATGACCTGAGCCGAAGTCAGACACCCAACTGACTGAGCCACCCAGGTGCCCCCTGAAATTATTCTTTATAGGATTTATACCATATAGGAGCTATTATGCTGGGTCCTGAAGGGGACATGTCAATAAGTTTGACACAATTTCTGTTCTCTGGATGTGTACGGGGCTGCAAACAATCCTATTTTGCACAGTTTGTTGCTTAATGAAGCTGATTGAAAAATACCCTGAATCATACGTTGTCTCACTTCAACCTCACAGTAACGTGGTGAGAAGAGATGGACAAATGTGAACTCACAGAAATTAGGGGACCTGCCCAAGTTTACCTGGCAAAGAGGGCTGAGAGCCAGATCTTCTAAAGCCTTTGGTGCTACTTTTTTCCTCCATTTCTTCTGGCACTACCATGAAAATTTCAAAGCAGGGCTGGAAAGTGGGGGAATGAGAGAGGCAGGGATTGCTACGGAGAAAAGTTCCCCGAGTAGAGTGTGAGTGGATGAGCGAGTGTGTGTGAATGTGTCTGCGTGCGTATGAATACGTGCATGTGAAGAAATATGCCTCTGCGGTTTTATTTAATGGTGTTGTTTGGTTACTGTCCCTTGAAAATTATACAGTTGGTTAATAAAGTCTGGCAGAGAAAAGAAATTACTGACATCTTTAGGAATATTAAAGGGTCTGTTTAGTCTTGAAAGGCCATTACTATCTGTGAGGAAAATTCAAGAGAGTTTATTAAGCCCAACACAGATTCTACAGATACCAAGAAATGGTATTTTCATCACTTAGGGAGCGATGTATGTGAGAGGGGAGGGGAGACCAGTATCAGTGTCCATCAGTCAAAAAAAGATGCTTAATATCCTGTCTTCCTTCAACTCTTTGACCATTTTCCTCCCAGTACAAGGAAGGAGAGGCTTCCAACCCATCATTTGGAGGCAAATGTGTGTTCTTTATAACAACAGTTGTTAAAACCTCAGAAAAGGCAGGGACAGGACTCAGTTATGGTGCTTTGTTAGTTGAGGCAGGTCCTAAGCAGTAATTTTTAGGTTGATAATAGTTTTAAAATACTGGCAAAATGTTTTCTTTGAGGTTTGAATATGTCTGTGTGTTTGGCTATAAAAGTAATTTCAGGATTATAAATGTGTATAGCAGTTCTTTGCTTTAGCAATGTTATATTGCTTCCCTGCTCTTTAGGTGTTCACAAAGACAGCTGTAAACATTCATTTATTCATTTATTCATTTATTCATGCAAACAACAAATGCTCATTGAGTGTCTGCCATGTTGCATGCATCAGGCATTATTCTACCTAGGAGAACACGGAACATAAAATATTGTCCCTGCTCTCCAGGAACTTAGTGTCTGGTAGGATTTTTAATTCTATGCTATTGTTCTGGAGCCTCACAAAAAGGAGACCAGGAGTTGCCCAAGGAAGGCTGGCTTCCTGTCCAGCAGTATGTTTATGGAGTGTGAATCAGTTATTGTCAGGCCTGGAAAGGAGAAACTGGTCTGTATATTTCAAGCAGGGAGAGAGTTAATGCAAGGAATTAAAAAAAAAATTTTTTTTAACGTTTATTTATTACTGAGAGACAGAGAGAGACAGAGCATGAGTATGGGAGGGGCAGAGAGGTAGAGACACAGAATCTGAAGCAGACTTCAGGCTCTGAGCTGTCAGAGCCTGACGCGGGGCTCGAACTCACAAACTGCGAGACCATGACCTGAGCCGAAGTCGGATGCCCAACCGACTGAGCCACCCAGGTGGCCCAATGCAAGGAATTTTTTAATGAAACTGTTGGAAAAGCTGGAGGAGCAAAAGGCAGAATTTGGTGATACTCAAAGACGAGGAAAGCTGCTACTGCTTTTTCTTATACTGAGCTTGTTGGAGGAATCACAGAAGTTACTGGATTGTGTAGTCACCTGCTATTGATGCCGCTCATCTGCAGCCGGAAGCAGAGGGCTTTTTGTTTCCAGTTGCTTCCTGATCTCTCACTGCCTCCTCTTGGCAGAATCCAAGTTGGCCAACTGACTAAGAAGTCTTGATAATGTTTGCACCTTGTAGACCCACAATATAGGGAAGAGTCTAGCAGGGAAAGGCAAAGGGTAGTAGTGATGGTGAAATCCAATAGTGAATTAACCAGCAGAGAGAGACAGGGTCTGTGGGTAGCCACTGATACCTGGGGTTTTATGTCCAGTTTTAGATTCAGAAATTAGATTATTAGCACGCTGAGATGTGATCAGACTTGGGCATCTGACTGAAACTTTTTATGGACTGAGATGTAACCCCTGCAAATTCATGTTGAAACCCTATCCACCAAAGTGACTATATTTGGAGATGGGGCCTTTTAGGAGGTAATTAAGGTTAAATTAAGTCTTAAGAGTGGGGGCCTCACCATATAGGATTGACGTCCTTATAAAAAAAAAAAGAAAAGAAAGAGGCACAGAAGCATGTGTGCAAAAGAAAAGGTCATGTGAGGACACAGAAGGTGACCAAATGCAAGCTAAGGAGAGATGTCTCACCGGAAACCCACACTGCCAGCACCTTGATCTTGAACTTCCAGTTTCTGGAACTGTGAGAAAATTAATGTCTATCATTTAAGCCAATGAGTCTGATATTCTCTTATGGCAACTCAAGCTGACTAATACACTAAGCAAATTGTAAATGATGAATATAAAGAGTCAGAGGCTGAATTGCAAATTCATATTAAAAATGTAGATTTCCAAAAGATTGGCTCCTTGTATTTGCTGGTCATCCCATTCTTCTTCGATAAGTAAAATTACTTGGGAATCAAATAAAATTAGAAGATTGCTTTATGGCAGTGTTCTCTGAGCAAGGAGGTTTGTTGGATGATACAAGTGGCCAGTGTAGTATCAAAGTGTCTGGCATCTGACATACTCCTTTTCCCTCTAGACTTGTGGTCTTTGCTGGGTATATGTCAATGTGGGCACTCTCTTTTGCCGACAGTGCTGGAGACAGAGTGTGTCAGCCTTTCTGACTTTTCCTTTGTGGACCCCTCCCCTTTTCATATTGACACATCCTGGTTGCCATTTTGTTTCTGGAGTGGTCTTGCTTTGATCCTTTTGGATAACTTTGATCCTTTCTGTGATTGCTTTATGGTATAATTTGTGAGTTTTCAAGTTCTTGGGATAGGGGTAGCATACACATTTAGGATGGTAACTGGCCAGGACACACTGCTAAAGCTGTAGTCCTTGTTGCCATTGACTGTGCCTTCTGACTGGCCCATCCCTGTGCCTTATCAGTTGCTAACTGTTTTGAAGGTCAATCTCTGCCTATATAATTGGCACCGTAAAGTATGAAAAGAAATTGATCAGGTTAAACCACTGTCGAAAAGATCTGTTTCCCAAAATGACCATCCCGACAACCTATTATGGAGCATAAAATCCAGTTGCTAGCATTGCTTGTGAAAGTTTAATCACATTTCCCAGAAAGATAATCAATATATCTAATATTTAACTCTTACCTACTGTGTGCCAGGTACTGGTAAAACTCTTTAAATGGATCATCTCATTAATCATCACAACCCCACTATGAAGAAGGTCCTATTATTAATGCCATTTTATAGATTAATCAATTGAAACCTATATAGATTAAATAGTTTGTTTAATGTTATCCGCTAGTAAGGAGTAATCAAACCTTAAGATTAAGTGTTGTGTCCAGAACAAACAAGTTACCTTGACCTCTAAGACTCTGTGTGATAGAATTGTTGCTTACATCGTAGAACTTCTCTCACACATTGTCTTCCCAGCTTCCTTCATTCCTAAAAAAAACTGATCCCCTATTCTGGGGGCACACAAACCTTTCTCCAGCTTTTTGTCAGTGAAAAAAGACTGGTCCCTCTCTCTAGAATGCACTTTACCTGGATTTTTATATGGCTGGCTTCTATTTTTACCATTCTGTCTAAAATGTGCTCCCATTCCACATGCTTGACACACTGTAATAGTGCCTACTAAGGGTTATTTTCTTTGTAGCAGGTACCTATCATGTTTTGGAGTTGTTTGTTTGCTTATTTATTTTCTGTATCTTCCACGAAGTTCCAAGAAGGCAGGAACCTAATCTCCCTTATACATGGCTGTGTCACCAACACCTAAGTACTGGGTTCTTCATACATTAGGCATTTAATAAATACATGCTAAATGCCAAAGGATTATCTATCGTGACCTATCAAATACCAGGGCTCTTTGGAATAAGACTTAGGATGGCAAGAAACATACAAAAAATGACAACAAGTAAATGACTTAGGAGGGTATGTTTTTGATGGACAGATCTCAGGCCCTGAGTAGTCTCTGTAGCAGGATCCATCATTACAGAAAGTATTCTGAGCTACTAGTGAGGTGAGGTGGTGGTGGTGAGTGGTGCAAAGTGGATGGGAACAGCTGAAAATAGGAAGGGCAAGCCCTTAGAACGCATTTCACTTGGCTAATAGTTTTGCCTATAGTAATAGCATGCCACTAACTTTGTTATGGAAAATGCTGCCAAGAGTTTATTTTTAACTACTAGGTGCTACCCAGTAGCAAAAAATAAGAGCTTCCTATATTTAAACCATGTGATGGCTAGGTGATGGTGGTAGTTAATAAGGTAAGTCCCTAAGGACCCCTACGGAACTTGGGAGAAAAGTCTTTGCTAAGTAGGGTGACCAGGAAGGTCACATGAACGAGATGGGATGTGAGCCAGGCACTGGAGCAAGGGGAGAATTAGACCCAGGGGAGGTGAAGGGTGTGATCTAAAGCATGTGCCTTGTGTGTTCAGGGACTGTAAGAGACTAGTTGGCAGGAAGTAGACCTCGAACATGATGTTGAAAATTTTGCTTTTATATCTTGAACTCACAATGGACTTCTAGGAGTTTCTTTTTTAAGTTTTATTTATTTATTTTGAGAGAGACAGAGACAGCATGAGTGGGGAAGGGGCAGAGGGAGAGAGGGAGAGAGGGGGAGAGACGGCGGGGGAGGGGGAGAGAGAGAGAGAGAGAGAGAGAGAGAGAGAGAAAATGAATCAGAATCAGAATCCCAAGCAGGCTCCACACTGCCTGCACAGAGCCCAATGCAGGGCTCGAACTCAGGAAACTGCGAGATCGTGACCTGTGCCACAACCAAGAGTCAGAGGCTTAACCAACTGAGCCACCCAGGCACCCCCTAAGAGTTTCTGAGTGGACAAGTAATGAATTGAAATTGGTTTTCCTAAAGAGAGAGGTGGAAGATGGAGGAGAGAGCCTATGTCCCGGAAGGCAGTCCATCAGTTTCCTACAACAGACCATCATTTGGGCATATGCCGTCTGGGGCACAGCTGTCCCAGCCCTCCTCCTGGTGAGGGAAACAAGGAGAAGGAGACCATGTGCTGTGGGCTGTGAGGTCAGGTCTGTTACATCCTCATTAGATTTGGAGCAATTGGGAGTGCTGTGGAACATATTTCTTTTCAATTTTATCAAAAACTGATTGTTTTGGTATTTTATTAAGTTCAGTTTTTCTACAATAGCAGTACAACGGCTTTATGTTTTGTGTCAATTATGAGCAATTTCTGTACCTCCAAGTGCCTTCTCAATCATCAAAGACAAATTAAGTTAGTATTTAAGGGTAACTGGTTTTTAATTTAATGTGTGCATAATTATAACTTACATGTAAATTGTAGTTTATTGCCTTTAAATCATTTTACATATATCGTTTGATCACCAACATTAATTGTTTTCTCATTTTAGAAAGGTGAGTTTTAGAGGGCTGAATGGCTTGTCCAAGATACCTTGGTTAATGGGTAGGAGAGCCTGGACTAAAACCTATTTCTTTTACTTTCTCCCATTTATATGTTGGTGAAACTGCAAGCTAGTGCTCGATAAACATGATCTATTCTTACTAACCGAGACACTTATTCATTCTAGAACTAGCAACCACAGTGGAGTACAGGGATTAACTATATCTGGTATGGTAAATGCAGTGGACATTCAAATACTCATTGACCATAACATATCCTCCACCATCCATTTGGAATCCACCTGTCCTAGAGAGAATGCATCTTATAATGTTCCCCCAATATGTTTAAATGTTTTATGAGGAAGTATTAACAATCATGTTCAGGTTTCAGTTTCTCCTCCTCGGGCCTTGGGCTCAGCAGCTCTTGGTTATGGAGTCTGGTTTTGTCAGTTTGATCTCATGGAATTTGCAGACTGCATCTATGTGCACAGTAACAGATTGATTCTGGCTGATAGAGGGAAGATGAGTGTGGAGCAAGCGTGGCATGAAACGGACTGTTTGCTTTTTCCACAGTCTGCTGATTCAACCTGCAAACCCATTCCCCAGCGCCATTAGCAAGACCTGTAAAAACACAGGGGCCTCCATAAAGATGACTCTGACGTTTGCAACACGGAGAGGTCTGTTGAGTTGAGAGAGCCCAGTTCTGTACTTATGATTTGGGTCTGGGTATTTTGGCTTCAACACTTGTTTCTGGTTAGAAAGCTAAAAACAAGGGTCTAAACACTGTTCACTCGGATGGTAAAACACATGCTCACTTTTTACAGTGACCCTGGAAACAGAAGGGGAATTCTTATAAATCACAAAGGAAAATAAATAACTTCACCCATGGAGGGAAAGAGACAGCTTGAGAAAAGGGACTTTGGAAAAAGGCTGTCTCTAGACAGCAGTCTTGTGGTAAGTACTAAATATTCATTTACCGCTCTATATGTTTTGGCTTAAAATGCATTATTCTTTGACTGTTATTTCCTGAACACTGTGCTTTTGAAACTTCTATTCCAGTTACCCCATTAGCCATATCCCCTGGGATTTTGTTTCATTTAGTTTTTACAAAGTCAAAAGCCAGCAAATAATTGGAATGTTTGTATAGTGTCTTAATAGGCAAATGTCATAATCTGTCAACATTATATATAATTACATTAATTCCAGCTGAAGTAGACTTTAACCTATACAAAAACACTACTGTAAAGCTGATGCCAAATGCCAAGCCTATATATAGTTGTTCCATCACCCATTTATCTTAATTTTGAGGATAAGTTGAACAAGAATTCAATAGAGCTTCAAATATGGAAGAGCGAAGAGTCTCTAAGATCTTCTTAGGTACGTACCCTGGTTCAATTGTTTATGAACTTTCTTTGCAAAAGTGTTAATGCCGCTAAGTGTCATTAACAACCTGGTTGTGTTTGCCTTCGTGCATGAGAATCTGGTTGGTCCAAGGAAAGAGACAAAGTCACTGATTTCTGAAAGTTGGCCGCTCTTTCACAGTTGCTTGGCTCAGAGGTGTATCTCCCTCTTCTGTTCCCTAATGCATATGAACAGTGTAAGAAATCAGACAAGTCACTCCTTTATCTTTTGCTCATCTACCAAAATAGACATTTAGCTCAGCATCTTTTGCATGTTGTGGAGGGATGTGCTTTATTCATTTGTGTGCTCCCAGGACTTGGCCTGGTGTCTGGGTCTGAGTAGCATCCAATCAAATATTTGTTGAATTGATTTAGGAGTTGCACTTTTCTGACTCTGCTGCTGTAGGTCTTGCTCTGCCAGTGTACAGAGTAGCTATTTACTCATAATTTCTGAGGCTTAATGTCACAAACTATTCCTAGATGTGAGTTTCCAGGAATGGGGAACAGGATTACGTGACACTTTTGTGTCTACTTCCTCTCTTGTTCTTAGAATCAATTTCTGTGTCTCTGTGGGTTATGCACCGACCAGCCTACATTCAGAGACTAAGAAATTTTATAGCATTTTAGGTTCTCCTCCAAATATATGTGCCCTCTTTTCATCTCTTGAGTCTTTCTACCTGTGGGTAGAATGTGATGAAAATTGTGTGCGTGCGTGTGTGTGTGTGTGTGTGTGTGCGCTTATATGTATATTCCCTGGGGGATAGTTTCTGGGGGGAACTTAAGATGAAAAGATAATTTCTCAGCCTCTCCTTTTCCAAAGAAAACACTTTTTACAGATTAACCTGCCTACAGGGTCTGTCATATACCTAAGCAGAGGACTGAGATGCCCATATATTATAATATGAGCAGCACAGGAAAGGTTCTCTTAACCCCAAAATATCCTTGGTGATTAGTCCCTATAGTCCTCAATTCTGCCTTCAGTCCCAGAGAATATGCAAAGATTCTATAAATACAATTATGCTAAGCTATTGTCTTTCAGTAATTAGTAGTAGCCCTCATTAATAAGAGGTCTTGGTTTTTTCCCAAATGTCAAACAGCTGAGCAACATTTTGTTGAGGGAATTAGTAAACAAAAGGATTCAGAGCACAACAGAGTGCTGGGTTGGGGCAGGGAGGGACAAAGTAGTGAATTATCCTGAGGGGGTTGGGTACCTGCAAGTCAGAGAAAGAGGAAACATCATTAATGAAATCGTTGTCCACATTTAAATTTTGCTCAGGGACAGGCTTGATTGTGAGCATAAATCAAAGCCTGTCATAGTACCAGTGCTAGCTGAAAGCCCAAAGACAAGCTTGGGTTCCCCTTGGCATATGGCTCTACCCTGAGTCTTATGGGGCCTGAAGATCCAATTTCTGATTTCCAGCATAAAAGCACACTGGAAAAATAAGAACTCGTTGCTTGGCACCACCTGAGAAGCGTAATCCCATTAAATCTCTCCAAGTGACGCTTAGGAGATTTTTTTTACACCGGTGAAGGATCTTCCTTGTTTCCTGGAGGCAGATTAAGTGTCACATCTGCATGTGGGATTCAATCCTGAAAAAGTGTGCTCTCTTTTGACTATGTTGTCTGGTATATGGGAGTCCTCAAATGCTACTCAACAGTATACAGTTTAGGCCATGTGACTATAAATTTGCCTTCTGTTTGAGTGTTCTCTTCTTTCTTCCTATAAGATACTGAGGCAGTGACAGCAAGAGTGCTCGTTTTGAGTTGGGGCTTCGAGGGTGAGACCCACTGAAAGTCTCTTGAGTGGATTCTATTGCAGCCATCAGGAGGAGAGGTAGACAGGGATGAGGTCAAAGCTGACTGGCTGTAAAGGACTTGAACCCAAGACATTGTCCTCCTCTTTGGCTCCATGTTGAAACCACACAAATAATTAGGAAAGAAGCACAGCGTGATGATTCTGGATAAGGGTTGCTGGAAAATACAAGGGAAAAGAAGCACCTGGTATCCTATACTACACTTCTTTCCCAAGGCAGGGTTACCTTATTTCACTTGATGTTATTTTTTTTAAAATCCTAGAGTGCTAACCTGGGGCCGGGTTATCCAGTCTCCTCACTTGGCAGACAAGGTTATGACTCAGTGAGATTAAGTGTTCTTCTTGAGGTTCCACAACCAGCATACAATGTGGGTCTCCTGCCCGTCACTCCACTTCTGTGCATTTTACTGCATAAAATCCCAGTAAGAGAAGATGTCCCTTCGGAAAACTGAAGAGAGGAAAGAGAAATATACTAAATCTTAAGTCTTGAAATTCCACTGCAGTAACCATTATGACCCACATTTTTGAGAGTTAGAAGGCCCAGAGGTAATTTCCATTTCCACATTTTGCAGGGAAAAAAAAATATTCCTCATAATGTACTGCAAGAATAAGGTGCTATTAACTTCATTATACTTTTTATTTTACATAATCAAATCATGAAGTGTTGAGTAGAAATTATAGCTCCCTTGCAACAGCTTTTAAATTTGTAGGCTGGAGGAACCGCAGCATGAAGAAACCCACAGACCTGATGCTGAAAAAAGCTCCAGTTGGGGGATAGTCCTTGGTGGTCTTTAGTCATCATTTTGCTTTCAGGACAGGACACGGGAGGGTTTGAGTGTGTATGCTTTTGCGTGTGTCTGTGTGTGTACCCTGGCAACGTTGAAGTGCTCTTTGATGTTGATTTTTTACTTGATAAATCACTCTTTTTAAGAAGAAAGTGACAGGTAAGTGAAACTGAAATGAAAAATATGTTTCAAGGTGGGGGGTACATACCCTGAGAGAAAGACAAGTGACTGCAAGTTTGCCTTCACCGGGAGGGGTGCATCGAGTAGCCGCATGTTCACGGCGAGTACAGTCTTCTCTGTGATAGCAATAAAAATCACCCCAGAAATCGAGGCCTCTTCTTGACCCAAAGCTGTTCAGCCCACCCCAGGATGCTTTTTGATCAGAAAAAGTCAGCATTTCACACTGTGCCTTTTTATTTGTAAGAATCATCCCCAGGCTGTCTGTACAGCTATTTGGTACTTGTGGCTGTGATAGCATTTAGCTGATGAGAAGGCTGGGAGTGAATTATCTTTTTTACCATCTCACATATAAATAGCAAAAATTCTCTTTTAATTTGAGGAAAAATTACTTTTTGCTTTTCAGCATGGATGGGAATAGGTTTCTTTTATGAATGGAAAATTCTTTCATGGTACCCTGTTCCTTTTTCCCCCTACCAGAAGGAAGTGAAAACATTGGCCACACTAGATCCTCAGCTCTGAAAACAGTGTGGTTTTGATAAATTCATAAGTGCAGGAAGGCCCCACATAAGTCCTTCAGTTCATCCTTTAGCCTCTCAATGGGTTGTATCAGAACCATTAGAGTAATTCAGCCTTCCACAGGCACATATTAAGTCAGCCAACGAGCATCATGGAAAACCTGTTTTATATTTGAGACTTTTTAGTAGCTATGGAATATGCTGGATAGTCACCATTTCTACTCCATCCTTCTATACCTGGCTGTGCACCCCTGGAGGATGTGTCACACAGACCTTGTCAATAGGCTCCTCTATCTTCTGGCATCTAGTTAGCTTTGGCCAACGGGGGTAACTAGCAGGAGATCAGAGGTCAGGCGGGGAGAAAGGTCAAGATCATTGCTTTCCTGTTCTGTCCTCGTCTGGTCCTGAACCACAATGATTGGACCACTCTGTCTAAGGTCACAGCTTCTGTTGAGCAATCCTCTCCCACAAAACCACAGTTCTCTCTGTGTTCTGGCACCTTTCCTCTTCCCATGTCCCTTCAGGGTTCTTGGTAGTAATGACTCTTGGGTGTTGCCAGTCTATCTCATGTTGGTTTGCTTTAAGTCTGCCCACACGTTATTGCATAGGTCCTTTACCCAAATCTCAATTAGATAATTTGTGTGTGCCATTATTTTCGTGCAGAACCCCTGACTGATACAAGGCAATAGTTTACTTTTGGAAGCCAACCTAATAAGCAGAAAAAATGATAGAACATGGAGGAGGTGAATGGCATGGCACTGACTGTGAGAGGCACCAAGTCATGGGGGGGAGTGTGTAAGGAGCACCATGAAGAAGCTGGAGGTAGAATGTGCACTGAGGTGATTCGAGAGCTTGCTTCAGTAGCACATGTACTACAACTAAAACAATGGGGACAGTTTGGTGGGCGAACAGAGAAAAAAGGGCAACCCAAGGATATTGTCCCATACCCTCTGGTAATAACTCATGTCATTGCTGAATTGGCTTTTCCTAGTCAAATTGACTAGGCTCAAGGATGCTTCCATACCTGGCAAAACATTACTCCTGGGCGTGTCTGTGAGGGTGTTTCCAGAAGGGATTAGCATTTGCATCAGTAGATCCAGTAAAGAAGTTTGCCCTCAAAATGTGATTGACTGAAGACATGAGTAGGACACTAAGGCAGAGAAAGGTCATACCTGCCATTTGCATGAGCTGAGACATCCATCTTCTTCTATGCTTGTAAACTAGCACTCCTTCTTCTTAGGACTTTGGAGTTGGGCTGGAACTTGCACCATTAGTTCCCTTGGTTCTCAGGACTTCAGGTTGGGACTGGGGCTACAGCGCTGGGTGTCCTGGGTTACCAGCTTGCAGACAGAATATCATGGGGCTTCTCAGCCTCTAGAATTACAAGTCCATTCCTTATAATAAATCTATATTTATATGTATATTTATATTTACAGAGGGACAAATTCTGACAAATACACAAATGTAGATTTCTACTGTTTTATCTTCAGTTATTTCACCCCTGTTCAGTGACCGGAAGTAATTCCAAAGCAGGGTTCAAAGCAAACTTTGACCGGAACAGTGACCGGAAGTAATTCCAAAGCAGTTTTCAAAGCAAACTTTGAAAATCCAGATAGTAAATCTTTTAGGTTTTACAGGCCTATGAGCAGCCACAACTACTCAACTCTGCTGCTGGAGCAGGAAAGCAGCCACAGACAATACATGAATAAATGGACATGGCTTATGTTCCAATGAAACTTTATTTGTGAGGGCAGCAGCCTGGATTCTAAAGGATATTTGTACATGGTAAATAGGAAACTTGAAGGTCTAGTTCACTTTTCCTGGGTGCTGACTTTCTGAGTAGTGACCTGTGTTTACCCTCACGATGCACAATATGCTGAGACAGGCAAAGGAGCAGGTTTAGGATGTCAAACAATGATATATATACCCAAGTACATGAATTTGGGCAAAGGTAACTATTTTAGAAAGCTCAAACTCACTGAGACTTTTTCTAAATGCAAAAGAGGGGCATTATTAGTGTTGCTCAGTATCGCCAGTGGATTGTGAAAACTAACCAAGACTGCATTTTCGTAGTGTTCCTGGCATGACTGTAGCTCTCTTGACTCTTGGTGCTACGTTTGAGCTACCTCTCACCATAGCAATGCTAGACAGAGCACAAATCACTAGGTTGCTAGAGGTTTCTAGCTACTCAAATCCCAGCTACCCGTGACCCCTTCTACTAATGGAAGCCTATGTGAAATATGGTTTACTCAGTGCCTCTCACCACTGGGCAAAGGTCAGCTTGCCCTCCAGGAAGCCTGACCTTTGTGCTCTGATATAAAGATTGTTTGAAATTTTTCAAGTGAGCATCAAGTGGAGGAAGGTCAATAAATAAGAGGGAGGTTTTTATTCCTCAGCTACATTATTCCCCACAACAGGGCTGTTATCTTGGCTGTCTCCTGGATATCCCAAGAAGAACAGAGACCATGCTCTGGATCCAGGTGTGGGTGGGAAGGTGTGGTGCTGAGGATCCAGCCAAAGCTCATTTTTGGGAAGAAGCAATAGGTGGGGAACAGACTGGCTTTGGCCTGGGGTAGCTACCTTCCCAAAATGTTGTGCTGAATCTTTGACTGCTCCCCTTTGACAGTAGACAATGGTGGAATGAGAAAAGTGTCAAATGCTTAAGTGAATACATAATGAATCTGCCTTGCAGCCTAGCTGAGCCTATCATGGCAGGTCAAGAACATGCTGGAGGAATGTCCTGACCAGGTCTCTCCAGCAGCATAGACACCTGGGGGCTATGGATTGATTTGGTGCAGATGGGCTGGGAAAAGACAGGGAGGCTTGGCCAGGTAGGCACAGCCCAAAATAACTGGTTGCTAAGGGTCTTAAAGGGGCCCCAGATGAGCAGGAAAATATCAGAACCCACCAAGAACAGCGCTGGGAGGGAGGCTGGAGATATGAGCAATATTGCTGTTGAAAATAATCTGAGTGGAAGGCAGGACAAAGGAGCAGAAACAGAATATACCTAAGCAGTGGACATAGAGTATGTTGGCAGTGGGGACTGGTAAAGTCTACTGGGGTGCCTGGCTGACTCAGTCAGTGGAGCATGTGACTCTCAGGTTGTGAGTTCAAGCCCCACATTGGGTGTAGAAATTGCTTAAAGATAAAAAAAAAAAAATCTTTGTGCTTGCTTCAGCAACACATATACTAAAAATTGGAGTGATACGGAGAATATTAGCATGGCTCCTACACAAGGATGATGGTAAAGTCTACCCTCCAAGCCACTTTAGCAGACAGCTTAGCATGTTCAGGCAGTGACCATGCACTGAGTATGAACCAGGATGGCTCTCTTCCCTTGGTGATAATAGCTGAAATTTACTGAGGCTTACTATGTGCCAGGACACTCTGCTCAGTGCTTAAGATGGAAATTGTCATTCACTAACGACGACACTTAATTATTCCTATTTTATGAATAAAACTTCTGAAACTTAACAGGTTAAGGAATTTCCTCAGGGCTGTAGAACTGATGTGTGGTAGACTTGGGATTTCAACTCCGTTGTGGCTGCCTCCAGATCATGCTGTCACTCCACAAGTAGCAGCTCAGAAGCAGTGACTGGGAGTGTATGGCAGTGACTGGGAGCTCCTTGCATTGTGCTTCCAATTGCAAACAGCCCCAGCTTCAACAGGCTAGAAGTATACAGGTGTATCAGCACATCTCCCATATCTCTGCCTGCTGATGAGACAGACCAGGCCTGATTTTACTAAAACGGTTGTCAAAGGGTTGGAGGTTGGGAGGGAGATACAAAGAATAAAGAATGCATATGTTGGAACTCAGTCTAGGTCTGACTTCTGGTCTTGTGCCTTTTCTGATTAACCAAGTCTTGGAACCAGCTTCCACAGAGATTAAAGTTTATGATAGTGTTTATATATATAAAATCTCTCTATAATATATCGTATCTATAACTTTGTGTTTTTACCCACCTGGGGACTCATTGTGGTGTATACATGTACCAGATGGAGATAAAGAGTGGATTGGGAGTAGAGGAGGGAGGAATTATGGATTACAAGGTGCATCCAAAGTATAGCTGTCACGCAGTATGCAACAGGTTTTATAACTTGAGTGATGAAATGATCACATGGCTGCACATTCTTTTGGGTGAGCCCCTGAGTGATGGGGGTGGGTAGAGTGCCAACATCATTTCCCCTGAGGGGATTCCCCCCAAAATGCCATTTGCTTGCTCACCACTTGAAATTGATGCCCCCTTCTCTGGTGTTACACAGAGGAATGACTCCGTTCAGTATGGTGATGGCTTACCCTGAATGGCTTCTCTTCCCTTCTTCCTTCCTCTTATTGAAAGTAAGGCAGTCTGTTGCCATAATCCTATATTCCAAAGTTTTTATTAAAATGCCCTTTCCTGAGCTGCCATAATGTTTACCTCTGGTCTTTTTCACTGCATTCAACATTTTGTCACATGCCTGTCTGTCATAAATTGAGGTTTCTCAGTGTATTTGACATTTTGAACGCTGTATTTCTTTGTTGCAAAGTTGAGCGTGTTCTGTGCATTGTAGGATATTAGCAGCACCCCTGGCTTCTATCCACTGGATGCTAATAGCACCCTTCCCCCAGCTGTGACAACCAAAACTGTCTCCAGACATTGCCCAGTATCCCCTGGAAAGCAAAATCAGGCCTGACTGAGCTGAATTGTAAGGTCCTAGAGGACTGAGCTGAATTGTAAGGCCCTGTCATACTCACATTTGGGTCCCTCAAGTTGGACACATGAAAAACATGCCGTGCAGTGAATGAATGGATGAATGAATGAGTGAACTCACAGGTTAGTGGCCATTTGTGAACTCAGTACACACTATCAGGAGATACTGGATATGGAGTAAGGGGGCACTACCTGGAGGAGGGAGGCACTGAGCGCTGGATCAAACGTTTGGGAGGGTGGACGACAACCTTTTCAGTTTTACCAAGGATGATTCCAGTATGTGTATAAAGACTTTTGTTTTACATCAGAGATTTTTAACATAATACCTCAACCCTCTTGAGTTCCAAGGTGCTTGATCGGGCAACTTTATGAAAAGGCTCCAGGGGTTTTGAATTCTCTGAAATGCATTGTATTAAATTTTATATGTATGTGCATATGTGCACTTTTTTATAGGGAGGGAGTCCATAGCTATAATCATATTCTCAAAGGTATCTGTGACCCAAGAGTGATTAGGTAGCTTCCTCTGCCATTAGTCTAGCAAGCCTGGTCCATAAGACCCGCACACAGATGGCTGACCTTACCCAGGTCACAGAGCAGGATCTCAGAAACACCTGGCTCCATCACCTGTACTCACCTGCTGCAGTGAGTGCTGTCTGCCTGCTGCAGACATAGACCTATACATACATGGGGTTCTCAGAGATCACTTAATCAAGATAGGAACTGGAAACATTTTGAAAGCCCTTTGTAAATGCTCTGTTATTTACAATAAAATGATACTGCGTTGTAAGAAATAGGTACAAATGAGCAGCGACATTTGCTTGGAGTGTTCTGTGTTTTCTTAGAGCTCAGGGATCTGCTTGTCATTCTCCTGGTGTTTCACCATATTTCAACAATGGGAGTCATCAGATCATACAAGTTTCCATGGCAACTGAGGTTTCTGTATCCTCCTCTGGCAGCCTAAGATTGTTCCCGTGGCAGATTCTCTAGTGTTTTGTCCATAACAAGAGGTAGAGCTTTTATCGATCTCCTTAGAAGCTGGTCTTCCAACCCAGTAGGCGTGTTCTCCCTGACAGGTGCGTGTTTTCCTCTGTAGTGTTCCTAGTTGATCAGCACTGGAACTGAGCACCTGCTAAGGTCACTTAGCACTGTGAAGTGCTATTTCTTAGCACTCAATTAGAAATGCAAAGCATGATTTCCATTTTACAAAGCTTTACAAAATATAGTCACATATATACAAATCATAGTAATACCAGGAGGTATACAGTGGTGCAAACAAGAGTGATGGGATTTAGGAAGGAGTTTGCTCTTCTGACTGTATTGATCAGAGAGGGCTTTCCCAAGGAGGACAGCTTTATCTCCATCCATGAAATTGGTCCAAATTTAATCTGTGGTGTCCCTGAGGTCCCTGAAGAAGTTTATTGAGAAAACCACAATGTCTTAAAAGAATAGAGTATGACTCAAAGGTGCCTGGCTTATACTTGAGGAATTGCCGAGACCCTAAGAAAGCTCTATTGTGATCCTGAATTATTGTCTTAACTTTCCTCTTGTCCCTCTTGCCATCCCTCCCCCATCCTCTTACCCACGCTTCCTGGTACATCACACAGCTAAATCATTTTGATTTCCTTTCTTCTCATTTTTCAGTGTATGCTATACCAACTGTACATATATATTAGCTGTATTTCAGCAGCCTGTCTCACACTAATTTACCATCCTCTAGTATAGTTCATTATTCTCAATTAATATTTAGTAAGCATCCACAGGGTTCATGGCTGGGAATTAGGCAGCATTTTCACTTCCCTTTCTATTGCCATGTTCTGTTGCCTTGGCTCAGCTTAGCCAGTATTTATGATCTTTCTGCCAGTTTTCTATTCATGTGACAGCCCTCATACTCATCCCAATTTCAATTAATATTTCAACAGCAAAACCAGGAGCCATTGTATTAAAACGCTTCACTTAACACCAGATGTACTGCCTCAATGCTGTCCCTTTCATGTACTAATTTTGCAATTCTTGCCTAACACGGAATCCCGTTTGTCTGGGCTGCTCTCTACAAGCCCAAACAGTGGTTCCTCCAGGTTCCTTTGCATTCCAGGCAGTTCCAGATGTTTCCTCCTCAAAAATTTCAGTTCCTTAACTAGGCTTAATAGATCATAATTGTCCACTTCCGAAGATGCCTCTGAGGTTTGCTTGCCTTCTGTCTTTCAGCACCTTTCTAGTCCTTGTCATAAGCAATTGTCTTCAGCTTGGTAGGTTTCCTAATACAATTAATTCATTGACTGCTCTCATGCACATAGATGCGTTGAGGGAAATAAAATCATTTGGTCTGATAAACTCTGGTATCCATCTGTCAGAGACAGCAGATAAGTAGGTTCTGTTGGCCTTTCTGGGAGGAGGAACTATTGTCATAGGCCTGCTGTCCCTGGGGATGGCCAGGTCATGAAGGCTGCCATAATCTGGTGTGAGTGGGCACAAGGCTGAGTGCAAAGTGTTTGAAATTACCAGCCAGATGTGGCAGCAGTAGGTAGCTACTCTGAGATCTTGTGGGCCAGGTTTGGAGCTCTGCTGATAGGTCCCTGAGGCACAATATCTGACCTACTTCCTGTTTGGTGAGGTCTAGCAAAGAGGAAGAGAAGGTAGAAGAGAGCCAGATCTAAAGTGGTCAGAATTTTTCATCCTCTTAGGAGGACCTTAGGAACTTTACATAGTTTTTCCTACAAAGACTGCATCAACAATATTATTTCTTTATTTACTGCATCAGTTGAGGTCCTAGGAGGAAACTGATGGCACACTCAAGACAGTTTGTTTATTTATTTTTTAAGTTAATTTATTTTTTAAATTTATTTTGAGAGAGAGGGAGAGAGAGAGCAGGGGAGGGCAGAGAGAGAGAGGGAGAGAAAATCTCAAGCAGGCTCCATGCTGTCGGCACAGAGCCAGAGGTGGGGCTTGATCCCATGAACCGTGAGATCATGACCTGAGCCAAAATCAAGAGTCAGACACTTAACCAGCTAGCTGAGCCACCCAGGTGTCCGTGGAGGACAGTTTAATAAAAGACCTCTTACAAAGGCGGGGCAGGATGTAGGGAATTCAACAGGATAACAGTGCAGGGGAATAACGTGACCATACAACCATGTGGCCAGAAGGAGAGAGCCACTTGGTAGCAAGTGTCACCTTAGATAGAGGGATGCAGCCAACCAGTGTTGGCCCAGCAGGGTGGGGATCAGGGCATGAAAAGTCCACTTCCCCACCCACTCTCCAGGGCCTTCTGGCACCTCCCATTTGCTGAACCCACTTGGAAACCAGAGGGAAAGGGGCCTACATAGCATCACGGGGGCACAGAGCAGGGTAAAGAAGGATAGAAAGTGGATGTTTAGGGGCCAACAGAACACATTCAGCACATTTATCTTATTATAATCTATACCACACCTAGTCTGGAATGGGAAGAAAACACTATCGTAAACCAGATTAGGTTACTATTTCTATATTATTAGAAACAGTTTCCTATGAGTTGCTTTTGAGCCCATTTCCTTGGAAGTTGGTAACAACTTGGTTTAACCAGAACAATATGATGTGGTATCTTCACAGCACAAGTTCCACATGGCCAGTGACACTGTCTTGTCTAAGAGGTCCTGATAAAAGTGCCTAGTGCAATGCTGTGGGGTGGCTGGAGTGTCATATAATGGATTGATCATTGCATTAGAACTCCAAGTCTGCATATTTGAACTTGAGGTGAGACCTTCAGTAGATGTGTGGCCTTCAGCAAGTTTCTTAAACTCTCTGAATCTCTGTCTCCTTGATAGTGGGTTTGCCATGAACATAAGAGAAACAAAGACTCAGAAAGTTGTCTTGGAGATTGTAGGACTCTATGCCAATGAAACGTATCATATTATAGCCATGATGGCTTTCCTCACTGCTAAACTTCAGCCTCTCAAAACTATAAGCAGCAGGGGCAGCTTCAGGAAAAGCACATACGAAGAGCCTACTGTGTGTAGGGCACTCATTTTAGAGGCTGCAGAGGAAATAGATGTCACGTAATGTAGTAGAAAGAGCTTGGGCTGTTAGAATCAAGGGAAGGGGTTCAAATGGAGCACACAACATAGTGCTCGGCGTGTTACCTCCTCCTCCTCCCTGAAAATATGTGGAGCCAGCTGACGTCGCAACTCCAGATGGCAGTTTTCTTTGTCTGCAGATGGAAAGAGACATTCAGAAAAGACTTTTTTCTAAATGTTTGATTTGCGTATATTCATATATGATGTTTAAAAACCGAATGGCATATCCATGATGTGACCAGCCAGAAATGTTCCCCAGGTGTTAGCTACAGGTTGTATCAGACAAGACCTTGGATTCCTTTCTTCTTAGGCCAACTGCCTCAGTAGTCCCCTGTTAATGAGCTGTACTCCAGACCTTCTTATATGGAGCATTATATTTTTCTGGAACTTTTGGCCTACTTCTCTCACCCTTGAAGCTCAGCCAATGTCTATTTATAACAGGCAATTTTATTCCAAAGGCTTGCAGAAGTGCCCATAGCCTTATAAACAAGTGTACAATGACTCCCTGTGCACAGGGTCCTGCTGGGTCCTCGGCCCCAGGCCCTCTGCCCCTGATAGAATCAGGCTGGAGACTGGGCTGCAGAGCCGAGCTCTCTTTTGTTTGTCTTATGCCTTCAATTGCTTTGAGCTGTGCCAACTCGGAGCAGTGGGAGACTTGATTTGGAGAAGGGGCTGAAGATCATTTCCCATGTGACTCTCTCTCTCTTTACTTCGAAGGGGGCAAAACAGACTTGGAGGGTTCGAAGCAGGAAAGATTTTCCGCTACATAAAGAGAACGCAAGAGGAAACAGGGTCCCAGTGGCCTCTTGCCAGGCCCCAGGAATGCGCCAGCCCTGGGAATTGGCCCCTGGCCAGCCTCCTCAGAGGCTGCTGACTTGGGAAAACTGGCTCTCTGGCCGCTGCCAAGAATGCAGACAATGGTCTTTTGGTTATTTCACTTTTGAAAGTTAGCCTTTTGTTTTATTATCACCAAAGGTAACATTTATTGGGCACCTATGTATGCATGCCAAAAGATAAAATGCATGATTGGAAGTCAGTGTAACTTAAACCGAGCAGAAACACCAGGGTCCTCATATAATATTTTAGGACCTGCTTCTAATTAGGGCCTAATCCTCTACTCGGGTATGTTGGTACCTTGGATGTGAGCACTGACTGGTACTGAGATTCTAGAATTAAAATTAGTTTTTAAGTGCTAAACTGAGCTGCATTATGTCCCTTGAAAGGGCTGACATGAAGCTTATCCGATTGTCATTTGGTTGAGAAAGGACTTTGAGAAAATGAAGCACAGGACCACTGGGTTCTGAGGAGGGAAAGAGACCATAATCCAGCCATTGGTTGGGGATACTGGATTCTGGGGATGGAAAGAGGAGGGACCAGTACACATTCCCCTCAGTGTGTGATCATTTAGTATGGAATGATGATGATGGTGTTAGTGAGTAATCAGATGACCTTAAATCATTCCATATGGCTTTTCATTTTCATCTGACTTGGTGCTATTGATAACAATTATAGCCAATAACATATTTATTATATTCTGGGTGCTGGACTTAAATATTTTATTTGTATTAGTTCATTTAATTTTCACAACAACTCTACAGGGAGATACTATAACATCCCCTTATACAGGTGAAGAAACTGAGGCTAAAAATGAAATAATTTGTCCAAGATCACATGACTAGGAAACTCCGAGGTCTATCTTACCACAGCACTCATGCTGCTAATACCTGTACCATCTAGGTGTACCTTAAGTACATTTCAAAGTTGAGGGGAGCATGCCTCTCTGTGCTTTGATCAGTGAGCTTTCTGGCTTCCCCTTCCTCTGGTGTTGGGGTTGGCTTCTTTCTGAATGCCATCTCAGTGCCATAGCTTCAATGACACTTTTTATGGTGGCTCTCCTCTGTAGTAGTTTCCCTGGAGCTTTTTACTCAGATAACAGTCTGGCCTCCCTCGTGTGTAGAAACTTTCCTGTGTGCTGTGATGAGAGCTTCTACTAGTGTTCCGAGCAGTGCAAGAATGGGGAAAGCTTCTCTGAAGAAGTGCCTGGAAGAGGTGCAGGCCCTGAGGCCCTCATACCTCATTTTAAGAAAGTTCTATATATGTGAATCCAGGTTTATACAAAAGATGCATCCGTGGTTGCTTTTCATCTTTCCAGAGAAATTCCTGACATAACAAAGGACTCCCCAGAAGATTTTTTTTTATTTTTTAAATTTTTTTTTCAACATTTATTTATTTTTGGGACAGAGAGAGACAGAGCATGAACGGGGGAGGGGCAGAGAGAGAGGGAGACACAGAATCGGAAGCAGGCTCCGGGCTCTGAGCCATCAGCCCAGAGCCCGACGCGGGGCTTGAACTCACGGACCGCGAGATCGTGACCTGGCTGAAGTCGGACGCTTAACCGACTGCGCCACCCAGGCGCCCCAGAAGATTTTTTTTTAAATAGGCCTTAATGCATTTTAAATTGATTGAATTTTCAAAATTCAATTTGCGGTGGTAGTTTCCCATGGAGCTAAATGTCCAACATGAGACCTTTTTTTTTTTCCCCTCTGTGATGGAAAACAGATCACAGATGATATTTTGGGTTGAAATGCTTTCCCCAGGAGCCCTTGAAAAGCCTGGAGTGCGTGTCATTGTGTATGGACGGAGTTTTTACTCAGGACGAAGAACAAAGTCATAACCAGGAATCCCAGATTTTGATTCCTCCCTGGAGGTGTCTTTGTTACTCTGAGCTCTGGTGGGGATGGTCAGCAGTATGCTGTATAATAAAGAATGGCTGGTATCCTACACTTAATCCAGAGTGACTCCGTTATCTTCAGACTCTTCCTCTCATCTCTGAAGGACTTCTGGCATGTGACTCTACAAAAGTTCTTCCACTGTTGGAATTTATATCCGTTAAATGTTTACTTTTACACATACCATGGAACCCAATCTTCTGGAGAGATGAAAGAGAAAGAAGAAAGATGGAAAATTAACTTAGACACAGATTATTGGCCATTGGTGATGTGCCAGGAACTGCACAGATCCATCATACATATTTTGATTCTTTCTTTCAACATATCTTTATCGTGGTTGGTTCTTCACAGAATTCTATGGTGACCAAGAAAACTGTTGTCCTTCTCTCATAGAGTTGATAGGCATCTAATTCTTCCGGCAACCTGTGATGCACGTAGCATAATTCCTGTTTCCGAGATGTGGAAACTGAGGCTCTAAAAGGTTAAATAGCTTCCTTAAAATCACCTAAGTTAGCAAGAGTGGGCACCGAGTTTCTGAACCAGAACCAAGTCTGACCAAAGTCACCACAGGCCAGTTTCTTAGTTATTCTATACTCTGTACTATTTGGAATATTCAATTAAGGATCAGATCTGTACTTCTTGGTTAATGAAATCCTGTCTGGAAATAACAACAACGACAAAACCTTGTTTTAAATGAGGCATTAACTAGGGGCACCTGGGTGGCTCAGTTAGTTAAGGGTCCACCTTCAGCTTGAGTCATGGACTCATGTTTCATGAGTTTGAGCCCTGCATCAGGCTCTGTGCTGACAGCTCAGAGCCTGGAGCCTGTTTGGGTTCTGTGTTTCCCTCTCTCTCTCTGTCCCTCCCCCGTTTGCTTGTGCGCTCACCCTCGATCTCTCTCTGTCTCTGTCTCTCTCAAAAATAAATAAACATTAAAAAACATTTTAACAAAAAAAAATGAGTTAAGTAAAAGGAGTCTTAGTCTTGCAGGAGCAGGAAGAACATTTATCCTTTTTCCTATGTGATTACCAGATCCCAGGGGAAAATTGGAAAAAAGCAAATGCAGTGGTTATTATGAAGGCACAGCCATTCAAGTCACACATGTAGTGTTCAAAGTCCTCTGCTCAGAGAGGATCCAGCTCAAGATTATTGCTGCTGTTGATAAGCGTGTTGCTGCAGGGATCCTTTAGAAAGGAAAATGAAACCAGCTAACAGAAAGGACACACAGCTCTTAGCATTATAAAATAAGACCAGCTCTGCTACTGATTAGCTGTGTGCCCTCCTCGACTCTTTACATTTTGCTGAGCCTCTATTTTCTCCTCTACTTATAAAGTATCATGTGGCACAAGAGCAGAGAGAGAGAGAGAGAGAGAGAGAGAGAGAGAAAGTAAAAAGTTAAACTCCAGTACCAGGGAGAAATGTGATGAAGTAAGAGAGAGAGAGAGAGAGAGAGAGAGAAAGTAAAAAGTTAAACTCCAGTACCAGGGAGAAATGTGATGAAGTAAGAACTAGGGGATGGAACAGGGATTTTAACTTGTCCATAGTCTACCATAGTCTAGCCCAGCAGAGGGGAGCTTTGAGAGATGGTCCATGAATGGCTGGGAAAAAGGAAAACATGTATGATAACAGTCACTCTAATAAAGAGAAAACAAAGTGTCATTGCTGGAGGCACTGGCTTTGTTCCTTTTATGTGTCCCTGCAGCCGCTAAGTAAAGCTTTATCCTGGCAAGTACTGTAAGTGATCCATACACTCTCTTAATTAAATAACCAAAGATGGCACGTTCCTGAGAGCTGGAGGTGCTCAACCACTCTCAAGAGGCCCAGGAAGCAGGCTCACTCATTTGTACACAATGGAAGATCTTTCCTGAAGCCTGCCACTGTCCAGAGCAGGGAAAAGGCACCACCTCCCTCCACAGGGAGATTTTTCATTTCCCAGACACACGTGGAAGTTCACCATCCATTCTTCACTTATCAAATTTTCATTGAGCACCTTATGTCTGAGGCTCTGTGCTCCTATTAAAATCTTTAAAAAATATAGCTATATTAAAAATTCAGCATTTTTTCTCTGAATTTCTGCAATGCTTCCTTCAGAACTCTGGTGGTGAGAGAGCCCCAGTGGGGAGCCACACAGATGGAAGTCATAGAAGCTTAAAGCATGCGCTTGAGGAGTTGGGTTCAGGAGGCTTTCCTCCCTTTGGCTGTGTATGAATACCAAGAATATAACCTCCGTATATGACAGAAAGAGGAATGAAGGTAGAAAACTGAGTCAGTCTTGAGACTGGAGTAACTCTACAGTCAGGCAAGGACACAACTCCTTTCCAACACATGGATCCAATTTCTTCTTTGCTCACTCAGCCCTGAGAAAGCAACTAGCATTTATGTGATGTTCCAGAATGAAACAGAGCAGTGGCCCATAATATACCTTTGGAGGAGGCTTTGCAAAAGCTACCGAAATGGTAGATCACAAACTAAGCATTGTATTTTCTGCTTATTTCCCAAACTATATAAATACAGCACATTCGGGAAAAGGTGCCTGTAAACTAGATGAAGCTATGTGCACATGGACTGACAGAGCTGTCATGGAGTTTTGAGATGTGGGGGAAACCCAAGGCCAGACACCAAAGCAGTGGCCATTCAGTCGTGACAAGTACATGATGTGAAAAAAAATGTAGGGATACTTGATGCTTTCATGAAGCAAACACTGCTTGTCCAGTATTGAGTGTTAATGCCCCTTCCTTATTGAATTTTGTGGTTTCTGATCTTGTCACATGGTTCAGATATTCCCAGGGGGACTGGAAAAGTGTAAGATGTAACATGGTGGTATTTCTTGAAACTAATTATCTGAGAGAATTAATGGAAAATTGAATGGACTAAGGTTTCACACTTGAATAAGACTCACCATCATCCATGACAACGTACAAATTGATCCATTAGAAAAGTTAATAACTTTGCTATTGTTAATAGTAACTAGTTTAGATCTGACTATCAGGAGTAATCAAATCAATATTTCTGTGTCCATCATCTTTGTATACACACCTAATAAACAGACTAAATAAATGAATAAACAACTTTAATTCTGAGTATACAACTAAAATGCTTGAGCTCTCTATTCATGCTCTATACAAGAAAAAAATTCATTAGTGAGTTAAATTATATTTGCGGAGATCTCAGTCAAAAATGTGTCTGTGGAATCTAAATTCTAGTACTTATTTTCAGGGGAAAACTTCTAAGGGAATAATCTTTATATCTTAGTCATTAAGTTCCTTAGATGGAATCGAAAAGAGTTAATCAAAGACTCCCTTCTATAATTACACTCAGATAGGTAGATTCATTGTATTGGTTTTTGAGTCTGGGAACTCATTTTGATCTCAAGCTTCTATAGGAGAAGATATTTACAGTTCTCATTGCCATGTCCCCAACATAATGCAGTGTCCAGCACATAGTAGGGCTCAGTAAATGCCTAGGGAGTGAATTGCTGAGTGGCTCTGGGCTCCACACTCTGTTCCCAGCTTTTTCACTAACTGGATGAGACACTCTGGACAATTCTCCTTTCCCTTCCGAGCTTCAGCTTCACTGGCTTGTCTTTGTGATAACAGGTTGGGTCCCCAGTGACTTGTCAAGTTCCTTAGAGCTCAATGACTCCATGATAGCAAGTGTCTTGTACAATGTGAGAGATACCAAAGAAAGGAGAAAAGAAGATTTCAGTTATCAGTGTGTTCCTAGCAAAAGATGGGTTTCAGTGACTGAGCAAGAATAATGGGCCTCTCCTCTGTGGTGCATTTAAATAAGTGATAAAGTTGGAAATTTCTAATGATGGGACTGTAGGCATCAGTGAGCGGAGAAGAGAGAAATATTATAGGGAAAGAAATTTATGTCACAAATATATCACCATTATAAGAACCCTAAGGTTCACTTCTGAGGGAAATTTAATATTAGATAATTTATACTATCTAAGAATTAGTTATTTGCTTAAATTCCTTTCAAATGTTTCAAGATAGACCTTTTAAAAGTCAGTTTGTAATCCCAGTTTAACGTTTGGTTTTCCCATTTTGCCCAAAACCACCCTATAAACTTTTCTTTTTCTACTTTTTAAATTTTAGTTGATACACAATGTTGCATTGTTTCTGGTGTACAACATAGTGAGTTGACAAATCTGTTATGCTATGCTGATCCCAAGTGTAGCTGCCATCTGTCAGCGTACGACACTATTACAAACCATTGACTACGTTCCCCAGGCTCTACCTTTCATCCTCATGACTTATTCATTCTCTAACTGGAAGATATTCTCTAACTTATTCATTCCCCTTCACCCATTTTGCTTATCTCTCCATCCCCCTTCCCTCTGGCAACCATCAGTGTGTTCTCTGTATTTATGGATCCATTTCTGGTTTTTGTTTGTTTATTCATTTGGGTTTTTTTTCCCTTAGATTCTACGTATAAGTGAAATCATATGATATTTGTCTTTGTCTATCTGACTCATTTCAGTTAACATAATACCTTCTAGGTCCATCTGTGTTGTTGCAAATGACAAGACTTCATTCTTTTTTTATGACTGAGTAATTTTCCATTGTGTATCCATACCATATCTTCTTTGTCCATTCATCTATTGATGGACACCCTGTTAGCTTTAAAATCAATTTAAGGATTCTGTTTTGCCAAGGGCATTATTGGCTCATCCAGGTGTGGCCATTCCATTTGACACTCTGATATTTGAGATAAATTATTGCTGTGTCTGGTTTGCAGAACTTCTACTCAAGTTGTACCTCAGAACTCTTTTGCTTTCCAAAATTCTGCAGAAAGACATGTGTCAATGGAGCAGTGTCTCCAATCTGATAAATATACTTGAGTTGTAAATTACAAGGAAAAGCCTTGCCAAAAGTCACACTTTTGTGAACTTCAGAGGGGTTGAATAAATGGTGAGACCTCACTCATTTGGAAGATTTGGAGTACAGTGACTACCCTATTGAATATTTTTTAATATATTCTTTTTAAGATTTATTTATTTTTGAGAGAGAGAGCACAAGCAGGGAAGGGGCAGAGAGAGAGGGGGACAGAAGATCTGAAGCGGGCTCTACGCTAACAGGAATGAGCCAGATGTGGGGCTCAAACTCATGAACCATGAGATCATGACCCCAGCGGAAGTCAGACGCTCAACCGGCTGAGCCACCCAGGTTCCCCAAGTGAGTATTTTTTTTTTAAAAGGACGAAGCTTAAGTCTTTACAAATTTAAATTATAGTTGAATTAATAGCAAATAGAATTTTCCTCTGTCTGCTTTGAAAAATGAATTATCTCTGTATTTAAGAGTCTGGGTTTTTGTTGTTGTTGTTGTTGTTGTTGTTGTTTGTTTCTCTTTTTCTCTTTGTTCATTTGTTTTTCTAAATGCCACATTTGAGTGAAAGCATATGGTTTGTCTTTCTCTGACTTTTTTCACTTAAGTAAGTGATTGCCAGAGGGGAGGTGGGTGGGGGATGAGTGAAATAGGTGAAGAGGATTAAGGGTGCACTTACCTTGATACACACTGAGAAGCGTATAGAATTCTTGAATCATCCGATCATATATACTTGAATGTAATATAACTTCATGTTAATTACACTTGAATAAAAATAAATAGAACAAAAAATAAATCAATTATCTATGGTTGGCATTGCTTTTCAAATCTAAAATCAGACCTCCAAGTTGTTAAAAGCAGTGTGTGTCCTTTTCATAAGATTCTGTGTTTTTTGCTACAAGATGATTTACACTCTGAAGATTTCAGATTGAATAATTATACACTTCCAGGTAATGAAGTCCAGACTTATAAATGTTTAAAGTATATGCTCTTCTAAATCCTTGTGAATGATGAGAGAAACTCTTTGAAAAAATAGTATTGCATCAGAAACAAATTGGGATCCATTCTTTACCTGTGAAAATCAAGGGATCTGCAGAATAACACGTGGCTTGTATGTCACTTTTCCTTGGCCATGAGTCATGGGTTGGTTTTTGTGGTTTTTAATCTCTGATGAGGTGGCAATATGTGTCCACCTGGCATGGATTTTTATCACCTAACTTTCTAAAAATGTCTGATTCCATCTAGCTTGTGCATTTTTAGAACCCAGAGATGATTGACTTAAGTCAAAGGATTTGAGTATTTCCTTCTCTTGTGATAGTAGTTTAGACTTGCAAATAAGCTTTGTGAGTTAAATATTTATATCACATCCAGATAATAGAAAATTAACCAGACTTTTTTTTCCCAGTTAAAGTCTGGTTAATTTTACCAATTTGGTACTGGGTTTCAAACCAAAAATAGATAATAATTCTTTGATATAAGTCCCTAAGTGACTTTGGTCAATCTGCCTCACATTTGCAAACAAGGAGATAAAGCTAGTGACATCTGGCAGCTCCAATCCAGTAACTGAAATATTACCCATAACTTCCAAGTTAGTCTTGCAGAGCCTACTTCTCCCTATGCAAAGAAAACAATCTTGGGTTGGAAACCTGTATAAGAATTCAAATAATATTGTCAGCCAGCAGGTTCCTTGAATCAGGAGGTCACTGGCCTGGGCGTGACTGCTAGCTTTCAGAGAGGACTGGGTTATTCTTGGAACCATAAACAAATTTATCTATGGGAGCTGAGATAATGACCTATCAAAGCTTATGAGATAATCAAGTCAAGCTTTAGGATATGAGTTTATGACCTTTTGGAGAAAGAGTACAAACTCCTTCACCTTCTCTAGACCTTCAGGTCAGCATAGCTGAATGCAAGACATAGGGTAAAATCACTTCCTTCTTCTCTTACAGGATGTCTTTGCTGTTTTTATCATTTTCTTTTTGGTCCTTTATTTATAAATAAATACCCTTTACTAGTTCCATCTCTTACCTCTGCCTCACCTTTCCCTCACACATATTGTGCTTCATTACATGTAAATGTAAATACAGACGTCCCCCTTACCTGTGTTTTAGCATTTCTTGGTCAACTGTGTTCTGGAAGCAGATGATCTTCCTCCTTACATATCATCATCATCATCAGATAGTTGATAGCAGCCTCATGCTACGTCACAACACCTACATCATTCACCTGCTTTATCTCATCATGTAGGCATTTAATCATCTCATATCATCACAAGAAGCATGAGTGCAGAACAATAAGGCATTTTGAGAGAGAGACCATATTCAAATAACTTTTACTACAGTGTATTTTAGTTGTTCTATTTTATTATTAGTTGTTAATCTCTCTCTGTGCCTAATTTATAAATTAAGCTTTATTATAGGTATGTATGTATAGGAAATAACATGGTATATATAGGGTTCAGTACTCTCCACTGGTTCAGGCATTCACAGTAGGTCTGGGACCGTATCCGCCATGGATAAGAGGGGACTACTCTATCCTGAAAGGAATCCATGAACTTGTCTGGAGCCCCCACGCAGACAATTTGCTTACCAAAAATATGTTTCTCTTCCCGTCCCTTTCAAAATATGAAACTCTACCACTAGCTTTTCTGAATGTCAGGCACAGCTCTCAAATGCTGGGTGTTTACAAAAACAACCTCAAATTTGTGGCATATGTTGCTTATGGACTTTTTCTTTTCTTGACAAAAACCTAAATTGTGAAAACCTGGCGTGAAATTTCAAAGACACCATCCCTATGAGAAGCTATGAGATCAGAGAAGTGGAGAGTTTTCAGGCCAGAAGGAGTCTTAGATATCTGAATAGATATTAAGCATAAACATAGCTATGCAGATTGCATTTGCTCATTTTGAACATTCTGGTGTTTGTGTTACCTGAGGGTCTTTGTATCTCTCTGGGAACACAGAGATAAAATCCCCTGTGGTTACTTCTCTATTATTTACCAGAGACAAAAACGTGTCTCTGAGCATAATTAGCTCAGCTTTGAACTTCTTGTTTGCTTTCTTCCCTGTTAGTCACAGTCATATATAAAATTTGGAAACGCCAAAGTTGCCCAGGGAACAAACAAATCTTCTGGAAGTCTAAACAACATTCCACGTGGTTCTCCGTACTCAGAAACAGCCGCAGCAGGTCTGCTGCTGTTTGAAGCAGCCTCTTTTTATACAGGGAGAGTGTTCTATATGACCAGGTGATCAGTAAGAACCATGGAAGGAGTGTCTAGGAAAGGGAAGAGAGACAGTGCCTCTGTTAGTGCTCTGTTACCTCCTGGTGTTCTTCCTGATGGATGCTCTATGCCAGGGGTTTAGGCTGAGAAACTCTATTCGTGTGCACCTTATTCAGACCATTCAGAGCTTGCCCATGACTGCAGCTTGCATGCCAAATTCTTAGGCAGGAAGCCATAGCAACCTGTTTAATACCAATGTTCAAAACGGTCTCCTTGTAATTAAAGCAGTATTAAGAAAACAGAACCTCTGCCTCATTTTGGCCAGAACTCAAAGATGATAGGCTGTGTTGTACTAGGGCTTTTTCTTTTCTCTTAAATCAAATTTTGACAGTCCTTTATCCTCGAATATAGATGAAGCACATCTGATATTTGGAAAATGAATGTGTGGCATCAAATTTTCTATGCTAATCTTCTAAAATTGGCAATTGCCTTAGCTCTGTTATATGTTCTATAACCCTATCAATCTGTATCGTGCTCGGTTTCCATGGGAATAAGCTTGGCACATTCATTCAGCTCAGAATCAGAATTAATTCAGGAGGCTGTGGTTGTCCTGACACTCAGTGCTAAATGATTCTCCTGATAATTAGAAATATAATCTGTGTTGTTTTATTAGACAAACATTTTCCTGGGTTTTTGTTTGTTGTTTTTCAGATGCCTAATCTTACTGTGTTTACTTTCTGCAAGAAGTAGTTCTTTGCAAAGACAATTGGAAATTCTTTTGTTTTTTAACTTATTCGAACTCATCATAAGAACCTTGATATTTTCCCCTTCTCATAAACTGGTCAAATTTTTCCAAATAGGTGCAGACTTGTAATCCTAATGCAGCAATTCTCCAATTTGAGACTCCAGCAAAATCCTGTAGAAGGCTCATTAAAACACAGGTGACCGCTCCCATCCCCAGAGTTTCAGATTCTGCAGGTCTGGGTGGGGCCATTAATTTGCATTTCTAACAAGTTCCCAGGTGATGCTGCTGCTGCTGCTGCTGCTGCTGCTGCTGCTGCTGCTGCTGGGCCCCACACCTTGAGAACCACAAGCTTTGTAAAAAGAGACACAAAGCTCAGAAAGCATTTTTTGGGTATTTGCTCTGTGCTTAGTTAGCACTGTCCTAAATTTCATCAGATGGTTCTACTTTTTCGATTATGTGTAAGTTACATGCAAAAGCAAGGTTGTGTAAGTAGTCTAAGGAGTCAAGGAAAGAGAGGTGAGATGGGCTGGAGGGCTCACGGTGGGTTTGGGAGAAGATATTGGGCTGTGGCTGGCCACAAAGCATGTGAAAATGAAATTTTCATAAAGCATGTAATCTTCAGTCAGAAATTAACAGGTAGGCCAGACTTGGGTTCAAGAGGTGCCCCATGTGTCACCCACAAGGTCACCCTTTTTCCAGATGAGCAAGATGTCCCCTTCTACAAGGCTTCCTTCTGCTGTAATTAATCAGGGATTAGACAAGCATGGCTTTGTTAGGTGAGTAATGTCAGCTTGTCTATAAATAATATCACAGAATTAAACTTGTTTGCTAATGTCATTTCCAAAAGCAGTTTGTTAGATATATTTGACTGAAATCATGGTTAAAAAAACATTCTGGAGGCTTGAATATTGTTAGATTTTGTACACACTCCTGGTTTTAATGAATTTCTGAATAAACAAATGATCTGTCAAAGCAAGTGGGTTATTTAATTTAGATCCTGAGACATCATGACGTTATACGAGGCAGGCATAAAATTTTGCCTGAGAGTAATCAGCAAGGAAATGCCTTACTGTTTGTTTATTTTAAATGTTATGTTTAGCTGGTAACTCTACCTTGGTCTACTATTTATACTACCCAGATGAGTTGGTGGATTTATTCCTAGGTATAATTCATTGAGGCCCAACCTTCCCTCTCCATGCCCATGCCTCTGGATTGAATCCTTCTGCATCATCCTGTTATTTAGTAGTTGGGAAGTCTTTCTATGCACAGATAACTACAGCCCTTCAGAAATAGGCTTTCATGAAATAGCAGTTAGAATAACTAATAGAACTGCCCTGTCCCTGGACTTGACAAATCTCAGATGAGTCTAAGCTGTAATTGTTCTTGGCAGGTGACAGCTGGTCATCAGCTCATTCTGAGTGTGTAAATCTGTGCACAGGTTGCTTGGTCAAGTCTCCTGTCAACTGCACTAAGAGTTGGAGTGTTTCCAGACTGTGTGTATCTAGTCCTTGATGGCGAGAAGACAAGGCATCTGATTGAAGAACTCTGCCAACGATTGTATTTTCAGTTTCCCCTTTCAAACACAGTAATTGGATATTTGTTCTTTCCTTCTTACAGACCAGTTTGTCTGAGTATTGTAGGATGCATTTTCTATCCCTTCAATCTCCTAAGTAGCATTACAGTACAGTTGATTTTTTTTAAGTACTCAAGTGGCTGCTTTCTGGCATCTGGGAGATCAGAAACTAAATTATTTGCTGGAAGAATGGAAGGGCAGAACTGAGAGACAATGATGAATTTATTTATTCATTGAGTTAGTGAGTGTTAACTGTGTATTGAGGACTGTGTTCTGTGTGTGTGTTCCTATAAATGAAACACGGTCTTTAACTTCAGGGAGAGGTAAGTAAGCAAGTAATTTTTAATCTGGTATTATAGTTGCTATCATAGAAAGAGCAGGTGCTGGGGAAACTCACGATGGGTTGGGTGAGGATCTGCCTAATGGATGTAGGGGAATCCTACCAGAGGTTTAGAGTGGAATCAAAAGTTTGATAGGTTTAGAGATGAGAGTGGCTGGCGGATGACAGAAGGAAGGACATTTTTGACAAAGAACTGTAAAGGAAAAGGCATAATAGTAAGGAGAACTAGGGTGCTCTGGGAATGGCAAGTGGGTGAGCAGAGCTGGGAGGTGGAGCGTCATCAGAGGAGAGGTTGAACATGAGGATGGAGAGGGTGACAGGAGCCAGATTACAAAAGGCCTTATGTTCTGTGATAAGGAATTTAGTTTTCCAATACAAGGACATATAATCAGAATTGCTTTTTAGAATCACACCTGGGAGGGAAGTATGAAAAATGGATTGAAGGGGCGCATGACTTGAGGCATAAAGTTTGATTAAGAAATATTTCTGTTAGTTTAGGGAAAATCCAAGATGAAGTTATACTAAGACCATGGTAGTGGGAATGTAGAGAAGAAGATTATTATGAGAGAATTAAGGAATTTTAGTGTATGAGAAGTGAGGGTAAGGGAAAGCTGTAAGGCCTAGGTTTGGGACAAGATAAGAAGTTGGCTGTATGAGCAAATTTGTTGGTAAGTCTGTCTGGTCTGTCGAAGACGGACAGTTAAGGTACAATGAAGAATCAGTCTCAAGTTGCACAGGTAAATGTATGTCTCTGTAATGGTAACAAGAAATGGAAAGGGGCCCTATATGGGCCTCTTACTGGCCACATCAGAAGGGGTGGATTATGCATTATGGTGGCATGATGTCTTAGTAGAAAGGCGAATCCAAAGAATGTGTGTCCATGTAGAATAAGCCACAGAATCACCAACTTATTCTCATAAACCCATCCTTCCCTGGTGGAATGAATTCTTGGCCATGGACGAACAACCTGACCCTATTTCTCTACTTTATTACTTCCCAGAAAGTGAGCAGAGAGGTCTTCAGGTGATAGTGCATAGGGATCTGGCTGGGCTTAGACCCTCCAGAGACTCCCTTTTGTCACTGTCTTTCTGCCTGAAATTGACCTCATCATTTATTCATTACACTCAGTTCTCTTTTGATGGCACTGCCCATTTGCTTTATTACTCTTTTCTGTACTATAAGCAAATAGGGAAGTCAGTTATAGAAAATAAGCAAACGGGGAAGTCAGCTATAGATAATAATTGGTGGAAAGTTTTAATTGTGTGAAAGGATGATGACGAACACAAAGTGCAGTGTAACAGCAATATAAGATACACTAGGAATCCAGTAGGAAACCCCAAAACAAGATTCTCATCCATTCACTCATTTTTTGTTACTATTTATTGAGTACCTACTTGTGCCAGGCACCATCAATAAACAAAAATGGATGAAATTCCTTGCTCTCATGAGGTCTACAGATTGGGTTTACAAAATATTTCAGTAATGTTCATACTGGCACTGGATTTTATAAGCTTACCAAAGTCATCATGAGGATAATGTGATGGTCTTGAACAAGAATAGTATGGAGGTGTTTGGTCATTGGCTAATTGTAATTTTTGCTTTCAGGCTATTTTTTCTTTTCCTATGCTAATTCTCATTTATTTCTGCCCTGTGGACCTGTACTGGCATTCATGTCTGCCTTATTCTTTGACTGCTTTACATCTATCAACAACACATTGAAGTGTATCAGTAAAATGTAAATCCCATCAAGATCAGAGTACCATTTAGAATTGCACAAAGTTGTTGGACATGTCTATTAGGGCATGGTGACCTTCCCTAGCTACACCCAGCTTTTTACTGCTACTTGGGGAGATATTTAAGATATCACATGGCTCATGTAGAACATGAAATAAATACAAAGCAGTTTGTCAGATTTACCAGTGCAGAGACCATTAATGACCTTCACCTTGGAAATAAACAGATGGAATTCCGATAACCACGAGCTGAGTCACATACACCTGAAACATTGGTCCTCTTCTGTGACTTTGGTCTAGGCAACAGCTAAATGGATCTGACCACACCCTGCTCTTCCAGTCCAGGAAGGATTTGTCAAAGAGAGGTACGCAGTCTGTGAATTCCCTTTTAAAGGATTTGTGGATTCACATAACTGGACTTTAAATCAGTAAGACTTAAGAGCCACTGAACCAGAAGTTTAGATCAGGAAATGCTTTCTTTTTTCCATATATTATCTCATGGGTTGTAGCTAGTAACTTTATGAGGTTGGTATGATCATTCCTATTTAATAGATGAGAAAACTGAGGCTTGGGGCAAAGAACCATCGTTCTTGGTAATATAACTTAGTAAGTGACAGAATCTTTAAATTTTTATTTTATTTTTATTTTATTTTATTTTATTTTATTATTTTATTTTATATTTGAGAGAGAGAGAGAGACAGAGCATGAGCAGGGGAGGAGCAGAGAGAGAGGGAGACACACAATCTGAAGGGGGCTCCAGGCTCCGAGCTGTCAGCACAGAGCCAGACGCAGGGCTCGAACTCATGAGCAGTGAGATCATGACCTGAGCCAAAGTCAGATGCTTAACCAACTGAGCCACCCAGGTGCCCCAGTGACAGAATCTTTCAAGGAATCTATCCCTGATGATTCCAAATAGTGCTTTGGGGAGCATGTAATGCTATTTTCACAGACCACTGATAGGGAACATACTGTGTTATAAGTACTGGGGACATAACTGAAAATCAAAGGCATAGCTCCTTTCCATAAGACCCTGACTCATCTGCTGATAACAACTCCCATTACTGAGCACTCTTTCTGTACTGTACCCTGTTTACAACTGTGTGATAAGGTAGGTACTAGCATTCTCATCCCATTTGTAGTGGAGGTTGAGAAATTAGTTTGCAACAAGTGAGTGGTGAGCTGGAATTAGAATTCACATCTTTCCTGACTCCCAAGACTTTATTTTTACCCGGGTCTCTCCAGAGATGACATGGCCCTACACACAAAAGACTAGATCTAGCATCTGACACTGATGGAGCAGATATTATGCAGAGCAGTAGAGTCAGAATAGGTGTAGGGTCACAGAAGAGAGCAAGTCTCCTGGCCTAGAGTGGCTGGGAGGGTCTTACAGAAAGTCTCCAGGAAAATGGGAGTTCCAGAGAGAACTAGCTACATTGCATCATGTTTTTCACCTTAACCTGGCCCATTTGGCTTTGGCTGTGTTGGTCATCTTGAGGCCCCTTGAACTCTGTTTGTATCTGAGGTAAGGCTCACTGATCCTCCATCTGGTGCCAAAACTCCCTGCCTCACTTTATAGGGATCTCTGCTCATGACTGATTGCTCCTATTACTTGTATTACTCATGAAAACACTTACCTATGTGTGTATTGTCCATCTCCCAGGCTTGGTGGAAAACTACACAAGAGGAGCTTTTTATTACAATTTCTCTGGTACCTTAACAGGGCCTGATGTCATAGACATCCAATATTTATTCAATAAATTCATGAATTCATAAATGTATGAATGAATATTGAACTAGATGGATACAAAACCTTTGGTGAATGTGAGCTGAGTTTGAGAACTTTTTAATGTTCTCTGTCAGTATCAAACTGCACTCTTTTCCCATTTCCCCATTTTAGTGTTTCGCCTGAAGTTTCTTCTGGTTCTTTTGGAAAAGTGAGCAGGCCTACGTTAGGCCTCTTCTTCAGGAAAACTCCTAGGTCTTAACAGAAATCATAAAACAGATAATAAAATTAGTGAATGCGAAGCATACAGCTAGAGGTTGAGTCCACAAGGAAGACTTGGCTAAAAAGGAACATATTCCTGGAATCAAGCACCACAAACCTTGTAGTTAGCTCTGTCAGTTCTGTTTGCCTGGGTCTCACTGGTTATGTCCAGTGGTATTAAAAATACTTGCTTAATACTGAATGAGGATACATAACGTGCCTCTTTCTCTCTGTGTCCTCACTTGACTTTCCTTCTGAGCAAACCCTAGTCTCTTGGCTCGAGACCTTGCCTTCATTATGCTGACAGTGCAGAACACAGCCTGCCATAGAGATTGTGTTTTGAATTTTTGGTGGAGGATTTTTTTTTTTTTTTTTTGCCTTTGGCCATTGCCCTTCTTGCTATTGCTTACCTGGATCTTTTTACTAAGAGATGGTCTTAGATTCAGTCATAACCTTGGTGATTCTCTTGCACTATTCTGCACACATTATTGTCATGGGCAGATCTTAGCGGCTCACTGAGTGGGCCTAAGAAATCTAAAATTGGTATTGACAGGATTTGCTTGTGTTGCTTTGTGGGCTAGGATTGGAATCACCTGAGAATAGGTGCTCCCTAGGGAGGGAGCTAGAGAAACTTGCATTATCTTAAGTACTCTCCATGGCCCACTCTTGGCCTTCCTAGGGGCCTATGTCCTAGAGAGACTCTACTCAGGACATGGGAGTAAGGGTCATTGCAATGCCTGGGTTGTACCCAGTTCCAGGGTTTTAGTCAGTGATACTGGGCAGAGGGAGCTTTGTTGTGAGTGCTCCTAACTTGGACATTAGGGAAATTGTTATGTCAAAAAGGACAAAATTGCCAAAGCGAGGTCCTTGACCTTTTACAGGACTGGTGCCTTGTCTCTCAGACCCCCCTGGCTCCTGAATTCTGCCAGCATCCTTAGCCTGTTTTCTCCCAACCTCCTCCACAACCACCTTTACCTCGCACCCTGGAAATCTCCCTTTGGAGCCTGGCCAGTGTTCCATGCAAGACAGAAACCATAGGTTTAAGAAGATTTGATTACCACAGTTTTCATCAGATTGAACCTCTGGGTTTCTTGGTGTTCTGTTTTCTTTGGCAGGTCCTTAGGCATACTGCTGCCACCATGTTCTAGTTGAAGGCTCCAGTGTCCAGGAATTTAGACATTTAGACAGATTTACTTGGTGCCCAGCAAAAAAATAAAAATAAAAAATAATGACAAAGCCACATGTTGTATGTGATTTTATTGGGCTGAGATTTAGGTCATTTGGGATCCACTTTAAAATACAGACAAGGAATTAATTACTTGGGAAAATAAAATAAAGAGTTTCAAATAAACATTCTATATTGTTTCTTGCTACCTTACAATTCTATGATTCTATTTTGTTGTAAGAAGGCCATATCAGTGTGTTAGAAGTAAAAAAAAATTACTAGGAAATACAGTTCTATCAAAGCCTTCCTTTAATACAGAAACTCTCATGAGCCCTTCTGGGGGAAGATTGTCTGTTCTCCCAGTTCTGCCAAGAAAGATCTCCTATGTCACCCACTTTTCAGTTTTATCTCCATGAATATTAGCTAGTTTTTCGGAGGGTTCTTCTCTCAGTTAAGATGATTTGTCCTATGTAGGCTTTTTCAGATGTTCTATCCCTGTGTCTACAGAAAAGACTAACATTAAAGTGAGTCTTAACTTCAGAGAAGCACATAGGCCTATAGTTTACATTTATTTCTGGCTGATTTCTCAGCCTAGTCCAGTCACAGGAGAGCTAGAAGAAATACCCTATTTTGTGAAACTGCCCAAATGGAGACTTGCTGTGTCTTTTTCTCTTGATGGAAGGAGTGAACATAAGGGAAACGCTTGGCAAATCTATGCTGGTTGTAAAATTTTACATTTGTTGCCCAGTGGAACTCCATCTACAAAATTGGAGTCCAACTTTTAAGCGTTTGGATTTACTTACTAAGTAGGTCATTTTAGGAACTTACAGACTAATTTTTGCCCGCTTGGTAAAGCTTTAGTCAATATGTGATCCACTGCTACTTGACCATCCCGTACCAGAAGGTCCTTTGTTATGTTTTCATCAAAGATGATAGGCTGATTCAGAAAGCCAAAGGATATTTCTCCAAGGAAAGTAAGGAAAACACTCCATGAAAATAATTATAACAGATAATAACAGGTGATGTATATTGAGTGCTTACCCTGTGGCATGCACTTTGATAACTGCATTTCTATCTAAATTTTTAGAAATTAAAAGAAAATGGCAATTGAAAATCAGAGAAATATTAACATATTTAGCAAAGGTCATGGATCTGTACTCAGCAGAATTGAGAATGCAGGTCTGTTTGACTCCAGCACATCTGTTCTTTACCTGCTATGCTCTACCTGCTCTTTATCTGCTCAGCGCCTGTTATATGGCCTCCAGTCAAAGGACATGCATTCTGCCATCTTGGCCTTGTGAACCCTGGGATAGAAACTTCAAGGAACCATGGAAGACAGGAAGGAATTTTGTGCTTGTGGATCTCGGACCATGCAGCTCCCTGGGTGTTGCCACTATAGCATGGGGGATAAGAACCACTTTCTCACTGTCCATTAAGCAGCCCTTCTAGGATGGTAGAAACAGGTGGCCATGAATCTGGGTATACTTCAGTTTGCTTCATGTTTGAACTCCTTCTGTAGGGGCCTCTTTGGAGGGTAAATCCAGTGTTTCTCCCAACGTCTCTGCTGTCTATAGTCCACATTCATACCACATACCATTTTCAGAATTAGAGGGGATTTTTAGAAGATGACTGGCTCTGTTTCTGCCGTCCTCTGCCCATTTTAGGAAGGAGACATGGAGATACTTAGGGGCATGCCCAAGAAAACATGGCTAGTTAGCTACAGAGCTAACAAACACTTTAATTTTTAGAATTCCACCCACAGTGCCCTTTTCACACCACCGTATCACCTCTCAGAAGCAACCTTTCAAATCCTGTCCTTTCTTTCTTGCCTTCGTACTTATTTTAAATTTCTCATTATTTAAAAGTATCTCTTCCCTGCTCTCTCTGCTCCTCCTGAGTTTTCCCCATTTTCCCTTCATTGTGTCTATGACTCTTCCTGTGCTATTGTTGAAGGCACATTAATGTTGAATAATGTCCATTCCTATAGCCAGTGCTACTTTGTATTTTCTTTGTGGTAGGGAGGGAAGTATGAAAGAAATGCAGGCTATGAACAGCTGTTACTGAGTCCTCCAAACAGGAAAGTGCTCTGGGCTATTTTTAAGCCATGCTTTCAAAGATGCAGGACTGGGCACTGCCTTTTACCCCCACAGCAGGCTGGGCTGTGTTTTCCAGGGTGCAGTTCCGAAAATCTGTAGTTATTGTTTCTTCAAGGGCTTGTCTCCCCCAAAGAAGACCCCAGCCAATGACTGCCCTTGTGCAAAAGCGTGGGAAGACTGTATCACAGGAAACACAATCACCTATTGAATGAACTGGTGTCCATCAGTGATTCTCAGGAATAGAGTACTAATTGTTTTTATCAGAACAAAAACAGTAAGAAGCACTTCACAATGCTTGACCCTATTTAGCAACATCATACTGTTGGCTTTTTGCATGATTGCTGTGAGGAAAAGATATTTTTAAAAGTTCACTACTCTGTCATAGAATCAAAATTTCTGATAACCTAATGAGGTCAATTTAGCTGACTGAACCATAGTTCTCTTATTCCCATGTGCTGTATGCTAACCCATCTGTAGTCTCCGGTTCTGTTTCAGACTGTATGTATAGGAGCTTTCACTCTTTAATTTTTTAAATGTTTATTTATTTTTGAGAGAGAGACACAGAGCGTGAGCAGGGGAGGGACAGAGAGAGAGGGAGACACAGAATCTGAAACGGGCTCCAGGCTATGGGCTGTCAGAGCAGAGCCCGATGTGGGGTGCAAACACATGAACTGTGATGTCATGACCTGAACTGAAGTTGGACAGTAAACCTACTGAGCCACCCAGGTGTCCTGGGGCTTCATGCTTAAATAGCAAGTAAAAGTATGAGGAATTGTTAAAAATGGTACCTCAGGTGACAGAATAATGGGCAGCTTCACATTGTTGGAGTTTGAGTTTTCTTCTCAAAAGAATAATAAAAATGGTAGTGATGCTTCTGCTGACAACAATAATAGTGAAATATTTCAGGTGAAATTAAACCAGTAACTGGGGTATCTTACTTAACATCTTTTTTCTTTAAGAACAAACAAGGAAACAAGGCATGTGATAGTTACCTATGTTGGCATTTCCAGTATATTCACTGGCAACTCAGCTTCTTAAGAAAGAGTGGAGTGGAAATTTTCAGGTCATCCAAAGGCTAGCTGTACTCTGTTTTCTTCTGTGTAATCTGGTTACGTATTGTCCTTCATGTACTCTGTTCTTTTTATGACTTTGTGATTACCACTGTCTGCATGGCAGTCCGTTGGTAGAGACACAGTTTTGTGGTCTGAGTGTGTGCACACACATGTGCATGCATATGTCCACACATATACATGTGTGCATGTTTTCCAATTAGCTACATGATTTGGAAGTGATTCATTTCCCCATAGTTTTCTTTTTTCTGATGGGCAGGTGATATCACATATCATTCCATCTGCCTTACAGATTTGTTACATAATTTGTGGCAACTGACCTGAAGGCATTCTGGAAAGTTATGTTACAAACTGCCCCAGTATAAAGTAGTAGCCTGTTAATAGAGTTCATTGATACTAGGCTAAGCCCCCACTTCAATATTCAGCGAAGAAGATACCACAAAAGATGTTTTCCATTACTGGTGATAAACTTGACCAAGCTATGCATATATTGTTGGGTTCCTTTATATTCAGTTCTTGCTTGGGAGGAGAGCCAGTGTTAACAGTTTATTTTGTGGCTATGAGACACCCTTTTTAAGTAAAGCTAATGGGCCAAAATTTATGTCTTTGACCTTGTCACTAGTTCCTAGCCAGTGATAATGCTGTCATGGGGGCCAATCAGTGTAGCCTCTAAAGTTTGGAGACACTATTGATTTTCTTGGAAGATGTTTATATAGTTGTGCAAGCAAACATAGATACTTCCTCACCAATATGGTCATCTAGAAGCTGCCAAAATCTAATAGGATTGATTAGTTCCATGCTAATGGGTCAACCGGTCCATTTGGAGAGTTCCTGGAACACACCAGCCATCTGCCTTTCCACACTTCAGTGATTTAGAGGGCCAGGTGTGCTGTCTAGAGGAAGGGAGATTCCAGCCTAAATGGTTCCTTTAGGCTGCTTCAACACCTTTCTTTTCATCCACAGAAATGATATTAATGTAATTACATATTTGTTTGTTTATTATTTATGTTTTCCTTATGACCATAGCTATTTGTCATCAGAGAACATGTTTGTCTTATTCCCTACTTTTACTCAGTGCACAGCTCACTGAAACTTACTGAAGGCAATTAAAGACATCCATAAGGAAATAAATGAATGATAGAATGATAGACAAACACATAAAGCCCAAAACCAGTTTGATTTCTTCGTTTTGCAGATGAAGAAACTAAAAACTGAGATCACTAATGATTGGCCTGATTTGCACATTCTGTTAGTGGTTATACTGGGACTGCTGTCTACATTTTTTTTTTCACTCAATCTACTCTTCTCTTTATTATACCATGCTCCTATTGAGATTACAATCCATCCTCTCATGTTAATTTATTTTGTTTATTTATTTGTTTTGAGAGAGAGAGAGAACACTCACAAGCACACCAGCATGGGAGGGGCAGAGAGAGAGAATCCCAAGCAGAGCCCGACACGGGGCTCAAACTCATGAACTAGGAGATCATGATCAGAACCGAAATCAAGAGTTGGTCACTTAACTGATTGAACCACCCAGACACCCCCCTCTCATGTTATTTTAAGTGTAGCTCTTTGGTTTTAAGGATTAAATCAGGGAGGGATAGAAAAATCCCTGCACTGGAGATCAAGAAATGCTGGCTTGGTAGCAGCACAAAGTGGCCCTAAGGAAGGATTTAGTCACTGTTGGGACATTGAAACACCAGCAGTGAACTCTCCCTGCCTTGAAATTCCTAGAAGCAAATCACAACCACATCAAGACAGAGACTAAGCCAGATGGTCTCTCCTGGTCCTTTCCAGCTTTCTGACTCAACCCTGATGATTCAGCCAGGATGGAAATAACTTCCCATCTTCCTTGCAGGCCTGTCTTCAGTCCTTAGAGGTACAGTTCTGACAAAACTACAGAAATACAGCAATAAAGGATCAGGATACTGGAGGACAAACCTACCGTTTGAAGGTCTCTTTAAACTTCTTGAAGGGCCTTTTCAAAATGGAGAATTTGGACCAATAATGGCCAAATGATTTCCCATCCGGGGTTTTCTTCCAAAATATAAATCCAAAGGAAATTAATATAATAAAATTATAATCACAGGCACTAAAATTTTAACTGCTAAGGCAATATTTAATGTTCAGACTCTAGACTCTAGCTCTGGTTTTCAATCCTAGCTGAATGTCAGAATCACTAGGAAACTTGGTCCTACCTGCCAGAGATTCTGCTTCAGTAGTTTTAGGGTGGGATCCTGGAATCATCTTTTTTATTAAAGCCCTTGGGTGATTCTAATGATGAGCTACATTTAGAAACCACTGTTCTAGAAAATCTTGAGAAACTTTCCAAATGGCAAGTTCTATTTTTGAACTCATTGTTCAAAAGCAAATCCATTGTCCTGGATTCTATTTTAGGAGATAAAAGGACCATTTCTTTGTAGAATATTAACAAAGTTCTCAAAAAATTATTAATTTTTAGCACATGCTGGATTTTTCTTAGCATTTTTTCTTTTATAAACCCAACAGCATATAAAACACACATACCCCCGTGAAGTTGGGGAGAATCTTGGACTCATTTGCAAGTTTCTTAGTCAGTGGATTTTTATGATCTTGGCATTTAGTCAGCTAGACATAGACAGCTCCTGTATAGAAAGAGTGGGGGGCCAAGGAGTTTCAACTTGGTTTCAACAATTCTTTAGTGTAGTTTAGGCAAAATATTAACTTATGAGATAGACTCTCACATCTGGAGAAATGACAGTAAAAGATACAACAGATTAAGAATTAACAAGTACCAGATGCACTATAATAATGTGGGTTTTCTCTTTGTAATTTCAGATGCAGATTTTTGAAAACTGGCCACTCTTCAGGGCTATACTTGTATTTGGAGTCACTTAGTAAATTAGATAGAACAATAGATGATTGGAAGGAAGGAAACATGGATGGATGGACAGAAGGAAGGGAGGAAGATTATAGGTAGGTAGGTAGGTAGGTAGGTAGGTAGATACACTTGACCTTAGTAGGAATCTAACCCATTTAATTGAAGTGGCAATGGAAAGCTGTATGATTTAGTGGGTCAACAGTAACTTAAAAAACCAAAAGATATGAGTTTGAATCTTGCATCTCTTCTCTAGTTCCTCACCTGGAGAAGTAGGAAATAATTTATATTTTTCCAAGGATTACTCTATCACAGGAGTAGTGCTTAGGAGAGAAACAACAAAAGGTAATGATTTCAGAGAGGTTATAGGTGAACTAATAGAAAAGGTATATAACCATATGGTATCTCAGTTTTAAATGACCTGGCAGTTATCAAGGAAGTGTTGGATTTCAATGCTTTATCATGCGAGGTGTGGACATTGGCAGAAACACCATGAATCACTCCCTGTCAGATGACTGTACAGTCCACCTGTAGTGTTAGCTTTTTAAGAGCCACTTAATAATATTATCTGATGTTTCAGAGTTTCTCACCATCTAAAGCAACAACCACACAGATCTTCAGCAAGACATCTATATTTGTATGTATGTATAACTTTCCTTCTATTATCCAGTGGTGTAATATGGGTCCACTTGAAATGAAGCTATAAATCACTTGGGGCTCTTTGGTGGTAAGAAACAGAAATCCATGCTAGCTGATATATGTGAAGCAAGGAAGTTATTAGAAAAGTAGAGGAGAGATCAGTATCAAAATAAAAGCTGAATAATCTTGCCTTGAGAAAGATGGATAAAGGGCAGTTTGGGAATCTCAGCATGAAGAACTGTTTTAGGGTTTCCCCCAAGGCAGAGCCATAAGTCAAGGACTTGGAACAGGTAGTTCATTTGGGAAGTGATTGTAGGAAACAAGAAGAGGGAAAGAGCAAGAGTGATTCTGAGAAGGAGGGCAAGATGATGCAAATACTGAATTGGCCACTGCTATGGGCAACTAGTACTCAGTCTATCTGGTACCTTCTGAAGAGCATAACTGTATACCCAAGGAATTGAGGGGGCACCAGTAGTCTTGTATTGCCTCTGTGGGCTTAACTTCCTTTCACGTCTAGGTATGGCATGTCCAAGTATGCTTTTGTCCAGGTGACTCTAGTGACCACATTAGTGACGCTCCAGGACAAAATAATGGCTGGATAGTTTCCAAAAGAAAGACGGCAAAAAGGTACTATTACCAAAAGATGAAGGAACACTGAGGCAAGCGAAATCAATAGATATTCCTTAAATGGGGTTTTTTGTTTTGTTTTGTTTTTGTTTTTTTAGGGAGAGAGAAATTATTAGGACTGGGTAAGTCACTCCTACACAAGCTTTCATTCATGCTCTCTTCTACTTCTCAATTTATCTAAATCTTAACTAACCCAAGGCCAACATCCTCCACCAAGTCTTTCAGAGTGACATATTCCTCACCAGTGTTCCTTTCTCTGAAGTTGTATTACAGTGTCCCCCCTCCACCCAGCTTAAGCTTCAATGATTCTTTAGATCTTCAATATTTGATTCCATTCCTTTCCCTGGCAGAGAAACATGAATTTTAGCAATAGCCAGAACTGAGTTAAAATTCTTATTCCATCACTTACTAGTTATGCCATAGTCTCCCTTGCTTACATAATCCATAAAATGAGTATGAGAGTAATCACCTTAAGGATTACATTAATGTGAACTGATTACCTATGCAAAGTAACTGAATAGATGATAGGCACTTAATAATTAATAGTTCTTCTGCTTTGAAAACAAAGACCATGCCTTATACTTGTTTTGGATATTTAAAAAAAAAAACTTGTTCCAAAATTAGTTCTCACTGGGGCTCATGAACATTTGTTGATTATTCATACAAACTTAGTTGTTGAAAACCTTGTATTAGAGGTTGCAAATTCTTGTGAACCATGAGACATATCCATTAATGGATATGTATTTGTATTTTACATTTTACATTTATTTTAAACTTATTTTAAGAATTGAATTTAAAGCCAACAATTTAAAAATCTAGATATTTTGCTTATAAAAATATGGATTGCCACTTCTCTTGAAATGTTTGGCCTACCTTTCTACATGGTGTAATTAATAGAACGCAGTGCCGGCTCCTACTTTAGACAAGACGTGGATTCTCCAGTTGGCTGCAGCCCTCGGCATGCCTCAACAAAATCTTATGCCAAGTGTACTTTACACATTTCTAGTGCCTCGTAATCCTTACACTTTTGTGTTTAAGACTCCAGCTTCTTCAGAAGAATATAAGAGAAATAACAACTTAAAATGCATTTTAGGAGCACCTGGGTGGCTCAATGGGTTGAATGTCCAACTCTTGATTTCAGCGTAGGCCATGATCCAAGGGTTGTAGGGTCAAGCCCCATGTTGGGCTCCATACTGCATGGAACCTGCTTAAGATTCTCTCTCTCTCTGCCCCTCTGCCCTGTTCATGCACTCTCTCTAATTAAATGAATAAATTAATTAATTTAAACAAATGCACAATGCTTAAAAATGCATTTTAGTTGGCTATAGTGAAACCATATTTATATTTATGTTAATATTCATATTTATATTTATAGCAGTGAAACCTCTGTTCTGTTTGTCTTATCTTAAATATTTCCTGGTTTATGTGTCAGCAGTATTTATTCAGTATAATTGTTACAGCATCTGTATGCCCTTGGCAGTTTACAGTGTTCTGGCACACTATAATTTATATGATCTTCAGCCACAGTGCTGCCTTTTGAGGTGACAGGGAAAGTGGCATGGTTATCTCCATTTAATGATAAGAAATCAAGCCTCTAAGAGATTGATAGAAAGGCTCAAGGTGCCAGTACTAGCAAATGGTGGAGTTGCTGCCTCCAGATCTAAGGTTGTGCTTACATCTGTTGAAGGAAATTTTCAAGTAAGTAAAGGTCATTGCCCTTATGGAGCTCATTATCCAATAAGGTCTCAGAAAAAAAAAATACAAGGAAATATGTCAGAAATATGCATTGGGGATATATGGGAATATATGTTGTGGTGCAAATATAGCTACTGGTATGAATAAAGTGCAGGGTGCTTACTGGCATGATTGGAGCTGGGGAGATTCTTTATGACGGACCTGAAAGAGAAAATGAGTTTGAAGCCAGACTGTGAAGATCTGGTTCTTTTTGCAGAGGTCTATGTCTCCTCTCTCTCTTAAAGCTATACTATGAATCTGCATGAACCTGAATAACAGGAGAGTGTTTATGGAAAACACTGCCATGAAAATGTCATGTAAAACTCAGTTATGAAGTGGAAGATGTGCAAAAGTTAGAGTACCAAAAGCAGCTTGGTCTTTCCAGAGCAGAATTTCCAAGCTGAAATAAATCAGCCAAGATTTTTTCAAAAGGAGAAGGTACAACTCTCCAATTGTATGCTAAAGGCAATGGTCAGAGTCCATTGACCTTGAACCTATAGCAGTAGTAGCCAGCTAATCAGGCCGCTAAGTCAGGATACCTGGAATGAAGGGCAATGCTCTCTTCTCCATTTTTCTCTTCTTTTATTTTTTTAATGTTTATTTATTTTTGAGAGAGATGGAGACAGAATGCGAGTGGGTTAGGGGTAGAGAGAGAGGGAGATGCAGAATACGAAGCAGGCTCCAGGCTCCAAGCTGTCAGCACAGAGCCTGACATGGGGCTCGAACTCATGAGCTGTGAGATCATGATCTGAGCTGAAGTCAGACGCTCAACCGACTGAGCCACCCAGGCGCCCCTCCATTTTTCTCTTCTAAGAAAGTAAAATTAGGGTCATATTGCTCAAAAGCTTTGGAAAAGTGTTTAATGGACCCAGGCTAGTTTCAACCAACCTTAAGTTTTCTCCGTGAGAGACAAATCATGATTAAAAGTATGCTTTGGGAAAGAGTGTGGAAGCTCACCCACAAAAGAGGAAGTGAAGGAAGGAAAGGGGGCACAGAGTGAGACTGGGTAGATTTTGTTGTGGTTAGCTTGGGTGACTTTACACAGGGGACCATGGCATGAATTCCAATCTCACATCTAGCTCATAATGCGAAAGTGTTCAGAAAGAGAAGAGGTAATTATAACAGCATCATCAGCAACTACCTTATTGATTTAGGTATTTTATATTGGAGGATACGGGAAATCAGATGTATTTTCCTGAAGAAAATATTAATTCATAATATAAAAATCAATGTACTATATGAGAGCACGAAGCATATTCAATATGAATGGAAAACAACTAAAGATGGATCGCTCCATTTAAACATTTTAAAATATAATTTTACCTGTTAATTTCTTTTTCTTTTATACTGATTAATATCATTGACTCTAGGGGAAGAATGTATGAAGAATAAATTAAAAGTGTGCAGATTAGCTTCTCTACTAAAATGTAAAGGCACAGAAGGCAGTATATAGGGCTATCACGTGCTGCTTGATGGCTTATCCGCCATTGATAAAGGCTCTGGAAGCTGAAGAATGCTGTCAGCAGAACAGGCAGCTTTCATTATACTCCATTGTGAGGGCCACCTGATTGGAATTGAATGAACCCTGTTAATAAGAAGCCTTACAAATTATGAAGTTATATTTTGTAATTAAAGAAAATCACAATTATCTTTAATGCTTATTAAAAAATGAAAGGGATACCTGACTTTGCAGTCCGATCTACAAGGAGTTCTATTTACACTGAAAGTTTGAATCGAAGGGCACCATTGATGATACCATTGTCTCATTAGGGAAGACTTTTAGGGCTGAAGAAACCTTCTGGTTAAATTCCATTTTAGGTTTGTATTTGACAGCTTTCAAATCACACACAGGCTTATGAGTCTGGAAAGCTCTAGAAGTAAAAGAAAGGTATGGATGGAGGATAGAGAAGAATTTTTGGCTGGACTTCCTCTCTGTTAGACACAGTATAGAATTGTTTCTTGTTGTTCTTTTTTATTTTTTGCTTTGGATTAAATAGGTGGGAGACAGCTGGCTCTTGGGTTGATGCATAAATCTTCCTATTTCTAAATGCTGAGATTAATTGCATGCATGTGAAAGATTACCTGGAGTTATGATAAGGGAATACTGATGCTTTTAGTCATTGTCATGAATCACACCCATCATTTCCCTCTTGAAAGACAGGCCAAGATAATACTGCTCGATTCAAATACTTCCAGTGTTTATATTAGATTACTTGGACCAACATTTTCTGTACATCTGTTGAAAGCATGGCTGAAATATGGACATTTCATTGTGGGAAATATAGCATGTCACTGAGCAAGTCCAAACAAAGGGCAGTTATGATATGTGGAAAAAAAATACTTTATGCCACATCATAAAGGGAGAGTTTACTTTCGTTCATTCACTTAATCGGTCTTCCTTCTTTCCTTCAATAAATATTTGTTGGGTGCCCTACATTTGGAAAGAAGACTAGAAGAAGCATAAGACCTAGTTTTTGCCATTGAGCTTTTTACTTTGTAGTGGGGATAATACTTACGTAAATAGTGAAACAAATGCTTTTGGTATATGCAATCTAACAAAACAAACAAAATGCAGGAACAGAATCATAAATACAGAGGATAAAATGGTGGTAGAGAGGGCGGTGGGTTGTTGGAGAGATAGGCAAAATGGGTGAAGGGGACTAAGAAGTGTTAACTTTTAGAATGGATAAGTCACCGGATGAAAGGTGCCGCATGGGGAACATAGTCAATAATACTGTAGTGGGATTGTATCATGACTGCCCTGATTGTCGTGAGTGTAGCTTAATGTATGGAGTTGTCAAATCACTATGTTGTGCACCTGACACTAATACAGCAACATTGTATGTCACCTGTACTATGTCACCCATATTTAAAAAAGAAAACAAGGGGCGCCTGGGTGGCGCAGTCGGTTAAGCGTCCGACTTCAGCCAGGTCACAATCTCGCAGTCTGTGAGTTTGAGCCCCGCATCGGGCTCTGGGCTGATGGCTCAGAGCCTGGAGCCTGTTTCTGATTCTGTGTCTCCCTCTCTCTCTGCCCCTCCCCTGTTCATGCTCTGTCTCTCTCTGTCCCAAAAATAAATAAACGTTGAAAAAAAAATTTTTTTAACATTTAAAAAAGAAAAAAAATTCTTACATATAAATTTTAGCAAAGTGCCATAGGCGCAGAAATGATAGTACAACTTAGCCTGTACATGTATATGTGCTCAATAAATATATTGTTGGGCAAGCATGTCAGGTAAGTTGCATCAAGGATCAGATACTGGACTTAGTTTTGAGAAGACCAAGTTGCAACTATATACTGGAAATTTATGGCCTTGGCTGAATTCAGACAGCATGCGATTTCATGGTTTAAATTTTTTTAAATCCATTATCTGTATCCAAGAATCTGGAGATTCGGGGGCGCCTGGGTGGCGCAGTCGGTTAAGCGTCCGACTTCAGCCAGGTCACGATCTCGCGGTCTGTGAGTTCGAGCCCCGCGTCAGGCTCTGGGCTGATGGCTCAGAGCCTGGAGCCTGTTTCCAATTCTGTGTCTCCCTCTCTCTCTGCCCCTCCCCCGTTCATGCTCTGTCTCTCTCTGTCTCAAAAATAAATAAAAACATTGAAAAAAAAAATTAAAAAAAAAAAAAAAAGAATCTGGAGATTCGGCTTAAAAAATCTGGAATTTTGGCCTTAAGATTTGGCATGGGCCTCTGGAAGATAATAGATAGGGGCTAGGTAGAAGCTGTTCCTTTAAAGAACCCTGTTTATGTTGTCCTTCTTGTGTTTTATGCATTTTTATTACCTACATGGTCTAGATACATGCTTGAGTTTGGCATTTTTCTAGTGGTTGTTTGTCAATAGAGAAACAGAACTTGGATATAAGGGCTCTTCCAGCAGCGTATACAAGGAGGGACAATTCTGAGAGCAGGCAGGGACTGAGCACGGTTGGCAGTTTTAGCATGGCAGGAAAGTAAATTTCACTGGACAAATTCTACAAAGTAAGGCTGGAAGAATAAACTGAGCCCAGATTTTAAAATGTGCACAATTAGAAACTTTATATACTGTCTTATATAGACCAGTAGTTTTCAAGTGTGTCCTCAGAGTAACATCATCAGCATCCCCTTGGAACTTCTTAGAAATGTGAATTCTCTGGCCCTACCCAGACCTTAGTATGATGGAAAAACATTAGAGGAAGGCGCATCATTTGTACAACTGAAACATCAGGAGTTCAGATAAAACACCATCAGGATCATCAAAGGTGGCATCTTTCTGAATATTTACCCTGCAATAAACAACTTGAGTCTCACCCTGCCTGGTTGCTTCCCTCTCCCTCCCAGCCTTTTTTTTTTTTTTTTTTTGAATAAAACCACATTAAAAAAAAGTTTATTTACTTATTTATTTTGAGAGAGAGCGAGAGAGAGAGAGAGAGAGAGAGAGAATCCAAGCAGGCTCTGCCCTGTCCGTACGGAACCCGACTCAGGGCTCAATCTCAAGAACCATGAGATCGTGACCTGAGCTGAAATCATGAGTCTGATACTTAACCAGTTGAGTCACCCAGGCACTCCACCCTCTCCTGGCTTTTCACTTTCCCTGATTTTAAAACCTGCTGATGGCTAACCCTAGGTTCCTTGCAAAGTCAAACCAAATTTGAAATAACTAGCTAACTAGAGAGAAATGTTTTTTTTTTTTTTTTCTTTTTAGGGATGAGGGTTCATTAGCAAGGCATAAGGCTGGTCAAGTAGACAGGAGTGTTTCACAAAGGGATTTTTGCTATCTTGTCCTTTTAAGGATGAGTATCATTGGCTGGGGAAAATGTAAAGCTTTGGGGGAAATTTAATAACTATGACTCTTCTAGTACTTAGACAAGAGGGGAAAAGATGCACTTACAGTGAGAGACTGTCACTGCAATGAAAATAACTTCTTATTGAAAACAAGGCATAAAATAATAAAAAGTGAATACAAATGATGGATTAGAAGGGAGTTACATGATTTTACAGTGGTTTTGCTAGGTAAAACTATGGTAAAATCAAATATCCTAACAAAGAGAGTCCTCAAAAACACTTTGTGTTATGTTGTTCTTGGTCACTTTTGGAGGAGGAGATGTCAGAGATGGGGTAGTGGCTGTTTTTTTACAGGATTTCAAAACCAAGGCAATGAGACAAGGGCCTTTGGTGTAATGAAGTGTAATGAGAAGATGCCATGGAGGAAGGTAATGAAGGTGCATTGAAGTCTGTAGGGAAGACAGCCTAGTTTGGAGCCAGTGTTTCCTGCCCAAGCAATGTGAAGAAGGAACAGTCTGGATCTGGAGCCAATAGACCTGAGTCCATCTCCCCACATTTCTGTGACTGTGTTTCTTCACCAAAAAAATCCCCATCATCATAATATGCCTGCCTTTGTAGTAAAGATGAAATGGAATATTTAAAAACAAAAGTCTTCTAAACTGCAAAGTATTATGCAAAAGTGTATTCACATTTTTCAGAGTTACCTTGGATTTAACGTTAGTTCATTTTATGCAGATTCTCCCAGAATACTGATTTTCTGCCTTTCTGCTTACAATAACCTGTGTTGAACCTGTGTTTTCATATTCTCAGAACTCCTAGAAGTCTCATACAAATTGCCAAGTGAGCAGACCCAAATCTGGTATGACCCAGAGCCCATTGATGGGGCATTGGGAAATGAAGGCTCAACAGTGCTGTTTGCAGTCACTCTGTGTGACAGTGCTGGGCTGAAATCCCCACGTTCGGTCCAGTGGGATTCTCACCAGAATATATGGTTAACAGGAAGAGGAGATTGGATTGTAAATCTTTAGAAGTGAGCCCTTCTGAGATAATACCTGATGCAGGGACCTCAAGGGAACATGAATTCTTTAATCGATTGAAACCCTGCCTTACAAAAGCTTTTAAACATTTAAACACCATCATATAAATCAAGTTAGAAATATCCCACCAAGGAATAAAAGAGTTCTTGCCATGTAAAATATTAATTTATCTTTTCAAGGCAGAACAAACAATTCATTTAGAAGAACACTAGGTAGGAGGTGGTAGGGAAAGCAGAAAATGTAGAGTAAACTCATTTTGTTGACCTTGGATGCCCACTTAAATGTCTCAGATCTTTGGGCTTTTTCTCATGCTGAAAAGTGAGGACCCTTTAAATGCTGAAACTTGGTTCCAGTATATTTTACTTGAAGTAGTTTTCAGGTCTTTGATTCCATATTTCAAGGCAATAGTTTCTAACTATTTATTAGAAAATGATCTTCAGTTGAACAATTGACTTCACACTGGAATTTAATACATACACTCCTGGAATTGCAAAGGAATATGTGGAGTACCATTGGATTTTAAAGTATAGTTGCTCTGCAAAAACAACTATTAATGAATCACAAATGGGCAAACATCTACCACATGGCCATTTCTTCATTTGCTACAATATACATGCATCAGGAGTAACACTGAAGCCAGCCTGGAAGACTCCCAGAAAGGAAACTATATGATTAGCAAAGTTAAAACCTGATTTGCATCTCAAAAATGTAGTGTATGCTCATTTATGTGCAAATGTAATGGAAAAAGGCTGTAGGTAAAGTGGCTAAATCCTAAACAAAATAAACACTTAATTTTCTTTTATTGTGCCCTGTGACTATTAATAATATTATGGTACCAAGTCAGAAACATTAAGCCAAGCAGGGGAGCAATAAATGTTCCTAGACTGTGCACCACTGTTGATACTAGCAACTAATTGCTCCAGAGTTCACATAAAATGCAGATGGAAGTACAAAGAAGATATTCGATGAAGTCAGCAGTGGCGGTGAACTGTTCACAGGTGAAGCCAATAACTGGAGGGCCAACTCAGCAGGGGCAGAGGCTGTGGAAGATATCAAGAAAAAGACTTTGTAAATCATTGCTTTTTAACACTTCTGTACCTATTGACATATGGATGTTTTTAAACTTGTAAGGTTCTTGGTCCAAATTCCAACTGGCAGCATCGTTTGGAGACTTTGCAAAGTTCTTATCATCTGATCATCATTATATCTCATAGAAATGGGTAAGATAGCTATTGCTCTTCCCATTGTATGGATGAAGAAATGACAAAACAGGCAAGACTAAGGAGGGAAGCTCTAGGCTTCTGATTGCAGCTCTCATGTTCTCTTGATGATCTCCCTTAAGTCATTTATTAATCATATATATGTATAAAATAGAATATATATATATATACATATAGATATGTATGTGCATATATGTAAGTATGTCATATAAAATGATATTTGGTACTTCTATCTCTGATGGTACCTTAGACTGGAAACCCCAGATAATCTTTCTGAAAGGAAAACTAAAATCCTGATCAAAATGTAAAACAAACAAGAAAAGACCCATAATTTTAAATGTATTGCAAAGCTGGTACAAAAGCAAGGAATTGGGAGAGGCCAAAAGTTAAGTAATAATTCGAATTTGGGAAGTAAGTGGGCACCACAACATTTGAGGGTGTCTGGCAATCCATTGGCTTCCATTTTCATGGCTTCATAGTCTGATGTGATCTGCAGATAAGCACAGGACCCACTCAAGTTGTGTCCTCCCAAAGCTGCAATCTTAAGTGGTGAGGGCTGGTGTTAGGTCCACTTCCCAGATTGACAGGACATTTGCCTGTGAGGACTAACCAGAACTTAAATTAATAATTTAGTTACAAATCAGGTAGGCAAAAGCAAATATATTCCTTCCCTGGAAGAATGTAACTTCAACATGGGCCTCAAAACATTCCCATAGATAATATTCCATAGAACATGAACTCCCAGTCAAAAATCACAAAACACAAAGGGAAATAGAATGTGACACATGAAAATCAGAAGAAATAGTAGACAGCGGAATCAGACCTGTAGAGACTTTGACACTGGGTACATGAGGCACATAATATAAAATCTTTATATGTTTCATGTTGTGGCTGAGATGGCCAGTGATCCATAAAATTGATTGTCACCAATTTAATAGGAATACAAGTGGAGGGGAGGGTATGTGGCTACCTTGCTTGGCTACATTCTCAGTTGGCTGTGCAATCAGGTGTGGCCATGTAAGGAGGATTCCATACATACAATGTGAGTGGAAGTGATGTGTATCACTATTCACTCTTAGTTCTTCAGTCCTGGCTGGAGCATAGATGGGCAACAACCTGGCTTTACCAGGCACTTGTTGATGGTGTCCCAGGGGATTGAGATGCAATGGCTTGGATGGGCCTGGGTCTCTGAATGGGCACAGAGAGACCCGGACCATTCACACAGAAACCAGATGAGATCACTATAAACCTCCTAGTTCTTTAAGTCTTTGTATTGTATTGTTGAAATTCTAGCTTTATCCTTCCTAATGCAATCTGTTTAAAATAAAGAGGCATGAAAATACAAGTAAAACCCCAAAAAACTATTAAAAAAGACCAAGGAGATTTGACAAAAAATGAAATAGAACATCTAGGAAAAAAAGATAATTTCCATTCAATTTAGACACCTGATAAAATACAAGGAAATATAGGTAAATGGGAAGAGTTTTCCATATTTTCACCTTCCAAAGATAACTAATGTTCACATTTGGAGGTTTTTCCTCCAAATGTGCACAGCATGAAGATTGCCAAAGACTAGACTCCTTCTCCTGCCACTCTTCATTCACTGGACCCCGTCCCGTTTCCGTTTGGCTGCAATAAAATTTAGTGCTTCGTGCTGCTTATCCAGAAAGAACACCCTTTAGTTTCCTCTGGACTATCAAAAGAGTCACTTAAGTTCCCTTTTTTAATTAATTCTTTCCCTCTTTCTTTCTTTCTTTCTTTCTTTCTTTCTTTCTTTCTTTCTCTCCTTCTTTCTTCTTTCTTTCTCTCCTATGGTTGGCCTACAATGTTACATTATCTTCACGTGTACAACGTAACGATTCAACTTCTCTATGCTTATGCTGTGCTCACTGCAAGGGTAGCTACCATCTGTCACCTTGCAACACTATTACAATACCATTGATGACATTCCCTGTGCTGTGTCTTCTATTCCCTTGTTAGGTACCCCCCCTTTTTTTTTTAAACTCAACTTGGAAAAAGAGTTTTTAATAGGTATTATTTTACTATATCAGAAGAAGTAGCTTTTCTTCTCTAAAAATGATATGTACCAATTAGCTTAAATATTGTAAATTCTATATTTTGGCTTAATTTTGAAATTTTGAAATCTTATTGAGATAGTAAATATTAGCTATCTTGTAAAGGCAATATTTTAAGTAGAAAAATATCTACAAGGCAGGCCCTTTAAAAATGTAAATATTTTCTCAAGATTGAATTTCTTAGCTATTATAAATTTATTGGGATGCTATTTCTGTTGGTTAAAGGAAAAAGTAAAATTATTTTCTGTTATAGTTTATAGTTTATATATGACAATTCTAGTTAAAAGTTAAATGGCTTTTCTTTCATGCTTTTATAATCATATGCATCTGCTCATATTAAGTGTTATTTTAGTAAATGAGCTACAATTATTTTATTGTAAAAAGTGTAAATTAAATTTTAATTTCATTTGAAGTTGTAATATGAATTATATTGGTGGATATTTCTGAACTCCCTTTGATACTTAGTAGTAATTAGATATTCACAGCAAAAACAGTGTGAGAATATGTTGCTAAAATAGGTAATATGCACAAGATTAAAATATCTTGGTCTTTTTCTTAAGATTTGTTCTGCCATTAATCCTAAAGTCAGGTAGCTGTAAGTATACCTCTGGAAATGCCGTAATTCCTTTATGGATCTCTTTCAGCCCTACCTGTGAGTCAGCTCAGTAAATGAGCAGTTTGGAACTTTTGCTTAATATCCAAGAGGATAACTAGGAATGAAACCATATTAGATGATAAATGTGTGGGAGCTAATTTCCCTGTTATTTAGGTAAGGCCAAAAAGGGGAAAGTGTAGTTATCAGGCTCTTCCTTATCTATCCATGGAGACAGAATACAATCTCAAACCATACGACTAAACATTAGTTAAAAATAGCACACTTTTTCTATCTCCCAATTGATGAAGGAAAAACAAACTTTTATCTTTTTTCCTTCTACTTTATGTACTTTATAAGCATTTTAAATGATCAAACATATACTGAAGTCAACATTTGAAGCCAAATTACTTTTACTCTATAAGGATTTATGCATATTTGAGTAATATTTCATCTACGAGTGCTGCCTAATGTGAGGAAGCTTCACAGTCCTGAATATATATTAGATATTCATTATTATATATTTGAATACCTCTGTAAGACTTTAGGAGATCAGCAGAGTCTGGGACATTTCAATTTTTTGAAGATGCTTATATATAAAAAAATTCAGAACTGTCAAAAAGGAAAACTGTGTGGTATTTAAATTTTTTCCATTAACCTACTTAAGTACAATCCTCCATGTGGTCTTCCTTCAATCCTTAGTGTATCTCTCGATCCATGGGTATAATTTCACTTGGAGATAACACCAGAAGTCTGTTTGAAGATTTGATGAGCAGGAGACCTGGTCTAACTGGCCCCTGGCTCCTCCAATGCTAGGCCCCAGAGGAACCCTATAGAAATGTACTCATATAAGCCAAAGAGACAAATTGTTAGTCCATAACTCCTTGGGCTTTGCTTAGGCTCACATCTCAAGTATGGGAGAAATGTACAAATGTACATTAAGTCTGGCTTTGTGAGGAAAAATGGTAAGAAAATGTCAGGTGCTACACCTGTTATTGACCAGGACTTTGTGTTAGTTCTTCTTTTGATGAGCTTAGCACTAGAGAACAAAGGACACAAGATGGCAGAAAGTTCTAGCAAAGCTGGGGCAGACTGTAAGACCCCCAAAATGGGATATATGTATATGTGGATTTCCCAAGGCAGGGAGTGACTTTTGTCTCCTGTAGGGAAGTTTATTGTGGTTGTAGGAAGCCATTTTAAGGATTTTTTTTTTAAGTTTGTTTATTTATGAGAGATAGAGATAGCATGAGTGGGAGGAGGGCAGAGAGAGAGGGAAATACAGAATCTGAGGCACACTCCAGGCTCTGAACTATCAGCACAGAGCCTGATGCAGGGCTTGAACTTATGAATTGTGAGATCATGACCTGAGCTGAAGTCGGATGCTTAACCGACTGAGCCATCCAGGTGCCCCCATTTTAAGGATTTTCTAATTCAATGTCTGTGTGTAGATGAAATTCTCTATAGGCCAGCTGATAGTTTCCCCATTTCAACAGCACTGATGAACTGACCATTTAAATAGTTTGTACCTGTTCTCAAATCCTGAGATTCTTTATCAGCCTCCTTGTAACACCCTCAATCCCTCCTCTTATGGTCCTATTATACCCAGGAGTTATTTCTTCACAAATTTTATGGAGGAGTAAATAGCAACAACAACCCAAAGATTGTTGTGGGTTTATTTTCTCCCCATGGTAGATTCAACAATGGTAACACTCAGAATCTTGGGGCCTTGGTGTCACATTGTAGATTTAGAAGGTATGTGTGCTGTGTGGACAGGCAGTGACCCACCTCCCATTCCATACTTCATCTGCTTTGATCCCATGGCCACCAAGAAGTTATAGTGGCCCTTCAGAATTTCCCTGGCTCTGCACGTCTGAAACATCTAGATGCCTAATACATAACATTCTTCATGTTTTTAAATTGGAGAGATATTGTTTTTATTGTGATTAATACCATATAATTAATACTAGCCATCTTTCTTCTGGGAGCTAGTAAATTTTCACTAATCCAGCATATGTGAGTCTAGCTAGTACCCATCAGTACCTCATCCAGTGATGATGGGCAGGTCCATTCTAAACTCAACAGAGTTTCTTTTTAACTCTGTTTGTTTAGCTTCAACTCAACTAATTTTTGTTGATACTCATGGAACTCAGAATTCATAATGTAGCCATCAGACATGGCTGCATATATCAGCCAAACTCATAACAGATTTATTGGCTGCAATGTGAGGGGACAGAGGCCCGATATCAAAACTGAACACAGGAAATGATGAAAAAAGGGCATGCACACTCACACACTCATTTAAGCAAAAGAAAAGGGAGAAAATCATGTTTAACTTTTGTCTTAGCAGAAGTGTTAGAAATTTCAAGGAATACCATTTCTTTCTATAATTTATTATGTACAGCATGAAAAATGGAAATAGAATTTTCAAATCACTCCTGTTCTAAATAAAAAGATTTAAAAAAAATAGGAAGGGGAGAAAATGGCCCTTCATGAATGGATTTTTGTACTTTTTTCACGCTACACAGAAGAATGCCGTTAAGTGGACTTACTGAGTTGCCTTATACTTCTTCCCACTTAGCAACTCATGAATATTATTTTTGATGTTTATTATTATTTTCCCTGAATGAAATAGTGTCCATAAGATTTTGTTCCTACAAGGTATCTAAAAAGTAATTACTTTAAAATTTATCTTTCCATCCTAAACATTTTACACTTGTCCTTGAGCCAGCTGTAGAATAGTTAGGAAGCATCCTATTTTGAAGGATGAAGATTAAGGCTTCATTGCCTTTCTGCCTTGGCCATGGCATAAGTGTTTCTGTGGACATCTTTCCTTTCACATCAAATGGAAAACAATTCTCAGTGGCAGCATTTGATATTCAACCAAGGGGAGGGAGGAGTCTTTGAGGTCATATTGTAGCTTTAGCTCTATAGACCCTGGAAGCCATTATCTTAAAATGATATAAATTCAGTTACAAAATGGAAAGATGATTACATGATTAATGGAAGTTAATAAAGATCATTGAAATCTTATCCTGGATGAGGCCATCAGAAGCTATTTAATCCAATTTCCCCTGGCTCCAGGCAGGCCACATGGGAACCACTTTGTCAGATGGAATCTCTCTTCTTATCACATACCTCTCTAGGGAAGTCAAGTTCCTTTTTTGTACGAAATATGATGCATTCTTGATGCATCGAATTATATGATGCAGCGACTCTTACCTGGGGTCTCTTCGCTACCTGTGTTGCTTCTTGGAAATTGAGTTTATAGCTTTGGAGTAGTGAATAAAAGGAACTGGTTGGACAGTGCAGGAATTGAAAAACAAAGATCTCATTACACTAATGATATATCCAACTGTCCCAGTTACTTTAGCAAGCACATTTATATGGCTGCTGAGAGAAATGTGGTTAGGTGTGTGAGACTGACACCTACATTGGCTGGTACTTTTATTCCACTTTAGTTCAAAATATCTAGGAAATATGTACTTGTCTTGAAAAGAATCCATTAAAAAAAAAAGTTGTGTTTGTTTTATCCAACCTATTCTCACTAATGGAAGAATAACTAAAGACTAATGTATTACTGATTTGAAGTCAGCAGCCTTCTTCAAATTCACTTATAATAAAGCTGTTACATCATTTAGGAATTGGTGGGTACACCTGCAAGTAAGAGATCTAAACTATCATAACTTAAGAAAGGATTTACCTTTCTTCCATGGGACACGAGGTCTGGAGGAAGCATTCCCACTGATAGTGGTGACTCCCAGATGTTATCAGAGACCTTTATCTTCTGTTCCATCATTCTCTTGCATTCTCAAGGTCACTTCAGTGTCACCTCAGGTCACACTATGGCTGATGGGAGTCTAGGCAGGAGGAAGAGGGAGAGAGGAGGGCAAATGGGTATCTGCCACCTCAGAGACCTTTGAAGAGTTTTCCTGGAAGTCCTGTACACTGGTAAGGGTTTTAGCTTGTTTGTTGATTGTTACTTCTATCCTCGAGTGATTCTAGGAAATGTTCTCTTACAGTTGGGTACATTGCTACCCTTGCAACAGCGGGGTGCTATTAGTGAAGCACAAATGGAGTAATAAAGATTTCACAGGAAAGTCCCAGTCTCTGCCAAAGTTTCCATCCTTCATTTTGCTTGCTGTGGGTCCTCACTTGGGATTACAAGGCAATGGTTTTATTGCTCATAAAACAATAAATGTTCAGAGAATCCAACAAGATTTGGAACACCATCACTCAGTAGATACAGAGCCTGAATGTTTTTCTTTTGGATATTGTTTGATGTAATGCATTGTAGCTTCCTCTCAGCTCCTGTGATTGGGGAAGTTAAGTTATGATGTGCTTTTGCCTTGACTGATTCTTAAGGTGAATTTATTTACATCTAACCATGGCTGATGTAAAACTTAATGCTTGCAAATCTTAAGTTGGCAGCTATTTGATTGTCAGGCTTTGAAGCATTAAAAACAGTTTATGTTCTGCTTTTCCATAAAGAAAAAAATTAGCTTGGTTTCTCAAGTGCAAGAGCTTATTCACTGAGGATACTTTATGCTTTCATTTGATATTGTCTTTTCTTTTTTCAGAGGCGGGTGGTGGTAGAAGTGGCAGAAAAAGCATTTTGACATGAAGGCCTCTTAGCTTCTGATCATAATTTGCACAAGCAGAAAAATCCAAAAAGAAATAAAAAGCAGAAACAGGTTGTAACTTGGACCAAAGTTTAAAAGATCATCATATAGGACATTCTAGACATAACTATTCCATTTGATAGAACTTCCTGAGCAATGGATGTGATACATAGGTCTCAGTGGTGGCAATATGGGATGGTGGATGTTGAATAATAATGAAGACATTGGAAAATTTGTCCCAGGAAAATGACTAAAGCCAATTGGCCATAATAAATCCTAGAAGGGAAAGAAGTCATAATTTTAATATTCATAAAGGCATTTTGAACAATTGACCTTGAATTTAGAGAGGGGCAAAATAAAGAAGAACTGTATTGACAAGTGCCATTTTATTTTGTTTCATTATTTTTTGTTTTTGTGGACGTGGGTAATTTTAGACTTCATAGAAAGTATCTTAATTATGACTTTACAATATAATAAGCATACCAAGAAAAATTGGAGATCCTTTTGCTTTGGACTCTTTCCTTAAAGAATACCTTTTTCTTTTGGGATTGCTTGAACCAAATCCATACTCAATGAAAATTTTGTTTCTAACAGAAAACTGTACTGCATCCAGTATTTTAACCAAGACTGACACAAGTGATCGTGAAATGGTTTTTGAAAACTGAGACGTAGAGTTGGATTAATTTGATCTGCAAAATGTCTTGGCTGTCAAATAACGACTATTACGTCTTTGAGAATACAGTTGATCTATGATCTGGGGTTGCTTTCATGGCCTTAATACCTCCTTGGATTGGTCTGTGTGTCCTTGGATTGGTCAGTCTCCTGACCCAGTGCAGTTCAATGGATGCAAATATCTTGTTTGTCATATTTCTCAGAGAAAATATATTGACACCTTTCTCTTTGAACTCCCTATGAAAGGCTCTTTTGAAAATTACTATTTGGCCTTTCTCTCAGATCCAAGTGGAAACTTAATTGCATTTACCATCTGAGGAAGTCTATGCTGTCAAAAATGTTTCCACCCAAGCTGAAAATAATACCCTAAAACTAAGCATCATGCCACATATTTGCTCAATTCAAGCCTTTTGGATAAAAATATGTGACTGTTCTCCCAGATGTTTTGTCTACATGATAGGTAATATCCCACTGTTTTCATTTTTGATTGGTTACCAGAATAGAAAGAGTATGTTGGGTTGTGCAAATAAGTCTTTATAATTCTAGGTAAAATATTTGGACCTGTTAAACAAAAGTTAGGGAAAAGGAAACATGTTTGAAAGTATGTAGGTCCACATAACCTGTTTATCCAGACAGTCTTGAAATTTTGAACCATTTGTAGAATGTACAAATGTTTACACTTGGCTTCATTGGTATAATAGGTGTGACTATTTTGAAAAATCTCAGCCATGTGAAAAACACTTCAGTTTCTACAGAAGCCGAGATCTGAAATGCTGAACAGACCCTTTTCTTGGGCAAAGAAGGGCTTGAGTTTATAAGTATGTGATTTAATCCATAGCGTTGATAGCCAGATGTTGATGCAAATGAATGTTTAATAAATATCACGTGGTTTGATGTTACTACCATTGATAGGCCTGTGTCAAAGGTGCTGAGAGCACAGTTACAGGTTTCCAAAGTGTTTTTCATCTTCTGAAGACCCGTCACTGATGACCTAATTCAGGCAACAAACATTATATTTATCAGTATCTTCAGTAGTATGCTGAACTATGATTCTATACCAAATACTGATTTTGAAATAAGCCGGCAGTGCTTTATATATAGTAATCACAACATGCAGAGTGGCTAATTTCATTTAAATGATATTATTCAGTATACATACCCTGTACCCCCCAAGAGAAATTCTTTTTTTAATGCAGCTTCAAAGAGAAATTTGAATATTATTAGCTTAATTTCTTAGTTTCTATTCATAGGTGCCTAATTTCTTTAATGTTTATTTATTTTTGACAGAGAGAGACAAAGCTTGAATGGGGGAGGGGCAGAGAGAGAAGGAGACACAGAATCCGAAGCAGGCTCCAGGCTCTGAGCTGTCAGCACAGAGCCCGACGCGGGGCTCAAACTCAGAGACTGTGAGATCATGACCTGAGCTGAAGTCGGACGCTCAAACGACTCAGCCACCCAGTTGCCCCAATAGGTGACTAATTTCTTAGTCTGTAGTCATATCACTACAAATGAACATATACTGTCCCTTTTACTGATTTGCAACTGTAAACAAAAAAGCAATTTAATGAACAGAAACAATTGCTGTTTTTCAGATAACTATTAAGGTAAGTTAGAAATAGATGATAAATTCTAACATATGAATAATGGGTTTGAAACTAATTGGAGGTGGTTCTCAAAACCTGTCACTCTCCTATGTCCCTTTTTTATTTTCAACTTTAGTTTTGCAATTTATCATTAATATGTTTCTGAATAATCATTGCTCCATATAAATATATCTAAAATGTTCAAAAAAAGAAAACTCACCTCATGTTTTGGCCTTCGTTCCTTGGGAGCATCCATCTATCTGCCCAACCATTCATTTCTTACAAATCATTTAATCTTTCATTTCTTGTTTTCATGAGCACCATCTTATCCATATTTTCCTGTGGAATTATAACGTTTGAATTAATAATGGTTTTACTGGCTAAATTATATTACATTGAACAAATATTTTGTCAAATTCCAACTGAATTTCCTTCCTTCCTTCCTTCCTTCCTTCCTTCCTTCCTTCTTTCCTTCCTTCCTTCCTTCCTTCCTTCCTTCCTTCCTTCCCTATAAAAAGCAACAAACATCTTTATTCATAAGGATTTGTCAACATCTGTTACTAATGTAGTAGGAAATTTTGTTAAAAGAGAAGCTATTTGATCAATACTATACAGAATATATTTCTTCAAATCCTTTAAATCAGTTGAAATTTTCATTTACTGAGGTTTTTGCAGTTCAGTTTAAAATTACTGATTGGTTTAAAGACAGGGAGGATTACACTGTTCTTTATCCTGTAGCTCCATAAATCTTGAAATAGGTAGATAATACGTTCATTTTGGTAATCTTTGCTTTTTGGATTTTCTAGTTTTCGTGTTTGCTGATTGCTGACGACTAGGGAGAATCATTGTATATTATTTAACTGCTGCTCCTCCTTTAGAATCAGGTGCTAAAGATAATAAAACACTTCCAATTCCCTTGTTTTTTGATGAAATTGAAGCTAGTTTTTGATTCATTACTGGATGCTTTATTTGGAGATTTTAGATCTCTCCCATTCTGTGTATAAATTTGCTTATTCAACAATGAATTTGTTTACATAGCAATATTAGGAACAGGAGGAAAATATGAAGGGGAAAGGATCCCTCAAGGAGCTCAGTTGTCTAGTGACACAAATAAATATATTATACTAAAATGTGTATGTACAAATTGAAATATAGTAATTTCCAAAACCAGGGAATGGCAATACAGAGGAAAGGTGCCCCTTCCCCCCACCCTTCACTTCTAAGGGTAGGGATTGGTGCTGGGACTACACAATGAGAGCATCTAAAATTGTACCTCACTTCAGTTACTTTTTCTGCATGTTCCAGTCTGACTCCTGATGCTTCAGTGTTGCTCTGAATGAATGGACAGATTGATTTCACATTGCTTCCTCTAATAGCCTTCTGTCATGTCACCTCTTACATTTCAGAAATTGTTTAACAAGGGCCATTTGGGAGAATTGTATCCAGGCAGGGAATATATCAGCAGGCCCCCAGCCCCTCCTCCTCACCTCTGCCACTTAGATGCATGGTTGTGAATGACTTTTCCTAGTGAGAGTTTCCTCATTCCATTAGTGTCAGCCATCGGTCTAAATTTATAGCAGATGTATTATTCTCCATCAGTGGATTTCCTTCTTGGACACATATTTCTTTTAATCAAGGCTTCCCCTAACCCCATATTCCCCTTCTCATAGACTGCCTGCAGAACTGCTAGTTGTTTTCCCAGTCACCAAGGCTCTCTTGATAGGCTGTATTTCATGCTTTGGTTCTTTAAATGGTCCCTTGTCCTGGGAACAGGGATGTCCTTCAGTGTGACCTAAGCTTGCATAAATGAGAAACAGTCTTCTCAAGGAGAGGTGGTTGCATTTGGCATCATGTTGTTTTTTAACCAAGCATTATTAGTTTTGGCCAGTTGGTTGTTTTCTTCTCCATCTCAGAGAATTGAAATATTAATGTAGTGGAGTGAGCTGGGTAGCTGTTTCAGATATGCTAGATCACCTGTACTAAAGAATGCTAAATGAAATACTTTCTATTGTTTCTTCCTTAAATTTCCTTTGCAGTACATATGTTTCCCTCACCCCATTACTCAATGTGTGATAATTGTGTGTGAGGGAAGATCACATACAGTTCTGTTTTAGAAAGGAAATGTTTGAAGTTCCTATCACTCCTTCGGGTTAAGAAGACTTGTCCTCAGTAGGGCCTATTAGTCACGTACCAAGTGGCAGAGCCCTATACGTGCCTTAGCCCAGAAGGAATCAAAATTTATAATTCCTTTCTGAGGCCAGGGTCTCTGAGATTGTGGGGTTACCTGGCATCAGTTACCATTAGAGACACAGGCCATCTGGTTGATAGATATTAATATGGTCACCCTCTTTTCCCGTCTATGGAAAGAAGGTTTTGCTAAAAGAATCGGTGTATTCTTATTGAGGTGAATGTGTTACCTTGGCAGGGAAAAAAAAAAAAAAGCTGTACCTTTGAATGATTGTTACATGACTGTGTGTGGCATTCCAGGGAAAAAATCCATTAGAAGACAGAGAAGATATCACAGCTCACTTTTCAGCAGAGAACGACTTGGCTTTCACTGATGAAATTGATTATGGGGAAGGATACTCATTGAAACTGGGGTATAAGTTTTCTGATATCAGCACATGAATAGATCCTGGCCCAGCTCACTGAAATGTGGGCCTTCAATTTCTTGGCAATGTGAAATGTGGAGAAGGGTGAGATGAAAGCAGGTTCCCAGTGAACTTGCTTTGCATTTCACAATTGCTGATGATGAAAAGGAAGTAGTGAGATCCATGAACTTAACACTGGAGTAGAGGATGGCTTCTGAGTCTCATTTAAGTATCCCTATTTAGACTCAACAGGTCACAAGATTTCCTGCTTGCCTAGTGAGTAGCCTGCATGATATTAAGCAATCTACAGAAAGCATATTCATATTACAGATCATTTCTCTAACAGGGCATTCATGTATCCTAGGTTAAAGAAATAACTACGACTAGGACAACACAAATGACCAAGAAAGAGGAAAGAAGAGGCAAAAATATATACTATAAGGAATATTCTTTGGGCCCCTGAGTGGCTCAATCTGTTGAACATCTGACTCTTGGTTTCAGCTCAGGTCATGATCTCATGGTTTGTGAGATTGAGCCCCCCCATTGGGCTCTGCACTGATAGCACAGAGCCTGCTTAAGATTTTCTGAGCTCTCCCTCTCTCTGTCCCTCCCCCACTCATGCTCTCTTTGTCTTTCTCTAAATAAATATATAAACATTTAAAAAAGGGGAACATTCTCTCCAACAAGTGAAGAGATTAATTTTAACATTTACATTAGTGAAATTCCTTAAAATATATGACTTTCCTTCATATTTTCTCTCCATTAACATATTGTAACATATTCTTTAAAAGTGCTATAGTATTTATCAGGATAAACTATTCCAACTGTATCCTAACTGAATTATTTGTTTTCCAGGACAGTTTTATCATGGTCAATGGTTGGAGTGTTGTATGTGTGTGTGTAGCAATGCTGGGCAGAGTGGGGTTTTGATGCTGTAAACTACACAAAAAGACAAAGTATTAGTCCTACCCTCATTAAGATTATAATCTAATTGGAAGTACAAGAGTACCACTCAAAAAATAATTGTAAAATATTACAATGAGTATATTACTAGCTGCCAAGTTGTGTAGTCCTCATTTCAATGCACAGTGAAAGGAAGGGAGAGATATATATGGAATTGAAGTAGACTGAGGCAGGGGCATAGTTGATGTGCCCATAGTATTTGGACAGGTTGAAGGGAGAAAGTGAGTGTTCTCCATATGACACACAATGTATTGGTTTCTCGGAGCCTCTATAACAAATTACTACAAACTATGTGCTTGAAAAAACCAAATATATTCTCTCAGAGTTCTGCAGGCTAGAGTATAAATCCAAGGTCAGCCCAGCTGCATTCCCTCTGAAGACTCTAGGGAAGATTCCTTCTTTACCTCTTCTATCTTCTGGTGGTTGCCAGCAATTTTTGGCTCATGGCAACATAATTCCATTCTCTGCATTTGTGTTCACCTGGCTGTCTTCCTCTCTGTATGTATCTCTGTCCAAATCTCTGTCTGCTTATAAGAGTACCAGTCATTTTATAGACCCCAGTATGTCCTCATCTTCACTTGATTACATGTGTAAAGACCCTATCTCTAAATAAGGTCACATTCCAGGTTCTGGGTTGAAATGGATATTTAACCCCATACACACAGGGTGAGTAATACAATAATAAATTTGTCTCTGTCTTGTTTTTTGGCAAAACGGTCTTTTAGTTTTATCATGTGGAAACTGTTCACAAAGTTTCTCATTTTCCCTTGTGGAAAAAGTGGAGAAATGTGGTCTGGATGCTAATACTATGTGTTGGATAAGATCTTGGTTGAATTATTACCCTCAAAGGGAGACTGATGTCAACCAGAAGAAGGTTTTTGTGGCATACTCCACACTTCTTTTCATGGTCCTGGGGCTGTTCAGTGTTTAGGTCAGTGATGTGAGTAAAGATAATTGAAGCTATATATATCCCATTTGAGGATAGCACACCATTGAAATTTTTCAAGTTTCAGCCAAAGAAAGATGTTAGAGGGTAAGAAAAAAAAAAAGATGACAAAAGGTATTTAATAGAAATAAATGTGAAGTTTGGCATGGTTCTAGAATAAAGTGTACATTAGAGTATCAGAGGGCTATTGGCTTAGTAACAATATGTATTTAAACAGTCAACAGTAATCTCAATGTGAATGACTCCTAAAAATGTAATATGTAATCCAGAGCCTCCATTAATGGAGTAAAGAAGGTCATCATCTTACTCTACTTTGGACTTTTCAAATTATACTGAAAATAATTATATTCAGTGAAGGTTACCAAATATTAATGAAATTCATTGGACATTTTGGAATGTATTCAGAGAAAAATGACCATGAGAGTTAAATGACTCAAGATGACATTACTTGAGGGATGGATGGAACTTTGAATGTTGGTCCAAAGAACAAATGGGAAGAATCAGACTGAAAAAAATAAGCTTTCTTTTAAATCCTTAAAAGTTATTTGTATGAGTGTTTGTTTGGAAGGATTCAACTTTAGCCTGTTCTGCCCCAAGAGTCTAAATTTAACAAATCAATGGATGTTTCTGGAAGGTATATCTTTGATACCTTGTCACAGGACTTCTTTGCAGAGATCCAAGGATTTCCTGGAAGATGGTGAGTTTCTGGATTTTGGGTGTTCAAGCACAGACACAAGCATTTGACAGAGAGTTGTCAGAGTAGTTCAGACAAATGATGGAAATTGTGGTATTTGGTTTCTAAGAGTCCTTATACTTCTGTGTTTTATAACTCCTTTTGAAAGAAAAATACCATAAAACTCTATGAGATTTGGATGAGGCATAATGATGTTCATTATATATATTAACCTCCCTTTGTAGTTCAAATCAATATGGCATATAACAGAGAAAAGTGGTACCTTCAGGATGATACAATCCCTGATTTCAACCTTGACATGAAATCCACTTCAAATTGGCCTATAGATTTTGGAGACAGAGAATTCTGAAAGTTAGAGAGTCATATTATTAAAAGGAACAGTAGTTCCTTAGGACAAACTACTATTTCCTTGTTGAGAGAATTCTCAAGGTTGGAAGGGACCTAAAAGTCCACCTATTTCAAATTTCAGAGGTATCTGGGTTTAGTATTTCTGTCTTTGGGAGAACATATATTCCCTGTGATCTATAAAATGCCACTCATCTATTTTGATAATTTCCCATTTTTCTAATATGTTATAAAATTCCTTTAAATATTCTGAGTATAAAATAGATTACTTTCAATCACTTTTGCCTCAGGCACAAGAGCACTGAATCTTCAAGCTACAGTTGAAATAAAAAAAGAAAAAAAAAAGCACAAAAGCCTGAGGCAGAAATTCATTTCTAATATGCATGAGAGTTAACAGCAGTTTTGGGAACATGCTTTCATTTATTCATCCATTGATCAAGCAGAGACTTACAGAGCAGCTATTTTGTGATAGGTAATGGTAATGCAGAGTGGGTCAGAAGCCGTCCTTGATTTTGTATGTTCAGCCTAGCAGGGAGAAATGTTACCCAGTAGCATAAGAGCTCTTATGGAGGTATATACACAGTGCATGGAAGTGTCAAAGCACATCATGTCACACTGAGAAAAAGGCCATGAGGAGCAGCTTGTATCTTTGCTCACGTGTACATCTTACGTATGTTTATGTAAACATAGCGCCTTGTCTACCTATGTTATTTTGTAGAAAGAAGGAAGATGGGTAGAAAGATTAAGACGCACATAGACTAAAGGGCTAAAATATCTTCATAAACGTGTTTTTTCTTTTATCAGTAGGCTTTTTTAAAGGAAGGGAAATGTTTTAAGGAAAAGCTGCCCCAACATGCACTTCTAGGCAGAGTTCAATTTGCAGCCTTTGGAGATATCTTGAAGAAAACCAAATCAAGCGCTTACATGTGCTACTTTTGCTTTAGATTTAACAAGTCTTTCCTCTTGACTGCTCAAGATAAACAACTGGATTACTTGACATGATTCCATACAGGATGGATTAGCTAAATTTGTGCTTGTTCTTCCTCCTGAGTCAATGAAATGCATGAGCTTCCCCATGTTGGGATGGTTCAAAGGTTTGATTTGTGGCACAGAGTTTCTGGAAACTTACATATCATACCTTTTGTCCCCCCTAGAATAAATATCAAACTTCTTATGACAAAGAGAAGGATAAATTCAACAGGAGAATAATACTTGCTTTCATTTCAGAGGTAACATACAGTACTATGGGAAGAATAAATTAGAAATGTACATTTTAGGTATACGGGCTTAGGACATTCCTCTGCCACCCTATGTCTGCTTTATTCTGTTACTCTGTCTCTTGCTTCATGTACACCAATTTATAATATGTTTAATAGGCATGTTTGTTTTGATCTGATAAGTATTGTCAGCAGTGAGCTTAAAGCTGAATATGACAAGTGGCCCATATGTGTGGCTAGGGTCATTAGAAGTATTGTATGTGGAACCCTGTCTCAGCAGACTGGACACTGGCTGCTCTTCAGGGCACCAAGATGAGGGTCACAGATAAAGATGCAAGGTGGTACTGCCTTGAGGCTGAATTTTCCTCTATTTTAAACAAAGAAACAGACTTTGAAAATAAGTTGTTCATCAGATTAACTTTGGGTTAATTATTTACATAAGAAGACAACTTTACTAAAAGAATGAATCCAGGGACCTTGCCATGTATCTCTGAATTCTCACATAGCTCAATAAAAGATGCACATGGAGTTTTCTCTGCAATGTTGAGCCTTTCTTGGATCTATGTAATTTGATTTTGTACCACTGATAGATTGGTTGGGGGGAGGGCAGTGAGTGGATGATAGGTAGAATTGGGTGCTGCAGGTAGGAGTGTCATCCATGTTGGCTCCTCACAATAAAGCCATGAACTTTACCCAACTGTCTGTGTAGAATCACCCACTCAGCTTTACCAATAGCCCTTGCTTGGTCAGCTCCTTGCCTAAATGGCCTTCCACATTTCATGTTATTGGGATAATGCTTGAAATTCACCCGAAGGCCTTCTTTCATTGACTGCACTCTTCTTTTCTTTTTCTTTGGTTCCCCCCTTTTTTTTCACCCACTTAACGTCTACTTTTCCAGCTTATGTTGTCTATCTTCTTTCCCATCCCGGATCCTACTTCACCTTCACTTCCTGGGGCCTCTCCATGCCCCCACCCCTGGTTGTCCTCATCCCCTCCACAAATCTAGCTGTCACCTCCACACAGATGCCTTCCAGATATGCACCTTTAGTTTCCAGTTACTCTTCTGAGCTTGAGTTTGACCTTGTTATTAGGAATCTTCATCTCCAGGGCATTGTAAAACCAGCATGTTCAGAAACACACTTATCTTAGAAGGGTAGCAGATCATAGTGGTCAAGAGCATAGATTCTGGAGTTGGGTTGCCTGGGCCAACCTCCTTCCTGCCTCCCTCACTTCCTAGCTGGGTTATCTTGGTGCAAGTTGTCTTAACCTTCTTTGCCTCAGTGTCTTCACCATGATAGTAAGTGTAATAATCCTATGCAACTCAAAAAATTGTAAAACTTGCATGAGCAACAGACGCCTGGTCGATTTAAGTGTGCAAGTGCTTGTTTTTACTGTTTTACTATTTTTATATTTCTTTTTCCTTAGAAAACTTAAGGTTTCTGCAAGATTCTCTTCTTTCAGATCGTATATATTTATGATATCGATCAGTCTTCCAGTGGCCCAACTTGAACCATAGGACTTCCATTCTCTCACCTTCAACCTTCTATAAATTATTAAGCCTTTTAGATTTTCTAAGTATTATGTTTCTTGTTTCTCTTCCTTTTTCTTCTCCTCTCCCATGATCACTGCATTAATTCTTCCTTGAATCCATAGGAGAGCTTCCTCCTCTGTCTCTGGCAATTGTTCAGTCCTCACTTCCTCTCTTTGCAGGTCTGTCTTGCATAATGTTAAGGCTAGTTTCCCTGAAACAGAAGCTGAATCATGCCATCTTCATCCAAAACCATCACCACCCTGTCACAAATACACACATACTGGTCATTGAATGATGTATAAATCCTACAGTAATGAGGTTCTGTGCAACCTCTCTTTTTCACTTACTGCTCCTTTGTTGTTTTCTCCAGGGGCTCCATATTATAGCAGTCTGCTCTAATTTCCAGTCCCCAAAATTGCTTAGCTTCCTTTTACTTCTGTGCTTCTGTTCATCTCTTCCCCTCTCCCTGAACTGTTGGCTACTCACTCTCCCAGGGCTATCAAGATCCTCTATCCTCTGGGACCAAGTGGAATGACAACCTACCCTATTAAACTCTCTTGTATCACTCCAGTGAGAAGTGACTGCTCACTGGAAGAACCAAATCGCACTTTGCATTTACTACTCGGAGGGACACTTACTTATTGCAAACCAAAGGGCTGAGTGTTGTGTAATGAGAAGGATTTGGAGTTTCAAGTTATAGGAACTGGGATTTTAGTTCAGGGATGCCAAAGTGAGCCTCCTTTTCCTCATTTTTAAAATGGCAATAACAGCAAATACATCACAGATTTTTGAGAATGAAGTCAGATATATATGAAAAGTGTTTTAAAACTACCATGCAAAACAACTAGTTTCATTTAAAACTTTATTCTTAATATCTTTACATCCCCACAACACTTTACACAATGTAGGCTTTTCAGCATAAAAGTGTTGAATAAAATTATTTGTGAATGAATCCATCAGATTCAACTTGTAAAATCTTCTTACCATGAATTTCTTCTTTTCAAAAACCAATTTCTCACATTAACAGAGACCGACCTGGATTTGGGAGCCATTTCAAGGCAGTGAAATGCAAGAAAGTGAAATTATCTGATACTTTTACAACTTGCTTTCTTGAATAGGAGAATGGCCTTTTACTAAATTATTTCTTTCCTGAACGAATCATTCAATCACAAGAAATGTTTAGTGTCCTCATATAGAAGTAATAAAATGATCTAAGAGATTATTTCTTATCATCATATAGCATCTATTCTGGCCTCTTGAGGTGCTAAAAGGCAAGGAATTAGTTAAGGCAGTTCTTCACATGGAGAGCACAATCCATGGGGAATCCTAATGAGTGAAGGTCATAGAAGTCTGCTGAGGAAGGATCATTTGGAGAACAGATGCGTTCAGAGGAGCAGTGGGGCCACCTCCTGCCCAGCTGTCAGGCCTTGAATTCAGAGGTGCTGGCAAGTGAGTGAGGGGAGAAAGGATCCTGACTCTTGTCTTGCCTGACTCAGTGGAAAAGCAAGGATCTGAGTACAAGGAAGGGAAACACAGAGCCCTGACAAATCCCCAGAGAGAGTGCTCACAGGGAGACTTCTAATAATCTCCCGATTGTAGTTTGGTGCCTCACATCTGTTTTCTCACTTTACCCTTTTAACACCCCATTGGGATACGGAGGGTAAGGTTCAGTATCCTCTTGCTTGACAAGAATGAGGGAGAAGGACAATGGGTCTGCACTTACCTCTAACAGATAAAGAAGGTGTTTTCAAGCAATACCAGGAGATATAGAACTCAAAAAAAAATCTTTCTAGTTTTTTTGTCTTAAAAAGTTATTGAGAGGGCACCTTTTGGGATGAGCACTGGGTGTTGTATGGAAACCAATTTGACAATAAATTTGATATGAAAAAAATGTTATTTAGGACAAAAAAAAAGTTATTGAGTTCAAGCCCCACATCAGGATCTGTGCTGACAGTTCAGAGCCTGGAGTTTGCTTTGGATTCTGTCTTCCTCTCTCTGCCCCTCTCCTGCTCACACTCACTTGCTCACTCTCTCACTCTCTCAAAAAGAAATATTAAAAAAATGTTTTAAGTTATTTACAATAAGGTAAAGTTTCTGGGCCCCTTATGTCCTCATGTTAGCATTTCCATTTTGCTTAAAGGACCCTAAGGTGCCCTGGGTACTCCTCTAGATCATGTTACCAAAACTTCAGGACACTAGTCCTTCCTTCTGTCAGATATTCTCTTTTCCCATCTGAAGAATGGGACAAACTCAGAATCCTGGATCCCTACTAACTTCATTTGAAGACCTCAAGCAGGTCAATCATGAGAATGGGGACATTTTGGAAAATGAAGTAGACTTAGAAAAGGAAAAGGCTGGCCATTCATTTTTCATGTGAATTGGAATGTAACAAAATCCTATAATTGCTAAGTTTTTCTTATACACTGATTAATAATCTCACATGCATTTAAGGGTAGCCTGTTACCCTAGGTAGGGGTATGAAATTGTCTGAAATCTATCAATGAATAAGCTTGCCAGAATCTTGACTTCTAGGTTCAAGATACAGCTATCAAGATAAAAGAGAAGGTCATCAGGAGAATGCAAATAGACTCAATAGGTCCCTATACCCACTGTTTACTGCAGCACCCCTCTTCCCACAGAGAAAACAGCTCTGTGGAGCAGAGTTTGAAGTGGAAGCAGGTGACTCATGGGTAAGCTGGGTGCCACTGATGGAAGCTTCTTGAAGCCTAGGGATTGGTGATGAATGTGTGACTGTCCAGGGGTGTGGTCCAGCAGGGACAGCTGCCACCTTGGGGCACATGCTCTGGGCTGTTGCAGCACAGTGGAAATGGCACAGGGTGATTCATGCCACAGACACTGCAGTCAGCTCAAAGGTCTAGGGGAGTGTCTATGTGCAGAGTCCAGCATTGAGCCGGAGGAGAGAGAAGGCCCATGTAAGAAGGGCTGATCCTATGGAGGAGGGTCAGTCGAAACAGGAGGGTTCCTGCCAGGGATGGGCTGAGCCTCAACGCTTTCCCATGCCACCCATCTGAATGGAGTTAATGCGATTCTGCAGATCAGCCAGTGGTCATCACTGAAGGAGTACTGTTCTATTAAAGTCCAGACAAGAAGAGACAGACACGTCTAGAGCAAAGGCCAGCATTGAACAGACAGAGAGTAAGACTAGGCAGTGCACTCGCTGTTCCCCCCTCTCCTGCAGGAACTTGTGAGGTTCACACTGATCCCAGTCAGGCAACGCAGGGAGAGACAAGGGAGAGCGTTTTAAAGCTAAATGTGACAGTCCTTTAAACCCGAATCCCTGAGAACATTAACTTGAGAAAACTCTGGGGTGACTAGTTTAAGATTTTGTTTTCGTTTTTGCCATCAGACAGGATAGGTTGAGAAAGAAAAGCTACATCTTGGCAAATGTGTGTTTGGAACTATGCAGTTGATATTGCTTGAAAAAAACTAACATCTAGGGGCCGCATCAAATGTCCTTTATCTTTATTGGAAATGAATACTTAGAAATTTACATGCAGTTGATGGTAAGGACATTCTAGAATGGGAACTTTGTGGCTGCTGCTTTTTCCCAGATGGGAATGCCTTCAAGCTTACAGACTTTGTCATTTGAGCAGTGTCTGAGGTGTCCTGACCTGAAGCTGCCCAGCTTCTGTGCTACGCTGGCTGGGAATTGGCCCTTTCACTGAGGTGTGGCTTTGTCTCAGACAGGCACAAGTCTTCTCTTGTTCAACAGTTCAACAATTTCTGTTTATCAAGCATGTAGGATGTGCCTAGCACTCCACTAGATGCTGGTGGACTAAAGGATAATGTGTGGTCTCAGCACCGTGGAGCTGGCCCACAGCCCAGTGGAGCAACAGCTCTGGAACCATCAATTATGAAGTACAGTATAAGACCTATACTCAAGCACAGTGGAAGGGATGGGCCTTTGGAAGCCCTATGGTGGAGGTGATTGTACTTTTTCTGGACTGGTGAGAATGGAGGAAAGGATATAGAAAAGATGGGGCAGGGGAGAGAGAGAGGGAGAGAGGGTAAGAAGAAGAGAGAGACAGGGAAAGAGGGAGAGGGGGAAGTGAGAGAGAGAGAGCAAGAGAGACAGTGGGGGAAGGAGAGGGAGAGAAGTTGGAGGGGAGAAAAAGAAAGAGAGAGAGAGAGAGAGTAGGTGGGAAGAAAGAGAGTCTTTTCGTGTTGTTTCTCTTCAGCAAAACCTCAAAAAGCCCGGGGGTATCTGCACTCAGCTCTTTGCAGAAGACTAGCAGAGGCTCAGAAGCGCTGTGAGGTGCACAGATCAATTTTTAACCGGTTTGTGCAGCTTGTGGACTGTTTTCTAAATTATGTCTAAAGCATCTTTTAAAAGTTGAAGTGCCCATTTTTCAACGCTTTTGTTCACTGACTATTGGATGTGATGCTGCAGCCTGGCCCCCACCTTTTCATTCTTAGTTATTTCCCAGGCTCTCCTTGTCGCCCGAGCATCTCACCCCTTGCTCGCTGTTCAGACGGCATTTTACCATGGCATTCTGTGCCTAGCAGGGTTTGATGATGATGCTACCAAGAGGCAACTTCCTTTAGCTCTGACCCAGCACAATGAACACGTTTGTCCTTTTTCTTCTTCACTCTTTACACACCCTACCTACTGCATTCAGGCACTGTGCCAGAATGCTTGGTGATGGTATGAAGTACCAAGTGTACTCCATGCTCCAAAGATACTTATAAGCTGGCCTGAGAGTCAACACAGACACCCAGAACATGGAACTACTTTTCAAGGCCGGGAGGATTTGGGACCAGATGATAGTGATGCAGACCAGAGGTTTCGGCCATAACACTACTGATGCTCTTTGCTGTGGTGCTGACCTGCACATTATAAGATGTTAACAGCATCCAGGTCCTCCACCCAGTACATGCTGGTTCACTATCCTAGTTCGTAACAGCCAAAAAGGTCTCTAAATGTTGCCAATATGCCCTCATGGGGCAAATCACCTCCAGTTGAGAAACACTAATGCAGACCTTAAGGACATCAGGTGTCAAGGGGAGCTGTTGGTGGCTTGCAGTTCTTAGAGGGCCACTGGGTCTCAGCAATGACCGAAAGATGGGGAAGGTTTTGATGGGTGCAAAGGAGTGCGGGAAGTCTTTCCTGGGGAGGGCACAGCCTCTCACCTTCTCCTATTTGTATAGCTCTGTCTAGAGTCATTAACTCAGTCCAATTACTGCAACTCTTTCTATTTCCTCTCTACCTCCTCTCCCTTCCTGTCTTGATCCATGTACCTGACTCCTTTACTCTCACTGAACACAGCTTAGGTGTGAGGTGATGTCTGTCGTCGCAGAACACCGAATAGCCTTCTTTGTGTGGACGCCTCTAACAAGAACTGTGGTTTCATTTGGTATCTACCTGCTGTTCCTGCAGAGAGCTCTCCAGTAATCTGCCTTCCTCAGTGCTCAGCTGAGATTTTCCCATGAAACCTCCTTCTGTCTGTTTCTGTAGTAGATCTGTCTTGTTATTCCATTTTGTTCCATCCTGAAAATGGTATGGACACAATCAGGTTTCCCTGATTCGAAATGCATTCGAATCATACTTGAGAATAAGAAAAATAGTGATCTCTGGTAGAATTTTTATGGCAGAGAGACCAAAAGAACAAGACTGATGGAGAGAAGACTCTTAAATATATAAATAATGATTTTGGATATGGTATTGATTTCTTCTGAGTTGGCAAGGGAAGTGCCTAAGCTAACTTGGCATAGCCTGTGGAATACTGGTTCAAAAGCCTGATGGAGAAGAAGAAGGCAGCAAAGCCAGTAGCATGAAAACTGTGTGGAGTTGTTATTAGTAGCTGAGGTCTGCTGCTAAGAATGTCAGTGCTGAATGTGTCATGAAGTTAATTTATTATCTTAGTTTATGGTTCATTTTGATGGTGCTGTTACTCTTACCTTCCTTCGAATTTCTGAATTATTTTGCAAACTGCAAATTTACCAATGTGCAACTATAAGGGCAACTGATACCTAGTCTTTCTATTTAATTTTTATATATGTTTAAAAATATTGTATTGAATTTACTTTTTTAATTTGTAATTCCTATATGGCTAACATACAGTGTTATATCAGTTTCAGGTATATAATATAGTGATTCAACACTTCCATACAACAAACACCTGCTGCTCATCATGATAAGTATACTCTTTTGTATCCATCACAGTTGTGAGATCAAACCCTGCACTGGGCTCTGTGATGAGCACAGAGCCTGCTTGGGATTCTCTCTCTCCCTCTCTCTTTGCCTCTCTCCTGCTTGCATACTTTCTCTCTCTCTCTCTCTCTCTCTCTCTCTCTCTCTCTCTCTCTCTGTCTGCCTCTCAAAATTAATAAACTTATATAAAAAGAAATTGAAAAAAATTCTGTACACTGATATCGTATCCTGCAACCCTATGGAGCTCACTGGTTTTAGTAGTTTTTTCATGGAGTCTTTAGGATATTTTATAGAGTATCATGTCATTTGCAAATGGTGAAAGTTTTACGTCTTCCTTACCAATTTGGATACATTTTCTTTTTCTTTTCTTTACTTTTCTTTTTCTTTTTCTTTTTCCTTTTCTTTTTCTTTTTGTCTGATTGGTGCGGTCAGGCCTTCCAGTCCTATGTTGAATAAAAGCAGTGAGAGTGGATATCTTTGTCTTCTTCCTTGTCTTAGGGGAAAAGCTCTCAATTTTTACCATTTAGTATGATGTTCGCTGTGGGGTTTTCATATGCGGTCTTTATTATTTTGAGGTATGTTTCCTCTAAACCTACTTTGTTGAGGGTTTTTAATCATGTATCGATGTTGTGCTTTGTCACATGCTTTTTCTGCATTTTTTGAAATGATCATACAGTTTTTAATCCTTTCTCTTGTTGATGTGATGCATCACATTGATTGATTTACAGATATTGACATCCCACTGGATTGTGGTGAATGATTTTTTTCATGTATTTTTGGATCTGGTTTGCTAATATTTGATTGAGGATTTTTGCATATGTCTATCAGAAATACTGGCCTGTAGTTCTATTTTTATCTGTCTTTGGTATCTTTTTTTTTTTTTTTAATTAAAAAAAATTTTTTTTTTCAACGTTTATTTATTTTGGGGACAGAGAGAGACAGAGCATGAACAGGGGAGGGGCAGAGAGAGAGGGAGACACAGAATCAGAAACAGGCTCCAGGCTATCAGCCCACAGCCTGACGCGGGGCTCGAACTCACGGACCGCGAGATCATGACCTGGCTGAAGTCGGACACTTAACCAACTGCGCCACCCAGGCGCCCCTGTCTTTGGTATCTTTTATCTGTCTTTGGTGTCTATCTGGTTTTGGTATCAGGGTAATACGGGTCTTGTAGAATGAATTTGAAAGCTTCCTTTCCTCTTCTACTTTTTGGAATAGTTTGAGAATAATAGATATTAACTCTACTTTAAATGTTTAGTAGAATTCACCTGTGAAGCTGTCTGATCATGGATTTTTGTTTCTTGGGAGTTTTAAAAAAATTTTTAAATGCTTATTTATTTTTGAGAGAGAGAGAGAGAGAGAGAGAGAGAGAGAGAGAGCGCGCACGCGCAGGGGAGGCAGAGAGAGATGGAGACACAGGATCTGAAGCAGGATCTGGGTTCTGAGCTGTCAGCAGAGAGCCCAATGTAGGGCTCAAACTCACAGATGGCAAGATCATGACCTGAGCTGAAGTCGGACACTTAACCGACCGAGCCATCCAGGCACCCGTCTTAGGAGGCTTTTGATTACTGATTCAATTTCATTGCTGGTAATTGGTCTTTTCAGATTTTTTATTTCTTCCTGATTCAGTTTTTGAAGGTTATATGATTCTAGGAATTTATCCATTTCTTCTAAGTTGTCCAGTTTGTTGACATATAATTTTTCATTAAATTTTTTGTATTTCATTAAATTTTTAAATGAATGCATTTCATTAAAATTCATTAAAATTTTTGTATTTCTGTGGTGTTGATTGTTGTTATTTTGCCTCATTCATTTCTGACTTTGGGTCCTCTTTTTTAATGAGTCTGGCTAAAATTTTATCAATTTTGTTGATCTTTTCAAAGAATCAGCTCCTGGTTTAATCGATTTGTTCTATTTTATTTATTTATTTATTTATTCGCTTGTTTACTCATTCATTCATTCTAGTTTCTATTTCATTTATTTCTACTTTAATCTTTATTATTTCCTTTCTTCTACTGATTTGGGTTTTGTTTGTTCTTTTTCTAGCTCCTGTAGATGCACGTTTAGAATGTTTGAGATTTTTATTGCTTTTGAGGTAGGCCTTTATTGCTGTAAACTTCCCTCTTAAAACAGCTTTTGTTACATCCCGAAGATTTTAGACTGTGGTGTTTCATTTTCATTTGTCTCCATATCGTTCTGATTTCTTCTTTGATGACTTGACCCATCATTATGTTGACCCATTCATTGTGTATTAGCTTTTTATTTAATGTGCATGTATTTGTGTTCTTTCCAGATTTTTCCTGTGGTTGATTTCTAGTTTTATAACATTGTGGTCAGAAAAGATGCACGGTATGACTTCAGTCTTTTTTTAATTTGTTGAGACTTACTGTGTGGCCTAATATGTGATCTTTTCTGGAGAAGCTTCCATGTGCACTTGAAATAATTGTGTATTCTGCTGTTTTAGCATGTAATGTTCTGAATATATCTGTTACATCCATCTGGTACCATGTTTCATTCAAAGCCAGTTTCCTTGTTGATTTTCTGTTTAGATGATCTATCCATTGATGTTAAGTGGGGCGTCAAAGTCCTCTGCTATTATTGTATCACTCTTGATTACTTTATTGTTTGTTATTAACTGCTTTATGTATTTGGATTCTTCCATATTGGGTGCATACATGTTTACAGTTGTTATATCTTCTTGTGTGATTGTTCCTTTTATGATTATACAGTATCCTTCTTTGTCTCTTGTTACAAGTCTTTGTTTTACAGTCTATTTGTCTGATATAAGTATGGCTATTTGGCTGTCTTTTCATTTTCATTTGCATGATAAAAATGCTTTTCCATCCCTTCACTCTCAATCTGCATGTGTCTTCAGGTCTAAAACGAGTCTCTTGTAGTGCCTAGTTTTTCTTGACAAGTGTTTTTTTGTCCTAGCCCTGTCATGGCTTCTGGCTACTTAAGTAATGAACCTTGTGCTGACATAGTCCATCTGCTGCAAGGACCTTAAATTTGACACTGATGAACTTGATTGGAAGGTTCCTTGAAGGTTCAGTTCAATGTCAGGCTCTGAGTCCAGACCTTCCCACCTTGGGCATCTATCTTAGACAAATCACTTAGAGGTCTCCATTCAGACCATCTCTGCAGAAGACTGATTATTCTAATAAATAGTCTTTCAAACTGAATCTCAGGTTTGGCTTCAGCTTTCTCTTCCACATTCAGCTTCCTAGCTGGTTATGGGAGATCATAAATTGAATAGGCTCAGATACCATAGGTGGCAGATGTGTGAGTTGTAAGAGGAGAAGGAAAAAGCTAAACTTAGGTATCTGTTGTTTACTTACATGTGTAGGCAGTAAAGTCTGTCTCAGTATGAATGTTACCTTCTCTTATATGTGGGGCTTTAAAGGCAAAAGTATATATATTTTCTTCATAGTACTATGCATCCAGAATTTTAAAAGACCTTTAGAATTGACCAAGTTCATTTGTATTTCCTAATTGAGCTCATCCTTAGTAATACCAAAGCCACCTGTTTGTGTAAGTATTCACTCATTTAACCCTCACAATCTGGGAAGGTAGATACCATTAATGTTTATATTTCACAGGTGAAGAAACTGAGGCACAAAGATGTTAAGCAGTTAACCCCAAATCCCATAGCTGGAAGTTTAGAATTGGGTTTGAATTTTGGCAGTCTGGTTCTAGAGCCCATGCTCATGGGCACTATGCTCCGTTCCCTCTCATACTCTAAAACCTCTCTTCGGTCAGTGTTTCTGTTCACTGAGGGAATACGTATGGTTGAAGGCCTTACTACATGCCAGGCAGTGCATAAATGTCACATAATATCACAGTGTTGTGTATTATTATGCCCACCCTAAAATGTGGACTTACTCTGGCTTACACAGATGTCAAGGGTCAGAGACAGAATGAAACTCTAGAAGATTCTGTCTCCAAATTTGTACCACCTCCTCCCCTACCCCCACAAATAAGCTTTATTTAGAGAAGTACTAATTAAACACATATCATGTGTCTTCTACTGTGTCAACACTGAAGAATAGAGGAGCTGATAAGTTTGCCCTGGAAACACTTATACCATCACTATATAGGCAATACACAAATAAAGACGTGAGATAATTAGCAAAAGAATGGCCAGTTCTATTATGGCAGAATGCCAGTGTTTAAGACAAAGAAGAAAAATATTCACAGAGACGCTTATAGAAGGGACAGTTTTATTTATTTATTTAAAAAAAATTTAATGTTTATTTATTTTTGACACAGAGAGAGACAGAGCATGAATGGGAGAGGGTCAGAGAGAGGGAGACACAGAATCTGAAGCAGGCTCCAGGCTCTGAGCTATCAGCACAGAGCCCAACGTGGGGCTCAAATTCACGGACTGTGTGATCATGACCTAAGCCGAAGTTGGATGCTTAACTGACTGAGCCACCCAGGCGCCCCAAGAAGGGACAGTTTTAGAGAGACCATAATTACTGAATCTGTGTTCCTGGACAGTCCCAGTTTTAAAATGTTTGACCTAATTATGCTAATTTATCAGATATCATATCACAATTATTGGTTCATAAAACATGCTCCATGGTTACCAGACTTGCATTAAGCCTTATGGAGAGAAACAGTCTAAACCTGAGCTTTGGTGGCTGGGAACTGGGTAGGCAGGCTGCAGTGAGCTCGGGACAGGTGTGCACCGAGTCGACAATGACAAGGATCATGGTGTATTTGCTGGATTCGCAGGAGAAGGGCGGAGATTAGAATGATATGTCTCAATTATTATTTGTAGCATTTGTAAGTTTATTTTTCCTCAATAGGTGATGCCCAGTATCACACAACTTTCCACTCAGTCCTTGAATTGGTCAAGAACAGCAGCCTACTCCAGAATCAATGGCATTGAAATAGGTCTTTACTTCTACGCATGCCTAGCCCTTTAAGTATTGAGTTGGCACCATTGCCCCCTACATCTTTGTCTGGCTTTGTTAATCTTATTTCCAGCTTCTGAAAAGAACAATATATCCAAGTACAATCATTAATTGAATATGATTCAATCCGGTCCCATCTTTAATAAGAAACCAAAGAAGGAAATTCAATTAGACTCACCTTTTCCATTTCAAAAGATCAAGTCCTCCACTTTCACAGTTAAAATTATGAAAGATTAGCTTCTTAGTGGAAGGCTACAGGAAAGTTTGGATTCCTGTCAAATATTTAGTGTAATATCTTAGGATTGGGATTAATATAGCCTTTCAGCAGCTTGCTCTGAATTTCTGTCGATGCAATCTCTCTTTTGGAAGCTTTTAAATAAAAGGCATTCTGTACTCTGGCGTGACTCAAAGTGTTCAGCAGAAATGGTAACAAGATCAAACAATTTTAGGACAAGTTCTCATGCCTTCTGGTCATGAAAATGCAGACACCTCAATCTCATTTCCATAGCTCAGTGTTGATCCGCTTACTTTCAGAGAAAATTGAAATTATTGAAACCAGGTTTGAAGTCTGTGAATATTTGGGGGTTGATCTATAATTACAAATTAACAGCAGCAGTATAAAACAAAATGTGATAAAATAAAATACAACCTAATTACTTCGTTTGGTAAAATTATGTCACATATCCCTAGAGAATCATATTATTAATGATGATATTATTATCAGAGTTAAAATTTACAGCATCTTTTTTAGGTTCTAGATGCTCTGAGTGCCTTATTTTTCTCAAACCTGTATTTGTTTGACCCTAAGGCATTGATTATAGCCCCTAGGCTATAACCTCAAATTATACTGCTTTTTCAACCCTAGTAGATATGCCTGTTTTTCCAGGAATAAAATATATCCTACTATCCTTTATGCAAAGTTATCTACAAATCTGTATTGGAAACTAGAGTTACATGTAAATAAGTGGGATTATTTTGTCCCTCCAAGCTTTATTTTGCAGTCTGATTGTATGATGTGTTACAAGTATAATCATAAAAGAGTTTATTTATGCAAAACTTTCCATGTTGTTTCAATGAGTTCTGCCTCAAAGCACTGTTTAAACAGAAACCCTAGTGTCCCCTGGTATTCCAGCTAAAAAGGTAAATATTTGTAATAGGCATACTGCAGTCATATTCTCAACATTGGCAAGAGCATTCATTTCTTTTTATGCCATGCGGCCAGAAGCTGGCACCCACCAACACCTGTGGCTTTTGCATCGAAATGTGAGTCCTAGGTTGGTGTTTTCTTTTCCACTGACAGGATCTAGTGAACAGGCAAGGTGTGGACTTCAGTCTCTGAATTGCAGAATAAAGAAATAACACTGGATCCATTAGCAACTCAAATTACACAGATCCCAAGGGAGAACGAGGTTGGCCTCTCTACAGTCACAACATTCTAGAACAATGCTTTCACAAAAGTGTTTAAAAATGCGGGCAAATCCCTTCTTTAGAAGAATATTATTTGTAAGTCCAACAAGAGTCATAAAGTGATATGGGCTGTTATTTATTCAGAGCTTTCTCTGTAACAGGCACCATGTAAATTCCTTTCTTAGTTTTCCCTATTTAATTCTCAGAAGGGCTGCATGAGGTAAGCGTGTCAGTGTCCTCCATTATGAGGACAGGCTTAGAGAGTTGGTATAGAGAGGCTGGCTTAGAGAGTTGATATAACTCACTAAAGTCATGCACCCTCCCAGTGGAAGACCACACTTCAAATGCAGATAGTCTCACCCCAGAGCACAAGTCCTTGGCCACAAAAAGCAGACCTACTGTTGTGAGAACAGACATGAGCTGGGTTGTCCACAGGAATCATCTCTACTTTGGTCCTCACCACCTGATGACATGTGAGTCTTCTCCAGTATCCCTAGAGAACATCCCCAGAGATCACACAAAGGTACAATAAGTGATGTGAAGCTGGGAGAGAAGACCTAAGTTTGTTTTCTAAAAATATATTTTTAAGGAATGGATAAGTGATGATTTGTTTTTGTTTAGTTTTTTTTTTTGTATCAGATCTTCTTGTTTTTTCCAGCTTTATTGAAGCATAATTGACAAAAATGTTATTTGTGATATACAGCATGATGTTTTGATATACAAATATGTTGTGAATTATTACCACAATCAAGCTAATTAAAATATTATCCCCCATAGTTATTTTTATGTGTATGTGTGATAAGAACATTTAAGACTTATTCTTTTAGCAAAGTTCAAGTAATACCATGCATTGTTATTACCTATAGTCATCAAGTATACATTAGAGCTCCAGAAATTATTCATCCTGCATAACTGAAACTTGATATCAGCATTTCCCAATTTCTGTCCCTTCCTCCACTCCCACCCCCCTCCTCCACTCCAGGCATTGGATACCACTATCCTACTATCTGCTTCTGTGAGTTTGAGAATGTCAGCACATGAGTAGAAAGGCTAGAAAAAGGTAAGGAATTTGGGGTTCATTTCCTGGATGAACATTCTAGAAAGAGCAGCCTGGTGCTTTTTCAGGATGTGGCTACAGGGGCAACAAAACTAGATCCAGACCGATGAGCAGGATGAACTATTCTCACGTTTCACTACACAAAAGTTATGTGGGGAGCTTTAAAAAATACCAATGCCTGGGCCCTGCCTCATCCTGAATAAAACCCTATCTATCTATCTATCTATCTATCTATCTATCTAGATATCTATTTATCTAGATTTATCTGTCTATCGACAGTGTGAGTGGGAGAAGGGCAGAGAGAGAGAGGAAGAAAGAGAATCCCAGGCAGTCTTTGCACTGTCAGTATGGAACCAGCATTGGGCTTGAACCCATGGAACTATGAGATCATGACCTGAGCCAAAACCAAGAGTCAGATGCTTACCTGACTGAGCCACCCAGGGACACCAAACCATATCTTTTGGTGTGGATCCATGCACTAGTCATATTTTCAGTTCCCCATGTGATTTTTTTTTTAATTTTTTAATGTTTATTTATTTTGAAGGAGAGAGAGATAGAGCCTGAGCAGGGGAGGGGCAGAGAGAGAGAGGGAGACACAGAATCTGAAGCGGGCTCCAGGCTCTGAGCTGTCAGCACAGAGCCTGACACAGGGCTCGAACTCATGAGCTGTGAGATCATGACCTGAGCCAAAGTCAGACACTTAACTGACTGAACCACCCAGGCATCTCACCCCTGCCATGTGATTCTAATGTGCAGCCAGAACTAAGAATGTCAGTTGAAATATAGGAAAGAGTGGGTGACAATTCAGAGTGTACAATGGTAATTGGGGTGCAGAGGGTGGATATGAAAAATAGTTGGAAGGTAAGCATAAATATAGCAAGAACTGATAATCATGTCAATGGGGGTGGAGGAAGAGAGATGAGCTGTCAAGAAGGATTCCCTGCTTGGGGCCTGGGTGGATTATAGTGCCTGCAGCTGAAGTAATAAATTCATGAAGAGTAGGTATTTTAAATGAGGATTAAAGTTAGATTTTGGTGATGCAGAATATCAGGTGGTTCAAGGACAGCCAAGGAAAGGGTGCATAGTCACAAAAGCAGGGGGCCAAGAAGGAACCCCATATGTAAGCAGAAAGTGAGGGAAGAGAATACAGGAAAAAAAAAAAAAAAGAGATGTCTAAGAACTCATCTCGCCTTCACTGTCTAATTTCATAGCCACTAGCCACATGTTGATATTTAAAAAAAATTTTTTTAGGGGCGCCTGGGTGGCGCAGTCGGTTGGGCGTCCGACTTCAGCCAGGTCACGATCTCGCGGTCCGTGAGTTCGAGCCCCGCGTCAGGCTCTGGGCTGATGGCTCGGAGCCTGGAGCCTGTTTCTGATTCTGTGTCTCCCTCTCTCTCTGCCCCTCCCCCGTTCATGCTCTGTCTCTCTCTGTCCCAAAATAAATAAATAAACGTTGAAAAAAAAATTAAAAATAAATAAAAATAAAAAAAATTTTTTAAATGTTTATTTTTGAGAGGGAGGGAGGGATGGAGGGAGGGAGGAAGGGAGAGAGAGAGAGAGAGAGAGAGAGGCAGGCAGAGGCAGAGCATGAGCAGGGGAGGGCCAGAGAGAGTGGGAGACACAGAATCAAAAGCAGGCTCCAAGCTCTGAGCTGTCAGTGCAGAGCCTGACGCAGGGCTCAAATTCATGAACTGGAGATCATGACCTGAGCCGAAGTTGGCCGCTTAATCGACTGAGCCACCCAGGTGCCCTGACACGTGTTGATATTTAAAATGGAATCCATTCTTTGGCAGATTTGATTAATGGGAAAGGCCTTACCTCTTTCTACTAAAATCTTTGTAGGCCAGTACTTTCTTTAACTTTATTATATTTGTTCATTTAATAATTCACTCATTACCTCGCTCATTTAGTTACCTAGTCTCTTATCCTATTTCTATCCAAGGAGGAAGCTGGTGATGCCACCCCCAGAGTATGGTGAGTTCTGTTAAGGCTGGGAGACTGGCCCCATTCCAACTTGGTAAAGCCAGTCTGTCTCCATTTCCAGTGATGTGAGCTGTGTGTCTAGTCATCTCATTATCTTGCGGTACCTATTAAAAACATTTCTCCCTTTTACTCTAGAAACAAGAACTACATTTCATAAATGAGTGATGTGACTGCTAAATACATGGATTAAAAAAAAATGTAAAGCGCTCTGGGATTTTCCAGGATAAGAAGTCATTACAGATGTTGTCTTGTTTCAGATGTCTTGGAGATTAAATAGGCCTAAATCAGCTCCTGAGCATTTTATTAGTGAATCTGTGTCATTTGAAATCTTTCCCTGAAACTTTCCCACCCACTCTCTAACCCCCACTTGAATAATGGAGTAATTAGGGATGAGCTCAGACTCTCCACTTGGTCTTGACCTATCCCAGATGGTGTAATAGTCATGGCTTTATCAGTAAAGAATAGAAGGGCAGGCGGGGGCTATGCCAAGAAAATAGTACTTGCATTAATGAAAAGTCATTTGGATTCACATTAAAACTCTTTATTTAATATTGTTCATTGCCCTCTCATTATTCATTCTGTTGATGCATAGGGGTGCACGTACTCTCACCCTGGAATTGTTTCTGAAAACAGTCTGTCAGTCCTGTTGTTGAATTGTCATGCTTTGATGGGACAAGGAAATGTTGTTCTGTAAAGAAATTCTAGTAGAAAATTCTTTATAGTCAAATGTTCACTCATCAATTGTTTATTGATCACCTACTATGTACTGCAGTAATGTTGAGTGCTAGAGAACACAGTTCTATAAACTATACTCTTAAAATATTCTTAATCTTCTATTGGAAAATATATGGTTCTATATACTGGGCACTGCTTTAGAGGGTTTTTACATATTTAACCCACTTCCTCTTCCCAACAACACTATGAGGTAGGTGTTGTCATTATCAACCTCATTTTATAGAGAAGGAAATGAAAGAATATGGAATTTAATGGCACATCCCAAATTATACAGTTAATAAAGGCAGAACTGTGATTAAACCGAGGTTGTCTCCAATCTGTGCTCTTAATCACTAAACTTTCTTTCCCCTGTTCAACTCTGATCTCCAGTGGGAGATGAAAAGAAACTCCCCTTGAAATTAACTTATTTGTAGAATGTGGCTATCTCTTCATCTGTGGTTAACATTCAGTTCTCTCTATATAAATGATTCTTGAAAGGGAGCATTTTTAAAATAAATGCTCTTTCTCTTCCTATCAAGCATTATCTAGCCAAATAGAAACAAAGGAAGAGGTAAACATTTAGCTTTACCATGCATACCTTGGGTTATCTATGAGGATTTTTGACCTCTTAAATCTAAAACAGTTTTATAGGTATTCTTAGAATCTTTCATTCCAAGTGTTTAAGGATTGCTGTCTAGAACAAGGACAGATTGCTTTGTTTTAGAAGTCATAGGTAAATATTTATACAAGAATGCCAACTTTTGCTAGGCTATACAAACCACATTCCACCTTGGGCTGCATTACCAGTTGCCTCAATTGCCTGCACATCCATAAATGTGCATACAGCCAAAACCAAATGTCCTCCAGCCCTAGGAACACAAAGAAGTTAAAGAGACCAGTAGCCCCAAAGCACTTACAGAGCAATTTTATTAGGACTTGGGTTACTGGGAAAGTTTTATTTTATCACTCAGCTATTATCTTGAATCTGCCATTCACTCAAAGGTTATTGTTGCCCTTAATTCAGCTCTGTACCTTCTGGGCTATCACAATTTTGTTGAGCACTTTTCTACCCAGATAGATAACAGGATTTGGTGACAGCTTTCAATTGCATTACCACTGAAACTTTTGTAGATCTAGGATTTCTTTGTGTAGGCTGGTCCCTGACTATGACTTACTTAGGCTAGTACTTATTAGCTTATAAAACTGGCCTGGCTCTGTAAAATAAATCACTAATTCTTCCAGAGTAACCACCTCTAGCAGTGTTTATCAACACACACATAAATAATCTAGATGACCATCATGAGGGATTCATCATGACCCCTGACGGGCGCCTGGCCTATCCTATAAGTTCATTTAGTAATAAGATCCCTGGTCAATAGAAGTATCACCTAAACTCCAGCTTTCAAAAGTTCTGTTGTGTTCTTGAGAAAGAGTATTTGAAGCGAAAGGAATGAAATTGGCAGAGAAGTTATGGTCTTTTAAGTATCTGAGAAAGGCTCCCATATACAGAGGGATGGCCATGACCCGATCATTCCTTGGCAAATGAACAAAAGAGAAAATACAATTACTTAAGCAGAGAAAAATACCCAATTTGAGAAATTAAGAACAAAATACAGAAAAAATATGATAGCATTCCAATTTTCCCTTAAGTTATCTACTATTTAAAAAAGTTTTAATAGCTGATCTTCATGGGCACATGGTAAAATTTGTTCTTCCGTGTTTTTTTAAGAATTTTTTAATGTTTATTTTTGAGAGAAAGAGAGAGGAGAGAGAGAGAGAGAGAGGCAGAGGCAGGTGTGGAGGGGCAAAGAGAGAGGGAGACACAGAATCTGAAGCAGGCTCCAGGCTCTGACCTGTCAGCACAGGGCCTGACATGGAGTCTGAACTCATGAACCAGAAGATCCTGATCTGAGCTGAAGTCAGATGCTTAACCAACTGAGGCGCCCCTGTTCTTCCATGTTTTACTTGTCGTATTCATCCATAAATAACTTGGCACTATGTATCAAGAACCATAAAAATGTTCTGATTTTTTGACCCACTAATTCTCCTTTTGGGAGCCCAAAATATGAAGAAATCACATGAATAAAGATATTAATCACATCAATTGTTAAAATACTATATGAAGAAACTTAAATGCCCAACAATGTAGAAATGGTTACAGAAATTATAACATGCCCATTTAAAAAGTTTTTTTTAATTTATTTTTTTTTTATTTTTGAGAGACAGAGCGTGAGCAGAGGAGGGATGGAGAGAGAGGGAGACACAGAATCCGAAGCAGGCTCCAGGCTCTGAGCTGTCAGCACAGAGCCTGATGTGGGGCTTGAACCCACAGACCGTGAGATCATGATGTGAGCTGAAGTTGGATGCTTAACCAACTGAGCCACCCAGGCACCCCATAACATGCCCATTTTATAGGTGCATAAAGTAGAGATACTCTTAGTCTAGGATCTATTCGACATAAATATTTGTCTTTTGTGTGTCAAGTGCTTTTCCAGATTCTGAGACTACAGTGGTAAGCAAAATAATACCATTTGCTACCAAGCCCAGGAAGCTTAGAATCTGGTAGGGAACTAGATATTAATGAAAATAATGTGTTACCTTCATGGCCAGGTATTAGGAGGGCCATCTTCATTGTTTAAAGATTTGCATTAAACATTTTACTGGACAGACTTGGTTTGGGGCTGACTCAGTCAATGTACAGGATAGATAACCTTGATGTTGTGTTTGTCTGTGGCTTAAGAACACAATAGGTAATGGGAACATTTGATAGCATGTAGGAAAGGAGGTGTGGAACTCTCAAAGCACTCAGGCCATCAATGCTATTAGGAGCTCTGAAATCTAATGTTTTTAAGCTCAGTTGAGTCTTCTGTTGACCTAACTAAATGTTTAGGACAACAGCATTTCTGCTTCTCTCGTGTACTTTTTTTTTTTTTTTACCCTGTGTATTGGAAACAGAGTATGAATAATTAATGAGCAATTTTTATTGTATCTCATGAAACTATAATGATGCTAAGTTTGTTGCATGATACAGATAATGGGATAAGATTAGTCCTGCAGTTCCACTGCAAACTTCGATGTTCCCTTATCAAAGTTTAATGACCTCTTGCTGTAACAAAGAACAACATTAGGTGCTTAAAAACATTCACTTTCAACCTAATTTGCAGATATTGAAGCAAAGGCTAAGGAATGTTGTAATGATAGATTTCATGTTTTGGGTATTCATTGGATCCAAGTATGTGGTAAATGTGTCTATTTCAGAGGGAAACATATTTAGTTTTTTATTTCTTTTTATTTTTTTAATTAATTTATTTTTTTAATGTTTACTTATTTTTGAGAGAGAGGGACACAGAGTGTGAGCAGGGGAGCCACAGAATCCGAAGCAGGCTCCAAGCTTTAAGCTGTCCTCTCAGAGTCCAATGCAGGGCTTGAACCCAGGAACTGCAAGATCATGACCTAAGCTGAAGTCAGATGCTTAACCGACTGAGCCACCCAGGCGCATCTCACAGAGGTCGTCACAGGGCCCCTTCTTATATGGATAATTTTACAGAGTTATGAATCATTCACATGCTTTGGGGTCTTGGGTTGTGATTTTTTATTTTTTTTTTTTACACATAAATGCATTTGATGCTTCTCTTCATTCACATGGAACACTTATTCCTTATTTCTTGTTTTAATGGGAAAGGGAATTGTGCCCCTCTCCCTTTTCATCTTTATTAACATCACCTCTGGCCCCCTCCTCCTTGTTTGAGATCAGTATCATAAGGAAGCATTTGCTTCTGAGGTTTAGGTATAACTGATAAAAATAAAATAAAATAATCCTCTCATATATATACAAATTATGAACCTGCTATTCAAAAGACCACTCACTAGCCAGGTTACCCTGTTTCTCTGTGCCCCTGTGTTTCTGCAGGGATTGTAGAGCCTCGTGTTATTGCTTACCCTGCAGAGATCTCAGCTGACCTTTCAACAACTCCAGCAAGTTTTCTCCAGGAATAAGTCAGTGAAACACAAAGGCCACATCAAAGAGGGAGCCTTCAGGGCTTCCGAGATGTGTACCTTGGACATGGAACTCTCCTCTTCTGTCTCTAAAAGGCCAGAGTAGGAGTGGGCAGTGGGTAAATTGTTGCATCAACATACAGTAATTAATTCTATGCTGGAAGTAGATGACACATTTGGAGACAGCTTGAAACAGCTCATGTAAACATAGGAAACATGGAGAGTGGGATTGACCAACTTGATGGAAAAGACAAGTTTGGTTGATGTTTGTCTTCTGGGGAATTACTACTTCAAATTCTGAGGCTCTATCAAATGTAGTACTAATTTATTTCATATGTATCTCATTGGTCCTTGGGCATCTCGGTAAAACAAATTCTCTCAAAATACAAGAAGAGTTTTGAGATTTTTATTTTACCTTTATTTCCTGTTAATGCATAGTATAAGTAAACACTACTGTATTCTTATATTTATCTTATTTTCAGTTGCCTTACTACAGTTTGATTTTAAAAAGATTTTGTTATATTTCTTGAATGTTCTAGATATATTCCATGAGTAATTGTTTTTATATACTAGATTATTTCCAGTATTTGTATTATTTATTTCATTTTCACATCTTATTACATCTGCTCTCAAACAGTGTTGAAAAGTAAATAGTGATAGAGGACATTCTTATTTATGACTCTAATATAAATGCATCTTATATTGGCTTCTGGTAAATGCTTTCTTATGCATAGGAAGCATCCTCTGATGTTTATTTTACTTAAAGTCAAGAAGAGTTCTAATTTTTTTTAATATTATATTCATTTTTTGAGAGACAGAGACGAAGCGCAAGTGGGGAAGGGACAGAGAGAGAGAGGGAGACACAGAATCCAAAGCAGGCTCCAGGCTCTGAGCTGTCAGGACAGAGCCCGACATGGGGCTTAAACTCACTAACTGTGAGATCATGACCTGAGCTGAAGTCAGACGCTTAACCAACTGAGCCACCCAGGTACCCCCAGAAGGGTTCTTACAAAATAGTAGTAAATGATTTTTAGCATCTAATGACATAATCGCATTTTTATTTTAATTTGTTAACATAAACTTAATTGATTTTTAAAATATTGATTCATCCTTATATAAAAAATGAACTGTTCTCGGTCATAGTTTACTTTATCACAAGGCTAAATAGAATTTTCTAACATTCTATTTAAAACACATTTAATTTTATAAAGGAAATTAGAGTTTCTTTTTTTATGCCAGGTTTGTCAGACTTTGCATTAAGATACGCTGCCTTAGTAAACTTTGTTTCTTACTCTCTGTGTTGTGTGCTTTTCTTTCTTAATCAGGATGCTAAAGTGTTGCTTATTTTGTCTTTTGAAATATTCAGCTTTCAGTTTAATTTATCCTTTGCTTGCTTGCTTGCTTGAGTTTCTATTTTGATGTTGTCCCTTTCTCTTCCCTAAGATTTTCTCCCTACCTCATTATGAAAGTCTCAGCTCAAGTGCCTCAGAGAAAACTTTGCTGATGACATTTCATGGCCACCGTCCCATCCTAGGCCATCCTATTACGTTACCCTATGTTGTGTTCTTGATCACTTGTATCTCTATCTGAAATTATCCACTGATTTTTAGATTTTCAAACAGATTTCATTTGTTACAACCATTTTCAATTTAGAGGAAAAAAATGAGAAGATTCTATAGGGTTACTGTAGATTTCACATCTAGTTTCCTCTGGGATTAACAGCTTATATTAATTAGTATGGTACATTGGTCACAATTAATGACACGTTGTTATTATTTAAGATCGTGCTTTATTCACATTTACTTACCTTTACCTAATGGTCTTTTCCTGTTCCAAGATGCCATCTAGAATCCATTTACTTTTAGTTGTCATGTCTCCTTAGACTCTTGTGGCCTACGGCAATTTCTCAATCTTCCTTTGTTTATGATGATTTTGACAGTTTTTAGGAATATTGACCAGGTAAATTGTAGGATGCCCCTTGACTGAAACTTGTCATTATTTTTCATGATTACACAAGGGTTATGTTTTTTTTTTCCAAGGGTATATACTATTAACAGGATCTATCACAGACAACGTTGACCTTGATCTCCTGGCTCAGGTAGTATTTGTCAGGTTTCTCAACAGTGAATTTAACTATTTTCCTTCCTCTGTCCCTAGATTGTATTAAAAGTGTAGGGAGTTGTTTCTTTTCATTGCGTGTGAAATATCTATATCAGTTATTTAACCGTGAATTTTTTGTTCATCTATTAATTATCAGCAATCATTCACTGCCATATTCCTGAATCTAGAAGAGTAGCAAAATAATAATAATAATAAAATTCCTAGTCACTGTTCAATGAGTGTTTCTTGAATTAATGTATAAATTGATTAAAAGCCAACTTATTTCAGTTTTTTTTTCCTGTGCTCTTCAAGTTTGTTTTCTTAGGTTTTTTAATTCCTTAAGTTAAATATTTAATTCATTTATTTTCAGCATTTTTTACTTTTTTTAAATTTTTAAAAAATGTTTATTTATTTTTGAAGAGAGAGAGCATGAGTAGGGGAGGGTCAGGGAGTGAGGAGGAGAGAGAATCCTAAGTAGGTTCCATGCTTGTCAGCACAGAGCTCAATATGAAGCTCAATTTCATGAACAGTGAGATCGTGACCTGATTCAAAATCAAGAGTCGGGCACTTGACCAAGTGAGCCACCCAGGCACCCCTATCCTTTCACTTTAAAATAAAAACATTTCAAACTATAAATCTTCTTTGAGTTTAGCTGCATCCCAGTTTTGATATGAGATATACTTGATTGTTATATTCATATTAAATAACATGTATTATACATTTATTGCATTTTTGATTCTTGGATTAGTTAGAAGACTATTTTTTAAGTTAAATCCACTTAGATTTTTGTGGATTTTTTTTGTTCTTTCCTCATTTGCTTCAAGGAATGTTACTGTTTTCTTTGTGGCCACATAGGTAATCACTTTCTATAAATTTATATCCAATAGACATAAAAAAAAGACTGCATTTTCTGTGTGTAAGGTACAAATGACACAGTTCTATATACACAAATAAGATTTTTGTACTCAGTCTCTTTCTGGCTCCCTGTTTGAAGTATTTAGAATTTGGGTTTCAGAATCTTACTGTACTGGACATTATAACGTCATCTTCTATTTCAAGACAGAAAACTTCTAACCCTTATATTATTAGAATTCACTGTGGTTATTGTCATCTATTTGGACTCCACTTTAACTTTTAGTTATTCTTGGTATATCACTTTGGTTTTGTTTTGTTTTGTTTTACCCTCTTTCCCCTCTAGCCACAGGACATGAGTTTCCATTGCCCTCTAGGCCTGAAATGCTCTCTTCTATAAAATCCTGTGTCCCCTTATTATCTGATATAGCCCCTCTGCTGACATCTTCCCAAATTATTTTACAAAGATGAGTCATATGCATAATGTTTTGTAACTTGGTTTGCTCTAGGCCAGTATGTCCAAATACCAACCTCGTCTCTACCCAGGTGATTTTTAGAGCACTCACACACACTCCCCCCATTCCAAAATAGACCCCTTGACTTATATGTCAGAAACTTGCTCTTCATGCATTCTTCTGCCCACTGATGTTTCCGTTGTAAACCTAAAATCCAGGAGTCATCTCAGGTTTGATTCCCTATTCAAGGGAGATGCTAGGGGCAGAGGGTGGTGGTACAGACCTGTGCACAGAGGGAGGTCCCCTCACACCTTGGCTATACTCTTTGAAGTGGATCCTGGCATCCTATAGGTTTCCTTGTAGCAAAACCATTGAATCATTGGCCTCATTTAGAGTGTAGCTACATTTTATGGCCTCCTGGACTATGAAGGTAAAATTCACAAGGCCCAGAAAATGTAAATTACAATAACGTCTTTCATTTTCTTGGTCAAAATGCTTTGAGTTGCAGGAATGTTTTTATTTTTATAGCTCTATCAAACATTTTTTATGGAGGTTTGCTCCTTCTTACCCCAGGCTTAAACACATTCTAAAACAAGGCTTCTCAAACTGGCTTCTGCCTCAGAGCCACTCAGGGATTTTTATAGAAATGCAGATTCTGACCCAGGAGGTCTGGGGTGGGTCAGGCTTATACAGATCTAACAAGTTCCAGTACTGGAAATATTGCTAATCCTGTGGACTACACTTTGAGTAGCAAGGACATGAAGTCCTTCTGAAAAAAAAAATGTTTTTTTTGAGTTTGTTTTTGTATTTAGTTCCTGAGCCCCTCAAAAAAAATCTCTGTAATTGATAATGTTTCATTTTTTTAATGGATTTTTTTAATGTTTATTTATTTTTGAGAGAGAGAGAGAGACAGAGTATGAGTCGGGGAGGGGTAGAGAGAGAGGGAGATACAGAATCCAAAACAGGCTCCAGGCTCTGAGCTGTCGGCCCACAGCCTGATGTGGGGGGCTCAAACCCTCGAGCAGTGAGATCACGACCTGAACCAAAGTCGGACACTTTAACCAACTAAGCCATCCAGGTGCCCCAACACCGTGAATAGGTTCAAACAACTTGAAAATCCGTATTATTTATTAGGCTTAGCTATAAATATTTATTTCAAAAAATCAACTGAATTTTGGAGAATCAGAATTTGTTGGCTCAGACAAGATGTGAAACAATATGAACAAGAAGAAGTTCTAACATGACGTGAGATAGAGCTTGTGGAGTAGTCAACCCATAGTCTTCCCAGGACTTCCTGGTTTCAGCACTCCAAGCTGTGCTTCTCAGGGAATGCCTCAGTGTGGGGACACTATGACAGTTAATAGTGGCATTAGAAGAACTCTATTGTGACCTAGAACAGATCTTGTGCTCCCAAAGTGTTTAAAAGTCACAGTATTCCTCAGGGTGCCTGGGTGGCCCAGTTGATTAAGCATTCAGCATCTCTCAGTTATGATCTCAAGGTTCGTGACTTCAAGCCCCGTCTCGGGCTCTGCATTGACACTGTGGACCCTGCTTCAGATTCTCTGTCTCCCTCTCTCTCTCTGCCCCTCCTCTGCTTGCTCTCTATCTCTCTCTCTCAAAGTAAGTAAACATTTTTAGAAAAGACACATACTCCCTGCGACAGTATTGGTGTGTAGCTTAAACAAAAATCATTTTTCCTTAATTACTCCTTTTAAGAGGTAAGCAGGCTTAGACCCTTATCACGGGGACGTAGTAGGTTGCCCAGGGTCATGTAATATTGCCTGAGGCTTCAAGTTCTTTATCTGTACTCCTGGTGGGTACACAGTGCTACTCGCTCTCTAAACGCAATGCGTATTAAATTGGATTTTGAGTGATTAGTTTTATTTTGGAACTTCTCCTTAAGATGACTTATTAAAAACAAAAACCTGAAAACTTCTCTTTCTTCAATTTTGTAAAGCTGTGTACCCCAGAGATAAACCAGATATATTTTCAAAATTCTATCTTTTGAAAGCTGAATTTCTTCATGGTTTACATGTGGCAACATTAGTCACAATTGCTGGTTACTCTCCATGGAATTTTAGTTATCTTACTACCTATGATATTAATATTATTTGAAACATTTACCTCACGTGTGCTAGAATTGCCTATAAAAACAAACAAAGGTCATATAGTACCTCCTCCTTCTAGTGCGATAAATGACACAAATCCATTCTAATTGGATCCAGAAATCCCTGGGCATTTGGCAATTAGTGGTAACAATTGTTCCATTAATAATGTATAATATTTCTAATGCCAAGTGTGTTGTGTGTTATTAAGCAAAAAAAAAAAAAAAAGGGTCTGAGAAAGTCTTGATTTAAAAAACAATCTTGAGTGTGGCAAAACTTCAGTTTTGTGATGATTCAACATGCAGTGTGGATTTATTAAAGGCTGAAATCAAACCGTTCTTCCAGACTGTAAAAGAGGGGTCTGGAGCAGTGTTCTGCTTAAAATCAGTAACTCACTAAAAAATGTCTTCAGCCACAACCAAGTAGTAGGCATTAGATACGGGTCATCAGTTTTCACTGGAATGGTGGCAATGTCAGTTAGTATTTGTCAAAACCCTAAATACCTTGTAGTAAAATATTGCAACAATAGACTGTAAATGTTTGCCTTCGAAACTCTTGGAGAAGTAAGTGTACATGTGGACCTGGAAAATTACCTGAGAAACTGACTAATAGAACTGCTTCCATGCAGAGATGCTCTTGAGCTTGGAACATATCCCAAATTAGATATATTGAGATTGCCGAGCCGTAGTTTGCAATTCACATATTCCAGTACTTTCCATGGCAGCCTCTTAGGCTCCCCAGTGGTGGGATCCTTTGACTGTTCATACATACATGGGGGACTTTGTTCTCTGGAGCATGAAGCTACAGTAAGATTTGGTAGAAAAAAGACTGTGTGGGGCATATTTGTGAGCTGTGCTTGGATGGTAAACTCAAACTTTGAAAAAAATCCCAAAGTGAGTAGCTTTTGAGTCTTCTGATCCCAGATGGAGTTAAAGACCACAGTTTAGTAGTACTCAGTGGCTCTGCAGGTCTGTCTATATTATGTAAAATGTCAGGAAATTTTGTGTTGGAAAAGTCATGGAGCCATTAGAAGGGCATGTAACAGATCTTGGTTTACCTGTGGCCAAGTCATTTTGTCCCACATTAATTCCTTTGGCCAGGGAAAAATGTTACTCTCTTACCTGAATTCTTGTTTCCCTTGTCTTGCAAATGGGTCGCAGGCAATCTCCTTTACTAACTAGGTTTATCTGCTATTCCAGAGATCTCAGGAATCACTCATATTTACAACACTAAAGGGTCTACTGGCTGGAGTCAGTTTTCTCTCTTGAGACACCTTTTTCAAATATTTAGTCTTAGAAATGGCTGATGATCAGACTCATCAAGAAAATATAGGAAATGGCTATCCTGTTTGGTTTTATATTCTGAATCTTCCTGTGGCACTTATGTAAGTCACTGCCAGCCTGTAGAATGACAGATCTCCTTGTGTTGAATTTAAGCTCCTTGAGGACCCAGGCCAGGCATTCATCCTTGTGACTTCCCAGATCTAGTTTGGGCCATCAGAGAGGTCTCCTTGAGTGCCACCATCTTTAGGAACTCTCTGGTCCCATTCACTGCATCTCTCAACAGCCAGCCTGTAATGGAAGACAGTCCTGTGCTCTGTGCTTCAGCATCATAGCACACACCACACTGTCTTGTCTGTCTCTCCAAGTAGGCTCTGGGGATCGGATCTTTCACTTTTGTATCTCCAGTGCCAAATGCAGTAAGTGCTCAATGCATGTTGAAAGAAATGAATGAATGGAAGGCTCTTGATAAAGAATAGTTGAATTAAATCAAACAGGCACACCCTTTAGCTATCGCTGGGGTAGGATTTAGTGCAGGTGATGTAATGTAACTTGACAGGGTAGTTAAATATTGACAGGCAGGAGGAAGCATACTGGGAATGTTCAGAAAGAGGAAAGGAAGATTTGACTGTGGCTGTCAGATCAAAGAGCTGAGGTGGTAAGGAGCCAAACTGAGTGGCTGCAGTGGTCCTGATGACCCAGGAAGGTCATTCGCTGGTTCACTTGGCTTCTGCTTCAGTAGAGGTAAGGTTGGGAGCCTGGCTGGGAAGATAATGGGTTGTGATATGAGTAAATGCAGACTCCGTGCCTGTGGCTCAGAGATGGCTGGCATCCCAGACACTCTGCTGGCCGCCCATTCTTGTGCAGCTTGGAATGATCCTCATTTAAGGCAAGGAACATGAGTTCTGTTTGAATCTATCTCCTCTCACCCCACCTTAGCACGTTCCCAAATGATTGGTGCTTTCACACAAGCTCTTAAAGTGATTGGGGTTGGATGCTGGTGCATGCCTTTGGAATGCTTAGTTGAGGACTTTGTCTATATGAATTCATTTGGGAGTGCTCTTTGATGCTAATGATTAGAGGCATGCATAGCGATAGGATTAGGAGGTCATGAACGTGTGCCGTGCTACCTGGATGCTGCTTTGTATATTCAGGGGTGGGACTGGAGGGAGACATACATTAGGCAGTGTTTTTAGCTCTCGTAACAAATGAGGGAGCAAGCAGAGGTGAGTTCAAGGAGAATATTGGGTAGTGAGAAAATGCTAACAGACAGCAGTCAGAGCAATGGTTTAAGCAGGTCTGGCTTTGCATTCAGGAAGGGATACGGGTCACCTTGAGAAAAACACCTTATTTGATTTTAGAAAGACTTTAATCAGTTGAAATATCTCAGGTTAGTTTTTAAGCAAAGAAAAGCTGGTGTCCTGCTCATAATTAAATAGTTACAGGCAGCATGAAGAAACAGCCAAGGCAAGTAGTTTCTTTTTAGTACCTTCACTTGTCTTTTAGGGAAGGAGAAAATTCTGGGTGGCCGACATGGGTTCAAATCTCAGCTTAGCAAGTGACCGAGGCAGCTTAACCTCCAGGGGTCTGTATTTCTTCATCTGTGGAATGGGTGGAATGAAGCCACCTGACTGGTTGCTGTGAGGCTTGAATGAAATAAGACATATAAAGCCACACTGGAGTCTGCCTGGTCTGGAGCAGTTCCGTCCAAAATATCAGCTTCCCTTCCCCAACTTCAAAAGGCTTATTTTCATTTATCTCTTTTTGGATAACAGCTTTATTGAGATACAATTCACATACTCTCATACCCACCCATTAAAAGTGTGCTTTTGGGGGCGCCTGGATGGCTCAGTCGGTTGAGCATCCGACTTGAGCTCAGGTCATGATCTCACGGTTTGTGGGTTCGAGCCCCACGTTGGACTCTGTGCTAACAGCTCGGAACCTGCAGCCTGCTTCAGATTCTGTGTTTCTCTCTGCCCCTCCCCTGCTCACGCTCTGTCTCTTTGTCTCTCAAAAATTAATAAAGGTTAAAAAAAAAATTGAAAAAAGTGTGCCATTCAGTAGTTTTTAGGATATTCGCAGAGTTGTGCAGCCATCACCACTACCTATTTTGAAACATTCTCTCATCATAAAAAGAAACTGCATATGTGCTAGTGGTTACTCCTCGTTTCCTCTCAGTGTCCCCAGTTTTAGACAACACTGATCTCTTTTCTGTCCCTATAGATTTTCGCTGTTCTGGACAGTTCATAAAAGTGGAATTATAGTATGTTATCTTTCGTGTCTACTTTTTCACTCATCATGATATTTTCAAGGTTCATCTATGTGGTAGCATTTTTTATTGCCAAATAATATTCCATTGTATGGAGATACAACATCTTATTTATCTATTCATCACTCAGTACAAATTTAGATTATTTCTACTTTGGGGCTGTTACAAATAGTGCTGCTATGAAATTCATGTAGCAGACTTTGTGTGGACAGATGTGTCTATCTTATCTTTTTTTAATGTTTACTATTTATTTTTGAGAGAGAGAACACATGAGTGGGGGAGAGGGGCAGAGAGAGATGGAGATACAGACTCCGAAGTAGGCTCCAGGCTCCCAGCTGTCAGCACAGTGCTCGACACGAGACTCAAACCCATGAACCGTGAGATCATGACCTGAGCCGAAGTTGGATGCTTAACCGACTAAGCTACCCAGGTGCTCCTATCTTATCTTATCTTATCTTATCTTATTTATTTATTTATTTATTTATTTATTTATTTAAAAAAAATTTATTTTTTTCAACGTTTATTTATTTTTGGGACAGAGAGAGACAGAGCATGAACGGGGGAGGGGCAGAGAGAGAGGGAGACACAGAATCGGAAACAGGCTCCAGGCTCTGAGCCATCAGCCCAGAGCCTGACGCGGGGCTCGAACTCACGGACCGTGAGATCGTGACCTGGCTGAAGTCGGACGCTTAACCGACTGCACCACCCAGGCGCCCCCTATCTTATCTTTTTAATATGGTTGTAAAACTAGGCTCTCCCACCCGATCTTCCTGAGGAGTTGTGAGAGAGTGCAATAGAAAATACTAGGGTAGGCCACATTTTCCCCTGCAGAAGTTAAGGGAAATGGCAAAATGCTCACGTCTCTCCTTCAGAATGTTGTTCTACAACAAATGAGTCTTTGGCACTGTTTAAAGTCTTCTGTAAAAGTGGATCAAATAAACCAGCTTCCTGTACTAGCTTATGTGAACTTTTATATGTCTTGAGTTCTATATACATAATCACTATAGGGTCAAGTGTGTGCCAGGCATGCATATAAACACACTTTTTGTTTGAAAAAAAAAAAATCATGAATGGTTTTACTGCTTAGGAAAATAGAAGCAGCATATGGAAGAGAAGGGGTTGCAAAATCAAATGTTCAAATGGCCCAGGGAAATGAGGTAAATAAATGAAATACATGTCTGAGCTAAGCAACTCTGGGAGTGCACCGAGTCATAGAAAGTCACCCATGGCCTTATTGTTGTGGAGTCATTAAGGAGTGGGGGTGACTGTGGCAAACCAGAGAGTATGTATCCTGTATAAAAGGGGCAGAAAACATTGGAACTTGAGTTGATTGTGCTCATGTAGGTACTTGAGCTTACGTGGCAACGTCTTCTCGTTTTTTAAAGCAAATTAAGCAAAATTTAATTTTAATTTTTTAAACCCACTTTTGGTCCAAATGAAATACATTTGTGAATCACATTGGCCCCACTGGGGATCAGTTTGTGGCCTTTCAAGTGAGGTAAAGCATATTACTTGGTGACCATAAAATCTGGGGCTGATTCCCATGTCGTCCCTCCAATGACTGCATTATTCTTGGTTTGTCCCCATTTCTCTGACCCTCTGTTTCCTATTTGGAAGATAAGGGGTTTGATGAAATGAGCTCAGTTGGCCTTTTCTTCTCTAAAGTTCCAGGCTTGCATAAGGACAGCCCCAGTTCAGGGTTCTGTCTCTGACACATTATGTGGAATATATTATGGACAGAAACCTAGTGTTCCAACTGACGACATACTTACAAGGCAGAAGGCATTCTAAGTAGCCTCCTTTACCCCTCTTACAGTGTGGGTCTTCTCCCAGCTTTTGGGATCTCCCAACTTTTGGCTGAAAAGGTCCTTTATTTTACCTTCATTCTGGAAAGATAATTCCTCTGTGAATAGAATTCTAGGTGGACAAGTTTTATTTTCTTTCATTGTGACCAAATATGTCCTCAGCCTGAACTCATAGGGCTAAAAAAAAAAAAAAATGCATCACCTTATTACTGTGTTGAACACTTTGTCTATTTTTTATTTATTTAAAACCTACCTGTTACAAGTACCAAGGGCAATGGAGTTCTCTAGTTCTGATATTTGAGGATTTCATGGCGAAATGTTTCCAGTCAAGATGCCCAAACGTGGCCGGGACCGCAGCCCCAGTAATGAAAGCACTATGTGTCTGCCTTGTCCTGGTGGGTGCCACGCAGTGGTGCCTTGATGCTGGGTTGCAGACTGCGGGAAATCACAGCCTGGATACCAGCTTGAGCTGCGCTCTTGAGTTCACTGCTCTTAGAATTCTTCTTCATTTCTCTCACAAGAGGCTGGTGTGGGAGTAACTTAAAACGGTACTAAAAGGGGGCAGGCAGGAGAAAGGGGAAAATGGGTGATGGGCATTGACAAGGGCACTTGGTGGGATGAGCACTGGGTGTTGTATGTAAGCGATGAATCATGGGAATCTACCCCCGAAACCAAGAGCTCACTATAGACACTGCATGTTAGCTAACTTGATGATAAATTAAAAAGATAAAATTAAATATATAAATAATAATAAAAAAAATAAAAACAGTTATAGAAGACCCGCATATTTCTCTGTTTGGGAGTAGCCCTGAGGTCTGAGCAGTCCAAGTACCACACACTTGGGTTTGCTGTACTTTTCATTCCTTTTATTAATTTGCTGTTCCCATTTGACAGTTCTTGAGACTGAGGTGCAGTGCTCGTTCACGGTGTGGAGTGATGAGCTGCAGAACTGAAGTCAGGATGCCCATCACCCAACGTACTTGTCGGTCACTTGGCTGCACTGATGGTTTCTGCCCCAGCTAAATAAATCGCTAAAGCAAGGGCGGAGAAGTCCCAGGTAGTAGCTTGTAACACTGTCCTCTGAGAAAATGTCAGCTGTAGGGAGCAGTTGGTAAAGGCCCAAGTCATATGTTGCCTGTATTTAAGTGAAGTGAGACTCCAAGTTTCTTCCTGTCTGCTCCTTGCATTCAGTCAAGTTTGCCTTTGAAACTCTTGACTGAGAAGTCTTAGTTTTAAAGTAAACAGTGTATTTCCCCATCACAGCTTAGCATTTATCACAACCCCCATTGTTTGAATTTTTTGTTGTTGTTGTTAACAAGTTTCAGACAAATTTCTCTCATTGCAGTTGACATTCATTCCCTCCTGCTCCTTTTCTTCTCACTGAAAGTGCTGAACAGCTGGCTGCATTGACGACATTAATAGCCCTCTGCCGTGCTGGTCTATTCAACCCATATTCCATCTCCAGCCTTCTCTTCTCCAGGCAAAATAATGCCGGGATGATTCAGCCTTTGCTCCCAGGTCCTATTTTGCTATCCTTTGATCTACATTGTGGTCCTCTGGATCCTCCCATTGAAGGCATGGAGGATAATAGCTCCATCTTGTAAACAGTGCACTGAGGCCTCTCAAATGAGAGGTCACAAAGCCCAGAGCTCCCGTCCCAACCCCTCGGATTAGCATGTTTCCCACAAAGTGCACAGAGGCATGAGCTCTCTGCTGGAAGGACACCTGCCACTGACCGGGAACTTTGCTGGCTGGTTGGCAGGCTGACTTCCAGAGCTCACGGAATCAACCTGAGAAAGAGCGTCTGGGGTTGATTCCATGCTGTGACATCTTTAGGAGTGCCGCAAGCTCACCTCCTGGGAGAGAGGTGTGTGCCTTCTGTCAGGGAGCAGGGGAGCAGGGGAGGGGGAAAGGCAGTTGGAGGCTAATGGGAAATCGCCACTTGGGGTTGTCACAAATCATGAGATACTGGAAGAACTGGCCCTTCTGGCTCCTCTGGGGCTGATCCCAGCAAAGTGCCAATGATCAGGGGCCAATAATTGGAAAAACCAGATGAGTCAAATGGAAGAGAATGTGCTCCCTTAAAAGAAACAAAACAAAACGCTACTTTTTTTTTTTTTTTTGTATTTTAAAATATACTCTCTGGGACAAAAAGAAAGATATTTTCATTATTCATATTAAAGTGTGAGAAGAAAAGTGGTTTTCATTTTAAGCAACATTTTTAAAGCAGAGTATCTGGCAACCCGTTCACTGAAACTTGCGTTTCTTACTCTCATTCTAAACATTGACCCACGCTTAGATGCATGCAAACGCACATGTTTGGCAGAGAAGGGTTTTGTAAAATAAAAAGATGCTGCACTTGGAGGCCTGTTTTTCCTAAACTTGGAAAGTCGCATGTTGCTTTAGAAATAGAGTTTTCTCCAGCATAAGCCCCTTTGATCTTGGGTCCTTAGAGGTTTCTCACACAAGCATAGAATGGGTAGTCTGGGCCGAGCTGAAATCCTATTGAGTGACAAAAACAGAAAAAAACAGCTAATAAACATCCTGCGGAGTGTGGCTGTTTCAACATGATACCCAATGAACTTGTTTGGATAATGCCCAAACCGATTCTTTTCAATGCTAGGTTGGGCACTAGACCTTTTCCCCTGCAAATCCAATTTAACAGTAGAGGGGGACTCGCATCTTTCAGTCATAGCCAGGCCTTTCTCAGAAGCCCAGGGTGTCCATTTGCCGGGATTGTTCTCATCAAGGCAGCACAGAGGATGGCTTCTCTCCCCTTCGAAAGGTGCCAAATTCTCAAATACTGAGACTTTCTCAAATGTGAAAAAGTTGTTCCAGAGTAAATGTTTTTTCTCTATAGTCTGATATGTGATTTCTGACAAACACATCCAAGAGGTGTCTCTACTGAGCCTGTTTCAGAAAACAGAACACTTGGATTTGCTAGGAAAGGAGGACTGGAATAAGATGTGTCCTGATTTCATTCTGGGAAAGAAGGGACCTCATCTGTCCTGTTTCCCACTGGAGCCAGTGTCCTATGAGGCCCCTGGCACAGAGGATGGCATTGTCCAGTTACTTGTTTTATGTGTAGTAACCTGCCACATCATGAAGACGTAGGGGAGACCTGAGATTTCTCCAAGCCAAACAGAAACCTAAGATCTCTTAGCAGCAGAGAGGACTGACACTAAATGAGGAATAGAAATATTTCATTCACTGTGACTATTGGTATAACTCACTGATTCTCAAAATCCAACCAAGTTGCTTTCGATTTACCACTACCGCTCACAGTGATGTTTTACTTTTGCTCAGATAAATTCGTCTCTGGGAATCAAAACCATACTTGATTGCTGTCTGCACCTGTATCTAGCTAGGACTATATATCCATTCAGAATAAGTGATGCACTTCAAAAATGGAAAAAAAAAAAAAAATTTAGTTTTGTCCTTTTTTTGCCCCAAAAGCCTCAAAAAAAAAAAAAACTCTTTGTATACAGACAAGGGATGTGTGGCTACAACAAAATATTTGAGAAAGAAATAAAAATCCCATTTTGAGGTAGAGCTCTATTTTGGGAATTAGAGTTTACTTTAATTAAGGAAGTTGCAAATTATTTGCATGTCCTGTTGCCCTGTGGTCAATGGCACCCCTGGTGAGCAAACAACACTTGTTCAAAGCAAGAGCCAAAGCCCCTCTGACCTTTCAATGGATTGTCTGAGGGGGGATGGTCAGCTGGACCCAGAGTAAACTGGCCTGCAGCTGCTCTGCCAGCTGGCTGTCACACACAGGAAAACTTGGAGGGGACCCATGGCCCCACCAGATGCCTTATGGCAGGGTTCAGTTGATGCCCCACACAGTGCAGACCAGTTCCATATTTCATCTACAATGACTGGGTTTGCATGTCGTAGCCATTACTTTCAGACTAGCGGAGGGAGCGCCTCCCGTTTATAATTTAATTTCGCAAATGCACGAGCTGTGGTCGCGTCAGCAGCCCCTGGCCACTGCCAACTCACAGACTTCTGGCATTTTGCAAGGAACTCCAGATACACAGTCTCTTTGGCTGGGACACAGTCCTAGTGGCAACATGAATAACCCACTTTTGCCAATATGAAGTGAGGTCGCATCAGTGGGGACTGCAGGAGTGACTTAATCTGTGTAACCAAACTGGGTAAATCTGAGGATGTAGTGGAGAGAAGCAGCTTGGTCTGTGTATTTACTGATTTGGGAAACGGCTAAGCATAAAGGGAACATATTGCGGGTCAGAGTTCAACACCGGAGAGGAATGAGAGAAACCTATCAGTGAGTCCCTGACACACCAGGCCACTTGAGGGACCATTAGCCAGGGCCTACATCTGTCTCTGAATTTTAAATGCAATTTAACTCTCTTGATAAGTTAACTCGTGTATTAAAGAATATGTAAAAATATCATGCTTTGTCCCCATTTGCGGCCCTAATAGACTTCTTACAGAGGAAATCTGATTTTTATAGCTGAAATTGTGACAGCATCATTATTAGAATGGCCTAGCCAGAAAGAATTGTGGCATCTGAGCATGATGTACATGGTGGGGCAAGGTGGTAGAGAGATAGGCGTTATATTGAGCCGAGGAAGGATTTGTGTTTCATAAACACAAGGATGGGCCTAAATGTGAATCAATGTCATTCCTTTTTTTTTTTTTTTTTTTTTCATGAAGCAAGGAATGACCTCAATTTTTCCTCCCTGTCTTTACCCTTTGGCTCTTTTGCCCTTTGCTGCTTAGTGATAATGGGAGCATTTCATTGCCCTTGGGGTAAATGATTCCACTTGAACAATTTACCATGTGAAAACCAAAGGGGACAGGTTTTCAATGTGGAAAATGCTTTAACCTCAGAAAACCAGAAGCAGACTCAGTTTGGAATGACAGCCTGTCTCTGAATCACAGAGTGTGCATATATGAAGAGATCCAATTAAAGTATGTGTCCTGATAACTCTCAGTTTTGGTTAAGTGAGGCCTTAACCTAATTCTTATTTTGTAAGAATTTTAGAGCATTTGTGACTTTAAGAACTCACTATGTTTTATGTGACTTCTGAGTTATGACAGAAATTGCAATAGCATGACATTTAGTACGGCATTGATTTTTCTTGGAACCCATCGTAAGTGGTTCTGCAACTATAGAAGAATACTGTAATGATACCTATTATGTGCACAGCCCCAAGGGAACCAGGACAGTGAGGTGTCCTTGTATTCTCACTCATGATGCAGTGCTAAACTCCAGACAAATTGTACAAACTCTTATGACCTTTTGAACAACGAACCCTTCAACTCCATCACTCTTTACAGAAGAATGGGAAAAATCTAGTGTCCATTGGGACTGGAACAATAACATAAATAAGTCAAGCAGGGTTGGTGCAGAATGGGGCACAACATAGATTTTCATTTCCTTCTTGGGGAATACAATGCTACTCTGCTTCCTCTGTTATGATAGGATAACACGTTACTGCAGGAACATGGTGTGGGCCTGGTGTTGCCAGATCTAACAACTCTTCAAGAACAGCTAGAAATGAAGATTTTTATATAAAATTTCTTCTGATTTGTAAAGGTTAGCTCATTTAAAAAAAAACCTTTTTGTTTTGAGGTAATTGTAGATTTGCATGCAGGTGTAGAAATAATCTAGAGAAATCCCCTATGCTTTTCCTCTTATTTCTCTTGATGGTAACATCTAGCATGCTCTGGTAGCAGGGATCACAACCTGGAGATTGACACCAATACACGGATCCAATACACTGACCTTATTGGCTCATTATTGCTAAACTTTGTGCAGACCAATCAGAGCACATTTGATGGACAGGATTGGACTGTCTTACTACCTCTGCTTGCAGCTTCTGTGTATTACACTCTTGCTAGATTTAGGAGACCCGCCCATGCCTTTCTTTGGGTCCCCACTGCTGAAGCTAGGAAAGCTGTTTAGAACTTTACTAGAAGGTGTACCTCTCCTAGCTCTTCCTTCCGGAATGCTTTTCCAGTCTTTCGGTCTGAATTCCACTCCCTCCCTGCCTGTCTGTGTGTGCAGTGTGGGCGCTCTCTGACACTTGCACCTTCTTTCCTCACGGTACATCCCCACCCACATGCTGGCCTCAGCTTCCACTTAAACTTGGTCGATTCTGCTTGTGTCCTTCAGGCAAGCCTGTCCTTGCAGGCCCGCTGGACCCACAACCATCTCATACTTGCTTTCTTCAAATTCCCTCCCACCTGCTTTTTCTCCCCTAAACTCCCAACACACACTGAAAGCAAGCACTTCAAGGTGGTGTATACCCAAAGTATTTGTGCTGGAATTTTGAAATCTCAAATATTTGTTTAAATAAAGTGATTCATGATTTGGAGATTACAACTTTGGAGTTGTTTTGTTTTTACAACATCTGTCATAAAAAGCCAGTTTCTATTGTAAATGGTTTTAAGGCCTCTATGGTATTTTTTTTTAAATGCCAATGAAGTCTCAGAGTGTTGGGGTTGAAATATGCTTCTAGATTTCTTTCTGTTTTGTAATAAGTGAAGCTGGAGACTGCCCTGAGTGTTTCTTGATTGTCCTCACTGACCTTGGCACCTTTCCAACCTAAGTGTAGAAATAGTTCCCATGCCATTCCTGGTCATTCCTGGTCACCATGACAAAATGTGGGAAGAGGCATTACTCCAGAAGAAGGCACAGTAAGGGAGACCAAAGCCTTCTGAGTACCATTGCCAACATTGGAATGTGGAGTTCAGAATCAGGAAGAACATGTCAGGGAAGAAAAGGGGCATAGCCTAGTGTTTCCTCAGCACACAGTAACCATTATGGCCTTTGGTGGGTCACAGTCCAAAACCAGCTGCCTTCTCTCCATTTTTTGACCCCTCAATATTGTGCATGAACATGAGGTAGGAATAATAAAACTTAGTTTGAAGCTCCTTCTCAGATGACAATAACCATCCTCATCTAGCAGAAATGGTGATTCTCAAGTGTGTGTATATCATAGGGAGGAAGCAGGGGAAGAAGAAGGGGATAGAAATAATGGGAAAATAAACCCAAAGTCAAATTTCCCTGGAATTAACTACAGTTGATCCTTGAACAAGATGGGGCCAGGGGTTCCAACCCCCCTGTATGATCAAAAATCTGTATATGACTTTTGACTCCCCCAAACTTAAGTACAAATAGTCTCCTCTTGGCCAGAAGTCTTAGAGAACATACATAGTCGATTAAAACACATTTTGTATGTTAAAAGTTTTACATGCCATATTTTTATAATAAAATAAGCTAGAGAAAAGAAAATGTTAAAATCATAAGAGAAAATACTTTTACAGTACTGTACCTTATTTTTAAAATTCCACATATAAATAGATCCATGCAGTTCAAACTTACACTGTTCAAGGGTCAACTGTGCTTCGTTTCTGGGCTCCCACACTGTTGAATTAATGGATCATTGGGCTTATGCTTCCCTTACCAAGCAAAAGAAATCAATTTTAGGAGAAAGGAGCTAAATTGTGCTTGGGTCCCCACTCCCTTTATCTCAGTTAGACCAGAGAGCACAGAGGTGTTCTTCCTATTCTGTTTTGTACTGTCCCTGGTTTCTCCAAGCCCTTCCTCAATTTGACTCTGAAGGCTGAGTCTCCATGGGTCCTGGCCAGCACTGCCTGCCTCTCCACTGAACGCAGTGGAAATGAGTGGTGCATCCATCCTTGGGCACACACACTAGTCATTCTTCTTCCCTCTGATGATCCTTCTTTTTGCCCCACATGCCTTCCCTTGCGTCCCACAAGCCCTGCTGTTGCCTTCCCAGATGGCACATTCATTATGCCAGCCATTACCTGGCAGCCCTGCCCTTCAGAAGGCAAAAGCCTTCTCTATGATCCCAGGTATCTCTCCTTCCCTCACTGATATACATGACTCTGCAGCAGAGAGGACGTGGCAAAGACTGGGTCCTGTTCTTCCTGATCCTGCTCTGTGGGACACAGCAAATGACAGAGGCTTTGCCCTTCAGATTTCACATCTGAAAACAGTAATATGCGGTAGGAATTGTTACTGTCTCTCTTTTGTAGGTGAAGAAACTGAGGCTAGGAGAAGTGTAGGAAACTTTTCCAAGGTCTCACAGGTATGGCAGCTCCGTATCCAGGGGAGGACTTTATATTGATGGGATTTCCAGTAACCCTCATGTCATGGACTATAGGAGGGGAGGGAAGGGGACTTCCTTGAGTGCTTTAAAGTAAGTCACTTTACCCCTGGGGACCTTTTAATAATGATCAGTGCATAGGATTCTGATTTAGTCTGAGGTAGATTTGAGTATCAATAGTTTTTAAAAGCAGCCTGGGTGATTTTAGTGTACAGCCATGATTGAGATTCCTCCTCTACATCAGCTTCAGCACCTGTCAGAACTATATGGAGCACTTGGTAATACACTGTCACTGGGCTTCAGTCCTGGAGTTTCAGATTCTATAAGTCTGTGGTGGGCCTGAGAATTTGCATTTCTAACAAATTCCCCATGAGGCTGCTGCTGCACATCAAAGTTGGGGATCGCAACTTTGCACATATGTGGATGGAAGTTTGGGGCGTAGATAGGTCTTCATACTTACTGAGCACCGGCTAAGTACCAGGCAGATTGATTACATTATATGAGTTAGCCTATAGGTGACACTTCATCTTCCCAAGAACCTTTTGATTTAGGTATTATTATTCCCATTTAATATATGGAGGAAACTGAACTCCACAGAGGTTAAATCTTTTCTTCTCAAACTGGAATACATGGGGATGTGGCAGGGATTATAGAAATGACACTGTGAATATCACATAACTTCCTGGTCCATGAATTTCATTGGCATTAGCCATACTCCTTGCTGAACAGGCTTGGACAGTTCAAAGGGAAATACCCCTGTTACCTGTACATTGATTATCTTAACTTTAATGTATGTTCTAGGCCAGTGGAGCCAACAAGGTGCAGTAGATTGTTAAATTATGGATATAAATTCTGCCCATTCTACTTCATAGTTGACATGAAGAGGCAAATGGAGGGTAAAATGAGGCTTGAGAGTCATTATATTACCCTGTGGATAGAGTCACGTTTCAAAGCAGCCTTGGGCTCTCACTTTACCGGGTCTGTGATTGACTTTTATAATGGAGAAGATGGAGTTGGCTTTATTATAGAATCTCTAGTACCACTTTTATTAGTCATTAGTTATGTTACAAGGATGTTTCCTAAACAAGTTTTTACCTTATTCCAGTTATTATGTCTAAGAGTTTTGGGGGACATTTTGATTTTAAAAAGTCTATTTTTATGTGGTCAGCCATATAGGTTGATCTTCCATGGCAAAGTCTGAGTAAATGCACATACTAAAAGTTTTTTTAATGTTTATTTATTTTTGAGACAGAGTGCAAGTGGGGGAGGGGCAGAGAAAGAGGGAGACACAGAACTTGAAGCAGACTCCAGGCTATGAGCTGTCAGCACAGGGCCCGATGTGGGGCTCAAACACACAAACTGCAAGATCATGACCTGAGGTGCAGATGGAAGCTTAAGCGACTGAGCCACCCAGACACTCCAGTAAATGCACCTATTATAAAGTCATCTCTTACGAGCTTCCTCATGGACACACATTTCTTCATCATTCTTGAGTCATGGGCTCCTTTATGAACCTGATGAGCAGTGTAGGTTTTCCTAGAGTAGTACACACGCAGAGGGCCTTGCTTTTCAGAGCATCCATAGACCACTGAAGTTCATCCATGGATCCTAGCCATGGGCCCCAGATTCAGAAACCCCTGCTCAAAGCTTCTCTATGACAAAGTCTGTGACTGTCTGAAGTTGTATCTGTAATGTCAGGTGCACTGTCTGGCTAGGAAGGTACTCAGTCAATGTCAGAGAATGAATGATTTCTATAAGACCAATGAGGTAGGAAAGGTGTTGAGTACTTGTAGTTACTGTGACATAAATGTTGTGTTTGTAACAGCATGTCAGGACATTATGGTGTGACAAGGTACCCCCGGACCTCTGTTGGCTGCCCAGCAGGAGGAGTACAGGGAGTATTCTGTCTGAGTGAGACTGTAGCATGTCAGTGTATTCTGGTCTCTGACACTAAGTCTATATATACTGTGTGGCTCCTTGCCTTGTGTTTTCTCTACTTGATTTAGTGCCATGAACCCTGACTATTTGGGCTTAGATTGTCAAAGCTGCCTCCTACGGTTTCTTTTCTTTATTTCATGTTGTTCTCTGAAATCTTGGCTTGAAGCATGAATACCCAAGCTGGTTTCTTTGGTCAACCTGGCACAAACAGGGAGGATTCTAACCCTGGACATGGAAGTCTGGATATCTTTGGAGGATGCAGAAGGGAGAGTAATCTCCATGTTATGATATTCACAATTTACTTCAAAACCCTTAGGCCAGTGTGATTTTAAGTATGTGCTAGCTAGTTTAAATTTCATCATAGGGGATGGTCAGATTTCCTGAGAATTCCCATGCCAGGTGTGGTTAGTCATACTCCAGGGGAAGCTTCTAGAAGCATTTTAGCCAGCTACCTATTTGTTAATACCTGAGGTTTTGTGAACGTCAGAATTTGCTTCTGGTTGTGAAATTAGTGAATTGCTAGTTAGCGTGACAAATGTTAGAAATGATCTCATTGGTGAAGTTCAAGGTATTAGTATTTGCTCTATATGGGTAAACTATTTGTATATATATTAGTTATATGTATTCTGTAAGCTTACCTCCCTATCTCTCTCTCTCTCTCTCTTGATTTACCACTGAAGCATAAACAGGGTTGAAGACTAGTAAGGCCTGTCACTTGCTCTTTTGGAGATGGCACTTGAATCTTGTTTCCTTTTTTTAAAGGTTTATTTATTTTAAGAGAGAGAGAGAACAAGAGAGGGGCAGAGAGAGACGGAAAGAGAGAGAATCCCAAGCATGGGGCTCGAATTCACCAACAGTGAGATCATGACCTGAACTGAAATCAAGAGTCAAACACTTAACTGATTGAGCCACCCAGGCACCCCAAATCTTGTTTCCTATGTCTTCGCATAGTTATAATTGCTCAATGTCTACTAAAAGGATAATAGCATACTGCCTCTGGGATGTTTGGTGTCTGCCTCTAGAAAACCTTTCATGACAGGTGGTGAGAGTGGCATAACCAGGACCTAGATGTGGGGCTTACTTGTACTTGCCCAACAGGTTCTAAGGCCTTTTTCATGCCTGTTGGCTAATCCATGTTTATTGAATAAATATTTACATATGTGTAGGGGCATCTGATCTAGGTTTGCTTTTTTTATATATAACTTAGTAGCAAGGTCAGACTTCTTTGATAGATGTCATTATCTACCAAAAAGGACCTCTGTGTTTTGTGCAACCAGATTGGTAGAAAACAGTTTACAGCACCCTGGCTTTATGGAAGATTTACTTTCAAGAGAGATTCCATATATTAAGTTTTGCTGTGGTAACAACCCAGAAAAATGCAGTGGCTACAATAAGCAAAATTTATTTGTCATTCTTTGGGGTTGCTATGGCTCTGCTGGGTCCTTCCTAGGCTTGGCTAGGCTAGACTCCAGCCTGTAGGGTGAGCCTGCTCCATCTACCTTGTCCCAGAGCCCAGACTGCAGTAGCAATCCTCCCTGCTATTCAGGGGCATGTTGACCTCTTGGAAGAGGCACAAACACAAGAGGAGCAGGCCAGAAGGCTCTGCTTGGAACTGGCTGTGACTTCTGCCCAAAGTCATTGGTGGTGGGAGGTGCTTTGAACTTGTCCTACCAGCGGGAGTAGGAGTAAAGGAGAATTATGAGCAGATAGTATAATCTATCACCCTCCAAGGTACGTGACAAGGCCTTAGACAAGGCCTCTCTGTCCCCTTAGTCACCAGTGGAATGTCAATTACAGTCAGTTCCTTAAGCATTAACAAGTATGTGTCAATTGCCATCCATTTGCAAGATGGGAATGAATCAGAGATGTGAAAAGCATAGTTCTTGGCCTTGGGGAGCTTTTAGTCTTAGAAGGAAGAAATAATTTGTGCCTCAGAGAGCATTTAGGTTTACCGTGGAGCAGCATTCAGACTGAGTTGAAAAAATACATATACTACACACAAAGAGAGCACAGACTTTGGGCCATCCCCAAATCTATTGTACGGGTAGGAATAGTGGGCCTGTTGTTCTGTGGCAGCACTGACTGGACTCCATGCCTCCAGGAGAGGAGAGACCAATGGTTTCATGACTCCCCTTTTTGTGGTCACACCTACAGTCAGGTGTTTTGTCCCCACTCAGCAGTGAGAAGAGAGGAAAATACACTTAGACCAGGTCTATGGGCTGTGTACCTCTAGGGACACTACTTAAGTTTTCTGGGTCCTTGGATTTTTCTCTTAGAAAATGAGACCTGTAGACTAGCTCATGAAGTCTGTGACCTCAGATACATAGGTATGATCTGCCTTTGGGTTCTCTTTGGCCTAGATCCCCTCCAATTAGGGCAGCTAAGAATTATGAGACTGTTCTCACCTATCCTAATGCTGGCTAGTCTTGATACCCTGTAATCTCCCCCTCTCAAACATCACTATAAAATCAGGCTCACTTGTGTATGTATACAGTGTGTGTGTGTGTGTGTGTGTGTGTGTGTGTGTGTAAATTTGTTGTCTAACCCCAAACTTTGGTTTATGTTGTTACATGATTTGAAGTTAAAGAATTTGTTGCGCATCAATTGTAGTGTTCTCTGTGTTTTGCACTGTCCAGGATGGCACTTATGGGGTATCTTTTCTCAGAATAGTCACAGTGTGATGCATATTTCACAGCAGCCAGCTCGGGAGCTGGGGACACACTCATTCATGGCATTGGCCTCTTCTTTTCTTTCTTTTCTTTTTTAAAGTTTATTTATTTATTTTGAGGAGAGAGAGAGAGAGCACGCAAGCATGAGTGTGGTACGGGCAGAGAGAGAGAATCCCAAGCAGATTCCTCACTGCCAGCACAGAGCCCATTGTGGGGCTGGAACCCACGAATTGTGAGACAATGATCTGAGCCAAAACCAAGAGTCAGATGCTTAACTGACTGAGCCACCCAGATGTACCCATGGCACTGAGCTCTTCTAAAGGAGCCCTGGGCTCAGCCTATTAAGGGGACTGCCTCGTTCTCCCCATCCTGTGTAGGGGTGCAGGGAATGTGATTGTTTGCCTCCCCTCCATCTCACCCACCCACCCGCCCAGCCTCAGCCCCAGTCCCCAGCCCTATCTCTTGCCCATCTTCTTCCCAGGCTTGCTGAATTGTTTTGAATGCTGTGATAAATGGATTTTTCTTCAATGGAAACTGGGCAAATCTGGTTTGGACTACAAACCACTCAAGGTTTTAAAAGAAGCCAACAGTTGGGACCAGGATTAGACTGGTTTCTCTGTTTTCATGGTGTACAGACAAGCCCTAAAGGAAAACAACGTAGTTATCCTGAGAGCAAACACTTGTGCTTCTAAGAAAACTTGAAAATCTCCACTGATCAGCACCTGAACAATAGCATCTCCTTACTTGCAAGTTAAGGCAAAATTCCTGGAGCCCTTATTTCATCTTTAATAAGCATTTCTTTATGATAAGCATTTCTTATCATAAAACTCGGTTCCTGTGCTTTTCATTTGGTGTTGTATGAATTCACTTGTTTGGCAGAACAGATGTGGCTAGAGTCTGGTATGAACCTGGGGCCCAGAAATGCCTCATTTTCCTATTTGGGGGAATACTCTCTGAGTGTTCTTCTTGTTGGATCTGAGACACAGGGGGACTCAGGAGAGTTGTCAGAAAGGTTGGGTTCATTTTAAAAATAGTGCTAAAGACTGAAGACTCCCCTGCCTCCAGTGGGAGAGACAAGAGTCTGGTTGATAAGAACAGTGCAAATCCTCCTGGAAGGCAGGGCCAGGTGGATCTTGAAATGGACTTTGCTTCTTTGAGTGAAGGTGAAGGAGCTACAGTGTGGCTTAGGTCAGTGTCCCTGGGAACACACCAGTGTGGTCTGTGTCTGCCCAGTCCTTTGCATGCATGGAGTTTACTCAGCAGAAAGCTCTGTCTGCATTCCTGCCACAAATAGATTCCCAACTTTGATCTTCTATTAACTTAATTAATCATTAAACTGTTTCCCCCATTAAACTCCTTTTACTGTTTTTCAGTGTCTTTCTCTCTCTCTCCCCCTTCCCTCCCTCTCTCCTTTCTTCCTTCCATCTTTATTAAGAGTTTTTGTTGTTGTTGAACAAATTGAGGCCATACCAAAAGGACATGAGGCAGACCCAGCCTCAGGGAAAAGTGTGGAATGGGGAGGTGCTTGGTGAAAGCCCTCCCAGCCCTGTCTCTTTCCTCCTGTGTCATAGCTTGGCCCTTCTGACTTGGGATTCCAGGGTTTTTATGCTCCATTCTAGCTACCCACACAACCCCTTCCCCTGGCATCCCACTTCTTATCTTCTCTCACAAGTGGCCTTTCTCCAGAACTCCTCAGGACTCATCAGAATGATTCATTCTTTTAGTGCAAATCAATGTAGCTAAGTGAAGGGAAATTGTCCTCATTCATCCGGGAGAGAAGAGAATAACTATATCAATACTAAGGTAAAACTGCCTAAAATCCCCTCTTCACTCAAAGGTTAAATCAGGCTTCTAATTTGAGATGCTGCTGTTGATTTATTGATGACATGTGTGATTAAGTAAAATCCCAACATGACGAGAAACGATAATAGGCTGGAGCTTTGTAGAAGGTGCTTTTAAAAAGCTGTGGCTCTTCAAATTAGGGAGTTTATAGATGTTTAAATTATTCCCCCAAAACTTAGATACTATCAAAGGATGGCCTGTTTTCTATTTTACCAAAAGAGACAACTTATAAAAACAGCTGCCATTAATTAATTCAGTAAAGATGTATACTTACTGTATTGTGTTCTGTTGTAGATACTGGGATACAGTGTTAAGAGAGACAAGCTACTGTTCCCATGGAGCTATACCTCTAAAAGAAGAGATAGCAGTAGTGTAGGAACACCTGGGAAAGATGTATGGTAGGAAGGAAATTAAACAGAGGGATAAGATCAGTTAGGACCAAGGGGGAATTGGTGGTTTGTGGGTGGGGGTGTGCAGTTAAGACCGACATGACAATAAAGATACTAATATAATAAGGAGGCAGGCCTTCAAAGATCTGGGAGAAGTGTGATCTAGGAAGGGGGAAGCAGCAAGTGCAAAGGCACTGAGGTAGGAATGAAGTTGACATGGCTAAGAAACATAGAGGTAAGTGTAGCTGGAGTATAACAAACAAGAATATTGTTTGGATAAGAAACAGGAAATGTAGGCAGTGGTCACTTTCTATTTGCTCTTGTAGATCATGCTAGATCACGATCGTGTAGATAGATCATGTTTGAATCTAGGTCTGACAAATGTGGGAAGGCTGACCATTGGTAGTGAATCCCTCCACTGCATGATCTGAGTACTTAAATGCTGTTGGAGAGTTGACAGAAAAGGAACAAGTTGAAAGTGAGTTTTGAAATCCAGGAGGAAAAATGATGGCTGGAGAGAGAAAGGCAAGGGGGTCGTCTGCTAGTAACATCATTTATTGAAATAAAGGATATATGAATATCCCAAAAGTCAAGAGAAAAGGACAGTCATTTGCAAGAAAGAACAATTGGCAAATGTCCCTTTGCATAATACAAGCATAGAGTGGTATAGTTTTTCTGCTTATAAAACGAAATCTGGGGGCACATGGGTGGCTTAGTTGGTTAAGCATCTGACTCTTGATTTTGGCTCAGGTCATGATCTCACGGGTTTGTGGGATTGAGCCCCACATTAGGCTCCATGATGACTGTGTGGAGCCTGCTTGGGATTCTGTCTCTCTGCCCCTCTCCCTGCTAAAATAAATAAACATTAAAAAACTTTTTAAAATGAAATCTGTAACAAAACTTTAATTCCTCATATTGCTTTTCATGCTATTGTGCTTTTGCTATACCTTGCTCAATTTGGGGGTTCTACTTCAATAGTTCAGTGGGACAGGGAGCCCAAATGCCCATTCTCCCCCAGTCATGGTCAGAATGTTGACAAAACCAAAGCCAGTCTCTTAACTCATTCAATTCAGAGCACTCAAGGTGACAGGTAACGTAGATCAAGCACCACCCCCCCCCCCCCCCCAGGCCACCTGAGTGTGCAGAGCAAGCTGGTTCCCCGGGACAGGCCCAGTGCAGGACAGTCACTAGCTCAGGTCTGCCAGGGGGCGGGGGTCTCCCCTCTCCACACACCCTGCCCAGCTCCAGGGCTCCCATGGGAGTCCAGTGATGGAACGCACTGGATAAGCAATTTCATTTTCTTACCCTCTGACAGGAACACAAGGATGAACTGAAATGACAGGAACCCTCTTTGTTCCATTTTATTCAGAGGGGACTTTGAGGCTGGTGGAAATGGGATGAAAGAGTCCTAGGAGGATCACAGGGACTGTGCCCCGAGTGGGGATGTTTGAGAGGACAGCATGTGGCATAGGAGGAGGCAGGAAGGGCCATGCTGACAAAACCAGTTTGCACCCCTCACTTTTAAAGCTAAAGTCAGCCTAGAGTTCTTAGAATTACATCAATATATGGACTTTCCTGAAAATCTAATACATTTCACATGGATGTGAAATATAGTCGTTTTGAACCAAGAGGCTTGTGTTAAATGCTAGACGTTCAGATATTTAAAAATTCAATAAAACATTGGCTGCTAGACGAAATACTTTTAGTGACGCATGTAAGAAATAACTCATAACACCATGTGGTCATATGTATCCGCCACAGGCCATTTACTTTACTCTTATGAGGTACTGGCTAAAGTAAATTTAATTAAATCAATTTCTGTATTTTTTGAATGCTGTGAAAATACCAATTGTCGCTAATAATCAGTGATGCATGGCATTTTAATTATCCATTACTCACTTTCTTTACAAAACAAATGGCTTAACCCTAATGAACTTAGTGTTACGTTATTTGTTTTAGACATGAATTTTTACAGACCCACTTTATTAGTGAAAACCTAGGACTTTCTTAGCTCTCTGAAGCATAATTGACAAATCACATCACTAGTTGGTTTTTGTGATATGATTTTTTAAAAAAAAACTTATGTTTATTTTTGAGAGAGAGAGAGAGAGAGAGAGAGAGAGTGAGTGAGAGAGAGAAGGAAAGAAAGGGAGAGAGAGAGAAGCCAGAGTGTGAGCAGGGGAGGGACAGAGAGAAAGGGAGACACAGAATGTGAAGCAGGCTCCAGGCTCCGAGTTGTCAGCATAGAGCCTGATGCGGGGCTAGGACTCACAAACCATGAAACCATGGCCTGAGCTGAAGTTGGATGCTGAATCGACTGAGCCACCCAGGCGCCCCATGATTTTGTTTTCAAAACTGTTCAAAGATAAGTAGTATGCCATCTTAGGTTTGGAGATCTTCCTCCATTGGCATATACAACATAACTCTGGCCAATTACTAACCCAACTAAGATAATCTTTTGGTCCCTCACAACTCACTAGAAATTCTTAGAGAAATATGGCCAGATGAGTAAATAAGGATGTGTTTCCACCAAAGAGCTGTGTCTTATATTCTGCATTGCTATTAATTTACCGTCCTGGGTGACCTCCAGCTATTCTCTCATCTTGCATCAGCCATATCTCTACAACCTAAAGGGAAATGAGTTTTTGCATCAGTTACCAAAGCTAGCATCCTAATCCAAGCCCCTACTTTCCACCCAATCTCCTTTCTCATCTCTTCCCCACCTCTGGATGACCACTCAGGGCCTTAATTCTCATGAGGCCTTTCTGAATGGATCTGCTTTCAGTATCACCAGAAGGCTTGAATGTACATGGTGCCAGTCAGTCTTGAACAACACTGCAAGTTGAATCCACCTTCTTTGGCACTGGGGCCTTCTGAACACCCAGGGTTTCTGCCTTTTCCTCTATCCATCTACCAGAAGTAACCTCCTGGATTGAATCCTAACTAAAATGCTCCAGATTATTAATTTGAAAGACAAAAATCTTTAATGCATCCCTGATGAAACTATATGGGTTGTGATGGAGGCTGACAGTATGCCCCCCCTGGAAGGCATAAGGGATTTCACAGTCTCCTTCCTTGAGCTGACTTTAGAGGTCATGGAAGGCAGGTTTGGAAGCCACGAGTAGATTAGACTAGTGCATTTGGTCCAAGAGAAGGTGTAGGGAGAGAGGAGCTCAGAGAGGTAAGTAAGAGCGTTCCTTGCAATGCCCAAGTGTTTGATATACTTTTCCCTATGGACAATGGAAGCCAGTGAAGGTGAAAAGCAAGGGAGAGGTTTCCATAAGAGCCCAGGTAGAACTCTGACTTGAAAATCAGGGTGGAGGGAACACACCAGTTACCATGAGTCTAACCAAAGAAATGCTAACCCAGACCTTCAGAGCTGCGCTATCTCTTCTATGAGAAATGCCTGCTGTTACTTCTCATTTGGCCTGACTGATGCCTTTACCACTTAGTTACCCTCCCCGATTTTAATTGTGACTTACTAATAAAAATTTTCCTGTTCTTCTGTCTTCCTGTCTTAGTCCCACTTCTAAATTCTCCTCGTTCTAGCCTATCTCCTCCTGCAAAAAAGTCTGGAACTTATTCCTGCTCTACACCTGCACTTAGCTCACATTCCAGATTCCTTTGGTTCACTGTTATCTTACCAAGTGCCCCATATACATAACCACACTAACTGCCTTTCCTCTCATTAGGCAGCTATGTCAGCAGATGTATACCAAAGTTTACGATGTGCCTGGATCACAAAAGCTGGAAGTCTCCTCTATGGGATGCAACAGGCCAAGGGTGTCACCTTCCAGATCAGATATTTGCATTTTACTGGTGATATTTGCATTTTACTGGGAGACAATGGATTGCAACTCTAATAGTGACGTATCATGCGTTAGTGAACACAACAGCATGGATAGTTCTGGTGTTTTGGCCTTATTTGTGGCACAGATTTGGGGAATTATCTGTAAATTAGCATTTCTTTTAGGTTCCTTGAGAACATGGTCCTGTTAGTTCAAATGAGGATAGAACTATCATTTTCTTTATTTAAAAAATGCTAAAATCATCATTGTGGAAACAATGAGTAGATATTCAACAATTGATTGTGTAATACTATTTAACAATCTGTCCAGAATTGTTCTGGGTACTACCAGGACCACACATAATATAAATTCCCAGAGATAATTACTATGCATATTTTTACCTGGTTGAGGTCATGATGCAGCTAGATATTCTGATTCTATCACTTAATGTGATAGAATTATTTCATAATTATTTTCTGTGATTAAAATATATTCATAGACATTATTTTCAACAATTGCAGAATATGCTATAATATATATGGCCAGTTGTTCTCCGTAGACATTTAAATCTCTTAACTTTGAACAGGGCTACTTTGTATTTAAATTGCTAACTGTATTGCCATAGGATGTGTACATAGCCCTAAATTAACTAATGGGATTGTTATTAGTCAAATAACCCCAAACCAATTTCAAATATGTATTTTAATATACATGCAGTATTCTACTGGGGTTGCCCAATTTTAAGATGTCTTAATCTGTGAATATGTTTTACAGATTTTGTCAATATGGATTATGTTGAAACCAGTTATTTTGAGTTTAATTTTTAGTCTTAAATTACAGAATGAGTCAGAATCACTAGATAATGCACTGAAGGTGAGATATCTCCTAAAGCTCCCAGGCATTGTATTCTGAATTTAATTAATTTAGAAATTAGCCAATTTACTTATATACCTATCCCCATAGTAGAGTAAATGCACTTTAATAGAGATAAGACCTCTTTCTCCTCCCAGCACAGTGCCTGACACATAGTAGGAATTCAGTTGAACTACGTATTAATTCTGATACCAAAAGCATGGCTCTTATTAATGTTGTACTTTCTACTGGCTTCATTCAGCTCTTATTTTGCAGAATATATTAAAACTAGAGGGAGTTGGGTCTTTTCTTATGGGTTATAGCTTTCATTCAATTGTTGTGGCAGCTGACAACATTAAGCCAGAAAGTGCATAAATATGTAAACACCATTGCCGTTTAAAACCATTTTGTGATTTTTTTAAACTAAACAGCACTCAGAAATAAACTTTATCTTGGCTTCTGATTTTATTAATGTTTTATTCCAATATACTTATTTTTAATAATTCTAGGGGTTATATTGGCAAAAATATCAGCATTTTGTATGATTCACAAGTTTAATGAAAAGCAAATGAAACATAAAGAGATCTCATTTAATCGTTATATTAGTTTCCTGGAGCTGCTGTACATTTGGCTTAAAACGACACAAATTTTGGCCTTGCAATTCTGGAGGCCAGACACCTGAAATCAACAAGGGTCCCCTCCCTCTGAAAGCCACAGGGAGACTCCTTCCTTGCCCCTTGAAGTTCTCATGGCTCTGGCCCTTCTTTGGCTGATGGCTGCTATCCTCCAGTCTCTGCCTTCTTCTTCATCTGGTCTCCTTCTCCCTTCTCTTCTCTCTGTATCTGTCTTCTGAGTATCTCTTATTATGATGTTTGCCTTTAGATTTATGGCCCTCCACATCATATGGGATGATCACATCTGGAGATCCTTAACCTAACTATATCCACAAAGACTCTTTCTCCAAAGGAGATCACATTCACAGATTCCAGGGGTTCAGATATGGGTGTATTTTTGGGGGGACCACAATTCAACCCACTCTAACCATTGTCCCATACCATTACACCTCAAATATTCCTCCACTGACAACTGGAAGCTGGATTTTGAGAGACCGGAAATTACAACCTGCATGAATATCAAACTATTTTATGCATGACTCCGTAAAAGAAAAGGATGAATAGATTCAAGATGGAAAAAAGGTGGTAGGGTGGGGGGGGGGAGTGGAGGGCAGAGAAGATACTTAAAACCAAAAGTAATTTAGAAATATTTAAGAATACTGAGTAAGGAAGATTGAAATTAAAAATGGAAAGACTTCTGTTTGCCAAAAATATGTTTTTGCAGACATATAGTATTACAGACCTGCTTTATATATTTATGTAGCAATTTAATAGGAGCCAAAAATGTGGTCAATATCAATGGAACTTTTCTGTTTTAAATTGGCATGACTTTATGTGTAAACTGACCGGTTTTCACAGTTACTTAAGCGTATTTAAATTGGGAGAACTACTGAGATCCCCAAATCCCCGCTTTTTTCATTAATTTTGATACACAAAAGTCTATCTGTACTGTGCTATGTGGTCAGAAATGGAGCCCACACCAGTTACTTGAAAATGTGATGAAGGAATCAAGTTAGTTCTCCTACATATATTTCTAAATATTAGTGAAGTTTTCACACTGTCCCTTTTAATAATCTGCAGAAAGTGTTCTTATTGAAGGGGATTTCTCTTCATTGGAAATGTTGGGGAGGCATTAAAACCTCATATAAAATGATGAAAAAAAACATCCTGAAGTGGACTTCCCCAGTTTGAATTCTTGCTATGAATATGTGCATAATCTTAAGAGAGCTCTCCTCTCTCTGCTGCTTACTGCCCCTCCATCACCTCCCCCCCACCCTTCCTCTGGCTCCATAATGATAGCTGGTCTTTTAATCTTAGGGCCAATGAGTCATTCTTTAACTGTGCAGTAAAAACCCTGGATCTTTTCTGGCTGCAGAAACCATAACATGGTTCTCTCCTTCTCCCACAGGGACATCTCCCCTTGAACTGTCCTTCACTGCCCCCCTCAGACTTTATCCTCCTGTGCCTGGCATTCCTGGAGTTCTTGTTACAAAGCTGTGATTATAAGGAGCATAAACTCACTGAGGCTAGCTGGAATAAAGAGTGAGGGCATTTTGTGGCCAGGCTCTGGGGCTCCCTCTGGAAGGAAATGCACTTGGCAGGAATTGACCCTGGGATTCAGGAAGCGCTCAGTTAGCTGGAAGGTGGTCTCAGTGTTAATACTCCTCTGATCGTCTGTGTCTGTTTCTTTATATCTACTTGGCTCCTTCTTTCTCAAATTTTTCGTTTTCTTCATTACACTTTGAAAAGTGGCCTCTGTAGCAGAATCTTGGTTTATGTGACTTTTGACACCATTACCTGTGATGGCAGCTGCCAGCCCAACTCCATGTTATACATTCTCACACTGTGCCTCCTGATGTTTTTTATTGGCTGACTGTGAATCAGGTGTTAAAACTTGTTCCCTCCCATCTGCCCCATGGTGTTCTGCACTGCTCCTGCTGGGGGAGTTGTTAAGCTTGAGGGGCTTCCCTCTCTCCATTCTGCTTTTCACAAACCTCCATGCACTGTGCTTTGCTCTCAATCACTCCCACACATTTTTCTCCAATTACGTCGGTGTTGATATATCAGATGATTTTGCTATCCACCCCTGCAAATTTATTATTGTGACTTTTTTATACTCTGCACCTACAGTATGCATTTGCTTAAAACAAACTCTTTTTCTTCTACTTCTTTTTTAAATTCTTTTTAATATATTTTTTCTTTAACATTTATTTGCTTTTTGAGAGACAGAGTGCAAGCAGGACAGGAACAGAGAGAGAGGGAGACACAGAATCTGAAGCAGGCTCCAGACTCTGAGCTGTCAGCACAGAGCCCAATGCAGGGCTTGAACTCACGAACCATGAGATGAGCCGAAGTCAGACGCTTAACTGACTGAACCACCCAGGTGCCCCTCTTCTACTTCTTATGCTCATTAAGTTTTAGAATATATGGTTCAGAGTGATTCCATCGATTGATCTAATTGGTCAGATTGCTATTTTGTACTGAGACAATAAAAAAACTCTTCCTTTGGGGTGCCTTGGTGGCCCACTCGGTTGAGTGTCTGATTCTTGATTTTGGCCCAGGTCATGGTCCTGGGGTTGTGGGACTGAGCCCTGTGCTGGGCTCCACGCAGAGCATGGAGCCTGCTTCTCCCTCTCTGCCCTTCTGCCCACAACCCCTTCTCTCTGAAACAAACAAAAAATAAATTTAAAAAAATCTCTCTTTGATATGTTAAAATGTACCAAATCAAGGTCTTTATCACATACCAGTATGCCAGATTTCTACCACATGCTACCTTCCATCAGTTGTTCCCCAGAAAGTTCAGTTGTGAAGACAGTTGTCTGTTCTGCAGGGATCAGATTTCTGCTGCTCTGTGGGGACCAGAAAGTGGAAAATTTGCCAAAAAGAACTTCATATTTTAGCTCCTTCATCTCTCTGGTGAGCACCATTGATGGGCAGCAGACTCACCGCTCCCGCAAGACACCCTCCTGACTAAAATCGTCCTCCAGCAGCTGACACTAAGGTGGAAGCCGACCCTGATACAGGACTCTTCAGAAGATTCTCTCCAGTTCAGTTCCTCACAATGACGGGTGCTAAAGATGGCACCGGGCTCTTTTCCTCTGGCTTCAATCTTCTTGCCTGAGAATAGCCTGAAAGAGTTACATGGAAGCATTACCAGCAGCAGCAAGGACAAAGTTAGCCCAGGCATTGCCTTATACAAATTTTAGAAATCATCCCTTGTTGTACAGATTACAAATTTTTTTATAATTTACACATTTATAGTAGAACAAGATTTTGCAACTATCTGCTAGAGAATTGTCATAATAAATATAAAAATTGACAGTGGTTATGTTGAGGCACTCTTGTGCAGTCTACAACCTGCCTGATATTACCCAGCAGCCCCAGGGCACTTTATTACTTAATCCCCAGAAATGCATCAATGGTTTTTCTGTAAGCAGATTTAGATAATAAGGATAGAGGTATTACCAGTGGGAGAGTGTGCATTGTATGAATGGAGGTCTGGGTCCTTGGATTCCCCACGAGAAGATTTATGTGGGGTTCCATGGTCAGAATAGAGATAGAAGGAAATGGCAAGCACAAAGCAGTTTATTAAAGCAAAAGTACACCCTCAAGGTGGGATAGAGGAGGAGGTTCCTAGGTGGAACCAGCCCCTAGGTTGTTTTGGAATTGGCTGGGTCTTTCTGGTTTGGGAGGAGTTATAACGAAGAGTGGGGTAGTCTCTAATGGAGGCTGCTTCCAATCATTTGGGGGCCTCCTCCCACAGGTTGGGAGGGGGAGTTTTTATATCAGGTTTGTATCAGAACTGTCAGGTCAAGGTAGCCTTTCTCCATGGGGTTGCTGTACCTGCCATGCAAATTCATTATAATGAGTTTAGGGGATACCTGACAGGTGGAAGAGAAGAGCACGTGTTCTGCACCTGTGGCTCTTGATCTGTCAGCCACAGGTCAGGATGTTGTACCCCCACGTCTTTGATATGTAGTTTATTCATCACCCTGCCTGCCTCCAGCTCGGGTCTCTATCATTCCCCTTCAAGGACATGGGACTCTACCTCAGGGCATTCCTTTCACTGCTCATGTCTGGCTTCTGCCTAACAGAGGCAACAATAATACCCCAGTAGACAGTGCACTTAAAAACAGAGGTGCCCTTAACAATTTCACTAAATTCGCATTGAATTACATAGAGAAGGTAGTCAATAAAAAGACTATCTTTGGAACATGTTTTCATATATCACTGAATACACTGTTCTTCCATTCCAAGAGTTTGTAATCAAAGAATCAGAAAAACTCAAATATAAAAAGGCAAACAGAAAGGATTACTTTGGATTGGATTTCTATACAGTTGGGTGAACCACCATAAATAAAAACCTTTATTATAGGAAAAAGGGGTATTTGGAGTCTCAGAGGTAAACAAAGAGAGTTGAGAGATTTTTTTTTGAAACTATTTTTAAGAGGTTTCATTTTTCACAAGGAAATAAATAAGTTTGATTTTGTTGTCTTATGTTTATTTTATTGAAAGAGTGGTCTGACTTGGCAGGTTATTTTAGCTGGGTGTAAACAGTTGTCAGTGATCTGTAATGTGCAAGGTTTGTCATTACTTCTTTATAGAAGTTGCTTTCCCTGCTTCTTCTTCACATTATTCTTGCATGATAGGGATTTTCTCTCTGTCTCACGTGGTAGGGAAGCTCAGAGTATGTGACAGGGCAGAATTTCAAGCTAAGTCCTTTTAACTACAAGCCTGTGTCTTTCCCATTATTAGACTCAGCTGAATAATGATAATGGTAAAGATGTTACTGTGTGTTATGGATTGGATAGTGTCCCCTAAAAATTCATAGTATTTAAAAGAATTTCTACTTACTTCCATTATTAGATTGAAGTTATAACTCTCAGTACTCTAGAATGTGACCTTGTGTGGAAACAGGGTCTTACACAAGCAGTCAATTTAAAATGAGGTCATTATAATGGGCCCTAATCCAGTATGAGTGGTGTCCTTATAAAAAAAAAAAAAAGAGGAATGTGGACAGACACACACAGGGAGAACTCCATGTGAAGATAAAGGCAGAGATGTGGTAATGCATCTACAGGCCAAAGAATGCCAAAGATGTCAGCAAACCACTGCAAGCTGGGAGAAAGACATGGGACACAGTCTCCCCCACAGGCCTCAGAGGGGACTAGTGCTGCCCACACCTTGATCTCTGACTTCTGACCTCCACAACTGTGAGAAAGTGCTTTCTGTTGTTTAAGCCACTAGTTTGTAGTACTTTGTTTCTGCCATTCTAGCAAGCTAATACACTGTGTATCTTAACTCACATGCTTAGAAGCCAAGGATAAATATCCTGAAACCCATGTTGTGTGTCTGCATACAATGTGAGATGCATTTGGGCTCCACTGTGGGTTTGGAAAAGGAAACCATCAGCCTGGGATAAGCAAATCTTATTCAGTGAAAATCAGCTTGGTTTAGCTCAGCGGGGAGAGCCTGAGGCCAGGTAAATGCAAGCACCTGAAAAACTGAAAAAGCCCTTATGATGTTGTTCATTTAGCTGGGGTTTTGCTTTATGCCTAATAATTTTGTTTCTCCCTTTTACTGGAATAGACAAAGTTCACTGAACTTTATGTACTTTGATTAAACTCCAACTTGGATATTTACAACCTTCCTCAGCTTGCCGACCTCGCTGACCCTGTCTGTTGGATTTCGCATGTCTTGGTAATTCAGTTATTCCTCCATGATACACTCACAGCCAATGAATGGGAAAGGTGAAAGAGAAAGAAAACGGGGAGGGGGTAGGCTTAGGAAAATGGTGTGCTGAGTAGGGGGATAATTTATCTTTGTTATGTATGTGGCAGTTTGGGTCTTAAGGAGAATAGAAGATGTGTGGATGAACACAGGATTCTTTTCCTGGAAACTAACAGAAGTGACTACACAATGATCTGATAATTCTATGAATCTCCTTGAAATATTTATACACACAACTTAAATAATGACTAGATGCTCAGTCTCTCTCCTGCATGTTAACCACAAGGCCAAATGGTAATCAATACCATTCAATGCAAAGGGCTTATTGATCTTATCTGTTCTGACCCAAACAAGGCTTGGGTATTTTCAAGGTAATATTCAGCCCCAGCTACTATATCTATATGAACGGAAGGGTCCTCCTCATAGTGTTGAAGGGTGTTTCTGTGAATAAAAGTTTGTGGTCGACCTTGAGTTAGTTACATAATTCTTCCAGTTCATCCATCTCTCTCAGGAGGACAGAGCATGCTCTTCACACCCCAGCCTGGGTACCCTCCACACCCCTTTCAAAAGCTTTAATATTTGAGCCTGAACTGTTGGTTCCTGAGGTAAGAAATGCCCTTCCTAGCTGAACTAATACACTGTCTAAATTATTAACTGGTTTCTCATAGCTGATAGTAACAGTACCAACAGCAGTGACAGCAATAGCAGCCAACATATCGGCAGGCATACTGCTAGGTATTCATTTCTCTCATTTAGCATTTCAAGTGGAACAGTAGAAATGGTGCCTCCTATTATCTCAAGACCAGGTAAATAAATCTACCTTTTAAATATTTCTGTCCCAGGCTCTGGGTTAGGCGTTTTCACATGTGATTTAAAGCTTTGATCCTATCTTCCTGGGCTTAACTTTGAGGCTGACGATTCATAATTTTTTGGTCTGCTTTCTCCTCACACCTTTCTGATGACGTTTTTGATGAATCAAGTTGCCTTTCCCCTTATGTGATCTAATTTTGTTATGTGTTTTCTGAGCTTCCTCTCCCCAGATTCTTATTTATTGGATTCCCTTGCCAGGTTTGAATAATCATTTACAAATCTTATATTAAGGAATTGTAATATCTCATGTTCCTTTTGCCATACAAAAACTCTTTGGCGTAAGTTCTATAATCCCAACTTTAGTCTTTATTTATTTTTTTTTAATTTTTTTTTCAACGTTTGTTTATTTTTGGGACAGAGAGAGACAGAGCATGAACGGGGGAGGGACAGAGAGAGAGGGAGACACAGAATCGGAAACAGGCTCCAGGCTCTGAGCCATCGGCCCAGAGCCCGACGCGGGGCTCGAACTCACAGACCGTGAGATCGTGACCTGGCTGAAGTCGGACGCTTAACCGACTGCGCCACCCAGGCGCCCCCCAACTTTAGTCTTTAAATCATTACAGTGCGTACGTTCTTCTGGCATTGAGGTCCCTTGACATGCAGCTCCCTCTCCCTGTTGCCCTCATCCCCACACCCACCACCTCCTCCATCAGACTAGTGCATGTCCATTCTTAGCTCTTGTCTTGGATGCTCCATTTCTCAGAATTTCCCTGACCCCTGTGTCTGAACTGGGGGACCTTGACAGATGTTCCCGTGTACTTGGCCTACCCTGGCCCAATCTCACTATTTTGTAATTGTGTATTTACTGTGTGAACACCTTTCATAAACGATTCACAGGCAAGCACTGGATTTAGTTCACTAGTGCCTCATGCAGTGTCTGAATTCTAAAACTCAAGTCCAAATATTTGTTGAAAACGTGAGTAAAAGAGGCATGTCTTCATCCTCACATTTACCCAATTGTGTGATTGCTTGTGTGAATCACCCATTATACAGAGGGCATCTCTGCAAAGAAGGCAGAGACCTTTCTAACTTGCCTTTGTGTCCTGAGTGCCCAGTGCAAGACCTGGTCACAAATACATGATAAACGAAGGAATAAGCAAATGGAGACCTAAAGCCCTGATAAGAATCTCAGACATCTTTCACCATGATTCTTGGTAGTCCGAGCTCAAAAGGAAGGATAATCTGTGATGTTTGGCTTACTTCTTGGTTTCTTCCTACCCTTAATGATTTTTGGATAATGCACAGAAATTTTACTTCTCAATATTTATAGCATCAAGGTTCTTAGTAGTCCTTTGTTTAGTTCCATGGATAGGAAGATGACTTAAAAAAAAATCCCCATGATAGGAAAGATGAGTAAATTGTCTGTTAGTTTCTATTTGTTCCAGAAAATTCCTGAAACAGGTGGTAGAACTAATATTTTTATGATACTGAATCCTGCTGGCTTTATCTATCCGTGTATCTGTGATGCTGCGCTAACTCAATGTGAAAGATGAATATAATTTATGTGTGGTTATAAACAGCAGCAGCTCCCTGGATACTCCAGATCCATTTTATAGAGTCGAAACATGCTTGGTTTTTGTTTGTAATTAAAACTGCAGGAATTTTTTATTAACTATTGCTCACAGTTCAGTGGTTCCCTGAATATTCCTGGGCCTCTGGTGATGACTGCTAGGCAGGTGCAGATGAATGTGAAATAATGTGCATATTTAAGCACATTTTTGATAACTGAAAGCTTCCGTGTGCTCAACTAAACTACAAACAACTTGGAATGAAGCAGTGGAACCAACAAATTCTCAAAAAGGTTCTGCTAGATATAGGATTTTGACAGGGTCAAACTGAGTTTATTACTCAGGGCTTGAATCACTAATAAAATAAGCTTATTTGTAATTCCTCCTCAGGAAAGCTCTACTCTACTCATTCACATATTTGGTATACCATCCAAAAGTCTAGTTTCCAAAAAGCACTCATTGACTTGAATGCGGGACCAGGTCAGTCAATATCACTCAATTCGGCTGACCAGCCTCAATATTTGTCTGATTGTGAACTTGGTTTCCATATGGAGATGACTGTAGACTCCATCCTCTGCTGGGAACTTTTTCTGCAAAACATTTAAATTATGAGAAGCACCAAGGCAGTTTTAAGCTCTGTTGCTTCCCAAGAGTGTCATTTTACATCAATCGTATAATTTAGTAGTATATATGATCCCTCTATATTCCTGGAAAATTATAGTGAGGTAGATTTAAATGGTCTTATTTGTATTTGAGTGTAATGGGCTTTGGGGGTACATTTTTAAAGTTAGAGAGCGAAGAAACTATGTCTGAAATTTGATAAATGAACATAAAAGTTAAAATAATATTTTTAAAAAATTTAAGCTTCTTAAGGGTGGGAAGTTTTCATTCATCTCATAAGTAGCTACTGAGTACTTGAGACATACTAGCCATTATGCTACATTTTGAAAATATAAAGAAAAAATAACAAAAACAGTAATAATACAGTTGTAGTTACTGTAGTTACGGAGTTCACCATGTAACTGGGCAGATCGAAACAAAGATAGGTTATTATACCATTAAAAAAATAGTGGTATATTGTTTGAGATATGCACTTAATATAAGGGCAATATAATTAACCAAAGAGTGTAGGGGTAGGTGGTGCTGAATTTTGCATACTGAGGTGACTGAATGGAATGTTGGGGGTGGGAGTGAGAAAGATCCCTGCTGAAAAATGGAAGCTGTACACCATTTTGTGTTGTAATAGCCTTAATTGTGGGTTAGTAATCCATGCTAGTAGTGGCTGGAGAGTTGTGTAGGATCAGATCTTGGAGGCCATTGTATGCCAGGTTAAGGACCTTACATTTTATTTAGGAATGAAGGAAAACCAGTGGCATGAGTCAATTTTCCCTTTAGACTACTTACTCTGGTGATTCTGCTGAAGATGGGACTGTCGCTAGCAAAATATGGGCAGGGATACCCATCAGTAGCCAGAATTAGGGCATTGGGCACTGACAGTGTGGATGAACACAATGTTTTGGAGACAACACCAAAGTTACGTGAGGGGTGGGAGTGCAGGAGAGAGGGACAGGAAGCAAGACTCTCAGGTTTAAACTTGGATGATGGGACCACCAACTAAGAGGATGTAGGAAGAAGAGTGAGTTCAGGGGGAAGTCAGAACCTTTTCTTGACATGCTGAATTTGACTTGTCCATAGGTCACTCAAATCAACAGGTCCAATATGTAGTTAGATATCCTAGTCTGAATATCAGGGTGAGTGTCTGGACTAAATATTTAGAGCTCTCAGGAAGTAGAAGGTAGTTGGCATCATGATAAAGGCAGAGAGCTCTCACAGGTGAGGAGTAGGGAGTACAGGTAAGAAGAACATGGAGACTGAGGATAGAAATATTCAGAACATCAACATCAAAGAGGGATACATCTATATATCTAGCCATTCTCAGTGTCTAACAAAATGATACCTATGGAGTTTTCAATAAGCAAAAATGAATAAGTTATTGATAAATAAGTTCTGAGTATGTGAATGAAAGTTAAAAGGTATAATTAGGTAAACAAATTGTAAGGTAGAGGTTTTCACCCCTGAGTATATGAGTGGAATCACTGAAAGGCCTACAAAATTATCAGTGACCACACTTCATTCCCCAGAGTACTGACCTAATTGTTCTGGTGTGGGGCCTAGACATAGGTGCATGCACATGTGTGTGTATTTTTACATCTATAAGTGACTCCGACATGCAGCCAGCGTGTAGAACTAATGCTTTAGAGGAAATAAGAAGTCATTTGGGAAGGGCAAGGAGGAGATGGAAGTCCTGACTGGGAAATGGAAAAGTAGCCAAGAAAAAAAAAAGGAGTGTTGTAGTTTTGGAAAATGGGAAAATTACAATTAGAAAGAACATATTCCATAAGAAAGAAGGCAAAGATTTTGAGGAAAACTGGGGAGCTGGATTAAAAGGAGGAACTAGTATGGAAACAGGCCCATGTTCCTCGATGCATCAGGCCATGTAGATGTAGCTTTATGTCCTCTTTGATATGCATATAATAGGTTCTTTAAACCAGAAAGTCAAGGACCTAGTCATGACTGATTAGAACCCACAACATTTCCAGGGACTAAATTAGTCTCCAGTTGTAAAGTAGAAGCCATTGGAAGCAGTCTTCCCCATCGTGGGTCCTGAAGGGTACCAAACGTGGTCTTTTCCTATAAGATATTGGTATGTGTACAGGTGTGTGTACAGATGCAGGGATTGACAGCAGAGGGCCAGGTTGCCAGGAATTGCACACAGGGCACCTAATTTCTTTTCATATTTTTAGTAATAGACAAGTGTCACCATGTGAACAGTAGCTACCAGTCTTAGTGAGGGAATTTGTTGGAGATAAGGTTGAAGGTGTCTTTGCTGAGGATTTGATTGAGATGCTTCCAGTATTCTCCAAATAGGGGAACTGTTCTAATCAAAGCATAATTTAGGTGACCTGAAAGCCGTACCGTAATTCAGGATGTTAACTGAATTAACCGAACGTTAATTACAGTTTCAAGATTCTCTTGTTGCAGAACAAGTCCCTAGACGTTCTCTGTAAAAGAAAAGTAATTTTGTATGATACACATTTAGTTCATTGTTCAACATTAGAGTTCTTTGGAAAATGAGAACACACACACACACACACACACACACACAGAGAGAGAGAGAGAGAGAGAGAGAGAGAGAGAGAGAGAGAGAGAACCCGAGCAAGTGAACATGAGGGTCAGTGGGGTTGGGAGAGAGAGAGAGCCACATGAATGTATGAGCAAGCGCAAAAGCATACATTCCAATTGTTTCGACTCTCTAGAAAACACTTTGGTCCACTTGGCTGTGGCATACTTCAGAAATATGTGGATTACTCAGTATAGTTAATTATCAGTTTTGAATATTAGAAACTGCCTTAAGACTATGGTATAGAGCAGGAACACCTTGTGTTCTCTGTTGACCTTCCATGAGTCTCTCACAAGTACCAGAGCATTAGGATCTGCCCCCTGGTATGTTCTTTTGCTGACAGTTCTCAGGTTCATCGTTATCCCATGCCTAAGAATAACTTGGGTGCTTACATACTTGGCATTTCTGCCTCACATTGTGAGGCTGATACCTGAAAGGGAGAATCAGTCTGAGATGACAGGATATAAGATGTCATGACAGTGATGTCTGAACCCAGAGAAATGGCTTCTCTTGGAGCTTAGGATAGATACCACTCTCAGGCACAGGCCATTTGCAGAAGAATTATGATGATAAGCTTTATGAATGACTGATATAGCTAAGAAGCTGTTTTTCCTCAGAAATCCTAGAATTCCTGACTCTCATACATGCCTGGAATCTGCAAATGATTATTGGTTGCTTCATGAGCAGTAGTATGAGCTAAAACACCAAGCCTTCACTCATTCATTCATTCACTTAGTATTTGCTGGATGTCTACTATGTGTCAGTGTCTGATTAGACACTGAGGATGAAACAGTGAGCAGAATGGATCTGTTTTTATGGAGTCTGCAGACAACTGAGAACAGGTTGGTGGGTGAGGAGACTAATGAATATATAATTGTAAACTCATGTAAGTCCTCCCAAGGAAACAAATACTTACCCATGAGAATATATTGTAGAGGAGTGACCTACACTGGGGAGTCTAAAAAGGTTTCTTTGAGGAAGTGAGCCTGGAACTGATGTGGGAAGGATGGAAAATAAAGAGGAGGTAGCATGTATAAAGACCCTGTGGTAAAAGAAGTAATGAAGAGCCAGGAAACTGAGAGACCAGTGTATTGGAGTGCAGAAGGTTGGGGGAAAATTTAGGGGCAAGGCAAGAGAGATGGAGGGGGTCAGATCCTGTAAAGACCTGAGCGTCTTCTTAAAACCTATGAGAAGGTATTGAATGGTTTTAAGTGGAGGAGAGTGACACAGAATTTTGATTTGAAAAAATCACTCTGGCCATTAAATGGTGAACAGACTGGGGAGAAGAGCATAGTAAGTAAGAGAAGACCAGCTAATGAGCTGCTGTGGAACCTTAGGCAAGAGAAGGCAGCATTCAAGGATACCCAAGTAATGGGGGACATAGAAGGGTCTAATTCCCAAAATATCTAGGGATAAAATTTATGGCGTTGTTGATTGGATTTAGGTTGGGGAAAGGGAGGAACCAGGGACGACCCCTAGTCTTCCATCAGGCATAACTGTATAAAGAGTGGTTTCTTTGAGAGAGAACTACCTGGAAGAGTGGGACTAGGTTTGTTGTTGCTGCTTTGGCACAGGTACACAGTGCCAACCATGAGTTTGTTTTGGACGTCTTTAGTCTGAGTATCGTTGGGGGAGACCTAAGAACAGATGTTCTGCAAATATAGCCTCAAAGCTGACCTGTGAAATTCCTTCCTGGTGCCCTTTCCTACAAGACTTCCAGAAGTAGCTGTGCAGTGCCCCCTGGTGGAAATTGCCATTTTGTAGCTTATCTCCACTCCACCTGATGGCTGAGGATGGGCTTGTACTACCAAGAACAGTGTACCATTAAATGAATTTGGTTCATCCCCAGATTAGAGGATGATATTGTCCTCTATCTCCAAATCTGTATGCATATTATGCCCAGTTCATCCTACCAGTGGCTCTTGTGGTTTTTGGAACCCTTTGATACAGTGGGAGAATTCTTGGTTAGACAGAACGATTCCCAGTTGGACTCTGCCATAACTAGCTGTGTGACTTGGCCAGTGTGATTTCTCTAGATCAATATTTCCTCCTGTGTAATGGAAACAGCTGAGCTAGATGGTCTCTAAGAGTCCTTCTGGGTCTAGAATATCATTGATTCTAGTTTCTAATCTTTATCTTCTGTAATCAAACAGTTTGGAGAATGAAAATAAGTATGTTTTAGATACAGAGGATAATCTTTGGCCATTTTGTAATCTCATTTGGTTTGTTTACACAGGGGGACCTTAAATTACAGATCCTTCATTTACCATTCCTTAATCAGGCTATTATCATTTCTAGCAATTTTTAAATATAGATAAATATTTCCTCATAAATGCTAATATTGATTCATGGGCCATGGTTAACTATGGTACTCTGTTGAGGATTCTGATGCACCATCTTGGCTGGAAGGATAAAGTGCCATAATTGATTGGTAATGTCTGTCATTGGTGTGGAATGGGGAATGGTATCATGTTAAGTGCCATGCCTTGTTGTCCCAGTTCTGGGATCTGGTATTTGTTTGTGCTGACAATGCATGAGCACTGTTTAGTGGTTAAGAAAGTAATTGCAGGATTGTACTTTTCACAGAGTGGTTTTGGAGCAGGAGTTTTCCACTATCTTTTATTGTGTTAAGTTGTAATGTCATTTCCAACAATTTTGTGGAATAATAAGAGAGGGATGACTATGTGTCTAGTTCATTTTGTTTATCGGTTAATATTGTTTAGTGTTCCTGCAGAAAATATAAAATGCCTACTTTTCTGTTTTTAAAAGGATAATATAATGGAAATAAATATGTCCTTCTTTGTGGATTGAGAATCATGCAGCAACTCAGGGTTAATATTCTGTACTAGTGCTTATCAACATTCATGTACATATCTATGAGCTGGGGATTTTGTTAAAATTCAGATTCCTGGAGTCTACCCCCAGAGCTTCTGATTCAGTGGGTCTGCATGGGGCCAGAGATTCTGACAGACTGCTTGTCCGAGGCCACACATAGAATAGCAAATGTCTAAACAGCACTCATAATTGCATACAAAGGTGGAGGTAGATAAGTTAGAGGAACTGAATGTTTGGTGGTTAGCCATACCCTCAAATTGATTTCTTTTGACAAACAGTACTGCTCCCTAAATTCTCGGTATGAATTATAAGACTTGCTTCTTTTTCCTAAGAGTATAATGCAGTAAAAAATAGACACTGAGGATGAAACAGTTGATTGAGGATGATTAGTTGATTGAGGTCTTTGGTTAATTGCATTCTGGACAATTAATGTTTTATTGAGCTCCTAGAATGCTCAATATGTACCATAAAATGTAGTTACTTAATTGTAGTTTTCTTTTTAAATTTGTAATTGTTTTGTTTAACTATAAAAAATGATACTTACTCATTGTTAGAAATTCCGACAATGCAGAAATACATAAAATAGAAGGTGAAATAGTACCCTCTCCAAGTCCTAGCCCTCAGTTTAATAACATCATTAATCAGTGTGAACAGTTTGGACTTTTCCTGTGCTTGTGTAAATCTTGTCTGTCTGTCTATATAAACATAAACAACAGCATAAACAACAGATAAAGATTTTAGAGGGAAAAACAAACATAGGTTTTTTCCTTTCTAAAAGTGGGAATTAGGTTTTAAGTCCCGCAGGATGAGATTCAAAGGAGCCCAAAGCGAGATTTCCTCTCTCCTTTCTCTTCCATATTTCTGTTCTTTGCTTTTTGACACTTATAATATTGAAACATATTTCCAAATAAGTGCATAAACTGTTTGCTTGCCAGTGTTTTAGTTGTGTTCAGCTGGTTCCCTCGATCTGACTGTAAATCGCAATTTTTATTCTTTTATGTCTTACAAAATACCTTACACAGAGACAGGTTTGAGATGCCTGGTAAATACAGGCCTCATGAATTTTACAGACCTTTGAGCTGTCTTGATATCACAATGGATTGTTTCTTCATATCTGGGATACAGCACTAATAATGCTTGTTCATCTATCCTATACGTATTTATTGAGCACCAACTATGGGCCAGGTAGTGAACATCTATCCACGTGTTCCAGACACTAGGGTTATAAAGGCGAATAAATGAGAAGGCCACTGTCCCTGCCCTGACAACCACGTAAAGATAAAGAGCCTGGGGTGCTTTACTAGAATTTTACTGTGGAAATATAAAACCTGGTATTTTGTAGGTTTTTAAGAAGAGAAGGAGAGAATCCTGGTAACTTTCCTCCTTCGTCTGACAAGAAAGAATGAGGCCATCACTGGCCTTGAGATTTCTTCCCCAGCATTGGCCAGAATCCAGTTTGGTGAAATACATCTGGAGGTCAGATGCAGGGTGGGGCAGTCTGGAGAATAATTCTCTCTCTCTGAGTGCTTCAAAGGACATGCAAGGGCAAGACTAAGAAGTTGTTGTTATATTGAATCCAGAGAGATACACATATCGGGATTTACAGGAATAGCGGTAAGCTTTATTAATTTATTTGTTAGGGCGATGGAGTGTGAAATAATGTTTTTTGACCAATGCAAGGGTGGAATATGAATTCATTCTGCAGATTCAACAAGGTTATATGTAAACCCTATTTTGTGTTAGACACCTTTGACATATTATGTAAATAGAGTTCTATCATTATACACAACTACAATTATCTACGAGGCAGCTCTTAATAGCATGGTTACTTATCTGGACATTGAGAGCACCAGGATTTATTCTTCTGTGGCATAAGTTACTTTGTTATTCGGATTTCTTATATAGCCCATTTATTGAAATAATTAGAAACAAATTACTCACACCCGCATTGGTAGGATAAGCTCCTTAGCAAATCACCACTGCACAGTCATTTCAGACAGGGCTTCTGAAAAAATACCCTTACAAACTTTTATCAGGAGGCGTGAAGACTATATAGGTTTTAAATTTAATACTTGATAATCTTCTGACAACCGTTGAGCCGCACTTAATGAGCTTAGGCTCTCTGCAATTAAGATGTTCTGAATCGGGGTGAGATAGAATGGAGGGAGGTTTTGTTCTTTTCAATTAATTTCCTCGGTGGCACACACGCTGCTTTCCTCTGATACCCTTTCCCGGCTGTGGGCCTCTCCCTGTGCTGGGACGAGGAGGCCTGGGGAGGAAGGTCGGCCAGGTTAATTACACCTGCCACTCTTGGGGCCCCAGCCCCAAGCTGTGATTTGTATGCTCTGGAGGGAAGACACCCCTTCCGGTCTGACTTTATGCAATTGGATGCAAAAATTGGCAGATGGGAGCTAAGAAGTTGGATTCAGATTCCCCAAACTGGTTATTCTGTGAAAATTTGGAAGTTTACATAAGAATTCAGATTGGTTTGTGTCTGAAATTGATCTGAAAAGCAGAAGAAAACCTCTCTGAGGGTATCATTTTGATACTAACATTAGATTTTTTCAGTTCTACTGACATGCCTTCCCTCTTTGGTTAAGTTCCCTTTTTTCCAAACGTCAGTAATTTCAGTATAATCTTTCTGATCTCTATATGTAAGACCAGCACCATCATTCACTTATAGCTTTTTTATTTATATTATCTGTACAATTGTTCTTTATATTTTTTCTTGATAGAACTAGAAGCACGAAAAATTTTTTTTTTAATTTTTTTTTTTTTCAACGTTTATTTATTTTTGGGACAGAGAGAGACAGAGCATGAACGGGGGAGGGGCAGAGAGAGAGGGAGACACAGAATCCGAAACAGGCTCCAGGCTCTGAGCCATCAGCCCAGAGCCCGATGCGGGGCTCGAACTCACGGACAGCGAGATCGTGACCTGGCTGAAGTCGGACGCTTAACCGACTGCGCCACCCAGGCGCCCCTAGAAGCACGAAAATTAATGACATCATGAGGTTGATCTCATCATAAAACTATTATAAAAAGTTAGTTTTATTTATTTATATGTTTTTTCTGATACACACTGAAATAAATACATAGCTATTAAGATGCAAATATATTCTTCTGTGAGCTGCTTGCAGGCATCCCACAAACCCCCCTGGGGTACATATAACGACACATCCTGAGAAACCCTGGGTTTGCCCAAGGTTGGTTTCCCTGTGATTGCTGACTTTCAGGGAAGTTTGTAAAAGCAACCACTGGCACAAGCCGATGTCCTGCTTCCTGCCTGGGTCAGAGCTTGCACTTGACTTGTGGTACCAAGGCTGGTTTGGGGCCTTTAGCTTTGCTGGCTCCTTCACTCATCCTGGCCAGCTCTCACCTCCCTCGTTGTTGCCCTGCTTTCCATCTGCCCTTAAGTCAGCTGTCTTTATACGTCATATGCACTCCTTGGAACACTCAGAATGTTGCCTTCAGTCTAACGCCTTCAGTCTAACGCTCATAGTAGGTGGTCTGTGAATTATTTCTGAGTAAATAAGGCGGGGCACTGGATGCCTGGCCAGGTAGATTTTGAAGTTGCTCTGTAACCCCGTTTTCTAACTTCCTTTGTTCGACCTCAAGGTTCTTCATGTGAAATACTTCGGTTGAGTGTTTTCCCTTTGCTTTTCCTCCCAGTTTTGATCCAGGTAAAGAATGATAATGGGAATAATTTATTTCCTACTTGTCTAGTGAATTTTAAATAGTGTACTTGGTGGCAAAGGCTTTGCTGCAGCATTTACTAAGAATTTAAGAAGGTTGCTGTAACATTTCTACTGTATTTATTAAAGTTGCGTGCTTTTAAAAATTCACTGACAGACTTATTACTTTTAAAGTTTGGCTGATCTCAAATAATTTATATTAAGCTTTGGAATTAATAGTCATTACTGTTATTAATAGTATTAGTTGTAGTCATGGTAATTTGGAATTAATAGTAATGTTGGATTTTGTGGCAGATTTTCTATTTTGATTATTAGTTTGGCAGAGTTAAGCTAAAGTATGCAATAATAGAGATATATCAGTTTCCAGTGGATAGTTGTAGGTGAATGAGAAAGTCTGGTGTATAGGAAGAGATTTTGGTGACTCAGAAATGCAGGATGAGGCACTTACCTGTATGATTTTTTTTAAATTTGTTTTATTTCCCTGATACCTTTACTCAGGAACTCCTAAACATTATGTCTGATAGCTAATGTATTTCTGCCCATGCTGCCAGATGAACAGTTCCCAGAATTGATTTCAGGCCTCCCTATAGAGCTGTGAGGTTGGGTGTGCTTGTCCAAAAAAGAATCCAAGTTCTCTACAGGAATGGGACATATCAGTGACAACCTGGCCTCTATTTCAGACAGACATCCCCAGCAATAGCTGGTGCTACTACTATAGACTGGCTCATAACAGTGCTGTTCTGCCTTTCATATCTGTAGCCTCGGAGTGGTGAAGATAGGAAATGACAAAAGATGAGATTGGGAAGATATGCGAGGCCTAAATGCTATGGACTTGATCCTGTAGAGAGTGGGAAGTCACTGGAAGGTTTGAAGCGGGAAGGTGTGTCGATCAAATCTAAGTTTTAGAATGACCACCATGGCTGCTGTTTGGAGGGTGGGTGAGAGGGGGTATGAAACAGGCAGACTGGTCAGGAAGTGTTTGCAAGGGTCTTGGTGAAGCTCAATTAAGACATAACTGTAACAACATTGGCCATGAAGATGGAGAGAAAGGGATATAGTTAATATTTAGAATGTAGGCCCAAGAGAACTTGGTGGCATAGTACCCTAGCAGACAGAGGAGGAGGAAGAGTTGAAGATGATACCCACACTCCTGGTTTGTGAGTGGTGAATAGTGATACCATATTGCAAATGGTTTTAGTTGGGTGTGAGCATGATGAGTTTCAGTTGTCAATCACCGTTTATTGGAATTTGTTCCCAATTGGTAATACCAATTATATTGTCTTATAAATTATTCATTTTTGTTAGGTTTGAGTATACTGAATTTGAGATACCTTTTATAATGCATGGGGGTAATTCACTATTTCTGAAACCTATCTCTTTATAAATTCATTCATTCATTCATTCATACATTCATTCACTCATCAGATGTTTGTTGTGTTTATTGATGATGTGTGCCAGACTTGCGTTGAAATAAAAACTCTGATGTCTTCTATTCATTCTTATTGTACCTGTGCATGATTTCATTTATTGCCCAGTCCTTGATGGGGATCACCACACTTCCCTGAATGCCTAGCCAGGCCTTAGGTCCTGGAGAGCCAACTTCCCTGACTTGGTCTTAATGGCCATCTTCTAAAGCGTTCTTTTTCCTGCTTTTGCTGGTCATTTAGACATTAGACCCATTTACCTTTTTACATTTCTGTTTTCATTTACATGCCTACTGTGAAAAATATTGGCTTTCAGGTTGTTATCCATTTTTCCAGATATTTAAAAATATGCTAGTAGATTCATTTCATCTGGCTCATTTCATAGTTTTGGCCAACCCTGGCCTAATTTTGTCTTTTTACAACATGACTAATACCATAGAAAAAAAATATACATATATATTGGAATGTGAGAAATTAGGGTGGGTAAGCTCTAAAATGACAAAGAGGGTAATATCATGGGAACAGTATGTTTTTGAATATCTACCAATTCATATGGTAGTGGAACTGGAACAGTTCAGGTGGAACCAACAGTTCAGGTAGAATTTTCCACCTGAAAACCATCCTCTTGGGGATTTGAACCATTTCCAGAGAAACACTACTTCTCCTTACCTCCTGCAGGGATGTGGCAATACCATAAGAAGGGCATAGGGTTGGAGAGTGGCTGTATTTATGAATTTATGAATTTAGGATTGTCCCGCTTAGAAGAGTCTGCTGACAGCCCAGAGCCTGGAGCCAGCTTCGGATTCTGTGTCTCCCTCTGTCTTTACCTCTCCCATGTTCACCTCTCTCTCCTTCAAAAATAAATAAACATTAAAAAAAAAAAGAAAGACTTGAAAGTATGGAGAAGCGAATCAGGAGGATTTATCTGGTTAGAAGGGGTCTAAGAAAGATGGGTTGGTGAAAGAATTTGGGGATAACTATAGATGAAGGTGCAAGTCTGGAAGAGGAGTTTACTGTTGAGGAGGAAATTGCTTCCTGAAACAGGCAGGGCAATGTACCTGGATCCAAGCAAAGCAGACTTGTCCTCCCTAAATCTAAGGAGAAGAGGAAGCCACCATCCTAGAGGGCTCTGAGAATCAAAGGCAAAACCCCATTGGTGTTTCCTAGCAACAGCATGCCCAACTGGAGAGAATATCTAGGTGATTCATCAGCCTGGGTACAGGTTACACACTAAGGAAACTCAGTGCTGTCTGGGGGAAGGAATTGCTAAGTGGAGGTGGATAACATAAAAGAAGGGAGAATCAATATGAAGGTCAAAGTCTAGGAAGTTCCTTTTCTTGGGAAAGAAAAGAAAAGTTCTTTTTCTTGGAATAGAGAATGAACAGTGTTAGACACCAGGGAATCTTCTCTCTGATCCCTCACAGGATGCATACAGAGAAGGAACAAACCCTGCCTCACAGACTAATTTCCTTTATTCCACATCTGTGATCAGGATCACATATATGCTGCTCACTCTTTTTGATAATGGAGAAGTGTGGGAATGGGAAAACTGAGGTCCCCAAAAGAAAGGAGGAAGAAGTTCAGCCAGCACTATTGAGTTGCTGGAAACTCATTTGCTGCTAACAAGCCCATACATCTCCTCCCTGGGTTTGTGACTGATGGGGAGACGTGGAGGATGGTTGTGGGTCAGCCTCTTGTAAGCCTTACAAGGCTTACAGATCAGGCCTTGTAAGGTGGGAGAGGCCAGCCATTCAGGTTCACATGGATTATACACCTGGGAAGCACTGGTCCCCAGCCCTGCCTCAGGAATCTCACCTGGATTCTCACTTTCATATAGGGAACTAAGGCCAATGGATTTGTAGTCATTTGTTTAAACTAATAATTTGGCAGGTCCAGGATCAGACCACTTTGCTCTATAAACAGATCTCTTTCATTTTGCTTCTAATGATGGCATCACATTTGCTAATCACTGAGATCTGTGCATGAAGTGTGTGGGGGAAGAAACTGTGTGAGTCAGTGGTACCATGGGGAGGAAGAAAAAGAGAGTTACAGACAGTGGAAATAGAAGAAAATTTCTGGGGACGCCTGCGTGGCTCAATCAGTTAAGCATTCAACTTCGGCTCAGGTCATGATTCCGCGGTTTGTGGGTCCGAGCCCAGGGTTGGGCCTTGTGCTCACACCTCAGAGCCTGGAGTCTGCTTTGGATTCTGTGTGTGTGTGTGTGTGTGTGTGTGTGTGTGTGTGTGTGTGTGTGTTTAAAAAACTTTAAAAAAGAAAATTTCTGTTCGTGAATTTGAGTTTTGTTGTTGGGAAACAAAGTTTGCTTAATTACTATTTACTATTCTGTTTCACTTTTTACCTCTTTCATTTTCTACTCGCTGAATATTATGTTTGAAAGGAGGGTGGCTATTTGAGAATGTGCAACATATTTGTTTATTTTTCTACAAAGCACATACAATGGGTTTCTATATAGTCTTTGAACCTAAGTATTATGTGCCTCTCCCCTCCCGCTGGTGTTTTCAAGCCTATTCGTATGTGACATGTGTGTGCCTATAGTCATCTATTCTTACTCCTCTAATTTAACTTAATCCCTTGACAATAAGGGCATTGTTTGCATTGGTATTGCTAAATATACTACTACATTTTGTGACTTCTAAAATAATTTATTTTAAAACTAAAATATTTATCTTCTAAGGAAATGGAGAGATTTTTTTCTGTGAACTCCAGGAAGAGTCCTGTGAGAATCTGAAGGGATCTTTACTTTGTCTTATATGTCCTCTCAGGCTGTTTGTACTCCTCTTTGTCAGATAAAATCTTGTTTTTCTTAGAAAACAAATCTGGCTCACGTAAATCATTTGCCAAGGCAGGGCCACTCCTGCCTCAAATTCTGACGCAAGCCAGGTCTGGTGTCCACTCTCCCTCTTCTCCTGCCATCTTTTCTGTACATCATTTGACCCTTGACAGTATCCCTTTATTCTACCTCTGGTGTCCTACACCTATAGCTTTTTTCTGCCATTTTTTTCAACACTGAGTGAGAATTGGATAAATGCCTTCACATAATATATAAGCATAAAAACACAATGGAATACTAATAATATCTAACATAAGAAAGTATTTACCCTATGCTGGCCTTTTGACAAATATATATATTAAAGCATCTCAACAACCGTATATTCTGGGTAATATTTTTATCATTCTCATCTTATAGATGAGGAAGTTGAGACTGAAATATTTATGTAATGTAATCAAAGTTACACAAAGTAAGCAGAAGGATTAGGACTGAAACCCAGGATTATCTGTTTCCAGAATCTTTTCTTTTAACTTTCAGTTGACTGTTTAACAATATAGATTTGACCTGCATGGGTCCACTTATACATGGACTTTTTCAATAAATGTAGGTATGGTGTTGTAATTGTATTTTCTCTTCCTTATGCTTTTGTTAATAATAATTCTTTTTCTCTAGCTTACTTTATTGTATAATACAATATGTAATATGTATAACATATAAAATATATGTTAAACAACTGTTTATGTTAATAGTAAGGCTTCTGGGCAACAGTAGGGTATTAGTAATTAAGTTTTAGAGAGTCAAAAGTTATACACAGATTTTTGGCTGTGAAGGAAATTGGTGCCCCTAAGCCTCACATTAAGAGTAAACAGTATAGGGGCGCCTGGGTGGCTCAGTCGGTTAAGCGCCCGACTTCAGCCAGGTCACGATCTCGCGGTCCGGGAGTTCGAGCCCCGCGTCAGGCTCTGGGCTGATGGCTCGGAGCCTAGAGCCTGTTTCCGATTCTGTGTCTCCCTCTCTCTCTGCCCCTCCCCTGTTCATGCTCTGTCTCTCTCTGTCCCAAAAATAAATAGAAAACGTTGAAAAAAAAATTTAAAAGAGTAAACAGTATATTATATTTTAAATAGCAGATAGGTCTTGAGTTTTGGGGAATGTAACATATTTAAAGAGAGCAAATCTTAAGTCATTTGAACGAATACCTCATTTGGGAGCATTGAGTTGAAACCAATCATGGTTTAGAGATACTTTAGATGCTCATGGGGGGTGTGGTAGGTTGGGATGAGTGAGGAAAAGATTTTTGAAATCATAACATAACTGCTGATCTCTTTGAAACTTATATCATCCTTGAAACTAGGTTATGAAAGCAACCATAAAGAGCACTGAGGAGGTATCTTCATTGAGGATTTACTTGGAGAGTGGCTTGCCTAAGAGGGGAGGGATTGCCACCAAGGACTGGTAGATTGGCCCATATCCAGATAGAGTGAATGAGTCATCAGATCCTGATTTGAGTTTCCCAGAAGGTTTCTTCAACTTCCTTCCCATCCTAATGGGGAGGTGTTTGCATCAACAGAATCAGCACCACTGAGACATCTAGGCACCACTGATCTAACCTGTTATGTTGTCTTCCCAGAGCCCAAGTGAGTTCTACAAAGAAGGTACTGATATTGGAGGGGAAGGTTTGACCCAAAAGGTGCCTATGGTGGTAACTGGTCACAGATAAGGAAATTCTGAGTTACAGTGATTGCAGTGGGCTTAAAAGGAAATGGGGTGGTTGAAAGGAAGAGGAGTAGCAAGATTAAATATTTTGTTCATTGTATAACAGGTAGTAGTCAGGGCGCCTGGGTGGCTAAATGGCTGAGCCCCTGGACATGGGGAAAAGAAATAAGTGTTTTGGAACAAGCATGCAGTGATGAGATTCTGAGAAAGTATTCTGTAGTCAGAGGAAATAGGGGGAGCAGACCATTGTTACTGTCTCTTCCATGCTTAAAATCCCATATAGTTCCTTTTTTCCTATGGGATAACATCTCGTTCCTTAATCTGGCATTTGAAGGACCCCAAGGTGGGTTCACGTGCCTGCCCATCATCTACCTCATTGTTCCCATAATGAAACCTTTGTGGCAGACATAACAGTCTCCTCACTGACCCCATACCAGCTACATACTTTCCCATCCTCATCATCCTTGCTCATAATAGTTAACTTTCTTGATACTGTCTCCTCCCAGAGTTGTCCATGCATGAATCTTACTCATGAATCTTACTCATCCTTCAGGATGAAGTCAAATCTCAGCTCCTTTGCCAGCAGCAACACGACGTTCTTTCCTCTCTGATTATGGTTCTTCTGGACCTGCTCACGCGTGTGGCCTTAAAATCATTAACCTTGCGTGTGTACATTCGTTTCTTACTCCACTGTATTGCATAAACACTGAGACTTTAGATTCATTCCACGCTTTGTCCCTTATAAAATCTAGTGTAATGGTGTGTTTGTGAATAGTGAAGGACAAGGTTGCATAAAGATATCTGTTGAAACCCTGAAACTCAATGACTTTGTGAGTAACTGCAAAAAATAAATAAAAATAAATTTTAAAAAGGCTAAAAACAAAACAAAACAGGATTGAGACAGCAACAAGTGACAGGAGGAGGAAGCCTGCTAAAGACACAGCCCTCAGAGGTGTGGATGCAGCCCATTAGCAGCCCAGCAGGGGGAAAATGTTTGAGGAGAGACTGGCTTTCATTCCTTATTGATTCAGAGGTTGAAGCAGATGTGCATGAGAACATATATTATTTTTATAGTAAAATAGAGGATGTACAAACTTTATATAGCAGATTGTATATAAAAGAAGTCACTCTTCCATTCAAATCTGAAGAAATATTTATTGAGTGCTTACTGTGTGCCAGACACTATACATATTATCTTGTAATATTATAAACAGGTTTGTTCCTAACTTTGGAGGTGGATATCATTGCCAGCAATCTCCATGCCCCTTGGTGCCATTGGAAAACCATGAGTTCTGTTATTTCACATTGCATTACGGAGCACATGGCATTCATTTTAATGGAAATCTAACTAAGCACAGATGTCTGATTATATCTTCTCGCCTAGGGATTTAACTATAAAACAGAGGCTACCTTTTTTCTCATCTCCCACATGCTTTGATTATATGCTTGAGCATTGAGGTTCTTTCTTAAATGATGGCTTCAAAGAATCCTGATGGCCAAAAGTGAGAGCCTGATTTCTAATCCATGACTGATGGTATATTGCACAAATATTTGTTGATGCAAAACCAGCAAATTTTCTCCTGAGTAGGCTCAGGGGTCTTAGCTGATGGGAGACCATCCCTTCTATTTTGAGCCCTGAATAGATGTTTTCAGATCCTGTTTCTTGTGTGCTACCTGGGACTGTATCAAGAATCAAAAGATTTGTGTTTTACCAGCCAGCCTGGTGACTGAGAATCTCTGTGTTCCTGTAGTATCCTTTTGGGTAGGAAGCATATTATGAGGCTGGGCAAATTCACTTGAATGAATCTCATTTGTTACTTTCAGGTCAGTAAGCATCTTAAGTGTGTTAGGGCCTGTGACACTCTTTGTCACATCCTGGAACTGCTAAGCAGGGCTCTCCCTGGAGAAGAGTTAACCAAAAGGAATGTTATCCTTGAAGTCTCATGCAGGACATGCTTGCATAAAAGAAACTAAAGAATTAATCCATTTTGATGACCCGGCATTTTTCTTTTAAATGCTAAAAATACATTAGCCAAACTTTTAAAATTGAGTTCATTAACTTTTTAAAACTGCATACACATTAACAGGATTTTTATTATTAATTCTCCTAATTTGTTTATACTAGGCTCTGAAAGGGATCTTATTATTTTCTTGAGTCCAGCTATGCATTGATGAGACTCATTAAGCATAATGGAATCTGGCAATTTATCACTCAGATTAAAAGCCCTTTCCATGTAACCTCCATTTACCCTTTATATTTAGAGGCACCTCTTTGGCATCAATCAAGGACTCAGTGTAATTTCCCAGATTTCTCAGTAAGAGAATCTCTGTGGAGCAAGGCATGTCCTTCCTGTCCTGCTCTGCCCTTCCCCCTACCCACATTTACATGAATACACAATTCTTTTTATTCAAGCAAAGTTGTAAAAAGTATACGGAGTTAAAGCTGTTTGGATTAGTGCAACTTTGCCTTCTCTGTCTTTTTTTCCCCCCAAGCCTTTTCTGGTTATATTTCTTCACTTGAGCCTTGTTCTTTAGGGAACTATCAGAAATCAATGCCCTTTACAAATGCTAAACGTCTCTTTCTTGTTATGAATGGAACATTAGCCACCTAAGGTCTCCTGTCTTCCCCCATCGTGACTAATAGGATTGTAATTTCATCAAGGTCTCTGATGACATCAAAAACCATACCAGTGAAATGTTAAGTGGATTTGGATGTGACCTGATCCCAGAGATGAAATTCAAAGCACCGTCTATTTAAAGGTTCAGAAGCACCGGGATCCCAACTAAACTGGCCACTCTGACCCAGTGGGGTGTCCCTGGTGAGGCAGACTGGATGAAGATAATAAATCATTTCTTAAAAAACACTTCAAACAAAATATAAAATACCCAAGCAGACACAGGGAAGACACAAACGCTTAAATTTTTATCCAGTCTCTACGTTTGTAATATCTTTCTCTTTTACAAATAAATCAGAAGAACACATTTGAATGCTATTCAAGCCACGTAAGGTCCTGTTCCACCATGAAAAGAAAGTGCTATTGATTTAGTGTTCATATTTGGAAGATTTTTGCTTTTTTTTTTTAATTGTTGGCTTCCTTTAATTGTATTGACTTGTGCTCCTTAATGTCGGCCTAACCCTGCATTTGTGATAGCTGCACAGAATGAGCAGAAATGTGGCCTCAGTTTCAGGACAGAATCACACTTTGTTGCAAATTGGAAGTTTGAATGGCCCCTTGGCCTCAGTACTCAAATCTGTAAAGCTAAATAATCATAGTATAATATTAATGAACGGGAACACTTCATGTTTTTTAATTCTTTGTTCTCCCTTCGGAGATAGTGAACCTAACTAAAATCATCTGTCTCTGTCAAGGGATCACTGTTTTCAAAGGCATTCTTTCAAAACCTTAGCATCTTTGTGACTCAGCCTTTGACTTCCAGCCCTGATTCTGATCCTTTGTCAATTTGCATGGCCTGTTATCATTTCCACAGCCCTGTATCTGACCTCTTGCTATGCAGGCTCCCCCTGTCAATCCTATCCTATACACTGCTGGACGATTCACACCAGTTATATGGCTTTTGTCATACCGTTTTTTGTCATACCGGTGAAGTTGTCCATTGCTCCCATTTCTCTCTTCATCAAATCTAAATCACTTTTTGTGTAGCTCCCAAAGCTTTTCCTGATCTGGCCCCACTCCACCTGTCTAGTCAGTTCCCCCTTCTCCCCAACACATACGAATCTTTTTTAAAAAAATATTTATTTTGAGAGAGAGAGAGAGAGAGAGAGAGAGAGAGAGAGAGAGAGAGAGGATAGTCAGAGAGAGAGAGAGAGAGAGAGAGAGAGAGATTGGGACAGAGACAAAAACCCAAGCAGGCTCCTTACTGTCAGTGCAGAGCCCAACACAGGGCTCAAACTCACAAACCGTGAAATCATGACCTGAGCTGAAATCAAGAATCAGACATTTAACAGACTGAGCCACCCCGGTGCCTCTGAATCCTTTTTCTTTGTTTATTTGTTTCTTTTGAGCGAGAGATAATGGACAAGCCTGTGTGAGCGAGTGAGGAAGGAGCAGAGAGAGAGGGAGAGCGCGAATCCCAAGCATGTTCCACTCTGTTAGCACAGAGCCAGACATGGGGCTCAGTCTCACAAACCACGAGTGATATGATGACCTAAGGTAAAACCAAGAACTGGATGCTGAACCGTCTGAGCCACCCACATGCCCCACACAGGAATCTTATCTTTGCTGTCAGTCATTGTCCGTGCTGTTTGGATATGTCCTTGTGGAAATAACCTCCTGGATCTTGGGCTATTCAAAGTAAATCCATCTTTTATCCATGAAGTGTTCTCTGGTACTTCTAAATCTTCTCCTCTGAATTCATGGAGACTTGTGATGGGTATGGGATATAATGTTATACTTTTTTATTTGAGATTTGTATGCATCCCCTCACCACACACTGATTCTAAAAGGATTTGCAGAAGTTACTTAAGTAGATAGCATCTTGTGATATTTGATCATTGCTTTCTATCTATATGTGTCTTCCCCTCTACTCAGTCATTAGTGTTTCCAAGACAGGGACCATAACTCATGCCTCATTTTGAAATGTAGCCTTGGAAAAATAGGGCACAGGGCTTGAAGTTAAAGGACTGGAGTCCAGATACAATTTTGGTACAAACGAACACTGTGACTTTGAGTGAATTACTTGAGCCCTGAAGATCTAAATTATATATTAACTGCAAATAATTACATTTGTCACCAAAGGTAAAGAGCTGCTTCTTTTTATAAAAATAATTTTTCACTCTAAAAAATTTTCTAAACAATACAGAAACACTTAAAGCAAAAATTAAAAATTAGCTCAATTTGTACAACCCTGAGATAAAGACTGTTATTAACAATTTGTTATTTTTCATTTCAGATAGATTTCTTTTAATCCATGTATACTCATGAGTATGAGTTCTGTCTACCTATCAATCATCTATTTATCTACTAATGGGGTAAATACTTATTTCTTGTTAGCTTTCCCTGATTAACAAGACAAAGTGCACATATTTTCACTTCCCCAAATGATTACGGAATTGTTTGGATATTAAAGCATATATAGGCCCTTTCTAAACCATGTTTTAAAGAATGACATCAGAATAGACATCATTACTGACTGCTGAAAGAAGTCCTATCCTGCTTGTCATCTTTGATGAGCTATTTCTACCTTTGATACAGAACTTTCTGTTTGACTCTCTGCCTTTCTAACCGAACCTTCGTTGGCTGGCACCAGTCCAGTGGGTGCGTCTGACTGGGCTGAGGCCTCTGCTTCCGACTCCTCGGATAGTCCAGCTTTGTCTTCACACAGTCCCTTTGCCCCAATCCCAATATCCAACAGTTCTAGAAATCAAAAAAGTTTCTTTCTTTCTTTTTTTTTTTTTTTTTTAAAAGGTTTGGCCTAACTCAGTTGGCAGAAAAACCTGATATAAATTGATGTGAGGCAATTTATGGCTTTTATGTAATTCATTTGGTGCAGACATTTATATGTTTCACATAAGAAATATTAATGTATTGACTGTGAGTTGCAGCCCTAAGTCCTTCCTGGGAGTGATACATAATATAGAATACATTTCTCTATTAACTATCTGATAAATATAAAATAGTCTGATTTGCAAAAAGCATCTGAATGTTTTTTAAATATTTATTTATTTTGAGAGAGAGAGCATGAGTGGGGAAGGGACAGAGAAAGGGAGACAGAGAAACCAAAGCTGTCAGCACAGAGCCTGATGTAGGGCTCCAACTCATGAACCGTGAGATCATGACCTGAGCCAAAATCAAGAGTCGGACACGTAACCAACTGAATGACCCAGGTGCCCCAAATCACCTCACATTTTGGTGTGTTTGTTTTTAATTAAGCTCCATGACCAACATGGGGTTTGAACTCATGACCCTAAGCTCAAGAGTCACAATGTTCTACCAACTGAGCCAGCCAGGAGCCCTGAAAAATGCATCTACTACAAAGGGTTTTGAATGAGAGATTGTAGCCCTGTTCTAAATTGATGAAATCTTCAATCCCTGTGTCTAAAATTAGCACTTTGTTTTTCTTGTTTGCACTCAATTAAAAAAAAATAATAACGATAGACTCTTAACTATAGAGAACAAACTGATGGTTACCAGAGGGGTAATGTCGAGGGATGAGTAAACTCAGTAATGGGGATTAGGGAGTGCACTTGTTATGATGAGCACAGGGTGATGTATGGAGTTGCTGAATCATTCTTTTTTTTTTAAATTTTTTTAAATCTTTATTTATTTTTGAGAGAGAGAGCACGAGAGGGGGAGGAACAGAGAGGGAGGGAGACACAGAATTTGAAGCAAGCTCCAGGCTCTGAAGTGTCAGCACAGAGCCTGATGTGGAGCTTGGACCCATGAACTGCGATCTTATGACCTAAGTTGAAGTCAACACTTAACCTACTGAGTTCGGGGCTCGAACTCATGATCTATGAGATCATGACCTGAGCCGAAGTCGGATGCTTAACCAACTGAGCCACCCAAGGCACCCGTGAATTGTTCTTAATATAACACTGAATGCTAACTAACTGGAATTAAAATAAAAAATTTAAAAAAAAAATAATAATAATACTACTTTGGGTCATTACAACAGTGAGTGTTTTCAGATAAAATCTCGCTTAGAAAACCAACCCCTTATGTAAGATAAAAGTCAAGATAAAAGTTCTTCTCCCTAGAAGGGAACCCAGAGATTGGTCCACTGAGTCCCTCCTCCACCCCAAGGTCACCTCTGCTCTGGTGAAAACAGCTGTAGTAAATGTTGACAGTTGCTCAGGCTCTGAGATACTAAGGAGGGCAGTGTGGCAGCCATGTGACCTGGCTCACTGGCCAGGCAGAGAGTGCCACCATTCCTTGGCCCAGAAGGGGTTTGTTGTGGATGTTTCTGCCATTGTTTTGTTCTGGCTGTCTTTTTTGGACAGATGGATAGAGCTCACATTGAGCATAGAAGGAGAATTGGAAGGACCTTACTTGGAAGCTCAGGTTATTTCAAGGTGGAAGGCCTAAAAGTTGAGGACCATTTATCTTAAAATTTATTTGGGTGACTGATGTCATTTTCAAAGTTTTAGTACAAGTAAAGTCATATGAACAAAATGAACATACATTATCGTATATTTGTGTTACCATTTCCTTATGATGAATCTGGAGAGCAGAAGTATCATGCATTATTAAAACTTTTCTATGTGCATAGTGTCAGATTGTCCTCCAGAAAGATCATACCAGTTTATACCCCATGTGATGCTTCAAGTCCCTTCAAGTCTTGATTATAGGAGACTTATTAAATCAGTAAGTTGTTTCACATGCCTCCTTACTGTTGTTAATATTTGGAACATTATAAATTTTAAAATGTCATTTGAATTTAATGAGTACTGGAAAAGGAAGTTCCATCAAAATAAGTGTTTATTTAGTTGCTGGTATTTAATTAAAATATTTATTTAACATTTAAATCCTCAGTATTATTTTTAAAATCTCTAACACATTTCTGACTTTATCTTCTTTATTCTTTTACTCTTGATAAGCAATTAATAATGAATGGTTCTCAGAATGGTAATTGTTACTTAAAATGGTCATCAAAAATTGCAAAAACTAAACTTTCAAAAAAATTTGTGTGCTAGTTTCCCCACTTCTGCAGGTTTTTTTTTAGACAGGTGTTTTTAATATGAGCCAATCTTCTTTTCCCTCTATTCTTTTATTACAGGTTTTAAATGCACTCTATCAGATAATTGTCTATAAGTGAAATAATAAGGACATATTGTTTAATAGGGCATTTTCTGTAGAAATATTGATGGCTAACATCTTACCAGAGTATTTTAGAGCCAGCAGGGTGCACCTTTGCTACTTTAATTATTAAAGGCTTTTTCTTACAGTGACTGAATTGTAGAGTGTCCACATTTCAAATGGAATGAAGCTATAGTTTTCAGACAGTATAAATCTAGCAGGAAAATGAGAGAAAACATGTTGAAATGCAGGCACCTTATAGAAATCAGATCAATAAATAAAAAGTGAGTCTTCTTACAGCCTCCATAATTATGCCTGTGTGAGCAGAGTGATAGATTTTTAGCATATGCACAGTGAGCTCTTTCTGTGTTCAGTTGCAATTTTAAAGTTGACTATGTGCTGTTAAAGAAGATGTGAAAAAATAAACTCCCCTTATCTTCACAGAACTTAGATCTTTGAATCTAAATATAGAATCAAGGGATATATTGGTATTATTTGGTCAAGTGTAATGGTGGAATTCTGGAAGATTCTTCCTCCTAGAGCCCATCATCCAATTAGACTGACCCACAGGTGGGACAGGAGATCGGGGCTAGCCCAGCACACACCAGGAACTGAATGAGTGTTTGAAGTATGATCCAAGCTGGTCTTATCTTCAGGGCCTAAATGCACACACTGGAGTCCAGTCAGCATGCTTCCCCAGCCAGTAGGGATACAGCGAGACAGAGTAAGTCAACTTGATTGCTCATAGCCTCTCTCTCAACCCAGCACTTTCCCAATAATCTAGACATTGGAAAGAAAGGTAGGACTGATATTAATATTTTTGCTCATGGTTTTCAAAAGTTTCTTAACACAGTTGGGACTGTCATTAGATTTTGTATTTATGTGCGTGTATGTGTGTGTGTTAACACCTGGGCTGCATGAGTGTCAGCTTACTGAGATTGTAGTCTGTTAGAACAAATAACAAGACATGTTGACATCATGAGCTCCCTGGTATGATGCACTGAGGACACAACAGTATTTCTGGAGTGTTGCCAAAACCAGGTAGCCTCAGTCCAGTCATGAGGAAAAAAGAATCAGATGAACTCAATTGAGAGACATCTGAAAAAATGGCTAATCAATATTCTTCCAAAGTGTCAAACATATGAAAGACAGGGAAAGAATTGTTACTAACTAGAAGAGTCTAGCAACTCTAGACTAGTTAGTGTCTAGGAGAGATAACAACTAGGTGCATAGTGGGATCCCAGATGGGATCCGGGCACAAAAGAAGGGCATTTGTGGAAAAACTGGTGAAATTCAAGTAAGATCTTTAGGTAACAGTACTGTATCCATTTTAATTTTCTGGTTCTTACTGTCATGTTCTATTTACACAGTATGTTAACATCAGGGGAAGCTGGATATGGAATATCATGGGAATTCTGCACTGTTTTTGCCATTCTTTTGTGCCCGGATCCCAAATTTTTCCTAGAAACTGCTTCTAGGTTCATTACATCAGACACTTCAAACAGTTCATTTTTAATCATGATTTATTTATTTTTTTTTTTTTTTAAATTTTTTTTTTTCAACGTTTATTTATTTTTGGGACAGAGAGAGACAGAGCATGAGCGGGGGAGGGGCAGAGAGAGAGGGAGACACAGAATCGGAAACAGGCTCCAGGCTCTGAGCCATCAGCCCAGAGCCTGACGCGGGGCTCGAACTCACGGACCGCGAGATCGTGACCTGGCTGAAGTCGGACGCTTAACCGACTGCGCCACCCAGGCGCCCCATGATTTATTTTTTTTTTAATTTTTTTTCAACGTTTATTTATTTTTGGGACAGAGAGAGACAGAGCATGAACAGGGGAGGGGCAGAGAGAGAGGGAGACACAGAATCAGAAATAGGCTCCAGGCTCTGAGCCATCAGCCCAGAGCCCGACGCGGGGCTCGAACTCACGGACCGCAAGATCGTGACTTGGCTGAAGTCGGACGCTTAACCGACTGCGCCACCCAGGCGCCCCAATCATGATTTATTTTTAATAAGACTTGACATTTATCCTCAATGAACTTAGGCTCACTGATGTAAATCAGTTGCCTCAGCATATGATTGTTAGACTATTGGAGTCAGGAAGACAAGGTTTTGAATTTCAGTTCCACCACCTGCCAGATGTTTGACTTTGAGAAATTACTTAGTTTGCTGGGCCTCCATCTTCTCATCACTAACTATGGGATAATGGTGATGATGATGATGATTATGGTGGTGGTGGTGCTGATACCTGCTTCATAGGAGAGCTGAGAGGTTCAGTTAAGTAACATTTAACAAGTAGTTAGCACAGTGGTTGGGACATAGCAAGTGCCTCACACATACTGGCTGTTGCTACTGTTGTTGTTATTGTTCATATCTCTTTTCCTTTACTCAGCATTAAAATATAAATAATGTACCATGCCTGTTACAAGGATAAAACAAGCCATTGTCTTTAAAATAGCTTCTTGGCACATAGTCATTGCCAAGTAAGGTGTGTTACTATTATCATTCAGCCAGCCAGTCAGCCATTTTTGTATCCATCTATCCATCTATCCATCTATCCATCCATCCATCCATCCATCCATCCAGTCATCTAAAAGCCCATTCAGTATTTTGGGGGAGTCTCTGATGTACTGCAGACTGGCAAGTCTTTAATGTGCAAAGCATTGCTATTAATCTTTGACCAGACAGAATGATGTTAATAACATGTGACTTCTACGCATATAGCACATTACAACCCATACATTATTTCATTAAATCCCTTTCGAAGCATTTGCTACCATCACTCTCTAATACCGTGGAAGATGAAAATGAGTATCAGAGGTTATGTTCCATCCTAGCTTATGTGACAAGTCAGAGGGTTGACAAACTTTTTCTGTAAAAGGCTCCATAGTAAATATTTTAGCTTTGTGGGCCATATGGGTTTCTGTTGCTGCTATTCTCCTCTGCCACTGAAGCACGAAAGCAGCCACAGATGACAGGTAAACAAATACGAGTGACCGTGTTCCAATAAAACTTGACTTAACAAAAACAGGCAGCGCACCAGATTTGTGGACGCTTGTGCTCAGCAGAGGCGAAGGAGTTACTCAGTATGGGATTTCTGACTCTGAGTCCAGGCATCTCATGGTCTTTAGGCACATCCTTAGCACACGTGGTAGACAGAGGACACTGCAGTGTGCCTCTCTGGATTCACTTCCCTCAAACCATCATCTCGTTCCTCTTTCTGTATCCTTCTTCTTGGTCATCAAGCATTATTTTGTTAAACACTCAACAGAATTCCAGATTCACTTTGCCTCTCAGTCTTGTTGACTTTTTCCAAAAAGATATGGATAGGAGCTGTTCTTAGGCAGCCCCTGTAACTCCAAGTGACCATTGATTTCTTTTCTAATTGTCATACACCCTCTTTTAAAACATTGCATTCTAGAAATGATTTGTGTGGAGGGCGAGGGGCAAGAGGTTGGCCTAGAAACTGATTTGTAGTTTCTAAGTGCAGTTTATTCCTTTGATTTTGAAAATAAAAACCATTCTGAAATGTTCTTAAAAAATAAACACATTTTTCTGCTTTTAATATGGACTCCTCTCTGACTCCTCATGACTCCCCAGAGATGGCCAACAATGCCTCCCTCATCCCATATGAAGTCCATTTATTACCCCAAGGTGTAATTTATTGCTGAGACTTGGATTTATGCAGAGAAGCTTGCTGATCTCCTTTGGGATCTCGTCACTTATCTTGGGCTTCACATTTTCCTCTTCTTTTCAACCTGGAGATCATTTGCCTTGATAGCAAAGGGGGAAGCGATACAGGAATTGAATGATTCTGCTTTTTCTCCAGCTTCTGTATTAGCATGACATCATCTGCATCAAGCAGTAAGTCAATTCTGTCCTTGTTCTCATCTAACTCTAAACACAGTCGTAACTCGACACCCTGTAGATTTCACCAGGTTTTGTAAGCCATGGCTTACCCTGGACTTTTTGATACTGTTTTTACAGACTTGTTTCTTTTCTTCCTTCATCACTTGTTTTTCCTTCCATATGTTCTACTGCTAATTCTTTTCATTTAATTACAGAACCAGATACAATTTAAATATATAACATGAATTGAATGACACATGGTGTTTTGCTGAAGCATCTGCTAGACTTATATCTTGACTGGTCTTCTGTGGACTTTTCTATTAGGTGTAGGTTCTTTTGCATTTGGTTGCTTTGTACAGTCTTGTGATGGAAGATGACCAGCTGTCTTTCCAATTTTCACACTTCCAGCTACATAATGTTAGTTTCATGTGTGAATACATCATTTTTGCCTTTACTTGTGGCAGGAATAGCCCATTTAGTCTACTTATGTTCTCTTTTTATTAGCTTTTGACAAGATAATCATGAACAAAACTACAAAGATGACCCTGGACCATGTGGCGGTATTTGATAAGAAGTTGTTTATTAATATATTATGAATATACTTAATATTTATTTTTATGCCACTAATATGAGATAAACTGTTTAAAGGTATTTATTAAAGTTTTGTAAAAATTTTATAAGAGGACTTTGGATACTGAGGAAATTCTGAATCTCTATTTGCCGCTCTGCTTAAGGATTCTTGACTGAGATAACCAAATCTTTTTTACTTTTTCTAATCATTCAGCTATTTACTCCCCAAATGATCCTCTTTCCTCTCCTAGACATTCTTGAATTGGACATGCCTGCCTGCACTCTCAAGATTTCTCTCATTTTCTCTGCTGAGTTTTAAAGCCACCAGAGATCTCCCTGCCAGTGTCTCTGCTTTTATCATTGCTCTACCTGAATTAAGAGTGGGGTATGTTTGTTGGTTGTGGAGTGGGTGAGGCTCTCCCTCTCACCTCAGATACCTGTTCCCAGGAAAGGCCCACAGCCCTGGTTGGTGATATGACAGGAGCCCACGTTCCCCTGAAGCCTCATAAGAAATGTCCAGGGACCACAGCAGGTCCTCGTCTGCTGCTGTGGGTTGACTGTTGCTATGCTGTGTCTACCATTTGCAATATGGTTCTGAATCCTCCCTCTGAGCTGGTCATTTTTTCTTCCCAAGAGAAGACCCTCTAAGCATTTGTTAGCTCCAGTCTCTGAGTTCCTGTCCAGCTCCAATTTGATTTGCCATGATCTTCTACCCAGCAGCCTTTTGAGACTAGTTTTATTTTCTGTTCACATTCTTACAAAAGCTGTCTCCTGTTTTCCTCCATGGATGATCTTCTGTTGTTTCCAGAAACACTTCTTTCTTCTAATCAGCTGTGGCACAGAGAATAATTCCCCACGATCTGTCACCTGCTCTGGTACTTTAAAGACCCTAACTGGCAAGTTCCTCATGGATAATCCTGAGACTGGAATGTTCCTCTCCAAAGATTAACCATGACCCTGAAATCAATTTTGCCAATCTAGAGGAAGAAGGTACTTCACTGCATTACCACCAGGGCAATGAAAGGAACCCGTTACTGTCCAGACTCATCTGGTGCCTGACTGATCTGGAGTCCTTTGTCAGGGCACCTAAATTCCTCCGGGAGCCTTGACATGCAGACTTCCTCTCTGCCAAGTTTGCTTATACAGTTTCCTTTTTACCTTTCCTTTATCACAGCATGGGAATAGTCAGTTTAGTGATGTCTATCTTTTCCTCTTCCTTCCTTTTATTATTTTTTGTTCTTTCTCCTCTCTGCCTTAGTAGTTAAGGGTTAGTCACCAGCCCTGATTTATACAAAACAATATCAGCTCTACCTTTAAAAGGACCACACAAGCATTGGCTCTGATCTAACTTGTCCCACAGCATCTACCTCAGTCTCTCCAGCTCTGTTCCCCCTCCTTCTCATCTCCTTGTTACCTCGGCTCCATCTGGGTTTCTGTCTAGGTACCTGTGGTATCAATTAAATTATCCGAAGTGAATATCATACATTCTTTTCAGAACTGGTTGTTTGCGAAACTGGTAACGTGGTTGTGTTTTCAGACGAAGTGTTGCCTAGGAATTGTTTCTATAGTTGGTCTGCCTTTGATTTGAAATTTGACTTCTCTAGCTTCTATCTTTATCCTCCGGATGCCACTCTTCTGACGGCATATTGCTAGATTCATCAAAATTCTCTTCTGCCTATAGGTGACTTAGGAGTGTCCGTCTCCAAAGATCAATCACGATCCTGAGATCGGCTTTGCCAATCTAGAGGCTAGAAGAGAGATTTATGTGAGTTGTCTAATGATAATCGATATGATATTTCAGAACTTCCTCTGTCCAGGGTTGGTAGCGGAGAGGTCAGGCAAGAAAGATTAAATCATGAACCTTTTTAGGTGGTCTAAAGTTTGATTTCTGTGGTTCAGATCCCAGTCATTAGTCTGAACTGCCTTTGATTAATGTCAAATAATTAATGTCACCCTTAGATCCCCCCTCCAAAATGTCTTTGACATATAAAAATGACAAATAAATGATTTTTAGTAAGGTTTTTTTTTTGTCCTTAATTTCACTTAGTTTAATACGTTCTTCAAAATTACATTTTCGAAGTGATAATACAGCCAAAATATATATCAGATAATCAGTGATAGAATTCTAAGAGATATAATTGTAAAAGAACTTCTTTGGGATCTCTTCCTAAAGGATGCAGGCAAGAATTCAGCTGGTATTCAAAAAAGTCCTGTAGTAGAAGTTTTTTCTAAATCATGAAAAACTGGTCTGGCTGCACTAAAGCACTTCATCTTAGTAGTGAGTTCAATAACTTTTCTGGTTGTGTTATTTATAAAATGACTTTTGCTTATAGATATTCAAATATATGCAGTTGGTTATAATCCCAGAGAAAATAAGGAGGGAAATGGATACCTGAGTCATTAGTATGTAGAATTATCTCAAACACAATAGATTTTCTTCATGACAAATCACACAAAATCTCCATAGCAACTTCACATAATTATGCATAAGATTTCAGCACAGTAACAAAACCAAACTCAGAAGAAATTGTAAAGACTAGTGATATACAGTGGGATGGATGTGTGGGTAGGTGGCACTCAGGAAGATTGAAGGGGGACAATCCTAAGATGTGAAAAATGCACAAAGGACAAAAAAGATTGTGTGCTTTGTGCTTCGGAGAATATTGATTAAGTCACTGTATTGTCTGGAGATTGGAGACTGGGGTCCACAGTGTTTATTGATAATAGGAAGGGCCAGCTAGAACCACCATTGTTAAAGGGAAGTTAGCATTTCTATCATACTTTTTTCTGAGTTTATCACAACTATAAGAAAATCTCTCTAGGGAATATGTTGGCCTTACTAGACTGACACAGAGAAATGATTTTATAATTATTTTTTGAATTTATAAAACTTGCTTGAGCTCTTAAATTAAAAAAAAAATGTAGAAGCACTCCAGATATGCAAAGTTTATGTGTAGTTGAGTTACTACAAAATTTAACTGTGATGCTTTAATGCAAACATCTTTGCAATTTAAATAATTATTTTTAATAATATAGTGTTAGCACACAAAGTGAACTCATGCTTTGGTATGTTTCCCACCTGAGTCTTTAATATAATGTTATTTACTAATAGATTACGAAGGATATCAGTAGCTCAATTAATCAATTTATATAAGAAAAGAGGATGATGATTTCTGGAAACTCCCAGGCCACAACAGAACATTGAAGATTTAGGCAGTATTGATGGGCAAAAGAGCAAGATAAATGTTACATACTCAGTTTGGTTCAGTACATATTAATTCCACTGGTACTGTGACTCTGACTTCAAAATGGGGGCTAGAAGCAAACAGATGACTTTGACATAATTTGTGTAATGGGAATACTTAGAATGTAGGGCCAGAAACAGACAGACATGTAATTGGTTAATTCCAATGTAACAGCACATATACTGAGATATGCTCATGCTTATACTGGACTGTAACAGAAGGGCATGTAATCAAGCATTCTTTAGAGGAGATTTGACATGTCTGAAAGGGAGGAAGTGTCAACAATGTGAAGAAAGGGGAAGATGGTATTCCACACAACTGAAGTGGTATGTGCAAAGGTCCAGAGGTATGAATTAATGCAATGTGTTCAGCAAAGTAAAAACTACCATGTTCGTTTTATCATCACTTAAGGCAAGGGGTGGAAGGAAATGGGCTTGGATCTGTAGGAGGGATACAGTTCAAGTCAGGCCTTTTATGCCAAGCAAATGAGCCAAAACAGTTGCTCTCAAAAAGGTAGGTAGGAGCTACTGAAGTACTGATGTATTTTGAGCAAGCTAGTGACATGACCCAATTTGCATTTTAGATAGATACCCGACTCCATTCTGCAAATTGGAATTAGGCGAGGGCAAGACTAAAGACAAGAAGATTGATAAAGAGGTCATTTTTGAGGCACAAACTTTTCTAGTGACCTAATCTCTTTGTCTCAAATATCAGGGAGCAAGAATGAACTCCATGCTGGCCCTTTTGTGCCTTCTCTATCCATGACAATCTTTACTTAAATTCATTATTCTGAGGGTGATTTTGGCTATGTCCTGTTACCATTAAGTGTTAATTAAATTGGTTTGCTATTGTATTATAGAAACTATTTTCATTTTTAGGATAGATTTAGTCCATTTCTCTGCTTTGAGGCAGAACATCTAAGTAATTATGGACACTGAAGAATTTTTTTAAAGTCTAGTGAAAAGTATTTTCATATATGTCTGTGTGTGTCTGTATGTGTGTCCCAAGTATTAGGAATAAGTGTTGGGTGACTATAGTTTTGGAAGAATGGATAAGAAATAGTGCAATATCTAAGAATGGAAAAGCATGCACTCATTTATTCATCTCTCTGTCAAACGTTTTTGAGAGCTTACTAGGTGAGAACTGTTCTCAGCAAGAATGAAGCAGTAACGTGCCAAGCAGACAGGAACGTCACCCTTCTGGAAATTTCAGTCTAATAAATATATCCCATAATACCACTTATACAGGTCTTGCTTTTCAGGTTGATCAAGAGTCTCAGCCCCTTGGCATTTTACAGGTGTCTACCAATTGTCTTTGAATTGTATGAGAAGAAATGTTGACAATGAACATGGCTTTCTGTACTCTCTAGAAAAGAACATAAAGGCCTCCCCACTTCTTTCAATTTAATGCAGCTACTAACTTGATGATATCTCCTGTTACCCCTAAGCTCTGATTTAAAAAGTATAATAGTCAGACTCTGACTTCAAAAATAAAATTGTAGGTATTTCTCAAGAAGTATAAATATTTAATTTTGACTACTGGATGAATGACTTTCTAGGTTGTGGGAAACAGGGTTTTCTCCACATTTAAACATAAGTAATTACATTCCCAAATGTGCGCTAATGTCTTGATTTGGTGAAACAGCCCTGAGATGTCCTCATTTACATCCTTTCCTTTAGCTCCCATTCATCTATTTGATCCTTTGACTCTGGGAGTTCAATGCACTCGCCAGAAAATTAGAGCTCATTCTTCAGCACTCATGCTGCTTGGCTCTCCCATATTCCTCTGATGGCTCCAGGCAAGGATAGCAGAGCTGCTGGAAAGTAGTGAAAATGGTAATGAAATGCTTTTCTTTGTTTCTTCCTTAAATAGTTAGTATTCATCTTATATTGTTAACTCTGCACAGATAGGGACAAAATATGCATCATCTAGTTTTTTTTTTTTTCAAATAATTGTTTCAGGGTGGTTTTGATTTGTATTTCCCTAATGAGGAGTGACATTGAGCATCTTTTCATGTCCCTGTTGGCCATCTGGATGTCTTCTTTAGAGAAGTGTCTATTCACGTTTTCTGCCCATTTCTTCACTGGATTGTTTGTTTTTCAGGTGTGGAGTTTGGTGAGTTCTTTATGATTTTGAATACTAGCCCTTTGTCTGTATGTCATTTGCAAATATCTTTTCCCATTCCGTCGGTTGCCTTTTAGTTTCGTTGATTGTTTCCTTTGAAGTGCAGAAGCTTTAATCTTCATGAAGTCCCAATAGTTCATTTTTGCTTTTAATTCCCTTGGCTTTGGAGATGGGTCAAGTAAGAAATTGCTGCGGCTGAGGTCAGAGAGGTTTTTTCCTGCTTTCTCCTCTAGGGTTTTGATGGTTTCCTGTCTCACATTCAGGTCCTTTATCCATGTTGAGTTTATTTTTGTGAATGGTGTAAGAAAGTAGTCTAGTTTCATTCTTCTGCATGTTGCTGTCCAGTTCTCCCAGCACCATTTGTTAAAGAGACTGTCTTTTTTCCATTGGCTATTCTTTCCTGCTTTGTCAAAGATTAGTTAGCCATACTTTTGTGGCTCCAATTCTGGAGTCTCTATTCTATTCCATTGGTCTATGTGTCTGTTTTTGTGCCAATACCATGCTTTCTTGATGATTACAGCTTTGTAGTAGAGGCTAAAGTCTGGGATTGTGATGCCTCTTGCTTTGGTCTTCTTCTTCAACATTACTTTGGCTACTTGGAGTCTTTTGTGGTTCCATACAAATTTTAGGATTGCTTGTTCTAGATTCAAGAAGAATGCTGGTGCAATTTTGATTGGGATTGCATTGAAAGTGTAGATTGCTTTGGGTAGTATTGACATTTTAACAATATTTATTCTTCCAATCCATGTGCATGGAATGTTTTTCAATTCCTTTGTATCTTCTTCAATTTCCTTCATCAGCTTACTATAGTTTTCAGCATGCAGATCTTTTACATCTTTGTTTAGGTTTATTCCTAGGTATTTTATGATTCTTGGTGCAATTGTGAATGGGTTCAGTTTCTTTATATGTCTTTCTGTTGCTTCATTATTAGTGTATAAGAATGCAACTGATTTCTGTACATTGATTTTGTATCCTGTGACTTTGCTGAATCCATGTATCAGTTCTAGCAGACTTTTGGTGGAGTCTATCGGATTTTCCATGTATAATATCATGACCACACTGAGATATCACCTCACACCAGTCAGAGTGGCTAAAATGAACAAATCAGGAGACTATAGATGCTGGCGAGGATGTGGAGAAATGGGAACCCTCTTGCACTGTTGGTGGGAATGCAAATTGGTGCAGCCACTCTGGAAAACAGTGTGGAGGTTCCTCAAAAAATTAAAAATAGATCTACCCTATCACCCAGCAATAGCACTGCTAGGAATTTACCCAAGGAGTAAGGAGTGCAAATGCATAGGGGCACTTGTACCCCAATGTTTATAGCAGCACTTTCAACAATAGCCAAATTATGGAAAGAGCCTAAATGTCCATCAATTGATGAATGGGTAAGGAAGATGTGGTTTATGTACAAAATGGAATGCTACTTGGCAATGAGAAAGAATGAAATATGGCCTTTTGTAGCAATGTGGATGGAACTAGAGAGTGTTATGCTAAGTGAAATAAGTTGTACAGAGAAAGACAGATACCATATGTTTTCACTCTTATGTGGATCCTGAGAGACTTAACAGAAGACCATGGGGGAGGGGAAGGAAAAAAAAAGTTAGAGAGGGAGGGATGCAAACCATAAGAGACTCTTAAAAACTGAGAATAAGCTGAGGGTTGATGGGGGGTGGGGGGGGGAAGTGGGTGATGGGCATTGAGGAGGGCACCTGTTGGGATGAGCACTAGGTGTTGTATGGAAACCAATTTGACAATAAATTTCATATTAAAAAAATAGTTGTTTCATAGCATCATGAAAGGTGGTTAATAAAAATATAAGGCACTGCTTTGAGATGGGATTTGAGATAAAAAAAACATTGCTTCTAGGGGCACTTGGGTGGCTCAGTCAAGTGTTCGGATCAGGTCATGATCTCGGGGTTCCTGAGTTCAAGCCCTGTGTGGGGCTCTGTGCTGACAGCTCAGAGCCTGGAACCTGCTTTGGATTCTTTGTCTTCCTCTCTCTCTGCCCCTCCCCCACTCATTCTCTGTCTCTCCATCTCTCTCAAAGCCAAATAAACATTAAAAAAAAATTGCTTCTTCACATGCAAGAAACAGAATCATGGGTTTTACTGTGCTATTTTTGCTCAAAGCTCTAATTCAAAGAATATAGTTTTTTTTTTAAGAGAAAATTAACATATGTGGCATGAAATGACTATACTCTTTGCAATGTTTGTGGAAGCTCTCTTCTAGGCTGAATTTAAGAAGCCTTGGCAACTCTGGACTCTGAGGTGTCCTGACTTTTTTCAGGTGTGTAGGTATGTAAGAAAAGGATTGCAGAGAAATTGGGGTCAGAAGAAACAACACGTTTTGGTAATAAGTAATCACAATACTGTAAAATCTTTTGGCTCCAAATACAACTCAGAATGCAGATCCCAATCCGCTGTAGCTATGAGAAGAGGAAATATTTCCAGCTGTATCTAAACATTTTGAAAACCAAAGTTCAAGGGAAGAATTGCCTCTTGTATGCGGTATTAGCATCTTATGTCTTAAGAAGTTCTATCTGTTAATATGAATCATAATAAGATGATTTGTGAGTAGATATATGCAGAACCTTTTATTCAAATCTCAGTACATTTTATTTGCATATAAAGTGGCACATTTATACTCAACAATAACTAGCCCTGGAGGAGTGATATTTAATAGGAGAATATAATTATCCCAGTCAGGCCATAAACATTTTCTTTAGGGCAATGACTACAGTTTAAGATAGCCTCATAATCACTCATGTAAAGAACCACACTATTACCAAATTGAGCTAGAGAAAAAAATTTGAGCTACAAAAATATTATGATTTCATTTGAATAAAATATCTGTTTTCACTTATCCAGTTTTAGGAGTGATAAACATAAAGGTCAATGAGCTATTAAATGTTTAATTTTGATTCTGTGTGAAGGCCTCAAGCAATTATTTTAAGTACAAATGTTAAGAACTGTAAATATTTTATTGTACACCATGTTAACCATCCAGAATTGCTTTATCTTTCATCTAGATAATGACATTATTATAGAAGCTAGTTAGAATGTATGTGGTTAATATTTCTGGTCACTTAAAGTGACCTCTTCAGGCTGTTTTATTGTATACCTTACATACATTGACTGACACTCTTTTGACTAAGCATTGTTTTCTAAGATTTTAGGACATGTTGCCCAGATGGTTATAATGTCTCAATATTTTGGAAGTTATATATGGTTTTGCACACAAACTAGAAAAACTGGAAGCTAACTTATTTTGCTTACCCTTCTAATGTGGTAAAGGTATTCTGTTAGGAATCAGAAGGCTTGGACCATCAATTTGCTTTTATCATTAATAAGCCAGGTAGTGATTCAGTTATCTTTTATAGGACTTTGTCTATTAGTTTATGTATCAGACTAACTGCTGAGAATTCCCTAGACCACAATTACTGGAGATTTTGTTACTTACCCCAAACTGATGTGATAACATCAAGGGAGACTGCAGGCAAGAATCTGGAAGGGACTTATATGGGATACCTAGACCAGAGTGTCTGTTAGGTGCCTTCTAGCCTTAAAGACTGTGGGAAGGTCTCCTTTCTTGGGATATTAAGTGATATTCCAGTTTGTACCTTCTGTACAAAAAGCTTCATACCTTTTCGTGATAGTAGTAGATAATCCAGGCTTCATATTTGCAGGCTGATTTTACAAGGTCTCAGTACTATAGCTCTTGCATATTTTTCTTGTCAAAGTTCACTTCCCTTGAGTTTGTGAATAACTTCATTCTAATTGAGAATTCAATGTCCTTTTCTCGGTCCAAGTTTGTTTGAATACGACCCAAAGTTTCTTTTAAGGCCAGTCCACCCAGAGCCTTGGCTCATTCTCGAGCTTCTAACAAGACGAGCTTGTTTGTTTGGCAAAAAGCTGTGGAGTCACAAGATAGACAAGCGACTTTAAATATTTCTTTTTTTTGGCCTGTATTTTGACAACATCTGGACAGTGGCTATTGAGGGAGTTTCTCAGCATATGTGCTTCTGGAAATTCCATACATATTGACAAAAGGAAATTAATTTGGCTAGTATCAGAACGGACTCATTTTGGCCCCCAAGCTAATAGGGTTTCTGTCCAGTCTTCTCTGTGAGACATCTTCCTGAATTTGGGCAACCCACGTACATCACTGGTAGGCCCACCAGCTCAGGCCACTATCTGAATGTGAACACTTGCTTCCCTTTTTGTGGATAGCACCCACACTCATCCTTGTCTACTCAGCCACTCAGCAGCCCCAAAGTGGCGAGGCAGTTGCTACTACCAAGCTGTTATCACTGTCCATGCTAAGACTGATGCAGCTGCTGTCAGCAGGCCAGGCATCAGCATGTGCTTAGGTATGCCCTAACTTTCCTCCTCTTCCTGGACCTCTGAACACATGACTGACACAGGTTTAGAGTTTTAGTCTGTGCCTCATAACTTATGCCAAATTATTTCTGGGACAGGTCTTGTCTTAGGAGCAGTGGTGCCTCATTCATTCATTCATTCATTCATTCACTCACCCCTGTATTCATTCCAGATCTATTTACTGAACATCTAATCCATGTCAGGCACAGTGTTAGATGTTAGGGAGATGGCAGGGACCAAACAGAGAAAATTTCCTGCCATTCTGGACCTGCCATTCTAGTGGGGAAGACAGGTTATAAAGAAAATAAATAAGCACAAGGTATGGAAGGTGTTAAGTGGTCTGAAGAAATCATAGCAGGGAGGGGGTAGAGTGTTGAGGTTGTGACTTTAAGTAGGGTGTTTGGGTAAGACTCTCTTTTGAGAGAATATCTGAAAGGGGGAATGACCAGAGCGAATTCAAAAGAGGATGCAGGTTTCACAAAACGTGTCCTGCTTTATTCCATGGGGCCCCATAAGCCTTGAAAGGTTTAGGCAGGAGAAAGATCTGATGTGACTTGCATTTTAACAGTGGCACTCTGGCTGCTCTTCAGGGCAAGGGCAGAGGCAGGGAGACCTATTTGAAGGTCATCCAGGTAGATAAGGTGGGGTGGGGAGCAGCAGGTAGAATGGGGAGTGTCAGGGTTCTCAATGTATCTCAAGGAGAAAGCAGACCAGCATTCCTGATGGATGTGGCATGTGGAAGAGAGAAGTGAAAAGTCAAAGAAGGTGCCAGGTTTGGCCTCGTTGGGGGCAAGGATAGCATTGCTTGTTGGAGCCGAGGAGACCAAAGGGGAGCCAATGATGGGGTGACCGTGCCAGGTGAGGATCAATAAGTCCCCCCTGCGTGTCTTCTATGAAACAAGGAAATCATCTTAGACATGGGAATGGTACACTTAAAACAACTTTATAATAGGGTTCATGTTCACTTAGGAATGCCTGAGTGTTAAGCACTGTACATTTTTTCATTCAACCTTCGCAAAAGTGTGATGACTATTATTACTTATAATAATAATTATTATGTACTTAATAATTGTTATAATTATATAATTATCACATTATCATAATTATAATTGTCATTATAGGGCAGATGACTTTAGTATCATTATTACTACTACTGCTATCTACAGATGAAAAAAATTAAGGCTTAAAAAAGTTAAATTGCTAGCACAAAGTTCCTCAGTTAATGGGCACCAAGTTTTAACCTTAGGTCTGTCTCACCCCAAAGCTGGGTTTTGAAATGATTATAAATGAGCCATGTGAGGAGCGCCCTACAAAGGTGATGCAAGATATTTGTGCTTTTGTTTTTTCTTAAATCCATTAACCACTTTGCTTTTGTTGCTCCTGAAGCTGTGAACTGAGCTTTTTATTCATTCAGTTCTCAGCTACAAAGTCATCATATCCCATGTAGCAAGCTCCTGCAGGCTCTGGAGATACAATACTGTGCAAATATGCCCTGTGACTTCTTACAGCCTACTCTATTTATAGAAACAAATATAAAATTATGGCTGTGATAAGCAATTCAAAGGAGAAGTCCAGGGCATGGTGAGGGCATTTAATAGAGAAATGTGACCTAGTCTGGGGACGGAGTGATGATTTAGCTCAGCCGAGACAAGTAGGAGCTAAGAAGGCAAATGGGAAGTGGGGAGGGAAAGTGTTTCAGGCAAAGAGAACATGTGCAAGGGTCCTGGGACAGGAAGAAGCATTGTACATCCAGCATCCTATCCTAGGAGCTTACAGAAGGTCTGTGTCACAGGGGCTGAGGAGCCAGAAGTGGAGTGGCACAAGACAAAAGCTGGATGTCTCCACAGGCAGACTAGACACAGAACTCTCAGTTTCAATACTGTTGAGTGTACTAAAATGCTAAATGGGATAGTTTGTTGGCACTACATGTGAGAAGCTGGTCTATCCTGGCCAGACCGTAATGATGATGACAGTATTTAAGGCCAGTTTAAGAATTTTAGTCCTTATTCTTAAGAGTTTATGGGAAGCCAGTAATAGGTTTATCAAAGGGGGAAGAGTTGGCATGATCAGGTTTGCATTTTTAAAGGATCACTCTGAATTTAGAGAACGGCACTGACCAACATCCATTTCCTCGAGGTTGTATTTATGGTTATATAAAATGTTATCATTGGGAAAGCTGAATGAAGGGGACAAGGGACTCTCTGTTCTAATTTTGCCGTTTCTTGTGAGTGTAAACTTATTTCAAAAGGAAAAAAAATTAAGCTTACTCTGGTTGCTGAGAAGATAAGAGGTCAGTTGGAAACACAGAATTCGGTGAGCAGGCTAGTTCTGTAGACCATGCAAGAGTTGAGGGCAAAATGGTGTGGTGGTATTGGAAAGAACTGAACCTATTCAAGAGATGCTTAAAATATAAAGACAGCAGGTTACTCTGAACATCTCACTTATGTTCTCTGAGATTTCTGCCAGGAGAAATACTAGAAGAAGAGTAGCAGGGGGCATTGGGGCTGCCCTTCTAACATGTTATTTTCCTCCTGGTCTTCTGGGGGCAGTAAGAGTGGTGCCTGGAGAAGCAAATTCATTCATTATGCCATGGTCTCTTCTTTCTAGGGAAACAGAATGACATTTCCCCAAACCAAAGGCCACAGCATGGTGATAACAGGGTTTGAATTGACCACATATAAGTGACTAAAATATACCCCTTTCCCTTTTGGTGGATAGAGAGAAAGCAGTGGAAAGGGAAGAGTTGACAGGACGTTTTTAGATTAAGGAATGAGAGGTAGGGAAGGATGTGAGCTCAGAATAAACTGCTTTTGAAAAAAAATGTGCTTGAGAGTTATTTTGGGGAGAGCATATTTTATATTACTCAGAACAAGAGAAAGTCACCAATCCTGAAAAACTTCTAACAAGAAATATTTTGGTAGTTGCTTATTTTTTTATTTGCTTGCACATCTTTGGAGATTTTCAAAACTTTAGCTTTTCTTTGTTACATGTCTTTTTATTTCTTGTAAGTCCTTCCCTGTTGGGCAGGAGGTCACAGTCTTTGCCGGATATTGAACTTCATTCATTAACCATCATCAGGAAATTGTTGTCTGCATTGTGGGGTTTTTTTCTTTTTTCTTTTTTTTTTTTTTAACAATATGAGGGAATCAGGAGTCAGGAAGAAAAAGAAGTTTTCTTTGCACTTAGTAATCTTTGGACCTCTCTTTCTCATGATCAAGAGAATACAAATAGCAGAACAGCATGCAGGTTAGTGGTATCCATAGTGGCAGTCGTGGGCATCTGGGAATGTTGGGGAAGTGATTGATATTGAGACAGTATTGCTGTAACATTGTTCTTCATAGTTTCTGAGAACTACTCCCACTGCCCAAAAATGAAATGCAGATTTTGTGTTTTGTCACTCTAGGTAGATTAATAAAATAAATGGATGGAGATTTAAATATTGCAATGATTTCTAAACAGTATTCTCCAAATAAAATTGCATGTAAGAACGGGCCCCTTCTTATCAATAGTTATATTGTAAAAGGTACTTGTTTGAAACTTGGAATGAATTTTTTTCAGCTTTGTTGAGGCATAATTGGCAAAGCAAATTGTGTGTGTGTGTGTGTGTGTGTGTGTGTGTGTGTGTGTATGCACACTAGAGATCTGCTTTCTCAGCAAACTTCAAGGAAACCTTGCCATTTGTGACAACATGGATTGACTGAAATATATTACGCTAAGTAAAATAAGCTAGACACAGAAAGACAAACACTGCAAGCTTCCCAAAGATTTTCCAACACCCTGCCTCCTTCGGTTATTTCAGTTCCTTCATCCCCAGTGATCTTTTTGCTCTCCTTCATCTCACCTCCTGTGCCACATCCAGAACCACCTTCAAAATCACAGTGTCATCACCTCCTCTCAGACCACATCCTTCTCTCCTCCCAGATGAGTTTAAAAAGCATCCTCAACTTTGTGGAGGACTTCCGGTTTTTGGTTCTATCACTGCTTTTTCTTATCCCTTGTCCGGTTTAACTCCTTGAAAAATAAAGCCGTGCCTCCTACCACCATGCTGCAAGTAAATTAGAATCACTTGGGGTGGGACCCAGGTGTTAGTATTTTTCAAAGCTCCATGGGGATTATAATGTGTATCCAGGGCTGAGAACCTTTGCTCTATCTTCTGAACATCAAAACACACAGTTTTCTAGTGGATAGGTAAGAAATCTTTTTCTAGTTTAATAGGTATTTGTATGGATATTAACAGGGTCATTCTGGAAAAGGAGCATCTCTTAATAACTGTAGCTTCAGGAACACGAATTGCTTGACAGCGGAGAGATAGGTCTCACATATCTCCCTGTAACAGGTTGCCTCTTCCCCAGGGGCCCCTTAAAGTCGAAGTCTCGTCATTCTAAATGAATGGTTCTCAGACAGTGCTTCAATGGCATAATCACTAAGATTAGTGATAGCAGGTGACTTCCAAATTTGTATCTCCATTCTTGACCTCTCCCCTAAGCAAAAGATTTTTGTATATCCTGCCTACTTGACATCTCCAGTTGGATGTCAGTAACTCTCACCTAAAATGACCAAAACTGAACTTGTGATTTTGCTTCTACACCTGCTCTTGCCTCGGTATTCTTCATCTCAGCTAATGGTACCACATGATAGCCAAGCCTCTTATTTACCTGGTAGCTAAGACTGTTATTCACATAGTAGTTAAGTTTAAGCAATTCTTGAGATTGCCTTAGACTTATCACTTACTTTCTCCTATTCACCTATTCTCCTTCTCCTTTCACCATCAGTGACTTCTGGTAGATTTACCCATCAATTATATCCCAACCTGAGCGTTTCTTCCAACATCTACCTCTACCATTCTACTCCCAGCCACTTTCATTTCTTACCTTCCTAAGTGGTCATCATGTTTCTACCTTTGCAGGGGACACTTTTATTGTAGTGCACTGTTTTCTGTTCTTTCCTCAGCAACCAGACTGAATGTTTAAAAAGATAAGTCAGGTCACATCACTGCCTGCTCAGAACTCTTCTTTGAATTCCTATCTTTTACATAAAGAATTCAAATTCATCCCAGGGCCCACAAAGCCCTAGATGACCTAGCCCTTGCCTACCTCTCCTCACACAGTGGCCTTTCTGTTTCTTAGACATACAAATATCTCTTCTCTCAGGGCCTTTGTGCTTACTGTTTCTGTCCCAGTCCCCTCAGTTCTTTACTTCATGATTTCATGGCTTCTTTCCTTTTCATTCAGGTCACTGCCCAAATGTCATTAGCCCAAGAATTATTCCAACCACTTACCTAAAAGATCCACCATTCCCTGTAATATCTAGCCCCTTGCCATGATTTGCTTCTTCATTCCATGTCTAGGCACGAGTTGTAGCTGCTTATATACTGTTTATACAGCTTATACTACTCTGCTACAGTCCTGACGGTACATATCACATCGTTGCATTGATTATGACATCGCATTGGTGATGTTTGAGGTTGCCCAGCGTAGGAATATTTACATTATGGCAAAAGGTACAAATCAAGTGCTCCCTTGCTAAAGCTTATTGGACATTTATACCAGTGCTTCTGACTATATGGATTCAGATTATGAATTTATGAGTTTGAGTCTGTCTCCCCCAATAGAATTTAAGCTCCATGAGCGCGGGGACTTAGTATGACTTTTGCGTAGGATCACGTTTTAATTGTTTATGATAGTACCTGGACATAGTTGGCATTCAGTCAACGTTTACTGAGTGGAAGGATGGAGAGATATGTGGTTGACAGAATGAATGAATGAAAGTCAGATTTTGGTGAGGGTCTTATTGTAATTTTCAGAAGGACAATTTTTCAAAGGGTCAAATTTCTTATTTTTTCTCCCCTATGTTTTCCTTATATGATTGTTCTCTGAAATATTTCTCTGCTCTAAACATGAGTATACAGGTTCTTTTGTTCTTTTTTTTACATGTGATTTCTTTTGACAGGCATATCATATTTATCATTTTTAGCTAATAACATTTATCTTCTTGTCATGTGTCTGTCTAAATTAAATATGTCTATATTTTCTTGGTATTCTTCATGGTAGCAATAAAACCAAGAAACCCAGGCAAATATACTTAATGGCTAGTATGTTGATACTGCATGTCAACACTGCATGATATGTCTGGTGACATAACATGATGAGTTTAATGCGTTGTCCCTCATGAGTAGTGCCTGGTTCAAAGCACCAGTGAAATTGTAGCGCGTGCAGTCATTAGCCAGCATGCACGTCAATCACATATCCGCATCTGCGGGTTGCATGTCCGTGGAGCGTTTGTGTTTCTGCATTTTACAGAATAAACCTTCACCTTTACTACTCAGAAGATAGCATTAGGGGAGTTTACATCTGGCGAGCCTGCAGCCCACTTTACAGGGTTACTTCCTGCCATCTCGTTTTGGAGATCACCTTCTCACCCATCTCTTACTACTCTGACATAAAGAGATGGTGTGAGTCCTGTGGGAACCACTGTGGTGACCTTCTCCTAGCCTGTCAAGTGTAGGCTCTAATTAATCACAACACGATGAAATCTGTCCAAATAACCCCAGTGTTTTCAGCCTTTGAGGCCATCTGAACAAAGAACACAGTGACCTCTGGGTGCTTTTGTCTCTGAGCATCTTGCAGAAACTGTTTCCTAAAAGAGGCACAACTCAGGGACACGGGAACTAGACAATCGTACACCGTGCATGCATCGTGCAGACTGGGAAGGGGAGACATGGGGGGCATTGTTGTGCAAAAGTCACAAAGCTACTGGTGACTTTAAAAAAAATTTTTAAAATATTTATTTATTTTTGAGAGAGGGAGAGAGACAGAGACAGAGAGAGACAGAGCCCCAGCGGGGGAGGGCAGAGAGAGAGAGAGAGAGAGAGAGAGGGAGACCAAGAATCCGAAGCAAGTTCCAGGCTCTGAGTTGTCAGCCCAGAGCCTGAAGAGGGGCTCGAACTCACGAACAGCAAGATCATGACCTGAGCTGAAGTCAGCCGCTCAACCAACTGAGCCACTCAGGCACTTCTTTGTGCTTTCTAAAGGACAAAATATCCTTGTAAAAAGTATAGTAGTGTAAGGCCTGAGGACAACCATCCAAACTGTCCTGGGCTTTCTGAATCTGGCCTGCACAGCCAGTTGTGGGTCAGACGAAGATGATTAGCATGGACAGGAGAAGTGGGAGGCAGGCTTGTCTCTTATCTCCCCCTTATTGACCAGAAGCACATTCTACTCCCTTTATGTCCCAAAGAGCAGCCTTTATCACAATGTGGTCCATGCACGTTATGCATAAGATCATCTGTGTGACTGGTTACAAATGTAGGCTCCTGTCTCCAACCCAAGACCTACTGCATCAGGATCTCAGTAGATGTTGGTTTTCTTTTCTTCTCTGTTTCTTTTCTCTGAGGCCCTCAAGAATGTATTGGCTCGTCTTTTGTTCTTCCAATTCATCCGTCATTGCTTACGACAATTAAGTTGAATCTTATGAAATTGCTGATATGTGACCATGTATGAGTGGCAAAAATGTGGTTTAATGAGGTTCTAAGTAATGCTAAATTTCAGGCCCTGTCTCAGGTACTGGAAATGCAAGCTAAAAAAACAAAATGGTCCTTGACCTTGAGAAGTTCAGAGTGTGAGTGGAGAGACACATAGGTAAAGAGATAATCTAGGGTGGTTGTGTGTGGTCAGTGCTGTGCTACTTAACAGCTGGTAAGTTTTTAAAGAGCATTGGAACACCAGTATTGTGAACTATAGGTAACTTAAAAGTTATTTAGGTAATTTTTTAGATGACAGATTGATAACAAGCTATCAACGCAAGATAGCACGGTGCTCATTGAGCTTGATGTTAAGAAAAAAACTCATATATCCAGTAGAGTGATTTTCAATGGTGGATACCTGAGGATGAGGAGAAGGAGAACATCAAGATCACTTGAGGGTCTGTTTTTTTTTTTATTTTTTATTATATGAAATTTATTGTCAAATTAGTTTCCATACAACACCCAGTGCTCATCCCAAAAGATGCCCTCTTCAATGCCCATCACCTACTGAGGGTCTGTTTTGAATTACATACCTCTCTTCCCATGGGAGCATCTGCTCTATTTCTCTCAGCGAGAAAACCCATTCCCCTGCTGCTTAGAAGCACTGCCTGAAGGACTTACTGTTGTGAGGAGAGCGTTCAGGTGTGTGGACACAGAAAAAAAATGGAAAACTATTGCTCACTTCCAGAGTGGCAAGTCAGAGACAGGTGGTACGTCTCACCCCGTTGGGCAGTTCTTACCTTGTTCTATTTTGACATTTTTACAGCCATGTATAGACTGTCATAAATATTTATCTTATGGGATAAGTGAGCATGGTTGTAAGAGATAACAAGAATAGATTTGATCTGATGGGCTTTGTAATTCATTCAGAAGTGGATGGTGATTCATGGAATTGACAATAGAAAAGAAAAAAAAGAAAGGAAAGTAAGACCTATGAAAACCTGTGAACACCCCTAGTATGGTTCAGATGAAGCAAGTGACACGAAATGATAGCTAAATATAACCATTTTTGTCATGTTCTTTGGGAAGTCTGGAAACAGCGATGCCCCTTGCCAGATATGAGCTGAGATAGAGGAGAAAATAGCTCAGTCAGGCATAAGAAGTGAAATGCTTGGATGCTACAGTGCCCTCTCTTTTTCAGAATACACTTGTAGAATTCAGCTTACTGCCATCCTTCCACAAAGAAATCTTGTCTACTCCACTGGTGGGGACTGTCACCATCTTTCAACTCTTACTACCTTCACCATTTTATGTCACTCAGCTTATGTTTATTAGGGTCTCTTGTTGTGAGCCATTAATTATCTGTTTCTTGGCTTTGTCAAGAGGGAAAGGTCTCCTCTTTCCCCACATTTTGTTCAGGGGTATCCAGCGTCGTTTTTGTAAGTCAAACCAATTGCATTCTATTGGATCCAACTTAATGCATAATAGAATCTTAATAAATATTTGCAGAATGTAGAGAGAGGAGGAAGGAGAAAGCTGAAACTCCCAAATTTTAAAATACCATGTTGTTTGGTAACATACAGTTTGGCTAGAAAAAAAGGACTTTTGAGGGGAAATGAGTTCTTTGAGCATTCTTTCCTAAAGTGATTCCTAAAGTGATAACTAGAATTTATCATCCTCTATTTAAACGAAAAGGCATTTACCTCCAAGCTATAAAAAAAAAAATGCTAGTCAACTCCAGATAATTGCGAATAACTTGCTATTTCTGTGATCTGATGTACTTCTCAAATGCTTGCCCTTTGCTTCATGAAAAGCTAGCCTTTTGTGTGTGTGTGTGTCAGTTGGCATAATTAAAAAAAACACAGTAATTTGCTGGCCAAGGAATATGTATTTTGGGAAGTTTGGTAAAGAACAAGTGTGTAGGACATGGGGGTGGGGATTGGCTTTCTAACCCCAGGAGGCTAAAATAACCAGATGATTGCCAGTGATGATGACTGCATTTGCTTCTGAAGCCAAACTTTTAAATGTAATTTGATTTGTGTATATTTTTTAAGTAAGCTCTACATGCAGTGTGTGAGGCTTGAACTCACAGCCCTGAGATCAAGAGCCACAAGTTCTACTGAGTGAGCCAGCCAGCCACCCCCCGCCCCCCCGCCCAAAACCAAACTTTTAAAAGCAAAGACCATGATGATGTTTCCAGAACCATAGCTGGTATACACTGATGCTTTTTAAATTAATTTGTTTTCTATAAAACAAATGGCTTCCTTACAGGATGGGACAAAATAGGGCAAATGTCAGTGAAAGGTGGTTTAAGAAGTAAATGAGATTAGTGTTAAATAACTAGCTGTTCTTCCCCAACGTTAACCCGTATAGCAATTTATCAGTTGCTAATTATAGACTGAAGAATCACCTTGTCAAAAGATACCCTATCTTTTTTGCTCTGGCTCTAGATTTTCTTAATTATTTCTTCTTACTGGTATCAAACAGAAGGTTATCTGTCTTAGTAGAAATAAACTAATGGCCACCACTGAGCATATTAACAATATTTGGCTAAAGTAAGTCTCCTCTATCTCTGATCCTAGCAGCCCAGCCCACTTGTTCAATTAGCTCCCCTTCACACACATAAAGATTCTTAAATGTCAAAAGTCATGGCATTCTTCATTCTTCCTTGTTCCAAAGTCCAAGCTTTCAAAGACCAAAGCAACCCACTGTTTATATGCTTTATTAAAAATAGCTCAGAGGCATGGATTCACAGCCCAGGGGACCTGTTTCATAAAACTTTTTGTTTCCCCCCACAACTTCACCTTGTGTTCTTCTTAAAGATCAAAAGAGAAGACGTTCCATAAACTTCTCATTATTTCTAGAAGATTCTTTCCTCTGGCAGATTTACTTTTAAAAATGTATACAACTTAACATTCCTCTCTGTTGTGAAAGTGACCTGAGGGAGGAGAGAGAAACAAGATGGATAGTTAAATTCTCAAGAATTCACGTTATATTAGTGGCTTAGATTTTTTCTTAGCATATAACAATAGCTGGATCATACAGAAAGGGAAAGTGGCCTTGTATTTTGAAGCATATTTGTCATAGCACCTTCTCCTGGAAAATGAGTACTTGTCCCAGGGATTTCTTGGGTTCTAGCCTTGTCAACTCCAAACACTTAATAGAGCTTTTGCTTTAGCAAATCTCTTATCAGTGCCTCAATTCTCTGACATATCAAATAGATCCTCATACCCATTATCTCTGCTGTAAGAATGCTGTAAGAATGAACATAATTGATCAGTGACAGTGCAATAGTATTTAATCTCAGAATGAGAGCCGCACTGTATGACAGGGGTGCGTTATCCAGTTGCTAATATATGTGTCAAGGTCTTCTTAGGCTGTGGAGGCTTATGTAATTTTGTCTGTTGTTAATGAGCTGGAATGCAATGGCAGACCCTGGGTGTGCATTTTTTCCTAGCAGAATTTCATTATTAGTAGTAACTTGTATGTTTTATGGGACTCTCACATCTTTAAACATTTATTGGTATCCCTCGACAATAGCACGTTGCTATTACTTTGTGCAGAACTTCAGTCCTTTACCCCATTAAAAACGAAGTGCCAGTAATGATAAACTGATGTTTTTTTTCTAACCAAATTATTAAATTTAGAAATTTGATTCAAGCAAATAATTCAAGAAATCATTCTATCAGTTTTTCCTTTAATTGTACCCTTTAAATTTTTGAGAATTTTTACTATTACTTGCTAATGTTTAAATCCAGACTTCTTAAAAGTTTGATTGAAACATATGTACCTGATGGAGTAAAACACACTTAAACCTCAGAGTATAGCACCTATCATAGCATTTGCTTATAGTCCAAAGAATCAATTGCTAACTTTGAAGGTAAATTTGTTTAGGTTTATGTGTTCTCTGTGAAAGCATGAAATTTATCATAAGAATGGCGCATCTTTCCCCAGGAGATTTATTATTGGTATAATGAGGATATTAGTTTGCTAGAGTTGCCATAATAATGTACCATACTCTGAGTGGCTTCAACAGCGGGACTTTTTTTTCTCACAGTCCCGGAGGCTGGAAGAAGTCTGAGATTTAGATATCGGCAGGTGTGGTTTCTTCTGAAGCTTCTCTTTGTGGTAGACGGCCACCTTCTCGCTGTGTGTTCATGTGATTGTCTCTCTGTGCCTGTGTCTGACATCTCTGTGTCCTCGTCTTCTCTTATAGGAGCACCGGTCGTGTTGGATTGGGGACCAGCTTAACAGCCCCATTTTAATTTAATCACCTTTTTAACGGCTCTGTCTTAAAACATAGTTCTAGTCTGAAGTACTGGGGTGGGTATGGATTTTGGTGGGACACAAGTCAGCCCCAAACAATCAGGAAAATTCTACATCAGACTGCTTTGAACCCCTTCCTGTAACAAAGACATTCAGCAGGGCATTAATGCAGAGCCCCAGTTTATCAACCTGCATCTTAAACAGAGCTGCCCTGAATTTGGGGCACCTAGGACATGAGCCATCTCAAGCCAGTAAGGACTCCAAGGCAAGAGAAGTTTGGATGAAGTTTAAGGAGTACAGCTAAGTTCAAGGAGTGGCAGAGCTAAACTCAAAACCCAGATATGCTAAGTGTGAACTGAACACGTCATGTAGGAAGGAAACATAGTCCGTTACATTGATGTATTTGTAAGTTACATTCCTTTTTTTTAAGTTGATCTGTTTATTTTAAGAAAGAGAAAGAGCAATCATGAGCAGGGGAGGGGCAGAGAGAGAGGGATAGAGAGAGAATCCCAAGCAGGTTCTGCACCGTCAGTGCAGAGCCTGATGCAGGCATTGAACTCAACAACCGTGTGATGGTGACCTGAGTTAAAACCAAGAGTCAGACACCTAATCAACTGAGCCACCCAGGAGCCCTGCATTCCTTATAATAATAAAATAAAGAAGATGGGGGGTGGGTTTGGGAGTAGGGTGGGGTGGGTGGGGAGGGGGTGTGAAAGCTCAATTGCTAAGAGGCCTAACTTCTAATATAGCCACAAGGGGGTTGTTGATTTATCACAGGAGCCCCTGAAGGATCTAACGCTTTTAGTGTCTAGTATTTATTATAGTAATGTCATGTATGTGTCACTAATAGACACCCAGGATCCTGGGACAAATCAGGGTGACATTATTTAATGAATGCCTGCTGTGATCCTGAAGCCATGAGATGCCATTAGGGATTCACGTCTGCCTGACAGAGGCCCTCCTGCATGTCACTTTCAGAAGTGGACTCAGTTTTAGTCATTTCTGGTAGCAAAAGAGAAATCATTACCTGAAAAGTATAACCCTTCACTCTACAAATGAGTTATCTCAAGGCCACAATGATGGAGGAACTTATTCAAACATCCCAGCTTATTATCAGCTCCTCTAGAATTAGGACGACTGTCTTGTTTCACTGAGCGGTTTTCACTTCAACTCACTAACTCCATTTATATCCATAATTACTATTCACGCCTTTGCTTCTAACACATGTTCACCCTGTGGGTTTCATGCATTTCCCTCTACAGTTCACTATAGTGAACAACTGGGATGGGCATTCTCTTCAATTTGAAACATTAGCAAGACAGTGTTGTCAAAGGGTAAAATCATCGTGAATTTCAGTCCTTGTGTTAAGACACGTTCATTTAAGCTGTTGGCACTTGGCAGGGTTAAAGAAAACAAGAAAGTGTGGCCTTTGAACCACCAGACCTGGATCTGATTCCCAGCACAGCCACTTGTTAGCTGTTTGATAGAACACAAATTGCCTTCCTTGTCTGCACTTGTTTCCTTATGTGTATGAATGATAATAATAACTGCCTGGCCAGGTAACTGTAAGGAATTGCGAAAATATATGTTTCATTGCATTTAATGTCAGGTACATCCAAGACATTCTGTAAATGGCATCTGTCTCTTCCCTGCTTTTCTCTTGAAGCTCTAAGAAATTATGGCTATTTTAGTAGACAGAAGGTGTGATTTTTCAACTCTTATATTTGTGGAAGGCCTACACCCCTGTATTCTTGGAATATCAGATACTTAAGACCATAAAATGGAGAAATTTCTACCTCCTTCAGTGCTGACAGATAGAATAATCACCAATGTCTTCTTAAGAGCAACATGCCTTGAAAACCCCCAAATACAATATAAAGTTTCAAACATGAAGCCTGACTAGCCATTCATTTTGCTTTAAGAAATTTATATCCCACTTTTCATAAAAAGATTAGCATAAAAAATCAATTTGGGGAACTGAAATAGAAAATAAAATATCAGTGGTAATTACTTCACTTAGCAAAGTAATTCTTAAAGATGGCCATAATTTTCATAATAGGCAATTGATTACAATAGTAACATGAGAAGTGAATAATTATTTAAACTCAGCTTTTAATGGGGTTTTTATGACAACACAGAATATGTAAAAATAAAGATATGTATGCACAATCAATATATCATTAGGCTAAAATTCTTATTTAACTTTTTTATGGTTTTTTATTCTGTGCGTTCATATAGAGCGAGTGACAGATTTAAAATGAAGGAGATTTACAGTAAAGGTAAAATACATACAGGATTAAGGAGCTTTTCTTTTGGTGATACCCAGCCCCCAAACCTTAGACTGATTTTTAGGTCTCTCCCTATATGAATTGCAATATTCACAGTCTTTGCTTGTATGTGTTTGTTCAACTAAAGGAAAGGGAAAAGGTATATGCATACCATAGAGCAGGAGTTAGTGGTCAAATAGGAAGAATTTCCAGTAATCTAGGAACTAGGATCTGGGTTATATTTCTGTTGTGAGGGATAGCAATTTTCTTGTTGGAAGTAAACATTTTGTTGCTTTGGTTAGGAGTGAGAGGGGAAGAAACTATAACACAGTGACTATAGATCAGAAAGCAGATTGCCACTTTTGCATCCCACCTCCATTGAGACATTCCACAGATATGCAACAAGCTGGGCAGATTACCTTCCGGCTCTGTGCCCACATTTGATAATCTGCCAAGTGTCGATGACAATAAGGCTCACACCATTGGGCCACACAGAACTTGAGCAAGATACCTAATGTAAAACACTTAGCACAATGCAGGCCATACAATTAGCACTCAGCAAATGTTTTCCTTTATTAAAGAAGGTAGTGAACAATGACAAGTAAATGAACATTTACTTCATTTATGTCATTTGCACTTGAATGCTGTACATCTTCGATGTCTATACATTGTGCTTGGGTATCTACACATCTTCGATTCACAGAAGAGACCCAGCTCAGCCAGGACTTAAAGGAGCTGATCCCTCTTCTCAAGATGAAAAATCTAACATCAGAAGCTGTTTTTCTGCCCTGCACCAGTGTGAGGGGCACCCTAATTCAGGAATTTTACTAATTACTTTCTGGCAAAGCATCTGGTGCTCCACGCTTTAATTAGCATGCACTGCTATTTCTTCTGTAAGACGTGCAGCAGTCCTCTCAAAGGGGATGGTTATGAATGGGGAACAGCTTGATAACGAAGCCAAATCTACATGCACCCCACTGGAGGAAATTCTTTTTATGTGCAAATATGGAAGAACAGTAGCAGACAGTGTAGAGTGATAGAAAGAGCATGGACTTGGGAGCTGGACAGTCATAGGATTGAGCTCCACTCTGCCACTCACCACCTATGTGACTTTGGACAAGTTATTCAACTCTTGGGAGTGATCACTTATGAAATGGGGAAATAATAGCTACTTGCTGGGAAGATTCAATAAAATAAGATGATGAACATAAAGTGCCTGAGCTGATATCTGTCTGTCCCATGGCTTGCACTCCATTGACCGTAATTTTAATTGCCACTATTAAGAGCTTCGCTGTGCCCATTCAGTGCTTACAAGGAGTGGCCTAGCTTTACGGAGTGCCAGCTTTACAAGTATTAATTAATTCATTTGATCTTCTTAAAACCCATATGAGGCAGGAATAATTATTAGTGTAAGTCCCATTTTACAGATGAGAAAACTGAGGCACAAAATGGCTAAAGGAGTTGCCTAAGGTCAGACAACCAGCGAATTACAGAACCAGGCCTTGAACCCAAGCCAGCTGACTCCAGCATTCACACTCATACCACTGAAATAAACCATTCTCGTTCCACTGACATAAACCATCTCTGAAGAGATTGGTAACTAGCTTTCCTCCTCTGCTTCTCCTTCTCATAGTAAATTGGGTCCCTTCCGTAGCACTTACCACCACCTTGTACTAGATTCACAAATGCACATGGCTCCCTTGGGAGGCCGAAAGATCCTTCCCCATCTTTTTCACATTTGGTTCCCGGAGGTATTTGATGCCATCCTCCACCATGTACGTAAGCAACAAATAGTATAAAAATTGAGGCACACAAATTTTGGAGAAAGCCTAAATGCCCATCAACTGACGAATGGATAAAGAAATTGTGGTTTATATACACAATGGAGTACTACGTGACAATGAGAAAGAATGAAATATGCCCTTTGTAGCAACGTGGATGGAACTGGAGAGTGTGATGCTAAGTGAAATAAGCCATACAGAGAAAGACAGATACCATATGTTTTCACTCTTATGTGGATCCTGAGAAACTTAACAGAAGTCTATGGGGGAGGGGAAGAAAAAAAAAAAGAGGTTAGAGAGGAAGAGAGCCAAAGCATAAGAGACTCTTAAAAACTGAGAACGAACTGAGGGTTGATGGGGGGTGGGAGGGAGGGGAGGGTGGGTGATGGGTATTGAGGGCACCTGTTGGAATGAGCACTGGGTGTTGTATGGAAACTAATTTGACAATAAATTTCATATAATAAAAAAAATTGAGGCAAAGAAGATTGGAGGAATTTTCTCTGACAGGACAATCATATTCCAACGTGTTTAGCAATGCAGTCTGATTGACTCTCAAGACATTTTCAGACATGATTATGGAAAGTCTTGAAGGAAGATGGGAAGATGGTCAATTGCCATCACTCCCGACTGTACTACTAACTCTTGAAAAGGTGATGGTGTGTGACTTAGATGCATTGTAGTTGTAGGAATGAGCAGCCATTAAGAATTTCTGTGTGACTTCACTTCCACACTGTATTTGTTGAGTTCCTCAAGGCCATGGCCTTTCCTAGTCCTGTGAGGAAGCAGAGAGCATTGGTTATGTATTAAATGGCTGAGCAGGCTTCGAAGTCAGACCAAGTGACTCTACTGTGTTCTTCCAATTTACCATGCACTCATCAATACCTCTTCAAATTCCAGGATCCAGTTTTATGTAAAAAAAGAAAAAAAAACTGAATCTGCTTATTCTCATCCCTTGTTGTATGTGTGTGTGTGCATGTGTGTGTGTGTGTGTGTGTGTGTGTGTGTGTGACTGTGTGTGTAGAACAGCTCACAAATGAATTAACCACCTGCAGCCTGTAAAACTCTTGGAGCTGATAGAGCAATAGAAATTGTACTTTCTGAACTAACCCTGGGTAGATTAATTTGTAGAGGCTTTGCGTTCATTTTGCTCGTTACCACGAAGGGACAATTCAGACAACCCGGGGCAAATCTTAGCCTCATAATTAATTATTCCAAAAAACTAGCAAGGAAGAGGTCCCTTTGTTGGGTAGTAGAAACCCCTTTTTTAAAGCCAGAATTTTCTCTCAAAAGGGAACCTTTTAGAGAAGTGGTGTCAAGTGGTCCTCCTCTGTGGTGATGGATTTACTCATGAGATGTTCAGCCCAAAGCTCATGCGTCTAACCTGCATTGGGTATCGACATGCTGTCCAACGCCGAGCATGTCATTTAACCTCACAGCTCAAGTCACCTATCTGTGAAGTGAGAGAATGGTTACATCCCTCCCTCAAAAGTAAAACAGAGTAAAGGCAGCCCTTAAAATTTTTACTCTGGAATACTAGAAGCTAAGGGGTATATTCACGAATATACATTTCTATTTGCTTTATCATTAACATCCTTTACAAATTTTTGTCTCGTTGCATGGAAAATATTTCTGAAATGTTCAAGTTATAAGTGCAGGCATGGTTATAATTTTACCTTTCTATGATGACTGTGTGATTGTTGCCTCAGGGTCAATATTCTAAAATTTTTTTCTCTGTAGAAGACACTGCAGAGTGGACCACTGAGCTAACTGACTCCAGAAAAAGCATTGACATTTGTTTCTTTGGCTGAAATGAAATATCCTCCTGAGCATTGATTATTTCTTCTAGAAATGGGGTATTAGACCTGAATCTGGTTAATTATGTGCATCAGTTCATTGGATTCTGGTTAATAGGGGCTTGCATTATTTGTCTAGAATGGAATGTTTCATTTGGTGCTTGATGGTGTTAGTGAGACAATTTCTTTAGCACAGAGAGGCAAAGGTGCATTAAAAAATAATTCAAGGGGCGCCTGGGTGGCGCAGTCGGTTAAGCGTCTGACTTCAGCCAGGTCACGATCTCACGGTCCGGGAGTTCGAGCCCCGGGTCAGGCTCTGGGCTGATGGCTCAGAGCCTGGAGCCTGTTTCCGATTCTGTGTCTCCCTCTCTCTCTGCCCCTCCCCCGTTCATGCTCTGTCTCTCTCTGTCCCAAAAATAAATAAACGTTGAAAAAAAATAATAATTCAAGAGGAAATGTTACATTGAGCATTTCTTTATCAGGGCACTTGACTCTTGAGCCTAGAAATAGTGAAGATGTCCCCATTAGATGCATAGCTCCCCAGTGATGCTCTGAAGTTTCCCTGAAGGCATACTTCTTTATCACTTGGAATATCCTTTCTTGACTATTCGGAAATGGCAGAGTTAGACAGGATTTGACACATATGTAACACATACGTGAGCTAAATATAGCTGCCTGGGGAAGAAAGAAATGTATTTCCTGACAGTTGTGTAAATAGTATCCACTCTCACCAGCTGGAGAACCATCTGAGAAACAGCCCAACCTCCACTCTGGGTCACTGTCCTCAAACCAAGGGAGCAGGAAAAGGAAGTACATATGTTACCTTCCCAGTCATTGTTTGTCACTTTGCAGGTGGGAATGTGGAGTGCTGTGTTTGTAGCTACTGGAAGGGCAGGCGCTCTTCTCTAGCAGCATCCCACACCCTCAGGTGGCATCAGCCTGCAGTCCAGCTGTTGTCGCTAAGGTTCAGTCACTTAAAACAGGTCCTGGGGTGGCTGTTTATGCACTTAAGTGGAAAAGCGGTACCCAAGTCAACCCTGAGATTTAGCGAGGACACAATAATTGCTTTCCTTTCAACCACAGGTGATGCATTTGCCACCATGGAGTATAACACGCTGCTGCTTTCAGTCATAACAGGAGCGACGGGAGAGAAATACAGGAGGAAATAGAAAATGTCAAAGAGCTCAGGGTTGGAAATTGCATTTTGCAGATGCCATTAAGCTCTGTCAGGAGAGAAGATGAAAATGCTAATTGACAGATTTAGTTATGTTTTATTGTTTGTGAGCTGCTGAGTAAGTCATCAGATGATGCTGTTTAATCATTAATGTAAAACTTTGGAGAAATTCGTCAGTTGTTTGCTATTCATCTTACACCCTCTCCACAAAGGTGTCTTAAACTACTCTACCCTGCCAGCAAGAAAAGGAGAGAGTATAAATATTTATATTCAGCCCCAGAACTGATAAAAGTTAATCTGTGCAGCACAAGAATATTAATTATAGTGTAAAAAATTTAGTATCAGTCAAGGACAATTAGGGTACCTTTTATATTTCACCTAAAACTGCGCGCGCGCGCACACACACACACACACACACACACACACACACACACACACATACACACATTCACTTACATGCACGTCTTCACCCAGAGTTTCTTCATCTGTAATATAAGTAGACTAATAGTAATTATATGCCACATTGGTGTGTGTGTATGTGTGTGCGTGCATCTATGTGTGAATTAAATAAATTAATATATGTTAATTGTATATAGTGTATGCTCAATAGTTTTTAGCTGCCACAAACACTGTGTGATTCAGTAAGTTATACATCAAAAATAAAGTTATAATTAAGAGACTTGCAAACTATTTTTCTTTTTGTTAATAGATGTTTTATGCCACAAACCTGTACTTTTTTTTTAATGTTTATTTATTTTGAGAGAGAGAGCACAAACAGGGGAGGAGCAGAGAGAGATGGAGAGAGAGAATCCCAAATAGGCTCCATGCTGTGAGTGCGGTGCCCGATGCAGGGGCCAGTCCCTTGACCATGAAATCATGATCTGAGCCGAAATCAAAAGTTGGATGCTTAAATGACTGAGCCTATACTTTTAAAAAACAGTATACAACACATCTTTTTTAAAAAGTTAGTTATTGATATATTAAGGGGGAAAAAACACTTTTCTTTATCCTATTCCCTTCTAATTCTGGAAAATAGTGCCCAGTATTACATTCTCTTTCATTTTCATAGCATCTTCACCCCCCAGGTTAAAGCTTACAGCTCAAGGGTAACAGGAGAACATTTAAGCAACATAGATTCCTCAGACTTGTCCCAAAGCCACAGCTCAGAAGACCAGAATTCATTTTGTAAGACTCCTTGGGTGATTTGGTGAAGCTGGGCAGAGCGGTGGTGAACTCTTCGTCCCTGTACAGCGTATGATGGTCTGTATTCGTTTTCTAGTGCCACCGTAACAAGTGCCACAGGCTGGGTGTCTTAAACAGCAAACATTGATGTTATCACAGTTATGGAGGCTAGAAATCCATGATCAAGGTGTTGGCAAGGTCATTTTTATTGTGAGGCTTCTCCCCTCAGCTTGTAGATGGCTGTCTTTTCCTGCTATGTCCACATAGTTTTTCTTCTGTGCCTCTCTGTGTCCTAATGGCCACTTCTTATAAGGACACCAGTCATGTTGGATTAGAGCCCACCCTAATGATCTTATTTAATAGTATTCACCTCTTTAAAGGTTGTATCTTCAAATACAGTCACATTCTGAGATTCTGAGGATTAGGACTTAAACATGTATTTTGGGGGTATACAATTCAGCCCATAGTAGAGTCCTTTGTCTTCTTTAGTGTATTCAAAATTCTGGAGCATTCAGCAGTTATAAAATGCACACACTATTCCAGAATTAGCTGTGATGACTAAATTAATTGAGTAATCATTTGATGTCTCATAGTACAAATATTTTCTCTTGTATCTAACCTGAATTTCACAATTTAGGTGACTTTATGTTACAGCCATTGTCGAGTCCAATCTCCCCTTCAGCTTCTCTCCAGTGCTTTGCCCATTTCACACCTCCGATTTTATCAGCTATTTTCTCTCTCTCTCTCTCTTTAAGTATGATTTATTGTTAAGTTAGCTAACATACAGTGTATACAGTGTGCTCTTAGCTTCGGGAGTAGATTCCCATGATTCATTGCTTACATACAACACTCAGTGCTCATCCCAACAAGTGCCCTCCTCAATGCCCATCACCCATTTTTCCTTCTCCCCCAATACCCCATCAACCCTCAGTCCTCTGTATTTAAGAGTCTCTTATGGTTTGCCTCCCTTCCTCTCTGTTTGAAACTATTTTTCCCCATCCCTTCCCTGCAATGGTCCTGTTAAAGTTCTCAAATTCCACTTATGAATGAAAACATATGTCTTTCTCTGAATGACTTATTTCACTTAGCATAATACTCTCCAGTTCCATCCATGTTGTTGCAAATGGCAACATTTCATTCTTTCTCATTGCTAAGTAGTATTCCATTGTATGTATAAACCACATCTTCTTTATCCATCCATCAGTTGATGGACTTTTGGACTCTTTCTATATATTTTTTTCTAATTTAGTTTTTAATGTTTATATTTGAGAGAGAGAGAGAGAGAAAGAGAGAGTAGGGAGCAGGGCAGGGAGAGAGGAAGACACAGAACCTGAAGCAGGCTCCAGGCTCCGAGCTGTCAGCACAGGCCCCATGTGGGTCTTGAACTTACGAACCATGAGATCATGACCTAAACTTCAGTCAGACATTCAACAGATTGAGCCACCCAGGCGCCCCTCTTTTTCTCTTTTTTAAGGCTTAACTATTCTTTTTTTTTTTAATTTTTTTAATGTTTATTTATTTTTGAGACAGAGAGAGACAGAGCATGAACAGGGGAGGGGCAGAGAAAGAGGGAGACACAGAATCTGAAACAGGCTCCAGGCTCCGAGCTGTCAGCACAGAGCCCAACGCAGGGCTCGAACTCACAGACCGTGAGATCATGACCTGAGCCGAAGTCGGCCGCTCAACCGACCAAGCCACCCAGGCGCCCCATGGCTTAACTGTTCTTTATTAAAACTGATGGTGTCTTTGGTAGGTAAATTCCACCTCGAGCTCCTCTGCTTCTATTATTTTTTTCTCTTTTGCTACATCTACTGGAAAACTGTGAAGCCTGCCTGGAACTCCCTCTTCTTTTTATTTATTTATTTATTTATTTATTTATTTATTTATTTATTTATTAATGTTTATTTATTTTTGAGACAGAGAGAGACAGAGCATGAACGGGGGAGGGTCAGAGAGAGAATGAGACACAGAATCTGAAACAGGCTCCAGGCTCTGAGCTGTCAGCACAGAGCCCGACGCGGGGCTCGAACCCACGGACCGTGAGATCATGACCTGAGCCGAAGTCGGCCGCCCAACCGAATGAGCCACCCAGGGGCCCCATCCCTCTTCTTTTTAAATGCAGTCCCTAGCGAACCCCTCCCTTGCCCACTGGCCATTTTGCTACCCCCTGCTTGCACTTTGTCCACCACGGGCCGGTGCACTGCAAAGTAGGAGTAGCTGACGAGGCCAGACGTGAAGGCTGAACCACTCCTGATGGCTCTGCCAGTGTAGCCTCTGTCTTAGAACAGCCCCTCTCAAATAGCCCCCCTCTCAGGCTTCTTCAACAACTTAGTGGAAAACTCAATTCTATCTTCTGAAATTTTAATAGAGGAGGTTTAATGGCTGATATATGAGGGTAAAGGAAATAGTTAAATGAAACTCTAAATGTTTCCTTAAACAAATTCCATTTTATTGTCTTACTTTTTCTTCATAATAAGAGGTTCATGGTAACTACAGGGCATTTCCACATAAAGGGTGTATTTAATCATTTGTCCTATGATTATAGATACCCTAGGGGAATAAAAATCTAATATTATGATTGCTGTAAGTTTTTCTTTCCATGAAACTTTCCAGCATTTAATCATATTTCAGCACTACTCATCCAAGGTTGAAATGCAAGTTCATTTCAAATTAAACATGAGGCATGCATCCAGTCTACCTTTCGAATAAAATTTGTATATATTTTTCTCCATTTGTAGATGGGTTGGTTGCTTTCACTCCTTGTTACCAAGACATCATAACTGAGTTCACAGTGTTTGGTATTTTCCCCATGTTTCTGTTATGTGTTCATTATTTAATGCTCTTAAATTTTTAACATTTTGGCTGTCAAAGTATGTCAAGTGCTGTCCAGGCCAGGGAGCCTCTAGGAGCTGTATGTGGTGGTAAGAGAAGTCAGAAAGTGTTAATCTTTTTCAACTTCTTCTTCTGCCTCTGTCATTTGGATCTCAATTTTTCCTCTTAAAAACATACTAAGTTTTAAACATCTTGATTCTCATAAGAACTCAGCTGCTCTGTTGAAGACAAAATAGATTAAAAAATACTAGTCTTCCCCAACCTTCTGCATCTTGGGCTTCATCCACTTCCTCAAGTCCTCCATTTGCTACTTTCCACCCAAAATGGCATAATGAGAGTGTTCAATGTTCAATGAATTTGAGGACGGAGTACAAGATTTCCAATTTGCAGGGATGTGTATAAATCAACATGGGAAGATTACCATAGTCTTTTCTGCAGTGAGAGGTAGCATGTTGGAATAGAGAGAATACAGCTTTGGAGGTAGAGGAACATGGTTTCAAATTTGGTTCTACTGACTAGGTAACTATGGGCTGAATGGAAGTAGGTAGAGAGTAGGGTGATGTTCATATTTGAGCTCTGAGGATGTGGACAGTGCCTGGTCTGCATCAGAATTTTTCCACCTTGACACCATTGATAGCCTGAAAAATTCATCATTGTGGGGACTGTCCTGAATATCGTAAGAGGCTTAGCAGCATCCCTGGCTTTTACCCACTTGCTGCCAGGACCTCCTCCCTTCTTTCCCAGATACAACAACCAAATAAAAAAATGTCTCCTGGAGTTCAAGGTCACCCCACAGTGGCAAGCACTGGTATACCTTTTCCCTTTTAGACTTACCACTGGAAGAACCCTACAGGTATGAATATCCTATTGTCTTATGAAGAATCCAAGGCTAAGGAAGGACTAATATTTAAGGATTTTTCAGAGGCCTGAAGAATTTTAGCAACCATATTAAATATATTTACTAGTTTTTAAGCAATATAGAAAACCTTTCAAATGCTGTTTTCCTAGATCCTAGGGGGAGAGAGTTATTATTTCTACCCATTTTTTCCATTACTAACACTGCTGCATTTTGTGAATCCTCAAAAAAAAAAGTCATTTATTTAGTCCAAGCAATACATTTGGTCTACAACCTGCAGAACAATTAGAATCTTCATTTCATTTTGGGTACACTAAGACCATAAATAGCAATGGCACTGGACCATGATTATTAAGCTATCTTCATTCTTTGCATAGAATTGGGATTTTAATATTTCTCAGGTCGTTTCTCACGTTAACAATATAAAGGTAAAAAAAAAAAGTTGTAGGTGCTGAAGATGGAGCATTTGGTAGCCAGCTTTCTTTCTGGAGGGAAAAAAGGGAAAAAGACATAGCCCAAGTGGGAGCAGTAGTGTGTTTCCATCTGCTAAGCACCAGATTTGAGGCAGGATAAGGGTTAGCAGCTGAGGGCACAGGCTGGCACTGGAAATTTGATTCCCAGGGTTTCCCATTTTTGCCTGCCCCCCATAATCACCTTGGCTGCCTGGTAAATGCCAAAGTCTTTTTTGTGGAGATTCTAATTTGAGAGGCTTGGGGTTGTGCCCAGAAATAGGTATTTGTAAGAAGATTCCCCAGGGGAACTTTATGATCAAGTAAGATTAAGAAACACTGAAGTCCAAACCTTTTCTACTCAGAATGTGGCCCACAGTCCAGGAGAAGTAGCTGGGAGTTTATTAGAATCAGATTCTGAGCCCCTAGTGCTGAGGCATGACCTGGCATGCTGCATTATTTCTTCTTCTCCTCCTCTTCTCCTCCTCCTCCTCCTCCTCCTCCTCCTCCTCCTCCTCCCCTTCCTCCTCCTTCTTCTTTTTTTAATGTTTATTTATTCTTAAGAGAGAGAGAGAAAGAGCATGAGCGGGGGAGGGGCAGAGAGAGAGGGAGACAGAGAATCCAAATCAGGCTCCAGGCTCAGAGCTGTCAGTACAGAGCCCGATGTGGGGCTCAAACTCACAAACTGTGAGATATGACCTGAGCCAAAGTTGGACGCTTAAAGGACTGAGCCACCCAGGCGCCCCGGGGACTCTGCATTTCTAACCGGCACCCAGGAGATGCTGATGCTTCAGGTCTGTGCACTCCATTTGAGCAGCAGGATGCTGGTGGCCTTAGGCGGGGGGAGGAAAGAAGGATGAGTCATCATTGAATCCTGCTCTGTGGGTGATGTCACAGATCTCACATGTCATTACAATGGGACAGAGGGTTGTTGATACGGGGGCGTGGAAGGATATGAATCTTCAGGTTAATATTGCTAATGTCCAGAATTTCAGGTTTCCTTAAAGTATCTCACACGAGAGTCTGCAAAGTATCTCTGAGGGAAGGTAGAACCGTTAGCTGTTGTTTAAGGACCCTTTGCCCTCAGTGATCCCATCTTACCAGCCCGGTGGTGGGTTTTATTGTTTTTCATTCAGGACTGTCTTTTTTTTTTTATTTTTTTAAATTTTTTTTTTCAACGTTTATTTATTTCTGGGACAGAGAGAGACAGCATGAACGGGGGAGGGGCAGAGAGAGAGGGAGACACAGCATCGGAAACAGGCTCCAGGCTCTGAGCCATCAGCCCAGAGCCCGACGCGGGGCTTGAACTCACGGACCGCGAGATCGTGACCTGGCTGAAGTCGGACGCTTAACCGACTGCGCCACCCAGGCGCCCCCATTCAGGACTGTCTTAAGTAGCTGCCTTTCCTCTGCCAGAAATGCTGAGCCATTCATCTCTGAATCGGCCCACCCTGCTAAATGAGTGTAAAAGAGAGCTGCATGATTATATTTATTTGTTAATCATAACTCCTGAGAGGCGGCATCATGCCTTCATCCAAACATTTACTGGATGGTTTCACCTTTTCTGTAGCTCATATCATCAGCAGCGTTTTGCTGATAAGGTCTGGTAAAAGTGTACACTTCAGGCTTGTTGAAAAGAGGATAGGCAGGTCAAAGGCACAGTGTGAGGGACACAGGTGGTGATGATCCCTGTAACAAATGCTGAGCTGGCAACCCCAAGGCCAACAAAGAGAAGATACTCTTCACATCTTAGTCCCAGCAAAACCTCTTTGGCTCTGATTTGATTCATTGCGCATCCTTGAAGCCATCAATATCTCCAGGGAAATGTGATTGCTGCCTGCCTTTCATTCAGGTCACAGGTTCCACCCTGGGAGCAAGAATCCAGTGCCACAGGGTAGGGGAGGAGTGGTTCTTAGAAAGAAGGGGGCTTCCTGATCTCCTGAATCACATTATGTCCACCACAGGTGCCCACCAATAACCTCGAGCAATGCAGTGTCCCTTAAACCAGTGCAGAGCGGTGCGGTAGAAACCCGAGATGCCAGTGCTTAAGGGAGGCTAGGGTTGAAATAATAAAAATGAGTTATAGTGCATGAAAATCCCTCGGGAAACATCATCTCAAAGGGCTTGTGCTATGAAAGAAAGCCAGTTTCTGTTAGAAAAGCACCTTATTGTTAGGCTTATGTAGACACTCACCCATAAATTCAGTCTTTACAGGCTGTAGTAGTCCAGTTTTCCTACAGTATTTGGACCCATCTTTCCCTAAAGGTTAGAGCACACACTCTGGAGACACAGAGTCCTCATTATAACATCTGGCTCTCCCTCACATGCTGTGTATAGTTGGAGAAGTGGGTTACCATGTTCAAGCTTTAGTTCCTCATTTATGAAGTAAGATAATGGTACCTTCCCCCTCCCGGGTGGTTGTGAGGATTATGTATGGCAGTGAGGCAGGGGACCCTGTCTATCTTTGTCACTATTATATTCAGTAGCTCTTAGCACTGCAAAAAGCAGGTGCATCGCAGAGCTTGCTGAGTGAATAAATACTTGGATTCTGAAATTGCATGGCATACAGCGTGTATTTTAAAATATGTATTTTGGGGGCACCTGGGTGGCCCAAGGACTGAGCATCAGACTTCAGCTCAGGTTGTGATCTCATGGTTCATGAGTTCGAGCCCTGCATCTGGCTCACTGATGTCACCACAGAGCTGGCTTCGGGTCCTCTCTCTCTCTCTCTCTCTCTGTCTCTCTGCCCCTCTGCCCCTCCCCCACTTGCACGCACGCACTCACGCGCGCACACACACTCTCTCTCTCTCAGAAGATAAAATTAAAATAAAAATAAAATATGTATTTTCTGTTTTTCTTACTTGATGGCAATTGATGGTCATGTGTGACACTAACGTATTCTTTCTGTTTGGCTAAAATCAGGGCTTCTTTGTAAAGCCCACGTGAAACCTTTGAAGAAATTCTAAGAGTTTCTTTTTGTGCCCCAGCTGAGGAAGCACATCTCCAGGCCACACAGCTAGGAAGCTCCAGCACTGCTGAAAGTTTCCAGAAGCCTTCCTGCAGTTCTGTCTCACACAGCTGGCTGTGAAACAGACTTTCCTACTTCCTAGAAATCCTTTAAAATATTTTTTTTTGTGCAATTCCAAGTAAATATTGTTAAAGAGTTTTCTCAGTCAGTCCGTTTTACTGCCACAAGTAAGCTCAGAGAAACTGAAACGCCATTCAGGCCTTCTGTGCTGTCCCAGGAGGGTCCTTCTTGCTCCTTGAGCCAGAAAGGGAGCTGTTTGCTCGGAAGGCCTGGTTTACCCCTCCATTCTGGTTTGTAGAGGGAGAGGTAAGCTAAATTTAATGCAGTCCAGCCTTTTTAAAGTTTTAATTTCAAGCTTTGGTTGTATCTTAGAATCCCAGAAGAGGTTAAAGGATGTATATGAGGGCTGGCATTTTTATTTTTTTATTTTTTTATTTTTATTTTTTTTTAACGTTTATTTATTTTTGAGACAGAGAGAGATAGAGCATGAACAGAGGAGGGGCAGAGAGAGAGAGGGAGACACAGAATCTGAAACAAGCTCCAGGCGCTGAGCTGTCAGCACAGAGCCCGACGCGGGGCTTGAACCCACGGACCGTGAGATCATGACCTGAGCCGAAGTCGGACGCTTAACCGACTGAGCCACCCAGGCGCCCCATGGTATTTTTAGAAGACAGACCTGGAAATTAAGATTTCCGTCCAGAGCTCAAGATCTATCTCACGCAGTGCAGGTGACTTTCAGCAGCCCGGGGGAGTTTCTGGGAGTTTCTTTGGGCATAATTTGAAATGGTTGGTGCCAGGCTGTAGGTGGGACAACCATTTCTCACAGTAAGAAGCTAAGAGCACCTGAGGGCTAGAGTCTTATCAAAATAGCATCAGGAATGTTATTATATTATTATTATTTAAACATGTGTCTGCAGAACTCTAGCCCTTTAGAAATGTGATTTGGTCTGGGAGTGTGATTAGGTTTAATTTACTTCTCTGTCATATTCCACAGACAACTGTGCTGGTTTTGCCAGTTTTATTTATTTTATCTCTTTTGCTGCCAGTGCCGCCCACCCCTCCCTGCTCCTACCCCAACCGCATGGCCAGGAGTGAGGTGGTGCACAGGAAATGTGTGCCTTGAGGTGCGGTTGGCCTTAACGAATGTTAGTACATAATGTGTAGGCAGGAATTTTGTTTTTAATTGGGTAACTCGTGTTAGGAATCAGTTATGTTGTTTATAGGTGATTCTCCTCACCTCTCTTAACCCAGCGTCTCCCTTCTTCAGCATGGTCTTGGTCGTTGGTTTCTTAACCTTGGTCTTTGCTTATTTAACCTCCAGTAAATGATATGGAGGAAATTCCCAAAATGCTGAAAAAAGGAGAGATGCTAGCTGCTCTAACGATATCGTGAGAAAAGAAAAGCGAGTGCGATCCATGGATTATCTGTGTGTCAATGATCCGTGCAGCTAATGTTTGCTGAGTTCATCTTTTGTGGCAGATACTATCTTACTCATTTTTACATGCTTTCTCTGATTTAATTCATTTTTTCTGGTTTTACATGATCACAGGAGTGAAGTTAAAGAGTATTGTCAAATACCCATAAAGGATATAAATTATTTTCTCTACTAAATCATTTTCTCCACTTTTACCCAAACTGGGATCTATTTGAAAACACACTAGTAATAAATGTCCAAAACAATTTGTTGAACAAATAGATGAAAGGATGGATGGATGGATGGTTGGATGGATGGATAAATGAATGCTTATTTGCAGCTGGTCTAAATGGAAGCATATTAATTAAATCTTTCCACATTAAAAATCTTAGAGGCCTTTGAGGTAATATAGTCCAGCAGTTCTCAAAGTGTGCTCCTAGACCAATAGCATCACCATCAAATGGGAACTTGTGAGATATGCCCATTGCCAAGTCTTGCTTCAGGTCTCTTGAATCAGAAGCCCCAGGGGTGGGCCCAGCAATCTGTGTTATAACGAGCCCTCCATGTGATTCCGATGTTCCCTGAAGTTTGCTGACCACTGATCTGGCTGCATCTCCTCATTTTATAAAAAAGGAAACTGAAACCCAGAGGACTCATAGTCTACATAGCTTCTGCATGTCCTAGGCTCTGACCCCGGGACAGATTCTGAAATGCAGTTTTTTGAAGAACATTCTCTATGGGCTAGGAAAATTATGAAAAGAAAGGTAATATTTTTTCTTTTATTTTTGATGATTACACATTTTGTTTTCAAGTACTTACTCAAATATTGTTATTTGAACCTTATGGGTCCAGATTTCTTATCAGTAAAATGGGGATAGAAGTACTTGTTTTACTGGTATGTTGTAAAAGGTAATTTAACTTGACGGTGTTATGTTGAGAATAAAGCTTTAGGTAAAATGTGATTTTTATAAATTATTTTCCCACAAGTTCAGTTTTAATAGGCTTTAATCATACCTCTGGACCTCAATCCTGGGTGGAATGATAGCCTTTCATTATAAAATAGGTCTCTGTAATTTACTATATATAACTTTCCTGCATCCATGCTTTGTCCTGTTTTCAGAGGCCATAGCTGATGCATTTAGCAGAGCGTCATTTGTACAGTGGGTACTAAAATATTTGTTTGAACTACTTGTGTCTTTACGGATTAGAAGGACTCTGTCTAATCAAATCTATTGACTTTCTCCTAAGCAAACCTAGTGTATATAAAATGGACTTTACCAAAGTGATGAATGAAGGGATGATACTTTACAAATGATTGTGAGATACAGTAGCTATAAAATGTTTAAAATTAGACACGGGGCGCCTGGGTGGCTCAGTCGGTTAAGCGTCGACTTCGGCTCAGGTCACGATCTCGCGGTATGTGAGTTTGAGCCCCACGTCGGGCTCTGTGCTGACAGCTTAGAGCCTGGAGCCTGTTTCAGATTCTGTGTCTCCCTCTCTCTCTGACCCTCCCCCGTTCATGCTCTGTCTCTCTCTGTCTCAAAAATAAATAAACGTTAAAAAAATTTTTTTTTAATTAGACACATAATTTTTACAAAAATATAACTTTCATGTAAAGTAAATGCATAAACATTCAGTATTTTAAGATTTAGCAAGTTAGGTTGAGTATTGGGCAAAGACAAGGCATAGTTATAATTAAAGTTGAGAAGGCAATACTGTCAAACTGGAGTGAATTAAACAGCTATTGGGAATTGGGACTTGATCTGGTTATAATCCTGGTTTTGGTGTTTCAGTCTAAGAAAGATAGAAGAGGAAGGGTTCAAACACACTGAAGGTTGCCAGGGATACTTGATTGTTAAGCTAGGGATGTGGCAAGAAGTAGGTAATTGAGCTCTTGAAACCGGAGAAGTCAGGTGCTTTAAACAGCCAGATTTAACAGGAAACTAGATGTCTCCATGTGCAGGCAGCCAGACAGACCTTGTGCTGTTATCATTCACTTCCCCCCTTCTTACAAAATGTCCCTACCATTTTTGTCATCTTATATCTCTAATGGATAAATGCAGCTTTCAAACATTGGAGTATCCTAGCTTCAGTACAGCTTTGTGTTCCTGTTTTTCCAAAAAACATGGTAGTAGAATCTGTTTTTGTCATTATACACACTATGCTAATGTGGCAAAGCACGTGAGTAGTCTAGATTCTAAAGCAACAGTATGCCCAATGCTTGTGATCCTGTGAGAAAAGAGAGCACGAGTGTTCAAAAAGTACACCAGTCATTTCCGTAAGGGATAGCTAAGTCTATTTAAAGCACTAAAACAGGAATATCAATAATGAACTAGTGTGGACTTAGATGTAGTCCAAGAGTATAATTGAGTCTATTATAGTCGAAGGATTCCTCCCAGTGAATGACACAGAACAGAAATTGATATAAGCACAGTATCCAAGGTGCGGGCATGGCTGTGATGTAGACAGACCTATCTTTGGAGCTCTGATCTGGGGGAGGAGTTGAGAGGAGGAGAGCTCTGAGAGTGAACCTCAGATGATGGTGACCCCTTGGTCCCAAGTGGAGCAGTCCACTTAGGATGAAGCAAGATCTGGGTGAGTTATGGTCCATGCTGGAACGAACAGCCACTGCTTCAGTGGATGGTGGATGAGCAAAAAAAGTCTGTCCTAGAGTTAGTGATGGTCCATAGCACTGAACTTCAAGGCTGAGCTCATTCTCACATCATTTTTAGAAAAACTGAAGCCCAGTTATGAGGAATGGGCAAAGAGGCTGATAGTAATAGAGGAAAAGGTGATCATGGAAGAGTGTCCAATTTGTCCCAATTTTCTCAAGACTTTCCCAGTGTTAGCACTGAAACTTCACATACTAAGAAACTTCTCAGCCATGGGCAAGCAGGGGTGCACTACAGTTGAAATGGCCTGGAGGTAGTTAGAGCCCAATTCCCATATTTTTCAGCAAGGACAGCAGATACAGAGCTTTGCCAGCAAGTGGAGGTCTAGAGACCACCTACCAGGGAGGATGCCGACTGAATGAGTCATAGAGAGCCAGTGTGCTTGAAGTCCAAGTTCTCTCCAGCCTGTCAGCTTGGAGCAGGCAGAAAGCAAGCAGTAGTGAGAATTTAGAGATAGTCCAAAAGAGAAATTTGACTTTGTTTTTCTGGTAAACTAAACCATAGCACTGAGTCCTTCAAAAATAATTACAGGCTAAAAGGGTAAAAGATACTCTATCTGGCTAATCGTTTCTGAGACAGCCTAGTCCCAAAGCAGAGGCTCCATTTGCTTCTACTTCGTGTAGTTCCCTCATGCATACAAGTGCTGTCCAAAATCCTCAAAATCCTGCCACCTCTTGTTGTAGTAGGTTTGTTTGACTAAAATGAATAACAATGCTGGAGGCTGGAATTAGACTCACCTGCAGTTTACCCTCAATTTGCAGCCTTTCAGTCATAAAAATGAGGGGACTTTTCATGTTAACTAGCCTTATTCTTGAGTGTGATTTGTTATTATAGCAAATTTAATTTTGCATGAAAAGCGTGATAACTAATTATGTGGCATTTGCATACTCAGAACAAATTCCCCAAAATATTTGCATAAATTCCCTGATGTTCTTTTTGACTCAGTAACAACCTCATCACAGTAAATTGCCTTCCTAAATTGATTTAGCACATCTGCCTTGTCTAAGTGTGGCTGATTTTCATCAAAAATAAGGATTAGGATAGTTAAATTATTATCCACTGGTAAGTGAACTCTCTGCATGGCTACCCCATACATGTATTTTTTAAAATGGACTTCCTGTCTTGGATGATTGTTCCGGTACAAGGTACTTCCCTGACTCTTCAGGTCCCAGACATTGTACAGTCCATTCAGTTACAGGCTTTTGCAGTTTTAGAGGAAATACTTGAAGAAAAAATTGTAAATAACAGCACAGGTGCACCTGCTACCATTTTATTTATCACGGGTACTGATCTCATGTTGTTTTGTAAAATGGTACCTCCACGATTGGTAGCAATGTGGGCTTCACGGCGGTGTGGCTATTGCTGGTTTTACGTTATTTTAATTAAACTTAGATTTTTCACCAGATGCAATGAAGTAAGTCACTTAATGATTCTCCAGCACCCTACACTCAAAAATGAGATACGTTAAAAAGAAACCTTGCATTGTTACTCAATGCTCAGGGCAACTAGAGAAATGAATTATAGACTGGGGCAATCAGTTAACCTTAAATTTGGAGAGGGGGAAACATGTGGGTAATGAATGTAATGATGATGGGTAATTAATTTATTAACTGTTGATTAAGCAGTGGTTTGCAAAGTTGGGTGGGATCAGAGCCCTCAGGGGACTTTCTAAAAACATATTGCATCTGGGTGGCTCAGTCATTTGAGCCTCTGGCTCTTGATTTTGGCTCAGGTCATGATGTCGTGGCTCGTAGATTCTAGCAAGCCCCTTGTTGGGATCTGCACTGACAGCACGGAGCCTGCTTGGGATTCTCTCTCTCTCTGCCTCTCCATCCCTCGTGCTCTCTCTCTCAATATAAATAAATGAAAACATTAAAAAAAACTGAAACAAAACCAAAAGAAAACATATTTCTGGGCCTTACCTGGAGAATTTCTGATTCACGGGTCTAGGGAAAGTCCCAAGAATTTATGTTTTTAATAAGTTTGCAGGTGATGCTAATGATGCTGGTCCAGAGAACACAGTGTGTTACCACCCTGCTTCTCTTCCAGGGGTGAACTGACACAGAAATAGAGGCTCTGAGCATGAGGTTTTGCTCTAAATTAAAAATTGCTATGTGTTAGCAATATTTCTCTTTAGATTTTCCAAGTGGGAGCATTATAGACTTGTGTCACCACATTCTAACACATACTTAATTTGTCTTGCCTTTCAAGAGAGAAGAAACTTCTTTTCTCCTGAATCAGAGAGTTTCCACTGTCAGGGCAAAATGGCTTTTTAATTACCTTTCAAGCAAGAGAACAGTGCAGTTTCCTTCAGGCTGTATCAGCCCTTTGGGTTCCACTAATAAAAACACTTTTTAATCAGAAGAGTGGTAATCATTGTATACCACATTTGGGGCACTGTGGAGGATAATCTCAGTTTTTTTTTTGCTCCACATAAAATAAGCTACCGCGTTGAGAGTGGAAGGTACCAGGAAACAGATGGTACTTAATCCCGTCTCTGAGAAAAAAATGAAAGTTTGCTACTGAATTTTTTTATTGGGGTATCTTGAACTTCATAAGTCCTTTCTCTCCATCTTTCAAAACTATGCTAAAATCTTCCTCGTATGATTGGCAGCTGATTCCTAGGCAAGATTCTCCTGGAAGCTATTTCAGATACTCAGTGAAGCTGTAGGCTCAGGGTCTCGCAAGGCAAAGTCAAAGGAGAAAATTGTTCCGTAGTCTCAGAAGGGTGCATGTTTAACCACTGCTCAACTTCTCCACTATGTGCCTCGGCAGAGCTAAGACTCCAAAGTGGAAAGAGGGGCTGCTTCATGAAAGTAGGAGTCAGCCAACTGATGGAATCTATTTATAGGACACAGGGGCCCATTGCCAAAAGAGGGGCCTTCCCCTCTGACCTATTAGTCCCCACTTGGCATTTTTCTGGTCATATTTAAAGATATGAAAAGGAAGACTGGCAGCCAGATGTGTTCTGCTCTCTCCCCCCACCTCCATGCCCATTGCACCCTTATTGATGTTGGCATTGGCAACCATATTGAAATATCACTTAACTGGCCCTCAAGGAGCTGAATCTGTTTCTGTGGAATTGGCCTCTTCCTGAAGGATGTTGGGCAAGTTCAAATGTTTTCTTTTCAGCACTGGGGTTGCTACTGCTGAAGAAATGGCCTACTCCCCTCCATATTACATTAGGGGTCATCCACACCAACAGCCCTGACTGAGAAGGTTCTACTGAACAGGCTCACAGTGTCTGCGGCACAGACTCCAGTGAATTCGAGCTGTGGTTTGTTCTTTCTTAGACCCTTGTGTTCCAACAGAACCCACGCCCTACCCCAGGTTCCTGGCCCTGACTCTCAGGATGAAATTAACCCTCCATAGAGGACATCTCTCTTTTAACCTCAGTTAGAACTTCCCTTGTACTTGTCCTTTAGTATGTGCAGGGAGGGGGATGGCCACAGATATTATGCTCACATCAATCACATAGACTGTTGTCCAAGAGAACCCACTTACTCTTTCAAAGTTTGGTGTGAACTTAAAGGTTTTCTGGTTCAGCTCTTCATACTAGTTGTTTTCTTGGGAATGCTTTTGACTGTGGCTTTGTAGCTTTTGTCAATCGCATGAAAATCTGACTTTGCATAATTTTTAGCTGTTAGTACTTTTGTACATTTTGCATTGACAATACAGCTTTATTCTATGTGTGTGCACGCACACACACATACTTCGCAAAATATGGCATCTGAGAAGGTAGCTGAGAGGGGACAGCATATCTCCTCAGAGCTTCCAGCCGTTATTTCCTGTGGCGTGTGGCAGGGGGACACCCGTGGTCTCTCAATATACATTATTTGATGTTAATATGGAGAACAGGTTCAGGGGTAAGAGGAGAACATGGTGGTTAGTGTGGCAATTCATACGTTCTGCTGCCTTTTGTTTTAGAAAATGCAACAGGAAAATGTAAGTGTTTCTCTTCACCAAAACAAGTCTGGATGTTTAAATAATTAAAACAACAGCCTGCAGCCACATGAAAGTGAGGAAAATTTAAGATCCATTCCATTACTTTCATTTTCTTATTTTTTACAATGAAAAATAGACATAAATGGCATCTACTTCTGAGTAACACCCATTCCCTCCCAGAGGCAGTGGAAGGGAAGTCTTTGAAATACCTTGCTCCAGGAACAATGTTCTTTTCTTCAGTGTGATTTACGTGCTCACAAGTGAGAAGTGCAGTTTAACAGGCAACATACTCAAATCCTTGAATATTTCAGAATCAGAAAATAAAAATGCAAACAAGGTTTATGTGTTAATGTATAAATGAATAATCCCCTCACCCAGTAGGAAATACCCCATCTCCTGAGGGAAGCCTCTTACTGAAGATGAATATGGAAACATTTAAAAATATTTTTATATCCCTCTTGTGTGGCAAAGGACATCTTCCTTGGATAGGCAGCCCGGATTTTCCTACAAGAGTTCCTGGCTCTGACATGAGTGGGACCACCTGTTCCTTTTCTTTTTCTTTCTTTTGAAAATTTATTTTTTAAAATTAATTTATCTAGAGACAGGGACAGTACAAGTGGGGGGGGGGGGAGAGAGAGAGGGAGAGAGAGAGAGAATCCCAAGTGAGCTCCTTCCTGCCAGCGCAGAGCCCGATGTGAGGTTGAAACCCACAAACCCATGAGATCATCACCTGAGCCTAAACCAAGAGTCTGATGCTTAACTGACAGAACCACCCAGGCATCTCCACCTGTTCTTTTTCTAAAACATCTTTACTTTCAGTCTTATTTGCTAATGATACAGGAGTGTCAACAAACTTAAGGCCCCAACTTGCCTCAATAGAATAGGTGATGTGAGTGGTTCAGGGAAGGTTTGATTTGTTGGTTGATGGCTGGTGATGGGTTGGTTTTGTTTTGTAAGCTCCTCAGAAATGACCAAGATCACTATTTTGGAGACCATTCTCCAAAGGTGCCTCAGGGATAACTGGCAACATCTTTCTCCCTAGTTCTTAAAGTTAGATATCTGGGTCCCACCTAACTTGCACACTAACAGTATCTGTATCTCTCGGCTGGGACCTGGGATCTGCCATTTTCCCCAGAGCCTCTGTAGCCTCTCAGGAACACTGAACTTTAACAACCACCTAATATTTTCTAGAAAACTTTGCTCATAGTTTCTGTCTTCCCCTGGCACAATTTTTCTCTTTAGTTTCCCCACTGAGGACTTTGGAAAACCTACTCCACTAAAAGTGCTTTTGCCGGGACACGAATGGCCCCCATATTGAAAACTGCAGTGGTTAATTTGGGGGCCCCCCTTACTTTAACACTGATTGCATTTGCTATTCCATTCTTCCTGAAACACTATTCTGAAGTACTGGTTTCTTGTTCCTCTCTTACTGGCTTCTCCTTAATTTATTGGCTTATTCTCCTCCTCCCAAACTTCCATTACTGGATCCCATTTTCTTCAGTGTTGTTCCTTCATCAGGTGATCTCACCTCAGTCCCATGGTTTCAAATGCTGTTCATACTCACTATGGGATCCCAAATTTCTGGCTCCCAGACCTTTAATCTGAAGACAAATGTCCGCATCAACATTCCCTCTTCCATATGCAGTAGACTTCTCAAACCTAATTGCCCACAGGAGAACAATTTATTCAACACCCTATACAAACATGCTCTTTCCATAGTCTCTTTCCATAGTCTTAGGAGATGGAACATTATTCAACTGCTTAGGCCAAAACCCAAATATTATCTTTGATTATTTACTCTTTCCTTATTCTTACATTTAACCTGGTAGTAAATTCTGTCACCTTGATCTTCAAAAATACATATGAATGCAACAGTTGATGACTCTCCTTGTGATGTCCTAGTCCAAGTGACCATCCTCTCCTGCCAGTAGCCTCCAGCTGGTCCCCTTGCTTCTGCTCCTGTTGTATAAATACACTCCCATTTTTGCCTTTAAAAGTAGCAGAGGGATCGTTTTCAAACTTCAGTGAGATGGTTTCCCTCCTCAGGTAAAATACCCCTGAGATTGTTCCTTACTTCATTGAGAGCAAAAGTAAAGTTCTTACCAGGATAGTTAGACCCTTAGGATCTGTCTCTTCTCTGTATCCCATGTTTGTGCTATTCCTGGAACTTGCCAGCACACTTCTGTCTCAAGGTCTTTGTATTTGTTCTTCTCTCAGCCTATGATGAGCCTCCCAAGATAGCTGTCTGGGGTTAGTTTCCTCATTTCCTTGAGGCCTTTGCTCAAGTGTTGTCTCCTCCTTTATCAGTCTATATTCACCTGAGTCTTCTACTTCAACTCCTCTTTTCCCTCTACTCTCTTTAATTTTTCTAAATAAAACTTAACTGAATTGAATTGTTTTGTCTGTTTTCTCCACAAAAATGTAAATTTCATGAAGGTGGAGACTTTTGTCTATATGGATGCATTCCCTGACCTGGAAGAGTGCTTGAACATAAATTCACACTAAAAAATATTTGTTGCTTATTGAATTAGGCATTATTTACACTGATATCATTATTTTTTTAAAGAGAACAGTGAATGGTAATAGAGCTAAGCAATAAACTATTGCCTGTAACAGTAAGGCAATGATTCTTAAAAAGTTGTCTCTAGACCAATAGCATCAGAATCACCTGGGAGCTTGTTGGGGATATGGATTCTCCAGCCCCATCCCAAACCCACCAAATCAGAATCTTTGGGGTTGAGCCCAACAATCTGTTTTAATCAGCCCAGGTGATTCAGATGATTCAGGTGAACAAAGGAGAACCATGGCTGAGTAAACAAATGTGTTATGATCCCCCAGGTGATGCTTCAAGTGCACAAGTCTCTTAAAATGCCCTAAAGCTCTAACTAGGGGGAGAGATGACATTGGTGCCAGCTTACCTCTGGGCACATATTTCCAAGTCCTATACTAGGTGTTGAAATTATAGTGTATATCTTGACCTTTTTAGTAAAAGCAAGGAGTTTGACTTTTTCAGTGTCCCAGGACAACTTTGGAAGAGTAATAGGAGATAAAATTAGAACACAACTGTCCAGATTTTGAAGGGCACTGATAGTAGACTGAGGGGCTCTGTTATGGTGTAATGAGTGGAATGGCACTGTGTGATCCAATACTTGAGTGGAAAAAAACATGAGAAAAGTACAATATAATGATGAAATGGATTCATCAGTCAATTCTGTGTTTTGATGTGTTACCAGATTTGGAGTAGTCCTTAAACTTTCTGTGGCTGAACTCTTCTACCCACAATAGCTAGTGACCTACTTAACTGAGCATGTCCACTTATACAAAGTTCTATCAGTGTCTTTCCATCACAGCAATGATCAAAGTTGAAATGAAGACTCTGCTATGTCACTTAAATAATTGTTTTCGTGTGTGTGTGTGTGTGTGTGTGTGTGTGTGTATGTACACCATTGACTGCCATGTTGACTAATGATATGTTACTGACTTGCAGAACTTTAGGAGAGGGAGAATTATTTCTCATTTCACCTTCAACATGTGGGGGTGCACCTAAAAATAAGTTGAGTTATTTTTACCACCTAAGTGAATTCCTTCATTTAACCTATACATACTGATTTCCCAAACTGCCATTAATAGCATACATAGCTTAGAAATACAATAATCACATCTTTTTCCCCCACCTAAAACCAAGTATAATTCTTTTGTTTTTCCTCAAATAATACATAGTTATCAGTAATAGCATCTTTATCAATTTTGATAAAAATTAAAAGGTGTGTGTTTGGATTTATTCCATTTATGAGAAGAGAATGCCAAACATGAGAGGACAACCGAATTTCTTCCCTTGGCCTTGTTCAACCCGGTCAGGCAAATCAAAGCAAAACCAAAGCCAAATTTAGGAAGGTTATATAATTATCCTGAATTTGGAGGTTTATTTCTGACCTTGTTTTCCAGCATTGCATATAGCCACATCTCCCTAAATGAAGGGGACAATGAAGTCATTCTGCTTCCATTTTTGGTCTTACCAACATGGAATCTACCTTGAGAGCAGTTGGCTGTGGGAAGGGCATGCTCTGCTTCAGTTTGGCCTGGTGCAGTGAAAAATGTACTAGATTGAGCAATTGTTTGAAATCTGTCACTGTTGGACCCCAAGCAAATCATTTAACCCCAATCTGAGCCTCTATTTTGTACATTGAAATGGTAAGCATGACACAAGGCTGTTGGAAGGATCAGATAGAAGGATGCCAAAGTGCTCAAAGTGCTTCAGAAAGCTGTGACTCCAAACCTGTATCCATAAATCAATACAGAGATGTAAAGTTAGCCGCTTAGTATTTAACATTGTGTATTTGCTATATTAATTTCAAAATTATTGACTAATATTTACACTGTTGCTTACAGTATAGGCCAAGCTGTTGTAACATAGAGACCCAAAATAAAGAGTTTTAAATAAACCAGAAACTTCATTCTTTTTCATGTATGAGGCCAAAGGGAAAGTTTAGGGTGGGTGGACAGCTACTTTAAGATCAGTCAGTCTTGCCATCAGCAACATAAACCTTCTGTCTCTGGGCCCAAGGTTGTTAGCATTCCCAGCTGGGGGGTGAATGTATAATTGGCAAGTACCTTGTCTTTGGGTTGGAGATTGTTTGGATATTGCATGGACCATTTTTGCTTATGTCTTTTTGGCTTGCATTCAGATACATCTTCGCATTGACTTTGATGGAAATTGAATCTCTAGCTTAGAAGCCGTGTGTCCAACTGGAAGCTGTCTTTAAAAGAAATAACAGAATGTGTATAATGGGGGACAAGTTGGTAGTCTCCAACAAATTGAGATGTATTGTACTGCTAAGCTGTACTAATAATTTGATTTGTATTGCTTACATTGCCTTGATACAAAAATAGCAGGCAATAAAACTTTTCAATGGCTCTGGTTTCTATATGTATCTATGATGTTGCTGTTAATGGATAATAATGAAATGTTCATACATGGCAGAGGTTATGAGATGTTTGTATTCTGTAGGGTTTTCTATTCATCATGCTATCAATTATCCCTCCATTTGATAGCAAACTTTGGTTATCACTTTTGCATTGTATTGATCCTTACGAGCTCATATGACTTCCATGGCATAGATAACTAATGTCCGTAGATCTACTTCAGGATTAGGAGATCAGAAAAACACTGATTTCTTGCAAAATTGTCATTAGGTTATCTTCGAGAAGCCATTTCTGGTTTGTAATAATGGAAAAAAGTGAGTATACAGTAATTTTGGAAAAACTGCTGAATGCCCCTAAGACTGTTATAACCTTTTCAATTAAAAAAAAAAAGCAGTTCTGGAAGACCAGAGTGATAGTTTTATAATTTCAGATTCGCTTGTTATGAAACTGAATAAATAAATTGATGCTTTCATTTATTTAACACACTTTCAAGTACTTGGAATGTTCCAACTTCTCTGCTAAGTATTGGAGGATATAAAAATGAAGTAAGATGTGCTCTGAAGAGTGGTGCACATCCAAAGGAACCTGTTTTGGTAAATAGCAGGATACAGAGGATTGGACTTCGAAAGAGTGACCTAGCATGGAAGTAAATATTTGGGAGCTTCTGGATTTTTAGTGATTTTGAAAACCCAGGTACTCTACTGAATTTGCCAGTAGTAAGTGAAAGAAGGCTTTAGGGTTGAACCCTACTCTTGATACATAAAGGAATGGAAGAAGGAAGGAAAAAGTCCAAGATCTCAGAGCAGTAGCAGGAGACCAGAAACCCCTTCACAGAACACCAAGAAGGCATAGAGTATGGTTGAAAATGTCAAGTGCTGCAGGAACTAATTATAAGGAACCTGTGATTACACCTGTGGAGGTCACTTGTGGCTCTAACAGAACAATTCCACAGAAGAGTTTGCAGTGTGAGTGGAAGCAAGGTTGAGTTGTTTGATGAGTGAACAAGGAAGAGTAAGAGATGGCTGATGGAGAGATAATGGCAGTTAGATCAATTTGTTAGAGCTGGTATTCCTGAATTGATTTGTATCTCATTGGAAGAGTTTATGTTGGCACAGATGCCAGTCAAATATGAGGCCACTTTCTGTCTAGTGCTGTGTAATTCCCAAAGTTGGTATGTTTGAGCTTTTTACAATCACTGCGCAGGTGCAACTTTTCATTAAGGTGACAAATAATTTTTGAGGGCAACATCATTTATTACAGTTGTTAGTCATTTTCTAATTATGGAAATCCCTGAATTTAATGTTAGTTGCGGTGATTTGAACAGCTGGCCTCCTGGTGTGTGTTTCTTTGCCCAAAGGTGAATTGGGAACCGTACAAGAGTGCTGACACAGTTTTTACAAACTCTGCCGTAACTTACACTGATTATAACATCAAGATTATGTGGATGGATTTGGGATCTCTGCAAGCTTTGATTTTAGTATTATATTTTAAACTCCACTTAAAACTAATGATACATCAGATCCTCCCGTCATTAGAATTCATTTATAATGGGTCTTGCTCAGAACTGACCTAGATCAGACAGTAGGAGGTTCACATTAAATGGGCTTATGCTACACAGATATGCAATGTTAGGTGTATCTATAAACCTCTAATCGCTTTAAATGTTTCATACTAATTGCCTTGAAACATGTGCATTAAAGAAATGAAAGGCAAATTTCCTGAAATACATCTCCAAAATGAATTAATTTGCATAAGTTTTAGCCAAGAAGCAGATGTCTTTTTAGTGCTGTACCTTTGTTAAACTTTTAAGCATATTATACAAATATATCATGGTGTAACTTAGTGTTCCTCTCTAATCGTAACTTGGGTGAAATGCTTTTAGCAGAACACTGACAAGGGCAAGTAATAAAAAAAGAAGGACTATTGTTTCAAACACCAGCTTAGCTTTAGAACATAAACTACTGCATTGTGATATTTTAGATCTCACTTTCTAAAATTTAATTATAAAATCTTTGTGGATGTTATTTTCTGGGGCTGTATTTTCCTTTAAAAAATCACTTTTTAAATTTGTATATTGAACATATATTAAACTAGAAAGAGAAGTATACAGAAGAAATTTAACCTATGGTACTACCATATACCATGTTTTATTCTCTTTTAATATTTTGTGTATATTTTCAAAATTGTGATTAACAAAGGATTGTATTGTTTTAAATCCTATGTATCTCCTAATATTATAGTGTTTTCCATTTTATTATATATTCTTTACAAATTTAAGAAATTATGTAATTCTTAAAATGGCCAAAGTGTGCTTTTTTCTTAATAATTCCCGCAATTTTGGAAGCTAGGCTATATCCAGGTTTTCCATGCCGTCATAAATAATATCTGAACGTCATTTGTTTTAATTTGATTATTTACTCAGGGTGTTTTCTAGACATGTAGTTTTTGGGTCGAAGGTACATGTATGTTTTAATTTGCATGATCTATTATTAAATTGCTTCCCCCAATTGTTAAACATGTAGACAAAATGTACCCTTGTACTTAAGTTTTTATGATTATCAAGTCAAGTATAGAACAAGAATTTGTTCCTATGTACAGAGACTTTTCTGTGATCTTGCTTTCCTCTTTCTTGTTCTCCTCCTCTGTCCATGACAAAGATATATAATGTATACTTTACATTTTTCTTCTGGGACTTTGTTTAATTTTATATTTACATTTTTGGACATAAAATCCATTTAAATTCTTTTGAATTTTTGCTTTATGTTATAAATCCTTTATGCATCACCCAGGTTTAGAATGCATGTGTATATGCACACATGCACATGCACGTATACGTATATGTATTAGGTACATTTTCATCTCTTGGACATTTGGTATATATGTACATATACACACACCCTAAAGTAAGTTCAAGGTACATATACACACATGTTTTCAATTAAATTAGGTGCTTTACTTTCTGAGTTCATGAATAGCTAAAAATATCTTTCTGTTGCTTTGTTATAGAATAGCTACTTGATTGGTGATATCTATGGAATAAAACTCAATGTCTGTGTACCTTATTTCAGTGGACATCAGGGATGGCTGGAAACTATGAACAGCCTACCTGAAATCCTTGGTAGGAAACCCCTTTGTCAGTTTGGATGCCCCATCCACTATTTTTCTTTTACTCTTATGCAAGTGGGTGTGTGGATAGTTTTTCCATAATTTCTGCCTGGAATGTGATGTGATGAGCCTTTTCGATGTGTATATTCAAGTCTTCTTTTTTCCTCTATATTCTGAAATATTTAATTATCTCTTAGTTCATTGTTTCCATTCCAAATCTTGTAAAATACTCAAAAGCCATAATTGTTAGATAAACCTGTTTTCTGACCTAATACCCGTTGTGTCTCTCTTTTCATCTTTATCTTTTACTTAATTTACTTAGATTTGGTTTGTCCTCCATAGGACTGTGTATGTGATTTCATCATCAGTTCTACTCTTGTACCTGATGTGGGTTTTTTCATAAGGAAAATGAGTAGATTAGAATGTTTATCAAGTTAATAGCATTACTTTGGATCAAGTCTTTGTGGTGAGGACATAAGAAGTAAATGGTGGCCAAAGCAATGCCTGAGACACTGACAGTCTTCACAGGTAAACTGTGTTGTGGACCGTGAACTCTGACACCAAGGATAATGGGGATATGTGCATATGTATTTTTCTAGGTTATAGTAGTTTCAGTCTTCACTAACTGGGTGGTAGACACACTAAGTGAATCCTGCCATAGAAGGTGCAGAAGAGTATTTAAGGACCTGACCTAGATGGTTTCTAGATGAGATACTTGAGGAGTAGACTTCATTCGTGTGACCAGTTCAGTGCCATTACACCAACACCCATTGGCCCCTCTTCACTAAGGCATCATTCCATGATGGGGAGAATCACCCCATCGTAAAAATCCCAGTGTAGGATCAACAGGTTTCAATTTTGCAATGGTGGTTGATATTTCCTTGAAATTCTTAGCTCACCCACCTCCCCTTTTATTTCATTTTATTATTTCAGCTTACCCATTTTTACAAAATTAATTTGGCTGTCTTTTCATCTCTGCACCTTTTTCTTTCCTTAAAGCTTTGTGCGCATGTTTCAGACAGTCCCACTCTTTCTGGATACTACTGAACATGTTAAGGTTCTTTCTAAAACGCTTTTCATATTTTTCTTAATCATTTTCAGAGTGACATGCTGTCCTGTGACTGAGGGTGATGTGCTTTGTCATGGGTTTTATGTTGTATGTTTTCAGTGTGCTTATTCTGGAGTGATCCATCCAGATACCCTATGGACAGTGCCCATTCTGCTTTCTGTCCATCTGAATTTATAGAAAATTTTTCTCTAAGCTCTCCCAAATATCCAGTGTCTTTCAGGCAATCTGGGGAGCTGTTTTAGTGAGATGGAATCTTGTCATGCCCTTTCTTTCTGCCTGTGCCTTAGATACTTTGAAATAGTGGAGACCCTGTTTAGTAACATCCAGTATGTGCTTGATACCCAAGCTCTTGCTCTAGGTATAGTAGCTACGTTGCACTTCATAATGACTGTAGCTCACTGTAAACCAATCTGCCCTCACCATCCATTGTTTCATTGGAGTTAATATCCAAATGGATGGATAAAAGTGGTTCCCATTGGAACCCTCTTTTATTCTTATAAAATGATAGGGATTTCTTATTAGTTAACCAATTTCTTCCATTCAGGGGACAGAAATGATAAATGTACGAGAATGTTGCCCAAGTTGTTTCAGCCAGGGAAGAAATTAACAGAAGGTACATATAAGCATCATATTTTTTTTTCTCAATTCATTTCAGTTAGGTGTGTGTGTGTGTTTGAGAAGAGAAGAGAGATGAATGTGGTATAGGCAATACCAAAAAGTACTCAAGTAAAATATATTGGATGTTAGAGGGAAAGGGCTTTGGAGAAAAATAAAGCTCAAAAGGAGGGAAAAGTCATAATTCTAGTTTCCCATTATCACGTGGGTTAGGACTTGATAGTTATTGCTGTAGTTAGTTTAATGGAAAAATGGGTGAAAGTACTTTATTTGTTTAATTTTAATAATAAATTTTATTACTGTTGCCACTATTGATATTTTGGTTAAGTGTTCTACGCAAAAGGAATAGCATATACAAACATAATGGGGATGAGTCAGCCAGCAGGGTGGGTTTAGGAAGAACATACAGAGTGGTTCTGTACTGGACTCATATCAGGACTCAAATCCCGGTTCTGCCACTTCCTTGCTGTATGACCCTGGAAAGTCTGTTACGTCATTTTCAAAATGGGGATAATAATAGTATCTACCTTTTGGGGATATTGAGTTTAAATGAGAAAATACTGCAAAAGTACTTAGCCCAATGCCTGACGCAATGAAGTTTTGTGTAAGTTTTAGTTAAGAAAAAATAATAGGTCAGGAAACCTCTGCATGAGTTGAATTTTCCTGGTGATAACCGCTATCTGCTGAACTAGATTCAGCTTCTTCATTGCACCTTAGCAATAGCACACTCTAGTATTCACGCAACTAATGTTCTCCTGGCTGGATCCAGGGGTATCCTACCCAGACACTGTGGAGAGCTCCCACCTAAATTGTCTCGCTATCATGGAGCAGTTAGAGAGTGGGAATCTTTATATTATTCTTAATATTTTTTTTTGTTTTAAAAGTTTCTACATGCTGTTTAAATTTTAATTTCAGTTTCGTTAACATACAGTGGTATATTACTTCCAGGTATGGAATCTAGTGATTCAGCACTTCCTTACAACACCTCATGCTGATCATGATAAGTGTACTCTTTAATCCCTTTCACCTCTCTCCCACCCAGCTCCCCTCTGGTAAGCATTGTTTGCTCTCTGTGCTTAAGTTTTCTGGTTTGTCTCTCTTTTTCTTTGTTTATCTGTTTTGTTTCTTAAGTTCCACATATGAATGAAATCATATGGTATTTGTCTTTCTCTTACTGACTTATTTTGCTTAGTATTGTACCCTTTAGATCCATCTATGCTGTTGCAAATGGCAAGTTTTCTTTTCTTTTCTTTTCTTTTTTTTTTTTTATGGCTGAGTGATATTCTAGTGTGTGCCTGTCTGTATCTTCTTTATCCATTCATCCTTCTGTGGACACTTAGGCTGCTTCTATATCTTGGCTATTGTAAATAATATTGCATGTTAATAGGGGTGCATATATCTTTTCAGATTCATGTTTTTGTATTCTTTGAGTAAGTACCCCGTAGTGGCATTACTGGATCCTGTAGTAGGTAGTTCTATTGTTAATGTTTTGAGGAACCTCCATACTCTTTTCCATAGTGGGTGCACAGTTTGCATTCCCGCCAACGGTGCAAGAGGATTCCTTTATTCTCCACACCCTTGCCAACAGCTGTTTCTTGTGTTTTTAATTTCAGCCATTCTGACAGGTGTGAAGTGATATTGCATTGTAACTTTTATTTGCATTTCGCTGATGATTAGTGGTGTTGAGCATCTTTTCACGTGCTATTGGCCATCTATTTGCAGGCGAAGCTACTTTTTTATTTAAAAAAATTTTTTTTCAATGTTTATTTATTTTTGGGACAGAGAGAGACAGAGCATGAACGGGGGAGGGGCAGAGAGAGAGGGAGACACAGAATCGGAAACAGGCTCCAGGCTCTGAGCCATCAGCCCAGAGCCCGACGCCGGGCTCGAACTCACGGACCGCGAGATCCTGACCTGGCTGAAGTCGGAAGCTTAACCGACTGCGCCACCCAGGCGCCCCTACTTTTTTATTTTAGAGAGTGAGAGCGGAGTAGGTGGGGAGAGAGGGAGAGAGGGAGAGAGAGAGGGAGGGAGGGAGAGAGGGAGGGAGAGAGGGAGGGGGAGAGAGAGAGGGAGGGGGAGATAGGGAGGGAGGGGGAGACAGGGAGGAAGAGAGAGAGGGAGGGAGGGAGAGAGAGTGAGGGAGAGAGGGAGGGAGAGAGTGAGGGAGAGAGGGAGAGAGGGAGGGGGAGAGAGGGAGGGAGAGGGAGAGAGAGAGGCAGAGCAAGAGAGAGAGGGAGGGAGGGAGGGAGGGAGGGAGAGAGAGAGAGAGAGAGAGAGAGAGAGAGAGAGAGAGAGAGAGAGAATCAATTTTAAGCAGGCTTTGTGCTGAGCGTGGGCTTGATACCATGACCCTGAAATCATGACCTGAGGCGAAATCAGGAGTTGGATGCTCAAATGTCTGAGCCACCCAGGCACCCCAGGTGAAGCTACTTTAAATTGAAACAGCCCATATCATTACTTGAAATAGCTTGTAAATCCCAATTCAGTGGCCCCTACATTTAATGGTTGAAAATCTGTATTCTTACTATTCATCTCTAACATCCTATTCTAATATTCAGCAACTGTAATTGAAGAAGCATACACTCAAAAATTTGATGTTGGGTAAGATAAGAGAAAATGGATATTACCTTCACATTGTGAAGTAATTTGCCTTTGAGAAGAGGTGAGTGGTATTATGAAAAAGCCTATGCTTACCTCTTGGCAGACACTATAATATATGCATACTTAAACTATTAAATTCTTAGAACACCTCTGTAAATTGACTATGAGTTCTCTCTCTGAAGATGATGGAAATAAAGCTTGGAGAGATTAAATAATTTGACCTAGGGAACATAGCTAGGTAAGTACCAAAACTAGGATTTGAATCTAACTCTTGATTGAAAGATCCTATCTATAATCACATACCTTTCAGCTTCATCCTCTTGCTTGAGCTAAGAAGAGTGAACAAAATAACAAATCCATGGGTTTTAGCGCAAACCATTTTCCAGAGCTTGCTTGCTCATGCTTTGGCCCCGCTTAGCTTGCTAACTGTGTTTTAGACTCCACACCATAGTCACTCTGTTTCCAGCCCCACTGCCTTCCTTTCTGTTCCTTTAGCACCACATATTGGGGATATTTGCATATGCTGTTTCCTTTCACTCCTCTCTCTTTTCTCTATATGCCTACCTCCTTCTTCTCTTCCATGTCTTAGCTCAAATATCATTTGTTTGGATCTCTTTCCAACCACCTTATACCAGGGAGGTGCCCTTCCCCGTTTAAATTCTCTCATCACTGGTGTGTTGCCTTCATAGCATATCACCAATCAGATGTCCATGTGTTCACTACCTCCCTCTACAGAGCGTAAGCTCTTAGAGAACAGGAACTTTCTCCCTCTTGGTTATTATTCTATGAACCAAACTTAGAATAGCATTTGGAGAATAATAGATTTTGAAAAAAAAAAACAATTGAGTTGAAGAATGAATGAATGACTTTGAGATTTATGTATTTGTTTCTAACTGGAACCTGTTTAAAATTTATTTCATGGGTGTATTTGAAAATTAATGTCTTTGGTAACTGAGTGTTCTGAATCTTTAAATCTTGATCAGGATACATAATACCATATCTGCAAACTGTTAAAACCTTCTTCATTAACAGATTTCTGCTTTGGATTTAATATGCTCAATGGTCTTGTTTAAATTATTAACCTGGAAAAGAATATTATTTCGCTAATCATCTGAAATAAAGTTATACTGTTAGAGAATTACCAGTTTTAGCTAGGAAAGGATGTGGTGTGCTATCTAGTCTAACTGAAATATTGTAGAAAGGTAAGAAGGGCTACATGAGCAGATCTAGGTCCAGAAACTCAGGAAAGGACTTTTTCCATAATATCAGCTCCCTTCTTACTGTGTAGTTTCTACCCTCCCTCATTATAATGCATATTCTTATAGGAGCAATAGATTATACTTAATCAAAACAAATCTATTTCAGAAAGAATCATTATTAATCAAAGTTCTCATTTTATTTCAAATCCATAAGAAACAAAACAGTAACTTTCATGGGTACCTTAACACGGAAATCATTGCATACTCTTCCATAGTATAGATATGCTATAAACACAGAGGATTGCAGGCTAGATGTTCAAAGAGAAAGTAAAAGAAGTATCAGGTTCAGGATGAAATCAATCACCAGAAATTTTACACATTGTGCTTTGCTTGATAGATGACAAATGAAACTATTGCATATGAACCTCATACTCAGAAATCACTAATTAAAAAAATAATTTTAATAACCTTTAAACTTCTATAAATCTCATGTTGTAAGGGAATTCATTATTTTTTCAGAAATGTTTCTTGAAAACATTTTGATTGACAAAAATTGACATATTGAAAAAATATATACCTTGCTTTCATATCTTCTTAGAAGGTAGATTGTTTTTTTCTAGGAGACCAAAGGGGGGAAAAACCCAAACTAATTAGACTATGTTTTTATATAAAGAGATAAAGGGAAATGGACATGTTTCATCATTGCAAACAGTATGCTCAGTGAATATATAAAGCATTCTATATAGTTCAAAAGTAGTGTTTTCAGGGACACCTGGATGGCTCAGTTGGTTAAGCATCTGTCTCTTGATTTTGGCTCAGGTCATGATCTCAGTTTGTGGGATTGAACCCCACATTGGGCTCTGTACTGACAGTGAGGAGCCTGCTTGGGATTCTCTCTGTCCCTCCTCCACTCATGTGTGCATGCACACTCTCTGTCTTTCTCTCTCTCACTCTCAATAAATAAATAACTATTTCGGGGTGCCTGGGTGGCTCAGTCAGTTAAGCATCCGACTTTGCCTCAGATCATGATCTCACCATTCATGAGTTTGAGCCCCGCATCGGGCTTTGTCCTGACAGCTGCAGCCTGGAGCCTGCTTCAGATTCAGGGTCTCCCTCTCTCTCTGCCCCTTGCCTCAAATAAATAGACAGTAAAAATAAATAAATACTAATTTTTTTTAAAGTAGTGTTTTTACTAGGAAGTAATTATAATAAGACCAGTGTAATCAAGACCTGTATTGTCTACTTTATTCTTACTCTTCTAAGGTCAGCAGCATCATTGGCTTACTTATTTTTATATGGTAAAATATGTGTACCACAGTGTAGATGACCATGAAATTTAGCTTTCATCTGTGAATAAGAGGGCTTTTATGCTAACTTTGTAGAAGTCAAATTCTCTGTTTATAGAATGATCCAAATTTATGGAGAAAATATTTATCTATGAGGAACTCTGCATGTAAGTCACAGATGCATTGACTCCTAGAACTGAGAGGGATCAGGGATTATTTTGTCAAAAATCTTCTCTGCAAAGAGAAATATAATCCAAATTCCAGTGACTATTGTAATGAGGCTTTATTTGTCTTTGTGTGTCTACATGTGCAGGAATACATGGACTCCAATAAATATATTGAGCATCTTCTAACTCAGCTCGAGGAACAACACAGAAGTCTATGGAGGTGAGTGAAATCCATGCCTTTAACTTATAGCAGGCCTGATAGCTTTGGTGTTGATCACAGAGTCAGGGAGTTGGTAAACTGTTTCTTCTTACACTTGATGTCAAAATCACCTTTGGAAGCAAAAATCACCAGAGGGTCCTTAGAGAATTTTATACCTTTAATGAAAGTAAAGCAATAGTGCCAAAAGTTGTGCTTAAGTCAAGGACCTGCTCAAATCATGACACTTTGTCAAGGTCAGGAAATTAATTTGTCCAAGGCCACACAGCAAACTTACATTGTGGAAACTAGAACCCAAATTCTCTCACCCTTGCCTGCTTAAAGAGTGAGTTTTCCTGTAATTAAAAAGTTGAATACAGCTGCTTAAAATGTCTGCTTCTCTTCATATGAAAGGAGGATATTTTAAGAATGCTATTCTATAGGCCTCTCATGTTTAGTTTTTTGTTCTTCCTGGTGGGCTCTGATTCTTGATAAAGAAAGTTATGGGAGAACATTGGTATAGGTAATTTGGGAAAAAAAAAGGTTAATATCATAAAAGGCATATTTTCAAGATACTTGGTCCCTGGGGCCTCTTGGGAATTGAGGCTGATCAAAATGGTTATGATGTTATTTTCTATGTGGTCATGCTCTGCATAGGTGCTCTTATGGAATCTGCCATTGCTTTTCCTAAATTCCTATGGCTTCTGTTATCTGGAATAAATATGCTAGTGCTGAATCACATGATGCCTCCCATAGTGCCAGAATTGTTTAATGTAATTAGCTTTTTCTCCCCAGGGTCAGTAAGCCCCTGAAGTCCTTTATTTCTTATCTCTTGGCAGCATGGGTGGGGGAGAGTATTCTCTCTGTATACAGAGATGGCCGGTAAATATTTGCTAAACCTGTGGCTTTCTTGTCCAATCTCATCCAAATGTATCACCATTGGTCTCTGTACTAGGCTCTTCTGCCCTTTCTTCATGCATCTTGTAACAAATCCTAATAACCTTGAAATTTGTCTTCTCTGAGGGACTGTAGTTCTTAGGCAAAGCGCCTAATAATTTCATTTGTTCTGTACTTTATATCAGTTTCCCTGCTTAAGAACAGATCTGTGCTTATAGTAACAGTCTATTTCGGTGCATGGAAAAACTTCTCGTAGGATACAACAAAAGAAAATATTTTTTGAGTCTGCTTGCTGCTAACAGACATACAAGTTAATTTTATATAACTGTGTGATATTTGTTAGATATGTTGTTTAGAGCTATAACCTAGTATCGATAAAGTTTTCTTTTGTTAACCAGTGTATTGTATTAATAAAACTGGGAACAGTGTGTTTATAGTTATGTATCTTTTGGCTTATATTTCCCATAGATCTCTTCCAAGGTGTAAAAGTTATTTAAATGAATTATAAATTTTATTCCAACTATTTATAAAGGATATTTGGTTTTCCCTATCTTTTTAAAGAAAAATATATACAAAAAAAGATGAACACCACCTGATGAAACAAATTAGAGTTTAATTTGGTCAGTAAGTGTGTCTTAAATACATCATTGGGAAGGAGTTATGATTTCATGGGTTTTGAACCAAAAAAACCTGCATGGAAAGAATGTTTTCCTGCTTTGATAAGATAGCTGATAAAAAAACCTTTTGGTCTTCTTGGATAGGATTAAATGAAAATCCAATTTCAGGCATAGACTTAACCTAACATAAAGGAAGAGCTCAGAATTTTGTGTGCAATCACTTCTATTTTCCTTCAGAAATAGAATAATTGCTGCTGGAGAAGTAGAGCCTTATATATAGTGGCAGAGGATCTAATAAAAAGGCTTCATTTGAATAACAATAAAGGGCAATGGCATTTGAATAGTCAGAATAACTACCTGAGAGAAGATGGGAATGGGTAGTATTGAAAAGAAAATGAAAACCAATAATAGCAGATTTATATACTATTTATTGAATCATGAAATTATACTTGGTTATATTTTATAAGCAGATCTTGATTGACTTAAAGTGGTAGGCTTTCTGATGGTTATTACAGTATCATAACTGCAACTGTAGCCAAATCGTTTTTGGGTGAGGGATATGCCAGTGACAGTGAACAAGGTGGGAAATTCTTTCTGGTTATGATTAAATTTTAAAAATACTTTCTTGACTTAGGGTAAAATCGGTGATGTGCAGAATATCATAAGAATAGCATGTCATGTCTCAAGCACACTTAAACAAATGTCCCCATAAGTCAGTAAAACTTTTTCTGATTTTTATTATGCTTTTGATTTGTAACTGCTATAATTTTCATGAAGTGGGCTATTATCATTGCTGCTGATATTAATTGATGGCCTTCCATTTATACTTCAACCTACATATAACAGACAAATCTTGAATGCTTAGATGTTCTAACAATAATTGTAGTCAGCATTAATTGATGGCTATAGTGTTTGAGTATTGATCAAAAGCGTGATAGACACATGACATACTGTTGCTATTTGGCTAATGATAAAAGAATGGGACCCAGTGAAGATTGATACAAGATGGGATACAAAAATTAAGTCTTTGCTTATTTTTATAGAAGGGCCCACTAGTCTTTAATAGATTGTCATTGTTTCTTATAGCATAAAATATCTGCTGTGACACAGATATATTGTCATAATCATACTCTCAAGATAACTAGTTATTTTGGGGGCCCTGTTTAGTATTCTACTGAAATAGACCTATAATCTGTCTCTGGTTTTCAAATTGCAAAGAAATTTGAAGTTTAAATATAGCTGTCTAGCAATGAACTGTCATTTAGCTCAGAAAAGACATTTTTTGACACTAACAGAAAACTTGTGTGAATTCATCTGACTAGGTAGAGTCAGAATTTAAAATCCAGTGTAAGATCTGACCACAAGTCTGGGTTGACTTAGTTTGCTCTGCACCTCCCTGCTTGATGAAGAAAAATCAACATTCCTGGTGACAACTGGTTTACTAGATGTTGAAGTGGGTTGTTAAATTTCTGCATGTTCATTTGTTTTAATGTGGAAGGTTAAGAATAGCATAAGAAGGTTCTTTGACAATTTTTAATGTTTTTATTTATTTTTGAGACAGAGAGAGACAGAGCATGAGCAGGGGAGGGGCAGAGAGAGGGGGAGACACAGAATCTGAAGCAGGCTCCAGGCTCTGAGCTGTCAGCAGAGAGGCCTATGCGGAGCTTGAACTCACAGACTGTGAGATCATGACCTGAGCTGAACTCAGACACTTAACGGACTGAGCCACCCAGGTGCCTCGTCACTTAATGATTTTTGTATCATCTGCTGCCATTTCTGATTTGGCTAAATATATCTGACTGACAAGAGAGATTATAAGAAAACAACTACTGAGAATGTCTTTCTTGTAACATTTGATAGAAACCTTTATCCATTCGCAGCTTCAAATTAAGAGTTGAGAACAAACACAAACAGTTGGGAGATACAAATTGAATTCATGAATATTTATGGTGTTAATAACTCTTTCATGTCACATATAAAATAAGTGTGGAAAATGGAAGCAGCATGATTATAGAAAAGGAAAGAGGACCAGAAGTTTTGGAGCCTTGGACTCTAGGCCTGGCCTTCCCAAACTGGCCATGGGGTGTCCTCTCTGGAATAATTTTCCTTTTCTGTAGAAAGAAGCTATCAGTAAAGCTAGTTTTTAAGATTACTGAACACTGAGATTATTTGAAATACATGATGGTTAAAATAATACATTTATGCAATATTTACAGATACATGTTTAACCTTATTTTTCTCTAATTATACAGATGGATCACTTTGTAGCATTTAATACATATATATCATAGAAAGCTTTGAGGAGCATAAGTTAGAAATCAGTAAAATAACAGAGATACCTAACAGCTTGCTGATAACTTCACCAGATGATATCAAAGTGTTCACTTCAGATTTTCATAGATTGACTTGGAGACAGTGTTATCAGTAGTCTGTACATAAAGAATAAGGTCTGCATGGCCAACATTAAATGACAAGATCTGGTGAATGCAAAGTGCCACCTGCTAGCCTACAGATCCCAGATCAGAGTCCCATTTGAACATGCTGTATCTATGCTAGGGATTCTCAGTCAGTGCACTATAGACATTTGGGGCCAGACCATTATCTTGGGAGGGGGGTAAAAGTAAGGTTGTCTTCTGCATTATAAATTATCTAACATCATGTCTTGCTTCTACCTACCACATACCAGTACCTCCCTCTCCCCCCCTGTATTGTGACAGCCAAAAATGTCTCCAGACATTTTCTACATGTTTCCCAGAGGTCAGAATCCTCTTTCCTTCCTGTTGAGAACCTGTGATCTAAATGATCTATGAACATTTTCTTAATCCCATTCCAAGAAAAATGAATACCCCGGGTAAATGTTCAGATTTTTATAAATGGGTTCCTCTGTGTCCAAATTTGAAATATATTAGGTAAAACCAAGTTTTAAAATTGTTTGAATTCTAGAATTTCTCAGAGCAATTTAAAGAGCTAACGTGCTATGAGTTTCAAAAATAGAGTATGAAAGAGAACTTTGACTTCTTAAAAAAAAATCCTATTTTTCTTGCAGTATTTATTCTGACCAAAATTCCAAGAAACATATTTTGGGAAATAGTGATCTATCCAGTTCAGTCACCAAATATACAGAATATACAGAAATATATACAGAAACATGGTTATAACAATTTCTTCCCTCTTCCTATAATTCACTGCTACTGGGATGGGTACTGTAATTAAAGGTCCTCTAATAGTGTGAAGAGTGCAGGTTATTAGTAAGAGGGGAATGTAAATATAGGAAAAATGCAATTTCTAATTCATCATCATTTTCCTGAGGAGCAGCCCAAGCCTCAGCACCAAATTCCAAGAATCTGAACAACTATTGATCATTGGCTATGTTGGCCCTAGCAAAGCATTTAACTCCTGCTTCCTCAAGGAGGAAATGTGAAATGTGATGGTTTCCTACATCATCAAGGGAAGTAAGATATCTAATTGAAAATGATGTATAGATCCCTGATTGATATAAAAGTCACTGAGACCTGTCCCATCCAATGATAAAATTATAATTTTAGTGTACCCAAACTTGAAAAAAAGATTATTGAAGTATAGCTGACATACAATGTTACTAGTCTCAGGTATACAACATAGTGATCAACATATCTATACATTACAAAATGCTCACCTCCATAGGTATAGTTACATTGGTCCCCATACAACATTATTGCGATGTTACTGACTATAATCCCTATGCTGTACTTGATATCTCCTTGACTTATTTATTTTATAAATGAAGTTTGTACCTCTTGATCCATTTACCTTTAAACTTTTTAGCCTATCTTCCATCCCCTCTGACAACTATCTTCTTGTTCTCTGTATGAGTCTGTTTCTATTTTGTTTCTTTTTTTCTTTTCTTTTTTTTTTTTAGATTCTACACATGAGTGAAATCATGTGGTATTTGTTTTTCTCTGATTTTTCAGTTGGCATAAAATTCTCTAAGTCTATCCATGTTGGTACAAATGGGCAAGGTTTCATTATTTTTTTGTGGCTGAGTAATATTCCAGTGTGTGTGTGTGTGTGTGTGTGTGTGTGTGTGTGTGTGTGTGTGTGTAAAATCATACATTATTTATCAGTGGCAACTTAAGGTGCTTCCATATCTTCACTCTTGTAGGTAATGGCACAGTAAACATGGAGATGCATATGCCTTTTTGGATTAGTGTTTTTGTTTTCTTTTGGTAAATACCCAGTAGTAGAATTACTGGACCATATAGTATTTCCATATTTATTGTTTTGGGGAACTTCTATTCTGTTATCCACAGTGTTTTCACCAATTTACATTCCTACCAACTTCATGAAGTTTCCCTTTTCTAAGTTCTCACCAAAATGTGTTAGTTCTTTCTGATTTTAGCCATTCTGACATGTATGAGGTGATATCTCATTATGGGTTTGACTTGCATTTCCCTGATGAATAGTGATGTTGAGCATCTTCTCGTGTGTCTCTTGACCATCTGTGTTTCTTCTTTGGAAAAATGTCTCTTTAGGTCTTCTGCCCATGTTTAATTGAATTATTTGTGGTTTTTGATGTTGAGTTATATACATTTTAAAAAATATATTTTGAATATTAACCCATTATCAGATATATCATTTGCAAATATCTTCTCCTGTTCAATAGGTGGCTTTTTTTGTTTTGTTTTGTGGGTGGTTTCCTTTGCTATACCACAGCTTTTTACTTTGGTAATCTTAGTAGTTTATTTTTGCTTTTGTTTCCCTTGCATGAAGAGGCATAACCATAAAAATGTTGTAAAGGCTGGTGTCCAAGAGATTACTGCCTGTGTTTTCTTTATAGAGTTTTATGGTTCAGGTCTCAGATTGAGGCCCTTAAACCATTTTGAGTTTATTTTCGTGCACAACATAAGAAAGTGGTCCAGTTTCGTTCTTATGCATGGATGTGTCTAGTTTTCCTAGCACCATTTATTGAAGAGATTGTATATTGCCTCCTTTGTCATGGATTATCCATATTCATGTATTTACTTCTGGGCTACCTGTCATGGTCCATTGATCTGTGTATCTCTTTTTGTGCCAGAACCATATTGTTTTGGGTACCACAACTCTGTAGTGTATCTTAAAATCTGAGATTGTGGTACCTCCAGGTTTGTTCTTTCTCAAGATGACTTTGGCTATTCAGGGTCTTTTTTGTTTCCAAAATTCTTTAAAATAGACTTTTACTTTTGCTTTCTCGCTTATCTGTGATTCTTATGCTAAGTTAAGAGATAAGAAAAAAAATGGACAAAAAGTATTTCATTCTCATGTTTCAAAATGTTGCTTATCTAAGTGTGAACACTCAAATGAAATGATCCACATTTCAAACACTCATTGATGGTCTTCCTAATTTCAATGTCTTTATACATTTTTGGGTGGAGATAATTGGCACAAGTGCCTGCAGTTCATTTCAGCTCTGATCTCAATTTCTGTAAAATGTGAGTGATGTTACAACTGCTTATAGAGAGGCTGCATACTCTTACTCTGTTCCTGAGAAAAGAAAATGCTTTCTTCATGGGTTACCTAGAAATTGACTTATAGTTGTAAACTGGAAGTAACAAGAAGCAGCACATATGCCCTGAGAAAAGTCCAGCCCAGAGCTCTTGGAGATTTACCTTCTGTGTATCTTGGATTTTAAAATCAAATTATCCAGGCATCTTAAGAATTAGCCCATCTCTACCCTCATGGGGTTAATTTATGTAGACTAAGGAGATGCCGAGTATTAAACAGGTTGCCTTTACTGTAATCATAGACTTCCACTGGGAGATCTTAATTGGCAACAAGTAAAACTGCTCTGCATGAATTCTTAATGGTGGACACCAAATAAAATAAGAACTGTGATTTGTTTTCTAAATCCCTTCAGGAGAAAAAGAGTCTATCTCTGGGGGATAAAATGTGCAGCAAACAGAGAGAGCTCAGTGCTCTCTAATAGCAATAAAAGCTCTGAAAGCAAACCTCATGCTATGCCAACTCAATAAGAGCACATGGTCCCCCAGCTCTGCACCTCTGTCTCACTCTGCCGGGGTCAAAGGAGACCAGGGCTAGCGTGCTTTGCATGATCTTCCCCTCCTCTCAACCCTTGGGCTGGATTTCTAAATCATAGCTGTATTATAGGGCAAGTGTAAGCACAAGGGCCACCCTGGAAACCCATCAATGTCATTTCTCAATTACCCACCAGGGGTTGTTTTAGAGATGCAGACAGTCTCAAACCCCTGCCAAGATAAGAGTATTGCCTCTAAGTCATGCCCTCTGCCCAGCATAAGGGAGAATAAATCAGAGCTCTGGAAATTGGGTATTGCCACATGCTTCATCAGTTATGTCATCCCTAGACAATGTGCAGGGGGCTGGTGGGCTGAACCATATCCCAAAGGATGCTTACTATAGCCTGATGGTGCTGCTTTAAAGGGACAAGGAAGCATTTAGGCATCTTCTCACAGCTCTGAAGACCCAGGTGAAGTGGCATTCTTGTCTCTAAGGTGACTTCTGTTCAGTAGCAGAAGGGACTAATAGAACTAAGCCCAGAAATTTAACTGAATTGACTGAACAGGAAGATTACTCAGGTTCATATCTGACCTTGTACTTGAGGATTCATCAACATTATAGTTTATTTAGGTGACCTGTATGTGGTCTACATGTTTAACTACTTAGGGAATTGCCTATTATTTGAACCGAGGCCTTCTGGGGCAAGGAGACATCAAAAATGCCACAGTGAAACTCTGCATCAACTTTATATACAGGATTTTCCTTCCCCCCACCCCCCTTTTAAATAAAATTTGTCCACCATTTAAGGGACTGTGCTACTCCAGCACAGAAGGTCTATTTAGGTCCTAACCTAATAAATAGTTAAAATAGGCTATTTACAACCCTATGGGTTTTATCTCCTTCTCTTCACTCCAAATCTTGTTTGAAAGAAAATTCACTTAAATTTATCAAGGTGATTCAATGGGCCTAGGGGGAAGAATCTGTTAAACAGGTTTTAGGAGACTGTCCTTCAGAAGTCCAGGAGTTTCCCTGAGGAGGGGCTGTTGGATCTGACTCCTGAAGAGGAGCAAATCTGAGGGCATGAGAGCAGAGGGAGAATCAGTTACTGAATAGATGTAGTTTGCACTGCCTTTAAGACTTTTGAATATAACTGTATATAAGATGATGAGAAATTCAGGTCTAGAGCTTTTTATAGTTAATAAAGCACACTATAGATGAAGGCATTAGGTGAACCCATGAAGCTATAAAATTGCCCTTCAAGACAACTGGGGAAGTATCCCCACTTGAAAGATGGATTTATGGCTGCCATGGGAAGCTTGTGTTGAATCCTGTTATACACGCAGGTCCATAGGTGATTTGAAATTAATTCTACTTCTAGCTTAAACAGGTTTATTTCCTTCAAGAAATACTCTCAAAATCCCCCCAAATATTTCAACATCAATAGGATTCGGGGGTCATCCAGAGAAATTTACCTCTATCTAATCTGAAAACATTTGGCTTAAAACACGTTTATTATCTTTAGGTCCATGCTTATTTTAATATGACGGCCAGGAACCTAATGTGATTTATTTATATGAAGTTAAAACAAAGAGCGCAAGCAAAAGGCATTTTGTAGATTTATTTAGGGTAATAAAGATACCAAATATTCCCTACTAAGTTGAAAGGAGAAAAACTCCAGCAGGCAACAATATAAATGACCCACTTGATCTAAATGCATGTGTTGAGGCTGAAGTACACCCACAGTAAGAAATGATGAAGTGCCTTTTTTTTTGGTGGAAGAAGGAATGAAAGGGGTAATTACCCTAGCTTTCTATTTAATTTTAGTTTTAATGGAACAAAATTACTAACCTGTTAGTGCTTAAGCATACTTGTGATTTTTTTTTTTAAGGAATTGATTATTAGGCAATAACTACATATCGCTATGTGAGTAACTATGAAGTTAAAAGGAGTAATTTCCTTTTGCCTTTTTCTGCTTATCTACTCCCCCCACACACACACACACCTTCATTCTTTGTGAATCTTTGTACTTAGAGGGCTGGCAGCAAGCAGGGATTTCTAGAACCTCACATCCACCCTCTTAACTCTGGGGAGAGCTATCTGGCCTCTCTGAAAAGAGGAAATGCAAACTGTAATTTTTTTTCCCCCTCAGGCTTTAACTATATGGCATATTGAATACTTTTGAATTATAAATTAGAACTCATAAATAATCCAACAAAGAGCTGAGGATGGAAGTGTGCCCTCGAATCAAAGAATCAGGAATAGGTTGAAATTGTAAAGTAGTTGGTAAAGGCATACTCGGTATCTCAGGGCAGGAAGAACTTCTAAGATAAGAACGTCTGTTGTCAGGTTGGCTGAGGTTGGCAACCTCTGACTGGTTTCATGGCCCAGGAGCCCTCAGGAGATTGCTTTATGGAACCTGGCTGCCTTGATGATCTGGCGTTGCTCTTTACTGAATACTCACTCATGAAGTATCGTATGTGTCCTCTCTGTAGAGATAATCATAGGTTTTCGCTATCTGTAACCATCTGCCTAGGACAGAAAGACCACTCCAGTTCTCAATCCTGCATTACTCCATGAACTCTGTTTTACCAACTGGGGAGATCTCCACTAATCAAGTCCGGTTAAGGAGGGCAACACTTCAGCAAGAATACTCCAGACATGTACTAGTGGCCTAAATGGCCACTATACCAGGTCCAACCAGGTAGTTCTCAATCATGCTTGTTTTCTGATTTCCTTGTGAGGGCCAGTTGTACCCCTAGGGTCTGCAACCCATAGAAGCAGATCTTCTCATTACTCTTGTGTCTCATAGAACTTATATTAAGACCTAAAATTTCAAACATGAAACTTTGTTTACCTCAAAACCACAGAGACAACTTGAAGTATTTTAGTCAACTCTGTAACTTAGTAATTCACATTTTAGACAACCTAATCACTTTTATAGCCATGGAAGGGAATAATCATGTTTCAAGAAGAGAAATTATTAAGGGCTTATATGTTCTTTGGGGATGAGCTGAGCTCATTTGTAGTCCATGCAAGAAAAAAGTCAAGAAGTCTAGTAAAAAGTCATCTGCCTGTATGGTGTACAAATGCTAAAGGGGGCACACTATTTAAAGACAATTACTCTTAGAAAGTTAAAATGGGGACACTTAATAAAGAGGCGCATGTGTTATTAGTGATAAATATCATGAAGTGTGCTTGCTTTACTAGACTTTTACTTTATGCTTTTTTCAAAAGGCAGTCATACAGTAAGAAGTTTTAAGGTGTGCCATGTCTGCATGATGGGTGCACATCCTGGGTGAGGCTCTAAATTGGTATTTCTGCCCCCAGTGTTTGCTCCCTTTGTTTACCAATTTTGAGATGCAAAGAACCTTATCAATAGAAGCAATGTAAGAATATCTTAAATTTTGAAATAAAAGACTTAAGAGACTATCATGGGTTAAAAAAAAAATCTATGCTAAAAATCCAAACCTGAAATCACAAGCGTTTCTTTTCCACCTTGTGTAAAAGTGAGTTGCAGAAAAATGTTAGACACGTCAAGTTACTTTTAAAAACAGAATGAAGGCTTGATCTAAAAGGCTAGAATGGGGTATTTGCAGAGAAGGTTGTAAGAAATTTCAGAAAGATGGACATTGACTTTGAAGTCAGAGTGCAGTTGAAGCTAATAGCATTGACTTAGGCTACTGAACAGAGGGTGAGTCTTCAGGGGATTAGTGACATGGAAAACAGTGGGGGAAAATAAAGGTGAGTAAAGAGAACAGCCAACAAGTACAAGGAAATTGCCGTTTTATTAGCTAAGTGCTTTAGAGAACGTAATTACAAATAAGGGGCACTCTCTTCTAAAATATTGCTGCTCTCCACTACAGACTAGTTAGGGCTGGCATTGCTTGGCTCAACATTATCATCAGTGTCTCTGTTCAGATTGTTTGCTGACTGTGCTGCACTATTACTAAGTTTGTAACAGATCCTTCCTAGTTCGTGGCTTGCAGGTGCTGATGCTGCCACTTGCTGTGGTCTTGGGACAGCTCAAGACCAAGACCGGTCTTGGGACAGGTTTTAGGTATTTGGGGGCTTGGTTTCCCATTGATATAAGAAAGGGGTGAAAAAAGTGTTTTCAACAGTCCTTTCTGAGAGTTCACAATCTGTAAATCTTACTGATTACCTTGTAGGACTCCTGAAGGTTTGGGAGGTGAGGTTGGGAGAGAAGCGACAGATACAAGGGATTACTGAGTGGAAGGTGACAGTTTCCCTTCTTGAAAGAAGGCAGAACATTATTTATATGGACCGTGTTTTCTTTACGCTCTAATCCTTGGGCTGTGTTTTGGCATGGAACCTTCCAAAGGTAATAAAACAGCATGCTGGCAGACCCAGGGCACCCGAGCAGGGTCACAGTCTGTGACCACTTTCAAAAGGTTTTTCAGGAAATTGTCCTGTTGAATAATGTTTAAGTTTCCACAGAGGCTGTGAGCACAGCATGGTATAAGAAAAGTCAATTGCACAATATTAAAATTAAAAAAAAAAAGCAACTCTGGGGTTATGGTCCCTATTAAGGGAAATTGAATTGTCTTATGATGGCTCTTCAGTAGTCCCTGGAGATTCACAGACTCGCTGGTTAATTGAAAGCCAGAATGTGTATTTACCTGGATTTATTCATTGTTATTGTCTAATTGATTTTTTTCTTGTATCTTTGCTTTGGAAATGAAGATATAAATGGGGCCAGTTACAGAAGGCCACTCTAAAAGAGAAATTCTTTGGATGAGATACAAAATTCAGGACTTTGGCCTTTGGGACCATTTGTTACCAAGATGATGTAATTTAAAATGTACCAAAAGTTACATCTATCCAAAAATACTTCTTCCACTGGACTGCCTAGAATTCTCATGCTTGAAATAAAGGAAATTGGGTATCCAGAAAATTACCTCTGAAATCTTTACTTTTGCCACTTGATGAGAGTCCTAACATTACTCTCTTAGTTCTTCATACTCTTTCATGGATTAGTTTGCCAGATTACATGCCTGTGGAAATCAGAGTCCTGGAAAATTTTTAGCAAAGTCAAGCATATGTATTTACTTACTATTTTTTATTGAGTTATAATTGACATACAACATTATTAGTTTCAGGTGTGTAACATGGTGATTTGTTACTATTATACATTATGAAGGGATCAGAAAGATAGGTCTACTTACTCATATCACTGTACAAAGTTATTACAAGATTATTGACTATATTACCTGCCCTGAATATTACATCCTCATGACTTATTTTATAGCTAGAAGTGTGCAACACTTGCTCCTTTCCACCTATTTCACCTGTTCCTTCTACCCTCACCCCTCTGGAAATCCCATTATGTTCTCTCTAATCGTATGTTTCTGTTTTATCTTGTCTTGTTCTTATTTTAGGTTCCACAATAAACCGAATCATATGGTAGGTGTTTTTTTTCTGTCTGAGTTATTTCACTTAGCATAATGCCCTTTAGTGCCCCCCACCTCCATGTTGTCACACATGGCAGGACCTCATTCTTTTTTTATGGCTGAATAATTTTCCATAGCTAATACTTATGAATATATATCTTATTTACCCATTCATCCATCAATAGATCCTCAGGTTGCTTCCATATCTTGGCTATTTTAACTACATAGGGGTAAACATATCTTTTCGAATTAGTGTTTTCATTTCCTTCAGATAAATACCCAGAAATAGAATACAAGAAAGAAAGTACTATGGGAAATGGTACAGTACAAATCTGAATATTGTTATATCTAGCTACACATGTCCCTATCAACCCTGACCTCCTTTATTACTGATTATTGCTACACACATACTCTCTCTCTTATTGTCCTTGTCTCCATTTCAGACTACTTGTATCATCCTTCAAATTACAGTCTGGGTCTTCCTGATCTATAACTCCTCCCATGGATTCCTCAGCCTGCCTGGGCTCCACTCTTTTTCTGATCTTCCCTTAACTTGGGATTATACTACAAATGTACATGTAATGATTCACATCTTACAAAAACTCCAGAACTGTTCCCATGTACCTTAATTTTAATTGTACAGATATTGTCAGCACTTGGCCTTCTGCTATATGTTAAATGGTGACTAGCTTAGGTTGAGCATAATAAGTATTCAGCTAACACATATTAACTGATTCTCTCGAACGGGGCAATTAAAAGTCCTATGTGGTATTCTTGCTGGTGACACTGTATCAAGGATATTTATTTCAGATTTCATTTGAGGACATAACAGACCATCAAAAGTCAAGGCCAGTGACTAGAATGGTATGATGTGCAGAATAAATTAATCATGGTGAAAGAAATTAGAGTTATTTAGTTTGACAAATAGAAAACTGAAGGATAGACCTATAATTGTGTGAAAACTCCAGTGAGTTGCCGTGTGGAGAAGGGATTAGCCACATCCTGAGTTACTCGAAGACAGAACTAGTTAACCAGTTGTGTAAGTTAGAACCTGAGAGTTGGCAACTCAACACTAGAAAGGAATGTTCTGACGCTTCTAGCCTCTAATGTAGAAGAGGGTGTGCTTGAGATAATGAGCTGTGTACCACTGCAAATGTGAGAGTCCAAGCTGAGGGCCCATCTTTCTGATGTTGCGTAGAGTAGATTTTGCTACGCTGGACAGGAAGAGGCCAGTCACCCCTTTATGCAAGATGACTAATGATCTGACTCTCACTCTCCAGCCCTAATGTTGCCATCAGTAGCTCTAGTTGTAAGGACTATTTCCTCTTCTGTGTACCATCTCTTTTTTAAATATTTGGAGACCATTTTACATGTTTGGCCTCAGTGCTCATTTTTCCAAAAGGAAACGATGTAGGTTCTTCCATTCCTCCCCACACAACTTACTTTTCAGACCCCAATTAATCATGGCCACCTATTAGATTTATTCTAGTTTGTCAATTCTCCTGTTAACATGCGAGGCTCTAATATAAACACAATATATTTTATTATGACCAGATTACAAGTCTAGTTCCAGTCATCCTTTGAGAGAGGGTTGTTTATTCTAACTTTATGATTTTTTCCCCCCAGTGGTACTAATTGTTAATAACCTTTGGGCAAAATACCTAAAATTCCAGCATTGCATCATGCATATCCGCTTAGTCTCTTGTGGACTCAAAGAATATAAATCATTATTTCAAGAAAGGGTAAAGAGTGTTTTAAATTTAGAAAATCCGTTCTCTTTTTCTCTAGTGCACCTTTATTCTCTTATTTTTTAAATTGCCATGTCCTGTTTCACATCTTCTTTTTTCCAAAGCCAGGGCTTTACTTATGGTTACGAGGTCAAAGCACAATTAATAATTACAAGTAAATTAGGCCATTCCTGACCTTGGTGGAACTTTTATTGGCCAATTACTCTTGCCTTCAGGAGGGAGAAGAGAGTGAGTTTCTGATCATCACTGAAGTGAACAATTATTAATTTAACAGTTAAAGTCCCAAAGTCAAAGATTGTCAGGGAGGATAATGCTAGAAGGGAGAAACAAAGCTCATGAGAAAATATTTATATAGAGTGCATCAAAGTGAATGGAACTACCAGATTTTCTGCTGAAGACAGAGATTAAAGTAGAGTGCTGTAGATGTTTCTCATGGTTCATATCTAGATTTTTCCAGTTTCAACTATATTGTGACAGTGATATGCACATTTCACAAAAGAAGACCGTGCTTTTTGAAGATACACTATGTTAAAAGTTTCAGATCATTTATTTCCACTGCCTCTTCTTTATGCGCTCCCACCCCCAACCCCTGCCATATTGGACAGATTTATTTCTGGCCCATTTACTATGTTAGTAGGCAAGTTTATTTTTCTGGCTCAATGCTAAGGCATTGTTACAGAAGTTCCATTTCCAAGCAGTTTTAAAGTAGAACCATTATCTTCCTCTTCATAATTTTAATGTTAACATTTGAAAACCACTTTCAAGTTTGGATAACAGTTGAAAAATGACGGTGTGAAGTTCACATTCATCTTTGTCACAATGGTGAAGATTTTGCAATAAATACCGTGTAGATTATTTTTCCTGTCAAATGGCTGCTAGACATTGGAGTAAATGAATTAGCCCAGACCGTCATCAGATGTGGATATCCTGATATTATCAAGGAGAAGGCATGAGCTGAGATTGGGTGAAAGGCAAAAGCTTATTCACTCATCAACTGGAAACATTTGGGAAGGGTCAGTTAGGGGCAGCTTGGGAAAATCATTTTAAAAACCAGATAGGTATATATGATACTGGGTTCCTACATTTATGAACCAATGAGATCTTCTTTTTCCTAAGGAACATGCAGTTAAACCCCTTTATAATGGGCTGGAAATGGGAAGTGTTCTAGATACAGGGATAATATACGGCCATGCTATAATGCAGTGAGAAGAGATTTTTGAATTGCTGCATGGAGGTTTGCATGTGTTGATGGGAAAACCACAAAAAAGGTCAGAGGTTCAAAATGTCTGGAAGGTTTCCTGCTTCTCATTTGAGCAAACCAGTGAAGAAAGTGTGGATAAATCCTTAGGAAAACTTTCTCATGGGATTTCTAAGACCTGATTCTTCATGTAAAGTTGGAGCGTAAAAATACCCTTTATACTTGTTTGGGAAGCAGACACTTCAGATATAGTTCACTTGCTTCATATATTGTTACAGATTGGCTTCTTGAATATCCATCTTCAATTCACAAACCTGGCAGTTTCTCATGGCATTCGAAATGCAACATTTGGAGGCTTTCACAAATGGAAGCAAAAATTGTCAAGGAGCATCATGGCCCAGTGCCGTCTCTGTCTTTGGCAAAGTTGGCAAGCAGGGCCTCTTTGATACTAACTTCAAACATTTATAACATGACCCAAACATAGAATTTTTTTTTTATTAACTATGATGAGTCTGTCATTAATTTATATAAGCCACTTAAAATCTATTTGTATTTCTAACCTCTCCCACCTCTTGTTGGGTAATAAGTTCCATAAAATTAATCCCTACTTTGTGGAATGCAGCTTCCTCTTATTTGGCTTAAACACACACAAGCTTCAAGTGGTGACCCCTCCATTAGACACATTAGGGTTTAATGAATAATTCGATTTTACTCTATTCATATCATTTATAACCGTATAGACGTAAGTTACTTTGCTTCTGATGCAGAATGCTCACAGAAAAACCACAAGAGTAGCTTCATAATCATTTTTGTTTTCTTGAATCTTTTATCTTTTAAAGTAACATACACTTTCAGTATTATGGTAGGAATTCTAGTCTTGAGTCTGACACTCTGTAACCACAGGTAAGTCACTTGGGCACTGACTTTGATTTGTAAAGCAGGAATTTGAGCTGAAATTCCTTTTCAGCTCTATGATCTTTTTAATTTGTGACTCTATAGGAAATATATAGGGAAAAAAAGCTCCCTTTTATTTTTTAAACTTATTTATTCTGTACCCACTCCTAATGGTCTAAACGGTCCGTACTTTCATGGTTGCTCATGATATTCCATTATTTTGGTATTTATTACATCCTCCAAATTTTTATCCCTCTTCTTCTAAGAATCTCAGTTACGTGGGGTACCTGGGTGGCTCAGTCAGTTAAGCATTTGACTTGGGCTCAGGTCATTACCTCAGAGTTTGTGGGTTCGAGCCCCACATTGGGCTCTGTGCTGACACTCAGAGCCTGCAACCTGCTTTAGATTCTATGTCTCTCTCTCTCTGCCCCTCCCTCACTTGTGCTGTCTCTCTCTTTAAAAAATAAATAAACATTAAAAAAAAAACTCAGTTACAAAGCCATCTCCTCCAGAAAGCATTCTCTGAATCCATACTGAAAATGGGCTTCTCCATTTTCTGTACTCCTTACTTCATTCCGATTTATGTTATAGGTGGGTCAATAACTCCTCTGGCTCTCTTGTTAACCAGTAAGCTAGTGGAAGAGGAGATAATGTCTGTTCATCTCTTCATCTGGTGCCTAACAGTCCAGGATTGTTTGCATGCATATGGATGCATGGTCATCATGTGTTGTCAGGGGTGGACAGTCATGGGTTAGGGATTCAGAGCAAACACGCTTGCCAGTGCTGAGGCAACGGGAGTTCTGATAGGAATGAACATTGCCATCAGTCTATCACTTGCTGTGTTTCTATGGCGGAGGAGCTCTCTGACTATATTTCCTGGACACTGATTCTTGGTTTACTTCCTCTTCATTCCCATTTCTCCTCTTTATTATTGGCTTTGTCCTTGGTAGTTGGAGTCTTGTATTTTGCTCTCAGTTCTAGCCTGATGGAAGTTTTGTAAAGCGCGTTTAGGGAGATTCAATTCACATACTGTGTTCCTTAAATATGTATACTGTAGAGTAGCCCTATCCAGCATCCTCTACTAACCATGTCCATGCGTGTTCACATGCTCTATTCACCTTCTGGCCTGCATATTTATTTTTAAATTTTTTTTTTATTTTTTGCATTTATTTATTTTTGAGAAACAGAGTGAGACAAAGTGTGAGGGGGGGAGGGGAAGAGAGAGAAGGAGACATAGAGTAAGCATAACATAGAGTAAGCTTGCTTGTACCGAGCAAGCAGTCAGTACAGAGCCTGATGCGGGGCTCGAACCCATGAACTATGAGGTCATGACCTGAGCCAAAGTCAGATGCTCAACTGACTGAGCCACCCAGGCACCCTTGCCCTTCATATTTCTTAAGACCTACTATTAGTTTTTGGTGTCTTTATCCCCCTGTTCCTCCAACTTCTGCTAACTAAACCATTACCTCACTAATGACTTGTCTCCTGCTTCCTGGATCAATGTATGTTGAAGGAAGATACAGCGTTTTGATTTCTTTCATTTGATCATGTATTTTTTTTGTCCAGAATTCTTTTCCTAGGCATCCCTGCTGGGCCCAAGTCAGCATTTCTAAGATAGCTCTCCTCTATTGTTGACTCTAAAGAGCACTGTGGCAAGTGCAAAGGTTGAAATAAAGCACTGATAACACTTTATACCAGTATTCTTTGAAGCACTTTACAATTATTTAATTCATTTAATTCTCACAATTCTATGAGGTTTGGTTTGTGTCATTTTACAGATGAAGAATGTGAAGCACAGACAATTAACTAGTTTGGCTCACAGCTTGAGTCCTTAATCATTAAATATTCAATGAGTTATTAATAAATATTTCCAGTTCTATCCCTTATAGGCACATTACAGAATTGCAAGTCCTGTTTCCTTGTGGTTGGAGAGGTCATGTGACTCATTCTGGCCAATGAGTGGCTAGCAAAAGTAACATTCCAAGTTGAAGCATTTAATTACAGATATGCAACCCTCTAATGTGCTCTTTTGTTCTGGCATGGCAGCGATCAGTGCTCAGCATGATGGTTTATTATAAAACTGGAGCCATAGAATGACTGAGTACAGGCCCTTCCCAACATGTAGTGTGAAGAAGAAATAAGCTTTCACTTTAATCCAGGGATATCTGGGGATCGTTTGTTACCATAATGTAGCCTAGCCTATCCTGACTCCATATACAGGCCAAAAATAGTATAAAGACAGAACATATTCTCTCTGGTGGCCAAATATATTTCCTAAAAATTAATAATTTATTATGGTTCTACTTTATTTCAATCCCTTACATGTCAATTTCAGCTATAGTTCTTCCCTTTATCTTATGCCCCATATATTTCCATAACATGTCTCAAAATTCTATTTCTTTCATAACACTTCTTCGAATTTACGATTTTGCCCAAACAGTAATTTTGCAATTTAAAAATTGTATAGGCTATTTTCAAAATCTGGTAAATGTTGTATTCTTAATTCAAAAAAAAAATAGATTTTTAAAAATCCATGTTTGGGGTACCTGGGCGCTCAGTTGGTTAAGTGTTCTATTCTTGATTTTGGCTCAGGTCATGATCTCATGGTTGGGAGTTCAAGCCCCATGTTGGTCTCTGCGCTGACAGTGCAGAACCTGCCTGGGATTCTCTCTCTTTCTCTCTCTCTGCCCCTACTCTGCTCGTGCTCTCTTCCTCTCTCTCTCTCTAAAACAATAATAAACTTTGAAAAATAGTTAACAATAAAAATCCATGTTTACATTTTGGGAAAGTACAATAATCTTGTATGCACAAAGGACAAAATGAAACTATATAAGCAACTATAATTATCTTTGTAGAGAAAGTTAGAGTGGATCCATTCATTAGGAACATTATAATTTAATTATCTGGAAGCAATCTCAGCTGTAGTTATTACTGACTATAAAAAGTTAATTTAGGTTTAATTTTTAAAAGTTAATTAGCTAAAATGCCTCCTATTCTTATTATTAAAAATGGAATGTCACTAACATTCCATAGCAATGTATATGCTGTAGAACAACTTGTACCAGAAACTTGAGGGCTCATTAGAATTTATAACATGTACTTAATTACCATAGTTATTTCAAAGTGTAACTCAAAATTATAATTGTTAGTAGTGTGTTTTAGAGTGTATTTATTCATGTTTATAGTGCCTGGTAAGAGGGCAATATTATGTAGGGCAGGGGCCCACAAACGTTTTTTGTTAAGGGCAAGAAAGTAAATATTTTTGGCTTTACTGGCTGTATCCTTATGGTCCCTGTCACAGCTACCCACCTCTGAATCTGGAGCTCAAAAGCAGCCACAGGAAGTGCATAATTGAGTGGGTGTGACTGTGTCCCAATAAAACTTTAGGAAAATAGGCAAGATTTTACTGTGAGTGCCAATTCCTGATCTAGAATGAATTTTTATACTTTCTTGTGTTGTTTTACAACCCCATCCATACCAACTCCTGAATATGTCAAGAAGCATTGCGGGTCGTTCCAAATTTGACTTTGTGTTTCCATGTCCTTCTCCCCCATGCTTAGAGCTGCTGTGCTGAGCCCCACAGGCACCTCAAGCCCCATCAGTCCAGTGGCTAGCAGTCTGGGAAGTGGGTGGGGACACTTTGCAGCCAACTTGTAGTTTTCTCTCTGAATCCCTTGTGTGGTCCTAAATACCACGCAAGCCCAATTTCCCCATCTATAACGCAGGCAGGAATGGTATTAGGTTCTTTTCAGTAAACATATTCTCTCTGTGATTCTGTGATGAGAAACATTAAAAAATCTAAACCCATAACTCATCAAGTAAAAACTGAGAGGATTGATAAGATCCTTGTAAAATTCTTTTATCATCTAGTAAGAAAGATATCACACTATTAATTTTCTGTTAGAGTTCCTCTCAAAAACATGTTTATATTACTTGCATAGGATTACATTGTATAGGTTGTTGGAAAACCACAGGAGCTATCCCCATGCTAGGGTAGGGGAGGAGATAATGAATTTCCTACATGCAAATTTAGTTTAAATATATTCTACTATCCCGCTTACACAGTCATTTCACACATGTGTGGATGCTGCTCTGAGCCCTGATTTGGTGGATGTAAGCAAACGCAAATAAGCAAAATAAGCAGATGTGTGAAGGAGGGGAGTCCTCCCCCTAATTTGTGCATATGTTACTACTTTGCTAATAGGCTCCCAATAAAAAGGGAGGTATTCTGATGAAAGTCATGTATGGGATTATAGAGACATACACATGTTATATATATACACATATATAAACATACCAATATGTGTGCATATATATGTACATATATATGTTCATACTAACATAAGTAATACAGGCAGTGATTTTGGGAGACAATGTAAAGACAGGATCTGAATACAAACAAAAAATACACAAAATTAGCCGTTAAAAATTGAAGTTATACACCTTTTCTTTTTTAGCTTGAAAACCATAAACTTGATTTTAAAAATCTGGCGCAGGGTCTGATATAATAACTACTTAATAAATGATGGTTGAATGAGTACCTTTACTAATTAAAGACCATTTAAGTTTAAAAGTAGAATGATTGATAGAGCATGGGTATGTATTTATTTGTATTGTTACCAAGCCCCAGGAGAGTAACCAGGCACTCCTTAAGTACATTCTATGTACACATTTTATTAATGATGATAATGCTATCCTAGAACAAGGGTCTGCTCAGTTGTCAGTAAAAGAGTGTGGGAAGTCCAGTAGAATCTTGCTTTGAGTAGCTGGGCTCAATTCAGCCCTGGCCACAGAGGTTTAATTATTGAAGAAACCAAAATTATCTGATTAAGACTGGCTGTGATAAAACAGAAACTTAGGCAGTACTTGGGTGGCTCAGGTGGTTGAGTGTCTGACTCCTGATTTCAGCTCAGGTCATGATGCCAGGGTTGTAAGATCAAGATTTGTGGCAGGCTCTGTGCTGAGGGTGGAGACTGCTTAAAATTCTCTCTATCTCTCCCTCTGTTCCTCTCCCCCATTCGCACTCTCTCTCTCTCTCTTTCTTTAAAATAAAAACAAAACAAACAAAAAACAAAACCCAGAAACTTAGTAAGAACTAAGTAGAAATTAGTATAATAGATGCCAGTCTGGGGTAAATCTAAAATTAATAAGTCATACAGTGTTAGTTTATATGAGAGCTTTATTTCAAAATGAAATTTCTTTCAAAACAATGATTGTCCAACCTTAATAATTTAAAAATCAGGAAGCATTGATTCAGTGCTACTGTAGACTGTAGAAACTGCCTGTAAAAGATGACAAAATAGTTTATAATCCACCCTGAAAGATAAGATGAGCCATCAAATAAGTGGAAAGAGGAATCTATGAAAGCAATAATAAGTCAGAGACATTTTCAGCAACAACCTAAAATTATGAACAGTGCAGCAATGAATAACCAGAGTACCTATGCATTTTTGTATAGTTAGAAGTGTGCTTTCAGGGGAAACTCCAAAACCTGAGAATGCTCACTCAAATGGTAAATGCAAATGAAGTGTTTTAGATGTTGACAAATTTTCCTTCAGGAAGTTTGTATCAATTTATATTTTCACTAGCAATATATGAGAATGTGTGTTCATGCACAGTTTCACCAACAGAAGGAGTTTTTTTTTTTTAATTTTTTTTTCAACGTTTTTTATTTATTTTTGGGACAGAGAGAGACAGAGCATGAACGGGGGAGGGGCAGAGAGAGAAGGAGACACAGAATCGGAAACAGGCTCCAGGCTCTGAGCCATCAGCTCAGAGCCCGACGCGGGGCTCAAACTCACGGACCGCAAGATCGTGACCTGGCTGAAGTCGGATGCTTAACCGACTGCGCCACCCAGGCGCCCCCAGAAGGAGTTTTTGAATGTCTCCATTTTCTACCATGGAATAGATGAGAAGCTATAGCTCTGTGTAGTTTTCATTTTCTTTTCTCTAGTGATGAGTAAACTTGAACACTTCATATGCTCAGAGACCAATTTCACATCATGTTAATTGTCCATAACTTTTACTAATTTTTTAAGATTTTCCCCTTTCTTTTAGAGTTCTTTGTATATTAGGGATATTAGTCTTTGTTTAAGATTTATAACAGACATTTTCTCCTAGCACATCAGTAGTCTTTTGATTATTTGTGTGTGTGTGTGTGTGTGTGTGTGTGTGCGCGCACACGCACGCGCATGTGCGCTCATGTTGCTATGTGTGGTAGAAGGAATAATGGCTCCCAAAGATGTCCATGTTCTAATTCCCAGAATCTGTAAATAGATGATCTTACATGGCAACAGGTACTTTGCAGTTATAATTAAATTAAGTGCCCTCAGATGGAAAGTGTATTCCTGGATTATTCAGGTGGGCCCTTCAAAACTAAGAATCATTCTTGGCTATAGTGAGGGGGAGATATGGCTGGAAAAAAAGGTCATACAGCTGCACAATTGTGGCTTTGAAGATGGACTAAAGTGCCAGGAGCTAAGGAGTGTGGACAGCATCTAAGAAGCTAGAGAAGTTAAGGAAACAGATTCTCCTCTAGAGTCTCTGGAAAGCAGTGCAGCCCTCCCCACACCTTGATTTGAAACCAGTGAGACCTTCAGAATTTTACTGTAAATTATAAGGCAGTACATTAATGTTGTTTTAAGCCACTACACTTGTTATCATTTGTTATAACAGCCATTAAAAACAAATATAACATGCTGTCTAAAAAGACACTGAAATTTATTGATTTTTTCCTGTATCTGCTTTTTGAGTCACTGTTATAGAGAGGTTACCTGTTTCTGTTTTTCTTATATGGCCTCATTTTTTTTTTATATTAAAATTCTGAATCTCTTTGCAGTTTGTGCTCTGTATGGTTTACGTGTGAATTTAATGCTCTTTTTGGTCAAATGGCCAGTCATTTGTTCAGCATTCTTCATTTAAAAACCCATTGTTGTCCCTGTGATTGGAAATGCTGTTTTTGGTAGATCATGTATTTCCACGTGTTCCCAGGTCTCTTCCTGGATGTTGTCATCTGTTCCTACCCTATTTGTCTATCCATGCACCAGTGCCTGACTTTTTTTTTATTACAGGAGATTTATAGTTTGTTTGCTCCACAGTAAGCTGTATTTCTCGTTCCAGCTTTTCTTAATGGCTATTCTTACAAGACTTTTTGTAAGAACTTCAGTAGTAACTTGTCTGGCTCCAAAAAAATCTTGTTGGTATTTTTATTGGAATTATGTTAATTTTATAAATTCACTTAGAGAGAAGTGACGTTTTTATAATATTGAGTCATTGTATCATAGCAGAGTGAAGGTCTTCTATTTTTCCAAGTCTGCTTTCATGGTTCGTGGCATTTTAAAGCTTTCCTCATGCAGGTTTTATACATTTCTTCTTATGATTTTCCCTCAATATTTTATTGTCTTGGTTGCTAATGTAAATGAGGTTTTCTAGAACAATATACCCCCCCCAACAGTATATAAGATTGTGATTGATTTATGTATATTAATTTTATTGAACCTGAATTTTTATTGTTTGGATTAATTTTATCATTGATTGGCATTATTTTTTCAGGAGTACTATCATGTCATCTGAAAATATAGTTTGTATTTATTTTTTTCTAATTCTTAGCTCCCATTTGATTTATGTTGTATGACTGCATTGATGACACTAAAATGTTGAATAGTAGTAGGGACAGTGGGCAGCCTTGCCTTGTTCATGATTTTACTAGAAATGCCTCAAGTATTTCTCTAAGATACTGGTGTGAACATTGAGGGCGTGTGTGTGTGTGTGTGTGTGTGTGTGTGTGTGTGTGTGTTATGTGAAGAAAATATACATAGAATCCTATATTTTTGAGTTTTTATCAGGGAAGGAGTTAAATTTTGTCAAAGGCTTTAAAAATATCTGTGCAGAGACTCATGCGGTTATTCTCATTAGATTTAGTGATGTGGTATATTAATATTGAGCCAGATGCAAGTGGCTTTTGGTCATGGTATATTTTTTAATGTAGTCTTGCATCATTTTGCTTGTATTTATTTAGCATTTTTTGCATTGATATATAGTGACATTGGGCTATCATACTTTTTAACTGTCTTTAATCAGATTAAATTGTTTTCTTAGTTTTGGCTGCTACAGCAAAATACCATAAACTCTCTTGTTCATCAACAAAAGAAATTCATTTCTCACAGTTATGGAGGCTGAATGTCTGCAATCAGCATGCCGGCATGGTTGACTTCTTGTGAAGGCCCTCTTCTGTGTTATAGACCACTGACTTCTTGTGTCCTCATCCTCCTGGTATCCTTGCACAGTGGAGAGCTGAGGGAGGAAGCAGGCTGCCTCATGATTCTTATGAGAGCAGTAATCCATTAATGAGGGCTCACCCTCACAGCCTTATCTAATCCTGACCACCTCCCGAAGGCCCCACCTCCTAATACTGTTATATTGGGAGGTAAGCTCTCTGCATAGGAATTTATTGTGAATAAAAGCATTCAATCCATAGTAACTGTTAATGAAATACTTGCCTTATAAAAATAATTACCAGGTTTTCCTTCATTTTTCATGTTCTGGAAAAACAATATGGAATCTTGGAGTGGTCTAATCTTGAGAGTTAATTGCTTTCTCTATTGCTTTTTTAAAAAAGTTGGTCTGATTAAGTTTTCTATCCTGAATAGAACCAACTTCAGTAAAATCTTTTCCAAAGACTTATTCCATTTTATGTGTATTTTCAAATTTAGTTGCATAGAGGTGAGATCTGTTTAGTCCCCTCTTAATTTTTCTTTCTATTTCAGTGGTTATTTCCTATAGTCATATCTTATCTTGCATAGTTGTGCTTTCTTTTTGCCTTCACAGCTTTGGATTAAGTTATGTAGTGATCTGTTTAAAAGAAACAAGACGGATTTTGATTTCTTAACTGTATTTATTGCTTTTCTGTTCTCTACTTCAGTACATGTTGTTCTTATCCTTGTCTCCTTCCTGTGCTTTCACTGATTAAGTTTCCCTTTTTGGCCTTTTGAGCTGAGAATTTATTTATATCTTCAAATTTTTATTGTTAACTGTGCTGTTAATTTTTCTGTGATCACTACTTTAAATGCATCCAGTGGTTTTATCATTATTTTTTTAGAAAAGTTGAAAGTTCAGTTTGCATTCTCTCTTTGGGATTCATATTAGGATATATATTTTTCAAAAAAGATTCTTCTAAACTGTGCCTTGACTTCTTTTTCTTCACGGTAATGTTTTTTTTTTTTCCCCACAGAGATTCAATGTACTTCATTTTACTTCCCAACCTGAAGTAGAAAGTCTTAATCCAGAGCATGCTTCAAAAAGTTTTATAGATTGGCTTTTTATATTAAGAGGTTTTTGTTGTTGTTGTTGTTTGTTTTTTGGGTTTTTTTTTTTTTTTAGACTTTAGTTTTTAAATAGCAGATTTAGGTTTCCAGTGAAACTGAGGGGAATGTATGGAGATTTCCCATATTCCCTCTGTATCAATACATGCACAATCTCCCCCATTATCAACATTAATCCCCAGAATGGTACATTTTTACCAACAGTGAACCTATATTGACATGTCATAATCACCCCAAGGCCATAGTTGACCTTTGGTTCACTCTTGGTGGTGTTCATTCTGTGGGTTCAGGCAAATGATAATGGCATATCCATCATTATAATATTATGCAGGGTATTTTCACTTCCATCAGATTCCTCCTGTTCATCTCTCTGCCTATTCATCTCTCCCCCTCACCTCACTCCTAGGAGCCACTGACTTTATTTTTAAATTGTTTCCATAGTTTTGGTTTTTCCATAATGTAATATGGTTGGAATTATATAGCATATATTCTTCTCACATTGGGCTCTTCCAGTTAGTAATATACATTTAAGGTATCCCCATGCTATTCATGGCTTGATAGTTCATTGTTTTTTTTCAGTGGTGAGTAATATTCCTTGTCTGGATGTACTATAGTTTATCCATTCATCTGCTAGAGGACATCTTGGTTGCTTCCAAGTTTTGGCAGCTATGTATAAAGATGCTGTCAGCATCCATGTGTAGGTTTTTATGTGGACCTAAGTTTTCAGCTCTTCTGGGTAAATACCAAAGAACACAATTACTGGATCATATGGTAAGAGTATGTTTGGTTTTGTAAGAAACTATCCAACTATTTTCAAATTGGCTCCACTATTTTATATTCCCACCAACAACCTATGAGAGTTCCTGTTGCTCCACATCCTTGCCCCCAGGAGGTGCTGTCACTGGATTTTGGCCATTTTAGCAGGTATAAAGTGGTATCTCATTATTGTTTTAATTCACATTCCCTTGATGACATGGTGTGGAGCATCGTTTCTTATGATTATTTACCATCTGTGTATCTTTTTTGGTAAAGTATCTTTTAAGGTCTTTGGCCCTTTTTTAAATGGCATTGTTTTCTTATTGTTGAGTTTTAATGGTTTGTATATTTTAGGTAAGTCTTTTATCGGATGTATCTTTCACAAATATTTTCTCCAAATCTGTGACTTGTCTTCTCATTTTATTGATATTATATTTCACAGAGAAGAAGTTTTTAATTGTAATAAGGTCAATATTTTCAATTATTTCTTTGATAAATTATATCTTTGGTGTTGTATCTAAAAAGTATCACTGTACTGAAGGTCATCCAGGTTTTCCCCTAGGTTATCAGCTAAGAGTTTAATAGTTTAGTATTTTAAATTTAGCCCTGTGATCCATTTCAGTTAATTCTTGTGAAGGGTGTAAAGTCTGTTTCTAGATTAATTGAGTGATTAATATCCTGTTGTTCTAACACCGTTTGTTGAAGAGACTATCTCTGCCCCATTGTCTTGCCTTTGCTCTGGTCAAAAATAAGTTGACTGTATGGGGGTCTATTTCTGGTTCATTATGTCCCATTGATCTTTCTGTCTGTTCTTTCACAAATACCACACTGTCTTGATTACTGTAGCTTTATAATAACTCTTAAAATTGGGTAGTGTCAGTCTTCCAACTTTGGTTTTCTCTTTCACACATTGAATTTTTCATCTGAGTTTATTCTTTCGTGAATGGTCTGAGGTAGCATTCTAATTTTGTCTTTTTTATTTAGATAGAAAGTCAACCTGATGCCATTGTTTCAATTGCCAGGCCTTTCCCCTCTAACTAATAGATACATTTGTCTTATACCTTGATCCCATGTATGTGGTTCTGTTTTTAGATTCTCTTTGTTTTCATTGATGTATTTATCTCACTCACTTCTCTACCCACAAAGGAGGGGACTGACCTTTTTTGGATGTTTGTGCAGTCACTCTTCCAAAAGATTAGCTGGTTATTTTTGGCCACCTACTTTTTTATAATAATGTGAAGATCAGCTGGTAAAGTTCAGTGTATAAACTTGCTGGGATTTTGACTGATAATATTTCACATTTAAGGATTAAGTCAGGAGATTGCATCTTTCAATCTACCACTCTGTTTTCCTAATTGCTTAGTTCTGCTTTTATGCCCTTCAACAAAGTACTTAATATAAATATTTTTAACATCTTGGTATTCATTCCTATATACTTTATTTTACTATTTTAAAAGAGATCTTCTAAAAATGTTGTTTTTCATATTTTGTCACCTTTCCGAGAGACACTATATATTTTCATATGTTGTTCTTTTATCTAGTAAACACACTACTATTTTCACGTATCTAATGATTTGCCTCTAGTTTCTCTTCAGTTTACTATGGAGATAATATTGACTATAAATAATGGTAGTTTTGTTCATTATTTTCTCATTCTTTTTTTAATTTTTTAAATTTTAGAGAGAGAGAAAGAGAGCAAGCAGGGGAGGGGCAGAGGAAGAGAGGGAGAGAATCTTAAGCAGGCTCCACACTTAGCACAGAGACTGACATGGGGCTTGATCCCATAACCCTGAGATCATGACCTGAGCCAAAATCAAAACTTAGATGCTCAACTGACTGAGCCACTCAGGTGCTCCTATTTGCTCATTCTTATATCTTTTGTTTCTTTATGTCATTGCTCTAAGACCTTGAAAATGTTGCACAGAAGTGGTGATGAGCATCATTGTCTAGAACAAAAACTTAAAGGAAATGTGCTTAAATTTCACTATTTAGTATCATGCATGCTATAGATTTTTTGGTAAGCACCTTTTATCAACATAAGGGAGTTCTCATCTATTTCTAGCTTGTGAAAGATTTTTGTTTATAAATCATGAGTAAATGTTGAATGCTATTAAAATTTTCAGCAAGTATTAAAAAATAATAAAAAAATCAGCAACTATTGAAATGATCTCTTTTTTAATCTTCTAAAATATGTGTATATTTATATATATATATTTTTCAACGTTTATTTTTGGGACAGAGAGAGACAGAGCATGAACGGGGGAGGGGCAGAGAGAGAGGGAGACACAGAATCGGAAACAGGCTCCAGGCTCTGAGCCATCAGCCCAGAGCCTGACGCGGGGCTGGAACTCACCGACCGCGAGATCGTGACCTGGCTGAAGTCGGACGCTTAACCGACTGCGCCACCCAGGTGCCCCTAAAATATGTGTATATTTAGAAATTAATAGGGTTTTCTAGGACCAAATCACCTTTGCGTTACAGGTTACACCTTATTTGGTCATATTATACTATTATTACCATTATTGCTATTATTTTTCTATTGATATATCCTGTTTTATTTAGGATTTTTCAGATTTACTAATTTTTTCCCTATATGATCTATGTTTACTTTTAGTATGAAGGTATCAAGTATTTAGTATCAAGTATCAAGACTCATAAAAGTCTCTCCTCCTCTTCTCTCCCTGCCCCTGCCCTTTCTCTGTCTCCTCCTGCATGCTTTTCCTACTTCCTATAACTCTTTGTGTTAGATAGGGATATTAGAGGTTTTGTATTGTTTCCAAGTTTTGTAAAAATTGCTTTAAAAAAAGCTGGGCCTGCAATTTAACAATAACAACAACAACAAAAAACACAAATAATTCAATTTAAAAATGGGCATAGGAATTGAAAAGACATTTCTCCCGAGATGATAAACAAATGATCAATAAACTGATAAAAAGATACAGAACAATATTAACCATTAGGAAAATGCAAATCAAAATCACAAAGAAGACTACCACTCAATACCCACTAGGGTGGCTATAATCAATAATAAATACTAAAAAATGTTGGAGAAAATATGGAGGGATTGGAACCCTCATACACGGCTGATGGGAATCAAACATGGGATAGCTCCTCTGGAACAGTTTAGCAGTTGCTCAAATTGTTAAACATAGTTATCGGGGCGCCTGGGTGGCGCAGTCGATTAAGCGTCCAACTTCAGCCAGGTCACGATCTCGCGGTCCGTGAGTTCGAGCCCTGCGTCAGGCTCTGGACTGATGGCTCGGAGCCTGGAGCCTGTTTCTGATTCTGTGTCTCCCTCTCTCTCTGCCCCTCCCCCGTTCATGCTCTGTCTCTCTCTGTCCCAAAAATAAAAATAAAAACGTTGAAAAAAAATTTAAAAAAAAAAACAAAAAAAAACATAGTTATCATAGGACCCAGACATTGTGTGCCTCGATATATGCACAGGAGATATGAGAACATGTCCGCTTTTGTTGGCATATGAAGGTTTTCAGCAGACTTACTTACAATAGCCACAGAGTAGAAACAACAACAACAAAAAAACAACCAAAATGTCCATTAACTGATGAATGGATAAGTACAGTGTGGTATATGCATACAAGGGAATATTATTTGGCAATAAGAAGAGAAGGAATGGAGTATAGATAAATGGTACAACGTGGACAAATCTTGACAATATTATGCTTAAATGAAAGAAACCAAACACGAAAGGTCATATATTGTATGACTGCCTTTATATGAAAAGTCCAGAATGGGCAAATTTGGTTGAGAAACAAAATGGATTTTTGGTTACCTCTGGCTGGAGAGCAAAGAGTGATGGCTACTAGGTAGTGTGAGTTTCTTTATTGGGTGATGAAAATCTTCCAAACTTAAGTGATGGAAGTGATGGTAGTTGCACAGTTTGCATGTGCCAAAAATGAATGAATTGTGCACTTTAACTGGGTGAATTTTATGATTCGTGAATTATATCTTGATAAAGAAATATGGGCCTGTTGATTATACTCAAGGAGTTTGTTTTTTTCAACCACTGAGTTTATGAAATTGTTCAAGATTCTTTTGATTCTTGAGTGAGTTTTTATTAAGTGTCCTATTTTTAAGTTTTAGGGTGTTGATCATCATACTACCTGTGATTTCAAATTTATTGCCTTAAGGTTGCTCATGGTGAAGTAGTTCTATTATTTTAAATCTCTCTTGTATTCTCAGTTGTGTAGCCCTTTTTTCTCCTAAGCTTATTGATTTATGTTGTCTCTGGTTTTCATTGGTCTAGGCAAATACTGTTCTATTGATCTTGTACTAATACTTTGTGTTCTGTTTTATTAGACTATGATTTTACCTTTATTTCCTCTATTCCATGTACTTATTGTTATTCTTTTCCTATCCTTTTGGGTTAGATGCTGTGCACATTCATTTACCATTTTTTTTTCATTTCTAGAATATGCACTAAAGTATTTCTCATGATGTACTGCTTTAGTTCCTTCTACTCTCAAAGTGTTGATATACAGTCAGTTTCAGATACTAATCTCTAATTTTTCTGATTTCTTTATACTTAATTAGTGACCCATTTACATTAATTATTGATCTATTTATAATTGTTAGAAGTTTGTAGTTTTTCATTTTTTATTAAGAAAAAAATTAAATATATAGAAAAGTTAAAAGTCCAGGGGAATAAAACACTCATCTATGTACAAGTTAGCATCAACACATGTTAACATTTTTGTTTCATGTATATTTTTTTCCAAAGTGAGTGGTAAACACCATGATACTTCAACCTAAATACTATAGCATGTGTCTTTTTACAATAAAGACCACTTCTTTTTTAACTACAATATATGGGGCACCTGGGTGGCTCAGTCGGTTAAGTGGCCGACTTTGGATCGGGTCATGATCTTGTGGTCTGTGAGTTTGAGCCCCACATTAGGCTCTGTGCTGACAGCTCAGAGCCTGGAACCTGTTTCAGATTCTGTGTCTCCCTCTCTCTGACCCTCCCCCGTTCATGCTCTGTCTCTCTCTGTCTCAAAAATAAATAAATGTTAAAAAAATCTTTTTAACTACAATATAATGTTTACCCTTAGCAAAACTGATGAAACTTCTCTTATCTAATACCAGCCTGACTTACATTTGTCTAGTTGTTCCCACAATGTCTTTCATAGCTGTTCATTTTGGAGAAAGACCAATCGCATTACTTTCACTTAGTTATGCCCTACCTTGCTTAATCTATTTTAGTCTTCCTACTTTGTTCTGTTCATAGACACTGGCTTTTTGAAAAGTCAGGAGCATCCTTTATCCTGCATATGCCTCATTGTTTCCTTATGGTGTCATTTATCTAATTCTCTAGGTTGCATATTTCATGTAAGCTAAAAATTATGTCAAAAGACTTGCTTGGATTCAGGTTGAACATGTTTCTTTGCAATAAAAACTCCGTAAGCAATGTTTTACACTCTCATATGGCATCATACAAGGAGGAACATGGCAGGTGATCTCTCCTTGTATAATATAAATTCTTCCCTTAGCAATTAGCAAACATTAGGGAGTGATATTTGTTAAAATATGAATATTCAGTTTCCTGTTCTTTACTATCTTTCAGTATCTATTGATGATCCTTACTTGAATCAGTTATTTCATTGGGGATTGTGAACTGGTGTTATTTCTGAGGTAAGCTTCCTCTTCTCAAATGGGAAAGCACTAAAATTCCCCTACTAAAATAAAACAAAAACAAAAAGAAAACAAAAACAAACAAACAAGCAAACCGTACTCACTTTAAATTCTTGATTCTTTAAAATATTTTTTTTTTATTAAGAAGGCACGTGGCTGGCTCACTCAGTGTAGCATGTAACGATCTCAAGATTGCAAGTTCAAGCTCCACATTGGGTGTAGAGATAACTTAAAAACAAAATCTTTTTAAAAATATTTTTATTAAGTTATAACTTATAACTTATACAATAAAAATCACCAGTTTTTAAGTCTATAACTTGATGAGTTTGACAGTTTTGTAAACACCATCACAATCATGATATAGAATATTTCTGACTACATACTTGCCTTGTGCATCTTTGTAGTCTGTCCCATCTCTATCCCCAGCCTCAGGCAAAAATGGATCTGCTTTTTGTCTCTAGAGTGTTTTAGAATCAAACAGAATGAAGCAAAAGCCAGTCAGAACGTATGATACTCTTTCACTTGGCATAATGCCATGAAGAGATTCATGTATGTTGTTACCTTTTATAGATACAGTTGACCCTTGACAGTTGACAACTTGGGCACTTGCTTCCATATCTTTTTGTGTAAATAATGCTGCACTAAATCTAGGGGTGCATATCTCTTTTCCTTTGTGATTTTAAGTTGCTTTTATCCAGTGACTAATGATGATGAGCAACTTTTCATGCAATTATTTATTAAAATTATTTATTTATTTATTAAAAATTATTATTTATATATATATATTTTGCTAAAGTATATTTCTGAATCTTTTGCTTATTTTAAGTGGGTTGTTGTCTCAAGTTGTAAGGTTACTTACAGAAGTGTGTTTTTTCACTTCCGTATGTATGTGAGTTATTTCTTTGTTAATAATTTATATTTTATCAAATATGGTTGGAGAAAATATTTGATATGAGACTTATGGGCTAGAAGTCTTTGTCTATTGACATTGCTTAATAAATGGGAAACACATCATGTTTCCCAATCTATTCCCTCTTATAAACCTTGTCCTACATCAATATTTCTTGACTTAGAGAACAGAAGACCTCTCCAAAATCATCCTCGGGCCATAATTTGAGAAATACTTTGCAGCATAAGGCATTTAGTCCTTTGCTTGATTCATTACTTAATCCAGCATACACTGAATATTTTTCATGCATCTCATCTTTGCCTGGGTGCTAGGACACCTTGGATGTAGTATTATAAGCAGACATTAGACAAGTTATCCAATAACCTTGATGAATATTCTCATAGTTTTCTTCTATTTTCCTTTGGGTTTTCTTTCTTTTTTTTTTTTTTTAACTTCTATTTATTTATTTTTGAGACAGACAGGGAATGAACAGGGGAGGGTCAGAGAGAGAGGGAGACACAGAATCTGAAACAGGTTCCAGGCTCTGAGCTGTCAGCACAGAGCCCAACACGGGGCTCGAACTCAGGCGAGATCATGACCTGAGCTGAAGTTGGACACTTAACCAACTGAGGCACCCAGTCGCCCCTAGGTTTTCTTTCTTTCTTTATTTTTTTTTTTTAAGTGTTTATTTATTTATTTTTGAGAGAGAGAAAGAGTGCAAGCCAGGGAGGAGCAGAGAGAGGGAAAGAATCCCAAGCAGGCTCAATGCTATCAGCACAGAGTAAGATGCAGGGGCTCCAACTCACCAACTGTGAGAACATGACCTGAGCTGAAATCATGAGTCAGTTGAGCCACCCATGTGCCCCTTTCTTTGAGTTTTCTGCAATGCCAATCATATTGGGAGACTGTGGCTCACAGATGACTCCCTCCTTACTGAAATATCTTCTTTACTAGGTTTCTAGAGAAGCCCACACTCCTAGTTTACTTTCCCTCCCAAGCTGCCCCTTAGGATGGTGTCTTCTACTCATTGGTCTTCATCTTCTTGGCTTTTTTTTTTTTTTAATTTTTTTTTTCAACGTTTATTTATTTTTGGGACAGAGAGAGACAGAGCATGAACGGGGGAGGGGCAGAGAGAGAGGGAGACACAGAATCGGAAACAGGCTCCAGGCTCTGAGCCATCAGCCCAGAGCCTGACGCGGGGCTCGAACTCCCGGACCGCGAGATCGTGACCTGGCTGAAGTCGGACGCTTAACCGACTGCGCCACCCAGGCGCCCCAATCTTCTTGGCTTTTTAAAGTTGGAATGACTCAGGATTCCATTCTCAAATGTCTTCTCTTTTCTAACTATACTCACAGCCTTAATGGCCTACTTGATGTGATGGATTTAACTATGTATATATTACATAGCTTACAAATTCACATCTCCATCTAAGACTTGTCCCCTGAACACAATCCTTGAATGTTTATTCAGAGACTTAAATCAGTATCTCCTTTTGGTTGGTAAACATCAATAATAACCGTGACACCCAATACAAACTTCACTAACACAAGGTCCACCGCTACAAACATATGGCCTTTACCAAAGTCTAGGAACTATTCTAAGATCTTTAATTATATTTAAAGTTTAATTTCATAAGTATCCCAGTCTTAACAAATCCAAAACTTAACTCCTGTTCCTCCCACCAAAATTTGTTCCTCCCATAGGCTTCCCCATTTCAGTTAATAACAACTCTATGTTTTTTGGTTGCTAAGGCAAAACATTTGGAGTTATTCTTTACTTTTGTTTCTTTTTTTTTTCCAATCCCCTGTCCTGAGCAGATATTATTGGCTCTAAATTCAAAACAATTCTAAATTGCCACCAGTTCTCATTATCCATCTTGCCATGGCCCTGTCTATCCTCTCTCACGTTGAGTCTAAGAGTAGCCTAATAACAGGTTTTCCCATGTCCTCCCTCCTTTTCCACCTGTAATTTACAATATAGTAGTCAGAATGGTCCATGAAAACAAAAGTCAGATCGTGAAACTTCTCTCCTCAAAACCCTCTGTGTCCCTGTCCTTCCATATCCCTTAGGATAGAAGCCAGTCCTTAAATTGGCCCATTAGGTCCCACACAGTGATCTGTCTTTTCAGACCATCTCCATTAACCCTCTGTACTTGCCCTGTTCCATCCCTACTACCCCCCTGCAGTTCCTTCACTGGGCTCAATCCTAAGGGCCACTGTACCAACGTCTTGTCTCTGACACCTGCATGGCTTCCCTACTCCCTCACCTCTTTTAATCATGCACTTACACTTAGATTCTCAGTGAGACCTTCACTGAGCTCTCTGTTTAAACTTGGATACTGCTCAGCCTTCCTTGCTTTGTCTCCATAGCACTGATTACCTTATAACAGAGAATACGATTTCCTTATGTATTCTTTCCGAATGTCGTTCTTCCCCTCCAGAAAGTAAGTTCCATAAAGTCAAAAATATTTGTGTGATTTTTTTTTCACTCATATAAGTAATTGAAAGAACTAGACAAGATATATTTTGAAGTTAGAACCAAGGACTTGATGAATTGGAGGTTGAGGCCACCCATTATGCCTATGGCCAATTGCTTGGCCCTGATGCAATTGAAACGACCAACTTGAGAGAAGGACATAGCAGAACCCACGATGGTGCTTGCAGCCTGGCGTCTCTCAGCTTAGCTCTTTTCTCCCCTGGGCAACAGCAGTTTCCTGGACACTGTTCTTTAAATTAGTCACCAGCATGGAAGTTGATTCTGATGGAGAGGACTTCTTCTGAAATCCTTATTTCTTGGCACCATGTTGATGAATCTTTTAATTAAAAGTCTTAATATTAATAACACATTAAACAAATTGACAATGAAAAACTTCAGATGTTTAAATATTGATAAAAATGTCTTAGAATCTGATCAGAAGCTGCACTTGACTTCAGATTATTTACATACTGGGAAAAGTAACACTTGAGCCTCTTTTCCCCTCGCCTATCAAGCAAGTCACAGTGATGTATATGATTTTAATCCTGACCTGTAAATCAAAATTCCAAACCATCAACCCATAGCTACATATTGCTATTGTAAGCACCACTGGGCTATAAAAAAAGTAGAAGACACAGTATCTGCCTAGACAAGTGGGCACTTAATGTGGCATGCCCACATTTCTCACCGACAGCACAAAGCAAAAGAATGCTTTTGAGCACCAGTTTCAAACTGTGTTAAATTTTCACAGTATACTTATTTTTGTATGGCTCTTATACCTATCTGAATAAATGGGTTAAAATTTTCCCCTTCAGCTTTTCAACTGGTGATGTGTTTATCCAACCAATTATTCTCCCCAACAACTACCGTCCTTCAGGGCAACTGAACATTTTCTAGCACTTGAGAAGAATGTACAAAACCATACACAATCCTGCTGGTTGTATTCTTGATGCTTTAAGAGTTGTTTATGTATATGTAGGACCACTGTTATTTTTACTGATTTTTAAAAACTTTTGCCTTATTTCCTTGTAAGGGTATAACCAGTAGATCTATGTGTGGTTATACTGAAGTGGCACATTAAAATAGTTCAAAGTATAGCACCTTATTTCATCTGTAGAAGAAACTAGTTTGGAAAAATCATTTTTCGAAGTCATCACTTTGTTAAAATAGATTTTCTTTAAAAAGCATTTTCACGAGAAAATGGGAAAAAATTATGAAAATTCTTTAAGCTCTAACTTGGGGCTAAACCGAGTTCAGTATTTTCTTGTCCAGAACAAATGTTCCTTTTATCTCCTGAAATGCCAACACGACTGGAAGGGCTGTGCTTCTTTGCCACTGACAGGCCGGTTCTCCCTCTGTAAGCTTTATTTCCAAATGTACTTGAGAATCAACTTCTGACTCCAGACAAATGGCTGTTAGTTCTAGCTCTTACCTGCCAATTACAATACTTTGGGTATCTCTGCCAGTCTGTGGGTCAGCCTGATGATAAGATTACAGGACCTGTTTGTGTAGTTCATTAGCAGAAATTCGTTCCACCCAGACACAACAGGCAGTGGCTTGGGATGGGGGTGGGGTATGCCAGGGCCTGCCAGGTGGATTGATTTTTCTTACTAGGAACTGGGAAAGGAAAACAGTATTTCGCTTTGGGGATCCCCATTTCCCATTTCAGTTCCTCTGTTTGGGACAGACAATGGAAGCCACTAGGCCCCTCTCTCCCAGAGCTCAGCCCCTGTCGCCCCCTCGCCCCTGTGGCCCCCTCCTCCCCTCCCCGCCCCTAGCCCACCGGCTTCCCCAACTCCGGCTCCAGGCGGAGATTTGTCAGAACCGTTCGGTTGAGACTGATTATGATTGCAGCAGATGGGCTGGATTTGACAGCCCGATCCTAAGCAGCTTCTGATGGGGGTGCCGCGGAGGGGCGGGGAGGGGGAGAAGGTGGGGGGCGGGAATCTGCGGGCCGGAGCCGCCCGGTAGGAGCGCACTGCGCAGCCCCGCCAGGCGCTCCAGGGCAGCTCTTTAACGCGCCTCGGGGAGGAAAGTGGCACGCAGACCCGAGGGGCCTCCCGGAACGCGGGCGAAACGTCCCATTGCTGGGAGGGCGCGGAGACACCCAGAGGCAGGCGCGGGGAGACCAGTGGAACACAACAAAGCGGAAGAGCTCCTGGGAGCGCGCGGTGTCCCGGCTGCCGTGGGCTGTGCGGCGTGCGTGGCCCGGGCCACCTCTGCGCGCTCCGGACCTGGCAAGTTTGTCAACTCCGGGTTCTGCGGCCAACGCCTAGCTGCCCCCCGAAGTGACAGCACTGCAGGGTCGGCCCCCAGGGAGGGTGGCACCCACCCCGCCCCCGCCCCGCTGCAAAATGCTCCAGCACAGGCCAGGTAAGGAGACGCTAGCCCTCGCCCCTCGCAGGCGCGCCCCCTGCGCCCGAAGCCCGGGCCTGTCCACTGGCCTTTCATCTCCGTCCTTCCTATTGGTGCCCAAGGGCTGCCTGCATCCGTGCCCGTTCCTGTGCTCTCCTGGGTCTACCTCTGCCCTCCACCTCCCTCTCCGTTGCCCTTCGTTCTCACCTTACCGGATCCCAACGGCAGGGGGAGAAGTTCGGGGAGGTTGGCGCGCCGTTCTGGCTCTCTTCCCCAAGTGCCTGAGACCAGACACCCCTGACGCCCTAGGCGGGACGGCGGGTGGGAGCCGCGTGCGTGTGCCTCAGCCATCTCACGGTCCACACGCAGTCCGAGCACCACACACACACACACACACACACACACACAGAGGCACAATCTCCTTTCCACCTGTGGGGCCTCGCTTTTGTGCTGGAAGTGCAAACGAAAACACTCACACGTGCAGACATAATTCCACGTTGGCATTCTCCAGAGACTTCTGAAGGGTGGAGGGGTGGCGGGTGAGGGGGTGGATCTTTAGAACCCCAACCCACCCACGAGCAGTACCAGCTTGGCTTCTGCCCTCTCGGCCTTGACTCTCTTGTCCAGATGCCAGCAGAGTGAGACACTTCCAGGCAGGGACGGCAGGCTGCTGAGGTTGGCAAGGGCATTGCTGTGCCACCAGAAACCCAAAAACTTCCCACCCACACAGGCCAGTGGCTTGGTCCGCTACCTGGGCTGGCCCCTGCAGGGCACGCCCGCCTCTACCTAGCACCCGTCCCCCTCCCCCATCACCAGTGTATTCCCGACCCTGTCTACCCAGCTCACAGCCTGTAGCCTTGACCGCCCCCTCCCTTGCTGCTGCCGCCCCAGCTCGCCAGGAGTGAGGAGTGTGTGCCCTGTTGCTACTGGCAACTACCAGTGCCGAAAGCTCAGCCCCCAAAGCAGCTTAATGCTGATTGATGGGCAGAAATACGATATTTTCTGGAGCTTAGCAGCCGCTGATGCAGAGGCCCTCCCTACCGCTGGAGCCCTGCAGACCGCCCAGGTAGCAGGCTCTCTTCCTTCTCTCCTCTAGACCCCACCCGGCCCCTTAGATAAAAAGGGTGTTAGGATATCCTCATATTCTGGGGTTAAATTCGGTGCCAGCCTTTGCTTTCCTGAGTAACCAGCTGCTACTCCAGAGTTTCCCTTCTTATTTTCAAGGCTTCAGTTGAGTAGGATAAATGAGTCCCCAGTTCCTGGACACTACCATCTTCCTTTCTATTTTCATCCTCCACCTCTTTCCCACACCCTTTCCTGCATACAGGTCCTTAAAATAGATCAACCCTTCAATGACCAGAGTGATTAGCACAGATGCATCTGAAAGCATTTTCTAAAATACTTCTAAAATTCTCCCACAGAGAATTCGGTCATTTCCACCCCTGGAAAGAGCCTGAAAATAAGTCCATTGCTGGGATAGACTTTGCTGCTTTTGGGTTTTGTTCTGTTTTGTTTTTTCCTTTTAACCCCCTCATACTCATTACCCTAGGCTTTTTCTGGGATGGCAGCCTCCTCCTGTAAGCTATCCTGAACTAGGGCAAATTTTCAGGACTAATGGAAATACCTGCCCTAACCTGTACCACCACGCCCTGCCCTCCCCAATACTGATTGCAAAGGGCCAGATTTCATTACTGAAGGAATTATCTTTAGAAGAACTTTTTCTGCAGTGTTTCTTTTCAGCACCACAGTATTTTTGCCAAGTATTTTCATTATCTAAATTGTCATGCCTAGCTTCGTTTTGCCTGTGGACATTAATTTGGACAAGTATGTGATGTTTTAGAGTCATCCGTTTATGCATCCAAACAAAACTTTCTTCGAGAGGCTTCCCCTTGCTGGGCACCAGTGTAGGCCCCCATTGGGAATGCAGCAAAGACAAGACCCAAATGCCTATTATCATTTTAAAGCCTGTGTTACAACTGGATTGGGGTTATTGCTATTATGGCTAATATTATAACAGCACACTACATATGAGCAGGACTTTACAGTTTACAAAAGGCTTTCACAGGCTTTATCTCCTTTAATCTCGGCAGCAGGAATTTTAAATAGCGGTGATTCCACCTAAAGGCCCGGTAATACTCACCAATCCTGCTTTACAAAAAAGAAAAGGAATCTTGCAAATCATCTCAACAGCGGATGGAGCTTTAGAACACAGAATAAACAATTCAGAAGAAGCTTATGAAGCTTAGTTACTGGAATGTAGCTTAGAGAAGATAAGTGGAATGCATGGGACATGCACATTCCCAGGAAGGCATCCTGGGAAGAAAGTCCATCCTGGGACCATGGTGGCTCAATAAACTGCTGGCTGCTGCAGACGGCAACTTTCCAGGGTTCTGGACTGTTGCCTCATCCTAGGATCTAAAAGGGGTTGGAAGCGTAAGCATGAAGTTGCTGAGAGACTAGCAAATTAAGCCAAATGAGTAGGCAGTGATGTTACTTTCTTTAGCTACAAGGCATTCTTGAGATATCCGCAAGTTTCTAGTATATATTTACTCTAGAAATGAAGCAATTTTCTGTGCTGGGAGCATAAAAGAGTTTATGTGCCTTGTCTGAGCCATATGAAGACAATTAAGGTTTTGATCATTTTTACCCATTATTTTGAGAACTGGGGATATCTCAGGTGGATAAGTGGCAGTGTTGCTTTTTATCATCTGCAGGGAGAATGCGTGTGAAGGCTTCATGTAGATGTGTTCATTTTCTCATCTCCTTAAGCATGGACGGAAGCCTTTTCTCACTTCTGGGCTGTGAATATCATTCATGACTTTTCGCCAAAAATGATTTTTAGGATGCTGGCTGATAGTTATAAAATTTGGTTGGCACTTCAGACATCTTGATAATACTCTTCCTTGTCATTTTGAAACGTTTTCTTCAAAGTTTTGCAAGCAAGGTAGTATATCATTGAGAGCTTATTATGGCCAGAGGCTGGCTGTGGGTATGACCAGATTAACCGATAAGCCAAGGAGGTAATCACAGGGCAAGGTCTGTTACTAGGAAGAAATGGAGATGACCAAAGTAGCTTTTTACTGTTTAGTACCATGTGGCTTTGTGGGAACTTTTAGATGGGTAGGTTTTGTGAGTGTCCTTTTTTTCTCCTTAGGTTTTTTGCTGGAGAATTTGTTTACCAAAGCCCATTACTCTGTATTTGGCATTGCCATATATTATTTTCATTCTTAGAAATTATAACATTTTCATTTACAGTTTAGTTTAGAACTTGTATGTCAATGAAAAACACATAACAAATATACGTATATTTGGGAAATTAGATGGACCTAATTGGCGCTCCTCTGACAGACTTCAGCAGCTTCAGGTTTCAAAATGATGAAGTCAAGAGGGAGGTGCAGTGGATCCCAACCTCAGGCATACTGCTCACATTTCTCTGTTTAATGCGAGAGATGTAAACGGAACAGAGATTTTGGCACTGTGGTGATGATGGTTAATGTCAGCCTGGTTCAGGGTCATCAGTATTCCCCACAACTCTCTAATGTAGGGCCCATCATGCATTCATTCATTCATTCATTCATCCATTCATTCAATAGGTATTTTCTGGGGAGCGCTTTTAGAGAATAGGGTCTGTGCTCCAAGCCCCCCTAGTTTTTTGTTTTTTGTCTTGTTTGTTTGTTTGTTTTTCTGCAGAACTGTGCATTTCATGCCTGGCCAACAGGCATCTTCTTTTCAAATATCTGATGGTTTTGTCCTGTGGAGTTCTTGCGGGTATAGTTTGAAGGGCGCAGAACGCGGGTGTTTGAAAGGCCTTCTTGCTGCAGTGAAGTAGTGCTGAGGGCTGCTGTCTCTGACTGCAGTTGCTTCCTGGATATTCTATGCTTCTACCTATGTAAACTCTGTTTGCACATGCCCCCTTCTGCTCAGACTTCTCGGTCAGCAGGTTGGCTCTTACAAATTTGTTGCTCTTCTCAGGGCATGGCTGTTTCACACTGCTTTTGAGAATGTAACCCACAAAGTTCATTAAGGAAGATGCCAGTAACTAGATTCTCAGGTAACTCAGGTAGGAGAGTTGAGGAAAAGGGAGGGAAACGAATCAGTTTATGCTGTGTGGGAAGATGTTGGAAAGAAGTCATAGCACTTCCTGTGGAGGTAAGTTTGTGGCTTGTAAATGGATTGTGAACTCAGAGTGTTACTAAAATTGTGTGTTTCAGTGGTTAAGGGTTCAAACTTGGGAGTCTTACGGATCTGGGGTCACACTCCCATAGCATTTACTATTGATGTGATTTGGGCCAAAATTATAATCTCTCTAAATGACCTCAGTTTCTTTACCTGTAAAACATGAAAAAAAAAAAACCATATACATTTGTAAGTTTTTAAGAGTAAAATCTAACATGTATCAAGGACATAGAACTGTCCCTAATGCACAGAAGGTTAGCATATGCTATCTGCTAAGGTCTTTTAGTGTTATTTTCATATCGATTGGGACCTAGTCAGACTTTTTCACATTCAGCTCATTTCTGAACTATCTCCCAGAACCTCACAGAGAACAACCATTATAGCGAAATTATAGTTTAAAGCAATTGCAGCTACTTTCAGGAGGAGCAAGTTCCTTCTACAAGTCTGATGACCAATTTTCTCTTTCAGGCACAAAAAATTTAGTCCATATGGTAACCCTAGAAAGTTTCAGTTAACATTAAGTCATCAAATGCCTGAGAACAGTGCTGTGCTGGGTTGCATGGAATGCAAAAATGAAAACCACAGTCTCGTTTTCTGCTTTCAAGTTCCAAGAGAGCAGGGGTTGATATGATAAATAATAATAATGATAACAGCATAATAAGAAGGAACAGCATCATAATAAAGACACCTGTCATTTATTAAGCCCTGATGAGTGTCAGACACATTCTTTATTAAAGGAAGCAGTCATGCTGTCTGTGACACAGATGTTATTTTCTCCATTATAAAGATATTATATTATAAGAAACTTAAGTGCCAGAGTGGTGTTATTAACAAAATATTATGGGGTGCAAAGGGGAGAGTTATCCTTACCAGATAAGCCTACTTCAGGTGGTTTTTGCCAATGCTTTGAATGAATTGTTTGGAAATGTTGAATGTGATTTATTTAATAACTACATTATCTAGGGTCATGTTTGGGTTCTGCAGTCTCTTGATTCTCTACATTCTGTTGACAGCATTGTAGAAGTGAAAGAAAGAAAAGATTGGGCTTTGTTAATTAGCCAGTGAGGAATTTATCTCTGTCCTTTTTTCTGTTCTTTGTTCATGTTCATTGCAAATGCCTTCAGGGAAATATCTTCCTTCTCTTAGAAGGCTTTTCCTTAATCTAAAGGCCACCTTATCATCAATAATTTTATGATTATTCTTTTAATGGCATGGGATTTAGGCTACCAAAATGTTCTCTAATTCATACCAAGTTTTATACTCACGCATGTGCTTGTGCTGATTGCTAAGGGTGGCATCGTAAAATGTAAAATTAGTTCAGCTTACTGGCACAATCGACAAACAGTACACCACACACATTTTACCTGATGTACATCATTTTGACTTCTCCCAGATTGTTCCTCTTTTGTTTTCACTTGTAATCACTTCTTGTTTTGTGTTTTTTTTAATTACCTAAATGTATTAATATTATAATATTGTAGTACCATTTTCCCCACCTTCTCCCAAGTGACAAATGTCCAAACTCAGCTGTCACTCTTCATTTTTTTTCCTATTAAAACTGTATGAAATAGAATGTCTTCCAAATTTCTGGAGTGATGGTTTTATCTCAGGAATAGTAAATTTGCCTAAATTACCGTAACATTAACGGGGAATCATGTAGGCTATGTAAATATTTTGTTGTGCATCTGAATTTTAATCTCTCAGAATGGTATTTTTAAAGGAAACGTTTAACTCAAGAAGGCATAGATTGCTCTTTACAGCTCACCATCCGCTGTGTTCTGATTTAAAGGACGTACAGCACCAAAATTTTCAGTCAAATGCAGCATTTCTACACATAGCTGGAAGGACTTGTTTCCTGCCTTATTCATTTTCTTGTCCAGTAAGTGACTCATCAGACTGTTGCTAAGTGCCTACCATGTGTCAGGCAACATGTTGGACATAGAGTGACTATGACCAGGGCCCATTCTAATATGCAACAGTTAGAGACAGAAAGTTATTAGTTCTCAAAAGAAGCAAATAAACAAAAGAAACATGCAACTTTGAAATGGCATGATTCTGCACACTTCCTGCTTTTGTCAGCTTTAAGATAGTATTTCAGGCTATCTCATCCTTGTTGTCTTATGCACTGTTTTACAATGTACTTGCATTTCACTAAGACTTTCACAAGGTAGGAGCCTTTGTTCTTCTGTACCTCATAGTTTGTTCTGATTTTCCCTGAGACATTTCCAGATATTTTTTTTTGCTCAGTGCTGAATGCCTAGCAGGTGTTCAATAAATGTGTTGAGTAGAGGGCAGGCGGAAAAGAAAGAAGGAAGGAAACAAGAATTTACTGTATTAGGAATTAGAAAAATATCTGATTTGGGATGTTTTCTTCTCCTCCTGAAAATCATCATGTCTCCTTAAGACCAGATTAGGGAACATATCTTTTGTATAGGACAGTCCCCTTTAGAGTTTGGTGAACATGACCTCAGGTCTGTGGTTTCTCCTTAGACATTTCAGCACTGGTGATGATTTTGTTGAAATTTTGGAATTCTCATGCTGCTTTGTGAACTTCCTTCACCCACTCTGCTAAATTTCAGTCACTCTGAGAGTTTCATTCTGACTTGACATAGTCTCCTTCTTCCTCTTTCTGTACTGAAATATTTGGAGAAATCCACTTTATTTTCATTAAAAGATATTTATTCTGGGGCATCTGGGTGGCTCAGTCAGTTAAGCATCTGACTTGGCTCAGGTCATGATCTCACAGTCCATGAGTTCAAGCCCTGCATTGGGCTCTTTGCTCAGCTCTGTGCTGACAGCTCAGAGCCTGGATCCTGCCTCGGATTCTGTGTCTCCCTCTCTCTCTGCCCCTCCCCCAATCACAATCTGTCTCTGTCTCTCTCAAAAATAAACACACATTAAAAGAAGATATTTATTGATCACTTGCACTGCACAAGATCTTGTCCCGGGTTTTATGGATTCATAGTAAATCATCATAAAATGCAATTAGATATAAGTCAGTTATAGAACTAGTTATAGAGATTCAAATGCCTGCCTGGGGTGCCTGGGTGGCTCAGTTGGTTAAATGTCCCAGCTCTTGGTTTTGGCTCAGGTCATGATCTCAGAGTTCCTGGGTTCTAACACCACATCGGGTTCTGTGCCAGAGTTGCAGAGCCTGCTTGGGATTCTCTCTCTCCTCTCTCTATGCCCCTCCCCCTTGCGTGTTCATACCCATTCTCTCTCTCTCTCTCTCTCTCTCTCTGTGACAAAATAAATAAATAAACATTAGAAAAAAAAGATACAAATGCCTGCAAGGAGTATACTATCCAGGTGGAGTATGACATATCCTCAAAGGCACCAAACTTCTCCCCACCTTCCCCTCGCCCCCCGCTCCCCCGCCATGTGAAATAGAAAAAGGAAATATGTGTAAAAGTAGTTGGAAGATGAAGCAGTGAGTGAGGGCAGGGGTGGTTGAGACTTCTAGGACAGAGGCCTCCTGCGGGAAAAGAGAATGTAAGCTGACCCCAGTGGGCTTGGATATGAGGAAACAGGGAGAAAGAGCGAGCCAGGAGGTAGGTGACTTCCACTCAGACTCTCAGGAGGGCACTTGAGCAGCCTCCGAGGACAGGTGGGAGCAGGTGGAGAGGTGCATCAGGAACCCATTAATATGGGTCAGTGCATGCATGCTAAGTAATATCAACTTTATCCTCTGGGCTAACATTTCCCAAAGCCCATCTTCCAAAGATGGTAGTTCTGCTGGATGTAGGTGTGTAAGTCAAAACACAACCCTGTGGTTGAAGGTAGGAAAAGCTGAGAAAAAGTTAAAAAAATTTTCTCTCCTACAGAGTTTCTCAGAGGCTTTAATATGCTAATCTGCATTATTAATCTCTAAGCATTGCCCCAATTTTCTTTTCTTTTCTTTTCTTTTCTTTTCTTTTCTTTTCTTTTCTTTTCTCTTTCTTTCTTTCTTTCTTTCTTTCTTTCTTTCTTTCTTCCTCCCTCCCTTCCTTCCTTCCTTCCTTCCTTCCTTCCTTCCTTCCTTCCTTCCTTCCTGTAGGCTCCATACCTAGCATGGGACCCAATGCAGGGCTTGAACTCAAGACCCTGAGATCAAGACCTGAGCTAAGATCAAGAGTCAGACGCTTAACTGACTGAGCCATCCAGGTGCCCTTTTCCCCATGAATATTATTAATCACTGAATTCATTTGTAATAGAACATCTTGGGAGGGCAGATATCTGTGGATCTTATTTTGGGAAATGCTATTGGAGGCCATTGATAATTTTGAATTACAGTCTATCTGGGTGAAAAGTTAGGAAAATGAGCCTGAAAATGGTGTAAATTGGGATCTGACTGGAGAGCACAGGGCTATTAGGAGAGTGACTGTATCAAGCAATACAGAGGACTGGGTTAGGGGACAACCTGAGAATGGGAAGGAAGGTAGATTTCATGAATTACTGCAGTGTGAGAACCCCTACTATTTTTTGAATGACCAGAAAAAAAAAGAGCTGCCAAGGTGTGAGAACGAAAAATGGCTCTAAACTTTAAGATTCTTTTGCATTAGGAATCTTATGTAGCAAACTCTCTCTGGATTTCTGAATTTCTAGTATCTTATTTGACACTCAAGAGCAGTGAAGTACTCCAGACGTACTCTGAACTTGATGAGACACACACCTGAACTTACTCTAAACTTTGTAGACATGCACCTTTTTTGGAGGGATGCTCTATAGTCCAAATGTTTCCTCAAGAGAATATGACTAAAGCATGGCCCTGCTATTTTAAGCCTCATATCAGGTGTAATACTGCCATAAATGTCTCCATGCAGTCATCACATCTCCCTCTGGAAGGAAGTGGCCTCTGTGTACCAAGGGGTTGTCTGCAGCACAGGGAAGAGACCCTGCACCCCACTGTTGGGAATCTAGTTCTTTGTCTGGCTCAAGGCTACTTTTATTGTTTTTCTTCATCGTGGGGAGCTTTATCAGAAATGACAGTGGACACCACACAGAAGTCATGCAGATTTTGTTGTCAGCTCTCCTGAGTTTATTCATCCCTAGAGATACAGAGATGTCACAGCATGGTGTTGAGTCCCATCATTTGTCTGTTTGGTCTCTGAGGGTTAGTCTTCACATTCTATTTAATCTGTGCACGGGAGTTACGCTTCTGGCTTTTGGCTGTTCACCTAAGAATACACAAAATAATGATTTTTTCTTTTTCTGTGACTATTTTCTGCCTTTGAGAAATGTTCTTAACACTCTTTTTCCAAAATAGGTAGTAGTATAATGCAGTGGTATTAAATGAGAAGCTTCACTGCTTTTTCTCTAGAATTGTTCATCGGAATAATTGGTTATGATAAGTTTCCCAGTTTTCTTACATATTTATGAATATAAATGCATTTAAATGCTTAATAACTCATTTATTCTCTGCATTTACTTCTTTCCATTCCTACACCTATTATAACCCTGTTCGTGTGTTTGGAAGCTTGCAAATGATTCAGAGTACTTGCCATTATTAGTGTGAACATTTCTGAGTATTTTTCTCTTTTGTTGTGTGGAATTCCGTAAAGTGTCTGAATCCTTGTGATTCTCCAGTTATATTGCTTATTTGTACTTCTCATGGCCTTGAAAACCCTGAATTGTATTTCTCTCTGCTTCTTCCTGGATGGATCTCTGCCCATTGGTGTCTTATTGTTAAATTAACTTACACTGTGTAGATGCACCAGTGTCATTGAGCATGGTGACTCCTTGAGGCTAAAGAAGGTCATGTTGGTCCCTGAATTCTTCATTTGGCTGTCTTCATTGGCTAAATTCACTGCATAATTGCAAAAATCCTCCTTTCCTTTCCTGAGTAGTGATTGTATATTCTTCATAAGTGTGTTACAGACTGTTGGCTGTAAAGGAATTATTATGATGTGTCCAGCTATTGTTGTTGTTTGTTTAGTTAGCATAAAATGGCCTTCTATCACCCTGTGAATCTAAGAGATAAGGTGTGGCAGATGAAGGAAATGGGAGATGAGGGGCACAGCTTAGAAGGAGTTCCCTGTCTGGGCACAGTTGTCCATGGCCCCTTAGTGTGCTAAATTTAGACAGGGATTTTTTTTTTAAACAATAGAATGTTTTTATGTTTTTTTCATTAATTGTAGAATGATAATGAATGCAAAACAATGATCTATCTCTAATGGTTCATGTGGCCATATTTATTTTCTAGTTAGAAGTTACCATACACTCAAGATTTTCTTGTTTTTTTTTTGTTTGTTTCCACAGTTGAATGTGCTTTTAAGAACATTGGCTTTGCAGGGGTGCCTTGGTGGCTCGGTCGGTTAGGAATCCAACTCTTGATTTCCACTCAAGTCATGATCTCATGTTTCATGGGATTGAGCCCCTTGTCAGCTCTGTGTTGACAACGTGCTGGAGTCTGTTTAGGATTCTCTGTCTCTTCCTCTCTCTCTGTCCCTCCCCTGCTTGCTTGCTTGTTTTCTCCCTCCCTCTCTCTCTCTCTCTCTCTCTCTCTCTGTCTCAAAATAAGTGAATAAACATTTTTAAAAAATTAAAAAAAAAGAATGTTGACCTTGTCTTTTGACATATAAATTTAAGAGTATTTTTCAGAGTGTTATACATATTACTTGATAAAAATAAAAGCAAACGTGAACAGTGTATTATTAATGTTTATAACAAAAAAGCAATTGTAACAGCATTTTAAGAAGGTTGGAAGAAAGACATGCCAAATTGACCATAATCACTGTACAATAGTTGTTTTGTGGGCACAACTTTTCCTAATGGGGTTCTTAATTTTAATGAAGGATTTAATTAGCTCCTTCTCATAGTTTCTATTTTTACAAAATTAAGTTTAAGAAGAGTGTGTTAGTTTCCATTTTGTTCAGTGAACAAGAGATAATATCACATAAGTATAAACATACACATGTATCTTACATATTATTTTAATATACAGATGAGTACCATTTCCCACAAACTAAATCACACATCTAAAACCAAATAGATCAAACCATATTTCTAACTTCACCCTTAGTTTGTTTGAAAGTTTTTAATAGGGCATTAGACTGAATGTTTTATATAGTCTTAATTTACCCATTGTTCCTTCTACTTTTAAATAGAAACCACAATATTTAGTTTATTCATACAATAGAAATGTATATGCTTTGGGGTTTGGGGAAGAATATAGTTTTATTTTTATTTTTTTATTTAAAAAAAATTTTAAATGTTAATTTAATTTTGAAAGAGAGAGAGAGAGAGAGAGAGCAAGTGGGGGAGGGGAAGAAAGAGAGAGAGAGGGGGACACAGAATCCGAAGCAGGCTCCAGGCTCTGAGCTGTCAGCACAGAGCCCAATGCAGGGCTCAAACCCACAAGCTGCGAGATCTTGACCTGTGCCGAAGTCGGATGCTCAACCAACTGAATCTTTAATAAAAATCGTGTTCCTTACCACTGTCATGTTTTACTTAGGAGTTGATACATAAGTTGTTCATTAATACAACTCTTGATTATCTTATTTTGGTATTAGATTTTTCTTCCAATACAAAAAAAAAAAAAATGGGTGAGACTACCAGTGACACCATCTGCTTTCCAAAACAAAAGCTCTGGGTACCTGTGTGGCTTAATTAGTTAAACATCTGACTCTTGATTTGGCTTGGGTCATGATCTCACGGTTTGTGAATTTCAGCCCTGCATCTGGCTCTGTGCTGCCAGCACAGCACAGAGCCTGCTTGGGATTCTCTCTCTCTCTCTGCCCCTCCCCCACTCATGTTCTTTCTCTTTCCCTCAAAATAAATAAACTTAAAAAAAATGGCAAATGGATAGTTCAGAGGACTCTTAGTGCTCTTGGGTGCCACTGACCGCCCAAAGGGCAAAGGGCCTGTTTTTATGAGGATTTTTTTTTTAATTTTTTTTTCCACGTTTTTATTTATTTTTGGGACAGAGAGAGACAGAGCATGAACGGGGGAGGGGCAGAGAGAGAGGGAGACACAGAATCGGAAACAGGCTCCAGGCTCCGAGCCATCAGCCCAGAGCCTGACGCGGGGCTCGAACTCACGGACCGCGAGATCGTGACCTGGCTGAAGTCGGACGCTTAACCGACTGCGCCACCCAGGCGCCCCATTATGAGGATTTTTATATCTCATTTCATTTGACAGAACAGGTAAGTCCAAATATTCACTTTTTTCCAGTCAACATAGCCATGCTATATTTTGTACTAATTTCTGGTATCCAGTATCACTAGACCTTCCTTAACCCTATGTTAGGACTGTGAGTATTCTGGACACACATTCCCTAAAGCCATTGCTTACACCTTAGTTTTCCCTGAGGGACAAAACTCAAATAAATCAATGGATCAAAGGAATGGGGAATATACCCATTCACTAGAAACCCAAGGATTTCTGCTTTTTAGCTTTGCTTCCAAAAATGTTAATAAGTAATGTATTAAATAGTTGTCTTTGAGTTTATTTCCCATTTGAAAAAAAAAACAAAAAACGATGTGTTTCAAAGCTCTGAAAACAGAACAGTATTTATGTGAACATTCATCCCTAAAGAAAGCAAGAAAATACAAATAGTGGAACTGAGAACTTCTGGGATAACTGTGAAGTGCTTGACAGCTCAGGTTAATTCAGTAACAATTCTTCACATTTCTAGAAAACTTTTTTTTCTTTGCCTAAGTCCCTCATACTCATTATTTCATTTTGATCCCATAGCACCCACAAAAATATAAAAAAAACATTTTATTATTTTCATCTTTTATAAAAGGAAACTTTTTCGGTAATTGAATTGCTTGTTCAATTTCCCACAGCTAATGATTTCAAGTTTCCAGACTCCTAGTTGAAAGCTATTTTCCTTGTAACACATGGCTTCCATTTATATTATTTAAAATAGATGTCTAATAATTAACAACCTTTTTTGTTTGTTTGTTTGTTTAACCCAATACTCTCCCTCTTTAATAGAGACCAACAATTATGTGACATGTTTAGTGAGAAATGTTAACACAGTTCCTGAGAAAATGGGCTCAGCAATCACAACTGATTTCAAATCCATCTCTACCTGGCCTTGGAGAGTTCAACCTCACCCAATGTTGTGTGTAAATTGGTATCTTAATGCCCTTCTTACACTATGGTAGTGAATATTAATTTAGATGATGTATGTAGAAGGTGAGGCATATAGTGAATGTTCAAATGGTGATAGCTCTCTCCATCCTCTTCATTGTTACTTTTATCTATTACTCCATAATAAGGAACCTCCAAACTTAGGGTTTAAAACAATTACTATTGTACTCCCTCATACAGGTCTGAAAGTTGATTAGGCTTAGCTGGGTATTTCTTCTGTTCCTCATGTTATTGGCCGGGGCTGTAATCACCTTGAGGCTGGACTGATGATGGCTCACCCGCATGTCTGGTGCTTTGTTGGGGATGACTAGAAGGCTGGGCTCAGCTGGCTTGCAGATATGGCTGGATTGGTCTCATTCCATGTGATTTTTCCATCCCGTCTCTCTAGCAGAACTTCGTATGTGGTGACTCAGGGAAAAAATAAAAACTTCTAGATCTCAATGTGATTCATGTGATTTTTCCATCTCAGCGCTCCAGGAGGATTTCTTATATACTGACCCAGGGCAAAAATAAGAGCTTCTAGACTTCCTTAAGGCTAAATCCTGGAAGTGGCAGGATTTTACTTCTGCCATGTTCTATAGGTTATAGTGATTCACAAGACCAATGTATTTTCAGTGAGAGAGGGGCCTAAACCAGGGCATGAATACCTAGAAGTATGAGTTATTGGTGGACCATTTTTAGAAACCAACTATCAGAGTCCTGCTTGTCATCTAAAAGTTGTAGGCATATCTTTCTCAGGCTTTTGCAGTAGAGCCATGAATATGATAGAGGTCTGTCTAGCTCTCTGCCACTCTATGAATTAATGGAATTAATGGTTGCTCTTCTAAAGAACATGCTCAAGTCAAGCATTTTCTGTCACTATGACGTTCACGTGGTAGAGGAGCTGGTAGAATATGTCTGGGAGGGATTTTGTGATAATATCAAATCACATCTGAATTTATAATCTGAAGCCATTTTTGCATGTATTTTGCCCTTTTTCTCTCACTGTAGTACACATGGCTTTGCCCTATATCCTCATTTGATAGATAAAGAAACTGAGACTAGGAACTTATATGACCTTCCCAATGGCACAAAGCTTGAAAACACAGAAATAGAGTTCCAACCCAGGGCTTGTGCACCTCAGACATCACATGTCCATATTGCTTCCACTTGAGGGGTCAGTGTGATGAAAGGGGCGGGGGGTGGCGGTGGTAGGAGGTGTGAGTGTCAAGTGATTCTCATGAGTGCAGGGTATTGAAAAGACAATTAGGGTGCTAGATAGGACATGAGCTCACAGGATGTTTTGTAATTTTACAACTGTCTGCATTGTGAGCTCCAGCCCTTCACTTCTCTATTCTACAGCTTTCATTTGTTTTATTTGTGGGATATATGTGTATATATATGTATCTATACACACACACACACACACACACACACACACACACACACACACTGTCTATTCCAGGAAAGGTGGAAGAATATACTTGCCTTAACCACTTTGTAGGCTTGTCATCAATGTTAAAAGAAGTAAATTATGTAAAGGTCCGGCAGAGTGTCTGCATGTATTAGACATCCCAGATATCTTTGTTCTCTTTTCCTCCTTTCCTGTGTTTTTTAAGGAATCTGCTTTCTCAGGCCACAGAGCTGAACACAGATTATATTTTGAAATGCATTGAGCATTATCAGTGTACTTTGTGTCATCATAAATGAATGGGTAAAGTTGGGGATTGCTTGCTTGATTTTTGCACCAGGAATGATGTTACAGATGCCCACTTCAGAGAGAGGCAGCTTTAGATAGATGGCATCTGTACCCTGAAATACTGAATCAGTTATCCTGTCAGAGGACTGGGGATGTGAATGGATCCCTCTGTCCAGAATGCTGCTGGCAAAGTCTTCACCTCACATATCAACAAAGTTGTAGTCTGCGGACGCACCCCAGGACTGCTATCTGGTTAAGAAGAGTGATAAAGGATTGTGGCTTGCTTTTGTAAATGGCTGCTTCAGAAGATTATTCAGGACATGAACTCTACCAGCAGCAAGTCAATCCCAAATTTAAATTTGTAGGTACCATACACTAGGACTCTAGAAGCCTTCTGGGCTCTCTTTTTGGTTGACATTATTGAAGAGACACTTTTCTCCATTTGGTGGTGCTCCTGGGCAGCCTGACTCTGGCCTCATATACCTCTGGGCCATAAAGGAAATGTTTGAGCTCACTCCGCCAAGAATGCTGGAGAATGTTAGTGTACCCTCCTTTGCCTGAATCAACATCAGGGCAGAAGAAATATATCCTTGGAGTTTAAAAGTGACCATAACATGGCAAGCTTTGCTCACAGACCTCTTATGGTCTGATCTGTTGGTGTCTGTTGGTGCAGAGAGGGGCCGAGCTTCAGCCAGTGATGAGATGTCTCTGACTTGGAACATTGTTCGAAGGTTAGGCTTTTGTGTGTCTGCTTGGCTGCAACAAGAAAGAGAGTTGTGTGTTGAGAATACAAAGCTCAAAGAGTCTCCCCTCTCTTCAATTGCTTCTAGGCATGGGTCCCTCAAAACTGACCTGAACATACACATTTCTTCCTTCTTTTTAAAGATCTCTGGAAAAGTGATTTTAGAACTTTCCTCAGGAATCTTTACTGCCATGAACTCTCTCCCCATTACTAATAAACATCTCTCCAGCCTGAAAACCAAGCTTCTGTTCTCTTGTTTGTTTAATCAGCAGATGTGGGGATTAGACTGTCATCATCTTGTGAATAATGATGCTTCAGGTATTGGAGAGACATTATTAACTTACTGCAGCTAACTTCCCTTTACATTATGTACTTCTAATTCTTGAACTCAAGGTCTGTGAGATAATTTTTTTTCTAAAGAAATTAAAATAATATTTTAATGGGTTATGGCCAAGGCCAAATATGAGGAGACTTCCTCCTACTTTTGGGATCTAAGACCTCCATTTCAGGGAACCACTCAAATAAACAAAATGCGGTGGATTATTCACAGAGCAGAAACTCTGCTTTTGTATCATGTCTGATCTCCATTGCTATTAAAAAGAATAAGCTTTTAAAAATAAATGTTAAGAGTTCATGTTTCTTTATATGCACTGAGTTTATTTGCATTTCCTAAACTTCACATCTAAATTCTTAGTGGGTAGCAAACTTCTGCTTTAGAAGTTGGGTATGGTGCCTTCTGTGCTTTTCCATGCTTTTGGGGGTGGGGGTCATCTTTCATGTACTGGATATTGTGGTTAGTGTTGTTGACCTCCTTAAGATCCCTGAGCCTGCTGAGGTGAGAGCCATGTCACCAAATAAGGACCAACATATTCATGGAAGGCCTGACCTGTCTTTGGGAGCTCAATGGTAGTTTTAGGGTCTGGGTCAAAATACATACATTTGTCTGTCTTCTGTTTGGTTGTCTATGACTAGCAGCAGATATTTGCTTTCAACTTTAATAAAAATAAATCTGAGAAGATTTGTTTCCCACATGGGGTCTTTTCCACTGGGAAATTAGCAGGCAGCAAAATACCCAGGGGGGGCAGAGCTGGCCTCCGGAACAGCCGACCTCATCCTCTGCCCTCCTCGAGGTATCTGGAGGATCGTTTGGTGCTGTTTCTTAGCACTCCTGAAGGGTGGCTTGTACCCAGCTTCATCTCGACTGTGAGACTGAGAATTCAGCCAAGGAAAGCATCACTTCCACTCCAGCAGTGAGTGCCAGGTGAGACAGAAGTCCCAGCCATGCAGGCTTCTGGCCAGCAATGACCTGTTGAAGTGGCTGAGGTGGGTGGTCCTGCTCTAACCGTCCCCACTCATCTGGGGCCTGGGCTGCTTGCCAGCTGGCCCACCCCAGGTTAAGCTCCTGCTGGGGCTTGGCCTCCCAGGGCCCATCCTGGCTGCATGCTTTCTCCATTCTCCATGGCGTGTTTCTCTCCCCATCCTACTTCCTTAAGGCACTGCTTACTGGTGAGCTCAGCAGGAGAGGAGTTGTTTCTGCTAAGGGTCGATCACATAGCTGCAGATTAATGAGCAGTCCCTTGTAGGAAATATTTACACATTTCATCAAAAACTCAAAGGCTTGAAGCCATTGTTTTCCCTTGTGTTGTAGACTCTATTCTCTGATGTCCTGTCAGGAACCTGATTCTTGCAGATCTCCTGTCATTCCTCTGGTTAAAACCTCCCCACTGAGGTTGAATTAGAACAACAACAAAAAAAATCTCTCTTGCTGAGGCCTCAGCATTGGGCCTGATTGGGCCCTGCCTTCTCCTCTTGCTTTCCTTTGCCCCCATTCTCTTTCCTTAGCTTGTGAAAGCACACTGCTGGCTGCCTGTCTCTCTTCTCTTGTGTAACCCTTATCTTTAGGTCTTAGTTTAAACTTCCTTCCTCCATTGGCTAGGTCAGGGCCCTCCTAGGTCAAGGCACAAGACCATGTGCCTTGTCTTAGTCAGCTTGGGCCACTATAACAAATACTACAGGCTGGGTGGCTTGAGTGACAGACATTTATTTCTCATGGTTCTAGAAGCTGGAAATCCAAAATCAAGGTGCTGACAAACAATTTGGTGTCTGAGGAAGGATGTCTTCCTGGCTGCCTTCTCATCGCGTCTTTCGTAAGGATGCTAATCACATTCATGAAGGGTCCACCTTCATGACTAATTATTATTTCTCAAAGACCCCACCTCCAGGTACCTTCACATGGGGGATTAGGGCTTCAACATATGAAATTTTGGGGAGCACAAACATTAGATCCATAGCAGACATCACATGCTTCCTCTGGAGCTCTCATAGCATTGACTGGAGTTGATTTGGGGGCAGATAGTCAGCTTATAAACATAGAGACTGTGTCTGTGTCATTTTTTGATTGAAGGACCAAGAGAACAAAGGAAGAAGCATGCTCAGATCAGGTCAGGCTGGGCATGGTGGTATCCAGAGCAGTCTTAGAGAGTGTATTAGTTTTCTATGGCTGCTGTAACACATTACCACAAATGCAGTGGCTTACAATGGCACTCATGTATTGTCTTATAGTTCTGGAAGTCATTGGTCTGCAATGGATTTTTAAGGTTTAAAATAAAGGTGTTTTCAGGGCTGCGTACTTTTTTGAGGCTCTTGAGGAGAATCCATTTGCTTGTCTTTTCCAGCTTCCAGAGGCCACCTGCATTCCTTTGCTCCTGGTCCCCTTCCAGCCGTTAGAGCACTCTGACCTCTGCTTCCATGGTCACAGCTCCTCTATGACACTTACCTTCCTGCTTTCCTCTTGTTATAAGGACTCTTGTGATAAAATTTGGGTCACCTGGATGACCCAGGATCACCTCTCCATCTCAAGAGCAATAATTTAATTTTATCTTCAAAGTTCCCTTTCGCCATGTGAGATTTGCACAGGTTTCAGGGACTAGGCTGCGGACATATTGATGGGTGGGGGTCATTATCTGGCCTAGCATAGAGTTTTTGTGACAGAGAGAGGTGGTGTCAGCCGGAGGACATCTAAGCTAGAGCCAGAGGAGTCAGAAATATGCTCTGAGGTGGGACATAAGGTTGATGAGAAAAAGCATGAAGAATGCTAAGGAGGAACATCTTTATGATGGGTTTGGCTGCTCTGGGGCTAAAGTAAGAGGTGTGGGTCAGCAGGTCCTTTTAATGTGGGTCCCGTCTAGCAGAGTGTTATGCCAGGCTAAAGACTCCCTGGTGGCATTGCTTCCAAGAGCGAGGAACACAGTACAGCATGCAGAGTCAGTGCTCAGCAGGGGTTTGCTGATGGCCAGCTGGAGTTCAGCTCTGTAGCAAGGCTGGAGACGGACTGGAGTGATCCCCACAGTATGTATGGGGACCTCTGCTTGCATGACACTCGCCTCTGGTCCTCCTTGTGTCCTCCCTGACTTAAGAGGACACTTGGGGCCATGGGACATGGGTCCCTCTGGAAATCTATAGAGGATCCTTGGTTGGCCAGGCTGGGTTTACCCAGAAGTTATTTTCCCACTTCAGAAAAATTTACTACCATTGTGCCCTCAGCGGTGTGGAATGGGGATGTGGCTCCCAGGGCCAGGACTATGGTGGGCCTGCACACAGCATTTAAGGAGGTATCCCTCAGGAACAAACTCACTAAGCCCTTCATCTGTTCATTTGGGACCTTTGTCTGACAGCTATATTTGTAGTTTGGTGATAGATATTTCCTCATTTCTTCCTCTTTTCCTTCCTCATTTCTCTGTATTCCACATGAATATCTGCATCGATATTTTCTACTCCAGCATAGATACACAGGCTTTGGATATATTATTTTTTTACATCCGAGCCATGGCTAGAACTGGTAGAGGTACAGGCTGTGATGGGGGATGTGGTTTACCTCTTTTGGGGGGATTCAAAGATAAAAAACTTAATAATTACTATGATATTTTCCTATTGCTGCTATAGCAACTTACTACAAACTTAATGCCTTAAAACAATTCAAATGAATTATCCTACAATTCTGGAGGTCGCAAGTCCTAAAATCAAGTGGTTGGCAGCACTGTGTTCCTTTAAAGGCTCTAGGGGAAGATCCACTCCTTGCCCTTCCATCTTCCACAGGCTGCTGACATTCCTTGGATTATGGCTTCTTCTGGCAGTGGGATCACTCTGATCTCACATCCGTGGAGAAGAGTCACATTTCCTTTTGTGACTCTGACTCTTTCACATCCTTTTTTTTTTTTTTTTTTTACTTTTTAAATGTTTGTTTTTTATTTTTGAGAGACAGAGACAGAGCACTATCCGGGAAGGAGCAGAAGGACAGGGATACACAGAATCCAAAGTTGGCTCCACGCTCTGAGCTGTCAGCCCAGAGCCTGACATGAAGCTCGGACTCATGAACCATGAGATCATGACCGGAGCTGAAGTAGGACGCTCAACCTACTGAGCCACCCAGGTGTCCCTTTTTCACATCCTTTTAAAAATGATACTTGGGGCACCTGGGGTGGCTCAGTCTGTCAAGCATCCAACTCTTGATTTCAGCTTGGATCATGATTTCATGGTTTGTGGGATCAAAACTCACTTTCTTTCTCTCTCTCTCAAATAAACTTAAAAAATAAATAAAAGGACATGTTGAGCCCACCCAGATAATCCTCCCTTGGTTACCTATGGTAATCTCCCGTATCTCAAAATGCTTAACTCAATTACACTTGCAAAGTCCTTTATTTCATTTAAGTTAGCAAATCCATAAATTTGATGGTTACAATGTAGACGTCTTTTTTGGGGAGAAGGGTGCATTATTTTTCCAACCACAGCTACCTAAATGGGAATATGAAGGTGTTAGGGATTTGATGCACATTGTGAGCTGCAGGGGAAGAGGGTGACTAAATGAAAATCCATAATTCAGGGCAAATGAACGTAGAGGTATCTTCCTTGACAGAACTTAAGGAAAGAAAAACATAAGTAAGATACTGAGTAACATCACTGGGTAGTGCCAAGTCTAAAACTCAGTAGTGAAGAGATTATTTCTGTTGTAAATGAGAAGGTATAAATTGGAATTTAGGAAATAGGAAATTGGTTCTTCCAAGGATGAAGGTTGAGTCTGTTGATCTGGTAGAAAAATAAACAGAAAGAGTCAAGGTTTTGATATGTGCCCTGTGCTGAGTCAATCTTAGTAAACGATGTCATTGCAAATGTGTAAACTATTCAACTAAATATAAAACAGAATTTTGAGGCTGGAGAGCAGTGCAGTTATCTAGTCTCACCCCTGAATTTTATAAAATAGAAAGCTAAAGCATAAAAAGTCCAAATGTGTTGCCCAATGACACATCACTACCTGGTGTCAGAATTTGGACTAGAAACCAGGGCTCTTGGCTCCACTCCTGCCTTTTTTTCCATCATACAACAGTTCCTCCTCTGAAATTGTCTCGGAAGGCCATGGGAGGGGAGTGTGGCAGTAGGGCACATGCTCACTACCTCTGTCCAGAAACAGTGGGTTTCTTTTGGTTTGGTGGAGCCCTGTGTGGTTTTGTTTAAGGAAGAGGACAAAAAAAAAAAAAAAAAAAAAAAAAAAAAAAAAAAAAAAAAAAAAAAAAAAGAAATCTAAGGAGCAAATGGCACAAGGTGGAATATGCATACCCCTGCATGATTGGGTATATATTTAGGAATAGTTCATCTCAAGGAGAAGCAATGCATATCAACTCACCCTCTTAGTGCAGCATTATAATTCTGCCATCTTCTGAAAATGGCTTAAAGACGTTAGAAGAAGTTGTGTGACTGACTACCTAATATGAAAGCAACTGTACGTTGACAAGTTCATTACCACTTCCCTTTTAGCATTGAGCATGTTTTCCAACTAGGCAGTAAGATAATAATTTATCTAGAATATCCATGCAGCTTTTGGGGATAAATTCCTAAACTGCTTTGAACACTCCATCAGTAACGTGACGGGCCAATTAGGAAGCAATCAACACATGGCTGGCAGAGGAGCTGCAAAGTCCCTGAAAGGACTTTAAGAGTTTCCATTCATTTTTCCTAATATAGCAACATCTTTGCGAGTATTTTAGAGTAATTCTGGAACAAGTCACAGGAGACAGACATGACTTTAAGTCACCTCAGCAGAAAATAGGATGTGAGGGGGAAAAAATTGCGAAACCATAAGATATGGGGAAAGACAGATTTACGTAGAAGAGGAAGTGAATGTGCACTTGAAGTAGTCCATGCCTGCCTACTTCCAGGTCTCCAGGATTCAGAATGAATTGAAGGTCTTCTCTAATCCCAGTATGAGCTTCTATAAAGAAAACATGCATTCGTATATTGAAATGGGTCTTTTTTCATGCACATTGTGCCACAATAAATGATTTGTGTAGCTGATTGGAATGCTATTACTACATGAGACCTTGGGTTCCTAGTGAGTTTTCCTTTTAATTTAAAGCGATGGGGGTGGCTGCATGGGTGGAAGCTGCTTAGGGGATTTTAATTTAATGCTGTAAAATTTGAAGGGGTTGGGAAATTTTTATGTGATTTTAATGGAAGGCTGCAAAATTGTGAGGGGGCAGGAAATTAATACAGAATAAAATTGTTCTATGTAAAAAATATTTTTTTACATTTGTCAGAGTTTTTAATATCCACATCATTAATGGCTCTATCATCAAATAGCCATTAGCCTTCCTGAAGCTAGATTTATAGAGTGAAACTGATGTAGAAACATGACAACTATCAAGATAGTTTAAGGGAAGCCAACTCAGAATCCTTCCCCAAATTGCCAAATACCTGACCCTTCTTAGGGCAGGGCTATGCATGTTAGTTGTTTCCAAATGGAACACATTTTAAAAATACATACCGACACTACATTAAATAATACATGGGATGTCAATGATTTTGCAAGGTCTCAACATTTGTGATCTAGAGCAGGTGGGAAGCAATGAATGCAGGACATGGTTAAATTCCAAATTCATTTGATGATGTTGAAAGGAGTGCTGGATTGAGGAACTCCTCACTGATATGTTGTGACCCATAATTTGAAAAGTCTCCATAACATTACAATAATTATAGTTGATTGAATAAGTACATTTTTTTTTAATTTTTTTTCAACGTTTATTTATTTTTGGGACAGAGAGAGACAGAGCATGAATGGGGGAAAGGCAGAGAGAGAGGGAGACACAGAATTGGAAACAGGCTCCAGGCTCTGAGCCATCAGCCCAGAGCCCGACGTGGGGCTCGAACTCATGGACCGCAAGATCGTGACCTGGCCGAAGTCGGACGCTTAACCGACTGCGCCACCCAGGCGCCCCTGAATAAGTACATTTTTAACAAGCTTTTTTTCAAGTCATTATTCCATCGGAAGGTGGACAATGATTTTGCTATTTGTCTCTACCAGAATACAGTTTGTTATTGAGTATTTTCTTCCCTACTGTCTCCTTTTCATCTGCTCCAGGATTCTCCTTCCCTGGAATCATTCCCATTTCTCTTCCAGACTATTAATTTATCACTGCCCTGGTCTGTATTTTACACTTATGACCACATCTTCCATGAGGCCTTTCTTGGTCATTTCAATCCCAGTCCCTTTCTTTCTTTCCTAGTCCCTGTAGCACAGCCAGGGGAAAGTCTGATAGCTGTGGGCCCCAGCATTATAATCAAGTAGTGTCTGTTGTTATTCTCTATTTTGTTTCTTTATTAAAATTAAATCTTAGTTCTTTTTCTTGACTTATAAACTTTTGGAAAGCCGGACATTCCCCCCTATGTTTATAATTTTTTTCATCATTCCTAAAATACTGGCCAAGAGTATAGGAGCTTGCTGAATATGTGCTGATTGATACTAATTGTGCTGTGTTGCTTGAAAAACATTCTCATGTTTTTCTGTCTGTGCTCTGACTTTAAAATTATGTTTGTTGAAAATGGGAATGGTGCCTTTAATTTTTTGAAAACTTTTTGACCCACAACCACATACACATCAAAAGTATTACCACACTGATTTTTAACAAAGTGGAAACACCAATGTAACTAGTCAAGGAAAATACCTCAAGAAACTACCTCACCATTTCAGTCATGGGTCAATACTATCCTGATTTCTGTAAGCATATATTGGTTTTCCTGCATCTGAACTTTATAAAAATGGAGTCATTGAACATTTAATTCTTGTTTTCTCTTTTTTCATTCAATGCTGTATTTATGATATTTGCCTTTATTGTTGAAAATAGTTGGAAATTGGGGCACCTGGGTGGCTCAGTCGGTTAAGCGTCTGACTTCGGCTCAGGTCACAATCTCACGGTCCGTGAGTTTGAGCCCCGCGTCCGGGTCTGGGCTGATGGCTCAGAGCCTGGAGCCTGCTTCCGATTCTGTGTCTCCCTCTCTCTCTGCCCCTCCCCTGTTCATGCTCTGTCTCTCTCTGTCTCAAAAATAAACGTTAAAAAAAAATTAAAAAAAAAAAGAAAATAGTTGGAAATTGATCATTCCAATTGGTGTCCAGTGTTCTGCTAACTGAATATACCACAATTTAATTATACAGTTGACTGTTGATGGGCACTTTGGTATTTCCTGGGTTGAGGTTTTTCTGAAGAGTATAAACTACTGTGAACACTCTTGTACATGTATTTGGTAAACATGGTTTCGTATTTCTAATGATTATATTCTTGAGAATGGAATTGTTGGTGCCCGAGTATATGTGTTCAACTGTAATGGATGCTGCCAATTCACCCAAATGATTGTGCCAATTTACACTCCCACAACAGCATACAAGAGTTCTGTATTCTTCACATCTTTGCTGACAGACCCTTAATATTTTCTTTTCTTTTTTTTTAATCTTAGCCAGTCTGGTGGGTAGTAGCAGTATTGCATTGTGATTTTATTTGCATCTCCCTGATGACTAATGAAGTCGAGGCCCTTTTCATTTGGTTGCTTACTATTTAGTTATTCTTTTTTGTGATATGTCTGTTCAAGTCATTTTCATGGTTTTCTTTTGGGTTATATCTCTTTTTTTCTTGTTAATTTTTAGTAGTTCTTCATATGGTATGGATTCAAGTCTTTAATTGGGTATAGGTATTGCAAATATATATATTTAATTTAATATATAATGTATATAATATAATATAATATAATCTGTATACATACATATACCCACTCCGTGGGTTACCTTTTTTTCTTGAATGTGCCTCTTGAGGAAGAGGTATCCCTACTATTCATAAATCCCCTGTGTTTATGCTTTGTACCTGCTGTGTCTTCCTTAAGAAACCTTTGCCTATTCCCAAATCCTGAAGATACATGTTCTTATGTTTTTGTTTTGTTTGGTTTTGTTTTCATAGAAGCTGTGTTATGTTGCCTTTTAGTTCTATATTTGTAGTCCTTTAGGAATTGATTTTGGTTTGTGATATGGCCAAAGGATAAAAAGTCATTTTTCCCTCCAACTGACCCAAAATCATATAGTAAAAAGATTGTTCTTTCCCAAAACTTTGCTTTGTCATCTTTGTCATACATCAAGTGACTGTCTATGTGTGAGTCTCTTTCTGACTCTGTTTTGTTCAATGGATCAAATGCTTTAAGCATTTGAACATATATGCTTTAAGCATATAGTCTCAATTTTCTTATTTCATAATCGTTCTTAATGTCGTTTAAATCTTGTACTTCATTGTTCTTCAGGATTATCTTTTGTATCATACACAGCCTATAATGTCTTTTTTTTTCACACAGCCTTTAATGTTTTAAGTGTCATGCTAACCGTGCACAAAGTAAGATTCTGTGAACAGGCTGTGATACTTTGATACTTTTTGTGAGATTGTTTGGAGGTTAAAGAGAAAGATGACACTGACCAATTCAATCAGACAAAGTCATGCATGTTTGAAGGTAATAGTTACTCAATTATAATTTTGAAAATTCTTATCAAAGAATTGGGTTCTTTGATAAGAGAAGGTTGTATAAAGAAAAAAGAATAGATTTTGAGGGGATTTGACTGAAGAGAGTAAGACACAATGAAGATGAATTAAGGTGGTATTTAGAGTAGGAAAATGAGCACACAGAATATCCATCTTTATGAAATTGTGTTTCAAAAGAAAAAATGAATATCATTAAGGATATAAAATGGTTAACCTTAAAGAATTAGAGTGAATAAGTCTAGAAATAGATTTCTGAAGAGAGTTCCATTTCAAATAGTTTATGATTAAAATTCATGTAGGCAAAAAAGCCAGACCATAGACCTGCTCTCTTTTTTAGCTTGCCTACGATTTTCCTATTGAGGGAGCCACAAAAGAAAAATCTTAAAACAGGAGGAAACTCTTGACCCTGAATTGCCACTCATCACCTATGGTGTATGTACAGCCACAGGAAAGAAAACACTTGGGCTGATGACGTGGCAAGTGTTGGGAATTTCCATCCGTTCTTACCTCATAGAAGAAGAAGAGAGAGAGAAATAGAAAGAAGCAAACATTGCATATCTTGGAGCACATCAAGCAGATTTAACAAATGTTTACTTCTCCTCATTTGAGCATTATGACTCCTTGCAGCTTTATCCAGAAACACCTTCATGGGTTTTCTAATTTAAATCCACAGTATCAGTCAAATATGATAGCTTCAACTTGCAAATACCTGAGCTAAAGCTCGAGTTGAGCTTACATAAGTTGAACGTGTTGAAAAATGAAGCCTCCAACCATGGAATCCGTGAGGCTAAGACATAGTTTTATTTCATATGGTTTGCAGGGAAGAGCACCAATTGCTCTTTAAAAGATAGTTTCCATAGCTACTGGGCTGAATCAAAAGAAAATGCTGTCACAGCATTTTTTTTTTTCTCTTGCTACCTTCACTGCTTCATGGTAGCTACCAAGGAAGTATTTTTTTTTTCAGTAGCTTAGTTATTCCATTTCATTGCATGAAATGCTATGTAATGCTTCAATCTAGTGTCTGTTAGAAGCAGACTTGCTTTGTGTGAGAATCTTGTCACATATCCCAGATTCAACAAGAGCTGCCTTTCTGTTCAAAACAGACTTGCGGAAAAGGTTTTCTCCAGGTACAACTTTGTGGACCCGCCCTCTATCAATTGAAACTCTTTTTCATGATTTAAAAAATGGGGCTGCACTTTAATTATAGAAGAATCCATGCTTTATTGCTTCTGACTTTGTTTTTAAGATGGGAATGAAGGGTGATTTCTCAAAGGACCCTAAAAGTGATTGCTTTTGACTTTATAATAAGGTCAGCCAAAAGCAACATACACTTAAAATCTAAAACAAGCATTATTATGACATAGTTTTGTATTTTAGTTTGGGACACAAACTATACACTGAAGAATATCATGTTACTCTATTTTTGTAGTCAGTTGATATTTGTGCCAATGATGCTTTTGTAAAAAGTACTCCATCATATAGGCCTTCTATTAAAACAAAAACCTTCCCAGTAATGACCTTCAAGGTGCTATAAGTAGAAGAATAGACATTCACTTTTGCTTCAATATTTGTGTGTCTCTCAGTTTAGAATTGTGCAGTTTTTGAGTGCCATTATCGTGTCTCAAAGTTTTTTTCCCCATTATTTACAATTATTTTAAAGCTGATAGATGAAAGCTGACTTCTAAGGGTCTGAATGATAGTGCATACAGTAGTCCTATTCTTTCCAGGGTTTTTTACTGAAGTGGTTAACTTCATGGTATGTACATTGGCCACCTGCTCTGGCCACTCTTCATAAACCCACAGTCCAATTATAAGTGTGAGTTGCTTTTGCAAATAAAGCTTTAAGACAAATACCCTTTCTCCTCATTCCAACCAGGTTGCTCCTTTGAAGCCCCTTCTAGAAATTCTGGAATGATCACTGTTTGTTTCTGGATGTCACCTCCATGCTGGAGCCAGTTCCTTGTTTTTAACTTGTGTTTACTTTTTTTTTTTTTTTTTTGATGGAAGGCCATATCCCTTTCTTTTAGTGGGCTGTGATTCCAGGAACAAGTCAGAGTTGATTTTTCTGAGTGCACTATCAGCTGTTTTTATTGTTAAAAAAAAAAAAAGAAAAAGAAAAGAAAAGAAAACGGTATTTTCCGAGTGGACTCTGACAGCATTGCTATTTTCAGAAATTGGATGAGTAATGCAGAACAGAGATTGAGCTCTTTTGTCTTGATCATGTTTATTTTTATTGTCCTAAATATCTTCATAATCTATATCACTCATCTCATCCTGAAATTCAGTTACATAGCAGACAAGCCTGGGGAAGGGCAATGGACAAAAACACATTCCTGGGGTATCTAAGACAAGGAGGGTCATTAGCCTTCTGCAGATATGGGGGGAGGAACAGAGAGCTATTTGGTAGGGTAGATAAAAGTAGGAGATGAGGAAAAGCCATTTATACCTCAGAAGGAGAGAGAAAGGATCACCCTAGGCAGGCATATCTCATTTCTCTGGGAAGTTCTGCCAGTCCCAGGATATGACTTGTTGCATCTGTTGCTGAGTATTAGATAAATGCCTGTATTTATAAATACACATTGTATTTTGCAAACGTGATGTAAATAAATCTTCTTGGGAAGATCCGAAAGTCTGATTTCAGGGCTGGAAATCACTGATGATTTTGGCAGTGTTTGTAAAATACTTTGAGCTCCTCAGCCACAGTGTGAAATGTTAATATATATCTACATGTGAAATTTTATTTATTACTGATGAGTAGCATTGCCGATTCTGAAAAAAATCCCAAAGAGGGAAGGGAAGAGAGTTCTTTGACATGTGAAAGAGAACAATTTCTGGAATGAAATTCCAGAAAATATCAATAGTTGTTTATAAGCACAGTGTGGAAACGTTGCACAGAAGCAAAACACGAGCTTTACTAAAACCTCTGACTGGCTCTCTGAAAGCCAGCCTTTCTTTGCCTGCCAGTTCCAGACTTGAAACAGAGGGTGATGCCTATGTTGAGAATTACATTCAAGAGTAAGATAATGGTAAAGTAAGAAAGCTTAGAAACTCAAGATTATTTCTAGATATACCAAAATTTTAGTAGCGAGTAATGTTGGGAGGATGGATGTGAGAGCCCAAAATGTCATCAAATGCTTTTATTTGAGAAAAGATTAATCTTCTATCCTGAATGAAAATAGAGGCAAACAGCAGCCGTCCAGTGTGGGCTTTGTAAATCACATTATCAGTGCTTGCTTAAAGCATTCACCTAGTATTCTATATGGAGGTGGTTGGTGGGGCCGCCATATGCCGGCTTGGGCCCGAGCCAGGAAAGCACACAGGAAGGCTTTTGCATTCCAGCCATCCACTCCTGCCTGGCGAAAAGCACTTTTTGTATGTGGTATAAGTGGCCAAGTTATTTGTACACAATGGGAAGCTGAAATTTCATTTCCACATGAAATTAGTGAATAATAGCTTTCAAGACTCACTGAATAAGCATGCCCAAGACACAGTTAGCATTTTAAGTCTGTCTACAGGACGCCAACCATCTGGATGGAAAATAAATCAGTTATGCAGCTACTTTGGGGGCGTCAGAGGTGAGGCATGGGGGGGCCAACGTGTATGGATGCTGTACTGAAGCTTTGGCTTTTTACCAGGGTTTGGTGTGGTCAAGGTTTGTCACATCTGTTTTCACAATGTCACTTTTGTACTGGCCTGAGCCACAAATGCATATGACTTGATGTCCAGTTGTAACGTATTGTCTACTGTGTTCTGTTTAATGTTTTTAACTTATTATTTTATTAGTTTCTATTTTTTCAAAATATACCTACACATTAAATTTGGATTTTAGGTTACAAAAGAATAGATACTCTCTCTGCATGGCTGAGTTCATAAGTATAGGATGTGCAGCTCTGGAATTAGTACTTTTGGATGATGATGAAATCTGTATTTTCCCCAAATGGTGATAGGATCTCTTTTTCTGTTAACTTAAAGATTAATTGTTGAAATCTGAATTGAGAAAAATGGAACTCATTTTTGGTAGAGTGTATTTGAAAAAAATCAGGCCAGAGTTATATATTTTTGGGTAGTAAGATATTGGTAATTTATCTATGTATTATAATTTAAAGCTAAAGGAAACCAAAATGAGAGAAGCAGATGGAAACATCCCCTAGGTGAGTGTGAACATTTGTTCTAAAAAATGGAACAAGTGCCAGCAAGGCATGTAATCATTTTCTTTCAATTACACCTGATTTTGATTTTAAAAAAAAATGTTGGCAAAGCAGTGTTTCAGTTTTATTTACCTCATTTTTATTTCCTTCAAAACACTTTGGGATGTAGTGCGTGAGCAGGGTATAAATGAAAAGTGGTGGTGTTTGAAGGAAATCAGCTAATGGGCTATACAATAATTCCTTGGCTTGAGAATTTCTGTGGGTAGAAAGAATTGGAATCTAGCAGGTACAATTAAATACTCTGATTTCCTATAGTCTGGTTATATAGTAGAAAATGTTAAGAGTATATAGGAAGAAATAAATTACAATAGATTTCCTTAATATTCTAGCATTTCATCATACAGTATTTCACAGAATATACTCAAAATATGCATTAAGAATAGGACTGTTTGTTTCATGTTTCTGTATATTTGTTGATTCACATACTGCTCTAAATAAATGGGCCATCATCTGGAGTTTCACTATCCTTTGCAATTTGAGCTACACTGAAAATGCATTAGTTATAATGGGCTTTGGCTTATGACTTTATAGTGTGAGCTGTATCATTAATTAATTTTGAGGCAGCTGCTCATTAAAAAAATCTTTCTGGTAAACATAATAAGGGAACATATTTTGGAAGATGCCAGCACATGATGTATTAAATGGATTTTGATAAGTGCATTTGACTGATTTGATTGTCAGGTACAAAAAAATCATAGTTATGGGAATCCATCATGATTGACTGTAAAATGGCATTTTAAAACCAGTTTTTACGTTATGGATTTTACGTCTAACATAAGGACCTAATAAAGGATTTGGGGTGGTTATTAGCCTAGAATAGAAGATAAATTGCAAGCTAACACATAGACTGATACAGCTGGAAGAGGACGTACTGAGCCTCTTATCCATTCCTCTTGCTTTGCCATGAGGAAAGTGAGAACAGAGAGGTGGTGATTTATGTGGAAACATACATTTGGGTGGAGGAAGAACTAGAAGCTGGAGCTCAGTCTCTGCATCTGAAATGCTCTCTTAGCTCTCCTGGTCATCAAACATGTCTTCATGGAACCTCGTCTAGGAAAGAAAGAGATAGAGGAGAAGTGACCACAGAGCTGCTTCATTTGAAAATAAGATGAATGTTTTGCCTTTGAGGGTACTCATTTGGGCTGCCTCGTAACATTTGGGAGTCTTTTCTGGAAGGCACTTAAAGAAAGTTTAGACAAGTGTAAGTACTGAATGGTAGAGATACTAACCTGAGGGAGGGACAACCAGATTTCCTTAGCTGGCTTACCAGAGCTGTGATCTCCAGATTGCTTCCTGTGTTCTAGTTTTTCAGCTAATGTGAGGTTTTCTGTGAAATTATGCATTGAATTCAACTTCCTTGAGTCCTACACTAAAATCATGTTTCCTTGTGTCCATGAGATGCTAGAACCTGCAGACACGCTTCTACATTCCTGTCCCCAGCCTCGAGAAAAGGCACACTCACAATCACAACCTTCCGATAGAATGCTGGAAATGATTAGGTTTTAGTTTTTTGATGTCTGTGTGCTCGTTATTACACTCAGTGTTTTATTTGTGTTTCTCTGGGGGCTGTGGTATTTGTCTTTGGATTTGGAATAATGGCACTGCAGTCTGCATACATTTTGAAGAGTTAAGATGGTCAGTCAGTTTCTCTCACAGATGCCACGTGCATGCTTAGGCCTCCACCCCTAAAAATGATATTGACAGAAGTCTGCTCAAATAAATGTCCTTCTTTCTGTTGACTCATATGATCACATCCCCATGCAAAGACAGAAAGACAGGCAAGCACAGGAATAGAAGGGAGATAGGAAAGATGCATTGGAAACATGTTAGAATTTATGATGTTGTGATAAACTTCTATCTCCTTGTTTGCCAGGAAAGTGAGGGTATAGAGAGGGTAGGTTTGACTGTGATAAAAATAATTCAAATCTCTAGTTGTTTAGCTAATAAATCTCTTTTCTGTTTATATAATACAACTAGATATATGTTCACATTTAGTGGGGAAAACTTCATCCATGCAGTTGCTCAAGGAACCAGGTTGATGGAAGATCTACTGTGTTCAAACTGTGCTTTCGAAGATTTCTGTAGGGTCCCCTCCATCCTCATGTGCCAAAATTGGAAAATGCATTGAACCATCTGTAAAATGTTGTTATGGGTCAAACTTACGGGTAGCACAAATCACTGTGATCAGAGTTCATTGACTGGAATCGTAACTGCAAAAGAGGCAGGGAAATGTTGTTTACCTCTGTGCCTACAAGAACAGGAAATGGATTTGGGTAAATAGCAGTCATATATTTGCACACATATGTGTGTGTATAATATACAGTTGAGTATTAGTATTATATATACACAAATATAGCATTATATATACATAGTGTTATATGTACATAAACACTAAAATTGGTGTGATATATATACATAAATATATGGAGTGCTATATATGTAAATATGCACAAATATATAATATATACATGAAATATGTAAATGTACAGATATACATATATACAAAATACGTTAAGTTATATGTACATAAAAAGTGTTATAAAGACATAAAAATACATAAATAATTTTGTTTTAAATTTATCTTAGGAGTGAATGAATTGTTTTTTTTAACATATCAATGCAGTTTATGCAATTTACATTTAAAATATTGGACTTCCTTTCCTCGTTTTTCTGCTCATTCTTTGATGTCGTGTTCAAATTAATTTGTCATGTGCCTTATGTCCAGAAATCTTACAGATGTCTGAACCTTTGCCTTCTTTCTGTTTCCCATCGGCGTCTCCCTAGTGCCTGGAGTGGGAGCACTTACCTTCCTTCCAGGAAGGAAGCCTGATGAGGAATGGACTTTGTAGGTCACTTTAAATACAGCCCAGTCAGTCAGGGTGGGTAGAGGTACCTCATGTTCAGCAGCAAGGCCTTCTTGGCTCTAGGCTCTTGACATTTAGTGTGCAGGCACCTACTTGTGGGGGACTGAGTTCTTTGAACCAATCCTGCTCCTCTCCAGCAGCCTCAGACACATAAACTGTTCAGATCCTAAGCATGGAAAAGGACATAAAATCACATACATATTGTTTTAAAAACAGAGGGGGATGAGAAAGGGATAAAGTAGGTGCTCCTAATATTCAAGTGTCATTTTTCACAAGGGGACTAAAGTGGGTAAACTTCCCATCAATTGACTATGCCAGGTAACTTCAAGATAATGGAAATCTAATTCTTTCTCGCAGGAGAGACTACATGACAAGTTTTTATTGGGAAGAGTTGGGAGTGCTCTCCTTGCATGGTCTCTGCCAGCCAGAGGCACCATGGGAAGGGTCCAATGCCTTTATCCTCTGGCTTAGTAACTTAGTTACTTGGCTGTGGTTTTGATAGCAAAAGTGACCCAAGAGTGAGAGGGAAGAGGTCCAAACTGGTCTGAGTTAGTGAGATCTCCCTCCCACCCCTTTGGAATTGCAGCTGTGTTATTTTTCTGGTATTTCTGTTCACTAGAGTTAAGTCGATAAAGTGGCCCCTGGAGAAGCCTTACTTTAATGTAAGCTTTAAACATGAGACACATGTTTAAGAGGTTCTTGTCAAAGTACCAGCCTCAGCCTGGTAACGTTTTTCTTGCTTTGCACTTCCATCTTCAATTGTATTTATCACCTTGCAATGCATTTCTTGACAAGTCTGTCTCACCTACTCGCATCTGAACTTCAGAAATGCTGTTCTGTGTCTGCCGTGTTCTCTGGGGAATCTCTGATGGCTGGCCCAGAGCAGAACTCAACACATTTGTTGGGGAATTAATGCATATTGGTTGAATAAATAAGTTATATGTAAATAGATGCTTTCATAATCTTGACAGGTTTTTGTTTTTAATTCTTAATACTGTGCTTTACAAGTTCAACCTCCTTTAATGTAATTTTATCATTCTTTTATCCTTGTAATTTTGTTAAAATACCTGTTTAGCTCTTGATTCTGAGTTAGTGAAATCTGAATTAAAATGGTCTTACCTCTACTGAGAAAGAGTTTCTTGGTTACACTTTTACACACACATACACATATCTATCTCTGTTTCAGAATACTAGAATTTATCAATTAATCAAGGTGCAAACTTTTTTTTTTTTTTGCTAAGTGATACACTAACATTTTCTAAAGTAAATTCTGTAGTTTCATCTAATTGGGGTATTTCTTGCTGACAAGATTTTGCGCTTATGCGTGCTTTATGTTCAAATCCTGTTTTTTTTACTATCATAACAACTTCATAATTGAAACCCATAGATGTAATAGACTTGTCACTGATATGCTCACATTTGAATTGCCACTTTAATTGGATTAGTTTGAATGGTTTATGCATAAGAGACCATGATTTTATAATTAGCAGAGTTGATACCATGTTTTCTAACAACATTATCCTGACCAATACCTCAGATGCCTTTTGACTTACTATAAATATCTTCATATTTCCCTCTTCTAATGTATTGACTTTAGTGATACATTTAAATACAGTTTCCTTTTTTATATCCTCTTCAATGGAATATAGTGAATCTGAGTTTGATATTTTCAGTTGTGTTGTTTGCAGACGCCTAAGATGACAATGGTTTTGCTTTTAGGTAGGTAAAAATTCTTTAAGTGCCTACCTGTGCTGGTTACTTCACCAGATTATTAGCCTACATTTTCCTGGACCTAAAGAAACAAACAAGCACACACACACAAAAACTTGATGGAGAAAGTAGAGTTTATTCTCATCAGTTGTAGTAGCTATGTTCTGTAAAGTTTCCACAAACACTGGATTAGCGAATGCTGAAGCACTGCTTCTAGGAGAAATACACAGGTTCCTGTGAGCCTCTGGTCATAACAGTTTTATCAACTATTCAGTACATAACTTCATGTGTGTTCTTTTTGTGTTTCTCTTTAAGGACCCTTACTTAAAATATATTATTGATTCATTAACATTAGACTCATAGTCAATGGCACTGTAACTCATAGCCGAATTAAACTAATCTAACACATGATTTTTATCTATATGACAAAACAGTCTGTCTTTGCTTAGGAACAATAAATAGCATTTCATCTCTCCATGTAGGGGCAATTTCAAAAAGCAAAATCACCAACAAAAACCATAAAAGTGCAAAAAATGTGGCACTAAATAAATAATGGAAAGGACACTTGTTTACAGTTATGAAAGCTACAGAGTGTCACCTTGTTCATCCTTATCTGGGACTGTGCAGGTTGGTGATTCTGATTTTTTGTTGGTCAGTTCATTTCTGCAAGTGATTGTGAAATGCCTCAAGTATTGATTTTGGGGTTGCAAATAAACTTTATTGAGTAGAAAAATTTGCAAATGTGTAGTGTGTGAATAATGAAGAATGAAGATGTTATTACTCAAGTTTGAAGATAATGAATCTGGAAATCAGATATTAAGTAATTTCACTGCAGGAAGCATCTACTAAGGCCTAATGTGCACTGAGCTCTATACTGAGTAAGACAGGGTCCATCTCCCTAAATATATGTCTATATTCATATAAATGTTTACTTAATAATAAATTGCATACTTTATCAAAATATGTTTATCCCTTAGTTCTTCCCTTAATATATTCAATTCTTTGAAAAAGCAAAGACAATCTTTAAAACCTTAGATACTTTAAAAGTAAAATTTGATCTCAAGCCTTCTGTTGTCTCTCTGTCTGAAATTTGAATGAATCCGTAAAGTTTAGCTCATCGCCAACAGTTGAGAGTTAAAGTGGAAGATAAGTCAACAAAAGTACAAGCTTAGATTTTGTTCCTAACAGATGTCTCCAGATATGAGCAATGTGTTAAAGAATACACAATAGTCAGTACTGGAATTAATGTTTCTAAAGCTAGCCCATTCCTCATGGAATATCAGTGCTGTAGCTATCTAGACCTGCCATGTTTCAAAACATACCTATCAGAGTCCAGAAAACTAATAGTGCCATAGTTTCAATAGAACAATAGTTAACTGATACTTTTCATTTAAAGACTATGATTTTCTTGAGAAGTAAACTTAAAAATACCTAGGTGTGTATTCAAATCATTCTTGTGCTGATTTGCTTCATTCTGTGTGAATATCTTGAAATTCTGCCACATTCTTCAGTTTATCGAAGAGTCTTAGCTGTTGGCCATCATACTTTGCAGACATGGGAGTTCTGTCCTTAAACCTCACACCCTCAGCTGACCACCAGCTTTTAAATCCCTTTATAGGACCCTGCCTTTCATGACATTCTGGACTTGGAAATCTGGACTTTTACCTGTACCCTGTCAGAATGTGTTTCTGTCGCTTGCATGCCTGAGTTTCCTACATTGAACCCTGATCAGAAGAGCTCCCAACTATCTGCCATATCTTGGGGTGTGGGTCTGCTTAAAGGTCCTAGTCTTGTGGGGCCTATCCTGCCACAGACCTGCTGGGGGATCAGTGCCAGAATTATCCTTGGTTTGATCATGTTTCAAAAGCGGAATAAAACTCCATTTGTAGCCAACAGCAAATTAGGTACCACAAAAATCTGCTGTGAAGGAGTGTAGTGCAGTGGCTTAAAGTATAGGAGCTTCATTCAGAAGGTCTGATTGCTAATGGGTGAAAAGGAGAGATTTGTGAGGATTCAGTAAGATAATGCATGTAGGATCATAACAGAGCAGTAAGTAAGATAATGGCTCAGTAAGTACTGGCCAAATAATTGTATATTTGTTTGTTCTTTCCCACCTCTAGCAAATTATCAAAATACTCTTTGAAATAACTGATCACCTTGCACTTAGTATATAAAATTGTTGGTATTTAAATGTAGTTATCTGTACATATTGTGTATAAAGTTACAAAACAGGAAACACCCATATTCAACAGATTGTTTATAAACTTGGACTTGTAATTCACTGTTTTGATTTTTTATTTCAATATAATGTGCTATATCAGCAAAATAATTTTAGTATGAGGGACACTAATACTTGGGGCCAGACTATGAAAATAACTTCACATACACAGTTGAACATTCTATTTATACTTGCAAGAAACAAGCGTTGATAATATCATGGACCCAAAATACTTATTTTGCAAGTTTTCACTTTTGGAGATTAGGAGCCACCGTGTATGTGTGTACTTTTCAAAATCCTGTGTCTTCCATATTGACTTTAAATGCAGTAGGTCAAGGAACATAATGTTGAATGAAGAATTACAAGGAGTTGAATTGTCAGCCTTTGCTCTATTTCTTTTCTCTATTCCTCTCCCCAACCATATACTGATGGTGCTGATTTTTACAACACCACAGGTTTTCCCAGTGAGCGACAGTGATCCATTCTTGGATTCACATAACAGAAAAGCTGGTTGGTTGAATAGATTTCATGTGGCTCCCTTCTGCAAGTGCTTATCTTGTTCACTGGTTGCTTTGTAATTGTTATTACTTTGAAAAAGCATTTCTTTTTCATCTGTTCACTCAGATTATATAGGAGACTTTTTTCCTATTGAGGTATATTCTTATCAGGATGTTTTTCTTCTATTTTATAAATAATAGCATTATGAGACATAGGATGAAGCTCTCTTGTAGTCAGTGCCAAAGGAAACAATACAATAGACATGTGCACTGGGGGTTAGCTAGATAGAGCAGCTATCTTGTTTTCCTTGCTTGCCTTTAATCAATGCATGTATTCTCTTAAAACTTTCTTATCCATCTTTTGTGGGCACTGTTTGTGAATTTCCTTCCTTTCTTCCTTTTCTTTTTGTGACAGTGTTTCTGTTTCTTTAATTTATCAAGGTGTCACATACAACAGTCTTATTGTATTGTACTAAAGACATTCTCCATTTGCAAGAGAGTCTGTTTGTTGCTTGGTTTGCTTTCCTTTTGAGCTAACTAGGACATTGCTAGTTACTTTGCCTTTGATCCCACAAATGTGTTTCAGCTCTGGACTTTGTCTATCAGTAAATTTTTTTAAAAAGGGATTGAGCCCTTCTCCAGAGCAAATGTATTGTCCTGCTCTAGTGGAATTCCCATCTATGACAATCTATTTTTATTGTGACTTTCAACTATTATAACTTTCTTGTATATGGGTGCCTATAGAATCCCTTTCTCTTTGTTTTGTTTTCTCTTTTGTCTTTTAGCCATGAGAACTTAGCCAGGGAGTGGAAGGAAAAAAGAAAAAGAAAAAAAAAAAAAGCAAAGCTTTTGTGATCAATAATCTTTTTAGCTATAAATCTCAGTTTTATCATTATCCACTAAAAAAATACATCCTCTCTTTATTTAGTTATATGGGAGATGATTTTGCCAGAAGCCATGCAAAGCTTTAGGGAATGTCTTTCTTCTGGGTTTGGGAAAAATGGCTAGAATGAAAGTGAAGAGAGTGAAGCCCTTAGCAATGTACACCTTCTGTTTGTTTTCATGTAAATTTATTAATCTCCGATACATTTTTTTTAGAGAAGCAAATTTAGAAATCATTAAAGTGATGAGTGCTAGAAATAACTGAGTTTTATTTGCCTCCAATAACAGCCAAAAGCAGCTCTAGCTGCCTTCAGTATTTATTTTCTGAACATTGATCTTGCTATTGCCTGTTTCAGACTTTTTTTGTTGGATATGATAGCCATTCTAATCATTATTATTTTGGGGAAAATAGCTGGTGAGCTATTTATATAGTAAGTAACTGCCAAATAAAGCATTTTGATGTAATGAATTAATTCAGTCTCTGTTTTATATCTCAGTTTAGTTAAGCCCTGATACTGACTCAGTCCCACCAACCTGCTTTACATATCAACTTCGTAAAATGGGGCTCTGTTATTGTATCTTTCTCAGTAACCTATTTGGCTTTTGTGAATAGGTCAGATTAAAACCCAGTTAAAATGCTCAGTTACATGGAATGAATGAATTTGTCGACTGAATTTTTAACATATTTTCATTGTATCCAGATACACTCATGTGTCCCAGTGGTTTTCTCTGGAACACAATCAGCCCTGGAAATAGCACTAGCTTGGCTCCTATAGGTAATGACTCTGTTCTATCTAGGTTTTGCTCTTCAACTGACTTATTTTTGTCAACAAGATATTCACCTTCTTTGAGTCTCCATTTTCCCATCTTTACAATGAGGGTGATGAGGGGCTCCTGGGTGGCTCAGTTGGTTAAGCATCTGACCTGGTCTCAGGTCATGATCTCACAGTTCGTGAGTTCGAGCCCGTGTCAGGCTCTCAGCTGGCAGCTCAGAGTCTGGAGCCTGCTTAGCATTCTGTCTGTCTGTCTGTCTCTTTCTCTCTTTCTCTCTCTCCCCTCCCCTCCCCCACTCACACTCTCTCTCTCTCTGTCTCAAAAATAAACAAACACTAAAAAAAAAAATTAAAATGAGGGTAATGATATCAAAGATCTCTTTGGACCCCACTTAAGTGGTCTGATTTCTAGAATGGATTAGAAGGAGGCTCACAGTATCTTCCTCTTGGGCATAAGAGGTCTCAATATTATTGAGACTACCTTATTATACTACCTGGAGTGGTCAGCTGAGGTGTCCCCTGAAAGCAAGTTGTGTGGAAAGTTAATTGGCAAGAATTTTATCATAAAAATTTTCACATTAACAAATGAAAGCCAATCCAAACTCATGAAACAAAGAAACTTGTCAAAGTTATCTAATCCTTTACCCTTAGAAACAGAGGTAACAGCTATTATTATCTCGTTAAAATTGTGTTCCACAGATGGGAAAACTTGTGTTCAACTCTGTTTCCAGAAAGACAGCTGAGGGAAATGGAGGAGGAATATCTTCATGGCCAAAGTAACTGTATTTTGTAGAAGGAAAAGTATCTGGAGCCTGGTCAGCAATATTAAAACCCTGAATTGTCAACAAGTAAATAAGATTCCTGGGTTGATAAGGGAGCATTGAGGAGAAGTTTGCAAAAAGCCTAAAGGGCGACCAGTATGATGTGAGAACTGAGTTTAAAGAATTTGAGAAACAGAAAGACATTTGATTTGATTAGTATTGGGGATGTTTCCTTTTGGCAGTCTTTTTCTCTGCTTGTATTCTTTTCAGGTTAGTGTCTGGCTCACTAATACCTCTCTCCCTCCATTTATAGATAAAAATAATTATAAGGAGTAACACTTCATGTGCCACTGTTCTACATACTTCATAAAAATAATTCCATTAATCCTTGCAACAGCCCTAGAAACAGCTAGGGCATCGAGGAACAGAGAATGTATGAGTGAAGAGAGGCAGTTGGGTCTTAGTAACAAACAGCCCCTGAATCCTAGTGAGTTACAATGATGGCATATTTCTTACTCTTCTAGATGTCTGAGATGCGTCTTTGGCTCTTCTGTGAGGCAACCTCACTTCAGGGCGCAGGCCATCCTCTTTGTCTAACACTGTTGATCATAATGAGAGAAGAGAACATGGTACTCCTTGTCCTGGCTCTTGCCTAGTTGCTTCCTAAAAATTACACATTTTTTCCACGCACATTTCTATGACCAAAGCTGATACCAATGGGGTAGGGAAGTCAGATCCTCCTATAGAAAAGGGGCAGTGCATGGTTGTAAATAATGATGCTCTGTAACAGAAAGGGTAAGTAAATTTCCCTAGGTCATCGAATGGGTAAGTGGGAGATAAGGGATTCAGAGCCCACGCAGCCTGGCTCGAGTCTGTTCTGTGAACCACAATTCTATTCTGCTTCTTTAGTTCCCTGTGTGCCAAGGGGAATTAAGATAGGATTTGAGAGCTTCTTATGAAATACATGAAGATTTTTTTTTTTTAGTGTCCACATTCTGAACAACTACATGCAATTTGAAAATTCTAAGTCTGGCTAGAATCACATGGACAGCATAGAAGTAAGGTTAAGAAGGGGACTTTGGAGGCAAGAGGTCCTGTGTCCACATCCTGACATCATCAATTACGAGCTTTGTGATCATGGGGAAGATACCTAATCTTTCTGTGCCTTATTTTCATTATGTGTAAACTGGAGATAACAGTGCCCCCCTTGTGGTTAGGGTGAAGATTAAATGAGTTAATAACCATCTGGAAAGTGCTTGGATTATAGTCACTGTGAAAGTGTTATTGTCATCATTACTCATATTCTCCTTTAGCTTAAAAGTAACCAAAATGTGTGCAAAGAATAGTGCTCACCACTTTAACCATCATCTGCCTTCAGGAATAGTGGGTGTCTATCATCCTTGAGAAAGTGGCTTTTTATTGTCTCTTTGGACCACTTACCACTTGCTTTTCCCCTCTCTTGTTTTAAGAATCAGAAGATGCCTTCATTTAAAAATTTTTCTCTTACTATATCAATAAAACATGGTAATTATAAATGCTTAGGTTTCTTTGCATATAAACAGAAAGTTTACGGTAACGTATTTTGACAGAATTTTTCTGCCCGGTAGTTGTGCTATTATTATTCTTCAAAAACATCTGCTTTTGTTTGCATACCAGTTGCTTTCCTGTTTTCTAAAAGACTTTTATCTCTGTTGAGAGTATCCTAGATGGTCCTGTATCTGAGAGTATTCTTCCTCCCCATTACGGTCTTACCTGGTGTAACATATATTAAATTATTTCACAGATTGGTCGCCATTCATTTTTCATCTCTTAGACATTCAGTTTTATTCTCTTATCTCTATTCTTCCTTCTTCCCTCTAAAGTTTCCAATTTTTTACTTTTTTTGTTGATTTTTAGCTACTGGTCAGCTCAGACACTAATTGAGTATTACACATATTTGGCCACCATTAGATTATTTATTTACAAAGAATATTGGGAGATAAGAGTTTCTCTTTTATCTTCTAGATTTTCTACACTGACATCCCTTTACACTGTCTGAGTCTTTTAAAATCTTTTTGTTGGTAATTTGAACAGATTTGCTGTTAATGGTGTGAAGGATAGCAATTAGAGTACGAAGGTATCTCCTGGTTTGTTGTGTCTCCTAAAATTGTACTCTCTAGTTCTGATATTATACATGTTGTGTGAACATGTACATGCTTGATAGTTGATAACACTTCTAGGAGTGTGCTCAATATAAATTAAGTCATGCTGACAGTGGAGACTATAGGACAATATCCAGAAAGCAATATATACACAAATGGATATTTCTGTATTCTAGAAGAAACAAATGAGGAGTGAGCTCAATATAAATTTTTAAGTCATAGTGATAGTGGGTGGGGCCAAGACAATATGAAGAAAGCAACATCTAGGCTCAATTCCAGCTAGGTGTTTTAACAGAAATTCTCAAATGGAGTTAGCTTAGTTGGAATGAATATAAAAATTATTACATTAAAAAATACAAGATATCTGAAAGACCTGATTATTTATTTTTGCTACAGGTCCAAGTAAGTTTTAATTAGGAAATATATAGAAAGCTTTTTCCAAAAAAAAGACAAGACATATATGAAGTGCAGATGACCAAACCATGTGGTAGACACTAAGACTTGTTTACTTCTCTGAGAACAGTCCTGAGTCCATAATGGGCCAGAGCATGTCTAAGATAGTACTATATGACTCTGACCCCAGGCCAAAAGCTCATCAATCCAGAGTGTATGCCTCATGCAAGCTATGCCAATCAGGATTTTATTCCAGGGAGTTTAAAATGTGAAAGAGATGGGAAATGGAAGCCACAAGTCCCCAGAGCTGAGCCAGGGATTCATGGGAACATCTAATGAGAAGGTGTTTGACTTCTTGCTGCAGATTCCCTTGGAGGTGCCCTCATTCTTGCCCTTCATAAAGTTTGGCCATTCAGTTGCTACTGACATACCATAATCTTCTCAATAAAATGCTTCATCTTTCTTATTCTTTCTGGAGTTTGTTTCTGTTTCTTGCAGTCAGGAGAAATCAAATTCATACCATCCATATGAAAAGATTAGAAAAGAAGAATCTAATCAGGTTACAAAGCTCGACAGGGAAAGGATTCTGAAAGGAAAGTAGGTGATGTTGGTTCTGCTAGATTACGGACTCATAAAAATGATTTGGCAAATGATCAAAGCATCAAAAAATACTGAACGCATTGGAAAAGATTATTAAGTTGAATGGTTTATGAAAGTCAGGCAATTTATAGTTCTCCTAAAGTTTGATAATGGTTTGGTTGGGTAGAGACCTGAGCTGATGAGGGCCTGGTTATGGTTTTGTCTCTAGACAGACCAGTTCCAGGTCCAAAGGTCTCCTAACTCTCAGTCACCTGCAAGTGACTAGTGCATACTCGTGAAATGGGGATGGCAGCCAGAGAGTGAGTTAGTGTATTTGCAAACCATCCCTGGTCTAGAAAGCCAACCAAGTCAATATTCTTGTAATGGAGCATTGAGACAGCACCTTATCTTATACTGGAAATCACAGTAGAGGGAGTAAAAAGAATAGGAAGATGATATTACTAAAACTCTTTTCTGTTTAAGAGAATGCATACCTGTGGAAGTTCAGGTATGAAGTGTGCCATTTAAATCCTTCATATAGGGAAGGCCACCTGGGTGGCTCAGTAGGTTAAGCTTTAACCACAGAGCCTGCTTTGGATCCTCTGCCCCCCTCTCTCTTCCTCTCCTCTGCTTGCACACTCTGTCTCTTTCAAAACAAATAAATAAACTTAAAAAAATAAACCCTTCATATAGTTGTCTTGAACTCGCTTGAGAAATGGCATGTAAAAGAAGTGAGCTCCTTAGATTAAAAAAAAAAAAAAGCAAAACAGCTTTGCGGTCAATAGTTTATAGTTTTATAGTCATAAATTCCTATGTTTGGCTTGTGACTTTTTATGGCTTTTAACATGTGTGAAATGTGACTACCACTTCCTCTATAAAGACTTCCATTTCTTTTTCTGATCAGAAGTAAACAGTCCTGCTGAAAATATATTACTCCTTGCTTGGAGCACCATTATATTTTACTGAATTTTGTGTATGCTTGTATATAGAGAGATGCATTGTGTTCAAACATATGTGGTTGATATATTTTATTTTATTTTTTTGCTAGGGCTGCCTTAACAAAATACTGCAGATTGGGGAACTTAAACAACAGAAATGTATCATCTCACAGTCCTGGGGGCTAGAAGTGTAAGATCAAGGTGTCACAGGGTTGCTTCCTTCTGAGGTCCATAGGGGAGAATCTGTCCAGTACTCTCTCTGAGCTTCTGGTGGCTTGCTGGCAATCTTTGGCATCCATTGGCTTATAGACACATCATCATCCCATTCTCTGCCTCCATCACATATAGCATTCTTCCTGTGTGTCTATCTTCAAATCTGTCCCTTTAAGGACCCCAGTTATACTGGATTAGGGTCCTCTCTAATGACTTTATGTTAATTTGTCTACCTCCAAATAAGGTTACATTCTGAGTTACTGGGAGTCAGGACCTCTATAGAGGAGTTTTGGGGGACCTGTAACATGGTATGTAGACACAGAATGCCCTTTGATGGCAACAATTAAGCCTCCTCATCATTATATCTTCTACTGAGCCTACCAAAGTGCCTCCAACATAGGAGGTGGCATAATATTGGTGGAATGAATTGATGGCATTACCAGTCTATCATAAAAGCCACGCTTTTGTTGAACAGCATTCACCTTGTGTGTGTAACTCATCCCAAAAATGACGGAAGGAGGTTTTAGGTATAAACTAGGCTGTATCATAGTCCACCAGGGCTTCCTGCATTACCTTTTTGCCTCTTAAGAACCTGTAAGCTTTATTATTCTGAGTCTAGACAGATGCCTTAAGTCTAGTCACAGGTAGTATCTTAGGACCGTCATGAAAATGGAGACAGAATGTAATTTCAGGGCCACTGATAATTGAAAGCCATGGAAACAAAATTAATTGTCACATAAGGGCCGTTGTTGGGCACATCAACAGTATGGAATGCTCCCTAGGAGATGGCTAGTACGTGTTTTCTTTTTCTTAGAATTCCCTTTATGTAGGAAACTACATACAGCCCATCACTTTTTAATGTTACCAAAATTGATGGAAGAAAATCAGACATTATTAATACAATTCTGTTGTTTACCAAGTTTTTCTTAATTGCCAGATATAATATACAGCTAGAATCGTGTCTTATTAGTGGAATTTTAATATTAAGGGAAGGAATATGGGGCATGAAAACATGGGGAATTCCAAGTTTCTTTAAAAAAACATGGAAAGGGGCGCCTGGGTGGCGCAGTCGGTTGAGCGTCCGACTTCAGCCAGGTCACGATCTCGCGGTCCGTGAGTTCGAGCCCCGCGTCAGGCTCTGGGCTGATGGCTCGGAGCCTGGAGCCTGTTTCCGATTCTGTGTCTCCCTCTCTCTCTGCCCCTCCCCCGTTCATGCTCTGTCTCTCTCTGTCCCAAAAATAAATAAAACGTTGAAAAAAAAAAATAAAAAAACATGGAAATATAAGGAATCCTCAGTCTAAAATCTAGGTTTCTCAGAAGTGAAAATTAAGTTTAAGGAGTCAAGTGGCTCTTCAATGGTTCATAAAAGCTGTATCTCGAGGAAATGATTTTTGAGGTCCCTGAACTGACTTTCTGCTCAATAAATAAGTTACTGCAAAAGTTAAGACTAGAAATTCCCATTTAAACTTGGTGGAAGGATAGGTTTTTGCTCTAATAGGTATTTCAGAAACACATTAGGTAGGGGAGCTTTGGGATTTCACTGTGCCCCAACAAAGAGAGGAGAAGATAATGGAGTTTCTTTAACTCAGTATTGCATTAAATAAATCAGTAGAGCCCCTTTGTATCAAAAATGTTGTAATTAACATTTACTAACCATTAATGTGTATTATTCTAGTGAAGACTCACAGTTCCAAATAAAAATAAAAAGGAGAAAACCCAGAAATACAAGTTCATTCTTTCATAGGTGTATTTATTTATTAACAATATTATTTGGTACATCTAGAATGTGCAGAATGCTTCATATGTGATGATAGCGGTAGGTAGCTTGTGTGGTTACATTGGCACACTTCATTAAGCTCTGGGCATGGGACCAACCTCTGGTATCTGTATATGGGTGGAGGCAGCCTGTGATCTTGTCTCAAGTCAGTGAGGCCATCTTTGCTCTGAAGCATGATCCTTGATTCATTGACAAGTATGTGTGTTCCTTGGACACAGGAAGACCGTAAAGTCCCAGTTCTCTGGGTCTTAGAGCACAGTTGGGGAGAAAAAAAGGTAAGCAGGTGATTGCTATAGGCAGCAGGAGTGACTCTCTAGATGAATCAATGAATCTGTAAATGAAAATGAACGTTTGGTTTGAGACCTCATTTTTGTGAATGGAGGAACATTCAGGGAAGAATGGTTTCAAGAACACTTACATGGTGCAGTATTTGGAATACTAGAAACTTTGAAAAAACGAATTGTAGAAGCTCCAGAAAGCTCGATAAGGAGGACCATGTGGATGAAGGACCATGTGCCTTCAGAAAGGCAGGTAGCTAAAATTAGGGTTTGTTTTTACTGATGATCTCTGTATTCCAGCACACCTCTTTAAAAAGTGTCTGTGTTAATTATTTTGGGGGGAAGAGAGGGGAATTCCTTAGTCAGCACAGCATAACGTTATTACGCTGCTCTCTCTCAGAGTCAGTGGGGTGTGCATGTTGGCCATGCTCTGTCCTGCTCCCTGTTAGTAATTACTGCACAAAATTGTATGAAGGTCACCAATTTAGAACATACATTCAACGTACTGACTTTTATACATTGTGGATGCTAATAAAATCCCTTAAAGTCGGTAATAAAAGTGCAAATTTTTGTGTTTCAAAGTTTTGGGGCCAACGTGGACATTATATATTGGAAAAAGTGCATAAAGAAGTTTATTTCCTCTGTGTTGTATCTCTAGAAGTTTCTTGAAGTTTTTTTCGCCTTGAATATCTGAGTGGATGAGTAATTAAATGATCTGCTTTGGAAAGGCTAATTAATTTAACTGTTATGCAGGGACGGCTGCCACCGGTCTCCCCATCTGCCTGCTCGACAGGCACACCTGGCACTAGGCATTGTCATGCCTTTGATGCGGGTTACTCCCCAGGACGCTTCTGTGTGCAGAGAATGGTCCTAGGCCTCCTGGGGGAGCTGACCTGCTCTCCTTACAGACATACTAGGTCACTACCATGCTCTTGTTCTTAGGGCATGCTCACAAATGGGGAAGGCTGATGATTAATTGAAAACTTTCCCCAAGATTTTAAGTGTGGCTCTCTGCCCCAAGGTATAAATGACAGTAATCATCTTTCTAATTCCTTTTAGGCATTTGGTGGTATCTTTGTAGGGAAAAATGCCAGGCATGGGGGAGGGGGTATTATTTGAAACAGAATTCTTGCCTGAGCGTAGGTTTATATTGGGGGTTTGATTAGCATTTTTATTCTATTCTGCCAGAAATGGAGGTTCATAGTACTTGGAACTCAATGCATTCCAGAAAAGTTCTGTTAGTGGTTTTCATGTTGATTGGCGTAAAAATGGTTTGGAAATGTGTTTCATCCTTAAAGACTGCAAAATTTTCTTGCATTATTTGTGACTACTTCTCTAGCAGTAGAGATAATGGTAACAGGTGATAGTAGATACAGAGGCACAAGTTCTAACAAGTGAGATTTTAACTGAGTATGTATTCACTGCTATTTGGCAGGTTTGGAAAAACATGCACGATGGCATTTAAATTTAAGAACAGTGGCTTGATGGGCATGTTTTTCAGCCTATTTGAGCCTCAGTTTCCTCATGGAAGGTACATCAATAGTGCTCAAATTGTGAACCACATGGCTGCAAGGGCCCTATGACCTTTTCAGGGATCTAGAAGTCAAGACGAATTTTATAAGAATACTAAAACGTTATTTTCCTTTTTTCATGGTCCTTCTGTTGTGGGCATATACTGTTTTGCCAGAGGCTACTCATCGTGTGTCATTGCAACATTCTGAATGTAGAAGGAGATAGGAGAATTCAGATGTAATTTTTATTAGCCAGATCATAAAGACATTTGCAAGTGTATAAAATAGTACCACTCTTACTAAGTTTTATTTTGTTATATTCGTAGTTAGGTGTTGTTTAAATTAACCTGTGATGGAATTATTATTCTTTCAAATAAATTAATATGTATTTTCAAGGTCTCATTTTAAAATGGAATATGGGGGCGCCTGGGTGGTGCAGTCGGTTAAGCGTCCGACTTCAGCCAGGTCACGATCTCGCGGTTCGTGAGTTCGAGCCCCGCGTCGGGCTCTGGGCTGATGGCTCGGAGCCTGGAGCCTGTTTCCGATTCTGTGTCTCCCTCTCTCTCTCTGCCCTTCCCCCGTTCATGCTCTGTCTCTCTCTGTCCCAAAAATAAAAAAAATAAATAAATAAAATAAAATGGAATATGGTAAGTGTTGATAGATACAATCTACAGAAACAAAAGCTCTTTGGAGTCCCTGGTAATTGTTTTCAAAAGTGTAAAGAGGCTCTGAATCCAAAAATTTTGAGAATTATTGCTTTATATCCCAGAGATGTTAATTATACCTATGTCATGGCATTGTTTGACTTTAAATGTTTCATGTAAAGTACTGAGGGTAGTGCTTTACATAGTAATTATTCACTAATGTTAGCTATTACTGTTGCCTTTTTAAATTGGGGATACGGTGGTACAATGCTTTGGAACAGAAGAGGAAGAATAAGTCAGTCACGTGTCTCTGAAAGAAGTGACCTGGATAAAACCATGACCCAAAGGGGCAGTAAAGTCTAATACCATTGCATTAAAATGCCTTGAGGCATTTAGGGAATAGCAGCCAAAACATGTTACAGAGATTCTTTTTTTTTTTTTTTTTTTTCAACGTTTTTATTTATTTTTTGGACAGAGAGAGACAGAGCATGAACGGGGGAGGGGCAGAGAGAGAGGGAGACACAGAATTGGAAACAGGCTCCAGGCTCTGGGCCATCAGCCCAGAGCCTGACGCGGGGCTCCAACTCCCGGACCGGGAGATCGTGACCTGGCTGAAGTCGGACGCTCAACCGACTGCGCCACCCAGGAGCCCCAAGAGATTCTTAATAGTTAAAATATTTGTGGGGAAAAAACCCTGCTTTCTCTATGTGACTTGTTGCTGAAAAGTATGAACTTTAAAAAACAACTTGATTTTAGAAATAGTAGAATGTACCTTCCCATGTAAAGGAGGTTCAATTTCAATCTTTTGATAAAATTATCCTCTCACTTTAGTGTTAAAATCCAGCTTTGAATATATTGTTCTTCTGTTGTGTTTATTACATTCTCGTGACACTGGTGTGCTTAGGTGTGCTGTCTATTAGACCCTGAGCTCTCTGAAAGTGGACTATATTTCCCGGGACCTACAACTGTGCCAAGCAGAGAGCGAATTCACATTATTTGCTGAATTAATCAGAATTTTCATCATCATTGGATTATATGGTCACTTAGCAGAGTATTCTGAATAAATTAAGAGATTGATATATATATCATATCATATATAACTGTTTATATATTTAAATAATTTGAGGGGTGCCTGGGTGGCTCACTTGGTTAAGTCTCCAACTCTTGATTGTGTCTCAGGTCATGATCTTACCCCTCGTCAGTCTCTGTGCTAACAGCATGGAACCTGCTTGGGATTCTCTGTCTCTCTGTCTCTGTCTCTGTCTCTGTCTCTGTCTCTCTCTCTCTCTCTGCCCTCTTCCTCTCATGTGCATGCACGTGCACTCTCTCTGTCTCTGTCTCTCTCTCTCTTGCAAAATAAATAAACTTTAAAAAATAAATAATTTGAAATACTGTGGAAAGTAGGAACTTAACCTAAGAACCAGAACTAACATGAAGTTAGGATATTTTGGGAGCTATTACAGGCTTCTTTAAATACCACAATGTCTTTGGGTTTATAAGATGCCAAAGAATTTTTTTCTTTTTAAATACATATATGAGCATGTCTATCCTTTATTCCTTATATCTGTTTTTGTTATAGTTTATTATAATTTCTGATTATATTTTATTTTATTTCTTGTTACTCTTTATTTTTCTAGGAAAGTCAAGTAGAGATGACACAAATTGTCTGGCAGCTTCATCAAAACACAGAGTATCTAATACACTGACAGCTGCCTTGATGTGCCTTTAGATCTGTACCTTTCAAATGCACTGTTTGTATGGAGTAGTTTGGGGCATTAAGACTGACAATGAGTAGACGTAATTCTTCACACTTAGGCTGTGTGCTGGTGCTGCTCTTCCTTCAGGGCATCCTCAGGGGGTTCCCATCTGCCTAGTGGAGAGCAGGGGCTGCTCACTGGTTTCATTCTCACCCATTCAGGGTGGGTGCTGGGCTGCCTTTAGAGTCGCAATAGAACATTGATTTGTCTCCAGACAGTCCTGTCTTCGGCACTCATGCAACAGATGGCTCAGCAGTGCCCTTCAGTTTGCCATCTCCACACATCACAAACCGAATATATTCTTTGCAAGCTGCTGTGTTTCCAACCATGCAGACCTTGCAGGTCTTTCCTGGATTTTACAAATGCCACCATCCTGTTGTCTTCATGGAGAACCATCTTCCCATGGACTTAAATTGCATTCGTATTAGTGGTATTGTGAAGTTCCACGGTTCACATAAATAATTTTGCTGTTGCCATTATTATCTTTAGTTAAAATTATCTGGGGCTATACTGACAGACTTCAGAAACCTGGTACTAATTCACCTTTTGGGTAAAAAATGGAATAAGTGAAATAGTTCTGTTTCATCTTTTTTGGAGAGAAAAATTCTCTTTGCATTTATCTGAAAGAGACGTGCTTGTGGTCTCTTTTGTTTCATTGTGTGTATATTCTTTATATCCTTCTTTTATCCCTATTCTGTAAAGAAGAATCCACAGCTCTCAATAAAAATATCCCTGGGCATTTGTTTTGCAATCATAAAGTCAATACCCCCTTCATAATGAGCTACTGGCTTTGCTACAAACACAAAACAAAACAGTAATGCATTGCAAAAGCACAGTTGTCTGTTTCCAGCAGATGAGCTAAGGTCCTCAAATAGGAGCAAGAGTGTATGTGTATGTGACTGTGTTTAATATGCCTTGGGTAGCATGCAAGTCAAGGATTCTTTCTTTATTTTTTAAACAAAGCTGTTTTTAAGAACGCTGAATTTGCATGAAAAAGATGCTGGTCCCATTTGGTTTCACACATATATTGGGACCTTGGGGGTTTAAAGATATGGTTTGCCAAGGGACTGCTGAACCCAAGGGCAAATGAGATGGCTGTAAAAAGGCAGACCCATTTATTTTTAATACTTTGACTAAGTTGATAATTTGAGCCCGGAAATGTGAACATATAGAAATGCTGAGAATTTCACCATAGATGCTTTCACCCATCAATGACTCTATTACTTCCTTAAATTTTATAAAGAATGAAAGCTCCTTCATATGAAAATAAAATATAATCCCTACTAAAAACAAAAACCCTGCCAATACATGAAATACCAAAGATATGAAAGATTTGGGAGATAGAAAGTTCTGAACCTCAAGAAAGTAATCATTGTTTGTTTGTTTTGTGGCCTTGACACTATTTTCAAAGGATATAGGGTTCATAAACTTACTACCTTAAATAGGTCAAAATGGGGGTGCTTTGCTATAGTGGGACCTAGATGGCACTGTTCTTGTCCACCTACATCATAGAAAACCCTGAGCTGTTACTTGCAAGCCTTAGAGATTCATGCTCCATGACATTATGTGTATTGCATTTCCTGAATCAATGATTTAAACCAGTTACAGAGTATGGTCTTAAAGAGACAGTTGTATTTGCTGTTCCTGAGAATTCTGCTCACTCACTACCTAACGACTTTGAATCAGGGTCTCTCCCAAGTAACTAGACTTACCCAATTTTACAACTTTTAAGTAAAGAGGACTAGCTTGCAGGGCTCAGGATGGGGATGGTCTTTTCTGTGACTCAGACTACATTGAGATTCTCCATGTTTGCGTCATGCATTTCCATATGCCTGTTGGAAATCGGGGCATCTGTATTCACGTGGTGGTAGGTCAGGCCTAAGCTGATGTTTCCAGGTTCTACATATTTTGCTGTTTCATTGAATTGAATGGCTAACATGCTGCTACTTCAAACATGAGCCTTTCACATTGATTCACTCACTGTTTATTAAATGACTAAAAATATACCATATGGGCAGAGTATAAAATTCATGGTGTATTAATATTTTCCTTTTTAAAAACTATGTAATGGCTAAAACCACTAAATTTTTCTTACAAATGGAATTTTATAAGATTTGACATGCACCTATACTGTGTGACAATTCCTAACAGTGTTATAAAAGCAAACTCTTTTAAGAATAAAACAGTGATGTTCCTAACCTTTAAACTGTGTGAGAGCTCTTTCGTCATTTAGTAGGATGATTGTGCTAAGCTAGACTCTTGCTCTGTTTCTAAGAATGACTACTTTATGCTAAACTGCTCTTGTAGAAAATTAACATGCTGTTATATATATTAAATCTTTCACTGAAGATTCAGCAATGAGGAATAAGGATTGGAAAATTTTCCAGGAAATTTTCCAAACCGTTCTTCCATTTCTAATTCTATATATTCTAGATTAAGCTCTTGAAGCATGGTCCTGGGATGCTGAGTGTTTCCAAGACCCTTTCAAGAGATTTGGATCTGCAGAGTGTGTGAGGTGTGTGTGTGTGTGTGTGTGTGTGTGTGGTCTCCTTTAATTGTTCTGAGTTTATTTTTATAGTTTTCACTGTAGTAGTATGACAAATCTTTAGTAGATTTATTCCCTAAGTATTTTGTTTTGACCCTAGTACAAATAGTTTTTAAAAATATTTATTCATTTATTTTGAGAGATGGCATGAGCAGGGGAAAGACAGAGAGAGAGGGAGAGAGAGAATCCCAAGCAGGCTCTGCACTGCAGCACAGAACCTGACTAGGGGCTCAGTCTCATGAACTGTGAGATCATGACCTGAGCTGAAATCAAGAGTTGGATACTCAACTGATTGAGCCACCCAGGTGCCCCATAAATGAAATTTTTAGAGTAAATGTTCCACTTGTTTGATGCTAGTATGTAAAAACACAATTGATTTTTGTGTATTCGCTTTTATCCTGTGACTTTGCCAAATTCACTTACTAGTTGTTAGGTTGTTTTGAAAATTCTATAGTATTTTCTACTTAGAAAACTGTCATCTGTGACTAGAGACAGTTTTTTACCTTTTCATTTTTTGACATTCACATCTTTTATTTTTCTGGCCTAATTGGCCTATCTTTGGACTTTATATAAATGGAATCATAAACTGTATACTTTTCTGTGTTTATTTCTTTCATATGCTTGTGGTATTCCATATGGTATTGTGGTTAGCCTTCTCAGTACTTTCTGGTATCCCCATATATAATTATGTTGTAGTTTATCCATTCTGTTGTTAATGGGGTATGCATTTTGAGCTTAAGGTGATAACATATAATGCATTTATGAACATGCTAGTACATGTCTTTTACTGAACATACATATGCATTTCTGTTGGGTTTATATCCCAGGGTGGAATTGCTCAATCCTGAGTATAGGGTATGTTATTCTCCAGTTTCTTTGTCTTTATATTTACCATGTGTTTATTTTTCATATTAAACCAGGAGTCAGTCATATTTTTCTTTTTCAGTTCTTTGTTCTTTTCATCTGATCATTAGGACTTGGGTCAGAGAACACATGTATAATCTCTGCCTTGCTTGCCTCCCAAAGAGAGGTGCATAACTTAGTCTCTTCTGGGCTTCGTCCTCTTGACTTCGTTGCCCTCTCTCACAGGACCTGTGCATGGGTCCTGCCCCAGGCTCCCAAAACTTTGTCCCCTCAGGAGTCTCCTGATTCTAGTTTTATTCCTTCTAATCTGTCTCTGTAGGCACTAATTCAAATAGAACTATCCCTACTAAAAATGTACTCAACTGTAACCAGAGTAAAGCACATGCCTTGTTGGCACTTCAAAGACCCAAGCGGTTAGGACAGGAGACGTTCTCTCACTCAGCTGGGCATCCAGTTGTTCCCTTGCTGTTTTTGCTGTTTGCAAATTACCGGTCCTGTGATCCTGTGTAGGGGGAAGTTTGAGAGATGAAATATCACACAAGTGTTTTCACATCTTGATAGCAGTAGAAGGATTTCAGGGAAAATCCTTGCTAAAATTAATATTGGAAGATTACTATAAGGTTCACTTGTCCCTACTTTGTCTATATACTGTTTTTTAAAAAATTATTATTATTTATTTTTTTTTATATTATTTTTTTAAGAATTGAAAAGCTATCCAAAATTCCTTACAAAGAATTCTTAAAATTTTAGTGAGTATTAATTTTTTTTGTAAATGAAATCAGGTACTAGATATACCCCACTGTAAAATAAAGAATGCTAAAAGGTTTTTAAATTTTACAAATTTTCTAGGCTCTGAACAATGATAAGCAAAATTTTTATTTAGGATTTGTGAAATTAAAAGAAAAAAACAAAACTAAACTGAAGTTTGATCCTAATACTGATACATACCAGCTGGGAGCTTGGTATGTTACTTAGCATGTCTGAGTCTCAGTTTCCAAATACATAAATTGGGATAATAAAACCTATTACTGGATTGTTGTCAGACTCATGTAAGATCAGGTAAAATACTCAGCATGGTACATTGATGTAGCAAGTCTGTAAAGGATTTTCTATTATTATTTCAAGAATGATACAGATTTATATCTGTTTGCCTTTTAAAATTCACAATCAGGGGTGCCTGGGTGGCTCAGTCGGTTAAATGTCTGACTTCAGCTCAGGTCATGATCTCGCGGTTCGTGGGTTTGAGCCCCACATTGGGCTCTGTGCTGACAGATCAGAGCCTGGATCTGCTTTGGATTCTCTGTCTCCTTTTCTCTGCCCTTCTCCCTCTCTCTCTGTCTCTCTCTCTGTCTCTCTGTCTCTATCTGTCAAAAATAAGCAAAATTTAAAAACTAAATAAATAAAAACAATAAAATTCACGATCTGCATAAAGCAATAAGAGAAATAAAAATAATTATATACAAGCAAAGTTGATACAGAAAGGACAACTGAAATGTTTGAGCCATGGAAAATTTATTTACAAATTACATATGTTAATGAACTTAAAGGGAAGCTTTTACGCAGCATTCAACATTTATTTGGCTTTTATAAAATCCAAGACAAAAAATCTCTGTCATGACACTTCAATGAAAACAATGCACGAACTACTTCAAATATTTATAGAAAGTTTAGTTAAGGAAGTGAGCTAAACCGAGGAAGGAGTTCCTCTGGAGACCTCAAAAGAATGTTTCAAAGCCATGCCAGTGTACCTCTACCCTGAGAAGAATAGTCAACTAACCATGTGCTTTTGTTTCTCCAGGGAGAAGTTGGCCGTGGCCCGACTGCAGCGAGAAGTTGCCCAAAGAAGAAGTGAGGGGGCCATGGTAAGTGCTGGTTGCTTTCTCCTGATTCTGAACCTCCCTGCCAGAGGTTTCTGGCTTGAAAGGCATTTTGTGGCATTAAGGCTATCTAAGAAATATATTTGCTTGCAGCAGACTTAATGATGTATTGGTAAATAATGTGTTCATAATGCAGTTTGGACAGTTGTGCCATTTACAGAGAATGACAGAGGGAGGGTGGGGGTGGGGAAGGAGGGAGACTGTATTAACTGAGAAAAAGAAATAAGTATTTGGACATGGAAGAGGATGTTCCAACATTCAGAGGGTTATACGGCCTTATTTCCGGAAGACCCAGGCTTCCAGCTGTGAGCACAGTGTTGGCAAATGAGCAATCTTGGGTTTTCAGATAAGAACAGTTCGACATAATTTAAGCCTCTCAGTTCTTTGAACTTAGAAACAAACAATTGAAAAGAACACTAGGATGTTTGCTAATGTGACTATCATCTGTCCTTTTCCTTCTGTGCGCCACAGTGGTATATTTCTCCCTGTCTTTTCCAGTGTGTGCTGTTCAGAGAACTGATGTTTCCTTGTGTTTTGAATTGTGCTAAAAAATCAATATGTTGTTTTGGTCCATAGCAACTTCATTTTATAGACTCTCTTTGCCACAGTATCTGCCTGTGTGCCACTCTAACATCAGAGATGACTGTCTGGGGACCCAGAGTATGCATGTGTGTGGATTACCTGCTGTTGCTACCTCTAAGCAAAAACTAGAACAGCGGATTTTTTTTTCTCACTTATGACAAAACAATGGCACAGGTGCAGTTTTTCAGCACAAGAATTATCTTTTATAAAAAAGAGAAGTGGTACATTTTTAGACCTTGCAGTCTGTGTCTGTTGGATTTTGAGTGCTAATTGACAATCCATCCACTGAAAAAAATAAGAAATTTGTAAAATCTGCTGGACTCTCCCTTCTATCAGGGAAGGCAAAGGTCTGGAGCAAGAGGCGGAATGTTGAGTGGATTCTGGAATGGTGCAGTGGCCTTTGAGTGTGCTAAAATCCTTAAGTGATCAACTGTTTGCTCTTCTGGTGATCTTAATGCAAAGAGAATCTTGAGTGTCCAAATGATAAGAAACAACTGCTCACAAGCATCTTTGCACAATGAAAAGGAAGTAAACTGGAGAAGGTGAAGGTTTAGTCAAATAGTAAACTGAGAATGTCCAGTCTGGACTTTGGGGCTGGACTGTATTAGGAAATGTGTATGGGCTAGGCCATTCTGCAGTGTTTCAGTCTTTTGTTTCAGACTAGCTCCTGTTGTACATGTCATCAGCTGTGTCCTAACTGAATGGGAAGAAGTGACAACTTTTCTAGCTCTCTGTTTTTTCATCTTCAAAATGAGGAGGTTGGGATTTTATGGTTCCATTAGCTTAGTGGGTCATGTTACTGAGTATTTGTTTATGTAAAGTTTTTATGATGAGGAGCTTTTCCTGGTAATAGCTAAATGTTATTTGAGCTCATAAGAACATGCCTCTGAAGAATGTATCTTTCTGATTGCCAGTGAATGAACCTCAGTTGAAATAATCTCTGGTAGATAACTCACTAGTCTTTAAAAAGATAAAAGCCCCTTTTGAAATATTGTGCAAGTAATTGTTCAGGGTAGAAAATATCCAGAAAATGCAGGGAGACAAAAAAATTACTCTCATTGCTCAGAAAACAACGTTGGAGATGTTTCTAGTATTTTATTACTCATATTTTAATTACGGTAATGAAAAATCACACTTGGGGCACCTGGGTGGCTCAGTCGGTTAAGTGTCTGACTTCGGCTCAGGTCATGATCTCACAGTTCTTGGGTTCGAGCCCCACGTCAGGCCCTGTGCTGACAGCTCAGAGCCTGGAGCCTTCTTCAGATTCTGTGTCTCCCTCTCTCTCTGCCCCTCCCCGGCTCGCACTCTGTCTCTCTCTCAAAATTAAATAAACATTAAAAATAAAAAAAAAATTTAAAAAGAAAAATCACACTTATGTGTTGACTGATTTAACACATATTTATTGAGCACTTATTATGTGCCCAGCACTGTTCTAGGCACTGGGGAAACATCAGTGGAAGAAAAAAAAAACAGCCAAAAATCTGAGAGCTTACATTCTAGGGTTTGTGGAGACAGACATTGAATGTTTTTAGAGTGATAGATGGTGGAAGCAGCTATGAGAAAATAAGATGAGGGTAGGAAAGATTGGGAGTTCTAGGAAATCACTATTTTAAATGAAGTTTCATAGTAGTGAAGTTAGTTACTACTGAAAAGTTAGTAATTGAGCAAAACTTGAAGGAGACAAAGGAGTGAATAATGGTACTATCTGGGGGAGGATCATTTTATGTTGGGAGATGAACAGGTGCAAAGACTTGGGGTGCCCGAGGAAGAACATGGAGACAGACTATCTGGAGAGGAGTGAGGGAGAGAGTGAATAGTAGAAGATAAAGTCAGAGCTGTGTTTGGGGACAGAATGGTTAGTCATCAGGGTCCCCAGGGTTCTCTGGCTGCTGGTCTGAGTGATAGGAGCCATTGGAAGGTTTTGTGTGATGCAGTGACATGATGTGATTTACTACTATTCATATCACTGTTCCCCCCCCCCCCACCTTCTATGATTTTTCGCAATCTTAGAGACACCATAAGCCCTGATTTTCATTAGTGTCCTTTATTTTGTTTCTTTTCCCTTTTTCTCAAGGTTTTTCTCCTCTTAAGTCTGGTTTTCTACTTAATTACATGCTTCAGCTTTTCTCCTCGTAGGATTCATTTATTTGTGAAGTCCTGATTCTTTCAGTATCTGACAGCTTTTAAAGTCAGGCACTTCTATTCATCCTCTAAATTTAACTGTTGCTGTTACAAGCCCAGAACTTTGTCATGTCTACAGCAAAAGCAGAAGGCAGTTCATCACAACCACATCACTTTATTTAAAGACTACTATTTACAGTATTCTGTATTTTTATCCACATGAAAGGAAAAATGGTATGGAAAAGTTTAGTAAGTATTTTGAAAAAAAAACATATAATTGAGTCAGCTCTTTATCTTTTAAATCATCAATGAACTTGTTATAATCAAAGTCTTTAATGCAAAGCATGCCCTTTTAAAAATTTGGCTTTATGCAATACATTTCTTTACTTAGAAATTTTAAGATAGTACTCAAGGCACCATTTTTGAGAAACTTATTGTATTACTTTAGCTCACCTATTGTTTTTGAATAATTTCGAACTTAGAAGAAAGTTTCACATCTGTATCCCCTTGATCTGGAGTTATAATGTTAGTGTCTTACAGAACCATGGCGTAATTATCAAAACTAAGAAATTGCTGTTGGCATGTTGCTATTAACCAAACTTCAGATTTTATTAGAATTTCACCAGTTTTTCCAATAATTTCCATTTTATGATCTAGGATTCAATCCAGAGTACCACACTGTATGTAGAGAGATTGCTTTTTTTTTTTTAATGTTTATTTTTGAGAGAGAGAGACACAGAGAGGAGGGGAAGCACAACAGAAGGAGACAGAATCCAAAGCAGGCTCCAGGCTCTGAGCACAGAGCCCGACGCTGGGTTCAAACTCACAGACTGTGAGATCATGACCTGAACTGAAGTTGGAGACTTAACCCACTGACACACCAAGGTGCCCCTAGAGAGACTGCTTTGTAATGGCTGGTTGATACATATGTGGAAGTAAGAAGATCATGAGCTTGCCAGTAGTTACCTATGTATGTTACCAGGTTTTATCAATTCTGCCTGCTCTTTTGTTCTGTTAACCCAAGTATTTATTTGGGTGAGCCTTCTTCCAGTAATTAGATATTTCATACTTGTTTCCTTTGCTCTGAACTCTCTCATGGAATAACTATCACTATTGTTTTTATACTTACTTTTCATTATTTTTCACAGACTGCTCTAAGACCTTGTTTTTCTTCATTCCAGGAGATTCTGTTTCAGCATCTACTCCCTAACGCTGGCTCAGTTTGCGTAAAATCTATTTCCTTAAGACTTTAATGTCATCTTAAATTTTATTATATGTAGAAAGACCTATTTCACCCCCAAAGTGTACAGATACTCATTATCATTATCTTTTGGAAAGTATATATATGTTTTGCCATAAATCTTTTCATCTTCTGTGGAATTAAATTGGTGTGAGGCAGAGATGAAAAGACATATTTTCCCAAATTGATATTAATTTCCCAACATCATTTATTAAACAGTCTAACCTTTGCTGTCACCTTCACCATATTCCAAATACCCCTATCAATCTACATGAACTCCTGGACTGGTTGTACTTTTTCATTAACGATTGTTGATTCTTACACTATTGTAAATTGTTTTATTTACTAGAAATTGATAGTTTACTTAATACTTTGTAGGCCAGATTCCTTCTAATCATATTTTTTTCTCCAAACTTACAAAGACAATTTTATTTGTGAATGATAATAAGAGTTTGAGTTAAAAAAATATGTATTTACATTAAAAATAATGTTTTTATTTATATTTATAGCACAATAAAATACCACAGAGAGACCATTTCAAAAATGACATGAACAATGGCTTACGTATATTTGCTGTTTTCTTAAATTTAAGTTAAAAAAATTTTCGAAGGGTATCATTTCTGCCACTCTTTATCTTTGTTTTGTATCAGAGATATTATTTACAAAGAATGCTATCATTCTACTGAACACAATTTTTGAAATGCTTGGGCTAATTATGCCAAATCTTAGATTCTGTATAGATCCTTTTCATTTCATTGAGTAATTTCTACTTGGGAAAAAGAAAAATATCAATTCTTGATTTCCTCATCTTAAGGCACTAAGGACACAAAGAAAGTCCATTTACTTTGTTGTTAAGATTCCATTTTATCCTGCATGTACTCAGACACTGCCAGGATGGACATGGAGCCATAGTCCCTAAGAATATCAGTTCTCGTTAGTAGTTTTCTTGGGATCAGGATTTGGTTTTGATGTAATTAGAAGTTTGTTGTTTGCAATAGTCCAGTAGGTCATACATCTGATTTTCTATCTAATAGTAGTCAAAGAAGGGGGTTAGGATGTGACCAAGGCAAATTAAGTGTTTCCTCTTACCTTTTTTTGGGATACAATTAACATACTATATTAGCTTCAGGAGCACAACACATGATTTGATATAGGTGTATACATAGTGAAATGATTACCACAGTAAGTCTATGGACACATGGGTGACTCAGTTGGTTAAGCATCAAACTCTTGTTTTTGGCTCAGGTAATGATCTCATGGTGGTAAGATCAAGCCCTACATTGGGTGCTTTGCTGGGCGTGAAACCTGCTTAAGATTCTCTCTCTCCTCTCTCTGCCCCTCCATGCACATTAAAAAAAAAGTCTAGGTAACGTCTATCACCATACTTAATTTGTTTCTGATGAGAACTTTTACTCATACTTAATTTTTTTTTGATGAGAACTTTTTTTGATGAGAAGATTTATTCTCAGTAACTTTCAAATTTGAAAATACAGCAGTATTATAACTATAGTTATCAAGCTATATATTATGTTCTCAGGACCTACTTATTTTGTAACTGGAAATTTGTACCTTTTTACCACCTTCATTCACTTCATGCCCCAACCCCCACACCTCTGGCATTCACTAATCTGTTCTCTGCATGTATAATTTGTTTTTGTTTAAGATTTCACAAATAAGTAAGATCATATGGCATTTGTCTTTCTCTGACTTATTTCACTTAACATAATGCTCTCAAGGTCCATCCACATTGTTGCAAATGCAGAAGGCAAGATTAATTTATTTTTATGGCTGAGTTCTTTCTCCATTCATGTTGTTGGACACTTAGGTTGTTTGTATGTCTTGGCTGTTGTAAATAATGCTGCAGTGAAATGGGAGTACAGATAGCTCTTCAAGACTGATTTTATTTCCTTTGATAAATACCCAGAAATGGAGTTGCTGGATCATATGGTACTTCTTCTGTTTAATTTTTGAGGAATCTCCATACTGTTTTCCATAGTAGCTGCACCAATTTATATTCCTACCAATATTGCACAAGAGTTTTCTTTTCTCCACATCCTTGGCAACACTTTTTTTTTTTTGTCTTGTGTGCAGTGGTCATTCTAATATTATTGTGTTATTGTGAGGTTATATCTCATTGTGGTTTTGATTTGTATTTCCTGGATGATTGGTATTATTGGAGCACTTTTTTTTAAATTTTTTTTTTATTTTTTTATTTTTTTTCAACGTTTATTTATTTTTGGGACAGAGAGAGACAGAGCATGAACGGGGGAGGGGCAGAGAGAGAGGGAGACACAGAATCAGAAACAGGCTCCAGGCTCTGAGCCATCAGCCCAGAGCCTGACGCGGGGCTCGAACTCACGGACCGCGAGATCGTGACCTGGCTGAAGTCGGACGCTTAACCGACTGCGCCACCCAGGCGCCCCTTGGAGCACTTTTTAATGTGCCTGTTGGCTATCTTTATATCTTCTTTGGAAAAATACCTATTCAGGTTCTCTGCCTATTTTGTAATTAGATTGTTATTGAGTTTTATGAGTTCTGTATATATTTTGGATATTAATCTTTTAATGGATACATAATTTGCAAGTATTTCCTGTTCATTTTGTAGGTGGTTTCCTTTGCAAAAGGTTTTTAGTTTGATATCATCCTGTTTGTTTTATTTTTGCCTTTGCTGCCTTTGCTTTTGGTGTCATATCCAAAAAATTATTGCCAAGAATGTTATGCAGCTTACCCCTATTCTTTCTTCTGGCATTCTTATGATTTCAGGTATTTCATTCAAGTATTTACCCCATTTGAAGTTGATTTTTATGTGTCGTCTAAGATAGTGGTCCAGTTTCATTCTTTTGCATGTGACTGTCCAGTTTTTCCAGCACCATTTATTGAAGAGACTGTCATATATATTTTTTACTCCTTTGTTGTAAATTAATTGACCAAATATTCATGCATTTATTTCTGGACTCTATTCTGTTTCATTGATCTCTATGTCTCTTTTATATCAATATCATACTGTTTTGGTTATTACAAATTTGTAATATAATTCTTCTTTCTCAAGATTGCTTTGGCTATTCTGGGTCATTTGTAATTCCATCATAATCTTAAAATTGTCTATTTAGCTTTACATTTCCTATTTCTATGAGAAATACCATTGGGATTTTAATAGGGATTGTATTCAATCTATGGATTGCTTGGGTAGTATGGACATTTTAATAATATTCTTTCAGTCATTGAGCACAGACTATCTTTTCATTTGTTTGTGTCACCTTTAGTTTCTTTCATGAATGTCTTACAGTTTTTGGCATATAAATCTTTTATCTACTTGGTTAAATTGATTCATAAGTATTTTATTCTTTTTGGTGCACTTGTAAATGTTTTTTTTAATTTCTCCTTCTGATCACTATTCGTATATGGAAGTTCAACTGATTTTTGAAAAATTGTGTTTTTAACAGTTTGAAGCTTGGACTTGTCTCATTGTGTAAATAGGTTGATGTAGAAAGTAGTCAGTATGTTGACTTCTAAGTATCATCCAAAGAAGAGGAAAACTGGGGACAAAACATCGCTCACAGTGTTTATCACTTGCTCAAATATATCCACAATATATACCTGGAGAAAGAGCAGAAATTTATAATTTCCTTATAAAAGCCAACTTAAAAAATTATTTCTATCTACTTGGCTTTTAATTTATGAATAGTTGAGAATGGTAGGTTCTAAACTTCAGGACATGTTTCTGTAAATGTGCTGAAGTTTGGAAATAGGCCCTACATATTATTTTGTTCATTTGTTTATTCAACATAGTATCAGCAGAGAATAGAATGAGGTCCTTGCTTTTATTAAATGTAAAATATAAAATACTTATTATACAAATACATCAGTGTCCTAGTTTTCATGATCCCTTTTCAGTCAGTAGTATTAGAAATCATTAATAGACAGAAATTTTTGAGTAAATCTGAAAATGAAAATATAATATTTTAAGTAACTCATTAAAAAATTTTTTTTTCAACATTTATTTATTTTTTTTTGGGGACAGAGAGACAGAGCATGAACGGGGGAGGGGCAGAGAGAGAGGGAGACACAGAATCAGAAACAGGCTCCAGGCTCTGAGCCATCAGCCCAGAGCCTGACGCAGGGCTCGAACTCACGGACCGCGAGATCGTGACCTGGCTGAAGTCGGACGCTTAACCGACTGCGCTACCCAGGCGCCCCAAGTAACTCATTTTTATTATTTTTATTTTATTTTATTTTATTTTATTTTTTTAATTTATTTTATTATTTTTTTATATATGAAATTTATTGACAAATTGGTTTCCATACGACACCCAGTGCTCATCCCAAAAGGTGCCCTCCTCAATACCCATCACCCACCCTCCCCTCCCTCCCACCCCCCATTAACCCTCAGTTTGTTCTCAGTTTTTAAGAGTCTCTTATGCTTTGGCTCTCTCCCACTCTAACCTCTTTTTTTTTTTTTTACCTTCCCCTCCCCCATGGGTTCCTGTTAAGTTTCTCAGGATCCACATAAGAGTGAAGCCATATGGTATCTGTCTTTCTCTGTATGGCTTATTTCACTTAGTATCACACTCTCCAGTTCCATCCACGTTGCTACAAAAGGCCATATTTCATTTTTTCTCATTGCCACGTAGTATTCCATTGTGTATATAAACCACAATTTCTTTATCCATTCATCAGTTGATGGACATTTAGGCTCTTTCCATAATTTGGCTATTGTTGAGAGTGCTGCTATGAACATTGGGGTACAAGTGGCCCTATGCATCAGTACTCCTGTATCCCTTGGATAAATTCCTAGCAGTGCTATTGCTGGGTCATAGGGTAGGTCTATTTTTAATTTTCTGAGGAACCTCCACACTGCTTTCCAGAGCGGCCGCACCAATTTGCATTCCACCAACAGTGCAAGAGGGTTCCCGTTTCTCCACATCCTCTCCAGCATCTATAGTCTCCTGATTTGTTCATTTTGGCCACTCTGACTGGTGTGAGGTGATACCTGAGTGTGGTTTTGATTTGTATTTCCCTGATAAGGAGCGACGCTGAATATCTTTTCATGTGCCTGTTGGCCATCCGGATGTCTTCTTTAGAGAAGTGTCTATTCATGTTTTCTGCCCATTTCTTCACTGGGTTATTTGTTTTTCGGGTGTGGAGTTTGGTGAGCTCTTTATAGATTTTGGATACTAGCCCTTTGTCTGATATGTCATTTGCAAATATCTTTTCCCATTCCGTTGGTTGCCTTTTAGTTTTGTTGGTTGTTTCCTTTGCTGTGCAGAAGCTTTTTATCTTCATAAGGTCCCAGTAGTTCACTTTTGCTTTTAATTCCCTTGCCTTTGGGGATGTGTCGAGTAAGAGATTGCTACGGCTGAGGTCAAAGAGGTCTTTTCCTGCTTTCTCCTCTAAGGTTTTGATGGTTTCCACTCTCACATTTAGGTCCTTTATCCATTTTGAGTTTATTTTTGTGAATGGTGTGAGAAAGTGGTCTAGTTTCAACCTTCTGCATGTTGCTGTCCAGTTCTCCCAGCACCATTTGTTAAAGAGGCTGTCTTTTTTCCATTATGTTCTTTCCTGCTTTGTCAAAGATGAGTTGGCCATATATTTGTGGGTCTAGTTCTGGGGTTTCTATTCTATTCCATTGGTCTGTGTGTCTGTTTTTGTGCCAATACCATGCTGTCTTGATGATGACAGCTTTGTAGTAGAGGCTAAAGTCTGGGATTGTGATGCCTCCTGCTTTGGTCTTCTTCTTCAAAAGTCCTTTGGCTATTCGGGGCCTTTTGTGGTTCCATATGAATTTTAGGATTGCTTGTTCTAGTTTCGAGAAGAATGCTGGTGCAATTTTGATTGGGATTGCATTGAATGTGTAGATAGCTTTGGGTAGTATTGACATTTTGACAATATTTATTTTTCCAATCCATGAGAAGGGAATGTCTTTCCATTTCTTTAAATCTTCTTCAATTACCTTCATAAGCTTTCTATAGTTTTCAGCATACAGATCCTTTACGTCTTTGGTTAGATTTATTCCTAAGTATTTTATGCTTCTTGGTGCAGTTGTGAATGGGATCAGTTTCTTTGTCTTTCTGTTGCTTCATTGTTAGTGTATAAGAATGCAACTGATTTCTGTACATTGATTTTGTATCCTGCAACTTTGCTGAATTCATGTATTAGTTCTAGCAGACTTTTGGTGGAGTCTGTCGGATTTTCCATGTATAATATCATGTCATCTGCAAAAAGCGAAAGCTTGACTTCATCTTTGCCAATTTTGATGCCTTTGATTTCCTTTTGTTGTCTGATTGCTGATGCTAGAACTTCCAGCACTATGTTAAACAACAGCGGTGAGAGTGGGCATCCCTGTCGTGTTCCTGATTTCAGGGAAAAAGCTCTCAGTTTTTCCCCATTGAGGAGGATGTTAGCTGTGGGCTTTTCTTAAATGGCTTTTATGATCTTTAAGTATGTTCCTTCTATCCCGACTTTCTCAAGGGTTTTTATTAAGAAAGGGTGCTGGATTTTGTCAAAGGCTTTTTCTGCATCGATTGACAGGATCATATGGTTCTTCTCTTTTTTTTTTGTTAATGTGATGTATCACGTTGATTGATTTGCGAATGTTGAACCAGCCCTGCATCCCAGGAATGAATCCCACTTGATCATGGTGAATAATTCTTTTTATATGCTGTTGAATTCGATTTGCTAGTATCTTATTGAGAATTTTTGCATCCATATTCATCAGGGATATTGGCCTGTGGTTCTCTTTTTTTACTGGGTCTCTGTCTGGTTTAGGAATCAAAGTAATACTGGCTTCATAGAATGAGTCTGGGAGTTTTCCTTCCCTTTCTATTTCTTGGAATAGCTTGAGAAGGATAGGTATTATCTCTGCTTTAAACGTCTGGTAGAACTCCCCTGGGAAGCCATCTGGTCCTGGACTCTTATTTGTTGGGAGATTTTTGATAACCGATTCAATTTCTTCGCTGGTTATGGGTCTGTTCAAGCTTTCTATTTCCTCCTGATTGAGTTTTGGAAGAGTGTGGGTGTTCAGGAATTTTTCCATTTCTTCCAGGTTGTCCAATTTGTTGGCATATAATTTTTCATAGTATTCCCTGATAATTGTTTGTATCTCTGAGGGATTGGTTGTAATAATTCCATTTTCATTCATGATTTTATCTATTTGGGTCATCTCCCTTTTCTTTTTGAGAAGCCTGGCTAGAGGTTTGTCAATTTTGTTTATTTTTTCAAAAAACCAACTCTTGGTTTCGTTGATCTGCTCTACAGTTTTTTTAGATTCTGTATTGTTTATTTCTGCTCTGATCTTTATTATTTCTCTTCTTCTGCTGGGTTTAGGCTGCCTTTGCTGTTCTGCTTCTATTTCCTTTAGGTGTGCTGTTAGATTTTGTATTTGGGATTTTTCTTGTTTCTTGAGATAGGCCTGGATGGCAATGTATTTTCCTCTCAGGACTGCCTTTGCTGCGTCCCAAAGCGTTTGGATTGTTGTATTTTCATTTTCGTTTGTTTCCATATATTTTTTAATTTCTTCTCTAATTGCCTGGTTGATCCACTCATTCGTTAGTAGGGTGTTCTTTAACCTCCATGCTTTTGGAGGTTTTCCAGACTTTTTCCTGTGGTTGATTTCAAGCTTCATAGCATTGTGGTCTGAAAGTATGCATGGTATAATTTCAATTCTTGTTAACTTATGAAGGGCTGTTTTGTGACCCAGTATATGATCTATCTTGGAGAATGTTCCATGTGCACTCGAGAAGAAAGTATATTCTGTTGCTTTGGGATGCAGAGTTCTAAATATATCTGTCAAGTCCATCTGATCCAGTGTCTCATTCAGGGCCCTTGTTTCTTTATTGACCGTGTGTCTAGATGATCTATCCATTTCTGTAAGTGGAGTGTTAAAGTCCCCTGCAATTACCACATTCTTATCGATAAGGTTGCTTATGTTTATGAGTAATTGTTTTATATATTTGGGGGCTCCGGTATTCGGCGCATAGACATTTATAATTGTTAGCTCTTCCTGATGGATAGACCCTGTAACTATTATATAATGTCCTTCTTCATCTCTTGTTACAGCCTTTAATTTAAAGTCTAGTTTGTCTGATATAAGTATGGCTACTCCAGCTTTCTTTTGGCTTCTAGTAGCATGATAAATAGTTCTCCATCCCCTCACTCTCAATCTAAAGGTGTCCTCAGGTCTAAAATGAGTCTCTTGTAGACAGCAAATAGATGGGTCTTGTTTTTTTATCCATTCTGATACCCTATGTCTTTTGGTTGGCGCATTTAATCCATTTACATTCAGTGTTATTATAGAAAGATACGGGTTTAGAGTCATTGTGATGTGTGTACGTTTTATGCTTGTAGCGATGTCTCTGGTACTTTGTCTCACAGGATCCCCCTTAGGCTCTCTTGTAGGGCTGGTTTAGTGGTGACGAATTCCTTCAGTTTTTGTTTGTTTGGGAAGACCTTTATCTTTCCTTCTATTCTAAATGACAGACTTGCTGGATAAAGGATTCTCGGCTGCATATTTTTTCTGTCTAGCACACTGAAAATCTCGTGCCAATTCTTTCTGGCCTGCCAAGTTTCAAAAGAGAGATCAGTCACGAGTCTTATAGGTCTCCCTTTATATGTGAGGGCACGTTTACCCCTTGCTGCTTTCAGAATTTTCTCTTTATCCTTGTATTTTGCCAGTTTCACTATGATATGTCGTGCAGAAGATCGACTCAAGTTACGTCTGAAGGGAGTTCTCTGTGCCTCTTGGATTTCAATGCTTTTTTCCTTCCCCAGTTCAGGGAAGTTCTCAGCTATGATTTCTTCAAGTACCCCTTCAGCACCTTTCCCTCTCTCTTCCTCCTCTGGGATACCAATTATGTGTATATTATTTCTTTTTCGTGTATCACTTAGTTCTCTAATTTTCCCCTCATACTCCTGGATTTTTTTATCTCTCTTTTTCTCAGCTTCCTCTTTTTCCATAACTTTATCTTCTAGTTCACCTATTCTCTCCTCTGCCTCTTCAAGCCGAGCCGTGGCGGTTTACATTTTGTTTTGCATTTCGTTTAAAGCGTTTTTCAGCTTCTCGTGACTGTTCCTTAGTCCCTTGATCTCTGTAGCAAGAGATTCTCTGCTGTCCTGTATACTGTGTTCAAGCCCAGCGATTAATTTTATGACTATTATTCTAAATTCACTTTCTGTTATATTATTTAAATCCTTTTTGATCAGCTCATTAGCTGTTGTTATTTCCTGGAGATTCTTCTGAGGGGAATTCTTCCGCTTGGTCATTTTGGATAGTCCCTGGTGTGGTGAGGGCTTGCAGGGCACTTCCCCTGTGCTGTGGTGTATAACTGGAGTTGGTGGGCGGGGCCGCAGTCAGACCTGATGTCTGCCCCCAGCCCACCGCTGGGGCCACAGTCAGACTGGTGTGTGCCTTCTCTTCCCCTCTCCTAGGGGCGGGATTCACTGTGGGGTGGTGTGGCTCATCTGGGCTACTTGCACCCTGCCAGGCTTGTGATGCTGGGGATCTGGCGTATTAGCTGGGGTGGGTAGGCAAGGTGCACGGGGGCAGGAGGGGCAGGCTTAGATCGCTTCTCCTTAGGTGATCCACTTCAGGATCATCTGCCCCCTGTGGCAGAGGGAGGGAGTCAGACCCGCTGCCGGAGGTTTGGCTCCGCAGAAGCACAGAGTTGGGTGTTTGTGGGGAGCGAGCAAGTTCCCTGGCAGGAACCGGTTCCCTTTGGGATTTTGGCTGGGGGATGGGCGGGGGAGATGGCGCTGACAAGCACCTTTGTTCCCCACCAATCTGAGCTCTGTCATCTGGGGGCTCAGCAGCTCTCCCTCCCTTTGTCCTCCAGCCTTCCCCGCTTTCCGAGCAGAACTGTTAACTTATGACCTCCCAGACGCTAAGTCGCGCTTGCTGACGGAACACACTCCCTCTGTCCGGCCCCTCCACTTTTGCAAGCCAGACTCGGGGGGGCTCTGCTTGGCCGGCGAGCCGCCCCTCCGCCCCGGCTCCCTCCCGCCAGTTCCTGGAGCGCGCACTGTCTTGCCGCCCTTCCTACCCTCTTCCGTGGGCCTCTCGTCTGCGCTTGGCTCCGGCGACTCCGTTCTGCTAATCCTCTGGTGGTTTTCTGGGTTATTTAGGCAGGTGTAGGTGGAATCTAAGTGAGCAGCAGGAGGCGCGGTGAGCCCAGCGTCCTCCTAGGCTGCCATCTTCCCTCGACCTCCAAGTAACTCATTTTTAAACAAATTATAAGGAACCTTAAAAATATTTAAACTCACTGACAATGGAACCACTAATTTTGAGATGCAATCAAATTAAAATTTAAAGTGAAATGTATAGCTTTAAATTAAATGCACAAAATAGGCAAAAAATAGATTTAAAATTAATCATCCAGTCAAATAGTAATGAAGAATTAAAAAAAAACCTAAATAATGAAGAAAGAAATAATGAAATTAAAACCAATGAATTACAAAGTGAAGAACTATCATAAAATTGTCAGCAATTACTAACTTATCAATTTATGCATAAGAATGATAAGGCACTTGGATCATGTGAACATTGGGTATTTGAGATGAAGAGTTATTAATGTTTAGGTATACTGTGGCTACTATGGTTGTATATTTAAAAAAGAGTCCTTATTGTCTAGAGATACATGCAGTAATATTTACCAGTAAAATTCCTAGGTTTGTCCAGGTTTCTGATGTCTAGGTTTACTTCCAAATATACTGGACAAAGGAATTAGGTGATTTAGAGGAATCAAAATTGGCCATATTTGGTAACTATAGATGCTGAGTATTTTTTGTACTTTTCTTCTTACTTTTATGAATGTTTAAAAATTGTTTTGTGTTAAAAGTTTTTAAAAATCTGCCCCCTAAAAAGCTGTGAGGTTTTGATGATTTTACAGAGTTCAACCAAACCTTTAGTGAAAGAAATGCTGTTTTATACAAATTGGTGCTAAAAAAAGAAACTGAAAGACATTTCCCAACTCACTGTTTCAAAATAAACTTTCATGGGGTGCCTGGGTGGCTCAGTCGGTTAAGCGGCCGACTTCAGCTCAGGTCACGATCTCGCGGTCTGTGAGTTCGAGCCCCGCGTCGGACTCTGGGCTGATGGCTCAGAGCCTGGAGCCTGCTTCTGATTCTGTGTCTCCCTCTCTCTCTGCCCCTCCCCCGTTCATGCTCTGTCTCGCTCTGTCTCAAAAATAAATAAAAAACGTTAAAAAAATTAAACTTTCTTTTTTACTTTACAACATTTAAATATTTACAAAAAAAATTTCACAGATAGTACAGAGTGTTCCCATATGTCCCATACAGTTTCTCCACTTATTAACATCTTATCTTATTGTGTTACAATTGTCACAATTAATGAATATGGATACATTATTGTTAACTAAAGTCTATGCTTTATTCAGATTTTCATAGTTTTACTGAATGTCCCTTTTTCTTTTTCAGAATCTTATATAGAATACGGATTTCATTCAGATTCACCTCATTATGCATGTCTCCTAAAATTCTTGGTGGTGACAGATTCTCATACTTTCCTTGCTTTTCATGACCTTGGCAGTTTCAAATATTGGTTAGTGAATTTTAGGGATTTATCTCATTGAGATTTGTCTGATGTTTTTTTCATGATTAGATGGGTATATATTTTTGAAATGTAGATATCAAATTAAAGTGTTTTTTCATCATTTCATGTGAGGTTTGGATACTATCAATATAATTATGACTGTTGAAGTATACCTGGATCACCTGACTGAGGTGGTGTTTGTCAGGTTCCCCCCGGAAAGGTGCTCTCCACGCCCTTCCATACTGTACTCTCTGGAAGGAAGTCACTGTGCATAGCCCATTATTAAGGGTTGGAGAGTTGTGTTCCACTTCCTTGAGGGTGGAGTATCTACCTAAATTAGTTTGGATTCTTCTGCTTGAGATATTTGTCTCTTCCTCCTATTTATTTTCTATCATTTTTTTATATTATGAATGCATTGATGTTTATATTTAAGATTATCAACCAGTATAAAATCTTTTTTTGCTCAAATTGTTCTAGCTTGGGCCATTAGCAGTTACTTTAGTTGGCTCCTGTGTCCCATTGACATACTACCATTACTGTTTTTGTTGGTTTGTTATTTCCTTGTATCTCTTTTTTTTCTGTCTAGTTTATTGAGATATAATTGGCATACAACATTGTATAAGTTTGGGGTATACAGCATAGTGACTTGGCTTAACCTTTACTGTAAAATGATGACCACAGTAAGTTCAGCTAACATCCATCATTACATGCAGATATTATAAATATATTTTTCTTTGTGATTAAAACTCTTAGAATCTACTCTTAATGACTTTCATCTATCATAGAGCAGTGGTAACTACAGTTCTCATGTTACACATGATTTCTCTAGCACTTATTTATCTTATAACTGGAAGCTTGTACCTTTTGACCACTTTCATCCAATTGTACCTTTGCCCCCATGATCACAAATCTCATCTTTAATTCAATGAGTTCTTTTTAAAATTTCAATTCCACATATAAGTGAGATCATATAGTATTTATCTTTCTTTGTTGGACTTAACTTTAATTAGTGTAATGCTCTCAAGGTCCATCCATGTTTCCACAAGTGGTGGGATTTCCTCAATTTTAATAAATTAATATTATTCCATTCTCTATATATCTCTATATATAGGCATATATAGATATAGTTCTATATAGAGATATATATAATTCTATATAGATACGATTCTATATAGATATATGTTCTATCTCTGTATAGAATATATCTATATAGAATATAGAGAATATTTTCTGTATTCTCTATTTATATTCTCTCTCTATATATACCATATATATTCTATATAGATATAGCTATATAAAATTATATCTATCTATATAGAATTATATCTATTATGGAATATGATACATATTCTGTATCTATATTCTCACTCCTATCTATATTTATTTAATTATATCTATATAGAATTATATGTATATATTCTCTGTATAGTCTCCCTCCATATACATATGCCTCAGTTTCTTTATCAATTCATCCATCACTGATGGACACTTAAGTCGTTTTCTATGTCTTAGCTCCTGTCATAGACATGACATAGACATGAGGTGGGATCTTACTGTTTTCATGTGCATATCCCTAATGATTGGTGATGTTGAGCATCTTGTCATGTACCTGTTGAACATTTATATTATTTTCTTTGACAAAATATCTATTCAGGTCCCTTGCCTATTCTTTAAATTTATTTTTACTACTACGACTACTATTGCTGTTGAGTTATAAGAGTTCCCTGTATATGTCGGATACTAACCCCTTATCATATATATGGTTTGCAAATATTTTTAATCATTACATATTGCCTTTTCATTTTGTTGATAGTTTCTTTTGCTATGCAGAAAGTTTTTAGTTTATTGTATTCACTTGTTATTTTTTTTTATTTTGTTGTTTGTGCTTTAGGTGTCATGTGCAAAAATTAATTGTCAAGAGCCATATCGAGGAGCTTTGTTATTACATATTCTTTTGGGAGTATCATAGTTTCAGGTCTTATATTTAAGTCTTTAATCCATTTCATGTTAATTTTTGTGAGTATGGAATATTGGGGTCTAATTTCATTCTTTTGAGTGTAACCATCCAAGTGACCATCATCATTATTGAAGAAACTGTCTTTTCTCCACTGAGTATTTTTGGCTCTTTTGTGTCTCAGAATATGAGTCTGGAATTCTCTCTTGTCCATCAAGAGAGTGGATAAAGAATTGAATACAAGAGGGGCTGATGTCCAGAAGGAGACAAGAGCCCCAAACAGGGGTTTTGTCTCCTTATTTATTGAGCTCACAAGATATTACCCACATGGTGAACATGAAGAAAACAAGATCTTACACATGTGAACATGGAGAAAACAGTCAGACAGTAATCATTAACTTGTGTGTGTAAGAAGCAAAGGGTCTGGGGCTCAAACTCACCACAAGAGCATGACCTGAGCCAAAGTGGGGATGCTCAACCGACTGAGCCACACAGGCACCCCTAATTTTAGACATTATAATTGATACGTGGTGGTGTCTCATTGTGATTTAATTTGCATTTCCTTTATGATGGAAGATGTTGAGCGCTTTTCATCCACCTATTGTCCCTTTATATGTCTGGCAAAATGTGCTTATTTGAGGGAAGTGAAAAGTTTTCTTACTGAGTTTCCTAAGTTTCTTATATATTTTGAATACAAGTTTGTTGTCAAAATAAGTGTTGCACATTCTTCCCCATTCTTTGGTTTGCCTCTTCATTTGAAAAAAAATGGTGTCCTTTGATGGCTGAAGCATTTTTTTTAATTAAAAAAATTAATGTTTATTTGTTTTTGAGAGAAAGAGCTCAAGCAGGGAAGGAACAGAGAGAGAGGGTAGAATCAGAGGCAGGTTCCAGGCGCCAGGCTGTCAGCACAGAGGCCGATGCGGGGCTCAAACTCATGACCTGAGCCAAAGTTGGATGCTTAACCAACTTATCCACCCAGGCGCCCCAGATGAGCAAAAGCATTTTAACAAAGATAGCACTCTATTTATTTATTTAGTCAGTCAGTCACAATTAGCGCTTTCTGTAATCAAATAAGCTTTCCATACCCTGTATTGACTGAAATACCTTCTTTTTTTTTCCTTTAGAAGCTTTATATGTTTGGGTTTATGTTTATATCTTTGATTCATTGGTACTTAATTTTTGTTCAAGGTGTGACGTGAGGCTTGGGGTTCATTTTTAAAAATACAGATACCCACTTATTTTTGTATCATTTTTTGAATTGACCTTGCTTCCTTTAGTGTTGTTTTTGGAAGCCATTCCCTCTAGATGTACAAGTCTATATTTGGATTCCCTATATTTGGATTCCTATATCTGTTTCTCTATCTTTTTCAAATTCCCTATATTTGGATTCTCTATATCTGTTTCTCTATCTTTTTCAAATGCTACCTGTCAGTAGTATTTTACAGTTATCAGTGCAGAGCTCTTGAACACCTTATTGTTAAATTTAACCCTAATTGTTTTCTGGGTTTTGGTGTTAATGAAATGAAACTTGTTAAAAATGTTATATTCTAAATGTTGGTTATTCTTTCAGAACTTTAAAAATGATGTTCTACTTCCTTCTGGCTACCTTGATTTCTTTTTTTTTATTGTTACTTTTTTTAAATATGACATTTATTGTCAAATAGGTTTCCATACAACACCCAGTGCTCATCCCATCAAGGCTACCTTGATTTCTGATGAGAAATCTGTAGTAATTAGATTTGTTGTTCCTTAATTTTGGTCTCTGGTTGTTTTGTTTGTGTATTTGCTTTGTTTTGTCTTTGGTTTCCCACAGTGTAACTATGTTTTGGAACATAGAATTCTTTGAAATTATCCTGTTGGGGATTCATTGAGCCTCTTGAATTAGTAAGTTTATGTATTTGACCATTTTTTGCACCCCATTTTTTCTCTATCCTTCTGAGACCCCATTTTTTCTCTATCCTTCTCTATCCTTCTGAATCACAGAAATTTTGGTAGTATCACACAGATCTCAGAGTTTATATTCATTTTTATTATCTCTTGACATTTTGGATAATTTCTATTGATGTATCTTCACATTCATAGGTTGTTTCTTGGTTGTCTCCATTCTGCTATTGAGTTAATCCAGTGAATTTTTATTTTGGTTTTTCTGTCTCTTAGTTTTCAATTTTTTCCCTATGTTTTCTATTTTTTACTTTCAACATTTTCTTTATTTTTATCTTCTATTTCTTTGGTAAGATATTGTTTCCATCTCCCTGCCCCTTTTCAAGGGTTTGCTCTTCTGTTGAAAAGAGTGAAAGGGGCACCTGGGTGGCTCAGTTAAGTGTTCGACTTGATTTTAGCTCAAGTCATGATCTCACAGTCTGTGAGTTCGAGCCCCATGTTGGGCTCTATGCTGACAGCCTAGAGGCTCCTTGGGATTCTCTCCATCTCCCTCCCTCCACCCCTTTCCTTCACTGACTCTCTCTCTAAAAATGAACAAACAAACAAACATTAAAAAAATAAAAGAATGATATATTTGCTTTTCTAATGCCTTAAAAAATTCCAACATCTGTATCATCCAGGGGTGGGCGTCTGTTGATTGTCTTTTTTCTTGTGAGTTGCAATTTTCCCATTTCTTCATTTGCTGAGTAATTTTGGACTGTGTCCTAGACATCTTGAATATTACATCATGAGACTCCTGGTCTTTCTTGAATATGAAGGAGAATGTGGATGTTTTTATTTATTTTCGCTGATCATTTGCCAGACTAGGTTCAAATCTCAAGTTCTGACCTGCCTTCTGTAGGTTGTGGTTCTAATGTCATTTCACTTTTCATAGTGTTCACAGCACTGTTTGGTTTTGTTCCATGTGTGCACTGCCCAGAAGTGAGTCTCATTTCACATTGATTATTAAATATATTACTAAAATATAAACACACATCTCAAAAGTAGGCATAGGAGTTCATATGCAACTTTATAGGATTACTCATTTAATCTTTGTCTCCGTGGTTTCTCTGACATTATTTTACTTGTCTAGATTCTCTTTTCTGATCTCTCATCGGGAAAGCTGAGGCTTTAGTTTTCCTTCACTTCTGCACACTCCCCACAGTTACATCTGTATTTGGAGCTAAGCAGTCAAAAGACAGAAAAAAGCTGTAGGAATTTGCATCACTCTTGTCGTTGAAGCTCCTCTAGGAAGAAAGAAGGCCCCCCTCCCTCAGAGTTCGGATACCTACCCTGCTGTCTCAGTACCATCTGTCTGCTGTACCAGCAGTGCAGAATTGCCTGGGGCTGTGGGAGGAGACAAGGGAAACTAGGAAACAACTAAATATTAGAGAGCCCCACTATCTAATCTGTATGGACTCCCTTTCCTGCACCTGAGGCCACAAAAGGCTGCTTTTAGAACTTAGTCCAGGCCTGGTGTGCACTTGTGAGTTTTGGGTCATCTTTGATTCCAGGCCAGGTAATATCAGAGAGGAAAAAATTGTGAAATCACTACTCATATGATAGAACTTCTCATTCTGTTCTTCTCCAGCATACCTGCTATCATTTACGTTTCAGAGTCCTCAGATAGCAGTTCTATGCATCTGCCCAGGATTTATATTTGCATTCAGTAAAAGAGATGGACTTGAGTGTTCATGCTCTCTTTCCTAGAAATGGAAACCCTAAGTGATTTTTTTTTAAAGTTCAGAATTAGTAACTTTCCTTCGGTAGGGTTTGGATACTGAGCATTGTAGAGGTCCTAGATATTTCCTTTGCTTTATCCTAACTGTCAATATTTGGAAACCTAATTGACATCAAATGTACTTTTTTTTTTTTTGACTATCTACCCAATTTTATTTTTATTTATTTATTTCTTAATATGAAATTTATTGTCAAATTGGTTTCCATACAGTGTTATGCTAAGTGAAACAAATGTACTTCTTTACAGCCCACCTGATAAGGTTTCGAGTCAGAGGGAGTACTCTTTGCTTTCTAGTCCCACTCTGAGCTTTTCTTTGCCTTAAGGATCACCCTCCACTTTTTTGCCCTGCCTCTAGCAATACGGGTTGCAGCAGCATATTCAGTGGAGAGCTGGAGTGCCTGTGTCCCTTAGTTCTTTTTTTTACCCACAGCTTTAGGAACTCTCTCTCTCTGTATATGTCCCTTGGGGTAGTTCTCTCTCAGATCTCTATGACACTCCATCAGCTAACAGCCCATGATGAGTATTTACTGAAAGTCAAGTGTATGTCACAGGTTTCTTTGCCCTGCCCTTGGCCTTAGTGGTCCTTGATACTCACACACTTTAGGGGGATTCTTTCTCAGCTCTCTTTCTCTGACCCAGTGCTTCCAGGTGAAGGTTCAGTAAAGAGTGGACAAAAATTGGCAGATGGTACAGATTCTTCTTCTTTTTTTTAAGCCATATTCCATTTTATTATTTTTTTTTAATTTTGTTTAAATCCAAGTTAGTTAACATACAATTTAATAATGGTTTCAGGAGTGATTCATCACTTACATATAACACCCAGTGCTCATCCCAACAAGTGCCCTCCTTAATACCCATCACCCATTTAGCTCATTCCCCCACCCAACACCCCTCCAGCAACCCTCAGTTTGTTCTCTGTATGTATTTAAGAGTCTCTTATAGTTTGCCTCCCTGTCTGTTTTTATCTTCTTTTCCCTTCCCTTCCCCTATGTTCATCTGTTTTGTTTCTTAAATTCCACATATGAGTGAAATAATATGATATTTGTCTTTCTCTGGCTGACTTAGTTCTCTTAGCAGAATACATTTGAGTTCCATTCATGTTGTTGCAAATGGAAAGGTTTTATCCTTTTGATAGATGAGTAATATATCATTTTATCAGTGTGTAATATATCATTGTATGTATATACATACACACATACATACATACCACATTTTTATCCATTCGTCAGTTGATGAACAATTGGGCTCTTCCATAATTTGGCTATTGTTTATAGTGTTGCAGTGCATGTGCCCCTTAAAATCAGCATTTTTGTATCCTTTGGATAAATACCTAGTAGTGCAGTTGCTGGGTTGTAGGGTAGCTCTATTTTTAATTTTTTGAAGAGACTCCATTCTGTTCTCCAGAGTGGCTGCACCAGTTTGCATTCCTACCAGCAGGGCAAAAGTGTTGCCCTTTCAGATTCTTTTTGTAGCTGTGACTCCTAAGGATTCTAAATAGACATACCAGCACACTCAAACTTAAAACATTTATAAACATTTTGTTTGGTTTCTCCCATCAATGACTTCTCATCCATCCATTTTCTTAGGATGAAAGCCACCATGGGTCTCTTGATTCCTTGGAGTGGGGATTCATCAGTTCCTGAGTTTCAGTCCATTCATGTTTCTTAATATCTTTAGTTCTCTAATGAGATTTTAAAATTTATAATCTTGACTCTGTCAGACCTGTTTTCATTTTTATGGTGGAAAGAATGTTATTTTGAGATTATATATTCTAATTTTGATTTATTTCTTTTTTTTAGCTCCATTTGTTAAACAGACATACTTTCTGTATCAAATTGCTTTAGAAAATTTGTCAAAAATTCTTTGCTAATTATCATTAAAATTCAGTTTCAAACTTTCTGATCTTCATGATATTCCAAGAGCTCATGAAAGGTGCTGTGATTAAGTCCCCTTTCAAGGGTATTTATCCTGAGTTTCCACATTGGTTAATCCTCACCATTGCTTTCACCATTGTTCTTGGCCCAAACAAGTAAAGTATCTCCTTGAGTATCTATGGAGAATTTTTTTTTTCAAATGTTTTATCTAGTGGTTGCTAGTGGTTCAAGTAGAAAGACAAAATAATGTCCCTACCTTATATGTGGAATAAGATGCATTTCAACGACTTTGTGGAGGAAGAAGATGTTTACTTAATTATTGGATAAAACATTTTATTAGAACTGCAATATTATATTTGCTGAAAAGCACTTCATTGCTTGATGATGTGTAAAGCGAGGCACATAGCCCTAAATGATTGGCTGGTTAATTTCAGGTACAGAATAACCACCTGTGAACCCTTGTCAGAGAAAACTGTTGCCCCTTTTATCTCTCATGAGTCTTTTTAAAAAGTCTTAGAAAATAGTCATTATTTATTTATTTATTTTCTTATTTTTTTATTAACTTGTTTTATTTTTTATTATTATTATTTTTTAATTTACATCCAAATCAGTTAGCATATAGTGCAACAATGATTTCAGGAGTAGATTCCTTAGTGCCCCTTACCCATTTAGCCCATCCCCTCTCCCACAACCCATCCAGCAACCCTCAGTTTGTTCTCCATATTTATGAGTCTCTTCTGTTTTGTCCCTCTCCCTGTTTTTATGTTATTTTTGTTTCCCTTCCCTTATGTTCATCTATTTTGTCTCTTAAAGTCCTCATATGAGTGAAGTCATATGATTTTTGTCTTTCTTTGACTAATTTCACTTGGCATAATACCCTCCAGTTTTGTCCATGTAGTTGTAAATGGCAAGATTTCATTCTTTTTGATTGCCGAGTAATAATATGCCATTGTATATATATACCACATCTTCTTTATTCATTCATCCATCGATGGACATTTGGGCTCTTTCCATACTTTGGCTATTGTTGAAATAGTCATTATTTTTTTTTCAACGTTTTTTTTTTTTTATTTATTTTTGGGACAGAGAGAGACAGAGCATGAACGGGGGAGGGGCAGAGAGAGAGGGAGACACAGAATCGGAAACAGGCTCCAGGCTCTGAGCCATCAGCCCAGAGCCCGACGCGGGGCTCGAACCCACGGACCGCGAGATGGTGACCTGGCTGAAGTCGGACGCTTAACTGACTGCACCACCCAGGCGCCCCGAAATAGTCATTATTTTTAACCTCAGTATGTACTAATAAGAACATTCTGTATGCATGTGTATATAATTGTGCAAATATGTACTAAATTTAAAAGCAGTGAATTAATTTAGTGTCAGGTTACCCTTATCAACTCTAACCCTGATCACCAGTGCTCTTTGTAAGTAGGCAACCTTCAGTGTCCTTAATTGTCTACTAAAATATATTGGTATTTTATGGAAACTCTCTTTTTAGATATAATTTGAAATTAGACATTTACTTTTCATAATCAAAAGATGAAATACCATGTGATTTAGAGACTACAACTAACTGGTTAGCTTTTACTTATTTACTTTCCCTTACAAATTTAATAAAACTAATTGTTAATTACCAAAACACTGATTTTTAAGGTGTTTGGAAAGAAGTGAAAGTGTCTTCATAAAAAAAAATAATCATTTCTCTAGCTTTTTTTAAATTAAGCTTTTTTTGAGAGAGAAATATACATTCATATGAAGTTGTAAGAAATAATGCAGGGACATCCCAGTGTACCCTTTATTCAGTTTCTCCCATTGGCAATATCTTGCAAAATAGTAAAAATCATGATATCACTTGGCATTGATAAAGTTAAGATATAAAACATATTTAGCATCATATGGATCTCTCCTATTATGATTTTATGGATTTCCCTCTTACCCACCCCCTTTCCTTAACCACTGGCAGTCACTAGTCTATTCTCCATTTTTATAGTATTGTCAGTTCAAGAGTATTATAAATAAGGAATCATATAGTATATAACCTTTTTCACTCCAAATAGTTCTCTCAAGACTCATCCAGTTAGTTGTATCTAGCAATAGTTGGTTTCGTTTTTGGTTTTTTTTTTTCAAGTTTATTTTCAGAGAGAGAGAGAACACAAGCAGGAGCAGGTCAGAGAGTGTGAGAATCCCAAGAAGGATCCATGCTCAGTGCTGAGCCTAATGTGGAGCTCTAACTCACAAACCGTAAAATCATGACCTGAGCCAAAATCAAGAGACTGACACTTCACCACCTGAGCCACAGAGGCACCCACCCCCCTTTTTACTGATAAATAGTATTCCATGGTATGGATGTGCCACATTTGTTTAATCATTCACTTTGTGAAGGACATCTGGATTGCTTCCCGTTTGGGACTATTGTTAATAAAGTCTATTGTAAACACTCATGTACATGTTTTTGTGTCAACATTTTTTATTTCTTTGGGATAGATACCTCAGAATTGAAATATGCTGGGTTACATGACTAGTATTTTACCAAACTGCCCTACTGTTTTTAGAGTAGCTGTACTACTTGACATTCCCACCAGCATTGTGCAAGTAATCCAGTTTCTACACATCCTTGGTATTGTTCGTCCTTTTTACTTTAGCCATTCTCATATATGTGTAGTGATATATTGTTTGGGTTTTTGTGTTTCTCTAATAGCTAGTAATGTTGAATATCTTTCATGTGCTTAATTGCTTTCTATAAATAAACTTGGAAATCTCTTTGTGTTTTATTGCACATTTTTAAATGTTTACTTTTGAGAGAGAGAAAGAGAGAGACAAAGTACGAGCAAGGAAGGGGCAGAAAGAAGGAGACGTAGAATCTGAAGCAGGCTCCATGCTCTGAGCTGTCAGCATAGAGCCTGATGTGGGCTTGCACCCACAGATCGCAAGATCATGACCTGAGATGAAGTTGGACACTTAACTAACTGAGACACCCGGGTGCAGCCCACACATTTTCTGATTGGGTTGTTGAATATTTTTACTCTTGAGTCTTGGAGAGTCCTTTGCATATTCTATCAAAGACTATTAGTATATTGTAGTCCTTTGTTGGATTTCTGGTTTGCAAATATTTTCTCCCAGACTGTGGCTTGTCTTTACATCTTCTTAAGATGAATATCTCATAAAACAGAAGTTTTTAATTTGGATGAATTCCAGTGTTTCCATTTTTATTCTTATGGATTGTGCTTTTGGCATCAAGTCTAAGACCTGTTTGCTTTGCTTTAGGTCTCAACTATATTCTCCTGTTTTCTAAAAGTTTTACCATTTTTATACCTACCTTTAAACCTGGGTCCATTTTGAGTTAATTTTTAAATCTGAAAAGAGACTTAGTTTGAAGTTTTGTTTTGTTTCTGTTGGTTTGTCTTTTGCCTATGGATGTGCAATGTCTCCAGCACCAGCTGAAGTTTGTTTTATGGCTCAGGATGTGGTCTGTCTTGGCAAATTCTCCAAGGAGACCAGAAAGTATTTGTGTATGTTGTGGTGTTGTTGTGTGGGATGTTTTATAAATGCTAATTAGGTCCCATTGATGGATGGTGCTGTTGAGTTCCTCTCTATCTTTGTTGATACTCTGTATAGTTGGTCTATCAGTTGTTGAGAAAAGTGTTAGACTTCAACTATAATTGTAAATTTGTATATGTACACTTTCGTTCTATTAGTTTTTGTTTCACACATTTTCTAGTTGTTTTGTTTGGTGCATGGACACTTAGGAATGCCATGCCTTGTGGGTGAATTGTCCCTTTTATAATCACATGATATACCTCTCTTGTCTCCACTCACTTACTGTACTTTGAAGTCTACTTTATCTGATATTAATATAGCCAATCTAGTTATTTTCTGATGAATATTTGCATAATATATCTTTCTCCATCCTTGTACATTTAACCTGACCATATCATTATAGTATTATATATTATATATTATTTTTAGTGTAGATGACATATGATTCAGTCATGGTTTTAAATCTACTCTACAATTATCTGTATATTAAATGGTCTGTTAAGATCACTTACTTTCAAAGGAATTTTTGATATGCTAAGACCTAAGTCTGTCTTTGTATTTTTTATTTTCTGTTTATTTTCTGTTTATTTTCATTTCTGTCCTTTATTTTTCCTGCCTTCCTGCAGGTTACTTAAGCATTTTTTGGAATTATGTTTTGATTTACTTATAATGATTTTTAATTATGTGTTGATACAGCTTTCCTAGTGGTTCCCCTAAGTATTACATTATATATACATGGCTTATCAGTCTGCTGGTACTATGATTTTACCAATGAAAGTCAAATACAGAAATTTTACCTTGCATTATATTCCTTTATTCTCCCCCATTTAAATATAAATATTATAAATATTTCCTTTGCACATATTTAGAACCACGTAACCAGGAGTTTAAATTTTATTTATTTATTTATTTATTTATTTATTTATTTATTTATTTAAATTCAAGTTAGTTGATATACAGTGTAGTATTGGTTTCAGGAGTATAATCCAGTGATTCCATCCCATAAGTATAACCCCCAGAGTTTTAAATTTTGCTTCAACTTTGCAACAGATTTTAGAAACTTTACTAGGAGAAGGAAAGTCTATTGTATTTATTCATATTTCTGTTTATCATATTCATTCTTCCTGATGTTCCAAGATTTCCTTTTTTTTTTTAATCATTTCTATTTAGAGAATTTTTTTTTAGATATTCTTTTAGGATAGATATACTGCAATAGATTCTCTTCTGTTGCCCTTTGTCTGAGAATATCTTAATTTCCCTTTCATTCCAAGGGATATTTTAACTGGCTAGAGTCTCCTGGGTGGACACTTTTTTTCTTTATGCACTTGAAAAATATGCTCTTTTCTTCTGGTGTCCATGTTTTCTGATGAGAAATCTCCTGAAATTCTGTTTGATCTTTTAAGTATGGTGTAATTTCTTTCTCATGGGTTTCAAGAGGTACCCTTAGACTTATTTTCAGAAGTTTGACTATGATGTATCTTGGTATGGAATTTCTTTGGGTTTAACTTTTTTGGATTTATTCAGTTTCTTAAACCTGTAAGTTTATGCTTTTTGTCAACTTTGTGAAATTTTCACCCACTTTTTTTCCTTTGAGTGCTTTTTCAGCCCTACCCTTCTATTTCCTCTCTGTCCAGAATTCTGAGGACATGAAAGATAGATCCTCTGTTAGAGTCCCATACATCATTAAGGCTCTGTTCAATATTGTTGTCAGTCTGATTTCTCTCTGTGGTTCAGAGTGTGTATTTCTTACCACTCTACCTTCAGGTTCTCTGCTGCTTCCCTCTGTACCCCATTCTGCTGTCGAGCCCTTGTTTTTTATATTGTCTATTGAGTTTTTCAGTACTAAAATTCCCATTTATATCTTTAATTTCTTTGCTGAGACCTTCTAGTTTTCATTTGATTCAGAAATGTTCATCACTATTCATCAAAGCCTATTTATCATGGCCAATGTAAAATCTTTGATAATTTTAACATCTCTGTCTTCTTGGAATTAGCACCTATTGATGATTTTTTTTTTTTTTTTCGTTCTGTTTGAGATCTTGGAATTTTGGTATGATGAGTGATTTTTTTTTTTTTTCAATGCAATCTGGACCTTTTTGGGTATTGTGTGCTGTGAGATTCTGGGCCTTATTTAAACCTTCTGCTTTTCCTGGCTTCATTGACACTGCCCAGCAGAAGGGAGAGGTTCTTCCTCAGGTTAGGGAAGAAGCCTGGGTTCCCCAGCAGCCTACATTGATACCCAAGGGGGCTCTTCTCATTACTACCAAGCAGGAATGGGAATTCAAACTTCCTGATAGACCTCTAGTGATATGCCCCCAGATGCAGAGGGGTAGGAGTGCCTTGTTATTGTTCCACATGGCCTGCTGTGACATGAGGGGAATTTGGCCTCCTTAACACTGAGTGATGGTGTAAAATGCCGTCTCTTCCCCAGGCTTTCTCTGACACTATCCCACAGAGAGTGGGCAGAGGACTGGAGGTGCCTCCTTAGCCCTGGGTAGAGGTGGAAGTCCAGGTTTCCCAGGTGACCTCCGCCTATGTCATGCGGAGCAGGGGATCACTTACCCTCTGGCAAGGGTGCAAGGTCTGGCTCCCGCTATGGCCTTCTTTGACACTAGCTCTGTAAGTTGTGTTAGGTGCCTCATCATAGCCTCACAAGTATGGGAATCTAGACTAGAAAATGCCCCAAATAGAAGCTGGGATCTCAAATAGAGGTCACTCTTTCACAATCTATAGAAACTTGTATTAGCCAAAAATTGAGGTGATAGCCTAAGGAAACTATAGGATCAGAGGAAGAGGTTGCTTGTTTGTTTTATTTTGTTATTAAAATTTGGCTGGCACAGTGCATGTTTGCATTCTGAGAACATCTGTATGGTGGAAAAGGGTAAAGTGAGGTTGAGGAAAGGCTTGGGCAGTGGATTCTGGATTCCTACTCCCTGTCATTCACACTTCTCTTTACACTGGGGTGGAGGTAGGGCAGAATAGGTAATGTGATTAAATACCTCTTCTTTGGCACACAATGTTTCCTTTCCTTCCCTTCCCTTCCCCTTTCCCTTTCCCTTTCCCTTTCCCTTTCCCTTTCCCTTTCCCTTTCTTTTCATTAGTTTTCTTTTTTCTTCTCTTCTCTTTCCTTCCTTCTTTCCTCTTTCTTCCTTCCTTCCTTCCTTCCTTCCTTCCTTCCTTCCCTTCCTTCCTTCCTTCCTTCCTTCCTTCCTTCCTTCCTTCCTTTCCTTCCTTCCTTTCCTTCCTTCCCTTCCTTCCTTCCTTCCTTCCTTCCTTCCTTCCTTTCCTTCCTTCCTTCCTTCCTTCCTTCCTTCCTTCCTTCCTTCCTTCTTTCCTTCTCCTCTCTCTCTCTCTCTCTCTCTGTCTTTTCACCATGACAGTGAACTCTGCAGGGCCTACATCATTGTTACCCTAACCAAATGCTGTGATCACGGCTAGATGGAAAACACACACTTTGTGTGGCTTTTTTTTTTTTTTATCATATGTATAGGGGAAAAAAAAATCCTGTGTCACTCACTAAAATTCTTAGTGTTCACTCCAATGATTCCCAAACTTAAAATGAACTGCCACCTGGATTATTTAGCTTAAATCCACAATAGCTTTTTATATGTTATATTTATACTGAGAATTTTTGGCTTCATATTCTAAAACTATTGATTTCTTAACACTTTTTGGGGAGGGGGATAAATTTGATATAGTCAAGTTTTCATCTCAAAGAGGAATTAATTATTAAATATTACTTATATAGGTTTAAATGTATTTCCTTCCACCATGTGGGATTCAGATCCCTGTGGTTGGGAAAGGGAGTGAAGACTGAACAGCAAGGACAAAGAGATTACAAAGACATGACTGCAAGGGGAACTGTCATAGAGAGTGACAATTTACTATTATAAATCCACATGTAAGCTAGATAGTTTTGTAGACTATAAAAAAGCAGTCCTTTGGGGCCCCTGGGTGGCTCAGTCAGTTAAGTGTCCAACTCTTGATTTCACGGTTCATGAGTTCAAGCCCCGCGTTGTGCTCTGCGTGTGGCCTGCTTGGGATTCTTTCTTTCCCCTTCTCTCTGCCCCTCCCCCTATAAACATTTTAAAAAATAAATAAAACAGTGTTTTAAAAAATATACATACGCTCATGTCTTTCATATTATTGGTAGATGTTTTGTGTCAAGTGAAATACAAAATTATTCAAAAATGAATCCACGGTTGAAAAAAAGTCATTTCTCACATACATACACTCATGGTTTTCATGTAGTGCTGGATATTATTGTGGCAGATGAAACACAAAATCTTTTAAAAGTGAATCTGTCGTCACTTGCGTTCATCAAGTGTTTTTGAATCAAATGATACAAAAAAAAAAAACAACACTGCTATCACTTGGAAATGTATACGGTTGGGAATCATTGTTAGGCATTTTTAAACTTGATTCGGAAGTACAAGTTTGTGATTAACTAAAGAAATAAGAGTAACATTCTTTTCAAACAGCAGATTGTGAGTATAAACCTTAAGGCAAGTGTATTTGGTAAAAGGAGCTAGCAATTTCAAAGGTTCTTGAAGTGATGTTTCCTGCATTAAAAAAAAGGGGGGGGGGTAGAAAAAAAAGTGGTTCCATCTGTTACTTTCTATTCCTAACAAAAGAGGGGGGGGGGAGAAGGAGATCATTTTGATCAATGTCCTTTTAATTCTTGGACTTGGTATAAAATAAATCACAGTGTTATGGCAATTCATTTACAGAGGTTAAAGTGATATGATGTGGCTTTTCATGGTAACGTGGGTTTCACTTGCTGAGCGCCTGGGACTTTGATTTGCCATATTACCTGCTGTGGTTTAAGTGATGCAAAATAATTATTGGGACTTCCTTGTCACAGTGGCCTATTCCACACCTGCACCCTTTTGTTGGGAGCCCAACGGGGATGCTGGATTTGAGGTCTCCATTGAATAGACGTTCTCTTCACATAGTCCTCCTACACCGGACTGATTTATGAATGTATCAGGCTCTTTGTTAGCATGTAAACCCCTAATTAATTTAAAGCCCTCTGTAGAGAAATTAAACTCCTAGTTAAGATTTTTAACAGACTCAGATGGCGCTAATAATGGGAAGCAAGTCCTATTAATGGATTTACCATGGTCACTGGCATTCGTACTTCACAATGAGGGCTGGTATATGGAGCTTAGAGTGTACCCTCCAATAAAGAATGGGCTGTCAGGAAATCATTCCATTGTTGCCCCCTAACCCAATTAAGCTTATCATTTGAGTTCTAGCTTCCCATCTGTGAGGTGAGAGTGGGACAGAGAGAGGCAGACACTGAGCAGAAGAGACAAGATAAGGAAAGGAGGAAAATGTGGACTGCATAAAGCTTCAGTCTGACGGTCAGATGCAGCTGATTACTCCAAGTTACTTACTGCTGGAGTTAGCTTTGGTCTAAGTCAAAGTAGGAAAATCAAGGCAATTCTTAGAATGTTGTGAGAATAAATGGATATGAAGCTTTAAATCAGCACCAAAAAAAATTCTGTGTACTTCAATTGTGAAAAACAATGAATTGTAACAATTCAAATGTAACAAATGTAACAGATGAAACTATAATGTAACAGATGAAACTATAAATACTTGAAGAAAACAGACGAATTTCTCTTTAATTTTTGTTTAGGGAAGGGCTTTCTAACTATGATTCAAACTCCAGATGCAAGAAAAGGCTGATAAATTGAACATGAAAATTAAACATTTTTGCATGACCCAAAACACTGTAAACAAATCCGAAAGGCAGCTGACAAGCTAGAGCAAAATAGTAGCAATGTATATCACAACAAAGGACTGACATACTTAGCATATTAAAAATCCTTAAAACTGAGGTCAGTGTATCAAAAATCCAACAGAAAAAAAAAAGGAAAAGAAACGGGCACATACAATTCACAAATATATAAAAATGAGCCACAGACAAATGAAAAATATGTTCAAACTCAGTCATAATTAGAGAAATACAAAATAAAGCAACACTGAGCTATCATTTATCACCTATAAAAATGATAAAGACTACACAATATTATAACACATTCTGTTGTTGAAGCTCTGGAAAAAATACCATCATACACTGCTGGTGGGAACACAAATTGGTGTGGTCTTTCTGAATGGAAATTTGGTACTATCTAACAAAATTGCATATACACTTGCCTTTAGACCTAGCAATCCTACTTCTAAGAGTCTATCCTTCGATACATCTGTAGCAATGTAAAAGCACACAGGCACAAGGTTATTCACTTCAACACTTTCTAATTGCAAAATGCTGGAAACAACCTAAATGCCCATACATAAGAGATGGTTTGAATAAACTGTAGGATATCTATGCAATGGAATACTATGTGAATGTGAAGAAGAAAAACAAAAAAGGAAGATCTCTGTGAATTGATGTAGTGTGATTCCCAGAGTACATTGTTAAATGAAAAACTAGAGCCCAAGAGAATATCTATAGTATGGTACTCTTCATGTAAGAATGAAGGACATATAAGGAAATATACATGTATCTGCCCATTGGTATAAAAGAAATAAACACAAAGAAGAAATGAGAGAATAAAGTGATTGGTTACCTATAGGTATTGGTTGGATAAGGGGTGGGAAAAGTGGGTAATGGGAGCAAGGTAGGGGGGATGAGGAAAAAGTGACACACTGAATCTTTGTACAGCTCTGACTTCTAGGGTCACAGAGTTGTTCCCATACTCTCCACATACTCCTCAAAAAAGCAATTGATTAAGACCAATCAGGATGTGTGACGAACCCCCAATGGAATAAAGACAGTAACATATTAACTGTCTATATTCTATATTCTCTCTATATTAACTATATTCTAAAATATTAACAGATAAAGTGAAGGAGGTGAGTGAAGAACCAACCTAAGTAATGGCGAAAAACAGTATTTTGATTGGATACTTATGTGAGGTGAAAGATAAAGAGAATTGTACATAAGTGCTGTCATCTAGTAGGTAAGATGTTTCTCACAGGGTACAGGCTAGAAATTTGTAAACAATTTTGTATACTAGAATTAAGCAAGTAGGTATATTGTAGATGACTGCAGATATTTAAAACTGGGTTTTTTACTCTTAGAGAAAGAAGTTATCAAAAAAGAAATGGATAAAGCTAAAATGAACCCTTTGATATTTGGGATTAGAGGTATTAGTAAAAACTCATGGTTGTGTGTGTGTGTGTGTGTGTGTGTGTGTGTGTGTATTTTTAACATACACACATGGTGTATACTCCACTTACACACACACACGTTATAGGTACAGAAATGTAGATATACATGCATGCATAATTTATTATAAATACATAGATTTCCTTGCTCTGTCCATTGAAAGGGCTTGAACCATTGGCATTCCAGTCACAGAGTTTAACTTGAGACCAGATCTTGGTTTCAAAACACTTAATCTCCAATAAAATAAACTGAGACTCTAAAGAAGTGATTGATTCCATAGCAGGAGCAGGAAATACAAGATGAACTTGAAATATTTGTTGTGTCAGAAAGTAAGGAAACACCCCCAAATAGATGGGAATTTCTCAAAAAGAACACAGGATCCAACCTGAAGGAAATCTTAATAACCAAAGCTGGAACTATCTGAGTGAGAGAATAATGTGAAAGCCTCAGTATTGTAGTTAAACCTGTAGAATAAAATAGATTTCCATGAGTCCATATTGATCGAGGCTAAAAATTAGTGGGCAGAATCTTGAGTATTCAAAGCCTCAAATGATCTCACCCGAGATATATATCAAATACAAAGAGAAGGTAGAAACTTTACAGTTGAGAAGCCTGGCAGATGACACCTCAACGAAGTGATCAAGATAATGAAAATCACCAGTATTAAGACATAGTGGCATTATTAACTGCTTGATATGATTCACTGAAAAGAACACAGTGTGTGTGTGTGTGTGCATGTGTGTGTGTATTATATTTGCCCCAAAATATATAAACTTGTTCCAGTAATGAGAAAGCATCAGAGAAATTCAAACTGAGATCTATCTACAAAATAATTCATCAGTACTCTTGATGATTATCAAGGTTATAAAAGTCAAGGAAAGACTGATGAACTCCTAGAAACTGGAAGGACACGGCAATAAATGCAATCTGGGATCCTGGAAAAAGGAAAGGATATTAGTAGAAAAATCGATGAAATTTAAATAAGCTTTTTATTTTAGTTAATGCTATTATACAAATGTTAATTACATGTATTTTTTATCAGTGAAAAAAGTGCATATTTTCTTGTCTTCTCTCCATTCTCTTTATCCCTTTTCCTGGTTTCCAAATTCCTGATAAATCTGTTATATGTGGATATGCATGATACTTGATGTTTCCATATCCATTAGCTTTCTTCCGGCTCCCCCCAGAGTTGCAATACACCTCTTTATACAAAAAGAACAGAGAATGTGACATCTCTCCAAGCTGTCTTGGTAATATCCTATCCCCAACCTCCTGTCATCCCCACTTCTGAATAGGTTACCTAATCTTCACTGAGGTTGTGAGTGAAGCGTCCTCAGAAACCAAAGAAAATAGCACCTGGGTTTTTTTCTGGGTGCCCCTGGCATGAGAGTGTAGCTCTCTGCCTTCCTGAACTTGAACCTTCTGCATGGGAGCACAATACATTGCATCCAGCCTTGAAACTCTTTCATAAAGACATGATACATCTGGGCTGTAGCCTCCAGCAAGTGGCAGGGTTTGTGATCCAGAAACATTGGGATCATTCAGGAGTGAATATAATCTAGCAATCACTGAAGTGTTAAGAGACAAAATCTGGGGGTCTAAATGGACTCTTCTATTTGGAGTGCTAGGATTATTCTTTTGTTTTGTTTTGTGTTTAACCATTTCTTAGGCCCCTAGAGTGCTCAGCCTTTTAGGATTTATTTAGGAATTGGCACATGTGTGCATCAGCAACACAAAATTGGTGTTGCTGTTGAAATTCCTGAAAGCATAGGTATATGGTATGCCTCTTACAGTTGTCTACATTTTTGTCTTAATGATAAACAATTATACGGTTGGGGCTCAAGTTTTTATTTCTCACATGCAAAATGCTCTTTCTCAAACTGTTCCTTCATGAGACCTACTTTTAGGGATGTGATGGAAGATAATTTTAGTGTTATAGTTTTGACCTGATAAAAAATCAAAGTGTCAAATGAGCATTTGGCATATTAACATATGTACTTGGTCACAGTGTGTGGTTTGTCTTTCAGTCCCTCCATCCATGTGTAACTTTATAGGAATGGCTTTTTTTTAAGAGACCAAGGGAACATAAGGCAATTTCTTAATATTTAAAGAAAACACTTAGTTATTTTAACCTCAAATGCTATCTTTAAACATAGCCCTTGGAGAATTCTTTAGTGAGTGTCTCATTTTTCTCTATTCTGAAGAACGATTTCTGTGCTTTCCTTACCTTGTTAATTCATTTTACTGTGAATCTCTTTGACACATTAGCATTTGTATCAAAATATAAGAACCACGGAGGGTCTGTCCCTTTGTTTGGAGTATTGTGTTGACAAATATTTCTGGAGCTGGGAGAGAGGTTAATCCCCTGCTCTCCTTTTCAGAGAATTTTATTGATTCTTGCTTTCTACCAGAAGAGGGAGCCACATTCATTTAAAATCCAAGTTGAATTCTTTCTTTCCTCAGCAAGTTCCAGATGGAATGCATGTGGCATGGTACTCTGAGCTTGATGGAACCAGATGTGGCCTTTGGGGTGGGAGGGAGACTGCCTCAGATAACAGGACCGGAGGCTGGTAACATGAGGTTGTTTTCAGCCCTGTAACGAGTAGATAGGTCCTAATGCTTTTCTCTATTAAAACAACATCAGCAAAAACATGGGGCACCTGGGTGGCGCAGTCGGTTAAGCGGCCGACTTCAGCCAGGTCACGATCTCACGGTCCGGGAGTTCGAGCCCCGCATCAGGCTCTGGGCTGATGGCTCAGAGCCTGGAGCCTGTTTCTGATTCTGTGTCTCCCTCTCTCTCTGCCCCTCCCCCATTCATGCTCTGTCTCTCTCTGTCCCAAAAATAAATAAACGTTGAAAAAAAAAATTTTTAAAACAACATCAGCAAAAACAAACAAAAAACAACAAAAATTAAAAATATATATACTATATTCTTCAAAGCTCATATTTCTATTCAGTTGGGATCACATCTCTGCTGGATTAAAATGGCTGAATCTTTAATTAAACATGCAATAACCTACATTTCCTTACCATTACACAAAAGCATGTCTCTTCTTTTGTGGGGTTGATGTCACAGTATGAAAATTAGGTTGTAGCTTATATATTATAATCTGAGAGATGCCCTCAAAAGCATCCGGCCTCAAAACTCTCCCTTTGTCTACTAACCTGCTCAAACGTCTAAAATTCCAGTGTGAAAAATTATTTGATTATTCCATGTTGCTTCAGAGTCTCAAGATTAAATCATTGCCATGCTGTATATAATTATAATGTGTCAGGATCCATGTGACTATGTATACTAGTTTAGTTTACTAGACTCAGGAAGCTTATTGTCTGAGTGACTACACCAAACCAAGAGATGGTTTTGTGTATGTGTTTATTTTGTTTTGCTGAGAATACGTAACATGAGATTTACCTTCTTAACAAAATTTGAGGTGATAATACAGTACTGTTGACTACAGGCACAGTGTTGTGCAGATCTCTCGAACTTATTTGTCTTAACCAAAATTGTATGCCTGTTGATTAGTACCTCCCCATTACCCACCCACCACCTGGAGCCACTCTTCGAGTCTATGAATTTGACTCTTGTAGATACCTCGTCTAAGTGGAATCACACAGTATTTGTCTTTCTGTGACTGGCTTACTTAGCATAATGTCCTCAAAGTTGATTCATGTTGTAGTTCTTTCTCTTTTAAGTCGGAATAATATTACATTGTATGCATATGCCACATTTTCCTTACCTGTTTATCAGTAGATGGACATTTAGGTTGTTTACACATCTCAGCTATTGTGAATAGCGCAGGAATGAACATGACAGTGCTAAGGAGATGGTTATGTTTTGAAGACAACTGGAGAAAGGTTATTCCTAAGTTGAGAAGAGTCTCAGACCAAAAGCATAAGCAAAACCAAAGTGGGACCTCAACAGAGACAGTATGGAAAGGAAATTTAGAAAAGAAGAGAATACAGATGGCTTCGGATTATTCATCCACTGCACCATTGCCCTGAATGGAGTCTTGTCAGGAGGCTCCACAACATAGGCTGTATGCATTCCCATTGTTGCCAGGATATGGATAGAATTTCTCATTAGAGTAAGGCATGCACTATTCCTTTTCCATTTTCCCCACCCATTACAATACTATGAACACAGTGCCAAAAGTGGAAGTCATAAAGGTAGGGGTGATACCAGAAGCTACTAGGCAGACTTCCTTGTTACAGCCCCTGCAGAGTCCTTTGAGAACCCACAATGACAGAAACCACAATACACTCAGGATAATGATGACAAGGGCTAATATTTGTGGAACACTTACTCTTCACAGGCTCTGCACAAGCTCTTTACAACAACCCACGGAGGAGGCTCCTGTTATTAATACCCCCATTGTACTAGTTCAGAGTACATTTCCCACAACTAGGGCATTGCAGAGCTGGCTTTGAACTCTGTCTGACCCCAGAGTCCAAGTTGCCAACTCTGTGCCTCACATTTTTACAAGAAGCCCCCAAAGGCAATGAAATTATACATTTTGTCAATGTTTACCCATTGGAAATACCTATCTTTCTAGCCATTTTAAAGAGGATTGCTTTCACATGAATCTCTGTGACTTATGTAGAATATAATATTATGCTCATATTAAAATTATTTTTAAAAAAGTCATCCAAGGGAAAACATGTTCTAAAAGTCAGTGTCTGGTTATTTCAGCCTCCTTATACTGTGGTTGGGGAATATAGTGCATCTTTTACATCTATTGGTTTGTTTATTGCTTTACAAACAACCCTGAGTTGCACAGTGATACCTTATGCTGGTAACTCTTTTAATACCTTACTTTGGCAGCCACATCTAGGTATGAGCCATTACTTCTAAACTCTGCCAGGTCCATTTCATATCAGATTAGTTTTTCAACTGCACAGAAGTGATCCTATTTTCTAACTGGAAACAGATTCCCACTGCTCTATGAAGCCCTCTCTTGGTGAGCTAGCCTGATGTGCATGTAGGTGTGGGCTTGCCACACACACACACACACACACACACACACACACACACACACACATAACTGTGAGTGGGAGCCACTTTAATATAAAAGCGCCAGCCTCAGCAGTCCTGATAAACTCTCATCAGAAGTCCCTGCAGGCGGCGAGCACAGTCTGGATGCTTACAGCAGCAGTCCTGGGTTAATACTGTCACAAAAAGGAAGCTGTGTATCACTGCTGATAAAAGATGGCAGAAATGCTCCATAAGAGGAAGAGATAGATGACAAACCATCTAGTTGCTGTGTCAGTAAGGCTCCACAATCCCCTGGGTGAGCCTCCTTGAAAGGCAAACAGATGTGCTGCTTCATTTGTGCAATTGGACATAATTGGGAAAGAAAAGATTTCCATCTTGATTAGTGGGAGTGAGATTTACTGTAGCACATCTCATTGATGGTATCAGGATTAGGGTGGTGGTGGAATTCTAGAGACACAACAGCAGTGAGAAACTTTGATATGTTGCCTTATGGTTTACTTCAGTAAACTTAGGCATTTCAGAGTCAAGGTAGTTAGACGAGATTGGTGAGAGCTGTTCAGAAGTCTTTGTTATAACTTTAGGATGTTTTTTGTATGCATCTACTGCTGCTGACAAATGCTGGTGGACTTTTCTTATATAGTCACCCTTATTATGCTGGGATGCTGGGTCCTGGGCTGTGTTCTACAGCTCTACAAGGAAATTGATAAGAATGGAGAGGAGAACGACTAGCATGGTCCCTTAGTGCCAGGGCTACCAGGAGAGAGGGACATTCTTTCCATTTGCTGGGCTACTTAGAAGATGAGGACACTGTCCATGGTGCAGAGAGGAAGCACTGGGGCTGGGTAAATTCATAGACCACACATTTAGGAACCCTATTTTTATTTGAGGGATAATCTCAGCCTCTTTGCTCTGAAAACTTTACCCCATTAACATAAAAAACAAATGTGACCTTAAAAAAATGCAAGAAAATTGCTTTCATTTAATACTGAACATGGATAATAAAACTGTGCATATTTTGTTTTTTTCTTCCTGGAGTTAAAAGTAGAAGGTTTTTTTGTTTTGTTTTGTTTTGTTTGTTTTTTGTTTTCCCCGTTACAGTTTCTTGTCTCAATGTTTCTCCTGGGAGTGGAAGATTTTATAGAAAATTGAATTAATTGACTTTCTACTGACTCAAAAGAGGAAGGGAGCTCTACAGAAAGTCCAGCAGGTGGAGTAGAGGAAAGGAGCCAAGTATTGTGTAGGACCCATTCTGATGACTTCACACTGTAGTAGATCTCTTTTAGTGGGGCATTGCCCAGGTAATTCCTTTGGTGTCAGGAGTCCCTATAATGAAAGGGACCTTATAAACAGTACAGACATCTCTATCAAGAATGTACAAGAATTGGGGCGCCTGGGTGGCGCAGTCGGTTAAGCGGCCGACTTCAGTCAGGTCACGATCTCGCGGTCCGTGAGTTCGAGCCCCGCGTCAGGCTCTGGGCTGATGGCTCAGAGCCTGGAGCCTGTTTCCGATTCTGTGTCTCCCTCTCTCTCTGCCCCTCCCCCGTTCATGCTCTGTCTCTCTCTGTCTCAAAAATAAATAAACGTTAAAAAAAAAAAAAGAATGTACAAGAATTAATCCATTAGGGAAAATCTGGTTGGGGTCTTTTCACATAGTAGTAGGGTACTATTCTAGATAAGGCAGATTCAGGCAAGATCTGTGGTCAAGAATGTTTATCATGTTTATCAGTTGAAGTTCACTTTTTTTTTAATGTTTATTTATTTTTGAGAGAGAGAGAGAGAGAGAGAGAGAGAGAGCGAGCATGAGCAGGGAGGGGCAGAGAGAGAGGGAGACACAGAATCCAAGCAGGCTCCAGGCTCTGAGCTGGCAATACAGAGCCTGACATGGGGCTCGAAGAGATCATGACCTGAGACAAAATCAGACGCTTAACCGATGGAGCCACCCAGGCACCCTAGTTGAAGTTCACTCTTAAAGTCTAGTTTGACAAAATTTTAAGTTAAGGAATGTGGCTTCATAGAGTAGAAGTTATGTGCATGTGCTGTAAGATCATGTTGTTTGACTTTGAATCTTGACTCCAGCAGACCTTGAACACATTATTTTATGTCTCCTGGTCCGAGTTTTCTAATTGTAGGTGGGAATAGTAACTTTACTTAGTTCTAGGGCATCATGAAGATTAAATGAGTTGTAATATAAAGCACTTAAAATAGTGCCTTCCATATAATAAACACAAAATTAAAAATAGCCATTAATATCTTTTCATCACTGTTACCACTATTATATTATGGCATTGATGCTCACTTATTGAATCAGATACTATCTACATACTTACCATGGGTAGGAGTATAACTGGATAAGTGGGGAGCAGGAATGTATAGTGGGGAGATACTTTGTTCTCACATAAATAAGAAAAAAAGTCTGTAACAGAAAATAGAATTTTGATGAGATGGCAACTTAAGAAGATCACAGACTCATCTTCTTCCTTGAACACACTCACACTACAGATACATATGGAATAATTTCCTTAAAAAAAAAAACACTAAAGGTAGGCTATATGACAACTACACATTAGACAAGAAGAAAACCATTTCAAAGTGGGTAGGAGAACCTAGGGCACAATCTCCCCATAAACTTCACCTCAGAATGGTGACCCACAAACTGGGAGGTAACTCAAAATCCAGATCATCTGAGTAGAGAAGGATTCACATCATGCACCCAGACTTCTAAGATACGCATCTGAGAAACAAGCTCCCAAAACATTTAACTTTGAAAACCAATGGAGCTGCTGTCCTGAGACCCACAAGATAGTAGCAATCTGAGAAACATCTCTTAAAGGCTCATGCACTCAGATCAACCCACACCAGGACCTAGCTCAGAGGCAACCAATCATGTCCAAATTTTTAAATTTTTTAAATATTTATTTATACTTGAGAAGGAGAGTGAAGAGAGAGAGCATGAGACAGAGAGAAAGCGCATGCAAGCAGGGGGAGAGGCAGACAGAGAGGGAGACAGAATCTGAGGCAGGGTCCAGGCTCTGAGCTGTCAGCACAGAACGGAATGTGGGGCTCGAACTCAACAGCTGTGAGATCATATCCTGAGCCAAAATCAGATGCTTAACCGACTGAGCCACTCAGGTGCCCCCAATCATGTCCAAATTTTAAGTAAAGGAGGCTCACCCACTTGTAGTAAAGCATTGGCTTAAGGAGCTGCAGTCTAATTTAACACACACATATAGGAGCCTTTTGGAACATTCTCTGGATATATAGACTGGCAGGTGCCATCGTCATGCTTTCCCTTTGTCATGCTCAAGAGCACCAGGATCTCCCAGGAGGGAGCTTTTACATGCATTTGGTACCCTTCTTTTTGTGGCTGTTCCCAGAGGATGCCTCTTGATAGCCCGATTCTGTAGACCAATAGAGCTTGTGATCCTGGTCTCGTGGCATGGTAATAATTGGAGTCACCCAGAAAGGGGCTTGTATCCCTGTCTGGTACTCTGATTTTTGTGGCTATTGCCAGGGGCACATCTACTTCACCTGATGCTGGTGGCCATTGGGACTTATATTCATGGATCTCACAGGACTGTAACCAATAAAGAATTCTTAACAGCTACCAGCTCCAGGGCACAGCAAGAGGCAAAGTACCCAGGAGCTTGGCCTTTCTGTGAAGGAGGCCTATTAGCTAATCATCATGGCTGCAGCTTGAGAGGATGTTCCTAATTAAACATGCATCTAAGGGATGGCTATAAGTTTTTCCAGAGATGTCAGAAGGTGGGCACTATCTTTGTGCTCACCCTCTACTGTGAGTCTGCTGGGATGAGCTTTACACTTGTATGGTGGCCTTGTTTTTATATCTGGTATTCAGGTTATGGAAGCTGCTGCCAGAGGACATACCTTTATCATGTGGCTCTGCTGGCTAAGGTGGGGAGCTTTCATTCCTGGGTCCCATGGAACTGTGGCAGTCAGACAGACAGTACTTGGAAGGCTACCACTCCCAGGGAACTGCACAAATAACAGACTGAGGCCTATTCCATACACATCCCCAGGCTTTCTGTGAAGGAGGCCTCTGCTTCTCATGGAAATTTGGACTGTGGGCAAAGATTCATGTTGAGCACACATTATTGCACAGTGGAGTTGCTTTCAAGGAATGTAGGATGTGGGTGTTATCTTGGCATTCTGTCTCTGCCTTGCTCCAGCTTGCTGGTATCTCTGAGAAAAGATACACTTGTCTGGAGCCCCTATTTTTACAACTGCCACAAAGAGGACATCTCCAGATTGTCTGGTTCTAGTGGCCAGCAGGGTTGATACTTTGTGGTCCCATGGGACTGTATATATATTTGCATACTTTTTAAAAGCTGATGTCTGAGGGTCTGGCATCCAGTCAGTCTGAATCTAGGTGCTGAGATCCTCCTTTTCAGGACACAGTCTCAACTACTGGGAGCTATCGAAAATATAATAGGCTGCTTGGACAAGCACAAAGGTTTGAAAGACAATTAAGATCTGGGACAGGGTTGAACAAAAAAGTTTCCTTCTATACAGTGCCACTCTTTCAAAACTAAGAGAGGTGGTTGTTTTATCTACTGTATAGAAATCAACACAGAAATATACTATATAGAAATCAAGCAAAATGAAGAATAGAGAAATCCATTCCAGATGAAAGAACAAGATAAAACCTTAGAGGGGGAAAAACCTTAATGAAATAGAGATAAATAAATTACCTGATAAAGAGTTCAAAGTAATCATCATAAAGATGCTCACCAAACTGGGAGAAGAATGCATGAGCACAGTGGGAAGTTAATCAAAAGGAGATGGAAAGTATAGGCAACTACTAAACAAAAGTCACAAAACTGAAGAACACAATGACTGAATTGAAAAATAAACTAGAGGTGTTCAACAAGGGACTAGATGAAGCAGAAGGAAGAATCAGTTAACTTAAAGACAAAGCAGTGGAATTATTCCAATCAGAATGACAAAAAGAAAAAAGAAAAAAATGAGTAGCTTAAGAGACTTAATAGGACCTCAAATTGACTAACATTCACCTTATAGGGCCCCCAGAAGGAGAAGAGAGGAAGAAAGGGGCAGACATCTTATTTGAAGAAATAGCAGCTAAAAATTTTCCTAATCTGGAGAAGGAAACATATATCCAGGTTCAAGAATCCCAGAGAGTTCCAAATAATATGAACCCAAAGAGACACACAGTAAGACACATTATAATTAAAAAATGTCAAAAGTTAAAGGAGAGAATCTTAAAAGCAGCAAGAGAACATGAACAAGGGGCCCTCTTTCCCTCTCAATAAGACTATTAGCATATTTTTTAGCAGAAATGTTGTAGGCCAGAAGGATGTGGCACACTATGTATTCAAAGTTCTAAAAGAAAAAAATGAATAATAATATAAAAAAACAACCAGAACAAAAACTTCCAACCAGGAATACTCTGCATGGCAAAGTTATCATCCAGAATTGAAGGAAAGATAAAGATATTTCCAGAGAAGCAAAAGTTAAAGGAGTTTATCACCACTAAACTGGCTATACAAGAATTGTTAAAGGGACTTCTTTATGCTGAAAAGAGAGGGTACTTATTGCTAATAAGAACACATATGAAAGAATAGATTTCACTGGAACATTAAATTATAAAGTTAGTGGATTAATCATTTATAGATCTAGTATGAAGATTAAAGACAACATAGTAAATATAACTATAATTACAGTTATTAGTTAAGAGGTACACAAGATAAATAGAGGTTACTTATATGTATACATGTAAATGAATACTTCAAGAAACAAGAAAAGACAAGTGAACAACTTACCTTGATACTTTAAGGAACTAGAAATAATGAAACCCAGTTAGTAGAATGAAGGAAATATCAAAAATTAGAGCAAAAACATATAAAACAGAGAATAAAAACTATACACAAGGTTATAAAACTAAGAGCTGGTTCTTTAAACAGACAAAATTAACAAACCTTTAGCTAGACTTACCAAGAATAAAGAGAGGACTCAAATAAAATCAGAAATGCAAGAGAAGTTATAACTGATACCACAGAAATTACAATACCAAAGGATTGTAAGAGACTACTGTGAAAAATTATGCACCAATAAATTGGCCAGCTTAGAAGAAACAGATACATTTCTAGAAACATACAACCTGCCAAGAATGTTTCATGATGAAACAGAAAATCTGAACAGATTGATGTATAGTAAGAAGATTGAATCAGTAATCAAAAACCTCTCATTGAATAAAAGCTCAGAACCAGATGGCTTCACTGGTAAATTCTATCAAACACTCACAGAAGAATTAATACCAATATTTCTTAAACTCTTCCAAGAAATAGGAGAGGGAACACTTCCAAACTCCTTTTAGGAGACCAACATTACCCTAATACCAAAACTAGACAAGGATGCCACAACAAGAGAAAATTACGGGCCAATATTCCTGATTAACATAGATGCAAAAATCCTCCACAGAGTATTAGCAAACCAATTTCAATAATCTGTTAAAAAACTTATACACCATGATCAACTGGAATTTATTCTAGGGATGCAAGGATGGTTCAACAGCAGCAAATCAGTCAGTGTGACATACAACACTAATAAAATGAAAGATAAAGATCATATTGTCATCTCTATAGATACAGAAGAAGCATTTGACAAAATCTACCATCCTTTGATGAGAGCCATTATTGAGATAAAAAATCTCAATAAAGCAGTTACAATGGAAACATATATCAACATAATAAAGACCATATCTGACAACAATTGAACACTAATAACACAGCTAACATCATACTCAACTGGTGAAAAGCTGAAAGCTTTTCCTCTACAATCAGGAGCAAGACAAGGATGCCCATTCTCCCTACTTTTATTAAATAGTATTAGACCTAACAGAAGCAATTAGGCAAGAAAAATAAATAAAAGGTATCCAAATTGGAAAGAAAGAAGTAAAACTGTCATTATTTAAAGATGACCTGATATTATATAGAGAAAACTCTGAAAACTCCATCAAAAAACTGTTAGAATAAATGAATTCAGTAAAGTTGAACGTTAAAAAATCATTGCACAAAAATCTGTTGTATTTTTATACACTAATAATGAACTAACAGAAAGAGAAGTTCAGAAAACAATCTCATTTATAATTTCATTAAAAATTGAAATACCTAGGAATAAATGTAACTAAGAAGGTGAAAGACCTGTATTGAAAACTATTGTCATGAAATAAGTTGAAGACATAAATAAATGGAAAAATATTCCATGCTAATGGATTGGAAGAGTTAATATTGTTAAAATGTCCATCCACCTAAAGCAATATACAGATTCAGTGGAATCCCCATCAAAATTCCAATGGCCTTTTTTTTAAAGTAATGCAACAAATGATTGTAAGATTTGTATGGAACCACAAAAGATCCTGAATAACTAAAGCAATCTTGAAAAGATCAAAGCTAGAGGCATTGGGTTCCCTGATTTCCAACTATATTACAAAGCTATAGTAATTTAAAAAGTATGGTATTGGTATAAAAACAGACACATAGATCAATAGAACAGAATAGAGAGATTAGACACAATCCCATGCATATTTGGTCAGCTAATTCATGACAGAGGGCTCAAGAGTATACACTGTGACAAGGACAGTCTCTCTGATAATTGGTTTTGGGAAAATTGGACAGCCAAGAATAAAAGTGGACCACTGTCTTACACCACACACAAAGCTCTAACTCAAAATAGATTAAAGACTTGAATATAAGACATGAAGCCGTAAAACTCCTAGAAGAAAAAATACAGGTTAATCTTCTTGACATAGGTCTTGGTGAAGATTTTTTTTTTTATTTAACACCAAAAAACTAAGACAACAAAATAAAAAATAAACAAATTGGGACTACCTCAAAAGCTTCTGCACAGCAAAGGAAGCCATCGACAAAATGAAAAGGAATCTTACAGAATGGGAGAAAATAATGTAAATGACATTTCTGATAAAGGGTTAGTATCCAAACTATATGAAAAAAAAAAAAAACTTACACAACTCAACACCAAAAAAAAGTTCAATTAAAAAATGGCAAAGAAAGATTCAAATAGACATTTTCCCAAAGAAGATATACAGATAGCCAACAGGTACATGAAAAGGCTCTTAATACCATTAATCATCAGGGAAACGCAAATGAAAACCACAGTAAGATATTACTTCATAACATATTATTAGAGTGACTGTAATCGATAAGACAAGAACTGTTCACAAGGATGTGTGAGAAAGGGAACATTTATGCACTATTTGTAAAAATGTAAATTGATGTAGCTACTATAATAGAAAACAATATGGATGTGCCTCAAAAAGTTAAAAATAGAAATACCATACGATCCAGTCATTCCACTACTGGGTATTTATTCAAAGAAAACAAAAACTAACTCAGAAAGATATATGCATCCACCTGTTTATTACAACATTATTTACAAAAACTAAGATATGGAAAGAACCTAAGTGTTTGTTGATAGATAAATGAATAAAGAATCTGTGGTATATATAACAATGGGATATCATTCATACATACAAAAAATTGAAATCTAGCCATTTGTGACAAAATGGATGGACCTCGAGTGTATTATGCTAAATTAAATAAGTCAGAGAAAGGCAAAAACTGTATTATATTTCTTCTATGTGAAATCTAAAATTAAAAACATATAAGAAATAGCTCAAAGATATAGAGAAGAGAGTGGTGGTTGCCCAAGGGAAGGGGTTGGAGTTGGGAGAAATGGGTAAACTGTTTGGTTGTTGTTTACTTTAAATAAATTCAATAATTAATAATAAAAAATAATTTTAAAAATGGAATTTTAGGGGCGCATGTATGGCTCAGTCATTTAAACATCTGACTTTAGCTCAGGCCATGATCTCACAGCTCATGAATTCTAGCTCTGTGTTCGGCTTTATGCTTACAGCTCAGAGCCTGGAGCCTGCTTCAGATTCTGTGTCTCCCTCTCTCTCTGCCCCTACCCTGCTTACACTATGTCTCTCTCTGTCTCAAACATAAATGAACATTAAAATTTTTATTTAAAAAAATTTTTAAATGGAATTTTCAACATTTAGAGGTCATGTGATCAAATTTTTTCACTTTATACATAAAGAAACTGAGCCCCACAGTTTCTTGACTTGCATAGGTGATATGACTTATGAATTCATGACAGAGCTGGAACTAGAACCTCATCCCTTTCCAGTATGCTTTCATGTAGGATATCAGGGCACAGAACAGTTGATTTGGAATTAGGAGACCGGAGTTCATTGCCTCACTAATTATATACTATTTCAAGCAGATTTCTTAACCTCTAAAATAATAATTTTCTCATCTCTTAGAAAAACAAAACAAAACAAAACAAAACTATTTTCCTGTCCTGCTTTCGCTTCAGGGTGGGAGTTTCAAATATATGCATGTGATGTATCATCTCTGAGCAAATTTGCAAAGGCAGGCTTTGATTATTGTTGTGCTATTCACCAAGAAGCAGTTTAGAAACGATTCACACTGAAATTGTCTTCAGTGATGGCAAAGATATTACTTATTCCAATGGTTTATGTTTAATCAGTCAATGATGGCTAAATCATTGTGCTGCCTTCAACCCCTCTGTGATATTCAGAGCAATGGGCCAAGCAAGTTAGGTGACAATTTCTTCAGGTTGTCATTTATCATCCCAGTACTAAATATCATCACTTACCATTTCTGTTAACACAAAGGACTTGAGTTTCATCATATAACAACTCTATTGCTTTTATGTAAGTGGATTTCTGAGAGAGGCCAGAGTTTGGGGTCAGAAGGAGGGATTCTCACACACCACAACTTGTTAACCTCAAGACCCACAAGGTACTAGACACATGAGAAAGCTTTGAGCTGAAATTTTGAATTTTATCATGATTCGGTCTAGTGGTACTTAATTCTGAGGTAGTCCCAGGTAATTCTGTCATATAATGTGGCCTGGTGATCAGAAACCATCTCAAAGAGGAAATATGTAAGGTTGACTGCCAGACTACAAAAAGCAAAAACATACGTTAAATCACAAGCTAGAGAAATGTCAGCCTCCTAAAACCAGATTTCCAATTTCAAAGTCTTTTGTAGCTCTAGTTCAGTTCTTTAGTTTATGTATGTGATGAATTTTGAAGAGCATTGGAGACTGTGCCAAAATGAAGGACATTTTATGACTTAGATAATATGAGCTATTCTCTAAACTTAAGGATTTTAAATATAAAAGTGATTAAGATGAATCAGTAATGAAACATTCTCCATTATCCTAGTATGGTTATTGTGTTTAAATGTAAGATAGGGGAAATTGGCATAGGACAATAAAACAAAAGATAGTGAAATTATGTAAATAAAGACCTTCATTTCAGTGCTATTCAGAAGGCAAAAAATTGTAAATAATACAAACACCTGAAATCCAAGGCAGTGATTAAGTAAAAGGTCATATAGCTGAAGTGTAGAACATCTGTGGAACATGATATTTTTATGAAGATTGTGTGGTTACATGAAAAAATATTAATAAAATACTATTAAACAAGATAGCAAATTTGATGTTAGTATGATTACATCTCTGTAAAGTATGAACCAGGCAAAATGACTATTACATTAAATTGCATATGACATTAAAATTATTTTATTTTTTCTTTAAAATTTCAGAGTTCCTTCTCCCTGGAATGTTCCTTTCTCAGTTCTTTGCATAGCTGACTCTTTTCCGTATTCTCCTCTCTGTTCCATATTGCCTCCTTGGACAGACCTACCCTGATGCACCCCACCCCATTACTTCTACCACAGTATCCCATTTGATATTTCCAGAGCACATTCTTCAGTTGGCCTGGCATTCCTGGAGAGCAGAGATGACCTCTCTTTGGTCCCCACTGTTTGTACAGCACCAAACACCACATCCCGCATATAGTAGGCACTGGAGCATTTGTTGACTGAAAATGCTGATAGAATTAACCAAAAGATAATATAAATTTCTGTCACAAATTGAGCTGAAAACAATTATGACTACATTGAACTCAGTTTAGTAATTTTTGTAATGGAAAATCTTCTCTTCATGAGAACAAAAGGCTTTTACCTTCCAGGGCTCTGCCTCATGGGCCCCAACATACATAAAGAGCTGATTAATAATCAGAGGGTGGGGCGCCTGGGTGGCTCAGTCGGTTAAGCGGCCGACTTCAGCTCAGGTCACGATCTCGAGGTCTGTGAGTTCGAGCCCCGCGTCGGGCTCTGGGCTGATGGCTCAGAGCCTGGAGCCTGTTTCCGATTCTGTGTCTCCCTCTCTCTCTGCCCCTCCCCCATTCATGCTCTGTCTCTCTCTGTCTCAAAAATAAATAAAACATTAAAAAAAATTTAAAAAAAATAATCAGAGGGTGACTAGGGTAGTGGAATTTGGGGTCCAGGATGACAAATGATATTGAAGGCATGATCCCTAGATCTTGGTGACGAAAGAGGACATTTTTATTTCACAGCCTAAAGTTTGGATCCCCTGGAATCTAAAGTGTCTCTGTGGTCAGCCATGGACTTCCCACTAACTGTGTCTCCACAACTCTCTTTGCTGAAGTTCCCTTCTGCTGGGAGAGTCATTTTGCTTTCTCTTTCTCTCAAGGCATGCATCTTCAATCCACTCATTTGCACTGCGCTGTAGTTTTACATTGGATGGATATACCATAATTGACCTCTTCTACTACTGATAGAAATTTGGGCTTCTTCTACAAACGATACTAAATGTGACTCTTGGAAGAGTTTCTTGAAGGTCTTCTCTACAGAATTGCTGGGCCATAGGCTATGAACATCTCAAACATTATCATATAATGCCAAATTATTTTACAAGGGGGTTGTGCAGTTTGCAATCTCACCAGCAGTGCCTGAGAGTTACTGCAACTTTAGATCAGTTTATCACTCTCAGTACTATTGACATTTTGGACCCGATGATTCTCTGTGGGGGTTGTCCGTGGACTGTGGGATGTTTAGCAGCACTCCTGGCCTCTCACTATTAGATGTCAGTAGCACCCTGAGCACCCTCAGAACCCTTTTGGAAAACCAAAAGTGTCTCCAGACATGGACAATGTCCCCTGAAGGAAGAGAGGTGAAACCATTGTCCTTTGAGAACCATTCTGCTTAAGAACTGTTCTGTGTATTTGCCAACACTTAGTATATCTAGTCCTTTGCACCTGTTAAGACCACAAATCCATGCATGTTGGTACAGATTGATGATGCCTCAGAGGAGGAATCTCTTCAGACACCCAAACACAGCTTATTGCTTTTTGTTAAGGTGTTTTCCAACAACTGTCTTCTAAAACAAGTTATATCCTTTCCAATTTTCAGAGTGTTTCTGGTATACCAGTCCACATGCTGTAAGTTTTAATTTGGGTGGATTCTTGGAAAGAAGAGGTTCCTTGGGGACTACAGGGCAGGGGTTTAGGAATCTGGGCAAACCAGACCTGAGTGTGTCATTTAAATAGGGTGGACATCTGTAAGCCACATTGGAGAACTGCCAAAAATGGGTACTTGATTCACAGTAGGAATGGTAATAGACAAGATGAGGAGCAGAGTCTTACCCAGTCACCAAAACCTCCAGCCTATACTTCATACATTTGTGTTATAAGGTATAACAGTAATAATACATAGTCGTAAGTTAAATATGTGTAATGCATTATTATTTTATTGAATTTGGCAAAGACAAGGAAAAGGATGCAAATAGGTACCCAGGGGTAAACGACCTCACCAGGTCTCAGCTGGAAAGAGGCAGAACCTGGATTCATACCGCTTTTCCTCCAGAGCCCACTTTTCTAACCTTCTCCTTTCCTCCCTCCTCTTGTGGGTATGAGCCATATTTGAAAATGGAAACACAGCAGCAGGTTGGAAATTTTTACACCATTTGGCACCATAGTTGTTTTCGTGGATGAGCCACCACATACTGTTGAAAGGGATTAATTTATCTGTCATGAAAGAATATTTGCCTGCCTCCACGGGGAGCTTTTCCGTGCTTCGCATCCCCATAGAATGGATCTGTACACGTTGAAGTGTTTGAAATGGGAGTTCTTGCCCATGGGCTTGGAATTGTACTTTCATTGTTTGCAGTGCCTAACTTGCTTTATATCATCTGTTTTCTTAGGCATTACTATGCTTAAAGTAGGTGTTCAGTTGGCACTCTTTTTGTTCAGTTGAGATATGCCCATATTTAAGATATCTAAGTTTTGAGAATACAGACTTATAAAACAGATAAATTATTCAGTCTAAGTATGCGGAAAAGGTTCTTACCCAGTTTATAAGGCTGCCTCTAAATAACAGGGTTCTTTGAATTGGAATTCATCTAATGAAATCACTGCTTGCCAGAGAAACTAAAACTTAAGGTGTCAAGGTACCTGAGAAATCAAAATGAAATTTCTGTTAAAATGAGAGGTTAATGGGAAAATGAAAACTTTAAACAAATAACAGCAGCAAAATTAAACTCTATTCCTCATTATACCTTTTCAAGAACACATAGGTAAATATAATTCCAGCCCCTCTGGATTATAAAATTCTTTATGCAGAACCTTGTGCCTTTTAAAGTTACAGTGCCACGGGGCGCCTGGGTGGCTCAGTCGGTTGAGCATCCGACTTCAGCTCAGGTCACAATCTCGCGGTCCGTGAGTTCGAGCCCCGCGTCAGGCTGTGGGCTGATGGCTCAGAGCCTGGAGCCTGCTTCCGATTCTGTGTCTCCCTCTCTCTCTCTGCCCCTCCCCCGTTCATGCTCTGTCTCTCTCTGTCTCAAAAATAAATAAATGTTAAAAAAATAAAAATAAAAATAAATAAATAAATAAATAATAAAGTTACAGTGCCAAACAGTTTTTATTCTGAGGTTTTACTGGTAAACCAGCAAAAGTATAAAGCTGGCCTGACTTAGTGTTGACCGACAACTTTCAGTGTTAAGGAAATGTAATAGAAAGGGTTTCCAAAATGTCTGAGAACTTTTGGCAAGTTAAATATTTGTCCCCACTTTCCCATGGGGAAAGTTTATTATTATTATTATTATTATTATTATTATTTTGTTGTTGTTGTTGTTGTTGTTGTTGTTGTTGCCGGTTGTAACTCAGGAACTTTGGAAGGCTTAGATTCCAGTAGCATCGGGCAGTTTGGAGCCGCTGACAAATGAGGGTCGGCTCAGTGCCCTTGTGCCTCCACCAATGGAGCCAATCAAGTTAAAGCATGAGAAACAACTGTGATCTGAGAACACCAGTGTAAATGGGGCCTTCAAGGCCAATCATGCAGGCAGACGCCAAGTAGACCAAATGCTGGGCTTTTGTCGCGTGGAGTGATGCTTCTCTAATTCCCCCTGAGGTTTCCGAAAAGCTGTTTGCTGTGTTTTCTTTTTTACTTCTAAGTTCCTTGAAACTTAATTCTCCATATTTTTTAAACATATAAAGGTAGAACATTTCAGAACATGTTTCGCCTCTGTTGAGATGAAGCATCGTACCTGCGTTTCCTTGGGCTGTTCTCTTTTATATTTCTCCTTTTATGGAAGTGAAAGCATCACCCTAGTTCTCTAGTGCCACCTTTATGTCACTGAGCCTTCACAATAATGCATTTTCTTCCATGGAAAACAATAACATATGGCTGTTTGGGGGATCCTACTCTTGAAAAGCACTTGGTTTACAAACACAGTTATTTTAACTGCAGAAAGTAATTTAAGAGGAGTCACAAGTGGCTTGGGAAGCTCTCAATTTTCTGGCTTGTCTTCTTAAAAGACTGTGTGTTGTGAAGATGTAAAGACTTGAGTGGAATATTTTCTAAATTAAAAAAAAAAGTATTGCATCAAGGAAGTCAATTCAGTGTTTCCTTAAGAGTAAAAATGTGGCATCAGGTGTGGAGGTTGAGCAGAGTCACCATCCCAAGGATGTTCAGGAAAGAATTTAGGGCTTCTATAGATCACTTTGATTTTTCCCCCTCATAGTAACACTATATTTACAGGGATAAATAAGTGCTGCACTTCTTTTTCCAAAAATAAATAAGATGCTGTGGCTTAAAGTATTGTATTTATACTTCTGCTTTCCATAGAGCAATCCCTTTTCAACTTAAGATGCTATAACTCTTGTAAATGTGGGTATGGTACTTTTTAAATTCAACAATTTTTTTCCATGTAGATCTTTAATCTTCAGCACAGTGCTTTCTGCGAATTTTAAATGCAGTAATTAAATGACTTCTTACAAAAAAGATACGTCTCTGCAACACCACTCCTTGGCTGTGATAAAGATTACATAAAACTTTAAAAATTCTTTTTCTTGGCCTTTCGCCTACTTCTGTGTAACATCCTTTCTGAGGAGGTTAGTGGTATGGTGGGGAAAACATAGGCTTTTGAAAGTGGTGAATGCATAATTATAGACTCTACGATCTCTGAGAGGGCACAAAATAAGAACAAGAAAGAGAAAGTGCAAATCTGATCCAAATTGTCCTTTGGGAGTGAAGAAATCCTGTAAAGCCTCTTGACTCTAAACCTATATTTCAAGAGTTTTTTATGGGGGTACCTAGGTAGCTCAGTCAGTTATGTGTCCAACTCTTGATTTTGGCTCAAGTCATGAGTTCAAGCCTCATGTCGGGCTCTGAACTGACAGCATGGAGCCTGCTTGGAACTCTGTCTTCCTCTCATTCTGCCCCACCCATCCTGCCTCTCAGAAATAAATAAATAAACATTTAAATAAAGAGCTGTTAAGGAAATTAAGAACAATCTATACTTTTTACCTTAGCTATAGATCCTTGGTGCTTATAGGCAAAGATGTCTATGCATACGCCAATGTTCCATGTATCTCATTACCTACTCGCATAAAAAAATATAAAGCAAAAACTTCTTAGAACAAACCTGAGCTTTCTGGGATGTGGTTACTTTTCAAACGTGAGTTTTACTGGAGAGCTTCTAAGATTTAATTTTTACCTGCAGTGTATGCTGGCTGCCAGGGCGACCACCACTGTCCTTTGCTCAGTAGTGTGTTGACACATATGTTGACATTGGAACACTAGGTGGTGCTTTTGAGGTTTTGAGTGGAAGGCTTGAGTCTCAGAACATCAGCAGTAGAGTTTACAGGGGTATTATGCAGTATTTGCCAGTCCCAGTGGTTGACACATTGACAGGGGACGTGTATGCTTGAATTAAATATTGAGCTAGAGATGTATTTCTACAGAACAAAGTTTAGATTAAGCTTTGAATTCACTGTTCTTAGGTATGTAGTGTTTGAATATATATTTTTTTTTTTTATGAAATTTATTGACAAATTGGTTTCCATACAACACCCAGTGCTCATCCCAAAAGGTGCCCTCCTCAATACCCATCACCCACCCTCTCCTCCCTCCCACCCCCCATCAACCCTCAGTTTGTTCTCAGTTTTTAAGTCTCTTATGCTTTGGCTCTCTCCCATTCTAACCTCTTTTTTTTTTTTTTTTCCTTCCCCTCCCCCATGGGTTCCTGTGAAGTTTCTCAGGATCCACATAAGAGTGAAACCATATGGTATCTGTCTTTCTCTGTATGGCTTATTTCACTTAGCATCACACTCTCCAGTTCCATCCACGTTGCTATGAAAGGCCATATTTCATTTTTTCTCATTGCCACGTAATATTCCATTGTGTATATAAACCACAATTTCTTTATCCATTCATCAGTTGATGGACATTTAGGCTCTTTCCATAATTTGGCTATTGTTGAGAGTGCTGCTATGAACATTGGGGTACAAGTGCCCCTATGCATCAGTGCTCCTGTATCCCTTGGATAAATTCCTAGCAGTGCTATTGCTGGGTCATAGGGTAGGTCTATTTTTAATTTTCTGAGGAACCTCCACACTGCTTTCCAGAGCGGCTGCACCAATTTGCATTCCCACCAACAGTGCAAGAGGGTTCCCGTTTCTCCACATCCTCTCCAGCATCTATAGTCTCCTGATTTGCTCATTTTGGCCACTCTGACTGGCGTGAGGTGATACCTGAGTGTGGTTTTGATTTGTATTTCCCTGATAAGGAGCGACGCTGAACATCTTTTCATGTGCCTGTTGGCCATCCGGATGTCTTCTTTAGAGAAGTGTCTATTCATGTTTTCTGCCCATTTCTTCACTGGGTTATTTGTTTTTCGGGTGTGGAGTTTGGTGAGCTCTTTATAGATTTTGGATACTAGCCCTTTGTCCGATATGTCATTTGCGAATATCTTTTCCCATTCCGTTGGTTGCCTTTTAGTTTTGTTGGTTGTTTCCTTGGCTGTGCAGAAGCTTTTTATCTTCATAAGGTCCCAGTAATTCACTTTTGCTTTTAATTCCCTTGCCTTTGGGGATGTGTCCAGTAAGAGATTGCTACGGCTGAGGTCAGAGAGGTCTTTTCCTGCTTTCTCCTCTAAGGTTTTGATGGTTTCCTGTCTCACATTTAGGTCCTTTATCCATTTTGAGTTTATTTTTGTGAATGGTGTGAGAAAGTGGTCTAGTTTCAACCTTCTGCATGTTGCTGTCCAGTTCTCCCAGCACCATTTGTTAAAGAGGCTGTCTTTTTTCCATTGGATGTTCTTTCCTGCTTTGTCAAAGATGAGTTGGCCATACATTTGTGGGTCTAGTTCTGGGGTTTCTATTCTATTCCATTGGTCTATGTGTCTGTTTTGGTGCCAATACCATGCTGTCTTGATGATGACAGCTTTGTAGTAGAGGCTAAAGTCTGGGATTGTGATGCCTCCTGCTTTGGTCTTCTTCTTCAAAATTCCTTTGGCTATTTGGGGCCTTTTGTGGTTCCATATGAATTTTAGGATTGCTTGTTCTAGTTTTGAGAAGAATGCTGGTGCAATTTTGATTGGGATTGCATTGAATGTGGAGATAGCTTTGGGTAGTATTGACATTTTGACAATATTTATTTTTCCAATCCATGAGCAGGGAATGTCTTTCCATTTCTTTAAATCTTCTTCAATTACCTTCATAAGCTTTCTATAATTTTCAGCATACAGATCCTTTACATCTTTGGTTAGATTTATTCCTAGGTATTTTATGCTTCTTGGTGCAATTGTGAATGGGATCAGTTTCTTTATTTGTCTTTCTGTTGCTTCATTGTTAGTGTATAAGAATGCAACTGATTTCTGTACATTGATTTTGTATCCTGCAACTTTGCTGAATTCCTGTATCAGTTCTAGCAGACTTTTGCTGGAGTCTATCGGATTTTCCATGTATAATATCATGTCATCTGCAAAAAGCGAAAGCTTGACTTCATCTTTGCCAATTTTGATGCCTTTGATTTCCTTTTGTTGTCTGATTGCTGATGCTAGAACTTCCAGCACTATGTTAAACAGCAGCGGTGAGAGTGGGCATCCTTGTCGTGTTCCTGATCTCAGGGAAAAAGCTCTCAGTTTTTCCCCGTTGAGGATGATGTTAGCTGTGGGCTTTTCATAAATGGCTTTTATGATCTTTAAGTATGTTCCTTCTATCCCGACTTTCTCAAGGGTTTTTATTAAGAAAGGGTGCTGGATTTTGTCGAAGGCCTTTTCTGCATCGATTGACAGGATCATAGGGTTCTTCTCTTTTTTTTTTGTTAATGTGATGTATCACGTTGATTGATTTGCGAATGTTGAACCAGCCCTGCATCCCAGGAATGAATCCCACTTGATCATGGTGAATAATTCTTTTTATATGCTGTTGAATTCGATTTGCTAGTACCTTATTGAGAATTTTTGCATCCATATTCATCAGGGATATTGGCCTGTAGTTCTCTTTTTTTACTGGGTCTCTGTCTGGTTTAGGAATCAAAGTAATACTGGCTTCATAGAATGAGTCTGGAAGTTTTCCTTCCCTTTCTATTTCTTGGAATAGCTTGAGAAGGATAGGTATTATCTCTGCTTTAAACGTCTGGTAGAACTCCCCTGGGAAGCCATCTGGTCCTGGACTCTTATTTGTTGGGAGATTTTTGATAACCGATTCAATTTCTTCGCTGGTTATGGGTCTGTTCAAGCTTTCTATTTCCTCCTGATTGAGTTTTGGAAGAGTGTGGTTGTTCAGGAATTTGTCCATTTCTTCCAGGTTGTCCAGTTTGTTGGCATATAATTTTTCATAGTATTCCCTGATAATTGTTTGTATCTCTGAGGGATTGGTTGTAATCATTCCATTTTCATTCATGATTTTATCTATTTGGGTCATCTCCCTTTTCTTTTTGAGAAGCCTGGCTAGAGGTTTGTCAATTTTGTTTATTTTTTCAAAAAACCAACTCTTGGTTTCGTTGATCTGCTCTACAGTTTTTTTAGTTTCTATATTGTTTATTTCTGCCCTGATCTTTATTATTTCTCTTCTTCTGCTGGGCTTAGGCTGCCTTTGCTGTTCTGCTTCTAGTTCCTTTAGGTGTGCTGTTAGATTTTGTATTTGGGATTTTTCTTGTTTCTCGAGATAGGCCTGGATTGCAATGTATTTTCCTCTCAGGACTGCCTTTGCTGCGTCCCAAAGCGTTTGGATTGTTGTATTTTCATTTTCGTTTGTTTCCATATATTTTTTAATTTCTTCTCTAACTGCCTGGTTGACCCACTCATTCGTTAGTAGGGTGTTCTTTAACCTCCATGCTTTTGGAGGTTTTCCAGACTTTTTTCTGTGGTTGATTTCAAGCTTCATAGCATTGTGGTCTGAAAGTAAGCATGGTATAATTTCAATTCTTGTAAACTTATGAAGGGCTGTTTTGTGACCCAGTATATGATCTATCTTGGAGAATGTTCCATGTGCACTCGAGAAGAAAGTATATTCTGTTGCTTTGGGATGCAGAGTTCTAAATATATCTGTCAAGTCCATCTGATCCAATGTCTCATTCAGGGCCCTTGTTTCTTTATTGACCGTGTGTCTAGATGATCTATCCATTTCTGTAAGTGGTGTATTAAAGTCCCCCGCAATTACCACATTCTTATCAATAAGGTTGCTTATGTTTATGAGTAATTGTTTTATATATTTGGGGGCTCCGGTATTCGGTGCATAGACATTTATAATTGTTAGCTCTTCCTGATGGATAGACCCTGTAACTATTCTATAATGTCCTTCTTCATATCTTGTTACAGCCTTTAATTTAAAGTCTAGTTTGTCTGATATAAGTATGGCTACTCCAGCTTTCTTTTGGCTTCCAGTCGCATGATAAATAGTTCTCCATCCCCTCACTCTCAATCTAAAGGTGTCCTCAGGTCTAAAATGAGTCTCTTGTAGACAGCAAATAGATGGGTCTTGTTTTTTTATCCATTCTGATACCCTATGTCTTTTGGTTGGCGCATTTAATCCATTTACATTCAGTGTTATTATAGAAAGATACGGGTTTAGAGTCATTGTGATGTCTGTATGTTTTATGCTTATAGTGATGTCTCTGGGACTTTGTCTCACAGGGTCCCCCTTAGGATCTCTTGTAGGGCTGGTTTAGTGGTGACAAATTCCTTCAGTTTTTGTTTGTTTGGGAAGACCTTTATCTCTCCTTCTATTCTAAATGACAGACTTGCTGGATAAAGGATTCTCGGCTGCATATTTTTTCTGTCTAGCACCCTGAAAATCTCGTGCCAATTCTTTCTGGCCTGCTGAATATATTTTTAGGTGGACTAATTTTAGTGAGTGCATAGAACAGGGTTATAGGTACAAGAAGATTCAGATGAGTCATGGGACTGGAGTCTCATAGAGAATGCCAAGGCAGTGGTTACTAAGCAGTTTATTAACAAGTAGGATAGCTTATTGCTAATATAATACATAAAGCTCAATAATCTCCCTAGAAATAGGTTATCATTTGAATTTTTCCTAAAGGAGAAAATTCTGGGACTGAACCTTGGACCTGGGTATAGGAAGTTTTAAGAGAGGAAGGAGGTAGTAGGTAGGGAGAAGAATGAGTAAATTGTGTGGCTTGGGCACATTGGAAGGTAAGTTATTGTATGAAGGGGTTTCAACCGTGGTCAGAATTGCTCTTTGATACATGTAGTTCTCAAACTTTGTTTTAGCCGTGGTAATGGGTGAATTGTGTCTTCCCCCAAATTCATATGTTGATGTCCTAACCCCCAATAACTCAGAACATGACCTTATTTGAAAATAGTCATTGAAGATGTAATTAGTTAAGATGTCCTAATGAAGCAGGGTCACCCCTGAGTCCAAAGATAGGGGTCATTATTAAAAAAAAGGAAAGGGGATTCCTGGGTGGCTCAGTTGGTGAAGCATCCAACTCAGGTCATTATTTCACCATTCCCAAGTTTCAGCCCCACGTTGTGCTCTGTGCCGACAGCTCAGAGCCTGGAGCCTGTTTCAGATTCTGAGTCTCCTTCACTCTGTCTGTCCCTCCCCCACTCACACTCTCTCTCTTTCTCTCTCTCTCTGAAAAAATAAATAAACATTAAAAAAAAATAAAGGGGAACCTGGGTGGCTTAGTTGAGTAAATGTCCAACTCTTGATTTGGCTTAGGTCATGATCTCACAGTTGTGAGATGGAGCCCTGCAGATGTGTTGAGTGTGGAGTCTGCTTGGGCTTCTCCCTCTTCCTCTCTCTGTGCCCCTCCCTTGCTTACTCTCTCTCTCAAAATAAATAAATAAATAAATAAATAAATAAATAAATAAATAAATAAATATTTTTTAAAAAAAAGGAAATTTTGACCCAGACATGCACACATAGAGAAGGCCGTGTAAAGGTTGCAATTATATAGCCATAAGTCGGGGAAGAGACCTGGAACAGACCCTTGCTTAGTGCTTTCAGAGGGAGCATGGCCCTGCTAACACCTGAATTTCGGACTTCTGGCCTGCAGAATTTATGAGAATAAATTTCAGTTGTTCTAAGTAACTTTTTTTGTGGTCCTTTGTTATAGTAGCCTTGGTAAACTGAGAGTGCCATGTAATCTTTGTTTAAATGCAACTCTACCCAGAAATTCAATATATAAAACCCGTCAATGTGGAAAAAGTCTGAATGAAAAAGGGATGGGGAGAGAGGCCCCCATCATGTGCTCAGACAGCTTCCCTTCCCTTTGCTCCTCTTCCAAACTTTGACCTAGGGTGACCCCTAAGAACAATTGTCAGGCTGCTGTTTAATAAGTAAGCCTTACTCCCCATGCTAACTAACAAGATTGGCCACTTTTGAACTACCCTTCTCATAGTCATCTCAATTTAGTTGTTTCTGCCCCTGCCAATTGTTTGACTTTTTAAAAATGATTGCTTCTCTTTATCTAATAGTTTCTTTATTCAACCAGTTCAAATTCTGTTTCCTTCACAAAGTCTTCTGTGACTCTTACAAGCCTCATTAACTTTTCTTTCATCCTGGGGCGCCTGGGTGGCTCAATTAGTTGAGTGTCCAACTCTTAATTTTAGCTCAGGTCATGATCTCATGGTTCGTGAGTTCAAGCCCCATATCAGGCTCCATGTTGAATGTGGAGCCTGCTTGGGATTCTCTCTCCCTCTCTCTGCCCCTCCCCTGTTTTATCTCTCTCTAAAATAAATAAAATTTAACAAAATTAAAAAACAAAACAAAACAAAAATGCTTTTTTCTTGTCTGAATCTTTTCAAACCTTGTAGGACTATGCCAGTGGTTCTTATGAGACTCTGCATCTTCTTAATTATGGAATGTGTTGCTTTATAAAGTAGTACTACCCTCATATAGATCACTTATAGGGTCTTTGTATTAGTTCCCTATTGCTTCCATAACAAATTACATACATTACGCAGCCTAAAGCAACACATACATAATATTTTCTTTAGGTTCTGTAGATCATAAATCTGGGTTGGCTTGATTGGTTTCTCCACTCCTGGTCTCACAAGTCACAAATCAAGTGTTGGTCAGCTGGACTCTTATTGGGAGGCTCTGGGAAAATCCACTTCCATATTCATTTAGGTTGTTGGCTGAATCTGGTTCCTTGCAGGTGTGGGACTGAGGGCCTCATTTTGCCTGAACCAGGGGCCACTCTTCACTTCCAGAGGCCTCTTTCCAATCCTAGTACGTGGGTCCCTATGTCTCAGAGCTAGTGGTGGTGCCCTGAATCCTCTTGCTTGGAATCTCTCTGACCTCCCACTGCCACTTCTTTCCGCCTCCAGCAAGAGAAACCCTCTGTGAAAGTCTCATGGATTATATTGGGCCCATCTTTATAATCCAAAATAACCTCTGTATTTTAAAACCCATGACCTTAATTACATCTGCCAAATACCTTTTGTTAAATGACTGGTTCCAGGGTTTAGGATGTGGACATCTTTCCAGTGCTGTCTTGCAGCCCACCACAGTCTTTAAGAGCCAAAGTCACGTGTTAAACTTGTTGTTTATTCCCTCTCTCCTTTACCTCTACCCCCAGGGCCTAGAACAGCAGTAAGGTCTCAATAACTTTAGTTATTGACTGATTAATTGAACGATTGATAATCCCTGAGACACCATTTTGTGTTATCGAACCAATGGCTAGTGATCTAAATTATATTTGAGAAGGCAGTTCTGTTGCTTGAATATAAAATGGATTGAGACCACAGAATACTGAAGTATGTAGAACAGCAAGTGTCAGAGCTAATGTAGAAACGAGGTAACAGGTTATGTAACTCGGTTGTTGTGGAGAGGGAGAATCCATTTTTCTGGGATGTGAATAGGACACCTGGGTACTACTGTCAGAGTAGGTGGTGCCTTATTTATGTGCCTGGTATAAAATCTCGGTGATATTTTTGAATGAACAAATGAATTAATGTAGCACAATGAATTTTCTTGACTCATAATTCAAAGTGAGTTCAAAAGGTGAAACTGTTATTCTGAAGATTGAAGTGTGTGTCGCTATTCTTGTCTTAAAAATAAATGGAGGAAAATTTGTAATCATCTTGGATTTCCCTTAACAGCCCAGAAAAAAATTATCTGCAGGCAGCAGTTTGTTTTCTTCATATTTGCCCACATTACCTATTTCTACAGCTGCATCCAATATACTGAGATCAAAGAACACAATGATAGCAAATATACTCAGCACTTGCCTCAAATAGGTTTCAATGAAAACCTCCCTAACCAAGAGCAAACAGAAAGGAGGGATGGAATATTTTAAATTTCCTAAAGTACAGTTGTCTGATTTCTGCTTAGCTTTATATGTATAGAGCAATACTTCTCTCTCTGGCTACCCATACTGTCTTTCATTTAGAAGCACATTCACCCTTTAGTTGAATTGCATAATATGTTTTATATCATATAATATCCATATTACTACCCCTCAGTATTTTATGAGATAAAACATTAGCTAGTATACCTTCAGTTATGTGGGGTAAAGATTTGTGAGGCAAATGGAGAATCATTTTCTCAGTTGAAAAATACTTTAATTTATTGGATTACATGAATTTTTAAATGAAAAGATTAAAATTAATTTAATAAGCATTTCAATTAATAGGACATACTTAATAGTGTTATTTACAACGCTCCATCAATAGCATGAGGTCTTTGTTTCTTTTCTTCTTTTATACACTATTTCAGTGTTTCTCAAAGTGGGAGCCAAATACAAAAAACAAACAAAAAGCACTAGCATTTTAAATACTTAGGGTGCTCATTAATATGGAGATTCCTGGGCTATGTTAAAATCTTCTGAGTTACATTACCTAGGAGTACATCTTAAACAAAATAGCACGCGCGCGCACACACACACACACACACACACACACACACACTTCTTACTCAAAACGGAAACAAAAACAAAAATAAAAGACTACAAAAAAAACCACAGAAATGTGGAAACCATGAATCAAAGCATATAATAGAGTGCTCTTTTCACAACACTCAGTAAAACTAGCTAAATATAGAGTCTGCTTCCCCTTTTGAAATTTGTAAACCCCATGCAGATGGGAACACTTTCCTATATGTATTGTTAATGCCCTGAAGTAGGAGCAAAGTAGTGGTTCCTTAGAGGCATACCTTTTCGTAGGCCACAGGTATACACATTGAAGGATGTGTTGAGTACCATGGTTGGGCTATGGCAATGCCTATGATTTAGGCTGGATGGGTACAAAAAGTAGAGCACCATTTGGTAGGTCATTTGGTTACCTACAGTCTATTTTGAGAAATGAGACATGTATACTAGATTATAGATGTGAGGTGAAGGCAATAACGGTTGAAAGTATTTGAGTCAATGCGAAGTCATTGTAAGTTGGCATAGTGGCAGCAACAGGACAGGAGCTTGGTTATGACAGGTGCATATGAAGATGAGTAACAAATGGATTCAAGCAAAGGGATTAGTATGACACAGAGTTGGAGATACTCAGAATGTGTTTAAAGTGAATGCACTTGGACTAGATATTGCATACAAAGAAGTGATAAGATTGATTGAGAATTTAGCTTGAGACCAGCTTCTGAAGACTCTCACAAATAAAAACTAAGAAATGTGGATTATCTTAGTTGGGTAGTAGAATGTCATGAAATACGGAGAAAGTCATGGTCAGAGATTTAAGATGCAACTAGATTAAAGGAACAAGAGATTGGAGGCAAGAAAACAGGTTAGAAGGCTAATATAATTATCTGGGTCACAAATAATAGAATCATGAAGCAGAGTTCTGGAAATGGGAATGGAGAATAGATAGAATTATTATTGTTGAAGAAGAACCAACACCCATCATGTTAGTAGTCAGTCTTGCTCATTGGAAGACCTTTGCTTGTTGGGATTTGGAAACAGTGTCTATGAAAGCATATTTAATCCATATAAATGTTTAACTTTTTATTTCATTAGCACATAATTTGGGACTGCCTGTAACTAGCACATGCTGTTAGGCTCTGGAGATACAAAGACAAAAAAAGACATGCACTGTAGTAAGATACTTCGAGAATTGTAGAGAACCTAGAAAGTTGAACCAACATTTATGAGAAGTCAAAAACTGATGCTAAGCTTACAAGTGTGGGTGCTTGGGAGGAAGCTATTAATCACAAGAGGGAGCACAGCAGGAACAGCAGGCTTAGAACGAAAGAAGGCAAGTTGACTTTTCCACTCGTTGAATTTAAGATGCATTGTACTAGCTGGGATATCTACAGGAAATAGATGACACATTTGAAATAGGATAATACAAGAAGATTATATTACTTAGGGACTGTTTACAAAAGTGTGGAAATAGGGACACCATAAGACACAGTGCAGATACAAGAGACTTCAAAGCAGTCAAATGGTATCCTCCTATCTGAAGAAAAATGTAGGAAACATGTTTCCTGGAGGGATACTGTCCTTCTATTAGGGTTTTCCAGAGAGCCAAAGCTAACAGGATGTGTGTGTATGCATGAATTCGTGTGTGTGTATTCTTTCTTTTATCTATCTGTCTGTATATCTATTGAGAAAATTATTTTAAGAAACTGACTCACATGATTGTGGAAGCTTATCAAGTCCAAAATCTCTGGGATAGGACACCAGGCTGGGAACCCAGAGGAGGGTTGCAGTTCAAATCCACAGGTAGTTCATTGGTGGAATTCCTCCTCCTTCTGGAGAGGTCATTGTTTTTCTATTAAGGCCTTTACTTGCTTGGATGAGGGCTACTCACATTATATAAGATGATTAGCTTTACTCAAAGTATACTGATTTAAATGTTAATTTTATCAATATTTTCACAGCAACATCAAGAATAATGTTTGACCAAACATCTGGGTACTATGGCCTCACCAAGTTGATACATGAAGTCAGCCAATCCAATCATATGTGGGGTGGATCACTTTGAGAGGAGCAGTGACTTTGGGTGGAAAGATACTAGTAACTCAGAAGTATCTTTCAGGGAGGGAAATGTGCAAGTGGTTCTCAAAGTGGTGCTCTGATCAGCAGCATCAGCACCACCTGAGACTCTGTTAGAAATGCAAATGCTCAGGCTTCACCCCAGCATTACAGAAAGAGAAATACTGGGAGTGGTCATAACAATTTGCGTGTTAATAAGCCTTCTTCTGTGTGTTTTTGATGTGCTCTAACACACAGCATTGAGAACTAATTGAGTTAGGTAAATAAATACACATTCCTACATCCCCCTCTGATCTCCTCCTGGGGCTGCTTCTGAGCCAGCCCTGACAGGAAGCCAGAGAGCACAAAACCCATGAATGAGGGCCAGTTGGGGCATCCTCCCAGGACAGAGATCAGCGTGGAAAATGGTATAGAATTAGTCAGAGAGGGCAAATGGAAGTTATTCTGTCCCTGCATTAAGGGGCACACAGACCGGAGAGTTCCTCACATAGAGATAAATGCTTCAGGTTTCAGAGTAGATAGAATTGCCAAAGCAGACTTTAAGAAGAAAGAAATGTAGCCCAGGTATAGGTTCTTACCCTAGCATGCATGTTTAAATGGTGGGAATGACTTGTGATACTTCCACAATCACATTTCATCTTGGGCTCACACTGCTGAACAGAATTAGCTTTTCACCTGGTCAAGACTGTAAGTCAGAATCCTTAATTTTCCAAACAGAATGCTTGCCTCTGACTTCGACATGTCTAGCATATAAAGCATATATATCTGTCTCTAATCCATCACACATTGACGTTCTACCCTTGTGGCGCTCATCAGATGATTCAGCCATGAATTGGATTGTGGTCTAGCACTTACCAGTGTCTTACTTGAGACATCTGGTCTTTGAGAAAGAGTGTGTCTAATGAACAAGTGATTCCACTGTGACCTTTAAGTGTCATTGCAATGGTAAATTATATAATCAGAATGGCAGCTACCTAGTCCGTATTATTTCAGGTCTTCATAGAAATTACGTCATTAACATTGACGTTATACCTTTGTCTCACGTGAGTTGCAATTGTTACTATTAATAGTAATTTAAAGAGCTTCTCTATGTCATTTATTGATGTGTTGTTCAGTAGAATCTTACTGAACAACTACTCTCCACCAGAGAGTGAAAAAATAATTCAGACATGATCCTTGTCCTCAAGTTGTCAAGTTGTTCATACCCAGCAAATAAGGCAGAGACGTGAACAGTAACAATATTAATAGGACAGCATATGATTGGAAGGCAGAAGAAGGAGGTACTCATTTTACTCAAGAGTAGCAAAGAAAACTTCCAGGTGGGGAGCTATTTAAAGTGGGCTTAAGAAAATGAGGAGTTGACAAAATTGACCAAGGGATGGAGATTTACTGAGACAGGAAGTATTCTAGGACCAATAAGAATGACAATAGGGAGGTGTGCCAGGCGCCCACTGCACCTGAGGAAGTGGCTGGAAATGGGGCTGGACTGAGTGGGCTGGATTACCAACAACTCTGCATCGTATGCCTACAAGTCAACTTTATCCCAAAGGTAGAAGGGAGACATTCAGGGTCTATGATCCCTGGAGTAATCTGATTAGATTTGAGTGAAGCCCTTTTAATAGTTTGAAGCTATCAAACCAGTTTGTTTTGTGCCTTTTTAAATAGCAGTTCTAGGTTTACAGAGAAATTGAGCAAAAAGTACAGAGTTCCCATATTACCTTCCCCAACTCCCCAGTTTCTCCTTTATTAACATTTAGCATTAGTGTGGTACATTTGGTACAACAATGTAAAATTGTAATAATTGGTAAACCAATATTGCTACATGATTATTGACTAAAGACCACAGCTTGCATTCATGTTCAATTCTGTGGGTTTTGACAAATGCATAATATCGCATATCCCCCATTATAGAATCATGCAGAATAGTTTCACTGCCCCAAGAATCCCCTTTGTGACACCTATTTATTCATCTGCTCACTCCTGAACCCCTGGCCACCACTGATCTTTTATTAGGTTTTTTTTACAGAATGTCATAAAGTTGGAATTATATAGTTTGTAGCATTTACAATGTTCCTTTTTTTTTTACTTGGTAATAAGCATTTAATGTTCCTCCATGCCTTTTCATGACTTGGTAGTTCATTTCTTTTTATCACCAAATAATATTCTATTGCATGGATATACCACAGTCTGTTTATTCACTCATCTATGGAAGGATATTTTGGTAGCTTCCATGTTTATGCAATTATGCATAAAGCTACTATGTACATTCATGTGCAGGTTTTGTGTTTATATAAGGTTTCAACTCATTTGGATAAATACCCGGAATTGGAATTGATGGATTTTTTAGGAAGCCCGTGTTTAGCTTTGTAGGATGCTGCCAAAGTGTCTTACAGACTGGCTGTACTATTTTGCATTTTCACCAACAGTGAATGATAATTCATCTTGCTCCACATCATTACCAGCATTTGGTATTGTCATTGTTTTGGATTTTAATCATTCTGAAAAGTGTATAGTGGTATCTCATTGCCTTTTAATTTCAAGTTTCCTAATGACATATAATGCTGAGCATCCTTGCATATGCTTTTTTGCCATATGTATAACTTCTCTGGTGAGATGTGTATTCAGATATTTTTAATCAGTTTGTGACTTATTGTTGAGTCTTAAGAGGTCTTTGAATATTTTGGATACCAGTTCTTTATCAAATAAGTGTTTTGCAAAGATTTTCTCCCAGTTTGACTTATCTTTTCATTCTCTTATCAGAGTCTTTACAGAGAATACGTTTTTTTTAAATGTTTAGTTATTTTGAGAGAGAGGAAAGAGTGGGTGAGGGGCAGAGAGAGAGGGGGAGAGAATCCAAAGCAGCTGTGGGGCTTGATCCCACAAACCATGAGATCGTGACCTGAGCCAAAATCACCTGACTGAGCCACCCAAGTGCCCTGAAAATAAATTTTTAATTTTAATGGAGTCCCGATCATCAGTTTCTTCCTTCACGCATCATGCTCCTGGTGTTGTATCTAAATTACCTAGATTTTCTCTTCTTTAAACTTTTCACTGAAGTATAGTGTGCATACAAAAAAGCTGCATAGTGGTAAAGCTCACTGAATTTTCACAAATGCAATCTGTGAGTGAGTGACCAAGTCAACACATAGAATGTTACCAAATGCTCATCCCTCAGTTTGAAAGGAATGTTAATATAGGACAGTTAATTTATACTTTAAAAAACAGATGTACAAAGTAAAATGATTTAAAATAAATCTTACTTGAAAGGAATATCACTGATTAGATCTTAAATATCTTCAGTATGGTAGTCTTGTCTTAGTCTGAATTGAATTAGTAATACCTATTAAGTGCCTGGCACAAAATAAATAATTAATAGTCAATGAATTAATACAAGCAGTATGCTCTGTTCTGGGCTAAGGAAACAAATCACTATTTTAATGGGCAAGATGATCGAGGAACTAATGATGGAGGAAAAAAATTGGTGGGGGAGGGGTCATTATAGACCAAAAATTAGAAAAGAATCATTAGTCAAAGATAGGTATTCGTTGACTACATATTACATGTACTTCAGTAAACAAATGGAAGGTTCTCAGAAGAGAAGGGTTGGTGGTGTGGGGGGATAGGAGGGATGCACATAGAGCCCTTGTGCATTTATGGGGTGCAGCATAGAGCCCGGGAATTTAGTAAGATCTATCAGTGGTTCTTTGCCTAGTTTGACAGTAATCTAACTCTTGCTACAGTTTTCGTATCTGATTTTGATAACCAGTTTTAAAGAGGATGTAAAAGCAACAGAAGAATGTAGCAAAAATGATCAAAAACTTTATACCATATGTATGAGAGGTATACCTCTCATGCTTTATACCACTTGTATGAGAGGTAGGACATCTGTTAATAAAAGGCTAAAGGTTGACCTAATTATTTTCTCCTGGAACAAAGCATTTTTATGAAGAGTTGTGAGACTAATTCTTTCTTAGCTTTGTAGAAGTCTAAATAATAAGACAAGGAATTAAATTAAGGCACACAATATTTAAATCCAACAGAAGGAAAAACTTCTTGACCACCAGACATTTAAACTGCTAAAATAAAGAGAAAGAGAGAAATAAATATATATGTTGTTTGTTTGTTTGTTTGTTTGTTTTTTAGACTATGAAGAAATGAGGTAGCAGGCAGTGATCAGTTCTGAACTATTAAAGCGCTTCCCTGCCTGTTAACAGAGGCCAGGGTGTCATGGTCACTTTGGCCCCCAAATGCCGTTTTTACTTTAAGAAAAGGCAAAAGTAATGTAAATGTAAAAATTAGACATTAAAAGTATGAAATGCACAAGTTGAACTGAGGACAAGCTGACATTTAATTAAATAACAAACTCCTAAAGGCCCTAACAGAAGAGCTTTAAGGATGTCTGTTACATTTGCATGCGCACTGCGATGTGAAGCCCTGCAATATACTGCCATTCAGATCAGTTATCAGTCAATAAAAGTTGATATAAAACAGTGAAAATGACTTCCCTATTACCCATCACCCTATAAGCCTTTGGCTCTTGCTAGCAACTGAAGCTTCCCTGCAAATTCCAGAATACCACTTTTAGAGGCAAATTCTATCACCCTGATGGCATTTTCTAGTTTTATTTGATCTTGAAAAACATTTCATTATGTTTAATTTAGGGAAATGAGATTTCTTTAATTACTATCAGTAGCAGCTATTAGAAGCTCAATTACATTTGCAAATTCATTTTTAAAAGCTTTATGGTTTTCAGATAAAAATTTCTAGTTCTAATTGTGCCCATTAAAAGTTACTGTTCCTCCCTTTGGTGCCCATGCTTCCAAGAGAGAAGATAGGTTTTATAGGGCAAAATAAATAATGCTAGAAGCTGAGGATTAGCCTAAATAGGACTTAGAATCACACATGTGAATACATTTGATATTTCATTAAATAAATTGGTTTATCAAATATGTTTGCAGCTTCTCTCCCTTTGGAGTTTCATCTACCCGAAGCTCTACGGTATGAAAGGTCAGGGTGAACCAGTGGGAAGAAAGGCAGCTGAGGAGCTAGGCATGCAGATGCTTTTCATCTGTGCAAGTGCCTAGTCCCGGTTACAGTACTACAGTGAGTGATGACCACCACTATCGTTTCTAGAACAGCATCTCTATGAAGGAGTGTAAAAGTGGGGGGAGGGTCCACATAACTTTCAATTTATTGGTCTCTTGGATGCTATCAGTGGTTTTAAAAATGACTCTAATTTTATGTATTCAGGAGCTTCTTGTTCATATAATTAGATAGTTGTTGACAATAAGAAAGCTTTCCCCAAGCTGAGTGTTGCCCTTGTTCTCAGTACAGTAGCATTAACAGGCTATTGTCTCCCCTTAGAGAGTATACAGAAATAAATAAATGTATACTTTGAGGTCTAGAGAACACTGGCACTATAATAGGGCTTTGGCCTTCTCACTCATAATCAGAATACATTTCATCTGCAGTATCTAAAAGAACACCTTGTGCGTAGTAGGTATGCAGTAAATGCTGGTGGTTATGACTTGTTCAGTTCTCCTAGAGTGGGAAGCAGCCATTTTCTGTACAGCCAGAGCAGTGTTTGTCCGTACACTTGGTGGCAATTTTGAGCTAAGGCCTAGAAGTGTTACCTTGGAGCAAGAAATAGAAAGCATCTTTTGAAAAACCTTGGAGTTGGATCATTGAATTGCTTCACTGCAATGCAAAGCCATCTCTGTTGGCAGGAAATATCAACTGCTGCTAATAAAATTGTAAATGCCTTTGTTGCTGTTTGTCACGGATAAACACATGCAAGGTTCAAATGATTTAAAGTCCTTGTTCCTTGAGTTCTTGTTTTGGATAATAAACACGAAGGCAAAGGAATGGCATAACTTACTGAAGGTGTGTGCATTTGAAGGGCTTGTTTTCCTCTTTATTGTATTTGGAAGTGTTTGGTGTTATTCCCCCCAACTTGCTTTAGCTTTCACCCAGACAACTAAATACTTATTGATGGAAAAGAGTGTTATATGCTTTGGGAATTTAGTGTCATAGAGAAAGGTTGTACAGAGTACACGTTATATATGCTGCTGGCTGCCATGCTTCACATCCACTATGGATTCCCACTGGAACTTGTATTAACGGAGGAAATCATGTGATGAACAAATAACTGGAAGTTACGTGTTCACAAATGCCAGGAACTCACAGCTTAGAGTATGTAAAAAAGTCCCATGTAAAATCATGCTTTGTATTTGGGGTCTAAAAGTGCAACAACTAACGTAAAAAAAAAAAGTGGTAAAGCCATATAAAACTGTCCTGGGACAGTTGTCTCACAAAACACAAAGTCATTGTTTACATTTTGTACCCCCATTTTATCTAGCGACTGCTTTTTAACAACTTTGTCACCAGAGAAGATGTAAAAATGAACATGAGCAGTATGGTTGCAATGATTTTAAACAGTAATAAAGGACAAAGATGTATTGTTATTCTCAGAAAGCTCACCATTCAATAGCTTTCTAATTTATGAAGTTTTGTTATAGTGGAATGATTCAGCTCTAAGAGACTTGTAAACATTGCATAAGCACTGAAGTCAGTGTGTTCTTTTTTTTAATTCTTGGAGGTAGTAGTTTTTCATGCTGTTCATTCTTAGGAAAGCTGTAAGATGGTGTGGAGTTGCTTGTCAAGGCCTGGGCTTATTTTTGTGAGAAACTATTATTCCCAGAATGGAAAACATTTAGTTTAACAGCAATCCATGAATAACAAACAAAAGGATGTGTGAAGTTTTGAAGTCTTTAAAATCTGAACGGAAACCCAATTTGTGGAGTTAAATTATCAGTAAAAGAGGCACCACCCGAGGGCTACACAAGGTATAGATTACAAATTTAAGTCTTTTTCTCCCAGATCAATTCAGATGTCATGAAGACTGAATTAGTGGCTGTGGTAGGGGAGTAATTTATTTAGCACATAGTAAATATAAAAATTTTGGTAGAGAGATGGTGAAATGGTACTTATGCTACAGCCTGTCATGTGTATACTAAAGGGTCTTATTGTGCACCGAATTGATTTTAATGAGTGGTTAGACTTGAAATTTTATTTCAGCATCTGAGAATATATGATTGAAAAGCATTTAAAGTTGTCAGCTCCTGTTAAATCTCATAGGCTTTTGAAATGAAAAAATGGGTGCCTGGGTGGCTCCGTTGGTTAAGTAGCCGACTTCAGCTCAGGTCATGATCTCATTGTTTGTGAGTTTAAGCCGTGTGTCAGGCTCTGTGCTGACACCTTGGAGTCTGGAGCCTGCTTCAGATTCTGTGTCTCCCACTCTCTGCCCCTCCCCCCATCCCTCCCTCCCTCCCTTCCTCTCTCTCTCTCTTTCTCTCTCTCTCTCAAAAATAAATAAACATTAAAAAATTAAAAGAAAGAAAAAAACATGTTTACCTATATGACTAGTTTATCTGTACATATGTTATGACTAATATTCAGAAGTATCTAATGCTGAGATTAGTTGACATGAAGTACGTCCCTTATAAATTGTTGAATTAAAGTGATTTGAATAATTTTTTGCATTAAATGACACTGGGAGCAAATGACTATAGACTCTATTCCCTCTCCAAGGGAGTGGGGGAAGTATCTATTGATGAGAATAAAAAGAGACAGTGGCTAATGGCTTACCTCCACACGGTAAAATATAATTCTATGTATAACACAAAATTAGTGCATTTGTACTGAGATATAATCACACAGAGATAGATAAAATATTTATTCATAGCACACTGACAAGCACAAATATTACATGATTTCTAGAACTGTTAAAAGGTCATCCTTTCTGGAAAAATCCAAACTTAATTTTTCAGATTGTCAACAGTGGCTACATTTTCAGTAAATTTGGGGGATAGTATGTCGATTGTGTATGTTTCTCAACAAAAAGACTGTTCCCCAACTCCATAGCTTTTGAGGACTTGATGAATTTTGGATAAAAGAAATACAACCTCCTGGAAAATAAATGATTAGAATTGATTTATTTTCATGAGATGTCAACTGGTAATCTTGATTAAGAGTCCACAAATTCTATCTGAGCTGCCCCACACCCTGCCTCTTTTTATAGTTTTATTGGAATATATCCACACCCACCTGTCAACATATTATCTAAGTCTACAAAGGCAGAAGTGAGTATTGGCAGCTGAGACTATAGGGCCCATGAAGCCTGTATTATTTACCATCTGGTTCCTGATGGAGAAATTTGACCAGACCTTGCTCTAAATAGTCATGGATTTTCAGCTAATTGGTATATGATAATCTTGGTCCTACCACATTATCATATTTTTACTGGCAAAGACAATCTCTTTTTAAGACCATCTCTTAAGTCACTCTTGCATCCCATGTCTAACAGGGTAAGGCTAAAGGTGAAGGGTAAAATTAATGACAGTTGGTTCACCGGTTGAGGTGAAAGTTTACTAGACTGGGAAAGAAACACCTTGGTACTTTTAAGTGGAAGCAGTCAAGCTCTATGACCCTGGAATCAGATCTCCTGAGCTCAAACTCTGGCTTTGCTGTTTATTTCCCGTGGCTTTAGCTTCACAATCTTAAAAATAAAAAATTGCTTTGGAAATAGTGCCTCCTATCTAGTGTTGTGAAAATCCAGTGGGTATTAAATTACGTGGAAAGTGCTTAGAACTACCAGTCAGAATTCCAGATCAATATCATTCCTATTTGTGATACTAAGAGCATTCCTTTCTTTTTTCTTTACTTTTAATTCTCTTGATTTTTTTCTAGAATTAACTTTTTAATTTTCCAGAACTAGGTAGGTGCTCTTTAAACGTAGGTACATGTTTCCTTGTTTTCACATCAGCGGGGATGCTGGTACAAGCCACAGTTTGAATTTAATGCCAGTGGCTACAATGGTGTTGAGTAGATGAATCCTTTTTTCATAAAAAAAGTGAAATAAATCCACAGACTCTCTGTGCTGTAGTATGCTTTATGCATTCAATAATTGCTTATAAAATAACATAAGTATACTGAACCCTTTGTAATTTGTGAACTGTGCGTAATTTCTCTCATTCTAAGAGATGATAGCTGCTGTTGTAGGTATTTGGATGTGATGAATGGCATGCCTGTGTAATGGCACATGTGTTTTCCTTGACCATGCTAATTAATGTCTGTTAAAGCTCGCTAATTGGAACCATTTCTTTGAACATGTTGAATCTGTTCCTTTGTTCAAAAATTCTGGTATTTCTAGTCTGTATAAAAACATACACTTGTAGAGCAATGTACCAATATCCTCTACCAGTAAAAATGAAGGAAACAATTTTTTTAATGTTTATTTATTTGAGAGAGAGAGCACGCGCGCAGGCAGGAAGGGGCAGAGAGGGAGGGGGACAGAGGATCCAAAGTGGACTCTGTGATGACAACAGAGAGCTTGGTATGGAGCTCAAACTCATTAACCTCTACATCATGACTTGAGCTGAAGTCAGATGCTTAAGCAACTGAGCCACCTAGGCGCTCTGATGAAACACATTTTATAGCATTCAAGACCTCATAAGAACACTTAGCTTTCAGTAATGTTAATTTCAGAAAAAGAAGATAAATTGTTCTAGGAGGGCTTTTAAATATACTAATATAATAATGATTAAAATCTTTTGTGATCTTTCTCGCTGGTTGCTTTTCCGTGTTCTTGTAGGTGTTTAATTTTAAGCGTATATATAAAGGTTTATATTGCAAAGGAAATTAATTTATAAATGTAAATAAAAGTTTTACCTATAATTCCTACTGGTTCAGATGCAAAATTCAAACAAGCTCTTGAAAAATCAGCTCTCAACTACCTGGGAAGGGAGGCTTCACAAAGAAGGTTCAATCTTCTGTGCAGTGACGAAGGATAGACTAGATTGTTTAGTGGTTAGTATCTTTAGGACCTCAGTTGTACTTAATAAACTAAAGTGCCTTTCAAGTCTAAAGATTTCCATTTCCCTTAAATTTCAAGACCTACAGAAAGGGAAAGATGTTAATGCATCCACATGAAACCCTAGCTGGACAGTTTGGTTGTACTCATTCAAGTCTGACTACGCTGTCCAAGTGAGACTACTTGTACGTGTGAGAGGTCTGAACATTCAGCCAGGAGTGTGAAGCTGGAGAGAAGCCAGAAGACTACAAACAGGGCACCTGAGAACACATTACTGTTGTTCACTTAAATTGCACACAAAAGACCTATAACCATGAATTTTGTGTGAGCTTTTTGAGATCCAGCCATGTCACAGACATTGTTTGTGGTAACTGTAGTCTACACTGGTTTTTCATGACTATTATTTGTATAATAGGGGACCATGTTTTCTGTTTGCTACCTCTTGTGATCATCTCCCACCACTTAGAAACTGAGATTATCTACTGAAATCTCCCCCTTTATTTATGTGATTAACCAAGATGTTAGTGTACTTTTAAAAGAGGTGCTCAGATTGCCTTTTAAGAATATGCATTTTCCTTTTCTATAGATTAACTATACTCTCTCAACTCATTTATAAGCTTTTAATGATTTCACCATGAAAAATGATATTTCTTTTAACCTTACCTCCCCAAATAACACACTCTAATTATTCAATATGTAGTATTTTCAATTTCTTCTAAGTTGGTAACTGTGTGAAATGAAATACTAAAGCAGTGAACCAAAACTTGTGATTAGTTCCACATTGATCTTTTAAATATTATAGTTGACCTTTTAATGGAATGATAGAATGTGAAAGTTTGCATTTGCTAACAAGGATAAGGCAGACTTCTAAAAATCATGTTGTTATAAAATTTCAGGTTTCTAATATAATCTAGTATCATAAAATAATAGAAGCTGGCAATGTAAAAACCAATCTAGATATTCTCAGGGCTTTGTTTAAAAAAATATTGAAGAGACATTTCCACAATGAAATGTGAAATAGGAAGGTATTCTAGTGTGTTTTCCAAGTGAATAAAATGTATTGTGAGAAATTAATATTAATTACTGAGGGGACGGTCCCGTAAGCTATTTCTCGGCAGATTTAAAATGAAAGCTCCAGTATTACCTTGAACAGTCTGTTGGTGACATTATAATTATTCTCCTATTTTAGAAGAGTGAATAATTATCATAGCAAATACTCTAATTTCCCATACACATAATTACAGCCATTCAGTGAAGAAAGACAGGAATATAAGGATTCTAATCATAGAGAAAAAAAGGCTTTTTTATCTGAATAGGTTTTTTTTTCCACCTACAATTCTGTAAAATCTAGTAGGATGAACAATAAGAACAGTAAAATGTGCTATCCCCAAATAATGGAATTAGAAATGCTTTTATAGGAAGTCACTTCAAATCCTCTAAGAAAAGAAATTTTTGACTTACCAGTTAAGGAGAAAGTGACTAAGCAGATAAGGGGTTAGAATATGAAGTTTAGGATTATTCTCTGGGCTGCTGGGAGAAGGTAAAACATAGGCTGTTTAAAGGACAGGAAATGACACACAGGGTAAACTGTGTCTATGGGGTTTCTAAACCAAAGAAAATCTCATCACACTATCTTCAGAGTGATTAAAGACTGAAGGTTGTCATTGATAGAGTTTTTGCAAACCTAGAGCTGGCTGCCAACTAAGGGAAAGGAGTAGTGTGAGGTCAAGAGGAATCAGTTTACCTCAACAAGAGTATACTGAACACTTTTGGCATGTTCAATGATACGCTAATATTCTATGGGGTTTCATTACCAAGGGCAAGGCTCAATACCTGCCTAAAGAAAAGCATGTTGCTTGAAGAGATACGAGGTAATGATTACATATGAAATGCTTAGCAAGAAATATGACCTATAATTTGAAAAAAAAAGCTAAGTTGAATATTAGAAGCACCTATGTACGGGATAAATTAGATGGGCAGCGAAGAGACATTAGGGTGGAGAAAAGTGGCGCAGGTGTTAACCTGTACAGTAAATGTAGCTGAAGTTCAAGATAGGAGTGTAGAATAGAGAACACAAGATCTTGGACCCTCTATAATAAGGAGCAAGGAGAGAAATACAGTGATTTGGATTTTGAAATGGAAGCGAAATCTGCTGAAGCTGCCATTCATTTGCCTACTAGACATTGTGGGATAGACAGAAAAGGAACAGAGTGGGGGTGAACTGGGGAATAAATCTAGAACCATTCTAAAGTCTAAAGATTCATTCAGGGCAGAGGACTGGAAGTAAAAATCCTCAAAGAACTGAGATCCTCCCCATTCTGCATATGAAATATACTGCATCCATAAAACAGAAGAGAATACTTACAATTTCAATCAGGTAGGATGGCACTTAAAAAAAATGACTTATGAGAACTCCCAAAGGGATAGAATAATTAATTGCTACTGTTAATTGTGATCAATTAACATGACAACAGAGAAAGATTTGTGACCAGGGGAAAAGAAGGAACCACTGACTTCTTATAAGAGGACCCAGTGGTAGGGTAAATGAAGCTGTTTTCTAAGTAAAGTTGAAAATTGAACCTTTTGACCACACAAACTCAAGGAAATGATTGGGGTAAAAGAAAGAATGTGTCTGAATTAGGCAGCTGATCATGGATAACAAGCTTACTAACTCATTTGGTTTATTACTCAATGTTTTGCTCTCCTTGGTCAGCCCCCATAATGATCAGATACTCACAGGGCTTGGGAGGAAATGGCTTTCTGAGAAGCTTGTTGAAGTCAAAGTCAGTGAGCCAGAAAACCCTGTGGAAAGGTTTTTTCCAACTCAAGGAACCATTGCTAATGAATGACAGTAATAAAAAAGAAGCAGTCTATGCTTGTCCCTGTTACAGTAGTCCTTCACTTCTGGAGTCTACCCTGAAGAAGAATTATCTTGCTCAAACATCATTTAGATTCTGTCATTCTTCTCAAGATCTACCGAGACCTACAGTTGTTTGGGAATCAAATTAAATCCAGTGCCTCTGGGGTCTGCATTTTACCACCTCTCTTCCCAGTTGTGTGCTGTCCCATGTTACCTTTTTAACATCGCCTTGCCTGTTTTACACTAGCCCCAAAAACCATGCCCTTAGCCTCTTCAATCCACAGCTTCACCCACCTAGTTATCTGTCAGGGGATGCCAGTCACCTTTATCATTATCAAATGAAATCCACACTATGACTAATCTACCACATACGTACACCCTCCCCATCTTAGAAACATTAGATTTCATCTCCTTATACTCTTCATATCATTAGTAATTATGTTTTTCCTTGACGTATTAGGGGAGGAAAGATTCTCTACCTTCTTAAGGTCTCTGACTGGGTCTAAGAATTAAACTGATATGAGACAGACTGTAAGAAAAAAGCTCACAATTTTTTTTTAATTTTTACATATACATGGGGGCCTTTAAAAGAGAATGAAGACCCAAAGCAGGAAGCTTTTATACCTTTTAGACAAAGAAACAACGAATTTGTGAAGAATTGACAAGACAGATGGATTAGGGTTCGGGGTAGAAGGGTAAAGATGTAACTAGGAAGATAAGGGTTAGTTTTCCAAGGTTTGATTGTACAGATATTTTGGCCCCCAATTCCCTATCTCTGGTGATAAGAATGCCTTACTTCCTCATTCCTATAGGAAGGGCACCTCTCACATGGGGATTTAATGACCTGTTGCAGGGAAGAGGGGAGGTCGGAGTGACCTTTTTGCCTCTGACAGTTTCTCAAACTCTTTAGCTTAAGATATTCAGTATAGCAGGGTGCCATATTTTGGAGTAAGGGGTCCTAAACCCCATCACCATAATTATGACTAAGTTCATGGGTATATAACATGTGGGAGTTGAAAGGGACCATATCATTTTAAAAGGAGGTCCCAAGAGGGTAATTGTATTTCCCAAAGTTGCACAGCCATCTAATAGAAGAACTGAAAAGATAATAACCCAGACTACCAGCCTCATGCTTACTCCACCCACTGGAATCATGATGGTGAAAATCAGGACACTTAAGATGATGAAAAATGTGGGAAATGGAGCAATGTATAACTTTTCAATTTTTTTCAGCTGTATGATAATATAATCAAAACTGTGTTACATTATATTGTGGATATAGTATTGCTGTTTTATTTTTCACTTATAGCTCCAATTGATAAATAATACAGATCATTGACTATAAGCAAAGGACAGATTTATTTTCTCTCTTTGTATAGGATACCACAATTTCTTATAATTTGTTCCAACATGCCTTTACAAACCATATCAATATTGAGATGCCAAGACTTCATTTTATTGTGCTTCTCCGTATAACCCACCCTGGAAATAGTCCTTCCATAAAGCTCACATCTGTATTCCTTTGCTAAGTAAAAAAAAAAACATATTCATATGCATAATTTTTGCCTAAGAAAGTTTAATCTTATGGAGTGACTCACCTGTGGCACTTTTCTTTTAGAGCTCCTGTCTAGCTTGAGGACATTTTTAAGATCCTCCTAAGTGCCAATCTGTCTTCTTTACCCTTGAAATTTCCTCCTCTTTCCCCCTACTCTCTTATTCATTTCTCTCACTCACTATTTCTCCCCCTTCTCAGTTTTTTTTTTAAACCAAGCTCTGTATATTTTTTTTGTTGTTGTTAGAATAAAAGCTTTGTCTCTCTTGGGCGATGTTATCAGCACTGCGGATGTATACTGCGCTGCTTCTATCCTAGCATCTCAAAATCTGATTCTGATTCTTCTGTTACAGCCAACAGTGTGGGCTTTAAAAAAATCAATTCTTAGGTTCCTTATCTGTTTCTCTGCTTCTGGGATAACTGAATCTTTCATAACTAATGGAGATATCGAATTCAGAGAACCTTATGGGGAAAATATATTGCAATTTGTGTAAAAAGCAAAAATGAGGCTGCAATTAGATGTAATAACTGTAGCTTAATTCAGACCCCATTTTACATTGGCTTGCTAGAAATTGGTTAATATAGAGTTTTTTCCATTAGAAATGAGTTTTCATGTAAATATAACATTTTGATTTTGTTGCTGATACGTGTTTGGTTTATGGACTTGTGAAGATAAAAATCACTTGCCAATTTTAGGTTTTCAATAGGTAGCAAGAGAATTAGAATGGTTATTTGGGGTCTTTGTATAATCTTAAAATGTGTCAGTATACATTAGATGTTAATTGGTGAACACATGGCAGTATCTGTGACTGTCTGGCCACCATTTAATAAGCAAACCTAAGCACATCTTGAAGTTCTGAATTTATTATTGAGTCTTAATACCACGCTTTGTGTTTGTATTACTGAATCAAATGTACCTATCTTTCCTAATAGTCTAGTTTAAAATCTCCATTGTGTAACATGTGACTTGTTTGCCAGATTCTGCATTTCTTGAATGAGTTCATATATTTTTTTTCATCAATACCCAAGAATATCATAATCCCTATGACCTTCTCTAATGACCTCTTTTCATTTCTTACTTTAGATCCTTTTATTAGATTATTTTTAATGTTTTTTTTTTTAATTTTTGACAGAGACAGAGACAGAGACAGAGACAGAGACAGAGACAGAGACAGAGTGCGAGCAGAAGAGGGGTAGAGAGAGAGGGAGACAGAGAATCCGAAGCAGGCTCCAGGGTCTGAGCTGTCAGCACAGATCCCAACACAGGGCTCAAACCCACAAACTACGAAATCATGACCTGAGCCACAGTCGGATGCTTAACCCTACGGCTCCCCAATCCTTTTACTATTTAAGAGTAGTAGTATTTTTCCCATGATTCTTTGATCATAAAATGTTTGACAAGAATATTATAACTTGGACACAGTTTAGGAAATCTTTTGAAATGTACACATATAGTGAATACCTTTCTACATATCATTATGTATCTCTTTTAATGTTGTCTACGTAGAATACCTCTGGATGAGTTGATGCCCCATGTCACTCACTATTCAGGACTTACACAGAGTACCTGGAGCATATGTGGGAGACACCTTTCTTGTTAGAGCAGGTGTTTCACCTGACACATGACCATTATGATGTTGCTAGAATTTTCATAGCAAGTAAAGAAAATTCTTCTTTCTTCTCCAAATTCTTTGAATTTTCTATAACTAACTTTGCTAGTAGCATACTAGCTAGTAGCTAGAATTACCAAATATAATTAGGCCTAAGATAGAGGTATTTATTGACTTTCTATATTTGAAATCCAGTGTTAATATCTTAGTATTAACCCCTGAAGTTTTGGCACCCTACAGATCAAGCCATCTGTTTAAAATCATACTAGGTAGTGGGATTAAAAAATAATGTTTTTTAGAGATGTCTAAACACAGCATTTTCCGCATTCTAGATGATATCTGTGATTAATCTTTCAGTTCTTACATTAAAATGTATTAAAGTTTGATCCACTCAAACACATTTTGAACATTTTAAAAATAGTCTATAACTACAATATTTATTTAATATGTAGTGATTCTTAAAAACTAAAATTTTTATGGAATTTATCAAAAGTAACTATACTACATTAGATGAAAAAGTTATATAATTCTAGTTAGTCATATCTTATTTTTATATGAGAGTTTCAAGTTTTTATAGTGCTTTACTGTACATTATTTTGCTCATTCCTCCCAGTGATCCTATGAAATTGGCTTGGACAATTTTACTCTCTCTAGTATGCAGAGGAAACTAGCTTAAAACATTTAACTTTTAAGTGGCTTGTCCAAAACTGTGTGAGTAGCAAATGCAGTCTAAACTAGAAGCTGGTAGCATTCACCATTTTCTATTTAAATATTTTCTCATTCTGTTATTTAGACTCTTAATTCATTTTTCTCCTACACAGTAGTCAGGTGATAATTGCAAATTCTTTACCAGATCCTATTACTCACTTGATTGCAATGAATTACTGTTTTACTCAGGATGCGATCGTATATCCTTAATACAATCTTCATGGTCCCCCATGGCCCATGCGTTGCTCTCTGTACCTCTATCGTATGCCATTCCCATCCCCTTGCTCAGCAGGCTCCAGGCATACTGGACTACTCTTCCTTCTTCACATGTGTGACTGAAGACCCTTCCCAGCAAGAGTGCTGGTCCCTTCTCTTTACTTGGTGACTCCTAGTCATCACAGAGGTCTCATTTTAAATATTAATTCCTCAGAGAAGCCTTCCTGTAAGCCACCAAACTATCATTTGCTCTTGTCATCTTTCAGCAAACCCTTAATTATCCATCAGTTTATGCTGATAATATTCACCTGTGTGATAATTCATGTAGCACCTGCCCTCTTCACTGTGTGTAAATAGGCTGCTGTCAGGAACCTTTTCTATTCAACTTCTTGCTGGTCTCCTGGTCTGGTCCAGTGTCTAGCACCCTGTAACTTCTCAGTAAACATTTGTGATCTGAGTGGAATGAATAGATCCATGTGGGTTTTGCTCAAATACATGTGGGTACATAGCTCTTTTTTTATGTTTATTAGAATATATAGATTTTTATCCATTTCCTGGGAACATGCAGATAAAAATGGCTTTTCAATACTTGAAACAATTTAAGCAAGTCTAACAAAATTATCAGGAGAGAAGTTTAAGAAAATGGAATGGATTATCTAGGGAAATTGTGGAGTTTTCTTCCCTGGGGGCTTAATCGGAGGATAGTAATTAAGTTTGAGGAAGTTTAAGGTCTCTGTTAAGCCCTTACATGAAATAGAGATGAGATCTCTACCTCTATGACCTAGAACAAGATCACTGGTATGCATAATACACTTTTCTTTTTGTTTGTATGTTTGATTCTTTGTCAAAGGCCCAACTCTTTGCTTGTGCCCAAATAGGGAAAGGACTTTGGAATTTTGCTTTTGATTCAGATTTATTTTTCTCAACTGTGATACACAGTCAGATTCATTATAACACAAACCTTGCATTCCTAAAACTCAATGCACATGGCTTGTGGGAAAAATGGAAGTAGGACACAAGAGTCAAAAACTTGGTCAGTAACACATTAAAAAAAAAAAGACAGAAATCTAATAAAAATGACAGCTAAGTTTTACGTGTGTTAAATGGTTAAGAAATACATAAATACTACAATAAATATGCTACTTCACCTTGAAAAAAGACAGGCAGTTGGCTTGTGGAAGGGGTCATTGGAAGGGCAGGCTCCAGCTTGTGAGTTATTGTTAAATGGTGGCAGGAAGGCTGCCTGAAATCAGAGGGCAAGTTGTGCCACCAGATATGGGTGGGGTGGCTCGTAATGGGCACACTAAATGAGGGCCCATCTGTCTTAGATATGTATGATTTGTGTTCTTTCTACACTAGGTTCAGCAGGCTGCAGTTTTCTGTGTTCACTTCATGTTTCTTGTGAATGACATCAGGCATAAGCAAATGTGAGATTTGGGTCATGCTCACATTGTCCCCTAACAGAGCCATTACCTTAAAACACATTTATGCTTTTAAAATAAGTGTTAAGAGGTGGTCCAGATGGTGTTGTAGGAAGATCCTAAACTACCCTCCTCCAACAGATACACTGAATTTACAACTACATATGGAAAAGTTCTCTCTGAAAACCATCTGAACATCTCTTTCGCATCAGATGGGAAAAGTCCTTTTCTCATTCAGGAGGGTAGGAGAGGCTGAGATCCAGTCTCACTGTAAACCATCCCCAGCTCAGCCACTTGCAGTTGGGAGGGAATTCACAAATCCAGGGTCTCTCCTTAAGGAGTGAAGGGTTTGTAGCTTATATCAGGCACTCTAACTCTTAAGACCAATACTTGAGAGATGAGCCCCTAAAACATCTGCTTTGAAGACTCCTGGGGCTTGCCTCCATGAGACCCAAAGGCTTTATAGTGAACTAAGAAACAGCTCTTAAAAGGCTCATGCACACACTGGCTCACCCCAGGGTCTGGCTCAGGAGTAGCAGTTTGAAAAGCATCCAACTATATATATGTGAAGGAGTTTCATTTGCTAATCTTAAAGCATCCATTGAAGGGGCACGTGCCTTTTGGCATTCTCTCCAGGGATGGAGGCACGGACAGATGCCATCCTTAGACTCTGCCTCTGCCTCACTAATGCCACTATGCTGCAGTGACATTATCTCCCAAGAGGGAAGCTTTTACACATATCTGCTTCCCTGGTCTTTTACACATATCTGGTTCCCTGGTTTCTTTACATCTGATACCCTGGTGATTGTGGCTGCTACCAGAGGACCCACTGAGCAAATGGATCTGGAGACCAAAGTGGCTTGTGTTCCTGAAAACCATGGGAAACCATTGGAGAGACAGTTCTTGACAAATTACCACCCCCAACCGTCACTGTACATGAACTGAAACACAGCAGTCTTTGCAAGGAGGTGTATTTGTGTGTCTGGGAGCTTGGGTCTAAGGTGCAAGCCCCTGGTCTGCCACCCCGCTAGAGGCCTAAAGAAGTGCTCTTAGGGACTACATCCCAAGTGTGGGTGACATGTCCAAAGTAGGGATGCTTAGGGTTAGAAGAGAATAAAACTGGGATCAGAATGCTGGGAAATGTTAACCAGTAAAGACCGGACACAGGAAGAAGAACAGAAAATGAAGCTGAGGGCCAGAAAATGAAATGAGGGCCCAAAGGTACTTAGGCATGATCTTGCATCAAAAAGAATAAAATACTTAGGAATAAATTTAATTAAGGAGGTAGAAAACCTGTCTATCAAAAACTGTAAGACCTTAATGAAAGAAAGAAGACACAAATAAATGGAAAGATATTCTGTGCTTGTGTATTAGAAGAATTAATATTGTTAAAATGTCCATACTACCCAAAGCAATCTACAGATTTAATGCAATCCCTATCAAAATTCCAGTGACATTTTTACAGAAATAGAAAAAAAAACCCTAAAATTTGTCTGGAACCACAAAAGAGCTTGAATAGTGAAAGCAGTCATGAGAAAGAAAAACAAGGCTGGAGACATCACGCTTCTTGACCTCAAACTATATTACAAAGATATCATAATTAAAACAGTATTGTATTGGCATAAAAACCAAACACAAAAATCATTGGGACAGATCAGAGAGCCAGAAATAAATCCATGATTATACAGTCAATTAATTTACAGCAAAGGGGACAAGAATACACAATATGAAAAGGGCAGTCTCTTCAATAAATGGTGTTGGGAACACTGCCTGACCACCTGCAAAAGAATGAGACTATAATAGTATTTTACACTACATGCAAAATTTAACTTAAAATGGATTAAAAACTTGAATGTAAGACCCAAAACCATAAAACCCCTGAAAGGAAAAGTGGGCAGTAAGCTACTTGACATTGGTCTTGGTTTTGATTTTTTAGATCTGACTCCAAAAACAAAAGTAAACAAATGAGATCAAACAGAAATAAGCTTCTGTATAGCAAAGGAAACCACCAATAAAATTAAAAGGCCACCTATTGAATGTGAGAATGTATTTTCAAATCATATAGCCCATCAGGGTTAATATTCAAAATACATAAAAAACTATAATAAATAGCAAAAAAAATATGATTTAAAAATGGGCAGAGGATCTGAATAGATATTTTTCCAAAGAAGACAAGCAGATGGCCAACAGACACATAATCACCTCACACCTGTTAGAATGGTTGTTATCAAAATCAAAGCAAAACAAAAAATAAGAAGCATTGGTGAGGATGTGGAGAAAAGGGAACCCTTGTGCACAGTTGGTGGGAATGTGAATTGGTGCAGCCACTATGGAAAACTGTATGGAAAATCCCGAAACAATTAAAAAGTAGAAGTATCATATGATCCAGCAATCTCAACTTCTGGATATTTATCTGAAGAAAATGAAAACATTAATTAAAAAAATATATGCCCCCTATGTTTGTTGCAGCATTATTTACAATAGCCAAGGTATGAAAACAACCTAAGTGTCCAGGATGGATAGATGAATAAAGAAGATGTGGTACACACACACACACACACACACACACACACACACACACACACACAATGGATTACTACCCAGCCACACACACACAAAAGGATTCTTGCCATTTGCAACAACATGGCTAGACCTTGAAGGCACTAAGCTAAGTAAAATAAGTCAGACTGAGAGAAAAACAAATACCATTTATACTCACTCATATACGGAATGTAAAAACAAAACCAACCTCAGCCACAAGGGAAACCAAACTGATAGATTCAGGGAACAGACTGGCAGTTGTCAGAGGGTAGGAGGGATGGGGGTTGGGCAAAAGAGGTGAAGGGTGTCAAAAAGTACAAACTTATAAGTCATGGGGTGTGTAATAGCATAGCAATTATAGTTAATAATACTATATTGCATGTTTGAAAGTTGCTAAGTGGATAAATCTTAAATGGCCTCATCACAAGAGAATAAAAAGAAAAACTTTGTAACTATGCATTATGATGGAGGATCACTACACTTCTTGTGGTGATTATTTTTCAATGTATACAAACATTGAATCATTACGTTGTACATCTGAAACTAATATGTAATATGTCAAATATAAAAATGAATAAAGGATAGGGGCACGTGGGTGGCTCAGTTGGTTAAGCATCTCACTTCACCTCAGGTCATGATCTCGCTTTGTGGGTTCAAGCCCCGTGATGAGCTCTGTGCTGACAGCTCAGAGCCTGGAGCCTGTTTCAGATCCTGTGTCTCCTGCCCTCTCTGCCCCTTCTCTGCTTGTGTTCTCTCTCCCTCTCTCTCAAAAATAAATGTTAAAAATTTTTAAAAATAAATACATAAAGGATTAAAAGATTAAAAAAATAAATGTTAGAGCAGAACTGACTATCCCAAGGGGAAAAAAAGTTGGGGTTTGGAGGGAATCTTGTGGTCAGAAAAAAATACTTGGTTCTAGTCCCAGAGCTATCATTTCTAACAGTGGAACCCTGAGCAAGCACCTTCCATCTCTTTATATAATTTTATTTATCTTTAAATGGCATTGATAACTATTGACGTTGTCAAGTTGTCCTGAGGACTAGATGAACCAATGAAGGAGGAAAATTTTGTAAATTGTAAAGTTTTCTCCAAACTCAAAATTTTTCTCATAGAACTTATTTCATAGGTAGAAGCATCAACTGAAGAGGAACATGGAGTTGAAAGTTTACCCACTCAGAGTCAGTTTTTGCTGAGAAAACTATGCAAACCTGCCTTTTGAATGAAAGTAAAGTCCATGACTCTAAACAGAATGAATAATGTATGGCTGGCAAAGTGTCTGTGAACATATGTGTCACATCACTTAGACTTAGCCCGTGGGCCAGTGTTTGTGTTCCTGCTGTAGCTATTTAGGTACAATGGTAAGAAAAGCCAAGGAGGAGAAAGGGAAGAGGTGAACTTGCTAAATGCAACTGGGAGAAATACAAAAGTGATCTTCAGTGAGTTTTGAAAAACAAACTCAGAGCTTTTTTTAAGATGGCTTCTTACAGCCAGCCCAGCCCATAGGTTCGATGGAAAGAGACATGCCATAGAAATTTGGCCGCATCCAATACTGTAACCCAGATTTCTGTGATACTGTTTTTTACTAACTGCTCTTCAGTACCTAGCAGCACCATATAAATAACACTCAACTATTCTGCGTCTCTCACTCCCGAAAACCTAGGGGAAGATCTAGAGCAAACCTAGGGGAAAATCAAAATTACTTTGGGGACAGATCAGTTTATATCCAGGATACAACTATTAAAAAAAATCTGTCCAGTCTATTGACACATTCTACTGTTATTTTTATCCATGTTTTATAATTTGGGTAAAATTTTTTTCCCCTATATTTAGAAAGTAGATGTGGCTTAGAGTCAAGCTTTGATGGTTTAATTGAAATACACACCATTTAAAGGGAATATATTTTAGTAAACAACTTTTGCCTCATTAGTCCTAGAATTCCCTAGAACTTTCACTGTTTTGTAAGGCTATCATTTCCTTTTATTTGAAAAGGCATTAACAAATTGAACAGAAAAAGTTATTCATATGGAAAATGCGCTCTCTTTTTAGGTTTTGGGGATTCATCAATATGACAATGTGTGAATCTATGTAACATTCTTTACTTGTGAAAGAAGAAGGGATACTGTCTTCTCTGCTAAAATTCACCTTTTTTATAGGATGTGCTTTTTAACTATTTAACATATACCATTTGTTTTGTTTTGGGAACCAAAGCACAGTCTTGCAAATTCTATAATATAGGTAACTTATCCATGTTCCTTTTGGTCCAATGAGTTTATACAGAGAGGAGTGTTGATTATGTATAATAACAGAGTAGATTTTATTTTCATATTTTTATTGTGGTGAAATATATGTAATAAAATATAAATATATTTATATTGAGGGCACTTGTTGGATGAGCACTGGGTGTTATATGGAAACCAATTTGACAGTAAATTGTATTTGTATTTGTATTTATTTTTAAAAATATTTATTTATTTTTGAGAGAGAGGCAGAGTGTGAGTGGGGGGGGGCAGACAGAAAGAGAGGGAGACACAGAATCAGAAGCAGGCTCCAGGCTCCAAGCTGTCAGCACAGAGCCCGATGCGGGGCTCGAACTCACAAACCCCGAGATCATGACCTGAGCTGAAGTTGGCTGTTCAACTGACTGAGCCACCCAGGCGCCCCTGACCTGACAGTTTGTTATATTAAAAAAATAAAACATAAATAAGGAAATAAGAAATAGTGAAATAAATACTAAAATAAATAAATGATAAAATGCATGTAATATAAACTTTGCCATTCTTTTTCTCTGTAGGTTTGACTTTAGTTAGCATGTTTTTCTTTTTAAACCATGTTTTTCTCCTTTGCCAAAGATGCAGGAACATGACAGAAAAAAGATTTGAGTTTGATTTTACTTTTCCTGAATCTGACAGAAGTAACTGATTTTGTGGAGATTAAAAATTGACCACCAACGAGATCGAGACAGAAGTTACAGGCCTGACTTAGCTAAGCGCCAGTTCAAGAATCAATAAGCAAAACATTTCCAGTATGCTAAGTACAAAAATACATATGCACATTAGATGTAGTCCTAATCTTAAACAGATGTTTATATAGGTGGAGAATCATAGATAAATGCACATGAAAAATAATAATAGAAGAAAGTAAGTAAGAGCGTACAGGGTGGTAAAGTGTGTAGGTGGTGTGGAAATCAGGGAAGGGAGACACACTTGATGTGGGGAAGTTCCAGAGAGGTGGCTCAAAGCTGAACCTGGAAGCTATCTTAATTTTGAATACAGAGACCTGAAAGGACTTGTTGCCCTCCCAGGAGGAAGGGCGTGGTCAAAAATATACAGGAAAGGGAATGCGCAAATATTTTTAGAAGACCTTGATTTATTTCCAGATCATACTCTAATGCTTCTTTCATGATCCTCAGGAGAACTTTTCCCCCATGAATTAGAGCTAGAGAAAGTCCACCTTTCCTATCACTCCTGGTGAATATGGCTGGTGCAGTGAATTGCATTTTATCCTGGGTAATCTATAGTTCAGAGTCACCTTGTCCTATTTGGAGCCTGCAGTCTCTGCTTCCCTTCTCCCCTGAAACAATGTAGGTCCCTCAAAGTCAGGCATTGAGTCGTTCTTTGTTTTTTATCAGAAGATAATCTATTCTGCATGCAAAATACTTAATTTAGTAGAAACCATAGCCATAATAGAATGACATGCTAAAAAAAAAAAAAGGAGTTCTAGTAACAAAACTAAAACAAAAACAAAAAGACATTAGCATGGGTGAATCAGTAACATCAGGAGGATCTGAGTTTGCATACTTTTTACCAGTTCTGTGACTGTTTTTTTTTTCTTTCCAATTTTTTATTTAAATTCTAGTTAGTTAACATATAGAATAGTATTGGTTTCAGTCATACAATTTACTGATTCATCACTTATACATATAACACCCAGTGCTCATTACAAGTGCCCTCCTTAATGTCCATCACCCATTTAGCCCATTCCCCCACCCACCTCCCTCCATCAACCCTCAGTTTGTTCTTTATCATTAAGTCTCTTGTGGTTTGTTTCCCTCTCTCCTCTTCCCTCCCACTTCCCATATGTTCATCTGTTTTGTCTTTTTTTAATTCCACATATGAGTGAAATCATACAGTATTTGTCTTATACCGATTGACTTCATTTTGCTTAGCATAATATACTATAGCTCCAACCACATCATTGCAAATGGCAAGATTTCTTTTTTTTGTGAGAGAGTAACATTTCATCGTTTGTGTGTGTGTGTGTGTGTGTGTGTGTGTGTGTGTGTATACACCACATATTCTTTAGGCACTCATCAGTCAGGGGACACTTGGGCTCTTTCCATCATTTGACTAGTGTTGATAATGCTGCTATAAACATTGGGATGCATGAATCCTTTAAATCTGTAATTTTGTATCCTGTGGGTAAATACCTAGTAGTGAAATTGCTAGGTCATAGGGTAGTTCTATTTTTAAGTTTGTGAGGAACCTCCATACTGTTTTCCAGAGTGGCTGTACCAGTTTGCATTCCCACCAACAGTGTAAGAGGGTTCCCCTTTTCCAGCATCCTCGCCAACATCTGTTGTTTCCTGAGTTGTTAATTTTAGCCATCCTGATAGGTGTGAGGTGGTATCTCATGGGGGTTTTGATCTCAATTTCTCTGATGATGAATGGTGTTGAATATTTTTTCAACTGTCTATTAGCCAGCCAATGTCTTTTTTGGAAAAATGTCTTTTCATGCCTTCTGCCCATTTCTTAACTGGGTTATTTGGTTTTTTTGAGTGTTGAGTTTTAGAAGTTCTTTATATATTTTGCATACTAACCCTCTATCAGATATGTCATTTGCAAATATCTTCTCCCATTCCATAGGCTGCCTTTTAGTTTTATTGATTGTTTCCTTTGTTGTGCAGAAGCTTATCTTGATATATTGCCAATAGTTCATTTTTGTTTTGTTTCCCTTGCCTCTGGGGACCTATCTAGTAAGAAGTTGTTCCTGCCAAGGTCAAAGAGGTTGCTGCATATCTTCTCCTCTAGGATTTTGGTGGTTTCCTGTCTCACATTAAGTCTTTCATCCATCTTGAATTTCCTCTTGTGTATGGTATAAGAAAATGGTCTAATTTCATTCTTCTGGACAGATCAAAACCACTGTTTCCTGTCCAGTTTTCCCAATGCTATTTGTTGAAGAAAGTGTCTTTTTTCCATTGGATATTCTTTCCTGCTTTGTTAAAGATTAGTTGATCATGTAGTTGTGGGTTCATTTCTGGGTTTTCTGTTCTGTTCCATTGATCTAAGTATCTGTTTTTGTGTCAGTACCATACTGTGTTGGTGACAACAGTTTTGTTACATAAGTCCTGAATCATGATGCTTCCAGCTTCACTTCCCCCCCACCTCCCCTCAGGATTGCTTTTGGCTCTTCAGGTCTTTTGTGGTTCCATACAAATTTTAGAATTGTTTATTCTAGCTCTTGAAAAATGCTGGTGGTATTTTAATAAGGATTGCATTAAATAGGTCTAATGCTTTGGTTAGTATAGAGATTTTAACATTTGTTCCTCCAAGCCATCTGCATGGAGTTTTTTCCCATTTCTTTTTGTCCTATTCAATTTCTTTCATAACTATTCTGTTGTGTTCAGAGTATAGATCTTTTACCTCTTTGGTTAGGTTTATTCATAAGTATCTTACTGTTATTGGTGCAATTGTAAATGGGATTGATTCCTTAATTTCTTTTCCTGCCATTTTACTACTGGTGTATAGAAATGCAACAGATTTCTGTTCATTGATATATATTTTCCAAGTTTGCTAAATTCATGCATCAGTTCTAGCAATTTTTTAGAACCTTTCAGGTTTTCTATTTAGTGTATCATATCATCTACAAATTGTGAAAGTTTGACTTCTTCCTTGCTGATTTAGATGACTTTTATTTCTTTCTGTTGTCTGAGAGCTAAGGCTAAAGCTTCCAGTATTATGTTAAATAGTAATGGTGAGAATGGACATTCCTGTCTTATCCCTCACTATAGAGGAAAAACTCTCAGTTTTTTCCCATTGAGGATGATATTAGTTGTGGGTCTTTTATATATGGCTTTTACAATGTTGAAATATGTTCCATCTATACCTGCTTTGTAGAAGGTTTTTATCAAGAATGGATGCTTTCAAATGCTATCACATGGCTTTTCTTCATCTATTGACAGGATCATATGTTTCTTATCCTTTCTTTTATTAATGTGGTGTATCACATTGATTGATTTGCAAATATTGAACCAGCCCTGCAGCCCATGGATAAATCCTACTTGATGGTGGTGAATAATTCTTTTAATGTTCTGTTGGATTCTATTTGCTAGTATCTTGTTGAGAATTTTTGTATCCATGCTCATTGGGGATATTGGCCTATAATCCTCATTTTTAGTGGGGTCTTTTTCTGGTTTTGGAATCAAGGTAATACTGGCCTCTAAGAATGAGTTTGGAAGTTTACCTTACATTTCTGTTTTTTGGAACAGTTTGAGAAGAATAGGTATTAACTCTTCTTTAAATGTCTGGTAGGATTCCCTTGGGAAGCCATCTGGCCCTGGACTTCATTGGGAGATTTTTTATTACTGCTTCAATTTCTTTGCAGCTTATGGGTCTGTTCAAATTTTCTATTTCTTCCTGTTTCAGTTTGGTAGTTTGTATGTTTTTAGGAATTTTTCCATTTTTCTCCGATTTCCCAGTTTGTTGGCATATAATTTTTCATAGTATTGTCTTATAATTGTTTATGTTTCTATGGTATTGGTTGTGATATCTCCTCTTTCATTCATGATTTTATCTTTTTGGGTCCTTTCTATTTTCTTTTGGTTAAGTCTGACTAGGAAATTTTATTAATTCTTTTGAAGAACCAGTTCTTAGTTGTTTTTCTTTTCTGTATCATTTTCCCCCCTATATAATTTATTTCTGCTCTAATCTTTATTATTTGCCTTCTTCTGCTGGATTTAACATTTATTTGCTGTTTCTTGTCTAGCTCCTTAAAGTGTAAGTTTAGGTTGTATATTTGAGAACTTTTCTTGCTTCTTGATGTAGCCATGCATTGCAGTATACTTCCCTCTTAGGACTGTCTTTGCTGCATCCCAAAGGTTTTCGGACTGTCATGCTTTCATTTTCATTTGCTTCCATGTATTTTTTAAATTTATTCTTTAATTTCCTGGTTAACCTATTCATTCTTTAGTAAGATGTTCTTTAATTTCCATGCATTTGTGGTCTTTCAAAATGTTTTCTTGTGTTTGACTTCAAGTTTCATAGTGTTGTGGTCTGAAAACATGCATGGTGTGGTCTTGATCTTTTTGTACTTGTTGAGGACTGATTTATGACCTGTATGTGATTTATTCTGGAGAATGTTTCATGTGAATTCAAAAAGAATGTTTATTCTGCTGCTTTAGGATCTGTTAAGTCCATCTAGTCCATTGTGTCATTCAAAGCTTTTGTTTACTTGTTGATTTTCTGTTTAGATGAGTGTTCCCCCGTTTTGCCCATCCTTGTAATTGCATCCATTCGGTTTTGCATCTCAGTTATAGCATTTTTTAAATTCAGTGTGACTAGTTTTTCATTCTTCTATCTCTCTATTAAGGGGTTCTCTACTGTCATCTATGCTTTCCTCAAGCCCAGTTAGTATATTTATGATTATTATTTTAAATTCTGGTTCAGACATCGTATTTTTTTTTCTGTATAATTAAATTCCTGACTGTGACCACTTACCGTTCTTTCTTTTCAGGTGACTTCCCCCATCTTGTCATTTTGTCCGGGTCACTGTTTTTGAATGTGTGTGATTGTTAGGAAAACCTATTGTATTTATGTCCCTGAACATAATGCCTATATTAAGAAGAGGTACCATATCCAGCCCCCTAAAAAAGGAAACTAGATCCTAGGTGTGTTTTGGTTTGAGGGTTTAAAGAAGCTAGGTCCCAACAAACAAACAAACAAAAACACCAGGAAGCTAGATCCTATTTCTCCTAGAGCTGAAGCTTTACAGCTCCCTCTGAGCAGTAGACTTGGTGCATGGGAAGGTTTTGTGCTGGTCTAGGGGTGGGGCCTGCTGTACTGATTCTCAGGAGGACTTGAACTGGTGGAGATGCCCCTGCAGGGCCCGGGGGGTGGGGCTTGGTGTAAGTGGTTCCAACCTATAAGGAATGTTGCTGTTTAGCTCACTGAGTTTCATCAGTGCATTGGGCATGGGGCAAAATGGCATCATCCCACTCTGTCATCCCCAGGTGGACAACTGTCCACCACTCTTCAAGAAGCCCTCAAAAAGAGCAAACAGTCAACTCTCTTGTGTCCCTGGCTTCTGCCAGATCCCTGCCTTTACCCTGTCTGTACCTGAGATGTCTGCCTGCCAGTACATCTGTGTTTTATCACAGGTGTGTGGTTGGGTTTAAGAACTTCAAGTTTTAGAGATTCCCAGAGTTCGGACCTGCACTGATCCTCTGGGGGAGGGTCTCACTGCACTGTGGCCAGTGCTGGTTTGTCTCAGAAATCGGTTACACGATTGGGCAGTGGTTCAGAGTTTATGGTAAAGTGCAACAAAAAGCCGGCACCAAAGTTTGCAGCTCTCACCCAGTGTCTTTGTTCCTATGCTAGAAAACAGGGCAGCATGTTGGTGCTGTCAATTCTTTTGCTCCCTCAGAGGCCGTGTCTCCATTCCCAAATGTATCCAAGCAGGAGAACTGTTTCTCTGCCTGTGACCCAGGGGAGCCTCAGACCACACTGCCCACTTCTGGGTCTCCACCTTCCTTCCCCACCAGAGTACCACCAAGCCCACCAGGCACAACCCTGGCAATGGTGCGGACCTGCAAATCTGTGCTCCAGATGCTGTGCTCTGCTCCTTATAAAAACTTGTAGTAGTCATCCTCTCCCCTTTTCCCAGCCAGCGGTTTTGAGGAAGAGTTTTTCTTGTGAAGTCCCCTGTGCGTGCTTTCATTCTTTCTCTCTCTTTCTCTTTCACTTCTCTCTCTCTCTGATCAGTGCTCCCTCCCCATCACAGCACCCACAGTTCTTTTCTCCCCCTAATCAACTGTCTGCAGCTCCTATTTTCCATGTTGTGGCCATTTTTCTACCTCTAGTTGTGCAGTTTTGTTTTCTCAGTCCTCAGGTTGATTTTTTGGGTGTTCAAAACGATTTGATATTCATCTAGCTGTGTTCAAGGGCTGAGGCAAGATTAGGGTTCCCCTACTCTTTTGCCAACTTGACTCCTTGTTTTTGGAATGAGTTTTTGCTGCACCATCTATTTGGAGTCACCTAGTCCTTTGAAACCCTGAGTCCCATTTGTGAATGGGCTAGTTTTCTGGGATAATAATAAAGTGAGTGGTTTACCCTATTTTTATCTGTGAAAACCTAATTAGAGAAATAAAAACAAATTATTTAACCTTATTCTCATCAACTCCATGGCCTAATTAAGTTGAAATTGCAGGTCATTGTATAAAAATTAGTTATGTTTCACGGCGCCTGGGTGGCTCAGTTGCTTTAGCATCCCACTCTTGATTTCAACTCAGGTCATGATCTCACATTTCATGAGTTAGGGCCCACATTGGGCTCCACCCTGTCAGTGTAGAGCCCACTTGTGATTTTCTCTCTCCCCCTGTCTCTGGCACTGCCCCTACCCCCGCTTATTCTCTCTCTCTCTCTCTCTCTCTCTCTCTCCCTCCCTCCCTCCCTCCCTCCCTCAAAAATAAATAAATAAACTTAAAAAAAATTTAAATAGTTAAGATGGTAAATTTTAAAAAGTCAGTTATGTTTCTTTAAAAGCATATACCAGACATTGAAGGTATGAAATAATTCTGAACAGCCTACTAATGATCTTACTCATCACTACTTGAATTACAACATATTTGATAGCATTATTGGGTCATAGATCTTCATATCTGCACAAGAAGCCACTTGGTTTAGTGAAAATTATTCAAGCATTAGAGACAAATCAGGCAGGATTGATAACTGTTACCTTCTGGTTTTTATGACAAATTACTTAGATGTCTCTGATCCTTAGTTTTCTTATCTGTAATAGGAGGTTAATAATAGAACCTACTTGATGGGGTTGTAATGAGGATGAAATTAATTTATATATAAAGTCCAACTTAGCGGTTGGTAACTGACAGCTCTTACTAATTATTTTTTCTCATAGTAATTAAGAAACACCTTCTAAAAAGTCATTCCCTTTGTGCCTTTTATAGCATGAGAAGCTGATGCATGAATTGGAAGAGGAGAGACACTTACGTCTTCAGAGTGAGAAGCGGTTGCAGGAGGTGACACTGGAGTCTGAGCGCAACCGAGTTCAGATGCGTGGTCTGCAGCAACAATTCTCTAGGTACGCCTCTGAACTGAGCCTCTTGATTCTGGAGGTGCATCTCTTCCTGCACCAATAGCACTTGTGCTTGAGTTTTCATTGTGAAAGCTTCTCTTGAATTTGAGAAGCTAATTTCCTAAGAGCTTAGACCTTCTTTTCTGGCCCAGCCATCAGATAGTATTGGAGCTGATTGGCTGAGACTTGATATTTGCACCTCACATAGTCTTGACTTTATTGGATCTGGTTGTCTTTTCTTTTCTCATGGCTTTCCAAGGGATCTTCCAGGAAGAAGTAGTTTCTGTGTGGCCTGTAGGAATGCCCTGTGAAAGATCAACCAGGAGGATGAAAGTTTACCAGTTATTATAATTCTATTTTAAAGTGGACAGAGAATGTGAATCTAATTGTTCAGGAAGCACTTACTCAGTACTTAAAGGAAACATTTACCAATGGTTAAAAAAATCTAAGTCAATGTGTTTCTTTCCTTTAAAAAGACGTAACTTGAATTTGGAAGGAGGCTTCTGATTAGATTTAATTCCTGAACAGTCAGAATCTTTCAGCTACCAATTATAGTTACTATGGGACCAGTTGAAGGTTCAATCTATTATTTAAAGTCTGTTCAATTCCATGGAAAAAACACAGACTTGGGCAGTTCCCATCCTGGGACCTGATAAGGGAACTCTGTGAAAGACGATTTATTTTCATTTCTGTATTTCACTTCACCATTTGCAAAATCAGGGAATTAATTTTGCGTTATTTTTTTCTCTTTCTTGAGGTTATCCCAGGCAGAATCAAGTTTGAGAAGTTGCCTTAAAACTTTTCCGATCAATCTATGTGGATCATCTGTTTAATTTCCTATTGGGATTTGGATGTGATCAGTGATAGATGATTTGGCTTCCTCATTATGAAGCTTTTATAATGATAGTTTAAGCTTTGAATGCATTGCAGGGAGAAACCAAAGTTGAGCCTACAGATGATTTATTTCATCGTGATGAATACCATGAATGTTTGTGACTTTGGTTTAGAGACTTCTTAGGGGAGCAGGTTAGAAAGGATGGGTGACTCCTCTGTATTCTGAGTCATAATTTAACATCCCATTCCACTCTCTGAGCCCATGATAATACACAGGTGCTGTAGAAATGCACCAATCAATAGTTTAACAAATGTTTGTCCCACTCCTCATAAGCTATTACTTACACAACCTTGTGCTCAATTTTTCATTTGGTTTGATGGCAGCTCTCACTTTATGTCTCCCAACTTGAAATAATAGATCCAGCCCCCACTTTTGAAGCAACTCTAAAACAAGCACTGCTTTGTAATACTTGCCATTTTAATGATATAGGAAAGGAGGAGGTAGATTGCCCTACCCTTCTTGCACTGTCTAATTGAGATGTCTCTGTGTTCAAGCTATTGATTTACAGAGCCGGAGACATATGGCACAGTAAATTATTTTCATATGATACCAGGTCATCTGCTGTAAATCAGATGACACCCATACAGATTTGAGTTGCACCAGAGCCAAGGCTACATCCTAAGCTGAAAGAGAAGATAATTATATGTCGAACAAATAGTGATTGGTTCTACACTCCACATTTTCCACCACTATATTCAGTTTCCTAATGTAAAGCATCATTGGAACTGAAAAGTTCAAGTCCAATTACAGCCAAAGAACTAATGTAATTCAGCAATAGATGGGGGAAAAAAAAGCATATATCGCAGGTAGGATAGTTAGGCAATAATTTAAGTAGAACCACTGAACCGTTTTTGATGGCCTTTCACATCTTAAACTGTGGTTTATGAGATATTTCTAGTTATGTTTACTTGAACAGTCTTGTTGCTATAACTTAGGTCTTTGTAAAATTCTCTGTATTATAGAACATTTGTATAGCTCATCACCTTTGGATGTGGTCAGCATCTAAATGCCCATATGTATATGGATAATTTTCTCCTTCTTCTCCCTGGGTTAATGAGTTTATTTTGTACATCATGCTGTCTGAGATGTAGATTTACTTTGAGTGTATTTATGGGATGAGTTTACTTTGAAAATAATGCTAGTAACTCACCTTTTCAAAAGACACAAAGTAGCTTACAGTAAAAGGTAGTTTTACAATAAGACTAATAAAATAATAATAGAAAATAAAAGCTATAAAAGGATAATGTGGCAAGTTATCATTCTTACATGGCCTGACATGTTTTCTGACAGTGAGCATTTGATTTACCTCTAACATTCCTTGTGGACAACATCAAAAGGAATGTATAACAGCATATGTAATCGTTATCTCCTAGACAAAGGCTGCCACTCCTCAGGGAGAGAGACATTATCTCTGGTAACAAACTCATACCAGAACACATCCCTCGGCCCCTTCAGAGATGGCACCGGAGGATATAATAGACAGTGGTCCAAAATGGTTCAGAGGAGGATTAATTCTTAGAAGTACTGCTACTTCTGTAATCTCACTTATGTCTACAAAGTTAAGGAATTTATGAAGTTCACAGTATGTGAAATAGGAATGCTGGGTTCATATCTAAATGATAATGAGTAAAATAGAACTCCAGTGCTCACGGTTCTCAAGTCAGGCACTGTACTGCAAGTTCACGGCAACATCTAAATATACATGTGTTGTATCTTTTTAGTCCTTTTTTATTAACCTGGAGCACAGAGACATGAGATGTTGAGGACTGGGTGGAGCTACGAGAAGTATTTTCCTCGTATAGTTGATGGTGTTGTCACTATGGGGCCATCTGAACAGTAGTAAAGGAGGTACTGAGTCTCAGATTCAAGATGAGGTGAGGCATTGGAGAGGAAAGCAGATAGTGAAGTTAGAAGCTGGGACAATTAAGTGTATGTATGAGGTAGAGTTCAGGCATCAGAATGAGCACTGCAGCATAATTAGTCCAGGGCTTGATTTTATGCAGTTTCAGTGAGGTGATACGGTGGCTTAAAGCTACCAGGCAAACCTGAACATTGTAATTATCTGGGGTAATGAGTAAGGAGATCACTTAGGCCATAAACATCTGTAAAAACATTTGCATGAGTAATTCTCTTTTTATGTGGCCACCAAATCTTCACTTATAATCCCCCCACCCTTTTCCTCTTGACCTCTGATTAGGGTATAATGATCAACAGTGGTCCAAAATTTGGGTAATAAAAAAAGGGAGAGAGATGTGACCATAGATTACATAATCAGCTCTAAGCTCATAAATCATAAATTGCCTGTACTGAGGATGATTTGGGAAGCCATAACAAGCTTGATTCTGACCATTACATCCTTTAATATAAATATGGAGAATAGAAAAGGTGTTTCCAAATTAAACCGTTGCCATAGATGAAGGAACATTTCAATAGGGTGGTGCTTAGAGACAGGTGGCTTCTTTGTCTTGCTATTTGGTGATATAAATCAAAGATGCCTTCCAAATGTCATAATGATTATTTGACCTGTCATCTGTGTGGTATACATGGCTGGGCACATTTTATGTGGGATTAGCTTTGTGCCCACCCTTCTATAATTGGGTAGCCGTCTCTACCCTCCCTTTAACTGTTCTATTGAAGTGTGCATCTCTAGGCAGCTGAGGTAATAATGCTGTGAGTGAGGCTATGTCACTGCTTTCCCTCCTATGTAAAGATGATTAGTGTTGGAACCCCCAGCGTCATTACCTTGAGTGAATGAGGTGGTTGTGCATCCCTTAGATTCACCTAGAGAAGCACTTAAGGAACACTCTCTCCAACCAGGTGGGTAAAATAACAATGATTTAAAAAAAAAAAACAGATTTGTGGAGAAATCAGCAATACAGAGTTCTGATATCATGTCACCCATGCATGATTTACACCTGTATTTGAGTTGGTTCCTTTGGAAGCAGTACAGTCAATGTGTGGATTATTGCTGAAAGCTGTTGCTCTTATCAGACAATCAACCATTTTTATTGTGTGTATAATAAAATAGAACACAGTATGTATCCTCACAAAATGTAGACTCCACATGGAAACGACTTATGTATGTAAATGAACAAAAAAACCCCACATATATAGCGTAGCTGTAAATAAAGGGAACTTTTATCCAAATTCAAGACAGCCAAACTTGATATTTGTTAATGGCATGTTATCATGCAAAAGCATGAATCAAGCCAGGTGAAATAAATGAGTGATTGCCTAGTGCTACTAGCAATAATAATACACATGGTTATCATATGACAGCTCTGTGCTGCAGTATATTTGAAGCTTTAAATTAGAATCAACCTGGTAGACTCACCACCACGAAGACATATTTCATAAACTATCTACTGTTAGCAACCCATATCGCACTCATAGCATCATTAGGAATTAGTTAGTGCTTCTCCACAGCCTTGAAATGTTCCCCGTGTGTGTGTGTGTGTGTGCACATGCAAGTGCTTGTATGTGCATATTTACACCATGCAGTGTAAGTTTAAGTAAAGGGAACAATTAAGCTTTGTCACCCATAATAGGCAAGGGTAGTTAAAAATCACCCAAATGGAGTCCAAGCTTTCACTCTCTACCTCCAGGATTTCTTTTCACCTGTTCTGACCTTCTCTCCCTGCACAGTTATCTGCTGCCTTGAAGCTATTTCTTTGCTTACTGTAACTGGGATTTCTTCTATCACAGTTGATTGCTATGCTTAAGTGCAGTCGGCTGCATGCTGAACTTGAAGGAGACGTAAATTGAGATGGTTTTACTACTTAACTCGTTCACTGGTTGCTGTTCACATTATCGGCTCTCAGAAACTTTATGGAATCCTAGGGTTCATTTTCTGCTGCCCATTTGGAAGCTGTAGGCACCTGGCATAGAAGTGTGTGTTGAAGAGGATAATATGCCCTTAAATGTTCTACCCACGTATTCCCTTCTGCCTCTGTATCTGTCTGGTGCATTAAAAGAACATTTTCTCTACATCTTTAGAAGGAGTAAAACATAACAAGATGAGAAAAGCTGTCAATTGACCTTAGGACAATCGATAGCACAGAGCTCTTCTGCCCCTTTTCTATATTTGTTCCCATCTCAGACCTTTGTCAACTTTAACCTATCACAGGGGCTGGTTCTCCTGAGCGTCTTGTTCCTCCTGATGAATATAGAGGGAAATTTTCTGTTGATTTGGAGTTGCTATTTCCACGCTATAAGCAATATTTCTAGCTAAGACTTTTCATAAGAATGGAGGTCTCTCATCTCCTTTGAGAAAATCTACCAGAAGTTTAAAATGAGAAGGCAGTGCTGGTTAAATGATAAATTTTCTTCAAATCACACAGATGGAAGAAAGATTTTTAAATAGCATCTTTTAAAATGCCTCATTCACATAGTATGGATCATGTTTTAATGTAAGAAGTTTATATCTTAGCGATCTAGTGTTTAAGCTCTTGCTTCAGCAAAGCAGAGGGAGACTAAAACCAACTATAAGAGAATGGCTGGGGGGAGGGGGAATGGGGAAGACCATTTTCAGCTCCCTGAGCAACAGCTAACTTAATAATAAGCATTTCTTAATTCCTTTGTATTTCTGTTTCTGCATAAGGCATGATGACATTGTCAAATGTTTCCTAAATTCTTAATAGAGGTATACGTTGTTGAGTAGAAAACTTAGAAGTTATATTGTGTGTTATTTATCTCTAGTAGTGAAAATAGTATTAACACAGACTATAGTTTCGGTTTTATTTCACAGAGCAACATCTTATTAAATGGGCTTTCTAGGATGTGGTTCTAGCTCCATTTCTTTTTTAAAAAATTTTTTTAAATGTTTATTTATTTTTTGAGAGAGACAGAGCACGAATGGGAGAGGGGCAGACAGAGGGGGAGACAGAATCCAAAGCTGGCTCCAGGCTCTGAGCTGTCAGCACAGAGCCTGATGGGAGGCTTGAACTCACAATCTGCGAAATCATGACCTGAGCCAAAGTCAGACACTTAATGGACTGAGCCACCCAGGTTCCCCTCTAGCTTCACCTCTAGCTAACTTAATCACTTTGGTTAAGTAATTCGACCTTTTTAGAACTCAGTTTGTTCATTTGTAAAGTGAAAGAGTTGAATTGCTTATAGTTTTATAATGCTTCTTACAGTTTTTAAAAGACAGTGAATTTAAACTATACTTAAACTGAAATGTATTACTTGAGTGAAGTTGTAACCAGACCTTCTTGAAGTTCTAACCACCAGGCTTTTGTGTTGGGAACCTGGAGTGAACTATCTTGCTCTCTACAGTATGATCCTTGTGTAGCTCGGTGGGGGAGGGGGAGACGGTGGGCTTTCACCAGGTCTATTTTGGTTACTTGACTCTGGAGACATCAAGATTAGAAAGCTGCCGTGCCCAGATGAAATATTTCTGTTGAGGACAGACAAAATTGAATACTCAGAAACCTGACTGGCAAAAGGAAGCTACAATCCTCTGCAGTGGACATAACCATTATTGCTCTCGGCTCTGATGTTGTCTGCATTAGGATTTATTTGAACTGGCTCAGAAAAAGCCTGAACAGAAAGAACTTTATGACACCCAGAATTGTTTTCACTTTTAAACAATTTCTCTGAAGAAATAGCCATCAGTAAAAACGAACAACCAACAAAACAAACAAAAACGGTGATTTAGTTTCTCTTCTAAACTTTTTTTTTTTAATTACCCATCGCACTCTTACTGTGTTACTGTCCCCACCCCAACCTATTTTTTTTTCTTCTAAGAAAATACAGGATATAGAATCCATTTTATTTTAAAATTGTAAACTATGTTGATTCTTACTGTCAATAATAAATACTTTTTTTGGTCAGGTCTACAGAAAATCCATTTTGTAGGTGTACAGTTTGATCAGTTTTGACAAACATACACCATCATATAACTACCGCTGCCATCAAAATATAGCATATTTTCCTGCCCTTGAAAAGTTTCTTTATTTCAGTTTCTTGTCCATTCCAATTCCATACGCCAAATGTATGAACAATGACTGATCTCCCTCCCTATAGTTTTGCCTTTTCCAGAAAATCATACAACTTAATTTATCAAGTGTTTCACTTTCTGTGTCTGGTTTCTTCCACCTAGTGTGTCTTTTGATATGCATCCTTGTTGTTGCATGTGTCAGTAGTTCATTCCCTTTTATTGCTTAGTAATATTCCATTGTAAAAAAAAGTACCTATTTGTTTATCCATGCAGCTACTCATGGGTTTCTTCCAGTTTTAGGAGTATAAAGTTGCTATAAACTTGCAACTTTCATGCTCTAGTTTCATTGTTTTCCATTTCTCTTGGGTATATAACTAAGAATCGGATTACAAACTCATGTAGGAAATATATGTTTAACTTTACAAGAAACAGCCAAACTTTTTCCAAAGTAGCTGTGCAATTTTGCATTCTCACTAACAAAGATTAGGAGTTATTCCATGTTAACAAATGCATCTGGAAAACCAAAACCCAGATACAGAAAACCACACAAGAAATACCTGGCTTATTCAGTTATTTTAAGGTGAACACTTGTAACCAACATCAAGTCAAGAAAGAAAACTCTGCTAGCCCCCCAGAGGGCCCTAGGGGCCTCTTCCCAATTTCAACCTTCATCTTCCCCCCACTAAATAACTAATATCTTGGTTTTAGAGCAATAACCTCCTGGTGTTTTGAATAGTGTTATCACTTAATGTGCATCCCCAGACACTTTAGTTTAGTCTTGGTTGTTTGTTATAAAACTGGTTATATATTTTAGGTTTCTTTTAATGAATAGCTTGCCTTCCATCACTTGATTTTCTTTCAGATATCTACTGAAGAACCTGGAGCATTTGACCTACACAGTTTATCAGTTTAAATTAAATTAGTTGTTTTCTATTCTTGGGGCAATTGAACATGTTTCTCTGTCCTCCATATTTTCTGCAAATTGGCATCTGTTTCTATACTTTGCTGCTAGTAATGATCTAAATAAGGAGTTCAGGGTTGTTGCCTAAGGAGTGGAGATCTTTTCTCATATCCCCATATATTTCTTACACTACAACCAATAACCTTTTCCATAATAGGCATTCAATAAACATTTGTTGGTTGAAGAATGAATGAATGAATGAATGAATGAATATAAGAATGAATGAATATCTTCACTTAAACAGAAAGATGCAGCCAGAATTGCACTATGTACGACTAAGGTTAACCATGGAAGAATTTTAAAGGTAGTGTGTTTATGATAGAAATTTGCTTCCAAGAGCAGTTGTAGAATGGCCTTCCCTGTGAATCTGTAAAATTTTGATAATAGTCATCATTCTTAGAGTCATAAACCATGATGGCCGGGGAGGATGAAGACCCGATTTTCCATTCCTGAGCTTCTATGATAGAGTACTCACCTATAAAAGATGAGTTGCCTTTTCTCAGAATATTCTTCGCAGAATTCCTGTCTGCAGGGCACTAAATGGAATTTGGTGCATTAAAAGTTTACTTCCCATAGGGCAAAGTTTACTTTCAGAGAGTGTTTTATGACCCTCAGATAACATTTATACGAGTGTTTCTATGGTAGCGTATGGGGCAAATGCAATGGCAGCAATCTGAGGAGTGAGGATTATTTTCTGATTACCTTTTTCGTCCATAAGCAGTGCCTTTAATGAATGGTATCCCCACAGAGTGTGTCTCTGAGTGCTGGCTGTAAACACTTGGAACTCTTCTTTGGGATCCTTGATATAATTTGTGAAAAATTATTCAGTTAACATGGTTCTTGTTTATAAATATGTACATCTGCTGTTAACGAACAGCCTGGAGCTTTTAGGAATGTTCTGAGAATAAAACAGAGAATTAGCTGTGCTGAAGCTGTGGGCTTCTGACAAAAGAAACATGTTGTGGTTTTCATTAAATTGTGTTTCAGGGGGCGCCTGGGTGGCTCAGTCGGTTAAGCGACCGACTTCGGCTCAGGTCATGATCTTGCGGTCCATGGGTTCGAGCCGCGCGTTGGGTTCTGTGCTGACAGCTCAGAGCCCGGAGCCTGTTTCAGATTCTGTGTCTCCCTCTCTCTGCCCCTCCCCCGTTCATGCTCTGTCTCTCTCTGCCTCAAAAATAAATAAACGTTAAAAAAATTAAAAAAAAAATTGTGTTTCAGAATTCTTTGTATTTTTCTTCTGACTGAAGGTTTTCACCTTTCATTTGGAGTAGTAGCAAGTGACAGGATATATTTTCACAAAGTACAAAGATGAGTTTCTTTTGCCATGTTTAATGTAGTTTTTGCAACATTTCAAACTTCTCTTTTATAATAAGCATTTTTATTATTATTGATAGCAACATAGTCACAAATATCATGTTTTATACTTCTTTTATTTTTCAATGTTTCCAAAACCATCCCTTACATTATTTCATTCAGTTTTCACTTTAACCTTTGGCATTGTAAGCAAAGGCACATTGTGATATCATAATTTTAATAAATAACACTATTACAACTTTACCAAAATGAAGTGACTTGTCCACAGTCACATGGCTAGGTGGATCTCAGTCTAGACCCCAGGACTTCTGGCATCTGGACAAATATTGTCTATTTCCTCGTTAATTCATTTTGTAGTTTATGATCATTGATAGAAAAATGAAGATACTAAAAATATTAGAAACAATTGTGTTTCATGTAGATTTCAGCCTTGATCGTATATGTAGACATTCTGCCACTGACCAGGTTTCTTAGACTTATCATCAGTTGACTGAGATTGTACCCAAAGAAACTTGGGCCCCAGTGATTAATGAAATTCTATTAAATTAAAAGGAGATCTTGGTAGCCACTGTTTTCCCATTTCAGAGTCCATAAAGAAGTTTCTGTAGTTGTCTCTCTTTAGTGCGTATCCCTTTTATAGCCTCTACTTTCTTAGTATATTTCTGTACAGCATCATCAAACCAGCTGGACTGATGATGAAAATGGTACCTTCAGACATCTAGCCTACCACCAAAATACAATTATATTTATTACATGAACTGTGTAGTCGTTGAATTTAGCTGAGATGACCCAGATTTCCCCTTGGCTCTGGACTTGGACAGTATGTATTTAGCTAATAAAACCCAGTTCCAAATTCACTTTCTCTCTGATGTTTTTTTTTTAATTCCACTTTCCTCAATTATTATACATATTGTAAATACATTAAGTATATATTTTTTCTTGCTAACGGTTTTGGACCTCAATATAGTATATTCCCCCAGTAGAGTGTAAACTTCTTATAGCTTTTGACTGATACATAGTAGGTGTTTTGTAAATGTTGAAATAAATATTTCCAATTGGCCCTATTGCTATATTAAGCTACCATTTATTGAACCCCTACTCTGGATGACATTTGGCTATTCTGCCGTATCATATTTACCTAAATCACTTTCAGATTCCTAAATTACTTTATTTTATTCACTTTAAAAATTTTTCACTCAGATAGTATTGTTGCACAGGCAGTAAGTTTTTACAAGAACTACTGAGACCAAAAAGTATGACAGTTTAAAAAGAAAATGACAAAATTGGTTTGACTGTGCTAAGCAAGGTAGAGGGGCACAAAATAAGTCATTTCCCCTCTCTCTAAGGATCTTATGGTAAAGAAAGAGTCACACTTGGAAAAAACTAATGCTAGATGAAATCAAATCTTTACTGCAAGAAAGGGAGAAAAAAAAATGACCTAAGAAAAACTGAGCATGTCAGAAAGGGATTTATTTGAGATCACTATTGAAGGATGTGTAGGTGAGGAGGATTTAATACAGAACTGAAGGAAGGGCATTTTAGGTTAAGAGAACAGAACGCAAAGATAGGTCTAAAGGTGTGAGTATCCGTGATGGGTTTCAGAAGCAGCTAACAGTTGTGTATTGCTCGAGCTTAGTTCTGCTAAGGCCCTTATTTCACACTAGCTGTTTGAATTTAGGCCTTTGTCATCCCTTTGCATCCTGGGTAGTGAAAGAATGCCTGGCCTACCTTTGCAGGTTGATCTTATGAATATCTCAATCACACAAGTCAGTCTTACTTTGAACCCTTTTCCTGAAGCCCAGCGGTCACCTTTGATGTCAGAAAACACTTAAAGAATTGATTTCTATTCCCTCAGCAATTCACATTATTGTCAAGAGAGTCCCTAGTGAAGTAGTAATATATTTAGTATACTTCCAATATGCATGACACCTATAACACTTACAAGTCTATTGCCTTTTCAGAAACAATCACCAAAGCACACGCTATGTTATCAGGAAATACCCTACAGGTCTTTGTAATAGATTTGAATGGTTTCAAGATTCTGCAAACTCGGACTTTATAAGCAGTCTCTCCTGAGTAAAGAATTGAGTGGTAGAGTAGTAAGGCTGTAGTTACTGCCTCAATTCATGGAAAGCCCAGTTCAGGAAAGGCCAGGACCTTAGAGGTTGCAATGACAGTGAGAACATCCATCATTTAATAAAACCTGAATGAAGCACAGAAGGACAGCATCTAAATGCACAAGGAGAGAACTCTCAGATGGAAAAAACAGCAAAGTTGCACACTGGAAACTTCGACAATGACCCTTTGTTTTTTTTTAAGTATATTTGTTTATTTTGAGGGAGAGAGAGAGTGAGAGAGAGCGAGCGAGCATGTGCATGAGTGGGGGAGGGGCAGAGAGAGGAGAGAGAATCCGAAGCAGGCTCTGAGCTGTCAACACAGAGCCTGATGTGGGGCTCAAACTCATGAAACTGTGAGCTCATGACCTGAGATGAAACCAAGAATTGAACATTCAACCAACTGATGCTCCCAGGTACCCCTAAAATGACCCTTTAAACATAAGATATATGAGATGTGTATTTAACTCATTAGCTTTTTATTAGCATTTAAAGAGAACTTACCAGATATCAGGTACTATTCTAGGTACCAGGGATATAGCAGTTTGTAATAGAGGAACCATCATATTACTTATAATTTAATTCATTTTTTTCTTATTAAAATTTTTTAATGTTTATTTTTGAGAGAGAGAGAGGGAGAGAAGGAGACAGAGCATGTGTGAGGGAAGGGAAGAGAGGGAGGGAGACACAGAATCCAAAGCAGGCTCCAGGCTCTGATCTGTCAGCACAGAGCCTGACTTGGGGCTCAAACTCATGAACTGTGAGATTATGAACTGGGCCGAAGTCAGATGCTTAACTGACTGAGCCATCCAGATGCCCCACATGTAATTTAATTCTTAAAGCAACTCTCCATGGGAAATATTCCAATTATCTCTCTTTTACAGATGACAAATCTGTGGCCTATGTGGGTTAAATAGTTTACCCATTGTCATACAGCTTGAATGTATTATAGCTGGGATTTGAACTTAGCCATTACTCTGTGATGTTTCCTGTTTGTTATCCACAAAAGAAAAAAAATGAGCTAAAGTGTACTGAGTGTTGACCTTTTACTATGTGGGATTTGGGAATGTGCTTTAAACATGTAATCTCTTCGCTGACAAACTCTATGAGGAAGTATTAGCATCCATATTTTATAGAAAAGAGAAATAAAGCCCAGTGAAGTTGAATGATTTGCAAAAGGTCACACAGCCACTAAATAGCTAAGCCAGGATTCCATTCAGGCTCATTTGTCCTTTGACATATATTCCCTTTCTATTGTATACTATGAAATTAATAGAAGTTAAGATTCTCAAAGAGGAGGTTTTTACTTCAGTCTTTGTGTTTGGAGAAATTAAAAACAGTGTTTTAGATGTATGCTACTTTCTGAAATGTTTCTTCCAGTGTCTTTGAGGATCCATGTGTATCCATTTATTGCTTGGGGTATGTTCTACATGACTAACAAGTTTCTCTGTCATTTAGCACAAGACACAAAATGTGGTTGTAGGCATGTGTTTTCTAACCAACTCATTCTGAAACTTATAGAACTTTGTACTAATTAAATTCATATATCAGTGTGTCCTTTTCAAGAATTGCTTGATTAATGAACCCTTAACAATTTGAGAAATGGATCTTCAGTTAAATTTGAAATGAATGCTGGATACAAATATGATGATTTATGGAGTTCACCATCCTCTCCACTGTACCCCTTCTCAAAAACCCTCATCTAGATTTCCTTCTCCTTTTCAATGTTTCAGTCAATATTTTTCTCCTATTTTCATATAAATGTAATCATCAAATTACACGAAGAAAGAGAAAAATGTGCCAGGTAGAGAAAAGTAGATGCTTAATATACTATAATTAATCTAAGAAGAAAGTGGGATTTGTGTATACATGTGTATGTGGACATGCAAACAAACACATTGAAAGAAATGTATTTAGAAGGACAAAGTAAAACTTTAAAAATAGCTATAGATATTAGAACAGAGAATGGAACGCGAATAGAAGCTAAGTTTCTCTGAATAAACTTTAAGAATTTGACTTTAGAGGGACACGTGAGTGGCTCAGTCAGTTGAGCCTCTGACTTTTGTTTTTGGCTCAGGTCATGATCCCAGGTTTGTGGGATTGAGCCCCACATCAGGCTCCATGCCAGTAGCTCAGAGCCTGCTTCAGATTCTCTCTCTTCCTCTCTGTCTGCCCCTCCACTTCTCTTGCTCTCTAAATAAACTTTAAAAAATAAAATAAATTAAAAAAGAATTTGACTTCAGAAATATTAAAATATTTAATATAATTATAACATCTCATTTAAAATTTCACCCATTGAAAACACAACAAAACAAATACATCTAACTGTTGGTGACAAAACTACACATGCACAAAATCATTTGAAATGACTTCCAGGCATAGAATTTTATATATCTATATTAGGATTTATTAATGACAAAAACATACACACAACATAAAAACAAAAAGACACAATGTGTTGTACACCTAAAACTAATTCCATGTTATTATCTGTCAAATAGAAATTAAAATGGAACAAAATATAAATTCAATTATCTGGAAAACAAAGAAGTAATTATTTTTAGTAATCATATTTTTGGAGGCAGTGTTAATGTTGTCATCCTGAGACAGTAGTTAAAACGTTGCATGATCCAATTTGAAAAGGCTTCTACCAGTCAAAAATGTTTCCATTTGTGCATCAATAAGAGTAATGACTGCAGTGTATTGAAAGGCACCATCTATGTTTAAATCCTTTCATTCATAATGGTACAAAACAACCCCAACACAAATTTTCGAGGATGCTAGAGAACCAACTCATTATTTTATTTTTTTATTTTTAAAAATATTTTTATATTTATTTTTTGAGAGACAGAGCACAAATGGGGGAGGGGCAGAGACAGAATGAGGCACAGAATCTGAAGCAGGGTCCAGGCTCTGAGCTGTCAGCACAAAGGCCTGACACAGGGCTCGAACCCGCAAACTGTGAGATCATGACCTGAGCCAAAGTTGGATGCCCAACCGACTGAGCCACCCAGGTGCCCCATCATTATTTTCAAAACTGATAAATAACGTAAAAAAAAAAAATCAAGCATTTATCCTGCCTTTCTTTAAGAACTATAACTAAATCACTGTTGGGTGGGAGGGCAAGTTTCTTTTCATAGGATATTTAGGTTAATAAATGAAAAACAGGATGATATAATTAGAATGTTATTAAGAATGTCATTAGAATTGCAACTCCTAATGAAATAATGGGTCTAGGCAGTGAGCATCATTGGCTGATAACATCACAGAGAGAAACAGTTCCCATTGTGTGTGTATGATAGAAATACCCGGGGTGCCCGGGTGGCTCAGTCGGTTAAGCGTCAGACTTCGGCTCAGGTCATGATCTCATGGCTAGTGAGTTCAAGCCGTGCGTCAGGCTCTGTGCTGACAGCTCAGAGCCTGGAGTGTGCTTCTAATTCTGTGTTTCTCTCTCTCTCTCTGCCCCTCCCCTGCTCACGCTCTGTCTCTTTCTCCTTCAAAAATAAATAAACATTAAAAAAATACCCAACACCATCTATGAAAACATCTTACACAAAAATAAGCTTGAATCTAATCAAACCTAAAGATCTAATGACCAATTTATGGGAAACATCATGAGAATAAGTTGGAGAAAAATCCAAACTATGGGGAATTTTACAGGAAGAACAGCCGGGTTTCTTCAACAAATAAACTGCAAAGAAAGAAAAGAGGATGTGAAAAAACCTGTAGATAAAGGGTCTTAAGAGATGTTGTGGGAACATTATTTGGATCCTGATTTGAAGAAATAGTGAAAAGAATTGGTTGGAAGATTTGTATACTTTCTGAACATTTGATATAGTTCATGTTTTTAAGTGTGGTGATATATGGGCACATTTTTTTTTTTAAAGTGCTTCATGTTCTAAACACACAATTTGACATAAATATGTGATTTGCTTTTAATAATTGTGAGGGAGAATCAGGAGTAAGGATGATGAAGCCTCATTGGCTTTGAGTTTTTTATAGTGAAGCTGTATGTTGAGTAGATGAGAGTTTCTTTTTAAATTTTTTTAAATGTTTATTTTTGAGAGAGAGAGAGACAGAGTGTGAGCCGGGGGAGGCTTAAAGAGAGGGAGACATTTTTGTGAGTTTCTTATATTTTAACTTCTACTTTTGTAGAAGTTTGTAACTTTTCATTAAAAACAAAAAGAACCTCAAAAACATGCAGTTTCTTGTAGATTATTAGCTGTAATCTTAATATTGCTAAAGAAATTAACAGAACTTAATACAATTATTCTTTCATTTATATGCTTGTAATTTTCTAAAGTTAATTTCATTACAGCCTGACCCCTAACATTTACAGAGCCTAGGGCAAGTGTATAAGAAATGTGGCCATATTCCACGGGTCTAAATATGCAAAAATCATAAATCAAGCTAGCAAACTGCCAAATGAAATATGTTCTAGTCTCTTACCTTGATGAATATACCTTCATCAGGTCCTGGAAGACCAGATTTGAGTTTAAAATTCTCTCATTCCTTGGTGTTTTTTGCTGGCTTGTGGTTGTACCGACAACCAGTTCCTAAGTCCCAGCATGCAGCCCAATCCTTGGGTTATCTGCCTTTCTCTCCCTACCCCAGGCCCCGTCATCCCATACCACAAGGGGCCTTAGTGCACCCAGCGGACACCCTAGCTTTTAGGTGTCTACCCTGCCCACACTCCTTCCCTACTGTCACTTCTTGGGACTTAAGAGCACAGAGAGGCCTCGCACTGGTCCTGGCAATAGGCTCAGGGCCATTTGGAAGGAAATTGCTGGTTCACAAGTAAACAGACCATCATGGGACAGAGGGGAGGCACATCTTCTTGACTCTAAGGAGTCCTCATATGATAGAAAAGAGGGGTTACAGAAGCATCAGAGTGGAGTCTCCTAGTGCTCACAGCTCAGACCTTGATATATCATGCCTGGGATAGGACTGTTAGGTTAAATTCTACAACTCCTACGAGAAACCTTTAATTTTGCTTTCATGGTTTGATATATTTTATTGCTTTTTACATTTGGCTTTGCAAATATTGATAACAGTTTAAGTGAAATACAAACTGAACATTAATCTTCCTAAAAAAATTATTTTTTTGCTCTCAAAGTGTATTTAGCAATTTCAAAGGCTTTAGCTGCCTGTCTACTTTGTAGAATTAACATCAGCTCAAAACATATTCAGGAAAAAAATCCCTAATTTTTCAAACCATCCTTGAAGGAATAGATGTGTCCAAGGTGGGGACACTGGACTATACTACCTTAACTCTACAACACAAATACAATTGTGCTCACCCAGAGAGACACTGCTATGTTAAAGTTGGCAGAAAACTTTACTAGAAGAAGGAAGGATATTCTTGGGGAACAGCTGTAAACAGAATTCAGCAAGGACAACTGCTTTGATTGCCCCCTGGCTTATCATTTGGGGACAAGTTTCATACTAAAAATTATTCAAAGTATAAGGCCAGCAATAGACTCCCTGCAAACATCTGGCTCTGGGTCAGCTCTAATAGAACAAGGCAATCATGAGACCGTCCGCTCTACCCTACAAATGTCCAGATGCCACTACATTGGACATTAGACATTGGACACTCAATGTAGTGGCATCTGGACATTTATAGGAGGCAAATTATAGAGTAGCTCTGACAATAATTTTATATTAAACTAAATGGATGCTACTCTTTTGTCTGCACAAAGACTTGGAAGGGATTCTAAGATTTTTATGTCTTACTAAAAATGGCATTACTATTATTGTTGCTAGTATTTCAGCTGAGAGTTTGCATCAGAAGTGTAGCTGGTAATTATACTGTTCATCTATTCCTTCAGCAGATACTTATGAGTGTTTTTACTGTGTATTATCAGGCTCTGTTATGGATATTCTGTGCGTATATGTGCCTGGGTTTGTGTGTGTTGACTTAATCCTTGCAGTTAACCACTGAAATCTATGGCACTGTATCTATTTAAAAATGAGTAAACTGAGGTTCAGAGAGCTAAGGCCACAAAACAAGTAAGTGCTTCTATATTGTACTTCCAAAGTTTTATGCTCTTTCTATATTTTGTACTGCCCTTGATCTTCCCATTTTTTGTATGGAGAATTTTGCACTTCTATCTCTCATCCAGAATTGTTTCATTGTCCTCTCATATACTCCTTTAATTCACTTATAATCTTGGTTTCTATTTTTGAAAGGTTCTACTAATACTCTGCTGTGTCTCTCTTTTCCTAGAATTAAAACATCATGTGCTTTTCCACTAACTTACCCTTTATTCTGTGATCACTATTCTATATTTTTAAATCTAAGCATCCTGTACACCAAATGTTCACAAGAGTGCAATATGAATGGAGCTCCTGAGTAGAATTGCAACTGGTTACCATGAAGAAGAAACAGTTTCACTTACATTGCTGTTCCTGCACCAAAGGTACCAAGGCCCAGTCTGTTCTGGGACATGCTTTTGTACTAGGGAACATCCTTGTTTCCATAGAGACCATGGCAGAGACACATGACAGAGTAGTCATCACAGTAGTATTTGTAGTGTATTATTCTACCTGTGCAGATTTCACATGGCTGTCATGAAGACTGGTTCTCACTGAGTAAATGGAAATAAGCTGATTTACCCACTGGTTGATTCGTATATACACTCATTTCCCCCCAAACCATGTGGATCTTCTTGTATAACCCCTTGGTCTGGGAATAAAATTGGTATCTAATCAGTATTTTCTGGCTGATAAATTGGAAAGTGGCAGTGATTAGGTGTGGTTTTAGTCAAGGTGGCCCATCCCTCAGTGAGGCTTGGCTCAGGATGAATACAGGACAGGTAATTCTATACTGGCAGTCTGCTTTTAAAGGCTGTTTGTTTCTACCAATAATTCTGAATTCACTTTCATTTACATTGGTCAGAGTAGAGAATATGTGGGGGCAGGCCTCTCTTTCTCTCACATGGTATGTGTGATAGACTGAATTATATCACCCAAATTTCGTATGTTAAAGCCCTAATCTCCAATGTAACTGTAAAGCCATGGCACCTTTCAGGTTGGGGGGTGGTAAATAAGGCTAAATTAGGTCATAATGGTGGGGCCCTAATTGGACAGGATTATGATAAGAAGAGGAAGATATATCAGAGCTTGTTCTCTCTCTCTGTGCATACAGAATGTGAGCACACACTGAGAAGGTGGCTATCTACAAGTCAGAAAGAGAGTCCTCACCAGAAACCAATCCTGATGACCAACTGATCTGGGCTTCTGGTCTTGAAAACTTCAAGAACATAAATTGCTCATTTAAGTTACCCAGTCTGTGGCTTTGTGTTCTGGTAGCCCTAGCCGACAAACACAGTGTAGGAGAGCAAAAGGGCAGAGTTGTAACCCTGCCTTCATATATTTATATGTGGCATAATTCCTTGGGATCACAGATTGGAAAAGCCATGGGTTATGTGTAGCTTCTAGCACGTCACCCCACCTCCTTTCCTCTTCAAGAAAATGCAACTGTAAATATGTGAGTGAGGCCAGTTTGCTTAACCAAAATGATATTTCCCTTTATCTCACCCTAATAGGTACATGCACCAGGGTATTAAGATGCCATGATACTTCTCTCCTGGTTGATAAAAGCTCAGGTTTCTCAGGCTTCCCTCTTCTTGGTGCTGTCTGCACTAATACATTCCTTCTCTAGTACCCTGGACCCACCCACCATCCAGCACCTGGGACAGTGGCAGCCCACTCAGGCCTGAGTTCTTTCTGGTCCGTGGATGCCCAGGCCCTATTATTAGTTGTTAATATTTTATTGCCCCTGCTTATTTTAGAAATAAACTCAGTTAGCTTTTTAATGCATGTCATTTGCAAACTTCAATATTTAATTGATAATAAATAACTAAAGGCACTTTGCAATTGGTTGGAAGTCACAATGCCACCATTCAGAACTGTTGCAGGAGCCTACAAAAGCAAATCAAATCTATGAATGAGATCATTTAAGCATGTAAGAGTCTGGCTCATGAACATCTCCTGCAATGCTGTGGGGGATGAGGGATGATAGTAAACCCCAGTTACTTCAAGGCTGGCAGACGATGAGTAATGTGCTTTTTTTTTTTTTTTTTTTTTTTTTTTTGGCTCTTTGATTGCATTTCTTCTTTTCCTCTGAAGCCTTCTTGTATCAAGTCCAAGGAAATGAGTAATTTGTGTCAGCTAGGAGCAAAATGAGAATAATTTATTTACTTGAATTACCATGTTTCTGCATGTTTCTGTGGCTACTTGGAACAATAATTGAATTTATGTTGCTATTATTTTTTCTTACCTCCTTTTTAGGACTTTCCCTAAGATACTTGCATGAAAATGTCTTCCTACTTGGTTTTCTAATTTTTTAAAAGAAAAATCTTGATTCCATTGAAAATGCCTAATGGAATAAGTTCTTGAGAAATATTTCTAATATCCTTAATTACTTGAATTTGGAAGAATGCTTCATTTGAAAAAGACCTTCAAAAATACCAAACTTGAAATCATTATAGCTTTTTTTTTTTATAACATACAGGTATTCTTAAATGAAACAGATTTTCTAAGCCTTTACAAAAAGTATAAATGAAAACTTAAAATTAGAGCAACATCATGAATTTAACACTTTCTAGTGTTCTGCTTTCTATATCCTTGTGTGGTAATTATTTAATAACTCTGTTTACATTTGCAAGCACACAGGAGACAGAATTCTCTATAGAAAACATTACTGATTTAATGGTTGAGAGTTGCTGATTCCTTGATTTAGTACTGAAGATAATTTACAGTATTTGGGTTTTCAGTAGCACATATTATTTCCAAATTGCTTTGTAGAATTTTGTTTCTATAAATAAACTCATCTGAGTTTAAAGGTCTGACTGTATAGCTCTTAGATACATTACAGCCAAGAAAAGATCTGAATTCTGCAAAGCACTATTATCCTGAGTGTTCAGGGAGCTTATTTTGTTTAAATTAATGTTTGCGTAATTTGAGGCCTTTTCATGTATGATCAGGGACTTTTTATTCAATCTCAGGAAGGGTTTGATGGGATTGCTTCTTTTGCAAATTCTGTGTAAGAATGAATGGTTAGACCTTAACAAATATGTGGAAGAAGACAAAAGAGAATGACTTTATTAAAGAGACTTGATTAAAAAACAAATTATGGGCCATGACAAATTTCTCTCAAATATTAAAAATATTATATAAGAAGGGTCATTATAGTGAGAGTAGAAACTCCTTGTTTTTTTATTCATTCATTCAAAATGAAAACTTTTATCATGCTGGTGAACTTGTTTGATCCTAGGTTAGGAAGAAGAGTTAAAGAGATAGGTCACTGTTGTTAGTCTCACAAGTGGCTCCCTGGAAGACTGTTGTTAAAAAGAGAGATGCTGTCCTGGAATGTTGACTTGCAAACACAGAGGGGCACTTGGGTGGCTCAGGCATGTGACTCTTAATCTCTGCTCCAGTTGTGATCTCATGGTTTGTGAGGTCAAGCTCCGTGTTGGGCCTCCTTGGATTTGTCTCTGTCCCTCTCTGTGCCCCTCCTCACTTGACACTGTCCCTCTCTCTTTCAAAAAAATAAATAAACTTTAAGAAAAACAAAAGAAAGAAAACAGTGTCTTTTGGCATGCCTCAGTCTTAGTGCTGGTGAAATCCTGACTAAAGTGTTCATTGTCTTGGCAGATAATTCTATGTCTGCTGTGTACAATTTTTAGACTTCTGTGATTAGGACGGACACGGAGGAGAATTATGTACACTACCTACCTAATTATAAATCAAGACTATGGATCCCAGAAAACAGGAAACTGAGGTAGTCTTCAAGTTAAATTAGTGGAATTATTAAAATCCCATCTTCCCTAAAGAGTCAATAAAAGAAGGGAAGGGAACATGAATTACAGCATGAGGGATTTAAACTAGAAGTAATATTACTATATACTAATAGGAAATACAGTGACATATTAGAGAGCCTATTGGAAAGAGGCTGATTTCTTTAAATGACAGTAATGGTTAAGTCCTATTCTTGCCTAGGGCCAGGCAGGTGACCTAGATAATGTTGAAAGGTTATTTTCTACCTTAGAGGAATGTGCCTTCTAGAAGGACAGAAATAAGATGATGAAATGAGCCCAACAAAACCTTTTAGTTGAGGCCCTGACTTATTCTTAAGGGTATATTTTCCTATTAGATTTGAGCTTCCCAAGGCCAAGGGTTCTATCTATCCATGGCTATATCTGCAGAACATAACATAGGACCCACTTCATAGTGGATATTCAATAAACGTCTCACTAGAGGTGCTCATCATGGACAGATTTCTAGCACTGTTGGGGGTTTGGGAGGTTTTTCAAAGGCATTCTCTCCACTCCATGCAGATATGCCACTACTGTACAAGCTCTCCATATGAAAATTCAGCAAAAGAACATATGGATTGACTAATGTTAATGCATGTTATTGACATTTCGTGCAGTTTGTTGCAAATCTCCTTTAAAGATTGAGATGTTCTGCTGCTTTTGAGCTAGAATTCAGATTTCTAAAATGACATTAGTACTGTGTCCTACAACTTTGCAGTAATATAGAGTTCATGCAAAGCAAAATGCAAGGGTATGGAGTTTGTGATTTGACTTGCAGACATAGCCATGACCCATAGAACCTGTGGGAGCCCATCATCACCCTTCTAGCCTGTAGTCTGTACTGTTAGGTAATGACACGGAGGCTGTGGGGACTGGCAGTGGGCCCTCCTACCCTTTGGGACTTGACAGAGAAGAGTGGAGAGGGTTTGCTGTGGCTTTACCTGGAAGCAGAGGAGCATTTAGATGATCCTTTCTGAACCAACGTTTTGGAAGCTTTGGTAATTTAAAAATGACCTTTTCACACTACATTCTTTTGGATTCAGGCAGCAGTGGAATAGGCTAAAAATTTCTCCTGTATAAGGCCAGGTTAACAAAAAGATTGACATTTGAAAAGGGTGGGACAATAGCATGTACTGGGAAACCCACCAGACTGATTTTTGCTTTTACTTCAGCCCTAAGATGCTAAATGACCTTGAGAAATTCCCTTAATATCCTGGGGCCTCAGTTTCCTCATTTCTAACATAAATTCTCGGGTTCTTTCTCACTGTAACGTTTTATGAGTCCATAAAAATTTTCACACTTCCAAAGCAGCTGTTTTCACAATTCTGGTCTTTCAATAATCTGGCCTAACCATATTTTTAAAAAGTGCCATTTTTATAGTCACACAAGTTCTGCCTCACCACTTCCAAACAGCATTTAAGAAAAAGAAGAAAGTCATTACCTAAAAATGACTGAATACAAATATCACTGTTTGTATGTTTTCTGAAACAGGGTGACCTTTATTTGGCATCTGCATAAATGGGAACAAAGCATTTATATTCCCTCTGGAGAGTGGGTAAAAATAGCAGCTGAGCAGATGCCTAATAGGTGTGCCTCAAATAATTGCCACTAAGCAGGCCTTGCTGGCCCTGATGACTTTTAAAAGATGTGGTGAGGTGGCCCCACTTTCTTGATATCTCCTAAAAGTTATCCCCTGGTATGTAGCCCACACTGTGCTTTCCTTTTTCAATACTGTCAGCTGCTGCTGCTGCTGCTGCTTCTTCTTCTTCTTCTTCTTCTTCTTCTTCTTCTTCTTCTTCTTTTTAAGGGAAGACATCTGCCAAGGGAGAGAAGGAATAAAATATAAGGATGGTGGGTAGGTGAGAAGAGCACATATGGTTGTATTTTGGCTTGAGTGATCAGGATTTATGTTTTATTTCCATGCTTGTGAAAGCTTAATATAAACATGTTGAGAGAGAAAAGGGGAAACACACACATGCACATGCGTGCACACACACACATACACACAAAACACTTTTTAGCCAAAAACAGAAGCGGGAAGTTTAAATATACCATTACAAAGGCATTTTTCTAAATAGGTATGGAGATCCTCCCTTCAGACCCTGTTCCCATTTGCTCCTATGCCTGTCAAGTGTATTGAACACCAGTTAAGATTCACTGGATTTTAATCCTGGAACCCAGCATTCCCTGAAGAGTTTGGTGGTACCACTGGTCGGCATGGTGGAATGCTGGTAGGTTGACTGTGCCTGGGTTGCTTGGATGAAGAACCTCCTAATTGAAATAAAATGGCTAACGCAGACACAGCCCAATTTTGAGTGGCATAAGAATGGAGCAACATAGAGAGTTCTAGAAAGTAGGTGGACAAAAGAAATGCTCCCAAGTAGAGTGATAAAGAGAGTTGGAGAGATTTGAATGAAAATTTTATTTTATCCTCTTATAGATGAGAATAATGAGAATCTCTCAAACTAAAACCAGCAGAAAGGACAGTAATTATGTCTATGTACATATTGTCCTTCTGAACCAGCTGGTTAATAAAAAAGTAATGTCCCTTAGCAAATCTAGGATGAAATGATTGTAAGCATCTGTGTTCCCTGGTTGAAGGTTAAAAATAAAGAATCCTATGAGGATATATATATATATATATATATATATATATATATATATATATGTTCGTGTACAATTCTCAATGAGGAAACAAAAAAATTCTAGGTCCAATTGGTAATAGAGTCCAAAGATATCTGTAAAAATATGAAGAATGAAAGGAATAGAGCAGAAAACACAGGAAGACAATGTGATTTTTTGTTTTAGAAAATGAAGTGAAATGGGGTAATGTGTCCAAAAGACAGAAGATTCTCCCAGAGGAGGCGGCCTGCCACTTACTAGAAGGGTGGGGGGCAGGCACCTGGCAGGAGAGCTGGGAAATCATTGCCAACTCTTCTCTTTAGCCTCCACTATAAAGGTTAATAGTCAAAGGATGCTAATACAGTAACAGTTAATGAGCATCTGGGTGAGTTCTCATCTGGAGCAAGCAGGTTAAGGCACACTTCAATAATTGAATATGTTGAAATCTCTAAGGTTTGATGAAATTCATTTAGGAACCCTAAAGGAAACAGCTGAAGGAGGGCCAGGTTGGGTGACATGATCTTTGAGTATTTAGGAAGGATGCACATGAATGAAAGAAAGGTAAGTTTGTTTTGTGTAAGAACAACATATAAAAGGCCACAGGAAAGTGCAGACTTAGAACAGTAATATAAAAGATCATGTCCTGAAGGTAATCGAGGAAGAAAAAAACAGAAATGAGATCTAAAGAGAAAGCATGGTCATTCTCACCATCATTCTCTGCAAACCCCTGACACTGCTGTCAGTTTCATGTAGTTTTACACACTCAAGACTCTGAAACCCACCTCTGTCTGGCTTAACAAATGTGGTTGCTTAGGAGGAAGTGACCAACTTTACATTTTGAGGTTATGAGTGTTTTATCGAGCAATGGACTGTTGGGCTCACCAGTAACACCTCCAGTTTCCTGACAGTGAGGGAGGACATAGTCAAAGATGTGTAATTAGGTATTTGGCAAAAATTAGATCTTCAGCAGATAGAAGTTCTGGTGGATTTGTGGACACATCTCTTTGGTGCTGTGTTCAGAGGTGGCACTACAGCTGCCTCATTTCTCTGTCAATTAAGAAAGAATCACACTTTTGGCTTTTATTTATTTCTTTACTTATTTTTATTTTGTAAGATCTGTAGTTTTCTCTGTTCTTTAAATGATTTTGTTTCGGGTCAAGAAGGCAGGGGTCCTCTCCCCACTCAGAACGGTTACCTCTTAGCCAGAAACACTGAAATATTGTTCCTGAGGTCATGGGCTCAGGCAGTTGATACAAGGGCCTAGGGCATGATTAGAAATAGAATTCACCTTAGTCATGTAGTTAATTATTAAAAAGAAAGTACCATGTCTTCCTAAGTGGATGGACTTATTTCTCTTCAGCTTTGTTTAGTGCTCATTTGGGTAAATTCTGTTGAAAGCACCAGTTTTCTGGGGCATCCTGGAGATGAGGAGGTATCAGAAACTATAAAAACACCCCAAATAATAATTTAAATAGTGTCAGTTATGTGTCTGACCTCCAGTGCATGCTGAAGGTGCATTTTGTCTTATAAGTGTCATAATTAAGAGTTTGCTGCTATTAAAATGTACTCATTTTATAAATAAGAATACTTACCATTCATCACTTCAAAGGACCATTCCAAAATTTCCCCTCCAGAAAGTGGCTTCAAATACAGGCAGCCTAAATCCAGAGACTTCACTCTCAACCACAACCCTATGTGGATATTAGGAAATAGGATTCAAAAAGTAGCCATGAAAGAAAATAATGAAAAATGAAGTTGAAGCTTTTGAAGCTGAAGATAACGTATGCTGTTCATTCATGTGTAAAAGTGACGGAAAGAAAACATAATAACCAACAAATATGTAAAAATATGTAATGAGATTGCTAAGAGGAAAGCTAGCAATCATTCTCACTGGGGAAAATGAAGAGAAATGAGCTTTTAGCACTATAGAAATAGGGTGAAGTAGCAGACATGACTCATGGATGATAAAACATAACTGAAAGGAATATCCTTGATCCAAGCCCAGCATTTTTCAAATGGGGAGATTGAAGAAGGGTGACATTACCAAAGTCACCCATTGAGCTAATTGCACTGTTGGGACCTGAATCCAGTTCTGCAGGAGATCAGTCCCAAATTTGTACCCTGTCAGATTCTTACGATTATTAATGGAAAGGACTCATGAGACCAACGTGTTTGTATACATTCGTGTGTGTGTGTGTTTACATGCTTGTCTGACCTATCAACTAAATCTGAAATGGGGAGCCTGGGTGGGTCAGTCAGTTAAGCATCTGACTTCGGCTCAGGTCGTGATCTCGCTGTTCGTGGGTTCGAGCCCCACGTTGAGCTCTGTGCTGACAGTGCAGAGCCTGGAGCCTGCTTTGGATTCTCTCTCTCTCTCTCTCTCTCTCTCTCTCTCTCTCTCTCTCTCTGCCCCTCCTCTGCTCATGCTCTGTCTCTCTCTCTCTCTCTCAAAAATAAACGTTGAAAAAAATAAAAAAAATAAAAACCCGAGCCAATAGCAATGCCAGAGCCATAGGCATATTTTAGGGACAATTAAAGGTGTGAATAAAGTAGAAGATGTATTAGAGCAAAACACGTTTGAACTTGGATTTTGAGATCAAGATCCTGAAGAAACAACTGAATGAGCTTTAGACAAGTAGCAATTAACGAAATATTTGTAGGAAATTGATTAACAAAACAGCTCCTTCCTTCCTTTTTTTCCTTCCTTTGTGCTTTGACCTATGTCCTTTCCCAGAGCTAAGAAATCTATTGATTAAAAAAAAAAAAAAAAAAGAGGAAAACTAAAGAAGAAGTCAGTTTGGCATGATGCATTCCTAATGACCTCATGCTTTCTCTTACAATCATTGCTTTCTTTGCTAAGATTTTACAAAATCACTTTTTCTTCTAAGATATACTTTTTCCAGAAACTCCTCTTTCTTCTCCATTTTCAGAACCCAGGTGTGCTTTTAGGGGCCTTTCTGATATGTTTTTGAGGACACTAGTGACTGATTTGAATGCCATATGATAAGTTTATCTTTAGCATGTTGTATCTTTCATTGCATTCAGCTATACAGCATCCAAGGGAAGATCCTTACTTCCTAACATTCTTCCCTATTGAGCCAAACATAAACCTCTGAGTGAGACTTGAAGCCCCATTGGAACATTCTTCCACTTACATCCAGAAACAACTTTTGATATTAAGGGTTTGCCTTTCCACATGCCTCAGTGTCTGCTTTTAGCTTTTTGTTGTTGTTGTTGAATTGTAAAGAAAATGTTATTTTTATAAATCATTTATGTATAGTGTCAATATGACAAAAATGTTAAGAAAACAAACAAAATATTTAAAAAAATGGTAACTTTAATCTCACATCTGTATGGGGAAAATCATTGTAAAGAAGCATTTTGAAATACAACTGTATTTCTCCAAGCCACAGAAGAGAGTTCATTTCAACTGCTTAAATAGAAAGTATTACTCCTAATTTGATCAAAAGAGAAATGACATTTGAGAATATAATTTACATGGAGTTTCAAATAAACAAGATTTTGGGGGAAAGTTTTGCAAGTTTGCTGTAAGCAATAAGAATGCCTGATCCTGTTGCTACTTGACCCCAATATTATGTGCTCAAATTTTGTTCCATTTTATATGTGAGTTTCTGAGAAGATGGAGGCAGGGTTCCTAATCACAGTGATAAACCCTGGAGGTGATACATTAACTTTATTCTGAAGAGTTCTACATGTTTTCTCAGTTGTATTTCATGTATCTTTCTTACCTTATTTTTTACTGGGAAACCAGGTCAGAAAAAAAAATATTGAACCCGCGTGTGCAGAAAACATATTCCAGAGAGATCATTGGGTAAATTAGACACAAATTCAAAATTTCAGCTCATGGCTGTTTTTGTACCAGTTCAAAGTTGTTATTTCCATATGTTTAGTCTCTTTAATAGCATTTGCATTTCTCAGTCATTTACAAAATTACTCTTGGGGCCAAGAATAGCTGGTTCTAAGAACCACAATATCTTGTGTAATTTGATACTTATCTTAGGAATAATATTCAGTAATACTAAAGCAGTAGGAAAAACACAAATCACTTTCTATGAATGTTTCTTTAATGTCCATTTTCAGGTGTATGATTACTTTAGTAAGACACTGCCAAGTGTAGGTCTAATGAATTGCCACCAAATTTTCTCCTGAGAATTCTTTGCAAGTAATTTATAACCTAAACATATTCCATAAACAATTAAACACCAATTTTTGCTTTTACTCTTTGTAATTTTTTTTAAAAAGTTGCCAAAAGACCTTACAATTGAATAACATAAACTTCTTTGAAACTGGTAATGCATTTTTTTTAGTTCACCACACATATGTAGCCTGAAGTGCATAAATTATTTAGAAAGAGAATTAATATGAAGATTTTAATTATAGCTGAATACCCTTAATTATATGTCTGTATTATTCAAATATAACTAGGACGTTAAACACATCATTTGCTGTTAGTTATTTAAGGTGGATAGTTCAGCTAAGTGGTTTTTTAAAAAATTTTAATATTTTCTCATTAATAAAGTTGACCTTTTAAGGAATATTTGTCTCTGGATTTATCTCCGTAGCCATTAGCAATAAGTTTAATTTCAAGGTTCTTTTGAAACTACTCTAAAATCATGGAAAAATGTCAACACTTTAGAATAAGTGGCTAATCATTTTAATTCCCTTGGTATTCACTGCAGTATCATTAATCATGACAGAGTCATTCGATCCTAATATGATGCAATATCTAATTCTGCAGAGATTCAGCTGTAATTTAGCAACAATTACTGTCCACTTATTATAAAGTGATGCCAAAACCCTAATGCAATTATTTTATTGCATTTTGGTCACATTATACAATCGTATTCAAGTTTGCAGATGTTGTAAAAACTTGAGATTGATGCATTTGATTAAAAACACATTACCTTGGAAATTTTTTATTTGAGGTATTTACGTTATTTCAGAAGGCATTCCCCACTCCATTTTTGGAATAGTTCTAATTTATTTGAATGCTTTTCTTGATTTTTTTTTCTACGTATTTGCTTTGGGGGAAGTAAATTGTTTTGTTTTCTAAACATATGCAACTTTCGAAAAGGGTATAATAGATTGCCAAAAGGCCACTGACTTTGCAGGTGACTTATCAAGATGGAGCTTTTTCACTGGGATGAGAGAGTGTCAGCTGCCTTCCTGGGTAACAGCGTTCACCCCAGTGTAGAAAACACATGGGTTACTGATCACACAGGAATACCCAACAATCCTAGCTCTGGCAAGTCCCCTGATAAATTGTGTTAGCTGCCATGTGCTTCACAACATGTGATTTTAATGTTTAGAAAACAAAACAATTTATAGTGAACTGCCAGTCAACTGGGGCCATGTGGGTTCATGATTCTTCCCTGCCTCTGTGTGGTAAGACGTGTGCAGCCATGCTGTGAACTACGCGTCAATTTTTGTTACATCCTCTGGGTGTTTGGCCTCTTTTGCTTTAAAAGGACGTCTCTATACTCATGTAACCACTCACCAAATCTTCCGGGAACTCCCATTTTCCTTCCTTCTCATTGAATCCTGTTCATAGTAAAGGTTCTGATCATCAAGTAAGAGAGGTGGGCAGTGTGACCAGATACCCAGTGAAATTTGTGTGATTACAGAAAAAGAGCAGAACTGATCCTGGGAACAAGTACACCTTCTACCCATAAGTGCTATATAAAAAGAGTCTATGCCTCTGCCATGGACAAATGTTTGGTAAGCCACATCTTATAAACATGTTCTAAACATTTCTCAAAATTTCACCCTCCCAACCATCATGATACTGGCACATGGATGGATAGCACTGTTATCTGTGGAGCACAGTGTCCTTATTTTTCATCTTCTAGTGTCACTGAAACTGTGTGACCACCTAGGCTGGTGCACTCCTCCACTCCCAGTATAGCTCTACTCTAGTTCCATTCCCAGTGCTTAGGTAAGCTCTACTCATAGACCATAAACATGACTTATGTTAGTTTAACTATTGTACAAATAGGAAGGTCTATCTAGTCTCAAATAGTCACCTACCGTAGGCTATTTAAAACTCAAATTAAAATGCCTTGTGGATTATCAGGGACTTTATATCAGGTTGCCAGCACTACTTTAGTTTTATATTTGTCCATGTGAAGTAGGCTTCATGTTGAGCCCTATTTTTGTTAAAATGGAATTCTAGGAATATATAGATCAAGGGACATAGGATAATGTTATACATTGGTAATAGGCACATAGATTGATAGTTATTCTAGTGGGCAATTTTGCAACATCTGTTAAAATTTAGAATGTGTCTATCATACAACTAAACAGTTCTACTAAGTATTTGCCCTGCAGTGACATTGTCTTCCATGTGCACAGAGGTATGTGAAGGGATATTTATGACAAGAGTGTTTGTATGATGGAACCTTAAGAAATTGATGACGTTTGAGCAGTTTTGACTTACAGGAATGTCAGTTTCATGTGGTCCAGTTTAATAATTAGAAAACACAAAAATGGGGGTGCCTGGGTGGCTCATTCGGTTAAACATCCATCTCTTGATTTTGACTCAGGTCATGATCTTATTGTTCATGGGCTGGAGCCCATTATTGGGCTTCACGCTCCATGCTGATCATGCAGAGCCTGCTTGGGATTCTTTCTGTCCCCCTCTCCCTGCACCCCCTCTCTTCCTCTGCCTCTCAAAATTAATAAATAAACTCTTTAAAAAATGTCCGACAGTAGGAGAAATTGATAAGGAAAATATAATGTTCATAATTTATTCATGGTTTATTTATTATAATGTTATCTATTGTGGCATAACCAACTGCCTCAGAATTCAGTGGCTTAAACAGGCAATGATTTAGTATTTGTTCTCATAATTCTTTGTGCTATCTGCACTTAGCTGAGTGGTCTTCTGCTCCACATAGAGACTCCTGAGATTACCACAAGCTTGCCTGGGTCTGTCTAGGTCTCTATCTCTCTCCCTCCCAGCCTTCCCTCTCCTTCCTCCTCACTCTTCCCCAGGGTGATCTCTCATCACTCAGTCGTTCACTTCAAGCTTTTATACATGCTACATGGATCCCAAAATGACAAAATCAGAAGCTTTAAGGTCTCTCAAGATCCGAACTCTGAAGTCCTAGGACATCATTTTCACCAGATTTTAATAGTGAAAACACATCACAAAGCCAGCCCAGATTCACAGAGAGGGAAATAAGAAAGTGGCAGCTTTGTAAGTGATGGGAGGAATTCTTGGTAACTATCTTTGGGGAAAAAAATTTTTTTTTTCTACTTATACTGTGGAACAGAAGTAGGTAAAAAGGAATGAATTAATTTGCTTATATTTATAACAAATTCCCAGTAAAAACAAACTGCAGAATGATATGTGGTATCAATTTTCTATTGCTATGTATCAAATTACCACAAAGTTAGTGGCCTAAAACACCCATTTATTGTCTCACACTTCCGTTGGTCAGAAGTCTGAGTGGACTCAACTGGGTTCTCTGCGTAAGGGTCTCACAAGGCTGACACCTAGTTGTAAGCCAGACTGCTGGGTTCTTACCTGGAGACTCTGGGGGATGATATGCTTCCAAGCTCATTCAAGTTGTTGACAGAATTCACTTCCTTATGGTTGTTGGAATGATGTCCCATTTCCTTGCTGACTGTCTGGAGGACCACTCTCAGCTTCTGTTGGCCTCCAGCATTCCTTGGCATACGATGCCTTCTATTTTCAAAGCCAGCAATGGTACCTCAAATTCTTTCTGTGGTTTGAGTCTCTCTGACTTCCCCTCTGCTACTACCTAGAGAAAACTGCACTTTTAAAGGGCATGTATGATTAGATTAGGCCCATTTGAATAATCTTTCTTTTGATTAACTCAAAGTCAATTCATTAGCGACCTTAATTATATTTGCAAAATTCCTTTTGCCACATAACAACATAATCAGGGTGTGATATCATATTCACCGTTCTGGGGAATAGACAGGAAGTTTGAAGGAAACATTTTAAAATTCTGCTTACCACATATGTAAACACATAGTTAACATCCAACACAATACCAAATGCGCGTGAATACACATACCTGAAATGAGTTTACCAAATTAAGAAGAGTAATTAGCTCTGGGGAATAGATTAAAAATTGGAAGGTAGATGCTATTCAGCCTTAATGGGAATGTTTAATTCTTTAACAAGGATATTTTGTTCTTGAATTAATATAATTAGAAAGTAAGAAAATATGTGAAACTAGAATTTGAGGACTCAGACATTTCACCTTGCTGACTCTTTGTAGAACTGAGTTTGCCTGCACTGAAGCACAGTGGTGCTTTCTTATGTCTCTTCATGGCTCTCTTCTATTATGTGACTGCTCCAGGGTTTGGCTATTATCATTGCGTGAATCCAATTCATCACAGCCTTATCCAAGGTCGATATTTACCAACTGGAGCCTTGATAGACACATATATACCATAATATTAAAATATTTCCACATTGGTTGGCAAATAGCCACTTCCCAACCCCCCTGAGCATCCTGCAACCAACTGGACTGTCCTCCTGTCCCTAAGACTTGAAACCACATGCCCCTGCCTGAGCTGCTCAGACCTCCTGCAATCTAGCAAGTGAATTGATCCCACCTGATATCACAGGGCCCCCAGGACTGCTCCCGTGCTCAGACCAATGTCCTTTCTTTCTCATCAGGCAGTGCTCTCCTACTCCCACTGTTTGTCCCATACTAGGAACATTATTAATTGCCTAGTCTGTGTTTTAGAAGAATTAATTTGTAATGTAGCACCTTTTTTTTTTGTATTTTTCAGATAACCTGTGTGTGTTTTATTTTTATTTTGGAGGCTTCTGGATATTTTTGTATTAAGTTTTGGGGGTTTGTGTTGAGAAAACTATAGATTCACATGTAATTGTCAGAAATGATACATAGATATTCATGGACCCATTTCCCAGTTTCCCTCCATGGTAACTTACAGAATGAGAGTACAATATCACAACCAGGATGTTGACATTAATATTATCAAGATAGGAAACACTCAAAAAAATAAAATAATAAAACATTCCATTACCATCGGGATCTCTCAAGTTGCCCTTTCCGTAGCACTTACATGCATCTGTCTCTTCCCCTTCTATCAAATGGTAAAATGAGCAGGGACCATAGCCATATTCTTTGAAAACCCTAGTAGTAGTTGGTATGTATCCTGCCCACTCTCACCAGCTGTACCAGAAACTGCTGCAGAGATATTTACATGCTCTTTCCTTTACTATTTAGAAGGAGGAAAGCAGGCCTTGCATTTCCAGTAGAAACAAAGTTTTTGCACGAGTGAGAAGAGGTCGAACACATCATTAGATGTCATCACGTTTAATTATAAAAACCTTACAGAAGAAGGGTTTGTTTCCCAATATCCACAGTGAGTAGCATAATGTTTCCTGACTTTGAGCTTTGTTCAGAAATCATTGCTGGGTGCTAAGCTTCCTATATTGTAAGCTGGGCAAGTTCAGGCAACCGTAAGTGGTGTGCAGGTGTTGCTAGTCCAAAATGGAATGGTTTTTACATTTAAAGGCAACTCATGGAGTCAAAGTCCTGAGCAATGTGTAAGGAAAATAAAGTCCTCCTTACACAGAATAAAAGTATTTAGTTGGTCAGAATTGTATTACAGCAACCACCTGGTTAGTTTTGTTTTATTGGATGAAGTGATGACTTATTTTTAGTGATGACTTATTTTTATTTTATTTATGGAACAGAGTTATCCTGTCCTAGGTAAATATGCTAAGCATTTTACATGGAGCATGAAATCAGTGAGTAAGGGGTTTTATCTCCATTATACAGATGAGAAAATTAAGGCACAGAGCTCTTAAGTAAACTAACCAAGGTCTTGTAACTAGAAAGAGACAGGGATCATGATAAAACCAAGAAGCCCACCTGGCCCCTGAGCCCATCTGTGCAGTACCACTTGCTCAGGTGACACTGGTTTGCAGTCTTCACCTGGAATTGAGCCCCTGAGTCCCCATCATTCTCTGTTGGCCAGAACTGGCTAATAGAAATGGTGTTACTAAGGTGAGGTGACTCATTATAAGAACCATGGACAAACTGTAAAATATGCCCATGGTTTATTGTCTGTTAGCTTTTAACATGGCCATAACCAAGTACCACAGGTGGGGGGGGGGCTAAAACAAAAGAAATTTGTTTTCTTACTGTTTTGGAGATTAAAAGCCCAAAGTCAAGGTGTCAGCAAGGTCATGTTTCCTGTAAAGATTCTAGGGAAGGATTCCTCTTTGTGTTTGTTGTTGTTAGTTTGCTTGTTTTTTTCTAATTTTTGTTCTTATGGTGGTTGCTAGCAGTCCTTGATATTCCTTGGCTTGTAGCTGAACTCCTCCAATTTCTGCCTGTGTCATTTGGCCCTCTTCCTTTTGTGTATATGTCACTTCTGTTTCCATGTATGCAAATCTGTCTTTCTAAGGGCACCAATCATTGGATTTCAGGCCCTCCCTAATCCAGTGTGACCTCATTTTAATTTGAACTACATCTGCAAAGATCCTATTTCCAAATGAGTTCATATCCCCTGAGTTCTGGTTTGGGCATGAACTTGGAGTCAGGGAGGGGGCACAATTCAACCTTCTAAACTGGCCAAGAACTGACCATGATAAACTATTGAATCAGACATTGGGGTGATGAGACCACTGAAACAGAAATTTCAAATACAGTATGTAGAAGAATCTACTCATTAAAACATTGCTTTATTCTGGAAAAACATGTATTGCTGCTGCTACTGTGGCAGCGAATGACAATTGTCTCTTTTTTTTTTTCCTAACCAAAACATCTGTAAATGGTTGTATATACATATTCACTCATAACATATTTATAGATACATGTTTAAATGTGGCTACCATGCCAAGCTATAGAAAAAACAGTGATGAGATGATACACCCAGAGGTCCTTCTCTCTAGGAGCTTGGATTCTTAACCGATAGAACCACCCAGGTTCCCCTAGGGGCTTGCATTCTTGTAGGGAAACCAGTATTTGCCAAAGAATCACAGGAGTGAATGTTTAGCTTTAAAAGGAGGTGAGAATGGGGCGCCTGGGTGGCTCAGTTGGTTAAGTGGCCGACTTCGGCTCAGGTCATGATCTCGCGGTCCGTGAGTTCGAGCCCCGCGTCGGGCTCTGTGCTGACAGCTCAGAGCCTGGAGCCTGTTTCAGATTCTGTGTTTCCCTCTCTCTGACCCTCCCCCGTTCATGCTCTGTCTCTCTCTGTCTCAAAAATAAATAAACGTTAAAAAAAATTTTTTTTAATAAATAAATAAAAGGAGGTGAGTGCTTTGAAGAATGGAGGAAGGTTCTATTCCGGCTTATAAAATGGAATCTCATCACAGAAGAGAAAAAGCTGTTCTATTCTAGTTTGTGTAATGGAGTAATACAGAAGAAAAGCTTGAGATCCATATCCTGCAAGAGGCTGAGTGGGGTGTATGAGAGAGTAAACATGTTTCATTCTGTCTTCCCCCCCTCAGTGTTCAACCCGGTTTAGGGAATATGAAAGTCTTAGGGGAAAACAAACACGTAAACAAAACATGGTATTAATTTTAATTTTGCCCTGCCAGTGACCAACTTATCTGATCCATTAGTTTCCTTTGTTGCTGTAATAAATTACTACAGACTTGGTGGCTTAAAACAACACAGATTTGTTCTTTCATGGTTTTGTAGGCCAGAAATCCAAAATCAAGTGGTCCCATGATTTTGCTCCCTTCTGTTCCATGGGGGACAATCTGTTCTTTGCCTCTTCTAGCTTCTGGTAGCTATCAGCAGTGTTTGGCTTGGGGCCACATCATTCCAGTCTCTGCTTCCATGGTCACATTGCCTCCTCCTCTTCTCTGTGTCCTCTTCTGTTTGTCTCCAATCTATCTTTCTTTCTCTTATAAGGATACTTATCATCAGATTTAGGGCCCACCTGGATAATCCAGGATTATCTACCCATCTCAGGGGCTTTAACATAATCATGGCTGCAAATCTTCTTTTTCCGAGTAAGATAACATTCTTAGGTTCTAGAGATTTGACTTACAAGTCTTTTCAGGAGTCATTTTTCACCCTCATACACCTGGGGTGGTGGATAACAAGGCATATTGAAAAACAGGTTGTAAGATTCAAAGCTATAGGGCAGAACTGGAAGGCAGAATACTATGAGATTTGATTTTGAAAAGGTTTCTAACAAAGTGATGGTCCTAATTAGGACAGTACTGCCCATTAAGTGATGCTTTGAAATTGTAGGGGCTCTGTTTTTATCTTCCTTCCTATAGATGCACTATTGGCTTTTAGCGTGTCAGAGCCAGGAAAGCTAGATGCCCTTCAATATGTGGTAAAGATTCTGAAACTAAGAATTGCCCCTGCTTCTGCTGGACATTCACATAGGCACAAATAAGTGCCTGGAACCTGACTCCACTTTATGTACACACCCAAAATAGTTTTGGATAGTTTTAATATATGCCGATTTTTTCCCATAAAGCACCTACTTTTCAAAGTGTGGGTACTTTATTTTATAGATCTTAACAAGAGCTTTTCCCACCATTTTGGTAAGCTGTGTCAGCAATTGGATCATAATTTGTACCATCAAGTTAACAAGGACAGACTCCTGTTTTCAAACACCTGTCTACATTTGTAGTTGCCTTCTATAAATATGTAACAGAGATAGGAGATTCTGATTAAAACACTTAAATCAAACATTGTTAAATTACTGAGACAAGTAAAGCTCAATAGACCTCATTGACTCTCATTATTAAAGCTTGCTTTAAAAATATTTCATATTTTTGCTATAATATACATTCATATATACATATATACACATATATATGTATATGTATATGTATATATATATGTATATAGGAACACCATGATAAGAAACATTATTAAAAATTATTTATTTTATTTTTTCTGCATTTTTTCCGTCATATTCTGATTCTGTCCAAAGAGACAGCCACGCAAACCTATTTCAGCTTCTTGAATTACTCTTCCACCTTTTCATTCATCCTTTACCTCCCATGGCCTATTTTTAATTAATTTATTCTTTATTTTTTATTTTAAAATTTAAATCCAAGTTAGTTAACATGTAGTGTAATAATGGTTTCAGGCAGAGAGTTTAGTGATTCATCACTTACCTCTAACATCCAGTGCTCATCCCAACAAGTGTCGTCCTTAATGCCCATCACCATTTAGCCCATCCCCCCACCCAACATCCCACCAGCAATCCTCAATTTGTTCTCTGTATTTAAGAGTCTCCTATGGTTTGCCTCCCTCTCTGTTTTTATCTTAATTTTCCTTCCTTTCTCCTATGTTCATATGTTTTGTTTCTTAAATTCCACATATGAGTGAAATCATATGATATTTATCTTTCTCTAACTGACTTACCTCTCAGGGCTTATTGAAAAGTGTGTCATCCAAAGTGTTTTAAGAACTAAGGTAGAACACACATCTCAGCAGAAGGTGGGATTTTAGGATAATTGATGTTTTCTATGGTAATTATCATGACCCTGTTGCATGTCATAACTCAACGGAAAATGTAGAAGATTCACTTTTAAATACAGCTCAGGTCCTTTATGAGAATAGCATACTTCCTCATTTCTCCATTTTGACAGTCTGTAATTTGTCTCGTATGTTCTAATTATGGCTGTCTTCCTCTGTTTCTTATCATATAAAAATAAATCCGATCTGGTATTGTTAACCCAAACTTTTTATTTTAGTGCCAACTTCTACCTCTGTTCTTTTATATTCTGTGCTTCTTGTATGGGACTTAAATTGTTTTATTTCTTTTATTTTTTTTTTGAAAATTTGTTTAATGTTTGCTTATTTTTGAGAGAGAGACAGAGAGAGAGAGACAGAGACACAGACAGAGACAGAGCAAGCATACAAGTAGGGGGAGGGGCAGAGAGAAAGGGAGACACAGAATCTGAAGGAGGCTCCAGGCTCTGAGCAGTCAGCCCAGAGCCTGATGTGAGGCTGGAACTCACAGACTGTGAGATCATGACCTGAGCTGAAGTCAGACGCTTACCCGACTGAGCCACTCAGGTGCCCCTGTTTTAATTCTTTTAAATTCAGAATTATACATTATAATTGTATGCAGGTGCATGTTTTTGCTTAATTCATTATGTATTCAATGATAGCCTTTCTCAGTACATACTATTTTATTACAAACAACTTCCCTTCCCTTTTATTTTGCCTTTGTAATACAGTTAGGGCATCATATTGATTTTTTTTTCTTGAAATAATGTTGTAGGTAAGTTATATTATCTGTTAATTTCATTTCAGGATAGTAAAGAGAGTATTACATAACATTTGTTATAAAATGGAACATTGCATCTGATAGGGTTGAAAATCATTACCGTAAGTAACAGGACAGTTGAAAATGTGAGAGCACCACACATGTTAAACAAAAGCAAAAGGCAGAAGAAGCCTTCTCTCTCTGGGTAGTAAGAGGAGAGGGTATGGTGGCAAGGCAGGTAGGGCTAGAGGTAAGAAAAGGTGGGAGAGCCTGTGCACATGTGCTTAGGAGGGGACAGAAACCTTGAGCTTTATTTAAAAAGAAGAGGTGTGGGGTACCTGGGTGGCTCAGTCGGTTAAGCGTCCAACTTCAACTCAGGTCATGAACTCACATTTCATGAGTTTGAGCCCCACGTCAGGCTCTGTGCTGACAACTCAGAGCCTGGAGCCTGCTTTGGATTCTGTGTCTCCCTCTCTTTCTGCCCCTCCCCTGCTCTCTCTCTCTCTCTCTCTCTCTCTCTCTCTCTCTCTCAAAAATAAACCAAGATTAAAAAATAAATAAATAAAAAGAAGAGGTGTGAGAAGTCTTGACAGAAAGAGCAAATCTACTCCATGTTTGAGGGAAATGAGGCCAGCCTGGTAAGTAGGAGAATGAGGACTAACTACTGGTGTTCATAGAAATGCTGGAAGATTACTGCAAAGCTGTGAATGAGGGGTGCCTGATAGGCAGGTTGTATTGAATTAATGTCCCCATGAGTCAAAGAGAGGTGACGTCGCTTTTATAAAGTTACAGAAGAAAGTGGCATAGGAATTAACAACAGGCTTTGTTCAGGTCCTGTGCTAACTCTAAAGCATGAACTATAATTATCTTCATTTCAGGCTGTTCATGTGGAATTCTTGGAACCAAAGGCTTAATATTTTCACATCAGATCAAAACTAAAATAATCTACAGCTAACTTTTGAATTGGGAAGAAAAACAAAGAAGTAGCAGAACTTTGGCACAAACTTATGAATAGAACTGGGCTCTTGATAGTGAGACAGGAATGAAGTGTGTTTAAGGAAGGTTATGGTGAGGAAAAGTATAGTCTTTGTAATATTTATGCCAATTTGTAAATATGCATTTGATTGTTTGTTAAACTCAGTGGTCTAATGTTCCCACTGGAATGTCAGCTCCCTGAGAAAAAGAACCTTGTCTGTCTTATTAAAAATACGTACAAACGGGGCTCCTGGGTGGCTCAGTTGGTTGAGCATCCGACTTCGGCTCAGATCATGATCTTGTAGTTCACAAGTCCGAGCCCCACGTCAGGCTATGTGCTGACAGCTTAGAGCCTGGAGCCTGCTTTGGATTCTGTGTTTCCTTCTTTCTCTGCCCTTCCCATGCTCAATCTCTCTCTCTCTCTCTCTCTCTCTCTCTCTCTCTGTCTCTCTCATAAATAAATAAAACTTAAAAAAAAACATTTAAAAGTATGTACAAACACCACAGTGCCTGGAACAGAGTAGTTGCTCAATAAATATTTGTTGACAGAAAGAATGACTTGGCTAGGAGCTCTTGAACATCTACATTAAACATCTGTGTATTACCATTCTGGGTTTTGATGATCTTCTGCTTGCTGTAAGAATTATTAATATGGAAAATAATGAGATTAGCTCCAGTTGTGTGATATTTTCATTGTAAAATGTTTGCAGAGCTATTAACAGCAGAGATGTGCATCAAGCCCCACTGTCAAAATAAATGGCTTGCATACTTTGAGGCATAAATGTTTGGGGGAAATAACCAAGCGAAGTGTTTGTGTAGCAGAGCCTATATCCTGTTAGAATACAGATTAGATCATTAAGAAGCAACACATTTCATCCACTTATCAGTGTTTGCATACAGTGAAGTCTATTAATTGAATGAGTATGGAGAACATGGATATACCAACTCACTCTATCAGAGGATTACTTCTCTGTCTTTATCAATAAATTCTGCCTTTAATCCTGAGGATTGATCGAAAAAGAGAAACAGCAATTTTTTTAGACTGTTCTTTTTGGTCTTTGGATTACTTTGTTACTGGACTTGCAAATCTCCCCGGTAACTTAGTTTAGTTATAGAATGCCCCAGGGGGGTCACACATTAGGTCTAAACTCATTTACAAGAGTAAATGAAAGTAGATAGGGAAGAAAAGTTCGAGTCAGCCTCCCTTAGTGTCAGAAGGAAAACCAAATGGAACTGGGCGTCAGATAAAATAGCAGTTTGTTCATTTGGACTTTTAATTAAACTCAGAGATTAATAGATCCCAGATGAAGTTTTTAACAAATTGTATGCCCAAGAATTCTCCTTGGTTCCACCTTTTACAGTCCTGGCTCTTGAAAAGTAACTTTCTCTCTCTATTTTTTTAGTGTACCCAAGAGATGTCAATGTGATAACATCGTTGTCTGGTAACTAAATTCCTGTATCATAAAAACACAAAACATTCACCTCTAAGATCACCTCAAGGCTCTTTCTTTCTCTCAGTGTTTCTTCACCCCACCATGTATCCAGTCCCCTTTAATAATTATTGCCCAGGCTGACACACACATAAAAAATCAAATCAGTATATTCTTCAGTCATTATGAAGCAAATATGATCTCTCTCAGTGTTATTTTTGAGAAAATATAAGCAAAACACTGTAAACAATTGATCTCAAATTATTTTAATGTGGTATTTCATTTGACTTCAAGAGGAAAATAGACTAGATCTGGCGTCAAATAAAAAATGGCAGTTTGTTCAGATTCTTCCTCCACTTGAACGATAGCATCCCAGGAACCAAGAGTTTCTCCTTTCAACACTGGTATGTCCCGTGAGTGGGCAGAGGAGACATGTATGGTGTGGCTCAATAAACGACAAAGAATAATCAAAGAGGATTTCAACAGGTCTTTTAGTTCAGCTTCTACAGCTTGGGGATGCAGACCTTGAGCCAGAGCTGGGAAGCGTCACCTGACAAATAAGCAAGGCTGGGAAATAGGAGAAGGAGGACTAAATGCTGGGGTCCCAAGAAATGCCATAAGGTTGTCGCAAAACTGTGAGTAAGGTGTGCCTGATAGGCAGATTATATTGAGTTAATGTCCATGAATCAAAGAGCGTTGACAGTACTTTTGTAATGTAGAAAGGTGGTAAAGGAAGTAGCGAAAAGCTTTGTCCTATGCTGACTCTAAGGCTTAAACTATATCTTTGCTTCAGACTGTGCATGTAGAATTCTCTAGTTAGACAATTCTCTAACTAGAAACTGAGAGAAGAAGGTTCTGATAGCAGGTGTTGATTGTTCAATATCTAGGGAGTTTGTGTGCTTGCTGGTTGGCTCTTATGTGTGGAAAATGCAATTGAGTGTGTATTGGGGACATTTATTACCAAGAGAATACCGTTACTGGCTTCCTTTGCTCTCTACTCCATAGGGAAAGGGGTGACATCTGCTTCTGGCTCTCATTTGTGGTATATTTTAGTCTTTCTTCTGCTATGCAGTAGGGACCCTGTTCCTATAGTCGTGGAGTGCCAGGGATGGGGCAGTGGATCTAAACAAATAATGAAACAACTAGTGAGCGTCCCTACCCAAAGACCTGAAACATGGGCCTATAACAAAAAGTTCTGGGGCGCCTGGGTGGCTCAGTCGGTTAAGCGTACGACTCGATTTTGGCTCAGGTCATTATCTCTCGGTTCATGAGTTCGAGCCCCACGTCGGGCTCTGTGCTGACGGCTCGGAGCCTGGAGCCTGTTTCGGATTCTGTGCCTCCCTCTCTCTCTGTTCCTCCCCTGCTCATGATCTGTCTCTGTCTCTCAAAAATAAATACATGTTTAAAAAAAATACAAAAAGTTCCCGTTTGTGCATTTACTGGACTTAACACTTTTAGGTGACTCCAAGACTAGACAAGAAGGAATAGGTGGATTTTCTTTTATACCATCTGGCATTCTAGCAAAATGAAAATAACAAAAACAAAAACAGCTCCCCAAATCTATCCTGTCACTACTGTTAAAAATCTCATGTATTTTCTTTCACTGTCATTGCGTGTATGTTAGTGTGCCTTTCTGTACCTAATTCAAGGTGTTAAAAAGTTGTAGTCATACTGGTTATAAAGTTTCTCTCTCCGCAAAGGCAACCTAGAGAGTTACTGCTTTGCAATTCTCTGTTAAATGCTGCATCATCTCTAAATTTGCTGAAAATAATGGATGCCTGGTGCTTATTTAGTGAGCTTTGCACACTTTTGGAGCTTATAGTAGTGCAACGGTTCAGCACTCCTTGAAGCAAGTATTGTGAATGCTGCCAGATACTATCACGTTATTGTCCTCACCGAGGGGTTACTAAAACCATAGCCCACAGCCCAAATCCGCCCCCCACCCCCTCTCTTGCCTGTTGTTGTGTGGTCAACTAGCTAAGAACGTATTTTTTCACATTTTTAAAGAGGTGTTTATAAAAAGAAGAAGAATATGCCACAGAGACCTATGTGACCCAGAAAGCCTAAAATATTTAATATCTGGCTTTTCACAGGAAAACGTTGTCAGCCCCTGTCAAGATTTATATTTAAATTTATTATGAATATGCAAAGTCATGCCTCCACCTACGAGGGAGATGAGGAAGGTCTATGTGAAAAATGCCTTGAGATTTGTGAAAGGCGCATGTGAAAAAGTACCTAAGGGCACCATCTGAGTATGTGGGACACTACATGCTGACGTTAGTGATGCTGAGGTCATGGGTTGTGGCTATAGAGCTCTTGAAAAAGGTGACTTTGGGGAGCGGAAAGCTTCATTCATTTATGTATTTATTTTAGTTGAAGGGCAGGGTGAGATCGGACTTTTGAAATCAGAGATGAGAGACAGACACCATGTAGATGTGTTTCAGGCTGGTAAGGCAAGAGACAAATTCATCGCCTAGTGAAGATACTTGGCTAAGCATTTTCTCATCACATCCCAATTATTCTTGAAATCAACCCCACAAAGTGTGTTTTGCAAATTGGAAATCAAGATTCTGGGGGGTTTTAGCAATGTGCTCTGGTCAGAGAGTTAATACCTGCAGTACAGTTTTGAAAGCAGATCTGACTCTAAATATCCATAATATTTTGTCTCTACCAGGTACATGGTTTCTGCACATAGCATGTGCATTTCTATGATGTCATTACACTAAAGGATGATGACAGGTTCCCAGGTAAAACTGTGTTGTTATCCATGCATTCCAGATGCACTTAATTCTCTTCAATATGATAGTCAAGGTTGTCCCTTGCAATGTGACTGCTTCTCTTGCCGTTTTCCTCTCCCTCACTTTTTTTTTTTTCTTACTCATCCACCCTGACTGGCATACTAGCTTCCTCATGCACTCTGTTCTTCAAGCTCCTATGCACTGGTGAATGCAGCTCGCTGTGCTGGGGACGCCTCATCCAGTTTCTGTGCTCAGCAACTCCTATTCATCCTTCAAACGCGACCTCAAAGGTCACGTCCTTTTTGGGGTCATCTTTGACTGCTACAGGCAGTTGCACAAGATCCTCTGAACTTCTTAGAATTGTTCTTTCATATACTTCAGGTAGTCAGAAAGAAGTTCTTTCTTCTTTCTTTGTCAGTTGACTTGAATCCTTAAGAACTGAGATCAAAGATGAGTGCTGTGTTCCTAGCTAGCACTTAGCACGAATCGTGACACATACAGAGTGAGATCTCCTTAAATTTTGGTGACTCAGTGAATGGGAAAGAATGAGCAAACAAATGGAGTAATTGAGGAAGGGAAAGAAGGGACAAAAGGAGAGAGGGAGGAAGAGCAGGAGGGAGGTCGGAAGGAGGGAGGAAGGATGGAAGAAAAGAGATCAGTCCTTGTTCCTGTAGAGACTAAGTACATGAACCTCATTGATTACAATTTGATCTCGCATCAGGTGTTTACCAAATGTTAAGTTTTAGTGATTATGTAGCTATTTACTGTTGCTTTTATACTTTTCCTTCTCAGTCTCCAGCATACTCCTGGTGACTAGTTCCATTGCTACCTGTGGGCTGGATGGGTTTATGCTTGGTAAGACCCTTAGTAGGCCTAACCTTAAAGAACAGCCAGGTGGCCTATAAATACTTGCTAATCTACTGCTTTATCCCCAAAGATATCTAAGGTACTTTTAGCTTGGTGTGTATGTGATTTTTGTGTGTCAGTTTGACCGGGTTAAGGGACAGCCAGATAGCTGGTAAAAACTTGTTCTTGAGTGTGTCTGTGAGTGTGTTTGGGAAGAGATAAGCATTTGAGTAAGTAGACTTAGTAAAGAATATTGACCCAACCTCACCAATATGGGCAGGCATCCCATTGAAGGCCCAAAAGAACAAAATCGACTGAGGTCCCAATAGGACAAAAAAGCAGAGGAAGGTTGAATTATCTCTCTCTCCTTTTTTTTTTTAATTTTTTAATGTTTATTCATTTTTGAGAGACGGAAAAAGACAGAGCATGAGTGGGGAAGGAGCAGAGAGAGGGAGACACAGAATCTGAAGCAGGCTCCAGGCTCTGAGCTGTCAGCACAGAGCCCGATGCGGGGCTTGAACTCATGAACTGCGAGATCATGACCTGAGCCGAAGTTGGATGCTCAACCGACTGAGCCACCCAGGCACCCCTCTGTCCTTTTTTTTTTTTTAATGTTTATTTATTTATTTTTGAGAGAGACAGAGAAAGAAAGAGAGAGAGTCTCAAGCAGACTCCAGGCTGTCAGCACAGAGCCTGATGTGGGCCTTGAACTCACGAACTGTGAGATCATAGCCTGAGCTGAAATCAAGAGTTGGATGCTCAGCCAACTGAGCCACCCATGTGCTCCAGAAGTCTCTGTCTTCTTGACCGGGTATGCCTATCTTTTTCTGCTCTTGGGCATAGGAGCTTCTGGTTCTGAGACCTTTGGACTCCCAGACTTACATCAGCAGCTTTTCTCTGCGCCCCCCTCCCATGCCCACCCTCAAACCTTTGGACTCAGACTGCATTACACCGCTGGCTTTCTTATTCTCCAGCTTGCAGACAGCAGATGGTGGGTCTTTTTGGCATATGTAATCATGGGAGCCAATTCCTATAACCAATACCATCTTATATATACCCTATCGGTTTCGTTTCTCTGGAGAATGCTGACTAATACAGTGTGGGCTTTTTTTTTTTTTGTGGTGGGGGGAGCCCTAATATCCAAGTGATGATAAAAAGAAAGTCCTTGCAATCCTTTTATAGAAGAATTTGAACAACTATCAAATAGTTACTAAAATGTGTTGTTGACTGGATTTTCTTGACATTATTTACAAATAAGATCACTGAAGCACAGAAACTTAAAGAGTATTGTGAAGCAGAGCACTGAAGATGCTCTTTCTCCAAATCCACAATCTCTGTGACATCTTTCTGGATTCTCATCTACCTTTCTTAGCTTCTGGAGAGGAACAATGGCCACAGAACAGGGCGCATTTACAGGATAACTCAGCGCAGCCCAGCTCATATAAATATTGCATAGCTTTAAATTTTCATAAACTGTAATCCATAATGGCTCCCGAAGCACCAACTGTTTTCTCTCCACTACATATCATGCATTTTTAACTGTCTATAATTACACAATTAAACAGTAGGCCATTGGGGCTCACAGGAGTCATTAACTCAAAATGTTTCGGCTTCCATAACCTGACACCAGGGATAGGTCTTGCCTGAGGGGGTGGTGGATGTGCTTACCTAGATGTCCAAAGGAGAGCTCCCACTCTCAGTCCACTGCTTCTCAAGGGAGTGAACCTTGCACTCCCAGGAAGGGAGTAAGAAAGATAGGAACTCCATTGGCAGCCTGGGTAATGGGGAGGAAGTCCCTGGCTAGGAGGAGATGAATAGAGTGAACTGGGCATCTCTCCTTCATCCCATCAGCCTTCCCAGTGAATATTCATTTAGTGAAAAAGCAGTATGCTATGACTCCTTCCTAACTCTTTCTGTGGAAACAAGCCTTTAGTCTTGCGCCTGTTGCTTCTGTGATTCAAACCTACCTACGTGTGTAACACATCACGTAAGTCAGATGTATGTTAACACAAGGATAACGGGCTGGAGCAGTGATACAGTCCTGAACAGTGTGTGCTGAGAGTAACACTGACAACATTTTATATTGGGATCAAAAATTCTTTGGTGGCATTTTTGATACATTTATTCACTAACCTTTCCTTCACCAAAAACTGCTGTGAAATCTCTCTGAAAAGTTTCTCCCACACACCACATTTTCCTAAAAGGTCATCCCCTTACCCCTGAGCCTTCACATACAAGACGTTGAGAAAGAGAATATATTTAACGTCATATTCATCTGTGCTTGATGACAGCATTGAGAAGAGTGTGGTTTGCCATGAAGATTTGTTGAATAATAATGATCACACTGTAAATGTATCTTTCTTTGCATATTTTAAAAAGCATTTTGAATCTTAAAATTTGTAAACAACAAAAATAAAGACATTCATTTTGAAGTGGCATTTGTGTTAGCTTGGATGAAAGGAGCTAGAAAATAAGCATATTGTATTTTTGGCAGATTTAGAAAAATGCGTTGTTAAATGGGGGCTTGGCACATATGAAGAGATGGAGATCCTTTTGCTGGTCCTTCTTTTGTGTTTCTGTGTATTTGTCTTCAGGCCCTATTTTTTCCCTAGGCTTTCTGATCTTTCACTGTAAGTTTTGCATTGGTATTCGTATTTTTGGAGAAAAAAACTCTGAATTAGAATTGGAAGGACATGAAAGTTTGATATTATGAGGTATAGAGGGGGATTGCACGATAAACAATTGCTTCACAGGATTCTTCTATTAAGTAAAAGATGTATCCTGGGCTTCCTTTAAATATAAGATGAATGCTTTCAAAGCACATAGGCACATTGTATTTTTATGCCTTATGTCCTGACATCTTCTTAGGTGCTCTGGTCCACACAGTACACATGTGGCCACATTTTCTGCTTCTGCTGATGCTCCTGATTCTAGAACAATCTCCCCCTTCTTCTTTCACAGCCATGCTCTTTTAATGCGTGGCTTAATTCAAGTGCTTTCTTTCTGTCAGTGAAATTTGCTAACTTTTCAATCCCACCTTTTCTCTCCCTCCTTTGAAATGTTTCTGTACTTCCACTCTTCATTCCATGACTGTCTTTCAATGCTGTAATGCTCTTGTTGACTGATTCTTACATGTCTATTTGTCTTGTCTCGACAATTAGAGACATCTCTCAATTTGAGAGTATTAGCATGCCTCACAGCATTCAGTAAATATTGCTATCTTATTCTTATGGGTACACACCATTAGTTAGGTTTAAACACACACACACACACACACACAATACCAAATGTCAATTTAGAGCTTTAAAGAAGGTGTTGACAAACATTTTCTGTAAAGGGTCAGATAGTAGTATTTTAGGCTTTGCAATGTCTTTGTTGTGACTCCTCTGCTCTGTCATTGTAGCACAAAAGCAGCTGTAGACAACAGGTAAGCCAGTGGGTGTGGCTGTGTTCCAATAAAATTTCACTTACAAAACAGGCAGTAGCTGAGAATTTTGCCAAGCCCCGATTTAAAGCTTAGGAATACCTCTCTTAGGGAGTGCCCCATTGACTTTAGAGGGACTAACTTAGGACAGTGTAAATTGTGTGGGACGTGTCACCTTTACCAATCCAATATCATGTCTGAGTTTCCCTGACATGTTTCCAGAACATCCCCAGTAGTGTTTAATGGTTACTCAGAATATAGCAATCAAGTGAATACTTTGGTGGTGGTTGTTTGTTTAAGAGTAGTATTTATTCTGGGATCCCTCACACAGTGCTGTCAGGAGTATAAATTGTTCCAAAATTTCTGAAAGCACTTTGACATGTCATAAATATATTCATAGTCTTGTATCTATCAGTTCTCTTCTGGAAAGTATGCTGAAGAAATCATTAGTTACTGAAGATCTCCAGTGTGCCAGGTGCTGTGCTAGATGGGTCACTATGGAAGTAAGCAAATATTGAATTCTATGAATTGTAGGCTGTCAGTTGCAACATTGTTTATCACAATGAAAAGCAAGTAACAAATCTTGTATTCAACAATGGTAAACCATTAAATGGTGCCAGACCTCTTTGACAGAGTATTTTACAACCACTAAGAATAATATTGTAGAATAATTTTAATTACATGAAATTATTGAAATGTAACATTAAATGCAATGTTAAGTAAAATAATAGGTTAAAATGGATTTGGGAAAATCTTTTTTAAAAATTAAAATACATATGTGTGTGTGTGTGTGTGTGTGTGTGTGTGTGTGTGTATGTATATATATATACACCTAGGTAAAGGAACGTGATAATGGTTCCTACCACATGTTAACAATGACTTTTCCTTAGTGGTAAAACTCCCAAAGATCTTTTCCATTCTTTTGAGTCTATATTTTACATGTTTCTAAAATAGCCCATATATCATTTATGTAAAAGCAAAAATAAACCTACAATAAATTTTAATTATGCAAAATCACATAAAGCATAGCCCCCATAAAAAGTTAGTCGACTTTCTGCTGGGCAAAAATGCAAAATCTTGTTCCAGGAAAATTGCTGCTGAGTTGGCTATAAGATCATAAATGCTCATTTTTATGCACATTCAAATATCAAAATCTCTCTCTATCAACCAGAATATTGCATAGGATTGAATCTTTTTCATTTCCTTTTGACTCAGTAAGGGTTAACCAGAAAATCCTTTGTTTCAACCCTTCTCAATCTCTAAGTCCCCTTTGCTGCTATGGCACATCCAGTCTTATGAATATAATTGAATCTCCCTTTGATGATTCAGTGTGTTGTAGGACCTTAGGGCTGTAATGCTGACCATCAATTATCATTGTATAGGACAAAAGATATAGATGTGGAAGATACAGAATATTGAGCTGAATGTGAAATGATTCCAGGATAGCCTCTGGAAATTGCTTTGCTGAATAAATCCTTGATGTCAGTGAGTTTTGTTGTGTGTCTTTTTTCTTCTAAATGCTTGCTTAGTTTAGAGAAAGAAAAAAAAAAGTAGCATAGCAATCTAGTGATTTGAACTTCCTAGTTACTAAATGTGTAGTTGTTCCAGATTATTATTCCATGTATTCCATCTCTTTTGTAACTTCAGTAAAATAGGAAAAGCCTGCTGTTTATATTCTGTCATCTATCTCTGGGCACTGGGTGTTTATCTAATTTTGACTAGGCCAGCGTAGGATTATCTCTTGGGGCAAAAACCAAAAAATTCCATAGTGTTTTCATTGGCCGAAGTCCTTACCAGGTGAAACCAGGTTGAAGAGAACAGCACATAGGTTTATGGGGAAAGGAGGTTCTACCAAGGCAGTCAGTGATCAAAAGGCAATCTAAATTTGTGCATCATGTTCAAGAGGGATGTTCTTCTATCATTTTCTCCTCTGCCTTTGTCTGGTTTAGGTGGTGGGGAGATGAGATAGGAGTTGGGAAAGTGAGCAGATGAAAGGCTTATCTTCCTTCCTCTGTCTTGGTGAGGTAGGTGCTTTCCTGTCTGCCTCTTACAGTGTTTTGAGTCTCCTCGGTTGTAAGGATTGCCACCTTCATCCCAATTCGCTGTCTGGCAGCAAAGATCTCGGGGAGTTGCCCCACCCAGAGCTGGGTCTTACAAGAACCATAAAGCTGCAGGTTCCAGAGTGGTATCGAATGCACTTAAAGATCTGAGCTGGAGTTTAGGCTCTGGCTTCCCAACTCAGGTGTGGCAGCTGAAACTGCAGTCAGTCAAGAGGCACTGACTGCCCCTTGACCCTCAGGGCACCCGCGTGGTTTCACGTTCCCACCTCAAGTGTTCTTTTCCATTTGTGCTAGAATAGAATGCTCATACCTTCATTTTCTGTGTGTCATGACTTGAGAAGTTGAGTGGCACTGATCACATTTCCCAAAAGGTGATCCAAGAACATTTCCTGCTGTAAGATAAAATATCTGATGAAGTTCAGTGTCAAATATATGTGGGGGTCATTTGCTGTCATTAGTCTAGGATCACCTTCTTGTTTTATAGCTGAGGAGGCTGAGCCTAAGATTGCGTACGTACTTGGTCAGAGAGCTGGAACCAGCATGCTGGCCTTTTGTTTTACTTTTCTGCAATCTTCCCTTGTCTGCACAGAGGTAGAAGAGAGTGGGAGAAACTATGGGCATCTTAGACAAAAAAACATCATACGCTTGGCAAGTGTGCACTGTCTGGAAGTCAGGAGACCTGGGTTCATGTTCTGTATGTGACTCTTGGACAAGTCACTGTATTCTGGTTTTCATTTTACAGATGAAGATATGAGAATCCTTGTTCAAAGCTTGTTGAGAGTGTGCTCGCTTCGGCAGCACATATACAAAGCTTGTTGAGAGTCATAGAAATAACATGCACAAGTTTCAATAGCTGGTTAGTGACAGTGCTGAGCCTCCGACGGAGCTGTCTTCCCTCCAGCATCCCCTCCCTCCATGTTTCCTACACCGCTGCATTTCCAAGGACAAAACTGCATTTGGAGAAAACATTTTGTCCAATCATCAGGACTTGTTTTTGTGTTGGCAGGAAACAAAATGCTAGCAACAGTAAATAGTGAGAAGTTTCTTTTTCTAGCTTTTACCAGAGTCACCATCTGTAATGTGTGAAGTCGTGAAATGACCTTTCATCACCACATGCATCCACGCTTCTGGAACAGGGTCAGCCAGCAAAATCTGTGTATGGAGAAGGAAGGAATGACCTAAACACACATGTCTTTCTGAGTCTCTTTTTCTGGTCCATCAAGAAGGAGAAAAAACATGCGTGGTTAATTCCAGTTTGATTTGACTTACTCATATTAATCCTAAAACCCTAAGATAGGATGATTCTATAATTTTGAGGGATGGAGTATCAGTGTATGTTCAAACAACTATGTTGGTAAAAACAGTTGTGTCATACTGCCTTTCCTAAGCATTACAAGTAGGGCTCTACTTTTGCAAATATGTGAATGGGATTCACTGTTCTCTGTTTTCCTTTCTTGTTGCATTCCACTGACTTGAATTGCTTTTCTAAAATTAAGAGTCCCAAACCACTAGTACCAAATTTGTGACTAGTTGCTTAAATACATAAACTGCTATTTGTCTACCCCGTAGTTATTCTTCCCTTTCTCCTCTTATTAACAAGATTTCTGTATTGTGGATGATGACCGTGAGTGCAGCTTTTAAAACTACATTTTGCAGGGGTGTATTGGGGGCCCAGTGGGTTAAGCGTCGGACTTTGATTCAGGTCATGATCTCCCTGTTCAAAAGTTTCTAGCCCTGAGCTGGGCCCTGCGCTGGGCTCTGTGCTGACAGCTCAGAGCCTGGAGCCCTTTTTGGATTCTGCGTCTTCCTCTCTCTCTGCCCTGCCCTACTCACGCTCTGTCTCTCTCTCCTTCAAAAATAAATTAACATCTGTTTTAATTAAAAAAACATACCTTTCCCATGCTCTTTTGCAGAGATAGTGCGATTTACGTAGGATTGAATTTGTTTATGCAGTTTACAGGAACACTGTTTAATGGGGCTGACTCAGCTGACAGCTGCCCTTTTTCTTTCTCCACTTCCTTTGCTCTTCCTGCTTCCTTTTATCTGAACCTGATGGCTATAGCACCAGCAGTCATCATATGACCATGACTGAACTCAAGGGTGGAAGCAGTTACACTCATAGGATTACAGAGCAGACTAATATGTATTGTAGACTCAAGACACTCTCAGACAAGTAGTTCTGGTAGCTTTGGACTGCCCACTTCTAGTCTTCTTTTTGGTGAGTGTAAAATAATCCCATAATTTGTGTAAACTTGAGTCTGTTAAGCAACTGAACACTCTTCCTAACTGAAACAAGAATCTACTTTTTTATATAGAGTTTTATTAGCATTAATAAATACACATAATTATGTAAATACCACAACTGGGAAATTAAAACAAATTCTCTTACCCCAGAAAGTTTCCTTATCCTGTTCTTCTGTAGTCATTTCTTTGTGTGGGCCTTTTTTTTTTTTTCTGGATTTTATTTTCTTTCACTGATTGATATGTCTGTCCTATTGCCAACACCACCCTATCTTGTTTACTGTAGCATTATGGTATCTCTAAAAATCAGGCAGCTTGATCTATCCAAAGTTATCATTTAAAAAAATTACCTATTCTCATTCTATAATGCATCTTTTGAGATGATCATGTGTTTTTATCTTTTTAGTCTGTTAACACTGAATCACTTTGATAGATTTTTGAATGTTAAACCACACTTACATTCCCATGATGAACTCCACTGTTTGGGATGTACTATCATTTTGATATATTGTTGGAATATATTTGCTAATATTTTGTTGAGAAATTTCACACCTATGTTAAAATGCATACTGTTTTATAATTTTCTGTCTGTGATTTGGATGCTAGGGTAATGTTGGCCTCATAAAATGAGTCAGGAAATGTTTGCTCTTCTTTTATTTTCTGGAAGAGATTGTATAAAAATCAAATGTTCCTTCCCTAGTGTTTGGTTCTCTTCACCAGTGTAACCATTTTAGTCAACAGTTTTCTTTTTTAGAAGGTTTTTAATGACAAATTTAATTTCTTTAATAGAGATGACTAATCTGGTTGTCTGTTATCCTTGAGTGAGTTTCAGTAGTTTGTGTCATTCAAGGAATTGGTTTATTTCATCACAGTGATTGAGTTTATTGGTATAAGGTTGTTTATACTATTTCTTTTTTTTTTATGATCCATATACTTTTTTTTTCATGTTTTTTTTTAAATTTTTTTTTATGAAATTTATTGACAAATTGGTTTCCATACAACACCCAGTGCTCATCCCAAAAGGTGCCCTCCTCAATACCCATCACCCACCCTCTCCTCCCTCCCACCCCCCATCAACCCTCAGTTTGTTCTCAGTTTTTAACAGTCTCTTATGCTTTGGCTCTCTCCCATTCTAACCTCTTTTTTTTTTTTCCTTCCCCTCCCCCATGGGTTCCTGTTAAGTTTCTCAGGATCCACATAAGAGTGAAACCATATGGTATCTGTCTTTCTCTGTATGGCTTATTTCACTTAGCATCACACTCTCCAGTTCCATCCACGTTGCTACAAAAGGCCATATTTCATTTTTTCTCATTGCCACGTAATATTCCATTGTGTATATAAACCACAATTTCTTTATCCATTCATCAGTTGATGGACATTTAGGCTCTTTCCATAATTTGGCTATTGTTGAGAGTGCTGCTATGAACATTGGGGTACAAGTGGCCCTGTGCATCAGTACTCCTGTATCCCTTGGATAAATTCCTAGCAGTGCTATTGCTGGGTCATAGGGTAGGTCTATTTTTAATTTTCTGAGGAACCTCCACACTGCTTTCCAGAGCGGCTGCACCACTTTGCATTCCCACCAACAGTGCAAGAGGGTTCCCGTTTCTCCACATCCTCTCCAGCATCTATAGTCTCCTGATTTGTTCATTTTAGCCACTCTGACTGGCGTGAGGTGATACCTGAGTGTGGTTTTGATTTGTATTTCCCTGATAAGGAGCGACGCCGAACATCTTTTCATGTGCCTGTTGGCCATCTGGATGTCTTCTTTAGAAAAGTGTCTATTCATGTTTCCTGCCCATTTCTTCACTGGGTTATTTGTTTTTCGGGTGTGGAGTTTGGTGAGCTCTTTATAGATTTTAGATACTAGCCCTTTGTCCGATATGTCATTTGCGAATATCTTTTCCCATTCCGTTGGTTGCCTTTTAGTTTTGTTGGTTGTTTCCTTTGCTGTGCAGAAGCTTTTGATCTTCATAAGGTCCCAGTAATTCACTTTTGCTTTTAATTCCCTTGCCTTTGGGGATGTGTCGAGTAAGAGATTGCTACGGCTGAGGTCAGAGAGGTCTTTTCCTGCTTTCTCCTCTAAGGTTTTGATGGTTTCCTGTCTCACATTTAGGTCCTTTATCCATTTTGAGTTTATTTTTGTGAATGGTGTGAGAAAGTGGTCTAGTTTCAACCTTCTGCATGTTGCTGTCCAGTTCTCCCAGCACCATTTGTGAAAGAGGCTGTCTTTTTTCCATTGGATGTTCTTTCCTGCTTTGTCAAAGATGAGTTGGCCATACGTTTGTGGGTCTAGTTCTGGGGTTTCTATTCTATTCCATTGGTCTATGTGTCTGTTTTTGTGCCAATACCATGCTGTCTTGATGATGACAGCTTTGTAGTAGAGGCTAAAGTCTGGGATTGTGATGCCTCCTGCTTTGGTCTTCTTCTTCAAAATTCCTTTGGCTATTCGGGGCCTTTTGTGGTTCCATATGAATTTTAGGATTGCTTGTTCTAGTTTCGAGAAGAATGCTCGTGCAATTTTGATTGGGATTGCATTGAATGTGTAGATAGCTTTGGGTAGTATTGACATTTTGACAATATTTATTTTTCCAATCCATGAGCAGGGAATGTCTTTCCATTTCTTTAAATCTTCTTCAATTTCCTTCATAAGCTTTCTATAGTTTTCAGCATACAGATCCTTTACATCTTTGGTTAGATTTATTCGTAGGTATTTTATGCTTCTTGGTGCAATTGTGAATGGGATCAGTTTCTTTATTTGTCTTTCTGTTGCTTTATTGTTAGTGTATAAGAATGCAACTGATTTCTGTACATTGATTTTGTATCCTGCAACTTTGCTGAATTCCTGTATCAGTTCTAGCAGACTTTTGGTGGAGTCAATCGGATTTTCCATGTATAATATCATGTCATCTGCAAAAAGCGAAAGCTTGACTTCATCTTTGCCAATTTTGATGCCTTTGATTTCCTTTTGTTGTCTGATTGCTGATGCTAGAACTTCCAGCACTATGTTAAACAGTAGCGGTGAGAGTGGGCATCCCTGTCGTGTTCCTGATCTCAGGGAAAAAGCTCTCAGTTTTTCCCTGTTGAGGATGATGTTAGCTGTGGGCTTTTCATAAATGGCTTTTATGATCTTTAAGTATGTTCCTTCTATCCCGACTTTCTCAAGGGTTTTTATTAAGAAAGGGTGCTGGATTTTGTCAAAGGCCTTTTCTGCATCGATTGACAGGATCATAGGGTTCTTCTCTTTTTTTTTGTTAATGTGATATATCACGTTGATTGATTTGCGAATGTTGAACCAGCCCTGCATCCCAGGAATGAATCCCACTTGATCATGGTGAATAATTCTTTTTATATGCCATTGAATTCGATTTGCTAGTATCTTATTGAGAATTTTTGCATCCATATTCATCAGGGATATTGGCCTGTAGTTCTCTTTTTTTACTGGGTCTCTGTCTGGTTTAGGAATCAAAGTAATACTGGCTTCATAGAATGAGTCTGGGAGTTTTCCTTCCCTTTCTATTTCTTGGAATAGCTTGAGAAGGATAGGTATTATCTCTGCTTTAAACGTCTGGTAGAACTCCCCTGGGAAGCCATCTGGTCCTGGACTCTTATTTGTTGGGAGATTTTTGATAACCGATTCAATTTCTTCGCTGGTTATGGGTCTGTTCAAGCTTTCTATTTCCTCCTGATTGAGTTTTGGAAGAGTGTGGGTGTTCAGGAATTTGTCCATTTCTTCCAGGCTGTCCAATTTGTTGGCATATAATTTTTCATAGTATTCCCTGATAATTGTTTGTATCTCTGAGGGATTGGTTGTAATAATTCCATTTTCATTCATGATTTTATCTATTTGGGTCATCTCCCTTTTCTTTTTGAGAAGCCTGGCTAGAGGTTTGTCACTTTTGTTTATTTTTTCAAAAAACCAACTCTTGGTTTTGTTGATCTGCTCTACAGTTTTTTTAGATTCTATATTGTTTATTTCTGCTCTGATCTTTATTATTTCTCTTCTTCTGCTGGGTTTAGGCTGCCTTTGCTGTTCTGCTTCTAGTTCCTTTAGGTGTGCTGTTAGATTTTGTATTTGGGATTTTTCTTGTTTCTTGAGATAGGCCTGGATGGCAATGTATTTTCCTCTCAGGACTGCCTTTGCTGCGTCCCAAAGCGTTTGGATTGTTGTATTTTCATTTTCGTTTGTTTCCATATATTTTTTAATTTCTTCTCTAATTGCCTGGTTGACCCACTCATTCGTTAGTAGGGTGTTCTTTAACCTCCAAGCTTTTGGAGGTTTTCCAGACTTTTTCCTGTGGTTGATTTCAAGCTTCATAGCATTGTGGTCTGAAAGTAAGCATGGTATAATTTCAATTCTTGTAAACTTATGAAGGGCTGTTTTGTGACCCAGTATATGATCTATCTTGGAGAATGTTCCATGTGCATTCGAGAAGAAAGTATATTCTGTTGCTTTGGGATGCAGAGTTCTAAATATATCTGTCAAGTCCATCTGATCCAATGTGTCATTCAGGGCCCTTGTTTCTTTATTGACCGTGTGTCTAGATGATCTATCCATTTCTGTAAGTGGGGTGTTAAAGTCCCCTGCAATTACCACATTCTTATCAATAAGGTTGCTTATGTTTATGAGTAATTGTTTTATATATTTGGGGGCTCCGGTATTCGGCGCATAGACATTTATAATTGTTAGCTCTTCCTGATGGATAGACCCTGTAACTATTCTATAATGTCCTTCTTAATCTCTTGTTACAGCCTTTAATTTAAAGTCTAGTTTGTCTGATATAAGTATGGCTACTCCAGCTTTCTTTTGGCTTCCAGTCGCATGATAAATAGTTCTCCATCCCCTCACTCTGAATCTAAAGGTGTCCTCAGGTCTAAAATGAGTCTCTTGTAGACAGCAAATAAATGGGTCTTGTTTTTTTTATCCATTCTGATACCCTATGTCTTTTGGTTGGCGCATTTAATCCATTTACATTCAGTGTTATTATAGAAAGATATGGGTTTAGAGTCATTGTGATGTCTGTATGTTTTATGCTTGTAGTGATGTCTCTGGGACTTTGTCTCACAGGGTCCCCCTTAGGATCTCTTGAGGGCTGGTTTAGTGGTGACAAATTCCTTCAGTTTTTGTTTGTTTGGGAAGACCTTAGTCTCTCCTCTATTCTAAATGACAGACTTGCTGGATAAAGGATTCTTAGCTGCATATTTTTTCTGTCTAGCACCCTGAAAATCTCGTGCCAATTCTTTCTGGCCTGCCAAGTTTCAAAAGAGAGATCAGTCAGGAGTCTTATAGGTCTCCCTTTATATGTGAGGGCACGTTTACCCCTTGCTGCTTTCAGAATTTTCTCTTTATCCTTGTATTTTGCCAGTTTCACTATGATATGTCGTGCAGAAGATCGATTCAAGTTACATCTGAAGGGAGTTCTCTGTGCCTCTTGGATTTCAATGCCTTTTTCCTTCCCCAGTTCAGGGAAGTTCTCAGCTATTATTTCTTCAAGTACCCCTTCAGCACCTTTCCCTCTTCTTCCTCCTCTGGGATACCAATTATGCGTATATTATTTCTTTTTAGTGTATCACTTAGTTCTCTAATTTTCCCCTCATACTCCTGGATTTTTTTATCTCTCTTTTTCTCAGCTTCCTCTTTTTCCATAACTTTATCTTCTAGTTCACCTATTCTCTCTTCTGCCTCTTCAAGCCGAGCTGTGGTGGTTTCCATTTTGTTTTGCATTTCGTTTAAAGCGTTTTTCAGCTCCTCGTGACTGTTCCTTAGTCCCTTGATCTCTGTAGCAAGAGATTCTCTGCTGTCCTGTATACTGTTTTCAAGCCCAGCGATTAATTTTATGACTATTATTCTAAATTCACTTTCTGTTATATTATTTAAATCCTTTTTGATCAGCTCATTAGCTGTTGTTATTTCCTGGAGATTCTTCTGAGGGGAATTCTTCCGCTTGGTCATTTTGGATAGTCCCTGGCGTGGTGAGGACCTGCAGGGCACTTCCCCTGTGCTGTGGTGTATAACTGGAGTTGGTGGGCGGGGCCGCAGTCCGACCTGATGTCTGCTCCCAGCCCACCGCTGGGGCCACAGTCAGACTGGTGTGTGCCTTCTCTTCCCTTCTCCTAGGGGCAGGATTCACTGTGGGGTGATGTGGCTTGTCTGGGCTACTTGCACCCTGCCAGGCTTGTGATGCTGGGGATCTGGCGTATTAGCTGGGGAGGGTAGGCAAGGTGCTCGGGGGCAGGAGGGGCAGGCTTAGCTCGCTTCTCCTTAGGTGATCCACTTCAGGAGGGGCCCTGTGGCAGCGGGAGGGAGTCAGATCCGCTGCCGGAGGTTTGGCTCCGCAGAAGCACAGAGTTGGGTGTTTGCGCGGAGGGAGCAAGTTCCCTGGCAGGAACCGGTTCCCTTTGGGATTTCGGCTGGGGGATGGGCGGGGGAGATGGCGCTGGCGAGTGCCTTTGTTCCCCACCAAACTGAGCTCTGTTGTCAGGGGGCTCAGCAGCTCTCCCTCCCTTTGTCCTCCAGCCTTCCCGCTTTCCGAGCAGAGCTGTTAACTTATGACCTCCCAGACGCTAAGTCGCGCTTGCTGTTGGAACACAGTCCGTCAGGCCCCTCCGCTTTTGGAAGCCAGACTCGGGGGCTCTGCTTGGCCAGGGAGCCGCCCCTCCGCCCCGGCTCCCTCCCGCCAGTCCGTGGAGCGTGCACCGCCTCGCCGCCCTTCCTACCCTCTTCCGTGGGCCTCTTGTCTGCGCTTGGGTCCGGCGACTCCGTTCTGCTAATCCTCTGGCGGTTTTCTGGGTTATTTAGGCAGGTGTAGGTGGAATCTAAGTGATCAGCAGGACGCGCGGTGAGCCCAGAGTCCTCCTAAGCCGCCATCTTGCAAAAACCTGTACTATTTCTTTATAATTTTTTAATGTCTTTGAGTTCGGTAGGGATATTCACCATTTTGTTACTTATATTGTTAAATTGTGTATTCTTTCCTTTTTTTCTTGGACACCAAGAGCAAGAAGATTGATAGATTTCAGAGAATTATTTTCTGATTACTGTGTTTTTCCTTATACTGTCCTGTTTTCAATTTTGTTGATTTCTGTTCTGTATTATTTAATTCTTTCACTTTGCTTTAAGTAAAGTTTGCTTTTCTTTTTTACTTTCTTACAGTGTAAGCTAACATGATTGATTCAGGACGTTCCTCTTTTCTAATGTAAGTGCATAATGCTGTAAATTTCTCACCAGCAACCTTTGTAGCCCTTTCCCACAAAGTTTGATATGTTATATTTTCATTTTTATTTTGTATAAAATATTTTCTAATGTCCCTTGAGGCAGACACCCTCTCTGACCCATGGATTAATTAGAAGTATATTGTAAATATTTGGAAAATTTTCAGATATTTTTGTTACAGATTTCTACTTTAATTTTGTTATCAGAAAACATTTTTATGATTTTTATTATTTTAAAGTTGTTAAGGATTGCTTTATGACTAAGGATGTGTGCTATCTTGGTGACTGTTCCATGCGTGCTGGTTACAGTGATCTAGATATGCAAGATAGTTCCAGTTGGTTGATAATGTTGTTCATATCTTCTCTTAGTGACTTTCTGGGGGCGCCTGGGTGGCTTGGTTGGTTAAGCGTCCGACTTTGGCTCAGGTCATGATCTCACGGTCCGTGAGTTCGAGCCCCGCCTCGGGCTCTGTGCTGACTGCTCAGAGCCTGGAGCCTGTTTCAGATTCGGTGTCTCCCTCTCTCTCTGCCCCTCCCCTGTTCATGCTCTGTCTCTCTCTGTCTCAAAAATAAATAAACGTTAAAAAAATTTTTGAAAAAGTGACTTTCTGTTTTCTTATTTTTTTCTTAATTTGTCTGTTGTTTTTCACATATATTCCTGAATAGATTTTATAGTGATAGCTCTAAGGATCACAATATGCATACCTAATTTTTCATAGTATACTCAGAGTTAATATTTTAACTCCCTAAGTAGAACATAGAAATCTTCAGCCCTATAGGTCTCTTTGTATTTTATATTTTCTTGACCTTCTTCTCAATACTTTCTAACTCTCAGGGTGTGCCTTTCCTTGGTTCTGGGCACAAAACTGGATTTTAACCTACTTGCACTGTTTCATCCTTTCCAGAAATGCGTCAGCCTTTGGTACAAAGTAGTAGTTACGTAGTTATTACACGTAGATGTACCTTCATTGAAAACCCCAGTAGACAAAGTGGTTTTTTTTCCACTTTCAATAGTCATGCATATTTCCAAGAACTAAAGAGGAGAAATAATAATAATATATTTATCCAGATATTTAACATTTCATTTGCTCTTCCTTCTTTATTGAAATTCCAGATTTCCTTCTGGCATCATCTCCCTTCTTCCTGAAAAAATTCTGTTAGCATCTCTTTTATTTTATTTTTTATTTATTTTTTTAATGAAATTTATTCGTCAAATTGGTTTCCATACAACACCTAGTGCTCATCCAAACAGGTACCCTCCTCAATGCCCATCTTTTTTAGAACAGCTATGGTGCCCATGAATTCCCTTTATCTTTTTTAATATGAGAATGCCTTTACCTTTGTTCCTGAAGGATATTTTCATTATATAAAGAACTCTATGTTGACAGAATTACTTTCTTTCAGTTATTTTCTTTCAGCACTTTAAAAATATAATTCCACTTTTGACCCCCATGATTTCTGATTAGAAATTTTCACTTTATTCCAATTATTAAATCATTCATATGTATCATGTGGTGTTTTCTTCTGGCTACTTTCAAGATTTCTTCTTTATTGTTGTTTTTTTTAGTGTCTTATTCACTGAGCTTCTTAAACCTTCCAGTTTATGTCTTCTATCACATTTGGGAAGTTTTCAGCCATTATTTCTTCAAATTTTTTTTCTCTTTCATTTTTTTCTCTTATTTTTCCATGACTTGAATATTAGACATTCAAGTTCAATGTTCAATGACATGAATGTTAGACATTTGGATATGGTTCCTTTGGTCTCTGTGTATATTATTTTTGTCCTTGTTTACTTAAAATACTTTCTATTTATCTTCAAGTTCTCAGATTCCTTCTTCAACTGTCTCTATTCTGCTATTAACCCTGAATAGTGAATTTCAAGTTTAATTTATTAAAATAAATTAAATTTAAATTATTTAATAAAAATAATTTAAAATAAATTTCTTACACCATACACAAAAATAAACTCAAAATGGATGAAAGACCTGAATGTGAGACAGGAAACCATCAAAACCCTAGAGGAGAAAGCTGGCAACAACTTCTTTGATCTCAGCCGCAGCAATTTCTTACTTGACACATCTCTGAAGGCAAGGGAATTAAAAGCAAAAATGTACTATTGGGATCTCATTAAGATAAAAAACAAACAAACAAAAAAAAAACTTATGCACAGCAAAGGAAACAGTCAACAAAACTAAAAGGCAACCAATGGAATGGGAAAAGATATTTGCAAATGACATATCAGATAAAGGGCTAGTATCCAAAACCTATAAAGAACTCACCAAACTCCATACCCAAAAGACAAATAATCCAGTGAAGAAATGGGCAGAAGACATGAAAAGACACCATTCCAAATAAGACATCCAGATGGCCAACATACACGTGAAATGATGCTCAACGTCACTCCTCATCAGGGAAATACAAATCAAAACCACACTGAGATACCACCTCACGCCAGTCAGAGTGTCTAAAATGAACAGTTCAGGAAACAACAGATGTTGGCAAGGATGTGGAGAAATGGGAACCCTCTTGCACTGTTCCCCAACAAATGCAATCTTGTGCTGCTGCTCTGGAAAACAGTGTGGAGGTTCCTCAAAAATTTAAAAACAGGTCTACCCTAACACCCAGCATTAGCACTGCTAGGAATTTACCCAAGGGATACAGGAATGCTGATTCATAGGGGCACATGTACCCCAATTTTTATAGCAGCACTCTCAACAATAGCCAAATTATGGAAAGAGCCTAAATGTCCATCAGCTGATGAGTGGATGTGGTTTATATATGCAATGGAATACTACTTGGCAATGAGAAAGAATGAAATCATGCCCTTTGCAGCAATGTGGAGGGTGTTATGCTAAGTGAAATAAGTTAGTCAGAGAAAGACAGATACCATATGTTGTCACTTATATGTGGATCATGAGAAACTTAACAGAAGACTATAGGAGAAGGGAAGGAGGAAAAAAGGTTACAAACAGAGAGGGAGGGAGGGAGGCAAACCATAAGACACTCTTTTTTTGATTTTTTTAATGTTTTATTTATTTTTGAGACAGAGAGTGACAGAGAATGAGCAGGGGAGGGGCAGAGAGAGAGGGAGACAGAGAATCCAAAGCAGGCTCCAGGCTCTGAGCTATCAGCACAGAACCCGACGTGGGGCTTGAATTCACAAACTGTGAGATCATGCCCTGAGCCGAAGTCAGATGCCCAACTGACTGAGCCACCCAGGCACCCCAATAAGACACTCTTAAGTACAGAGAACAAACTGAGGGTTGATGGCAGGGGGAGAGAGGAAAGTGGGTGATGGGCATTGAGGAGGGCACTTGTTGGGATGAGCACTGGGTATTGTATGGAAGCCAATTTTACAATAAATTATATTAAAAAATAAAATAAAATTTAGCTCAAATTATTTCTCATTGGAAAATAAACTAAAATAAAATTTTATTATCTAAATTTCTATTTGTATCACTACATATATTTTTTCTTTTATGAAGATTCTATCTTTTCATTCATCTCAAGAGTGTTTGTCTTTTAAAATTAAAGAAAAACTTAATATAAAATTAAGAAGGGAGAAAAGAGAGATGGAACCAAACCACAAGACACTCTTAATTATAGAGAACGGACTTAGGGTTGATGGAGGGAGGTGGTGGGTTGATGGGCTAGATAAGTGATGGGTATTAAGGAGGGCGCTTGTTGTGATGAGCGCTGAGTGTTGCATGTAAGTGATGAATGACTGAAATCTACTCCTGAAACCGATATTACACTGTATGTTAAATAACTAAAATTAAAACAAACAAACAAAAAGCAAAAGAGTGCTTATCCTTATTTTGTGGAGCATGATTATAAGAGACGGTTTAAATTCATTGGCTGGGAATTTTAACAGCATAATTTTAGGAATGGTTTCTATCCATTTTTTTCTTCCCCTTGAGAGTTAATTTTTTCTCATTTTTTTGTATGCTAAATTACTTTGGATTAATTTGGGCATTTTGCTTATTATGAGACTTTGTGTTCTGTTGAAGTCTTTTGATGAATGTTGGTTCTTTTTGTTTTAGTAAGCAGTCAGTCTAACTAGGCTTAGATCATGAGCCCCATCTTTCCTTTTGTGAGTTGTGGTTCTAGCAGCCTTCAGAACTTCTGTGGTACTCTTCAGACCTGTCCAGCCCATGCACCAAGCTGGCATCCATCTGGGGCTTGGGCAGTAGTCTACATTCTGGTTTAGTTATTAGATCTCTTGATGTGCTTTCTTAGGCCAGTTCAAAATATGCGTATGTTGGGAGTGAGCCAGGGACTTTATACTGGGTATAATAGGTATACATTGTCTTCACCTTTTTCTCTGTGATTTTCCTAATACTTTCTAGCTCTCAGGATATCCCTTTCCCTGGCCCTAGCCACAAAGCTAGATTTCAACCTATCTGTACTGTTGTATGCCTTCCACAAATGAGTCAACTTTTGTTACAAAATAGGAAGAAAAAAATAATGGGGAATTTCTGTACACTCTTCTGACCATGAAGACCCCCTTTCAGAGGAGCCATAGACATTTTCTTCTAGAGAGTTTTAAGTATGTGAATGCTTGCTTCCCTGGCATGAGCACATCTTCATCATCAGGGCTCTACTCAGTATGTGGCTGGGAAATTAACAGGAAAGGAAAGAAGAGGGAGAGGAGGGGAGAAAAGGAGAGGAGAGTGACTTTTATATATACTTGTTGATGAATGTCCCCCTTCTTTGTCTTCTGGCCAAAAAGTGATGCTTTCTTTTGGACATTTTTCTGCTCATAGCTGCTCTACAATTTGAGAATTGGGGCTGTCCTCAAGTCTAGACCAAAAATCTAGAAGGAAAAAAGTAACAAGAATTCCATTGCCTAATGAGTGATTCCTTGAGTTCTGACCCACCTGTTCTTTTTTAACTTTTCAGAGTTTTCAAATAGGTGTTATATGTACTCTATTCAGTTATCTTTTTTATTGTGATTAGTGGGATAGATAGTATGCTTACTGCATCTTAGAATTGGAAGCCTTAACTGGGTTTTAAGTAAATATTTTGAGGATTCTGTCAGTTTTTTAAGGATTCTTTTTTTATTAATTTTTTTTTAATATTTATTTTTGAGAGACAGAGTCCAAGTGGGGGAAGGGCAGAGAAAGAGGGAGACACAGAATCTGAAGCAGGCTCCAGGCTCTGAGCTGTCAGCACAGAGCCCGACGCAGGGCTCGAAGTCACAGACTGTGAGATCATGACCTGAGCTGAAGTTGGACACTTAACTGAGCCACCCAGGTGCCTCCCCCTTGTTCTAAACGTTTTTTAAATGTTTATTTATTTTTGAGAGAGACAGAGTACAAATGGGGGCAGGGCAGAGAGAGAGGGAGTAGATGCTTAAAATGCTGTAGACATAGTGGTTCTTGAACATGACTTGATAGTTTAATTTTTAAGCATATTTAATTTTTCACAAGCAAAAATTTGCATTTGAAATACCATTGATTGCCATACTGGCTTGCTATTAGAATGCTTTTAACCATAAACTCTGGGCATGGACATTGTTTAGTTGGCGTCATATCCCATTTTGTAGAGAAGTTCTGGCTGACAGTTGCTCAATAAATATTCACCAGTGAATTAAAAATGACACTTAATGTGCCATAATTAAGAACCTAATGATCTGGAATTGGAATGAGTAGAATGTTGGGATTCTTGAAAAACAAAACTCTATTTTAAAAGTGCCTGTTAATAATAATTAATGGCATCATCTTCTCAAAATAAATTGCATAACACCCCTAATATATTTCATTGTATTTAAGATTTCAGTGGAAAGTTTGGCTATGTTGTTGGCTTACAACTAAGTGGAAGAGTTACAGACCTGTATCATCCCACAAACATCCCGCTTCTACACTGGTTGTGCATATGAAGTAGAGGAGTACCTATCAATGAATGAACATACCTGAAACAGGTGATTTCAAACTTGAGCATTCAAATCACATGGAAGACCCATTAAATACAGACTGCCAGGGCCTACCCCAGAATTTCTGATTCAGTGGTTCTGGGGTGGTGCCCAATAATTTGCATTTATAACAAGTTCCCAGATTATGCTGATGCTCCTGGTCCAAGAACCACACTTTGAGAAGGCCGTTCTAAAGATGATATTTCGCTGGCACATCTCCCTTAGTGAAACCAGGCTGATAATTTATACCAAACCTGTGTGCTTTGCTTGTCATTTTAGGCACAGATTCACTTTTGTAAATGAGTCTCTCATTAAATCTATAATGTCATATTCACGTGGAGGGTAGACTCAGGAAAAAGCATGAGCTATGGACTCAGACAGATGTTTTTCATATCCTGGAACCTGCTTTTACTAGTAATGTGTTCTTTGGATCTTTACTTCAAACCTCTCAGTCTTGCGTTCCTCATATATTTCAACTGTAAAATGGAAATAGTAGTGTTTCTATTTTGTAGGGCTATCATAGTGATTCAGCAAAGGAACATATTAATCCAGTAAGTGTGGAGTCCTTGTAAATGCCTGGCATTGGATTGAACCCTGGGGATGGATGTTGTTCTCAAGTTGTCTACAGTTAGACACATGGTGGGAGTTCATGGTGAGATGGGAGTGTGAGGGCTCCTGTTTCAATCTGGAGAGGTCACGCAGTACTTCCTGGAAATGGTGACATGTTGAGAGGGCATAAGAAAGGAAGGCAGGAGGGAGAAAGATGAGGGGAATTAGAATCTAGGGAAACAGAAAAGCACAGCAAATAACTGAAGCAAGAGAGGACATGAACATGTAAGAAAGGATCCAGCACAGAGTAGCAAAACAATAGCTAACTCGTAATGAGCACTTACTATGCTATGCAATGGTATTACTTCATTTGATACATAGAACACTCTGTGAATGAACTGGTGAATAGTAGAGGTGAGATCTGAAACCATCAGTCTGGCTCTGAGCCTCTGCTTTTATCCATGGTGCTAGTGTGTCTTTATATAGGAGGCTCTTAGGAAATGTTAATTATCATCCTGTCTCTCCCTTTCAAAGCATATGATATCCTGGAATGTATTAATATTTTTTTGCTGAATTTCAGAACTCAACGAGTATAGCTTTAAGATCACTGGCAAGAAGGTTGGATTTTATTTGTGCCTAAGAATACTGAGGCTCAGAAGGAATAAGAGGCCTCCCGTGGTTCTGTACTCAGAGCATCTTAGCAAATCAGAGGACTGCACAGCCTCATGAATTTTCTCTGATTTCTGTTAAGTAGAATTTAACTGGTAAGGGTAATAGAGTGACATCTTCCTCTATAGGCATTCCACTATTCCTGGTACATGGGGCCACTGTAATCCAATTGTAGGTCTTCCTTCTGTTTAAAAAAATATTCTAATAGGTTTTTTGAAAATTTAAGTGCTGTACTTTTCTGTGAGGTACTTACTTATTTTGTAACTGGAAGTTTATACCTCTTCATCACTTTCACCTGTTTTTTTTTTTTTTTCCATCTCCCACCCCTCTTCCCTCTGGAAACCGCCAGTTTGTTCTCTATGTTTATGAATCTGTTTATCTTTTCTTTCTTTTCCTTTTGTTTGTTCATTTGCTTTGTTTTTGGATTCCACATATAAGTAAAATCACATGGTATTTGTCTTTATTGGCCAGACTTACTTCACTTAGCATGATACCTTCTAGGTCCATCCATGTTGTCACAAATGGCAAGATTTCATCCTTTTTTATGAATGAATAATATGCCAGTGCATGTGTGCATGTGTGTGCACACTGTGTACACTATATATTTTCTTATCCATTTATCTATCAATGGACACTGAGGTTGCCTTTATACCTTGGTTATTATAGATAATGCTGCAGTTAACATAACTCTGATAGTGCCTTCTTTTTCTGCAATTCACACCTTTTTAACTCTTCTGTTGCTCCCCACCACTATGATTAGTCTACAGTTAAAAATTTCTGGAAATTAATAGTTATGCTCCTTTTGCTTCTTTAGTGTCATTTTTTGTCTTTCTTATGGCTAAAGTTTTATTCCATTAGTTTGTCCCTGAAGTAGTTAATGGATGTGAGAATTATAATTGCTGAGGTGACTTTTCATGTACATTTAAACCACTAAATTGTTAAGATTAGTAAGTAGTCTTGAGGTTGGATACTCACATAATGTCTACAAAAGCAAGATTTTTGAAAACTATACATACATAGTTTTGAAAACTACATATATTCTGGGTACATATTCTAGAAAATAAGCTGCCTTATACAAGTGGATGTGCATGCACATGCACACACACACGTCTCCAGTAAAACTGTATGGTATATGAATTTGGCAGTTATTGCATGAATTTTTCTTTGGTTTATTATGCTGAGGCCTCAAGTAGCAGTGACTTGAGAAAGAGCCATTCATTCCTTAAGGTATCCAGGTTTCCTGTGGAGTCTAGAATGGCAGCAAGGTGGTGAGCATTTCTAACTCCATGAATTTATGCAAGGGACTGGCCCTCTTTAGGAAATGGGAACCGAGAAGTTAGTCCTCAGGTACACTGGAGAGAAGATGTAGGTAAAATTTCCTTGCCCTCTTCTCTTGGGTATAGGTAGATTGATGTGAAATTCTCTCTTCTGGGGAGTGGGTACTAAGACTCCCTTCCTGTAACCAGCCCTACCTAAAAATTGATCCAGAGTTTGGATGAGAAGGATCTGTTGGCCTAGTGGGCATGGCGTATTTCATTAGCTATATCATCCTGTTTTAATTTAGTCTTTCTTTAGTTTCCATTCATTATCCTTACATGGTAATTCTCCTTAACAGCCTTGAGTGTGCTAATTGTATTTTTCATTAAGTAAGGAGACAGTGCTCTCGTATCACCTTTTACAAAAGGAAATGATAAATGCACACTGAAATGTCCTTTTTTTTCTTCCTCATTGACAAACTCAATATGTAAATATCAGTGTCCGAATTTGGTAGGTTGGTTCATCTCTAGTTCTAATAACCATATATGCAAGGTGATATTAATTACATTGCAAAGGTTTCTCTGTACAAATATGCTTTCTTACATACCTGCCATACTGTTGAAATTTCAGCCACAAATGATCACTTTGTAATACATAATTAAAGGTACCTACTGAACAGCAAATACTAGATTCCAAATAGAGCATATATTTGTGGAATGAATCAATGAAATTTATAAATATTTACTGAGTGACTTCTCTAATTATAAGGTACTAGACTTTTGTTCCTACCATTACTCTAAATTGTTAATCTATCATTGTCTGTAAATCACGTGTACCTTTTTTCTGCCTTCATTCACGCAGTCACTGTCAAGCAACTACCTTGTAAACTATTCCCATTTTACCCAGCCTCAGCAAACCCACCATCTTATGGGGCTGGAAGGAAACTGCAGGCTTTACTGTAATATTATCATTTTTTTCATACTTTGCTGTGCAATAATAGCCCTTAAAAGGCTGATGAATAAAACTTCAGTATCTGTCTATATCTGGGGTGGGTACCCCATTAGGTAACAATGGCTATCATTACCTAGTTTTTATTATTTCATCAATTGCCTAATAGGGAGAAGGTCCTTGGGGGAATGAAATAAAAGATTTTTATTGGAAATGAGAAGAAAAAGTGTGCAGCATGGGAAGGTGACCACATCAGAACGTTATCTCCTTTAGTGGTCATCTCTGGGCAGGTGGGGAACAGAAAGAGTAAATTTGGGATCTGAAAGGGGTCCAAGATATCCCCAAAGAAGGAAATGATTTAGCAAGTGGGCTTAGAAAGGAACTAAAATAAGATATATAGAATAACAGAATTTTATGTCTCAGTGCTTTACATTTGTAAGTTATTTTCTACTTGGACTGGAAGGGATCTATATAGAAAGATCTCAAGGCATCGAATTTTCAACTTCTCTGTGAATCATGAATACCTCACCATGTAATGTTGGTCCCTGAAATCTGTATTGCTTAGTCCTTGAGGCACAGTTTTGTAACACAGTGTCATAGTTTATGTGTATTATCGGACTGAGTAAGCAGCAGAAAACTATAATCTACAACTGTAGAATTCCTGATTTCAAACTTTGAATTTAATTCATATTTGCATTCATCCCTAACTGGCTTTTAAGGTTCACTCCTGTTGTATCTTTGGCTTAGTTACAAATGTGTCAGCTGAACCTTTAGAAAAGAGTATTTCCTGTATATCTATATTCTGAAATCTTTGGCCATTTGTGAAGCCTGTTTCAGACACCTTGGGTGACAGGTAAGTCACTAATGAGCAAGCAGTGTCATGGTACAGACCCCTCTGTGTGGCCCACTATTTCAGTCCTCACCCAGACACCAGTGACTTGTATGAAGTCAGATAATTCCTCACACAGTGGTTTTAACTTTTCTTAATTTTGTTGTTGGGGGAGAGTTGGAGTTACTGTTCTAACAGTCCCAACATTGATCAGGGAACCAATCTATGAACTGACGTCCAGAAGGGGGCCCTTGTTACATTTGCCTGGGGTACTGGATTTAAGCAGGATGGCATTGCCCATTGCCATTCACTTCCTTTTCTTCAAACCCCCAACAGTATATTCAGGCGATGACCATCTTAATACTATTACTGTGACTAGAGCAATGCAGATGACATAAAATAATTGATCATCCAAAGACCAGGAGGATTTATATTTTAAGAAGACAATTTCTCAGTGGCTCTGAAGGGAAGCAGGAAGGACCTGTGTAGCTCTGTCTTGCTGGTCCCAAAGTATAGGCTTTGTATATCTGAGTGGCTCTCAGCACTGGTATGCCTACAAAGATTCAGGTGACCTTAAACCCCACCTTTCCCAGTAGATTTCTACCTCAGCTGCCACCTGAATACCTGTAGTGACTGCTGAGATGCACTCTCCAGACCCTTCCCCATCAGGACTTCCTAGTCCTTCCTGCAACTACTGGGAGTATGGATGGATCCCTCTCTGGGAATCTCCATCATGTGAAGAAAGACATCCTACCCAAGTACGTGATTCTTCTCAGGGTCGGCCCACATGCAATGACTACTTCACACTCCTGCACACTTGACTCTTGGCTCCTCCTGCTAAGGTTAGCTCTAAAACCTAATCAGCTGTGTCTACTCCCATTTTTACATGATTCTGGATTCCTTTTGTTCACTTTTTAGAGGCTAGACTCCAGCAAACTTTGTGCTAAGTAATCGTGATTTTGGTTGCCTATTTTCTTGATGGCAGACTGAGAAATATTGTCTCCTGTTTTATTTTTTTAAAAATTTTTTTTTCAACGTTTATTTATTTTTGGGACAGAGAGAGACAGAGCATGAACGGGGGAGGGGCAGAGAGAGAGGGAGACACAGAATCGGAAGCAGGCTCCAGGCTCTGAGCCATCAGCCCAGAGCCCGATGCGGGGCTCGAACTCACGGACCGCAAGATCGTGACCTGGCTGAAGTCGGACGCTTAACCGACTGCGCCACCCAGGCGCCCCAATTGTCTCCTGTTTTAAATATACTAAATTTAAGTGGCATTAGCTTGTGTTAGAATGTCTTATAAACTATTGAACATATAGAACTGGAGTTTACATGAAGGATAATAAAATCCCAGAAGATGGATGGGAAGCTTCTAACTCTTATAATAAAATGATGTCAAACCTTAAAAATCATATTGAATATTAGCTGCACAAAATGGCACTTGATTCCCTTAATTTTCCCAAATTTGGGTGTTCTTTTCCCCCAGGGACTCAGAAAAACACTTGAATGGAGTAATTCCTAAGTCAGAACTTGTTTAAAATTAAAACTTGCCACTGTTCCACTTAAATTGAGTTAAACACTCTAAAAAAAAAAAAATAGATTCCACTACAGTGTCCCATACCAATGAGGGTTCTTATGGAGGCTATCTCTGATATTAATATTTCCTTTTTCTTCCCTATCCTCCCCACTCCTACCTCAACCATTTCAACAATTATTGCAGAATGTTTATTCTAATGTTTCTGAGACCAGAATGAATACACAACAGGATTTTACATGTGAAGCGATGTATGGCATTTCCTTTTAATTGCATGGAAAATGAATTTGTTCTTATTCAGAATAATGAAATGTATAGCATGTGACATTCCAGGTCTGCATTGTTTTCCATCTATGAGTGTATGTGTGTATAAGGGAATGTGTGAGTGGAGGGCAGAAAGAGAGCGGGGAGACAGAGAATGTGCGTAGGATGACTTGGAAACAAATGTACTTTCTCTGCTTTGGTGGATTCTCTTAACTGAGTTCCTTTGGCAGTATCTATTTATGTATCTCATCCAGAGAACTTAGTTTATACTTTCTGTGATGGATTTGAATTTAATTGTGGCACTGGAAGAGGCATTTAAAGGATAAAAAAGAAGACAGTTTTCTGTATGATAAGAAACGGGGACACTTATTGAAAACAAAAGGAAATATGATGACAAGGCTGTTTCAATTGTGAGTTCTTTTAACATGAATCATAATTTTTAAATAGCTTCTACAGTTTGGTAATTAAGACTTTAATTTGTCTTTCGCTGTATTGATGCACTGAAGCTCCAGATTTCTCTTGCTTTATTTGTACTAAATTTTCTAGTTCATCAGTTATGCTTCCTTCAGTTCTAATTATCTAACTGAAGCATATGAGAAAAATATATATATATACGCAAGCATGTGTACATATACCTTCAAACATTTCTTTTATTCAACTACTTGACATTAAGGGTGAATAGAGCTAGCAGTTCATATTAAGATGAAGGGACAATGAATCAATGATATCTACATGAACTGTAGCAGTATAAACAATTTTCTACCAAACATTCATATTATCTCGTAATGTCACCTGAGTACACATGAGCCACCAAACAAGATTCTCCTACAACTTTCAGGAATGTGACCTCTCAGTGGCTTGGCCAAGGTCATGAGGCCACCTAGTGTACCTAGACAGGTGTCCTGATGCCCGGTCAGTAACCTTTCAACTGTAGCATCTTCCCGCCGAAGTACGTTTTTGTATCCCTCCGTATAGTGAACTAACTTATAAGAGAGAACAAATTGTTTCCTTTTTTTTTTTTTCACAAAGAGAGCCTAAATTTATTTTCTTTATTTTTAAGTTTGTTTGTTTGTTTGTTTGTTTATGTGGGGGGGAGGGCGCGGGGGGGAGAGGGAGGGAGAAAGAGAGAACGCATTCGTGGGGGAAGGAGAGAGAGAATCTCAAGCACGGGATCTCACGAACTGTGATATCGTAACCTGAGCTGAAGCCAAGAGTTGGACACTTAACCGACTGAACCCCCCGGGCGCCCCAAGAGGGAACAATTTCAGTTGAAGGAGAAAAAGACACAAAAGGGTTTTTCACAGCTGTTTTTACCATCTGAGCTTTTTAAAAATTGTAAGTATGGGTGTTAGAATGTAGATTTATGAGATGTTTCCTTTTTGCTTACTCTGGTGGCTGGAGATGAGAGAACACTCTTCTAATAATTTGGTGGCAATCAACACATTCAGCAAAAGGGTGAGGCTACAGGACTGTTCGTTGTCCTCCTCATTTTAATCTAGTTTGGCTGTTGCTGGTCAGTGAAAACATTGGTTGCAAAGCCCCTGGAAGCACCCTGATTTTAGTCACATGCTAAGGAGGTTGATACTAACACCATGTCCTCAGACGTACCAGTCCATTTACTTCAGTGAACTTTTAAGTTCTGGCAGAATTTGAAATAAAAGAAAATGTCATGGGTGTGGTTACTAAATGGTTCTGTTCAGGGAGATTAGAAGGCGAAGAAACTCATAAACAATGTGGAGTTTGCGTTACAATCTTCTCGGTGTTCTTCCTTCTAGCATCTAAGTATCCCTTATGCAAAGCGTATCCTACCCAGAGCAGTGATGGACAGTAACATTTATTTTTATGTGAGTAGTAATTTAAAACTTCCTTATTTACCAAGCCTTCTTCGGCTTTTTACAACATTTGTAATCGTTCCCTGAGTTTATCTTTTCTTTGAAATGGTTTTGCTGCAGTAAAAGAAAAACTCTGTAACAGTTTTTCTTAATCTGTTCTTTCAGTTGTATAATCATGGAAAAGCGGCATTATCTACTTAGAAGCAAATTTGGTTTTCAGTTCAGCATTCTTTCTGGCACATATGTGATTTTTATATTGTTAGAAGACCCCTTTTAGAGAGATTTCTTCTCATAGGCAAAGCTGTAATAAAACAAAAAACGGCACTTAAAATATCAGTGTACTTAAAGCTTTATGTCCCAGTTGTAATCACTATTGTTTGGGGTAGGGGTGTGGGGCAGGGTGGGGGGTAGCTCTGAAGGCAACTTGGTAAAGCATTGCAAATTTGTTTATATCCAGTTCAGTTCCCTGATGGTGTCTCATTTATAGTTTTATAGCTAGCAATGAAAATCCAGGCAAAGACGCAGACTGCATAAGGTAGGGCAGCATAAGTTGATGTCAGCATCTTCCACGTTTCCTCAGCATCTCTGCTAGGAGGGAAATGAAATAGGAATCTTAATTCATGAGTCACTGAGGCTGAGTTTGATTTGATGGTGCCTGGCACCTAGAAAGTTCTCATTGTTGGCAATGACCATGGACAGTTCTAAAGGAGCAACAGGTTGGTTAGGTATTCCTTATACTTACTGTCATTTGCCCTGTAGCAGATCTTAAAGGCTTTTTCCTCGTTCTCAAATGTCAGCAGTTTCCCCTCACAAGATATACAAATTAGGTAGTGTGAGTTTTCTTGCAAATTGAAAACATATCTTGGGCTGGAGTCAGAAGTTGGTAGTAACTCACTCTGCTCAGCTTATATTGGATGTGAGGAGAGCAGTGAGCAGACAGAAAGTTAAGCGGCGGAGGCCTTCCTGACTCTAAGGGCATATGTGCTTCATAGTGCTGAAAAGAGCCTTCCAATTATGGTTGTGCTTTCTAGAACAAAGAGGCCAGCAATTGATGGGGGTGGGGGGTTGTGATGGGTTTTCTTTTGTGCTAGTCACAGAGCTCCTCAGACTTTCGTCACATAAAAGCTTTAGAGGAAACTCATATTCAGTTATCAGAAATTGCTTCCCCTTGATTTATGATCTGGTCAGGCTCTTTGGTAAGCTATATGAACTCTTCCTAGCAGAAAAAGAGAAACTGCAGATAGATTCGGCACTTATAAATGCATGTTGGCAGCGTATATATATAACTTCAAATAGCTCAGAGATAAGAAATTGAGCTTCCTGTCAATGCCAGCTAAATAAACACATTTGTTGTAAATTATCTGACAATAGAATTATTGATTATAAATCCAAAATGTGACATTCGGAATCACATCTCCATTTCATTCCTAAGGAAGCCAGTGCCTCTTGGTCCATTCTATAGGGGCAACTTAGCAACATCTCTGGCCACTCAGCTTCTTCCTGCTGTGATTAATTAATCTAGAGTCACTCTGATGTCTCTCTTGGGGGAATTGCATTAACCTTGCTTTGCTTGTCTGGAATAATATGTATACTACTGCCTTTTATAGGAGCTGGGTTTTGCCTGACTGTTCTAGTCCCCCCACTTTGAAGTAAGAAGAGAACACCCTGGGAAAGATTGGACCAATTACAATGTTTCTAACATATTCAAATCCTTACTCTGTTATTTAGATATAAATATATTGGTAATATAGTCTTGGTTTTTTTTTCTATGTGAGTCAATTTATGGGTGCTTTTTACTGACTCTTTGTTTGGTTTTATAAGGATTTCTTTATAAACCTTGTAAGCAGTTGAACTATAAAGATTGATTCACCAAGCAAATTATTTCACAGAGCATTTTAGTTAATCCAACGTTGTAGAACATTAATCTCACCAGAAATAAAATTAAATGTGAACTATCTTTTAAATATATTTTTAAACCTGTAGCCCTTCTCTTAAAAACGTATCTCAAGCCATCCACCGGATCCCATACCTCAGTACTTCTGCAAGAAGAAGCAGAATGATTGATGAATTTCTACCTGAAAGGATTGCTTTGTTTTTCACAACTATTGAGTAGCTCATTTGAAGGACACAGAAATGTTTATTTCCTCAAGATGATGCTGAGTCTTCATATCTCAGGTTGTGCATTTATACTTTTCTCTTTGGCATTATAGTAATAGTCATTGCCCTATTCTTTTGAAAATTCTGCTTAATGTCTCTACTGCAAATCTGCAGATACACTTACCTGACCCAGGTGATGTTGCCAGAGAGCATTGCCTCATCCCTCATTTAACAGAAGTTATAGATACCAACCTTGTAAAGTGAAACGTTAACTTTTTCCTTGGTCTCTATTTCCTCTTTAACCAGAGCTCAAAATAACACCAAATATATGTAATTGGTCCTTTTTTCTTCACTGTGGAGATGGAAGTTGAATGTTAAATTTATTTTTAATGGTTTCGCCCTAGCCATTATAATTCCTTACAAAAGCATAGCACCTAGGGTTTGTTTCTAACACTTGGCTTGTTCCATCTCTATAACTTTTTACATTTCATGTTTAATGCTCATCAGAAGGATTTTAGAGAACAAGCACAGCAAGATTTGAATGATATTTTGCATGATAGGCAAGATGTGTGTTTTTCTGTGAACTTCCCAAGGAATCAATGTGCATGACACCTGATGGTTGGAGGACAGAGAAAGGTGGTGTTTGCTTAAAATGGAACAGATCTAGTGGCCCAGAAGCCACCAGGTACTAATAGTAAAGCTTCAGTCCTACAGGAAGAGAAGGACTTTGATCAATTACAAGCCTGATTTCTTTCTTCCTCTGAAAACTCCTCTCTCTTTTTCTACTCCTTAATTTTCATTTTCTCCAACAAATTCAAAGATGAGATTTGGAAGTTCCAGCAGACAATGTGTTTCTCTAATTCTGTCCTCTCTGAGTACTTAAAACCTGAGTTCATGTCTTAGCTCTGCTCTTCATCTGGTTCTGTGACTTGAGCAGGCTGGCTCACTTCTCTGAGTGTCAGTTTCTTAACTATGAATGCAGATTAAATCTCTCTTAAAAAGGTTTGAGGATCATATGAGCTAATATATATATAAGTACCTCAATGACAGTGCCTGGAACAGCACTCAGATACAGTGGTTGAATTTGAATCTACTCCAGTGTAAAATCCAATTTCTTGAGTCTTAATAATGCAAAAATTTTTTTCAAACTAGTTTTCTCGAATATTTTGGCATTCAAGGACTTGGAAGCTAGTTTTGCTTTTTTCCATCTCCATGGTTGTTACAGATGCGGTGCCTTTATTTAATTGCAGGTTCACAGGTACAGGCAATCCCCATGGTTTTCCGTGGATGGTGGATGGGTTAGTTATCATGATTATAAGCTGCCTCTGAATCTAGCAAGGAGAGGGAAAAGAAGCCTGGATGATGAAGCCCCTGAAAGAAAGAATGTCACAAACGAAATTATAAGATATTTGAAAGACTGCCTGACATGCTGTCTTCTAATAAATCTTCAGTTCTCTCAAGAAAGAAGAATGATGTCTCTTTATTCTAGTGTATATCTTGGGCAAAGCTTGTATTCCTTACAACTGTGTGTGCATTTATCTTCATAGGTCATAAGAAAGGAAAATTGGTCCATGTTTGAAATCTCCATTCAATTTTGCTACTGTAGACTCTTGATGGCTTTTAAATAAAAATGGGGAAGGATTGTAGCTGGCAGCAAAGTAGATTTCAGGGACAGCTAGGAAACGGGAAAGAAGATAGTCTCTTATATTTAGATCAGTCTAGCCCATGAAAATGTATACAGGAACATGCAACTATAAAATCTAGTGGCACTGGAAACCTTTCCTTCCGTGGTGTTTATATTTGGTGATACCTGGAATTTTGAATAAACTGGGTTTTTGCTCTACAACAACCTGTCATGATAGATATATTCTGTAGGACTTTTTCAGAAAAGCACTTTTCCTTTTGAAATCAACTCTTCCCAGGGTGCCTGGGTGGCTCAGTTGGTCAAGTGTCCAACTTTGGCTCAGGTCATGATCTCACGGTTTGTGAGTTCAAGCCCCACGTTGGGCTCTGTGCTGACAGCTCAGAGCCAGGAGCCTGCTTCAGATTCTGTATCTCCCTCTCTCTCTGTCCCTCCCCTGCTCACACTCTGTCCCTCTTTGTCTCTGAAAAATGAATAAATGTTTAAAAAAATTGAAATCAATCTTCCCAAAAAAGGCCTTCCATGAAAGTTTGATTTTTTCCTTTCCCAGAACATACCCACCACCTGCTACTGGTTTTTGTATTTGTAGTTACAAAAGAAAAGAACTTGTCATTACATATGTAAGATATTACAATCATATCATAATTTTGATTTTTGAAATTTATGCTGTTAAATGTAATTCTTTAACTTAAGTAGTTTGAAGTTTAGCTCCTGGGATGATTTTCTTAGTCCCACTGAAGAATGAATGTACTTTTTTAGGCATTTCTTTGGAGTTAACAATTTTGGTATCTCACCATGTCCTGGGAGGGTAGGGTCCTCTGGCTACAATATATGTCATTCTTCATGGTAATCACTGGATTATCTCAGCTGATTCGGCTGGTGAGGAGACTTTCCCTGTCCTCCTCATCATTTTATACTCAAGAAGCTGCCAGTTTGAGCAACGTAAAACAACCACCCTGATACTCTTCAGCTTTGTAGCCACAGATTCCTAAGCACAATTTGCAAAAAAGTAAAAAATTAAAAAAAAATTAAACAAAATTGCCTGAAAGTAAGTCTTTCTTCAAAAAAGTTTTGCTGTGGGGGTAACTGGATGGCTCAGTCGGTTAAGCATCCAACTTCAGCTTCATGATGTCACGGTTTGTGAGTTCAAGCCCCGCGTTGGGGTCTGTGCTGACAGCTCAGAGCATGGAATCTGCTTTGGATTCTGTGTCTCCCTCTCTCTCTGCCCCTCCTCCACTTGTGGTCTGCCTCTCTCTGTCTCTCAAAAATAAATAAATGTAAAAAAAAAAAGAGTTTTGCTTTTGTCAAATGTGCACATTCATTTTTTGTAAAAAAATCCAAGGGAAAGTTTTTCTGCTTGTCATCAATAGTATGCACTTAAGAAGTGCTTATTGACTTAAAGGATAAAAGATGTGCATATAGTCTTTACCCTGGTCATATTTAGTTAGGCACAATTCTCACACCTAGTGTTATTTAGCATTTGATATGTAATTATAAGAAATCTTTATTGAAAATGAAACAGAAAGATACTTGAAGGCTTAATATTTAAGAGAAGCAAATCAGGTTATTTACTTAGCCCTTAACTTTTTTAAAAAAGGGAATTTTAGGATTTATCTATTAATAAGTACTTTTGAAAGACTGTCAGATACCATTCTGGATGCAATGGAGAGTTATAGAAGAGCATGGAATCACATAGTAGAATAATTTGAAACTAATATATGATAGAGTATAATTGTTACAGTGGGGATAATGAGTGTAGGAAATCAGGGAAGAGACACTGCCTTTCAGGAAGTTTTCATGAAGAGGCCAGAAGTAAGCTGGCCACTGAGGGATAGAGAGATTATGGATAGTCCTAGAAAGGCAAAAAATAAAAATAAAAAATGAAATATTCCAGATGGTAAGATCATAGAGAAAAATGGTGCAGATAAGAGAATCCACATCAGATAGAAGATTCAGTCATGAAATTCTCCTGCCTAGAATATAGGTTAATATTGGGGATTCAAGAGTGATCTGATTAACTGGGGAAAATAGAAAAGTAGGTAGAGGGACAGATTGAAGGATGGGTAGCAAGAATAGAATTTATTTACCTAGCTGCCTACCTACCTGTCTGTCTCTCTTTCTGTTCATCTATCTACATATTGGTTAATAGCATCTTAATAACTTAAGGTGTTGCAAATGATCTTAAGAAGAAAATACTTACTGTTCCTATTATTAAAGCTCATGGAGAAATGAACCACCCCCACCCCCCACCCCATAAGGAAGGCAGGTGAACCTCAAAACCAGACTGGCCAGATGGAAAATTCCAGAAAAGAATAGTTGTACTTTTGACTCCCTCACTGAAAAAAAAAAAGAAAGAAAGAAAGAAAGAAAGTACCATTGCTGGAAGTCATATTTTCCTGCAGCTCTGCATCTGGCTATTGTGAGACTTGGAGAGAGAGAATAACTGTTGGGTAGATTAAATAATGCAATAAATGCCACACAACATTGTCATTTTATCTTCACTCTGTGTATTTGAGAGCTTAAATCGACTATAACCATGATGTATTTTATTTTGATATTATTTTTTGTTTGAATTTGCATAAAATGGCATCTTAATTCTTTAATGTTTAAATAAACTGGTATCTGTTAGCATATCCTCCTCTGGCCTTTTCAATATGGCTGACCTACTACATTCCATACCTTAAGATAAAAATGAAGTGCTTCAGGCTGTTTGCTGTTATTTAAAACCTTCTGTTCTTCACTCTTTATATCACCTTTGATATTGTTTTGTACTCTTGGTTGGGTGACTCATTCACATTTCCCTTTTGGTTGATTGCATTATAATTCCCTAGTGACCCTTGGATCTGTATACTCCCTGATTCTTAAATGAGAACTGCCTTCCCCTACCTTGGCCCTTTTTTGATAACCCCACTCCTCACTCCTGAGTCCCTACTTCATTCTCTGAATTATAATGCATTATTTTTAAAATCGACTTTTGGTAGGTAGATCATTAGAAATGATTCAGAGTCATCAAACAAAAAAAGTGTGTCAATTTAAGATATTAGTGGGGATGTTTTATAGGTGTTTTCATCAAGTTTTTATTTTTGTGTGATGAAGTGAAAATGCTTACTTGGTGAAAGACCAAAGCTTTAATACATGTCAACACTTAACTCATGATTTTGCTGAATGATGACACACGGCGGTCTCCTGGAGGTCTAATAGATGAGGAAACCCCAAGTTAGATCTGATAAAAGTGGGAATGTGTGATTCTACCTTGTAAAGAATACTTTCTAGTTTTACCATTTTATATTTCCAGTCTTACTAAAAACACCTGAAATTGTACCCATCACCATTGTATTGAAGTTCAATACTCTAATTCCTTGGCCTGGTTGTGGCTTCAATCTATCCACCTCTTCTAGAACAGTGGGCCAACTTGCCATTACGTCAACACTCACAAACATACCCAGTGTTGGCGCTCTTTCTTGGAATACGTCTTCTCACAGCCACCATCTTGGCATGGTCCACTGGTAACAGGGCCCAGCACGAATGTCTCTCTTTACATTAGAGCTTATCCCAACACCTCAACCAGCATTAAATTCTTCTCTTATCCATCTGTCATAGCATATTGTGTCTTTCTTTAGCCCTTAACATATTTTTCTTTGTTCTGTGGTTATTTCTGTATAGATTCTCTTCCTTCTTGGGCAGGGGATGTAACATATCATTTTATTCCTAGTACTTTATTGGACAAGGTATGATCTCAGTCACTGTTTGAGAAAGGAATAATTGAGTTTGTTAGTAAACATTTTGAAACAAAGCATTTTAGATTTAGTATATAACTAAATGCCGCCTGTGTTTTCTTACAAGCTCGGATAGTTTTAGCCTTAAATTTTATGCCAGCCTCTGACTTGATTTTGCCATCCTCCTTGATTCTGATAAATAATGCAGGATTATGTTGCATGTACTAACTTTATCCATCATACACTGCCTCTATTCATCTAGTTACCCTGCATGGACTACTTGAATTTGAATTTCTAATGGAAATTAATATGAAATTTTGAAATTTTATATATATATGTTATTTTTAAAATTTATTATATTTAAATTATTTTAAATTGTATAGTTTTAAATATATTTAAATTAAAATTATTTATATTTATATATTTATATATATATTTAAATATATTTAAATTAAAATTATTTACACACACACACACACACACACACACACACACACACGCATATATATATCCGGTTGCAAGCTCTGTGTTTTATGGAATGCTTTCATAGTATTTGCTTTTGCAGTTTGAATGGATTACTTAAGAACTAGGAGAAGGAGGAATTAAAGGATTTATAGTGTAGCTGCTGCAAAGAAGTATTTCCTTAGTAACTAAAACCAAAGTTACATGAAGACACCAGGAACTGGAGCTTCCTTTGAAATCTTACGCCCACCCCCCACCCCGTAAGCAACTTAGACTTGAAAAAACAAAATGGAAATCTGCCAAAGAGAGTAGAAATCATAAGGGAAACAGATTAGACTGGTGCTGATTTGCATGGCTGTGCGTGGCACAGTAGGATTTAGACAGTAAAGAAAGTTAACCTTTGATTTTTTTAAAGGTCACCTTGCAAATTTATATAATTAAAATTTATTTCCATAGCCAAGCTGTATTTCAGAAAGGAAAATTTTATTGTAAAATCAAGAGGCTGAAAGGAGAGCTATGAGTGGAATTGTTGGCAAGTGGGTGTCAAGCACCTTCTTAGAATGTGAGTTTGTATTTGCCACTCATGTGGAGCATTTGATTTTCCTGAGGATTCTGGGTCACTAGACTACGGATGGCAATCTTCTAGCCATAAGTTATATTACTCAAGTAGACACCATCTTGCTTTCTGGACAGTATCGTTTTGTCCTGAAAATTACAGCTTGGGGAGGAATACATTGTTAGATCTAGCCACTCTAGAATAAAAGCTCTCCTAGGACTGGAGCAGAGACAGAGCCATGAAGAATACTTTGCCAGCTGACCACATGAAGGTGGGACAACAGGGGATTGGCTTATCACTGAAAATTATAGCTCAGGTGAATAGGAACTAAAAATTATCTCAAGATTGTGCTTCCCCCCTTCCCTTTCTCTTCTACATTTTTGTTCTTTCCTGTTTCTCATTCCTCAACCCAGAAAGAATACAGTAGTATTCTTGGGGCACCTGAGTAACTCAGTTGGTTAAGTTTCAGACTCTTGATTTTTGGCTCAGGTCATGATCTCATGGTCTTAGAGTTCAGTTTTTGAGATCAAGCCTGGGCTCTGTGCTGACAGTGTGGAACCTGTTTGGGATTCTCTGTCTCTCTTTGCCGCTCCCCAGCGCGTGCTCTCTCTCTATCTCAATTAAAAAAAAACTTAAAAAAAGTAGTACTCTTATGATTTTGATTCTTTTTCTCTCTGACATTCTGTTTATTGCCTTCTTGCAACTTTTCTCTTTTTTTCACTCTTTCAAAGAGGCTTATCTTAACATAATGGTATTGAATCTTTTACATTAAATTGTTCACAAGTTTAAGGAAGAAACAGATTTTTTTTCTTCAGGTAAAATGTAAATGCTTTTTAACAGCAAAACCTCCATTTTTCATTCCTCTTGCCCACCCAGGCCTCCACCTTCATATCCCTTTCTAGAAAGGTGGAAAACCAACATTTTGTCCTCATAATCATTGCCCACCATTAGCTTTATAATAAGAATGCTCTAGTAACTGTGGCCTGGCTCCAGATGGAGGGAGGTCCTGGTAAATGATTAGTATGTGAAATCCTAATTTGAGTACTCCACAGGATTCAGAGAAATAAGAAGCTGACTTGGTGTAATGATGTTTATTTTGTCATTGACAAAAAGTAAAAATAACGTTTTCAAGCCTCTGACTTGTGAACCTGAAAGTTACTTGCACAGCTGCTGGAAACCAATGATGAATGGGTTGTCTCAAACATTCTAAAGGGATAAGCCCATCTGCACAGGAGAAAGGCAGCTTTGATCATCTTTATAGCCCCCAGTTTGCTTGGCATCTAGTAGGTCTTCAGTAAAGAAAAAAAGAAAAAACCTACCTGGGGGCGTGGGTATTTCATTTAACCTTTCTAGACCTCACCTTTCTCATCTACAGAATGAGGATATGGAATTGGGTTCATAAATGATCTTTTGCTTTTTCATTTATTCATTTATATTCATCCATGCAATATTCCACAAATACATACTGAAAGCCTACATTTCTCTAGACCTCATTTTCAGAAAAAATTGATGGTAGCTTAGAGCAGGTACATTTGAATATTTTAAAACAATGAAATCACCTCAGGGGGAGCGGAGGACTTGATTTCTTTAGATATTCACTGTGCATTATAAAATAATGGATTGGCAGTTTCGTCATGGGCTTTAATCCATACATCTGGTCTCTTTTAATTCTTTGAGGTGCTCAGGGTACACGCTGCAGACCTGGTTTGACGTGCTGTGCATGCTGGCAGAACATCCCTGCCAGGTCCCCAGGCCTTGCCGAGCCTGCACCTGTTCGGTTGTGACCACTTCAGTCTTGGAATTGCTCCAGCCCACTTCCCTGTCCCCTTCCCCACTATTGGTTGTATTTGGTAAAACTAAAAGCAGTTTCTTAAGATCCTTTTGGTCATCACTCACCTACCCCATGTTAAATATAAGAAACTTATTCTGATTATAGCGCAGCCAGCTGTCCATAAAGGAAGGTCGTTAGGGCTGCTTAATTAAAAACAAAAAAGGAGTTTAATTAGCTAAAGAGTAAGTTTAACCCCAGATCAGCTATAGTCTCAGAGGACCACACAGAGGGAATAATTAGGAAGCTGGCTTTTATTTCTCGACTCAAAGCATCAAGTCAGTTTTTTTTCAATAGAGAGGTGGAAAACATCTGATCTTGAACAACCTAGACTCTTGACAAGATTAACCAAGAAAAAAAAATCCATTAATCTGATTACTTTACCTTTGGAGTATTAAAGGATTCAAATTCCCAAGGTTCACTAAATTTTAATGATTCCAATAGCATTTCTGTTGGAAAATCTCAGAGAATTTCACAAATGTGTGCAGTCACACATACATTTCAAAGCAACTACTTTTATTCCTCTTTCTTTTTGGTGATAAAATTGAAGCAAAGAATGATTAACAAATATTTTCAACTATCAAAGGCTGGTTAGTGATAAATGAAGAATATCAATGATCTTTGGTTCAGTTCTTCATTCAAATAGTTGGTCAACATTTTACAAAACTTACATAGACCAGTTCCCCTGAGAATAAATGCATGAATCTTACAGAACATATTTTAATATAAAAATGTAGAATAGTATTACAGGACTAATGTTTCAGAAAATAAATAGCAGCATAGATAATGTGCTCTGAATTACAATTTTATGTATTATATTCCAGGATGAATTGAGTGAATGCAGGAAAATGTTGTTCCTTCTCCAAGTAGATTTAGTGCAAAGTGTGTTACCATCTTTTCATGGTTTTCATTTTGGAAATAAGAGAGATTATATTCTATTATCCAGTAAAATGCTGATTTAATTTTTTAAGGTTTTATTTAAATTCTAGTTAGTTAACATATAGTGTGATACTGGTTTCAGGAGTAGAATTTGGTGATTTATCACTTACATAAAACAAACATCCTGTGCTCATCACAAGTGCCCTCCTTAATGTTCATCACCCATTTAGCCCATTCCCCCAGCCACCCCGCCTCCAACAACCCTCAGTTTGTTCTCTGTAGTTAAGGGTCTGTGTTACGGTTTGCCTTTCTTTTTTTTTGCCCCCATGTTCATTCCTTTTGTTTCTTAAATTCCATATGAGTGAAATCGTATGTTATTTGTCTTTCTCTGACGGACTTAGCATAATATACTCCACCTCCATCCACATCATTGCAAATGGCAAGATATCATTCTTTTTGATGGCTGAATAATATCCCATTATATATATATGTGTGTATATATATATTTTTTTTTTTCACAATGCAGAGTTCAAATGGTGCAAAGGTTACACATTTTTTTCCCACCTAAACTCCCCCATATAAAACCATCCCTCTTTTCCCCAAACTAGCTTACCATTACTATGTTTTTCTTAAAAAAAAAAAACAAAAACAAACAAAAAAACCTTTCTCTTAAGTCTTCTTCCTTCTTGCCCACTGAATCTTCTACACACAATTAACTCATCTCTATTGAGCCCTAATTTTGTAACTATGGAAAGGGCTGAGATATTCACGAGAAAGATGATACCCAATCCCTCCCCTCAAGCGCCTTATACTCCAACTGAAAAGCTATAAAGCACATGGCAAGAATCTGAGAAACCCAGCAGGTGCTAAATTGTGAATTACCAGTAAGAGCAATGAATGGTCAGAGATAGGAAAGGCCAGCAGAACAAGCAATGACAAACTCATCTCAACTCGGTGGAATAATTATTTGTCTTTTCTTATTGGGTCTTAGCCCATCAGACTAAATTGATATTTACCTATTTATGAATACAGTCATCTCCCCTTATCTATGGGGGATATGTTCTAAGATCCCCTGTGGGTGCCCGAAATCGTGGCAAGTACTAAACCATATACATGGTGTTTTTCTCTTTACATATCTCTGATAAAGTTAAATTTATCAATTTGACACAGTAAGAGATTAGCAACAATAACAAAATAGAAAAATATATCATAATAAAAGTTGTGTGAATGTGGTCTCTCAGAATACCTTACTGTACTATACCCACCCTTCTTGAGATGATGTGAGATGATAAAATGCCTCTGCGTTGAAATGAAGTGGATGATGAAGGCATTGTGATGCATTGTTAGACTACTACTGACTTTCTGACAATCCATCAACTGGACTGCAGTTGACCATGGGGAATTGAAAACGTGGAAAATGAACCTGCAGATAAATGGGGACTACCATATTACTTTGTCTCCATTCTTTTGGAACTTCTGGGCCAATTTTATAACTCTACACCTTTTTGTCTTGCATTTGTCTAGAGCATTGGGCATGATAGCTCTTGAGTATTCATTGGTGAGGCTTCTTTGAGTCCGACATTGAAAGATGAGCTGGGACTTAGGATGACTGACCAAAGCATGCCAGAGTCCCAGAGCGACAAGCACAAGACTTAGCAATGTAGGTCAGAGCAATGGGGATTCCCAGTAGAGAAGAGAACATCCTGGCCAGAATGTAGTGTGCCAGTTTTTTCCAAAGAGAAGTAAAACCAATTATAAAGCAATCTTTCTGCCACTTAACAGCCATGACTACTGATTGTTTGGTGCACTTGTGTAAAATCTGCTCATGCTCAAAATCTACAAATCGTTGTGGAGACAAGCTCAAACAGTGGATCTTAAAATCATTTCAGAAATTTAAAAGCCCTTTGTAAAAGTGAGCAATAAGAGTGATTATTGTTATTATTCTGTTTCTAGCCAAGTCTCTGCAGGAAGTGCCAAAATTTTAATAATAGATGAGAATAGATCTGGTTAAATGTGACAATATGAGTGTTATATCACCAGGTGGGATTTTAATTTGCCTAATAAATATCTTTATTCAGGAATCCTCATATTGTCTAGAAAATGTGTGTTATAGGACAACATTTTATTGTGCAAATTATCCATGTGTGCTTTGTATAACCCACATTCTTTATTCACTAATTATTATAATTCTCATAAGTAAGCTAACCAATGATGGCTTCTGAAAAGTTTAGTCTTTTTTAGTTAAAATATATTCACACACATCATTCACCAGAATGTTAGTAGCTGTGAACTAAGTAACAGAACGCTAACCCTTAGCTTTGCATTTTTAATGTTATAAACTATACATATTGCACATCTTCTATTTATTTGCCAGGCATCTTTAATCCTCCACAAAACTCTGTGAGGTAGTTACTCGTATTTGGATTATTTTAAGGAGAGATTCAGAGAGGTTGAAAGATCTAGGCTTCCAACTGAGCTGGGTTTTCCTACACTTAGTACTCAAGCACTCTCTCCCCCTCCTACCCTCCTACAGCAGGGCACTTTAATTCTAAACACAGCTTATGCAAGGGCTTAGGCTCACTCCCCTGATTGACTGTGAGCCTCACATCACAGTGATGTGCTTTCTCTGAGGAAGGTGTGCAGATCATGTAATCTTAAAGTAAAAAAAGACAAACCTGAATCGATAGGGACTCCAAGACATCAATTTTACACATAGATATTTTAAAATGCATGTATTCTGTGAGAATCTTTCTATTTACCCTCCAGTGTGCTTACAGGCCAAAGTTCTGGCTGTTTTTGAATGTGGGGGTTGCTTTATATATGCAGCTTTGCAAATCATTTTTTAAAAGCTATAACAAGCTTTGCCAGTGCTGTTCACACCAAGTGAGTATGATTACTAGTTAATCAGAATGGTTAGTGTGAGTTGAATGGATGTTGTAATGTGAATAATTGTAAATGATGACTCCTTGGTCCCTTTTGCAAATGAGCTGGTTCAGCCAGCTTAATGAGGTTTTCCTGGAGTGTTTACAAATTTTAAATAATTAAAATTAAATTGAATTGAAGTCCTTTGTAATTATAACTGCAATTACATCATAATCATCCAGGCAATTGAAGGAAGATGGGGGCAGATGAGTTCTTACATGTTTAAAGTTAAAATAATCATTTTGAAAAATGATAGCAGATATTTTTTAAAGTTTCTCATTCCAGTTATCCATAGGAAAAAATACTCTGGGAGTTCATAATTCAGCATATTTTTTATTGTCTTTTTCAAACCTACACAGATTGGACTTACTTCATACGAAGGTTTTTCAGGACGATCACCAATCTTGGCAGTTTTAGTGAATATTGGAAGTTCAGGAGAAAGCAGAGGTTTGGGCATGAACAGGTACTAGTTATCCCAGAAGTGAGGCGCAGAGGGTTGCTGAGACTTTGTCTACAGACAGGGTTTTGAAAAGTGCATAACACAGCACTGTTTATAATTTGGTCCTTGCTAAAAGAACTTTGGAGTGGAAAAAACAAAGCATCCCCATCAAGTTCACATTGTGGGGATGAAAATTAGCCAGGAAGATGGGGGCAGGGTATAATTTACAATCAAAATGGCCAGCTGAAGTAGCCAGAAAGAAATGTAATTGAATTTACTGAGGACAAGTGCAGACTATTGCACTTTAAGTGGGTCTCTGTTGTTAAAGAGGGGAACAAGGGCAAATCACTGAGAAATATTTTTTTGGCATGAGTTATTTTGATGAGTCAACCTACCAATTTACTTGGATTGTGGAGGTGGAGCCAGCAACAGGATAGGCGGGGAGAGGGATGCTTGTAACATCAACTCCAACAAAAAGAGCCACGTATTCTCCTGACCCTTCATGTTATTTCCCTTCGGGAGAAAAATCATGCTGATACTTCCATTTTCAGAACTTGTTTCTTGCTTTCTCTGAAATCAAGTAAATGATTTGCAGTACTTTACCAGTTGCCCTCTATGGTTTTTCAGCAATTTCTAAGCGTCTAGGTAACTTCTGTCTTTAATGAAATTTAAAGCTCTATTGGAGGGTTTCTACTTTTGAAGCATTCACTTGTTCTAAGAATTTACAACTTCATAAAAGAACTTAAGTCTTAAGAAAAGTTATTTAAGAAAATGTTTAATTTTTTTTCACTTATATATTTTTAAAAATTAAATAATATTTTGTGTCAAAATTTCATAAAGAATAATGTAATAAACACTTCTCAGTACCCAGATTAACAAATAGAATATTACAGTGAAGTGATGGTCATATATTACTTCTTCATCTGATGCTCCTTCTTCCAGTCTTAGAGTTAACCTAATATTAAATTCATTGTCTGTTTGTTTATACTATTATTTTCCATTTATTTTTTTCTACATGAAGATAATTATGAAAACACCTAATAAGTACATAAAAATAGAGTTGAACAAATGGAAAAATTAATCTGTTAATTAAAATAATATTTAAGGTTCTCCTTAATTTATAAATTAACACTATCCCAAATTAAAAAAAAAAAAAATTCAGCAAGCTTTTTATGGGTAGGTATAAAAATAAGTATAGGTGTGTGTATATGCATGTGTTATCATTCACATATATGTTTCCTAGCTCTGTCTGAAGAAAGGGCCTAGAAACAAGGATACTCTACAAGCAATGAGCAAACTTATTACCCTATTTTTGTTAAATTGTATTTTTTAGTTTGTAATTGCTAGAAAATTTAAGGAAGAGTTTGACAATATATAATTTACTCATAAAGCAGCCAAAGTGTGATTATGGGATGGGTAAACAGGAGTATAAATATTCAGCACTGATTAAACTCCAGTTTTTGTTTTTGTTTTTGTTTTTAATCTCTTCTGTTCTATTTCTCTACTAAAACCTAAATTAGTTCCATGGCAAACTGTTCTAACTCTTCTCTACAAGCTAATATGTGACATAAAATGTTAAACCCCAAATAGAAATATCATCAGAGTTCTCTGGGATTCTCTGTCTACTCCCAGTGGACCTCAAATGAGAATCTCTACCCTCTGGAAGGCCAGCCTTTCCATACTGTTAGTATAGAAGCCAGTCCCACACTCACTCACAACTTGTCCTGATGCCCACAACATGATCCTGGATCCTACCACTGAAATTCCCAAACATCTTTCTTTGATGTTGGAAGGAGTGTTGTGCCTCTCCTGACAGGTGTGTTCCTCAAATGATATCTTTAATTACCTAATTAATGGTATTGTAGTATGTACCTGACATTTGTTGTAATCAGGTATGGTAAGACACACAGAAACATAAATAAGTGTGAAGAAAACATTTTGTATTTACAGATCTACCTGGAAATGGGAGGCATAGCATTCCATCCAGGGTGACTTTGGGACGCACCAGTCTTGGTCAGAAAGCAAAAGCATAGGCAGGAGCCTTTAATATGATTTCCTTAGGAAAGGGAAATCAGTGTAAGCAGGTTTAGAATTGATTTTGAATAATTTCAGTGAGCTCCACTGTAGGTACTTGCTCTAGGTTTCTTTTGCCTGGCCATGGGTGATTATGGCAGAAATACATTACCTCCTGGAATCTAAGAACCAGATAGAAGAGATGTTTTGAAGTTTGGTGTCTGGATTGGTTTGTTTGCATATGAAAGGTGTGATCTGAAGGAAAGCAGTTTGTTTTCTATAGGCATTAGGTAGTGTCCCCCCCCCCCCCCCCCACCACCACTAAGAGCAGTCTCTCTGGTCAGCAAGGACTCCTATGCCACAGCTTCAAGAATATAGAAAATAATTCAAAAATAGTTAATACAAATTGTTGCAGGATTTTTACCACAATACCCAGGATTCATCGTCTCGCTGCTTCAAAGAATGAAGAGGTGGACACAAAATGAGCAGCAGACAAAAGTTTATTAGAATGTAAAATTAGAAAGGAAGAATAGTAAGAAAGCTCTCTTTACAGAGAGCGGACATTTGAAACTGAATGCCTGAGGATTCTTGGCGAGGGTCCTTGTTTTATAAGGTTCTGGTCAGCCCTCCCCCTCCACTTTCCCCTTGTTCTTTCTCAGGTTCTACCATTATTGGCTTGATAGCTTTAGGTGCTGGGTTGTCCATTCCTGATTGGCTCGTTTTCACTGTATGAGGAGTGGTCTAGGGCCATACTTAGGTCTTTTGTCAAATTCCTGAGGGGAAACCTGAGGGGGAGTAGGTGGGGTCTGTTACATTTGTAAGAGGAACCTTATGCCTGAGGAGGTGTACTGTGGGCAGACACTCTCAGAATTGTTTCAAAATACATGTTTTTTCCACATCCAGTCATCTCAGACTCTAATGTTTCCTTCTCTGCTTACTGAATCCTATCTTTTTCTACATAAAATGACTAGGGTCTTATTTTACCGTAATGTAAAGTTATTTTTATTTTTTTTATTTTTTGAAAAAAAAAACCCTTAAACTTATCAGAAGCATTTCTTTGGAAGTTTTGACATATTTGATGATCCTCTAGATTATTTTATCTGTATAAATTCTAGTGTTTTTCCAATACAAAAGAACAAGTACAAGAATTAGGTAGACCAGGCCACCCTAAAGAAATGGTGATTTTCACTTATCTATTTAATTGTGATTAAATAATGCCAATGGAAAGTCCCTACATGGATAAATCTGTTAGATTCAAGTATTTAACATTAATCCTTAGTTATAAGAAATTAAAAAAAAATACATATGTGTTCTCTCTCATATACATGCATCTAGACTAGTTTACAGAGTAGTTACACTGTTCCTATTATAAATAAAAATTTAGTATGCTAATAGAAAAGCAATTTTAAAAGAAGCATAAGTTTGTCATGTCCAGTGACCTATCAGATATATTTTAAGTAATGATTATATTTACTTTATGTTTCACTGAATAATTGTTTGGATTCATGTAGGAATTATTTTACTGTCTGCTCATCTTCCATTTAGAAGAACATCTTAAACATTAACAAGGAGGCTAAGAAAGAAACATACCACTTGCTTGTATCACCTCCTCCCACCTCAACCACTTACTTGCCATTATACACCAGCAGCCATTTAATGAGCACCAAACAATTCCTAACTGCTCACTCTGCCAGACATTGTGGTAGGTGCTTTCTATACCTTACCGTTTCATTGTGTTGGGGCTGTTGAATTCATATCGAAACTTGAAAATCCCTGGAAAGATGCCTTGTTATAAACTTAGATTGTGTGATTGTTTCTTATAATAAAAACTAAATCAAATTCTAAAAACTGACTACAGTTAATTATCAGATGATTTTTTGATGAAATTGTCAAGCATATCATAAAAACAGAGGAAATCAGTGGAATATATGATATTCTTTGCTTTTTTTGTCATTTATAGAGTTTAAACTGCAAAGAGAATAATGTTAAATGAGAATTTTGTTAGAAAAAAATCTTTCAGATAAAAACCTGATTTATTCCTTTACTTTATAAGTAATATGTATTGGGTGTTATTTATTTCTCTCTTATGAGACTAAGAATATTCTATTTAGAAGAGTCAGTGTTTACAGTTTTAATCAATACAGAACAAAGGACTTATGTTTAGTGCTTGAGTGCATTGGTCAGATGTTTGAACAAGCTCAGGTTCTTTCCTGAAGCGTATATTTTGTCTCATGTAATTTTATAGGAGTTCATTTAACAGATGAAGCAAGACAACCTTTCTTCAAATGGAACTGAGTTAAATGTCAACTCAGATAAAAAAAGAAAAAAAAAAAGATAGGGGCACCTGGGTGGCTTAGTCCATTAAGTGGCTAACTCTTGATTTCAGCTCAGGTCGTGATCTCATGGTTCCTGAGTTTGAGCCTTGCATCTGGCTCTGAGCTAAGATCGTGGAGCCTGCTTGGGATTCTCTCCCTCCCTCTTTCTATCCCTCCTCTCCTTGTGCTTTCTCTCTACCTTGCTCAGAATAAATAAATAAACTTTATTTAAAAAAAAAAGATAAGTTCTGTTCATAGACTTCAGAATAATGACCAGTTCAATGCTATATACACATAACTATTTACATATCAATACTGCATAAACATATGATTTAAATGATTTGCCTAATGAATAGGTATAGATGATGGGGGAAAATTAAGATATAGAATATTGCTAAAGTTCATGTAATAAATGAACACTATTTGCAAAATTCTTGCTATCAGTACTATCATCAGAATTGTATCTGAATTTGCCATGGTCCATCCTTGTTTTTATCACAATGGACAGTCATTTCCATTACAGTGATTGGCTTTGTGATTCTTGTTCTACGATTTATTGTAGCAGGGAGGCTTGGTTTTTTTCCAGTTCTAGGTCAAAGTGTGTATAAAAGATGTCTTGCTGAACCCTCAGCACTCCTTACACAGTTTGCCTTTTCTTTCCCCTACTTTATTTCCAGATCAATTCAGAGAGAGATAGAGTATCTCCTTTTCCAAATTTCATAGTTTTCACATATGTATGGGCATTTGTACCCCACTCAAGAATCTGAAATATGCAAATCTCTTTTGGGTATTTTACAAAATCATCACTATTCTTAGGATGTTGCTCTTGCATAAGTTAGCATTTGTCATTGCACTCAGTCCATTCTGAACCTCTTATCTACTCCAAATTTGAATGAATAGCCCAGAAATTATCTAGGAGAAAATTCAGTATCTTTTAATTAAATTTGCATGGCCTGGAGAAATAGAGAAATTACGTGTAACCAGTAATGTTACCGATGTAGCGTGAGTCTCAAAGGTTAGACCAGCCCAACTTTTCACAACCCTCCCACTTCAAATGGATCTAAGTCACTTCTCTTTTGTAAAGGAACTCATCACTGTCTGATTACATCTATATGCCTGAGATTCTTTCAAAATTTGACAGTATCCTGTATACATTTTTATTTTTCCTTCTCTAGAAAACAACTTCTTTCCAGAAACAAATTGGTAGACTTACATAGATTTTTAAAAAATACACGTATATGCACATAAAATGGAGTATATAATTAAAAAGAACATATTCCATTTCACAATTTAATAAACTTTTATTTATACCAGTCTTGTTCAAGGCAGTGTCTGAGGCCATATACAAGGATGGAGAGTGCCATCGCCCTAGTTCCACAGGATGTAGTTTAATGGGGTGGATGACATTCATAGATAAATGTATCATAGTGCAGAATGTGAGAAATATTGGGGAATACCAGCACAGAACCAACTGGAAGAGGATCAGTAAAGTGTGTAGGCTGTTCCTTACCAGATAATTTTTATTAGACAAAAGTTGAGGGTTGAAGAGCATTGTAGCACATTTTCATTAATTATCATTTCTATTAATTAAGATAAGCTAGATGTGCTTTTCAATGAGTAAAAAGGTTTAAATTTTTTTTTCCTTTGTAAATGTTTAAGATGTTAATCTCCCTGAGTAAAAGGGATATAGGATTTAAAAGCAGTCTTTGGAAGGAGTAAAACCAAATCAAGGATCTGCCAGATTAAGGATATGTTTATGATAGGGGTACCTGGGGGCTCAGTTGGTTAAGCTTCTGACTTCAGCTCAGGTCATAATCTCACAGTTCATGAGTTCAAGCCCTGTGTTGGGCTCTGTGCTGACAGCCTGGAGCCCACTTCCAGTTCTGTGTCTCCCTCTCTCTCTGTCCCTCCACTCTTTATCTCTCTCTCCCTCTCTCAAAAATAAATAAACATTAAAAAAATATAAAAAAGGATATGTTTAAAATAAATTAAAAATATGTTGTTTGAAATCCCTGAGCTGACATGTTTGATCAACTTCAGTTTATGGTACACTGATATCAGTTATGGTCTTATTATGAATAGATGTTTCTCAAATAATTCTTGTTAATTTTTTAGCACCCATTTACCTTAGGAAAGTATTTTTCAAAGTGTGGTTCCTGGACCACCTATAATAGAATTACTTGGGGGGTGCTTGTTGAATCAGATTCAGAAACTCTGGAGTTGAATTCCTGGTATCTGTATTTTGACAATGACCTACCCCAATTTGTGTCTGCCGAGTTTTAACACCATGGTCTAAAATCATGTAAATTGTTCAGAAAAGTAGTAGAATTATATTTATTTCCCTGTATCTCTTAAGACACAGTTTCACAGATGGAGTGGCTTCTTTTTTATTTCCACTTAGAATTTTACTGACATATTCAATTGTTTAAAATTTATACTCAGTAAATGTTGAGTAATTTGTCTAGAAATCATTAAAGAGTTGAAAAAAAAATGTTTCTGTAAAAAATCAAAACAAAGTTGTCCATGAAACAGTTTTTTATCCTGACCCCTCTCTCTGAGGAGTGTGTACACTGAACTTTCTCCTGGTTCTGTGAACTTTCTGGCTGACAGTACCAGTGTTTAGAGCTCACCGGTGGCTGACTGATACTAAGGAACATGTCATTAGCAACCTCTCTGAAAATTTTGCCTGACTCTGGGCTCAGCACTCCATTGTCCAGACCTGACCCTGCAGGGGCAGCTCAAAAGTTTAGTGTGTTTATATAGGTGATGGAATGATGTGTTCCTAATCTCATGGTATCTGAACTCCTAGGTCAGGGCTAACCCTTGCCACACAATGGCATATGCAGAATTGTAGTAGAATTTAGTTATGAGCAATCTTAAGGTAGTTGGACTATTTTCTTAAGTTCAAGATCAGGAGTTCTGGTACTAAGAAAAATAGAACCTTGTGTCTGTATTGATGATGACTGGAAAATCACTTAAATATTCCTTTATTAAATAGCGGGGCGCCTGGGTGGCTCAGTCGGTTAGACGTCCGACTTCAGCTCAGGCCATGAACTCATGGTCTGTGGGTTCGGGCCCTGAGTCAGGCTCTGTGCTGATAGCTCAGAGCCTGGAGCCTGCTTTGGATTCTGTGTCTCCTTCTCTCTCTGCCCCTCCCCTGCTCATGCTCTGTCTCTCAAAAATAAATAAACATTAAAATTGTTTTTAAAGTTAAATAGCTAAGGTAAGTTGGAAGAACTCAACTTGCTCTATAGCATTTCGGCCCCCGATAGTCTATGCAAAGGGGTGCTTGTGAGGTGTATGTTACGTCATTGAATGTGTTTCTCAGCAGTATCAGTTTCAGAGGCATTTGTTCATCTGCCAACTGACAGGTCAGCTAATCCGGAACCTTTCCAAGATGCCTAAAAACCAATGGTCAGACTGAGTCTTATCTGTTGTCCTGGGACTTCTCTTACCTTTGGGAATGGAAATAGGCCATGGATAGGACTCCTAAGCCATCAGCTGCCCACACCTGCTCCTCCTGTCAGAGGAGATCTTGTCATGTGGGTTTCCTTGTCACAGTGACCACTTGTTGATCTCATCTACTTGAATTCATTTATTGAAATCCTGTAAGCCCCCTCAGGTTTCCCAGAATTGAGATCTTATGAATTGCTCTAAATTTCTGGATACCTTTAATGGTCTCTGCTGCCTGCCTCAATTAGCCACTATAGTGGAATGATTGGTGGTTCCCTAAAAAACATCCATATGCCCTACCCCCAGAACCTGTAAGTATCACTTTATGTGAAGAAAAAATATTTTTTTAATTTTCCTTTCTAGGAAATAACTCCCCTACTCTGTGTTTCTTCCCTGTATTCCTCCTTTATTACTCACACAAAACATTTAACTTCTGACACTTCTGATCACCAAATGTGTCGAGATTTTCCCCACATCAAGCCACTCCCTGTAATACCAGTTGAGTGTCCTATAATCCAACTCAATTTCAACACTCTCTACCTGGAGATAGCATCAGTTCCCACAGGTTAAGGGCTCAGTTCCATAAGATTGCTGCCACTCTACTTCAGATGCATTTGTAAGAAGAAAGTCTCCAGGTTACCTACAATTTCTGTCCAGTTTGGCTACACGTTGGAGGTTCCTATGACCTTTCCTCAGGTTTGATTTATTTGCTAGAGTGACCCACAGAACTCAGCAAAATACTTACTTATGTTTGCCAGTGTATTAAAGGATATGATAAAGGATACAGGTGAACAGCCAGGTGAAGAGATACATAGGACAAGGTCTGGGTTAATCCCAAGTGCAAATGTTTCCATCCCCATGGAGTTGGGGTGCATTACTCGCTGGTATGTGAATGTGTTTACCCACCTGGAAGTTTTCTGAACCCCTTACTACTGGGATTTTATAGAGACTTCTTCATGTAGGCACAATCAATTATTAACTATTTCTAGCCTCTTTCCCCTCTCTGGAAAATGGAGTGTGGGGTTGAAAATTGCAAGCTTCTAATCATGGTTTAGTCTTTCTGGTAACCAGTCCTAATCCAGGAACCCATTTATAGTTGCCTCAGCAGAACAAAAGACATTCCTAGTGTTGTTATTGCTTAGAAATTTATAAGGATTTTAGGAGCTCCATGACAGGAGCTAGGGTCAGAGACTAATATATACTTTCTCTTAACTCACACTTTATTTGGCAAAAGAGTGAATATTACTTTATATGGCAAAATACAGGATCAAGTCAAGCATCTTAAGAGAAAGAGCTTATCCTGAATTATCTATGTGGGCCCTTCATGTAATCATGGGTATCCTTGTAAGAAAAATGCACCGAAGTGAAGAGAGAGAAGACATTGTGAGGATAGAGCAGAGAGAGCTGTGGTCACAGCCAAGGAATGTTGATGGTCACTGGAAACTGGAGGAGGTAAAGAACAGATTCCTTCCCAGAGCCAAGGGACCATGCTCTGCTGACACTTTGATTTTGGACTTATGGCCTCCACCACTGTGAACAGTTAAATTTCTGGGTTTTTTTTAATGTTTATTTATTTGTTTTAGGTACACACACACACACACACACACACACATATATATACATAGAGAGAGAGAGAAAGAGAGAGACAGAGAGAGCTCATGAACAGGGGAGGGGCAGAGAGAGAGAGAGGGAGACACAGAATCCAAAGCAGGCTTCAAGCTCCGAGGTGTCAGCACAGAGCCTGACACGGGGCTTGAACTCACAAACCGTGAGATCATGACCTTAGCTGAAGTTGGATGCTCAACCAACTGTGCCACCCACGTGACCCAAATTTCTGTTGTTTTAAGCTACTTAGTTTATGGTCAAAAATGACCACAGAAACTAATATTATCTGATTTGTCCACTTTCCCACTGGCCAAGACATTGACCAACACCCCTTACCATTCTCTGAAAAGTGCCACCCACTGAACTAGAGTTGGCCCTGGCACTGACTGTAGAGACATGTTGTCCACTCCCACGGGGTATCGGATGTGGTATCTTTATCAAAAGGGATAATAGGAAGCTGCACTTGTGATCCTGTGAGATCCAAATGGCCACATCAAAATGTAAAAGCACAGTTTGGGGTCTTTCACAGGTAGGGGTGTGTGTGTGTGTGTGTGTGTGTGTGTGTGTGTGTTTTAGCAAAAATTATGTGTACTGATATCCTTGACTCCTCTTCTATCCCTAAGGCTTAACCTTATGCCTGAGTACCTGCTGCACTTTGATTTTATAATAAAAAATAACTGTTTTAATAGCTTAATTTTTCTATCTTATCAAAATTTCCACATGCTAACCAGGCTTCATCCAACTTGCCAGTCAGAATATCCTGTACTTATCTTGAGTTACCTGCCTGTCCTCTGGGTCAGAGATGATACTGGCAGCCTGGGAGGGGAGGGGGGTATTGGTCCCCTCCCTGATTTTGAAATATGTAGATAGCTATAAAATCTGGATTTCTATCTTCTCTTGAGAATTGCATGATCTCTTGACACAGGATTAACTCTGTATAGCAGGCCTGATCAGATAGAAGTGAGGCTGGATTGCTCCCCTGGCCAGCCCCTTGATTTGCTTTGCCTGCCTGGCCCCTAAAGACACTGAATATGAGACCCTGGTTGGGGAATCTGGTGTCTGGCTGCTCATCCATCATCCCAGGAATAGGCACTACCACTACTGTTCCATTATTAGCCATCCCACTATAACCTCCAAGGTCATTCCTGTCTCAAAATCAATGCTCTGATTATGTGATCTGATGAGAAAATTTGTCAGTGATAAAAGTTCTTATCTTCTTCACTGAAACCTAATCTGTACCACAGAGCACATTTCTCTGTGTATACCACAGAACGCATTTCTGAAACACTGTTTCTGTGCAGGAGGGGGATTTGGCTAACAGCTTCTGCAAAGTACCTGTTTGCATTGACAGCTGCGTACATAACTAAGAGGATTTTCTTGATTTGGGCAGCCAATCTCACCAGACCCTCAGGGATATTTTGTTTTCTAATGGGGTTAGCTATATAACCAGAAAAATCCTTGTTAACATTTCTTTTTTGTCCAGTAGGTTTCCAAAGTCGATTATGGCTTATTTGAAGGAGGAGAACAAACAGGAATGATCATTCAGTGAGCATTTTCCGGCTCTGCTCATTGCCCCATTGTCTCTTTCTGCTTCCCGTTGAGAAGCCTGACATGTCCTGAGGGCAATTGTTAGCCTGCACCCTTAGATGGGGCAGGCACCACTCATTTCAAGGCCCTGAGAAGCTATTTATTATTGAAATCCACAAGGTAGATATTCAGTAAATATTGACTGATTCAGCCTTCTTAGTGTTAGCTCATACTACACTAGGTAGCATTTCTACTTTTAGATATGGACCATTTTTGAAAGCCCTTTTCTACAGGCTGAATGTTTGTGTTATCCCAAAATTCAGTGTTGAAACCGAATCTCTACTGTGATGGTGTTTGGAGGTGGGGCCTTTGGGGTATAACTAGGTCATGAGCAGTGAGCCCTTGAGAATGGCATTGGTGCTGTCATAGAAAAGGCCCTAGAGACCTCCTTGCCTCCTTCTGCCATATAGTACACAGTGGAAAGATGGCCATCTGTGAACGAGGAAGACAGTCCTCACTAGACTCCATATCTGTTGACACCTTGATATTGCTCTTTCCAGCCTCCAGAACTCTGAGAAATAAATGTTTGTTGTTTATAAGTTACCCTGTGGTATTTTGGACATAACTGGACATAACTAAGACAGCCTATAAAAGCTGAATTGGATCCACAGTTATGTTTCTATCCAGTGATAAATTCTTCCCTGAATAAACTTCTTCCTTCTCTCCACACAATTAGGATAATGATTAGTGTTACTCTTGGTCATACAGACCTGGGTTTGAATTCTTTCCCCACCACATTCTAACTGTCTGAGTCGACTTACTTTACCTCTGTAACCTTTATATGATAGTATTCATATACTACACAGAAATGAAGTACATATACTTCAGAAAGTTGTGGCAAATGAAAATGTCATAATTTATGTGACAATCTTAGCACCACGGCTGATGTAAAAATACACATCCATGTCATTACTATAGTTAATGCTACAGCTACTGATAAGGCTATTAAATGTGTATGAAATTCAGTGATGGGATGAGTTCAGCTTCCTAGGACACAGCTGGGAATATAAAAAAAAAAGACTCAAAATGTTTTGTGGAAGTGAAAACAAATGGTTTGTGATTTGTATACTAAATGCACTCGCTCTGTTTTTTTGGAGAGAACTTCACTTCTCACTCATAATTAGTTTGCTTCTATTTTAGACACATTGTTAATCAACTGGGTTATAAAGTTTCTAAGTTCATAGAAATCCAGTAAGGGAGATCTTGTGTGTGTATATATATATATACATATATATATATATATATGCAAGTATGGTGTTAACAGTGTCAGACAAATAACAAATTAGAAAAAGGATAGGAAAATTATATATACTCAGCAATTGATAGTTATAATGACTGTCCTAAATGGCCGTGGAAAGGTTAAATTATGTTCAGATCATACCACTGAAACTTAAAAGTATGTGGCCCATTTTAGGAAAAAAGTTACCAGAAGATTTTTTTAGTTTGTTTGATTTAATAGGTAGTTAATAGTTATCTGGAAAAAAAAAAAAACAACCTTATTGAGATATTTTGTTTTTGTTCTTATAGGAATAGAAATATTAGTAATTATAGTAATTTATATTATTAAATTTTCTGAGTCCATGAGAAAATATATTCTGAGGAATGTCAAATAATTCCCTCTACGAATTTTATCCTAAGATCAATAAATTTAAAATATAAGTACAGACTCAATGTAATACAATGCATATAGTATTTTATAAGCAAATATAGAACTGAAAATTTTGAATAAGCAATTAAGCAACAAATAAATAATTGAGTATTTTTTAAACAAATTATAATTATTATGTTTATAAATTGTACTTTAATATATAATATACATTTTTGGGAAAGACCATTTATTTAAGCAAAAACAAAAGCAAAACTGTTCTTAGAACCACAAAAAAATTTCAGCCTGGAAGAATTCAAAGTGTTTTAGTCCAGCCCTCCTTTTAAGGTAAGAGTCCCCTCCCTGTACAAGTTCCCTATATAGCTGGCAGGGACATGAAGCATGTTAGATACCGGATACTAGAGCCAAACTGTCTCATTGCATATTCCACTGTACCACTTACAGTCTGTGTGACCTTGAGATAGTCACGTAACTTGTCTCTCTCATTTGCCTCATCTAAGTTAAGAGGGGTAGGTGAGTGAGTGATAATGATAATAGCTACTCATAGAGATTATTATCTTGAAAATGGTATGAGTTAACACATACAAAGCACTTACAACCAGGTCTAGAATATAAGTGCCAGTAAATTGTTGTGTTTAGTGCCTTATAATCTATAATCTTTTAGGAGTTGCAGTGAGTGAAATAGAAACTCAAGGGTGTTTGCAGTGTGGTTTGTGGGTATTATATACTGGGTGATGTATGTGAACTGATGTGAGTAGAACCATCATCTCTCAATGCTTGGGGTAGTTTTGATGTCACAAGTCATTTTCATGGTTACCGGCTCAAGGGAGAAATAGACATAGGGGCTTATTGTCTCTTGAGAGGAGAGCTGCATTCACTGTTCCTGAATGTCTTGCACTCCTAAGTGCATTTAGTTCCAAGGCAGTGTGTCTCTTACCCCCATTCAATAGCACAATTCACAGCTACCTGTTGTGCTGACTGGAGTGAACTCTTATGGTAGCTACCTAATGAATTAGGCAGGAGTAGAGGAGGGCAGAAGAGACAGGGTTGATAGAGGTCTGGATAGATTCTTGTTTGGTTAAACTATTTGTCAGATGAGCAGTGTATCTCAAAAGAGCACCCTGGACTGGAGTGAGGGGGACTTTGTCTATGAAAAGATTAGCATCAAAATAGCAGGCAAGGGAAGTGTTGGCAGAAAGCATGTGAAGTCAGCACCAAGGATAGTTCTCTGGGAGCCTTAGGTAGCACTGGTCTTCCCAAAGCTGTGTGAGCCTCCCAGACAAATCCTCGTTTGATTAAAAATGTGTGGGCCTAACATGAAATCTAATAAGGCAAGTTTAAATGCCTTTAAAGAAAGTTGCATATTTTTCCTCTGAAGGAGTTTTCTTTTCTTCCTTTTTTTTTTTTTTTTTTTTTTTTTGGTCAAAATAGCAAAATACCCTTCAGGTTGAGAGACAGTTGTTTCTCTGAATTCTTGAACTCTTTGTCATCCTTACCTTTTTCTTTAATGCCTCCTCTTATTCCCAAGGCAAGGGGAGTTTATGGAAATTGAGTTCACAATGACCCCTGATTGTGTTCTTTAAGAAATTAGGACAGATGTAGTTGGCTGTGGTTTTAGATGGCCATGATGAGAAAATATGCTATCATCACTGGACAGACCCCAATGACTGTCATCCCTGGAGTTCAAGAATGAACTTGGGCCTATAGTGACTCCACTGGAAATATACCAAATATATTGTGTTATAAAATCCTCTGTTACCTTAATTCTGGGCTGCAGTTACTCAGAAAGTCTGCATTCACTCTTCTTGGTCTTATCTTTTTTAGTCCTGCTGCTTGCTAACAGATAGTGGAGTGTTGATGCCATAATTAAAAAGTGATGGGTTCTTCTTTAAAACTCACCTCTATGCACAATACTCAGTACAGTCTAGTGACAGTATATTGTAGCTCTTACAGACATTTAACCACTTAGAAATTTGAAGTAATACCTTGTTTACCACCTCTACACATACTCTTTCTAACATACAGTATTTCATTGAATGACATGATCTTAGTTTTCTGGTTCTGGAAACATACAAAGTATGAGTCTTTACACTCTCAAAAATCATCATTAGCCTCAAAAGGAAACAAAGGCAAATAAACATAGATCAAATAGATGATATGCTGACTAATTAATAGTTTTAAGCTATAGATAGCTAACATTTAGTTATTTTTAGAGATACAGCGCTAAGAAACATTTTACTCTATGTAGGAAAATGTTTCGGATATTTGCCTGTTTTTAAATCTTTTGGCTACATCATACTTCAACCACAAAAGGCAGTGGGAGGAATAAGTTTGAGAAAATTGGATAGTAATAAGGATGGTAAAGTGAAGGGAGAAAACTCCTTTTCTTTGTCCCTTTCTCTAGGGGGGTAATTGGACTAATTCACCTGGTATTTTCATTCTTTGCAAAACACCTAAAAGCATAGTCAGAAATAGGCAAGTAGAAGACTTGGTTATCTTTTCAAACTCATCACCATCTTTTCTGTGGCACATAGTCAAATGCATTATCACTCCAGGAAGATGTGCACTAGATCTATTTGTCACAGGGTAGGTGGGGCTAGGCAAACATACTAAACAGCTGTACCTGGCAATGGGTAATGGGTTCCAAAATACAAGGAAACATATCATAAAATGTTCTCTCATAAATGAACAAAACTGTTTTAAAGCACAGTTGATGCATGAGAAGACTGAGAAAACAGGGTTTTTTGTTTTGTTTTGTCTTTTATGAGCACAAGCAAGAAAGCCACTCAGTTTTGTTACTGTATTTCTAAATAGCATATAATGATAGAATGATTATATAGTAAATCATGTTAATTACTTTCTTCCACAGCTGTTGTTTTCAATATTGGGAAATTATAATTGTTTAAAATAAGTGTGTAACTTTCTTCCACATTTTCTGTGCTAAATACAAGTAAATGAGTTTTCAACATCTCTAAAAAATGTTTTGTTTATCCTTCGTAAGAGATAAGTTAACTCTAAATTTTTAGAATTAAATAAAATGCCATAGTTTGTATTTGCTTCTTAAGGTCTATTATTTTATTGCATAATGAGCACTATTTGTAGATAGCCCTGTGATGTAAAAGTGTAACTTCCCTTTGAATTATTTTGTTTTGATACCTTATGTGGGTCCAGTGGTTGGCATCCTTGGTTTATATTCTACTGAAAAATATATAAAGAGAAAGTATGTTTTTGTATAACTTATTTCAAATTTGTGTAGTAAGTGAGGACATTCACTAATTTCTCCTTTTGTGACTTATTTTCAAGAGTCCTATGAACTTCCTATGAAATATCTTGTGCTATATTTGCAAAATTAATCCCAAGTATGCATGGCAGAGCTATGGAATACTTGTACTATAGCTGCAAAATTAATTCCAAATATGCATTGAATATCTATGAAGTACAAGCAATTCTGTTTGGGTCATAGATCTTTACACTGTGTGATTAGATATCCTTCATGCTTTCATGTAGTTTACAGTCATGTCAGTGAGAAGCAATTAATACATCCATACATGTCTCAAATATAAAGAATGTACGTTGAATATATCAAAGAGAGCTAGTCCTTGATATAAGACCTGCATTGGCAAGAAGTTCCTCGCTGATTATAAAGAAGATGGTAGGTTCACAACCAAGCTTTATAATTAAAGGAGGAACAAAGCAACAGGGAAATAGGATGAAGAAATGTAAGTAAATTACAATAGAATACATAAAAAACATAGAGAAAATTAACCATATGTTTAGGAGACTCTTGCTGGTCCGAGTCAATATTGAGGGAAACTTTACAGTTTTCCTTGTTTGAATAAAGAGGATATATTTTAACACTTGGCCCTTATGCTGGTAATCTGTTGCCCTGTAACAGACTACCTCAAAACTGTAGCTTAGAACCTCACACACATTCATTCCTTCACAGTTTCTGTGCGTCTGGAATCTGAGTATGGCTTAGCTGCATTCTGTTCTGCAGGGTCTTTCATAGGCTGCATTGAAGGTGTCTGCTGGGGCTGTCAGCACCTCCAGAGTCCACTGGGGATACACTGTCATCCAAGAGCACATGGCATTGATAGGATTCACTTTCTTTCTGCAACTTGGCCACTGGCAGTTCTCAGTTCCTTTCCACATGAGCCTTTCCAACATGGCAGCTTGCTTCATAGAAGCATGCAAGCAGAGAAAGCGATACAGAGAGTTTGCCAATAAGGGGGAAGTCACAAACTTTTGTAACATAATCACAGAAGTGACATCCCGTTAAACTGGCTGTATGTTGTTGGTTAGAAGCATGTCAGTAATTCCAGCCTATCCTCAAGGGAAATACCTCTCACTCATATAAATGACAGGAAGCAGAGATCATTGGGGGTCATCTCAAAAGTATGAATACCATTGCCCTTTATTGTGCTCAAGAACAGAAATTTGCATAATAGCAAATATAATTAATGGATTAAGTATCCTGTGCATTTGTGTATGTACATATACATAACACTCATATGTTTAGATATACATACATACACATATGTGTGCATATATATATATATACACACATTCATAAATAGAAATATATTAAACAAATTTTTCATCAAAGCTCTAGAAATAAACATTCTAGCATATATTCATTGTTCATTTCTGAGCTTTTCCTGCCTTCAGGCCCACTGAAACCAATTTCGTCCTGCTGTTCCCCAGATTCACTCCCTGCAAGGGAACCCAGATTTCTAGGCACCAAATATGTCCATACTTCTTTCCAATAAAATCTCTGCATCCTGTGACCTATTTCTCCTTTAAGGGTGTTACTTTCTGAAATACTACAATTCATAATGCATCAAAAATATTTGCCTTGTCATAGCTGGCTGATCTGATTTCCTTCAAAAGTAGCGGAAGGCTAGTCCGAACTGTTTATTTCACGAGGACTTCCTTAAGGGAGTGTGTTGGATGGAGATTTAGTGTGTGCTCCAAGGTGGATGGGGAAGTTATTTTGGCATTTGCACCATTACCAAGAGTAGGCCATGGACATTGCTCATCTGGGTGCAATTGGGATGGTTTTTTGACATCACGGCTCTACCGTTTTCCACCCTTGCATCCTTGTAGCTTCTGCTCTCTCTCCTTGGAATAGCCTTCCTCCACTTCTCTGTTTGGTGAATGCCTCTCCACCTTTCATGATCCCACTCAGATTTTGCCTTTTGTTGGGAAGATATCCCGGACCCCTTGAGGCAGACTAGTTCATACACACTTGCCTTCTGCTTGGTCTCTGCTTTGTGCAAAATTGCATGCAGCTCACTACATTGTATTTGAAACCAGTTATACTGTCCCTAGATTTTGTTTTTTATGGGAAGAATTCTTTTTCTTTTTTTTTCTGAAATTTATTGACAAATTGGTTTCCATACAACACCCAGTGTTCATCCCAAAAGGTGCCCTCCTCAATACCCATCACCCACTCTCTCCTCCCTCCCACCCCCCATCAACCCTCAGTTTGTTCTCAGTTTTTAACAGTCTCTTATGCTTTGGCTCTCTCCCATTCTAACCTCTTTTTTTTTTTTTTCCTTCCCCTCCCCCATGGGTTCCTGTTCAGTTTCTCAGGATCCACATAAGAGTGAAACCATATGGTATCTGTCTTTCTCTGTATGGCTTATTTCACTTAGCATCACACTCTCCAGTTCCATCCACGTTGCTACAAAAGGCCATATTTCATTTTTTCTCATTGCCACGTAATATTCCATTGTGTATATAAACCACAATTTCTTTATCCATTCATCAGTTGATGGACATTTAGGCTCCTTCCATAATTTGGCTATTGTTGAGAGTGCTGCTATGAACATTGGGGTACAAGTGGCCCTATGCATCAGTACTCCTGTATCCCTTGGATAAATTCCTAGCAGTGCTATTGCTGGGTCATAGGGTAGGTCTATTTTTAATTTTCTGAGGAACCTCCACACTGCTTTCCAGAGCGGCTACACCAATTTGCATTCCCACCAACAGTGCAAGAGGGTTCCCGTTTCTCCACATCCTCTCCAGCATCTATAGTCTCCTGATTTGTTCATTTTAGCCACTCTGACTGGCGTGAGGTGATACCTGAGTGTGGTTTTGATTTGTATTTCCCTGATAAGGAGCGACGCTGAACATCTTTTCATGTGCCTGTTGGCCATCCGGATGTCTTCTTTAGAGAAGTGTCTATTCATGTTTTCTGCCCATTTCTTCACTGGGTTATTTGTTTTTTGGGTGTGGAGTTTGGTGAGCTCTTTATAGATTTTGGATACTAGCCCTTTGTCCGATATGTCATTTGCGAATATCTTTTCCCATTCCGTTGGTTGCCTTTTAGTTTTGTTGGTTGTTTCCTTTGCTGTGCAGAAGCTTTTTATCTTCATAAGGTCCCAGTAATTCACTTTTGCTTTTAATTCCCTTGCCTTTGGGGATGTGTCGAGTAAGAGATTGCTACAGCTGAGGTCAGAGAGGTCTTTTCCTGCTTTCTCCTCTAAGGTTTTGATGGTTTCCTGTCTCACATTTAGGTCCTTTATCCATTTTGAGTTTATTTTTGTGAATGGTGTGAGAAAGTGGTCTAGTTTCAACCTTCTGCATGTTGCTGTCCAGTTCTCCCAGCACCATTTGTTAAAGAGGCTGTCTTTTTTCCATTGGATGTTCTTTCCTGCTTTGTCAAAGATGAGTTGGCCATACGTTTGTGGGTCTAGTTCTGGGGTTTCTATTCTATTCCATTGGTCTATGTGTCTGTTTTTGTGCGAATACCATGCTGTCTTGATGATGACAGCTTTGTAGTAGAGGCTAAAGTCTGGGATTGTGATGCCTCCTGCTTTGGTCTTCTTCTTCAAAAGTCCTTTGGCTATTCGGGGCCTTTTGTGGTTCCATATGAATTTTAGGATTGCTTGTTCTAGTTTCGAGAAGAATGCTGGTGCAATTTTGATTGGGATTGCATTGAATGTGTAGATAGCTTTGGGTAGTATTGACATTTTGACAATATTTATTCTTCCAATCCATGAGCAGGGAATGTCTTTCCATTTCTTTAAATCTTCTTCAATTTCCTTCATAAGCTTTCTATAGTTTTCAGCATACAGATCCTTTACATCTTTGGTTAGATTTATTCCTAGGTATTTTATGCTTCTTGGTGCAATTGTGAATGGGATCAGTTTCTTTATTTGTCTTTCTGTTGCTTCATTGTTAGTGTATAAGAAAGCAACTGATTTCTGTACATTGATTTTGTATCCTGCAACTTTGCTGAATTCCTGTATCAGTTCCAGCAGACTTTTGGTGGAGTCTATCGGATTTTCCATGTATAATATCATGTCATCTGCAAAAAGCGAAAGCTTGACTTCATCTTTGCCGATTTTGATGCCTTTGATTTCCTTTTGTTGTCTGATTGCTGATGCTAGAACTTCCAGCACTATGTTAAACAGCAGCGGTGAGAGTGGGCATCCTTGTCGTGTTCCTGATCTCAGGGAAAAAGCTTTCAGTTTTTCCCCATTGAGGATGATGTTAGCTGTGGGCTTTTCATAAATGGCTTTTATGATCTTTAAGTATGTTCCTTCTATCCTGACTTTCTCAAGGGTTTTTATTAAGAAAGGGTGCTGGATTTTGTCAAAGGGCTTTTCTGCATCGATTGACAGGATCATATGGTTCTTCTCTCTTTTTTTGTTAATGTGATGTATCACATTGATTGATTTGCGAATGTTGAACCAGCCCTGCATCCCAGGAATGAATCCCACTTGATCATGGTGAATAATTCTTTTTATATGCCGTTGAATTCGATTTGCTAGTATCTTATTGAGAATTTTTGCATCCATATTCATCAGGGATATTGGCCTGTAGTTCTCTTTTTTTACTGGGTCTCTGTCTGGTTTAGGAATCAAAGTAATGCTGGCTTCATAAAATGAGTCTGGAAGTTTTCCTTCCCTTTCTATTTCTTGGAATAGCTTGAGAAGGATAGGTATGATCTCTGCTTTAAACGTCTGGTAGAACTGCCCTGGGAAGCCATCTGGTCCTGGACTCTTATTTGTTGGGAGATTTTTGATAACCGATTCAATTTCTTCGCTGGTTATGGGTCTGTTCAAGCTTTCTATTTCCTCCTGATTGAGTTTTGGAAGAGTGTGGGTGTTCAGGAATTTGTCCATTTCTTCCAGGTTGTCCAATTTGTTGGCATATAAGTTTTCATAGTATTCCCTGATAATTGTTTGTATCTCTGAGGGATTGGTTGTAATCATTCCATTTTCATTCATGATTTTATCTATTTGGGTCATCTCCCTTTTCTTTTTGAGAAGCCTGGCTAGAGGTTTGTCACTTTTGTTTATTTTTTCAAAAAACCAACTCTTGGTTTCGTTGATCTGCTCTACAGTTTTTTTAGTTTCTATATTGTTTATTTCTGCTCTGATCTTTATTATTTCTCTTCTTCTGCTGGGCTTAGGCTGCCTTTGCTGTTCTGCTTCTAGTTCCTTTAGGTGTGCTGTTAGATTTTGTATTTGGGATTTTTCTTGTTTCTTGAGATAGGCCTGGATGGCAATGTATTTTCCTCTCAGGACTGCCTTCGCTGCATCCCAAAGCGTTTGGATTGTTGTATTTTCATTTTCGTTTGTTTCCATATATTTTTAAATTTCTTCTCTAATTGCCTGGTTGACCCACTCATTCCTTAGTAGGGTGTTCTTTAACCTCCATGCTTTTGGAGGTTTTCCAGACTTTTTTCTGTGGTTGATTTCAAGCTTCATAGCATTGTGGTCTGAAAGTAAGCATGGTATAATTTCAATTCTTGTAAACTTATGAAGGGCTGTTTTGTGACCCAGTATATGATCTATCTTGGAGAATGTTCCATGTGCACTCGAGAAGAAAGTATATTCTGTTGCTTTGGGATGCAGAGTTCTAAATATATCTGTCAAGTCCATCTGATCCAGTGTCTCATTCAGGGCCCTTGTTTCTTTATTGACCGTGTGTCTAGATGATCTATCCATTTCTCTAAGTGGTGTATTAAAGTCCCCTGCAATTACCACATTCTTATCAATAAGGTTGCTTATGTTTATGAGTAATTGTTTTATATATTTGGGGGCTCCGGTATTCGGTGCATAGACATTTATAATTGTTAGCTCTTCCTGATGGATAGACCCTGTAACTATTATATAATGTCCTTCTTCATCTCTTGTTACAGCCTTTAATTTAAAGTCTAGTTTGTCTGATATAAGTATGGCTACTCCAGCTTTCTTTTGGCTTCCAGTCGCATGATAAATAGTTCTCCATCCCCTCACTCTCAATCTAAAGGTGTCCTCAGGTCTAAAATGAGTCTCTTGTAGACAGCAAATAGATGGGTCTTGTTTTTTTATCCATTCTGATACCCTATGTCTTTTGGTTGGCGCATTTAATCCATTTACATTCAGTGTTATTATAGAAAGATACGGGTTTAGAGTCATTGTGATGTCTGTTTTATGCTTGTAGTGATGTCTCTGGGACTTTGTCTCACAGGGTCCCCCTTAGGATCTCTTGTAGGGCTGGTTTAGTGGTGACAAATTCCTTCAGTTTTTGTTTGTTTGGGAAGACCTTTATCTCTCCTTCTATTCTAAATGACAGACTTGCTGGATAAAGGATTCTTGGCTGCATATTTTTTCTGTCTAGCACCCTGAAAATCTCGTGCCAATTCTTTCTGGCCTGCCAAGTTTCAAAAGAGAGATCAGTCAGGAGTCTTATAGGTCTCCCTTTATATGTGAGGGCACGTTTACCCCTTGCTGCTTTCAGAATTTTCTCTTTATCCTTGTATTTTGCCAGTTTCACTATGATATGTCGTGCAGAAGATCGATTCAAGTTACGTCTGAAGGGAGTTCTCTGTGCCTCTTGGATTTCAACGCCTTTTTCCTTCCCCAGTTCAGGGAAGTTCTCAGCTATTATTTCTTCAAGTACCCCTTCAGCACCTTTCCCTCTCTCTTCCTTCTCTGGGATACCAATTATGCGTATATTATTTCTTTTTAGTGTATCACTTAGTTCTCTAATTTTCCCCTCATACTCCTGGATTTTTTTATCTCTCTTTTTCTCAGCATCCTCTTTTTCCATAACTTTATCTTCTAGTTCACCTATTCTCTCCTCTGCCTCTTCAAGCCGAGCTGTGGTGGTTTCCATTTTGTTATGCATTTCGTTTAAAGCGTTTTTCAGCTCCTCGTGACTGTTCCTTAGTCCCTTGATCTCTGTAGCAAGAGATTCTCTGCTGTCCTGTATACTGTTTTCAAGCCCAGCGATTAATTTTATGACTATTATTCTAAATTCACTTTCTGTTATATTATTTAAATCCTTTTTGATCAGCTCATTAGCTGTTGTTATTTCCTGGAGATTCTTCTGAGGGGAATTCTTCCGCTTGGTCATTTTGGATAGTCCCTGGCGTGGTGAGGACCTGCAGGGCACTTCCCCTGTGCTGTGGTGTATAACTGGAGTTGGTGGGCGGGGCCGCAGTCGACCTGATGTCTGCCCCCAGCCCACCGCTGGGGCCACAGTCAGACTGGTGTGTGCCTTCTCTTCCCCTCTCCTAGGGGTGGGATTCACTGTGGGGTGGTGTGGCTCGTCTGGGCTACTTGCACCCTGCCAGGCTTGTGATGCTGGGGATCTGGCGTATTAGCTGGGGTGGGTAGGCAAGGTGCTCGGGGGCAGGAGGGGCAGGCTTAGATCGCTTCTCCTTAGGTGATCCACTTCAGGAGGGGCCCTGTGGCAGCGGGAGGGAGTCAGATCCGCTGCCGGAGGTTTGGCTCCGCAGAAGCGCAGAGTTGGGTGTTTGCGCGGAGCGAGCAAGTTCCCTGGCAGGAACCGGTTCCCTTTGGGATTTCGGCTGGGGGATGGGCGGGGGAGATGGCGCTGGCGAGTGCCTTTGTTCCCCACCAAACTGAGCTCTGTTGTCAGGGGGCTCAGCAGCTCTCCCTCCCTTTGTCCTCCAGCCTTCCCGCTTTCCGAGCAGAGCTGTTAACTTATGACCTCCCAGAAGCTAAGTCACGCTTGCTGTTGGAACACAGTCCGCCCGGCCCCTCCGCTTTTGCAAGCCAGACTCGGGGGCTCTGCTTGGCCGGCGAGCCGCCCCTCCGCCCCGGCTCCCTCCCGCCAGTCCGTGGAGCGCGCACCGCCTCGCCGCCCTTCCTACCCTCTTCCGTGGGCCTCTTGTCTGCGTTTGGCTCCGGCGACTCTGTTCTGCTAATCCTCTGGCGGTTTTCTGGGTTATTTAGGCAGGTGTAGATGGAATCTAAGTGATCAGCAGGACGTGCGGTGAGCCCAGCGTCCTCCTAAGCCGCCATCTTGCCGCCTGGGAAGAATTCTTTTAATAAAATAAAATAAAAGTTAATAAACAAACTCACACTGACCTAGGCCCCAGCTAGCTTCCCTTAAAATTCTTCTGTGGGAAGAATGCACACAACTACATACAGTCCCTTCTGGCTTTCCTTCAGCTTTACTCATTTATGTAGTTATTTCTCAGTCCTGTTGACTCCTGAAAGTGTATCTTTTATGCATTTATTTATTTATTTTCTGTTTCCTTCTGTAATCTCCACCCACCTCATCCGCTGTCTGGACCAAGTGGCCCTCAGTCTCTAGCTGACAACCAAAGGACTCAGGGTCCACAGACATCTCTTTTGTTAAGTCATTTTCTTCTCTGAAACGCCCATTGTTTCTAATCTGCTCTGGAATCAAAGCCAAACTCTATGGCTTATCACTGAATATTCTTTACACTATGTTCCTAGCAACCTTCCTACCTTCAACTGAACAAAGATGGACTCACTCAGTCTTCTTTGATTGCCCCAATGTCTAAATATGTGGTAAATGGCTAATAAATATTTGAATTGAGAAATAATTTCAGTTATAATTAGGATGTAACGTTTATTGAGCAGCTATTTTATGATAGGCAGATTTTACCCATGAGGAAACAGAAACACGTCACTCACCCAAGGCCACATGACTAGTCAGTGGCAGAGCCTGGGAAAGAAAGCAGGCAGTGACACCTAGCACAGCTCCCTTAGCAGTGTGCAGGGTCTGACCCGGGCAGACATTTTCAACTTCACTAAAAACAAGGGTAAACCAGAAGATGTAAGTGGAGGATTTGTTTTTTATAGTCATTATCACACATTTCAGAGATGATTATGTTTTTATCTTTATTCCATTGTGATTTTACCTATAATTATCTGTGTTTTCAGACGATAAGCTTCCTTCTTTTAGGGGTTATTGGTTTAGGCAGCTTTCCCAACTTCTTGAGTATGATTAGATACGCCCACTGCACGCTGGAGTTGAGTCCAGTGTTCCTGTTACTCTGTGGGGATGACCCAGGTGCCTCCTGCTCAGTCTTGTGTGGCCTCGTTACTCTTTTCTGGGGCTGCAAAGTCAGGGAATAATCAGAGTCAAGGGCCGAGTTTTTGAAGGACTTTTTCCAGAACTTAATTAAGAAACTTTAATTAAGGTGTAAAACAGTGTGAAGGGAGAAACAAAGTCACACACAGGTCAGGCCCTGGCTTTCAGAGCAGGGGAAGCTCTAGTGTCTTCTGCTTATACTGGCCTCTTGCTGCCTTGATTCTCTGCACCTTTGCTAATGCCTTCCCCTTTTCTTTTCTGTCTCCTCTATAAAATTATCTTATATGAGAGGAGAAATAACTTTCCCTCTACCTTTCTTTAATAAAGTTATTGCAATAAAAATTAATAAGAAAAAAATGAATGGGAGTTTATTAACATGTACACCTTGTATCTACATGGGAGATATCCAGGGAAAATGAGTAACTTGAAGAGACAGCTTTAGAATTCGGGATTGAATGTCATTCCACTAGGGAAAAGGCAGGAGAGATGTCGGGATCTTAGGGGAGGGCAAACAGTTTTTAGGAAGTGAAGGGACACTTAGAAGAATAGACAGGAGGTATGATAGTGTGACAAAATTCGTCTAGGGGTGGTGTGGACTTCTAGTCTCCTACCCTTCAATGAGAGTCCTTCTCTGGCTGATGAGATTCACACACAGGGAACTGATGGCAGTTGAGTTGCTTCTGGAAGATCTGTCTTTAGGCAGATAAGGGGAGTTTACAGAAAACCTCTTCCTAAATTTGCCACTTTTCAGGTGCCTATAGCTGAGAATAATCAATATGCCAAAGTGGTGTATTTTGGGGTGGCACACCTGAGTTCCTACACTTATATATTGCAATGGTGCATTCTCTTACCTTTTACTATCAATGAATGTTTGCTTCAGAATAATCTGGTAAACTACTCACAGTGAGTTGAAATAATAAAAATAAATGAGAGCTGCAACATATTGAGTGCCTTCTGTATAACAGGCATTCAACTATGTGATTTCCTTATATGATTTCCACTCTAAATTGCCAGTCAATGAGGTATCCCTATTTTATACTTGATAAAAAGGAGGTTAAGCAGATTCCATAAAATTATACTGTACAGTAGAAAAGTAGAAGAAATAAGATCACATCTAAGGTTTATCTTCACTCCTATGGCTAGGCCTTTTTCCTTCATTAATATGTTTTCCTTCCAAGAGTCTTTGCATTTTAATAGACAATAATTTAAGGTAAATAAATGAACTTTTCATGGGTGACTTTTAAAAATCAACCAGGCTAGAGGGTTGGAAGCATTTGAGGCACCCTCCACTCCTCACAATTTGCAGGCTCACTCTTTGGCATTGCATAATGCCAACCATGAGCTTGTTTCTTTTGAAGATAAAATTTCCCTTCAGTTTCTATAGATGAAGATTTGTGCTCTTCCTGACTCTGAATACCCACAACAAAAGCAAACTGTAAAAGAGCCTTCAGAGTCTGTCTTTCAGGGGCTGTTGCTAATTGTTCTCAATCCCAGAGCAAATGATAACACACGCCCATTGAGAACGTGAGCAAGAGGAGAACTTGTGTACAGTTTTCAGTGCTTGCAATCCTTTAAAACTCTTGTCATCTTCACATCCTGTATAAGAGGTGAGGATACTGAGACGCTGAGGTATTACATCTAGTAGAAGTAAAAACTTGGCTTTCTGGAACCAAGGATAGTAAACCCTGTACAGTTTTCAGTGCTTGCAATCCTTTAAAACTCTTATCATCTTCACATCCTGTATAAGAGGTGAGGATACCGAGACACTGAGGTATTACATCTAGTAGAAGTAAAACCTTGGCTTTCTGGAACCAGGGATAGTAATACTAACCATTTTGCTCTTTGGCCTCTTCCTTGTGATCCTTATGCAAATAATGTGTTGTCTCTTGAGGAAGTTAACACCTTAGTAGCCAGCATGCAGACAGTCTGATGATGCTTGACTCAAAAACAAGACTAAAACAGGACAGCATGCCCACAAGACCTCAGGCTTCTTCTATGTGGTTTCCTAAGACAACTTGATTGGTAAGCCATTGCACAAGTGGGGGTACCCTGTGCTCTCCCAGGTGACATGGGTGGGATGAAGAGTCAGATGGCCACATTCTACCTTGCCTGGGATATCAGCAGGACACAGACCTAGACCGCTGCAGGGAACACTGGAAGACAAGATATGAGTGATGGAATAGTGAATAGTGTTACTGACAACAACTGCTTGAGGAATTGTTGGTTGAAAAACCAGCAAGATCTGAGAGGTCGAAGAGAAAATCCTAGGAAGTTTGGACTTGAGTCAGAGGACTCAGAAATGTTTGAAAAGACTCTCCCTTACCCTTTCTCACCTGCCATTAAGAGCTTAGATTTGCTGCTCTTTCATTTTTTACCATCTTGGATGAGCCCAAGAAATTAAATGGTAGGTGAGAAGTAGTACCCATCATAAAGCATGATTTTGATTGTGAAGCTGAAGCTTCATAGTTGTGGAGCCTCCACTGCAGTCCAGAAAGCCTTTTTCAGTGTTACTGCTCCCATGTGTGGAGAAGAGGGCAGGAAGGAGGGAGAAACTTGCCCCCAAAAAAGTCCTGAAGCATAAGGATTTGTCAGTGAAATGAGTCTATGGTCTAGTAAAATGAAGAAGATTTGAACTGTTAGAAAAGATTTTTCCTCAGAATCTGCAGGCAAGAATGCTGTGGCTTTCTCTGTTCATTACTAATTGGGCACCTTCAGCTATGTTTCCATTCCAAAAAAAGGGGTGGGGGCATTACTGGGGTTTTAATAATGGTAATCGTGGCATATTTCATATTTTGAAGTTTGAATAATTCACCTGAACTTAACTGCAAAATGAAATACTATATTTGTGCATCGCCCTCTGGTTCTACATTAGGAAAAGAAAGGTATATGACACTTCCAAATCCTCACCCTGCTTTGGTTTTAGGAATTTCCATAATGAATCTGAATACCCAGAGGTTTCCCAAAGAATGTGAAATGCCAGAAGAATACTCAAATGCCTTGAAGGTGGTGAGGATTAATTTAATGGGAAATGATTGCCTTCAGAAAACATGGGGAGGAAAAAAATAATATAAATAGGTGTTGACATCAGACATTAGCAAATGGTTTTATATAGGCAGAGCAGTATTGTCTTAGCACTTTGTTAATAAAAATTCTCCAGACATTGTTCATATTATGTTTGTCAGGAAATGATCATATAAATAAAAATAGAAGATTGGTGTGGAAAGAATATAAATATTGAACACATTTCACACTGCATATCAATCAGTTAACAATGGGGTAGTTTCCTTGCCCTTTGTCATTATTCAATGCAAATTTATGAAATGGAAAAGACATTATAAATTTGTTATGTCATTCGATTACATATTAAAAGGTGTTTTCATTTGAGTTGCAATCCATAAATATTGCATTACTGTATCTTCTAGTCTTCTGTCAAAATACATTTTCCTCGTTAGGCAAGCAGATGCCTTGTCTGTGAAGTTAATCACCTTGGATATGGCCATCAGTTCTGTTCTTTTGTCCAGATTCAGCTCTCTTTCCCTAAACCTTTCAGACACATACTTCTAAAAAATATAATAAAATCCTTTCTTATACTGAGTGTTGTTAGCAACATGTCCAGACTTGGAAAACCTCCTCTTACGATTCACTTTGGATAGCAATTAGGCCACATTTTATTATATAGCATTAAGACTATTTAATTAAGGATTCCTAAAGACTAGTTTCTTTGTATTATATTATACTTAGACAAAGAACATGCCAAACCTCCAGGGAAGGCTGCTAAATTATTTCTTAATACAGAAGGCCTGTAAAGATTTGTTTCCATCAGATTTTTGGTGAAATGCACCATCTGTTCAGCTAAAGAGCTTCAATTACCAGAGCAGGTAGAAATAGGACCTTCTTTGTTTTCATCAGCTTTTTGTGTCCATCTGACTGTATTTCCAACTTTCCCAAATCTATTATAAATCATCAAATTTCATGCTATAGTGACTCTCTTACATCCCACATACCAAGCTCTCTTGTATATGGGCCTGGGCTTGAGGTAATTGACATCAATCTGGTCACTGGACAGTTGCTTTGAGTTTATCTGGTTTTATTGTTTGGCATGGGGCCACTGCTTTCCTCTCATGTGGATTTTTCTAAATTCAAGAGAAAATTTTGTTCTCTTCATTTTTCCTTTCTTTCACCTAACTTTCTTCCCCATTTCTTTGTTTGGTCCTGTCGCTGAGCCAAACCAAACACTTACAGTGACCCAAATATTCCAGGCTCTTTTGTGCCTTTGTACACACTGTTCCCTCTTTTTGGGTATGCTTTCCTCAAGGTTTTCCATTGGCTAATCCTCCTTTACCTTTTAGGCTCCACCCAAACAGTATCAGTTTTTTAAAATTTCTCTCTGAAGTAACTAACTCACACACTGCTGGTGGCTCCCCTCTTTATATTCTGCTCTCTGAAGGTATGCAACCTGTGCCATTGTTTATGTTGACACACTCTGTGTGCCCCTGTGGAACAGTAGTAAGTTCCTTTTGAGTGGAGACTGAGTCTTTTATCTTGTTGTTTGTACTCTGCAATGTTAAGGCCCAGTAATTACTGTAAGGAAGGATAGAAGGAAGGGAAGAAGGAAGGGAGGAAGGAAGGAAGGAAGGAAGGAAGGAAGGAAGGAAGGAAGGATAGAAGGAAGGGAAGAAGGAAGGGAGGAAGGAAAGAAGGAAGGGAAGAAGGAAGGAAGGAAGGAAGGAAGAACTGTGTTTGGATGGAAATAAAAGAGAGCTCCTTGCTCTTGGAAATGAAGTATATTAGACATGCTTACTGTCCTATCAGAACTTTACAATTTTATTGGGAAGTTTAAACATGTATGTGGAGTTATGGGAGGAAGCAATATATGCTAAGTCCAACATAGAAGGGAAAAAAGATAAATGGCTATAGAGAAATACAATAAGCAGATCAAAGCCCCTGTAGACAAGGAATGGTTTTAAGAGGAGGTGACATTTGAATTCTTTCTTGAGTTTCATTTCTCTTCATTCTTTTTCCTAGTATCACCAGGAGGGCAAAAGAAACAAAAATCCCTCTGGAGAAAAAATAGTTAACTTTTTAATATTGTCAAAAGTAGCAACTCTAGAATAATCTTCCCTATTTCAAATTCTTCCACTGTTTAGTAGCTATGTGACCTTGGGCAAGTTACTTAGGCACTTCAAACAGCAGTTTTTTATTTCATCAAATGGTGATTAAAACTGAGTTATCATAAGAAATTAGAGAAAGAAAGAGAGAGAGAGAGAGAGAGAGAAATAATTTAGGTAACATTCTTACCATGATGGATGGTATATAGTAAGTGCTCAATACCTATTTGCTATTATTATTGCTGTCATTATTAAAGCCCTTTCCCATGAGATGTATCTATTTTTAAGTACATTTGTTTATTGTGCCTTACTACATAAAGCAAACCCGGTTGTGAAAGTAACTATGCAACAAAATCCTTTTAATGTATTTATTAGATTGAACCATATAAAACTCATTTTATAGACGAAAAATGGTTAAATATCAGCAGTTTCATACGGTTCAAATTAATATATATGTATTTACACATTTAGAATCTTAGTTCTTGTCAATAAAGCAGAAAGTCTTGAAATGGAAAAATTATACATGAGAAAGTTTATATTCTCATGATCCACTAATTTCAAGCAATACTCAAAATGAAACTATAGTTTGGCAAAGAGATTTGTGAGGTTCACTGGATACAACATTAAATATTGAATAGGTAAGGCTTCAAATGTGGTAAGACCTTCATACCCAGATCTTATTTTCTAGTCTGGATCACAAACATGGTAAATGAACTGAGTCTCATGTTTTCTTGGTTTTCACAATTGTCCAAACCAGAGATTTAAGCCCAGTGTAGAGAACATAGTTCAAATAAAAGTTATATGGCACCCATAATATGCCACAGAGACAGCACACCTGTTGAGATGCAAAAATTGGAATGGTCTCATGAGCTATATAGATTAGGTTCAATATGTTGCAGGAATACATTTGGATATGGGGATTTTCAGTGATATTTGAACTGATTCTTTAATAAGGATTTGAAGAGCTTCACTAGGGGTAGTGGGAAATTGCATTCTAGAAGGGAATATAATAAGAAGTAGGTTCAGAGGCTGGAAAGCAAAGAGTATACTGCAAGCATAATTCCACGTAGCCATGAATGACTGTGCATATGGAATATGAGGACGAAAAGGGGGAAATAAGGCCATGGGAAGAAGGAAATATTGCAGATGCCTTGGTTCATGTTCACTCATTGCCCTGTAGGCAGCAAGGATGAGTCTTAGTAAGGTTTTCAACTAAATTCTTGAAACAGTAAGAATGATTGTTTGAAGAAGATTGACCTAATGCAGGTGGGGACCGTGAAGTAACTAACTAGGTAGGAGAACTAGGTAGACCACTTATAGAGAAGTTTAAGAAAAGGAAATGGAGCCTGGTCTAGGTAGGGACAGGACATGGGTCAAGAAAAGAGGAGGGCATCGAAGGGGAGGAATTGGGAACCCTTGGGAAGTGGTAGGAAGGAGGAGACAGTTGAAAAGAGGCTGCAAACCTTTCATTCCAAGTGACGGGTGATGATGATGAGTATCAGTCAGGAAAAGAGACATGACGGTCTACTTGCAGCACAGAGGGACTTAACCCACATAAGCACATACCTGCAAAACAAATGCACATTCAAGGATCAGAAGTTGGGGGGCCTCTACGAGCGGCCAAGGTCAAGTTGGGCTTGTGGTCCAGCGTTGGGAGGTTGCTGCTGCTGCCCAAGGTGGAGAAAGACTGTGAGCTGCTGCCAGTGGTGTGCCAGCTGTGTGGCCATGAGAAAGGTGACAGGGAGTACAGAGTCCCGCCACCTGGGGCAAACTCACAGGGTCTGCACCAGTGTTGGCAGGGGAGAAAAAGCATATGCCTCCTTTTAGCTTCCAGAATATCATGAGTGCACCTCATTCACAAAACCTGAAAGCTGGCAGTAGAGTCTGAGAAGATGCAGTTCCCAGGCTTCGTGCTTAACCAGCAGGGAAAGCATAAGAGAGGCTGGCAAGACTGCCTGGGTCCCAGTGGAGAAGACAAGATAGGGTAGAGTGTCTAGGGAGGATATGCTAACTGGCACATGTGCGTTAGGTTATGGTGAACCATTGACTTGAGCATGTCTGATGGGCTATTGAAAAGCCAGATGTAGGCTTGGAGATTTAGATTTGGAAATCTGAAGCAAAATAGGTATAGATGAGCTTGGAGAGAAAGACAGACACAGAGAGAGCTAGCCGAGAGAGGGAGAATGACACCCTGGCCAGGAGATGTGGCCATTTTTGGTGATGGAAGAGGGAGATGTCCGTAAGAAGCAGAGAAGTGTTCAAATAGGAAGGGAGGGCATGTAGTCAGGAAAGCAACAGAGAGGGAAACTTGGAGAAGGAAGAGGTGGCCAATGTAGGTAAATGGCTTAACCCAAAAGACTTTGAAAAGGTTATTGAATGTGGTGATTTCAGGTCTACTGATGATAAGAAACCACTCTAGTCATAGTGGTTAGAACAAAAGTCAGATTAAAGGTAGTTGTTGAGATGGATTTGGTGGGGGAAATGTGAAAGCAGAACATATAAACTACTGGCGGTAGGGGGTAGAGAGACAAGAGGGATGGATAAATTGCAAAAGGAGAGTGGGGAGAAAAGAAGTTTCCACTAGGATAAAGTTTATGTTAACTTATTTGACATTTGATGAAAACAGAAACTCATGGAAAGAACAAAAAAGCTGCCAAAACGGCAGGTTGAGAGCAAAGGTCCAGAAGATGTGGGGAAGAACAGAATCCAGGGTTCCAGTAGTAGCCATGGAAGAGAGGGTTCAGAAACCTCCACGTCTGTCAGTATTCTAATTGGCATTGCCATTGAGATGATCATGAACATAATGAATTCCCCTAGAGAGTATGATGTCCAAGCAAGGACACCAGCAACGTTTTTCATAGAGTGATAATCAGCCACTCCATCTATATAGAAAATCTGGAAACAAGCACCACCAAAAACCCTACCAGTCAATGTAGATGCAAATTTCCTCTTCGGTATTGATGTGCTCCCTGCCTCAGTAGCTATCCTCATTAACTGTTGCGTGATAATGACAACTTCTGTTGCAGGCTGTGGTTGCAGGCCACACTCAAACATAAAAAGAATGTTGACATTTGATTTATACAACTTTACTAATCAATTTCTTGGCTGGAGAAAAACTGCAATATCATTTTAGAGCCCCTATTATAGCCTAACAAGAGAGAGATAATTAAGTCCTAAGGGACCCATGTTGTAGCCGGGTATTGCAGAAGGGGCCCTTTCCTCCTTCTTCCCAAGCTGGGAGAAATCTCTGCACTTTACAATTAAGCCTGCTTCTCTTCTTTGTCTGGGGGAGGCAAGATCCTCCCAAGAAAGGCAGATGTGCTGCTTATTACTTGGTTTTTGACATTCGTTTAGTGTAGGTTTTTAGTCTTTGTCAAAATGACAATAAACGCATGGATTGACAGGAAGCAGAGGGCTGCAGAGTTTCTTTTGTCTATATGCAGGGAGCAGGAAAAGGACTTTTGACCATAGATTGAACATTTCAAGGCAGCACAGCTTTAAGATACAAAGTAGTTAACACTGTGTATATCTATGCATGGTGTCATGGTATTTTCCAGTAGTTTAATCAACATAGTACACAGTTAATCCTTGAAGAACAGGGGTTTGAACTGCATGGGTCCACTCACAAATGGGTTAATTTCCATACAGTAATGTAACTTTCTTCCTTGTGAATTCTTAATAACATTCTTTTCTCTAGCTTACTTTAAGAATACAGTACAGAACACATACAACATACAAAATATGTGTTGACTTTTTTTTGTTATTGGTAAGGCTTGTGGTCAACAGCAGGCTATTAGTAGTTAAATTATGCAGGATCAAAAGCTGTATGTGTATTCTCCACTACATTGGAGGGTCGGTGCCCCTAGATGTGTTGCTCAAAGGTGAACTGTATTACCGCTCATCAATTATATTTCAAAAATCTTATCACTTGGCAGATTTTGAGTATCTTTGCTTAGTTTACTTTTTTTCTTTTATAATAAATCTGAAAATTGTGCTTCTTTCTCTGGTGATTTTACTTATCAAAGTAAATTTATTTTTTGAAGTTAGTGTCATTATATAGGTTCTCTGCCCTTTACTCCCAACTAACCTTGCTTTCATTTTGTAGCATTGAAAATTCAAGGACAAATGGACACTATTTTAGCCCAAAGTCATTGTATTTTTCAACATCCATTTTATTGTGCAGGAATGTGCGATAATAGTGCTATATAAAAACTTGTATTCCATGATAAGAAACATTTGAAAACAATTGACTTTTATTTAATGTCAACCTCGTGGTTGGGGAATTTTGCAGTTATTGGTATAAGTTTTATTAGAGCAGTTTTTTTTTCTTAGCAAAAGATATTCTGATGTGGTTATTCTTTATTTTCTCATAGACATCAAGGGCCAAGAAGGGCATACTTTAAATACTGGGGAAAACCTAAACATCCTAAATTGTTGGGAAAAATACACATGTACAGGGAACATAAGGAGACAAATGCTCAAACTATGAATGTGTGCCCATTGGGGGAGCATTACCTAGAGGTCCTGGTTGACATTATGTGAAGGGCAGTTATTAAGCTCCTATTAATCAATGAACATAACTTTAAATGTATGTAATTCAGTTGGAAGAGCCTTAACTGATTTGTATTAACAATGATTTTAAATGCTTTGCATTTTTAAAATTCATTTTTTTATTTACTTTGAGAGAGTGGGTGCACACACGAGCTAGGGAGGGGCAGAAAGAGAGAGAGAGAGAGAGAGAGAGAGAGAGAGAGAGAGAGAGAATTCCAAGCAGACTCCATGCTGTCAACACAGAGCCCAATATGCGACTCAATCTCATGAAACATGGGATCGTGACCTGAGCCAAAATCAGAAGTTGGACGCTTAAGTGACTGAGCCACCCACATGCTCCTAAAATGCTTTGCATTTGATTAAAATGCCAACACTTGTACAAAACTAAAATGGAATACCCTTATTTTCAGTAGACATATAGACTAGTATGCATGCACTGAAGTATATTTCTCATTAAGAGAACTCACAATACGCAATTTAAAAATTGCAAACAAAAGCAGTAGTTACATTTGAAAATCCCTTCTCCATCAAGCCAAATCCTGCTCCTTTGCCAAAGTGTAGCATGGATCAGTACCTCAAGAGAGGTAGCCTCTTATATCTCTAAACCTCCCTACCATTTTCTTCTGGCACTGATGCTGCTGTAGGGTAATTGTTGGCCTGCCTATCTCCCACACTTGGCAGTTTTTCTTTATTTGAGTTTCTAGTAATAGCACAAAGCACACAGTAAGCATGACTATCAAATAAAGGAACAGATAAATGAATGAATGAGTGATTGAATAAATGAATGAGTATTCATATCACAAGTGTTATTTTTAAGTTTTCTGCATTTGGAATTAAAATTAGATTCATCTAAATATACTTTTCCCTTTAGTTTTCAACATTGTATATACCCCAAATGAAGTAACTCCACAGTTTAGGGAAGTTCCGCCTACCCAGGATCAACTGGTACTCCACTACGTGATTTGGGTAACAGAAGACATGGGATACACACTGGAGCCTTTAACAAGCTAACAAATTAGTTGTAAAACTAAGAAACCTGGACATGAAATTGTTTTAATGATATTTAACAGTTCCAGCTAGTATATGAGTAAGTGTTTGGGGGAGGACATGAGAGTAAGACATAGATTCTCATAGGTTAATGTGAAAGGACATGCTTGTAAAAGGTACAGATTCCTGGCTTCCACTCCCAGAGATTCTGATTTACTAGGTCTCAGTTGGACCTGGTAATCTGAACTGCTAATGAGAACCTTTGGTGATTTTCTGCAGAGTGTTCCAGCAAAAATATTTTTCAGTGGACTAAGGAGAGACTTCTATGGGCTAGAGTTGTCAGGGAAAAAGGAGGTGAGACTTAGACTGGAGCCTGAAAGATGCTTGGATAGGCAAGGAGGGGAAGGAGGGAATCCTTTTCTTATGGTAATTGACAGAAATGTCTCTATCCAAATAAGAGATGATTATGATGATGGACAAAATGCATTTTTGTGATATCCCACAATTTACTCTGGGAAATAATATGGATGGCATATTACTCTGATGCTTCCTTTTTTCTTTTTTTTAAATCTAACATAGAAGCAGACTTTAAATTGACTTCTTTTCCCCAGTTTTCACTTTTACTGGTTAAATCTTGACACATTTCTACACTCAGAGTTTCTAAGGATCAAGCATGCCTGTTACTGCCATATCGTGGATGGTGATGATATTTTAAACAAGGACTATCGGATGAGCAGTAGTAAAACATTAGATATCTCCCTCCACTGACACCACTGAGAAAGTATGTCTTTCATTTTCATTGCCAGTAAAATTTGGAAGGTTACAAAAGTTTTGTGGCAGTGCAGGCTGTTTTTCCATGTTGACAGATATTTACTATAAAATAAGCTGCATCAAAAACATGACTATCCACTGTCACAGTGAAGCTTAATAGTGTGTTCTTCAAAGCAAGGCAGACTTTGAAGGTGTTTGTTTGAAGATTCTTCGATCAGAGGGAACACATTTGTGAACAGTTCAGAAGGCTCAGAGAGACTAATTGCATAGGCTGGCAATCAATTTGGCATGAATGAAAGAAGGGTGACAATCAATATCTAGCTGGGAAGTGAGAGAAGTTTCAGCAGTGACAGCTCAGTTGCCCAGCAGAGGGAGATAAGTAATACCCAATAAGAAAGAGCCAAGAAGACCAGTGCTTCTTGCCTTTCTTGTATTTGGACACTGAGTCACCTAGAAACAACTTTGTGTAGTTACACAGGCAGAGTAGACAGTCACTGAGACGTAGTTCCATATATGTCTTCAGTTCTGAAAATACAAGTATGGAAGCCATTATGTTAGCACCAATAACTGGTTCTCTTCTTCTTGGTGGGTTCTCACAAAACTAAATTTATCACCAGCCCTAGCAGTTATTTGGTCCATGTGACTAGTTCTGGCCAATAGCCTTCAAACTGAAGTGAAGTTCTGGAATGAGGCAATAAAAATTCCTATAACATTCTCCAGTTTCTCTTTTCCCAGCAATGATGAAAGTTTCATGCTGAGAAGGTTAGAGAAGCCAGAATACTTAAGTTATTCCACTGACAGGGATCTAACCAGGACACTTTTTGCAATAAAAAGGGTGCTATTACTAATTATACCGGTATAATAGACATCAACTGGACTGTCCTGAGAAACCAGGACATAGAACCTCTCTACTCCAGGAGAATAGTTGACTGCTAAGGTGATCAGACCTTGGATCAATAAGAAATTTAGTTATTTTTTAGTCAATGAGCTATTGGGATTGTTTGTTATTAAAGCATAACCTACTGTATCATGACCAATACAGTAAGTTATTCTTCAAATCAGTTGTTGTCTGAAACTTGGAGAGAAGTGCTATATCTCTCTATACTTTTTGGAAAAAGGCAATAAAGGTGGGTGCCTCCATAAAGTATTAGCTTGATTGGCTGATAATCCCAAGGAGCCTGTTCTTTGCCTTTCTAATACCACTGCCGAAGGATCTCTATTTCAAAGGGCCTTGACTTCTAAAAGAACTATCTTTATAAACCACAGTGAAAACAAGTGCCAATTTATATAGCATTTTACATTTTTTTTCATTGAATCCTCCTAACATCTCTCTGAGGTAAGTAGAGCTGGCATGAAATATCCATTTTGCAAATAAGGAAACTGAGGCTTAGAAAATGTGATTTTTCTGGGGCGCCTGGGTGACTCATTCAGTTGAGCATCCAACTCTTGATTTCAACTCAGTTCATGATCCCAAGGTTGTGGGATTGAGGCCCATGTCAGACCCCATACTGAGCACAGTGCCTGCTTAGGATTCTTTCTCTCTTTCTCTCTCCCTCTTCCTCTCTCTCCCACTTCCTCTCTCTTTCTCTCTCTCTCTCTCTCTCTCTCTCTCTCTCTCTCTCTCTCTCAGAAAGAAAGAAAGAAAGAAAGAAAGAAAGAAAGAAAGAAAGAAAAGAAAGAGAAAGGGAAAGTTATTTGTCCTAAGTTATATTGCTGATAAGAATATCTACCCCTACACCCATTTTTGCCACTTTAGGGAGTGCCAGGGACTGAGATATACTGACTATATTGTGGCCACAGGAGTTGAGGTTGGGAGAGGATTTGATAACACCACTTCTCTGGATGTGCTATGGTTTTGCCCTATCTACTTGCTTAAGAGAAACCACTCTGAAATATCGTGGATCAAACGCCACAAGAACTATGTGATTTAAATAGCAGGCCCAGTGAAAATGCCCTATGGACATTCATGAGGATACAGAAGCCAGTTTTATGGATTCATAATGCACTTCTTTGCCAAAATTATACTTTTATTTTTCCAGAAAATTTAATGCTATAGTTCAATCCCAAATAGGGCCAACTGGATTTTCCTGATCTTCTCCTACATACCGAAAAAAAAAAAGTCCCATATTAGCACCTTTTACTTACTGTGCCTTGTACATTATTAAAATCCGGTGTCACTGTTGATTTAACCTCCCTAAGCTTTAATGACTTAACACTTGTCAAGGTTCCCCCCCCAAATAAAAAGCCTTTAAGATATGTAAAATGAGAATCAAATTCAAGATGAGTTTGCCAATGAGAATCAAGTCCAATCATTTCATTCAAGTATTTAATTTGGGTCATATCCCAAACAGGTCTGAACTGTGAGAGAACAGAGTATCATATGTTTGATGTATTTTTTGGGGTTATAACTATCTGCTGAGGAGCCAATTACAACTATGGAGAAATGCATAACTTGTCTGAAGCATAGTGAACCTCATCTTGAGTTACACCATTATATTGCTATATTTAAAGTTTCAAAAGTTTAATAATGAATATTAAGAAAGAAATCTTGATTGTCCAGTTCACATTTTATTATTCCTTGACTAAGACAAAATTAGAAAATTCTCATTTTAAGAAATGGAAAAATGATGTTCCAAGTTGATACATGAGTTTTCTAGAACAGAATAGCCTCTAATTAAAATTCAGTAATTTTTCTTATGATATATTCAAGTATTTTTTATTATTCATATCAACATAGCTAAAAAGAATAAATAGTGAAGGCCAACAATAAATTGAACTGTCTGCTATCTTCAAAGTTCCCCTAACATTTGAATGCTGAACTATAAAGATCTATCCCTCAAGTAATACATTTATATTAAAAGTACTTATCTTGGCAATTCAAAGTGCTTTCTGAGCTGTATCACACTCAAAGAACATTCCTGCTTTGGATTACTCGAGAAAATTTTAAAAAGAACTAAATCTGGGTTTGTTTATGAAACTTCATTTTACAAGGATAGCTTTAGAAGTTTACTAACTTCTTGATCTCATGAGACTGGACATGGGTGGTTATATTGACTATTAATTATTTTGTATTAATAAGACATCATCATCATAATAATTATTGCATTAATCAAAACCTCCACTCAATTAAGGGAAGTAACCCATTTTACAGACTTCTCAAGGATTCTTGGTATATAGTACAAACCCTACCTTCAAAGTGTTAACCAGTGTTAACCATAGTGAAAGCTGGTGTGCTACACTTCTTTCTGGCACTCACACCCATGGGAGTCTCTCTCTTTTTCTCTCTGGATGAGTATGAACTCTACAGTCACATGAATCCATAAATGCAACTTTGTTTTGCCACCAGTGAGCAAAAACACTTGAGATTTGCCTGTTAACATTCAGGGGATTCCCTTCAACTCCATGTGGAAAATGGGGCTTCTCCCCTGAATGGCATCTCTGCTTCCCTGCCTTCTCCATGTCTGCCTCTCCCCATTCAGCAAGCTCCCAGTGCAGGATCAGCACAAGCCTGCCTAGGAGAAAATTTATGGTGCTTTCTGCTCACATACAGATGGCCCTGAAGAGAATATGATGCAGTAATTCAAATTGGACCAGCACCTTTCGATCTGTTTATGAATGGTGTTGCATCCCCACGAGTGAATTAGAGCACTGTGGTTTCTGGGCAACAGTATTATTCTTGCAAAATTTGTGCTGAATTAAAAATATATATCATCTAGGAAAGAAAGAAGAGATTCTGGCCCTCCGACATTTATCCAGAGTGAGCTTCAGTTTCTGTGAAGTTTTCAGTTATTTTCGCTGTAGATTTACTGTTCCTAACTATAGCAGTGGGGATCAGCAGAGACTAGGTTAAGAACATTAAAGTCACAGTGGACCTGGGGATTGTCCGTGCCTACATGCTTAGATATGCTAGCTTCTAAGTGAGGAAACTCTCATTTTCTGAGGAAACAAGTTGGTTCAGTTGGGCAGAACCCTATACTAAACCAGCAAAATTTCCACATGAATGGTTTCCTCTTGGAATTGAAAATTAGTAGGCTTTTCTTTCCACTCCTAAACTTGAAGAAAGCTTTGTACTGCAATTAAAATGGGGAGGTAAAATGGCTTGTTGATCAAAGCAATGGAAGTGGAATGAGAAAAAGAAATTGAAAGCAAGTGATATGGGAGGTCATGCAAAATATGTTTTTCATTTAGATAATTCTATCCTCTCTGCCCCAGAAGCAGAACACTGGACTGTCTGTGCAGAGGTTAGTCAGCCAGGAGTCTGATGGTGTTAAAGGATGTTCAGGCTGGGGACTGAATCTAGAACCCTGGCCTCATTAAGGTACAGTTCTAGCCATCTAAGCTAATTAGCTTAGCTTAGTTTAGCCTAATACTGACAGTAGACTGCACATTCAGTGTTACAGAAAGAGCAGGGAGTTATTTCTGAGAGATAGCTAGTTTGTTTTACTAATGACCAGGAGCTGGACATTTTAGCCCCAAATGTCAGTGTAAGACTTACCCTCCAGTCTTGCTGGCTCCTCTCATTTGTCTACTTCTCTCTGACCACTCAGATTTACATATTGGTCTGTTTGCAAATCAAAAGGAGCCAAGGGATGGATGAGTGAAGAAACACTTAGATTCATTCATTTATTTAAAAAGAATTTATGGACTACCTATCCCCTAACAGTAGCTATGCTGAGTTGCTAGAGATAAAGTAAGCAACAAGGCAGAGCCACTGACCTCAAGAAACTCGGAGTTTGTTAATAAGGCAGAAATGAATGGATTATGACCTTGCAACCTCTCACATAAGAGACAGTGAGAGAATATTGAGTAATTTCATTTTTATTTCATTATTAATGTGTTATGTGATTAATCTGCAAGCACCCATTAAAATATTTCTTGAAATATGACTCAGTTCAGCTTTCAGTTGAAAGAGCCCCATCAGTTATCAGTTTGAGTTGGGGAGAGTGGCTTCTTGTTCTGCATTTATTTTGTTCTATTTCTGTCAAAAACTGACCTGTGCTAAACTGAATATCTGATCAGAGGAGTCACAAAAGAACATTTCAGTCTAATGTTCTGCTCAGCATCTAGCGCTTCATAAGGCAAAAACTCCTACATTTATACCTATGGTATCTGAAATACACTGTTGACAAATGAATTTAGTTTTTTTCTCTGATGTGTGTAGAACTTAACTTTTTAAAAATAGTTCTCTTAATATACATTAAAGCTTAAAGCATGTCAACAAATGCAGTTAAGGTCTATGTATTTTTCATTGACTGCCACTTGACCAGTATTTAGGAGAAGAAAGAACTTAGTCACAGATTAGACCCCCCCCCCAAAAAAAAAAATAAGAAAAAAGAGCTAAAAGACAATGATTAAGGATGATGCTAAGCCAATCAACAGTTTGTAAAAATAGAAAGAAAAGAAAAAAAGAAAATCTCTACCCACATCTGGCCTGGGAAAAGAAATTGGCTTATTTTTAGCCACATTTGGAAAAACAGATAGTGGAAGTATTTTATGTAAAGGCTGGTAATGCACACCCTCACGCATCAGCTATCAAAATAATAGGATAAAGTAAAATACCATTGGACCTCAAGTGACAATGAATGGTGCTTCACAGTCTTTGATTTTCAGGAAAATGAAGAGAGATGTTTGCTAAATGAGAATTAAAAGAAAGAAGATGTCATCAGGGAATAAATAATCGTATCTTCTCATCAGGTTCAAACTATTTTCTCTATGACCAGATTCATAAAGGTTATGAAAAGATGAGACAAGTTAATTTTTTACCAAAGGTTGGGATGGGTCCCTGCAACTCTGTTCCAAGATATGGCTTGGAAATGTAATTGGTTTCAATTAATCATGAAGTAGTGCCAGAAAATGATGTTCACAGTGTTACTGTGGGTCTTGGCTGCTTGAGAATCTAACAACTTCCTGCCTGCCTCTTTCTCTTTTCTTTTCTTTTTTCTCAACATAAAGCCAAGAAAAATGGGGGAAGGTGAATAGATGTTTTTCTTTTTGATCTAGCAACTTCTGTATGGAACTTTTAATTATACAGAAGAGATAATTCAGCAAGATATGCACTGACAGAGGTATATTTCAACTTATTAAAAGAAGACAAGATTTAATTTTAACTGAATCTAACAAACTTGAGACACATTTTAAACCAAATATTTATAAATGAATGAAATACGGATTGAAATAAGAAAGACCTGCAGCCTCTGTACTGAGGTAGAGAAAATAGACTGATATTTAGGATGCTGGGGGCCAGTCCCTGATCTGTCATACACAAGCTGCCTGATCGTGAGCAACTCCTCACCATTATCATTACTTTTTTTGTTTATGATAGATTTGACAAACATCATGGAAAATCTGCTGCCATTTGAGAGATAATTTGTTTTTTTCATACAGTGAAATAGAATATTAGAAATTGGCTCTGATCACTTAATATTTCAGAATCTGTGCTTTCTTCACCCCTATTTCTTTTTCTTTTCTTTTTTTTTTTTTTGGTAAATAAATTCAGTTTGTCTCTTCTACAAGATCGTGAGCACTCTCAGAGCTTAAGGTCAGAAATGGTGTTTTTGCCTTTTTGGGCTCAACACCCAATAGATGTTCACCATGGTAACTCTTGATTAGAAGTTAAGACTCTTCTTCATTTAAAATCATTTCCTGTATGTAAATAAGATCTAGTGGAAAGTAGCCGCTCTTTGATATTCAGGCAAAATGGCTTCATCCTAACCTACCCAGCTAGCTGTGATCCTGTCAGTTAGCCTTTAACCTTTCTGTGTCTCTGCTTCTCATCCACCACATAGATGTAGTGATCTTTTAAAAGTACATTGTAATGATTAGTAGATGAGAGTTCTTCAACAAGTTGAAAGTACTGTTTAATTTTACTGGTGTCATTAATAGTGTAAGACTTGTGAAAATACAGGGAGCCAGACTTTGGTCTCCTGTTTGGATGCATAAAGAGATGGCTTATATAAATATAGTCACAAATCATTCTTTGAGCGCTCATAATCAATGTCCACTGTCTTCTAAAATTTTGAGTGGATCTTCATGGCATACCCTGTGAAGGCAGAATTTCTCCAATTATAACCTAGACTTGACCTGGCCCAGTTCATCTGAAGTTTCCTCACTCTGCCACTAAGTAGTTTTATGCCATATTTGAAAGTTTGGCATTTGGTTGTGAGACAGGAAACCATCAAAACCTTAGAGGAGAAAGCAGGAAAAGACCTCTCTGACCTCAGCCGTAGCAATCTCTTACTCGACACATCCCCAAAGGCAAGGGAATTAAAAGCAAAAGTGAATTACTGGGACCTTATGAAGATAAAAAGCTTCTGCACAGCAAAGGAAACAACCAACAAAACTAAAAGGCAACCAACAGAATGGGAAAAGATATTCGCAAATGACATATCGGACAAAGGGCTGGTATCCAAAATCTATAAAGAGCTCACCAAACTCCACACCCAAAAAACAAATAACCCAGTGAAGAAATGGGCAGAAAACATGAATAGACACTTTTCTAAAGAAGACATCCGGATGGCCAACAGGCACATGAAAAGATGTTCAGCGTCGCTCCTTATCAGGGAAATACAAATCAAAACCACACTCAGGTATCACCTCACGCCAGTCAGAGTGGCCAAAATGAACAAATCAGGAGACTATAGATGCTGGAGAGGATGTGGAGAAACGGGAACCCTCTTGCACTGTTGGTGGGAATGCAAAGTGGTGCAGCCGCTCTGGAAAGCAGTGTGGAGGTTCCTCAGAAAATTAAAAATAGACCTACCCTATGACCCAGCAATAGCACTGCTAGGAATTTATCCAAGGGATACAGGAGCACTGATGCATAGGGCCACTTGTACCCCAATGTTCATAGCAGCACTCTCAACAATAGCCAAATTATGGAAAGAGCCTAAATGTCCATCAACTGATGAATGGATAAAGAAAATGTGGTTTATATGCACAATGGAATACTACGTGGCAATGAGAAAAAATGAAATATGGCCTTTTGTAGCAACGTGGATGGAACTGGAGAGTGTGATGCTAAGTGAAATAAGCCATACAGAGAAAGACAGATACCATATGGTTTCACTCTTATGTGGATCCTGAGAAACTTAACAGGAACCCATGGGGGAGGGGAAGGAAAAAAAAAAAAGAGGTTAGAGTGGGAGAGAGCCAAAGCATAAGAGACTGTTAAAAACTGAGAACAAACTGAGGGTTGATGGGGGGTGGGAGGGAGGTGAGGGTGGGTGATGGGTATTGAGGAGGGCACCTTTTGGGATGAGCACTGGGTGTTGTATGGAAACCAATTTGTCAATAAATTTCATATATAAAAAAAAAAGAAAGTTTGGCATTTGGAACTGTACTCCTTTGTTTACTGTAATGGTCTTGCCACTTCATGAATTCAGTCGTCTCCTGGAGCCCTTAATTTGTCTTGCCAGAAGCTTTTAGTGAGAGAAAGAAGCTGGATGAGCCTGCTTTCCCTCAGGTCTTTTAAATTAGTATCATACTGAGTCACTGAAATACAGTCTTCAGGATGGGACTGATAGAAACAGCCAACTCAGGTTCTGGGCAAGAGAGCACTCACTGTGTTCAGAGCATCCTGCTCAGGTGTCTTCCCCTAAGAGTATGGTCCATGTATCCTCACAGATGGGCCCCAGAGACAAGGTCATCCAAATACAGTTTGAATATACATGATCAATGCCTGGCACAGAGTAACTACTTAATACTTTTTAAAAATGCATTAACAAAGGATTCATATAGCAACTGTCTACTGAGTACCCACTTTATCTGTAGTTGGGGGGAGACACATAAGAAATCTATGACATGGTTTTATACCAAATATTGTAATTAATTTCAGAAGAAAGAACATGCATATAATTTGAGCATTAAAGTGGGGAGTTTTTAAATGATAGAATGAGTGATGTAAAGCATAAGGCTGTAAAAATTCAAGGAAATGTGGAGGGAGGCCGTGAAGATGTTTCTTTGGTAGTAAAATTGAAGTAGATTTTGAAAGATGGATGGAAATGAGAAGATGCAGGGTTTGCCATTTCAAGGAGTAACAACATGAGACAGTGTCTCAAAGTGGAAATGGAAATGTGTTGTTGTTTTTTTTACTGTTTACTTTTGGGGAATGGGGAATGGGTATTGGAAGTAGGAATGTAAGACAATATAGGATTATAACATACAATATATGTTACATTAGAACCCATAGAAATACTAATTAATGTGCACTAGGCTGAATGTGTAGATGTTTATTATTTGAAAGAATAAAAAATCTGAAGTAATTTAAGTTCCATCAGTAGAGGAATGGTTAAATAATGTATGGTGCATTCACATCATGAAATACCAGAAAGTACCTGAAAGAATAGATCTTTGTGTGCTGACACAGACCACCCTGGAAAGATGTAACAGTGTGTTAACAGCGAAGATGCATTCATGTAATATTCGTCACCAACTTTGAAAATTGATTTAAGAAAATCAAAGTGGTATTTCAGGAAGATTAATGTGGTGACATTGTGTCAAATGAAAGGGGAGTGATTGAAAGTGAAGAGGGATAGTGGGAGATGTTTGCATGAGTACAAATGCAGGAAGCCAATGATAGGGACCTGAATGGTAAAGACAAAGAGAACTCAGAGACATTCCTAATTTTAAAGGACTTTATGACAGATTCCTAATGGAGGGTATGAAGGAGAGAGAAGAGAAAAGAGATTTCCAGGTATAAGCTTATACTGGAACTATACTGAAGAAATATTTCTACTAACTGGAATAGCCCCATGTTAATCAAACCATCTCTAAAGAAATTCTTTATTTTGTCTGTTTGTTTCTCAGGATGGAAGAAACAGTGCGAAATCTATTGCAGAGTCAAGGGCCTCCAGAGCAGAAAAAAGAAGAAACTGTTAATATAATGGTCTATCAGGTACACCACGTTTCTCACTCTTGGCTGGGAACCAGTTGGCTTGTTTTTCTTGTATTTCTCTAACTCTGTCCTCCCTGACCCAGAGATAAATAAACAAGTGTGGTCCAGACCCAGGTGCTGGGGACCATACAGTCACCTCTGCTTAAGGAATCACATACATATTTATTTAACTCCTTTATATCTTGGACTCTGTGAAACAAATTGTAGATTGGGTCATAGGAAGCTGCAAAAAGTAAGTTTATAGTGAAACAGAGAAACCTATAAAAATACCATAGTACTTGGGGTACCAGGGTGGCCCAGTCAATTTAAGCATCTGACTCTTGATTTAGGCTCAGGTCATAATCTCACAGTTTGTGAGGTCAAGCCACGCATCAGTCTGCATGCTGACAGTGCACAGCCTGCTTGGGATTTCACTGTCTCTACCTTTACCCCATCTGTGTTCTCTCTCTCTCTCTCTCTCAATAATTAAATAAAAAGTACCTTAGTGTATACTCCATGGTCAGGGTGATAACAGAGGTATCGGTAGCATTCTCTGGGAATATGGAGGGGAGTGACTCATCCTGTCTGGGAAGTTAAGTGCCATACCTCCAAGAAGGTATGACACTTGGTATATTTCAGAGGTATGACACTTAGGGACCTGAGAGAGAGAGAACAGGAGGAAGGATGTTGCCAACAGCAGGGTAGCCTAGAGAAAGGTACAGTAGTGTGAATTTGCATGGCAGTCTCAAGAAGAATAAGAAGTTCAAAGTAAGTAAATAATGGCCTGATGAGATAAAAATCTTGATGGTGAGACTGGGGGTACTCAAAAGAGTTGGATGAGGTCATGCTTGTATGTTGTGCTCATGGGTGTGGCCTTGCACCTTTGGCACTGTAGAGTCAGAAGAGGTCCAAGTTGGTAAATGGTAGACAAAGTGGCCAGTCACTGTCTTCTGATCATCCTCATTCCATGGTTCTGTAACACAGCAAAGCAGCCAGCATGGTAAGAAGAGCTTCTGATCCGAGCATGACCCAAGTTGGCCACACAGATGAGACGGCTCTGGCAAGGTGGGAAAGGGAAATACACAGAAAGAGCACAGGCACCTGACATAGAGAAATTGAAGACTTTTACTGGAAATCACTTAAAATCACAAATAGAGACCTGCTATCCATTGTACAACTAAGCATAGGGAGCCCCAACAGCTAAATAAGGCAAGGAAATGGGCAGAAACTTGGGGTAAACACTGGGCAACCCTAGATTTTTTCTGACTAAAAAGCAAGAGTGTCTGGGGAGGCACGCATGGAAACCTGTCTGGTAAAGATCATGTCACATGATTTTCCCTCAGTGTATGGATTCAGGAGTCTACAACCCAACTTGTTATGAAGAAGATCAGAAGGGACCAGATAATAAACGTCATAGTATTACACGAAGTTAAGAAATCTAGGCATGGTTAGCCTTAAGAAGTGTGTGCACTAAGTAGTTGACTCTTGAAGCATACAAGGCTACTTTATGATAAGGGGGACATCTGTTCTCCAGCTCCAGGGACAACAGTGCAAGCCATTGACTTAAGCTCTCAGAGAAGAGATGAAAGTTAGCTCCAAAAAAACAGTAGGAAAAAAATATCACTGACATCCATTTCTAGGGAAAGGGTTTAGATTCTTCTCGAGGGGTGGTCTTTACACAAGGAACGCCTGCCCAGCTCTTCCTGATGTGTGGTCACCCGAAGTTAGGATAAGGATTTAAGTCCTCCTCGCTCTAAAGTTTTCCCAAGTATTAGTTGTGCTTTGGTAGAAAATGGAGGTACAAGTAAAACAGGACTTGGTTCTTCATTAAGTGGTTCTGTGCAGCCTAAAAGAATCTGAAACATAAGTCATTTGTTCCTCCTCAAGGTAACACCAGGCTTTAGTTAGAGCTAAATAATTCAGTGTTGCTCTTATGCTTTTCCAGATCTCCTCATTATGGGGCACTTAGCATCAGAATTCATTTTGTGAAACTGGAAGCTACTTAGAAAAACAGATACAGTTTTAAAAATGTTATTTAAAATGATTTCCTCTCTATAACCCAGTCTGCTGGATTTGAGAAATTAGCTCCTCTCTCTTGGGAGGAGACAGTTACTAAGTCGAATTCATGCAACATGGAAGGGATTTTTTAGTCATTGCTCTAATTGGCCTGTGGCTCATTGTCTGGAAAATGGGAGAGAGACATGGGCTGTATGATCCATAAAAGTCACTTATACATTCAAGAGCTATCTGTTGAGCTTGTAGTATGTACCAGGCACAACCTTGTTCTCTGAGGGTTCTAGGAACAGAATGAAGAGAAGAGAAAGAAGAGTGTTGCTGGTTGGCATTGAGTCCCAAGAAGGTCCTTGTCATGTCACTGATTCTAGTCTAAATATGGCTGAGGGGCCCAAAGAGGGTGTGCAAGATGTGTATGGTGGTCTCAGTAGAGCACACAGTTAACACCTCCTTGTTTTAGGTAAGAGTTGGAAAATCTATTACTTCATAATCTGGGGTGTTATTAGCATACCTGACTCAGATTTTCCAACTGTGAGAATTCTCTGACAGGAGCTGGAGGCCCAGGGAAAGCTAAAGCCCATGGGAAAGCTGGAGTTTGGTTCATTTTCCATCGTGGAAGTGTTTATTCTGAGGCTTTTATCACTGAGTTAATATAATAATAGCAGAATAATAGCTTCCTGTGTTCCAGACCCATGGTAATTGCTTTGCATGCATTAAAGGGTGGTCATATTTTGTTCTAGGGGTGTGTTCCTGGAGACCTCTCATAATTTGTTACTTGTATTGTTTCTAACTTGCATTATTCAGCATGGGTTCCCGCAAAGGACAAGTGGGTGTTTCTGTTCAGCAGCTGAAGCAGACCCACCATGTGGCAGCCAGTGGTTCACAGTTTACCAGCTTTACGATTGTGCAATCCTTGACTCATTTTTTTTCAATATATGAAATTTATTGTCAAATTGGTTTCCATACAACACCCAGTGCTCATCCCAACAGGTGTCCTCCTCAATACCCATCACCCACCCTCCCCTCCCTCCCACCCCCCATCAACCCTCAGTTTGTTCACAGTTTTTAAGCCTTCACTCATTTTTAATTTGGAGAATTGTCATGGTTTCAAGGTTTGTGCATGAATTGACATTAGTAACATTTTTATGTGCCTAGTTTCACATGCGCCTAACTCAGAGTCCCATTAAATGTAACTAGACTGGAGCGCATTCATTCCCCCAACAGTTGTGTCACTATTGCTATCTTATAGATAGGACATAGGCTTGGAGAGCTGAGCACTTGCCCAAAGATGCACAGCATGAAATAGCCTAGGAGCGCCTTGACTCCTAATCAGTCTGTCTCCATGCCCTTGGCTCTTCACAAGGAGTTCCAGAGAGATTACATATGGGGCCCAAGTTACCCAGCTCATTGTTGGAACCTGAATCTAGGTCTTTCCCTTTTTTATTCAGAGCTCTCTCTTTTTGTTCTTGTGCCCATTCATTCAAATGACAGGTACGCATTTACTTTTTATCTAAGTGTTTTTGTTTCCTACTTCAGCTATTATAAATTTAGTGGCTTAAAACCACACAAATTTATTCTCTTATAATTCTGGAGGTCAAAAGTCTATACTAGTGGTGCTGGAAGGATAACATTCTTTCTTGATGCCTCAAGACAGAATTGATTCCTTAGTTTTTCCAGATTCTAGCAGTCCTTGGTTTATGGTTTTTAACTCCACCTTCAAACTAGGCTACTCCAAACTCTGGTTGCATTGTCGTGTTTCCTTTTTCTGAGTTTGACCCTCCTCCCTTCCTCCCTCTTACAGAGATCCTGTGATTACGTGGGGCACATCCAGGATTATCTCCCCATCTCATGATCCTTCATTTAATCACATCTATAAAGTCCTTCTTGCCACATGAGGTGCCATTGCCACAGATTTTAGGGACTGGGTTGTGGACATCTCTGGTGGGGGGGCAAGGGCATTGTCTGTCTGTCACACTAAGTAACATTAACCCAGCAGGCTGGAAGTTCCTAGCCAACAGCAAGCTAAGTGCTGGAGATACAAAGATGCCTGCCTCACAGAGGCCTTTTCCTGGAAAGCTCAATTTATAAGATGCTGAAGAGTAGGGAGGGAGGGAGGGCAAATAATGAAATACATGCAACAGTGTGATAGGGGACAAAAGAGCAGCCTGCATAGATGGGTTCTGGGAACACACAGGAAGATGGCACCAAACTTACCACACTGCTCTTCCTGGAGGCGCTTTCTCCTGACTAGGACTTATGTTTAATAATCTGTTTTCCCTTTGTTTATTTATTTATTTATTTATTTCTGTCTCTGTTGTCTCTTGAAATGGAATCAGGAGTCATGAGCTTCTTCCTGAGTCCTACAGCCTGCCTTTCTCAGAACACCTTTATCCCTAGTGTTTTAATACGACATCTGACTGTTAGGACACATAGGACACACATGTGCTTTATAGTTTACAAAGGGCACCGAATGGATCTCATTTTTTCATTCCATCAGTCTCTAAAATAGATATTATCATGCTCCTTTCTCAGGGTGAGCCTGTTTCACCTTTATGTCTAAGAGGCCTGATTCAACTCTGGCAAATGCTCAGTGGTAAAACTGGAGATAGATCATTGAGTTTCCTAAATGAGATCTATAGAATTAAACTGAGCCCTTGTCTGTGGGACAGTTTGATGGTATGGTGGGGAATGAGCACACTCTAAAACCCCCCAGGTCACAGAATCACTGTCAAAATACAAAATAAATAAAGAAGTGTAAGTAAACTGAGATAAATTAGTAATTCCGGTAGTGTTCACGCCTGTCATCTCTCGGGTAGGAAAGCCACATGTGTAAGAGAAATAGCATCATTGTGTGTAAGAGAAATAGCATCATTGTGTGTACGTAGGGAAAGCGCTAGGCCTGATACGTAGGACAGTCTCATTTCGCTGGCAGGAAAGGGAAAACTTAAAGATTGTCCGTGGAGGAACCTGAACAAGTAGAAACAGCTGCAATTTCTCCTCTGTTTTGTTTCTTTCTCCAGCTCATTCACTTTAAGCGTCTAGGGTTTTCTTATGTGTCATCTTATGTTTTCTCATCACCTGGGTCACCATGTCATTTAGTGAAGTAAGAAAAGAAATCGTGATTAGACATGAAAGGGAGGTGTGATTAAGCATAGATGAAATGGAGCAGTTGCTTGAGAGGGCGTCATTTCCTCTGCTTCAGCCATCAGAATATTTAACAGAAAAAAAGGGTGGGGGGCAGACAGGGGGCACCTGACTGAGTCTGTAGAGCATGCAATTCCTGGTCTCAGGGTTGTGAGTTTAAGCCCCATATTGGGTATAGAGACTACTTAAAAATAAAATCTTAAAAAAAAAAAAAAAAGACTCTTTAAGACAGGAAACCTGACTGAGAAAGGATAATCCTACCACTGCTAATGAATTACCCCGGGTACAGGCTTCTGGTGTCTGTAGCAGCCTGGGGTGCCTTCTTGTCGCAGCTGGTAGGCTTCCTGTCCTGCTTCTTCATATGGAACACAGACTGAACCTACAGTAGCTACAAAGAAGACAGTGGCTGGAAAAGCAGGAACTTCGATGAGGGGGGGAAAAGACCTGCACGTGGGTACAACTTCCACCACTAACAAGACTTGGGACCTCAGGTGGTCACCTAAACTCCCTGGGGTCCTCGTTTTTCTTATTTGTAAGAGAAGAGGTGTTGAACCAGATGAGACATCACAAATGCAATACCTACATTATAACAAATCGTGTAAATAGCCCAAGTGGACCAGGTATGAGAAAGGTCAAATCTTCTCTAAGGGTTCACGTTCTATTTTTCTACTTTCGGTAGGGAAACAGGTACAGAGAGAGGTTTTTTTTGGGTTGATTTGTTTGTTTTGCTAAAAGACAAAAGCCTTGCTTTTGAAAACTGTGCACTGGCAACCCACACCCGGTTTAATGCCAAAGGGCGTTCAGGAGTGGTGGAGAGAGTGTCACCCTGAGAGCCTCTGTGTGGTCTCAGGGAAACAGTCCCACCCAGAAGTCACCAGTGTAGGCAGGTGGTCTTATGTTTCAAAGGAAGATCGAAGTTCAAGTTTTTATGGGTTTTTTAGTCTTAAATAATGGCTTATTTTTTTATACATGGACTACATAAAATATGCTAGTCTAAAGCCAATCCTCAAAACAGAAAGAGGATTTCTAGGGTTTCTTCTTGCTCTTAGAACTCTGGGATTTTGACACTTCTTTGCAGTCCTGCATGGCTTGGTCTATGCAGAGTATGGGCACCAAGTGCCTCTAGCGACGGTATGCACTCTGACCTACTGCTGGCCAACACTTGCTGAGCACCTACTATGGATGGTCGTACTCTAATCATTTTACAAGGATGAACACACTGGATTTTCACAAGAACGCTTTGAAGTAGGTACTATCATCTTCCTTATTTTACAGAAGATGAAACGGAGGCACAGAGAGGTTAAATTACATATTACCAAAAGTTACACATTACCCTTGTTAGGTTGCCTGAGCTCTTTTGTACCCTTTTAGCAGTGAGTAGATCACCATAACAATGGAATGTAGAGTTGTGTCCAAAAGGTGCCTAAGTCATTGTCCTAGCAGAGAGCACATTGCATCAGTGTCTGAGTCTCCCTCTCTTTACCCCTTTACTCTGTCCCATCTCCGTGGAGACCCCTGAACTGTGTTTTGTCTTTTCTTTTCTTTTCTTTTCTTTTCTTTTCTTTTCTTTTCTTTTCTTTTCTTTCCTTTCCTTTCCTTTCCTTTCCTTTCCTTTCCTTTTCTCTTCTTTTCTTTTCTTTTTATTTAAGTTTATTTATTTAGTTAGGGAGAGAGCACACACATGCTTGAACGCAAGCAGAGGAGGGACAGAGAGAGAAGGAGAGAGAGAATCCCAAGCAGAGTCTGCACTGTCAGCCAGGAGCCTGACACAGGGCTCGATCTCAAGAAACATGAGATCAGGACCTGAGCCAAGATCAAGACTCAGACGGACACTCAAGCAACTAGGCACCCCTGAGCTGTGTGTTTTCTGAGTCCAGCTCCATTATTTCCAACTATGGCTTATGTTCAGTCATTGATGCTGTAGATTGTGTTTAAAGCAATCTAGTGTGTTACCCAAATCATTTCCATTTGAAGTGATTTAATTGAAAATCAAAATGACTTTTCCTTAAGCAGTTCCTTCAAAGTATTCTCAGATATGATGAACCAGGTGATGGCTTGGGGAAAGGGATCCTTTCTAGTTATCCTAAAATCTGTCAGTCATCAAGAATATATCCAGACCCTTTTATGTACACAGAAAGCACCTGACATAGGCTAGGATTTAGCTCAAGACCTGCCAAGCAGAGATGTTACTTATTTCACAAATTAGAATTCTTATCAGGAGTGGGAAAGTTTTGACTTTAAACTTCACTTCTTTTCCCTGTAATGACTGAAGCAAATTCAAAAATTTCAGTGTACTCAGGGCACGTGGGTGGCTTAGTCGGTTGGGCGTCCCACTTGCGCTCAGGTCATGATCTCGCAGTCTGTGGGTTCAAGCACTGTGTGGGGCTCTGTGCTGACAGCTCAGAGCCTGGAGCCTAGAGCCTACTTCTAATTTTGTGTCTTCCTCCCTCTCTTCCCCTCCCCCATTTGTGCTGTGTGTCTATTTCTCTCTCTCAAAAAATAAACATTAAAAAAATTCAGTGAAAAAAATTTCAGTGCACTAGAAAGAAAAGTTAAGTTCGAAAAATTATATTAAACAATCTATTACAAAAGTTACCTTTCTAAGAAAGCTCTTTTCAATAGCAATATTCCTAGTGTATTTCAAGTGTGATATTTTCAAACTTTTAACATAAAACCATTTTTCATGAATATATGTAAATGCAAGGCAAAATTGAAATACCTGTGATTTTTAGAAGCTACAAGTTTCCTGGCTCCATTTCCTGGCTGAGTCGCAGAATCACCTGAAGGAATCATAACAGACTGAGCTCTCCGGACCCCTCTTTAGGATGATCTCTTTCGTTTTGTCATTTTTTTCCCCAAGTTTGATGAGTCATTTTGACTCTTCTGGTCCATCAGTATGTTGGGAACCTGTGAGGTACTTTAGTATCCATCCATTCCACCACCCCTGTTCCCACAGTTTGCAAAGGAGAAAACAAGAGTTGAGGTTCAGAGCCCCATTCTCAGCCCAGTGCATGCATATGCATCTATACTGATTCTTTCATGCACAGTATTTATCTCAGTAAGCGCTCTGGCAGTTAATTAGCCAAGAGAGCTGAATTCTTTAGAACTCTTTAAAGAGCTTGTTTGTAATTCATACAAGTGATTTAGAAAAGTGGGTTTTTTTTTTCCTGTTCTTTTTTAATCTAAATAGAATGTGGTAAACAAATGCAAAAACAGATCAAAAGTGAGTACCTTCTGTGAGTGCATACCAGTTGGAAAAAAAAATGATTTAAAATTCTATTGAGTGTCTGTTGATAGAGGGCTAAGTCTTTGCATAGGCATTTATAAAATTATAATACACAATGGAATATGAAATATTTTTATTGAGCTTTTTTATGTATGTCTGTGACCTGTAATCTCAGGAAATCTCAAATGCCTTTGATTCCGCTTTAAGAAATTTGGCCTTTTCTTTGAATTGCTGTGAACTTTGAGTAGCTGCTGAAGTGAGTAATGGTAATAAAAGGAGTATTTTTATTGTGTGTTAAGTCTTAAATGGCTGAAACTGCTCCTCGAGGAAATGGTTTCCTTCCTCTTTTTGTCCTATTCTGTTTTGTTTTAAGCAACATCTTCTATTCAGATAGTAAATTTAGGTAAAGGAGACAGGATTTCTCAAAACCAAAGTGTGTGATGAGGTTCAGGACAGCTAAGAACATTGTCTTTCATAAAATCATTTTCTCTTTGAAATTATTCCATAAGAAGAATTTTTGATTTTGCACTCTACAGAAGACTTTCCAGAATTCCAGAAGTTTTCAAAACAATCTCATATGGTGACATCTGACTGAGGAGAGCATTCACCTATGAAATGCCAAAGTCATATTAAATACTTTGAAAGGAACAGAGACTTTAAATAATAGCACTCAGAGTTTAAATAACTACCTCCGTTCTTCTCGGGAATTTAAATTCCCTGGTTTAATGGGTTCTGACTCGACTTTCTCATTCTCCGTTTCTGTCTAAATTTTGTGCTCAGACATGAACACTTTCTCTGTTAGATGTTTTGACCCTGAACGGAACTCTTACCAAGTCAAAGCAGAATATGGTCTCTCTGTTAAAACAAATGTAACTTATGAATAAAATGGTGCCCTGGAGAAGCACCTTCTTTTCATACAGGTGAGCTGATTATTGCCAATGAACTTGAGAGCTGCTCTCCTCAACTCATCTCAGGAAGGGCCACACTTTACTTTGGAATACCCAGTACATGTCTAAGGTCAAAAGTTTCTGTAGGTAGAAACCAAAAGATGTTGCCCTTTAGTAAGTGTGTAGCTCATGCAGACACTTTGGGTAGTTCACATGATTAACCAGGCACATCAGTTCTTTCTTCCTCTTAGAAATAAATGAATTTGAACAGAGCAAAATCACGATGATATCAGTCTGTGAGCTTTGATCCTATTTTCTTAACTCACCTGAAGGAATAAAACTGTAATTTTCTTTGTTTTAGGACTTGGCTAAATGCCTTTTAAAATGGAGATAAAATAGTCTGTGGGGGCAAATGTACAATTTTGGAATTAAGAAATAGTTAAGAAAGAAGTGGAAAGCATCTGCTGGACAACACACACACACACACACACACACACTCACACACTCATTACTGAGAGCTCCTGTACAGTAACCTTTCAGCTGTATTGTCCTTATTGATTTCATCTGCACACCAAGCACTGCAATGCAATGAAGAGGAATCATGGTGTGTGGGGTGAGAGGAGAGTGGTCGGCTAGGAGTCTGCTGTCTGCATTGAAGTCATTGCAGGATTCAGGTGTTAATTGGCCTGTCCAACATGTCTGAGGAGCAGAACCACAGTCCTTGCAGGCTCAGGAGCTTGTCTTTGCTCTCTGTACAGCAATTTCTGGGCTTGAGAATTCTGGCCCACTTCCAGAATGTGTCTTTCCCAGAACTCAGCTGAAAGACATGGGGTTAGGCTGTGTTCTAGGTCTCAACCTGCCTGAGCCTTGACCTAGAACCTGTTCTCCAGCAGAAGAGCCTTGGCTTTGGTGTGTTTAAAAATGTCTCCAGGTGATTCTAACGTCACTAGCATTGCTAAAGGGCCAACTCTGTGATCTTGGAGATCTTTTCTAGCCAGCCCAACTCTGTGAAGAGCAGTGGAGGAAGTAGCATCATAAGGACATTTGATTTATAGGTGGAGGGGAACGTAGAAGGTCAACGGCAACTCAATGATTGCTTTCCCTCCTGCTCCTATTTTTCTATTGCCTGGAACAAGAGGTTACTGAAGCTGAGGATGCTAAAGGCCTATGCCAGCTGTGCCAGTGCCCAAAGGCAGAGGATTTGCCTCCTGTGCACTGGGCTTGGTAAGTCCTCAGGCTCTCAAAGGGTGGAGATAGTGGAGAAGTTCAATGAACATGCATTGCCCCCTCCATCCCATGTCAGTCTGTTGGCCCCTCATTCTAATAGAGATGCAAACAGTGCTCAGTGTTTCTTCCTTTTCCTGTGTAAGAGCTCATTCAGATTAATAATGGGAAGAAACAGTCTGAGGAAAGGAAAGTTGTGGATCATGAAAAAGGATGCTGTGAACTCTCAGCAGCTCCTCACTTTCTAGAGACTATGCATATAAAGGATTATGGTTGGAGAACATATGAAGGGGGATTAAAGACAAAGTTTCGGGGTCAGATAGACCTGGGAGCGGATCTCGTTTTTCTCACTCAGTTTTGTCAGCTTGGGCAACTTAACGTGAGTCTCCCATTTCTCTTCTCCATAATGGGCCTAATAAGGCTAACTAGAAAGGCTGTCGTTTTTAAAGTGCTTCCCCATATGGTTCATCTAACAACTGGGGATAGCACATGGTAACGTGTTCAGCACATGTTATGTATTCAACACACAGTCGCTAGTATTCTTATGACACTTGTAGCCCTGTCTACTCATCCATTCTTTCTCTTCACACAGGCAGATTGTCCTCTTACCCTGCCCCCACTCTAGTCTACCTTAGTGACTAGCGCCATGGAGGCTATTGAGAACCTAAAAGTTCAGAATTGGAGGAAATGATGGAATGCTTAGAAATGTCAACATTTCAAGAGTGCTGAACCCAGGTCAGGTTCCCAGATAGGGCTGGCCTTTGTGGTAATATCTCCTCCTACTACACCATCTGTCATCCCCAGACCCTATCTGCCAACATTTTCTCCCTTAGATATGGTTCTCTGAAATTCCATCCATTAAAGCACCATCCCATGTAAGAAATAAAGATTCCAGAATATAAAATACTCAAGGGAAGATCATTCACATGTTAGTGTGAACTGGTTAAATCTGTGGGCTTTGTTCTTACTGCTTGTCTCAGAACACTGGAATTTAGGATGTGGGGTTTAGAGTGGAAGGGGAAAGGAAAACACTTTTTCTAAAGGAATTTAGGAGTTTATAAGCCTCTGGGTTAAGTCTGGGTGAGACTCCCTCTTGACCAGGAGTGCCAGGGAAGAGAGTTCTTACGAAGTAGCATAGGGATAAAGAAGTGAAGAAAAAAAGGAGCAAATGCAACTTGCAAATTACAGCCATCATTTCTCTGTTTTGCCAGGCATCATATGCATACAGAGGAGAGAGGAAGCATTGTTCCTCTTGGCCCTCCCCCGCTAGTACTCTCAGGGCTCAGACCTCAGGCTGATACTATCAAAATGAACTATTGAAGTCATGGCCTGCTGTCCCAGCACCATTTGCTGCATGTCCTTTGTGGACTGTACCAAGTGGCAAACTGACAGGTTGAAAGGAAATTTAGAGCAAGCTCATTGAACTGGGGTCTTACAATGGCTTATATTCTTCCCTTACCTGTTTAAATGAATAGCCAAGGATAGATCCTCATTCATGATGATTGCATTGTTTTGTAAACAGATCAAAATGCATTTTTCCAGGCATGTTTCTATTTGGTTGGTTTGTCATTCTCCCCCAATAAATTTTGTTTTTGAACTAAATAAATTAGCACAATCAGGGGCACCTGGGTGGCTTAGTTGGTTAAGCGTCTGACTTTGGCTCAGGTCATGATCTTGTGGTTTGTGGGTTCGAGCCCCACTTTGGGCTCTGTGCTGACAGCTCAGAGCCTGGAGCCTGCTTCGGATTCTGTGTCTCTCTGTCTCTCTGCCCCCAACCCCCCATGCTCATGCTCTGTCTGTCTCTGTTTCTCAATAATAAATAAATGTTAAAAAATTTTTCATAGAAATAAATAAATTAACACAGTTAAATCCATTTCTCCCCACTAATGCCAAGCTTACATCTTAGTCTGAGTAAGTAAACTTCTGTGGTAATTATAAGTGATGGTCTGAAAACAATTTCATTGCAAGCATGCTCTTACAACCTTTTTATTTCATTTACAAAATAACTTGTAAATGTATTCCTACGATCTGATTTAGGTTGTATTTCTCTTGGGTCACTATATTTAACTTGTCTAGCCCTACTATTGTATTTTTTCTTTTCCATTAATTCTTTTTTTATATAAATGTTTATGTATTTATTTGAGAGAGAGAATGCGTGTGAATGCACCTAAGTGGGGGGGGGGGGGTTGAGAGGGAGGGAGAGAGAATCCCAAGGAGACTGTATACTCAGTACTGAGCCCAACACAGGGCTGAATCTCATGACCACGAGATCACGACTTGAGTTGATATCAAGACTCAGATACTTAACCAAACTGAGCTACCTAGGCACCCCTCCACGAATTCTTATTACCTATTTTTCCCAAACATCTAGACAACACCATTAGAGAAACAGTAGTGAAAATTGCCACAGTAACAATTAATATTCTGTTTTACAGTGTAGACTTTCACAACACCATCTCATTTGATCCTCACATTAACCTCTCAAAATAGAAAATACAATAAGTTCATGTTCACTTTAAAGCAACTGAGTTTGACAGAGGCACTTGACTTTCTAAAGGTCATACAGCATTAGGCTCCAGTCAACTTAGCCTCTTGATTCCAAGTCCCATAGTCTTGCAGGGGTAGCATTAATTACATTCTACACCAGTGGTTCTCACATTTGGCTATGCCTTGAAGTCATCTAGAGAGTTTTAAACATTAGTGATATCCTGGTTCCACCCCAGAGATTCTGATTTAATTGATCTGGTGTGTGTTCTGGGCACCCAAAATTTTAAATCTCCCCAAGTCAGTTCTAATTCATAGTCTGGGTTGAGAACCATTACACGACTAGGCATTAGATTCAGCTATATGTTTTTCTTTTCTTGCTCATCATGCTAAAGCATCCTGCAGCCAGGGTCTTGTTTTCATTATCCTGCCACCAGCATTTCCTCCAGAGTAGCTGGCCTGGTCCCTTTTGCTTAGGAGGCATGTTGACCTTCTGCAGAATGTGGAAGGTGGGTTGGTCCTTGAAAGAAACTAAAATTCAGATAAATGGAGAGATCCTTTGCTTCAGTGGATACTGTTATGAGAGACAGCTGAGGATTATGGGAACTCCAGTGAGGTACAGCAGAGGATTTTGGATATTCCAGTGAGGTTCAGCAATGGATTATGGGTATCCTGACGAGAGGCACTAGAGGATTATGGGTGAGCTTAAAGCCTTTAAGAGACCAACAGCCTGGGTCCAGATCCCGACTGAGCCATGCAAGCTGTAATGACTGAGGATTGACTTAACCTCTTGAGGTCCTAGGGACCTTATTCCCAGTCATATTCAGTCCGTGGATTTATAGTGAGCTCTTTGCTGGGGAGGCAGCAGAGGGGTAGAAGGCAGGCCAGGATTGTTGGGAGAACATGAGGGCACTGAGACAGCTGGGTCCATGAGCCACTCGGGAAAATAACCGGAGCATAGTGTAAGCCCAGCTTGGAGATCTCAGCCTGGAAGGAGTGAGCCCTAGTGCAGAGGTCTGAGGAAACAGTAGTGTCAAGGAAATCCCTGCTGGTAGGAAGACCCTGCTGGAAATGGAAAACCATTTCACTTGCATAAATAGGAAGGAATCATGGACACAAAGAAAACAAGACATGATTCTAAATTCACCCTAATTAGTGTTGCCTATTAACTGAGCTTGAGGCCTATTTTCCTTTTGTAAAGTTCAAACAATTAGCAAGTTTTAGAGAGTTACCGAACTAAGACTTTGTCCTTGGCATAATGAAAGGCAGGCCCTGGAAAGACAGTATAAACTTGGCAGAGAGGATGTAAACAGCCAGAACCCAGAGCTGATCCTCACAAGGAACTCCTGGAACCCCTCTCATCCCAACAAGTTCAAAGCCTTTCATTTGGAACTGAATTTCCAGAATGGCCTGAAGCACAGTTGCTTGACACTTTTACCAGCATCTGGGATAGTTCTGGGTGCACAAAATCATCTGAGTTTCATGGCATGTCACACTGTGAAACTGGCATGCTTACTGTGTTGTGTAGCCAGAGTTATGGTTAGAATGCTTCAGGGTTAGTGTTTGTGGTGATGGGGAGAGTCTATAAACTGGTTTTCTGGTATCTTGGAGACGAGGGCTGCTTGGAAGGGGTTGGATAATCTCATTATTAGTGTAATCAAGAACATAGGATGTGTTTGCCAGCTGTTCATTGTCATGTGGCTGTGTACAAGGTGGCCAGTCTCTGCTATCCATATTCTCTAAGAGAACAGTTGTTGTGTGACACAGGAAGGTGAGTCATAGTGTGGAAATGAACAGGATAGTTAGCAAGTCTAAGGTGCTCAGGAGGAAAGTTACCTCCAGTATCTAGCCACTGCATTTTGCATGTGAGAAAATGGTGTCACAGATAACCAAAGGGCTTTCACAAGGCCACACTGCCCGGGAGCAGCAGACCTGGAACAAGAAACCAGGTCCGTGGCTAGTTTTATATTTTTTCCTTCCCTGTGGCAACAGGGGAGCACTAAGATGACCATAGGTGGGATCTAGAAGACTATTTGTCAGGGCAAGTTGGAAGACCTGTAGGAGAGGCGTTTGTCTCGGGAGCCACAACTTGCCCAATTCGTTATTCTTTAAATGCACAGTGACTTTGCATGAAGAGTGGCTATGCAAGTTTGTGATGCATATGTATGTTTATATATTTATTTATATTTAAATTTAAATATATATTTATATAATGACTTTTCTGATTATCTTTTAGGATCATGCCCATTTCTTGCTAATTTATCTGAATTTTTCCTTCCCTCATTCACCAAGATGAATCATCTGACAGGGTTATAGGTATCTTCACCAGACAGCCCTTTGCTTCACCACTCCCACTGTGGCTCGGAGTGGCTTGTCAGAATGTACATCCCACTCTATGACAAAGAAGCACCTCAAGTGATAGCTTCCTGCTGCTTTCAGAGGTTAGGGATAAAAATAATAGTTTTAATGTCAAAAAGCACACCAGGACAGTATTTCTGGCAACATTTCTTCAGTGAAATCTTCAGTTGGGTCTTATTCTATGAGCTTTGCCTGACTAGAGAGAGCAGGTATTATGTAAATTGTGCCAGAAAAAAATGTGATATTCTTGCTTTATCCTTAATTTCCATTTAGGTGCAAATAGGTGAGGCTTCTGTCTGATCTGACACAAGCCCTCAGGAGAATTAACTATATAATCCATCTCTGACTTTCAAAAGTATAACTAATGCACCTCATTAGAACTTTTCTTTTAGGTAACCCTGGGAAGAAAAAAGGTGGGAAGAATGGAATGCCTTGCTAGGAGTGGGTCTATGGATCTCCAGAAATTCCCAGGATATTTTAGGATAGATAACTTTATGGCTTAAAAGTTGACGTGTTCCTGTATGAGATACATTTGGTGGGCATGTCAGTTAAAGGAGAAGCTTGCAAAATCTCATTTTCTAAGAGTGGAAATCAATTTAACGGTGCTTTTATCTTCTATGCAAATATTCTATCAGTCCATTGCTTTATGTTTCTAATGGCACAATACTTGCTTAAAAATAGTTTTCTGTTGAAAGTTCTTATGAATATTTAAGTCATTCAGCATTAATATTACACACAGTATCATTAGAAGTAAAACAAGGTAATATCATCCTCATTAAACATCATCATTTTCGACAATATTCGATATTCATTGAGTGCATTCTGTATTGTGCAGGGTATAGTGATGTGGTGTGATATGTAAAATGTTATTCCTGTCCCTGAAGGTCTTGAATTATAATTGGGAGCAGTTGAACTACATACAGTGTCTGTTTACTGAAATTAGAATGATAAAGTCTCTTCTCCATATGAACTATTTTGTTGTTGTTCTATTGTTATTTATTTTTTTAATTTTTTAAATGTTTGTTTATTTTTGAGAGAGAGAGAGAGAGAGAGAGAGAGAGAGCGAGGGGCAGAGAGGAATGGAATCCAAAGCAGGCCCCAGGCCCTGAGCTGTCAGCACAGAGCTTGACACAGGGCTTGAACTCAGAACCCAGGAGATCATGACTTGAGCCACAGTCAGATACTTAACTGAGCCACTCAGGCACTCTGCTGCTGCTGTTGTTGTTGTTGTTGTTGTTGTTACTCTTCTTATTATATTTGAGCACTTAAAGAATTCTCTCTTAGCAGAAGCAAAATTGCCTCCCAATTCACTTGAGTTTAACAGACACAGAAGATAAATTAATTTCTGCCATCAGTGATCAAAATATATATATATAGGGGCGCCTGGGTGGCGCAGTCGGTTGAGCGTCCGACTTCAGCCAGGTCACGATCTCGCGGTCCGTGAGTTCGAGCCCCACGTCAGGCTCTGGGCTGATGGCTCGGAGCCTGGAGCCTGTTTCCGATTCTGTGTCTCCCTCTCTCTCTGCCCCTCCCCCGTTCATGCTCTGTCTCTCTCTGTCCCAAAAATAAATAAAAACAAAACAAAACAAAACGTTGGAAAAAATATATATATATAGTGTTGACCATATTTTCTGAAACAAAAATTTGGACATATTGGTCATACAACAATGTGTATTTATGGGGACAGAGAGAAAAGTTTAAATTGTTTGAATTTACTTTAAATTAAAATGTTCTCCAGGAATCTCAGACATATAGCTATTGAAGACATATATAAAGACATCAGTAATATAGCAACCCACATACTGCTAACTAGTTAATGCCTAATTATCAGTTCATTTTGGGATGGCCATTGCTCAATTCATGAGCTCAGCCTCCCACTCAAGCCTCTCTGGATCCCCTGTCCTATGAATTCTTTCACAAAATGGGAACAGGGCAAGAGGGGGCAGAGGAGGAAGAGAAAGATTGGGTGCAAAGATTGGGTGAGTTATTGTTAATGAGCTCCAAGTGTTTAAGTTTAACCATTAGCCACTGAAATTCCTCATCTACATGACAGTCTGACTGCTGTTGGTTTCTTTCTGCACAGGTTACACTCAGACAACCATCCAGGTACTATAAACATGTAATTTCTGTTGTTAATCTTCTTAGATGTCCAGCCATCTGGAGCATACCTTTAATGAAAATTATGGCCCAGTTTTTTACACCATCCTTTCCCACAGTAGAGTTTTCCTTTATGTAAAGTGCCTTTAGAATTGAACTTTTTTTTTTTGAGGAAATAAATGTTGCTGATAGATGGAACAGACAATAAAAGCATCATCTGAAAATTTATTAACGTAACTTCACAGAACTGTTCAATATGGAAGATAGTTTGCAACATTGAGGAGTGTTTTGAGTGAAGAATAATGTGGAGTAGATGTGAATTGATATGCCAGTGGTCGTGGGTTCATATTAGAGACATAAAGAAAACACTTTGTTCTCTTATCCATCATACACATTTAATCTTGGGGATTTTACTGTGTGCTTGGTTCACTTTGTAAGTCAAATCCGGGGATGAAAAAGAAGAGTTTTATATGTTTTGCCTGACAGTAGTAATGTTAAACTGTGAACAAATTGGGATGTTCTTTTAAAATCCTGTGATTTATATGGCTCTATTTTTCCCCCTTTAAAATTTAGTATGCTGGTACTGAACAAAAGCTGCTAGCAGTCCCTGGGAATGTTGTTACAGTATTTGCTGAAGTGCTATCTAAAGTGACAATATATTCTGTACACCCTCCCCACCACCAGAAAACAAATGAGTAAATAAATCCTAGAAGCTGAAGCCACGAGTGTGCACTGGGGTGGCTGTAGGCCAGACGATTGGCCTCTACATTTCCATTTAGCTTGTATCATGGTGTGTGTTTATATTTTGAACTAATTGAATCATCATTAACTATGGAAGTGGTAGTGGTTTGTTAAACCTGTTCTGCTGATAGTCTAAGGCCAAACCTGACATCTCTGATAAAGTCACCTACTCCCTAGAGGAATGGCCCAGGAGCCTTGGAAGAGATGTTGTTAGCAGCATGGTTCATAGTTAGATAAATATCCCGATTCTCAGATAAAATTACCACATAGGATGAATCTATGGGTGCATGAGAAAGTCTAGAAGAAGAACTTGAGTCTGTGGAAAGAGCATGGCATTGGAAATCAGAACTGCTTTTAAATTCTTGATCTCCGACTTCCTGTTAACAAATCACTTAATAACCTATTAGAGTTTGTTTTCTTGTCTGTAAAGGGGGTCTAGACTGCCTTATGTCCCCATTGCTCTGAGCATGGAAAATGGTATTATGGGGTTGTTTGGTTTAACTCCGCGGTGTTATACCAATACTAGATGCTATTTATTGTGCCTTTGATGTCCTAAAAGGAACTTGACGTTTTGTGCTAACATCTCCCAAGTCTCTGCTTTATGTGATCGGTCCTAAAGTATTTTTACTATTAATTAGTCAGTGGATTTAACACATGGTTGGATATTCAAAATGAAATAACTCTAATCTAACTTCTACAACTGTCTAGCTTTCCAAGGTTGGATAGTTTAATGTGTCTTCACATTCACCCTGGTTTCGTTTTGCTCTCTACAGGTTAGAAAACTATGGGTACTTGAGGTGGGTTCCTTCCTTCCTTCCTTCCTTCCTTCCTTCCTTCCTTCCTTTTTCTTTTCCTTTTTCTTTTTCTTTTTTTTTTTTCTTGAGCAGGACTAAGAGATAAGGTAGTCCCCATCAGAAAATAAGTAATATGCTAGAACAGAGTAAAACTATCACTACTATCCACCCACTGTGTCTGTGTGTTGGCTTTATGCCAATCATCAGAGTTAAAAAATAATAAAAATTGATAGATGAGTAATTTTTTAAAAAAAATTCTAAAGCCTGGTGACCAGTAGATGCTTGATGTCATTCCTCCCATCAGCAAATGCCCTCAGAAAGGATTCTGGTTGGGCATCATTTCCTGTGAGTGTTAGAAGTGTCTTTCCCTAAACTCTCTTACTTTTGCTCACCAGACCTTTTTTGTTTCTTACAGGCAGGGAATGGAATGTGCTAAATGCAAAGGTTGCATTAGGTGACTTCTTATTTTTTTAACATTTTAATTTTTTTAATGTTTATTCATTTTTGAGAGAGAGAGCTAGAGGATGAGCAGGGGAGGAGCAGAGAGAGAAAGGGAGACACAGAATCTGAAGCAGGCTCCAGGTTCTAAACTGTCTGCACACAGAGCCCAATGTGGGGCTCAAACCCTTGGACCGTGAGATCATGACCTGAGCTGAAGTCGGATGCTAAACCAACTTAGCCACCCAGGCGCCCCACATTAGGTGACTTGTATCTTAGGGCCCAAGAGAAGTACACAGCAAAAAGAGGAATGGGTTTTTCAAGGGGAAAAAAAGGATAAAGAGAGAAAAATACATGCTGGAAAAGAAGCACAAAGATTTTAGGAGGCGAGGTATCTTCTGGATCTAATATTAATAGAATTCTGTATTAAAATCTCTAAACTTTCAGCAGTATTTTATATACTTATCATCCCAAGCTGAGTTTTTACAGATGATCAAAATCATATAATTTAAAAAAAAATTTTTTTAATGTTTATTTATTTTTGAGACAGAGAGAGACAGAGCATGAACGGGGGAGGGTCAGAGAGAGGGAGACCCAGAATCTAACAGGCTCCAGGCTCTGAGCTGTCAGCACAGAGCCCGACACGGGGCTCGAGCTCATGGACCGCGAGATCATGACCTGAGCCGAAGTCGGCCACTTAACCGACTGAGCCACCCAGGCGCCCCAAAATCATATAAATTTAAAGAGACCTTTGGATTAGTCTATTTCTGTGCTTTTTATTCACAGATGAAGAAATCAAGGGACAGAGAAATTATGTGACTTGACTGAAATCACACAGCTGTTTAGTGGCACAGCTAGGACTATAAAGTAGATTTCTTATTTCTACTTATTCTGAAGTTGGGTACAAAGGGCCTTTGTTCCCACCGTGGATCAGAATAGATCACAGTGACATGGAACTTGTTGGCCCTCAAGAAATGGATGAGGTTGACTCTCCTTTCCTCCTGTCAAATAAAATGCCAACATAGTGATGCACAGTGCCTCTTACCTCTGCCCTGACTTGGGGTGCTTCATTCGTCCTTACAGTCCTGGACTGACCTAGCATCACGCCCCAGGGATGGGGTAGGAGACAACAGGGCCACCATCTTGAAGTCAAGACTTTGTACCATAACCAGGCAACTACACTCCCAGTGGGACTCAAGAGGGGGAAAGGGCCAGAAGGTTTAAACTTCTTTCATCACTTTTCTTACTATCATTGTGACAACCAGCTGCCTCTTTCCTACCTCATGTAAATCTCTAATGGACAGATTTCTCCTTATGTTTTCAATACAAAGAAAGGGGAAAGCAAGCATTATTTTTAAATTAGGAAGGCTTTCCCAGCAAAGGAGTTGTATCTCTTTCACACTGCACATGTAGAAACTATCTCTTGGTTAGTGTTCCTTGCTGCAGAATTAATAGTTATAAACTATTAATGCCATCTGTGAGAAGGAAGAATCATAACATGGTGGGCACTGAAGTGTCAGACCTCAAATAGGAATTTCCCAAGGGCATCTTGTCACACTAATATAGAGTGGTTTCTATTATATGTCAATATTTGACATCTATTACTGAAGTAGGATTTAGCAAGTTATGGGTGACTATGTCCCAGTTTGCCTGGCTTGTACCTACTGTCCTAATTTACTACGAATAGCCACTATCCCCCTTTAGTCTCCAGTGGGTATTGGTTTGGATGATTAGTTATCTGTCCATTTTACATATTAATTTATAAAGAAATATGCAGCCATAAAAGCTTATCTGAAGTGATTTATGTTTTATGCTTATGCATTTCATCCAGAGATCCTTAGGCATGGATTAGAATCATCTGGGGTGTTCTCTAAAATTAAGGATTCCTGGCCCCACTCCTAGACACTGTGACTGACTAGTGCCGTAGTTGGCCAAGGTATCTGCATTTTAAACAAACAACACTTCTTCCTTGTCACTGCCACCCTGACTCTGATGCCAATTGCTGTTGGCCCACTACATGAACAACAGTGACCCAAGGAAGTGTAAGTTATTTGTCATTGTGGGAGGAGCTTCCTACTAAACAACCAAAATTACAAGATGATTTACAAACTATGAGGTCTCATTTTGTGAAACTGTCATTTTAATCATCGTTCAGTGAACTCCTACTTAGATGATTGCAGTAGTATCTTATTTTCCCCACATCTATGCTAACCTCCCTCCAATCCATCCTTCACAGTGTACCACAGGGCTAGTCGAGAACACCAATCTACACTGTCACCTCTTCGACATGCACATACACAGGTGCGCAGAGGAAAACAATGGCTTCCCACTGACCTTAGGATAAAGGCAAAGTTCCTCGACTTGTGGCATAGTCCCATCAGCCCATCAGGCCTCCTTTCAGACTTTTTAAACTGACCTCTCTTCTTCCCAACTCATAGTCATTTCCTGGCTAACTCCCACACTTTTCTGGCCTTTCTTTTGCATCCTTGTTACTTGTTCTTGGAGCAACTGAAAAGTCTTCCTCACAATGTGTATAGCAGTACTATTTTACATTTGCTTGTGACATTTTGAGTAACTGTCTCCTTCCTCAAGACTCTACGCTCCCGAGAACAGGGGCCACCTGTGTTTTTATTCACCTTTCTTCCCAAGACATCTTCCACAGTGCCTGGCACATAGGAGCTGCTCAGTAATTATTTATTGGATGGATGGATTAATTAGTTATTGAGTAAGGTGACCACATGAAACTTTCCTTGGGTCCCACTGTGTGCTGGGCTGGGGGAAACTGGTGACCCAAAGATGAGTAAAAGATGCTTTTGGGGGAAGGGCATTATGATCGTTTTCCTCCACAGTGTTTTTGAGTGAACAGTCGCTGGCCATCATTGAAGAGCTACGCTGCATGCTCTCTGCTCCCTGGACTGTCATCTGTCTGAGATGAACCGATATGACCCAGAGCTTTGTGTTGATTGATATTATTTTACATAGGCCCGATGATGCTGACCACTTGAGAACAAAAGATGAGGGCTCCCCCAAAGGTGAATCATTACCCTGGTAACCACTTAGAGAAACTTACAGTGCTAAGGATTGCTTTATGTACTGACAAGGCAAAGTTTGATTTAAACCCTTGGAGAGTAACTGAGCTCCTAAATCTTTAGCTTCCTGCATACTGGCTGGTATTTGTTGAGGCAAACAAGCTTATGGTCTCAACCATATATGAAATATGTGGGGAGTGAAAGTTGTTTGTGTGGTGGCCTCACTTTTATAGAATTCACTGCTGATTAAAGTCCATAAAGAACTAAAACATGAAAACAGGTCACCTCTGGAATCAACTTATTCTGTTCACAGTTTGACATCCTCAGGAGTAGACTTGGCTTATTTTTATTTATTTATTTATTTATTTCTACGTGGAGTTTCAAGAGAATATATTTCATTTACAACCAGATGTTTTTGTCTTCTCTCTTGCCATGTGTATCACAGATGATTATTTAGCAAAGAAACTAAAATCTGGTTGAAATGAGTTATTTACATGTGGATAGAATACAGATACTTGATTTAAAAAAATATATTGTCATGCTTTTATGCATCTAATATAAATTCAGTAGCTAGCTTTTCTGAAATGGACAGTAGTGACCTGTCAAGTACGGTATAGCTGTGTTTCCAGCTCTCTCAGATTTTTCTCTCTTCCACCACTTTTTCTTTGCTTATTTTTCTCTTGCTCACCTACTTATGTAGTATATGTCCTTTCTATCTTCCCTCTTTCTGGTTGTTACATTATACTCTAACATTCTCACACCAGTAAGTGGTTAGTACACAAAAGTGAAGGAAAGGACAGGAAAGATCATCCTACCTTCTGGATTGGTTTCAGGGCATTTACAGTACAGAACACAGCAAAGTGTGCTTTTAGGATGGTGACTGGTCTAAGCAGTGGATAGATATGGCTTTCTTTCTTAGACAGTGTCATATCACAACAGTTGCAAGTTTCCTCTTTGCCTGTAATTGACATTGGCAGTGCCCTGCCCATGCTCCAGAATCATCTAGAGTACTCCTTTGACTTCTAGCTATCAGTGTTTGTGCCAGGGGGTACTTCTATGTGAGAAGTATGCATAGTTTCACTGCCTATGGCAGGCTGGAAATACCAGGAAACTGACATTCCAGCAGGTAGCCACAACCATTGATTCTTATGTGGTTGGTGCCTAAAAACTCTAACTCCCTCACCTCTGGGGTGGAATGATTCTGAGCCTGTGTTTGGCCCCATTTTTCTGAGTATTCTGTGGTTTCAGCTGTAGCTGCTTTGTGTTATGCCCTTTAGTGGCTCCCATCTCTTCCCTGGTCACTCTCATCCTTGTGTTGCCTGGTTTCTGAGATCTTCATTCTTTAAGAACTTAAGCTAGACATTAACCAGTGATATAGAAACACTAACTCAAGAATTAAGCTTCAAAGTGATATTTTTCAGGGGGCTACATTTGAAAAACCTTGACTTTTCCATCAGCGTCCTTCATCCTCTGCCCCCTCTGCTTGGGAGGTCTCCTCTTCACCATTCCCACCTGTGCTGTCCCTCTTCTCTTTATTTCCTCAAACAGCTCAGTTTTCTGTATCTTGAGAAAGGTTTCCTCTTATCTCTGTGATGCCCTTTGGCTACAATTTTTTGTATTTCCTTCCCATCCCTGCCAGACTTTCAGATAAGCATCTACGAAAATTGCCTCTATTATCTCTTTTTTTCACTTTTTGCTTAACCACTGACAATGTGGGTACCATCATCACACTTTAGCTCTCAGGTCCCCACTAATAACCTTCTTATTACAAAATGTAGAGGCTCTTTTTCTGTTCTTCTGTCATCTCTGCCACCATTGAGCATATTGACATTTCCTTCCTGAAAATTGTGTTGTGCAATTGAATTGCTAGAACTTTAGCCATGGAAGGAGCAGTTAGTCCAACCACTTCATTTCACATCTGGGCGAAAACTGAGAACTAATAAAGTTGGATGATTTTCCCAGTAAGGTGCAAACATGTAAAAGCTGGGCTTTGAATCCAGGGCTTCTGACCTTCCATCTAGTATGAGAACTGTTTTTGGGAATTTTTTGTTTAAAAAGTTCACAGTGTTCCTAGTTTTTATTTCTTCCTATATAAAGGTGTCCCTGCCAGTCTCCTAGCTCCTTCCTTTCGTAGCCCATTGTGGCAGTCAGGATGAGGTTTCTAAAATGTAAACCAGAATCTTTCACTTCCCTGATTAGCCTCCAGTTCTCTATTGCAGTTGGAATAAAATCCAAACTCCTTTCATGCTCTGCAAGACCTCCCATGTTCTAACTATTTCTCTGATGACATTTCCTACTATTCTTGCTCTTACAGTCATGGACTCCTTCCTAGCTCGTCAGCAAGGAAAGCTTAGCCTTGCTTCTGGACACTGGCCTTGCTCTAACTTGTTTGGAATGCTTTTATCCCAGACCATTGCTTGACTGCTTCCTCCTCATCATTTGGTCTCAGCTCACATGGCCACCTCCTCTTATGCTGATACACCTTACATTGATATCACCATATCTAAAAATTTTCTTTAGACACACCGCTGACCATACATCATACTGTTTTATTTTCTTCATAGCATTTACCACTAGCTACAATTATATAACTTCTTGATTTGATTTGGCGTTAGGAATGTTTCCCATCAATAGAATATAAATTCATGAAATGTAGGAACTTTGTCGTGTCTGCCATATGTCCAGCACCTAGAACAGCAAATGGCCAATAGTTCACACTCAATAAACATTTATAGGATGAACAAATTAATGAATGGTGTCTGAATTTTTATTACTCATTTCCCAGAATCCTTTCTTTTTACTCTACAATCCTGTACTCACCTACTCTCTATATATTTTTGTGTGTTAATATAATCTAACTGGTTTTCTCATAAACCAGTAGGGACAAAACTTAATTCCTTCCTGGGGGCCTTTGTTTCAGTTTTCTCTTCAACCAAAAAATCCCACTGTTTGTCTCTTTAACTATTCAAGTTGTATCACTGTATCAAAGCATAAGTCATGTTACATTACCATGAAATTACATCCCACAGTCTTCATTGATCGCCCTTTCTTCAAACTGTGTAAAATCACTCGTGCATTTTATGTAATCTAAGCACTCACATATAATCTATATCATCTTGAATCGTTTCCAGTTGTTTCATATAATAATATTTAGGCACTGTGCCTAGACACTTTGTGTGTGTGTGTGTGTGTGTGTGTGTGTCTACAGTCAATCCTCATTATGTCTGGATTTTGTATTTCTGAATTCACCTACTCCCTAAAATTTGGTTGCAGTCAATATGTGCAGTGCTTTGATGGTAAATTTCACAGAACAGTGAAAACTCTGAGTCACCTAACACACACATTCCCGGCTGAGGTCAAACAAGGCACCACTCTGCCTGCTTGTTTTTGATCTCCTACTGTAAATAAATGTCCTTTGGTGTTCTATTTAGTACCACACTTTTCATATTTTATGCTTTTTATTAGTGATTTTGCTGTTCAAAATGGCCTCCAAACATAGGACTGAAATGCTACTTAGTGTTCCTAAGTGTAAGAAGGCTGTGATGTGCCTTATGGAGAAAACAGGTGTTAGATAACTTTGTTCAGGTATGCATTGTAGAACTGTAGGCTGCTAATTCAATGTAAATGAATTAACAATACATATTAAATAAGGTATCTTTAAATAGAAACACTCATAAATCAAGTGGCTCAGTCGGTTAAGCGTCCGACTTCGGCTCAGGTCACGATCTCGCGGTCCGTGAGTTCCAGCCCCGCGTCGGGCTCTGGGCTGATGGCTCGGAGCCTGGAGCCTGCTTCCGATTCTGTGTCTCCCTCTCTCTCTGTCCCTCCCCCGTTCATGTTCTGTCTCTCTCTGTCTCAAAAATAAATAAACGTTAAAAAAAATTAAAAAAAAGACTATGTATTGATTAGTGCTGACAATGTTGCCTACCCTGTAGGAAAATACCCTGTATTTTCCCTAGAAGCAGTATTTGCTAATTCAGTGTTCATGGCAACTTTATGGAACAGAATTTTAATAAGTTCATGGAAACTTTATGGAACAGAATTATCAGGAATAATGAGAATTGACTAAATATGTGTGTATGCTCTATTTTTTGGCATTAACCTCATTTAGGTATTTAGAAGACATAGAAACCAAGAGCTATTGAAATTTAAGGAGTTTTCCCAAGATTATTTGCCAAGCAGGTAAATGGTAGATCTGGAATCCAGTTGTCATATAACCAAGTCTTTTGGTTTCTCATTCTCCACACCAGTAGCTCTTGTTTGTTTTAATTAGGTGTAGAATCCTAATTATTATAAGACATAAAGGGAGGAAGGGGGAGAAAAAAACATGTGGAATTGGAGGAACGAGCAAACCATGATTCACACAGAGAAATAGATGTAGATGGCATTTTTTAAAACATGGCTTGCTTTACAACCCCAGTTTAGTGTTGAGACTGTAATTACAGTCTCAAATCTTAAAAGAGAAATAAAAGGACCTCTTCATTTCAATTGGTAACTGTATATACTTTATGTTCCTTATCATGGAAATGAAAGTGTGACAAGTGACCAGACCTTAAAGAATCAAAGCTATAAAAATGCTGTCGTAACCTGGATTTTTGCCCTGCCCTGAGGATGTCCACCTTAAACTTGCCTGACATTTATCTGGGCTGAAATATATGTGCTATAGAAGTGAACATGTCTGCCTGTTGTATGTGGTTAAACATGCCGAGGCCTGATTTCATAAAGAGCTCTCACCTTCCTAACCAATTGTGCATTTCTACAGAGAGATGACAGAAGAAATTATATCTTGAAATCTGTATAAAAGAGTAGCATGAGTCAAGTTACCATGTGGTCTCCAGGTATATGTATATACCTATATACAAATACATGTATATCTATATATATGTACTTATACATTAAGACATATTTTACATACTTTATAATTTATTTTCAAAAATAAGTTAAATCAAACATTTTTGGAGCCTCCAAAGCACTTTTGTGAACAGTTTGGGAACAGTTTGAAACCTGAATTTTCCCCCTGTAAGTAGATTGTACAGGGACCTAGAGGTTAAGAATTCTAGCTTTTGTGCTTCTTATTTGTAAATGATTTTATTTAGTGCTAAATGTAAAGAAGTCTCTCACCTCTGATGTTGCAATTTAGCCCACATGGTTGACAACCAGTTGCATTAAGACAAGGACTTCTGCAGTGTGCTGTTAGAATTAAATAGTGTGATGGAATGATGTCACCTGGTTCCGGAGCACATGGGTATTAATATATGTATAGAATGGATGAGATTTTTCTTTTCATATGATATTCTCTTGACATTTCTTTTTCCCTTGAAAACAAGAGGCAATCATAAGGCTCAAATTAACACTTCTCAACTTCCCAAAGCTGCCAGCGATAAGGTTGAGTGAGGAGCTTCCAACAGGGAGGAAAGACAAGATAACAACATTTTATGTCTGCCTCAAGGCTATACGACAAATCCTGAAGTGTTAGAAAAGGAACTAAAGGGTCCTTAAGAGCTGTGTCATCAAGCCAAAGGAACTAATTGGTTTCAGCTTAGAAATCTGAAATCACTATCATTTCAATATTTCATAATATTTTATTTTCCCTTAGAATAATTAAATAGTTGCATGTCCAGTGACTTTAATGATCTTATGTTTTGGAGCTAAGCTCTTCACAAATCAAGGTATAAGGGTTGATTTATTCTTTTTTCCCAGTTTAGAGTACAGCTGAATTCCATGGTGCAGCTAAAAACGGATTAACCGCATGATCCCATCCTAAGGTTTTTGTTGGCTGGGTCAACTCCAACAGGGTAGAGGACTTGTGCATTCAGAGGTAGTAACCCAATGGCTTTATCCTGCCAGGATTCATTAATTTCTCTGTTGTGTTTTACTAATATAAGCACCACTGAGAATTTGTTTAACAAAATCTTCTCTACCTCAGCCCCAAAAGAATGCAAAAGCAATAGAGAGGTTCCAAACTTTTATGCCTTAGACTCTTGTTTATTTTTCAGGGAAGATTACCGTAAGCAATAATTCTTTCTCACTTCAGGAAAAACTGTCAGAGGAAGAGAGAAAACACAAGGAAGCTTTGGAAGGTCTTCACATGGTGGTGGATGAGGATTCGAGGAGTGAAAGCAGCAGTGTCGACGATGGGAAAGAAAACACCAAACTGCTGTTGGAAAGATTGAAAGCTCTAGAGGTAAGAAATGAAACAATTTTTTCATGTTTGAGGAAAAATGACAGTGCTCTGCTTCTTTTATTAACATTGGTTTTGAGTGAGAATAAGTCTTCCTTTCTCGGTTCTCCTAGACAAATAGGATCCTAAGATCTCCCATTGTGAATCATTTGCAATTGATGAGTAAGCGGTTAAAATTTGTAGCACTGAGAGTCTTGCCCTAGTGACTCTGATTGGAATGCCTTAAAAAGTGTACATAGGACAATAATTCATTTCAAATTCAGTTCAGCCCTCAAACTGGATCAGTACTCCTAAAATGGCATGCACTCAAGGGAAGGTGCTGTGTGGTATTTCACTTTGTTTTCCCAATGCCTAATATAATGAATACTTGAGTGAGTGAATAAATAAAATATCCATTACTATATAAAGATGATTGCAAGAAAAAAAATTTTAAGTAGTTGAAGCATGTCTTAAACAAAAACAATAACAACCTATGTGGAAATTTAGCATAGAAAACATACATGTAGAGGTAAGGCTGCTAAGGGTACTTTAAGGAGGATTTGGAGCCTCCAGAGCACTTTGGAACCACTGGTCTTTTATTTAGTGGCCTTTGACATCCCTGCAAGTGCTAAATCCTGAACATTTATAGAGGTCTTCAAAGAACATTCCAGTTATTCTTTTTTTATTTTTTTTTAACGTTTATTCATTTTTGAGAGACAGAGACAGAGCATGAATGGGAAAGGAGCAGAGAGAGAGGGAGACACAGAATCTGAAACAGGTTCCAGGCTCTGAGCTGTCAGCACAGAGCCCAACAAAGGTCTTGAACCCATGAACCATGAGACCATGACCTGAGACAAACTTGAATGCTTAACTAACTGAGCCACTCAGGGACCCCACATTCCAGTTATTCTTGACTGATATCTCACATGCTGAAAGACTCAGTGAACATGCCTTTTTCTATGAGTTGATTTAGCATAGAATAGGAACAGAATTACTTTTTTTTTTTTTTTTTAATTTTTTTTTTTTTTTTTTTTACAACGTTTATTCATTTTTGGGACAGAGAGATACAGAGCATGAACGGGCGAGGGGCAGAGAGAGAGGGAGACACAGATTCGGAAACAGGCTCCAGGCTCTGAGCCATCAGCCCAGAGCCTGACGCGGGGCTCGAACTCACGGACCGCAAGATCGTGACCTGGCTGAAGTCGGACGCTTAACCGACTGCGCCACCCAGGCGCCCCGGAACAGAATTACTTTTAAACCAGCCTATGGTGAGTGCATCTCATCTTAACTAGGTGCAAGGATCCTTCAGCTAACATCTACAAAATATAGTTCAACAGTAGGGTCTGCAGAAGCCTGAAAATTAATGTGAAGAAACAAGACCCCAGAGAGGTCTTATTTCCTATGCTTGGTTACTGGAATTCTGCCTCCAATCTACCATGTTGTCTATAGTGAGCATGCCCTTTCCACACTAATTTCCTCAGCAAAGGTAAAGCAAAAGAGTTAAGATTATGGACTTTGGAGCCAGATTCCCATGTGGTTTTTTGTTTTGTTTTGTTTTTTGTTTTTGAATCCCAACTCTACTACTTTCTAGTTTTGAAATCTTTGGTAAGTTCACTAGGCTCTCGGTGCCTCTGTTTACTCAACTGCAAAAATGGGGATCATAACAGTAACCTACCTTATAGGGCATTGATGCAGAGTTAATGTCTGCACAGCGGTGCCTGGCACGTGGTCTCCTCCATCCACCTACTGCAAGGCTCCTGACTTCTGCTAAATCACTTTTGTCCTTATTTACCTGGTTATAATGATTAACACAAGAACTATGAATGAAAAAATTGAGCTACTCCACAAATGAGTGATTAAGGATTGACAAGTTAAGCAATTGATACCAAACATGGGGCAGAAGAGAAGTCAGTTTAGGGAGCTTCTGGCAGCTCCCCTGGGGCAAACAGCCAGGAATCAACCTTATTTTCCCAAAGCTTCTCATACTTGTGTCATTTCTCAGACAGTCACTGAGGAAGGTGGGAAAACCTTCTCAAGGGAGACTGAGGTTGCTCTCTGAGACTTTTGAGAAAATCATAGCTTCGTTTAGAGTTTGAATTACCTGGATGTAATAGTAGAAATGAGTTGATACTACAGTTTCTTATTTCCCCAGAACCATGTGCTTAAATTGTTAGTTTTATTCCTAACTATAGTGACAGTTGCTCTTAGTTCATCTAATTGTCACTGAGACAACTTTGTGAAGGACATTTTATTTAATCAAGCTAAGAGGTATTTTAAAAATATCTTTGGCAGCAAATGTTTCTTAAACCCTCGCTGAGTAAGAGAGAAACAGTATTTTTTTTTTCTTTCACGGAGATTTTTATACTTCAGGCAACAAGTCTTGCGTCCATTAGTTGGATGCAATTGCTTATATCTCTAAGTGTGATTAATCCGCACAATTTTAATCCACAAAAATATTTTATTTTCTAAATTAGTTTCTTCTGGTCACAGTGTCACTGCTCGTTTCCTAAAATTTTTTGCTCAATATTAACTGAACTCTATCCTTGCCCACAATGCTCACCACCATCTATTTGAATGGAAAATAAAAATAGATATTCATTATATATATTTATATTTTTTAATTAATATATATGTGTGTGCATATAAAATACACATACAAACCATATATATGTGTCATACAATTTACATATGAATTTAATATTTTACTTAATTTAATGTTTAAACATCTATTACATGTGCTTTCTGTATAGGATCTTTTGCTTAAGTTAGCAGTTATTGTAGGAAAATTGAATGCACTCAGAGCTGGGCATAGTCCCCCCACCCAGATGTGTACACTTTAACAAAGTGTTCCTCTGGAAGATGGCAGGGGAATTAACCATAATGCTTCAAACTTACTTTGGCAAAATTTGATGTTATATAACAAGATTTTAGGAAAACAAAAAATATTTTCCATCAGTGTATTTTTGAAACACTCACCTTTGTGTACCCTAATCTCTTGGCTCCTGGTGTTAGAGGAAGTAGAGAGGGATGTTCCATAGGCTGATGGAAATCAGCCTTTCTTAATTCCTACTCCCCACACAGTTCCCAGGAAAGTGTGCAAAAGGAGAAGATTCATAGACTTAAATTCCAATATTATGTTCATGATTAATATTACAATAATATTCAAAAGCTACCTAAAACATATCTGAGGAGCCCCTGAATTTGAGAATTGAGTTCATATTGTCCAAGCACATTATTCCCTGACCTGAGGAGAGTCAAGTGTTCCCAGCCCCACCCCACGATTGTTCCCTGTTGTGGTCCTTTCTGGGGCTTAGTTCCTACATGATTCAGCTTCAGTCCCTCTTTCTTTTCCTTTCAGAATCAACCTCATGTGAAACAGAATCCTGTTACTTAATTTTTCCAAAACCCAACCCCACAAAGCATATGGAGACACATATTCACTAAAGGGTACTCCATGGCAGAATATTTCAAAGCTAAAGGCTTTGAACTTGGTCTTTAGTTAGCTGTTTCCTCCAAGTCCTCCAGCTACAGGGCATTTCTCCCTTGCCCCTTTCTTAGTCTCCTGGCACAGGAGGTGGCTAGGTCTTTCCCACCTGGTCCTTCTCCCATGGCCAAGGCCCCCATCACTAATTATGCAGAGCTCTATACTCTGTCCTTGTACTCCAATTCTGGTCTCATTCAATCCCATTCCCAGAATTCATCAAGGTATTTTGCTAAATAAGATATTTACCTTCCAAAAACAGCTCCAGGGCCAGAAATCAAAATAATGATTAATATCCCCTCCTCCCCCTCCCCTTATCAATTGTTTTCTCTCTGCTCAGTATCTTGGTTTCAGTAATTTTCAAGTGTTCATGAAGAAGGGTAGACCATTACCCTCACCACCCAGCAACTACTTTCCCCTCCCTAGATTGTAATATTTGTTTAGGGTCCTGATATCTGGTGGAGGAGCCATTTGGTGTATTTTATGTCTGTGTCATAAGGGCCACATGGGTCATTCAGATGCCACTTGCACATTTTCTGTAACTTTATAGTGCCAGTTGTAGTGTTTTCTAAAAATGTTTCATTTCCAAGACTTGTGTTTAAGAGACTGCTTACTCAACTTAGGATCAAGCTTTCAGTAGCACTTCCCTGTCACAGGCCACATCTGTGAAAGGACCACCCCTCTCTCCAACCCTATCCCTGACCACTGATTCAAGGGATTTTCCCAGACTTCACCTCCACAATCCATTGACTTGATCTTGTGTCTTCCCTGGGTTTTGGCCTCAGGATTGCTTATGGATTTGCTTATGGGCATGTTCCTTGAAATACATGATTTGCTTGCCTCAGGCCCCTCTCCCCACATTCCCACTTGCCCTTTCTCGTCACTCATTGACCAGCTGCACACCTGACTAGAAAAGGGCTGGACATGCCCTTTTCTCACTCTCAACTCCCATAGCATCACTGATTCCCAGACTCTAGCCAGAGGGAGAGCAGGCCTGAGACAACCTGGGATTTCTGAGCCTCCAGGTAAATGCTGATGCCTTAGCTATAGCCTCAAGGTCAGAGGAACTTAGCTTCTTATATAAAAGATTTACTTTGTGCAGAAAAATATGGCAATTAAATCTGTTAAAGTAGATAACAGCTTTTTCTACTCAGTTTTACCTTTCCATGAAAGTATGACAATTAAAGTGCTAAGCATAAGCATTTTTGCTAATCAGTAATTCCTATTTAAAATGAGGTAGTTTAAAATAGTAATTCTCAAAGCTGTCTGCACATCACAATTATATGTTGAGTTCATAGTCAATAGATACTTATTGAATACCTTCTATAGTCCAAACACTAGGAGGTAGATCAATTTTCATGGTCCAAAACCCCAGTGAACAGAGACAGAAATTATACACTTAAATAATAAATAAGCAAGCAAACAGATAAATAGACAAATGGGTGACTCTGAAAAAGAAAAGTCAGGTGAGATAGTCTATGGAGAGTGGAGAATAGAAACAGAGGAGTTATTTACCTACAATGGCAGCTGATACCAGGCCATAAGTAACACAAAGGAGACAACTGAATAAAGACATGGACAGTGGACAAAGGACAAAGAGAAACTGCAGGTGAGGAAGCCTAGATATGGTAGAAAAGTTGGCAAGTTAGAGAAACAAAAGAAATATCTTTGCCCTAGGACACAGGTATAAGGTTAAAAAATGGGAAGAAGATGAATTCGGTGGAGTAGAAAACGGCCAAACCCTTTAAAATCTTATAGGCCACAGTCACAGAAAAGACTTTGAATATAATTATGAATTTAAAGTGAAGTCATCAGCGATCGTTAACTAGGGAAATAACATGGTCTGACTTGTGCTTTAGAGAGACAACTCTTGCTGCTTGTGGGCTAATAGCAGGACAGGAAGTCCAAGTGGGAGGTAGTTTTAGAGTCCAGATGGGAGGTGTTAGTAGACCGGTCTAGAACGGGTACCTAGGACTAATAGGAAATAATAATATATAATAATATCATTAGACCATTGGACTAGAGGGGAATAATGATAGTTACAGTGGTGGCAAGCTCTGACTTAGAGCTTAGTATGTCCAAGCACTGTTCCAGTTTATCTACCTGTCTGTGAATATAGACATACACATGTATGCACACACGTGCACATACACACACACACACTATTTTAATCTTTATAATAACAGTGTGGGGATGGGTAGATAAGATTATCATCTCCATTTTACAAATGAGGAAACTGAGCCCCTAAAAGCTAGGTAAGTTGCCCAAGGCTATGCAGTCAATAAGTGTGAGAGTCAGAATTTGAACTCCAGTATGATTCCACTATGTTATGGTGATAAGAAATGGTCAAGTAAGTATGTATTTTAGAAGTGAAGCCTACTGGCATTACTGAAGGATTGGCTGTGGAATGTAAGAGAATGTGAGAAATCAAGAGTGACCTTTAGGTTCGGGCCTTAGCAACTGAATATGGGGTTGTAGTAGATCTCTGAAAAGAGCCAGGCTTGGAGGAAAGATGACTTGGGGAAAGGAATATACTATCATCAGTTTGTTTTGTCCATGTTAAGCTGAGATTCCTACTAAACATTCAAGTGATGTTGTTTGGTAAGCAGTTGGATACTCAAGGCCAAGGTCAGGGCTGGAGGCATATAGATTTGAGAGTCATCAGCATATAGATGGCATTCTACGTTATGGGACTTAATAAGGCCACATCAGAAGTAAGTGTAAATGTGGACCTTAAGAGGGCAGAGGACAGACCCCGGGGGTACCCCTCCATTAGAGGTCTGGCAGAGGATGAAGAGCTAGCCAACAAGACTGGGAAAGAGTCATTAGTGAGGTAGGAGGAAAATCAGAAAGGTGAGGTGTCATAGAAGTCTAAAGAAGAAAGTGTTTCAAGGGCAGCCTTGTCAGTACCATTAACAGAATAAGAAAGATAAAGCACGGAATCCATCACTGACTCTGGCAAGGGATGGGGAGAGCTAAAAGGTGGATGACAACCGTTTCTGATGTGAATGGGTAGGATGGCAAGGAGGTGGAGAAAACACATACAGGAGGCTCTTTTGAGAAGTTTTCCTGTGAAGTGGGGCCGACATGGGGACAGTCCTGCCTGAAGAGAGACACAGTACAAGCCCTTAAAAACAACAGCAGGGAAAAGCAGGGTACTGTTCAGGTCATGCTAGTGTGCCAATGGGAGTGATGTGGTGGAAAAGACAAAATCCCTGATGCAGGAGAGAGAAATAGAAATGTAGGAGTGAAATCCACAGGGGGTGAAACCCGGGCAGAAACCGAGCTTCTAATACTTCAGGTGCCTAGATGACAACCCAGGAAACTCCAACGCGTGAGGTCTGAAATGGAGAATCAACATCTGTGTTGTCATCAAGCCCTGTGGGAGATTGAGATGCACAGCCAGGATTGAGAACCACAGATGGTAGAGTCTTAGGGTGATATTAAAAGCTCCTCAAACACCTTAGGTTCAGTTCAGTACCAAACACAGTCCTGAGTAGACCTTTCCATGAATGTTCAAACTCAGATGCAGAAGTCCCACCTTCACATGCTCAGTGCCAGAGTGTGTTGGAGCCTGAGGAAAGCTTGTAACCACAAGTGCTCTGAAGCATCTTCTGCCCTGCCTGGATGGCTCCCCTGACATGGCATTGGGGGTGATACACCGGGCTTAGCTTTGGCTCTCTGCTGATGAGAGGAGGTGTCATTTCTTAACATTCCCAGTTAGCTTTAAGTTCTTACCTTGTCCTTCCTCTCACTTTTACCCTCTCCTATCCTAAGATAACATAAAAGGAAATTTTAAAGGAATAAAGCAGTCCGCTGGTGGTAGTCTGAATAGAAATCCTTAACTGTTTCCTTCTCATCTTTAAATTCTATGACAGTCTGCTGACAGGTAACTCCAGACATCCCTGTCTGAAAGCATCTGCTGTATATCTTTCTCCTGATTAATTTGTATCCAACTGTGGGTCACCTAGCAACAATCACAAAGCTAGGATTAGAGACAAAAACTTCTCTTCAGCAAAGGGGCTTGAAGTTAAAAAAAAATCCTATGTCAGTATATAACTTTTTACTAGCAATTTTCTGATTATAAAAGTAGCAGTCATATCATATAAAGGAAAATACAAGGCAATAGAGATTGTAATCATACCACTCAGAAATAGGTTATATGACATGTCTATTTCCATTTTTTCTGTTGTACTTAATCAAATTAGAAAATTATAAAATATCACATTATACAGTTTAGTAGCTTGCTCCTTCATGTAATAAATACATCAATATTATTTTTCTATCTTAATTCTTAAAATATGATTTAATGGCTGTGTAAAATTTGTCAAATGGATACAGAGTACCATTTATTTAATCTCTGGTTTAGATACTTAGGTTGTTGACACTTTTTCATTATTATAATGTTGTGTTGAAAATCCTGGTACCTAAGACTTTTATGCATATATTTTAATATAATATTAGAATATGACCATTCTTTTAAGAAAGTTAGGGGCTCCTGGGTGCCTCAGTCGGTTAAGCGTCTGACTTTGGCTCAGGTCATGAGCTCACAGTGCATGAGTTCGAGCCCCGAGTCAGGCTCTATGCTGACGACTCAGAGCCTCGAGCCTGCTTTGGATTCTGTATCTCCCTCTCTCTCTGCCCCTCCCCTGCTTGCTCTCTCTCTCTCTCTCTCTCTCTCTCTCTCTCTCTCATTCTCAAAAATAAATAAACATTAAAAAAATTTAAAGTTATGCAAGTAGGCAGATCTCTTCATATCTAATTAAGAATAAATGGCTCTCTGAAATTAATAATTCCAGATGTGACTCTGGTGGGGACAGCACAGTTAGGGAAAAACCTCCAAGCCACCCTTTAGGGAGCCACCCTGGTTATTCAGTACAGGATAAAATGGTAGGATGGTTCAGGGGCTGCTCAAGCAATTCCAGAGATCTGAATTCTTGGGAAAACTTCACCATGCAGGCCATCCTGCTCTTCTTTCAAAGTATTGTTTGTGATTGTTCTTTCAATCACAAATCATAGAGGCTTTACTCTGGCTGAGTTAGGCAATAGCATGTTGCCAGAACTAGAGACCGAGGTATAACGATGGCTGGAGGCACAGGTGAATGCTGAGGTTCAGGCCGGTCAGGGAGCAGCTGCCCTCTCTCAGCTTTGCCTTCCTCTAAGTAGGTTCCATTCTTCTTTGTAAGTTTTTGTTGTTGTTTTTGTTGTTTGTTTTGAGAGAGAGAGTGAGAGAGAGAGTGAGAGAGAGAGTGAGAGAGAGAGAGAGAGAGAGAGAGTACATGCACACAGGGGAGGGACAAAGAGAGAGAGAATCCCACACAGACTCTATGCTCTCATGACCATGAGGTCATGACCTGAGCCAAAATCAAGAGTCTGACCCTTGACCAACTGAGCCACCCAGACACCTCTGAGTGGGTTTCATTGTTACGCAGGCTCTCTTTATGTGTTGGCAAAGACGCAACCAGAAGCTTCCAGGTTAGTGTCCCACTGAATCAGCAACACCAGTGAAAGGATTGCTTCTCTTTCTAGTAGTTCTGTGAGAACTCCCAGACTCCAGAGAGGGGCGACATTGGCATGTGTTCATATCCTGGCCATTGGAGGGTGGAGCATCTCGACTGATAGGCCCATCAATTCCATGATCTGGCAAAGTTCTAGTGTTTTGGTTACTTAAATGTCAGAAATGCTTTCATATCACTTAGGAAGGTAGGTTGGTGCTTAGATATAGTCTTTTTTCCTTCTGTGCTTATCTTCTTTCTTCTAACGCCCTTCCACATCCTCCTTCACCTCCTCCTTTTCTCCTTCTTCTCTCTTCTTCCTTCTTCTTCATCCTTGCCACTCTCTCCCTCTTTCTATCTTTTCCCATTCCTTCTTCTCTCCCTTCTTTGGCATCTCTAGACCTTCACTGCTATGGGATGTTGGACTTACAAAGATCCATGGAACATGTTCTCTGTCCTTGAGACATTAATGCTGTTGGAAGGAAGACAAAAATATGCTAATTTAAATAATGAAAATAATAATGTGTGTTAAAATTTCCAAAAAAATTAAAAAATATGTACGAGAATCAATGAAACACCAAGATAGAAGTACCTGACTGGATTCTTTTCGAGAATGCATAGAGATAAGAAGGTGCCGCTTGAACCAAGTTTTTAAGGCTGTATGCAAATTTTACAGGCAAACAGTAAGAGGAGAAGCAGAGGGAGTTGCCTTGATAAAAGCAGCAAAGCCTGAACAAGTCTCAAGGAGCCACCAGCAAGTGGGCCTGCCTGAGTCTAGGGTACTTCTGGCCATAAATTAGAATGAAAACCTTTTCCTGTCCTCTGTGTGCAAGTGCATGGAAAGCCATCTACCCAACACATATATATTAAGAGATAACAATATTTCTTCTTTTTTTTAAAAAGCTTATTTTTTAAATTTATTTTTGACAGAGAGATAGACAGTAAGCAGGGGAGGGGCAGAGAGACAGAGGGAGAGAGAGAATCCAAGCAGTCTCCTTGCCATCAGCACAGAGCCAGGTGTGGGACTCAAACATACAAACCATGAGATCATGACCTGAGTCTAAATCAAAAGTGGGATGCTTAACTGACTGAGCCACCCAGGTGCCAGCCCCCCCTTTTTACAATTTATGGAGTTGTCTAATCACACCTCCGATCTGTCTACAGACATCTGTAACTAACAGCCCCTCCAGCCCCCACAGTACCCTGGAGCTGTAGTTCCTCAGGAGCCTCAGTCCCGCTTACCGCATAACATAACATGGCCAAACAAACACACGAGTGGCAGTGTGAACAGTTCTGAGTCTTGGGGAGAATATTTATGGCCTTAAAACTTAGCCCCCCACTGACTTTGGAGTGTAGAAAAATACGTGCGTGCCATAAACAGAAGTTGTACCAATCACTGAAAGCCTTTGATCGCCTCTCCTTGTCTTTCTGCCTGTCTCTTTACTTTTGATGCGAGGGAGCTCAACTTGTCTGCAATTTACTCTCCCCAGTAACAGGCAGCCGAGGATTCCTCTTACCTTGGGTTTTGTTAGCATCTACAGCACTGTTTTACAGCAGCCCTTCTGGCCTTCCAGCTCCTGGAAGCTTGTTCAATCAAGACATAACCTTTTATCGGTTATGACCAACTGCTGAGGGGAAAGAAAAAGTCCTCAGTGGGAGGTGGTGGGCTCAAGTGTTAGGGCACCTGTGGCTACAATGCCCCTGTGGGGCCAGATCTGGGGGGAAGCTTGATGGAAATACCTCGGATGTTAGAAAACAGCCAATATGTCAGGAATTAATCTGCATAAATGTGTTACTTTGCCCTACTCAGATTTGCGTGGGAGCTTGTAAGAAAACCCCAGATCTTAGAGAAGGCTAATGCATCAAGGACTAATCTCCATAAATATTTAAGAGCCATCAAAGAAGAAAAATGAACCATAGAGCCAACATTAATTGTGCCCACAGATAATTAGAACAAAGTGTTGTTAATTGTGTGTTGGTTTAATGTTATGTAGCCGTGGCCTTGTTTTTTTCCTGAAGAGTATAAATTTTGATGTCAGAAACTGAAAGCTGGCTGGCTTGATTAATCAAAAGGCCTCAATTTGCTCAGTTACAGCCAATTAGCATTTTAATCCTTATCTACAAAGTATGATTAAGCTTAGTATGTCATGAGTATAATTGGAAAACAAAACCCCAAATCTTGGTTCTTTTTCCACAGTGGGTGTCTGAGCTGTCCTAGATGTGACGCTTCTAAGTAACATACCTGAGTGTCATGAATAAAAATTAGAAGCTGTGATTCAAAAAGCAGTATGATTGATGAGCAGTTCCAGTTACAGAACCAGGGCATTCTATAAACTCTGTTCATTTGCTAGGAGAAAATGTTACACAGCCTTGGGGGGAGAAATGGCTCCAGAATGGGGTCCAGAAATGTGTCCTTGTTATATGCATAGGTATTACCTTTAGCAGCTGAGTCAGGAAATATGGCCACTCTAACACTATGAAGTGTTGTAAGGAATCTACTTACTCTGATATCTCATGGCGGCCTCTTGAGGGGGATCTAACTCATTAGCATTCAAATCAGCCCCAACCCTAGAGCCTTTCTGCTTTGGGAGTGAGAAATATACAGTTTTACTTTATTACCAAAGCACTGTGACCAACTGCTAGAATGAATCAGGGATTTTGAGATTTGAACATGGCGGGGGAGGGGAGAGATTAATAAACGCAAAGGACCATGGGTGGAAGGATCTCCACAGTATTAGGTTAGATAATCACTTCTGTTTTAGAACCACATAAAATACGTCTTTGGTCTTATTTGTGAATGTAACTTAGGAAATGTAAACATCCTCAGCGTGCCCAGTAGCATTCCTGGCTTCCTAATTGGGGCTCATTAGTGATAGCACACCGAAAGTCGGTACAACCTCTCTTTCAGAGCTCCATGTTCATAAGTATTTTCAACTAATACAGTGAAGTGGGGCTCTCCTAGAAAGCAAGTTTCCACTGTGCTTTCAAGAAGGTGTGGTTTGTAATAAGTGCCTGTTGTTTGTTGGGTGAAGACACTGTCTCAACATAGCAAAGGAAAAAGAAGAAATCCTTTTACAGTTACAATCAGGGAATATAATCGGTTCAGGAAGTTTGGATCTTCTTTCTCAGGACAGAGAGGTTTCTGTCACTTGTGTCTCATTTGTAGCCGTAGCCACAGGAACTTTCTTATAAGCATGACAAACACCTTTTCATGTGGCATCATTATTGTTTTTTGCTTTTTCTGTGCCTAGGGTCAAAGTCAAATTGGTTTTGGTAATCTCATAAAATACCAAGCTGATCATGAATTCATTTAGAGGAGACTGCCTCCCGCATGGTGTTGTAACTTGAGGGAAGTAACTCTGTAGGTCATTCCAGCTTCAAATGAGCAGCAACTATGGGCAGACAGTGTGTTGAAGTGCCGATGTGTCTAAGTCCATGTGATAAAATGGGTTCCTGAGAAACCCAAATACCCAAAAATCCCCCAGCAGTCTAGTTTTATGAGAGAGAGACAAATAAGAAAAGAAACAGATTTTATGTTTCACCCCAAATTCAGTGTCTGGGTGTTTTCTGAGATGAATGTAAATTCTTGAAGGCAGACCCCAATTGTGGCCTCACCCAATTCTCAGTGGCCCAAAAGCGAGTCTGAAGGCCTCATCACAAAGGTGTTAAAAGCTTCATAGATCATCAGAACCAATGTAAATTATGCTCATTATTTAATAAGTATATACTGAATATAATAATTATAACAATTATATAACATTGCAACCTCTTGAGGCCAGCTGGATAGAAATACGGTAAATGTACTGGTAACACATTTGGGGGGAAAATATTAAAACATACTTATCTGATAATCTCATATGAATCTTAAACTGTATCAGCTGGTAATTCCAAAAGAAGGAATTTTTCAAAAATACTTTTAGTAAGGTGCATGCTAGGAGTAAATGTATAGTGAACAGATTAAAGTTTGGTCTGTTTAAAAAATTAATGTCTTTATTATAAAAGGCAGTTTTTCAAAGAGGTAGAGAAGAATTCTTTGTTCCTCCTCCTTCTCTTCTGTCACTCTTATATCCTCCTTTACTTACTCTCAGACAGGCAGACACACACACACACACACACACACACACACACACACACCATGTGTATGTGCATTGCACACAATTGCGTTGCCCCCCCACGCTGCATGGGTATCTGAGAATGGACATTCTTTTAGTGCATCTTGTGATTTAGGGACAATGGGCTATTTTGCTTCCAAACTTCTAGACTGTCTTTCACTACTGATCCTCCTATTTTACTCACTCACCAGCTTCTCTGCTTCTTCTCATCACTGGGTAGATGGACAGGGACAGGGGGTCTCTTGTCCTTCTTCCTCATCACATTTCTTTTTGCGCATTTCATTTTGCTGGATCCTCATTACTTCTGAGTTGGGATGCCAAACATTCAGTGGGGCATAATCCTTTTTATTCCATTTGTGTTTGCCTCTCCCTCCACATAATGAGTTGTTTAGAATGAACCGGCTAGTCACCTTATATTAATCATATGATATTTTAGTTTCTAAACTTGATTTATTTGTGCAGAGGGATTGCTTTTCACTTGCCAAAGTGGAGGTGTGAGGAGGAGGGAGGGGAGAAGGCAAAATGTTTACCTGGGTCTATGGTCATTTCCAAAACCAGGGCTTCTGCATTCCAGCTGGCCAAGATTTGCCTCTGTGCTGGTGTCTTTCATCTTGGACTTTGCACAGAGAGAGCCTGGAGGATGGATCTCTTCGTACTCAGCCTCTCCTTTGAGGTTGTCCAAATAGCTTGTCACCATTTGTCACTCCACCTCCTAGACTCCCATTTGGTCCCCAGACCTTCACTCTGAATGGCCAATTTATGTTTTCTCCAACTGCTTGTCAGTGAGGCTGTCAGCTGCTGCTGTTTTCCCTGCCTCCCTGCCAAAGCCCCCTTGGCTGCTGGAGGCTGTGCTATAGGGAGTCCTTAAAGCCATTCTTCTGCTCTCTCAGCAGGCAGTAGTCCCTTTTAACTTCTCTCAGCAGCTATTTGGGCACCTGCTGCCAGCTGCTCTCCGCACATAACCGGCTGAGATGGATCATGTTACAACGAGCTGCAAACCTGCATATAGCCACAGTAGTCCCCCACACCAGTCATTCATAAAGAAGCCCACTTTTCTCTGGAGGCTCATTTGTATCATTGCTTCAGGAAAAGTACAGAGAAAAGATTCATATGAAATAGTAAATGCATGGGATCTGTGTTGATGATAAAAGAAATAGAGTAAGAAAGAAAGACAGAAAGACAGTCATCACTACAGTCTACCATTATCTAAGCCAGTCTGCAGACACTTGTCCCCGCTCCCCTCCCTTCCTTGTATCCCTTGGGAATTCCTTCAGGCGGCACCTATAAGGATGCCAAGGAACTGGAGAAAGACTTCAGAAGCCCCCATGCATCTTGGGTCCGGATGATTTCAGTTTTGGTAGCAAGTTTGTGTATCTCAGCACTGGAGCTAATTTTATAGCAGAAAGTATATATTAATCCTTTCTAAGGAATAAGAAGCAATTCTCACAAGGCAACCTGGGGCAGGTGACAACTGAAACCAGTGAAGCAATGCAGTATATTTGTCCCCTAAAGTGTGGTGTTGTGAATTCACATTTCCCTTATCTGGAATTTAAGTTCCAAAAGAAAACAAGTGTCCTGTCAGCCCTAACGTGTGGGCTCCTGGAGGGCAAGGACAGATAGTGACAATTTCACCCTGTATCCCTGTTGGACAGTGCCCACAGGCTTGAATTGTGGTGTCTGCCTGCATCTTCCAGACCATGGACTCTACACATGAATACAAAGGTTTAAAAGCTGAAGAGGGGCCCTGCTTTAGTGATCGTAAGCCAAGATAATAGTCATAGTACTAGGCTGTCTTCAGTTCATGGGCTGCGGGGAATTGTGTGCTATCTGCTAAAGGAATCATTTTATTTTAAAATTACACATAATTACTAACACTGATAAACCAAGAAATGACAAAGCCCAGGATAGACTCACCTACTTTGCATCATTTCTAGTTTTCATTTGTTCTATTGGTACATAAATTAGCATATCTTATTTTTAAATCAACGCTGCTATGCAAGGCCATGTAATGACTTTTAGGCAGAGTTAACGAATCCATAGGTTGTCTTTTATTATTTTTAACACCCAAGATAAGAGCTTTTTTTAAAAAATCCCAATGTTAACAACTTGAAAGTGTGTAATTCTTTTAGTTCTCCTATTCGATTTCTGTGTCTCACCATGCTTTTTCTTTTATTTAAGGATTGCCACCTGTATTTGAACCCACATTAAGCATGTGATAAATGAGTAACCTTTTAAATGAACCCTGACCCTCTGGGTAGACGTAGCATGCCCCTGGGAGCATGTCTTTATTGTATGTGTAGGAAACACCTGTTCATTGACTTCATCCATCTTTCTCAAATGCCTTATTAACTTTTGCTTTTCAAAAATAAATCCTGTGATAATTTGGTCTCATATATGAACTTCGGAAGGTGATAAAACATTCATGAAGCGAAGCTGCTAGCTCACTTTTATAAGTTTTTACTTACTCATTGGTTTTCAACACAGAAATTAGAGATGGTTTGGGGAAGTGGGAGCAGTGAGTTTTTAGTGAGCACTCACAGAAAGATAGATGACTTCTGAGGGCAGCTGTTTCCCATAGGGTCATTATAAATTCCAAAGACCAGCAAAAAATATCATCATTACTCATTACCACTGAATTAAATCCGGGTGTTCACCCTGAAGACAGCCCTGGATATGATATCCGTTGCCTCTCTTCCTCTGGATGTCCTAGAAGGTCACCTATCTTGGCTCTGCCAGAGGACAGCCTGTTTCTTAAAAAGTATCTGGCTGAGAACCTCACTCCCAGCTGCTTTTACAGACGTAGACTTGGACATTGATTACCAAAACAGCCTGAGAGGTGATCACATGGCCAGCCTCCTTTGTCTTCCCATCTGATGTCCTCACTTATCCCCCTTTTCACTCATTTCCTCTAGTTTTAGCTCCCTACCCCACTCCAAGAGTCTAATAGTTAAATGCAAATATCTTGGGATAACTGTCACAACTGAACACAAATTTTCTGACAAAGCCAAATGGGACTTGCCTGTACCTATTAGCCAAAGAAATGAAGGTAAAGAGAGCTTATCGTGTTTGGTTCTTGACTCCTCTGTACTTTGAAATTTCCCTAAAGTTGAGGCGTCATGGTAGAAAGGAGCTCAGAGACTGAACTCTTTAGTCCTTGGTTCAGAACCTGCTCCTATTATTAACTTTGGGGAATTTTATCAATACTTCTGAGCCTCCGCTACAGTGTCTCTAAGATGGGCTAATAATACATATGCAAATGCATTAAATGAAAAAGTAATGCTTTTCTTTTTTCAAAGTTTTATTCATTTGAGAGAGAGCATGCACAACTGGGAGAGGGCAGAGAGAAGGAGAGACAGAATCCCAAACAGGCTCTGTACCATGAGCACAGAGCCAGACGTGGGGCTTGAACTCACAGTTCGTGAGATCATTACCAGAGCTGAGATCAAGAATCGGATGCTCAACCCACTGTGCCACAACGACTACTATATTTAAAAGCTAGCATAAAGTGTGGTATAAGGGACACTTCTTTCTTTCTTCTTAATTGAATAGCAGAATCTTAAGTCTGGGTAAGACGGGGGAAATTCTTTTCACCCAGCTTGTGGGAAAAGTGACTTTTTAGGAGTGACCTGTGCTCTACTAATCAGGCATCCAGATGATGGGACATACCTTCATCAGTCCCCAAGTGCTTACAGATCCTCTTTTCTGCTCCTTAGGCAATTTTATTGCTGGCATTGATTGCCACACCCCCTGTGTGACTTGTTCAGCCCTCTGGTCTTCTCAGTAAGTTAAGGAGTTGGAGAAACCCCTGATAGTCCTCCTCCTTCTCCCACCCCCACAGGAGGGATAAATCACTCACCAGTGTTTCATGCGTCAGGTGTGACTGTGGAAGGTTTGTGAGCCCCTTCCCCAGGCCCCTCATTTCCTCAAGGGTGTAGGTGTACGGAACACATTATCCAAAATTCCCTTCTCCTGTCTTCTGAGGACCAATAGCACAGCCTTTCCCCTACCAGGTGCATAGGGCGATGGACAGTTTTGGGGCCTGTCCTGTCTATAGCCTGCCTCGAGGTCTTGTCCCTGTTGTATGACTCAAGCCCAGGTCTTGTCCTCTGTTTTCATGGCGTTTGTCCAGTGGCTGTGCCTCTGGAATGAGAGCAGACTCACTAACCCCTGAACTCACCTGGGCAGAGTCTACCCTCAGTCCCAGTCTTTCATTTGTCTTGGTTTGATTGCTTTCCTCAGATACTTAGGCAAATGTTTTCGAGGAAATGTTTTACCTGAAGCCCCAACCCCACTGTGCCCTTCTTTGTCCCAGGAAGCCAGTAACTCCTTAGCTGACAGTGGTACTTAGGAAGAATCCCAGGGCATTTTCACAATGTTCGTAGAGTAATTTTCTCTTATTCATAAAAAAAAAAAAACCCTTTTCTGTGTTACCTTACATGAGTATAGCTAGACATTCAAAATGTGGCTCTCCCATTTCTACAAAGCACAGAGTCTCAGGTTCTTCTCACTGGAAGAGAACATTAAGGTTATGTTTACCTCAGTGTCTGCCTACCTTTAGGACACTGCCAATGGCAGGTAACCTATTTTTTTAAAGCAGCCCAAAGAAGTGTGCTGCAGAGATCGAGCACCTGGCTTAGCAGAGAGCCAGGATTTGAATCCAGGGTACCACACCAGCCAGCTATGCCTTCGAGGACAAGTTACTCAACTTTCTATGCTATAGTTGCCCCATATTTAAACTAAAGATGATATTGAACCTAATACAGGGTTGTTAGAAGGGTGAAATGAGGTAACAAAAAATCCTCAGCACAGAGGTTGGCACAAAATAAGGATTCAATAAAATGGTAGCCAAAATTTTATTTAGCTATCATCCATCTTTGAGTGACTTTCATTTTTTAGAATTCTCTGAAGTCTAGTTCTGCCAAAGAATGCTCTTTCTGTCTCCCAGAGCCACGTGGGACAGTTCCATTCCTCTTCCATGACAAGTTGTCTCATTCAGGGACAACTCCCATCACATCCTATCCAAGACTTTTTTCCTGTGGGCTCAATAGCCACAGTTTCTTCTGCTGTTGCATTTATGTAACATAGTTCCAGTGTATTCACCATCCTGAGTCTTCTCCCTGATTGATCTCATTTTTAATTTTTTTTACTATTTTTTTAGAGAGAGAGTATGTGTGAGGCAAGGAGAGGGGCAGAGGGAGAGAGAGAGAATCTTAAGCAGGTTCCATGCTCAGTACATAGCCCAATGCTGGCCTCTGTCTCACAACCCTGGGATTATGATCTCAGCCGAAATCAAGAGTCTGACACTCAACCAACTGAGCCACCCAGGAGCCCCAATCTCATTTTTCCATATGCCTGGTGAGTGGGAAATCCAACAGAACATAATGACAGGTCCCACTTGAGCAGTAAAGGGCAAAATAAAATCTTGTCCCTCTTTCCCCTCTGCATGTGCTGCACACCTGTTAAAGCACACCTGGTGTGTGATCACAATGTTGACCAATGTTGAGGCCACCTGCTCATTGTAACCCCTAAGTCAGTCCTCTGTGCCATGTGCTGACACCATGTCTTTTCTTCCCCTTCTGGCATGGTGGTTTTTGACTAAAGTGTGGGGCATTGTATTGACTTAAATTTTACCTTGCTGGATGTATTCTAGTGTAATCCATTGCTTCAGCCTCTTGGAACCTTTCTGGATCCTGAGTCTTGTGCCCAACATCTGTGTTCCCCACCCTGTTCTGTGTCATCTGCAGATGTGTTGAAAAGGCACCTCTATCGATTGGGGAAATAAGAAACTTATGACCCTCAACATAGTTTCCATAGCTAGCCAAACTCCTGTGACAATAAGTTGCCATTTTACAAGTTTGCTTCCCTCATTTGTATAAGGAAGAGGTTGAGCAGAAGGTCTAAGATTTCCTCCAACTCTGTGCTTCTATGTTATCACACCTCCTTACCATACAGAAATAAAAATCCTTATTGCCAATTGTGATTTACCAGCTTTAAAGCTAATGCTGGCACATTTTTACCTTTCAAGTATGTATTTTTCAAGTGAGATACGCTAAAATGAACTATGTTCATATTGATAGAGAAGATATTTTACATAGAACTTATAATGAAGTTTCTGTTACAATGCAGTCTTAGCTGTTAAACTATGAACGATCCTTACTTCATCAGTGGTTAAGTCTTAAATGGGAATATAGGGGGGAATGTGGTGGTTTATCAATATAGAAACCCCATTAGGCAAGTCTAGAGAAAGCCAGTGAGATTTTGAGCTTTGGCCCCATAACACTCAATTTAGACCCTTCCCTAGTTTCAAGTCCAAGAAACTCTTACTTGAATGAAATTGATTGGTATCATTAAATTATTACAAAATAATAAGGCATTTCTACCTGGTATCAGCAGATTCTTTGACTTGCACTCTCATTTTAATGACTGGATGCAGATTACACAGGTTTTTCTAAACTGTTTATTTGCTCCTGCTAAGAGTTACTTGTCCCTATTGGCAGATAGAAACCACTTAGTTCTATTAGGCAGAGGTAGAGTCACCTAAGCATTTGTGGTATCTTGATTAATTTGACCTGTTGAACTTTGCTAATAAATGCAGCTGGACAACATTTAAGCCTGACTTTTGCTTGATGTAGCAGAATGCCTGACTGATCCTGTCATCTGTTGGAAATTAAGGTTGATTGGCTTCCATAATGAGTTATTTTAATCAAGCTTTTGCCCAGATTAAAGTGTGTTATTCCTCATCCACCTTTAAAGCACATCATGACCTTTATGTCCAGAATTTTCAGACCTAAAATATACCTGCATGTCAGAAGATGTGAGCTCACGTGTTTAAAACAAAGACACCAAATAAATATAAGCAATTATGCCCAAATGCAAAACTTAAAAAAAAAAAAAAAGAATCTAAACAAGTGATCCTTAACTTGTAGTTCTTCAACCCGCAGCATCAGCATTATCTGGGAACTTGTTAGAAATGCAAAGTCCCAGGCCCTACCTCACTCAGACTCACTGAATCCGAAACTCTGGGGAGTGTGGCCAGGAATTGTTTTTTTTTTTTTTTTCCCACAAGTTATACAGGTGATTCGGATGCAAGCTAAAGTTTGAGAATCACCAATCTACATTATATTTTGTGACCATTAATAAAAATGTTTTCAGGTTTAATGTTAATGATAACGATGGCTAAACACCTTCTTTTTCTGCTTTGTCAATTAAGACCTGTTGATCAAAACCCATTTTTAAACACCATAGACACTTAGATTGCCCAATGTAGGTGAGCATATCTGAAGTAATTTGTTTCCTTCCAAAATTATTGAGGAACTATATACCACATACATTTGAGATAAACCAAATAGCTATAGCTATTTAATTCAGTATTTTCTCATTTAGTATCTTAAAAGGTGCTCAAATACATTTGTCCAGGGGAGAAAGTACAATGGATCATAACAGTGGTGAATGATTACAATTTTGACAACCTTATATCTAATTACAGTGGTTTCTTTAATCAGTAAGCATTTGTTTGACCAGAAAGTATGTTTGTGTACATTTTGATGGATAATTGCAGAAATATGAGTCCAGGATCTTTTGGCTGCAGGTAACAACAAAAGCAAAATTCAAATTAGCTTAAAGAGATAACAGAATTTATCAACTTATGTAAAAGAAAAGTCCAGTAATAGCGTCAAGTCTCAAGTATTGCTAGGTCCAGGTTTCAGACAATATCACTAGAAAACATCCCATTGTATTTTCAGCTGTTCTCCTCTTTGGGTTATTCCATTTTCAGACAGGATCTTTCAAAATGTAGGAAAAAAGATCATTTGTAGCACTAGGTTCCTTTGCTACTGGCCTAGCAACCCCAATGGATAGAATATTATTCCAACTAAGGTCCAACAGGATCTCAGGGCTTACTCACACTACATGAGGTTGGAGTCCATTAGACTGTGCTGACTGCTGGCCCACTGAACTCAGTCATTGCATAACCATGGACATGAGAGATAGAGTTAGTTCTACCTAAATCTGTATGGACCATGAATGAGAGAAGAGTGGTCTACCAAAGGAAAATCAGGGAAAGATGCCAGAGAATGATACAATGGTTGCTGGAAGGTAGAAACAACAGAAATCTTGTCCTCAAAAGCAATAACAGAAAGGGATTTTTTTCCCCTTAAGTACATTCTCTAATAGATGTACTTAGTTTATACCAAAAATAGCACTGTGATTTGGGGAGAAAGGGATGCTAAATTGGGTATCAGCAACCTTGTTTTTCAGGATATATTTTGCTCCAGACCAACTGGTGTGGCCCACCAACAATGCAGACTTGACCAAGTTTTACTCACTGTCTTTCATCTTCAGATCTGACAGCTTGGTTTTTTAGTATTTTTGCTTTTATCCTCAAGTGGCAGTTGAAGAATCAAGTTAGAGTAGGAGAAATACTTACAATTTTGAATTCATATATGAATGTAAATAATGTTTATTTTCATTATTAATGTGTTTATTAGTATAAAAGTTAGTTATGAGTACACTATAATTTATAAGGTTATTATAAAAAATTCAGAAGGAGAGTTCAAAATCACTCATAATTTTAACTATTCTTCCCCATGGTACAGTATTAGCATCCTATTTTGTTTTATTATTGTATTTTTTTCCCTGTATGTTTTTCTTAATTAAAATCATCTGGCATGAGTACAGACCTAGATCTCTGAAAAAGAATAACATTTACAGGCTCAGATCCTTGCAAAAGAATATATTACATTTTACAACTTACTTTTTAAAATCTCACATCTCATCATAAGAATCCACTGTAATTTCAATGGCTGCACTCTACATTGTCAAAGATATGCTGCCATGTTACTCTTTTGTTGCTTATTTAGCTTTTTACTAATTTTTAACTGTTACTCAGTTTCTATATTACTTTATGTTCCTGGAAGATGAGGTATAACTAGTATTTACAAGCCACAAATTGGTGTCTCTCTATTTGATATATTTTAAGTGTAAATACCTCAGTAAAGTGTAGGAGTGCAGTGGTAGAGGCCATATTTGTTAACTGCATCTATGGTCCAATGTTTACTGAGTCCTGTAAATACTCCTTAGGAAGAAGAGAAAAATGCCAGATTTGAGAACATTAGCTAACCGAGTTGACCCTAGCTAAACCCCAATGCCTTCTCCTATTTGCTAATAAGAAGAACAGACCCATTGGCACAACATAGGTTGGGAAGACCATGGGCTCTTGTTATGTCTTTGGGACTGTCTCTAGTCTCAATCCCAGTTTGGTCTCTTCCCATAAATAAAACTAAGGAATTATGCCGAGCACACTAGGTACTTAGTAAGTGTAATGGGCCCATACAAGCACTTGTGTGAGCAGAATCTGTTTTATGCTGATGATCAGTGTTAAGTGAGCACACAGTCAGGAGTGTGGAATCCACAAAAAGAGTTGGAAAGGTTTTCTCTGCCTACCCCTCCCCATAGTATTACCTTTACCTCTGTTAATGAAAGAAGCACATTTGTGCATGAAAGAAGGCTGATCTCAGTCTACAGGGATTGCTGAAGTTGTTGCAATTTTGACTTTTCTTATTCAAGCCTAATTCATGAGTGGCAGTTCTATTACTTGTGCACGAATGAGACTCAATAAAATTTTCAATAAACTGCATTATAATAGTTGTAGTGATCTATCCCTTAGAATGCCTAGCCCAGACTTCTAATTATAGTGGATTGCCCTCTCGTCTTTCCTAATTTATAGTGTCAAGATGTGTTCAGTTTTAATAAACTAAGCTGTGGGGAGAAGACTTAGGATCAAAAGTTAAATGTTTGAGTGTTTTTAAAAGGTCATTTTTCCACATCATCACTATTAAACAAATGAAGAGGCTTGTAAAAATTCTACTTTATTGTATTTTATCACTCATCGGAGGACATGGATGATTTGATAACTGAAAATGTAAAAATTAAAGAGAATATACACATGTATGCATTCCCCCTGCCTCCCATCCTAATTTAATTAAAAACCTCTTAAAACTGAGCTTTTAAAAATTTGAATGTTGCAGCAATACTCAAAGGAAGTGAAAGGGAGGGCAAAAATCTGATCCTACAACCACTTTCCATTATCTCTGTTCAACTCTGCCTCATAGATAACACCATATTATTAGTGAACGTCATCTCTTTTTCCCTCCCCCTTCTGACTTCCTTCCTTCTTTCCCTCCCTCACCCCCAAGTATCTTCCCCCCTTTTCTCCAGTAGTGTTGTTTTATTTTAAAATATTTTTAAAATGTGTTAATGTTTATTTATTTTTGAGAGAGAGAGAGAAGAGAAAGGGAGAGAGAGAGGAGAGAGAGCACACACGAGTTGGGGAGGGGCAGAGAGAGAGGGAGACACAGAATCCAAAGCAGGCTCCAGGGTCTGAGCTGTCAGCACAGAGCCTGACGCAGGACTCAAACTCACAAATGGTGAGATCATGACCTGAGCTGAAGTTGGATGCTTAACGGACTGAGCCACCCAGGTGCCCCAATGTTGTTGTATTTTATTACTCTTCCCCTAGCTATAGGAGTGACCTATAAGGAACAGGTACAACAGAAGTATTTGGACATATTCCTCAGTAGTCTTTGAAAGAAGGCCATTTGCTTCTCCGAAAAACAATAAAACAAACAAACAAACACAACAGCAGCACAAAAAAGCACTGTACTGGAGCTCTGAAACTAACCAAGTGAAAAAGGTCCTCAGAAATTTATGAATCTTAAACTGAGGGAGGAAAAGTCTCAGTATGAGATCACCTGGCCAGTTAGTAGCCAGTCAAGCATAGAGAATACAGGTGTGCTCTCACTTTTGTTTCCTTAACCTTTCATGGGTCATGGATTACCTTGAAAACATAATGTAACTCCTAGATTCCATTACCTAAAAAAGTACTCACATGTATGCATGCAATATTTCTCAAATATTTTCATGAGATCCCAGAACTCTTGAAGTCTATCCATAAAATCACTTCTGCTGTAAGAATCCCTGAGTATCCCTAATTCATTTTTGCTCTCCATTGTTGCTCCTGATTCCTAAAATATCCCATTTTGATTGATTTTCCATGGCTGAGAGGCTAGAAGAGAGAAGCTATTTGGGGATAAACAGAACTTTTCCAGAACACCTTAAATTACGCCACCTTGGCAGCTACCCATATAGACTGAGCCTTCTGGGATTGGAGAAGGAGATGCCTTTTAAAGGTTCAACATACTGAATATTTATTGAAAAGAGAAGAGAGCTTAAAGCTCAGAAGATGGTATAGCCTGGTCCAGTCCCTTTTGAAACATAACAAGAGCCCATGGTCTTCCCAACCTATGTTGTGCCAATGGGTCTGTTCTTCTTATTAGCAAATAGGAGAAGGCATTGGGGTTTAGCTAGGGTCAACTCAGTTAGCTAGTGTTCTCAAATCTGGCATTTTTCTCTTCTTCCTAAGGAGTATTTACATTGGGGATTCATAATTGATGGCTGTCCTAGATCTTCGATGGAAACAAAATAGTTTGCATTCCACTCTAGCCTGTTTTACACTAGTTGAATAATTCAGACCACCATTGATTTTTGCAAAGGTTCTTAAAAGTTTGGCATGTTGCTGTCAGGAAGGGAGATTCCTTTTGCTAAGTTTCAGCCATCTTGGCTTGGTAACAACAAGAAGAAATCAACATTTGGTGTCTCCAGATGTCATCAAGTTTTATATCCTAATGGTCCTAATTTCTGACATACCCATTTTAAAATGTAAGACTTTTCAAACCTCCCTTTGTAGAATTTCTGAGCCAATGATACATTATTATTCAGTCCTCTGGGGTTTTTACTTTTTTACCAAAAGTAAACAGGGTTTTTTTTAACATTTTTATTTATTTTTGAGACAGAGAGAGACAGAGCATGAACAGGGGAGGGTTAGAGAGAGACACACACGCAGAGAATTGGAAGCAGGCTCTAGGCTCTGAGCCATCAGCACAGAGCCTGATGCCGGGTTCGAACTCACAGACTGTGAGGTCATGACGTAAGCTGAAGTCGGACACTTAACCAACTGAGCCATCCAAGTGCCCCTAAAAGTAAACAGTTTTAATATGCACGAACATAGTCATCAAATAAAGGCTTTCATATTTATTAAACAAAACAGTGAAGACTTCATATTATCAATATGTCTAGCAGATGCAGTCAGTGTGCCATGCACACTCCTTAACATCCCTTTGCTATTTTTGTATGTGCTCCTAACAGCCAACACCTGTCTCTCTTGGTGGGTGGACTGCCCTCAAGTTTTCCTTCCTGCACAGAGAATCATTTTTATCTCTACAGGGGAAGCCCTTAACCAATGAGGAACAGGAGGAGTGGTAATAATATCTCCAGCTCCTTTGACCTTGAGGGACTGATCTCAAGTCATCCCCAATTGGATTTATCTGATTTAATACCCTCGATTGGTCTCCTTTCTTGATTATTCTCACTCCTCTGTCCACCTACTGGCTTCTCCTGAGAACACTTCCTAATAAATCACTTCCATGAAAATCCTTATCTCATTATCTGCCTCTGGGGAACCCAACAGACAATGTTCCCTTAAAATTATATAATTGATACATGTGCATTTTAGGGGAAAAAACTATAAACAAGCCAAAGAAAAAATACTTCACATCCTACCACACCAAGTTAATGTTTATAAACATAGTGGTGTATATTTTATTTTTCCCATGTGTATATATATTTCTTAATTTTCAAAACTGGCATCACATCAGAACAGTGCTTCTTTTAGTTATTTTTCCCCAAGTCTAAAGCATTTTTCTTGACATTCTTTCTCATAAAGGTTATCAACTGTTGGGTGCCCAGGGATTTATTAGTGGCAGAGAAAGAGATGGAGTTGAAATGAACATGTAACCCACCATCTTGCTACAGCCACACAGAGCGAAGAACCTTTGTTATGGGGATGTGTTTGGCATGGAAATATTAGCAATCAAGTGAGCCATCCACAGGAAAATGTTAATAACTCATTGTATAGTATGTCGCTCATTCAGTAAATGTGCCATAATTCATCTAACTTCCTGTTATTTTGTATTTAGATTGTTTCCGTAACTATCATTTAAAAAATCATACGGAACATATTCCAAAAATGATTTAATGTGACCTAACTCACGCTTCTGCCTGAATTCTTATTTCTGATTAATGGGAAGGCATTAGCCTTTACCAAATGATGATTCAAGATTGAAACATCACAGTCCATTTTTTACTCTCTCTCTCATGCAGTATGACACCACAATTCTGTCATTGACACACCCTTTGAACTCATCCTTTCTTCTCCATCTTCAGCAGTGTGCAAGCCCAGGTCTTAATTATCTCTCATCCGGATTACTGTGATAGCCACCTGTGTTTAGCTTTCCCTCTTCTGGTCCAGTGGCCATCTGTTACCAGAGTTAGCATTCTGGAAGGGTCACTCAACTGCAGTCACCTGCCCTTCAGCTTCACTTACCACCTGTCTTCTTATATGCTGCACTTGAACTTGGTCACGTTGTATGCTTCTATACCTGTTTGCTTTTATTCCTGCAATTTTTTGACCCTGGAAAGGGCTCTGCAGACTCCTATTCCTATTATATACTTGTCAAAATTGTATTCTTCGTTCAGAAATCAGCTCTGATACCACAGTTCCTATTTACTGTTGTAATAATCAGGATGCACTCAGCCGCAAGTAATAGAAAACTGAGGTCAAGATATCGAGCATTTTAAAGGAGTCCAGAAATAGGTTGGGCTTTTGCTACAATTTTGTGAAGGTTCAGGCTACATCTTTCTGTATAATTTTTATTGCCTTTGACCTTTCCATATGTTCACATCACTCTAAGATGGCTCCCTCAAGGCAGATAAATGGTTGTAGCAGATCCAAGTTTCATATCCACTTAATATATTACCAAAGCTATCTCTCACAGGAGTCCCTGAAAAATATAGAGCCATCTCCAGAAGCCTCCCCTTCTTGAGCCTAAAATGGATTACATACTCTTTCCTGGAGTAGCACCTTGAAAAGAAGAAAAGCCAGAAAAAAGCCAGGTACTGATTGGTTTATCCTCTGGATATATTAACCAATAACTGTCACAAGGGGAATGGCATAACCCTAATTTGATAAGGTAAATTGGGGTAACAAGACCTAAAAAAGCGTGATCCATACTGACCAGCCCTATGATTTTTATACACTGTACTCTCATAGGAGAAATGGAATGCATGTCAAGTAGATGGCCACATAGTTTTCCACACTAGATCACAGAGGGCTGTATAGATACCATATTGTATTACATATCACATGTGATCCCTTAGGAACAGTCACCCTTGTCTGAACACCAAGTCGGTTTTTAATTGATTTAAAAGGTATGTTTTTAACTGTGATTTTCAAAGTTACTTTTTACTTTGAGATCATTGTATAATTCTTTAAAGAATATCTTTCCCATATAGTGATTGTTGCCATATTTAGTTATCCATGCCTTTACATAGTTTTTGCATGCCATCACTGAAAGGAACAGATAATTGGCTGTACATGTGTCTATTTTCTGGTATAATGTAGATGTTGGTCTCAAGGGCAAGATTCGTGACTTGGCCAAATATACCAACAAGTTATACTTAAAGTTATAATGACTTTTTTAATTCCATAGTTAAGATTAGAGTGAATCTCAATGTACTGTATTTGAAATAGCAATTTCACAGATCTCAAAAGCAAGATCCTGTAGAGAAGAGAACAGCCTCCAGTGGGCAAAAAGCCCCCTTTCATGCTAATATGCCAGATGAATAGACAGTGTGCTGATGCTCTCAACAATTTATACTGCTCTTTGGGGATTGTGCAATAAATGTCTTCAGTTAAATTAAAGCTATTGTTGTAGGTTTTTTTCTCTCTGAAAATACATTTTTTTTCTGAAAATACATTTAAGATTCAAAACTCCCTGGCTTCTAGGTACAATCATCATAATGAGGTTGGACTCCACATGTATATGTAAATCCTAAATACCATTTATCTGTCTTTAAATTATGGTGACAAAAAAAGCAACTCATACATTTTGATCATATCCATGTTATTTCTTTGGAGTTGAAGAATTTTAATTTGGATCATGGCCATATTGAAGGCTTTTTGCTGTTGTCTTTTGTGAAGTTACAAAAGAATAAATATTACCTATTTTATGCCCAATTAAAGGCAGTTGTCATCAGCCCCAGAGAAACTGGTACACATACTTGGAAAAATTTCCACATGGATTCTTATCCTAAATTTGGCTCTCTAGGGTAAAATAACAGGATTTATTTAATTCCATTTCCCATTCCCTGGGCATTGTCCATAAGTCAGACTCCACGCCAGATACTAAGAACAGATCAATGAACGAGACATAGTTCCTGCCCTCAGTCACAGTCTAATGGGGAAGATAGATATATACAGTACTTTTAAAGTGCAGTATAATGCCATGTATAATAGCACAAGTTTGGCAAAATATAGAAGTGAGGGTGGTTCAGATGGTGGTTGAAGGGTAGAATCAGAGGATCATCAGAAAAGATTTGTCTGAGGTGGCAGTGTTGAACTATGCCAGTTAACCCTTAATCCTCTCTTCATCACTTTCAAACCCCATCAAGGTTGTCCCTAGAAGGTAACTGAGACTGCCATGGTAACTTGCCAGGGATGGGGTGCATGACCTTTTTTTGCTGTGTGTCCTCTAAGTAATGAGTTCTAGGGTGTGTCGCTAGGAGTATCATAATGCATGCATGTAGTGTATCTCTCTCTCTCTCTCTCTCTCTCTCTGTCTCTCAGAAAAGTAAGCCCCTTTCTGGCATAGGCTCAGACAAAAGAAAAATAGCTAGCACAGCTGCTGTTCCTATCATGTCCACGTTTTGTTTAGCTATTGCTACATTTCCAAGTGCAATGTCACCTTAACCCTTCTGGTGAGTGCCAGTACTACCGTTTTACTTTATAGCCATCAGCTCAGTACAGGCTTCAACCAAATACTGAAGGCCATTGATTTGGACTCTAGCCTGTAAAAGCAGTCATCTCTTACTCTTCTGGGGCTGATTGTTCAATTCTTCTGAATTGTTTTTACACCTTGTATTGCTTCCCTGTCTCCAACTTGATACCTGCCTCCTGACTTTTTAACTCTTATAAAATCTTTTCCTGAAAGATGGGATCTAAGTGACATGACATTCCTGATCAGAAACTTTTATAAGACCAAAAACCTACAGATTTACAAACAACAAAACAACAACAACAAAAACTAGGCAGTAAGTCTAAAGAGGATAAAGCTGTGGCATTTAGAACTATTCTTCTTTTGATTTTTGACATATATTTCATAAGAATAATTACATTTGTACCATAAGTTTAATAAAATTAAAATAGATGAATAACAGTGAAATGCTCAGCAAAACTTGCCTAGTGTGTACTCCAAGAACCCAGGGAGAAAGGAAAATGTAACTCCAAGACTTCCAAAGATTAGTAACTCCATGCAGTTTTTCCTGTACAGTGAATATGTTTTTCAGATGCCTTCAGATGTTCTTACACTTAATAAAAACAACTTCTCTTAAAAGCATTACCAAATGTAGCATTTGGTACATATATTGGTATATATGTAGCATTTGGCCTTTGTCATATATTTCTTCAATTCACAAAGTATATTTCTTATGTGGTTATTCACAAGTCTTTGTGTGTGTGTGTGTGTGTGTGTGTGTGTGTGTGTAGAAATAGATTAGTGGGGTCCTCACATATGAAAAGAATAAAAACCTATAATTATAATGACATAGGAAGCTACAGAGGAATTTTTGATATGGGAAGTTATGAAAAGCAAATGCAAGGAAGTAAAATCCATAGGCGAAGGTTTTCGAATCTGATTTTATTGTATATAATTGCTTTCCTTCAAAGACCTTATAACGTCATTGTCAGAACATTATAGAATTGTGAACTTTTATAGCTGGAAGAAAACATGGAGATCATTTTATGAATAAGGGAGTTAGCATGACCTGTCCAAGGCAGAGCTAGTTAGTAGCAACATCAGAAATCAGGCACAGCACTGAGATGTCCTGATACACTGTCATAGGCTAGCTTCCCACATGAAATGTTTCTAAAAGGTGAGGTAACCAGAGAATGAAAACCATTAGATACAGGTTGATTTGAAGCCATGTAATAGAGCATAACAGTATATAGTACATAGATTATGGAGTTGGAATGCCTGAGCTTAATTCTTGGCTTTTCCACTTACTAGCAAGTTATTTAATCTCTCTGACCCTCAAAGCACAGAGGAAGAGGAAATAATGGTACATATCTCATAGGGTTGTTGGTAGAATAAAATGAGTCTTTAGCATTGGGAACCTGCACATAGTATGTACTATATATGTATTATCTTTCTATGATCATCTCCACTAACTGTCTCTGAAATTCTAAAGCCACTTCTATAGTCTCTTGAGGGCTCTTTGTTTTTTCTCCAGAATGTGGAGGATCTACTGACCTGGAGATAACCTTATTAGTGTCATCATGGTCAAAACAATGACAGTGTCAGTCAAGGTTCAACCAGAAAACCAAAACCAGCAAATATGCTACAGGGACTTGGCTTATGCAGATGTGGGAACTGGTTAAATGGTCTCCATAAGGCTGTGGTGTCTGCCTCCGATGTTGGAGCTTCAAGTCTACAGGGAAGGCAGTCAGGGAAGATCACAAGTAGGCTGGTGCCCACAGCTATGAGGTGGAAGTCCATAATGGTGAACTGAAACTCGTATCCTTGCTTCTGACCTTGGTTTCAACAGCATCCTGCAAGGGCCATTTGTCACAGAGCTAAACACACATCCTTGTCTCAGGAGTCAGAAAAAGTGAAGAAGGATCCAGCAAAAGATAGAACAATTGCAGGCCCAGTTGCTGCTTCATGGCCACCGGTTGAATCAGCAGATCGGTAACAACGTGTGTGAGCTACACAATGTCTATGGCTTCATTTCCCTCCTCCAGATCTCCTAATCATCTTTCTTGTGACTGTGAAATGGACAAGAAAGGAGATTCTGGGAAATGTAATTCAGCCTACCCAGGTTGATACATCACAAAGCCATCGCAGAGACCAAAAGTAGGAAGAAATAGGCATAAGAGAGGACAAATATGAGGGCAATCAAGAGGAAATGAGATACACATTGAACTTAATTTACCCCTATTTTGAGGGGATTGTGTGTTGAGGACCATGGAGCAAAGTTCCACAGGTCTCCCCATATTCTTGCTCCCAGTCACTAGAGATCTATGCTCAGCTAAAGGAGAGACATGTGGATTCATTTCTTAGTACTTTCCCTCAATATAAGACTTAAAAAATAATTCTCATACACTTAAAAAAAATCTAATGGAATTTATTTTCTTAAAATGTGTTCCCAAAATACTTTCTCGATTTTGAAATATGATATTTTATCTTTTACCTTTTTTTTTATTAGCTCAGGTAACACAAATCAAGCAAAACCAGTTACCTCTGCATGGAGAGCCAGGAATTCTCCAAGTTAATTGTTAATTTTGAAAATATTTTATGTCAAACAGTCATAGGTAGAAACAGCAAAGTCTTTTGTGTGTTTTTCCTACTTTGACTCATTTTGAATGTCTATAGTTCTTTAATTTTGATTTCATTTTAAGAGGTTTGAGAGCCATCAGTATCAGTTATCTAGTGCAGTATAACAAACTAACCTCACACTTTTAATGACTTAAAACAACCAATGATTTTATTTGTTTGTAATTCTCTGAGCCAACAATTTGGCCTGGGTGGTTTTCATGCTGTTCTTCTTAATGATCACCCATGTGGCCACAGTCATCTGACAAATGTCCAAGATGGCCTCAGTCACATGCCTGGTGATTGGCTATCTGATCTGGAAGCCTTCAGCAGATATGGATCATGTCTTTTCCAAGTGACCTTTTGTCCTTCAGTGGGCTAGACCAGTCTTCTTCCTATGATGGTAGAAGGGAATGAGAACAGAAGCTGCAAGGCCTGTCAAGTCCAAGACTTGGAACTCCTATGACTTTACCTCTCCATTTTATTAGTCAAAGAAGGTCACAAGACCAGTCTGGATTCAAGAGGTTGGAAATAGATCCCATATCTTTATGGGAAGGATGGCAAGGTCACATTGCAAAGGATAAACATACAGAGATAAGAAAAAAAAATATGGCCATTTTTTGTCATTTACTGTACCTTCCATGCCAAGTAATCATTGGTATATTTTTTTAAGAGGATAATTCCCTCAATCTGATTTGTCACTTACTCATTTTGCTTTTTAATAAATTAACAATCATTTTTTTACTTTTCAATGTTCATATTAAAAATTAGCATACTATATATTTTTCAAATAAAATGCCTCAGTAAGTAAGAGTCTAATATCAACTTCATCTCAGACATTGAAATCTATACCCAACACTGATATTTGGGCTCTGTCAGCTCCCCTACCTGCCCCCACTGTGACATTTGGCCATTTAGGAGATCCCATTGAATTTACTTTAGCAGTTATGTTCAAATATCTGTATAAGCCTTACAGAGGAAAAGAAATTCCTCTGGTAACTCATTTGTCTTCCTGGACTTTAAAAGAAGATGAAACTTTAATGAGGTTTAGATGTTAACATGACTGCTTTGTTCCTCCCTTTGCCCACTCAAGTTTTTCAGCAAGTAATAAATAATTATGAAACATCGTACAAGATAGGTATGTGTGTCATAGCTATTGTTTATCTTCTGGCTTATCTTAAATAGTAAGAGAGTTGTTCTAAGTTTAGCAAATTTTCAAACCACATCTTGGTTAGGGAAGCCTCATAAATTGCTGAATAATATTAACTGGTATAGGTGCAAAGCAATATTTGGTCATTTAGCAAAAAAGAAAAATTATTTGAATGTAACACTTATATACTGCTCACCATGTGCCAGGCATTGTTCTCAGAGCTTCGTGAAAAACTCACATAATCCTCACAACAACCCTCTGAGTGGAGACTATTATTATAACTATTTTACAGATGGAGATACCAAGGCACAGAGAGATTAGATAACTTACTCAAGATCAATTGGTTACTAAATGATGAAGCTGAAATTGGATCCCCAGGCAGTTTGACCTCAACCCATCCCGCATGCTGTTTCCCACAGCATTTAAAACCCATATTCGAAGCACTGTGGATGGCATATAGAGAAGTCTAAGAGAAGGATGGAAATATGCTTCTACTTGAAGAGACAGATATATGTCATACACGTGAAACTGGAAAACAATTATAAATCAACATGCAGGATGTTGTCTCTTTGCCTCTTCTCCATGAGAAAGAGCAAAGGGAATAAATGAAATTGCTTTGTGAACTTCCATAGCATACTGCTTAGTGATAGAACCCAGTTCTTGATTTAAAGCATAGTAGTTACTAATACCTAATTATCTGGAAATCTCAATTTTTTTTAAGTTTACTTATTTATTTTGGAGGGAGAGGGGCAGAGAGAGAAGGAGAGACAGAGAGAGAATCCCAAGCATGCTCCTCACTGTCAGCACAGAACTTGATGTGGGGCTCACACTCACGGACCCCACACTCTCACACTCATGAGATCATGACCTGAGCCAAAATCTAGAGTTGGATGCTTAATCGACTGAGCCACCCAGACGCACAAGAACTCTCAATTTTATAACTTTTTTCCCCCTCTTTAATATGTCACTGTGGGCAAAATTGCTTTCTCATATAACCGATGACCTTCAGACTAGAATTAACCATCCCCCCAAAGTAGCAAATAACTGGTATGTCTAAGACACAGCTAGTATCTGTGGGGATATGAAATGCAAAGCATATAATTCTGAATCTCAAGGTAGCATCTTCCTCCTGCCTTGCTCTTATTAAATCTCCATTTCATCCCATAGCTTTAAAAAAATCTGTCCTGATCTATCTCACATTCTTTAACTTGTAATGAAAATATTTCGTAGTTTTTTTTTTCCATGTTAATTCTTCAATTCAGTTTGGATCCCTCCAGCTCCTGTGTAATTTAATGTGATTTGGTGTGGGGCTTCCCTGCCTCTTAAGTTACTCTGGTTAACACTCACGTAATCACCAAGCTTAGTCAAATAAAATCCCTAATGTATATGTAAGACTTGGAGATTAATTGCCATTTATACCTTTTATAATCTAATCCACACCAAAGGATTAACCTGCACTAGCTGTTAAGGGTTGTCTTCCACCAATTATGCCTGTTTGTATTTTATTGGTCCGTGTTGATAACGGGAAATTTCATGTAGTTTTAAAAGAATTAATACTATTTTAGGATTTGACATGCTGCATTTCAAGTGTGACTCACTGAATGAACATGATCAATGCACACACATAAAAGGAGAGATCTCTCAGTAACATTTTACATTTTCTTAATTTGGGGATTTAGGACCTTTTTGAAATGTAGTCTTTTTTAAGTTAATCCCCACTTCTGACTGGCTGGTTGCAACAAAACTTCCATCTACAATACAGTCTTTTTAGAAATTCTGAAACTATTTTTTGGGTCCAGGGTACAGCACAAGAAAAATGAGTCCATTTTTTATGGCTGCTGCAGTTAAAAAAACAAAACCAAAAAAAAAAAAAAAAAACTGTCTTTTCTCCTACGTGGGATAACGGCTTTTTTTTTTCTGCTCATAGAATGTCTCCTGCCACAAACAACATTTTCAGGGCAGAAAAAGCCCCTGCCCGTGAATAGCAGCTGAGGTGTATGAAGGTTGCTTGCCCAAAGAGGCTTCTCTGGGCACCAGCGTGCCCTCCCCTCTGCACACCCTGCAGGACAGTGAGAAGCCTTCTCCCACCAGTTATGGGACCAGCTGCTCATTTTCCCTCCCATGATGCCTTAATCACTTCTCACTCAGCCCAACCAGGCCGGTGTCCAGCTTTTCATCTCTCAGACCCCATCCAGCTCTCGCTGGGGAATGAAGGACTGATACAGGTTTATGTTCACAAAAGGTGCTTTTGGACACTAGACATTTCCCTTTGAATTTTTCATTTCTCAATAATCTTTTCTTATTTTTTGATTATAATTTTTGTTGGCAAAATTCTATCAGTTTTTCTACCATAACTCAGCCTATCAAATAATATGTACAATGTAATTATTCGATTTTCTAACAGTACCTTTAAAGATTTGATCTTAAAACAGTTTTTTTTTTAATTTTCACTGGATTATTGGTGCTGAATTTGTGGTTTGTGTTCTTTTTTTTTAATTCTTAATTCTTACATATTTCTTTCTCCACAAAGAGCCTATTGAATGATGATCAGGTTTCTCCCAATTAATAGAAAAGAACACATTGCTAGTTTTTGATCCTGCAGAATTAGTGCTATTGAGAGACAGTGTTCACTTTAGTAAGAAATTGAGTATAAATAAAGCAATAAAAATTTTTTATGTCGTTAAATCAGTGATTTGCCCTGTTCATGACCCCTTCCAAGCAGGCTGTTTTGCAATCTGGGGCCTCACTGAGTGAGCTTTAACACGATTGATCCCAGCTATATAAGACACAGCACACTATTTCCTTCATTGATTTATTCCCAGTCTATTCTCCTCCTTATCCCATTTACCTGATCAATTAATCTCTGATATAATTCATGAACATTGGTTGAGAATAATGCAGCTGATGATATTTCCTCAGCAGCAGCAATGATGGAGTGCTATGTGTATATGAAAGCGAAAAGGTATTCATTCTTGTGTGTAGCCAGGAAAGCTTCTCAATAAGAATCAGGTGGAAGGCGTAGATCACTGTAAGCACCATGAAGTCAAGGGCTATGGCTAGCTTTGTTTTTTGTTTGTTTGTTAATTTTGTTTTGTTTTGTTTTGTGTTTTTTGTTTTTTTTTTAAATGTAATTTATTGTCAAACTGGTTTCCATACAACACCCAGTGCTCATCCCCACAAGTGCCCTCCTCAATGCCCATCACCCACTTTTCCCTCTCCCCCACCCCCCCATCAACCCTCAGTTTCTTCTCAGTATCCAAGAGTCTCCTATCGTTTGCCTCCCTCCCTCTCTATAAGTTTCCCCCCCTTCACCTCCCCCATGGACTTCTGTTAAGTTTCTCAGGATCCACATATGAGTGAAAACATATGATGTCTGTCTTTCTCTGCCTGACTTATTTCACTTAGCATAATACCCTCCAGTTCCATCCATGTTGCTCTGCAAATGGCCAGATTTCATTCTTTCTCATATTCAAGTAGTATTCCATTGTATATATAAACCGCATCTTCTTTATCCATTCGTCAGTTGATGGACATTTTGGCTCTTTCCATAATTTGGCTATTGTTGAAAGTGCTGCTATAAACATCACCCCTGTAGTGCCACCACCTTGCTCACTCCCTGGCACAAAGGAGATGCTCAGAAATGTTTGTGGACTAAATGAAGAAAATGCAAGTGTCAATTTTAGTAGCAAAGTAGCTTGAATTGATTGGTAAGCATCTCTGTAGCCCCACTCCAGAGATCCTGAAATTGTATTTAGTCCATTAAAAGACCAGTCTATGAAATATACATATCCATGGACCAGAAGGCCAAAGAGGTAGGATGAGTGACAACAACAAAGAAAGAATGAGAACTTTGGTGTCAGACAGACATGTGTTCAAATCCCACTCTCTTTTCTACTGACCGTATGACGTTTGATGTTCCTCAAATTCTCTACACTCCTTGTTTTCCCCAATCTGGAAAATGAGGACAGTAACACCCACTTCCTGGGGCTCTGGTGAGGAGTAAATGATGTAATGCATGTAAAATGAAGGCACAAAGGCATGAAACAGCATGCATGTTTGGAAAACAGTAAGTAGTTCCACTTCTCTGGAGCACAGGGTACCCATGGGAGAGATGTGGGAAATGGAACTTAAGAGAGAAGAAGCAGGCGGGTCATCAGGAGCCTTGGGTGCCAAGCTAATGGGTTTGAACTTCATCCTAAAACCTTTGGGATGTCATTAAAGTATTTTAAGCAGGGGAGAGGAATTCTGAAATCACATTTGCATTTTATTACAGTGGCTCTGGCAGAGTGACACTGAATTAGAAGAATCTGGCTCTTCCACACTTTTGCATCTTCTTCTCCACATCACTCTTCACACCTACTAAACGCTCTCACCAAACTATGTACACAGAATGGCACTTGCTTACTTGGCCTCTGGGCTGTTGCATATGTAGATCCCTCTTCCTAGAACATGCCTTTCCTCCTTAACTATCTTATTAGTGAGTACTCTCTCAGTTGCAAATGGCAGAAAATCCAATGCAAGCTGGCTTAAGCCATTAGGGTGATGTATTTACTCAGAACAAACTCTCTGCATAGCCATATTTGCAAGCCCATACCATGTCTTAGACTCAGGGCTCTTTCTCCATCCTTCTATCCACCTTCTTGCAAATGTGTTATTTTCGGTTTTTGTTTTGTTTTGTTTTTTAACGGTAGCCATTTTAAGCTGATATCTCATTGTGTTTTGATTTGCATGTCCCTAATGATTAGTGATGTTAAGCAGCTTTTCATATACTCATCAGTCATTTGCCTATCATTCTTGGAGAAATGTCAATTCAAATTCTTCATCCATTTTTTTAATCTGCTGTTTGGTTTTTGTTGTTAAGTCAAAGAAGTTCTTTATATATTCTGAATATCAGTTCCTTACGAGACGCATGATTAGCAAGTATTTTCACATTGATTTTTTTAAGCGTTTGCTTAATTCCTGGCTTGACTTTTCCCCTTATCCCTCCCCCAATTTTTGAGGTGATATGTGAACAAAAGGAGGCCTCTTTCTTGTGTGCCTAACTTTTTGTGCATTATTAATTGCTTTATATATTTGGGTACCCCATGTTGGATGCACAAATATTTACAAATGTTATATCTTCTTATTGGATTGTCCCGTTTATTATTATATAGTGCCTTTCTTTATATCTGTTATAGTCATTGTTTTAAAATGCAGTTTGTCCAATATTAGTCAACCAGTCCAGTGATGGTGTTCAGTACATAGTCAAGGAGAATAATTGAGAATGTTTGTAGAATGTGAGAGTAAAATAGGCATAGGGACCTCCTCTGAGGTACACGTTGTTGTTCCTACCCAGGAACAACGAGCCTCAGAGAGGGTAGGTAACCTGTCTCAGGTAACAAAGCTAAGTAAGTGGTGAAATGGGATTGAGAACTGTCTGACCTCAGAACTGACATCAGTATACCCAAAGCTTAGCATTAGTAGTTTAATCACCAAAGAAAAGTTAATAAGAAGCCTATTGTGATAAGGAGGAGAAGGTGTTCATGGTGGGACCCGGGCATTCACTCACATAGGCACAGCTAGATATGTAGGCAATAGCCAAGGGATAACACTCTTGCTATTTGGATTTTAAATGGATTCTAGCAATTTGTACCATGACCGTCACTGGCACCTAGGCCACAAGGGCACCTTTCCTCCCATTGGTACCTAAGGTAGAGAGACAAACCAGGCTTGGCCTCTTCTTCTAGCTTTATAGGTGCTTCCTGCCCGTGAGAAAGCTGCATGAGAGACCATTTAGCCTCAGCATCTTTCAATGATTTTGAGACAAATTGCTGTATTTCACATAAACTCTCAATTTCTCTAGAGCTGATGCATGGTGTGGTAGGAGGTATACAACATGTCTGCTAGAGATCATATTTTTTCCTCCCTTAGCCCTTTATTCTTTCCTTTCTCTTCTCTATTGTTTCTTTCCTATCTCCTTTCTTCTGCCTTCAGTCTCTCCCTTTCTTTCTATTGTTCACTCTGATCTGACTTCTTTATGGTCGAGTATACCTGTTTACAGAAGCTTTACCATCATCTTCCTGTTGATTTTGCATCAAATGTTGTATATTTAATCCTATGATTGGTGTTGACATTAATTTCGTGGCTTGATAACATTTAGCCAATTTCTGTGAAGTACGTTCAGTGAACGATTCCCCTTCAGCTGCAGTTCACGCCCACCCTCTCTCCAGATGCCCTGGTTCCAATGGGCTCTGTGTGCCACTGTGCAGAACCCACAATCAAAACAGGATAGACGGGAACATTCTTTACCAGAGGCTCTGTGCCTCCACATCCTCTGACTGCATGGCATATTATAATCTTGGGATTCTCAGTGGCATGGTAATTGATGAATTCGTAGCTGAAGTAAACACCATCCTGGAGTGTCCTGCCTCTATGTGTGGTTTTCACTCTCTTCTCTATCACCCCAGACCAAGAGGGCTATATCAACTGTCCAACCATGCATGTAAATCCGTTTCCTCTCTTGTCACTGCAAATCCACTTTGCCATATGAAATGTCACATTGGCTAAGTTGAAATAAAGAAAACTTGACAATTTCTATTCCCCCCTTTGACTTAAGGTTGTAGGCCCATGAAATGAACCATTAGATCCTTTAATCGTTAAAGAATAAGCTAATCCAGGCCATTCAGGAGTTAACATGGTGCCAACTCTGTGAATGAATGGGAATATCTTTCTTTTGTTTGAAATCAGATGTTTGAAAGCATGAATTTTTAAAAACAACTTTGAGTTTTCATCCTGATAATTGACAGTGTGTAGACCTTTCACTGTAGGAGAACTTTAGGGACCAGATTGTGATTAACTGTGCAGTATTCAGGAAACAGTTTCTTTTCATGGCTTTTCTTAAACTTGGAATCTTCGGAAAGCATTGTTATTTACATTATACTGACCTTTGAATCAACTTAGATTTTATCATCCTTTTTTTATTATTTTAGAAATCTAGATGAATGCAAAGTGTTGGAGAAGGACCAAAAATAAATCAATGTTGTTATTTTACAATAGCATTGCCATTATCGATGTTATAATATCATCACCATTATCATTATTAGTGCAACATTTTAATTGGAGGGGAAACGATCCAAAAAATATGTTCTACTATTAATATTTAACTACTGGCTATGAAAAAAAACCAATATTATATTATAAAATATTCACTGAATGTACGATGACAGAATTAAAACCTATTTAGAAAAAAAAAATTATTCTCTGGCAAGAGAGAAACCATGAAGTCTCCAAGAAACTGGTCATTCTGAAATATCTAAGGGTAGATCTTTTATGGGAGTGCTTAAATATCTGCTATCTTCTGTGGAGGGAAATAAAATGAAATTGCTTTGAGTGCTACCTTTCAGAAATAAACTAGCCTTTCCTTGTGGCCGAAACATCAGAAGGAAAATGGTACAAGTTCCTTCTGAGCTCCTTACGGCATTGGTGTTTAGTATATTAAAGGAATCCGATTTATAGTGATGAGTTACTAAGGAGAAATTGAAAGTTTCCCATCCCAGGGGTTTTTACATGCAAAATTTAAGGAACCCATTATAATCCATTAGTTTAAAAGGTAAACTTATTAAATCCTCCATGATAAAATAGCTAGTTCTGATTTTATGTTAAAATTAAAAAGGCATGGACAGCATTTTAAGACTCGGTATAATACACTTCTTGGCTCCGCTTGTAGCCAGTGGTAACTGGTGTTTAGTGTGATGATTTAATGATGATTTAAATTGGTCCTTCTTCAGAGGAATAGAAAGATCCCCAGAGAAAGTAAATTTATGAAATGAGGTAAGTAGAATTCAGAGTAAAGTGATGGAGTGATTGGTGGGAAGGAAGTCTTACGGTTTGTAGCCCTAAAGACACATTAAAAGGAATGAGAGTTATAGGCTAGTGTTTCAGATGGCCTCAGTCAAGAGCCCATGAGGACTGGATAGTGAAGTCCCACTTCTGCTCGTGAACACAGGTGCTCCAGCGTATCTGTGTCTCCCTGGTCTGGAGCCAGTCAAGTCAAAGAACATTCATCAGCACTGTTTATGTCTGTTCTTCAGGTTGGTCAGCAAATAAAAATAATCATAGAATTACAGATTTTACAGCAGAAAAGATACCTTCACTAGAGCATCAGCAAGTTTTTACAACAAAGGAACAAACCACCCTAGTAGATTAAAGGACAAACCAGAAGTGACCCATTTTGGAAGTTAAAGGGCCATGTTGCCTGAGTCTGTGAACTATAATTGCAATGCCCTTTTCAGTATAACAGTAAAGTATACCTGTAAACAAATTATTTATAATAAGCAACCAAATGTATGTATCTTATAGGTGAGTTATAAAAAGGTATATATTAAAATTAAGAAAAAAACAGCTATTTGCATAAAATCTTCACCAAGGTTGAAAACCACTGAAATTCTCTTTTTTCCAGTGGACTTAAGAGCAGCTGAGTAGTCTCAGAAAGGCCATTGTAGATGGAGGAGAGATGATGCATTTTAGTTCCCTGGACAGGTCACTGCCCATCTTTCTAACTCAGCTTTCCCATCTATAACATAGGCATGATAAAAGTTCGTAGTCTCTCATAGGATAATGGTAAGAATTAAATAAAGCATGTAGATGGCTTAAATACTGCCTGACAGAGGGTACATGGAAGTCATTCTATGAGCTTTAATAGGCATCAGTACTGAGGATTTGGGTCTCACTGTTATGTAAATCTTGCATTAGAGAATCAAGACCTAAAATGTAATATTTCAATCTGATTACCCCAGAACAGAGGCCACATATTAACCTATATCCACACTACAAACTGGTGTTATCCCAATCCCTATAAATATGTAAAACATGAAATAAGACACAGGTCATATCCTTGAGAAAATTATAACTTGAGTCCACTGAAAAACAGTAGTCATAATTCCAAATGTTGGCGAGAATTTGTATTTCAGAATTCAGCATCTAGTGCCACATATAAACTCTACTTTGGGGGCGCCTGGTGGCTCAGTCGGTTAAGTGTCCAATTTTGGTTCAGGTCATGATCTCACAGTTCATGAGTTCCAGCCCCGCATCAGGCTCTGTGCTGACAGCTTAGAGCCTAGAGCCTGCTTCAAATTCTATGTCTCCCTGTCTCTGCTCCTCCCCTGCTCATGCTCTGTCTCTCTCTCCTTCAAAATAAATAAAAGCATTAAAAAAATTTTAAACTTTTGGTCCAACATCAACTTTCTTTCATATTTTTTACATAAAATTTTGTTGTATAAGTAATAAATGTTCATTAATACATAAATTGAAAACTATAGAATTTAAATATCCTTTTTATACAGTTACCCAGGAATAATCATTCTTCTCCACATATGGACTTCCAGTTATTCTTTTCTATGTATTTTCCTGTTTTAATGGGAGCATATACATGTACCGTTTTGTAATATGACTTTTTATAATGTCACAGGTGGAGCCTTTACACATCATGATGTGTGGTTTACAGATTCAGCTTTAATGTTGTGTAGTGATCCATTTTCCATTTGTAACAGTGGCAGGGGGTCCACCAGCCCCATGCATAAATGGGGCACTGCAAGCCCCAGTTGCCCATCCAATTAGTGCCTTCTTTCAGTCTCAGTAGTGACCGTGCTTGATCATAAAGTTTATGGTCACTGTACGCATGGTGACATTTTTAACCCCAGGCGGAACTTGCCAGCCCCTCTTAATTGCCCCCACGTTTCCTTCAGCAGCAGAATTTCCCATCTCTGGATGCTGATAAGAAAAGGAGGCAGGCTCTGCAGACATGAATATTACTGTCTTCACTTTGGCAGTCAAATTCTCTGAGCTTTGCCTCTGCTCACTGAGGTCTCAGGATGCTCTTGGAGTAACAGTGAGAATGAGAATAGTGTGCTGTGAAATACGTAGAAAATATACACAGTTATTCTTTGAGTCATATAGCCCTGCCTTACATTGTATGGATGTGTGATAGTTTACTTAATTCTCACTCACTACTGTTGGACATTTTCTTTGTTTCCAAGTTTACTATATTATAAGTGTAACTCACCCATCTCCCTAACTCATCTGCCTATGAGTTCATATTATGTCACATGAAGGACTCAAATGTTGCTGGCTCTTTTCCATCTTCTCCCACCTCCAGGTGATACAGAAGCTCAGTTCACTCTTCTCCCTCCACACACACAAAAACAACTGCTCCACAGTTATTTCAGAAATCCCCAGAAAGCTCATTTATATGTACATGAAAACACATTCTCCCATTCCCTGATTGACCCTCCAATACACACAGCCCTGGGTGGAAAGCAATTTAGAGAAGGCCCCTCTCTGTGACTGCTGCTCTAGGAACCCCCACAAGGACCCTGATGTCTCCCTCACTAGGCTATATTCTGTCTTCAGTTTTGCACAACTAATAATCTTGAGGGCTCTGCTGTGCCTTATCTCAGATATTTTGTTCCTATTGCTTTGCATTCCCTAGGTCTCCTAGGGGGGAAAAAATGGCAGGAACGCCCCTTTCCCCTGTGGGCCCCAAAGTGTCATTCCGGGGATGAGAGTACTAGTTCCCAAATCCTATCAAAAGATAGACCCATCCACTTGAGCCTCCTGTCCCTTTCTCTATAGGAAAGCACACAGCATGCCCACCTCTCCTTTTCCTTTATGATATAACACCGCGGAATTTTCTGCTTCTCGCCTTGCAGACTTCCTTTCCAAAGAACATGAACTCAGGCAGACAGACACCGGCACTGCCCTGGCCTTAAGTCTGGCAGGTGCATCAAGTAACCCATCCCGACTTAGGCTCATCATATGGATATTGCACCTGAATCTTTTGTGCACATCTGTAATTGTCATTTAAATTCTGTCCTTAGATAAATTCTTAGGAACATCATGGTTGACATGAAAGGTATGCCACAGACATGTTCACCATAGCTTTACTTGATGTCTGGTTGAGTTCTGGCTACATCTTAAATTGCCACTGAGGACACTCAGGATGGGAACTGATGATTTCTCTGGGGTGTCAAAACATAGCAGTGTTGCTCCAGTGGTGAAGCCACAGAGCTCACATATCCAGAGATGCACACTTCCTCGCGGGATAGATGTTTTTACCCAGTGGCCTCCAATAACATTTTCAGTGACCATCAGAATCACAAAGCTATCACTTTCTTAAATTTTTTTAATGTTTATTTATTTTTGAGAGAGAGAAAGAGCAAGAGCGAGTGAGCATGAGTGAGGGAGGGGCAGAGAAAGAGAGGGAGACAGAATCCGAAGCAGACTATAGGCTCTGAGCTGTCAGCACAGAGCCCGACACGGGACTTGAACCCATGGACCACGAGATCATGACCTCAGCTGAAGTCAGATACTTAGCTGACTGAGCTACCCAGGTGCCCCAAAGCTATCACTTTTTCTATTGAAATAAAATTTATGGATAGTGAAATGCACAGATCTTCAATCTCTGAATAACTTCAACGATCATAGAACCAAGAGGTCCTTCAACCAGGCTGTGCAACAAGATCACATGTGTTCTCTATAAAAAGTACAGTCTTCCTGCCCATAACGCCCAACCATTTAGGCTTTAAAAACTCTGTAATGAAGTTGGTATGTGTGTGTTTGTCAGGGGAGGGAGGGATTGCTTTTTAACTTCCAGTTGATTCTGATTCTATTCCCTTCAATTTATAGATATCAGGAACAAAGAAGAGATACAGGCAGGGTCACATCTTCTAATAAGTGAAATCAATTCCAGGACTCATTTCTGACCACCAGTGTCAAGGCATTTTTTAGCTCCCCTAAAAACCAGTGGGACATGGGGAGTGTACTTGAATTTTCAGTGACTCTTTCTAGCGTAAAATTTTGGGGCTCTGTGTGAAAATAGTCACTGATGTGCATAATAACACTTTTATAACTTCATTTTGATTTTCTAAAATGAAAAAAATATATCCAGGTTTCTGAAATCTACTTTAAGAAAAAATGTAGGGATATATACACACACACACACACACACACACACACACACACGCACGCACGCACTAACGTTTGTTTATTTATTTTGAGAGAGAGACTTTGAGCATGGGAGGGGCAGAGAAAGAGGAAAAGAGAAAGAATCTCAGGTAGACTACGCACTGTCAGCACAGAGCATGACGCGGGGCTCAAACTTAAGAACCATGAGATCATGACCTGAGCAGAAACCAAGAGTCGGATGCTTAACTGACTGAGCCACCCAGGCTCCCCAAATGTAGGGTTATATTTCAATGGAAGTATCATTCTATGGGAATACTTGTGAGTACTGGTCAAAGGGACAACAGAACTCTGTTAGGACTTATAAACTTCTATCTGAAAAGGAAATTGCTTATAATTCCCCAAATGTCCTCTTCCCTCTTTCTTATATTTTACACAGCATTATTTTTTGCCTAGAATGTTCTATAATAAACGACTGCAGTTATAATGAGTTATATTAACATCATGTTGTTACTGTTTTGAAGCATGTGGGGAGGTTTTGTATTAATTAAAAAAAAAGAGAGAGAGAGAAAGACATTTCTAGCTTTTCTTCCTTGCACGAGAATTAGGCTTTTTAAATTTTATTAAAAAGTTTCTTTTCACAAATATGGTTCAGCCTCCTAGATTTTAAGAAACATAATAGACAGCTAGTATTCACACGGATGTGCTATTTGAAAGGAACGTGGCTCACTATTGTTATTCGGTGCTGCATTTTTATGTGTAGGAATTGATGTATGCCAAGAAAAAGGCAATTAAGGCTCTTATGCTTATTTTTCAAGGTGTATTAAACTGGCTTGAGTTTTAACTATATGTTTCCTTTAAGAATCTTAAAAAAAAAAAACACCTTGAGAAATATTACCAACTGGGTCCATTGGCCTAAACAAAGAAGCAGATTCATTTTCATAAATAAATCTGAATTCCATTAGTTTTTCAAATTTACTTGTAGATTGAGGAAGAGGATAAGTATGCTAATCAAGGATAGAGAAGATGGAAAATTATGACGAGAATTTTCTCCATGCAGTCGGTGCTGGTCCTGTTCTTTGCGGGTATATTAAAAATTGAAGGCCTGTTTATTCAAATGTTCATTCAACAAATTTTTACCGTAAGCGCACGATGTACACGGTGTTGTCTGAGTCATTTTGGTGGAAGCTTATACCCCAAAATGGCTCTTCACATGTGTAATGTTTAGAATCTGCCGTGTGGGTCAATCCCTGGTTTATAAATAATAATGAAAATTAAGATGACAGTTCACATTCATTGAGAGAGAACTATGTAGCCAACATGTTCTAAGCACTTTTCACCTCGTAATTTCTCTTTGCAAAAGCTTATAGCAGCTGCTCTTATTGTGGGTACACAAAAGGATATTGAGACACAGAGAGGTTCAAAGTCTTAGCTAAGATCACACAGCTAATAGTGTCAGATCCCAGGCCATGTGGCTCCAGAGCCTATTCTCTGAACCACTATGTGACCTGAATATCTGTGCCCATTAGTTGATTTTTTTTCTTATAAATTAGTAATGTAGGCCTGTATGATTACCACATAACATTTCAGCGTTGGATTATGTTATGTAGGCAACTGGCACATAGTGGGTTATCAGTAAATGAGCACCGTCCACATTTATGATTTGGCTCCCATATCCAGGGCATAGCCCAGCTCCAAAAGTTAGGTGCAGGAAAGAAACCACAATAATTTAGTTTATTAAATAAATGAATAATTTATTCAGTTTATTTAATATGCAATTAGTAGGTTGTGAAAACCATGTTTTTTTCTAATATCCTTTAGGGGTAAAAGTCAAGTTTGGAAGTAAACTAGAAGTTTGTGAAGTTGTACTCAGAAATGAGTAGCTTACAGCTGCACAGCACATATCAGGAGGGTTGAGAGATGAAGCCAGAGTGTGCAGGTGGAGGATGATTAATCTCATCTGATTTGAAAGAAACCATCAGTAGAAGTAGTGGTGTGGGATCTCAGCTAGCCTGCTGGAATTTCAGGCTGCAGCAAGCAGTGCCTCTCATAAATTCTTGACCTGTCTCAGAAGTAGATTCCCTCTCTGAGAGCAGAGGGAGAAGAGGGGGTCATAACTGTGTGCTTAACTCTGAGCATCGGGAGGGATCTGATTCTTCTTGGGAAGTAAAGGAAAACTTTTTTTAATGTGAGTTTATTTTTGAGAGAGAGAGAGAGAGACAGAGCATGAGCAAGGGAGGTGCAGAGAGGGAGACACAGAATCTGAAACAGGCTCCAGGCTCTGAGCTGTCAGCCTAGAATCCAATGTGGAACTCGAACTTGGGAATGACAAGATCATGACAGAGGCTGAAGCCAGACATTTAACCGACCAAGACACCCAGGCACCCCTTTATTATTATTAATTATTATTATTATTATTATTATTATTATTATTATTATTATTTTAGGCCATAAAGAAAAACTTAAGAAAGCAAATGAGCATCCATGGAACAAGAGGAACCAAAGCAATAGTTAGATTGTATGCCCTACCTGGTTTTTGAGAAGTAAGATATCAAACGATTCATTGAAAATGTAACAGTGAAGTCATGGACACTCTGAAAGAGAACACAGCCCACAAAGAATTGAAGGTTCTAATGTGGGCCCTAGATATTCTGAAAAAGTCTGAGTGTTCCATCTAAAGCCTGAGGGTTCTCTGTTTGAACACATTGTCTTACTCCCCTTCTTGTGCTTGACTGAAATGAAGTTGCATGTCAGGCCTGGGATCAGCACAAAATTCACTCTATGCATGAAAGTCACAGATTTGGTATCTCTGAAAGCACATGTGGGGGCTAAAATATGTTTAAAACTTCTTTCTTTTGCTAAGAACTTTAGAGTATCTGAATTTTTGACTCTGTCATGATTGGGAAACTCTTGTTACATCGTGAGCTCAAATTTGGTGATCTTTCCTAAATGGCATCATACCACAGAAAGAGAGCATGGCTGACTGCAGGCAGAGCAGTCCCCGTGTGGTCCTGTAGGAGGTCCCCACGCCTGCATGTTTCTGTCACTACAGTATTGTCCCTGGAGGTCAGCATCTGACTTTGGACAGAAGGCTCTGAGAGTGAGGGCTCTGCTGAATAGGTAACTATGTGAACTGTTCCCTCACCTGGCTGTTTTCACCAATGAGCTTCTTTGGCGCACTTTCATAGCTTGTGCAAACAGCCCTGATTCACCAGCTCATCCAGGTTATGCCAGCAGCCAGCAGCAGTGATTGTTGGCTCTCAAGCAGCTGGAAGGCCTGGGAGGGCCCCCTGGCAGCAGCCCCAGAGTTGACCGAAGCCACCACAAAGTAGAATAGACACATATAATGGGTTCCCAGGAAATAACAAATCTTCCTACTTTTGTGCTGCAGAGACATTTCTCCATTATCACTTTAAGATGGAAACCAGGGCCTTCTCATCTAACAGAGGCCACTTACCCTGGCAAAGGGCAGCTTGGCCATGCACGTGGGAGGCGCTTTGAAGACAGTGGCAGCATCTGTGCATGCATGGACACACTCATAACAAATCTCTTGAACCACAGTAGGGCGAGAAGGAAGGAAGTGAGCTGTTTAACATAATGACATAATCACACAGGGAGTTCAATGATAAAACCAGATTTCCAAAGGGTATGCACATTCACTAGACGAAAGGACTGTTACAAAGGACAAGAGACACAAATTTAAAATAATAGCATATTTGAATATAAATGTTAATAAGCCAAAATTTACCAAACCCAAACGTTAAGAGTGTCAACCAAATTTACACTTTTTAAATAAATTGCCCTGTGGCATAATGGTTAATACTTATGGTCACTGATATCAGGAACACCTGAGTTTGAATATCAAGTCCACATTTTACTAGCTGTACCTAGGGCAAGTTCCTTAGCTACTCCAGTTGTAAGCTTTTTCCGTCTGTAAAATGGGAATAATCACAGTACTTTTATCATAGCTTTATTGTAAAAATTAAATGAGATACTTCATAGAAAATATTTAACAAGGCCTAGCATATTCGGTGAGGGCTTTTTAAAACCTTGTACTATTCCCATGCTTCTGAGAAGAAAAAAAAAACATATATGTTTCCTCAACCACTTGGGCCTTTTGGTAACATCATGAAAACAGCAGCATTTGCAGCAGCAAGAAGAGTAAATGGCAAAGTTAGTCACCTCGTACTTTCTGTCTGTAGACTCTGTAAAGTGTTTCTCACACTGGGAAGGATGGGTTCATTATCCCAAGGGGAGAATCGATTTCCAGGACTGGTAAGGCAGTTAGCAACCCTAGATGACTCATCATTCTCCAGTCTGGGTAAATTGCATTCCAAGTACTGGATACTATTCTAGAACCACTGTTGATAATCCCTGAGGAAATGGCATATTGGAGATAAGCGAAAGGACCAGAAAATGGGAAAATACAGCTCTTATTTCTATAAAGGAAAAAAAAAGTTCTAAAAACCAGAGCACAGGGACTTGATATTGGTACCCGGAAAATGTCTAGAAAGCAACAAATGATAAAGATGGAATCAGTAAGACACAGCATGAGCTCACTAAAAATAAAGTGTTTTTTTTTAACAGATTAAAAAAATTAACTGTTTATCTTGAGACTGCTATAAATTGGTTGTATCAGGATTTCATTAAGGCATCTATCCTTTGACTCAGGGTAATGTTCAGAGAGGATTAAGAATGTGTTGGTGGATCATTCAGTTGGATAGATGCATAATCAGCTGCCCCATTGTACACAGATCTAGCTAAATAAAGACTAATTAACTCAGAGAAATCTTTCCAGACCTATGCCACAGAGGTCTATCTTCAGAACTACGTTACTCATCATATGTTATCACTGACATGACTATTAGAAGGCAAGCAAGTGTTTTAATGTATAGGTAGTACTAGCTGGGAAGGGAGAATAGCTGTGATCTTGTCAAAATCATAATTCTGAATGTTCTATGATATCTTAGTATCTTAGAACAGTAGGCTGTGGTAAACAAGATAAAATTTAACAGTAATAAATGTTAGTTCCTGAATTTGTAGGTTAAAAATTAATTTGTTAAATCCCGGAGCTTCAAAGCAATTAGCGTTCGGAGGAAAACTTGGGACAGTAGTTAAAAATAAATTCAGTATGAATCAAGAGTGTGCTAAGAGCCAAGTCAGACAGAGGATGCTTAATAGGAGGATAATGTTTTCTCTAGACACTGTGATTAGCCCTGCCACATTCTGCCTCATGCAGACCACATCTTAAAGGGTTTGGTTCCGGATAGTTTCACTTCAAGAGAGAAATTGACAAACCAGAAGGTGTATTAAAAAAAAAAAGAAAAGGAAAGAAAATGAAATAGTTTGCCTTTAGAGGGATCTAAAAACCATGTTGTAGGGAAAGATGGAAAGAACTCAGGTCACAGCTACTTAATTTGGGAAAAGAAAAATCAAGAAGACATATCACTTAGGTCTCTGAATATTATAAAAGATTTCTTATGGAATCATATATAGATAGATGTAATATATTTCTTAAGGCAAAAGGAGTTAATAAAGATTTTAGGGGTGAAAATCTAAAGAAAGAATTTATAACAATTAGAGGTGTCCACTTATACCATGAGCTGGTTTTTGGAGCTAACAAGCTTTAACATAGAAAAACATTGGCCAGGAGTGCCTGGTGGGTCAGTCAGTTAAGCATCTGGCTCTTGGTTTCAACTCAGGTCATTATCTTATGGTTTGTAGGTTTAAGCCCAGCGTTGGGCTCCACGCTGACAAAATGGAGCCAGCTTGGAATTCTCTCTTTCCCTATCTCTCTCTTTATTCCCCTCCCCGCCTCAAAATAAATTAACTTTAAAAATAAATAAATAAAAATAAAAGCATTGACCAAATAAACGTCTTTTGAATGTGAGGCTTTTTAAAGAATGATTACATTAAATTGAATAGTTATGTAGATGGTTCCAAGTTGTGTTGTCCAGCGATGAGAGTCTTCTTGTAGGGCAGCCATTCTGCCCCTTATTTAATGCCAATGATAACTTCAGGAATATGCAATGGGAAGTATCTTTTCCATGCTGCAAAGAAGAGAGTGTGAACATGAGTCTGTAGGAGTAAATTAGGCATCTTTATGTAGGAGTTTATACCTCATGGCTAAACTGAAGAGGCTTCTCTAAATTCTTGGCAAGAAGTAGACCTGAGGCTTTATTGCCATAGAGATCTGAATCTCTGAAACATCCATGTTAGAGCCGGGTAGGGTACTCAAGATGGTTTACTTTTTTTTTTTCTTTAAATTATTATTGATATCTATTTATTTTGAAGGAGGGGGGCAGAGAGAGAGAGTGGGGGGGGAGAGAGAGCATCCCAAGCAGGTTTCATGCTCAGCGTGGAGCCCTATGTGGAGCTCAATCCCACAAACTGTGAGGTCATGACCTGAGCCAAAATCCAGAGTCAGGCGCTTAACCTACTGATCCACTCAGGTCCTCCTCAAAATGGTTTACCTTTTAGGCAAAAGATCAGGTTAAGTTGGAAAAGTATTTATACAACTTCAGAAATGCTTGACTTTGGTTATGTAATAATTGGTTGGAGTTGAAGGTCAACCCAGAGGTTTTCAATTCCTAGGTATTTGTGCTTTTTTACATATTATTCTAAATACTTTGTCACCACTCCTAGGTAAAAATTAATGTTCCTACCTATGACCTTATTACTAAAATGAGTTAACCTAGATTAAGCACATAATTTATGTGTACTAGATAATATACTGAATCCTTTAAAAATGTTTAATCATTCAGTCCTCTCAAGAACCCTAGGAAGTAGATACTGTTATATCTTAGTTTTTAAAGATGAGAAAATTGTAACTTGCAGAGTTTTTTTAAACTTGATCACATTGCTAGTAAGTGGAAGCTGGCATTCAAATGAGCTCAGACACCCACCCTATGAACCGCACACTATTATGGTGTAGGTTCATAGACAAGGTATTCAGTGCAGCTCAGTGGTTAAAAGCAAGTGGTGATTTGGAATCAAAGGGTTCTAGGCTGAAAACTTAGCCCCTCATTTACTGATTCTTTGATCCGAAGTAAATTGCTCAGTCTCCTTGATCATCACTTTCCTCTTCTGTAAAGGGAGTGGGGTAGGAGGAGGACTAATAATACGAATACCTAAGATTGTCCTAAGATTGAATGAGATGATGCATGCAGTATTAAGCACTTTTGCACGTAGTAAATTCTCAATAAGTTTAACTATTGACGTTATTAAAAAGTATGTATTATTACACAGTGCTGGTTCAGTTGCTTATGACTGTAGAAAGTTTGTCTGTTTGGATTCTACAGGTAATTCTGTGTACCAAAATGGAAGACATAATGCTAGGAAGAGGCTAAATTCTTTGTTTCTACTCTTGCATGTTTAAAATAATTTTTTTTGGAATTCAATGACAAATATTCTGATTATGGTACAGAAGTCACGATTCTAGTACATGGTATAAATCCATGAAATTTTCCTCCAAATAGTAAGCCATTCAAGTTATACCAGTGAAGATAAAAGAACAATTTCTTTTGTACCCTAAATCCCTTATGCATCATGCAGTTTTCAGTATGTGGAGAAGGATTACTGTTTTCCTGCCTCCCAAACTCCTAAGGCCATTTAGAGACACCAGTTTTCTTGCCTTTCCTCTCTATCATCAGGTCTGTCTTCCTGTGTCACTCCCTCAACCTCTACTGTGATAAATAGTTGGCTTCCACTTTGGTGTTTGCTGACAGCTTTCAAATCCCACCGCTCTTCCTTTCCCTTCTGTGCCACATCTCAGCAAGTTGATAAGAAAGGCCAAGTGCTCCTTCCTTTGTCTCAGTCAGAAAGTTCAGACCTTGCAAGTGCTGGCTGCCCAAGCCATGTTCAGAGCTCCCTGGAAACCTTCCTTCATCTCCCCAGAAAAACTCAGTGTGTGAGTAATAAATCTTTTCATAACTTTTTGGTGCATACGTGGTATCATCAGTCTCGACATCCAAACCAAATTTTGGAGTGAGGGTTATGAGACCATATTGCTTCTGTAGGGTGATGACAAGTCCCAGATCACTTCCTGCATACAGCATCATCACTCATCTGGAAAATGCCCATCTGCTTCTCCACTGTTGTTGGCACTTCCTTTAACAGCTAATTTGTCCCTCGTCTACTTAAAGTGGAATTCAGTCCCTCTAGTCAAGTGGTCTATGGGCAGATTCTCATAAAATTTCAAGTATTAGGTACTTCTCATGTTCTGCTAGCTATTCCAGAAGTTAGAGTAGAAGGGAAAGATACCCAAATCTGACAAAGAAAACCCAATGCCACTTTAGAGAAATAGACCAAAAGTCTTGCAGACAATTCCAAACCAATCCCTATTTAAAACTCTTAGAAAATTAGAACTAAAAATAAAATTCCTTACTAAGATAAATAGTTTTATCTGGCATCCACTATCACTCTCAATAGGAAAATATACTGTAGATATTGAAGTATAGTCAGGACCATGGTGCCAGTGATTAGCATACTTTGTAAATGCCTTTTTGGAAGTTCTGCCACTTCCCTTAATACATGATTCAGAGGTAAAATTGCACTGCTATTGGAAAGGAGGGAAAACATATTGTTATTTTCAGGTGGCATTCTCTATACTACAAACCTGAGAAATTAAGTGAAATAAACCTAAGAATTAATAAAAGAGTGTAATAAAGTGGTCAGATATGACTATTACAAAGATCAGTTGTTTTCTGTCAGTGAGGAATAATGGTTCAAAAAATAATTGGGGAAAATTCAGTGTATAATTGTAATGAAGGTCATAAAATACTATTTTTTTAAAATTTTTTTTAATGTTTATTTATTTTTGAGACAGAGAGAGACAGAGCATGAATGGGGGAGGGGCAGAGAGAGAGGGAGACACAGAATCGGAAGCAGGCTCCAGGCTCTGAGCCATCAGCCCAGAGCCCGACGCGGGGCTTGAACTCATGAACCGTGAGATCGTGACCTGAGCTGAAGTTGGACGCTCAACCGACTGAGCCACCCAGGCGCCCCCATAAAATACTATTTAAAGAAAAGTGTAGAACTCATTTAAAGAACTGTATACAACTTATCGAGAGAAGTCAAGAATTTAATAAAGTGGTATATGCCATGTTCCTGCAGGGGAAGACCAAATATTGCAAAACTGATATTTCTTCCCCAAATAATTTAAAGGTTGATTATAACTTTTTAAAAGAAGTGAAAATCAATTGGATTATAGGAGGGGAATGAGGAGGACTTAATGATTCTATAGACAATGTAGAAAGAAGCAAACAAAAAAACAAGAAATGTTTGAGAGGAAGAAGAATAACAAATGATGGCTTACTGTATTAAGTATTAAAATGGTATAAACTTGTAGTTAAAGTGTGCTTATAGCTCTAGATCAGGTAAATCAATAAAACAGTATAAGTCATCTGACAATAACTTTACCATATTTAAGTGTTTAGTACTTCTAAGAAAGGTATCACAGGGGTGCCTAGGTGGTTCAGTCAGTTAAGCACCAACCATGGCTCAGGTCATGATCTCACAGTTGGTGAGCCCCTCATTGGGCTACACGTCGCGAGTGTGGAGCCTGCTTGAGATTCTCTCTCTCCCTCTCTCTCTCTCTCTCTCTCTCTCTCTCTCTCTGCCCCTCCCCCCCCACACTATCTCTCAAAATAAATAAATAAACTCAAAAAAAAAAAAAAAAGCCAGGGCACCTGGGTGACTCAGTAGGTTAAGTGTTGACTTCAACTCAAGTCATGACATCACAGTTCATGGGTTCAAGCTCTGCATCAGGCTCTGTGCTGACAGCTCAGAGCCTGGAGCCTACTTCACATTCTCCCTCTCTCTCTCCCCCACCCCTACTTACACACTCTCTCTCTCTCACACACAAAAACAAATCAACATTAAATTTTTTAATAAAATAAATTAAAAAAGATATCACCTATCAACCAGGAGACAAAGGCTGCGTCTGTAAATGTTCTGGAACAATTTTTTCATTATTTGGAAAGAAAATAAGATGCTTACCTGACAGCATAATGTGAATCCCATATGAGTTAAAGAGGTAAATGCACCAAAAAGGGGAATTGAAACATTATTAAACTTGAGGAAAGTGACTATTTAATTGCTCTTGGGTGGGAATGGACTTTCTAATTATAAAGTCAATGAAGAAAATCACAAAGGAAAAAGATTTTCTTAACTTTATAAACATTTAAATGTTATGAACCTGAATATATTATAAACAAAATTAAAAGACAGGAAAAGAGAAGACATCAGAACTAAAACAATTTTTGCTATCCTCAATACGTGAAGATTTAATATAAATTCGTAATGGAAACATTGTGACAGGAATCTGCGCAAAGGATATAAAGAGACAATTCGCAGGAGAGAAAATACCATTAGCTAATAAACATAGGAAAAAATTAGCCTCCCGTGTAGTCAAAGAAATAAAATGTTAAATAATAATAGAGGATGTTTTGCCTACAAAACTGGCAACATGTTTAGATGGTACTAATCGGTGCTGGAGAAGGAAGAGTAGCACTCACATACACCCCAGGGGAAGTGAAAATCGATAAGGCCTTTACAGAAGGCCAAATGGTAATGTGTATAAGGAATCACTGAAAACATTCTAAGGCTTTTACCCATTAATTCTATTTGCGGTGCTCCATTCCAAAGAAATAATTTACGATTTAAAATGAGATTTATGTTTAAGCACAGTCTTTGTAGCATTATTTTTATTAGTACAAGTGAGACAAGGTAAAATAATCTATAGTATATATCCCACAATAAACGCTTTTGCATTCAGCAAATGTGTCATCATTTTTAATGGTGTGGGAAAATATCCACTTTGTTTTAAGTGAGAAAAAAATCATCATTTAGTAAATCAACTGTCATGTACAATATACATTTTATACCTCTAGAAAGTGACCCCATGTTAATGGTGGTTATCTATGGGTTATGTAATTTTGAGCAATTTTTGTTTTCCTCATACTTTTGTGTACATTTCACTTTTTTTCTAAAATGGTCTTAGTAATTTCAAATCAGGAAAAATGAGAACTTCATTACTGCTGATGAGCATTTATTACCTTATTTGTTTCTTATTCCCAAAACTCTCCAAAGGATAGACATTGCTCATAGAATACACATACTCTACTTATATGTTTCCCTCTTGATGAGATGAAAATGATAGATGTCTAACATATTTATTTCATAAGGATATTGTGAAGATAAATTGAGATAAAGATGGAAACATGATTTGGAAGAAAAAAATATAATAAAGATATAGTAAGTTGAATTTTGTCACCATACATGTCCCAAGTCAACACATTAAATAATTTTTGGTGACTATCAGGCATGGGCCTGTACCTCCAATTAAATAATAATGCCTATAAAGCATTAGTTAATAAATTAAAATAATGTATATCAACCTCTAGAAAGTGCTCTCCAGGACTTTGTCTGGCGTTGGGAATGTTCTCTAGCTATGTCCTCTGATATGGTAGCCATTGAGCCAAACAGCATTTGACATGTCACTGGTGTGACTGAGAAACAGAATTTTTATTTTTTTTAGTTTTTACTTTTTGATATGAAATTTATTGTCAAATTGGTTTCCATACAACACCCAGGGCTCGTCCCAACAGGTGTCCTCCTCAATACGCATCACCCACCCTCCCCTCCCTCCAACCCCCCATCAGCCCTCAGTTTATTCTCAGTTTTTAAGAGTCTCTTATAGTTTGGCTCTCTCCCTCTCTAGCTTTTTTTTCCCTTCCCCTCCCCCATGGCCTTGTGTTAAGTTTCTCAGGATCCACATAAGAGTGAAACCATATGGTATGTGTCTTTCTCTGTATGGCTTATTTCACTTAGCATAACACTCTCCAGGTCCATCCATGTTGCTACAAAGGGCCATATTTCATTCTTTCTCATTGCCATGTAGTACTCCATTGTGTATATAAACCACAATTTTTTTATCCATTCATCAGTTGATGGACATTTAGGCTCTTTCCATAATTTGGCTATTGTTGAAAGTGCTGCTATAAACATTGGGGTACAAGTGCCCCTATGCATCAGCACTCCTGTATCCCTTGGGTAAATTCCTAGCAGTGCTCTTGCTGGGTCGTAGGGTAGATCTATTTTTAATTTTTTGAGGAACCTCCACACTGTTTCGCAAAGTGGCTGCACCAGTTTGCATTCCCACCAACAGTGCAAGAGGGTTCCCGTGAGACACTGAATTTTTCAATTAATTTAATTTCAAAATACATAGCCACAAGTGGCAAGTGGATGCAGCTGTACAGTGTAGCATTGTTGTGGAGTGGGCATCTTGATCTTTAGTGCTTCCCATGCACTATCTTATTTGAGCCTCACAGTAACCTGCAACCCAGGAATTCTTTATACCCCCATTTTATAGGCAAGGAAGCTACGTGGTAAGGAGTGTGCTAATAAATTGTGGTACTGTAGGGGAGCCTGGGTGGCTCAGTCAGTTAAGCGTCCGACTTCGGCTCAGGTCATGATCTCGCGGTCCATGAGTTCGAGCCCCGCGTCAGGCTCTGGGCTGATGGCTCAGAGCCTGGAGCCTGTTTCAGATCCTGTGTCTCCCTCTCTCTCTGACCCTCCCCCGTGCATGCTCTGTCTCTCCCTGTCTCAAAAATAAATAAACGTAAAAAAAAAAATAAGTTGTGGTAATGTAATTCACCACCACATGGGCGATGACAGAGCCACTGTAATGCATTAGTCCGTATTGTCTCCCACACTAAATGCAGGGCCTGCCACCTGACAGGCACGTGCTAGTGGAAGTGACAAACTACAGGGAAGTCCGGGAATGCGGGAGGAGCAAGATGAAACCATGTCTTGCCCCTCTGTGGCAAATCCCTTCTGCATTGAACCCATTGCAATCCTCTTATATGTAGAAATCCGGCACCAGAAGTCCCCAACCAGGGGAGGGACTTGTCAGCAGGACATCAGGGAGGGGTGTTAAGGCCACACACACTTTTTTAGTTGCTGCTTTCTCCTGAATCAAGAACTTCACATTGAAAATATCTTACAGCCAGGGCCCCAGACTGCACACAGGTGAGAAGGCATATTTGTTGAGTACATTTGAAATACTTGGGCAGCTTTTAATGTACTTTACAGGATGTGACAAATGAGTGTCTGTGTAAATCAATAAACCTTTCTGTGAAGGGACTAATGGTTTTATGTGAATAGCAAAGCAATGCACATGGAAACCAGTACTCTTGTTTCCTGTCAGTATTTTTAAAGTTCACTGTCATAACTCTGTTCCCCTTGACCTTTATCAGTGATACCTAGCAGAGATTTGCGTTGCTAGTCAAGTTCTAACTGGACATCTCACCTATCAACCCTCGTTGGCTTTCCCCTCAGTGCCTGATAAATGCCTCTTTCCCACCTTGCCCTCTCTTAAATTGCTCACTTCTTAACATGTTGTGATTGATCTTTGAATAATAATCGACTTCCTCAGATTTAAGAATACTTCATTCCAGACTAATATAGGTGGCATTTTTTTTTTGCCTGGATACTTTAAAGTCAGTTTTATTATCATTGTGATGCACAATAATAAATACATTTGTATTTGAATGTTGGTAAGTGAAAGATCAATATGCACAGAAATTCAGGAATCCTCAAATGCTGTGAAACAAACTAATGCTCAAATGCTAACAGAAAATGAGGGCCTTTGGTTTTGAAAAGCAAAATACATGTCACCTAGAAGTATGACTAAGTCTTATTTCTGCTCACAAGCATGAGAAGATGATCTAACATCATTATGGCTGAAACCCTGTACTAGGATTTGCAAATTGCAACCAGCCCCTTTCAAACTCCTGACATACACTTACATGCAATTAATGCACAGAGCAACTCTGCTCTTTGCTCTTTTAAAGTAGTTCTTTATATAGTCCCGTCTTGATAGTATCCCAAAGCTACATTTTTCAAAGACAGTAATTCTAGGACAGCTTAAAGAAATACAAAGAGCCTGTTTTTTTATACAGGACTTCAAGTACTTTTTCTGTTGTAAATATATTATACTGACACAATCCTATTTCGTTCTACATGTTGTTTACTTAATGTATTTCCACCCAGAGGTGAAATATTTAAGTGGGATTGCATTGTGGGTATTATTTTGCTAATTAGCTTCCAAATGTGGGACTCCGGTTATGTAAATACAACTCAGCCTTAATGTGAATAGTGTTTTCTGGATCTAAAAAGACAGTTCCACGTCTGTGAAGTGTTAACTGCCATCACACTAGAGCAGTTGTCTGATTAATTACGATGGTGTGAACTTGGTCATGTTTTTGAGATGATGTTCCCTCCAGAGCAATTGACTAGATAATTGTGCTCTGGCTGCCATGGGACCTGAGTGGATCTCAGCAGGTGTGAGACCTGAGCCTGGAGCTGTCTCAACCTGTCGTCACTTACTTGATCAAAGGGAACATGCTCTGTGAAGATGTCTTCTCAAGTAAATTGGGCCCAAATCCTGCCACCTGGAAGGGTAAAATGAAGATTTATTTAATACTCAAACTATCAGAACCAGTTATCCAGATGATCAGTGTAATGGGTAGAAGGGCAGAAAAATTACAAAGAGAGGTCTCATATTCTTGTCTGCAACCTGGAGACTGGATTTGATAAAGTTGGGATCTCTTTCAGTTCCAGTCTTCTTGTGTCTTATACCAAGAGATGCATTATGATGGTCGGGTGGACAGTCATTATTTTACATCTCTGAGCTCCAGTTTCCTTTATTTATAAAATTACTCAGTTAGACTTGATATCCCAGTCTAAAAGGTAATAAAATGTATTCACGAAGCTGAAAGTTCCATGGGTCTGTGTTGGGTGGAGGCCAGGGATGCTGCCAAACATCCTGCAATCCAGAGAACAGCCCCTCAAAAACAACAACAACAAAAATCTGGTCCGAAATGTTAGTCGTGCTGAGGTTGAATAACCCTATTTTGTATGTATGTAGAGAGGGGTGTGTGTGTGTGTGTGTGTGTGTGTGTGTGTGTGTGTTGTTTTGGGTTTTTATTTATTTATTCTTTTCGGTTTTCATCTTTTTATTTTATGTGGTTTGCTCCAAGGCCAAAATCAATAGTAACGGGAATCACAAACATTTTGATTGGTACACCAGACTGATGTGTAAGACCTGGAAAACAGAAAATGTCATACAAGTTGCAAAGAAAAGTTCTTCTGGAGTTCACAAACATGATAGTAAGAGGAAGTAGTGTGAATGCATTAGGTGTTAACATTTAGAACAGTACTTGTAACTGCTCCTTTCTGACAATTCTAGGACCTTGTTGCAAGCCCTTCATATGTCACTGCTGATTTCCTTCAACATGAAATAGGACTTTACAAAACTCTTCATAGACCTTACTTTTGGGGTACTTGAGTGGTTCCTATTCATACAGTGCTGGCATATGCTGTACACACACACACACACACACACACACACACACACACACCACATACTCTCTCATTATATAGAAGAACTCTTCATATATAATTTGCTCTAACCAGATCAACAAGACATTGTTTTCCTCGCCATCTGTTGAGACATGGAAATAAGCTTTGCTGTACACAGCCCTACATTTCATCTATGTTTGTCTTAATGAGACTTCATTCTGGTTTGGTTACCCTTCTCTCTGATCAACAGATTGCATCAAAGTCTGGCTTAGAGAAACGAGGCCAGCTAGGCTCTGTGAGTTCTGGCAGGAGTTGGCTGATCTCCTCAGGGACTCAAAGAAGGGAACAAGTGAGGGCCGTATATTTCAGAATTTTGTAAAAGAGATTGTTTGAACCATGACAGAAGTAGAAGTCTGATTGTCTTCATCATCTTTTAAGAATATATGATTTTATGATGATTAGTATTGCGGTAATTACTATATAAATTCGAGGACGTCTGGGATTTCATAGCTGGAAAAGGCTTTAGGGAGTCTGGCAAGTTTACGAGGGGAGAAAAATAAAGTCAAAAGAAATTAAACACCTTGATCACTGCCGCAGTAAGTGGCTAGAATTTGAAACCCTGTTTTCTCTGCCACATCATGCTGCTAGAAAATGTTTTTAAGACCACCAAACTCAACTAAAGAACCAGATCACTGGATATCACACTATGCTTATACTTAAAATATCTCTACGAGACGTCATCTAGGTATAAAATACCTCCTGAGTAGCATCACTGGGTAAGTACACAGTGTGCACAGAGATTCAATATTATCTTGGTAGAGCGATGTGTAATTCAAACAGAAAAAGTCTTTTAATAAAATTGGTGGCTGCTAGCTTTCAGCCTACATGTCTATTATTGTACCTGAGCTGAGCTATAAGCTGAGGTGTTTACTCTTCTTTTATCCTAGCCCTCAAAAAGGAATTACATTTCAGTTCTCCTCATCCCTTATCACCCCAGGGTCCCAACTGCTTAAAAATATCTGCCAGCTCCCACCCACTTACCCACACAAAACAGCCCAGGAAATTTTAAAAGCTGGATTGAGAGGAATTAGGACGGTATATAAATGTGTTAGCTTTCTTCTTTCCCCACTGTTTTCAAAGCAAATCCTGCTGCTTTGCCAGTTCTCTAAAGAGGAACGGGAAATCATCCCACCCCCTTTCAGCTCTTGGACTTGGAAACAGGAAATGTGGTTTTTACAAGGATATTTAGTTTAGGGTAACATTTGGGAGTTCAGAATGGTAAGGTGTTTACAGTACTGATTTAGAATACCTGTGATTCTGTCAGGTCTGTGTGAGCTAAAGACACTCAGTAAATGTCTTTGAGCCTCAGGTTGCTTCTCTACAAAGTGGAGAGAAAAACAGATTCTCCCTTTGAAGATGAAGTATATTACGTGCTGGACACCGAGCCTGGCACATGGTCATCATCAGTGCTTGTTAACTGTCATTGCCACCATCATCATCATTTTGTAGAGCTCCTCCCTTTTTCTTCTCCATCCCAGGTACAGCAATGGCTCCAGCCCTGGCTTTGTCTTAAATTAGACCCATGCTTACAACTCCTGGACACACCTTTTCCAGAAGTTACTCTCACATCTCAAATATACAAAATTGAATTCATGATTTCTTCAGAATTATTTTGAGAGCTGCCACAAATTCAAGGGTATCTCCTCTCTCATGACCAGATCTTGTTTAGATTTTTTTTTTTTGTAACCCGAGTGGAAATCTCTAGACACCAAATGATACAAATAAGTCCAGGGGTTTTATATACCCTTGTAAGTTCCAGCTAAAGACCAAACCCAGACTAGATTAGCCTTAGACACAATGCTACCTGTTGCACTCTATCCTTGTAGAAAGGCAGACAGCTTCCATTTAGGGCAGCTGTTGCCCACTCGTGTTGGAAGTAGATGAAAGTGGGGAGCAGGGCTGAAGGTTGCCTTCCGTTGACTCTCCACTGTCCGTCTCCTCCACCTGTGTGGAAGGGCAGTTGTCCTGAGTGGAAAGGCCAGAAGTCATGCATCATAATTAAAGTGAACCACAATCTTCCTAAAGCTTAATATGTTTTCCTTGTGGATTCTTAAGCAAAGGGACGTTATTCTTCCCTAAAGAGAGAGGGAAGAGTTAGTGTGAGCCACTGGCATGACTGAACAAAAGAACTTCATGAAGGGGCGCCTGGGTGGCTCAGTCGATTAAGTGTCCAACTGCAGCTCAGGTCATGTTCTCACAGTTTGTGAGTTTGAGCCCTGCATCGGGCTCTGTGCTGCCAGCTCAGAGCCTGCTTCTGATTCTGTGTCTCCCTGTCTCTCTGCTCCTCCCCTGTTCTCTCTCTCTCTCTCTCTCTCTCTCTCTCTCTCTCTCTCTCAAAAATAAATAAACATTAAAAAAATTTTAAGAATTTCATGAAAACGTGCCAACAATGGAAGAAAGAGGAGAGGAGTTAGGGTGACTACCAGCAAATCTTGCGTAGGAACCAGGCTTATACGTTTGTGGCCATTGTGTCTTCTCTGCAGGAAGGAAAAAAAATCATTACGTAGCAAACCAATAGACTTTTTTCTAAAAATCTCCCATAATATTGTTTATCTCACTTTGTTCTCCATTTCTACTAAAGACCTTATCGCACTCTCAGAGACCTGAGATAAAAACCTTCATGACATCTTCACTTCTCAGCTCTCCTCCTCATGTAGCTCCTGGTTGGGAGCTGATGAATCTGTTTTGAATTGTCTCTCAAATGCATGTCTTTCTCCCCCTCCTCCATGTCGTCCTTGATAGTCATGTGTTTTCTCATCTCTCTCTCTTCTCTTCACTCCCTTCAGTCACTGGTGCTGGGGTTAGTTAGTGGAAATAAGCATTTGTGGGGCACCTGGGGGGCTCAGTTGGTTGAGTGTCTGACGTTGGCTCAGGTCATGATCTCATGGTTCATGGATTTGAGCCCCATAGCAATCTCTGCACTGACAGTGTGGAGCCTGCTTGGGATTCTCTGTCTCACTCTGCCCCACCCACACTCGTGCTTTCTCTCTCTTTCTCAAAATAAATAAACTTAAAAAAAAAAAGGGAAATATACATTTGCTCCTGTTCCTTCACCCTGACATCTGGCTCCTTCCATCTCTGTGGCCTTATCCCTAACTAGTGTCACCTTCTATCTACTCACTGACCTGTTACTGTGGAACTCAGCTCCCCAAACCCACTGAGGCCCTTCCAGAAATGCCTGGCCCTCATGTCCTGCCCAGTGCTCTATCACTTATTTGTGGGTTTGTTTGTATAAGCATGTGTGCATATGTTTGTGATGTGTCGTACAGAAAGGAACTTGAAATGTCCATTGACAGATAAGAATGATAAAGCAAAGAAATTAAGTAACTGCCATAAGGTTAACAAATGAAATATTGCCAGTACCATGGACTCCTGCACGGGCTCCTCTCTTACCACAGCTTCCTTTCTCCCTACTAGAGATACTAGTTAATCTGATTTCTGTAACGATCCTTCTCTTACTTTTGGGGGGAAAAAAAAGTAGAGTTTTACTTTTTATATATGTATTTCTAAACAATGTAATTTAACTTTTTCACTGTTTACTCTGTATAGGAAATCATGTCAGTGCATTGATGTATGTGTGTATTGTGTGTGTGTATATTTATATATGTGTGTATATGTATGCAGGTACACACACACACACACACACACACACACACACAGCCGACCCTTGAAAAACATGGGTTGGAGCACCAAACCCCTACACAGTTGATATTCTGCATATAATTTTTTGATCCCAAAAACTTAACTAATAGCCTTACTGATAATATAAGCAGCCGATTAACACGTATTTCATGTGTCATATGTACAGTATACTGTATTCTTACACTAAAGTAAGCTGGAGAAACAAAAATGTTAAGGAAATCATGAGAAAATATGCTGCATTTGGAAAAAATCTGCATATAAGTGGACCCTTGTGGTTCAAACCCCTGTTGTTCAAGAGTCACCTGTGTGTATACATACACACATGTATGTTTAAATATACATCTTGCTTCTTTTGCTCAGTGCTGTGATTGCAAGATTCATTCATGTAGTTTTATTCCACTGTATTTTACTTCTATGTAGTATTCTCTCATATAAATTTACCACAAATTATCCAATGCACTGTAAATTTTCATTTGAATTCTCTGTGGGAGCTGATAAGAACAAAGCTGTTGTGAATACACGTATATGGGCATCCTAGTATATATGTTCACAGGTATGTATAGTTAATATACCTAGAAATGGCATTGCTGGGTCAGAATGTATGAGTGTCCTCCTTTATCAGGTTAAGCCAAACTCTTCTTTATTTGTTTTTTGTTTTGTTTTGTTTTAATATGAAATTTATTGTCAAGTTGGTTTCCATACAATATCCAGTGCTCATCCCAATAGGTGCCCTCCTCAATATCCATCACCTACCCTCCCCTCCCTCCCACCCCCTATCAACCCTGAGTTTATTCTCAGTTTTTAAGAGTCTCTTATTGTTTGTAAGCCAAACTCTTCTAAAATGGGTATAACTAATGTACACTCCCACCTGTGGTATCTCAGAGTTCTTGTTGCTAACACTTGCATATAAAAATTTCACTTTGTGCCTGTCGTGTGTGTGTGTGTGTGTGTGTGTGTGTGTGTGTATGTGTATGTGTGATGGTATATCTTTGTACTTTTATTTGCATTTTTTAAGTAACTTCCTCTTTGGCGTAAAATGATTCCTGGAACACAGATGTCTGCTCTTGTTTTCTTCCCATTTGTCCTTCAGTTCCTGAATAGCTCAGAAGTCAAATAATCCTATTCCTCAAGTAATTCCCAGTTAATACCTCAAATTGAATCACCTGCTTCTTGGTACCGGGGAACAAATACCCATTCCTCAAGATTTTGAAGAAAAAAATATAAGTAAATATAGTCTGAGAAATGTCTGAGACCAGACGTTGTCTTCCTCTAAGAAGCAGGTGATTCAGGTTGAGGAATTACTTAAAAGTCATAGATTTTCTATGTCTGAAGCACATCTTGGGGGTGGGGGAGATATGTGTAAAGGTTGCTTTTGCTAAGAATTTTAGAGTACCTAAATTGTTGGCTCTGTCATGATTGGAAAATGCTTGTTACATCTTGAGCTCAAATATGTAATTTGTTGAATTGCTGAAATTTTCAATTTTAATAGGCATAATTTGACGGTGCTATTAAATGTTTGGAATAATAGAATGTTTGTATCAGCCTTTAAAGACACACACTCATCAGACCCACAAATCTTCACTTCCCTAAATCCACACATGTCTGACTCTCAAAAGCAGTCTTTTGCAAGCTGAATGCATCAGTTTTCCTCTTCCAGCTTGTGTGGGGTTGGGGACAGGGCCTGAGAAGTGGTGGATGAAAGAGTTTCAGGGGAGGGGTCATGAGGCTAACCTCCTTAGCAAGTTCAGAGGTGAAGGAAGGCACCTCATTAAATGAAGGAGGAGGTCCCTGTGCTATCAGCTTTATGACACTTTATATGACACTTGAGTTTCTGAAACTAAATCGCATAAACAGACCTCAGGAAGAGAGCAGAGCTGGGAATGACATCAAGCTGAGAGGCCTGATGGTCACTGCTGAGTCAAGTAGGTTCCTGAATAAAATTCCAAGCAGAGCACAATCAGTAAACCCTTTTGTATTAGCAGATATAAATGGGTACATTTACCCCATCGGAGAGATAGTCTCAAGATCTATGATAGATGGGAATAATGGTGTGTGGAAGGAAGCTCATACCAGCTTTGGAGATCCAACTGTTATCTTTTCAAGAATTTTGTGAGCCTGTCATTAAACACACCAAGTATTATTAATTAAATTATGTAAGTTACATTTAATGGCAAAGACAATACACACTCAAAACTCATCACTTCCTGATTATTTTACATTTTACTATTTTTTATTAACTTTTTAATGTTTATTTTTGGGAGAGAGAGAGAGTGAGAGTGAGAGCGAGCCTGAGTGGGGAAGGGGCAGAGAGAGGGAGACACAGAAGCAGGCTCCAGTCTCTGAGATGTCAGCACAGAGCCCGACACGGGGCTCAAACTCATGAACTGCGAGATAATGACCTGAGCTGAAGTCAGATGCTTAACCAACTGAGCCACCCAGGCACCCCATTTTACTATTTTTTTACATTAGTTGGAGGTGTACAACATTGTGATTCAACAACTGTATATATTATGCTCACCACAAAGGTAGCTACCATCTGTCACCATACAACAATATTAAAATACCATTGACTGTATTCCCTTGACTATATTCCCTATGCTATACCTTTAATCCATGACTTATTCATTCCATAGCTGGAAGCCTGTACCTCCCATCCTGCCCCCATTCCCATCAGTTACCAGTTTTTTCTCCATATGTATGGGTCTGTTTTTGCTTTTGCTTGTGTGTTTGCTCATTTTGTTATGTTAGATTCCACCTATGAATGAAATCATATATCTGTCTTTGACTGACTTTGTTCACTTAGCATATACCCTCTAGTTCCATCCACGTTGTTGCAGATGACAAGATCTCATTCTTTTCTATGGCTAAGTAATATTTCGTTGTGTATGTAGACCATATCTCCTTTACAAATTCATGTATTGATGGATATTTGGGCTGCCTCCATAGTTTGAGTAATGTAAATAATGCTGCAATAAACATAGGGGCACGTATCTCATTTCAAATCAGTGACACCATTTTACTATTATCTGAGCTCTATATCCTATATGGTGAGGACACTATATGATGATATGCTACCATGCATCTCCTCCCAACTTTGTGTTTGGGGCCTTGGACTCAATCATGGTGGCAGTATTTACACCATGGAAATTGGAAAAGACTTCCAAGTGGGACTCTTCTCTCCCAGCAGATTGTTAAACATTTGCCAGCACATTCCCAAAGAGGAGTTTGTTTTGAGGAGGTGAGAATGTGGTCCCGCTGCTGGGAGGTTGTGCGCAGCTCTTGTCTCAGGTCCCCGAGCCATTGGCTAGCCTGTGTCTCCCTCAGCCTGGCTTGATTGTTCTTACTCCATATCAGTCTAAAGAGTTTAGTTGGACTTTTCTGTTATAGTTTATAGTACCGTGTGTAGGGGCGGGGATGGAATCTGCAACGGTGGTGATTTCCCAACACGTCATATCTGTGGCCTTGGCAAGTGGCAAGGGTTTGAAGGTAAGTTTGAGAAGAATCAACAAACAACACCTTGGACACATAAAACAGAAGTGTTTATTCCCCTAACCAATTAAAATTTCTTTTTATAATCATAGCTGCAGTCTACATCCCTGGGAAGTAAGGATTGTACGTGGAAAGGGTCAGAATTACAAATGGTCTGGTTACCCTTCTGCATCCCAGGCAGTGCAGGATGGAGGAAACAACATGGCCTGCCTTCATTGAGCCAGGGGTTGGGGGGATGTCAACCACCCTGCACTGTATGTGGCGGGTGCTGTAGCCAAGGGGTGGCAGGGAATAGGCACCTAAGAACAGGTGGCACCCTGTTCTTAGTGGATCAGTGGCACCCACAAGCCAGAGAGATGACTATTTCATATGTTCAGTTTGGGAAGAACCAAGTGGGACATGGTTCATTTCAACTGCCCTATGACATAGTAGAGATTCTCATGATCAAGTCCTTCTAGGCCTTACAAGAGAGCCCAGTAGGTGATCACTTGTGACATGGCTTCAAGGTGAAATGCGATGGCTTATCCTAGACCAACCTACACCCCTGCAAACCTGCCTGCTTTCCCGCTTTCTAATTCAGCCATTGCTACAATTAAAGATTCACTCCTTAATCCTCTCTTAAAATGCAAATCCTCTTAGTGCTTTATTTATCAGCTGTGAATCTTAATGTGAAGGAAGTTGGGAGTATCTCTGTGATAGCGAGTTTTCTGCAGGGGAGGGTGGTAGATAAATGGGCTCTGGCAAGTGGGAATGAGGAGTAAGAGAGGGAGGGAAAGGAGAAGAGAAGGCTTCAGATGAAGGGAGCCAGTGCCAGAAGCTGACCTATGTGCAAGGCTGTTTAAAAGACCCAGGTGTGAGGGCCCATGTTACACTGCTCTTGGCTAGAATCTCCCCAGTCCACAAAGACCCCCTGGCTGACGCCTCTCCCCCTGCAGAAGCCTGTGAGCTGCCCAGATTCAGATGGGAGTTGTTCTACAAAGGGCAGGAGGAAACGGACATTGATCGAATCCTGTAAGGGGCCAGGCGCTGTGTTAGATGTACCTTACATTCATCATGCCATTCAACATCAAAGGAGTGATGGGTATTCCTTTTCCTCTTGTTTACCAAGGAAAGACAGGCTCAGAGCCCAAGTGACTTGCCTGCGGTCATGGCAGGCAAGAGGCAGCACCAGGATCCAAATAAACAACTTACTTGACTTCAAAGGCCAGGCCTCTTTCCATTATAAAAAATAAGAATAAAAAGGAAATTAAAAAAGCACACTGTGTCCTCCCATTAGAATCTCAGACTTTGCTCCTAGGATGATATACCCTTCTTACCACTCCTACCGCCTCCCAACTCCATACATGGATTTCTTTCCTGAATGTCCCCTGTAGGCAAGAAAATTATGGAGCTTTCTTTTCTGTTTCTACTGTGAAAGCATTACCTTTTATTATTTTTCAGATACAATACAATATCAAATAATATTTGTCCAAGTGACACACATTTTTTCCTATTCACACACACACACACACACACACACACACACGCACACATGCACAGAAACAGAGACACACATCAATATATCCTCTAAGGGACTGTTTCTCCCCAGTGAGAATCACTGAGGTAAGAGGAGAGAGGCGGACTCATAAAATGAGTAAGAGAAAGCAAAGCACAAGCTTGTATGTTTTCATCTACATGAAGTGAGAATCTTTACAGTAGGTGCTCTCCTAGAGGTACACAGATGATACATTGTGGAAGCAGAGAGCAGGCACCTGTTCCACTCAAGAGATTTTTGGGGGCTTCTGGTGGAGAAGACACACATGGCGGCCACCTCCAAATCCAGAAAAGCAGTAAGAAACTCCTGAGCCGTTCAAAGTTGGCAACAGCTGGGGGTGGTGCAAAGTAACCACTGCCTTCATTCTGAAACTGATCCTACTGAGACACTGGTTCTCAAAATACAGTTCCTAGACCAGTAAGCATCAGCACCACCTAGGAACTTGGAGATGCAAATTCATGGGTCCTTCCCTGGATGGGCTGAATCCAAACACGGTTGGTGCCCGACAAGCTGACCTAACAAACACACCAAGTCACCCTAATGCATACCCAAGTTTGCAAACCACTGGTCTAGAGCCCCACCTAAGGATTTAAATTCTGGAAGTACACAGAAGTTTCACTGTGAAATGTTTTCTATTTAATTCTTCAAAAATGAACCTGCAGACAGGTCCTACATAACACGTTCTCATTGCATGGGATTCTGAACTCCTTGAAAGAGGGATAACATTTTATTTCAATTTATGTGCCCATTGCCTTGTTTTAGGCCTGGACTTAGTGACTATCCCTAAGGTCTTGAGAGTGCAAGAGCAAGGACATTTTGGTGATATGTCTTCATGTTTGGATACACAAGTGTCCATGTTCATTCCTGTTGTGGATGGGCACAGCTCATAACTATTTCCTGAATTTTTTAGGATGACAGAATTTTCCTCCAAAATGTATAGGAGCCCTAGACCCCACCTGGGTATAAGAGACTATTGCTCTTAAATAGAGTCAGTGGGAAACACCCCTTAGCCACCTATCTCTAGCACAGTCACTACAGTGACGGGCTACGATAAGGTGAATGATACAGACCCCATCAGGTTCATTTGATGGTGATAAAGGGAAGGAGATTCAATATCCAAGTCCAGTTCTTGGTGTCGTCCTTTGTACTCAGGCTTTCCACCCCTCTACTAAATCAAAATGTGCATACTTGGATGGCATGCTTAATGGCAGACTTAGCCCCTCCTGTGGTGATTTATGCTCCTAGTGTTTCTAGGCAGCTTTCAAAATAGAACAGACTATGGTGTAATTCTGGATTTTGGGGGCATGCCTTGTTTTGTTCAAAAGGCTGGATGTGAGGTTCCTTGGCCCAGAGACCAGAGTTGGATGGCACTGTAGTTAGCAAGTAAGTTATTTAACTAGAGCACACAGGACCCCAATTCAGGGTGGGAGTTGTAAAGGAACACACTTTCCCAAATAGCCTTCTTACCCTTATTCTGACCTGTGTACCTTTGCTGAACTGAAAGATTTTTGGTCAGATGGGAAGACACATTCTGAAAAAGACCACCTTTTGCAGCAGAGGTAGCCACAGGGATGCATCCTTTTTAAGTTCTGTGGATTGGACTTCTCTTCTTTTTCTTTTTTCCTTCCTCTTTCCGCCTTCTTTCCTCCAGACCACAGTATCCCTGCTGCATTTCTACTGCTTTCATTTGCACAGCATCAGTTTGTTCTTGTTCATCACTCTTGAACCCAAGTTATTCTCTGCAGTGGATATTTACTGGTGCCTGACATTATTCACTTTCATAATAATTTGGCAGCATCTACACCCAGGATTCTATCATGGTGGGATAATTTCCAATTCCTAATACAAGCCAGATGTCATTTGCTTGGTATTTTGTTCAAAATTGTAATACTTCTTTTATTCATTCCAATGAGGACTTTTGCTGTTGGTTTGAATGCCTATTGAGTAGGCTCATTCAAAGGTCAAGTTCCCTCTTCCTACCTCAGGTAAAATTAGCCGATTATTTTTCCCTCTAATCTTATTGTATGATAGCTTTCAATGTGAGAAATTAATTTGTTTCCTCTATGAGGCTATTTCCTTCTTTGAGGTAGCCCCTATTTTGTACATCTTTGTAGCCTCCATAGAATATTTCTTGGAGAACAGTGAGAGATCAGTAACTGGATGTATGCAGGGAAAAATTGATGTTCTGGCTCATCTCCTAAATATGTCCATTCCACTTATCTATTGCTGTGTAACCTTTGAGGCCTAAAATGACTGTCTTATTTTTCCCACAACTGTGTGGGTCCTGAATTTGAAAAGGACACAGCTGGATTCATTTCCAACCTAGAATTAGAGGATCCATTTCCAAAATCGCTTCCTTGCTCCTATATCTGGCTTCTCAGTGCTCCCTGGCCTGTATCTCTCCACAGAGCATCTCATCCTCCAGGGCCTCTCCGTGTGGCCCTGGCCTGATACCACGTGAACATACCAGCTTTCTTACGTGGCAGCTCAAGACTCCAAGAGCTAGTGTTCTGAGAGGCCAAAGTAGAAGCCAAAACACTCATGGTCTAGCCTTGGAAGTCCCCATAATGGCACTTCAGCTACATTCTATTAGCCAGGCAAGTCAATAAGGCCAGTCCAGAGTATAGGACATACATCATAAAGCATTTTCAGTCATTTTTAATCTACCGCTATGGTAATACTAGTGATGAGTGAAATTAACATTTTAGGAACAAAAACCCAATTTCTCATACTGCTTAGTGTAGAGAAGTAGAAACTTTAAATATTCTGCCAGTTGTCAAAATGTGTCAGATGATGTATACTGTTTGTTGTTGTTTGGAAACTATAGATAGCATAATAATAAATTGACATATGTAAAGAGTAAAAATTGTTTGTCATTTGTTTAACTTCCCACTTGTGAATAAGTGATTATCAAAAAGATACATCAGGATATATCTGTATGTATGTCTGTGACCACCACAGAGAGCACATAGGTAAAAGTGCCTGACATACTACTTGTGCAAACTCGCTGGTATTAAGTACATATAAATATCAAAGTGAGTTTTAGTTCCACCCAAAACTATAGTAAAATTTTAAATCTTACTCTTTTGAAAAGAGGCATATAAGGCATCATCCCGGTCCCAAAGGGCTTACAGTTTGGCTTGAGAGAATATTATCAATATTCATAAAACTATTAATCCCAATTGAAGGCATTATAATTAATTGTTAAAATGTATGACCCCCTCCTTATAATAGAGTTCACACTAATGAACATAGGAGTAATAGTGGGATTTAAAAATTGCTATTTGGTAACCATCACTGTATTAATTGTTTTAGGCAAAAAATTATCAACGATGCTAAAATATATGAACAATGTGTGGCTATTTAGATATTTGCATAATCTCAAAGACTTTGGGTAATTATATATTTTTGAAGTAACTTCCCACAAGATAGTTACTGATTATAAAGAGAAATACCTTTTTCATGGTCACATCTGGTGGATACCAACCTAATTGAGTGATGAAAGTTAGCAGGCTAGTCATGAGATAAATCTGCACCACATATCTCTTCATGTCATGTACCAAGAAGGACACGATATCATCGCTGTGATAGTTTTGCCAAAAATACTTATATGTAACCATGAGGAAGCATGAAACAAATGGATGCATCTACAGATGGATACTCTACGAAATAGCTGGCCTGTATTCTTGAAAAATATCAAAGTCACGAAAGACAAAGGAACTATTCCACATTACAGGAGACTACAAAGAAATGATAATTAAGTGCAGGGAACCTGGAGTTGATCCCGGACTCAATAAGGACATTAGGGGGATAATTGGTGAAATGTGAACAAGGTCTGTAGAGTGGACTAGGATTTTGTATGGAAGTTAATTCTTGAATTTGATAACTATACAGCAGCTATGTAAGAAAATGTATTTTTCGTAAAATACTCTTCACAGTATTAAGGGGTAAAGGGATATCATGTCTGCATCTTACTTTGAAAAAAATTCTTTTAGTGATCTCTGATTTTAAACAAGTAATAAAGTAAGTGTGGCAAAAAGGTAACCTTTTGAGGCATTGGGAGTGAAAGGTAGGAGGATTCTTTGTAATGGTTTCCAAATAGTTTTGTACATCTGAAATTGCTTTTTAAACTTTAATATACACCCCCATTTTAGCTTTTGAGGTTCATGTTTGAATCAGACCACAAAATATTGAGTGGGATTTAGAAGGGCCACTAGGGAGGTGGGGCAGACTCCAGGTTAATGCAGCAGAAGCAAAGGCGTGCAGGCCAGGAAACAAGATCTGGGTCCTCACGAGAGACCCAGGAGGCTGGCCTGCCTTGAGAGATGCCATATGCTCTCAAGCAGCAAACACAGATAGATGGATGTTGGATAGGTGAGTGGGAAGGCTATGGAAGGTAAAAAGCCTACAGTGGAATTGTTACTTAATGCAGAGGGAACTTTTTTGCGCAGAAATCTCCTACCTTTGGTTATGGAAGAGGATGTTGTGTTATTCCATTCAGGCCACTGTAACAAAAAACCATGTCTGGGTGGTATATAAACAACAGAAATTTATTTCTCACTGTTCTGGAGGCCAGGAAGTCCAGTATCATGCCTCTGGCATGGTCAAGATCTGTTGAGGGTCTGCTTCCTGGTTCACAGCCAGCGCCTTCTTGCTGTGTCCTCACATGGTGGAAGGGAGCTAGCAAGGTCTCTGGAGACTCTTGTATATAAATCTAATCCCATTTTGGAGGATTCAACCTTCATGTCCTAATCACTCCCAAAGACCACCCCCCCCCCATCTCCTAGTAGCATCACATCAGGCATTACAATTTCACCATATGGAGTTTGGGGGAACACAGACATTCAGTCATCAAAGATGTATTAAGCTAATTTATGGTATAGAGAGATTTCAAATATAATAAGCATTTAGAGAATTAATGTACAGCAGCAATCTAGAAGCATCAGTCTGTTCAGTCATTTGTAAGTTTTGGCTAACATTTATTCACTGAGCAAGACCTTTGAAAAACATCGTTCCTTTTAAGTATATATTAATTTATACCCATCCTCCACAGTAAACCCAAACGATATAGATTTACTCTAGAAAGCTATTCAGTTTTATAAAAATGTGTGAGAACTTTAGAGATGAAATCAGGAACTTAGATCCCGGCAACTGGGGGTTGTGAGGAAACCACATGGAGCTCTAAATCAGGAAGTAAGTCTGGCAAAAGTTTTTGGTTGTTATAGAAGGCAAAACTGAATACCAAGACCCAGTACATTTAGTTAGCATGCATGCTCTAATTACATCCTCTGAGTATACTGAGTTAATAACGTAATTTCTTAAAGTTAAAAAAGACCTGTGTTGTCATTTCTGTAAGTTTCAGTAGTAACACCTACTTCTCTTTTCCTCTCTCCCTGTCCTTTCCCATCCCTGCCATAAAATTATCCACTGTTTCTTTAAATCACATTTAATTAAGGTTTGTTTTGTTTGTTTCTTTCTTTTGTTTTCTTTTTCCCCTGTTGCCTCATCTTGGTAGCAGGTAAATCCTGAATTTCTAATAAGTGCAAATGCATTAAAGAAGATCACAGGTTCAAGATTATTTGAACTTCACCGGCATAATTGTTAATATCTCTATTGTCCCCTGGGATATGTAGGATTACATCAATTAAATTGGTCTCTGTAACAGAACGCATTAACCATAAATGTGACGACTTTGTCTTCCCCAGAACCCTTTAGGTATTTAATTTGCTTGCCTGTAATAGATTGTCAGAGCAGTAAACGTGAGGCAAGTAATGTAAGTGGTGTAATGATGGTAATTATCTGAATGGATCGATTGTAGTGTTATTGCAACATGATATTGTGGGTAGGAGTGAGAGAGAGACATCCCATATAAATTCTCATTTTCAGCTTTACTTCCTTACACAGTTTTTCCAAGACGTTTAAAGTGAAAACAATGTAAACTGGCATTGCCATTCTCTCCTTTATCTATTCCCATTATCCTTTGTGTGGTTGCCTTACTGAAACCAGCAGACCCCACACAAGCTCAGTTTCTCCAAAGAAAGCAGCGACTTTATAGAATTGGAATTCTGGCAGTTTCCCTGTGATTCACAGTATTCAAATATTTGAACTGGAAGTCGCTTTGTAGATTGGCTAGGCTGTTCCCTTCATTTATTACCTAAAGAACTGTAAACCCAGCAACATTAAATGGCTCGCTAAAGGTTTCATGATGGGTATTGCCATATAGACTGCCACACTGGGGCTAGAACCTAGAACCGGTCCTCCCACCTCGACTGAGGGGGACCTGGGAGGTAACACCAGCTGCAGGTATGAATGAAGTTCAGTGTGACAGGCCACAGCAGTCCCTGAAGGAAACGGCAGCGAGCAAAAGGAAACAGCTTTCAGTTGAGTATTGGGAGGTGGGGGTGGAAATGAAGAGAAGAAACAGCCTAGGAATAACCAATATTGAATAAGCAGATAATCAGCGGAGGTGGAATCACTGGGCTGTGTAGCAGATGTCTACCCATGACAAGAATGTAGGAAAGAAGTCAAAGTCAAGTATTAGTACTGGTACCTGAAGAAGAAACAGGGGTTTGAATCCTGGGACTCAAACCAGGAATAGGGTGAGATGATCTAACACTAGCAAGACCACATCCAAAACGGCTTCTCCCAGCAATTTCCCTCAACTTTTGTGCCCCATTGTCATTTGATCACTCGACCTGAATTTCATTGTTGATTAAACTAACAAACTGGTCTAAAGCTGGGGCTTTTAATATATCTGTCAAAGAAAACATTGCAGTCATCAGAGGCACAAAGAAAACCACATATGACCCATGTCTTCTGAGTTACTGGAAAATAGAACATTAGAACTCCAAATCACTGTTAAGTAGAAAGATAAAAATGAAATATCCACAGAACAAAGGCTACAAGCCTGTGTGTCCCAGGCGAGGGTGGGAGCAGAGGGTGTGGGGAAAACATTCCCAGTACTGGCCATGGATGGAGACCGGAAGTGCCTAGTGCTGGCTGTAGGGCAGGGCTTGAAAGTGCGGGGGACCTGAGATAACTGTCTCAGAGAAGCAATGTTTCTGGAGAGAGGGAAGCAAGGAAAAAGGAAGAGGTGCCATTTGAAGATCTGGTTCTGATAGAAAAAAGGAAGAGGGAAAATTCTAAGATGCTAAAGAAATGAAGAAAAATATATGACCACCTCCTCCAATCATCATGTGTTAAAGAAGCTAAAACAAGGATAGGTGCAGGGTCGAAGAACGGGACATGAATGTGAAACATGCTGATTTAAGCAGAAAGAATGTGACAAGAGGATTGGTAGGAATTGTGGCATATGTAATTGCAGAGAGCCAAGGGACATCATTGTAACTTGATAGTAACAATAAAGTAAGACACAGAAGGGAGTAGAGAACACTATAAATGAACCTGTAAGAGGTGGAGGGCCATGGAGGACAAGGGGTGGGAGAGGAAGTGACCCTTTGCTGAGTATATCTTTTGGTATAGTTTTGACACTGGGAATCATATTAACGCTTTCTGTATTCAAAAATGGAAGTGAAATGCACAAGAAGAGAAATTAAATATTACTACCATCAGCATCAGAAACAAATGGACTGAACTCCAGGAAGGAATGAATAGCGTAACCATTATGAAAGGGGGACAATTACCAATCTAGTAACTTTGAACACAATATTGTTACTATATATACCTGCATTCTAAAGAAAAAAACAAATTGTGAACTCTTCTTACTACTGTTTTTCATAGTGTAACAATTTTGTATGCGCAGTAGGGTTGAATAAATGAGTAAATGTAATAATAGTGAATGCCTGTGTTCTCCTTGCAGAAAAGGAAGACACAAATAAGAAATGGAGAAGGCAAGGAAGAATTCTGTAGGGGATGGAGTGTGTGTGTGTGTGTGTGTGTGTGTGTGTGTGTGTGTGTAGGTGTAGTGAAGAGAAGAAGAGAGAAACCCTTTTACTGAAAGGGACTGGAAGAAATGACCTCTCAGTAGCAATGGGAACACATTAATACTCAGATCATAGTTTCCAAATATCATTCCCCAACAAAAAGCAAACATGATTCCTTAGAGAAATGGCTCATTTCAGGAATGGGGCAGAGAAAAAGCAAAGTGGGCTTGAAACATTTTCTTGTGCCTAAAAAGAGTCTTTTCTCAAAATTATGGAAATATGGGGGCTCGGTCGGTTAAGCATCTGACTTTTGACTTCGGTTCAGTCATGATCTCATGGTTCATGGGATCAAGCCCTGTGTGTGGCTCTATGCTGACACAGCCTGTTTGAGGGTCTTCTCTCCCTCTGTCTTTGCCCCTCCCCAGCTTTGTGCTCTCTCTCTTTCTCCAACTAAATGAATAAACATCAAAAAAAAAAAAGATGGAAACATGTCAAAAGGCACAGGTTACAAGGGTTCACCTTTCTAAAGTTGGAACAATTTGGGCATCAAAATAAATTCAGTAATGACTTAGAACCCTTTCAATAATACAAGAGCCCATGTATTCATATAGGTAAATAATAAATAGGAAAAGCACTTTCTTAGAAAAAATGCAAACTCATAAGTGTAAGTAGAATAATGGAGTGAGAAATCAACGTGTGCAAACATAATAATCATTGATTCAGGCAAGATGCAATGGTTGCTAAGATAAATTGATAAAAGTTTGATGAGAAATAGTATATTTTCATAGTCTAAAAATATCTCTGCATGATTTATTTATTAACTACAAAAGGCAAGTGATTTTGAAATACATTTGGCAGACCCCACCTTAACCACATGATCAAAGTTAACATGTCCAATAACAGGTATATGGATATTACATAATTATGTGCACTGAGAAGGACCCAGCATCACACACACACACACACACACACACACACACACACACACACACACCATTTTTGTGCTATTCCTGACAAGTGTACAAGAGGAAACTTGAAACAGACCCAAATTAAGGGACATTCTACAAAATAGTTGACCTGTATTCTTCCAAGAAAGAAAAAAGGAAGGAAGGAAGGAAGGAAGGAAGGAAGGAAGGAAAGAAAGAAGGAAGGGAAGGAGGGAGGGAGGAAAGAAAAAAAGAAAAATAAATTAATGACATGAAAGACCAAAGGATTGTTCCAGATTAAGAGATCCTATATGGGTGACAAATAGATTCAATGCCTGACCCTGGATAGGTTTTAGGAGTGGAAAAAAAAATTTTCTGTAATGACATTATTGGAACAATGGATGAGTTGGAAAAGGTACTGAAGATAAGATTGTTGTATTATATGAATTAATATTTCCTGAATTTGACAACTGTACTTTGGTTGTGTAAGAAAATGGAAACATACACAAAAGTATTTAGGGATAAAGCACATCATGCCTGCAGTTCCCTCTCAAGTTTCAGGGAAAAACAATGAAAGAAAGAGATGATGATCTATCAAATGTGGCAAAATGTTACAGAGCTGGTGGCTCTGAGGAGAAGGTATGAGGGAGTTCTTTCCACTTTCAAATTATCTGCAAGTTTGAAATTATTTCAAATAGAAAGTTAAAAAAAAACAGGTAGGAGGAAACTATAAGGGGAAAAATGTTGATCCTTCTTTCTAACACCTAAAAATCACCACCGTTGTTTTGGGGGAAAAAACGGATTTAGAACTCTATACCCCCGCTTCCAAATGTCAAGACAGGTTGTGGTGAAGGGGTAGGTAGTGAAGGGTAGGTAGAAGCCAGTTTGCTTGGGGGAGCTTGTTTGGGGGAGCAGGGTGTGTGGTCAATGTTGCAGCCTTGGGAAGGGTTAACTTGGACAGTTCAGGATTCAGACTAGAGCCAGTAGTAGCTGCAGGGGACCCACGTCACCAGATGTGGAGGGCAGTGCCCATGTCACCATTTCATGTTCCTTCTAAAACCTAATATGTTGATGAGCATGACGTTTTCCCGTTTTTATTCCACTTGTAACGTAGTAATCATATTCAACCTGGTATCCTATAGTAACCTATTTAACATTCAGACACCCACATGGTTCTGGGGAGCAGAGAGGCAGTAATTTTTAAAAGGGAGGGGAAAGGGGGAGGGACTCAAATATAGTAAAATTCTTAAATTTCTCATTATATTCTTATGTTCAAAAGCCATTGCTTAACAAGGAAAGCCACGTGTTTGGTTTGCATTTGGAATTATGCTTTCATGAATATACCTGAGATTCTTTTCTATGGCCTAAACAAATATTGGGTTGTGAAACTGTGACAGGTCTTAATGAAGTGGATTAAGGCATTTCTTACATTGACATTTTCATAGAATGAAATAAACATTGTAATCTTTTTACAGAACACTCTCACATCAGGCCATGATTTTATTTGATACCTGTTCAGAATATCAAGTTTTTGCATTTCTTGAAATGGTAATGTACTTTTGTGAACAAGTTGATAGGACACAAGTCATCCCTGAGTTATTTATAATAGTACTTAGAGCAAACTTGTCAAAGATTCTTCTCAAAGATTATTTTGGATCCCGAGGAGGTATATTTAGTAACTGTATTGAATAAGCTGTCACCTAACACAACATTTCATTGATTTATTTGTATTATTTTTGTATCTCACTGCAGGCAGAGAATTCAGCATTGGCTTTGGAAAATGAAAATCAAAGGGAACAGTATGAGAAATGTCTTGATGAGGTAAGCGGAGTAGAAAGGCTCTTCACAAAAGGCTGAACTATTTAGGATTCCCTTGGTCAGATCTTAATATAGGTCTGTTAGCAGCCTCCACAGAACATTAGCATTTTGATCTCCAAAGGAAGGTTGCAAACATGTATGTGGACACTGAGAAGGAAGGTCAGCCTCTCCCTCCCTCCCTCTTCCCTTCTCTTCCTATTTCACTGTACAGGCATCTGTAAATTCCTTTTGGTTACTACTTAATATTCTTGTGGCACAGTTGAGGTATGCCTCACTGTATGATAAATTTCTTCCTCCCAGTAAGTGTGATCCCGGCCTGTGAATGAGAAAAGCTATGTCAAGGCACGCTGCATCGCCAGTTGGATGCCGTGTCTGAAAAAGCAGACCCTTGATGTAGTGGGTGGGGATGATGTTCACAGTTGGCAGCCAGAGGGAAAGGATCAGTAGATTGAGAACAAGCCACAAAGAGAAAGGGAAGTGAGGAAGAAAATTTGAGCAGAGTGGAAGAAGACAGAGCCACACGCGTGAGTAAACCCGGTAAGTATTATTTGATGGTAATAAAGAGACAAAGGCAAGGATGGTGGGAAAGGGGAAAATTGAAGAGTGTGTGGGGCCCTCCTTCTCCTCACAGCCATTCTCCTCACACTCCACCCGGGATCATACCCTCAGCCCCCCCTGGATCATCCAACCGGGATTGGCCTTCCACCTCACAGACATGCTCTCATCTGGGATTTTGTTGGCGACTGTGGTTATAACTTTAACGAGATGGCTTTTTTAGTCATCTGTCCAAATAAAGATAAAACTTGCATATATCTGTTGATCTTAAGGGTTGATATGAAATGCTGACACAGGTTTTAAGAAAGTATGAAAAGCTACATTTAATCGCATTCCATTACCTTACTGGTGGAAACTAGCATATTTATCTTCAGTCTTTTCCTCCTCACTAACAATGAGGAAAATCTTTTCCAAAAAAATCCTCTTGATCTTTCTTCCCCTTCCCCGTACTGTCCCGGGAGGTGACGGGTGACTCCATAAAGAACACAGGTTGGAATCCCAGTTATGACATCATTGCTGCCACCTTACACCTTCCCCCCCCCCCTAAACCCGAAGTGGCCTCTCTCCTCAAAATTGCAGTTGGGGCTGCTGTTTTCCTCCACCGGGGATTCTCAAAATGTGACCCCTGAACCCAGCAGTATCAGCCTCACCTGGGAAGTTGCTAGAAATGCAGATTCTGAGGCCCCACCCCAGACATCCAGACTAAGGGACTCTGGGAGTGGGCCAGCAATCTGTGTGTTCACAGGCCCTCCAAATGACACTGATACACCCTACAGTTTGAGACCCGCTGTCTTCATAGCAGGGACCACCTTGCCTTATGGTTACTGATGTGTGGTTGAAGAACCCTCACCATGTTTCCAGAAAGTTCTTTCACTGTTTAATATTTCTAGCCATATGTATTAGTTACTCAAGCAAAATGGCATTTGCAGTACTCTGCCCTGTCAGGACTTAAAAAGACTCAGAATCATCTTTACAAGGCCCCAGATTGAAAGAATAGCTGAAGTAAGTTGACATAAGTGGGGAACGATGACTCAGTCTAGCAAAGCCAGTTTAGCACTTCTAAACCCTGTCCCCCAGGCTCTTGGTCCAACAAAGTTTAGGGCAAGAAAGAAACAGATATTGCCCTTGGGCCATATGTATCGATAAGCCAGGTTTCACTTTAACCTCCTGTACAGAATTTCTGAGAAAACCATACCTGTATTCAGAAGTCAAATTTATGTGAATCACACCATAGAAACTTCTTATTTGTCCCAGTTCTCCCACTGGTCATCCCTCCCCATCACTCAAAAAGCTCACAGCACTTCTTTATGGAAACTCATAGTCTTGTTTTCCATATGCTCCCTCTGCCTGCATGCTGAAGGTTTTGTCGGGATGTGTCGAGCCAACCAAAATTTTTCATCCACAGAACCATTTCGCACGGAGTTTCTTCTGAAGACAGAATTTTTAGAGGGAGAGTCCCTCTGTTCTTGATTACAAAAATTAACTGTTGCCAAAGAGGTGGTTGTCAGCTCAGAACCCCTCTTAGCAGTGCAGATGTTTTGTATTCATGATACTGGCCCCTGATTACACATGCCAGTTGTTTTGTAACTAATTGCATGAGGGTAGACAATCCATTTCCATGCATTGTAAGAGAACGTTCTCAAAGGGGTAGTTGAGTGTAGTAATAATGCCAACTGGAAATTGTTTTCAAGGCTTTTTAGACTAATTAGACAAACTAACAAGGTAAGGCCTCGTGTATGTTATTTCCTTGCTAGTGGGTTTCATAAAACATACACAAGTGGGTATAATCTAAATTTAAAATGTGCTTCAATCCCTTTTGCACTGATTATTATTTTCTGGGAAAAGAAGAACATGTTGAGGATTTGAGAAAAAACGCTTGGGAGTAGGAAATCCCCTCTGTGTATCCTTAAAAAGGGGTATGTTTATTAGAAGGACGCAGAGCCACATCCAGACACACACACGGGCTTGCCAGAACACATGCATGCCCACACACTTCACCACTTCACATCGCCTCTGCTGCTACCTAGATCCTCATCTCCTTGCCTTGCAATACAAAAGCAACATCAAGGATTTCTTAAGCAGGTTGGAGGTTTTCATGTTTGAGTCTAGTTTCTTCATCTAGCTGTTTGACATATAGTTTGCTAGCAAACAGTGAATTTCTGTTTATTCTCACTAATGCTTTGCCCATAGTTCCTTTAGAACTAATTCCCATGGACAGAAGGATAATGACACATATAAAAATAAGCAAAAGAACATTTTCTCAAACCATTGCCTTACATCTAGATGGATTCAGTCTATCCTATAAGTATTTGTTGGGTGTCAGTGTCACGCAGACCTGGAAAGTCAAGGTGGTCCCAGCCTGGCAGAAGAAGTGAGGGCGATGCTTAATCACAGAAGAATGAAATGAGAGACACTCACAGAGAAAATGAGGTCCACTGGGGCCTTTGAGAACATATAAGACAGTCACCAAAGAGCAGGAGAGACAGTGGGTGGGTCAGCAGTGAAGGGGGCAGAACTGAAAGGGCATCTTTAGCCAAAGGAGCTGGAGCAGGTGAAGTCCAAGTGATTCTCACCCTTACCTGCACATCAGAGTTACCTGGGGAGGTTTAAGAATACTGCCAACTGGGCTTCACCTTGGAGATTTTGATCCAATTCTAGTCTAAAGTGGGGCCTAGGTGTTAGAAATTTTGAAGACTCCAGGGAGTTGCAATATTCAGCCAAGATTAAGAACAGTTGCACTTAGGCCCTCTGAATGCTATGCTTTAGAGAACATTTTCAGAAAGTGTCAGTAAGAAGATAGAAGCTCTTCCAAACTTGGATATGATGATAGAAGAGCAACAGACCCATGTGGAAATTTTGGGTTATTTCTAGTTCCTCAACAGTATCTGAGCAAGCAAAAAGTAAATCCTGTCAAAGTGTGTTTCTGGACCCATTCTGCAGAAAGATGTGCAGCAATTGCTAAACATGCAGATGTTCAAAGCACAAAAGACCTCAAATAGCCAAAGCAATCTTGAAAAAAGAAAAACAAAGGTGGAGGCATCATAATTATGGACTTCAAGCTATATTCCAAAGGTGTAGTCACCAAGATGGCATGGTGCTGGCACACAAACAGACACATAGATCAGTGGAAGAGAAGAGAAAACCCAGAAATGGCCACACAACTATATGGTCAACTGATCTTTGACAAAATAGGAAAGAATATCCTATGGGAAAAAAACAGTCTCTTCAACAAGTGGTGCTGGGAGAACTGGACAGCAATATGCAGAAGAATGAAACTAGACCACTTACACCATATACAAAAATTAATTCAGTATGGATGAAAGACCTAAATGTGAGGTCAAAATCCTAGAAGAGAACACAGGCAGCAACCTCTTTGACATCAGCCACAGCAACTTCTCACTCGATACATCTTCTGTGGCAAAGGAAAGAAGCAAAATGAACTATTGGGACCTCATCAAGATAAAAAGCTCTGCACAGCAAAGGAAACAATCAACAAAATTAAAAGGCAGCCGACAGAATGGGAGAAAATATTTGCAAATGACATATCTGATAAAGGATTAATATCCAAAATCAACACCCCCTCCCCAAATAATTCAATTTAAAAATAGGCAGAAGACATGAATAGACATTTTTCTGCAGAAGACATCCAGATGGCTAACCGACACATTAAAAGATGCTCAACATCACTCATCATCAGGGAAATGCAAATCAAATCTACAATGAGATATCACCTCACACCTGTCCAAATGGCTAAAATTAACACAGGAAACAACAGGTGTTGGTGAGGATGTGGAGAAAGGGGAACCCTCTTACACTGTTGGTGGGAATGCAAACTGGTGCAGCCAGTCTGGAAAACAGTATGGAGATTCCCCAAAAAGTTAAAAATAGGACTACGCCATGACCCAGCAATTGCACTACAAGGTATTTACCCAGAGGATACAAAAATAAGGATTCAAAGGGATACATGCATCTGGATGTTTATAGCAGCATTATCTACAATAGCCAAAGTATGAAAAGAGCCCAAATGTCCACTGACGATGAATGGATAAAGAAGATGTGGTCTATGTATGTAATGGAATATTAGTCAGCCATCAAAAAGAATGAAATCTTGCCATTTGCAACCACGTGGATGGAACTAGAGTGTATTTTGCCAAGCCAAATAAGTCAGAGAAAGACAAATATCATATTTCAGTAATATGTGTAATTTTATAAACAAAATACATGAACATAGGAGGGAAAAAAGAGAGACAAACCAGAAAGGAGATGCTTAATATAGAGAACAAACTGAGGGTTACTCAAGGAGAGGTTGTAGAGGTAGGGGAGATGGGCTAAATGGGTAATAGGGATTAAGGAGTGCACTTGTAATGAGCACTGGGTGTTACATATAAGTGATGAATCACTAAATTCTACACCTGAAACTAATATTACACTATATGAAAACTAACTGGAATTTAAATAAAAATTTGAAAAATAAATAAAATTGACACAGAAAAAAATAAAAATAAGTGCATATCCTCATACCTCACTCAGTTAAATAGCTGAAAATCCAAGCAGAATGGAGTGTGAGGAAATTGGCAACCTAACAGACTTCCCAGGCAGAGCCTTTGCACACAGAAGTTAGAGAACCTGCCTTCCTCTTCAAACCATCAGAATAGGGCGAGTTCCTTATAGTCAGTGAGGATCCACATTTGAGGTCTTTGACTTTTCTGTGCTCTCTATTTCAGAGCACAATGGCAGGAAAAACTCGACTTTGGAGGTAGTTCAGTAAAAGAAAAAAAGAAGCCCCAGAATTTCTTTTAAACCAAGGCTAAATAAAGGCAATAGCACGTTGTTAAGAGCAGTTCTGACCTTCCTCTCTGATTCCCATGCTGTAAGCCAGGACTTGTGGAATCATCAGACATTCTCAGTGCGTGTCCCTCGCTTGGGTCCTAAGGAATCTTGAAAAGCAGTGTCTTATCGATGGAGATGGGGGATGATCCTGCTTGTGGCTTTCACATGCTTCAAATGCCCATTGCAAGAATGGACCAGGAAATCAACAGATAAGGGACCTCTTGTGTCTGCTCCAGACTCTAACCACCATGAAGCAGCACCCGTGTTCTATTCACCATTATTTCTCCAAGATCCGACATAATCTGTAGCCCATATGATGCACTTGATGTGTATTTGTTGAATGACTAAATTAATGAATGGAGATTACCAGCCCCAAATTAATTTCCCAGTTAATTTTCCCTGCAATCCCACATACACATTTAGATGATTTTCTCCCACTCCCAGTATTTTACAGAGCAAATAAATAATATAGGTACTTAGTGATTCATATTTATACATGCATATTATAAACACACACATGCAAACACTTCATTCCTATGTAAATAACATCTTTTATTCTCAAACCATTCTTCATTAACTACTTACCCGAAAATGCATTTTAGTCTTTGAAGTTCAAATGTTCAGATTCAGATTTAACTTTCATTGGGTGACTGCTTTTTTATCAGATACTGTCCACGGTGGTTTTTCCGGTTATAGTTATCATCTCATGCACTTTTCACAACTTGAGAGGTAGTCAGTTCCCCCTCCTCCATAGATGTATAGAGTTAAGCTGCCCCCCCTTCCCCCATACATATCAGTGTATAATTAACGCGGGCAGCATTTGAACCCAAGTCCTTCTCGTGATTCTGCCCAAGACTCCACTCGCTCACCCCCAGCTGTCTCAGTATGATAAATCAAACTCAGAAGCATTGAAAATTTCTCCAAAGCACAATTTCCAAAACTTGTCCTTTCTTAACAAGGTTTTTAAAGGGGCGTGCCGGTAGGACACTTGCTCTGCGTGATAAAATAGCATCTGCAAGGATGAAAGCAGGACTGTGAGGCAGGAGGAGCCCTGTCAGAGCTTGGTACATTTTGAGTTTCTCACTCTACCACCCTTGACCCAGCCCTGGCTGTCCTCTGGATGTGGTGAGGATTGGCTCCCTCTTGGAATAAGTGTGGTTTATTCCACACCAGTGTGACTTCGCATCCAGCCTCAGGGATGATTTTGAAAGTAAGAGCAGACAATACCACAGCCCTGACTCCTCCCTCTGCCCACCTGCTTCCTGGGGAGTGCAGCGGCAACAGGGGACTGGGGGTGGGATTTGCCACCTGGAAGCCTGCTGGAGAAGAAGAAGAACAAAGACTTGTGTGGGTGGAAGATGAGCCCGGTATCAGAGGGGCTGGCTTGTCTGAGAGAATTCTTACCCAGGGGAAAAGAGAGGTACCTGGGCTCTCTCCTTGGCATCTCGGGCTCCCCTATAGTCCTGCTCCACTGAGGCAGAGCAGGGAGGTCTCCACAGAGAGCCTAAGACAGGTTGTAAAACAAGCCAGAGGCTTAAGGACTGTCAGCTTTGCTCAGTGTGTCTCAAGTCCCCTTGGCCCAGCCCAGCTGCTATTTTTCCTTTCTTTGGAGAGAAAAGCTGTCAGGTGACACTGGAAGTTATTTGTTCTCATTAGCTGGGCCTGTGGGTGTGTGATTATTTGCAACCCAAGTGCTAAGGGCGTAATTCTATGATGAGGGCAGGAGCCCATTCCAGGGGTCATCTTGTGAACCTATTAGAGGTTGCAGGCGCAAGCTCCAAACAGCTGTTCTATGGATGCTTCGGGGAAGCTGGCTGTTGAAAGTAGTAATGAAACCCAGGAAACTGTCTTTATAGACAGTACCTGGGAAAGCATTTGTACAAACCGGCCTGCTCTTCTGCAGAGGACCTGCGAGTCCTTCTGGGTAATATAACCCCATGTCAGTAGGTAAAGAAATAATGCATTCGTGTATCTTTGTTCAATTATTAGGTAGAGCAATTGTCCAAAGTACCTGCCAGTAGGAGCTGTGTCAGAGATGGAGCCTATAGGGCATCATACTCGGATTGCAAAGATAGAACGTATTTCCTCCTGCGGGCTGTTACAGTTAGGATATTCATTTATGTCTCCCGTTAAATCATGGAGAGAGCTATTTTATGTGACCACTGTTCCACAGCCCGGTTTAAGTGAGGGACCAGTTTGGAGAAAGGAAAGAAAATATTGATATTAGGCAGTTTTATGAGACTGTAAATCAAATCCAAAGTTTGAGATCCAAAAGCATTAAATTATTTATGGTATGAATTAATTTGGGTGCCTTGTTCCTGATTCAGGCTGCGTGAATAGTTGAATTCTTCTGTTGTTGTATTGTTTTTTTTTTTTTTTTAATTTGCCAAGAATAAAATGGATGACCTCCAGTTTGACTTTAAATTCTCAGTGACTTACGAATTGGAATGAATGTTTAAAAACTGAAAGATTTTCAAGATGACACTATTGGTCAATTTGTAAGTCTGAATAACATTTATCACTGTTATGATCATGTATAAATTAAATGATAAAGGAAAAAGAAAAAAGTACCAGTTAAGGAAAATACAGTTTAATTTTGTCTGTGAGATTCCTCACATATGTTTCTTTAACTTGGGATGGACTTCAAAAAAAATAAATCAATAATGCTTTTATTTCAAAACTATATTTAGTTTTAATGAAAGGTCTCTCTAATTTGCTTAATATCAGCAATGTAAATTTGGCAAGGATTCTGATAGAAAAAAAAAAACCTCTTCTGCCTATAGTCCAACTAATCAATTATAGGTAATCTGATTTTAATCATTTACTGCTTGTGCTGTGAATGCCTCCGAACCACAGTTGATGACAGCCTGTATTTTAATTTTCTGTGAGACTTATTGGTAGCCAACTGTCGTTAAGGATGCACTACTTTGTCAATATTGAGTAAAGAAACAATTAAGCTCCATGAAAACATTCTTACCCTAATCTGTTCCACTATACTAGACAGGAGAACAAGCACACATAGTTGAGTATCACCAAAAATAAATAGGTTATCAAGAGAAAAAAATGAAAGCGTGTCCGTCAGGCTTTGGTTGAATGTGAGAATTACCAAGATGATTACATGCCTATCACACTGTGTTATAATTGTGTTCTTGCCAACTTCCTACTAGTTATATTCTCTTTGAACCAAGGAACACATTCCAGTCATCTAGCTTTGCAAATACTCTACATATTTATACTAAATAAATGAAGGAAGAAAGGAATGAGACATTAGACATTCTCCTGATGTCTAAGACATTTAAATATTGCTCTTCAATGCTATAAGTTTCAGTGATCACATTAAGTGTATACAGTTTATGTACTACCTGAAAAACACTGTGTAATTCACCTGCCCACCTTAATTTCATCAATAGTAGCTATATGGGTACATAGTTTCAAGGTTATGGTCAAGTTTAGTGAGTGGTTTCCTATATGGTGTTTTTGAAACCTGCAGGTGAAAAAGAAATGTTAGCACAAATGCACAGAGAAATGATGAATGGTTATCTAGAGAAAATGCCAGATCTTCAAAATACCAGAGACATGTTGCTAGTTTTATATGAGGCCCTTGGCTGGAATGGTGCACATACCCACTCCTAAACCATTCACTAAATGGAATTGCTGTGTTTGGTTTAAATTAATCAAGATTCACCTTCTTGGGCTGAGAGGGGCTTCTACTGAGGAGAGCTTCTCCTACTGCCCTAACCTCCCTGATACCTGAAAAAAAACTAGGGTTATGTTAATATATGAGTTAGAACTCCATATGTTTGCATATTGGAGGAAACTAAAAAAAAAAAAAAAGTAGACATTTATGTTTCCTCTCTCATAGAAGTACAGAGATAGTGCAACTAACTCCCTGTATCATCAGGGCCAGGCTCAGTGACTTTCACTGTCAAGGTAGCTGCTGAGGTTCCAGCTATCAGTTTTATATCCCAGACAGGAAAAGGAAGAAGAAGGGTGAGCCCTCTTCTTCTTAGATACTTTCTATAAGCCCAAGAAAAGTCTAGTTATAACTCATCAGTCGGAAGCTTGTCACAAAGTGACACTTAGCTACAAGGAAGGGTAGGGTATGTATTTGAATGTACTCAGCTGAAAAATCAGTTTATTACTTAGTAGAAAGGGGGAAATAGATACAAGAGTCACCAACTATCGGACTCTGCTCTTGGTAGCAGTGACAAAAGGATGGCACAAATTAAGATATGGGGGATGTAAGAAGAACATAGATACAACGATGATTTGCTCTCATCCTTCACCATTCAAACCTATCTCTATTCCAAGTCATTTTAAATAGTGAAATAGTCACACAGCAGAAGTATAGGAAGGAGAGGCAAAGGACATTGTAAATCAGCAAAGTGTAGACATTGTGTACAGATAATTAGGATTGTGTTTTACACTGTATCATTTTTTAGCCTTCTTGGAGTACTTTACATATGAAAGGATATTATTTTTCCAAATATGGAAATGTGGAAGTCAAGGTATGAATGATCTTTCCAACCTAACCATCTTAATTAGCAACAAGGTCACCTTTGGAAAAAAGCAAAATATTACCTAGAAGGATAGGCCTATTATGAAAATAATCAGGTTCTCTACATGGGGAGGAAAGAGGCAAATAAGGAGCTAATTAGGTAGAATAAGCTGTGGGAAACACATTGGTAAATTAGAGTCTATGCATCTAAAGTCTCATTATTATAAATGGCAACTCTTTCTTTATTTTTTAAAGGTAGCCAACCAAGTTGTGCAAGCTCTGCTCACTCAAAAGGTAGGTCACTTTCTGACTTATTATTTTCAAGGTACTTATGTGAATAGGTTGGAACTCATATTGTCAAACTAGGAAATTGTGATTGATAGATGCAATACTTTTCTATTTATTCACTTAGGTTAAAATTGTGTGTGTTTTAGATGGGCATACAAAGTAACATCAGTGACCAATAGAATCCTAAAATTCAAACTCTTGGTAAAGTAATAGAAGATGAAAGATTACCATGCACCCATTTATTTGGTAAATACAGACATTAAATATATCAGTGGATTCTTCCAATTCCTATAAAATGAATAGCCTTCATGGACAGCATTAACAGAAGCCTAAAATTCAGGGAAGAGGTCTTAGAGGTTAGGGAAATTATTTAATTTTTCCGGGTCTTAGTTCCTCTTCTGTAGAGTGGGGATAACATTTCCCCCCTCCCAGAACTGCAGTGGCCATTCTTTGAAAGAAAGCACATAGGGGAGTTCCTATAGGGATTGGCTCATGGTAAATGGAAAAAAAAATGGCAGTGTTACATACTTGAAAGATGCTGACAGTAGATTTTAAGCATTCTCACCGCCAAACAAAGAAACTACTGCGAGGTGTGGATGTGTTAGTTATTTTGATCTTGGTAATCATCCCACCCTGTAAGGTGTAGCACATCATCACATTTTACACTTTAAATATATACAGTTATATTTGTCAATTATTCCCCAGTAAAGTTGAAGGATAAAAACAAGTGATGATTTTTGAGCATGAGATTTGTATGTCTTCTCCTATACCATGTCCCTATTCTGGCTTCAGATAGTATGAAGATCAATCATGTGTTTGGGCCAGAATGGGCAGAGGGAGATAATTGCTCAAATTTGGCTGTTTTGGTCCATTTTATTGAAACTTTTCCATCTCTTTCTATAGTGTTTTTCAGAAGCTAAATTCTAGTTCTTTCAGATTACTAAATCTGAAATTACCTCTCTGTGTATTCTGAATTACCTCTCTGTGAGATAGGGACTTCCTCTGTAAAAGAAAATCTTAGATCATGTGGCATATTCTGGAATACATGGTTAATGATAGCAAAATAATTTGTGACATTTTAATTTTTTTTCATTAAACATAATTTTATTAGGGCTTGACCACTTCTCATGGAGATACGTAAATAAATATCATTTTTAATTTACACTACGGAGGCCTTGTGATAATATTTTTTGCTAGATTTTCTTCTCAACTACTTTTGTTAAAATATCATGGCTTTCTGTTTCAAATGATTTTAACTGGTTCAGATTTTGCATTAATATCACATAAATAAAGAGATTTAAGTACACCTATTAGGTTGAATTAGGTTCCAGTGTGAGTAACAGAGATCCAAAATAGTGGTAACTTAAACAACCTAAGCTATTATTTCTTTTTCATATCTAAATCTATAGGTAGGCAGTATAGGGTTGATACAGTGACTCTGCTCCATAAATTCCATGGGGTATCTGGTTTCTATCTTGTTATTCTGTGGAATATGACCTTCATTCCCAAGGTCACCTCACAGTCCAAAATGGCTGCTTAGCTCCAGCCAACACATCCCCATTCCAGCCATCAGGAAGGAGGGAAGGCTGAAACAAATGAAGGTAAAGGGCACACACTAGCTGCCTTTTAAGAGAGACTTCCAAAAGCTTTCTTACCTCCCTATTTACATCTCCTTGAACAGACCTTAGTCACACAGCCACACCTAAGGAAGCTGACAATGAAGCCTTTATCCTGGGTATGTGCCCAGCTGAAAATTGACTGTCATAGTATTGTGGAAAAGTGGGAAAAACAGATTTTTTTTTTGTGCATCTCACAATTTCTGTCACAACATATTTGATTTTTTTTTCTTTTTCAAAGGCTTTAATTTGTCATTTGCTTTCCTCCTGGTGGAAACTCTTTGCTCATTTAATTACAAACCTAGGAATGAAGGAAGCATTGTTGAGAGCTCTACGTATAACTGTTGAAACCTTCTCGTGCCCATCTTTTTTAACAGTGCCTCAGGAAAGAGAAAAGGAAGCCATCAGATACAATATAAAGGAAAATGGGACCTTCAGGTCAGCCACAAAAAAATAGCTACACAAATCCAAGTAATAACTAGTAAACAGATAAATCTACCTTGGTACCGTTAAGCAATAAGACATACAAGACATGGTGCCGTGTGAGATAGCATACCTCGGGGACACTCTGAGGCAAAAAGAGATGCCAGGAGTTTCCAGGATTCCAAAAGAATCATGTTCTGCAGAAACGTGTGCTTCCTGGTTTTTATAGGGACCGTAAAATTGCTACAAAAGGACTCAGATTTCTTTTTAATTAAGAGCATGATATAGGAAATAAAATGTACTCCAAATGCAGATGAAAAAAACTGATTCTAAAGAGGTTGTAGCTGGCACAGAGTGAAAGCAGAAATCTTGAGTGATTTATCCAAGTCACACAAAAAAAATTTGTTTTGAGGTGAAATTACAGTCATAACCATGCAGTTTTAGAGTTTATTGTTTTGTTATGACACAAAGAAAATCTACCACGAACAACCAAAGAAGCATTTTTCTGGCATCTCATGAATTGGTCGAGATAAGCATCTTGAAATAACAATGTACTTCTTTTTCCCAATACTGATAAAAAATTTTATTTCCACGAACTTATCACTTTCTGTTAAATGTACATATACTGTTCTAGTCAAGTAATTCAATTTATCTCAGAAACCTGTGGATTCCCTTAAGACAGCAGATTGTCCATCCTTTAGATCAATAAAGCTAAAGTGACAATATTAAACCCAGCTCACTTCCATTTATGACTCCAAATCATAGGTCCAAGGCTACAAGTGCAAGTGAATCAATAATTCAGGCTCACCTCAAATTCTTGTCTGAAATATATTTTATCTTCATTAAGTCAATTACACTCACTGAAAATGTAACTGTCCTAGGTTCTTTACTGCCATAGATTTTTCTGTTTTGTTTTGTTATGTTTTTGCCACTATCACCAAACTTGGAAGAAAATCTTTTTTCTTGTAGCCATTTTCCAGCATATCAACTTCAGCTTTGTCTGCATGTTCTTTCGAGTAAGCAACTATTTACATGGTGTTTTTTGTTTTCTTTCCCTACACGGCATAAGGTTCTGTGTGGTAGAATCCAGCAGTGCAGCCACTGGGTAGATGCAAAACAGAGTTCTGTAGCTTGTGTCTGAAAGAACTCCAAACTTCTACATATATCCCTTGTGGAGGGGCAGTCAGGCCACCTGTGTCTACCTGGCTGGCTCTGGTGTGTGCAGGATCCAGTCCCCTGGAGAGGATATGTTCGTATTTACTGTGCACTTACAAGGACTCCTACCTCACATCTAGCACTTTAAATGCACTAAGTCATTTTGTTCTCACCGCAACCCCATTAAGATAGGACTAAGGAAATAGTGCTCCCGTAGCTCTGATTGCAGGAAGTGGCAAAGCCCATATGTTCAGCCTAAGGTTATTACACTCCAAATCCATCCGCTTCCTTTTGCGGTGTTCAGCCCCCAAGATTCCATTGGATCACTTACTGTTTTTCCCCACTGTAGCTCAGCAGCCAGGGATGAGGCTGTGGAAATCAACAGATGGATTGAAATTCAATTATTAGTTGAGATCGCAGGAAATAGAACAAAAAGGTGAGGGAGCCAATGGATTTCTTAAAACTTCTGGGAACATTCCAGTTCTGGCTAGCAAGGAAACCATGCGGGATCTCCAAAGCATATATTGGAGTCAAAACTGACTCTGGAAATCTGGAGTTGGGCTTTCTCAGAATCCATCTTATTTTGGACCCTAGAATCTCACACTTGCCAGGGACCTTATCAGCAAGCATCTAATACTGAGATTGTCAACTAGCTTTGGTAATGAGCTTAATTTACTATGATTACATAAACTATTCAGCCATCACCCAGATTAATGATGTTCTAATCCAAATGCCTTTGGGATGAAGGCTTGCAGTATTCAGTTTGCCACAGGACTAACGACTCCCTGTTCATTAGGGCTGGCCTGATGCAGGCACACATCTCTGTTATCTGCCGTGCCTTTTAGATATTTGATGTTGAGGCCCTTGGTTAGTCTGAGAAAGGACTTTTCTTTTTACAGAAGTCTTGGCATCTTAGGAAAAGATAGGGATATATCAGTGACAGCCCCTGAGAAGGACTGTTACAAGGAGAAGCAGGTAGGTGTGGTGGCCATTAAGCTTCAGGGAAGGAATTAGATGACACTTGAAAAGCCATCTCATGAAGCAGCTGAGACTTGCATTCTCTTGAAAGCCCTGTTTTGTGCAGTCGCTCGGTTTACAGGTAAAGGAACGGAGACAAAACCAGAATAAATTACATCTTCAAGGTCGTACGGGTAATGAGGACCAGAGTCCAGACCCCTAACTCCCAATCTGATGTGTATTCCCATGATATGCATTCCATCTGAAACAGTTTTACCACTATAGTATCATTTTTGCATGATAAAATCAGATATAGTTTTCAACAATACTCTAGTGATGTCAGTATCTGTCCTACTCCTAAGCAGTCAACATGTTATTAAATTGACTTCAATGGATAATGGTTTAGCTCTAAATGCATTAAAGCAGCTATACTCATAGGTACTATATAGAAGTAGATCCAGAATCTTCTTTAGCCCCAGATGCAGATGAAACTTACCAGGATTATAGTGTATGGATACTCCAGGGAAGTTATGGTTTGAGATCATGAAGACACACAGGGTCCTTTAGACCAGTATTGCTCAGTATATTTTGCCCTCATATTCAGCTTTACTCTCTTACTATTTTCAATTGTTAGTGACATGCACAGATTGCAAGGAAAACAGCTCTGGCTATTTTCTTGACCTAAAGACCCATGTACTTTCTTATGTGAGATTAAATGTAGTCAAACTGTTGGCATCATTTTCCCCCAAATAAAATTTTATATAAGGCCTCTTTCTCATTTCAGAAGACACAACCCTATATTTTCAGTGGGGTACTCATCTTGAGGCCTGGAACATGCTAGGAAAAAAGAAAAAGAAGGATGTGAGAGAGAACAGGTGGCCCAGCCCCCACTGTAAACCAGTGATAGCATCTAAGCAGAGGAGAATTCATTTGTTTCTAACGCCTTACCAGAAGGATAGTCTAGGTCTCACCTCTATAACTGTCAGGGTCAGAATAATGGTTCTTGTAGCCAGCCGATATGTGTCATATGTCCCTTTATGTCAGCCTAGGCCTCACTGTAGTGGTAAGAGAAATTACTGTTTTTCTCTCGTGCTCTTTACATCTGCCCAGTCTGGTTGTGCTTATGTGTGTGCACATGGGCACACATCCATGGTTTTTAATACATTTTCTTAAGATAATAACTATCTGACATCACTTACCATCCATGACTTAAGTAAAGAGAACAAGAATTTAGAACAATATAGGCGATTATGAGCTTTTATGTCAACAGATTCTCAGACCAGCTCAATTCTGTTTGTCAATGATCGTTAAGACCACAGTCACATTCCTAAAGCCTTCTATTTCCCCCTCTGCCATGTGCTGATCTAGATGAGCCAAGAGCAATGAACAGTTTTCCAGGTCAATAATTCGTGTCCCTGCTAAATGAACTTTTACCATCTTAAGTAACAGTAATGGCCATTGAAATTTGGGCACCTGTACCAAAAATCTCTATAGAATAGCTTGATGTGTGTGTGTGTGTGTGTGTGTGTGTGTGTGTGTGTGTGTGTGTGTGTCTTTTTCTTTTCACCCATCTGAAGAACTGTTTCAAGGTATCTCAGTTTTGCTGCAAAAAAATCATCAGTGCTATTCCTTACAGGTCTCCTTTCTTGCAAACCCTCACTTGTGTGTTTCTACTTGCATTTCTTCACCTGCAGATGAGAATGATTATGTTTTCCAACACAATAGGTACTATTAATATTTATTTACCTCACAGTCAAGTTTTATTAATTACTTAATTACCAGTACTGAAAACAATTAGTGTTTGGGTGCAGAGGAGTTATAGGCATGTTAAGAGAAAAAAGTAGAATAAGTCAGACACAGAGAGAGGTTGAATTCTAAATAAAGGAAACAAGTTTAGCCTTTAATGTGAGCGGTGCCTAGGCCCCCAAAGTGGCCTCTGACAAATGCATATTGCTCATGTGCACACACACTTTTTTTAATGCTTATTTATTTTGAGAGAGAGAGACAGACAGACAGACATAGTGTGAGTGGGAGAGGGACAGACAAAGAGCGAGACACAGAATCCGAAGCAGGCTCCAGGCTCTGAGCTGTCAGCACAGAGCCTCATGCAGGGCTCAAATTCATGAACCATGAGATCATGACCTGAGCCAAAGTCAGGTGCTTAACCGACTAAGCCACCCAAGCACCCTTCGCACACACACTTCTGCCCCTGCCTTGAATGGCTGCTGCCTTCCTATATCTTGGACCTGGTTGCCTAAAAGAACATGACATTTCTTTTTCTATGCCTCTGCATTTGTAGGTTACAATCAGTTGTAACCATCCTATGCATAAACTCTACCCATTTAACTAAAAATATGAGGAGAGTGTAAGTTGTGCCGTGAGCCACACCTTGGCCTATTTCCCTGCCCTCTGTAAATAGAAGAAATACAACTGGATATAATGAGGCTCTGGTAAAGCTTCAGAAGTTAGAACTGTCTGGCTTCACACTTAGGTTGACACAAGGTTAATGGACAGGCACACTCACCTGTGTGACTCTTGTTTAGGGCCTGGGGATCAGAGCTGTTGCCTGGTGCTCTCTCTCTTCCTTGCAGAGCTTTAGCAAGGCTGTAGCTGTCCCACATCAGAATATATAGAAGCACAAACTAGAAGTGCTGAGAAACTTAAAGCCTCAGTCACACTAACACTAGAGAATAGAATTTGGCATCATCATCATCCCGGTTACCAAAATAATCACACAGTTTATTAAGGTCATACTGTATGTGGTGCTTTGCGGGGTTATGGAATAAAAGAGTGAAAGGACAAACTGCTTGTGGTGTTGTTTATTGGTCTGTCTTCTTATGCCTGCCTTTGAGGGATGTGCCATCTAATTGACAAGATAAGTCTAGAGCGTGAAAGATGAAATCAGTACAAAGTAGTGTATACTAAATGTCCTGTAAGAGGTACTGAAGGCTTACTGGAGTTCAGAAAAAGGAATGGTCTTTGGGGGATGCCAGATAAATGTATCAGAGAGGAGGGGAGCCAGGGTGGCTCAGTTGTGAGCATCCAGCTTTGGCTCAGGTCACGGTCTCATGGTTTGTGGGCTCGAGCCCCACATCGGACTCCATGCTGACAGTGTGGAGTCTGCTTGGAATTCTCCCTCTGTCTCTCTGTCCCTCCCCCTCCCTTATGTGTACACTTACTCTCTCTCAAAATAAACTTTTTAAAGAAGTGTCAGAGAGGATACAGGTTTTGAAATGGACATCAGTCACAATGAACAACGAGGTAGATGAGAAGGGAACATGATGGCAGGTGGGGGCAGGGGGTAGCAGGAGCGCATGAGAGCGTTTGAGAACAAAACAGCAGACAGTTGTTCTTCATATGGCAAGAGCAGATGCCTTTAAAAAAAAAGAAATTAGGAAATAGAGAAATACCAAGTTTGACATGTAGGAAAGGGTCAGCTTTCAAAGAACTCTGAATTGGGACATTATTCTACTTGGTCTTTCTCAACCCCCATCAAAGAGGGTGTAGACATTTAAGCACTGCACGTATTGTTATCACAAATTGGTTTGCAGAACAGCTCCTTGGTATATTCCAGAGAGTCCTAAAGCCCCTGTGCCTTAGTCTCCCTCATGAAAGCTGGGGACAAGGTCTCTGTGGTCTTTGAACTATTCGAAAGTGCTGCTCCAGAAGGATGCCCAGGTACGGTTACTCAACTTCTTCCCCAGCACCAAGATGAACCCCTCCAAACACATGGAAATGCACTAGTTCAGAGCATGGGCAGTTTCAAGTGGCCTTTTAAAGCCTTCACTTCAGAGTTGCCTCTCTCTCACTAAATGCATCACTGGCTCTATTAGCCCCAGCATTGAAAATTCCAACTTGTTTCCACAAATGACAGCAAAAGGCTCTATCAAAAGTGATAGTTTCTTTAGTTCATCACATCTCTATTCACTGCAAAAACATTATTGTCCTTGTGGTTTGTGCTTTATGATTGCTTTTATGAAGACAGTGAAAAGGCAAAATATATAGGTGGAAACTTAAATTGACTTCATATCGCTAGCATTTACCATCTTCAAAAATAGCATACTAGATTAATGCACTTCTGATTTCAAGGTACTTTTTTTTTTTTCAAATTGGTCTTCCCTGCACATAATAATTCTATCAGACAATGGGCTGTGGAAGAAAGCATCGTGTGTGATTTATTCCTGGGGGCTTTGAAGGATAAAAATACTGTTTTTGTACTAATGTGTCTGAAATATCAGATAAAATATGGTTATAATATGCAAGGGTGTCTTTCAGTTATGGACTTTTTTTTTCTTTCACTGTGTTTGTTGTAGGATCTAAGGGAGGAATGTGTAAAGTTGAAAACAAGAGTGTTTGATTTAGAACAACAGAATCGAACGTTAAGCATCCTGTTCCAACAGCGAATCAGACCAACTTCTGATCTGCTCCTTCAGGTATGTGCTTATGTGGAAACAATCTTTGCTACTGAAATGCTATTGACAAGAAGTTACTTTAGTTTGAAAGTTTCCAGGATCTCCATAGACAAGGCATAGTGTATCAGAACCCTGATTCTTTTCCTTTTCAAGGAATGTCTTTAAAATTGAATGTCTAGGGGCACCTGGGTGGCGCAGTCGGTTAAGTGTCTGACTTCAGCCAGGTCACGATCTCGCGGTCCGGGAGTTCGAGCCCCGCGTCAGGCTCTGGGCTGATGGCTCAGAGCCTGGAGCCTGTTTCCGGTTCTGTGTCTCCCTCTCTCTCTGCCCCTCCCCCGTTCATGCTCTGTCTCTCTCTGTCCCAAAAATAAATAAACGTTGAAAAAAAAATTTAAAAAAGAGATCTTCAGAAATAAAATCATAAAAAAAAATTGAATGTCTCTTAAATTTCTGACTTTTTAAAGCTACGTTTAGATAAAGAAATACATCAACAAATAATAAACAGGTAAAAGGGACAGAAGGTGTCCTGTAGTAAACTTTGGAACAGAGTCAGGAAATAATTGATTACTTTGGGGACTAACGTTAGTAATCTTGTGTTCCATGATAAGCAAAGAAGAGTTTTATGCAATGCCACAGCACATTTCTTCATTTCATTCCCTCTGTAGTCAAAAATTCTGCTGGGGTTTGTTTTTCTTTCATACCTCTCTCTGTGCAGAGTTCCTGCTCACACACGATTCCTCCTATATCCTGCCTCAGTGTTTTCAGGTTGCCTTTATCTAAATGCTCTCCCTGAGCTCCTTCTTTACTTTCCTTCATAACATGAAAAGTCATGGAAAGTCAAGCCATTTGAATCATTTTGAAGCCATCCCTGAAAAAGCACCAGAGACTATATCTGATTTGTAGGGAGACAAATGAATTGGCAAAGGGGTCTGGAAGGCTGATCTTTGCTGTTTTCTGGGTGTTTTCAAATCCTGTTAATGTGTATATTTGTTCAGACAAGCTCCCATGAGCCTTGCTTAGAGCCCTTCTGAGGCTAAGCTAGCAAAGGGTTAGGCTTCACAGGGGCAACGTACAAAAAATAATCCCCAGCTGTCTGGCCTAATTGGCTGAGAGAAAGGGAAAAGACAGAGCTATCCTCTAGACTGCACTGCCCAGCACAGTAACCACTAACCATGTGGTGCAATGGAAATTGTAAATTAAATTAAAATTAAGTTCCTGTGACATACTAGCCACATTTGAAGTGTTGAAAAGCCACATATGGACAGTGACTACCATTTTGGAAGGTGCATAGATAGGACATTTTCATCACCATAGGAAGTTCTACAGGACAACACTTTTCCATATGGCTGGGACATTGTTGCTAATTTACCCTTTGCACTTTGGTATGAACATCTTTCCTTGACTCCTCAGGGAAATAATGAGAAATTGCAGGTTATTTCAGGGAAAGAAAGATGTTTGGTAAAGCCGAACATCAAAATATAATTTCCCCCTCCCCAAATTAAAACCAGCCTCTGAATTGCACAATAGATCTCATCTCCTAAATTAATTTCCTCTCTGCTTTATCTGTTACAGCATCATTCATAATTTATGACTCAAAAATTATGCAGAAAAAAATTGGTCTATCTCTGTTTCCTGGTCCCAACCACAACAAATGTTTATTATAGAGAATCTTGCCTCTGTAAAAAGTTGTATTTCTTTTGCTCTCGTATCAAGATCCAATATTATAATTACTTTTAACAGCTGTTGCATGTACATGAATTTTTCCATTTTGCTTAGTTTAACTTCAGGCTTTTTGAGAACAATGTTTAAGGATCTATCGTCTCTGTTTATGAATCATGGTGGCTTATTTCCAGAGTAAACACATGTGCCATGGATATTTAAACTTTTTCATTGGTTGTCACAAATTTCTGAAATCCATATCCAAATGGCAGAGAATGATGTGTATGCTAACAATAGAACTCAGTGTTTATTCACTGGGTATTTTCAGCCAACCCACTTTGTATTCCTCCCCAAATAGTCTTCACTTTCGGGAGCCATTCTAATTTGAATAACATTTCTAAAAGATAGGTTGCTAATGGTTCTGTAAAGAAGAATGGTAGAAAGCGGGATGCCTGCACTCTACCATCTATCACAGATAGACGGAGTTTCTGGCTTTTCAGGGGGTCTGTTAATTATGTGACTTGTATTTTTCATTTTCTGGTGGCACAAATACACACAGTGGAGCACTGGCTAAAAATAAAAACAAGCTGTATGTGCTTTGCACCTATGGAAGCACTTTAATTATTTGTTGAACGGAATAATGAATAAATGACACCAGTATATTCTGTAAGTTGGGAGTTATTTTGCATACACCTAAGGGAAGTTTATGCCCTCACTTCTTCTGAACTTTTCCTGTCTTATGTGGATGCTCTGGAACTACCCAGTCATGCCCATCCAGCCTAACCTTTTGGAGTACGTGGCTTTGGGGCATGGCAAATCCACCAACGCCCCTGGTTCCAAACATTATTGACCTTACAGCTTCTGCGCATAGACTGAAGACTCAGTACAGTACATTTCTAACTAGTTTTCTGTATATCATAGAAACCTGTGTTAGTTGCTCCCTGCCGAATACGGCCTAATGATTATCTACAATGTAAAGTGCCCACTTGAAGAGAAATACAGAAAGAAGATTGTTGAACCCATTATGATTTTAGGAGATAGACTGTAAAAAGTAGAAAAGAAAATAATTCATAAGAACCAGTCAGTTCTTTGTCCTTAGAAATAGAAAATGAGGTTACATAGATATTATGTAGCAATTTTTTGTGTATAGGAGAAACAAAAAAGAAGTTCTATGGGCTAGTTTACAAAAATCTGGGAAATTTATGAAGGAACCAGGTACATGCTGGGGGCAGGGAGGGGGGGGAGAAACTAACCTGAAAATTAAATTCTTAAGAATAGCAGTAATGTTCTGTGGTGATTCCAGTTTCCAGAATGGTATTTCTGGGACTAGGGGCGGTAACAAATCACAGTAGCAAGGCCCTTTATTAAAATAAACAAGTTGAGCTAAATTCTAAAGACTTGAGAAGCCAGTACAGCAAATAAAATTCCAAGGTAGTGTTCTTAATGGAACTTGAGTCTCTAACTAACCTTATTTGAGCCCATTAACCAACGTTCACCATTTCCTTTTGTAAATCATGCTAAACAACAGTCATTTTATCAGAAATTGGAAACTGGTAGAGAACTCTTTACTAAGTGTCTTTACTTCTCTTCTGAGGTGAGTTGAATTCTTACCATAAATGAGCCATCTTTGTGACTCAGTATGTTTAGGCAAGTAGTACTTAAAATGGTAATTATGTAATTTTTAAACTACTATATAGGGATGAAATAGGGTACAGTAAGAATTGTTTATATAAAACAAAGTTGAATACTTGAAAGCCATCTATAAAGGCAAGTCACTAAATAAATGCTTATGATCAAATGAAATATAGGTGCCTAACTAAAAAAACTATGGGAGCTGGAGAATTATATTAACTGTGGAAGCATTCTGTATGCATATTGCTTCGGAAATCATTTTAAGTTCTTGTTACATTGTTAAGAAAACCCGAAACAAAGACATATGCATAGACAACGCATAAAGCATGTGTTTGATATCCCTCCCTCCTAAAAAAACAGACTCTAATAATAGGATCCCCAGGCAAAGAAGTGGCCTTGGCCCTACCAACAATGTTATTTAACAAATGCATAGTGCTTACCATGTGTAGGATACTGTTCTACAGCCTTTACAATGCTCACCAATTTAGTCTCCATTACAATCCGATGAGGCAGGAAGTATCATTGCACCCATTTTTACAAATGGGGACTGTTAGGCACAAAGTCCCCCAGCTGGTAGTTGACAGAGTGGGAATCTAAACCCATGGTCTGGCTCAGGTCCCTCCTCTCCCCCTCCCTGCTGTGCTCCCTCTATGGAATACAAATGATCATGAGGAACTTCTGATTCCATACTGTAACCGACATTTTGATTAACTGGACCATGTGATCAGGTCGGATCAGAGGGCTTCTGCAGTGAAATCACAAGGCAACGACCATATTTACACATTTCTGAAAGCCTCTTGATTTGTGGCATCCATGATTTTCCCCTCTCCTGTGTGTTCTGTTTTTGTCGTATTTTGGACACCTGTGTTATCCTTATTCTGATAAAACATTATTCCCATATTTTTTTGCCTAACACAGTTTTTTTTCTTTTCCTTCTCATTGGATATTTCAAAGGGTCCTAATACCCATATCCTTAGGCCAAAATAGAAAGAAAAGAAATGACGGAATATAGATTATTCACGCAAACAGTTGAGAATCTGACAGCTTAGAACCAAGGTGTAAACATTTGCTGTCACTTCCTAGAGTGTTTTTTTTTTTTGCTAGTGTTTTGTTTTATGGTATTATTTCTTTAAAAAAAAAAATTTAGGGGCGCCTGGGTGGCGCAGTCGGTTAAGCGTCCGACTTCAGCCAGGTCACGATCTCGCGGTCCAGGAGTTCGAGCCCCGCGTCGGGCTCTGGGCTGATGGCTCAGAGCCTGGAGCCTGTTTCCGATTCTGTGTCTCCCTCTCTCTGCCCCTCCCCCATTCATGCTCTGTCTCTCTCTGTCCCAAAAATAAATAAACGTTGAAAAAAAAAATTTAACATTTATTTTTGGGACAGAGAGAGACAGAGCATGAACAGGGGAGGGGCAGAGAGAGAGGGAGACACAGAATCGGAAGCAGGCTCCAGGCTCTGAGCCATCAGCCCAGAGCCCGACACGGGGCTCGAACTCATGGATCCTGAGATCATGACCTGAGCCGAAGTCGGCCGCCCAACCGACTGAGCCACCCAGGCGCCCCAAAGTTGTCTTACTTTTTGACATCATTGCAGAATTGTACAACAATCTGCCATCATCACAAAGAAATTTTATTTTATTTTTTTTAACGTTTATTTATTTTTGAGACAGAGAGAGACAGAGCATGAACAGGGGAGGGGCAGAGAGAGAGGGAGACACAGAATCGGAAGCAGGCTCCAGGCTCTGAGCCATCAGCCCGGAGCCCGATGCGGGGCTCGAACCCACGGACCGCGAGATTGTGACCTGAGCTGAAGTCGGATGCTTAAAAGACTGAGCCACCCAGGCGCCCCTGTATTATTTCATATGATATTAGAGGATTTTAAAATTCTCTTATACTTCTGTTTATTTTTTTCTCCCCTAAATCTTTATTTTCAGAGTGTAAATCTATTTCAACAGTCTGATTTGACAGGAGAATACACTTTACACTACCCACAGCAATGAATCCCATTCTCTGAGACTTAGGCTGGTGCTGCCAGCTTTCAAGGACCCCAGGGCCATGGCAGTGCTCCTGGAACTTTCCCCTTGCTGAAGCTCCATTAGTATTGATGACCCATCCCACACAATTAAGCAGGTCATGGTCCTGTATGGAATTATTTAATCCTAATCTCTCATGGCAGGGATGGTGGAAGGCATGTAGTGGAAATGCCAGGAACTGTGGGTTTTATGCTAACCTTTCCTTTCAATCTCTATGAGGGCAAGAACCATGCTGAATGTGGCATTTTACCTCCCACCGATATTATCACTGTTCATAATATGTATTCATTGTATGTACTCAGTGATTGTTCAACACTTAATTACAGACCTTTTTATGGGAAATAATTTGAGGGGGGAAGAATTTTCTTTTGTTTGTGTTTTTTGTGTATGCAACAATGTCATTTTCTTTATTATTTTTCCTTCCAGAGTAATTAAGATATAACTGACATACGTTGTATAGGTTTAAGGTATATAACAGAATGATTCTATACACATAAATATTATGAAATGATCACCACAGTAGGTTTAGTTAACATCCAACATCTCACATACTTATAATTTGTTCCTTGTGATAAGAAATTTACAATCTACTTACTTTAGCAGCTTTCAAATATACAATACAGTATTGTCAATTCTAGTCGCTATGTTGTATATTATATATCCAGGATTTATGTATCTTATAATTGGAAGTTTTGACCGCCATCACCAGTTTCCCCCAACCTCCCACCCTCAACCTCTGGCAACAACCAATCTCTTCTGTTTCTATGAGTTCTCTTTTATTGCACACCACATATAAGTGAGATCGTAAGGTATTTGTCTTTTTCTGTCTTAGCATAATGACCTCAAGGTCCATCCATGTTGTCAGAATGCCAGGATTTTCTCTTTTGTGGCTGATAATATTCCATATATATACACGCTTAACATGGAGCCTGACACAGGGCTTGATCTCATGACCCTGAGGTCATGACCTGAGGTGAAATCAAGAGTATCGGACACTTAACCAGCTGAGCCAACCAGGTGCCCCATATTACATTTTTTTTTTTTGTTCATTCATGTGTCATTGGATTGTATGTGTGTGTGTGTGTGTGTGTGTGTGTGTGTGTGTGTGTATCACATTTTCTTTATCCATTCATTCATTAATGAACACTTGTGCTGTTTCCATCTCTGGGAAATTGTAAGGAATGCTGAAATGAAAATGAGTGTGCAGATACCTCCTTGAGATAATGATTTTGTTTTCTTTGGACATTTGCCCAGAAGTGGCTGGATCATATGATTATTTTATGTTTAATGTTTTGAGGAACCTCCATGGTTATTTCTTGTCTTTTTGGTAATACGCATTCTAACAGGTATCAGATGATAGCTTGTGGTTTTGATTTGAATTTCGCTGGTAATTAGCTATATCAAACATGTACCTGTTGACTATTTGAATAGCTTCTTTGGAAAAATGTTTATTCAGGCCCTTTGCCCATTTTTAAATGGGGTTACTTGATTTTTTGTTATTGTGTTGCATGAGCTTCTTATATATTTAGATATTAACCTCTTATCAGAAACATGATATGCAGATATTTTCTCCCATTCCATAAGTTGGCTTTTCTTTCTTTCTTTCTTTCTTTCTTTCTTTCTTTCTTTCTTTCTTTATCATTTGTTTTGCCGTGAAGAATCATTTAGTTTGATGCGGTCTTTCTTGTTTCTTTTTGATTTTGTTGCTTGTGCTATCGGTTTCATATCCAACAAATCATTACCCAGATCAATTTTGAGGAGCTTTTTTCCCCAGTGTTTTCTTGTAGAAGTTTAATGGTTTCAGGCCTTATATTTAAGCCTGTACCCTGAAATTTCAGGTTGATTTTGTGCATGGTATGAAATAGGAGTTTTTATTTGTTTGTTTCATTCTTTTGCATGTGAATATCCAATTTTCTCAACACCATTTATTGAAGACTGTCTTTTCTCCATTGAGTGCTCTTGGCTCCCTTGACAGATATTAGTTGACCATATATGCATGGGGTATTTTTGGTGGGGTGATGGGAAGAGTCTCTCACTTTTGTTTCATTCATCTATATGTCTATTTTTCTACCAATAATATTTAAATTCAGTCCTGTAGCTTTGTAATATATGTCATGCCTCCAGCTTACTTCTTTTTTCTCAGGCTTATTTTGGCTCTCCGGGGTCTTTTGTGGTTCTAAACTAATTTCAGGATTTTTTTTCCTATCTCTGTAAAATATACCACTGAAATCTTGATAGAGATTTTATTAAACCTATACATGATTTGGGGTAATATGGGCATTTTAACAAAATTAGCTTCTCCAACCCAAGAGCATCGGTATCTCCATTTATTTGTGTTTTCTTCCATTTCTTTCTAAATTTAGTGTTTAATAGTTTCAGTATAGAAATCTTTCACCTTTTTGGTTAGATCCATTCGTACGTATTTTATTGGTTTCATGATATTGTTACTGGGATTGTTTTCTTCATTTCTCTTTCCGTTAATTCATTGTGTGTAGAAATGCTACTGATGTTTTATGTTGATTTTGTATCCTGCAACTTTACTGAATTCATTAAGTCTAATTGCTTGTTGGATCTGCAAATAGAGACAGTTTTACTTGGTTCTTTCTGATTCCATTGGCTTTTAGTTATTTTTCTTGACTGAATGCTCTGGTTAAACTTCCAATACTCTGTTGAATATGGGTGGTGAGGGTGGGCACCGTTGTCTTGTTCCTAATTTTAGAGGAAAAATCTTTCAGCAGTGAGTATGATGTTAGCTTGTGGTGTTTATTATGTTGAGGTATGTTCCTTCCACACCCAGTTTGTTGAGAGTTTTTATCATAAATGAACATTGAATTTTGTCAAATGCTTTTTCTGCCCCTACTAAGATGATCATATGATTTTATCTTTTATTTTATTAATGTGATGTATCACTTCTATTGATTCTCATGCATTGAAACTTTCTTGCCTTAGGGATCAATCCCAGCTGATCATGGTGGATGATCTATTTTATTTGCTGTTGAATTTAGTTTACAAGTATTTTGCTGAGATTTTTTTGTCAACATTCATCAGGGATATTGGCCTATAGTTTTCTTTACTGGTAGTATCCTTATCTGTCTTTGGTATCTTGGTAGTGCCAGCTTTGTAAAGTGAGTTTGGGAGTGTTCTATAAACTCCAGTTTTTTGGAAGAATTTGGGAAGAATTGGCATTAATTCTTCTTTAAATGTTTAGTCAAATTCACCAGCAAAACCATCTGGTTCTAGGCTTTTCTTTATTGGGAGGTTTTGGATTACTGATTCAATTTCTTTACTCATTACCGGTCTTTTCAGATTTTCTATTCATGATTTAGTTGTACTAGGTTGCATATTTCTAGACATTTTTCCTGTTTTTTTTTTCTCTAGGTTGCCCAATTTATTGGCAGTTAACTGTTCAGAGTAGTCTCTTATGATCCTTAGTATTTCTTTATTATCGTTTATAATGTCTCCTCATTCATTTATAATTTTTTTTATTTGAATCCTCTGTCTTTTTTCCCTTGGTTAGTCCAGCTAAATGTTTACAAATTTTGCTTATCTTTTCAAAAAACCAAACCTTAGTTTTGTTATTCTTTTATATTGTTTTCCTGTTCACAATTTCATTTACTTCTCCTCTAATCTTAATTACTTCCTTCCTTCTGCTAACTGTGGGCTCAATTTGTTCTTTTTTTCTAGCTCCTTGGGGGTTAAGTTTGGTTACTTATTTGAGATTGTTATTTTTCCTTGATGCATGTGTTTATCACTGTAAAAATCCCTCTTAGAACTGCTTTTGCTGTGCCCCACAAGTTTTGATGTGTATTCATTTTTATTTGTCTCAAGATACCTTTTTTATTTATCTTTTGAGTTCTTCTTTGATCCATTGGTTGTTCAGGAGTGTATTGTTTAAATTTCATATATTTGCTAGTTTTCTAATTTTCTTCCTGTTACTGATTTTTAGTTTCTTACTAATGTGGTCAGAAAAAGTGCTTGGATGATTTCAATATTCTTAAATTTGCTAAAACTTGTTTTCTCACATATGATCTATCCTAGGAAATATTCCCTTGGTGCTTAAGAAAAATGTGTATCTTACTGTTGTTGGATGGAATGTTCTGTGTGTGTCTATTAGGTCCATTTGGTCTATAGTGTTCAAATCTGCTGTTTCCTTATAGATTCTCTGTATGTAGGATCTATCAATTGTTAAGAATGGAGTGTTGAAGTTCTCTATTATTGTACTGCTATCTCTCTGCCTTTAGTTATGTTAATATATTCTTTATATATTTGAGTGTTTCAATGTTGGGTGCATAAATATTTATAATTATTATATATTCTTGATGGATTGACCCCCTTATAATTATATAATGACATTATTTATCTCTTTTGGCATTTTTAGTGTAAAGTCCATTTGTCTTAAATAAATATAGCTACTTGTTTTTTTTCCTGGTTTACCATGGTTGAAATACCTCTTTTCATCCTTTTACTCTCAATCTATGTGTGTCTTTAAAGCCAAAATCAGTCTCTTGTAGGCAGCATATCATTGGATCTTTTTTATAAAACTCAATTCAGCCATCCTAAGTCTTTTAATTGAAGAATTTAATCACTTTATGTTTAAAGTAATTATTGATAGCTAGAGACTTACTATTACCATTTTGTTAATTGTCTTTTAATTTTGTAGGTGTTTTGTTCCTTGCTTTTTATCTTGCTATTATCTATTGTGATTTTTTGACTTCCTGTAACAATATGCTTTACTCCTTTATCATAATCTTTTGTATAACTGCTATAGGTTTTTCCTTTGTAGTTACCATGAGGCTTATCTGAAATATTTTATATTTATAATATCCTATTGTAAGCTGATAACAATTAGACTTGGATAGCAGATGGGAGCTTTACACTTTCTTTTCTCCCTGTCACATTTTAGGTTATTGATTTTAAAATGTGCATATTTTTATATTGTATATTCAATAACAAATTATTGTACTTATATTTATTTTTAATGCATTTTCTTTTATGTTAAAACCAGAGTTGTAAGTGGACATGCACCATCATTATAATAATAGAAAATCTGTCTTTGATTACATATTTATCATTACCAGTGAATTTTGCACATACAGATATGTGTTTTTATAAGATTAATTAGCATACCTTTGTTCCCATGTAAAGAACACCTTTTAGCATTTCTTGTAAGACAGTTTTAGTGGTGATAAACTCCCTCAGGTTTTGTTTGTTTAGGAAAGTCTTTATCTCCTTCATTTCTGAAGGATGGCTTTACTAGGTATAGTATTTGGGGTTTAGTTTTTTATTCTTTCAATATTTTTAATATAGTGTGTCATTTTTCCTAATTTGCAAAGTTTCTATTGAGAAATTTACCCATAGCTTTATGGAAGTTCCCAGGCATGTGACATGTCACTTTTCTCTTGCTACTTTCAAAATTATCTGTCTTTGACTTGAAAAGTTATTATGTGTGTCAGTGTAGCCTTTTCAGGTTCAACCTATTGAGGAGTTTTTGATCTTCATGAATTTGGATGTCTATTTCTCTCCCCAGGTTTGGGAAGTTTTCAACCATTTTTGCTTTAAATATATTTTCTGTCTTTTTCTCTTTATCTTCTCCTTCTGGGATTTTCCTAATGTGTTTATTGTTCTTTCTTGACTATGTGCCGTAAGTGCTATATGCTTTCTTCACTCTTTTTTATTCTTTTTTTTTTTTTTTTTTTGCTCCAATGACCGGAGAATTTCAAATAACCTGTCTTCCAGTTTACTAATTCTCTCTTCTCCTTGGTTGAGTCTATTGCTGAAGCTCTCTGCTGAATTCTTCAGTCATTGTATTCTTCAGCTTTATGATTTTTGTTTGTTTGTTTGTTTGTTTGTTTGTTTTTTGGATGGTTTCTTCATCTTTGCTAAACTTCTCATTTTGCTTATGCATTACATTTCTAATTTTGTGTAGTTGCCTGTGCATTCTTGTAGTTTACTAAACTTCTTTAAGAGGATAATTCAAATTGTTTGTCAGGAGGTTTATATATCTGAATAGGTTTCTGAAGAGGTTTCTGAATATCTTTGGTAGCATTCTTGGGCAAGGCGAGCTGGTAGTAAATGGGGTTTGCTATGGGGGGCGGGTCTCCATTTGGGTGAGGCACTGATCTAGACCTTAGGTTGGAAGTGTCACTAGCTGTGAACAGTTGGATAGAACTGTTGGCTTGGGTCCCTTCCAAAATGCAGCTGGAGGATGGTCTCCACATTTGCTGATTAGGTTTTCTAATTGGGTGGGAGTGGGTGCTCTACATAGCAGTTGAGCAAGCCTGTGAATTTGCTTCCCTGCCTAGACAGGGACATAGAACAGGGTCCAAAGTTGTTATACGTTGTTAGTTGTGGACCAGAATCAGGAAAGACTGTTCACTGAGCTCCTAGTCAGACAGGGCCATCTGCTCTGATGATGGGCAGAGCTGCTGGCTGGGTTTTCTAAGTACCACTACAAAACATGGCTCTACAGTGGGCCATGCAACCTCCTGGTGCTCTGGTTATACTTCCTGGGAAGGTAAGATGGAGATCTATACTCAACAATAGGTGGGGCCTTGAGCTCACTTCCTTGCCTTGCTGGCACAGCAGAACAGGTTTCAAAGCTGGGAAAACTCACTAACCAAGGACTCAAATCAGGCATAACTGTACACCAAGTTTCCTGGCAGTATGAGGCCACCAGCTGGTCTCTGCAGATGGTAAGAGCTGCTGGCTGAGCTCTCTGTTCATATGCCATTATAAGTGGCATTGTAGGATGGGCACACAGCTTCCCAGGTGCTCTGGTTAGGTTTCCTGGTCAGGTGGAGCTGGAAGCTACAATAGTAATTGGGGCTACAAATCTGCTCCGCTGTCTGTGTGGGATAGCAGAACAGGTCCAGAGGCTGGCACTGCTTATTGTTCAGGGACCCATACCAGACAGAACTGCATACTGAGTACTCTGGCATGAGGTCACTGGCTTGTCTCTGCAGATAGGCAAACCCACTGGCTGGAATCTCAGGTGCCATTGCATGAAGGAACTTGGTCTGCCCAGATCCAAGCACTGGTGACTATAAGCCTTGCCCCTCTTTTCTGTCCCAATCTGATCTCCAGTGTTCAAGCTCTACAGAGTCCTCTGCAATCCCCATGGGATTAGACCCAAATGAACCTCTCAGGCAGTGACCCACAATGCTGAGGGACCTGGATGTCTATCTCAGGCTCTTTTTTCTCCCACTGGAGAAACCATAGGCTCCAAGGGCCCTCTTGGTGCAGTGGTCTGTCAGTCTTTTGGAGAGTTGATGCAGTCACAGTGTAGTTGTTTCTCTTACCCTTCCAGTGTAGTCTTTCTTGGTCTCTGTAGTCCAAAGGGCTGCTTCCGCCTTACTCCTGTATTTGGGGACTTTCATAATGGTGTCCTATCTAGGGATGGTTGGTCTTCTTGTGAGGGGAACTGAAGTCAGGAGCAACCTCTATCACCATCTTGATCACATCACTATTTAGGGGGATGTTTCTTTCTTTTTTTTTTTTCATTCTTTTTTTTTTCAATATATGAAATTTATTGTCAAATTGGTTTCCATACAACACCCAGTGCTCATCCCAAAAGGTGCCCTCCTCAATACCCATCACCCACCCTCCCCTCCCTCCCACCCCCCATCAACCCTCACTTTGTTCTCAGTTTTTAAGAGTCTCTTATGCTTTGGCTCTCTCCCACTCTAACCTCTTTTTTTTTTTTTCCTTCTTGAGGGGGATGTTTCTAACTGTGATGAGATTGCAATCTTAGTTTGAAGATTATGCCATTTTCTGTCCACTTAGGTATATTTTTCCATTAGTTTCCCTGTAGCTAGGTACCCAGTTTATATTTTTAATCCTTTCTTTATTTCTGAGAAGAAGGATTTTTTTAGGCGTTTACACTCTTTGCTACCTTAGAACTTGTGATTGCATAAAGAACACAGCCACGCAGAACTACCCAGAGCTGAACAATCAATTAACAACCAACATGAAGGTACCTTCTCCAGGGTATTTGGTCATTCTGAGAATTAGAAGACATCAACCAGTTAAATGTTTTTAACTGTACATATTTGCTTTTTAAAAGGTGTGCACACCTGCCTTTAGGGTACTTTCTAAATATACAGAGTTGAGGTGAAAAGTGAGATGAAAAGAAGAAGTAATTAGGAGACTTTAGAATAACACAAAAAGCAGCAAGGGAGAAGTAGGTGAGTGGGTAAAGGACTGGATAAAGAATGGGACAATGGTTCTTCACTTCTGGAGCTGGAGGGGAGGCTTTTCATTCGGATTGATTGGGCCTCTCTTGAGCCACAACCTAAGAAGGAGTCAAGAGAAGTGGCAAAAAAAAAAATCCATACATATTTAGAGCAGCTACCTGGCTTCCCACCCTGCAAAGATATAAATTTGCCTTATGAGTTTCTAAAATTGATCAGCTCTTCCCTCAGCACTGTTCTGTGCCAGGTGTGGAGGGGCCTCTGGCTCTGCTCTATGGACCCAGTGTCTAATTTAGAAATACCCACAGGATGACAGGAGGAGTCTGTCGTGATATTGTAGGGATGGTGAGTGACACCAGAGCCTGGATGGCAGAGCACCGCCAGTGGTGATTTGTTATCCTGCGTGATCAGAGAACTTTGGTGGCTTCATTGTGGATATCTGTTAAACGTGAAAACATAGTAGGAATGTGCGGCAGGGGTTCTCATGCAATAAGCTCTGGGAAGGGTATTCACTTGTCTGGAGTATGGAGAATGGCCTTTCTGAGAAGCAAAGGACACTTTGAAAGATCACACAGCTTCTGCAGGGCAGGATTCTCAATTATTAGATGCCCCATGCAAGGTTGGTTTGGAGTCAAGTAAGAGTAGCAGAGAATATGGGGAAGAATCTTCCAGGTTATGGCAAGATGTGATTTTCCCCTCTTTGTAATGTATCCAAGGCCATCTATAGACTTGCTTCACCCTCAACAACTTCATTTTTCTTTTTTTTTTCCCCTTTCTGACACAAATTCTTTACTTTAGCCAAGCAGAAATACTTTTCACTCCACAGAGCATAACATAGGTTTTCCTTCAACTGTTCCATTTTGTATGTCATTCCCCTGTTGGAAATGCTGTTCCTCCCACCCCTCCCATCCACCCCTGCTATCCCTCTTCTTTCACTTAATCAATCTAAAGCACCAAATGTAGGTTAGTGCTGGGGATTCGGTGGTGAAATGCATTTCCTCAGCGGTTGTAGTCCACAAGTACCAAGGAGAATGTGGTGCTGTGGTGAGAGGCGCAAGAGATGCTACAGGGTCAGAGCAGCAGGGCAGGAGGACTAACCCTGGTGGGTCCCGGGCTTTGGGAAGGACTAACAGAGGAAGGAATGCCTCCTTGTGAGTCTAGAAACATGAATAGACATTTGTTAGGGGACGAGGAAGAATATAAACACAAGCCTGAAGAAACAGCCTGTGCAAAGATGTGAAGGCATGGGGAAGGTCTCCCTCCTCCTTCCAATCCTGTTTTATATGTATATGCTTTGGAAGTGCTCCTGGAATAAAATTATGCCATCCCCACCCCTCAGTGTCCTACACACACTTGCTCACCAGGTTCCAGGCTGTACTGATATGTCACCTTGTAAGTAGGCTACTTTATTTTCATACGTGTTTACTCTTCATTCCCAAGTCAGTTGGCCCTGGCCTTAATTGTCCATGTATCATGTCTAAATGCTGTGTTATGATGTGCTTCTTGTCACCATTATGTAACGGTCAGGGGTACAAGTGGTCTTTTATAAGGAAGTCAGGGTATGACTGCTAGTCTTCACTTGCTTGCTTTAGCTTTTATCTTCATAGGGACCACGACCTTGCCTTATTGACCTTAGAATCTTCCCAGTACTTAACTTAAACAAAGGTGAGCCTCAGTAAATGTAGAGTGAATTAAGGATTGAGTGAATCTCTGAGGCACATGGAAAGGCTTGCCAACAGAGGAGGTTAGAAGGAAATGGCTTCACAAATGAGGCCACCATGAGGAGTGGAAAAGAAAGAAGGAAGTGTGCACAGTCCTTAGGGTACTGTGCACACAAGAGAAGAAAGACTTTGCAATATTGTGTTGAGATAAGCTGGAACAGCTGAGGAGAACTTCATCTCTCCTTTTAAGTGAACTGTAGTTTTGTTGACGTTGTTTCTTTTGTTTTTTTGCATTTGCTTTATGTCTTCCTATTGCCAGTGAGACCTCAGGGTCTCATCAGTGTTTCATCTTGGAATTGTTTGTTCCCTGGAGCTGTAGAGAATTTTGTTGCATAGATATGCCTTTAGCCGAGGAACTGATGTTTCTATATTTTTTCAGAGGTATGAGTTTTTCTCTCTCCTGTCCCAACCCCCTACCCAAATTTTAAGTTACTTAATGGAAGGCACCTGGCTTCATGTTCTTTGTAGCCTCCTAAAACTAGATGTGTCCCAAATATCGCTTTCAAGAGCGTACAGCTGCCTCTGCATAAACCATCCTCCTACCTGAGACATTGAAAAATCTCAAGTCATAAGACCAACATGGCGAACTGAAATGCCATGAGGGGCTGAGCCAGTCGAAGGAATAAGCAAAGGACTTTGTGTACTCCACTGCCAGCTCCAGCCAGGTGTGACCACATAGAAATGCTGATGAGGTGTTTCCATAGCTTTAGGTATTTTAACAACCTGGAAATGCAGGCTTTTGTGGTCAGTCTCTCAATTTTTAAATATAGGCACCCAACTCAACTATTTGGTAATACCAAAGAGCTCCAGTAAAACATCTGTGGGCTGTATTTGGTCTTCAACCTGCTTTTCTTTCTTGGCTCTAGAGAGGGTGGGTTTATCTTACAATATGATGTACATGCTCAGAACACCTGGTACAAGACTTCACAGTCATATTCCCAGTACAGCCAGAATATATTGCTGTATTCATTATCTCAATAACAATTCATTGATCACCTACTGAGGACACAGGTTTTCTTTTTTTTTTTTTTTCAATAAGGAGACAGGTAATATGAATAAACAATTGTGCGATCGAGTAGTAAATGAGACAAATATTTACGAGTTGAGAAAAGAATGATTAACACTATCTGGGGTGTGAGGAAAGTCTTAGGAGGTGCTGGCCACGAAACTGAACAAGGAACAGTTGTTTGTTCTAAAAAGCAATTTGCAGACTAAACTCCAGGCTAAGCTTAATACTGGAATTTATATCAACCACACATCCTGGCTTTAATCAGAATTCGAAAATCATAAAATCGCCTTAACCTGATTTGGTCTCCTTTGGTCTCCCCAGTCCCATCCAACCATATCAGGTTAACCCGCTGAGCTCCGGAGGGAAACAGACACCTGTGAGGAGCATCATGCTAATTGAGTCTTCTGTCACTGTGCCCTTCAACAACAATTCTTTCTAGCTTTTTATCAGAGAAAGAATCGAGTTAAGCTGAGTTAAGAAAACTAATGAAAAATGAAAAGCCCTCTGTGGCTACGGTTTGTTTTAAGGATTTTAACATTAAATGGAGGTTTAAAACCTGAATATAAATCAACAGTATATTGAAATAGACTAAGTGATTGAAATGTAAATTCAAGAAATGTACCTTATAGCATGCAACATTCAGGCTGTATATATTTTTTCATATTTCAAACGCATAAGAAAACCTGATGATCCTGGATTTAGTGAATTTCATGCAGTAAATGTTTATCACAGGAACCTTAAAAGCTCCCCCAGTAAAAATTGTTATAAGTATTGCATTTTTATGAATTTTGGGTAAATGTAACAATGGATTTGGGAATGCAAGGGATAGAAAGTACTGAGAAAGGAATGGTGATGTTTACCTGGGGATTTGATTATGCAGATTAAAGCATTAATTTCTTGGCACTCCAAGTCATAGAATGTCCATTGCTATCAGTGGATGTCACACCAGGGAAATCTTATTCCTGGCACAAAAAGATTAAGTAACCCAAACTCTGACATGAAAGACCAGTGTTTCCAGGAGCAAAAAGCAATTTGGCTTTGTTCTAACACTTCTCTTGCCATGAGGGTACACTTGTCTGAGACCTACCCTGACATAATCAAGAGCCACTTTCTGGAACCGGGCAGTGATTTTGCAGTCTGCTGCCAACTATCCAGGAGACTCCAGAACAAGTGTTTAACCTATCAGAATATCATTGAAGTCTTGGCTGCATGGGTCAGGGAAGGGAGGGGAGAATGAGGGATATACACCAAAAAGGCACATAGAAGCATCTGGAATCTCTCAGCAAAGCCTGCCCAGACCAGGCTGTGTCTCCATGAGGGGAGAACTTCAGGCAGGTCTGAAGCTCAGTGTAACTTGGGGTGGTCAGACACTAGAAACAAATGGGATTGGCCTTTAGTTGTGCCTGGACTTCTGCCGTTGCTAACAAATATGCTGGGACTAGGTTCACAGTGGCTTCCAAACTGGTCAGAAAGACAGAGATAAATAATACCAGGACAGGGTGCTTTCCTTCCCTGATGATCCATGCATGGCTTGTGTACCTGGCTGCCCCAGAACAGTTGGGACTGGCTTCAAGGAGAAAGGAACACCTACCTACCTACCACCACTATGATACATAAATACATACACAAGCCCCAGTCAAATTTTCCACAACTCTGATGGAAATCTCTGAACAAGTGAGGTAATAGGATACTTTTGTGTGGTTGAAAAAATAAGAAAATACCACATTCTCCTGTCCATAAAGTCATTTTTATACAATCAAGTTGTAGCAGCTTTTTTTTGCCTATAAAGCAGCTTGTATCCCTTACCTGGGTCAATTTCTATCAATAACTGTCAGACTCATGTCTCAAAATCAAGATCTAAAATAATGCCTGATTTTTCTGCTTTGAGGTCACTTTATACCTTATTAGCAGACAAGAATCATCCCACTGAACCCTTACTAGAAACCTAGATTATTAATGCTTTTTTTTTAAATACAAGAAAATGAAATTCGTAGAGGCTGTTGCATTTTTTCAGCCATGGTCCTTCTTCTCCTGCTTCAGAGCTTCATCTCATCTCCAACTTCACCTTCATCACTTTCCCCAGGCTTGCACACGCAAAGAATACTGCAGTAGCTTTCAGCAAATCATCCGGTTAAATGGCATTTAAGGATCTGTTTGGATTTAGCAATGTGCTACACTTTATACAAATCAAATAAAATACACTGGGGTGATGTCCTAATAATCTGAATTATGGACTAAACCACTGTGGGCATAATTGATATTTCCCTGAATAAGGGCACTGAATCTAATAATATGGTAACATGATCAAATGACTTTCCCTAGAAACATGTTTATGCCAAGGAATAATAGATTCGGAATATTACATCTCAACTTTCAAGATCGTGTAATCTACCCGCCTCGCCATCTGATAGTTAGATTGATTTGCGCCTGGTACAAGGTCACATAGTCTCTTTAGAGCAGGCTAGAAGCCAGGCACTCTGATTCCCAGCATCGTACCTTTCCCACCATGAGCATGCAGTAATACATTTGAAATTTACCTAAATGAAGGACGAGGGTGCGCTTGTCCTAAGAAATTTGCTTGTGGCGTAATGGGCAGCTTTGGGAAATGTTTTTTTTTTTTTAACTTTTTAAGTGTTTACTTATTTTTGAGAGAGAGAGAAAGAGAAATCAGGGGAGGAGCAGAGAGAGAGACACACACACAGAATCTGAAGCAGATTCCAGGCTCTTAGCTGTCAGCACAGAGCCCAACGTGGGCCTCGAACTCACGAATGGGGAGATCATGGCCTGAGCTGAAGTTGCAGGCTTAACAGACTGAACCACCCAGTTGCCCCTAGGAAATGGTTTAGCTGGAGTGAGCTGGCTGTAAACATCCAACTCCCTGTGGGAGAGGACCAAAGAGGTTGAGGCAAGGGGCAGGAGACACTGTGTAGTTGGGCAGAAAGATTTGCTGAGATCCAAGCTGGCTGGGATTCAAGTCCACACTCCACCACAGGTTGCTTGGGTGAGGACAGTTTGCTGCGATTCCCAGAATCTTAACTTTCCATCCAAACAAAGCATGGAAAGATGTCCAAAATGCCAAGCACATTGCTTGTCACAGAGTAGAAGTTGAACAAATGCTGCCTTCTTTCCTTTCTCTGTCTATGAGGTCATTGGCCTGTGTGGGGGAGGCAAGGGAACAGGGAAAGTGCAATAAGTGATCCATTTGCTCAGCAGGAATATTTTTGATAAACCAGTCTGAGGTGTTAGACCCAAAATGAAGTCAGTGTCTCTCTGCTCTTGGCTTTTTGGTTGTTTTTGGATTTTCCTGGGAATTTATACTTCTGGGGATTCTCTGGGAATATTTAGCTCTAAGGAGATCCTTATGGGTTTTTAGCTCTGTGGCTCAGAGTGAATGTTTAAGCAACAATATGTGTATGAGATACGCTAGTGTTGGATAAGTGGGATATACCCTGAATTAGCTACGTATCTAATCTAGGGGAATGTGGGCGGCATATGGCCAGAATCATTGGAGAGTCTTAGAAGGCAGTAGGCTTTTTTCCTACATGAAGTGAAAAATTTGCTTATAACCTCAACATGTCCAGGGACCTTGTGAAGCCTATCTATTAATTTCCTTAATTAAGAAATTAATCCTAAATTAAGATTTAATCTATGCTGATGATGTGCACTATAACTGTCCTTTTACCTTTATTCATTCACCTTGTATTGGATACTTTCTATTTCATATCCTTCTTTTCCTTCATACCTGTTTTCAAAACTTTGCCAAGAGTGCTAGATCCCTGAATATTCACCTTTGTAAATTCAAAGTACAAGTTCTCTTAAGAGAGATAATTGTCTTCATTTTTTTTTCCTTTTTAGGATTGTTTTTCTCTCTTAAATAGCAAAATATTAAATGGGAGGGGATAATGAATAAAGGATCATGTCATAGGAATCATATTGCATAATAGGTATATTTGAAGGCAATTTTAATGTGAAGAAAATCAGAATTTCAAAATAGAGTGTATTGTGCATTTTTTGTTATGAGATGCATACAGATGTTTTCCAATAAGTCTTGCTCATATTTTGCCATTATATTTGACATTGTTCAAGGCAAGCATTGAGATCCTTGAATTAATGTAAAAATCTTATAATAATATGAGTGCAAAATTCCATTACTATGAATGCTGTAGCAGAATTTGCCGTAAGAATGAGAAAAACTGAAAGAGATAATCTGTAAGCTGCTGCTTCTGATGCAAAATTATCTTCTCATTACAATCTCTTGTCCATTGCAAGAAGGAAGAAACAACAACTCACTGCATGAATCCCATATCAAAATAGAACATTGGAGATGTTCATGTGTGCCCTTTGTTCAGCTAGACGGATTATCACAATTGATTGTTCACTAAGCTTCCAGACTGTTTATTTTAGTAGCTGAATTTTGCTATTCTCTGACCAGATTGAAAAAAAAAAAACCTTAAGATCCACATGGTATATTATTAATTCAACCAATGGTTGTGACCTGTTCCTAGGGAATATTTGCATTAGGTATCATCTACCCCCAAGAGATTCACTTGTTCACTTTCCCAGTCAATTCGCCATAGTACACAGCCCCAGGCAACCACTGATACGCTTTCTGTGACTCTGGATTCATTTTGCCTTTTCAAGAGTTTAATATAAATGAAATCATATAATATATACTCTTTTGTGTCTGGCTTATTTTATTTAGCATGTGTTTGATATTCATCCATGTAGTTGCATATATCAGTTCTTCTACAATGACTTTTTTTTTTTTTAATTTGTGATGAGATATGTCATGAATACTACATCAGAGGCACTCATGGAAAATGTTCAGCAAGTTACATGACAAGCTTTTTGGTTACAGATGCATTTGTGTCTCAGTTAATAGTTTAAAATGTCCCCAGGACTTGGTGTACTTATGCAGTGTTGCCAAATGGGTGGATATATATATCCTTAGCTGGATTCTAAGCAAAATAGTTTAATAAACAAATAAGTTAGGAAAAGGTCTTTGGAGTTAAATACACCTGAGTTGCACTTCAGTCTTTGCTACTGACAAATGTCTTGAACTTGGACAAGCAATTTTGCCTCTAAAGTTCTAGTATCTCCTCTGTGAAAGGGAAAAAAAGTAAGAACAATAATATTTGTCTCTTAGTTGTTGTATGTGTCTTGGAGTTAAGTGAGATAGTGTATGTGAAGTACATAGTATAGTGTATTAAACTGCTGATAATAGCTAATTAATTATATTTTTGGCCCAATTTTTTATACCACATTGACTCTTAATGCTCAAGGCATTTTGGGGGTTTAATAACTTTTCATTGGCTTTCATTCTCAAGCATTTTGATAATTGTCTTCAACCACTTTGGAAATACTTACATAGTGTTACAATATAAATATGACCCATTTCCTACTTATGAAAAGTATTAATAAGTTAAATTATTAAAATTAAAATAAAAGTTAATGAAATTATTAAAATTAGAAATATAATTGAAAGCCAGCAGTATTTTCATGACATGGAAATGTGCCTATTTCTTACATATTCATAAAATCCTACACAAATATCATGGAATACTAAAACGGACAAAGCTGTATATTAGAAGCATATACAATTTATAAAAGTGACTGTTATTCTTATTACATTAGAAATGGCAATAACCTCCCAGAAGCTAATCTAGTTCTGCCAGTGCTACGTTGTATGACCTTGGACAAGTCATTTAAATTATTTAGGTCTCACTAGGTAAAATGAGGGATTTGGCAAGAAACAGAAATCCTTCTTTCTCTTAATCTTGGGGGGTTGGGGTGGGAGAGGAATGGAATGGGGGTATGGACTCATTGAATGCTGAGTCAGCATGAAATAATATAAGGGGGGGTTATAGTCTGTACACATAGACTTGAAAGCCAATTCTGAAATTTAACTCTAAATTTATTATATCACATTAAATGCTTAGTACTGGAAAATACAGTTTTCATTAGTAGAAACAAAATTTTAAGAAATTTTTGAAAATTTGGTGGTTATTGAGTTCACCAAGGTAGCCTGACATTAAAACACACTAAAGCCAAGAAGTTTCTTCTATCTCAGTAACAACCCATTGGAAAATGTAATTGGGAAAAGATTCCATTCATAATATAAATAAAAAATCTGAACTACCTAGAAATAAACCTAATAAGATACATGTAAGATCTAAGTGAATGACAAAACTTTTTAATGAGAAAAGGAGGGAAGAAATGAATAAATGGAAATAGTATTGTATATCCATGAAATGAGAAAAGTCAATGTTATAAAAATGTTATTTCTTCTAGAGCCAATCTGAAATTGAATGCATTTTCAATCAAAATCCAACAGAATTCTTTATGGGATTTTCCAAGCTGATTATAAAATACACCTGGGAGGGTAAAAATGTTCTCCAGTAACCAAGACAGCTTTCAAAATAAAGCACTACACAAAATGTGGTGTGGAAAAATTATCCTTTGATATTTCAGAATACACAAAAATACTGTAATAATTAGAATGGTGTGGGTTTGAACCAAGAAGAGATAAATTGATTGATGTAAGAGAAGTCCAAGAACAAGCCTATTTTTAAGTAGGAATTTATTTTATGATAAAGGTGGCAGTGAGTAATAATGAACTATGCGTAAATGGTTGGAGGACATTTGGCAATCCGTTTGAAAAAAAATAATAATTACAGCCCATGTTATCATAAAGAAATATAAAATTTTACATGCATTAATATCATAAATATACAAAACCATATAAATACTGAAGGAAATACAGAATTTTTTTTTTTAAGAGAGAGAGAGTACAAGCAGGGGAGAGGCAGAGGAAGAGGGAGAGAGAGAATCTTAAGCAGGCTCCATACTCAGTATGGAGTCAAATGTGAGGCTTGATCCCACAACCCTGGGTTCATGACCTGAGCCAAAATCAAAAGTCAGATGTTCAACTGACTGAGCCACCTAGATGCCTGCAGAAGAATATTTTTTTTAATCTTAGTGTATTAGATGCTTTCTCAAACAAGGTATAAAACCAAGACATATTAAAGGAAAGAATTTTTACATTTGATTACTTCACAATTTAAAAATTTGTGTTGACCAAGTATTCCATAAACATAGGTAAACATAAGTAGCAGACTGGGAGAAATAATTTAACATATATTATAATAAAGGATTAAACTCTATAAATAGATAACTTGTGAATTAGAGTTAGAATTTTACGTTAGAAAAAGATGCAGAAAGAAGACAAAAAATGAAAATAGGCAGTTGACAGGAGAGGAAACACACATAGCTAAGGTAACATGAGAAGATGCTGACCTTGCTACTAAGTAGAAACTGAAACACAACATACCTTTTCTCCCCCAACATACTAGCGTAAAAAAAATTTAATCATATTAAGTGCTGTCCAAGAGTTTGCTACGTGCAAAATAGTGTTATTTCAGGAAATGGATACTCTAGTCCTATAGTACACATATAGTAGTGTTTCAACACACAGACATATAAAAGGTATTTGGAAAAATACTATCATTTACTACATTGAACACAGTGTCATTTCACTGAATGGATATGATAGCCATTTTGTAATGCACGTAGAAAGGCATAAAAAAAATGCTAGAGAGGATCATCATGCACTGTCATTGAAAATCTAAACTCCATGCAATGCTGGTTAAGTACAGCAATTCTTGGGTAGCAATTTAATAGTAAAACACTACTCTTTGACTTAGCAATTCCATAGATCCAGTGTTTACAGAAGCCCTCATTCATGTTAAAGGGTGACATGTAAAAGGTTGTACATTGTTTTCAATAGCAAATTAGTAGAAACAACCTAAATGTCCATCAAAAAACTATGCTACACACATGCTATACAGTATTATGTGACAAATTATGTTCAACTATATTTACTCACCAAGAAAGATCTCTAAAATATAAGTAAAGTTGCAAACCTGTACAGATCACGTGATACCATTTATATTAAATACACGTGTGTGTATGTATGTATATATGTCTGTGTGTGTGTGTGTGTATATATATATATATGGGAAATAGTCTGGAAAATTACATGCTATATTCTAACAGTGGCTGCGTTAGGGAAGGGAATAGGATGAGGGATGGCCACATGACTCTTTCTTGTATTGTTTGAATTCTTTACAGTGAAAATGTATTCATATATTACTTATATAGTTGAAAAGCATTACTTAGAATAAAAGTAAATTAAAATAACATCAATGGCAGGAAAATGTTATAAATTTGAGAATAATACAATAATTTATGTATATAGAGACATGCTATAGACACATAGGCAAGCATACACATACGTTTATAGCGATGGACTTCTGAGAATGTCTAATATGTGTATTTCGTATGGCTCAAAACAAATGACTCATAATTGCAAGGAAGATTCTGTTTGTCTATATCTTAAAATGCTAAGCTGTCCTTAGTGAAACCTTACAGTGGGGAGTAGTGAGGGAAGGGAAGAACAAAGTTGAGAAGGAGTAGGGGGAAGCAGAAGTAAGTATTCTCCAGGCCTTAAATGAGGATGTCAGGGAAGTGGAAAGATAGAAATGTGTCTCTGTAGGGGAAAAAGTTGGTCTCGTGGCTTTTTTTTCAAATATGTGGGAAATATGTGTATTATTCAGGGCAGAAGAACACTAGAACTTTTAAGTTAGCAAGGGGAAAACATTGAAACACATAGCAAATTAAAATATTGAATTGGTAAGAGAAAAGGGAACAATATAATGTAAGATATCTAAAGTAAGATAGACCCCAGCTGAGATCTTCAGATTGTGTTAGAGAATAACACCCAATGGTAAGCGATTGATGTAAAAAAAACAAAAAAACAAAATAAAAAAAAAGCAGTGAAGGGGAAATGAATGAATGAATAAGTAAAGATCCCCAAATAATGCAAACATAAAACAGTTATGGAGGAATTATAACAGATAGAGTGAAATTTAAGATTAAAAGCCTGAAACAGACAAAGAGAGACATTAGATAATAAAAAAATTATAAGCCATGAATAAAAATTTAGTCATAAAATTGTATGCACCAAATACCACAGCAGCTACTTTACAAAGCAGCCAGCCTAAATGCCAAGAGAATGTAGTAAAAAAATATACTACCTACTATTATGGGAAGACTTCAGAACACAAAGACATGGATTCTTTTAGAAATGGGCAACTTTGATAGACAAATAATAGGTAGGTAGGCTATAAAGATACAGATAATATAATCAATAATCTTGACATAATAGCTATATACAAAACCCTGTATCATTTCAATAAGGCATATCCATTATTTTCATATGCCTTCAGAACACTTGGAAAGATCAATTATGCCTTGCTACAGAGAAAACCTTAATGAAATAAAAAGTGTGTGGATTTTATAGGCTGTTTCTCTGATAATAAGCTGACAATAAATTGTAAAAAGTTATCAAATGTATTGTTAATTGGAAATTATAAACTATACTCCTAGACAATCCTTGGATCAAAGACGATGGCAAATCTGGTATTACAGACTATCTAGGAAGCCATGAAAAGATACAGACTTCAGCCCAGAATCTATGGGCAGGTAACAAAAGCAGAAGCTGTGTATGGGACATAGCAAAATGGAAATTGAATATCTTTAAATGTTGTTAGTATTAGAAAGGAGAGAAAAATAATGAAGTGACTTAATCCACATTTTAAGAAATTATAAGACTTTTTAAAAGGCTTATTCATTTTTGAGAGAGAAAGAAAGAAAGAAAGAAAGAAAGAAAGAAAGAAAGAAAGAGTGCATGCAGGGGAGGGGCAGAGAGAGAGAGGAAGAGACAGAATCTGAAGCAGGCTGAAGGCTCTGAGCTGTCAGCAGAGAGCCCAAAGCAGGGCATAAACTCATGAACCATGAGATCAGGACCTGAGCCCAAGTCAGACACTTAACTGACTGAGCCACCCAGGTACCCTTCATTTTAAGAAATTATGAAAAGGACAAGATAAACCGAAGGAAAATACAAAGTGGAAATTACCTAATAGTAAAAGCTGAAATTAATAAATAGAAAATTTATATGTGTGTTAATATGTATATTTCCAAAAGATATTTTTAAATTACCAATAAAATGTTAATCTTCTCATTTAACCAAAAAGAAATAAGGAAAGAAAAGAGGAGAACTGAACTATATTAGAATGAGAAAACACAGAGTCACAGAAGATACGAGAGAAAAAAATATAAAAGTTTATAATAAATACACATCCAGTCTATAGCAACACATTTGAAGTCACTATTGCCTAAAAAAATATAGACCAAAAAAACAAAAAATGAAGTGTACAGCAGAAGACCCTGGAAAGGTGATTAAAGACTAACCATTCACAAAGTTCCCGGAATGGATAGGCTTATAGCTGAGCCTTGCCTGACCTTTAAACAAGCATGTAATACCAATAGTATCTGAATCATTTCAGATTATATGAAAGATGAAACCATCATAACTATAACACAAAACCAGGGAAAGATAGTACATATATGAAAACTGTAGATACGAAAACTGTAGAATCAAGAAATATCTTTAACAATACACTATAACCAAATGAGGTAGTTCCAGAAATGCCCGGGTGCTTCGATATCAGGAAGTATGTCAACATAACGCAGTATAACAACTTGAACAAATTAAAATAGAAAAGCCATAGGACCAAGATGAAAGATACTGGAAGTATACTTGAAAAGCTCAGTACCCATTCCCACTAAAATTTCTAAGAAAGATGGAGAAGATGGAAACAAATTACATATAATAGAATATATGTAGCAATTCTTTGGCAAACAAAACCCCACAGAAATAATTTCAATTAAAATCTGAAAATAAACAATAGTGCTTGATATCACCATTATTGTCCTACATTGTATTGGAGTTTCCAGTAAATGCAGTAAGACACAAAAATGAAATGGCAGATATAAATTTTGGAAAAGGAGAACTTAACAACTATTTCTTTTACTCATTTTAAAATACATACTTGGAAATCATCTCTAATTTCTTTTAAAGTAGTAAAAATGGTAACCTTGTTCATTTGAAGGCAAAATAAAACAAAAATTAGTAGCTCCTGCCTATTGTTGTAATAAACACCTAGGAATGGAAACAGAAAGTCAACTCCTCTTGTAGTCAGGGCTCAAACTGTAAGGCATTTTGGAAGACATTTTAAAAGAAATACACTGAGGAAAAAAAAAAAATAAATAAAGGTAGTGGACCCCATGATAGAAGTCACACACCAAAATATTAGAATTAGATTAAATTATTTTAACATGGTTTTGGAAGAATAGATGCTTAGGAAGAAAAAAATTAAGAAAAGTGTGAAAAAGAAGAAATGTCAGGAGGACCTGTGTCCTTAGATAAGAACATACAGTAAATGTACTCTATTTAAAATCAACATGGTCTTGGGGTGCCTGAGTGGCTCAGCTCAGTCAATTAAGAATCTGGCTCTTGGGGCACCTGGGTGGCGCAGTCGGTTAAGCGTCCGACTTCAGCCAGGTCACGATCTTGCGGTCCGTGAGTTCGAGCCCCGCGTCAGGCTCTGGGCTGATGGCTCAGAGCCTGGAGCCTGTTTCCGATTCTGTGTCTCCCTCTCTCTCTGCCCCTCCCCCGTTCATGCTCTGTCTCTCTCTGTCCCAAAAATAAATAAACGTTGAAAAAAAAAAAAGAATCTGGCTTTGATTTTGGCTCAGGTCATGATCTCCTGGTTCGTGAGTTTGAGCCCCAGGTTGGGCTGTGTGCTGGCAGTGCAGAACCTGCTTAGGATTCAGTCTGCCCTGCTCTCTGCCCCTCCCCCACTAACTCTCTCTCAAACTAAATAAATAAACATTAAAAATAATCAATATGGTCTTGGCATAGGGATAGACAAACAGACCAGGGGAATGGAATACAAGATTCAGAAATAGATCTCAATATATTTGAAAATATAACATGTAATAAAGTCAGAATTTTAATTCTGCAGAAAATGAGTGGATTATTTGAAAGATGGTGGTTATACTACCAGCCAACTATCTGTAAAAAAATAGGTATAGAGAAAACAGTTCTACTTGGTTATCATATTCCCTATAAACAAACAAACTCTAGGTAGAGTACAGATGTCAATGTAACAGAAATGATAGATATTACAAACTAATACAGGATCCCACATGTGTAATCAAATGAAGACCCCGAAGCTATAAAAGTGAATATATTTGATTCTATAAATAATAAAAACTTTGTGTACTTAAAAAAATACCATTAACACAGTTAGTAGACAGATGGATTCAGAGGAAAAAATATTTGTGACACAGAAGACAAATATCTGTAGTATACAAAAAGCACTTACAAATTGACAAACGGAACATGCAATACACTAGATAATGGAGCAAATATATGAGAGAGTAGTTTATAGAAGTGCAAACCCAAATGGTCAACAAACGTTTCAAAAGATACTGAAATTCACTAGAATTCATGGTAATTAACATTTAGGCAGCAATTAGATATATTTTAATCCAATTATAGCAATAATTAGGAGAGAAATAATACTAATTTACTGTAATGAATATCATGGAGAGGTTACTCTCGTGTTTATGATGTGTTACAGTTTTGGAAAGCCAGCCATCAGTATGTACTAAAATTAGGGGCACCTGGGTGGCTTATTGGGTTAAGCATCCGACTCTTGATTTTGGCTCAGGTCATGATCCCAGGGTTGTGAGATCGAGCCCTGCGTTGGGCTCCACATTGATAGTGTAGCCTGCATAAGATTCTCTCACTCTCTCCCTCAGCCCCTCTCCCCTATTTGTGTTCTCTCTCTCTCTAATAAAAATAAAAATATTTAAAATTAAAAATACATCTTTTTCAGCCAGGATTTCTACTCCCAGGACTCTTTTGCTGTAGAAATAAGAAATTAGCCCATGACACTAAAACAGTACAGAAGGGGAAACAAAAGTATATCAAAGACCTCTATAAGCCTTTAGAAAAGTAAAGTTAGTCAAGTAATAGGAGCAGAATTAATGAAGTGGAAGAAGTTGCAGCCTAAGTATTGGCACTGGGCAAGTAACTCTCCCTGCAGAACTCTTTCAGGGTAACTTTGGTAGACCCTCAGGCGCTAGAGAGAGGAGGGTTGTGTCTGTGGCTAGACCTCCAGATTCACTTCACTCATCACCACTCACACCCATGCACAGAGCAGTAAAGGGTTGATCCTGTGAAGAAATTGAGCAGGGAGCATTCCGTGCTAAGGATACTAGGGCTGCAAAGGAGTTAAGTGAAAGTCTGCATGCTGCACTATAGAGTCCCATCCATACCTGCCCTTCTTCTGTCCAGCTGCCAGAACATCAACATGCAGATATATAACACCCTGCTTCCAGCCCGGGAAAGGGCTTGGAGGATTCATTTCAGAAATGATGAACAGCTTCCAATTCCTGACATTTGGGGCTCTCCCCGGTGGGAAGGTCAGTTCATCATCCTCATTGAGCCCAGCCACAGACAAGCCCCGCCCATGAGCAGAGGCTTCTAATCAGCTGTTAGAAATACTTTCTCCTATGTTTATGGGCAATCAAGAATGAGCAGCCATTTCAGGATAAATTCAAAAATAAAAGACACCAAAACAAATGGGAAAGAGAGACCCAGACGTAACAGAAATATGAGAGAAAATACTAAATCCATCGGTAAAGAAATTACTACCCTGAAAAGAGATGAGAGAAATTTAAGAATTCTTCGCTATTAAACTGTGGTAACCAAAATAAAAGATTCAATGGAAGGGTTGTAGTGTTAAATATAGGTAATCTTCCAGAAAGTTGAGAAAAGAGATGAAATATTAGAATCCCCAAAATAAGGAAATTAAAGGAACAATGCAGGAGTAAGGAATAGGAATACCAGAAAGAGACGACAGAAAATAGAAGGCAATTATGAAATGAATAAGGTAATTTCCAAGCAGGAAAAAGCACAAGCATTAAAACTGAAAAGTCCAATGAGTACCTAACGCAGGGATTGAAGAAACACCAACGTGAAATGTATCATGAAATTTTAGAACACTTGGGGAAAAAAGAAGCTCCTTAAAGGCAGGAGTCATCAAGGGGTTAAGAGGGCAATTATAGGTCACAAAATAGGAACTACAAACAGAATGGCATCAGATTTCTCAGTAGCATCACTGTTGGGCTGACAGTGAAATGATGTGTTCAACCTGCTATAACCAACCAAACATTAATCAAGCGTGAGGGTAGACTAAAGATACTTTCCAGCTTATGGGGACTCAGACTAAAACTAGCAGGTGTCCTGTTTCTTAGAGCTACCATAGAGTAGTAAGCGGGAAAACGTGATATTCTCCTAATGGAGGATTTGACACAGCAAATCAACAAAGAGAAGACTGAAAATGATGGTGAAGGGTAGACCCACAAATAAAATGTTGTGCAGCAGGCTCTGAAACCAGTTCACCCCAGGGCTCTGGGAAGGGGCTCTAGGGAAAAAAAAAAAAACAAAAACAAAAACAAAAAAATCAGGAACTTTAAGAAAAAGGAAACTTTATATCTGAGCATATGGAAAATATTGAGGTCATTTGGAGATTTATAACAAAAAATACAGGTTTTCAGAACAAAACAGGATTTTGTTAAAGCTACTTCTAAGAAAATAAGGGGTTGTTTCTTAAAAGTGTCACTATTTTGAAATAGTATTATGAAATAACCTATTACAAATAGTGCAGTTTGGTTAACTGTGCAATCAATGGCCCTGATAATATAATTGTTATGGATTTAAATAGCAATTGCAGGGGCACCTGGGTGGCTCAGTCGGTTGAGCATCTGACTCTTGATTTGAGCTCAGGTCATGATCTTGCAGTTTGTGGGTTCAAGCCCCACATCAGTCTCTGTGCTGACAGCATGGAGCCTGCTTGGAATTCTCTCTCTCCCTCTCTCTCAGTCCCTCCCACTGTGTCTCTCAAAATAATAAATATATTTAAAAAATAAATAGCAATTGCAGATTACTGTGTTGGAAGGATAAGAAGGGGCAGGAGGAGAGGGTGTGTAACAGGAGATGTTAGTCTTTATTTACTATAATGCAAAGTCAGTAGATGATGTCTAAAGTTGATAAATCAAGAAATAACTGTAACACATGTTAGCAAAGCATTTTTGAGAGGCAGTACCTCTTTTTAACAGATACTGCCTTAATTTGAATCCTAGTTCTGCAACTTCCTTGCTGTGTGACCTTAAGAGAGTTCCTTAATGATTCTGAACTGTGATTTTCCCACCAGTAATAAAAGATAATGAGAATTAAGTGACATATGTATATTTTTATTACTTTTAAAAAAATTATTTCTTATAACTGGAAGTTTGTACTTTTTGATCTCTACCCATTTCTCCCACCATCCACCCCTCACTTTTGGCAATTGCCAATCTATTTTTTGTTTCTATGAGTTTGTGGCTTTTTGCTTTTTGGACGTTTTGGGTGTTTGTTTGTTTGGTTTTTTTTTTGGTTTTTTGTTTGTTTTGTTTTTTAGCTTCCACATATGAGTGATATCATTCAGTATTTGTCTTTCTCTGTTTAATTTCATTTAGGATAATGTCCTCAAGGTCTATCAAGTTGTTGCAAATGGCAGGATTTCCTTCTCTTTTATGGTTGAATAATTCTCCATTGTGTGTGTGTGTCTGTGTGTGTGTGTGTATTTTCTTTATCCATTCATCCATCAATGGACACTTTTGAACATTGTTTCTAGGTCTTGGCTCTTGTGAATAATGTCGGAGTGAATGTGGAAGTATCGAGGTCTATTAAAGACAATGATTTCGTTTCCTTTGAACATATATACTCTAAAGTGGAACTCCTGGATCACATGGTAGTTCAATTTAAAAAAAAAAATTTTTTTTTGAGGAACCTCCATACTGTTTTCCATAGTGGCTGCATTTATTTACTCTTCCTCCAACGGAGCACAAGCATTCATTCCCTTTTCTTTATATTCTCACCAGCACCTGTTATTTCTTGTCTTTTTGATACTAGCCATGCTAGCAGGCGTGAGGTGATTTTTCTTTATGGTTTTCTTTTGCTTTTCCCCGATGATTAGTGATGTTGAGCACTTTTCATGTACCTGTTGGCCAGCTATACATCTTCTTTGGAAAAAGTGTCTATTCGGATTCTCTGCCAGTTTTTTAATCAGATTATTTCTTTGCTGTTGATATATGGGTTCTGTATGTATTTTGGATATTGACCCCTTATCAGATATATGGTTTGCAAATATGATCTCCCTTTCAGTAGGTTGGCTTTTCATTTTTTTGATGTTTTCCTTTTCTGTGTGTATATTTTTAGAATGGTATCTGATACGCAGTAAGCACTTTATAAGCCATAACTATGATGATTATTCCAAAAGCTGAAGCCAAATACCAGGGAAACCAGTAGTAGATTATAGGCCCAAGAGGTAAAGAAGGGTGGGATAAGAGACTTTTAATTTTTTGTTTTAATTATAAACCATTTAGTAATATTGGAATTTTAAACTTTTATGTATTTTATGTGGATAAAATAAAATTAATTGACATGAAATTAACTGGCAGTTAAAGATTAAAAGGAAAACAATGAGAATAGGGCTATGATAAGTATAATAACTATTTCAGTGAAAATTGGAACAAAGAAAAATTAATCAATCCAGGAAAGGCAGGGAAGTGAAAAAAAATCAACAGACATCCCCAACAAAGAGAAATTTGAACAAACCTGTTGTAGGAAAAAAAGAGTAAAAATGCAAATAAGTGACATTAGGAATTAGAAAATGGTGTGAACTACAGATAAGGAGAGCTTTATACCAGTAAAATTGAATGCATAATGTTCTATAGAAGATAAAAGAAGAAAATCATCTCAAGAGAAGGTAGGAAACCTTCGCCGCCCAATGACCCAGAAAGAAGCTGGAACAGCAAAGATCCTTCCCTCAACAAAGCAGCAACACCTTCACAAGAGTGTACTACCTGATCTTTTTGACACAGATGGTTTTTATCATTACTTAAACCATTTCAGCTGGGAAGTTTTCTCTCCCATTCTAGAAGGGTAGGCTAACTCAGATAGTGACATTGGGCAACAAGAGCCCACATGAACACGGAGTCTAAGCCTCTACTCATGAAACACATACGGAAAAAAAAAACCCACAATAATCTTAAATGTTGATACATAACATCCTACGGAGACTTGCCTTTTATTCCAAGTCAGTGGTTCCCTATGAAGCTGTTCCTGCGAACAACAAAACTGGCACAAAACAAGGTGGGCATGATTTTGCTGCCAACCACAAGGACCACTTCGAGAACTCCCCCAGTGTTCTCAGCTCTGCGGTCTGGGAGGTAAAAGGAATGCAGCCTTCTCTCATCTATGTTTGGTGGACTGAAGTCCACAGCGAAATTTGAACTGTGTTAAGACGCAGGACGTATAACAGTCTTTATCTGGCTTTCAGTTCTAGATTGCTGTTATTACCAGCAAGGTTCTTTCTCTACTTCTCCCCATGCTCACTTTCCTCAAGTGGCTCTTACAATAATGGCAGTTACATTCTTAGAAAGGCATATTTATAGCTTCATGGATACATAGATAAAATATGTGCATTTCTACATCCATGGGGGAGGGGAATGAAGAGTTAACCAGCCTTCTTCCCCCTTAATCAATAGAACTTTATGTCACATGTTCCAAAAGTTATGAAATGAACTAGGAGCAACACCAAACAAGACAGTTTGATGTTTTTCTCTATCAATCACATTCAATTGAAGTATTTAAAATCTTGTATGTCATTTTCCCTGTTGTTCATATCAAATTCCGTGGGTCCCTTGTTTTTCAAATACATATTTGACCTCTTCTCAAATGTACCATTTTTTTCTTTTCAAATCTAAACACTTGTAAGTAAAAGACCAACCCTCTTCTGTAGATCACTAAGCAATTTTGGGAAAAGGTAAGAAATGGGAGGAAAGGGTATTTTGGCCATACTCAGTATTAAAGAAAGTCTTATGATTTTGATGCATGAAGGAACTTTCCTCATTTCCCCCTGCAATGCAGTCTTTATAAAGACCAACACGTTGTTTGAAAAATCCAGTGATGTATTAAAAGTTACAACAAATTATAACCAAGCAAAGCTAATTCCAGTAGCACAAAGAAACTGTACCTTTAGTAATTTCATTAATGTAATCCTCTAATTAAAAAAATAAAGATGGGCGCCTGTGTGGCTCAGTTGGTTAAGCGTCCAACTTCGGCTCAGGTCATGATCTCATAGTCCATATGTTTAAGCCTCGCATTGGGCTCTTTGCTGACATCTCAGAGCCTGGAGCCTGTTTTAATTTTTTTTTTCAACGTTTATTTATTTTTGGGACAGAGAGAGACAGAGCATGAAGGGGGGAGGGGCAGAGAGAGAGGGAGACACAGAATCAGAAAGAGGCTCCAGGCTCCGAGCCATCAGCCCAGAGCCTGACGCGGGGCTCGAACTCACAGACCGCAAGATCGTGACCTGGCTGAAGTCGGACGCTTAACCGACTGCGCCACCCAGGCGCCCCATGGAGCCTGTTTTAGATTCTGTGCCTCCCTCTCTCTCTGCTCCTCCCCTGCTCACATTCTGTCTCTCTTTCTCTCTCTCTCAAAAATAAATAAACATTAAAAATTTTTAAAAATAATAAAAATAAAAAAATTCATATGATCATCTCAATGGTTGCCAGAAATTATATTTCATTAGTTAAAGAGAAAAAAAAAAGCTAAAAGATACTTGATAATAATTGTCTATTAGAATCCAAGAGCAAGTATCATTTTTAATATTGAAAGTTGAAATATTTAAATTCAAATCATAAAAAATATAAATAAATTTTTATGTACTGCTATTTAATTTTTACTGGTCAATAAGAAAACTGAAGATATATGTGGCATATGTATGAAAGAAAGACACATAGTCGTTCTTTTTTCAATTTTTTTTAATGTTCATTTATTTTTGAGAGAGAGAGAGAGAGAGAGACAGAGTGGGAGTGGGAGAGGGGCAGAGAGAGAGGGAGACACAGAATCTGAAGCAGGCTCCAGGCTCTGAGTGGTCAGTGCAGAGCCTGAGGCAGGGCTCGAACCATGAACTGTGAGGTCCTGACCTGAGCCAAAATGGGACATTTAACTGACTGAGCCACCCAGGCACCCCAAGTTGTTATTATTTCTGAAAACATTATCCATGAAATCCAAGGTATTCCTAGAAAAACTTTACAGAGAGAAAATTCTTTAATGTATAATATAAAAGTAGAAAAACTTCTACACCATTTCTACATATCGACTAATTAGAAAATTATCACAGGAAATGCATTAATATTAACACAATAAACACAAATAAGAAATAAGCCCGTTTAAGAGCTCTATGAATCATAGGTGAGGCAAACTATAAAATTGTATTGGATAGTAAGAAATATATATTATGGAAGAATGCAGTGTCCATGGATGAGAAGACTTAAGAATAACTATTTTAATTCCCCAGATTGATGAAAATTAAATCAGATCCTGTTAGGCTATTTTATGTACTTTGATAAGAACTAGAAACTGACAAAAATTTTAAAAACTGACATCCAGTATTTGGCACGTGAAAAGCAAATATAGTTGAGTATGAATTGGTACGTGTGTGTGTGTGTGTGTGTGTGTGTGTGTGTGTGTGTGTGTGTGTAAGGCTATTTGGTTCCTTATTGCAAAAATGTATGGGAGCCTGGGTGACTCAGACAGTTAAGTGTCTGATTCTTGATTTCAGCTCAGGTCATGACCTCACAGTTTGTGAGTTTAAATCTTGCATCTGGCTGTGTGCTGACAGTGTGGAACCTGCTTGTGATTCTCTCTCTCTCCCTCTCTCTCTGCCCTTTCCACACACTCTCTCTCTTTCTTTCTCAAAATAAATAAACTTTAAAAAAAATGTAAGTATATATGTACTCAGTCTCAGAAATGCTTAATCTTGGTTTCTCTGCTGCAGAAATTCTTGCACACATTCATGTATAGATTTATTGTGGTGTTTATTGCAACCTTGTTCAGAACAATGACTTGGAAACAACCAAAGTAGGATGGTTGGTTCTTCCATGTGCTACAACCCTGTGAAGTGAGAAAAATGAGTAAGATTTACCTACATCTACTGAACACAAAAATAATTTCAAAATATTCTGTTTCATAAAGAAAAGAAAATGAAAATTTGGAGAACAATATTCATAGTACTGTCATCAGCTCATATATGTGTGTGTGTGTGTGTGTGTGTGTGTGTGTGTGTGTGTGTTAGTATGTGTTTTAAGATACAAGTTTTATTATTAGTCAGGTATGCTGAGGCCAGCACATGAGGAGACCATCACCATTGAAAAGATCCTTTGTTTCAGTTCCAAGAGAATGATATATGCCATTGCTATGCAGGGGCTGCCCAGGGAAGCACCAGGGTTGATCATGACGAAGGAGTTCAGGGAAAACGTGAGCAAGGACCTTTACTGTGGTTTATGCTGGAAGGAACCGGTGAGGCAGAGTAAACAGATTTAGGACTGACTAGTTTGAATAATTTCAGCAGGCTCTGGGGTGAAGGGATGCCCTTAGGTGTCTGAAGTTTAACCCTGAGGTAATTAGGGCAGGGGTACAGTGTGACAGTGTAATAGAGTAGAAGAGTCCAATAAAGGAGATAGTTGAGGAGTAGGGGCTTTGGATTGGTTAGTTTGCATATGAAAGACAACCCTTCCATGAGTATATATTACAGTTAGGAAATGGCCAACCCTAGGAGAAATCATCTCTCTAGGGTCGGCAAGCCTCCGCCATGTGAAAGCATCAAAACTACATCAAACAAACAAACAAAAAAGCATAATTAATGCAGCATGTGTTTGTAAATTCTGGAAGGATGCACACCATATATAAACCACGGTTACTTCTGGGAAAAAGAACTGATCGGGGGTGGAGAAGAGGGGGAAATTGTTAAAAATACTTTCACTTTTACTCTATATGCTTCTATGTTATTTGAAGTTTTATTATAAGGATATGTATTTCTTATGATAAACATTTTTATATTTATAATAAATATATATTCATATACAATTGTTTTAAATTAAAAGGCCACTGAATGCCATTGATCCACTTGATATTCTTTTGATAATTACTCTATTTTGTTCTTCTAAACACTGACCAGCTTCCGGATGTCACTGAGCAGATGATAAATATGTACCTTTATCTGCCCCAATGAGAGGAGAGTTGCTTTGTACTATTTTCACTTCTGCTGGAAGCAATATTAAGGATATTCAAGTACTCAGTAGATGGGTAGAGTAAGGTCAACTGTGCTATTATCTCTGTGGTGTGATTTGGGGATGACTCATGTCCCCAAAATATCTTTTTTTGTTGTCAACCACCAGAGCCCACATTGCACCTTGGTCCTTTGTTCCTTGGATTAAAATACTGTTTACTCTCCTGAGTTCCTGGTAACTCAGCAAGGGGGAAAACAGCAAGGGATTATCTGACCTTAGCACTTAGCGTAATAATCAGAAGTACCAATGAGCCAATCATCTCCCCACTTCCTTCAAAAAGCAACCAAACAGAACATTGAACAGCAATGACAACAATAAAAACTGGAGTCCCACTTACAAGAACTTTCTGGTATTTTTTTTATTTCTGTGCATGTCACCGAATATAATTTTTGAAACTTGGAAAGGAGCTCAAAAGGGTAACATGAGAATGGATACTTCAGTAAAGCCTTGGTGGAGGGTTAAAGGAAGCTGAAAGGAAGTAAACTCAAACCTTGCTTCTGCTTCTGCTTCTGCTTCTGCTTCTGCTTCTGCTTCTGCTTCTGCTTCTGCTTCAGTTAGAAGAAAGGAACAGACCTTGAGTCTTATCTGTCACGTCTTTGGACTGTAGTAGGGACCAAGGGATGAAAAGTCGTCCTCACTAGTCATGTAATCTGAAAATCTGTCTGGAACGCCAGATAGAGAATATAAATACCTCTTATGTCTGTATCAACAGCAACAGAACAACCCTATGATATGTATGTATACTATTGAAATTGCAGAAAGGAGAGGTGGGTAAAGTTTCTCTAGATGGTTTGTTCTCCCTGTGAGGTTCCTGTCCCAGCAACATTAGCATCATCTGGCAGCAAGTCAGAAATGCAAATTCTCAGGTCACCACAGATCTAAACCAGAAGGCTGGGAACTCCTAGCAGTGTGGGTTTCATCCAGCCCTACAGGTGATTCTGATGCATGCTACGGCTTGAAAAACTCCTACTCTAGATCCGGAATCAGAAAACATTTTTTTTTCTGTAAAGGCTCAGATAGTAACAATCTGAGTTTTTGAAGGCTGTAAGGTATCTGTCTGAACTACTCACTCTGCCATTGTAGACCAAAGCATCCATAGATAATATATAAATGAATGAACGTGGCTGTGTTCCTTTAAAAATATATTTACAAAAACAGGGATTTAGCCCATAGGTTCGCAAGTCCCTGTTGTAGATAATAGTAACAGCTCCCACTTACTGAGAATTTCCTGTGGGGTAAGTATGATGCTTTTTATAAATTCTCTCATTTATTTTTGCCCCATACTTTATAAGGTAGGCATTCTTGCCCTTACCTTGTAGATAATGAAATGAACTTCAAACTTGCCCAAAGGCATTCAGTTAGCAAGACTAGAATCCAAACTTTATTTCCCTACAAAGGTCATACTGTGTACGTTAACTGGAAACTAATTGCATTGTACCCATTATTACTCTGACATAAGTAAAGCATAGCTAATACTTTCATAGTTTGGCGAGATGACTTGCTATCATTTTAGTAAATACAAATAAATATTTGTAAGTGCTTTTTTATGGTCACTTCAGCCTTCCATCCCCAGTTTCTTCATAAGACACGAAGTCTCTTAGCTGACAGCTGACATGGCACTATGCCATCATGAAGACAGACCTGTCATATGGAGCACAGCCCAGACTGGGCCTGCACAGGCCTCAGAGCAGGGCTGTAGAAGGGTGCTGTGTGTGTTGGGCATTAAGACTCCCAGGGAACTTTGGACAGGAGAATGCCGACAGGAAACACCTACTTCTCCATCTTGTTCTGTGCTGAGCCAGCACACTCACCAGGCTGCCAGAGGGGTGGCCTGAGAGGCAGTTGCCTTCTGGGACTGAACCAAGTACATGACTGTGCACTGTGAGGGGAGTCATGATAAGAACGACTGTTCACTGAGCCCTCCTCAGTGCGCCATCAGGTGCTTTCCCTGGAGGGTATCCGTTCATTACCATAAAATATTATGAAGAAACATATTCCTTTCTTGCAGATAACAAATAAGATCACACAGCTGGTAGATGCTTCAGCTTGGATGTGAACTTGAGTCTGACCTCAAAGCCAATGTCTTAACCAATGTCTTAATTATATAGTAGTGGCCCCGCTGTGAACTAAAACAGGTACAGGGTCAACCTTGGGCTTTGTAAAAGCTATGCGGCAGCTGCATCACATCTCAGAAACTCAACTGAAATACATTTAAACCATCTATTTTTAGAGGCCTTTATTCAAAAACAAGAATCAGTAAACAGACTTTAAGATCATGAATCAACAGACTGAGAAAATCCGGTGAAATTTTGTGTGTGATTATAACAGCTTCCCATACATTCTTCATGGCGTAGAACTAAGGGCACGCACTCTGGAGCCAGATCGTCCAGGTTTTTCCTTCGAGCAAGTTGTTTTACCTTTCCCCACCTCTGTTTTCTCCATCTGTAAAATGGAACTAATAAACATAGCCACCTCCCACGGAAGTTGTGAGGATTGAAATAACACATAAGGACCTGGCCTGACACACAGTAGCTGTGCATTCATTTTGTAACCCAACCAGTGTGACTTTGCTCCAAGTGAGTTTTTGCACAAAGAAAGGAAATCATGTGAGGAATCGCTTCCAAAGCTTTGACTCCCCAGAGAGGGTGAATGGATTAGGATGAATATTTAGAACAGGAAGTCTTGTCACTGGATTAGGGGCGGCCATAAGGTCACACGTGTGCCTTACGGAAACATGCCTATACATACGTTGTATGTTATGCAAATGAGGCTGAGGTGCCTCCTTGGGTGGAGATTGTAGTATTAAAAGAGGTAAAACTAACTGCCAGTCATTCCAGGACTCACTCCACAGTCTGTCTACGCAGGCCTGGGTCACGGGGTTAGCTCAAGCAGTCTGGGTGGCCTCGGCCAGTGGGATGCCTTGTCAGGACGGTCACCATCACCCGAGGGGTGGTTTAGGGTCTCATTTGCCTGAGTTAAGAGGAAAACCAGAAAGAAGAGCTTAGGGAAGAATGTAAGATAAAGGTTAATGAGTGAGTACAAGCGGGTGGACATTAAAAGTCAGGTCTGGGGTCTAGCTGGTGACGGTTTTGGTTGTTGCATTTGTAACTATTTTTATGACCATACCCCCACACTCTGTCCCCAGCTGAATGACAGACACACTTCATATTTGCCACCCTCTCTTTGTGGTCTTCCGCTCCAGTATGAAAAGCAGCCCCTTCTGTATCATCACCTCTGGGGATATTTGGAGTGACTCTTTGCCCCTAAATATAATAAGCACTTTCTCTCTCCTGGCCTCTGCTTTTGCCTTGTCCTTTCCCACCGCATTGTACGTGCCTACAAAGGGTTTGTTAGACTAATTTGAACTGAAGTCTGCTCTCAGCTTCTAGGGAAACCCACTCTCTTTATTTTATTCCTTGATGTTATTATTAACTCTTAGCATCTCCGTCCGCCTGATATCAGATTCCCCATAAGCCCCACTTCTGGGCCCCACAGAGTCATTAATGTGTTCTCCAAGACCAGTAGTTCTGAACAGAGCAGCGGTGCACCTTGTGAAGGAGCTGTTTGGCGCATATCGTTGGTTGGCGTGTATTTAGGAAGCGTTTCAGAGACTGGAGGCAAAGATGCCACACCTAGCCCCGTGCACCTTGCTGCCTCATCCATCCCACCTGATCATACTGTGGACTCATGATTATCTGAGCAGAGCATCTCACACTGTTTTACGCAGAAACTCAAGGTATTTTTGGGATGGTTTTAATGTAAGCTGAATTTGGTCAGAATTTTTTAAGGGAAGAATTGAGCTTTGTTTTGTTTATAGTTTCACTAAGAATTGCTCCCCATTTGAGGAAAGCACGCCATTGTTTGTAGTGGTCTTCATTATATTTGAGTCTCCAGCACAAGAAACCTGTAAGAGTCTGTGTTTATGGTGTCACAGCTGTGGTCATTCCACGGTGCAGGCATCTGACCACTTCATTACACCCTGTAGGAGAGTAATGCCTGAGCATTTGCATATTGACAAGCGTATTGTTCTATTACAAATTACACATATATTTCCTTTCCTATAAGTTTATATATTATATGTATTTTTTTAAAGTTGGTATGTCTGTGTGTTTCAGGGGTCCCCAATACCACCCCTAAGTTTAACGATCTGCTAAGAGGGCTCACAGGACTCAGTATTTAGTTGTGCTCACAGCTAAGGTTTATTGTAGTGACAGGATACAAAGCAAACTCAGCCGTCGGCAGAGGGGCATAGAGTGAAGTCTGGGGAGACCTGCGCAAGCTTTCAAGGGAACTCTCCTGTTTGAGTCACACAGGATGCACCTGCTTCCCCAGTGGGTTGTGACAGCACATATGAAATACTGTTGACCAGAAAAGCTCATACAGCATCAGTTCCCAGGGTTTTTAATAGGGCTGGTCAGGTAGGCACCCTCTGCCTAGCACACACCCAAATTGTAGACTCCCAGAAGGAAAGCAGGTATTCTGCATGAGACACATTATTTGTATAAACAATTTTGGCACAGTAAGCTACCGTGATCAGTAAGCACAGTAGGAACCTTCTGTAATTCAGATTCCAGCCCAGGGCCTATGTTATAAGCAAGCCTTTTAAGAAATAGCAGTCAGGCCTGCAATGTTAATTCTTTACTGTATAGTAAGTTATAGTAGCTGTGAAAATCACTGGCATGCAGCAAATGGGGAATTAAAAAATATTTGTTTACAAGGGGCACTAGGTTTGATAGATTGAAAACCATTGTCTTAAACAAAATAACCCTCCACCCCCACATATCTACATTTAGCATGCCAGAGGTATAATTATTGGTTTCATGTGCCCCAAATCAAATTTTAAAGCAGAGGTTAAGATTTTTTAAAATAGGCATTGCTTCCATCTACTATCAACAGTCTGTTAATGAAAGGTAGCAAACAGAATGTTTCTCCTCTTATATTAGGAACAAATCTAGAATGGCCAGTTTTTCCTTACCTTTTTACCTGTGAATTCCCTGTTTTATAATAATATAATAAATGGCAATTTCTCTGTTATTAATACAATTCTATCACTTACGGGGCACCTGGGTGGCTCAGTCGGTTACGGGTCCGACTTCAGCTCACGTCATGATCTCGCAGTCCGTGAGTTTGAGCCCTGCATCGGGCTCTGGGCTGACAGCTCAGAGCCTGGAGCCTGTTTCGGATTCTGTGTCTCCCTTTCTCTCTGACCCTCCCCCATTCATGCTCTGTCTCTCTCTGTCTCAATAATAAATAAAGGTTAAAAAAATTAAAAAAAAACACACAATTCTATCACTTACTACTTCTGTAGTAAATCTGAACTTTAATTTTTCTACTAAATCTGAAAATCTCACTAATTATGAGTTAAAGACACAATTTTAACTTGAGAAGTATCATTCCAGCATCAGGGCCAAGTGCAAGGCATGTAATACAAATGAAAGTATAATTCAGTGTCATCAGGTCACCTCTGATAGCCCCCTGGTTGACACCATACTGTGGATTAAAATAATAGCTCCAGCTGGCCCTTCTTCAATACGATATGCATAAACAACAGGTGTGCTGGTTAATTGTTTTCTCATCATGGTGCATATTTCACACCCCATAACTCCCAAATGAAATACCAAAAGAATACATAAAATTAAATGATTCGAAGATTTAAAGGGTTTATGTTTTTTTATGGAAGAGTGGGAATCCATTGAAATATTTAGAAGGAACTATAGCTATAACCGTTATTATTAATGCTCCTAAAGTTACAATATTTATGTTTGCTTTAAAAATTCATACTTGAAGATCTCACACACACACACACACACACACACACACACACACACACAAAATGAGGCAGGTACACATGCAGGGAAGGTGTACTTGGAGTTTAGAAAAGGAAGAGTTTATCACACACCTTCTTTTAAGGTTTGTTTATTTATTTTTGAGAGACCAAGAGAGAATGTGAGCAGGGGAGGGGCAGAGACAGGGTAAGACACAGAATCTGAAGCAGGCTCCAGGCTCTGAGCTGTCAGCACAGAGCCTGACTCGGGGCTCTAACCCATGACAGCTCAGAGTCTGATGTGGGGCTCAAACCGATGAATCGCAAGATCATGACCTGAGCCTAAGTCAGAGGTTTAACCTACTGAGTCACCCAGGGGCCCCTCACATACCTTCTTTTAAAGGAGCACTTGAAAGCTCCCATGGAAGTGTAGCATTACGTGACAATGACCTTCTGTTCTTCCATTGCTGTTTTCAAACTAACCTTTGACCTTTGCAAGTGCGAACTGGAACATGACTGTATCGAAGGGACCGAATCAGCATTGACACTTGTAGCCACTGAGTACTCTCCTTGTTGCTCCCCCTACTCTCCACGCATTTCCATCCAGATGAGCCTGAAGTTATGTTAAGTGACTTTTAGCACAGAAGCATGTTGTGGAAGATTCAGTGTTGCTATCTTTTGTGGAACTAAGCGTTTTGCTGGCGCAAATCCATGTGGCTTACTTCTCTCATCCCATGGTAAGACCAGGGGTAGTAGTTAAAATGAAACATGAGCAACACTGAAACTTGAAACAGCTAGTCAAGCAATCCACCTCCTTTGTACTAAAGTCTTCTAATGTCCCCTTTCTTCTCCCAAATGACTTGCCTCTGTTACAGTGGCTTGATACTGGTGGCTTTGGAGTCCTTGTGGAAAAGCCCTGTCACTACTGAATGAATTTCTATTGACTTTGCTGAGGTTGTGAAATAGTATATTCAGAGATAAAATCAGATTCTTAGTGTAACTGAAGAGGCCATTAATGCTTTAACTCTTAGTCACTTCCCTGCACCCCTAGTTTTTTTTTTTGGCTTCCTCTTAAGGGCAGTCTCAGCAATGCAGACATGTGAATTGTATCATTAACTAGGCTTGTCATAAACTATGCCATCTGTCATTATCATACATTAAATTTTTGTGGGTGGTCATCCTGGAAGTTCATATTAAATTTGGTGGCTTACCTTGAACACGCTATGTTTCATTAGCTACTCACCTGTGTAGAGACACAGGAGAGAGGGATAATTTGTCTATGTCCCATGGGCAGTACAAGGACAGCTATAACAGTATGAATTAAAGACCACTTAACTGTGCTTGAAGTAGAGAAAGTTGGCCTCAGGATATCATCCCACCGAAATCAGTATTGCTTCAGAGATCTCTAAGACATTGGCCTACCTGAGACTACTTGCCTCTCAAACTTGTTCCTTCTGGCTGACATTTTAAGTTGACTCATTAAATCAGTCAGGATGGTCTATGGTAAGCTGTAGTAACAAACAACTGCAAAATATATGTGGCTTCAGACACAAAGATTTGTTTCTTATGCTAGATTACTTTTGTAGGTCAGCACGGGAGCCAGCCACACATCTTAGACACTCAGGAGACATTACTGATGGAGTAGCCACCATCTCAAACATTGCCAATCACCAGACTGAGAAGAAGAGAGCTATGGATGGTTTCACATCACTATTAAAAATGCTTTGGTCAGGGGCGCCTGGGTGGCGCAGTCGGTTATGCGTCCGACTTCAGCCAGGTCACGATCTCGCGGTCCGGGAGTTCGAGCCCCGCGTCGGGCTCTGGGCTGATGGCTCAGAGCCTGGAGCCTGTTTCCGATCCTGTGTCTCCCTCTCTCTCTGCCCCTCCCCCGTTCATGCTCTGTCTCTCTCTGTCCCAAAAATAAATAAACGTTGAAAAGAAAAAATCTTAAAAAAAAAAAAAAGAAGAAAAAAAAAATGCTTTGGTCAGACTAAGTATAGGCCCCACTCAACCATAGAGGCATTAAGAAACACAAGTAGACGTGTCCCGAGAAGGAAAGAGAATTGGACATATTTAGTAAGTAGCATTCATGACCACCACACTCAGCTGACACCTTTCTTCCTTATTTCTTCTACCCCAGATACTAGAAAGACAAATATGCTGTTTCTCAGCTTCCCTTTGTACTAAGAGAGTCCAGGTTGACCTGCTTCTGGCCTATGAGACCTTTGTGGAAATCTGCTGTGGGGATTTATGGCAAGCTTTTGTTTTCCTGATAAAAGGGGTGAAACACAGCTATAGTGTTCATTTATGCTTACCCCTTCTTCCTATCTGGAAGGTGGAGGCAATGCCAGGAAATAGAGCAGCTATCTTAGCATGAGCCTTCACACAAAAGATGGCAGAACAAGATAGGAATGAGAAGAGTTTGACTTCTTGATGATATGAATGAACTACACCACCAGCTCTGGACTGCCTACCTCCAGACATCTTGCTGTGTGAGAAATATAAACGCTACTATAAGCTTATGACATTGTAAGTCAGGCTTTTTGTGTTGTTGTTGTTGTTGTTGTTGTTGTTGTTGTTGACAGCTGAATGCAATCCTGAGAGTCCTTATTTTGCAATTGAAAAGGAAAACTTTCCATTTGGAAGGATGTGTTACCCACAATTACCCCAGTGAAATTAAAATATGGTTGAGAGATTGCTAATACATGCTCCTGTTTTAGACCCTTTGCCACAGGTCTTTTGGGTGTCATTTCATGTGAGCTTGCTTTGTCAGTATAAGTTAGGTTATGATGTACTAACAAATAACCCCCGTAATCTCATTGACCACCTAGCTCCGAACTTCTTGCTTTGTAAGAATACAGATGCCCAAGATTTGTTTATGTCTAAGCCCCTTAGAGTCAGTTTTTCTGTTTCTTACAGGTAGGTGCAATCTTGGCTAAGGCTGACACAGTCTTCTTTATTCTTGAATTTAAACAGATGCGCTACCGACAGTCTGTTAATGTTTTCAGGTTTTTTGATGAAGGGCTATCTGTAGAGATGATTCCATATAATGCTTTAAGAATTTCCAGTATATTTCCCATGGTCAGCTCCATCCATCTGAGAAAACAGACAAAAAACTGCTGAAAATGTCTTCTAAAACATTTTTCTTTCTCTTTCCTCTTTCTATATTGAAGAACTCTCTAAAAGAAATTCTTTAATAAAAGTGTAAAGCTTCCATTCTGTGATAAAAAATTAAGTCTTGTTTTCATGTTTTATTGGGGTAGCTGGGACACTTACAGAATAAAATCTGTTAGAAATAAAATGATAAAAAGGAAGAAAAGAGACCATGGTTCTAAAAACTTTATAAAAGCCTTGAAACTATGAGAATATCTCTGTATCCTGAGAATTTACAGAATGTGCTAAAGTCTCTCAAATTCAAAACACTTGAGAACAGAAACTGTAACTTGTTCAACATTAACCTTGACAAATCCGGGTTCTGTCATGTGAATGAATGAACGCCTCCACTCTTGAGATCTCAGGACCTTGAACATCAAAATTGAAGTAGGGTAGCAGAAAATTATCTTTATCTCTTTCTCCCTTCTTCTACCTTCCATGCCATCCCTATTCTCTCTTTAAATTTTTAATAGATTACGTGAATGACTTTGACAAAAAATCTAATGAGAAAATCTCTTCAAAAGCACTGTCGGCTTCCTTACTTGTCACCACCCGCACTCCCCGGAAGGACAGCACTTTGCTTTATGACCATGTATTGATCTCTAATATCTTTATTGAGCCTTGTCTCTTCCTTACCTCCTACAGGCAAAGGGTGAGAGTTAGATAATAGTATTAATTTTCCAGACATCTGCACATGTTTTAATGGCCTTTTGAAGTTTGAAAATAGTTTCTCTGTGAACCCACCACAGGGCTAAAATGCCATTAAGGCCTAGATTGCAGCGATACATAACAATCATAGCTGTAGAGCTCAGCTTGGCAATGAAAAAAAAGCTCATTTATTTTAGTGGAGATTCAAATTAATGTACGTTCCTTGCCCAACCAGAGCCAGCATTACCAGGTGCTGGAGGTAACCATCAGGACCCAGGATGGCTGAAATCCACCCATTCTTCCTCACACATGTGGGAAGTCAGAGCCACAACAGAAGGTCTCCACATCACAAACGATGTGAGATAGAGGGTTCGGGAGTAGTGACGTAATTGAGGCTGATAACCATGTTTTAGCCATGGCCCAGTTTTTTTTTAGACCAGAGAAGCCTTTGGTCCCCTCTCAGAACAATGCTATTACATGCACGAAGACATGGGATTATAAAAGGAAACCGATTATACTGAGGTGCCATTACTAAGGTGTTGAAAAATATGTAAGATGAGCTTCATTCCTAAAGCATGAAATAAAAAGCTCAAATGGAAGTTCTAACTTAGTTCTTATGTAATGATTCCAATATATAATATTTAGAGATATTACTACAACTGTAATGTGACATGAAGATGTCTGTGATCTCTTGTAGTGACAGAGTCACCAATTAATACCACTGTAGTTTCATGCCTACATTCATAACTGAAGGAAATGTTAATTTTTTTTAACGTTTATTTATTTTTGAGACAGAGAGACAGAGCATGAATGGGGGAGGGTCAGAGAGAGAGAGACACAGAATCTGAAACAGGCTCCAGGCTCTGAGCTGTCAGCACAGAGCCCGACTCAGGGCTTGAACTCACGGAACGCGAGATCATGACCTGAGCCAAAGTCAGCCGCTTAACCGACTGAGCCACCCAGGCGCCCCGGAAATGTTAAATTTTAGTTCAAGTTTGGTGCAACTAAAGATGCATTGTTTTTTCCTCCAAGTTCACAAAGGCTCTGAATTCTACTCATGGATCTCTGAGCTCTCACCTTAAGGAACCCCGAGAGTCTGTATATTTCCTAGGAACTGCAGGCCTGTGTAGATACAAGGATGATTATTTATTCTTCCCATGCATTGTTTACTTAATACCCTTGAGTTGTTCTCTCTAGAGTAGGGATGCATCCTCTGATGACAGCCACCCTGTTTTTGTTTTTGTTTTTGTTTTCTTAGCTCTCTTACAAGTGATGACCACTTGTGGGGCTAGAAGCACTTTGGAGGGTTTGTTTCTCCCCCTTTACACAAAACTACCTGGCCAGGTTGGGGAAGCCTACCAGAGACCTTGACATGATCACCTGCTCTACCTAGCTGGCAAAAGTCACCATGTGGATGGCACCTGTTTCATAATTTGACATTGGACAGTCTCTGAGAGGAAAGGACAAATGGTTCTAAGTAGTATTGTGTGCATTTACCTTAAGATTATCACTGGTTCCTCCATGGGGCATAGTTTTTACAAAGAGGATGTTCAAGTATAATTATCCGGGAATTTCTTAAAATTTGAGGAAAGTCAGATTTAAAACCAGGAGAATTTTCTGTTTCTTGTAACAGACTAGAGGAACTGGTTTGGCTTGTCCCATTACATAGTGACAAAGCAGCATTTGATAGCAGCAGCCTGTGTGATAAAATGATTATGGCAGCAGTGAGAAAGAATCTAATAAGGAAATTGATCTGCAGATTCCAATTCTGTAAGAGCCAACATCAATCAACATAAATGTCAATAATGAGATCGTACTGAAAACTGCCTAGTTCTTTCAGAGGGTTCTAGGGTCTGGTGACAGATTCAAGAAGTAAATGTGAAAAAATTATTTAAGAGGTTCACAATTACTCCACTGACCAGCAGCAGGGTACATGGTTCTTTGCTGGCACATGACAGAGTCTGTCTTGGCCCAGTCTAAGGTTAATTGGACATTGCTAAAGGATTTTCATATTGAGAGATATGTGATAGTGGTACCACATGGTATAATATAATAATAGCTGTTTTTGTACTTAGCAATTACAGCTACCCACTACAGTTTAGGGAGGGGAATAGGAGAAACTTGGTGCTGTGACTTATATGTATCTTTTGGGAGGCCATGTCTAGATAGTGCAGTGGCAAAGGAAACTGTCTGTTCTCAGAGATTTATCTGGAAAGGTTATATGGGTAGAATTCTGAAGTCATTATTTGCTATTTTATATAACTTCATTGTTTGTCTGCCTATGGTTTTTACTAAGAACTGCTCCTTGATTCTGTCATGTTAGAGACCATGAATAGCAACAGGACAAGTATAAGTGAATTTCAGGATTGGGAACATCAGGGAGTGTTATGACAAAGGGGTTGCTAAAGAGTAGGACAAGAAATGGGGCTCTTGGGTGGTTCAGTCAGTTCAGCATCCAACTTCAGCTCGGGTCATAATTTTCCAGTTCACAAGTTCGAGCCCTGCTTCGGACTCTGTGCTGACAGCTCAGAGCCCGGAGCCTGCTTTCAGATTCTATGTCTCCCTGTCTCTCTGCCCCTCCCCCACTCATGCATGCGCCCTCTCTCTCTCTCTCTTTCAAAAATAAACATTACAAAATAAAGAGTGGGACAGGAAAGTCAGGTGGGTGGGCACAGAAATGAAAATGTGAATGTAAGACACAGCTCAGCTTACTTTCACCTGGAGCCATCTTGATGTCTCAGCAAGGGATTCCTCCCATGTTTCCTGTCCAGGCAGGAGCATTTTCCAGGATATGGGCAATCTTCCTGTAGGAACAGGAAAGGAAATAAGTGGAAACAGGAGGGACTTAGAACAAGCCACTCCTACATAACATTCTGATTATAAAGCAGCTACCTCAGAATTGACAAAACTGATTTTCCAAGAAATATTGACCACACTCTCCCTTGCTCTGTGTATTTTTTTTTTCTATCTCAACTGGATACCCTGCTATTGGCATTTTCTGGAGTTTGGGGTCTCGTGTTGCAAATTACCATCACCTACATGCTACCGAAATGGTGGCTTTTCACTGGAAATGATATTAGGAAGCTGTCTCAGGACTTCTTTTTGGTTTATACTATCAGGCATACTTTTGGCACTGACACTAATTGAGGGTAGATGCAAGAGGGGGTGGGAATCATGCTATTCTGTCTTTGAAAATTATGTTAAGATTCAAGTCTACTCTTACCTCAGCAAGCTTAGCAAAGGGAACATAACCAGATCTTTTTCTGGTCTGGGAGTATCTTTCCGAGTCTAATAATAAATAATCAGAGAAGATAAGAGCCAGGGTGGACTTCTTGGGTGCAAATCTGTACAGTCACACAGGGGCTAGAAGGGCCCTGTGCTTGATGTAATACTGTTCTGTCACCACTGTGAAATTCTTAGTATCTTTTTTTTTTTTTTTTTTTACAAATGGTTCCCTGCATTGCGCAAGTTATGTCACTGGTTATGAAAATAGCTAACATTTGTTGATGGTTATGAAAATAGCTAACATTTGTTGAGCATTTCATGTGTCCAAACCCCTTGGTGAATTGAATTCTTACCACAACCTTATAACTCCAAAGTTCCTTCTCTTGAACATCAAATCTGCAATGAGGCCCTTTGAGTTGACGTTGTTACTATTATCCATAAAGGAAACTAAGGCTCAAAGGGTACAGTAACTTGCCTTAAATTACACAAAGCCAGGATCTGAACCCAAACCGGATCATACCTTGGCCTCGTGCCAGCCTTGCCTCCCTGGTTATGGATGTGGCAAATGGGGAAGGGAGCTAATGTGTAAACTCAGACCCAGGATTTATCCTGAATGTTTAAAAGCTAGTTTTCTAGTTGTTGATCATCTTTGTCTTAAATATGTCAGCTAAAAAGGTTATAATAAGTAAGTCAGCTAATCAAGGGTTGGGGTTCATTGGATTCCAGTTGATGGAGGTGTCCGGGTGATGCGATGAACATGGCCGCAGTGCGTGGGCCCGGACTCCATGCTAGCCTAGCTCAGTGACTTGCTGGGCTAGGTGACATCTTCCGGGAACCAACCGTCAGCTTTCTGAATAAGTGACTCACATTTTACACGCTGACTGTATTTTTATGTACTCAAGTTGGAGGGCGTCTTATTCCATTAGTTTTTGATCAATATAAAAGTATTTATGAAAAGAAATTTACCATCCCACATAAAACAGCTGAACAAAAAAAGTAAAGATTTATATGTAATAAATGTTTTGAAGCCATTTAGAATTATTAACAGGGACATTTGGGGAGAAATCTTTATAGTCTGCGACTCACAGTCTTGGGGAAAAAAAATTTGTCTTTAAAACCAGCTAATGATTAACAAGTGTTCAAAGCAGACCCTTAATTTTATAATAATAATTACTTCTTGGGAATCTGGATCCTGTCATCATTTCTCAAATGAGTATAAGAGCAGTTTCTTTGCTCCATAATGCACATTTCTTTGTAATAGTTATTTATAGATCCATAACCAATTCCTTTGAAAAGTAAGAACTCACTTTTGGTATTCTGAGGTTGAAAATGCTGTCCATGATCTGAAGTAAAAGGAGAGCTCGAGAAAGGTTACTTTGCATCTTTTAAGAAAGTTTCCATCAAAGCAGTTTATGAAAATTAATAAATCTTGAGGGATTTGAGAAGATGGGATAATTTTAGGATTATTGTAACTGGTGACTGTCTCAGAAGAAAATAGACAGATTATGTTATTGGTATTTATGCATCGGATATCCATTTAATACTTCACAATTTCCACCCTGGGAGATTAGGAATTTCTCTTTCCACTTTCTTCCTCTCTTTCCACCTTCTTCCTCTGTGCCTGATTCACAAATACATAAACGTTTACTGAACATGCTTGATTAGAACAAAGTGTTGTCTGAAGCAAAAAAAAAAAAAAAAAAAAAAAAAGAAAAAAAAGAAAGAAAGAAAAAGTGTAGAAACACTGTTTCATGTCTTGTGGAGAACATGCCTTTTTACTGTATTCTCTGATGCAGTTGTAACTCCCTAATCTGTCATACAAATGTTTATAAAATCATATCCATTTACTTTTCTCTTGGATGTTACGTTTGAGTCTTTAGTCGATTTGCTGGAGGATTTGCTGGAGAAACCAAGGAGCGATTTTGACTTGAAAGTCTGGCATCACTTCTATTTCACATTCTGTTTTCAACAGCCTCTCTTAATATGCCGGGGAAAAAAATCCACAAGATTGAAATTTAAATATAGAATATATTTAGCAAACTAATAGAAAAATAAAAATAAATCCACTTGACTTGATAAATCCTACGTAATAGCTGAAAACTGCCATTTGCCAAGAAATGATTTAGCTTAGTGAAATGTATTTTACAGCTAATCCTTTAATGTCTGTTTAACATATTACCTTTCCCACTGTTAATATTGAACAGTATTGTAAGTTAGTAATTTTATGCCCTATATTTCAAATTGCTATTAGGGAGCCACATAAATAACAATTTTCAACAGCTTGTTTGTAACACCATGAGGCATTTCTTACCATGGGGTAAAGTAACAGTGGATTTAAAAAACTGCTGTGGGGATAAAGCCACAGGGAAACTGATGTGGATCTGTGGCAACGAAGCCTATAAAGCAAACTGAAGTAATAAGTCTGAAACCTGATAATGTACAACTTAGTATTAACTATCAGGGGCAGTGAGACTATGGGCCCTCGTTGAACGTTCAGCCAGAAATTGAGTTTACGTAATACATCTTCACAAATATTAAATGAATGGGACTCCAGGAACTTGTCCTATTAGAACAAGGACACTGGCCTATAAAATGCAGATGAGTGCATAGCACAAAAGTCATTTTCATGGGCGTCTGATCTAGTCCTTAACGCTAGACTCCATGCCAGGAAGTGCCATGAGGGTGAATCCTATAGTCTGTGAAGGCCCCAGCAGATATCTCCCAAACTCTGAATTTCACTTGTTCTCAGCTTTCTTTTAATAATGTAAGGAGGCACACATCTTATATATAATTCTCCATTTTTTTTTTGGTTTTGTTTTTTTTTTCAACGTTTTATTTTATTTTTGGGACAGAGAGAGACAGAGCATGAACGGGGAAGGGGCAGAGAGAGAGGGAGACAACAGAATCAGAAACAGGCTCCAGGCTCTGAGCCATCAGCCCAGAGCCCGACGCGGGGCTCGAACTCACGGACCGCAAGATCGTGACCTGGCTGAAGTCGGACGCTTAACCGACTGCGCCACCCAGGCGCCCCTGGTTTTGTTTTTTTGTTTTGTTTTGGTTTTTGGTTTTTTGTTTTGTTTGCTTCCAAAACACCAACAAGACCTCTCCCCTTCCTTGGAGTTTAATCTTCTAGTGCTAGGCACTCTTTGTTTTGATGTCTCCTTGTTGTACTTGCAAGAAGAGAGTAGGGCCCAGGTATGATTGCTTGCCAACAGCCTGGAAAATGAACCCTTTTGGTTCACCAAGGGAGTCACCCTTTATCTTCTTGATTAGCGATTAGAGACCTCTGTAGTGCTAGCAGCAATCTGCACAGTTTTAGCATGCAGTGGTGAAGTAAGCATCATAGGTTGAACCCCCTGCCTTCCCTGCAACCAAGAAGCACCCCTCAAAGGCACAGAAGCTCTGTGTGTCTCCACCGTGTCTGCATTTCCTTCCAGGGACCCTTCCAGTCCCTTCTTATAGACCTCGCCTTGCTTGTTTACATAGATAAGAGTAACGGAGGCCACAGCTAAGTTCAGCATTAGGAAAAAATGTGGGCCTGGCAAAGGGATAAAGGGGAAAGCATGTGCCTTGGAGACAGTGATGAGTTCAAGTCCGAGCCCTTACTACTACTCACTGTATGACTTGCCACAGGTTCCTTACTGCTGAGATGTCTCTCTCATCTTTTTGCCTCCATGGTCTTGCTCAACTGTTTGCAGAAAGATGTCACACTCTTTCATCTCTGGACCTTTGCATACATTCTGCCCAGATGGCCTTTTTTTTCTCCCCCTCCTTTCTTGGCTCCTTCACCTGAGTCATCATTTCTTGTTCCTACATTCTCGATTTAGCTATTTTTCTCAGGAAAGCCTCCATGGAGCCTCCTGCTGAGATTTACATGGCACATGACAGTGAGGGTGCCTGATGGCTTGTCTTCCTACCTGTGCCTTTGGGGGTGGGGACTGTGTTTGTTCATCATTGTGTCCTAGGTAAGACATCACAGTGGCAGAGAATGTGGTGTCCTAAAAGGTCATGTGGCAGGATTCTCGCACAGAGTCATGACATGGAGGCTTTTCTTTTCAGGAAGTAACTTTATTTGTGCCAGTACGGCTCAGTTGGGTTGACACCCTAGAAACTTAGCCCTGAATGCCATGTGGCGTAGTTTTTTAATACCTTTTTTACTTCTTTGTCTCCCATATATGGTAACACACAAACATGTGGTCTGATTAAGTGGTCTCATGTTAGAATGTCGTGAGGGATGTTGTCAGGTATGCGTATAGCCAGGTTGCCTTGAGGTTTTTTGTTGTGTTGTGTCTTTCCTTAGGGAGGGGACCCTATCACAGGCAGGCGTGACATATGAGTCCAGGTTCAAATCCCCGACTGAACAGGACCTCACCTGCTCTTGTTCTTTAAATTTTCTCATTTGAAAAATCAAAGTTATAATAGTTTCTACCTCATGAGGTGATTATAAGGATTAAATTAGAAAAAAATAACAGGAGCACTAAGCACAGCACCTGGCATGTCGTCTATAAATGTTTGCTGTTTTTCTCGTTAGTTTTATTTTAAGTCAGATCCAAATTTATATACAAAATTGTGTTTTCCAGAAAGAATGTGGAGCTCTAAAGAGGAAATAAAAACATCACCAGTACCAATAAAATTACTGATCATAATAATAATGAAATAATAATAATGAAAGTATGTTTTTTGATAAATGAATTAATGATGTTTGAGTGTAGTAAGGGAAGGTATTACATTATACTTCGAGGTACTTCTTTTTTTAATCTTACATGGTTTGTCTTGTCTAATTAATTTGTATTGTTATTTTTGTAAATTTTATATAACGAACCATCATAAGCCAGTTCCAATTATAGAAATTAAGAGAATGAACCCTGCACTCATACTACCTGGGATACTATTTATGTGTGTGACATTAGACAAGATTTTTAGCTTCTGTACCTCAATTTCTTACCTATAAAATGGGAATGATGATGTCCTTACTATGGGTGATAATGAGCGTTTCAAAGAATAATATACGTGAAAGACATACCTGATGCTAAACACAGCTCAGGAAATGTCTACAGCTACTGATGGGAGTGACCCAAATTACGGGCTAAACACTTAGGCAGAAATAAACAACTCACCTTGCAAAAGAGAACAATTCCCTCTCTTCACGTGAGAAGCAAACAGAATGTGGAAGTCTGGACTTAGAAGGACACATATCTGAGAAAGAATCCTGGCTCTACTTCTTACTGGAATATAACCTTTTGACTTTGGATCCCTTCCTTAGATTTGGTTACCTGAATTTCTTCATCCCTAAAAGTTAAGATAGTAACTTCTTCCACATTTAGCGTGAGGATCCATGAGATAGAGATTCAGAGCAGAGACTTCATACAGAGCCTTCATGCCCCACAGGGCGGGAAGTGATTCATTTCTTCCTAAGAAATGGTGTGTTTGGGGCGCCTGGGTGGCGCAGTCGGTTAAGCGTCCGACTTCAGCCAGGTCACGATCTCACGGTCCGTGAGTTCGAGCCCCGCGTCGGGCTCTGGGTTGATGGCTCGGAGCCTGGAGCCTGTTTCCGATTCTGTGTCTCCCTCTCTCTCTGCCCCTCCCCCGTTCATGCTCTGTCTCTCTCTGTCCCAAAAATAAATGAACGTTGAGAAATGGTGTGTTCGACTCCAGTGGCCACCACCATAATTTCCAATAGGCCTGGTAAAAATAGCAGGCCAGGTCCCCCCCCTACCCCCGACCCCTGCCTAATTTCTTTAGTTCTATGAAATCAGAGGGAAAATTTGTCCCCCTACATGTAAAAAGCAAAAGCTTCAGCAATACAGGAAACTTCTCAAAAATAAAGTTTGATTAAAAATGTAAAATGCAGTGTAGATAATTTTACAAAACAGCAGGGGCAATTGGCAAGCACTTATTAAAGTACCTGTTAAAGTAATTAGTGATAAAAATGGAAGTTTCACCGCACTTCTGTATCTCTTAGATCCCAGAATAGGCTCAGGCTGTGCTGAATCATTTCCTGTCTCAGATCAGAGTCAGGGAAGAACACAAAAGGAAAGCTTCAGAGAGTCTTGAGATTATTCACAGGCAAGCAAGTGTGAATCACTCTTCGGAACTGGCTCCCCACCTGCCCACAGGTGGCCTGCTGTGGAACCCCTAACCCTACACTCCCAACATTCTGCCACTTCGCTGTTACATATTAAATATTTCTGAATCTTTTTTGTTGTTGTTTTCTATAAAGAGACCAAGAGGTTTGGAAGCTTGAGAGTGAGAACTAAGCCCCTGTTGTGTGAACATTTATTACACAGAACATTATCTTACTCATATGTAACTGTGTTACCAGGCTGACCCCCATCCCTCCCCACTTCTGCCTCCGCATCACCCTTACTCTACCATGATCTCTTTTGCATATTCTGCCTTAAGAATTCTTTTTTTTTTTTTGTCTCATCTCTGTGGGCTCTTCATTGATATTGAGTGGGCTCCACTAATGAGCTTCCTTGAGTCTGTTGTTAGTTCATAGTCGGGACTCTGTACACAGTAGATGCTTCATAAATGCTTCTTGTTGAACTAATTAGAGTGGAGGTTCCCAAGGGCAAGGTCTGCTCTTTTCATCTCCATTCATCTTCCTGCTGGTTCTCACCCTGTGGGTCCTCGGGGCACTGTTAATGGAGTTTCAGAGGACAGGACAGATTTGAGATACTCCAGTCATCAGTTTAAGCTGCAGAAGTGCCCAAATGAACTTCCTAGTCACCAAACCCAAATGCTCCCTTAGGCAGCCACCAGATAATCAGGTTGTCATGGTAGCAGAGACCCTTAAAGAAGGTTTTGAATATAGCTCTGGAATAATTGTTTCAAAAGTATTTTATAACCTTCGATCCCAGAGAAGTAGAAAAGAGGATGTAGGACCATGTCATTTACAGAGGCATCCAGAGTGAAACAGAGTGTACCCAGGGCATCTAAAGATTGATATTCAGGGCAAGTCTAGAAGTTGTCGGGAAAAATATAATTGCAGCAAGAACTGTTGTATATGGTTAAAAAAAAGAGAGAGAGAGATAAAATTTCAGACTCTGAAGTGAGATCAAATCTTGGTGAAAGTGTTTTTTAAAAAGCTTCCAGGAGAACATTTGAAAACCATACTCTGTCGCATCAGCAAGGTGGCTGAATGCAGATATTATGTTTTATCTTTGTATCCCAAAATGGAAATAATGGCATAATTAATTAAACATCAGCTCTTATCCAGAAAGATTTTGTCCTAGGCTCAAATTTTTGTGAATCTAAGAAATGATCATTTATACTCAGTTATATAATATACAGTTATGTCATATTCTGTTTTATAATAAATTCTTAATGAAACGGAATAAAACCTATAACATGTGAACCAGGGGTCTGCTCTCCTGATGGTATCTGGAAGGGCTGATGAAAAATCACATTTCCTGAATATGGCAAAAATATTAAGTCTAAGTATGTGCATAAAGTAAAGCTTTGTTTTTTGGTTGTTTTGGTTTGGTTTTTGTTTTTTTGTTTGTTTGGTTTTGGTTTTGGTTTTGTTTTTTTTTTGGATAATAATCTGGTGAGTAAAGCTTCCAAGGAGAAATTATCTTAATCAGTCTCCACACTATTGATATTTCTTTGAACTTCCTTTCGGAGCCTACACATACCTATGAAAATTGCCTTGTTATCCAACAGGAGGAACAAAGCTTATTCACCTGGTTATGTCTAGCTCAGAGCCATATTTAGAACATGTCTCTTAAACATACCAAATCCACCACTTGTGTTTTCTGCCCCTGTAACAGAGGCTATCCAGAAAGGTGGTGAAATTGCAGGAAATCGTCTGAAGTTAGGAGTATCAAAAGACGCTCAGAGGCTTTCATAATAGTGCACTCCAGACTTGCTTCCCGCGTGGTGGGATTAAAGGAGATGAAACAGGAGCCCCAGGGCCAACCTGGGGCTGAGTTGAGGGAGCAGGAGTGGGGCTCGAGGAAGCTTTCTGGAGGCTGTGAGTTGAGATGAGCTCTTCAAAGTGGAGTCAGGGTGATCAGCAAACAAAGCTGGAGCTGAAAAAGCAATGAGTTCTTCCACTCGAGAAATCAGCCCAGGATCCAGGCCACTAGATTTGCAAGTGAGGGTGATCCCTTAAAAAAGTCCAAGTTCAAACGAGCAGCTAGCCAAGAGAGTGGGAGCAGCAGTGCGCAGCAAAGGAGCAGGCAGGAGGAAGGGAGGAGGACGCCCTGATATCCCATCTCGTGGGCCGGATGCTGAACAGTTAAAGATGCCAATGGTGAGGGGGCAGATTTTGAAAAATTCTTGCGTCTGTCTTCTAAATATCCTGCCATGCACTTTTGAGAGTAGAAGATACCTTCAAATGGGTGGAGCATATTGTGAACAGAATTCAGGGAAATGTCACTAAAGAAGGTTTAGCAGTAGTTCGTGTGGCAATTAACAGACCTTTTCACTTGATAAATAAAACAGGAATTCAGGAATTGTGGGCACAGAAGCTATCCCCTTTAACTGAGAGACTTTTTTCACAGAGAGAAAAAAGCAACTCTGGAGAGAATATACAACAGGCCTGAAGTAGAATTCTGGATATCCACACAGTAGTATCTACCAAGGTCAAGTAAATCAAGGGTATTGAGGCAAATCACGTTAAAAACACTAATTCACTTCTACCTCTGCTGCTGAGCCTAAATTACTCATGTTGGTAGAACCCATTAATCAGATGTATACCATATCCACTCCCATAACATCTCTTTTTTACAGATATTTGGATTTTCATAGTTAGAGGGGAGAATAAATTGTATGAGTGATTATAAGCCTAGAATAATTCTCTCACTGAATCAGACTAAAGGAAGAAAAGCCCTTTCCTCTTCACATCTTACACTGAGTTAATAACTTCTGAGATCTTGGCATGAAAAACCCACACGCTCCTTTTCACACGTTAGGAAGTACATTGATGGACGCAGAACCTGCTCTATCACCCTGCTCCACTTGATGTTTCCAGCCTGGTTTCCCACGCTGCCCAAACTTCTCAGATAAAGATATACTTTTTACCCTCACCTTGTGCCACTAAATGAGGATTCAGTGCTTTCCTGACCTCAGAAATCAGCGGCCTTACAGTGAAGACCTCATTTCCATCCTCAGCAAAAACCCAGAGGCAGAATTCTATTAAATGCAGTCTTCACTGAGCGCCGGAGAACTGCAGCTCCGTGAGTGAGGAGAGAAACAGGAAAAGGGAAACTGGTCCCCCAGCCCAGCTCTGAAGGCCCAAGTGCACCGCCACGTCCAGTCTCCACTACCATCGTTAACTGGCGAGCTGCCAAATCAGTATCTGCTGCTCTGAAGGGGCCACTCTGCCCTCATCCCACCAGATATAGAGCAGCTGGCCCTGGGCACAGTCTGTCAAAGGGAACATTTCTCTGCTTTGAATTACAGATTCAGAACCATGCGGAGAACATACTGCGGGCAGACCCAAGACAGGGTCATCTACCAAATATCAGTGACCCGGTGTGGTTCTGGCACTAGCCACCCCAGCATCACCAGGCCCCCCAGAGCTGAGCTTGGTATTTTATACTGGCATGAGGGAGTGTTCTGACTATGGATTGCAATACACTTTAGCACATCACATAAATCCCCACCCCTGTCTCTACATAGTGACAGAAAGCATACCTTTTCCCTGTGAAGCTGAAAGTCCTCAGGGGGAGAAGTCCCCTTGGCCTGCTGACCTAACCCTATATACACGTGTGACTATGTATGTGTTGTATGTGTAGTGTGTATGTGTGTGTGTGAATCTGTGTTTGTTGACTGACTGATGGAGTGGCTATCCTGTATGTTACAGAGTGCTTATCTCAGAGGAGGACTATCTCAGCCAGGCTAGTATTAATCATGATAGCAAACCCCCAAGTGAATAATGGCTCAAACCCAGTACACATTTATTTCTTCCTCATTGAAAGTCCAAAAAGTTATCTCTGGTCCCTAGGTGGTACCCTTTCAGTCAGCAATTCAGGAACACAAATTCCTTCTCCCTGGTGGCTCCATCTTTAACACATGGTTTACAAGATTGCTATGCTCAGTTGGCTGCATCAAAACAGTGGAGGGGAAAGGGCCTAGCACACCACACACCAAAGGTATTCCTGGGCCAGGAACAACATCACTTTGGTTCACACTCCACAGACTAGAACTATGTCACATGGCCACACCTCACTGCAAAGGAGGCCGAGAAATGCCATCTAACTATGTGCCCAGAGAAAAGAGGAAATCCATTCCATGACACTTAGCCAGTCCCTGCCACAGGGACAAAGCAGAAATACAGGGCTTGACCTGCATTCTCATAGAGCTGATCACCCTGTTAGGAAAATAGACCCTACATACAGGAGCCATTCAGCCATCATGGCCCTCAGGTTCAGGGCCAAAATGGGCCAGGGATATCATCTGGCTAAGTGTGGAATCCAGTATGGGCTGCTGATGACAGACAACCTTACAGGTAGGGTTTTAATGCAATCCTGAGGTATGAGCAGGTTTTTAGGTGGGTGGGAAGGAGCACCAAAGGTGTGCCATGAGAAGAGAGACAAAAGCATCAGCTCAAAAGTGAGAGGGACTGGATAATTCCAGTCTGGAAGGAAGGGAGGGGTAGACTGTCTCCATCAAAGGGAGCGTTTGAGCAAACAGATCTCACTGACCTCTGGTTTGGAAATGTGTGAGGCTGGGAATCTGTATTTCTAACACCAAGTGGAATCTAAGTTACTGAGATAATATAAGAGGTGATGTGAGGTCAATTTTAAACCTCTACTGAATAATCTTGCTACCTCTCATGTCTAAAACATTTAAAAACTCACATCTCAATCCAAGATTCCTCTCGATTTTCAGGTTAAAAATTCTAAGTTTGAATTATTTCAGGTGAGAGATTTTATCCAGTTGGACATTAGCTGTGAACATGAACTATAGATAGGTATGTGCTGAGAATTTTCCCTCTAAGCAGGGAGACTTCTTTCAAGAGGTCACAGTATTCTCCTGTCAGTTATACTCTTTCTGACAATAACTTTAATTGAATTCCCCATACCTATATTCTACCTACTTTGCACCAAGATCTTTATTTATTTATTTTTACTATTTATTGATCTTTGAGGGAGAGATAGAATGTGAGCAGGGGAGGGGCAGAGAGAGAGGGAGACACAGAAACTGAAGCAGGCTCCAGGCTCTGAGCTGTCATCATAGAGCCCGATGGGGGGCTCAAACTCACCAACCGCAGGATTACGACCCGAGCTAAAGTTGGATGCTTAACTGACTGAACCACCCAGGTGTTCCATGCCAAGATCGTTACTGAGCACAGATAACATCACAGTACCAGTTTGAAAAGTGATGTGCTTATTCTCTTGTACACCTTGTATGTGCGTGTCCATGAGAATATGTTCACTAGGGTGTTACATATACCTATACATATGTGAAGATATAAGCCTTTCATAAAAAATCTTCTTATAAGAAATGTAACAACAACAAAAAATAAATGTAACATATATGGACTTTTGAGCTTTCTTGGTTATTTAAGGCAAACTGTGTGAAAAGATGATATTTACCCACCATTTTCTTGCCTACCGCCTTAACACAGAAATAGATTTTGTTTCCCAAGTCAATTTGTATTTGCATATGTGGAATATGCCTTACATGTGTGGAAACTCTAACAACAGAGGATCCATGTGTACCTTAGCATTTAAGAAATTACCTACCAACAACTCTCAGGGTTTTTTTTTTTAATTTTTTTTAACGTTTATTTATTTTTGAGACAGAGAGAGACAGAGCATGAACGGGGGAGGGTCAGAGAGAGAGAGACACAGAATCTGAAATAGGCTGCAGGCTCTGAGCTGTCAGCACAGAGCCTGATGCGGGGCTCGAACTCACGAGCCGTGAGATCATGACCCGAGCTGAAGTCGGACGCTTAACCAACTGAGCCACCCAGGCGCCCCAACAACTCTCAGTTTTGACCAGTAATTGGTGTAAGGCTGTATGAATTTCCGCACACTGTCCTGTCTGTTTTTGTTCCTAACCAGGGCAACACCTCTCCCTACCTGTGGGGTAGGTTAAGTAGCCACTTCCATCCCTCCATACCCAGCAAGGAATCAGAGACAGAGATGCAGTTACATTCCCAAGATCTGGTAAAACTGTTAGAGCTGGAACTCAGATCACCTGGCCCCTTGTCCTAGGACCTGCCCCCTCTCCCACACCATGTTACTAATTTCAATTGAGGGGAAGTGAGCATTTGGATATAAACTGCTAAAATATAACATCATTTAGGAGGATGCATTTATACATACATAGATTCACACAGAAAGCAAAGGATGACATCATATATTTGATAAGGAGTGAAGAGCAACCATGAACCAAATTACATCAGATAGCTAACCTAGAAGGACTCTTCCCCAATATCACATGATATACCACTCAAAATCATCATTTCTTTTCTTGAATGTCATTTCCTATAACTTGGACTGTTTGCATATTGATAAATGGATCCTTATGTCTCAGAACATTATCATTCTTTTGGCAGTCTCTCAATCTTTAAAATGTATATGTGGGTAGAAAAAATACAAAGACATCTTTTTCTTTATAGACTACAACAAGCATCAGTTGGGTACTCGCTACTTACTATTACACACTGTGGTAGGTCCCGGGGATTAAATGACTATTGCCCCCAGCTGACTCAGTTTCTAGAGGGAGCTCAAGCTAAGGATTCTAAAAATTGCACAGAAACAACATCCTGACTCTAGTGACCTATTGATGTCTTAGCTCTTTTGAAAAAGTTAGAATTTTCAAAATAACAGGAAGCTGGTTTAAAATTTATGCCCTTTTTGATCAAAGGAGCCCCACAAACACAGATTGAGGAAAGCACAAGTATTGGTCTAAAGCAAACAGTGGGGGTGCCTGGGTGGCTCAGTCAGTTAAGCATCTGACTTTGGCTCAGGTCATGATCTAATGGCTCATGAGTTCAAGCTCCACATCGGGCTCTGTGCTGACAACTCTGAGCCTGGAGCCTACTTCAGATTCTGTGTCTCTGCCTCTCTCTTCCCCTCCCCCACTTGTGCTATCTCTCTCTAAAAAATAAGTAAACATTAAAAAATTTGGCGGGGGGGGGGGGGGGGGCTTGGCGGGTGGCGCCTGGCTGGCTAGGTTGGTAGAGCATGCGATTCTTGATCTCAGGGCCGTGAGTTCAATCCCCACTGTGGGGGTAGAGATAGAGTTTAGGGCACCTGGGTGGCTCAGTCAGTTAAGCATCTGACTTTGGCTCAGGTCAAGATCTCACAGTCTGTAAGTTTGAGCCCCGCATCAGGCTCTGTGCTGACAGCTCAGAGCCTGGAGCCCACTTTGGATTATGTGTCTTCCTCTCTCCTTCCCTCTCTCAAAAATAAATAAACATTTTTAAAAAACTTATTTTTTTTTTTGATTTGAAGAAAATAGTGATTTAGAGCTTCACTGGGAAGGAGGACAATGATCCATAATAGAAAATATGCCCTCCTGCTGAGGGATGCAGCACAGTTCTACCTCAGTGCTCATCCTCCAGCAGGTGCTGAAGGCATGTTCGTTGAGTGGCCAACTAACCACACACATAGGGGCTGTCATGCAAGTTCAGTCCGAGGGGAGTCAAATGGAGAACGTAGTGAATGTGCCTCATTTTAGTGGAGTTTAGGGTCCCTGCTGACAATGGCACATCTGCAAGAACAGAGTGACCGGTGGGGCCACCCCTGTACTCTAAGATGATCCTAACACTAATTAGTGACACAGAAGCTCAGACATTTCCTGGATCAACATCTGTATGCAGCAAGGCCTTTCCAGGGAGAAAAAGTAATTGAAAAACTTTTCAGAGGTGAGGGAGGCACGCCTAGCCACATTATTTACTTACTCAATTCGATTTTTTAGTGTCTGAAGTCACAAAAGTTGTAACCAAGACAAATCAGGCTACAAGTACCATTTTAAAATGTCATCAGCCTTGCAGAAACATTAGACATAAATCATGAGTTTTATTGTATTTGCAATTAAACAGATCAAATTTAATGTCCACAGAAAAGCCTTAGTAATTAGTATAAAGATTAATATAGTGAAATGTCCCTGGTTTAGCAGGCCTCCCAAGCAAAGCTGAAATAAAGAATTGAGTATATAATCAAATAGCATGTGAATATTAATGCGCAAAATCCTCCACGTCCCCAGCTCCCAGATGCAATTATTTTCTATTCACATTAATTGTTCCTAACAGATGACATTAATGACTTTGAGTTAAAATGTATCCAAGGGAAGATTTTACAAGATCAATGCTGTTTAGAAATAAGGTCACTTTTATAATTATTTGCTCAGATTTTAACCACTATTCAACATAATAAGGTTAACATGGTGATTGTTTTCTAATGTGAATATTGAAAGTTATTTTTCATACTAGCCAGTAAGTGTATTGGATGATTCACATTTTTCCTCCTACATATTTTTTCCTACTAATACTTTCCAGCACAACTGACAGACAGTGAGAGTGTGATTACTATTTATAAGCTATAGTTTTCACATACATACATATGGCTTGCTCATAAACTAGAATAAACGTTTTGGGTTAGGACATGTATTATCTAATCCAGAAATGTCAACTCCTTTGAGATTTAGCTGGCCAAGCCAGGATTTGGAAACAAACAATTAAATCACCACTGTGCAACATTTCTGCTTTTTACCTAGAAACTTCACTCACGCATCTTAGATCTTTCATCTGGAGATTTGCTCTCAGACGTGGAAAGAAGCCGAAGTCTGACGCAGTCACGAACTGATGTTGAGTTTCATGTGAGTTTCCCTCTTGCCTTCAGAATGCTTGTTCAGGTTATTTTCCTTCCATCAAATATGATGTCACAAGTGAACCATAAAGCGCATCCTTGAAGCATTGTCAGGCAGATAAAAATACCTTCCTTTCTTGTGTTCTCTGAAATTCAATATTATGTCCCCCAGCTGATAGAGTAAGCAGAAAGTGTCACTCTTGGCAAAAATATCATAAATCTTGACTTTGTCCCCAAGATACCTTTTTGGGTATTGATTACATCTCAAAGTCTCTGAGAAATGGTCAAGGAGCTTTTTATTAAAGCCCATGTCCTATATTATTCATCCTACTTTTATGATATATTATGTATGAACTTTTAAAAATTCATGGGCTGTACATTTTTTTTAGCTAGGGTTAGCTTTGTGCTTATTTGGCAAGACTTTAACCAGCATGGCTTTTAACTCTCATTGACATAAAGAAAGTAACTTGAAAAATACAAGAGCCAAATAAATATGTAATGAAAAATGTTAGGCTTAAAACAGTGACAGATGAACATTTGTGGATAATTGGCTTTTGATTTTGTTGTATAACTTTATCAATGTAGATAGGATATTCTATATCAAAGGTAAATATTCTCAATTTAGATTGGAATTAAATTTCAGTGGAATGCTGTCACTTTAAACATTCATGAAGACCTTAATGCCTTCCAATCTATAATATGGCCTTAAGGTCAGGAATTTTTTAAGTGTGCAATTTATATCCAAGAAACTCTTGCCTTCATTCACTCTGTCTCTCTCCTTTTTTTTCATCCATATTCATTTTTTAAAATATAATTTATTGTCAAATGGGCTTCCATGCAACGCCCAGTGCTCATCCCAACAAGTGCCCTCCTCAATGCCTATCACCCACTTTCCCCTCTCCCCAACCCACCATCAACCCTCAGTTTGTTCTCAGTATCCAAGAGCCTCTTATGGTTTGCCTCCCTGCCTCTCTGTAACTTTTTTTCCCTTCCCCTCCCCCATGGTCTTCTGTTAAGTTTATCAAGATCCACATATGAATGAAAACATATGGTATCTGTCTTTCTCTGCCTGATTTATTTCACTTAGCATAATACCCTCCAGTTCCATCCATGTTGCTGCAAATGGCTAGATTACATTCTTTTTCATTGCCAAGTAGTATTCCATTGTATATATAAACCACATCTTCTTTATCCATTCGTCAGTTGATGGACATTTAGGCTCTTTCCATAATTTGGCTATTGTTGAAAGCACTGCTATAAACATTGGGGTAAAAGTGCCCCTATGCAGCAGCATTCCTGTATCCCTTGGGTAAATTCCTAGCAGTGCTCTTTCTGGGTAATAGGATAGTTCTATTTTTAATTATTTGAGGAACCTCCACACTGTTTTCCAGAGTGGCCGCACCAGTTTGCATTCCCATCAGCAGTGCAAGAGGGATCCATTTCTTCACATCCTCTCTAGCATCATAGTCTCCCGATTTGTTCATTTTAGCCACTCTGACCAGCATGAGATGATATCTCAGTGTGGTTTTGATTTGTATTTCCCTGATGATGAGTGACATTGAGTATCTTTTCATGTGTCTGTTGGCCATCTGGATATCTGCTTTGGAAAAGTGTCTATTCATGTCTTCTGCCTATTTCTTCACTGGATTTTTTTTTTCAGGTGTGGAGTTTTGGTAAATTATTTTAGACTTTGGATACTAGCCCTTTATCTGATATGTCATTTGGAAATATCTTTTCCCATTCTATCAGTTGCTTTTTAGTTTTGTTGATTGTTTCCTTTACAGCACAGAAGGCTTTTATCTTGATAAGATCCCAATAGTTCATCTTTGCTTTTAATTTCCTTGCCTTTGGAGATGTGTCGACTAAGAAATTCCTGCAGCTGAGGTAAAAGAGGTTTTTTTCCTGTTTCTCCTCTACGGTTTTGATGGTTTCCTGTCTCACATTCAGGTCCTTCATCCATTTTGACTTTATTTTTGTGTATAGTGTAAGAAAGTGGTCCAGTTTCATTCTTCTGCATGTTGCTGTCCAGTTCTCCCAGCGCCATTTGTTAAAGAGACTGTCTTTTTTCCATTGGCTATTCTTTCCTGCTTTGTCAAAGATTAGTTGGCCATACTTTTGTGGGTCCAATTGTGGAGTCTCTATTCTATCCCATTGGTCTATATGTCTGTTTTTGTGCCAATAGCATGCTGTCTTGATGATTACAGCTTTGGAGTAGAGGCTAAAGTCTGGGATTGTGATGCCTCCTGCTTTGGTCTTCTTCTTTAATATTAGTTTGGCTATTCGGGGTCTTTTGTGGTTCCATACAAATTTTAGGATTGTTCTAGCTTTGAGAAGAATGCTGGTGCAATTTTGATTGGGATTAGATTGAATGTGTAGATAGCTTTGGGTAGTATTGATATTTTAACACAATATTTATTCTTCCAATCCATGAGCATGGAATGTTTTTCTATTTCTTTGTGTCTTCTTCAATTTCTTTCATAAGATTTCTATAGTTTTCAGCATACAGATCTTTTACATCTTTGGTTAGGTTTATTCCTAGTATTTTATGGGTTTTGGTGCAATTGCGAATGAGATCAGTTTCTTTATTTCTCTTTCTGCTGCTTCATTATTGGTGTATAAAAATGCAACTGATTTCTGTACATTGATTTTATACCCTGCGACTATGCTGAATTCATGTATCAGTGCTAGCAGACTTTTGGTGGAGTCTGTCAGGTTTTTCCGTGTAGAGTATCATGTCATCTGTGAAAAGTAAAAGTTTGACTTCTTCTTTGCCAATTTGATGCCTTTTATTTCATTTTATTGTCTGATTGCTGATGCTAGGACTTCCAACACTATGTTAAACAACAGTAGTGAGAGTGGACACCCCTGTTGTGTTCCTGATCTCAGAGGGAAAGCTCTCAGTTTTTCCCCATTGAGGATGATATTATCTGTGAGCTTTTCATAAATGGCTTTTATGATGTTTAAGTATGTTCCTTCTATCCCGACTTTCTTGAGGGTTTTTATTTAGAAAGGATGCTGTATTTTGTCAAATGTCCATTATTGACAGGTTCATATGGTTCTTTTCTTTTATTAATGTGATGTATCACATTGATTGATTTGTGAATATTGAACCAACCCTGCAGCCCAGGAATGAATCCCACTTGATCATGGTAGATAATTCTTTTTATATGCTGTTGAATTCAATTTGCTAGTATCTTGTTGAGAAATTTTGCATCCACATTCATTAGGGATATTGGCCTGTAGTTCTTTTTTGATGCTGGGTATCTGTTTGGTTTTAGAATCAAAGTAATGCTGGCTTCATAGAATGAGTCTGGAAATTTTCCTTCCATGTCTATATTTTTGGGACAGCTTGAGGAGGATTGATATTAACTCTGCTTTAAATGTCTGGTAGAATTCCCCAGGGAAGCCATGTGGTCCAAGACTCTTATCTGTTGGGAGATTTTTGATAACTGATTCAGCTTCTTTACTAGGCATGGGTCTGTTTAAATTTTCTATTTCTTCCCGTTTGAGTTTTGGTAGTGTGTGGGTGTCTAGCAATTTGTCCGTTTCTTCAAGGTTGTCCAGTTGTTGGCATATAATTTTTCATAGTATTCCTTGATAATTACTTGTATTTCTGAGGGAATGGTTGTAATAAATCCATTTTGATTAGTGATTTTATCTATTTGGGTCCTCTCTCTTTTCTTTTTGAGAAGCCTGACTAGAGGTTTATCAATTTTGTTTTATTTTTTCAAAAAACCAACTCTTGGTTTCATTGATCTCTACTGTTTTTTTGGATTCTATATTGTTTATTTCTGCTCTGATCTTTATTATTTCTCTTCTTCTGCTGGGTTTGGGGTATCTTTGCTGTTCTGCTTCTAGTTACTTTAGGTGTGCTGTTAGATTTTGTATTTGGGATTTTTCTTGTTTCTTGAGATAGGCCTGGATTGCAATTTATTTTCCTCTTAAGACTGCCTTTGCTGCATCCCAAAGGGTTTAATTTGTTGTATTTTCATTTTTGTTTATCCCATGTATTTTTAAATTTCTTCTCTAATTGCCTGGCTGACCTATTCATTCTTTAGTAGGATGTTCTTTAACCTCATGCTTTTGGAGGTTTTCTAGACTTTTTCCTGTGGTTGATTTCAAGTTTCATAGCATTATGATCTGAAAGTGTGCATGGTATGATCTCAATTCTTTTCTATTTATTGAGGGCTGTTTTGTGACCCAGTATGTGATCTATCTTGGAGAATGTTTCATGTGCACTCAAGAAGAAAGTATATTATGCTGCTTTGGGATATAGAGTTCTAAGTATATCTGTCAAGTCCATCTGGTCCAATGTATCATTCAGGACCATTGTTTCTTTACTGATTCTCTGTCTAGATTATCTGTCCATTGTTGTAAGTGGAATATTAAAGTCCCCTGCAATTACCACATTCTTATCAATAAGATTGCTTATGTTTGTGATTGTTTTATATAATTGGGTGTTTCCAAATTTGGTGCATAGACATATATAATTGTTAGCTCTTCCTGATGGACAGACCCTGTAATTAGGGCATTAGCCCTTCTTCACCTCTTGTTACAACCTTTAACTTATAGTCTAGTTTGTCTGATATAAGTATGACTACTCCAGCTTTCTTTTGACTTCCAGTAGCATGGTAGATGGTTCTCCATCCCCTCACTTTCAATCTGAAGGTGTCCTCAGGTCTAAAATGAATCTCTTGTAGACAGCAAATAGATGGGTCTTGCTTTTTTTACCCATTCTGATACCCTATGTCTTTTGATTGGAGCATTTAGTCCATTGCATTCGGTGTTATTATTGAAAGATACGGGTTTAGAGTCATTGTTATATCTGTAGGTTATGTTTGTAGTGATGTCTCTGGTACATTTTAGTCCTTGCAACATTTCACTCACAGAGTCCCCCTTAGGATCTCTTATAGGGTTGGTTTAGTGGTGATGAATTCCTTCAGTTTTTGTTTGTTTTGGAAAACCTTGATCTCTCCTTCTAATCTGAATGACAGGCTTGATGGATAAAGGATTCTTGGCTGCATATTTTTCCTGTTCATCACATTGACAATTTCCTGCCACTCCTTTCTGGCCTGCCAAGTTTCAGTAGATAGGTTAGCTACTACCCTTATGTGTCTACCCTTATATGTTAAGCCCCATTTATCCCTAGCTGCTTTCAGAATTCTCTCTTTATCCTTGTATTTTGCCAGTTTCACTATGATATGTTGTGCAGAAGATCAATGCAAGTTATATCTGAAGGGAGTTATCTGTGCCTCTTGGATTTCAGTGCCTGTTTCCTTCCTCAGATTAGAGAAGTTCTCAGCACTTCTAGAGAACTAGAAGTTCTCTAGCATTTTTGTTCAAGCACACCTGCAGCCTCTTTCTCTCTTTCCTCTTCTTCTGGAATTCCTGTGATATGGATTTTGTTCCATTTGATTAAATCACTTAGTTCTCTAATTCTCCCCTCATGATCCTGGATTTTTTTTTTTAATCTCTCTTTTTCTCAGCTTCCTCTTTTCCCGTAATTTTATCTTCTAATTCACCTGTTCTCCCCTCTGCCTCTTCAGTCCATGTTGTGGCTGCCTCCATTTTATTTTGCGCCTCATTTATAGCATTTTTTAATCCATCATGACTATTTGTTAGTCCCTTGATATCTGCAGCAATAGATTCTCTGCTGTCTTCTATGCTTTTTTCAAACCCAGCAATTAATTTTATGACTATTATTCTAAATTCTTATTCAGTTATGTTGCTTATATCTTTTTTGATCAATTCTTTAACTGTCATTTCTTCCTGGAATTTCTTTTGAGGAAAATTTTTCTGTTTCATCACTTTGGCTAGTTTTCTGTCCCTTATGAGTTTTAAAAGTTTGTTATGTGTTCTGCACCTGTGAGCACTGCTATATTAAAGAAGGTCATACACTGTCCAGGGCCTGGCCCTTCAGTAAGTGTTTTTTGGAGAGTGTTACTTGCTCTCTGGTGTTGTGACTTTGGTTATTTTATTTCCCTACTTGTAGTGATGTTTTGGACCCTCTACCAGGTATACTTAGATTTGTTCCTTGAAGTAGCCCTGGAAAGGAAAACAGACAGACAAACAGGAAACAAAAACATGCAGACACACAAACCAATAAAACAAACCAACAAAATCAAAAAACTAAAAACAATCCAAAAGCAAAAAACCAGAAACATGAGCTACAAGTAAAGAACAGGGTGGAGGCAGTGCTGATGGAAGAGCACACACAAAGACAGAAATGACAGGGGTGGGGAAAAAGAAAAAATGAACAATGACCAGGCAGAGAAACTAAAAGGCTTAATCCAGAGATAGACAAAGGAAAATAAGGAGGTAGGGGAAAAAGAAACGAAGGTAAAGTTACCCAGACAGAGAAACTGTACTGGTTGATTATTCCAGAGAGAGAGAAAGGAATGTAAAGAAGAACCTGTATCAAGAGAATGGATTAAATATGGCCGTTTAAACAAACCAATAGCCATAGTAACCAGCCTAGAGGAGGGAAGAGATAAGAAGGAGAAATGGAAGGAAGAATATATCTATATAGTGAGAATTGTCCTAGAATTAATCCAGGCAATGCAGAAGCACTGGTCTGGAGGAGGGGGTCTGTCTGGTTCCACAACGTCTATCCCACTCCAGTAGATATACGGTTACCTGGCTTGGAGGGGCGTGGTTTGGTGTAGACAGGTCCCACCTCCACTGGGCCCCGAGGTCAGTTCCCTGAGACCCCCACCTTGGTGGTGGTGGGAGAAAAATGGCAACCCTCCAGTGTCTCCTCCACGACCTGGTGTCCCAAATCACTCCTTTGAAGCCATCCTTACTATGCCATGGGCACAGACTAGGCTGTCTGTCTCACTCCTCCGACTCTGTGGCCTTGGTGCTTGGCTGGGATTTAAACTCCCTCTCTGTGCACCCCGGTACTGGGGAAGCGCCTCCTGATATGTGGTCCTGGCTGGTTTTGTCCTGTGCCACAGCACTTCAGGGGAGGGGACTGGTTTCTCCTGCTGCGGACCGTGCCCCTGATCTGCCACCGAACCCGGAGGTGGCTCCCTCCTCACCAGGTGCATGAACAGGGCAACCAGCCCCAGTCCAAAGATGGGATCTGCAGTTAGAGATCCTCTAACCTGCAGTTACAGATGGGATCTCTCTCCATCCCGATCTGATGTTTTTTGTGTTGTCCAGATACAGTCCTATGCTTCCCCAGCCACAATTTCTCTTCCCTTTGTCTCTCTGCAGAAGGGGATCCCTCCTCTCCATGCCTACACAGCCCGTTTTATCTCCCCTAGTTCACAATCACCCACCTATGGCCCCTCAGGTTGTCCCGGTTTCTCTAGGGTAGACAGTCCTCTCTCCTTATTTGTTTTTTTTTTAATTACAGATTTTGTTTGTATTTCTCACACTAAGGATGTTAAAGCATGAGTCACCCAAGGTAGTAATCTAAAATACACAATGAGAAAAAAACATTTCGACTAGTGCAAAAGGGGTGTATTTTGGCAATGAAGTCAACATAATTAAGATAATGTTACAGTGGAAACCACTATACATTTTTTGGGCCAAAAATCTTTTTAATAATAATCATCTATTGATAATTAGATCTCTTCCCTGTTGGGTACTTTATGGTCTGTATATGTCCAGGATTTCTGCTTATTGTTAAGGTCCTTACTTGGTGCCATAGAATAATGGCTAGGATGTGGGCCTGACTTCAGAATGTTGTACTAGCTTGGTAACCTTATGCAAGACAGCAATGCCACTGTGCCTCAAGTTCCCCATCTGAGAAATGAGCATAATGATATTTCTTTTCTATTTCTGAGAATCGTGGTGAGGATGAAATCCCACAATATATAAAATTCATGTACCACAGTACCCACCAACCGTATTGGGGCAATAATAAGATTCCTGCTGTTTAGCGCTCTTCTGTTCTTCATAATCAACACTATGCCACAGCCACAGAACACCGTGGCAAAGATGGGGAATGATAACAAAGAGCAGTATCTGCTAGTATATCTCTCCAGAACTTCCTATCAATAATTCCCAGAAATAAAGGGCACCCACACTTTTGGCTGTTGCTCAGTGCAGTTCCTGTGTGCAAGGTATCAGACAATACTGGCACCACAAGAAAGTATAACATAGAGTCTCTTAGGGAGACTGTAAACTTGTGATTTAGTTTGAGAGTCAAGACACATGTATATAAAAAAAATAATAGTAGCAACACCTAAATGTTACTAAGCATTGCTGTATGCCAGGGGCTGTCCAGATTTCACAGTGATCTTGTATGATATGTACTTTCATCATCTCCATTTACAAATAAGGAAACTGAGGCATGTAGTGGTTAAATAACTTTCTCAAGGTTAAGGAGTTAGCAAGTGGAAGGGCCAGAGTTTAAACCTAATAAATGGCCTTAGAGTTCAAGCACTCAACCACACAACAGTTAGTTATTCACTGGAGTGGATAATCCTGCTTGATAATCATTTGCTGATGAAGGAGACTTCAGGAAAAAGGAGCTCGCATTGCAGCCATGATGTAAGAGATTCTAGGTCCCTTATTAACTTCAAATATTGATTGTCTAATGTGGGGTAAATATGGGAGAATATCCAATATGGAGGACTGACCCTTCCTCTTCTTTTAAGGAATTAGCCTGTAAATTCACCCCCCCACCCCTCTACACACATATGCATAGTCTCTCCCCACTGCACTGGTCCATAGGTAGGCTCAGACCATTCCCTTCATCCTGCTCCAAAGTCCAGGTCAGGCCGTGTGGTAATACAACTTGCTACCAAGCAACCCACATCAGAGGTAGACCTCTTTCATACCTTCCCCTAGGGACCCTCTACTCAAAGTCCTGGCACAGCAGCATAGAAGCACCCGGGAACTTGTCGAAAATACTACACATCAGATTCCACCTCTGAATTACTCAGAATCTGCACTTAACAAGATCCCAGATGATACATGTACACATTGAAGTATGAGAAGCCTGACTTGGAAGATACTTCTCTGCTTAAGCACCCCCAACCCCACCGGCCTCTATATGACAGTAATAGGTCTTCTCCACCTCCCTGAAGTATGCTCCATCACATCTGCTCATCTCAAGTTCATGGTCAAAGGCAGATGCAGCAATTCCTCCCTTTGGTAGCTCTGAGGTTAAATTCCCTGTCATCTTAATCCAGCATCCATACAGGAGGTACACACATGGGAAACAACTGGGCAAGGATGCTTATTTGTAAAAAGTGTCCTGGGAATGGAGTTGAGCTGTAAAAATAGATATAATTTTGATAGGTATAGTAGGAAGGAGTAGGTGGGAAAGACAGAGGGAAATCATGGAAGTTTCGGTGCTTCCAGAAAAGGTAGAGTACAAACGGTAACCAAAAGCCATGCAGAGTGTGAAAAGGGCCATTAGAAAAATTTATATCAGGGGCACCTGGGTGGCACAGATGGTTGAGTGTCCAACTCTTGAGTTCAGCTCAAGTCATGATTTCATGAATCATGAGTTCCAGCCCCATGTTGGGCTACTTAATGACAATGCGGAGCCTGCTTGTGATTCTCTCTCTCCCTCTCTCTGTGCCTCTTCCCAGATCTCTCTCTCTCAAAATAAATGAATAAACATTAAAAAGAAAAGAAAAGAAAAAAGAAAAATTTAGATCTGGATGGTCTCACAGGACACAGTCACAGTCTCCCTCTGGAGAACAGACCAGTCTGTCAGAGCAGAGGCAGTCCTAAATAAAACCACCACCCTGCTTATTCAAGCAACAAAATATGAAAGAGGTTTGGGGATGGTGAAAATAGGAAAGTGCACGCGTAGAAGGGGAGTGTAATGTGTTACTTCTGAAAATTTGTCCTAGATGTACGCAGTGGCCCAAGTGTCGATATCAGGCAACCTATGCAATAGCACTACTGGTTGTAGACATCTGTCAAGGTACAAATAATAAACTCTCCTTAAGTAAGTTACATGCAGCAGTAACAAGGTCATAAATCAACAGATACTGCTGAATGCTGAATTTTTAGACTAGTTTCTCCTCTCAGTGCTATTTAGAGCCAAATTTCGGGGGTGGGGGATGGAATAGTAAAATTTCTTGGCATATTTAGATCACTTAAAGGGATTGTTATGCAGCAAAAATGAAGTATTGATAGCAGGCAAATGCTTGATGTTGAAAACCTAACCTTATTAAGCGTTATGGATATTGATTAGAGAGGAAATTAAATATACCCTTTGTACTTATGCGGGGGGTTAGCATGTTCGCTGAGTACTCCCAGAACAGCATGCCTTTCCTTCCTCCAGTGGGGATTTAGTCACTGTCAGCTGGAATTGCATTTGGAGAACAGTGATAAGTACTCAGGTAATAAAGGCACCCATAAAGTGTCAATAAATTGCATAAGTAAGAGGCTTTGCCATTCCGTGAATGACACAAAGACAGATGGTTCCCCATCAAAGAGCTTCTGAGACAAAGCTTTATATAGATAGGAGAGTGGAATGAGACGGTAATGGAGAGACTTTCTTCTCGTGATCAGGATGCTAAATTAATTTAGCTTGTCCAGCTCATGGAGCTTCATCTATTACATTAGGGGCCAAGAATATGGCTGTCAGGATGTGCTTTAGATGTTTACAACTTTGTCACCTGTGCCCCCACCTGGGTCTTCGGCATGGAACCCAGATCTAGTTGATGTGGCAGCCTTTACCATTTAGACGGCCAAATGATATTGAAAGTTCCATAACCTTTCCAACAGTACCTCCTAATTCCTCAGTTTGATGTGCCACCAGACATGACTTCCCGGGTATTTAATTCCTGACTCAGAATGATGCTGTGTGCGGGGCCAGGAGAACAATCTGGTGGAACTGCCCCCCCCCCCCCCCCCCACACACACACAAAGGAAGACCTTGAGGTGCATGGAAGTTAAATGCTTTCTTTACTCAGTGTCTCCTGCCAGGGGCAACATGCAGCCTGAGATCCAGGTCACTAAACTCCCAGTGTAGTGGTCATGCTCTTGAACCCTACAGCCAAAGATGCTACTCTGTCTTCATTCTTTTGTGCCATTGGTCATGGCTTGATATGGATCTGATTATTTGACCCATCTGACTGGAGAAAGTGGGAAACTACCATTGTGATATTTCTGCCATTGTGATGGCAGTTCGTCATAATCAAGTACCTAGTTAGGCCAGGTACTGTGTGATATGCTTCTAATCTAGAACCCCATTTGGTCTTTGTGGTAACTCTATAAGGTAGGCAGTAATGATAATAGTATCATTATTCACTTTAAGAACAAATGTAGCTCTGAGGGATTAAATAATTCCTCCTAGTATATTAGCAAGAGGCAGAGCCAAGATTTGGACCTCTAGGCTGTTTGACCCCAAAAGCTGTCCTTCTAAGCACTAGGCTACATTTGCTTCTACCTCACTGTGATGTCAAGTTGGTATTTACTGTCCCCTAAGCAAAGCCTTAGCTCAGAGCTGTCCTGCTTTTTTAGGAATGCCAGCCGAATGCAAAATCAGGAGCCCCTGCTTTGAAATGCCCTGGTTTGGGGATCGTCATCCCTGGTCATCTCTGTCCTCGAAACAGCTGCAGCAGCAGTGAGCTGTCTCTTTCGAGCACCTGCAGTGAGAACTCCAGCGGCTCCTCCCACACATGGCATGATGGAAAGAACCTCAGGAAAAGGGTAAGGCCTCTTTGAGACAATTTAGCATCAGGGTGAGCCAGGAAAGAATCCTCTTCTGGCAGGAAGGTGGACAGTGGGAAGAGAATGACCATTTGTTGAGTACCTGTGCATTTAATGCTCACAGAATTATATGGGGAGATCTCATTTCCTCCATTATATGGGAGAGGAAGCTGACTCAGAAATGTTAAGTTACTTGCCAGAAGTCCCACAGCAAGTGAGGGGTGGAAGGATGATTTAACCCAAATGACTTGGACAGCATTGGCGGGGGGAGTTGGGAGGAAGAAGACAGTTTCCTTCTGTGCTTTGCTGGAGCCCACCAAGCTCATAGATTCATATCAAGTTGGAACCCAGAGCCCTGGCCTAATGAAAGTGACGATGTTTCAGGCCAACTCAGATGTTTCCAATTAGTTTTATGGACACTTTCTATTGCTGCGATGCTCAGAAAGACTTGCTAATGCCCACTGCAAATGACAGTGAGCAAGGCCACTGGCCAAGCCATCCCCGACTAAGAATCCCTTGAGAACTCAAAGTGAATGTTGTTTTCTTCCCAGATGATAGGGAGGATGGTACATCATCTCAGAATAAATGGCCGAAAGTTTTCAAAGTATCATTAGCTTTGTAGGAATTTACTACTGAAGCATGGCATGTATTATATTGACCTCCTTTACTCAGTTTTATAGCCTCATAAAGCACTAATTGACTATAAATTGGAGGGTGGCATGGCAGAGAGAGAAACTACCATGGTAGATGACAGGGACTGTGGCTCCACTGGAGGCAGGCATGCGCTGACTTAGATGCCGGGAGTTTTTTCACCAGGTTGTTAGGTAACTCCTGCTGCTGGATGCCTCCCATCTGCTAGGTGGGCCCTCACAAGCGAACAAGCATCTGTGCAGGCTGCCATAAGCAGAGGGTGTGGAAGAGCTACTTCTGCTCTTTCCCCATATTGAAGAAAAGCAGAAAGTACACAACAATGGAAACCCTGAATCAGAAGTTTCAGAGGTCATTTTCCTATCATATGCGTAAACTCCCATTTATTATTTGGAAGCATAGAAGCCAGGAGGGCTCCATAACTGCCAGAAAATAATAGTGAGGGAGTAGCTTTGTCATACTCTGAACAAGAACTCAGAAAAAAATTTCAAAGTGGAATTTAGAGCTTATTCCCTTGGACTCAGATTCCTAATACAGCATGTATATATTATCAAAGTTGTTCCTTCTGAGTAGATGTTCAAAGTTCTGAATAATGGCTGCTGGAGCCTGGCTCTTAACAAACTGGGAAGATGGTCAGGAATGTTCCCTCTCTTTGTGGTTGTCACTGGCTCCAGAGCCCTTGCTCTGTTCTCTTCACTCCCCCTTTCCCTCCCTTCCCCCCTCAGAGCCTTTGTCTTTTCGTCCTTTGCCTTGCCTTGCCTTTTTTTCTTTTCTTTTTCCTGAAATTCTTACAATTCAAGCAACCCTTGATCTTTTAGGGAAACCTCTTCCCTGAGAAAGGAGAAATTAGGTTCTTATGTAATTTTTACACACTCAGGTGACTGTCATCTGTGGATTTCATAAGGTCCTGACTCAGAATGGATTGGAGTACCAGCACACCTGTCACATCTCACATAGTCCCAGTTTTCAAGGACCTAGCAAACTAGACCCAGCCCATAAAGACATTTAAATTTATATTATTTAAGAAACTTCTACAGTTTTTACCATGTACCAAGTACTCATTTAGTATTAACTTACATAATAAAGTCATGTATTATGAATTTTCACATGACTACAATAATAACTTGCATAATAATAAATATGTGACCAATGGCTCTTTCATAATTCACAATTTTTTTTAATATTCTTTTCTATAGAAACAGAAAGGAAGCCTGCAAGAGATGCATTAGGCTGCTCTGCATGGAGGAATCTGGATCTAATTCATGAATAATTACCATGTGCCACCCAGCTCTTTTAGTATTTCACAAGTATTAGCTCATTCAGTGCTCATAAGAGCCTATTTAAGTAGGTTTGCCTATTCCCCCATTGTACAAATGAGGCAATTGGGCTGCTGAGAAATTAAGTAACTAGCCAAAGATCTCATAGCTGGTAAGTGGCAGAGCTGGTTAGTTGGTTCCAGAACTTTCACTCTTTGCCATTCTGCTGTCGTGGCCCTGTTGAATCAGCCAAGCTTGAAATATTATTCAAATTATTGGGATGGACTGGTTACATTAAGACCAAGAATGTTATTTAAAAAAAAAAAAGTTGTGTGAAACCATTGTCCAGTCAAGAAATAGAAAAAGACTATGGACGTGGAACCTAGGCCCCTATGTTATCAGCAGCATCCTTCAGCCAATTGCACTGCCTCCCAGAGCAGCTGTTTTCCAGGCACAACATGAAGCTGCCTGTGGAAATGCCAGCTCCTCCCTCATCTCTCCTATAGAAGATTCATGCTTTTTTTTTCAAGTTTCCAGATTGTTCCAAACTTTTCTCATGTTACTGAATACTATAATATTACTGAATTACTGAATACTATATATTTACTATATAAAAATTACTGAATTACTGAATACTATAAAACCTCCCAGGGCCCAGCTCTCCATCCTGTGAGATTAACCACATTCCTCAATTGGTTTTCCACAGGATGGAGAGCTGGGCCCTGGGAGGTTTATGGCCACTGGTCCTGGGATGAATCCAACCTCAGGAATCCAGGCTTTAAAGAGGCAGAAGGAGCTCGGCTGAGCACATCTTCTATGGGTTTAACAAATCTGCCTTTTCAAGCTCTTGCAGAGTACTTCTGCCTGGCTTCTCTTCTTATTGTGAACGTGACTATCAGGATCATGGAGCTTCTTAGAAACCCAAGGAGGGGCAGCCCTCCCACTGGTTGGTCTCTAATACCCAAACTCACTAATGGGATTTCTCCTGATTTCCAAAGAAGTTTTACTGGCATAGAGGAAAAGGAGAGGAAAGGGGAGGCATCACCAAATAGCATTTATCCACAGCAACTTCTGATACTGGAGAGTTTTCTGAAGAAAATATATAATTTGACTTAAAAACAATCAACAAATAACAGATAAAATAAACACCATGTGTTGTAGATAGCAAGAGTAATTTTAATGGAAATGTCTTAGATGTAAGCAAATGTTCACAGATTACTAAAAAGCCAAGGCTCCAACATGAAGTTTCTGACACTTTTTCAACCTCTGCACATGGTTTGTGGTCAGTTATGGGCGGGGGCAGCTGGTATGGAGATGCCAAGAGAAGTTGCACTGTTAGGCAAGGTGGGCACAGAGCACACATCTGAAACCACCAGATTCACTCATAGAAGTTCTTCACCTTTAATCATATAACCTTAAAAAAAAAAAAAAAAAAAGACTGAGGTCAGTGCCCAAATCCCACCGATTTCTCTGAGTCTTGGTATGCGATAAAACTCTGCAGGTTCCATTTAAGAGAGGGGTGCGAGGGGTGTGAAGATTGTCTACAATTATGTATGATCTCTATTATGACATTGACAATATAGAGAAGAGAACCGAGAGACTTGGCTCCAGTCACATAGCATTGCCAATGGGTATGCAGGCTCGAGAGCCAGCCTGCCTGGGTTAGAATCTCCGCAATGCTACTTTGGAACCAAGTCCCAGGAAAAGCCCTGGAAATCAGAGCTTTTGAAACCTTTGTTCCAACTCTTCCTTAAATGTGTAATCTTAAACAGACTAACCATGCTGCCTCTCAGTTTTCTCCCTAGTAAAACAGAATTGATAATGTCTCCCTCATGGTGTTGTTCTGAATATTAAATCAAAGCCCTGTTCCAGTGGTTGCTACACAGCAGATGGTCAGTAAATGCTACTTCTCTACTTCTGCCCTCCACTTCTGGTTAGCAATACTCTGAGAAATATGAAGGTCTGTGTAGGATAGAATGGTTTTTCTGTGTCATTCTTAGTCAAAATTAGCACTAGTATTTGGGATGGTATGAAGAACAGAAAATTGACCTTTCATAGTAGGTAAATCATTACTATAGTGTTCTATCAGCCAGTGTCCCACTGTTAGATGTATGTATGTGTTTCACAGATGTTCCCCTTCTATCAAAGAAAGTTATGAAGACCCAGAACTATCATATTTTAGAATGGAAGGGACCATTAATATAGGGACCAACTTGCTTTTCCATTTACCCACTCTACCTCTTGTAAATACTGTACAATGAGGTCATATTGTCTTCTGATTATTTCCTAAGTGCACCTTCAACATATCTTCACTATTTTTGTCTTTGCCATCCCACTTCTTCTACCTGGAGATCATTTCCCCCAGGTTTCAGCCAAGGCAAACTCATCCTTTGTTTAGGGGCTAGGGAGGTTTGAAACACAGACACACGCACACAGACACACACACAGACACAGACACACACACACACCCCCCAAAAATTTTCTTATATGCCTCTCATGGCTTTTCCAAACAGGGGTTTGACCTCTCTCTGAATTTCTGGAGTTCCTACTACATTCATACTCCTCGTTTGCCCCCTTGACTTCTGGTTACTTGTGTCAAGTCTCCTCTCCTCTGCTGGCTTGCTTGCTCTTTGAGGGCAGGGTCCTTATCTACTACTTTATTACATCATGGGCTACTTAGCTCAGAAGCTGGCAAAGCAGAGATTTGCTGCATAGTTAATGATTAATTAGCATTAATTAATTAAGGTATGCATTTATAGAGGAATACTGAACCACCAGAATCAAGTCTAATCACGGACTTTTCCTTTTTGTAGTTGTGATCCACGTGATTCAGTGATGTCTGACATGTACTTTTCTTTCCTAGAAATCATCACAAAACTGGGATAAAAGGCTAAGTATTGACTCTTCGCTCCCAAGTGGCTTCGCTAGTCCGACAGATGAACTACCTCCCACTCGTATCAAGGAAAGTCACATTTTGGAAGGACTAAGAAAGCTACAGAAGCAAAAGGTGTTACTTGAACCCCCGTCAGTGATAACAAAATGGGGTTATAAAGATTGCATGAACTCAAATGAAGGAATATATTCTCCAGGAATTAAGAGTAGCAGCATCAAGGGGTATTCCCCCTGCAAACCAACTGACACGAGGAGCCCCAGCAAGGAGCCCCACGAGACATTTGTCTATGACACAGATTCCCACGATGATGCTGATGAGGACTCTTCCTCCTTAGCCTTGCTCCAGGCAGCTCCAAACCAGGGCTGCAGGCTGCACAGTCATAAATTAACCCACAGTGTTTCTGACAGCCTATTTGGCTGGGAGCTGAATAGAAAACACTTTACAGAAGGTATGTCCTCAGTTTACCCCAGGGAAAGGCCTGAGAATTGGACCAGTTGTGCCAGCAACTGCCCCTTGGAGAGGATGCTGTGCCCAAGTGTGCAGGCACCTCAAGTACAGAGAGAGAGGGAGCCACGCAGTCAGGGCCGTGTGGCTCTCAGTCTACAGCTTTCAGACACCGATGACAATGAAGCCTTTGATGAATTGCACATCGGTAGCAGTGACGAGAAAAGCCATTCAGATTTGTCACTGACTGCTGACACTGACAGATCCATGGAGAATCTGGACATCCTTATGGGATTTGGAAAATCTCAATTGGGGTCTCCTGATGAGGAGGAAAAACAAGTGCCCATCCCCTTAGAGAGTAGACCAAAGACGTTTAGCTTCATTAAGCAGCAAAGGGTTGTAAAAAGGACTTCTTCAGAAGAATGCATTACCGTCATATTTGACGCGGAAGATGGCGAGCCCATTGAATTCAGCTCTCACCAGACTGGCTTTGTCACTGTTACCAGAAATGAAATTTCCATCAATCCGGCCCCTACTGGACCCAAGGCAGAACACACTGAAATTTTACCTCAGGGAATGGCTCATTTACAGCCAGGAGCTGCAGCAAGAGACTACACTTTCTTGAAGAGACCCGAAGAGGAAACTGAGAAAAACATTCCAAAAGATGACATAGATAATGTTATTGTGGCACCCACTGGCTCTTTCAGCCCCAGGACAGTCACACAAAATACTCAGCGACCAAGACCGGACAAACCAACACTCACTGTGTCATGCCAGAGTAATTCTAGGTCTTCAGTGTCCATGGGTATCTATCAGAAACAAAGTCTGACAAAAATCCCTGCCAGGGGCAAGTCTTCACCTCAGAAATCAAAAATGATAGAGCCTGAACTCTCCTCAAGAGTGCCCTCATCGGGCCCAGTGTCTCTTGAAAAATCACCAGCCTTAGCTCCTGGGAAGCTCTCACGGTTCAAAAAGACTGAGGGCCCAGCACCCCTTTTTGATTTGCAGCCAGATTCACACATTCCAAAACACCCTGGCCAACTTCCTCATGGCTCCAAAATGTCCAGCAGAAAGGATTGGGTCCAGTGCTCCAAGAGTCAGATTCCAGCATCACAGTTACTGCCAAGGCCCCTCAATGAGCCAGGTGACAATGGAGAACCCCCGACGAGGGACAAACACTGTGACCCTGGGCCAGAGGCAGGGATGAAATCACCTTCCCCCCCACCCCCTCCAGACAGGTCAGGCTCCCTTCTCATCAGGCCCAGTTATGACTATGTGCCACCACCCTCATCTGCCAAGCCCGACACCAGAGTCCCCAATGAAACAGCAAGGACCATATTCAAATCCCCACCTCTGAAGGGATCCTCTGCTCCTATTATCTCTTCTAATCAGATCATGACAGAAGTGCCAGGGAAGAAACCTTCTGTGGCCTTCAAAAAGCCTATCTTCACTCACCCTCTGCCCTCCACAGAAAGAGTGATTCAAACCAGATGTTCCGCTCATACCCCAACCAGCTCATTTGCTGTGATGGCCCCAGGGCCCCTAAAGGTCTCTCCAAAGAGAGGTGTCCCCAGAACCCCACCTCACCAAACGCTTGGGATCACACAAGCAGACACAGGGTTACGGACTCCCAAGAATTGTCCTTCAGCCCCTGAGCCACTGGAAATACCGTCCCCCAAAAGTGTGTCCCCAGGAAGAAAAGGACAAATGAATGACTGTGTCCCCACCTCACCCAAGCCTGCCTTCTTAGGGGCGAATGAGTCACCATCATCTCAGGGTAACAGTCACTCATCATCACCCTCCTCCAAAAGCCATAACACCCCACATGGTTGTCAAAGCGCTCATGAGAAAGGGCTGAAAACTCGCCTCCCGGTTGGGCTCAGAGTTCTCATGAAATCTCCCCAATTGCTCAGGAAAAGTTCTACAGTGCCAGGGAAACATGAAAAAGACAGTCTGAATGAAGCCTCTAAAAGTTCTGTGGCTGTGAGCAAGGCTAAGCCAGAGGATGCTGGGAATCCAGTGAGCATGGAGACCACAGTGGGAGAAAGAACTGTGACTCCACTGTGTTTTCAGGCACAAGGCAGTTTGGCTGAAGGGCTTCCCCTGGAAACGGCAATGCCAGAGTCATTGGATAATAGCATCCTTGGGGCTGATGGAAAAGATGGGGTAGAAAACAGGGCTGTGAAAAGATCCCTTTCCTCCAATAAGCCACACTTAAAACCAGCTCTAGGCATGAATGGAGCCAAAGCCCGCAGCCAGAGTTTCAGTGCTCACTCGGGTGACAAGCCCCCTACTCCCCCCATGGAAGGGCCAGGCAAAGTTCGAACTCAGATTATTACCAACACCGCTGAGAGAGGCAACTCCCTCACCCAACAGAGCTCCTCCGCGGAAGTCTCACCCAACAAGACTCCTTCTGCTCCCATGTCTGACAGTCTCCCCAGCGTGGGGAGGCCTCTGGGACATCTCTCCACCAGGCAAGGCTCCCAAGGGAGTGCAGGCAGCAGCCCCAGTAGCCAGCATGGGAGCCCAAGCAAGTTGCCTTTGAGGGTCCCTCCAACATCTGAAGGGCTCCTTGCCCCCTGTGGAATGGAAGACAAGCAGGGCTATGCAGAGGGAGGATGTCCCACCATGGCTGTCCCTGAGGAACCAAACAGTGACCACTACACATGCCCACCCGCCCCAACAGATTGCCCACGAGCCCCGCAGAATCCGGGGAGGACAGAGCGTCCACACAGTTTTGAAACAAGCAGGACCTCCAAGCTAGAAACTTCTGGAAGGTGTCCAGATACTTCTACAACCAGGACTGGTGCTGTGAGCCCCGAAGCCCCCCTCTCACCCACAATTGAAGAAAAGGTCATGTTGTGCATTCAGGAAAACGTGGAAAAGGGCCAAGTGCAAACAAAGTCCCCCTCTGTGGAAGCGAAGCCAAAGCCGGGGCCTTCTTTAGCCAGCTGGTTTGGTTTTCGGAGGAGTCGACTTCCAGCTCTCAGTAGCAAGAAAATGGATGTCTCCAAAACCAAAGTGGAAAAAAAGGATGCAAAAGGTTTGGGGTTTGGAAACAAACAGCTAAAATCGGAGAGAAAAAAAGAGAAAAAGAAGCCTGAGCTGCAGTGTAAAATGGAAAATGAGCTTGCCAGGAACACTAGGTTGGCACAGAGTCCGGACAATAGTTCACAAAGCAAAAATAATTTGAAGACCCCACAAGACATCTATGACCAAACGAAGTTTGAACCAAGAAGTAGACCCAGCCCTGTCACATGTTCAACGAAAGATACATTTATGACGGAACTTTTGAACAGGTAAGGTCTTGGCAAAGAGGGTGGCAATGTCAAGGGGTCCCCCCCCCAAAACAGGGAGGGTTGTTTGCTTCCTGCACATGAAATGCTGGTCAAGCATGTTTTCATGCAAACAGAAATGCACAGTAGCAGCAGTCTTTTGTACATTAGCCAGAATTTAAACAATGAAATAAAAGTTAGCCATAAAATGATAATTTAGTCCATGTTACTTTGTTAACCAAATCAATGGTCTTTGAAATTAAAGAATGGTAAGTTTTATCAAGGTTGATAGAAATTCAGCCTACACTGGGACGGTGGATTGTACCCACATGGCATGAAATGGAAGAAAATTACACATACGTTTTAAGGTATGCCGACCTCATTGATTGTGCCAAGCAAGCAAACGTATACTTAGAAACGTTCCAGAGGTAATTACATTTCCTGCTGATCTCAAGCCAGACATGTATTTAGCAATCACTCTTCAGTGGCTTTTATTTTGCTCTCTCCTTCCCCCATCTCACAAGCAGTAAGTAAGTAAGTAAGTAAGTAAGTAAATAAATAAATAAATAAATAAATAAATAAATAAATAAATATCAAATCTAAACTGACCCACTCCTGGGATGTCAGATGAAGATCTGATCAAGGCCACTGACAAACATTTATCACTCAAAGGTTTAAAGACAAAGAGATACAAAGAGGTTACCTTAAACATCAAAGGATTGGGAAAAGTAGTGATTGAAGAAGAGCAATGTAATTTATCAGAGGAATCACTTTCTACCTGCAGAGTTGATAAGAAAGCCGCTCAACAGACAGAAAGTGGATCAAATAATGTTTCCTGCAGGAGTGTGTTAAAGGGCAGCTCCCAGGGTTCCTGCCTCACCAGCAGCTCTACGAGCACTCAAGGAAACCACAAGAAAAACATCAAAACCAAAGCCGATGTGGAAATACCGAAAAGCTCCCTGGTAAGTGCTCCCCCCATCCTGGTTATGACGTGAATCTGGTTGGGTTCTTTCTAGCTAAGCTGATGGCAATGTACAAGCACAAGATTATTGGGTGAATGGGGGAGAAAGTTCAAGGAAAAGGAGAGACACCTGTTGACAGCAGAGAAGTGAGAGCAATATTGCAAATGGAGTCGCTGCCTCCAGGATCTTTTCTGGGTTAGCTGCCTTTCAGGGCAGTATAACCAGAGTGCCTGCAACTGACAGGCTGGTGTCATCTTCAGATTAGGCTCCTGTGCAGGGGATTTGTTTTGATGATCATTTCCTTCATTTCCAGCAACACAAAAAGGCGTGGACATGATTATAAAACATAATACCACTAAACAATTGGAGAGATTGTTGGCTATTTTGATGGCTCGATTTAAGCACTGTTCTTTTTTTTTTTTTTTTTTTTTTTTTTTCTGAAAGCTGTATGTACCAATTCCTCTCACCTAGACAGAAAGTATTGAAGAAATCTATTTTGGAACTTGATTCCCTATTATTGAGTCTCTTAATTATGAAGTGAAAAGCTCAACTCAGGGGTAATTTCTTTTAAGAAATGAAAGGGCCTGGGTAGCTCAGTTGTTAAGTGGCTGACTCTTGATTTTGGCTCAGGTCATGATCTCATGATTCATGAGATCTGGTCCCAAGTCTAGCTCTGTGATGACAGCATGGAGTCTGCTTGGGGTTCTCTATCTCCCTCTCTCTCTTCCCCTGCCCTCCTCATGTGAGCTCTCTCTCATTCTCTCTCTCTCCCTCTCCCTCTCTCAAAAATAAATATTTAAAAAATGAAAGAGTATTTTTATATTTCCCCAGGATATGCTTGTTTCAAATAATATTTTGGTTTTAAAATTACCTTAAATTGCATTTGCTCTCCTTACCTTCTTTCTGTTCTTGCATAATTGATTTGGTGATATTTATTGTTCCTGTGTATAAGTTTTGAAGCACTTCCACAAACAAAAAGAAATTCTTTTTATAGAATTACTGTATCCATATGTTTTTGTAGTATAGTAAAAGAGATTGTAAAATATGGTACATAGTACCATTTTCTTAGGGAAAACCTGAAATATAAAGTAATTATACATTTTTTTTTCTAGAGTGTTTCACAGGAGATTTTTAGAAGTAATCATGATTGGCATTCATTATTATTAATTACTAGTTTAATGAATTCTTGATATTTAGGGTCCCTTAGAATTTCATAGACATAAATTAACACAAATGCACATTTTTCTTTCAAATAGCTTTGGACTCGGAAGAGCTATAAAGTTTTTGGTTTTTTTTTGTTTTTTTTTTTCAAATGCTCTGAAGTCATATTGCAAACTAGGTTCTTGCAAAAGTTCCCCCCCCCTCCCCCCCCCCCCCCGCTTTTTCTTCTGGGCTTCCATGGTATCCTCCCTTCTTTGAAAATGTAGATGTCCCCCGCATTGTAAAATCACAAATTATAAGCATATGTAAGGCTGTCCTTGTAGTGTCACCGAAAGGAAAGAGAGAATGAACAGTGTGGAAACGTGCAATATGCCAGAAATTCAATCCAACTGATCTAAAACTTTGATAGCCTGGCAGAGCCTCTTATCAGAGGCACTCAATTTAACTATGCCCCATTTAATATGTTTCTGACAGCTTAGGGTATATATCTTTGCTGCACAGAAATACCAAAAAAACAAAAAACCTTTGTTTGGCTTTCACAATTTCATTTTTACTTTCTCGTTACTTCCTAACACTACAGTAATTTCTGTGCTTTTTGTCTCTCGTCTTCAGTCTTTCACTGAATTACTACATTTCAGGGTAGTAATAAGTGTCCTTTGGTCCTTCCAGAATATCAGCAAGAAACATTCTTATTATTTTCTGTGAAGTACAAAGATTACTTAATCACCCCAAAATACATAATCAATAGGGATATGCTAATTTTTTTCTAGTTAGCTGCAAGACGAAATTAGTCATGCTGGGAAGCTTTTCCATACAGAAGAATATTATTAACCTGGATAGTTGACCACCTAGTCTTTTTTTTTTTTAATGTAAAATGCAGTGGGTTTTTTTTGTTTCATCTCCATAATCATCAATGTGGAATGGACTAAAATTACTAATTTCAGAAAGGACATTGCCATAGTCTCCTTTGGGACTTGTACAAGACTAGCAGTGAAAACCTATTTATTATATGTTATCAGCCTGTACAAGAAGGAAATTAGTTGCAAAATAGGATATATTCTAATACCATAGCACATTGATGGGAATACCTCTTAAAATTCAGAGTTTGAGGGAATTTTCCCCTACTAGAGCTCAAGGTAAATTTCCCATTTGCTTATTTTAAACTCTATTGCAGAGAATCTTTCTAACAGTATTCACTCGGGATGAAAACAGTAGCTACGCATAATACATTACGTGTCACATGGGTTTTGTTTTGTTTTGTTTTTTAGTGAAATCACTGTTCAAAATGTTATAATATACCACCATCTCTTCCCTTTACACACCAAAACTATATTCAGTTATGAGGGTCCTCAGGGATTGTATTCTAATCTATGCTGATACATGAGCATTTCCATACATGTAACAAATTCATGTATGTAGCAGACCTGCACTGCATTCACTGGTAGCTGCATATCAATACCAATTTTCAGGATTGCTAGATACATTTTAAAATATGTATAAAAGTCCCATTAATTCTTTGCTGAATTCAATCCTTTTCTCTTTTCAGAACCTTAATTAGAGGCTTATGTCCCCATTTAGGCCATCATTCACAGACCACTTAGCTCTAATTTTTGTGTAATTTAGACAAGGGCCATGTTACTTTGTACTTCTACTTGAATTATATAAAATCATGACAAGAGGGGAAAAGGCATCCCCAGGAAAGATTGCATAGGTATTAAGTAAATAAGAAAGAAAGAAATGCACTCTACTTGCTATGTGTTATAAATCCTTCCTTCCTATGGATTCAGATAATTTTGTGTAATAAGAAGTCTCAAGGGAAGACAGCTCCAGGCTCCTACTTGACTATCACTGGACAAAATAAAAATTGTTAACAAAATTAACGAGATCGTATACCTTCTTCATGCACTGGGAAGAGATGGCCATTTTAATATGGGTATTTTAATTTAAATTATGAGTATTTTTTTCAGCCAGTGTCCCATAGTGTGAAAAAAATCACATATGCTAATAAAAAAAGCATCAAATACTATCCCATGAAAATGATACGGTGGTGATGAAATAGCATAAAATAGTACAATAATTACGCAAATTGTTATCATCTTATTAAGTTCTGCAAAATGTTGTAATTTCAACATCCTTAATTGAACAGTTCTGTACTAAATGCATTTTGATGCTAATAAGAAGCATGCATATTTTGCCCTCCTCCTGCAAATTTTTTTAAATGACTAACTTTTCTAAAAGTAATGCCTTTTAGAGTTTTCCTTCCAAAGATCGCTTCTTGTCTCACTTAGGTTCATTATATTCTGTTCTTTTGCAATAAATGTTGACAATACAATGTTGTTTTTTGGGAAGCAGTTTATGTTGGGATGATTTATAGAAGACATAGAAGCAGAATTCCAAATGAAGGGTATCCCCAAATGTTGGGTATGTGTCTGTGTGTGCGTGTGTTGAATTATTTTTTCCATTTTCCTCCAGGGTCCTTTGTAAACTCATTCCTCCCTGCCTTTTCTAATTGTAGGGATGAATAGAATATAATGGGCACAGTGACACTTTACTGGTTTCCTGTTAGGGATTAGTATTTGGTACAGTTCTTGACTACAACTGCAGACCCCAAAAGATGGACAGAAGTTGGAGGTGTACCATTAGAAGGCCCCTGACATACTGACAACAAACTTAAACCGAAAATAGCCCATAGTTATTGCTTGAATTACCTGCTACTTCTTATCAAATAGGACATTACTGACATTAGGTTGTGTCTGTTTCTGGTAGAACAATGCTTGAGAAAATTCTACATCTCTAATCACTATTCTTTTCTGAGCCAAACTTCTGGGTTTTGTGACCACTCCTATCTTTGAAGGGCTTCGTCACGTGAAGATCGTCCCACTTGTGCCTATCTTTGGCAAATTCTTAATCTTGAGTTGGCAGCCCCTGATCCCCAGCAAAGTTCCTACAATGACTCACCAATACCCAGACCCTGTGCGATCAAGAATGAAAATTCATTTTAAATTCAGCCGATGAAAAATATAATTAGCAAGGGGAATCTGCTGCCAAAACAAATCATGCCCCTCATTTCCATAGGCAAATGGATTTTTTTTAATTCATCGCCACTTCACATTGGAATCTACTTGTATAGATGATTAGAACCAACAAGTATGCCATTCTGAGGCATGCCTCATTTTCCACTCCTTTGCTAGTTCTTCACCCATCTTTGGATTTTCCTCTCATGGGTTATCTACTCCTCACGGGTCATCAGCCTAGGAAAGCTGAAAGAACCAGGGACCTTGTCTACAAGCCCTGTTCCTCTGATAAATACCCAGAGGCCACGTTTAATATTTGTTGCTAATCACAGAATGCCCTAGAAAAGTTCTGACAGAGAGCTGGAAGGTAGGACAAAAGGATGGCCTTTTTTTTCTGTCTTGAATATGATACTTGGAGAAAAGTGGTGGTGAAGTTCCACAGATTGGTTAGGAAACAAGACGGGAAGGGAAGCAGGGAAGTTACACACACACACACACACACACACACACACACACGCACATGTGCGTGCACACACACACATACATACACTCGGAAAATTTTTGCTACTCTTAAATAAAAATGTTGCTTATATATATGTGGAGTACTGCCTACATATCTAACTGCCAGACACTAAAAAAAATCCTAGTTCTTGGGAAGGTCTAGAAAGGACATCTGTGACAATATCATGCACTATGAAAAATTTAATTATAGCAATGAATAGGGGCCAGGAGTGCCCCCTCTAAAACTGAAATCCTTTCTGACCTTGAAGAGATCACTAACCCTGTATGAGCCTCTTTTCCTCTTCTGTAAGATGAGAATCTTATTTTAGTTATTGGAATCTTTAGTTTAGAATCTCACAGGCTGATAAAGATGATGATTCATCTACATTCCAGCAGGTTAGCAGGGCACCCCCAGTTTAGGAAAACCTGAAGGAAATATTATTTTACATAACAGGTAAGGAAAAACATTAAATATGTTGGCATAAGAGTTGGTATGCACTGAAAATACAAACAGATTTCCTTGATGTGTCTATAAATGAGGTTGGAAGCTTCAGATTGGGTTGATGGAAATGAAGGTGTTTTGGGATCCCTTTTTCAGTGAGTCTTTTGATCACCTTGTCACAAACAGATCCCTGAGCTAGGCAAAGCTTGGAAGGCAAATAAGTAACACATTAGCCTTGCTGATGCTCATGGCATTTTACTTCTCTGCTGTACATAAATGTCCACTACTGAAAACAGAGATTATTGATGAAGCCTTCCCCCCCCACCACACCCTGCCCCATTCCCTAACTTTCCTCTTCTGGACATGCTAACAAACAGGGGGATGCCTGCAGAGCAAAAGGCTGATGAGGAAAGAAAGTGAGGAAGCATGGTCTCTGGATATTGAACCCTTGGTCTCTCCTTGTGAGGTTCAGGTAGCCATCTACATACTCTCTTGAGTCCACCACCGTCTGACTATCAGCATATACAGAATAAGCACCAATTACATTCTGATATTGGAACTGCAATCTTAAGATATAAATATTGGTCTTATTCCATTAAATATGAAAAATAGGTAAAAGCTAAATGTATCTCAAGGTCATTATGCACCATATGACTTTCAACATTGCAAGTATGAAATAAGAGTTTCTTGGCGTTCCACTCAAGCCCCTGCACATGTCCACTGACAGCCTCTAATGCATGTGCCTAAGCAGAACTCCATTGCATTCAGTGCATGGTTCACATCATTATCATTGGCTGCCCAGGTGACCGATGGGGATATATTTTAAAAGGGCTTTTTGGGTCATTCTGCCAAGGACCACAAGCTGCCTTGATATTGAAGCCAAGTCTACTGGCATAGTCAAATGGACATTTGAGAACAACAAATTTCCCTCAAATGAACACAAATCCAGAGTCGGTACTACTGAGTTTGAATCCTGGTTCCACCACTTGGATAATTACTTTCTGTTTCTTCAGGAGGAGGAGGCTAACAATAGCACCTAGCATTATTCTAAGGATTATGAGATCATAGGCATTAAGAGCTCAAACAGCTCCTGCTCTATAGTATTTAAGAGCTTGCTTTTTAAATTATGGCTGGTACCGGGGCACCTGGGGGGCTCAGTTGGTTAAGCATCTGACTCTTCTGCTCAGATCATGATCTCACGGTTTGTGAGTTTGAGCCCCACATCGGGCTCTGCACTGACAGCTAGGAGCCTGCTTGGGATTCTCTTTCTCTCTTCTTCTCTCTCTGCCCCTCCCCAACTCTTGCACTTGCTTTCTTTCTCTCTCTCTCTCTTTCTCTGAAAATAAATATAGTTAAAAAAATCTTAAATTACGGTTGGTACTGATAATGTTATTGTTGCTACTACTGTCACTAGATTGAGAAGGAGGGGACCTGAGTTGTAATCCCAGCATTTCCACTTACAATATGTTTATGGAAACTTACTGGATCTCAGAATTCTCATTTGTAAAACACTGTGACTTTATTCAGGTCTCTAGAGTTCTGCTGAATGCTACCACATTCAGCATCTGGATATTTCAACTGAAATATAAGGGGAATGTTTTTGACCTAAAAAATCGATATAAATGTGTCACTGCTCTAGTCCACTAAGCATACATCATAGTCACCTTATGTTTCATCACAGAAAGAACAAAAAAAATAATTTTCTTAGAGAGTTACATTCCAGGAAAGGGTCAGGAGATCTAAGTATATTTCTTTCTTCTTATTAAAATAGCTTGTGGTGAAAGTCACTGTCTCTGGAGGAATTATATGTCCTTTGACTTTAATTTTTCCTAACAGCTATGACTTTATTAAGTATTAAAAGCCAAAGCTATTATCTCTAATTTTTTTTGGAGAATTAGTTACCCTGAAAATCCTCATTTTCAGGTCTGGGGTTATATTTCTGAAAATATGCTCTTGTGATTAAAACTTGTCATAAAGCCAAGTGAATGAAGAATCTTTGTATACGTATATGTACATACACACGCTGACTCACACATGCCCACATTTGTTACAGAACCAACCACCATTCTGAGGATTGCGGACAATCTGTTGAATGTAATAAAGAAGAACTTACAGTATTTTCTTCTTGCCGCAGATAAAAGAAGCAAGCGGAGACCTGCAAGAGGATGAAGATGTGATCGCGGAGCCCACATTTCAGAGCCACATCATAGGTAAACATCCACGTCATGTATATCTTCATGGGTGATATTTTTTTAATGCAACCTTCTTGCAGACACAGTGTGTTCCTACAGAGCACGTCCCATGCCTCACCTCTGTGAGCACTGGGTCTTAACCTCTCACACAGGCTTCCTTTTATCTTCTCAGACATTGGAAGCTACCATAAAGTAAGTGGTTCAAAGCAGGACCTATAGAGAAAACATGCGTGTTTTCAGAGCAATGCGCTGCAAACTGATGAGAAGTAGGTACTTGTCAGGATGAAATGAAAACAATACTGAGTGTAAATAATTTCTCTGAGGAAAAAAATCAACTTTGAATCGATCCAGCTTCTATAATTGTCTCAAGAAGCATTCTGCACAACTGCCATAGAAATGTGGGGTGGTAGCTTTCTTAAATGGGATCATTTTTTAATTGAATATGTTTTACACACAGAACCTAATAGATTTTGGTGTACATGGCTTTCCGAAACTTCACAACTCATTTTCTTCATCATTTCTGTTAGAACCCTGATTACAAGTATCCGTGTGTGTGAAATAAGTTTGATTTGTCAGCTATTTCTTAAAATCGTGCCTAGGCCTAGGTGGAAGGAACTCAGCTTCCCAACACGAAAAGACTTTGCTGACCTTTTGCTGACCTGTTTTCAGCAGCCAGGAGGTAACTGGTGGAGTAGTTGTCTGTGACTATAATCCTTGTCAGGTGATAGCAGCCACCTTGGGCGATGACAGAATTAGTTTTTCCTCAGGTTCTAAAAATAGCTATGAAAGCAAGCATGCCAATTAAGGAGGTTTACACCAGATACCAAGGCATGATGGAATAATTTCTTCCAATCACATTTGGGTATAGCAGTTGATATCGAATCCTATATTCTAGGGCATGACAGCCCCACACATTTCTGGTTTCTAGTCTGGTTAGAGTATCCTGTATCTTCAGCTGCCAGCTCCAAGCACCTCCCCACTCTTTGGGTCCTATAGAGACCCTCCATGGCTGGTTTTCTCGTGTACCCAGAAGTCTTCTGCAAACTGTAATTTACAGTTTCTCTCAGAGAGTTATTGTACCCCCACAGCTTAATGAGACCGGCACTCCATTATTATTCTTTCCATTTGTAATTGAGGAGCCAAAAACCTTAACAAACAGCTGAATGAGTGCAGTCTGAATAAGATTATTATTCCAAGAAGACATCTTTTATTATAGTTGTCAATGTAAAATGCTTAAATTGGTATCAGTTCTGTGTAGCTAGCTAATATGCAAGTTAAATATTGTTTAACAACCTTCAAATATGACACTATGTAATGCCCCGCTGGATCATCATTTTTCTATAATGAGGTGTTCTCAGGCCTGTAAAATAACATATAAAATTAGAGGCTGATTTTTTTTCAAAAGAACTACAGTAATGTATGCTTTCGTAGGCTAGTGATTTTTCAGGTTTGCATTGTTTGACCCAATAGCTAGTCGCCACATGTCGCCATTTCAGGTTCAGTTCTAATTCATTAAAACTATGTCATATTAAAAATTCAGTTCCTCAGTGGCACTGCACACATTTCAAGTGCTCACTGGCTACATATCCTATGTGGTCTGTGTGCACATTTCCATCATCACACAGAGCTCTGTTGGAAAGTGCTGCTTTAGATTACTCTCCTGGAAGTAAATTTGGACCATGCTTAGGACAGAGACCTGACCTGGTCTTCACACTATGGAGATTTATCTCCTCAAACTAGGGGGGAGCTATGTGAATAAGCTGCTATCAGCTACCAATAAAACAACAACTGCAAATCTGAGTAATCATTGTATTGAATAAAGCCATTTGATCATTTTACACAATTAAAAAAACTGGAAGAAGGAAAACATGAAAGATGGGTAGCAGCTCAACAATGTTATCAAAAGCCCTGGCTTTTTGTCCTCAGACCTGTTGGGTTGCAAATTGATTTCCACTACTCTGGGCATTCCTTTATATTCAAGGCACAAAGTATAAGGAAGAGTAAAATCTCCATCACAATCCACCCCCTAGACTCCATCTTACATGTCGTTGAGGAGAACCAGATTATAAAGACAATCCTAGCTGCAAAGGATGCTGGGAAAGTCAGTATATTGCTACTCTTTATTGCATAAGGTAGCAGAGAAAACAGGGTTGAGTACATTCCCTGGGTTAATCAATCCATAAGATCACTGCAAACCTTGTAAAAACTTCCATTTGAAGACTGAAGGAGACTCAACAAACAAGTGGGTATTTCTCTTTATTCCACAAGAATGACTGAGAAGGTATTTTTAGCATGCTGGTAAACCAATATTCTTCATTTTGTCTAAGCTAAGTATTGTCACATAGCCTCAAAATGTTATATAAGCATAGAATATGCTTTGCAACCGAGCAAATCTAAATATGTTATCCTTCTAACCAAATAACAGCTAATGTCATTAACAAAGAAGAATAATCAGAAAATTTGTGAAACTGAATGTTTACATTTTTGTCATGTTAGTTTAATCAAAATATTAGGAGTTGGTTATAACATAAAGTAGTGTTAACTAAGCCCGCTTTATATTGAAATTCAAGATTCATAAATTAACTAAAATAATACAACTAGATTTTTTTCTTTAAAATCACCCTGATAAATGTCAGACTTCCACGTTAATAAACAACAAGAAAATGACTAGCCCAGCCTAATAGAAGTGCTAACACAAATGATCACAAAGCTCATATTTCTGATTGTTCTTTCCTGCTATTTAACTATAATAGGTTCACCCTGTGTATTATATTATCTAATGGGATTAAATGATCAGTAGGAATTCAAAAAACATTGTTTCATTAAGAACACTGGCCAGTGATAGTATCAAAAATAATCCTCTAAGCAGAGGCAGAGGATCTGGAAATTCCTCTAAAGAGGAGGAAATGTCTTTGAGGAGTTTAAGGAAGAAACCAAGCAGAATTGAATGATATCCAAGAAAACAAGGATTCATGGTAGGCTCTAGTGAAATGAAGGATATGTATTATTTTCTCCAAATTTAAAAGAGTTACAAAGAATAATCTGTCCAATAGCCCAATGGTCAAATGTCCCAGTGCCCCATGGCTGCATGAAATCTATTTACCTTCCCCTGTTGGCTGGTTGCCCTCTTTGTCTCTTAGTTCTAAAGGAAGGCTTCTGGCTCCTATGACCAAAGGAGAGCATGACAAAGGGCATTGTCTAGCCCCAAGAATCTGGCTTTCTTTGGGTAGCTCTGTGGAGTTGCTTGGTACCCTCCTACCCACCTCAGGAATTTCCCCCAAGTGATCTTTCTGTCCTCCTCCTTTTTCCATTCTTCCCCAAACTGGCCTTAGCCAGCAGCTAATATATTATGCAGGAGGATAACAGGTACTCAATAAAGATCCCCTTTGACTTACTTATCAGACTATTCACCAGTTTATTTCCATTTTCCCGGGACATTTCATTTCATTATCCCTTGCTCTCTCCTAGACTTTAGCTAGCCAATCTGGTAGACTAACTCACATCAGTGGAGTAATAGGTGAAGCAGGTATCTTTTCAGGTCACATATTTGCATTATAACAAAGACTCAAGAAAAGTTTTACCTCCAGTTAAGAGGAACTCTTGAAACTTTTATTAAAGTTTCAGGCATTCACATCACTGCTTTGAGCAAATTATGGGGTGAGGAAGAAAGGACAGAATTAACCTGATTTCAGACAATAAATAGCACAAGGCACAGTGCCAGGGAGGAAAAATTATTTTGTCATATAACTGTACTTTTGAGAAATAGACTGCCTGAAGGCTAAGCAGTGGGACAAAGCTGTGTTGAGCCAAGTAGAGAAGATTTAGATAACTGGCTACAATCACCATTTCACCTCTGCCTAATATACAGACCTCGTTCTCCTAACCTTTTCTCACTCAGCCATACAGCATGGAATCCAGGTCGCATTGTGCCCAGTCTGGAGTTTGATACAAACAGAAAGGATGAAAGTGTCATATGACACATAGTTTCTATTGTCACATTCCAATGAAGGTCAAGGAATGCAGTAGCTTCTTCACACACCAGAGGAGAGAAGGCCTGGACTGAGGTCAAAGTGTCTCTGGCTGTGGTTCTTAGGAGAAAAAGAGAAAGTCTCACAGACTCTTGAATCAAGTACCTCAGTTACATGGAGAATTTAAGAATCAAAACCTAGATGTGGATCTCATCTGAATGGAATGAGTTCTGGAACCTATCTTATTATATTAATATTGATGTGGTTTGAAGTGTTGGGGTTCAGAGCCTACGGCCAACATTCTTGAGATGTCTTCGGTGTAAAAAGGTAGTTTTATTAAAGCATAGGGACAGGATCATGGGAAGAAAAAGCTGCACTGGGGCTGTGAAGAGTGATCATATAAGATTTTCTGTCCTATGGAGGGGAGATATTAGGGTTCCAGGAAATTGAGTCTATAGGTTTCTAGAGATTGCTTTTTTCTTGTAAATCATTAAGACAGTTGCAAACATATTGCAACATGGTTGGGGCTAGGGGGTGCAAGGGTGTTAGCTTTGCTTTGTCCTTAGCTTGCCTTTTGCTCCCTCATCAATATTAATGACCTAATACAATATGGTCAACCGTCATTATCTGTACATAGATTATACAGCTTGAATTACCCAGACCACAATTATTTTCAATCCAAGACTGGATTTCCCTTAATTATTAGTATCAGTAGGATTAGATTCAGATGGAAGTGAACGATACCCCAAAATACAGCGGTTTAAATAACAACAGAATTTTCTTGCTGTCACACAGGACAGTCCAGAAGAAGGTAATCCAGGATGTTAGGACAGTGCCAGACTTCTCCTATCTTGCCCCTCTGGTTTATATGTTTTCCATTCCCAAGGCCACTTCATGGTTCAAGATGGTTTGAAAAACCATTCTCTTTCCAACCAGCAAGATCCCTTTGTGAATACTTCCTAGCAGTTGACCCATGCCTTCTGCCATTGGCCAGTATGTAGTACATAGGATAGGAAACATGCCAGGCAGCAAGCCATATGTCCAGGAGAAAAAACAAAAAAGGAATTTCTTTGGAAGAAAGGGGCAATGGCTTTCAGAGGACACATACCATTTTAGCCTGCTGCTCACCCCCTACCAAGCTTACCTCCTTGGTAGAAACATAAATTGTCACTGTAATTTAAGAAAACTATAGAAAATAAATTTGAAGAGTTTTTGAAAAATACAGAATTTTAATGGTGTATGCTTAGTTTTTGTTTTGCATGACCTGAACAACCACTCTCTATTAGTATAGTTAATCTTGAGTAACTTTTTGAGAAAATATATTGATCTGGGATTAGTTTGCCACCACTGTGTCTATGAGTAATATATACTTAGTCACCCACAAAGTATATAAAGGCTCACATAAATCTTCTCTGAAATATAATGTATCTAGAATTTTCCTTTCTCTAGAATTAAAACCAAGAGGGTACCAGGCCTTTCAGGACTATAGGTGCTGGTCAATTAAAGTTAATGATAATAATCTGTCTCATTTTGAGAATATTACCAATTTTCCCCACTGACAAAACTTGAAAAAATTTAGGAATTTTGTATACAGGGAGTGTCATTCATACTAAAAATAAAATTAAAGCATATTGTAGAAACTTGATGAGACTTTTACAACTTTTGAGTAGATGGCTATTTAAGTCAAATGTCACATTTTAAATAGTGTGCCGACATGTTTAAGCTTAATTGTAGAAAGGGCGAGTTATTGATCAAAACAAAATGTGAGTGGGAAGTACAAATGTTCTCAATAACAATTTTAGTAAATGATGTTCTGTTGACTGCTAACAGACTGGCACTGAACTGAGAACTATTTAGATAATAATGTCGATGGATGGGGAATAAGATGGAGTAGTGTACCTAAATTGGACATCTAAGAGGTACTATAAAGTAATAGGTTGGGAAAGGACACTTCCATGTGACTACATAGAGTTCTGCAATTTACAACTGCAAGTGACAAACTCTAAAGGGGAAGCTTTGCATCTGACAGCCTGAAATATGAATCCACCTGTCATGAAGGTAGAACCATGGAAATAGGACCATCTGATTTCTTCTGACAAGGACTGGAAAGAGTAATATCAATTCTCATCCATTGAATATCCATTACATACTAAGCCCTGTGCTTGGAATATTACAGGTCATCCTCCTTGGTTTTGCTTTTGTTTTGTTTTTTTTTCATTCCTTTGTGGCTGGGTTTCTGTTGTTGCCATCTGTAAACTTGTTTCTGATAAGTACTTTCCTCTAACTACCAGAGAGAGTCACTAGCTGAGGCTCTGGTGGAGATTTCTGTATTTATGAGCCTACTAAAGTCTGGTCTGTGACTCCCTTCCTCTGTTTGTTTGTTTTTCTTTCACTAGAGATAGAGATTTGTAGACTTGGAGAGTTGAATGTATGACTTTTTTTTTTTTTTTACTCCTGGAAAATATTTGCTCCTATAGATTACACAAGGAAGCGGAGTTCTATTTAGGTCCACAAGCCTATACTGAGTATCTTCTACAAACCACAACCTGGGTTAGATGCTGGGGATATGGGATGAGTAAGACACAGTGCCTCTACTCTGTGAACAGCCATCTAGTAGGGAGACAGAAAAGTCAACAGATACACTGTGATGATAGATTAAGTTACAGGAATGCTCTGCGTACATATGAGTGTACAGATTGGTGTAGAATCCAGCTTTGGTAAAGCCAGGAAGGTTGATTTTCATGTGTGAGGAAAAGACAAAAGTAAGAGAATAAGATATTGAAGTTAAAGTGAATTTTCCATTTACACCAGTGTTTCCCAAGCTTTGCTGCAAATCAGAATCCCCTGGGAAGTCTTTAAATATGCTGATGCCCAGGTGCAGCTGAGTGGCTCAGTCTGTTAAGAATCTAACTTTGGCTCAGGTCATGATCTTGTGGTCCATGGGTTTGAGCCCCACATCAGGCTCTGTGCTGACAGCTCAGAGACTGGAGCCTGTTTCATGCATCTTCTGTCTTGGCCCCTCCCCCCCAAAGTAAATAAACATAAAAAATTTTAAATATGCTGATGCCCAGGTCACACCCCATAACACATCACAAGCTCTGGAGATAGGAGCTACCCATTAGTGTCTTTTTAAAGATCCCCAAGTGATTCCGGTGGGGAGCAAGGTTTGGGAACCACTGCGTTAAAGGTTGGGATCTCATCAGCCAAGGGGACAGGGAGATGTCTTTCAACTCAAGGGCAAGAGGGTAAACAAAGGCCTGAAGATAGGAATGTGGCATACTGCAGGAGATGATAGTTAATGGAACACCAGCTTGGCTAGAGTAGAGAGTAATTTTTGAGAATAAGGTACAGATACAGTTGGTTTGTAAGATGGGACTAGATTGTGGAGACCTTGAAAGCCAGCCTTAGATGTTCGAAATTTATCCTACAGAATAACACACAGACTGTGGAGATTTTTAAAGAAAGGCTAACATGATCAGAAGTGGCCATCCAATCACTTTCATGTTCATGTTCCAACTTTTAAAATTGTAACACCTTTTTATATATATGCACCATATTGATTCCTCCTGAATGGTGGGCTCTGATGAATAGAGTCACATATTTACGTGAAAGGGTAGACACCCAGGATTATTTAAGGGTTGCCAAAGGGCTCTCTGCCCCAAAAGATCTCTCCTGGTAGCATATTAGAATTCCCTACCCTTTGGTGACCCCTTTAGGAAAGGCCCTCAAGTGGCTTGTTACACAATACCTGGTCTCTGGAAAGGGTGCACATTGAGCCTCACTGACTAATAGCAGTAGTGCATTTATCAGCTTAGTACCAGCAAGACCGTAAAGGGATGAGTCCTGAGGCTGGTATATTCTCCTTCCAGGGAACTGAGAATCAGAAGAAGGAATGGCTTGACATTTAGGAAAGGTAAGCGTGGTGTTCTTCAGATGGGGACACTCAGCTGCTGGAGGCAAAGGCAGACCTGAAGCCCTAGTGGGTGGCAGGAATTAACCCAGGTGTGAGAAGGGGAAAGGGCTCACCAAATAGGTAATGGTAGACACATTAAATAATTTTTTTCCCTTTTTCCCACATTTTTCCAAGGCCTATCACTGTACAGTGTAAGTTGGAGAATCTGAAATAGCTATACATAGACCTCATTTTGTAGAGTTCCCTCAATTTCTTAAGAGGAAGTTCATTCAATTAAAGTAAACATAAGCACATGTATGTAACTTATGGCACAGTAAGGAATAGGCAGAAGGTCAAAACAAGGTCAAAAAGCAGAGTGCCTCAGACCCTGAACCAGAAACCTGCCCAGTGTGACAGTAAATTTCTGAAAGAAGTAAGATGGTCATATATGAATATCTACTGTTTATTAAAAACTTTCTATATGCTAGGCACTGACCAGCGTGTTTTATGTATGTTGCCTTGCTTTATCCACACAGCAACCCTGCAGCTTAGATACTATGGTCACCCTTTCCAAGTGGGGAAATGGATGTCTTGAAAGGTTACATACTCTGTTCAGCAACGTGGCTGGTATGGAATGGAGCCAGCATCCAAACCCAGCTCAGTCCATAGCTGTGAACCAAAGCAACCCCCAAGAATGCTAAATGATGGCTAGGTACTTTTTTGGCCACCTTGCAGGCACCACAGTTCAAGGATCCCTTTAGTAGATTGCTTGGTCGGGGGTTGAAAACTCCAATAAGCCCCCGGTTCAATGAGTGAGATAGTCCAGACTTGACATATACAAGCATATATTACATGAGTGATGGGAGTTTTAAGGGATGAAGACAATACAACCCACCCCAGGGGAGCAGCTACTTGTCAATTTCCATTGTCACTGTAGAAGAAGGCTGGTCCTATGTAACCAAGTCCTTTCATTTTTCACCAGAAGCCAAAAAATATAGATTTTTATGTGACATATGATACATTTTTAAATGCGCGCTCAATTGTAAAAAGCAAATCTTCAGAGACTTTCTTTTACCTGGCAATATTTCAAATTAGAATTTCAAAGTCCTTTCCCAGAATTTCACAACTAAAAGTGTAGAATATAATATAAAAATACACTTATTCTTTTAAATGCATGGTGGAGCTGCCTACAAGGAATGTGTCAGAGGCAGGGATGGCAAGAGAGCTAGAATCCATGGCGGGGAGTGGGGGGGAAGTGCTGTAACCAGCACTTACCCACAGGGTATGTGCCAGTGTCTGATGACCAAGGGCTAGGGTGACCAGCTGTCCTAGTTTGCCATCACTTTCACTTAGTACTGAAGTCCCTCAGATATGGATGACATGGGACAGTTGTCATCCTCCCTGGAGCCTGGTGTTAAGGAGCTAAACTATTGACATAATGAGAGCCCAGGGGCTGAGCAGGGCAAGGTGTTAGATCAAAAACATGCCTTCCCCACCCGCATCAGGCTGGATTCCCAAGAGCAGTGGCAACAAACCCAGAGGAAGACCGTAAGGATAAGCTCCTAACTTAGCCTCAACTCAGTCTTAACTCTAGCTGAAGAAAGAAAGAAAAAAAGGGGAAAAAAAGTCTCCTCTGAAGATTGAATCCTTGGCTCACACTCCTGTGGATCAAGGCACTCATTCACTCTCTGTTTCCCCTAAATCCCCCAGCTTGAATTTTTTTTTAAGTGTTCTGAACTGTGCTTTTAAATACTACAGAGAAGAAACTGGAAGAAACTGGAATAGTTGAGACATGAATGGCAGAATATTAATATTTTTCGAGCTGTGCAACCCCACTGTTTGAGAATATTTGAAATTTATCGTAATGAAAAGTTTTAAAAAGTGCAGACTCAAGGTGATAGTGCTTGTAGGAATCTGACAGAATCCAATGCAGATCTTCTCTTGATGCAACCACTCTAAACTTTACACACAGATAAAATTCCAAGGAAGATTAAATCACAATAGATCACTAAGAAGGGGAAATAACGATTTCATTAGCGAGTGGCAGGGAAGAAAAAAAAGGCAAGCTATAGAATAAGTCCTGCATTGACTGCAGAACTGAGAATTATCCAATAGAGAATGTAAAATAAAAATATTTAATGTATTCCAAGTAAACACAAATGGAAGTGAACAGTAACAAAGGAACAAACAAATGAAAGTTTGATATCAAAAAAGGATACAAAGAACTTCAAAAAATCAAAAGCTGTTAGTATTGATTACCACTGATGAGCGTGTTACTCAACTAAAAGACAGAGTTGAACAATTATATACAATGTGTCACAGAGAACCAAGGGGGTGGATAAGTGAAGGAGAGGGTAAAATACGTTAAGTAAGAGGTGATAAAATCCACATGCATCTAATAATAGCTCATGAAGGAGGGAATGGAGTGAGCAGGGTGAACACAATATCAAAAGAATTCATGACTAAGAATTTTCTAAATTAAAGAAAGTTACTGATTCTCAGTTTCAGACAGCCAAATTAGTTCCAAACAAGATAAATAAAAGGAAATCTACACATTGGGATAGGGATTTTATTTCCTTCAGATACATATCCAGAGGTGGGGTTGCTGCGTTGTGTGATACCTCTATTTTCTATTTGGAAGTAAAGTCACTATCTCAGAGTGACATTTGCATGTCCACATCCACTGCAGCATTATTCACAGTGGCCAAGATATGGAAATGATCTAAGTGTATCAACAGATACACTTAGAAATTGTCGTGTGTATGTATGTATGCATGTATATGTGTGTGCATATATATATATATATATGTATATATACATATATACATATATATAATACACATGTAATCTTTTAATATTCATTTTTATTTGGATAGCCTTATTACAGTTTTGTTTAGTTTTGCTCATTATACAACTAGAGTCATACTGTAAGTATTCTGCATTTGGCTTTTTTTATATCAACATTGTTTTTGCGATGAATCTATAAGGGTACATGCACCTGCTATTTATTAGTTTTCACTGCTCTATAGTATTCCATAGCATGCATATTTTAAAACTTATCCTTTCTACTGTCGATGAACATTTGGATGGTTTTCCATTTTTTTGTATTATGACAATGTTTCTGTGGTCACCGTGCCATATATTCCCTGATGTCCTTGCCAAGATTTTTTGAATGGCCATGTCTCTCAAACTTTTAGACCAGTATCCACAGTAATAAATGTTTACATCATAAATCAGTACAACTCTGTAGATGAGCTTATATATAAATTTAATAAAAATGTCTTTTTTTTACTGTAAAAACAAAACTAACATGGAAAGTTGATGAGTAACATGAAATTCAACACTGTGATTGTCTTATGAAGAGGTAGGAGTAGAAGGATGTGACCAGAGAGGAAAACAAGAGTGTCTTAAAAACACTCTTTCTGTTGTTAAGGTTGGCTATGGGTGTTCTTTTATGGTGGTGACTTAAATGAATCTGTATGTTGTATCTACTCCCGTATTTATAGTATGTTTGACAATTTAAAAAAAAAGATAAAAATTAAAATACCATCCAAAACAAAACACAAATATATTTTGGCAAGTGTATCTGTGGGCTGAATGGGTCTTCCATTTATCCTTCTGGTCTATACCATGCATCCGTCACCACACTCCATTCCCTCCTACCATTTGGCTGGCCCTGTAGCATCTCCAGAAGAGAGACTGGCCTAGAGAAGAGGGAGAGGGGAGGAAAGGAACACGGCCCTGACCACCCATATTAAGTTACTCATCATCAATTCTGAAGTACATCAAGTGTCAGAGGAATAAGTCAGAAACAGAGATTGTGGGAAACTCTTGAATTTTTGTCTCTTTCTTGTCCAGTCGACCACAGATTATTCTGAGTTGACCACACATTATGGATTGGCTGAACCGACTGTGCTTTAAGTGCAGTTAAAGCCAGCAGTTCTGCTTATGTGTGAAGGTGATGAGAAATTAGTGACTGAGAAGTAGATGTGATTTAGGAAGGAAGGAAGGAAGGAAGGAAGGAAGGAAGGAAGGAAGGAAGGAAAGGGAGGGGAGGGGAGGGAGGAAGGAGGAAAGGGAGGGAGGAAAAAGGAAGGAGAGAGAGATCCTGCCAGAGAGGAACTTGTAGCTTTCCAGACACTGGGAAGGCTCTGTTCCTACTGTAAGAACTCAATAGTATATATCTGATGAAAAAACAAAAAAACAAACAAACAAAAAAACCTCAATTAAGGTGATCCTCACATCCAGTCCATGGGGAATCCCAGTAGTACGTTCATTAAGTCTGGCACATTGGAGCAAATACCTTAGCACAAGGGAAGTGTAGAGTGCCAAAATGATAGATCAGGTGAAGGCAATGGAAAATTGTAGAGATGAAAATTGAGTTGTGTAATGAAATATGCTACTAAGGAAGGAAAGAAGAAACATGATCTTGGGAATAGGGTGGTCTTGACTTGCATGAACCCATATTCAAGAAGCATCCTAGAGAAGAGAACAGGATGCAGAGAAAGGAAGGCATGTCAGTGACTGTTACAACATGGAACTGATCAGGGCACTTTTTAATGAATCATACACGTGCAAGTAGGGCTTAACTGCTGTGAAAGACAAGCCCTCATTTGTGAAAAAGGTAGTGCCTGAGAAAGTAACTTATCAATGTCAGTCTTAATTTCTTCCATAAGCCCACTGATAGAATTTGAGAAGACTCATTTAGCAATCATCTTATCAGTGGTACAGTGCCTCTCCACTCATTTTGCACACAATCAGATAAAAGGATGATGTTTGCTTTATCTATGCTTTGCCACCCTGGTACAGCTAAAAGCTTTCGGGAAGGGGGAAGAACAAACTGAGAGGTTACTGGGTTATGAAACATTGTTACAGCCAAGCCAGCAGCATTGAATCAATTTCCAATATGTTTCTTATGTAGCTAAAACCTATACTCTGGAGATGTTATTGTTTGATTATAAAAGCAGGAGGAATTTGAAGAGAGACTTTCATGCCACCTTGATAAACAGTCTCTGCCTGTAACTCGATTGTGTCAACTCCCAAATGGAGGAGAAATATGCTTTAAGGTGACTTTCTGCCCATTTGAAACTCAGCCATGTGTTCTGCCTTCAGAGTCCATTTGGAAGGAATCCTATGTGTGTAAGAACACACTTGGAGTGGGCATCTGCTGCCCTGCTTCTGGATGAGTGGATTACATTTCCAAAGGTGTTAATTCCCTTCACCACTGACCCAGTCATCAGAATGTTTCTCCGATGTCAGAAGTATTTTGTGTATAGTTCTGCTTCAAGACAGGTCACTTTCCTATGTAAGTTATAATTTAAAAAATAATAAATACAAGCACTCTTCATATACTGGGTTACATTGGAGTCTGATTTTAAAGAGAAAAGTGGCAAGGAGGAGGCAGTGTCCTGAGGAAATGAATGGAGTCAGGATCCAAAGCCCAGTCTGGGATTTTATGTCTTAGTGCAAAATGCTGCATTTCTCTATTTCCTCAATCATAAGATGAGAATTTATTTTATGTAGTCTCTATTTTTTTTTTTTTGGCCCAGACCAATTTCTAACACTCTTTGAGGGAATGGTGGTATACCTGATCTTCAAGATGCCCGTCCATGTCAAGTCCCCACTTCTCATAAATCTGTGAGAAGATGAGGTTTCAATCACAGTAAAGGAGAGTAAAGGAGAAATTTTCAAAACATGTTCACAATTTCTGGGCTGGACTTAGTTATCATCTGTCACAGTAGCGTCACCCATCGTGCATTTGCCTAAAGTTTTGCGTTTTTTTTTTTTTTTAGTGCTCCCATGGATCACCTCAAATCCCAGCCAGGGGGGGTGCAGTCACATAGGTCTATGTTCCAGGTCCCACTTTGCCACCTAACAGATGCTGTGATCTTGAGCAAGCTCCTGAATTTCTCTAAGCCTCCATTCCCTCATCTGCCAAACAGAGATAACAGAAGGACCTACGTTGAAGTGTTGTTGGAAGCAGGAAATGAGCTTTTTGCAGATGAGTGCTTGACAGCTATGCCAGGGGCTAGCAAGAACTCAACTCTTCGTCTTCATTGTTAGTCTAGTTATTATTAAGATAGATACTGGGTAAAGTATAGGTATCTATGGATATCATTTTCTTTCTTTTTTTTTGTTTTGTTTTTGGTTTTAATCATAGCTATGACTTATTACAGTGAAGGATACAAAGCAAAACCACCAAAGGGAAATGTCACATGGAGCATCATTGAGAGGTAATGAGGCCCAGGCTTCCAAGGGTCCCCTTCCTGTGGGCATGCTAAATCCCCCTGGCAACAAGTTATGACAACACATGTGAAATGCTGTCCCCCTGAGAAGCTCTTGAGAGACTCAGAGCCCAGGTTTTATTGGGGGCTGATCACACAGGTACCATCTTGACCAGCACATATAAAGATCCCATTTTCCCCAAAGGAAAGCATGTGTTTACCGCAAACCACATTGCTCACGTGAACGGTTTAGGCATAGTGAGTCACTCTCATCAGTTAGGGTGCTGGGAACCCTCTCAAAATCCACATTCCCCAGTGCTAGTAAAGGGCCAGACTTGCAATCAGGCCTTTCTAAAGGTAAGCCTTGCCAGACCTGCTACGACAACTCTTTTCTTTGCAATCTGTCACCTTGGCCCTTGTCCAAAACGTCTTACAGCAAAATTATTATCAGTAGGACTCCATACAGCAGTGTGAGACCAAACCATTGGCCTCAGTTATTCCCCTTAAAGGTTCGCAATTAATCTGAAGCTGACTTGAATGTCTCCATGCAGGCTGAGATAGTGTCATGGTAGTCACTGATAGGGTCATCCTCATGGACACAAGAAGGACATTTCCATGGACAGTACATGGTACTTTTGGACGCAAAGACTTTACAGTCTTTAAGGTACTCCAAACAGGATAAACATGAGTCAGAGGTACAGGTTAATGGGCCCCCATGTAGCTGCCCATCTTGGAGCTCCTAACTGTGTGATTCCCAATCTAGCCAGAAATAATTCAGGTTAGTTCTTGGTTTCAGAGATACTGCATTCAGTTTCAAACAGCTCTACTGGTCCATGGCATCAGTGTTATTATCAATGCCATGAGTCAATGGCATACATAAGTGTCGTCTGTGGAAAATATAGGAGCTAAGCCACCTTCGCTGTCTTGTGATTGGTGGTGTCAGGTGTGATCCTAGGCTCAGCAGTCACTTTGACTGCAAGGCCTTCACAGCAGCTTGGAAAAGTAGCATGGGGAGCGTTTTCATTCAGGAAAAGGGGAAAGCATCCAGGAATAGTTCTGAGGGGAAAAAAAATAATTAATTCCCTTCTTACCTCACTTCCATTACTCTCCAGGTACTGGGGATTTGTTTTCCCCCATTGGTACAAAATTAGTGTGTTCCACTTAGTAATCAAAACTTTACCTTTTTTTTTCATCTTTAAATTCTCACCCACATTTTTTATCTGGACTGGTTGTATGTCCAAAAGAATTTTGGACAAAGAATTTTCACTGAAAAATGTTTTCATACAACTCGATCAGAAAGATACATCATGTTCCAAAATTGGTCAGGACAAACTCTTAAATTTTAAAACATTTCCAAATGGGTTTATATGACCTCTTAACCCCTCTGTCCTTAATATTTATCCAGTAAGCAGCCTAAAAAGCCTAGCCTTTCTGGGGACAGCTTCACTTTACCATCAAACTGCACTAACATTTATGTATCCTGAGGAAGGTGAGGGAAGTAGTCAGGATATCTGTCCGTTGTTACAAAGCCACTAATCTGGATATCATCTCTCTAAATGATGAGGAAAGTGAGGCTCAACGAGGTTTTCTGTCTTATAGTTCACCACAAGGTGGTAACAGGATTCACAGTGAAAACCAATATGACTTAAGGATGGTTGGATTTGGTCATAGAAGTTCCTGGATGTACATCTCACACATGGAGAGAAAGACCTAACATGGCTTTATGTTTCTCCAGCCATTTCTCAAGTATTGCGTCCCCCACATGCTGCCAACGCACCTAAACCACAACCATCCACCACATGCAGTGTCCCACCAGTCTCTTCCTCTCACTTGGTCCTCATGCACTGGTTTTACACCCATTTAACAAATTTCAGTGTGTAAGATAGGGCCAACGGGAAAACCTAGAGCTTCTTCCCCAGGAGAGGTGAGACAATTTCATGTTCTGGTACTCAAACCTCAAAGGCACAGCCATAAAACTTTCAGTCAGTTCCTAATTATCGATTAGGCACTGACTCTATTCCAGGCTTTGCGCTAGACTCTAGGAATACAAAAAGAGAGATGACATGGGCTCTTGGATTTGGTGAGCTCAGCTGATCTTATTTGGAATCAGAATCCTTATTTACATCTCTTTTTTAACTTTAGTTGAAGATTGAATCGCTCTAGTATGTTCCTCTTAGGTCAATTTCCCTGACCCTTTTTTAAGACATTATGTCGGACATTACTAAAAGAAACTTGTTGGCTATAGATAGTCTTGTCATTGTAAATAATCAAGAATTTATATGCCTTAAGAGTTCCTAAATTACGTGAACTTATTCTTCTTGACATGCAGGCAAAGACAAATAATTTCTTTAAAGCAGATGGCGTTCAGAGCCATTGTTTAAATGTCAAACTCTGCTGCTATTTATTGGCCTACTTCTTCAGGGAGATATTTGCGTGCTAGATTCACCTGGGCACTTGATCTGAGATGCAGCAAATTTGGGAAGCTTAGTTGGGTACTACTTGCTTATAAAACCTCCCTAGATATTACAATATGGTGTGGAAATGACAGCTTATATAATCACCACACTATTTTTAGTAATTTTTAAACCCATGTGCATTATTGTTTTGTTTTTAAAAACTAGTAGGATGGCTTTTGTTAATTCTTCATAGTGTTTTTGTCAGGATTCTGGTGACATTTGCAACAGTTTAGTTTGGGGTCTCCCAGAAGTAGACCCTGTAAAAAGGAATTAGAGATGAGTCAATTATTAGTACAGGAACAATTAGTAGAAGTCAGACAGGGGAGGGGAATCAACCAATAAAGGGTGGGTTATCATGCCAGCTACCACCAGGACTGGCCATATATTTCCCACAGACCAGTGTATAATAAAATGCAGGGCCCCTTGTCTAAAAGTTATTAAGCATTTCAAGATAGCAACAGCAGGACACAGGTCACACACACCTGCTGCCAGCCCTGGCTATCAATGTAAGTGACAGAAGGAACACACTAGGCTATAGCACCCCAGTTGCAGAGTTTCTCTACCTAAGGATTGAGGAAACTGGGTATTCGTCACCACTTTCCATCATTGATTAGCCAAGGGCTGATTCTGGGGCTGTTACCTTCGGGCGAAGAGGTGTAGTTACTGACAATTGAAGTTCAGCAGGGGCACACTCAAGTAGTAAGTCTCTAGAAGGTGGATGGGCCAGCGACTGCCAGCATGCTATCCAAATACCAACAAATCTGGTACCCCACACCAGCACCAGATGTCTCAAAAAAGAAGCTACCTTGTTGTGGGGACACCTACTGGAGTTCCCCCTGTTTAAAAGTAATAGCCCCTAAACCCTTTGCTTTCCACCTGCTTTTTAATCAGCTCTTTAATAACCAACATATCCATCATTTTCTACACGAGGAAATTCCACCATACACTTTTTAAAAAGAGGCAGGGGGATGCAATCCTGAGTTCTTAAAGTGCAGACACATTTGTTTTCCAAATATTACGATGCTAGACAAGCTATTTCTTCCCCCATGTGCCTCATTTGCCTCATCTGGGAAGAGGACTTAGCATTATTCTCTGTCAATTTCCATAAGGTTTGAGAAGTCTCCATCATAAAATGTTAGGAAAGCAGTTTTTAAAAAGTGATTTCGTTCCTAAGTAATAGCAATGTCTCTCCAAGCTTTGGGGTGGGAGGAGGAGGGTATTAGCAGGATGGTTTCCATTAAGCTCATCTTAAATCGGCCATCTTGCATGTGCTTATTTGAAGGGGGTATAAAAATTATGTTTTAATTTAAAAATGCCCCCCACACACATTTTGGCTTCTTAATCATCACTGTGTGCCACAAACAACCGCTCCTTAATTACTGTGATATTAATTTTATATGTCAACTTCACTGGGCCCCAGGGTGCCCAGATATTTGATCAACATATTCTGGATGTTTCTGTGAGGATGTTTTTGGAGAAGACTAACAGTTACATTGGCAGACTGCCCTTCTAAGTGCAGTGGGCTTCCTCCATCAGTTGAAGGCCTGAACGGAAAAAAAAAAAAAAAAAGACTGGCCCTACCCAAAGTAAGAGAGAATTCTCTCTCTTGCCTGACTGCCTCTGAGCTGGGGTGTTAGTTTTTTTCCTGCCTTCAGACTAGAAATGACTGAAATAATAATTCTTCCTAGATCTCGAGCCTGCTGGTCTTCACACTGGAAGTACACTGACAGTTCTGGTTCTCAAACCTTGGGACTTAGACTGGAACTGAACCATTGGCTCTCCTGGGTCTCCAACTTGCCTACTTTCCCTGCAGACCTTGGGACTTTCCAGCCTCCATAACTCCATAACTGTATGAGCCAATTCCTTATAACACACACACACACACACACACACACACACACACACACACACAGCCTACTGGTTCTGTTTCTCTGTACAATACACGTAATTAGATTTTAACAAGATGATTAGAATATCAGCTAGTTAGAGGAAGTTGAACTGCTGTCATCTGTGCAGATGACTACCAGTTTGCTTCATCTGGGCCAAGGAAAAAATGAGCAGATGAATTTATCCTATAAACTGGGCAGGGGCTAGGGAGACTGCAAATGCCAGGCGTCAAATATCAGACAGCCCACATCATCACCATTTATGTAAAACAGGGGAGTGGGAGGCCCTAGTGGACCCCCAGGTATTGGGAGCCCTCCAGTTGAGCATTCCACTTTCACATGAGCAAACAAAGCTAGATTTTTTTTTCTTTTTTACTTCAACTGAATCTGGGATCAAAACTCATTCTGACGTCTGTAAGATGTGAACTTCCTCAAAGAGGTGTGTGCCCTCTACAGATGAGCTCCTCTCAATCCAATGGGAGTAAAGATTCAAGAGGTATTTGCAGGATGAAAGGGCCCAAGGCCTCTGGAAAAATGCATGCACACATGCATGGAATATTTATTCATTACATAGTAATAGATCCCTATTAGAATTTGTGTTTTAGAGCAAACTCTTCTAAGAGCAAAAATGATGATTTCAGGTGTTCATGAGATGCTCCTGCTGAAATCAGTGGGAGTTGCTTTCCATGTAAGCACTTGTGCTGATTGGCCAGAGGCATGGATGACAATTAGCACACTGTGCAATTCGCATGCTTCTCTGCTCTGCAAGAAGACTGGGCTGCCAGGGAATGGGGTTAAATGGCCTTCCTCCCCTCAAAGCAGCATGTCCAGGATTCCACAGTGTGTGAGGTGCTGTGCTGAATTTGTGCTAGGCCTTCATTTATAGATATAACTTGTATAGAATGTTGTAATTAAGCTGCCAGACAGAAAGCAATCTGCTGTGCATGGAGTGAGAAACTCTTATTGTTCGCCAACCTCCATATGAGAAAGTGACACCTTAGGGTCACATCCACATACCTGCCCCTGCTTCCTTAATTGCACAAGGATCCTTGAATCCAGTCAGTCTTTGCATCAAGCATGTGAATCCTGCCATGTTGAGTGAAATGTCCTGGGATGATGGAGGTCTTGGAGTAGGATCAGACACAGGCTATGGGGCACGTGCCTTGCCATGCCTCATTAGTGAGTGTGTATTTACAAGGATAATAAACTCCATTTGTAGGGTGATGTTCTACAGGCATCTGGAATAGAAGCCAAGAGGAATTCTTCAGAAACAAATAGGTTGAGCTGTGTCATTCAGAGTAAAGCTTCTCCTTCCCCAGCACACTTAAGCAGATTTAGCTATCAAAAACCTTTGACATTCTAGCATGTTCCCCTCTGCCACAGTCCTCAGGATCCCACAGAAAGACCCACTCAACCTCTGCCTCATTCTGCTCCATTCCTGACCCTTTTCCAATCAGCTGGGGGAGAGAGAGGGCCTAGGGATCACTAAGTGTCCTATGACTTGCTTGAGCTTCCCAGAGACATGTCCAGCCTTTACATCCTGAAGCTCTTTCAGCTGCCTCTGGCTTCCTCCTTAACCTCACCTTCAGCAATGCTGTTATAGCTTTTCTTTCTGCCTCCCCAGCAACACTGTTTACAAACAAAATCTCCAGGCTGAGCTCCAGATGTTTCAATATGGCCTCCAAGGTCCTCATTCCATTCAGCCTCCTCTTCTCCTCCTCACTATGGTCACTTCCCTGTTGTGATCTTTTCCTCATGCTCCAGCTAGGCTCCTTATTTTAAAGACCTCCCCCCATTACTCCCAGTTCTTCACATTGAGAAAAATAAGAGTCTTTTTTTATGCCTCTTTCATCTCTTTCCTCTGTTCTTGCAGAGAGACGCATTGTCTGAAGAATCGATAGCATTCGATATTAATTAACATGCAATGATAAGGCCGTGTTATGACAGTTGCCCTAGTTGGTACCAACATATATTCTCGATAACATCTTTTGAATTTTTATGTATTGGCCTTGGGTCACAATGATTGCAGCTTCTCATCAGATTTTCTGTCAAGTCTTGTTTACTTTTCCTTAACACCAAGGAAAGGCCAAAAATACGTAACATTCAAACTTAAAATCTGGAGTTAGAGGTGCTAAACTAATTTCTGAGCCTTCATATCTTTCATACATCTTTCCTAACTTTTTAGGTATCAAAATAATGTGGTGTAAATAGCGCTGAACCTGGAAGAAGAATACCTAAGTTTCAGTTACAGTTTTGTCCCTTATTAGTAAGCAGATTGCTGCCTTGGTTTCTGTGTCTGTAAATTGGATATACTGACTTCTGCCTTCCCCAACTCAGCACATTATTGCCAAGAAAATCAAAGGACATCAGGTTCATGACAGCATGCCTTAAATGTAAGAAAGACCCAAGGTGCAAGGGATTCCTTTTACTAACATCTGGGGCTCTGCTGGGTACTGAAGCCACAATCATCCACCAGCCTTTTATCTTTCCCCATTTCTGTTGGAACTCTAGTTGAAACAATGCCCTGTGTAGTTAAGCAGATATTTGAGGGTTTTTTTCCCCATCTTATTAATCTTATGCATCTTTTTAAGGAAAAAGATACTACTTTGTGACATTCTCGCTTTAAAAGCCCAAAGGTCAGAACCTTCTTTTTAGGTCTGTTACAGAGAATGAATAGAGCTGATGAGAGCCAGAGGCCAGGGGTATGTTTTGATAGTGTGTTGACCATAGATGTGGAAGAAGAATTTGAAAAGGACAGTCTTTTTGAATATGAGATTGTTTGGAAAGTGAAATTAAAGAGGGAAAAGAGCAGAATGTCTACAAAACACTAAATAGGTTTTAAGGTACATCAGACTATGTATTTATTTTAAATGATAGCTATAAAACCTCATTAGAAATGAAGTGCTGAAAAAAAGCCTCCTGACTTGTTTATAAATGGTTCACTGGAGTCCGTAATGGAGTGGTTACTGAATTAGGAAAAAATGATGATACATACCAGAAGCTCAGAGCTCGAAAATGAGTATCTTCTCAGCAACATCTTGGAATGTGGTCTAAAGAGGGCAAGTGGGGTACAGTCATAGCAGTTGTCCAAGTTGGAGAACGAGCTGTCGACTTGGAATGAGAAGGCATGACTTCGAATCCTAGCTGCTGCACATGTCCCTGTTTCCTGAGACATACACATTCTGTTTGTTTTCTCATCTGTAAAGAGGAGATTGTCACTGAGGCATAGCATTGCTGTAAATTTCTATTGAAATAACAACTGAGAAAGAATGTAGCAAACATTATGGTTGGCCTCCCAATATTCATTTCCACCTTGGGTATGAAGTTATTAAGGCATTTATGGTAATTTTCCCTGCAAACAATTGGCTCAAGAAACTTGGCCTGGGCCAGTCAGTGAATGGCCTTCTCCAGATCACATGGATTGGTCCAGGAATGAGCTTGTGACCTCATTTGGCTAGTCTTCAGGGGACAGAATGGTTGGAGGTGTAGAGAGAAACCACATGAAGAGCCAGCTTCTCTTTCCTTCTGGACTTGGGAGTATACAGCTGACTGGTATGGAGCTCCTAGAGCTGGTTCCTACAGACATGAAGCCAAAGCTGACACACAGGATTGGCAGAGCCAAGACAACCGCAGGGAGGTGGAGACAGAGGCTCTAGATTAAGGCAGCCCTGAAGCTTGCTTGAATTCTGGACTATGTGCTAACACATCCTTACTATTTAATATGTTACTTTCCACCAAAGGCATCCTTACTGATTCAGAGTGCTTTGAAAAGGACAGTAAACTGAATATAGAAGACAACACTAAAATCATGTAGCAGTCAGCCCTACGAGCTTTTGTGATTTGTATAGGCCTTACTCCAAATCCTGGCTCTCCTCCATGTAGCTACATGACCATGGACAACTTTATTAACCTTCTTAAATCTCAGTTTCCTTGTATGTAAAATGTGTCCACTGCATATTTTATCATGATCTGACACAAGTACAGCATTCACCCTGTAGTTAGCAATCTGCAAATGTTGTTATTCTGCAGAAATATAAGGGATGGTGAAGGTCAAATGCATTTCCTTTTTTTTTTTTTTTTTTTTTTTATAATTCACTTCTTTTATTTGTAATATTGAGTAGCTATTTAATTTATTTGATTCAATAAACACTTATTTTTCCACATATGGCAAAATATTCTATCACTTGGAGGTAAAGTTTTATATTTTTTTTTTTTTTATGAAATTTATTGACAAATTGGTTTCCATACAACACCCAGTGCTCATCCCAAAAGGTGCCCTCCTCAATACTCATCACCCACCCTCTCCTCCCTCCCACCCCCCATCAACCCTCAGTTTGTTCTCAGTTTTTAAGTCTCTTATGCTTTGGCTCTCTCCCATTCTAACCTCTTTTTTTTTTTTTTTTCCTTCCCCTCCCCCATGGGTTCCTGTGAAGTTTCTCAGGATCCACATAAGAGTGAAACCATATGGTATCTGTCTTTCTCTGTATGGCTTATTTCACTTAGCATCACACTCTCCAGTTCCATCCACGTTGCTACGAAAGGCCATATTTCATTTTTTCTCATTGCCACGTAATATTCCATTGTGTATATAAACCACAATTTCTTTATCCATTCATCAGTTGATGGACATTTAGGCTCTTTCCATAATTTGGCTATTGTTGAGAGTGCTGCTATGAACATTGGGGTACAAGTGCCCCTATGCATCAGTGCTCCTGTATCCCTTGGATAAATTCCTAGCAGTGCTATTGCTGGGTCATAGGGTAGGTCTATTTTTAATTTTCTGAGGAACCTCCACACTGCTTTCCAGAGCTGCTGCACCAATTTGCATTCCCACCAACAGTGCAAGAGGGTTCCCGTTTCTCCACATCCTCTCCAGCATCTATAGTCTCCTGATTTGCTCATTTTGGCCACTCTGACTGGCGTGAGGTGATACCTGAGTGTGGTTTTGATTTGTATTTCCCTGATAAGGAGCGATGCTGAACATCTTTTCATGTGCCTGTTGGCCATCCGGATGTCTTCTTTAGAGAAGTGTCTATTCATGTTTTCTGCCCATTTCTTCACTGGGTTATTTGTTTTTCGGGTGTGGAGTTTGGTGAGCTCTTTATAGATTTTGGATACTAGCCCTTTGTCCGATATGTCATTTGCGAATATCTTTTCCCATTCCGTTGGTTGCCTTTTAGTTTTGTTGGTTGTTTCCTTGGCTGTGCAGAAGCTTTTTATCTTCATAAGGTCCCAGTAATTCACTTTTGCTTTTAATTCCCTTGCCTTTGGGGATGTGTCGAGTAAGAGATTGCTACGGCTGAGGTCAGAGAGGTCTTTTCCTGCTTTCTCCTCTAAGGTTTTGATGGTTTCCTGTCTCACATTTAGGTCCTTTATCCATTTTGAGTTTATTTTTGTGAATGGTGTGAGAAAGTGGTCTAGTTTCAACCTTCTGCATGTTGCTGTCCAGTTCTCCCAGCACCATTTGTTAAAGAGGCTGTCTTTTTTCCATTGGATGTTCTTTCCTGCTTTGTCAAAGATGAGTTGGCCATACGTTTGTGGGTCTAGTTCTGGGGTTTCTATTCTATTCCATTGGTCTATGTGTCTGTTTTGGTGCCAATACCATGCTGTCTTGATGATGACAGCTTTGTAGTAGAGGCTAAAGTCTGGGATTGTGATGCCTCCTGCTTTGGTCTTCTTCTTCAAAAGTCCTTTGGCTATTCGGGGCCTTTTGTGGTTCCATATGAATTTTAGGATTGCTTGTTCTAGTTTCGAGAAGAATGCTGGTGCAATTTTGATTGGGATTGCATTGAATGTGTAGATAGCTTTGGGTAGTATTGACATTTTGACAATATTTATTTTTCCAATCCATGAGCAGGGAATGTCTTTCCATTTCTTTAAATCTTCTTCAATTTCCTTCATAAGCTTTCTATAATTTTCAGCATACAGATCCTTTACATCTTTGGTTAGATTTATTCCTAGGTATTTTATGCTTCTTGGTGCAATTGTGAATGGGATCAGTTTCTTTATTTGTCTTTCTGTTGCTTCATTGTTAGTGTATAAGAATGCAACTGATTTCTGTACATTGATTTTGTATCCTGCAACTTTGCTGAATTCCTGTATCAGTTCTAGCAGACTTTTGGTGGAGTCTATCGGATTTTCCATGTATAATATCATGTCATCTGCAAAAAGCGAAAGCTTGACTTCATCTTTGCCAATTTTGATGCCTTTGATTTCCTTTTGTTGTCTGATTGCTGATGCTAGAACTTCCAGCACTATGTTAAACAGCAGCGGTGAGAGTGGGCATCCTTGTCGTGTTCCTGATCTCAGGGAAAAAGCTCTCAGTTTTTCCCCGTTGAGGATGATGTTAGCTGTGGGCTTTTCATAAATGGCTTTTATGATCTTTAAGGATGTTCCTTCTATCCCGACTTTCTCAAGGGTTTTTATTAAGAAAGGGTGCTGGATTTTGTCGAAGGCCTTTTCTGCATCGATTGACAGGATCATATGGTTCTTCTCTTTTTTTTTGTTAATGTGATGTATCACGTTGATTGATTTGCGAATGTTGAACCAGCCCTGCATCCCAGGAATGAATCCCACTTGATCATGGTGAATAATTCTTTTTATATGCCGTTGAATTCGATTTGCTAGTACCTTATTGAGAATTTTTGCATCCATATTCATCAGGGATATTGGCCTGTAGTTCTCTTTTTTTACTGGGTCTCTGTCTGGTTTAGGAATCAAAGTAATACTGGCTTCATAGAATGAGTCTGGAAGTTTTCCTTCCCTTTCTATTTCTTGGAATAGCTTGAGAAGGATAGGTATTATCTCTGCTTTAAACGTCTGGTAGAACTCCCCTGGGAAGCCATCTGGTCCTGGACTCTTATTTGTTGGGAGATTTTTGATAACCGATTCAATTTCTTCGCTGGTTATGGGTCTGTTCAAGCTTTCTATTTCCTCCTGATTGAGTTTTGGAAGAGTGTGGTTGTTCAGGAATTTGTCCATTTCTTCCAGGTTGTCCAGTTTGTTGGCATATAATTTTTCATAGTATTCCCTGATAATTGTTTGTATCTCTGAGGGATTGGTTGTAATAATTCCATTTTCATTCATGATTTTATCTATTTGGGTCATCTCCCTTTTCTTTTTGAGAAGCCTGGCTAGAGGTTTGTCAATTTTGTTTATTTTTTCAAAAAACCAACTCTTGGTTTCGTTGATCTGCTCTACAGTTTTTTTAGTTTCTATATTGTTTATTTCTGCCCTGATCTTTATTATTTCTCTTCTTCTGCTGGGCTTAGGCTGCCTTTGCTGTTCTGCTTCTAGTTCCTTTAGGTGTGCTGTTAGATTTTGTATTTGGGATTTTTCTTGTTTCTTGAGATAGGCCTGGATTGCAATGTATTTTCCTCTCAGGACTGCCTTTGCTGCGTCCCAAAGCGTTTGGATTGTTGTATTTTCATTTTCATTTGTTTCCATATATTTTTTAATTTCTTCTCTAATTGCCTGGTTGACCCACTCATTCGTTAGTAGGGTGTTCTTTAACCTCCATGCTTTTGGAGGTTTTCCAGACTTTTTTCTGTGGTTGATTTCAAGCTTCATAGCATTGTGGTCTGAAAGTAAGCATGGTATAATTTCAATTCTTGTAAACTTATGAAGGGCTGTTTTGTGACCCAGTATATGATCTATCTTGGAGAATGTTCCATGTGCACTCGAGAAGAAAGTATATTCTGTTGCTTTGCGATGCAGAGTTCTAAATATATCTGTCAAGTCCATCTGATCCAATGTCTCATTCAGGGCCCTTGTTTCTTTATTGACCGTGTGTCTAGATGATCTATCCATTTCTGTAAGTGGTGTATCAAAGTCCCCTGCAATTACCACATTCTTATCAATAAGGTTGCTTATGTTTATGAGTAATTGTTTTATATATTTGGGGGCTCCGGTATTCGGTGCATAGACATTTATAATTGTTAGCTCTTCCTGATGGATAGACCCTGTAACTATTATATAATGTCCTTCTTCATCTCTTGTTACAGCCTTTAATTTAAAGTCTAGTTTGTCTGATATAAGTATGGCTACTCCAGCTTTCTTTTGGCTTCCAGTCGCATGATAAATAGTTCTCCATCCCCTCACTCTCAATCTAAAGGTGTCCTCAGGTCTAAAATGAGTCTCTTGTAGACAGCAAATAGATGGGTCTTGTTTTTTTATCCATTCTGATACCCTATGTCTTTTGGTTGGCGCATTTAATCCATTTACATTCAGTGTTATTATAGAAAGATACGGATTTAGAGTCATTGTGATGTCTGTATGTTTTATGCTTATAGTGATGTCTCTGGGACTTTGTCTCACAGGGTCCCCCTTAGGATCTCTTGTAGGGCTGGTTTAGTGGTGACAAATTCCTTCAGTTTTTGTTTGTTTGGGAAGACCTTTATCTCTCCTTCTATTCTAAATGACAGACTTGCTGGATAAAGGATTCTCGGCTGCATATTTTTTCTGTCTAGCACCCTGAAAATCTCGTGCCAATTCTTTCTGGCCTGCCAAGTTTCAAAAGAGAGATCAGTCACGAGTCTTATAGGTCTCCCTTTATATGTGAGGGCACGTTTACCCCTTGCTGCTTTCAGAATTTTCTCTTTATCCTTGTATTTTGCCAGTTTCACTATGATATGTCGTGCAGAAGATCGATTCAAGTTACGTCTGAAGGGAGTTCTCTGTGCCTCTTGGATTTCAATGCCTTTTTCCTTCCCCAGTTCAGGGAAGTTCTCAGCTATTATTTCTTCAAGTACCCCTTCAGCACCTTTCCCTCTCTCTTCCTCCTCTGGGATACCAATTATGCGTATATTATTTCTTTTTAGTGTATCACTTAATTCTCTAATTTTCCCCTCATACTCCTGGATTTTTTTATCTCTCTTTTTCTCAGCTTCCTCTTTTTCCATAACTTTATCTTCTAGTTCACCTATTCTCTCCTCTGCCTCTTCAAGCCGAGCTGTGGTGGTTTCCATTTTGTTATGCATTTCGTTTAAAGCGTTTTTCAGCTCCTCGTGACTGTTCCTTAGTCCCTTGATCTCTGTAGCAAGAGATTCTCTGCTGTCCTGTATACTGTTTTCAAGCCCAGCGATTAATTTTATGACTATTATTCTAAATTCACTTTCTGTTATGTTATTTAAGTCCTTTTTGATCAGCTCATTAGCTGTTGTTATTTCCTGGAGATTCTTCTGAGGGGAATTCTTCCGCTTGGTCATTTTGGATAGTCCCTGGCGTGGTGAGGACCTGCAGGGCACTTCCCCTGTGCTGTGGTGTATAACTGGAGTTGGTGGGCGGGGCCGCAGTCAGACCTGATGTCTGCCCCCAGCCCACCGCTGGGGCCACAGTCAGACTGGTGTGTGCCTTCTCTTCCCCTCTCCTAGGGGCGGGATTCACTGTGGGGTGGTGTGGCTCGTCTGGGCTACTTGCACCCTGCCAGGCTTGTGATGCTGGGGATCTGGCGTATTAGCTGGGGTGGGTAGGCAAGGTGCTCGGGGGCAGGAGGGGCAGGCTTAGATCGCTTCTCCTTAGGTGATCCACTTCAGGAGGGGCCCTGTGGCAGCGGGAGGGAGTCAGATCCGCTGTCGGAGGTTTGGCTCCGCAGAAGCGCAGAGTTGGGTGTTTGCGCGGAGCGAGCAAGTTCCCTGGCAGGAACCAGTTCCCTTTGGGATTTCGGCTGGGGGATGGGCGGGGGAGATGGCGCTGGGGAGCGCCTTTGTTCCCCACCAAACTGAGCTCTGTTGTCAGGGGGCTCAGCAGCTCTCCCTCCCTTTGTCCTCCAGCCTTCCCGCTTTCCGAGCAGAGCTGTTAACTTATGACCTCCCAGACGCTAAGTCGCGCTTGTTGTGGGAACACAGTCCGTCAGGCCCCTCCGCTTTTGCAAGCCAGATTCGGTGGCTGTGCTTGGCCGGCGAGCCGCCCCTCCGCCCCGGCTCCCTCCCGCCAGTCCGTGGAGCGCGCACCGCCTCGCCGCCCTTCCTACCCTCTTCCGTGGGCCTCTCGTCTGCGTTTGGCTCCGGCGACTCCGTTCTGCTAATCCTCTGGCGGTTTTCTGGGTTATTTAGGCAGATGTAGATGGAATCTAAGTGATCAGCAGGACGTGCGGTGAGCCCAGCGTCCTCCTAAGCCGCCATCTTGCCGCCCTACTCAAATGCATTTCCACATGGTATGTCCAGTCACGATTCAGTGGCTATGGTCCTTAAAGACCTTTGCAGAGGAGAGTCAGGCACATAGCCAGAGAATCCAGGAGTCTGTGCACCACCCCCAAGCTAGAGAAATACTGGGCTCTAGAGTACTTGGCAGGATCTCTGATACTAGGGGTCACCAACCCTACTGGGAGGCAGGTTAATGAATAGAGAAGGCCTGGGTTTCGGAGTCAGACTTGCACTATGTCAAGTGACCCTGTTTTCCCAGAGCTTTGCTTTCCTCCTCTGTCAAATGGGGATAATAGTAGCTACTTGCCAGGATTGTTGAAAGGAGAAAGGAATAAACAAAGTCCTTTGTGTGCTACCTGACCTGGGATTAAGGAATAGCCTCAGTTGGCTCCCTGGTGACTCCTGAAGACCCTTCCTTCCCAGGATGACGTTCAGATGCCTGTAAGGAGAATTCAAGGTTATACCTCAGAAAGCCCGGTTCCTCTATTCAGCCATGTTCAATCAGGATTGCACTTTTGGATTTCATGAACTTTTTATCAGAAGGCTGGGCATATAATACTTAGAATCAGGAATATTGAGACATAATTGATATACAACAAAATGCAGGCTTATATAAGTATATTGTCTCATGAGCTTTGAGTAGTGTACGAGCTGTGTAACCACTATGGCAATCAAGGTACAGAACATTTTCATCACCCCCAAATATTCCCTTATGTTTCTTTACATAAAATCTACTCTCAACACCACTAGTCCCAAATAACCACTGATTTATTTCTATCATTATACTTTTGTCTTTTCTAGAATTTAATGTGAATAGAATCTTTTAATTAATGTAAATGCTTTTGAGAAACATCCATATTGTATGTCTTCACAGTTGTGTTTTTGTTTTTTCATTACCAATTGGTATTTCATTGTATGGATATACCACATCTGTTTATCTATGCACTCGCCAGTGGACACTTTGGTTATTTGGAGTTTGGGCTATTATACACAAAACTGCTCTAAACGTGTGTATGAGTCTTTGGGTGGACATATGTATTATCTTCTCTTGAGCAAGTGTGTTATTGCTGGGTCACATGATGAGTGTGTGTTTAACTTTACAAGAAACAATCAAACTGTTCTCCAAAGTGGTTTTACCATTCTGTGATCCTAAGAACAATGTATGAGAGTTCCTCTTACTCCACGTTCTCATCAACATTTATTATTATTGGTCTTTTTTGTTTTAGCCGCTTTTATGGGAATGTAGTGGTATCTCACTGTGATATTAATTTGCATCCCCCTCATGGTTGATGATGTTGAACATCCTTTCCTATGTTTACTTGGCATGCACATATCTTTTTTGGTGATGTAGGCATTCAAAATTTTGTGCAATTTTGTACTGAATTGTTTATTCTCTTAGTAGTATAAGAGTTCTTTTTATTCTGAATCCAAACCCCTTATTAGATATACTTTTTTGCCATTTTGTTATAGCTTGCTGGTTGCCTTTTAATTTTCTTTATAGTGTATTTAAATAGTAAGGTTTTTTTTATTTTGATTGTCTATCATTTTTCTTTTATGTTTTTTGCTTTTGAGCTCTATTTAAGAAACTGTTGCCTAAGCAAAGCTTGCAAAGATAACCTCTGTTTTCTTCTAGAACTTTTATGGTTTTTCACTCTTATGTTTTAGTCTATACTTTTTTGTATACAGTGTGAAGAAAGAGGTGAAGTTCATTATTCTCCATATGAGTATGTAGTGTTTCTAGTACCTTTTTTCAAATCATTATCTTTCTTACGTTAAATTATCTTGTCATCTTTGACAATTGACAATATATGTGTGAGTCTATTTCTGGAATGTCTGTTCTGTTCCACTGGTCTAATGTGCAACTCCTCACCCAGTACCACATATAGCCACATAGAATTCAGGTAGCATCAGTCCTCTAACATTGTTTTACTTTATATATATATATATATATATATATATATATATTTTTTTTTTTTTTTTTTTTTTTTTTTTTTCCTGGGGTGCCTGGGTGGCTCAGTCGGCTAAGCATCTGACTTCAGCTCAGGTCATGATCTCATGGTTTGTGGGTTTGAGCCCTGCGTGGGACTCTGTACTGACGGCTCAGAGTCTGGAGGCTGCTTCAGATTCTGCATCTCCTCTCCCTGCTCCTCCCCTGCTCTCTCTCTCTCTCTCAAAAATAAATAAACATTAAAAAAAGTTAAGAAAAATTTAATAATTTTTCCAAATATTTTTTTCTAAATAATTGTAAAATCAGTTTGTCACTGTCTGTAAGAAAGACTGGTAATGTTTTCATTAGAATTGCCTTGAATCTACAGATGAATTTGGAGAGATTTGACATCTGAATAATATTGAATCTTCTTTTAAAATTTTTTTTTTCTAGGGGCGCCTGGGTGGCGCAGTCGGTTAAGCGTCCTACTTCAGCCAGGTCACGATCTCGCGGTCCGGGAGTTCGAGCCCCGCGTCAGGCTCTGGGCTGATGGCTCAGAGCCTGGAGCCTGTTTCTGATTCTGTGTCTCCCTCTCTCTCTGCCCCTCCCCCGTTCATGCTCTGTCTCTCTCTGTCCCAAAAATAAAATAAACGTTGAAAAAAAAAATTTTTTTTTAATTTTTTTTCTAATGTATTTATTTTGAAGGAGAGAGAGAGAGCATGAGCAGGGGAGGAGCAGAGAGAAAGGGAGACAAAGAATCTGAAGCAGCTCGAGGCTCTGAGCTATCAGCACAGAGCCCCATATGGGGCTCAAACTCACGAGCTGTAAAATCAGACACATACGGGGCTCAAACTCACGAGCTGAAGTCAGACACTTAACTGACTGAGCCACCCAGGCACCCCTAGTATTAAATCTTCTAATCCATGAACATATTTAAAGTGGATTTCTCATAGGTAGAATATAATGGGATCTTGCTGCTTTTTTTTTTTTTTTTTTTTTTTGGTGTAATCAAATCTGACAGATTCAGCCTACTAATCAGCATGTTTAAGCCATTTACACTTAATGTAATTATCTAAATGGTTGGGTTTAAATTTGCCATCTTAATATGTTACCTTTTACTTGTCCCCTGTGTTCTTCATAGTTTTGCATTTTTTTCTGTCTTCTTTTAAGTCATTTTTTTCATAATTCCCCTTTATCTCTACTTGCAGGTTATCCCTTAGTGCTTAATGTAATGCTTAAATGTAGTCTACATCTTTATTTTAGCACTATCTTAAATAATATATCATAGATTGCTTTCTTGTAACCTCTCCCTCCTTTATGCTATTGTTATATTTTATGTCTACATATATTAGAAACCTTGCAATATGCTGCTATATTTGCTTTAGTTACTTATCCTTAAAAAGATTTAAAAATAGAAATACATTTTATATTACAACATATACTTACCATTTCTGGTGTTTTTTTTTTCCTACATCCAGATTTTTACCTGATACTCATTTTCCATCTGCCTGTGAAAATACACTTAATGTTTCTTACACTAAAAATCCTCTGGCAATGAATTCACTCAGCTCTTGTTTGTTTTTAAAATATTTCTTTTTCCTTGATCTTTACAATAATTGAAAAGTTGATTAATTGAAATTAATTTTATAAGGTTAATAGTTTTTTTCCTCTCTCTCTCAGCACTTTAAAGATGTAATTCTACTAACTTCTGGATTATATAGCATCTGACATGAAGTCTACTGTCAGTTTTATCGTTGTTCTTCTGTAAAGTATCTTTATTTTCATTTGCTTTTAAGATTTGTCTTTATCATCAATGTTCAGCAACTTAATTATGATATGTCTTACTGGAGTTTTCTCCATGTTGGTTCTGGTTGGGGTTCATTGAGTCTGTTAGATTTGGGGTTACAGTTTATCAAATATGGTACATTTTTGGTTATTCCTTCACGTAAGTTTTCTTCTCTTTTCTCTTTTTCCTTTTGGAGCTCCAGTTATACATATTTAAACTACTTCATTTTGACTCTAAGGTCACTGATGCTCTATTTCTTTAAGTCTTTTTTCTCTATATACTTTATTTTGGATCATTTATATTGTTATGTCTTCAAATTCACTGTTGTTTTTTTCTTTTCTGATATCTCTGCTAATCTGTTATAAATCCTAGATAGTGTATTTTTTTTCCAATTTTAGTAGTTTTTTTCCTGTCTATAATTTTCATTGAGTATTTTTATTATTCTGATATCTCTTAATTATGTTCAAGTTTTACTTTATAACTTTGTACATATTTATAATATCTATAATATTTTAAGGTTCTTGGGGCGCCTGGGTGGCTCAGTCGGTTAAGCGTCCGACTTCAGCTCAGGTCACCATCTCACAGTCCGTGAGTTCGAACCCCGCATTGGGCTCTGGGCTGATGGCTCAGAGCCTGGAGCCTGCTTCCAATTCTGTGTCTCCCTCTATCTCTGCCCCTCCTCCATTCATGCTCTGTCTCTCTCTGTCTCAAAAATAAATAAACGTTAAAAAAAAAATTAAAAAAAACATTTTAAGGTTCTTTATGATAATTTCATTATCTCTCATTAATGCTTTTGTTTCTATTGATTGATTTTTCTCCTGAACATCATTATCTCTTATCAATGCTTTTGTTTCTATTGATTGATTTTTCTCCTGATTACAGATCATATTTTTCCATTTTTTGCATGCCTAGTGCTTTTTGACTGGATGTCAGAAATTATAAATTTTACATTGTTGGGTCCCAGATTTCAGTAGTCCTATAAAAATTTTTGGACTTTGTTCTAGGATTCTTTTAAAAGTATTTGCAGATTAGTTTTATTTTTCAAGGCTTACTCTCAAGTTTTGTTCTTTGTTCAGGGAAACCTTTATTCAAAGTATAATTTAGCCTCATTATTAAGTATGTCCCTTCTTAGAACTCTAGCCTATAGCCCATATATTGGAAAGCCTAGCCTCCCTGAATGGTGGAAACATAAACTATTTTCAGCTTTATGTGAGCTCAAGAAATTATTTAACTTAGTGCTTCATAATAATTGTTTCTCTGACATCATGAATGTAGTTACCTCATGCATGTTCAGATTAGTACAGGGCCAAAGACTTTAGGCATACCTCTGCTATTATCTTTTCTTTACAATATACAGCCCTGCAAATTCTAGCAACCTTGATCCCCACCCCACCCCACAAACGCACACACCTATATTTATCTCTTCAATTCAGCAGGACCTGCAGGCTCTGTATTCCTTCTCTCTGTAGTTCAGTCTGGAAACGGTAGTCAGGAAGAAGGCTGGGGAGATTGTAGGGCTCACCTCATTTGTTTCCCATGATTCGGAGGTCAAGTCATATGCTGCCTACTGTCCAATATCTGAAAAAGTGTTTAATAGCATTGTTGCAGTTAATACTTAATGGACAGAAGCAAAAATCTCTCTGTATTTTTACCTATATCCATATCCATTGGTCTGTTGGATTTCATTACTTCTTTATTATCTTCCTGTAGAGACAACCATGGAATGGTGGAGAGTGGAGAGTGGCAGCTGAAATGGAAAGATAGGCTCACATTAACCTCAGCCTTCTCTTCACCCACATTTCAACTGAAGTCACATAAAAGAAAAATAAATGGTCCTTAAATATTCACTTAAAATAGATCACCATATAATAATTAAAATCCTGAACCAAGCAAGTAAGGTATGTTAAAGTGAATATTAAAAAAAAAAAAAAGTTTAGGAGTATGAAGACTCAGGCTTTCTTCCTTTCTGCATATAATTTAAAAAATCATTGAGACTGATTAAATAGAGACAAATGGAGAAAAACATCTATGAACTTTACATTTGTATCTTTCTGGAGGCTTTCATTAAATATCTATAACTACAGTAATATGAACAAACTGAAATAATTTGCAATTTTAGAACATGTAAAAAATTAATATAAAAAAAGTTTGGGTAATAATACATAAGATGCTTTAGCTCTTGTAAACATCTTTAATAAATTTTTATCTGTTATTAAGTTGATATGTCTGCATCTCCCCGTGTTTCTTTGTTTTTATATGCTTCTTGCCAAATCAAACTGTTTTGAATCTCTTCCTGCAACACCTTACCCCCAATTTATTTTCTTTCCTCCCTTCCCTCAGTTGCTTCATCAAAGCAGATATTATCTAGGCAGGTGAAATGGAGAATAGAGGCAGTAGTCCATATAATTCAGAAAACCTGATATGGAGTAAAAGAGATTTAGAGACACAGAATTACCCATAAGAGCCATCTGTGTCTATCAGATTCACCAGATAATTGTTTAACTTTTCACTTCCTTTGGCAGGACAGATAGAGATGGAATGAATGTAGGAGAGAAGTTAGATTATTGAACAGATTCAAGGATAACCTTTGGGATGGATATGCTGTACTTTCTCTACAAGGAAATCATGATTTACTAATTTGGGAATGTAATCTGAGAATATAATGAGTCCGCAAACAAAGGAGAATCTGTAAACATCATTTGTTTAGATATTTAACATGCCGTTCATGAGCACCAGTCCAAAAGTATATTTAAAGAAGATGCAGACAGCTAAGTTATAATTAGATTGGGAGGAAAAAAGGTGAGGATAGAGTAATTCTGTCATGGATAGAGAATGAACAAGGGTAACAGGAAACAAGAGGGAGAAATAAGCTTGCATTTCTCCAAATAAAACATTGTGATCATAGATCAGGGCTGGAACCATTGTGGTTCCACATTGTTATATTCTAGAAAGTTTGGCTAATGAGAGTACTGTGTTTGTGTTTTGTTTTCTTTTAAGTTAGAATAATATCAAAGTAAAGAGGGCAAGACTTGACATATGGATAGGAAAGTGGTCGAGGGGTAGGCATTGCTTTTTGGGGAGTTAGGAGGGATCTATGTGTATACTCATCATCTAAGACTTTGACCTGAAGTGGTGACTCCCAAAATAGGTTGTAGGAGTCTGTGATCAAAGTTCCTAGATCAGCTGACCAATTCAAACAGATGCTGTCAGTTAAACCATACTGGTCATACTCTTCTATATCACAGTAAATATTGCATACAAGTCTGAGCATAGTTTTATACAACAAGCATAGTAGCATAGCATGAAATGAAGGAATATGTGAAGATCTCAAGATTGCTCAGTCTGAGGGGGATACGAGAATAGAGATAATTATTAACATTTTTAAAATCAAGAAGGGTTTGGAAAGTTGCGTAACAAATCCCAAAATACTAGACCAAGACCACCCTCAGAACCTTAAACGTTGTTTTAGTGTCAGTGACAGAAAGGAACACATAGCAAGCAAAGGATTTTTTTTTTCCTTCAAGGGTTTTACCAGCTGCATATGGGACTAAATTCAAGAAGTATTTCTATGAATTGATGGTCTACATGGGCATTTAGAACCCATCTCTAACCTTCTCCAGTTTATATTCTTAAATGACATCTCACTACAGTATTTTATGTGATGCTACTATCAGATGCAGAATGTTTATTCACCAGAAACCAACCCCAGCCTAAGGTGGCATTTCTTCTATGTCAGTTTAAATAACTTGTCTTCATCTTTACAAAGAAATTCCATGGTCTGGTTTGTCCCTCTAATTTTTTGTCATGTTAACTTCCTGTATTCTTTCTCATATTCATTCCCTGTGTAATAGAATCCCAGACCCCCAACATCCAACAGCCAGGTCTTCCTTTATATCAAAGAGAGTGTAGGGGAATGGAAAACAAATTCCCATTCTTCTATAAACTTTTCAAGTCTCAGAAAGCTTAAATCCACTTGGAATTCAGAGGCTGAGTATTCTCATGCATTCCAAAGCCATCAAATTGAATTTACTCTTCCAAAAGTTCATCTTAATGCCACAGCCAAAGTTACCCCATTGTTGTGAATAAATAGTCAATATAGTAATCTCTGACGACTTTGAAAAAACCATGGAGCCAACTCAGAGTGAATAACCTCCATGTAATTGTTGTGGCGTTGGCAACAGGATTATTTTTTTTTTAACTTGTTTCAGTCATACAGATGAAGAGAAGGATGTGCAAATAAAGAGATCTGTTCTCCCATCTGTGGTTTAAATTTCTGGTGCCAACACCGCACGTAGCTTAAAGATGTTTAGGAACCTGGAGAGAACTCATACAAAGATTTATTTACATGACCACTTGCATTAGAAGAAAGCATACCAATTAATAATGTGGCATGAATATTAAGCACCCATATAGACACCCTTTCTGGCTGGTGCATTGTATTGGATCCTCACTGCATTTCTGGGCTGAAACTTGTAGATAGGATTGAAATGCTCAAAGTAAAAAAGAGTTTGGATTTTAAATTTTCCACTTTTCTAGGATTTATTAGTGCGTAAGAGGACAAAAATCAGCAGTTACTAAAGTAGTTTGTTTGATTCTGTGAGAGAGGGTAGATCACTGCCTGGGAGCAAGTACACTGTTTAGGATAGAAGAGCCGTACCCTTGCTAACTGAAAATCATGACTTACTAATTTTTGAATGTTCCCCGAGAATGTAATAAGTCTGTAGGTAAAGCGACATCAGTAAACATCTTTCATCTAGGCTTTTAAAAAGCCTTTCAGATGCCAACTCCAAAATGGACTTCTTGAGAGAACAGACTCCACCTTTTCTATATATGAGGCAGCTTGCAGCCAACTCCAAGTACTTTGTTCGATCTTCACAATTGCTCATTAATGATTACAATCAGCTAACTGCCCCCCTCCCCACCCCCCCCCCCCGGCCTAAGGAAATGGTTGCCAAAAGGTAATCTCTTAGGAAACAACCACAAGGTAGTTGTTTGGTAAAATGTACCCAGGTGCTGCAGTAATATACTAACCACGCAGATGGAAATTTGATTTACCTTGGGCTCCATGACAGTGTGTGTGAGGGGCCCCCACCTTTCCCTCACAACCACTTGTGAAACTTACAGAGCACCTGCTTTGTCATGAGCACTGTGCCAGGCTCATTACAAATGTGCTGTCATTGTATGCGGTCAGAATAGTTTCCAAACCCTGTTGTCACACAGTTAGCAGGTAGCCCCACAGGTCTTCAAGCCTTCTCTTTCCGGCTCTGAGGCCTGTTCCTTTCCACTTCACCTATTCTTTTTCACTTCATTCTTCTGAATATTCTGAGTAACTTAGAACTCAAGTCAGGTTTTGTCAAGCCTATTCTGTGAAATAATCTCTTTGGACAAATACATTAATAATACCAGGAATTTGGGTTTACAAACTCAAGCAATTAAGATTTGTGCCACAGGATCACAAAAATGTGTGAGAAAAGAGAATCGTGTGAGAAAACGTTCGAGACACTTTAATCCGTAGAGGAGAAGGCTGAGGGAAAATCAGCCACATTTTCCAAACACTCAAAATCATTGCTAATTCAGATTCCACCAACCTGGAAATTTATATTAACTGAAACAGTGCTGGAAATAAACTTTTCCCTTTACAGCTATTTTTAAAGATAACATTACTGTGTAAAGAAATAGTACAAAACAAGTTTGGAAGAAGCCTAGACAATCCACATGAGAGAACAAATTGTTTTAAAAGAGAGAAACTCATTGTTTTGTGTAAATACATATAAGATGTTACTGCATAATCTCATCTACTCTCTACAAATGTTCCCAGGAACTTGACTCTATAAGAGCTTAGTTCGTACAGTACTAAGGGCACTGATGTCAAGTGGGACTCCAGCACTCAGCATGGCATCAAGAATTCCTGAGGATGAGGGCCAGGGTGATGATGCCACTCTGGCTCCTGTTAGATCTGAAACCTTCAGACCAGTGATGCTTTGGGGGGCGGAGGAGGAGGGGCAGGAGACTGAGGAGGACACCGAAACGTCATCCCAGGAGCTGTCCTTTGTCTTGGTCATGGACTCTTGTTCTAACGGCTTGGAAGTCTTAAGAAATTGGTCTTTAAAATATCCAATAATTCTCAATGATCTTATCCCTCTGGCTATCTGAATTAATGAAGTCTGGCTATATGTGAAAAATAGCTATACAGAAGAAGGAAGTCAGCTATTTTCTTTGGTTGCTAGAGTCAGAACAAAAGGCAGCCGATTGGGATTTCAAAAGCAAAGCTTCATATTCAATTTAATTTCAGGAAGAATTTTCTAAAGATTAGAGCTGTTTTTTTTTTCTCCACCCGTTCTTTTCATTACACTCAGTGAGAACTATCTATGTGTCAGGTGCTGTGCTGAGCACTGATGATGGAGAATACTTGATCAGCCTATTGTTATTATCAGCTCTATCAGCATATAATTACCATGCTGTTGAAAAAAGAAAATACAGAATCAGGAATGGACTTATATAAGAAATTAATAAGATCCAGTCTGCCCCCAGGATGTTTACAGTCTAATAACATTGATTTTGAGAACTGTGCTGTTTTCTGAATGTTAGCTCTGTGCCTGCTCCAGGCACCATGCTATGTGTATTAGGTGCTATGTTTCTAGTCCTCAGTGCTCCCCCATGAAGAAGGCTGTATGATCTAATTTTCAGATTGGAAAACTAAAACCACCTGCTGAGGCTTCTGGTACAAGGAGCATTAAGTGCTAATGCTCCTTGGTGAACTGAGTGGGGATTTTACATTGTGCACCCTAAGTTAACAGTTGACAAATCTGCAGTAGAAAGGTTTCTCCAGAATTTCTTCTCTGCCACCATCCAATGCAGAACCTCACTCTTTCTGGCTACTCACCCACTCATGGGCTGCTTTTCTCCCGTTTATGTACAGTAAAGTTCCCCTGTACTGAAGCTTTGGTGCCAGACAGTATTCCTAACCCAAGGACTCTGAGCTTTTTTCCCAAAGAAGGAGGGCATAGAAATTTCTGTATCAGCTGCCAAGAGACCAAAAAGGTATCCATCTCCTTGCCTGCCAGAGATCTACAAGGTGGTAGATTCGAGGGGTGAGCAAAAGATTCTGAATCCATCCTGTAAAAATTCCCTGCCATTCTGCTGCTGATACCCTAAATGGGACTCAGGGGTGCTGAGATGGTGAGCCCTCAGCTCTCAAGTAGCCAGTGTTTTCCTTGGTGTAGCCAGTGTTTTCCTCAGTGAGCTACAATTTTCTGTTTATGTGCCATGACTTTAAAAGGACTGGGAAGCACCACTGTGAGTCATTGATGAAATGTCTAGGGCTGGTTGGTGCCCATAAGTGAGAGAACTTAACCTTGAGAGAATGGGAGATAAAGGCAAATGGGACAATGAGAAGTACATGGAAGGTCTGACCAGGGTCACAAGAGTGATTGGTGACCTTGGAAGAATGAAACCTGCTGGTCCATCCAGAGACCCAACCCTTGAACTCATTAGCAAGGCCCTGTTGGCATCTGTTCTCACAGCCACAAATGTGAACTTAGTCTTGTCAAGATCAAGACTGTCAACTCATTTGAGATGCAAGGTCAGCTTGCCACTTTGAACTTTATTCCTATCACAGCCATTTAATTACGTTGTGGTTCTTATAATTCTCTCAGAAAAAAAAAACTGGTTTCAGAAGTACAATATCTTATACTTTCTCAGGTTACAGTATTTTTATGAACTTTGAGAAACTTACAGCACCTTAAAGAAAGTACATAACAAAGGGGTCAGCATTTTTCAATATAAACTCCACCTCCAAAGGTTGATGCAATTCTGGAGAAATTTGCTTGAGGGTGAAACTTGGCATATGGTGTCTGAGTCCCTGACTGTCTACACCTCTTTTCATAGGTACTTACAAATGAGTTCTTCAAATTCAGTACATTTAGCATCTGTAATTATTAGAAATAAAAAATGACTTTAATAGCAAGTGGTTTGTGAGTTTAGTGTCACACACTTCTCAGAGAATCTGAGAACTCAGGAATACCAAAAGTTCTGTTTTATATATTCTGGTATGACAGTATTGTAAAAGGAAAGAAGGGAAAGAAAAATGATTTAAGGAGACAGAAACCAGAAAATTTTGGTATTTTCCAAAGAGTACCATACTTAAACAGCCTTCATCATTTTTCCTACCCAATACCCCTCCTTACCCTATTTTCTGTCTTGTGTTATAGGCCAGGCCAGCACACACAGGCTTTGGTGTCTGTGGCTTTTCCCCAGAAGCTCACTAAAGAGGCAGCCATGGATCTCATTTTGCTTTTTGAGTCTCCATTTGAGAGGATTGGATTCAGTGCTCCCTATCAAATACTTGTAGGGGAGAGAGTTCTTAGACAAAGCCAGAAAAACTGCCCTTGAAGACAATGCCTATCACCTAGCCCAGAGAGCAAAGATTAAGGCCAGAAAAATGTTGGCATGGAAGTCTATGGATGCAACTGAAGAAGGCAGAGGGAAGAGTTACTGAGCAATAGTGATTCTCAGGAACCATGTAGATCAGGGTGTGCAGGCATCTTGCATGATGGGGCAACAACTACCTAGACACAGAGAATGTCAACAGTAGACCCAGACCTCAGAATGGGGAGCAGGAGAACCAGCTAGAATTCAGGCACCTGCTCCAATTCCATAGGAGAAGCTGAACTCCTGCTTAGGAGCAGAGGGGCATTCTGTGAGCTTTGCATTCACAAGGCTGACTCAATGGCTATTAAACGAGTGGACCCCACATCTGGATTTATCCGTACTTTGGGCAAGTATCAGGATAGCTTGATGGGTAAGAGCATGGTCTTTGTAAATACATCTGACTGGATTCAAATCCAAACTCTTTTTTTATAGTGCAAGGCCTTGGGCAAGTTACTTGGACCTTTTGAGCTATGATTCCTCATTTGTAGATGGTGATAATAGTTCTTACCTTATAAGGTTGGAAGATGAAGACTGATGCAAAGAAAGGAGTAAAGTCCTTTGGCCACAATAAGTAACCGGATTTGATGATGCATGCCCACAAAAGAAAAGGAGCTCCACCTGCCTCCTCCTGCTGAGCACTCTTTAGTTCAGGTGCAGTCCTGAAGGTGCTGGGAGTAAATTATTACAGGAGGTAGCCTGGGGCACGTGGAGACTAACACACCTCCGCTGCTGTGTGCCTTGAGTCCATTTCCCATTCCCAGACACTGGACCAGTTCTGATGAAGACCCATGTGCTCCTGTATGATATTGAAGTAGTTCAGCCTCTTAGAATTGCCCCAAGTACAACGCACAGATATGCTAAAGCCGAGGGGTTTTGTGTTTCTAGGCTAAAATGAAAAAAGGACCTCAAATTCTGAATAGCAGGGTCCTTTTTTTGAACTCTTCTGGCAATGCCTCCCCATGCAAACATCTGTTCATTTTCAAAAAGGCCCTTCTGTAACAATCAGGTTCCCTTAATTGAGGAGAAAATGAATGGAGAAGATAAAGAATAATCTTTAAAATTGATAGAGAGTAAAGCTGCCCAGGTGGAGCCTTGAAATGAATGGAGCTAAAACTTAGCACTTGTGATCCTGCAAAACAAAAGCCTGCCCCAGAACATAGTCATATGAATCAAGGCCCCTGCAATCCCTAACCAGTATCTGAGATCAGATGGCATAGGAGATGGCTAAATGCAAGAGCGTATCTGCATCTTCCCACTAAATATCCCTTTGAAAACAGAAGCTTCTCCTTTGATAGGGACTGTCTTCCCAGTGCTTCCAAAACCAGCATCGAACCTACTAGAACTTACAACAACCACGTCTGTCCACACCCCTACCCTTTTGTTTTTTTTTTTTTTACCTTACTATTAGGAAATTCCCAGAATTCTTCCACTCATTTACAGCAAAGAGGTTTTGAGGAAGAGGGTAGGGAATGGACAGATTTGGGAATTCTGATACTAGTTGCTCAGCATCAAAGGCGATTATGTAAGAAAAGCACTGATGGATAAACTACCTGCTAATATCTAATATATATACTAAGTATTTTGTGTATGTCACTGTTCATTATTTAATTCCTCCAGCCACTTCACAGTATGCTTGGTGTCATTCTCAATTCTAGAAATTTGCTGGCAAACATTTTTATCCTCACAGCAATCCTGTGAGGAACCTGAGACCTCAAGAGGTTAAGAATCCTGTGTTGGGGTCGTGTAATAGTTATTGACTTTACCATTTTCCAAACCATTGTTCACTGTAAAATATTCACTGTTGAGCCTCTTGATGCAAAGATTATGCCCTATTCCGTTATATTCTCTGCCATGCCTAAAAGGGTGCTGAATTGTGCCTCTTACTTAGTCTTAGATGTATAAGCTGCTGACAAAAACTTTACTAAGGATGCTTTATTCGAAGATTGTCATATAAACATGAGACTTTTGGGGTGACAAACAGATCTTGGAAGCTGTCTCATTGGCTTTGGTAAATCATACCACCATTTTAGAAGTGAAATACATAATAAATTTTTCAGATACTGAATTTTTATCTGTGTATAAAATTTCTTAAAGATGAGACACAGCAGAATATGTCACCCCCATATGGTGAAATCAATTTGATTTGTTTTAGGGAGTAGTGAGATCTCTGGGAGTGACAAGATATCCGAAGGTACTGATGGGTTTTGTCACTGCATAAAGTCACTGAAAGACATGAAGTGGCTCTGTGGTCTTCTCAACAAATTGACTTCAAATGGCACTTGGGCCAAATGAAGCCCACTTGATACAGTGATGTTATCATGGGTAAGGTATGTTTGGGGATGATCCCTGTAGCATGTGAATTACTTGCCCTCACAATTAAATTTGAGAGGCCAGAGACTCCGTTAACTGACAAGTGGATGATAATTCATGTAAGAGATGCACAATTACCTTTGTCAGGACATCACTTCAATGTGTTATGTGTGCTCATTACTCATCATATTTCGGTTAATAAATTTCACCTAATTGGTTGAAGTCATATGATTCCCAGTTGAAATAAAGCTTACCAAATATATGTTTTGGTCTCTAATGACTGTTCTTTTTGTATGATAATTCTGGAGAACCAGCCAAGGAAAATGTATATGTGACTCTCACTGCCAGGAATGGCTGGCTGCCTTACCTCATATTAAATGAAGGGAGTATCTCCATGTTTAATTAAATCTTATGATGCCACTCACTGGAAATTTACTACCCCATTAATAGTATTTCTTCCTTCTAGATATCTCCCTTCCTCCAGATTAGATACAAATGCCTGTGATACTTTTATTCCTTTATGTGAATATTCTTTAATCCTCACTATGTTGTTACTTTGTCTAGAATCAAACTGCCTGATGAGGACACTGGACAGTGGGATCGGAACCTTCCCACTCCCAGACTCTGGAAATCGCTCCACAGGGCGGTATATATGCCACCCAGACTCCCCAGAGGACACCGAACCCATTCTGCCTCTCCAGCCAACACTTTGTGCATCTTCCTCTATCAGAGCTCAGACCCTTGAACGAGAAGTGCCTTCCTCTGCAGACAGCCATGTCTCTGCAGATAATGCCATTGTTCATTCCACATCCGACCCCATCATGACCACCAGGGGGATGCGTCCTCTTGAAAGTCGCCTCCCCAAACCAACCTCCTCAGGTAAAACACCTATGACCTTCCAAATTAGATTGTTTCCACACCAAAATAATGCACTTGCTAAAAAACAAAAAAAAATGGAAAACATGCAGCAGAGAAGGTTTCCACCAGGAGGTCAGTCAGTGACCTCTGCCCAATGGAAACGTGGATGCATGAAAATCCCTGTAAATCCTCAACCAAAAAGTAAAAAGACGACTGTTAAACATCATCTACTCTTAGCATTACATTAAAGAGTGTACACACATATAAAGGAAACAAGCACCTAAGCACAGGTATATGGATATATAAATTGATTAAGAGAAAAAAAAAAAAAACACAACATACCCATAGGATTTTATCTTGTAAAACCTAAATCTGAATATAGACCAGGTTAGCCTCAAGACATAAATTTAGCTGAAATGTTGTTTGCCCTCTAACCAGAAATGTATGTCTTCTGACATATTCCCATCCGCTCAAATATATTTATATGTTGAACTATAAAAAACTTTGTTTGATATCTCAGCAGTAGATTGTGCATTAGCTGCAATGCAGTGGAATGAGCCTCTGCACTGAGACGTACCGCCCTTCGTCACCGTCAATTGAAACAAGCTTCCATGATTAAAGACAGGAGCAGGCTAAGGGTCAAAGTTTTTTTTTTTTTTCATTGTTCCCTCAAGATTAAAAATATTTATTGCAGTGCAGGATGATACTAAATAATTTTTAACTTGCATGGCTTATGTTGCATTTATGACGTGCATAAGCATATGAACGAGAACTCTAAACACTTTCTTTTATAATTTGATGACTAGAAAGGAGCCACAAGTAGAAATTATACTATAGGCTTTTGAGAAATTAGAAAAGAAGGCATTTAATTAAATATCTTTGAATAAATGTGATTGAGCTAATCCCATGGCTGAGTTCTTCATACAATAATACTAACTGCCATGAATGTTTCATCACAAACTTCTGCTCGTTTCAAGCCAAGGCTACATTTTAAAAGGCTGTAATGCATATTATTTTTTAAATAAATGCATTGTTAATTAATGACACAGCCTCCAGAGATTCAGGGGCAAGATCTTAGTTATAGATTATATGCTCCATGCTTGAATAGTCACATGTGTGACCTCAATTCAGCGGCGGGCTGCCAAGTAGACTTCATGATTAAACACTGTCATTATAACAAATTGAATAGAAACCACAAGCCTTGAATTGCTTCATAAGAAGGGGATTGGAAGGAGATTGTTCTGATCTTGCTGCTAATATCCACTGTGCTGGATTTTGGAGGTTTGTGTCTTAATTAAATCGTCATGAAGAGTTATAAAAAAGTAGTATATGGTAGAGAGTGAGGTCAACATAACTGCAGGGTATTTTTGTGTCTCCCACCCCAAAGCTTCCTATCTATCAAATGATGCCATCACTGTGGTCCAGAGGTAGGGCTGCCTTTCCAAGGCTTCTCTTTTCTCTATGGCCATTGGTTACTCAATTAAAAAGCCAGGGAATGGAAAACCAGCTGGAACAAAAGGAGAGTGAGGTTATTCCTGCCTAGAGGAGGAGTCACTTCCTGTTTGATTCCTGTATTTGTTTTCTTTGTTTTTTTTTAAATTTTTTTAATCTTTATTTATTTTTGAGAGAGAGACAGAATGTGAACAGGTGAGGAGCAGAGAGAGAGGGAGACATAGAATCCGAAGCAGGCTCCAGGCTCGAGCTGTCAGCACAGAGCCCCACGTGGGGCTTGAACTCATGAACCGTGAGTTCATGACCTGAGCTGAAGTCAGATGCTCAACAGACTGAGCCACCTAGGCTCCCCTAATGCCTGTATTTGAATTGGTTTTTCACTTATTCCCCTATCAAAAATAGAGGTAACTGTACAAACCTCTCAGTGCTGATGAAAATACAATTACTTCACTTCTGCTCACAAGCAGAATGCTGTTGAGAGGCTATCACAGCATGTCCTGTCGGTAATCACTGAGGCTGGAGGATAATAATAGCAATTCTCCTTTCTGGCACAAGGAAGGAGTACAGTCTGCAGGTTAATCTACTATTAAGGGTAATGGAGGCACTTTCTTTAATCATTCCCTGCTAATTACGCCCTTGCTACTCAAAGTGTGATCCATCGGCTAGTTGGGATCAGGATCGCCTGGGAGCTTTTCAGAAACGGAGACTTTCAGACCCGCACTCTAGACCTCCTGATTCAGAATCTGCAATTTAACAAAAACTCGGCCGATGCGTATGCACATAAAAGCTTGAGAAGCACTGCCCTGCCAGATCTTTAAGAGCAAAGTTTCCCGTTGTACATTATGAGTGCATTGGGAATGACCATAATGGGTATTCTAGGAAAATAAGGGTTCCCTGCCCAAGTATCTTTGGGAAGCTTCTAATTCAAATCCTGTTTTTGGACATCATGACAACTTCCAGTAGCACAATAAAGGCTCTGAGAAGTGCTCCAAAAAGGAAACCTGTTTGTTATTTGATGGATAACACTATTTGAGGACTAATCATTTTTTCCCAAATGATTTTTCCCCCTAACCTCTTCCTAATGTGAAAAGTCTATCAATGTTTTGTGGGAAAGTTTGCCTTCAGCTCTCCAAGGTGGACATCCTCTACAGATACACACAACATGCAATGCAGATGTTTAGTTAGCACAGATTTACAGGGGACAGAATGTTGGGCTACCCAGCTTTGAGTGTATTTGGACTTTTTTTTTTCCTGAATGTCTCCCTCACTTGCCTCCCTGAACTTGTAAAAAGTTGAAGAAAACTGATTGTGGTCTGACGTACATTTTCTCATTTAGGAAAAATCAATTCCCAAAAGCAGAATGAAGCAGAGCCAAGGCCTCAGACCTGCTCGTCATTTGAATATGCCGAAAACACAATGGCAACTGAGCAGCTTCCAGACTGGGGCTGTGCAGCCCCCACGGCTGAGACCCAGGTAAGGGAGAGGCTGACAGAAGGGTACCTCCACTTATTGCCCCGACGGTGAACAATGATCTCCTTAAACACTTTGACAATAGATTCAACTTTTGAATCAAATTTGCCATTGGCTTGGTGAATAAAAACTAAGGTCCAGAGCTCACCTTTTTGCCTGAATTATTAAGTGATAGCATGGATTGTTGGGAGGAAGTGAAACTCCTCCACAGATCTGCACCTAGATTCTTGAGGCATAGATGATCTGTCCAGACTAGGTGGCATAGAACTTTCCCAAGATAAGAACACCACTGAGAATGATTCAGTGATACTTTTTCATTATTTTCTTCTTACTTTTTAACCTTTACCTTGCTCCTATGAGACAGATAAAGGAGGTATAATTATACTTCTTTTAGGGAGGAATAAACTGAGGTCTGGAGTAGGCCAGTGACTTGCCAGTGTCAGAGTGTCAGTGAGATCTCTGTGTCTTCAGTCCCATCGTTTTGCTATGGGATCTTCATCCACCCTGAGATGGCACACATATGTCTCCTGATGTGTGATTGGACCTGGGAAGTTGCTCATGGCTCAAGGACATTCTATCATCCCTTGGGGTTACCTGATATTCTCTCCTAGGCTTCCTCCTATTTACCTTTTCCAACTAGTTACTTGGGCCATATTCAAACTATTCACTGTTTCTCAACTTCCTGGGGCTGGGCCCCTTCAGTGTCTTTGGTGGCACCTGGTAGTGACAAGGTGAGGGAAGAGGAACATGTGGATCAATTATCAGAGTTTCCCCCACCCTTCCTTGAATCTTCCCACTCCTGCTGCCTTTGCCTCTCCCAAACTTGGCATTAGGAGCACCCATTGCTATTTCTACTAGAGTTTCTACCAACTTATGTTGAGAAGATACCCAAATTAGCCCACATCTGGGGTCCCCCACAGTCACTGGGGGTGAACCTTCTTTCAGCCTTTAGCACCTCAGCATGGTGTTATGGAAAAGGAGAGAGAGAGAGAGATCCTCTGGGCCCAGAGTCTCAATTTACAGCAGAGAACACAACTCCAGAGAGAAGCTTCACCATGCTCAGGGTCCACAGGAAAGGAGTCAGGACTAGAATTCAGCCCTCAGAATTCCATGTCTAACACTCAGAAGGGTAGCCTCTCTAAGGCAGGAGCCTAAGAGGGAAAAGAGTAAGCCAGTGTACTTTATCATGCCTTAATTTAAAATTTGTTTTAAGTTTATTTATTTTTGACAGAGGCAGAGCGTGAGCATGAGCTGGGGAGGTGCAGAGAGAGACAGAGGGAGACACAGAATCTGAAGTAGGCTCCAGGCTCCAAGCTGTCAGCACAGAGCCTGACGCGGGGCCTGAACTCATGAACTGTGAGATCATGACCTGGGCCGAAGTCGGACATTTAACCGACTGAGCCACCCAGCGCCCCTATCACGCCTTAATTTAAACATAAAAATGTTAAGACTCCTCCAAATCAATGATTCCCAAATTTGAGTGGGCATCAGAATCACCTGGACAGCTATAGATCCATGCATACCATGTCCGATTTGGTACTGTTGGGTTGAGGTCCAAGCATTTCTGACAGATTCCCAGGTGGTGCTGATGCTGCTGGTCCGTGGGCTGTCCCAAGGACTCTGTGCTTCCTTTGGGAACTGGAAAGTTGAGAAAACCCTAAAGACACCCAGAGTTGGAAGGGAAATCATTCAAAACCAACAGGTGATGACAGTGGCAAAGAGGTTTAGGCAAGTCCAAGAAAGTAAATGCAATAACAACTGAGTGCCAGCCCGGGGACTGCTGTCCCCCTGTATGTGAGGGAAGAACACTCTTCCCCCAACATATATGCCCACCAAATACATACCCCTCTCTGGGGTTCTCTCCCTCATCCTGCCCCATCTCTGCCCACTGGAAATCCTGCTCTGATTTGAGAGAGTGATTGCTGTGGCTTGGAACTTAGAACCCTGCTTTGCTGACTACCAGGGAAGGAAATTTAGAAGCAAGAGTTAGCTTATATTTCTAGCACCATCACAGTGCCTGGTTCCACTAGTGTTTATTGAATGGAGAGATGAAAATGTGCATCTCATCATACCCAGAAAATGTTACTGGGGTCCTGCTGGAACTCTAGATGTGGGGCTCCCGTAGAACCACAGCCAGGACACTTATCCATGAGGACATCATCCTTGCTGGGCTACTGGTATCTCTTGTATTGAGCTCTGTAACCCCAGAGACTAGCACACCTCTTGGCACAGAATAGACACTCAATAAACATTTGTTAAATGGGTGAATGAATGAATACATGAATGAAGGTATAAAAGAAATGAATTGTTGCTTGAACTTATAACCCTAGCTGAGGGAGCTTACATCCTAAAATGAGTTTTTATAATTTCCAACTGAATGACATCCTCCCTAACAGACTTTAGAGACCCATCCCATACATCTGTACCTGAACTGTCTAGGATGGGTGAGGTATAATAGGCTCTAACGGGAAAGCCTTCAAACCTAAAAGACATTCTTTTATAATTCCGTACACCGGGTTGCAATCTTGGATCTAGTATTCTGATTCTATGCACAAAGGGGAAATGGTTTGTACACTATCAACCACCTCAGCAATTCCTGGCAGGGCCGCATCACCACACCAGTGATGTCTCAAGAGTCAGGCTGTGTGTGCATGTGAGCAAGAGGGGAGACTGAGTCCCTCAACCCATGAACTTTCACTCGATTCAAGGATTATATCGGGTTAGCAATCACACACTTCTAAAGGCTCCTGTCCTTTCAAGGGGTAGGATAAAATTATAAATTAGGCAAGCATGCATTCTTTTGTGCTTAAGGTTGATTTTTTTCATACCCTCTGATACTCGAAAGCCAATGCTGAGATCAGTTAAACAAATAAGCCATTAGGCTTAAAAGAGCAGGTCATAACAGGCACTTGAGAAAAATAAGACCCCATAAAGAAGGGTACAAAATGCAGAGCAGGTAAATGCAAGGACTTTCCTCTGCTTGGGACAATGGCTTCCGAGTGGTCAATGGCTTCATTACCACAGCCCTGTTTCTGCAGCTCCAATAATTGAGTAAACTGTGCCAGCTCGGCGTGAGGCAGATAGAAAGGAAAAGCAGAGTTGTTCTTGGGGGTGGGGCAGCAGAATGGAATTCTGTGCGCACAATGACAGCCAACTGTGAACTGTTTGCCATTCTCACAGGATGTTCTGCCCCGTTTTGACTTGCGTGAATAATCTTAACAGTCTCGTATTACTTATTCAGGACAAGGTACCCAGAATGTGTGCGTACTCTGCCAGTGGTGGCAGTGATAGTGACAGTGACCTGCACTATGGAAATAATGGTTTTGGAGCTGGAAGGGGCAAGTTAGTGAAAGCAATGAAGAGCGCCACCCAAGGTAATTTCTGGGAGCACCTGGGCATTCGGGGCTCCTCTCTCTCTGGGAAGCCGCTGATTCTGCCTTTCACAGTACTCTGCCTCCATGCCCCCACCCTTGACTTTACATCTTAGCCCTGCGTTTTCTCCTGAGATCTAATTTTCTGCTATGTACAGAAGATTGTCTATGTGTATCAATTTGTTTTCTGGTATAATCTTCATGACATTTCAGTGCAGTCTATAAGGATTTTATTTCCAAATCTGGCATCTCCCAAAAAGTCTCCAATTGAGTTATCTCTGTAATGGAGGAATGACTAGAAAGATAACTTTGTTCTTAATTACATCCTCTGGCAAGTTAAATCATCCAGTGAGCCATGGATGGAGTCTTCCAGGCTTTTTACTAATATCGTGCTGTGTAGCTCTGCACCTGTGAGCCATGCCGTTATGAACAGATCTGTTTCTGAAGTTCAGACTTGCTCACTGTATTTTCTTCTTGAATCAGAATTGGCAGCAGAAAAACCATCATCCGTAGGCATTTAAAAATGTGTATATTCAGATGGCCTTTCCTTATAGCTACAGGAGGACAAATGAACCCATAACACAAACTGGGACCTGGGATCTACTTTCCTTGTAATCTACTCTGGATTGTCCAAAATATTTCAGTAATGCAATGGAGAATCATTTTGTTCATACTAATCAGCTTTTTTTCTAATACTAATTTATCAATTATATGATGAAAGCATGACTTTCTTTTTTAAAACAAGACTGCTATATTGCTTTAGGGAAAACCTATCAAGCATGTGTGTTTCCAGTTTCCAAGAGTCTTGGCAATAAAACATATGGGCCTATTCTGGCTATGCCATTCTGAGGACTTTGCTTCTTCTCTGATAGACATGAATGGGATCTTTAGATGACCTTGGGCAGAGGAGAGGCATAACCTGAGATATTTCCAAAGGATCACTCTGGCTGCCATGTCGTGAAGACTGAAGAAGCAAGATCAGCTCAGAGGCTATTATAGTCATCCAGGCAAGAGATGTTAGTGACTGGAACAGGGTGGTCTCAGTGAAAGGAGTGACCAGCACTGGCCATTAACCTGAGCCTCCAATTAGTTCCTTGCTTCCTACTAGTCATCTGAGAAGCAAGACCAATGGTTAAGTCATACAAAGTCTTACCAGGAAGGAAGTGACAAATACCCCTGGCATAGTAGTTAGGTTGTTGTCCCCCCATTTGTTGTCCTTGCTGCTCCCTGTGGTTTGTCAGTGTCCCTCTGGTTGTGGCAGAGAAAGGGGAAGGGAAGGTCATTGTTATGGGACTGCCCAGAAGACACCTAGGGCCAGGCCAGCTCCTACTCCAAGCTTTTCCCTTGAACTTATTGTGGGTCCACAGTGACTCACTTCACCTCCAGCTAACTTGACCTTCAGCTGCTCCATTAAAGAATGATTTCCACGGCCCCCTCCAACTCCAAAATTCCATTTATTTATTGAACAAATATTTATTGAAAGCTTCCTCTGGGCCAGCTCTCCAGCAGTGAGTATCTAGACAAAATTCCCTGCCAGAGAGTAAACAATAGATATGATTAACTAGTAAATGCATATCATTTGCTGAAAGGAGATAAGTGCTGTGGAAAAGACAAGGTGAAGCAGGGTGGGGTACGGGAGGGCAGGACTCCCTGGGGGGAGGTTAACATTTTTAAAAGGTGTCTAAATAAGCCTCACTGAGAAGGTGGCGTTTGAGATTGGAAGGAGTAGAGGGAGTGAACCAGGAGGACATATGGGGGAAAAGCATGCTCAGCAAAGGTACCAGCCAGTGCGGACACCTGGAGGCTGGAGTGGCAGGAGGCCAGCGTGGTTGTGGTCAGAGCAGTTTGGAAGGTGGGGGAGATGAGGTCAGACGAGTAAAAGGTACCAGAGCTCATAAGGGCTTGCTTGCCATTCTGAGGACTTTGCTTCTTCTCTGATAGACATGCATGGGATCTTTAGATGACCTTGGGCAGAGGAGAGGCATAACCTGAGATATTTCCAAAAGATCACTCTGGCTGCCATGTCATGAAGACTGAAGAAGCAAGATCAGCTCAGAGGCTATTATAGTCATCCAGGCAAGAGATGTTAGTGACTGGAACAGGGTGGTCTCAGTGAAAGGAGTGAACAGCACTGGCCAGTAATGCTCTCTGCAGGGATGGAAATGTTCTCCATCTGCACTGTCCAGTACCAGAGCCACGAGCCACATGTGGCCCATAAGCACTTGAAATGTGGCTAGTATAAGAAAGGAAATATAAATTTAATTTTTAAATTTAATTTTTGCTCTTGTTTTCGTATGAGTTCTTACTTGGCCCATTCCATTTTTTCCTCTATTTTATTTTTTATTTTAATTAAGTTCAACTTAAATATTAATAGCCACATCCATCTAATATAACACAGGGAGTGAGAATGGTCTGATTCCAGGTCTAGTTAAAAAGACAACATAATTTATTGATAGATTAGAGGGTGGGGGTAAAGGAAAAAGCAGAGTCAAGGGTGGATCTGATGTTTGGGTCCTGGAAGGGACTGACTGACTGAAATGGAGAAGGCTGAGGTTGGAGCTTGAGGAAGCATCTTGGATATGCTCAGTGTGAGCTGCCTGTGAAGCAGGTGGAGGTGTTGGGTAGGCAGCGTACTGTAGGTATCTGCAGCTCAGCAGATGAGGTCTGGTCTAGAGATGTAAATTTGAGCATTAGCACATAGCAGATCCAAGTGAGGCCAGGAGGGGAAGGAGTATTGATAGGGAGAGGACTTGGTCCTCCCAAGTTGACAGGTCAGGGAGAAAAGAAACAGCTCCCAAAGGAAACTGAGCAGAAGCAAGTAGGGAGGGAGCAGTAGACCCAGGGAAGTGTGGTGTCTTAGGAGCCCGGTGTAGAAAGATGTCAGAGGTTGAGGGGGAGTTCCATGATTCCGTATGTAGCTTGATACAAGCTTTGTATTCAGTGATCCTGTCTCTCCCTCTGGCAGTGGGCTTCCAGTGGGGAGTAGGGGTGGGTGGGGTTTGGAGGGAAGTAAGTGGAGGTAGAGGAAGATGGTCCAAAGGCAATTTGAAAACATCTTGGAAAAGGAAACCAGATTAAGCCAGGGGTGTGTGGGTGGCTCAGTCGGTTAGGCATCCGACTCTTGATTTTGGCTTAGGCCACGATCTCATGGTTTGTGGGATCAAGTCCTGCATGGGGTTCCTCGCTGACAGTGAGGAGCCTTTTTGGGACTCTCTCTCTGCCCCTCCCTCCCCTCCCCCCACTTCATGTGTGCTCATTTGTGCTTTCTCTCAAAATAAATAAATAAACTTAATAGAGAGAGAGAAAGAGATTAAACCAAACTGTGTCAATGAACAGCTACTGGAGTATGAAAGAACTTACTTTAGGGTGCAAATTTTAACATTGCTCTGTTTAAATGAGTCATGCAAAGCAATCAGGAATGAACATTAGGGGATGGCCAGGGATCCTGGTAAACAGTGAACTTGTTCCTTTAACTTTTCTTTTTGATCTTTTTGCAAAAGGAAGGGAGTCTCAGACTGAGTTGTTTTTTCAATATACTCACTTTGCTCATCCTAATCTCTCTACCCAGAGCAAATCCCATCTGAGAGGAGTGGCTCCTTTCATACTATTGCTGCAGCCTCTGAGCGAATGGTGCTTCTTTGGATAAGAAGCTGAGGTCTAGGTAGAGTAACTCTGGAAGCAGCACCACCAGCAAGAAGATGCTTTCCTCTAGCCTGGCACCTGCCCTCTGCCTTTAATAGTGAACTTGTTGCCAGAGCTCTGTCATCTACACACCCTCACAGAGCAGGCAGCCGCTCATCCTGGCTGATGACAGTGTTGCCAGGAAGAAAGAATGTATGCAGACAGCTGGCGTGGCTGTGGGTGCATGCTGGCTTCCAAGAAACCCCAGGAAGGGGCAGATATGGTGGACGCAGCAGTGTTAACTTCTTAAATGCTGGCAAAATTGTTCTGAAAAGGAAATAGAAACGATTCAGAGAAAAACACTACAAGGAATGCATGTCCTGGGTATGTGGTTAAGATTGTCTTCCCTTCCAGTCACCATTTTGCCTGGTTTTCATCACATGCACCTATGAAAGTGACCCACCCTTGCCTGTTTAAGTAACATGATTTGGTAATAGAGGTCCCCACCCTGCAGAATGGAATTGCCAGTAGACCAGGAAGCTTTATTGGATGTTCTCCAAGATATGGTCCTTTCTCAAATACGCCCTCTCTCCCTGGCTTCTTGCAATTTCCCACAGGTAGAGGAAGGCACTTGACATTGGCAGTCTGTCCCTCCATGGTTTGTGGGAAATGCAGAGTCAGGGACCTCTGCCTCGCACCCCATACACTACCCACCAACCCCTCCCCCAGGCCACTGCTCCATCATTAGCCACTTGCCCTGCCAATGACAGCATGCCTGGGAGGCCTTTCCTTTCAAATGGAGTGTCCTGTGACCCCACATTCCCTTGTTTTCTCCTCCCCACTTGCTTCTTTAAATCATACTGAATGTGGCCAAAGAAACCTACTTTCCAAAACCCTGCCTACGGGCTCATAAAACACTAAAGTAAATACATGTCTTTTCTTTCAAGGTTGGTTTCTTTAGCTTAACTTTGAAATATATTTGAAAATTCCAGGTTGTTAGAGCAGAGCAGCAGGAGCAGGATTTAGGAGCTGGGTAGGTGGCCCAGCGGGTGAGGTTTCCAACAGAAGTAATTTTCTGGCTTTGTTTCCACAGAGATGCCCACTCTCATTTGCCAAGCTAGGCATAACAAACATTCCTGCCTCTTTCCTGCATACAGGGGCTTGGAGAATGGGGCAGAGGTGGAAGGGGATGGGGAGAGAGAGCAAGCCAGGGGCAGAATGTCAGATGAGGCAAGACCCAGCGAGCTGCAGCAGTGGAGCCCCGATCTCTGAAGGGAGGTAGGGGAGTCTCACCCCTGCCAAACCTGCTGGACCTGGTTAGTAAAAAATCAAATAACAGTCTCTAGCTGATGCTTGTCTCTCAAGCTTCTAGCTCCTCTACCAGGCTGCGCACCACCACTACCAATCCCCCCAGGTGCCTCAATGGTAGAAGTACAAACTGAAGCCGGCCTTTTTCTCTCTAGAAACGTCTACTTCCCAGGCTCTCTGTCTTAGCTGGTGGTCTTGCCCTTCTTTTAGGAATATAGTCTGTGAAGTTAGTTTTCCTGGACTCTTTCTTCTCTCACCTTCCACATTCTGGCAGTCCTGAGAGCCTGCTGGCTTCCCTACCACATACTTCTCGAATATTCCCTCTTTCTAGCTCCTCTACCAGTGCCCCCGTAGGGCCTTCCTTGGTCCACACAGCCCACTTGCCAGTCCCATCCCACCCCACCCCCCACAAATGCATCATCCTATCATGTTGTTCCTTTTGCTGGAAGCTTTTCTAGGACTCTCCATTACCCACAAACAAAAATCCAATCTCCTCCTCCATAAGGTTTGCAAGGCCCACCTTGGCCTTGCCTTTCCTACTTCATCTTTTCCCATTTTCTGTCTTAAATTTTATGTGTCATCAGAATGCTCCCTCTGTCCTGAATACATGATGCTGTTAGGGTCTTCCATACCTTTGCTCTTGTGATCTCACTTCCTGGAATATCTTTCGTATCAATACCTTTCTTCTCTAACCTTCACGTAACTCCTACTAACTTAGTCTTTAAGATTCAGTTCAGACTAGGAAGTCCTCCCAGATGCTCCTCCATCAGCCATACCTCAATTACTCTTCCTTGTCTGTTCTCCTGTAATACCCTGATTTTATTTCTGCCACTCGTCACTTGAGATTGTACTTATTTCTTTGCACAGTAAACTCTCTCACTAATGCCAAGATTGCCCCTCATTTATGTTCTGCACTTAACACAAGGCCTAGTTTAATAAATGTTAAACAACATCATAAATATTGAATAAAATTATAACTAACTCTCAAAACTTGTTAAGGCCTTTGGTTAGCTCCTCTAATCAAACTCCATTTGGACTTTTCCTTGTTCCGAGAAATAAAGACCCAGAGTTGCTACCTACTAGGACATTTCTCTTTCCCTGGCGGCTGTGCTGGAGAAAGCAATGAATCCATTTTCCATTTTTTTTAAGGATGTAGAATTTTAGCTTATTCTTCAATGATGATTCTTCATGGGTGCTGAGGAGGCATTTCAGAATCCGTTGCTTTTTTGTTTCTTTCATATGGCTCCATGAACCCTGGCTTGATTTTCATAATCTCGTCCCCACTTTGGGAATTGTTGTCACACACAGTCAGTCTTACTGATGAAAATGCATCATACCCTTGAGATCTGAAAGAGACAAATCAAGATTGAAAACCTTTGTTCTTGCCATATTTGTTCTTTGAAAATTTCCATGTTGAACTGGATAACTGGATAGGTAAATGACACTGGCAAAAGAATAAAAGCAAAGAAGATGATTGGCCTCTAAACTAGTTCATTTTGGTTTATTCGGTCCTCGCTTGGTGTCCATACCAATGCTGGACACTGGGGGTTGAGGCCAGGTTAGTGACAGCCCTGCTCCCTGGATGCTTCTAAACCTGAGGCACCATCTAAGTGAGGAGATCATCAAGGACCCTAAACAGTTGTGTTCTACTGCCCAGGGCCATACTGTTGGCTTCTCAGAGTAAGAAAGCTAAATTCCTATTTCTTTTGAGTTTTCATAAATCTGCTTCTCCAAATTAAATCCCACGAGGATCTATGGATCACGCTTTTGAGCTCACTTTCAAGAACACTCCCTCCTTCCTTGAGCCCCATGCCCTCAAAATGTAATGATCATGTCAAATAAGTGAAGCTTCAGAACCAGGGTCCCATAGCCACCTGATGATTCTGATCTAATCAAGCTCCAATTTTCTGAACACGAAGTGTACTTTCTTCCTTTGAAGGTGATTACATTCAACAAATTGCAAAGAGTTAGGGCAGTTCAGTTAAAAACAATTGGTTTTGCAGTAATTAGAAAAACACAAGGAAATGATGACTGTGGAACAATATTAAAAGGGACCCTGAAGGATAACAGCTCCAGGTCCTGGTTAATTCCTCAGCTTGAATACTTAGAGATTCACAACTAATTATGCAGAGATGATGAATTTTAAAAACGCTGCCACCTTGCCTTCCCAAGGCCGAGGACCCTGGCTATTAATAGAGCAATCAGATTTTGCTATATTATAGAAATTTCACACAAAGTTGCATCTATTTTAAAGCATTCATCTGGCATATGACTTAAAGATGACAAATCTCTGTAATATGCAAAATCAGCATTAGGTTAAACAAAATCCAAACTCATTATAATCACTCCCAGGTTCCCCCAGAGAAATCTATTGTTTAAAATGGACACTCCAGGTAAGAGCTGTCCTTAGTCCTTCCTGGAACTTCACTCTTATTAGGTCATTTTAAAGATTTGCTTTATTTTTGACAAGCTCATCCCAACTCAAGGTAAATGGACACAGGCAATAAAACACAAGGGATTCATCTCTTAGCAATAAACTTTCCTGGGTGACAAATGAAAAGTACTGACCATGACAAGCAGGCTGTTCTGAGACCCTTACGGTAACCAGGGTCTCAAGTTTCTCTCTGTCACCTTTTGCCCACCATCAGAAAACCCACGGCCCTTGTTCAACTTTTGGAGGGGGTTTGTACTATGCTGAGGTTTGGGGGTTTCAGTGGGAAGAAGTGTCATGTACAACAACAAAACCAAAGAAGCAAAAACCCCACTGGCTTCTAAAAATCACATGGTCAAAATGTAACCATCAGAAGAAAAAAATAAAAACCCACCGTGCCTTCAGACAAGCTTGAAAAGGGAGGCTGAGATGTGACCTGAATTTAATTATTTAAGCTGCATATTGTGAGGCCCTTAAGAAAGCAAATGTCATGATGGACAGAATGAGTTTACCCTCCTGTCGAAAGAGCAGTGTGCCGTGGCGAGGCCGTCGCTCAATTAAATTGGACTGTGGGATATAGAGGAGAGGGAGGCCAAGTCTGGGACCCTAATGAGACATTTTGGAGGGAAGAGACGCCCCCCTCCTGGAGTTTGTCACTCTTTGATGGACGTTCTCCCCCCAGTCATTACCACAGCACCCCCAGTGCTACCTTCTCAACTTCAAATGTGTGGTAGCCTGAAACATTTAAATAGGAGCTTGCAAAGTAGAATTGCAAAGTAAAAAATCCCTTGTTGTTGTGCAATATGTGGGGGGAGCAAATATACTTAATGCTGTGCAAATTAGCCATCTTTGGCTACCAGGGTAGAAAGAAAACTGGGCAAAGGATCTGAAACAAAATATCTAAGCAGTGAATTGGATGACACATCATTTGGGAAACTGTGCGTCCTCTCAGCCTCATGCAGGGGGAGCAGAAGGGGGTGTCGCTTGCTGGACCTCCAAGACAGCCCCATGAGCCTATTGAAGGATGGCTTTTTTGTAGAGGTTGCCCATAATCCAAGTAATACCGTGAGTGTTCACACAGGATTTGGCTTTCAAACAGGATGGTCGTGCCCCCAGGAGACATTTGACAATCTCTGGAGATATTTGGGATTTTCACATTCAGAGGTAGGGGACTCTTACCTGGTGTGTGGAGCCTGCGGAGGCTGCTAAACATCCCATAATGCACAAGGGCAGCCCCCAATAACCAAGTATTATCCTGCACAAAATGTCAACAATACCGGGAAGAAGCCAAGGGAAGATTACCCTTTAAGGCATCAGAAATTTTCATTGGGAGGGACAAGCTGTCAAATATTTATGCCAAAATATGATAGCAGCCAAATCCCTCTGCCTTCCCAGCAGGCACCCCAGGCCTGATTCAGCACCTAAATGGGTAGTTAAAATGCACTTCCTCCAACGGACTTTGAAAAGAAGTTCATGCGTCTGTCTGGGCCTTTCACACTGGGCTGTTGACCACATGACCAGAGCCTTTGTCAGAGGGTGATAGGGAGACACCAACTGCCTGAAATGGTAACACAGAGCACAGACTATTTGAGACTGCTGTACATGAAATCTCTTATTAGTATTTCATTTCTGTCTCTCTTAGAGAACATATGCCCTGAGGAGGCGGAAATCCTTTATAGACTTGAAAGAAACCAGAGGACAGTTAATCCTCACACTGCTCTAGTGAATTAGGTAAATTGCAATTAGATGAAAAGTGAATAAAAAACATAGTCAACAGGTGTTTGGGTTTCCTTGGGAACCTTAGAGTTTCATTTTTGGCTAAAAAGCACATAGTGACATTTGGAAAGGGCCTCTTGCCAGAACTCTTTGCTCTGAATGTGTAAGACTTAGAAGATTAACATAAATATCAGGAATAAAACTGCTGAGGTCAATAGAAGAAAGGCTCTTGAAGAAATGGGGTAAGTAGGAAAAAGAAGGGGCTTAGTGTTCAGAAGTAACTATTTCTAGAAGTAATTATTATAGTATGCAAAACAGGAATACGGTATGCAAACCTTTGAGGTATGAAGGGAAAGAAGATGGGTATATCCTAATTATTTAGAGTGCTTTCTTCTTAAACTTCAAGGATAGAGAAAGGGATCATTTCTAACATTCTCCCATGCCAATTTGCTCCTCCTCAACCAGCCAGAAACCTAGAAACATACACATACGGTACAACCAAGCAGGTGAGTTCATGGGGAAACACACACACACACACACACACACACACACACACACACACACGGTTCCTTCCTAAGCAGCAAACAGGAGTTTTGCCAAGAAAAAATGTCAAGCATCATTCAGTGAATAACACAACTAGCTTCCCTGTGAATCTCTTGGAACCTAGAAACCAAAAGCTTTGGTCATTTGGCTGGAAATGTTAGACATGCCCACAATCGAGTTAGGACACCTGGGTTCTAGGTCAAGCTGTGTAAATAGACTTTGTGATCCTGGATGACCAGTGTTGACTTTTCTGAGCCTCCCTTCTCTCTGCCACATGATGCCCACCTTGTCTCCTTCTCCCAGAGCAGTTGAGACATGACAATAGATGTCACAAGTCTTCCAATTTGTAGAGTGCTAAATAAATATGAGCAGTATTATGTACAATGGGTTGAAAGAAAAAAACAAATCCTGGAATTTAAGGTTGAGAATATGAGATAGGGGTGGGGGAGTTCAGAGACCTTGCAAACTGTGGGCCAAATTAACGGGATGCTAAAGCCTCAGAGAGGTAAACCTCTCCCATAAATTAGCCAACATTATACAGTTTCATTATGGGAAATATCATATTATCTTTAAATGTTGTTAAAATTCAGTCGAAGTGAGAAAGAGGTGATTTAAACTTCCCTGAAACAAGCCAAGCAGCATTCTCCTTCCTTATTATTTATTTTCACAGTAAGTAGCAATATCCCAAGCTATCACTCAGCATCATTGTTTTCAGATTCAATTACATGGGAATCAGAAATATGGTGAAGTTACATCAGGTGGGAGAAAGTACCATTTTTAATTAGACCAGGGATTTTATTATAAATTAATAAATCAGCCCACTCTTTAAGGAATTTAATTAGAAAAGGAGATAGCGTCCTTTCCATGGTATTGGCCAAGCTGGCTCTCCCTCTTGTGCAGACAGAGAAGGCTGGTGGTTGGCTCCCAGCTTCCCTGTTTATGAGCCCCCAAAAGCATTTTCAAGAGTGTTTTCTTCCCCTCTCGTCTTTTTCACCTTCTTGATCTGTTTGGCCCATCCTGTGCTATAATTAGGTCATTTTGACCCTTTTCATCCTGGGACGCCCCTGCCCCCAGAAACCATCAGGTGCCTTCCTTGAGCCTTAATTAGGATTCTGTAGAAAGTCTATAGGATCAATATTTTTAGGGAAGGCCCAAAGCTGTGCTGACATCATTCATTGCATCCTGTGCCCATGATTCTTTGAGAGGTGTGGAAGGACTCAAATACAAAACTTGAAACAAGCAGGTGTCTTCCCATCCCTCTGCCCAGTGTTCTATCACACATGCTAGCACAAATGCTGCATTAGCTTACTTGTCAAGCTTCATGCTTCAGTATTCAGCAGTCTCCGCTATTTGGAGAAGGTCTTGCAGTCTCCCTCAGGTGTCATTTTTCAAACTTTGATCTTATTGCATTGATCACAGAAGTCCCTTCTCAATCTCCGTGCCTCTAGTCCCATACGGGGTAACCATTTTTACTGTTTTTTTGTTTATCCTCCCAGTCTTTGTGCACACCAAACAAATGCAGATAAATATTTTGTGTTCAGAAGGAAGCTTACTATCTACACTGTCAGCATCTTGTTTCATTTTGCTTTCTTCCACTCAGCAGTATATCCTGGAGACCATTCTATGTCAGCACATAAAAGTCTCCCATGTTCTTTTGCACAGCTATATTGTGTGGCTGTGTTATAATTAATTTAACTAGTTTTCTATGGAATAGATTCCCAAATTGGGCTGTTGAGTCAAAAAGTGAATGTATCTTCGGGGGACTTGTGCTGCTTTCAGATCCACCTGCAGTGATCAACATGCCTTGTTCCCCAAAGCCTCACCTACAAATTCAAGGTCAACTTCTGTGTCCTGTCAATATTACACAGAAGAAATAATTTTCCACTATGGTTTGAATTTGATGTCTCTTATTAATAGGGTGAGGGGTGCCTGGGTGGCTCCGTCGGTTTAGCATCCGACTTCGGCTCAGGTCATGATCTCGCAGTCTGTGAGTTTGAGCCCCGCGTCGGGCTCTGTGCTGACAGCTCAGAGCCTGGAGCCTGCTTCGGATTCTATGTCTCCCTCTCTCTCTGCCCTCCCCCAACTCACATTCTGCCTCTCTCTCTCTCTCAAAATATAAATAAACATTAAAAATGTTTTTAAAAAGAGTGAGAATGAGAACTTTTGTTTAAACTTACTTAAATGCCACTGGTGTTTCTATTTCTATAAATCATCTGTTTGTTACCTTTGCCCAATTTTCTATTGGTTTGTTAGTCTTTTTTTTCATCTCAGTTTAGGGATATTATTCCTTTGTTTATAATACAAAATAAATGTTCTCAGATTTTCATCTGCTTGTGACGTCACATATGATGCTCTTTGCAGTGCAGAAGGTTTTATTTTCATATGGACAAGCTCATAAATCTCTTATTTTATGACAAGCCCCTTCCCACTCCAAAGTTATTGGGAAAAAATAATCCTCATGTTTACTCTTGTACCCGTACAGTTTGGAATTTTCCTCACATATGGCTCTAACTTCTTAATTTGACTATCCAGTTGTTTCAAGTCAGTTTTATTTTAAAGGAATAATTTAACAAAAGAAAAAGTCAATCCATTTCTTTTATGACATGAGGGAGACAATTTGGTAACTGGGTAAAACAAAAAGATCCCAGTTTCTTCCACATTTAAAGGCTGGATTTAACTGGCCAGCCTGAGCCTTTTATCCCCACATTCTGGAGTTTGGAGTTTGCTGTGTTAAGTCATTTTACCATGAGGCCTAATTGATGGAAAAGGATCAGAAGACCTATGTATAGATAAAGAAGTGCTTGTTTTCAAGAGCCTTCTGGGTAATTCATAGAGAGTACTATCCTTCTGTTACTAACTGATCTTTGAAGCACTTACATTAGAGGCCTGAACATGTGGAAGGAAAGGAAGTTAAATGTGCAAGAGAAGGATCTTAGGCCAATTAGACAGTGAAGTCTCTCCTTTTATACTGATTATGAGGAGACTCAGTACTTTTAGAAACTCACCATGCATCATTACTAAGTTAAGTTCTGTGGGGAATAGAGAAGGAACACGAGACATGGTCCTCCCCACACGGAGCTTAGAGTCTAGTTGTAGAGAAAAATTATAAACTTGAGATACATGAACTCTGATGTTTATAGCAGCACTATTTACAATAGCCAACATATGGAAGCACCTACAGATGAATGAATAAAGAAGATGTGGTAGCGATAGGCAGTGGAATATGACTCAGCTATAAAAAAGAATGAGATCTTTCCATTTGTGACAACATGGATGGACCTAGAGGGTATCGTGCTAAGTGAAACAAGTCACAGAGAGAAAGACAAATACCATATGATATCACTTATATGTGGAATCTAAAATACAAAATAACAAAACAAAAATGGACTCCTAGATACAGAAAATTATCTGTCGGTTGCCAGAGTGGCTAGGGGTTGGGAGGCAGATGAAATGGGTGAAGGACATTAAAAGAAAAACAGGGGCTCCTGAGTGGCTCAGTTGGTTAAGAATCTACCTCCTGATATCAGCTCAGGTCATGATCTCTCAGTTTCAAAAATGAGCACCACGTCAGGCTCCATGCTTAGTTTGGAGCCTGCTTGAGATTCTCTCTCTTCCTCTCTCCCTCTTTGTGCCCCCCCACTTCATGTTCATTTTCTCTGTCTCTGTCTCTGTCTCTCTCTCTCTCTCTCAAAGTAAATAAATAAACATTAAATAAATAAATAAATAAATAAATAAATAAATAGGATACAAACTTCCAGTTATAAAATAAATAAGTCATGGGGATATAACTATACTTTTCATGGGAATCATTTAGTAATGCATAAAAATATTGAATCAATGTGTTGAACACCTGAAACTTATAGAATATTGTATGAAAATTATACTTTGATTTTTAAAAAATCCACTAATAAGACCAGCTGCATATAAATAAGTTCCCAAAAGGATGATACAGAGCCTCCCACCCCTACCCATACCCGCCTGTCCCCTCTCATAACTCCTCTGTGACTTTACGTTTTGAACTATCATAGTGTCTTTCTTTCCACATCAAATAAAGTCTTATTTCTCATTTCAAGTGGAGTAGATGCTTTCAAAGTCAGAACTCTAGATTTAGGCTTCTGTCCCTCCTCTGTGATTCCATGGTACTCTAGTCTTTTTTTTTTTAACATATAAAGGGTTTCTTTTAATTTATTTATTTTTGAGAAAGAGAAAGAGAGTGAGCATGAGCAGGGGAGGGACAGAGAGAGGGGGAGAGAGAGAATCCCAAGCAGGCTCCACGTTCCACACAGAGCCCAACATGGGGCTTGATCCCATAAACTGAGATTGTGACCTGAGCCAAAATCAAGAGTTGGCTAACAACTTAACAGACTAAGCCACCCAGGTGCCCTCTTTTTTTTTTTTAATGTTTATTTATTTTTGAGATGGGGATAGAGAAAGTGCACAAGTATAGGAGGGGCAGAGAGAGAGAGAGAGAGAGAGAGAGAGAATCCCAAGTAGGCTCTATACTTTCAGCACAGAATCTGACATGGAGCTTGATCCCACAAACCATGAGATCATGACCTGAGCCAAAATCAAGAGTCAGATGCTTAACAACTGAACCACCCAGGTGCCCCAGAGGTACTCTAGTCTTACCATAACTGTCAAATTGCTACGGTCCTCATATGTCTCCCCTACTTGTTTCTTAATGGTAGGAATTGTGACCTTTTATACTGAATCTCTAGCACGTGGCAAGGGCTCACTGAATGTTTATTGAAGGCCTGGGTAACTGAATGGTCTGTGCGTTTGACATTGAGTGCCAACAGGGTTCCCAGCAAAAGGAATAAAGTAGTTATGGTGTCTTCCTGGAGGGACTTCTAGGGTGAGCCTTGAAGAGTCAAGTTTGAGTGGGCATGAAGGAGAAGGGAATTTTTCCTATGGACAAGTGAGTGAGCTGGGGAATGAAGAGAGGGTCAGAAGAGGGCAGTGACTTGCAGTGCCTGCCAGCCTTCCCCCTAGGCAGTTAACAGAACAGAAGGACATATGGTTTTATGAGACTAATTTGTAATGTAAAGCCGGTGCCAACTGGCAGTGGTTGTGATCTATGTGTGCCAGTGAGTTTGAAAGGTGAGCAGAGGGTCAGCACAGACACAAATAATGAACAGACTTGGATTTGCAGTCACTCTTCCCAGAATCTGTGCTTACATATGAATCTGTCCTATAGCCTTTGCTGAAAAACAAACAAAAAACTCACTTTCTCTCTTTCTGCTTTTATCCCCATGTCTAATAACCTAGAGATTTTGTGTTGGAAGAGAATTTGTGAGTCCTCTCATCTACTTCCCTATCACTGGAATGTAAGTTCCATGAGGGTGAAGAGTTTTGTTTTGTTTTGTGCCATAGTCTCCTAATTCCTGGCATTCAACGGACACTTTAATGAATCTTCCTCATCCTATCCTTATTCAGCCTCTGCTTGGATTCTCCCATTAGTAGGTAATTAGGGTATTCATCACTTTACAAATGATATTATTCTGTTGGAAAAAAACTCTAATTGTTCAAACTATTGTTTATTGAGTTTTTCTATGCCATACACTGGTGAAGGAAGAGGTAAGGAAAATGTGCGTACATTTGGGTTGTACAGTGTTACATAGGTGGGGAATATCCATGCATTGATGGATTGTAGATAAAGACTACACTAAGCATTCAGGGACAACAATATGAAATCCAAAATTTTCTTTGATATATAACTCAGCATTTGCTGAGATGGTGAATGAAAGAATGAATGCATGAATGAATGAATGCATGCATGCCTGAGAAAATGAATCAGTCAACCAGATATACCAGAAAATGTTCATGAATTCTTAAGAGTCAAATTACTATTCATAATATGTAGTATCACTGAGCTTCTCTGAGACTCAGTTTCTCCTCTGTCAAATAATATAATAACACCTAACTGCAAGATTTGAATGAGACAGCATATGCAACATACCTTTCTGAAAGATGCTCTTTCAGTTCAGGCTATTGTTATTACTATAAATTAATTTACCAATAAAAACTCAGTGAGGTGTAGCTCTAGTATGGAGCAGTGAGAGAAGCCTGGAAGGTGATAAATTTGGACGCTTTTCTTGTACCTAAAATGTAGTAATGAAAGGTTTTCAGAGAGAGGAAGAAAGCACATATTGGACAGGGGACCCTCATTCTAGGCCCTCCTGGACTCATCCTTGCCCTGTTTATTACTGAATAGCATTCATGTGTTTCTGGACATTGAACAACATAAGGACTAAATGTTTTGTTTTGTTCACTGTTGTATCACCAGTGCCTAGAACAGTGCCTGGCACACAAGAGGCACTTAATAAATATTTGTTAAATGAGCAAAAGGCATTGGTCCTGAAATAAGTCATTCTCTTCACTAAAAACCCAAAGCATAAATGAACAGATTCTCTGTTACCTTTCTCAAAAGGAAAAAAAAAGGCTTTAAAAAATTATCATTTCAGTGCCATAAAATGTCTCTTTAGTTCTCCTTGTAGTGCAAAGTTCACACACATAATACAGTTAAATTACAAATGTTTTTCAGCATAATACCAGTTGGATCATAAGATGAACAAAATTATGGGCTAAAACTGCTCTTTAAGCTCTGCATTTGTTGAAAAAGAAAAAGCAAATGAGTTTAATTCCTTGGTCCCAGAATGAGATGATATTTAGCCTGGATAATGCTCCTAGATTTACAACTAACTATGTAAAATTATACTTTTCCTCTTTTTTCCATTCTTTAAATGACTGTTAAAATGTGCCATGCTGCTGAGCATTATTTTTGAAAAGAAATTTGATAATGACTTTGGGGGAGAGTGTAGTGTTCTACCTCTTCAGAACACTATACCTTGAGTCTAAGAACACCTGTTTCTAGAGTTACATTTAAAGGGAAGGTTGATATGAGATTCTCTGAAAAGGATGTATGCTTTTAGAAGAAAGAAGCTTCAGTTAATGTTGAAGTGGCAACGATAGGCATTCTTGTCTTATTGCTGGTTTTTAAAGGGGTTACTTCCAATGTTTCTTAGGATGATGATGTTCATTATAACTTTTTTGGTAAATTAACTTTATCAGGTTAGAGATATTTTCTTTTAACCCTAGTTAACAAAGAACCCTAGTTTTTTTTTTAATTTAATCATTTATTCATGTTGATTTTTTTTTATCAGAAGGTATATATGCATCTATTTGGATAATCATGTGATTTTTACCTTTAATCTCTTAATAAAGTAAAAGATACTTATATATTTTAACGTTTATTTATTTTTGAGACAGAGAGAGAGCATGAACAGGGGAGGGTCAGAGAAAGAGGGAGACACAGAATCTCAAACAGGCTCCAGGCACTGAGCTGTCAGCACAGAGCCCGACATGGGGCTCGAACTCACAGACTGTGAGATCATGACCTGAGCCGAAGTCAGACGCTCAACCAACTGAGCCACCCAGGCCCCCCAAAAGATACTTATATATTTTAAATGTCAAACCAGCTTTACATCCTTGGGATTAACCTAATCTAGCTACATTATAATGTATTTTGTATGTATTGATAAATTTTGTTAGCTAATAGTTTGCTAAAGATTTCTACATCCATATTTATGTATTAACCCATTTAATTATTATTATTTTATTTATTATTAATTCATTTTATTAAATGGGTGGGAAATGGCTCAGTGTTGTTATTTTCTTATGCTTTCTTTACCTCGTACTTTCATGTACTTTACTACCAAAGTAATACTGGTTACATAAAATGAGTGGAGAGTATTCCCTGTTTCTGTTATTTTTTAAGAAGTTGTATAAGTTAGAATGATCTAATCTTTGAAAAAGTGTAAAAAAAACTTACTTATATATGAACCTGATATATTCTTTGTGGAAAGATTAGTGATTGCTTCCATTTCATTAATAGTTATAAAGTTTTTCAGGCTCTCTATTTCATCTTCTGTCAGTTCTGATAAATAATATAAATTTTTATGGGAATATGGACCTTTGGTCTAAGTTTACATGTTTATTGACATACACCAGTTGATTGAATTTGCTTATTATCCATTTAATTCCTACTATATATGTAGTTACATCCCCTTTTTTACTAATAATATAAGTTACTTAACCTTTTCTGTTTAAATCAAGCTAACCATTGATTTGTCAAATTTTAAGTCTCATCCAAGAATTAATTTTAACTTTGCTAAACCTAATATTTTTAATTCCTATGTTATTGATTTCTACTCTTATTTTTTATCATCTCCCCTTCTTTCATCTTTATTTGGTTATATTCTTATTCTTCTAATTATTTCACAACATGTAGCTTATTCATTTTTTATGTTTCCACGTTTGTTTTATCTCCTCTCTTTCCTTTTTTGTGATCAAATATTTTTGGTTTTTGGAGTTGTTTTTTTTTTTCTTTTCTTTTTGTATACCACTATTTCTTTCCTTTAGTTTAGATGTTATAGATATGTCCATAGAAAACCCTAAAGAATTCACCGAAAAAATTTACTAGAAATAGCAGGAAAGTTTTACAAGGTGACTGGACACAAGATCAATATAAAAGAGTTTACTGTATTTCTAATAACAATAACAATTAACTAGAACTATAACTTTTAAAAATTCCTTTTGAGTTGAGTGAAAAGAAAGGTTGCTTAAACCAGATGCAGAAAGCATTAAAAGCACATGAAAATTAAGAACTTCTGTTCATCAGTGGATACCTTATAAAAAAAAGAAATCCAGAATACAAACTAAGAAATGAGACTGGCATCGCATATAGCTAACAAAGATTAGCACCATGCATATGTAATGATTTCCTGTAGGTTAATAAGAAAAAGATAAGGATTTAAGAGATAAAAGGTCCAACAACATGAAAAGGCATTTTAAAGAATAGAAAAAATTATATGAGTAGTAAACACATGAAGAGATGCTTAACTAGGTTAGTAATCAGGAAAAGTTTTATGAAGACAGCATTGAAATACCATTTTATATGTATTTAATTGACAAAAATTTAAAAATCTGATAATGTGTTGTGTTGAAGAATGACATAAATTGCAGGATCTCTTTTGCACTTCTTTTGAGAGTGTAAATGTGAGAATCACCTTGAAAAAGAATTTGGCATTGTTTTTTAAGAGTGATTGTTTTTATGCTCCTTTATCCACTGACTTCACTCTCAGAAACATGCCCTTGTGATCTTCTAGCACATGGGTGCCAGGAAGGTTGCCCTAGGCTATCCACAGCAGTTTGTAATTGTAAAAACATCTGGGAACCTCCAGAATGTTCATTGGCATGTTAATGGAAAAACAAATTGTGCCATATTCACACAGTAAAATATTATGCAACAGGGAAATGGAAAGAACCATAGCTAGAACCAAGTCTATGGAATTATTTAAGTAACATATTTAATGAATAATGCAAGTCTCACAAGAATGTTTGTAGTATGATATCCTGTTTATAAAGTTCAGTAACAATAAAATTAAACAACATTATTTATCATACCTATGTATGTGACAAAACTAACAAAGAGAAAAGCAAGAAATGATAACAACAGGATTTATCATAGTGGTTACATAGGGAAGTCAGAGGATGGCATACAGAAGAACAAGTAGGCAGACATAAGCAATTTTAAAACATCCTAGTCCTTGGATTAGGTAGTGGTTCCACAGTAATTCATTATAGTATAATAAATAAATATCATTAATGAAAAAGGACCATGTGTAGTCCAATAATTTGTCATGAATATTAGATTGTGATTAATCCCATTCTGGGAATCTGAGAGCCAAGTTTTTTTAAATCTGTTTTATATTAAAATAACTGTAGGAAAAGTGACCATTAAAGAATAGCCTGATCTGAGACCTCTAGAATTCTAGAACTTTCCAGTGTTCCATTTTTTATGAGTTGCACACCCACAAATTATCTACCTCCAATTTTTGCCTTTTGCAACATTCTTAGATGTTAGAAGGACTCATTTTCTTGTTAAGCAGGCTTCACACCCAGTGTGGAGCCCAACATGGATCTCACAACCCTGAGATCAAGACCTGAGCTGAGATCAAGAGTCAGAGGGGTGCCTGGGTGGCTCAGTTGGTTAAACTTCCCATTTCCGCTCAGGTCATGCTCTCACAGTTTGTGAGCTCAAGCCCCGCATTGGGCTCCCACGTTGGGCTCCCGCGTCAGGCTCTGTGCTGACAGCCCACAGCCTGGAGCCTACTTTGGATTCTGTGTCTCCCTCTCTCTCTGCCCCTCCACTGCTCATGCTCTGTCTGTCTCTCCAAAATAAACATTAAAAAAAAAAAAAGGGTCAGATAGATGATCAACTGACTGGGCCACCCTGGCACCTCATGGACTCTTAATCAGTATTAAATGCCACATTCTTTTTAGTTACAAGTCACATATTACCCTAGGCTCCTTATATTCTTCTAGGCCAGAATCAGTATCAGAGAGTGTTATGCTTGAGTGTCATAATGCCATTCTTTTTTTTTTTTTTTTTCAACATTTATTTATTTTTGGGACAGAGAGAGACAGAGCATGAACGGGGAAGGGGCAGAGAGAGAGAGGGAAACACAGAATCGGAAACAGGCTCCAGGCTCCGAGCCATCAGCCCAGAGCCTGACGCGGGGTTCGAACCCACGGAGCACGAGATCGTGACCTGGCTGAAGTCGGACGCTTAACCGACTGCGCCACCCAGGCGCCCCCATAATGCCATTCTTTTAATCTTCCCTTTTATTGTCTTTCCTTTTGCTCTAGTGCTCTTTTGTTTGTTTGTTTTAATTTTTTTTAACGTTTATTTATTTTTGAGACAAAGAGAGACAGAGCATGAACGGGGGAGGGTCAGAGAGAGGGAGACACAGAATCTGAAACAGGCTCCAGGCTCTGACCTGTCAACACAGAGCCCGACGCGGGGCTCAAACTCACAGACCGCGAGATCATGACCTGAGCCTAAGTCGGCCGCTTAACCGACTGAGCCACCCAGCTGCCCCTCTAGTGCTCTTTTGTATTGCCTTTCTTGCCTCACAAGACCAGCTTTCCCCATTGCTTATTCATTCTTTCATGTCATGTTGGATACTGGGAAGTAGCTAACAGTAGCCTGAACCAAGAGTCAAATTAGATAGGAAGGGTGCTGGCAAAAACCCCAGATCATATAGTCCAGTAATCCCACCTATAGAAGTCAGTTCAGCTAATCAAGACAGACAATCAGGTAGGCAAGAAGCTCAGTGCTGAGGTGGCAGTAGATCATGGAGAGGGAGCAAAGATCAGGAGGAAAAGTTATAGGTAACTTGGGGGTTCTAGGTACCCTCAGTGGGGCAGTTCAGGGTAGAAGGGAAGAATGAAGACTTTACTTAATACAGCCTCTTCTTGGTTCAGATGAGATCCAATGTCACACAGTGAGTTTGCCAGCACCAGAGCTAAGTCTCCCTAATCCCCCGATCCAGCTTCTTTTCATCAGCAGAACAAAAAAGGTGCTACAGGGAAGTGAGTTTTATATTCAGCCAGTGGTCTGCCAGATCAAGGGCTTCCTATAGTCCTTTGCTTCAGTATCAGCTCTGTCTTAATGGAAGATGGGCTTGACCCTCAGAAAGCAAGTAGGGATATCTAAGAGGAGAGCAGTGGACAGAGAGGGAGTGCATGAGCTCTTTCTTTCATTCAGGAAAAACCAATCTTAAGAAAATATATATACATAGATGTTATATGTTTGTATATGTACATATATATGTATATATGTGATATTTCTATGTATATATATTTATATATTTTGTACATATATTATTCTGTATATCTATTTATATAATTGTTTCTAAAGTATTTATTAACACACACATATACATATATATATATATATATATATATATATATATATATATATATATCAGAGGTATAGCAGTGTAAACTGCTTAAAGTAAGTTTCCAAGGTGGAAGTCCTAGGTGCTAGTCCCAACTCTGCCATTCTATAACAATGGAGAAATCACTACTCCTCCGGGCCTCAGTGTCTTCCTCATTATAAAACAGAAGTGTTGGACTATACAAATTCTAAAGGTTTTTCTAGCTTACAGACATCTCTTCTAAAATGTGAGCATCATCAGTTTTAAAGACAAGCTCTTGGGTCTTCCTTCTTCTTCATTATTTGTTTCATTTCCTTCCAGTATTTTCCATGTACAGGTGAATACCTCCTAATTCAGAATTTGATACGACTGGGACTTTGCACAGCAATTTACATGAAACCTGACTAGACTTTTCTATGAAGATATGATTATGAAAGAGTTCTCAAGGTGGAAAAGATATTAAATATGTCAAATAATACTGAAAATTAACCTTTGGAGTAATCTGAAGGACACTGAATATCTTGACAGGAGAAATAGCAGTTGAGTGATAGGTCAGTATTCTGATTAGGGAGAACTCAAGAAAGAGTAGGATGAGAGGAATTGGAGACAGTAAGTATATATAAAACTTTTAAGTATTTTTGCAATAGGGCATAGATAAATGGGGCACTGGAGAGGGCTTTTTTAAAAAACTAGGAGAAATTGCCAAACATTGTATGCTGATGGAAATAATCCAGGAAAGTTGGAGAAAAATTGATGTTGTTGGAGATGTGTACAAGGGTGGGGGGGAGAGTTGTTCTTAGAGAGGAGCATGACGTTCATCCATGATGACTAGAGGGTAGGAGAATTTATGGGCAGATGCAGTTAGATATGATATGGGCAGGACCTTACAAAAATTCTCTTCTGATTGCTTCTGTTTTCTCAGGAAAATAGCAGGGTCATCAGCTGAGACTAAATATTGTTAAGGATGTATTGAAATTTTGAAGAAAGAAGAGAACGTGTGAAACAGTCTAGAAGAGGGGGGACTAGAAAAATTATGAGGATTGTCAGCTTGAAGCTAGTATTTGTGAATTAAATGAGGCCAATAAGCAGGGTTTTGTATTTATCTATTTGCAGATTCAGCAGCAATAATGAAATAGGCAGAGAGCTGGACTTAATGTTAAGTTGGGTTTGGGTCAGATGGTACAATTAAGAAAGGAGCCCGATTCTGTGTCTCCCTCTCTCTCTGCCCCTCCCCCGTTCATGCTCTGTCTCTCTCTGTCCCAAAAATAAATAAACGTTGAAAAAAAAAAAAAAAAAAGAAAGGAGCAACAGAGTTGACGGTGTTTGAAAGAAAGTGATAGCAAAGATAAATCTTAGAGACAAAGCTGAATAAGAATTTAAATTTGATGATAGTTATATTTTAAAAATAAATAATTAGGATAAAATAAAATAAAATCTAAATAAATAAATAAATAAATAAATAAATAAATAAATAAATGTAAATTAAAATTACTCATAAAACAGAACTAATAAATCTTATCTGACAACTTAAAAGAATGGAACTGTGGACATGAAGGATACTAGGAATCTTAAAAAATTTGTAGAATTAATGGATGTTGGATTCCAATCAAAAGATTGTTAGGTTAAAGTATTAGAAGAAGTAATCTGGTAAACAAGGAAACTGAGAGAGTGAGAAATTTAAAATTGAGGTTCTTGAGGTGTTCACTAGGTGGTGGTGGAAGTGGGTAGAAGACAAGATCTATAGAAAAGAGAAGACACATAGGATGCCTGGGTGGCTCAGTCGGTTAAGCAACTGACTTCAGCTCAGGTCATGATCTCACGGTTTGTGGGTTTGATGCCCGCGTCTGGCTCTGTGCTGACAGCTTAGAGCTTGGAGCCTGTTTCAGATTCTGTGTCTCCCTCTCTCTCTCTCTCTCTCTTTCTCTGCCCCTTCCCCACTTATGCTCTCTCTGTCTCTCAAAAATAAATATTTTTTAAGTTTAAAAAATAATAATAAATAAAATAAAATAAAATAAAATAAAATAAAATAAAATAAAATAAAATAGAAAAGAGAGAGAGAACACCAGGGTGTTCAAAGGAACATCTACATGGACATTGAAATCATCAAGATTTGTGAATAGAGTTGTATTGGAGAGTGTGATAGTGAACCACAGTCTTTAGTAAATTAGAATAAATGACCAGGAAATCCATAGATGATTATAAAAAGGACGGGAAATGGGTGGCAGTCAGACAGCATGAAAATCAATCCTGGGGCAACAAGAAAGGAGAGAAAGATACGTACTCCACCTCCAGGTCCAGTGATACAAAGGATATAGGGAAGAAAGTAGCCACCACTTGAGAGGACTCCATGGGAAGTCATTTCCCCAGAGGTCTGATTTCTGTTAGAAATAGAAGGTTGGGGCACCTGGGTGGCTCAGTTGGTTAAGTGTCCAACTTTGGCTCAGGTCACATCTCGCATTTCTTGACTTTGAGCTGTGTGCGTTGAGCTGTGTGCTGATAGCTCAGAGCCTAGAGCCTGCTTCAGATTCTTTTGTCTCCCTCTCTCTCTGCCCCTCCTCTCTCTCTCTCTCTTTCTCAAAAATAAACATTAAAAAAAAAAAAGAACTAGAAGTTTTTTTTATTTTTTTAACATTTATTTATTATTGAGAGACAGAGCGTGGGCGTGGGCGGGGGGGTGGTGCGATGCAGAAAGAGAGGGAGACACAGAATCCCAAGCAGGTTCCAGGCTCTGAGCTGTCAGCACAGAGCCCAACGCAGGGCTTCAACTCACAAACCGCAAGATCATGACCTGAGCCGAGTCGGACGCTCAACTGACTGAGCCACCCAGGCGCCCCCCAAAAAAGAACTAGAAGTTTAAGTGAATACTCAGAAAGGAGGTTGAGATTATATAAGATAATTTTTCTATTAATTAGCGTTGGGTTTCAAGAGCACAGGGGCATAGGAGGGGTGGCAAATTGATCCTTAAAGGAGGTTATACAGACCCAAATGAACGTAATAGTCTAGGGAATTATGAATGACCTCAGAGCCTTAAGGTTCCTGTGGTTAGTAATAAAAACACGTGTATGGGGCTCAATGAGATTAATTATGAGATTCCAAAGAAAATAATAATGGCAAGACTGTGGATATTATTGTGTTGTAAAGAGGATAGTAGAGGTCTTTCCAGAAGCATTCTGCCAGTGATGATGTGGAGTTGCAGGGTAGTGCATTCTTATCTGAAGAACTTTTTCCTCTAAACTTCTCCCGACAATGGTGGTACGGAGATGAGTGGAGGAGTGGTTTTGCTAGGAGCTTTCAGAGCTTCTGAAAGAGATATAGAGACCAAAGGAAGGATACTCTTACCATTCATGGTGGAAAAATTCTTTAAAAAGCAGGCATAGGCTGTATCTAGATGACCCAGTACAGAGTAGAGATGAATGAAAGGATTTAATTTGTTTTCTTCTAAATGTTCAAAATGGAAAAGACATGTGACTTGAAATATGTCTGGAATATATTGGAATATAGACTTGGAATATAGACTAGCCTTAGGTTATACCCCAAAACACAATAAGTCAATCAAGAGAAAAGTCTCTTTCCCTCTCAATTACAGTCCAGAAGTAGGAAGATGATTTCTGCTGGCATTGCTCCATAAGGCCATCCAGATACTTCTGTTCCTTTTGTTACTTCACCACCTGCTGGGGTATTAACCTCATTCTTACAGCCAAAGCTGACTCACCAGCACCTCATCCATATTTCAGTGCCCAGAAAGGGAAAAAGAGGAATGAGAGGACAAAGCTCTCTATTTTATGTATATGCCCTCAATGATACACATATGGCTTCACTCAGGTCCCAGCAGTCAGAACTTAGTTATATTACTATACCTATATGCAAAGGTACTTATGAAATGTGGTCTGTAGGTGGGAAAAAATAATCCAATTAAACCTCAGGAGGTTCAAATATTAAAAGAAAGAATAGCATATTAGATATTGGGTGACAATTGTCTTTGTCACAGTTGTGATCACATATGAATAAGGAATGACTTTAAATAATCATTGTATATTTATCTAACAAATTAGAACTTAGACATCCAAGGACTGCATGGGTGGCTCACTCAGTTAAGTGTCTGACACTTGATCTCAGTTCAGGTCATGATCTCGTGGTTCATGGGTTCAAGCCCTGTGTTGGACTCTGTGCTAACAGAGCCTACTTGGGATTCTCCCTCCCTCTCTCTCTCTCTCTCTCAATCTCAATCTCAATAAATAAATAAATAAACTTAAAAGAAAAGAACTTTGGGGCACCTGGGTGGCTCAGTTGGTTAAGCATCTGACTTGGGCTCAGGTCATGATCTCACAGTTTGGGAATTTGAGCCCTGTTGTGGGGCTCTGTGCTGACAGCTTGGAGCCTGGATCCTGCTTCAGATTCTGTGTCTCCCTCTCTTTCTGCCCTTTCCCCTCTCGTGTTCTGTCTCTCTCTCTCAAAAATAAATAAACATTAAAAAAAAAAAAGAACCCTGGGACACTTGGGTGGCTCAGTCGGTTAAGCATCCAACTTTGGCTCAGGTCATGATCTCACAGTTCATGAGTTTGAGCCCCGCATTGGGCTCTATGCTGAAAGCACAGAGCCTAGAGCCTGCTTCGGATTCTGTGTCCCCCTCTCTCTCTACTCCTTCCCCAATCACACTCTGTCTCTGTCTCTCTCAAAAATAAATAAACATTAATTTTTTTTTAATTTTTAAAAAATAAACAAAAAGAACTTAGACATCTAAATGAGTGCCAGGAATTATACATTTATGTCAGTAATGCTGAATTTATTCAAAATACTATTAGAGATTAAAAGACTATGAACTTTTGGTGTGCCTAGGTGGCTCAGTTGGTTAAGCATAGACTCATGATTTTGGCTCAGGTCATGATCTCGTGGTTCATGACTTCAAACCCCACATCAGGCTCTGTGTTGACAGCAATGATTACACAAAATAAGTGCTGGAAAAAAAATGTTTATTGAGTGAATGAATGAATGAATGACTCAACCAATTCATGTCTATTCATTTCAATTGAGAAGGAAAATCCAGCTCATTAATTAATATGATGTCCATATTCCCTTCAGGGGAGCATATATCTTCATCCACTGGAAGTGAATTTGGATTTTGGAATCAGCATCATTCGGATGCAAATCTGGCGAATCCAGGCAATAATACCATCTTTGGTCAATACCAAATGTGACTATGAAGTAATGAGTCTGATAAACTGATTCGGAAAAGAACCTCAGAAGAAAATATTCCAAAGTGAATTATTAGAATAAGTTTATATATGTCTAAGGTGACTATATTGAAAAGAACAGCATTTGCTTGGATGCAAACAACTGAGTATGCCAGCTATTTGAAAATTTTTCACAATCTTATGGGAAATCTAACAATAAAGAATATTTTTTATCTTCAATTGGAAACAGACTAGAAAATCCTAGAAATCACTCGGTAAGTCAGAGATTCCTAGTCACAGGTTCCTAGACCTATAGTGATCCTGGAAGAAAGTAATGGGGATGCTTGGGAATGATAGCTAAAGGTAATCTCCATAAGGAAACTTAGTGACATGGAGGAGACAGTGGGTTTGATGATGATGGTGGTAGGCAAGATATGATGACGAAAAACAGAAAAGACAAGAACTAGAAATTGATAAGTGTTCTGTAAGTGGTGTGAAAAGACTGCCATTCCCTCACAGTGTGTGAGCCTTGGGGACTATTTGGATTCGGAGTCCAAACTCTTAGGGGAAGATAATTGTATCTCAAGGGCTCTCTTGCACCTCTAGGCTGACCTGTTTACGGCTTGTTAGTCTTGCTTCTTCCACCTCTTTCCCCAAGGCCAACTAATCATCTAAAATGTCTTCCCATTGCTTGGGAGGTAGGTAGAGAAGAAGCTGAAGTTTCCTTTCATTTCTGGGTCCTTAGCATCCAAGAGTGGCACCAGGGAGCAGCTGTCATTCCTCATTGCCCATCACAAACTCTGCCAAATTGACACTGGCTGGGAGGTCCTTAGAGGATGCATTACGTCCACTGCCTTCTTATATTTTATTTTTTCCTATGGCACATAAACACTTTTAATGATGACCCATTCTTGTGTGAATGGGAGTAAATTTATTCCCCAAAATGGAAGGACACATTCTTTTATTCCCAGCAACTGTTCAATTCTACGCAGTTCACTTAATTGGGGAACATTTGAGGCCATTTGTCAAAAAGTCTGACAGATGTAGCCATTGTGAATCACAGCACAGCGCAATACAATCATCCCTATATCATTTGTCATCATGTATTCTTCATTCCTTTAACTTTCAAAATGGAAACTTAGGGTAGATTTCAGGTTCCCTCTAGTTGGCCCTGGGAAACCCAGTGTTGACTTCTAACGTCACCATTTTTATCTTTGGGATCAAAGAATGATGCTTTGAATTGTCAAATTAGGTAGGAAACATGCCATAGAAATAAGTGTTGTTGTTTTTTTTTCTAAAGACAGCAAAACTATTTGTGTTTTTCTACCTGTATCAGCTCCTTCAGAGCTGAAACCACATCTTAATCCCTGTGCCCAGCACCTTGCACAGTGTCTGGCATAACATTAGGGACTTTCAAATGATTGTCCAGCACTTCGTGTGTAGGAAAGGGGTCCATGCAGCAGCAGCTGATGGAACAGTTTGGTTTTACAATTGATTCACTATGAGATTGTAGCTAAGAGCTGTCTTCTCTCACTCATTATGGCAGCGGTTCTCAAATTTGAGTGTGCATCAGAATCACATGGAGGTTTGTTAATACATGGATTAATACACAGTTAGCATACTCCCAAAGTTTTGGTTCTCTGGGACCAGAGTAGGGCCCTAGAATTTACATTTCTAACTAGTTCCCAGGTACTGCTGATATTGCTGGTCTGGGGATCACAGGTTGAGACATACTGCTCTGACTACTCTGCATTAGTCCTCATGCTAAACATGATAAAACTGAACCATAGAAAAGTTCAATGACTTGTCCATCACATAGCCATATTCATATTTTGGCAGGTCTGCCAAATATGGCTGCCTTTTATGCTCTAAAGAGTCATTTTGAAGATGAAAGCAGGTTGTATAATTTTACACTGGTGCTATTTTGATCTCCAAAAAAATTAATACAAAATTTAAAAGATAAGTAAAAAAGCACAGAATGAGTTTGGTCTTTTCAAAGCAGGAAAAGATACACAAGTGTCTGTGTATTATTAGGTCCTAAAATGTGTGAACTCCAGAAACCCATCAAACTGGTTGACAAAACACTTCTGTGCTACTGAATTATGGTTGGAAGCTGTTTTGTCCTCTGGAATTGTACTGTCAGTTCATAAAGACATGGTCTGCATAACCCATTAGCATATTCTTACCAGCGAAAGGCTCAGAAGTAAGCAGTGAGCTCCCACAATGTGAGGTTTGAAATATAGGCTAATAAAAGGCACAAAATGACAATTTACTCATAAAAGTTTGAAGCCACTGTTCATATTTTCCACATTTTAACAAGCAGGCAGAAAACCAAACCTACACAGCTATGATTAATCTATTTTAAAGAAGGAAAAGTGAAAGTTTGATGGGAAGAAAAACGTTTTCCCTAACAACTGATTTGAAAACCAAAAAGACTTTCCCTTTCTCCTGTTGGCTTGGAAACAGCCATTTCTCCATATTTCTTGAATTATTTTACTTTCCCAAAGGGTTTCAACTTATATTTAAATAAAAAGTCATTTCCTGGTTTTCTACAGTCTGGAAAATAGATCAACTATATTAAAATGAAAAATGTCATCATATATACACTTAGCTTTCTTCAGGATATGGAAATTTTTTCCATAGATGGTACCTGAAGATGGTACCTTAAGCTGACCTGTGGAAGCCTCTAGAAAAATCACAAAAGGCTCAACAGAAAACAATGATGCCATTTTTTCTTTCTATTTTTGTTAGTGTTTCCAGTGTTGTTTTCATATCCTGAGAAGCCTGTAAGTTTCAGAACAGAAAAGGACCTAATATGACATTCTCTCAGGGGGTCCAGTATTTTTAATAATAAAGAATGACAAAGATGATTTGGATAGTTTGCGATTTACAGCTCTGCAGTTTAAATGCACGAAATTGGGGCACTTGGGTGGCTTTGTCAGTTAAGTGTCCAACTCTTGATGGGGTCATAAGATAAAGCCCCACATGGGTTTTCTCTCTCCCTCTCTGCCCCTCCCCCACTTATGCTCACTCATTCTCTCTTTCTCTCTCAGAATAAATAAACATTTTAAATATAAATGCACAAAATTTCCCAAAGTAAAATATAAACTTAAGTGGCACTTATCATGGTGTTTGGTCTATACTGAACTGCATATATCCTCTGAGCACATCCTGACAGACAACACAAGGACAGCTCTCCATTTAAGGGACCGTAGTTAGAAGCATGGGGACATGAGACCATCCACCATTCAGAGATCTATATTATTTGCTCTCTTTTATGTTTTTTAATGTTTATTTATTTTTGAGACGGAAAGAACAGAGCATGAGCAGGGGAGGGGCAGAGGGAGAGGGAGACACAGAATCTGAAGCAGGCTCCAGGCTCTAAGCTGTCAGCACAGAGCCCGACCGCAGGGCTTGAACTCACGGACTGTGAGATCATGACCTGAGCTGAAGTCAGACGCCCAACAGACTGAGCCACCCAGGCGCCCCTGCTCTCTTTTAATTATTCTAGTGTGACCTACTTATGGATGGTTAATGTAATCATATAAAGCATTGCCAACTGTCAATCTAGGAGAATTACTCCTTAGTTTTGATTTCTCTCCCTCAATTCTGAGAGCTTTTAATATCTGTCCACATTTATGGTCAGTGAATATAGACAATTTAACTTTTTTCTAATGATCCCAATAAAAAGACTATGAGCTCTAGAATCTGAACGCCCTTTCTGTCCTTACATAAACTCCTTAACTTTGCTAAACCTCAGTTTTGTCACCTCTATAATGGGCATAAGAGAATCTACCTCCATTAAGTTATGGAATCACAAGGAGATGATGTATATGGGGCTTCTATCACAGTGCCTTGAACACAGGAAGTATTTAATAGGTGTTTGCATGATCACTATCTCTACATGGGCCAATTAGCTTTTAATAAAATAATAGCATTAGCTGTTCACAAAAATTGTAGCATCCCAATGCTAGTAAGCTTTTTGTACATGTAAACTCCTGGTCATAAGGAGGACTAGACTGTATAGAATGGATCAACCAAAAGAAACCTATATGTGCTACTGAAAAATAGAAGTCATTAAATTTTCCCTTCTGTGGGGTCGTCATGGCCTCATTTTTATTCAAAGCCAATACATTTTATTTGTTCATTCTCTGTCCATGTAAATTCATAATTGCAACTTTAAAATAAATATATGCACATTTGTTGCCAACTAATTTCCCTAAGTGTTTAATGTAAAAAACAAACAAACAAAACCATGATTTATTAGCTTTGGGTTGAGTGAAGCCAAAATACTCAATGAAAGTTAACTGCTAGTATAGGTGGTATATGAAGACACATCTAATCTTCAATAGAAAAAGGAATTCAACAAAGCTAAGAAGGATATACATTTCTGAAGTGAGATGATTTTAAAGGTTTTAAGAGTTAAAAGAAATGAAAAACAATAGAACATTAGGAAAGATATAAAATTGTAAATTGTATAGTGTAAAAGGTTAAAAGTCAAATGGGGGAAATGTAAAGGTACATGAGCTGAAGTTAATAGGAATAGCAAAAAGTATCCTTATGGCCTGTTTCAAATACAGGCACAATTTTATACGATATGGGAATTCTCTATGGCTTACTTTTTTTTTTTTAATCATTCCCACCTTATGCACCAAAGGTCATAGTATGTAACCAGTAGAATTAAGACTGACACATTTCCTCTTGATAGAGGCAGTTCCATTGAAAATTTGTCATGACCCATCATTTAATTAGGTATTATGAGGCACAAGTGGGCTCTATGGCCAGGAATCAAGCAAGGAATAAAAAGAAGCTCTAGAATCAAAAGGCCATTTCTACCTTACAGACATAGTAAGCTCTGACATCTACATCCTTCTAGATTGTTTTTTCCATCACTGAACCAGGTTTCTCTCGATATACCTTCTGGGGCAGAAACGATGTTCATTCTGAGATTTTTTTTTTTCTCCTTACCAAGAAAATATCAAATGGCCTTTTCCATTCCAAGATGAGACTTCTTCCTCCATTATAATCAAAACCTGACCCAAGTGGGACCATGCTGGAGTTCGGGGGAGAGCACATGAGTTCATCTTTGACTCAAATTTTTGGACCAACCTTAACTTTCATGATGCAATAGGGACTCCAAGAAGAGCGGGTTCAAATGGGTTGGTCATATTCTGATCATTATGCCAGATGGCCCTCTGGTTGGCATGAGTTTAACTCGGTCTGTAACTCCCTCATTTGCATATCATCCCTAAGTGAGAGAAGAAAGTTAAGCCCTTTATATTTACAGCCTTCCAGTTATATTCCACTTGCGTGCTGTGGGGAGAAATTCTAGGTAGAAGTAGAATTTTGTGCCTAATTCTAGCATTTTCAAATTTTAAGGGAGAATTGAATTTGAATATGTTTTTAAAGAGAAAGAACCTTGGAACTCTAAGAGTTTTGAGCCAAGTACACATTTGCAAGGAAATGTTGATTACAATTTTCTACCACTCATGGAGTGAGCCAACAAGGGAAACAGGGTAACTAACACATTAGCACAGCTTAGCATCAAAAGCTTTCTACAAATGTTGCACTCCATCATTTCCTGATACTCTAAATATAACTTCCTTTCTGATTATTTTCCTTTTCAAATGAATTATTTTTTTTAATATTTTATAAAATTAATGCAACCATAATTTCACAATTTCACATGGCACAGTTAAACCAAAGTTTTTTTTTTAATCTTCATCACGTTTTTTTTAATGTTTATTTAGTTTTGAGAGAAAGAGACAGAGACAGAGCATTAACAGGGAAGCGGCAAAAAGAGACAGGGAGACACAGAATCCAAAGCAGGCTCCAGGCTCTGAGGTGTCAGCACAGAGCCCACCACAGGGCTCAAACCCACAAACTGCGAGATCATGACCTGAGCCAAAGTCAGACGCTCAACCGACTGAGCCACCCAGGCACCCCTTCAGCATCACATTTTTAAGTCCAATAAAAAAAAATGACTTAAAAAAAGCTTGCTTTACTTCTCCTCAGCAGTTAAAAAAACAAACAAAACACCTAATAAGCATGTGATGATAAACCTAGAATTTTAGTGCCTTAAAATGGCTTCTGTTAATGATAACAGATATTTTAGAGAGTATCAAGTATTTATTAGTCTCCTAGGTCTGCTGCAAACTGTAATGAAACACCACAAACTGAGGGGCTTAAAACAACAGAAATGCATTCTTTCGGGGTGCCTGGGTGGCTCTATTGGTTGAGCCTGAGGCTCTTGATTTCTGCTCTTGATTTGTTTGAGGGATTGAGCCCTGCATCAGGCCCTGCACTGACAGTGTGGAGCCTGCTTGGGATTCTCTATCTCCCTCTCTCTTTCTTCCCCTCCCCTGTTAGCTCTCATCTCTCTCTCTCTCTCTCTCTCTCTCTCTCTCTCTGTCTCTTTCTCTCTCAAAATAAATAAATAAACTTAAAAAAATGAAAAGAAAAGAAATGCATTCCTTCACAGTTCTGGAGGCCAGAAGTCTGAAATCAGGATATTAGCAGGGCCAACTACTAGCTTCTGGTAGTTGCCAACAGCCCTTAGGATTCCTTATGTTGCAGCCACACAACACTCCTCTTTGTCTCTATCGTCACATGGCTGCCTTCCCTCTGTATGTCTGTGTCTTCACATGGCATTCCCTCTGTGTGTGTGTCTCCCTGTATCTCTCCACATCTTCTCCCCTCTGTGTATGTCTGACTCTCTTCCTCTTCTGATAAGGACACTAGTTGTACTGGATTGAGGACCCATCTTATTCTAACATGACTCCTTTTAACTTGCATCTGAATTACATCTGCAAAGACTGTATTTCCAAATAAAGTCACATTCACAGGTATCAGAGGCTAGCATATCTTTTTAGGGGACACATCAACCCATGAGAATACTCAAGGTCAAAAAGCAAAGATGACAGGATAAGTATTAAGACTTTCAACTTCAATAGGAAGAAATCAGGTTTGACTTACTGAGTTCTTAGGATTTATCAATATCAGGTCCCTTAAACAAGAGGTCATCCATAGCTGTAATGCTGGCCAGAAGTTGGTGGTGGGACAATAGCTCTAGACATCTCAGATATATTTTTCTACTTTATATAATCGAAACAAGTAAACCAAAGGATTTTATCTACAAACTATCTGGTTCCCTTTCACTAATGCGAATTTCAGAGTATTTCAGCATCGTGTACAAGTGCACTAAACATAGGTACCAAGGAAAGTTGCCTGAAAAGGACAGATGTAGGGTTGTGAACATGGGAAAGAAAAAAATCAGAGTACAGTTCACTCACTAACTTAGCTTGTTTCACAACTACCAAGCAACACTGTGGCTTACAGTTAGTTTCCATTTTGAACATGTATATTAATTTAAATAGAAAAGTGTTTATATGTTTATTTGTATTCTTAATAATGCAACTAATTATTCCTTTGTGTTGCTTGTTTTTCACAGTCTGGTATAGGCTTATCATTCATATTCACTGATTCAAGAGTATTTATAAAGTTCATTCTATTTAGTTGGTAGCATTCTAGGCATTGAGAGCAAAGCAAATTAAAAATAAAAAAGGTGAAGCCCCTGCCTGTATGGATTTAATGTTTTATAGAGAAGAAAGATAATAAACAGACAAAAGGTAATATAATATAAAGTAGTGATTTAGCTTATTAAAAAGTCAAGCAGAATAACTAGATAGGAAATAAGGGTACTGCTTCAGAGAGAGTGATTGGATAATTCTATCTCAAGAGGGGACATTTGAAGAAAGTTGAAGGAGGTGAAACATGGAAATGTTACTATTTAAAGGAGACACATATCAGCAGAGATAAAGTAGGATCACGCTTCATATTTTTCTACTTATATCCAGACCATTATGGCTGGAGCAGAGAGATAGAGAGGAAGGTAAGTAGGGTGGACAAGAATCCGGGAACCAGTTACATAGGACCCTGTCGGTGTGGCAGCAACATTAGGTTTCATCCTTGGCAAAGGGAAACTGTTGGAGGATTTTGAATAGGGGAGTGATCTGATCTGATCTGATTTACGGTTGTTGAGTAATGCTATAGCTGCTATATAGAGAATAGGAAACCACTGTGGTCATCCAGGCAGGAGATGATGGTATCCTGCCCTAACATGGTAGCAGAAAACAAATGATGGAGAATTATTGGATTTAGGGTATGTTTAAAAAGTAGAGCAAATGGAATTAGATGATTGTATTGGCCAGAGTCTAGCATGGAACAGGAACCATTCTAAGTCTTTCTAGAATTTAATACAGGGAATCACTTACTTACAGAATGGAATAACTGAGCTCTATAGGGGACAGTTAGTCAATCCAGGGACAAGCAGAGGCAGGAAATGACAGTCATCTCCTAGGGGTGGAGAGACAATAGCAAAAGGTATCAATAAAGCCCAGTAGCTAGACCAATGGAACTATGGCAGGGAGGGACTATCTGACAGGAGATGGAGCCTTAGAGAAGCTGCTTCCAGGAACACCACAGGTCACAGAGAAGGGAAGAAGTGCCTTGTTTTTTCCCCTTCTCCTGTCCTCTAGTCTTCTGCCACTGCTTGCTATTGGCTGAGTCTCCCCAGAAGCCACATAGAGAAGGAACCTAGAAAATGTCATTCCCTATGATGCAGAGCAAAGCAAGAAAAAGGAGAGGAATGCATCTGAGAACACACAGGCAATTTGTCATAAAACTGGTAGACGTGGGTATGAGAGAAAGAGAAGAGTCAAAGATAACTTAAATTCTCCATATACTAAGACATCAATATACATATTTAATATTAGCCACATACACTAAGAGACCTACCTCCCCCATTAATATAAAGATACTCTGATATGTAAGTATATTTATATACATTAGTATACACTCAGTGTATGTATATATGTGTGCATGTATATATGTATATGTACATATACATATACATATGTATACAGATACACAGACACACACATTAAGCAGCGATACCAAATAGCCTTCATCTCAAATGATATCAACAACCAATGGGCAGAAGTTGCCTGAATCAGTGTATGAAAAGGGGTCTGAGGTTGTATCCACGTTTGGGGGCATGGGGTACAGAGATTGATACTCACTGCCTGCCATGGGCATGTAGCAAGCAGTTGCCACACAAGTGCCTAGTATTAGCCATGTGTACACTCAAGCAGTGAATTCTGCATAGTGGAGCCAGTGTAAGCCAAGCACCTCACCAACAGCACTTCGTAAAGGGATCTCTTGTCTTCTTAAAGATAATGGTAATATCTTATCTTGAATCCCCTGTAGAAAGAAAGAGCCAGGAAGAAACTGAATTTCATGGCAAATAGTTATTGTCATTCCCCCACCTCTCCCCAGAATTTGAAGAGAACATCACCTTGTGTCTGTTCTGCCCAGTGGATTGTACATTCTACTAGGGAATTCACACGGTGCCTCATACCCACTCTGTTCCCTTTGACTCTTTCATTGTTCTGTAGATGAATCCAGGCTGTTCATACCGTAGGGCCAGATCTTTGAGTCGATGGTCTATTATGAGGTTAATCTAGAGCTAATGGTTGTGTTCACTCAGATGTAGCATGGCTTCGCTCTCTAATTACAATTCTGTGCCCTTCCAATTACGTCCCTGGTGTTGTGAAGTCAACCCCTGCTGGTCACCAGCCCCTCAGCAGTCAAGGCTAATGCAGACATCTGGAATGTTCTGTACCTCAGGCAAGCCTTCCATTTTTTATGGGAAATCCAACCAAATAGATTTTGCAAAGTAAAATAAAGAGGTTTTAAAAAATAATAATAATAATAATAATAAGTCAAGTGTTCTTCCTCCCCAGAGCCAGGCCATGTTTTCCAGTCTGCAAACCCCTTTCCCTCCCCCCAGGGTGATTGTAGCCCTGCCTCAGACATGCACACCCAGCAGGCTAAGAGCCATGGTCTTCACCTTCCTGTTTTTCTTCCGGTGATTTTTACATGTTACAAGACCTGCTTCCTCCACCCAAAATGAGAATTTGGGGGATTATCTGTAATACTATGGCAATGTTTCTGGTGAATGTAAATTCTTGGTTTAACTAACTCAGATAGCAATTTATGTGATTATTAGCAACAAATAAAAATCTTTTAATTTTTTTTGTTTTTTTATCTCCAGTGCAATAACAAGTTATTTTATTATTCAAATGGGGCTCACTTCCTGCTGTTTTCAGTACGATTTTTAATGAATATGTAAATTTTAAAATTAATTTACAGCATACATTGGGAGGCATGATTTTTGAAATGACTAAAATTTGATGGATTGTAAAATTATCTCCCTCAAAATCATCAGTCACAGTGAACAGAATGTACTAACCTCTTATAATTTTACAGCTTTTTCTTCTTCTTATCTTCTGTTAGGGACTCACTTAAAATTGATTATAAAACAGTGTATTTCTTAGGCCATAATTCATTCACAGGTTAATTAGGTTTTCAGTTAATATCCCATCATCGTATGGAATGGAAGCCAGTCGTGTTTGTAGCCCTTCAGGGTTGCAGGAGAGAAACCCTGACTGCTATTCCCAGCTGACCGAGGCTACCCGTGCTAATCACTAATCACATTCAGACCACATAAAGTGTAACATCCTTCACCGCATTACTTTTCGAGCTGGCTCACAGCAAGAGATCTTTATTGGCCCTGACCAGGAGACCAAAATTCATTTAAACATTTTTGTGAGGGTGATTTTTTTTTTCTTTCCTTGCTTCAAATGACATTTCTATAGCCATCCCCTGAAAGCATCAGAAGGATGCGTGTGTGTGTGTGCATGTGCGCTCACGCATATGTGTGTAAGTATCTATGCATAGCAGACCTGGCCTGAAATGTCTTTTTCCTAGTCATTTTCCAATGGGGAATAGCCTTTAGAACAGCCTTTAAGTAATCCTTTGATATCACCCAACAGGAATATTTAAGGGACAGTTTGCCAGTGACTTCTTTAACACTGATGGAAGAAAAAGTATTTTTTCCAGTCACTTAAGAGAATTGTAGATACACATGACAGAGAAACCATATGCGCTGAATCCAGCAAAGAGAAACACCGGCCCACTCACATTTAACTCACTGAAACTCTAGGTTTTCACAGAGTTGAGGAAAAGAGAATTGTCCCCCACCCGCACAACTGTAGCCGATGCTAGTTCTGATATGGGAAAAATTGCTACCTGTTACAGTGATCTGTTTCTGCCACACTGCATTTCTCCCCTGTGTGCCTAAGGACACAATCCAGGCTGAGCATCTCCCGAGTTGACCCTAAGCTGTCACCCTGCCCTACATCTAAGGGATGCAGTCATTCAACAACTCTCCAAAATCTCTTGTATTCTTTAAGGACATCCACTACTCTTGAAATTCATCATAGTATTCTCAAACCTTCATTCTAAGGCAATTCCCCCATTTTGAGCACAATGAGGATTTTTTTCTGTCCCATGAAACTACTTGGATGTTTAGAAAGCCTCATTGACATATTAATCTTCCCATTGCTACATGATATAATCTTGACTTATTTAATGTCTTTTAATCTGTGTAACCAGTGCTGCTGGTTATTGTAAGGAGCTTGGTTTGTGGCAATAGAAATGCTCCTTGAAAATTGTACGTTAATCAAATTTTTTTGAAAATGAAATTCTATTTTCCTGTTTACTTACTGGGGAGGTTATTATCGCTACTTTCTAAATAAAAGAAACTTAAGTAAGTGTCTTCTGGGTAATTAGACCATCAACTACCCCTTGGGAAATAAATGAATGTTCCCTACCAGACAGTACAGCATCTTATCCTTGGGACTCAATCACTTTCAAAGGCAATAAACGGCATTAGGTAAAAGATAAGGAAACATTATAGAAAAGAAAAAAGATGATCAGTAAATAAGAAATATAATTAGCATCCTCCCTTCATTCCACTCATGTTTCTGGACCTCCTATGTGTCAGGCGTGTTCTGGACACAAGGGATGAAAAGATAAAGAGGGTCATAGCCTACCCAGGAGACTGAGCTGTGGCCACCACTATATACATCCAAGGCCCACTGATGCCATGATAATAGTCTGCACAGAGAATGAAGTGAGAACAAAAAGGGGAAGTGGTCAAGGCTCTGGCTAGAAAAGAATTCATAGGATATTTTCCTCCATCCAAATCTCCAGAGATGAGTGGGTATTGGCTGGAGTGAAAAGTGGGGAGGACATTCTGGAGAGAGGAAGATATGTGAGCCAGAACACAGAGATACTAACTGCCTTTCTGGGCTCAAAATTCAGCTGGTTGCCATCCTCAGCTGGCCAGCTAAGTAATGTGCTTGATCCTTATCTGCATGCTTACTGGCTTGTTTTCAAGGTGTTGCTGAACGGTTTCAATTTTATCTTTAAAGCCCTGGATCATTTGTATCCTGATTACTTTTGAGATTGCTTTTTTACCCTTGCCCCTGCATTGCCACTGGATACTGCCTAGTTGAACACATTGATTCCTGAGCTTGCCTGGGAATAGAGCACTTTCTTTCTCACTCCCCTATTCTCCTTCCCCTTTCCATAGGGAGCCCTATATCTTTGAAATGTCTTTCTATTTCATCACTGGCTTTTCATTTTGACACGGAAAAAAAACCCACAAACTACTAGACTTGCTATATTCCTAGATATCAACCTAAATCCTATACATTAAAAAAAAAATCATAGAAGGAAGTCACAGAACAGGCAGTGACAGGTGCAATGCAAGCCTATAGAAATGCACACGGTCTTCATTGTGAAAGTGTGTTTTCATAATTCCTTACCCTATATGTGATAGTAATAATAAGTACTACGTAGATGTTCGTTAAATAAGCACTAGCTGCCCCACTAACTGACTGGAGCAGGTGCTCTTGAGTTCACCACAGTCCCCACTACCCATTCACACCGTGCACCCATCTGTGCTTATGTCAGATCCTCCTCACCGGCAATGAATTTTCTTCCCCTGGTCTAGAACCAGGCCATCCACTAGCCATCTATGGGGCAAGGTAGGAGTTTCAACAAAGATAAGGAGGAGACTGGAGGCATATCTGGGAAGGTCTTGTACCTACTCCTGAAGTTAGGGTCTGTGTCCTCATCTGTCCACAGAGACTTGAGTACAGCTGTCCACAGAGACATAAAAGAGTGGACAGATAACTTTTTATCTGATAAGCTGGCCCATACTCCTGTGCATCCTCAGAGTGCTCAAATCACGGGAAAGTTGCTATTTCAACTGCAGCTCTCTACTTAAACCTTGCTTCCATAGGGAGAACAAAAGAAAGGCTCCTTTTGCCCTTTGAGTATCTGCTGCTTGGTGGGAAGATGGGGCTATGGGAGGAAGGGGAGATTCATTATGATTAGTCTTAGCTCCTGGGCCCTACTCTGCCTAAACCATGTTTTTCTATACTGTTGGAAGGAGGCATTACCCAGAGCTTCCTCTCCTTTAGTTAACTAGCTTACAAGTCAAGAAGTTTAAAACGTGCTCTACCTGTCACCAGTGAAACATTCAATTCCAGCTTTACTGGGTGAAAAGCTTAGGTGTCTCCCCCAAGGTCCCTGTAAGGACGCTGCCTGGGAGTCCCGCTGAATGGGGCCGCTGGTCACACACAAACAGACGTGCTGCTCTATTTCACTTGGAGGACGCTGTTGCCCTTCCTGAGATGAACATAGTGAGGCTTTCACAAACACCTTCCCTCCATGCAGTTTTTTCCTTGAGGCAGAAAAAAGAGACCCTCTCATTATTTATCTTGAATGTTTGATAGGCCTCCTTTGAGAAGGTCATTGTCTGCAATAGCAAAATAATCATGGGATTTCTGGACATGCTGGAAAAAGAAAAATGATTCATTATTTCCAGAATTATTTTGCCTTCAGTCCCCAAAATGGATGAAGGCTTCTAACAATATGTAAGAGAGAGAAAGGCTTAACTTATTATATGAAAGGTTACACTTTAAAGGGAAAAGAAGTTCAAGCATTACATTTTTAGCTCTGCCATAATATAACAAGGGTAAAGGCAGTCCATCTGTTACTCCCGTGGTCTTCTGAATGTTATTGTACTATCCCCTTTGCAAAGGAGGCCTCCCTGCCCTCCTTCCCTTCTCATCCATTTGGGCTAATGAGATTGGATGACTTTTTTTATAGGTTCTATTCAAAGAGCACCCCCTCCCTCGGGTCCCTTTCAGATTGCTGGAACAGATAGCATATTTGTTCTTACTGGCTTAACCTACATGTTGTTGCCACATCACAAAACCGTGCATCTTCACAGCACAATATATTTTACTGATGGGGGTGGGGGTGAAGGTGGCTGCCTAGTTGCTATACATAGTGTGGTGAAATAGACCAAAAGGTAGTTCATAATACAACTACTGCAGCCATGTCTGGTGCCGAGACACCTATCACATTGGGTTGTTTTCTGCAATAAAGTTTTTTTCAGCGTTAGTGCCAGCCAGACTCCCGAATGAGGTGGCTTGGGCTGATAAAGACACTGAACTTTAGAAGGTGAAGACTGGAGAGGCTGAAGGGTCAGTACAACCTTGACTGCTCACAAGCCAAATAAGTTAGGGAAATGATGTGAAGACTGAGTGAACTCTTGTGCCTGACAGAAAGGTTTTAAATAATATCTTAAGAAAATCAAAACACAAACATTCCCTGGACCTTCTTTACAGATTAGATCTGAAATGAAAGACCCTGAGTTACACAATTAACTATTGATTTTGTTGATCCACACTTAATTCTCATAGCGATTGAGTTCTGTTTACACAGCTGTGTGGGGCAAACTTGCTTCACTCGGAGCAAGGCGCCTTTCGTTTTTACATTAATTTAAAAATTAAATTGTTCTGTGCATGTGAGACAAAAATAAAGTTTATTTTTTATTGTAGTGGATAGCTGAATTAAACCTCATAAAGTCGCACTGAGCCAGCCTAGGTGGTTTATGAAGAGAATACCTTTTATAATGCAGGAGTCAGTTTGCCAACTGAATCTATTACAGGTGGCAGAGACAGAACAGAAACCTTCCACATGCTGCCTCGTTCTAGAATTTTGTACCAAGGCAGCTGTAATGTAATCTCCATGCAGTTTAATTTCTTGATTTGATATACCCAGTAATGTTGGTGGGTTTGTCACCTCAACAGTCAGTCTGGTTGCTGCCCCTAAGAATGTCATCATTTTCATGTTCACACTGTAACTCCCATCACCAAGTTCTCCCCCACCCTGTTTTAAGGAGATAAGAATCTGAACTTGAGCACCTTGCCTGCCACTGGCTCAGATCAGGTGAGGCAGCGCTCGCTGGCTGAAGGAAGCATTTAAGAAAGAGAGCCAATGTCTGTGCCATCTATCATGGGCCTGTTCTTTTTAATAACATTTCATCCCCTGAAAAGCTTTATTATCTTGGCTAGCACTCCTGGGTTTCCAGGAAATGATGGCAGCTGCCATGTCACCCAACTGCTGGCCACACCCACCGGGGTTCAGGAGGGAGAGGCTGACTCAGAGCACAGCTGCCCGACCAGCATGGCCATTGTGTGTGAGTGCACATGTCTCTGCCCTTGACGCAGATAGGAGATTGCTTTTTTTGAAGTAGATAATAGTCAGACATCCAATATTGCAAGGGTCATCCTGGTTCGTGATGCTAACCTGGAATCCAAGAGGCCATGCCCCTGCTAATATGTCTGGGGGCCATACTATCACAAGTCAGGTGAACATCTGAAATGATCTTATTTTACATGTTCAGCACAGAAAAGCAGACATTACAGAAAACTTGGTCAAGTCTATGAGGTCCCGAGGAAATGGTGTAGTAAAAACAGATCTAATACGGACTACCTTTATGGATATGCAATGAATATCAACTCCAAGAGATACAAGGCATAGTGTCAGACTCTGAGAAAGAAAGCAGAAAAAAATCTAGTCCATGGCTTCAAGAAGTATATAATCTAATTGAGAAGTGGAACATTGATATGGAAACAGCCTATAAAATAGAATGGATATAATGGACAATTTGGACATTTAAGCCAGGAATTCATAGAGGAAAAGATCCTTTGAATGAGTTATTATAGAAACAGAATGAGTATCTCTGAATAACAAAAAAAAAAAAAAAAGATCAGGTTGTAAAACTTGGTTATCATTGGCAACAATATGGAACTGAAGAAAAGAGAAGAAATTCTCATTTAAGCATGTTGAATTTAGGAGATGACTAGGCCCAGGGTGGTTAAGAAAGGTGAATGGAAATAGTAATTAGTTAACCTGTGAAAAATGTTTTGCCCAAAAGCTGTTACAGACTAAGAATGGAAGAAGATCAAAAGACGCTAAGCAAGTTGAGGGCATTCATTCCAAACTCGGATTGGGGTAAAATGGACACAGCCACAACTTTGAGATTGACAAGATATTTGAGTTCTAAAGTGCCATTATTAGGCCAAAGAGCAGGCTGGATAGACTATTCCAGCCCATTTCTCAGGGATTAATCTCCTAAAATATCTGAAGTTTTGTTCTATATTGACGTGATACTAAAGACTTTTTCCAATGTACATTCCATGTGAGCAGTAGCTTTACCTCGTATACCACTCTATCCCCAGGGTCTAGAATACCATGTAATACATATTAGGTGCCCAATAAATATCTGTTGAATAAATAGATAAATAAGTGATGTGGCAAGAGCAGCATAATCCATATTTAAATATTCGTGAAGATCTGGATACAGAGTTGAGGTAATGACTGTTGCTGTCATACTGTGGCAGAGCAAGGGATGGAATCCAGAATGAAAGCACATTCCACTGACATTGTCCCAACTAGCACATCCTTCCATCCTAGGATCCCTCATGTTTACTGGGTAATGAGGTATAAGAGCATCTTACAATTGTCACAATACAATAGAATACAATACAGAATGTAAAGCTTAATGTTCCTAAATCTTTAGAACAATTGCCACCAAGGAATCTTCTCTTTAGAACAAGGATCAATAAATTGCTGATTCTGAGTTGCCCTGGTTCCAGGACTCAATATGTCACATATCCTTGGGAATAACTGCATCCAATGGGAAGGCTGACCAGTCCTACAGCTGAAACATGAATTGCAATAGGAGATGAATAGCTTAAATATGAAGAGAGTGAACATTCTAACATGTACAAATATCTGTGCATTCCTGGATGAACTTACTGTACAGTCCCATTGGACTCAATGACTGTAGTAAAGTGCCTAAAAGATTGGCTGCCATGGTGTACTGCAGCTCTTAAATGGTCTACCAAATTCCATTAGAAGTAATTTCAGGTTGCCAATTTTCAGTTAATGAATAACACGGAATATTTCTCCCTGACTTTGGCCCTCACAGAATACATCGTAATAAAAACTTGGCACTTTCAGATACACTTTTATGATGATCACCATTATGATGGTATTGGAGATCTTTGGACAGAGAACTTCCATGGGGGGAAAAATTAGTATAACGTTACACTCATCATCCTCCAAATAAGAGTATTTTTGTTCTTATTAGAGCAGCCTCAGATCTATCAGTCCAAAGTGAAAACATAGCTATCTGGTGCTGGAATACACAGATGGCCCCTTCATGCTGTATCTTCCTCTGATGAAGTTCATGAGCTCTTTATGCTGCACAGACAGCATACAACTCTCATTCCTGAATAAAACTTGTAGTTAATATTATTGTGCTAGAAGAAGAAAAAGGAATCTAAGAACAGAGGTTAGCATGTTCCATTTACTCAAGCTAATTACACAAGCCACTATCAATGAGCTGGCTCCTTATCCCGATTCTAGGTCACTTTAAAACACTGCAGGTTTTTACTTTTGGAGACATTGAACAATATTGATCCCATCAAATGCATTACTTAAGGTGATCAGCCTACATTTTAAATTACATTTGTGGATTCATCCACAACCTGGAAAACAAAAATCAAAAAGTATGACTTTAAATGGGCATGTGATGGCACTAATGTTAGAGTTCACAGAACTCACAAACATGTCCTTTGCATGTTCATCTAACAGTTTAACTCAAACTTATAATGACAGGCCTTTCCTCTTCCAAATGCCTTAATCTGCCATGAGCTACATTTGTGATTTTCTTTATGTTCCTTTTTTCTCTTCCCACTGACACACCTGGCCCCACATCTTCCCCCATTTTCCATATATGGGAGCATTTCTGATCTCTCTGATAAAATGACTTCTCTTTCCTACTGCCCTTTGGATCTAGTTTTAAATGTCCTCAGGGCCATTGTTTATCTCTGAGCTGAGTTCTTTTTCTTTCTGTAAGGTATATTACTTTCTAGCCACCCTGTTTCTTCCCTTACTGACCTTCTCTCTCCTTGCCTTTTTTTTCTTTTTTTTTTTTTCCAAAAAGTGAGCTCGCTTTTTTCCCTCTGGGTTCAGGGGCTCCAGCAGAGGTCACTAAAAGCCATTGATCCTGGTAAAGGACAGCAATATAGTTAATAATATAGTCATAAAAACACATCTCAGCTGAAAATTACTCTTTCACCTAATAAAAGCAGTTTGCCCTGGAGATACTGAAGAATCTTCAGGACCCCAGTAAGGAAACAGAGAGTGCCCCAAGTGCTGAATCGCATCTCCCGACCAGTTGTTGGATGGAGAGAGTGGTTCTCTATTACCGATCCGTCACATTAATTTTTCAGAAGGGCAAGTGAAGAGTAATGTGTCCAGTTGAGGTAATAAAAGGAACTGAGCACAGGGAGAAAGTAATTATCCAGGTTGGAATTCAACCAGGTTAACAGGGTTAACACCACAACTCTCGAGAAAAGTCTGGAGGGTCTCTCGTGTTCACCAAAGGTCATTTTATCTATTTTTACGTCTTACTCAGAAAGTAGCTCCGCCAGAAATACAGTAAGAGGTGGCATTAAAGAAGAGATTAGTGCCTCTGAGAAAAGAGAAATGACTTTGGCTGCATCTTTTCCTGTGAGACTGGCCTTCCCCCAGCAAATATCGCTTAACGTAGACTTTGCAATGTGCGCACACCTTCAACCAAGAATCCCTGGCTTAAAATACCTCTTCTGCATTCCCACAACAAGACCATAACACAAAACTCTGCCATGGATCCATCCTCCCAGTGCCCAAGATTCACTCATCATGAGAGGGATGAGGAAAATCAGACCTTCAACATGCACCCTATGTCCAGGATTAGCCAAACTGTCCCCTCTATTAGATTTATCTGCATCCACCTGGCAGCTCTTATGTCTTTCACATCTACTAACTCACCTCTCTCTTATTTCTTTGCCTATGAAGAGGTTTTTCTCCCCAACCTCACCTACTGCCCTCTATGAGGTTTTTTTGCATCTTTGTAAAAATAATTTTAATGACAACTAAGTGGCAGAGCATTCATAAACTTGATTCCCCTCCCCCCCCCAGTGTTACTTCCTGCATCTTCTTGGCCTTGGGGCATTTATGACTAGTTAAAATCTGCATCACCATGCATAATGAAAAGGGTTGGGTGGTGGTAGGGAGCATGGTGGGGATGCTTCTTACCAATTTGAAGTGCTTCTTTCCAGGAGGGGTAACTTCCTAGGAGCTCAGCATCTCTGGGCTCCCCTCATTCACTTCTCCAGGGAAGAAGGAGGGCTGGCTTATGAAATTAGCAAGTCTAGGAGAACAGGGAATGTTAAACCCACCTCCCCCTCTTCTCACCCTCTCTCTGGAGTCAGGCTGGCTGTGCTGTAAGCTTTATGGGACGACATTTGCCCCCAGTCCAGGGCTCCTAGTTACCAAGCCTATTTCTAGAATGAGTATGAGGAAACTCACTTCTTTGCAGTTAGAAACCTCATTCTCCAATGTAAGCTTCCCCATTAATGAAGCTGATATTTTATTCTCCCACCAGCCTTTTCATCTTATTCTTCAGTTTGTTCAGAACATAGGTGAGGAAGAGAGCTATTTATTGTGCCAATAATAGATGCATGGAAGACACCCAATTAAGAATATTTTAGAGTCACAGAGCTTTACAGAGCAGGAAGATTCTAAAAACTTTAATGTAAAGACTAAGGCATAGAGGGGTTACACAGCTAATTAACACAATTCCAGGGAACTAAACACTGGTTTCCAAATACCTGCTCTAGGGCATAATGATTAAGATCCCAAGTTCTGTAGTCAGGCTACTTCTGCTTGAATTCTAATTCCCTAACTTATTAGCCAGGAGTATGTGGCTAATATTTACACCTCTCTACCCTGTGTTTTAACATTAATGCAAGTAATGGGGAGGAGAAGGATTAAACGAGATAATTCGTTCAATGCACTCAACCCAGGACATGACACATAGTAAAAACACTTTATAAACGTAGCTATTTTCCTACCACATGTCTTCTTGAACTGATTGGCAGCGAATCTCTACAGCAATAGAGAAATAAGACTATGTTATGTTGATGTTTACATTAATTTATGCTAAAAATGCCAGTCCTCTTTGTAAGTATTAATGTCCAGCAGAGGAGTGATGCTGCCTTTGAATTTCACAAGATGCGAATCTCTTTCTGGCAGCTTGTAGTAGACATACTCACCAAGTTTCAAGATATAATCAATGGATGCAAACTTCTTTGAAATAATTAAGGAGTAGCCTCCATCATAAAACACTAATCCATTACACTATTTCGTGAATTTACTACTTGTTTCTCCCCTATGGGCAGGAGTTTCTGGCTGTACATGTATAGCATGCACCTCTTTGAAGTTGATGTCATTAAGCGTATATTTTTTTTCTGGTTTACCATTTAAGTTTTTCTCTATCACTTTATATAATCTTTCCCATCTTTTCCTTATGGTGAGGGTCCATATAGCCTTCTATTTTATCCTTCCTAGAGTTCAGGATATTGGTCTAGGCAGAATCTCTAGTCTATGATCATTGTTGACTCTGGAAAAAAATGGTATGCATTTCTGTGTTGAAAATTGGGGACCGAGTTTCCAGGTCCAATTTCCCCTGAATTTGAATTTGTATGAACCACAAATTCCATAAATACCCCATGGAGAGAACAGCCAACACTAGCCTCTTCACCTTCCAGAATGATGTAAGAGTGAAGTGAAATCTTGGATGGGAAAGCTGTCTGGAAACAAAAGCTATTTATTATTAATAACCCAGGTACTGAGCTGATACTTAAAACTGAACCGGGTTGGGGCTCTTAGAACCCCTTATGATCTGCGTTTCTGCCTTTACAGTGATTATGTCCATTACAGAACCCAAAAGGGCAAGGATAGAGACTATTCCAATGACCTATGGACCTAAAGTAGACACAGAACGGTGTACAGATGCAACAGGGGCCTATTAAATGGCAACTCCTTGGAATGCCATCCCTCTTACTTACCGTATATCTCCGTCATATTCACAAATCAAAATCATTTCCACAGCCCCTCTTCCGTGGAACTTTCTCTGAGAGTCAAGACCACACAGTTATTCACACAAAGTCCGTCACATAGCAGATTGGTTTCATTGATCTATTAACTGTTTGACTATAAGGAATTAAATTAGTTAAGTTACAATTCCCAGGGGATTTCCGCAAACTCTATCTATCCACTTGCTTGAATTATCACCAGTAACGCCACGGTTACACGAAAGGCAGAAAAGTATTTTAAGAATATGCAAAGCTATGTATTTTAATCATGAAAATATATTTTCCCCTGCCCTGTTTAGCCATACCTGGTTCCCAAGTGCAGTGAAAAGCCCCACCAGAAAGTGAACTGTACAACTGTTGCCACCTATAGGTGACAAATGTAGTACATTAGTTTGATCACAATCCAGATGAATATATGAAAGAAATGAAGATGTCTTATGGAACCAACACAATCCTTGTCAAACACTGACCTTCACAGGGCTTCTTATCATTAATATTGTTCTTCTGTAATCCTTATTTCAGATGCTCCTCTTAAAGATAATAGTGGCTGGTATTTGTAAAGCTGTCTCCAGGATAGAGGTTAACAGCTTGGCCTCTGCAGGCAAACTGCCTAGGTCCAAATCCACACTCCACAGGTACTGCTGCCTGACCTTAAACAAGTTACCTAACTTCTTCAAGCCCCGATTGGCCCCAAATGAAGATACTAGTGACCCCTTCCGCCACAGAACTGGTGTGAGGATGAAAACAGATAAGCTGTGCAATGTGCTTAGCAGAATGTCTGCACAGAACAGACTCTCAATTAAATGCTGTTATTACCATGATTAGTTTGCAAAGCACCTTCACATACAGTCACTGCCAACCAATGTGCAGTTTTGTTGCCACTCGATAGATACATCATTAGCACATTACTGTTTGACCTCAAGCCCTCCTTGTATTTTAAATGTAAATGTTATAGGACTTCAAAATTTTAAAAATACCTGAGATCTGACAAGACAGTGTTGAGGACAGCCTGGTATGCTTCTAATTGGAGACAGGGAAGGAAGCTACTTTAGTGCTTTTATTCTTAGCTGGCAGGACCACTGGCAAAACCCAAGCAAACAGTTGAGACTGTTAGAGAGGGTTGAACCAGAGAAGGTTGAACCCATCAAGTCTCCACTGAGAATCTATTGATGACAGAGCACTGGACAAGGCCTTTAGGGAGAAAGCTGGTGGGGGAAGGAGGAGGAGGGGGTCAGACAGGACATAAAATGTATAAAACGTGATCTCTACCTCAGAAGTCCAAACAGAGAGAAGACTGAGATTGGACATATAGTGTGCGGGGGTGGAGGGGTTGCTATTTTGTTTTTTTTTCTTAATATAAGCAAACTAATTAAAAATGAGAGGATCTTAAACACAAGCAAATAGTCTTCTACATTGATAGCCTCCTCTTTAAAATCTAAAGATCTGGGCCCACGTTTCTGCATGGTGACAGTAAGCTAGATGTTAAGTAGCTGTTTCTGTCTCCAGAGCAGGCACGGGCTCTGAGCTGACCGCAGTCCTCACCACTCCATGTCGCTACCCAACACTGAGGCTAAGTGCCAGGTGGCTGTATTGGTCACTCTGGCACTGATACTGTTCTGATAGTCAAGAACGATCTCATTAAAAACTGTGAAAATAAAAGGAAGACTGAGAAAGCCATGTGATTTTTCTTAAAATGGGCCATTCCTTCATTTTCATCACCTCCATAGGCCTTTGTTTCAACCAGCTGAAGAAACAAACTGACAAGCACAAAGCATTTGAAAAACATGACGTACTATTTATATCTGACACAGTGGGTGTTTTAGTGGTAAATAATTCCGTCTTCATCTCTACCTTAATACACTGAGTCATACTTGTCATCTATCTTCCTTCCAAGACTTCAAGTTCTTCCAGACTAGGTGATTGTCAAAGTTTAGCAAGTATCAGAATCACCTGGGGAGCTTGTTCAAAACATCTGCTGGGCCTCAGCATCTCTGATGCAGTAAGTCTGGGTGGGGCTCAGGAATTTGCATTTCTAACAAGCTTTCCCATAATGCCCATGCTGATGGCCTGTAGAGCAGTTTTGGAAACACTGTCTAGAAAAAGAATCCTGCCTTACTGTTATTTATTGACCACCTACTACTATGTATCAGGTCTTAAGGTGTTTTACTTCGACTACTCCCAACAATCCTGAAATAAAAGTGTGTCCTACGTACGATTTTACACCTGCAGAAGGGAGCTGGAGGGCACTCACCCAGCCAATAAAAGGGGAAAGGTGTGATTCAGGCTCAGGTGTGTCTGCCTCCAGGGCCTCGCCTGCTCCCCTTGACACCTAGCTGTATATACTCAACACCAACACCAACACCTTCCACCTGTGTCATGCCCCCTTCTCTATTAAGTGTTTATTAAGTGACTTTGAGATCCATATGGACCAGAAATAGGCAAGGAAACTGCTTGTGGTTCTTGAATAAAGAGAAAGGGAGAAGGTGTTCAGGTGAGGAGAAAATTGCAGTGAAGGTCCTTCACTTACCTACATTTGGTACATCAAAGCATTTCCTGTTCTCCGTGCATTGTTAGGATGGTACTATATAATTCTTTATGAGAAATGTCTAAAAATTGGCATGGCAATGAAAAGGGGCTTTTGCATGGTGTTATTCCTAATTATGGAGCCACTTTTCTGTAATCACCTAGAAATCTGTTCCTTAGCTTGCTTCTGATTTCAAGGCAGCCATTTGGGGTTGAAAATGAGCTCCGAGAGTAATGCTCCTGTACATTAACAGTATAATGAAATAAGTACTACTTCAAGGGTGATTTTCAAATATTCCTATAGAATTATGCCATTTCCATAATGGAAAGAGAAACTGTGTCTCGGCCTGCTCTTAGGACACCAAGGCATCCACTTACATATCTTTTTCTTTCCTCTATTAAATATTTAGCAAAGGAGAATCATAGGCTTGGATTATGTGTGCTGTTCCCTGGATCAGAACACAATTTCCTCATTGCGCCTGTGTGCATGCATTGTAACAATGTGTGTGGGGGTTGTGGTAGGTTGGGGAACAGAACTGCACTATCAGAGTCTGGGACAGTAGCAATTGAGATGGTTTGGCAAGTTACTTAAGTGGAATATATGGGTGGCAAAATGAACAATATATGGATGGCAAACAAACAAACAAAAACACAGAACATCTTGTCTTTTATTACATAAGAGCATGGTTTAATAGGAACAAGAGCATGGAAGGCAGCCAGCCTGGAATTCAAATCCTGTTCTCTTGCCACTTGCTGGGTGACCTTGGGCGAGTAGCTCTGTTGCTCTGAGCTTTGTTTTCTTCCTCTTTAAAATGAAGATGTGTAAGTTGCAAGTCCCCTATGAAAATGCTTCTAGATAAAATATATGATATTTATCTAATGATAAAATATATTCATTGAGTTTTACATGGTGGATGCTTAATAAATGGTAACTATCATGACCATGTCTAAGCCCCTATTCCTGCGTTTTCCTGGTGTTTGGATAGAATTGTTGCCCAAAGAGGAAATGTCTTAGTGGCTTTAACACATCTACATGTGTTGCTTTTGTATCTGTACCTCTCTCTTCTCTCATCTCAGATCTTAGGAACCACTGAGCAATAGAATACATTCATGTTTATAGAGTTCACCTAGGATAATTATTGAATATGGCTGCAGTGTTCTATAAAGTCCTAGAGACTGCCAGTAGCATCCTACAAATATCCCCATTTAGAGTGGTGTTACTGGAACCTCCTGGAGGGAGAGGTTACTAATGGGCAGAAGTGTTACTATGTTTTTTCCCGCCTTTGGGCTTTCTAGAATCTACACCCACAGACCTGGAGATCTCTTTCAAATATCTTTGGGCTCATAAAGGGAGAAAACAGAAACATGATAATGCTTCCCATGGCAATTTAAGGCATTGTATGCCTTGCCCACCCCACCCCCCATATAACCCCAACTTCTGGCTGAAACTCAATCCCTTATCCATATTTAAAAACAAGACAACTACTAATACTTAGTAAGAAAAGAGAGGAGTCTGAAACTTTGGTGAAGAAATATAAGGCACTTTACCTGAACAAATTTCAAATGGATCCGTTTAAAATGAAATTAAGTGGCACTTTACTGGTTTGCAAATCGGGACCTATTTATCTCAGTAAAATGATTAAAGTCTTGATTTATCCCTAAAATAGCCTTTATTATTACCTTTAGTTATACCAGAAGGTTGTTAAAGACTTGTAGGTTCTCTCTATCCCTTTAAACTGCACGTTATACAGACAATAATTGAATATTGGATAGAATAACTTGATTTTCCAAAGAAATATGTTTCTAATATTTTCCTCTTTTTATTGCAGAAATTGAAACAAGTTGAAGAAACAAAAGAAGATCCTGAGAATAGATTATCTAAAATTTCCCTGGAGTCATTCAATAAATATAACAGCAAAACTATGATTTTGTTAGAAAGAGAGAAGAACTCTCTAAACACGGTTGAAAGACAAAAGGAAGAAAAAGAAAAAACTGAAGAGGCATCTTTGAGTAGCTCAGATAGGCCTGGGGTAGACAATTTGGAATCCCTGAGTGATTCTTTATATGATAGCTTCTCTTCCTGTGCAAGTCAGGGTTCAAATGATGTATAAAGGACCGTTTTTGTTGTTGTTGTTGTTGTTTTTTCTTAGCTGAAAATGGAGCACTTAAGAAACAGTTGTGTGGAGGGGAACAGAGATGGCAACAATAAACCATGGCAACAACGGAGCCTCCATTGTCAGATTCATAACAAGTAACCCACTGGAGCTTCCTTTTCTGACAGGGCAATAGACTCCATTTGTTGTGTTTCACCAAGATTAGATGTAAACACACCCACAATGCAGAAGTCTTAATTTTGCACTTTTTTTGAATACTTGTACAGAAGTTGTAAATTTTTGGAAAAGAAATTATATTTGTAGCAAAAAAAAAAAAAAAGACAGCAATAAATTGAATCAGTGCCATGCTCTTGAAATGATGTACTAAGTGTTAGAAGTTGATAATATATTTTTCAAAATTTCCAGCTAAAGTGTTTTGTTGACTTCACTGTCCTAGTCCTCAAATTGTTTGTGGGTACACTCTGTAAAGCTAAAACAGGGCCTGCCAAAAACCAGAGGGCTCACTGTCCTCTCCAACTCACAATCTCAACGTGACATAAACTTTAATTCTCATGCAATTTCAAAATTGTTACCAGGGAGATTCAGGTTCTAGGAGTGAGTGTAATTCTGCTTCCACTGAAAAATGTAACAGGTACTCAAGTGTGACACTGATGGGAAAGGATGTGGATCAGAAGTGACTAATTCAACCACAGGTTTTCCCTCCAAACATTTTCTTACAACCTCTTCTGCTTAGTGCTTCTCTATGATTCTCAACAGTATTTGATTTTTTATCTTCCTGCTCTTTTTATTAAAATCTGGGGAAACTAGAAATGAAAACAAATTCCTATCTGTCATGTTCACTTTTTTAAAAATAAAATGAATTGCTGGTGCTACAAAAAATTCTTACTTTTTAAGATCTTTTTTTTTTCCCTACAAAGTCTGTGTATATGTGAGGATAAATTCTATTTTAAAGGTTATTTGTATTTTTTCTAGATGTGAACTATTTATAATTGCTTTTGTACAGGAGTTTGTAAAGTAGGCCTAATAGAAATATTTTTAGGATCTATATGGTTACTTCAGCACACGTTTGTATGTTTAAAGAGTGTTGTATAATCAGTGTTATTTGGTTAATTTGTGCAATTTGTTATATTGAATTTTGTTGTCCTAAATGAAAATTATGTAAAGTATCATTGTCTTTCAGACTTTGAAAAAATTCTTTTGTTTCATTTCTGAATAAAAGTTCTATCACAGTTGGCACCCTCTGAAATCTGCAAAGAACTTGTTCAAGGATCCTTTGGCCCAGTTGTTTGCTCTCACACGTGCTCCAGACAATCAATTTCCGGAAGAAATAAATAAACTGGCCCCCTTTGCTCCCGAGACAGTAATTCAGCCAATTGTAAGATCAGAGTCTGCAGACAAGGGTGTAATGGTCAGAGTGTTCAGTCTCCCCGAGGGGTTAACCAACTAGAAATGAAAAGAAGAGGGGGGCAAAGGGAGAGAAGGAGCCTGAGGCAGATATGGAACGATCTCTGCAGAGGAATTACAAGAAAGTCATTTAAGCCCTCTTCCAGACCTGCTCCGCTGGCAGGATGGGAAAATAAATAATCAGCGTCCTGGCCTGAGGAGAGCTTCCTCGCGGGGAAGGGAAGGGCACGCGGTGAAGAGGAGCTAAGCTTCTGAAGCGATTTCCACAGAAATGGGTTCTCCCCAGGGACTCAGGGGGAAGGGTGGCAACGTGCGGGGTTGGGGGCGGGGGCGCCGAGGCTCCCACACCACCTGCTGCAAGGCTCCGCTCCAAGGAAGACGAACTCAGCCCCGTGGCGTCCCGGGAGTATTCAAGGTGGGTCGCTTGACTGAGAGAGGGGGAATGGGACGGGGTCTTAAAACAGAGGCGCAGGGCAGCCTGCGACTGACTCCTGGGCTGGGAAAGCGTGATGCAGGAGAGGACCTGGGAGGACGTACTAATAACCCGTGACTTTGAGAAAAGCTGGATGAAGATCCCCGGCCTTTGGGAGGAAAAGAGAGCAAAGATATTCCCTTCTTCACCCGATTTGCTTTCTGGTGGGAACTCGCGACAGTCGTCCCCGGGAGGCCAACCTGTCCTAGGCTAGGCTTGATGTCACTGCACCCTCCAGCTGTGCGAGCGGGCAGACGGAAGGAGGGCCGCCCGGGGCGAACGGCGCCTGTCCAGGCAGGGTCCTCACCACACCCCGCCCGCTCTGCGGCCGCTGAAGCCAAGCCTGGTCTTGAACCAGAGGCCTCTACGAGGAAGAAAAGGCGCAGCTGCGCCGGCGCCCTCAGGGAGCCTGCAGGTGTGCAACTTCGTCTTACTCAGGGGAGCACGCGCCCCTCTAGCCAGCCGCCCCCGGCACTGGGCTCCCAATGCGGGCCTCCCAGCAACCCCAGCTGGGTGGACCAGCCCCGGGGGGCGCGGAGGGCTAGTGGGGCACGCGGTCCTACGACCCCACCTCGCAGGTCCCGCAGTCAGCGCCCGGCCAGTCCCCTCGGCACCTGCTGCGCCCTCCTCACGCTTCTTCAATCTCCAAGCCTCCCAACCTTGGAAAACTACACTCTGCCTCTCCTTCTGGCGTCCCTGTCCTGGGGACGTGCGGAGGCGGGAGAGGAGGGCGATAGGAAGGGGGTGGGGACCTGAAAAGATGGTCCCAGCCTTCCTCGCCCGCCACCCCCACCCCAACTCGGCAGCCGTCACGTGGTGCCTGGAGTGGGAGGTGGGGAGAAGAGACGAGAGTTTTTTGGGTGCTCCGGCTCGCCAGTAGTTCCTCCAGTCTCAGCCGCCAACTCCGGAGGCGCCGCGCTCTGCCCGGGAGCGCCCGCGGGAGGAGCAGCGACCCGCAGCCGGGAGTCCCGGCACGGGCGATGCTGGCGCCGCCGGCGGCACCTGCGGCTCCTCGTGGCGGCGGCGGTGGCCTCGGCGGCAGGAGCGCGGGCCCCAGCAGCCTCGGCAGCCACAGCCGTTGCGGCCCGGGCCGCCTCCGCCGCGGTCGCCGCCTCTGCTGCGCCTGCCCTCTCCCGGTTCCGCGGCTCCGGGAGGATGTGGGTCCTCGGCATCGCGGCAACTTTTTGCGGATTGTTCTTGCTTCAAGGTAGGGAGACGAAGAAACCACCGGCCCCGCTAGGCGAGCACACCCCATCTACCCGTCTGCCCCTTCGCCCCTCTGGCACCCACCTCCGGGCCCGTGCTGCGCAGGGGTTGCCCAGCGGGAGTTTGGCGGCGGTGACGGGTGCTGGTGTCCGGAGTCGCGACGTGGGAAAGTCTCCAGGAGGAGAGGAGGGAGCGATGGGTTTGTGGGACCCGAGCTTCAGATGCCCGGGCTGCGGGAGAAGAAGCTGAGCTGGGGAGGACGGAGGGTCCGAGATGTGTTGGGGCCTTGCCGACGGAGAGGGGGTGATAAAAAGCCCCTGACCCCACCAAGTTAACAGGCGTCTCCAGCAACCCGTGGGAGTGGCGCCGCCGACAGGTGACGGGAGCGCTGGGCAGCCTGTGGCCCGGGCGCGCCGGGGCTGGGTTGCAGCGCCCGGAGCGCCGCCGTTGTGGAGCTGGGAAGAAGCCCGGGGGTCCGGGAGCAGGGGGTGTTAGGTCTAGACAGGAGCTCATTGATCCAGGCAGAGCAGCCAGGCTGGAACGCTGCGAGATGCGAAAACGTTTCGGTCCTCTGAATTATGCAAACGGCTCTCGAGCGAGCGCTGCAGAGCGGGGACCCCCACCGGACCCTAGCCAAACGGTTGCCCTGAAAGCCAAGAAGAAAAGGTTGTGGTGTCGCGGCTCGGGCGCGCGCGCGCTCACACACACACGCCCCTTGCACACGCTGCGCCTCCCCGCCCAGCGCTGCTGCGGGGACTGTCCCGAAGAAAGGCCGGGGACTCGGGGCGCAGCAGCACTTGGCGTCTGGCACTTCCTCCTGGGTTCCTGGGTGGTCGCGTAGGGAGCCTCGGAGCCACAGCACAGGAACGCTGACGACAAAAACTAAAACTAAAAAGGCGTCTGTAAATGCAACCGCGAATGGTGCCAAAACAGTAATTAAGCAATTTGTAACCAATTAACAATTAGGCAAATCCTTAGCTGTACACTGGAGCTGAAGCATGTCTCTGGAGCTACTTCGCTCTCGAGTTGTGTACCCGGCCTCTCAACTTCCGTGGCGGAAGGGCCAGGTGTGGTGTCGGACGGGCTCTCTTGTTTCTGGAGCATTGGCCTGGGGGTCGCCGGCAGAATTCATTTGTTCTGCAGGACCCTCGGTGTCCGCGCCGCCGGCTGCGGGCTTCAGCCGCATACGCCTTTCTTGGAGACCCAGGGGTGCCGAGCCCAAGGACCCCCAGAGGTCGGAATCTGTGGCTGGCTGGGGCAGAGGAGGGCCGCGGTTTCTGGGGTGGTCTCTGTGAGGGCTGGATCTAAATCCGACTGCTTCTGTCCCCACAGGCTTTGCGCTGCAAATCCAGTGTTACCAATGTGAAGAATTCCAGCTGAACAACGACTGCTCCTCCCCCGAGTTTATAGTGAATTGCACGGTGAACGTTCAAGACATGTGTCAGAAAGAAGTGATGGAGCAAAGTGCGGGTAAGAACCAAGCAGCGCTCACCGGCCTCCAGCCTGGGGTAGGGGTAGGAGTGGGAGATGGGGGGCCGGGGGCATTAAATTACAAGAAAGGGGACTGACTTTGATTTAATGCACACACACACTGGTTACCACAGATTTACTTTTCCAATGCTGGCAAAAGGAAGAGTTCCAAGTTAATCTCATTAGAGTTAATTACCAGGGCTTCTCCCCAAGGGACTCTGGAGGGGAAGTGCATTTAAATTAGTGGCTCTCCTCTTTTTATTTACTCCCCTCATCTCTCTCTGCTAAAAGCTGATCAGGAGGCTGGAAAATATATGGATAACCAGCTCAGCTTGGGCAACTAGACAGTAGCCTGTGAGCAGTGTCAGCCTGAAATATGAAGCTAGTTGAAGTTCCCAGAGGTCAGAGCTGGAAAAATGTGTTTTGTCATAGAGCCACGCCATATTTCTTAGAAGAACACTACAGGATCTTTATTTAATTTTAGAGCTACTGCATCAAATTCCAGGCACCAATTGCCAAGATGTTCAAAGGAATGTAGTTTCCAGCCCCACAAGCTTAGCTGCTAGCTGGCTGATGAAAGGTGCTGGGCTTTATGTGGAGAAGGAGGGCATCCTGTGAGAGCAAACCTCACTTACTTCAGCTGACCAGAGTTTTCTCCCTGATGTGGAACTCCCAGCCACTCCCAATAGCCTTACCAGAAATCAAAGTCCCCTACAAGTGCACCTGGAACTTTGGGGAAAGGAATGGAACTCTACTTTGAATTCCAAGGTCAAACCCATAATGCTAGACCTTGCCATTTTCAGGATATTAACAAGAGGGGAAATCACATCATGTGGTGAATGATACGGAGTGAAGGAGTGAACCGAAGTTCTGTTCCTCTTTTGTTGGCTGAACTGCATAGCCCCCCAGAGCTTTTGGTTGAAGGGATTAAATCTGTCAAGTGATTTTCTTAACCTACTAGCAAATGAATGCAAAGGCTACAGTTTTAAAGGCAGCACCTTGGAAAAGTAGTTTCTTCTCAGAGAAGGGCCTGGAAATACCTTGCTACTAACCGCACAGATATTTGATGAGCAGATATCTAGCTCATCAATGTGTGGCGAGAGGGTATGTGTGCGCAGTTATAAAAGCTGTTCTTTTTAGGTCATTAGGTGTGGATTCTTTCCACGGAAAGCGCTGTCTTGGGGAGTCTGATACATAATTGCTCTCAAGAATAATTTGTCCCAAGAAAAGCAGCATGCATTGTTCTGTCATTTGTCATGGGATTCGGGCTATTACAAAAGCAAAATAAAATTTAGTGACAATTCTGTAGCTAAGATTGATAACTATGATTTTGGTAAGTTGTTTCTTTTCTCCTTGTGTTTCATTCTTGAGGATTTTACCTGTAAAATCTGCCCTTTTTCCAGAGGTACTGCTGCAATTTTAGTTGGAATCACTCTGAACGCTTTACTGTTTTTTGTTTGTTTGTTTTTGGGTTTTGTTTTTTTGTTTTTTTGTTTTTGTTTTTGTTTTTTGCCAAATATTTGCAGCTTTCTTTCAAATGGTAATTTAGAGCCAGAAAAAAATAGGGATAAACTGTGGACACATTAGGAACTTCCTCTGGATCCTCTAGGCCAATGCTTACCTGGGTATCATGTTTTATGAGCTGGGATATGGTTGAGACAAGGAAAGAAAAAGATACAACCCAAACTATAGCCAGAAGAGATGTCCTTTTTCAGAGAGATGTTTCTTCCTCTCTAGAAGTATATGTAAGATAAATACCACACACTCCATTTTCATAGTGGTGTTCTTCATCTTGCTTTATAATGTCCTCTAAACAACATTATAAAAAAAAGGCAGAGGGGGCATTATAATGCCTGTCTTACCTAGGGGAACGTTTAGCACAGAGAGTCTCCAGGGCTGAAATTGCTATTAGTTGGATCAAGTGGATACCTTCTCTCCAAACTACGTTTCTCCAGCCATAGACCATAGGCCAAAGGGTACACAGAGAGTGAAATAATAAAGCAATACCAATTGAGAAGTCTAGAAAACAGACACAGTTTGGACTCCAAAGAAAAGCCTGTTATAAAGGGGAAGGACACACATTCTAAGCCTGAATTCAGTAAAGTTAGCCAAATGCATGCTCCTGTGTCAAAAGAGCAATGTTTGGGGATCTGCTCCTTCCAAGGTACTTGGATTTTTGTCTCCATGTACTTGTCAGACCAATGAATAGACATGACACTTAACCCTCCTGATGCTGACAGGGATGGAGAGCCAAGCTAAGACTTGGATTGTTAAGTGACCACATGGAATGCAAGCATCACAGTCCTGGGAACATGGGCTACATGGGAACATGGGAACACAGCAGCTACTTGCCTGGGTCTTACACAGAGTGTCTCATGAAATCCAGTAGTCCTCTTTTGCACTCCTGGATTCCCTAACCCCTAACGCACCAGTGATTAATTCTGCAGTTTCAGTCTTTCCACTCTGGAGAAAGAAGTTCATACCTGTTACATAATAGTATTAGGTACTGAAGTTAGAATTATTATTATTTTCATTGGATCAATAACCTGTTCTGAAAATCTTAGTGCATGAAAACTGAAAAGGCCCGTTGACTCAGAATTCAAGGTGCACATCAGATTTTTCCTGGAAGTTTTGTTGAAATCCATATGTCTCCCGTCACTCTTGAAGCGGCCAGTTCAGTTAGTCCGTGATATACCCAGCCGTGGGTCTTTGATAAGCTCCCCAAGTGACTGTGGGGTCCCCTAAGTCTGGAAAAACCTGTTTGTGTTGTAGAGGAGGGAAACAACAGCCAGAAAAGTTCCGCTTCTGGTCTATGTCCACCAGCAGACTTTCTCCAAGATGCACCTGCTTTCCTGAGCCAGCACCTTCTAGCAAAATATAACACCAGGTTTGCCTGAGAAGATAATGCAAGCAAAGTGCTAAATATTTAAATGGTTTTCATGTCCACCATATTCACCTTACAGGCTTTGTGAACTGGTTGACTGGACAGGCCATGAAATTGATATTAAATGAATATAAGAACCAACCAGTAGGATTTTTAAAGTTTGAGTGCTGTATGGATTGGCATTTTTTCACAGGTCGAGGAAAAGCACAGTTTTAACAGACGAAGAGATTTTAATGAACCAAGCAAGTTTGACATTAAGCAGTGATGAAAGGCATTCTCTTTCCAAAAAATACCAGCGATGCAATATGCCTAGGTCTTTAGTTAGTCCTTTCTGGATTAAGTCTGCAAACTCAGCTTTTATGAATTTGGAGGCAGGTACATTTAATTTTCAATTGGGAAGTACATTTAAAATTAACCTTTACCTATTCCCCAGAGTGGCATTCCTATTAGGTGCAGAGATTTTCCACTGCTTTTTGTCCCCTTGGTCATTTCTGGAGTTATAAGGCACCAGGCTGTGGGGAAGGAGAGCCTTCATTCATTGTCCTTACTAATTGATATTTAAATGTTTGCATAACGAATGACTTGCTCTAGCAAGCTCTGCTGTTAATGAGTTAGCTTCTACTTACCAGCACCCTTGATAATGACATTTCTTTTGCTCTTGCTTATCACTGCGTTCCGAAAAATATTTCAAATATTGATTCTCATTTCAAAATAGAAGCTCCCCCCATATGAATTTTTAAAGCAGGATATAAAGAATGTGAATTTGCATTTGTTTGACAGCGCAATCTTGCAATTAGAGTTTTTCCTCTTGACTAGATACAGTGAAAGGGGCATAATTTAATTTTTATAGACTAGCCAATTTCTGCCCTAAGTAAAATATAGCTCTGTCAGTGAGCAAAATGTTACAGGTTCTCCTAAACCTTATTTAAAAGTTAAATGCAGTATATTGAGAGAAAGTTCATGATCTGAATCTGTAACCTAATCGATCTCTTCACCCATCTTTTGCAACATGCATTAATCTATTTGTCTGTTTTGCAATACAAGAGTTACTGATTTATATGCCATGTTGCATCTCCGTTATGGCTGTATAAGTAATGGCTGTTTTCCTTTTGGATTAGTTAGTCACTCATTAAGTTGGGCAGGGATGGTTGCATGCCTTGGACAGATTAATTTTATGCCTTATTTCTTACGAGCTAAATAAGGGATAGCAAGTGAGGACCTGATGTCCCTAAAACAAGGAGTCACCCACTATAGTTTCCATTGTAGAAATGGAAAGCTAACTGTGGCCTTTGTGTTCTTATATCTATGCACTCCTTATTTCACCACAATTAAAAAAAAAATAGGGTCTAGTTTGTCCTTGGGGTAGACTTGTCAGGAAGAAGTCTGCTAATCAATATTATATCATAATTCCTTTGCACATGGATTCATTTATTTAAGGTGCACATATGCATGTTTGTGCACCCAGATGCACACACAATGGCATATCCATGAATGTGTGTATATTTTTACAGGTTTGCCTGTATTCATTTGCATACACCTATATAATTCTTATCAGAAAAATAAAAAGTCATCCTTCTCTGCAGACATTCAGATCATAAATTACTTAATCTGTATTACACTGTATGCACGAAGACATTTTCTAACTTTTTTTCCCAGAACGATTTTGTTAAGAGCATCAGTAGTATCTGTTAATCTTCCAGTGCCCTCTGGTCTGCCCCATATCATTTCTTCTCCTCCGTCGTCTTCACTGTCCTCTCCTGCATCCCACCTGTAGTGGTTACTTTGTCACCCTCAAATCCATTTTGAATCAATCACCTGTGCTATGGACTATGCTCTGAGAATGAAGTGAAAAACAGAAGTCAAAAACAAATTGCCCTATTTTAACTTTGCTAAGGAGAGTCCAACAGGTTGCAACACTTTAAGAAAGATTCAGATGCCGAGAAGGATCTCCTCAAACATTAACACAGCCATGCTGAAAAGGTTTCCATGTCCAACTTGATCAGGTTATGAATTACACAGGAAAAGATTCTGTGCAGTGCATGTCAATATCACTACCTCCTTTCTGGCAGGCCACTAAAAGAACCTTTTTCTTCGGGGCGAGACATTCTGCTGGTCACTTTGGTCACTTAGCTCTCAAGAAGCATCCATCTTTTTCAGGTGGCAGGCATAGCTGGCTGTTAAGGAAGTATTTGGAAAGTAAATATCAAGTGTCATTAGTCCCTTGGACTCTCCAGTAAGTGAAGCATTTGTTTATGTTAACTTTCCAGCTGAACAAGCAGCCAATGCGGACCTCCCAACTCCAGAGCTAAAATGTTTGAAGATTGATCCAGCTCTCCCATAACACTAATTCCTCCCACTACAATTTCATGAAAGCTTCCATCATTGATGGTTTTCCTAATGAATTTAAACAGAGAGGCTTCAAAGCTGGGTTTTTTTCCCAGGTGAAAAATGAAACGGAGTATGAAAACAAAACACACCGTTTCCTTTGAACTTGGAAAAGGAAATCTGCTTCCCTTGTATATTCCTGAAACAGAAAGATCTAAATCTACAACCTGCTTCCTCTATCTCCCTCTTCCCCTTCCCCCCCTGCTTTCTTCTTCTTGCCTGTCTCCTGAGTCTTTTTCTCTCCTCTTCCTCCTCTGTCCCTCTCTCCCTCCCTTCTTTTCTTTTTTCTTTCAAATTTCTAAAATGATTGAATGTCTTAGGTTCTAAGTCCCAAACATGGCATAGTATCATCACACCATTTACAAGGATTCAATACCCAGCCCCTGGGGTTTTTACTAGTTGAGTGGGAAGGCCACTTAGCTCCTTTGGAAGAGAAAACACCCATGTTCCAGGCTCCCCAAGAAGATATAACTTAATGTCCCAGGGGCTGAGCTTCCTCCCCTGTAAAATATAGGAACAGACCAGCTGTTTTCTTGTGAGATACAAGACACTGAGGATTGCTGTCATTATAACCATCTTTAGAAATCGATCCTGAAAGTAGAAACCTGACAGAGTTGCTTCATCTCCTATCTCTACCTTTCTCTGAAGATGACCCAGAGGTCTTAGCCTAGGTTACTTGGCATATTGTTTCTTCCTTTTGCAGACTGAGAGCGCCCTTGAATGTAACCTTTGATCCCTTACAATAAGATCCTTGTAATTAGCCTGAAGGTTCACAGTGAGATAACATCCTAACTAATAGCGGGTGAATCTGAGATGCAGAGAGGTTGAGCAATTTGCTCAGGGCCACACATCCAGTGGGACTAAAACTCAAGTCCTTTGCCTTCCTTAGGATTTTTGCAATCATCATAATGCTATTTTGGGGCATTCTTTAATAACAATTTTGGTGCTATAATTTAGGTTCCATAAAATTCACCCTTTTAAAGTGGTTTTTAGTATATTCACAAAATTGTAAATATAATCTAATTCCAGATAGATATTTCATTCCAGACCATTTTCATCACCCCCAAAAAGAAACCCTGTACCCACTAGCTGTCACTAATCTGGGAACCGCTAATCTACTTTCTGTCTCTATGGATTTGCCTCTACTGGACATTTCATATAAATGGAATGATGCAGTATGTGGCCTTTTGTGCCTGGTTTCTTTTGCTTATGGTAATACTTTTTAAATTCATCCATTTCGCCTCTCAGTTTGAGATCTCTTTCCTTCTGCTTATACAAAGAACTGAAGAGAAAGCTCAGGTTGGGAAAATGCCTAAATTATGGAGGGGATAAGATGGGGTGGTTTGTGAACTTGAAACTCCATGGGATGATTAGCCAATTTACTGAGCTGAACTAAAAACCTGTGCCAAGAGCAAATCATTCCAGTGAACTGTAGGGCAAAGGAGTTCATGTTCATCAAGCACCTATGTGCCAAGTGCTGGGCTTTCCACCCATTGTCTATCAAAGAGTCAATCTGCTTCTCCATGAGGGGATCTTGAATTGGCTTGTGTTAACACAAGAATTCTGAGGCACTTGGATGCACTATTCCTAATGCCTGAAGCTCTTATCAGGATCCCAGCTGCCCATCCCTGATCAGCATCACTGATAGGCCAGGGTTTTCAGGAATCACACACTTTGTAGGCTAGAAGAGATCTTAAATTTATAATTTTACAGATGAAAAGAAAGAGTTTTTTTGTTTTTTGTTTTTTTTTTCCTGAGGCCTTAAACATCTTGAGCAGTCCATTTCTCTTTCTTCCCTTGAGAAGGCTTGAGGGTAGAGCGGGTTGAGACGTATTCTGGGAAGGCATTCTTATTAAGGCAATGGGATTCTGGCATGATTAGGTCATCCACAATGAATACTCAGGGAACTTGTGCAAGTCTGGCTTTTTTCTCCCAAACCAAATCATTGATTATAGCTTTTATGTAGGCAGTACCGTTTACTCCATTTTCCCCCTCTGTTATTCCCTCCTTAAAAACTAGGCTGGATTCTTCCTTGCCTTACTTTTTCATTGTGGTAGAAGTGATTGTATTTTGGGGAGAGGAGACTTTCTGGTAGTGGATAATACGTTTCCTTCCCTGGGCATTCTACAAAAGGTCTTGTCTATAACTTAGGAGTTTCACCCAAATCTGTGATGAATCAGCCTACAAATAAAAATAATTATGATATATGTCATTACTTCTTTCTGTCCATGGTGAACTTCAGGTTGTGGCTACATTGTGATTCAGGAGCTGTTTTCATGGGCCAGAGCTTCGGGGCATGTTCTCTTACTAATACGTTGCTTCCAATCTTCTGATTGCCTGCAACAGTACAAAGCAAAGCAGGAGATGAACTGAATTAAGTGCTTTTTAGATAAGGTGAAACCATAGAGAGCTGCTAATAAATTGCTTTTTTAAAGGAATACATTTAAATAGAAAAAAGCAGTGATGGTTCAGGATGTCGATTTCGAGCTTTATGACTTCGCAAACCACAAAGAGGGATCCAGATGCACAAGTGATGAAGTGTTGTATTATTTTAAGGAAGTTGTGATACTTGGTCCAGTGCATTTCATTTCTCACTGGACATGGACAATAGCTTTTTATGTTTTTCTATTTCTTGGACTTGTTGGCGGGAGCAGAGGAATGACTGGAGACAGTGCCAGAGGCGGGTGGCGCCAGGCATGCGGCACTCGGCCGCTGTACCCGTGCATGCTGTGCTCGGCATGAATACGAATGTGCATAGCAGTTTACAATGCCCTCCGCTGAGGCTTCTTCAAAGAGCGTCTGCGGAAGCAGGTATATTAAGTGACGCTGGGCCGTGTGTTTTATGCACTGTTTTATTGCTTATGCAAAATCTACCAAACCACTTGGGTCTCCTGTAACTTCAGAGAATCTGTTCGGAAATAACAAGAGGCTGGGCAGGTTGGCTAGTTTTCCACCCAGTGAAGACATCCAAACTAGGAGTGCAAAGAGATCTGGGCTTCAAAGCCAATCCCCATTCTTAGGAGAATTTCCCTGCCTTCAGAGGGAGAGGCAGCTAGCTGGTGGGAGGAGCTGCCCCTACTGAGGGAAGAGCTAGCTAACTTTGTTTGAAAGGTCAAACAACTTTCTACTCAGCCTGGCACTGGCTGTTGGGAGGGAAAGAAGAATAAAGCAAGGCGGAAGCAGGCATTTTACCTAAGAGTGGGTTAAGATCTAGAGAGACTAAACCAACCCCTGTTAAAACTGGCTCTATGTGGAAAAGCCAGCCAGGACCCCTGCTTACCTGAGCCCTTGGACAAGCATCTTAGACTTGACCTTCCTGGTGTAGGTGGAGACAGGATGTTCTGACAATTTTATCTTTGTTCCGCATTCTCCAGCCAGCAGTGTGCCTGGCAACAGAGCCTTTCAGTGTTTTTAGAGTACTTTTCCTAATCCAATTGAACCTCAGTTTCATGCACTAGAGCCCATTCATGGTTTTCATTTCTGGATACAGGGCTCCTGAAAGGATGCTGTGCTCATCCTCTCTCTCCCTCGCATACTCCCCACCACCCCCCTCCTTCTGTCTCTCTTACACCCACACACCTAGACTCTCTCACTCATATGAAGACACGCAATATATACCTGCTGAATGAGTGTACTTGAAGAAATCAAGTTTCAAGCAAAAACAGATAGATTGATTGGTATTTACAAAATAATAGACCAGAAATGAGGGAGCTTAAATCTCTAGCATAAGAAGAAAAATAAAACAAAGTTAAGCTTAATATACCATTTGCTTTTCAGTTAAACCAGAAAAAGCCAACTGATGCCTGTTAGTCACGGTTATCATTTAAGGAACAACTCCGAAGTGTAATAAACCCAGTTTTTCTAGTTTGTCAGCTCACTTTTGAGGCCAATCTGGCTGTGCTCTGCATAGGAGTGTTTTCTGGAAAGAAACACATATACCTCCCTCCTAAACATCCAGCTAGTTTGATAATCAAGCCAGGTAGGGATAGGACACCACTTAGCCAATCTGGTCAGCTGGTGGTTTACGTTATTAGGAACTCTGTTGCACAGTGGAGATCCACCTTGGTCGTGAACTTCCTAAGGGAGAAAGTAACCCACCCCACACATAGTCATATACTAGTTCTCCCCTGACAGACCTCTGCCCCTGCCCATAGATCCCTCCCATACACCAATGCAAATTTGAAATACAAATGGGTATGCTCCTCAAGAGAGAAACCATCCAGACTTTGAGCTGGGGGACATACTTCTAAACCCGTGAGTGTGGACAGACTAAACCATAGAGGGAAACACAGGATGTGAAAAAAAGACCATGTTTTTGCTCTCCTACTGTCTGCCTTATACTTACACTGTGTTTCACTGAACTCTAAGAGCCAACTAATTGTTTGTGTTCTTGCTCTGTTTATTAACTATCATTAATATCATTGTCCTGAGCCCCGGGTGCCATTCTCAAGGAAGCGGCTGCAATAGCTCCCAGGCATCAGAAAGCACAGTGTTGTATGTAAGGGATGAATCATGGGGATCTACCCCCAAAATTAAGAGCACACTGTATGTTAGCCAAGTTGACAGTAAATTATATTTAAATAAATAAAGCACTGTGCTTTCCCCTCTTTAGTCTGTGGGGCACAGCTTCAAAAGAATAAACCAGCCATTGCTGCAAGCAGATTTCTCTTACCTGCATCCCAGACGTCACTTTCTGGATTGCTGAAGAATGCTTTTGGTGGCAAGTAACAGGGACTTAAGCCATAAAGACATTTATTGTTTACCTAACCAGTAGTCTGGATGTAGGTGGTCCTGGAGTTAGTTGTTCCCATAGCTCAGTGATGCCATCAAAGACATGGTTCTCTTCATTTGCCCTCTCACTTCCTAAGCGTCTTGGCTTTTTGCTGTCAGGCTTGTTACCTCTTGGTCACAAGGTGACTTCTCTGTTCAAGTTAAAGAGAAAGAATAGCATCGGGAGCTTTTATCTTCAGCTTTACTCTCCCCAAGTTCCCCAAGAGAATTCTGCTTACTTTTTATTGGTCAGAACATGGTCTCATGGTCATTATTGCTATAAGGAAGATGGTAGAGGGTGGCTATTGGGTGGCCAGCTATAGTGTCTGCCAAATCAGCTTTTGAGAAATCCATGCACAAAATCAGAAAAATCGGGCACAATGCCTCCAGGATCCCCTAGAGAAAGAACAGGGATAATTCCCTTTCCTGAACATCACCTTCTCTTTTGCCTAAAGTGAACACTGAAATGCATTGTCATCCTAAATGATTATCACATTTTGGAAAGGGAAAGAAACACACACACTAGCAAGTGATGTCCTGAAGTTTAATTCAAGATGTCTGTGATGTTCCAGAATATTCGGGTTTACTGAATGCTGAGATATAAGAGTACAACTACATTTTAGTGCAAGGATATTTTTCTTTTTTCTTAGCAAGCACAAGTAGGAGAGAGGGGCAGAGAGAGAGAGAGAGAAAGAATCTTAAGCTCTTATGCAGGTTCCATGCTCAGTGAGCAGCCTGAAGTGGAGTTCAATCCCATGACCCTGGGATCATGACCTGAGACAAAATCAAGAGTTGGATACTCAACTGACTGCTCCACCCAGGTGCCCCAAACAAGGATATTTTCTATAGAAGAGAATGCCATGTTCTGGCAACAGGTGAAAGGGAAGTTAGGGTTAAAGAATAAGGTGTTCTTGGCCCACCCCATCTGGACCCATCATGCCACCAGCAACCCTGTTTTTCCTACCTTTGAGTGAATTTTTGTGCAAGAATCTGATGATTAAAGTTTGAGCCCTTAGCATTTCAGAACAATAATCAGAGGGACTTCAAGGTTACAAATTCAAGAGCCTAGTTTCATAAATTATTGAAGGGCGCTGTTAACACTGAGATAATAAGTCATAAATATCTATTCCCCCAAGCCTCCATGGCAAACAGGGAAACAAAGACACCAGCTGAGGAAAAGCAAGTGACTGTACAGAACCTTCCTGGTTCGGGAAGTTACAAATGAGCAGAGAAGTCCAACCCTAAAGTGAAGCTAAAGTCAAACTAACAATTGGCCTCATACATTATGGGTTGGTTACTTGCTTGTTATAATTAAGTTGGCATCAAGTGGTTAACAGCCTTGAAAATTAAACTCAACCAAAAAAACTTTTGAAAAGGGTAATCAAAGGTTTCTGAATAATGAAGTTAACACATCCCTGTTATAAGGAAAAAGAATGTTCCTGTGGCATCTTGTTTCATGTCTATTTTCTGGTGTTGGTGGTGCTTGTTTTAACAGACATGTTTATTTTTACCCTCGGGGTCACTGCAGCTCCTTAATATTACTGTCAATTTCCGGTCCTAGCAGTATGGTTAAGATGTACTTGGCATCAGTTTGGAGGTGGAATGTGGAACTTGGCACTTCCCTTGTTTTTGAATTTTGAGTTTTTTTGGGGGGTTTTTGAGGGTTTTTTTGGGTTTTTTGTTTTTGTTTTTGTTTTTTTGCCTTTTAAAATGGGTTGTTCGTATTCTTATTTGGTTGCTGTGGCCATCTGTAGCTCAAATGCAGGGGCTTCTTTGGCTTTTAAAATATTCACATCCATGGCAAAGGAAAAGTAATTAAGAGCCAGAACACAAAACTGTCCAGAGAAGAACTCCCTTCTGGGTTTTCTCCCTTCTTTATGCCTGATAAATGGTGTCCATCATGGCAGTAACAAGGCACAAATATAGATAAGCCTCTTCTTCCTGAGATGTTCCCATTAGAATGCAGACACTGTCAAAACTCCTCACATGGTGTTCTTTAAGAGAAAAAAAAATACTTGGGAACAGATCGAAGATCTTTTTTCTCACAGTTTCTTTCAAAGCTCAGTGAAAATGCATATAGTTCATTCCAATTACCCGTTTCCAAGCATTTTTCTTTGAGGAGCTCTTCCTAGTTCTGCATAGAATATTTATTGTGATGTAATCATAACTCTGGTGCAGTAAGTGTTGGTTATTCTTTGGGTAGAGGAAGATTAGTCTCACTCCCAGACGGGCATTCACACAAGTAGCAGTTTACCATAGAAGTTGACTTTAAAACTAAATTGTACAACGTGGGGTGAAAGTAATGGACTTTTAAAGGCTCTGTTGAGAAATTTCCATCTTTATACCAGCAAAGAAGGCAGACACAAAGGAAACTGTTGGAAAAGATAAATGCACTGTGGTCCGTAAAAAGGAAGGAACACATGCTTTATGCCTCTATTTAATTGACTGTTGGGGCAGAGACCAAAGTGAGAAAACCACGAAAATAGCTCATTTTAAAAACCTCTTTAGAGCCAGTGTGTCCTAACAGGACTGTAGTCCCATACTCTATGGGATGGGTCAAATTCCCATGTACATCTGTGTGTGTGTGTGTGTGTGTGTGTGTGTGTGTGTGTGTGGGTTGGGGGTATGATGGTCTTGATCCTCTTTTTACCCCAGTGCAGCTCAACTCACCCAGCAAAAAACAATGTTAAGTCATTACTATTTATGATTTTCAAAGTCCAGAGTCTATTTGGAATAGAAGATTAGTTGGAAAATGCTTCCCAACTTCAGAGAGAATCATGGCTACAGACTTAAATCCTAGGATACCACATAGACTGGGGCACATGGAACCTGGCAGGGTCTAGGGAGTGCCCACTGGTTATCAGCCTTTCTTCTTACCCAGGTTCTGAGCATACTGAGAAATAAAACAGGGAACAGGGCAGACGAGGGCAAAAATATCACCATAGTAACTGAGAAAGACTAAGTTGAAGGGAATAGCTTTGGGGTGAATGTCAAATGGGCTTCCAAATGAGCTGGTCTACCCAGTCCGTAAAGGCCAAAGAGGGGAAGTTTCTTGTCCTGAGGAGCATGGCAGAACACCTATTTGCTATAAGCCATTTACTCCCAAGAAGGAAAAGAAAGCAGATGAACAATGTGTGTCTGCTTTATTCTTCCCAAATTAACCAATCAGGTCACTCCTTTGAGGATGAGGGACTAGAGGTTGAGAGAGGCCCAGAGTACCCTTAGTTCCCTTTGTGTGGAAAGAAACAGATGGGCAAAAAAACATTCCCCCAGTAATCTTCCTTGAAGTCCACCCTTCCCCCGACCCCAAAAAATAGTCACTTCGGGATTCTCCAAGATCTTTGAGGCAAGAGTGGAGTAGTTAAGTGGCACAGATGTTTGGGGCTGCATGGGTCACGTGTTGGTCATCAGCATGGGCAGTGACTGGGGATGTTTCACTGTAGCTTGTGTTTGGGTCATACATAGAAAAGTGATACAGACTTGACCCTCACTCATAGTCATGTCTTTTATTTTAAAAATTTTATTTGAAATAATGTGCCACAGAAAAGCTGCGAAATAGTACAGACTTTATATATACTCTTCACCTAGTTTCCACTAATGTTGATTAACTTGCATACCTACAGTATAATGACCAAAACCAAGAAATTAACATTGGTCCAACACTATTAACCCATGGTTTGTTTTTGGATTTCACCAGGTTTTCCTTTTTCTGTTCCAGGATCCTATCTGGGATCACACATTGCATTTCATTGTCATGCCTCCTTGGTCTCGGCTAGTCTCCCAACAATTCCTCATTCTTTCTTTGTCTTTTGTGATGCTGGCACTTTTGAAGAGGACCCGTCAGCTTTTTGTATACTGTCCCTCCATTTGGGTTGGTCTGATGTTTTCTGATGGTTAGATTGTGGAAGACTACTTGGAAGTGATGTGCTATCATTTTTCAGTGCATTATATCAAGAGGTGCGTGATGTCAGCATGTCTTATGACTAGTGATGTTAACTTTGATCGCTTAATTAAGATGGTGTCTGCTGGGCTTCCCCATAAATGACTGTTTTTCTCTTTGTAATTAATAGATAACTTGAAGGAAATTCTTTGAAACTATACGGATATCTTGTTTCTCCTCAAACTTTGCTCACTAATATCAGCACCTGTTGGTATATTTCTCCCTTACTGTGGAAGTTATTCCTGTGGTGTTCTAAAATTTCTATTCTTCTGCAAAATTTCTTCTGGCTTTATTATTTGGAATCTTTCTGTAATATATAGCTGTCCCTGCTCCTCCAAATGTTTATTTAATCATTTATTTATTTGTATAAAGGTGAACTGGTGGATATTCACTTCATGCTGTGGGTTCTAATCCAGTACAGTTGTTAATTTTGTTGCTCAGATTGCCCTAGCTATCCCCTGGGAGACTGACTTCTGTGTCCTTTCAGCATGCCTCACCTTTTTTTGAAGACTTCCTTATTTTTTGGCACCACAAGATAAGATACTCCAGACTCATCTTAATTTTCCATCTCTCAGCCTTGTTTATCACTTCTCCATGGTAGTTGTATATTTTAAATGAAAAACAAGGGGTGCCTGGGTGTCTCAGTCAGTTGAGCATCCAACTCTTGATATGGGCTCAGGTCATGATCCCAGGGTCGTGGGATCAAGCCCTACACTGGACTCTGTGGTAAGCATGGAGCCTGCTTAAGATTCTCTCCTTCTCTCTCTACCCCTTCCACCTGCTCACATGTGCGCTCTCTCTCTCTCTAAAATAAAAATAAATTTTAAAAAACCATCTCAAGTCAAGGACGTTGACTTTTTAAAAAATTTTTTTAATGTTTTACATATTTTTGAGAGACAGAGCATGAGCAGCGGAGAGGCAGAGAGAGAGGGAGACACAGAATCCAAAGTACGCTCCAGGCTCTGAGCTGTCAGCACAGAGTCCCACATGGGGCTAGAACTCATGAACCACGAGATCATGACCTAAGCCAAAGCTGAAGTTAGACACTTAACTGACTGAGCCACTCAGGTACCCTGGAAGTTGACTTTTCTTAGGTACGTATTATGGACTGACACAGTCATAGGTGCTTTGCAGTCATTGTCACCTTAATCATCACATGTTAGTCTGTTGGGTCGGTACACCTTTCTCCCTTTTCAAAAGTGCAAACAGGCTTAGAGAAGTTTAGTGTGTTATCTCAGTGGTAAGTCTAGTCTAAGCCTGTTGGACTTCAGAGTCAATGTTTTTTCCACCATGCAAAGAATTATTCAGAAGCAAAATGAAACATGAACATTTTACTTATTCACTTCAGCTTGCCCCACCTTGGTCTGTAAATGAGAAGATTAAGATGTCTTCAAGACCCAGAACTTAATGGAAGAAATTAATGGTAGACCCTGATCTTGCACTTAGGCTAATATTTCTTTACATCTAACACTGTAATTCTTCTAAGGTGATTTTTATTGGTAAAAAAATTAAGTTTAACAATTTCTAACAATTTCAGTTTATTATTGAAGCTTCCTTTCCTTGCTTTATGAGGACATACAATTTCCCACTGGGTTTGCCAGCAACGATGAGTTGCCACTCATCTTCGAGCTTAAGCGATCATTTTGGATAGGTCAAGAAATAATACGTTACAAAAAAAAAAAAAAAAAAAAAAAAAAAAAACCTGAACAGGAGCCCCTTGTACTACCAAATGCCTTCCTAGTAAGTAGTGCTGCTTCTTGAACTCCCAAGTTATCTCTTTGGCAATATAAGTTCATTTGAAAATGGTGTTTTCTGAAAAAAAAATCATTATTTTTTTTCTTTCAATATATGGTGATTTTAAGAAGACTTAGAAAATCATTAAATTCCTGAAAGCACATCTAGAAAAGTATAATTAAACTCATAGGGGAAACAGGTTACCGCATCAATATTTATAATGTGCTTTAAGAGGCACTCTTGGCTTCTTCAAAGCAGAAAATATGGGAGAACAATGGAGCACAGGCAGTATTTTGGATCTACCATGGCTTAAACAAGGACACCACGTGAACTAACTAGGCTTCTTACACAAATAAGGTGGTTTCTGGTTATCTCGCAGCCACTGTAGAAAAAAACCCCAGGACCTTGTGACAGAGCATGTCAGAAAATGTTGACTGCTAGGGACAGTTGCACAGATACACTGTGGAAAGTGGGGTCTGCCCAAGGTGGGGTCTGCTCCATTTTGGCTTACATACAACAGAACCACAAGACCTCTAAATGTGAGTTTTAATCAATCTGCATCCTGCCACACTGGAAACAGTGTTCTTGTAGTGGTTCTAACTGTGCCCTTTTTTTCCCCCTCATTTTTGCCTTCAAGCTGTGCCTATGTCTTCTGTAAGGATGTTTGTGTGTGCTGTGAAGAATGTACTTTCTATAGAGACAGTTCAATTAAAAAACATAGTAAAATATGGATATAAAATTCTCCAAATAGTTTAAAGCCAGCAAAGGCCTTTGGTCGAATCTTGAACCCAGAGATCCTTTCTGGCATTCTTCAAAAAGCAAATGTTCCGGGGATGCCTGGGTGGTTCAGTCAGTTAAGTGTCTGACTTCGGCTTAGGTCATGATCTCACAGTTCATGGGTTCAAGATCCACATCAGGCTCTGTGCTGACAGTGTGGAGCCTTCTCAGTATTCTCTCTTTCCCTCTCTCTCTGCCCCTCCCCTGCTTGAGTTCTCTCTCAAATAAATAAACTTAAAAAAAAAAAAGGTAAATGTTCCAAACTGTGGGTTGTATTTCTTATAGAACTAGAGAGGAAAGACCAGGTGAAAGGGATAGGTGTTATTAGGTAAAGGTGATTGGATTTTGATAGAACAGAGGTAAGCAAACTCTGACCCTTGGACCAAATCTAGCCCAATACTTGTGTTAGGAACTGAACTGTCCTCCCAGCCCCCACCAAATTTATATATTGCAGTACTGACCCTCAGTGTGGTTGCAGTTGGAGACGGGGCCTTTGAGAATAATTAGGGTTAGATGAGGTCCAAGGGTATGGCTTCCAATGGGATTGACCTCTTTATAGGGGAGGGAGAGATATGCACAGGAAGGTCCCTATTAGGACACAGCTGACTCTAAGCCAGGGAAGTGTTCTTACCAGAAGCTTAATTTTTGCCAGCACCTTGGTCTTAGCCTTCTAGCCTCCAGACTCCGGCAAAATTTCTGTTGTTTAAGCCACACAACCTGGGATATTGTATTGTGACAGCCCAAGTGGACTACTGTGGCCGATTTCTATAAAGGAAACTTTATTGGAACACAGCCACCCCCATATGTTGTGCATTATCTTTGGCAGCCTCCATGATAAAATATCAGAATCAAGTAGTTGTGATGGAGACTATTTAGCCTCAAAAGCCAAAATGTTTACTATCTAGCCTGTCACAGAAGAAGTGTGCCAACCCCTGGGTAGAAACTTACCATGTACAATGTTGCTTTTAAACAGAAAAAGCCACCCCAGTGGGATATGAATGGGTCAAAGGGAAGAAAGAAAAACCCCTACTGACAGGTACTCAAACTAGCCCTGGCCTGATCACCTCCAGGAGTGTTTTGGTTTTCTAAGCTGGTCATTTCACACCCAAGCTAAGTGGTTGACAGTGAACATTCCCACCTTCAATGGTTGAAGTCCTTGGAGAGCAGGCAGAGGAGCCTGTCCTCAAATGAGGCTGATAGGACAGACCTATTGTGACAGGGAAGTAGCAATGGACCAAATGTGGTCCAGGAGAAGAGTGGAAAGCAGTGAAGAAAAACTGGCTCGTCTCTCCTTCTCCATGGCCGTGGATCATCAGAGTTGTCACAGCCTTCACCGTGCAGGGCAGAGCAGGGGCTGGCCTGTAACGCCGAATGAAATCTTTGCAGGTAGTGAAAGCCTTCTCCCTGGATAAATTGTTTTGTGCATTTAGAACCTACATGTGCCCACTCCCTCCCCAAAGTGGCAGTTGGGAAGTTTCGGCCACCTGTGTCTGAATCATCCGGGGTTCTAGGAATCTGTATTTAAAGAATGCCCAGGTAACTCTTCTGCACAATGATGTCTGAGAAACACTGCTTGGGCAGTTTTTACCTGCTGGGGTTCTAGAACTTTCCAGGTCCCATCTGGAGAGTGGGTGCATGTTATAACAGGCCCCTTAGTGAAGTGCACAGGAAAGAACCTCGAGGAAGGAGAGTTTGGGCCAAAGGTATCGCCACACCAGTGATTTAGCACATTAAAGATTTTTGCACTGTGTGCCACCAGCCAGGTCAGCCTAGAGACTTCCAGGTCAGAATGCCAGCCTCGGAGCCATGGTGTAACTCTCCCTGATGTTGTATTCCTAAGCCCTGACCACTTCTGGGCTGATGTCAACCAGAGTTGTTCCAGGTGCCTTTTATTCTGCCTGCTCCATCTGTGGTGACCCAGCTCTGTTAGGGGCAGGCAGAAAGAGCTGGACTCAAGCAAAGAGAAAACACCATCTTTCTTCTTCTCCCTGTATAATCAATAATTCAACCCTGTAAAGCCCGCCCGATGCCTGATGGAGCGCCTGCTGCAAAGAAGACGACAGGGGCCATCCAGCATCCACACTAACTTCTAACGCTTCTTTCTTTCGTTCTTTCTCCCTGCTGCCCCGTCTCCTGGTCTGCCTTTGGTTTTTCTTGATCTGAATGCAAACTGAGCATGTTGGCTAAAATGTGACCCAAATATAGTCCAAGAGGAATGGAGACAGAATGGGAAAAGGAGCCAGTGATTTTCAATGATGGAGCAGATCAGTAATTACTGAAGTCGCTATCCCCTTTGAGGGATGTACCGTGGTGTGCATAAATTCAATAAGTAGCCACTTCTGTGAATTAAGGGTTCAAATTAGAAAACACACCATGGACAGATAATAACAATAAAAATAGCAACAGAAAACGCTTATATAGCACCTACTTTGTGCCAGGAACTTTTTCCAAGTTCCTTAACTTGGAAAGATCGTTTCTAGTGTCTGTAAAACAGGGAGGACACGTGGTGGTACTGAAATGTGTTCGTACCATCTATTTGGATGCATTTCCTCCCACTTTACTTTTAATTCCAGTGTGTAGAGCACATATGATCTAATCCCTTTTCCCCTGTTTCCATGTTTTATGATTTCAGCCTAACTCTTGCAAGCTTGATTTCCTTCAAAGTCTAATTTCACTAGTCCCAGGAAATAGGTGGTACCATTGCTACAGTGGAATGAATTTCCCTGGAAGTAACCTCAGTATTTTATTTTACCTTTCCTTCATTCCTCTCCATGGCTATCATTATCCTAAATAAGGCAGATTAATACGACTGACTTACTCCAGGAGACCAATTTGTGGTATTTTGAAAGCCAGTATAACCACCCATCTAAATCCAAGAGTTCCCCTCCCAGGAGGCCATCACCCCTCGAAAGACTTAAAGAGGATTAACGTGTTAAGTGCTGGGGCTCTTGTTCAATTTGGTGATAGTGGGTGGTATGTTCCATAAGTACACTTCTGGTCCGCAGATGGGAGCTGTGAGAAATGACTTGGCACAGGCAGGACACGTCCCTGTGTCCCTACAGGGTGGGATGGCTGGGAGCAGGCCCAAGCTGGGATTAGCCCAGCCGTGGGTGATGGACAGCACTTCATCACCCTGCCGAGCCTGCCAGCTCTGGGTCTGAAAGCCCATTACCAAGGCATTGCCTTTCACACAGGCCTGTTTCAAGCAAGGCCTGTGGGTTTGTGCTAGCTTTCTGTAACCTCTGTTATCCAGGCCCCACCAGCCTAAGAATAAAATTTGGGGTTGCTACTAGTCAGAAAAGTACCCACTATCATGGGGCCTCTGGGCCCCCTTTAAATGATCCTTTTTCCTTCTGTGTTCTCCCCTTTTCCCCTTCATTCCCTTATTCATTCATTATTTTTTGAGCCATTTAGGTATCAAGCAGTGCTCTAATTACTAGAGCTACATTCTATTAAAAACGATTTGATAGTAAAAACATGTAGAACATTAGAAGTGATTAAAAGAAAGGTCATATGGGGAAGGAGCATCCCTCAGATATTTGGGGAAGTGTCCAAAAGGTGACTCGCTGCTGCTTTTATTTATTTTTTAATGTTTATTTATTTTTGAGAGAGAGTATAAGTGGGGGAGAGGCAGAGAGAGAGGGAGACACAGAATCTGAATCAGGCTCCCGGTTCCACGCTATCAGCACAGAGCCCGATGCGGAGCTCAAACCCACGAACCGTGAGATCATGACCTGAACAGAAGTCAGACGTTTAAGCGACTGAGCCACCCAGGTGCCCTCACTGCTGCTTTTAGACACTGCCATCTCCTGCAGTGGGTGGCTGCTGTGGGCTGTAGGGCATTCACAAAGGTGCAGGTGAACCAAACCCATGACCATCTATATCTACCACTTCTTGCCCACGGTGCTGCTGAAGCCACACAGAACCGTGGCCGTATTGATGGCACCTGCCTAGGGTTCTAGGGAAGCCCCAAGGCCATGAGGGCTGTATTGTGGTGCAGTGGTATGGATCCTTGTCTGCCCTCCTGGAGCCATGTGCTGCTGTGTACTTCAAGCTCAGGTCAGTCAAGTGGCTTACTCCGTGTATAATTTCCATGTCTATTAATTTGTCATTACTGATACAGTCTACAAACATATTCCCTCTGTACAGCATTAAAATATCACAAATGAAGCACAAGTGCTTCCTGACTGTGGCCCATTTCTAAAAGGATAACCACTTCTCAGTGTATAGCCTTATGGCCCCTTGTCTCTGACATAAACTCACACACATAGCACACACTGCAAGAGCACACATTGTATTACTTTTTTTTACATAAATCGTACATGTATATCATTTGGAAATTCATTTTTCTACTTATTGAAAACCACATCAGTATATGGAGTGATTCAGTCAGTATAATGAGCCAGATAAGTACAGAATTCTGCACATGACCTTCAACTGGTGTTTAACATCCCACAGTACTAAGTGCATCCTTTTCCTCCTAAGGGTGTGCACGTGCGAAAGTGTGTTTTGTTTTGAAGGGTAAATGCTGAGAAATGCCACTGTTCGATTTGTACATTTCAAATTAGTGTAGATCCTTCCAAATTGCTGTTCTACTCCTCCAGCAGCCACGAGAGTGCACTTTCTGGTTTCCCTGCAGCCTCTAATTCTCTGGGGCAGAGACCCAAGCTCCTGGGGACTGGGTTCAAGGGAAAATGAAAAGACAGACACGAGTGAGTACCTCTGCCCAGTGACCCCGAGACTTAGGTTTGGGGCCAAGTTTTCGTGGCTCTCTTCTTAAGGGTGTGTTTATTCCCAGAAGCCCTCTGGTGGACACAGACAGGAAGGGATTTGTGCCAGACACAAAGAGAAGGCATCTAATAAAATGATTCTTTGGGGCGTAATTTATTTCAGGAGGTTAAAAAATATATGTGCTTCATTTGCGTTGTTCTGATTATAAATGATTAAAACTAGCTGTACAGGGTTTTTTTTTCTAACCCTATCCCATGGCCACCCAGTACCCTTCCCCAAAGCAACCAATATTAGTATATGTGCTGCAAAAGTGAGCACCAGAGACAACCACTATTGGCTTTTTCTTGTGTATTCTTCCAATAATATGAGTATGTATGCAAATTGTATATATGTGTATGTACTATTTACCATCTGTGCCCATGATAATTTTCAATATTTACTCTGGTGTCATGTTTTATTTTTTCATTTAAAAAAAATATGGAGCTTATTCCTCCTCCTCTTACAGCCGTGTAGCATTCCATCGTGTGGATGAGCTTCCGGCATTTATCAGGACCCTAGTGATGGATAGTGTGATTGTCCTTTTTTTTTCTTTTTTTGCTGTTGCAAATCCCTCTGATATTAATAACCCCATATATAGTCATTTTGCATGTGTGTGAATTTGTATATGTAACTTAAACTCATAAAACTGGAATTGCTTGGTCAAATTTCATAATATTGATAGATACCATAATATTGCATTCGTGGAATTTATACCTATTTACTCTCTCAACTGACAGTGTGGAAAAAGGCCTATTTCCCAAGACTCATGGCTATATGGTGATCAACTTCTGATCCTTGCCCGAGTGATAAATAATAATGGTACAGTAAAACCTCCTATTGCAAGTAACTTGTTCTGCGAGTGTTCTGCAAGACGAGCAAACATTTTTAGCAAATTTTAACTTGATAAATGAGCGATGCCTAGCAATACAAGTGGTACATGATGCCAAATGTCGCATGACCACAACGAGACAATGGGTTTTTTTCTGTCTCTCTAGCACACGTGTGCATGCTCTTTCTCTCTCTGTGTCTCTTGTGCGTGCTCTCTCTCTCTCTCTTGTCTCTCTCTGTGTCTCTTGCTGTGGGAATGTGGGTGATTGTTTCCCATTCTCAGATGCTCAGCCTCAGGCTGTGGTGTTTGGCAGAAATCAGTGATTTTTCAGAACGTTGGAAGGTGCCCACAACTGGCACTGGTGTATTTTTTGTCACTTCAAAGCACCTGTGGACAGTCCTTGTTTTTCCATACAAGGGTAAGCTTAGGAATGCTTTGTTCCATTCTAGGTAAAGCTGCCTGCACATATAGTCCCTTTTCTCTGCCCCATTATTGCCAGTAGCATCAAATATAGTGTATGACAACAGCTTTTTAATACTGTACTGTAGTCAGCATCCGTGCAAGTGTACAGTGGCCCCCATGCAGAAAAAGGTTGAAAGGAAAAGCGGTGAGAGGAGATGATTACAGTGGAAGTAAGAAAGAAATCATCGAGAAGGATGAATGAGGTATGCAAATGGCCAAAATTGCAAGATTTTATGAGAAGTCGATGTCTGCATCTCCTATACAGAGGAGGAGGAAAAGGTGGAGGAATCCCTCTCCTCAAATGAGATTAGGGAGATGTGGAAAATGTGGAAAACAGTGCAAAATGTTGTAGAAAAGCAACACCCAAATAAGGCTGTAGCAGTACAAGCAATGAATTTCTTTAATGACAATCCTCAAAAGGAGGCAAAAGCAAGTGTCACTGAATAGGTTCTTTGTTGCACGAAAAGAAAAAGATTCCATTGAGCCAATAGATAGCAGTGATTCCATTGGTGATAGTGAAAATTGTCCTACACAATAACCCTCCTCTCTTGTCTCCCTCACACCAGCCACAAAGATTTTCAACGATCAGTGCAGGTTAATTTGTTTATTTTTCTGTATATTTTGCATTTTCTTTATTATTTTGTATTCTATTACAGTATTGTAATCATTTTTATATGAATATTTTGGGGTTGTGGAATGCATCATCTGAATTTCCATTATTCTTACGCAGGAATTCGCTTTGATATACAAGTGCTTTGGATTACAAGCATGTTCCCAGAATGAATTATGCTCGCAAACCAAGGTTTTACTGTATCTCAATGGAGCTTTAATTTGTGTTTCTTTTTATGGAGTGAGAGTAAATCTCTTTTTATTGTTTCAAAGTTCACTTTATTTTCTTTTCTGTAAACTTTTGATTTGCTTTTCCCATTGTTCTAATGGGTTCTTTTTTATTCCTTACTGATTTCTAGGACTTTTTACATATTAAGTAATTTTGCTCTTTGTGATTTGAGTTGCAATTATTTTCCCAGTATTTCACTTTTTAGTGATTTTACTAGACGGAATTATTTTTTAAGCAAGACTTTTATTTTCCCTGTTCTGTATCGATAGCACTCTTTTGGATATAAGCACTCTATTTATAGACTGAAATAAAAAATAATAATGACAAGGAAACAACTTATATACTTTTCAAGAGAAAAATGTAGTGTCTTATGGACTCTCCTAGAACGTGAAATATCACTGAATCATGCTCTTTTTAAAATGATATGTTAAATCAAGTGCCCATAAGAACAAATTTTCCTGCAGTTTACCTCTGGTATCAGTTTATCTCCCATACCTTTGTTATACATTTATTAATGAAAGAAATTTGTTATTTTACTTCAGGGAATTGCTCACTGATGCTATTTTTTTTTCTTCTTTTTTTTCTTTTTTTCTTTTTTTTTTTTTTTAGTAATTTGCTTTTTACTTTTTGTATTTTTTTTTAAAGTTTTTATTTAAATGCTAATTACCATGCAGTGTAAGATTAGTTTCAGGTGTATAATATAGGGATTCAGCACTTTAATAGAACACCGGATGCCCATTACAGCAAGTGCACTTCTTACTCCCCATCACCTGTTTTACTCCTCCCACCCACCCATCTCCGCTCTGGTAACCATCAGTTTGTTCTCTATCATTAAGAGTCTGGTTCTTGGTTTGCTTCCCTTTCTTTTTTTCCTCCCTGTGCTCAGTTGTTTTGTTTCTCAAATTCCACATGAGTGAAATTATATGGTATTTGTCTTTCTCTAACTGACTTATTTGGTTCAGTATAATACTCTTTAGCTCCAAACACATCATTGCAAGTGACAATGGCTAATGGCTATTATGGCTAATGGCTATTAGCTTTATGGCTAATATTCCATCACACACACACACACACACACACACACACACACACCACAACTTCTTTATCCATTCATCAGTTGATGGATACGTGCACTATTTCCATAATTTGGCTATTATAGGTAATACTGCTATAAACAAAGGGGTACATCCATTTGAACTACTATTTTTTATACTTAAGGTAAATATCTAGTAGTGCAATTGCTGGATCATAGGGTAGTTCTATTTTTAAACTTTTGAGGAACCTCCATACTGTTTTCCAGAGTGGCTACACCAGTTTGCTTTCCCACGAACAATGCAAGAGGGTTCCCCTTTCTCCACAGCCTCATCAGCACCTGTTGTTTTTTGTGTTGTTAGTTTTAGCTATTCTGACAGGTGTGAGGTGATGGTAGCTCATTGTAGTTTTGATTTGCATTTCCCTGATGATGGGTGATGTTAAACATCTTTTCATGTGTCTGTTGGCCATCTGGATTTCTTCTTTGGAAAAATGTGTATTCATGTCTTCTGCCCATTTCTTAACTGGATTATTTGGCTTGGGGTGTTTTAAGTTCATTATGTATCTTGGATACTAACCCTTTATTAGATATGTCATTTACAAATATCTTTTCCCATATCGAAGGTTGCTTTTTAGTTTTGTTGATTATTTCCTTTCTGTGCAGAAGCTTTTGATTTTGATGAACCCCAATAGTTTATTTTTGCTTTTGTTTCCCTTGGCTCTAGAGACATGTCTAGAAAGAAGTTTCTATGGCCAGAGAAGTTACTGCCTGTGTTGTCCTCTAGGATTTTTATGATTTCAGGCCTCACATTTAGGTCTTTAATCAATTTTGAATTTATTTTTGTGTACCATGTAAGAAAGTGGTCCAGTTGCATTATTTTGCATGTAGCTGTCCAGTTTTCCATGCACCATTTGTTAGATTGTCTCTTTCCCATTGAATATTCTTTCCCGCTTTGTCAAAGATTAATTGATCATATAGTTATGGATTCATTCCTGGGTTTTCTATTCTGTTCCATTGATCTATTTGTCTATTTTTTGTGCCAGTACCATACTTATAGCTTGATCACTACAGCTTTGTACTACAACTTGGAAGTCTAGAATTGTGATGTCTCCAGCTTTTCTTTTCTTTTTCAAGGTTGCTTTGGCTATTCAGGGGCCTTTTGTGGTTCCATACCAATTTTAAGAGTGCTTGTTCTATCTCTGAATTTTTAAAATTTTTGCACAGTTTAATTCATTAATCTTTTCTTTAATGGTTTCTGAGTGTGCATCATAGAATAGCCTTGACTACTCTTAAATGACAAATCTCACAGGTCCCAAAGTGGTTTTTAGTACTTTTATGATTTTTTTTCAACATTTACATCTTAGAGCCACTTGGAATTTATCCTGATAAGCTGTGAGTGATGGCACTGGTAAATACTTTTAGGCTGTGGTCTGACCCTCCACACTTAGCAACCTACCTATTTCCTTTCAGCCTGATTACTATTCTTTATGCCTACCCCTTGCCTCTGCAGAATTTTTCCCGTGGTTTTCTTAACCACTTCCATCATCACACATCACCCTGACTTCCTCACATCTAAACTCAGGGACATTTACTTAAAGCTCCATAGCTGCCTTTGTGATGTCCAGTCACACACTCCTTGTAGGGAAATTCTCAGCATTCCCCAAGACCACTTCCTGTTTGTCCCCAGCCCTCTTCCCCATCCCATCCTCCCTGCTGTAGAGCCTAGAATGGAACTGGAAGCCTCCTCTTTCTCTGAGACTCTGAGGTTTGTTTTTCTCTTCTTTGCATATTATAAACCAGTACCACTTCTGTCCCAGCCTCACCACGCAGCTCCGTCCCCAGGTTCTCAAAGGCAGTTTTAGCTGGACATTTCTACTGCTTTGATTTTAAAAAGATGAGTAAAGTGCCTATTTTCTCAAAGTTCTTTTTAATCTTAAACTTGCCCATTCCTACTAGTATAACACCTCCTACTCCTTCTTCTACCTCTGCCAACAGTTGAGTATTAGAGCATCATTTCTTTGTTCTTCTTGAATAACTCCAAAGCCAGGGTCTTAATACCCCAATGTCAGCTGCTTGCCCATCAGTTACTTTTGATGTCTGTTAGCTCCAAATTTCCTTTCATCTGGTTAGAAATCTTTTTAATCACCTCTGATTTCATCCACAGTATCTCTAGCTGTAGTCTCCAGGACTTAGGCTCCACTGTGGAAGGCTCACAGTGGTCTATGAACAGGCAGCTGCTCTGAACCTCGTGGATCATGGGCAGATCATTCCAGACTCTATTTAGTCCTGGACCTCCTCATGGTGCCCTGGCTTGGAGTGGCCACCCATTCAACTAACATGTCTTTCTTGCATCAGACCCATTTTCTGTTTTCCCTCTCTCTGTGAGGTAAATACACCTTTGAGGGGGTGGGTGGGTGGAGCTTACAACTTTTCCCTTCCTAGAGTCTTTTTTGTGGTATCTATTCATGAACTACCTTCTTAAAGGCTTTCATCTGGCCATAAATCTGTGCCCCCCCCCACTACACACACAGACACACTTGCCTTACAAAGATAAATGGCTTCTAACTAAAGATGTGAGGGTATCAGCAAAAGTACAGATTGTGGTTCTGTTGGTACATCTCTTTGTAACTTCAGGCATTATTTTTCCAGGGTTTTGAAAAAATATATTTTTTATTAAGGTATTTATATTTAACATTATTAGTTTCAGGTGGACAACATAATGATTCAATATTTGTATATCATGAAATGATCACAATAGTAAGTCGAGTTAACATGTATCACCATATATAGTTGTAGGCTTTTGTCTTGCAATGAGAACATTTTGAGGGGGGGCAGGGGTGGAGACAGCATGAGTGGGGGAGAGAGGTGGAGGGAGGGAGAGAGAGAGAGAGAGAGAATGAATGAATGAATGAATGAATGAATGAATGAATGAATATCTTAAGCAGGCTCTATGCTCAGTGCAGAGTCCAATACAGGGCTCACTCCCATGACCCTGGGATCATGACCTGAGCCTAAATTAAGAATCAGATGCTCAACCAACTGAGCCACCCAGGTGCCCCATCTTGTGATGAGAACTTTTAAGATACATTCTCTTGGCAACTGCCAAACAGACAATGCAGTATTATTAACTAGTCACCATGCTGTACATTACATCCCTGTGACTTATTTTATAACTAGAAGTCTATACTTTTTGACTCCCTTCACCCATCTCACCCACCTACCACATCCCATCTCTAGCCACCAGTAATTTGTACTCTGTATCTATGACTTTGGTTTTCGTTTTTAGATTCCACATATAAGTAAGATCATATGGTATTTGCCTTTCTCTGTCATTTTTCACTTAGCATAACATCCTGAAGTCCCATTCATGTTGTCACAAATGGCAAGACTTTGTTCTTTTTTATGGATGAATAATATTCCATTGTAGATATATGACATTTTATCTACTCATTTGTTGATGGACATTTAAGTTGTTTTCATTTATTAACTATTGTAAATAATCCTTCAATTAACATAGGGATGCATATATCTATTCAAAATAGTATTTGTGTTCTCTTCAGATAAATACAAGTAGAACTGCCTAATCATATGGTATGTCTTTTTTTTAATGTTTTTGAGGACATTCCATACTATTTCTATAGTGGCTGCACCTGTTTACATTCCCACCAACACCGCACAAGAGTTTCCTTTCCCAAAATTTTCACACTTGTGATTAGTAATAACCAACCTAACAGGTATGAGATGGTATTTCATTATACTTTTGATTTGCATTTCCCTGATCAGTGATTTTGAACATCTTATGTACCTATTGGCTACCTATAGTCTTTGGGAAAATGTCCATTCAGAACCTTTGCATATTTTTTAGTTAGAATGTTTTTTGTACTGTTGAGTTATATGTGTGTTCTTCATATGTTTTGGATAGTAATCCATTATCAGATATGATTTATAAATTTTTTTCTTCATTCAGTAGGTTGCCTTTTCATTTTGCTGATGGTTTCCTTTGTTGTTCTGAAGTTTTTCAATCTGTTTATTTTTAGTTTTGTAGCCTTTGCTTTTGATGTCAAATATAAAAAAATCCTCATGAAGACCAATGTCAGAGAGCTTACCTCCCGTGATTTCTTCTAGGAGTTGTATGGTTTTGGGTCTTACGTTCAAGCCTTTAATCCTTTTTGAGTTAATGTTTGTCTTTGGTGTTAGATACTGATCCAGTTATACCAGCATCATTTATTAAAGAGATTGTTTTTTTCCCCATTGTATATTTTTTACTCTTATTTGGCCTGTAATTGTTCATAGTTGTCTCTTAGGATCCTTGGGGTTTCAGTTATAATGTCTCCTCTTTCATTTCTGATTTAATTTACTTGAATCCTCTTTTTTCTGGGTGTATCTAGCTAAAGGTATGTCAATTTTATCTTTTCAAAGAACCAACTCCTAGTTTATTCTATTGTTTTTCTGTTCTCTATTTCATTTATTTCTGCTTTAATCTTTATTATTTCCTTTCTTCTGCTAACTTTGAACTCAGTTCTATTTCTAGTTCCTTGAGGTATAAGGTAAGGTTGAGACTTTCCTTATTTCTTGAAGTAGACATTTATCACTATGAGTTTCCCTCTTAGAATTGCTTTAGCTGTTTTCCAGAAGTTTTGGTGTGATGTGTTTCCATTTTCATTTGTGTAAAGATATTTTTTAATTTGTCTTGATTTCTTTGTTGACCCACTGATGGTTCAGTAACTTGTTTAATCTCCACATATTTGTGAATTGTCCAGTTGGCTTCTTCTAATTGATTTCTAATTTCATACCACTGTGGTCTGAAAAAAATGCTTGGTATGTTTTCAATATTAAATTTCTTAAGACTTGTTTTTGTGTCCAAACATATGATCTATCTTGAAGAATGTTCCATGTGCAGTTGAGAAGAATGTATATTCTGTTGCTTCCCCACACACACACACATTACAATATTACTGATGATATTCTCTGTGTTGTACTTTTATTTCTGTGACTTATAACTGGAAGTTTGTGAGTCTTAATCCTTTTCATCTGCTTCACTCATCTCCCACCCACTTCCCCTCTAGCAGCCACAAGTTTGTTTTAAGGATGTTTTGTTCCAAGTGATTGTTGCCTAGGCTAGGGGAGGACAGGAAAATGGTGCCCACCAGCACATTTGTTCCTGAGAAATCTCCTAAAGATCCCTGCCCCTAGAGCACAAGTTTTCTAAGATTAGTCAAGAAATCTCCTTTACATACACTCCAGGTGCTTTTCAACTACTGTTTCTGTGCTGTGTCTCAGGCCAGTTTATCTGGCCATCTCTTTCTGGGTGGGGCTTTCTTTCCTATTTCCGTCTGGTTCTCCCAGAATTTAGCCCTACTGATTTTCAAAGCCAGACATTGTGGAGACTTGTCTTCCTAGTGCAAATCCTCAGGGCTGGGGCTACCCATTGTGGGATCTGATCCCCTCACGCCTCTGTGCTTGTGATGTCTCTCTGATTTGTGGTTATTTGCTCCAGGGTTTTGCTTTTCAACTGCATCTCTATCCCTCCTACCCTTATCCCATGTGCCCTTTTCTCTGTGAGGAGTTGTGGAAGATCTGTTCTGCTAGCCTGCAAGTAATTTTCAGTTAGTTATATAGATGTAGTTATTGCTTTGGTATAGCTGTGGAATGAGGTGAGCTCAGGAACCTCCTACTAGTAGTGCCATCCTTTCCATCTCCCTTGTTGCTTTCTGATGGATGTAAGTAACATTGAACCAGATGGAATGTTCTGTTTATGTTAAGGCCTAGGTTTCCTTGTTGATTTTCTGTCTGGATGATTAATGTAAATGGGATATTAAAGTCCCCAAGTATTGTACTATTTCTCCTTTAGGTCTATTAATATTTGCTTTACATATTTAGGTGCTTCTATGGTGGGTACACACTTCTTTACAAATGTTCTGTCCTTTTGCTGGATTGACCCCTTGATGTAATGCCCTTCTTTGTCTCTTATTACAGTCTTTGTTTTAAAGCTTATTTTGTATATGCGGATCTGCAATTAGTTGTTATAGGCGGTATATAGATGGGTCTTATTTTGTTGGTGTCGTTTAATGAAGCCACTTATATCTTTTGACTGAAGAATTTAATATTTGTATCTAAAAATTGTTTTCTGGCAGTTTGGCAGTTTCTTCGTTCCTTCTGTGGCTCTCTTCGCTATTTGATGACTTTCTTTGGTGGTATGCTTACAGTTCGTATCTCTTGTATATCTACTTATAGTTTTTGCTAGGTTGTTACTGAAAAGCTTACATATGACAATTTATATCTGCAACAGTCTACTGTAAGTTGATGAGCTTGAAAGTGTTCTAAAGCTCTACATTTTTACTTTCTCCCCTCCATTTTGTTTTTTCATTTCACATTTACATCTTTTTTTAGCCTATGTATCCTTTAATTACTAATAATTACTAATTACTAACAACTACTAATAACCACTAACTAGTAGTTATTTTTACTACTTTTGTCTTTTAACCTTCATACTAGCTTTATAGGTAATTAATCCACTACCTTTCCTATATATTTATCAGATTTATATCTTTTATATGTTGTCACAAATTAGCACCCTTTCTATTCAGCCTAAAGAAGTCCCTTTAACATTTCTTGTAAGGCTGGTTGAGTGGTGATTAACTCATTTACCTTTTACTTGTCTTGGACACTCTTTCACTTCCAAGTGATCATTTTGCCATGTACTCTTGGAAGTTGTTTGGTTTTTTTTTTTTTTTTTTTTTTTTTTCCCTTTTAGCACTTTAAATATATCATGCTTCTCGCTTCAGGCCTGGAAAGTTTCTGCTGAAAAGTCTGCTGATAGTGTAGTTGGAGGTTCCCTTGTACATAAGAAGTTGTTTTTCTCTTGGTGCTTCTAAGTCTCTCCTTGTGTTTAACTTTGACATTTTAATTATAGTGTGTCTCTTTGGGTTCACCTTATTTGCAACTCTCTGGGCTTCTTGGATGTCTCTTTCTTCCCCAGGTTAGAGAAGTTTTCAGCCATTATTTTTTCAAGTAAGTTTTCTGTCCTTGTCTTGTCCTTCTGGGTTTCCTATAAATGAGAATGTTAGCCACTTGATGTGGTCTCTTAGGTCCCTTAAACTACCTCCACTTTTTATTTTTCTTTTTGCTGCTCTAATGGGGTGAGTTCCTCTGCCCTGTCTTTGGGTTCACTGATCCATTCTTCTGCTTCTACTAGTCTGCTGTTGAAACCCTCTGGTGTTATTTTCAGTTCAGTTATTGTGTTCTTCAGTTCTGTGACTTCTCCTTGATACTGAGATTTTTCTCTTTGTTGAAGCTCTGTGTTCATCCTTTCTTCACCCAGTTTGGTGAACCTCTTGAGGAACATTACTTTGAACTCTCTCAGGTAAATTACTTACCTCTGTTTCTGTAAGGCTCTTTCTGAAGTTTTATCTTGGTCTTTTATTTGGAGCATATTCTTCATTTTGCTGGACTCTTCCTGTTTCTACAAGCAGCCTATGTTTACTTTAATAGTTCCCAGCAGCTGAGGATGTGCCAAGCCCACTCAGTGTCCTCAAAGGGAAGATCTCAGCACCTAGATTCAGGCTGATTGGAAGCCAGACCTTTATCCACCACCTTTAAGAAATAGAAATATCTGTGTATACATATTAGTCCTGTGGGACCACAAGCATAAGCTCTCCTGGCCAACAAAACAGATGATCTTGAGGTATCCCCTGGGAGGCAGTCACAAAAATCAGGGCTGTCTTTGTGCATTCATTACCTAATTAACCTTCCTCATCATCACTCCTGAGCCCTATAGAGTTAGGCTTGGGGCGCCTGGGTGGCGCAGTCGGTTAAGCGTCCGACTTCAGCCAGGTCACGATCTCGCCGTCTGTGAGTTCGAGCCCTGCGTCGGGCTCTGGGCTGATGGCTCAGAGCCTGGAGCCTGTTTCCGACTCTGTGTCTCCCTCTCTCTCTGCCCCTCCCCCGTTCATGCTCGGTCTCTCTCTGTCCCAAAAATAAATAAACGTTGAAAAAAAAAAATTTAGAGTTAGGCTTAAAAATAAATACCTAGCCATGTCACTAAGTAAAAATGCAAACTGTAAATCAGCATCTAGGATGTGACACCAGTAACAAATCTGTGTATGCACGTACACACTTTATTTTTCCATGGGTATGTATATATATATATATATATATATATAGAAACAGGCCCAGAAGGAGGCCTTCCAAACTGGCAAGAGTGGTTACCTTTGAGGAGCAACTATCTGGTCAGGGGGCATTTTCACCTGATCTCCCTGGGCTTTTTTTGTTGTTGTTGTTTACCGTGAAAAATATATTATTTCTTTTTAACTTTTACAATTCACTTAAAGGAAGAAAGTTTATTGAAGTTGAACTAGCAAATGACAGTAAAATTTCCTAAAATGGGCAATGGATAGAAAATGTAGAAACTTAGGGAAATCCATAAATGGGCAAAGCCCCATAGCAGGTTTCTTGGAAATCATACAGCACCTCTCTCTCTCACACACACACACACACCCTCTGTGTGGACTTTATCTTACCTGATAACTCTTACCAGAGCAGCTACTGTCCAGGACTTTCTATCAGTGTTAGAAAATCCATCCTTTCAAATGTGCAGTTCTAGAACAAAAATGACTTAAAATTGTATGTTCCAAAGTATTTCTTTAACCTCCCACTTTGAAGTAGCTCAGTTTTTTGCCATTTCTCCATAACCCAAAGCAACATTCATAAGGCAGATGAAGGAGGCACAAACCAAAGCCTTGCCTGCAAACACATCCTTGCAGGGAGTCAGAATAAGGACCCCAGCTACTGGTCAAATATGCTGGAGCCCTCAGGTGTGCGGGGAAGTTCAGAAGCTAAAAGTCATTCACTCCCAAGTCCAGTTTTGTAAGACATATTATTTATCTCCCCCTCCCCCCCTAAAAAACATTTTTTGTGGTTTCTTGGCTGGCTACTTTGGTATATATACTAGTAAGGATATGGATGGAATGGAGCCAGAATTCTAGGTTCAAATCCCAACTTCTCCATTTTCTAGTAGTGTGACCTCGGGCAAATTTGTAAACTTCGCTTGCCCTTATGCTTCCCATCTGTGAAATGGGGATCTCCCTTGTAGGCTTGCTGTAGTGATAAATCAACTAGGACACCATAGCCCTCTGTAGAGTGTCTGGAATACAGGAAAGCCTTTAAATGAAGTTAGTATTATTTGAATTAAGGTTCCAGCTTTAATAACTTAAATGATTAGTCAAGATAACCTAACTGGTGACTGTGCTGCAATTCCCATGTGTCCTATGTGCTCCTTTATGTGCCTACACAGTACCTTACTAAATGGTGGCTGTGGATGCTAACTAGGCAGGTGACCATATATTCTGAGGGCAAAGCTTATTTCCTGTAACCAGTATCTTCCTGGTAAACTCAACATCAGGCCACCCCGTCACTCTAGTGGACCTTGAAACCTCAGAAAAATAAGGGCCCCTTCAGTAGGGATCTCATGGGAATTAGTTCAGGGAACTCTAGGATTTAACACATAGGTGACAGCCTTCTCTGTATCACTTGTAATAAACATCTCATTCTCCATGGCATGAGATAGTTACAACAACAACAAAAGGCAAATATAAGTTGTGTGTGAATTTTTTTAAGTGAACTTTGATTTTAATAGCTCTTTACTGATACCAATATCTAATAGCTTTTGGAACAATTTGTCAAAAGTTACTGGAGCTGTATGGTGAAGAAGCCATGATCACTTATATTTTGGCGAGGTTGGGGGGGGGGTCGGTGTGCTCAGTGAAACAACCGAAAGTACCTTGCTGGTCCCACCAAGTAGCTGGGCTGTGGGAGGAAGGAGGAGGAGCTGAACCTTGGCCAACTCCAGTTAACCCCACATCTTGGGTTGTGTTGCAGGGATCATGTACCGCAAGTCGTGTGCCTCGTCAGCAGCCTGCCTCATTGCCTCCGCTGGGTACCAATCCTTCTGCTCCCCTGGGAAACTGAACTCAGTGTGCATCAGCTGCTGCAACACCCCACTTTGCAATGGGCCCCGGCCCAAGAAACGGAGCAGCTCTGCCTTGGCCCTGCGGCCGGGGCTCCCCACCACCATCCTGCTCCTGAAACTCGCCTTCCTCTTGGCTCACTGCTGAAGTTGGAGATGCTCATCCCTCCTGCATTGTCCTTCAGGCCCTTGCTCCCCCTGTTCCCCAAGCTTCTCCTGAGTGTCCTTTATTTGTGGGTTGGGGGGGAGCGTATTCTCTTTATTCTTTTGCAAATCAAAGAGCTCGGTGTCAAACAGTTTTTGTAAGCTCTGAATAAATTCAGTCTGACTTTTCAGTGTGTACTTGAAGGGAAGAGGGGAGTCCAAGTCTGTCCCCTATTACCAGAGGCAAGGTCGGGCTGGCAGAATCAGTCCCTAGAAGACACTTAAGGAGGCATTCATTTTTTCCAAGGCCCCTTGCTTCCACTCCTGTCCCTCATAGGGGCATGGTTTATTTTGTCACTTTGTGTGTCAGGATCATGTTGCTTTCATTGGGGGCGCCGGTTAGTCCTCAAGGCTTCCATAGTTGACATTCACACTTCATGTTCCTGAAAACCATTCCCTGCCGCAGAGTTGGGTGGTTTCATCTGCACGTTGGGTTCTGCTGCCTCAAGACTCAATTGCTGGGGCTTGGAGTCTGGCTCGCCCCCGTTCTGGAAAGTGCTCAAGTAAACCTTGTTAGTTCTTGCAGAGGAACTGCACCGGGAAGCGGTGAAGATGAGGGGGCGGCGTGCCGAGCGAGCGCTGTCCGCAGCAGAGGTGACGCGGGCACGCAGGTGTTTGCTGTGGTTGGCATGCGGCAGCGTCAGGTGGCAGCGGAGCACCTGCCCGAACACCCTGCGGAACTGCTGCGAGGACACGTTGTACAGGAGCGGGTTGATGACCGAGCTCAGGTAGAAGAAGGTGTCGGAGAAGGGGAGGAGGATCATGTATGCCCGGAAGTAGGACTTTGTCCAGTCGTGCTTGGGTTTGGCTGCGGCCATAATCCTCCGCACCTGGTTAGGCATCCAGCAGACAGCCAAGGTCACAACAATCAGCCCTGAGCAGGCAAAAGGAGAGACCGACACAAACAGCATGAGAACAACAATCAAAGCCACAAAATATTTAGCTCCCCAGCTCTGTGCTTACTGGCCAGGAAATGCTACCAATTTTTCAGTGTTGTGCTCGACTGCTTCTTTTGCCACTAGCAAAAAAGAATCGAACAGTGTGTTTCAAGGCTGGGGGAGTTGACTGTGTTAAAGACCATTAAATGCTTTCGACTATTTATGCATACCTTTTGATGGCTGTTCATTAAAAAAAAAAAAATGTTTTCATTGTTGTGTATCCAGAAAGCATTTTATATAGTCCAGTAAAATCTGTCATTTTGTTTTAAGGAAATAGATGTATACCCTATGTCATATCAGGTGAAACAATATTTGTATTTCAAAGCATGTCTACATAAAGACAACCCAGTGATATTTTCAAGACAAATGGAAATGGTGTCCCTTGTAACAAAGAAGCGTATTTAGTGACACTGATTTTGCATTCAATTTCAAGGGACACAAAACCGGGAATAGCCTGTCACTGAGAATGGTTTTTGAACATGTCTACTCCGTGCAGTGTGCACACCTGTAATTCTCATGCTCCTATCTGCAACAGCACTCTGTTTTTAGAAATTTTTAGTTATATCGTCTATTCACCCTCATGGGGGAAAAAGACAATTACCCACAGACAACAGATCTAAAACCCCCTTAAAGTTTAACCAGTAGTGTGCTCATTGCCTGTGGCACTGAACTACGGCAAATGATCACACCCTAAAGGGACACCACTTGGTGACCCCATGAGATCAAAAGTTGACTGAATGGACATGCTTGCATGTCCACAAGTTTGCTTTCCAACTTACACCATCTCTATTTCTATGACCTCTGACAGAGCAAAGGAGCATTTATCTACAGTGACAGACAAAACATCCAAGAAAAGGAAGATCAGGAATCTGCACAACATTTGCTCTTTGCTCTGAAGCCAACACACCAGAAAGTAAGTTCCTCTGTGGAAAGCTGGGATCTTAAAGCTGTATTTTGGATTGTCAGAAATACTTCCTCTGTTTCCTAAATTTGATTACTATAATAAGGAAAATTCATTCACGTTTTGAACTTTTGTATTTTCTAGGAAACCACAAGGAAGCGATGGTTGGCAATAATCCCTTTCTGCCTCTGATCCATAGTAAATATTTCATTGATAAATGCTCCAGGAAAACCAGCCATGTCTATGCAACCAGGGTTCGCCCTCCCACACACTCACCTGAGCATGCCCTACCTGATAGCTGAGCAGCCCTAGGTATGTTCTCTGCCCCGGAAATAACCCAGTTCCCTGAACAAATCCTCCAGAAATCCCAGCTGTCAGCAAAGAAGGTTCTGGAAACTCTGCTCCCCTGATCATTTCTAAGCGTTTCTCTTGTCAACCCTCAGCCCAAGCTGGAAACACAAACTTACTTGCTTATCTCTTTCCTTTGTGTTTGCTTCCCTGAGAACATAAGTCTGAAAATACAATGAGCAAAGTAACGTATTGATCTGATGAAAAAGCAAAAAAAAAAAAAAAAAAAAAAAATCACCTTAAGTCAAGAGTATATTCTGAATCAGCTAGTTACAGCTGCTGGAAGGGAACAAAAATCACTATTTTTCTGTGTTTAAATACTTGCACAAGAAAGCAGGGGCTTTTTTCCTCCCACTGCTTTGAGAAGCAAGGATGCTTCCAGACGTGTACTTTTCAAAGTGGGTTCATAAGTTACTTCTCCTTGTTTTTAGCAGAAGCAGTTCTGACTGAAAGGTTCATCTCATTAACTGAAGCAGCTGGGAAGCTTCCCCTACCTAGGGAAGCTATATGTCTTCACAAAGGTTTAAGTTCTTTTCTCTGCCACTGCATTTCAGATCAGTACAACCATCTTAATCTGAAGAAGTATTTCCCAGAATATGGAAATAGAGTACAGGATTTTAGGTGTGTCTTATCCCCTGTGGGAGGCCATACTTCAGGCAGCAAGAATCTTGCAAGGGGACAAGAACCCACTTGTACTTACTCTGGTTGAACACAGCATCACTTTTCAAGCCCAGGGAAGAAAGGCAGTGAGGAAAGGGGCCAGGGCTGTGGGGCAAGTTACAAAGTCATTATTTTTGTGTCCTTTGTCCCTCTCCTATGTGCATGACCCTGATGCTGGTTACCTTCACCCCCTACACCCGGCATCAGTTGTCCTTGACTGACCTTCCTGTCTAAAGAAGCAGAGTGCAGTAAAAAGCAAGACCAGATATCTTGGGTGTGAGGAAAGGCAGAAGACCAGATGAAGAGTTGTGGCTTGATTTGTCGTTTTAGCCAGGATAAAATTTTTGCTCTGAAATCAAAATGAGCTTGTCCATAAGTGGGAGGTAACTTATTCTAAACAAGTTGCTGAAAATAGGGAACCAGACCCAAGATTCTCCAGTGATGAGGAAAGGGGAAATCTCTGCTTTCTGGGTGTAGAGTAGCAAGGTAGGATAGCAAATATGAACTTGGAGAACAAGAGAGGAGAAATTGAGTTAGAAATCCACAGAGGTTAACAATTAAGCATCAGAAAGGTCTTGACAAATAACCAGGAATGTATTGAGTGTTCCCTCTGCCAGGTTCTGTGCTAAGCACTCTGTGTTTATCTCCTATGTGTTTCTCACTTCTGATAATAACCTGGTGAGATCAAAGCTGTCATTATCTTCATTGTACAGGGGAAGAAGTTGTGTCTCAGGTTAGTTGCCCACATCCTATAGCTAGGACACAGGCTTGCTAGGCTCCAAAAGCCATTATACATCTGTGTTTTTTTTTTTGAACGACACAGTATTGTTTCTCCTTTTTTCCATTTGAAAAATACAGAAAATGCAGGCAAGTAAATATGAGCCATTATTCCACCCTGTAAAATGGATGTAAAACAGAACTGACCACTAGAAATACAATGTAAGCTACTGTGGTGGCTTACAACTTAAAATTTTGAGTAGTCACATTCAGAAAGTAGAAAAACAGGGTAAATCTATTTTAATATGTTTCTTAACCCTCCCACCACAACTAGAGGTGGGAAAAAGGACTGGTGTCTTTCCTCCTCTCTTTGAAAGATAATTTTGTTATAGGAAAATAGAGGATTAGGCATACAGGCACCCACCACAGGTACTTGTGACATGTGCCTCCATGGGCCATGTAATAGAAGTTAGCCTCTGGTTGGAAGCAAGGGGGAACAAACCAGCCCCCTTGTAAAATTTGTCATTTTATAAGGTAATGGCTCACTTTTACATTTGAAAAAAAAAAAGTGCATTGAGATGACATTGAGACTTTTGTGTCCCAGGTAATTTTTTATTAAGTTGTGTGCAACTAGTCCAGCTCTAGTCCCAGCTACTCTGAGACAAAACTTTAAAATCTTACATGCATGCCTTAATAGAGTATATTGAAGATTTGACTAAATTTATGTTTGGCTGCATTCGATCTGGACTCACATTTGGAAAAATCTATAATGCTTTGGTCTGTATGATATGTGCAGCCCACAGTTAAAAACAACTTTACTAAGAACTTGAATGAAGATCAGTGAACTGAACCCAGTCATGTTAAGTCGGCAAACTGTTTTAACTATATTACTGATAGATCTGTATTATATTGAAGACAGCCTTGCCCTCTGGGTAAGAAATACCTTCATAGCTTATCTGTTTTTCCACATAAAGTACTTCCATTTGTCCTCCGTGATCACTACGCTAAAATGACAGGTGCCATTAGACGATGACACAGATTTATTCTCGGCAAAGTAATGTTGTTTAAAAAACAGAAGTAATAGAGATGGCCAACAACATGTCATACTAGCATTTGAGTCAGCCTGCATGGTTTCATCTGCGGAAAATGTGAAGCTATGCCACCTGGGATGTGGCAACATTCTTAACATCTGACTCTGGGCTCTGTTTTCTCCCTTCTAAACCTTTCCAGTGCAGGAAGCTGTTCCTGTGATCCTGAGTTCACCTTAGAGTCATCGGAGAATGGGAGAGCAGGTCTCCCAAGGAAACTAGGCCCAGAACCCCTCTGTCTTACAAATGATGGAATTGAGGCTGATTCACCCAAGATCTCCAAAGGCAGAGTGGCACGACTCTCTCTACCTCTTGTCTTATGGCTCAGAACATGGGATTTGACTTTTGATTGACAAAGAAGCCTATCATTCTATTTTCTTTATGTTTATTTAATTATTTTGGAGAGAGGGAGAGAGAGAGATTCCCAAGCAGGCTCCACGCTGTCAGCATAGAGCCCAGTGCAGGCCTCACTCCCACAAACCGTGAGATCATGACCTGAGCCCAAATCAAGAATTACACACTTAACCAGCTGAGCCACGGGGCACCCCCATCATTTTACCTAAATGTAGTTTTCTTCACTCCAGTTTTAGGCCCAAATGCTGGCCATCCCCCATCTGGAATGCAATGCAAGGCAGGCCAACCTCAGATCCTAGCTAAAGTCAGCACAACACCTGCTCTGTACACTGTCTGGACTCAGTTTTAGGACCAGGTTCCTCAAAAAACAGGCACACAACAAAGCCCTGGAGCACATATTTTCCCCCCTTTTAAAGGAAGGTGAAATGTAGCTTCCCCCAAAGGGAGCTGAAGCATGTTTGGAAAACAAGGTATGACTCCAGGTTATGACCTTGCGATCAAGCTGATAAGGACTCCATGTATCCATCAGACTGTCCATCTTACGTGAGTACCTGCTAGAAAAGAATACTTAGCCTGTACTAAGCCAAAAAGCTCAGGAAATTCCATCTTTATCCAGCCAAGGTAGTTTGTGTGATTTGAGTCACAAAGATTTGCTTTTCCACTTGGTGTTAGGGCCCATTTTACTGAATTATTGAAGCCTTGGGATACAGAGGCGGTGGTAGAGAATGATTTAGGTGTTCTGTGTTTAGCATAGCTTCTCCATCTCTTCTTGCCCCAGTAGTCCACTTCTCTCTAACTGTGACCACAGTGAGCAGGAGTTAGTGATCTCCCCTGCCCACCCCCCCCCCCTCTAATTTAAGTTCTCTGGACTTTACTCACTCAGCAACCATCTCCTGATTAGCTGGGGCCTATTACAGACCCTTTCTTAAGCACTAGTGATTAAAGGCTGGGGAGGAAGAGGCAGCCACAGCCAGGTGACTGCTTGCCAAGGGTCATGAGAGCTATCTGGGTACAGTTTTATGGAAGCAAAGAGCTGGTTGACCCTCCCATGGAGGGTGAACGCTCAGGAAATTAAAGGAGAGTCAGAGGTAGCCTGCAAAGGGGCACCCAGGCAAAGACACAGCATGATCAAGGGATGGAAGACTGTAATAGCAGCTGACTCTGCCAGCTTCCAGAGCCAGAACAACATGAAGGGTGGGTAGAGACTGTGGGAAATGAGGCCCATTAGAGAACACTCCATCAGGGTTTGTGAACAATAAATCAACTAGCATATAGTAGGATGAGGAACAGCTGCCTGTGAAGAGACATTTAAATAGCAATTGTCAGTGGAAAGTAAGCATATGGTTAGTTGAATGAAGAGCTAGGGAAAGACAAATACATCCAATAAAAGGTTTTAGCACTTACTCAATTTATATCTTTGTGTTTGCCAATCTGCTTCTGCTAGCCAGTTTGAGACATTGATCTGACTTTGTCCCATCCAAGGAGCCCCAATCAGCACCAACCTTGGTTTAGTCTCTAATCTCTGAGACAGTGGCTCTCAAAGCAGGGTTCCTGGAACAGCAGCCTTAGCACCTCTTTGGAACTTGTTAGAAATACACATTTTAGGCCCCAACCCAGATCTACTAAATAAGAGACTCTGAGAGTGGAGCCTAGCAGTCTGGAATTAACAAGCCCACCTGTTGATTCTGATGTTTACTCCAATTTGAGAACTTATCTAAGACAACCCCAAGTTGAGGTAGAGCCTGGGTTTCTCAGGCCTTTGTGGTTCTATCACTATCACATTGGCCACCTTTTGAAGCATCCCATTTTCCTAAGTGCAGACTGAATTCACAATAACCGAGACCCCCTTCCCTCATTCCTGAGCATTGCCCTTGCCTTGGTCCTACCTTTCTTCTTTTTCTTCTTTCTACCCTTCATCTTTTCCTAAGGTAACCATAAACCAGGCCATATACAGCCCTTGTCCACCCACACTGCCCACCCACTCTTTCTCTCCTTCTCCATTACTTTCTAGGATGGCTTTGAGAAGGTGATTCCATCAGGAGCAGGCAAGTTCCTAACAGCTAACAGGTGGCTTCCTGGATGGGTGGTCACCATGCACTGCTAGGGCTTGCCAAAGGAAATCTGAGAGGCTTTGGAAGCAATGCTGATAGGATGTGAGGGACCTGGGTGTTGGCCAAGCACTGGACACACCCCCACTGGGAGCCCACTCCACGTCCCATGCCCTCTGACCCTGCCAGAGCTTGCCTGGATACTTGCAGTCACTTTTCCAGTGACTAGTCAGCTTAGTGATTATTGTTTAAACCCATCTGCCTCTTGCACCCTTTCCTATTGAAAAATTTTGTTTAGAAGAGGACTAAAAAGCTGTTAGAATTTGTTTTCAGAGAAGGGCACAGGCCACAACTTTAAAATGATGTAAAGGCCACAGATGGCCGCTTCTGTCCATGAAGACAGATGGTGTGATGTCCCGTCTTTGCCCCAGCTACTTGATGGAGCCTATGAAAGGACTCGGTCCCCATTGTGGCTCCAGCCACCATGTGGAGGCCAGAGACCCAGATTCCAAAATGGCTTTCAATTTGCTAAGCATTACATCCATCTCATTCTGCTCTACAAGCTTCAGGACAAGGAAAAACCTATATAAATCGCTACAATCGCAAATACATATTTCTAAAACAAGCCCTGCTGTCTGGGAGCTGTAGGACAGCCACATGCACTCAAAGTAAACAGCATTTAGGGTCAGCGTTGTGGTTTAGTGCCTCTATTCATTTATGAATGCATGCTAAATGATCAACTGGAATCCACTGAATAAATATTTTTCTATGTGGATCTCAATTGTATGCAGCTGTGTGGCTTTCTATGTAAAGAATCTATTCTGAATCTACTGATGGTTAAGTCCCCATGGGTGGTGTAGCTACAAATGCCAAAACTGTTCCTCAGCAAGACAGATGAAGGCAAATGCTTCTTGCCTCGTAACACACAGCACATAAGTGGGTGGTGGGAACCAGGGCCATGATGCCCTCTAAGCCTGCGGGATGGCCAGGCCGCCCTTCAATGGATCAACTCATTCCCACTCACATACCTGGGCCATGTCACTTATAAACACTCATCAATTTTTATGGCTGAAAGCCTGCCATTTTTAATGGAATTTAGTTTCCTGCAAATGGTAGAGAAAGCCTCAGAATGCTAGCACTCAAGAAACTTAAGAGCTGAGTGTACTGGTGAACTAGCAGAATCCCCAGCAAAGTGGATGAGGAGCCTAAATTCACACAGCCTCGGAGTCCAAAACAGGGCCTCTCAGTCTGATGGTGTCTGCACTGGCCACAACCTCCCCTCAGAACCCACAAAAACCACACAGCCCTTGGGTAAAGCCGCACTCAGCCAAGAGTTCAGCAGAGGCAACACGGGCATTCTGGGAGTGTGGAGACCAGCCAAAGTGCCTGCAGATCTCCCCTGTGTCTCTCGTTCCCTGCTCATGCCCCCTCGGTACAGCACAACAGACGGAGACCCTGGGAGAACTGGTGTTGAGTGCCTATGACTGAGGCAGGCCAGGCCCAGGTGAGGCAAGCAGCCCCTTAGTGTGTCTTTCCTAGACTCCAAGACTCTGCACATGCCTGGGCCCAGACCACATCTTCCCCACCCTCTGCTCTTTCTTCTCCTGTGTCCCTTCCTCCCTCCCCCTCTTTTCCCCCCACTGCCCATGCTTTGCCCAGCTCTTATTCTACAAGTTTCTGCTTAGTGTCACTGCCTCCAGGAAGCCTTCCTGTCTCCACAAGGCTCTGTCAAGTTTCTACTACAGGTTCACCAGCATCTTTTACTCCTGTCCCTGTCATCATAACAATACAGCATAAACGAGACCGTCGACTCCATGGGGGCAGGATGCCCCATCTTCACTGTTGTATCCTCAGCACACAACAGAAAACTGCTACATACTGATTGTTCCATCAACATTTGTGGGGGGCAGGCAGAGTGTTGGAGGTTCCAGGTGTTGGAGTGTATTCTGATGTACACACAATCAATCTGAAGCTACCTTCCCTGACCAGAGGGGTCAGTACTAATCCTCCTAACACAGAGCCTGGTGCCTTCATGCTTCCAATCCCCCATCCCCGGGTGAAGAGAAGTAGACAGTAGGAATTTCGTGAAGGGATCACTTTCTCATTTAAGCAAGACAAGAACCTCCAAGCCCAAGAAAGAGGGGTTGAAGAATTTTGAGTCTGACCAAGGCCTTCAGGGGTAAATAGTTTTAGTGTCCCACCCCACTGTGCTAACTAGCCAATCCCTGGATGATCTACACTAAAAATGTGTTTCTTGCCCAATCTCTTTCCAAGATGGCCTGAGGGTCAGCCCGTTAAACAGGTTATAGAAAAGCCACATTTACCAAGAGAGGAGCTAGAGGACATTCATTTGTCCCAAAATAATGTGATAAATCATGGCCCCCATGAAGATGCTACAAGTCTTTGTCAGAGAAGCTGCAGGCCAAGACTCAAAGCCTAAGGGTTGAGGTGTGCAGTCCAAGTGATAACTTGGAGATGAAGAGAAAGCACCTAGAAGAGCATTTGGTCAATGTGGTGAGACTTTCTATGTTACATGCTGTGTGGCCCCAGGGGAATGCAGTCCTGCAGTTATAACCCTCAATTTCCACTGGGATACAACTTGGTCACAGAGGCAGAGGATCTGGGGAGAGAACACAAGGAAGGTCAAACTACCTCCCCTCCTGCTCTATGCAGGAACTAATGTTCCAATAGTGTATTTCCTGGCACCTCTGCCTTTGCTTCCATCCAACCTGGGCAACTCCACCCACCAAGGAATGCCCATCTTTCCTCTCTAAAGCTCAGGCTTCTTATCTACAAAATGGATCTAAGAACAACTGCTGGGATGATGAAATGTGGCAATAAAGTGCTAAATGCAGTGCTTGCTGCCAGACAAGGGCTTTTTGTAGTTATGACCATGAGCACCTCCATCATCATCTCCACCTCTACCAACCATCCTCACCTCTCCCACCACTATCTCCATCATCTCCTCTACAGTCATCATCTCCACCTCCACCCCATCACCCTGTCTGCCACCACTTCCACCATCATCACTGGCTCCATCACCTCCTCTACTGCCATCACTTCCAGATACCTCCCAGAGATCAGAGATCCAGGGGAAGGCTGCCTAGATCCACCAGATCTCAGACACCTTCTGATCCTTAACTTATAGATAGAGCCCAGAATGATTCCATGACTTTAGCAGGGTTGTCCTGCTCATCAGTAGCAGAGAGATAACCAGGACTTACGTCTCCTCATTTCCTGGTCAAAGTTCTTTCCAGTACTTAGGTTTAAAGCTTCTGTCACTCTGCTCTGTAACTCTGAACCACTTATCCCTTCCTCAATACCTACATATGGGTATTTGTGGTTTCAAGAAGAGAGTCAATGAGTAGAGGCCATAATAAAGGAAACAACTAAAAGAAGGCAAGTTTAAAGAGAGAGGACAAATTTCAAATCCCAGGAAGACAGGAGCCCTGAGCCCTTCCCCAAGTCCCTGTCTCTGCCCAATTCCTCTCCAGGAGGAATGACAAGTGGCAGGGAGGCTACATGACTGCCTGTTCATCTGGTCACTTCAGCTAAGAATCTTTGCTTCTTTCCTCCATCCTCTACTCCACCCTCCAGCACACATCCCCACCCACACCCAATGCCCCATGGCCCTGTCACCTCAGGCTAAGCTCTAGTACAGTGGCGGGAGTGAGGGCTGGGATTTGGAGTCAGACTGACCTGGGTTTAAGTTTCAGCCTTGCTATTTACCAGCCTTGTGATCATAGACTTACATCTCTGTGAAGTGGGTAAAATAACAGTATCTACTTCATGGAGTTAGTGTAAGAAAAGCTCAAGGACATGCATACACGTGAAGGACTTAGCACAGCAGCACTGCATGAAGCACAGCTCCTACTACTCATTACATAATCCCATCAGCTGTCCCAGGGTGAAGGCAATACCAGCTAAAATTAATACAGTGCATATATATTTCAGACACTCTTCTGAGCACTTGACTTAAACTTGCTCAGTTAAACCTTACACTAAGCCCCACTGGATGGCCACTACTTGACTTTTGTTGCTATTATACAGATAAGGTAAGTGATGGTGTGGATAGGTTAAATTTCTTGCCCAGACTCACACAGCTGGCCAGGACAGGCCAGAAGTTAGACCCAGGCAGCCGGGTCCAGAGTTGGTGTTCTTCATCACCCGGCCCCAGCAGGCTGCCCTCAGCTGCAGGACCCCTCAGGGGGATCAGAGATCAAATGCTTTCCGAGTCCCAAACTCAAATTAAGATATTTCAATTCAAATGGCCACAAGGTTAAAAATAAATAAGTAAAAATAAACACGCCTTCCCAACACATCTCTCTGATAAGGCATGCTATCAGTTTGAAAGGGCCTTTTTTACATTTAGCATTTTCCGATTATGAAGAGAAAAGCTTGGTGGATTTCAAAGAAACAAACTAGCTTTGAACAGGAGTGTGGCAGGCTAGACTAGAGAAGGTCTGCTTTGGACTGGATTTAGGTTATGGAAAGCAAGCACCTCTACCCCACCCCCACTCCTATCCACAGCAAGAGTTCTCGAGAAGGATACTTTCCTATGAAGACTCATTTAAATTCAGAGTTAAAGACTACTCTCACCCATCACATGCTGCCTCTTCCCCTCCTCATAAATACAATCTAAAATTCTGTTTCAAAGTAAATTAGAAAATAAGTTCAGCTCCCCATTATCTGCTCATATCTTGTAAGTTAGTAAAGAAATTCTGGGAACAATCTATAGCAAAATGCCAGGACAGGAGGCAGAAAAAAAAGAAAAAGGAATCAGCTGATGGGAGAGATACCAAAAGAGGTTCAGGAAGGAGCCGGGCGTATACTGTGGCTTATTTAGAGCTGAGGGTTCTCAACTGAAAATCAGTAAAGCTCTCGGGGAAGTTGAGGAGATGGTATCAGGCTTCTAAGATAGAGTTTTGTATCAAGAATGATCAGATAAGGATGCCTTCCTGTTAATGATTTGAAAATGAAATTACTGTTGCATGACAGGATAAGAATAAATCCCTCCTGGTAGTTTTTTTCTTTTCATAGGGGCAAAAAAAAAACTTTGAGGAAATAGCCTTGTAGACTTGGGAAAACGAAGCATGCGCTCTCCTATCCGAGTGTAGCAGTAACTGTCTAAGATGCACATTATTATACACACTAAATCCAATCCAGCCCAACAGTAACATCCTGCTTTCATGTTTAAAGCTAGTCCTTATCTGTTATCTCACTTGTCTCTTCCACCTGACCACCAAATGGCAGAGCACCTCTAGATACACTCCCCAGATCTCTACCATCTAGAAGGTGGGCACTTCCTCTATGCCTCTACCCTGAAATACCATCTCTATGGATAATGTGATCCCAAGTCAATGTTGCCAGCCTTGGTAGACATCCACAGCCTACTCAACATCAAGGCTTGGATAGCTCATCTGCACCTATAATGAGACATGTTCATCCAACCTGCCCTCCCTCCACTACTCCCATAAACTCTTCCGCCACTCACTGAGTTTTTCTAGCTGGAAACCTGAAAGTCTCCCTATTGTATTTCCTCCTCCTTATTCCCATACTCAGTCCCCAAGCCTATCAGTTATACCTCCATCATCTATTCCCTTCTCACCATCCCATTTCTAATGCGGGCTTCCATTTTCTCATGCCTGGACCAGCTACCTGACTGGTCTTGTTCAATATCATTCCTGACCAAACCACTCTTCACACGAGCCAGGATCATCTTGTTAAATTAAAAAGTTCACATCACTCCCCTGCTGAAAACTTTCCAATGGCATATTATTGACCTTAGAATAAAGTCCCAAGTCTTTAACAAGTCCTATAGGATCTTACGTGGCTTATTCCTTCGGGCTCTCCTTACACAACCGTCTCTGCTTGCTCTGTCTCCTTCCAACACCTGACACTTTCTCATTTCCTAGAGCCAGACAACTCCTTCTGACTCAGAGCCCTTACCCAGCCAGCCTCCCTTCCCTCATTTTGCTAATTCACATTCATTTTTTAGTCACTGCTAAAAGACTGTTTGTTCCAACAAGCTGAGACTTCCAGTTTAGACCCATGTTTTAAGCCCCCATTGCCCCATACTTCTTGATCACACTCTACATTCTGATGTATTTAACTTGGAACATGTGCCTTTCGTGTCTGTCTTCTCAGCCATGTGAGCTCCATGGGGTTAGAGCTGGCTCTGTCCTATTCTAGGTCTGCAGTGACTGGAACAGCACGTGGCACATAGGCATGCACAATACCTGAGGGAAGACCTGCCAGGGCTTGCTGCTCCTAACCATGTAGTGAGGTAGATGGGTGGGGGCTGCCATCCCTATTTTTAACTGATAAAAATGGTGACATACATGACAATCAGTTTGATACTGGTTACAAAGAAAATGAGTAAAAGACCGGAAGCTTAAAACCTGGCATCTTCCAACCAAAGATACTCACAAATTTAAGTACATTACTCCAGCATTGTATATCCATGTCTGTAACCCTCTCTTCCAGAGATGCAGTCCCACACCCATTCCCACAGCTTAGCCCAGGAGAGGGAGGCAAGTGCAGGACCTTTCCCAGGACAGACTGAAGATCTGAATCCAACCATTGTCTGCAAGGACCCGCATTAACTGAGCTACACAGTCAAATTTCAGAAACTTGGGCTTTTAGATCCCCCCAAAACCTCAGATGACAAAGCAGTTTCCTTTCCTGTAAAATACGCGTGTATCTTAGATTATCTGAGGCCCTTTCCACCTGTGAGACTCTAGTTTAACTTCCCTGTATGCCAGGAGTCTCATCTAAAAAAAATTATGGGTGATCTGAATCACATTTCACAGGGATGTTGTATGAATTAGACAGGATTCTTATACTTTTTAGGATTTCCAGGGATATAAATTCTAAGGATTATAATCATTTCATTATGTAAAGTCCTCAGTGATAGCCAAATGGCTTTACTCCTGCCACTCAGGCTGTGGTCCATGGCATCCCCTGAAGGCTTACTACAAATGCAGAATCTCAGGCCCCAGCACCGACCTGCTGATCAGAATCTGTGTGGCCTGTGCTACAGTGTACAAGCTTCTCAGCATCACTTAGCATCCCGATCTTTCCCCACTTTTCTGCTGCCTGTCCTCTGAGCCTTTTTACCACTCCCCTGCTTAGCCCCATACCTTTACTAATTTCCAAGACATACCAGGTCTTTGCCCACAACAGACTCCAGGAATTTCCTACTTGACCAAGTATTCCCTCCTCTGGGAAAGGCTCCCTGTCCATTCAAAGAGAAGGAACCTCTCCGACCTTGTCCTTGTTTGCATGATAATACACCTTTTTTTAAGTTTATTTATTTATTTTGTAAAAGAGTGCTTGCACACAAGCAGGGGGAGGAGCAGAGAGGGAGGGGAGAGAGAATCCCAAGCAGGCTCCGTGCTCTCAGCTGGGTCGATCTCACAAAACAAGAGATCATGACCTGAGCCAAAATCAAGAGTTGGACATTTAACAGACTAAAACACTCAAGCACCCTATAACCACACTATTTTAATGATGAATTTCCATGCCTGGCCTACTGTAATCACTGGAGAGCAAAGGCCATACATATTCCAGACACTGACTCATGCCTAGCATAGCACAATAAGCCCTCAACACATGTTTCTTAAAAGTATGAAAATCTTTAATCCCATTAAAATGTATGCTAAGGTCCTATCCTGAATTTTTGACTAACTGTAACCCTACTGCACTGATTTCACACACACACAACACACACACACTATTTTATTCCTTAGGGAATGGTACTTAGAAAAATGATTTTGGACTTCTAGAAGAAAACTCAGATGCCACTTCTCCCAACCTGAGAAGATGCACTTAAAATAGACTGACTCTAGGTTGTTCTAGAACCTGGAGACAGGGCAGGAAGGCACTGGGACAGCTCCATTATTCACCAGGAAGACCACCCAACTGGTCTTGGGTGGATGAAGAACAGGAATCTTCCTCTCTCTTGCCAAAGCCCTGCTTGGGGCCATGTTAGAATCTGCAAATCTCTCAGGCTTTAAGTAGCAACAAGTCTCTGGGCATATTGTGAGTCTGGCAGAGGCTGAAGAAAGACTCAGGAGACCAAACAGCCCCTCAAGCACACCAGCCCAACCCAGGAAAGGCAGGCTGGAATGCAGAGGGTGGCAGAGGCTTCTGGGCCTCAGCTCTCGAACTCCTCTGAGAACAAGTGCTTCCTAGGGCAAGGATCTACTTGAGTGTGCACTGGCAGGTCCAGACAGGTGTGGTGAGGAGAGCACATGCTGCAAGACACATCTAAGGTGGGGGGGGGGTGGGGAAACAAAGCACAAGGGGGATACTGGGGAGTGTGAGGCACTGGCATGGCCTGGAGCAAAGTCCCGATGTGTGTGGCGGGGGTGGGTACACACTGTGGGACACATCTAAGGTGGGGGAAAAATCAAAGCACCAGGGGGAGACTAGGTGGTGTGGGGCACCGGCGTGACCTGGTGCATGCTGGGACTGAGCGTGGTCAGAAGCCCCCAGTGTAAATCCACAGCCCCCTTAGGATGTGTCTGCTCAGGCCAGAGCCAGCACGGCCAGGCACCCTTCTTCACCTGATCACAGACTGGTCACACTTGGCTTTGCAGCAACCTTACAGATATGTCCAACCCCACCATACTATAGATGAGGAAAGGGAGGTCCACAGCAGGCAAGAGACTCATCTCAGGTCACAGGGCTGTCCAGCTGCTAGGAAAGGAGCAGGACCTCAGCCCGACCCCTTTCTCCTTTCCTACAGCCCAGACTCTGCCTTTCACTCTGACATTTAGGACTTTCACAGCCCGAGGCACTGAAGCCCCAGTTTAGAAGATAGCACTGTGCATTGACAGTGGTTTTAGGATTAGAACCCTTGGCTGATAACTGGGCTCCTTCACTGATGAGTGGTATGATCCTGGGGAGCAAGTAACTTAAACTTCTTGCTATCATTTCTTTTTATTGCAAATATATATGTATATATGTATTACATATACATATGTGTGTATACATATATATAACAAATACATATGTATATATGTATTACATACACATATGTATATATGCATATATATGCAAATATATTCACATACATATATATCCAATGGAAATGAGATTATATGTCAATATTTTGCGTATTGTTACTCAATAAATGTTATTTCCCTTCTAAGTTTCCTAGAATCCTGGGTTGGAGGGAAAGACAAAGTAATACCATTGCCACCATAATCCCTGGAACAAGGTATTCTGCATACCATTGCACTTGGATTGCATTGACTTTATGGTGAGCTGCCCAACCATTCAACTCAAGTCTCATGTTGTCTACCTGAAGATAGATCTGGTCCCACAGATTAAGGATTCAGTCCTATAAGACTGCCCCCTGCCCCTACTTCAAGATGCCAGTCCCAAGCCCAGGTTATCACCTGTGCTTCTGACCAACTGGCTATAGATTCAAGGTTCCAATGTCTCCCGCCTCGGGTTACATTAATTAGCCAGGGCAGCTAACCAAACTCAGAAACATTTTACTTATTAGATACTAGCTTATTATAAAAAGACATAACTCACAAACAGCCAGATGGAAGAGAAGCAGAGGACAAGGTAGAGGGAAAGGACATGGAACTTCCATGCCCTCTCCGGGGCACCACTCTCCTTTTGTTTCCATGTGTTCACCAACCAAGAAACTCTTTGAATCCCATCCTTTCCAGGTTTTATGGAGGCATGACTGATTGGATCCATCACTGATGGTAATAATTTAATCTGCAGCAGCCCCTCTCTCTTCACAGAGGTGAGAGTAGGACTGCAAGTTCCAATCCTCTAATCACAAAGTTGGTTCTGCTGGCAACCAGCCCCATCAGGAGATGCTTTCCAAAAGTCACCTCATAAACATGACAGAAGATACCTTGATTGCTCTCCTCACTTGACAAATTCCAAAGACCACATATATTTCTTATAAATCACACTATCACAGGTGGTAAAGTACACATCAGTTTTTCTGTCTGCCTAGAATTAATCTTCTCTCCTTCCAAAAGAGAACCTTGATAGTCCTTTGGGGAACAAATGTCCATCCATGACTCAATCTCTGAAATTCATGTTGGGAGCTGACTCTGTTCTCCAACCCCAAAGGTAGAGAGATAACAAAGGAATGGACAATCAGAGTTACAGTAGCTGGTTCAGTGATGAACAGGGATCCAGATCAGGCCAATCAGAGCCAGTCTTAGGGCATTTGCTGAAACCACTAGGAAAAAGATACTCTGCCAGAATTGCTAAAACAGAAAAATACAAGCTTATAAGCATGTGGCATGACTACCCTAAGATGGGACAGTCTTCCCTGAAATGGATGACAATGCAAAGGAAAGCAAAGTGAAGATTTGCAAGAGAGAGGGGGATGGGTTTCTAACATTATTTGAGTCTGGATTCTACACATATTTTGCTTAAGCCAATTTAAAATGGTTTTCTCTTGTTTCCAACCATAACAATCTCAATTACATAAATGTCTTTAATTTAGTGAACTACAGAGGAGATTCTTCAACCTCCTAAGGTAACATCACTCAGTCTCTCAAGTATAACCTGAACCCTTTCTCCTATAAACAAACATTTTCTTTGGCCTATTTGAAGTAAAAGAGAAAGTGAGAGGCAGCAGTGGCTGCTCTCCACCACTCATACCACTGGGACTTGATCTACTTGAAGCTTGATTTCTCTCTTTTCTCTTTATTGATTAAGGCAACCCAATCCTTGCCTTTCATAGGAAATCTATACTTATTTACTTGTTTCCTGTTGCAAAAAACCTTCTCTTGAATATCCCTTTTTCCTCCCTCAGGCAAAATATTTTTGGATGTAGGACTTAAAGTTGGAAGGTGTATCAGAGGACATTCCAGTAAAGTCCTATTTGACCAATGAGAAAACAGAAGGTGAATGGCAAACCTCACACCATCGATGGCTGAGCCTCTGACTTCCAGGTATGTGCCCTCCTTCCACCCTCCCACCGAGTATTTCAACAGATATCAATTCCTTGCAGTGACCTTGCACATGGGCTGATTTAAATATTGAGACATCAAAATGCCCTTGAAGAAAGAACTGCAACTTTGCGATCTAGTCCCAGCTCTCTAACCAACCAGCTGTGTGACCTTGGGAATGTCATTTAACCACTTAAGATTTGTTTCTTCATTAATAAAATCAGAGATTGGACTAAGATGATCATAAAATGTCACAAGTTTAATGACCCTAAAGCACATTGTGGGCAGAGAGAAAGCTAATTGCTGAATCAGCATCATATGGCAATAAAAATTCCCTCCAATACTGGAATCTGAAGGTAAGCATGTTCAGGAGGATACAGGCAAAGAGGGAACTGAGAGCCCTGAAAAGCCATGTACTACAAACATAACTTTTTTCTTCTTCTTTTTTTTTTTCCACCTCACATGAGCCGTTGGTGCCTTCCTATTTGCCTTTTAAAATCTTGTTAAAACTCAAACCCACTGTGTGTTGCTTGCTGGAGTTTGCCTGCTTTTCCTAAGATGATCCTGGCTTCCAATACTGGTCACACCTAGTTATTATTAGCTCCCCTGTTTTCCTCTCAAAACTGTCCCCAAATCAGGAGACACAGAATATGTAAAGTCTTCCTATAAAACAACAAGAAAAAAGCAGATGATCTGGTAGGAAAAGAAAAAGGGCAAAAAACTTGAACAGACACTTCACAAAAAGAACCAAATGGCCAATAAACAAATACAAAGATGCTCCACATTATTAATCATCAGATAAACACAAATTAAAACCACAGTGTGATATTTCTATACACTGAACTAAATGGCTAAAATGAAAATACAAAGAAATATAAAACATTCGTAGGCAAGGCTATGGATAAATCCTAACATTCATAAGTTGCTTATGGGACTAAAACTTGTAACTACTATGGAAAGCTATGTGACAGTTTCTCCTAAGGCTGCAGGTATGCCTTCCCTATGACCCAGCAACTCTGCTCCTATGTATACGGCAACAGAAATGCATAAAATACCAACACCTGAAGACATGTATAAGAATGTTCATAGCAACTTGTCTATGACAGTCCCAAACTGGAAACTGAAGCAGCTCATCAATGGTATTCACACAGTGGGACACTATACACCAGCAACAGCATTGAGGATCAACAGAATACAAACATACCCTACAACATGGATGAAATTTACAAACATAATGTTGAGTGAAAACACAGAAGATTACATATTCTATGATTTTGTATATACCAAGTACAAAATCAGGAAAAGCTAATGTATGGTAGGAGAAGTTAGGATAATGGTTACCTTTGTGGGGGTAAGTGAAAGGGGACAAGGAGAAATTTTAGTGCAATGGTAATGCTCTATTTCTTAATCTGTTTATGTCAATGTATTCAAGCTGTAAGCTTCTAAGATGTGTACCTTTTGGTATGCATTCTATACTTCAATTAAAAACTCAAATATTTTTTTAGAAAGAATTCCAGCATGAACAATAAATGTCACAGACACTGTTATAGATTCAGTTGTGCCCTGCCCCCCACAAGTTCCTATGTTGAAGTCCTAGCCCCAGATACCTCAGAATGGGACTGTATTTAGAGATAGTCTTTAAAGATGTATTTAAGTTAAAATGGTACAATTACAGTGGGATTAGGATCCTATATGACCAGGTATCCTTAAAGGAACACAGAGGGATGACCATGTGAGGACACGGTGAGATGGTGGCCATCTGAAAGCTAAGGAGAAAAACTTCACGAAACCAAACCTGGTGACCTCTTGATCTTGGACCTCTACCATCCCAAATAGTGAGAAAAATAAATTTCTGTTGTTTAAACCACCCCAGTCTGCAGTATTTTGTTATGGCCATGCACACTGACTGAGACAGTCACCCTGGTTATTTGTGACCTCCTCTTACACACAGTATTGAGATATTACATAGGCGCTTCCCCAGGAGGTAAAAGAGGTTTGGGCAGCATGGGTGGAGGTGAAGTGGAAGGGATGGATGGGAGACTGCTCCTCTACACCAGCATCAGCTTCAGGCTGCCCCAGGCTTTTCCATCATTCCAGAGCCTTCTCTGGCTGAAGAACAAGGCAGCAAGTCTCCTAAGGTAATCTTGCTGGCTTCCCATCTCAGAGCATTCACACAACTGTCAGAGCTCTGGGATTTTTGCTTGAATGGTCACAGAAAATTTTACAGCTAGAAGAGACAACAGGTGCTCTCATCAAGCCTTCTGGAGGAGAATGAGTGAGGAAATGAGCAAAGAAAGGTCCAGAGAAGTTAGGAGGCTGGCCCAAAGTCACACAGCTAGTTAATGGTAGAGCAGGGGCTAAATCTGCTGCCACACTCTGATTTCCAGACCAGGGCTTGTGCACTGAATCATTTTTGCCTTCCTCTCTTTGGAGGATGGGATGAGGAGATGTAGGGAAGGAATAGTTTAGCTTCCTTCATAAGCTTTGTTTCTGTCTTTTAAAGCTGCACCTACACAAGCTTATCATCTCCATGTTTTCCCCCATTCTCCCTTCTCCCACCATCCTCTTTATTCTTCCCTCGGTCCCACGGCAGGATTTCCTCCAAGTGTCTGAGAATATAGTGTCCAGGGTGCTGGGTTCTTCCACCTGTGTGCCTTCAGGCACATCACTGAAACTCTGTACAGATGGTTCCTCATCTACCCAGTGGGCACCAGCTGCTCTCTGGGTGGCAGGGCAAGCCTCTCCGAAAACTCTCCCCAGACAGAAGTCCACTCCTCTCCCCAACCAAGGATGAGGGGGTAAGTAAACATGAGCAGAGGTGGGTGGAGGAGTGGTCCTTTCAATGCATATTCCCTTCGTCTCCAGCCTGAGCTCTGTGATGGGGCCTCTCCGACACTGGACTCCATGGAAGGTAGTAGAAACAGACAAGTAGCCTTCTTATTTAGGATGAGGGAACCAAAAGGCCATGATGGATTGACTTGTCCCAGCTCAGGGGCTTTACAAATCCAACCATCAAAATAACCTTGGAAGCTGGGCATCATTCAATCCACTTAACAGACAACATAGACTTGTCCAAAAACACCAGCTAGATAGACTGGGGCCAGATTTTAATTCTGCCCCCACCATACTCACCCAATCTACTGTGCCCCCGCTGTCCCGTTTGCACCAAAAAATGGCAAATTGGCAAGTATTAGAATAGATGAGCCATGTGGCCAGGACTACAGGTGATAAGATACCTCACAGGCACTGCCTGTCCCACAAACATCTGGCAGTAGTGATGACAAAACAGCCTCCTTTGGATGAATCAACTGGAAACAAAGCAGTACTTATCACCATTAAGAATGTGCTGCTGACCTTATATACCCATCCTGCTCAGACCTTGGGCAATGGCCACTCCAGACACCAGCACAGGGAGCTATAAGCTCTAAGTCACAGACATCTGCAGCAAGCCAATGACACTCTTCTTCCCCTATTAATGTGCTATTTGAGAGACACTTTGGTAATGAGCTAAGGGAATTCACTGGAGCTCAGGGACCAGCTTTCAGCTGGCCAGCTCTGGACATCAGGCAGGAACTTGAAAATCTTCCAGTGGCAGCTTGGAGAGGGGCTCTGGGGGCTGGGACTGAGGCCAGGTAACAGCTGTGGCCAAAGGAAAACCACTGAAGCAGAAGAGCTGCATAGTAGGCCTTTCCAGATTTCTCTGGAGAATGGACATATCAAAAATGCAAAGGCTGTGGTTTGATGAGTTCAATAGGACCCACTAGTGACAGAGAAATAAAGAGGAAAATATGGGGTGATGTCAAGTGTCTGGGCATAAGCAAAGTAAAGCAAACATGGCTCCTAGAGACACAGGAGGGTGGCAGGGAAGGCTTCCTGAGGCAGGAATCCTCCCAGACCTTTCCTGTGTGTCACAGAGCAAGTGATCCTGTCCGGGGGCAGGGAAGGAGGGGCTCTGAGCTACATAGGTCCCCCAGGAGGTGAGGTATGGGCACTACTGGGCAGTGTCTGCAACGAGCCTGGGGACAGCATGGCCTCTGAGCTTCACAGTCCCAGGAAACTGCAATAGAGAGAAAAGGACTTGGGGAAGGTGGCAGGAGATGCTTGAGTGGGTTGTTAGAGGTCCCCTCCTCTCCCCAGAATGTCCTTTACATGCCTGTGTCATAAACTAAACAGTGCTGAGATGCCCTGGCACAGAGCATCAGGAGCCATCCTGAGAAAACCACCCATGCAAAGGTGATGGCCCTCGGCTGACATCTTGGCACCAAGTGCATAGGGAGAGGGGGGCCTCCTGTATCAGGGGGATCGGTGTTGAAGGGGATGGGTATTCCACAGGACACCAGGCTATTTCCTCTCAACATCTGGGAAACTCTTTGTTGAGGAATGTCTGGCTAGGCTACAGGCCCCTGGGCACCAAGTACTCAAGCATTTCTAAGGACCCAGAACAAGTGACTTAGGAGACCAAGTCCCCAGGCTCAGGCCCCCGATATCCTCTCCAAGCTAACAACTGTACTTAAATGATAGAGTCTAGAATGAGCAGAACTCGTCCCTGCCCTAAAAGGATGTATGGCCTCAGGTAGACAGCAGGATGCGGTCAACTGATGAGAAGGGCAAAGCTTCATCAAACCTGAACAAGGGCTGAGGTGAGAGGGCATGTTCCCATCATGCATCCATCCAAGATACATCAGGGCCAGGCACTGCTTGCCTGCCCCTCCCTCAGGGACTCTGCTCCTGGAGAGGTTAGGAAGGGCCCAGGGCAGCTTGTGAACAGCCAGGGGAAGCACCAGAGGGCAAGAAGGCCAAGGGAGGGGCGCCTGGGTGGCGCAGTCGGTTGAGCGTCCGACTTCAGCCAGGTCACGATCTCGCGGTCCGTGAGTTCGAGCCCCGCGTCGGGCTCTGGGCTGATGGCTCGGAGCCTGGAGCCTGTTTCCGATTCTGTGTCTCCCTCTCTCTCTGCCCCTCCCCCGTTCATGCTCTGTCTCTCTCTGTCCCAAAAATAAATAAACGTTGAAAAAAAAAAAATTTAAAAAAAAAAAAAAAAAAAAAAAGAAGGCCAAGGGAATTGTGTGATGGCAAGGGAGTCATAGCGGGGAGAGAAATTTCCCCTCCCCGCCCCTCCAGCCACAAAGACAGATATAGGACAAATATGGGTTCTCAGGACCTCCTCTTGCTTGGACAAGGGATAGGAGACTGAAGCCTGCTACGGTCTGCAGCAAGACAGGGTCAACACAGAGGTGAATGAACACCCAGTTTATCCAAAGTAACAGATTTCTGGGGCCCACATGGAGCTCTTCTCCCTCTGGCTTGTGTGCACTGTCTGGCCTGCTTCCTTGACCTCTTTGCACCTCATCTGTAAAATGGGGCTACTATTGCCTGCCACTAGAGTTGGGCTCTTGGAAACTGGAAGCAAGGAAGTTAGTTCCCCCTTCCTGTTGGGACCCTGTGTTGGTGCCATGGCCTGGAGGCCTGCCTCACTTCATTTTGGCCAAGAGCATAAGAAGCCTGCTATAGGAACATTATTCACACTTGTCAGACCTTCCACTGGCTTTGTTGGCCATCCTGCCTGAGGCCTGATTTGCTGCCAACACTGCTGGCCCTGAGGACACATGTGTCCCAATCCGGCTGCAAAGACACCTTGAGCCTTGCACACTGTGCCTGGCAGTGATCTCATGCCAGGCCAAGTTGACCTCAAGTCCAGAAGAAAACAAGCTAGGCTGCAGGACCCACATCAGGAACCAGGTACCCTGGAAAAGCACATGAGGGGACACCACCTCAGAGCAGAGGCAGAAGAGGCAAATGTTTGTCTGCAGGCCCTTGGGCTGGGAGCCCAAGACCCAGGCAGGACCTTAGAGATTACGGCCACCACCTACAGGGGGCTCTCCGGCTCGCAGGCAGTTGCAGCGCCCGAAGCTACGCCTTTGGCTACAGACTCCCACAGATTCCCAGGGAGCATCACTAGTACTCCTGGCACATTTCCACCCCAAACCAAAGAAACACACAGGGCAGGGTGCCCCAACCCCCCACAGAGTGCCCCTGGCCTCCTTCTCACCTTCTAAAGGCTGCAGTTCCATGAGAACTGCAGTGGTCATGGGCAGACACCCCGACGTTAAGGGAAACTGACCATTGCAAGCATTGCCAGGCTGGCTATGGGTTACACTCAAGATAAAGGTAGAAGAGGACGGGAGTGCAGTAGGGTGGGAGGTGAACAGAAAAACCAGTCTGTGCTCCCACATCCCACAAACCACTCAGCATGCTTCTCAGTAGGGCCAGGCCTCTGTGCCATTACTCAGGGATGGTTCATGCCCCTCCGGAGCACCATGGCCCAGGCCAGCCCCCATCGTCTGGCAGCCTCGATTCCCCTGGGTTCCTTGGCACCCACACAAGCAGTCACTATGTACTTAGCACTTCTTTACTCTTTGTCCCCATTTAGTCATAATAGAAGCTGTGTTCTCAATCTATTGTCACATTTGTGATCCAGAAAGCCCTCATTTCCTGCAATAATCTTAAGTGACAATTCAAGGCTAAATGTACTTTAATGTTTTGTAATGCTGCTAAAGCAACATCTCGAAATTATAATACAGCCCCTGAAATTACTAGTCTGAATGCAAGAGGGAATGAACAACTCACAAACAAAATGAAAATCTAGCAAATTGATCTGAGGCTGAAATGATAAGGTTCAGTAAGTTTTAGCGATGTAAGTGGGAGAATGCTGACCTCTGCCAGGTGGCCAGATGGCCTGGCCGGTGGAGCAGACATTTAACTTGGGGAATGAATGCCTTCTTATTCTATCTTCCCTATTAATCAGGGAGGAGACATCCAGGATCTCCTCACCTGACTTTTCACAGGTGGGAAAATGAGGGGCACGTTTGGTGGGGAAGCAACCCCCTAGACCAAGGAGGAGAGTTTTAGGGAAGAACTACAGTAGGGCAGTAGAGGGAGGGCAGGTAGCACTGAGCCAGAGAGAGCCTACTTCCACTGTCCAGAGATGGTTCTCCGCTGATTCTGTGCATTCTTGTCAATGCTTACTCTATACCTGATTTATTTCCAGCATTATTCCTAAGTAACAGATGAGGACCCTGAGGCTCAGAGAAGTTAAAAGATTTGGGCAAGTCCACAGAGACAGCTGTGTGGCCTGTGTTTGAACTCTGATCAAAGTTCGAAGCTTATGCTCTTATTTTACAGTAAAGCAAATCGGACTCTTTAAGAAGTATTTAAGTACAAAAAGACTTTCATTAAAAATATTAATAGTAATAACCCAGAGAATAAATAAAAACAAACTGGGGAAAATATTTCCTGTACATATGGCAAACAAATGCCTATATAATATAAAAATATAATATATATATATATATATAAAGAGCTCTTAGAAATCAATAGGGAAAGACTAATAGTCTAAAGGAAAATAGACGAAGGATGTGAATAGGCAGTAGTAATAGCAATAAACACATCAAAAAATAATTGACTTTACCAATATATGAAAGAAATGTAAATCAAAACGGCAATGAAGAATCATTTTCACCTTTCACCTAGGTGTTAAAGATTGGTACTATACAGTGTTAGTGAGGTTCAGGTGGAAGGAGGGAGGGGGCGTTCCCATTCACTGTTTAAAGAGAAAACCTGCTTAGTCCCCTTGGAAGCAACAAAATCCAAATCCAAAGGCACATACTAGTTTCCCCAGGAACTCCATCTCTGAGACTCCAAGCCATAAAAATATTCAAATGTGCAACTATTTTAATGTTTATTTATTTTTGAAGGAAAGAGACAGAGTGTGCATGAGCAGGGGAGGGGCAGAGAGAAAGGGAGACACAGAATCCAAAGTGGGCTCCAGGCTCTGAGCTGTCAGCACAGAGTCCAACGGGGAGCTCTAACTCATGAGCCATGAGATCATGAGCTGAAGTTGGATGCTTAACTAACTGAACCCACCCAGGTGCCCCTCAGATGCACAAATATTTTAGTACAAGGAAGTTCACTGCCAGAAACATGACCACCCAAATATCCAACAACAGGGGATATTTAATAATCATGGTACATCTACACATACCTGTTGAACCAATACTGGATGCACTGAAATAGACCAAGACCGCATTACATCATTAAGTAGAAAAAAGCAATCCATAACACATGCCTAGTTTGTGCTCTTGGAAGAAATAAGAGACATGGGTCTAGATGCTAGATATGCATCTGTGCATTTGTGTTTGTATAGGGAAACCTCTGGAAGAGGCATCCACCGTGGACACCACTGAGCAGTAGAATCAGATGAGGAAAAGGGAGTTTCAATTTCCACTTTATATAGTTTGATGGATTTTGATTCTTTAACTTTATTAAGACAAACAGGACATTCTCTAAGAAGGTGGTAAAAGAAGCCCTAGGTTTACGCATAGTACGACTAAAACACTGTAGAGAATCACTAAAACAAGCCCTGCCTCTGCCTTTAAGGAGCGCATAATGGATCAGAAGTGGACTTGCATTCAGAGGCAAACAACTCTACAACAGGAGACCCCACAAAACCAGAAGAATAAAGATTCATGGCAAGAGAGAACCATTTCCCTCTGCAGAAGGTAAGGGAGAACGTGAAAAGCTGAAGAGAGTTTCTTAGAGAGGTGATTCGCACAATGGGCCTTGAGACAGAAGTAGCATTTTACCAGTTGAAAAGGATGAAAAAGGTATCGAGGAAGGGAGGACATGAGCAAGGCACTGAGAGAATATCAAGTGACATTTTGCTAAGCAAAGCCATTCTATGCTCATTCTCTGGTCTAGGCCTAAGCTAAAAACATCGGAGTATAGCCCCAATAAGGGCAGGGCTGCCGCCAGGCAGAGGTGAAGTACAGACAGGTGGACTGAGCACAGAGGAGGCTGCCCCCTTGCCAAAGGAATCCACGGAGGCTCACCTTGGCCCAGCACTACCCTCTATGTCGCATGCTTAAAGCCTGCTGTGAACAATTCAAATTGAAGAGTGGGGCTTCTCTGACCTTCCCTTTGCATCACCTCCAGAATCTCCTCCCTACACTCCTTTCTTGGGCCCCTTGCCTTCCCATACACTCAAATCCCTGCCACTGAACAACTCAACGGCTTTACCTTGTGTGGTTGCAGATGCCCTCTTGGGCATGAATGCCAGGGTGTCCAACAAACCTAGGCCTAATTCTGGTTCTTCTTCTTTCTAGAGTTAGGCAAGGAACAACCTCTTCTTGCTCATTTTCTCATCCACAAAACTGGGTAACACTACCCAGTTGCTTGGAGAGCAATAAATTATCAAGAGTGGACCTCACCCAGAATCCAGCATTTATCAAGCTGTCAACAAATAGCCCTCATCTGAGGGAAGAAGCAGGGCAGATATGGACTCACAAAACCTTCCAGGGTTCGACAGAAACATCACAGGGAAGGTTTTCTGCATTCACATCTATCTCACCATGATTACTTGATCTGTGTTGAAGGAACACCTGCATATAACATTTGGATCAAAACTTAGAAATGCGGTGAGGCAAGAAAGGTGCCTATAGCAAAAAACTTAAGGAGGTGCTCACTCTCAAGGCAGTTCAAGTGGAAGGTCAGCACCTGGGAATGAGTGTCTCCTTAAATTTTCTTGCCAAGGTGCCTACCTTGCCTTACCCTAGTCCTGAGCCAGGTCACAACAGTGGCTTCTAAATGAATTTCTTGAGTTAAATAGTGAAACTTCTTTAGGTAGAAGCAAGCAACTGATGGCCCTGGATGGACAGACATCCTTATTTAGGAGTAAGAGGAGAGGTGGGTGAGTGTAGTTATAATTTGTAGTTTAGGAAGCCTGGGGCAAGAGTTTGTATTTACAAGGTCCTTGTCTCCCCTGTTCATTGGCCCTACCCCACTCTTTGCAATGCTCTAGTCAGCTGATATTGACATCCCAGGTTTCACTCTCTCCAATAAAGCACATGCTGCTGTCAGGACCTATCCTGATGCCTGGCTCATCTCAGTGGGGTGGAACTGAGTTTTTAGTTGAGAAGGCAATGTGCAAGGATGCCTTCTAGAAAGGCCTACAAGTTGAAAGTAACACCAAGAAGGGGGCAGGGCTCCAGGTGAGCCTGAAGGAAAGAAAGTCACCTGCCCTGTTGGAGATCAAGTATTCTGGGGAAGCACCCTGCAGAGCTTCATTCTGTTTTTCAAACATATGCAATGGAGGTCCCTGGGTTGTGAGTTTATGGCTGAGTTTCCACAGTTCCTGATGACAGATCATGAAAAATAGGTTTTTTTTCTCAAGCTCTTTCCAGGTCCCTGCAGATAAATCCATGGTATCTGAAAACTTGAGAATTCACCTCTCAAGTTTTTAAGCAGCCAAGCAACAAGACTGGGGTGAAGAGAGGGGCAGATAGAACCAGGAAAGGAAGAGATGCATGGGTCCAGGGAGAGGTCCCAAGATCAAAAGCAAACTTTAATTCTGAGGAGGAAAGAATGCCAAAGGTTTTTGAAAATTATGATAAGTAGTATTGATTCTTACTGTATGAAAGTATCTAGCCTTAGTGTCCTGGAGCTCCTATTGCTTAAGATGATTTAAGAAAGTTATCAGAACACTGTAATTCTGGATGGGTGGAGAGAAATGTGAGGAGAAGTGACATCAAGAGGGGCTTCTGGGCAAAGAAAAATTCATACTGAACTAATTAGCTTTGGCTCCAGGCTTTTAATTCTGCAGCACGAGTATCATAAATTGCTACCCAAGTCATTCTGTACAGATCTCAGTTTCATAGACTGAGGGCTACTCATCCACCAATGCATTCATTTACTCCTTTACTTTCTCACACCTTTGCTAGGTGTCTAAAAAGAGGCAGGCACTGTGTGAAACACTGGAGATAGAAGCATAAAAGATTTTTGCCCTTGAGAACATCATGATCTGGTAAAAAAGAGGGATGACTCAACAATTTCCATAGACCCTGATGAGGGTCATGCTTCATTATCTAGAGGAGGAAGACAAGCATTAGGGTAGGGATAAGAATGATGATAATCTAACATATATGCAGTGTTTATCATATGCCACACAGTGCGCTAAATAATGGTGATAGAGCAATAAACAGGGTATAGTCTCTGCTTTTGAAGAATTTACAGTTCAGCAGAGGAGACAAACTCATGAGTAAGCAAATTCAGCCTAGTATCCTAAGGGCTGTGCTCTATCACCTCAGATGATGGGCAATTCCCACTCCCTACATCCAGTCTCAGAGGGATCAATGAAATCTTCCAGAAGAAGCAAGAGTTTGAGCTGAGACCTGAAGGGTGCCTGAATTTTACCTAAGCAAAATCAAAATAGGGAGGGTTTTCTGGGTGGATGTAACAGCACTTAGCGTATCTTGTACAACAGAGAACTGAAAGTTTTACAGACACATTGTTACTGTTGCACAAGAGTCTATTTGGAGTGTGACAAAGCTGGAGCAGGTAGCAACAAGAAAGAAAAATGACTGAAGAGGAAGAAATAAAACTCTCATTATTCACAGACAACATGATCATATACAGAAAATCCAAAAGCTTCTACAGAGGAACTGTTCATATTAGTAAGTGAATCTCATGAAGTCCCTAGATACAAAGTTGATTTGTAAATGGTACAATAGCATTTTAAAAAATTGGAAATTTTTTAAATACAGAAATACAATTTTAAAATACTGGCAAGACCTGTACACTGAAAACCTTTAAATATTAATGAAAGCATTTAAGAAGGCCTAAATAAAGAGGTGTATACCATGCTCATGGATTAGGAAACTCAATGTTATAAAGATATAAATTCCTTCCAAATCAATTTTAGATCAGTCAAAATCCCAGCAGTTATTTTGTAGACATTTACAAGCTGATTCTAAAATTTATATAGAAATGCAAACAGCTAAGAATAGCCAAGGTAATCTTGAAGATGAGGAACAAAGATAAAGGACTTATACTACCAGATATCATGAAATGCTATAAAGTGTTAATACTTAAAAACTGTGTGGTATTAGCACAAGAATAGAGAAACTGGCCAACAAAACACAAAAGATCCAGAAGTACACTTACACATATACAGTCACCTGATTTATGACAAAGTAACATTTCAGAGCAGTAGATAAAGAATGGACTTTTCAATACATGAGTCTTGATCTACTGGATCTTCAAACAGCAAAGATAAATCTTGTGACTTAGCTGAAACCATACACAAAAATCAATTCCAGAACGATTGCTGATCTAAGGGTGAAAGATGTTTTGGAAGGAAGCACAGAAGCACCTCAAGTCCTGGAGTGAGCAAACATTTCCTTGCACTAACCGAATGAAACAGGACCTGATTAAAACCACAGGGTCAGAGAATTAAAAAAAATACCTCTCATGTCAGCAAAGCATAAACCAAGCAAGACTTGTTCGGTGTCAAAGGAGTAGGAATAAGGAAGGAAAGAGATGCATGGGTCTAGCGGAAGTTCCTGAGATGGAAAGAAAACTTTATTTCATTTCTAGTAAGGAATGAAAGCTGAACAAAGTGAAAAGGATGTCTGAGTTTGGTGTCTTAAAGCAAAAAAAAAAGTATCTGACCTGAGCTCCTATAGTTTAACATGGTGATTTAGGGAGGTCAATGCAGGACGCTGCAACATTGGGTGGATGGAAAAAGACACCAGAGCAATCATGAGCAGGAAGAGCTTCTGGGCAAAGGAAAATGCATACTGAACTCATGTAGCTGCTTTCCTTTAGGCTGACAATTCTGTAATAAGTATGCATATAAGTATGCAGATGAAAAGCCCAGTTTTGGTCATAAGGGCATTCAATTGCTTCAACATGATAGAAGCTAATGCCTCCAATAAACACTTCACTAATTGCCCCTGAGGAAGGAAAATAGAAGATGTTTACTACATGTAGATACTCACAGAAGGAAATTGCTTTTTTAAAAAATCGAGTCAAATTCAGTAATTGATACTGTATAATTTGGGTCCCACATACCAAGGGCATAGGGTGTCAAGGGTGTTTGGAGGATAAAGTGACATTATCAGATCAAGTTTCTTAGAGGAGGGGTGCTTTGAGCCATGTCTTAGAAGAAGCTCCTGTTTTGCAAATCAGTACACTAGGCCTTCGAGCAGACTTCAGAGCAGTTTCCTAGAAGAAAATTGGTCATAACCACCAAACGAGATGAATGGACAAACAGAGATATGCAAATCCTGACCCAAGCAGAGATATGCAAATGACTTCATCTCTCCCCAGTGTTCTGAGGGTTACTAATTTCTCACCTAAACTTGCACTTGCTGTTGCTTGAAATAAAAACTACATCAAGTGACAGACTGCTTCTAGAAGACAGCAGAGGGGAAAGAGTGCTTTGCCTGAGTTACTCTCAACTTGCCAAACTGGCCATCCATCTTCACCACCTGGCATTGTGGGAAATCTTTGACAGCCAAGTAAAAGAGCCCTAATAAATCTAGAAGCTAGCCCTTCTGCAGCCCTTTAGGTTGCCAGAAAAGAAAAATCACAGATGCAGCTACCACTGGAGCAAGCTGGAAGTGACAGATTTTCCTGCATCATGTTCTCCCATAAGGAATTGAGAAGAGACACTTTTCCCTGACTTGGAACATAGGAAGTTGGGTGCTTCAAAATCTTGCAGACTGTGCTATGGTGAAGGAAATAGTATGGCAGAGACTAACTGGCCCACAAGGAGCTTCATCTCTCAGCCTCCCTGGAGATCAGGCAGGGCCATGTGATCTAGCCAATGAAATGAAAATACAAGTAATTGAACCCCCTCAGTCCTGGCCCCAGAAGGTTCCCACACTTAGTATTCTATGCTCTTTCCCCTTCTGTCATCCTGATTCAGTTGAGCTCAAGGACTTTGGGAGCCATGTATTGACAACAGCAGGCTCCCCAGCAAGAAAGATCATCACTTGGGGAGCCTATTAACAATCAGGAACATCCACTTTGGGTTGTTTTTTTTTTTTTTTTTTTTTTTTTTATGAAATTTATTGACAAATTGGTTTCCATACAACACCCAGTGCTCATCCCAAAAGGTGCCCTCCTCAATACCCATCACCCACCCTCTCCTCCCTCCCACCCCCCATCAACCCTCAGTTTGTTCTCAGTTTTTAAGTCTCTTATGCTTTGGCTCTCTCCCATTCTAACCTCTTTTTTTTTTTTTCCTTCCCCTCCCCCATGGGTTCCTGTGAAGTTTCTCAGGATCCACATAAGAGTGAAACCATATGGTATCTGTCTTTCTCTGTATGGCTTATTTCACTTAGCATCACACTCTCCAGTTCCATCCACGTTGCTACGAAAGGCCATATTTCATTTTTTCTCATTGCCACGTAATATTCCATTGTGTATATAAACCACAATTTCTTTATCCATTCATCAGTTGATGGACATTTAGGCTCTTTCCATAATTTGGCTATTGTTGAGAGTGCTGCTATGAACATTGGGGTACAAGTGCCCCTATGCATCAGTGCTCCTGTATCCCTTGGATAAATTCCTAGCAGTGCTATTGCTGGGTCATAGGGTAGGTCTATTTTTAATTTTCTGAGGAACCTCCACACTGCTTTCCAGAGCGGCTGCACCAATTTGCATTCCCACCAACAGTGCAAGAGGGTTCCCGTTTCTCCACATCCTCTCCAGCATCTATAGTCTCCTGATTTGCTCATTTTGGCCACTCTGACTGGCATGAGGTGATATCTGAGTGTGGTTTTGATTTGTATTTCCCTGATAAGGAGCGACGCTGAACATCTTTTCATGTGCCTGTTGGCCATCCGGATGTCTTCTTTAGAGAAGTGTCTATTCATGTTTTCTGCCCATTTCTTCACTGGGTTATTTGTTTTTCGGGTGTGGAGTTTGGTGAGCTCTTTATAGATTTTGGATACTAGCCCTTTGTCCGATATGTCATTTGCGAATATCTTTTCCCATTCCGTTGGTTGCCTTTTAGTTTTGTTGGTTGTTTCCTTGGCTGTGCAGAAGCTTTTTATCTTCATAAGGTCCCAGTAATTCACTTTTGCTTTTAATTCCCTTGCCTTTGGGGATGTGTCCAGTAAGAGATTGCTACGGCTGAGGTCAGAGAGGTCTTTTCCTGCTTTCTCCTCTAAGGTTTTGATGGTTTCCTGTCTCACATTTAGGTCCTTTATCCATTTTGAGTTTATTTTTGTGAATGGTGTGAGAAAGTGGTCTAGTTTCAACCTTCTGCATGTTGCTGTCCAGTTCTCCCAGCACCATTTGTTAAAGAGGCTGTCTTTTTTCCATTGGATGTTCTTTCCTGCTTTGTCAAAGATGAGTTGGCCATACGTTTGTGGGTCTAGTTCTGGGGTTTCTATTCTATTCCATTGGTCTATGTGTCTGTTTTGGTGCCAATACCATGCTGTCTTGATGATGACAGCTTTGTAGTAGAGGCTAAAGTCTGGGATTGTGATGCCTCCTGCTTTGGTCTTCTTCTTCAAAATTCCTTTGGCTATTCGGGGCCTTTTGTGGTTCCATATGAATTTTAGGATTGCTTGTTCTAGTTTTGAGAAGAATGCTGGTGCAATTTTGATTGGGATTGCATTGAATGTGTAGATAGCTTTGGGTAGTATTGACATTTTGACAATATTTATTTTTCCAATCCATGAGCAGGGAATGTCTTTCCATTTCTTTAAATCTTCTTCAATTTCCTTCATAAGCTTTCTATAATTTTCAGCATACAGATCCTTTACATCTTTGGTTAGATTTATTCCTAGGTATTTTATGCTTCTTGGTGCAATTGTGAATGGGATCAGTTTCTTTATTTGTCTTTCTGTTGCTTCATTGTTAGTGTATAAGAATGCAACTGATTTCTGTACATTGATTTTGTATCCTGCAACTTTGCTGAATTCCTGTATCAGTTCTAGCAGACTTTTGGTGGAGTCTATCGGATTTTCCATGTATAATATCATGTCATCTGCAAAAAGCGAAAGCTTGACTTCATCTTTGCCAATTTTGATGCCTTTGATTTCCTTTTGTTGTCTGATTGCTGATGCTAGAACTTCCAGCACTATGTTAAACAGCAGCGGTGAGAGTGGGCATCCTTGTCGTGTTCCTGATCTCAGGGAAAAAGCTCTCAGTTTTTCCCCGTTGAGGATGATGTTAGCTGTGGGCTTTTCATAAATGGCTTTTATGATCTTTAAGTATGTTCCTTCTATCCCGTCCACTTTGGGTTTTACATAAGGGAAAAATAAACCTCAATCCATGATACATTTTGGATTTGTTTGTTACAGCAGATAATGTTTTCTTAATTGATATAGAATGTTCCTGGATTATGACTATGTCTAGAACATTTGGGTGATTTTACAGCTTTGGTATTGAAGCCAAGGCCATTCTGGACCATCAGCACTGAACAAAAGAAAAGAACAAACCACAGGAGCACATAAGCATTTAGAGTCTCTGGACCTGACAGAGGATCTGGGAATCAAAGGGTGAAGTATTCCCGTTCATGCAACAGTCCAGTGCATGAGGGAGGCAGGTAACCAGATCAGATTGTTAGCATGAATGCATTCAGAGTTAGAGTAGATTACACGTGGATTTACAAGTGGATAGTCTTGCAAAATAAAGAAAGGCTTTCCACATAAGCGGTGGTTGAAATTAGTCTTGAAGAATGAACAAGCAGGGACCAGGTAGAGGTGTGAGTGGAGCAGGGGAAGGGATGGAGCTGTAGAAGAAGGAAATAGCCCTTGTGCTAAATTACAAAGGTCAGTCTGGCTAGAGTGTAGCCAGAAGTGACTCTGGAGAGGGGCTCAGCAACAAGGACACCAAAGAAGTGTCTCTGAGACCATGCTCAAAAGCGTGACCCTCCTCCTGTCAGGGTGGTGGTGGGAAGGAAGGACTGGGACCCAGCAGAGTTGTTCTGAGTGTGTCCCTGGCAGAGAAAGAACAGAGGGCCCATTAGCAGAGAGTAGAAACAGGGCCCTAGCTAGGAGGGGGATGCAGAGACTGACCAGGGATGAGAGGGGCAAGTAAACTTACTACTGTGAGTCCAGAGCCAGTGTCATTCAATGCCCCAGAAACTCCCCCTGCTGGTGGGAGGCTACAAGGGGCAGGCTGGGACTGTGTGACAAACCATCTAGAAGAGTGATTAAGAACACCGATTGAGAAGTTAAACTGGACCCACGAATCCAGTTGCACCCCTTGGTCCCTAACTATATGACTTTGTATAAGTGATTTGACCTCTATAAGCTCTTTTCCATTCTACAACGACCAGGTGACTGCCATTGTTCTCAAAGCTTTCCATGGGCGGACATCCATGAAGCCCACAGCACAGTGCTCAGCACACAGTAAGTGCTCAGAGACGATCAGCTCTTAGTATCCTGACCAGAGAAAGTGCCTGGCCTGACTAAAGTAAGGAAGGGATGCAGCTAACAACAAGGGGAAAAAATGAACCAATCCTTTCCCTAGAACCCCCATTCCTATACTCTGGGCAGAGTACAGCACATCTGACCTCTAAGGGTCCCATGACCCGCATACCTCAAATTCATGATCTGCTGTCCTATGCCCTCCCACAGATGAATTTCAAATAAGGCGACCCAGGCACCTTTGTACCATGTGACATGCTGGAAAATGTCCTCTCTCTGCTCCCTAAATAACAGCAACCCCTACCCCTTACTCATTTATTTGTCTATCTACCTATTTATTTATTGTGAAGGCCCATTTGGCCCCTTGATGCTGACGGGCCTCCTGAAATGCCGCTGAGATCAATCACCAAAACACACGTCTGCACTGAGGCCCTCAGTAACGAGCTACCCCATGCTGGGAAATTGCCATCTCAAGCGCCCATCGATTCCACCTGCTCCCCTCCCTCCTGACCTGCCCCAGCCTCACAGCTGGGGGAACTAATGGCTGCTTAAAGGCCAGCTGACCCCAGATGCTCCCCCGCCCCAGCAGGGGCCCAGGGGCAGCCGGCGGCTCACAAATGAATAAATGCTCTGTCTGCGGTCACACTGCTGCCTGCGTGCATGGCGGGCTTTCTGGTTGGAGGGGTTCCGAGGAGCGATGGTCATTTGTACCTGCTTAGCGGTAGCCTGTGTGCTTGACTGGCAGCCAGAGACAGGACCGCTGGGCAGGCTGGCGTTTGAACTGTAAACAGCCCTTTGACAGATGACAGGGTCTTCTAGAGCTGCCTCAAAAAGGTAACAGTAGGACTGAGACCTACAGGGGAGAGATCCCGACAGCAAGGAGCTGACAAAATTGGGCCTGGAAACGACAGAAGCTGGGAGACATGTGTTCAGAAGACTAGCACAGGGGCTCTCTTTGTGACAGCTCGGACTTGTGTGGCTCATGCAGCGCATTTGTACAATTTAACAGTTCTAACTAGGGCCCCCAACAAGCCCCAACTCTGCTGCCCACTCTCAGAAAATGATGTCAAGGAGGTGTTTCGCTGTTGTCCTTATTATTATTATTATTAAGTGTAATCACAAATGCTGAAAAATGAAACTGGACAGATGCATCGATGTCAGTAAATGACTTGTACTTTTTCTTTTTACATGATGGGCATTATTTTTCTATTTAAATTGCTGATCTTCCTGTGGGGGTGAAGGGGAAGATTTAATTGCATGGAACTGTATATCATATTTCTCCTCTCTGGAGGTTTCATTATAGGCCTGAAACCAGAGAATTGCTCTGCCACCTCTTGCCTTCTCTTCCAGCTATTTCTGGGTTTTAATAATTATTCATTAATTGCACACTATGATAAGATCCTCACTGTTTTGAAACATTCTCCCTCTGGCCTCCATACTATTAAAGACCCCTGATTGCCTGCCAAGAGCGTAAAATTAAAAATCAAAGCACTACCTCTGAAAGGTTTAATACATGCCATATTGAAAGAGTTTTTGCAGCTTACAGCCATTTTCTTGCATCAGCAGCTCGAGGGAAAGTGCAACTCCATGTTGAAATTGTTCTCCTTTGAAACATAAGTCAACAGGACCAGCATTGGGGGAATTTTTCTCACAGCTGTTATCTCCTTTGGATGAGCGGCTTGTTTCCTGAGATAAAATTTGCCTCTTGCTGATGTCAGACCTCAAGGATAACTTTAGACTACAGGAGAGAACCTCCCTCAAGGTTCTCTTAATTATAGACAAGCATCATTTTAAAAGGGCAGATTCCACTCAGACTGGCCCCTGAGGCCATTAGAAATAGAATCGCAGACATTTTCCTGCAAAGCCTAAAGCCATCCTGCATACTCCTCTTCCCCTGACTCGGTGTTTCTTACTCCTTCAGGGCTGAGCAAGAGATGGACTTTCTGGTCAACCCAATAAATTTTACACAGGTGTTCATTCAACATAGGATGAATGAATGAACAATGAATGGATGAATATGGAAAGTTACCAAAGGACAGGAAAAGGATAAGCTAGAATTTTAAACAAAAGAAAACAACATCTTGCAAACTTTGCAATTACTGTCACCTACTGAAATCTACAGCCCAGAGAAAGCTTAGACTTGAGATACTAAATAAGACCCAAATCACTTTTGCATGCATATCCTCTGCTTCCTTTTCATGCTCATCATGGAAGCTCTCATCCACATTGCCCTCAGCCTTTCAACAGTTTTCTCAGATAAGGAGTTAGTAGAGAAAATTATACAGGCAGATCAGAGCAAGGTCCTGCTGAATTGTTTGCCCCTCGTGGTGGCAAATCATTGCCTTGGGAAGGGAGTGGAAGCATCCTATGTCCTTGGGCCCCACCCTTGTATTCACTCTCCAAGGACATTCTGGGATTCCAGAAGGAAAGATGGGGCTCCAGGATCTCAGGAGTGACTTAATGGTTCAACCAGATTATTTTGGCTAACCAGAGAGGACAGGATGAGAGAACAGTGTGGATTAGGAGAATAGAAATTGGGCATCCACTAAATACTTTTTTTTTAATACTTTTTATTAACTTTGAACTGTTCCAACCTTCCATTGCCTCCTCTACTGATAAAAAACACTCAAACATCTAGCACCTGAAACTCCTTTGATCAAACACCAAACTCTCTACTGGTCAACACAAATCCTCCACTCCGATAAGAATTTATTAAACTCTGAGCAAGCTTGGCCTTGATTGGGGAATTTGCTCATAGGTCTTCTACTACTATGAATAGCCCACTCGTTGTATTACTCAATTTATCCTAAGCAAAAGAACCAAAAAGGATGTGTATGTATATTGACAGAGATTTATTTCAAGGAACTGGCTCATGTGCTTGTGGAGTGCTGGTGAATCCAAAATCTGATGATGGAGGATAGTAGGCCAGAGACTCAGGGAAGAGCTGCAGTTCATGTCCAAAAGCAATCCACTACAGCAACAGGAAGAGTGGATTTGAAGATGAGGTCTGAATGCCCTCTGGTGCATAATTCTCTCTTGCTCAGGGGAGGTCAGCTTTATGCTATATTCTGGTCTTTAACTGATGGGATAAGACTCACCCACACTGGGGAGAGAAATCTGGTTTACTCAAAATCCCTTTTTAAATATAAATCTCATACAAAAAGCACCCTCATGGGACCTGAGTAGAAATTTTTTCAAGAAGACATACAATGGCCAACATGAAAAGATACTCAATATCACCAATAATAAGAGAAATGCAAATCAAAACCACAATGAGGTACCTCCTTTCACCTGTCAGAAAGGCTAGAATCAAAAAGAAATAGCAAGAGTTGGCAAGGATGTGTAGAAAAAGGAACCCTCATGCATTGTTGGTGGGAATGTAAATGGGTACAGACGCTGTGGAAAAAAATATGGAGGTTCCTCAAAAAATTAAAAATCCAAATACCATATGATCCAATAATTCCACCACTGGAATTCCTCCCCCCAAAAGAAAATAGTCATTTGAAAAGATATGCTTACTGTGGTGTTATTTACAATAGCCAAGATATGGAAGCAACCCAAATGTCCATGGATAGATGGATAAAGAAGATATGGTGTCAGATATGGATACAGACAGATACAGATACACACACACACACACACACACACACACACACACACACGGGAATATTACTCATCCATAAAACAGAATGAGAGCTTTGCCATTTGCAACAACATGGATGGACCTAGACAGTATGGTGCTAAGTGAAAGAAGTCATAAAGAGAAAGACAAATACCATATGATTTCACTTACATGTGGAATCTAAAAAACAAAATCAATGGACAAAAAGCAGAATCAGACCTACAAATAACTGAGAATGGATGGTTGCAGGCAATGGGGCACGGTAGAATGGGTGAAGGGGAGTGGGAGATACAGGCTTGGAATGAATAAGCAAAGGGAATAAAGAGTACAGCATAGTAAGTGTAGTCAATATAATTTCAATAGCATTGTGTGGTGATAGACAGTGGCTACACTTGTGGTGAGCACAGCATAACATATAGACTTCCTGAATCACTATGTTGTATGCCTAAACTAATGTACGTTGGTTATCAATTATACGCAAAATAATCAAATTAAAAAGAAAAAAGACACCCTCAAAGAAACACCCAGAATAATATTTAAACAAATACCTGGACAACCAAGTTGACATATAAAATTAACCATCACATTCTTGATCTGTGAATTTGCTTATAGCTCTTTTACACTATGTATCTTCCCTTCTTTCTTCAACCACTCCAAATTTTGCCCTTCCTTCCAAGTGGGACTCAAGTCTTCTCTAAGAGGCTTTCCTGCTCCAAGTCAGGGTAGAACTCAGCTGTCAATGGTCTGTTTCTTCAAGAAAGGGCTGTGTATCCAGCTTTTAGGAGTTCTAGGCATTCCTCACAGCGAACACCATGACAGCTGGGCTCAAAAGTAGACGCCAGCCAATAGTCCACTGTGATTTTTATCATCATGTAATGATTTTGGAAATCCTCAATGGTAGGCACACCCTGCTGGCTCACAAAGGATGTCAAACACTTGGAAATGTGGGAGATCAAATGGATATAGACACTTTGGGACTCAATTTAGATTCTACATAGTGAAACTAAAAAGGCTCTATTTTAATTGCCTTTTGCTGCATTATCATTTTAGTGGCTTAAAATGAAAACCGTTTTAACATATCCCACAATTCTGTGAATGGACTCAGCTTGGCTGGGTGGTTCTTCTGTTTCACATCATGGTAGTTGGGGTTGCATGCATGGGGCGGGGAGGCTGGAATGGGCTAGAATATTCCAGAGAGTGATGTCCCTGGGGGACATCCTGGGGGGACGCCTGGAAGGCTGAGCTCAGCAAAGGCCCTAGAACTGGGAGAATGTTCTCTATTTCCATGTAGTCCCAGGGCCTCCCTCTCTCCACAAGGCCTATATATACAAACCCTCTGTGTGGTCTCTCCAGCAGGGTGGCCAGATGTTTTATATGGCTTCTCAGGGATCCCCCTAAAAGACACAAGTGGAGGCTACCCGGCTTTCTTAAGGCCAAGTCCAAGACTGATATGGCATCATTTCTTCTACACTCATAGTTGGCTAAAGCATGTCACCAGCCCAGCCCAGGTGCGTGATGGAGAGACTCTCCAAGGGCAGAGAAACAGTAATGGGAAATACCTGTGATTTCCACTGGTGACAGAGTGGCAGGGACTGCTACTCTGACTGTGGTTTGTTGCCTAGATTCCTAAGTTAGGGAGCACAGGCAGGTGCTACATCTCCATTAGGAGATGATGAAATTTTAAAAAATGTTATTTTTCTATCCTATCCAATTTCATGAGCCACCTAAATTCTGTCCCATGAGCCCTTATGGCTCTGAGGAGCCCAGATTAAGAACCCCTAAGTTAAGAGCTGAGGGTGCTTATAGTCAGGCTGAGAATACTGACATAACGGAGCACCGAGGGACCTCAGATCATCTGATCTGGCTGGCATGCAGTCAAAATTCACGTACCTTCTGAGGTCAGATGCCTGGGTGACAGGGAGAGCTTCTGACTGAGGCTAAAAGACGCAGGAGGCACCTGGCCCCTCCGGAGGCACACGTGTTCACTGTGCTGCCCCAGTGACCAATGTGAGGCCCTTCTTTTGGCTCCTGCATTATACAGCAACAAAGGCCCAGGGAGCAGAAGGTACTTGTCCAAGGTCACAGGGCAAGAATCTAGAGAACCTGAGCCTTGGATTTCCTTGGCCATGAGTCTGGAAGAAAGTCCCCGGCTCTCAATTCTGCCAGCTGCCTTTCTCACTTTGACATTGTTCAAGGCATCCCTTGTGCACTATCTCCATTAACAGCAACCCTTGTAAGAGAAAGAAGCACTTACCACTAAAGACAACACACAGAAAGCACTGCTGCCACCTTCCCCCACAGGAGCTCCCCAGACCATCACTAAACTTATCACCTCTTCCCTCAGGACCTTGAAGAGCATCTTCAGTTCAAACCCTCAATGCCTTCTCCTACAGAAAACCTTGCAAACCCCAAGGGGACCACCCCCCCAACAGCCCTTGTTCTTACCTTCCTACCCTGGCAACAATCTCTCTGTGATGTTATTACCCAGGGTTTTGTCTCCACCAAATGATGAAGTCTGTCTCGCTTCCTCATCAGCACTGAGCTCTCCCACCTTACCTACCTCATGCCCCTGCCATGCTACACTAACCTGGTGCTTCCCGCCTCCTTCTTCCTAGAACTGACCCATGGCTCCCTCCCAAGCAAAAACTTTATAAAAAAGACTCAAAAAGGCAATGCCTAAGGATAAGGAACATATTGCAAAGGATGAAATTTCATCCTTGCTAGGCAGGTATCATGAAATACAAATGCCTTCCTACTTACCCATGCATACAATTTGTTTATCATACATGATTTTTTAAAAAAAATTTTAATGTTTATTTTTGACAGAGAGAGAGAGAGAGAGAGAGAGAGAGACAGAGCATGAGCAGGCGAGGGGCAGAAAGAGAGGGAGACACAGAATCGGAAGCAGGCTCCAGGCTCTGAGCTGTCAGCATAGAGCCCGATGCAGGGCTGGAACTCACATTGTGAGATCATGACCTGAGCCAAAGTTGGATGCTCAACTGACTGAGCCACCCAGGCGCCCCTATCATACATGATTTTTTTAAGTTACCTTACTTCTTACTTCTGGTTAGGCATTGAATTAAGCACTTCTCAGGTATTAGTTCAGTTAGCTGTCTCCATGAGTCTAAGATCAATATGATTTTCAAGCTCATTTTATTTTTTTTTATTTTTTTTTTTTTTAATTTTTTTTTTCAACGTTTATTTATTTATTTGGGACAGAGAGAGACAGGGCATGAACGGGGGAGGGGCAGAGAGAGAGGGAGACACAGAATCGGAAACAGGCTCCAGGCTCTGAGCCATCAGCCCAGAGCCCGACGCGGGGCTCGAACCCACGGACCGTGAGATCGTGACCTGGCTGAAGTCGGACGCTCAACCGACTGCGCCACCCAGGCGCCCCTCAAGCTCATTTTATAAGGGAGGAAATGGAGGCACAGAGGAGTTCAAGGACTCTCCTATGTCCACATAGCTATTCACCCCGTCTGTGGGACTAGCATGCTTATTCTCCTATGTCATGTTACAATTTTCATCTTGCCGTTTCTTGGCCAGGTTGTAGGGGAAGCAGCTGATAGGGGAAGTGGCAGTTGTGGATGAGACCCTCCTTTGGGCTTGTCCCTCCTTACGTAATCCCCACCCCACCCAGGCTCCCAGCTCCTCAGGGGTGAGGCTTTGCATTCCCTGGCAAGGGAGGCCACCGCTAGTCCAGCCTACTAGAGTTCAGATGACAAGCCCACTAAATGAAAGTGACAGCCAATACCATGAATATGTTTATAAAAAGACAACTCAGCATCTCAATTTAACTCCAAGAAAATTCAATTTCACTTGGGGAGCACTCTCCCTTTGGCCTCTGCTACACTGCCCTGATGTCTCTCTTATTTAAATGTGTGCAGCTGGAACCTTCCACTGCTCTGCAGGCTGAATACCCCTCGGAGATTCATAATGGGAAGCAAGGCACTGCTGGATTCATTAAATCGCACTAATAGCACCAGTCCTTACCCAGGAATACTTGGGAGAAGACACATTTTTGAAACCACATGTAACAGAGGGGAAGACTGGCCTATGGGTTTCCTGCAGCCCTCGGTCTTCCTTTGTATGCTTACATCTTCCTCAGCCAGTTTGAAGCAAAGGACCAGAGAGAAATTGAGAGTTTACTGGACCTTTCTTGAGGGCAGAGATGCTCCAGGGACTTCCAATGACATGTTAATTTCCTTTGTGCCAAAACAACTGAGCCACTGACCAGACCAATGAGCACATCCATGTCCCTGGAATGTACTCATTCCTGCATCTCAGTCTTTGATCACAACATTCCTCCTTGCCTGCAAGGTACCCCCTGCCTCCTCTTACCCCACCCCTAACCTGCTGCTTCTTCATTTACCCCTTCCTGGTGCTGCCTCCTCCCTGAAGCCATGTCTCCCCAACCCTATCCATCAAGAATCCTCAGGACTTCTGGAATATTCACAAACAGGATAGTGGTGAAGGGCACAAGGCCTGGTTTCAGGCTGCCTGGGATCACATCCCAGTGCCACCATTTATTCGTTATGTCATCTTGAGAAATTTTTTTCCTAATTACTCATTTTCCCACACAAACAATTTGTCCAAAAGTAAAATGAGGCAAACAGTACCTATAAATCATGCTTTTAACATTAAGTAAATAACATGTAAAGTGCTTAGTATGATACCCAATACATGGTAAGCACTCAGTAAATGTTATATAATTTCATCTCTTGCCCTCTATAATCTACACAGCCAGGTATCATCAGTTTCAGCTACATGAAGCTGCTCCCCACTTTGCAAACACCATGCATTTTTACAGGTCCTGTCTTAATTCTCTTTGTCTAAAATTCTCTACTGCCCCTTCTCTGCCCAACAAACTTCTAGTCATCCTGTGAAGTCCAATTCAAATGCCCCTTCCTCTGACATGCCTTCTTCGAGCATGCAAACAGACTTGGTCCCTTCTTTATGTGTTCACAAAATTTATACATAACCTTATATGTAAGCGCTTAGCCTTCTGCTTTATGGTTAGTTGTTTAAAAGTCTGTATGTGCCATCAAACTGCAGATCTCAAGAGATGAGTTACATTCATCTTTACGTCTTTAGCACCAAGCTCGGAGGTATATGCTGGGTTTAATTGGATCCTTCTGTGTATAGGTTGTGTTCTCTCCCCAGGACTGTTGGCTCAGCTTCTTATGATGCCAAAGCCAGTGCCTTTTATGTCTTTAGAGCTCAGAACTCAAAGGTTTTTGTTGGTGATAATGAATGCCCTCAACAACCTTAGCATCTGATAGGTTGTTCTGAGAGCTACTGTAGTTCAAATAAAGAACGCTTCCTTTTTTCTTTTTTTTTTTTTTTTAATTCAAAGTCATTATGGCAAGGGCTAATGGTCCATCTATCATGTGCCCAGATATGGACTGCCTGCCGTGGAAAGAGAGAAGGAATGAGCACCACAGATGGTGAGGCCAGTTGTCTGGTCAAGTGATGTACACAACTCACAGCTAGAGGACAGTGCCTTGACCTGATGGTTCTCAGGTGTGGTAGGTTATTTCACACATTACACGGAACAGCCTGAGACTCAGAGTAAAAGCAAGATCACACATGCTATGAAGTTCACATAGGAGGCAGAGCAAAGATGCAAACCCGGGATGTCTTGCTTAGGAAAGAGGCTCTGGAAGGCGCCAAGTCCTAGGCTGGCTTCGGAAGTAGATTCTTTCAAACCTACACACTCACCACAAATACACACACTTACACACATGCACACTTACAAGTGTGCACCCATCTCTCTAGGTCTCTCTCCCTTCTCACAACCATGCTCTTCCATCACTATAATGGAATAAAAATCACTATAAAAATCAGGCCTAAACACCAGTGTCTTTCTGGTCCTGGGAATGAATCAGTGGCCTTTACTGCTTGGAAGTCTATGTGAACAAAAAGAGTTTGTTGAAAACAATGTCAACCTTTCCAGCTTTTGATGAATAGCTTCCAACTTCAGTGGATTTCAAGAACCCATAACACACATACATATACATGCACACCCTTTGTAATTACCTTTTGATTGGAGACTCTAGGCTAAGCAGAAGTTCTAAGTGTAGACAGGTATGGAATGGCCCCCTGTATGGGGAGACTCAGCAGTGAGACAGAAACAGACAGCATTCCCGGACAGATGTGCCCAGTATCTAAAAAGGACCCTTTTTTACCCATACTTCAAGCAGGGATATACCTATGGTGTTATTAACAGTAAGCTTAGGGGCACCTGAGTGGCTCAGGGGCTTAGGTATCCCACTCTTGATTTCAGCTCAGATCATGATCTCATGGTTCATGAGATTGAGCCCCACATCGGGTTCTGTATTGATAGTGTAGAGCTGGCTTAGGATTTGCTCTCCTTCTCTCTGCCCTTCCCCCCCCCCCCAAATAAATAAACTTAAAAAAAAAAAGAGTAAGGCTAAATGTCACCTCCTTAGAGAGATTGCCACCAGAGCATGGTCAGCTTGGCAAGTAGAGTTGGAGCTAGATTCCAATCTAACCCCATCCCCGTGACTAGGCCCCCTTATAGGACCTAACAGTTCTTGTAGGACCCAAGAAGTCCAGAGGAGGATGAGGAACTCACCAGTGCCCCCACTACTGCACTTGCCCTCATGTTATCCCATTATAGAGCATAGTCTCCAGGTTTTATTCCCTAGAAATAATGAGCTCATTTATATCTGAGTACAGATCACAGTTAGAAGGGATCTCTGGGACCACCTAATATAGCTCACTTGCTTCAGATGTGGACACTTGAGACCTCCACGGGGTGGAGTGATTTGCCCACAACCCTACAGTTTGGTTTGTGATGCTGTTGCCAGAATCCAAGCAGTGCAGAAATGGAGCTACCATCCCTACAAAGAAACGCTCTCTCCCCGGCCACAGACAGCACCTCTAGCCTTGTCCACTGCTTTACAGCAGTCTTGCAAAGGCAGACCAAGGGAAAGAAGAGAATGCAAAAACCACCCAGCCATCCCTTTTCCTGAAAAACAAACAAACAAACATGCCAACACAAATGACTCACCATGTTTTCTCATGATGGGTCAGCAGAAAATTATTGCCATATAGGAAAAGCAGACTTTTTCCTCGACTTCTTAAACAAGTTTTATTTCTAAGGTCCCATGGGAGAAAAAAACCATAAGCTCCTTTGGAAGCCTGTTAAAAAGTCTTCTGAAGACTGTCATATCTGCCCCAGTGGGAGCCTCTTCCTCTGCTCTCATTACAACTTAGATCCTTAAGAGTTCTTGGTGGAGACAGGGAACTTACTGTCCTCCAGTAAGCCCTCTCACACAGTCGTGTAAATGGCATAGGCATCACCCCTCAGCTTTCCTGCCTTCTTATTAATGGACATTGAGGTTTTTCATTTTGTGGCCGCTTCATTTTCTAGCTCCCTGTCCCTTGCTCTCTCCATGTGCCCCACCTTGGCCAACCATGTTCTAGTGCTTTGAGGACTAGGACTTTGCAAGATGTCTGGGTTCCCACACAAGCAAGGTGCCACTTTTTGAAATCAGAGGGTCCTAAACTTTCTAGCCTGTAGGGACCTCCAAGACAGTGGCTCAGCATCACCCATGGAGCCTGCTTACCCTTCCCTACCCCCTAGCAAGGGCAACCTGAGCCTTCCTAGAGCTTCCAGACTCCCTGGTGAAGTCTGATATTCACTCTAGTTTTCTATGCAGCTCACACCTCCCATTACAGAGTAAAGGCCTGATTGTTCCAGTTTCACATCTATGGGTGGCAAATCTGAACTCTAGAGCCTCAGAACTCAGTTATCCTGGCCCGTCCATGTGCCTTCCACCTTACCAGTGTCCTCATCCCTCATTCACATTAGAATTAGGGGTCGTTAGGGGCGCCTGGGTGGCGCAGTCGGTTAAGCGTCCGACTTCAGCCAGGTCACGATCTTGCGGTCCGTGAGTTCGAGCCCCGCGTCAGGCTCTGGGCTGATGGCTCAGAGCCTGGAGCCTGTTTCCAATTCTGTGTCTCCCTCTCTCTCTGCCCCTCCCCCATTCATGCTCTGTCTCTCTCTGTCCCAAAAATAAATAAACGTTGAAAAAAAAAAAAAGAATTAGGGGTCGTTAAAAACCACCACCACCAGTTGCTTTAAAATAAGATACCCACCCAAGACCAACCAAATAAGCAACTTTGGGGATGGATCCTGGGCACCAGCTCTGTATATTAAAACAAACAAACAAAAAAAAAAAAGCAGAAAAAAAATACTTGATGATTCTTAAATTTAGCTCGAGTTGAGAGCCACTGGGCTTCACCAGGCCACCCTCAAGCAGAGTAATTGAATGAATACATGCAAATAAATGTCTCAAGTAATAGAAGCCTTAAACAGATCTGTATCCATCAGCCAGTACCCCCTAGATATTCACTAAAGGTAAGGTCAAATTCAGCAAGGAAAGTGAATTCCCAGCCCCACAAGGGGCTGCCACCAACTCATCCTGCCACCTTTGAGCTGGAGGCCACATTGCAGCCAAGGAGGCCACCCAGCCCTTGCAGAGAATGTCCTCCACTATCTGCTGCCCCAGCTTACTGCTGCTCACTCTCAGGAACTAACTGCTACTGGTGTGTTAGCTGAGCTCGGCTGGGCTGGGCTGGGCTGGGCTGGGCTGGCTCAGCACCCTCACCAGAGAACAACAAAGTCAGAAGAGCCAGAGCTATTCACTGCACTCTCTTCTGGACTCTGAGGTGGAGGACACATCTGCCTAGTTGGCCCATAGTATTTGAATCCTTGTATTCCACCCCTGTAACCTGATGGAGAAAGGTCCACGATCGTTTTCCTATTCGCTTTTTGACTTCAGTTTCCTTATAGCTAACAGACACTTTTCAACCAATTTGTGTACGTGGTCAGTGAACACGTGTCCAGTGTGGAAAACTACACACCAAGTGCCTATCCCTTTAGAGCTTTTAGTAAGGTCCACACAGTCTGCCTTGTAAAACCCCCAGAGCATCAGCCTACTAGGCAGTGTTTCCAAGAAATCTTCTGGATCTGTTGCTTCCTCCTCTGCCTGACAAAGTGCTAGGGATCTGAGTTCACTAAGCAAATGTTTGGTTTCCTTCTGGGGTGCAACAAATGCCTTTACTCTCTTCATTTGCAGAGACTGCCAGTAATGGCATGCTCTCCGTGTCCCCTGCCCCCCGCCCCCAACAGGGCAGCTGACATTCCTGCAGGGCACGTATCCCATCTGATGCAGTCTGACCCAAACCCAAGCCAGCCTTCCACTCAAGTGTCTAAAACAAGGTTCCAGTCCATGATTATGCCTTTACTGTCTCTTTGCATTTAGGCCAGCATTAGATAAGGCCAAGAATACAGAGTTCCTCGGGCTCCATCCCAAGTCCCTGTGCTACTCCCACACTGATCAAAGCCTAGTCTCATCTCTTTCAATTCTGAACAGAGTTCTTTATGACCTTGAAAGAAGGGCAAGGACCCCAGGCCCCAACACTGGAGACCAGCACTAGAGGAAATGCATTCCACCAAATGCAAGACTGAAGCACACCAAGTACACCAACTACCCAGAGACATCTTAATAAGCCACAGCAACATAAAGCTGGCTTCACACAACAAACATGTTCCAACCAGGAGAACAGCAATGCTTCTCAGCCTGGGCTATGCACAGGAATCAACTGGGGAGCTTTTAAAGTATACTGATGCCTGACTTTCATTCCCATAAACCTGATTTAATTGGTCTAGGGTTCAGCCTGGTCATTAGGATTTTTTAAAAAGCTTCTCCAGTGATTATAATGTTCCAAGCCAAGGTTAAGGAGCATTGTGGCAAAGGGAGACTGAAAACACAGAGGTAGAGACCACAAGGGAGGCAAAAAGAAGAGACATGGGGGGAGGAGGAGAGATTCGGACTGAGATTAAATGAAATGAAGGGGAACAGAGAAAGTCTGGAAGAGAAACCCAGGGCAGGAAGGAAAAGGACAGGGGAAAGGGGGCCAGGCCAATAGATAGAGATAATACAGGTGTTGGGGAAGCCGGGAGGAAGAAAGAGAAAACAAACAGGCCCAGGATAGACCCAGATGGCAAGAAGGCACACTAATGGTATTTGAGAGCTTACTGGGTACCACGCCCATTTAGCTAGGGGCCTCACCAGAGAGGGGGACAATAAAGGGCAAAAAGAAAGAACAAGGAGACAAAGGCAACAGAGGGAAGAGAGGAAGGGAGGGAATTTTTCACAGTGAGAATGAAGAAGATTGAGCAAACACATGTAACCTGTCCCCCCAAAGCCCAGTCAACAGCACTAGGCCATCAATTTCAATAAAATCCCAGGGGATACAACAACCCCAGGGTTTTCATTAAGCACAACCTGGTCTTTTTCCTTCCCATATGCAGTTAGTTGCCAGCCTCCTAAAGATGTTCGTCCTTGCACTGTGTTGGGAACGGGCCCGCTGGGAGGGAAGCAGGGCTCCCAGGACCTGGGAGGAATTGCTTCTTCATGGGGGGTGGACGATTTGGCTGCTTTGCAAAGCCTCAAGTTCACAGAGGCCCCTGAAAATGAACTATCAACAGCAGCTCCATTTTTTTTCCTTTTCTGAAAACAATCAAAAAGAAGAGGCTGCCAAGGGAGCCCAAAAGCACAGTTATAATTAAAGTTTCCTTAGCATTTTCATTAGAAACCTGTTTTAGCGGTTCGTACCTCGGCTGTAAAACCCGAGCTGCTGCTCTGTTTCTGAGGCTCAGGGTCTCAGTAGGAGCAGAAATGTGCTTTGATCCCAACAAAAAAATTGCACATTGTGCTAAGTGGGCCATCATGAGGGGTAAATTCTACTGATACTAGACTTGGTCCCCACTCTCCTCACACACAAATAAAGAATATTTCCTAAAAATGAAAGGAGCCACCATTTGTGTCCAGTGACCTGGAGATTCACAGGAGTCTCAGGAGTCATTTGCTGCAGGAGTGCGGTTCCTCCAGGGGAATGACTTTCACCTACGGCCAGCTGCTGATCCAGGACAGAGACCCACAGGCTGCAGCTCTGAAGAAACAGACAGGGAACTCATCTCCCCCTTGACAAAAACTAATTTAGGTCCTTAGGAACCTTAGCTGCGGTGAGTATGAAATATTTCCCAGTGATATGACAGTAAATAGCAGAAAGTATTCCCTGATGGCTAAACCAGTACGAGTCCTCCATGCTAAGTGCACAAGCTCCATGCTACAGGTGTTACAGCCCATCTGGCCAGTCCTGACTCTGGACCAAAAAGAAAGTCAGTTCACCATTGACCCACCACAACGACCACCACTTATACAGCCTCCACTGTGGGCCATGCCCTACTCCCAGCACGCTGAGTACTTTACAAATAGTAATTTGTTGAGTCCCAAGACCAACCCTATAAGGTAAGTATGATTGTGAGGTTCACTTTACAGATGAGGAAATCAGAGCACAGAGTGGTGAAAGTAATCCTTAAAAGAGTTTGCAGTGGTGAACTGGGGATAAAACCCAGCCAGACATGGACTCTTGCCTTTGTAGCCTGTCTTTAAAAGTTTCCCTCCCTCTCTGCCTTCTTCTGTCCCTCCCCTACTTCCTTTGTGTGTATGTGTGTGTGCACATGTGTGTGTGTGTGCGCAAAATATTTTGAACCCAGAACCCAAAGTGTTTGGTCTGGTTTGGATGGGAGGCAGGGAAGAGATTCAAATTAAGTTTCAATTCACTACTACTAAATATTTACTGAGCATTTAATATGTACCAATTCCTATGTCTAGACAGATAGGAGAGAAATATTAGACGGGACCAAGCCAAGTCAGGTCTGTTCTGCTCTAGCATCTCTTAACTCCCCATCATAAATATGTGACTATATTTGGGAGGTAAGACACATAGGTGCAGGCATACTTACTCAGATACGCATACAAGCAGCAGCAACACAAAAGATCATTTTAGCTAAGAGAGACCTGGGAGATCATCAAATTCAACCATTTCTATTTTACAAGTCATGTCCAATAGCCCTAATGGACTGAAGTGACTTCCCAGGGTCACGTGATCCACTGCCCCTGGCTAGGGTCAGTTTGAAGGCAGCATGTGGTGAGTATGAAGTAATTCTCAGTGATAGGACAGTAAATAGCAGAAGGTAATTTCCTGATGGCTAAACTAGTATGAGTCCCCCATTCTAGTTGCCCCCAGAATCTGATCACTTGCCACAATCTCCACTGCTTCCACCCTAGCCTAAGCCCTAGGTTCCCACTTGGATTACAACAACAGTTTTGTTTTTTTAATGTTTATTTATTGTTGAGAGAGAGACAGAGTGCATAAAGGGGAGGGACAGAGAGAGAGGGAGACACAGAATCTGAAACAGGCTCAGGCTCCGAAGCTGTCAGCACAGAGCCCGATCAGGGCTCGAACCCACGAACCACGAGATCATTGACCTAAGCTCAAGTCAGACACTTAGCCAACTGAGCCACCCAGGTGCCCCACCCCACTGGCTTTCTAATCATCTTCCTTGCTTCTTCTCTTCCTCTTCCTCTTTGCTATTCTCAACACAGCATCCAGAGTGACCCTGTTAAAACTTTAGGTCAGATCATTCCTCAGCTTACACCCTCCAATGGCTCAACATCCAACCCCTAGAAAAACACCAAGTCTTCACCACTTTCCTCCAGGATCTGGTCCCCTCACTGCTACTTTTCCTCCACCTCATTTGCTACCACCCCTCTTCCCTGACTCTACTCCACCACACTCGTCACTCAGCATCCCAGATATGCTCCCGTCTCAGGGCTTTTGTAGCTTCCTGCCCTCTATGTAGAATGCTCTTTCCCTAGATACCTACATGGTTCACTCACTCCCTCACCTCTTTTGGGTCTTTGCTCGATGTCACTTTCTCACTGCATCCTTGCTAACTATCCTATTTCAAAGTATATGCCCATATTTTGGTCCTCTCTTGAGCACTAATCACCTTTTAGCATGCTATATACCTACTGTTTGTAGTGTTTTAAAATTTTATCAACCCCTCCATTAAACTATTAACTATAATGACTGGAATTTATTTGTCTATTTTACTCTCAATCTCTAGAGTACCCATTGGCATTTAGTGAACCCTCGACAAACACTTATTGCACAATGAATCCCTGTTCAGCAAGTAAATGTATCAGTACAGTTCGGGTTCTCATTCATTGCTGGGTGAGAATACAAACCCAGTGCTGCCACATTGAAAGACAGTTTGGCTGAAAACCAATCACACATTGGCATACACTGACTATACCACCCAGCAGTCCCACACCTAGTTATTTACCCATGAACTAAAAAGCTGTATCCACGCAAAAGCTTGTGAGTGTTTATAGCAGTTTTCTTCATAATTGCCCCAAACTGCAAATAACCAAGATGTCTTTCAACAGGTGAGCACCAGTTGGTTTTTCCTGTAGCATGCTTATCCATCATGAATGTGTGGATATGCGGATACAAACACTGGTATCTACATAACAGATGTGGTTTTCATGCTACATTTCTATTATAAATGTTCAAATTGGCACTTGTTTTTTGTGTGTGTGTTTACACCAGTTGCTCCAGGTGATGGGTATGAGTCCATCCCTAAGAGATGAAACCACTTTCACCTCACTGACAGGGAGGGTAAGGGGCAATGTTTGGACTTGGGTGATGCCATCAAATCAATTTTCACTTTGCTACCATCTCTGCACTCCCGGAGAGCTCCTAACTCAGTGTCTGCCCTTGCGGTCCCAATACAACTCCAGTCACAAGGTTTTGAATCCAAGATTGGCAGACATCAGTGGGCCCTATATCCCCTAGGTCCTGCTCCACTCCTCATTCTGGCCATGTAGGAACAGGTACTAAATGTTTGTCTAAGGTCATACAGCTAACCAGTGACAGTCTGGACTAGAACCCCAAGGCTGGTCCTCTGAGGGCCTGACAATCAATCATCCCTGTTAATATGCGTGGGTGTGGGTCTATGAAGGTATATGTATCTTAAGCCTCAGTAATTCTGTTTTCCCCTTTGCTTAAACCTTTCCCTTTCATTCTATTCCTTAGATTTCTCTTCCTGAAATGGTAAGCAATAGATAAACTTGCTAGCTTGCAAATGCAAGCAACAAAAACCAAAGATCCGTGTGTGCTTTGTTGAAGCACTGCCTTTCTGCATTTTGCATGTGGCCCACTATTCCTTGACACTTCAAGCTTTTGCTTGAACTCAGTACCATGTCAAAGGATAAATGAGAAACTCAGTTTGTAGCTTAGCTGTACCATATGAAAAAAAAAATGGGAAGAGCTTAGTTTTTACAAAGGCACATTTCTGCTTCAGATGAATTTTAACATGAGCTGGCACACACATAGGAATTACTGAGAAATGGCATCAGCCCTCTGCCTCACATAACAAAGTGCAAGGCCTTCCCCACCATCTTTTTTCTCTTAATAAAACAAAGACCCAGACCCATCACTACGATAGAGCTGCCCCTTTTCCTGCAGAAGTAGGGAGGAAAGGAAGAACTCCTTCAAGATGAATATAACTTTAATCTTTAGGAGTCTGACACTGAAAGCAACGGGGCACCTATTGTTTGGGAAATATTGATGCCTTTATCTGAAAAACAGTAAAATCAATTCAGTTTTTAGTGAAGCTCTTCAAGAAAATAAAAAGAGAGAGAGAGAAGAAAGAAAGGGAGAAAGAAAGAAAGAAAGAAAAAGAAAGAAAGAAAGAAAGAAAAGGAAAGACCCCACTAGCTCCATCTGGGAAGAGAGGCCACTTCTCAAGGTTACTTCCACATGTACAATCCAAACATTCTTTGATGTGAATGAGTATGCAGGAGATCTCTGCTCTGGATAAGGCATCCAGGCTGGAACTCAAAAGGGAGCATGGTGCCTATTAGTTCCAATAAAATTAGCTTAAAGGATATGAAAATTTTATCAGATAAGCAAAATTAATTGAAATTACATCTCTGCCTAGAAGATACGCACACAGAAAAAAAGATCAGATACTACGTGACAATTAAAATCTCATTATGTATCTTGTCCCCAGTGATCCATGGGAGATTTGAGAGCTACAAGAGAAAGGCTGAGCCTCTTGGCTCTGCAGCTGATGTGGGGGAAACCTGGTTGCCAGGTAACCTGTTAGTAACCAAGGAGGCAGAAGGGCTGGGGGAAAACACTTGCCAGAAAGGCATCTCTTAGCTTTTTTGTTGCACACAAGGCCCCTATTTCCCTACTTGGACCTAACTAACACAACACAATCACTGGAAAGGTCAAAAGCTGTCAATCCATTTTTCTTTGGCTTATGCAACCCATAGTGACAAATCTGATCAATTTTTCAAAAAAAAAATTATCAACTTGATCCATCAGTTGCTTTGGCATTGCACAAACTGGTCTTAGAGGGGTTCTAAAGTGAGGCTGGAACAAGAACAGCCAGATTTGCCCTTGGATCTCTTCTGCTTGGTTCCTCTATCTTCCTACCTGTGGCTGACTGTATTTTCCCAAGGCCACTGCAACAGTATCTCCCATCCCACGTGCTCTTCTGCAATATGTCCCCATCAGGAGGTAGAGTCCAATCGTACTCTCCTTCAGCATGGGTAGACATTAGGAGTACTTCTACGGATGATGTGTGATGGAAGTGACACGGTGGGACCTCCATGGCCATATATAAAACATGATGGACCATCTGCCTTGTTCAGTGGAATATTCACTGGCTTCAAGCCCTGAACCTCAATATATGAAGACTTAAGTCTGAGTCCCCAGAGGCCACCATGCTGTGAAGAAGCCAAGTGACAGGTAATCACCTTACTGGTTCCAGAAGCCAGGTCTCACACATGTGTGTGCAGCAGCCTCCTAATAATTCCAGCCCCACACCATCTAGTCAGTCCCCAGCCTTTGTGTTTTCTTAGCTGAGGTCTCAGACATCAAGGAGCAAAGACCAGACATTCCCGCTGTGCCCTGTCCTGACCCACAGAAACCATGATTTAAGCCAGTAAATTTTGAGGTAGTTTGTTTTACAACAATGGTAACCAAAATAAGACCCTTAACCACTACGATAATGTGATGTAATGAGAAATACGCATTCGGTCTTCTTCCAGTGCCTGGCACAGAGCTTCTAAAACCCTTAGAATTTCCTGAGTGACAAGGATGAGAAGTGTTTTGTTATTCATAATAAGCTCCTTTCCACCATGACTGAGTTTATGCTCTTGGAGGATAGGGCTGGTTGCCTGAGAAAACAACCAGGTGACCAGAGGGTTGAAACTTTCAGCCCTCTCCCCACCTCCAACCTGGGGGAAGGTTAGAATAGGCCTGGCAATTCAGATAATCACCAATGGCCAGTGATTTCATCAATGATGCCTATGTAATGGGACCTCCATAAAAACCTCCAGCAATGGGGATCATAGAGTTTCTGGGTTGGTAAACACATCCACATGCCAGGAGGGTGATGCACTCCAACCCCACAGGGACAAGCTCATTTCCTCTGGATCTTCCACACCTTGCCCTATGACCACTTCACCTGGCTGTTCATTTGTATCTTTTATAATATCCTTTAAAATAAACTGGTAAATCTAAGTCAAGTGTTTCCCTGAATTCTGTGAATTGTTATAGCAAATTATCAAACCTGAGGAGGGGGTCATGAGAAACCCTGTATTTGTCCCTTACTTGAGACTGGCATCTGTAGTTGGGGGCAGTCTTTTGGGGCTGACACTTGAATCTGTGGGGTTTGTGTTAACTCTGGTCAGTGTCAGAAGTGAATTGAATTATAGGACACCCAGTTGATGTCCACAGAGAGAACTGGACAATCATGTGGTGTGGAAAACCCACATATTTGGTGTCAGAAATGTTCAGAGTAGAGAAATAAGTCATCCTTTCCTCCCATCAGAGGATACAGAGTTGGTAGCACTTGCTGTGTAGGGAGGAAGCCACAGTGGGAGACTCCCTTACAACAGGAATTCGGACAGGAGCCACCAGTCCCCCAAAGGTCAGTAATCCTAAGACTGCTAGCCACTCTGTGCCTTTAATGAACTCCACCATTGTCCCCCATCACAGTCACCACTGCCTCTCCCCTCCTTCCCTACCTCCCATCTTCTCAGCCACCAGATCCACTCTCCTAGACTAAATCTTCAAGACTTCAATCAGATGCAGACACCCCATACTTGATAAGCTGTAGCAATTAAAGCCCTGGGTAAGAGACCTGGGCATCATTAGCATGAAATTCCTCAGCCTTAAGAAAGCTGCTTTTCATTCATTAGTTTTATCCCAAATCTTTATGTTCATAATAACCTTCCCTCTATTTTCCATCACCAGAAAGTGCATAGCCAGGGGAAAATAACTTATTTTAACATTTATTCAAGACAAACCGAAACCAGAAAGGAAATTTTTTTTTTTAACCAAGTATTTTACCAGAGCTCAAGGCCAAATGACACAAAAAATTTATACTTGCATGAAGTACCTTAACCTAACACTGGCCCCAGCTAGGAGAGAGCTATTTTCTAATAGTATCCTAGTTATTGGTCTATTATGCAGAGAATAACTAAAAATAACGGAAGTAATAGCCAGAGAGCCACGGATCTCCTAACGTGCTACAGAATCTTGGTTTCTATGCTTTTGTCTATTTGGAAACACTATTAAAAAAAAGAAAAGAAAAAAGAAAACAAGACCACACGACTTCATTGAAACACTTCACAGCTTCCAGTATCAGCAGGCAGAGTGCTGGCAAAATACCGCAGTAATCAACCTGGATCAGAATCGCTTTAGACCACCCTAATCCGTCCTGAACTGAAGCTTTTAAATGCAGTCCCCGCTGGCGGACTTGAAAAATCTTCTTCGCTGTGGGAACATATCTTCAATCTTTTAACGCTGCCAACCAGAAAACCAGATTCAATGTACAAACTTGCTCTTAACACAATTTGAGAGAGTCCCAGATTTTAAAACGTCACTCTCCACTGCAGCCAGTTAATTATGTCAGAGATAGTTCCCGTCCCCCAATAGTAGTAACTTGGAAGTCTAAAGGACCAAACTAAACCTGGTTTCCTGGAAGAAAACAAACAAACAAACAAAAAACCAAAACAAACAAAAAACAAATACTGCTCAAAATCATTTTAAGCCTGGTAGAAGGAGGAAATCAAGAATCCCATACAAGGAGCACAGACCTGCAATTTCAACCAGTATCATATTAATACCAAGACCCGGATTCTGTGCTCCATGCAATCAAGGCCTGAATTAATTCCCCTAGAATATTTCTAATTAAAAGCTCTGAGGCTCTCATCCTGTGGTGTAAGTATGGAATGTGATGCTTTGTCAGGGCCAATTCCAGCAGCTTTGCTATGGAAACAACTTGACTGATGTCTATCCAAGAAAGCAGTAGTTGAAGTTGCTTAATTGTTTGGTGCCACACAGGATTTCCAAGGAACCCCTAAAGGTGCCTCAACTGGGTGAATCCTCAGGAGTGCCACCAAACACAGCAGACAGATGGTACCTCACGTTCCTTCTAAGGAGAGGACAGGACAGGGGAAACTCTTCTGTAAGCCAGCATGCTCTTCTAACTCAGATACCCGAGTTCACCTCCACACGGGAGGCATCTGCAATGGGGATCACTGAAGAAGGCAGGCAGCTGGGTCTGCGTACAGGCGCGGTCTGGTTGGAACCCCCAACAGGCTGCTCTCCTCTATGAACGAGGACTCTAAATGTTGCAAGTGGACGGCTTGGCTGGTTGGTGTGGCTTCCTCCCCCAACCCCTTTCTGTTTAAAATATTGGTGAAGACAGCACGCATGGTTTACTCTCTTTGAGGAACACCAAATGCTGCACATTAGTGTCATTAACGCATGCATTAGCTGAAGCTGAAGCCCAGTTGCCCTCCCAGCGGAGGCTCCAGCTTTCCGCTGGCGGCGGCAGTGAATCAGAGCTCTAATGGGCGTGTTAATGAAGCCTCGCCCTGAAATTCATTGCTCTGAGAAGGGCATTCAAAAATCTGTGTAGGAGCCCTACCGCTGGGGCTTCCTTTCTTCCTCTCTCCCCGCCCCCACGCACCGCCCCACCCCAAAATCGAAGCAACTAAGGCCCAACCCAGGGGCCCCCGCCTTGTGGGGCGCAGGAGCGCAGAGTGGCAGCGGCCCGCTCATGCCCAGCAAAGCTTTTCCAGCCCCGAAGCGCCAGGAGGTAGGTCGTTAGAAAGCATGCTGCTGGCCTGGCCTCTGAGACCCAGGAACAGCAACCCCCTGCCCCCGCCCCGCTCAGCGCCCCAAGTCCCGGCTTTCTGCTCCAGCCCTGGTCGCGCGCCCCCAAGGGCCCCGAGACTGCGCACAAGAGCAAGTGCCATCAACGGGGGTGAGGCATGGTGCCACACGGTGCAGCCTACAGCCTAGGCTGGGTCCTCAAGACACAGACAGCTGATCCACGCAAAGAAAAGCCACTTTGGGCCAAGTTTGTTAATGTGCACCTGGCAACTCGCCGAAATCACCCTGAAGCCCGGAAGGGAAATCTAGCTTTGCGCTTTGATTAACGTGGAGGGCGGATTCTGCCTCAGCCAGATAGGGGCTGTCTGCAGGAGGGCCAGGGACCCCCTGCAAGCCAGCAGAGATCCCCCGCCGAGCGTCCAGGGCAGCCACAAAGTTCCTGGAGGGGAAAGTGATGGGTGTTAGAGAACATTGCCCCAAATCAGTGCAACATCCCTCACAGGTGAGAAGGTTTATTATGCACCTAGAAGTTCCTGGTGTATTAAAGAGTGCCAAGAGACCAAAGCGATACAAAAATATTAGTTTACTAGTTTAATTTTGTGTTTAGCCGGCTGAGCCGCAGGGGGGGGGGGGGGGGGGGGAGAGGGGGAAGCTATGAATGGCGTTCTTGACCCACCACCCCACCCTGATGGGATAAGGTGGTACAGAGCAACCTGGCTGTGTCACTGGCCATCCCTTCCCCCATGTCCAGGTTTGTTTGACCAGGCTTTTGAGATCTGTGGAAATCAGTCTGCAGGAATTCTCTCTCCAATTGTTACAAGTCCATAAATATGATTTTGCAGATTATCCAAATGACTGCTTCTAGATTAAGAGGATTATTCAAATTTGGGAGAGCAAGGACTGTGTGGTAATCCTGTAATAGGCATCCCATTTCCGACCAAATTGTCTCTGAAAGCCTTATTTGCATGGAGCAGGTCTGCTTTTGGAAACAGGGTTTTCTTTCTTAGAAGCTTGTAGAAGTGAGTAAATCTCCCAATCCTTTTATCTTCACTTTTGAAATGAAACCATGTTTTCCTTCAGAAAGAGCCGGAGACTTGGCCAGGCCTCCCCACGAAGACAGAAAGCAGACCTGGCTTTCTGAGAATAGGGCAGAGAATCCCAGGCCCAAACCTCCCCAACCCAAGGTAAGTCCCTGGGCTTGTCCTGGAATGGAGTAAAACCCTAAGTACCAAAGTGTCATCTATACCACACCTGTTGCTTAAGTATCTTCCTCTTCCTAGCAGTGGCTGTTCTTGACTGGTTTGTCTATTAGCGAAATGCTAGTCTGTTTGCTTTAGCGTGTAATGCTCGGGCCTTTGGGGGAATGCCTTTCATCTAACATTTAAACAATAAATGGTCTGACCGTAGCTCTCTGGTCCCACGGCCTCTGCTGTTATTAGCCACTACTCCCCCCTTCCCTTCTGCAAGAGGTCATGGTGGGCACTGTCCCCCATGTTCAAGTACAGCTTTTCTTTTAAAAGTCACTAAAATCCTTCCCCCTCTCCAAAAGGACATCTCAGCTAACCGTGGCAATTTTAAAACTTCTCACCAGTTTTCCCTGAAAATGTTCCTCTCCTCCCTGAAAATAGGTGGTGTAGGTCTTCTCCTGAGGACCTGCTTGTAGCTGTTAGAATGCAACAGAATGGACCTCTGAGATTGGGTCAGAAAGGACCACATGGGTTCCACCGGCTTCTGGAATACCTGCTCAGAGCCCTGGCCAGCTATGAAAGAAGCCGGAGGAAGCCTGGAGCACACACAAAGAGCCCAGGGCAGCGCTCTGGCTAACAGCCTCCGCTGAGGTTTCCCTGACCAAGAGCACAAATGTTACACCTTGGAGTGAAGACACCTCCAGCTGATTCCAGCCCCCAGGGGGGCAGATCACCTCCAGCCATCAAGATTTCCAGCCTTAGACAAGAAGGGGCAAGGTCATCCCTGATTCTTAACACATGTAATTCATAAGCATAATAGAATGGGCCTGTGCTCATTAGGCACTTAGTTACCATAGTGTTTGTTTTGCAGCAATAACAACTGAAATGTCCCCCAAGCCCTCTTCCTATAAATTCAGTCCCTCTGAATTCACAGGGGACCAGAGGAAATTAACCTTAATTGACAGGATGACTAGTGTTCTTACAATAGTCTCTTTCTTTTAAGGCAGATTAAATGTGCCTGTCTTTGGGGGACTGGCAACACTTCCCTTTCGAGGATGTGTGTCTGCTGGGGGAAGGGAGATCTGTAGAAAGAAATAATTGCAAGGGAAAAGTCCAATAGCTTTGGAATTCTTTGACTCACGGTAAGAAACACATTTTACATTATTACCCAGCAAACAAAAACACAGCATACTCGCAAATAGTGTGTACTACTTGTGAATTCTGATCCTCTGCTCTCCTTTTTCCAATGTTTGTTGTAAACCACTAAATTAGTTTCCTAACCCACTAGTTGGTGGCAGCCCACAGTTGGAAGAGCACTGCTTTGAATAGTGATGGTCCAAGACAGGCATGGGAACCTGGCAGAGCTAAGCAGAGTTCCCTCGAGGCACTGTCTGCCAGCCTATAGCACTCCCTCCGCTAGGAATCCCAACGAGGGCCCCAGGCCTCAGAGATGCTCAGCCAACTTGACCTTACCCACCGCAGATAAATGCCTGGCTCTGTGAAGATCTGAGGGCAGGACTTGACCAGACCCATGGTCTACATTGCTCTCCCCCCACTCTATCCTAAGCTGGAGAATAGAGCCAGCACCCACTCATCTGGTTTCCAGGAACAGCTCTGAGACTAGCCTGGTACATTACTGCAATAAAGCCTGCCTGAGAAGGCAAGTTGCCAAATACTGAAGAATTATATTGTGCAGTTTCTTCCTCACAGAGTCATGAAGTGAAACACCATGGCTCACTAGCATCTTTAAGAATGAAGTCTCTGTCACTCAGGCAGCGACTTGGTTTTATTCTCCATCTATAAGCACAGCCTCCTCCTCCCTCCTCCTCTATAAGCACATTCCCTCCCCCAAACAGTACATGGCCCTCCGGAGGTGACCACAGGGAGGCAAACATCCTCTTCACTCATCACCTACAGCTTTGACTCACACCCAGTAGTGGCCACCTGCCATAGCGTTCAACAGGCCTGGAGGACAGCTGGCTGGCCCTGGCCCCAGCACACCTGTCACTTAATCACCTGCTCACATGGCTGCCAGGTGACCCCAGCAGCAGCAGGCAAAGCCAATCCATAGTTTTCCCCTAACCACCAGGCCTCCTGCCCAAGCTGGTTTAAACCCATTTGTTTTTATAAACACCAGCTATAAATAACACCACAGTCAGTTAAGAACTCAGTGAAACTGGAGTTCACACACATTCTTATTTGGATAACTAGTTTAAAAAAGAAAGCAAGAAAGAACCACTCCTACAGGAAGATGGGCCCAGGGAGCATCATACTTCATTAGCCACTTAATAAAAGCTTCTCGATGGAGATAATTCCTTCCCTGAAGAGGGCGGCTGTAAAAACCAGTTTGGTTTCTTTAAGTATGTTTCCTCCCTCCAATTAGTTTTAGAGACCATCTATTTTGCCCCTAAACCCCAGGGCTTCACTCCCCTGTGATCTACACTGCATTTTCCCATGGATATTGGGAGTCAAGCCCTGCGAGCTGTGAGGTCAGGGTCAGCCTGAAACATCTAGTTTCTTGATTCTAGTTTCTTGATCGTTGACATGTAGAGCAATAAAGATGTGGGGAAGGGGCATGAGAAAAGATCATGAGGTCACCATCCAGGGGACCTATTTTTGTCCCCAAGTACTGTTTTAAAATATTTTTAAGGCCTTACAAAGCCATTGCATGGCTTCTGGAACTCCTGGACCTATTAAGTGTTTTTCTAGATTTAGAAAAGATCATTCTTCCCCTTAAAAAAAAAAAAAAAAGAAGAAGAAGAAGAATAAAACAAAGTCACTACTTTCCAATAACCCTAGAAAGACCCCCAACTGAGTATTGTGTCAAATGAAACAAATACATAATAGAAGATTTAAAGGTTTCCCACCAATTAGCCTCTCTTGCTTTGGTCTCTTGGTCTCCTGTTAAATCAAAATGATTTAATGAAATGAAACCCACAGGGAGAATGTCACTGTAAAACTAAGATACTCAGTCTTCGTAAAACCTGCTCTTCCTCAGAGGTTCTCCCAACCACTGTCACCCTTTTTGTTTCTTTAAACTAAACATAGAATATTTTTTCATCTTTATATCACTTCAAAGAAGCCGGTTTTACAGTTAATGTCTGATCAGAAGGAATACTTACAAAGCAGAATTTGGATGGCACATGCTGTATTTAGTTCTAATACCTGACTTGGGGGATGGCCAAATCTCTCCATGACTCAGGTGTACCCAATGAAATATGCAGAAATATTTCCGTGTCATAGCCCATTAGTGGGGTTAAGTATACAAGTAAACACACCTTCACTTTCAAAAGATGACGTTTCTGACCCACGATCAGAAACATGGATTGGTTAAGTGGACAGACTACTTCCCAGCCGTTTACACTTTGTGGCTCAAGGGCCCATGACCATGACAGTCAACTGAAAGGAAACCTGTTCTATGATGGGAAAACTTCTCAGGACTGGAAGTAAAGCCAATGCCAAACTCATTGGTTCAGTCCCTTTTTCTAACTGAGGCAATAAAAACAAAGAGATTGATGAAGCGCTTGTCACTGGGTTACTCATTGGATTCTTAAAACAATCCTGAAAGGTTTCCACTCCCATTTCACCAATGAGCCAACTATCAGGGACTTTACCTGTGTAAGCAGGACTCCAAGCCCAGGCTTTGCCCCTAAAACCCCTATTTTTAATCATTTTGTAACACAAATTTTCTAGCAGCCTTTTGTAACACAATTTCCAAAATCTCTGAATGAACAATAGATAGGTTAGAAAAAAAAAATTAACCTAAAAGGAACTAAGAAAAGATGTCAGTAGCAGACTAAAACGGGAGGCATTTTACAACCAATTATCCCAGTAATGCATAATCCTTAGGTCCTGTCACAGGGAACTCAGCCTCTTCATTCCCCTCTTGGAACTCAGAATGTTAACATTTAAGAACAATTAAGAAATACAATGTGCTTCGTGCTGAACAAGACTTTATTTCAGGATAAATCAGAAGATACAAATTACATATTCACTCAACAGCTTCTAAAAAACGTTTGCTCAGAAATCCAACAGTGGCAACTCAGTTTTTTGTCAACTCAGTCTAGCAGCCTACGTTCTAATTAAAATGTCTGCCAAAGACCAGGAACTAAGAACAAAGTATGTGAAGCAAACTCTGATAGAACGGAAAGAAGTCTGCAAATTCCAAATTCTAGTTGGTAATCTTCAACACCCCTCTCTCAACAGAACTAAAGAGAAAATCACCATGGAAACAGAACTCAGCCCCACCATCCTTATCAACAGTATCAAGTCAAAATTTATAGAATAGTCTACCCAACTAAAGCAGAATCCACTTTTCCCCCCAAGTTCCTACAAAACATATACCAAAAATAACCCAAATCCTGGGCCAAATAAAACAAACCTCAACAAATTTAAAAGAACTGAAATTCTATAGTTTCTCTGGCTGTAATGAAATCAAACTAGAAATCAGAAACATAAAGGTAACAGAAAATTCTCCATACACTTGTACACTAAAGAACATACTTCTAAAAATCTGTGGACCAAAAAGGAAGTCTCAGGAGGAATAAAAAAAATTCAATGATTTGAACTGAATGAAAATGTCCACATTTGTGAGACACAGCCAAAATAGGGCTGAGAGAAATTTTATAGCACTAACAGCATACATTAGAGTAGAGGAAAAGCCTCCAATTAATAATCTAAGCTTCTACATCAAGGATCCAAAAAAGAGCAAAATAAACCCAAAGTAAGCAGAAGGAAGGAAATAAAAGTAAGGACAGAAATCCATGAAACTGACAGCAGAAACACAATAGGGAAAATAAATTAAACAAAGAGCTAGTCCTGTGAAAATATCAATAACATTAAAGAACCTCTACCAAGACTAACAAAGAAAAAAAAAAAGACACGAATTACCAACATAAGGAATGAAACAGGATATATTACTACAGACATTAAAGAAATATTAAGAGAATACTACAACGTCTACAAAATACATTTTACACCTTACATGAAACAGACCAAATTCTTCACTAAACCCTACCACAACTCACACAAGATGAAATTATTGGAACAAATGTGTAACTATTAAAGAAACTGAATTTTTAATTTTAAAAAATCACCACAAAAGAAATCTTCAAATCCAGATGGTTTCACTGAAGAATTCTACCAAATGTTTAAGGAATTAACGGCAGTTCTCCACAATCTCTTCTAGAGAAAAGAGGAAGGAACACTTCCCAGTTCATTTTGTCAAAAATCAAAGACAAAGCAAGAGCAAAACCTAAAGACCGAGGGGCGCCTGGGTGACTCATTGGTTCGGCATGCAACTCTTGATTTCAGCTCAGGTCATGATCTCACAGTTCAGTTTGTGGGTTCGAGCCCCATGTCAGCTCCATTCTGACACCATGCCGCCTGCTTGGGATTCTCTCTCTGCCCCTCCCCTGCTCACACTCTGTCTCTTTCTGTCTCAAAAGTAAATAAACATTCTTAAATTAAAAACTAGTCAAAAAAATATTTCAATAGAAATCTAACAAACCATGCCTGAGACTTGTATGCAGCAAACTATACAACGTGCAGACAAATGAAATCAAAGAAGATCTAAACAGAGAGACGTATGGTGTTCATGGATTGGAAGACTGAACACAGTACAGATGTCAATTCCCCTCAAACTGACATGCAGATTTAATGCAATTCTTTCCACAATCTCCACAAATGCTTTTGTTGATAGAGACAAGATTATTCCAATATTTATATGGAGAAGCAAAGGAACTAACATACTAAAAACAATTTTGACAAAGAATGCAGTAGGAGGAATCCATCTACCCAATTTCAAAACTTGGAGAGCTACGGTAATCAAGACTGTGTAGTATTGGCAGAGGCATTAGTCACCTAGATCAATGGAACAAAATTGAGGGGAAAAAAAGAGACCCATACAAATATGCCAGACTGATTTTTGGCAAAGGTACAAAAACAATTCAGTGGACAAAGACGGACTTCTCAGAAAATGGTGCTGGGGCAGTTGGACATAATAGGCCAAAAGAAAAACAAAATACCGTCCTAAACCTTACACTTTATATAAAATTGGATCATAGGGTGCACACCTGGCTGGATCAGTTGATAGAACATGCAGCTAATTCTTGATCTCAGGGCTGTGAGTTCAAGCCCCATGTTAGGTGTGGAGCCTACTTAGAAAAATAAAAATAAAATAAAAAATAAAATTGGATCATAGACTTAAATGTAAACTATAAAACTACAAAACTTGTAGAAAAAAAAATTCAAGATCTAGAGCTATACTTAGTCTCGACACCCAAAGCACAATGCATAAAAGGAAAAAAAAAAATGATGTATTGCACTTCATTAAAAGTTTTAAAATTTTTCTCTCTGAAAGACCATGTTACCTAACTGAAAAAGCAAGTTACAGACTGGGAGAAAATTTCAAATTACATATCCAACAAAGGACTAGAATGTAGAATATATAAAGAAATCTTAAAACTCAGCAGTTAAAAAAAAAAAACCATCAAAGTAGAAAAAAGTGTGAAGACATGAAGAGGACATACAGATGGTCAATAAGCCATGAAAGAGGTTCAAGATCATTGGCCAGTGGAGAAATGCAAATTACGACCATACTGAAATATCGATGCATCACTATCAGTCTGTCTAAAAGAAAATATGGTGACAATGTCAAATGCCAGTGAGGAGGCAGGAAATTCCGTCATTAGGTCTTGCTGGTTATAATGTAAAATAGTAGAGCCACTGTGGAAAACACGTTTACAGTTTTCAAAATTAAACCTACAACTACAATACAACACAGCAATTGTACTCTTGGCCATTTATCTCAGAGAAATAAAAACCTGTGTTCACACAAAAACCTGTATGTAAAGGTTTATAGCACCTTTATTTGAAATAGCCAAAAATTGGGGCACCTGGGTGGCTCAGTTGGTCAAACGTCTGACTTCACCCAGGTCATGATCTCCCAGTTGGTGAGTTCAAGCCCCACTTTGGGCTCTGTGCTGACAGCTCAGAACCTGAAGCCTGCTTCAGATTCTTATCCCCCTCTCTCTCTCTCTCTGCCACTTCCCCAGTCATGCTCTGTCTCTCTCTCAAAAACAAACATTAAAAAATTTTTTTTAAATAGTCAAAAATTGGGAACTCACATGTACTTCAATTAGTAAATGGTTAACCAAACTGTGATACATCCATATCATTAAATACTGTTCAGAAATAAAAACGAACATACTATTGATGTACACAGTAACCTGGATAAATCTCCAGAGAATTATGCTGAGTGAAAAAGGCAATCCCATAAGGTCACATACTGTAGGATTCCATTTACACAACACTCTTGAAATGACCACATTACATAAATGGAGAATAGATTAGTGGTTGCCAGAGATTAAAGAGCGCAAGAAACAGTGGGCATGGCTATAGAACAGAAACATGGAAATTCTTGAGGTGACACAAACACTCTGCCTTAACTGTATCAATATCAATATCCTAGTTGTGTTATTTTATTACAGTTTTGCAAGATGTTGCCATTGAAAGAAACCAGGTAAAAGATACAAGGAATGTCTCTGTATTACCTCTTATTATTGCATGTCAATGTACATTTACCTTAAAAGAAAAGTCTAACCAAAACCACACAGGAAGAAAACACAGAGGAGCGTTTAAATGATTGCAGGGCTGAATATAAATTTTAAATATAAAGTCAATAGATACATTTATAAATAAAAAGATACAGATAGGATCATAAAATCTTTAAAAATTGTTGTAACTCAAAAAACTACCCTACATCATTCAATAGAATACTATGTTGCCATACCAAGAATAAGGAAGCTGTTTCTGTAATGATAGAAAATGAACTTCAAATCTCTAAGGGAAAGAGAAAGCTGTAATAGGGTACAGATATTACCTTAGCACCTGTATAAAAAGGAAAAAGGAATACAGAAATTTGTAAATGTGTACTATATATAAGGAACTCAACGTACACATGAAATTGGTAACAAGGGATTTGAGAAGGGGAACTGACACAAAGGCAAGACTGGAGACATTTCAGTGAATACTCATAGTACCCTGTGAATATACTATTCTTCAAAAAATCATTCTTAAATAACAGTATCAAAAAAAGAGTTATATCCTCTATGCTAGTTTTAAATACAAAGAGCAAAATGTTACTAACCAATCTTATAAAAGATAGTTATATATGAAGGATGTTATACTATGTTAAATACATTAATGTATCAATATCTTGTTAACTGTCACCAAAAATGTGCCAAGAGCATAAAGATCATTTTCAGAAGTTGGAATACAAATGATTAATAAATATGGAAAACAGTATCCTTATCCGGAATCAAAGATATGTGGTTCAAAGAGAAGTCATTTTACCTATCAAATTGGCAAGAGACTTTTAACTTTTTTTAAAAATTTTTCCTTTTATATTTATTTATTTTTGATAGACAGAGAGAGACAGAGCACAGTGGGGGAGGGTCAGAGAGAGGGAGACACAGAATCCGAAGCCGGCTCCAGGCTCCGAGCTGTCAGCACAGAGCCCGACGTGGGGCTCGAACTCACAAACTGCAAGATCATGACCTGAGCCGAAGTCAGACGTTTAAACGACTGAACCACCCAGGTGCCCCAAGACTTTTAACCTTTTTTTTTTTTTTTAAATTTACTTATTTAGGTTTGAGAGACAGAGCAGGAGTTGAGGAGGGGCAGAGAGAGAGGAGACACACAATCTGAAGAGGGCTCTAGGCTCTGAGCTGTCACCACAGAGCCCGATGCGGGGCTCGAAGTCACAAACTGTGAGATCATGACCTGAGCCTAAGTCTGACGCTCAACTGGCTGAGCCATCCAGGCATCCCGGCAAGAGACTTTTAAAGTAATATTCAGGGGCACCTGGGTGGCTCAGTCACTTAAGTGTCCAACTCCGGTTCAGGTCATGTTATCACCGTTTGTGAGTTTGAACCCCATGTCGGGCTCTGTGCTGCCAGCTCAGAGCCTGGAGCCTGCTTCACATTCTGTATCTCCCTCTCCCTCACTTCCCCCCCACCCAACCTTGCTCATTCAGGCATTCATTCATTCATTCATTCATTCTCTCTCTCTCTCTCTCTCTCTCTCTCTCTCTCTCAAGAATAAATAACCACTTAAAATAAAATAATATTCAATGTTGGTAAAAATGAATGAACACAGCTCCATATTGCTGTAGGAATGAAGCTAGAACAAAGTGTCATCAGACATCAGAAATACTCCAAATGACCAAAGAGAAAGACATGTGGAAATGCAGTGTGGCACACCCTTATCCTAGAATGTTATATAGCCATTCGTGATGGCTTTGAAAAATGGCATTAGCTTACAATGCTCATGATGTAATAAAAACATCAGCATGTAAAACTGAACATATAAAATTATGTCAATTAAAATTTTATTGCTTTCTAGCTTCCAATTTCTTGATTGCAGAAAGGCAATAAATACTTAAAATAATTAAAACCCAGTGAAAAATTGACTTTTGCTGGGGCTCCAAAGATGTCGAATGGAGGTTCAGGAGCCTTTTCTTACCACTTGGTTTCTCTCTCAGCCTTTGAAAGCTCCCTTGCTAAAGCTGGTTCTTTTCTTCCCCTCTTCCATCAGTGCTAGCTGACATTCACATTCAATTAGTTTCGAAGAATCCCCTTAATGCAGCTCAGATGCTTGGATATGGAATCCTCTCTAAGCCCATTGAGCTTGTCCATCAATCCATCAGATGGGAGGGACCCAGGGGGATGGCTCTTGAAGTTCAAAGGAAGAGCAAAAACCAATTTATCATCCACACATTGCTCCCACTTTGGTTCCATGTCTCCCTGAATGGAAAGTGGCAAATGGTTCTGATTACCTTTCTGTCACTGCCTGCTGGGGGGCAGGGGAGGGGGGCACATCTGCCAACCTTACAGGAAGGTTGGCATTCTGTCCTTGTACAAATGTTCTGCTTGAAAATGCCTGGCCCGCTCTCCTCCCCTCTCTCTCCACATCACTCTGAAACCTCCCTAGTTGCATTTCTTATTTGGGAATCCAAGGTGTCGCTCAACAAAATAAGAAACAACCAGTGAACTGCGTGATCACAACAGCTTCCCTTGTCAACAACTGCCACAAAGGAGGGGAAATAAGGAAGGCAGGAGGAAGAAATGAAGGCTTTTGAGGATCTTCCAAAATCTTTGAAAATAATCTTAGCCACATTTCCCAACATAATCTAGTTCTGTGCTTTGCCTCGACTGGATTCCCGAACTGGAAGCCTCAGGCCTGCCTCTGAGCATTCCTGAGGGAGGGTAAGAGTTGGTGCAGCAGCCCTACATATGAGCAATATGGGACCCATGACTAGACATCACAGCTGCTGGCCATTGGGAGAGCCATTTTACTTCTCTACTGGACACCATTTGGGGCCTGACCAGCATTCTTTATTCTGGTAACAAACCCACATCTTCCATTTAGGGAAATACCTCATCCTGAGTCTACCTCCACTGGCAATGTGACACAGTCCTAGTCAATGGCAGTATCTCATTTCCTTGGCCAAAACGACTCAGGGTTGGGTCGATGATCCAAAGCAGACAATTCATGATCAATTCAGTGATTTCTTCCATAGGACTATGGGGAAGAGGACTATTTAGGGCAAGATGTCTAGCTGGCAGAGTGGAAGCCTGTTGCTGCTGGTGGTCATTTGGGAAAAGGGACTATGCCCAAGAGAGCCCAACAACCTCCCATAGATACCTGGGATCACCTGCACTCAGCCACACATAAACACCTGTAGATTTTGGTTTCATGATTCAACAAATTCACGTGTCCTTTTCAAAATGCTTACAATGCATTTCCCATCTCTTCCAACCCCAAGAGTTCCACTAAAAGCTCTCAGGAAAAACAGCTAACTTATACACAACATAGAGAGTGGTGGATCTGGGAAGTCAGGCCTAGGGGTCAGAAGGAAAGTAAGAGCACATCAAGCAGCTGGTGGAGACCCTCTATGACACTCCTAGCCCTTCAGGGGCCTGTCCTAGTGTCCTTTGGAGAAGGGGCTTCTAATTACCAGGGAGTTAAGAGAGATGTGGCAATGGGTAGCCATCATGTCTTGGGGAAGCTGGAAGGGGGGCAGAAGGGCCACTAGGAGCTTGCCTGGGTTGACAGACCTGAGAAGGTCACAAAAGTAGCCTGTAGCTGCCACCATAGAAAGCAGGTCAGGAGAGGAAGATACCCTAGGGCAGCCGCAAAGGCTGGAGCTAAGAAGCACACATTAGCACCCCACAAGGATTTGTGGACCAAGTTCTGGCCAGGAAGAGCCCAGGGATGTACAGCCTATTCAATCACTTCACTGGGAGGGCCTCACCTCACTCACCACTTATGACTGTAAGGTACCTGCCCACCACCCCCCACTTGTCTTTTTGGCTTATCTAGCCCTGAGTCATAGGAGCCTGGCCCATTCCTCATGACTCCACTGGAAGCCTTCATCCCTACTATGGGTTTATAAGCTATTCCAGGACTCCTGGAACTTCTCATCCAGTTTCTGCTAGCAGTTAGCACTTGTGCCATGATTTAGCACTTAATTACACTGTCTCGCATCAAATGCTCTGCTTTTTATGGGGTTAGTTTAATCTCAAGAAGACTGCAAGTTGTGTCAAGCCCAGGCCTCTGCTCCCACTGCCCAGAACCCCCATCCCCAGGCCCTGCACTGAGTAGATCTCACCAACCCTTACCACCCACTGATTAAGACCCCACTCCCCTGTTTCCCAGCGGTGTTTACAATCACTCCCAAGGACAAGGGTAATGAAATTCCAATTAAGACATCCAACTGTTTGATTTTAACTGCCCATTCGACCTACCTGCTTTTCTCTTTACACAGTAGTTTTCCTTCCCATGAAAAGGTCTTCAGTCTAGGACCCTGAGGGGGATTTTTCTAACCCCTGGTTTTCTATATTCACAAATAGCAGAGGAGGGCTTGGATTTTAGAATTTAAAACAGGTTTTGCCTGATGATAACCAAAAGGACCACATCTCCACTGTTGAGGGATATTAACTTAACCATCTGAAATCAAATACCAAATCAAGATGTGACTCTTCTATGAGCAGACACTCCAAAGGCACCTCTCCTGTTCCAGTCCTAGCTTATATTCAAATGGTCTGAGATGTCAGTTTAGAAGACAGCTCAGATTTGGCCATAAGGAAGACCTTTGTTTTATGATTTCTTAAATCAGAAAATAAACCAGGGACCTGGTGAATGGAAGGAAGATGGTTGTGGGAATATTAAGTATTATCCTTGGGCAAAACTCATTCATTCACCCAGCAAAAATTTTTGATCTTCCACTGAAGAAGCACACAGTATCCACAGAGTCGAAGACCTCCCCATCGCCCCTGCAGTACATATTCACCCTAATTATTCTTAGACCCTGGGAAGTCAACAGCCCCGGCCTTCAAGAAAGTTCAAGTCCATCGAAAGAATTAAGCAATTTAGTGGAAAGGTCAAACCTGGACTAAGAGGTAGCCAGGATTCTAAAGAGGCCTATCCCCCTAGGCTGTACTGCCTCTGGAAAATTCGGGATTTAAACCCACGGTGATACGTTATCCCTGGGGAGAAAGTTTCCAAAGCACTGTGAGGAGGTGCCACACTCCTGTGTGTGGAGAGGAGTGGAACGGGAGACAATGAGCCTGGACAACTCTTTCAGGTGTGTTTATTCTTATTTTTATTTACTTATTTATTTTGGGGCAGAGAGAAAGGGAGTGAGAGACAATCCCAATCAAGCTCGGAGCTGTCAGTGCAGAACCTGATGGAGGGCCGAATCCCACAAACTGTGAGACCATGACCTGAGCCAAAAATCAGGGGCCAGATGCTTAACAGACCCAGCCATCCAGTTGCCCCCTGGACAACTCTTTCTGTGGAGAAAAGGAGAGGTCCAACTCGAGCGGAAATGGGAACAGTAGAGGAGGGAGAGTGTCCTGCCCTTTTTTTTTTTTTAAGATAGCAGAAACCTAAACATACTTAAAAATGGATGAAAAAGAGTAAGTAGTAAGAAAGAAATGGCAAGTTCTAGAGATAAAGGATGGTTGATAGAGTGATAGAGCACAGACCCCAGAAAGGTGGGAGGAGAGAGTATTCTAACTAAATATGGACCAGAGGCGGAGACATTGGAGAGAATTCAAGAATAAAACAAAAGTGATGAAAACAAATAAAAGAAGCAAATCACTGCTTCTGGCAGAGGGTAGGATGTCACCAGGGGCAGAGATCAAGCCCAGAGGAAGTATTAAGTCTGAACAGCAGAGGTGGGCAGCGGGAGGTGTAGGGACATTTTAGATTGGCGAGAAGCAGGTGCTCGTGGAAGTACCCAGAGGCAGGCTTCCCGGAAGAGACAGAAGCCCAACAGGGGGCCAAAGTAATAGAAGGGACATGGAGTAGGACAGTCAGAGCCTGCAGGAGGTGGAAGTCAGAGGATGTCCCAGCCAAACTGAGGAGAAGCCCAGAGAAGGGAGAAGAACACACACATGGATCAGAGACACGGAGGAAGGAAGAAGAGGATGAGTGGGGAGAGCACTAGGTCAGTGAGCCTTCTGAGGAATCTCTGGGATGCCCTCGCAGCCGACTGGAGACACCAGTCCAATACCCACACCCCCAGTCCTGATTGGAGGCGTGAGTTGGGGCTAACAGCCAGTCCCGAGGGAGAGAGGATGCCCCGGTGTGGACAGTGCTCTGAAGCCAAGAGGCACTGGAAGACCCAACCCTCACAGGCTAACCAGCCTCCTCTCTCTGTCACAGCTCCTGTCGCAAGCAGGGTACAGCCTCCGGGAAGGTGTGACCCCACGCCCAGCTGCTTCCTTTCCAAAACTAGCAGCAGCCAGTTATGGAATTGATTGATATCAATCAAGCCCATCAGCAGCTGGGGTGGGAACAGAGCTCAGTTATACCTGACCCAGCGTCTATGCTGACTTGGCAAATCATGCTCAAATTATGTGGACAGATTCCAGGCAGAGAGAACTACCAGCACAAACTTGTTCAGTCTTTCTGAAGTGTTAAAGCAGTAGTCAGGCCTATGAAAATCAATCAGCTCTCTTCTCATTCTTTTCAAGGACTTTACCTCTTGCTTATTACAGCACAGAGTCAACAGATCAAAATAGCAAAAACAAAAACTTAAGCACCTGGGTGGCTCACTTGGTTAAGCATCTGACTTCAGCTGAGGTCATGATGTCAAGATTTGTGAGTCCGAGCCCCATATGAGGGTCTCTGCTGTCAGCACAAAGCCCGTTTCGTACCCTCTGCCCCCCTCTCTCTCTACCCCTCCCACCTCACAAACTCTCTCCCAAAAATAAACATTAAAAAAAAAAAACCTTAATAGCAAAAAAACTGCCATTTACTAACAGTAAAGAAAAAGTGCCAGGTACTGTGCTAAATCTATTAAATGACCTATAGCAACAACTCTTTGAGGTGAACTCATTGTACAGATGGTAAAACTGAGGCACACAGAGTTTCACTGACTTCATTTTCACAATCAGTAACCAGGATTCAAGCCGGAATTGGCCGGACTCCACCAAGACTTCCCCTGCCTCATTCGTGGCACAGAGCTCTCCACGGCAGACATGCTTTTGCCAGTACTTCCCCAGAAAACCTGCCCAGCAAGGTAGCTGGGTCTTGGGAGGCCCCTTGGTGGTGGGTGGATGGCTTCATCAGCGTTAGGGAGCTTTACGCCCAGATGTGCTGTGCCTGTCTAGCAGGGCACACTCACAAATGCCTCTCTGGAAACCTGGAACGTGGGATCATGACCCGGTTTCTAGCCCAGGCCTGCTGTGAGGCTGGGAAGAACGGGCAGGCCTTGCAAACCAAGAAGCCTGGACAACAGGGGCTTCCCACTTTGACCAGCTGAGCAGCTCAAAGACATTGTTTAAAACCTAGACTCGTTTTAACACTGCACTCTGCAATTCTCATTAGAAACATCTATGTCCTCTGGCACAGATACTCACAGGTAAAAGACAGCAGCAGTGGCTCCAAGCATCTCATCCTTCCCCCGAATAACTCCTGAGACCATGCGGGAAAAAGAAGAACCATCCTCTCCGAACGCCAAGGAAACCTCTTTCCAAATCTCCCCATCCCTACCCTGTATCCACGTGTTTCAACAACCCAAATGGCCTCATTGCCCAATCTTGAATCAAGAATTCGTGAGGGGAACTAAAATACCGTGACTGTCCTAGTGGTCATCAATCCTGGATGCATATTTTAATCACCTGGGAGGTTTTCTACTTACCAATTAAATCAGAGTTTCGAGGAGGTGGGGCCCAAGTATCAGCGTTGCTTCAACAACCCCTCGGGTGTTTTTAATAGGTAGCCAATATGGGAAACCACTGTTTGGGCTAATCAAGTTTCACCACCTGCTGCTGGGCCAGAGGCCTGATAAAATTCTAGGTTCTGCAGGCAGCAAAGAGGTGGAGGGACATGGGTGCTGAGCAGGCCATTAACTGTGGCCGTCACAGCCAGTCCCACTGGTGGCACTCAGAAGACACGGCACACAGGACAGGAAAGCATTCAGTGAAAGAAAGAAGATTGGAGGGAAAGATGAGGGAGGGGAAAACCACAAATGTGACCAGGGAATGTCCACCGGGGAGGGCAGCACAGTGTGTGCGGGCCCAGCGGTTATCCTGAGCTTCTTCAGGATCTCACACTTCATACAGCATCCCACTCCTCCCTGCTCACCCTCAGCAGGGCATGGAGTTTCTTCTCCTGCATCCATGGTACCCAAGAAACACTGCACAAATGCTGATGGGCCATGGGGACAGAGGGGCCAGCAGGAGCCATGGGACAGCAGCCCTAGGTGAGCACTTCTAGAAGAAAAGGCCACTGAAAAGAAATTGAGATTCTTCTGTGGCCTATTGTTGCTTCTGATCTCCTAGGAAATTCATTCAACCACCTGTGCTCATAAAGAATCTAAATGGGACAAATGCCTCTGTTGGCTCATACAGAGAATCCTTTGGAAGAGTGAGACTTGAGAGATGTTCTCTGGGTATCCTTTGGCCTCTCTCTTCTGTCTCTCCTATTGACAAATATCAGTGGTATCACCCTCTGCTAAATACTGGCATCACCTGAGAGGCCTTGAAAAAAAGAATACCATTGACTCAGCCAATCCCCACACCATTCCATCAGAATCTCTAGGAGACAGTCATAAGCATCAATAATTTTTAAAACTCCCCAGGTAATTACAGTGTGAAGCCAAAGTTCAAAACCGCTATCCTATGTTCAACATCCAAGTGAACCAATGAGTATCTTCATTACAAAGAAGTGGGGGGGGGGGCGCGAAGGTGGCTCAGTCAGTTAAGCGTCCACCTTCAGCTCAGGTCATGATCTAACGGACTGTGAGTTTGAGCCCCGCGTAGGGCTCTGTGCCGACAGCTCAGAGCCTGGAGCCTGCTTTGGATTGTGTCTCCCTCTCTCTCTGCCCCTCCCCCGCTCACACTTTGTCTCTCTTTCTCTAAGAAATAAACATTTTTTTAAAAAGTGTTATATGAGAATCCTCATCACTGACTTAATGGAGTTGTTTGAGAGTATACCCCCGGAGTGTTAAGATTCTAAGATTAGATGGAGAGTGGTGTCACCTGAACCTGTTTTGGGACTACAGAAGAGGATGCCTTTTTTCAAGATGAAGGGGCAAGCTACCACCTTGACACCATAAAGAAGAGATGAGGTGGAAAGGGGCAGTCTGTAGCCTGCCTACCCAAAACAGGGCACTAACTCAGGCCTCACATCCATAAATAGAGAAGGATAAGGAGAAAGATTTTAAATAAAGGATGAAAGAAGGGAGGAAAATGCCATCAGCAATGACCCAGAAATTTACAATAATTGAGTCCATTAGTAGTATCCGTTTATTATTTGTAATGCCACTCTGCATGTTTCCAGGGAGGGATGGCGACCTGTCAAGGCAATTGAGATCACTCAGGCAGTGGGGGAACTGAGGGATGTTCAGCCAGTGGCACAGGAAGCAGGGCCCTTGGTGTCCATGAATTTAATCTGTAAACTAACTAACTCTGCTACTTTCCCTCCAGCACAGATAATAACCGTTTTTTCTGAAGGGAACTCCCACCTCAGTCACTTGAGATCAGCCAGGAGGATAAATATGTTCCTGACAGGTTGGGTTTCTCATCTTCCTATGACAATGGATTCTTTCTATCAAAGTAAAAGAGCTCTTTAGGAACTGTGGGAGGATGAACTGTGGTCGTAGTTCTGACACTTTTTTGCACTTTAGAATTGCCAAAGAGCATTTATAAATCCTGATGTGGGTGCCAGGTTGCATCCCACAGCAATTACAATGGTATCCCTAGATACTACTGTATATCCTGCCTACCCATGCATTGGCATGTTTGTTGAAGCCCCGTAGGTGATTCCAAAGCTCAGCCAAGTTTGAGAACCAGGAAGCTAGAGGTGTGATCCCCAGACCCACAACTGATCCTCCAGGAGCTCCTAAAACTTCCAGTGCTGGTGGCCCACTCCTAGGGCTAATGCCTAACTGGGCTTGTGTAAGACCTGCACGTTGGGATTTTTGAAAGTCCCCCAAAGATTAATGTGCAGCCAGTATTAAGAAGCACTAAGCTGGAGGGTGATGGCTGATCACAGCCCAACCGTGGTCACCCTTACCATAATCGTGATGAGGATCAAAATCTGCCAGGGAATCGGGAAGAAGGTCCAGACCCTGTCCCTCACTGGTAAGCCTGCTTTATTAGCTCTCCAAGTCATTTTCATATCCATCCTTGCATGGCAGGGGAGGCATGATCCAGCAGGATCTCTTTTGTGAGTCATGTGCACCTGCCCTGCACCTTTATAAGCTGGATGCTAATTTTAAGTGCTCAAAGTAAGCTCCCGTTTGAAAGGATACTCTGGCAGATAGATCTTCAGTAAGATGAAGAATCCATTGGTAAATATCATCACCCCCTCTCCACATTTGGTCTGTTTTCAAACTATTTGTTCTGAACTAGTGAAACTTGATTGCCTTTGTACTTGAATTGCTCTGGTACAAACTCTTCTTTTAAAATGAACTCTGTCTTATCCAGATGGCCAATAGGCACATGAAAAGATGGTCAACGTTACTCCTCATCGGGGAAATACAAATCAAAACCACACTGAGATGCCACTTCACACCGATCAGAGTGGCTAAAATGAACAGATCAGGAGACTATAGATGCTGGAGAGGATGTGAAGAAACGGGAAACCTCTTGCACTGGTGGTGGGAATGCAAACTGGTGCAGCCGCTCTGGAAAACAGTGTGGAGGTTCCTCAAAAAATCAAAAATAGATCTACCCTAGTACCCAGCAATAACACTGCTAAGAATTTATCCAAGGGATACACAAGTACTGATGCATAGGGGCACGTGTACCCCAATGTTTATAGCAGCACTTACAACAATAGCCAAATTATGGAAAGAGCCTAAATGTCCATCAACTGACAAATGGATAAAGAAGATGTGGTTCATATATACAATGGAATACTACTTGGCAATGAGAAAGAATGGAATCTGGCTATTTGTGGCAACGTGGATCGAACTGGAGAGTGTTATGCTAAGTGAAATAAGTCAGGCAGAGAAAGATACCATACGTTTTCACTCATATGTGGATCCTGAGAAACTCAACAGAAGACCTGGGGGAAGGGGAAGGGGGGAAAAAAAGTTACAGAGAGGGAAGATGGCAAACCATAAGAGACTCTTAAATACTGAGAACAAACTGAGGGTTGATGGGGGGTGGGGGAGAGGGGATAGTGGGTAATGGGCGTTGAGGAGAGCGCCTGTTGGGATGAGCACTGGGTGTTGTATGGAAACCAGTTTGACAATAAATTATATATATATATATATATATATATATATACACACACACATATATATATATATATAAATAAAAATTAAGAGTTTGGAAAAAACGAACTTATTTAAAAAATAAAACGTGAAATTCAAATTTAAAAATTAATTAAAAAAATAAAATGAGCTCTGTCTTAACCTCATCTCTGGAATCAAAGCAAACATTGCACTTAATGTAGCAGGACCCATTTGATAACAGTGGGGTCAGGGGACAGGACCACCCTCTGTGTGCCAGCAAACTCAGCACACTCAGCTGTGCTGGACCTCTGTGGATAGTGCTGCTGCTTTAAGGAGGGGGGGAGGGTTCACCTGTGTTAAGTGCACATTTGTGTAATGAGGAGAAAGGTCCGAACAGCCTACTGCTTTGGGTTTAAGTCTTTGCTGTAACAACTCACTGAGCTTTCAACTCTATATTTCTGTTTTGCTACATGAGCTTGTTATGAGGTTAGAGATGTGGGAAGAGATGGATGGATAAATTCACTGTACACATACTGAGTGCCTACCATGTGCTACCTTTTGGTGCTGTGTAAACAGGAGATCGCCCCTGCCATCAAGAAGCTGTGCTAGTGGTAGAGATAGAAAAAAGCTGCTGTAGTAGAAGCAGCCTAGTTTCCAGGAAGCTCAGAGAAGGAGCATTTAACCTAACATGAGGGCGTCCCAGAAGGCTTTTTAGTTTTTTGTTGTCGTTCTCATTTTAAATGTTTATTTATTTTGAGAGAGAGAGTGTGTGTGTGAGTGGGGGAGGGGCAGGGAGAGAGGGAGAGAGAGAGAATCCCAGGCAGGCTATGTGCTACCAGCACAAAGCCCAACATGGGACTTGAACCCACAAACCGTGAGATCATGACCTGAGCTGAAACTAAGACTCAGATGCTTAACTGACTGAGCCACCCAGGTGCACCCCCCAGAAAGCTTTTTTAAGTGATGACACTTAAACAGGATATTAAAGCACAGAGAGAGTTGAGTTGGCCATATACTCCAGACCGAGGCCTGAGTCTGTGCACATGCAGAGAGCCTTGAAAAAGCCTGGGGAGGTGGATCACAATGGCCTGGGTATGGTGCCTTTGATGGACCCACAGGAGGTAGGGCTAGGGAATTAGGTAGGGCCAATCATGAAAGGTCTCATATAACAAGCCAAAAAAGGCTTGTATAACACACTAAAGAATTTTTCCAAAGGCAATGGAAAGTCATTGAAGGATTTTTGAACAGGGAACCAAACATAATCCAATTTGAGTTTTAAGAAAAACACTTTAGTGGCAGTGTGGAGGATGGATTTGAGGGAGAAGAGATGCAATGCAAGGCTCTTAACTGTGGCTACACATTGGAATCATCTGGGCCCCACCTTTGAAGATTCTAACGTAATTGGTTTGGGGTGTGACTCGGGCATGAGGATTGTTAAAAGTTCTCCAAGTGATTTCTTTGTGGCTGGGGTAAAAAAACACAGGTGTTTGCCAGAAGGTTCAGGTAGCAACAAAGGCAGTAATCTAAGTAATGGAGTGAAGGTATCTCATGCATGAGATAGGAGTTGAAGGGGGCAGAGAACAAGACCATTACGGCTGGCTGGCAAGTCAAGGAGAGGAGTCCAGCATAACCCCCAAGCCTGGGGTTTGTGACAAGGGGTACGATTCACCTAGAGTGGGACTCAGAAGGAAGAGAAGGTTTAGGAGAGAAGAGGAGGAGCCAGGTTTATTTTTTTAATGTGGGGCACATACACATATATGACCAGTGAGTGTCATGTGTGAGTGATATGCCTAAGAGAGGATGTTTAGGGTTGGAGGAGAATAAAGCTGAGGCTAGAATCCTGCGAAATGGTAACTGGTCAAGACCGGTCACAGAAACAAGAACCAGGAAATGAGGCTGAGAAGGGCAGAAAAGAACTCAGGATCTTGCATTTTAAACAACAACAATAACAATAAACACACAAAAAACAAAGAATAAATTTAACCAAGGAGGAGGTGAAAGATTTGTATACTGAAAACTACAACACCTGGGGCAACTGGGTGGCTCAGTCGGTTAAGCATCTGACTCTTAGTTTTGGCTCAGGTCATGATTTCATGGTTCGTGTGTTTGAGCCCCACATCGGGCTCTATGCTGGCAGCACAGAGCCTGCTTGGGATCCTCTCTCTCCCTCTCTCTCTGCCCCTCCCTAGCTATCTTGCTAGTGCATGCTCGCTCTCTCTCTCTCTCTCTCTCTCTTTCTCAAAAATAAATAAACTTCAAAAAAAAAAACCCAGAACTACAACACATTAATTGAAAGAATCAAAGAGGACACAACTAAATGGAAATATATTCCATGTTCATGGATTAAAAGAATCAGTATTGTTAAAATGTCCATACTGCCTAAAGCAATCTGCACATTCCATGCAGTCCCTATCAGAACTCCAGTGGCATTTTACACAGAAATAGAAGAAATGTAAAATTTGTATGGAACTATAAAAGACCCCGAATAGTCAAAGCAGTCTTAAAAAGAAGCTGGAGGCATCATGCTCCCTGATTTCCAACTATACAACAAAGCTATTGTAATCAAAACAGTATGGTACTAATATACAAACAGATATATAGCTCAATGGAACAGAATAGAGAGCCCAGAAATAAATTCATGTCCATATGGTCAAGCAATTTATGACAAAGGATGCAAGAGTGTACAAAAGAAGCAAGAAGCACAGTGTCTTCAATAAATGATGCTGGGCACCCCAGAAATATAAATACTTATAAGAGAGTATTATGAAAAATTATATGCCAACAAAGTGGGCAATCTGGAAGAAATAGACAAATTCCCAGAAATATACAAACTACCAAAACTGAGACAGGAAGAAACAGAAAATTTGAACACACCCATAAACAGCAAAGAAATTGAATCAGTAATTAAGTATCTCCCAACAAAGTCCAGAGCCAGATAGGTTTCCAGGAGAATCCTACCAGACATTTAAAGAAGAGTTAATACCTATTCTTCTCAAAATGTTCCTTAAATTAGAAATGGAAGAAAAACTTCCAAACTCATGCTATGAAGCCAGCATTACCTTGATTCCAAAATCCAACAAAGACCTCACTAAACAAGAGGATCACAGGCCAATATACCTGATGAAACTTGATGCAAAAATTCTCAACAAGATACTAGCAAATCAAATTCAACAGTACATTAAAAGAACTACTCACCATGATCAAGTGGGATTTACTCCTCTGCTGCAGGGCTGGTTCAATATTTGCAAATCAATCAACACAATACACCCCATTAATAAAAGAAAGGATAATAACCATATTGTCCTCTCAATAGAGACAGAAAAAACTTTTGACAAAATATGGCATCCATTCTTGATAAAAACCCTCACAAAACCGGTATAGGTGGAATACACCTCAACATCATAAAAGCCGTATATGAAAGACTCTCAGCTAATATCATCCTCAGTGGGGAAAAACTGAGAGCCTTTCCCTTACAGTCAGGAACAAAACAAGATATCCACTCTCACTGTTACTATTTAACATAGGACTGGAAGTCTTCAGCCCCTTCAAACAGACAGCAAAAATAAATAAAAAGCATCCAAATCAACAAGGAAGAAGTCAAACTTTCACTATTTACAGACAACATGATACTTTATGTAGAAACCCAAAAGACCCCTCCAAAAAATTGCTAGAACTAATACATGATTTCAGCAAAGCTGCAGGATATAAAATCAATGTATGGAAATCTGCTGCATTTCTAGACACCAATAATGAAGCAGCAGAAAAAGAAATCAAGGAATTGATCCCATTTACAATTGCACCCAAAACAATAAAATACCTAGGAATAAACCTAACCAAAGATGTAAAAGATCTGTACTCTGAAAGCTATAGAATAGTTACGAAGGAAATTAAAGAGGACACAAAGAAATGGGGAAAAAATTCCGTTCTCATGGACTGGAAGAACAAACACTGTTAAAATGTCTATACTATCCAAAGCAGTCTACACATTTAATGCAATCCCTATCAAAATACCACCAGTATTTTTTACAGAGCTAGAACAAACAATCCTAAATTTTATATGGAATCACAAAATACTCCAAAAAGCCAAAGCAATTCTGAAAGGAAAAACAAAAAACAAAAAAAACAAAGCTGGAGGTATCACAATTCTGGACTTCAAGCTATATTACAAAGCTGTGGTTATCAAGACAGTATGCTACTGGCACAAAAACAGACACATATCATCAACAGGACAGAACATAAAACTCAGAAATGGACCCACAACTATATGGTCAACTAAACTTTGACAAAGCAGGAAAGAATATCCAATGGAAAACAGTTTCTTCAACAAATGGTGTTGGGAAAACTAGACAGCAGCAAACAGAAGGAGGAGACTGGACCACTTTTTTTTACCCATACACAAAAATAAATCCAAACTGGAGGAATGACCTAAATGTGAGACAGGAAACCATCAAAATCCTAGAGAAGAACACAGGCAGCAACCTCTTTGATCTCAGCCAGAGAAACTTCTTACGAGACATGTCTCTGGAGGCAAGGGAAACAAAAGCAAAAATGAACTATTGGGATTTCGTCAAGATAAAAAGCTTCTGCACAGTGAAGGAAACAATAAAACTAAAAGGCAACCAATGGAATGGGAGAAGATATTTATAAATGACATACTTGATAAAGGGCTAGTATCCAAAATCTGTAAATAACTTATCAAACTCAACACCCAAAGAACAAACAACCCAGTTGAGAAATGGGCAGAAGACATGAACAGGCATTTTTCCAAAGAAGACTTCCAGATGGCCAACAGACACATGAATAGATGCTCAAAATCACTCATCATCAGGGAAATACAAATCAAAACCACCATGAGATACCACTTCACACCTGTTAGAATGTCTAAAATTAACAACACAGGAAACAACAGATGTTGACAAGGATGCAGAGAAAGGGGAACCCTCTTGCATTGTTGGTGAGAATGCAGACTGATACAGCCACTCTGGAAAACAGTATGGAAGTTCCTCAAAAAGTTAAACGTAGAACTACCCTCTATGGTCCAGCAATTGCACTCCTAGGTATTTACCCAAAGGATACAAAAATATATATCCGAAGTGGTATATTAACCTTGATGTTTATAGCAACATTATCAACAATAGTCAAAGTATGGAAACAGCCCAAGTGTCCATTGACTGATAAATGGATAAAGATGTGAGATATATATGTGTGTGTGTGTGTGTGTGTGTGTGTGTGTGTGTGTGTATGTACACACACACAAGGGAATATTACTCAGCCATTCAAAAGAATGAAATCTTGCCATTTGCAAAAACACAGATATAGCTACAGTGTATGATGCTACGCTAAATACGTCAGAGAAAGACAAATATCATACTATTTTACTAATATGTGGAATATAGGAAACAAAACAGATGAACATATGGGAAGGGGGAAAAAAGGAGAGGGAAGTAAACCATAAGACACTCTTAACAAAAGAGTACCAACTGAGGGTCGATGGAGGGAGGGAGGTAGGAGATGGGCTAAATTGGTGAAAGGTATTAAGGAGGGCACTTATTATCATGAGTACTAGGTGTTGTATATACATGATTAATCACTAAAAGCTACTCCTGAAACCAATATTAAATTATATGTTAACTAACTAGAATTTAAATAAAAATTTGGAGAAAAAAAGAAAAGCAGAGCAAAGAGAAAACATCTTTAATCCTACTTTTTTTTCCTATGCATATATGTATATACTAAATATAATACAAAGTTGCAAAATACTGTAAGAAAAAAATGGTACTTGAAAAAGTGGACAGCAAGATGCAAAAGAATGGAATTGGACCACTATCTTATACCACACACAAAAATAAATGTAAAATGGGTCACAGACTTGAACATAATACCTGAAACCATAAGACTCCTAGAAAAAAACACAGAGGGTAAGCTCCTTAACATAGGTCCTGGCAATTAGTTTTTGAATGTGACACCAAAAGCAAAAGCAACAAAAGCAAAAATAAACAATTGGGACTATATCAAAGTAAAAATCTTCTTCATACTGAAGGAAACCATCACCAAAATGAAAAGGCAACCTACTGAATGGGAGAAAATATTTGCAACCATACATCCACTTAGGGGATAATATCCAAAATATATAAAGAGCTCAAAAAATTCAATAGCAAAAACAGAATCACAATCCAACTTAAAAAGGGGCAAAGGACCTGAACATTTTCCCAGAGAAAACATAGAGATGGCCAACAGGTACATGAAAAGGTGTTCAACATCACTGATCATCAGGGAAATGCAAATCAAAACCACAAACAGATATCATCTCACATGTGTCTGAATAATTATTAATAAAAAGATAAGAAATAACAAGCGTTGGCATGGATGTAGGGGAAGAGGTACCCTCCTGCACTGTTGAAGGGAATGTAAATTGGTGCAGCCACTATGGAAAAAAGTATGAAGTTTCCTCGGAAAAACTGAAAACAGAAGTACCTTATGATCCAACAATTCCACTTCTGGGCATTTATCTGAAGGAAACAAAAACACTAATTTGAAAAGATATATGCACATTATTATTTTTACTGCAGCATTATTGACAATAGCCAAGACATGCAAACAACCTAAGTGTCCACTGATGGATGAATGAAGAAATGTGGTGTGTATATGAAATGGAATACTATTCAGCCACAGAAAAGAATGAAATCTTGCCATTTGCGACAACATGGATGAACGTCGAGGACATTATGCTTAGTGAATTAAGTCTGAGAAGGACAAATACCATATTACTTCCCCTATGTGTGGAATCTGAGGGGAAAAAAAACAAAACAAAACAAGTTCATAGATACAGAGAACAGATTCAGATTGTGGTTGCCAGAGGCAGGGGATGGGAGGTGGGAGAAGTGGATGAACTGCTTTTGTTTGTTTCTTTTCATTTAAATAAATTTAAAAAACAAACAAAAAACCCAAGAAATAGGATCTAGAGAGCACGGAAGACAATGCAGGAGAGGTCAACACTGCTAATGTGAAGGATAAATAGGGCCAGGACTGAAATTCCTTGACCGGGCAGGTGGGAGGGCATAGTTGACTTCAGATAAGCCACATCAGTGGAGTGGGGAAGGCAAAAGTCAGATGATAGTAGTCCGCAGAGAACAGATGAGGAGAAGCAGTGTGGGCTTGGTCTCAAGAAATCAGGCTATGAGGGGAGGGTGAGAGGTCAGACTGTAGCTAGAAGGGGAGCAGGATCAAGGCCGTTTTTTCAGTGGGGGCGAGTGCAAGAAAGGAGATCTCTGAGCACATCAATGGCAGAAGAAACAGCTGGGAGAGAAGAGGTGGGACACACATGAAAAAGGAGAGTGATGGATGGATGGAGGACCACAGAAAGCCAAACAGAAGAGGAGACACCTTCCAGAATGCAGTGGAGGGTTCAGCCTGAAGCAGAGGAAAGGACAGAAGTAGACAGGTGGGGGAAGAAAAGCATGAAAGACACAGGTGGGCTTTGGGTAGGGAGAATGCATACCTTAAGAAAACGCCATCCAATAATTTATCTCTTTTCTCTGTGATTAGAAAACAGACTATTTGATGAATCCATGATGGTAGATGGTGGCAGGAGATTTGAGGAAAATAGTAAAATTTAGTATCACTGCTATTGGGACTGAGAAAGCGTGTTGGCTGAGTGTTGCACCAGGCCTACGGGAGAATGGGTACGGCACACACGTTATCACCAGTACAAAGGTGGGGATAGCTCAGACATGCCAGGGGCAGCAATCAGCCCCAGGTGACAGGCCCTTGCCCTCACCATTCACCCCTTCCTCCATCCAGCCCCCATTTTTACCCCTACATTCCAGGCTCGACCCCCACCCTACACAACGTGTGGGCTTAAGCTAGCAGTCTGAGCATCAGCCAGGAACTTGTTAGAATTGTGCTATCTCAAATATCACCCCAGACCTCCTGTAACAAGATCCACAGGGATGTACAATACCAGGTGGGAACCACTGCTCTAGACTTTGTCATCTACAGTTCTTGTTGCCTTCCAAACACCATGAAATGTGCGTGCCATTGTTTACTCTGCTTGCAACATGGGTCTCTCACCAATTCTACTTCTTTAAGACTGTCAGTCGTAACATAACACTCTCCAGTTCCATCCACGTTGCTACAAAGGGCCATATTTCATTCTTTCTCATTGCCACGTAGTTGTTAAGTGAAATAAGTCATACAGAGAAAGACAGATACCATATGTTTTCACTTATGTGGATCCTGAGAAACTTAACAGAAGACCATGGGGGAGGGGAAGGGAAAAAAAAGTTAGAGTGGGAGGGAGCCAAAGCATAAGAGACTCTTAAAAACTAAGAACAAACTGAGGGTTGATGGGGGGTGGGAGGGAGGGGTGGGTGGGTGATGGGCATTGAGGAGGGCACCTGTTGGGATGAGCACTGGGTGTTGTATGGAAACCAATTTGACAATAAATTTCATATTAAAAAAAAAAAAGCCTGTCAGTTTTACCTTCTCTCTGACTCTCCCCAAGACCTTGCTGGGAAGAACTATTTGCTGCCTCAAATGTGTATCCATAGACTTTATCTGGATGGTACCAAGTTGCTTTCATTTATCCTGAGCACCCAACAGGTTGCCTGGTATAAAGCCAGTCCCCTATAAGGTGCTCATGTGTTTTCTGAATGAAATCCAGACACTTGATTCCCACTCCCGCATCCTAAGCCATACATTGTGACAATTTTATGCACATGGAAAGTTATGCCTGTTTTAAAATACTAAACAAATAAAGCCATAAATCAAGCCCCAACTCTTTACCGTTCATTTGCTTGAAATTACCCAAAAACTTGGGAAAGCACTGGGTTTGCTGTTTTCTATAAAAATTCAGAAAGCCATATCTCACTTTTTCAGATTACTTTGCATGCCATAAAGCTCAGGTCTCAGGTCCCAAACTTGGGCAGTCTCTTTTCCTAAGTGGCTAGAAAGAAATGCAGTGTTTCAAAATATCAGAGGTTCACCATGACTTAAAATTTTCCAAGTGTGAAAATCTCCTCTACTTGTTTCTGAGTAGGAAATCTGTTTTCTAATAAAGAATGATCAACTAAACAGCAAACATGTATAGCTTTTTAATCTACCTTGTAAATTCTTGGGTAGAAAAATCAGTCCCTTTGCTGTTTTTCTATCCCTTCTGGGTCTTAGTACATAGTTGGTGCTTAGTCAATGTGTTTCTGATCAAGTGGAGAGGAACTATCTCCCTACTTTACCATTTACAGCTAAACTGGACCAAGAAGCATATTAATTGTGGGGCAATCTGCTAAGCACCCTGCTAAGTGTTTATTTCCTTCTTCCTGATCTGCCCCTGTCTTTCAGAGTTGTCCTTTCCAAACCTGGGATTCATGACTGATCACTCCTGCTTAGTATCTGCCATACCATTAAAATAACCTGGAAACCCAGGAGCCTCAGAAAACAGACAGAAAGCAGAGAAATCCAGCCCACAGAATCTCAAACCTATCATCTTATTAATCAGGTTAGGCCCTAAAGAAATAGCTTCTTTTCCCCCTACTAAACATTTCCAGAGATGCTAATACTCAAGATGCTTCCTTCCCCCTTCCCCCTCCCCCCCAGCTCATTAGACCTGCCAGTCATGCTGTGTGGAAAGAAGACCTTTATCACTGTCACTAATGTTGCCTTAGAAATTGAAAAAAAAAAAAAAAAAAAAAACAACACCCAAACAAACAAACAAAAACATCTTAGAAATTAACAGCAAAACAAGCATGTACCATCAAAAAAATAAGAATTTGTCAGGAGAGTCAGTCATGGGGCCCTGGATGTATTTGAAACAAGTATGTGGGATTCCCTCAAATAATGAAGTGGGGCAGGGAGCTTACCATAAGTCCACTCCCCATAAGCCTCCATTCTAGCACTTTTCACAGATTATTTCATTCCATCCTCACAAAAGACCTGCAAAGTGATTATTATCAGTCTCATTCTAGAGACCAGGTAACTGAGACTCAGAGAGTCTAAGAAAGCCACCCAGAATAGGATAGCTACTAAGGCTATTAAGGATGAGCTCCCATAGGAGTCATGATCTGCCCACCTCAAAAGCTATGCTTTTTTTATTATTGTTATTGCACTAAATTGTCATGAGTCCAGTTTTCAAAGACTATGTCTGTTACATGACAAAAGGAAGCATTATGGGATACCCCGCAAGGACTTCTTAAGGAAGAACCATACTCCACTTATTTCTCATGGTAATTGAAATTCCCAAATTACTCACTCTTTGGTATTAAGGCAACTAAAGCTCTCTGTTAGGATGACAGTGTTTTCTGTAATGGAGAGAATTCCAAATTAGGACTCATTAAATGTTTATAAGGGTTTATTTTACCCAAGGCCCCATGGGAGACGCTGTGGGGAACATACAGAAATAAGCCTGTATACCCTCAAGAAGCTTACAAGTTAAACAGCCACTTCAAATCTAAAGAACAGGTCAGGGTGGTAAAGAGAAGTCTCCAGCCTCCTACAAGGTGAATTGCCAGATGAAATTTCTATGCAATTTCTATACACCTTCAGATGTTATACTCTTAACAGGCATCCTGGCAGCTCAAAATTTGAATTCACTAAAGTAGCTCCTGTCACCCACATGAGGAAAGGCGTGTTGAGAGAGGGGAGTTTCCAAAGGGAGGGAAGGCCAGCGAGGGATTTGATGAGGAGGAAGCTCTAAAAGGTTGAACCTGATTAGGAGAAGGCCTGGAGCAGTCATTAGAATTGACTGGACCAGGTGGGGGTGGCATGTGTCGCGGAGAATTTGAGGAGTCACATTTTGCATTCGCCTATGGCACATGGAGTTGTCTGCACAGTTATATCCTGTCACTTTAGCTTCCTCAGAAAGTCTCCCTCTAGGCAGGAAGAAAACCAAACCTGGTGCTTAACAGCCTCAGCGTACAGAGGACTCACTATTAGAATCACTGGCCAGGCACAGACCCCACCTGGGCTGCAGCTTTCCAGAATCACACATGACAAGGGAAGAGCTTGCTCAGAGCTAGGGGTGTGCTGCAGCTGGTGTTGTACCTGCTAGGGAGTCAGCTGTGAAACCTTCGGGAATCTGGTGATAACTGGCCATGGTGGGAGCATTTACACTGCGGAAATCAGCAAAAGTTACACATTAAAGCCCCTCCCCTTCCCTTCCTTCTCTCCCTCTTTCTTTCTTTTTTTTTTTCTTTCTTTCTTTTGGAGAATTTGCTAGTACACCATTGATTAGTGCTGCCCATATACTGCCCTTTCTCCAATGTGTACATTATCTCCATATCATTCAGCAAACCTCAGGTTTAAGATAACATGCATAATGAATTTAACCATTTGGTATTTAGCTCTAAGAGGCCAAGGTGGTATTTGCTTTGAGGCAAATATTCTTAAAAAGCGACTAGCATCTCAATACAAATTAGATTAGTGGTTCTCCAAGTGTGGCCCTGAATCAGGAGCATTAGAATTACCTGTGAACTTTTTGGAATGCAAATTCCCCCTCACCCCAGATCTACTGAACTGCGAACTTTAGGAACGGACCCAGCCATTTGTGCTTTAATAAACCCTCCAAGTAATTGCAATGCACATTCAAGTTTGAGATACTGAACTCTATCCAGAAAAAGTAAAACAAACTTTTGGACTTCACCATTTATATATTGTATGCTCTTTGTACACACTCATACCCACAGTTAAGAAATTATCATGTACTTTCTAAGCACTACTGTGTGCTATGAGATCGGTATTACAGTCAGCCTTCAAGATAGCCTCCAGGGTACCTCCTGGCATTCGTGCCTTTATTTAGTCTCCTTCCATATTGAATCACCAGTGGTCTGTGTGGCCAACAGAGTGGCCAGAAATGCTGACATGTGACTTCAGAAGCTAGGTCATAAAAGCCATTGTAGCTTCCATCTTGGTCTCTTGGCTCACTTACTCTGGTAGGACCCAGCCACCATGCTATGAGGACAGTCAAGCAGACTTATGGAGAAGCCCATGAGAATAGAACTGAGACACCACTAGCCAGCACCAATTTGCCAGCCATGTGAGTGAGACCCCTTGGAAGTCAAGCCTTCAAATGCCATAGCCCCAGCTGACATAGGACTGCAATCTCCAGAGAGACCCTGGGCTAGAACCACCCAACCAAGCCCCTCCTGAATTCCTAATGCATAGAAAATGTGAGAATTAAGACACAAGGTTTGGGTAATTTGCTGCACAGCCATGGATAACCAGCAGCAGATAAATCGCAGGGTACTGAAATTGCTTGGAGGCAGTTGCACGTGAGGGGTTTCAACAGAATGAAGTTTCATGAAACAAGGTCTTTTCCAAAGAGAAGCTTACTGCTTATATGGGACATAAGAGGCATATGCACTAAAAATAAATATTTTAAGTGGTATTTATGAAGAGATCACAAGTCTAGGGGAGAAAAATGATCCTATAAATTCTTTCAAAAACAAATTAAGCTGCATGGTCAAGTTTTCCAGCCACCTTGAAACCCTGGAACAGCATTTTACCCTGTCCCCTTTCTAAAGACACTATCCCCTTCCTAAGCTTTTGAAGCAGAAGAAATAGGAAGTCACTGCTGTTGATGAGGTGAGATGTTTGTTGTGAAAACCAGTCATACAGGGCACACAGATGTCATCTCTGTGACATCTGGCAGGGCACACGGCTGGGGACCCAGGGCTGCATATCAGTGACTGCCTTCAGTACACCTAGGAGGCTAACCAACAAGGCCAACTTCTGGTTTCTGGAACCTTCATAAACCCCCTCATTCATTCCTCACACAAATTTATGACTGTCCCATTTCCTGGGGAGAAAACTGCTGCCTGGAGCAGATAAGTGAGGTCACCCAGCTAATAAGTGGCAGAGCTGTGGACGGTCTGACTCAGAGCCCAAGCCCTTTGTAATCCAGCAGGTGGCCTTCAAAGAACTCTCGCTGTCTTCAGAAAAATCTCTGGTATTGGCTTGTTTAACATACTACTTCAAGGTAATACATGTTCATTGGACAAAACCCAAAAGGTATGAAAGTCAGGGTCCCCACCAGTTCTGTTCCCTGGAGGCCACCATTGCTACCAGTTTCTCACGTGTCCACCTCCAGATGGTCTATTCAGCTGGATCATTAGCCTTTCTCCCAAGAGCCTAGTAAGGCACCACAGTGTGAATGAGGGAAGCAGAGCAGAAGCAGCTTCATACCCAGAGGTTTCCTCACACTCCAGAACATTCTTGCCCTTTGCTGTGACCGTGAGCAGTTCCACAATACCAGCGTCCTCTGTGCCCCATGTACAGCCAGCCACAAGGACCCCAGGCTCCTGATGTCGTCTGCTGCTTTCTCCCCTCTATGCCCAGTACTGTCCTCCCTCATGCAGAGTAAAGGATGCCCTCCCTGGTAGCCTTTCAGAGAGGCTGTGTGCTAACACCTGCTGGGTCTTCCTTATTAGAAAGTGATGCAGGAAGATAAGCCAGGGGGGCTGGGTTCTATGAACTTGAGCTAAATCAGTCCAGCTCTCTCAGCCTCACACTGGACCTACCCTAGAGGGATAATGGAGTCAGAGAGGACACTTGTACCTGTCCCCACACCCGTGTGCCCCGTGCTCCTCAGGGACCCACCACGTAGCACCTTGAGGGTCTTGTTCATCTCATGGATGGTGAAACAACCCCTGAGAACAGAGACTGTGTATCTCCCCATTTCTCTCTCCTTTGCAGAGCACTCAACATGTAGTAAATGCTCCTTAAAGACTTTTCGAAAATCTTTCTACATACATTCAGGCATTCTTCCTAAGGGCACAACCCCCTTATTTTAAGTTGTAACTTACCTTGCTCTGTTTTTTACAGCATTTACTGTCTTCTAGGGTATTACAAACTTTATTTATTTATTATGCTTATTGTCTGGTTCCCTTTGATGGTTAATTTTATGTGTTAACTTGGATAGGCTATGGTACTCCAATGTTTGGTCAAATACCAGTCCCCACATTGCTGTGAAGGTATTTTTAAAATGAGACTGACATTTAAATCAGTAAACCCTGGGAGCGCCTGGGTGGCGCAGTCGGTTAAGCGTCCGACTTCAGCCAGGTCACGATCTCGCGGTCCGTGAGTTCGAGCCCCGCGTCAGGCTCTGGGTTGATGGCTCAGAGCCTGGAGCCTGTTTCCGATTCTGTGTCTCCCTCTCTCTCTGCCCCTCCCCCGTTCATGCTCTGTCTCTCTCTGTCCCAAAAATAAATAAACGTTGAAAAAAAAATTAAAAAATTAAATCAGTAAACCCTGAGTAGAGCAGATGCCCCTCTCTAATGTGGGTGGGCCTCGTGTAATATGTTGAAGGCTTTAAGAACAAACAGACTGAACTTCAGTCAGAGAGGGAATTCTGCCTCCAGATCACCTTTGGTATAGAGCTGCAACATCAAGTTGGACCTAAGACTTCAGCCTGCCAGCCTACCCTGCACATATTAGACCTGTCAAATCCCACAACTGTGTGAGCCAACTACTGAAAATAAAGTGAGTGTGTGTGTGTATGTGTGTGTGTGTATGTGCGCGCGCACAATCGCATATACACGGCTGGTTCTGTTTCTCTGGAAAACACTAATATACTCCCCAAGACCCGCACCCCACGTGTAAACTCCACAAGGGCTGAACTTGTCTTTTTTCTTTTAAAACTTTATTTCAGGGGTGCCTGGGTGGTTCACTCGGTTAAGCATCCAACTCGGCTCAAATCATGATCTCAAGCTTGGTGAGTTCAAGTCCCTTGTTAGGCTCTGTGCTGACAGCTCAGAGCCTGCAGCCTGCTTCAGATTCTGTGTCTCCCTCTCTCTCTCTGCCTCTCCCCCGGTCATACTCTGTCTCTCTGTCAAAAATAAATAAACATTAAAAAAAATAAAACTTTATTTCACTGTGGGAGGAACACTTAATATGAGATCTGCCTCTTACTGCAGACTGCAGGAATGATGTTACACAGCATATCTGTAGAATTTACTGATCTTGCCTCACTGCAACTTTATGCCCACTAATTAGTACTTCCCCATTTCTCCTTACCCCAGCCCCCAGCAACCACCATTCCAATCTTAGATTCAGTGAATTGGTCTGTTTTAGATGCTTCATATAAGTAGAATCAAGCATATTCATCTCTCTGTGACTGCCTTGTTTTATTTAGCATAATGTTCTCAAGGTTCCTCCATATTGCATTCATATTATAGAATTTTCCTCTTTTTAAAATTTTTTTTTTTCAACATTTTTTTAAATTTATTTTTGGGACAGAGAGAGACAGAGCATGAACGGGGGAGGGGCAGAGAGAGAGGGAGACACAGAACCGGAAACAGGCTCCAGGCTCTGAGCCATCAGCCCAGAGCCTGACGCGGGGCTCGAACTCATGGACCGTGAGATCGTGACCTGGCTGAAGTCGGACGCTTAACCGACTGTGCCACCCAGGCGCCCCTAGAATTTTCCTCTTTTTAAAAGCAGAGCAGTATCCCATTGTATGTATATACCACAGTTTCTTTCTCCATTCATCTGTCCAGAATTTTTTTTTCTTATTTGTTCACTGATATATTCCAGGTACCTACAAGAGAGCCCAGCACAACTTTGTGCTCAAATTTCTATTGAATGAGTTCTGAAAACTGTAAAGTGTCACTGGTATGCTACTGTTACATGACCTAACAGAACTCTGGCAACATTTAAAAATTATACCTTTTATATTATGAGATTTAAAGATCTGTCTAGCATTTATTCTTAATGAACTTTTCATAAAATTTCTCCTTTAACCTAGGTTTACAAGTTGAATTACAGGTGCAGGTAAAAAGTGTTCCAGACATTTATTATTTGGTTAAGCACTACAAATGTGTGGCAATGGAATTGCTTTGTTATCCTCAGATAAGCATTTGTTACTGAAATAATCTTCCACTAAAGGCATAAAACGATTACAGAATCAGACACTTAAAAAAAAAAACCCACTGCCCATCTTTGCATCAAAATTGTACTCTGAAAGGATCATATCATATACACATGAGGGACCTTGACAGTTTTAGGGTGATATGGAATACTCAGCTATTTCCTCTTCTTCATTAGCATTAGAAAGCCTTGGTTATGTGTTCAGCCCCAGGGAATGGATCATGACTGGTTTAAGCCAATTTAAGGCCATCCTGTTCCCCATTTTCCCAGCTTCTTTGCATCATGGCAAAATTGTGGCCTTGAGATCCTAGCAGAAGCCTTCTTCGGCATTTATGGCAAAGTGTTTTCTCCCCTAGTAACAAGGAAGATGCACGGGGCTCCACCCAGTCCTCTTTTTTCCTGCATCCAATATGGACATGATGGCTGGAACTGCAGTAGTCATCTTGTGACCAGGAGGCAAAGGCCAAGAGAGAATCAGGCATCTGTCCTGACATCACTAAGCTGCTAAACTAAAACCAAAGCCTCCTACATCGAGACTTCTTGTGATGTCAGAAAAATGAACCCACATTCATTCTAGCAATTGTGGTCAGGTTATCTGTTTCACGAAGTCAAAAGCTTTCCTAAATAACAGTGATGGCAGTATATTACAGCCACCAAGCTTATTTATTGCAAGAGTAAACGCAGTCAATGCTCTTCCTCCACTTAGCTAGGGAAACTGCCACAGGAGGCCCTCTAATGCTTTAACACAGCCACCTTCACAAATTAGCCTTGGTGAAATCTACGATGTGTTGGCAAAATTCACCAATATAACCCAGCTTAATCAGCATTATAAAACTGTTCTGGATGGGAGTACAGGCTTGGTATAATGGAACAATCACTGATACATGAATCAGGAACCATAAATTCAAACTCTAACCACTAGTAACATTGGTATCTCAGGTAAGTCATTGTTTATGGGCCTCATCTATACAATGAAGGAGTTAAACTGGGTAACCTGGGGATCCCCCTGGCAGGGGAGGGAGGACATTCTGTGTAAATTCTATGTAAACTAAAGACTGAAATAAAAACTCTCAAAATTCTTCTGTGGCCTCCTAATTTGCTGGCTGCTTTCCAGCTTCTGGAGTTGACATTCTAATGCCTTGTGTAAGTTTGAAAGGACAAACCCACTTGCTCATAAATATGAACTATCTCTTCAAAGTGCATTGGGGCAAAGGTAGTGGCAGTTTCACACCATGCAAACTACAGATGCGACGCAGAGTCCTAACGCGTTCTCCAGGAGGAAGATACGGCCCACGGTAGGTGCTGGTCCCTTAGTATCCAGAGACCTACATCTGCCGTCTTCCAGAATACCCAAACCACGGAGAGACTGATTCAACGCTTTCCTATATTCATCCTGTCCATGTTAGCTACTTATCCATTTTCTCTTTTTCAAATTAACACAATCATTCTGTGCTGTTGTCCTCGATCTTTCACTAAAGGAAGATTAAACCATCTACCATAGAATGCTCTCTGTACTCCACTACGTTATGCTGCTTGCATATTCATTATTGTCCAGGCTACAGTGTTTTATTATTCCAAATTTAGCTCAGTTTGTGCTGTGTGGTGAATTCTGAACTAGTCAACTGGGTTGAATAACTTGGTGGGCTTTCAGCAGGGTACCCAGATGTCTTCCTTTTCTCTCCCTCGCCAGAGTCACACCCTGCACAGCTTCCCAAAGCCACTGTACAGAGATGCAGGCATCATGCCAGGCATATTTAAGTGCTGGGTAATCAGAGATCAAAGGGGGCACCTGCTGGCTTCAGGAGCCTACAGTCAGGTAGAAGACACAGATAAGTGAATACTGTACTACAGGGTTCTAAGGGCAGCACAGAAGTACGCATGTGGCACCATGAGCCCAGAGTAGGGCTCCTTAACTGAATGGGGGAGAGGTGGGTGCATGGATGTCAGGGCAGCCCTCCACCCCTAAGGGAAGACCATTATTTGGACAGCTTGCATAGTGCAGGCTGGCATGTTCCAGTGTGCTCCCAGAGGGACGGCTGCTAATGTTTCAACTCCCCTCTCCAGCCCCCCCACCACCATCTCTCTGCTCTATGTTCTCTCCACTCTTCCACCTGCTCTCACTTCCTCAGCTTGTGTGGGGAAAGCTGGCACTCTGTAGATACCACCACCCAACCAGCTGCCCTGCTCCCACCAGGCCATCTGACTCTACATCTGGGACTCACCTTCACTCTCCTCGCAGGTCCTCTTTGACAAGGCCTCATGTTTGTGTTTATAAGTTGGATTGTTTCTGAGCCCTGTGGATTCTGGAAGTGTAGGATCCAAACAACTGAGGCCTTGCTCTGCGTGCACACTTACCAAATGAGCAGAGTGGAGGGAGAGTGTTTGGGACTTCCTAGGAGGTCTATAAAAGGGTTGTGGAATCAGGAAAGGGCAAATCCAAGACAAGGGCCAGAAGACGTGGGGCCAGTGGGAGTGCACTCAGGAACTTGCACCTTGTTCTCAACACCGGCAGCCCCCACACCTCTAAGGGGACAAGGAAAGCAGGGGGTCACAGAGAAGAACCTTCCAGATGGTTGAAAGGGTGGGTAATAAACCCCAAAGAGGAGGGAGAAGAAGGAAAAGAGAAGGAAGGGAACCCGAGAGCCACGTAGTTAATGTCAGTCTTCCTGGATGTGAAGAGTTATTGCCAAGACGCTTTTCCTCCTCTTCCTGGTTGACAGGACAAGACAGAGAGTGTCTAGTATCTCAGGAAGACTTCCCTGACAGTGAGTACTATTATATTTGGGTTATCGGGCAGGTAACATATTCGCCTTTCTGGAAGACTATACTAGGAACATCTATTGTCCATCATTTCTGGGTGGTTTACAGTGGTCCAGCTCAGAGAAAAGGGTGATTAAATGGATGCCCAGGTTCCTTCAAGACTTCAGATACTCTGTATCTACTAAGAAAGCAGTTATGTAACCTCCAAGTTCCATGATAAAACCAAAGCTGTGTTAAATAAACATGTTATTGTAAAAATCCAACCACTCTACTAATAATAATTTCCACCTCCCCTCCCTTTTAAACTTAGAAACAAGTCTCCTAAGTTATTAAAAACAGAAGGATATAAATCAGGCAGGATCACTCACTTTGGTCATTGTGTATTAGATGCTCTGTCTTAGTAAACTGACCATGGGGTGCCTGGGTGGCTCATTCAGTTAAGTGTCTGACTATAGATTTCAGCTCAGGTCACGATCTCACAATTTGTGGGTTTGAGCCCCACATCAGGCTCTGCACTGACAGTTTGGAGCCTGCTTGGGATTCTCTCTGTCCTCCCTCTCTGCCTCTCCCCTGCTCATATGCTCTCTCTCTCTCTCAAAATAAATAAATGAATAAACTTAAAAAAAAGTAAACTGACCAGCTTGCTTCATTTCTTAATCTACAAAAAGCATTTTTTATTAAAAACATTTTCAAACATACTGAAATATCAGATAGCTCAACTAACCTCCATATACTAATCACCCTGATTTAAAACAAAGATGTCGAGGGGCTCCTGACTGGCTGTTGGAGGAACATGTGACTTTTTAAAAAAAAATATTTTAATGTTTATTTATTTTTGAGAGAGTCAGAGACAGAGTGCAAGCTGGGGAGGGGAACAGAGAGATGGAGACACAGAATCTGAAGCAGGATCCAGGCTCTGAGCCAGCAGCACAGGGCCCAACACAGGACTCGAACTCATCAACCTGGAGATCATGACCCGAGCCAAAGTCAGATGCTTAACCGACTGAGCCACCCAGGTGCCCCATGTGATTCTTGATCTCAGGTTGTAAGTTCAAGCCCCATTTTGGCTGTAAAGATTACTTAAATAAATAAATATTAAAAATACAATTAACATGTCAAACAAAATTAGTAATAATTCCAAATATCCTCAACTGTCTAGTTGGCTTGCTCAAATCAGGATCCAGACAATGACCCATGTTGTACTTGGTTACATTTGATTGTTTTGTCTCTGAAGTCTTATGCCTTTGCTATAGTGACATCTGTAGAATGCTTTGTATTCCTAATTTGTCAGCTTAGCTCTCTGTGGTGTCATTTTATATGTTCCTCAGTTCCCTCTCTATTAAATGAAATTCAGCTTTGCAGCTTGATTAAATCTAAGTTTAACTTTATTTTGCCAAGAATACTTTCTAGGTAGGGCTGAAAGGTTTGTATTTCAAGAGGCACTTGACCTGCAGTTGTCCTCTTAATGATGCTATCATTAATGAGTGGGCTCAGAAGGTGACAGCTTGACTCCTCCCCATGTGAAGTTCTCCATCAAGTTTAACTAATGGTGGCATTCACTGATGATCATTGCCTGAATCAGCAATTTCACCGTAAATTACAAAATGGAAATTTTGTGAATTCTATCATTGTTTCCACATTTATTGTCACATTGCCTCTTTACCCCTATATTTTAGCTTCAAAGCAGAAGAATAATATAAAAATATACATATGTAGAAGTGATTCCTGATTCAGCAATTCAAGAACATTTCTCAGCTAAATATACAAGTCTTGATTTGAGAAGACAATGGTAGGTGGAAATGTGGAGACAAGAAGAGCCTGAGATTGGGAAATAGGATGAGGGTTCTGAGCCTGCACACACTGGGTGACCTGAATTCTGGCTATAAGTAAGCCCAGAAAAGCACCTGCCCTTCTGGGAAATAAAAATGGAACATACTTAACCAAGAATGGAGAAGACAGGGAAAGAAAGAGGAACATCCAGCATGTGAAAATCATCTTAATGAAGTTTCAGACACCAGGACCTCACCCACGGGGATGCTAATAGAATTCAAATCCGCATGATTCTGATAGAACCACCAGGTGACAGGCTTGGGTGAGACTCTGGTGAATGGAAGACTGAGTGGTGTCACTGACTCTACCCCCTGGGGGCAGTGATTGGCCACTGCTGGCATGGAAGTCCAGCACAAACCCCAACTGTCATCTGAGTCCAGGGGGAAGGGCCAGGGACCACTAGTGCTTGGAAACCAAACCTCCTGTGGCACCTGTTATAGCTATTCCTCCCCTGCCTGACTGTTCCTGAGCACTGCCTTCTTTATTTCTCCTTCCAGGGAAACATAACCATCCCCATTTGTTCTCCTGTTCCCCATACCAGCCCCCCTGGAGAGAAAATTAATACCATGTTTGCTTACACAATCATCACCCTCTTAGCAGCTGCCCTTGGAGGACAGGAGTACTATATAGATAAGCTGCTCCAGCTGCCACTGTGTGGTAATTAGAATCTCCTGCTTCCAAGATGTAATTCTGACCACACTACCACTCTTGAGTTGGGAAGAAAGGAACGGCAGGAGAGGGGCAACCTCTAAAGGAAGCAAGAAAGCTATGCAGGGTCCTCTCTGCTCAGCTCGGGTGTTTAAAAGTCAAGGGCAAAAGATGGAGAGAGACATGCAAGTCAAGATGAATCTTAAAAATCTGTCAAGGTCTTGTAAGAAACATATCCAGGTAAAATCCCAAAAGTTATGGAGGCTTATGAGAAGTAAAGACAACATGAGAAGATTCTAAAATATTTGGTGGGAGCAAAATTAATAGGCAACACAAAACGAAGTGTTAGAATTCTGACCAGGCTATTATGTTCTCTGGCACTGAGAAGAGTCTGCAAATTGGACAGGGCAGAGCCAGGGTCCTAGGAAACAATCCAAGTCCACATCAAGCCAGGAGATAGTAGGAAATGGTCAAGCTATGGTAATGGATAGGTGTCAGATCAGCAAATTTACATGTGGGATGTGGAGGAATATTCAAGAAAATCTTCAGAGGATCTGTTAGTAATTCCCACAGGCACCTGGAGAAGACAGGAGACAGTACTTGAGCAAATGCCCCAGTTCCAGAAAGAAGAAAAGCTGATTTCAGAATGTATAGGCAGTTCATCCTGACCTAAGTCCTCCTTAAAAATACAACATGGATTATTAAACAGGTTGTTTTCAAACATCACAAGAAGACATGCTGATCTCTTGGCATCCATGTAAATTAACTAAAAAGAAGTCATGTCTAGGCCATTTGTTACATGGGATTCTTAGGGCAAGTACCTTAGAATGTCATTCTAACGCCCTTAATTAAGGAAATCTTCCACAAAGTGAAATAATGTGGGGATTTGGACTTCTGCCTTTCAGTCATATTAAATAGTAAAACAGACACTTAAGAGGAAACGTGCTTCCATGTAGGGAGGGACACGGCTTGGTAAGCATATGGCCTTAATCAGTAGAGCCACCCCCACTGAACACCCACCATGTAGAGGCTCCAGGTATGGCATGTTCTGGGCACCAAAGATGGGTAAGACCTCTCCCAGAAGCAAAGATTTCACTGTCTCATAGCCCCACAGGGAGACACCGCAGCCTTCCAAGTGTCCAGTCCTGTGTGGGGTCACGCAGGCTCCACTGAAAGGGAAAGCCTTCACCCCTGCCCTTGGGGATTCCTAGCCTCATTTCGGCTATGAGGGTGTATTTGCCATGACTATTTAGGAGAAAAGAAGAGCAGGGACTCATAGAGGTGAGGGGAGGGGCCCTGACCTAGTCTGGACGGTTAGAGAAGGCTTCTTTAAGTAATTAATGTGTGCTGTTGCAAAATGAGAATGTATAGGCAGAGGACTTTGGTAAAAATCTCACCCAAACATGAGATTTAGACCACAGAATGATAAGAGGAGTAGTGACGATAATAAAAACAGTGAAAAGTCACTGCTATGTCTTACAGACTTCCTATACATTCTGCTAAATACTGTGCACCTCTATTTGGTCCTCACAACAAGCCTAGAGAGATCTTGCTTTCCCTAGTTTGCAGGAAACTGAGACTCAGCAAGGTTGAGTAACACATGCAAGGTCATAGAGCTGGTAAATTGAGCTGACATCTGGCAAGATAGTGTAAGAAATGAGAAAAATTACATTTGCTGGCTTAGCAGAGTTAAATTCCTTGCACTTGACTATTTTCTAAATGATGCACTTACAAATACATATTTATTCACTAAGTCTATCCATTAAACATCTAATATAGGGCACCACTCTGAGCTCAGAGAAGATGGTCTAACTCTGAAGGCAGATGGACCTTTAGCTAAATTTATAGCCAATTAGCGCTGGGAGCCAATAGCATTTCCTCCTATGGAAAGTTGGGTTAGTTTTCCATCAAAATATTATTTAATGGCAAGACCCCAAGTGGAATGTTCCAGAAGACCTTTAGTAATTGTGCACTGCATGTTATTTAAACTAAAAACAATGCTGTGAAAAATTGCACTTCAGCACAAGCCGCAGAGAACACACCAAATGGAATTGGCCGGCTGAAAAGGAGACATGATGATTGAAATATTTTCCAGACTATTACATCCTTGAAGGGTTTAAACAGTGAGGAGGAAGACAACGAAGGGTAGGAGGATGATTTAGGGTGTTTCATTTAAGAACAACAGGATTAAATTAACCTTGGGGAGGGGGGATAATGGTAGAGGATGGTGGGGAGAAATATTATACAAAATGCAAGAAGCTTCCCAAAGGAAAAGTATGCCAGGCTGCAGAATTTTCCAGCCCAGCAAAGCAGGCAAAGCCATCTATCATTAAAGTCATTTACAAGCAAACTTGACAAATTGCTGAGAAAATATATTAAGGGCCACATATCCTAGACTTAGGAATGGACAAACGAATAGGTCTTTTCTATCCCTAAATGGGGGAAAACGGACTGTTCTTTGAGATTTCTTCTCTTGCACTCTGCCAGTCTCATTTCCTCAACTTTAAAATGGATATCAACAAATAAGTTCCCCAGCTGGGTGTGTGGGTGTCATATCAATTATAGCACTAATAAAATTTCAACCCAGAGAAGGAGATGAATTGCATGACAATTTTTAAATGTCTATTATATGAACTATCATATTAATAAAGCCGACTTCTTAATCCTAGTTTACTTATAATTTTCAGTCAGGCTGCAGAAATTCTAAATTACACAAAGCAGCCAAAAGATAAAAAGAAAATTTCTAGAATTAAAACCCAGCCGACCTAAACATTTAATGACTTCTCAGCATACCGAGAAAAATCAAAGGTTTGGTTGTTGGGGAAAGGGCGGGTGTGACAGGCCCAGCTTGGCTAGTTCTGGAGATCTTCTGTAAGAGGCCTCAGCCATCCTCATGGCTTTGTGATTTTGGAGACAACTCCAAGCTTGGATTCACATGACCGGATATAATGTTTGAGCATTGCTGCCCCCTGCTGGACGTGCGGAACCCATTCTGTCTAGGGCCCAAGGAAATGTCTTTTGCAAATTCCAATTACTTATCAATTCCGTTTTCTTCCATCCTCCACCTGAAAGAGCACCCTTCCCCAAAGGACTCTGTTAGGAGACAATCCCATCCAAGCTAATGCACAAACATCCCATGTAATATAATTAGTGAGATTCCTCATGCTGCAACCCTGGTGACCATCCATCAGCATGGTTTGCCAGGTGCTGGAGAAAATATGAAACACATTGTCTTGCTGCTCCAAGGACAACTTTATGAAAATGTTCCATTGAATTAACATTAATCCAAGCACTAATGGTTTTTCTTCTTAGAAGATCCAGGAACAGCCAAAATGTCAGCCAGTCCCTCCCTCCCTTCTTTTCCTTTCATAGTTGTATAAGATGCCTCTTCCTTCCCATTGAGGCTCCTCTAAAGATGGAGGCTCTGTCAAGCTCTAGAGCCCCCTGACCTCGTGCCAATGTCCCTATGGTGCCAATGTCCATCGAGGCCTGGTGGGACTGGACTGGATCTTCATTTCTATAGCCAGCCTCTGGAAGTCAGCATGCTTCCGAAAGAGCAGAGGGAAGGAGGAAGAGTCATTTTGGTTGGGATGACCGGGTCTTCTCAGTGCAGGGTGGTAGCAAAATAAGAGTAGATGAGCAGTCTCGACCACAGTTCACAACTCAGCATCTTGTTCTCACAAACTGTACTGGACCAAGTCTTAGCAAAATCCCTGCCAGCAACCACTCCTGATATACTTGTCTCTCTTTCTCTGCCCACCCCTTGATATGCCCAGTAATCACTCCCACCACAGCATTCTCTGCTGCCCGCATCACAGCCTGTGGGCAGTGTGGTGAGGGGGGCTCTTACTATAAACCAGTGGTTCTCAAAACTCACTGGGGACTTGCCACACATGCAAATTCCTGGGTCCCAGCCTCAGCCCACTAAATGAGAAACTCTGGGGTGGGGTCCAAGCAATGTGTGTTGGACAAGCCATCCAGAGATTCTGATGCATACTTGGGTTTCAGAACCGTTACTACAAATGTCTTCCATTTTTCTCCACATGCCAAATTCCCAAACAAAGCTGACTCTTGGCTATGTGTCATTAATGCAGATTGGAAAAAAAAATGTAAGAAGTCTGAAAAACTGTTCTTCATGCCAATTGGATTACTGATGCTGATGGCCTATTCATCTGGGGGAGGCCTGGATAAACACGAAACCTCCCAAGAAACCTTCCCCAATCCTCCAACCACTGGCCTGGAAAACTCCCTCCCTCTCTCCTGTGTGAGCCTTCTGCTCACTGGGCAGCTATAATTACCACAGGGTCTCACTGTCCCTTGTTATGCAGTGTTGTATATCTGCATCCCATGGGAGCTTGTTAGAAACCAGGATTCCGGGGCACCTGGGTGGCTCAGTCTGTTAAGTGTCTGACTTTGGCTCAGGTCATGATCTCATGGTTCATGAGTTTGAGGCTTGCGTCGGGCTCTGTGCTGACAGCTCAGAGCCTGGAGCCTGCTTCTGGTTCCGTGTCTCCCGCTCTCTCTGCCTTGTCCCCATTTGTGCTCCGTCTCTCTCTCTCTCTCTCTCTCTCTCTCTCTCTCTCTCTCTCAAGAATAAATAAACATTAAAAAAAATTAAGAAACCAAAATTCAGGCCCTACAGCAGACATGTTCATCTGAACCTGCATTTAGTAAGGTCTCCGCTGGACTCAGAGGCACACTGAAGGTGGAGAACTGTCACAGTCGCGTGCTCTCTGCACATTCACAGACACACACACATGCACGTGTGCTGTGGATGTGAGGCAGTTTTAGGGCAGTCTGGGCTCTATTCAATGCTGGGTCTCTGGTATCTAGAGTCCAGCCAGCTGTATCAGCTTCAGCATGAATACGTGTCTGGTGAGTGAATGCTAACAGTGAATGAAGGACTTCTTTTTGAATCCTTGTTTTTGAACCCTTACGAAGCCTGGAATAACTCAATCCAGGAATAAACTCTACTAGTGGGTTTGCAAGCCCTGTGGTGCACAGTGGATCTGAGGGAGTTTATGGAGAACAACTCTCCAATCCCACCACATGCCCAATCACAAAGGACTGGCTATGCAGAGTGTGTAAAGCATCTGCCTCCCACGTACCGCCTGGCTGATTCCCCAACCTCTCCAGGAGAGGAAGTGAACGGCTGTCAGTTTCAAAGTGACTGACGTGGAGTCATCTATAATGATCCAAAGTTAGAAGATCAGAGAATGCTGGTCCTGGAGGTCAGGCCCTACCAAGTCACAGATGAGAGGTGAAATGACCACGACCCCAGCCTCCAACCCAGGCTTCCTGGGCTGGCCAATCAGGGGCTAGAGGCCAGGCTTCAGATGGGGCAATATTTTAAATACTGTCACTGTCTCAAGACCCAACACAAATTACTCTTCACTACTGTCTCTCCATCCCCACTCCCATGGCACCCCTATTTGGCTGCTAAGACCTAACCTAAGACCAAGTAACAGGGACTTAAAACAGAAGTTTTGTATTTGTCTCATGAAAAAGTCCAAGAAGATAGGGGACCCAGAGGTTAAAGTGCCTCTGCTCCATGTGGCCACCCAGGTGTGCCATCCCTCCTACAATGCCATTTCATGCTCTAAGTGAAAACGGGACCTCCAACCCCCTGCTGGGGTTCCCGTGGGAAGGTAAAATGGTGTGGAGGAAGGCAATTTCCTTTTGAGGAGGGGGGCCCTTCACTGCACACATCACTTCTGCCCACATCCCCCTGGCTTTGGTTTGGTCACTGGCCTTATTGAGCAAGGGAGGCTGGAAGATGCAGACTCTACCTGCATGGCCTGTGACCAATTCAAACAGAGGATCCTATTAATAAGGGAAGGAGGGAGAATGGATGTTGAGGGACACTGTCTACCCACAGCTCATACTTCTCTATTAGATGAGGCCACCTAGAAGCTTGGTGTTGCTGGGTGTTTGTGTGATTCTTTAATGGAGAGGAGAGGCTGGACAGGGGTCAGGGAGAGCAGGACAGGGATGCAGAAGAGGGGACATCAGACCACCCTGCATATATAATTCATTATTCCTTGTATTACCAAATACCAAACTTTGCTGTTTCTGTGCCCAAAAGGCCTTACACATACATAACCCTCAGAACATGCATATTTATGCACCTTCTCCACACTTGGGGTTCAGTTTTCCCATGTGGGTGACAAGACAGTTGGGCTGGGTAAATGTAAGTTCCTCCAGCTATGAAGCTCCCTCTGCTTCTCTCCCATGGACCCTGCCTGAGCTAAGCTGAGCATCAATGACTTCTCTTACTGGAGAATTCCCATTCCAGCCTCTACCTCCTCCTTGGACTCTGGATATCCAGTATTTCCATCACCTTTTGCTGCGGGGGCCATCTCTCAATCTAGTTGCAGGGTCTCAGAAGTACAATTTTCACAATGAATAAATGCATCAGCCCATTCCTTCAGGATGTCAACAGAAGGACTTGACCCCACAAAGCACTCAGTGTTCAACCAGGGGGAGACAAGCTGACCCAATGAATCAAGGTCATTTCAAAAGCATCCCAGAACAACTGCAGGGGCTGTAATGACAGTTGTTACTTGAGGACATTTCCTAAGCAGCCATCCTGTCCCCCATCCCCCCAACACATACACCCTGCTAAAACCACCACCAGCTCTATCCACTCCCACACAGGGCCACATCACCCCAGACCATTTATGTAAAACTCTAGAAGTGGCACAGATGCTTCTGGAATCCCATGCCCACCCCCAGCTTCCACATCCCCCCTTCCATCCCACCCTCATTTCTTCCTCCCCCTTTTAGGTCTATAATGGGAAGCCCTAACTGATGTTGAATTCTTCAGAGAAGGTTCATAACATTTCTAGTAGGAGGGACTTAGAAACCAGCCACTTCAATCTTCTTACTTTGCAGGAGGGGAAAGTTAGGCTCAAAGAGGTTAAAGAATTTACCAAAGTCACATGATTTGGGATTGTGACCTGTAGGGATTCAGAACAAGTTGCTTCAAGATGTACCCCTTTGGCATGCAAATTACTTCAGGCTAAAAACATCAAGGCCCAAAAGACCTTGACTCTGACCTTACCTTTGACCCTTTCCCTAACTGCCTAGAAAAATTTAGGCAGAAGGCCAGCTCCAGGAAGACAGCAGTCACCACAGATAACTATATTATAATATAAACCAGGGAGGAATTTAGCAAAGTCTGTTTATTAAAATTCTTCTCTGTTTCCTACTGTTCTGTATGGTCCAGAAAATATTTGTTTACCAAACAGTTCATCTTTTTCATCTTCTTGTGAGTTGTCTTCCTTCCCTTTGAAGTCCCAGATCCCCACCTCCTTCTCCTTAGTTCAGGACAACATGTATCCATCATTTTGCTTAACTATCTTTGGAATCTTGTGTTTACGTGGATTCCCCATATGTACATAATTAAATTTGATTTTCTCTTGTTAATCTGTCTCATGTCAATTTAATTCTTAGATAAGCTAGAGGAATCTTGATTTACAGAGAAAATTTTTCCTCCCCAACAGACCCAAGGGTTGCCCATGTGCGTCTGGCACAGCAGACTTCCTTTTCTATGTGCTCCTTCTTTCATTCATTTCCTTGTGCCTTCATTTAGTCTTTTATCAAATAGTAACAGTAGCAATGACAGTGAACCTTTATTATTTCCTTTGTTCCAGGCACTATTCTTGGCATTCACACATATTGTCTCACTGAATCTTCCAATCTACCCAATGAGAAAGATATTCCTATTATCTCCATTTTTCCATTGAGAACACCAAAGCCCAGATTGGTAAAATAAATTGGTCTAACTGCCTCTGCCTCATTCACAAATGGTGTGACAACAAGTGAGCTAAAAAGTTCAAGCCCTCTGCCCACCCCCCACCCCAAAACACCCTGCACAAACCCTGCCTATTTTCCTTCTGGGATTTCCCTCACTCCTGCTCCTTTCCCTGGTCCCGCCACCCTGGTTCTTCACCCCACAGAACTGGCCTGCCACATCATTTTCCTTAGCTTTTCAGTGAGGAAAATGTTGTCAATGATGAAGGAGAGAGTTAGTGGCATAGATCATAGAAAACTATGGAATACTGAAAATGTGCTTCTTTATCTCCCAAAATTCAGGATATGATTTGAATATTCCAGAAGGTCTGTTATTCCAGCTAGCTGACCCCAGTTCAGAGAGAAAAATGAGGGGCAGGAGAAGCTGAACGCAGGGCAGCCAGAGCAGGATTGTCACCTCAGAAATGCCACCAAGCACATAATCCAACATGGAGGCCTGGGATTGCCTGCCAGTGTGGGAGCTTCCTCAGTCAGATTGATCCCTGGTTTTATAGGGATTCTTTTCCTTTCAGAGGAGGCTCATCTGGAGGAAAGAATCCAGTCCCAACTCAATTTCGATGTCATACCACACTCTGGAGTGAAAGGATATGGAAGCCCCAGTCACCGGTCAGCCAGGAAACTGGCAGCTGGCATTTCACAGCAGTGGCAGCAAGATTGCCTTTAATAGCACACTTGCAGTGATGGGCAGCAGCTGAGATAAAATTACAAACCCCACAGGCCCAGGTGGCCAGATGAGGACTGTTTTAACACGCTGAAATAAAAGTGCTCCTTGGTGGGTTTCTCCCCTGCCTGTCAATCTAGCCAAATTTCTGAAACATGATGCTCTCACCTCCAGCTCACAAGATCCTGACACCCACGTGGCACATGGGGGGGGCGGTCCCCTGAAGGAATCAGGTGATGATACTTTGGCAAGAAGAGGGGAAGCTGAGGCAGGCACCAGGCCCAGCAGTACCCCTTCGGTGCCCCTGTGACATGAGGACAGCTGGATCTTCCTTCCTGACCACTTCCCTCCACCAGGAGTGCGCCCCCCCTTCCGTAATTCTCCAGGGCCTTGGGGCTCATACTGCCTTCCTGAGCTCACACCTAACTCTCTGGGGAGCGTTCATTATAAGCTTTAGCAGGCCTTAATACTAAATTCTAACTTTTATATTTTGTAGCATTAACCTTTATATTCTAATTTGTACATTCCGCAGACATTGGAGATGCTTTCTGCACCTTGTGGATGGGGGAATAGGAAGGGGAAGGTGGGGTGGGTAGGATTTGGGTGAGAGGGAGGCACATGGAATTTCTTCACCCTCCTAACACCAACTACCTACTTTTCTCATCACACATATATAAAGAAGAACAATCATATTTCCGCTTCTCTGCACCACAAGTTGTCTCCATCATAATTCTTTGGACTAGAATTTCAGATTTCTCCACATAGGCATATGATCTGCCTAGAAGCCCCCTTTGGGGACTGTATTTTCCAAAACCAGTAGTGTATTCCCCATCCCATGTCCTCCTGTCATGCAATCCTGTAATGCAATCCTGCTGTGCCCATCAGAAGGCGGGGTCTATTTTCCTCCCTTCTTGAATCTGTTCAGACCTTGTAAGCACTTTGTCAAACAGAACATGACAGAAGTACATGCTCCAGCCATCCCAGCTACATTAATATGGTTCAGAGAGAAACCATCCAGCCAAGTGCCCCCCCAGTTCTTTGGATTTATTCTGCAGGTGGCTTGGGAAGGGACCATTTTGATTGGAAGCATGACTCAATCAAAGTTGTTCATTGGGTCAAAGATTCTGAGAGTGTCCTATAGAACCTGAGTTGAGCAGAGAGATTGTATAGACAGGGACACCAGCCACAGCACCTACCTATAAGCTTCATCCAGTGGAAATGAGAGACATATCTAGAAAAGCTAGCCAACCACAAAGTGCAGGGTGTAGCTTGCCCTAGCTCCTGGCAATATGGAAGTCAGAGACAGCTAGATGGGTGGAGGGACCCCCATTCTGCAGAGCACTGCCCCACTGTCAGACTAGAAGGTGGCCACTGGTGCTCTGAGCTTACCCATGAGGAATCTTACAGAGACAGGCCAGCGGATGATCTATGATTAACACATCCAGGAAAAGCCTCATTCCAGGAGGGATGGATTGGAGAAGAAAGTGCAGCTTGAGATGGATAATTATCAGGAATAGCAGCACCTTCTCACTGCCCCTCTTCGCAGGTGCTCTTGGAGCTCTGTCAGAGTTCAAACACCAGCCACTGCTGCTGCCGCCCTTGCAAAGATGGCCGTGTTCTCCTCAGCACTGGCTCTCACACCGGAGCATGCGTCAGAATCACCTGGAGGGCTGTTTAAAACAGTGATCGCTGGGCTCCACCTCCAGAGTTTCTCACACAGCAGGTCTGCGGTGGGGCCTGATAATCTGGATAATCTGCATTTGGAGAAAGTTCCCAGGTGACACTGATGCTTCCTGCCAGGGACCACTGTTTGATAATCACTGCTCTAAAATCTCTAAGCATGGACTGAACTCCCAGGTAATGGATCCTCAACAGGCATCTCATTTGAGCTTCCCAGAGCCCCTGGAAAGCAGCCCCCAATTCATAGAGGAGAAAATCGAAGCTCGGGTGTGCTACATAGATTGCCTGAGGTTACACAAATAGTGGGCAGCAGGTCCCTTCGTTTTTCCTACATTAGTTGTTCTCATAAACCGGTCCTCAGTGATGGCTGACAGCATCTTTGCAGGCCCAAGTTGCACTGAACGAAACAAAAAGTCATGAGTTTTTCATGACATTAACCATCTGAGCTCAGTTTAATGAATTGTTCCTTTTTCTCTAAGATAATCCCACTTATATTTTAGGGAGCTAAAGTGCTTTTATCAAATGATGGTGGCAAGAGATCTTTTTTCTTTTTCCCTTTTTAATGTTACATGGAAAAATAAATAGATGAAGACCTAATTTCTGTCCCTTCTCTGTTTAAAAAAATTTCTGGTCTGGAAAATTCCTAGTGACAGCACTCTGCCACTCTGCCTCCCAGCACCTAGAGAACACCTGTATTTTATAAAGTGGCTCAGAGTGACGTGTCACATACATAGGTGGCAGCAGAGTCACTTACTCCGTAGGCCAGTCCTCTACCCTTTAGCCTTATTGCAGGTTCTTCGAGGGCTCTGTCCCATATGGAGGTGACCCTCCTTTTCTCAGGGCTGCTGGTAGCCACAGACACAGGCCTAGGGAAAGTGTGAGGAGCCTTATCTGGTAGGGACTCCCCAGGCATTAAGGAAGGTCCACATCAATTCAGCTTCCTGCCATCTGCACTAATTTCTATTCTCAGATAGTTGTTGGAGTCAGGTGGGGGAAGTGCATGGGGATTCCTCTGAATCAGAGGAAAGCTCTGCTTCCCACCCCTCATGCCACATATATAAGTGGTGGTTTCCATGCACACCAGAAGACCTGGTGGTGCAGGGTAGAAGCAGGTGGGCCCTAGTGTCACATGGCTGGGGCCAAATCCTGCTCTCCTCTGTATCAGTCATGTAATCTTGGGCATGCTATTCAATGACTCCCTCTGGTAGCTCCCTCATTGATTAAATCAAAGCAACAGGACCTGCCTGATAGGGTAATTGTAAAGATTAAATGCATGAATGTATTTAAAGCAACCAAGAACAGCACCTGTCATACAGAGTACCTTTGGATGTGGGCTTTTATTGTTATTCAGTTCTTCACACTCATTTATCGATGTCTACCAACCCCTGAGGGACTAGGGAGATATAGATGGATAGGGTATAGTTCCTCCCCCGCCAAAACCTCTGCTGAACAAATAAAGGAGCAATCTAATAACAAAGGAAGAACTGTGTGTAGAAGCGCAGGTTAACATGGGAGCCAGAAGGGTGGGCACAGTGAGGGACTTCTAAGAGGGAGATATGAAGGTGTTGACCATTTACATGACAGTACAAGGCTGACCAAAAGGTTAAGGATGTCCTACGTCTAGGAGGACAAAGACTCTAAAATCTCCAGCATGCAGGGCCACAGGAAAGGTTCTAGAAGTACCAAACGCCACTGCATTTTGAGCCACACTTACACAAGTGACTATTAACTTGGCTCAAAGGGAAGGAGAGAAAAGGCCATAAATATTCTCAGCTCAAATTATAAGATGACTGAATAATCTGACCAACGCATTAATGTTCATAATTACTTGAGGGGGAAGAATGCGTTGTTCCATTAAGGACATACTCAGAAGAGGAAACCTCTCATATGAATGAAGACGCAGTACTTTAAAAATGTAAATTAAGAATTAAAGAGAAAAACAATGGAATTCTGCCAATTTTTTTTAAAAAACTGCTATACAAATTGCTAATTACTGTCCAGTGTCACATTGGCTAATTTGTTCACTAGGAGGGAAAAAAATAAATAAAGGTCCCAGAGATGGAGACAAGGCAACAAGCCTGGTGAAACAAATCATGTGAAAAATGTCAGAAAGACCCTGACCCTTTGGGAGATGCTTCCAAATACCCCACTGGGGAATCGAGTTAAGGATTTCTATTCTGCGTCTGGAGGCATGGGAAGTACAGGAGACCCTCTATGGTGTGACAGGCAAAATGGGCAGGACCGAACAAGAGTGACAAGGCCCTCCTCCTCATGGAGCATATATTCTAGGGGTGGGCCAGCCAACAGGTAAATAAATAATTCTAGAGAGTGTTGGGTGCTACAAGGAAAATAAAATGACCTCACAGGAAGATGGTGGAAAACCAGTGGTAAGGCTGGTTGCCCACCCAATATTCATTCATTCCTTCTTAACAGAACCCCTTTTTTGGTGGGGGGGACAAAATGTCCTAGGCTCCTCATAGCTCGCAATGTCCATGGAATAGTGTCCATGGGTTACAAGCCAGACAATGAGCTGCCACCAGAGGTCACTGGGTGGCCATCCAGGAAAGAGACTTGGCAGCTTTTCTCTTGGCTCTTTGAACTTAACCCCTCCCCCTTGTTCCTGCTTGAAAGGGGAAACCATCCTGTGACCTTAAGGACAAAGTCCATTGTACTCAGGACAGCAAAGAAACACAGACACTGATGACGCTGTGGTCCCTGCACCAGCCCTGAATGGCCCATTTCCAGGCTTCAGGTCATGTGAGAGAAACATAACCCCCTATCTTGTACCCATAACATAATGCAGCTGTTAACTGATATAAGTCTGATACCTCTGGCCTCGTCCTCTGCACTCCCCCGATCAGAGACTAACAGAGACATATGTGCAGTGGAAGGTGGGCTCTACATCCTCCCCACTCCCTGCTAAAAATGCTCCCATTGTCATCTAGATGGAGATTAAACTCCCAATGTCCCAGGCATCACCTCTCTATCCTTCCTCCCCTCCTCTCCATTTCCAAACCCTACTTTCTTGGTGGGGTTCTGAGACCTCATCACACCGAACCAAAGCAATCCATTTTCATTGCCATGCAATGTGTGTGGTCAGACCTCCATGGAAAGCAGGCTTTGGATGGCTCAGCCTTGAAGAATGGCTGACCCTCCCCTGGAGCTCACGGAGACATCACGCGTCATCTGCCAACAGAGAGGAAAGGCCCAGAAACCTCTGTCTCAGAGAACTGGTCCAACCCATCAGCAGACACCCATGAAACATCTGCATCCGGCACTGAACTTGGCATAAGGAATTCAAAAAACAAGTGAGGCAAGGCCTTATTCAGACGGGAGATGGTGCACAGGCATTGTGATTGATGCATGTATAATTTGCTAAAAGTATTATAGCATGGAATGTACCGCAGGCATTTAACCTGACTGGAGTGGAATTGGGAAGGCTTAGACATGGCTTCCTGGAGGAGGTGGAGCCTAGAGTCCTATAAAGGAGATGCACTAAAGTTCTCAGTAAGGAAGGGGCCCGAGGAGAGCAGTGGGGGAAGCATCTGGTTAGCGCATCATGGAGCTTCGGAGAAGGAGGGGCATAAATTAAAGGTTAGAGGGAGGCAAGCAGGCAGGAAGAGAGAGGAAGGGAAGTGAGCAGGGGCCAGATCACAGGGCAGCCCATGCACCACTCTCAAGAAACAGTCTTTGCCCCAAGGGCAATGTAGAGGCATTGAAGTACGCTTAGCAGTGAGGTGTGGGCTCCCACTGGCAAATGACAGATCTCCCTGGAAGCTTTGTGGATGATAAATTTGAGGACAACAAGACAAGACATGGCAACCAGGAATGTGGCACACCTACTCACTTAAGAGAAAGGAGGGGAGGAATAAGTGTTGAGATGAGATGTGCCAGGTTGAAGCCTGTCAGGGAGGCATCCGAGGGCCTTCTGCACTGGCAAGCAGCAGCCTCATTTGAGGCAACAGACATCCACTGGAGCATCAGGGTGGCTTCCCTGACTCCTCCACCTTCCCCAGCGTCCATGCATTAGAGTATGGAGGTCTCCAAGTGACAAAATTGCCAGAGCTCCAGGCTCACATCACATGTCTCCTGGTTTGCAGTAATCAAGTTCAGTGACAAATGGTGTTCTTGCATTACGCCTTGGAATGCCTATTAAACTTTTATAATATTAAACAATTAAAATCTTTCCTAGATTTAAGTCTGTGCTTTCTTCAGGAACATTGCCAGTGAGATAAAATACTCAGCGGCTCCTTATTCCCCAAACATATATTTGCCAATATGCTTCATGCTCTGTTTGATGTCAAAGCAAAAGCACCAGAGTCAGGCATCAAAAAAAATGTGCATTTTTCATAGCAACAAATAATACTAATATTTTTTCAAAACCTTATTTTTTATGAGACCACAATGGGTGAAGCCAAGCTCTGATAATGAGGAAACAGGATGTTTATGAGGATCTATTCTGCCTTTATTAGCGTAGAAGGTAGATGGTGACAGGAGCTGTAAGCCAATTCACAGAGATTGTAAATTTGCCAATGACTTGCAAGACTAATAGTAAAAATGAAAACGTAGTATCTTCTTGTGCTTGTGTGTTTTGTGTGTGTGTGTGTGTGTGTGTGTGTGTGTGTGTGTTCTTTATTGCCACTGAGCACCCAAGGCATGCCCACCCCCAACCCGCAAACCCTAATGAGGAGAGTAATCTTTGTTACAAATGAAGAAATTCACTCAGACTGGCCCTGTCTAGTGTGGCAGCCACCAGCCACACATAGCGATCTCTCACCTGAACTGAGGCCAGGCTGAACTGAGAAATACTGCAAATGGGAATTACACATCAAATATTGAAGACCTGGCACAGGAAATAACGTGAGCTAGCTCATGAATATTTTTATATTTTTGGCACATTAAAATAATATTTTGGATCTGCTGAATGAAATAAAATATATCAAAACTAATGTCACCTCTTTTTCCAACCTTTTTTAAAGCATGGCTACTGGAAAATTTTAAGTTACAAATTTGGCCTGAATTCTATTTACATTGGATGACAGTCTAGACCACAGAAGTCACTCAAAAGGCAGCCGGGAAGGCTGAGTGTGTAAAAGCAGCCCATCTCTGTGGACCCCTAACAACTCATTAGGTGTTGGTCCTCTAGGGGACCAAACTGTCAGGAAGCCCACGGACAGAACAGGTGAGACAACCCCAAGGTCCCTAACCCCCAGACCTCAAGCCGGCATTACCTCCCAGTGCACTGAGGTGCATCAAGTTGAAGGAAATAAAATTCAATAACAATTTTTATAGTGAGCTGATTTTGCTGTTGCTCATTAGTAGCTGAGAGCTAAATTAATTTGAGCTTGATTGTCCCCTAATTGGAGAGGGACATAAATTCAGCTGAATATGCTATTACAGATGACACCTTTATCCCGCACAATCACGTACTTCTACATTCACAATCTTCTGCACAAGAGGGGAAACGAGCTTTCAATAATTACAATAAAAATTATGATTATTGACCAAGAACACTGTAATGGATGGAAATGTGCTGGGTCGTAACATATTTTTTCAATAAAGACATTGATCAAGTCTTCACTGAGTTAATATGTTAAAGCCTGATTATAATGGCTCAGGAAATTACCAATTGTTATTAAAGAATATCAGCCACTTATTATGCCAATACATTTATAGTGCAATAATTTACCATTCTTTCCCAAACATAGAGAGAGAAAGAGGGAAAGGGAGAAAGGAAGGGCAGACTCTTATGGACATATCAGTGGTTTCTACACACCCACACATGTATCTGACTTTCTTCATCTAAAGTCACACCCATGAAAGATGTTGAACAGATAGGTTTTCAAAGAAAGCTCGAGGTGCAAAGGACAGAGAGAGAAAAGGTATTAAAACAAACTGGTTTCTGACTAGGCATCTTTGCAGAAAGTATGGCAAGTGGTATCCACACTTGAATTTTGCCAATTTTTTGACAGCTAAAACCATTTATTTGTAAAACTGAATGGTTTTGAAGGTGAAAACTGTCCACAAATTTGAAGATCAATAGTATAATTCACCCCAGCTGAGAAGTGAAAAGATGTGTCGGTAACTAAGCATGTCCTTCAAGCCAGGCCATCTTCTTTTTCTCTCTTGTAAGTGGAGAGCAACAATTCAGATGAGGTAGATTTGGCTAGAATGAGAAGGATCAGATTCTATTAGGAAATCAATTTTGTCATGATTGAGGGAGAGCTCCAGTCATGTGCTATGTTGGGCACCAGATAACGAAAATTCAACTAGAATGTACCCTTGACCTAAGGAACTTACATTTTTTGAAGGAGTAATACATTTTCCAAGCACATCAATTATAAAAGGCATAACATGCATATATGATAAAAAGTCTCTTCTCCTCTCCCTATCAGACTCTTCAGACACCCCCCCCCAAAACTAACTACTTTTATTACGCCTTATGTAGTTTTTCAGAGTTTCTTTTGCTTCTATGACATATGTAAACATATAGGTCTTATTTTTCTGTCCCCCTTACCATTTTTTTTCATAAAAGTAGTTTACACACATACACACACACATACCAAAGTGACTTTGCTTTTTGCATTTAATATCTGGAAGTTTCTTTATAGCAGTACATAGAGAACGTCTGCATTTTTTTAACTGCTTCATTGTACTGCATTATACAATTACTTAATCAGGCCCCCAAGGTTCACACTTGGGTTCTTTTTAATATTTTGCTATTATAAAATTTTAGGAGATTTTAAACTAGCACTGACATCATCCATATGAAATAATTCTCCACTCCTCTCTCCCTCCCTTCACTTTTTGTCATTCACTCATTTGCCCCATAAGCATTCACTGTGTGTCCACCTGTACCAGGTGCCACACTAAGATGTCCCAGCAGAGGTTGAAGGTTATGTCACATTGGCCCATCACAGCTCATTGAAGGAGGATAGACTTACATTTGGAGGCAGAGAGCAGATCATCCACAACCCACACTGGATTTTTTTTCTACGAAGTACTTGTACATAATGGTAGAACACCCAGCTTGGAGGTTCTCAAAATGTGGCCAGCTAAAAAACTTGGAGAACTGCTGACCTACTTTTCTGTGGACAAGCCCCCAGCACTGACATTCTATGTCCTGTGCTTGCAGTGGGAGAATATTCAGAATAGGAAATATCAGTCATCTGCACTCCCCTTCCCCCAAACACTCTCTTACCATTTGTAGGTACTTTTCTGCCCCATATTGAACACCCAGGCTGTTCCTCCTCAGGCTGACCAGCAGCCCGAGGTAGTGCTCTCCACTCTGGTATAGAGTATAGGTGTCCTTCTGCTACCAAAGACTGAGCAGAGCCCGCTACTCAGACCCCAGCAATAAGCTGTATGCTGAGAAGCTGAGTTAGCCAGAAATGTATAACCCTCCTCAACTCACAGCTCTCTAGGGAGGCCTGTGAAAAATTACCAATGATAATGACACTGAGAATTTCACTCCCCCCAAAAGCCTGGTAAGCAAGACAGGGCACAGAAGTGAGCCTCTGTGGGCTGGCCTGGCCCCAGGAAGTGGAAACAAAGGCATTCGTGAGACAGGTGCTTGGGGAGGACCAGTGGGAGTGAGTCAACACTTGCTCAGTATTCAACAAACATTTAGTGAGTGTCCGCTATGTGCCAAGCATTGTTTTAGCTGCTGGGGATACAGCAGTGACAATCCCAGCTCTTGCGAGGTCACATTCTAGTTGGAGAGATGGTCATTCAATAAATAAGAGTTTTGCTAAGTGTCAGTTGGTCAGCAGCTCACACCTGCTCACCCACTGCCCTCAGGCAATTACTGTGGCCAGATGACAGAGAATGAGGGACAGCAGGCTGGAAGGGGCCTTGAGGATGTGGTGGAGACATCAGCAGAATCCCACCTGCCACTGGTGGTTTGCGAAAGTCACAGGGCAGGCCGTTATCAGGGTAACCAGAGCTGGTACTTGCCACTAAGAAGTGAGCAAATGGGGCGCCTGGTTCGGTCAGTTGGTTAAGCATCCGACTTCAGCTCAGGTCATGATCTCATGGTTTGTGAGTTCAAGCCCCGCATCAGGCTCTGTGCTGACAGTGCAGAGCCTGGAGCCTGCTTCAGTTTCTGTGTCTCCTTCTCTCTCTGCCCCTCCCCCACTTGTGCTCTCTGTCTCTCAAAAATAAATAAATGTAATATTTTTTTTTAAAAAAACTGAGCAAATGATCTTGATGGGAGACAATGACCACTACAATTATAGCTACTACAGTGGACCCTTGAACAACTTGAATTTGAACTGGACAGATCCATTATATGAGGATTTTTTCCAATAAATACAGCCTAATCTTGTAAATGTATTTTCTCTTCCTTAAAATTTTCTTAATATTGTCTTTGCTATAGTTTAATTTATTGTAAGAATACAGTAGGGGCGCCTGGGTGGCGCAGTCAGTTAAGCGTCCGACTTCAGCCAGGTCACGATCTCGCGGTCCGTGAGTTCGAGCCCCGCGTCAGGCTCTAGGCTGATGGCTCCAAGCCTGGAGCCTGTTTCCGATTCTGTGTCTCCCTCTCTCTCTGCCCCTCCCCCGTTCATGCTCTGTCTCTCTCTGTCCCAAAAATAAAATAAACATTGACAAAAAAAATTAAAAAAAAAAAGAATACAGTACATAATACATATACCATACCAAATATGTGTTGGCTGACTGTTTACATTATCAGTAACACTTCTGGTCTGCAGTAGGCTATAAGCAGTCAAGTTTTTGTAATAAAGATATTAATCGGTAAGTCTAAGATTCCTAGGCACCCAGGGGGATAAAAAAGAAATACATGTATGCATCCTACATACAAATACGGACACGTTATAGTATAAGGATGTGTTGTAGTATAGGTATAGATACGTTGTTGACAACAAATAACTAAGTGCAATGAACACAAGTATGTGACAGCACTCTTTGTAATTACTCTGGGCCAGGTATTTCACAAGCATAATCTTCACAATAACCCTGTTAAGTAAAAATTATCATTAACCCAAGAATACAGGTGAGATCACAAAGGCTCAGAGAGGTCACCTCAAGTCACACAGTTGATAAAGAGGAGAACACACATTCCAGCCTGATTTCTAAGCTGGGGTCCCCAACCTCTGCTCTGCCTGAGGTAGTTCCACAAAGACAAACCAAAACCATCAAGGACAACCAGAATATATCTATATGGAGAGGACTAGAGCTATTAAGAGGTCTTGAGAGAATGCCAAGAAAGAGGGGCCATGCCCTACTCTCATCCTTTGGGTGCCCTTGTCTCTGCATGAATATCTCTTCTAGCATCCCTTCAATCTTCCCCACTGCTGGGCTGGGGTGGTGTGCTATGCCAGTCCCAGTTACACTAGGCCTCTTCACCCAGGAAATGGTATAGTACTTATGCCAGTATCTATATGCTTTGTATTTGTTACAGCTCAGTAGCAGCTCCTGAAAAGCACAGAACTGTAGAGGCAAGAATGAAGAAATATAATTATTCTTGACTCACACACTTATCCCCAGACACATTTGGTCAAGAAACAGCTTAATTCCCTCACGAGAGGACAGAGCCCCGGCTAACACAGGACGAACTTCATATCCCTGGCAAGGGCATTGGATTTCGGGCTGAGGGCTTGGGGTTGAAGGTGAGGAAAAATGACAAGCCACACACCATGAGAGGTCAACCATGAGTCTGTGGGCTTTATGACAAGCATGTGGCACAGTGGTTCTTTGTATGGAGTCTGCAGCCAGACAGTCTGGGTTTCAGTCATCACCTGGCTTGGACTGCTGTGTCTCAGTTTCCTTGTCTATAAAATGAGGATGACATTAGGAATGGTGCCTGCCTCAGACAATGGCTGAGAGAGTTAAATAGCTAATACTAAGAAGTGCGTGGTTAATGATGCCTGGCACATAGTAGCACTAAATAATTGTTTGCTGTTATTTGCCAAGACAGTAAATGGCCCCCAACCCTAACATGCCTACTTGAGGAAACATTAATCACCACCACCGCCTACCTATAACACTACTCTGGATGTTCAATCCACAGGCTTGTCAGGAGAGTTCCAGAGCCCCCTCTCAGCATTTCATGCCCTGACTCATGAATGCTGCCTGCAGCAATATATAATCTTAACCAACTGCCTCCAGAATTTTAAAAGCCATTTAGTCATTTGTGTTTAGAATATCATACAGAACTGATTTTAAGTTTAAAATATCTCATTGAGATCAGTGTACTATTAAAGAATTCATTATAAATTTTACTTTCAATCGTATTTAATAATATTCATAATATGTAGTCAAATTTGTACATATTTGCATTTACCAAGTGATGCACAAAGTTTAATTTACTCTAGATTAATTATGTAAGAAAAACGTGATTTGTTGACAATAAATTTCAAAGTGTTGCAATATATCAAGTTTGATTTGGGGACTGAATATATATTAAAATTCATGGCCACATCTGAACCAAACCCTGTTTCATGATGTGATGCAGAGAATTCTTGCAATGTGCACTTTAAAAGTAAACTCATTAATTTTTATAATTCTTGTGTTTTCCTTTTAGATAATGAGATAAAGGAGGCTTATTTCTTTTCAGAGTTTCTTTTTAAGCATATCTGCAAATAACATATTTTGGGTCAAGATACTCTTTATTCTGAATAAATGAAAAGCCCAACTGAATATAATCATGGCTTTACTTTCTCTTTTTAAACAATGGCTCTTGGAGTTGGAGAGCTACCCTGATGCACGACGCATGAGTGACAATCCAATGACTGCAATGTGCAATCAGATAAAGATCATCTCAAAGCACATTTGAAGAATTATCATCATGTTTATGCTCTTCATTCATTTCACATATTTCAACATCAATGTGCCTTATCCATGTTACCAGATGTATTATGGTAGTAAACAAAGTAAAACCAAGAACAAAAAGAATTTAATACTGGAGAGCAGTCTAAGTCACCATCATGGCTAATTTTCAAGGAGTCAAAATTCAAATAACCTGTTACACTTACTTGACTGCATATACTAGGGCTGTGTGTACAGCCGTCATGACCAACCGACTTGACCGTGAGCCCATTCATTTGATCCACAGCAATGGTGACGAGGGGCCTCTCAGTCACAATTGGGGGATACACAGATTTTTAAAAATTAAAGTTACTGGTTGGGAAATACTTCTTTCCTACCCATCCTGGATGACACTCCTTGCACCCATGGCCAACAACCTCCTGAGAGCCTCCCTCCTCTATCCTTTCGTGTCATTTTCCATCTAGATGCTTCAGCACCTGGACAGGTGTCTGCAGACAGGTGAGCCAAAATGGGGTTAGGATAAAACTGTCAGAGACAATGGTGACAGAGTCAGACACGGAACGAACGGTGACAAACTAATGGTGGTGTGTCATCTGTTGACCACCTGCACAGTGTCAGCGCCTCCTCACCTCCCATCTCATTAAGACCTCCTATCACCTGGTCTGTAAGGCGGGGATCCCTATGCCTATTTACAAACGAAAAACCTGAGAGTCAAAGCAATTAAGAGATTTGCTCAAGGCCACAACTATCCAAAATTTTATTTTTTAAAGAATTATGAGGAATGCAAACATAGTTACAATATAATGTAAGTAAAATTCTTGAAATATGATTATAAGCATGTCTCCATTTCTGAATGTATTTGGTTCCCATGTTCAGACAATGAGTAATCAAATAGGAAACATGTGTGAGTGTATGAGTGTACGTGTGCACACAAGTAAGAACACATATGGAAGTGTGTGCATGTATAAATGCATGTGCATGTGAGTGTGTGTACACATATGGGGGTATATGTGTGGGCATATACATGTAGGTATGCATGCATTCTTGTAAGCATGCTGTTCACACATGTGTGGATGTGTGTGAGCCTGTGTGTACATGTGTGTGTGAGTTATGTGTGGTGTTTGAGGTTAGGTTGGCATTGGTTTTAGATGGGAAAATAGCAAATTTATCAAGTGGTTCTCTTTGAGTTATAGAATGGGCAGCATTTAGGAATTTTATTCTGCTCTGCACATCTTTCCACTTTCTCTCTAACGCTCATATATTATTTTAACAATCAGAAAGGTTTGGGACTTTTTTTTCCTCCATATCCAGGCAACACATATTAAGCTGCTCATTCCCCAACCCCCATCACAGCAGGATGAGAGTTGGTCTGCCTCAGGACTGTCAGGAAGAAGCCTGGAGGTGAGAGGGGATAAATCATGCTGGGGAGAAGATAGAGTGATCAGGGAAGATTCTGAAAACAGTTATTTCTGGTTTCCCATCTTTGGACCCTCCCCAGCAGTTTCTGATTCCTCCCTCTCTCCTGCACTACACAGTCACTCTAGATTTCTAGAAGGCTCTCCCTCCCTATCTGTCTTCCCTCTCCTGGGAAGCTGAGAAGCCTGTGGATTCAAGGGCAATCCAAGCACCCAGAGTGCTGTATCTAGGAGCTGGGTCCCATGGTCCAAGGCATCTGGGCTGGTAACAGTGGACACAAAGTGTCAATGGGCATTTCTCTGCCCCAGGCTGTCTGTGGCCCCACCCCCTTCACCAACATTTCTGTCTGCAAAATGGTAGACCAGGGGCTCCGGGGCTCCCAGCTGCTGATAGCAGATAACAGCCCAGCACTGCCCTCTGTGGCATATAAATATGGTTTTTCTTGCACCTAAGAATGTGGTACATTTGGTCTCTGGGAAAAGCTTTTGCAGCTTGTTCCATTTAAAGGTAGAAAATGTTTGTTGTCCAAATGGGTGGCTTCCTGTCTTTGTAGGGGAAATCTACATCTTTCATTAGGAAACTTGATCCAATCCTGAGCATTCAGCATCTGATTCTCAGAGGGTAGCCCTTCTCCTTACCCACCTGGCCAGGGCTCAGAAACAGAAGTCTTTGTTTAGCCAGGAGGCACACTGCAGAGGCTTGATACAGGGCCCAGGGAAAGAAAGGAGCAGAGAGGCTTCTGTAGGCTATAATGTGTCTCTGCAGTTAGGCTGTGTTCTATAATAAAAAAATTGGCTGGCCTTTATCCTGGCCCCTGGGAGAGAGCCTCTAAACCTTTGGAATTCCCCTAAGTGATAGACCTGTCCATTATTCAAGGTGGGTACCTCAGACCACACATGAGTTTATGCTAATGAAGTGGCTCTCAGCAAGGTTCCTGGATAGTTTCAGGATGGGGGCTGGTTGTGCCCCATCCTTGGGATTAGAGGATTGGGGTTTAGAACCCAGTGGTATGGCCTAGCCTCCTTACTGGGAAGAAGAGGTGGGGTGGCAGTGGGGCGATATTGAATTCAATCATTTGTCCAATGATTCAATCAACTGTCTGCATAAGGAAACCCCAATAAAAACTCTGGAACCAAAGCTCAGTGGAGATTCCTGGTTACTGTGCCAGGAGAGTGCCACATTCTGAGTACATGGAAGCTTTGTGTTTGTGACCCTCCCAGACCTCACCCTATATGCATCTCTTTTGTCTAGTTCTGATTAGTATCCTTTATAATAATAAAACTATTATCGTAGTCTACAACTTTCCTGAGTTCCAGGAGTTACTCTAGTGAGTTATCAAACCTAAGAGAGGCACAGGAACACCAGAATTTGTAGTTAATTGGTCAGAGATGTGGGTGACCAGGGAGCCTCCAGGTTGTGTCTGCAGTGAAAGCAGGTTCATGGGGATCATGTTTTTAAGCTGTGAAATGTGACGCAACTCCAGATAGATAGAGTCAGAATTTCAGTGCAGATTTTGGCAGTGGCGGGGGGGGGGGGGGGGTCCTAACCTTGACCCTGGGACTTTCTAGCTGTGTCATTGCCATTTACTGTGCCATTATCTTTTCAATTCTCAGTGCCTACATCTGAATCATTCAAGGGAGAAAACACATGTAAAATGTTCAGAGCAGTTCTGGTATCTGTAGGCATTCATAAATGTTACCTATCATTATTGAGACCTACACCCTGCCAAGCAGCATGATAGGGACTTCTGTCTTTACCTTTCCTTATCTTTAGACTCCCAGTTGTTAAAGACCTCATTGTCTGTGTTAAGGTCTTACCCAATAGAGAATATTCTGGTCTGCCCCACCCCTTTCCACATCTTGCTGAGCACTGCATAATATTATTCTAGTAACTGATTTAGATATCATATATGCATATAAATAAAGTTTGGTCCTTTTTACATACTTATTTATTAGCATATAACAGAGAATTAGTTGGATGATATTTCAGCAAATCTGAAGAGGTATATGGAGGTGATTTCACCACAAATACAGGCTAAGCAGTACACAGAAAGTTCCTTTGGGGAACCCATGAAGCACTTCAATTGTTTTTCTTTTGTTTATAATTTTTAAATATATATATGTATATATATATATATATATATATATATATATAGAGAGAGAGAGAGAGAGAGAGAGAGAGAGAGAGAGCGCGCGCACAGGGGAGCAGGGCAGGGGAGGAGGGACAAAGGGAGAGAGAGAAACTTAAGCAGGCTCCATGCTCAGTGCTGAGCCCAGCCCAGGGCTTGATCCCATAACCCTGGGATCATGACCCAAGCTGAAATCAAGAGTTGAACGCTCAACCAACTGAGCCACCCAAGCGCCACAATTGTTTTTCTTTCACACCAAAAACAATTATTTTACACAGTTCAACAAATGAGTTCAACAACTGGATATGTATTCTTCCATTGTGCTAGAACTTTACGGGTATGACAACGACTCACCAAATGTTCATTAATTCTTTTAAGTGGTTGCTTTAATTCTAGGTAATGTGGAAACACAAGGAAAATATGTCACCCAAAATGCCATTATCACAGCTAAAATTGACAAGGACCAGAGTCCTACAGTCATCTGAGGGGAAACTTCTGTGTGAGAGCCTATCGGGAAAGGCAGACTCTTCTAAGGGTGAATAAGGGACACCTGCAGGAAGAACATTTTGAAGCTGGTAGAGATGGATGGTCTCTCTTCAGGGCTTCAAGCCCAAGGAGTATTTGAGTGTCCAAAAAATAGGCAGTCACCACTCAGAGTCTCTGGAACCAGGGCCCAAGCTAGAATCAACTGACACCAGTTGGAAGTGGCTTGCTCTTTCTTTCACAGGTAATGGAAACCAAAGTTCTACTGAGGGACGTTTTGTTGCCAGTCAAGAGACACATGAAATGCATATTTCGATGTCGTGCAAAAGGAAATAATGATGGTTTTAGACTCTTAGTAGCTGAAGACTCCTGCACCAGTTTAATGTTAAAAATTGGACACAATTGTCATCTGTAATTGACCACTGAGCCTAAGTGATGTCTTTCTAATGGTAATGTCAGGGTGGGGCCTATTTCAGCACCCAGAGTACAGATCCTTTTCCAGCTAACAGCTATGCATTTCAACAGGGTGTGGTTTAGAGAAATCTTTATGAACATATTCCCCGGGTTCTGCTGAGCCCTTCAAACCATTCACTTCTCTTTCAGACATTTGCAGAGATTATGTTTCTCAAGAACCATTAGTGAGTCCTTAGGGCACACACTCCAAATGCAGGGGGTTAAGGTGTGTTTGAGCTATTTCTTACTTGGACAGCTTCAGGGTGGGGAGCAACAGGTATTTATTCATATGCATTCCAGACACGGCATACTAAGTAGAGTGTTACAAAGAGCTTTGTTCCGAAGTGGGAAATAATTATGACTCTTAATTAGTTATGACAATTACATAAAAGTCCCAAAGGAGTCCAACATTCATCTTTTTACTGTTTGCACAGTGATGTATATGCAAGGTAAGACTGCAGATTCCACTAAGGAGAGCTGTGTTTGAAGGTGATGGTAGTCACGTGAGTACATAGAATTCTCTTCTAGTTACCTGCAACTTTTCCTCTGGCCCCCACCTAACCAGAACCCATTCTTCCTCTCACCTCCAGCTACAAAGAACAGGCAATCAAGGTGAGTGAAGAGGGGAGGGAAAGACCTCAGCAAAAGGAGAGGAGGATGGCCCATGACGACCTCAAGAAAATAGAGAAAAATTTCCAGTTGCTTGAGGATATCCATATTTGGAGCCACATAATGGTTATTTGGAATTCATATGCAAGTGAGATGTTGACCTTGTCATGATGGCACTCTTAATGTGTATCTATACATGGTATCTCTGCATCCAGTCACTCACACATCAGCATGACTGCCTTTGGATAGTCTCAGCAGTGATCACTGGCTTGTTAGACCAGCTCTGAAAGAGACACACGAATAAGGATGTCATCAAATAATTGTTCCTGTCAGAATAGCAAATTTCCATGATGGCTGCATAAAAATGAAAGTAAGACTCAGTAACTAAGCAGATATTGTAAATATCAGTGAAAGTCAGCTCTTTCCCTCCTGCCTTTGACATCACCTTGTGCCATTCCACACCCTAAGAGCCCAGTATAACACCCAGAGACCGTGGACCCATCAGAGCTCCTTAATCCAACTCATCAAGGCTGCTAATGGCCCCTGGCATGGGGTGCATGGGCCATATTGCTGTGATTCCAGGAGGCCAGGCGCCCAATGCTGCAAAAGCAGCCCAGCCAAACTGGGCAAAGTGGAGTTGACAAGAACTCACATCGAATTTGCATACATTTGCACAGCATGTCAGAAATACTTCTAATCTCAAACAGAGGTGGAGCTAGGGAAAAGTGGAAAGAAAGCAAAAAGGGTTTGGTGGAGGGGCAGACTGAGCCCAGTGAAGGCCCACAGTCTCCTCCCTAGATGACAGCTACATTTCTGTTTTAATGGTCTTGTTGGTGATCAGTGATAAAATTATCACCAGGTTCTTTTTCAGCTCTGCCTTCGGTTTCAGGTAATGGATGTTCTTGGACTGTGTGCTTCCTGCAGCAGCAAAGGGAGTTCTGATTAACATGTTTTCCTGCTGGAGGCTAACATGTATCTTCATATGCCTGGGTAAATAAGTAATTATAGGTTCCGTATAGGAAATTTATTACACTGTACTCTGATATTAACCTGTCCAGCAGGAGAGATTGGTAAACACACTGAGCCAGGCCTTACCCTTGTTTTCTGAAATGAAGGGGCATAAACCAAAATGTTTCAGTGAGGGAAAAAGGCAAGCCAAACAGCATCAGGCCTCTGCACACCATCTGCACTTTCACAGAGCACTAATGGGGAATAATTATATCGCTCCTGTGGCCCAGTAGCTGCAAGTGTCTGGAAGTGAGACTGGTTTTCCAGGCCTTCCCAGCGGCTGTTGTCTGGCAGGGGTGAAAATTGGAAGTCCGATGCTGAAATGGCTCATTAAAAGAACCTTGAAAAAGAGAGTTGCTTTTTGAATCTTAAAGACGGTAATGAGTAACTCAGCAGGCTGTGCAGAGAAAGCCTTCTCTTGTCCCTAAATTAATTTTCAGTGACTAGGGACCCAAGAGGAGCAGAATCTTTAAAGGTAAAAGAGACAAGGGGAGGGAAGGGGAGAAGCAGGGAGGGGAGGGGAGGGGAGGGGAAGGAAGGGGAGGGGAGAGATGGAAAAGGGAGGAGACAGAAAAAATATATTCTCTAGCTAGATGCTGATAAAACTTCCCCAAGACTGCTTTTCTGGAGGAACACTGACCAGCTGCTCCTTGCAGGAAATTTAAAACTGTCAAGAAGTTCCATTTATTGCTGACTGATGAATCGGCAAGGAAGGTGTGCTCTCTGAGCCTTAAGTAGAATTTCAATCCAGCCTGCCCTCTCTACTGACACTGAGGTCAGCGTAGACAGCAGATCAGAATGGGCAGGAATGAGTATGCTTATCCAAAAACCTTGGCCAGGAAAGGCAGGTCAAGCAGTCAAGCAAGAAAGAACTGGTCTTGTCCTGTTCTGACCTTGACAGAGACACCCACCTCTGGGCTTCCAAATGGAGGTCCACAAATTGACCCCTACAACTCATAGTCCTAATTCCAGTGGGTGCCTCTTTCCTAGCATGGGTTGATCCAGATGCCCAGCCACCTGGTTCACTAGCTACTGCCATTCACAATCCTTTCTCAGGGAACATAAGGTTTATCTGCACTATTTAGATTTCATTTCTTCTTGTCCATGTCTTCCAAGAAGCCTTCTAGAACATGCCAATCACATAGGATGATCTTTCCTGATACCCATATACCTCCTTACCTGAACCATTTATGGTGACGTATGCTCGTATGGCCTTGTTATATTATTATTCTCTTCCTTGTGTCTCTGATTTGTCTCCAACAAGGCTGAAATCCCTTGGAAACCCAATGGAGCTGTGGATCACATCCCCTCCCATTACCTATTATCTCAGCCCCTTCCCCACTTCATTTCTCTTAAGCCTCCAAAGTGAATTCCTCACAGCTTCTTCTAGTTACCACCCTATCTTTCCCATTATTGATGTATACACACACTTTGTTTCAGAAAGTATTTGACAAAGCTTGGAAAGATGCATTCAGGCTAAGAAAATAAATATTAGGAAATGAGGAAACCAGGGAAATGAAAAAATAAAGTGACAAAAAAATAAAACTGAAGCTAGGGATGTGTTGAATGAATTCACACAAAAACATGTGCCTGAATGTCCTATCATCTGCTAAAATGGGATGCAAATTTGACTCAGTTCCTCAAAGAGAGGAACATAATCAGAGGGAAACATGAAACGAGGCACAATGTCCATGTAATGAAAACATTTCCACTGCTCAGGGAAAATCATGCCTGGAATAAAAGCCTGAGGGAAATTTCTGTCCTGGATCCCACAATGGGAGCCCTGTGTGATAAAGTGAATAACAGGAATTAATGCCAACTTAATGCCAGACATTAGTTAGTGAGGGGAAAACAGAAGGGAACAGACAAGAAAGATGTCTGCCTTTGTGGACCTTGTATTTTACAAAAGGAAGGAAGGAAGGAAGGAAGGAAGGAAGGAAGGAAGGAAGGAAGGAAGGAGAGAGGGAGGGAGGGAGGGAGGAAGGAAAAGAGAGAGAGGGAGGGAGGGAGGGAGACAACATGTTCCTGCCATACTGGTCCAACAGAGAGACTGGGAGAGGGGTACGTCTTCCTCAGAGGATGCAGAGACATCAGCCAGGTGAAGATTTGGACCATTTCTATAACATCTCCCAGTTTGGCCAGAAAATCCAAACCCTAATTCAGGGAAAGCAACTCTAAGAATCTGTATCTGCTCCCACATCTTTATGACCAAGATTCTTGAAAGAGTTGCCTACCCATGCCCTCTCCACCCCTCCCCTCCCAGCTGTTCTTCAGCCCCTTGGAATCTGCCTACTGCCTCCAGAGAAACCATCTTAGTGGGGGCCAATGAAGCCATGTCACCACTGAAATCTGGTATTGATGATCATGACCTACTTGGAATTCCTTCCTTGGGCTCCGTGACTCCCCTTCGTTCCTGGTTTGCCTCCTACCTCTTCAGGGGCTCTCTCAACCTCTGTTCTATAGCTTCTCCTTCTTTAATTTGCTTCTAAGTATCAGCCTTCCCCTGAATGTTAGCCTTCTCACTCTGTATCCTCTCCCTGGGGAGTTCAACACACCCAGGGGCTCTGCAAATGACTCGCATGTCTGTACCCAGTTACAGCCTCTGCTGCTCTGTTAATACTCAGATATATGAGACCAAGGCACCTTTGTCTCAGTACATTCAAGCACTGCCTTTCCAACCTGGGCCCTTTCCCAAATTCCCTACACTCTTGTGGCCACCATCTACTTAGCTGCCTAAATCAGAAACTTGACTCATCCTTAACTCTTTTTCATTCTTCCCTATATACAAACCCATTGATTCTACTATCTACATGTGCCTCCTATTTATTACTTTTTCTCCATTGCCCACTAATACAAATTAATTGGGTGCCAATTACTGTCGGGCACTGTTTTTAAGCTCTCCACACCGTACGCGTGATGTGTCATGTAAACCACGAACACATGATGGAGTGAGCACGATTAGCTTCCACACTCCACAAGAGAGGGGACTGAGGCACGGACAAGTATGACTTGTGCCAGGTCACAAGGCAAAGAAATGTGAAGCCAGGATTCCAATCCAGATGACCACAATCACTTCCTGACCTGCCTTCCTGCCTCCCCTCCGGCCCGGCCCCTTTTCAACACAGTTGCCCTACAGTGTGATCTTTCTGAAACTCAGATCTGGGCACACTGCCCCCTGATTAAAACCCTCCCCTGGCTTCCTCTGACTTGAAAAATAAATTTCAATCTCTTGGTGGCTTCATGCCACTGGCCCACCCTTCCTACTCCCTACCCCCCCACACACCTAGACACACCCACACACCTATCATGTACCAGAATTGTGCTGAGATCACAGGGCAATACAAAATGGGGCTCCTGTTGTCAAGAACATGTTGAAAAAGCAGGGAAATAAAATGCACAAATGAAAAAATTAAATGTAAGAATTAAACCCAAGATTACAATTTAAAAGAGGTCACGGGCAGTGGACTCTCAAGCCAGACATTTAATATACGCAAAATTGCCTCTCCAAAAAGTTTTTTTTTTTCCCATCTCAAGCTGAGCACTTGTGAATGATCAGTTCAATTCTGGTTTAGTTTGAAAGATACTTTAATATTCCCATATTGTTCCAGTTCAATACTTTTAGAAAATGAATAGGCTTGGTTCTGGTTCAGACTGGCTTACTAGGTGTTGCTGTTTTGAAAAATCCTTGGTTGAATGCTCAGCTCAGTGGAAAAAAAATTAATTTGGGGCTCAGCTTGGTTCAAGGTTCGCAAATTATAGCAGTTCCTTGTGCTGTGGTTCACACTTGAGCTGGCACCCAGTTATGGATTCAGCTCGAGGGCCTGGTTTCCATGGTTGTCCCCCCTACCCCAGCTTTTGCAGCCAGCCAGTTCAAGAGTGTCTCTCCACTCTCTCCAACCTGGGGCGATGTTTGGGATATCCCCGGCTCAGCAGTGCCTGCCTGGAGCTGGGGACCCACCATCAGGGCATGCTGACGTCTCCATGCCACGGAGGGGCTGTACGGGCTTCCGTCCAATATGAAGCAAGCCTGCCCACCACCTTGGAACCGGCACTCCACCACCTCTTGCAGAGCTCTGCTCCTGTCACCTTGCCTCTGGGGCCTCCCATGAATATCCCAAAAAGAGCCACCCTTTGCTCCCCAGCCCCTCCTTCGTCTTCCCCACTTTCTTCATCTCTGCAGCCTTTACCAGCTACCAGGAACTATTGGCTTGCCCTCTGGCTCCCCCGCTAGGCTGTCAGCTCTGTGACGTCAGGATTTTTGTCTATCTTTTTCACTATTATATTCCCCACTGTTTAGAATAGTGCCTGGGATATAATAGAAGTCCATTAAATATATGATAAATATTGAATAACCCCCCTAAGTCTAAATATAGAGCTTATGATTAGAGATTTCCATGAAGGAGGATTTGGACTGAAAGCTGTATTTCTTTACACTACGAACAATGTCTTATTCTTAGGTTTTTTTCCTTTGGAATATCCCCTTCCCCCTCTTTCCTCTCCATCTCCCAGCTGTCTCCAACACCACAATGAAGAGAAGTATATGTGCATCAACAAGCTACTTCGTGCACCCCCAGTCTTCCATCTCCTTCTCATCCCCTCCTTTGTTAAAAAGGAGGCGTTCCTTTGGATCTTCCTAAAGGGAAGGCCTTTGCACCCCCGGTGAGCTGGGCTTCAGAGAACAGCGTGGCTTGCTGACTGGGCTGTACGCAAAGCAAGAGAGGGTACAGGGAAGCAGGCAGCTATAAGCCAGGCGCCCTGGGGACCACGTGCTGAGAGACACACAGCTCCCCTCAGACTCTCCCAGGGGTCTCGCCAGAGCTAACCCTTGGCCTTCCAGCTCCTGGGTCTGTATCCAAACAAACTGGGCTCTGAGCCTCTTCTACCCTCTAAAGTAGTTTGTCAGCTTTCAGTTACAGATTAGGTTTACAATGTATTAAAAATTGACAAAATACACAGCACTCCTAACACAGCAAAATTTCTTGGATGGTGGTGCACATATACAAGAAAAGGATATGAAAAGAATTGGAACAAAGGTCTGATCCATGCAGTAATAACACTCTTATTTAGGGATGCCTGAGTGGCTTAGTCGGTTAAGCATCAGACTCAATTTCCACTGAGGTCATGATCTCGCAGCTCGTGAGATTGAGCCCCATGTGGGACTCTGCACTCACACTGCAAACCCTGCTTGGGACTCTATTCTTATTTAATGACCATTGATCAAGTAAAGGTGTCCCTCTCCCTCTTTCTGTCCATCCCCCCCATGCCCCACCCTCACACACACAACTGTTTTCTCACCCAGCACTTGCAAGTCACTGTGATTATCCTAACTGAAGTCTGCAGAGCTCTCTAAAATGTTCACCAGAAATTCCTCTGGTAAAATTAAGACCACTAAACAAAATCAAGAAGGTCCAGAAAAGGGTAGCAATTTGCCTACTTACATTCAGTTTCTCTGTTGACCAGTATGGAAAGCAAATAGGACCTAGAAATGGGCTGATGTTTAGAAAATTATGTACATTTTTTCCTCTAGCTATTTTAATTATATTTTCTTTGATATCACATTTGCACTAGGGTGTGTCTAAGCATGTTTTTTTTTGTTTGTTTGTTTTGTTTTTTAATCTGTACTGACAGTGCAGAGCCTGCTTGGGATTCTCTCTCTCTGTCCCTCCCCCACTTGCACTCTCTCTCTCTCAAAATAAATAAATAAACTTAAAAAAATAATTTGATCGCCTCAAGATTTAATGGGTTTCCTGAATCTGTTTAGTTTCATCAGTTTTGGAAAAATCTCAGCCATTATCTCTTTCAGTATCGTCTGTTTCCAGTATTCTCTTTTCTCCTTCCGCAATTCTATCCTTCATAACTGCTAATTCTCATGTTCCCATCTCTTTGCCTCTCTAGACTGCATTAGTGGATAATTTCTTTAAATTTATTCCAGTTGACTAATCTTTTCAGCTATGTCTAATCAGCTATTAAATCTGTTAAATAGAATTGCTGAATTTTGACTATTATAATTTTCACCTTGAAAATTTGTATTTGGTCTTTGTCAAATCTGTGTGATTATTTAAAATCTCATGCCCCTGTCTTATTTTTGAAGTCACTTTGTTTATCACCCTAGACTTATTATTTTATAATTTGCGCCTTATAGCTCTGATGTCTGAAACTGCTACGGCTATGCTTCAGCTGTCTTGGTTTTTCAGGATTTTGCTCTTAGTGCTTTGATTCCATATGTGGTTTTGTAATTTTCTTCTCAAAGTAGAAGCTCATTTTTTTTCCCAGAATGCTATCTGTAAGGATTCCTTGAGGCCTAGGTTACAGGCGAGTTCCTCCAGAGATTTGTTTCCTTCTGCCAGGTGCCCAAGGTACAACCAACACTGACTTCAACTTAAAACTCCATTTTCCACGTGAGGTTTTTCAAAGCACCCATATAGTGAGAGTTCGGGCTACAAACCTATGAGAGGGCATTCATGTGTAGGAACACTTGTGGGAGAATATTTCCCTTCCATTCAGTGAAGGGCGGAGACAATGTTTCTTACTGTCCCCTGGGGCTTATTCATCCTTACCCTGAGGCTGTAACCATTTGCAGTCCTAACTTAGGATACTCAGAGTCTCCAAGTGGACTTCCCACTTTGGAAAGACGAAGTCAGCTTCTCCTTTGGGGCTTTTTTGGGGGTCTGTGTCCCATGCCTATACATATCAAGGGTCAAGTTCATCTAACCTGGCAAATGCCCACATGGGTCCACAGTACCTCTCGAATACCTACTTCCATTTAGTCTGTGACCTCTATGTGTCTTTGCTTCTTGCTAGCTCACCAATACCTTTTAAAATATTTTTCAATGGTTTAGCCAGCATTTTTCACTTCTTTTAAGCAGGAAAGTTGTCGTCAAGGTTTCTAGTCAGCTAAGCAGCTGGATAAGGAAGACACAGGGATGTCTTTACCATGCAGCCCCAGGGATATGTTAACATCCTGCAATTGGCCACAGGCATGTTCACTGAATATTGGCCTCTGGAGCTAGCCACCAGCCTGTAGCTAATGCAACACACCAGTGATCATGAGTGAAGGTGAAACTGCACTAAAAAGTACACTTTTACCTTTACTGAGTTATCTAAGGGACTGAAGATGGGTCATTAACCTGAACAGGATCCAGGGCCTGCATTATGTATTCAGTTCCTTGGGGTTAAGTGTATGAGGCTGAGCAGAGATATTCCTATCAAGGTCAGGAAAAGCTCCTACATCTGATCCACCTACTAACGAGAGGGCAGCTAGTGTACCATAGGGATTCCCAGGACTGATACTCGCAGCCTTCTCCAATCTAAGAATTTTACAGCAGCTTCTATCCAAAGTATCCAGGAAGGCTGTAATTACTGCTCCAAGAGGCAGCTCTCCAGACACCAAAAGGCTTTCTTGGGGCTTGGAAGAGCATAAGCCTTGGAAGAGAATGCAAAGCTAGAATTCTCAGTGGTGAATTTGAATGCAGTGCGGAGTCTGTGATCTCCACTGAGGGAGAACTAAAGAGTAACCAGGTCCTGGAGTCAAACAATGTCAACAGGGGCTGAGGGTTAGATACCTTTTTGAGAGACACATACCACCTGGTACTGTGCTCTGGTGTAACACAAAAAGACTGGCGTTAGCCATATAACCATGAGACTAGAATTGTGAATCACAGCCTGAGTGACAGAGATATACTTCTAGCACAACGTCGAAGGACTACAGAAGCTCTCCATCTTATGTGGAAGTGAAACCAACATCAAGGGTTGCCCAGACTGCTGGCATCTGTGCCATGTACCCACCAGTGAGCTGGATGAGGCAAAAAGGATGGGACACAGTTGTGAGCTAGAACCCACGAGATTCTACTGATGGATGAGAGCTGACCTTGTACCTTGGTCGTTCCAATTGTCTCACGCACATCCTGCCCTAAAGGGCTGGTCCTGGTCAATAAAAATAGTTGACATATCCTGTATGTTACTAATATGTCTACAATGGCTCTGACCACATTTAATCTTTATAACAATGCTATATGCTTGTGTCTTACTTATAAAGACTTTATTTTATAAAGAAATGGAGTCACAAAGAGCTTAAGAAACTTATTCAAGGTTATACAGCTCATATATATATGACAAAGTTCATATTCAAACTCAGGCAACTGGTTCCTGAGGCTTTGTTTTCCACTGCTACACTACAATGCCATATACCATGTAGGAATATTCTTGCAGAGCTAAATGCTGTACATAAGATAACTCTGTAGGTCAGTTGTGATAATCACTAAACACTTAGACTGTAAGTATTTCTTTTTAGAGGATGTGTGGATGAGTTTCAATTCTGTTAAAGGAAGATAAAGCACTGAGGGAGAAATTGGCATTGCTATAATTTGACTCCATCTGATTTGTAAATTACTATTAGTCAGGAACCCAGGTAATGATATCCAAAGCCTTAAAAAATATTGGTTCAATGGAACCCAAAAGGTATTAACAGTTTGGTATCACAATATTGGTGCTTACAAAGAAATCAATATGTAGTATAATTGTCTCCAAACATGGCCACAATTCCTCATCTTCAGCGACTCTCCTACTCAGACCTGGAGCCTATTTCTCTCCCTTTGAATCTGACCTGGCCTTTTACTTGCTTTGGCTAACATAGTGTGGTAGAAGTGATGCTGTGCCTGTTCCAGGCATAAGCCTGAAGAAAGACTGGCAACTTCTACTTCTGTGCTCTTGGAAGCCGGCAATCCTCTAAGAAACCCAGTGATACTGAGACCATCAGACTGTGAGGAAGGCTAAGCTAGCTGCATTTAAGGAGACATATGGAGGAGCCCTGAGGCACCAGATACATGAGTGAAAACTTCTTGGCCCCCACCCTAGCCCAGCCACTAGCTAACTGCAGCTGAATGGCGCCGTGATGGGGTAGAAACATCACCAGCCAAGCCCTGCCCAACTTGTAGAATCATGAGAAATAAAAATCATGGTTGTTTTAAGGCCCTACGTTTTAAGGGGTTTTATTACACAGCAAAAGATAACTAAGACAGATACATAGATTACTATGATAATACATAATATAGTTTGTCAAATCTGCAATAATATGCAATAATATGAGGAAGTTAGCTCAAATAAAAGTAGGAGACTAAAACCTGAGATGCTCTTGGTTTAGACCTAGACAGGTAAATTAGCAAAGTGATTATTATATTAAAAACATAGAAATGCATGAACGCCCAAGCATAAAAAATCCTATCCCATTCTGGAACTAAGGTCTGCCATTACTGAAGCTACCTGCCTGCCCCCAATAGCTACTGTGTAGCTGTGCCACCCCTGGCCTGGGCCCCAGTCTCTCTCTCACCCACAAAAACCCAGTAACTCCTAAAAAAAAAAAAAAAAAGAAAAAGAAAAAGAAAAAGAAAAAGAAAAAGAAAAAAAAAAGACTGATCCGTAATTCTGCATCTTGAAGAGGGAAAGGCAGGCCAGAAATGTCATGTTAATGAGGAGCTTCGGGACAACAATCAGAGACACTTTGGGTGTAAAAACCTGTCAATATTGGGACAAGATCAGTGAACAAAATATCTGTGAGTCCATAAAGCTGGGAGGGAAAAGAGAACATAGGTCAAATATTAAACTTTGGACCTAATCAGTTCATTGCTAGGATGCAAACAGAGGTATAAGAGAAGGAAAAGGGGAAAATCACTGATCCACTCTGGACAACAGCCCAAGATCAATGTAGACCCATTGTTTAGGGAAAATCAACAACACAGAGAAGGACCCACAAGTCACTGTCCAGTCTAGAGAGGTTCAGCTTCCCTTGGCTGTGTCAATAAGATGGGTTTAAATGAGGCAGTTTCCCTGGGCCCAGATTCTGTACAGCTTTCATCTGTAGGAAAGCACTTTCCAACAATGTCATGAGGAGGGCTGGGGAGGGCAGCCATGGCTGGGACATTGCTATGAGTGTCATATTCTTATCCAGTGTTGAGCAGCAGCATGAAGGTCATTGGCTAGGAGCTGCATCTAAAGATAACATGACTTTCATTTTAGAGTTCCCCTTCAACTCTGTCCCATTTCAGGGTCCCATTTCAACCATTTTCTGTACATAACTCAGTGGCTCCTTTTTAACACAATATTTAACTTGATAATGACTGTAAATGGAGGATAATTTTCCACGGGAAATATTCCATCAAAATGCAATGAAATAAGTCAAAGTTGGATTACTCCACACATAAATCTATTTCTATTGCCTAATTGATGTGCTGCTTCAAAATCTTCAACCTGTTGTTAAGTGTGAGTCTAACAAACACTTGCTTGTGATTGTATCTGATTTTTAAAAAATTTCGATGACATCTGTTCTGTCTGTTCTACAATTATTTTCTAATATTCTGATTCTCAAAGCAACAGAGACTCTCAGTTTGTCTTCTAATAAGTGAAAAACTCAACTATTTAATGAAGACCACCAAACAATGACCTCAGCACTTTCCAATCATCTTGCCTCTTTGTTACACTATTGAATTAACAAGAAAATTGTTCTATTTGGGCAATCCATAAGGAAAATCAGGTAGCCCTTAAAGTGAAGTGGATTTCTTGAGTTTGCCTAGACATAACCATGGATAGCAACTTTTTAGCACAGGGGATTTGGACAATGGGCTCCCATTATCAACCTCTCTCCTTGCCCATCTTTAATGTCTGATGGCAAAATATGAGGACATCCAGAAGATAAGGCAGATCAGAGAATCAAGGGAGGAAGCTTGGCCAAGCAGAAAGAAACTAGGTATTGGAAATGGATACACTGGGTTCAGATTCCAGCTCTGCATCTTACTAGTTGTATATACTTATTCAACATGTCTGTACCTCCATTCTTTCTTCAGGAACATAACATTTATTTGCAGAGTTGCTTTGAGAAGCAACTAGTTTATTGCAGATATTCAGCCCACCATAAATGGAACCGCCACTATTATGATAACGATTACTGACATCATCATTACCACCAAGTACCTGTAGGATTATAACTGTGCTACTCTCCAATTACCTCCAATATATTCTACACTATCTCCCCCCGCCGTCCACTCCTTAACACCTCCTACTCTATAATATCTATGCTTATTTTCCTACTAACTAAAGATCAAAATGACTTTGAACTAAGTCAACAGAAGTACATATTTAAATACATACATATATATTTAGCAGGGTGATTAGTACTGGCCAAAGTTACAGTCTCCTTATAACATTTCTAAAGGGCAACTTGTTCTCATGCATCAAGTGCCTTTGACAGCATATGCTGTTTACCATAGACATTCTATTCTTAACAGGTTTACATCAAGGACATACTAACAGACATGCACAAAAATTAAATAGTATCCATTTCCACCATTTTTCTTAATAATTAGGGTAGCTATTATTCTTTGCCACCCAAACTGGGACACTTCTGATTTGAAAAGGAAATGCTAGTAATCAATAAGCCAGGAGATAACAGGTATAAACCATAGTGCAAGATAGAAGCAATCTAAGTGTCCAGAAGGGAGAATTTGTAAAATAAAAACTATGTGACCTTTACAAAAGATGTTAAAAGAGAAAACTGTCATATGAAAAGACACACCTGATATATTAAAAGAAAAAATCAGATTGCAAACTAATATGCACAATATGGTCACACTCAAAATACACATATGCTCACATCACAGACACACCCCCGTAATACTGGGACAGGGGACACCATACTAACAGGAGTCTGTTACGGGGGTGGCAATTTAGGTCATTTGTATTCATCTACATTTTGTAAAAATTATATGATGGAAATCTGAAATTTCCAAAATAAAAGTTATTTACAGTTTCTCAGAGTCAGATATGGTCATTAAAATTCCTGTCTCAGAATATAAGCTGTTCTCCAAAGCCTGAGGTGAATTTTCTAAGAATTTGAATCTTCCAGGACTGAAATATTTATGTTAAGGCATTAAGCAAAGCTCAACCTCACTTCAGCATGAGTAACCATTTGTCCCCAATATCAGTAATAAAATTCTTTCTGATATAGGTGACACACTGAAGCCCATAAAAGTGCACTCCATTACAATCCCAGATTCCGGCCTCTGCAAATACCCCAAATGTTTCCTATACCTCTTGGTATATGAAAAACACACCTTGCAGGGAGCACCTGGGTGGTTCAGTTGGTTAAGCACCTGATTCTTGGTCTCAGCTCAGGTCTTGATCTCAGGGGCCGTGAGTTCAAACCCTGTGTTGGGCTCCATGCTGGATGTGGAGCCTACTTAAAAAAAAAAAAAGAAAGAAAAAAAAAGGACACTTTGCATGACTCAAATGGGTAATTATTTCTGTACACCAATCCACATGGGGGTGAAATCAGGCTATTTCAGTGCTCTCTTTTTCCATCCTCAACACAATTCTCTGTGAACACACAGATTTGGAATTTCAAATCAGCCACTGCCACCACACCAGGAATCTGGAGGAGGCGACCTTCTAGCACACAACATAAATACCTCTGTAAACCTCTGGTCACCATGAAATGCCTTAAGTAAAAAAATAATAATAATAATAAAAAATAATGAGCTCATACCTCCGAGGCTCCTTCCAGCTTAGATGAATAAGACACCACAGAACAAAAGGTAAGGGTATTGTGTCCATTTGACCAGCTTAGAAATACAGTTTCTAATGAAAGAGATGAGGGAAAAAAATTTAAGGGCAAAAAGGGTCTTCTTTAGTAAAGGAAGCTTCACAGCTCCCTAGACTGTATGGCTCCTACAGAACATTCAGCCTCACATTGAGGGACTGGGGAAAAGAATTCCTCAAGATCCAGATTCTGCAATGTGCAACCCACCCTTAACCTGAAGAGTGAGCAAAAAACCACCGAGCAAGGCCAACGGTGAAGGTGAAGGTCAAACACATGGAAAAATGAGAGAAAATACAAAACAAACAAAAAAATAGCTTCCAACAGCTCTTAAAACACAGTATAATCAGACCAGATCTCATACAACCCACCAGAGGCTGCAGTCAGAATTCATCTCAAACCAAATTCCTTCTCTCCCCACATAAGTAACTCTTGTTGGGAAAGATTCCATCATTTCCTCCTTATCTCAAGTTGGGAACCTCCAAGGCACCTCTGCCCTTGTGCCCTCATTCTAGCTTCCGGAAGGAGCCAACTCTTGCTAACTCAACCTTGATAACTCCTTTCGCCCATCCTACCCCTGTCCCTGCCCTAGTTACTTCTCACTAAGGGAACTAGTGCAAGACAATGACCCCTAAACTAATTTCGCATTTCCTCTCCCAACCCACAAGCCAACTCACACCACCCTACTACATCTGTATTCTTTTTTTAATTGGGGTAAAAACTACAAAAATAAGATTTGCCACCTTAACCGTTTGTAAGTGTACAGTTCAGTAGTGTTAAGTATGTTCACAGGATCATGAAACACATCTCCACAATTTTTTCACCTTGCAATTCTGAAACTCCGTACGCATTAAACAACAACTCCCCTTTTGCTTCTCCTGTACAATCCCTGGAAACCTGCATTGTGCTTCTGTGAGCTTGACTACTTTAGATATGTCATATAAGCAAGATCACATGATGCTTACCTTTTTGTGACTGGCTTACTTTGCTTAGCATAATGTCCTCAAGGTTCATCCATATTGTAGCATGTGATAGGATCTCCTTCCCTTTTAAGGCTGAATAATATTCCACTGTATGTGTATACCACAATGTGTTTACCAACTCACCATCAGTGGACATTGGGTTACTTTTACTTCTTGGCTATTGTGAATAGAGATGTGATGAACATGGGTGTACAAATATCTGTTCCAGGCCTGCTTTCAATTCTTTTGGCCATCTACCCAGAAGTGGGGGTTGCTGGCCCATATAGTAATTCTGTTTTGAACTTTCTGAGGAAGCTCCATAGTGTTTTTCTTAGTGCTTCCACTATCTTACATTCCCACCAACAGTGTACAAGGTTTCTAGATTTCTCCTCATCCACATCCTCACCAACACTTGTCTTTTTCTGGGGTTTTTGACAGTAGCCATCCTAATGGGTGTGAGGTGGTATCTACTGTGGTTTTTAAATTGCATTGCTCTGATAGATGAGTGATATTTGAGCATTACATCTATCTTTTTGTTCCCTATCTCTGGTCAAACTCTTTCCCCTCATAGAGGCTGCCTAATGAATAAGGTACAAATCCATTCAAGGCTTTGCATAATTACACCACATATATCTTATTTCATAATGTTTCATTCCACATCAGCCCCATTAAATGCCTCATCATACTCCAAACAGGGCCCATACTTTCTTTTCCTCCTACAAATATGTACACCCCAGACAGCATCTCCCCTAAGAGGAGTGCTACGTTGGCACAGTCAGAAAACTATTCCTTCAGCACTCCGTGCTTGCTCTTATGGTATGTGTCACATTTACCTTTTCTACACTAATGTATTCCTGGGTCCCCTCTTACACCCTGAACAGAAAGTTCCTTAAGGCCCTAGATTGAGTCCTGTCAATCATCAGTCTTCCAAGTGCCTAAAACACTGTAGGCCTTCAATAGTTCCGAATAAAGGACTCAACATTTTAATGTGAAATCAGCTAAGCACATCAAAACATCTACAATTTCAAATCAACAGTGGCATTCTCTTTTTTGTATGTGTTGAGAAGAGGGGGAGATGGGACTGGGGAAAGATTTTAGTTTTTAGTTTTCAGTCATCTAGACTCATCCTAATTCTCCTGATCACATTATTTAGCTTCCAATTAAAAAAAAAAAAAAAAAGATCTTTCTGAATGCCAAACAGAGCCCACGTCGAGTAACTGAACAGCTGGCTATTTCATTTACCCTCCTAGTGGCTACAAGCTGACATTTCAATACTCCTTCTTCCTTTCCAAATATTAACCACGTGCAGCTGGTCATTTGGGTTCTGAAACATTTGATGGAGCACACATTTCAAATACAATTCTGGAAAAATATTCAATTACTTCATTTTCATTTTACTCACTAAATAGTAGCTTCTCTCTCAAGTTCAATTAAACTCACTTGAAATTAGAATTCACAAGAATGCATTTCATTTAGATTTACTGGAAGATGTCAGGCACTAGCTAATTGGCCTTAAAGCAGCATAGCCATGAGGTCTCACCCAACTGAGCTCTCCATCTTTGCCATATAGCTGTTCCTGTTAGACAACATTGATTGGATAGCTCTTTGAGTATTTGGGGCCAACCAGTGGTGATACAACACTCTGAAAAATAAATTAGATGTAGATTTTAAATTATTTGTGTGCACCTTACAGAGAGCTTCAGTCTGGGTCTATCAATGGTCTATGTTCCGTAGCCTAAAAATTCTCATTTGAATGAATGGAGAATTTTGCGAGATAATTCAACAAACGTTTACCAAGAACTGTGCCAGGCACTGTTCCAGACACTTCCTTTGGTCAGCAAGCCTATTAAATTCCTTCTATTTGTCAGGCATTTTGCTAGGCACTGGGGATTCCAAGTCACGTAAGAGATGATTCCTCTCCTCAAGGAGTCTAGGAAATGGTTCAAATTTGTGCTTGGTGACTGTGGAAACTTAGTCTTTGTATTCCATTGTTTGTTTGTTTGTTTATTTGAAATTTAAATCCAGGTTAGTTAACATATACTGTAATAATGATTTCAGGAGTAGAATTTAGTAATTCATCACTTTCATATAACACCAGTACTGATCCTAACAAGTATCCTCCTTAATGCCCATCACCCATTTAGCCCATCCCCCCAGCCAACATCCCACCAGCAATCTTCAATTTGTTCTCTGTATTTACGAGCCTCTTATGGTTTGTCTCCCTCTCTGTTTTTTATTTTATTTCTGTTTCCCTTCCCCTATGTTTATCTGTTTTGCTTCTTTTAAAAAAAAATTTTAATGCTTATTTTTTGAGAGAGAGACAGACAGAGACAGAGACAGAGTGCAAGATGTGGGAGGGGCAGAGAGAGAGGGAGACACTGAATCAGACGCAGGCTCCAGGCTCTGAGCTGCCAGCACCGAGTCCGATGCAGGGCTTGAACTCACGAACTGCAAGATCATGACCTGAGCCGCAGTCAGACACTTCACCAACTGAGCCACCCAGGTGCCCCTCATCTGTTTTGTTTCTTAAATTTCACATATGAGTAAAATTATATTTGTCTCTCTCTGACTTATTTCACTTAGCATAACACATTCTAGTTCCATCCACATTGTTGTAAATGGCAATATTTCATTCTTTTTTATCAAGTAATATCCCACTGTGTGTGTGTGTGTACACCACATCTTTATCCATTCATCACTCAGTGGACGTTTGGGCTCTTTCCACACTTTGGCTATCATTGACAGCACCGCTATAAACACTGGGGTGCATGTGCCCCTTCAAATCATCACTCCTACATCCTTTGGATAAATACCGAGTAGTGCAATTGCTGGGTCATAGGGTAGTTCTAGTTTTAATTTTTTGAGGAGCCTCCATACTGTTTTCCAGAGTGGCTGTACCAGTTTGCATTCCCACCAGCAGTGTAAAAGGGTTCCCCTTTCTCCACATCCTTGCCAACATCTGTTATTGTCTGAGTTATTCATTTTAGCCATTCTGACAGGTGTGAGGTGGTATCTCATTGTGGTTTTGATTTGTATGTCCCTGATCACAGTTTATAGTTTTTAAAGAGTCATTGTAAAGCTGAAAATTAATCCAGATTTCCTAGAACAGTCCAATTTCAAATAGTTGGTCCTAGACCCAATTAACAGATGAGATCACAGCGTCTCAGCTGTTACTATGGTTAGAGCAAAGGAGATAAAATAAACTGACTCCCATTTTTTTCAGGCTATGGTCATAATGTGAAATTTGTAAATGTGTTGGGATTAACTATTTGGTAGAAATCGTGGTATCAACTATCTTTATAAAGAGTGAAACTTCTAATCACTACTTATTATTTATTAAAGAAGAAACGTAAAAGGAGGAAGGCAATTCATATTTATTAATAACCTACAATGTATTATACTTGGCATTTTCTCTTACATCAGGGGTTTGTAAAGGATCAGATGGTAAATATTTTAGGCTTTATGGGCCATGTGATTTCTGTCTCAACTACCAAATTCTACCATCATACTATAAAAATAGCCAAAGGTGAAAAACAAATGGGTGTGACTACATTCCAATAGAACTGTATTACAAAAAGATGTGAAAAGCCAGGTTTGGCCTTTGGCCCTGTCTGCCAACCCCAGTTTTACATCATCTCCCCTCTCTGTCCCTTGCTTCTACAGAATGCTCCACCTGAGAAACCCTTCCCTGTGCCTCCATCTAGGTATCTTCTACCTGTGCTCCCAAGCACTGTTCAAGTCCTCCTTCTTCCTCTACAGATGCAAGTTTAAGAAATCTTTGGAAAGTAAATAGCTTTTCTACAGCACTTTTCCAAAATGTTTTCTTTCCTGCAATAATCTTTCAACATAAGCAGTGCAGGCATTCTTATTCCTGCTGAACGAGAAACGGAAGCAGACCATCTTGAGTATCAGAGGCTGGGCTTCTTCCCACCATGTCCAGAATGAGATATGGGCACCAGATCTCGCTTCTCCAGGGGCTGCCCAAGAGGCAGGCAGCACTGGGAAGAACAGGCTGGTGAGTGCCTCCACAGACAGGAGTCTGCAGGTTCACCTTCCCTCTTCCTGCTCGAGAATGACTGCTCTGATGCACAACAGTTTGGCCTACACAATGGGAAAAATGACTACTTTACATTGGTTTGTTCTTGGTTGTGATACTGAGGCCAGCTTGGCAAGGTGGCATCTGCCTTTCCTCCAGCCTGACCTCACTTCCTCTCCCCTACATTCTCAGTGCCCTGTGAATTATATTCCTCAATTACATGAAGGCATAAACCTGGCCTTAGGCTTTGTTTTCCAGGCCTTAGGCTTTGTTTGTTTGATGCTGAGTGAGAAAACTTGGGAACAGGAGACCCTCAGTCTAAGACTTTGGAGATGGAATGCCCACTGCTGGCAGACAACTCTCCATGAGTCTCTGTTACAGACAACATGGCCCTGCTGAGCAAGAGATCAAGGATTTTGTCTTCTGTCCGCATCCATGAAACTGTCAGGCTAAGTGGTTGGCTTGTGACTCGAGTCCAGTCTTACTCTTCAGAGTTCCTGACACCCACCTGTCTGGTGACCACAGGATGGTAGTAATCCCTGGCACACAGTCACATCACAATTAGTAAAGCTTTCACCTGATTGAGATGAGGTTCAGGTAAAGCACCACCTTGAAAGGTCAAATGGCTGCATCACTTGATGGATGGGGATAATGATAACTAAAAACGTAATAGTGTAAAATGGTTATTTTGAAGGCATTGGAGGCTCTGCAAAAAGAAAATTAAATGGGGCATCTAATTGCCAATTTCAGGCATCTTTTAAGAGAGTTTAGACTCTATGTCATTTTAAAAGACACTGCAATTTCAGGCAGACTGTGCAGAAAATCAGGCCCAGGATATGATTTTTACATATGGCAGATCTGCAAAGGAAATTAAATGTGCAGCCTCAGCATGTCTCCTATGTCAGCATCAGAGTCCCAGTTGGTAAGAGTGGGATTGTGAAACCTGGGATGGGGACATTTTTGTGTTTAAGCCTGAGAATCCTAGACCCCCTGGGCCAGTATAGGAAGCCTCTCCCCACTGCCAGAGGGAAAAAAGCCCCCTCCCTCCTCCTCAACCTGCCTGGAGACCATGTACCAAGCATACCTAAAAGAAAAGATGCCTGGCAAATGGCATTTATTCTTCTCTAGATCTGTCTGCCTACTACCACTCATGAACTCTAGGTTAATAACCAGTTCCAGGACTTACCACAGTGTGAGCAGGGATATACAGGCCTTATTCCAGGAAGTAACAGACTATACACCAAAGGATCTACAGGACTTTGCATGTGTGCAGAAGTGAATCTTGAGGGTGACAGATCACATACAGGGCAGAGTAAAAGGACAGATAAGGGACAGGTGAGGGGTACCATCTCAGACTGGGGATCCAATGAGCTGACCAGGACACCAGAAGCTAATCCTAACATCATGCTGGGAAAATTCCTAGAAACACTGGAATTCTGGTGGCCTAAACAGATGAGGTGAAGACATTGGACCTTCGTTGGCATAGCTCTGAAGAAGGGGTCAGAAGGTTCAGAGAGGTGAACTGTTAGAAGGGATTTACTACATAAAATCTGAGTCTCCACCATGTGATTAAATTCTCTGGGAGAGCTCACTTCTTCAATATGGCAGTAGGAAATGTACCAATGAAGGGGCCCAAGAATTGTTGAGATGTTTTATGGTGGTGCCCCCTGTCAACAGGAGTTGCCATGAATATACAACCATGGAACAGAGTTCCCTGATATAAAGAGGATGTTGGGATCCCAGAATGGTGAAGTACAGAAAGCAGTACTTGACAAGGAGAGGAAAGTTTGACACAATTACTATAATGTGCAGCAAGGCTGGAGTAGCATTTGAGGTCCCTTGACCAACAGCGGTCTATGGTGTTAGGTGATAGAGCATGGTGTTCCAAGAGGCAAGTTGGGAAGCTTGACTAGGATGTTGTTTGATTTCTATAATAAAAAATAAACACACACACAGATACACACAAGAGCTGGTGAGCAGCAGAAGACTAACATCAACCACAATGGAGAATTAGAAACAGTTCTCTTGTCTCTTTTCCAGATTTAAGCCAGTTCACAGATGCAAAGCTCTATACTCAATGTATACATTAGCCAAACCCTAGAATCCCTTTGCTGTATTGTCTATTACTTCCTAGAATAGGGCCCATTCAGCCCTGCTCACACTGTAGTAAATCCTGCCCATGGTTATTGGTCTGGCAGACACGAGGGTAGTGAAGGCAGACAGAAAAGGAGGCTAACTCTCCTTGAGGAAGAATTCTACACACTAGCATAAGTATATGCAGAAAATATACCTCTCCTTCCTCCTGGAAAGAGACTTGTGACCATTTGCCTGGGTAACTTAGCCTCTGAGAAAAGGGAACATCCAGAAATTTAAAGAACTGTTAAATATAGGGTCTGAGCCAACACGAATACAAAAGGACCTAAAACATGCCACCATGATATTTTGGTTAGAGGACTTACTTAGCCTAAGTCACAGTGGTCCTAATGAGGCCAATGACTCACACTGTGGTTAGTTCCCCAGTCACTAAATACGTAATTGGGTTAGATACACTCACTAGCTAGCTGCACCCTCACATTTACTTGCTGACTTGTGGAATAGGAGCCATTGTAGTAATAAGGGCCAAATGTATCCCCTGTCAGTGCCCCCTTTTCTACCAAGATAATAAATTGGAAGCTATATTACATTCCTGAAGGAACCAAAGAGATTAATGCCACAGCCCAAGACTTGAAAGAGACAGGGATATTGGCCTGCATCATATCTCCCAATTTACCTGACTGGCCTCTGCAGGATCCAGATGTATTGTGTTTGATAACCACAGGCTACTGTAAAATTAACCAAGCAGTAGCCTCAATACCAACTGGTGGACTAGATGTAATATCATCATTAAAGCAGGCCAATATGGACTCTGGTACTTAGTATGTTGCTACTGAGTTGATGAGTGCTTTTTGCCTTTCAATACCCATTAGAGATAGAATCAAAAGGAATTTTGACTTATAGTACACCTTCACCATAATAGCTTTAGGGCTTGTTAATTCTTTTGTTACAATCTAGTCTTCTGGGAACTTGACATTCTCTAGAATAACACATTGGTCCATTATTTTGATGATTATCACACTAATTGCTTTGGGGAGCAGGAAATGGCAATATCTTAGATATTTTAATAATAAGATACATGGGGAATACAAGCTGGTGCAGCCACTCTGGAAGACAGTATGGAGGTTCCTCAAAAAACTAAAAATAGAACTACCCTATGACCCAGTGATTACACTACTAGGCATTTATCCAAGGGATACAGGTGTGATGTTTTGAAGGGACACATGAACCCCCATGTTTATAGCAGCACTATCAACAGTAGCCAAAGTATGGAAAGAGCTCAAATGTCCATCAATGGATGAATGGATAAAGATGTGGTGTATATATATACAATGGAGTATTACTTAGCAATCAAGAAGAATGAAATCTTGCCATTTGCAACTATGTGAAGGGAACTGGAGGGTATTATGCTAAGTGAAATCAGTCAGTCAGAGAAAGACAAAAATCCTATGATTTCACTCATATGAGGACTTTAAGAGACAAAACAGATGAACGTAAGGGAAGGGAAACAAAAATAATATAAAAACAGGGAGGGGGACAAAACAGGAGACTCATAAATACGGAGAACAAACTGAGGGTCACAGGAGGGGTTGTGGGAGCGGGGAATGGGCTAAATGGGTAAGGGGCACTAAGGAATCTACTCCTTAAATCATTGTTGCATTATATGCTAACTAATTTGGATGTAAATTTTAAAAAATAAAAAATAAAACAAGTTAAAAAAAAAAAGATTTGTGTGTTCCCTAAGCTCAGGGTTCCTCTCCTTTAATGCACCCCCATGTGTGCAGGTATTACCTGACTCTGTGTCACCCTGCAGGAATTAGTCTTTGGCAAACTGGTATAAGAAAAAACAGCGATACTCTGGCAGTTGCTATTGCTGTGAATAATAAACTGTTCTTTGTCCCTGAAAAAAAATAATAATAAGATTCACACATGTTGGAAAATGAGATATAAACCCCAAAGATACTTGGGGACTACCAAATCAGTGACATTTCTAGAGCTTCCAGTGCCTTGGGGCATTCCTGGACATGCCTCTCAGGAAGAAATCGGTATATCCTGTATAGCTACTACTACAAAAGCAGCAGAGTACCTGTTAGAATTCTTGAATTTTGATGCAGCACTTAGCACAATTGGAAAAACTCAGGTTTATTTATCTGGTGACTAAGAAGGCTGCCAGAAGAAGAGAAGACCCCCATAGCATGTTCAGACTGTGGTACAAGCTGCCTGCCACTTGAATAGCATGTTATAGCAAACTGGGATAACATGTGGGATCCATGTGGATCAGGATACAGGGCTAATTCCAATATGAGATCTACAGTACAGACTTGTAGAGTTCTGAAACAAGACCACCTCCTTTGCAGCAAAGAACTACTTTGTTTTTAAATAGCTCCTTGTGTGTAACTGAGTCCTAGCTGAAACGAACAATGACCTTGGAACACCTGGTAACCATGTGACCTAAGCTGTCCATCATGAGCTAAGCATGACTATATCTACAGTGTTTTAAGGCCAAGATGGAATAGTAGTATTCCTTAGCTCATGATGTTGCCAAGAAATTAATTCCTTTCCCTTCCACTTTAACTCTGATGGACTATTCCAGTGGTTCTGTATGGCCTGTCCAGAGATGTTTTATGTGACCAAGGAAGTAGCTCTATCTTCATGTGATGGTGTGGCCAGCTTGGTAATAGACACTCTTGTTTCTACTTTGCCTTCTTCCCTTCTTCATGTCCTTTCTCTCTGACACTCTGTCCTGAGATTGCAGCCCTTAAGAAAGTATTAGCAGGTAGATTTCTGCTAGGTGAGACTGCTACATGGGTCCTGATCTCCAGGAGGCAGTGGGTAGGAACTGGATTCCCAGCCAGAGTTAGGGTCCTAAGCATCATGTGTGGACTGAGCCCTACACAAACAGCTTGGACACAGACTCCAAACAAATCACAGGCAAGAAGGACTACCATAGCAGTCCAAAAATCCAGAAAAGAGAAACCCATCCTCTGCTGTCTCAGTAAGAGGTACACAAAGGAAGTCAGGTGTGGGGGGAGCAAGGAAGTCATGGGTCAGCTATCATTTAAGACCCAGGCCAAATGCTGGCACCTCCCCTAAGAAGACTTTCCTTGCCCTCTCCGTCTCCTCCTCTTAGGCTGGAAGAGATGTCAGTTCTCTGTGATTCCTTCATGTAGCTGGATCCACACATTTGCCTCATGCAGGATTGTCTATTTTCATGTCTGCCTCATATCATTCCACTGCTCAACCACAATGGTTACCAATTTTACCCGGAGAGAAGCTGAAGTTCTTACAGAGGCCAACAGAGCAATCTGTACTCTGTTCCCAAGCCCACCTCTGACCTCTCCTCCTTGTCCACTCTGTTCCACTCACATTTCCTATCCCTCCATCAATGAGGCACATTCTTGCTTTAGGATTCCATGCCAGTACCCTCTGTCTGAAGGAGTCTCCCACTGGACATCTAACTCTCTCTCCTCCTCAAAATTTTGTTTCCATGTTACTTTCTCAGGGAGGTTACCCTAACTACACAACTTAATGTGAATGCCTACCTACCTTCATGCCCTCCTTCCATAGCAATCCCAATCTCCACTGTAAACAAGATGGCAGCCCCACACCTCTCCTCTGTAGAAATGGCTCACCGACACTAAGGATGTTATAGGGCACAAAGGTATTAACACCCAGTCCCTCAACCTCAGGAACAAATGCATCCTAAGACTGGAGGCAGCCATATCCACTCATGATGATAGTCCTTGCCCACATGAATAGGAGGGTTCTAAGAAGCTATGTCTTATTTGGTCACAACATGCCTTCAGCCCATACCCTACCCCACCATACTGCAATGACTTCTCAGTACTTAAAGACTTTCCATTCTTTGAATTTGCCAGACTTTTGCCATCTGCTCTGGCAGGGAGCAACTTTGCTATAACAGTGTTCACCTGTTTGTTCTTCCCTCATGCACAAGAACTTTGGGAGTTGCAGCTACCTCTGGAGAGGAAGATTGGAAACGGAAAGTTTCAGGAACTGCATTTCCTCCAGTCAGCATGTAAGTGGGGCTCATCTCTAGTGGTGCTCGTAGGAGACTCCCATTAACAGTAATGGATCCTCTGGATGTTTCAAAGGCAGAACCAGCTACTGGATTCAAGCTCCCCCGGTGGGAGGGAAGGCATCTGAGCTCACTGTCTGGGGTGCAGAAATCATTCCCCTTCATTCTGTAACTCTGCCTCCTCCACGTTGCCTGCATAACCAGAGAGTCGTTTACATACACATGCTTACTGTCTTATTAAAGCCAAAGGAAGCTAAGGCCTCAGTCTCTCTGCCTGTTTCCAAAATGTGTTATTTGTGATTCAATTTCACATGGCCTGCAGAGGCAATAAAGGGCAAAGGGAATTACCCCGTAATGTATTCCAAAAGCACTCCCTGCACACCCACACTCCCAAGGATAACAATTTGCCAATATAACCTTTAATTAAATGAACAGAAATCATGCAGACCCATGGTGTAGGAAGTCACTAAATAGAAGGAAATTATGTATGAGTTGCCCCCAGCCACTCATTTTAGCTTGAATAGGATCTGTCAGTAGAGGCTGTAAAGTGCTGTAAGGTAAAAATGGGAGCCTAGCCTTTCCCTTGCATCTGCACAGGCTGTCTGCCCAATGAATGGAGTGGGCCTCCGGCCACACACACTGGGGCGAGGGAGTGGTCCCATCTAGGGGAGGTGCACAGGAAGAATGGAGCAGCTCCCAGGAAGGTGAGACACCCAAAGTCCCAGAGATGCTCCTCCAAGGCCTCTGAATCAATGAAACAACTTCCCAGCCAGATAGACTCTTGCTCTCATTGTCAAATCTCAAGGGCAGCATTCCCTTTGTGGTCAAAAGCATCAGATTCCTGCAATCCTGAAATGACTGCCTATGTGACAGCGTCACCTTAGCTGGGGAGGAGAAAAGACAAGCACAGCATCCCCCGGCCTGTCTCTCTCACCTGTCCCCTCCTTCCAGGCCCACCACCACTGCCCTACTTTCAGCCTGCATTACCATCAGTGTAGGTGATTGCCAGATAGAACGTTTACCAGTCTTTCCAGTGCAGTTCACCTCCAACTCTCAATTCACAGCCTTCTGCTCCACACACATGCCAGAAAAACTAGCTTAAAGTTCATGTCCCTTGCCTGCTCAAAATTCTTCCAGCATCTTCCCTGCCTCAAGGATAGGGCCCAACCTTTCAGCGTCATGTTCCAAATGCCATTCGTGGCTCCAATCTAACTGCCTTGACCCCCATGTATATCCCTGGCCCCAGCCAAACCTGGACTCTTTCCTGTTCCTGTCAGTTCTGTGGCTCTGTTCACAATGTGCCCTCTACAGCGGCTCAGTCAGTTGGGCATCCAACTTTGGCTCAGGTCATGATCTCGCAGTTCATGAGTTTGAGCCTCACGTCGGGCTCTGTGCTGACAGATCGGAGCCTGGAGCCTGCTTCGATTTCTGTGTCTCCCTCTCTATCTACCCCTCCCCTGCTCACACTCAGTCTCTCTTTCTCTCTGTCTCTCTCCCTCAAAAATAAACATTAAAAAAAATGTGCCCTATGGATGTAATGTCCTACCACCCCTGTGCTCACTGTGAATTTCCATACTTGTAAATCTCACAAGCTCCTTATGGACTTAGCCCAATCCCTCCACCTCCATGAAGCCTTTCCCCTCTGGGGTTAATCTCATCCTTCTTTGTTATGCTTCTCTCACACTCTATCCTGCAATATAGTTATTTTCTTCTCCTAGTCTTGAAGGTAAAGTCTTATGAGGTCAAGAAACTATTCACTGTTTCATCTGAGTTATATACACAGAGAAAAACCACAAGGACTTGATGAATATTGGGTATTATTTAATTTTCAAGAGTGTTTATTTTGTGGGGCTTTCACAAGGGTTGGCTTTATTTAGCTGAGAAAAGAATCCCCTATCAAGCATCAGGCAGAGTGTTAGGGGCAAGAATTCTAAGGAGAGGATACCAGGACTGAGGCTTTGAGGAATGGAAAGCATACAAGATACTCAAGAGAGGGTGAAAAAGGAGTGGAAATTAACAACTAGATTTTATCAGCTCAGGGATACTTGGTCAATCATCTAAATTCTGGGAGATTCTCCGAAGCTTAAGAGAAATGGAAGGAGATTCACTCTAAATGGGTATGAAAAGGTAATCAGTGTAGATGCCACCTGACCCTGATATTCCAGTTTCACTCTGGCCTCCTGTAACAAGCTGGGCCACTATGTTCCCTGGCTTCACGGACTTTAGGACCACACAGCTCAAAGTTTCATAGGAAGCACCCCTATCTCACCGACCTGAATACAGAGAGATTATATTTGAAGCTTCTGAATGCTCCCCAGTGGCCAATGGACTGCAAGGTAGGAGTTGTGCTCACAACCCACCTCTGGACTGATTCACTCCTCATGGGCTTCCCATAGAGACTGAGATGCTATAGTGTCTCCACATAGCTCCAGAAGAGGTTGGAGGAAATTTATTTTGATGTTTCCTGTTGCCTAACATTTTTCCAACTCCTACAATTCCCACTAGGTCTTCATTGCCAATTAGTAAACATATATAAGCTCCGTTTTTTGACAGGTACTTTTCAAGACATCAAAAATTACAAAACATGCAGAAAGTGAGCAGCCATGTCATGCAGGGTGAGTGAGTTTATAGTCCAGGCTGGGAGAAACAACTCCACGTACCCAGTAGAGTAAGTCAGGGTGTGCTTAGCTCAAGTAGGCTGTTGAAAAAACAAGCACTATCTGAGTGCAAATACCATTCTCTACATCCTGGAAGTTACCCATGAAAAAACAGCCTTGAAATCCTCCACCGGTCCTTCTCCATCTAAAGTTTTATAGACCTGAAGAGAATAACAGAGGAGACTCAACAACTAATTTACACACAGTAGGAGTTCTCACTCAGCTCACTCTGCCTATGTGTTGAGTTTCTTAAAAAGGGCCCAGACCTATCAGGTTGGGGGTTATACTGCCCTCTTTGTACTTACCCTAAAAGAGAAGAGCAACCCAGAAGCCTGGCACCCCAGAGGTTTTCATAGCAGACTCCGCAGAACTCAGTTGACCCTGGCCCCGTGAACCGTCCTTAGAGCTGCAAAGCTTGCAGGAGCCCTCCCTGACCTTTCCTGCAAAGTGCATCTCATTACTAGCTGGAAGAGAAACAAAAACTAAAACACAAGGAAAATACATTTGGAAAAAGGACAATCGCATGAAAGGAAAAGGCTTTTCTCCCCTCTTTTTTTAACATCCAGGTAGTGACCCTGCTAAGAGAAAATGATTCTGGATGAAAAAAATCAAGTCAAATTGTAATTACTGAAAAATTGAGAAAATATTTGAAGTACTCTACCCATGTCAGTGACAAATAGTTCTTCACTCACTCAGTTAAGTAATGGACCCTTCTAAGCCCCTATTGATGTTAATGTACTATGACTGCTCAGAGAGACCCAAGGTCAAGAATATGTTAAGCATGGGTGACTCAGGAAAGGCTCAGCCCAAGAGACAACATGTGAGGCATGGCAAGGAGATGGCTTTTAAACTTTGAAGTTTCAAATCTTCTTTTTCTCATTATAAAGTAAATACGTATTCATTACAGAAAATTCGGCCAATATTACACATATAAACAAAAAGAAAAACATATCATTTAGATTTCCATCACCTAGGACTCAAATTTAAGTATTTACATTATGCTAGGCACCAATTTATATGGATGATGCATGCTGTCTCATTCTTCTTGCACTACTGCTCTGAGTTTATGACATTAAGGATCAGAGAGATTAATTAATCTACTAAAGGTCACACAGCTATGAAGTGCAGGGTAAAAGAATGAGCCCATCTCAGTTAAATTCTATGTCCTTTACTCCTCTTTTTATACAACCTTCTCCTTCTTAAACATTAAGTAGTGCTCATTCAAAAACTCTGACTACTCTAGCATGTTGGACAAACCTGCTTAAACCTGCTGAGGGAGACCCAGATGCCTCTTCCTTGGCTACCAAGTTCTTTGCCACCAGAGACTCCCCAGGAAACACCAATCATTGCAGCAAAGGACCAGTGATAGCCCACAGCGCAACTGCTCTCACAGCCAACTGCACCGGGGCAACAGGCTAGGGACAGGGTGTGGGGAAGCAAAGAGTTCCAGGGCTGACCTTCCCTCTATCGTAGTTACACATGCCAGCAGCCACTGGGTTCCCAAGACTGGGAGATGGTGGCCACCTGGTTTAAAAACTGAGGACACAGAGACATGCAGATTACTGGAGGCAGGTCCAGTAATCTGTTCCTACAGATTTGTTCCAGGTAACTGTCCAGTTCTGGGCAGAGCAAATGGGCTTCTTTTGTGTTTGTTTTTGGTTTTGTCTCAATCCATTTCTTCCCACTTAGAGGAAGATGCTGGGCAGAGGGAACCAATCACTTCCACGTATTCCAAATTACCACCTTCTTGTTGCCAGTCAAATAAATTACACTCACAAATCCAAACATATCCCGCAAATAAGCAAATCAAATCATCATTTCAAAACGGTGGCTATAGCTAAGCCTACTGGGACCTGCTGGCTCCCAGGAAACGTGACATGAGGCACAAAGAGGGGAAGTAATTTGCCTAGGCCACCCAGCTAGCACATGGCCAAGCCTGGCCGTGAGCCCAGGTTGCCTGTCTTGGAGTGTATACTGTTAACCACCACATCATACAGCCTCTTAAAGATAAGTCAGCCAAACTCGGAGTTAAAAAAAAAAAAAGGTATATATGAGGGAAGAGTTGGAGAAAATGGCAGGGCCAGTAGGAAGGAAAAGCAGTTTTTGTGCCTAGGGTGTAAGATCTAAAATTAAAGCTCAATATTAGGTGCTTTCTCTAACCAAACTACCTTCTTTATCAATCAGACCACAGTCAGTTCCTGTTTATCACTGACTGGTAGGTTTCACTTTTGTGCCGGCCCACAAATTATCCAAATGAGTAAAATGCATCCTCCCAAAAGAGCCAGGGGCACCCCACCTTCTGATACAATAAAGTCTGTCTCCCCCAGCCCTGGTTGCTCCCTCTGTTCCTAACTGCAACCCCTGTGTGGCCCTGAGTGGCATGCAGGGTCCTCCTTACCAAGCTGTCAGTACATGTGACAGTGAAATGTTGACCTCATTTATCTAGTGTCAGATATTGTGTGTTTGGGCATCCCTATAACCCTAGGCAGGGAATCCCTCCCTCACCACAGGCCTGAAGAGGAGGTGATTATAACAGTCATGAGGATGAATTCATTAGATCTATGATGGTCTTAGCGCATCTTGGCCCCAGATAGCCTGAATGTGGTTTGTACCATCAGGCGGCCTGTTAATGTAGGAAAGACCAGAAAATAAAGTCTGGAGCTCTCAGTAACTCATATGAGGATCCCACTAATATGGTTCCAAATGTCCAAACCCTTTGGCACACCAAGGTAACAGTCACCAGGTTGATGGCTGCCAGTGGAGCCTGGGCACAAGACGCTTCACAGACACTTCTTGAATTAATACAATAAAACACTTTAATACTATGGTTAGTAACTGCTTTGTGATTAAGTTCTTTGCAAATATCCCACAGTCATTAAAGTGGTTATGGGGGAAATTATTTATAACAAAAGGCTGTGTGAAAACAACAAGAAGTGAAATTGTACGTGCAATAGAGTTTCCACTAGAATTTATAAAAAGCTAAATGCATGACGAAAATGACCAGAAGGCCATAGACCAAAATAATTATAGCAGTTGTGTTAGCAGGCTGAGGTTATTTTAAATGTTTCTTGTTCTTGCTATTTCCCAAAATTTCCAAAATGTGGTATGTCACTTTCAAAATAGAAAATGTAGTCAATAATATTTTAAAGTAAGTTCCTCTTAGGCTGGAATTGTTGTAACAACTTTTTACATCACATTACCCTAGTGTAATGTTAGCCTTTAGCAAGTACTTAGGAAATATCTACTAGGGGTAACAGGCAGAGAGAGAAAGAGCACTGTGAAATACTGTGGAAAGGATGGTGAGGTAAGAGCGCAGAGTTAGGGACTGTAACTGAGCTGTCAGCAGCTACTTCTGTAACTAGAGGTAAGCACCACATTTATCAGCACCTTGTTTTCTTCATTTACAGAATGAGAATAATATCCATAAGGGTCCCACATCATTATTCTAGGGCAAGAGTCATCAAAGGAGCCAGATGGTTTTGGAATTTACTTGGCAGGGTCAGCAGCCACTCTGTTCCTCATCCATCCCAGCTCTGCATCTCAAAACCCAATGCAGGCCAAATGTCTTAGATACTCCATCCCTCCCCCCAAGCCTGTTCCTCTGCCAGGTATGCACAGGCTGTGCCAATGAGTTCCAGGATGTCTCTGGCAGCATGTTACTGACTCTGCTGACCCATACATCCAAAGCCTTAACCCAGAACAAGCCCCTGTCCAGAACTGGATGTGTTCCGTAGCTATGCATCTCTTTCCCATCTGGGGTTACGATAGGAGTTGCCTTACTGACATCAAACGAAATTTAAAAGACTAGTATCTCAGCAATAGTAAAGTTAAAGTTAAGGGGGAAAAAGACAGAGAAAGAGAAACTGTTGGCAGAGGTTTCAAATCTGTTGTGTTTTAGGTATACCTTCCCAGAAATTGGAAATTAACCTTTTCCTCCTCTTCTTTTTTTTTTTCTTTTTGGAGAAGCAATGGTTTATTCCATTGAGTCTCCAACTGGCTGAGGTCAAAGAGGCTGCTCTGGCTTGAATTACCATTTTAGCTTCTCTAGTCCTTTATCATATTTGAAAATCTCAGTTTGAACACAGGTTCATTGATTGGTGTCAAATGTACATTTTCCATTCTGCTCTACTGGCTCCTTTTTTCCTAAAATAGTGTCTTCTTCCTCCACTCAACCCATCCCAGACACCAAGACTGACTTTAGCGTTCATTGACCTTCAGATGCATCAGATCCATCTATCAGAGAAATTGTCCGTCTGTGGTTTGTAGATTATCATATGAAGGGCAAGAACAGCAAACCAGGTTGGGAGAAATGCCCAGGTCAAATGTTACCTTGAAGCACAGGCAGGAGACTGAATCATTTATCTTTAGGAGTCTGGAGGCGGAGATAGGGACACAGGTCCCTAGGAGTTTTATCAGGATTACATGGAATATTTGTGTTTTTTTTTTTAAAACTATCTACCCTTCAATCCTAAGTTTTGAAATGCATCTCCTTAAGCAGGGCTGAGAGCCCTATGAGGAACATTGGCCTAGTGATTCCCTTTTACTTTCAGGTGTGACACCTGGAATGTGACTAACATTTATAGGATACAGTCTATAAGGAACATCACCACATGATGACAAAGGCTCTACCTAGGGAGAGTGGTTTTAAAAGGAGCACTCACCTATATAATCCTTAAGACAAATAAAAGCTAAAGTGATTTCTAATGACATTGACCAACATCATTTAAATTCAAGAAGGGTGCTTACCCATAGTTCATTATCAGAGGCAGTATATGTGTTATAAAATCTTCATGACTGTATATCATATATAATAATGCCAAATACACAGATATTTAATTCCATAAGAACAATGCCCAGGAAGAAAATACACAAACTCAGAATTAATGAGACACGATAAAAGTATTTCAAAAATCAATGCAAACCATAATAGTAAGGGAATAGTCCATAAGCATGAATGTAGCACCTACTGCACAGAATGACTTGTGCTAGTCTAGAAAGGACACAGAGCACTCATGCTCCAGACTATGCTCTCAAATGCCCTATCATGTTTTTAAAGAAGCGTACACACATGTAAAAAAAAAAAAATACGGAGCAATGTAAGGCAGTATTTGCTACACCCAGCATAGACTATAAGTATAATGGGGATCAGAGGGAGATGGTCAAGGTAAAGCCTTCTGGGGACAAAGAATCTGACCTCACTTGAAAACCTGAAGAGGGCCAGAAAGGGACAAGAAAACAGCTACTCCTTGGGAGAACCAGAAGTGTGGAAAATCAGACTTCATGATAGAGAAGAAAGAGATAGATAGCTCAGAAAGGGCTGAGGTCCTCCATTTTGAATGTGGTAGCACACAGCACTCATTCTCCTCTTTCAACAATAACTCTGAATCAAGACACAAACACAAATTCCACTCTTGATGAATCCAGAAGACAAGAAAATACGAACACACAAGGAGAAGGAAGACCAGAAAAAGAGAGAAGATGCACTTGGGCTGCCATTTCAGAAGAAGAAAGGCACATTCTAAGGTGAGGAGCACATCAAGAAGTAAAGAATCAAACTCCCTTACTTTGAATAATACAATGGAAATAGGCTGCACAATGCTGTCAGCTTGAGCCTCTCCAGACCCAGCTTCGTTCTAAGAAGCAGACGAGATTGGGTTGAATAAGGAGCCACACAGACATGTCATGTGAGCAAAATGAGTCTTTCCACATGATGGGAGAGGAAAGGAATTTAGCGTGTGAAGGGCTCTGCAGTTGCTGGCTTCATTGGCTGACAGAGGTGAGGGTGAAAAGGCCTCACGCAACACACTGGAGTGAAGGAAAAATCCCTCCTTGAATACTGATCTCTTCCTTATACAAACCTCCTATGAATTATAAGTAGTTGGTCTGGAACAACAACAAAAAAAAAAATCATGGAAGTCAAAACTAAGTCATCAAAAAGAAACTAGCATAGGCTGTATTAAAAAATATTGCATGAAAAATAAGGAAAAGAACAAGAAAAATAATGGCAAAGGGTACTTGCCAGAAAAATATTGCCGTGGGGCAGAAACAAAACAAAAAACCCACATGATTAAATATTTTGCCATAGATTTTTAAAAAGTTAATGAAGCAATCAAACACACACACACGCGTGCACACACACACACAATACAGCAGATACATAAGAGCTCACGAAAAATGTGGTAAGACACATAATTTAAAGCATAAATATAGAAAGCTGAAATATAGAAAGTGGAGTTTTTTTTTAAATAACAGAAATAAAGGCAAAATTGAAAGCAGCACAAGGAAAATAAGACACTCCTAAAAACACAGAAGGAATAGAAAAGGAAGGATAATAATAGGAAATATGAGGGGAAAAATGAAATAAAAATATATGAAGAATTTAAAGGGATTAAAGAGAAAATGATAAAAAAGGAAGATTGGTAGAGTACAGAAAAGAGTATTTAAAATAAGATTCAATAAATCTTCCCAGACACAGAAGACTTGGATACATTGAAGGTCACAGAATATTCAGGGAAGAAACTGACAAAGTCATCTGGTACATTTATAAGACTTCAAAGAAAGAATCTTTGGGCATCTAGGCACCCCTCACTGATGATGGGGGTAATAAGACACTGGCCTCAGACTTTAACACTGCATCATTTACTGTCAGAAGATGGCAGGTTGACAGCTTTGTAGTTAGTCCTTAAGAACACAAAGTGTGACAAGAGTTTTATACCCAGATAAACTATCATTCATTACAATGATAACAAACCAACATTTTTGAACGTGCATGAATTTAAGGCATTTTGTACCATAAGCCTATCCTGAAGAAACTATTAAAGAACTTTCCAGCTCTCTAAGAGATGAGTGGAAAATAATAGCAAAAGCCTGGGGGAGAACACTGAATCTATTTAAATATAGGGGTAGGACTCAAATAAGTTGGGATTTATGACTAAGAAATGGGTTATAAATGCTATAATCCCTGACAGCATAGATCTGATCTCACAGAAGAGGAAGGAGGAAGAACCTATAGTACTCATTGTCTTTTATAGCTGGAAGGTAAAGATATTAAAACCTAATAAACATATTTATTTAACAGCAGAAAGGGAAATACTAAGAAAACTAGTATAACCATAAAATAGAGTGAAAGATGAAAGGAAAAGGAAGAAGAATGTACTAGCAGAAGATCAATCTGATAGCTTTCCTTCCCATTTTCTGCCAAGTCTACGTCATATAATAACCTCTCACCTTTCTGCCTGCTGCCCCAGACACTCTAACATTTACCTACCCACTCACTCATTCAACAAATATTCATTAAGTGCCTAGCATGTGCCAGTGCTGAGGATAAGGCAATGAGCCAAATGGACAAGATTCCTGCCCTCATGGAGTTTACAGACATTTAATGGGGAGAGACATAATATAAACAAATAGCTGTGCAATAAAATGCCAAGTTGTGGTGAGTACTATGAAGAAAAATTAAGCAGAGTGAGGACTGAGAGTAAGGAGGTGCTAGTGGAGAGAAGCTATTAGAGGTCAGAAATAAAGGACAGGTGAGCTTGCCATGAAGATGAACCATCAAGGGCAAACATCTAGGGGCAGATAAGGACCTAGCAAATGCCTGAGCCAGTCAGGCCTACAATTTAGGTAGCTGGGTTTTCCTCCCCAAAATTAGGCAGTTTACCTCCGTAGATCTGAGTCCTCCACCCCCTCCACACACATGCATGCACACAGGTACACACTCATGCACCCCCCCCCCCACACACACACACACACATGCCCTCCACAGTAGAAATGTGCTCTTGCTTCCAACAGCTTCCGGGTCCCTTTGCCTCCTGTCTTCATCATCTCTGTTCAAGCTCTCTGGGGCAGCTCACAGACTCACCAGCCCTTTTCCTTGGGCCTCCACCTGTGAGCACTGGAAAAGCTAGAATCTGGGCTGAAAATCAGATAAAATCAAGCTCACATGGCAAACAGAGTCAGACTGCTACGGAAAACGTGGGTACCTTTCACCAAATTAGCTGCAGAGTATTTTCTAAGCAAACTAAAAACTTTTAGTTTGACCTGGCTGCAGTCTGCTGGAGCTGCAGTCTGCTGGAGCTGTTTGAAGCCTCAGAATTGGAGATACCAATTAAAAGGAAATGGTTGGCTGTTATTGATCTTATGTTAGCTCAGCTAGCTGGCAGAGGGAAGGGAAGAAGTTCAAACACAATACAGAAAGCTTTCTTGTCCATTCTCCAGTGGCACTCAATTTGGTGCCTATTCCCTAGGCACCTACTAGCACCCAGCTGCCTGGCTGGAGCTTCAGACAGTGTAAGTGAAAGAAGCAGGGAGGGAGGAATCAACAGCTATGGAGAGGCCGCCAAATGTCCGGCTCTGCGCCAGGTATTTAATGTATGCTTTCCTGCTGAACTTTTACAAATCCCAGGCATAGGTAATAACAATAATGCGGGTAAGAAAATAGAAGTTCAGAAGATTAATGTCAAAAAATGTACAAACCTCTCAGCCAAGCTCCCATAATAAAATGTCTTTTACAAAGTGGGTGCCAGCAACAAAAAGAATAAAATATTTAGGAATAAACTTAACCATAGAGGTGAAAGACCTATACTCTGAAAACTATAAATCACTGATGAGAGAAATCGAAGATGACACCAACAAATGGAAACATATTCCACCCTCATGAATTAAAAGAACAAATATTATTAAAATGCCCATAATACCCAAAGCAATCTACAGGCTTAATGCAATTCTTATCAAAATACCAAGAATATTTTTCACAGAGCTAGAATTAATACTAAAATTTGTATGGAACCACAAAAGACCCTGAACAGCCAAAGCAATCTTGGGAAGAACAAGGCTGGAGGTATCACAATCCCAGATTTTAAGATTTCCTACAAAGTTGTCATGACCAAAACAGAATACTACCGTCACAAAAACAGACAAATAACATCAATGGAACAGAACAGAGAGCCCAGAAATAAACCAATGCTTATATGGTCAATTAATCTACAACAAAGAGGGCAAGAATATACGATGGGGAAAAGACTGTCTCTTCGACAAATGGTGTTGGGAAAACTGGACAGCTACACACAAAAGAATGAAATTGGACCACTTCCTTACACAATACATATAAATAAACTCAAAATGGCTGAAAGACCTAATATGAGACCTGAAGCTGTAAAACTCCTAAAAGAAAACAGAGGCAATCATCTCTTTGACATTGGGTATAGAAACATTTTTCTAGATATATCTTTTCAGGCAAGGGAAATACAAGCAAAAGTAAACTACTGGGACTACATCAAAGTAAAAAGCTTTAAATTTTTTTTTTCCAACGTTTATTTATTTTTGGGACAGAGAGAGACAGAGCATGAACGGGGGAGGGGCAGAGAGAGAGGGAGACACAGAATCGGAAACAGGCTCCAGGCTCTGAGCCATCAGCCCAGAGCCTGACGCGGGGCTCGAACTCACAGACCGCGAGATCGTGACCTGGCTGAAGTCGGACGCTTAACCGACTGCGCCACCCAGGCGCCCCAAAGTAAAAAGCTTCTAAATAATGAAGGAAACAATCAACAAAACATCAGGGCAATACACTAAATGGGAGAAGATATTTGCAAATGATATATTTGATGAGTTAACACTCGAATATAAGTATATAAGTGTGTGTATATATATATATATATATATATATATATATATATACTTATATCACTCAACTCCCAAAAAAAATCAAAAATAAACAACCCAGTTACAAAATGGGCAGAGGATGTGAATAGACATTTTTCCAAAGAAGACATCCAGATGGCCAACAGACACATGAGAAGATTCTCAACATCACTCATCATCAGGAAAAGGCAAATCACAACCACAGTGAGATACCACCTTACAAGTATCAGAATGGCTAGAATCACAAACACAAGAAATAAGAAGTGTTGGTGAGGATGTGGAGAAAAAGAAATCCTTGTACACTGTTGGTGGGAATGCAAACTGGTGCAGCCACTGTGGAAAACAGTATGAAGTTTCCTCAAAAAATTAAAAATAGAAATACCATACAATCCAGTAATTACACTACTGGGTATTTGCCCAAAGAATACAAAAACACTATTTCAAAAAGATATATGCATTATATGTTTACTATGTTTACTATAGTATGTTTATTATAGCATCATTTAGAATAACCAAGATATGGAAGCAACCTAAATGTCCATCAAAAGATGAATGAATAAAGAAGATGTGGTTTATATATGTAATGGAATATTACTCAACCATAAAAAAATAATGAAATTTTGCCATTTGCAACAGCATAGATGGACCTAGAAGGTATAATGCTAAGTGAAATAAGTCAGAGAAAAGACAAACACAATATGATTTCACTCATACATGGAATTTAAGAAATAAACAAGCAAAAAAGGGACAAACAACAACAACAACAAACAGATTCTTCAATACATATAACAGATGGTTGCCAGAAGGGAGGTGGGTGGGGAGATGGGTAAAACAGACAGAGGGGATTAAGAGTACACTTACCATGATAAGCACTGAGTAATATATAGACTTGCTAAAGCATTACATTGTACACCCAAAACTAATAAAACACTATATGCTAATTATACTCCAATCCAAAAAAGAAAAAAAAACCTGTTTTCTCAGTTAAAAAACAAAAAAAAAAACAAAGTGGGTGTCAGCAGAAAGATGGAGGTCAACTCCCCTTACTTTGAAATTCTGCAAAGCACAACCAGGGAAGGATGACAGCAGAAAACACAGCGCTGGTGGCCATCTGCTTTGCATGAATTCTGTGATCAGCGGTGGAGATCGCTGAAGGCACAGTTGCAATATCGGGATTAAAGAGCTCCGTCCAGACTCCTATCAGGCAATTTTGATTCCAGCACACTGTTACAAACCTCAGCCCCAGGGACTGTAATTTCAGGCCTTCTTTAACCGTGCTGGGGCCTGGGTCATGACCAAAGGATGTTGACACTGACAGAGGGCAATGGGAGCCCTGATAGGTCCGTGCCATAAGCTACCAGCAGCAAGCTGACAGACCAGATTCTGCCATGGATCCTCTCTGCCTGGACCTTCTTTCTTTTTCAACTGTCTGAGTCAGCCCAGCTACTTCCACCCTACAGATTATGAAGAGCCTCCATATCAGGAGGTGCTCCATATCAGGAGGTGCTGAGAGGTTTAGGGAAAGAAGACAAGCAGAGGAAATGGTGGGGGGTGGGGGGTAAGCAGGGAAGAAGTGACATCACACTGGGCCCCTAGTAAAGGTGAGAAAATAATTCCAAAGGTCCTCTACATTTTACGCAGAAGGTGAACAGAAAATGATAATAAATGCCAATCATGTAGGCCTGGTGAAAAGCACTTAAAAAAAAAAAAACAACAGATCAATGCTTCATTAAAAACACACTTGTTCTCAGGAACTGAGGAACAAAGATGATGAGAACTGAAATAGAATGGTTTTGAAAAGTAAAAATAACAGAAAAAGGCTGGTGAGAAGCCCTCATATCCAAGATAAACATGTGGAATTTCAAACAGCTCCATTAAGAAAGGGAGGGGCCACATGTTTTGTTGGGGAGGAAGGACGTTTGCCGGAACCTTGTGCATCACTGCCCACCTGTTATTACTCAGAAACTCAATCACTTATTTTGACTATTTACTGCTTGACTTGGACTGCAAGAAGAGGGTTGAGTACCATCTAAGGTGGTATGTGAAAAGCTGCCATCAGCAAACTGCCTGGAGGTGGGGGGCGTTGCAGAGAACAGGCTGGGAGAGGTAAAGTTGTTTTGTTTTGTTTTTCCCTGAAATTTGGATCAGCCCAGATGACAAGGGGCTGACCTCCCATTTCACCACAAGGGGACCAAAAAGGTGTCTGGAGCTGCACTGTCTGGACAGAAAGGATGAGAAATCAATTTCAGATTCCTTGGGTGAGATTTTGCCACATGATTAAAGAAAGGAATGATTCTCTCACAGTGCATTTAGAGGTGAGTTGGTTGTGGTAGGCATGAAATGGAAGAGCCATGGCAGTTTTTTGACTTAATGAAATACGAAATACAGTATCCGGAGGTTGTTAGACGTTTTCATCTGGTGAGTGCCTGCATTAGCAGACATCCTCTAGATGTCATGAGAAAGATAAATGCCATGAGAAAGATGTGACACAGGAACAAGGGATGACAGAGACTTGCCACGTCGCTGGATTGCAGCAGGCCTGGTATTCGCTATGAGTTAGGACAGAAAGTCAGGATGCTGAGTGCATGTGACAAGCCCCCAAGGGTCAGCACCCAGCCACCTGTCAACAAATCTGATCTCCTCCGTGGAGCACATCTTCATGGACAGAAGGCCCCCTTTGCTTCTGTATGTGCCTAAACAAAACCCCAGATCCCAAACAAAACTTTAGAGAAAGCCTTCCCTGCCTTTTGCTTCCTGCCATCAATTACCTCCTGCTTGGCTAAGATCCAAAGCCATCCACCCTGCACACAGCTTACCATCTACGTTAGCATGACTGTACTATTTCACTGTCATAGTTACGATTTGACTATTCCAGGAGACTCCTGCTCAAGCACATAATGATTGTTCATCACAGGAATTTCCAGAAGGACCCATCAACTTTTCCACAGAAAGCATTCACCAACAGCTTGCATCCTAAAATTCTTGGGATCCCTTGCTTCCAATATCCTTGCCTTGCTGTTTCCACCAATCCTGAATGGTTACATGGGGATCCTTAGCCATCCCTATTAAATCTTCCCATTGACGGGTGCCTGGGTGGCTTAGTTAAGCGTCAGACTTCAACTCAGGTCATGATTTCGCGGTTTGTGAGTTTGAGCCCTGCGTCAGGCTCTGTGGTGACAGCTCAAAGCCTGGAGCCTGCTTCAGATTCTGTATCTCCCCCTCTCTCTGCCCCTCCCCCACTCACACTCTGTCTCTCAATAATAAATAAACGTTTAAAAAAATTTTTTTTAATCTTCCCATTGAAAGATCTAGATCTGCTTTAGGCCAAACTTCCAACTCTTAGCAAATTTCAACCATGCCTTTCTGTTCTTAGATGCCACCAAAGCTATGAAGGCTATGAAGGCACAAATAGTAAACATAGCTTTGTCTTATCAACAGATTGCATTCTGTTGGTGATATTTGGAGAGCTGGCACTCAACAAAAGGAATCAAAGAGGGCACCTGGGCAGCTCAGTCAGTTAGGCATCCAATTCTTGGTTGTGGCTCAGGTCATGATCTCATGGTTGGTGAGATCAAGCCCCACATCAGCCTCTGCACTGACAGCATGGACCCTGCTTGGGATTCTCTCTCTACCCCTCCCTGGTTCATTATCCCTGTCTCTCTCACTCTCTCTCTCTCCCTGTCTCTCTCTCAGAATAAATAAGCATTTTTTAAAAGGAATCAAAGGACTAATAGCTTTATCAAAAAGCCACACTCTTTTTACTCTTACATTCTAAAGATTTTTTTCATGAATTCTTCCCAGTGACTCCAATTGTGGGAAAATATTTTGGAACACCTGCACCAGTGCCCAGAGAAGGCTCTGAAAGAAGTCTCCTATCCTTAAGCCACTTGCAGTTCTAACTGGGACATGTATTCAGTCAATTATTATAATACTAGCCTTTGGAGAAATTCATGAACATGGACTGTGGTCAGACCACAGCTGAGCATCTCCATAAGCAAGAGGGTGGGGATCAGGCTTCAGCAAAATGACAGACAAGAATGAGGCATTAAGAAATTAAAACCACATGTTGTTGGCCACAAAGCCCTACTGAAAATGTCAGCCAGACCCTCTACGTTCCATTCAGATTTCAGAAGAAACAATGCTCTTTGCTCCTGGGTATTGCATACATTTACCTTCATCTTCTAATAGCTACAAGGCCCTAGAAGGACAGACTCCTTTTAAATTATCACTACCTTCGTATGGGCAGAATCTACTGTGCCCAGGACTCAGGAGCTGCTGGGAAATATTTCACAACTAACTAGAGGGATGGGCTGGGTGAGGACTTAGGTATGGAGACCAGATCAAGGGTTGCTCCAACAGGCTGGCTACTCGGATTCTGCTGCTGAGCAATGTGCACCCGGGGCTGCAAAATTCAGCACCTTCTTCTACCAGGCCATACAAGGACTTTATCTGTTTCATGCATTTCCCTTGTCTGCCCAACATCGTTCATATAGCCCATGGTACCAGGATCTCTCCTCACAAACGGAACGTATATTCAGGCCTAAACAAGTTGCTTTGAATCTTGGTGCCATTATATTCACTGTGCTAGAAAAACATCTGCTCCTCCCACATGCCACTGCCCTCCCTGTCTCCACACCACACCATCAGCACCCCCATTCTACCCCCACCCCAACCCTCCACTCCACTCTATCCCACCTCTGCCCCCATCCCACCTCTATCACTGGCCCCTACTCTACCTCCATCGCTCTTCCATTCCTGCCCCCACCCTACCTTCATTCCTGCTACCCCACTCCTACTTCTCTTTAAACTTGGTGTCTGGGTGTCTCAGTTGGTTAAGGGTCAGACTTCACCTCAGGTCACGATCTCAGGGTTTGTGAGTTTGCGCTCTGCATGGGGCTCTCTGCTGTCAGCGCAAAGCCCACTTTGGATCCTCTGTCTCTGTCTCTTCCCCTCCCACCCCCCTTTCGAAAATAAATAAACTTGAAAAAATATAAGAATGAACTTAGCCTTGGCAGCATCTCCTCCAAGAAGGCTTCCAGGACCCAGGTGGAAACCACAAAACCCTTTATCTGGGGGAATCCTGGCATCGCTGAACCCTAAGTTCCACAAGGCAGAGACTGTTACCCACTTTGTTCTCTCCTGTATCCCGGCACCTTGCATAGTACTTGGTGCACAGCAGAAAATCGAAAGACACGCTGAGCGAATGAGTGCTTCCATGGCGCCTTGCCAAGGCCCTGTTTTGGCACTTTTTGTTCAGTCTTCACAGTCCGTTCTGAATTGCAGCATCTGGTTTATATGTGTGTCTGTCCCATTGAACCAGAAGAAGATAAAAGGTAGAGGCCATGTCTTAGTGAACGTGCGCCTCTGAGGCCCCACACATTTCTAGCACAAATAGCATGCTCAACAACAGCTGAGCGAATGAAACGCTGAGCACAGTGTGTCAGCACGGGGCCAGGCACCTGATACAGATTTCAGCCTAGGGTTTCCCATGCCAATTAAGAAAATCTTGAAAATGTGATTTAAAAATCGGTTTTAATCCACTAACCCTTCCCTATCATTTCAAGACTTGCCCACATGTTTCTCTCATGAGTCCTATCTCTGCACTCCCTTGCTTTCCTAAAGCAGCCCCCACCACTCCTGGCTTGCCTTGCCTCCCCCACACTTTCCTGAATGATGCCTACAGCTACATAAATGTTTGTGGGAGAGACTATGCCACACAATTCTGAGGCTCCTCTTGACCAGTGACCATCACTTCTCATCAGTACAGGGGGCCGTCCTCAACTGGTATCTATCTGGTACAAACACAGCAGTGGCTACTTTTTAACCCAGAAGTGTCTAGAAGGCAGACCATTAGAGTGCAGACCTCATTTCCCCATAGGATGAGTGTTGCATTGAAGAGTTACATTTCAAGGTTGTTCATTCTGAGAATGAATTAGTAAAAAATAAATCACAGGTATGACCAACAATTTGTCATAGAAGCAAAGACACAACAATAAATCTCTGTATTGCGTTTAAAAGCCTCATAAAACAATGAAAGAAAAGACCTAGAAAACAGGCTTAAATGTCCAATGCACGTCAATTATATGGGGGTTCATACACCAAGGTTAAGACCATTATATCATAAAATTTGACCTAAAAGAAATATGACAACTCTGATACGTACCTTTATTAGTGAACCTTGATTGCCAAATCAGTTTTCTGGCCAAGTTGAAATCAGCAGGGCTTTTTGTTTTGTTTAAAAAAATTATTTTTAATGCTTATTTATTTTTGAGAGAGAGAGACAGAGGGAAAGTGGGGGAAGGGTAGAGAGAGGGGGAGACACAGAATCGGAAGTAGGCACCAGGTTCTGAGCTGTCAGCTCAGGGCCAGATGTGGGGCTCAAACTTACAAACCGAGAGATCATGACCTGAGTTGAAGTCGGGAGTTTAACTAACTGAGCCACCCAGGTGCCCCAAATCAGCAGGGGTTTTAAGGAGTGACTGGGAAGCCACAGGGCTAATAAAAACTCAAAGCTCTATAAGGGATATGAACTAGTCCCCTCTTTTACTCTCACATTTCCATCTAACAAAAAAGAGATCTAAAATCATCCCACCGTATTATGCAGATTCTAAAAATGGAAATTGTGGGGACCACAGGAACACAGTAAAAATATATGATAACACATAACACAAACAAAGAAAATATAAATAACACGCACATGCTGATTGGAATAATGCAATCATGTGTGTGTGTGTGTGTGTGTGTGTGTGTGTGTGTGTGTGTGTGTTAATACATCACAATGAAACCAACGTGTCAGGATGATGAATCAAGAATGATTTTCAAATGACAGTTTTATCATTTATCTTTTTAGGATTTTTTAATGTTTATTTATTTTTTAGAGAGAGAGAGACAGAGTGTGAGTGGAGGAGGGGCAGAGAGAGAGGGAGAGACAGAATCCGAAGCAGGCTCCAGGCTCAGCGCTGTCAGCACAGAGCCCGATGTGGGGCTCTAACCCACAGACTGCGAGATCATGAGCTGAGCTGAAGTCAGACGCTTAACTGACTGAGCCACCCACCCAGGTGCCCCGACAGTTTCGTCATTTAAAAAAAAATGCAGTAGTGTCATCCAATTTCAAAAAGGGACTGAGAAGTGGATTGCTGGCATCATTAAACGGACCTGAGAGTTGTAACCCATGAGCTGAGGGCAAGTTATCTGGTTCCCAGTAAGGGAGACATGCCACCCAGTGATTTTGTCCTTCTTTAATGAAGACTGACTCAACATTTGTTCACTGGATGCGTCGCGATGTTCCATGTTGCTTCTAATCTGGAAGGGCCCCTGCTACTCTGAACGAAATTACAAGGACAGCAAAAGAAACTGGAGATACGAAGCCATTCTCTCCTCCTTCATGACACTCCCAGCTGATAGCTCTGGGCACTTCATCAATGTACATCTTTGAAACAATTACCAGGCCTAACAAGTTTTCTAAAGCAACCGCAAAATGCCCTCTCTCTCCATTCCACAAGTAGGCATAATCCAGACTCTAGCAAATGGGTGGTTTTTAGCAGCCTCACTAGATCACAGTGTTAGAAGAGCATCTCATAGCCCTACCCACTAGGAACTAACAGAATTGAACTATTTGCCATGAGATGAGAGAATAATTGAATAGTTTGAGTGATTCTGGCTTGGCATCAGTCCAAGAGTACAAATGGAAGCCCACATAAATATTTAAGTTACGAGTCAAGCTGCCAAATTATTCAATAAAATGTGTTCTCTCTTCCTTCCTTGACCAATACACCTTCATAAAGATGGTATTTTAAATGTGTTTAAGGTTTTTTTTACAGGGCTACAAGTTGCAAAATATCAAAGATGAACAAATTTACTGATCATTACACATGTCTGTGTGTTCTGTTAATACTTCAGCAATGCTGAATGAGCATAAATAATTCATAAATTATATATTTGTTTCATACAACTTATGTTCCCTCATTTCAGCAAAAATGCTAATTATGTTGTTAAAAATCAAGTGTTTTACAGAAGAAATGACAGGTGCTGGCAAGGATGTGGAGAAAGGGGAACCCTCTCACAGTGCTGGTGGGAATGCAAACTGGTGCAGCCACTCTGAAAAACAGTGTGGAGGTTCCTCAAAAAGTTAAAAGGAGAACTACTTTACGATCCAGTAATCGCACTGCTAGGTATTTGCTTATGCAAAGGGATGCATGCACGCTGATGTTTATAGCAGCATTACTTACCATAGCCTCTTGGAAGCAGCCCCGTGTTCATCAATAAATGAATGGATAAGAGAGAGGTTAAGAAAATACACATAATATTAAAACACTTAATTTTTTTTAAGTTTTTCTTTTAATTCCAGCTAGTCAACAGTGTTTTATTAGTTTCAGGTGTAGTGACTCAACAATTCCACACAACACCTGATGCTCATCACAAGTGCCTTCCTTAATCCCCATCCCCCACCCACCTACCTCCCCTCTGGTAACCATCAGTTTGTTCTCTATAGTTAAGAGTCTATTTCTTGTTTTGCCTCTCTCTTTCCTTTCTTCCTCTTTGCTCATTTGTTTCCTAAATTCCACATATGAGTGAAATCACATGGTATTTGTCTTTCTCTGGCTTATTTTGGTTAGCATTATACTCTCTAGCCCCATCCATAATGTTGCAGTTAGCAAGATTTCACTTTTTATGGATGAATAATATTCCGTTACATATATCTCACATCTTTACCCATTCATCTAACGATGGACACTTGGGCTGCTTCCATAATTCAGATGTTGTAGATATTGCTGCTATAAATATCAGGGTGCATGTATCCCTTTGAATTAGTCTTTTTGTATTCTTTGGGTAAACACCTAGTAGTGTGATTGCTGGATCATGGAGCTGGGTGTTCTGTTTTTAACTTTTTGAGGAACCTCCGTACTGTTCCCTGGAATGGCTGCACCAGTTTGCATTCCCACCATTGTATGCAAGATGGTTCATTTTTCTCCACATCCTCACCAACACTTGGTTCTTGTGTTTTTGATTTTAGCCATTCTGACAGGTGTAAGAGGGATATCTCATTGCAGTTTTGATCTGCATTTTCCTGATGATGAGTAATGCTGGGCATGTTTTCATGTGTCTGGCCATCTGTATGTCTTCTTTGGCATATTGATGATTTTAAATAAAAGTTACTTAAGAAACAGTCAGCACAAGGACACCCAAACCCTCCTCTGTCCCGTGAAAGCAGGAAACAAACCTCCCATATGAAAAATACCTTCCCTACACTGATAAGTAAAAAGACAGAGATAGGGACTCTAAAGCTAAGAAATCTGTAAAACACCAAACCTTGTCACTTTTTCACTAATCTACTACCTCAGCCCAAATTCCACTTAGAATTCCTTACTAACTAAATTTCCCAAACACCTGTTTTCCTTCTCTTGTAAATTATCCATAAACTTCTTATCTCTTTATATAAAACATATAAAAACTGCCTGCCTTGGTCATTTCTTTTGGTCTAATTTCACTATTGGGGCTCTGTGTGCAAGTGATAAATCTCTGGGGTTTTTTTTCCTCCCATTTACCTGTCTCATGTGAATTTAGTTCTAAGTCCAGCTAGAAGACCCTGAAGGTAGAGGAAGATTTCTCCCTCCCCTACAGTTCTTTTTTTTTATGTTTATTTATTTATTTTGAAAGAGAGAGCACACACACAGGTGAGGGGCATAGAGAGAGGGGGAGAGAGGCAGAGCCTGACGTGGGGCTTGATCTCATGAACCATGACATCATGACCTGAGCAGAAATCAACAGTCAGAAGTTTAACTGCCTGAGCCACCCAGACACCCTCCCCTGCCTTTCTTAGTTACCATATGCAATCGTTGGGGATCCAGGAGTACCTCTGCTACCACAAATTGGAAGAGAAAGAGAAGCAAGAAAATGGGCGGTCAGCACTACTAGAAAATCAGTATTCATCACACAAAAATCCACTGCATCTGTTCTATAGGAGAGGAGAAATTTGACAAGATAATTAATTTGTTTTTTCCTCTTACTTAAACACTTCTGCCACTCAAATCTTCCCTGCACTCCAAAGCAGCGTCTGACTCTTGCAGTGGTAAAACCCAAAAACCTTCACAGCACTCACACAAGCTCACCTGCTTTCAAGGACACAGGGCAAGAGCTGAGGGAAAGCATTTCCCTGGGACCTGAGCCGTGGTAATCGTGGTCAAGAGAGCACATGTTTAAAGTGATGGGTCATGAAACAGGTTCTAAGTGGCAGAGTGTCTGTGTTTACTGAGTTTGTGTGTATATTTGTGATTCTAAAGCACAGCCCAGGGCTGGAGCCCATCAGACCCACACACAAAGACCAAAGTGCAGAATTTCCATGCCCCTGAGACATGGAGTGAGTTTGACATGACATCTGGGAATCAACACTGGTCTCGATGGGCTCCTGTCACCAAGGGCCTCCAAGGGCCCACATTGAGTGCAATTTTAGTGTTTTCACAATTTGTAGTTTTCTGTTTATTTCTTCTACCCACCCATTTTGCCTGCTTTCTGAATGAACAATCACAAGATCTGTTCCTGCAGGAAGCGAAACGTGGTTGCACTTACTGAAAGAAGGTAATTTGATTTCCAGTGTGGGACCTTTGTGACTTCAAGAGCAATTGGGGCCACACTGGCCTTTCGCCTTTACACTGATTTTAGGGCCTAGTCTCCAAAAAAGAGATAACTCCACCACGAAGGAGAAACACCCCGGTAGCAGGTATGATGGGGACTGAAGCAAAATACTATCAAGAGCAGGTACAAATTCATTCATGAGCTTGAGTCAGAGCAAAAGGTAAATGATCCTCTCTGCCTGAAGAGTCTCTTTCCAGGGCCAGACCTTGGAGAATCTGAGTCTTAGCTCACTAAGACACAGAAAATTCCCTTTGGCAGGGAGGGTACTGACATCCCCCTAAAGTCATAGTCACATGTAAATTCAAATGAAATGAATTGACTTCCTTCCAACACCTAGCACAATGGATGAAGTGAAGAAATGGAAGCTTGGAGCTGATGAAGAAGAGGAAGAAAATGAGGCAATTCAGGTGTATTAACTCCTCCATGTATCAGAGCCCACCCTGGTACCCCTACACAGCTCCCTCAGTGTAAAGCACCAACCCCAGCATTTCACCACATTGGTTTCTTAAGGACAGTTATCTCCCCCACTTGAAGGACATTGCAAGGCTTATTCTTCCTGGTATTCTCAGTTCCTTCTATGGTAGGTATTCAATAAATATCTTCTGTCTAAAAAAAGTACATTCATGCACGAAAAGAAGGTCTCAACTGGCAAATGAGTCCAGTTTTTAAACCAAGGCTTTATAAACTAACTTGTGGAATGCCACATATTTGCAAGGAGGGAACTGCCTGCCTGACCACCATACCACACAGGGTCTAGCTTCCAAGTCACTTATATACACTTCTCATTTCTAGTACTGGAAGCTGCTGGGTAGAACTGGGGGTGGGGGTGGGGGTTGGAGGGCAGGCGGTATTCCCGTCACTTTGAGGTCCAGAGTAGAGGTTATCAAGAAATGGGAACACTGTACTTATTTTTGGAAAGAATCAAGAAATGAAGAATAGTGATAATCACTCAAGACAGGCTTATTACAAGCTAAAGATGAGCCTGCCTGGGCTTTTAATTGAAATAGTAATGGCTGTTTGCTGAGGCCTTCACTCACATAGACAAAAGAAAAAAGCAAAAAAGCAAAAAAAAAAAAAAAGCAAAAAAGCAAAAAAAAAAAAAAGCAAAAAAAAAAAAAGCAAAAAAGCAGAGTGTCCTTCAGGGGGACAAAGAGGGCAGGGCCAGACGGACCGTCAGTTCTGAGCACTCCCATGCCCTATGGTTGCTGAAAACCCACCCTATCCAGGGAGTGAGTGCCTCTCATCTCCATTCTGGTCCCAGCCAGACACTTTCATCTCTGTCTCTCTAATGACAGACCTACGATTATTTCTTTTAAACCCCAATGACTGAAAAGGTTTCAAACCCGAATATGCTCTAAAGTACTTAAGCTGTGTTCACTATTAATCCCTTCCTCACCATTGACCTGACATCAGTCACCATTAAACTCTGTTAACTGGTAGATCTCTTTCTTGTGCCCATCAAGCCATTAATCCAAGTACCGGGATGGCATTTACTTGCCTACTTCCGGAACTCACATTAATGTCAAGGGCATCTCCACTTGCTATTCCCCTTCCCTCTACCAATCTCTCACCCAGCTCACCACGCTCCTCCCCTCAGAAGCCAGGCAGGCCTCTCAGCTCACACCCCCAGCGAGGGGCAGAAAGAAAACTGGAGCCCAGAAACCCACGCTCCTCACTCAGCAACCCCTTGGCCCTGTCTAGCCAAGAACCACAGCTCAGCCTATTGTGGAGCAGGTGGAAGCAGCTTTACAGAACTTTCTGTTACAATACTACTCGCTGTAATTAGCCACTGCCAGAAAACGATCACCAGCCCTTCACCTCACATTTCTTCCAGGGATGGCAGCAGCAATAGAACTCTGTCCTTTGGAGAAGGCTGGGGTTTGTGACTTGCCATCAGCATAGTGGGTCTCGGAGCTGTTTCCCTACAAGTAAGCCTGAGCCTCAGGGACCTGCCTGCTGGGGTTCTATAGTCACAAGCTGCTGGGGTGGGAAGGTGCCATGTTTTGGTGCAGCCCCCAAACCTTGACCATGCATCCTCAGCTCCCATTCCTTCCTAGACAAACATGTGAAACAGCCTGATGCAGCTGAACAGGGCTGCCCGCGGCAAGCTGGAGGCAGCTCGTGCTATCTGGTGGTAGTCAAGTTCTTTAACAAATGCACAGATAAACACTGGGCCCAACAAACAAAGCTTATCCTGGCCACCTCTCGTCTCTACACTGCGTTTTGTGAGATGTGCTTCAGGACTCGGAAAAATGGATGAACACTCTGTGTTCCCTGGAATTAAAAAAAAAAATCACTTCTCTCTTCAGAGCCATCTAAGCCTGTATCAGAATGAAACCACTTCAGGAATGAGCCCCCAAACAATCATCAGAAGCAAATTGAAGTGTTTCTCCCAAAAGCATCCCTTTTATGGAAGGCGTTCAATCAGGATGTTTCTTCAACTTTCTGTTCTAAGTGGTGGCTTTTTCTATATGGAAAAGACAAGGACAATCTCAGACCCATCCAAAGGTATCTAATCTTCCTGTAACAAAAGTCCCACCATTGTCAAGTATAGCCGTGTCTGAGCCACCTGCACAGGACAACTCTCTATTTTCAACAGAGCTGTTAAAGTAATCTGTCCTCCTTCACCGCCATTTGCTAAAAGCCCCTTGGCATATTGTCTCAGTGTGTCTGAAAGGCCATTTCTATCCACAATACTTTTATTTTGAGCCGCACATTAGCTTGTCATCAAGATGCCATTAGTAAAACACACACACACACACACACACACACACACACACACACACACACACACACCAAGTAGCCACTCACCTTTGGTTTTCTCTTGATTTTTAAAATAAATAATGGGCCTGACTACATTATGATTTTCCAGGTTGAACTTCTTGTTTAAGATCAAATTTCACATTGCCTTCTTATTACAAATGGCCAGGTGAAGCATGAAGAGAAATCATGTTTGCAATTTGGCCTCCCAGGTTATTTATGTTGGAAAACTGGAAAGTTGTATCATGGGGGAATATTCTTATGAATGTTATTATAAATGGCATCACGGCTGTAGCCCAGCATTTTGGCATTTGGCACTAATCACTGATGTGCCACACGTCAAAAGAACTAAATATATACATGCTCAGTGCTACATATTAATGTGCCATGAGACAAAAGCAGGGGAATTCCTGACAGCCGTGCTGTGAGCAAATGAGCAATTACGTGCATATTTTCCCCTTCTCTCCAGTGCCCTTAGGTTGTGACAGAAGGACAGGAAGAATGAGTAAAGGGTGATTCAGAACTAAGTAAGGCCTTCAACATAAAACAACGATCATGCATTTTGGGGCCTAAGGCACAAGTTGGCCAACTTCTTTAAAGGGCCAGGTGGTACATATTTTAGCCTTTATAGGGCCACATAGTTGCTGTCACACATTCCTCCTTATTTTTCCCTACAGTTCTTTAAAAATGTAAAATTCAGGCTTATATTATAGGTCATGAACTACACAAGACAGGTCTTGCCCATGGGTTCGCTGAACCCTGGCCTCAGCAAATTACGTGGTTGTGTGCTAGTGACCTCGGGCTAAGAGGGCACGTAGAACTCCAGAAGGAGCCCAGGATCCTCTTACTTGAGTAGGAGTTATGATCTGATTAGACATAAGCATGAATCAAACACGACTGGTCGGATCTGGCGTATCTCTGTCCACCCCTCGAGTGCAGCCACGATCCTTCTGTCCAGAAACTGAAAATGCTCCTTCAGATTCAGCTCAAATGCTGTCTCCTCCAGGAAGTCTTCACGGACTATTACAGCATGCCCATTGCCTACTCCTGCCACATACCAGGTTCTCAGTATGTGGCAATACCGCTTGTGACAAAGGCTGCTCCCCTCCTCCCAGCACTTTATGCACCACCAAACACTTCCCTGTTCTCTCACTCAAACTTCGATTGTAGCCAGAGGAGAGAGGCTCTGAAAAGGCAAGCGTGTCATCCAAGGTCTCATTACTAGGAGGAGCCAAGCAGGACTTGAATCCGAGGCTCTCTGGCTCCCTTCACCTCTCAGCTGCCTCTGGTTCTCCCTTCCCCTGTCTGTCTGCCTTCCTGAGGGCTTGCAATTTCCTTTCAAGTCAGGACCCCTCCCAGACAGAGCCTGAGAAGTACGGGCTCAGCACATACTGGCTGCTCCGTGAAGACCTCGGTTTAATTTCGAGCTGAAGCCCAGGCACGCAGGCTGAGAAGACACTAAAGACCCTTACAGTGCAAGGCAGGAGACGACAGTGAGGTGGCCCCTGCTCACGCCCACCCACCCACAGGCCCAGGTACACTCCTGCAGACACAAAACGGTCATCCCCGGAGGCGACGCTGTGGGAGCAGCGCTGGGGCCACCCCTCACGCTTTCTGGCCTTCTCCGAGCCCCCACGCCCCCCCTGCCACACACACCACGCGTCTCCCTTCCCAAACTTGTTTCCACGAGCATGCACCAGGTGTATGGTATAGTGCAAAGCTTTTCGAAGTGTGGCTCTAGTCTTACTCATGACCATAAAATCAGTTTAGTGGCTCAGGCTGGCATTTTTATTAACAAAATGAATAGAAAATACCAAACTGCGTTTCACATTGTCAAAGGTGGGTGAATACTGTCCGGTGAAAGTTCCATTTGCTGTGTGTGCAAGTGTACCCATGAGCATCTGTGTACTGTTTGCAGTATAAAAGCCCATGCAACTTTGTTTTACAGTTTGTTTGTTTATTTGTTTGTTTGTTTGTTTTGAGAGAGAGAGAGAACATGAGCAGGGGAGGGGCAGAGAGAGGAGAGAGAGTATCCCAAGCAGACTCCGTGCAGTCAGCACAGAGCCCCATGCGGGGTTCCATCCCACCAACTTCGAGATCACAACCTGAGCCAAAATCAAGAGTCTGACGCTTAACAGGCTAAGCCACCCAGCTGCTCCCAAAGAACTCTTAAGGAAGTGGGAACACCACAGGCTCTGGGGCCTGTTTCCCAGGGTCAAACCCACCTCTGCCCCTTAATTGCTGTGTGATCTTAGGCAGGTTCCTTAACCTCCCTGCATTTCAAGTTGCTTTTTCTGTAGAGTAAATTATTATACCCACCTCACAGGGTCTTTGTGAAAATTCAATGAGTATACAAAGGGCTCTTACAATACCTGGCACATAGCGGCTCCTGGGTGATAGTCAGTTGAGTGTCAGTCTCTTGAACTTTGCTCAGGTCGTGATCACAGGGTTATGAGTTTAAGACCCTCATTGACCATCACATTGTGCCTGAAGACTTCTTTAAAAAAAAAAAAAAAAAAAAAAAGGAACACCTGGTACAAAGTGAGTACTCAAAAGACCACAAAGTTAGCTAACAGGATTAGCACACACAAGCATCCACATCACACTGCTGAGGGATGTGGGGTATTATCCCATTTGACAGATAGAAGTGAGGCCAGGAGAGATGTGTAAAGCAGAGAGCCAAACCTGCACTCAGAGTTTCCACCTCTTCTCTACTCACAAGGCAGCATTATCCCCTATCACCAGAACTCCTTCCAGCCCAGGGGCCTCTTTACTAAGTTGAATATAATTGCAAATGTTACCTGCTACCAACATCCCACCATTTTGTGATAAGGATTGATGAGACACTGTCTGGAAAGTGCTCAGAGCGCTGTGCAGACAAGTGCAATATAAATTCAAAATGTCATTTTAACGTTCTCATTATTATTATTAGAATGGGCAAAATGGAGAGAATATGATTTCAGTGCTGCGAGTTTTAATGGGTGTCGGGAATGTGGATTCTGGGAACAATTGGTTACCACACAGCCTACATCTCAGATCAAGTAGCGCGACATAAGTAATGTCTAAGCCATCAACTTTGTTTATTTCACAATGAAAGTCATCTTTCCCTCCCCGGGGCAGAGTTTTTTTTCGTGTTTTTGGAAATAAAGCTCAGCTTGATGACACTCTTCCAAAAATTCATTTTGATATATTGATTGCCACGGCCAATAATGCCCTGGCCTTACAGGTGCGTGAAGAAAACATCAGCACATTCATTCATCAACAGCTCCCACCCAGAATGGGCTGCCAGGGCCTGAAGCTGCTCGTGTTCTTCCAGTAACTTACCATGGAGTAAAGGTCAAAGGCAAACAATTTCTTAAGTGTAGGGAGCTTCTGAGCCTAAACCTCTCCAGCCGGGATGAACACACAGCTAGGGCCACCTGAGAATGTTCCAGAAGCTTCTCAAAGCCATCAAGAGTCACTTTTCCTTGGCTGCCACCTTTACTCTGTGGAAGGGAACTGAAAACATTTTTACATTGCATCCGGCAATGCTCTATAGTGGAATGAAACGCAAATGTCCACGCATCTTTACAGTGAAGAGGTGACTTCACAGATTTTCTACTCCATGGAGTGAAGACTAGAACCCAGATCCCCCTTTTGTGTTATTTCTGTGGAGACTCTTCAGACAAACTCCTCAAGTTCACCCCTTTCACCCCCTTCAGGCTTCCTCAAAGAGAAAAGCTGAGATGCACTGAAGAAGATAACACCAGCAGGCTAGCAAGAACTAAAAGAAAGTTCTTTCACGTCCTCAACCAGAATTCTTTCTGCACTACAACAAGGTCACTCTATTTTACTGAGGACCTACCTCATGCCAGGCTATGCCCTGGAGGCCTCCACATGCTTCCCACTGAAACTCAAATCAACCTTTGAGGTCAGAGTCTGTCCAACCTATGGATGATGCAATTGAAGTTCTGAGCCACTTTGCCTAAGGTCACACCCACTTGTAAGTGATGGAAAGGGGATCGGAACATAGTTCTTTTGTCATGTCCCACAGCATTTCTTCATGGCTCAGGAGACTATGATCACATACCACGTTCAATTTACACTTTCTGCAACCCTTTGCCTCCTGTAGTAGACTGATAAAGGTCCCTCAGAAAGCCACATCCTAATCCCTAGAGTCTGTGTTACCTGATAAAGAAAAAACATCTTCGCACATGTGATTAAGCTAAGGATCTTGAGCCAGAGAGATTATCCTGAATTAAGAGCATGGGCCATAAATCCTCAGATATACCCATGGGAGAAGGAAAGAAAGAGAGAGAGATGACCCATGCAGAGGAGAAGACAACGTGAAGATTCTGGCCGTGAAGACTGGAGTGAGGCAGCCACAGACAAGGAGGTCAGCAACAACCAAACACTTGGAGGGCCAAGGGAGGGTCTCTCCCTCCCAGTCTCCAGAGGTCGAATGGCCTGTAGGCACCTTTGTTTTAGCCTGGTAAAACAGATTTCAGACTTCTGGCATCCAGAACTGTGAGAGCACACATTTCTGCTGTTTTAAGCCACCAGGTTTGTGGCACTTGGTCACAGGAGCCACGGGAAACTAACACACCACTCTTGCCATCATCACACAACTCAAGATAGAGTACTTGAGCACTTACGGCCCCGTCCTCTGACTGTGAGGGCCACGGGCGCCTTCCTCCTGCCACCTGCTCTCTCTATACAGCACATGTCCGACTCCCCGGAGAGGGCTCAGGGTGCTCGCCCACCCTGGAAGCACCACCACGGGGACAGACCGTGAGACTGTGCTTGGGAGGGCAGCCTCCTTGCTTCTCAACTTGCTGGGATAGAAAACAGCAACTGGCCTGGTAATGGAATCTAGCTGATCTAAAATTCAAAGAATAATCAGCATTACAACAAGAAACTAAAACATTTTCTAAACCAAATTCCTCACAAGTGGCTTTTTTCTTTCTTACATACTGCTTTGAATTTCCAGAAGGCAATGACTGCGCCTGTCTTACTCCCTACTTTGCATGGGAAATACACTTGACATCAAAGGTGGGATTTTACATCTGAAACAAGGAGCCTGGCTTAAGGCTGGCCTGGTATTCAGACATAATTGGGAAATTCCCCGAGGAAGCAGAGGACACAGGTGACCTGGAGACACCACCAGAGACCTTTGTTTTCCAGGTCGAGGTTCAGATAGAAACTGATTTTGTGATGACGACAAACCACAATCTAATACCTGGTCAGCAACCTGGGTGAATGAGTCAGGTTCCCAGGCAGGAAGCATGCCGCATGGATTTGGTATTAACTAGCCTCCCAGCAGCCACATTTAGGAACACAGAGGCTCTGCTGCTAGTCTCTGGGCTGTCCCTCCAGCTGGCTCACACACTAAGATGACCTGGGCCCTGGGAAACATCCCTAAAGACTCAACAAGGGGCAAGAGGAGGTACAGAGAGATAACCCACAAGAACAGAGTTCAGGAAGTCTATAGGGAGTGAAGAAACACCACTATGATGATGCTAATCACCGAGCTTCATGAGGCCCTGCAGAGGGGGTCTGTTTTCTGCACCTGTCTCTGTCACTGGCTTTCCTGTGGAGACCACGCCTCTCATCGCATGCAGTCTTGCTGGCACTGTCCACCACGCTGTTCACCAAGGAGCACAGAGAAACCCTGGCCAGTCCAGGAAGAGTCACCTGTGGGAACCTGACCTTGGATGCAGCGACAAGACACAGGAGGATGTCTGAAGCTAGTCTCTCCGTGATGGTGGAGCCTGAGCAGGCTGTCCACGAACTTCTTTCCCCTGGATCCCTGAACAGTCTGGTTCTTTACCCCTTCTTCTGACTCTGTGAACTACTCCTTACACTTCCACAAAACTCCTTTTTCCTTCAAGAAGAATCAGAATCAGGTTTTGTGGCTTGCAGCCAAAGAACCTTAGTGCAGCCACCAAAGTGGAGGTCTCTAGGCCCAGCCTGCTTTTCCAAACCCCTCATCCCCAGCTCTCAGTCCTGGCCCCACACGGGAATCACCTACAGAGCTGATATAATACAAATGCCCGGGAACCCATCCCCAAAGGTTTTGAGGGATATGGTTTAACACCACACGTGATTCTAATGTGTAGCACGGTTCACAACTACCACCCCTCACAATGATTCAGGGGCAAACCTGTCCATTCACCATCATTAGAACCCACAGCACAAGGACCACTTCCATACCCACACCCCTCACATCACCTCCCCTACCTGCAACACACACCATGGCTGCATTAGTCTTCTTGTACTTCCTCCTGGCACTCCTCTTCTCTAAAGCCTTCTGTGGCTCCCCATTGCTTCTACTATGTAGCGTGAATCCTTTTCACTAGCTATCAACTTCCTTCCTATTTGAATCCACCTACTTTCCAATCTAGATTCACTATTCACTGCTCCCCTTTGGGCCCCCCACTGCAATCCAATTGTTCTATTACCTATAATCTGGACACGCAGAGTTCTTAGTGCAAACAACAAAGCTCATTCCAGTTTAAACTGGAAATGAAGTCATTGGGGTTTTTTGTTGTTATTGTTGTTATTATTGTTTTTGTTGTTGTTGTTTGTTGTTGCTGTTGTTATTGTTTTACATAAGCCCTGGGAGGGCCAGAGAATTGGGTATGCAACCAACAATCACATCAGGCTATCCCACCAAAATGCCAGTGGAGACCTTTCCACAGAGACACTGCCAACCCCTGGCCTGGGATGCTACCCTTATTTCTTTTGTCTTTGCTCTCTAAAAGCAACCTTGCTCTCAATATCACTTTGTCACACACTGGCCCTGTCCCCAAGGAGACTCCATGTGGTTGTTGCTCCTTCCCATCACTCTCTTACAAAGGAGCATCTCATGCCAGTGCAGCTGACCGATGTGGCCCAGGCCACGTGCTGCACCCTAGCTGCAAGGGATGCTGGGAAAGCAAGTTTCTGACCACCACCTTTGGGAAGCAGGACTCAAAGAGAGGGAAATCCTCCAAACACAAGAAGGATATTCAAAAGCTGCCGGCTAGCCTAAAAGCAAGACAAATGTACCTCAGACTTGGCATTGTGGTTTCTTTCTTCCCATCCCTCACTGCTCATAAAAAGTCCCCCAGCTGGAATACATCTTCTTTTAAGAGCCCATCTTTCTGCTCAGGGAAGCAGCATGCACTTTGGAGTGAGATCCCAGCTCAAATCTCAATGGGTGATGACCTTGAGCAATTCTGAAAAGTGCATATAGTTCTACCCTCATGATGGTGATATGATATACAGGCTGGCCAGTCCCCGTACTTGGTGCAGCCTTGGAAGCAGAATCCTTGAATCTTCATAGCCCATGAGGAAGGGGAAGCCTTCCCCACACTTTCCTGAGATTGAATTTTCATATTCTACAATGGAGGCTAGGAGCCAGATTTAACTTTCCTTTTCTTTTTTTAATTTTTTATGTTTATTGTTTATTTATTGTTGAGAGAGAGACAGACAGACAGAGAGAGAGCGTGAGCAGGGGAAGGGCAGAGAGAGAAGAAGACACAGAATCCGAAGCAGGCTCCAGGATCTGAGCTGTCAGCACAGAGCCCCGTAGGCTCGAACCCATGAACCGTGAGATTATGACCTCAGCCGAAGTCTGATGCTTAATGGACTGAGCCACCCAGGCACCCCATTAAGTTTCTTTTTAAAAACAATGTGAAGTTTCTTGCAGCCAAGTGTCCTGCAGCAAATTCCTACCAGTCACAACTACACTGCAAGGTGTTCATAGTTGTTATTACAAATGGTGAGGTTAGACATTCTCAGCTCATCCTTCTCTGTTCCTTTTGAGTTAAAGAATCCCCTTCAAGCATCATAGACGAGGGCTTCTCATACTTTCAATGTGCGGAGCAATCACAGGGTCCTGCTTACAATACAGATTGAAATTCAATCGGTATGGGGTGGGCCCAAAACTCAGTTTATTCTACAATTTCCCAGGTGCTGTTGATGCTGCAAATCCATACACCATGCTGTGAATATCAGAATCATAGACAATATCTCTGGGGTGAGTGAAGTCCAATTAATTACCCTATTAAAAATTCCTGAACCAGCTTACTTGATAAATAGCCACTACCCACCCCCCTTCACCAAGGGTATTTTTAGGCTTCCTTCTATAAGGCTCTACCTCTACACCCTGATGCTCCAACTACAGAAACACTAAGTTCCTTGAAGGGGGTAATCAGTACCTTGATCTCTGCGGTCCAAATGATATCATGCACATCTTAGGCTTTCATAAATACTTGAATAAACCATCAAAATGAAACTCAAAGACCTGATAGGGGCAAGTCAGTCCAAAAAGGCTTCCCAAAGGGAGTAGGTCTTTCAATTGATTCGGTAGTGAGGAAACCCCAAGTCCAAGAAGGAAAACAGCCTGCTTCTGTGTACCTTTCCTTTATCCTCTGGAAAACAACCTTCAATCACCAAAGCCTCCCATTTGCCTCCCCTGTAGAGACAACTTGAACTTGAGAAACAGTGACAACCCATCAGCTATCCTTTAAATAAACAAAATATGCAGCTGTCATTTCCACACGATATTTAATCCTTCAGAATTGCAGCATATAAAAAGTAAACCCATAAATTTCCCAGAAAGCTTTGTTTCTGCTGAGTTTACCTTGTCCTCCAAAGAATAATAATACATAAACTCAACGACCAAATGACTTCAGCTCTGCCCAAACATCCCGTGGATAGTGTTTTATTTCTAAGGTAATTTGGACGTTTTTCCCCCCTCACTAGAAAAAGAAGACGGCTTTTCTCTACGAGTTCAATGAACCTCATTGCTCCCAACTGGGCCTGACTCCCATTTCTGTATGCCTCAGGTTTCATAGCTAGTTAGACATTTAACAAGTACAATAGCAATCTGACACTGTACCCTTGCCTCCTGATCCCCATCTGTCAGATTCTGGTAACGCCACTGCTCTCCAAGTACCCAGCCACCCTTGAGATGTGTAAAGCAGTGTGATGAGGTATCTAAAAAGCCTCTGGCTGCCAGAATGGCTCTTAAACACAGGAAATACAAACAGGAAATGTTGTCAAGTTTTTCAATTGGCAGTAACTCTAATGTCAGAAAATGGTAAAGTTTGTCAGCCTGAGACATCTCTCTTATTCAGACTTGCCTTCAACAATGGGGTTGGCTTTCTCCCCCTAAACCCATTTGGAGCTAAATGACCAAGGATGTAGGCATTCTCTCCACCAGTGAGGAAGGCTCCAGGAAGCAGCAAAGCTGCCCAGACACTCATTGATTCACCAAACATTTATTCAGCACCTACTAAGTGCCAGCCTAGGGGGAAAAAGAGCTACCCAAAGGATGGTAATTAGATCAATCCACTACAGTCTTCCTCTTTGAGAACCAAGGTATCTAAGATTCCAAAAATCTAGCTAGTGGGACTCAAACCTATACATTCTCAATTCCCCAAATAAGAATCTAAAAGCCTAGTGAAAATTCTATGGTGCCCTGGAGCTTGGTAAACTTCCATTCACGGAGTGCTTCACAGAGGGTCAATCAATGGGAAGTGAATCAATGAATGCTTGGGCCAAGGGTGCAGTTCTTGGAAGGTGAGACTTATCAAACATAAGCTTCTAGAGACTGGGCCTTTCTAGAAAGAAATAACTAAGGCAGGACATATGTTTACCTTGGAACCCCTCTATCAGAGTTCAGGGAATGTGTTGTTTTTTGACTGTTACATAATACATTAATACAAATTTAGTGGCTTAAAACAAATCTCTTATCTCAGAGTTCTGTAGATCAGAACTCCAGACATGGCATGCCTGGGATCTCTGCTCAGGGTCTCAAGTTACTGGCCAGGCTAGTTCTTTTCTAGAGGCTCTTGGGGGAAATCCACCTGAGCTCATTCAGGTCCCCATTGCCATGCTGGCTCTCAGCTCCTCTGGGCCACCTACATTCCCTGCCAGGGGTCCCCTCAAACTCCAAAGCCAGTGTGGAGAATTTCTTGCTCATCAAACCCTTCCTCTGCTTTAAATCTCTGACTTTTCGTGTCTCTGACCTCTAGACCCAGATTTAAAGGGTCACATGACTTGACTAAGCCCATAAGGAAAATCTCCCTACTTTAAGGTGAACCAATCTGAGACCTCCTTTACTTCTGCAAAATCCCTTCACGGTGCCACCTCAACTGAGTAAGTGGGGCAAGTATGTGTACTCCAGGTCTAGGAACTTCTGGAGCCATCTGCGATTTCTGCCCACCCCAGGGAAGGAGAGGGAAAAGGCAGATAAAGTCAAAGCGCCTCCCTGAGTATCACAGTTTATGTGGCTTCCCTCTTCTCCGGAGCAGCAGCCAGTGTCCGGGGATTTCATTCTCTAAACCTACAAAACAATGTACAGCCACTGTGTCCCCAGCCTCAGCCTCATAGGGAAGGTTGAAAAAATAGGAGTGTGCAACATCCCTGGTCTCATGGAGCTCCAAGGAGAGTCGGGAGATCACATCTATGCCCCCCTCTGAGAAATGTCTAACATGGCTCATCATTTGTAGGAAGATCAGCGCAGGAGGCTTCACGGAAGCGAGGACTTGAGATTGTTGGTGAAGAACAGGCAGGCCACCCACCATAGAGATAGTTGGAGCTTCTGTGGCCTTGCTCAGCAGCCTGGAGCTGCCTCCCAACTGGAGCCGAAGGAATGCTGAGCAGTAGGGGCCTCTGTGCCAGGATGATGCGAGGAGCCGGGCGGAAGGAGAGTGGGTCTCTGGCTGTGGAGGTCTGCGACAGCAGCAAGACTGGCCAACACCAAGAGCCAGAGGTCTGGCTGCTGGCAGGAAGAACTCACTGGTGACAGCGGCTCTACCAGGACTGTGGCCCAATGAAAGGGTTTCCTCTTTTTCAATCTGGGAACATGTCTGGGCCTACATGTTGACTCGAAGTGCCGTGCAAGACATGCTGTCACCCCACCAGCGGCACCACAAATTTCACTCTACTGCCTTACTCCTTAATATCCTCCAATGGCTTCCAAGGAGGAATTTCGAGCCCTTAGCTAAGGTCTTCCCTGGCAGTGGCTGTGTGGTGGCTAATCAGCACACTAGGCCAAGCTGATGATACATTAAAGGAAGAGCTACATATTTCAGCAGCCCCTTTGCACCCGTTGCAAAGGGTGAAAGAGGTCAAGCAATCCGGCTTCCGGACTGAACGCTGATCGAAAATACCTCTGTACCAGGCAGTTCCTGCTTTTTGTCCCCCTTGGGGGAGAAGGCTCATGGCTCAGACAGGGGGCAGATGGCTACAAGTGTATGCAATTTAAGAGTAAAGCGAAAACATATGAGTTGAATTATTTTTAAAATATTACCCCCACTGCACCCTCTTCCCCTTTATCCTGAGAACCCCCTTCTGAACAGGTGGCGAAAGGGCCTGCCAAGAGATAATTTTGAGAGCTGTCTCACTGCATTAACATCTTGTTAAACAGGGTTTAACAAGGACTGTTAAACATCACCCTAATCACTTTCATTTCATGGTTACTTCTGGCAGGTACATATGGTGAAAGCTGATACTCAGGGGCTGATTAACAGACTATTTCTTTGCTCAGGGGAGAGAAAATTTTACGTGTCCTCCATGACGGCCTGACTTTCTGGAAGCCTGGGAGGAATCGTATTCCTTTCAAAGAGAGCATCTTTCACTTGAGACTGACCAAATGTATTGTGTGCAGTGTGATACACTTCTATAGGAGCACCTGCCCGAAGGAAAACAGGACGCTGCTTCCCAATTCCAAGGCGAGGCTTGCTCATTTATGTATTCAGTCAACCAACACCCATTGAACATGTGCTGTGTGCGGGGCGGGGGGGGGGGGCGGAGACGGGGAATGGGCACTATGCTAGGTTGGAGGTGCAGTGTTGAGCAAAATTAGGAAGAGCTCATATGCCCTCAAGAAATGAGAAGGCAGACAGACGTCAAACGAATAATCTCATAGAGCAAATTGTAAAAGAAAAATTAGAAAAAAAGAAAGTGAAGAAGAAAAATAAAAGTAACACTATGACTATGAGTCTTATTTGAAGGGTTAGTCAAGTCAGGGAGGATGGGCCAAGCTTCCTGGGGGCCGGTCTGAAGACATTAACTTTGAGGCCAGGTGGTAGGAAAGAGCATGACTGTGATCTGTCTGAGGAACTAAAGAGAGCCCACTGGGGTGGAGCGATTAAGGGATGTTATGGACTGAAACATGTACCCCCTAAAATACATATGTGGAATCCCTAACCCCCACTGTGACTGTATACGGAAATGAGGCCTTCAGGGAGGTAATTAAGCTCAATGAGGTCATAAGGGTGGACCCCTAATCCAAGACAACTGGTGCCTTTATAAGAAGAGATACCAGAGGACTCTCTCTTTCTCTTTCTTTGCATGCACACAGGAAAAGCCAAGTGAGGACACAGTAAGAAGGTGGCTATTTGCAAACCAAAGAAGTCTCACCAGAAAGCAACCCTACCAGCACCTTGATCTCAGATTTCTAAGCTTCCAGAGCTGTGACAAAATAAATATCTACTGCTTAAGCCACTCAGCCTGTGGTATTTTGTCACAACACCCACACCTACAAATATAAGGGGAAAACTATCCTCTGTAAAGGTGGAGAGGCGGCTGCCCATGAGGGGCCTCATGTTAAGGATTCTGATCCTTGACATAAGAGCCATGGGAAGCCGTTCAGAGGTCTGAATTTAATGGGGTTGGGGAGGGGGGTGTCAGCGAGATCCCAGTGGCTGTGCAATGAATAACAGCTGCTCGGACAAGGGCGAGAGTCAATGCAGATATTCTTCTAGCCATGATGCACCAATTCTAGGTCTCTCATCCGGAGACCACATGTGCTGGAAACAAGATAGGAGAGGCATTCCAGAAGCTCATGCCTCTCGAAGGCACTTGCCAAGGAAGGTGCTCACCAAACAGGGGGCCCAGGTGAGGCTGAACACTTGTCTATTTGCAGGAACTTCCGGCAGCAATGATGAGCACTCTTTCCTCCAGGGCAAAGAAAGCAAGGAGTAGGGGCGGGGAGTTCGTTGGGTTGGCCCAGGGTTGCAGCACAGCAGGGGAGGTGGACAGAAGGAAAAGGCAGTGAGAGATGACAGTGTCATCCACGTGATCGGGGGACCTGGTCTATTGGGGCAGAATGGGGATCCTTGATTCCTAATTCAATATTCTTCCTCTGTGCTGTCTCCACTCACAAATGGCTTTTATTCTGAGTGGTTTTAGCATTAATAAGCTGAACACTTTGCTCAGTTGAGGCTTCTGCTGCCTTATTACACTGTGGCAGCCCCCATGAGGCGTGCAACTAAGACGGATGAACCGGCACGCTAATGAATAAGGACTGAGATTCCAATGTCCCTTTCCATGGGAACTATGCATCTCTCCAACGGAGAAATGAAATCTTTGAGACAGCCTGATTATAAAAATAAAGGAGCATTATTATATTTGTCTGCCAGGATGATCACAGGACACTTGCAATTTATGACAGATATCACAAATAGAAAAACACACATGAAATACTATTACAGTCACATCTACACCAATAAATCCCCTTCTAGAATAGAGGGGGTAACCTGAATACTTGAGGCAAAACATTTTCCTGAAATATCCAAATATTGGAGCCAAAATAATATCTCACATCTGAAAAGTCACTAAGTTAATTTTCATGATATTTCCCTGCGATACTGCACTGGCACAGGGCTTCACAGCAGAGAAATAGCTTTGATAAGAAAATTAATGATATAAACGTGATTGTAAGATCAGTTTTTAAAGTCAAGAAAAAGCAACTACAGTTGACTCCTGTACAGTACAGAGGTTAGGGGCACCAACCCCCACCCAGTCAGAAATCTGCATTTAACTTTTGACTGCCCAGAAACTGAATTAATAGCCTACTTTTGACCAGAAGCCTTACCAATAACAAACATTGATTGACACATATCTTGTATGTTATATGTGTTACATACTATATTCTTACAATAAAGTAAGCTAGGAAAAAGAAAACACTATTAAGAAAATCATGGGGCACCTGGGTGGCTTAGTTGGTTAAGTGTCCAACTTCAGCTCAGGTCATGATCTCACAGTTCATGAGTTCCAGTCCCACATTGGACTCTGAGCTGACAGCTCAGAGCCTGGAGCCTGCTTTGGATTCTCTGTCTCCCTCTCTCTCTGCCCCTCCCCTGCTCACGCTCTGTCCTTCTCTCTCTCTCTCTCTCTCTCTCTCAAAAATAAACATTAAAAATTTTTTTTAAAAGAAAAGAAAATCATAAGATGGAGGGGAGGGCACCTAGGTGTCTCAATTGGTTGAGCATCTGACTCTTGATTTCAGCTCAGGTCATGATCCCAGGGTTGTGGGATCAAGCCCTGAGTCAGGCTCTGTGCTGATCATGGAGCCTGCTTGGGATTCTCTCTCTCCCCTGCTGCCCCTCCCCCCACCTCTCTCTAAACTAACAAATAAAATCATAAGGAAGAGAAAATACACTTACAGTACTATACCGTAATTACTGAAAAAAATCCACATAGAAATAGACCCTCTCAGTTCATGCCTGTGTTATTCAAGGGTCAGCTGTAGTTAAAATTTGTTTGGGGCCACACCTGTGTGGCTCAGTCGGTTAAGCATCTGACTTCGGCTCAGGTCATGATCTCATAGTTTGTGAGTTCCAGCCCCGCGTGGGGCTCTGTGCTGACAGCTCGGAGCCTGGAGCCTGGAGCCTGCTTCGGATTCTGTGTCTCCTTCTCTCTCTTCTCCTCCCTGACTTGTGTTCTGTCCCTGTCTCTCATAAATAAATAAATAAATAAATAAATAAATAAATAAATAAATAAATAAATAAATAAATAAAATTTGTTTCGCACCTCAGAAACATTTTCCATGTAATCAGTTGATACACATTAGTGTATAGGGGTTGATTTTTCAATTATATTTTGGGGTATCGTCTGCACACGAGGTGCAAAATTTCATGAAGTCAGTGACAAAGGAGCTGAAGAAACACATGAATCACATGGCGAGTCACTGACAAAGGAAGGTCTGGCCACATAGACCAGTTAGTCCTGACAGAATGGAAAACTGACAAGAAAGATGCCAAGGAGACGTGCTTCAGTGAGGGTGATTTAAATAGCAAAGAATTAGGAGACGCCCTTGGGAGAAAGCCCTCTTTACCATCTTGCTGAGAAAATCAAACACAAAGGCTATCACAGAATTTTGTCAGGAAAATCAGGCCCTCAAAAAAGCCACATTCTGGCAAATCATTCTGAGAATTAACATATAATTATAAGCTATGTTTTATAAAATAGGAGACAAATTTCTTTTCATGATTTTCGCCTTTGTTTTTCACCATGGAAGTCCCAATCAAACCTGTTTCCACATGAAATTTTGGACTCAGTTTTAAGGAGCTAATTTTGGGGTGCCTGAGTGGCTCAGTCGGTTAAGTGGCCGACTTCGGCTCAGGTCATGATCTCGCGGTCCGTGAGTTCGAGCCCCACGTCGGGCTCTGGGCTGACAGCTCAGAGCCTGGAGCCTGTTTCAGATTCTGTGTCTCCCTCTCTCTGACCCTCCCCTGTTCATGCTCTGTCTCTCCCTGTCTCAAAAATAAATAAGATGTTAAAAATATATATATTTTAAAAAAGGAGCTAATTTTAACAGTTCTTTTTAGGTCCTCACCGTCCTCAGATGAAGAGGACCCACTGCCACCATCTCAGCTCCCACCCCTGCCCCACTTTCTGACTTGCACACACAGGAGACATGACTTGACCTCCAAATCTGGGGTCTAAAACCCAGAGGACATGATTCTTACCTCCTTCTCTCAACCCACACATATCTAAATACACATCAACCTTCTTTTTAGAGCACTCCATTACAGAAGCAACGCTTTTTCTTTCTAATGTTTACTTAATTTTGAAAGAGAGAGAGAGAGGCACGAGCAGGGTAGGGACAGAGAGGGAGACACAGAATCCGAAGCAGGCTCCAGGCTCTGAGCTGTCAGCACAGAGCCTGACGTGGGGCTCGAACTCACGGACCAGGACATCATGACCTGAGCTGACGTCGGAAGCTTAACCAACTGAGCCACTCAGGCGCCCCTACAGCAGCAACTCTTAATCTTTTTTCCGCCCAGATGCACTTGACTGGGTGATGTCTATATTCAAGATAGTCTCCTATGAGCTACCCACGTTGGTATTGCAATTCCTGCCCCTACATTTAACTCCCCTTTCTGTCACTCAGGAGAAGAAATCGGAATGCAAAGAAGTATAATCATTACAGAGTTCTGAATTTTGTATGATGTTTCCTGAATTTTGTAATTTCCTGATTCTCTGTAAAGCTTTTTGGTTTCATGATCACAGTTGAAAGCCAATCACTGCCTACAGATCTCTCAGAGGTAACTATAACCTAGTCTCTACCACTTAACGCTCTTGAAAGTTACTAATTAAAACTATACTTCTTTTAAACTACTCTGTTGTTCCACTTTGAGCAGGTGACATTTGGACAGCAAGCCTCATGTGCCACAGACACAAACATGGGTGTCTGTGGACCCAGATGCCACATGTGGTGCGGATAACTCCAAGTGAGAGTTCAGAAAGATAAAATGGAAGGTCTGGGAAAATGTTTTGAAAGGAAGGTTTATTTTGCATATCCTTAACATCCAAGGAATAAATAACGCAGCAGTTTCTCTTCTCCAGGCCAACAACGTCTGTTCTGGCATCACCAAGTATTACCATGGCCATATCAGCCATAACCTTGCAAATGGAAATTTATCTGGTACTGATTTCTCACTGGGCTGACAAGAGGCAAGAGACACTCACATTTCCCGGGATGTTCACTTTTACATTACTATTGTTTTCTCCTGCTAACTGCTTGAGAGCCAGGAGGCGGCCCTGCATCTCTTTCTTTCCCTGATTTCCCAATTTGTTTTCATGATTCACCCAGCTGAGAACCTCAACCAGAATGAGGCACAATAGCAAAAGAGGCAGAAAGGAAAATTAATATTTTCTACATAGACTTCCTCATCTCGGGTAGATTTATGAATTTTGCTTCCGTTATGCAGAAGTTAGCATTTTTAACAATGAGGGGGGAAAATCTTTAATTGTTTTTTTTATTGCCTCAAGAGCTCCAAAGACATCTTGTGCTATGCCGTCATTTACATTTCACATTAAATGCAAAATATGTTTGAAATGAGCAAATATTTGTTTTAATTTGATACATCTGTTAACTGAAATGCTAAAAAGACAGCTAAATCACTATACTAAATTCAGCGATTTGTAAACAACTTATATATTCAGTTGTTCTGGGTTAAAAATGCCCCAAAGCCTAAGTTTTATGACACCCACAAAGTAAATTGCATTGTATTAATCTGATGGAGGCAGGCCGTGATTTCTTCCTCTTCACTCCATTAATTTATTTCCTAACTTGAGTTAATTAGCGAGGTTCCTATTTTTAAAAGCTCTTTGAAATTCATTGGGAGAGAGGGACATTTGCAAGAACTGCTTTGAAAACCCACTGCAAAGGAAATGAGCTAATACAAACGGTAAATTCCCCCAAGACATGATCGCACATTGAGCACCTGATTGCCAGTCAACAATCTTTCTGCCTGGGAAAGCAGTGGGCGATGAATACATAGTTGTTTTAAGAAAGAAGGAGAGAAGTGGAAGGAAAGAATGAGAGCAGCAGTGAGAACAAAGTCATCACAGGCAATTGCTAACTGGAGGAGAGGATCCCCAAGGTCCTATTCATCTCCAAGTATAAGTCTGTGGTATTCCAATTTGACGCTACAAAATGAAGACTGACTTCAACTTGCAACAATACCCATTGGGATAAATACAAAAATTACCCACTATTCAGAGAAATGATAACAACAACAACAAAAAAATACAGAGATTGGCCCAACAGAGAACAAAGATAAATAAATTATTTTTCCTTGGTCAAATGAAGCCTTAATTCCTAAATTAGACCGGGAGGTAGTGCACTTTACTCAGAAAAAAAAAAAGGGGGGGGGATTCATTCACACTATAGTATAAATTACTGCTAAAAGTTTAAGATATGCCTAAGGGTACACCAGGGAAGAGAGAACTAGCCTTTCAATGGATATTCAAGCCAATCTAATATCCATTCCTTCCTGGAATACTCTAGGAAGCAGGAGGTGGGTGAGAGATTGAGTTGGGTTGGGTGTCCTTCCCAAGTCCCCAGATGTCAACACCTGCCACAGACTCCTTACTCCAACTTCCAGAGGCTGGCCCTAGGAGGCAGCAACACCACCAACCTAATCTAGGTAGCACCTTCCTTTTCAAAGTCCTTTTTTGTTTCATTTTCACTTCAACATGAGCCTGTGTAAGCCACTGGGAACCACTCATTTCCCAGCCCTGGGAAGCAAGGTCACAATGTAGGAGCTGTGCTTATTTGAATTAGATCTTCTCTCTCCTAGACTCAAATTCCTCCTCTAGGAAATGGAAATATAAACCACCTAGCACAGCCCCTGGTGCAGAGTAGGCATCCAAAAATTGCAAGCTCTTCCTCCCATTTTACACAGAACAGAAAAGTCAAGTCTGCTGTACAGACACAGCAGAAGCCAGGGGCAGGGCTGGGACAAGACCAGGTTCTTTCCATCCCTTCTCAAGTGCCTTCACATTTTCTTCCATGTCAACCCCCTGGCCCTTGAACCTGTTACTCAGGTTTCCCACACCAAAACAAACAGTGCCATGATTTATTCCTTTTCCTCATGCCACATGAGAAAGGGCTCCTTCCTTCTTTCCTGACACACAGAAGGACCTGGCTTTAAATATTTGCACCACAACAAAAGTTTGGAAAGCAAACAGCTTTCTCTGCAGTGGAATTGAGTATTTGGGATGATCAATCAAGTCCCAGGAACCTGTGACACCAGATTTTCTGGACCAAACAGGCTGGCCATACCTGCCACGTTTCTCTGTTCTGATAAAGGTATAGAACCAACACAATGGAAACTTGAGAAGTACCCTGAGGACCGTGTGTCTGAAAGCTCCAGTTTCTTAAGACTTGGGTAGATCTCTCCAGGGGAATGTAACTGCAGCCTGGAGAGTGTGTGTTTCTGGCAGCCTGCTTCTCCCAAGGAGGAGAAAAATGGGAACAAAATCCAATTGCCTGAGGAAGGTTCTCCAGGGTAAAGACAGCTAGATAAGAATGCCCCCTTTTATCTCCACAAACCTTGATCCTTCTCAGAGGACTTTCACCTCTCCCACATTACCTAATTTGACCATCACACTTCTCAGTATGTTTAACTCCGCTTTACTCCAGGTATTCTGTGACTTGCCAGAGTCACAGAGCTGCTGTCCTGAAACATACGCAGACTCCGGCTCCTGGTCTAGGGTTCTTTTCTCCGTTACCCAAGTCCCCAAAACACAGGAAAGAAGCATGCAGAGGTTCAGAGCAATGCCTCTTCAGCCCCAGCAAAGGGAGGTGTACACCCGCAAGGCAGGACGACCGGCTAAGAGGAGCACAGGGAATGGGGGGTGGGGAGGGGGAGGCCAGCTCCCTGGTTATCCCCTCCCCCCCCTCCCCCCCAGGACTCACTCAGGAAGATAATGGTCTGCCTCCTGGCTGTCTTGCTCTCCTCGCTCTCCGACTTGTTCAACTGCGGCCGCTGTCCCTTCCCGGCCAGCGTGCCCTGGCTGCTCCTCAGAAGCGCCTGCATCATGTTCCAGCACATGAACGCCACAGAGACCAGGACCAAGAGGTAGATGATGAAGGCGCCGAAGATGCTGGACTGGAAGACAGTCCAGCGGTTGGAAAGGTTGGTACAGATGGACATGTTGGAGGTCTCCGGCCGCTCGTGGTGCCGCGTGCGGGAGACGTTGCACGAGAGACCCCGGTGATTGGGCACGGTCACCAGGGGGTACTCGACTCCCATGGCAAAAAGCAGAGGCAACGCCACCAGGGCGGAGGTGACCCAGACGAAGCCAATCAGCAGCTTCACCTGGCAGGGCCCCGACACGGCCTTGTACCTGAAGGGGTGGCAGATGGCAACGTAGCGCTCAAAGCTGAGCGTCAGCACGTGCAGCAGCGTGGCATAGCTGCAGGCCTCGAAGAGGAAAGTGTGAATCTTACAGGACGCGGCGTAGCTGGGCGTGGTCAGGGGGTTCCAGATGATGCTGTAGAACTCCATGGGCATGCCGACGAGGAAGACCAAGATGTCCGAGCAAGCCAGGCTCACCATGTGATCCGTCACCTCCTTCTGCAAGTAACCTTTCTTCTGCAGCACCTGGGTGACCCGAATGGTGACACTATTCCCCAGAATGCCCACCACGAAGATGGCCAGGTACACCAGGATGAGGGTGATTTTGATCCAGGTGGCCACCTCGAACTCGGGGACGTGGGTGTGATCGATGACATAGGAGCAGTCACTGCTGGGGCCCCCGTGCGAAGCCATGAGGGTGAAAGCCACGCCACCGGGTCCAAAGACCTCCTCAGCTTGCCTTCTTCCTGCCAGCAGAGCCCAGAGCTCTGGGCTGCAACTCACCAGGGCTGGCCAGGCGCTTTCTCATCCGCGCTCACCTGGAAAGAGTAACTTAGTACTTCTGGTGCTTTCATGGAAACTTCCTGGAGCAGCCCAACCTAGCAGGGGCCGGGGAGGCGCCTGGGGGTGGAGTTTGGGGTGTGTGTGTGTGTGTGTGTGTGTGTGTACGAGCCAGGCGGGGAGAGAGGAGGAAGGAGGTCGTACTCTCCCCGCGGGGAGCGACTTCCGCGGCACCCCCAGCGCCCGCCCTTCCCCTCGCTGCCCCCGCTCGGCGCGCCCCGCCAGGGAGTCCCCTGCCCCGGCTCCGGGCTCCCTGCCGTTGCGGGCCCCAACCCACCCCGCTGCAGCACCCTCTCCAGAGCTGCGGGGGGAGGAGTGGTCAGCGATTAATCATTAACTTCTGCGCACTGTGCTCCGGGGCCCCGCTGCAGACCCAGCCCGGCAGCGGGGTTTGACTCAGCACGCAGTCGTGGTCCCCAAACCAGATCTTGGCTCCGGAGCACAGGGCAACGAGTGGCCCCACCGCCCACGCGGCCACCGCCGGGGCAGCGGTCGCCTCCTGTTCCGAAGCGCATTCCGGAGAGGCGCGGCCGCGGGGAAGCTGGAGTGCGTTCCCGGACTTGCAGTCCAGGGCTGAGGCTGGCGACGACGAACTTCCCCTCCCTGCCCTAATGTCCCTTCAGACTCTGTGCCACCGCCAGCATGGGAGCGGCGGGACCCAGGTGCCCGCGTCCCTGGCCTGCCGCCCTGGGGGAGCCAGCAAGCAGTTGCCTCCTTGGTGCCCTATCTTCCGACGCTCGGGGTGTTCCCAGCTGCCTCACGAAGTGAGCCCCAAGGAAGCTACCAGGAGCTCCCTAAAAGCCCTGCCTTTCTCCAGAGCCTCCCTTGCTGCGGAGGGACCGGAGGAACGCGACCCCCGCCCCTCAGTTGTGCTCCTCCGCACTGCGGGGCCCTCGCGAAGTCTTTAACTGGGAGCAGGTGTGTGTGAGAATGTCACACTCCTCCAGGATGCCCCACATGGGAGGCGCGTCCTTTTGAGGGACCTGCGACCAAGACACCAAGGCCACCCCCACAGGGACACAGTGTAAAAATGGCATTAAGGATCAGGACATTTCCCCTCTCTTCAGAGAGAGGAAAACCTCTAATGGACCCATTTCAGCTCCTAATTCCAAAATCATAGGTAAATCATAGGTAATGGATGCGGAGGAGGAGAAGGCTGTCCTGTGAACTGTGGGGTGTTTAGCTCCTACATGCCCGCCCCCCAACAGTGATAGCCAAAATGCCTCCAGACGTCACCAAATGTCCTTTGCGGGGGACAAAATCCTCCCAGGTGGAGAACCACTGCCTGGAAGGAAGAAAATAGATCCCATTTATGTGTCCATCCCAAGGGACTAGCTGAGGCCCTGTGCTAAAAACAGCCTTGAAGAATCTCAGGAACCACCCTGCGGTGTGATGATTTTAAAGATGAAGAAACTGCAGTGGCCACATAGATACTTCCCCAAAAAGATAAAAGAGTGAGTGAGAAACTTGAAAATTAGCCCAGATCTATCAAACCCTGAGCCTGCACTCCTAATAGGGAGGGAATTCTGGGAGCACAATGGGTGCTATACAAAGAACTTCTGAATGATGCACATAGAGACACGGGGATTGTGTTTTCTCAACCCAAACCTGGGCACATGGTGTGAGGGTCACAGGGAATATTTGATTTTGACCCTGTCTCAGGGAGTTAAAAAAAAAAAAAATGCTAACTCATCTCCTTATTAGTGCACTGCGCTTAGCTAAATGACCTCCGTGGCCTTAAAGCTGCCCCCACAAAATGCACACGGCAAGCATGGACTCTTGGGGCTTCATAACTACACATCAGAGTCCTGAATGGACTTCTTTGCAAAAGGCGCTGGTTGTTTGCTGTCCCAGAGAAACTGAGAAGGAGGTCTAGGAAGAACCTTGCCTCCACCACCACCACCAGCAGCATAAGGTGCCGCATCCCCAGCCCTGCCCACTTCTTTCTTCTCAATAGAAAACAGTTGGGAACCCCACAAGTATTCAGCCCAGCCACAGACCCTTCCTTTGAAATGCTCCTCTTGGTTATGCTCTGAGCCCCTATTGCATGCCAGGCATTTTCACACTATTCATTTCTTTCCATTCTGTGAGGCTACAAGGAGGATGTTATTATCCTGTTTAACAGATGAAGAAATTGAGGATCAGGGGAATTAAGTGACCTACTATAAAGGGTCAGAGGCAGGATTTGAACCCAAAACTGCCTGGCACTAAAGCACTTTCCACTCTAAAATGTGCTGTCCCTGTGCAGGGCAAAACTGTGCCAGGCTGGACAGGCACATGTTAGGGAAAGGCATTTTTTTTCTTCTCTCCCCAGATGCAGCATGCCAGTCATCCTGCAACGTAATTGATAATTTCAATTTGTTCTGCTCAGACAAGATTTCCAGTATTGTCTAATTTCTTTCATCAAAATGTTCGTTCCCAAAGTGTGAACAAAGATCACAAATGCATGGCCAAACAGTGAAAATCAAGCTAATTAAAATGTGTTCCTTACAATGCAGATGGAAAAATGCCTTTTGAACAAAGGGCTGGGGGAATTAAATTTTCACTTCACCTTTGCTTTTCCTAAGACCAATTAAAAACTGTTTAATGTGCTCTCACTTGTTGATAACAGACTGGTGTAATACTTGGCCTGGGTCTGTGTAATCTAGATTTTTTTAAATTAGCAGTTTGTATAGAGGGGAAAAACGAACAGGAATGGAAAGTGAGACAAAGAATATTTTAAGTACCCTTTGATATCATCTCCACTCAGGGGCTACCTAAGGTCTTCAGAAATTTATGTTCACGTTTCACACATTCTAGATGACCTTTGAGGTCATCTAGGCTAGTGGCTTTCACACCCTTCTTTGCACTAAATCTCATTTTTTTTTTGAAAGTTTTTATTTTTATTTTTGGGACAGAGAGAGACAGAGCATGAATGGGGGAGGGTCAGAGAGAGAGGAAGACACAGAATCTGAAACAGGCTCCAGGCTCTGAGCCATCAGCCCAGAGCCCGACGCGGGGCTCGAACTCACGGACCGCGAGATCGTGACCTGGCTGAAGTCGGACGCTTAACCGACTGCGCCACCCAGGCGCCCCTAAATCTCATTTTTAAGATGAAATCTTACACTGGCATCCAAAATAAACACACACACACACATACGCACTTATGCATACACATATATTGCATTTTTATAAATTTAAATTTATTTTGAACGCTCAAATTGTTAACATTTACTCAAAATCAATCAACAATTTATACTCTAAAAAGTGAGTAACACCTTGTTTACAGAAGTTAATGGTATAACCACAGTGACTTTATTAGGCTGCAAAGAACACTTCAATAATTTTCAAAAAGTATAGTATAAATAACTTTATTTATAATGCAATGTAACTAAAAAGTAATAATAGAACCAGAAAACTGAAAGATAAAATTCCAAAACTCCACCATCTCAAAATTTTAAAAAATCTCTGAAACAATTGGTCAAAGAAAAAACCCAAGCCAAAATTGCAAAATATGTAAAGAATAATAAACACAAAAATGCCTCATATCAGTAAGCCAAACAATTCCCAAAGTCACACCTAAAAGATGCTGAAGTTCCAACCAATGAGTGAAGATGTCTCATTGAACCGAACCTAGAAGGGCCAGACCTTATGAGGAGGACTAAATTAGCCAAAAAGCTAAGGCTACAGTAAACCTGCCTGAACAAAAATATTGACGTCAGCTGTCTAACAAGGTAGCCACTAGCCACACGTGGCTCCATACACTTGAAATATGGCTAATCCCACCTGACAGGTGTTATAAGAATAAAATATACACCACATGTTGAAGACTTTATATGAAAAAAAAAGAATGTAAATGTAATTGCTTTTATATATTGATTTCATGTTGAAATAATACAATGGCTATAGTAGATTAAATAAAATATATTACTAAAAATAATTTCACATCTTTTTTTTTTACTTTTTTAATGAGGCTACTAGGATATTTTAAATTAAATGTGGCTTGCATTTGTGGCTAACATGATATTCCTATGGAACAATGATATTATAAACAGCTAATGAAACAAAAGAGACATTCCAAGAAAAGAACAAATACTTACAGGAATTTTATTTATGATAACGGTGGCATTTAATATCAGTAGGTAAAGACATATTGTTCAATCATTGTTACTGCGATCATAGGTTAGCCATCTTGAAAAAAAAGAAAGTTCGATGCCTACATCCATACTTTATTATAATATAAATTCCAGGTGGATCAAAAATTAAAATTTTTGGATTTTAATCAATAAGGAAATCATTAAATGATAGAACAGAGAATTTTAGGGGCACCTGGGTGGCTCAGTCGTTTGAGCATCTGACTTCAGCTCAGGTCATGATCTCATGATCCATGAGATCAAGCCACACATCAGGCTCTGTGCTGACAGCTCAGAGCCTGGAGCCTGCTTTGGATTCTGTATCTCCCTCTCTCTCTGCCCCTCCCCCACTCTCTCTCTCTCTCTCTCAAGAATGAATAAAACATTAAAAAATTTTAAAAAAAAGAATAGAGAATTTTAAAACCTAAACTGGAATTTTAATCTTATGACATAAATCCTAGAATCTGTAAAGAAAAAGGTTGATAAACTTTTTTGATAAAAATAAAGTCCTGCAAGGCAAATAACCCTGTAGCCATAGGTAAATGACAGACTTCAACAGATTTGTCTTTAAAAACTAGGTAAGCCGTTTCCAAAATTTTAAATGTTAAGCGCCAAGAATGAGCAAGATACTCTTAGCAGGTAAGAGAACTTGCTCTGCCAGATATCAAGACTTATTATAAACCTATAGTTTATAAGGCAGTATGGTATTGACATGGGGATAGACAAAGGAAAAGATGATACAGAAGACATAGCACGGAAATAAATCCACATGTATATGGACAGGATTTATGATAGAGATGAAACTGTGACAGTGCAGAAGAGATGGTATTTTCCGTTGGTGCAGCAGTTGACTGACTCTCTATGGACTGAAGGTGAGGGAATGCCCTGATTAGTAGCATCTGTCGATATCCAGAGCACGAATACTCCCAGTATGGCTTATTTCGAGCTACCCACATGTTAAAAATCTTCTCACAAAACTCCTGAAATTTTAAGAATCAACTCTTGTGAGTTCCAGGACACCAGTCAATAAATGCTATTTGAGACAATAAAGTATCCATTTGGATAAAATTCGTTAAGAAAGAAGACAGACACCCATTTTAAAAAATGAGCCAGAGAGATAAACAGGCAGTTCACAAAAGAGGAATCCAGATGGACAATAAACAATGAAAAGCTCTCCAACCTCCTTAGTAGTTGGGGAAATGCAAACTAAAACCACAATTAAATACAACTGCACACCTAACAGATTGACTAACATTCAGAGATGACCAATACCATCTGTCCATAAAGCTGTGAAGTAATGGTGATTTGTACATTGTGGATGAGGGAGTATGTTGGTGCAACCACTTAGGAAAAAAGTTGGGCAAGGCCTACTAAAGTTAAATACATACATATCTTGTGACCCAGGAATGCCTATACCCTACAGCTCATGTCACCAAAATGCATATACAAGAATGTGTATAGCAACATTGTCAGTAATTACCCCAACCTAAAAAAACACCTGAATATCTATCTGTAGAAGAATAGATAGTAAAATGAAACATATTCATATTCTATATAGCCACAAAAATAGATACATCACTGCTACTAAAATAATGTGTTTGAATCTAACAACTATAATGATGCATAAAAGAAGCAAGACACAAAAGAATAAATATGTCCACTTATATAACTTAAACATAGACAAAAGAATAATATTGGGGGAATAGTATATATTATATAGGGATATGTATAATAAAGCAATTAATTAGTTAAGCAAAAATGTCATTTCCATGAATGGATAGAAGTCACCTCATGTGAGGTGGGGAGGTGCATGACCTGGAAAGGACCTATCTAACACAGGTGAGAACTTCTGAGTGCTGACAATGTCTATTTCTTAACCTGGGTAGAAATTACATGATAGTAATTGCATCATGCTTTGCTTTATGATTTTTATTATGCAGTTATTTATATCTTATATACTCTGTGAATGCTATATTTCATAATATTGCAAAATGAATTTTGTTAAAAAGTAAGAATACCCACACAGCTAATTGGATAAGTTCAGTTAACCTTGTTTTTCATCCTATGGTATGGAAGTGTTGCAGCCAGAACACTCTCAAGTGATAACAACAGTAACAACTTCCATGATTAAACACCTACTATGACCAGACACCATGCTTATTCAATGATCGAAACAGTCCTGCAAGTTGAGGGTCATTATTTCTATGTACATGTCTGGTACATGTACAAACAATCCATCAAGTGGCTTCTCTCCAGTCTACACAGGACTTGGTCTATATCCATAGCTTGCAGGTCTACAGCCTGAATGTCCACATTTCTTGCAGCATTCAATATCTAGATGAGTATAGGAGCAATGATAAGTTGGACCCTCAGGAGCCATTATAATGTAATCTGGAGACTTTCTCCTTCCCTCACCCCTGGAATGCCAACAGGCAAACAGGATCCAGTTTCCTGGACCACGGGAACAAGGCTGAGGGAGGTTCTGTGAAACATGGTATGTCTTCATGGAGGCTTCCAGCTTCACAAATTCGGAGGGTTAAGGTCCTGCCCACGGAACTTATGGAATGTTGTGCCACATTGATACTTAGGTGAGCCCTTGCCAGGAGGCTCTGGATTTCTGAGAAATTATGTTCTCTCTCTTAGAAATGTTTTATGTGTTAGGTTCTGTGACAGTACTGACAATACTGACTCTATCTTTGGCCCTCCGTCTTGTTCATGTCCTTCTTTGGGGCTATGTGTTTGCAGCTCCTTGGAGATTAATATACATACCTTAGAAATGCCTACCAAGGCCAGAATGCAAAGAGTCTGGCTTTGGCCCTCTGTAAATTTGTTAAAGATAACATAGTATCTCCCCTTCCTGATGCACAGATGGCACCACAAGATCTAACTAAAGGGTAGCTGCCAGTTTGGTGCATGCAAGCCCTTTGAGGTGTGCACAAATCCTTTGATCTCACTACACTGCCCTTCTGTGTATCCCTTCACTCTATAAATTTCACAAAGGTCCAGACCTTGTGAAAAATAGCTTCCTAGGTGCCTGGATGGTCACCCGCCCAATCCCCCGGTCAGTAAGTTACCCTAAATAAAACTTTGTGTAGGGACACCTGGGTGGCTCGGTCGGTTAAGTTTCCAACCCTTGATTTCATCTCAGGTCATGATCTCACAATTCATGAGTTTGAGCCCTGCATAAGGCTCTGTGCTGACAATGTGGAGCCTGCTTGGGATTTTCTCTCCCTCCCCCCCTGTCCCTCCCTAGTTTGCTCACTCTTCCTCTCTCCTCTCTCAAAAAATAAACATAAAAATTGAAAAAAAAAACTTTGTGTAAACCGTACATAGTCACCTGCTCCATTTTCTGACCTCAAAGTGCCTCTCAATTTGAGGACTACTGACTTTACTGCCCCTCCCTCCCCTTTTACCAGGTTCCCTCTCTATTCCCATTTAGAAAAAGTGATGAAGAATAGAAAAATTATCTCATTGGTTTGGGTAAGCTGATGAGTTATGGTTTTAGTTCAGCACATATCTTTTTTCTTCCTTTAACATGGATCTTTTGAGCTCATTAAAATGGGTTCCTCCCCTGTAAGGGAGTCTCCCTGTTACTTGTTAGGCTTTTCATCCCTGGGAAGTCGGAGAGAGTGGCCATTCAGGCCCAGGCCATCCAGGGGGAGACAAGTGCCTGGGTAGTCACCCCTGTTTCTCCCTGTTTGTCTTTGCACAGCTGCCGCCGGCTGGCGCACGCCAGAGGACACCTACCTCCTGGGCTGCTCCTAGCTGTGTCCTCTTCACAGGGCATGCCCAGAGCCCAGGGAAACAGCGGTGCCACAGCTTCCTGTGCTTCTCCATCCAAGCCCTTACGAAGAAACCAATACCTCCAGGCCTTGATATTTTTTATTTTAAAATCCTCCAAACAAAGATCAAACTATCTTTTCTTGACTGGCACTATTTTTCCAGCCCACTGAAGCAGAAACCTTGCATGTCCCCAGCCCAGTGGTTGTTCAGGGATATGGTGGTTCTCAGCCTTGATGAAAATTTCAGTGATGTCTTTTAATAAAGTAGTCTATGATCCACCACCTCTTGCTAGGTAAACCTATACAAATCGATTCGGGATTGACATTCTATTCACTCATGGACTCCTCTGAGCATGCTATAGCATGGTGAGTACAACAATAGACTCAGAAGCCAGAACCCTTAGGTTTACATCTGGGCCCTTCCATGCAGCTTCTTTATGCCTTAGTTTCCTCATCTGTAAAATGCAAATAATAATAGAACTTATCTCCTGGGTTTGCTGTGAGGATTAATGGAGTTTACATAAAGAGTGTCTGGCATATAATATGAACCCATATATATAATAAGCACTTGTCAAAGGAGCAGTACAATGCAGTGCATAAAAGTGCAGACCTTGCAGCCTACTGCCTGGGTTTGCATCTGCTACTCCCTAGTTGCATAACCTTGGCACTTTTCTTACCTCTGTGTCTCAGGTTCCTCATCTGTCGACTTGAGGATAAGTAACAGCACCCACCCGAAAGTGTTGTTTGCAGGACCAAATGGTGAAACATAGGTAAAGCACTTAGAACAAAGCACTTAGACACAGGGAAAGTGGTAGGTGAGAGTTAGTTATCATTAATGCCGTGTCCACGGTCCATTAGTGGTTGCTGCTCATATTGTTGTACCTAGGGTCCACAAGCATCCTGAGGCACATTCTAAATACTCCAGGTGTCATTATAGGTGAGCTAGAATTATTTGCGTGCTAAGTACATCTTACTAAATTCCACTCGAACTAAATCAACAGATCACGAGTTCAGCATATCCTTTCTGGAAAGCACTGTGGAGAATTTTAGGCAGGAAGACAGTCACTTCTCTAAAGGGGTTTATCTGGAAGTCAAGCCACGAGCATGTAAATTGTTAGCTATCATAAGACAGCAGTTGCCAGTTTAATGGTGGTGGCAGGAAATGCTACAGACACTTAAATGAGGCATCTGTCCCCACCAGAGACACAAGATTCCTAGTCTCTGAAAATTGGAACACATGTATGACACATAGGGCATCTTTGTAATAGCCAGATATTTCATCCGGCAAAACTCCCTATTTTGAAACAGATCACACAACCCACAGAACTTACAGAACAACAGGGACTCTACATTGTCCAACTTTATCTTCACTAAGTATGAGCTTCATGTGGTTTGCAGAGTGGTGGCAATTGAGTGGCAACAGATCACATCAACACGAATTTTTGTAGCCTTACAATGCTTTTTCTAAGTTCAAAATGAACCAGCCACTCTAAGAGTGATTGCAAGCATGGCCTTAGTCACCGGGGCATCCGTGTGTACTGGTGGAGTTAGCCAGCCTACTGGACAGGCTTCAGGACAGGCAGTACCATCCCGGTGACTTCCTTCTATGTGTAGGCTTCACTGTAAAACCTTTTGGTGCATTAAAAAAACAACCAACTAACCAACCAAAGGAAAAACACACCAATTTCCTGAACTAACATCAGCTACTCAAAGCCATAGTTGCTCATTTTCAAAAATGCAGACAGCCATTGTCCTATGAGTGACTATGCTTAGCAATGGCCACCCCTGTGCTCCCCGCTGTCAGACCCTCATTGTCTCTGCCCTTAGCGCCCACACCTCATGAGGAAAGTGATGGTTGGAATCAAATGTACAGAAAGGAAAAAAGGGCTGGCATAAGATAGCTGCCTCAAGCATTTTGGCTGAACTAACCTGCCTGCTGGTCGATGTCTACCTTCCTCCCTCAGTTTACATTATGGATGAAATGTGCATTTGTGGGCCTGTCCAGCACTGTTATTCTTGGGATGTGGTTTGTTCTGAGCTTCCAACTTTTGAACTCAACCCATTTTGAGTTGGGAACAAAAGGAAAGACTTTATTATTTATAATAGTGTCCCTGTTCTTACAACCATCTTCTCTCCACTGAGGAACATCTGCCGTTTGACAAATATGAGGAAGAACAAACTCTGTCATGATTCCTTTCAACAGCTGCCTTACAGCAATAAACAAATTTCCCACTGTTGCAAAGGGAAAGTCAAAGTGAATGGAGGACAGAGGACACTAATCTGAAACTCAAATAGCAGCTCTTCCCATTTTTGTCTCAGAAAAAACAAATTATGTTTTATGAGAATTACGTCCTTGTCTCTCACTTTTCAAGCAGACTGGATGGAGACCCTTTAGAAGGAGACACCAGAGTTCTGAATGGAAGCAACTAGTGGACTGGGATCCATGACTATGAAAATTGCATTTGCTCTAGATCCAGCATTCTCTGGTAGATGGAATAAATACTAGGTGTTACATTTTCTGAAGGAATCGACACTAGAATTGGACACTTCTTTGAGCAGGTGGGCAGTAAGCCCAGAGTCAATCTCGATGTACTCTGACAGTTTGATACTCAGTGCTGTCACCAGGGTATCCCATCATGGGCCACCTCAATATCACCAGCTCTAGCATGCTAGAACATGTGGGTTTGTGCCACTTGAGTGTAGGCAAGAAACCCATCTGGTCTGATTTGCCATCATTGCTTGCTTGAGCAGACAGGCACTTGTGTTTCATGTACTGAGGAGGAATCAAATGCAAAGCCTTGACAAGTTAGGAAGTTTAAAAAAATACATGAGGTGCAATTGCTTCCCCCTGTCAGTCTTGCAGGCCTTCTGGGGATGATGAACCTACACAGATGAAACCCTGGAGGATAGTCAGCAACCAGTAAGTGAATTGCCCCCCAAAAAGGAAAAGAACAAACACTTCAGTATGACATTCAAGACCTGTTCCAATCTTCCCTCACCCAACTTTTGAGCCTTACATATACCATGTGTGGCAGCTTTTATTTTCCAGAAGTACCCATCAACCACTCCAACATATGTGTGTGTGTGTGTGTATATATATATATATATATATATATATAATGTGAATATATATATATATAATGTGAATATATATATAATGTGAATATATATATATATATAATGTGTATATAATGTGAATATATATATATATATATATATATGTAATGTGAATGTCACTTTACTCCCTGAGAGGTGGGGTCTAGGTTTCCTTTTCATGAATCTGAGTAGAAACCTGTAATTGCTTTGACCAATAAAGTATGGCATAGTGATACTACATTACTTCTAAGGCTTGGTCAGCCAGAGGCTACAGTTTCTTGCCTGGCTCATTCTCTTTAGGATACACATCTTGGAAGCCCTGATCTAGGATGAAGAAATGCAGTCACTCCATGGCTGCCACTCTGGAAGACCTCACAAAGAGACCTCATAGAATTAGAAAGATGTCCACAGAATTCCAGCTACTTCAAACCCCAGATATTTGAGTCAGCCCAGCCCAACAGCCAGTTAAGTGAGTGATCCTTCAAATGATTACAGTCCCCTTCAAGCCATTCTGGTTGATGCCAAGTACAGCAGAGATGAGCTGACCTTACTGAGTCCTGTTTGAATTCTACACTCATGATCAAAATGAATATGTTGATGTTTTAAGGTATTAATATTTACAGTGGTTTGTTATGTAGCCCTAGTAACTAGAATACCTCACTTCCCAACACTGTACTCTAGCAAGAATGGATTGCTGACTGAACCCCAAACCCAGTAAGTGCTTAACAATGAGGTCTGCCCACAGCACACAGCAGTTGTAACAGATAGAGCTGAGGAAGGAAGGAGAAAGAAATCATCTATATTTATTTCAGGTGTATTCAGTCCAGGAAGACTTCCCAGAGACACTATAAGTTATGGTTGGCATTGAAGACTGAAGGAGAAAGAGCTGAGGGAACTCAAATTACAGATGATGCTAGATGCTCGTGTACTTGTATGTATTCCCATTTCCAATTCCCATTTTCAATAACTTTCTAGGTTCTACAATATTATCCCCCTGCAGGGCACATGAATGATTGACGTAGGGCTAGATATTGGTTAAATGAATTTTCCTGACTGGTCCAGCTTTCCTTTCTATGAAACCATTACAACAAAGTACTTTAAGTTCTACCTCTAAAAGGACTTACTTTTTATCTTACAGATGTTGAGAGGTTTTATTTGGAGGATCCTGCTAGCTATAATTGTCTGTGAAATGGTTTTGGACAAACAAAGCAAGGAACTCATGGGGAGTGCCCACCTTGGGCTGTGTAAAGTTAGTTTCTCTTCATTACTCAGGAGCGACACCCCACTGCTTGATGACAAGGCTATTTTCTGGCCATCGGAAGGGCCAGCTGTCAAAAAGACTGCATTTCTTCAGCAGCCTCAGCTCAGCATGTGAACATCTCTTTCCCCAGTCCTTCATCTTTATTCTTACTTTATTCTACTTACTTTTCAACTGTTCCCTAGTAGAAAAGTCCCTAATTGGTAATTTTCTTCAAAGAGTCATTGATAACTAAGACAGGAATGTCTTGGCATTGTCATGAATGTGTCAACAGAGGTGTCCTGGGGTAGAAGAAAAAACACAGGTTTGGAGCAAGATGATTCTGGATTTGATATGCACCTCTACCATCTTATTCTGGGTTCATAAGCACTGTCATCCTCAATTTCATCATATATAAAATAGGAGTAAAACCTACTTCAGACAAATGATGTAAGAATTCGATAAAGTATGTAATACATAACAGGCACAAAACCTGACATCTATTAACCAATAGTTCTTTTGCTACCTAAAAAGCAAAAAATACTTCCTAAGAACTGGGTGGCAACTAGGGTCATACTCAGAGAAACTTGAAACATGTCAGACATGGTACCTGGCATACCTAACATCCCATTATAATTGAGGTGTTTAAGAAAGTAGTTGTAGTGATTCTGTATGCATGGATGAGTGGTCATTGGATAAACAGGGTGGGAATCAGACTCATTCCTTAACCTGGCCAAAGATCCACAAGGCCCTGTCTATTGGAGGAAAATAATGAGTGAAATCAAAGTTATTACTTCCTTCAGAATCTGAACCAGATCTCTGAAGGAGGGAATAAGCCAAGACAGGGAAGAAGTAGGGATGCCAAGTGACAGAGACCATGGGAGTCACAAGAGAAAGATGACTCCACTCTGGAAGACAGAAGCCATGGATGGTTTCTTGCCTGTATTTCCAGATCCAGTAGCATCATTGCATCCTAGCACTAAGCCCCTTTTTGCCTGAGTTGACTTGAATAAGTCTGTTTCTTGGAACCAAGCAATGTTTCACATATATTTGATAGCATACATTAATGCAGGGGAATAAAGTTTGCTCTTCTTTTTGAGAGAAATGGGTCTGCATTTCAGACTAGGCAGTCACTATTTGTAGAGATACATAAGTAAAAAGACCTGGGACCTCCTAGAATACCACCCTTAGAAACAACAAACATGAATAGAGCAAGAGTATGATTCATGTGGTACAGAAGATTGGGCAGTGGATGCTTATCAAGTTCTGTTATGACCCAGCAAATGAACCTCCTTTCTAATTCTTGGATTCCCACACAGTGTGAAGCTTGGTGGTAGGCAGGGCACAGCCAGTTATAACAGAAAGATTACCTTTCTTCCCATGCCCTGGCATTGAGGGTGGGGGCACATGGCCTCAGCCCAGACAATTGAGGGCTCACAGAAGGATTTTAAATCTCCATTGAGCAGATACATAAAGCCATACCATTGCATTAGATGTGCAGTGGCAGTCATATATAACAGAAGTGATAACTGGATTGAATGCCCCAAGGGAGGTTACAGTGGGAGCTGTGTTCAGGAGCAGTGTGTGTATAGTGGGACGGTGGGTTGAGGATCGGGAGGGTATTCAACTGCACAATTTCTCATCTGTATTATTTCCGCTATCCTTCTTCCCTTGAAGGATGGCTACCAGCCATCCTTCTCATAAATTCCTTTTATGTCTACATTACCCACGGTTGGTTTCTATTGTTTGCAACCAAGATCTTTTGGCTGGTACTTATTGCAAGGAAAACAAACAGTCTGGATAGGTATTACAGAAGGCATGAGGGGAGGGGAGATTTTAGCTGGGTTTGTGCTCTAACGTTTTAGACCTAATAAATGAAAATGACGGACTGGCTGATTATTAAGGCCTGGCCTACCATGCAGGAGGGATCAATCAGAGAAGCACCATGGGAAAGTCTATCCCAAACCCACCATAGTGGATGCTGTGATGCGCAACCCAGGTCTCTTCCAGACCCAAGGCACTCATTTCCCCAGAAATGAGAGCTACAGAGAATGTTCACTATCGGTGGATGGATCACAGCTGAGTCCTCTCAGGGCTTCACCTCAGCCAAAGGCAAAGGCAAGGCAATGCCTCCTCCCCAGGGACAGTTCGCATCCAATAATCAGTCCTTGAACAACTCAAAAGGACGCCCCCAGCTTCAGATTCCTCTGTGGGATCAGTTGAGTGTTGGATGTCACAGCGTCATAGTTCAGCTGCTTCCCCTACCTGTTGAGCTTCCTTCTCCCTCTCATAGGTCTTGTTCCTCATACAAATATCTATTACAGTGAGTTTTCCAGGAAACCCACAATAAGACCCCTACATACCCCATTTCAGAAACCACTTCCCCCTCTTCTTTGGCAGAGCCATGACTCTTGCCCAGCATTGAAACCAGTGATATTATGACACCTTGCCTCTCTTTCAGACAGGTGATCTGGCCAGCTTGTTCACTGCACCTGGAGACTAAATCTAATACGTAGCTCTTCAGCATTACTCCCAGTGGTAGAAGTAGAATGTTCTGGAAACAGAAGACTAACCGACAAAAGAACTAGACTAATTTTGTTTCAAACTTTTGGAACGCAGCTCTAACACCTATCACACACACACGTCTGTCCTGGGAAATCACACGCATTTGTATTGTAACTTTTTGGTTGCCTTGGGGATTATTACACCACTATATATATAACAAGAAATAGCCACCATCTGTTAAGTCCTATTATTTGTAGCAAGCACATTAATGGGTGCTTTAGACATATCATCTCTAATGGTTTTAATGATTCTGCAAAATTTTATTTTTATCAGTGGGGTGCTGCTAAACCAACTCTCAAAAAAAAAAATCCCTGATTTGTATCTTTTGCCAAATTCTATGGTGAAAATATTCCCACCCAGACTTATTCCAAGTCACCAACATGATGTCACAGAAACTAACACTGTGATGTTATTGAATGTAAAGTGGGAAAGAGATGCCCACAATTGGCTGGTATGAGTCAGTTCCAATACACCATTGTTATTTCCCTTTAGCAGATGATAGGTCAGAGGTTCAGAGAGTCTCCTTGGGATGCTTTCATTGACATAACATAAAACTCTGACTGCATTGCCTTTAAAAATAAGGAAAGATTAATACTTCACATAAAAAGAAATCTGTAAGCATCTCACTTCCAAGAATAGTTAACGTCCCTCCTAATATTCATCTCTGAAACCTGGAATCTTTCCATCCTTCTCTGCTGCCATCCTACAGTGCTGGTTCGGCACCCCTAATGGCCACGAAAGTCTTTTCCATGCACCTCGCACAGACATGACAATATCTGATAAGCAAAAGAAACAGAACAGTTTCTGCTTTTGTATCTTTTTATGTATTTTTTATCAGAAAAAAAAATCATATTTTAATCTGATTAAATCAGGTTTTAATATCTGTGTATTTCACCAGGCTCAGAACACACATACCCGTTCATAAACAGAAAAATTAGAATTTTCTTTCCTTGCACAAGAAGGAAAAGTTTTATCTTTTGCACACTTATTTCCACCAACGTCCCCTGACCTTTTGGCAGCATCCTAAATGCCCCCTGGGTCTCACAGACAGGGAGACTGGTGTGAGGGAGGCAAGAGGGCCCGGTGCTTGTCCTCTTTCTAATAACTGACCAGTCATGTGACTTCTCTCATTTGTAGAAGGAAAAGATTGGATCAGCTGAGGTAAAAATTTTCCAACTTCATATTTCTATGATCAGACTCATCCTGGGATCTTGTAAAGATAAGCCCAAGTCGAGGAAAATGAAATACTGGATGCATTGCACCAAGCCCAGTGCCAGAATCGTGTCCAATCCTCCTCTTCTTTCTCTTCCTACCCACACTAACCCTCTACCACTTCTGTGAAACTTCTAAAAAAATTTAAAAACTAAACGAGAGTATATCAAAACATTGAAATAAACTGGAAGTATTTAAAAGCCATTATTAAGGGGAAAACCGTGTTTTGGGAAGCAACGGGAAAGCTGGTGGAGAAAGCCTCAGGGTCGTCATTGACACTTTTCGCTCCCCTGCCTTTGTTTATCTGCCGGTCATAACTGTTAATAAGGAAGCCCCAAAGCGTTCATTTGCTTTACTTTGCTGCTAATGATGGAAATAAATGGCTCCGATTTAATGCGGCAGGATCGCAGGGCGCCACCGGGCAAGTTTGAGGTTCCTGGCACTTGCGGAGTCCCGCAAAGTTGTCTGAGCAATCTGTCTTGTCAGCAAATTCTACCTTGTCCCATTTTCAGGGTGGCCCGCCTGCTCATCCATCCCTGACTCTCTGGTGGGCCTCATCCCTGGCAGCTGAAACACTGACAACTCAATTAAAAAGTCACTTTTCAAGACAAGGTCTTCTGGGATTGAGACAGTGTTTGAAAGTAGAAAGAACAAGGCATGGCCACCCAGTGGCTTTGGGCTTAGAAAACAATTACCAGGCACTCCTACAAACCATTGTTAATACTCTCAGCCATAAAAGAAGATGTTGTGTCCATTTCATGGGTGTGGCAGGCCAGGGACATTCAATGCTTGCCCCAGGGCCCACTGCTGACTCCAGATTTGAACCATAGCTTCCTTGCACACAGTAAAGCCTCTGAGCTTAATCTTGGAATGGGACCTTGAGAGAAAAGGTGAGCTAGAGAGAGATTTGGGAGACACCAGCCAAGAGTCAGTTGGTGGACTCCAGAATACATGAGCTATCTTGGGGAGAAAATCCAGAGAGAAAAGCCCAAAGAATAAAGAGGGGGATTTATCAGTCAAGGGAAGAAGGATCCAGACAGCCCAGAATAGCCAGAAGAGAGGTGAGAAGGGCAAGAAGAGAAGCTATACTCACCCTACTTCTCATTTTTTTTCCAATGGCATTTAAAAACTGACAGGATCATTTATCCACCATTCATCAAGCAGTTTTGGCTAAGTGCTTGTGTCATAAATTCACAAAACGAACTTCCTCTGGGGCCAGGGTGGATAACTATAACCAAATGCTGTGGCTGTCAACAGGGAGAGGTGGAGACTACAGAGAACACATATCTGTCAGAAAGGGGCAGCCAGCACTCAGGTCCAGCTGACTATGGCCAATTTTTTTTTTTTTTTTTGAGGAGGAGCTGAATTCTCAGTTTTTCATGTTCTGCCAACAAAATAGTTCAGCAGCTTGGAAGCAGCCTACAGACACAAGTTTGATGAATTGGCCCTAAAGAGTGAGAGCATTTCTACCTTCAAGAAATTTAAGCATCAGCCCTAACATTTCCCAGGTTCTGGGGAGTCCTAGAGCCCAAAACTAAATGCTAATTTTTTACATATACTTTTTAAATTATGGGGAAAAATTCGTGTGTTATTTCCATGATGTGATCTGATTAGGCAAAGCAGAACTCTGTGGTAGAACTAATTAGTGTTAAATCATGACTATACCAGAGAAAAATGGCACTAATAAGAAGTACATGTTATGATGAAGGTCAAAGGTAACATTCTAATTGCTTGTTGATGCCAAAGGCTGGAAACAGGGCATTTTGAATGACTTAGTGAACAAGGAATTTGATAGAAGGATAAAACATGGGTGACAGTCAATGAGAAGTACAATCCAGACAGCAAGGGCCTTTCATTTTTCCCTCTCAACTTTCTCCCTTAATGAGTACATGTTGGGGTTGAATAACAGCTTACTACTTTTTGAACCATCCAAACCATTTTTTAAAAGAAGAAAAAAGAAAAACTAATCTAAAGACAGTCACTACTTAATAAACCATAAGAGAACTGTCTTGAGGGCTATCAAAGGGAACTTTCATTTGCTATCCAGTATGTTTATGAGAGACTTTGACCTGCATCAGTCATTGGGTGCAAACAAAATAAATGTAAGGTTAATATTCTGGATTCCTCTGCATGTGTATGTGTGTGTGTGTGTGTGCGTGCGTGCGTGCATGCGTATGTGTGCATGCATATGTGTGCATGTGTGTATGCATATGTGTGTATACGTGTGTATGTGCCTGTGTGTGTGTGTATAGATCCACTGCACTGCATTAGCTACATCATTGGTTTGCAGAGACTAACAGCTCCATTTCCTGGACTGGAATGGTAATCTGTGTTAAGCTCTTCCTGATTTATGGTTTCTACCTACATGCCTCCAGAGTTAGGATCCCTGGGCCAGCTGAGCTCCCCCGAGGTCTCAGTCTTCTAATTCCATCTTCTAGGATTTGACATTAAGCCACCCTTGTTGTTAGTTTAACTCTTAGCCCTTACCTTTGCCTCAGTTCCCACACTTTGTGCCCTGAGTCCTGCCTTCCACCCTTCCAGTCTGTCTCTTTGGATCTGGAATCCTGTCTTACTTTTGGAAGCAGCACTCTTCTCCTTCCAAACTGCAATTCATTATATGGACAAGACTGGTGACAGACTTTTCTGGTATTTTATATCTGCCTGGACTTTCCAGTATTGCCTCCTTTGGCATCTTGGGGCAATTGTCTGCCTGCCTGGTGGGATGCCTACCTCCTCCTGGCACATCCTTTCCACAGCTCCACAATCTCACTGCAGGAGCTGTACTACTGCATTGCCTTTGATGTTTGCCTGCAGGACGGTTTTGCATCCCAGCCTTACACCAGCCCTTGCAGCTAGACCTGTCTCCCTAGCTCCCACCTACCTTAAGGACAAGTTTAGGTTCTGTATCTGCCCCTTTCTGGCTACTATGGCCCAATGCAGTTAACCAGACCATAACTGGTTCTGATTCAAGATGGTACCATGGAAAACTGATACCATGAGAACCATGAGATCTGCTTGCCTCCTTCTATTTTTCAGTTGTACTTTTCAATGAAATGTTTGATGTAGAATAAAAAAATTCCTGTCAGACAAAGGAAATAATAGTAACCATGGTACTTTAGGACATATATTGATTTTGACTAATACACTTTGCAAGACTTATGAAGGAAAGAACAGGTACAGTTGAATCTGAGAATGGTAAAAATAACAATGTCTTCAGGAGATACTATTTATTTTTTTCAGAACACTTTCATTTAATTAATTCAACAAATATTTACCAAATTCCTAGTATTACCCTACACTTTTATCAGGCACCAGGCTAGGCATCGAGTAAACAAAGAACAATAGGAAATTAAGACAAGTCTCTCTTACCAAAGAGTTTATATTGAGCCATGATTTATTACAGTGATTTTCTAACATTTTTTTCAGCAAAATATTTTTCATATAATTGTACTTGGTCAGGATAGGCATGGTTATGCTGTAGTAACAAACAACCCTGACACTTTTGTGGCTGACAACAACAAAGGTTTATTTCTCATTCATGTTTCATGCCCAACATGTGTCAGCAGAAGCTCTTCTTTGTGTCCTCTTTGTTTCTTGACCCAAGCTGATGGAGCAGCCTCTGCCTGGAACACTGCTTGTCTCACAACAGAGGAAAAAGAGAACATAGATGAGAATATAGAGCCCATACCCTGGCTCTTAAAGCTTTTGCCCAGAAATAACCCATGTCAGTTTTATTAGTATTTCATTGGCCAGAGGAGATCTCATGTCCAAGCTTGGCATCTTTAAGGCAAGGAAATAGAATCTTCTCCAGGAAAGTGCTGCAAATAATTTTTAAGGATAATGCCCACAGCACCTCCATGTAGAAAGTAAATTAACAGATTGAAGCAGCATCTGTCTTCCTGAGGGACTCAGGTGAGAAACTATCAATCAATTATCTAAACTGAAATTCACAGAAAAACCTATAAAGGAAGTAGGAAAATGTAATTATCCTCATCTGAAAGGCCAGGAAACTCTCTGAGGCCCAGGATATTTATGTAACTTCCCAGAAGACAGACTAGGATGGAGGACAGGTGCCTCCTACTTCATAGATCTTCCCACGAGGCCTTGCTGGAGTACATGGCCCTGTGCACGTGAAGCCCTTTTTTTTTTTTTCATTTTTTTTTAATGTGTATTTATTTTTGAGACAGAGAGAGACAGAGCATGAATGGGGGAGGGTCAGAGAGAGGGAGACACAGAATCTGAAACAGGCTCAGGTTCTGAGCTGTCAGCACAGAGCTCAACGCGGGGCTCTAACTAACTCACGGACCCCGAAATCATTACCTGAGCCGAAGTTGGCCGTTTAACCGACTGAGCCACCCAGGCGCCCCGTGAAGCCCTTTTCATGACAGTCATGGAATCTCTAAAACCCAAGGAAACTGTCTCTTATCTGCTCACTTGGGGCACAACTGCACTTTGTCCTCAGTGGCCAGCTGCATCCAGGCCACGTCATGCAAAATCTCTGCAGAAATCTTGGCTTGGCTTGACCTTCAGAGTGTGCTTTCAACACATTTTGAAAAGCAACAGATTGTGCCAGCTCCACCACCAAGCAATTCAGAAAATGAGACTTAAGGAAGGCCTAAAGAGAGAACAATTCAGCCTGAAGACATGGTAACAGGGGCTGGGTGACAGAGATGAGTAACAGTAGTTTTCTCTTCTGAGATGTTCATTCCTGTTTGTTCTTTGGAACAGAAACCAGGCTGCTTTCAGCAGACGGTTACTTAGTACTAACTGTGTACCAGGCAAGGTAATAAGAGACAAGAACAGAGGTGACTAAGACACAGTCCCTGCCCCAGAAATTTCAGAGGAACAGGGAAGATGGACTTGGCAACGATGCTGAGTGCCATTACTGTTTAGAGAGGTCGCACAGGATGCAGCCTTTGGGAGTGGGGAGGAGAAGAAAAGTGGGATCACCACTGAATTCAGAAGCCAGATGGCCAGCATTTATGGGGGTGAGTGAGCCACATGCTTACTGGCACCACCTTTATGTACAATTACCCATGTGTAGGAAAAAGCCTGGACTCAGTCAAGGATCAGGCTGGACTTCCAGTCCTGTCATTTATTTTCCCTACGACCTTAGGCCAACCTCTAAGCCCATGAGCCTCAGTTCCTTGTTTATAAACAGGAAATAAGGAAAACTTGCTGCACCTACTTCACAAGGTGGTAGGGACAAATTTATTGTGAATGAGAAATTGCTCTGTTAAATGTGAACTTAGCCTATTTTCATTGTCATTGCTGAACATAGTCTCAGCACACACTAGGGTAACCAAGTTATCTTGGTTTGACTGGAACTGTCCCGGTCTCAGTAGTGACAGTCCCACATCTCAGGAACTTCCTCCGGCCCAGACAAACCTGGACAATTGGTTGTCTATCACATATTCTGAAAGGAGGAGTTGTTAGGTCCCTGCTGACCATAACATTGTTTTAAAATCCCCTAAGGTATATTATTCAATACATCTTAGCACATTCACAGGATTGTGCAACCATTACCACTATCTAATTCCAGAACATTTTCATCACCCCAAAGAGAACTCATTAGCAGTCAGTACCAATTCCACCCTACCCTCAGCTATTGTCATCCACAAAATCCACTTACTATCTCTAGATTTGTGTATTCTGGGGATTTCATATAAATGGCATCAAACAGGGGTGCCTGAGTAGCCCAGTCAGTTAAGCACCCAACTCTTGATTTCTGCTCAGGTCATGAGCTCACGGTTTGTGAGATCAAGCCCCATGTTGCGCTCCATGCTGACAGTGCGGATCCTCCTTGGAATGTTTCTCTCTCTCTCTCTCTCTCTCTCTCAAAATAAACAAATAAACTTAAAAAACTAAATGGCACCCAACAATATATGGTCCTTTGTGTCTGCTTCTCTCACCTAGCTTAATGATATCAGGTTCACCTATATTGTGGCATGTATCATTCATTCATTTTTGTGGATGAAAAATATTCCATTGTATGGACACCCCACATTTTGTTTATCCATTCATCAGTTGATAAACATGTAGGTTGCTTCTACTTTTTAGCTGCTATGAATAGTGCTGCTATAAACATTTCATGTACGAGTTCTTGGGTGACCATATGTTTCCATTTCTCTTACGTGGTCATTTAGGAAAGAAACTGCTGAGTCATATGGTAACTGTGTGTTTAACTTTTTGAGGAATCACCAAACTTTGCCAAAGCAGCTGCAACATGTTATATCCCACCAACAATGTATGAACATTCCAATTTCTCTGTATCTTCACCAACATTTGTTATCGTCTTTTTTATTATAGTCATTCCAGTAAGTGGAAAATGGCAACACATTATTGTTTTCATATGCATTTCCCTGATGGCTAATGATGCTGAGCATTTTTCATGCTCTTATTTGGCTATAACACTTAAACTTCAAAACAAATGTTCCTGTCACTTTCCTGACCCTCCTTATTGAGAACATGGGAGCTCCAGCAAGTTACTCGCTCTTATATAGAGGAGGAGAAGACCTCTGTCGTGGTCGTGCTCAAGACAGAGGCTCAAATACCTGTCCATGGCTACAGAATAAAATCCAAATTCTTTCAAGATATCCAAAACCCTCAACTATCAATCGCTGATTTACTTTTACTCCTCATCCCCTTTTTTTCCCTACATGAAGTTTCCACTCCAACAGAGCAGATCTATTTATTGTCCCCGGAACACATCACTCATGTTTCCTCCTTTCAATCAGCTGCCAATGGGAATCTCGTTCATAAACTCAAGAGTGTGAGAAATGTCACATCTTCTCACTTCCTATCAATCAACATGTTCTATCCCCAACTACTTTCCTGTGAAATTGATGAAAAATTCTGCTTCAGTCATTCTGAGGATTCTCCCAAGTTCTAGAAGAAAGTGAAGGTTTCAGGAACTTCCACATTGTCAAAACATGGAGTAGGGGAGACGGAATTTGATGATGAAGATTACCACAAAGACAGCCACTGTTCTGGTTCTCACGGCCCCTTCTGTTTTGGTGTTTCTTCCAGGCATGTCAGAGATACTGCAGTCTGCCCGTATCTTGCCTAGGCTGCAAGCCCTGTGCCTAGAAGCTGCCATCCCTGTAAGAACCAACCCCTACACATACACACACACATGCACACACAGAGTTCTGTCACAGGACTATACTCATGGAACCTACAGACTCTCTACTTCTCTGTGAAGAACTTCTCTCTACTCACACCCCTCCCCCACATTTGGGAATGGAGAGGTTTCCTCTATGGGTCTGGGAAGTCCTTGGAGCCACTCCTGGGCATCTCTATTTCCTCCCCACCTACTGCTAGTCTCCTAGGGCTTTCTGCTTCCTGACTGCCTCTCTGAGGTAAACTGGCCTGACACACCATGCAAGCAACTACTATATGCCTTCAGAGATTGCAGCGGTATGACTTTGTTTCCTTTTATTTGACATCACTCTTTCTAGGATTCCTTGAATGAATCTAAGACTGGGGTATCAGAGAAACAATCTGAAGTGAACATATCATGCTCTACTCAAAGTTCTTTTTCCTGGTTACCATATGTTCTAGCAGTTCCACCTCTAAGTATATATACCAAGAGAAGTAAAAACACGTCCACACAAATATTGGTAAATGAATGTTTATAGCAGCTTATTCATAATAATCAATACAGTAGAAAGAACCCAATTTATGACTCCATTGACTGATGAATGGATAAACAAATTGTGCATTCATACAATGAAACATTATTCATCCGTAAAAAGGAATGAAGTGCCGATATACGCTACAACATGGGTGAACCTTGAAGATATTATGATAAATGAAAGATACTGGACAAAAAATATCACATATTGTCTGATTGCATTCATATGAGATGTTCAGAATAGGTGGATCCATAGAGACAAAAGGTAGATAAGTGTTTGCTAGGGCTGGAGGAATTGATGGCCAAAGGATACAAGGTTTCTTTCTGGGGCGATGAAAACTTTCTAAATTTCACTGCGGTGATGGTTATACAACTCTGTGATTATACTAAAAACCATTGAATTGTAGCTTTAAATGGGTGAATTGTAATGTATGTAAATTACATATGTCCCAGTAAAGCTGTTAAAAAAAAATCTCCCTCTCCCTTCTTCCTTAACCCATTGTCCTTAAACCCACTTTGAATGCTTGTCCTCTCTCTCCCTTAGGATAGGATCCTTCCCATGAGGCCCCTTCATTCTTTGTGAAAATGAAGCCCCACTGGACATTCCAAACATACAAACATTTCTCAATTTTCAACAGGTACACCACTTAGGCTGCCCTCTGGGATCCCAGCTGCAAGTGTTGTTACCAAACATTGTTTGAACTTTTCCCCTAGTTTGAAAAGAAGTTAGCATCTAAGAACCTTGAATTCTGCTTCTTCTTTAGCTCTGACATCACTGTTAAGTACTTTCTGTATCACAAGAAGTATCACCAATGTCAATCCACTCCCTCACCTTTGTCTTACTCTGAAGTGTGACCATGGGTGTCAAATGCAGGTCTTCTCACACCCCCTGGTGTAAAAACACCAAGAGATGGTTCTACACCTTAGCCATCTAGGTACAATTATTTTTTATGATACTTCATATCTTTGTGCCACATTCACAACGCTGAGCATGAATCGCTTGCAAATGGGGGAAGGTTTGATATTATTGCACAGGAAATATGGCTGGATTCCCCAGAAGGGATTTCATTTTTCCATCATGGTGGAGAAGTTGGAAGACAGAGAAAGAGTGTAAAAGATGCCCCTTTGATCACCACTATGAAACATGCTGAGCTTACGAAGGGAGCTGAAGAAGACAGTAGCTGGAGGGAACACATATGCCAAGTACTCAGGCCAGAGAAAATGAAAGGTGTGGCATCAGCAGCCAATTTCATGAATGAGTGAAGCTTTCAACCAGCACTCTTACAAGGAAATTAGAAGGGAACAAAATAGAGTGAATCAAAGCCTTTTATACAATCAATTGAAAGATTTGGTAATTAAAGTCTGCACAATGAGACAATGCTTAGGCCAGGATGAACAACAAGGCTCCTCCCCCTCCAGCCTTCTCAGCATGGTCCTGCCCGCATCACCTCACCTCTCCCCCAGGCACACAGGACCTTCAGTGGCACTAAGTCAACACTGCTAGAAATAGAGGGAGCCAGATGGCTAAGGCCACCCACAGACTTGGGCTGGAGCAGTCCCAGAGTTTCTTTGAGGGAGAGCTACGTTCCATTCTCTGAAAGCTTTCAGTGAGAAGGGGAAGGGGAGGAAGTCTAGAGTGTCAACCAATGAAATTCCCAAACAGAAAGGGAAGTTCATCTTTACCACGCAAAATACAAGCTAGAGGTTTAGAGACCTATGGATAAACATCATGTGACTTCACAGGTATCCGACAGGCACAGAGGAACCCAGGCCCGGTGGGGGGGGGGGGGGGGCAGTGATCAACAGGGATCTGAGGCTAGAAGCACTGTTGCAGCCTGGCCTGCGTCTTCTTGAAAGTCAATGCTCGGCAAAGGGTCAGAACCAGATAGGCCAGCTAAAGGCAAGGCATACTAGAACATAAAAGGTCAGGGCTTTTATATATTCCTCCAAATATATAATCCCCTGGATCTCCACTGGTGGATTTAGGGAGCCCAGAGTCTCTCCTTGAACTGCGGGAGGAAACAGATGGTAACAAGAAGCAAGCTGGGCTGACTTCCAGTGCAGCTTTCTAGTCTGATCCTTAACATATTAATAATACATTGCAACAGCCTCACATGACAGCAGCCTCACATGCAACAGACCCCATGGCTCTCAGTCCCAGGTTCTGAGGGCTGGATTAAAGATGTGCCGTTCACTTGCCTTCCACTTGACTTTATGTGACCTGTCCCCTGTAGCATATTTCCTTGCTGGAATTTAATTTCAGAAGGGTGAATTCATCATTTAATGCCCTTTTTGTGCCTTATTGATGAGGGCATCGTGGGAATAGGGCATAAGGGCATTTGTGAGGTTCTCAAAGGGAACACAATGAACTTCAGAGTTTCTGGGCTTGAGACACATATTCAGCAAAGTTCTGGCAAGGGGTATAGCTCAGTGGTAGAACATTTGACTGCACCAAAGTACTGGCAACCCACACTAAGGCAGAAAAGACCAACTGAGTAAACTAGACCCAGGAAGAAAGAACTACATCGTTGAATAAAGAACAGAAACAGGGCATAGGAGATTTGCAAAACCAAAGGGATAGTGCAGGGCCAGACAAGGGGGAATGCTGCTGTGAAATGCTGGTATAAGAGCACTGGGGTCAGACCTCTGCTTTTCCCTGAAGCTCTACTGTGCCTCCTGCTGGCGTGGGAACAAGTGGCAGCCCAGCCAGTCTCCCCACGATGAGCAAAGCAACTGGAGTCCTGGCTTCTGGCAGACACTGTTAACGACAATTGACGGGAGGCTCCAAACCCAGGTTTACTGAGAGGTAAGATCACAGACATCTTTAGCACAGCTACCTCAACCCATATGGGCACAGGAAGTTCAACAGGCCACCCAGGAGGTAAGGCATCTGTGGTATTCACACGTCCTTCTTCTCACAGGTAACCACCTTTTCTGAAAATTCTTTCCCAGTGCCTAATGTTTACCTTCCAATTTCCAGCACAAATGAGTTGAATAGCAATGACAAAGACTCTCTTTGACTGAACTTTAGTTGGGCTCCTCTGAGACCATTTCTCAAGTAGGCCTCGACCTTGGCTTTTGTGTCCTTCCTCGGGGAGCCTAGTTTTAGAAAGAATCCTGCTACATCAACTCCCAAACCTTGATATCTGATCACCCAAGCTCCCCATCTCTGCCCCTGATGACATTTAGTCCTTTCTTGTCCTTAACAAGAGCAATGACAGGCCAGTTTAACAAGAACCCCTATCCTTGATGTCTCCACTTTGTGATTTTCCATCTGCTGACACCCTTGTTCTGCTCCTTGGCTATATCCCCAGCTACCTTTGCTGTATTCAGAGTTGTGCTCAGTCTCTCTACCCTCTTGCAATAGAGTTGACTCATGTTACAATAGTCCTGCATAAAGCCTTCCTTACCATTTTAAGGAGCATCTCGTGAAGAACTTTTCTTTTACAGCAACCTCCATCACAGTCTTTTCCAAAAATGCTCTTTTTTCAAGAAAGGTACCAAGCAACCCATAGTTCCCTCATCTTCCATTCAAATAGTCCAATGACCACCACATTTCACACAGACCTTCTTCCCCACCCTCCTGGCAAAGTCTGTCTCTTTTGCCTGAGGATCTGATGGTTTTGCTGATTAATGCAAATGGTACTAAATACCCTAAATGTTTCATTTGAAAGTTAAGTGGAAAGGCAAATTGTGCATTATGTATCTAAAATTACTTTCATTGGAATGGAATTATCAAGTCTTTCTTTAATTAATTTGGTACAGAAGTTTATTGTGAGGGGCTTCTGGGACAGAGCCACTGCTCTGATAAGAGAGTCAAACAACTGCCATTCAAGTGCTTGAAAGCCGGGGTCTTAGAGTTGGGAGGAGCACCTCCCCTGATTCTGTTACCCAGCAACTCACAAATGGGCTGGATTGCAGACAGACGTCAAAATGGAAGCCCAGTGATGGCTTGCTTGGTGCCTTCCTCAATTGTAAATGAGACTATTATGGAGATAAGTTGAAAATGAATGTTGGTGGGCTTTGTCAGCCTACTACAGGAGCCAGACATGTCAGAAGGTAAATGGATAAATAAAATGAAAGAGACTCAGTGAAAGTCTCACCCTTAAGGGGGAAAAAAAACCATACTTGGAATCTGAAAATCCATTTTCTTTTTAAAAGTGAAGGCTTTTTCACTTCCTAGCAGGGAGGAGATTAATCACTTTGACAACCCTAATCCCACATTGGTGAACCCTGCCAGCCCTTCCCAGAGCACTGCACACAGATGTAGCACCCAGCCATGGAAGTGGGGTGGGTGTGCACGTCTCCACCAAAACTTTAGCTGGATCTACCTCTTTAAAGAGTTTGCAATTTTCAAGCTTTTCCTCAAAATATGCTTTTGGTTGTAAAGAATTTCTCAAAATACCTCCCAGGAAGATATTTTAACATACACTTTGCTTTTGTAGAAGATGGAAAACTTTTCCTCTACCTTCTTAAGTTCATGCAATGAGGGCATGCAAATTAAACTAATACTGGACAGAAAAACAGGAAAGAGGGAATATGAATTTATTAATTTTACATGTATCAGGGCATCCCAGAAGGAAGTGAATACCCAACTAAGAGGTGAAATTCAGTTTATATACTGATGGGATTCATGACATGCTAACCAAAAATACGGCACCTTGGCATACTGAGTATTTAAAGCTGAAGGAATCTGAGAAAGAGCATGTGCAGGAAGACTTTCTGACTTTTTCCTAAAGCAGGTCATAAAACCCTCATGTGAGAGGTGTTCCCCTTTACGGAGGAAAGGAATAGCCTCATCTCCAAGGTACCCAAGAAAAATCTAAATAAATAAGCTTTGCTATTTCCTCCAGTTTACTACATTTAGCTCATACACTTTTTGGTCCTGACACAGTTTTTCCATGACTGTCCACCCTTCAGCAAACCTAGAAACACTCAGGTTTAACAATTTCCTTGAGTCTTCATTTCCTTATAAAGAGTCCTGTGTCACATAAAACTTATATCATCTGTCTTTTGTCATAGAGGCTCCAGCTAAGCATTTAGAAGAGTAGAGTGAAAAAAAAAAAAAATACTTTCTGTCCCTGCAATACCATGTTAAAAGGGAATGGGGAGGGCAGTGGGGTACTTCTGAGGGAACAAATGACTCCTTAGAAGGGGTCAAGAGACAGGATGCATGAGGCAGCACAAATGATTTTTTTAAAGGTAAAGGGGCCCTTAGGAGATTAGGTAGGAGACTTGACAGTTTTCTGACAATGTCTGTCTGGGTGTGGTGCCCACTTTCTCTAAGAAAAGAAGATCAGAGTTACTTCCTGGGAGAGGATTTATGACAATTGAGTTCTTTGGGGAGGCTCTGCTTTTAGACAGATAAGGGATTTCAGGAACTCAGATGCCTTCAGCTCAAAACAATTCTTTTGCCAAAGTGGCACATTCCAGGAGTGGCATATCCTGATGTCCTTCACTATGAAAAGATTGTTTTTCCTATTTACAAAGTTAGTATTTTCTTCATTTTGTACATTACTTCTGATTTTTTTTGAACATCAAATTACCAAAATGTCTTCAAGTGAACTTTGACCCTAATCCTAGGAGTTGAATTAGCTGGAAAGGGAGGACTTCTCTATGTCGAATCTGTGAGAAACCTCAGAAAACACCCGGCGCAGAGGTTTCCCAAAGTTTTGTCCTGGACCACAGTCTCCCAGTGAAAGCTGTCATGGACAGCCATTATGCAAACCTGATAAACCGCTCGGGGCGAAGCTGCGGTCTGGGGTGGGATCTTGGAAGGGGACCCCAAGGCTCTAACCCTGCACCATCCCCTTTCCGTTTCTTTTTTTTATTTATTTATTTTTTAAATGTTTATTTATTTTTGAGAGAGAGAGACAAAGCGCAAACAGGGGAGGGGCAGAGAGAGAGGGAGACACAGAATCCAAAGCAGGCTCCAGACTCTAAGCTGTAAGCAAAGAGCCTGATGTGGGGCTTAAACTCTCGGACCACAAGATCATGACCTGAGCCAACGACAGAACCGACTGAGCCACCCAGGTACCCCTCCCCTTTCCATTTCTACCAGAGATCAGTTGGCAGCAGAGAATAGCTTGCAAACCATTGATCTAGCTCAGGGATTTCTAAACTCTTCTGTGAAGGATAGAGAGGAAATATTCTAGGCTATGCGAGCCGAGAAGAAAAATGGAAGATATTATGTAGATACTTACATGACCATTTAAAATATAACCACTTACCACTGTAAAAATCATTCTTAAATCAGGGTCATACAAAAACTAGGTGGAACGAAAGACAAATGCTGTAGATTTCACCTATACGAATATGCAGAACAGTCAAAATCATTGAGAGAGAAAGTGCAGCGGTGGGCGCCAGGGGTGGGGAGCGGAGGTAATGGAAAGTTGGTGTTTAATGGGAACAGAGTTTCAATTTTACAAGATGAAGAGAGTGCCGGAGACAGTGCACAACAATATGAATCTCCTGAATACTACTCAACTGCACACTTAAAATGGCTAAGATGGTAAATTTTATGTTCTGTGTATTTTACCACATTTTTTTTATTTTTTTAATGTTCATTTATTTTTGAGAGAGTGAGGGAGCATGAGCAGGGGATGGGCAGAGAGAGAGGGAGACACAGAACCTGAAGCAGGCTCCAGGCTCTGAGCTGTCAGCACAGAGCCAGGCGTGGGGCTTGAACTCACGAGCCATGAGATCATGGCCTGAGCTGAAGTTAGACGCTTAACTGACTAAGCCACCCAGGAGCCCCTATTTTACCACAATTTTTAAGAGTTGACAGGAGGGGTGCCTGGGTGGCTCAGGCGGTTGAGCATCTGACTTTGGCTCAGGTCATGATCTCAGGGTTTGTGATTTCGAGCCCACATCAGGCTCACTACTGTCAGTGAGGAGCCCATCTGGGATTCTCTCTCTCTCTCTCTCTCTCTCTCTCTCTCTCTCTTTCTCTCTCCTCCCCTTCCCCCACTCGTGCTCTCTCTCAAAAAAGAAAAAAAAAAAGGAGGGTGGTGGTTGGCAGGAAGAGAAGCCCCAGGATGTGATTTTGCTAGTGGTAACACGTAGCTGTATGAGGGGCCACCTGGGTTGAGGCCAGACACTGAGACCCTGAGACAATAAAGCAGCCTGGAGTCACTCCACCTTCAGCCTTTTATTGTTTAAACTTGTGAGTGAGATGCTTTGCTATTTGCAAGTGAAAGCATCCCAGCTGATAGAGCATTCAGTATATGCTCACTATTAACATTTTATATTAGCTATTCTTCTGCTCCCTCTCCCCCTTTCCCCAAAGCTTCCCATTCCTGGCCTTTTACCTGAAACTTGGACAGCTACCTTCCAAATCTGTGTGCTTTGTGATCACATCTGAAGGCCTGACTTTTCACCTGTTGCCTGTCATGTGTAGAAAAGAGTGGTAGCTATTGCCTTCTCTCCCCCCGTCTGCAAACACTATCCCCACTTCTTTGCTAGGTAGCTCCATCCACATAGAGGTCTCTTGGACAAAATTGTGGGCACATGACTGAGGGCTAGTCAATCGATACCCTCCCCAGGACTTTGACTGAAACTATTGGTGAGGAGGCTCTGTCTCCTGGGGTCTCCAGGAGCTGCTAGTGGCCCCAGTCCCCCAGGCTCCGTCACTGTGGCTGGAGTCACCCTGGAGATGGCCACACTCAGCTCTCAGACAGCTCCCATGTGCCCCATCCAAAAGCTGCCCACGTGCCTCAAGGATATGGCAACTCCATGACTTTGAGCACAAATGAACAGAAGTAGGATTAATTTTTACTTGAAGCCATGAGCTAAACATAGAAGTTTCCTGGGGAGTTACCAGTCTTGAGCCAAGAATAGTGTGGGCTCAGGAAGAAAGTTCACACTCGACTGTGCTTCTTTCATCAATTTCATTACTATCAGCATAGTCTTTTGCCACTGCTGTTGCTTCTAACCTTAGAGAAATGGGAGAGGGTGGACAAAGAAAATAAAAGAAGTCCCAAATTTTAAATAAAATGGGATGTATCTACTTTCCACTAAGTCTCCTCCCTGACCATCCCTTGCATCAGTTCTGCTCCTCTGAGAAAAAATGTATTAGAGGATGAAGGAGAAAGTGGAGGGGTGAGTTCAAGGCAAGATGCACTCTGACACCTGAGAACAAGAGAGGGAAGGATGGGAAGGAAGGAGCATTATACCAACAGTGGGGTTCTGAGAAAGCTTCAGCCAGGCTGGTGCAGAGCCCCAGGACAGAGACTTCCCACTGAAAGGTCCAACACCGAGCAGTAGGACCAGCCCAGCTCTGGGCACCTGTCATGCTCAATATTGGCTGGGGGGCAGTGTGGGGGAAGACATGGTCTCAGTGAAAACCCAAAAGAGTGGCAACTGATGACTATCCACCAGCTACCTCACACAGCAGGTTCTCTGGCAGGGAGGTCTGAATGGTGCACCTCCATGCCAACTACAGCTGTGCCCCAATACTGCTGCCTCCCCTGATTCCCAAATGCTGTATCTCTGCTGCTGCCCTGTCTCCCATCTTTGACAACCATAGCCTGCCCTGCTCCCTAGTTATCTTAGTTTATCAACCATTTCAACAAATACCCATCAGCAAGGAGATATAGGCAATCCACAAAGATAAATTCATTCAACTGTTATCAAGAACTTACCCCCACTGTATATGGGGATACAATGATACATCAGGTCTGTAGTTCAAGAGATTCAAAGTATAGGCTAGGGGTTCTCCACACTGGCTGCACATTAGAATGAGCTGGGAAGTTTTAAACAGGGGCTGATAAACCATGGCCTCCCTGCCAAATCCAGCCCACCACCTGTTTTTCTGTGACCCACAAGCTAAGAATGGTTTCTATATTTTTAAATGCTTTCACAAAAATTAAAAGAAAAATATTTCCTAACATGTGAAATTATATGAAATTCAAATTTCAGTGTCCATAAATAAAGTTTTATTGGAACACAGCCATATTCATTCGTTTATCTTTGGCTGCTTTCATGCTATAATGGCAGAGCTGGGTAGTTGCAATGGGGAAACCATATGGCCCACAAGCCTAGAATATTTACTTATCTGGCCCTTTACGAAAGAAATTTGCCAAGCTCTGAGCTAAGGCACTGCAATTGTCCACAGGATTTTGCTGCTGGAAGCTTCCTGGGACATTACTGAAAGCAGCTTTGGAGGTACCCCAAACCAGGTGCAGAAGCCAGACTACATTATGGGCCCCCATGTTCCTGACCCCCTCGGGTGCCTGATAAATACTGAATCCTGCTGACAGAGAAGACAGGAAATGACAGATCTCATGTTGACAATCCTCTTTGTTGCCTGTATTTTAAGAAAAGTCCAGTCTTTTAACTAACTTGAAGTAAAAAATATTCTGAACTCCTCTGGAAGGGAATGTTTATACTACTTACTCTCCTAAATAAATACATTCTTCCCTGTTCCTAGATCTGCTCCTTCAAAGCCCAACTTCACTCCCTCTGCCAATTCCTTGAGGCACGTCTCCCTTTTCTTGTCTTTCCATCTTTGCTCCTCAGGTTCTATCTGGGACGTATAATCTGAACAGAACCTTTAACAATATGTAATGTTGACATAGCTTTAAAATCACAATCAGGGGGCACCTGGATGTCTCATTTGGTAGAGCGTGCAACCCTTGATATCGAGATCGTGAGTTTGAGCCCCACATTGGGGGTAGAGTTTACTTTTTAAAAACATTTAAAAATAAAAATAAAATAAATCATGATCATAACTTATCACATAAACATAATAAAAGGAAGGGTCTTGTTTTATTTAAATCCAATATAGATCCAGCCCTAAGAATATGGTTGGGTTGGGAAGACAGGAAATGTATATAAATAATGAACATACATGTCATAGAGGCTTAAAATCCACCATATGGCCACCCGATACCACACACAGTGAGAGTGCACAGGCTCTCCATTCTGTCCCTTTGCTGTTTTCTGAGTTCTAAAAAGGGACTTCCAGGTCGAGCCCAGAATTGTCCCCAATACTAACAGCCCTTAACTGCTCATTTCATACCATAATTGCCTGCCTTGGTGTTCTTTGTTTTTCTCAGCAAATGATTTGGAGCTCTCTCCACTGCCATCTGCATTTTCTCTTTGTGACAGTGTGCATAGCCCTCCTGATAGAGAACTACTCTGTGTTTTTGTTTCAGTGATAATCTTTAAAAAATTTCCTTTGCCAGTTATAATAAGAAAACCTCTCTATACCAGCAATAATCAGCCTGAAAAGTGAAAAATTTCCACAGAGTCAGAGATTCGTTTTTAAGATAGCCTTTGTCAAAACAGGGTGTGAGGATGAACTTCTTTTTTAAATTGTGGTAAAATATATATAACATAAAGTTTACCACCTTAACTATTTTCTTATGTTTATTTATTTATTTTGGGAGAGAGAGAGAGCACACACACAAGCAAGGGAGGGGCATAGAGAGGGAGAGAGAAGATCCCAAGCAGGCTCCGTGGCATCAGCATGGAGTCCACTGTGGGGTTCAAACCCACGAACCCTGAGATCATGACCTGAGCTGAAATCAAGAGTTGGACACTCAACTGGCTAAGCCACCCAGGTGCCCCTACCACTGTAACCGGTTTTACATGTACAGTTCAGTAGTGTTAAGTACATTCATTATGTTGTGCAACCAGTCTCCAGAACTCTTTACCTTGCAAAACTGAAACCCTATACTTGTTAAACAACACAATGCCCAGCCCAGCCCCTGGCAATCACCACTTTACTTTCTGTGTCTATGAATTTGATTACTCTAGGTACCCCATATAAGTGGAATCATACAGTATTTGTCCTTTTGTGACTCGTTTCTTTAACTTAGAATAACATCCTCAAGGTTCATCCACACTGTAGCATATATTAGAATTTCCTTCATTGTTCTTATTTTTTTATTATTTTTAAATGTTTATTTATTTTTTAGAGACAGAGAGCCAGCTGGGGAGGGGCAGAGAGGGAGACAGAGGATCCAAAGCAGAATCCATGCTATCAGCACAGAGCCCAATACAGGACCTGAAGTCACAAATTGTGAGATCATGACCCAAGCAGAAGTCAAACGCTCAACCCACTGAGCCACCCTGGTGCCCATCCTTCATTTTTAAGGCTGAATAGTATTCTGTTGCATGGATATATCACAATTTTTTATCCAATCATTTGTCAGTAGATGCTTAGATTCTTCCACCATTGGACAATTGGGAACAATGTTGCTAAGAACATGGAGGTACAAATCTCTTGGAGACCCTCCTTCCAGTTCTTTCCGGTATATACCCAGAAAAGGAGTTGCTGAATCATATGGTGAATCTATGATTAACCTTTCTGAGGAACCTCCATACCGTCTTCCATAGTGGCTATACCATTTTACATTCCCACCAACAATGCACAACTGTTCCAATTTCTCCACATGAGGAAGAATTCTTGGGGAGGCATCTGTCTTTTCTATAATTGGATGTGAGGTGTAATGTAAAAATGCATATTTTCCCATGTGAACATGGGAATATGGAAGTGCTTAAAGAATCCATCAGCACCAAGAAGACTGGAATGCTTAGAGTCCTCAAGGACTTTAAAATCTTAATTGTTGGTGGTAAGTATAAAGATATATTAAGAAGTGTTGGGATGGAAATATGAGCCCTGGAAAGGCTAATCTAAGAGGTCTCTTTTTTAAAACTCTAGCTATTCATCATGGCGGCGGGCAGTTATGGGAGAAGATGGAGGTGGTGAAGGAGGTTGGAGGAGGTGAGATACAAACTGAAAGAGCCCATCAATAATCTCTTCTCTAACCACATTTGAGTCAGGGTATGGCGGGAAGTGACAAAATGTCACCATACACCATGACATCAACAAAATCCACAATATGTACATCTGGACATTTTCTGTAGCTGAGGGAGCCTTTTTCCTACAAAAAGGGGAATTGAGTCTCTCTTACCAGAAATAATAATACAAAGTAGAAAGTGGGCAGTGGCGCAGAAGAAAAATGAATAAAGGGAATTATTTGTTGAGTGCTTTCTCTGTGCCAGACACCATCCTAGTACTTTTAATATGGTTAGTTTTGCTTACCTCAAACCTCCAGGAGGACACTGGTTATGCTCATCTTATGATGAGAAAAGAAAATGAAGGTACAGTGATCAAAAGTAACTTGCTCAAAGAAGACAGATCACTAGCAGGTGTCCAGGAGCACCTAGCAGAGCCCAGATGTCTAACATGTCACATCACCTCCCACAAGAAGACTTGGTGGTGTTCAGAGGAGGAGGCCTTACCTCATGGTAGGGTAGTCAGGGAAGTCTTCATGGGTTGTGAACGATGACAGATTTTTAGGCTTTGGATGATTAGAAATTAAGAGAGAAAAACATTCATAATGAAGGAATAAACATAAAAATGGCAAACAATTACCTTATCTTTTTCTCTCTGGTTTCTTTTTGAATACAAGAGGGAAGTGGGACCTTTCTTCCCAGTGCCCATGACAATTCTTTGCTCATTTGGGGGAAGCAGGTGACCTACGGTCGTAGTGCCAACACAGACAGAACAGAACTGAGATATACTAGAGATCTCATTGGAAAACAGCTTGGAAGCCTTCACCTAGACTTTCCAGTGATTTGAACTGATGCATTTCCGTCTTTTGGTTAAGGTAGTTTGAGGTTTGTATGTTCTAACTCGCCGATGAAAGAGCACTGAAGAACATAAGAACCACCAAAGAACAGAAAGCAACCAGTTATGATAGGAAAATCCCACTCCAAAGTCTTCAGCACAGAACACATCCTCCATCCCCTCCTGCTGGCCCTACCTAGCCTGGAATTGGTGCTTGACAAGGGAAGTTGCTTTGGGCATGACAAGGAGAAAATGTAAGGAATTCCTGGGACATCCCAGCAATGGCTGAGAAGCAAACAAGCACACCCTTCTTTCCTTAGGCTTCCAGAAGCCATCCTGCTAGTGGGGCCTATTTGCCAGGCATGTCCCCAAATCAGACAGGTTCAGAGCAGCCATACCCTGGCAAGCAACTGCAAAGTTGACGATACACATATTTAATTCGGTATTGACATTAGTTTTTACATTAATGAAAGGAAAAGGTATGCCCTCTGGGAATATTTTTAGAAACACTTAAGAGAACAAAGCACATGATGGACTTTGTTGAGAGAAAAAAAATGAAATGGAAAACCCACAATCTTTTCAATGCTCTGGTTCTCAAAGAGTGATCCCTGGGTGACAGCATGAGCAAGATCTGGGAATTTGCTAGAGATGCAAATCCTTGGGTGTTGGTAATCTTTATTATAACAAACCCTGCAGGTGATTTGATGTCCATTTGAATGCATTTGGGAACCACAAGAAAATTTTTTGTGTGTGATTCCTTCCATAAACACATCTTTGTTTTGTGATGCTCTATGTTTTAAGACAGTCTGATTCTGCATCAAACAAACATATTATTACATTTCACAGAAGGAAGTGTTAAGGCTAGTTGGGAGCAAAGGAGTCTTGCAAACGTTCCCTTTTGCAGCTCTCTCAATTTATTCCAGTACCCCTATTGCATACAACAGGCACAGCTCCAGGAATGTCAACAGCTGGGGAGGACATTTCTAAATGTCTATCTTTCTGTTCAAGTCATCAAAAGCAGGACTATCAGTCCTTCACATTTTAGTGAAAACATTCCCTCCCCCTAAAGACAGGGACATTAAAAAGTCTATGTAGTAGTACATGAGCAAGAAAAAAGCACAGTATTTTTCCAGTAAGTTGTGGAAGAAACAGAATCAGGACGGAAGTGGAGAGGAAAGGCTACAAAAACAGGGAGGGAGTGTTCAATTTTAAAGTTGAGGAAATGTCTCTTAACTCCTTCCCTTCCATTCAGTATCAACTCCCAACCCCTCTGGAAGGGAACGGCAACCTACAGGAGCCTAAAGATGAACAAGGTAAAAACAAAGGTGGGGTCCAACTTAGGGTTTTAGAATCTCTGAGGGAAGGAAACCAAACCAGATTCCCCGAAGCAAGATGGTGGCTCTCTCTGACAGGCAGCACTGGCTTTCGGGCTTTCCTGCCATCTCTCAGAGCCCCCCCACCCCACTGTCCTGTATCTGTCATCTTTGATTTTCTTTCTGGATGGAGCAAAAAAGAGGCTCTCTCATTCTCATTCTGCTCATTGCCTCCCTAGGAGCAATGCCAAGGTTTTGCTATGGAGACCAAAAAGTAAATCTTCTCCTTTCTCTACTAATGTGTGGAAAACTGAGGTAAAGGTAGATCACTAACTGTTTTGGCAGGTCGGTACCCACCTTACAGATGTGTGACTCGGCACACAAATCAGTGGAAATCTAATAGAAATAAAAGACAATGCATTCAAAATGGTTTTCCGATAAACAGCCCAAGTTTTAGGATAAAAGAGGTACATCTGATTGACCACCAAATTCCAGTCAGTTCCCCTCACTCCATGCCACCATCTGAATACCCTTGGGCTGCCTACAAAATGGCATCAATCAGCCAAGGTCAGTCAGTGCCAGACATACATCCCTTAGCTGGGCTGAGCAGGCTGGCCCCATCTTACCTTCAGATGAAGGTAAGGTGATTCAAACAGCCCCATTCCTGGAGGAGGAGTTGGGATCCTTGCCCCATACCGTTAGCCCCACCAAGGTGGTACCATGGGAAGAGGACAAGCACTCCTCTTCCTTCTAAATCAAAGCTGAACAGCACACACACTCACAGACTGTCACCTCCTCTGATGGAAGTAACCAAGCTTTTCACCTCTCAAAGCTTTTCTGAGCTTTTAACTATGCACATATGGGCAGAAATTGGCAATTTCTACCTTCACAGTCTTGATGCTGGGTTCCCTCCCCAAATGAGTGTGGCTGTGACCTTCTCTGTGCCTCCAACTTCCTGTCAAAATGGCTGTCTCCCACTAGGGAATGAGCAGAGCTCCCTAAAGTGTTCCCGGATGTTTTGTGCCTTGGCAGAAGGGATCAAGTATAAAGTGTTGGCTTCTAAAAAGAGGCTGGGCTGGAGTTCATGGGCATGGCCATACCCCAACTCCACCAAGGCTTTGGTGCTATTGTGACAGGGCAATGGCTGCTTTTCTTCACAAGACCTCCTTGCCCAGTGGTGAGATCCTGGTCCCTCTGGCTTCTTCCAGTTCCTGCCACATCTCAGCGCCTGGAACAGACCTCCACAGTGGCCCTCTCTGCCTTATCTTTAAGGATGCAAGACACACTGACTCAAGAGTATAAGCCAAATTTTTTAGAAAGGGAAAGACAAATTTTAAAAGGGAGGGAGAATGAACCCATGGATTTTTTTCATCCTTTGCTGCCACTGAACTGAACAAAAATAAAGGTGATCAATTTCCAGACCTCCTCGATATAATCACAACTTGCCTTCTGCCTGGAAACTCTGCCTCCAGAGTGTTATTGAAAAAAGAGAGAGAAAAAAGGATACCAAAACCCAGGCTGTTTACTCTGCAATTGTCCCTGGAGAAGGGGGCTGTCTCCAGATGGCTCTGGGCAGGCAGTGATGGGGTGGAAGGTGCAACTGCCCCAAGCAGATTCTCGCCTGAGCTGGCGACAAGAGCCACTCAGCATCCTATCGCACTGTCATCAATCATGAACGTGGAAAAACTTTCAGTGCTAGAGTTTATTATCAACTCTTAATGAAAATATATGGGTTTCACAAAATAGTCTGAAAAGTGCACAGTGTCTGAATGTGAAATGGCAGAATTGTTTGATTAGGTGCTAGGGCAAAAGTGATTGCCTGACTATAGCTGGGAGCAGTGAGGAGCCACACCATGGCACCATCAGAAGATAATGACGTCTTTGCAGCTCCAGTATGGATGGGAGCAGCCTGCTCTACAAGGTACCAAGAGGCTAGGCTCACATAAAATTCATAAAAATAAGCAGGCTTTTATGTGGAATACTTGCCTGGCTCTGCAAAGAGCCCTCGACAATACAAGTATCATTCAATCCTTCCAACCACGCAGAACAGCTGGAAGCATTATCCTCATTTTACAAATGAGGAAACTGAGACTCAGGGTCATTAAGTAACTTGATAGAGTCTCACTAGGATTCAAACCCAGGTCTGTGTGGTGCTAAAAGCCTGGGTTCCTAATAAGGAAGTGGTGCTTTTCCCGTAAAGGGCCGGAGACAGTTGGGTTTGTGTCTTTACAATTCTTTAAGAAAGGATGAGCTTAGGATGGGCTTCGTTCTGTGACAGTACAAAACCAGGTCACCTGCCAGATTTGGCTCATGGGCCCTGGTTTGCTGAGCCCTGCTTTTAATCATTGTAGCATGCTTCCAATCTGACTTGCAACTTTGGGCAAGCACTTCTCCTCTGGGTTACAGGTGCTTCTGTGGAATGGGTCAAAAAGCAAGCACGAAATGGGAAACTAGGAAATGGGAGAGTGGCCTTAAGTCAACTTCCCAGCACCCTGGGAATCTTAATATTTGCCACAGTAACTACTCCAGGGGTGTCTTTCTGGTTTTCCTTTAGGTAAATCCTTCCCAAATCCAAGGCTGTGATCATCAAACAGCAAGGTGATGTTTCAAATCCTTTCTGGAACAGGGTGAGTCTAATTGAATAAACATAAACAAACAGTACAAAATAACTCCTAGCCATTCACAGCAATTAGATGTGAAAAGAGGGACATAATTTATTAACTTTAATCTACAAATTCTCACCTTTAATGACTTTAACGGATAAGGCCAATTTTAAACTCAGGAAGCATAGGATAAAGAGAGGCACTAATTCATTGAATGTTTAGTATGTGCATCTTATCTTGAATTGCTCTCCCTCTACCTTCAGGGGTGACAGAGCTCTTTCAATCATAATATTGGTTGAATTTTTAATTTTAAGGATGATTTTTCCCCATCCTCACATTTATGTTCTCAACAGATGAACTGGGTGGGGGTGGGCAGACAGAAAAGTACTTCTTCAATCATCAAACTCTGTTCCTTCAGTCTGAAAGAGCCAATTTAAGAAAATAGATGATCAGAGGAATGTTGGTTGTCTTAGGCCCATATTTGTGAACAGATCACTAGCAAAAGGGATGGAAATTCCAGGCCTCTCTTCCGGAACTGAGGTTGTTTGGGGGCCAGGTTAGGTTTGGTTTGGTTAAGAAATTATCTTGACATCTTCATGTTTCATGTCCCTTATGGTCCACTGGGGACTCTGCTCAACATCATCCACACAGTGGGACCCAGACTGAAGAAGCCACTACAGTCTGGAGCAATGCTGGTCACGATAGTAGAGGAAAAGAGAGTTCTGGAACATCTAGCACTGACAATTCAATTCTTCAGCCTGGAAGTAACATATATCACCTCCATTTACAACCTATCAGCCAGGACTAAGCATATTGCCTCACTCAACTACAAGGGAACCACGTGCCCAGGAGAGAGAATCAGAAACATTTGGAAATAGCACCAGTAACTACCACAGGAATCAGTCAGTGCTACTACATAAATGGGGGAAAGGGAATGAGTGTTGAGAAAAGCCAAGCATATTCTATATTACCAGTTACAGAGAAAGAAATAGAAGTTCAGAAAGAAAAGTAAATATCCCAGAAGAGAAAAAAGAGACAATGAAAAGACCAGCCTAGTAGGTCTGACATTTGAATAACAGGAGTTCCCAGAATGAGAGAACAAAGAAAATGGAGAGGAGGAAATTACTCAAGAAAGTAATTCCAGAAGATTTCTAAGAACTGAAAGCATGTATTTCTATATTGAAGGAAATTGTCAAATGCCAAGTGTAAAGACTGAAATGATATCATAGCAAGGTATTAGCACCCTAAAATTCTGGAACACCAAAGAAAAGAGAAGACTCTATAAGCTTCCAGAAAGAAAAGTTCAAAACATAGTTTCATATGAATGATTTGTATACAAGATTCTGAATGGTATGAGGTTTCTCAACAACACTGCTGAAAACAAGATGATAATGGGTCAAAGCTTTCAAAGCTAACCTTCTATAACCCATCAAATTCTCAGTCAGCTGTCTGGGTAAAATAAAACATAGCCCAGATGTGCACAGCCCAGATGATGGTGAAGGGAAGTTTCAGGGTGACAGCTTGAGAGACAGCAGCCACAGCTAGAAGTAGCCAATCCCGAATAAAGCAAGTCAGAGGGACCCAAGGTGGATTCTTAAAGAAGATTAAATTAATAAAATGTCTAATGTTTTGAAAGAGATGTGTGTACCTGGGGGAAAGTTGAGGGTTGTACTAATATGTACATGAAAACCAAACAAATTTTTAAGTCAATTATTAACTCTAGGCAATACAAGATATTAGGCAAAAGAACAAAAATAATCACAGGCTACTACATGGAGTGGGTATAATAGCATTCTCATAATCAGAATGATGCAAATCCTATATGTAGCTAAAAAAAATTACAATAGTAGCTCAAAAAAATTACAATAGAATCACATGAGGAGTGGGGCGCGTGGGTGGTTCAGTTGGTTGACCATCTGACTCTTGATTTCATCTCAGGTCATGATCCCAGGATCATGGGATCAAGCCCAGAGTTGGGCTCCACACTGAGTGTGGTCCTTGCTTGGGATTCTCTCTCCCTCTGCCCCTCTACCCTGCTCATGCTCTCTCTTTCTTCTCTTTAAAAAAATAAATTTAAAAAGTTGTTTTTAATTTTTAAAATTACTCACATGGGGAAGATGAAAGACTGGGTGGCAGGGGTTTGTGTGATGGAAGCAGAACAGTGAACATGAGCTAAATCTTTATCTTCCCTCATACCAGTCAATAGATAATGGCTAAAACTGGGCGGAAATTTTTAAAAACAGTACTATAAACAGGGTATTTAGAGATACAGAAGTAGATGCTGAAGAATCAACTGAAATAGTTGAAGTGGTCGCTCAAGGAGCAGGGAATGGTGACAAATGCAAAAGGGATGGGTATTTTTTGCAACAAGAACTATTTGATTCTGCGTACTACATACACTTTGATAAAATAAAAACCAAAATTAAAAAAAAATACTAGAGAGGAAATAATAGACTATTCAATAGAGTATTGTAATCCAAAGATGTAAAAGATCTGTATGCTGAAAACTACAGAAAACTTATGAAAGAAATCGAAGAAGACACAAAGAAATGGAAAAAACATTCCATGCTCATGGATAGGAAGAAAAAATATTATTAAAATGTAAATACTACCCAAAGCTATCTACACATTCAATGCAATCCCACCCAAAATTGCACTAGTATTCTTCTCAGAGCTCAAACAATCCTAAAATTTGTATGGAACCACAAAAGACTCCAGATAGCCAAAGTAATGTTAGAAAAGAAAACCAAAGTGGGAGGCATCGCAATCCCAGCATTTAACCTCTACTACAAAGCTGTAATCATCAAGAGAGTATGGTATTGGCACAACAATAGACATGTAGACCAATGGAATAGAACGGAGAATTCAGAATTGGACCGACAAATGTATGGCCAACTAATTTTTGACAAAGCAGGAAAGAGTAGCCAATTGATAAAAGACAGTCTCTTTAGCAAATGGTCTGAGAGAACTGGACAGCAACATGAAGAAGAATGCAACTGGACCACTTTCTTACACCACACACAAAACATACACTCAAAATGGATGAAAGACCTACATGTGAGACAGGAAACCATCAAAATCCTAGAGAAGAAAACAGGCAACAACCTCTTTGACCTCAGCTGCAGCAATTTCTTGCTCAACACGTCTCCAGAGGCAAGGGAAATAAAAGCAAAAAATGAACTATTGGAACCTCAAGATAAAAAGCCTCTGCACTGCAAAGGAAACAATCAACTAAAGTAAAAGGCAACCGATGGAATGGGAAAAGATTTGCAAATGATGTATCAGATAAAGGGTTAGTATTCAAAATCTATAAAGAACTTATCAAACTTAACAACTGAAAAACAAATAATCCAGTGAAGAAATGGGCAGAAGACATGAATAGACACTTTTCCAAAGAAGACATCCAGCTGGCCAGCAGACACATGAAAAGATGCTCAACATCACACATCGTCAGGGAAATACAAATCAAAACCACGTTGAGATACCACCTCACACCAGTTACAGTGGCTAAAATGAACAACTCAGGAAACAACAGATATCGGCTAGGATGTGGAGAAATGGGAACCCTCTTCCACTAGTGGTGGGAATGCAAACTGGTGCAGCCACTCTGGAAAACAGTGTAGAGGTTCCTCAAAAAATTAAAAACAGAATTACCCTACAATCCAGCAATAACACTACTAGGAATTTATCCAAAGGATACAGGAATGCTGATTCATCAGGGCACATGTACCCCAATGTCTATAGCTTTCAACAATAGCCAAATTATGGAAAGAACATAAAAGTCCATCAACTGATGAATGGATAAAGATGTGATTTATATGTACAATGGAATACTACTTGGCAATGAGAAAGAATGAAATCCTGCCATTTGCAGCAATGTGGATGGAACTGGAGGGTATTATGCTAAGTGAAATAAGTCAGCCAGAGAAAGACAGATATCATATGTTTTCACTCCTATGTGAAACTTGAAGACTTAACAGAAGACCATGGGTGAAGGGAAGGGGGAAAACAATGTAGTTTCAGAGAGGGAGGTAAACCATAAGAGACTCTTAAATACAGAGAACTGAGGGTTGATGGCAGGGGAGGCAGGGGAGAGGGGAAAATGGGTGATGGACATTGAGGAGGGCACTTGTTGGGATGAGCACTGAGCGTTGTACATCAGCGATGAATCACAGGAATCTACCCCCAAAACCAAGAGCACACTGTGTGTTAGCCAACTTGACAATAAATTATATTTATTTAATTTTTTAATTTTTTTTAATGTTTATTTATTTTTGACAGGAAGAGAGACAGAGCATGAGCAGGGGAGGGGCAGAGACAGGAAGACACAGAATTTGAAGCAGGCTCCAGGCTCTGAGCTGTCAGCACAGAGCCCGACGCGGAGCTCAAACTCACAGATCACGAGATCATGGCCTGAGCCAAAGTCAGACACTCAACCAACTGAGCCACCCAGGCACCCCTGACAATAAATTATATTTAAAAAATAAATAAGTAGTGCTGTAACAATACAGGAGAAATTTAAATCATTGACAGTCTCTTCTGCTACAACAGGAATCTCTATCACACAAATTAGCTCAAACACTAGTGGTAAATAAAGAAATCAAGTCAGTATCATGTGGAAATAATTTTCAGAGTCAGTGTTTCCCACCAAGCTTAAGTGTTTGCAGTCAAGTACTAGCAGCTGACCACAACATCTGCTAAAACACCTCCATACACAATCTGCAAAGGAAGGCTATTCTGTACACAGTGCCTGTTCACTCTACGTTTTTCTCCTGGCTTAGTTTGATAACAAGCTCATTATGAGGTTCCCCCAATCTTTGTACACTATCCATTATTGCTGTACTTAGCAGCCTCAATCTTTTCTCACTCCCCTATCAGGCTATGCTCATTTTTGATTTCTCAGGTAGAGTTCTATATTTGTTATAATATATCATTATTTATTGCACAATTAAACTGTCTTTTAAACTATGCTGGTAGCTTTATTAGGATTCTTACTGTATTTTTTAGTGCTCTGGTTATAAAGTAACTTAGGTTTTGAGTGTTCTTCCCTTGACTTTATTTTTTTTTCCATAAGCCCTGCCCTTTTTAGTGTATGATTTTGCAGAATATGAGGGTTTTCAGGAAAATTTTATTGTGTTGTAACAGAAATGCATGTACATACTATAATATACAAATGATTTAAATTCTAAGCATTCTTTTAAGTTATAAAACAAAAAACTGAGTAGTAGACAGAATTCTGAGATGACCCCCAAGATTCCCCTAGCCTGGTATAACAAACCCTGTATTGCCTCTTCCCCTTGAGTGTGGATAGGACCTGTGAATATGGTGACTATCACTCCTATTACAAGTGGCAAAGGCAAAGAGATTTTTGCAGATATGATTAAGAACATTAACCAGTGACTTTGAGGTAATCAAAAGGGAAATTACCCTGAATGGGCCTGCCCTAATCAGGTGAGCCTCTGGAAGACAATGTAGAGGTCAAAGACATGATGCCTCAGAGATTCTGTCTGGCCTTGAAGAAGCAAGCCACCATGGATTCCACTGCTGCAAAGAAGTGAATTCTGCCAAGGGAGCCTGGAAGATGATGCTGAGTGTCATATGAGACCCCAGCCCCAGATGATATCTGAATTGCAGCCCTGTGAGACTGAGCAGAGGACTCAGCTAGCCAGGCCTGGACTTGTGATACAGAGAAATCCAGTAATAAATCTATGTTCTTTATATCTGCTATGTTAGCAGTAATGCCACACAGAAATAGAAAACTAATACATATAGAAAAAAGTTATTTTGAGTCCTCCTACTCCTTTAATTATCTTAGTTTGAAGTAGAATTCCCCACAGAAGACAAGGAGCCCAGAATCCATAAAAAAGAATTTTGAATGGTTGGATTTCCTAATATTTTAAGCTGCTAGATGATAAAAGTCACCATGAATAATTTCAAATGCCAATACCATGCAAAATGAAAACATTTCCAGCACACATAGCTTAATTACAGAGGGTATGGACTCAGCTGTGAATAGAGACCCACAGTCTCTGTCATGACATAAGCCATCATGTGTACAGCCCTGTGATAGGCATGATGAAGGGCAGGGGCAGGCATGGATGATGCAGAATATACTGAAAGATTTTCTTACCATCCTGACTGAGAAGCCGAGTCAGAGTTGGGCTCCCGGTATCTCAAATTCAGAGCTGGAACTTCAAGTGTGTTTTTCCATAGAAATAATGACTTAGTAGCCTATTGGATCTAGAGCATAGCAGACACTCCATCTGCAGGTGGGCATAAAGGAAATCCCCCTGCAACTCCAACCAGAGGTGGTGAGAAGTGAAACTTTCTGCTCAAGTGACAGGAATAAATTCCCTACAATAGACAAGGACATTAGAGCCACACAGCCATTTGACTTTTCTTTTTTACCTAAAATTCAGTAATATTTAAATGCACTGGAATGTACACGACAGGGACCCCCAGTTAACCAGAGATTTGGCATGGTATCTCTTCCTTCTATTCAAGGAAGAGATAAATCTAATAGAAAACAAAATCCAATATCTAGGCTTGGTTGTTTAAAACATGCCTCTTCAAGAAGAGTCCTGGGTACAGTATACACTCTTTTGTTTTCCTCCATATTCACAATGACAGCCTGAACTGTGAGTTTTAATGATCACAACAATCACCCCAGAAATTTGGACAAATGTAATCAGCAAAAACTAACTTCTGCTCTGCGGATTGTATTTATGAAGGCAGGACACCAGACACAAATATTTAGAAGAGATTTTTTTTTTAACACTGTCAGTTATCTTAGGGAAATACACCTAACCTTTGGAGGCTGATATTTAGGAGTAAAGAGTTATACTCCCAGACAGTTTCCCAAATGATGCCAGGGGGAGAAGCAGAATCCAGGCTGTGTAAGAACCTGCTGGGTGGCATTTCTGGAATGTGGGCTGTAAACATGTTGAAAAAAAGGGAAAAGGTAATTATCCAAATAATTTAGGCTTGTTCCAAAACTCTCACATGAAATAACCAGATAATTGCAAAGGATTTATCTTATATTCTGGGAGTTTGGGGGATGTGTGTGTGAGTCATTAATATGAATTTTCCCATTGTCCACTTCTATTTACTTGTGTGGAGCTCTTCTAAGGACAAGAAGATACCACCACAGAACTCCAAGAAAGTGTGTTGGCAATGAAGCCTGCAACCACAGATACAGGCCCCACGGCCAGGAGGAACAGCACTGGCCAAATGGACAGCCGGTGACTCCTTCATTTAAAGACCATACAGATCAGACACAGCTCTTTCTGGCCCTGTCAGTGGCAGCTCTGTTTTTTAGAGTCCAATCAAGAAATTAATGGGAATCTGTAGGATGCCTCAAGACCAGCGCTTGGCAGCATGCAGGGCAATAATTATGCTCAATTACAGCCTAGCATGTGGTTTCTGGAATCATAAATATCTCACATCAAACTAATCTCTAAGGAAAAGAAGAACCTATTTTGGCTTTTTTTTGTACTGCAAAATACTAATTTCAAATTTAGTCTCCAGAGGGCTTCCACCATTTCAGGTTTGTCACCAGCTTCCATTAATTCCCAGAATTAAGGCATTAAGTGATGGCATCCATGTCTTCAGGGAACTTCAAGGCCCATCTTGATTCAGGGATGAACCAAAGATTCTGACTGCCCCATCTTAAGGAAATGGATCTCCACCGAGGTATGATGAGAAAAAAATGGAACCAAAGCTCAGAGGCGTCCACACAGAAAATGCCCTCATTCGGTAGTGAGTTCATTTTAATTTTAAGGTCTCAGCCAAGCCTGCTCATTTGTTCCTTCTTGTGATCACAAACTCACCAGCTGTTTTGTAAAAGAATAGAGGAAGCCAAGCCAAACCAAACAAGAGAAGCAGAGGGACAGCAAGGTGGGCAGATGCAGAGGCATGTGCTTCTTAACCAGAGGCAGCCTTCTCCCTGACTGAGACTCTACGCACCCAGGAGCGAGTCCAAAGGCTGAGTGAGGGCTGACATGCATTTCAAGAATTTATTCATGCTCTGTGATATTAATAATGTCTCAAAAACATTAGCTTCTTGGTTTCCATTTCTCAAAATGTGTTTATCCTGTTAAAAACAAGACAACAGGCCCAAATGGAGTCATTCATGCTAAGCCCCACATCACCAAGCTGAGACTGAACTTAATTACAGTGTTGGCTGTCCCAGAAATGGAATCTTAAACCAGCCAATCAGGAATTGCCTGAGCAGTACTTGTTAGGTAATCTGCCCCATCGGCCTCTGCCATCCCCTAAAGTGAAGTGACCTTGCAATAACCAGTTAGCTTTTTCATCCAACATAATTTCCTTGTTCTTGCTCCCTTCTGCCTATAAAAGTCTTTTATTTTGTACAGCACCTCAGAGCTCCTTTCTGTATGCTAGACTGGATGCTACCCAACTCATGAATCATCAGATAAAGCCAATGAGATCTTCAAAATTTATTCAGTTGGATTTTGTTTTTTTAACAATACTCACATATCTCAAGAGATTCCAATTTGGGCTGATTTATCCAGGAAGTCCCTGATTTCTCTGTAACACTGGGAAGCAGAATTCAGCCAGATGCAGGAGAGTCTGATATGGAGGAGAGGACGAGGGAGGGGAAAAACTCTGGCCAGGAAATTGACATCAAGTAAATTATACAAATGACCAGTAATATACAATGAAATAACTGTAAATGTCTACAAAATTAAAAGAGCAAAATTATGGTTCTATCCTTATAAAATTGTCGTAAATGAACCGAATATATTGATTATCCAAAGGGCCCCAGTGTTCCATAAAATGTTACACAGATCATAACTCTATTTTAAATTTGATATAAAATTAATATGCCAGCTTTAAGCATTAAACATTTGATCTGCCTTTGTAGAATTAAGAATCAGTTGGAGGATCCATTTAGATGTCCTGAGACAAGGAAAAAAATTTCAACTTTGAATGACTGGAACATACCTTTCTTTTCTTCCATAAACCACCTACTAGCAAAGGGAGTCCCCAAATCGGACCAATGACTAAGCAAGTGCTTTGAAAAACACACTCCGGTTCCACAGCTCACCACTAGGTGACATGGAACATTCAAGAGGCTCAGAATACTCAAAGGGAAGTCTAAATTTATAAGTCTGATTTGAATCTGAAAATAATTCCAGGCTAAAAGACCAAGATTTCTCATATTAATTGTTTATAAAGTAAAGCATGTCTACTATCCTTTGCCTGCTGCCCAGAGATTGTCTCTGTTTGAGGGGCCTCTAGAAAACCTTTTGTTTAAAGCTAAAAGTCATGCAGTTAGTGGCGGCTGGCTGGGGCAGCTAGGGAACAAAGACTGTCCACCTAAAAGGACCAAGAGAACTGCTGTTGGGGGGATGGGGGCAGGGGGCATGTGTAATTTGGACTCCTGATACTCTTGAAAATGTGTCATTAAGGAAATCTGACTTCTGAGGTGTTGGCCATGCATCAGGAAAGGCTGGTGCTAAGTACGATGAATAATTTCTCCCCCAAGTGGAGAGCTGATGTCATTGGTCTGAGGCCTCTTCTGTTCATCTCTCTTCTGTGTTCCCTAGAAAGTCATTCCCTCCGTGCTGTCATGCTGCTGCTTGCTTTTCTGGTGGGCCGCATTCCCAGCTCCACCCACATTGAGATCCTTTTCTCACCCCCTCCCATCAAAATTTAGTTGCCTTAGGTCCTCTTCTAGGATTAATTCCCTGCTAAGGAAGGAGGGTCAGCTAAGGCACTAATTGTTAGTAAGGGCTCATTGGGATGTCCTTAGCAAATCTCATTTGCATTTTAATAGAGGTCTTGTAGGCCTTGGTGGAGAAGTTAATAATGAGGGTTTCCTGAGAGACCAGTGAGGAAGATAAATTAGAGCACCCTGACATTCACTGCAAGGTCCTGTTCCTCTCTGGTCCATTAATGTTCTGCTCCCAAGCACTTGCAGAACTCAATTGTCTCCTGTAGCTCTAAGCACCTCCCCCAGAATTTTGTGTGTCGCACCCCCTCAGGCATACCTCACATGCAAGACCCATCCCTCTTAAGAATCCTGGTGACACTTCCCTATCCTGCCGGCATGGGCCCCCTCTCCCAAGAGATACAAAGCTTAGCGAGTCCTCTTATAATTCCTGCACCATCCTTGTGGTGATAGGGCATTGAGAATCAGGCAACAGAGAAGGACAGGGAGAGAAAGGTTGGCATCTTAGACTTGGTGCAAATTCACACTCTGCTGAGAATTAAAAGATGCCTCATGACCCCCTCCCCACCTTCAATGTGACTGAGATCGCTATAGCCTTCCCAGGGTAAGCCAGATGTGAGCACAACATTAACATCCAGGTCTCTCTAGCTGTAAGGACCCCCTTGAACACTCAAGAATTTCAATTCTTGCAAGGTTTTTCTCCCTCACTCCACACATTCCTGTAAATCCCCAAGGGGGATGTGAGTCTTACATGTGAGTGAGCACTGAGGAGACACCACACCACAGCTCTGTCCCTCTCTACAGAGAAGCTTCCACCCACAATGGCCTTGATCTCTAGTCAAGAGTGTAGATCTGTCACTAGTCTCAGTAGAGTTCAACAGGGTCTTCTGGGAAGGAAACCTCATTCTAATGATTGTATCCTCTCTAACTCACTTAAGGAGAATATAGAGAAACCTAAATATTGTGGGATTCTGGAATTCAGCACAATGGGACTCTAAGGCCACATATAGCTTTGTCCCCATATCTGGTTTCAGGGGGTGCGTCAGGCTATCCTTGGAATCCTACTCTCTTACTATTTCTTAGGCCCTACTAAAAAATATATGGCTTCCCATGCTGGATTCCTTTTACCCAGGACTCACCCACTCTCCCTAAATGTGGGATTCCATCAAACCTGCCTCCCACATGTCATGGAGGTTGATCTGCAAGCTGGATTCTCTACAACACCCTGACAAGGATGGCTCCTTCACTAGAAAGGGATTGCAGGCTTCTAGAGTGACTTTATTTGGAGGTCTTGGTCCAACCCAAATGTTACTATGAAGCACCTCAGGAACTCAGTCCCATATCCTCAGACAGAAATTGGATTGGTTATCAATGATGCTTTGTGAAGCTCTTTCTTACCAAAAGGTGAGACTGGCCTCAGGACATGCTCCTGTAACAGCAGGGAGAGAGACTTTCATCCATGGCTGAAGTACCATACCAGATGCTTCAATGGAAGCAGGGATCAAAAGAGAAAGAGGCAGGTGATAGAGAGGGTGCCTCAGAGGCCCAGTGTGTGAATTAATTTATGGCCTCAAGTTATGGCTGAAAGCCTGAGGTCTCCAGAAGCATTTGTTGGGTATTGAGAATCACAGCGTTGTGCAACTCAGATATCCAACACTATCCAGAGGTTGTTAAAAGTATCTGCTTAAATACTGATACAGGTGACTCTTACAGAGAGCCATAGACACAAGAGCCTCCAACACATGATTCTGAGTGTCCCCTGCTGAAGCACTTGCTGTAGTCTTCAACCCCAGACCCTGCTGGAGGAGGGGGAGCGCTTGGATGCCCAGAAGGAAAATTCCAAACCATCTAAGGTCACAGCTGTGACTAAGACTCTTTCCTTAACCAAGCTTTAGTTAGGCTCTTCTGGTCCCTCCCTTTGACTAGGCCTCATCCTTGGGCCCAAGACAAACCCAGTCTTAGCAAAGAATCATGTGAAACCATTCCCCATCCTTGATATCTGATCAACCTTAATATATGACCAGGTTCCTGATCACCCACCTGTCCTTGGCTTATCTTTAGCAAGAATCCTCCTACCTTTGATGTCTCCTCTTGCTAATTTCCCAGCTACTGACCCTTTTATTCAGCTTGTTGCTTATAAATCCTGACTTGTCCTTGTATTCAGAGTCAAGCTAAATCTGTCTCCCCTATTGCAGTAGAGTTGACCCTTGTTGCAATAATCTTGAATATTATCATCTTAACTAGTGCCGGAATAATTTCTCTTTAACAGCTGAGACCCCTGATCAAGCTTTCCTGGGCAATGCCAGAAGCATTCCTGCTTTGGCCCTCAGGCTTGTAAGGACAAGAGCTACATCAGGCATGCTATCCAGGGGTGGGTTCTGGGATTCAAAGCCCAAATAAGACATTACTAGAAACTAGGACCAGGGAAGAAACTGTCCCCTCTGGTCATTCTCAAACCTCTACCCATGTTTCTACCAGTCTCACAACACACAAACTCTCAATGTGACATCCCAAAGTTAGAGGGAGCTGTGTCTGGAGTACCGGCATGGTGAGGAAAGGAACCAGAGCTGGGTGGCAGAGGCTCTGGAGCAGACGGAGAGATGCTGGTGAATGCTCAACAGGGAGGCTGCCCAATCCACCCCTTGGTTTATGGAGACTAGCATCAATAGTGACAGCCCTGGGGACAGAGTTTTGAGAAAGAGCAGAGTGCAAAAGAATCCTGCAAATACCACATCCTGTTAACCTCCCAGAACAAAGTTAAGGTGAGGTTGATGGAGACTTTTTGCGGGTGTGGTAAAGAACATACTAGGAAGACAGAGAAATACAACTTCTGCACACACTCTTGGAGGTTGTATTCTCTAGGATTCTTGGTTATAAGTGATAGTAACCCAGCCTATCTTAAGTGGATGGAAGGAACCTATTAGCTCATGGAATTGAGAAGTATGGTTTTTAAGTTGCCCATTTCTAATTTGTACAATTTCTAATTTTCCCATTTTAGGCAAAATTAGATCCAAGGACTCAAATTTTGTTGTCTGGGAACTGTTGCTCTGAGCCTACTTTCCTCTCTGTCAGCTTCATTCTCAGGCAGGCAACCTCTCCCCTTGCAGGAGGAAAGAAGACCACTAGCTGGTCTGGGCTAACAGTCCACAGTTTAAAAATCCTAGGACAAAGAGCAAAACTCTTTTTCAATATTCTCAGCAAAAGCCCAGGCATTGACTCCAACCTATAGAGCTTGGTCATGCGTCTGTCACTGGGCCCATCACGGTGTCCAAAAAGATGCATGCTCTGACAGGCCAAGCCTGAGGGAGAGCCTCACTTCTGAAGCCTGGGAGTTAAGGGGTGGAGGTGGGGTGGTATGAGAAATGTACTTTGAGTGGGAAGGGTTAGGTCTCCAAAGGAAAATACATAATCTGTCACCCAGAGAAGGACTTCTGGACAGGCAAAACCAGCATGCACTCAATGGGCTGTGAAGCCTCCTTGCTGCCTGAATGGCATCAGAGTTAAATTCTGGAGCTCTGAAGACAGGCAGAGGTAAGTTTAAGGCCTTAGGATTTCTATTATATGATCTCAGCAAATAGTTTCATTCCTGCGGGTCTCAGTTTTCTCACTGTGCAATGGAGATACAACCTACACTGTAGGAATGTTGGACAAGGCAATGTGTTCACCAGATGTTTGATGGGAATAGTCCTCCTTCCCAACCTCCCCCACCACTCTAGCTTGGATTCAACTGAATGAGGGTAAAGATCCTAGCTGCTTACTTTCATGGCCACTCTCCACTCCTTGTATATACAGTAGGAACCTAGCCAAGATTTCTGGATTAAGTGAATGATGACAGAACTAATACATTTCTCCTCAGTATCAGCTCTCAAGCCTTAGCAAACAGAATTAGTCATTTCCTTCTCTTAACCTGATGGCAATTTTTATTAACTTCTCTTATAGCCCTTATCACCACGACTAAGAACCAGGCCTGTGTGTGACTCAACTCTGGATTCCACTGCTGGCCTAGTACCTGGCACCTAACACAGCACATGCTGCTGAGTATAAAAGACCACCTAGTCCATAAAGTCCATATATGAAGGACCCACAGCTAATGTTATCCTCAGTGGGGAAAAAACTAAGAGCTTTCACCCTAACATCAGGAACACCACAAGGTGTCCACTCTCACCACTGTTATTCAACATAGTGTTGGAAGTCCTAGCCTCAGCAATCAGACAACACAAAGAAATAAAAGGTATCCAAATCGGCAAGGAGGAAGTCAAATTTTCACTCTTTGAAGACAACATAATACTCTATGTGGAAAATGCAAAAGACTCCACCCCCCCCCCAAAAAATAGTAGAACTGATACACGAATTCAGCAGTATCATAGGATATAAAGTCAATGTTCAGAAATCAGTTGCATTTCTATACACTAATAATGAAGCAGCAGAAAGAGAAAGCAAGGGATTGATCCCATTTACATTTGCACCAAAAACCATAAAATACCTAGGAATAAACTTAATCAAAGAGGTGAAAAATCTATACACTGAAAACTATAGAAAGCTTATGAAAGAAATTGAATAAGACACCCCAAAAAGGAAAAACATTCCACGCTCATGGAATAGAAGTACAAATACTGTTAAAACGTTAGTACTACCCAAAGCAATCTACATATTCCATGAAATCGCTATCAAAATAACACCAGCATTCTTCACAGAGCTAGAACAAACAATCCTAAAATTTTCTTGGAACCAAAAATTCTCTGAATAGCCAAAGCAATCCTGACAAAGAAAACCAAAGCTGGAGGCATCACAATTCTGGACTTCAAGCTATATTCAAAGCTATAATCATCAAGACAGCATGGTAGTGGCACAAAAACACATACAGATCAATGGAACAGAATGGAGAATTCAGAAATGGACCCACAAATGTATGGCCAACTAATCTTTGACAAAGCAGGAAAGAATATCCAATGGAAAAAAGACAGTCTCTTCAGCAAATGGTGTTGGGAAAACTGGAAAGCAACATGCAGAAGAATGAACCTGGACCATTTTCTTATACTACACACAAAAATAAACTCAAAATGGATGAAAGATCTAAATGTAAGAAAGGAAGCCAGCAAAATCCTAGAGGAGAAAACAGGCAACAACCTCTTTGACTTCAGCCACAGCAACTTCTTACTTGACATGTCTCTAGAGGCAAGGGAAACAAAAACAAAAATTAACTATTGGGGCCTCATCAAGGTAAAAAGCTTTGCACAGGGAAGGAAACAATCAGGAAAATTAAAAGGCAGTCAGTGGAAAAGGAGAAGATATTTGCAAAAGACATATCAGATAAAAGGTTACTATCCAAACTCTATAAAGAATGTATCAATTCAACACCTGAAAAACAAGTAATCCAGTGAAGAAATGGGCAGAAGACATGAATAGACATTTTTCCAAAGACATCCAGATGGCCAACAGACACATGGAAAAAGGCTCTATATCACTCATCATCAGCGAAATACAAATAAAAACCACCTCACACTTGTTAGAATGGCTAAAATTAACAACTGAGGCAACAACAGATGTTTGCAAGGATGCAGACCTTTTGTGCTGCTGGTGGTAATTCAAACTGGTTCAGCCACTCTGGAAAACAGTATGGGGGTTCCTCAAAAGTTAAAAATACAACTACCCTATGACCCAGCAATTGCACTACTGGGTATTTATCCAAAGGATACAAAACTGCTGATTCAAAGGGACACATGCACCCCAGTGTTTATAGTAGCACTATCAACAATAGTCAAATTATGCAAAGAGCCCAAATGTCCAACGACTGATGAACGGATAAAGAAGATGTGGTGTGTGTGTACACACACACACACACACACACACACACACACACACACTGGAATATTACTAGGCGATGAAAAAGAATGAAATCTTGCCATTTGCAACAACGTGGATGGAACTAGAATGTATTATGCTAAGTGAAATAACTTAGTCAAAGAAAGACAAATATCATATGATTTCACTCATATGTGAAATTTAAGATACAAAACAGATGAACATAAGGGAAGGGAAGCAAAATAACATAAAAACAGAGAGGGAGACAAACCATAAGAGACTCTTAAGTACAGAGAACAAACTGAGGGTTGCTGGCAGGGTGTTGGGGAGATGGGCTGGATGGGCTGGATGGGCAAGGGGCATTAAGGAGGACACTTGGAATGAGCACTGGGTGTTATATGTAAGTGATGAATCACTAAATTCTACTCCTGAAACCATTATTACACTATATGTTAACTAACTAGGATTTATTAAAAAAAAAAAAAAACCTAACCAGAGTGGTCTGGGACACCAATCTGGGGAGGAGATACTGGGGTGTTGCCATTTTTCTCCCCATCACCAACAAGGTGGGGCTTCAGGGAATGAACAGTGGGCCCACAGTGGAGGTGGGACCCACTTTCACCAAATCATACCCCTCCATGCCTGGTAACTGCATATCTAGCAGAGCAAGAGTGGCACTGACCAAATCAGACAGCCCCTCCTCCAGACCAATGCAGACACCAGTTCCAAGGCACCATCAGATATTGGTCCAGCAGTTTTGATTTGATTTTTCTTATTTGACTCTTGAAAAATTCTTACCCTTTGTGTGTGTGTGTGTGTGTGTGTGTGTGTGTGTGTGTATAATTTTTTCCATTCTTTTCTTCCTCTTGTTTCTTCCCTTCTCTATTCTGGTTGTTGGCTTGTTTAAGCAAATATTTTTAATCTATTCTTTTTAAACCTCTGCTGTATTGCCTTCTTTATTTTCCTCTCTCTCTCTCTCTCTCTCTCTCTCTCTCTGGATTTATAATTTCTTTGATTCCCTGCCTTGTCAATATTGTTTTATTCTTTTTTTTCCCTGCCCCTGTCATTTCTCTCTTTGTATGGGATATGGTTTCTTCTACCACACGCCCTTTTTAAATTTTTTTCCAGGGTTACTTCAATGAAAAATCAAAGCACACCTGGTGGAAGGTTCAAACTACCACTACAAGTGGGGAGATAAAGCAACAAGAGACAAAACAACAGAGAGCATGCAACACACTCCAAAAACACCTCCTGAATGGCCAGGCCCTGGACAGCATATGACCCCTTTTTAATATAGTAGTACTCGCAGGTGCAGGACACATAACAAGATATTAAAACATATAAAGGACAGAAAACTAACCAAAATAACAAAACAGAAGAATTCTTCTCAAAAGAAATTCTAGGAAGAATTTACAGCTAGAGAATTGCTCAAAACAGATATAAACAATATATCGAATCAAGAGTTTAGAGTAATAGTCATAAGATTAATAGCTGGGCTTGAAAAAAGCATAGAAGACAGCAGAGAATCTATTGCTGCAGAGATAAAGGAACTAAGAAATAGTCACAATGAATTAAGAAATGTTGTAAATAAGGTGCAAAATAAACTACATGCAGTGGCAGCAAGGATGAAGGAAGCAGAGGGGAGAATAAGTGAAATAGAAGATAAAATTATGGAAAATGATGAAGGTGAGAAAGAGAGAGATAAAAAATAGTAGACCACGAGGGGAGAATTAGAGAACTAAGTGATTCAATGAAACAGAATAATATCCATACTCAAAATTGCACTGGCATTCTTCTCAGAGCTCGAACAATCCTAAAATTTTTATGGAACAACAAAAGACCCCAAATAGCCAAAGTAATGTTGGAAAAGAAAACCAAAGTGGGAGGCATCACAATCCCAGCATTTAGCCTCTACTACAAAGCTGTAATCATCAAGACAGTATGATACTGGCACAAAAACAGACACATAGACCAATGGAATAGAATGGAGAATCCAGAATTGGACCCACAAATATATGGCCAACTAATTTTTGACAAAGCAGGAAAGAGTATCCAATGGAAAAAGACAGTCTCTTTAGTATGTGGTGCTGGAAGAGGTGGACAGCAGCAAGCAGAGGAATGAAATTGGACTAATTTCTTATACCACACAAAAATACACTCAAAATGGATGAAAGACCTAAATGTGAGACAGGAAACCACCAAAATACTAGAGGAGAAAACAGGCAACAACCTCTTTGACCTAGCCATAGCAACTTCTTACTCAACACGTCTGAAGGCAAGGGAAATAAAAGTAAAAATGAACTATTGGGACCTCATCAAGATAAAAAGCTTATGTACTGCAAAGGAAACAATCAACAAAACTAAAAGGCAACCAATGGAATGGGAGAAGATATTTGCAAATGACCTACTGGATAAAGGGTTCATATCCAAAGTCTATAAAGAACTGAACAAAACTCAACACCTAAAAAACAAATAATCCAGTGAAGAAATGGGCAGAAGACACTTTTCCAAAGAAAACATCCAGATGAGCAATAGACACATGAAAAGATGCTCAACATCACTCATCATCAAGGAAATACAAATCAAAACCACATTGAGATACCACCTCACACCAGAGTGGCTAGAATTAACAACTCAAGAAACAACAGCTGCTGGTAAGGATGTGGAGAAATGGAAACTCTCTTACACTAGTGGTGGGAATGCAAACTGGTGCAGCCTCTCTGGAAAATAATATAGAGGTTCCTCAAAAAATTAAAAAGTAGAATTATCCTACAACCCAGCAATAGCACTACTAGGAACTTATCCAAAGGATACAGGAGTGCTGATTCATAGGGGTACATGTAACCCAATGTTTATAGCAGCACTTTAAACAATGGCCAAATTATGGGAAGAGCCCAATGTTCATCAACTGATGAATGGATAAAGAAGATGTGGTTTATATATACAATGGAATACTACATGGCAATGAGAAAAAATGAAATCTTGCCATTTGCAACAATGTGGATGGAACTGGAGGGTATTATGCTGAGTGAAATAAGTCAGACAGAGAAAGACAGATATCATATATTTTCACTCATATGTGAAATTTGAGAAACTTAACAGAAGACCATGGGGGAAGGGAAGGAGTAAAAATAGTTTCAAACAGAGAGGGAGGCAAACCATAAAAGACTCATAAATACAGAGAAAAAACTAGGGGTTGATGGGGGAACAGGGGAGAGGAGAAAATGGATGATGGGCATTGAGGAGGGCACTTGTTGGGATGAGCACTAGGTGCTGTATGTAAGCAAAGAATCATGGGAATCTACCCCAAAAACCAAGAACTCACTGTATACACTGTATGTTAGCTAACTTGACAATAATTATATTTAAAAAAAGAAAAGAATAGTGATTGACCATACAGGATCTTTTAAAATCTACTTTGCTGCAACTTTTATAAGAAATCATAGATTTATCTTTTAAGAAACTTTGAGGCTAAGAATTAATGCCAAGAACTCACCATCAGACTTTACTTGGAATACCTATAGATTTCAGTGAATTTCTATTTTCCTGAGGTCCCGAAGATATCCTGAGGTTCCTCAGCCTTTCAGGAAGTGATCTTTCTTACTCATCTGGCAAGGCTGCTGGGAACCCTGTATGCAAGGTAGTAGGCCAGGTTTTCCAGGGTTCTTTTAAAGCCAATCTTAGTTCCTAAAAATTATCTGGCCATATCAAATTGTATGCATATTCTCAAACATGAAATTCAAATCAAAGCCTTGGCAATATAACCAATGTTTCCAAATATGTCTTGTTATAAAGAGAATAGATTCTTTATGAAAGTATAGTTAGCATACAATATATTAGTTTCAAGTGTACAACATAGTGATTTATTAATTATATACATTATAAAATGCTCATTACTGTACATGTAGTTATTGTGTGTCAACATATAAAATTATTACAATATTATTGAATTCCATTCCCTATGCTGTACTTTTTATCCCTGTGACTTTTTTGTTTTATAGCTGGAAGTTTGTACCTCTTAATCCCCTTCACTTATTTTACCCATTCCCTCACTTCCTTTCCCACTGGCAACCACCAGTTTATTCTCTGTATTTATGAGTGTATTTCTGTTTTATTGTTGTCTTGTTCATTTGTTTTGTTTTTTTTTTAGATTCCACATATAAGTGAAATCATTAAAAAAAAAGTTTTTTAATTAAAATAAAAAGATCACCTGGTCCAATCTCCTTACCTTACCTTACAGATATTGACACACAGACCCAAAGAGGTTAAACAGTTTGCCCAAAGCCTATACATAGCTTAGCAGTTGAGCCATGACTTCTAGTCTAATACTCTTCCTTCTACTTCATACCACCCGGACATTGTCTGGTTCTCCAATGCTACCATGAGCAATACACACTGCTAGAGATAAAGTGAAGTTCTTGGTCCTCTGTAAGGGAAAGGGACATCGTCAGTATGGAAAGCCACCAGCACAGAGAGAAGGGCCAAGTCCCGAATGAGCTGAAGGCTCATTCATGTGTTCCATCTCACATATAAGAGCATCTTCAGTCTCAGAGGGTTTCCTTTTGCAACTTCCCCTTCTTCCCACTAGCTTAGTTGGGCTCAGCCATTCCTTCCCAGCTCCCACAACACATGCATGCTTAACACAAAACCATTGATGGGGGAGGCCACCAGGCCTTCTTTGGGTTGGAGATTGAATGTGAAATCCCGCAGCAACAGGTTGTTAAACCTGTTCTCCACACTATTGTATCCCATCCTCCATCTGAAGGAAGACTGCCAAGCCAGTCTCTCTCCTTCCCTAACTATTCCCAAATCCAATTTCCGAAAGCCCAGGTGGCTTTCTCAGTTAATTTCTATTAAAAATAGAATCTATCATTACCACATTCAAGATAGTTTATGCTATTCTCTTTGGAGAACATGAAAAGATATTTCTTTCATTCATTCATTTGTTCAACAAACAGTGACTACTATGTTCCTGGCACTGAGCATACCAAAACAAATAAATGAAGAATGAAGAATGTGTCTGCTGGCTAAGGCATCTGAGTAACCCAGTAATAACATCTGTTTCAAAAATCCCTAAAGCAGAGAATCTTCCTCATTCACTGCCACCCTGCCCCCCATGATATTTCATTCAAAGAAATGCATTGAAGAGCATGTCTTTAATGGATTTCTAATTAAGAGGAAAGGTTCTTTCAGGGTAAACTTGATCTCAGACTGTCAAAAGATGTTTTTCTTAAAAATAAAAAATGAAAATAGCAGGTGGGTTCAGACTAATATTGCTAATAGCTAATATTGCTAGAAAGAAGGTTGAGGTGATATGTTCACTGCTTCCTTAACAAGAGGAGAAAAGCCTGCTTCTAAATTTGAAGTATGCTCACTGTTTTGATGTAAGAAAACATGTAAGACTCCATCAAACATCTCTTTTGAAGGAGCTCAGAAGCACCCAGTGCAATTTTCTCTAGGACTCAGGTGCACAGCAAATATATCTCAATGAATGAACTTGGCTGTGGATAAACCATTTGCTTCCACTTTCATTTGCAATGAATTCATTCATTTTGCAAAGTTAATGACCCTAACTTGTTAGTGTTAGTTGAGCTTCTGGAATGTTCCCCAGTATCTTAATGCTCCTTCCTTACAAAGCATAAGAAAGTATCCTTTTTAGTATAAAAAGGGACATTTTGGTTCCTTATTTATCTAAATATCTAACTTTTGAGTGAGGAAACTGAGGCCCAGAGTGTTTTGCTCAAGAACACACAGTGTGTTAGCACTAGAGCCAAGACTAAAATAAGCCTCTTAACTCCAAATTGAGAGTTATACTTAAAGAAGCCCATTAAATAACTGTAATCTTTGAAATTTACATAAGAGTTTACTGATTGTTAAGGATCTATTATGTATCATGTACTTTACACACATATTTCTTCTTTTAATCTGTACATAAAACCTCCAAGATAAGGGTCATTAAAAGATGCTGCTAAAGCATTTAAGTATCATCACGTGTAGCACTTAGGGTGTACTGAGTACTTCCTATATATTATCTCCAATTTTCACAAAAATCCTGCAAGGTATGATTATTCCTGTTTCACAAATAATAGACTTGGTTCTCTGAGAGATGAAGCAATTTGCCAAATTCACGCAGCTAGGAAATGATGGGGCTGGATCCAAATTTCAAAGCCTGTGCACTTCCCCTATAATGCTGTCCACGGAGGCAGCCAGAGATATTCTCCCAACCTAAATAAATGGTATCAGAGACAATCCTCCTCAGCAGGCCTATCGTTTCCCACATAACACCACACCCACAGCATTGCATAGCTGCCTCCACTGACAGTACAACCAGTAAAAGTCAGCAGAGGCTTCCAGGTGGGGCTGAGTGAGCTCTAGTACAGTGGTGCCACATGAAGTGATCCTGCTTTAGGCTCTCGGGGTCTTCTGGGCCTTAGCTTGTCAGAGGAAAACTTGCCCCTACCGTGTCTTTTAGGGGTAGCTTGTATCCTTGAAAATAAGTTCATATTAGCCATATCACAAGATAATAATCATAAGAATTATGATAATGATATTGATAAATATCACTTATTGAGTATATGTTATACGTGGTGTGCTTTGCATTCATTGTCTCTAATGGTTATGAAGCTAGACATACCTGCCTAAGAGACAAAGCCTATTTTCCATTCAGGACACATTCCTCATGTTGAATTATGGTGCTGAAGAGTACCCTAAAGAAAGTGAACAAAGAATTGTTATGGAGAAGGTGGGGGTCTTACCTCATTCTACAGTGATTTACTGAATATTCCCTAGTAAAGGATCATTGCCAAAAGTTTATTTTTCTTGTATAAGTTGTGTTTAATAGCTTACTCTAAAATCGGAACTGTTGATAACATGATCAGTACTCAAGTCTAGAGTAAGTCTATTGCTGTTTGCTTTTGGGGTTTTTTTTTTTTTTTTTTTGGTGCTCTTTAATAGTTATGTCAAACACTTATGCTATGATGTCTCAGGCAACAATCTGGTAAGATTTTGAGAAATCTTGTCTGTGTCATCATAGAATAACACATTTACACATTGGATCATAATATGTGTCACTCCTGGGAAGACTTAGGAAGTTAGGTGGCCTCTTCTATTGCACCTTGATTTTAGTAATTTTTTCGTACTGGTATTTTGGGAACAAAACAGTGTGTTAGGCCAAGGGAGCCATCTCACATCTTACTATGTAGTGGCAGCAACATCTTGTTTGTATCCATATCAGCATCCAAAACCAAACTCATTCTAAAAAGTGGAGACAGGGACTTATTTTCAAAGTGTCTCAAAAGCCTCCTACTCTTTTGCAGCTTTTGGCCCCTTTTGGATGGCTTTGTAAAGCAAGATCATGACAATAGGAATGAACTGGAGCACTTCAAGTAAAAGCCATTGGTTCTAAAACATGGCAAAATAAGGAAGAGTGAAAGTTCCAGTGTGAGTCCATCCTCCTATGCTCTGTAGAGAAAAAATATGTCCAAGTACTGACTCTGAGCCTGTGGAAACACTTGATATATTCATGGAGACATTTAACATTCTGACCAAAGAAGAGAGAAGGCCCAATGCAATCTGAGCATCGAAGACTAGGTTCTATTTCATTCCTCCTGCTGGAGCAAATAACCATAGCTCAATTAGCTGAGAAAGAGGTGTTGAATTCATAAGAAAGGCCTTGCATTGTTGTCTAAAATACACCAAAATGGCAAAAAAGCTAAAACTAAAATGCTGGGCTGAGGTTAGATACAGGAAAAGATGTAGACAGGGTATAAAAGCCAAGTATGAAGAGTCATAATGAGCCAAATTCAGACATGACACAGCTCCAAATACAGTCTAAACATTAGTGATTTCTGGGAAGTTTTCTGCAGATTAGTTTCATCTGTCACATGCAGATTCTTATACCCTATCTTGACATATTGCAGTGATTCAGTTTATTTTGACCACCTACATGTCATTTCCTTTCACAGCTACACAACATACATACACACATAAGCAACATTAATCTCACTTAAAAATTATATACAAACCAACTGAGACTGGATATTTGTTCAATCAGCCAAATGTTTGGAAAATTTTCCATTCATCTGGGGAAAAAAATAAGTTATATCCTTTATCTCAAACTATAAATAAAATTAAAATTCTAGGAGGACTACAGATTTAAACATAAAAAAAGATCATAAATATAAATTAGAGATAATACCTCTAGCTATGGTGGCCTGAAAGATTGGAAGATCCTCTCTTCAAAAGACAACTGAAAAACTTTTGTTCGTGAAAACCTATTCAATTTTTTTGTTGTTGCTTATTTAGAGAGAGAGGGAGAGAGAGCATGAATGGGGGAGGGACAGAGAGAGAGACAGGAGAGTGAGAATTTAAAGCAGGCTCCATGCTCCATGTAAAGCCTGATGTGTGGCTCAAACTTATAAACTGTGAGATCATGACCTGAGCCGAAATCAAGATCCAGATGCTTCACTAACTGAGCCACCAGGCGCCCCTCGTATTTCTATAAGGAGAGCAGGAATCTGAAGCTTCTTGCCTGGGGGGCTCTGATCCCCCATCCCAGTTCATTTGGCAATATTAGTTAATTTTTACTACTAGGGCAGGTCTAAGAACATCAGCAGCTTCACTGCTAGGGGCAGATTTAATTTAGGGCAGAGAGTAAAACTCTCACTGGTAGTGTTGTTAATTAAAATAACAAAGCTGGTAAAAAAAAAAAAAAAGAATGGGTAAAACCTGTAGCTCTGCTAGGCTGAGGTTGCAGTCCCATCTGGGGCAAGGGGCAGCCCAGTCAGGAATTTATGGGGAAAATAATAAATAATATAATAACTTATGTCGTAGAAATAAGAAAGCTATCGAAGGGCTAGATAAACTCTCCACACATCCCTGGATGATTGGGAAACTACACATGTGTGCAAGGGAGACTTGAGAGAACATGGTATAAAAGGAAAGCCAAAGCATTCATGAGAACTGGCTGAATTTTGAATGCATTCCCCAACCCAGAAACAGATTCATTGGCAGAGAGTGGAACTTTTACAAATTCAAGATAGTTGAGCACTAGTGATTCTGCCTAAATCACTGGTTGATCACTAAGCTATGGAGACATAGAGATGACCCACAGGAAGTTAGGATAAAAAAATTTTTTTAAAGCATGAAAAAACTAAGCAAATTTATCAGTGGCCACTCACAACAAAGGAAATAGATTCTACAGTTTAAGTACAGGAAAGTTACAAAAATAAAGAAAAGAGAACCTCAGAGTGGAAAATTAGAACCTAGAGTTTCAACAAAATATTATCAATATACTATCCAAAATATCAGTGTTAAACAAAAATTATGAAATACACAAAGTAATAGAAAAGTGTGACCATATTCAAGGATAAAAGCAGTCAATAGACATGAATTCTGACTGTGCCCAGATGTTGGAAGTAGCAGACAAAGGCATAAAAGCAGCTATTATAAGTATGCATAAGTATTAAAGGAACCTATGTTAAAAGAATTAAACGAAAATACTATAACAACAATTGAAAATAGAGGATCTTAATATAAAAATATAAACTATAAAATGAACCAAAGAAAAAGTAGAGTTGAAAAATATAACCAACAAAATGAAAAATGGGTTTGAGAATAGATGTGAGATGACAGAAGAAAAAAAGGCCATATAGATTATAGATACTATACTCTCTGAGGAACACGGAGAAAAATTATTAAAGGAAAATAAACAGACCCACAGAGACCCTCCCGACAACATGAAGAATACCAGCATACATGTAACGGGAATCCCAAAAGAGGAGAGTGAAAGGGACAGAAAAAAAAAAACAAAAACTGAAGTAGTAATTCCTGAAAACTTCCCAAATGTGCTGAAAAACATCCATAGGCAGGTTCAAGAAACCCAACAAACCTAAGTAGGATAAATACAAGAGATTCATACATCATAGTCAAATTGTTGAAAGCTAAAGACAATGAGAAAACCTTGAATGCAGTAAGAGAAAAATGACTGTCATGTACAGGAGAACAACAAATATATCAGCCGACTTTCTAGCAGGAAAAATGGAGGCTAGAAGGCAGTAGAATGACATGCTCAAAGAGCTGAAAGAAAAAGAGTGTTAGCCAATATATCTAACATAACTATCTTTCAAAAGTGAGGGCAAAATAAAGTCACTCAAAGATAAACAAGAACTGAGAAAATGTATAGCAATCAGAACTGTCCCTTGAGAAATACTAAGGGATGACTTTCAGGTTGAAAAAAACAAAAAAAAAGATGCCAGTTAGTAACTTGAATTCACACACACACACACACACACACACACACACACACACCAATACTTGAAATGTTAATTATGTGGATACTTGCATAAATATGTATTATTCTCATTTTTCCCTGAATTTCTTTTCTAAAGTGATTGCCTATCAATAACTATAATGATGTACTGTTGAATTTGAGACATATACAGATACAATACATGTGGCCATAATAGCACAGATGAAGGAGGAAGAAATAGAGCTATTCTGGAGCAAAGATGCTATATTTTACCAGAACTGCCATTATTAAACTGAAGCAGGTTGCAATAAGTTTAGATACATACTGTAACCTAGACCACCACTTTGAAAATTAATTTTTAAATAGTTAATAAAACAACATAGAAATTGAAATGGCATACTAAAAATACTTGTTTAACACAAAAGAAGGCAGCAAAAGAGGAAAAAGCAACAAAACAGACATGAGACATACAGAAAACAAACAGCAAAATGGCAAATGTATAGTCAACCATAACAACTAAATTAAATGTGAATGGCAATCATCTTAAACTTCAGTCAAAAGGCAATTATCATCAATCTGATAAAAAAGCAAGTTCCAAGTATATACTGTCTTCAAGTATGCTTTAGATTTAAGGACAAACATAGATTGAAAGTACTTTTACTTTATATATACATATATCATGCACAGTTATCATAAATAGCTAGAGTACCTATGTTAGTATCAGCAAAAATATAATTTATGACAAAAATATTGCTAGAGATTAAAGAACACTATGTAATGATAAAAGGATTACACCATTGGGAACCTATAAAATCTGTAAATATATAGGCACCTAATAGCAGAGTGACAAATAAATGAAGCAAACATTGACAGAATTGAAATAGACAATTTAATAGCTATAGTTGGAGATTGCAAGTCCCTTCTCTCAGTAATTAAACTAGAAATAAAAAAGGACATTGAAGACTTGAACAACTGTAAACTAACATACCTAATACATATAGAACACTCCCTCCAACAACAGCAGATTACATAATGGTTTCAAACCCACATGGAACATTTTCTAGGACATGTTAAATCATAAAACAAATCCCAATAAACTTAAAAGGACTAAACTCATGAAATATATTTTGCAACCATGGTAGATCCAAACTGAAAATCAACAACAGAAAGAAATTTGGGAAACCCTCAAAATTTTTGAAAAATATACTTCTAAATAACCCATGAGTCAAAGAAGAAATCACAGTGTTAATTAGGTAATATGTCAAACTGAGTGAAAACAAAACTAAACATACCAAAGTGTATGAGTGCAGTTAATGCAATATTCAAAAGAAAACTCATAGCATTAAATGCTTAAATTAGAAGGAAGATCTGTAATCAATAATCTAAGTTTTACCTCAAGAAGGTAGAAACAGAAGAGCAAATCAAACCCAAAGTAAGTACATTGAAAGAAACAATACAGATCAGAGTAGAAATAAAATAAAAACAATAAAGAAAAAAACCAACAAAATGAAAAGTTGATTCTTTAAAAAGATGAATTGATAAAACTTCTACTAGACTGACAAAAAAGAGATATAAATAACCAAAATCAGGAAATAAAAGGGGATATAACCAGCAATCCTACAGAAACTAGAAGGGTTATAAGGGAATATTATGAACTACTTAATGACAGCAAATTATACAAATTAGATGAGATGGATAGATTTCTAGAAAGACAAAAATTACCAAAACTGACTCAATAAGAAATTAAAAATCTAAAAAGACCAATAACAAACGAGAAATTGAATTAGTAATTAAAAATCTTCCCACAAAGCATAGCCCCAGATGACTTTACCAGTGAGTTTTATCAAATATTTAAGGAAAAAATGTAAACAATCCTATATAAACCCTTTCCAAAAATACGTTTATTAGTTTGCCATAATGAAACACCCCAAACTGAAAGGCCTAGACAACAGAAATGTACTGCCTTATAGTTCTGGAGGCTGGAAGTCTGAGATCATCATGTTGGCAGGGTTGCTTCCTTCTGAGGGTAGGAGGGAAGTGTCTGTTCCAGGACTTTCTCCTTGGCTTGTGGATGGCCATTTTCTCCCTCTGTTTTCACATAGTCTTCCCTCTGTGTCAGTGTCCACATTTCCCCTTATAAGGACACCAGTCAGATTAAATTAGGACCTACACTAATGATCTCATTTTAAGTTGATTACCCATGTAAAGACCCCATCTCCAAATAAGGTTACATTCTGAGATACTGGTGGTCAGCACTTCAACATATGAATTCAGTGTAGGGGCACAATGCAATCTATGACAATAGGTGAGGGGCAAACATTTACCAGCTAATCCTATGGGGCCCATATTATCACCAAGATACCAAAGCAGGACAAAGACATCACAAGTAGAGAAAACTATAGACCAATATCCCTCATGAACATTGATATAAAAAATCTTTAAAAAATAATATTAGCAAACTGAATACATAAATATGTATATATCTTTAATTGCACACCATGATCAAATGGGCATTGCCTCAGGAAAGGAAGGTTGGTTTAATCTCTGAAAATAAATTAATGTTATATATCATATTAATAGAATAAAGGACAAAAATCACATGATCATCTAAAAAGGTATAGGAAAAAGCATTTGACAAAACCCAATACCCATTCATGAAAACAAAACAAAACAACTTTCTACAAAGTAGGCAAAATGCAAATTTCCTCAACCTGATAAAGAACTCTAAAAAACCTAGTTTAGTGTTATACTTAATGGTGAAAGGCTGAAAGTTTTCCCCTGAAATCAGAACAAGACATTCCATTCTTACCACTTCTATTTAAAGTGTGACTGAATCTTTTACCTAAGAATATGCTAGAACAACAAGTAAAAGGCATCCAGACTGGCAAGGAAGAAGTAAAACTGTCCTTATTTACAGATGATGTGTGTAGAAAATCTGATGGGATCTACAAAAAATTTACTAGAAGCAATGAGTAAGTTTAACAAGTTTGCAGGATACAAAACCAATTACAAAAATCAACCCTATTTCTGTATCTTAGCAACAAACAATCTAAAAATGAAATTAAGAAAATAAATAGTGATAAAAAGAATAATTTAGAAAAATGTTATCAAAATAAGTGTAAGACTGAGAACTTCAAAACAATGTTTTTAAAAGATCTAAATAAATGGAGAAGCATACCATGTTCATAGGTTGGAAAATGCAAATTGTTAATATGGCGATTCTACCTAAATTGATCTGCTGATTTAGATGCAATCCCTATCAAACTCCCAACAAAATTGTTTTTGTAGAAATTAGCAAGTTGACCCTAAAATGTATTTGAAAATGCAAAAGCCCTAGACTAGCCAATACAAGTTTGAAAAAGAGGGCGCCTGAGTGGCGCAGTCGGTTAAGCGTCCGACTTCAGCCAGGTCACGATCTCACGGTCCGTGAGTTCGAGCCCCGCGTCAGGCTCTGGGCTGATGGCTCGGAGCCTGGAGCCTGTTTCTGATTCTGTGTCTCCCTCTCTCTCTGCCCCTCCCCTGTTCATGCTCTGTCTCTCTCTGTCCCCCCAAAAAAATAAATAAACGTTGAAAAAAAAAAAAAAGAAAAAGAGAAATTGAAAAATTCACATTACTTCACTTTAAAATGTACTGTAAAACACAGTAATCGAGAAAGTGTTGTATTAGTATAAGGATAGATGCATTGATCAATGGAATAGAATAAAGAATATAGAAATATACCCCTACATTAACAGACAATTTATTTTCAACAAGAGGCCAAGACAATCCACTGTAGAAAAGACAGGGTTTTTTTTTTTTTTTTCCAGCAAATAGTGCAAACACAATGGGATATGTATATGCAAATAAATGAATTTAGACCTTTACCTCACACCACACGCAAAAGTTAAGTTAAAATGGACCATAAGCTTCAATATGGAGCTAAAGCTATAGAACTTATAAAAGAAAACAGGAGGGAATCTCTGTGGCCTTGGATTAGACAAAATATTCTTAGATTTGACATCACAAGCATGATCCATAAAAGAAAGAATTGATAAATTGCACTTCAACAAAATTTAACTTTTGCTCTTCAAAAGATACCATCAAGAAGATAAAAAGACAAATCCTGCACTTGGAGAAAATATTTGAAAATCATGTATTTGAAAAAGGACATAATCTACATCAGACAAAGAATTCTTACAGCTCAATAATGAGAAGGCAATTTAAAATATGCAAAAGAGAGGTACCTGGGTGGCTCCGTCGATTAAGCATCAGATTCTTGATTTTGGCTCAGGTCATGATGTCACAGTTGTGAGATAGAGCCCTGCATTGAGCTCTGTGCTAGGTATGGAGGCTGCTTAAGATTCTGTCTCTCCCTCTCCCTTTGCTCTTCTCCCACATGCATGTGTGCGCACACGCATGCTCTCTCTCTCTCTCTCTCTCAAAATAAATAAATAAACATTTTTTAAAAATGATGTAGCAATTCTACTCCTAAGTATCTACTGAAAATAAATGTAGAAGGCATACATCTACATGAAGATTTACATGTGAACCTTTTAAGTAATACCATTTATTTAATGTGAAACTGGATATAATTCAAATGTCCATCCACTGGTGAATAGATAAACTAAGTGTGGTGTATCTGTATGTCTGCATATATATACAAGGAAATGCTATTTAGCACTAAAAAGAAACAATCTACTGATATACCACGAATATACCTCATAATCATTATTCTAAATGAAAGAAGACAGGTACAAAAGATGAAATATTGCCTGGTTCCATTTATATGAAAATGCAAATCTATAAAAATAAAAAGCAGATAAGTGGTTGCCTAAGTCTAAGGGTGAGGGTGAAAAATACGAATAGATATGAGGGAATTTTTGAGGGAAATGTCTTAAAACTGGATAGTTGCACAACTCTGCACATTTGCAAAAATAAAACAGTCCATTTATCTTGGGTAAATTTTTTGCTTGTAAATTATATCTCAATAAACCCTTCAATTAAAAAGGAAAAAAGTACTAGAAGAGAAATAGAATAAATAATATATGTTTATTAAGTATTGTAGAAGCAAGTGATGTGAGAATGAAAAAATATTTTAAAGGAATAATTGACAATTTGCTAAAGAAAGGGGAGTGTGAAGGAGAGGAAGGCATTAAAAGTACCAGAAGTTTTCACATCAAAGTTGGTCATCTAAGCTGCTCTATGGTGTAAAATATTACTATTCAGTTGAGTTTGATAGGCAATTGAAAATGCAACCCTGGAGCTCAGAGAGATGTCAGTTTGAAGGATGCAGATTTGGAAATCTTCCATGGAGTTGAAATCATGAGAGTGGATGAGATCATGAGGAAGAATATTGAGAGCAAGGAGGACAGGACAGGACCTTGCAGAATACCCTCACCTGAGGAGCCTGAAGAGGAAGTTAGAATAGAGATAGCTACGGAATTCTAAAGGGCAAAAAAAAACCCCAAAAAACAAAAACCTGTGCCTTTATGAGAGTCACCCTGAAGAACAGACATGGTGATGGGAGATTCACACAGAGACACAGACCGGTGTCAGGCAACGCACAGGCCGAAGGGTGCGGTATTTTCTAGATAATAAAGATTGAAAATGTGACAGCTTTTGTTTTTTTGCCTAACTTTATCAATTTATTTGGAAGAAACATTTTGGGAGTGCCTGGGTGTCTCTGTTGGTTAAGCATCTGACTCTTGGTTTCAGCTCAGGTCATGATCTTACAGTTCATGAGTTCTGCACTGACTTGAGCCTACTTAGGATTCTCTCCTTCTCTCTGCCCCTCCCCTGCTTACTCTCTCTCTCTCTTTCTCAAAATGAATGATTGAATGAATAAGAAACATTTTGGCTTTGGTTTGTTTTTGTTGTTATTATGTATTATATTTCCAAGTAGATAATACATTAATCGATATGATTTTTATATTAAAGCAATATTAAAAAAAAACATAGAGCACCTCCCTACCTCCCAATAGATAACAACTTATAATAGTTCTCTGCTTTTCTTAGGGAAAGTATTTTGAAAGAGACACAAGATTTGAGTGCAATTATGTAAAACGGGGTGAAAATAATAAGAGGTGAGGGAAGAAGTTGAAAGGACAGGGAAGGATAGACAGGGATAGAAAAAGAACACAGAGAAGATACAAAGGTGGAGATTAGGGGATCTTATGTGGAGCTTAATTGACATTTCCTGGGTCCCTGTTCCAGGCCCACAGCCCTGTGTCTACCTTGCCTCCTTATACAGAATCTGACCTTATTTGCTGGGACAGCAACATTGACCCTCTTCTTATATCTGTGCCCACATCTCTGCCTATTGCCTCCGTCCCTGTGGGGATGGGGACAAGAAGGCTGCTCAGGTTTTAAAGAGATGCAGGTTTTCAATATAGTCCTCAGAAACTCAGTTACTAAATGCAATGCATACTTCTAACTGGATCTTTTTACTATAAACAACATCATCGGGACAACTGAAGACACTCGAATTTGGATGGTGGTAATGTGTCAGTGTTCATATCCCAATTTCAATGGTAATATCGTGGTTATATAGGAAATCCCCTGCTTTGCAGGAACTACTAGAATATTTAGAGTAATAGAGAATCATGTGGGCAGCTTACTCTCAAATGGTTTGGGTGGGGGAGGGAGTTCTTGTACTATATTTGCAACTTTTCTATAAATTCGAAATTGTTTCAAATTAAAAAAAAACTCTATGTTAGTGGGTAGGTTGGTTTGGTGTTATGTTTTTGAATTGTTGGTTAGAAAACCCAACAGAATGGAACAGGAAAGGGAGGGGGGGCATGTGTTCCCCAGTCCTGGTTTTTGCAGAACTCGGGGTTACGTAAGACTAAAGTAACCCTGTTTGCCTTGCAAAATGTAAACAAAGGCATTACACTTGCACAGGGTAATAATGTGCTTTCCTCATCCCAGCTAACAGCAGGACTCCAGTAATCAGACCAAATAAGCCCAGTCAATGGCGCTGGGAAGGTTGGCTCCCAGAAAGGAAGGCAATTTAAGTAATTAGCCAGTCTTTATGGCAGGATCATCTCCCAGCCACAGCAGGGTGTGAGGGAGCACATGGCTGTTATGCAATAAAGGCAGTCCTTCATTTTTACACTCTCTTCTTCTAACTCAAACTTTCAAAGCATGCCCAGAGAGGACACTTTTCCTCAGTGATTCTCAGTGTCCCAGATGGAAAAAAGGTTGATGGCTGAGCCCAACCAGCACATGCTGACAAGCTTTTGTTTCATTTGGGTTTGTTTCCAGATGAAAACAGCTTCATTGTTTTCCCGGATTATAAAAGGAATCTATGCTTGTTATTAAAACAAATTGGGGTGCCTGGGTGGCTCAGTCGGTTAAGCGTCCGACTTCGGCTCAGGTCATGATCTCGCAGTTCGTGAGTTCGAGCCCCACGTCAGGCTCTATGCTGACAGCTCAGAGCCTGGAGCCTGCTTCGGATTCTGTGTCTCCCTCTCTCTCTGCCCCTCCCCCACTCATGCTCTGTCTCAAAAATAAATAAAACATTTTTAAAAAATTAAAAAAACAAATTTAGACAAAAACAAATAAGGACAGCTATAAAGTTGAAAGTTAAAACTATCTATAATCTTCCCAACCAGAGAAAGCTAGGGCTCATATTTTGGTCTATTAGCCTTCAAGTTTGTGTAATCATAAATAAAAGTATAATTATACTAAAGAAACTGCGTAATAACCATCATGATCTTTATTTTCCTCTTACTCAATCATAGTCATCTTTATTTATTAATAAATACAAATTCATGACATCATACTACAGAGAGACCTTTGCTCAGATAACCCAAGAAAAAATAGGCAAACAACTTGAGCAGTCTTTTGAGGGCAATTCCCAATAAATATTAAAAGAATGCTCAGCTTCATTACTCATCAGGAAAATTCATATTAAAACCATGATTTCCCACTGGAATGGCTAAAGCGGAGACAAATAAAAAGCACACGGTAGCAAGAATATGAAGCCGTCTGACCTATCATAGATTTCTGGGGGTTGTAAATCGGTATAACCACTTTGGAAAACTGTTTGGCAGTATCTATTAAGACTAATCACATGTATACATGGAGGTCAGTAGTTCTATTCCTAGGTAGACAACCAACAGAAATGAATATTTGTGTTCACTGAAACACGGGTACAAGAAGGTACATAGCCTCATTATCCATGATAGGTCCATACTGGAAATAACCCAATGTCCACATATAATAGAATGGATGAACAAACTATGGTATATATATAATGGAATACTATATAATAATGAGAACGAAATGGATCACAACTACACATAACAATGTGAATGACTCCCACAAACATGGTGTTGAGAAACAGAAGCCAGCCACAGAAGATTATACGTGGTGTGATCCATTTATAGAAAAGAGACACCAAGAGCAAGCTGACTCATCAGGTAAAGTCAAAATAGATGTTACCCTTCTCAGGACATAGGGACTACCAGGGGTACATGGGGACTTTTGGGGTATGGCAAAGTTCTCCTTCTTGATCTGCATACTCGATATATACATGTGTTCACTGAGTGAAGTTTATCAAGCTGTGCCCTTAGGATGTATGTATTTTTCTGTATTTGTATGTGAGTATGTAAATATACTATAGACAGACTACTAATAAAATTAAAATGATTAACTCTCCAAAGCCTAGAATCAATTGGATCATATTCAGAAAGTTTTTTCTCACAAACTGTAGGAGTTTCCTGGGGCACCTGGGTACCTCAGTCTGTTAAACATCAGACTCTTGATTTTGACTCAAGTTATGATCTCACAGTTGATGAGTTTGAGCCCACTGTCAGTGCAGAGCCTGCTTGAAATCTCTCTCTCTGCCCCTCCCCCGCTTGCACTTTCTCTCTCTCTCTCTCTCTCTCTCAAAAATGAATGAATAAATACATACATACATATATACATACATTTTTTAAAAATTACAGGAGTTTCCTTGGGGCACCTGGGTGGCTCAGTTGGTTGAGCATATGACTTCAGTTTAGGTCATGATCTCACGGTTCGTGGGTTTGAGCCCTGCATCTGGCTCAGTGCTGACAGCTTGGAGCCCAGAGCCTGCCTCAGATTCTGTGTCTCCCTCTTTCTCTCTCTGTCCCACCCTCACTCACACTCTTTCTCTCTCTCAAAAATAAATAAATGTTTAAAAAGTATAGACATTTCCTAGTTAAGGCAAAACAACATCCAAAATTCATACTATACTAGTGGCATTTCCACTTTGAACCCTCTTCCACTATTTTGACCTGTATCTACCTGTCTCCTTTCAGTATGCATTGCTATGCAAGTAATGGAGAATATTCCAACCCTTGTCCCCTACAGTGACCCCCAAAGGACTAGAACAATGGAACAATGGTTCTTACTAGGGCTTACATTGGAAGCACCTGAAACCCACGTGCATCTGTGCAAGGGCAAGTCAGGTTATGAATTGCATGTTGTAGAGATGCTATTGATCACCACCCAGCTTCTGCCTCAGAGCTGAAGTACTCATGTTCCTAGCTGCAGGAAATGTTGCTTGATAAGGACTCAAGAGAGTCTGTCCCCAGAAATTATTTTCTGCAGAATGAAGCTGCCAGCTCAAGGTTAGGCTCCTTCCTGGGGCAGCCTACATCCAGTGACTGGTCCATACAGGGATACAAAGGCTGGCTCCTGCATCAATGGGGGACAATGCTGAAGGCTTATCCCAGCTCCTGGGTGTTCCATGACTTGGCTCAAGCCTTTGTTGAAATGTATCACAGTTCAAATTTTTCCTCTGTTCAGTCTTGGTTCCCTGATCCCCTCCCAGGCATTGTATCTGAGAATACTCCCCCATAAGCCTCCAGTATGCAAAGCTCCATTTTAAAGTTTGTTTCCCAGGGGACCTGACCTGAGACGTTCACTTATGAATAAGAGTTCAAAATACATGCTGCACCATTGTAAGCCAATGTTGTCCAGGGTAGGCTTAATGGAAAAGGTGAAACTTTAAGTCCACACAGACCTGATGATTTTGGAGAAGCCATCTTACAGTTTGCCAGATGAGAACCTCCCCCACTCCCAGGAAAGTCTAAGGTTAAAAGTATAGATGGGCAAAGGAAGTGGGGGAAACCATTGCAAAGGTTGGCCTAACCAGAGCAGAATGGCTTTACTGGTAAATAGAGCCACAAGGTTTCATAGACCAGCTAGTGTTCGTTGCCAAAAAAAAAAGAAAAGAAAAGAAAGGCTTGGCTAGAAATTGGTTTTAATTAAACAGAGTCCCTGTGATGATTTTTTGACAAGTGATTGATTAATAGACGTGATGCTGCTTTTGGATAAACCTAGCAGTGAGATACAAGACTGATTGCAGGTGAGATTGGCAACTTGAAGACCAGCCTGGCAGATGGGGCTGCAATCCTAGCAAAGGCGAGATGTGCCCAGGCTGTAAATAGCTCACAAGATGGATAAGATGAGAGCCATGAGAAAGAGGAATCAGACTTGTTCAGTGAGGCAACACCAAGCTATTAAGGAAGGATCAGCAAAATGCAAGGAAGCCCATTAAACCAGAGAGCTATCCAACAATGAATTGGACTTCTCTTTGGCAGAGGGGGACTCACATCACTAGAGACTTTACAAAGAAGCTGATAGTTTCTTATTAAAGGTAAGAGGGTCCAACAATGAGTAGAAGGTTAAACTACAGTCCCTTTAACCTCACTTTTAAGCCTTCTGCAAAAATGAAGAGGAAAGCTTAATTCTGCCACGGAAGAAGTAGCTCCACTTACGTGGCTGGAGATGCAGGGGTGAAGAAATGTTTTTAAGTTGTCTCCACGTTTTCCAAAACAGAGGAAGGGACGCATTTGGTTAAACTGTCTCTAGTGTGAAAGTTTAATGGTGGGGCTTTTTTTTTTATTATTTATTATTTGTTATTTATTTTTTTAATGGTGGGGCTTTTTAGAACAGTGGAAAATCTGCTTCTACATATAATGCATGTGGCATCTTGCACCAACCACAGGACAGGAGCAACACAGGAGGGCTCTCACTCCCAGCTTTGAAAATGGAGCTTCTCACTGCTGCTGGCTCATGGTGGTTCTTTCCTCTCACAGCTTCTGCACTGTTTGAGGAGAAAAGGGATTCCTAGCAGCAGCAAGGCAAGGCTTCAACATTGCCTATTAGTTTCACCGTCCTCACTACTGCCATGGGTCGAGTGGAGGGTGTCTGATGCTTCTGCAGTGCCGAGGTCAGAATCTTCAGGCTTAGCCAGATGGTTTTCCTTTCACCTTCTGGTTAAAATTGGACTGACACATCCTGGGTCTTTTAAAGAATCCATTACTTTGTTGAGAGTTTTTCTGGTGACTCTGTTTCATTCTGGAGTTTTGTTTTGATTTGTATCTTTGCTCAGATTTTAAAAAGGACTCTGTGACATTTAATATTTATAATATATTTCTTTTTATTATATATTTTTAATGTCTTATTTATTTTTGAGAGCAAGCGGGGGAGGGGCAGAGAAAGAGGGGGACAGAGGATCCAAAGCGGGCTTTGCGCTGATAACAGTGAGCCCAATGTGGGACTCGAAAACAGGAACCGTCAGACCATGACCTGAGCCAAAGTCAGAAGCTCAACTGACTGAGCCACCCGGTGTCCCTATTATATTTCTAAGATCAATTCCTTTCTTTCTGCCTCACTTCTTTTTCTTTCTCAAGTTTGACTTTATTATACTGATATTTTCTTCTCCCCATCCCACCTTCCTGCCCACTTCTGAGGCCTGTCATTCTTCATGGTTTCCCACTTAGGGAGACGATATTTTTGGTTCATACTAAAAAGAATATGAAAACAGAAGGTATTTGACTCACCTCCTTCCTCACACTGTGAGCCTCCATCTTTTGAACGTCTGACATTTGTTCCCAGAATGCCAGTCCTGTTTGTAGTATCCGCCAGAACTGCATGGGAGCACGGGCCTGCTGGTCTAGCATGCGGTGTAAAGGTTCAGGGCACATGATGACCACTGCGTGGTTTTAGATTTCCTGCCTCAAGTTCACATGTCTGAGACCACTTTTGCTCCTATTGCCAGGCTAACCACAGGAGTCAGAAAGGGGAAATATATTTTCATTGGAGAATCTTATGTTGAAGAGAAGAACATTCTTTCAGCAAAAACAAGCTATAAACACGACTGTTTTTCAAAGGGCTGAGGGAAAAAAGTTGCCAAGAGACACTTTTGAAACAGTTAAAGACAACAGCAAGCTCTGCAAAATTGCCATTAGAGTCAACCTGGGTGGGTCATCTGTGATGAGGTTTTCACCTGTTTCTGATTTCTACAGGCCAAGGGACAGACATGAGTGTGCTAGGGAGTGTTATTCTTTTCAAGGACACCTACAGCCCATAATTTAGTGCCAAAATCCTTATGGCAAAAGAGTAAAACCACATATCTGTACAGGTTTGTATTCTTTCAGTCAGAGAGGTTCTAGAACAGGCTTTCCCTTCAGACTTCTTGATGTGTAAACCTTCCTGTGTGATGTTGGCTCATTACCCTGTAAATGAGGTCAGGGCCATTAGTTCAACATCCTGGGGACCGGTTTGCTGTTCTGTTCCATGGCCACTGACCACAGCTCTAACATCAATCGGCAATGGTATGCCTGTGTTTAGTATGTTAGTAGTCACGAGAAAGCCAGGAAATACTTGTGTTTCAACTGGGAAAAAAAAATATGTGCAATACCCAAGAGAATGTGGCTTTCTTACCCCATCCTCTCCCCCTTGTTTTCTTCAGAAGGTCCTTTTAAAAGTTTAATACATATTTCTGCAGTTTCCATCTTTTAAGAACAGTAGGTCAAATATAGACAGGAGAACTCACCCACACTCACCTTATACACCCAGTGTTCACCCCTCCCTTCAGGGATCTACAATTCTTCATTTCTTAGGAATCCTTGCAAAGCCTCTTTACAGATATGTAAGAAATATGCATATAGAGGGGCACCTGGGTGGCTCAGTTGGTTGAATGGCTGACTTCAGCTCAGGCCATGATCCCACAGTTTGTGGATTTGAGCCCCACATGGGTCTTGCTGCTATCAGCATGGAGTCTGCTTTGGATCCTCTGTTCCCCTCTCTCTCTCTCCCCCTCCCTGGCTTGCACTCTTTCTCTCTCTCAAAAATAAATAAACATTTTAAAATATCTTTTTTTAAAAAAAAAGAATGTGCATATAGATACTTATTGTCCCATTTTTTAGCACACAAAAAAATAGTAGGTTCTAATCTTTTTTTTTTTCATTGAACAATGATTTGGGGGGAAACTTGAGTTTCAAATGAGTACATAGAGAGTTTCATTCTTTTCATGGCCTCATAGTAGTCCACTTGTCCCACAATTTATTTAACAGCTTATATTGGTAGACATTTGGCTTATTTGAAATGCTTTGCATTGCAATGAATAACCAGAAAATCCTTAGCCTATTTCTGTAGGATACATTCCTAGAAGTGGAACTGAGAAGGATATACATTTGCAATAGAGATTACCAAATTGCCTTGCCTAGGGGTTGCTTACTTCTTTAAAATGTAATTTTTTAATATTTATTTATTTTTGACAGAGAGAATTAGAAAGAGCAAGCATACATGCGAGAATTGGAGAGGGACAGAGAAAGAGAGAGACAGAGGATCCTAAGCAGGCTTTGTGCTGACAGCAGAGAGCCCCACACAGGACTCAAACTCACAAACTGTGAGATCATGACCTGAACTGAAGTCGGATACTTAAGCAACTGAGCCACCCAGACACCCCGATGTATAATATGTAATTTTTTAAAACAATGTACCTTAACTTCATAACATATAAGAAATTAACCTGAGGGATGACTGGTTGGCTCAGTTGGTAGAACATGCAACTCTTGATCTTGGGGTCATGAGTTCAAGCCCCAGGTTGGGTGTAGAGATTATAAATGATTATAATAATAGATTATAATAATAAGTAAATAAATAATTCTGAGGAACCAAATAAACCCCAAATTTCTTTTAAAAAAATTAACTAGAAATGGAACAAGAATGACCTAAATGTAAGATTCAAACTATGAGACTCTTAGATCACATGGGTAATCCTCACAATCTCAGCTTTGGCAGTGAATTTTTAGATCTGATACCAAATACAAGCAACTAATATCCAGAATATACAGAACTGTTACAATTCAACAACAAAAACACAACCCAGTTAAAACTTGAGTGAAGAATCTGTGACAACATTTCTCCAAAAAAGATCTACAAATTGCCAACAAACACAAGAAAAGATGCTTAACATTAGCATCTTTACAATTAAATATTACAATTTTTAAAAAAGTATTAAAGCATAGACCCTAAAAACAAAAAACAAAAAGCCTCAATGAGATACCACTTCAACCTAATAGGATGGATATAATGGAAAAGAAACATTAAAAATAGAATAAAGCAAGTATTGGTGAGGATGTAGAGAAATTGGAATATTTGTACATTTATGGTCGAAATGTGAAATGGGATAGCCACTGTAGAAAACGGTCGGGCAGGTCTCAAAACATTAGAAAAAGAGTTACCATTTGACTCAACTAATTCTCTCCAGAGCAATGAAAATATATATCCACACCAAAACTTGCACACAAATATTTGTAGCACCATAGCTTATAACAACTCAAATGTCTGTCAATTGATTAATGGTAAACAAAATGTGGCATATCTGTACCATGGAATATTATTTGGCTGTAGAAAGGAATGAAGTATAGATATACACTATAACATGGATGAACCTTGAAAACATCACATTAAATGAAAGAAGCCAGTCACAAACTACCATATGTTATATGATTCTATTTATACCAAGTATCTTGAACCAGGCAAACATAGAGACAGTAAGTAGATGAGTGGTTGCTTAGGGCTTGGTAGGTTGGGGGCATGGAGGTAACCACAAAGGGAAATTGGGAGTGATGGAAATTGGGAGTGATGAGAAAGTGGCTGAGGTACCCGTTGCACAACTCTGAATGCACAAAAAAACTGTTGAAGTATATACCCTAAGTAGTTGAGTATTTGTGTGGTATATGAATTATATCTCAAGCTGTCAAAAAACAAAGATAATCTAACTACCAAGGAACGAATGCCCAGTAGGGATGGGGCTATCAATGATCAGGCTTATGATCACCCTCACTTGAGAGCCAGTTGACTCTTGACATTTATCACACAGTCCAGCACATCGAGGACATTCTCTAAAAATGCTCCATTGGAATCACTGGGGATCTGAGAGCCCCACCTGCCATTTGATAATTTTAGATCAGTGAAAATGTGCCAACCACCACATTCACCTGATTGGTCACCACTTAACTCTTGGCTTTTCTCCACATTGAAGTGAACTATAAAATGAAAGATATTTGGCATTCTTGAGGCAAACTATTCCACAGAGGAGACTTCACCCTAAGGTGATTGAAAAACAGTAGTTTTAGGCACGTGGCAAGTCACGTGATTAGCAGGTCAAGGGAGCAGGGAGGCAGGGGAATGCTTGGAAAGCCATTACTCCTCTGTGGAAAAGCACCATTTATTTATTCTATTGTTAACTAAATCTTTCCATTGACTTCATCAAAAGAGCTCCTTTAAAGATCAATTAAGTAAAAGACCAGTAACCCTTTGGGAAAAGAACACGAAAATACAGTTCACAGGGGGAAAAACGTAAAAATAAGGTTTAAATATGACAAGAGGGCTCATCCTCTCATAAGAGAGAAATGCAAGTTAAAACTATTGCAAAAGGCTATATTTTCGGTCAGAGTGGCAAATATTTAAAAGCTTACTTAGCTGGTGGGTTTTCCGACGTGTTAAGACCTTCAGGCATCGTTGGTGCAAAATGAAACTGGTACAGTCTCTCTGGAAGACAACCGGACAGCATCGAACATCACAGACACTGCGCACATCTGTCACCGGTGGTTCCTCTTCTAGGACGAGCTGCATTTCTCTCGTTCCTCAGTCTTTTCTGCTCTCCTAACTTCTGAGGCTCTGTGCCTCAAGTGAGGTCAATAAATGGGTAATAATCCCCTTAAACTTTGGAATTAATTTCTTTTTGACTATAGGAACTGACAGTTCAAGAAAAACCTAGATGCCTTAATAAAGAGAAAACCTAAAAGTTCCTTCTATGAAGGTTCACAGCTATAAATGTAATAAATGAAGCTCCCCCAATACTACACTGTGGGTCGGGTTAATCCCATTAAACAGGAGCGGGCATCGCCATGTCTAGGAAGTGGGGCCCGGTTATCAGCATATGTGCTACCATAGCGCCCCCTGCTGACCCGATGCAAAACAAATTCCTGAGGTAGGTTTGCATCAACTTTTTTTTTTTTTTTTCTCAACAGTTGCTAAAAGGGTTGCGTTTTCTGCCTGCCAGTGGGCAGGTCCTCAAAACATTAAATACAGAGTTACCTATTACCTTTTCTCTGCTCAAGCTCTCAACTCCTTCTTGTGCCAGATAAGCTTGCCCCCTACTTCTCAGTTAAAGAACAAAGACCCTTGACACTTCACCTCCTAAAAAAAAAGATTGGCTGCTTTGGCTGCTGTGTCCTGGCTGCTTGTGCCTTATCCCTCCCCCTTTCTTCAGCAATTCTAGTTCTTCTACCTCTTTTCCTCTTTCATTCCCTCTGTTGGCTTCTTCATCGGCCACTTTTAACAGTGTGCCCACGTTGCACTGGAGCCTGGCAGCCACAAACAACCGGCCATTCCCTCACTCACTGCACTTGCCCACTCCCCACTCATTATTCAATCCAGTCTTTCTTTAAAATGAGGTCTGTGGACCCTGGACATACATTTCACCTGGCTGCTTGCCTGAAATGTGGACTCCTGGGCCCCCATGTGGACTTCCTGAAATCTCTGGAACCTACATTTATAACAAGTACCCTAAAGAATTAGAATTCTCGTGTATACACACACACGCACGAACACACTATAAAAATCACCGTTTTTGCAAACCATATTCCCTGGTCCAGAAACTTGCCATATCCTTTAAACCTTCAAAGTCCATCTCGGGGCGCCTGGGTGGCTCAGTCCGTTAAGCGGCCAACTTCAGCTCAGGTCACGATCTCTCAGTCTGTGAGTTCCAGCCCCGCGTCGGGCTCTGGGCTGACAGCTCAGAGCCTGGAGCCTGTTTCAGATTCTGTGTCTCCCTCTCTCTGACCCTCCCCTGTTCATGCTCTGTCTCTCTCTGCCTCAAAAAATAAATAAACGTTTAAAAAAATTAAAAAAAAACAAAGTCCATCTCAAAGGCCACTTTTCATATAAAGCCTTTTCTCATTCCTCAATAGGCTAAATAACCCTTCCTTTCAACTGTCCATAATGGCAACCACTGTAACGATTTTTTTTCTTGTTTTTACTTTTCTTATCTTTCCCTAAAAGATCATAAACTCCTCGAGACGAAAGACTATTTTATTCATCCATGTATTCACTGAAGCTTTGCAAACAGTGCTATCCACAAAAGTATTTCTTGAATTAGCACTTTCAATTAGACAATGGCTGTTTAATATATTTATGATGTTTTTAAAGGTATACTTTAAAAAACGCTTAACATACTCATGGGGGAAGCAAAATTAAGATGCAAGTAGAATTCTTTCTGAAAGCAAAGGTTCCTGCTGAATAAAATACAGCTCGGGGTTTAGTGAAGCTCTGTGTGGTGTGTGTGTGTGTGTGTGTGTGTGTTGTAGTCATGTGCAGAAATAACCAGGCCTTGACCTTCATCCCTTTCTCTCTTGCTAAACCCAACAGGTCTTGAAGCAAAACTTTCCCCCAAAAAAACAATGTATCACAAAGTTATCATTTCTCCTGTTTTGTTCCATACACTAAGGGGGATTTTTGATGATTATGGTCCAAATTAGCTAATGTATATTCTTATATTAAGGAAAATGTACTTGCCTGCCTATAATTAAAACTCAACAAAATAGGATTCCAATTTCAAAACAAATGCACTTACCAAACCCATCACAAAATGCTACTGCTGCAAATCCTCATGGCAAATGGGGTCCTTACTCTTGATGGGGAGCACCTGCCTCATCTCCACGCCTCTCCAGCTCCTGCCAACCCCACACCCTCTGAAACATTTTAGCAGTAATTGCAACACTTCTTTAGGTTTTTCTGAACCTAATTTTAAAACGATAGGAGACATAATTTTTTACTGCTTATCAATCTCATGCTGTGTGATGTTTTAATATAAGCTGAAGGTAAAAACACTTTGTATTTATTAGGGACACAAAGTTGTTTGCCAGAGCACATCAAATCGACTGCCTGTGTTGAGAAAACATGTCATCTATTCAGCTGCTTCATTATTTCAGGAAGGGAAACGTTTCTTCCACCAAAAACTCAAAGCCAGCAAAAATACACAAGGATTCCTGACTTTTTGTCAGCCATTTGCCATCTTCAATACTAGCATTTTCCAAACTATATTCTGTGGAATGGAAGTGTCTCCACATATATGGATAGAGATTTAACAAAAAAGCAAGAGCTTACGTGGGGGAGGGGGGATCGGTGATCAGATAAGTTTAAAAAAAAAACCCTGCAAGTTGGCCCCAATCCCCTCTAGGGGGTCATTGTTCATGCAGGGTAGTAAATAGTTCACATGGTCTTGCAGTCAAGCAGGAACATGCAAACATGTTTCCTAATTTATTCAAACGTGGTATCAGCCTTTAAAAAAATTTTTTTTTGGAACATCCATTAAGTTAATCTTGTGGGACACTAACATTCAGCAGGACTTGAAGTGAGAAATAGTTTCATGCAGGTATGCTCAAATAATCCATCTAAAATAAATGTCAAGAAAAAAAAATGATCCGAGATGAAAATTCAGAATCACACAAGTACATCCAAGATGGAATGGTTTCTCAACACTGTCCACGAAAGTAGGGTTAACAGTTCTGAAATAAGCACACCCAAAAGAAAAGGTAGCACAGTTACATCCTTATTTTGGTTGCTGAAATGCTTCAATGGACTCTTGGTTGAACTTCTTGAATTTTTCAGACTGGGTTCAGCTCAGCAGAGACGGATGCTGTTGGTCATGGCCAGCTTTTTGTTTTCATCACATTTAGAGAACTTCCATAATTGTTTATTAAAACGCCTGATCACATCCTTCACAGTGTTCACTGACTACATTCCTTGTAAGGCTCTTTGCCTATGCTCACATAATTTATCATTCCCTACATAGCCTTACATATCTGCATTATTTGGGAGTAACACCAGAAATGTTTACTGGCATGGGAAGTAATTACTGCTCCCTCATTAAAGTGATTTGCAAATGCACCTACCAAAGTCATATTGGTTTTTTTTAGGACTTGTCATTTTGATTAGGTCTCAGCTCATTCTGGAATGCAAGGCACTCCTGAGATGTTGCTATGTTGCTATAGTTTGGTCATTTGACAAAATCATGGTTACCTGCTATTTTCTTTTGGAAGCTACAGTGTGTTAAGGTACCTGTTAGGACTCTTTCCTTAACCTTTATGAAAGCAGTATGCATTGTATAATTTTGTTTCTCTTAGCTCTTGGGGTGATTTGGGTCCATGTGGCTAGATGCGATTCTAGTTGTGTCTCCTTAATGCAAATGCAAGTATTTGTGGTGTCCAGCAAGGTTCACATAGAGGTGCTCAGACAAGAGGAAAGGCTGTGTGCTCAGAGGAGGAGATAGTTGCCCCTTAAGAATATCATAGAGAGGACATCACCAAGGTGGCTAGATAGGAGACTCCTCTTTCCCTTCTCCCACCATACATCAAATAGCTACACTAGGATCAATTCCCAGTTCCCTCCCAAAGAGATCCAGAAACTAATTAATTGAGTGCCCCTGACACATTGGGTGACTGAGAAATTCCCAACCCTGAAATGAGTAGGAAAGACTGAGACAGAGCACCCTCCCCCCACCACCACAGGGCTCCTGACAGTCAGGTGAGCAGCCATACCTGTTAGAGTGGTTATTCTCAAAAAGACAGGAGAGAAGAAAAGCTGGTGAGCACGTGGGGAAAAGAGAACTGTTATGCCCAGAATTCGTGATCCCCAAAGACCACCAGGGAGCCTAGTCGGATGCAAAAGCAAAGAGCCTTTATTCGAGCTAGCTCAAGCTCAATCCCCTACCTGCACTGAAGCAGCAGTAAGATACCAGAGAGAGAAAGAGAGAGAGCAGGTTTCAAGAGCACAAAGGTTTTATAGGGATCATGGCCTTAGCTGATTGGCTGGGGAAGGGTCATGGCCTCAGCCAATTGGCTGGGGAAGGATCAGAGTCCCGTCACGCAGGTTGCCGGGCATGGTTTGAAAGGTTTAAAGTAGAGTGATTACAAAGAGGAAATCCCATCCCCCTCCTGTCCTTGAGCTCCTGCTCTCAGAGTGTCAGTGGTCTTGGGCCTGCTCCCCCAAATCAGAAGAGTCTGGCCCTCAGGTCACCCAGCCTCTTTCTCAGGGGTGCAGAGAGAGTAAGTGCTGGATTGTAGGGTTCTCTTGCCATCTTTCCACCTTCATCTGAGCTCTCCTTTCCCCAGTGACTCATCCCAGCCCACCCCCAGTTGAAACAAGGAAACTCAAGGCTTTCCTCCACCTGTTCTACATCCTCAGGATGGCTCCCTGACCACAGATCTATGCCTAGGCCCCAACTCATGTTGAATGGGTGAGCGGGAAGTTACTCAAAGGGAGGAGGCGTGGTCTGAGGTTTGAGCGGGAACTTCTTTCTGCAGCCATGTCGGGGACATAGTCACTCAAGATGGAGGATACAGAACAAGATGGAGTCAGCCGGCCTACATCTGCTCTTTCAGAACCCTTGTACACTGTTGGCTGGAGTGTAAACTCACACAGCCACTGTGGAGAACAGTAAGAAGACTTCTTAAGAAATGAAAAAATACAGGTGCCTGGGAGGCTCCATTGGTTAAACTCAGGTCAGGATCTCAGTTTGTGAGTTTGAGCCCCAAGTCCAGGTTTGTGTTGACAGCTCAGAGTCTGGAGCCTGCTAAGGATTCTGTGTCTCCCTCTCTCTCTCCGCCCCTCCCCCACTTGCACTGTGTGTGTCTCTCTCTTTCAAAAATAAAATATAAACATTAAAAAAAAATTTAAAGACATGAAAAAAACAGAACTACCATGCCATCCAGCAATCCCGCTTCTGGGTATATGATCCTAAGGAAAAGAAATCACTAGCTCAGAGAGGTACTCCCATGTCCACTGCAGCTCTATTTACAATAGCCTAGGTGTGGAAACAACGTAAATGTCTGTCAACATACAAATTGATAAAGAAGCCGTGGTTTATACATACGACGGAATATTCAGACATTTTTCAAAAGGAAATCCTGCCATTTGTGACAACATGGATGAAGCTTCAGGGCATTATGCTAGTGAAATAAGCCAGACAGAACACAAATACTGCAGGCTACCACTTATATGTGGAATATTAAAACAAACAAACAAAAACCGAAAAACAACAACAACAAAAAAACCCCAAAGGTCCAACTCTCTTTGAAACAGAGAGTAGAATGGTAATGGCCAAGGGCTGAGGGACCAGGAAAATGGGGGGAGGTTGCTAAAACACTACAAACTTTCACTTATAAGATGAATAAGCTTTAACGATCTAATGTATAGCATAGTGACTATAGTTGATAATACTTTATTGTATAATCAAAATTTGCTGAGAGAATAGATCTTAAGCGCACACACACACACAAAGTACCTATGTCAGGTGTTGGATTGTTAATTCACTTGATGGTGGAAATCTTTTCACCATGTACATGTATGTGTTCTACATTTTAAATATATTAACGTTTATTTTCTCAATTATACTTCAGTAAAGCTGGAAAAGTAATGAATAAAAAATAATTTGCTTAACTTTTGTTTCCTGATAATAACAACTGGTTTATGGTCTTCCTTCCTTAGGAAGGAAAACTCAGGCCAATACAGCAAGCTGGATAATCTGGTTCTTCACTCCACAAAGCACCTTAGCAACCCGCTCCAGGAGGAAAACAGATTTGAGGTGTGACTCAACTCCTGATCAAAAGACCCAAGATTAAGGGCACCTGGGTGACTCAGTCAGTTAAGTGTCTGCCTCTTGGTTGTGGCTAAGGTCATGATCTCACAGTGCCTGAGTTTGAGCCCTGCCTTGGGCTCTGTGCTGACAGCTCAGAGCTGGAGCCTGCTTGGGACTCTGTCTCCCTCTCTCTCTGCCCCACCCCTACTTGCACTCTGTCTCTCACTGTCTCTCAAAAATGAATAAACATTAAAAAAATTTTTTGTAAAAATTTTTCCAAGATTAATTCTTGGCCAGCACCATTATGTCAGCACATAAGTCTAATATTAAAAACAAACAAACAAACAAACAAAAAAAACACTAGATTGGGAGTCAGAAAATGTGAACTTTGTCAGCAGCTTAGTTGTCAGGAAATATAGGGTATATTACAGTGGTCACATAATAATCTAAACTATGACACTTCAGTGATGGCAGACACTGTTAGTAACTATACCAATACAGCAGTTATAAACTGGGACTGCCCTCAGCAAATCAGAACACATCATCATCCACATTCTGTCCCTAGATATTCTCTAGAGACTCTTGCAGTTGTAAAACAATGATCGCATGATTAGTGAACTAGTTTTAAATTTTTGTCTCTGAAGGTTAGGGTTGACAAATGATTGACATTTCAAAATAATTAGGTAGATGAAGACAGAAGTTTTATTTATTTTTTGTTTATTTATTTATTTTTGAGAAAGAGAAGGGGGCAGGGGCGGGTAGAGGAGTGAGAGAATCCCAAGTAGAGTTCCGTGATGTCAGCAAAGAGCCTGACTCCAGGGCTCGATCCCATGAAGCATCATGAGATCATGACCTGAGCCAAAATCAAGATTCAGATGCTCGACCAACTGAGTGCCACCCAGGATCCCCAGAAAACAGAAGTTTTAAGCAAGATTTTTTTTCAATGTTTACTTTTGAGAGAGCATGTGTCCACCAGTGAGGGAAGGGCAGAGAGAGGAAGAGAGACCCTCAAGCAGGCTCCATGCTGTCAGCAGAGCCCAACATGGGGCTCCAACCCATGGACTGTGAGATCCTGACCTGAGCCCAAATCAAGAGTTTGGACACTTAACTGACTGAGCCATCCAGGTGCCCCCTAAGACTTAGAACACTATCTCCCTAAGATTCTAAGATTCTATTTTTCAGTCTTTCATAAGTCTTCTAATAAATTAAGAAATTATTCTTCTTTCCCAACACTTTCATGAATACACTGTCCTGAATGCTTTAGTTCTTCCTCTCAGGCACTACAAAATTTTTTCATGTGCTATTTTCATATTCGTTTTTTAAAAAAGCAGGGGCGCCTGGGTGGCGCAGTCGGTTAAGCGTCCGACTTCAGCCAGGTCACGATCTCGCGGTCCGTGAGTTCGAGCCCCGCGTCAGGCTCTGGGCTGATGGCTCAGAGCCTGGAGCCTGTTTCCGATTCTGTGTCTCCCTCTCTCTCTGCCCCTCGCCCGTTCATGCTCTGTCTCTCTCTGTCCCAAAAATAAATAAACGTTGAAAAAAAAAAAAAAAAAGAAAGACATTAAAAAAGCAAACCTGGGGGCGCCTGGGTGGCTCAGTTGGTTAAGCGGCCGACTTCGGCTCAGGTCATGATCTCACAGTCCGTGAGTTCGAGCCCCGCGTCGGGCTCTGTGCTGACAGCTCGGAGCCTGGAGCCTGTTTCAGATTCTGTGTCTCCCTCTTTCTCTGCCCCTCCCCTATTCATGCTCTGTCTCTGTCTCAAAAATAAATAAACATTAAAAAAAAATTAAAAAAAAAAAAAAGCAAACCTGTTACTCGCCTTTCCTTTAGCCCAAGGTGAAGAGAGAGGGAAAAGGAAAAGGCAGGAAGTGGGAAGTAAGTGGAGGAAGAGGGAAGGGTATGAGAAATAAAAGATGCCAGGGCAGGCATCTTCCCTCAACTCCTCTTCATGGAGTGGACTTGAGATGGATAAAGCCAGCAGAGGCTCCAGGTATTTCCTGTACTGTGCCATCTTCACGTGCTATGATTCTGTTGTTTAGCAATAAGTGTTTTCCATAAAATCTGGTCTCCAAATCCAAGCTAGCCACTCAATGCTTGCACCTATGAATGATCTCCTCTCCAACGCTGAGGCATGGACACCCAAAGACTCCATTTCCCAGCTCTTTTGGTTGCTGGCTTCCAGTCACATCCTGACCATGGGTGGGAATGGCATAAAGAAAAGAGAAGCCAGAGCATTTCTTTGCCTCCTTTGCCTTCAGTGGCATCACCTGTAAGGCTCCTGCTCTTTGCTGTGGTTTTGCTGTGGTTGGGCTTCCTCTGGGCAGCCCTGGCCTCGGGCTTTGCCACATCAGCCTAGGGCCAGCCTGGAATCCTGCTCTTGCTAATTTCTGAGTTACCTGGGTCTTTTGCTTGTCCTCTCAGCGCCTTTAATACCTGAGCTATCAATTCTGTTTTAAATTCTGTTTAAAATACTCAAGGGTAGTTTTTGTTTTATTGGTGGAACCCTGACTCTGTTATACTCAATAAAATAGCTGTTCTAACTGTGGAAAAAAAAAACTCACTGGAAGGGCTTATTCATGGGATGGAATGTAGATCTCTCCTACAGGGAACCTTTCTAAAAGTGATTTGATTAAAAAATTTCACCTTTTATGTTGGCTTTAGACCTCACCGTAAGATGCCACTCACTCTACTTCATGTTTGGTCTCTCCACGCTGAACCGAGTTCCACAGGGAGATCTGCTTGATCAAATACCTGAGACACATTTAGAGATTCAGGTATGAAAGAATGGTGGAGTGGAAATGTTTTAATAAAAGGAAGCTTTAGAAATCAAATGCTTGTTTGCACAAGACAGACCTGAACTTTTTATGTATTTTTACTGAAATAGAAAATACATACTATAAGTGTAACTGATTTTACAAAAAAATGAATTAAAAGAAATCATTCATATTTTACATTAGACTATTTGTAGTCTATAATCTTCCCCAAATAATATAGTATAAAAATAAGAAGTGTTTCAAATGGCCTTCAAAACCAGGATAGTTTGGGCCCAAAATTATACCAGAGTTAGTAACATAATAATTAGATTTGATTTTATAATTATGTTTAAATTTAAAAATACTCCAGGGGGGGCGCCTGGGTGGCGCAGTCGGTTAAGCGTCCGACTTCAACCAGGTCACAATCTCGCGGTCCATGAGTTCGAGCCCCACGTTGGGCTCTGCACTGATGGCTTGGAGCCTGTTTCCGATTCTGTGTCTCCCTCTCTCTCTGCCCCTCCCCCGTTCATGCTCTGTCTCTGTCCCAAAAATAAATAAAAAATGTTGAAAAAAAATTAAAAAAAAAATACTCCAGGATCTTAAAATATTATTAAATAGATGAATAAAATTATCAAGTTTATAATAACAAATTTCAGGTAAAAATCTGCATTAAATTATCCACACCAAGAAAAACATACCTAAAAAAGTATGTCCTTAATTTATCATAAACATTTCATCTTTCTAAAGTACTCTTCCATTACATCTGGCCTTCCGGGTCTGGTAATTGAAGCTGACTTTTACAGAAAATTACTTCTATACTACTACTTCCCAGGGAGTATTTGAACACTGCTCCCGATTACTTAATACAGACCTATCATATAAAATTAAAACGCTGCCACTTTATCAGAATGATGCACTCTTGCCTTATATAAAAATATAAATCACAGTATGCTGACACTCAAAAACTTCAGCTTTAATTTACCTGCCTAAGGGGATTAAGAATATACTATAAAATTTTAGTATGCGAAATATCACGGATGTAAAACAAATCTGCACAAGAATTTACCAGAATTACTATAAAGAAAACTAAATAAGTACACATACCTGGCCTCACACAAGTATCTGAATATTAACACTAATGTGAATATTAAGACCCACTTTAGGGTATACTAGTTGAACTTGACCTTACATTGTATCTTGACATCTTTTTGCCATTATCTCATGTTTCATGTCATATAATAAAAGGCATTAGCATTTTCAAAGCCATGTCTACATTCTGTCTAGCCTCTTTCACTCAGGTTTTCAAAAATAGGTATTTCAAATGCAGCTGCAGTATCCACTGTGTGGGGAAAACCTCCCAACCCATGCCGCCCTTGGGGCTCATCCTGCAGACGCCCAGCAGTCAGTTGTTTAAGGAGACCATTCTGGACGAATGCAAATGCTTTATTCAAGTTCCACTGATGTCTCCAAACCCCAACCAATTAGTTACACAAGCTTTTTATTACATGTACTCATCTCCATATTTATGGTATAGCAGATTAAGATGGTGAGGAGAAAGCAAAAGGACCCTGGCTGTGATTATTTTAACAAGATGGAATTAAAAGATGCAAAAATCTAACAGTACCTTACCCTGGTATTATTAGCATCCCAATTTTTAAGATTATAAATTCACAATACTGAATACACTAGTGACTACTTTTAAATAAAACATTGAATAATTTCATGCTATAAAAATCATGTGCTCACGATTTTAGCTTGGATTTGTTTCGCAGCTTATTTAATGCCATCTAGAAGCCAAGCAAGTAATGAAAACTACATATTTTAAACATGCGTTAGAGGAGGCAATGCAGTGAGACTCTAATAAGACCGGTCACTTAGAAAAGTTAGCACATTTATCTGATATACTCAGGCTCCATAAAACAGTCTTGGATGCAGACTGTGCTGGAATTTAAGTTCTGCAATGTTGCTTTATAAATCTGACTGAAAGCTTTTTAGAGTCCACTTGCTAAGCCCTAACAAAAGCAAAACAGAACTATGGTCTAAGCAGTATTACTGCTATTACTACTCCCTCAAGCACCACGCACACTTACGTTGTTTGGCATTCTCGCTTGAACTAGAGAACTTTTAGAATCACAGGATTTGGGACCTGGGGAGGAACTTAGAGGGCATTGATGTCACTCCTCAGTGTTCACTTGAGAAGAGTGATGGGGCACTAATCAAGGAAGTCAGCATTTATCAAGCACCCAGGCACATGGGACTGGGCACTTCTGACTTCACTATCATATTTCAGATTAAATAATTGCCCCCAAATTAGATTGCTAATAGGAACAGGGAGAATTCAACTTCAGAGTTAATGCCCTTTCCTCAGGTATCTACAAAGTGTGGTCTTGGGACCAGTACCAGGGGCATTCCTTGGAAACTTGTTAGAAATGCAAATTCCCAGGCCTTCTCCCAGACCTACTGAATGGGCCCTGGTTGGGGGGGGGGGGGTGCATCCAGCAAGCCCTGCAGGTGATGCTGATGCACGTGCAGTGAGAGCCACGGCTCTCTAGCGTGTTGTCTCTTATAAGCTTTCCTTGGAGAATGTATATTAAAGTATAATCTTACACTAAGCTACCACACACAAAATGTATTACTATACTTTATACCAGAGTAAGACAAGGATAGCCTTCAACAAAATTCTGTTTTGATGTTACATGGTTTAACTGACACTGATTTTTTTCCTAAGAAAAAAAATGTGAAAGCTATTCCAAATAAGCAAATACTGGTAGTAAGATTCTAAAGAACTGTTTTGACCTTGTGTCAAAAAGTAAGACTCTTGAAACAAATCTGCCTGCCTTTCAAGGACCCGCTGAAATTAATAAGTACTCTTGCCTGACTGATCTTATTTAATTACTTGCTCTCATTAAAACTAATTATAGAAAAGCCAAGTAAAGGGGTGCCTGGATGGCTCAGTTGGTTAAGTGTCCAACTCTTGATCTTGGTTCAGGTCAGGATCTCACAATTTGTGAGATCGAGCCCCCATCGGGCTCTGTACTGACAGTGTGGAGCCTGCTTGGGATTCTCTCTCTTCCTCTCTCTCTCTCTCTCTCTCTCTCTGCCACTCCCCTGCTAGTGTACTCTCTCTCTCTCTCTCAAAATAAATAAACACTTAAAAAAAAATAGACAGAGAGAGAAACCAAGTAAAGAAATACTGAAGGCTTAGTATATAGGATCTAAATTAAAGTTAATAAAAGTAACTCTTAAGAATGAAACAATATGTAAAATTAAAAACTAAAAAGTTCATGATATTCCTTGTTAAAAGTTTCGCTTTAAAAGTTCCAATTTGGAAATATTTCTTTTCCAACTTTGAAATATCATGAAGGAAATGTCTTCATCTGAGTACTTCCCCACTGAAAATTCCCAACTCAAAAATAAATTCACATTCATCTTACTGAAAACTCAAAATGTTCTCATTAGATATTTTTAGCATTTCAGCAAATATGCCTAACCAGAGTACTAGTTTCCCCACGTAACTTTTCCTTAAATATATGTCAATGATTTCATTGTTGAGATTCTAATAACGTATGTTGCACATGAAAAATTTTACCAGAAAACATTGTTTTAAATGCAATGATATTAAAATGGTGCTTAGTTTTTAAAATATATAAACCACAATTTTTCTAGATAACCAAAAATCAGAATGAAAATAAGGTAATCTAAATAAGAGTTAAAGTTAAAATAAACATTTCAATTATCATGCAATCATTATGTCTGACAGCAAAACAGAAAAGCTTCATGTCAATGTTAACAGTGAATTCCCAAGTCATTATTTGCTTCTAATTTATAATGAACTCATCTGTGTCCCCAGTTTATTAAGATTTAAAGGGAGATTACCTGTGTAAATACAGTACATGAACTACAAAACAAAATTTGTGTACACCGATAAAGCTGATAATATTAAAATAAGGAAATGGGGGGGGGGGAGTCTAAAAATTGCAAGTCTATGCAAAAAGTATATCTCAATTTATCTAAATGAAACTTTTGGTACATGACATATTAAAATAGAACCCTAACTTCAAATTCTGTAAACTGAAAATCTTGTATTAGTCACATCACCATTACAAAATAGAAATTAAATCTGCAGATGTCACAAATACTAATTATTTCTGTGAATTCTTCCTAAAATATTATTCAGTAATAAAGAATATTTCAAAAGGAAAGTAGGGAGAAATGAAGAATTATAACAACTAGAATTGCTTAAAATAAAAATAACATTTCATTTATTTGCTAATATGATTCTGGAAAAAAATATTTTCTAATTAATTCCTACTTTATTCTTCTTTCCAGATACTTTGTTTCTTCAACCAGCACACTGAAGATTAGTGCTCACATACCTTACCACACTGACATCCGAAAACCCTTAGCTTCCAGAGAAGTAATACCTTGCAACCACAAATCAGCTCTGCATGAACGACCATAATGGGATATTAGCATTCTTCCTGCAACAAGGCAGTATTCCTTTGAGAACATTAACATTTAACCTTGTGAGTTCACTTCTATAGAAACAATAAACTTTATTCATCAGCTACCAGAGGAAAATCAGTTTAATGTAAGGAATTAACTAAGCCAGGCTGATAGAAGCCAATATATCAACTTCTTAAAAATTCAAAATTTATTTAAAGTATAGGTGTATCACCTACAGCTAATGGCTTCTATGAGCTCCAACAAGCATTCATCGAAGCACTTGTATGGCTGCTTCATTTTTCAGTTTTGTTTCAATTCAGAGTCTGATGTTCATCAAACATAAGGTCATAATTTGAAACATTTAAGAGTGGGATTTAAATTACATATAGGAAGAAAAGTCCAAGACTGAAAGAAGGAATCAGAAATCCCTATTTTGTCTTTTACTTTAATTTTTCTTATTTTAGAGAGAGAGCGTGTGAGCAGGGAAGGGGCAGAGCGGGGGAGAGAGAAAGAGAGAGAGAGAGAGAGAAGGGAGAGAGGGAATGAATCCCAAGGAGGTTCCACACTCAGTGCAGAGCTGGGGACGAGGGGCTCAATTCCACAAACGTTGAGATAACAACTTGAGCTGAAATCAAGAGTCAAACACTCAACCGACTGAGCCATCCAGGCGCCCCTGCTCCATGTAGTCTTTGGATTCAGAAAAACAGAACTGTGGACCAGTACTGCTCTAACAGAGGGAGAACAGGAGCAGTTACTAGAATGTAACCCTGCCAACATTTGCAGAGGCCTGCAATTAGGCTGCTGCAATCTGAGGGCCTTGGACCTACATGTCTGGGAAATCACAGAATGGAAGTAAACCACAACTTTATTTTTTGAGCAGATGAACCCTTGACTACAAAGGTGCAGAAAGGAAGTCCCCAACTGCTCACTCTTTGTGGCTGCAGTATTCAAACAAAAAAATCATTCAGACAACACCTGAGAGAAAAGGTAATAGGTAGATGAGTGAAGCAGCAATAATTTGTACTTTCAGTTAACTGATTTAATGATGCTTCCTTCTAAAGAGGTTGTTCTTAAATTAAGAATACAAAAAACAAAACAAAAAACAAAACATAGTAGCCTAGTGGAAGAAGTCTAACCAGCATGCTAACGCTTATTACTGAGTCCTTGAGTGACAACACATGATCTGTAAGACATGTGAACACAGAGCATAAGAAAACCCAAAAAATTCTAAGTTCAACCTCATTTCCTACCATTTTTACAGAATAATTTAAATTTTGAATTCTGCCTTCACTGTCTCAACGATTTTACCCTGTAATTGTTGAAGGTATTGGTGACAAAACAGAAAAAAAACAGAAAGTAAAGGTATCTAGATAATAAACCTCAACTGAAGCTTGAGCTATTGAAATGTTACTTCATTAATTTCTTTTTAAGAAAAAATTCCTTAGCCTGGCTGGCTCGGTCGGTAAAGCATCCAACTCTTGATGTCAGGGTCATGAGTTCAAGCCCCATGTTGGGCATGGAGCCTACTTAAAAAAAAGAGGCAGGGGCACCTGGGTGGCTCAGTTGGTTGAGTGTCCACCTTCGGCCATCTCAGGACACGATCTCGCAGTTCATGAGTTTGAGCCTACATCAGACTCTCTGCTTGTCAGCCTGTCAGCGCAAAGCCCACTTAGGATCCTCTGTCCCCCTCTCTCTACCCTCCCCCACTTGCACTCTCCCAAAACTAAATAAATATTTTTTTCAAAAATTCATTATAGGTCCATATTCTTTACAATGCCTTTACCCTGGGTCACAGTAACAAAATCAATACTACTTTTAGCTTTACAAGAATTATTGGTGGCACTAAATAGGAGAACAACTGTTTGTTTTTTAAATTTAACATCATAAACAATCTTTTAAGCTAATATAAAAGATCTCAGGACAAGCAAAAAGATGGTTAAACTCTATTTTAGACTTATGGTAACACCAAAACAACTTTAAAAGTGTGAATAACACAAACTGAAGCCAAACACTGCAAAGAGATTTTTAAAAATCAGATCTGTTAGGAAATTTTGAAGAGAAATGAACTATTTTCACAAAACTTGAAAAGGAAATGGGTGATTCATCAAAAGTCTAGATGAATCCTGAGACACCTGTTCATTCACTGACGTCTGCAGTGAACAGGGGCAGTTGCAAAGTAAGTACATATAAAACTCAAATTTAAGAGTTGTAATTAGGAGTATTTTATATTTAACTTAAGCTTGGTAGAGGAAAAATTCAAATGGAATTTTTAAAGTATTTTTTTTTTTACCTTCTTAACAAACAAGGTAAAATATTTAACCATTAAACATTTATTTCGGAAAACTAGAATTATTTAAGAGACATCCTGTTCTAGAGTAATTTGGCACATATATGAAAAAAAAAATCAGAAACCAATTCATAGATCTGTAGCACGCAAATACATATATATAAACATTTTATTTCAATAATACTCTTCATCACTTCAATTTAAATCATTCCATTATGAAAATGTCTTAATTGAAGAGAGAATATTTCTTCAAAACTCTAAATTAAGCAGAGCTTTATCAATTAAATTTACAGCAATACAGCCTTTAGAAATACATAATTCTTCATTTTACAATAATACTTCCCCTTTAAAAATTTGTCATAGTTTGTCACAGATTTAAAATACAAGGCACCTAATGCTATGAAAGGGTAATACAGCATATGTAGTGTGAGTGAACCAGATTTTTCTCAGAGATTGATTCTCTTTAAAGTCCCACTAAATTTGCATGGACACACTTGCATAAAATTAAACATTTTTCTGTGTTGTTAATTTGCAATATTCTACGAAACTTAAAAGTATAATCCATACCTATTATAGGCAGCTTATTTTATCATTTTATCTGTAAGAAACACTGATCTATATACTTAAATGATTTCTTGAAAACATTTTCATAATATAGCCCAGTGTTTAACAAATAATGTGAAAATAAAGTCTCCAGAACATCAGAATTTTATTCCTTGATTAGTTCAAATTATTTTATCAGCTGAATTCCTTGAGATGTGTAAGGCAGGTTGGTCTTTTAGCGGGACTGTGGACTGGAACTTCCTATAACTGTGGTGATATGTACACAGCTACATAGCAAAGTACTTCATTATGAAATGAAGAAAACAGGTATGAGGAAAATATATTTTAGAGTTCCAAAGAACTGAAACTGTTATTTTTCAGACTAGGCACTGAAACATTTTCTACAAAAACTTGCCAGGGATTGTCTCTTCGCTGCATAATGTTCCATTATCAAGCTAAAAATAAAAACAAACACAAAATCATCATTAGATTATAACTGTCATAGCTTTAATTTTTACAGTTTATACTGTAAAAAGCAAATTATCTTAACATTGAAATATATAACAAACACAGTTTATTACACTTAACAACTGGATACTGGAACCGGAGGTGAGCACTAAAAGCGCATGGGAGTGAGTTCCACAGCAGTGTCTAAGGCCAACACTGCTTACAGATCATGTGGTGACAGTTTGATTCATGGCATACCCACCATTACCCCGATGCAACAAAGACTCCTGCCACACCTTTCCTTTACACTCTGCCGAGGTCCGTCTTCACTATCTCCTCTTATCCAATTCTCACTCCCAAATTTACTGAGTCCTTGCTGGGGTGGGGTGGGGGGGGTGGGCATAAGTGTGACCATGGGAATAATGCACACACAGTAGGGAGAGAGTGCATATGTTACAGCACTACAAAGCTTTAAAAAATAACTATATGTACTTTTTAAAATTTAAAGATGGTAAGTAAACATATTTGGTTCTACTTTGCTGCCAAAACCTCAGTAAAAAGAAAATAAAGGGATTTTTGTCACATGGACAAAGGGAAGAGCAGAGACTGGAAAACAACAGCGAAGCAGGTATCTCTAAAAGGAGGAGTGAAGAAACAGCTAAAACAGAAAGACTGGCACGGTTTATAGAAAAAGCAGTTAGACATTCAAATGTCCTGCCTTACTTTTTGCAGCTGGTCAAGTGTCCCTTCTCTATCCCCAGAGAAAATGTGAGGTGTATTCTCTAAAAGTGTAACAAAGGGTCTCTGGACTGTGGAAATGCCAAGCACAATCCACCACGACTCAGGTAAAAGTAACATTTATATCACCATGACCATGCAAACACTGCTTACAAATCTATCCATAATTATACAATAAGTACACTGGGATGAGGAGGTGGTGGAAAAGCAGGCAAGTGGGGTGGGGAGAGAGGAGGATGAAACTTGAATGTAATCTATCCTCATCTACCAAAGTGGGAACATCAACTGAAGATACCTAAAACAGAGAAATCAAGAAACAGAAGTATAAGTGTGGTACTTGAAGACAGTGTGTGAGGTGGGGTGGGGGGAGGGGGGGAAGAGGGGGGTCAAAACAACTGACGAGTTTAACGTTGACTTCTTGGAGTGGGACGAGAGCAGAAGCAGGTGGGCAGGGCAGGCGGCAGCCGCTCTGTACGAGCAATCTCGTAGAACTAGAACTCGAACTCTCTCAACTATGTGCATGGGTGACCATCATAACAGTAAAAGCTGGAATACAAAATGACCAAAGGAAAACACAAGACCAAGACACTTAGTCCTAGGTTAGAGGTGAATCTGCCACAAAGATGATGACACTTAACCTTCAAAGGCCAATTTGAGTGCAAGGAGTTGACAGGAGTTGTTAAATGTTCTAAGTGAGGAGGGGAAGCCCAGCTGAGTCAGGAAACATTTCAATATAAACTGCCTCAGGTTATCTTAGAAGAAAGGGACCTGAATCTGCAGAATTTCAGTAATTTACTGTGATTTCTCATTCTAAATAAGTACATAACTACTTTTATAGCTGCCAAAAATATATGTTAGATGTATTTCAAGCATTGATGCAGCAAAAGATAAAAACACTATGTACTTATCTGTCTTGTCAGAAATATAAAAGATAGTATTTTTTACAATTTTTTAAAAATGGGGAAATGTTCTTGAAACATTAATTGAAAAAGCATAGTCAGAGAATCAGGATATACACTATGCCAGTTGTGGAAAACACACACAGACATACAGAGAAAAGACTGGATATACACCAAATTAATATATTTTTTCTTACTTTTATACTAGAGGAAAAACATTTTTCTAAAGTGTATTATTAAATAAAATTATGATCCTTAGCGTGAATAAAAGTAATAGTTGAACTTGGGATCACTTAATTTGAGTCAGGCACTATTGCACACTTTAAATCTTACCAAGTATTTAATATTCCCAGTAATCTTATGAGAGAGGAGGGACTACCACAACCCCACTTCACAAATAAGAAAACTGAGGCACAGACAGGTGAAGAACCTTGTATAAGGTCACACAGCTAGTGCACAGAGAAGCTAGAATTGGAACCCAGGCAGTATGAGTCCAGAGCTTGACTCCCTTACCCTCTAGACAGTATTTGAGATTACAGGAATAAAGGACCTTATTCAGCACTAATACTAGCTAACATACAAACCTGGACTACAGACAACAGCTAACTAGCTCCGTCCTCCTGAGAAACACCGTGCATAGGAATGAGACTCTCGCACTGTTCACTGTCTTCTGGAACCCTTAAAAAAAATGTTTTTAAGGCAATAGTTAAAGAAAGCTTTTGAATGGAAAGGAGCCCTTAAAAATTATCTATTCTACTGGCTGAAGCTGTGAGGTCAACACTAAGACTAAGGCAAGACTTCCCAACAACATGCCCCAAGTTCTTGTTATAGTAGGATGTAAAAATCTTTCTCTCTTAAAAAAGAAAGATATTTGAAGCAGTGTTATCATATTTTATTTAAATTTTGTTCACACCAATGAAAGTTTTCTACATTTAAATTCATCACAGCAAAACAGTAAGCACTTTGGTTTTACCTATAAATCAAAACATTTTTTAAAGTAGTTATGAAGAAACTATCTTACCACACAAAGGATCTAAACAACTTATTTTAATTTTATGTGGCATAGTACATATAAAATTATAATCTTTCAGTAATTCTTCCCAAAGTGTCCACAAATTAGTCCAGCACGATACGATTTCCAGTTTAATTAGCAAGGATTATATTTTCAAAAACTTATACTGGAACCAAATATACCTCTGAATACGATGTTTTCTGCATATAAAGGCAAAAATTCTTCTGATTCCCACCATCACAGGATCCCAATTATTATAATGGCAGAGGAGAGTTACAATAAAAAATGAAAAAAATACAGGGATCGCGCCTGCAAAAAATAACCAAGAAAACTGCACCTAAAAATAAAAGATAGAAAAATAAAAACAATCCACCATTATCATTAAGACAACTTTATTCTTTAAAATAAGTTTTCCATTTATGAAAATCTGCAGGAATAAGTCAAAACACCAAGAAGATAATAATTAGCATTAATAATATATTAAGTATATTATTAAATATGAGGATTCAGAACTTCAGCATATGATTCCACTTGCTTAAATTACCGACAAAAACATGCCTTGCTTGGAAAATGGCCTAGGAAAGCCAGAAGGCATGCTTTTCCTGTATTAGGCATAGCACATCTGAGAGCAGAATTACAAACCATTTAGCTTTGTCTTCCACAACACATTGCCCATTTTTTTCCTGTACTGATTACTGCCGATCCTCAAGTAGATCCTCCCTTCAGTTTTGAAGTCATCTTCAAAAACTCACATTTTTATTTATTTTTACTTTTTTACTTTTTTATTTTACAGATAGAGGGGGAGGGGGAGAGAGAGAGAGAGAGAGAGAGAGAGAGCGAGCGAGCGAGCGAGCACGAGCAGGGTAGAGTGGCACAGGGAGAAAGAGAATCCAGGTTCAGTGTGGAACCTGACATGGGGATCAATCCCATGACACTGGGATCATGACCTGAGCTGAAATCAAGAGTTAGACACTCAACTGAGCCAGCCAGGTGCTCCAAAAACTCACATTTTAAAAAACTATGCTATAATATGTTGTGATACATTGTGCTATGTTACCATTCCTTCCCAAAGACAGCACCAAAAATCCTTAAGTGCAACTTGTGCAAACCTTTAATTAACAGTTTGCAACAGGGGCACCTGGGTGGCTCTGTCAGTTAAGCATCCGACTTCTGCTCAGGTCATGATCTCACAGTTCGTGGGTTCGAGCCCCACATTGAGCTCTGTGCTAACAGCTCAGAGCCTGTAGCCTGTTTTGGATTCTATGTCTCCCTCTCTCTCTGTCCCTCTGCTGCTCACTCTCAGTCTCTCTCTCAAAATAAATAAACATTAAAAAAAATTTTTTTTAAATTTGCAACAAATTCTCCTGCTTACTCTTAAAATAATTCGATTATGTAGTAACAAATGAAAAAAACTCCAAAAGGAAATCATGGCTTAAGTACACTAAAGACAACAAACAAGAACACTTTTACTAAGAAACGTGAGCCAGAGAAGACAGCAGCAAGCAGGGCCTCAGGGGTGAAGAGCCCATCAGGTATCATCAAGGTTGAGCCTCCAATCCATCATTTTATCAGGGTTGTCAAGAAAATTGAAGATAATGAGATGCCATAAAGTGAAGAAAAATCTTTCCCTTCATTAGTTTACCTCTACCATCTAGATTCAACTAAGAATCAAAACCAATTGTCAAAGAAGGCTGCACTGATTGAGACTCAGCTGCAACCCAGTGGTGTGATTTGCTTTCAACATACTGATGAAAATAGTAACTCCTATTTTTAAAATAAGAAAAACTGCTTGTTCTCTGTAAGTATTAAAAAAAAAAAAAAATTGCAGTTTAGAATCATAAGCAAGACTCCCTCTGGTGGGAAACATATACTACTCCAGTTCACAGCACCATTAGTCAGAGCAAAGGGGTTTTGTGAGAATATTTTTTATGAGGGACTCACAATGCATAATGCAAGAATAATCACTGACAACTTTTAATATGCATGTCCTGCTTGCAGATACACACACAGGCTGTGAGCGTAAGAATACCCAGGAAAGAGCAGTCAGTAAGAGAAACTAAAAAGCCTTCACAATGCTATCAAATTATTGGCAAAACATATTCTTGGAATATTTGCCAGAATATTAATAATCTAGAAAAGCCATGACGTATTTAAATGACCCAAGACCAGAAAAAGTATGAAAACTTATGACTAATGAAAGTTAAAGATATAGATATAGTAGATAAGAGTGATTTCATGAATATTCAGCTAAAACCCTATTTTACAATTGAGTAAAAGTAAACTTTGTAAAGGTGGGTAAAACCCTACTTGACCTTTAAAAGCAAAGTTCACCTGTAACAATGCAGTTATTTATGTGTTGCCACATAATAAAAAAGTTCTGATTTTATTTCCAACAAGCTATGAAGACAGCATTTTAAAATGTAGACACTGAGGGGTGCCCGGGTGACTCAAGTCACTGGAGTGTCCAACTTCAGCTCAGGTCATGATCTCGTGGTTTGTGAGTTCAAGCCCCATGTTGGGCTCTGTGCTGACAGCTCGGAGCCTGAAGCCTGCTTAGGATTCTGTGTTTCCCTCTCCCTCTGCTCCTCCCCTGCTTGCCCTCTCTCTCTCTCAAAAATAAATAACATTAAAAAATTAAAAATAAAATAAAATGAAGACAATGACAAAAAATTGTCTACATTACTGTCTAAACCTGACCATATCTGGATATAAATGTGAATACTAGCAGAGATGCTTCCTCTCATACAAAATATCAATTATAAGTAGGTTTAAATAATTTATTTAAGCACAATAAAAAATATTGATAAATGCTGTAATTTCAGAAACTATATATAAAAATAGTTGCTTATTAGAATTAAAAAAAAAAAACATGAAAGTAGAGTTCTCCTGTTTCTATTACAGTTCTGGGACACCCTGCCACTTTTTCTAGAAAGTATCTTCCTACCCTTGATTCTCACTGGAGGCCCAGCCAACTCATTTAACTGGCTGTCCAATTCGAGATGTGAAGACAATCGAGAAAAGACTGGTTATGTTTTTCTAATCAATCAATCATTTATCTTCATTTTCCTTATGTTTTGCCCTCATCTTAAAATATCTGAATCCATAAATTACATACTCATTAAATAAAATTAGATCCCCTGTGACAGTGTTTTAAAAATCCTAAAATTAACCTTCAATTTTTATTTTTCAAATCAGCAAAAGCTGATATTTTCAAAATATCAGTACAGAAAAGCTCATTTACACAGTAGTCTACCAAAATCCTCTTATACAGCACTCCCCTAGTTTCACTAGGGCAATTTTGGTTGATATTCAAGATCCTGAGATGTGGAAGGACCTGGATATTATTTAAACCTATAAAGAACCTAATGATGTATAACTTTAGTGTTATGTATATGTTACAATATTCTCGCTCTTTGAAAATGCATGATATAGAAGATAACCTAAATTAAGGAGAAACTCTGTTAATAACCATGACAAATAAGCAAGAATTTACTGAGCCATGAAACAGTATCAGCACAGAACCGTTTTTTAAATAAAGAAAATACATATCACTGAGAGTATTTTGCCTTTATCCTAAGAACTGCACAAAGATCTAAAAAAAATATCTTTAAAACTTTGATTATAATTTCTACACATTATAAGCCTTAGGGCTTTCAAGTATTCCCTCTTCAAATTGTATTAAACCAAACTACACACACACACACACACACACACACACACACACACACACACACACATTCCCTCTTCAAATTGTATTAAACCAAACTACACACACACACACACACACACACACACACACACACACAATTTTGTTACTTAATTCCTGGAGTTCAAAGTTTTACAAACACTAAACTGATAAATGACTATACTACATCTTTTAGTTGAATATATATGGCATGCCTTTCTCCCCCTTACCCCAAAAGCACTAAAGAAACTCCTCCCTTCGGGCTGTTAGAAGGTATTCTCTTTTCTGTGATGTTATCATTGCCAATGTTCATCATAAAAGTCCCTGCAGCCAGACCAGGACATCACAGAAGAGGAACAGAGCACTTGCCCCTCCTGAACCAGACAGAAATGAGCATTTGCTGAGAAACATTATTCCTGTTGCTCAGACTGATAATAGTATCACACTATTAAAGAAACTTTGGAATTTATCTTAGAAATCAAAACACCACTAATTATATAATAAGATATATCCCATTTTCTATTCTATACCACTGACTTACCAAAGAAAACATGCAATAATCAGCTCTAAAACTGGAGAACTACATATAAAGATACTGTTTGTTCTTCACTAAGAAATTAAGAAAAAAAAATTGGAAAGCTAAAAATGCAAGAGATTATCCATTTCTTTGGTACTTTTTATATATCTCTATGTAGTAAAGCACCTTGGGACATTTAATCATGTGCCCTAACTTTCACTGTCTCTGTTTTAAAACTACATCTAAAATATCTAATAAATAGTGCGTCTTACCTTTTGCATACACATGTCAGCTATTATGGACAGAGGTATTGTAAGGCTTAGTGCAAGTGTGCCTATCAACGATGAGGTAAGAAAGCAGCCCCTAAAAAGGAAAAAGAAGAAAATACATGTTACCATATTAGAAGAGTAAAACAACCAAAGGAAATATGGACATGAGAGATCAGGAGCAAAAACAAAAGCTTAGGACAGACTCAGACACAATAAAGCAACTAGAAAGATTCTTAAAGTTTACCTTCAAATATTAAAAATCCAAATACGTAAGAATAAAACTTTCAAAGTACTTTATGCCTTTTTCCAGATCTGCTTACAGATATTATTCAATTTGGATGCATAGCTCCTATTTCATTAACATTTTTAATAAAATTGCTGAAAGAGTTCTCATAGTTTTGTAATGACGATACTTAGCTAACAAAGGAAACAGCTTTATTAAACTGCAGGACAACACTTCACACCACAGACTTCTAAGAAAGTGCTAAGCCAACACGTGAGTCTTTCACCAAACCAAAAATATCTCACCCTCATGAAAACTAAAATAGTCTTCTGACCTGTGTTGTTCTTTTGGTTTAGCTCAGCATTGAAAAGGACTGGTTATTTTTTTTTTTTTTTTAATTTTTTTTTTTTCAACGTTTGTTTATTTTTGGGACAGAGAGAGACAGAGCATGAACGGGGGAGGGGCAGAGAGAGAGTCAGACACAGAATCGGAAACAGGCTCCTGGCTCTGAGCCATCAGCCCAGAGCCTGACGCGGGGCTCGAACTCACGGACCGCGAGATCGTGACCTGGTTGAAGTCGGACGCTTAACCGACTGCGCCACCCAGGTGCCCCAGGACTGGTTATTTTTTAATGGTACTTTATTGCTTTCCATTTTTCTAGCAAATGTCCTAACCAAACTTAAGCTCTTCACTTTATTTTCCCCTTGAACTACCAATGTTGGTATCAAATTTTGAAATAGCAATCTGCACATGATTTTGTTTAGTTGAAAGAAAAAAAAAATGAAAGAAAGCATTATACCAAATAGGTAAGCCATTTATACAGACTAATAATTTGTATGAAAAGAAAACAGGGCGCCTGGCTGGCTCAGTCAGTAGAACATGAGATTCTTGATCTCAGGGTCATGAGTTCGAGCCCCACATTGCAGGCAGAGGTTACTTTAAAAAAGAAAAAAAGAAAAAAAAGAAATTATAAGCCAAGATAAAACTGTAATGCATGTAATTGTGACTTACAGACCCATGGAAATTCTAGGTTAGTAAATTCTAGCTCAGTATATATTAGTATTAATAATGCTATCCTGCAATAAAAGAGGCTATCTTGATAAAGTGTCACTCAACATATTCACTAGAGGCTATACCATTAGTTCTTAATCCAGGAAAGAGAACTCAAGTACTAGTGGTTCCCACTACTTATGAGCTAACTGCTCTGTGAAAAGACAGTTCAGGAGGTCAATTTTTCCTTTTTTAATGCAGCATATGTACTTAGAGACTTGTAACACAAAGTACTATCATAAAGAGTCTGAGATGAAGTATTAAAAAGGAAACTACTTGGGGTGCCTGGGTGGCTAAGTTGGTTAAACATCCGAATCTTGATTTCAGCTGATGTCATGATCTCACTGTCATGAGATCAAGCTTAGTGCAGAGCACGGAGCCTGCTTAGGATTCTGTCTCCCACTGCCCCTCCACTGCCTGTGCTTGCATGTGCATGCTCTCTCTCTCAAAATAAATATAGAAAAAGAAAACTATTTGACTTATACTGCCTTTTCCTAATTTAGCTGATGGCTGAATCCTTTTATCATCTATTATCATTTCAGGGGCACACTCTGGGAAACGCTGAGACAGAGAACTAGGTGCTACCATTCAACATCTAATACAAATGGTACAGTATATGCGCTTTACAGCACACCTCAATTTTTTAAAAATAAACAATGAGGGACAAGAACACATCTTTAATTTACAAAAAAAAGTTCACAACCATACTTTTAAATCTGTAGTTTACTACTCAGCCCTTGATTATGTACGCTGAAGTTTACTGTTCCATTTACAGTTAAACATAGAATAATAACCCTGCTTCTCCCAAAGAAGGGAATCATTATACATGCAAATTATGACTTCTGAGAAATGTGTATTTTCTTATAATTTAAAAAAAGGTAAAATATAGAGAGATATGTTTCTTATACTTGTTTTGTTGCCAAGAACACCCAGAGTATAATGGGTATGTTTGTTTCTTCACTGACTGGTTTGCTGCTACTGAGTTGTTATCATTAGTACTCTAAACACTCGAGTATTAGAGTGTATCTGAAAAATAAACCTTCTTGAGATCCTGAAAAATCCATTCTAGGTAAGGATAAATATAGCTTTTATCATAATATATGACTTTGTATAATTTAACTATTCAACAATACTCATATACTCATATATCAATACTCATATATACACAGCTGGGAATATAAGTTGTGTTTCCTCTGTGAAGAATGACATTGCAATTCTCTATCAAAATCTAAAGTCCCTATAATTGACTCAGTCTTTTCCACTTGCAGATATTTATCCTATAGAATGCTTACATATATACCCAAAGACATATAGGAGAATATTCAATGCTATTTTATTTACAAAGTAAAGGAATGGAAACTTAAAATGCCTCTCAATAAGGAACCAGTGACATACATTATATTCTACTTATTATGTTACATAATGGATTGAAACATAATGTATTAGAACTATACATAGGCTTTTAAAAATGAACTGAACCTAAGTGCTGATATGTGAAGATTTATAAGATAATCTGTGAAAAAAACCCAAAGTACAGAACACTATCTATAGTATGCTCCCATTTGTGTCTTAAAAATAAAACAATTTGTTGGAGTGGGGGGTGGTAATTAGGAGACTGACACACCCTTCTGCACGTACAGAAAAATTTGTAGAAGGCTTAGAAGTTAACAGTGGTTGTCTATGAAAGAAAGGAATGGAGATTTGGAGTGAAAAAGAGATAATAGGATTTCCTTTTCATTGTACACCCTTTTGTATACCTTTGCATGAATTACTCTTTTCATTCTAAAAAAGTTATATTAAAAAAATTTCAAAACATGTTATTATTTATTTAAATGTAAAGTTTTTCCAAGGGAGCAACTAAAAAACTCACATAGAGAAATTACATGTCATGCTTGATCATCCTCCAGAACCTACATCAAATTCTGCTAAACATAATAAAACTCTATTGTAATATGTTTATTAAAAATAAAGCTCTCAATAAAGAATGAGCATTTTAATTCTTACAGGTGGCACAGTCCATGTTTACTATGAGTCTTAATGTAATAAGCATCATACTAAACCCTTTCACTAGCCAACACCCAAAGAAAAATTTAATTATTGCTTTGAAATATATTTATTTGCTTTGAAATTTTCTAATTTAAACTAAACTTAAAGAACTAGAAAACATGAACTTGTATTAAAATATAGTTAAGTACACATAATTATTTAAATTGCAGTAAAAAATGGCTGAAGATCAACAATTCTTCACGACTCAACTGAGTTCAATCAAAACTCTACCAGAGTAAGTAATTCTACCTGTCCAGACCCAAGAGTAGAGAGAGGCAAGAGAAATGAGACAAAAGAAATACCAAAATTGATAGAAAAGAATAGGATGAAAGAGAGTATATGATATATAATATAGGAAACAAAATACATAACTCTCTTTGATGCGCACCTAAAATGCATGCAATGAAAGATGGAAGAATGAATGAGTAAATGGATTCTGATTATCAAAGAGTTTTAGATCAGCAAAGGAATTTAAATACATAAATTACTACAAATGAAAGTTAATCTTTCAGTACTACAAATGAAAGGGAGTGTGGGAGACTATCAAGAAAACAGAGAAATTTCCTTAATTGAGGAAGGGGGAAAGTACAGGCAAAGCATTAAGGAAGTCCATGGAAAAGGCTACTTTTGTTGTAGTCTTTTGCAAGGGAAAACTAGTTAGTAGTCTTAACCAGCATATAATAAAAAATTCCTTTTAGGAGTTTAGGTACAATTTGTGTTGTTGTTTTTTTTTTTTTTTTTCAGTTCCTATTAGATGGGAACAGGACTAAGTATCAAGCTCTATATCTGGAAGATTTCTTAAACACCACACATAATATTGTCTTCAAACTATTTTAGGATCATTATGACATATCAACATACTTGGTATTATAACATTTCAAAGCATGTTATCATTCCAAGTTAATCGAGGTTTAGGGTTACACATCTGGCTCACCTACACGAAAAGCCCTAAGAATAAAAAAACAAAAAGCATCTATGAACAACCAGACATTCCAAAGTCTCCTAAATAAGCAAAGCTCCCTAGATTCTCACTCAGAACTCATGTTATTCATATTCAGAATATAAACCTCGTAAGTTTAGATGTCCATTAGGTAATGGCACCTTTCATTTATATAACATTCTGCCTTTAAAACACTTTTACAAATGTAGAGCATTTATGTTCATCAGAAATTTATTCAACAAATATTTGTTGAGCTCATTCTATGTGCAAGGTAATACTCTACACAATGGGTGCACAGAAGTTAAAAGACAAAGTTCTTGCTCTAGTAGAGTTACTTTATTAAATTGTGAAGTGTGCGGGGTGGGAAGGTGCACAGGAGGAACCATCAAAAGACAGAAGAAATATAAAATACTTAATCTATCCCAAAGTCCATAAACTGGTAACTAATAAATGATAGTGTAATAAATAGTACATACCACAACCACAGGAACTCTGAGAGAACCGTTCCAATAAGGCCATTAATGATAATGCACATTAATACTACTTTATTGGGAAACTCAAAGTCCTCAAATCCAGTATAATGAAGTAAAAAGAAACCTGGCCATAAGAGCAGCAGATTAAACAGACCTACAAAACCTAAATATGTATAAAAGAGACAAAAGTTAGTAATTGTGATTTATTTAAAATTTTCAAACTTATAACTCTATAATTAGAGAACATTAGATTTTGCACAAAGAGTTCTAACTGGTTTTCTTAACTGGAACTTCTGTTTCTTTGGTTCATATCTATGGACAACTCAACACCAGAAAAAACTACACTAGCAGCTGGTGATCACTGAATCTTCAAGGTTCAACTATTCACTGCACGGAGCAACTCCTATGGAATAAACTACTTAATTCAGAAAGAAAGGTTGCTAACCTTAGCTACTAATAATTTAGTGTCTTCAAACTTAAAGAAACAATTGGTATATGGTATGTATATAGATATTCAGCCTAAATTATGAGGAAGTTGATGGCTGCTCCCTGATTCAACTCATATTTATGTATAAAACACCTGTGGCATGCTCGGAATAATGAAGGAAGTTTCCAAAACAATACATTCTTGGTTCTTGCCTTCCAGGAGCCTATAAACTAGTTGGTGAGAGAACATACCTACATAAATAGCTACTCAACATATGAACTAAGGACAGACTGACTACTCATAAAGGAAGGCTGTAACATTTAGTGGTTGACTGTATGTGCTCTGCAGTCTAATTGCTCTGGGTTCCAATCCCAGCTCCACCATTCACTAGTAGTGTAAACTTTGTGCAAGATGCAGAACCTCTTTGAAGCCGCAGTTTTCCAATCCATGAGTGTAAAATCATATCTAAATAGGTTAGTGGGAGGATTAGATTAACACTTACAAAATACAGCATAGTACCAGCATAAAGTAAAAAGTTAGTAAAAGGTGAGCTATTATTGTTATTATAGAAATGCAAGTTTATATGAGTCCCTATGAATACAAAGACTGTAAAGAAAAAAATTACAGTTTTATAGTAATTTTATTGCACTTTCTGTACAGTTAAACACTGCAGATCCACTATGAGATTCATTAGATAACTATAGAGCTTTCTTCAAAGTTAAGTTATAGTAAATACATATTTCATATTTGTTGCTAAATAATAGGCTAGTATTTTGGATGCCTAGTTAAATCTTTACAGGACTGGAGCACCTAGTCTCTATCTGCTCCTAAAGATTCACAGTTACCTGCCTCCTCTGAAGAATGGTCTCGGAGAACAAACAAGCCAAATTTTCCCAAGAAGTGATCACCCCACACTGTCTGCATCCCACAACTAACCCATAGAGGATGCACAAGGCTCCTCTCATGGCTGAAATCCTACTGTCTGTGAGGACGCCTGTGAGGAGTACCTAGACATTACCGGCTCCTTTCCCTCTCCATCTCCTGCCCCGACATGCCATGAACTGGGCCAAACCTCAATTATACTGAGACCATAACAGTTCTTTCCCCTACTCTATCCTGCTTTTCTTACTCCCTTGTCAGGTTTCCCTGCAGAGCATCCCCTCAATACATCACCCACAAGAAATTCCTGTCTCATATCCTGCTTTTAGAATACCCAATTTAAGACATCTAGTGATAAAAATAAAAACAAACAAAACGACACACATACAGAAGGGATTCATGATCTGAAAAGCTTACACAACATTAAGAAGTTGTCGTAATCAAAACACCGAAATTTGGCATGATCAAAAACCAAATCTACTTTGCCGTCCCTGGACTATCAAGTCTATGGAATCCCACATGTATTACCAACCCCTGAACCTAAAAACAAAGGTCCCAATTGCTTCCACCCTCCAGAATCTGGCCTGTATACCCTCCTGTTCTTCCCTAAAGTGGGCTCTCCAGAACAATCACACAGATTCACTCACTGTTCCCTGTTATGCTCTGCTCACATCTCCAACCCTAAAGAACCCTCCACAACCCAATCCTAACTTCTTTCTGGTCCTGCCTATTATAAAGCCTAGAACAAATCAATATTGTGTTATAGATCATGTCATATATGATATATAAAAATCACATATGTTTTTTTGTCTGTATATAATAAGAATAAATTAAACAATTTTTCCTGAAAATTGCCAATCTTAAAAAAAAAACACACACTCAAAAAATATTAGCATTTCATTCCATTCCAGGTGGAATTTTCTATGACCCTAAAATAAGACATTATTAAAGTTACCTTCATATTTAAGGCATATTTATTGAATTCCATACTTAAACTTGAGTGATCACCTGGTCTGGTAGCTTTCCAAATGTTTTGTTTCTGTTAAACTTTAGGTGAAGATATTCAAACATTTCTTAGGAGAAAAATATTTTCTACAAATCAAATTACAATGCAAAAGCCCAAGAAAACAGAGCTGTTCCAGCTGAAGCAGCAAAGGGCTCTAAGAACCAGAACCATACATGCAACTCCACCTCCTCCCACCCATCCCAGGATCCTCTGCAAATCAGTTTGAAAGCTACTCATCTGTCCAATCTCCTTATTTCTCAGATGAGTATGGAATAAATGAAATTATAACAACTATATTCCTGGTCTCCTAATTCCCCATAAGCTGTACTTTGAACTTTCATCACCAGGCTTTTTTTAATCTACTGCTATTCAGATATCTTTTAGAAGATATCTACAGATATCTGACAGATAACACAACTATTTTACTCAGCTGATATCAGGCAAATGAGAACTTATAAGTTCTCATATTCAGTATTTTATTTACAAAAATTAAGAACTGATGCCAGAAACTACATTTTGGTAATTTGAAAAATCTATGTCATAAAAGAGCCTATATCTTAAAGAGCAGATGGAAAGCCTTTAAGTGTCCCATGAGTTTTAATGAAAAGTACATAGACTAGAATAGTCTTCTTTGCTTCTAAAAAGTAAAAAATGGTAAAATGTGTAATACAACAGGTATACTCTCACATGCTTATAATAGCATAATTCTTTCCTATCAATGAGGAAAATATCTGATTCACAGGCTGAAACATGAATGCAAAAAAGGCATTAGGAAGAATTTCTTTCTTTACTTCACACTGAGGAAACTGGCCTTCTGTCAGAGGTACACAGTTATGCAGGACAAGGTATGAGAAAAACACTGAGACTGGACTTCATGAGCCTTAAAATCTGACAGTTTTAAAGAATCATATGGAGGAAAAGAGAAAGGCTTCCTTATTCCCTCTAGAACAAAACCCTAAGCTAATCATTCAGAGTAAATAGCCTCACAGGTTAAACATATTCTTACCAAAGAACATTGGAATATCCAACTTATCTTCTCTGTCTACTTTTCTTTTAATCATAACAATATAGACAGCATAGAGCATGGCTCCAACAAGAGACCAAATGGAACCTGTAAAAATCAACGTAATGAGTTCACGCATTTTTCATTAATTCATTCAACACACACTTATTTAAAATCTAATACGGTGTCAGATACTATTTCAAGAAGTACACAAATATGAAAAGATAAACTATAGCCCACCCCCTCCATGTCCTCCAGGAGTTCAGGAAGCAGTTTAAAGAGTGAACAAACACATGTGCAAACATCCAATGATCTATACAAACACACATAATGTTAAAACCATGGAAGTAACTATTTGTTTTTTTAATTTTGAAATGCTACTTCAGTTTGACACCTGACACTGTCTGGTGTAATAGTGGTTAAGCCATTGCTTATACAGTCCTCCCCACTGTCATGTATCATCTTTAGTATATATTGTACTACCATTTTCAAGGCCCTGTTCAAGTCCCACCTCTGCCACAAAGCATCCTCCTCCTACTCCACTGAATTTCCATCCTCCTGGTCTTCTATTTTAGACAATTTAATATTTACATGGTTAAATGTAATATTATTTTATTCTCTAGTGTTTTTATTTTATAAGTCTAGGTAATGATTAAAGTCAAGAACTTGAAAAGTACAAACATACTTTTTAATGTTTTCTAAAATATCTAATACATGGCGTATAGTACGGGCATAATAAATGCTGATTCTCTTTAATATTAACTCATTCTCAAAGACATTTAAGTAAGTTTTAAAAACAGCTAAATTAATGTGCTGTCTGCCAAACGACCACATTTAATACTTCAATTAATTATCCCAAATTCCAATGTTTTATTGAATATATTTTTTAAAAATTTAACTTTTTTAAGAAAGCAAAAAAAGCCTATCAATAAAACCTCACGCATACACAACAAATACATATATCGTTTTACATATACAAAGCTGCTGTGGGTGAGAAATGATATAGTTCAAGGCATAGCTATCAGTTCAAGGGTGAGAAAGACATAAGCAGTTCAAGGCACAAACTATGCCTGGGCAATAACCAGGGATAGTTTAGAAAGCAGTGTTCCATTCAATGAATTTCAAATATCTAAACTAAGTATCCAGAAGGAAGCCATAAAACTGGGTTCTACTATCTTTGTTTTTGTTCAGTCTAAACAATAGATCAAAACTGAGTGTTCACCATGGCACTAAATGTTTCAAGGCAAGAATCATGAGTGAACCACAAAATTAGTGGGTGCAAGTATAATAGAAACATGGTATGTGCGTAGTCTCAAAGTATCTCCCTACAAGATGCTTACTAGTTGCAAAGAAAAAAGTTAGTAACTTGACACTGGAGCATCCTGGCAGACACTACCTTAAAAATTAGTCACTACTGGGGCGCCTGGGTGGCGCAGTCGGTTAAGCGTCCGACTTCAGCCAGGTCACGATCTCGCGGTCCGGGAGTTCGAGCCCCGCGTCAGGCTCTGGGCTGATGGCTCAGAGCCTGGAGCCTGTTTCCGATTCTGTGTCTCTCTCTCTCTCTCTGCCCCTCCCCCGTTCATGCTGTCTCTCTCTGTCCCCAAAATAAAAATAAACGTTGAAAAAAAAAATTAAAAAAAATAAATAAATAAAAAAAAAAAAAAATTAGTCACTACTAATGGGACAACACCATGTGCCTTCTAATATGATTTACTGATCAGGACACTTCCAATATCACTTCCATGGCATTCTAATCAAAAATACACAACATAAATTTAACCATAAGGAAGTATCAGACAAACCAAGAGTGAGGAACATACCACAAAACAACTGGACAGTATCCTTTCAAAGTGTTAAGGTTATAAAAGAAAAGAAAAAAAAAAAAAAAGACTGAGGTACAGTTCTAGATTAAAGGAAACTAAGGAGACATGACAACTAAGTGCAACAAGTGATGCTGGACCAGAAAAAGAACATTCATGGGAAACATGGTGAAATATGAAAAGGATATACAAATTAACTAAATTATAATCAATGTTAATTCCTGATTTTTGTAACTATACTGAAGCTATGTACACAGCGGAGAATCTGAGTGATGGCTATATGAGAATTCTATTAACTATTTTTTAATTTTTTTTACATGATTTCCAAAAAAACGTTAAAAAAAAAAAAGGCCCCATTAGTGCCCACCCTGTGTGTGTGTGCACATGCACATACATGCACACAAGGACATAAACAGTGATATGTACAAACTGTCTTGTATACTGTAACAGAAAGAATGCAGAGTCAAGTACTTACTTACCTATTGTATCTCTTCCAGCAGATTTTTCAGACCCTGACAAATTAACCAGCACAACACCTCCAATGCTGTGAGAATAAGAGCATTACTAATAAGCAAAATAATACATTCCTTAAAAGGACTAGTAATGAAGATAAAAATTATTTATAAGTAATCAAGACTATGCTCAAAACTGAGCAAAACTTAAACTGTCAAAGAACTTAGTGATTTAATTAATAATATTTAACAATGATAACAGGACAGTGTAAATGCTATACTTGTATTCAAATCATTTAATTCTTGAAAAATTTACAAATTACTTTATAATAAAGGTATTACTGTTGTTACCATTACCATTTTACACATGAAAAACTCACACACAAACATATGAAGTAACTTGACCAAAATCACACAGATGGGACTGAATCTATTGGTAGCCTGCTTCTAGGTAAGTATTCTTACCTCCTATGCTACCTACTGCTTTTGGTTAAGAAGTAACCAACTTTTCAGCCTCTTTCAAACTTGTTTTTGAAGATATGCATACAGTATACTCATACAAACCTAGCGATAGCACAAATGCTGCCTATTGGTAAAACCTAAATTAACAATAAAACCATACTTAAATATTTGAACAATTAATTATAAATTGACAAAAAATTCAACCGAATTAAACTTCATTTACTTCCCCAATACAAATATATTGTATTCCCCTAACACAAGAATAGGTTTAGCTAAAACATTAGCTAATCATACATGCAATATAATAAACTTCTAGTGGGCATAACATCTAAATAATAAATTAGTTGGGTCAACCGGCCTACCCCTGAAAACTACCATGGTTATGGCTAAAAGAGAAAAACACACCGTAATAAGAGCCACCACGTATGTGACTACCAAGTACCTCAGTCCCTGTGATAATTGCTTTTTATATACACTGGCTCCAAACTTCCAAACGAGGCTAATACGATCATCATGTTCTCACCTAGGAAACTATCTCAGAGAGCTTAAGGAAACTGACAGGAAAAAAGAACAAAGCTCTGACTCAAACCCAGCTCTGACAGCTAAGAAACACTACTCTCTTCATTAAATCATTCAACTTTCTTCTCTGATTTCTGATTTTTTCTCATAAAGACAACAGCTTTATCAAACCAATACATCTCTGTTGAGTACTGTCAGTAAGCAAAGCCCTACGCTACACTGCAGGCGGCACAAATAAGCAGCAAACAAGGCTCTGGCCTTTAAAGGTTTATAACCCATAGAAAAGACAAGACAAACATACACAAAGTTACATAAAAGATTTAAATACAGTTATTGACAATACTGATGTTACACACTAATTCAAAACTGCCAGATGGTTTATACAGAAAACAACTGAAAGATCATGTGATGAAATAATCAGAGAAGACTGCACGTTTGATTACTAGGAGATATAAAACCCAAAACCAAAACAGAAAGAGGAACTTGTTTTAGGAGAAGGAAACAGGAACTTGGGAGGTTATGAGGATTAAGGTGCCACATAAAATTAAAGGTAAACATCAGTACAATACACAGCAGTATACTGTCTGTCCTCACTTGAATGGGAGCCAAAGCTGCTTTGGGGTCCCTCCCTCCAGTTACTCTCCCCAGGACCATTTAGAAAACTAAAGAAGGACCTGATCCAAGGCTGCATAGCATGATATCCACATAAACCCTTCTTTCATCCTCATCTTGCTTTGCCATAGTATAATATAAACTATCCTATGTCACTAACAGAAAAATTTAAACATTATATTTTTAAGCAGAATTAACTAGCTATTATGTTACATTCTTACCTTAAAATTACAGCTAGTAGTTTAGAAAGAGTAAATCTATCTCCACTGTTACTTGGAAACACTGCAGCAAGAATTAAGGTAAAAAGTCCTGCAGGGAAAAAAGATACATCAGCTTTAATACTGTGGAAAGCAGCCTTTAAACTAAATGTTTATTTCAACAATACAGATTAAGTATAACCCTACTTATTTTAAACTAATAAGAGTTAAATTGAGCATTCAGAGTAACATTATGACCTCATCATAATCAAGCATGTGTGCTCAAGTTATTTTTACAGCTTCAAAAATACTTTTTCTCTCCCAGATTTGGAAGGTGATTCAATTTTTAAAATAAAACATCTTTCATTGGGTAAATTATGGTTCTGAAAAAAGCAATTACATTTAGCCAAAGGGTCCAGAAAAAGATCTTCAGAAAGAATATGTGAAAGGAATGACAACCACAATACAAAAAAACAGCCCATCAAACTTTAATATGTTGTTATATAAAAAATGCCATAACATAGTCGAAGGAATGTAAACAGTACAAGGCCACAGCATAAAACTACAAACATTTATGTAGTTACAACACACTAATGTACATTATTAGAATGAATGTAATTTGTAATAAGATAAAAATGTGTGTATATGTACATACACATATAACAGAAAAAGGTTTCAAGTTATAATGTAAATTTTGAAGACAAATTTCTTACCAGAGGTTGAGGACAAGATATTAACTATAGCAACCTGTGTGTCCGAAAGTGCTTCTTGATATGACAAATTTGCCAGAAACCACTAAAGACAAAGAAAACAAAGTGAACCCAATTGAATGACATGCTTACATCTGTCACAGTTTATAGGACCCTCCTTTTTTTTTCTCCCCCTAAATATTTTATCATAAGAGCTTTTAAAAGTTGCTTTCTATTGAAAAATCACAAGCTCAAAAAAGAGGGCATTTACAATTAGATCTAAGATCATTGCTATTCAATTTCCCTTAAGAAATTAACAATAGCTCATTAAAATTAGTATTCAAGTTTTTTTTTAATGAGAGTAAAACTGAGTATCAACTTTAAAATTTGCTTTATCCAAACACTTCTAGCATTCTATTAAAGTTTATCTAAATCAAATTTGAATTTGGGGAAATTCTCCAATATTAAAATATGTACAGATAAATATAGCATGATGAGAAATCTACTCAACGAGATGATGCCTATGGGGATGGATCAAGGTAGCTACCAACTAGGTAGACTGATAGATAAAAAGACATTCATTTTGGAAATCTAAAAAAGTCCAATAAAAAATGTGAATTTGCTAGCTAATTATGATTATTTCTCTGATACTCAGTTTGGAGACACAATACAAAGAGTTCTCATAACTGGATATAATTTAAGGAAGTTTTCCAGTTTGAGGGTTTTTTTTTCTTCTCTTAGGCTCATCCAGGCTAGGATATTCTTATATCCTCTATACTGTGCCTAATTTAAGGAATAAGAAGTAAGACTTCTTTTTGATGAAGCCTGATGTGTGTGTTGGGGGCAGGTGTTCCAAAATTCATTTATTTTTACTGCTATTAGATATCCTAATGCCTATTATCACAACTCATCCATTTTTCTGTTAATGGATATTTTTTGACTATTTCAAACAATGATACTATGAACATTCTAGTGCATGCCTCTGGGTACATATGTGCATGAGTGCATATATATACTAAGAAGCAGACTGCTGGATCAAAGTCAATTAACTCCTCTCTGTTTTTGGCATCACTGTTACTTCGACATTCATATTCCACTGAAGAACGAATGTCCTCTTAAGAAAGGTACACCTCTTGGGGCGCCTGGGTGGCGCGGTCGGTTAAGCGTCCGACTTCAGCCAGGTCACGATCTCGCGGTCCGGGAGTTCGAGCCCCGCGTCAGGCTCTGGGCTGATGGCTCGGAGCCTGGAGCCTGTTTCCGATTCTGTGTCTCCCTCTCTCTCTGCCCCTCCCCCGTTCATGCTCTGTCTCTCTCTGTCCCAAAAATAAATAAACGTTGAAAAAAAAATTTAAAAAAAAAAAAAAAAAAAAAAAAAAAAAAAAAAAAAGAAAGGTACACCTCTTGATCTCTCTCAGAACTTTTAGTTACGTGAGTACTATAATTATTAGCATACACATTTCAGCGAAGCAACAAAGGCATATCTTAGACCACTGCTAGAAGGCAGCAGATAGCTGAGTCTAGTAGATTCATGTAGTCTACACTGTACTCAAAGTGAAAGCCAAACTATAGCAAAGTGATTCTGACACCATCTGTAGTTCTCTGACTCCCTAGATAATTTCACTTGACTTTCTAAACGAGAAAATGAGGTAACAATTGCTAAGATGAACAATATCAAACATATATGGCAATAAAGGCCACAATCTGCTTGTGGTTCAAGTGCTAGAAAAGTAAGATTCTACTCTTAATTATCTTTTGGAGATCTGTCTGCAAGAACCGATAAAACTTACAGGGTGATCATGAGCTTTCTGGACCCACTTTCCTTACCACTTTAACACATAAATACTCATTTTCCAGACAATCTCACTGTCTCTGCTAATACAAGATACAGAAATAAAAACAGATCACTTAGGTAGCAGCCATTCAAAACTCCTAAGAATTCATCATGAGTTATAAATAAACTCTTTCTAGAAAGACCTTCCTATTCTTAACCTCTCCCCATTCTCTGGCTTTCAAATCCAACGCACTCTTATCACAAAAGAAGATTCATCTCAATTACCCTCCAATAAAAATTAACCTTACAGTGTTTCACTTTATTATTCCAGAGTTGAGGACAACCACTTACTAATAAAATAATCTATCACAAATAAGTCATATATTTCATTATTTCATGAGTGATAAGTTATTTTAAAATTATCATAAAAGGTACTCTAGATAAGTACTATATGACCCAAATTATATCCTACAGAGAAAAATTAAAACACCACAAGTCCTCATGAGACAAAAGACATACAAGGTGGACTGGCAAATACAGTAATCACTAACTCCTTCTGTTCTGCACTGTACATTAGCCACTAGCCACATGTAGCTACTGAGGAACTGAAAAGTAGCTAGCCTGAACTGAAATGTTTTGCAACTAAAACTGAAAAACTGAAGTTGAAAAGAAATAGAAACTTAAATAAAAATAGAAATTTAAATGAAATTGAAATGCTTAGAAGATTTTAGTACAGAAAAAGAATATAAACTATCTCAATCTTACACTGATAACATGTTAAAATATTTTATACATGGTGCATTAAATAAAAATATAGTATTAAAATTAACTTTACTTGTTTCTCTTAACTTGATTTCTCTTTAAAAAATTTTTAAAATATCATTTAAAAAATTTGGGGGGTGCCTGGGTGGCTCAGTCAGTCAAGCATCCAACTTCAGCTCACATCATGATCTCAGGGTTTGTAGGTTCAAGCCCCACATCGGGCTCTGTGCTAACAGGTGACAGCCTGAAGCCTGCTTTGGATTCTGTGTCTCCCTCTCTCTCTGCCCCTCCCCAGCTCATGCTTTGTCTGTCTGTCTCTCTCTTTCTCTCTCTCAAAAATAAATAAACATTTTAATTTTTTTTAAATTTTTTCTAATTGTAGAAAATTCAAAAATACATAGGACAACCACATTTCAGGCTCATATTATATTTGTATTGAATAGCACTGCTCTAAACCTTATCAAAGCTTATCACTCTCTTAAATAAGGTTTCCAAAAAGCTTTATTATTCTTTCTATAGAAATGTCTTTACTAAATACTAACATAGCTTTCTAGGCTTGTAACTTATTTAGGTTTTATTTTATTCTATTCTATTCTATTCTATTCTATTCTTCTATTTTATTTTAAAGACTACCAAAAGTGGAAACCACCCAAATGCAGATCAACAGATAAATAAACAAAACATGGTATATCCATACAATGAAATAGTATTCATCCTTTAAAAGGAAGAATGTTCTGGGGTACCTGGGTGGCTCAGTCAGTTAAGCATCCAACTCTTGATTTCGGCTCAGGTGATGATTTCATGGTTCCTGAGTTCAAACTCTGCCTTGGGCTCCACACTGACAGTGTGGAGGCCTGCTTGGGATCCTCTCTCTGCCCTTCTCTCTCTGCCCTTCCCCCAGGCATGTGTGCATTCTCTCTCTCTCTCTCAAAACAAATAAACTTAAAAAAAAATTAAAAGGAAGAAAGTTCTGACACATGCTATGAGGATGAACCTTGAAGACTTTATGCTGAGGTAAGCCAGTCATAAAAGCAAAAACAGTATATGATTCCATTCATACAAGGTACTTAAGAGTGGTCAAATTCATAGTGACAGAAAGTAGAATGGTGCTTGTCAGAGGCTGGGGAAGATAATAAAGGGGACTTATTTAATGGATATAGAATTTCAGTTTTACACAATGAAAAATGTTCTGTTGATAGATGGTGGTGGTTGTACAACGATGTGAACGTACTTAATGCCACTAAAGCTATAAACACTTAAAAATGGTTAGAATGAAAAAAAAAGGTTAAAATGGCAAATGTATAGCACATATATTTCATCACAATTTTTAAAAGGTTTTTTATATGCACATATCTATCTGTATATAAACCTGCTACATGGAATAGTACCTATGTAATGTATTTAATCTATGTAATACATTCTCTCAGAGTCATGAGTTGGAAAATTGCTTTATCCAAAGAAGGGAAATACAGTATTTCTTTTTAATAGGCAATAAGTTGTGTAATTCATGAGGTTTTCCTATTTGCCTTTCCTTTTACCAATTTGCCTAGGGATAAACTGTGTGCTCATTTGAAGTAGCTTTCTTCCTTTAAATTGAAGTTCCTGATATAATCATCCTATTCCACAACCAGCTCCCCCCCTAAACAGACACACACACATACACACATACACACACACACACACACACACACACACACACACACACACTACCCATTTAATCTGGCTCTTATCTTTCCCTCTTTTTTTTTAAAGTGTATATATTTATTCTGAGAGAGACCATGAGCAAGGGAGGGGCAGAGAGACAGAGAGAGAGAATCCCAAGCAGGCTCCATGATGTCAGCACAGAGCCCAGTGTGAGGCCCAGTCTCATGAAGTGTGAGATAGTGACCTGAGGCAAAATCAAGAGTTGGACATTTAACCAACTGAGCCACCCAGGTTTAACTTTTACTATATAGATGCTTTTATTATTCTCCACCTCAAGTCTCATTTGAAAATTAGGTAACATATAATTAATAAATCTTAGTCTTGCCTTACATTCTTTTAAAATAAGCAAACATTTGGAAATCCATATTAACAACATAATCCAAATGTATGAGCCTTACATTCTTTTAAAATAAGCAAACATTTGGAAATTCATATTAACAGCATAATACAAATGTATGAGCTTTTTAGTATGTATGTAATTATCATAACTCACAAAGATTTTCTGATTTGCACTGCTGAATATATTAAAGTAACACTCAACTAGATGTTATCCAGGAAGAGGATAGAAAAAAGTGGGCTACGCAATGAGGCAAAACTGGGAAGTAAAAAAAATCTTATAATCAGGCTAATGATATTGACATTAGCATGCATTATCTAGTGTTTAAAAAAGTTCAATATAAATTTAAATCTTATAGGCTCATACTAAAGAACCTTGGATTAGGCTGCTTCCAATGACATACACAGCAAAGAGCAATGAAATTCATTATTAAATTCTAAACTCCAGAGTTTTCACTAACTCAGACAAGTAATCCCAGCTTATTCAAAAAGAGTATTTGCTACACGATTGTTCTATCATGAAATCTTAAGCACATTTTTCAGTTTCTATATTAATAAAGAAGCTATCAACAATACTACAAAAAATTCTGTAGAAATGTTTACTATGAGTAGTTGCTAAAATATTTGACCACATTTACATGAATTTATTATACAACCACCAAACCACTTTTTTGACAAAATCAATGCATATAGTAAACTCTTCTCTGGGTATTTATTAGCCCTTGTATACATCATAGTATAAAATAACTATTAATTATTCTGACCCTGAAGCAATGTCAAATTCCAAATATATACAGAAGTAGCTATAATGTTATAGTAATTACTGAATTCTCTGAGGTATGGCAAGCAATTATTGACTCTGATACTCAAATTCCCCAATGATGCCAGATAGCTGAGTTTAAAGTCACGATTAAGCAAACTAACAGTATTACACTTAAATAGCATACTGTTGGTATGTACACTGTCTTAAAATTCAAGTTCTAAACATATAATAAAGAGAAGACCTACCACAAAGCAAAAAAAAAAGCTAATTTTTGCTACTTGAGTTGCAGTAAGTTTCCCTACAGTTTTGAGTAAGGATTCTTGTTCTTTCACAGTAGGATGTGACATGCGAGACAGCTTGGCTTCCAATGCATGGCTTGATGGAAGCTGTCGAATCTCCATGATATTACTGAACCTTACACGAGACTTTTTGGGAGCTTAAAAGGAAAAGTACAATACAAAATCATTAAATGTCTCCCCTCACATCCAACAAAACCCATAAATTTTAATTTACTGATAAATGTGTATTCTTTAATCCATATATGATCAGACTTGGACAGCAAAGAAAAGCAGTTATATTATTAACTGGAGCAGCTCTGCTCAAAGGGTTAACAGGAAAATGGTTTTCATCTATAAAAATGTTTTAAAGGCTTTAAAATGAGACCAAATATTCAAACAAGGGTTCTGCAATTATGTACATATATTGCCTGGCCAGGATTATAGTATGGTTATTATTTTAGCATTTATTGTGTAACTTTACTTGGATTTTTCCTCATAGATACCCAATTTACGAGAATTATTTTCCTGGTCAAGCATGCGGAACACTCCTCTAGAGGTTCACTCTTTGCAAGAGAGTATTATGGATAAACACTGTCTTACACTGAAGCTGACATTCTTTGCACCATTCACAGATACAAGAAACTCATAATTTGCTATTAGGGGTGTTTAGTGGCATGGCTGAAGAGGACACTGTCCATTTGAAAATATATATATAATAAAACCATACAGATTTCTGATATTTTTAAATTATTTCTAGTTGAATTAATAAAACCTTCTAGACAAAACTTCTGGAAGACTACAGGCCAAGCCGACACCACATGGAAAAGAAGAAATGCCAGGTGATCCTAGTCAACCCACAAAATCACTAAGTTTGGGGATGGTTTAAATGAAACTAAAATTTCTTCCCATTTCTAAGTTATAAAATTCTAAATTTTGCTTACTTTTTTCAGTATCAATGTTTGTGTTCTCAGGTTTTTCACTTGGAATATCATGAAATTTCACAGGAACATACAAAGGTTCACTCTAGAATGTAACAAAAACAGAAACAAATATAAACAACAAATATAATAGTTGATATATTGTCTAAAATTTAAGATGAGAGTATACAGTCATATATACCGCTCAAAACGCAGCTGTTCACCACCATATTTACAGAGAATTTTCCAAAATATATTGGAACAGCATTGGTACATTATGATATTTAGCCTTTAAATGTTATAAAAACAGACCCCTTTCTCAAGCTAACAGATTATCTCCTATTCCTTTTCATGTATTCTTTTAACAAATACATGCTAAATTTCTACTATGTCAGAAACCGTTATAGATCATGGGGCTATAAAAGTGAAAGAAGACAAAGTCTCTGTCATCAATGATCATGTAGGTTAAAGGGGAAGGCAGACAATAAAGAGATAATGAAGTATATAATGTGTAAATATCTGCCAAATTATTTCCTCTTATTACTTAAAATTCAACTGAAGGTTAAGATTCCTAAAACTATTACAGGTTTAATGGACAGAGAAAAAAATGGCTACCACTTATCAGTTCCTGCAATGCACTAGACACCAAGTCCAGAGCAGTTAAACATATATTTCCCATTAGTCCTCATAACAACCTCATAAAATGGTATTTAAAAAAAACTTGGCGCACCTGGGTGGCTCAGGTGGTTGAGCATCTGATTCTTGATTTCAGCTCAGGTCATAATCTCACAGTTGTGGGATCAAACCCAGAGTTGGGCTCCAGGCTGAGCCTGCTTAGGATTCTCTCTCTCTAGCTCTCTCTCTGCCTCTCCCCACCCCACTCACCCCTCTCACTCACAAAATAAATAAATAAACATTAAAAAAATACTTTTATGGAAGCCGAGATATGAAATAATTAAGTGGTAGACAACAGAACTACCAGGTTTATCTAACCATGCGTTAAAGGTCTATGTTTTTAAATGGTTCTGAATTCTTCTGTTTTTACAAATGTTCTTTAAATGATCTATATTTAAGGCACAATTCTTTAACTAGGCTATTTCTTAAATTAACAGAAAATGTTTTAATTTCCCTTTAGCTCTTGGCATAGAACTCTGCCAATGAAAAATATTCAGTAAATGAAGAGGCAACAGGATCTTAAAAAAGACATAGTCTCTTCATTCACTAAACTTTTCATTACAGCATTTGGTCTAGAAAATTTTGACATATCCATCTCACAGATAACAGCAAAAATCAGTAGAAGAGTAGTTATAAGAATAGTCTGCCACCTCAACTCTTCCTTCTACGCTGATAGAGGCAACTGATATTAACCTTGCTGATTTTAAAGATCCCAGACAAAAGAAATGAGATTTTCTCTAAGCTTCATAAATTCTTTAGAGCATCTGGTAGCCTATCCTGCATACAACTACAGTTCTAAAAGGCAAACAATAATAAAGTCACCACACTAGTACTTTATAAACTGGTGTTAAACTTTAGAGTAACATTAAAATTTTTATAAGATAGAATGCCACATTTGGACCAATACATTTTACAGAAAGGCCTTAACAATGATCTACAAAAACCCAGATTTCTACATACTTTCTCTCCAACTAGATTATAAATGCTTAAAATAAGTGAATATGTTAATTACTTTACTGGTTCACTTATTATCTCTTTCCCCCTCCCCAAACACACACTCTCACACACTAGAACATAAGCTATATCTCTAGAGCCTAGAACAAGTGCTTAACAAATATTAAGTGCTCTTAAAATTTGTATAAAAATTTGTGGAATAAATAATCTGCTTATATATTGTCAGTGTCCAGCAAATATATTTGTTTCTAAGTGATAATAATAATGAACACAAAGTGACAAAGTTAGTAAGAAACAAAGGACAAAGGACTGTCCCTTAGTATTTTCACTCCATAACCAATATACTCTTCCCCTCCCTCTTTAGAAGGTGGAATTGCTTACTTCTAGGTCCCAGGAAACAAAGTACTAAGTTACAATTCTTATGGAAGGCACCCAGTTTTAAGATATATCTATATCTTAATATAGTGGTGCTATAAAGCTATTTTAGTCCTTCCTGTCATGGCTCAATTCCACCCATTCCACTTCTGATGAGAAAAAAAGCACTTACCAAAGAACTATTCATAGTTGTATCTGTTGTGCAAGCAGCAAAGTACCCTTCAGCATCTGCAAACTACAGATAATGGGACACAAAATACGATTAAACTCATGTTATAAAGTAAGGCTGCTGTCATTCACAGCTCAAAGGAACAGAATCAAGAATCCAGAGTAGACCTTTAAGAGTATAATTATTAATAAAAATAGCAGCTAATGCCAAGTATTCAATCATGCAAGGTAGGTATTATCAACTTCATTTTACTGATGAAGAAACTGAAGCTGAGAGATTTCATCTAAGTGACAGAGCCAGGATTAAAATTCAAGTCAGTCTAAATACAAAACTTACAACCTTTTCACAATACTATTATAACATTTCAGATTGGCAAGAAAAGGACAGGTGGGTTAGTGAAAAAGACAAAAAACATCTTAGTGTTACACTGATAACAGTATTAATACCAAGAACCCCCTAAATGGATCTCAGGGCCTGGACTGCACTTGGGAGAACTCTGGGCTAGTGCTGCAGAAGCATGCTTTTATTCATACCCACAGCTACCCTATTATCTCTGCTTAAAGTCTGAAGAAGTTAAATAACTTGCTCAAGGTCAACAATAAGCAAATGACAGAACAAGATTCAAACACCAAAGCCCAGGCTCTTAAAAGAATTCTTAAGTGAATAAGAAGGAGTCAATGTAGAAAAATAAACAAGATATAGACAACTCAAAAAGAATTCTATTACACAACAAATAAAAGAAAAAGCTACCAAAAGCAGGCAGATTAAACAAAGTATCACTGTTCACCTGTCAAATTAATAAATGTTGGGGTTTGGTAAGGATTCAATCACATGCATTGCTAACAGTGATATGAAATATAGACAGTAATTTAGCAGTAAGAAGCAAAAGCCTGAAAAATGGCATTAGTTTTTTATCCAGCAATTAGGCTTTGCAAAATTTATCCTAATAACTACAGATGTGTATAAAAAATATTCCTATTTATTTACATCAAAAGAGAAAGTGAAAACAACCTAATTATCAAGGAACAGTTAAATAAAATAGAAAAGATAATAACAAATGTTTATTTATTGGCCTGGGAAAGTGTTTATGATATATTGTTACATGGAAGGCAAAATCAGGTTAGACAATGATATTAAACTTATTTCTACTATAATTTTAAATATATTCACATAAATACACAGCTCTAGAAAGTATCAAACATATATAGTGGTGTTAGAATGGTGAGATTATGGACAGACTATTCTTGTTCTTCTTATTACCATAATTTGTCTTCAACAATAAACATTCATCACTACTATAAAAAAAAACATTAAAAAATGTTCTAGGAATACTACATTATTGTTCATGATATACCACTAAGAACAGAAAGCCAGTTGTAAAACAGGACATAATGGTACAATTCCAATTTATAAAATATAAAATGAAAATACATGAAAAAGAATGGCAGGATATATGCCAAAATACTCTGGGGTTATTCTGTGAATGTTGGAATTACTTATTTTCTTCTTTTTGTCCCTCTGTATTTTCTAAATTTTCAATAATGTGCATGTATTATATACACATAACATATTCCTACATGTAATACTACAATGTATACACATTTCTATAATGTACATTACCTTTGCAAAGTAAAAAATAGAACGTGTTCATTAGAAAAGACAATAAATAATACTAGTCTAATGCACAAAAAATAATACACATGAAAAAAATAAAAGAGAAAGAAAGTATTTGGAAAGAGTGGGGAATGGGAGTTAGTTATTATTTAATGGATAGAGTTTCTGTTCGGGATAATGAAGAAGTTCTGGAGATGGATAGTGGTGATGGCTGCACAGCAAAGAGAATATATATTTAATGCCACCGAGCATTTAAAATGTTCATTATATGACACTATACATTTATTTTTATTTTTTAATTTATTTTTGGGGGAGAGGGAGAGAGAGAGAGAGAGAGAGAGAGAGAGAGAGAGAGAGAATGAGGGGAGGGGCAGAGAGAGAGCAGGAACAGAGGATCTGAAGCAGACTCCGTGCTGACAGCAATGAGCCTGATGCAGGGCTCAAATCCACAAACTGTGAGATCATGACCTAAGCCAAAGTGGGACGTTCAACCAGCTGAGCCACCAAAGTGTCTCTATGCCACTATACATTTAAAAATGGTTAAAATTGTAAATTTTATGCCATCTATATCTAACTACAATAAAAAAGGCGGGGGGGGGGAGAAAAGGGGCTAAAATGGTAAATCTGATGTCATGCATATTCTATCACAATTTTAAAAGAAGAGAAAAGGAGAGAGATGGGAAAAAGAAGAGAATGTAAGAGGCAGTTTAATATTCTTCACTCTCAAAAATTCAGTGTCTACTTCTACAAGGAAGATACATCACTATATAAACTGCCATTTCTCTCAACTCCATGAATCAGCACATTATGTGCTGATTATCAATGAAAGAATGTAATTTGGTTAGCCAAACATCTGAAACATGGCCTAAATATGCTATTCTCATTTCAATAAATAAAACCTTGAATTACTTCATTTCTACAATCAACTTTACCACTAATTAGATGCTATTCAACCCATGTGCAAATGACCAAAGACTCCAGATATTCTTCTTACTCCTCACTTTCATCTTCATCTCCACATTAATTGATCTGGGCCAGCTCGATAATTTTTAACAACTCAAAGGATGTTATGAGGTAACAGCAAGAAAGTGATTATGCACCTTTGATTTCTCATAAGATATTTTGATACCAGGTTGATTAGAAGAAGAATTTAAAATTTTGGACAAAAGTCAGTTTCTCTTATGCTATTTTCATTCATTTTAACAACTTGAAATTTGACAGTCCTTTGAAACACTACTAACTTTACACTTTGAAAAAATAAATCCCCTCTCCAACAAGTACTTAAAATTTAAAACTTACAAAAGCAGCATGCTTTCCTCGAAATCCTCTTGTACACTGTTGTCTCCATGGCTTCCAAATAATAAAGCCCAAAAGGTATAGAACAAACATAGATGTTTTTGCAAAGGTGCTGAAGAACGGCTTGTTGTACTGAGTAAAAACATACTGTAGAGGAAAAATTTACAGAAACTATGAAATGACTTTAAACCTTATTACTTATCTCTAATAAAATAAGCCTATTACATGATTTTTAACTCTAGAAGTTCAAGTGAAACAGAAAATCAAAAAGGATTATGAAAATATTTTATACTCACTTCTAAATATTGTATTTGCTTATATACAAAGAATATTCCCAAACAAAACAGCAACAACTTCCAAAAAAAATGTTCTGTTCAACATTCATCAAAAACCTACTATGCAAGAAAGAGTACTTGTGCTAAAGGCTAAGGAAAAATAAGACAGCCTTTCTTTTCATATATTTATGAAAAGAACAGCATAATGTGTTAAGTACCACAATAGGGGTATACAGGTACCATGGAATTACCAAAGGGAGACAGACCATTTTGAGGATTATGGAAGTTTCCTAAGAGAAGCTATTCTTGAGCTGAGTGTGGGGGACTGAATAATAGCCCAGAGGAAACAGCATAAAGGAAGGTAATAAAGCAGAATAGTGTATGAATAAAATTGCATGAAGTTTAATAGTTAGGAAATTATATAAAACCTGTCACCTTCATTTAACTTAGAACTCATGATTTTCTTGTTTCCTAAAAAAATATTCCTAGTTATGTATACTGAAAGGCCTGGAAAAAATGACCCAGGAGGAGTAAGCACCTATAGAATCCTGATGGTAATCTGTATTATCTTGCACTAAAAGAAACCATGGGTTCTTAAAGAAATGACCAAATCCAAGTATGGAGCAGGAAAAGTACCAGATGAGCCTGGGGCATCTTGCACCAGAAAACAAATAGGATGTTAAAGATTAATAGGATCATACTGAAAGGACAGTAGAGCCAATTTGAAGGGGCCCCCACTGGTCAAAGATAGGACAGCTTAAGCATAAAACGGAGTAACTACAATTGTCTGAAACACAGTAAATATACAAAAATCCATGAATGTATAATGATACTCTATGGTTACTAATGGAAGTTGCTAAGCAACATTACTCTAAAATGAACAAAAGAAAAGAATCAAGATTTATTCAACCCTTCCTATATGAACCATGTTTCAGGATAACCACATAGTAGTTACAGAAAGCTCTCCGTAAAGAATTCCAGCTAATAAATGCAGAAGTAATGACCCTTAGAAAAATCATCATTTTACAACCCCTAAATGAAATAGTCCATCAAGAGAATAATCATATGGATAACTGACTACTACCTAAAGGTTGGTAAGAAATTTTACAGTGCCAAAGTTGGCATCACCCAAAGTAAGACTTGCAGCCATTTGTGACTCATGTGTTATCACGGGAAGTACCCAGTTCCACCAAGGTATTTTTCCCGAAAAACTGAACCTGAATCAAATCAAGACTTAACCTAAGTACCATTTTACAGGAAGTAAGAGAAAAGGAGGAGCAAGTTAAATGACACCCCAAGGAAACAATCAGCAAAATTTGGAATGTGTGTTATGAAGTGAATATGTATGTCTTCCCCAAGTTCATATGTTAAAATCCTAACCCTTAATGTGATGGTATTTGGAGGTGAGGCTTTTGGAGATAACTAAGGACAGAACCCTCATGGATGGAATTAGTGCCTTATAAAGACACCACAGAATGCTGCCCTTTCTGCCTTGAGAGGACACAGTGAGAACACTGCCACCTAAGATCCAGGAAGCATATCCTCCCCAGACACTGCATCTGCCAGTGCCTTGATCTTGAGCTCTCCAGGCCACAGATGTGAGAAATAAATGTTTGTTGTCTGAGTCACCCAGGCTAATGGCAGTCTTGTTGTGATACCCAGAATGTGATATATCCTATAGGAAAAATGATCCAGCTTTTCCAACAAATTAATAGCATGATTTTTAAAAAAGGCAGGGGTGGGGGGGTACAGTTAAGGAACAAAAGTGAATTAAAAGCAATTTGAATATGGATCAGGTACCAGATGATTTTAAGAAATTATAATTTTGTTAGATATGTTAATGGCAGAGTGATCATATTTTTAAAAATTAGGACCTTTCAGTTTGAGGTGAATATGAAAAAATTTATAGGTGAAAGGATAAGTGGCTAGAATGTGCTTTAAAATAGTCCAGGAAAACATGTCTGGGAGGTTGATAAGAGAAGATTGGCAAAATTTGATAGTTGTTAGGTATATGAAGATCCATTATACCATTCTCTCTACTTTGTAGATGTTAGAAAATTTTTATAATACAAAGATTGATTTTCTTGTTGAAATACACAATATATCTCAAAAGTTTAATGAGCATATTTGGCTGAAAAATTAGACACATCATATATGCTCTTGGATAACAAAATTATAAAATATCCTCTTATCAACAGATTGGAATTACTTAAATTATAATTTGATCAGGTCCTCTTCTGTCCTAAATTTTATTACCAGATAAATAAAAATAAAACCATTTATTTAAAACTAAAATAAATTTTTAAAGATAGGCTTAGTTCCCTGTCAACATTAAAGAGATTTCTTTGTGGTTAAACTACAGAATGTTAATCTAAAAAAAAAAAAAAAAAAGTTATAGAAGAGTGAAAAATAAATGGCTGTTGTATTCCAGAGCCTACTTCCAAAACAGCTAAAAATTTATTTATTCATTGCCTACAATGCCAATATCAATTATTTACTTAGCTATGATGTGAGATGACCAGCAGTAGCAAACTGCTTTTTTTTCACATTTAAGTTGATTTTATAAATGCTAGTTTCCTTTTGTATATTAGCCTTAAGACTGCAACATGTAAGTTGAAAAGTAATTTCTGAAAGTGAAACTTCTTTATAAAAAGCATGTCTTTTTATAGAGATTAACTAAACAAATAAAAATAACTACATATATAATTAGAAAGAAAAACTACTTTGTGCACTCAAAATAACACATTACTATCACGAGTACTCTGATAAAGGCAAAATAAAATTTAACTGAATGCGCTGTGTACCATGTATTTTACAATGTTTGAATCGGCAAATGTATAACTGTGCATGCACTCATGCATATGCACAATAATGAAAACTCTGATCACTTTCACTCATTTGTCCAAAAGCATTCTTACTATCCACTAAATGGTGACAAATGGTTTTGCATCCTAGATACTTGTTCCACTAGAAAATATATTTATAAACAACAGCAAAAACCCTGAATTTACAAGAAAACAGCAGATACATTATTCAAATATTAAGAAAACATGCACATAGTCTCATTTTTTTTAAATAACTCTCTAGAAGACAGATGAAAACTCTACGATACAAAAAAGAGTATCTTTTGTTTCAACTTGAATTGACACGAATTCACTTATCAAAGAAAATATAAGTAATTCAACATTCAAAATACTGCTTTTTAAAAAAAATATTTTTATGTTTATTTTATTTTTGAAGGAGAGACAGAGCATGAGCAGGGCAGGGGCAGAGAAAGAGGGTGACCCCGAATCTGAAGCAGGCTCCAGGATCCAAAATGTCAGCACAGAGCCGGAAGCGGGGCTGGAACTCCCAAACCGTGAGATCATGACCTGAGACGAAGTTGGATGCTTAAAGGACTGAGCCACCCAGGCACCCCCAAAATAGTGCTTGAAGTAAGCACGAGAGATAGAAATGATTAGAGAGATACTGCAGATTGACAGCAGCATTATTAGAATGCAACATCATTCCTACACAAGAATTACATACCGAAGTAAGTTCTGAGGATGCGACCCATATCACATCAACAAGTAGGAGAATAACAATCCCAAGAGCCATTCTCCTGCGCTGGGTGAAACCACTGCTCTGGGAATTCATCCGGTTCATGATAAATACACACACCATCTGCAGTCTGTTTTGTAGAAAATACAGATCCCATTAGAGAAGATTTCGAAAAATAACCATAGAAAATGAGAAATTAGCGTAAGAGAAACAAACATCACTTGTTAGCTAAGGTTCAGTTTGAAGGTCACACGGTAAATTAAAAGTTGGATTTACCTTACTTTGAAGGCCTTTCTGAGATCTTCAACAGCAATGCCTGAAAACTTGGCAGATCTGAGTCTAAAAGGAGGTAAAGAACTCAGCGCACCTAAAAACAACCATAAAATGATGATTACGAAAACATCAACGACTCAAAATAAGGTTCATCACATCTTTTTTAACTCTTAAAATTCAAAATGAACAAATGAAAAGAAAAATACCTAAGTGTGTTAAATACAATTGACACTATTCTCTAGCCTCTAATGGTATTCACTGTATATTTCAAATTATATTCAGAAACGTACACAGTACAGAAAAAAAAAAAGGCCAGTATTCAACAAACGGCAGTATTTAACAATAGTTAACTACTGGTAAATAGCTCCTCCAAGTTTCGTAAATACACAACTCTATTCGCCTCTCCCTACAGAGGAATCCACCACAGGGGGCAAGGTCTAGACTCGCGCCTGTTTCTGAGTGTCTCCTCGGTCCCCTGTCTCTTGGCAGGGGAGTTTGATTATTTGAGAGGAAGTGATTTGTTTTGAGTCTTGAGGGCACGTTTCCAAACGCCTCACGTGGTAGAAGGGGAGGATACTCCACGCTCCCGCACCCACCCCTGCCTGTCACCGCATCTACTTTCTTTAGATCGAAAGAGAAATTCACGAGACGAGTGAGGAAACAGCTGTTAAAGGGAATCCTCTTCCTTTGAGGGGAAAAAAACCACAAAAGTTAAGCCGGTGACGCCTCCTCAGGGAGTGAGAAAAAGCCCGGAGGCGGCGCTCGAGCAGCTCCCACTAGTAACTGAGTCCTCACCAGGCTCACACGCCCCTGTCAGCCTTCCCCTCACGCCGCCCCTCGGAGACCAGTACCATTTCGGCCAGGGCGCTCCGATCGCCACCAACAGCTGGGGGTGGGGCCGTTCGTGGACACTCGGTGCCGGTTTGGGCGCAGGTTGATTTCGCGGCCCTCCCCTGCCTGCCTACCTGGCCTTCCTGCCCCGCGATGGTGTCGTGGCGGCACCATGAGCGGCCTCGGCCCGGACCCGCCGCCGCCCAGCGCCACGGCCGCGGCCTCGGACTCACAGAGCTGTCGCGGCGCCTGACATTGCGCTGCGCTGGAGGCCCAGCACCTGAAGCCGCGGTGTCCCTCGGGGCGAGGCTGCGGACGCCACCCAGCCCCACTCGGCCCAGAAGGGCGGGAGTGGGCGAGGGGAAGGGACCGCTCAGGCAGCGATGGCCGCGGAGGCCCGAAGCTGGACCCCGGCCACGCCCCCAGCCGGCCAGCCTGCCCCGCCGCCCCGCCCCGCCCCCCCAGCCCGACGGCGGCGGCGCTGACATTACGTCACGGCGGCGCGACGGCCCACCGCGCGTGGGCGCGTCTCCAAGGTGACTTGGCAGCTTGGAGCGGAGTACTACAGGTTGCAAGGGCGCGGAGCTCGAAGACCATTCCGTGACGCTGGGGAGGAGCGGAGATAGAAGAAGTAAAGCAGGGTGTGGTGGAAGAAGAGGGAAGCAGGCGTGGGTGGCTGGGGCAGAATGAAGGACGAGGGAGGTGGCCGAGGCTCCACATGGCCCCGCCCTAGAACCAAAGCTAGCAGCTCCGTTTCCTAGAGTTGGAGAGGACCTAAAAGCAAAGTGGCTTGGCAGAACTTTTGCTTTCTGGAACCTTTTGTGTGTAAAACTAGATCCCAGTTCTCGGAGGTACAAGCTGTGTCCCTAGGGGAAAACTACTTCACCTCCTTGGCTCTCAGTTTTCTCATATGATGAGAAAATGATGGCACCTGCCTCATCTGTTTATGTATATCTACACACTTGTGTGTATACACACACACACACACACACACACACACACACACACACATATACATATGCATGCCAGGATTACATTAGTTTACAAATGTGAAGGGCTTAGATCAATTCATGGCTCATGGAACTCCACAAATGTAAATAGTAAGCTGTATAGATTTTTTTCTTAACTATCTTTTGACTATCCCATAAAAAATGCTTGACCAACGTCCTAATTTGTATTTAGAAAAGAAAAACAAGACTAAAGGGTTCTGTAATTTAACTGGAGTTATCCACCACCAGTGCGTTTTTAACATCTTCAAGTGCAATAGTAAGAAATAGGAAGAATTTAACTTTCTTGCCGTAGTGACAATATACTACATTTTTTAATTCTTTTAAATCTTTTGTTTCACTGAAATTACATATTCAGATGACTAATGAAACAATATCAATGGACATTTTTTGTGTTGCTCAACCAGTTTCTAATAAATGATCAGTATCAAGCACCTCTAATGAATTATTCAGAAACCTGTCATTGAGAGTTGGAAAAATCTTAACCATGTTCTTAAAATTACTACTTAGGGGAAATGTGGTTGCATATAGTAAGTAATATAATCAGCACCCTTTTTATTCTTTTCTTTAACATTCTTTAGGGTGACAAGCTCATTATATGCTACATTTATAATATACAGACTGAAAAAATAATAATATAAATACCTCTGAGTATCTAAGGATCATGAAAACTTCTAATTCTTAATCTGACCACAATTTGTTTACTAATCTTGAGGATGATTCTACTCTCAATTTGGCCTCAGTTCTCCATGTGTAAACATAGGGAGGCAGTTGGTTTTTTCTTAATTAAATAATGCAAATGATAGTACTTTGTAAATGTATGTAAATGCAGGTTACCATTATTACCACCTGTTTCCGCAGCATCTGCTAAAGGACAATGCTGTGATACTCTTGTGATAGTGAAAATACGGTTAATTCTAGACCAGCTGTCTTCAAGCAGTCTCCAACCCTAGGTTAATCGTCCATTAATGTATTTCCCCAGTTCCCTCTGAAGGAGATTCCACTGTATTGCTCTGTGACAACAGATTCTAGTGTGATTTCTGTGCTGTGATACCATCTTAATTTCAGGCATTGCTTTCTTTGGACCCCAAGTATATATCTTGGATAATATATACTCAAGGATAAGTCCTCAGTAACTTCAAAATCTCACACCAAATACCAACTGTCTACATTTTCATATATAAGTTCCACAAGAGCAAGGATTTTTGTCAATATCATTCTCCATATATCCTCACCATCTAGAACAATACCTAGGACAGAGTTGGCAGTAATATCTGTTGACTGAACTTGAACTTCCTGTAGTCTCTTGACCTTTATACCTAATTTTCCCAAGTCTCCATTTCTGTCAGTTGGTACCACCTTTATTCTAGTCTCACAGGACTAAACGGTTAACTTATTAATTTCCTTTTTTACTCTTCAAAGTTGATCACTCTTCACTGAGATCTCACAAAAGTAGACCCTTAAAATTCATCAGGTATTAAGCCTGACACCTTCAAAAAAACCCACCAGAAATGTAGAGTGTAATTTCTCCCACAAAATACATATGTCACAATATGAGTACGAAAACAAAGTTGTGTATGTACAGAGCAGCCACTAGCTAACTCTCCTGTGCACCAGCCTCAAAGACTACAATTCAATTCAAGCTCTAGTAAAATTATACATGACTAGGAGTTACTGATCAAATCCTGGCCATTTTGGGCCAGTTGTCGCAGAGATTGTGGTTGGCTTTCTGGACTGACTGCTGCAATGGTTGTGGGTCAGAGTTCTATTTTTATATATGCTCTGGTCTTTGTCCCTTTGTATTTTCAGTCTCACAAAAGTCTATGTATCTTTCTATTCTCTGAAGTAGCTACCAGCATGCTGGGCATATAGCTCAATAAATATTTGATTTTATTTGCTTCCAAGACATAGTTTAATGGATTGAGGTTTGCAATTAAACAAATTGTGGTATAGAAAAGACTGCTTTTGAATGTGTCCCTTACTGAATTTTATGGGGTAAATCATATGCTTCAGGGAAAGTCATAAACTTGGGAGGTTCTGAGGTATCTCAGGTACTGGGGTTTATTGAATACAACCAAGTCTTAGATTTTAAAGGGTTTAAAGGCAGGTTAGATGAGCAAAATATCAACACAAATTTGACTAAAAGTTCCAAATGTACATAGAATAGACATGCCAAGTCAGTGCTTGATTGATGATCATTCATTGCCATGTCTTTGAGGGCATGGATTAGAGTTCTGAAGGCATGATCACTTCAAACATCTAAGTAGAGAAGGCTTTAGGAACAGGTAGAATCTGAGTGATGTGTAGTGTAGTGTAGTGTGTAGTGATGTGTAGGATTTAATGAGGGAGCAGGGAGAAGAATGATATTTTTTTTTCCTAAGAGAGTAAAAGTCTGAGTGTAAGGGAGGAAAAATTATTTTTCCTTTTATCCCCCTAGGTTCTCCTGCTAAGACGGTGTAAAATTAGACTGATAAAAGACAGACTGATCAAATAAAAATAGTTTATTAACATGTACAACACTCATCATTCAGGAGAAACCTCAATGAAGAGTAACTCAAAGGGGTGGTTAGAACTTGGGCTAGTATAGGCTCTTAACAAGACAATAATTTGTAGAGAAATAACAAAACAACAGAGAGAGTTTTATTAAACTTTCAAGAGCACTAAACCAATGGAAGGTAAATATACGAGAGAAACTAATGGAATAAAGTTTGTGTTGGTTCATCTTGACACTGACCTTTCACCTTCTTCATGGCCATGAAACTTCCTATTAATGACAGTCCTCATTTTTCACAAATTTCTCCTTTTAGTCAGATAAGGGAAGCCTTGGGGAGACTTCTTTCTACATCTATTGATTCTCTTTTGTCTCCAGCTCAAAATAATCCTTATGCCAAAGTAGCATATTTTGGGATGGCATATTCTGGTCCCCTACGTGAGCAACAGTAAAAGGTGTGTCCAGAGGCAAGTTATAAAACTGATTGGGCAGAGCACAGCATGTATGTAGAGAAACAGTGGGAAATGAGACAGATCAGATGAGTTCTGATGTTGCAGCATGCTCTGGAAACTAGGTTAGAGAGTTTGGACTTTTATATATGATGGAAACTAAGAATTTTAAATAAGAGAGAAACACTTTTAGTAAATCAGAAATTACTGACTACCCACTTGACACTTACCAGTGTGGTAGTACTGTGGGGACATTGCATACAACGAGGAGCCTGCCTTCAAGAAATTCATGTTATAGGCAAAACTGACTATGTAATTAGGGCAAGTATTTGCTAAGCTAGGAAATACTGAATCTAAATGTGCCTCTCTAGTATCCCTTTAGCACTCTGTGCTAGCCACCAGATTGATGCTCATTTTGAAAAGGGTCTTACTTGAATATTACTTCCTTTTGTATCTTCCCGTTGAAAACATAATTGGCAAGGTACTAGACAAGAAACTAAAGGCCATCTAATTAATCGCGAGGAACTTAAAATGACATTGTCCATGCCCACCCTGTGCCTTCAACCAGCTGACCAGGCCCCGGCCAGCTGAGTGGCCCATGCCAGCAGGCTAGAGCATGGTAATGAGTTCTCTGAGAGCCATATCCACTTCCCTCCCAATGTGATCTTGACCTCAGCTTCTAACTTATTCTCGTATCCCCCACTTTGGCTTGTGCTCTGTTCCTGATACTTGATACTTGATAGCACTCATCCAGCACAGCATTGGATCTTTCCTCTCTTATCATTTGCACCAACAGCTGAGCTCCCATCTGCTGCTAGGCACTAAGTAAACGACTCAGACTGAGCTTCATAGTCCCTGGAACCCTTCCTCAACCCATGCAACCTATGAAGCCCATGTGGCCTTTGTACAGCCTGCGTTGCCTCAACTCCCAACTGAAAAGACTTGAAAGAAAAAACAGATTGAGGCTAAGACATGTGTAGCAGGTTGTTAGATGTGACTATTCTTGTCTTCTCCTGCTTTGAGCAGAGGCCTCAAAACACAGAATAAACAATAGGTAGCAAAGAGAGTCATTTTTTAAGGTGAGGTCTCAAACAGTCTGTGGGAGACTTATAAAGGGGGTGTCCAACTCCAGTTGTACCATTAGCACACCATTTGTATCCAAGCTGTATATGCAGACTAAGAATCCATGAAAGGATTCAAAATATGGGAAAATATTCGCTTGAAGAGAGTTGTCATGTAATCTGAATATCCCCATAGGGAATTGGGAGGTGTGCTTCTCTTCAAGCCAACCAAGGGGGCAGGCACATCAAGAGAGCATTCAAACGTCGTGGACATGGTATCTCAAGAGTAAGGAACACAAAGACTGGTGTCCAAATCTGAGAGTGACAGGATGCAGCTGCAGCCTGCAGAAGGCTTGCAGCTCTGACCGCAAGATGAGCAAAGGGAATTCTGATGGGAACGGCCTGTACTTTCAGATGAGGCAAAAGAAGGTGAGTTCCTCCTGGGCCAGAAAGGAACCCCATAGGAAGGAGCAATTTGGATAACTCTCTACACTAGGGCTGCCTAGAGGAATGGGGTGTTCCTAACAGAAAACTACTTGGGGGGGAAATTCTAAGTGGTCAAGCAGATGAGACAGCATATGCAAAGGCAACTATAGAAACCACATTTTCCACCAGAGGCATTCCAGGAGAATGAAGATCTGCATTTGGAATATACCATAGCAGTGATGTTCTGGTAAAGGTTTAACAACTAGATCTTCAGGAAAAGGATCCAGATTTGTAGCATTTCTGATTTACAAGATATAATTCCATGGCTCCAGACTCCCACCACAGCCAACTTCAGGCTACCCACATGACATCTGCGTGGCATTGGGAAAAGATGCAACGTAGAACACCATTATAAAGTACTTCCACCTTGCAGATGCAGTAGACATGAGTAAACTCAGGAACATAGATTGCAGTCAAATGCAGTTAAGTAGGAGGTGATAAGAATTTATTATCTTTTATTTTAAAACAATTGTAAGTTTATGTATAATTTAATTTTTAATGATGGCTAGGTTTAACAACCACCTAATATCCCTGACAATTGAACAATTAGCTCTTGCAAGTTGGTACAGGCAAATGAGTGTACCACTGTGCCATTCCCAGAAGTCACAAATGTCATAATGCCACCAAACCAGTCAAGACCTTTTCTGTTCCTCACCTGGCTTCATTCCTCTACCCAATCCCCTACCTGCAGAGGCATCAGACACAGCCTATGGAGTGGGGGAGAGGAAGTAGAGGAAGATGGGAAATAAACCAACCACACTTCCCTCCCAACCACATGCTTTCAGGCCTGAAATATATCCCTGAGTTGGCAGAGGGATGAAACTTAAATTGTATACGAGCTCAAATTACAAGATTATTAGACAAAAATGGGCTCTTTAATACCCAAAAATTTCCAGAAAAGCTAAACAACATGCCTATTATTTCATCCTCAGCAGCAAAAAACAGAGAAGGCATATTTATTAGGTAAAAAAAGCGAGAAAGAATACTCTTATTACCTGTTTGCATCCTGCAAAGTCTAGCTCATTCAATAAATATACTAATTATATATTGCTTTATAACAAACTTTCAGTTTCTGTGGGTCAGGAATTTGGGAGTGGCTTGGCTTAGTGGTTCTGGCTCAAGGTTTCTTCATGAGGCTGCAATCAAGATGGCAGCTGGGCTGCCATCACCTGAAGGCTGGAACAGGGCTGAAGGCTCTGCTTTTAAGATGGGAAACTCCCATGGCTAAGGACAGGAGGCCTCAGTTCCTCCCTTAGTGAACCTCTCTACAGACTACTTTAAGTGTCTTCATGACATGGTGGCTTGCTGGCTTCCTCCAGAGCAAGTAGTATGAGGGACAGCAAGGAAGAAACCACAGTGTCTTCTATGACCTAGCTCCTAGAGCAACTCCATCACTTTCACCATATTCTACTCATTAGAAACAGGTCACCAAGTCCAGCCCATATACTGGAGAGGTGGAAAGGATAGAAGGTGTGAGAATTAGGCTCCACCTTTGATAGAGGGAAGTATCAAATTTGTGGACATATTTTAAAACCACAACCAGTAAACATCTGAATAAACAACCACATGTATTTGATATAGTCAAGTTAACCCAAACCATTATGTACCCATTATTGAAGGTTTAACCGTGAATCCTTTTATCTATATGTAATAGGAGCTCTAGCTGGAGTCTAAGAGGCATTCGGAATTATCTGGGACTCATTGGCAGGCACATGAAGACCAAGGTTTTTCTTGAAAATGGCTCATCCTAAGAAAGAAAGAAGCCAGGAGCAAGTCTGTGGCCCTGTAAGAAAGTCTTGGTCCTCAGAGAAAAGGAGTAATGTTAAGTAAAATCTTATATTATTCTCATTTCTAGCATATCAGCCTCACTGAACACTAGCAGAAAGAAGTAACAGAGAAAGGGCTCTTCCTTTCAAAATTCTGTAAGAAATTGAGAAACAAGCAGCATTCTAAAAGAATAGAACAACACACAAAATGAGAACCACACAACCTTAATGCCATCAAAGTCATTTTTGAGGGTGCATAGCAGTGCAACAATGATGCTGAGAGGTAGAAGCCCTCTGTGGTGCCCCAAATGTAGTGGTTTCACCCAGTAAAAGAAAGCTCACTTACAGGTACACGCATGTTCATAGCAGCACTATTCACTGTGGCCCAAAGGGAGGCGACTTTAGTCCATTTAGGCTGCTATCACGAAATACCACAAACTGGGTAACTCATAAATAACAGAAATTTATTTCTCACAGTTCTGGAGGCTGGGAAGTTCAAAATGAAGGCACCAGCATGGTTGCATTTAAGTGAGGGCCCTTTTCCTAGTTCATAGACAGGACTGTGTCTCACTGCCCTCACATGGTCACTGATCTCACTGATCTCTCTCTGGAGCTGCTTTTGTAAGGCATGAATCCCATTCATTATGGTTTCATCCTCATGAATTAAGCACCATCCAAAAGAGAGAGAAGGCTCTTGTGTGAGCACATGTTTGGAGCATGTAGACTCCAGAAATCACTAGAGGGGTATAGGAGATCTTTCAGGGCATGAGGCCCAGCATTATGTATGTGTACGGATAAGAGTGCAAGCCAGTGAAACGAGAGATCTAGCTGATACTGTGAACTTGTACCCACTTGAAAGCCTGGGTGAATTCAGGTTATAAACCAAAGGTACTAAAAATAGTGTCCTGCTACAAGTTGTCCATGCTGGGTAGTTCATGTAGTAGGAGTTCAATTTGTCCAGGCCCCATTTGACTTTTGAGAGTCATCTGTCACATGGAGGCAGGCTTATGTTTTGCAATCATGAAAGAGTTCCTCTCCCCTTTGAGATTAATTAATTCATAAAAAGATTCAACTTACTAAGTCTAAAAAGGGAGACTTTTATACTTAGTGACCTAAAATGACTGAGCCCATTCCTTAAAAGCAGCTATTCTCCATCACCACTTTCATTCTCCTGGTTTGTACCCAAGAATGTGTGGGGGGCACAGAAAATGACCACATCACTAAGTTACCCCTAACCAAGTGAGAGGGTGTTTCCTAGGAAGTGATTCTTTTGAAGGGGAGTTGCTTCTGTGGCCAGAGTTACATCCCTGAGAAATTCTAAGATGGCTCTGGGACCTTTGCTTCAGACAAGACTTCAAGGACCTGGTTTTGCTTCTGGAGCTCACAAAAAATACATGTTAGTAAGTGAAGTTTATTCATAATGTTATAATTTTTAAATATTTAAGTGTGCCATTTTATGCATAGGACATCTTTTAGAAAGTGTTGCAATACATGTTTGTACTAATGTATATGTGTATATATATTATTATATATACATATACATATAATATATAATATATATGTATAATATATAATATATATATCACTTACACTAAATATTTTATACCGTAAGTTTATGATGTTATAATTCTTAGTAACTCTGAAGAACAAAATGTAGAACTATAACTCAAAACATAATTCTGCCAAGGTATTGTTTTCTATCATAGGCCCTCATAGGGCAATTGATCAAAAAGTATTTATTGATGTTCTCTTGAATGACCATTGCTAGACAATATGGGGCAAATATCCATCGGCTCTACAAATATTTATTGAGTGCCAACTGTGTTCCATCCTCTATTCAAGATACTGGACCATCTAAGAATGACCTTAACCTCAAGGTACCTAGAGATATAGCAATAAACAAAACAAATAAGGCCCTTATATTATGAAGTTTATTTTCTAGAAGGGAGAGGTACATAGATAAGCAAATATGGATTGTGATAAATGCTCAGAAGGAAGTAAACATGGAGACATGTTAGTAAGTAGGAAAGGCTCATTTCCAATAGATCTGTCAGGGAAGGCCCTAAGCAGATGACTTTGGTTCTAAAGACTGAGACTGAGCCAGTAATGGAGAACTGCAGTCTGTGGGGAGAGCAACCCCATGGAGGAATCAGCAGGTGGGTTTAAGAAAGACTAGGTGTAATCAAGCATCCGATCTTGGTTTCAGCTCACGTCCTGATATCATGGTTCATGGGTTCGAGGCTCCATGCTTCATGGAGCCTGCTTGGAATTCTCTCTCTCCTTCCTGTCTCTGCCCCTACCCTGCTCATTCTCTCTCTCAACATAAATAAATAAACTTTAAAAAAATCAAAACATTAAACAAAAAATAAAGAAGACCAGGTGTTCAACATGAACATGAGATGGGAGTGGCAAGTGGCAGCCCATGTGCAGAGTCCTGAGGCTCATAGTAAAAAGTTAAGATTCCCTTCTTAGTGTGATGGGAAGCCATTGATCAGTTTTAAGCAAGGAAGCGACAACATTCTGGGTGATGTTAAAAAAAGAAATTGCTCTGGCTGCCATAGGAAGCACACATAGGGAGTGGGTTAAGAGGAAGTGGAGAGATCAGAAGGTCACTGTGGGAGTCCTGAGACAATGGTGTCTCAGGCTTGATGAGAAGGCATGAAAATGTAGACAACTGGACAACCTTAAAATAGGTTTTAGAAACAGAACTTGCCGATGAATTGGATGTGGTATCGCCACCAAGAGTATTAAATATCTTCCCAACAGCACAATGTGCATATCTTCAGTGCCTCAGAGAGTCCCTGGAGCATATGCGCATATCTGTTGAGTGGGTAAAACTGGCTGAGCAGGTAGAAGGGTCGGAACTGAGCAAGAAATACAGAACAGTGTTGTCAAATCCTATCCTGTGCTATCTATGACAGCTGCTAGAAAATATCAAAGATAAAATCAGTGGTCAAGTGGGCAACTCCAAAGCATGAAATGGGATTAACAGGTGGCAAAGCAGAGTGCTGCTCCAAGCCAGGAAAAGGAGGGGAACCAACTAATGTAATGATAGGGTGTGGCAACCAGAACACTGTGCTGCAGGAGGTGGGGGGAGTATAAATCCTGCTGAAAATCTCCTTAATTTGCCTCCTAGAAGATGCACTTAAATCTTCGATCTCTCTCTCTTTTTTTAAGTAGTGAGCTATCATTTATGTGGATATTGTTAGGCCAGATGTTAAAAGCTGAATCTTGCAAAATCTAAAATACCTGAAGTGTTGCTTCACCTTCCAAAAATCCTCTGTGTTGTGCTTTCAAGGGTTTTAAACTGCAGTTCAATTAAGATATAAAATAGGTACTTTGAAAATCAGGGAGGTGCAGGTGGTGAAAAAAACCAGGCAGCCGAAGCTGTCAGAAAAGCCTCATCTTAGAATGACCTTCACTTCAGCTTCTCCCCCTGCCAGGAGTTTGCATCATTATCCTCTCCTTGGAGCAGCTGTTATCACTGAAACCGTATGATTTTTGAGGTCATTAAGTATGAGAAGGACACATGAAATAGGAAAATTTGAAAAATGTAGTTTGAGTCCACTAAACTTAGCATTAATGTCTTAGCAAATGTTAAGACATTTCTTTTTTCCCCATAGACTGTTTTTTTTAAAGCAGTTTTAGGTTCACTGCAAAACTGAGCAGAAAGTATATAGAGTTCCTGTGTACCTCCTGGCCCCTACCCACCCAGACTCCCCCTCTATTAGCATCCTGCGCAGATTAAGGTAGTATTTTAAATGCGGTGATTTAACATACACCCCATCTCTCCGTGCCTTTCCAGTCTGATGAAAATAAACAAAAGGTTCTTTTGCACACTGTGCATCTGTTACAGCTAAAAAGGAGTCTCTTGTAGTTTAGATGATTGACCCTTCAATTTTCCCGACAGACCAAGTTGATCATTCCCCCAAGGGCATTAAAACCCGCCCCTCTATATATTCCACCCAGGAATTTTCAGTGAGAGATGTCAGCTGTTTTGTCCCACCACCTTCCCTGCCCCCCCCCTTAAACTGTCAATGATCTTTTCCTTTAATAAATGAAATGAATAGATCTGAACATACAGATGGTCCCCAGCTAAATATGGTTGGACTTAATGATTTTTCGTATGTCAATTTTTAATTTTTCTTATGTTGATGTGAAAGTGATATGCATTCACTTGGAACTGTACTTTGAAACTTGAAATTGGATCTTTTCCCAGGCTAGTGATACATGATAGGATCCTCTCTTGTGATCTGGGCAGCGGGCTGCAGCTCCCAGCCGGCCTTACAGTCACGAGGGCAAACAAGCAGTACACTTACAACAGCCGTGTATCCATGTAGCCATTCGGATTTTCACTTTCAGTACAATAGTCAATCAGTTCCATGAGACAGTCATCACTTCATTATAAAATAGGCTTTGTGTTTGATGATACTGTCCTCCTGTGGGCTAAGGTAAGTGTTCTAAGCACATTTAAGATAGGCAAGGCTAAGCTATGATGTTTGGTAGGCTAGGTGTATTGAATGCATTTTCGACTTATAATAGTCTCAATTTATGATGGGCTTATCATAAATTACGGGCTTATCAGCCCGTAACTCTATCATCAGTTGAGGAAGATCAGTAATTGCATACTGGGTTGTATTTATTCATCTGCATTTGATGGGTCAACGAGGACTTTGAATATTAATTGAAATGTATTTTCATCATAAAGATTACATGGAGCCAAGCCAGCCCTTCGTTGTTCAATCCCTGAGAAAGTCTGTAGTGGAGACAACGGAGTACAAACATAATAGGGATACTGAGCAAATTAGCACAAATATAGCACTTTAATTCACTAGCTTGCTCTTTACCACGTACTTATTCTGTAGCAAACATGGTGCTTATCACACAATAATAAGTTAATCAGAAATGGCCCCATCCCTGAGGAGTTCCGTCTAATGTGGTTCTCAGTGGGCTGATTTTAACCCTTCAAAGGACATTTGGCAACCTCTGGAGATATGTTATGGTTATCACAATGGGGTAGGTGCTACTGGTATCTAGTGAGTAGAGGCAAATAATGGTACTAAACACCTTTAAAACTTAGGATATCCCCTTAACAAAGAATGGAGGTAGTGCCAACAATGGTCCTATCCCAAAATGTCAATAGTGCTGAGGCTGAGATACCTTGGTGTAATGAATGGAAATATGTTACTCACAGATTTACTGAACAGTAAACTAAATTTTCCCTGGAGGATTGCCCCTACTGGGAATGCATACGTAGAATGATGTGTTTTGAGGTCAATATAGACGTCTCAAACCTGCAAACCAAAATAGATCCAACCAACATCAGAAGAATGCACAGGATGAGCAGTTTGTTTGGCTTACCGTGATGTTTTCGGATTGTGTTACAATGACTCTCAACCTAAGGACCAAGGTAGAATTACATGAATTAAAACCTTTGGTGCAGGTTACACTCCTACTTTAGTATCCAGTAAAGAAATGCCCAGCCCACCTCAGAGAGTTGGGCTCTCTAAGTTGGAGGCTAACCCTGACCCTATGGTGCTTCGGCCTCTCTCTCTCTCTCCCCCTCTCTCTCCCTCTCCCTCTCTTTCCCTCTCTGTCTCTCCTTCTTCCTTTTCCTCCTTCCTTTTTCTCTTTCCTCCCTTATTCTCTAAATTCCTTGAGCTCTTACATATACCTTATTTCACACTTGAAGGTTTGAAGCTATAGTCTTGTCATGTCATGAATGGAAGCATTGTCTTCTTAAGAAATAACATAATGGGAAATTTCTTCTCTACTTTTTTGTCTTCCCCTAGACTTGTCCTCCCCTCCCCTTAAATGGTTAATGGCTTAGTGACTTAAAAAAGGGAGGGAAAGACTTACAACATAAGTTATGACTATAGAGACAGGAAAAGAAGAACATCAAATATGTCATAAGGTGACAACTAAATACAGTGAAATGAATCAGAAGAAAAAAAGCTATAAAGGCCATTACTAGGACATCAAGTACAATTTGAATATGGACTGTGCATTAGATGGTAATGGGTATCAAAGTTAAATTTACTGGACCTGGTCATTGTCTGTGGTTATATAAGAGAATATCAGGAAATACATCAGGAAAAGATAAAGGGTTATGGTATCTGTAACTTACACTAAGTGGTTCCACAACACAAATAGCAGTAATAATAATACACGTGTATGTGTAGTTATATGAATATATACATCTAAAGAGATGGTGGTAAGGCAAATATAGCAGAATGCCAGCAATTAGTCTAGAGGAAGAGTATATGAGACTTCATTGTACAATTCTTGGCAATGTTCTGGAACTTTAAAGTTTTCAAAATAAAGAATTTTAAAATTACATATGTGCAAAATAAAATAAGGAAAATTAACTTACTCTTGGCAGTTGCTTGAATGCATACAGCTGAGAAGACAGTTTGCTCAAATGGAAACTACACCTCCGCCATCTGCTATAAGCATGGTTTACTTATGTGGCTACAGCAAGGTTCACGTGTGAGATGGAGTTAAGCCAATTCAGGAAGTGTTGTGCTTTTCTTATTAGGCAACATATGCCAATGCTAGATTTGGATGAAAGCCTGTAAAACTTGGATGGAGAGATACTCTAGCTCCCTGTTCCAGCTGAAGGGGCAGCTTATTCCTACACAATCAAGAAAAAAATTTACTTTCTTGAGCGTCTAAAATAGTAGATCAATGGAGGAACACGGTCAACGTAAAAGTTAGAGGCCTTAGGGGGAAATGCCTAATCCTTTCTCTTCCATCCCTTATTTCAAACCCTGAAAATGTTCTGAGCTTCAGTCCAGTGCTAACTACTAGCTAATTTTCTTTCTGCCACGGCACTCATAAATTCTCTTTTTTCAAGGGTTTCTATACCCCAATGCCTGAAATTCTCTGATGATCTAGAATGATTCCCGGCCACTATATGCACTTATCATCTTACCTCACTCTGGACCATCATTGATTGTTGGATTTACTGGATCGGTCAGCAAATAATAAGTGCCAAACCTTCTCCTCCCCCAGCCTTTCACCATCTTAGTAAATGGGCGTACCATTCACCCTGGGGTAGGGGAGTGTTAGCCTTTGTTCACCTTTTTTCTCACACCCAAGTACATCAACAAGTTCTGCCAGCTCCACCTTCAAAAGTCTGGGCACTTTTCACAACCTCTCCCCCCACACCCTAGTCCAAACCGCTGTCACTTCTCACCTCAATTACCAACAGTGCATCTACAGACCTGCATCCACGGTTCCCCTATACAGTCTTTTTCTCCAGACTGTATTTAGAATGATCATCTAAAAATATAAATCAAGTCATATCATTCCCATTCTCAAAACCATCCACAGTTCTTATCACACTGAATAATCCAGTATTCCTATAGAACCTACAAGGCCCTAGATACACTGGCCCCTACCTCCCTCTCCTGCCATGTATCCCCCTGCTCACAGGATTCCATCCACACTGCCTTCTTGCAGTACCTCCGCCATCCTTAGCCCTTCCTGCATTAGAGCCTTTGTATCTGCCTTTCTTTCTCCTGGAACACTATTCCTGAAGTGTTCCATGCCATCTCCTCAGAGAGGTTTCTCCCCAGTCCACCCAATCTAAAATTACTGCCTTCCCATCACTACACCCACTCCCACCCCCGTCACTCTTCATCATCCTGCCTCGCTGTATACTTTTCTTCATAGCACTTACCACTATTCGTTTGTTTTCCACCAGATTATCAGCTCCATGAGTACAGGAAGGTTTTCAGTCTTGTTCACAACTGTATCCCCAGCATCTAGATCAGTGTCTAAAATATAAAAGGAGCTAAATTAATATTTACTGATGGAATGAGTGCATGATAAATGCTCTCTGACAAATATTCCTAAATAAGGTCCCTGCTCCAGAGCAGCTAGCTTACGCTTAATGTTGTTGTCTTCAACTTTTCAGAACTCTTGCTTTACTGCTCCCTTGTCCTCCTGGGAGCTCTTAAAAGCCAAGAATACGAGAGTGTAGAGAATGAGATTAACAGTTTGGAGGAGTTCAATTCACTTTTCAAGTGTGGCATAACACATGGGTGTAGTGTAGGCGTGAGCATGTGTGATCACCTGAGATGACAGGAAAGGCAAGTATGACAAAAAACACCTCCTCTGTGGACTAGTACACAGCCTGAAATTCTACTGTTAGGAAATAAATTATTAAGTCATCTATATTAAGGTATTGATTCTTCTTCAATTATTCAAACCATTAATAAGTTCTTAATGAATGGTACTCTTCTTCATTCTCAGTGCCTAGCCCATGATTTGCACATGTTTGTATTCAATAAATATTTGTTACATAAATGAGTAGACTCTTCTCTTTGAGTTTACTACCTTATTTTCCTTACCATTCACTTAAGTCTCTACTCTGCAAACTCTATTACCACTTCAAACTCTGATAGTTTTTTCCTACTTTAATCATACACTTGGATTTTTTTCTGAAATAAATATGCTAGCTATTGGTTAACAGAAAAGACCTTGGCAGCTGAGACGAAGGGCAAATGCTTTTCTGAAATCTGAGCTCTTTAGCCTAGCGTTCAAATTGTCAGGAGATTGATTCTGGCCCATGTATTCCAATGTATCTACTCAGCTTTCCAGCCTGTGCCCTCTGCTGCAAAGTGGCCAGCCACCCCACTGTCCTCCAGGCCATTTTTACTCTCATCTTTATAAACTGCTCATGTTCTCCACCCCCTTTCTACTTCAACCCATGGAAATGACACTCATTTTTCAGTATTTGGATCAAGGAACAATCCTCCATAAATCCATCTCGGACCATGCTAAGCTAATTAATCTCTGTCCTCTGAAATCCCATAGCAATAAGTATTAGTGTCACTTGTTTGAACATATAATTACATATTATCTGGGATCAAAATCTAATTCTTCCTGTATCTTGTCTCTCCAGCCTGACTGTATAAGCAGGGAATATATTTCACCTTTCTCATGTATTTCTTCTGTATTTTACAGAGCCCAGTTGGCTGCTTTTTTTTTTTTAATGTTTTTTTTGACAGAGAGAGAGACAGAGCATGAGTGGGGGAGGGGGCAGAGAGAGAGGGAGACACAGAATCCGAAGCAGGCTCCAGGCTCTGAGCTGTCAGCATAGAGCTTGACGCAGGGCTCGAACTCACAGACCATGAGATCATTACCTGAGCCGAAGTTGGATGCTCAACCAACTTAGCCACCCAGATGCCCCAGTTGGTTGCTTTTATACAATGGTAGAGCTCAGTTAGTACTTGTTAGTACTTGATGAATTAAATACGTTTGACTACAGGAGAGATGTATGTGCCATCTAAAAGGTTTGGGTAAAGCCAAAGATGAATACTAGGTTTTATCAATGATAGAAAGATGTCACATTCTGGGCCCTGGATTCAGTACTGAAGGGAGGATGAAGCTGACATAAGACACAATGGTGATTGTCCCCCCTTATTCTCTCTGAAGTTAGCCCTCACCAGACATGGCTTGACTCTCCTGAAACATGGTGAAAACAATCTCACTACCACATTTAAAATTTTGAATTTTTAAAGCATATTTTATATACAAATATGTCCTGCTCACAAAATTACTTAATCTTCCAACTGAAAATAAACTCTCTTCAAATATATTAAAAATTAAGTTGACCCTCCATCCCTGGATCTGTCTATATATTATAAAATTAAGTGCTGAATGCCTGATGTGAAGTCTGAAGCATCCTGTCATACCAGAAACAATGAAGCTATCAAAGACTACTTGGTCATATAAGAAAGGTTCAGGTGTAACTTCATAAAGTTCTCACTAGCAACAGATGGAATCATTTAAGCAAAATCAGATTAGTAATTGCAATAGATTTTGAAGTAACAAATATGTTTGAAATCCATAAGTTAATTTTTTAAAAATCATATAAGATTTATTTGTTAACTTTTGAACATGCTAAGTATCAACCAACTATTTTGAAAAACTAGTAAGTTTCTTTTTATAGAAATATTCTGGGGGCGCTTGGGTGACTCAGCCAGCTAAGCATCTGACTCCTGATTTCGGCACAGGTCATGATCTCACAGTCTGTGGATTTGAGCCCTGAGTTGGGCTCTGTGCTGACAGCAGGGAGCCTGCTTGGGATTCTCTCCCGCTCTCTCTGCCCCTCCCCCTGTGAGCATGTGTGCCCTCTCTCTTTCAAAATAAGTAAATAAACATTTTGTGGGGGGGGGGCGCCTGGGTGGCTCAGTCAGTTAAGCGTCCAACTTCAGCTCTGGTCATGATGTCACGGTTCATGAGTTTGAGCCCTGTGTTGGGCTCTGTGCTGACAGCTCAGAGCCTGGAGCCTGCTTCGGATTCTGTGTCTCCTCACTCTCTGCCCGTCTCCCACTCATGCTCTGTCTCTCTCTGTCTCACAAAAATGAATAAATGTTAAATAAAAATTTTAAAAATCTTTTAAAGGAAATATTCTAGCTAATTAATAAGGAAAGAATAATATTTGACACATTTGGCCCAATTCTTCACTCTCTCCAGGATCCACATCCTTTTTCACGCAACTTTGCAATGCTCCTTGTTGAACCACAGTTGTCAAGGCAGTCCATTAGGGCAACAGCCAAACTGACAGGAACAATTCAGCCACATTTACTTACGGCAACAACGCAGGTAAGAGGCAAAAGAGAAAGGCACAAGCTCCCCCGTGTTCAGGTTTTCCCTAGGGAACTACATGGGCCCAGGGGCAAGTAGAAGTCCTAAAGATGGGGAGAATAGCTCACTCCAACAAGCCTGGACCCAAGGCTCCTGCCTTTTTGTGGACCCAGGGACTGAGAGGAAGGAGAGAGGGAAGGGCTCAGAGAACAAAAGTACTAGTCCAAGTGGAGAAAAACGCCTCAGCAAAGGTCCTGATGAGTCTTGGAGCCTATACCTGGGAAGGGCCTCACCTGAGATTCCTGCAAAGTGAAGTCTGAATGGAGGCACCTGGGCTAAGAAAGCAGCCATGTGTGAGAGCATGGCTTCTGGGGGAGGGGCCCGAGTCCCTCTCTGCACCTCCAGACTGTGCCTTGTACCAAGTGTGGTGTGGGGAGGGCCAACTTCCCCCTATGAGGCTTTCCTGGCAAAGCCTTGTAATTACCCATAGGTCTGAGAGGTCGTACACAGAGTTGTGGCCTGGGGCCTAACTCTTCACCTATCACTGCAGGCAGAACTATGTTGCTACCTCCTAACTTTGGCTTTGGCCATATGACTTGCTTTGGAAACAAGATGAAGTGAAAGTCATGGCGCAGAGATACTTTGATCCTTTCTTATGTAGTGATGGCCGATAAAATATCCATTTCACAATCCCACATTGACTAATGGATGGATCTAGGCACCGATTATCAATGGCTGCTAACATCACAAAACAAGAGATAACCTGATATAATGTGCCTCCTGACACAAGTATGTAATGCGACCTGTGACACAGCCTTGCCAGAAACCCAACCTGAAATTAATCAAGTCTCTATATCTAAACCACAGGTGATAGAACTCAGTAAATAACACTAAGCCCCTCATTGTAGGACACGGTGAGGACAAATAATCCAATTTCTTAAACAAATGATTTGAGAGGGAAAACAAAAAGGAAATGGAAACCAATAGGTTGAAAAATTTAGAGATATAAAAATCAGTTGCCATGTGTGGGCTTCATTTAGATCTTGGTTAAAACAAAATATTTAAGGAGTGCCCGGGTGGTTGAGTCAGTTAAGCGTCCAACTCTTGATCTTGGCTCAGGTCATGATCTCATGGTTTGTGAGTTCAAGCCCTGTGTCAGGCTCTGCATTGAACATGGAGCCAACTTAAAAAAAAAAAAAAAGTTAAAAAAATATGCAACAAAAAGATGATTTATGCTTTGAATACTGGATATTTGATATTTTAGGGCATTGTTAATTATTTTAGGGGTGATAATGGTAATGTAATTGTTCCACTGTACCAATTGCAGCATAATAAACCCCAAATTTAGTGGCTCAAAACAACAAACATTTTATTAAATCTTAAAATTCTGTGGGTTAGGAATTTGAGCAAGTCTCAGCTGTGGGATTCTTCTACTCCATGTGGTACCATCTGAAGTCACTAGGTAGCATTTGATTAGCCCATGGTCAAGTTGAGAAGGTTCAAGATGATTTTATTTGTTTGTTAATTTGTTTGTTTGAGGATGAAACAAGCATCCCTTGAAGAGACAGAATGGAAGCCAGGGCTCAACTGAGACTTTTGAAACTCAGTGTAGTTTCATGGTTGTCAGACTTGACATGGCTGCTCAGGGCTCTCAGAGAATGTGTCCCAAGGGATCTAGATGGAAATTTGAAGGCTTATTAAGACTTCACCTTGGAAATAACCAGAAAGATACTTCTGCCACATTCTATGGTCAAGCAGATCTCTATGGTCAACCCACATTCAAGGTGAAGGGAATTAGGCTTCATCTCTCAATGGAAGGTATGGTAAAAAACGTGGAACCATCTATAATCTACCACAGGATAAGGGTAAAGATGAAACAGGGTAGCCATGCATTTATCACTTGTGGAACTGGATGATAAGTGTGTGAGAGTTCCCTGTATTATTATTTCTATTCTCCATTATTCTGTTTGAAAATTATCCTTAATAAGAAAGTTATAAATATAGGGTAGAGTTTTCTTTTACCTGGAAGCTATGTAATATGAAAGAAAATACCACTATAAATACCTCTGGTAGTGTGTATTTGGTGTAACTTCACTGATATTACACATTGAGAGGGTCTAAATAAATTATTATTATGGATAGGAACTCAAGGATTTGGAATTTGAAGGAGAACGTTTCATTTCCTCAGATTACTAGTATGCAATAGTATATATGGTGTGAATTTACAGACGTCTTCTATTTGAAATATTATCAGTAACTTTTGTGGTCTGTAAAGAGCTTTTATTTTTTAAATTATTTTTTAATGTTTATTTATTTTAGAGAGAGAAAAAGAGACAGAGCACAAGCAAGGAAGGGTCAGAAAGAGAGGGAGACAGAATCCAAAGCAGGCTCCAGCCTCCAAGCTGCCGGCACAGAGCCCGATGCGGGGCTCGAACTCACAAACTGTGAGATCATGACCTGAGCTGAAGTTGGACACTTAACCCACTGAGCCACCCAGGCACCGCTGTAAAGAGCTTTTAATACCTAGTACAGCACAAGCTTTAACTGGGTGCTTTTATGTGGTTTTAAAAATTTACATTTAAATAGTTACAGTGGTAAAATCCAGGGAAACAATCAACTATATTTCAGTTAAAAATTAACATGGTTTAATAACCACATTTTTCCTTTAGACATAATATGACTGAATTCTTTTCCTTCCTTTCAGATCTGTCATAAAGTCTTTATGCAAGCACAGCTTAAGTGAACTAAATGAAAACAAGAATTGCAGGACATCTGAATGTGTAAAATGTATAAAGTATCTTCATTCTCCCTAAACTCCATGTAACCACTTGTTTTCATATTCACTAAGTCTATTTTTGAACAATCTGCAGCTCTTAATAATATTATTCTTGTTGATTTATCTTTATGTATAAAAATATGGAGGACAGGCCACTAACATTTACATTACTAACTATATGGCCAAATGTCTATAACCACCAAGTTGGTTTTGTGCCTTATGGAGGATCTCAAAACTACACAATACCTGTACAACAGGATTTGATGTCAAGGCTTACTGCTATTGCTACACTACAGTGAAAGGGAGTCCTGAACAGCAGATAGGGGAATTCCAGACTTATTTGACAAATATGCAGTGATTCACAGGAAGAATAACTTGAGGAGAATGCAGATAACTTTGACATTGGTGCCTTGTTTGTATTTGCCAACTTCTCTCCCCATCCCAACGCTACCACAGCCCTTCATGGAAGATTCTTCTCACAATGTTTCCACGTGATGCTGAAGTAGAAAAACTAGAGAATAAATTAGAACTCAAAGACATGTGACCCTGGGGAAGACATTTATTATTTCTGTACCCCATTTTCATATCTATATAATAAAGATTATAATATCTGTCCCATCTACACATGGGACTGGTAGGATCATCAATTTATATAATGTTCTTTGAAACAACTTTGAAAGCTTATAACTCTCTATAAGCATATTACTAGAAGTAGTGTTCAACATACATAAAAATATTTTTCTTAGAGGATAGCTAGAGCTATTCTGCTCAAAAAGGACTCTTCATTTTCAATCCCTTTAGTATTCTCCACCATTTTTTTTAGAAAATCAGAAGCCATAATTTTTAAAAACAGGAAAAATATTTTTAATCACATGAACATGGAAGTGACTACTCATTGCCTACTCAGTAGGTGCTCTCTCTTCTCCCACTCCATTAGAACTAAGATGGTATTCGCTGTGCCCAGCTAAGACACAGTACTTCCTGTCCCATATTACAGCTCATTATAATCTTTGACTATGTCTAAAATTGTGATAGCTTACTTAGAAATTTGACTGTAAACACCAAAACAATCAGATAAGAGGGTAGAATCACCACATTTTCCTCTCTCTTCACTGTGTCTCTCTGCTAGGCTTATTTTTCTGCCTAGATGGTAAACATTTTCCAAAGTTCTCTGAGCAAAGCCATCAAATATGGAAAAACTTGAAGGGCTTTTTATTCACATTAAAGTGTTAATGGCTTAAAGTAGTTAATATATTCAATGGTTGAATTTAATATAATTCCCCAATCAAAAGTAAGGCTAGGAAAATTCAATCTCCATGAACCACGATAAAAACCTGTAATGTCTAAAACCAATAAATCAGAAACAGCTCTATGAACTGTAACAAAGGGAACAACTAAAAGATTACAAGCGCAGGATAAAGAGTGCTGGGATGGGGGTTGGGGGAGAATCCTACCATTTTTCTTAAGGGACAGATCATTTCTATGCTTTTCTAAACCTTTACGACTTTTGCTTCTTCTGGTACCATTCCAAAAAAGTCATGTGTCTATATTAAATTGATTTTAAAAAATGTTTCTGGGTAGTTATTGATCCATAGTAATATCACCAGATATTTCCAGTGGTTTCATTTTATGTCACATATACCCAAGCCTTACTATTCATTAATAAAATTCAGAGCTGTCAACCAAGGAAAGAAAATGAGAAAGCCCTTTTTTTTTTTTTTTAACATCTCAGCACATACGTTTGGATAGGGTTTTTTATTTTAACCTCATTTATCCCTTAAAATACACTAAATATTTTAGTATATTCTATCTCACCTCGTTTCCATTTGTCTTTGTTTATCTTCCTTATTCTGACTACTATCTATTTATATTTACTGAGCCTTTTGGTCCATGGCTGCTCAGTGTATTTGTTGAAGATTTGAAAGCAATGATTTGACTGTTGCTCCATTGTTCATATTATAATTTTGGTGCCATATTTTCCAACTGTGCTCAACTTGGCTTTATCTCTTGTTTGGGCAGTATCCCTCCTGAATATTTTCTTATCAGAGACTCCTTTGATTTCAAGGAAGAAAATCTTTCATTGTCTATTTCACATCTTCTGTAGAGCACTTGTTGCTCAAAGATGGTAAATGTAACAAAACATTCAATGAACAAATGGTCTTTAATGCATATATATTGCTGCTTGCCACAAAATAACTCAAAACTACACTGTAAACTTATGTAGCTTCTTCCCTTTAACAAACTTAAAGGTTGGAAGGAAGGCTAAGTTGTCTTTTCTCTGTCTACTACAGTTCAACTTGGGTGGACAAAATGGCATAATCAGTGAAGCAAGAGAATTGTTCAGGAAAAAAAAAAATCAATGTTTTGTCTCTTGGAATTGTACTTCATTCTTCCTAAATCTTCCTATGTTACCAGATGTACTGAAGCTAGTATCTAGGGAGAGAAGGTATAGTGTTGCAAGTTCTATGAAAATTTTACTGGCTCTCCCAAAAGGACATTTCTGAGATTATATAATGATCATCTTGGCAGACCACTTAACTTTCATTTAATGTGAAAGGAGAAAAAAATATAAAGCGATTCATATGTTTACAGTTGACCTTAAATATATCATTGTTAAGCCATGGGTTGTCTTCTAGAAGAGGACAAAAGGGAACACATCAATGAAATCTAAGGCCAGCCTGCATAGACATTCAATGAACCTGCAAATTTATTGCCTGAGTGTTATACTAAGCACCATAGCAGATAAGTGAATTGAATGTTATTAAATGAAGTCATGCTTTGTGTATGATTAATTGCTTGACTTGGCATTTAACATCTTTTCATTACCACATAAGCCTATTGTATTGAAAAACTAACAGTATAATATTGAATGGAAGACCTTCTTAAAATTGGTATAAAAAAGCCCTATCATATATTTATAAATATGCAGGTGGAAAACCTTTAGAGAGCTGAAATTGCCCTAATAAAATTTTTTTAAAAATTCAATCTCAGGGGCACCTGGGTGGCTCAGTTGGTTGACTCTTGATTTTAATTCAGGTCATGTTGTCTCTGTTAATGAGATAGAGCACCATGTCAGGCTCTGCACAAACAGCGGAGAACCTGCTTGGGATTCTCTCTTTCCCTCTCTCCCTGCCTCTCTCTCTCTCTCAAAATAAATAAATAAAGTTTTAAAAATTCAACCTCAGTGTATACATGGTTATGTCATTGCTAATAATTCGTAAACTTGTAACTGACCTTTTCTGTCAGTATAGTGATCATTAGGATTTTTATTCCATAAACCTGCTCTATTGTCCTACCTAGGTTTATCCTTTTGGGCCCCTGTGGCAGCAATCTCTGACCATATTTCCCATATTCTCTTGCAGTTAGGTTGACCATGTGACTAAGTTCTAACTAATGGACTATGAAGTTGTACATCCACCATGCTTTATCCCCGCCAGATGGATACAACAATGATAAGGCACTAAATAATTCCTAGTTACAAGATGGAAGAGCCTGAATCCCTAAATCATGCCACAGAGGAAAGCCATCCCCACCAGGAGCCACTCATTGGACAGCCACATGAGCAAAAAGAAATTTCTATTATGTTAAGCATTGAAAGTTTAGATTTTATGTACTTTAGCAGCTAGTTACTCCCATACAGTCACCTAAGCTAAATAGTATTCTACCTTACTAGAAGAAATACACACACCTGTATACACAAACACAAACAAACACAAATATACATACATACTTTTCTTTTTTTATATTGTTAATTCTTTTTTAGATTGTTTTTTTTATATTCTTTTTTTATATTGCTTTTTCTTTTTTTATATTGCTATATTGCTTTTTTTATATTGCTAACAATTTCACAACTGTTCTGGAATGTAATTTGGAAGTATTTATCAAAACCTTTAATTATGTACTCCCTATTCATATCTAATAATGTGATTACCTTTGACCTATTTCTAGGAATTTATCCTGAGTAAACAATCACCACTGATGTGTGCAAAGATTTAGCACCAATGATGTTCAGGGTAGCATTTTTTTTTATATTAGCAAGAAATGGTAGGCAACAAAAATATTCACACTAGTGAATGATTTAAATAAATTGAGGTATTTTAGAAAATGAATATTTGAGATAATTAAAATAGTGCTAATAACACAAATGAAAACAGCAGGTGGCAATATAACATATATAGCTTGCTCTCAATGATTTTTTTAAAAATGTGTATCTGTGTGTGTATGTGTGTGTGTGTATGTATCAGAAAAAAATCCCCAAAGGGACTGAAAGGAAATATATTACAATACTACTGGTATTTATAGACAGGTAGTGGAATTAAAGGTGATTTTAAAATTTTGCTTTTATTTCTGTATTTTCAAAATTTTCTTAAATGAACATAGGTGTGTGTGTGTGTGTGTGTGTGTGTGTGTGTGTGTATTTAATTAATTAACCTCCATAGTATCCAGGCAGTGATTCGGGCCTAACATCCACACAAACTATTCCCATCCTAACGCCTATTTCACTACACTGCAAAACCCATGCATGTCCAAGAGACCAAAGTTCATCATGGCAAATGTGTATTTTGTTTTTTTAACATCCCCCTACATCCTGCTTCTTTGTCTTTTTGTTCTCTATATTTTTTCTTACTTTATAATAAGCCTTAACCACCAAAATTCTAAAATTATTCTGGCTTATTTAAGGTTTAAACTCTTTGAACCCTAGCTTCTTCCAAATTAGACATGTTGTCTTGAGAAAGTCACTACACCTTTTGGAACTTTGTCTTTTCCCTTATTCAGTGAAAGAATTGGCAGTGTCCTCTTCTACTCCAACATGTGGTGATTTTGTGGTAATGAATTACCATACCAGACTGATCTTAAAATTCATTTAAGGTTCTTCTTCCTGCGTCTCTGTTTCCTGAACTGAAAAATACCTAGTCCTCAGACAAGGACTCCATTAAAGAGTCAAATTTGCACCTAGGGGTTTATTTTTCCTTTTTTTTTCTTTTTTCTCTTCCTCCCTCCCTCCTTTCCTTTGTCCTCATTTTTCTTCTTATAGTTATTAATATTGTCTTTGTTAATGTTATTTCTAGTCTTATTCTCCTCTTGTCTTTCTGACTCTTTATGAATGAGAAAAACTACAACCATCCCAATGTATTGATTATCCTCCCATAACTGAACTTCACCAGGAGGCTCTGTCAAGAAAAAACCTGGGAATAAAGAGTGTGCTTTTGGTAAACTTTAGGAAAGTTTATCATTCAGAATGCCTTTGAGCCAACCGTAGAGTCCCTCCAGGCCACATGGGGACTGGAAACTAGGACCCTGAACCCTGTTGCCCTGGGGAGCTGTCCTCTGGGTTTCCCCCTTCTGGTAGAGTTCAGTATCACTGAAGTTCTTGTCCTCTCTGATTTTTTTAATATTAAATATAATTTATCGTCAAATTGGTTTCCATATAACACCCAGTGTTCATCCCAACAGGTGCCCTCCTCAATGCCTATCACCCACTTTCCCCTCTCCCCCACCCCCCATCAACCCTCAGTTTGTTCTTGGTATTTAAGAGTCTCTTATGGTTTGCCTCGCTCCCTCTCTGTAACTTTTTTTTCTCCCCTACTGCTCCCCCGCACATGGTCTTCTGTTAAATGTCTTCTCTGATTTTTATTCTCTGGTCCTCACCTTTTTTCAGTCATTCTAGAGTTCATAGTAAATGCAGTCTGTGTGACCCCACTGGGAAGAGAATGGTGGGATTTAGAGCTTTGGGATCCTGGTGGCAGCAGGTTTGTTTTATTTCCTCACAGTCAAATAACTTGTGCCTCTGGGTGTAATTTAGTTCTGGAGAGGTCCTCTGAGCTCTTTTTGACAACACTATCCCTTTCAATGAGGAGAAAGAAAAAAAAAACACATTTCATCATGTATGTCAAGGTCATATTAGAAGGCTATATACTCAATACAACTACCTTCTATCAAGCACCTATCAGATGTTAAAAATCTTACACACGTTTATTCACTTACAGAAATTAAGTGAAGAATAGACATAGTCCACATTTTATAAAAGAAGAGTGGTTGAAATTTCACCAAAGGTAATGGTGAATATGCTTCAGTTTCCTAAAATGTATTATAATCGCACCTACCTCATAAGTTTCAAAGACTGCATGAGATAAGGTTTGTAAGGAAGTTTGCACATGGCAAACACTTGATAATTGTTAGCTGCTTTTTCAATTATTTTCAATTATCACAAGTAAGTGGCTAACTCTGAATCCTGTTTTCTTTTTTTCCCCTTCTTTCTGGGATTTGAATTTTAAGAAATTCCTTACCCATTATGGTGCTTACATGGGAGTGGGGGAAGACACACAATATATAAGTGAAAGTGAAAATGGTGATAGACGCTGTGGAAAAATACAAATCAGGGAAATAAATCAGGCTTTTTAGAGAGAGAGTCACAACTTTAAACAAGATAGTCAAGTTACATTAACACATAAGCATCAATTAATAATACCAAATATTAGACAGTGAAGCATTTTATATTGTATCTTGTGGGTTCTCTATTTTATTCTAAAGAAACTTTGCAGAAAATCTATTGGAAAAAAATTTTATGGAAAAGATTTCCGTAAGAGGAGTCCCTGGATGGCTCAGTCAGTTAAGCTTCCAACTCTTGATTTCAGCTCAGTCATGATCTCACAGTTCGTGGGATCAAGCTCCACAATGGGCTCTGTGCTGACAGCACGGGAACTGCTTAGAATTCTCTCTCTCCCTCTCTCTCTGCCCCTCCCCAGCTTGCACACTCACACTCTCTCTCTCTCAAAATAAATAAATAAATTTTTTTTTAAAAAAGACCTCCATAAGAATTTAAGGTATGTTCCTAAGGCACAGCATTAGTAACATTAAAAAAAAAAGGACAAATTTAGTACCACCACAAACACTAAAGAATGTTCAGAATGTATTACAAAAATAATAAACAATATTGAATGGTATTATGTAAAGAAGAGTATTGATTTCTAAAAACTCTGTCTTCCATAAAAGCAATAAGAAAAAATGGAAAGCTTGTCAGAATCATGTTCAGAACTCTGAAAATTAACAAAAGGCTTGTAAAATCCCACAGTCACACGAGAAAAATGGTTGAATCTTGGTTAAGCTTTGTGGGGTTTTAACATGCCCTAGTCTCATCTCCTGTTCTCACCTCTAAAGTAGTCTTAAGAATTAATAGCTTAGGGGCGCCTGGGTGGCTCAGTCAGTTAAGTGTCCGAGTTCGGCTCAGGTCATGATCTGCTTTGGATTGTGTCTCTCTCTTTCTCTGCCTCTGGAGCCTACTTCGGATTCTGTGTCTCCCTCCCTCTCTGCCCTCTGCTCATGCTCTGTCTGTCTCTCAAAAATAAAAAAAATAAAATAAAAAACATTAAAAAATTAAAAATAAATTAATAGCTTATATTTGAGGTAAAAACCAGCAGCCAGGGAGCTACTAGAGGATTGAAGCTCCTTCAAAGACTTACTCTCAAAGAATTGTCATTATTTGGCTAGTCTAGTGGTTCCCAAGAAGACCTCACCTGCAATGCTATTTGTATCTAACCTGACTCTGAGCTTGTCTAATGCAAAGATCACAATCTCAGAAACAACTATAGGCTACTGTATAATTTTGTGGATGCCAAAGGTAGTAGACAAGAACTGAAGCAAATCAAAGACTACCAAAAAGCTTAAAAGAAAACCTGGGAATGAGATATCCATATACCAGAGATGTGTGCATGCTCAAAAAAGAACTGAGAAGGCCCTTAAACTCACCCCTAGGTAACCTTGAGTTTCTATATAAACAAGAAATGAAGGCTAAATGTAAATGATTTAATTTAAACGTAAATGATTTAAACTATCTTATTTAAATGCAAAGATTAGCAGAATAAAAAACAACCCACATGATTTGACTATATGCTGTCTACAGAGACATACTTTAGATTCAAGGAGTCTAATAGGTTGTAAGTAAAAGTATGGATATAGATGTATATGCATACATAAGCATAACCATAAAAGAGTTGGAATGGCTATACCAATGGCAAACAAATATTTTGTTCGTTCTGAGATAAAAATAGTTACAGAAAAAGAACATTTTATATTGAAAAAAGGGTCAATCAATAAGAAATTATAACACTTGTGACCATATATGGACCTAAAAACATATATGAAGACCCAACATATATGAAGCAAAAATGATAGAATCAAAAGGACAAATAGACAATTCAAAGTTGGATCCTTCAACAACTTACTATCTATAATGGGTAAAATGACAGAAGATCAACAAAGAAATGAACAGAACTAGACTTAACCAAGGAGACTTACCAGGAATCAATGGAACACTCCACACAATAACTGTGGAATACATATTCTACTTAAACGCACATAGAACATTTTCCAGGATAGGCCATATGTGTATACCATTAAGTAAGTATCTATAAATTTTAAAAGATTGAAACTATACAAAATATATTCTCCAACACAATGGAGTAAAATTAGAAACTGATAACAAGGAAATTTGGAAACTTCACAGAAACATGAATACTAAAAAGCACATTCAAATAACCAATGATCAAAAAAAAAAACTGACAAGGGAAATTAGAAAATACTTTGATATCAATGACAATGAAAAGAGAACATACTAAAACAAATGGGGTATAGCAAAAGCAATGCTCAGAATGAAATGTATAGCTATTAATGCTTACATTAAAAGAGAAGAAAAATGTCAAATAAAACTTAACCCTCCACCTTAAGAAACTGGGGGCAGGGGGAATCAAACTAAAGCTAAAGCAATCAGAAGATAGGAAGTAATAAAATTGCAGTATAAAAACATTAAATAAAAAAGCAGAAAAACAATATAGAATATCAACAACAAAAATTAGTTATTTGAAAAAATCAAGAAAATGGGTAAACCTTTATCTAGACAGACTAAGAAGGAAAGATAGAAGACTTAAATTACTAAAATTCCTAGAAAAACACACACTACTGAAACTAATTCAAGAAAAAATTCAATGTTGAAATAGACCTAAAACAAGTTTAAAAAACATTGAGTAAGTAATCAAAAATCTACTGAACAAAGAAACGCCCAGACCCAAACAAGTTTACTGCAGATGGTACCACACATTTAAAGAAGACTTAATGCCAATTCTTCACCAACTCTTTCAAGGAAAAGAGAGAAAGAGCCACTGACCAATTCATTCTGTGGAGCTAGTATTACCTGAGTCTAAAACCAAACAAAGAAATCACAAGGAAAATAAACAACCTACAGACTAATATTCCTTAACAATAAAGATACAAAAATCCTCAGCAAATCACTAGCAAACTGAATCCAGCAGCGTATAAAGAGGATTGTATACCATGACCAGGTGCGATGTATGCCAGCAATGCAATGTTGGTTCAACACAAGAGAACCAATCAATATAACACACCTTCTAAGTCCTTATATGTAAAAGATAAAAACTGTATGATCATCTCAATTGATACAGAAAAATTACTCAACAAAATCCATTATTCTTTCACGATAAAAACACGCAACAAACCAGTAGTAGGGAGGACATCCTCAACTTGAAAAAGAGCCTTTTGAATGAAATGGTTGTTTGGGCAGACATATGCTGAACATGGACCCCAGTGGGAGGCTTAAACTGGTGAACCGTGTGATCATGACTTGAGCTGAAATCAGCAGTCAGACACTTAATCGACTGAGTCACCTAGGTGCCCCATAACCAGTAGTTTTTAAAAAGTGAAGTAATACTGAAAAAAAAAAAAAAAAAGAGTGCCAGATGGCTCAACTGTAGCTAGGGCAGACATTGTTTGGAAGAAACTTAGTTTTTGTTTTATGTCCATATGTGTGTATGTATGTGTGTGCACGTATGTCTGCGGGTGTATATGCAGCTATATTGAGTTGAAATTGAAAATGCACTTCTTACATTTTACAGTGTAAACTTACAAATAAGTTTATAAGAAAACATTGACCTGAAGCACAATGTCTCCTTCAAAATAGGTAATATATGAAAAATAAATAAATAAAAGAACCATCAAAGGCTGCTTTCTTTTTGCCTTTAAATGTTCTGCCTTTCTCACAATGCATTTGCTGGATAAAGGTAGCTGGAGTGCCAGATGTCAAGAATCCCAGGTCTCCTCTTCCAAGTTTAGAGCAGAATAAACACTCTTGTGCCTCTCTAGCAGCAGGATTCAACTTGTCTTTTGCCTTTGGCATTTTCAGGTGATCATGAAGACAAGAAATGCTGTATTCCAATAAGGACATTGTCTCTCCTCTGGCTGCTTGACAAGTGTAATTCTAATTCTAGATAGGCAGTCTGAATCACAGACTTGGCTTCTTCGATTTGTGAGTGAATCTCGCCAACACTTCCCCACTGGGCTAGTCCTTCCAACAACAAGGAACCTCCACTAAGATGAGCAGCCTTTAAATTAGCAAAGGAATGGGGTGCCTGGGTGGCGCAGTCGGTTAAGCGTCCGACTTCAGCCAGGTCACGATCTCGCGGTCCGTGAGTTCAAGCCCCGCGTCAGGCTCTGGGCTGATGGCTCAGAGCCTGGAGCCTGTTTCCGATTCTGTGTCTCCCTCTCTCTCTGCCCCTCCCCCGTTCATGCTCTGTCTCTCTCTGTCCCAAAAATAAATAAATGTTAAATAAATAAATAAATAAATAAGCAAAGGAACAATGTGAAATCATTTAAGTACATAGGTTTACTCATAAATATAGGAGGCTCTAGGGAAATGTATTTGTTTTCAAAGATACGAGATTCTATTTAACAAGTGATATTTGATACAACATAAATTTTTAAAAAAATTTTGTTAATGTTTGGAGAGAGAGTGTGTGCAAGCAAGGGAGGGGCAGAGAGAGAGAGATGGAGACAGAGAATCCAAAGCAAGCTCCAAGTTGTCAGCGCAGAGCCTGACATGGGGCTTGAACCTATGAATCATGAGATCATGACCTGAGCCAAAGTTAGATGCTTAACCAACTGAGCCACCGAGGTGCCCCAGTATGACATAAATTTTAAAATTCAATAGTTACTAAGTCTGTAGTGTAAATCACACACCTTATTATGTTAGCTAAGAAATATGCTTATGCATAATCTATGGCATCAAAAACAGACCATTTAAGTGCACAATATCTTAATATTCCATCAACCAAATCTTTAAAAACCTTGAATCAGAACTAACATTCAGAAATTAAAGTAAAGCAAAGCCTAGCTCACTATCCAAAGAGTTTAACTTTTAGAGTTTTAGAGTGGTTTGGGGACTTGCCCAAAGTTACACACTTCCATCAGTTGAGAACAAAGCTGAAAAGTAGAATCCAGCCCCCTGACTTCTCTTCCAGTGCTTCTTCTAGTTTGCTATTCTCTACATACTTCCTTAGTTTTATGAAGCTTCTTTAATGAGATCTCAGTTACTGAACCACAATTCATTCATTGAAAACAAGCTTAATTCCTACTACATGTCCAGCAGTCTTCTATGACAAAGTCCTTGCCTTCATGAAGCTCAGTTTTAGTTGAGTGATAGAATATGAATTCATAATGAAGTTTCTGCAGAGATTATAACAGTAATGGAGTATAGCTTCAGTTCTTTGGTTAATAGGAATTTATGAAATAGAAATAGAAATAGAAAATATAAACCTGCATGCAGTATGAAAGCCCCAATTCCAGCTCAACTCACATTCCTTTACTCCAGATGTTTAAACATACCTCAAAATTAAAAAACACTGAAAAAATTTAGTTTCTTCCCTGTCCTGAGGTTACTCTGTCTCCCTGAATAGAAAGATTTAGGGGAGGAAATTACATCACAGGCTATGGAATGTCTCAGACATGCTGGAGCCAAATTGCCTCTGTTCAAGATGAGTAGATTTACCTTTTTTTTTTTTAATCCTAAAAGGAAAACGAATGTTTTAATCCCTCTTTCAGGGGAAAGTTGATATGTATTGCCATTTTATAACCAAAAATATCCACTACTCCCAGGAAGCTGAAAAACGATGATTACAGACAGTGTTGTTTAAAAAAGTGGTAAGGGGTAACACCCTTTAGGAAAAAAAAAACTGGACAATTTAACTGATATAAAAAAAAAAGTCACACATGCAAAGAAGCAAGCAAACAAGCAAGCAAACAAAATAGGTTAAACAGCTTCTTCAGTCTTGAACAATTACAGAGGTAAAGTGGCACTCTATTTGTCCCGTCACCATCTCAGTGGAATGGGAGGCGGGGAGAGGGATGCCTTCCAAGAAGGCAGATGAGTGACCTAAGAACCCAGAAGCAGATGGAAACTTAAAGTTATAAGATCACAGAAACAAAGACTGTCTTACCTTTCCACAGGGATGAAATAACAGAGGCAAGAGTGGTCAATATTTTATACTGAACTGGTTAGCAAAATTCTTGAAACTGCCGAGAAAGAAAGCTTCATTCCAGCCCTAAGTCCAAAGGTATTCCCTTGGACACGAGTTACTTAAATTTGCCAAGCATGAGATTTTTCATTTACAAAATAGAAATGATATTAATAATAGCTGCCTGCCTAATACACATGGGTGCATACACAGGTACTCACCACAGTATGCAGCACAGGATTAAGCAGCCAATAACTTTTATCATTACCAATCACATCAGCAACAATAATAAAACAGATTCACAGTAAGGGGGTTGGATCATTCAAGCCACTGGAATAGCTCCTTAAAACTTCACATAACTCAAACACTCATAAGACATACAGACATTTTCCTTAAGAATAAACGTAATGTAAGAAATAACAGTCAGTACACATAAACCTGGGCCACTGTAATGCATTCCTTACCTCAGTTACTCTTTAATATACAATAAACAATTTTTAGTGTCAGGTACTCCTAGTATCTCAACATGCATGTATAAAATAAGATTTTAATAATATTTTATTACTTGCTATTTCAAATTTGTTAATTCAAATTATTGTGAAATATAACTGCACTGTTTATCCAATGGCCAGTCAATATCAGAGAGATGCTATTATAAGAAATGACACATAGGGGAGTGTGATATACAATTTCAAGATATATACTCTAAATAGAGAGGCAAACAGTAGAAACTGTAAACCCTGAAACATCTTGAATTTAAATGATTGGAATTTCTTTTACAAGTGTGAAGTCTACAAAAAGACACCTTTTATCTGCAAAGAGACCTACAGAGGAATGTAACATGATGACAAACACACCCTCCCCACAACCACTCCCAAGACACTTTGCTTTGATAAAAAACACAAAGTGCGGGAAGGGGGGAGGGAAGGGAGCAGATCCTACCAATTAAATGGGCAAAAGGCAAATTTCTCATAAAGATTTATGATTGTGCCTACAAGATTTGGATTCCTGTGCTCACATTTCTGCATCATGGAATAAGACAGAGCCCTACCTGGGGACCTCGTTTCCAGATTCCACACTTAAAGCCAGGTCTTTGATCACAGACTTGTCCAAAGATCACATGGAATGGTAAAGCGTTACTGTCACAATTTTGATGTTAGAAACTGGAAGAGTTTTAGTTTTAGTTTTAGTTTTAGTTTTGTTCTTTGGTTTTTATTGGGAGGAGGGATTTCTTTTAGCTTATGATTCAGCCTTAAATCTTCAGTTTTCCCTATTTCAGTTTACAAAATAGGATGTAAACACATAATGCACATAGTAGTGAATTATATTCATGGGATAAGATCACATAATTAAAAACATGCATAATTCTAGACAGATTATTCTCCCAGAGAAATAAATATAATGTAAGGATTAGCATTCTCAGAATACATAATCTTATAACATTATACAATATTTCTTAGAGCAGATTTTTAGATGCTTCTAAAAAAAAACTTTAAAAAATGTACAGAAAAGTTTAACAAGACAACGCATAGAGTTTCCACGTACCCCTCACTCAGTTTCCTCTATTATTAATATCTAACATTACCATGGTACATTTGCCTAAGTTAGGAAGCCAACATGAATACAACTGAACTCAAGACTTTACTCATATTCAGTAGTTTTTCTATTAATGCTCCTTTTTTTGTATTCCAAAATCCAAACCAATTTTAAGTACCTTTTAGTTATGGGAGGATTCACATTATAGTTGACCCTTGAATAACATGAATTTGAACTGCATGGGTCCACTTATATGCAGATTCTTTAAAATATACACAGTTCAGTACTGTGAATGAATTTTCTTTTCTATGATTTTCTTAATCACACTTTTTCCCTAGCTTACCTTATTGTAATACTATAGTATATAATAGATATAACATACAAAATCTGTTAATTGTTATTTTATTAAAATCTGTGTTAATTGACATTTTATACACTAAGTTTCTGGCCAACAGTAGGCTATTAGTAAGTTTTGGGGGGACTCAAAATTTATAAAGGGATTTTCAACTGCAGGGGTGGGGTCAGTAAATACACTATAAGGGTCAACTGTATTTGAAATTTGTACAAACTAATAGCATTTTTGTATCATGCTCTTTCAAGTTTGTGAGATTAAAATTGGTATGAAATACTACTGCAGTTTATCCAAAGACTTTCCATAAGGTTTAACACAAAGATGGCTGAAGACCTAACCGTTGGCAGTGACCTATGCCAGTGTTGTTCACACTAGAATGGCAAGAGGAAGGCAAGGAGTGTATTATACTGGGTTTCAGCTGAAATTTTCATTTGAAGAAAATCACTAGTAGAAAAATCCAGAGAGAGTATTAAAATAATTTAAGAAGTACTAAAAACAAGCAAACAAGCTAGAAACTAGATATGATCATGTTACAAGAAACACTCAGAAAATTGTCTAGTCAGGCACTGCTTTTTATGTAAATAGTTTAAACTTTTTACTTCAGAGAGCCCGCAAGCAAACTGTGTAGCCACATATATTGCAAAATATTCCCCATTTGCTGTTATTATTATTAAAATATAAAGAGCCCAGGAGCATCTGGGTGGCTCAGTTGGTTGAGAGTTTGACTTTGGCTCAGGTCATGGTGTCATGGCTTGTGAGTTCGAGCTCTGTATCAGGCTCTGTGCTGACAGCTCAGAGCCTAGAGCCTGTTTTAGATTCTGTGGCTCCCTCTCTCTCTGCCCCTCCTTCTCATGCTCTGTCTCTCTCTCTCTCTCTCAAAATAAATAAACATTAAAAAATTTAAAAAATAAATTAAAAATAAATGAAGAGCCCTTACAAATTAAAGGAAAAATAGACAAAAGACAGGGTCATTTTATAGCCAATAAGCATTTGAAAAATATTGAAACTCATTTTCAAAGAATGCAAATCAAACAGCAATATACTTTTTAAAAAAAGTTTATTTATTTATTTTGAGAGAGAGAGAGTGCAGGGGGTAGGGGCAGAGAGAGAGGAAGAAACAGAATCTGAAGCAGGCTCCGTACTGTCAGCGCAAAGCCCTACACAGTAGTTCTCCATCCCATGAACCATGAGCTCATGACCTGAGCCGAAATCAAGAGTGGGATGCTCAACTGACTGAGCCACCCAGGCGCCCCAGACTTCACTTCTTGACCAGAGAACTGGCAAAGAATCTGTGGTTATATTTAATCCACCACAGTCTATCCTCTGGTCACAAATTATTTATATTCTTTCCACATGCAAGAAAAAAAAAAAACAAAAACAAGTCACCACCTCCCAAGATCTCTCAAAATCTCATCCCATGGAACCACCAGACTTAAAGTTCAGTATTTCATAATCTGCATCATGTCCAATATGAGTGCAGCTCCTCCAGACCTGGAGAACTGTGAACCGTTTTCTGCCTCTCCCCAACTCTCCACTCTTCCCCACCTATCAGGAATACAATGGTGAGAAAGGGACAGGAAACCCGCAATAGACACTCCCATTCAACAACAGGGAGATAGTAGGTCTGAAATCTACCTGAACACATGCTGTTAGATCCTCCTCTCCCAGGACTTGAGGCCTAGTTGGGGCTGGAACATCCAATAGAACATTTCACCCTCCTAGACCTTCCTGGGTGATCTCTCTTCATTCAGGAGTCTGGCCCAAAGTTCTTTTTTTTTTTTTTTTTTTTTTTAATCAAAGAGAGGGAGACACAGAATCCAAAGCAGGCTCCAGGTTCTGAGCTGTCAGCACAGAGCCTGACGTGGGGCTTGAACTCACAAACCGTGAGATCATGACCTAAGCCGAAGCTGGATGCTTAACTGACTGTGCTACCCAGCCGCCCCTGGCCCAAAGTTCTTGACAGCATGGTAGCTGACTTCTCAAGGGCAAAGTGGAAACTGCCAGTTCTCTTAAAGGCTAGGCCTGACACTGGAACAGTATTATCATACCAACCTAGTAGAGCATCATCACACTTACGTAGTGTTGCCAGATTTGGCAAATAAAAACACAGGATGCCCAGTTAAATCTGAGCGTCAGATAAAAACCGAATAACTTTTTAGTATAAATATATCCCCCCCTTTTTCCTACATATTTGACAGTTTAATTTTACTGGACATCTTGTATTTTTTTTCTGGTAATCCTACTCTCACCACATTCTGAGGGTTAAAGCAAGTCGTTCAAGAGTAAGGGAAGGAGACATCACCTTTTAATGAGTGAGTGGCTTGCTCATAAAGGGAGGGAAGAAGTTAATGGTGGCTGTGTTGCAGACTACCACACTATAACAAAAGCCTCGAAAATGTGTATCAGTGCAAAACCAACGATTCTATTTGTAAGGATTGTTCTGAACATGTGATTAAAGACATGCCAAAAATTTAGCTATATGAATGTTCATTGTATAATTGCTTATAATATAATGGTGTAAATTAGGAAACAATGTAGATGTACAAAGGTAAGAAATAAATATATTCATTGAGCTCCTAATCTGTGCAAAGACACTGTGTTGAGCCCTCAGAATATACTAAACAACACAGAAAATCTCTGACTTCAGGAATCTTAGAGACTAAAGGGGCAAAATTAACACTGAACAGATAATAATATATTTGAGCAAATGACTATAAACGTGCTAATTACTATAAAAGAGAACTAATGGGTGCTGTGGAATCACCACGGGACCTATTCTACTGGAGGCTGGTTTAGGAGAAAGGACCGGAAAAAAGGGAAAAGATGAAGGAAGAGAATATCAGGCAGAGTGAATAGCAGAAGGATTCTACATGTATATATTTACATAGAAAGATGATCATGATAAACAGGTATGAGATGCTCATTAAACATTCAAGTGGAGATGCCAAATTGTATTTAGATATACAAGTTTGGGTTCTGGGAAAAGTTAGATCTGAATATACACATTTGGGAGTTATCAGCCTAGAGTCAATAGGCAGTAAAATAAGAAAATCAGGCAAATGGGTTGTCATGAAACCAAGAAAAAAGAGAGTTTCTAGGAGACAGTGGTCACTTAGGAGAAATGCCACCAAGATGCTGAGGAGGATGAAGGCAAAAATTGACCATTGCACTTGGTGACATGGGGGCCACTGAAGAAATTTCAGATATAGAGGGAAGGACAAAGATCTAACTGAAATGGATTGAGTAAAAAAAAAAAAAAAAAAAAAAAATAGGTGATGCAATGGGAAAGCCATTTATTTGAGAAGGTTGCCACAGACAGCAGAAGAATGGGGCTGCAGTTAGAAAGAAAAGGGGGTTCAAGTAGGTTTATTGGCTGATGGAAACAAACCCCATGAGGGGGAAATCAATAATTCAGGAGACAGGGGTCTATTTGTAGAAGAAAAGTCCTAGAGAAGGTAAAAGAGGATGTGATTCAGAATTCAGGGGAAGGGTTGATTTTAGCTAGGAGCAGGGACATTTCCTCCTACAGCAGCAGATGAAACCCAGAGAGTGGGTCCTGATTCAAGAGGCTGCAGAGATGCCCCGGAAAAAAGAGGAGAAAATGCCTGTTTGCTTCTATTTCACACAGAGCATTGAATCAAGGTCATCAGTAAGAAGGAAAAGGGGGAAGGGGGAGATTAAAAACCTACTCCTCAAGTGTACTTTACATCTCATGTTGATCATGCTAATTTGAAAATTATGCACGTACAGACTTTCACTTACCCAATAAACTCTACAGTTTTTCAACATCTCAAGCAAGAAAAAGAGCAAAGCTAGAGCCATTATAAATATCAAGAACAATAGTGCTCCAATCAAGATGAATTTATTGAATACTTTTATTTAAAAGTCTTAGAAGAATGTAATAATCGTATTGAAATTCATCAGTGTCTATTTAGCAATCAGGAAAATTCCTAAGTCATAGAAGGAAGCAGACACCAAAGTATTGTTCAGAGTCATGCTTATTATCAGAATAGAGATCCAATGATGTCTGCTTTAGTCACTTAACCAATGCATTAAATTGCTTCTTTCCATATTAGCAAACAGGCTAAATGAGTAATTGGATGATGCATTTATCATGACCAAAGCAGGCTGGACATGAATAGACTCATGTGAGATAAAGTCAATAAGATAAAATGCAATACACTGCTGTAAATTGCATAAACTCCCTAAATTGACATTACTAGTTGACACTCCTGGGAGTGTTTTTTCAGAAGCTATTAGAAAAAAATGAAATTTGAGAAGAGCTTTTGGGTCATCAGTGCTCTATATTTAGAATCCTCAAATAATCATAGATTCCAGCACTTTGTCACCACGAGAGAAATAAAATGGGGTTACCTCCTCTTTTCACTGTTTTTTTTCTTTTTAGTTGAATACACCAGAAGTTTCTGTGATGGAACAGATCCCATTCTAAGGCTTAAAAATAGATGTTACACTTTTCAAATGAGATTAAAGTATATTATGATAGTTAAAGCATAATAGTAATATTATTCACAATTCAATACAAATTTTTAAAAAAGCAAATATTTATTGAGCATTTATGTACCAAACACTGTTCTTTGGACCTGGTATATACATTGTCTTACATAATCTTCAAAACTCCTAAAACATCTTTATGAGCTATTGTTGACTACATTCTGCAAAAGAGAAAACTATGGTTTGCAAATGCAAAATAACAAAAACAGACTGTTACAAATATTGCAGACCTGTTCTGTGCCAAGTGTATTGGTATGTTTAGGGGATTGTGTGTAGCAAAAATTAATGAGGTCCCTAACTCCTCACCTCCTGGAGGAGACATACAGGTAAACAGATGACCAGAATTTCAATGTGGCATGATGCCACCCCAATGTAAGATGCATTCTGATTTCAGGTATGTTAAAATGTGTTTAGAATGGATACAATAGGAGCATTGTAATATATCCCATATCCAGCCACTTCACCCTATGCCCTGGTCCAAGGCAACCTCAATTATCTCTTTCCCAAATGATGACAGTAACGTCCTAACAGGTCCCCCTGTTTCTGCCCTTAACATCTCCTCCTTGTCTCTCCTAAAGCCATTCTCATTCCCCTAAAGCCATTTGACTAGGGTCATTCCTCTCTTAAGATTCCCAGAGGGGAACACTAAGCTGGCTTAGTCGATAGAACATGCAACTCTTGGTCTCCAGGTTCTGGGTGCAAGCCCCATGTTGAGCACAGAGATTACTCAAAAAAAAAAAATGGATCTCCTCTGGCATCACATGCCAGCTTCCAGCTCAAGCAGTTTGTAACTGCTAATCCCTCTGTATGCCCTACTCTTCTCCCAAGTGTCTTCAAGCCTCATTCTGAAGTTCTTCACACAATGCTGCCTTTCCACGAAGCCTCCTTTGCCTTCCCTTGTCTAAAATTGCTATCACATCCCCACCCCCGCACTCTCATGTATTCCCTATCTGCCTCCCTGCTTGATTTATTCAGTAAGTTAGCACTTGCCACTATCTAACATAGCATCTGTTTTACGTGCTCATCCCATTTACTGTCTAGAATGTGATCCAAGAGTCCAGTTCCTGGTTCAAAACCTATGGGTGATTTTTCAGGCCTGATCATAGGCGATTACAAAGGCTGTAACCTGGCAGGCTCACAGTGAAAAGCTGCCATTCCCACAGCAGACATAGTTCATAGTCAGGGCATCTGAGTCTCTGAAGGGAGATGCAGTCAGGGACCCAGGGACCCGATCCAGACATGCTCTTTCACAGATCTGAACTTCTAGCCCTGGGCCTTCATTCCTGGATTTTTCTGTATGAGGTCTTGGGCACAGATCTTGAAGGAGCTCCTGCTGAGACCATCTTATGGGGAATGGGAGAGAAGAGGATAAACCTTGAAGATGCTTTTCCCTACTCTGACTCAGTACCCACTACTGTTTCACTCTTAGCCCTCCCCAACCTTGCCATCCTTGCCTCACCCCTGCCCTACCCCAGTCCCAGAATCCACTAAACTGCCAGAGCCCCTCACTCATGTGCTTTTTTGTGAGGGAAATGAAACAGGAGAGAGTCTGCACTTTCTCCAGTTTTAAACTCTTGCTTATTAAATCAGGGATTTAAAGGCTTAACTCTGATTTTTGCCTTGCTGCTTTAAACAGCTACGCTGACCTTTCTTTTCTCTCCCAGCTCAGCAGAGCTCCTAACAGCAACACAAGGACAAGGGTCTGGAATTTGTTTTTATTCTTTTGTTTTTAATAGACCTTACTTTTTACAGCAGGTTTAAGTTCACAGCAAAATTGAGCCTCCACTCGCATGAGCCTCCCCCAAAGTAGCATTCCTCACCAGTGGTACATGTCACCCAGAGTCCATAGTTCACCTTAGGCTTCACTCTTGGTGTTGTTCATTCTATGCATTTGGACAAGTTTATAAGGACATGTATTCACCACCGTAATATCATACATAGTGGTTTCACTGCCCTAAAACTCCTCTTTGCCCTGCCTATTTCTCCCTTCCTCCCCTCAACCCCTGGCAACAGGGATCTTTTTATTGTTCTATAGTTTTGCCTTTTCCAGAATGTCATATCACTGGAATCATACAGTATTGGCTTCTTTCAAGTAGTAACATGTATTTAAGTTTTCTTCCCTTTCATGACTTGGTAGCTTATTCCTTTTTGATGCTGAAGAATATTCTATTGTCTGGATGTACTACACTTTATTTATCCACTCACCTTCTGAAGGATCTCAGTTGCTCCAAGTTTTGCCAATAATGAATAAAGCTGCCAAAAACATTCATGTACAGGTTTTTGTGTAGACATAAAATTTCAACTCCCTTGAGTAAATACCAAGGAGCATGATTGTTGGATCAAATGGTAAGTTTATGTGTAATTTTATAAGAAACAACCAAACTGTCTCCCAAAGTGACTGTACAATTTTTTCATTCCGACCAGTAACAAAATGAAAGTCCTACTCCACACACTCACCAGAATTCAGTGTTGCCATTGTTCTAAATGATGGCCATTCTAATAGGTGTGTAGTGATATCTTATTGTTTTAATTTGTATTTCCTTTATGACATATGATGTGAAGCATCTTTTCATGTGCTTGTCACCTATAAATATCCTTTACTGAGTTATCTGTTAAGGCTAACTTATTTTATCAGCTTGTTTGTTTTCTTATGTTGTTTTAAGAGTTATTTGTATACTTTGAATAATAGTCCTTTATCAGATGTGTCTTTTGCAAATACTTTCTCCCAGTCTGTAGCTTGTCTTTTCATTCCCTTGACAATATCTTTCACGGAGCAGAACTTTTTAATTTTAATGAAGTCCAGCTTATTGATTATTTCTTTCATGTTGTATCTAAAAATTCATCACCAAGATTTTTCTTTTATGTTATTGCGTAGAGTTTTATAGTTTCACATTTTATATTTAGATCAATGATCTGTTTCAAGTGAATTTTTGTGAAGGGTGTAAGTTCTGTGTCTGATTCATTGTCTTCCATGTGGATATTCAGTTGTTCTAGCACTATTTGTTGAAAAGACTATCTTTTCTCTATTGTATTGCCTCTGCTCCTTTGTTAAAGATCAGTTGACTATATTTTTGTCCGTCTACTTCTGGTCCCTCTATTCTATTCCACTCATCTATTTGTTCTTTCACCAATAACATACTGTCTGAATTACTGTGGTTTTCTAGGAAGTCTTTAAGTTGGGTAATGTCAGTCTCCTCTACTTATGCTCTCTCTCTCTCTGTATTGTGTTGGTTATTCTGGGTCCTTTGCTCTCTCTATAAACTTTAGACTCAGTTTGCTGATACCCATAAAACAACTTACTGGGATTTTATTGGGATGAACTGAATGTATAGGTCAAGGTGGGATGAACTGACATCTTGACAATATTGAGTCTTCCCATCAATGAACATGGAAGATATTTTCCATTAATTTAGTTCTTTGATTTCATTCATCAGAGTTTTTTAGTCACCCTCATATAGATCTTGTACATATTTTGTTAAATTTGTACCTAAGTATTTGATTTTGGGGGGTTCTAACGTAAATGATATTGTTTTTAACTTCAAATTCCATTTTTTCATTGTTGGTATATATAGGAAAGTGATTGACTTTTGTGTATTAACTTTGTATCCTGAGACTTTGCTATAATTGCTTATTAGTTCCAGAACGTTTTTTTTTTTTTTGGTCAATTCTTTCAAGTTTTCTACATAGACAATCATGTCATATGTGAACAAAGACAGTTTTATCTCTTCCTTCCCAACCTATATACCCTTTTTTATCCTTTGTCTTATTGTGTTAGCTAGGACTTTCAGTATGCTATTGAAAAGCAGTGGTGAAAGGGGACATCCTTGTCTTGTTCATGATCTTAGAGAGAAAGTTTCAAGTTTCTCACTATCAAGTAGGATGTTAGCTGTAGGTTTTTGTTGATGTTCTTAATCAAGTTGAGGAAGATTCCCTCTATTCCTAGATTGTTAAGAATTTTTTTTATCATGAATCAAGATTGATTTTGTCAAATGCTTTTTCTGTATCTACTAATATAATCATATGATTTTTCTCCTTTAGACTGCTGATGTGGTAGATTACATGAATTGATTTTTGAGCCAGCCCTGCATACCGAGGTTAAAAACCACTTAATTGTGTTTTATAATTCTTTTTATATACTATTGGATTCAATTTGCTAATATTTTGTTGAGAATTTTTGCATTTCTGTTCAGGAAAGATCTTGGTCTGTAGTTTTCTTGTCCTGTATATCTTTGTCTGGGTTTGGTCTTAGGTAGTGCTGGTTTCATAGGATGAGTTAGGAAGTATTCTCTCTGCTTCAATATTTTGAAAGGGATTGCAGAGAATTGTATAATTTCTTTCTTAAATGTTTGGTACAATTAACAGTGAACCCATTTGGGTCTGGTGTTTTCTGAGTGGGAAGGTTATTAATTAGTATTTCAATTTCTTTAATAGATATAGGGCTTTTCAGATCATTGGCCATTTTGTTTGTTTGTTTGGTTCTCCTGCTGTATCTCCAACACTTGGAAAAATACCTGACATGCATTAGGTACTCAGTAAATATTTTAAATAAATAATAAGAATCTATTAAATTCTTGGAATAGAATAGATTCTTGGAGTAAAAATAGATTCTTGGAATAAAAGTACTCTTTATTTAAAAATTTCATTATAGGTCATGAAGTCGAAGTATTATGTAAAATGCCAAAAAAATCATTACAATAGATTAAGGTTTGAGATAACTCAGGTATTTTTATTGCCCACAACTTTATTTCTCCTTTAAACCACAAACTTATAGCTAACAAAGTCAATATTATGTAAATGGAAAAAAAACAGAATAGATAAAATTTTGTTTGGGAAGGTAAACAGGGAGAAACACTGCGAGCTGACATTCAAAAAGAGAAGGGATGAGATCCTACATCTTAGGTCCTGGTGTTCCATTTGTCTTTAGTTCACCATCTGAAGGTCCCACACAGATGGAAACAAAATCCTACTATCTGGTATGCAGGTGGTCTTTCCTTAAGGGTTTCAAAATATCAACAGAGAGAATTCTAGAAAAAGTAAGGACATTTGGAATGTTTTAAGCTTTAACAAATTGTTATCATTGTTAATAGTTAAAGAGTTTTGTTTTCATGGTACACTTTTGTACTCTGTATGTAAGAGGGAGGAAACAAACACTGATGAACCGTAAAGCCAGACATCTCTTTCAAGAAGTTGCTGGGCTGTCCCAAGGCTCAGGCTATCTTAGTCCAGAAGAATTCAGCAGCTTCAGAGAAAGTTCTGAAAGGACCCTTATCTTCTAACCTCTGCTGCTGCAAACTGAAAGACTCTGGGATTGATGTGCCCCAAATGAAGTTTTGTGTACAATTGATGTATCAATTCCTGAAATCCCCTTCTTCTGGAAGCAGCTTCTTCCAACTCTAACTTTTTCTGAGCAAGAACAGAATAGTTTGAGAGCCTCTGACAAGACCTCTATTAGTCTACGTTCTGGGTCAGTGACAGGATCAACAATGGCCACAATTACCCTGTATCCTCTGTCTCCCTTGAAATGTGCCAGTAATTTTATGCCACCTTGAAGCATCCTCAAGTTTTCCCCAAGAGGGTTCATCCACCACTCTATTCCAGGATTTTTCTTAGTTCCTCACTGCACATTATAAATGTTTGGCTTAGTATTCTATAATGCTTTCTACCAAGCTGATAAACTAAATAATAAAAACGATGGACAAGAATGGCTTAACATATTGTCTCTCCCTGGTAAAAAGTCCTCTCTTTTCCTATAAGCGCCAAACACAACAAACTAAGTTGGCAAAGATGAACAATAAGCATCTCCTGCTTTCTACTATCCAGCCCCTAGCTGACTTCCCCAGTCCTTTCTTGCTGACTTGGATTGGAGGAATGATTGTATTGCATGCTTGAATTGACCAGTGAGTGAGAAGTCAAGAGACAGGCTGATTGTCATCCTACTAGTCGTGTGAGAATTCTAAATCTCACCTATTATAGAAGTTGAGTGGAATTTCTGGGTAGAAGATCTTGGATCCGTTTATCATTTCACTGTTTGGTACCTCGGCCAGAGAGAGGTAAGTCCTGTGGTACCTCTGCTATTGTCAGATGATTAATTTATCTCAGAAGTGACAGAAAAGGAGAGGCTGAGGGGACCTAAGCTTATCCATCTTGTAGCTAGAAACTTAGTTCACTTTATGTGCTGTATTTTTTTTTTTGGTCTTTGTTTGATTTAGCTAAAAAGAAGACATCTTAAAGACATCTTAAATAGACATTTCTCTACAGAAAATATACAAATGGCCAAAAGCATGTAAAAGAGTGCTCCAAATCATTAGTATCAGGGAAACGCAAATCAAAACCATAATGAGGTACAACTTTATACCCCTAGAATTCCTAAAATAAAAAATAAAAAAATAACCAGTCTTGGTGAGGGTGTCAAGAAATTAGAACCCTCATATACTGTTATTGTGATGATGGTTGCAAAACTCTGACTATACTAAAACCATTGGTTTGTACTTCTTAAATGAGTGAATCGTGTAGTATGTGAATTATGTCTCAATAAAGCTGTGTATAAACAAAAAGAAAGGCAGCTTATTTAAAGATTTGATGGCTGAGAATATTATTTTGCTTTTTAATTCAGAAACCCATCAAAACCTTAAAGGGGAAAAGGCAACCCACCTGTTCTGTAGGGCCAGACTCTGAACACCAAGAATGAATCTCTTAGTATTGTGGCAGCAGTTACTAGAAGAAAACTGGGCTTTTGAGAAGACATCCTAACCCTCTCCATGACATGAGAGATAATGGCCTCACTGTGTCATTTTAAGGCAAACCAGGGGCCAATGAGCTGCATTTGCATATCCACAACATTTCTATTATAATAGTCAGACCTCTAAATTCTCCAAATTAGGGATAACAATCTTTCAGAATTTGCGACTACCTATGGTGATCAGCTTGTCCTGGTTTATCTAGAACTTTATACGTTTTAACACTGAAATTCCCATGTCCTGGTAACCCACTCAGTACCAAGTACAGTAGGACCACCAGCTAGAGCAAATGGCCCATGGAAAGCTGTCATCTGTATTTATTCTTGTAATAAACAGGCCACAGTAGGAAGAAATTATTACAATTTCTTTTGCTACAGAAAATGGAGTCCCTTCTTTTCCCCTGGGGTCCTGGGCTTACTGCTGCCCTTACCAATTTTGGGAGAATGACCAGAGCACAGAAACATTTCAAGACAGAAAATCATAATTCAGGTTTAAAAGCACCAGAAAATACTTCTCACTGGTAGGATTCTTTCTCACTCACATATCAGAGCCATGCTAGAAATTCACAGTGAAATTTATAGTATAAACAGAATGCTTGCCAAAAAGCAGAAACCAAATATATCACAAATTCTACCCTGAAATTAAAACTATTGATAAAAGGTGTTCATTAATGTGAAAGCCTTTCAAGCTGCTGTGTGTTTCTCTGGCTAAAAACTTCCTAGAAGCTAATCATAGCTCTCTGAAGCATCTATTTAATAAAATTTATGAACTATACTTAAACTGAAATCTGACCTACAGAGTGAGGCAATATAACATTAAAGGATTATCATTTTATCCATCAAAACTAAACTACTTCTTTCTTCAGGGAAGAAATAACACCCGTTCATAATCAGCTACAAACATTTAGGAAAACATATCACTTCTTTCACAATGAGAAATATTAATTTTTTGAGGTTTTGGATCCTCAGAAAAAGAAAAAAAACAGCCATCTGAAAATAGGTCCAAAACAAACTTTTTGGGGAATTTTATTCAGACCCCTACATACTAAACAAAAAACTATAAAGGAAATGAGCAAAAAGTAGAAAAGTTTTATGCAGAAGAAAGAGTAAGTTTCAATACCAATACCAATGATGTAGGCCTACCCTGAAGTTTCCTAGCTTCTGTGTAGTTCATCCAAGTGATGTCCTAGGATCGGTTGAAGCAGACTGTTTTACAAAAATATGCTAATATGAAAAGCTTTTCTCTACTAGTCATGGAAAGAAAATAATTACAATTTAAGATGTAACCCCAGACTCTTCCTTTTCACATGATGACCTCGTGGTTTCTTAGTTGTTACACATAAAAAAGGCATTGGACCAAAAATGACTCAATTTGTTATATGGTTTATAAATTTGTTAAAAGGAGGAAAAACACTACCCCTTTCTTTTTTTTCTTCCTTCCTATTTATCTATCTACTATCCTGACTTTCTGTAAGAATGTGTGTGTGTGTGTGTGTGTGTGTGTGTGTGTGTATGTTTTACAACTTGGCAGAGGCCAAAATCATTTGTTGTTTTGGAAGTCAAACACATGTTTATTACTCAGTTGATAAATCTCACATGACAATCATAGGATTAGTTGGTTGTTTTTTCCAAGGGGTCACTACATCATTCCTTCTTCTCCCCTAGCTTCCATGTCAGCCATTTCCTCAGCAATGAACTAAAGCAAATTCCATACTACTCCTGTAGTGAAACCTACAATAAAATCCCAGGTTTAAACATCATTCATTTGGTAAATGAGGAAAGCAGCCATTGAGGAAGGCAAATGCAATCAAGTATATGGTTCTATCATCAGTGAGTATAATCCTCGAGGGTGATATGCCTGTAATCAGGCCCATAGCTTTCTGTCTTTATTAAGTCAAAACAATAGGACGGTCTCTCACATTCCTCCATCCAGATTGTCCTTTAGGACTTTTTCTCCTTCAGATCTGGTCTTAGAGCTCAGATGAGTCTATTTATCACCCAGGTATGGTTTTATTTGACTCAGCATCTCACAATTCCAGAAACAGTACAGGATCCTGCTTTCCCTGGAGATAGATGGCCGTGCACTCTCTCTGTCCCAGGACAGAGGTCACATTGCATGAACTTAGTATCTACAATGCTGGGCATTTTTTAAAACTGATTTCAGGTAGAGGAAGACCCTGTAAGTTCTTTTAGCTTTTGCTCTTGGGCTTAATTGGATCGATATTCCATTATTTCAATTGTGAGTTTTTCCATCCTGGGGAACAAGTTCCTCCTCTCAGGATGGGCATGTGTGGCAATGCTCCCTTGGAGGCGTGCATTATCTATGTGGTGAAAGTGGAAAAGGAACTGAATATGTGCTCACTGTAGCCCCGTGCTTTACTGTTCTCTTTCTCTGCCCTACTTCTCACTGAGAATTTCTCATTCTGTTTCTCCACGAGGTGAGCTTTCTACATCAGGATCTAGCCTTGTAACCGGCAGACTTGAAGTTTGGGATGGGTCAGGTGAATGCAGTGAAGAAGTTACTAAAGAACCCGATTGTGGCTGCTTTCTATGTCTATTCTTCAAACTGGCCGTCTGAGTAATAGGATTGAGTATTTTGTTCTCCAATTGTCTGATTCTTCTTTCCACTTCTCAACTGTGATAACAGGAAATTATCACTCCTTCTATAGAAACAAAGAACCCCAAATCCTAGTAGCTAAAACAACAAAGGTTTATTTCTTGCTAATGTTATATGCTCACTGGGTTTCTGTTCATTGGCTTTGACTGCACATGCCAACATTTACAGCTTTTAAAGATTGTTTCAAATTTTAGAACCTCTGAATAGAACTTTATGAGAAAACAGAACTAGAAAAAAATGTTCACATTTGAATCCTGGGATGTAATTACAAAGACTGTGCCAAAGCGGTATTTTCAAACATAATTTTTTTCTACTGGAAAACCATATTTATAATAAACAACAAAAAGAAATATCGTCTACAACTGAATAGGCCTTTTTGTATCCCCTGAATTGCTGAGAATTATTTGCGGGAATATTTAATTCAGAGCTTTTCTTTCAGGGTGTTGGCACTTTCCCTTTTTGGATATGAGTTATACTAAACCGACCTCTATTATTTCTGGATTACATGTCAGCAATGGAAAATGAATTGAGAGCTTTGAGGAGAAAAAAATCATTACCAGAAAGATGAATAGACCGATTGTACTGGGTTACTAAAAGTAGTGGCTCTGGAAAGATCATTGGTTTGATTTTTCCGGGAAACATATCTTCTTGGATACTCTTCAGAGTTATGATAAATTCCTCCAGCAGCAGGTGGGAGGTAGGTCTATTAATCTTACAGTTTCTCCTGGCCCACTGACTTCAAAGAGAGGCCTTTCTTTGCTATGTGCTATTCAAATATAGAAACTAGTTTGGCCTCTCAGATTTCAGGTATTTGGAAAAGAGTCAACAGCCAACCAAATTTACATATTTATTGCTTGTGCCATAGGAAGGAGAGACCTGTTTCTGACAGATATGTATTATTCCTACTATGCACCAATAATAGAACAATAGACTAACATAGCCCCTCATCTAATAGAGTTCTCAATATTGGGGAAGGGAGGTGGGTCTATTATGGGTAAACAGCCTACAATTTAGTGTGAGAAATGTCATGATGAGAACACACAGGGTAGTATGGAAATCTCAAGGCAGGGGAGATCAGGGAAGACTTCCTGAAAGAAGTAATTTGTAATTGAGACCTCAGAGACAGTCAGTCTTAAGTAGAGAAAGACAGAACAAGCAAAGGTGCTGAGGTTGGAGAGAACGTGACATATTTGAAGGACTGAGAGTAGAAAGTAATTGCACAGATAACGAAGAGAGATCTAAAGTGGTAAACAAATCGAAAGTCATGGACAATCTCGCAAAATGTGTTAGAAAGTGTGGCCTCTATTTCCATGGAAATACTAGCTGAATAGTCTTTAGGAGGGAAGTGGCATGACTGGATTTGTTTCTAGAGGCCACTCTGATTGCTATGTTGAATAGAGATTGGGAGAGACAAAGTCTGGAGATAAAAGATGGAAAGACTAGGACAGGGGTTATGTAGGTATCTGGATAAGAGATTATGGTCACTATTGGCTGTAGAAGGCACAGATGGGCAGATATGAGAAAAGTTTAGAAGGTAGAATTGACAGGACTTGGTGACAGATGTGACATGGATGAAATAGGAAAGAAAGGAATTTAGTGTGACACTGAGATTGCTCAGGTCTCTGGCTTGGACAATGGATTGATAGTGAGATCATTTACTGAAACAAGAAACCCAGGAGGAAGAGCAGGTTTGGAAGTTAAGCCCTTGAATCCAGTTTGGGGTGTGGTGATTTGCTGCCCCACTCATATTCCTTTGGCCTTCTACTGAAATTGCCTGCAAACACTTCCTACATGTGAATACAGCTTCTGCATGTTTCTGACTGAGGTCATTCTGTGGCCACTAGAGTAAGGTTGGCTGCAGGGCATATGCAGTCAGATGTGAAATTCCAGGGAGTTAATGTCCCAGGAGTGACCATCAAAGGTGAGGGATAGGAACTGATGAATGAATACCTCAGCTTTCATGTCCCTCTATGCATCAGTTCTGAGGTGTCTTCCACCCATTGTCTCTGAGGGTCCCCAGGGAGACTGAGTCCCATTGGACAGTAGGGATAATCTGCTTGTTAACACATTGCCTGTTGACTTTCCCCCTTTCTCTGTCTCACTTCCCATTCCCTTAGAATGCTTCCTGGGGTCTCCCTCCAAAATAAACTACTTTCACTCAAATCAGAGTATCAGAGCCTAAGTTAAAGGTGATGGGGAAACACCCCCCCCCGCCCCCCACTCCATCACCCATGCAGTTTCCAGAGGGCAAAATGGATACGAAGCTCTAAAGCTCAAAGTTTGTGCGGGAGGCATACATTTGGGAGTCATCAGTGTATGCTTTCTCATTGAGGTTTCAGATGTAGATGATTTTCAAAAGAGTATGTAGAAGAAGAAGAGGGTCTACCATAATAAATGTAATTTAGGGGACAGCCAGAGAAAATGTTGGCCTCAAAGAGACTGGGAAGGAACAGCTGGGGTGGGGGCACAAGGAGAAGCAGTAGAATGCAGGAACACAGAAGTCAAATGCGGATGTGAGTATCTCAGGACAATGGGGTTTTTAGGGGTCTATAAGAGACAAGCTGAAAAATGGTCACTGGATTTCACTACTGGGAGGTCACTGGTGACCTGGAGGACACAATTTCAGTAGAACATGAAGGCATAGTCAGGCATCACAGATTAAGTCACGAATGAGAAGTAGGAAGGTCCAGGAAGAGAATGTAGAATACCCTTTTAAGAAGTTAAGCTTTAAAAGGAAAGCGAAATAGAACAGTAGCTTGAGATAGGTACAGAGAAGAGGATGGACTCTTTCTGCACAGCATCTTCAATTTTTTTCCTGACCGCTCTTCTGCCTCCCTCTTCCACTTGAAAGGATTTTTGTGAAGATGTTGGGCTCACCCAGATAACCCAGGACCATCTTCATATCTTATAGTCAACTCATTGGCAACCTTAACTCCATCTGCCAACTTAATCCCTCTTTGCCATGTACCATAATATATTCACAGGTTCTGGGCACTTACAAATTCTTTTTTCATTCATAGCTCCACTTTAATACTGTGTTATCATTGTGTTGTGTCACATTCTTGTAGGACTAACCTGTGCAAGTTATGTTGTGCTCTTGTACATAATACATTGTTACATGATAACATATGTTTGGCCTGAAAGCAGTGATGATGATTTTTATTTTTTATTCATAATTTGTGTAAGGAACACAAAACTTAAACTTCCAAGCCAAACACTCAATATATTATGTGGCAGAAAATAAATATTCATAGGACTTTCCTCCCAGTCCTCCTAAAGTCAACAAAAGAGCAGCTGAAAGATTATGAGGAAGCGATAAATATTAAACACCAATGGAAGCAGTGGCTGTCTAAAGGCTCCTAGAGCATAGAGTTGATTTTTACTAATGGTTCTTCTCCAGACCAAGCCCAGCTCCTAAAGTTCTTTATTGGTATTACCCTATAAATCTTTAATGAGCCCTATTCCATTCTGATCTGGAAGGGAAGGGAGAGTAAAGGCAGGGAAGCAGAAATACGGTGTCATAAATGTGCACAAGGACCCTGGAGCATGAATAGGACAGCCTCACCCACATACCCAAGCAGCCACTAGTATAAGGTGGCCAACTCACATCGGTGCCACAGCCCAGGCTGCAGGGATGATCTGTGTGGAAAGAAATGTTACCTGAATGGACCCATCTGTCTCCAGCCTGAAGTGCACTTCTTACATCATTAGTTTCTAAGAAGTCAAAGCCACTAACATCTCTGTGATGATTAATTTGCCCGATTGATTGGTATATCAGCAAAGGGCATAAGGGAATGGGAACCAGACTACCAAGGAAGCAGGTAGAGTTGCCCAGGGAATGTTAGAGGTCACCCTAAGCAGAATAAAGGAACTGAGCACCAAAGGGATTTAAACACCTTCCTAGACCCTCCCACCCTTTCATATTCACACACATGAAAATGACAGCATATGAAAATAGCTCACACTCCTCGAATATGCATTAAGCATCAGACCTGGTTCTAGGTGCATTACGTTACACACAGTTTTTGCATTTAATCTTCTCACAGTTCAAGGAGTTCCTCTTGGCACCCAAAACTAACAGAGAGAAAACTGAGGCCACAGAAGTCCAGCTACTAACTTGAGGTCACACAATTGATACATTTTAGAGTTAGGATTCAAATTCAAGACTTCTGACTCCAGAGCCTTCCCTTTCAACTAGGGAGTTCTTCCTATAGCCTTCTCTTCAGGATAATTTCTTCCCCCGTGGAGGGATGATTCAAACCCACCAGACCACCTTTCTCGATACAAGTGGCTTTTTATAGGGTTGTTTGGGATGAAGTCTGAGATAAGTGTGTGAAATAAGTAGACTCTGAAGGAATACCAACAGGAGAAGTAAAAGAATGATAGATATTGTCAATAAATTTCATTAAAAAAAAAAAGAATGATAGATAAGTATTGTGCTCTATCTACATCTCCAAAAAGATAGTCAACTTGTTTAACATTTTATTGATTTTATTTTATTTTATTCTATTTTGCTTATTTTTGAGAGAGTGAGAGTGAATGAGCAGGGAAGAGGAGAAGGGGGGAGGGAGAGAGAGAGAGAGAGAGAGAGAGAGAGAGAGAGAGAGAGAATCTTAAGTGGCTCCACACTCAGTGCAGAACTCAATCCCACAACCCTGGGATCATGACCTAAGCTGAAATCAAGAGTCAGATGCTCAACCAACTGAGCCACCCAGGTGCCCCAATAGTTAATTTTTGATTGCTTAGGTGAGATGTGGGGAGAATGTGTAATAGTTCCTATCAATACGTACTTATCTAGTATTATCACAAGGAACACAAATGCTTCCTGCTAATTCATACTTTGTCCTCAGGAAGGCTTGTTTGACTCGATTTTCCTTAGAAAGCTCTCTGGGGAAAGGAACTTGTGCTATAATTGTTTTTCTAGATCTGACACTCTGAGAATCTCTCGTTCTTTCCTATTGCTGTGTCATCCTCATAGAAGCACCTAGGGTGTGCTGTGACAGTGAACTTGGGTGACAGTGAAAATGGTGTTCGTAGGTGTGATGTAACCATCCACCAGCATCTATTTGGCTGGCTCATTCACAGAGGAGTGCAATTACTGTCTGCAGTCACTGTGCTTCTGAAAAGATAGAGCTGAAATAGTCCCTAACTCGTTGAGAGTCATAGAGAGGGTTAGGGTTATCCTGTAGAAAGAGAACAGGACATTAATGGCTACAAAATCAAACCGCCAGCAAAACCTCATTGACCTTTGGTATAGAAGGAAAATTTAAATTCAAAATTTAAGAACTCTACTTTGGGACTATGCTCTTTCAAGAGCCCCCGCACTTTAGAGTGCTTTTGTTTTCCAACATTTTAAAACTCTATTTAAAAAATATTATACAGTAAAAGTTTTGAAGTTTTTCTTTCTACGTAAAGTTCTATGAATCTTAAGGCATGTATAGATTTGCACCTACCACCATGACCCAAATACAGAACAATTCCATCACCACCTAAAACTCCATCCTGTTATCCCTTTAGAGTCACTCATGCCTATAGTGGTACTTTTGATAATGTCATATAAATGGAATCTTACAGCATGTAACCTCTTGAGACTGACTTCTTTCAATGAGCACCATGTCTGTATGACTCATTCAAGTTCTTATGTGTATCAATACTTCCTTTTTTTTTTATTGCTGAGTAGTATTCCATGGTATGAATGTGTTATCACCATTAACTTCTTCAAAGTTAATTTACTTTAATGGAGGTTTAATTCACATACCAATAAAATTAGCCCCTTTAAGCTTTGCAAAAAAGAAGAAATGAGTCATTTGATAATCTTCACTCCATGCAAAGATAACCTTTAAGCTGGGAACAGATTTTTGAACATGCCATGTTTGTCTGACTTTCTCTGGTTTCCTGCCCCATTGTTCCTCTGACTTTGGGGGGGGGGGGAGGAAGTACACTATTTCTATATTTGGAGTGTTGTTCAGTACAAGATCCTTCTCCATCTGCTTGCACTCATGTTATTAACAAATGTTCACTCCTTTCAACTGATTTCAGATTGGCTCTCCAACACTCTAAATTGTCTTTATTCTTTGATTTTTTTGGATAAGTAATGCCTGAATATTGCACAAAACACACACAAAAATACAAAATGGCATACTAAGATCAAGAAGTCTATGGGGTACCTGGGTGGCTCAGTTGGTTAAGCAACAGACTTCGGCTCAGGTCATGATCTCACTTCCTTTTTTATGAGTTCGAGCCCCGCATTGGGCTCTCTGCTGTCAGCGCAGAGCCTGGAGCCTGCTTAGGATTTTGTCTCCCCCTCTCTCTGCCCCTTCCCACTAGTGCTTTGTCTCTCTTCATCTTTCAAAAATAAACATTAAAAAAATATTTTTTTTAATTAAAAGTTAAAAAAAAAAAGTTATCTCATTCTGTCTCCCGACAATGCAGTTCCCTCTCTGGAGCCAATAATTTCTCAACTTTCTTAAGTATTAATGCAGAGCTTCTCTATGCATTTATAAATATATGCATATATAAACATATTTTAAAATATGTATATAAACATATAGAAGTATACAAATACATGTATTATATACACAAAATATAAATAGATGCATATGAAATCAATGCAGATACATGCATACACACACATTTTCCCCACATGCAGGGGGCATATTCTGCCCAATTTTCTAAACTTTATTCTCTCCACTTCCTTTCTGGAACCTCTTTTCAAAAAGTACATTTAGAACAGTCTTTTACGTTCATTTTACTCTATGGAATGAGTCTATCATAATTCACTTAAGCATTCCATTACTGATAGGCATGTGTGCCATTTTCAGATTTTCCTCTTACAATGAATACCTGCAATGAATATACCATTTTATTTGAATCATTTCACACATATGGAATCATCTATGTAGGATAATTACTTAGAAGTGGAATTTCTAGGTCAAAGGTCAAACATGCATTTCTGCTTTTGAAGGGTATTTCCAAATTACCCTTCAGAGAAGTCATATCAATTTATATGCTATTTGCAATGGATCACAGTGCTCCTACATTATCTGTATTTATTTAGTGACTAATTATTTTAACAGAACTTCACACTAATAAATATTTGATTATCAGTATCAGAAAATTATCATTAGTTGTTCTCAATCTTTCTTTGTTTTTCATGACATTAACACTTATGAAGAGACTGACCCAGTTGTTTTGAAGAATGTGCTTCAATTTGAGATTGTCTTTTCTTTAAAACAAAGAAGTAATCGCAAATAATTTTAGGCAAATAACAAAGAAAACTTGCCAGACATAAGAAAAATAAGCAAAATAAATCTTTAAAATATAGTTACAGGGTGCCTGCGTGGTTCAGTCGGTTAAGCATCTGACTTCAGCTCAGGTCAAGATTCATGGTTCATGGGTTTGAGCCCTGTGTCAGGCTCCACACTGCCAGCTCAGAGTCTGCAGCCTGCTTTGGATTCTGTATCTCCTTCTGTCTCTCTGCCCTTTCCCCACTCGCACTCTGTCTCAAAAATGAATAAATATTTTAAAAAATTTTTTAAAATAAATAAAATACAGTTAGTAAGAATACCGACCGTATCCTGGGGTTTTGTTTTATTTTGTTTGACTACTCACCATATTTTGAACAATTACTACATGCCATATATCGAGTTAAGCACTTTGCCTAGTGATAATACCTAACATTTACTGGATGCCAAATTTGTGCCAGGCAAAGTGCTAAATTCTTTATATGCATTATCTCATCTATTCCTCAAAAAAAAAATCCTTTATAATAATCCAAAATAATAAAATCCTCCCTGGGTTACTTTAGTCTTTATACCACACAGTCATAAAATATAATTTTTAGGTTTTGTGTTGTTTTTGTTTTTGTTTTTGTTTTTTTATGGAGTAAGAGGTCCATGAGGACAAAAGTGCCTTAGACCTCGGAAAGTCATAGAGTGGCCCTTGCCATAATCATTACCACTTAACAGATGAAAGTTAGGCTAAATAAAGTTAAGAAATAAAACTTGTTACACAGCTAGAAAGTGGCAGAGGTGATTTTTGTATAGAGATCTGTGGGACTCCACCAATGACCGTTTTAACTACCACAGTATACACTAAATAACATTGCATGGCATGACGCTTATGCTAAGTTAAGAAATCAAGTTTGTCATATATTAAAAAATTAGAAAACATTCCAAGGAAGGGTGCCTGGGTGGCTCAGTCAGTTAAACATCCCACTCTTGATTTCAGCTCATATCATGATCTCATGGTTCGTGGATTTGAACCCCCCATCGGGCTCCATGCTTAAGCGAGGAACTTGCTTGAGGTTCTCTCTCTCTCTCTCTCTCTCTCTCTCTCTTTCCTGCCCCTCCACCCTCCAAATAAATAAATAAACTTTAAAAAAAAGAAAATATTTCAAGGAAAGAATATAATTAAATGCCTAAATGCAGGGGTAGATCCAGATGACTTTCCCCAACTTGAAGGATCTTCTTTAAGAGAAAAATACAAAATTATAAATAAAAATTAGGTGCACAGTCTTGGAGGGCGCTGTCCAAGTAGGGGGCCCTCAATTATAAGCTTTAGTTAGCTTCATGGTAAATCACCTCATCCAAATGCCCTAGGGCCTAAAGAAGGCCAGAGGAGGAAGGAAATCAGTGTAAGGCAGGTAAAATCAGCAAAGGTTTCAAGGAGGAAACGGGACTTTGGAGAATGGCTCTCATCTGGCCACTCTGTGTGCAAAGGCTGAGGGGCAAGTATGAGCATAATCTGTTCAGGGAAGGGTAGAGAACTCCACCTGAGTGAAAAACACAGTGGTGGGCTTCAGTGATGTCAGCAATAGGGCAAGCACTGATTTTGCTCATGAAAATGGTGTCTGCTTTTTTTTCTTTTTATTATTTTTTTTGTTAATGTTTATTCATTTTTGAGAGACAGACAGGGCATGAGCAGGGGAGGGGCAGAGAGAGAGGGAGACACAGAATCCAAAGCAGGCTCCAGGGTCTGTGCTGTCAGCACAGAGCCCGATGTGGGGCTTGAACCTACGAACTGTGAAATCATGACCTGAGCAGAAATCCTACACTTAACCATCTGAGCCATCCAGGTGCCCCAGTGGTGCCTGCTTTAAATACCAGGAGAGAAAGGCCTGGGAATCTTTGTATGTGTCTGGGTCTCATGTCATTATTACATAAGGAAAGGCAACATCAAACTGAGGAATCTGGTGCCATGGGCAGGATTCTCAGGAGGGGTGGAAAGAGGCAAAGAGATCTAATTGAAGGGCTAATCTGGGTGTGTTTTAGCAAGCACCTGGTAAATTATGGCTGGCAGGGAGGAGGCAAGACTAAAAATAGAGAAGAGGAAAGCTTAAGAATCAAAAAGGATCAATCCAGTTGATATGAAGAATACAGGGAAACAAGAGTCAGTGGTAAGTTTTATATTCTGAGCTTGGGTAACTGAAGGAATAGTTGTCGGATTCTTAGAAAATTAGAGGTTGGTTGCATTTAGCTATAGAAAAGTTAAATCCAACAACAACAGCCACAGCAATTGCAAACAACTAGGCTACATCCACGACCAGAGAAAGCTGAGCCCTTTGGATGGGGAAGCATCCTGCACACAGCATGACTGGGCTCTGCTGGCATTATTAGCTCTCCCAGTGTTTTCCTTACACCAGCTCCCCTTCTGATCAACACATTCTTTCTCAAGTATGTTAACAGCTTTAAGAACCTTGCAGTCAGGTCTCATTCTTCCGGCTGACTAGGAAACATTTTGCCTTTAACATGGCTTTTGTTAAATACATAATAAAATATTATGGGATTCATTATAATTTAACTGTTGGAGTTTCAGACTGTCTTGTTGCCTCTGCAGGTGAGTGGTCAACAGGACTAGTCACAACAAAAATAAAAAGAGAATGTATTTCAGAGCAAATTACAGAGGTATAACAAAATAGAAAAGGATACAGAATTAGTAAGAGGATGATGGAATCTTCCAGTGATTCAGAAAATATTTACTGCATACGTATTACATGTCAAGCTCTGTGCTTGAACCAAAAGTCATTCCTATGAAAGAGATGTAGTCCCTGCCTGAAAGTATCTGACTTATTAAGGATGGGTGTTTCACGTGAGAAGGTCAGGCAGAGGATTAACAACAGCAGATTCTAGAGGGTGGGAAGTGGGATGATGGATTTAGTTTTACCCGTGTTAAATTTGGTGTTCTGAAAATGTAAGGTAAAATGTCCTATACACAACTATAAACACAGCAATGGAGTTCAGGAGAGAAGCCAGGGCAAGGGATATAAATTCGAGAGCATACCAACCAGCATAAAGTTAATGCCCAAGACAGGCATGGGACATGAGAGTGCTGTTGCCAAGTACATCCTTCAGATTTGGTTGGTTGGTTTGGTATTACCTACACAATAAAGATACATTTTTAGCCATATGACTATCCCGACTGCATGGAATCAATTTTTGAAATAAATTTGTTAAAAATCTCTCATTATGATTGTGGATTTATCAAATTGACATGTTGGCTCTATGGACAATAGTCTATAAGGAACTTGAACAGAAATAGTTGGAAGGCTGGTTCAGGTGAGAAATGGTGGTAACCTGGTCCAAGATGGTAAGAATGTGGAGAAAAAAGAAAAGAGAGAAATTAATACTGATCGCTGGGTTTCTGGCTTGGGTAACTGGATGGATGGAACATCATTCACATACAGGGATACACACGTGTCCATGTATGCCTGCCACTGACCAGTGTTTTTCTTTGAGCAAATTATATTAACTCTGGACTCAGTTTTCATATTTATAAAATTGTGCATAATAATAATAGATTGTGTTTTAACAGGTTATTAAGATGTGAAATAGAGTTAATACATATAAAGAACTTAGCACAATATCTAAATAATTGTTCAATAAAAGCTTTTGTTATTACCAACTGGGATGTCTTTAAAGGAGGGAAGGTTTAGATTTGAGGTGGGAAATCAAGATTTCCTGTTAAGGCAGCCTATTGTGTTTGAGTTGTTCTGTATGTTATCTTTCAATAGAAAGGGTCTGAGTATTTTTAGCGACTAATGAGGATGGAAGTTAGAGAAAAAATAAAGACCCCTGGAAGGTCAAAGGCAACTTTCAAGAGGTGGCAGAATCAAGGGAAGATTTTCTTAAGGTGGGAAGAGTGGACTATGGTTTCAGCCAGAGAACAAGGAACCATTTCAGAGGGAGAAGGAGTAACTGTCTACATGTACTTTCCTGTTTATTTTTGTTTTACAGTGTTACAGTGTGTAGTTGTCTGGCTTGGTTCTGGGTAAGGAAGCCAGTCATCCCCCAAAGGCTGCTGAAGAGCAGAGTTCTGGAAAAAATGACCGAAATTAACAGAGCAACATTTACTTACAGAACAACATTAACTTACCTTGTGTGTGATTTATCACATGATTAGTAAGCAGATTACTCTAGTGACAGGTTGTTAGGAAGGCTATTTTAAACTTTTGGTGCAGCAGGAAAAAAGTGATTAACTTGACAAAGATTCACGAGCACATATGTTTCCAGCTTTGAGCTACTGTGTGGAATGGAAGCTGAAATTATAAATTCCATAGTATGCACTGCCTTGGCAGGTTTTAGTGTGAGATTATGCATGACTACACTTCTCCCACAAGTTTGCACAGGCTTAGGAATTTTTTTACTAAGGTTGTTATGCAATATGCATTTTAGCAAGGGCATACAAATGCGTGGAAAGAATATTCCCAGGCACATTGATCTTGATTTATAATTATGTGTCCCCTTTCACTGTGTTAGTGAATTACTTTTTCTCCTCTGTATTGTTAAGGAGAGAAGCACTGCTTTCAGCTTATTGTAATTAGAGCCATCTTTCATCAACCAGTTTTTGATCTATCACAAATAAATTGAAAAGCAAGTTCTGTAGGAAGATAAGAGATTTAGCATGCACTTCTACTTTCTCACCTTCCTAAAACCCTACTCACACGACCAGTGAAGGGCTATTTTAAGACTTAAACTCCAAGAATGGAAAGAACTGGAGAAGAGATCATTTTGGAAGCTGGGAGGAAGACGAATACACAGTAATCGAGTAAGCAGCGCTGAGAAACTGAATCTAATTACTCAGCAGAGGAAGCTAAGAACTAATCTGATTGCTAGAATATCTAAAACTTAGAAACTAATGGCAGCCAGGTCCTTGTGGAAGTGAGGGTAAAAGGAGTATGGCCTTAATAAGAAGGATTGTTAGAAAGTATGTTTTAGAAGGAGTTGGATACCTAAATTTCAACAGTCTGTGCCACATCCCAGAAACTGCCCCTTCCTTAACAGGCAAAGAGTGATAGCTTATTTTCAGAATGAAGTAAAATAGGTGGTTTGTGTAGAAGAATACCAATGCAGCTGGGGTTCAAGGGACTGTACTAACAATGAGGGTTTAAATGAATGTATGCATATTAGCTTTGGAGATATAATATGCCACATCTTCTTTCTCTGTTCTGACTCCAAGACACTGGAAGCTACACCTTCACCCTCCTAGCAGGATGCTGAAAGAGCCTTTTCTGGGAAATATGGATAGTCCATGATGAAAGATATGACACTGGAAGTTTCCTCATTCAACAAGCCCACTCTGATGCTCCTACAGTAAATCTCACACCAGAACAGTCCCCTCTCACCCTCTTGTGCTGTTGGTAGGAATGCAAACTGGGGCAGCCACTCTGGAAAGGTGTGGAGGTTCCCCAAAAAATTAAAAATAGAAGTACCCTATGACTCAGCAATTGCCCTACTAGGAATTTATCCAAATGATACAGGAGGGCTGATTCATACAGGCACATGCACCCCAATGTTTATAGCAGTGTTATCAACAATAGCCAAATTATGGAAAGAGCCCAAATGTCCATCAACTGATGAATGGATTAAGAAAATGTGGTATATATATATATATATATATATATATATATATATACCACATTTTCTTAATATATATATATATTTCTTTATATATATATATATATATATATATATATATATACACACACACACAACGGAAAATTGTATTCAGTAATGAAAAAGAATGAAATCTTGCCATTTGCAACAATGTGGATGGAACTGGAGAGTATTATGCTGAGTGAAATAAGTCAGAGAAAGACAGATATCACATGATTTCACTCATGTGGAATTTGAGAAACTTAACAGATGATCATAGGGGAAGGGAAGGAAAAATTAGATAAAAACAGAGAGGGAGGCAAACCATAAGAGACTCCTAAATACAGAGAACAAACTGAGGGTTGATGGGGGTAGGGTGGGGAAAATGGGTGATGGGCATTAAGGAGGGCATTAGTTGGGATGAGCACTGGGTGTTGTATGTAAGTGATGAATCATTGGATTCTACTCTTGAAGCCAAGACTACACTGTATGTTAACTAACCTGAGGAGGAGGAGGAGGAGGAGGAGGAGGAGGAGGAGGAGGAGGAAGGGGAGGAGTGCTCTCATATCCTCAGAGCTTCTAGCTGGTATTTTAGTCTCTCTTAAATATTGTCAGGTGAGATATCCAAGGAAAGCCTTTAACCTGGAAGATAGAAAATAAAATGAAGAGAAAAGGGGATTTTTTGAAGAAAAAAAAATGAAATAAATGCCAAAACCTCACAATGAGAAGCTACCATAAGCATGAAACAAGAACAGAATTCTACCACAAAATAAACAAAAAAGTAAATACATAGAATGTTGCAGCAGTATAAAGAAGGTCTTAGAAATTAAATGTGAGAGGAGAAATGAAAATTCTCAATAGAAAGATTGGAATATAAAAGCTGAGGAATATAAAAGCTGAGGAAAAAAACAAAATGAGATGGGAAATAGGAGATAAAAACTAAGACAATTATGAAATTGATCATGGCATAGTGGCATTAAAAAAAAGGGCTGGAGAGAATAGAGAAAATGGAGAGGAGGTGATAGTTAATTATCTGAGTTTCCAGACTGAAACTTTTACTAAGTAAAAACAGATCAGTTTAGTGTAACAATGTTTTCAAATATTGAAGGCAAAGTGAAGATCCTGCAAGACTGTAAAGAGGAAAGAAAATATCCAGACAAAGGATTAGCAATGAGTGAGAATAAAAATCTTCCCCAAAACTTAGGTAAAGGCTATTGTTCTGTAGTCATGGTAACAAATGATCACTAAAACTGGTTTTAGGGGCACCTGAGTGACTCAGGTGATTAAGAGTCTGACTCTTGATTTTGGCTCAGGTCACGATCTCACAGGTTCGTGAGTTCTAGCCCCATATGTGGGGCTCCATGCTGACAATGAGAAGCCTGTTTGGGATTCTCTTTCTCCTCTCTCACTGCCCCTCCCCTGCTTCTGAGTGCACGTGCTGTCTCTCTCAAAAAAAAACAAAAACAAAACAAAAAAAAAACCCACATTTTTTAAAAACTGCTTTTAAACATTTAATTGATCAAAATTCCCTGCCCCTAGTGAGCCTGCTTTTCTTTGCAAGCCAACGAACCCAATGAATCCTTCACTTTTGACCTTTGACCAGTCAGGGATGGATTGGGTTCAGTAAATGAACCTGAGGAACTGTGATGATCACTACAAGTAACAGTGACCCATTGGAGCCTTCCAAGTCCACCAGACGCTGAACTCTGTGCTTCCCTCAAATCCTAGACGATCTCAGCAATCTGCTTTGCTTGGAGAGACAGTGCCTGACCAGCACAGCTCTTCCTTACTACAGCAGTAACTTCAGCTTTGTCCTTTTACTTCAGATATTGAGTCTCATCAGCCTTTGACATAGATTAAATTTTAACTTCTGAACAGGAGCTAAAAGCAATTGAAAGCTAAAAGCAATGAAGAAAGGCCTCCAAAAATCTGAGGAACATAATTACCAATCCAGAATGGTACACCCAACCAAACTATCATTTAGATATGAGAATTTCTTTAAAGGCACACAAGATCTTAAATAATTTACTTCTCATCTATCCTTTCTGCGGAAGTCACTGGAAGAAACCAAGCAGGAGGAAGATGTGGGTTATTGGAAGTAGGAAATCAAATTTAGGGGGCAAAAGCAAAAGACAATGATGAAGATGGTGAAGAATAAAGGGTGGTAGTTGTACCCCCAGAGCAAACCAGTCCACACTGCAGCTTGTATCATAACCAATCAACCCAAAATGCAGTGGCTTAAAACAACCATCTTCAAGCTCACATTTTACTGGGCAGTTCTTCTAACTGATCTTGGCTAGGCTCCCTTATGCATCTGTGGTTAGTAGGCAGTTCAGCTGGAATTGATCAGTTCCAGATGGCCATGCTCACATGTCTGACAGCTGACTGGGTGGTGGCTAGGGCCATCAGGGTGAGTGGGCTATGTTCCTCTCATTATCCAGCAGAGGAGCCTTGCTCTTCACATGGCAGCAGGGCTCTAAGAGCCCAAAGCACAAGGACTTTTCAAATCTCTGCAATGTCACGTTTGCTCACATTTCATTGGCCAAAGCAAATTACATGATCAAGTTCAGACTCAATGTGGAAAGTGTACTCAAAGTTACAGAGCAAGAGAACTTGGATATAATAAAAGGAATCTTTGCTAGTCATTTTTGTTAGCAATCTACCATTGAGCTTATTTCCAGGAGAAAATTCTTCAAGAAGACAAAATTGGCAAGATGTACTCGATGTGTCTGAACATGTTGAGGGAAGATTTAAATTGCCAAAAGAGTTTGGTGTTGAATTTATGATAATCATAAAGATACCTAAGCAAAGGGAAAAAATAGGCAACTATTAAGTCTGAGGATAACAGAAAGTCGTTCAGCAAATAAAAATAGCCACAGTTTGCAGAAGATTTAGTGGTAATTAGTGTCTACCTAATCATATGCCAGTTAACACTGAATATTAAACAAACCAAAATTAGTTTAACCATATTAGGAGAAAAAAAGGGGTGCAAAAAGTGGGTACAAATAGTGGAGTGGGAAAGATAAAAGAGTGGAGCCCTACTCTTCTGCTCCTCTTCCTGAAGGAAACTCAAGACATCCTATTTAAAACTAGAAAGTCCCGGGTGCCTGGATGGCTCAGTTGGTTAAGTGCCTGACTCTTGGCTTAGGCTCAGGTCATGATCTCACAGTTCGTGAGTTTGAGACTCATGTCAGGCTCTGCCCTCATTTGGATTCCTTCTCTCCCTCTCTCTGCCCCTCCCCTGCTCGTGCTCGCTCTCTCTCTCTAAATAAGTTAATTTTTTTAAAAAAACTAGAAAGTCTAGAAATAATAATGCAAGAATGTTACCCAGAGAAATAGGGGCTATTAACAAAACAGTCAGATAAAAGAAGTGAAGTTAATGCCCTTGTGAAGAAGGAAATGATAAGGGAGGGGAAATGGACTTACTGTGTTTCACAATTGGCCTTATAGAAATATTTGTATTCAAAAGTAAGTGCATGTTAACTTCAATACAAGTAAAAAAAGAAAAGAGAAAGAAAATAAAGTGATCGATGTCTCTGACACAGACTGATATGTAAAGTCTCTAATATCAAGTGACAAAAGGCAAGATGTGGAATAGCTTGTACGCTAAGCTATTATTTGTGTTTTTAAAAATGGAGAGAGTGGCAAATATAAACATGTATTTTTTATGTGCATAGAATAATTCATCAGCAAACTTTGTGGAGTCGACCTTCAAAACAAATCCCTATTCCAATCATCTCTCTCCCTGCATTGCTCTCATCCCTCAGAAAGCTACCACCTCATGCCTGTAGTAGGTCAGCAGCCTCTCATTGCTTGACTGGCCTCCCTGCTTCCAACCTTCAATCTAGTCTCCACACAGCAGCCCAAGAAATCCAGTTAAAAGAAAAATGTAATCGCATCAACCCTCTGTTCAAAACCCTTTAAGTAAGGGCACCTGGGTGGTTTAGTTGGTTAAGCATTTGGCTCTTTTTGATTTTTGGCTCAGGTCATGATCTGATCATTTCTGAGATCGAGCCCTGAGCTCAGCACAGAGCCTGCTTGGGATTCTCTCTCTGCCCCTCCCTCCTCAAAATAAATAAGTAAACATTAAACAAAATGAAAAAGCCCTTATTTTTTCAATTGGTCAAATAAAACCAGACTCCCCACCAGAGCTCCACAGCCAGATGTGATCTGGTTCTGACTTCATGCTTTTCTTGTTCTAGTTCATTTTTACCTCAGGGTCTTTGCAACTCACAGCCCCTCTGCCTAGAGTGCTTTTCCCAGATACTGTAAGGCTGGCCTATCACTCAGATCTGTGCTCAGATGTCATCTCCCCAGAGAGCCATTTCCTAGTTCTTGTCTCTGTACCCTCCCTCCCTAACACCACCTACTTATCACTGTCTATCACTTCACCCTCATTTATTTTTCTTCCTAGCTCTTAGCACCACTTGACATTTAATTATATATTTAAAATTTAGTTGTTTATTAGCTATCTCCCCCAAGAGAATGTAATTAGTGTTCCACGAGGCACTACAATCTAAAATCCCATGATGGAAGCCATATGTGTCTGTTCTGTTTATTGCATATATCCCCAAGCACCTGAAGCAGGTTCTAGTGCACAGCAGCTATTAATACATTTCTTTTGAAAAAAATAATACACAAGGACAAATACACACAATGGGAAAAAAACCACAACTATTTATAGTGGCTGCTTTGCAGAAGAAATTGGGAACTTAGGGGTCAAGCATGAGAGAGAGAACTTTTCACTTCTCTATGTCCCACAACCTTCAAACTCCTCCAGCAGCCAGAGTCCAGGCAGCAGTCTCCACAGTACCACAAGCCAAGGAACACTAGGGTGAAGAAGGGAAATGTGAGAACATTTATTTAGATTTACTTCTTTCCTAAAAGAAAGAAGGCATTGTTCACATTGAATTCATAGATTTTGAGTACATCTACATAATTTATAAATTATATTCTGAATTGCATGTTCAACATTTTTTTGCTGACAAGAATATAAAACCAGTAGAGTTTGGTCTGTAAATTTGGTCACAAACGGACACGTTTGTTTTGTCTCCTACTGTTTTAAAATTGTTTGAATCAACAATAAAGTCCAGAAAGTTCACCTAAGATTCCAGGTGTCTGGTTTTTTTTTTTTTTTTTTTTTTTTTTGGAGACACCAGAGTTGCTGTCAACACCAGTCCTGTGATTCGCTAGAGCCACGTGAGCATAGCCCCATTTAGAAGGTGTGTAACCCTGCACACCGTGGTTTTCCCGGATGGCTTTCTGTGGGTTCTCACTTTCAGCTCATCTCACTTCCTGCAGGCATTTCAGTTTACCACCCTTTTCTGCTATTTCTCAACTTCAGCCAAATAATTTAAGCCTGAGAGCAGTAAAAGTGCTGAAATGTGCTTATAATCAATTTAACACAAAAAACGATTGAGTTCCGAACTATCCTTATCTCTTATCTCTTTTTTTTCCTTAGAGAGAGAGAGAGAGAGAGAGAGAGAGAGAGAGAGAGAGAGAGAGAGAATGAGAGGGCACAAGTAAGCAAGGGGCAAAGAGAGAGAGAATAACAGGAGGAACAGAGGGAGAGAGAGACACAGAGAGAGGGAGTAAGAGAGAGAGAGAGGACTTACCCAAAGTGAAGATCGTGTTTTACCTGAGGCGGGGCTCATTTTCATCTGAAGCGGGGCTTGCTACAATAGGTGAACTATAATAACTGGAAGGATGGATGAATAAATGAATGAATAAAGTCCATAATATCCACTTGATAATAATCATAAGTACTATTTACTACATTATCTGTGGGCTGGCCACTGAGGTAAGTCTTTGATGTCATATTCTCATTGAATCCTCATAATAATGACATATGGGCAGTGGTTTTTTTCTTTGGATATTGCAAATGAGAAAACAGGGCTTAGAAAATGAAGTAAGTAGTCCATAGCTACACAATTACTAAATGACAAACCCAGGATTCAAACCGGGGACTTCCCAAAGCTAATAGTCTTTACTAAGCAAAACAAACAAAAATAAACAACCAGACAAAAAACCCTCCAGATGAGATGTCAAATTTTCTTCAATATTCACATCCAATGACTTAGTTGTCATGAAAAATAAACCATAAAATCAGCGTATTCTGCAAGAACAGAACAGAAATTAAGGATGTCTTTAGCCAAATTAATGAAGGGGGGAAAAACAAAGGGCATTCAGAATAAAACCCAGGACAGGTTTAAGTGCATACCCAATAGAAATTACAACATTCACATTTTAAAAACTTGATCAGAAGTGAGAGATGACCTTGAAAAATAGTAGACAGTTGGAAATTCCTTGTTATGAAAATGGGAACTTGCTCCTTGGACACAACTTCTATTTATTACAGATAAAAAGTAGTGACTGAACCAATTAAAAAAAAATAAAATCAAAACTCCAGTTTCATTCATCCAACAGGAGTACTTTCTATGTGACAAAGACACTGTTGAACAAAAGAGATGGAAATAGTTTGAAGGCTTAGGCTCCACTCCCAAGAAATTCACCATCACTGGAAGAGTTGAGGATTCTACACATGACAGAAAGAGACCACTAGAGGTCAAGTGAGGTCCATCTGGAGGGTCTTGCCAGGCAAGCAGAGAATTTTGAACTACTGGCTATCAAATGGGGAGCTTTGGAACAGCAAAGGGTTAAAAGGTCACTCTCAGCCCAGGGTGCATACAATACCACACACCAATGAGACAGAATGCTGTAACCAGAGTCCTTCTTGATAAAATAAAAGACTTGAATGAATTAATCAGAATTGTTCTGAATATGATAAGAGGCTCAGAGGGCAGAGGGTGAGGCAACTGCTGAATAAGAAGAGATACACATATTTCTCCAGCAGAAGATGGGTTCAAGGCAGCTTATTGAATGAAAAGGAAAATATGTTAATTAGATGGAAAGTTGAAGGGTCTTGGGTGTGCAGATCCGTAAGTAAAAAATCTAAGAAGAACCCCTAACCTGGCTAGCAGACCATTTATGGGGTGATGTGAGGGAGGTTTTTAGTTTACTTTTGAATTTCTTTCCATTTTTTCCCTAATTGAACAAATAATATATGAATATATTTTCCTTCCAAAAATTACAAAAGTTATAAGTCAAAATAAAGGACCCTTTGGCCACATCTCAACTGTACCTTACATAAATCTCAACACCTCCACCTCCTTAAATGATTTTTTTTTTCTGAAACAAGAAGTACAAGCACATGCAGTATTTGAGCCTGAGTCCAAAAAAGGGGAGGTTGGGAAGCTTTCAGTAATAATAACATGAACTCCCTTTTAGTAAGCAGGTGCTGTACTAGACTGTCTACATATAAATTATTAGCTCATTCAGCAAATGTTTTTTGTGAACAACTCCTAAGTGCCAAGAACTAGGAATACAACAATGACCTCAAAGCGTTTGGAACCACCACTAGGCTTGTCCTACTTTTCTCCATGTACCAACAAGAAAAGCAAGACTCAAGAGAGATTAAGCAACTCCACCAAGGTTTCTGTGAGAGAGGTGGCAGTGAACACCGGCTTCAAAAACTGGTGCTCCTTCCTCCACTATTACCCCATTGTTTTCAAACCATTTTAAAAGCAGAAGTCTTTTTAAATGTTTTTAATGAAAATAAAATGAGTGCCTGGGTGGCTCCGTCAGTCGAGGGTCCAGCTCTTGATATCAGCTCAGGTCATGATCCCAAGGTCGTGGGATTGAGCTCCTCATCAGTTTCCACACTAAGTGTGGAGCCTGCTTGGGATTCTCTCTCCTTCTCTCTCTCTCTCTCTCTCTCTCTCTCTGCCCCTCCTCTGCTCATGAACTCTTTCTCAAAATAAATATATAAACATTAAAAAAAGCAAAGAAAATGATCACATCACATCAGTACAGAAGAAAAGATAAAAGTAGAAGCACAGAAACACTTTGGTTCTCTGCCTGCTTGTAAACATAAGTGTGTTCTCACCAAGAGGACTGGATGGAATTGCTTAAGGATTAATAACTCAAAAGGCCAAGTCTCCTGTTGTGAAAAAGCTTTAGGGACAACTACCAAACATTACTGTTGCTAGAGATCGAAGGGCTAGTGAATTACAAACCTAAAAACTGCCTGGGAATGACAGATTCCTGTCTCTCTCCCATTCCATGTGACCCTCGACTGCTAACCCTCAATTCACTGGGACTCTGAGATCTGGCATTGTCAAAAGCTCCCCTTGATTATTTATCCAAAGGATACAAAACTGCTGACTCAAAGGGGCACATGCACCCCAATGTTTATAGTGGCACTATCAACAATAGCCAAATTATGGAAAGAGCCCAAATGTCCATCGACTGATGAGTGGATAAAGAAGATGTGGTATATATGTATAATGGAATATTACTCATCATTCAAAAAGAATGAAATCTTACTATTTGCAACAACATGGATGGAACTAGAGTGTATTATGCTAAGTGAAGTCAGTCAGAGAAAGACAGATATCATATGATTTCATTTATATGTGGAATTTCAGAAACACAACAGATGAACGTAGGAGAAGGGAAGGAAAAACAAGATAAAAACAGAGAGGGAGGCAACCATAAGAGACTCTTAAATACAGAGAACAAACTGAGGGTTGCTTGAAGGGAGGTGGGGGGGATGGGCTAAATGGATGGTGGGCATTAAGGAGGGCACTTGTTAGAATGAATACTGGGGGTTACATGTAAGTGATGAATCACTGGATTCTATTTCTAAAACCAGTATTACAATGTATGCTAAGTAACTTTAAAAAAATGCCCTTGGTGACTGATAATCAGCTGGGTTTAAGGAACAATTCCAGCACAACTCCACTCTGTGCAGTGACCCCTCTTTATCACCCAAACTTCCACCTGCTGTCCCACTCCAGAAATATTTGACTAGATTTGTACAACAGGGCCGCTGTGTGGAATGCCCAGCATTTGTGGATTGCTCCTTCTGCTTTGATTTTCCATTTATACCTACCCTTCATTTATGAGCAATGTAATCTTTTCTAGTATGATGTAGGTCTGGTTATTCCTTCCCCAGTCTAATATTTGCTTCCTAGTTACTGCTTTAATCTCTCATTCTTGTTGATGGGTTGAAACTCTCTTCCACGCAATAGCAAGCTTATTTGATTCAGCACCTAGGCTTGTCTTTCTGATAGCTATGTGCTGGCAAAATCCCATATCCCCCTTCCTCTGCTCTACTAATTCCCCCCAGATCAATCCTGGCTTCATGGATTGGACCCAGGACACCATTGCTTATTGCAGCAATCATTTTTACAATTTCCCCCACAAGCAATCATTCAATGTCTGCTTATTTCTAGTCATGGAAAGTTCTCTTCTTCATGAAAGAGACTGTCCATTATTGGAGAGTAATAATGACTTAAAAAAAAAGATTCTTCCAAATCTTTAGCTAAAAGTAGCTATTATATACTTTCTGCCCATGTGTTCTTCCTTTCAGAATAATGTTTCTTAGTGTGGTCCCCAGACAATCTGCATCACCTGGTAATTTGTTGGGATTGCTCCACTGCAGACCTGCAAGAGAGAAACTCTGGGGATGGGGCTCAGCAATCTATATATTTAATTTTTTAAAAAATTTATTTATGTAATCTCTACACTTCATGTGGAGCTCAAACTCATGACCCCAAGATCAAGAGTTGCATGCTTTTCTGATTCAGCCAGCCAGGCGTCCCTCAGCAATCTCTATTTTAACAAGATTTCAGGTAATTCTGATGTACTCAAGTTTGAGAACCACTGCATTAGAAAGAAAGACTCTTGAACCAACATTCCTGAAAACATTTAGCTTGAACTGGAGTTTTTGGTCGCACCGATTCTACAATGTGTTGGTCCAGTTCCCAAAAGACACTTAATTCTTTCCAATATAGCGTATTTCTTGGTTTAAGGGCATATCATTTTTGAGGTGATGGAAACAAATCTTTCAGTTTTTTTTTTATTTCTAAATTTTCCAAGGAATAAAATATTCTTTAGGCTAAGTTTGATAGCCATTGGTCAGTTATAGAAAACAGTCAATATATTTCTAGCATAAAGACAGAATATTAGTTCTCAATACTTAGTGTGTCCTGTAAATATTTAACTGACAGATGGTTTTGAAAACATACAATAGATGTAGTCAACATCAAGCTTGGTTAATCAAAAAGACTTTATGAGGGACATGAGAATTATGTTGAATGACAGAAGAAATGCAATTTTACAAGCAGAAATAAGAATAGGGACAATGTTGCAGGCAGATGTTCAGCTAATAAAAGTGGTCTTATATATTGGGCTAGAACATTGGTTTGGGAATCCAAATGCCTGAAATTCTATTCCAGCACTGCTACTTACAAACTGTGTGAATAGCTTTGCATCTGTGATATGGGGTATCATATTGCAGATGGTACCTCCATCTGTAATGGAGACTTCCATGTGGTGGGCAGCATTCTAAGATGTCCTCAAGATTTCTGCCCTGTAGAGTGCATGCCCCTCCCCCAAGACTATTGGGTGGCACCAGTGAATATGATGAAATATCACTCCTGTGAGTAGGTTATTAATAGGTTGCCTTGGAGTTAATCAAAGAGAAATAATCCTGGGTGAGCCTGACCTAATCAGATAAGCTTTTATTATTTTTATTAATTTATTTATTTTTATTTTTTTATATATATGAAATTTATTGACAAATTGGTTTCCATACAACACCCAGTGCTCATCCCAAAAGGTGCCCTCCTCAATACCCATCACCCACCCTCCCCTCCCTCCCACCCCCCATCAACCCTCAGTTTGTTCTCAGTTTTTAACAGTCTCTTATGCTTTGGCTCTCTCGCACTCTAACCTCTTTTTTTTTTTTTTCCTTCCCCTCCCCCATGGGTTCCTGTTAAGTTTCTCAGGATCCACATAAGAGTGAAACCATATGGTATCTGTCTTTCTCTGTATGGCTTATTTCACTTAGCATCACACTCTCCAGTTCCATCCATGTTGCTACAAAAGGCCATATTTCATTTTTGCTCATTGCCACGTAATATTCTATTGTGTATATAAACCACAATTTCTTTATCCATTCATCAGTTGATGGACATTTAGGCTCTTTCCATAATTTGGCTATTGTTGAGAGTGCTGCTATGAACATTGGGGTACAAGTGCCCCTATGCATCAGTACTCCTGTATCCCTTGGATAAACTCCTAGCAGTGCTATTGCTGGGTCATAGGGTAGGTCTATTTTTAATTTTCTGAGGAACCTCCACACTGCTTTCCAGAGCGGCTGCACCAATTTGCATTCCCACCAACAGTGCAAGAGGGTTCCCGTTTCTCCACATCCTCTCCAGCATCTATAGTCTCCTGATTTGTTCATTTTGGCCACTCTGACTGGTGTGAGGTGATACCTGAGTGTGGTTTTGATTTGTATTTCCCTGATAAGGAGCGACGCTGAACATCTTTTCATGTGCCTGTTGGCCATCCGGATGTCTTCTTTAGAGAAGTGTCTATTCATGTTTTCTGCCCATTTCTTCACTGGGTTATTTGTTTTTCGGGTGTGGAGTTTGGTGAGCTCTTTATAGATTTTAGATACTAGCCCTCTGTCCGATATGTCATTTGCAAATATCTTTTCCCATTCCGTTGGTTGCCTTTTAGTTTTGTTGGTTGTTTCCTTTGTTGTGCAGAAGCTTTTTATCTTCATAAGGTCCCAGTAATTCACTTTTGCTTTTAATTCCCTTGCCTTTGGGGATGTGTCGAGTAAGAGATTGCTACGGCTGAGGTCAGAGAGGTCTTTTCCTGCTTTCTCCTCTAGGGTTTTGATGGTTTCCTGTCTCACATTTAGGTCTTTTATCCATTTTGAGTTTATTTTTGTGAATGGTGTGAGAAAGTGGTCTAGTTTCAACCTTCTGCACGTTGCTGTCCAGTTCTCCCAGCACCATTTGTGAAACAGGCTGTCTTTTTTCCATTGGATGTTCTTTCCTGCTTTGTCAAAGATGAGTTGGCCATATGTTTGTGGGTCTAGTTCTGGGGTTTCTATTCTATTCCATTGGTCTGTGTGTCTGTTTTTGTGCCAATACCATGCTGTCTTGATGATGACAGCTTTGTAGTAGAGGCTAAAGTCTGGGATTGTGATGCCTCCTGCTTTGGTCTTCTTCTTCAAAATTCCTTTGGCTATTCGGGGCCTTTTGTGGTTCCATATGAATTTTAGGATTGCTTGTTCTAGTTTCGAGAAGAATGCTGGTGCAATTTTGATTGGGATTGCATTGAATGTGGAGATAGCTTTGGGTAGTATTGACATTTTGACAATATTTATTCTTCCAATCCATGAGCAGGGAATGTCTTTCCATTTCTTTAAATCTTCTTCAATTACCTTCATAAGCTTTCTATAGTTTTCAGCATACAGATCCTTTACATCTTTGGTTAGATTTATTCCTAGGTATTTTATGCTTCTTGGTGCAATTGTGAATGGGATCAGTTTCTTTATTTGTCTTTCTGTTGCTTCATTGTTAGTGTATAAGAATGCAACTGATTTCTGTACATTGATTTTGTATCCTGCAACTTTGCTGAATTCCTGTATCAGTTCTAGCAGACTTTTGGTGGAGTCTATCGGATTTTCCATGTATAATATCATGTCATCTGCAAAAAGCGAAAGCTTGACTTCATCTTTGCCAATTTTGATGCCTTTGATTTCCTTTTGTTGTCTGATTGCTGATGCTAGAACTTCCAGCACTATGTTAAACAGCAGCGGTGAGAGTGGGCATCCCTGTCGTGTTCCTGATCTCAGGGAAAAAGCTCTCAGTTTTTCCCCGTTGAGGATGATGTTAGCTGTGGGCTTTTCATAAATGGCTTTTATGATCTTTAAGTATGTTCCTTCTATCCCGACTTTCTCAAGGGTTTTTATTAAGAAAGGGTGCTGGATTTTGTCAAAGGCCTTTTCTGCATCGATTGACAGGATCATATGGTTCTTCTCTTTTTTTTTTTGTTAATGTGATGTATCACGTTGATTGATTTGCGAATGTTGAACCAGCCCTGCATCCCAGGAATGAATCCCACTTGATCATGGTGAATAATTCTTTTTATATGCCGTTGAATTCGATTTGCTAGTATCTTATTGAGAATTTTTGCATCCATATTCATCAGGGATATTGGCCTGTAGTTCTCTTTTTTTACTGGGTCTCTGTCTGGTTTAGGAATCAAAGTAATACTGGCTCCATAGAATGAGTCTGGAAGTTTTCCTTCCCTTTCTATTTCTTGGAATAGCTTGAGAAGGATAGGTATTATCTCTGCTTTAAACGACTGGTAGAACTCCCCTGGGAAGCCATCTGGTCCTGGACTCTTATTTGTTGGGAGATTTTTGATAACCGATTCAATTTCTTTGCTGGTTATGGGTCTGTTCAAGCTTTCTATTTCCTCCTGATTGAGTTTTGGAAGTGTGTGGGTGTTCAGGAATTTGTCCATTTCTTCCAGGTTGTCCAATTTGTTGGCATATAATTTTTCATAGTATTCCCTGATAATTGTTTGTATCTCTGAGGGATTGGTTGTAATAATTCCATTTTCATTCATGATTTTATCTATTTGGGTCATCTCCCTTTTCTTTTTGAGAAGCCTGGCTAGAGGTTTGTCAATTTTGTTTATTTTTTCAAAAAACCAACTCTTGGTTTCGTTGATCTGCTCTACAGTTTTTTTAGATTCTATATTGTTTATTTCTGCTCTGATCTTTATTATTTCTCTTCTTCTGCTGGGTTTAGGCTGCCTTTGCTGTTCTGCTTCTAGTTCCTTTCGGTGTGCTGTTAGATTTTGTATTTGGGATTTTTCTTGTTTCTTGAGATAGGCCTGGATTGCAATGCATTTTCCTCTCAGGACTGCCTTCGCTGCGTCCCAAAGCGTTTGGATTGTTGTATTTTCATTTTCGTTTGTTTCCATATATTTTTTAATTTCTTCTCTAATTGCCTGGTTGACCCACTCATTCGTTAGTAGGGTGTTCTTTAACCTCCATGCTTTTGGAGGTTTTCCAGACTTTTTTCTGTGGTTGATTTCAAGCTTCATAGCATTGTGGTGTGAAAGTAAGCATGGTATAATTTCAATTCTTGTAAACTTTGAAGGGCTGTTTTGTGACCCAGTATATGATCTATCTTGGAGAATGTTCCATGTGCACTCGAGAAGAAAGTATATTCTGTTGTTTTGGGATGCAGAGTTCTAAATATATCTGTCAAGTCCATCTGATCCAATGTCTCATTCAGGGCCCTTGTTTCTTTATTGACCGTGTGTCTAGATGATCTATCCATTTCTGTAAGTGGGGTGTTAAAGTCCCCTGCAATTACCACATTGTCATCAATAAGGTTGCTTATGTTGATGAGTAATTGTTTTATATATTTGGGGGCTCTGGTGTTCGGCGCATAGACATTTATAATTGTTAGCTCTTCCTGATGGATAAACCCTGTAACTATTATATAATGTCCTTCTTCATCTCTTGTTACAGCCTTTAATTTAAAGTCTAGTTTGTCTGATATAAGTATGGCTACTCCACCTTTCTTTTGGCTTCCAGTCGCATGATAAATAGTTCTCCATCTCCTCACTCTCAATCTAAAGGTGTCCTCAGGTCTAAAATGAGTCTCTTGTAGACAGCAAATAGATGGGTCTTGTTTTTTTATCCATTCTGATACCCTATGTCTTTTGGTTGGCGCATTTAATCCATTTACATTCAGTGTTATTATAGAAAGATACGGGTTTAGAGTCATTGTGATGTCTGTATGTTTTATGCTTGTAGTGATGCCTCTGGTACTTTGTCTCACAGGGTCCCCCTTAGGATCTCTTGTAGGGCTGGTTTAGTGGTGACAAATTCCTTCAGTTTTTGTTTGTTTGGGAAGACCTTTATCTCTCCTTCTATTCTAAATGACAGACTTGCTGGATAAAGGATTCTCGGCTGCATATTTTTTCTGTCTAGCACCCTGAAAATCTCGTGCCAATTCTTTCTGGCCTGCCAAGTTTCAAAAGAGAGATCAGTCACGAGTCTTATAGGTCTCCCTTTATATGTGAGGGCACGTTTACCCCTTGCTACTTTCAGAATTTTCTCTTTATCCTTGTATTTTGCCAGTTTCACTATGATATGTCGTGCAGAAGATCGATTCAAGTTACGTCTGAAGGGAGTTCTCTGTGCCTCTTGGATTTCAATGCCTTTTTCCTTCCCCAGTTGAGGGAAGTTCTCAGCTATTATTTCTTCAAGTACCCCTTCAGCACCTTTCCCTCTCTCTTCCTCCTCTGGGATACCAATTATGCGTATATTATTTCTTTTTAGTGTATCACTTAGTTCTCTAATTTCCCCCTCATACTCCTGGATTTTTTTTATCTCTCTTTTTCTCAGCTTCTTCTTTTTCCATAACTTTATCTTCTAGTTCACCTATTCTCTCCTCTGCCTCTTCAATCCGAGCCGTGGTGGTTTCCATTTTGTTTTGCATTTCATTTAAAGCGTTTTTCAGCTCCTCGTGACTGTTCCTTAGTCCCTTGATCTCTGTAGCAAGAGATTCTCTGCTGTCCTCTATACTGTTTTCAAGCCCAGCAATTAATTTTATGACTATTATTCTAAATTCACTTTCTGTTATATTATTTAAATCCTTTTTGATCAGCTCATTAGCTGTTGTTATTTCCTGGAGATTCTTCTGAGGGGAATTCTTCCACTTGGTCAGTTTGGATAGTCCCTGGTGTGGTGAGGACCTGCAGGGCACGTCCCCTGTGCTATGGTGTATAACTGGAGTTGGTGGGTGGGGCCGCAGTCCGACCTGATGTCTGCCCCCAGCCCACCGCTGGGGCCACAGTCAGACTGGTGTGTGCCTTCTCTTCCCCTCTCCTAGGGGCGGGATTCACTGTGGGGTGGTGTGGCTCGTCTGGGCTACTTGCACACTGCCAGGCTTGTGATGCTGGGGATCTGGTGTATTAGCTGGGGTGGGTAGGCAAGGTGCACGGCGGCAGGGGGTGCAGGCTTAGATCGCTTCTCCTTAGGTGATCCACTTCAGGAGGGGCCCCTCTTCTGTGGTCCTCTCGTCTGTGCTTGGGTCTGGCGACTCCATTCTGCTAATCCTCTGGCGGTTTTCTGGGTTATTTAGGCAGGTGTAGGTAGAATCTAAGTGATCAGCAGGACGCACGGTGAGCCCAGAGTCCTACGCCACCATCTTCCCTCGAGCTCCCAAAAGATAACGGAGAATTCCTTGGGATTGTTGGGGGGCAGCTCCCCTCCGTAGCTGTGCGTGGCGTGGCTCTTCCGTGCACCTCCCTGCTTCCCCGAGGCCGAGTCCTCGCCTTCTGCTTTTTGTGGGGCAGCGGCCACCGCTCAGCCTCGGCCCGGAGTCCCGAAATGTGAGGAGGGGCCGCCGCTGCCTCCCACCCCAGGCCGCAGGGTCGGCGCGAGGGATCCCAGTGCGGCCGGCGCGGACCCAGATAAGCTTTTAGAAGAAGGTAAAGCCTCAGAGAGACTTTACTACTGCCATGGAAGAAATCAAAAAGCCCATGAGAAGAGAAGACAGGTGGAAAGAATATGAGGGTGGTCACTTGGAGCTGAAACTAGTCCCCTGCTGGGAGCTAGCAAGAAAACCAGGACTTTGGTCATCTTGTTGCAAGAAATTGAACTCTGCCAACAACCAATGAACTTGGAAAAGGACCAGAGCCCCAGAGGAGATCACAGCCCCAAATGACACCTTGGTTTCATCCTGTGAGATCCTGAGCAGAGTACCCATGTAACCTGTACCTGGACTTCTGACCCACAGAAACTGTGAGAAGATAAATTAGTGTTGTTTTAAGCCACTAAGTTTGTGATGATTTGTTCTAGAATTATCAGTAATAGAAAACTAATATACTACCTCAGAGGGTTGTAATGAAAAGATGCTTCTAAAGTATTTACCATAGTGCCTAACATATAGTAAATGCTTAATTAACTTAAATACATGAGAAATGATTTTAGATGACCAAATTTGAGAAAGCAAGACCATGAGGGCCAAGGGTTCTGTTGGGAAAGGGTTCTGTTGCTTGGTAGGGGAACATAGTGACACAAGTGAGGCCAGATGAGATAAGGCCTCAAGTCCTCTGCTCTTTGGGGGCCATCTGGAAATATTGGAGAGATATACAAAGGCTATCTGGAAATATTGGAGAGATATACAGTGACAAGGGAATTGAGGTACCCATAGAACGAGACTCTGGTGAGATAGAAACTGAGGATCTTTGCAAGGGCCACACTCATTGGGCCATCTGGGAAGATAAATTTTGTACATGATCACTGTTCCCACTGTGCACCTGTCAGTGAAGGGTTCTTGACCAGTTGAGCATTGAGACAGAGTTTCTCTCTCAAACTCAACCAGGGTGCTGTCCCCTGAGGGATGCTTTCTCCCTGCCTCACCAACAAAAGCCTGACTTGCAATTTGGGCATGTCCTCTGCCCTATACTCACCTTCCCAATCAAATGGACCCCCACCACCTGCCCTCTAACCACAGTCTTATTAAGCACTTCCTCCTAAACTGACCCCATTCAAACCTCACCAGTAATCTCAGTGGGTTTTGACCCCTATAGAATTAGCCTCAAACATGTTCCACCACTGCTCTGGTGGGTTCTTGTTACTTTGAGAAAACAGGGCCCTTTTTTGAAGAGAACATATTTTTAGGAGTTGACTGAAAATCATTAAATTAATGACAAGCTTTAAAGGGGTTTGAATTAGGAGAATCAAAAGTGGGAGAACATGCACTAAAATTGTTAAACTTACTTATTGAAAACAAATGGCATGCAAAGTACTGGACCTGATATTATGGTGATTCTGAGAATGAGAGGTAAGGGTCCTCTTTGCCCTATTAGGGAAATAAAACATAAGAAATTAGGGGCGCCTGGGTGGCGCAGTCGGTTGAGCGTCCGACTTCAGCCAGGTCACGATCTCACGGTCTGTGAGTTCGAGCCCCACGTCGGGCTCTGGGCTGATGGCTCAGAGCCTGGAGCCTGTTTCCAATTCTGTGTCTCCCTCTCTCTCTGCCCCTCCCCCGTTCATGCTCTGTCTCTCTCTGTCCCAAAAATAAATAAACGTTAAAAAAAAAAAATTAAAAGAAATTAACAACACAAATCATACATAATAATATGGCAAAACAAGAGATGTTACAAGAGAGGACATGACTGATTACCAGATGGATGGTAAGGATACTAACTTCCAGACAAGTTCTAGAAAAATCATGTCACTGTGTGCTTTAGGAGGAGAAAAATGTTGATCTGTATTTTAAAGTATAGGCAGTGTTAAGGGCTGAATTATGTGCCCCATCTCCCAAATTCATATGTTAAATTGCTAACCCCCAGTACTTCAGAATATGAAGATAGGGTCTTTTAAAAAGTAATTTTCAAATGAGGTCATTAAGGTGGGCCATAATCCAATATAACCATTGTCCCTATTAAAAAAAGGAAATTAGGACACAGACACACAGAGGGGGGACCATGTGAGGACACAGAGAGAAGGAGGACATCTACAAGCCAAGGAGAGGCCTCAGAGGAAACCAGTCTTGATCTTGAACTCCAACCTCTGGAATGATGAGAAAATAAATTTCTGTTGTTCAAGCCGCCCAGTCATGGTACTTTGTTATAGCAGTCCTAAAAAATTAACACAGGCAGTATTTGGTATGACTTGCCCTTTGAATGCAGGGGAATTAACTGATTCTATAAAAGAAAAAGGAGATAAAGGGGCCATAGAAGAGGCTAGATAAAAAAACAAGATCAATTTAGGGAAATGGTGGAGATAAAATTAAGTGAATAAGAAAAGGTGGACAGTGATTGCCAAGATGAACCTTTGCTGGGCAAAGAGTAGCAAGATGACTCACTCCAGCAGAGATACCTCTGTTTCGAGTCCATGGAGGAGAACACTTCATGAGCTCAAGGACAAGAGGCATGAAGAAGTGGGAGGAAAGGGGTTCCAGGAAAATCCATGGAGGTGAAGCCCAAAGGAGATGAGAAGCACCGTGGAGGGTGCCTAAGCTATTGCGGAGAGAAGAAGAGAGGAAGGAGAAGTAATGTGAGTCCTGGGATTAAATGATGTAAACAATTAAGAATCTAAGGAAGTAAAAGGATTTCAAGTAAGCCTAGAGAAGTTAAAAATAAACCATATAGATATGGGCTAAGCGTTATATAAACCAGAAACAGGTCATTGAGATTGTATTAGATCACTCAAATTTAGAGTTATGGTTTATAGAGATTAGAAAGGAAAGAAATAAGGAATAGTTTTAAAACAGCAAACAAAGTAATACAGGAAGAAAAACTGGGTCTGGGCATCTATTTTTTTATATCCTTGACTGGATCCTCTGGGCCAAAAATTTCCCCATTTTACACCACATTGGAAAACAACCTAAATAATAAAATAACTGGGAATGGAAGGAAGAAGCTACATTTCTTTTGGGCTATGTTGAATAGATTAGATATGATTTACTCAACATATAGCTTATGGACAAGGGAGCCACCACACAGCCCCTTGGAGGAACCACGAAGCCTGTGGCTCCTACTGAGAAGGTAGGTGTTCCATACCACATGAACTATCCTACCCCTGCCTAACCGTTCAACACCCAGTCCTCCCACCTCAACATCAGCCCCCAGACAAACAATTTTTAGATGTGTCTAAGGCCTCTGAGATGGTTTGGCATAGACCTTCTGTGCAAATAGGAATATCATCAGGTCAAGCTGACACGATCTCTGCAAAATTTGACATGAAACTGACATATTGTGAATAAGTTGAAGCTTTGCATTATTAGAAAAGGTGAGCAAGCAGTTATGAACAAGCAGAAGCCATAGTAAGCTGAAATCAAAGGCATTCACAGAAGAGTTGAGAAACTGGTGAGTAGAAACAGAAAGGGAGCAGAGCAGATGGAGGGCTGCTGAGTCACAGCAATTATGGAATCCCTGAAGTCGCCAAGATGAGTCAGGTCAGTGACTCTTCTCTGGAAGCCTCTGGTGCCTGAATGACTGCCAATGTCCATGAGGCCTAAACCCATAGCTTTCCCCTGAATTACCAGGAGGTTCTTCAAGCCCTTATTTCTCACAATACCCCTGCTTCTATCACCCAAATGAACCATTGTTTTTTGTCATGTCAGGATATTGACAACCATCTCAAAAAATACTGGCTAACATTTATTTTTTTAAGTTTATTTATTTTGGGGAGGGGGGCGGGGAGAGGGAGAGAGAGAATTCCAAGCAGGCCCTGCACTGTCAGCACAGAGCCCAACATGGGGTTCAAACTCATGAACTGTGAGATCATGACCTGAGTTGAAGTCAAGAGTCAGAGGCTGAACTGACTGAGCCATGTAGGTGCCCTTTGGCTAACATTTATTTAACATGTATCATGTAACAAGCATTGGCTGTTAACTTTATATGTTCTAGCTTATTTAATTTTCTCAACAATCTATGAAGCACTATTATTATTCTCACCAATTTATATATGGAGAAACTTAATTTAGAGAGGTTACCTCACTTGCCCAAGATCACACTGTGTTTTTGAGGCAAAGCTCGTTCTGAATCCAGACCTGTACAATTTCAGAACCCAAACATAACTATACTTAATTCCTGTCAAGTAACTCTTTCCTTTTTCCTTTAGGGTCATTTTGGGAGTAGAGAGTAGGAGTCAACTACTCCAAGTCATAAAATTTTAAATGTAGTGATCAAAACTAATAGAGAAAGGACTCATCATGAATATTATGTGCTATAAAATAAAATAGTCATGCATCTTGCTGAAATGTCATAAAAGAGAAGTTCTGAAAAGTTCCCCCAAAGCAAGAAATGGTTAAGAGAAATCAATTACTAAGTTCAGATGCATAATATACGCTAGATATATTGTTTTATTTTAATAAATGTTTAAGGAAAGTGTGTATTTTTTTCCTAGTTCAATTATGACCTTGATTTCCTTAAACTAGTTTTCCTCACAAAGCTTTATGCTTCTGAACAATGGATTCTCTACAAAGAGGTTTTTAGAAACCAAAGTTGGATGTACAAGAGATACTACTTTGCATTAACAAAAGGGAAATGAAACTATAGAGTTTAAATTTTTTGTATGCAAGAAAAAGAGGCTGTGAAATATAAGACTAACTCTTTTAATAATACTGGAATAATAGCGAAGATTTATTTCTCAAAAATTGGGAACTCTAGCAGAAGTAAAAGGAGAATATATCTATTTGAAAATGAATAATAATGTTGAATATGTGTTAGCCCCATGAGGGCATAGATATTTTTGTTTCCTTCACTGCTGGCTTTTCAGAAGCTACAATAGCTTCTGGCATATAGTAAGTGTTCAATAAAAACTTGTTAAATAAAATGAATAAATGATTCAAATTCAAGACACAGATTACTCTCTGAATTCTGTCTTTAAATGATACATGCATTGAGCAAGTCATTTAGTATCTTTGATTGCTATGTTTATTTATTTACTTATGAGATATCTATCTATCTATCTATCTATCTATCTATCTATCTATGTATCTATCTATCTATCTATCTATCTATCTATCTATCTATCTATTTAAAAGACAGGGTGCCTGGATGGCTCAGTCCATCAAACATCTCTTAATTTTGTCTTGGGTCATGATCTCACAGTCATGAGTTTGAGCCCCACATCTGGCGCTGTGCAGCACAGATTCTCTCTCCCTCTCTCTCTGCACCCCCCAAAATAAATAAATAAAATTTAAATGATATTGTAAGAAGATAGGATTTGTTCTACCAAATTTCAAAATTAACAGCATGCTAGTGGTTTAAGAATAGGCAATAAATCAGTGGAATAGACTAGAAAATGTCGAGACAGACTCGAGTGTGTGTGTGTATCTCAATTTAGTCCATGTATACTGTGTGTATATACTTCATATTCCATAAAGGGGGAATACAAATTCAGTACATAAAGTAAATTGAATTGGTTTGGGACACCTGATTACTGTTTAGGACAACGAATTACATTCATTTTCTCTCATACACATACTAAATTCCAGCTAGATTAAGGACCAGGATATTTTTTTAATAAAAAATATTTTTTAATAAAAAAGAAAATTATAAAACTTCTAAAAACAAAATTCACAGAAATGTTTTTTATAACCAAAAGGTGGGAAAATCATTTTTTAGAGTAATACTAAACCCATAACTATAAAGAAAACAGGGTAAATTGTGAACAATTTACATATTTTTTTAATGTTTTATTTATTTTTGAGACAGTGATGGAGAGAGAGACAGAGAGAGAGAGAGAGAGAGAGAGAGAAGTGGGGGAGGGGCAGAGAGGGAGTGAGACACAGAATCTGAAGCAGGCTTCAAGCTCTGAGCTCTTAGGCTGGAACTCACGGACTGTGAGATCATGACGTGAGCCAAAATAGATGCTTAACTGACTGAGCCACCTGGAAGCCCCCATATTTTATAATTTATATTTAAAACTACTATAAACAAAGTTGGGCGGTGAATGGCAATCTAGAAAATCATATTTATAAAATAGAAAATAAAGAATCCTTAGCCACGATGCACAGAGGGAGTGCTACAAATCCACAGGGAGTATAAATAATATATAAGATGGTAGGAGAACAAGAAAAGGGAATAAGCAGGAAATTCAGAGAAGAAATTACACGAATGGCTAATATACATTGGAAAATCTAATGGTAAACATGTAAGTGGCCAATAAACATGAAAATTCACGAAACATTAGTATAAGTTGGTATAACCTTTGGAGGCCATCTTGGCAATGCCACAGCGGAAGTGACATAAGCAAACCTGAAGGTGTAGAGGAAGAGAGTGATGGCTTTGGAATTAGACAGAACTGGGTCTGATACTTGCCTCTGCTGTTTACCGACTGTATGACCTTGAGCAAATTGCTTAACTGATCTGAGTCAGAGTCTGCATTGCAAAGAAGAGGGTAACAGTGCCTCCTCGGTTTGAGGGAGTATTGAGAAAATGCATGTACAGAGCGTCGCACATGGAGGGGGCCCAGGGAATATCTGTTTCTCCTCCTCTTTCTCTCCTTGTTGTCCTTTTCCTCCAGATTGCCTGCCAGCTTTGATTGGACTGAGGAATGATTCAAGGCAGGAAAGTCCAGCTTTTCTTTCACAAAGTCACAGTGTGGTTAAAGCATTTTTATGTATTTCTTTTTTTTTTTTATGACATTTATTGACAAATTGGTTTCCATACAACACCCAGTGCTCATCCCAAAAGGTGCCCTCCTCAATACCCATCACCCACCCTCCCCTCCCTCCCACCCCCCATCAACCCTCAGTTTGTTCTCAGTTTTTAACAGTCTCTTATGCTTTGGCTCTCTCGCACTCTAACCTCTTTTTTTTTTTTTTTTTCCTTCCCCTCCCCCATGGGTTCCTGTTAAGTTTCTCAGGATCCACATAAGAGTGAAACCATATGGTATCTGTCTTTCTCTGTATGGCTTATTTCACTTAGCATCACACTCTCCAGTTCCATCCATGTTGCTACAAAAGGCCATATTTCATTTTTGCTCATTGCCACGTAATATTCCATTGTGTATATAAACCACAATTTCTTTATCCATTCATCAGTTGATGGACATTTAGGCTCTTTCCATAATTTGGCTATTGTTGAGAGTGCTGCTATGAACATTGGGGTACAAGTGCCCCTATGCATCAGTACTCCTGTATCCCTTGGATAAACTCCTAGCAGTGCTATTGCTGGGTCATAGGGTAGGTCTATTTTTAATTTTCTGAGGAACCTCCACACTGCTTTCCAGAGCGGCTGCACCAATTTGCATTCCCACCAACAGTGCAAGAGGGTTCCCGTTTCTCCACATCCTCTCCAGCATCTATAGTCTCCTGATTTGTTCATTTTGGCCACTCTGACTGGCATGAGGTGATACCTGAGTGTGGTTTTGATTTGTATTTCCCTGATAAGGAGCGACGCTGAACATCTTTTCATGTGCCTGTTGGCCATCCGGATGTCTTCTTTAGAGAAGTGTCTATTCATGTTTTCTGCCCATTTCTTCACTGGGTTATTTGTTTTTCGGGTGTGGAGTTTGGTGAGCTCTTTATAGATTTTAGATACTAGCCCTCTGTCCGATATGTCATTTGCAAATATCTTTTCCCATTCTGTTGGTTGCCTTTTAGTTTTGTTGGTTGTTTCCTTTGCTGTGCAGAAGCTTTTTATCTTCATAAGGTCCCAGTGATTCACTTTTGCTTTTAATTCCCTTGCCTTTGGGGATGTGTCGAGTAAGAGATTGCTACGGCTGAGGTCAGAGAGGTCTTTTCCTGCTTTCTCCTCTAAGGTTTTGATGGTTTCCTGTCTCACATTTAGGTCCTTTATCCATTTTGAGTTTATTTTTGTGAATGGTGTGAGAAAGTGGTCTAGTTTCAACCTTCTGCATGTTGCTGTCCAGTTCTCCCAGCACCATTTGTGAAAGAGGCTGTCTTTTTTCCATTGGATGTTCTTTCCTGCTTTGTCAAAGATGAGTTGGCCATATGTTTGTGGGTCTAGTTCTGGGGTTTCTATTCTATTCCATTGGTCTGTGTGTCTGTTTTTGTGCCAATACCATGCTGTCTTGATGATGACAGCTTTGTAGTAGAGCCTAAAGTCTGGGATTTGATGCCTCCTGCTTTGGTCTTCTTCTTCAAAATTCCTTTGGCTATTCGGGGCCTTTTGTGGTTCCATATGAATTTTAGGATTGCTTGTTCTAGTTTCGAGAAGAATGCTGGTGCAATTTTGATTGGGATTGCATTGAATGTGGAGATAGCTTTGGGTAGTATTGACATTTTGACAATATTTATTCTTCCAATCCATGAGCAGGGAATGTCTTTCCATTTCTTTAAATCTTCTTCAATTACCTTCATAAGCTTTCTATAGTTTTCAGCATACAGATCCTTTACATCTTTGGTTAGATTTATTCCTAGGTATTTTATGCTTCTTGGTGCAATTGTGAATGGGATCAGTTTCTTTATTTGTCTTTCTGTTGCTTCATTGTTAGTGTATAAGAATGCAACTGATTTCTGTACATTGATTTTGTATCCTGCAACTTTGCTGAATTCCTGTATCAGTTCTAGCAGACTTTTGGTGGAGTCTATCGGATTTTCCATGTATAATATCATGTCATCTGCAAAAAGCGAAAGCTTGACTTCATCTTTGCCAATTTTGATGCCTTTGATTTCCTTTTGTTGTCTGATTGCTGATGCTAGAACTTCCAGCACTATGTTAAACAGCAGCGGTGAGAGTGGGCATCCCTGTCGTGTTCCTGATCTCAGGGAAAAAGCTCTCAGTTTTTCCCCGTTGAGGATGATGTTAGCTGTGGGCTTTTCATAAATGGCTTTTATGATCTTTAAGTATGTTCCTTCTATCCCGACTTTCTCAAGGGTTTTTATTAAGAAAGGGTGCTGGATTTTGTCAAAGGCCTTTTCTGCATCGATTGACAGGATCATATGGTTCTTCTCTCTTTTTTTGTTAATGTGATGTATCACGTTGATTGATTTGCGAATGTTGAACCAGCCCTGCATCCCAGGAATGAATCCCACTTGATCATGGTGAATAATTCTTTTTATATGCCGTTGAATTCGATTTGCTAGTATCTTATTGAGAATTTTTGCATCCATATTCATCAGGGATATTGGCCTGTAGTTCTCTTTTTTTACTGGGTCTCTGTCTGGTTTAGGAATCAAAGTAATACTGGCTTCATAGAATGAGTCTGGAAGTTTTCCTTCCCTTTCTATTTCTTGGAATAGCTTGAGAAGGATAGGTATTATCTCTGCTTTAAACGTCTGGTAGAACTCCCCTGGGAAGCCATCTGGTCCTGGACTCTTATTTGTTGGGAGATTTTTGATAACCGATTCAATTTCTTCGCTGGTCATGGGTCTGTTCAAGCTTTCTATTTCCTCCTGATTGAGTTTTGGAAGTGTGTGGGTGTTCAGGAATTTGTCCATTTCTTCCAGGTTGTCCAATTTGTTGGCATATAATTTTTCATAGTATTCCCTGATAATTGTTTGTATCTCTGAGGGATTGGTTGTAATAATTCCATTTTCATTCATGATTTTATCTATTTGGGTCATCTCCCTTTTCTTTTTGAGAAGCCTGGCTAGAGGTTTGTCAATTTTGTTTATTTTTTCAAAAAACCAACTCTTGGTTTCGTTGATCTGCTCTACAGTTTTTTTAGATTCTATATTGTTTATTTCTGCTCTGATCTTTATTATTTCTCTTCTTCTGCTGGGTTTAGGCCGCCTTTGCTGTTCTGCTTCTAGTTCCTTTAGGTGTGCTGTTAGATTTTGTATTTGGGATTTTTCTTGTTTCTTGAGTTAGGCCTGGATTGCAATGTATTTTCCTCTCAGGACTGCCTTCGCTGCGTCCCAAAGCGTTTGGATTGTTGTATTTTCTTTTTCATTTGTTTCCATATATTTTTAAATTTCTTCTCTAATTGCCTGGTTGACCTACTCATTCGTTAGTAGGGTGTTCTTTAACCTCCATGCTTTTGGAGGCTTTCCAGACTTTTTTCTGTGGTTGATTTCAAGCTTCATAGCATTGTGGTGTGAAAGTAAGCATGGTATAATTTCAATTCTTGTAAACTTATGAAGGGCTGTTTTGTGACCCAGTATATGATCTATCTTGGAGAATGTTCCATGTGCACTCGAGAAGAAAGTATATTCTGTTGCTTTGGGATGCAGAGTTCTAAATATATCTGTCAAGTCCATCTGATCCAGTGTCTCATTCAGGGCCCTTGTTTCTTTATTGACCGTGTGTCTAGATGATCTATCCATTTCTGTAAGTGGGGTGTTAAAGTCCCCTGCAATTACCACATTCTCATCAATAAGGTTGCTTATGTTGATGAGTAATTGTTTTATATATTTGGGGGCTCCGTTATTCGGTGCATAGACATTTATAATTGTTAGCTCTTCCTGATGGATAGACCCTGTAACTATTATATAATGTCCTTCTTCATCTCTTGTTACAGCCTTTAATTTAAAGTCTAGTTTGTCTGATATAAGTATGGCTACTCCACCTTTCTTTTGGCTTCCAGTCGCATGATAAATAGTTCTCCATCCCCTCACTCTCAATCTAAAGGTGTCCTCAGGTCTAAAATGAGTCTCTTGTAGACAGCAAGTAGATGGGTCTTGTTTTTTTATCCATTCTGATACCCTGTGTCTTTTGGTTGGCGCATTTAATCCATTTACATTCAGTGTTATTATAGAAAGATACGGGTTTAGAGTCATTGTTATGTCTGTATGTTTTATGCTTGTAGTGATGCCTCTGGTACTTTGTCTCACAGGGTCCCCCTTAGGATCTCTTGTAGGGCTGGTTTAGTGGTGACAAATTCCTTCAGTTTTTGTTTGTTTGGGAAGACCTTTATCTCTCCTTCTATTCTAAATGACAGACTTGCTGGATAAAGGATTCTCGGCTGCATATTTTTTCTGTCTAGCACCCTGAAAATCTCGTGCCAATTCTTTCTGGCCTGTCAAGTTTCAAAAGAGAGATCAGTCACGAGTCTTATAGGTCTCCCTTTATATGTGAGGGCACGTTTACCCCTTGCTACTTTCAGAATTTTCTCTTTATCCTTGTATTTTGCCAGTTTCACTATGATATGTCGTGCAGAAGATCGATTCAAGTTACGTCTGAAGGGAGTTCTCTGTGCCTCTTGGATTTCAATGCCTTTTTCCTTCCCCAGTTGAGGGAAGTTCTCAGCTATTATTTCTTCAAGTACCCCTTCAGCACCTTTCCCTCTCTCTTCCTCCTCTGGGATACCAATTATGCGTATATTATTTCTTTTTAGTGTATCACTTAGGTCTCTAATTTTCCCCTCATACTCCTGGATTTTTTTATCTCTCTTTTTCTCAGCTTCCTCTTTTTCCATAACTTTATCTTCTAGTTCACCTATTCTCTCCTCTGCCTCTTCAAGCCGAGCCGTGGTGGTTTCCATTTTGTTTTGCATTTCATTTAAAGCGTTTTTCAGCTCCTCGTGACTGTTCCTTAGTCCCTTGATCTCTGTAGCAAGAGATTCTCTGCTGTCCTCTACACTGTTTTCAAGCCCAGCGATTAATTTTATGACTATTATTCTAAATTCACTTTCTGTTATATTATTTAAATCCTTTTTGATCAGCTCATTAGCTGTTGTTATTTCCTGGAGATTCTTCTGAGGGGAGTTCTTCCACTTGGTCAGTTTGGATAGTCCCTGGCGTGGTGAGGACCTGCAGGGCACTTCCCCTGTGCTGTGGTGTATAACTGGAGTTGGTGGGTGGGGCTGCAGTCAGACCTGATGTCTGCCCCCAGCCCACCGCTGGGGCCACAGTCAGACTGGTGTGTGCCTTCTCTTCCCCTCTCCTAGGGGCGGGATTCACTGTGGGGTGGCGTGGCCCGTCTGGGCTACTTGCACACTGCCAAGCTTTTGATGCTGGGGATCTGGCATATTAGCTGGGGTGGGTAGGCAAGGTGCACAGGGGCAGGAGGGGCAGGCTTAGCTCGCTTCTCCTTAGGTGATCCACTTCAGGAGGGGCCCTGTGGCAGTGGGAGGGAGTCAGATCTGCTGCCGTAGGTTTGGCTCCGCAGAAGCAGAGAGTTGGGTGTTTGCGCGGAGGGAGCAAGTTCCCTGGCAGGAACTGGTTCCCTTTGGGATTTTGGCTGGGGGATGGGCGGGGGAGATGGCGCTGGCGAGCGCCTTTGTTCCCCGCCAAACTGAGCTCTGTCGTCCGGGGGCTCAGCAGCCCTCCCTCCCTTTGTCCTCCAGCCTTCCCGCTTTCCGAGCAGAGCTGCTAACTTATGTCCTCCCAGACGCTAAGTCGCGCTTGCTGTCGGAACACAGTCCACCCAGCCCCTCCGCTTTTGCAAGTCAGACTCGGGGGTTCTGCTTGGCCGGCGAGCCGCCCCTCCGCCCTGGCTCCCTCCCGCCAGTCCGTGGAGCGCGCACCGCCTCGCCGCCCTTCCTACCCTCTTCCGTGGGCCTCTCGTCTGCGCTTGGCTCCGGCGACTCCTTTCTCCTAATCCTCTGGCGGTTTTCTGGGTTATTTAGGCAGGTGTAGGTGGAATCTAAAGTGATCAGCAGGACGCCCGGTGAGCCCAGCGTCCCCCTACGCCGCCATCTTGACTAGAATCTCGCATTTTTATGTATTTCAAGGAAAGCTCTCAAGAAAAGCAGGAAAAAGTGTTATAGTGAGTGAAGAAAACAGAGCAGAAAAAAACAAATTACAAGAAAAGATTTCGCAGCATCAAGGTGATGACAAGAAAAAAAAAGTCAAACAAGAATGAGAGTAATACCAAATCCCAAACCAAAAAGAAAACAGATTAAAATGCAAATAATGAGGGGTGCCTGGGTGACTCAGTTGGTTAAACGTCTGACTCTTGATTTTGGCTCAGGTCATGATCTCAGCCCTGTTGGGCTCTGTGCTTAAGATTCTCTCTCTCTCCCTCTCTCTCTCTCTGTTCCTCCCCTGCTCCTGAGTGTGTTCTCTCTCTTTCTCTCTCTCTCTCTCTCTCTCTCTCAAATAAATAAATAAATAAATAAACAAACAAATAATAAAACACAAATAATTATGCACATACAAGAACATGAGAAAATAAAAAGCACTGTGGAATTAGGAGAAAGAGACACATGATGATGATGCTGTACACTGAAGCTAATGATGTTACTTTGAGATATTTCTGAAATTATGAAGGCGATATCACATTACTAAAGCCTTTAGAGAAGGAAAAGATAGAAAAACACTCCCCAAATATAATAATTATCATTTTTGTTTATTCCCTGCTAGTACTTCTTCATAGGCATATATTTTTATTATTAAGATATATTTCACGTCCCATAAAATCTACTCCTGTAAAGTGTGCAATTCAGTCCTTTTAGTATATTCACAAAGATGTGAACCATCACCACTGCAAACATCGCCACCCTTTAAGTCTGAAATATTTTCATCACCCATCCTCCTGAAAAGCCCATTAGATATTTTCATCACCCACCCTCCTGAAAAGCCCATTAGCGGTTACTCTCTATCTTAATGCCTCCAGCCTTGGGCTCTGCTTTCTACCTCTTCATGTTCGTCATCTGTCCTAGGCATGTTTTGATCCAGTTGAATGGGAGGAACCTTGCTTGTTTCACTTAATAATCTATCAGAAACATGTTTTCCATAAATGGATAAATAGTTTTTAAATTTTTATATAGAAAAGGCATTTCTAAAATGTTTGCAGAGGGTAAAAATTAAAAGAGAGAAAAGAAACAGAGAAAGAAAAACAAAGGATCATTTTAGGATACCAAACAAAGGGTGAAAATGTAAAGATATAAATAATTTATTAGCAAGCAGGAGCGGTAGCTTAAGAAGTGAAAACTAACTTGACCAAATGACTGAAGGGAGGGACGTTTTCTTGGGTTTGATGGTCTTAACACTGTGCTGTCTTTCAAGTCAAAGCAGTACATGTGCACCTTTACAAAAAATCAATGGTGTTGACAAGCTCATTGCAAAAGATCAGATGACTTTGCTCCCACATCCCAGCTCTACCCACCCCTTTGCTTTCCACCCAAGCTCTAGACCTACATTTGAGAAGCAACCCAGTTTAACTTTTTAACAGATTTCTTAATTTTTCTGAGTGCTTACTTCCCTATCTCTCAGTAATACAGTCAAATTGTCACTTCTTCATTTACCAGACAGACTCTATCTGTGGATTTCCTTCCCATTCGGACAGATGAGTGCTTAGTGCACTTACACTCTCCCCCCTCTCAGTATGAATGTCTCATTATTTTTAATTCCTCTAGTGTAATTGTATGTAATGCACTTACTTTACTTCCTCTTTGTACCTTTCTTAACATATTTACCTTTGTTTCCTGTTCCACTAACTATAATCTACATCTCTCAACTCTCTATTTTGTATGGATCCTCTCCCCTTCCAAAATTCTCTCACTGGTGTTTTCTATAACATGTCAATAAAGAAATTTAAATGACCAGCACAATGGAATAAAAAGTTTAACAATGACACTGTTTTGTGAAATAATCCATGCACACAGGCTAATGATAGATTAACAGAGGAACACACCTGTAGATACAGAGAATATAGATCTACTGCTCAGCTTCATCAGATCTTAATATTGTAATATAGTTTCTTCCTCCTTTTAAAAAAGAAAGTATTACCAATCCATCGAGGGCCCCTACACTAATGACAGACCCTGTTTCCAGTGTTTATCATTATATCAAAATCTCTCTCACCAACTCAATGTTTATCATTCTAACACTTTGACATCATATATATATATATATATATATATATATATATATATATAATGTACACATACAGATTATATATTAACAATGACATTTGTAAAAGTAACATGGAAGCTATTGGGAATTGGGGAGCACTAATAATTCTAAATTCTCAGATTTTTGATAAAATCTTACTGATAAGCAAGCGAAATTTCCAGGAGCATGATTCACAAGGCTCAAAGTTTACCATAAAATGCTAGAAATTAATAGCTTGCTGGCTTAAGAGGGATTATGGGATACACCAAAGGAGAGAATCAGGAATGTGATTTTTAATTTCACACCAATGCAGGTTTAAGATTGGGCCATCCATGTGACAAATGAAGAACTGAAATTGAGAGGACATTCTCTAGCAGAGTCTCCTCACGGCACACACAAGGTGGGTGGCAAGGGAGTATTGGGGAACATGATGAAAGGCTGATTTTGATGGTGCTTAACAGTGCAGGTCACACTTCAGAGAAATTAAATTTAAGGAAAGGACAGGTATCTGTCCCCATGGGGTACTGACCCCATTTTCAGCTTATGCAAAAGAAATCATCCTATATAGATAGAATGTGTAACAGACGAAGCATACCATCTAGCATTTAAAATGAATGAGCACATACCAGGGGAGCAGAAGCAACAGTCACAAAAGAAAGTACAAAGTTAAAAGAATGGGAGTCAAAGGAAAAACTCAATAGCATAAAGGACATTCATTTGTCTTTACTACTAAATAGACTTACATTTTTTATAAGGGATTTTTATAAAGCCACCCATAATTCCCATATTACTGTATAGAAATCTTCTCTTTCTTCAGATTGCTTATCAATTTTATTCACCCCCCTCTACACACACATACACACACACACAGTATGTATACAATATTTACTTGGTTTTAATCATAGTATAATATATATTTCAGTATGCTATTAAAATTTCATGTTTACATTAACACAATTTTAGTTATTAGACTTACTCTTCTTTTTTAACATTTATTTATTTTATTTATTTATTTATTTATTTATTTATTTATTTATTTATTTTTAAGTAGGCTGTAGGCTCAATATGGGGCTTGAACTCATGACACTGAGAGTCGCATGGTCCACTGACTGAGCCATCCATGTGCCCCAACTTACTCTTTTTTTAAAAAAAAAATTTAATGTTTATTTTTGAGAGAGAGAGAGAGAGCATGAGTAGGGGAAAGGCAGAGAGACACACACACAGAGTCTGAAGCAGGCTCCAGGCTCTGAGTTGTCAGCGGAACTCGAACCCACAAACTGTGAGATCATGACCTGAGCCAAAGTCAGATGCTTAATTGAGCCACCCAGGCGCCCCAGCCACTTACTCTAATGTCAGCATCTAGTACCTATTATTTCCAGTTGCCTTTTATAAAAATACTCCTATAAGCACAGCAGGTATTGTCAGCATAAACAGGGGAGGAGATACTATGAAAAATTAGGAAATGAACTTTTTAAAAAGACAACAGGTAAATGTAGGACAGTTAGAAGTTAGCGTCAGAATCCAGTTGATTCAGCAGAATTGGGTCCCTGCTTCTTGGATGTTACATGTGTATGTTTTAGCATGTATGCAGTTCTGCTCAGGGGGATTTTTAATTTTTTAATTTGAAGACATTTGTACATACAGAACACAACACAGATGTTATAAAAATACAATGTATCCAGAATGAATCAATGTTCATCATATTTTTTTAATAAAGGGATATTCCTGAAAAGTTGAAGTCTTCTTTGGACCCTCTGCATTCACATGGGCAGCCTCTTAATGACTCCAAGGCACAATAAGGCAACTTAGTCCCAAAGCAGTTCACATAAATGGTGATAAAGGAATAAGGGGTGGGTATGCTCTTTCTCACATGATTGCACTAATACCCTATGTTTGTGTAATGCATTAGAGTTTGCAAAGTGCTTTTGTGGCCTACAGAGTAGGGGGGTGTGAGGTAAGCTTCAAGCAAGGTTGCCCCACTCCCCAAGAGTGGGTATGGAATGATGAAGTAGCAGCCGCTAGGGAGGGTGCTTCCTGAACTGCACAGAAAGTAGAGTCTTTGGTCCAGTTAAGGAATATTTATGAGGTTACACTACTTTAAAGCTCTCTTCCTAGTAAATCCCTTCACCCTAGATCAGTGTGACTCAACAGCTCAAGGAAGAATAGCTTTTGATAGGGTGATACTGAGAGCTGCAGCAAATAGACTATTAACAGAAAACACTCTTAAGAGCTATCAAGAGAGCAGTACAGGACATAGGGCTTCTCCTTACAAAGACAGCAGCACTTTCCAAAGTGCACACCTATGTGGAAGTTGCAGAATCGTGTGGAGTTGTGAAAGCAGGAACAGGGGCTGTATGTCAAGACCACAATATTGAGCCTCTCCAGGTGTTTCTTGTTTCTTGTTTGTTTGTTTGTTTGTTTTTTTTTGTGATACACACACACACACACATACACACACGAATCTGAAGCAGGCTCCAGGCTGTCAGCACAGAGCCTGACTCGGGCCTTGAACCCACAGACCATGGAATCATGACCTGAGCCGACGTTGGATGCTCAACCGACTGAGCCAGCCAGGTGCCCCTCCAGGTGTTTCCTTTAAGGCATCCTGAGACATATTGATGAGTTACAGGCTGTATGATGCTGATGACAAACATGGTGAGGAAATACAGAGGGCAGAAAATAAAGATGCAAGTTTTAGAAAGAAAAAAAAGAAAGTTTTTGGGGGATTAATGTCAGTAGGGGTATATATACATATACATGCATATTGACTCCAATTTCAACTTATTTAGAAGAAATCACCATTAACATCTACAAGGGAGAAGCATAAATATGTTTCACATATGCTAGAGAAATAGAAGCAAGAGTCATACAAGAAAGCACAATATTTCTAATATATACGTACAAACACACATACACATACACAAACATGCACATACACATACTGCACACACAAACACATATATACATTTGTAAAATACAAATTTATGGATAAATTGAAAAGATCATTAAGAACAAATTATAAGGATTAGGACAGACCAGAAATGTCAATGAACTCTGTAATTTATTTCATTTTCGGGGCACCCGGGTGGCTCAGTTGTTTAAGTGCCTGACTCTTGATTTCGGCTCAGGTCATGACCTCACGGTTCTTGAGCTGGAGCTCCTAATGGGGCTTGGGATTCTTGGTCTCTCTCTCTCTCTCTCTGCCCCTCTCCACTCACTCTCGATCTCTCTCTCTCAAAAATAGATAAACATTAAAAAAAATATTTATTTCGTTTTCACAAAAATAACTGCTAGCTAGAACCAACATGGAGATCCTAAGGGGTATCAGCATTACCCCTTGTATGAGGTCTCTGCTCCTCCCTCTTCCTCTCCCCACCAGCACAGCTGATTACCCTCCTCTATGACCCCAGAACACTTTCACCTTGAGTCTTTTCTAGCATCAGTCGCAATCATGATGTGTCGTACCATGTGCTTCATTGCTCCTTCCCTACCAGGCTTTGAAGTCCTTAGGATAAGGACGGAGTTCCACTCATCTTCCTATCTCCGGCAGCTAATGCAGTATTTGGCCGCTCTAACGTACTCAGAGTGTCCTCATGGAAACCGAGACACTGTCTGTCTCAGAGATCAGTTGTCCTGCTGAAGCAACTTCTTCCTACCTTCCAGTCCAGTTCTCCCAGCTTTGATCTTGCCTTTTTGCAGAGAATCCACATCTGTTCTGTTATGTTCACAGGGGCTTTCTTTTACTTTCTTGCATAGAGGAACAAAGGCCATGTCTTTCTCACAAAGGCTGACACTAATTTTTCTTATGAGCTGTTTAAGAAAAAATAAGACTATTAGAGACCTAAGGTTAAGTGCTGAAGTGGCAAAGCGGGGAAATTGACCTAGACCTACACAGAGGCAGAGGTCTAGGAGCCCTTCATGGATGAGATTTAGGAAAGGAGAAAGGGGGTAAATCCTTCAAAGCCTAAACACTTAAACAGTTTCTGTCCCATATTAATAAAGTAAAATGTCTGAGCGATGTTTGCCTAGTGAGATCTGCATTTGTGGTTGTGTAACTCCAGGGCTAATCACGATGGTCTTCTTTGAAATCATGGTATGCATTTGGGCTATTTTGGGATTATGGTATGCAGGTGCCTCATGACCTGCCTGAGGGGGATTATGTCATCCAGCTGGGTGTCAGTAGATGCCCTGGTTTCCACAGGCGTGGTGGGCTGGTCAGAGTTCAGCAGTGCACACAATTACCCTAGAGTTTGATGGTAGAGTTTCCACCTCTACTTCTGTGAAGAAAATCACACCCCAGCCCTTGTCACATGAACTGTATGTGACTTCACTCTTTAAAAGTCCTTCTATGAGGTAAGGGAAAGGAGTCAATATTCATTCAATGTCTGCTGTGTGGCAGGGACTATACTGCACTTAGAAACTTTACAAATGATATCCACCACTTTATGGAGGATGCCACACAGCTACTGGATGGTAAATCCAAGGATCAAAGCCAGGTCTAAACTGGCCTTAAAACTTTGGTTGATAGCCCCTGAGACCCTTTGATGACTTCAAAAGGCCACAGTGGCTCTCACAGTACCAATGAATGCCTGGCAGTTGGCTATGATATTAGGGGGGCAGCTATATCCTCCTGTGAACTTTTTCTAAGTTTTCTAGATTTTGTGTGACTTTGCCAAGTGTAAGACTAGAAATTTGGAATGTCAACAGAACTGACCCCCAGCATAAAAAGCTCTCTAGTCAGAAGGAAAGATAAAGGAAAACCTAAGTGAAAACAATGAGAGGTTGAGGATTAACCAGGTCTCATGTTTTATTGGTTCTGATAGTGGAAAAGCAACATGTAAAAACATATGATATAGGGGAGCCTGGGTGGCTCAGTCGGTTAAGCATCCAACTTGGGCTCAGGTCATGATATCATGGTCTTGAGTTTGAGCCCTGCATCGGGCTCTCCAATGTCAGCGCAGAGCCTGCTTTGGATCCTCAGCCCCCCACCCTCTGCCCCTCCCCTACTCTCTCTCTTATAAAAACAAAAACAAAAAACAAAAAAAACATGATATAGAAAATATTCATGATAGAATTTACTGAAATTCAAATGAAGTAAGTCATCTGAACGTGCTTTGAAAGCATAAAGGATGGCCACAATTGTAAGAAGTCATTTGTGCAAGAAGAAACCTTCAAGAGAAACTTGAAACATTGGTATGTTTGCCTCTCCTTCAAAACTAGAGCAGTTTTAACAGTTGCTCCTTGGTGAAGAAACAACTCATGTTTCTTCCCTCAGTTTGGCAGGTAGAGAACAAAATTAGCCTTCAGGAGAAGCTCTCTGGGACTGTAGAAGGCTCCATAACTCTACTGTGGACTGTGGCCAGGAAGGTTGGTTAGCACATTTTAAACTATTTTTAGACAAATACATAGCCCAAGTGTGATAAAGCTGTATAATCTAAATTAAACATTAATGGCATGCCTAGGGACTGTGTACAGTGAAATATTTTTACTTAAATCAATTTTTATTTTATCCCTTGTAAATATTCAATCTTCTTCCGTTTCAGTTCTTAACACCTGTCAAACCCTCCCCCACCACTTCTCATTCTTTTCCTCTCCAACTGTAACATCTCCCTCTGTATTTAAGAGATTTTTTTTTTACTGTTCCTTCCCTGATTCTTCAAGAAGTCTGATCAAATACTTTTCCTGTGCGTCTGAGGGCACATTGTGCCTTCTCCCTTCTTTTTTTTTTTTTTTAATTTTTTTTTAACGTTTATTTATTTTTGAGACAGAGAGAGACAGAGCATGAACGGGGGAGGGTCAGAGAGAGAGGGAGACACAGAATCTGAAACAGGCTCCAAGCTCTGAGCTGTCAGCACAGAGCCCAACGCGGGGCTCGAACTCACGGACCGTGAGATCATGACCTGAGCCGAAGTCGGACGCTTAACCGACCAAGCCACCCAGGCGCCCCTGTGCCTTCTCCCTTCTATTCTACCCTTCTCCTAGTTTCCTTATTCCCATCCCTACCTCCTTAGAACTCCAAGTTCCCACTACAATTTCAAATTAGTACATTTTGCTGTTCCTCCTACAGGAGAGTTTAAATGCCTCTAATTACACTGTTTCCTCCATTCTTCCTCTGTTTTGCAATTTAGATGCAGTGAAGCAGCACAGTTAGCTTGACTCCCCTCTCTGATTTGTCACACCATGTTGATTGATTTCATTTTATGTAACCTTTGCTTAAATAATGGCCCAGCACCCCATCTGTGTCTTAAAGAACTGCTTCACAGGCAGAGAAAAAGGGCCAGAGGGTTGCAGTCACAGTGGGCTTCCCTATTCAACCCATTCAAAATAAGCTGAAAAATAAGTTTCAGTTTTACTTGCCCTGAGAAAATCCCTTCTATTTAGTCAGACTGGCAAGCTTTTATGTGACTCTGGACATGCTCACAAGTAAAAATTACTATAGCCATATGGGCTAAGCCATTTCCATGGGTCCCCACTACTATTCTTCAAATAAAGCAGCGTCTGTGCGACTTCCTTGGACACGTCATGGGCACCCTCATGGCGTGCGAAGTGCCTGAGAAGTTGTGTTGAGAGAAGAACCACACACGTGTGTGGCAAAGCATTTTGAACATCAACTTCTGTTTTCCTCTTTTCCCATCTGTTCTTTCCTGTTATCATTATCCCTTCCCTCACACTCATCCTTCAGACTACTAATTATTTTGCCTTTATTGCCTCAAGAAAAGAATGAAAGAAAACAGATTCCTTTTTTTTTTTTTTTTTACTAAGAAAAGTAGACTTTGAAACTTTAAGCAGGAAAGAGTTTTAGAGAAGAGTCTGTGGAAGGCAGAGCCTTAAGCTTTTGACATTTCAAAGCCAATGCCTTATTAAAGGACTCAAGGCTTGGACTCTGCACAGTATGTCAGAGCCAGACTTTTCTGCCTCTTGAGACTAGTAAGGGTCTGGATCCAGGAGAGCCAGTGAGGAAGCCAGTGGTGATGTCAGAGAAAGTGGTGTGTGAGGTATACTTCCTGCCTGACAGCAGAAGGGACATGTGCCCCCCAGGCTGAGGGCAAGGCAGTGAGATCCCTTCTCCCACCAATAAGGAGCAGAAAGCAGAAGGAATGACTGGGAGAGAACCAGAGCCCCTGAGCCTGGGGCACCTCCCTGGCACAATTCTAGGGAATGGGTGGGAAGTGGTGAGAAGAGAAAATTCTGACTTTAATGATGTCACATCTCTACACTTGGTGGCATTTAAGGTGGCACATAGGAAAAGAAAGTTAAAAAGTTCTTGTACATTTATTTGTATGGCCTGAAATTCATACCCACTTCTCAGTGAAAACAGATCTCGGTTCAGGTCAGGACCCTCTTAAAGCTGTGTGTGCCACTGGGCAGCTACTCAGCTTTTTGGGAACCTTGGGTTCCTCGTCATTAAAATGAGGATGTTAATATTAGGTTGAAGGTAAGCAATGGACATTTTTGTAAGTTAAAATTATTCAAAATTGGCAATTTGGTGTGATTCAACCTAATAACTATTTCACAGGCATAAGGAAAAAAAAATAATGTCCTAGTACTGTCCCTGGGGTTCAGTAAGTGCTCAACAAGCACATGATTTATAAAAAGGTATGCAAATAAAACCCTGTGGTCTAATGGTCATAGTGTGATCTGAGCTTAAAATATCTGCCCCCTACTATGCAGAACAGGAAATGCCTATTAGGAGTTCTCTTTCTCCTCTCTTCCTCCTCCTCCTCCTCCTTCTTGTTCTCCTTCTCCTTCTTCTTCTCCTCTTCCTCCTTTTTCCTTTCCTTTTTAAAGTCTAATTCTTACTCTCTTTCTACTTCATACAGTTTAATATTTTATTTCTTAATCATTTTTACTTTTAGTTTTTAAAGTTTATTTTGAGAGAGAGAGAGAGCACACAAGCAGGGTAGGGAAAGGGAAAGGGGGAAAGAGAGAGAGAGAGAGAGAGAGAGAGAGAGAATGCCAAGCAGGTTCCATGATATCAGCACGAAGCCTGTTGTGGGGCTTGAACCCACGAACCATGAGATCATGACCTGAGCCAAAATCAAGAGTCCAGCCCTAAGACTGAGCCACCAAGGCACCCCAGTTTAATTTTTTAAATAGTTAATATGTTTTGATGTCAAACACCGAAATAAACACGGTGAAACATCTTCCATCACATCAGTATCCTCCATGTGTCTAAGGTACTATTTCTTATATGTTTTCCTGATGCTAAACACATTTAAATGTGGGCATTGTTGTGTGTATTAGAATGCTAAGGTATCTTTATAAGTATCTCTATTTATATGTATATGGACGTATGTTTGTATGTATATGCACACACAAAAACAGTACACATGAGCTGCAGTCTAAACCTATCATTTAATGAATAAGAAGCAGAGGCTCAGAGAAACCCAGCTTTTTTGCCCCAGGTCACTCAGAGAATTAGTAGCAGGGCTTCAACATTAATTATAGTTATCTACCACTCTACAAGGTCTCTTGTTCCAAATATGAACCTCAAATGTAAATTACCTATTTTATTAGATAAATAGAGTATTGGGGTTTTGTTGTTGTTGTTTTTGACTAATGGGTACTGGGAACCAGATTAAAGTACCTGACTACTCATGCCTTCATATTTGGGAATTCTCCTACTCACTAAAAAGTTTTTTATAACCCTAAAATCGATACCCATGACACCTTCATGGTTATTCCCAGACATGAACAGAGTGGTAAAAAATTTGAGTTGCTGATTGTACATGTTCCCAGCTAAAGTCCAACAAGGTGATGTTTTGCCTTCTTATTTTGATTCTGATACTGTAAACAAATATCCCCTTTGCAGTTTATTTAGTGCTACATCTTTCACATTTTTATGCTTTTTTTTGTTGATTTTGGTATTTAAAATGATCCCAAGCATAGTGCTGAAGTGCTGTCTACTGTTCCTAAGCACAAGAAGGCTGTAATGTGCCTGAAGGAGAAAATATAGTTAGCTAAGCTTCATTTAGGCATGAGTTATAGTGGAGTTGGTCATGAGTTCAATAGTAATGAATCAACAATGCATATTAAATAATGTGCCTTTAAACAGAAACACACATAAAACAAGAATATGTATTTGGTTGACATACATGTTGTGACTGGAGCCTCAAAGGAACCTAACCCTGTATTTCCCTTAGGAGCAATGGCTCAGTACTTGCTAATTCCATGTTGGCAGAGGCTATAGAATATAGCTCCTGTGAATATTAGGAACCAGCTGTATTTTAGAGCACAACACATAAAGTTTTCCTATCTTACTTTCTAGTTCTTAATGTCAATTTAAGCTTTTCTTAAATGTGATAACTGTGCCATCATATCCCACATTTTTTAGCTTAAAAAAATAAATCTTTCATTGGTTGCAAACATGGCTTTTAAACGCTATGGGTGGAGACGTTACTGGAACACACAGACTTAAAGGAAAGCCAGTGTTGGCTTGAGTGGTTCAAATATCTTACCAATTTCCTAGATTTTGTGCCACTTAAGAAACATATTGTGGCAGTAGCTACCAAGTTTGCAGTTCCTTCAGTGGTGTTTATATTTGTTACTAGTGTTAAAAATATTTACAGTAATCTTCAGTAAGGAATTATGAGTGCCTATCACTGTATCAACAACATGGAATTCAATCTTATTTTGCCATCAATAGAAAATGCAGTTTTTATGTTAATTATAGTGAAAACCAACGGCTCCTTAGCAAGTTTTAGCTTACAACCCCAAGTGTTGCTGCCATTCACCTAACAGTGAGGAACGAGTATAATTCCTTGTGATTTGATAAAATGTACACATTTCCAGGAAGGATAATATATTAAACTTCATTGGTTTCTTATTGCTCTCTATATCCTTTTGGACTGTTACACTTTATAAATAGACCAGGACAATGTTAGTGAATTACGCTTCAAGTGTGAATGAATTTACCAAATGGGCTCCTGCCCACTAAGTTCTGCCAGAGGCTGTGGTGGAGAAAAATGGGTAGGTGGGTGTGGGAAGACAAGTTCAGCAAGGGACAGTGAACTCATCTGTGTAAGTAGCCAGTTAGGGGGTGGATTGTGTTCTTCTCAACAAGATTTGTGGAAGTCCTAACCCCTGGTATCTCAGAATGTGACTTTATTAATGGATAGGGTCTGTGCAGAGGAAATCAAGTTTGAATGAGACCTTTGGGGTAAGCACCAATCCAAAATGCCTCATGTTCCTAAGAGAGGGAAATTTGGGTGGAGACAGATGTGCACACACAGAAAGAATGCTGTGAAGAGGAAGGAAGAGATCAGGATGATGCTTCTGCCAGCCAAGGAATACCAAAGATCGCCAGCAAACCACCAGAAGTGAGGAGGGAGGCCTAGAGCACATTCTCCCCTACAGCCCCCAGAAGGAAGGGACCCTGCCAACAGCTTGGTCTCAGACTTTCAGCCTCCAGAACTGTGAGACAGTAAGTTTCTGTTGTTTAGGGCCCTGGTTTGGGTACTTGGTTACGGCAGCCTCAGGAAACTAGCACATGGCCCATCACTGGTTGGAAAATAAAACTAGTTCCTTATGCAGCTTCCAGTTAGGCTCCATCTCAACAAAACCAGAAATGGATTTATTTGCTTGGAAGGTAGACATGAGGAAATGAATCCTGTCCAAGATGATGAAACCATAGCCTCAACCTTGCACAGAGTACAAAATCTGATTTCAAAACCTATCAAAGGATGGGTCACCCCCAGGCCATTTAGGTCACTGACAACTGTCCTAGACTCTCCCATCCAATTAAGCTTGATTGCTTTTGTGCTATGCGAAGGTCAAATTAAAGCAGAGAGAGAAAGAGTATCCAGGAGACAGAGCAGCAGGAGACTTCAGAGAGGTCTTCATTGTTATTTAACAGTAACATTGTTAAATGTGTCTTGTTACCTACCCTGGGTGCTGATTACACCTTTCTTTCTTTTGTGTAGGCAAAGCTACTTGGAACTATTTTGGGCTGAGTGTGGGCATGATTCTTTGTTCACTCTGCCCCATTACCCATGGTTTTCCTATTGATGGGAGATTACTAGTGAATGGAGATAAGAACTAAGTGAAAGTAGTTTTAAAAAAAAAACTAAATAACTGTTTCTATTGTATTATATATTTTCTGCAACATGTTTATGAGTTATTTTATATCTCTGCTGGACATTTTGGGATGTCCTTGCAGTACCTATCCTCGCAATACCTACCCATATTCTCCTGTGACGATAATCATTTTGTTCCTTGCCTAACCACTTTCCAGGTATTATGGCCTCAGTGTCTGAGATGGGGTCTAACCAGAAATCAGAACCCGAATGAGGTAGTTCAGATGAGGAGGTTTAATACCAGGAACTAGTTACAAAGGTGTTGGAAGGACTGGAAAGCCAAACTGGGGAAGGAGGGGCACCCTCCCAAGTAGCAATAGCAGGAAGCCTCTCCTTTCCACCTCTAGGGTTAACAGAGCCCTGGAGCATTAATCCCGGCCAGACAAGGAATGGGAATCATAGAGAAGCAGCCACTGTGGAGAAGCTCCCTGAATCAGGGAGGAGAAATGCCTTGGTTTCTCCCCTTCTTATGCCAGTGCTCCTACTATGTCTTTTTATCTTTCAGTGTCCTAATTCCTTTGGGACATAGGCAAGTGAGTCTGGCAGATTGAGATGGCAGGAATCAGCTTCCTTTTTCATTTTTCTTTTTCTTTTTAAATAATTTTTGAGAAAGAGAGAGAGAGAACGTGCATGTGCAAGTGCGTGCGCACATGTGTGTGAACAGGGAGGAGGGGCAGAGAGAGAGGGGGACAGAGGATCCAAAGCAGGCTCTGCACAGACAGCAGCAGTGAGCTCTATGCAGGATTCAAAGTCCTGAACGGTGAGATCATGACCTAAGCCGAAGGCAGATGCTTAGCTGACTGAGTCACCTAGGTGCCCCCTTCTTAAAAATTTATTTATTTTTTAGGAATCAGCTTTTTTTCAACACAGAAGGAAAGGGCAAGGAACTAGCACATACGTATCATAAATTATAAGCTGAGAAGCATAAAACAGGCTTCTGGAGATCAGGGGTAACAGGAAGTTATATATTTTCATGATAATCAGGCTCTATCAGGAACATTCACACACACTGGGAAGTCAATTTGGGGTCAAATAGGCTTAGAGAGGTACAATTCGGTATCTATATGTAAGAATTTAGTTTGAAAATGTATGCATTAAAACGCAAACAGTACTTTTCTTAGTTTTTGCCAACATGTTTGTTATTTTACAATTTCTGGTTATCCAAAGTTATTTCCCACATCTGCTTGGAAATTGTACTGTGAAATTGCTGATACTAGCTTGCTTACTTGTCATTGACTTTTCTTATGAGAGCAGATTATAAATAAAAGTTGTAACTGAGTTTTCTGTTGATGTGAAACTCTGTAAGAAGGATGTTCCTGTTCAGTAGTCAGAGGGCACTTAACTGCAATAAGGAAGGCAACAATAGTGGGGAATAAACAAAAAAGAAATTATCTAATGAATGAACAGAATGAAGCATATACTTTCAAGTTAGCCTTATGTTTTTTGTCCTTCTATTGTTATTTTGCATGGCAGTGACTCCTTGGGGCTTGAGTAAAGCCTTTCTTCTTTGTTCCAATAAGCACCATATGAGAAAAAGATCAGTACTTTAAAGTAATCATTCCACTCTACTTAAAAATAATCTCTGTAGATCCATATACACTTATTTGGATGATTGAATTGAAAATTACTCCTTGTCTTTGATTAGCTCAAAAGTTGCGAAAATAATTTTTTATTAATCAAGCTCTTTCTGGTGGAATTTAAATTAATATCTCTGGCAAATGCCTAGTTCACTAATTACACGTGCATCTTGCAGTAACTAATGTTTGGAAGAAAGCAGTGTATCTGGCATACTCTTACTCATGATAAAAATGTATGTTTTGATAAGTAATAAAAGAAGCATGTAGATTTATAGAAATACAAGTTTATATCACCGCACACACATGTACACACACACATACACAAGGCCCTAAGCCTATACAGATATAGTGAGGCTGCTATAGCTGTAATTATCTAGGTAATTAATAAAATTCATTTACCTACAAATGTGAGCATTAAGCATGTGCAGGCATTAGGTTAGACTCTGAGAACACAGTCACATAATCCCTGGCTTCAGAAAGTTTACAAGTGACAGAGAAGGCCTAAGAAGCTACTAGAGGGGCTGTGAGAGATGACTGCTGGGAGAAACCCCCTGTGGCACAAAGAAAGGAGGTGTCCCCAGGTAAAGATCTGCAGCAAGTTTTCAAACTCAGATCTGAGACTCTGGATCTCGAATAGCCCAGTCCCCAGCGTTGGCCTCCTGCCCATGGCAAGCTCCAGCTTGGTCTCCCACCTTGAGCTAATATCACACTACAGTACACACAGCCACACCTCCTGCTTCCCTCTTAACTCCAAGTTCTCAAGGGCACCCTTATAAACTAGATTCCACCCCCAGCCACCCGCCCACACACACCACTTCCCACATCAAACAGATCATTTCGTCCTGTGGGTTCCATTTCTCAGAAATCTCTCTGAACCTTCACGTCCTCTGCACCCCGCTGTCTCTGCTACAGTGCAGGTGCTGGCCATTTCTTAATTTGTTTTATCACAACGGTCTCCTATCAGGTCTCTCCATCTCCTATGTTTGACCTGCTCTGCTGAAACTTTCCCCTGGCAAAGAGCTATCTTTCCAAAACATGTTATTCTCTTTCCCAGTACCCTCTGAAGGAGCCTTGTGTTTTATACCCAGTGGTTCTCAAACTTGGATGTGTTCCAGAATCACACAGGGAGCTTTCTTAAAACACAGATTCCCCATTGACCCAAATTTCCAGAAGTGGTGCCTGGGTAGCCTATACTTTTGACAAGCTCTCTAGATGGCTCTTTGCTGTCACCTTGGTCCTAGTTGGGGAACCAGGGTTTTGGGACTGCAGGGTCAAGTCCAAACTTAGCACACAAAGTCATCTACATGGATCTTACCCTGTATACAGGCTATACCACAGCCACTGTTGTATCCTGCTTCTGAAACTCCCACAGTTAAGTTTTTCTGTCACTGCACGTGACATTTTCTCCAGAATTGCCTATCACCTGCTTTACCCTGGAAAGCATGCCCTAAGCCTTCTTTTCTGAAGTCTTGCTTGATACCTCAACTGTGTGAGTTATGTGTCTTCCTCTGCTTCTAAAGACCTGTGCAAATCCCTTCTCATGGTATACTTTAACTTTTATCTGTTTCCCTTATTGCACTTTGACTTCTTCCAGGGGTGAGGCTGCAAATTACTCATCTCTTTAATCTTAGTGTCCAACCTTGTTCCTGGTTCATAATTGGCACATAAGTAAATGAATGAATGGATAAATGAATAAGCAGAGTTCTAGTTACATTATGATAAAAATTAGCTATGTATGAGGCCATTACTCTTTATGAACTGAATAATTATATACTTTCCAATGGAATACTATTAAGTGAAGCTAGCACAAGCTCATCGGCATTAAAGATGAAATGGAAACCAAAATAAACAAATGCTACTGCAAAAACATAATGATTGCTTTCCAGTGCAGGATCGAGGGAATAATTAAGCACTTAAATCAATGTAATGTTTGGTAGATGTCCTACATTTTAATTTTTCATTTGCCTTTGTGTTCATTTATTGACTGACACTATAAATATATATATATATATATATATATATATGCCACGCATCTTTTTGTTTTGGCAAACTCAACAATATTTTTCAGTATATTTCTGTTTTTTCTGTTTTCATAGTATCTTCTTCTAGAGGATTGGTAGTATTTTTTTTTTTAATGAACATGCTACGAGCCCCTAACCACTAAGCAAGAAATTAACACTTAACTGTATCAGTTTATAAGTCAATGTAAATTTAATGGACTTTGTTTTTGCTCTCCTTACATTCATTACTTCCCTTTGAGTAATGAACACTTTTCTCCCTTGTGTGACTACCCCTCCTCCATTTGTTTTCCAGATGCTTCCTTTTGGTGGGATTGGTAGGGAGGAGGCAGAGCATGTGACCTAGGCTTGGCCAAGTTGCCACAGTGAAGTGCCCAGGAAGGACACACAATCTAAACCAGCCAATGAGGGTTACTCCCCGTTCCTTTGTTGAGCCAATTAAGAAAGATATAGGTGAACTGTTAGAACAGAAGCGATTTTTGCCACTGTGTGAGTAAAGCTGCCTGAGAATGAAGCCAATACAGTTTCAGGCAAAGCCAAAAGACAAAGAGAGCCAGATTCTGACATTTTTGAGCTTTCCATCCAGCCTCAACCCATTTACCTCTTGGAATTTACACTTATTTGAAATCTACTCATTCTAAAGAAAATATTCCTTTTTATTTTTGAGCTGATTCGAGTTTGGTTTCTCTTATTTACCACCACAAAGTGTCTTGACCCACTGGAAATTATGCCAAGGTTTTACAGCATCATTGAATTTACACAAGAATTGTGCAGATTGTCAATATAGCTTTCATCATCTATGCATTTCCAGAGATATATTTTAGTGGAAGTACTCTACTAGTTTGTTGTGAGATCTTAAATAAGTCAATTCTGTGCTCCAGTTTTCTCATTTGCTAAACTGGGGAGGTATACTAAGCCTCTCCCATAAAGTTATCATTCTCTGAAAAGAACACTGACTCAATGCTAACTGACTAGTAGGCATAGAGGCTGCAATGGCACATGGTGTGCGTCAGGGTGGGTTGGGGTCAGGGTAGAAAGCAAGAAGAGAAAGTTTGATAACTTCACTTTGGATAAACCCCAGTTCAAAATCTATTATTTATCATAGTGTAATTATTAGGTTCTTCCATAATTGGTGGACTTGTTCCAGAAATGTGAGGACTGTCACTGGTAGTCAAATTAACCAAAAGATGAAAATAAATATGTCTGAAAAAAAAATGTATTCGCAATTTAGTTTCTTCTCATCAAACTGGAACCGAATGCACTGTTAGGTTGGAATGAGAAGCCTGAACATTTTTCAGATATGTGTTTTGAAGAGCATTGTAATGCCTGAGAGGTAAGCAGAAAAAAAGCAATAAATATTTAAAAATCTGAGCTGCTCTAAGACTAGAACTGGTTTTAATAAAACAGCATAATGTGTTAAACTAAATGCAATGTATGCTTTGGGCCACATTGTAATTTTAAAGAACTAAGCATGCACTTCTTTTTAATCTTTTATTTAAAAATAATCAAGGTACCATTTTCTGGAACATCTTTTTCTCCAATGGGCAAGTGTGTATGTTTATATGTGACTTCCAGTTCATCCACACCTAACAAAAGTCACTGTACCCTACAGTGTGTGAATGTTTTCCCTTTCAAAGCTGTATTTTCTAGTTTCAGGTGTTAATACTTAAATTAATGACTTGCTCCTAAGACAAATTGAAATTCCTCTGGCTGGATTATCCTAAAAGCTTTCTATGATTATGTTGTGGCATTTGCATTGGAGTTTCAGTCTGAGTAACCTCAGCAATTTTCCTCCTATCTTACTAGACTTTTTAAAATGACAAAAAGCATTGTAACAAGACAGAAATACAGAGTTATAAGGAAAAGTTAACAATCTCTCTGTTCAATCTCATCCCTTCTAGGGTTTCCATCGTTTTGTGTGCAACCTTCAATATCGTCTCTATCTTTATAACACATATAAATATGTGCAGTTGCCCACCTCTGTCACCCCCATCCTCGGTGATATGTTCCAAGACCCCCAGTGGATTCCTGAAACCATGGATAGTACTGAATCCTGTATACGCTCTGTTTGCTCTATACGTACATGCCTATGATAAAGTTTAATTTATAAATTAGGCACAGAGGTTAATAAAATAAAACAATTATAACAATGTACTATAATAAAAGTTATGTGAATGTGGTCTCTTTCTCTCAAAATATCTTCTTGTCCTGTTAATCACCCTTCTTGTGATGACATAAGATGATAAAATGCTTACGTGATGAGATGATGTAGGTGAATGACACAGGTGTTGTGACATAGCATTAGGCTACTGTTAACCTTTCATGCTACGTCAGGAGTTTCATCAGCTTGCAGACTGGGACTGACCCTGGGTAACTGAAACCGTGGAAAGCAAAACCATGGAAAAGGGGGGACTACTGTACATATATAGTGATGAGGGAAGAACTCCCTAAAGGGAAACCATATTAGATTTCTAAGAAAACATGACTGTAGATAAACTTTGTTCAAACCAAAAACCTGATTTATGGCTCTCCATGCATGCTTTATATATCTGCTTTATGAATGCCTAACAGAAAATGATCTCTTTTGTTTTGTATTTTAGAAAGAGAGAGAGAGAGAGAAAGAGAGAGAGAGAGAGAAAGAGAGAGAGATTAAGAGAGTCCCAAGCAGGCTCCATGCTCAGCTCGACGCAGGGCTCAGTCCCATGACTCTGGGATCATGACCTGAGCTGAAATCAGGAGTCAGATGCTCGACCAACTGAGCCACCCTGGCACCCCAACAGAAAACCATCTTGTCCTTGAAATATGGATCGAAGCACCCACTACCTGCATTCCTTCCCACAGCAAAACTCATGATCCCTGCCTATATGCAAATCTATAATCTGTTGAGCATTTACAAAATGTCAAAAACATATAACCCTGTTAAAAACTGTTCAATCTTCAGAGCACTTTCTTCCCTGAGGAGAGTGTTTCCAGGGAAGCCCTCCTAACCTGGGCTTGAATTAAACTCTCTCTCTCTCTGAGATTCTAAAAGGTTTGTTTTGTGTTGACAATAGGGCCTTCTTTCCTTTCCTCTTCTCTCATTTCTCCCTTTTGTGTATTTTTCCACATATTAGACCACACTACAAATCAAAGGTCACAAAATGGTGGCCTGCAGTCTAGATACAGCAAAGAAAATGTTTTGTTTGCACAACATTGGAGAAAGATTAATATGAAAAACTGGAAGATATGGATCTCCATGCCTGCATGGCAATAATATTACTGATGCTGCATGGACTTTCCAATTTAACGTGGTCGTCCCCATTCCCTATTATTTATACTTTCACTAGTCCACCTTCTTTTCATTACCGGCTAATCACCTATAAGTGATTTACCTGGTCACAGAGGCACTTGAAGAATGCATTTCTAAATCTTCAAATTTTAAAATAATTCTTCATGATCATAATCTTCTCTTCCTCCTAGATCAGTACTTTAATTTTTTAAGGATTCACCAACATGGGATTCCAAAACTAATATATGCAAATGTATAGAAATAAATGAATTGACATTGATGGTTAACTTTGTAGGAAGTTGTAGCAATTCACCTTCTTGGGAACAGCGTTTAGCTCACGAACATTTTCCTATATTCTTATCAGCACTGGATATTTTTTCTCCTTTTAAATGTTGTTAATGATGGGTTAAAAATGGTATCATTATTTAATTTGTATTTCCTTTACTAGCAGCAATGAAAAGCCTCTTTCCCTATGTTAATTGTCCATTTTAATTGTCCTACTGCTCTGTAGGGAGTTTGTGTTAACGGCCTTTGCCAATGTTTCTGTTGGATTATTTGCATTTTATCATTTTTAATTATTAGAGTATTAACATTTGTCATATGGATATAAATATTTTCTTTTAGCCTATAATTTCTAGAAAAACCTTCAGCCAATGGAAATTTAATTATGTAACCAATTCTTTCCATTAATGGCTATGGGTTTCTACTTAAGAAAGTCTCCCCCCCCGACTTTGAGATTATATAAATATTTTCCTAAATTTTCTTCTAGTATATTTATAGTTTTATTTTTATTATTCAATTCATTCATTTAAGTGATGTTTGTTGTGCACCTTATTATGAGCCGGGTTCTTTTCAAATTCTAGTAGGCATTTGGGAGAGATGGATAATAAGCAAATGAATCAATAAATAAATGAGGCATTTCACTACATTATTAAAATATGGTGACATGGTGGAGTGAACCAGACTCCTTCAGAATAGGTGATCAGGAAAGGCTGTCCTGAGCAAGTGAGATTTAAACTGATTGCGGAATAACTAATGATTAGGGGGTAAGTCCAGGGAAAAGACAGAGGTAGAAATGGCCTTGGTGTGTGCGAAGAAGAGCAAGAAAGCTGATGTGGCTAACCCATCAGGGACAAACGAAGTTGAAAAGCGAGGCAGGCACTACACCACAGAAGCCTTAGCTGGTCACAATGAAGAATATGGATTTTACTCTATATTGAAGATTTGTAGTCCATCTGGAATATGTCTTTATATGTAATGTGTGTGTGGGGTGGGAGGGTGGGTGGGGAGTGTAGCTTGTATTTTCTTTCCAATTAAGTTACATTTTATTTATTTAATTATTTCTTTTAAAATGTTTATTATTTATTTTGAGAGAGAGAGAAAGTGAGGGGAGGGGCAGAGAGAGATGGAGAGAGAGAATCTCAACCAGGTTCTGCACTGACAGTGCAGACTCAGGATGAAGGGCTCACACTCACAATGAGATCATGACCTGAGCCGAAACAGAAAGTCAGACACTTAACCCACTGACCCACCCAAGTGCCCCATTATATTTTAAATACATTATTCATTTTTGCAGCAGTGAGGGAGACTAGGGTGATATCCCACAGAATCTCACCTTATTTCAAACACTGTACAGATATTATTACTATATGAAATATACTTTCTTTTTTTTTTCTAAGTTTATTTATTTTGAGAGAGAGAGAGAGAGAGAGAGAGAGAGAGAGAGAGCAGGGGAGGGGCAGAGAGAGAAGGAGAAAGACAGAATCCTAAGCAGACTCCATGCTGTCAGTGGGTCTTGATCCCATGAACCATGAGATTATGACCTGAGCTGAAACCAAGAGCTGGACGCTTAACTGACTGAGCCACCCAGGTGCCCCTGAAATATATTTTCAATTGGAATAAAACATATAATGAGTACAACATTTTTATCCCAAGGATGTGTCCATTGCATAAAATCTTTCTAGAACTTCTTTTTAACGTTTATTTATTTTTGAGACAGAGAGAGACAGAGCATGAATGGGGGAGGAGCAGGGAGAGAGGGAGACACAGAATTGGAAGCAGGCTCCAGGCTCTGAGCCATCAGCCCAGAGCCCGACGCGGGGCTCGAACTCACGGACTGTGAGATCGTGACCTGAAGTCGGACGCTTAACCGACTGAGCCACCCAGGCACCCCTAGAACTTCTTTTTAGAAGTGCATAGACAGCAGCAGTTAAGTCCCCTTTGAAAACCAGTTTTATTACTTTATAGTCACACAAAGCCGATGATCAGAAAACATAGCTCTAGTTGATCAGCCATTTATTCCCTGGACTTGGCTCTGAAAAAAAAGACTTTTGGCAAATTCCAAAAATCAAATCTACCCACAAGAAGTCAAGATTTGCCGCCAGTGGAGATATTTAAAAGGATGTGCCATGGGATCTGAAGGCAAGTCTGTAGGAGACCTTCTAAAAATATTCTGTATGATAGTAGCATTAAGAGTACACAGGCCCCAAGATAACGTCTGTGATGAGGAGGATACAAAAGACTGCATGTTTAGGTGGAAGTAAAAGAGTCATTACTTTATAATTAAACTATAGTCCTCCTGATCTATCCATAATATCATCCCATAATTTATAATATGCTTCCTTAAAATTCAAACTTTACAACAATCCTATAGGTTAGTTATTTCTGCAAATGCATAGATAAAAACAGATTAAAGAATTAACACTCAAGTCTCTTAATTCCAAGTTTAGGGCTCTCTCTACATACTAAGCTGTCTAAGATCACACAACTGGAGTAGGGAGAAGCCAAGATTTACAAACACTCCCTCTGACCACTCAGCTGCATGGATATCTTGGCCATTTATCTCGTTGCCTTTAATCAATACTCTGGCTTTGAGTGGATTTGATTGGTCTGCCAGTTTGCAAATAGTCATCCTCGCAGCAAGTACTTATGTTCATTCAAAACCATAACAACATTTCCCATATTAAAATAATGGAGATTGAGTCACATGTGAATTTTGTGAATTTTTTGGACATTTTAAGATCCAGAGAGAGTGAGAGTGGGGGAGGGGCAGAGCAAGAGGGAGAAGGAGAGTATCCCAAGTAGGCTCCTTCCTATCAGTGGGAAGCCCGATGCAGGGCTAGAACTCACAAATCCGTGAGGTCATGCCCTGAGCCAAAGTCAAGAGCCAGGTGCTCAACAGACTGACAACTCAGGTGCCCCCAGAGACATTTGTTAAGTTGGCCTTAAATTACAAATAACTTAGGAAATCACACAGCATATCAGTCAAAATTAAACAGCGTTGTGTCGTTTGAACTAGAGAGCGGTGAAAAGAGCCAGGCTTTGGTCTGGGTCCTGGTCCCTAGTTTCTCTAAGATACTGGGAAAATCACTTACATTGTCTGGTTTCTATGTAACTTAGCAGGTAATGAAACCTGATTACTACTAATTTAAGCAAATGGGGGTTTCTTGAAAGGATTATTACAAGACTCACAAGTGCTTGAAATGTTGGGGACCAGGCTTAGAAAGTGACAAGCACCTGGTTGATCTGAACTAAAAAGAATTCAGGGTGTTATTAAAGAATGGATATAAGGCGGTCACACAAACCCCACCGATCCACCACTGCTTTCCTTTCCATGTCTAAGCACGATCATCTCTGTGAGGTCTTTTTGCTCTGACATCCTCTGCTTCTCTGTATTGGGAGCAGGAAGGGTATATATGCAAACAGGGTTGTCAGAAATGTTCTGGCTGGATGTACTTCTGAACGCTGTGTGCAGCTGAGGAAGGCTTAACCACACAGCAAGAGCACAGAGGTTGACCAATTTTGGCATGTAGCAAGTAGGAAGTAGGAGGGGTCTTAAACAAGCAAATGTTTGCAGAGACAAATTATGAGGAACAAGCACAAATGATACTTCCAACAAGTGTTGGAAGCTTCCAAATGCTTCTAGCAGTCACAGCCTTTACAGACAAAGGTCAGACTTGACTACATGAAAGAGACTATCTGTAGGTTTCCTCATACCTATGAAATACAGTACACAGCACTGACATGAGCTGTATATTTGAATCCAATATACAAGTAAACTGTTAAATAGCTTCTCAAATCAAAAGTTGAAAACTGGTAGCCCATAGGTCAGATACAGCCTGCAGAGAATTAGTTACCAACAGACAACAATACAGATTTCCAACTTTTCTGGAACAATTAGAGGCCCTGGCAATCCTGGGTCTTCATTTCTGCATAGCAATAGTTTTCTACTGCCTTTGGTGGGGATGTGGACTCTCCCTATTGTCAAACCTCCTCATGGTCCTTTTCAGTCATAAGGTCACCTGTTGTGCCCTGGAAACATTCCAGTTTCTGACCCTTAATGTAACTACTTTTGTGACAGCCCACACAAGGCCAGTGTGGGAGGCCATCCTGAGGATCCACCAGTGTGGGTCTCATTGAGTGATCTGTTCAAGTGCCTAACCCCTGTTCTTAGGACCCTTCTGGTAAGATCCTTTCACTCCTGACTTGCTACCAGTAATTCTGGAAACAACTGTTTACCCCAACCAACCCACATGTCCCTTTTCTGTCACAGTTTATCTTCAAGCATCTATTCTTCCAAATGACCTTAAATATCTGATGGTGGAAAAGGCAGCAAAGAATCTGTTTTGTGTCTTCTAAAATGTAGGGGGAAAAAACCCAACTATGATCTGAACAGAGAACCACTTCTGTTTGATTTCTTGGAAGACAATTGCTGAAGTAAGCTGCCCAGGAGGATTATTTATCTACTTTCTATGAGTAGCTGTGGGTGTGCTGGGCATTAGTTGGTGATGATGATTCCCCTTGTCTCCTCTGCACATGTCTGATCCCAAATGGATGTTACTGCTCACATAATTCTATCTCTGATTTACAGCACACAATGTATTATAAGACCACCCACTCATTTCACTCTTTGTGGGGTCCATTCCCTACAAAGCAGCCACATTTACTTGCTTCAATCTCTTTGATGTCTTCCAGGTTGCTTTTAGGCTAACGATTCGTGGAGAAATCTAAAAATACTTACAGTTTGATTCTTCCTTATTTCTCAGGCTTCACCTCCCATCTTCCCTGGCTCACTTCACTTTGACCATTTGGGTCTTCATTGAATTTGTGGAACAGTCCAAGCTCTTTTCCACCTCAGGTCCTTGACTTTTGCTGTTCTGTTATGGTAAGCTCTCCTCACCCTTTCCACTATCTCCTACCTAACCTTTGAAATGTCACTTTGTCAGAAAAGGTATATTCCACTTTCCTCCTATTCTTCCACCCTTCATCCCCATTTCTCACAGGACCCTGTTTTCTGCTATTGCTTTTAACAAAATGTATGTTTTCCCACTACACTGTGAACTATGACTAGAGATCTTATCTATTTTTGTGCCCAATGACTATTCAGGGGCAGCACAGTCCCTGCCACAATTGAGTAGGTGAGCAATACCTATCTGTTAAATGAATGAAAAACCCACATTACATTCCTCAGGCTGGTCTAACACCATACTGTTATCGCCTGGGGTGATTAAGACACCTTTCTTAGGGAGAATATTTTTTATTTCCGACATATAAGCACATTGATGATTTATTAGAAGATAAGCCTGGTGGAAAGCTTTTAAACTTCCAGGTTCCCCCCAGATGGGGTCCCAGACCATCACACCTGGCCCTTCTTCAGACTAAGCAGAAAACTCTGGGGGTGTGGCCCTGCAATGTTTTAACAAATCTTCCAGGTAATTCTGATGCACATTTAAGTTTGAAAACCATTGTTCTGCGCTCTCCAGTTTTTATCCTTTTTTTCCTAATTAATTTTTTGGTCCTTAATCCTTGGTATAATCCTGCTAGTAAAATAGTACAATCTTAAACTACTATGAGGGAATCTTTGTCATCAACCAAAAGCCTTGAATAACGGACTATTTGTCCTCGAGGGTACAGGCCTGCCCCTGGGGGTGGGGAGCCTACAAATCTAGACAATGTTGTAACAATGCACAGGTGTAAATGACTAAAAATTCGGCACAAAGGCAGAAGAGTCATGGTGCAAGCCTTTGTTCACCTATCCCTCCCGACTGCTCACCCTCGGTCTGATAATCGCTTTTCTACCCAGAAAAGCAGACTCTCCAAGTTACAAGAATGTTGTGTGCCGCTGAGAACGTTTTCTGTTAGGCCGGTTTTCCCCGGGGCACTGGAGAAGATACTCGCGGCTGCCGGATGCAGTTCCATTCCTCCCTCAACCTACCACACAAGTAATTGAAACTAAAAAGCCCTTCCAGCTTCAGAAGGAGATCTGGAAGCTGAGGCTGACTTCCCCGCCCCTACCCTCGGGAAAACCCGAAGTGGACTTCATTAACAGCCGGACGCGAGCGGAGGCCGGCGGCAGCACGTCATTTGCGCATGCTCTCTCGCCCCTCCCGCTCGGAGCCGGAAGCGGGAGCGCTCGCGGCCTGGGCCTGGCCTGGCCGGGGCGGCGGCACCGGCGGCCATCTTGGCTTCCCGGGGCAAGGCGGCGTGGGGGGAAGAAGTTGTAGGGTGGGGGCAGGAGGGAGGAGGAGGGGAGAGAGAGAGGGGGAGGAGGCCGCGGCGGGGCAGGGCGGGGACTGCCTGCCCGCCTGGGTTGCGGAAGTGGTAGCCGCTGACCGAGCCTGCTGCTTTCTCGCTACTGCTTCGGCTTCCCGGCTCCCCCCCGGACGGAGAGGGCGGCCCGGCTGTGGATGGTCAGATAGCTCCGATCTCCCGCCGCCAATCCCTGGCCCCAATCAGCACGGAGCAGACGGCGGCAGCGGCAGCAGCAGGCGAGGAGGAAGATGGCGGGACGGCTGCCGGCCTGTGTGGTGGACTGTGGCACGGGGTAAGGGGGCTGACGGGCGGGGGGTGGGGAAACTGAGGCGGAGGGGGGGCAAATGGCGGGGGACCGTGGGGGTCGGGAGATGTGTGTTGCGGCAAGGTGCTGCCGCCGGCCGTGTCAGCCCTAGCCCCGCCGTGTTGCGAGGGGTGGGGCCCGGAGCCAGGGCCTCCCTTGTCGCCTCGCTTCACCCTCTGGGACCCGGGCGGGCGTGCGGGGCCGAGAACCCCCCTGGGAGCGGCTTGCTCCGCGGGACCCCTCCCGGCCCTTCCCCCATCGCGGTGGGCAGCGTTGCCCAAGGAGACTTGGGGTCGGTCGTCCCTCCGGGGCCCGCGGTGCGGTCGGGGTGGTCGCCACCCGGCGCACCCGGCTCTCCTTTTCCTCCGCGTCTCTTCCTGCCTGTGGGTTTGGGACCGAGTGGCTCGAGCGCGGGGACAGCTTGGCAGAGGAGCCAGAAGAGAGAAGCACTCCTTGTAGGTTTTGCAAGATTGCTGTGACAACACTGCCCAGGGTGTGGGTGGGAAAAGGGAAGAATCGGACTCTGAAAATGGGAACCTAGGTCGGGGCTTTCATTTGACCACCCACCTCCTCTTCCTTTCCGACTCGCGGTCTTTTCCATCTCCCACTGCGCTTTTACCGGTGAACCAAGTCACATTTTAATTTGAGAGAGAAAGATGTCATGTGTTACTTCTCCTGCCTCAAAAAAGTCCCCCAGTGAGCAAGCGCGCTGCAACTTCCTTAGTTTTGTCAAAGCCGCTTCCTGCTTTCTGTCTTTTATATCCTTATAAGGTAGTTTTTCGTTTCCAACCTGAACACATCTTATTAGAACTTTCAAGATTAAGCATATTTAAAATCGATTGAGTTACTGGTGCTAGTTATCAATTTATGTGAACTCAAAAAGTTATATATTCGTGTTTCGCGAGGGAGGAGGAGGGGAAGCACCCAGGAAAATAATGGAAGTTTTGTGCATTCATTCTGTGAAGGTATCTCAAGTCGGGACGGAAGGTGGTATTGAGTTATAAAGGGATGTGCTTGCTTTTCAAAGAGTCACCAGATCTGTAAGGTAGTTTAATATGTAGAATGGCGTTAAAGTAAATAAATAGGCATCTTAAGAGTTTTTGGTGCACTTGTATTTTCATAGAAAATATTGTCTATATTTTAACGTGGAATGACTGCTTTAAGTTAACAGTGCAGGGAGTGTGTGTGTCCACTGCTGATACATTGTTACATTTCTAATTCCCCAAATAATCCAGTGGGAGGAGGCGGGCTATGAGAGGTAGGGTGTCAGCCTCCCTCCTTTAATTAATCAGTAAACTTTTGTTGCTTGAAGGATTGTGTATGTTCCTCACTCCATTTGCTCTCCGTAAAACAGCTCTAATCTTCATGCTCATAACTTTGTTAGTCTGACAGTTCTAAAATCCCAGCCGTGCATGTGGAAGCAACCGATTCATTAATATTTTCCTTTGGGAAACACCACCCTCTTTAGCCTTGGAACTTCTAAATGTATTTTTCTGACGGACAGCTTATTAAAGTTATTATTTTTTATCCAGTCTAATTTTCTCAACTCAGTATTTTATTTTTTTTTCTCAGTCTAATTGGCCACTAGTTTCGTGCTTAGGGTCAGTTCTAAAATTAGATTTGGCCTGAGTGAGAAGGAATTTTCAAGTGTGTTTTGTTAAAGTGAAAAATACTGCTACATAATTAATATTTTATGCTTTAGAAATTATGGGCCTGTTAACAAAATTAGTGTAGATAATTGTAACCCTAATAACTAACATGGTTAACATCTTAAGTAGGATGTTACTTTTTCTCACCCTGTTTTTCCCCTTTTGAAATACAGTTCTGGTTATTTTTGAGTTAGTGTATTAGTTATTTCATTGAGGTTGACTGTCCTTAAATGACCTCCTTCTGATAGGGCAACCCTGAATTTAAAACACATACTGAGTGACCAGGAGGTGGTGCAGGAGGGGTTCGATCTATCATAGGGATTATTTTTATTTTAAAATTTCAGTTATTATTACATTATTACACTTTATTATGTTAGTTTTACCTCACAAGGTGAGGTAGTTAACTGGACACTCATGATTTGAATGGAACTAAGATTCCCCATTCCCTCTCACCTTTCTTACCATCTGTCAGAACTCCATTTATTTTGGTCTTCAAAAGGTTTTTTGGTCTTCTGTGTTGCCTATTAATGCAACTCCAGAAGAGTCACACCTTCAGGTTTATTAGCACAGAGAGGATAGCTCATTGAGATGGGGCCTGCGATAAGCATATCTTAGTAAGGCCTTAATAGGGAGTTTTATGTTTCAGAATACCGTGGTCCCCAGATGCAGATTGTGCACCTATAATTTGTGTATTCCTTTGTGCTTTAGAGAATACATTCATCTGTTTGGTCTATAATTACAATTACCTACTTAACCTAAGTGAAAAGTTATAACCTGAATCTGGTTGCTCATTCCATTTCATTATGTAAGTTAGGAAAAAGATGACTGAAAAAGTGACCATCTATGAAGCTTGATGTTCTCAGATAAGAAAAGCTATGAGTTAGGAAACATGAACCTTAATACCCCAGACTTAAAATTAGAGATCCTCTAGCAAAGACCCTTTATGTCAACATAAGATAAAGAATCACTTAGCTCAGATCATAAAAGAAAATAACTCCTTTTGAAAAGAATTTAGAAATAATACTTTCATATTTTTTTTTTTTTTTAATTTTTTTTTCAATGTTTATTTATTTTTGGGACAGAGAGAGACAGAGCATGAACGGGGGAGGGGCAGAGAGAGAGGGAGACACAGAATCGGAAACAGGCTCCAGGCTCCGAGCCATCAGCCCAGAGCCCGACGCGGGGCTCGAACTCACGGACCGCGAGATCGTGACCTGGCTGAAGTCGGACGCTTAACCGACTGCGCCACCCAGGCGCCCCAATACTTTCATATTAATATCTATGCCTTTTTTTTTTTTTTCTGCACTGGGAAAGTACTGTAGAATAAAATTTGGGTAGAGATTCTCATCGATAGAGCTGGTTGTTTAATATTACAATTACAAAACTCAAACCTGCTATGTGTGATGAGGGAAACATTTTTTTTTTTTTAATGCTTACTTTTGATAGAGCCTGAACAGGGAGGTGCACAGAGAAAGGGGGACAGAGGATCTGACGCAGGCTCAGCACAGATAGCAGAGAGCATATGTGGGACTCAAACTCAGGACCTGTGAGTTCATGACCTGAGCTGAAGCCTAACTCTCAACTGGCTGAGCCACCTAGGTGCCCCAAGGGAAACATTTTTTTAAAAAGCATTTTTATAACATTGTAACACTTGCAAAGTTAAGAGGATCCTAAATTGTATTTTGCATGTTTTCATTCATTTCATTTATTCTTTTCTTCAACACTAAAGCCAAGTGAAGGAACTCCTTATAATTTTCTATGCTACAGCTTGTTTATAGAACTTTGCAGTGTGAAATTTTCTTTTCCCCCGTTCTTTCATTTTTCCCTGATAAATACTGTGTTGGTAAATTATCTTCATTATGACAGCAGGGATTAATATAGCCTTATTGGTATCTAGATATATTCAGATTTAGAATGAATTCAGGAATTTCCATAATTGACTTAAGCTTCCTAGAAATTTTAATATAAGCATAAATATATTGTTGGAGTCCGTGGATAAGCAGCTTATATAATTCATACTGTGGCTACATTCTTGCAATTAGTACAGATAGGGTGATTTTCTTCGAGAGCCAATGGGGAAGAGCTGAGTGGGTGGGGAAAAACATAAGTGGGGAGTTCAAGTTTCATATGTGAATTCTGTACATAGTATTTAATAATTTTTTCTCCAGCCATCTCCAAGGGCAGAAGCATTCACAGTATCTTGTTACCAAAAAACATTGAAATTCTTATTCCTTCATGGGTCATGTTTTGCGTGCTCTTTGAAGTATAACAGGCACCTGTTGAGAAGTTGGATTCTTACTTAGACTTCCTGCGATCTTTCTCCTCTCCCTTCCCACCAATCTCTTTTCCTGCATGCAAATTTTGTGTGGTGAAGTATGGGCTTTGGGTTGTATATTCATTGTATGTGATGAACCTTCCAGCCTAATTGTAAAACACTGTTCAGAAATTTATTTTTAAGCACAGAATGGAAAACTCCACTAGTGGAGGATCTTCTGGCCAGGATTTTTATTTACTTTATTTAGTTTTGTGACAGCTGTTTTTAACCTCATTTTACAAGGGAGAAAACAGGATTAGACAAATTTAAATTACTTTTTTAATGGCATGTAGTGAGCAGGTGGTAAGAGTTGCTATTTTGACTTAAGCCTTTCTGTACTGAAGCCCTGTGTTCTTTCTGTTACACTGTGGGGACTCCTGAGCCCCTTATCAGAACTATGCACATTGCTTTATTTTTGTTAGTAAGGTTAATTCTATTCTTCTTTAAAATATGATTATAAATCCTAGACTTACACATTTGATTTAATGAATTAGAGAAACCATTCTTGTGCAGATTTTTCTGATTTGATATATATATATATATATTTATATATATATATATATTAGATACATGAATTCCTAGCTTATTTTCTTGTCACTTTGCTTAAATTTAACTTCTGGAAAAAAATTTACTGTCTAGATTTTATCAAAAAATACTAACAGCTAATATTTATGAAGAATTACATATCAGGCCTAGTGCTAAATGCTTTACCTCATTTACTTTTCACGTCACTCTGAGAATTATCTCTATTTTATAGACAGAAAAGTTTAGGGTTTAGTGAAATTAAACTACTTAAGCAAGTTATTATAGCAAATAAGTGTGGGAGAGTCCCTATACCATATGATATGCTTCTTACATTGAGGATGAATCTTTGGCAGTTTTCAATCGTTTTTGTATATTTTTGACAATTCATTTTTGATGTTATAAAGGCAGAAAGTTACGTTAGTAACTTAAGGATCACTCTTACAGGTAGAAAAAGTGGTATTGCCAAATCAAAGCTAACTATATACTCTTGGAATTATAATGAAAATGTATAATACAATCTGCTCTCAAGAATCTTAATGAGATAAGAGCTAAAAATTATTTTAAAAAATTAGGATGGTAAAAGACCACTTAATCAAATGTTACAGTCTTTACTTTTCTGACAGTAATAGCTGTTCATTAGGTTGTAAGGAAAGAGATTATTGTGGTCAAGAAGAATCCAAGCAGTATTACTGAAGGTAGGATGCACACTCTCCTTTGAAGGGTTTGGATATACACAGGGGAAGGAAAAGCATATGCAGCAGAAAGGAGAGAGTAGCTGCTTCTTGTGTTTAGCCCTGTTAGCCTATGTTGTGCCTCTCCTTTCCCTTACAAATTGAGGACCGTGTAATAACATAATGCAAATCTATTTTCATAAGGTGAAAAAGAACTAACATTTATGGAGCACTTACTTTACCTCGTGTTCATTTTATGTCAGGAAAGCTTTGATTGAAAATATTTATTTGGTAGGGAATCAAAATCCTTTAGGAGGAGAGTTAAATGTTGTAAATAGGGCTTTTAGAATATTTGCAGAATGGAATGTGGTTGGATCAGATGTAGAGGAGGTATTTGGGATGAAGTTATGGGACTTGACACATAGAATATGAACTCACATCTTTGTTCAATGAATGAGCTAATGAAAGGCTGAACAAGAATTAGGGGTATGGTTTTAAAAAAAAAAAACGACTTGGGAGACACCCCATACCCAGTGACTCAGAATCTCAAGGGTTGGGCCCAGGAATATTCATTTAATTGGTCTGTCTGGATGATTTTTAAGCAACCCTCCCAGCACCAGCTTTGCACAAGTTCTGAAATAGGGTATTGGCAGTAGGAACAGGGTCACTTCTTTTTTGTTTGTACAATAATTGAAGCAATTATTCTTTGTATTGTTTATGGTTAGCAAGGACTTTGTAGTCATAGCTGCTTTTGAGTTCAGAGTTTTTCTAGCTGTATGACTTTGTGTACTTCAAACTCTTCACGTCATATTTTCCCCATGTGTAATTTGGAGATCATAGTATCTACCATATGGGTGGGTTTTTTTGTGTTGCTTTTTGAGATAATGCAAGAAAATGACTAGGCGCAGTGCTTGATGTATAGTAATAACTTGATACGTTGTAATTATTACAATTATCAGCTACTGTTTTTATTGAAGTTTTTAAGGAAAGGAACACAGTGCCTTATGCTTATTTTTTTTCTTCTCCTGCAGTGCTTGGCTTAACACACTTTGCACAGTCAGAATGTTTTTGCTGATTTGAGGGATGGAGGTATAGCTAGGGCTTGGCATTTGCATGTGGTGGATTGTGAATAGTCATCAGTGACGATTTAAAGATTTTGAGTTTGAGTGGGACAGTAAGGGAGTTGGTTTTTAGCAGCTGAGTAAGTTCATTATTTGAATTTGTTATTGAATTTGGATGATGATCATAATTGGAAATATTTGAGAAGTTAAAAATATAGGGACTTTAGCAATGAAGGTGGAGATGTGGCAATAATCATTACAATCTGTAAATTGAAGCTAATGAAATGATAAAGAGAAACAAAGATTGAATATTAATGTTCCTTCTTTTAGAAATCTTGGATATGTAATCTGGCTTCTTGAGCTTCACAGTAAGAATGAGTGAGCAATTGTGGCTTAAAGTGAAGTCAGCCGTGCTGACAACCAGTCAGTCATCTGTTTCCTCTCACTTTTTAAGAGGAGGAATCCTTAGGAGGAGATTTTAGCTCACCATACAGCTCAATTTCCCTCCACAGTGGTCTTCCTTGTCCAGTGTGCTCCCTCTCTAAAGAGTGAAAACAGGTAAATGATTGGAATAGGGGCAGAAGTGTGGAATGGTTAAAAGGTAGCTTCAAGTAATGCTTTCTGAAACAAAATTCCCCTATAAGAAAAGCATTTGAATGCTCCTCTGTAATTCTATTGGAACTTGTAGGCTCTTTAATGACATTACTGATCTGTAATAGCCAGTAGCTTAGAGAGGTAGGAGCAAGACAGTTAAGTAATAATAACGCTCCATTAACATGGTTTATAGTTTCTTATAAATTCATATATTATTAAGTGACAGTGCAAGATAAGGCGATGTTATTGGATTAATGTTTTAAATTTGATTCTTCAAAATAGGATAGTGACAAATATTACTTTGTTTACTAGTGGTTTTATATCTTTATGTGAACCTTTATGCCATACAATATATAAATGAGATACCTCCATAATTGATTGTACCGGAACAAAAAGACAAATACCTTAATTTTTCTAAAGAACCATTTTGTGTAATTTTACTAATTTTCTTCCAGGATTTTTTAAAAAAGCTTTCCAAACTGTTGACTTTTTTATTTAATTTTTTTAAATGTTTATTTATCTCTGAGAGAGAGGGAGACACAGAATACAAAGCAGGCTCCAGGCTTCCAGCTTTCAGCCCACAGCCCGGGGTGGGGCTTGAACTCAGTAACCACCTGGAGATCAGGACCTGAGCCCAAGTCAGACGCTTAACACTTAACGCACTGAGTCACCCAGGTGCCCCGAAACTGTTGACTTTTAAACTCAAGTCATTCTTACATACTCCTTATAACCAGGAAAGGAACAGCCTTCAATTTGTGTGGTCTGATATATTTTTCTTTCTAACTTCTCTCTACGCCTAACACCTCACAAGAGTGTTTTTTCTTTGTTCTGATGTTGAACATTAATCTTTAAATATTCTCTTAAGTTTTCTTGCCCATTGTGAAAATGCAATTCTCATGGGAAGGGTGTTGAAGACATTTTCAGTTACAGTATTTAGTGTGAATGAAGGGTTACAAGAAAGGGATTGGAAGTCTTAAAATGGGGAATTAGGGTGCAAAATGTCTTACAGTTTAAGGTTGATTTTGGAACTGTATAAAAATGTATACTAAATTTTTAGTATTGGTCTATGATAAACTTCAGTTGTTTGCTTAAAGTCTTAGAACTTAGTAAATTAAATATGGTGCATTTTTCTTCTGCTATAAGCATTTTTAAGTTCAGTTACTTTGAGACCACAAAAATAGCATTTAATGTGTATTTGTGAAACTTACGTGAATTAAGGGAAGTGCCTCATGACTTACATAGAATTATGGAGCTGAAAAAGACTTTAAGAATAATTTAACCCACTCTTATTTAAAAATGAAACAGAGATCCAGAGTTGAAAAATACCTTTCGGGAGTGTTCTATCAATTGATAGCATTGTTGAGTTCTTTAAAGTTTTCTTAGGAGTTCACATTTATGAGTTATATTAGTTAAAGTTTCTTATTACTAGTTGAAGTGATACAAAATATGTTAGAGTGGTTTTGGTTGAGGCATGGTGCAGTGCATGAAATCTTTAGGGTTTTTGTGCTGATACAAATACATACTGGATGGCACAAATGAAAAACTAATTTTGTTTACCATCATAATATTTGAAACCAAGTTCAGAAATTACTATTTTGAAGTGATGCTTTTTTTAAGGAAATATGCTTTTTTATTGTTTAAGTCATTTAAATCTTAAAAATATTTTTATTTTTGGATTTCAGTTATTTAAAGACATAATGTGGGATTTGTACAAGTCAGCCTTTCAGAGCCCTTTAAGAGTTATGTTTTTGAGATAATTATTTATAACCTTTTCAGAAATCCTATGAGGTATAGGTACTATGATATAATTACTATTTTAAGATGAGGAAACTGAGGTATAGAGAACTGAAGTAACCTGCTCTAATAAAAGAGTGGCTACAGTTACATAGATCTAGACTCTGAGCCCTCAGGCAATCTGACTCCAGAGCTCGTTGTCCTCAGTTGGGATATATTCAGTAAGAGCGGTTAAATTGTTAGCAAGTTTTTGAAGAGTATTCAAATTTAAATATACATTAAAAAAATATTTTTTTAGAACTGCCAGTTTTTAGTACAAATATGAGATATATAGGGTAGTCTTAGTGACCAATTCATTGATTTGATTAACCTGAAACATAAGCAAGTTAATTGACATTGAATTATTTATTAACTTTGAATATTGCAAAGACAGGAATTATATCAAACATGGTAAAACTGACAATTGCTTGTTCATTCAGGACAACTCAATTAAGCAAATGACGTTTAATTACATATAACTTCAGAATGAGGGTATATTTCTGAAGCCGCAGTTTGAAAATGAATAATTAGTGCATTACAAAAGTCATCTCTCATTAATGACTGCATAAAACACAAAAATGAAATAGTTGAACTTAAGGATAAGAACTTAAGAGTATGGAATTGTAAATAAGAATTTTTTTTATTAGACTCACAGGACTTAATGTTTGCTATTTGAATTGGAATATAGTGAATATATAGATTAAGAGAAACATGGGTTACCAGAAAGCAGTTTTTTTTTTCTAAAATGTAATTTATTTATTTTAAAATGTTTATTTTTCAGAGAGAGAGAGTGTGCGTGCGTGTGCAGGGGAGGGATAGAGAGAGGGTGACAGAGGCTTTGAAGTAGACTCAGTGCCGACAGCAGAGAGCCCAAAGCAGGGCTCCCAACTCACGAACCCGTGAGATCACGACCTGATCGGAAGTCAGACACCTAACTGAGCCACCCAGGTGCCCTGTCTAAAATAGAATTTAAAGAGATTGTTATCTCAGGTATAGGATGAATTTTGGTGCATTTTATCTGGAAAGTACACAGTTTTGGGAGAAACTTGTGTTTCCTGTTTGAAAATATTTATTTAAAAATTTTGTTTCATACTAATCAAAAAAGGTAGAGGTAACAGTGAAGGAAAGAGACCTTTTTGAGCTTTTTTCCCCCTTGGTTAATTTGTTTTTTGTATAATACACTAGTTGAGAATTTTATTGCTTTTAAAATGCATTTCAGAGGGGCCTGCCTTGTTTCAAGTTGCCTTCCTGTCAGGAAAATTATTTAGAAAGCAAAACAAGGGGTGCCTGGGTGGTTCAGTTGGTTAGGCATCGGACTCTTTGATTTTGGCTCAGACTCTCAGGGTTCATGGGATTGAGCCCTGCATTGGGCTCCATGCTGGCAGCACAGAACCTGCTTGGGATTCTCTCTCTCCTTCTCTCTCTGCCCTTCCCCTGCGCGCTCTCTCTCTCTCTCTCTCTCTCTCGTGCGTGCACATGCTCACTCTATCAAAATAAACATTTTTTATAAAAAGCAAAACAAAAGTTTGGTTTAAAAAAACCCAGTGAAATAGGATTCAAATTGATAAGACTCCATGAGAAGTAGAAATGAGAGAAATGTAACTTGTGGAGATCTTGGATGCAAACAACAGAATAACTAGCTTATATAAGGCGAAAAAGGAATGAGTTATGGAAAGGGTATGGTATACATCACAAAATTGATGTGAAGGCTGGAGAACTGGGCTCAGAAAAGCAGAGGAAGGGAGAGGCCAGGTAGTGAGAGTCTGCTGTCAAAGTCATGCTGCATGAAGTCTGCAAGATGCTGCAACTAGATGGATACTGGCAATATGAATTCTTAAACATCTCTGGGATGTTCAGTGTTCTTACCTAAGCTCAGATTGATTAGACATAGATCATGTGATGTGTAGTAGCTGACAGGAGTGGAATGGGTCCCTCGTCCTGTACAGGGATGTCAGCTTTTCATCTTGCAAAAAGATTTAATCCTTGGTGGGTTTGTCAGAATAGGAGTGGGGATTTGATGCTGGCAGAAGTGACTGCTGTCCAGAGAAAGATGAGGATGGGGAAGTAATGTTGCCCGGTTTTCTTTATGTTGCCTTAAATTCCTATTTCATTTTGATAACTGCTTGATCCTTTACTACCCAGGAGTTTGAATTAACACATTTTTTTTCCAAAAGTGCAAAAACTCTTGTGAGTTTCACACAGTGTTCAATTTAAATGTATGAAGGAGCAGGTTTTTTTGTTTTTTGCTTTTTTTTTTTTGAAAGCAATAATTAATGATGGTGTGAATAATATGGGATTTTTCATTAGAACAGAGGTATAACAGTCTAGTTATTCTGGGAGTATGGCATATTTTGGAAAGTAGCACCTGCTTGATAAATGCAGTAATATGACAGGTTATTTCTTTAAGCTTTATAATTAAAAAAAATTTTTTTTTAACGTTTATTTATTTTTGAGACAGAGAGAGACAGAGCATGAATGGGGGAGGGTCAGAGAGAGGGAGACACAGAATCCGAAACAGGCTCCAGACTCTGAGCTGTCAGCATGGAGCCCGACACGGGGCTCGAACTCACGGACCTGAGCCAAAGTCGGCCGCTTAACCGACAGCCACCCAGGCGCCCGTAATTTTTTAAATAGTAAACCAGAATTATAATTGAGAGAATTTGAGCTGTACTCTTTTTTTTTCTTTTTCAGAAGATAGTGGGATTATTATCTTTATAAACAAAAGTAGGAAATAGGAAGTAGCTTTTGCGTCTGTTTTGTTTATGGTTGGGAAAGTTGTTTTTCAGTAGCTCTAGTAAGTGTCTGCAAATGTGTACTTTTGCAATACTTTTGTTGTGAGGAATATAAAGATGATTACGAAATGGTGCCTGCCTTTAGGAAGCTTACGTGTATATAATTATAACAATATGATAAATATTCTGGCAGGTATGAATGAAACTTTTTGGAATCATAGGTGAAGAAAAATGTACTTTTTCCAGGGACGATGAAAAAAAGGCTTCCTGGTAGAAATGATAACTAAAGTAGGCCTTTAAGGATGAATAAAGCATTAATAGGCAGAAATAAGACTAGTGTACCAGGTGAGACAACAGTGGAAGAAAACAAAGTGAGGTGAGAAAAGTATAGGTTGAATTTGGGTATGTTAGGTTTGATATGGTACGAGGCAGTAGTGATGTTTAATATGGTACAGAGAGATGGTACAAGAAAGTACTGAAAGTGTCTAATGTATGATAGGTGCTCAGTAAGTGCTTCTTGAGTTGAATTAAAAAGATCCATGTTGAGCTGGTTAGGGAGGTTTGAATGTCCTTGAATTCTGCACTACTTTGATATTTATGTTGTAGATAGTATGAAGCCATAATGTATGAAAGTTTATGAAAGTAGGCACATTTGATGACTTCATTATGGTGATTTATGACAATAAAAATAACAGCCAACAGTTATATAGTGCATACTGTGTGCCAGGCAGTGTTCTAATTGCTTTACAAATATTAATTCATTTGATACCTAATCCTATGAGGTAGGTAGTTACTCTCTTTTACAGATGAAACTGACAGAGTGTAAATTGCTTGCCAAAGATCTCATAGGTAGCATACTATACTATACTGTTATTTCTTTCTCTGGTTTTACTTTGGAAGTAACCACTCATGTTTAAAAGGAGACAGTACAAAAGACATTGACTTTGGAGGCTGATAGATACTTGATTTCGTATCTAGCTTTTGTATTTCTTTGAAGTGATTTTTTTGGTGAGCTGCAGTTTCCCAATATTTAAACAGATCCATTTTGCATGCTTTTGATAACTGCTAGGGATAATATAAAGAACATAGCAAAATAATTGACATACAGTAACAACTTTGGCTATAGTTAAAATTATTATAAAAAGTAATCAACTACTTATTTCACTGTTGGACTTCTCAGTTCTGTGTTGAATACTGTGGTATATCCAGAAAGCTATAGCATGATTTTATTCTTTAAAAAACTTACAATTTAGTTTCAGAGATGAAACTAATGTATGTGAAATAATTAAAGATGGCATATTAGTATTTAATTGGGGACATTACTAAGGGCTGTCGTATTTGGAGGATGGTTTATAAAGGAGCTGAACTTGCTCATATTCTTGGAAAAGCATAAGTAGGATATGGTAGATGGAAAGGAAAGAAAACCTTGTTAATGTAAGCTAAATTGGAAGCTTCATGATGGTAGGATGTCTTTTTGTTCACTCTCTAAGTTACTGCCTTGTGCGTAGTATTTAATAGTGCTCAGTAATATTTTATTGATGAAGGGAAGTCAGGAGTTTCAAAATATTTGAGGGAGGGATCAATTAGGAGATTGCCCTTCCTGGAATTCACCCTATTTGGAGCTGTGTGACAGAAAGTAGTTAATTTTATTCATTTATATATCCTGCCGTATTTCAGAAGGATTTTAAATGGGAAACAATGGGTTGGAATTGGTTTGCTTGGCAGTAGATTGTATAGTTCATTAAGCAGAAGATTGGTAAAAGTTAAACTTAATGCAGTATTAGACTGACTCTAGTATTTTATTCTATTTTAAACAGCACTATTGAGATATGATTTACAAACCCAGTAAATTAGCCACTGCATGCTATGCTGTGCTATGCTATCTTTTCATTTTGAGAGAGAACAAGAGCACATACCTGAGGGGTGGGGAGAGAAGGAAGAGGGAGAAGAGAGAGAGACAATCCCTGTCAGCACAGAGCCCAGTGTAGGACTAGAACTCATGAACCATGAGATCATGACCTGAGCTGAAAGCAAGAGTTAGACGTTTAACTAACCCAGGCTCCCCATGACTACATTCTTGTTGTAAAAGTTCCTAACACTAGAAGCACAAAGAAAACTATAGCTAAGCTGAGAATTGAGAAATTATAGAAGTTAAGCATTGGAATTCATTTGTAGACCTCCATTTTCACTTACAATTTGATAATTATGCTTAATATATACTTTGTTTTTATGATACGGTAAAGATGTAAGCTGTTCATATTGAGGTAGAATTCTTTCAGCTTTAAATTAGTAGTTGTCAGTACAAAGAAATTTTGGAAATTGTGGGTTGCACTAGATCATGAAGGTTCTTTACATCCTAAAGTGTGGGAGTCTTATATTCATTTTGTTATGTGGTTTAAGATTGTTCAAACATGGAAAGTTAAAATTCTATCTACTTCCTACCTACTAGGCTGTAGGTACATATACTGTATTTAGGGTAATAACGTCAATACATATTTGTTCTTTTCTGGAATGATTTTTTTGTTGTAGCTTTTTATTCCAGTTCATTTTTGAACTTTATTTATTTATTTTCTTAAGATTTTGTTCCCATTAGTGGTTTAGTATCAGTAAAGTATTGGAATCTTCAAGTAACTTTTTGCTGTGAGATGATTTTCAAAGCAAAAAGAAATAGGAATCATGTGTAAAGTAAAAGTACTCATTGTCAACTATATGCCTTTAATAAGTAAAATTTGAATTTGCAGAATAAGAATACCTTTTTGTTTTTGAGAGAGAGCTCCCGCGCACATGTGCTCGAGTAGGGGAGGGGCAGAGAGAGGGAGGGACAGAGGGACTGAAGCCAGCTCTGTGCTGACAGCAGAGAACTGGATGCAGGGCTTGAACTCATGAACTGTGAGATCATGACCTGAGCTGATGTTGGGCGCTTAACTGACTGAGCCACCCAGGCGTCCCCAGAATTAAAAATACTATCCAACATAAGGGATGCTAATGTTTTACATTACAAGCATAACTGGTTTTATTATTTAAAAATATTCTTTCTTTAAATGAACTTTTTCCTTTAGAAATGTGAATAATATAACAGATACTCTTATTTATCACAATTATTGCCTGCTAACATTTTATCATGTTTGTTTCATTTCTTTTTAAGAGAGCACATTATTGATGAGTACTCCTGAATCCATTTTTCCCTGCCCCAGAGGCAGTTAGGACCATGATAGACCAACCATTTCTTACATAAAACTCAATCGCTTTTTGCCATTCATTTCTCCCAGTGCAGGAAATCCCTTTCTTCTAACTTATTATATTTTCACTATTTTTCTAGTCACCAAGTCTTCAAAGATGGTTTTGAATTCTCTACTATCGTCCCTTCTGTAAGCCATTTCCAATTCCTTACTCCTCCTGGTTGGCCAAAATCAGCATCAGAAATTTTTTTTCATTGCTGTGTAGCTCAGGGAGAATTTCTATAAATCTAGCCTGCTTTCTCGGGCCATAAAGGAAAATTTTGGTTTAGTTTTCCAAAATACTGTATTGTGCTTACAAGTTTCATAAACATTAGGTAAGATAGCTTTGCCTTTTTCATTATGTTCTCTTTTTAAAAACCATTTAGAAAATGACACATTTTAAATATAGCAAAGTATAAAGAAGTAAAGCGGATTCATAATTTGACTTCCTGTATAACCCAATGACATAAATTAAAGTAATATATGTACATGTCTATGCATGAGTTTTTTCCAGGACATGTAAATAATTACTCTTGGGATGGCAACTAGGTGGCTAGGGGATAGGCATGTCAGGGAAACTTACATTAGTACTTTTCTAGTGTTACTATTTATTAAAATTTTTTCATGGGCTAATGTTATCATTTCAAAAGTTCTTTTAATTAAAAAAGTAATGTGACACTGTTATGTGTTAAATGTGTATGGTTAGATCATTTAAGACATAACATTGTAAATTTAGAAAACAAAATTCTCCTTTTTCTCCATTCTGCTATCTGGAGACAATGACAATTTTTCCTCCCTCCCTCCCTCCCTCCCTTCCTCTCTTTCTTTCTTTCTCTCTCTTCCTTCCTTCCTTCCTTCATTCCTTCCTTCCTTCCTTCCTTCCTTCCTTCCTTCCTTCCTTCCGTCTTTCTTTTTTACTTTTGAGACAGACACAGAATCTGAAGCAGGCTTCAGTCTCTGAGCTCTCAGCACAGAGCCCGATGTGGGGCTCGAAGTCTGGAACCATGAGATCATGACCTGAGCTGAAGTCGGAAGCTTAACTGACTGAGCCACCCTGGTGCCTCACAATTTTCTGTTTCTTTTGTAGACTTCCAGAATAAAAAAACATATGCATTTTGTAATAGAATTTTTCTTGATGTGTAATTTTATTTCTACTCTGCATTTAAATGTAGATTTCCACTTACAATTGACATCAAAAAAAAGAAAGGACATTCACAAAATGTAATTTTCCTGCTTAGAATTCAGATTAAAAAAGGACTAGGTTTGAAAGGTTTTTTAAAGATATTTCAAGGTAACAAAATGCACTTAAACAGTATTTAAAGTACACATACATGAACATACATACTTGTACACCATGTATTAAAGAATAGCAAATTGAAAGGCATTAGGACTCTACTAATTTTGCTTAGGAATCATACTATGAAAATCAAATGTGTCCAAAAGGAATGATAAAAATGGAAGATTTGGAAAGAGTCTATAAGGAAACAAAGGATTTGGGTGAAATAAAACAAAGAAGGAAAGAAGGATAAGCATTTATGTTCTGTAAGTGCTTGGATTTGTGTGTTCTGTTCCTAACTATATTTATTAAAGCTTTATAAGAGTAATTGTATTTTAGATAAAAAAATGTGTTTTGTAGGGGTGGAGGATTATGCAAGTGAAGTGAGTATTTGGATGAGTCTGGGGAAGTAAGCAGGCATCAGACCCCATAGCATGTTGAGTAGTGAAATTAATTGAGGTGTTCTGAAAAAGCAGATGCTTAATTTTTCAACTGTTAAACCAAGCTTGGATTCTTGGGCTAAGCCTCACTTAGTTATGATATATACCCTTTTTGCATGTTGTTCTATTTGTTTTGTTAAGGATTTTTTTCATCTGTATTCATGATGGATGTTGGCCTGCCATTTTCTTCATTTGAAATGTCTTTATCTGGTTTTGGTATTAGAATTATGCTGTCCTCACGAAAGGGTTTGGGGTAAGCTCTTCCCTCTTTTCTGAAAGGGCTTATGTAGAATTATTTTTATTTCTTCCTTAAATGAGTGATAGAATTTACCAGTCAAACTTGGGCCTGGAGTTTGCTTTTTGGAAGGGTTACTGATAATTTCTTTAATAGCTTTGGGGTTATTCAAAATAGACTTTTTGTTTCATCTTGTATTGATTTTGGTAAATTCTGTCTTTCAAGGTATTTGTCCCTTACATCTTAATATGATGGCTGTGGTTTATAGTATTCTCTTTTTTATCATTTTCTCCTCTATATGATTGGTAGCATTAATCAGCTTTTCATCCCTTATGTTGGCAATTTCTGTACTATTCTCGATCAGCCTATCTTTCCATAGTTCCATTTTTTTCTTGTTAATATTCTGTTTCTATTAACCTGATTTCTGCCTTTCTGTTTACTGTTTATTTCTATTTATTTTGAATTTGCTTTTTTCTTCTTTTTATAATATTTATTTTTATTTTTGAGAGAGAGGGAGAGGGGGAGAGACAGTGTGAGCAGGGCAGGGGCAGAGAGAGAGAGAGACAGAATCAGAAACAGGCTCCAGGCTCTGAGCTGTCAGCATAGGGCCCGACCTGGGGCTCAAACTCATGAACTGGGAGAACACGTCCTGGACTGGAGTCTGACGCGACTGAACCACCCTGGCATCCCTCCTTTTTGTACCTTAAGGTGGAATCATAGGTCACTGATTATGGACATTTCTATTTTTTTCTGACATAAGCACTGTAGGAATTTTCCCTTTAAGCTTTGCTTTAGGTGCATCCCACACATGTTGATGTTTTTTATTTTAACTGTTAATCAACTTGAAGTAATTTTCCTTGCAATTTTTTCTTTGATTCACGGATTATAGGTAGAAGTGTGTTTAATTTCCAAATGTTTGGGGTTTATTTAGATATCTTATTGCTGTCGGTTTCTAATTTAATTCTTTTTTAGTCAGATAACATGTATTTATGATTTTAATCTTTTACATTTATTGAGATTTGTTTTTTATGGCTTAGTATCTGGTCTGGGTCAGGGATTGGCACACTTCTATAAAAGACCAAATAGTAAATATTTTAGGCTTTGTGGGCCACATATGGTCTTTGTTTTAGGCTTTGTGGGTCAGGCATGGTCCTTGCTGCTGCTTTCCTCTCCTCCCTTTTCACTTCCCTTCCTCCTCCTAAAATGTAAAAAAATAAAAGAAAATTAAAAAAATTTAAATATAAAAAGAATTTTAAACTCACGAGTGATACCAAAACATCAATAGTCTGAATTTTGTTTTGGGGCCATAGTTTGCCCATCCGTGGTCAAAATGAATGCATCATGTGTACTTAGAATTCATATTCTGCACTTCTTGAGTATATCAATTAGATCAAAATGGTTATTAACGTTGATCCTGTATGCCTTTACTGAGTTTTTGGTGTGTGTGTGTGTGTGTGTGTGTGTGTGTGTCTGTGTGTGTGTGTGTGTGTGTGTGTGTCTGTGTGTGTGTGTGTGTGTCTGTGTGTGTGTCTGTGTGTGTGTCTGTGTGTGTGTGTGTGTGTGATTTTATCCATTACTGAGAGGTGACAAAATTTCCTGCTGTAAGAGTTGAATAGTCTCAGCATTTAATTATGACACATTTCAAGCATGTTGAAACTGTTAATAGGCACATACACATTTAAGACTGTTAGGTCTTGATTAATTTACCCTTTTATTATTATAAAATTACTCTCTCATATTACTCTTTTTAAAAAAAAATTTTTTTAAATTTATTTTTGAGAGTGAGTGAATGGGGGAGGGGCAGAGAAAGAGAGAGAGGGGGAGACCGAGAATCCCAAGCAGACTCTGTGCTGTCAGCGCAGAGTCTGACCTGAAGCTCTGACTCACAAACTTGAGATCATGAACTGAGCCAAGATCAAGAGTTAGACGCTTAATCGACTGAGCCACCCAGGCACCCCTCATATTACTCTTTTTCTTAAAGAATGGTTTTATCACATATGAATATAGCCACTCCAGCCTTCTTATACTTGCTTTTTGCTTTCCATCCATTTTTTTTTCATTCTGTCTTTATAAAGTGCATATCATGCAGACAACATATAGTTGGGACTTGCATTTTTATTAAAAAAAATTTTTAATCTGTCCCTCTTAATTGGAGAGTTTTGTCTGTTACGTTTAATGTAATAATGGATATGGTTGGATTTAGGTATACTGTTTTATTTATTAAAAAAAATTTGTTGTTCCTGTTGTGCTTTCCTCTTTTCTGTCTTTCAAATTATTTGAATATTGTTTGGAATTCCATTTTAATTTACCTTTGGCTTTTTAACTATACTCTTGGCATTTTTTTTTTAACAATTGCTTTAGGGATTACAATATGTGTCTTCAAGAAAACTCACTACTCACTGTTTCTTTGGAGTTAATTAAAACTTCACGTAAGGAGTAGAGATCTTGCATTTCAGGAGATCTGTTAAGTCTTGCCTGCTGCTCCCCTTACTTCACTGTCCTTTTATGCTAAAGTTGTCATAGGTATTACATCTATGTACTGTATAACCCCACAAGATAATCAGATTTTTGCTTTAGTTAGAAGTGTGTTCAAAAACTAAGTATAAAAAATAGTCTTTTATATTTACCTGTTTATAATTTCTGATTTTCTTTATTATACTTCACTATCCCCTCTAGTTTCCCGTTTCCTTTGGATTGAAGAACTTTCTTTAGCCCATGTTTGATGGCAGTGAGTTTCTTCTATTTGAAAAATGTTTTCATTTCACTTTCATTGTCGAAGGATATTTTGGCTCCTGTACATTCCTGGGCTGACTGTTTTCCCATTCTCTCCAGACTTTAAAAATGTTGTTTACTGTCTTCTAGCCTTCATCACTCCTCATAAGAAGGTGGTAGTAATTTGAATTTTGTTTCCGGTTAATGGGTATTTTTCCTCTGGCTGCTTTCAGTATTTTTTCTTTATCTTTGATTTTTAGTTTGATTGTAATGTGACTAAGTATGGTTTCTTTCTGTTTATTCTGCTTGGGTTTTCTTGAGCCTGTCACATCTATGTGTTGCTGTCTTTCACTAAATTGCTAAAGTTTTCAGTCATTACTCCTTCAAAAAGTATTTTACTATCTGGTGTGTTCTCCACCTGAGACTTCAGTATATGACCTTTTTCGTATTTTCTCCCAAGTTTCTTAGACTCTTTTTTCTTCATGTCTCTTCTTAATATCCCCCCTCCCCCAATTTCAGATTAGGTAATTTCTACTCATCTGCCTTCAGGTTCACTGATTATTACCTCTGTTACCTGTTTTCTGTTTTTTAGCTCATCCGTGATTTTTTTTTTTTTAAATATCTGGTATTTCTTTGTTCAATTCTAGAATTTCCATTTGTTTTTTTATATAGTTTTAGAGTTGCTGGTGATACTTGTTATTCATCATTATAAGTGCACTTTTCTGTATTTAATTGTGATAGTCATAGCTGTTTTCCTGTCTTTATCTGATAATTCCAGTATTTGGGTCATTTTGTCTTCTGTTGAACACTGTTCCTTGGAGAGTGGGTTACACTTTTAAATTCTTTATGTGTGGAGTAATTTTGGTTTGTATGATTATATTGCCCTTGTTTATTTTCTTGTTGATGAACATATGTTTTGCTTCCAGTTTGGGGACACTGAATAATGCTGTTTTGAACGAATGTGGACACAATGTTTTTATTTTTCTTGGGTATGTACGTAGAAGTAGAATTGCTGGGTCATATGGTAAGTGAATGTTTAAGTGTTTTTAAAAAAAAAAATTTTTTTTAACGTTTATTTATTTTTGAGACAGAGAGACAGAGCATGAACGGGGGAGGGTCAGAGAGAAAGAGGGAGACACAGAATCCGAAACAGGCTCCAGGCTCTGAGCAGTCAGCACAGAGCCCGACACGGGGCTTGAACTCATGACCGTGAGTTCATGACCTGAGCTCAAGTCGGACTAAGCTTAACCGACTGAGCCACCCAGGCACCCCGAATGTTTAAGTGTTTTTAAAATAACTGTGTCATTTTGGATTCCAACTGTGAATGTATGAGCATTATCTCAGTGCACTTTTAATCTGCTTTTTTTTTTAACTTCAAGGAGTTGAGCACCTTTCTGTTTATAGCTATTTCTTTTTCTTCTTTTGCCTTTCCTTCTTCCTTTTATTTTTTTATTTTTTTGCCTTCTTCCTTTCTTTGCTCTTTTCCTCTTTATTTCCCTCTCTCCCTCATCATCACCTTGTAGGTATCTTGTATGTTTCAAGGAGATTGTTTGTCTTCAAGTGCAGACAATTTTTCTCTGTTAGTAATTTTTCTTGTGGCTACTTTTGATACGTTTTTTTGAAGAAGTTTTTAATTTTACATAGTTGAAGTATTAATTTTTTTTTAGTGTCTAGATTTTAAATTATAGTTAGAAAACCGCTTCTACTCCATGGTTATAAAGAAATTGTCCTGCTTTCTTTTAAAACTTATATCTTAATTTTTCTTCCCTTTTAATCTTTGATGCATTTAGATTTATATTTAACATATACAGTATGTATCCAACTTGAATTTTTTTTCTGGGCAGCTACAAAATTTAGTTTTTTTAATTTTAAATTGTGGTAAAATATACACAACATAAATACCTTGTTAAGTGTAAAGTCTAGTGGCATTAAGTATATTCACATTGTTGTGCAGCTATCACTACCATCCATCTTCAGAACTTACTCATCTTCCCAAACTGGAACTCTATACCCATAAAACAATAACAGCCCCTACCCTACCTGCATTACTGGCATGTCCTACTTTCTGTCTGTAAATTTGACTCTTCTAGGTACCTCATATAAGTGGAATCATACAATATTTGATCTTTTGTGATTGGCTTATTTCACTATGGATGATCTCTAGGTTCTTCCATATTGTATCATGTGTCAGAATATTCTTTCTTTTTAAGGCTAATATTCTGTGGTGTGTATATACATTTTGTTTACCCTTTCACAGTGGACAGTTAAGTTGATTCCACCTTTTGGCTTATATGCATAATGTTGCTCTGAACATGGGTCTGCAAGCCCTTGCTTTTTCTTTTGGGTGTATACCCAGAAATGGCATTGCAGGATCACATGGTAATTCAGTGTTTAATTTTTTGAAGAATTGTCATATTGTTTTCCGTAGCACCTGTACCATTTATATTACTACCAGTACAAGGTTCCAGTGTCTGCACTTTGTCACTAACATTTGTCATTTTCTTTTTGTTTTCTGGTAATAGCCAATGTAATGGGTATGAAGTAGCATCTCATTTTGATTTACACGTCCTTAGTTATTAATGATGTTGAACATCTTTTCACGTGCTTATTGGTCTTTTGTACATTTTTTTAAGAGAAATGTCTATTACGTGTTTTACTCAGTTTTACTTGTATTGTTTGTTTTGTTGTTGAGTTCTTCACTATATATATATATATATATATATATATATATATATATATATAGCGTATATATATCCAGAATATATGTGTACATATGTAGTGTATAATATCCAGAATATATATATCCATAGAAAATACATATATGTATATGTGTGTGTATGTACACACACATATACACACACATATATATGTATATTCTGGATGATGAAGATCTTCCTCCACTTAACATTGAGCTTACGTCTGGATAAACCCATCATTAGTTGAAAATATCCTAAGTCACAAAGGTATTTAATACATCTAACGTACCAAACATCATATAGCCTAGCCTACTTTAAATGTGCTTGGAAAGTTTACATTAGCCTACATTTGGGCAAAATCATATAATAAAATGCCTATTTTATAATAAAGTAGTATGTAATATATTGACTGTAGTACTACAAGTAAAAAACAATGGTTGTATGGGTACAGAGTAATTGTAAGTGTATTGGTTGTTAGCCCTGTGATCACATTGGCTTACTGGGAGCTGAGGCTCACTGCTGTTGCCCAGCATGACCAGAGGTCTTATACAGCATATCGCTAGTCCAGGAAACGATCAAAATTCAAAGTACAGTTTTACTGAATGCATTATCACTTTTGCACCATTGTAAAGTCAGAAAATTGTGAGTCGAATCATTCTAAATTGGGCACTATGTGTATATGATTTGCAGCTGTTTTCTCCCATTCCATGGGTGCCTTTGTCCTGAACTGATAGTGCCCTTTGGTGCCAAAAAGTTGCTAATTTTGATGATGTCTAATTTATTTCCTTGTTGTTACCTGTGCTTTTAGCATCACATCCAATAAGTCATTGCTAAATCCAGTGTCATGAAGCTTTTCCGCTGTGTTTTTCTCTAAGAGTTTTAGTATATGTGCTGCTGAAGAGAGCACTTCCTCTAAGAGTTTTATAGTTTTAGCTCTTACATGTAGGTCTTTGATCCATTTTTTTAAATGTTTATTTTTCAGAGAGAGAGAGAGAGGCAGAGAGAGAAGGGCAGAGAGAGAGGGAGACACTATCTGAAGCAGGCTCCAGGTTCTGAGCTGTCAGCACAGAGCCTGATGAGCCTCAAACCCATGAATGGAATCCTGAGATCATGACCTGTGCTGAAGTTAGAAACTCAGCATACCAAGCCACCCAGGTGTTCCTTTTTGATCCTTTTTAAGTTAAATTTTGCATATGGTATAAGATAAAGCTCTAACTTGATTCATTTACATGTAGATAGATATCCACTTTTCCCAGCACCATTTGTTGAAAAGACTATCCTCTCCCCAATTGAATGGTTATGGCACCCTTTTCAAAAAACATTTGACCTTTTTTGGGAGGTTTTATTTCTGAGTTCTGTTCTATTCCATTAGTCTATATAGTTTGTGTGTACCTCACCGCCTCATTGTTTTGGTTACTTTAGCTTTGTAGTAAAGCTTTGAAATCAGGAAGTGTTGAGATCTCCAACTTTGTTCTTTTTCAGGATTGTTGATGGTCCCTTGAGATTCCATGTGAATTTAGGATTTTTTTCTATTAATGCAAAAACAAAAAAAACATTCTTGAGATTTTAATAAGGATTGCATGAATCTGTAGATTGATTTGAATAAATCCCTTGCAAATACAAAGATTTGTCCCAGGTCTGAATCTTACATTAAGTGATGTTCTCCAACTGGCAAATTTAAGAGAAAGCCAAGCTGTTTAATCCCATGTTTAAAACTTAAAGGGAGGAAATGTTAGCAAAGTGTCTACTAGCTGTCTGAAGGAAGAGTTTCTGCTTGAAGGCAACTTAGATTTTGGTGTGTGTGTGTGCACGCACTTCTTTATAGATTTATTGTATAATCTGGTTAAGTATTGTGTTCCTGAGTTGCTTAATTATATAAAACACTTTTTTGAACACCCAAAGGAACTTAGTAGAAAATTGCAAGGGCTGTGGAAAAATAAAGTATACCGACAGAATCTATGAATTTAAAACAAAAATTCATTTTGGAAGAGTGAAGCTAAAAATGTTTCACTGTGATCTTTGGTTAGTATTTTAACAATAAAAAAGAACATTGTTGTAACAAGGAGAGGAACATGTATGCATGGTTTGAGAAAGTCTTAATATGAAAAAGTTTGATTTGAAATCTATTTGCTTTATTACACAAAATTTGAATTTTGCATGTGTCAATGAAAGCAAAGAACTTTTAGTTTAAATACAGTGAACACATCCTTAAATTATAATTTAAAGAGTTCGAGTTAACAAATGCCATTAATTGTGAGAAAGGAGTTTCTTTTAGAGAAAAAGTAAGAAAAACTTTTCTGTCATTTACTTGTACAGTTTATTCTCTGTGGTGACTATCAAGAATTTTGAGAAGTCATCATAAAAATGTCTTAATCAAATCAGCCATTTCAAGTATAAAAGCTGATAAATTAAGTTAGGTTAATCGAGGCTACTTTATATTTGAAAAGCTTTAATTTGAAACTTATAAACAAATTTATTACTTAATATCTGTACTAATAATTTATATTCTTTTTGTTATATTTATGTTGAGAAAGTTTAAATGAATGTTAAAAACAAATCTCTTATAGCTATACCCAAATGCCCTTCAATTCATTCCAGTATACTCTTCAAATATTAGCATATTTTGTGTGCATTGATACGTACTGTTCTAACTCATCCTTTTAGACTCAGCTGACCAATTCTTTCAGATCTTCCTAGACTCTTTCCCTCTCCTCTCTCCTGCTTTCCCTATTTAAATGCTTCTCTGCTCATATAAGAACATTAAAATGTCTTTTTGGGCGGGCCTGGGTGGCTCAGTCAGTTAAACATCCGGCTCTTGATTTCGGCTCAGGTCATGATCTCTAGTTTGTGAGTTTGAGCCCAGTGTTGTGGGGTCTGCTTGGGATTCATTCATATATATTCTCTCTCTCTCTCTGTCTCTGTCTCTGTCTCTCCCCCCCCACCCCCCCTTCCTCTCTCTGCTCCTCCCTTGCTTGTGTAAAATAAATAAAAGTAAATAAATAAACTTAAATAAATGGACTTTTGTGGATTTTTTGAGCAGTTTCAAAGCTGTTTTAAAAAACAATTTTTAAAGTTTGCTAATAGTATAGGAGAGTGGTTTTAAAGAGTCATATTGTTTGTTATCTAGCACTTTGCTCTCTCTCCAGTAGAGAAAATGTGACTTCAACCTAACTCAATAACTCTTTTCTAGAGTTTCGGATAAGACTTTTTCAGTTTTTTTAGATTGTATTCTGTGCCACAAACATTTTTCTTCAAGCTACAAGCCAAATTAATTTTTAGAGGCTAAGCACATTTTAAGGTTAAAAGTAAACTAGGAGATTTCCCTTTATATTTCTTAAAAACTGGTGAAAATTGAGATACTTTTTGATGCCATTTTAGTATTTGAGATACTCGAGATATTTGAGTACCTTTGATATACTGTTTAACTTTAAATTCAGGGCAGTAGAGCATTGGTAGATGTATTTGGCTATTCTCCTACAAAAACTTAGAAAATTATTTGGCTGTGGTGTTATAGGTATAGTAGAAATGATTAAATGTTATGGTATATCCATATAGCTAATATGCTAGGTAGTTATTTTTGTGTTTGGGGGAGAGCACATTTGTTTTGATTATGTATTGACTGTTTTGTATTAGTCTGGTAAAGACTGGTTGATTAGATTCTTCTTTTGGTGTTTTTTCTGAAACTAATTTATTGCTGAATATGCTCAACTTAGGCTGTTGGATTTTGACTAGGGATGGAGTATTGATTAATCTGGTGAACTTGACAAATGGAAGTTTTCTTAAGGGAGTTTTTACTGTAATGGTTTCTACTTCAAATATCTTACTACTTTATTTGGGAGTTGGTACTTACACACAGGAAAATAACAGTTTGGCTTGTGTAACGAGTGATTGTTGAGATTGAATTTATTGAGGGAAAGGATGACTGATAATTAAAATGATCAGGAAAACTTCATGGAGGAGTCCTAAGTTGTGGTGAGAGCTTTCTGAGAGGGTGCCATGTAAACATGGATAATGTGATGGGGAAATAGCAAGTCATTGTGGAGGAAAATGAGTAACAAGTGCAGTGTGCTTTGAGCTGGGTTCATGGAAGCAAATGATGGGAGACACTTAAAATGTTTAATTGGGACTTATTGTGAAGTTCCTTAATATTCAGCTGAAGGAATCAGAATCATACAATTTTTATTTATCTGAAAGGGACTTTAGGAATTACTTAATAATGAATCATTTTATAGAAACAAGAAGAAGTTTGTACTTAATATTGTAAGCAGTAGAGCCTCATTTGAAGATACGTGAGTTAGGCAGTGATTTTTAGGGAGATTATTCTTCTTTGTAGGGGTAATAGAATTGGAAGTAAGACATTCTGTTCTATTAGGGTATTATTTATAATGACTTAAATTGCTTTGGTGACTAATGGTAAAAAAAAAAGGTAGAGGGATTAGATGAAGGAATAATTAGATATTAATCTCACACTAAGTATTGTATAGTAAACTTCTAGGATGTTGTGGCTCAGACAGTTTTAGACTGTCATGTTTTGTTAAGTCTTTATTGTAATAAAACATAAGTCAGCTCCATTTGTCCACTGTGGGGACAAAGTATACTGTTTGAAGGTTAGAAAAGTTTTTGTTTAGAGGCAGTGATACTTAACTTGCTGTTTGCAGGATGGCTTAGAGTTTAGCAGTTGCATTCAGCATTGAAAAGAGAGCATCTCCTGTAGTTGGAAGTGTTAACAGTGGCTCCGTGGCATGAAATGAGTTGTTCTGTCCAGAAAACGTTAGCAGTTTTATGGTTAGGGAGCCTGGTATAGTATGTCAGCGCTGTTGGGGAAGGTGGTCAGGAGCCAAATATTAGAGCTCTTTTGTATGCCTTGCAAAGAAGTTTTGTTTACTTTTTAAACGTGGACAGTGGGGAATCTTGGAAGAGGTTTTAGTCAGAGCATTATCACATATGGAAGAGTTCATGTTTTCTCCTTACTTTTAACGAGTTAGCCTATTTGGCACTCTTAGTTCTTGAACTTAGTTTTGAACCATGTTCTCCCCAAAGAGAGCTTTTTTCCTTCTTCTTATATTAAGAAAGAAAAAAAAAAAGTTCTGCAGATATTATTAGAAGCCGGGAATCTCACAGCAATTTACCTGCCTACTATTTAGCAGTGAGTTTGAATATGAGTAGTATAAAATGTTATTACTTTGTCTTTAAAGCCTGCTCATAGTTAATAGGTTTTCATATTTAGCCAGGTATCTCCTATGTAGCCCATAATGCGCAGCTTATCAAAGCTCAGCTTTTAGTTCCTAATCATCATTGTTGTCGTTATTTTGTTATTGTAAGAATATAGGCTGAATCCACTGTGGCAAGGCATTTAAAAATTAGTTGTTTTGAATAGTAATGTATTCAAATGGTATGAAAAAATATGCAATAAAAAATCTCCTCCTCAATTCTGCCCATCACCTACCCAATTCCCTTTTCTGGAGACAACCACAGTTATTGATTTCTTTATATTCTTCCAGAGATACTCTGTGTGTCTATACAATCAAGTACATTTTATGTGTTCTTACTCCTCTCCCTTACTTTATACAAATACTGTATAGTGTATGTGAAACATTGTTCTGTACCTTGCTTTTTGTTCATTTAACAGTACGTTTTGGAAGTTGTTCCATATCAGTCCATAAAGAGCCTCTTCGATCTCTTTTTTAATAGCTGCATAATATAACATAGGATGAAGTTAGCATATTTAACTAGTTTCTCATTTCATGTTTATTTAGGTTATTTTCAGACTCTTGCTGTTATAAGCAAGATTGTGGCAAATGGCCTTGATACATGTTATTTCACATGTGTAGGATAGTCCTGTAGGATCAGTTTCTAGAAGTGGAATTTCTTGTTAAAAGCTGTGGGTATTTATAATTTTGGTATAATTTTGGAAAATAGGGATATTTACATGCATTGAAGCTATGGGATTTTGTAAATTTACCCACAATGGAATCTCACTTCATAACCAATGGAGATCTGAGAAATAAATTCGTAATTGCTATGATACTAGTGAAATCCTTAAAATTTTCTTTTTTATTTTGCAGGTATACAAAACTAGGATATGCTGGAAACACAGAACCACAGTTTATCATCCCTTCCTGTAAGTATTCTTTTAAGCCACAAGCTGATTTAAAGATCTTTTTCTTAATCGTTAAAGTAAAAGATAATTATTTCTGGCACTGTGTAAGATTTTAGTCCTTTAAAAACACAGTTTGCTAAGTGTGACCTCATTTGCACACCTCTTACCATTCATTTTAGCTGTTTAGTTCTTCATTTGCCAGATCTACCAAATGTCTCTTTTTAAAGACAAAAATGAATGAACTGAAAATCACACAATTTTCTGCTTTGAGGATATTTCTGTTAACAGTTTGTGGGTGTAACTGTTCAGTAGTGCATCCTCTATTGCACACCTATGAAGACTATTCTTTGGTGTGTGGACATGATTGCTGTTTGCCAGACTTGTGTTTATTGACGTCCCTGCTGAAAACCCATGTTTCAAAATGAGGATGGCATCTCATTTTTAGAAATGTTGACTTGAGCTGTTTTCTAATATTTTATAACCGTACTTACGTTGTTTTTGTTCTATCCTCTGTTAACTTCACTTTAGCCTGACCATCAATTTTCAGTAGTTTGTCTTTCAGTAATTATTTATTTATTAAAAAAAATTTTTTTTAATGTTTATTTTTGACAGAGAGAGAGAGAGAGAGAGAGAGACAGAGACAGGGCATGAGTGGGGGAGGGGCAGAGAGAGGGAGACACAGAATCAAAAGCAGGCTCCAGGCTCCGAGCCGTCAGCACAGAGCCCGACGTGGGGCTCAATCCATGTGGGATCTCGACCCCGAGATCATGACCTGAGCCAAAGTCAGACGCTCAACTAACTGAGCCACCTAGGCGCCCCAACTTTCAGTAGTTTTTTAAAAAATACTCTTCACACTTGGTTTGTTAACACTCTTATTTGTTAGCATTGATTATGCATCTGGTTTTGAATGGACATACTTTTGTACTTTTGACTTTCAAACATATAAAGTACCCTGATCTACTTGTCCTACTGCGAAATCAAAACTTTAACAATATCAGGTGAAAAATCTTTTGAGCCATTGCTTGGTGGTGCTAACTCCTGGAGTGTCACTAGTCTTACAAAGTAATATTTGTGTGACTGTTTGAATATTTTTGTGTAGTATATTCTTATTTATGAAAATAAGGAAATGGGAAAATAAACATGCAGGAGACTAATGAAACAGGTTAGGTTTCAGATCGGTGAAGTTGAGAACATGGTAGAAATTGCCAAAAATGCAGATCTTTAGTCTCTAGTCGGCACTCATTGGTCATGAATAGGTCAGTGGTTTTGTAATTAATATGGCAAGAACAAAATTCAGTGTGAAATATGAGAAGTACATTGTTAAAATTGTAGTTAAGAGGGGAGCTTTTATATTTATATGTATACATATGTACACATACATTCATATAAATACATATATGTATCTTATTTTTTAGCTCTCCACTGACAAACCTGTTTGACTTTGTACTTGTGATACACTTTTGGTATACTTAGCTATGAATTGATTATGTAAGAACTTAGGCTTACTACCAAGAGGTACAAACTTCCAGTTATAAAATAAGTAGGTCATGGAGATGAAAACTACAGCATAGGGAATATAGTCCATAATACTCTAAATAGCATTGTATGCTCACAGATGGTCGCCACTTAGCCTGGTGAGCACTGAGTAAGGTGTAGAGTTGTTGAATGAGTATGTTACATGCCTGAAACTAGTAAACATTTTATGTTAATTATACTTCAATTAAAAGGGGAAAAAGAGAATTTAGGCTACTACCTAAATCTAATTTTTTAATACATACAATGGATTTTAGGTGACACTGATGAAATCACTCATTCATGTGACTATAGTGATCTTAGTTTGGTGGTACTATTGTCTTTTCCTTATGTTTTATTCATGCATGTTTGTTGTCTACACTGAAGGACAGGTTTGCTTTTTTTTACTCTTTCCTCGCATTTATGTATCAATATACTGATTGTTGTTTATTTCAAGAATTTGGTAACAAATATTGGCTTTATTGCCCGCTAATATGGATAATACTTTTGTGGTCTAGTACCTGACTTAGTTATATTTGAGTTTAGTGTTAGACCCTTTCGTATTTTTATATCAGTGTCCTAAGGCTGCCATAACAAAGTTCCAAAAACTGGGTGGCTTAAAACATCAGAAATTTATAGTTTTGGAGGCTAGAATTCCAAAATCAGGTTGTCAGTAGGGCCATGATCTTGCTGACAGCTCTAGGAGAAGAACCCTCTTAGCTGCTTCTTCTAGCTTCTGACGTTTGCTGACAGTGCTTGTACATGCATCACTCCAGTCACATGGCTGTCTTCTCCCGATGTGTCTTCACATTGTCTTCTCTCTGGCTGTGTCCAAATTTCCTTTTTTATAAGGACACCCACCAGTCATGTTGGATTAGGGCCCACCCCAATAATCTCTTTTCAACTCAAAAGACCCTCTTTCGAAATAAGGTCACATTCTGAGGTACTGGGGATTAAGACTTCAGCATACTTTGGGGAAGATATTCAATCTTTAAAATGCTGATTTTGTTATTTCATAATTCATAATCTTTTATAAGGTATTGTGATTAAGCATTTATTTCATGAGATTACTGATTTTCTTTTCCTTTTTTTTTTTTTTTTTTTTTTTTTAATCTTAAGTGGACGTGTTGTCTTTGTTGGAGACCCATCTTTGGAACCTTAGGATCTCATCACCATTGTACCCATTCCCTATTTTGTCTCTTTGCCAAAATATGCAATTTTAGTTTTTGTTGTCTTTCTTATGAGAAGTTGTAGCGTGTTAAAAATCCATTTCTGCACTGAAAGAAGATTTTTGATTTTGGAGTTTTTTGCATCCAGTTTTAATGCTGCAAGTCCAGTTTTTATAATCAGATACAGCCAGTTGCTACTGATAAGCATGGATATTTGATTTGGAAAGCCTGTAGATTTGGTTCAGAGTTATTTGCATATATCTTTGTTTTTCAGGAAACTTGTAGTGAGCCATCTGGATGTCTATGGACATTATAAATAAATTACTAGAGAAGCTTTCTAACATTTTGAAGGAGTAGACTGGATTTAGACTATGTTTCCTTCAGTATTTTCTACCCATCTTATTAAGAATATAATTGTTATTAAATGAAAGTATAACAGTTGAATGCTAGATCATTTTAAGTACATGCAGATAATTATTTTGAATGAATGCTTAACTTGAAGGATTCAGAAATTTATATGTTAATTAAGAAATATATAGGTTTTAGGTCAAGAACTGTGGCTGGGTTTCTGGAATTATTTAAGGGGAATATTGTGGATTTTACTTAAATGATTTGAAATTTCCCTTTGTGGGATTAAAGTTTAATAGAACCCTGTGCCAGTGTTATATTTAATTTTTTTTTATTTTTTATTTTTGAGAGAGCGCAAGCCAGGGAGGGGAAGAGAGAGAGAGGGACAGAGGATCTGAAGCGGGCTCTGCACTGACAGCAGCTAGCCTCATGTGGGACTTGAACTCACGAACTGTGAGATCACGACCTGAGCCGAAGTTGGACTCTGAACCAACTGAGCCACCCAGGTGCCCCCAGTGTTATATTTAAATTGCCAGTCCATAATAGTGCAAATAGGAAGAAAGCTTTTGAAAAAAAATTCCCCTTTTGTTTTCCTCTTTTCATTTGTTAGTGTTTTTCATTTTTTTTCTTTCTGATTATCCATTAAGCATATGTTGACTTGGTGGGATTATAATCTTGCTCAAATCAGAATAGATTCTACATAGTTTTAAAAAATAACTGAAACATTCCCACAACAGTACTTCTACTTACGGCTTTTACACTTGAGGCCTTGTCTCTGGATGGAAGTTGAGATTTCATTGTGTTAAATTAATTTTGTCATTGATTTCTTAAATGACCTTTGTGCTCTGCTTTGACAATTTAAGTATGTTAGGTCATGTTGTGTTTAATAATACTTTATAATGGAAGAAATATAAGTTAATATGTCTCATTTGAGAAAAGCAAATTTTCACATGTATAAATAACTTTTATTTTTAAGGTATTGCTATTAAGGAGTCAGCAAAAGTGGGTGATCAAGCTCAGAGGAGGGTGATGAAAGGTGTTGATGACCTAGACTTCTTTATTGGTGATGAAGCAATAGAAAAACCTACATATGCAACAAAGGTATATTTTTATGATTTCTATAAATAAATAATACATTTTTAAAAAATGAGTTTGCTCAGTGATTGTGCCATCTAGAATTTTACTCAATTATAGGCCTAATGCCCTCAACCACTTTAGTGTAGAAATTTCTTCTTCCTTGAGGCTCCTCCCAAACTTGCTTTGTTTTTTCCTCCTGATAGGAAAATTTTTACCCATTCAAATGAGCAGTATTTACTTTTCCGTGCCACTAGACCTCAGAGCCATTAATGTGAGTGGCTTTCTCTTACTTCCATAGTGCTGCATCTAGAGACATGTCTTTCCCATCTTCAGACTCACACTATTTCTCTCTTGAAGCTTATGTCACCTGGAAATGCCTCTCTCTTTTCCTCTTGTTCTTTTTCCTTTTCTCGTTCCTGACCCTTCTTTCTTTCCCTTTTAATTGAGGTATAATTTCTATATAGTAAAATAGGTAAGTTTTCATTTTGTAGTCTAAAAATATTTGTGATCATAATCCTAAAAGTTTAGTGTATAGAGCAAATAAATCTAGTGACCCACCTGCTTTCCTTGTACCTACTGCACACTGTTACCACCCCTGCCCACACTGAAAGGCAAACACCCTTGTGACCTTAATTTTCTTATTTTTAGATGCTGACTTTGCCTTATGTGCACATTTTTTTGCACATTTCTTCTGTACCTTTTATTCCCTTCTGATAATTTATTCACTAATGAACAATGAACAACTACTGTGTGTAAAACCCTAAGTGCTAAGAGTACAATGGTAAATAAGAAAAATGGCTTCCCTGTCTTCAAGGCTAGTATAATGTGGTGGAATGGAAGACATTGAAGAAATAATTACAAGTGTTATGAAGGTTAGAAAAAGGAAAATACAGGATGCTTTGGAAATATACATCAGGAGTAGCTTACCTGGTTTGTAGATTTTGGAAAGTCTTTAAAGAATATATCTTTTCAGCTGAGGCTTCAAGAATAAAACGAGTTAGATGAATGAATTGTGTAGCAAGATTGTTTTAGGCAGAGACTGTAACATTCAGGAAGGCTTGGAAGTATGAGGGAGCTTGGAATTGAACAACCAGTGTGCCTGAAGCATAGAGAATAAGGTGGAAAGAAGTGAGGAGGCTGGTTATATAGGCCAGGACAAGATGGTTGGAAGTATTGTTAGGCCAGACATGTTAAAGGATTTAAACTCTGTCCCATGGACAACATTAATGGGTTTCAGTAGAGGAATAATGTTAGTGACTAAAAGTACAAATATTGAAGTCTCTATGCTTACGCTGGAAATCTATGCTACTTTCTTGCTTTGTGGTATCATTCAATAACTTAAGCTTTCTGAGTTTCAGTTTCTTGATTTGTAAAATGGGAATATTTTTGGTACTTCAGGATTGTTGGAAGGTTTGATGAGATAATGCATATAAAGCAATTGTTAACAGGGTGGTGCTTTGTTCCTAACGAATGAGCACTATGTGTTAGCTGTTTTTCTTATTTGGGAACACAGCATGATTCTGGGAAGGCCATACTGTAGATGAGACAAGGAATATTAGTGATTGGACTACATTTGATGGCAGTGGGGATAGACAGAAACAGATTATGTGTGTGTGTCTCTCACACACATACTTAACTTCTGTTATGGAAAACTTCATATGTATAAAAGGAATAGAAAGGAATATAATGAACCCCCACATATCAGCTACACAAGTTTGGCAGTTATCAACCCATCACCAACCTTGTTTGATCTGTATCTTCCCCCTCCCTCCGATTATTTTAAGGTAAATCTCACATATTGTTTCACCTACAAATACTTCTCTCTTAAAGACTTTTAAAAATATAAATATCACACCTAAATACAGTGTGCACTTTGTTAATAATATCTGAAATCTAATAAGTACTCACATTTCCCTGGTTATTTCTTATCTTGGTTAATCTGTTTGAATCGAGTTTTAAACAAGGTCTACTCCTTTGATTTGGTTGACAGGTTGCTTAGGTCTGGGGTTCTTTTCTGTGTGTGTGTGTGTGTGTGTGTGTGTGTGTGTGTGTGTGTGTGTGAGAGAGAGAGAGAGAGAGAGAGAGAGAGAAAGTGAGTTCTTCTTTCCTTTATGGAAAAATTTTGGTTATTTGTCTTGTTAAATGTCCCACTTTGTGGATTCTGATGATTACATTCTTCTGTCACTTAACATGATCCTCTGTTTTCTATGTTTACTTCTTTGTTGTAAAGTATTAAATATAGAAGTGTGATTAGATATGTGTAAGTTATGTGGTTGTGTGTGTGTGTGTGTGTGTGTGTGTGTGTGTGTGTGTGTGTTTGGTTTTTTGTTTTGTTTTTTTTTGCCAAGAATAAAAACGTGGATACCTAAGGAGTAGTAGGGAATGATTAACAAGATATTGGTGGTAAACAGTACTTGAGGATAGTTCCCAGCTCCTGGATAGTCTTCGTGCCCTTTATTTCTTGAGATTGAGACTATTTGAGGAGAAACACTTTGGACTGGGGTGGTTTAGGGAGGAGAGGGTAAGTTTAGTTTTGCATGTGTTGTGTTTGAGGTGCCTGAGAAACATCTTATACATTGTTAGGCAGTCAGGTACTTGGCTTTTGGAGCTCAAAAACATGATAGCTAGAGACAGATGTTTGGAAAGTATCTACTCTAGAAAGGATGAGATTACTTAGGGGAGTGTACTTGGGAAGAGGCCCAGGATGTACCATTTAGATTTGTATAGAAGAGGGAAAGCCTACAAAGGAGACCGAGAAGCTGTGGTTCGAGAGACTGGGCTAGATAGGAAGGAATATAAACAGTGTGGAATGCTGCCAAGGTATCAAATAAGCTAGAGCCCATATATTATTTACTGTCGTTAGCTACAGGGATGTCATTTGTAACCTTAAGAATAGTTTTAGAAGAGTGAGAACCCAGTGAGGCTGGGTTCAGGTAGGTTGGATTGTGAATATTAGGCCAGGAAAAAAATGACAGTAATAATTCATTGGGGTTTGTCTGTGATTGGGAGCCAGAGATAGATGAATAGACAAGTTGTGGGACTAAGAAGAGATGTTTAAATGCTAATGTGAAAGAGCCATTAGAAAAAGATGTAAGTAACAGGAAAGATGTAGTCTAATCCAGGTGACTAAGAAAGATAGGGATGGCATCCAGAGCACAGATGATGTAATTGATATGGGTGGGTTTTTTTTTTTGGGGGGGGGGTCTCTTCACTTACAAAAAAGTGAAAGAGAAACAAGGGTCAGTATGGAATCAGTTTTATAGATTTGGTGGAAGGAGGTTGGATTCCTGACTTGGCTTCTGCCTTCTCTGTGAATGAAGTACATGGTGACATCATCTCTGCTGCCCAGGGAGTTGGGGAAGAATACATGAGTGATAGATAGGGAGAACATTTAAAATTATCATTGTGTGTTTCCGATTCTGTGTCTCCCTCTCTCTCTGCCCCTCCCCCGTTCATGCTCTGTCTCTCTCTGTCCCAAAAATAAATAAAAACGTTGGAAAAAAAAATTAAAAAAAAAGGGGGGGGGGCGCCTGGGTGGCGCAGTCGGTTAAGCGTCCGACTTCAGCCAGGTCACGATCTTGCGGTCCCTGAGTTCGAGCCCCGCGTCAGGCTCTGGGCTGATGGCTCAGAGCCTGGAGCCTGTTTCCGATTCTGTGTTTCCCTCTCTCTCTGCCCCTCCCCCGTTCATGCTCTGTCTCTCTCTGTCCCAAAAATAAATAAAAACGTTGGGAAAAAAATTTATAAAATTATCATTGTGAAGAGTGAAGATGAACAGAGTAGGGAAACAAAGGCTTGCCAGGCAAAGTTAGGTATAGAATTGAGAATGCAATTATGAATACTTAGTTTTATCCACCTAGTTATGTATGTGTCTTCAGTATAGTCAGCATTCTGGGTATAGGCACATTTAGCAAAGGGTTACGCTAGGTTAGGTTTTGATAGATGGAATGACAAAAGGAAATATGAGTAGTCAAAGTGATGGGGCATAAAATCTAAACCGTGTGTGTGTGTGTGTGTGTGTGTGTGTGTGTGTGTGTGTATTTGGGGAGGTTTGATAACTAGGGAATAATTACCAGAGCCAGTGAACTACAAGTCTTATTGTGATGAGCAATATAGTGGGCTGCTGGAGTATTCCAGAAGAGGTTATGATCAGAGAGGGATATACTTGGATTCCAGGAATTTAGAGATGATAGTGATACCAAGATCTAAACTGTAGCCAGAATGGAAAATAAATCTTTGAAGGTGATGAAGTCAGTGAGCTAAGAGGCCAGAGTTTCTCTGCACTGATTCTGTTCTCTTAAACACATTTTCAGCACATTTTCTTAAACACATTTTCAAATGCTACAAACAAACCAAAACAGTAAAACTTCTCTCAGTCTTTATTCCTACTCCTTTTCCTCAGCCTTTTAGAGCTATCATTTTCCTCATTTTCCTCTTTCCTTTTAAAACCAAACTTCTTATTTAGTCTCATTATTTGAATGCAGATTATTGTTAAACTGTTTGTTAATCCATTAGTATATAATAATCTTTATCCTTCTTAGTTTGTCTGTCAACAGGATAGCTCTGATAATTCTCTTCCTAATATAGACTTTTCTATTTTATTCTTACTTCCCCCGCCTTTGCCTCTAATCAAATGTGTTATTTCCCATGTGCTTTCCCTGATTCTTATCTATCTATTTATCTATCTATCTATCTATCTACTTAAAAATATTTGTTTTTGAGAGAGGGACAGAGTATGAGCGGGGGAGGGGCAGAGAAAGAGGGAGACACAGAATCCGAAGCAGATTCTAGGCTCTGAGCTGTCAGCACAGAGTCCGACATGTGGGGCCCCAACCCATGGACTGCAAGACCATGACCTGAGCTGAAGTTGGAAGCTTATCTGACTGAGCCACCCAAGCTCCCCTCTTATCTAGGTGATCTCATGCACTTCATTCCCTATGACTACAGCCTAGATCTCTGCTTCCAATTCCTTGACCGTTACATTTCCAACTACCTGGCTCTCAAGTTTAATACATCCAAAACAAAATTCATCACATATATATTCTACCCTTGCTTATTCCAAGACAATACAGTACACAACTTTTGTATCTTGATTAATAGACCCTCTCCAATCTGACTTCAGAACGGAAACTTGTTGATACATTTGAGTTTGTTCTCATTCTTATTGACAGAAATCTTCAGTATGGCCTAACATCATCCATACCACAATTGGGGCTCTTATTCTTTCTTGCTTGATTCTTTTAAGATGAATTTCAGCTTTCCCAATGCTGCACTAATGATGTTTCTGAAAATCAAAGCTGTTCTTGTCATTGCGCTGCTTAAAAATTGCCACTGATGAACTATTTCTTATAGAATAAAACACAAATACATGGTAAGTAAATGCAGTTTTTGAGAATCTGGTATCCTTCATCTAGAACTGATTTATCTCTTTATACTTCCTCTCCCCAAGCCTTTTGATAACTGCAGTGTTTGTATATTATATAGTGTTTGTATATATCTTTTCTATTCTGTCTACATGTTTTCCCTCTGCCCCCCAAAAAACAGTATTGACAAGGTTGCTCCTTTAAGACCCAGCTTAGATTATGACTTCAGTCATAAAGGAATAGGAGGAGCCTTTCTGTTTTCCTTCAGAAGCCAAGTTGGTCACCTTGTGCTAGATACTTTATTTCTTTAAGATCTTACAGTGTATTATTTGTATCTGTTTCTTTCATTAGGCTGAACTTGTGGGCAGGATGGTCATGTCCTCAGCATTTTTGCCAGTGGTTCACATTAGGTGCATAATAATACTTGACTAATAAATGAATAAGCTCTTAGAACATTGAAATATGTAAATTTCCAGTAATGTTATAAGGTGAATGATGTAGTACATTCATTTCCCTTCCCTAAAGCAAACTGAAGAGTATTTCTTTTATTTCAAATTTTAATTTAAGTTCTAGTAGAAGTCATTTTATAAGTATAATGACTAAAAAAAGTATCTAAAGTGCTGGAGTGAGATGTGAACATAAGGGATTAATAGCTAAGAGGTTTAATGATTAAGTAAATAACTATGGGATGTTTACTTGTTCATACAATAGTTCAGCCTTAGGTATTGAGTGCGTACTGTGTACATGGAACTGTTTGTTTATTTTTTTGTTTCCTTTCTGTTATGTGTATTTTTAAAGTTTTTTGCCTAAAATTTTAATTTGCTTAAGAAATTCCTTATATATTTATAGCACTAATCTTTTGTTATATATGTTGTGGAACTATTATTGCAGAGGTTCACAAACTTTCTCGGTGCTCTCAGTGTCTCAGTAAGATTTTTTACTGTGCCACCCACCACCTAGACAAAAAGAAATACCCAGCAGTTGTGTTTATTAAGTAGCTAGTGCTAAGCAGCTAGTAGCCATTTGAAAAAAATAAGACACTATTCAAAAGGAAAATATTTTTATTTAATTGTCAAATAATCACAGTTAACTGTTATGATGCATGTGCTTGTTAGGCACTTCACAACTTTTCATTGCCACCCTCATTTCTTATTTGGGGGGAGGTACTGGTTTTTATAATGGCAACTGCTGGCAACCCAGCTTCTCAAAGAAGTGATGTTACTGAAAGGAATATAGAATGATCTAATGTTGAAACCAAACTACCTTGAACTAGTAGATATGCAGTGTCAAACTGATTTTGAGTATCACTGTATTTCCCTGGAAAATTTTAAATATGTTGTGGTGTCTTTGTGAATTTGCAGCAGTACCCTCGGACTCTGTTTTAAAGCATGGTTCTGTACAAATATCTATAACTTTTTAAATAAAATTTAACATGCTTCATTTATGATTATGCTGGCTTTATACATACCAGCTGTGTTATATATATTAGGCACACAACAAATATTTGTGAAAGAGCTAACAAATTATAAATTAAGGAAACTTTAATCAACTATACTATCCATAGACTTTAGTTTTAATGGGTTATTTTCCCATTATTACAAGATTTTCAGAAATTGAGAAAGACCAGTACAGTGAACTTTTATCTAGATGTAAGAGTTTTTAGCATTTGATATATTTGCGTTATTTTAATTGAACCATCTAAAAATAGGTTGTAGCAATAATTTCATTGATCTCTAAATAGTTAAGTTTGTGTCTCCTAAGCATGATCTACATACACTTATTAAATCACACCTAAAAATTTCTGTCCTGATTTAATATTACCTTTTTTGGGTAGTTATATTTACTTTTGATATTAATACGATTTCATTTGTTTTGTGTTTCATTTTAATAGTGGCCAATTCGCCATGGTATAGTTGAAGATTGGGACTTGATGGAAAGGTTTATGGAACAGGTGATCTTTAAATATTTAAGGGCAGAACCAGAAGACCATTATTTTCTTTTGGTAAGTACAAATTGTAATTTCATCAGGGATATTTTTGAAAAATGCTGAGAATGTTTTCATCACATCTGTACTCAGTAGGGCATAGTTTCTTATTACGTTGCCATATACCTAAGAGACTTTGTTATAAAGTTGTATGGTCTTTAAGATTATCTAATTCTGAGTTCCACTAGAGTTGTAATATGTTGAGACACCAAGGGTTAGGTGCTTTACAAAGTTTTCATAATTAATATTTAATTCTTACAGTAGGAACTGTAAGTAAGGTTCAAAACAAATTAGAAATAAGGCACTTTGCTTTTGTTCTTTTCTTTTTAGAGTGTGTGTGCGTGTGCAAGCAGGGGAAGAGGGGTGGGGGCGGGGGAGAGAATCTTGAGAATCCTAAGCAGGTTCGACATGGGGGCTCCATTCCACGACCTGAACCGAGGTAAAGAGTCAGATGCTTAACTGACTGAGCCACCCAGGCACCTCACTTTGTTTTTTTTAAATAACTAGTCTTATTATTATTTATTAATAATTCTTGACAACAGAAATACAATATAATTTACTTTTAAACTTTTTTCTTATTTTTATCAGTGCAACACATGTTTTTAGCTTAAAAAATCAAGTGGTATAAGATTTAAAATAAAAAGATAGTATTCTCCTTCCTCACCTTTCCCAGTCTTTGATTCATGTTCTCTTGAGACAAACACTTTAAATTTTTAAGAGTTTTTTTGTGTGTGTGTGCTAGTTATCACATAAATTTAAACATGTTTTCTATTTCTTGTTTATTTGAATATTAGACACTACCTACTAACTACCTAGTAGGAAAGATGAGGCTTTTATTCTTTTCCTCTTATCCCCCTTCTGTTAACACAAAGTCCCTATCTTCTCCCCCTCCCTGCAGTGTGGTTATATCATAATTTTTGGTAAATCAGTATTCTGTATTTTACTATGGTAGTTTGTGAATATTGTTTATGGGTAGACCATAAACAAAGTTGAAAGAGCTTTACAATAAATATCCACATGTACACAACCTAGACTCAAGTATTAATTTTTTTATAATTGCTTTATGATAGCTATTAGGTTATCCATCATTCCATCTTATTTATTTATTTATTTAAGTTGATTTATTTTGAGAGAGAGTGAGCATGTGTGTGGATGTAGAGAGAAAGGAAGAGACAGGAAATCCCAAGAAGGCTCCACACCATCAGCACAGAGCCCAGTGTGGGGATCCAACCCATGAACCGTGAGATCATGACCGGAGCCGAAATCAAGAGTTGGATGCTTAACTGACTGAACCACTCAAGCGCCCCAATTTTATATTTGTAATTACTTCACAATGAGTTGTAGATGGAGTAATTTCACCCCTAAGTACATTAGCATGCATATCATCAAATACAGTTCATTATTTGTTTACAGTTCTTTTATATAACATTCACATGCTGTCAAATGCACAAATCTTAATTCTACCATTCAGTGTATATTGACCAGGCATTGGCAGACTTTCTCTGAATAACTTGCAGCTACTCAGCTCTGTTGTTGTAGCAGGAAAGCAGTGTCAGAAAATACTTATATGAATGGGTATGGCTGTGTTCCAATAAAATTGAATTTACAGAAACAAGTGGTGGGATGGATTTGTCTTACAGGATACATGATGTAGTTTACCCATTGTCTGGTTTTGACAGATGCATACATCTGTGTAACCTAAACCCTTACCAAGATATGGAACATTACTATCAGCCTGGAAAGTTTTCTGATGCCCTTTCCTGATTATTTCCTGTCCCTCTTCCCTGGAGGCAACCACTGTTCTGATTTTTTCCAGCACAGATTGGTTTCGCTTATATTTGAGTTTTGTATAAATGGAATTTTACAAGATGTGCTCTTTGGTTAAGACTTAATTCAGCATAATCTTTTTTTTAAGCTAATTAATTAATTATTATTATTTTTTTTTTTACATTTTATTTATTTTTGATAGAGACAGAGCACAAGTGGGGGAGGGGCAGGCAGAGAGGGAGACACAGGATACGAAGCAGGCTCCAGGCTCCGAGCCATCTGCACAGAGCCTGATGTGGAGCTCTAACTCACAAACCACCAGATCATGACCAGATCTGAAGTTGGACATTTAACTGACTGAGCCACCCAGGCGCCCCCAGCATAATCTTTGAGATTCATCCACATTGTTGTAAATACCAGTAGTTTGTTGTTGGATCATATTCTATTGTATGAATGTGCCTTACTATCCATTTTCTTATTGATGATTACCTGGGCTGTTTCCAGTTTTTGATTATTATGCATATTTTGGTTATTGTGAACTTTCTTTTTAAGTGTGTATTTTGAGAAAGAGAGTGAGCGTGTGTGAAAGAGCAGGGGAGGGGCAGAGAGAGAGGGAGAGAGAGAATCCCAAGCAGGATCTGTGCTCAGCAGAGCTGGACATGAGTTTATGACCTGAGCTGAAATCAAAAGTCAGAAGCTCAACCTACTGAACCACCCAACTGTCACTGCGAACATTCTTATACAAGTCTTTTTGTGGACATGTTTTCATTTGTCTTGTGCAAATACCTAGATATGGAATTGCTGTGTCATAGGGTACATGCATGATTGGTTTTATAGGAAACTTTCAGAACTTTTTCCAAGGGGTTCTACCTTTTTGCACACCCACCAGCAATGTGTTAGCAATCTGGTTGTTCTACATTCTATCCAACATTTGGTGTCAGTCTTTTTAATTTTAGCCGTTCTGGTGGGTGTGTAAGAGTTCTCATTTTGGTTTTAATTTGCATTTTCTGATGACTAATGATGTTGAGTACTTTTTCATGTGCTTATTAGCTATTTGTATATTTTCCTTGGGAGATCTTCTGATTATATTTTATTTTATATAGAACTTCTGTTTTTCTTGGAGTTTATAATTTAACTGCCTTGGTTTTTTTTTTTTAGTGTGCTTAATTTCCTATGTACCTGTCTCTAAATTATCTCCAAATCCTTGAACATGTTCCAAAACTCCTCTAAATAAGTTTAATCATATCAAGTAGTTTAGCTATTAAAGGGTTTACATGTGTAAAAAGTCTACTCTTAGTCGACCTTTTTCTTTAAAAACTTTATAGTGTTTTTTTTAAATTAACAAAAAGATTTAATTTGCAATGAATTTGAATTTTATCCATCTTTCTCTTTGTAATATGTGTTCTTGAAATTTAAGGAATCATTCTTACCTCAAGATCAAAAAGATAATTCTTTTGTACTTCTGAAGTTTAAAAGTTTTGCCTTTCAGTTTCAATATTTGAGATAACAAAAAGAATTGTCAAATCACATTCAAAAGAATTAGAGGTCTTGCCCAGTTTCAAGCTTTAATAATGTAAATGATTTAAGTAGTCATGAGGCATAGGTGAAACATGAAGTCCAGGAATGCAGGTAACTGTTTCCTCAGTCCACTCTTGACTTAGGATGTGTTCTGGCCAAGACTTAATCTGCAGGTTTCTAAATGATGTATGTGGTCACAAAAATGGAAGAGAATACTGTAAACATCGCCATTTTATTTAAAAAAAAATTTTTTGGGGGGTACCTGGGTGGCGCAGTCAGTTAAGTGTTCGACTTCAGCTAGGTCACGATCTTGCGGTCTGGGAGTTCGAGCCCCGCGTCGGGCTCTGGGCTGATGGCTCAGAGCCTGGAGCCTGTTTCCGATTCTGTGTCTCCCTCTCTCTCTGCCCCTCCCCCGTTCATGCTCTGTCTCTCTCTGTCCCAAAAATAAATAAACGTTGAAAAAAAAAATTAAAAAAAAATAAAATTTTTTTTTTTTTTAACATTCGTTTATTTTTGAGATAGAGACAGAGCACAAGCGGGAGACAAGCAGAAAGAGAGGGGAGACACAGAATCCGAAGCAGGCTCCAGGCTCCGAGCTGACAGCACAGAGCCCAATGCTAAACTCATGAACCGTGAGATCATGACCTGAGCTGAAGTCAGATGCTTAACTCATTGAGCCACCCAGGCACCCCTACACATCTCCATTTTAATACTCTTAACAGTTTTATGACTTCTATAACATTTTCCAAGAAGCCATGCCATAAATTTGTAGAATCTTGGCTTATTTATTATAGTTGTAAATAGACCAGGTACATCCTGCTGAAAACATTACATGGGTGAGAGTTCTTCCACCAGCAGATAGGATTGGTATGTCTCCCTGGAGGTCTGTCTTTACCCTTTCACAAGATGATTTGACTGGGTCTCCTTTCTCTCTCATTCCTTTTATCAGTGCTTAATGGTGTGACATAAGGAGTCAGTTTCTTGTGTGAATAACTATATTGTTTTCATATATGCCTAGATCTGCTTGAAATCTTTATATAGTTTTTCTTTGGTCTGTATGTCTATCTTTGTACCTGCAAGTTTAATTAAAAGACTTTTAAATAAAATGACATAAATTATTTCTTATTTAAAAATTGTCTATAAAGTTATGAAAATAACCTGATCTTGTCTATTTAAAATGTTTAATATTCAATTTAATAGACTGAACCTCCACTGAATACTCCAGAAAACAGGGAATATACTGCTGAAATAATGTTTGAGTCCTTCAATGTTCCAGGCTTGTACATTGCTGTGCAGGTAAGCAAGTTCATAAGTCAAGATAAGCTTGTCTCTTAAATTTTAATCTAAGGTTTAATTCACTGTTAAAAAATACATATTTTTCATAACCTCAAAGCATGCCATAATTCTTTCCTGAATCAGTAATTTAGAAATCATAGGAAATAGAGTTAATCAGCAAAAGAGAAATGTTGAAGGAAGTAAGTTGATGAACTTTAGATAATTCAAAGCTTTCATGAGACAGAAATAAGGGAACTAATATTTATTGTTTGCTCCAGGTCAGGAACTTTATATACATATTCATTTATCCTTAGAACATTTGTTGTGTCCTTTTTTCATAGTTTGTTTTGATTGACTTACTGCTAGGTATATTGGACCATCTTCTTTGTGCCCTTCTGCTTCCCATGTATCAGAAATCCCTGTAGTATTTTATTGAACTTACTTTGTAAGTGTATCTTCATGGAATGGCTTCTCTCCTACCCTTCAGGATCACAGCTCACCTCTTACTTGTTTTTTAACCCTGTAGTGAATGTGATGCCTAGCATATCATAAATGTTTAATAAGTATGTAAACTATTGTGTAGTTCTCTTAGGTCATGATGATTATGGTGTGTGATCCTGTGCTAAAATAGGAGGATGGCCTAGATAACTTTCTAGGTCCCTTTCAGCTATTATATTGCAAGTAGGTAAAATAAAGCCAGTTTAGCTCTCTTTTTAATTATTGGCTGTGTGTCTTGTTTGAAGCTTGGATTGTATGAAATTGAGTTTTTAAACAATGAACTAGCTGTGTTAGTTTCTTTATTTGTAAACTTAAAAAAAAAAAATTGTATCTTATTGCCCATGCTAGTATTTTGCATTGAAAAACGCAGTCCCCTCAACTTTGTTTCCTGATTAAATCATAATATTTAGAAGAGTATAATGGCTTTTTCTATGGTTAAATAACTTGTTACATATTTCTAAATGCACGCAGCACTTAGAAAATTTGGAGCTAATCTTACGATAGAGGTACTTGTTTATAGCCATCTGTGTATGGAATAACGAGTGATTGGGTGTTTGTGTATTTCTTTACCTTCCTTACACTTTGTGGTTTGTGTATAGGCTAGCTCATATAAACATAGTTTAAGTCCTTGCATTCTTAGTACTGTGATATCTCATGTTAGTCTTCCCATTTTGCGGGGTTTAGGAGAAAAATGGCTCTTGTTAAAACATGGAATATTTATGAACATGCCCCTGAAAGTAAATATAAGCCTGTAAATTAGTAGGGTGTGAATAATTTTATTGCATAATGTAAATTAATTTTGTGTATTTTCTTTCCAAAGATACTGTGGTTGACCATTCAATAGCACGGGTTTGAACTGCATGGGTCCACTAATCTGTGGAGTTTTTTTGATAAATCTAGTAGAGTACTGTAAATGTATTTTCGCTTCCTTAAAATTTTCTTACATTTTCTTTTCTCTAGCTTCCTTTAGTATAAGAACACAGTATACAATATAACACACAAAATCTGTGTTAATCAACTCTTTAGGTTATTGGTAAGGCTTCTGGTCAACAGTAGGCTATTAGTAGTTCAGGTTGGGGGGAGTTAGAAGTTATATTTGTATTTTCAGCTGCTTGTGTTGGAATGGTCAGTGTCCCTAACCTTGGTATTGTTCAAGAGTCAGTTGTACATTTAAAATTGTAGTACTCCATTGAAATAGTTTTTTTTCTGTTAACTCTTTGCCCTTGTTTCTATTTTTTTGTTTGTCATAATCTGTGTGTGTGTGTGTGTGTCTAAGGCTGTTCTTGCCTTAGCTGCATCTTGGACCTCAAGACAAGTAGGAGAACGGACATTGACCGGTACAGTAATAGACAGTGGAGACGGTGTCACTCATGTTATTCCTGTGGTAAGAATATTTTACAGTTACCAAATAGGACATCAGATAACACATCTGGCAGAAATAAATTATGTGAATTAATACCACTTTTAAAAAATTCTAAATGTTGCACTTTAAAAATTTGGTCATTTGTTCAGCTATAGCTATATTTTGCTCAAATTAATATTTAAATTCTGTAAACAAATTGTAAAGTCTTTTTTGCTATAGGTTTGTACTATAATTAGAAAATGATTTTAAAGATATTAGAAATTATTTCTAATTCATAATTAGCAAATGTTGGAGTAACTGGAATGGAAATATATTATACCTTTCTTTTCTTAGACACGGAATTCTGTTTTCTGGTTTGGATATGTCTGTGTGTGTATGTTAGCTACTTGATAATCTCTCTTATCCTTGATTAACAGACTTGAGCTGGGTGTGTAGGTTAACTAAATAGTTTATAAGCTCATGGCTGTTAATAATTTTGGGAAATTATTCATTTATTCTTTAAAATTAAATTCTACACCCAGTGGTGGGTCTTGAACACATGACCCCGAGATCAGGAGTCACATGTTCTACTGACTGAGCCAGCTGAGTGTCCCGGAAAGTTATTTTATTTTTTGAATAAAAAGCTCAAGTTATGATTGTACTTTGTGGTTTGGATTTAGTAAGGCATATTAAGAAAAATACATCAGATTGTATTGTTTGTCAGAGATAGCATTTTTTCTGCCAAGGCCTTTGTGCTTCCAATTCTTAATGACAAATTCGGGTTTTTATTGTGCCTAATATATTGAAAATGACTACTTGAATTCATACTTGATAATATTAGATGGGTATACATAGAAAACAGCTTTTCAAATAATGTTTATATTATATTAAATATCCTGTTTGGGATGAAATTATTTCGGGACTTTTATGTCTTCATTATTCTCATTCCTATTTTTAATGGATCAGGCATCCTCTGTTGAGGATAACATCCTTGGGTTGACTTAGATTAGATGTTATAATCCATTCTCCCAGTGTCATAATAGTTTTAGTAATAATTGTCCCTTTTTTAGTATCGGCTTTCTTGAGATATAATTTATACACCATACAGTTCACCCATTTCAAATGTATAATTCAGTGGTTTTTTGTATATTCAGAGTGCATCCATCACCGCAGTCAATTTTAGAACACTTTTATGACTCTGAAAAGAAATGCTCTGTCCATTAGCAGACTCTCTCCCTGATAACCTTAGCCACTGGCAATCACTCACATACTTTCTGTCTCAATTGATTTGCCTGTTCTGGACATTTCACATAAATGGAGTCCTAAACTTTGTGGTCTTTTGTGACTGGCTTCTTTCATGAAGCCTTAGGTTTTCAAGATTCCTCCAAGTTGTAGCATGGATAGTACTTCATTTATTATTATTGCCAAATAAGATTTCATTATATGGCTACACCATATAATATTTCATTGTATGGCTATATCACATTGTTTTTTTTTTTTTTTTTTTTTTTTTTGCCATTGGGGGATATGTTAATATCTTGGATATTGGAATGTGTCCAATATTTCTTTTTTTTTTTTTATAGTTGGTGTCACAGTTTTCTTTCTTAGTGGTACATAGAGCTTCTTAAGATTTTCATTTTAAATTCTCATTTGAACCTCAAAATCTATTATGTAGGTTATATTACCTTTTGAGGACCTCAGTTTACCCATTAAAAAATGAAAATAAATGAACTGCCTAAGATCACCAAATAGTAGGCTGTGGAACTAGTAGGTGAACTGGTTCTGATTCACCAAGATCTGAAGATCTATGAAATTAATCAGTAATGTCAGTATCTTGATAATTAATATTCAAATAGAAGTTATGAACATGAATAAGTGAATTTTTATAAGGATATTAAGAATTGGATGTTCCTGTTTTTGTACTCTTTTCCTTCTCTTGAATTAATGGAGTATTTTTTTAAATCTATTTTGTTTTCTTTATTGACTTATTAGCTATGTTCTACTTCTTTGTCATTGTCATTTGCTTGTTTTTGGCGGTGGTTGCTCTTGTGTTTATAATAAATATCTTTAACTTATAATCTAAGTACAAATAATGTTCTGATGTTTTATAAGTAGGTACTGTGTACAACAGTGTACTTCCCTTTGCAATTATAATTGTCACTTATTTTACTTCTACCTGTTATAAATTTTCACTATGTTATTAATTTGTTTCATTGTAAATAGTATATTAGTTTTGTTAAGGCTGCTGTAACAAAGTACCAGAATGAGTGGCTTAAACAGTAGAAAATTAATATTTGCCCAGATGGAGGTAATAAAGTCTGAGATCAAGATGTTGGCAGGGTTGATTTCTTCCGAGGCTTCTGTGTCTTCTATCAAGATGGCCTAATTTTCTCCATTTATCTGTACATGGTCTTCCCTGTGTGTCTGTGTCCTAATCTCTTCTTTTAAGAACATAAGTCATATTAGATTAGGGCCAACTCTAATCATCTTACTTTAACTTAATTACCTCTTTAAAGTCCCTGTCTCCAAATACAATCACACTGTGAGGTATTAGGGGTTAGCACTTCAGCATAAGAATTTTGGGAGAGGCGGGACATGTCAGCCCATAACAAGTTGTCATCTTTAAAAGAGATCTTGAAGAAGGTAAGTTTCTTTTATATTTATGCACTTACCATTTCCAGTGCTGGTTTCCTTTGTGAAGGTCCATATTTCCGTCTAGCCTAATTTTTTTCTGCCAGAATGATGGCGATGGCCTTTAGCATTACTTAAAAGTGCTGGTCTACTGACTATGAACTCTTTCAACTTATATACATCCTTTGAAAAAGTAGTTTGCCTTCATCTTTGAAAGATACTACTTGGTATAGAATTTTAGGTTGATAGCTTTTTACTTTTAGTATTTTAAAGATGTAATTCTACTGTCTTTCGGCTTACATTGTTTGTGAGTATAAGTCTGCTATTATTCCTAAGCTCGTTTCTTTGTAATGTTTCTTATTTGTCCAGCTGCGTTCAAGATTTTCGCATAATATATTCCTGGTTCACTAGTTTTTAGTAGTTTGTGATGTACCTAAATGTATTCTTTTATTTTATTTTTTCCATTTCTTCTCCTTGAGGTTTTTAGAGAGAGAGTGAGAGACCAAGCGAGCATGAAGGGCAGACAGAGAGAATTCCAGGCAGGCTGTGCCGTGGGCACAGAAACAGATGTAGGGCTGGAACTCATGAATTGAATGGTTCATTCTTGTCCTCATGTTCACTTTTTTAATTATTAGAGCAGATAATTTAATTAGCTCTAATCACATTTAGCATATATATATTTTTAATGCTGTTCTTTTTTAAATGTTTATTTTTGAGAGAGAGAGAGAGAGAGCGCATGAGCAGGGGAAGGGGAGACACACACACACACACACACACACACACACACACACACAGAATCTGAAGCAGGATCCAGGCTCTGAGCTGTTAGGAAAGAGCCTGATGTGGGGCTCATGCTCACCAACCATGAGATCATTACCTGAGCTGAAGTAGGATGCTTAACCAACTTGAGCCACCCAGGTGCCCCTAGAGTATTTTTTATTTCAGATATTTTATTTTTCATCATAGAAGTTCTCTTTGGGTCTTTTTTATCTTCCCTTTCTCTCTCACTCATGTTTCCATTGATCTTCTTGTTCATGTGGAATATATAATTGTTTCAGTGTTTTTGTCTATCAATGCTATTATCTTTTGTATTTCTGTTGCTTTCTCTTTTGATGATTCTCCCAGTCAGGGTTGTATTTTCCTCTTTCCTTGCTTGATTATAATTTTTCATTAGGTACCGTATATTTACATTTCTGTGTCCTGGGTTTTGGGGGCTTTTTAAAATATTTTGAGATTTCTTTCCTGGAACCCAATTAAGTTACTAGGAATCATTTTGATCCTTTTAGGAGCTCCTTTTAAGTGTTATTGAGCAAGTCCAGAACAGTCTTTTGTCTGGTTCTACTCCATCCTCACTCTTGAAGAAATACCCTTCTGTGGACTCTACTCAATGCCCTGTGTTTGAGATCTTTAAACTCTGATTAATGGGAATGTAGACTATTCCCAGTTATGCAAGAGCTTTGGAGATTATTTTGTCCCCTCCTTTCTAGAGGTTCTTTCTTTGGTCTTGATGGTTTCCTAACATGAATGTGGTGATTATTAGTCAGCTTACGTGTTACTTTTCACATCTCCAAAGCTGTGTCAGTGCAGCTCTTTCCACTTCAATAGTTTGACTTGCAAACTGTAGCCGTCTTGACCTTCCTGAAATCGAAATTCCGTATCCTCAACTTAATGAGACTCTGGCTCTGCTTGGGTTCTCCCTCCTGTTACTGCTGCGTGGGCACTTTTCTAGGCAATGAGATGGGATGTTCATAGCATTCATCTTGTTTGTTTTCTCTTCTCATGGGGAACACTGCCCTACTCTGCCTGTTGTTCATTCACTGTCTGTAAACCTTTATTGCATATAATTTGTCCTGTTTTTTCTTTAAGGTGAGAGGATAAATCCAATCACTAATACTCTGCCATGCCCAGATGAGGACATCCCTAATATTCTTTGTTAATTAAATTTAATTTTGCTACATTATTCTTTGTACCTCTGACTCCTATCAGAAAATTTGGATTCATTGTATAGAACTTAATTATTTGGCATTATGATGGTGCATAGAATGCCTCAGCCTTGTGAAATTGGTACCTACTTCAGTAGGAAAAAAGATAGTTTGTAGACTATAAATTTCCTACAATGTTGTCTAAACTGTTCACTGATAATATAAAAGGTTTTAAAAATAATTTTCTATCTGGTCTAATATCAAAACATTTAATACTTCTGAAATTCGTTGTTTGTGCTGTTCAGTCATTTCAGTCTTGGTTATAAACTCTTACCAGTAAAAGAATAGTTCTAGGTTGCTGACCATTCTTGTTCATAATATCTGTATAGTACTATAAATTATGTAATATAGTATTGTGAGGAATACACTTGAGGAATAAAGACTAGAAGAATTCTCCTGGGATAAAGCAGTACTTGAGAATATAAATACACTAACTTGAGAACCTAGTCTTATTATAATGGTTATTTGTGTTATATTAATCTTGAAATCACTGAAAGTAAACTTGAGACTTTTTTTTTCATCTAGGCCGAAGGGTATGTGATTGGCAGCTGTATTAAGCACATTCCAATCGCAGGACGAGATATAACATATTTTATTCAGCAGTTGCTGAGAGACCGAGAAATAGGAATCCCTCCAGAACAATCCTTGGAAACTGCTAAGGCAGTAAAGGTACAAAATAATGATGAGTGTGTAATTCATTTAAAAATTAAAGTCAAATTTACAGTGTTAACATGAGAAACTATTAGATGAAGAATAGTACTTAAAAAACCCTTTGCAAATCATTACTCTTAATTATGTATATGTTTTCTGTGTATTTCTTGTAAGAAAATTTTGGGGAATTATCAGCCTTGTGCCTGTTGTCTCCACATTTCACATTTGAGTCAAGAACATTTGACTTTAGCATACATTTTTGTGATTATTCCCCATAGTAAAACTCATTAGTTCACTTCAGAGTCCTCGTATCTTAGTTTCTTCACTGAATTCTTTATTTTAATCCTAAGAGTTTTCTGTTGCAAAATTTTTTTTTTTTAATGTAATTGTTTCATTTGTCTATAGAATATAGGTTTGGCTCCAGTGATATGGCAAATAGAAACGTGTAAAGGCTATGTAAGGTGTTATAATATGTGTCTTACATAAGTCTATCAGTGCTTTATGTAAACCATCAAAATATTTAGCATTGCTTTTTAAATTTCTCACTTGCCAGCATACCTAAACAAATTTCTGTGGATTTCTCCTTTGTTTTCAGTATGTGAAAGTAAAACTGCCCCAGCAGAAATAACTATTTATTGCCTATCTGCATGATTATAGGGTTTCTGTCACTCGTCAAAGGTCAGGAATGAAAATGAATTTACTGTTCCTAATTACTAAATGGCTAAAATTACTAAATTACTAAATGGCTGCCAAAAGACGCCAATGGTGGCATCGAAATTAAATGTGTAAAAAATTAATATGAACATTACTGCTATAGCATCTTCGGGAAGTCTTTGGAATTTAAAAAAAATGATAAGAGCACCAATGATTTAAATCTAGAGAATACTAATGCTCAGTGTGAATGTCTTTTAAAACTTATTATTTCCATGTAATTCCTACTTCCAAGGTTTGGAGAAAGAAGACCTACGGTAACATAATCAAATTGTCCTTTGTTTTTTCAGTACTTTTTCCTTTCATGTCTTTTGGTTATTAGTAATAATATTTGTAGCTGTTGCAGATTAGGATTCTTGATGTGCAAAAATATATGAAGTGTGTGGTTTTTTTTTAATCCTTTTTTTTTTTTTTTTTTTTTGAGAGAGAGAGAGAGAACACGCATGAGTGGGGACGAACAGAGACAGAGGGAGACAGAGTCTCCCAACCAGGTTCCGTGCTGTCAGCACAGAGCCTGATGTGGGGCTCAAACTCAGGATCTGTGAGATCATGACCTGAGCTGAAATCAAGAGTCGGATACTTAACTGACTGAGCCACCCAAGGCACCCCTGTGTATTTTTCTTAAAAAACAAAACAAAACAAAAGCAAAAACAAAAAAACCCTGAGACTTGGATTCAGGAACCCATAAGTTGCAAACAGAATGTTATAACCCATAACATTTTTGAATTGCAGTTTTGATAAAAACTTTTACTTAGGACATATAATCAGATATGCAACAATTTAGCATTGTAGGTGATATAGTAAAAAAGAATAGTTTTTATTTTCAGTCATTTTTCTTTTGCTCATTTGCTTAGACCATATTCAGTTTTGTTTCAGATAGGTATTAAGGATTAAGTATCTATATTAATTTGTGTGGTTATTTCAACTATTATTTATTCTCTGGTTATTATGTATTTTATGTTTTCTTCTCTCTAGAATGTAAACTCCATTAATTACCAAAGTAGTATAAAATGTTGAATGACAGAAATGAATATTTTCATGAAATAACATTAAAATAATAGAGATTGTCTTTTTAGTTGGTCAGATCTTACTCAATTTATATATGAAGCCAGGAGTTATGTGTAGGAGATGAGAGATGAGCTTTTTATTTGTACTAGACATCAGATAATACCGTAACATAAGATTTTCCTCAGCTTAATTTCTTTATTTTCTGACGGTATTTGTTCATTTGATTCTTGTTTACTGAAAATATGCCATCTTTTTTTACCGTTACTAAAATGAGGAAATAATTACTCAATTCTTTGTTTTTCTAGGAGCGCTATAGTTATGTCTGCCCAGATTTAGTAAAAGAATTTAACAAGTATGACACAGATGGATCAAAGTGGATTAAGCAATATACTGGAATCAATGCTATCTCAAAAAAAGAATTTTCTATTGATGTTGGTTATGAGAGATTCTTGGGACCTGAAATCTTTTTTCATCCAGAGGTAAGTTTTTTTTTTTTTTTTTTTTTTTTTAGATGGAATTGTTTTGAAAAATTTGGCAGAAATTATCAATGAACTATAAGATATTCAGGAAAGAGTTAATCTCAGGAACTTTCTTTTGTATACTAAAATGCTATAGGGAATTAATCATTTTCAAGAGGAAAAATTGCCTATGTTGAAATAGGCTAAACAAGTTACTGTTTTCATGCATTTAGAAAACTGAAACTTGTCTTTTTAAAATTTGGCTTATGTGGGGTCATGCAAAGACGAGAGCCCTTAAAATTTATGACCATTTAAATAAAATATTTGGGGATAAGTTCTAGAACTGCCACTGCCCTCATATAAAGTGGCCATTAGACAAAGAACCTTTAAGTATCGTAACAAAATATTATTAACAAAGTAGTTTTATATCTCTATGAAATGTTAGTAATGTACAGGTTTTATTAAATTAATGAAATGGTGTGTTTTTAATAATGAAAAACTCTTCTAATAACTTTGTATGAGAAACTTATTAAAAAAATTTTTTTTAATTTATTTTTGAGAGAGAGAGACAGAGCATGAGCAGGGGAAGGGTAGAGAGAGAGACGCACACACACACAAAATCTGAAGCAGGCTCCAGGCTCTGAGCTGTCACATCAGCACAGAGCCTGACATGGGGCTCGAACTCATGAACTGTGAGATCGTGACTTGAGCCAAAGTCGGATGCTTAACCGACTGAGCCACCCAGGCGCCTCTATAAAAAACTTGTTAATAGAATTACATTATATGTTTTTTGTGCGTATTTGACATTAAGAACAGTTGTTTTTGAATATTGTTTATTCTCTTAGCAAATAGTAAGTGAATACAGTTTTCATGGTCTCAGTTTACGGAATATTCAAAGATGAAAAATGATTTTATATTGGTTTTACTGAGCTCAGAGAATAAGGGAGATGAATAGCTAAACAGGTAAAGTTGCTTTAATAAATGCATGGATCTGGGTAGGGGATAGGAACAAAGAACATCTAAGTCTGCTTGGGAGAACTATGGAAACTTCTTAGATGAGGTAACAGTTGAACTGAGACTTCAAGGATGAATAGGTATTTGTCAGGCAGGTATGTTAGGGGAGTATGTTTCTGGCAAAGGGGATAGACTGGGTAGAAGTCTGGGAGAGGAGAGAGCTAGATAATAGAAGTATAAAGGAAGGGAGTTAGGAAATGGGTCCAGATGGGTGTTCATGAGGGATTAATATGCTACAGAATGGAGTTTACTGGATTCTGGAGTTGTGCAGAAATCTTCAGTGCAAATGACACAGATTTATGAACGGTGTTAGAAAGGTCACTCTGGCTGCACTGTGTGGAATGAATTAGAACAGAGGTGTTGGAAACAGGTTAGTTTATTGCAGTTTTCCAGATGAAGGAGGGACTGAGAAGAACCCAGTTGCAGGAATAAGGCTGAGGTTGTTTTGTCTTTAAGAGGGATTACCCCAGTGGTAGAGGTAAAGAGTTATGTATGGGTACAGGAAAATGTGAAGTTGGGAAGACTGGATAGAGGAGTAGGCAGGTAGCTTAGGAAGTTCATTGTCACAGTGCATAGTTTTATTTTTCATGAAGGGGAGTCAAGCTATTGTGTTGGGAGAAGGGAATGGACATAAAGTTGAGGGCTGGGAGAGAACAGTAACTTGTATAATCGTTAGTGAGAAGAATTGAGAGGGTGACTATATTAATAGTAGGGGGGTGGCACTACAAAAGTTAGAGACTCAGAACTTTGAGTCATAGAGCAGTGTTTTCCCTCCCAGGCAGTTGTGGAAAAGGAACAAAGTGTTTTGACAAGGCAGAGGTCAGAGTTTTGTGGAGTGTAAGAGCCTGAATCCGAAAGGCCTGACTTACTTAGGGATAATGAGGGGTATGGCCAGGGATTGGAGGTCATGATGAATTGCAGATAACTGTAAATTGGGAGCAAATGGGTGAGCCCCTGAAGGATAAGGCATTGTGGTCAGACTAGTATTTGGGTGTTGTAAGGTTTTAGACAGCCCTTCCATTTCAGTGCTAACACATACAGCCAGTTCTTTGGAGGGGGGGTGGGCTGGTGATAGAAACAGCCCTATTCTTGGCTTTCCCTACTGATGACTTACTAAGTGTTTTGGAGGGAATACATGGTCTTGTCCATCTGCCTTCCAGATTCTAGTTTGCCAAATTTTGTTGCTGTTTCTTCCTGTTCTCTTCTCTACATACATTTGGGATTATGCCTTTTTGATAAATTTTCTTTATTAGTGCTTTTAGTAGAGAGAAGAAGATATGTGTGTACAGTTCATCATGTTTTTCCAGAATAGACCCTCCCCCCCTTTTTTTTGGTATCATATGAACTGTGTCACTTCCCAAGTGAATTTTAAGATTCTGTCTTCTGTAGTTGTAGATTTTTCTGTGTCACATTTCCTCTTGTCATCTGAAGAATTCACTCTGGTTTTTGTTTTGGCTAGATAAAAGTGTAGGTACTTGAATTTGAACACTGATGATAAACTGTATGAAAGAGTAAGGATATTTATTTTTCGAATTGCTGGATTCTTCACAAATACCTGAGCTGTTTTTAGAAGGAACGGGTTTGGCACTTTGATTTTTTTTTTTTTTAAAGGAAATAAAATTTTTTTGACAAAGCTATTTTGACTGCTTTGTCTACTTTGAGTGTATTTTCTGTAAATTTCTCATAAGAGAGAAAAGATACTCCTCTCTTGTTAGCCATTTGTAGTAGTATTAAGACACGATCAGAAAACAGAGGCAGGACTAATCCTTTTGTTGAAAGGGAAAGCAAAGGCCTAAAAATATGCTTAGTAGGGACCCTAGGTTGAGCCTGTTAGTATTAAAGTATTAAATAACCTGCAACAATTTATTGTTAATTCTTAACTCTTTTCCTTCATTTATTTATTACTAAGTATTCATTGCTTGCTGCTTCACTCGATACATTCTACACATTCTCTCCTGGGATTCTATAAAGCACAATAGTCCCCAAGCTTTTTGTAAAGATGTATTCAAATCAGACTTCATTTCTTTCTAAATCAGAATATCTGTGGGTGAGTCCAGGGTATGTGAATATTGAAAGGTTGTATAAATTCTATCTTTTATATGTTCCTGATTAAAAATTGCTATGAGAAGGGCATGGCACAGGAATGAATGACCCCATCCCTGCCTTTTTCTGATCTTGTTATAGCAGGTGAACTGTCTTAAAGGTTTGGGAAAGAATTACGGGAAGGTTAATCTCTTGAGTGCGTGCTCCTTTGTGTGTGTGTGTGTGTGTATTGTTTAGGTAAGTCCTAAGGAGTATGGCTAACAAAAGACAATGTACAGAATTTTTAAGTTCTGTATTAGTAAATTGATGAGATATTATAGACCATATTTTCTTTTTCTTTTTTTTTTTAATTTTTTTTTTTTAACGTTTATTTATTTTTGAGACAGAGAGAGACAGAGCATGAACGGGGGAGGGTCAGAGAGAGGGAGACACAGAATCTGACACAGGCTCCAGGCTCTGAGCTGTCAGCACAGAGCCTGACGCGGGGTTCAAACTCACGGACTGCGAGATCATGACCTGAGCCGAAGTCGGCCGCTTAACCGACTGAGCCACCCGGGCGCCCCTATAGACCATATTTTCTATCGGATTGTTAATGTTCTCCACATTTTGAGGATTAAATCTCATGACAGGTTCTCAGGTTGAAGGTATCATTATGGGATCATAAAAGCGTGTTTTGAGAATTGAAGTTTCCTTAGAGATTTCATAGTCTAAAGCTTAGAGAGTGGTTATACACATCACAAAATGAAATTTTCAGGATTCCAATTCTGTTACTCATTCCAGTTAATTGTGAACTGAGCCATTCCTTGCCCATAAACTAAGATTGACTGTAAATGGCATACAGAGCCAGCTGAGTGGAGTTATATTCTCCCATTTTCCCACAGGATGCAATATGGATTACCTCTAACAGATGGAACAAATAGTCTGTAGTTTGGGTTTTCAAGCCTCAGTACGAGTCCCATTTCTCTACCCACTTGTAGCTATTCATTATTCCTAGGAATTCTATACCCCTGTTAGGGTATGCTTTAAATAGATAGATGTTGACTACCATTTGTTTTTTTACTATGATAATGGAAGTCAGTAGAATCTTTGCTAGTGATATTTTACTTTATCTAAATTAAAATATTTTGTATCCTTATGCTTCATCATTTAAGTAACGTTAAATCTCTTTTCATTATATGCCCAAACTCTCAATAACTTAAAACTAAATTTAAAAACTGGAAAAAATTGACAAATGCATTAGAGTTATCAGTCAAGTTCTAGAATCAGTTTATTGAACAAAGGAATGTTGTCTCTCCCATTAGACAACCTAATGTGAAAAATGAGAGGCCAAGAAACGTGGTTGGCAACTCATTTTCTGGACAGTACTTTAAATTTTATTCATTTTAGTGAAATATACTTGTTTATTTTGACAAATTAGGCTAACTTTTGACCTTTTATTTTTAACTAGGAAAAACCCCATCTAGCATTTCCTCTCCAATTTTAAAGAATGGCCACATACATATATTTTTGAAAAGTTTTAGTAAAATGAGGTCTTTGTTTCAAAATACAAGTTGAATTCTGAGATCTAGTATTCAAAAACTATTTTATGGGTGCTAGGGTGGTTCAGATAGTTGAGCATCCGTCTCTTGATTTTGGCTTAGGTAATGATCCCAAGATCATGAGATTGAGGCCCGCATGTAGCTCAGCGCTGAACATAGAGACTGCTTAAGATTCTCCCTCCCCCTCCCTCCCCCCTCTCCCCTCTGTCCCTCTGCCTTCTCCCCCTCCCTTCCTCCAGCCTTCTCCCCTGTTTTCTCTTTCTCTCAAAATCTTAAAAAAAAAAAAAAAAACAAAAAAAAACTGTTATGTTTTGTAGTTCCTCTGAGGAAATCTAGAAATATACATACAGCATGTTTTGGAGGGCCACAGGCATGCATATAAAAATACATGATGGGGAAGAAAGCCTTCCCTAATACTGTTTCTCCTTGTATAAGGCCTGCTGTATATAAAAATTAAGTTTTTAAAAATTTACTATTTTTAATCTCCTTCTTATTTCCATGATGATTTAAATTGTTAGGCTGCTTTCCATCTCAAACCTACCAATCTAACCAATCTGTTAAAAAAATTTTGAAAAGTGTTGCCTAATACATGTACCTTCCATTCCAAATAAATACATACTAATACTAATACTTATCATACTGAGATTTTAAGAAATAAAGTATTACAAAAAGAGTACCTTCCCTTCCTCAGACCTTTTCCTTTCTCTGTTTGGTTTCCATCCTTGCTTTTTCTCCTGAGGGTGGTTGTCATAAATTTAGTGTATATCCAGTTCATGTTTTTTAACTGTGCATGTATTCACAAAAACATATATTTAAAAGAAAAATTTTTTTATGTTTATTTTTGAGAGAGAGAGCATGAGCAGGGGAGGGGCAGAGAGATTGGGAGAGAGAGAATCCCAAGCAGGCTCTGTGCTCTCAATCCAGAGCCCAATGTGGGGCTCGAACTCAGGAACTGTGAGATCATGACCTGAGCTGAAGTTGGTTGCTCAATTGACTGAGCCACTCGGGCACCCCAAAAATAAACATTTTTAAAAGATTTACATATATGTAATCATTCAAATTTTTTTGAAGTTAGCTTCTTAAAAATTGAGTTTTGCTTTTGAGTGTCAGCTATTTGGAAATAGTTTGTGGTATATCATCATATAAATATACAGTTTATTCTCATTATTCACAGTAGATGCTCTATAAAGTTGCTGTGAACATCGAATTAGTGAAAACTAAAATCATTGTTCGTAGGGGAAATACAGGGTTAGGTCCTGTGAGCTTTAGGTTACATTTTTTGTCAACTGAACATATAACCTTGTTTTATTTGTGTTTCTGTTTAAAGGCACACGAGTATATATTTTCCATCATTAGCATTGAGCCCACGGCCAACAGCCCTGTAACTCATGCTTGAATGAGGCTTACCAACACTGTATTTTCTCCATAACACACATCACAGCCTTCTCAAGCTTAGAAATAGTAGATAGCACTTTGGCACTACTGTGGTCGGAGACCCTTTTAAACAGCAAAATCACCCACAAAAATGTGGAAACTGTGACACTACATATATCGTGAAAAGGCCACTTATAGTATAAAAGGTGAAATGAGAAGACTGAGCATTTCCTTGTTTGCCTTCAACTATAAATGTGTCATTCAATTCAGATTTTTGCAGCTCTGCTCATGTGCGTGTCCACAGATTTTTATCAGTTCATAGTGTATGTGCAGCTTTACATTTTTACTGTGCTGATGGTTGTGAAATGGTATATATCATCATTATTACAATTTGACTTCTGAAATCTCTGATTTCAGTGTCTTTAATTTTGAATTAGAGACCAGAATTTATGATTTATAAAAATTCTTTTGTTTTTGAACTGAAAACATGCTTTTTTATTGTGATATTTAAGTCAATACTAACCTAATCTCTACCGTATATCCACCTTTACTTTTCAGTTTGCTAATCCAGACTTTACTCAACCTATCTCAGAAGTTGTAGATGAAGTAATTCAGAATTGCCCTATTGATGTCAGACGTCCTCTCTACAAGGTCAGTATTTACAGCAAAATTACTGTTCAAGGCCATACTTTTAAAAACTTCTTAAATTTCTGGTCTGTTCTTGAATATTAAATTAAAAAAACCTCTCTTCAAAAGGCTCTGATAGGATCTTAGTATTGTTTCTTATGTCTTTAAAAGTTTTCTTTTTCCTTTTAAATAAAAGTCAATACTTATATATTTTTCTCCACCAATGTAGAATATTGTCCTCTCTGGAGGTTCAACCATGTTCAGGGACTTTGGACGTCGCTTGCAAAGAGATTTGAAAAGAACTGTAGATGCCAGGCTGAAACTAAGTGAGGAATTGAGTGGTGGCAGATTGAAGGTTGGTTTTCTCAGTTATTGGTGGGAGGGTAGGGGCTTTCTTGATTCTTATAATGGTGATGGGAAATGTCTGCCAATTTTTGCTTTAATTTAGGAAAATAAGAGGCCTCTATCAGGCATTCTAATGGAAAGTGGTTAATATTACACATCCATGTCCATGATATTCTTGGTCATTTGATTCCTCTAGGATATCACCTACATTTCTGGAAAGTATTCTTAGTCCGTGTAAGCAACATTTTTTCATACCTCTCTCACGGATAACGTATTATATAGAACAGATATCTTGCATACTCCAGGGATAATATTCCTTAGGGAATCTACACAATTTTAAATTCTCCAATAGTAGTACAATAAAGCTGAGATGAGAGAGAAGCTGATGTTGTGGGGTCAAGCCTGCTTATACAGACTGACCCTACCCACCCCTATCCCCCCATAGCAGCTCATAGTGTAAAATCACACTGGTGGTTCAGCAGAAATAACTTTTCTTTTGCATGTCCTGGATTTTGGGTTCACTGTCAAAATCAAAATTAATTTTAAATTTTCAGATGTCGGCTTTCTATATTTATGAGACAGATTTTCAGTAAATGTTATGTTTCATCCTTATTCATTGTAGACTGTTGATACAAAACATTGATTTAGAGGATATGTTGCTAAATAAAAATACATTTTATTCAACTTGGAAAATTATTAAGAATGAGGGCTTCATCTGAGACTACTAATCATTTAAGATTACTTAAAAGTAAAACACAATCCTCTAGAGTTTGCTGCTTGTTTAGAAATTGCATGACAGCTGTTTTCACCCCCTAAATTTTGGTTATCTTAGACCTGTCCCTTGGACTGCAGAATAAAATATGTTTAAGTAGTTGTTTAGTTTGTAATGACTCATAGAGACGTGACATGAAAGTAGAAATGCTATTTTTGAGTGTAGTATTTTAATAAAGTAAAAATGTAACATTTTTAGGTTGCTCATACATTTCAAAATAAGAAATGAGAGATTTTTTCCCCTCAGTGATGTCAACTGTGTTGACATTAATGATACAGGAAAAATAATGTTTACTGGAGGACTCTGCCTCTCTTTTTCTTTTATATGATATTTTTATGGATTTTCATAACATTTTTATATATCTATATCTAAATCTGGCTTTATTCCCTTTCAATCTGTAATTTTTAATGGCAACTAAAATAGTTTTAACAGCAACAAAATAAGCCATTTTTTATGACCTGTAAGTTTGTAATTTTTTTATTTTGAAATAATTTCATACTTAGAGAAAAGTTAACAAAACTTAGTGGAAAGAATTCCGATAAATCGTTCACCTAGATTCCCCAAATGTTAGCATTTTATATTTGCTTTATTCTATACCTATAAATATATGTACATATGCATATATACACACATTTTTCTGAATTGAGAGTGAGTTGGAAATATAATGGTCCATCACCCCTAAATGTTTTAGTGTATGTCCCCAAACAATACATTACAATTGTAAAAATCACACAAGTAAGCTTGATATAATACATAATTTAGTTATAGACCCGATTCAGGTTTCAACAGTTCTTCCATTATTGTCCTTTATAGCAAAAGAAAAAACTTCTGGTCTAGAACCCAATCCAGAATCACATGTTTGAAATAATTATTATGTCCTTTCAATCTGGAACAAGTACTCAGTCTTATTTGTCTTTTTTAACCTTAACGTTTTTGAAGAATACAGGCCATTTATTTTGCAGGATGTTTCTCAATTTGGGATTGTCAATTGGGGATATTTCCTCATGATAAGTTAGGTTCAGATCAGGTACTTTTGGCAGTAATACCACAGAAATGATGTTGTATCCTTTTTAGTGCATTGTATCACTGAACACATGGTATAATTTGTCCCAGATGTTAATTTGATCAGTTGGTTAATAAAGTTGTGTTTGTTAGGTTTCTCTGTGAAGTTATTTTTCTTTATATTTAATAAGAATATTATGGAAAGATAGTTTCAGACTATGCAGCTATCCTGGTTTTTATCAAACTTTCAGCCCTGGTTTTAACATCCATTTTTCTTTTCTGAAATAGTTATCGTTGTGGTAGTTGCCAACTGGTATTCTGTACATTCCAGTCATTCCATCTGTGTTTTTTAAGTCTCATTTTACTGTAAGGAAGAGTTTTTCCTTCTCATTCATTCATTCATTCAGTAATACCTCTGTGAAAACCTGATTTCTCATATTATCATATAATTTAATATCATTGTGATATAATATCAACATATCATTATTACTATTAATATCTTTAATTTTGATGCTCAGATTTCTCAGATTTGGCCAGTAGGAGCCCTTAAAGATGGCTTTTTGTCCTTTTGATGCATATCTAGTATTCTTTCGGTGCTTTGTTACTCCTTGACACAGCAGAATAATTCAGGTTCTTCTCTTCCTTTCTGTTCCTTTTGGTGCAAAATGCTATTAAGCAACCAAGTTGTGGATACTAGTTATGTTTATTGTTACTGAGGGTCACCTCTTCAGGCCTTGGTGTACAGAACTAGGATGTGTTTGTGTGTATGTGCGTGCGTTTGCTTGCGCATGCACACACACACACGTACACACAATCTATATCTAGTTTTGTATGTATATAAATTTAAAACTCCGAATGCATACCGATACTGCCAGTTCCAGAATACCAGAAGTTCAATCTAGCCTTCTTCTCTTCCATATTTGTAATGTTGTGTTTTCTGACAGTGAGAATCTTGGCTTCCATTATCTACAGTATATTTATGTTTTTGCTTGAATCTGGAATATGTATATAGTACTTTCAGAATTGTTAATCCATACTATTGTGAGAAATATATTAACTGGAATTCAACAGTTAATTTTTATCTTAAGCCAGAAGGCACAGTCATAATACTGTGTTAGGGGTTAGTCGCTTTCGCCACTTCAGAGTGCTTGTTTTTTTGTCTTTTAAAAATTAGCTTAATTTGTTTCTGTCGTGTTCTGTTTTGCTTTATGTGCGTCCTCTTAGAGTTTTATTATTTTTGAGTATCTGAAACATTATATTTTAGTCTATATACATTTAAAGTTATATAATACAGAAATCGTTACTTGAATTTATTTCTCGAACTGCTCTTGCTGTTTCATTTTTAGCCAAAACCTATTGATGTACAAGTCATTACACACCACATGCAGCGATACGCAGTTTGGTTTGGAGGATCGATGCTGGCTTCCACGGTGAGATAAAGCTTGCATTTAAAATGTGATTTTTCAGATGGGAGAATTCACCAGTACTGACATAATTAAAAATATTTTCTAACGTTTATTATTTATTTTGAGAGATTGAGAGTGTGTGTGCAAGTGGAGGGGCAGACAGGCAGAGAAGGAGAGAGAGAGAATCCCACATAGCCTCCCTGCTGTCAGCGCAGGGCTGGACACAAGTCTCCATCTCACAGACCATGAGCCGGTATCAAGAGTCGGATGCTTAACCGACTGCGCCACACAAGCACCCCAATACTTACACGGTTCAGAAGAACGAAGGAAATTTCTTTAAATTGTATTTGTATATTGCATGAGCAGGTTTTAAAATCGGATGTCTCTCTCTATATAGACATACTATATATATATATATATATATATATATATATATATATATATACATATACACACATACATACATCACATATATGTGTGTGTGTATATATATATAGTATTTTAAAAAGTAGAAGTCCTTTGGATTTTATTTTTTGCTCGCTAGACATTTTTTTAGAATGAGCATTTATGGTGTTAAAATTTATCTGTAGGGAAAATTCTTTTAACCTTGTGATAATGCAGATATCAGAAGGTCATTGTTTTTTCTGTGTAGATATTTAAAAGCATTAAGATCATTGCATAGGAAATATGACGTTCAAAACTTAGTGGAAGGAATTGTTCTAAGAGCTCTCTCCCCAAACCAAAACATCTTAAAATCCCTTCAAAAGATAATTTAACATCATTAGTCTATTAAATATTGGTGCTTTATCCTGTAGCACAGAGTATTAAATAAAATGAAGAAACTTTAATCTGAATTACTGAATATCATACATGCTTGGATTTTTAAAACCATTTAAAATGAAGAGGTACATATTATTCCTTAATTTTAGTCATCTTCATTTGTGCCATATAACCTATTTGAGTTTGTAAGTGTGCCCTCTGAGAAAGGAGTTAACAGAGAGAGAGAGAGAGAGAGAGAGAGAGAGAGAGAGAGAGACTCTGTCCATACCTTGAGTAAGGAAAGCAAGTTGATCTAGAAGTTTTTGTATATGACTACTAGGAGTTTACCTATATTTTAGATTTAATGCTGCTCTTTTAGATTACAATGGGGGGAAGCCTCAGCAGAATAGTCTGGGCTTTTGAGAATCCACCTTCCAGTCTTCAGAATTTCAAAATCATGCTAAGGTAGGGGGAGATGTGTGTTAGGACATGTGTTGTTAAATGCTACTTTTCATTTCTGATAAAGAATTACAACTGATGCTGTCACAGTTGCTAGAAATTTTAAGCTTTGTTCACATATGGAGGTGGGCTAATAAAAATTTTAGATTTAACAAGTCTATTTTATTAAAAAATTTTTTTTCAATGTTTATTTTTGAGAGAGAGCATGAGCATGGGCAGGGAGGGGCAGAGAGAGAGGGAGACCCGGAATCTGAAACAGGCTCCAGGCTGTCAGCACAGAGCCTGACACGGGACTTGAACTCACAGACAGCGAGATCATGACCTGAGCCAAAGTCGGACACTTAACCACAAGGCACCACACAGATCTCTTTTAAGCATATTGAAAGGTGGTACGTTTTTGACCTTTGTAAAATACATGTTTTTGTTTTCAGCCTGAGTTCTACCAAGTGTGCCACACCAAAAAGGATTACGAAGAAATTGGACCTAGCATTTGTCGTCACAATCCAGTGTTTGGAGTCATGTCGTAAAATTGATTTCATAATTATTGGGGTTAGGGAGGTGGGGAGAAATAATCTTTCTGATTACCTGTGTTGTCTGGATGGCTGGTTTTGAGGTTTTAAACCTGACTTGGAGTAAGAAGACCAAACATAATTATACAGGATATTTTAATAAGTATATCAACATGCGAATGTAGAGGAGAGCCAAAATGATTATGTGTTTTTCTTTAGACTGAATATTTGAATCTTACGTGTAACAAAAAGAAGTGGGTTTTAGTTCTTTCTGTGCCCTGATATTTTGTATATTATTGAATTATCCAAGATTCGATGGGATTTATCGGTATGTAGATAGCTCTATAATGCTTGAGTTGTGCACTTCTAAGTGTGCAATGCAAGAGCTTGTTTATATTTCATACTTTTTATACTTTGAGGAAAAAAAAGTCAAAGAAAAACTAGTATTTGAGGAAAAACAAGTGACCAAGTAAAGGATAAATTAAAAAAGCCTCATGAGACTTGGCGCACACACACACTCATGGGATTCCAGTTATTACAAATGGCTTCCACCCCCCTGTATCCCCACAGTGGTTTTCTTTGCAAGTGCTTTTGGAACTAAGAAGCTAGTATCTTGGATTAACTGATGCCTGCTAGTGCTTTCTGATTACTCGAATTCTGTTTCTTGCTTTAAAGGAAAAGTAAAGACAAGATTGTTGGACCAGTAATGCAGTTCTGTAGTGTCATTTCTTATTAAAAATGAATAATTTGATTACCAAAATTGGTATATTTAAAGCCTAACACCATTCTAATAAAGGCACAGATTTCTTTTTAATACTTGTTTCAAGCTCTTTAATCTCTTTATAAGTTAACTAATCTATTTTCTTCAAACCTCTGCAATAGTTCTTTAAAATCACAACAGTTGGTTAGCAAGCTGACTTTTTTATGTGCTCTGAACAAATAATTGTGAAATTTTAATATGTTGAGTGCTTTCATTTTGATAACTGGATCTCCATTTGATATTTTCATTTGTATAACTCATTTGCAGTCTGAAAATTTTTTTAGTGCCAGTCCCTGACATATCATGGAAAGTTAATTTTCTTTGCATTTTAAAATATCTGGATCATGAAGAAAAAGTGATAAAATAAATTAAAACTGAATTACCTTTTCTAATGTTTTTTTTTTTTTTTAGGAGCAGTGTCATTCTACTTTGTGTTTATGTATTTTATATGATATCTGTTTCTGTTGAAATAGTGGGATTCATTGAAATCTCTCTAATGTGTATGGCAGAAAATATCTTGTGAACTTGAAATTTTACCAGTTATTTATAGAAGAATAAAATGGAAAATGTTTTATAGGCTTTTTAAAACGTCAACATCAATGTCAGTGAACACTTAAACTTCATTATCCATGAGAGTAACACATAGGATTAGTATACTTCTGTCTAAAAGTTAAAGAGCAGTTAAAGTATCTTTGTTGTTTGTATTTACTATAAAGATAGAATTGGGGAGTAAATTTTAGGTTTTATTTACAGTGAAGCTGGATACTTAAATTAATCATTTTATATGAATCTTTGAATATGGGAGTAAAGAACAAAATGTTTGCCCTCCAGTAGTAGTAGTATGAGTATCAAAGATCTTTTTTTTTACTTGAGAAAGTAGTCCATGAACATGTAAAAAAAACTATTCAAACAGCACCAAAGAGTAGATAGTGAAAGTACATTTATTTTCCACTGCAGCTTTTCTGACTTTCTCATTACAGTTAGAAATGTCTTTATATCCTTGCAATTTTCTGCATATAGAAAGGAGTATAGCTCCCTTATGTTAACACAAATAGGAGTTTGCTACATACACTATTCTTCGTTTGCTTTTTCAAAGATCTTTTGATACAGAGCTAAAATGGTAAACATCAAAAGATTTCATCTTCCTGATCCATTAGCATTGCTTTAAATATGTCTTTTCCACCTAGTATTGTTGAAGAGTGAATGAGTAAGCTCAAATCACATTTACAAAGCCACAGATTACAGTCTCACTCATACTTATATAAAGATGTCAATGGTTTGATACAAAAATGTGAAGGTCAAGAATTTTTCTTTAAACTTACATGTATTTAGGCACACAAGAAGACTCAAACCTTTCTTATGTTTCCTGATATCCCCTTTGCATTGCTTTTATAGGACTGAGCTATGTTATCATAGCTTATTTCTTTACGTCTTATTTCTTTACATCTGTCCTATCACTGTATATCATTTTTCAGTTTATAGCATGTTTGGTTGTATATGTGTAGAGGCTGGCCAAGATGAATTCACATCTGTAACACTGATTTGATGTCAGCTACATGAGCGTGGTACATTGGAAAAACACCAGACTAAGGCCAGTGACTGAAATTTTTATTCTGGTTCTACAAATTGATGATACAACTCCTTCGACTTTGATTTTTTGTTGTTATTGTTAAAACATAGAAGATATATTTGTGTAATCTTAGATAAATTCCTTGAACTTTCTAGACCTTAATTTACATATGAGGGTGGTGTGGTATCTGGATTGACAGTGCAGTTTTTATGAGTTGTGAGAATTGGTTTATTTGTGTTAGTAAGGGTGTCTTCTAATGTCTCCTTTTTAGTAGGCAGGGCTTTGATCGATTGGGAAATATTAATGGACAGAAATAAAAATAGATGACGGTTATCTAACTTGCCTACTCTTCAGGAAGCTGGGTTTTACAGCCTGATCCTTACACATTAATACATGGCATATACTACAAGTAACCGCCTTCTTCTGATTGTCTTGCTTTTTGATAGCAGATACAGCAGTTGTCTATCAAGTCCACCAATAGTTTGCTTTCAAAGCTACTTGAACAAGTGTATATAACTGTCCTTGCAGTTATTTGTAGAAATATCTTCAGAAATAATAATATATATAGGGATAACAAGCTATTATGTTCTTTATTCTCTACTTAATTTCTGCAGAGAAGTCCTAGAAGATATATCTATATAAATAGAAACCTCCTTCATTCAGATAACCGTAAAGATGGTACCAGAGTACTTTGTAATATTATTGATGAAATTATTTGTAGTATCAAAAGGTATTTGTGGTATTGTGAAGAGTGTTGTTGTTCCACTAAATATCGGACTGATCTGTCAGTGATCAAGTCCCATGTATTTCCGCTTTTCCTACCAGCACTGCTTTGACTCCTCTGCCCCTCTAACTGGCCAGATCTTATTCATTAGCACCATGCCTGAGTGCCGCTGAGAGCCCTCTGCAGTCTCTTTAGCTGTTAGCACCTAGATTCCCAATATAGCTTAATGTCCCTAAACGTATTACCTAAAATACATGCAAACCAAATATGTACAAACTCTTGGGGTAAAACCTTCTACTCTGTGCTGTAGAACATATTCACTGTAGTAGCACGTAGCCAGTATACATGGTCACAGGCAGAGTTGTCAACGAGAAGTTCTGGTGAACTTTCCACAGCAAATCCTGAAAATAAATACTTTGTTTTTGTAATTAGGTCCGTATCATATCTAAGCTTATCTTAAGAATTTTAGATCTGCTGGAGGGTCTGGAGACTTGAGTGAAAAGGGATTTCTAGTCACTGTTGATGACTCTTCAATACTGCTCATCCCTCTTCAGTATTTGTTTTTCAGCATACCAGAACCTTCATTACAATGTGCTTGGTCTTGATAGACTCTTAACAAAAATAAATTAAAATCTGTGGTTGTTCCTGGTATTTTCTATGCCATAACCCTGTGTAACTGATGTATTTAGAAGTTGGAAGCTGAAATTCAGTAACACCTATTCGAATTCAGAATTGTATTAACATTGCTCCCATGTATGCAGCAGCAGTAAAAAGAAAAAAAAAAAAAGGTACAAAAATAGAGATGAATGCGTGACTTAGAAAAAAATGGCAACTGGAAAAAAAAACCTGAAAGAAAAAACTGAGAAAATTAAAAATTAGGAAAGTTTTGTTTTGTTATTTTGATTTTGCAAATGATTTATCCTTATTGTTTTCTAGTGGTCTCTCACTTTTGGTGATTTTTATACATTACACTAAAACTAAGGTGCTGAATTGAAATGGTTTCACTATTATTCAAACACTACAACTCATTTATACTGCCCATGTTGTATGAAGGCATCAAGTTTTGGGCCTTCAATCCCAGAGGTATTTCTTGAGTATATACCATGATTCAGTCACTGTGCTTGATGATGAATAAAACATTCTGTTCTGAGCTCAAAAGCTAGTGTAGTGAACTCATTCACAGAGGAGTGAGGTTTCAAAAATGTCTTATGAAGCTCAGAATTCTTCTTCGCATAGATGATGGTGGTTGTGGTGGTTGTTTTGAGGGAAAAAACTCTGCTAAGTACAGAGTTACAACTCTGTAACTAAGTTATGTTACAACGTGTGTCTATGGTTTAAAATTAGTCTTTTATGTGTGCCTAAAATTCTTACTCAAAATAATGAAAAATGTTACATCCAACAATAGTTGAAGAAAGTAATTACACAATAGGATTAGTCATATTCATTTGGTATTTCTAGTGCCTTACATATTACCTGGCACATAGTAGTAGTTCAGTAAATGTGTTTGATAGATGGCTAGATGCATGAATAAAATCCATTTTTCATTTTGAAATGAAAGCTTTGAATTACTTGTGTACACAATTTTTGGTCCTTTAAAAATATCCAGATTTATCAATAAAGTAAAACAATAATTATACTTTTCTTTTCCACTAGTTTTTATCTTAAACTGTGATAATTCTATGTAAAACAGTGGAGGATTAATTAAATGATCATAAATTTTCTGAAGTGAATCTTCAGTAGTTCTTTAACTAGGTTTTTTGTAATTTTTAGATCTCCGTAGTGTAAATGATTGTACACTCTAAATCTGAGCATTGTACAATGCTAATCGAAATGCCTTGAAATGTTTTGTGCCATTGAACATCAGCACTAGAAACCCTACTAATTTCTCGCTGTGGCTTTTGTTGATCAGTTTTGATTCCCTCTGATCCAAATCCCATTCTGAGACAGTTTAGAGAAGATGACTTAAAATTTCCTCCATTTTCAATGAACAAGAATCATTGATACAGTGGACCGTTAATCTTTCTTGCAGGCTTATTAGAAAGTTGATACTGGAATTGGGAGTACATCCTTTTATTGAGAGTACATGGTGTCTTTCACAAACAAATTCTTAAGAATCCACTGTTCAGAGGGTGGGGCAATAAGAAAATATGAGATGTATGTTTTGGTGCAATAATGCTTAGTTGGGATATCACGTACCTTTACAAGGTGACTACAGAGCAGTTCTATTAGAATAGACTGATTTCTCTTTCCCAAGACCGTGAATGATGAGGAAGATTTGGGTAGATAGAGTAGGTAGGGAAAATATTTTAGGTATGGAAGAAAGGGCCTGATTAACAATTAGTGATTGTGGGGAGGGGTGAATGTGTTGTGGCTGTAAGCAAATTGGAAATAGTGGATAAAAGTATTGGAGGATGTGTGCTGTCCTCACACATGGACTGAAAAACTTAAAAATGGATGCAGTTAAGGTTGAGATCACATATGCAAACAACTAACATCAGTAGTGTGGAATTTTCAGAGTTTGGTCTAATCCAAATCACATTTTACCATTGTAAGTGACTTGGCAAAGACCACATAAGTAGTTAGAGACAGCATAGGACTTTTAATGATTCTTTTTCTGTTATATTTATACCGAATAGCATATTGTTTATTAAATATTCACAAAATTTATTTGGCAATATTGCTTAGCCTCTGTGACCCATTTAATTGAGAGAGGTGATACCTTTTCGTGCTAGATGCTGCTCATGAGAGGGAGGTATCAAATGACCTTAAATACATCTACCAAGTCATTCATTATGCCCTTAGTTACCAGTCTGAAGTGCTCAGTTAATAACAAGAGCCTAAAACTCAGCAAGTCTGTTGGAGACTGAATTGGATGTTATGAGGAAATGAACTCTTTAAAAAGAGAACGGAAAGAAAGAGACCTCTCTGTATGTAGAACAACCATTGGGACATTAAGCTGTCCCAGTCTAGGCTTGTTTAAGCTCTTGCACATTTTGGCACTGTCTCTCCAAATTGGCTAAATTTATGTACCTATTTGCAGATCTCATACTGAAAGTGAAACTTGCCAGTGACATAATTGGATTTTTATGAATTAGTACCTGAACTGGTTTTAAAGACTGGTAAAGCATTTTTAGTCTACAAATAAAAGTGAACTTTGTGATAGTGTTATGAAATACATTCTTGGCATGTGGCAAGTGCTCAAATATTTGTTGAATAAAGTTATCTGGATTGAAAAAGATTTGTGGAAATGGTGTTTCTGATCCTACCACGGTTTTGGCCCAGTAATTAAGAATACTTAGGATACAGGCGGGATGATAACCTATTTTTTGTTGTTGTTGTTATTGTTTATTTTGAGAGAGTGCACACATGCATGAGCCAGGGAAGGGCAAGGAGAGAGGGAGAGAGAGAATTCCAAGCAGGCTATGCACTGTCAGTGCAGAGGCCAACACAGGGCTCTAACACATAAACTGAGAGATCATGACCTGAGCTGAAATCAAGAGATGGACTTGGAAATGACTGAGCCTCGCAGGTGCTCCAATACCTGTTTTTAAAATAGATCACTTTTGGAAGAAATTAAAATTCTACTTATCCATTTATAGCTACATATAGTCTTTTAAAAATTCATCCTTTTCAAGGTGATCCATTGAAAAGTGGTTCTGCCCTTATATGTATATTATGTTTTCATAAACTCAAGATCAAGGATCTGCTAATGATTTCACATTTGGGTACATTTAAATTGTATGTTTGTGGATTCACCTGCCACTAATATATCTCGAAAGTTATTTGATCTGAACAGTACGGTATTTTTCTACCTGTTTCTCTTTCTTCACCTTTATAAATGGAAAGTTACAACTTTATGGACATTATTCTTTAGGGCACTTGAAGCATGAATAAAATGGTTTTAAGTACACCCCCCCCCCCCCACAAGGATAAGGAAGTGACTTCTTAAACTCCCAAGTAGAAGACTTTTTATTCAGGCATTAGCATTTCAGTATTCTTGAAATTGAAGTGACTACTTGTCTTTGACCTCTTTGACAAAGAAGACAACTTATTTTTTTTCAGGGACTTTTAACAAAAGATGGAGAGAGAGGCAGATGTGGTTTTTGAATTTTGAGTCTCAGTCCATCCACTAGATGTCTCTTTTCTCCTATCATCCATAAAGAATATTTTCAGTTAAATTTGCTGCTGTCAAAAGCAAGTTGGATCTGAGTTATGGAAGTAATACATCTCATGTTCCCATTTAAAGTATGCTATTTTCAGCAACATGCCATGCCTTCAATAAAAACAAAGAGGCAACTTAGGCTGTGACAGTAATTCACAGTGGAATTTATTTATTGAGTATCAATTCAGAACTTCCTATATGCTAAAAAATGTTGAAGATATGGGGATATAATAGCAAAACAGGGTTTTTGCCTCTTGGAACTTTAAAAGAATGTTCAAGCCACAGCAACATATTAAAATTTCAATATGAGAACCATCATTTATGTTCTTGTGTTAAGGAAAGCCAGAAAAAGTAGAGGATTGGGTAACATTTTAAGCTTTTTTTCATGCTTAAAGTTCAGTGTTTAATACTACTTGCTAGTTAGTGTTCTTCATGTTTCTTTAAGGTTAGACTTTGTGCAGTTTCTCTCTAGTGATACGGGTTATTGAAAAGATGTAAAGTTTGATTGCAGAGTCAGCAAAGAAATGTTCCTTTACTATTAAGGTACATGGACATAATTGCCTTTAATTCATCATGCAGATTTTAGATGCCCATCAACTAAATGTCCTACACTTTCCTATTAATATACAGTGTAAATGAAAATTCTTATCTGGAAAAAAAAGCTCAAAAACAACCTTTTGCAACATGTGATCTAGAACTCCACCAGTGGTGTGTTTTACATGTATCAAACTGAACCTTAGGTAATATAGTAGCATAGATTGGCTTAGCTGCTTGCTCTTACTATTTTAGCATAGAACTAACCATAGGCAACCTGATCCTGAAATACTTGAACTTGAGCATGGGAGAGGATTGTGATTTTGCTTTTGTATTCCAAAATACATTAACTAAGGATATTCCTTCCTCTGTTCTACATTCTAATAACATATTGGTTATTTCCTATAGAAAATCTCAGTGACTTTTTTTTTTCCCCCTAACTAATGAACATCTTAACATTTACAACAAGAACTGAGGATTTATGGTACTCTGTGACCCAGTAATTGTGTACTCAGGGTTTCCTGTGTTCTTGGCTAGATCATGGCTCATTCCCAAGACACTTTTCCTGCTTAAGCCCATTTTGGTGTCAAAAATGAGCAACATAACAATAGCAGAAGGAAGTGATTAAAGTTTAAGTAAGTGGATGCAGGACATTTTAGCCTAAGTAGTAAAGAAATAAACTGAAGATCTACTTTGCCAAACAAGCAGGCATTTTTCTTTTCTCTCTGTGCTAATATGTTCTCCTAGAGCCTCCTCATAAACCTCAAAATGGACTCAGCACAAGCCTAAAGCTAACTCTGAAAGAATCTCCCCCCACCCCTGCCCCAAGGCTTTTGTAAGTTTGGGGGATGGTGCTTCAGATTGAGATCAAAGCTGCCTTAGGTTAAATATAAATGTTTTGAAAAAGGGAATAAATGTCCATGTATTGTTTGACAGTGCATAAGTATTTTAAGTCACCTTGAGTTACTTTGGAGTGCAGGAGCTTTCAGATTACACCTGGCAGGGGACCCCTGGCCCTAAGACAGAGCTGTGGTAATACATGTGTCATGTTGCTCCTTGTCTCAAAAGGAGTGAAAACAAAGCGGTCTTTTATAGGGAGGGGCATTGCTGACATTTGTCACCCCTGCTGTCTCTGAACGTGTGTCTTACGTGTCCACTCTGAGCTGAACGTCTTTTCTCCCAGATAGGGCTGATCACCAGGACGTGGAAGAACACTCAGTAAGGAATACTTTTTAAGAATGGTTTCCTTTTGGTAATCTCAATGATGACTGATGAACTCTTGCTTTCCATTTAGTGCAAAGCAGAACTACTTTATCAGATGGGAATGAATTCTTGTGTTCACCAAATCCTAGTTAAGTTTACCCTAAATACTAAGTGCACAGAGAGATTCCAGTGTCATTTCTTTAGGTCTCATGAACAACAGCTTTTTGTACTGGTTGCTCTCTGGTTTTCACGCACCAGCCAGTTTACAAACAACTTGCAGTGTGTTAGCATTTCATGATGAGAGGAAGTGGAAAGTGTTCCTATGACACAAAAGCCCTTTACTTGAGGGAAACTTTGGGGTTAAGAACAGTTTTCCACTCCAGATGGTTCCATTATGTTCTCTATAATGGGTGTGATTGTTTAATGATGACATATTTGAACTGAGATGATTGAACAGACATTACTTGAGCAAATAAAAACTTGACAGGCTATGCCTTTTTAAGCAATTTTGTAGGCCTAGGGCAGGATAAGATGGAAAAGGCTGATTACCACCGCTGTTCATAAAAAGAGCAAAATCTGAAAGATGCAGATTTGAAAGTATACGGTTCATGTAGCAGAAGGCTAACCCTGTGCCTGGCTGATTTCTTTTGCAAGTTCCCTTTGTAGGTGCAACTTTGCTGAATGTGTTCCTATTGAAATCTTGTTAAAATAAATGTTTCTTCCAGCTGAGGAATGATGGTCTGCCTTCAGTTTTGCAAGTGGGAAGATCTTTTTGTTGTAGAAGAGCTTCCTAATCTGCCACTTGACCTGGCCTGATCTTAGTTTGCTTGGACCTGATGTGCCCTCATTGATGAAGTTGAAATACTGCTCTTGCTGCTATTGGTAATCAAATTAAGTCCAGAAAATATTTTTGATCACTCACCGCATAAGAGACACTGCTAGACCTTGATGTATTTATAGTCTAGCTTGAAGAAAGCTCTGAACGTAAGTAACCAAAATGCAGGACAGTGTGTTTCGAGTTGTCGTGGAGGTGAGAAAGTAGAAATTAGATCAGACTAAGAAAATATAAATCTGCCCTGCCGTTCCTTCATCAGACACAGTTAAAGCCAGCTGCAGTTAACAGGAAAAAATGTTTTACCCAAGGACATTCTGCAGCTGTAACGTGTCAGAACAACTCCTTTGCAGTGACTACTGCTTTCTTAACTCAGAGGAACTTTGTTCTCTAAAATCAGACCATCAGAAATTTTGCTATTTGACATAATTTACTTTGACCCAGAGAAGTTGCCTCAACTTCCATGAGGTGCAGAGCTTCAGACAAGGGGTTTTGGGAGACAGTATTGCACATCTAAACTTTAGTTTCCAAGGGTATAGGACCCTGGGTCCATTTTGCAGTCCAGACCTGATATTCAGCCCTCTACACACAGCTCTGCTTTGCTCTGAACCTATTGCCATGCTAATTTATTTGAATTTCACCATACTCCAAATCTTGTAAGTTCCACCTTTCCTCCAGACTATTGATTTGCTCCTGAGGTCTTAGGCTGATTGAGCTAAGCTAGGACAGAAGCGCATTCAAAGTGTAAAGCACAATAGAACCCAGAAATTTACATACTTTTTTTTTTTTTAAATCTTAGCATGGGAGAGGGGTAGAGAGAATCTCAAGCAGGCTCCATGCTCACCTGGGAGCCTGACATGGGACTCAGTCCCACTACTGTGAGATCATGACCTGAGCCAAAGTCAAGAGTAGGATGCTAAACTGAGCCATTCAGGTGCCCCCAGAACCTGATTTTAACTGAGTGTTCAGGAACACTTAGAAGGCAGTTGCATTAATGATTTATTAGGTGTCACTAACAGTTTATTTGATATTACAGATGGGGGGGCCATGTCAACTTCTTTCTGACGTTTCCGTTAATTTTTTTTTTTTACGTTTTGGCAACTCAATCTAACATTAGATACATGTATGTGTGTGTGTGTAATATATTTACATAATATATACATGCATTCCTGTGACCTTTTCACATTTATGGTTTTGTATGTAGATTCTTCCACAAAAGTAGTATCTCTTGTTGGCAGGTGGAGTCTGGCAGCCTAAAATTTCTTCCGTGTTTTCCTAATGTCTTGGCTGTTGTGGGTCCAGTAGATGTTCAATAAATACTTTCCACAGTGAATCAAGATAGCTTTGTGTCTTCGCTCTTTCTTTGATACTTTCCCTAAGTTTGAAACCAGCATAATGTGGTATCTTCCTCATCACAATTCCACCTCTGCCTTATAAAGTACAAATTACCCTCAGGCAATGAGGCGCTGAGCAATTGAAGGTTTTTATAGCTCCATTTGTCTGCAGTCCCCAAATGCCAATGGATAGATGTGTTTGTCAGAGTGCGTGGTAAGTGCAAGTAAGCCCCCCATTAGCAGCATCATTAGAGATGAAATAGATGCACGGGAACTCAAAGAGGTGATACGTCATCAGACACTGCTCTGAGGAAGTACAGACTATCATTTGCAGAAGGAAATGCACAATTCCTCACCTCAACTTGATTTCTTTTTCAATCCTTTGTGTATTTACCTGTGTTCATCCACCACTTCAGTTGAGGCAGAATGAAATAAACCATTAATTAAAAATAGCTCAGGAAAACAGTGAAGACATTAATCTAAATATATCAGCCTCGAGAGAGCAATCTCAATTTACCAAAGTGCCTTCACCGTGGGCCTTGCCCTTCATGTAGAGGATGGATGGAGAAAGTGGTGTCTCCCAGTGGCTGAAAAGGGGCCTGTGTTTTTGGTCAACCTATTCCTGTACTCGCAGCATTTTTGCCCATCTTTCTGCTGTGTCCTGGGGTGTGGAGACCCTGTCCTCAGGCGGTCTCTTGTGGGTGACAGATAATGTTGCATTTTCAGGCTTCATATCCAGACAGTCAAATCCAGCAGCAGAAGAGACCTGTCTTCCTGGGTGGTCATTTTTAAGAGAAAGGAAAGTTTCCTCCAAGCCTTTCAGAAGAGCTCTCCTTAGGCCTCTGTCATCAGAATTCCAACGTGTGTCCATCCTAAGTAGAATGGATTTCAATGACTGGCTTAGTGGGGGACAGAGTGGAGGAGTGTGACTTACTGAAACAACAAATCCAGCTCTTTGGAAGGAGGCTGTGTGTGTCTGTGCTGGATTGTTGGATACACAACCAACCATGTCTGCTACAGTCAGAGCAGAGCAGGGATTCAAACCCAGTCTGTCTCATCCCAAAGGCTGCGTTTGTGTGTTAGTCCCCAAACACATGTGCACGAGGGTTTCCTGTTTGTGGCTATTAGGAAAAACATGACTGGAACAAATCTCAGTTTTTGAGAGATTTGTGCTTATAATTATATTTGGGTTGCATAAATATTAAAATGTGTTCACTTGCTCTGAACATTAGCCAAATAGTGTGTGGAACTGCTGTGGTCTGGAGTGTGGCCTCCTCCTAGCAACAGGACAACAGCCTTTAAAACAATTCCTCTGACTGGTGTTAGTCTTACAGTGTCCCTCTTACTTTCTCCTTACCAAGAAGTGGGGGCTACAGAGTCTGGGAAGAAAGATTAAGGAGGCCCTTGAATTTCAGGCTAAGGGATATACACTTTTTTTTTTTTTTTTTCCCCCTCCAAGGACTATAGATAGAATCATGGAAGACTCTAGCCAGGAGAAGACATGACCCCGACTGTGATTTAGGAAGATTAATCTGTCAGAGTGAATAAGAAGAATTGAGAGAAATAGCACAGGTCTTTACATTTGCAGGAGGTCTGACCCTCAATCCAACAAGTCTGGTGTGCTGGAAATGCCCATTTGTTTATTTTCTTCAGGTTGAATTTCCAGTTTTGTTCTGCTGGGTTGATAGGAAGTTAAGTATGAGCTATTTCCTGCCTTCTCAAGGATGCGCCAGAATCTGGGAAGATTACTATGTACCTGGTAAGCTTGGGAAGGACCCCGGATCTCCATTCCATTATGGTCTCACTGACATCTTTGAAGACTGGTAGCCTTCTGTGGCTTAAGAGCGTGCAAAGCTTTGTTAAATCTGGGACCCTTGTTGCCCAAGGTCTAGGTTCCCCAAAGACACCAGATAGTGATCTCATGTAAGTGGTGTTTCCTCTTCAGGGTGCTGCCATCAGTACTGCTCCCATCACTGTCTGACCTCTTTTTAAAGTTAGCATTCAGTGAAATTTGTAGACCTTATGTGTAGAGCTTGATATGTTTGGTTAATTGGAATACCCATATAACCACATCCCATTGAAGATCTAGGACTTTTCTGTCACACCAGAAAGTTCCCTCATGTCCCCTTCCAAGCAACCCTCTCCTTACCCCGAGGCACCTACTCTGCTGAGTTCTACCCCCATAGATTAGTGTGCCTGTTCTAGAACTTCACGTAAATAGAAACCTACTGCAGCTTTTTTCACTCAACATTTTATCTGTGAGACTCATCATGTTGTGTATGTCAATATTCATTCCTTTTTTGTTGCGGAAGAGTATTTCACTTTTTTTTAAATATAAAATTTATTGTCAAATTGATTTCCATACAACACCCAGTGCTCATCCCAAAAGGTGCCCTCCTCAATACCCATCACCCACCCTTCCCTCCCTCCCACCCCCCATCAACCCTCAGTTTGTTCTCAATTTTTAACACTCTCTTATGCTTTGGCTCTCTCGCACTCTAACCTCTTTTTTTTTTTTTTTACCTTCCCCTCCCCCATGGGTTTCTGCTAAGTTTCTCAGAATCCACATAAGAGTGAAACCATAGGGTATCTGTCTTTCTCTGTATGGCTTATTTCACTTAGCATCACTCTCCAGTTCCATCCACGTTGCTACAAAGGGCCGTATTTCGTTCTTTCTCATTGCCACGTAGTATTCCATTGTGTATATAAACCACAATTTCTTTATCCATTCATCAGTTGATGGACATTTAGGCTCTTTCCATAATTTGGCTATTGTTGAGAGTGCTGCTATGAACATTGGGGTACAAGTGCCCCTATGCATCAGCACTCCTGTATCCCTTGGGTAAATTCCTAGCAGTGCTACTGCTGGGTCATAGCGTAGGTCTATTTTTAATTTTTTGAGGAACCTCCACACTTTTCCAGAGTGGCTGCACCAGTTTGCATTCCCGCCAACAGTGCAAGAGGGTTCCCGTTTCTCCACATCCTCTCCAGCATCTATAGTCTCCTGTTTTGTTCATTTTGGCCACTCTGACTGGCATGAGGTGATATCTGAGTGTGGTTTTGATTTGTATTTCCCTGATGAGGAGCAACGTTGAGCATCTTTTCACGTGCCTGTTGGCCATCTGGATGTCTTCTTTAGAGAAATGTCTATTCATCTTTTCTGCCCATTTCTTCACTGGATTATTTGTTTTTCGGGTGTGGAGTTTGGTGAACTCTTTATAGATTTTGGATACTAGCCCTTTGTCCAATATGTCATTTGCAAATATCTTTTCCCATTTTGTCAATTGCATTTTAGTTTTGTTGTTTCCTTTGCTGTGCAGAAGCTTTCTTATCTTCATGAGGTCCCAGTAGTTCATTTTTGCTTTTAATTCCCTTGCCCTTGGGGATATGTCAAGTAAGAAATTGCTGCAGCTGAGGTCAGAGAGGTTTTTTCCTACTTTCTCCTCTAGGGTTTTGATGGTTTCCTGTCTCAACATTCAGGTCCTTTATCCATTTTGAGTTTGTTTTTGTGAATGGTGTAAGAAAGTGGTCTAGTTTTATCCTTCTGCATGTTGCTGTCCAGTTCTCCCAGCACCATTTGTTAAAGAGACTGTCTTTTTTCCATTGGATATTCTTTCCTGCTTTGTCAAAGATGAGTTGGTCATCCGTTTGTGGGTCTAGTTCTGGGGTTTCTATTCTATTCCATTGGTCTATGTGTCAGTTTTTGTGCCAATACCATGCTGTCTTGATGATTACAGCTTTGTAGTAGAGGCTAAAGTCTGGGATTTGATGCCTCCTGCTTTGGTCTTCTTCAAAATTACTTTGGCTATTCGGGGGGTTTTGTGGTTCCATATGAATTTTAGGATTGCTTGTTCTAGCTTCAAGAAGAATGCTGGTGCAGTTTTGATTGGGATTGCATTGAATGTGTACATCGCTTTGGGTAGTATTGACATTTTAACAGTATTTATTCTTCCAATCCATGAGCACAGAATGTTTTTCCATTTCTTTATATCTTCTTCGGTTTCCTTCATAAGCTTTCTATAGTTTTCAGCATACAGATCTTTTACATCTTTGGTTAAGTTTATTCCTAGGTATTTTATGCTTCTTGGTGCAATTGTGAATGGGATTAGTTTCTTTATTTGTCTTTCCGTTGCTTCATTATTAGTGTATAAGAATACAACTGATTTCTGTACATTGATTTTGTATCCTGCGACTTTGCTGAATTCATGTATCAGTTCTAGCAGACTTTTGGTGGAGTCTATTGGATTTTCCATGTATAATATGTCATCTGCAAAAAGTGAAAGCTTAACTTCTAAATATTTTACTTCTTTTATTTATTTATTTTTTAAGTCTTTCCCTGTCTCTCCTCTTTCTTTAAAAGCATCTCCTCCTTCCCCATGTTGCTTTCAAGGGCATTACGAGTTTTCTCCATTAAAAGCCAGATAATCTCTCACTAGAGGCAAGAATGCACCAAGTATTCAGTGATGAATCTTCATGGGATAGAGGACAGAAAGGCGACACAAAAACACATAGGTTAATATTCCAACAAATTAGCCTGCCACCTAGTCATCCCCAGAAGAGGCGATGAGGGTCTGAGTTTGAGCGGAACATGGAAACAGGATGGAGAAAGCTGGTGTGGAGGCATCATCCATGGAGATTGGTACCTCATGAGACCTGGAAGGACAGGGCTGAGCAGTTTAGCCTGGGTGACCAACATGACCGGTTTGAGGATAAGGGTGGGTGTTGGTGCCAATAGCAGAGATAGGAGTAGAACAGGTCTAGGATGGAAAATGGTGAGTTAGTTTGGTACCTGTTGATTTTGAAGAGGATATGGAAGATAACAATGGAACTGCCCAGGAGGTGGGTGAAAGTAGAGATATCTAGCTCAATAGCACCTTCAGGACTGAGGGTGAATGAAGATCAAGGAGGTGAGTGTTGAAATCTGAACCAGGAAAGTTTAAGGAGATAAATAGCAAGAACAGAGCTTTAGAGGATGCCATGCAGAGGGCTCAAGGAAGAGGAGTCAAAGGGAGAAGGAGTCATGGCAAAGGTATTAGGGCGAGAATGTAGGGAAATGGAGGGTCTTGGGAACCAGGAGAACAAAGGAGAGGGAAATAGCTGGCAGAAATGCCAAAGCTGTAGATAGCTGACCAATATGAAGACGGCATTATTGGTCATTAAATTTCCCAACTGGAAGCTCACTGCTGGCTTTTGAAGGACCACCTTAAGAAGAAAAATGTCCACGGGTGGGGCGCCTGGGTGGCTCAATCAGTTAAGTGTCTGACTTAGGCTCAGGTCGTGATCTCACTGTTCATGAGTTCGAGCCCCATGTTGGGCTCACTGCTGTAAGTAAAGGCCTGCTTCAGATCCTCTGTTTCCCGCTCCCTCTGCCCCTACACCACCCCCCCCCCACCATCTCAAAAGTAAACATTTCTGAAAAGAGAAATGGGGGTTGAAGCAGGTTGCAAGGATCTGTGGAGTAAGAGTGGGTACTGAGAGAGACAATAATTATAAATAGCTTTTTTCAAGAAATGTGTACTCAGAAGAGTAACAAGGAGCTCCGAGGTAGGAGGGGGCTGGGAGTAAGGCTGGAAGACAGGACACATGGTTTATTTCTCTGGGAAGCATTGAGCATGCCCATGGCCTGGGCAAAGGAGGCAGGAGAGAGTGTGTCTAACTTAGCTTCCTGGAAGAGGTAAGAGACGATGGGGTGGGAAGTGCCAAGGAGCGGGTGAGCTGTGAAGAGTGATGGGTTAGTCCTCTTTCCCAAAAGCAGTAGAGGAGAGGATGGGTGAGACCTTCCTGGGTGAGGATGGGGCATCCCAGCTGTGGTGGCTTCTCAGCATGGCATGCTCTTTAAGAGATTTTCTATTCTATTTACTCTCTGTAAGTGAAGTTTATAAAATATCTTCTTTGGGGTTCAGGAGGTTGGATTTCAAAGCAGTGCATATAGAGGAGACCTCTTCCTTCCAACTGTTCAAGGCTAGATGGTAGAGATCACTCTCCCAAGAGACAATCTGTAGTCTCTATTGTATTGTGGCAGGTGGTAGCAAACTCTAGGTTAGGAACCCAACTGTGATGTATTAGCAAGAGACACTGGGCAAACGTCCTCTGATCAGATTAATCAGGTACAGAACTACCCAGCATAAACAGTTGAGAGTAGCATTGGCTGGGGAGGCTGGCAAGGCAAACCTGGGACATACTTAGAAGCACTGCTTACTTGCCTTCCTAGAATCCTATCTGCAGCACAACAGGGGCTCCCAGAAGATTGGATGAACTTCACTGTGAGTATACATTTTGTTGATACTGTGAGCATACAGTTTGTTCAGGCTAGGATGACTCTGTAACTCCTTGAGTGCACATCAGGTGGGGGTACAGCGAGACCTTTATACTTGAGTGCCAGGATCCTGGTTGCGTGCTGGAGGGTTGAAGTTGCTAGAAATCTGGCTATGTCTCTAAAAGGATGCTATGTTTTTTGAAACCCCTAGCAAGTGTTCTCAGTATGGGTACTGTAAAAGGCCCAAAGATACACAGGTTGAAATACATAAATATGTTTGTTGACCTTCTAGGTGGAGGACACTGGTCCAAGTTGCTGCACTCATTCATATTGCACTGGCTTCTTTATCTGGGATCACAGATTTATCACTGATCCCTTGAGAAGAAAAAAAAAAAAAAAAAGGCACCTCCCACCTCCCTTCCCAAACCTGTGGATCCTAAGACTTTTTTCAGTTCCTTCTCTTACTGTGGCCTAAGCTCAAACTACTTGTGGTTGGTGTTATAGGTGTCAACAGACAAAAGAATAAACAACGTATGTAGGAGGCTATCTTTCTGGAAGATTTCTGTCTTCAAGGACACTACTTTTTCCAAATGTTTGGAAATCAATTCCTAAATTCTATCAGTGCACAGTGAGTGAGGGTAGTTCGGAAAGTGGAGGCCATATACAGTTCGTCTCTTTCCAGCTCCCACCTTCCTTCTCTCCTCCCCTGGCCCCGCCCCCCAACCACGCCCCTGGGCTTCTTTGCATGTAAACTCTGTCTGCCTGGAGATGGATGTGGCACAGAGCTAAGCCCCTGTAAGATGTGCTCCAGGCCGCGGGAAACACATACTCTATGACAGATGGCGGCAAATTAAGCTGGCAATTGAAAAAGCCAGAGCGTTTCCAGGACCTCTGTTAGAGGAGTGATTCCAGAGGGGGAGAGGCAGAGAAGACAAATTGCTGGAAAGTGGCCAGAACCATTTGGTGCTCGACATTAATTTGGTCAGTAAACAATTCCGGAACACCTAGATAGAAGAAGCTATTCTGGATTCCATAGGCACACACGAAGATCGGAGAGACCAACATTTCGTATTTGGAAGATGGACAGCACACAGAGAGGTGCATGGACAATTCTAGGCTGGCAGAAGTCTGAACAAGGGCTTGTGTAAGGGTGAGCTGAACATTATAGCCACCACACAATCATATGCTATTGAAAGTTGTTAAGTCAGGCCTGGATGCTGTGAAGAGGGTGGGAGAAACAAAATTCTGGCGCTGGAAGGGACACCAGGCCCTCAATTTAAAGATGGCAAAACTGGGGCGCCTGGGTGGCTCAGTCAGTTAAGCGTCCAACTTTGGCTCAGGTCATGATTGCATGGTCCGTGGGTTTGATCCCCGCATTGGGCTCTGTGCTGACAGCTCACAGCCTGGAGCCTGCTTCGAGTCTGTGTCTCCCTCTCTCTCTGCCCATCCCCCACTCAAGCTCTGTCTCTCTCTCTCAAAATAAACATGAAAAAAAAATTAAAGATGATAAAACTGAAGCTCCTCTGCAAGATGAAGTGGTTTATTCAAGGTCGGGGTCACTCAGTTATTTGGAACTCAGTGATTAATAGTACTACTCTTAGTAGTACTAGTAATACAACTAACAATAGTACTAATACTGTTATGTACTAATAATAGTACTGACATGGTTATTATGTGCCAGCCACTAATCTAGGTGCTTTAGGTGTATTAACTAATCTAACACAGCAGGTTATGCTATTTTCACATCCTAAATAGTATTTTCATATGTAGAAAAACTGAGGCAGAAGGGTACAGGTACCTTGCCCAAAGTCCAGCCAGTAAGTGATGGAACTGAGACTCACACCCTGCAGTCAGGCTCCAGTTCTTGTGCTCTTAATTGCTGAGATCCTCATGGCCCCTCAGGTCTGTGACTCCTGGTCCAGCGCTCCTTGTCCTTGGACTGGGCATGTCAGTGAGGTGAGGTGACACTGAATGAGGGAGTGACATGACAAAAGTGATGTTTAAGGATGACCAGTGTGGCTTCAATAGCCAGGGTAGACTAGAGAAGAAATAGAGAAGGGAGAGCAGGTAGAAGATTGTCTAAATACAGTTGTGATGAATGTTTGGACCATGACAGGAATAGAGAAGCTTACATTAGACAGGAATGATTGGCTAGCAGTCATTTACCCCATAGTATAAATCAGTCTGTCCTGTTTCTTACCCTAGAAAACAAAACTCTGACTGCAGAAGAAAGGAATAGAGAGAGGCTACAGTGAAGGGAAGGGACAAAGGAACAAAAGTGGAAATAGAACAGATACTGATGACTTCACGGTATTCCTCACAGAGGTCCTGGCCTTTGGGGATGGTTTTAACTTACTTCAGGTAACTGCCAAAGTCCATTGCTTCTAAATGTTAAGAACGAAGACAACAAGAATGATGCCATCTCTTAGTGGGAATGAGACTTTAACAAGTAGGTAAAGATTGTATTAGGAGCCCAGCCTATTTTTACAGATTGGGGACTCCCTTAGGGAAAGACTTGTCTCACCACTGCTAGGGGGCTGGTCAGCAGACATTCAGCTGCAGAGAGCCTCCTTGTCCAAGGGCCTGGCCTTTGCTAGGCAACCCACGTCCAGTGACTGAACAATGCAAGGATATAAAGACCAGGACAGAATCTCAGAGGAAGGGGCCATAAGAAGCTGGGGAGAGGACCCCATAAAGGGTCACTGACTGTGTGAATGTGTTCATGGAATGAGGTATGACTAGATTTCTCAAGATACAGCCCTCATAGATAAATTTCCACGATAAAGGGAAGCAAGAACTATACTTTGAAAAGAAGAGAACAGAAAATAAATAGCTGTTTGGAATAATGGTAAACTGGACGGAGAAGGCCGGAAAACAGAGGAGACTCTTCTAGATGCTTCTGATTGGTTCTAAGAATACTGTGTGTACGTGGAGTCAAACGTTTAGGGAACCGGCCCATATTTGAATGTGAAGGTCTCATTCCGTCTCGGAGTAATATTGCCATTGGCATGCTCCACACAAGCTGCCCTCAGATGCTCCTTTTCAAACGCAGGACGTGAGCAGTTTCCCAAATATCCACCAGATGGTACCTTCCTACCAGAAATTAGGTTGCAGGTTGTGGAAATCCGCGTTGTTTTTCCACCCCGCCACCGACAAGCCGCAGAATCAGATGCCTGCCCCTGGCTGCCACAAGAGGAACAGAAGCTGATAGGAACAAATCTCGGGGTGGGAGCCGTAAAGGGTGGGGGTGGGGGCGGTTACCTTGTTCTTATTTTCAAGAATATGGGGCAGAACTCGAGGCGTCCTTTTTGGTGGTGGGGAGAGCCACGTGCAGGTATGTGGAATCAAGTCATAGAGAAGTCTCTGAGGGAGCAAAGGACTGTGAGTTTAGCCCCTGAGTGGGCCTGGTCGTAAAAGTCCTCAAAGATGCCTTTGTGCTGTCACTCTGGAGTCAAAGCGCTGCTGGTGCTTTGAAATGGTAACCAGTTGCCCGGAAAAGAAAGCCTTTGTTGGAGAGACTTCCTTATTGTTCAACAGTTTGGGTTCCAAGGCCTGAGCTGTGGTCTCCCCAGGTTGCTCAGCGTCCTTGGACGGAGAAGGCACCTGATGTTTACTGCGGAGCCACCACTGTCTCCTGGGTTCTCTGGTACTTTCCGGCTCTTAACACTGAAAGTAAGGCGCACTGGGGTTGGGGATCCTGGCTGACTGGACTGCACACACCAGAGGGCGAGGCCAGACCTTTATACACTCAGTGAGCTGGGTGCTTCGGGGAAGTGCAGTTCTACTTTCAAATAATGAATAATTTTGTTGCTGATGTTTTCTTACCAGATTCCCTGGTCCCTTTAGCCAGTGAGACTTACATCAGCAAAGACAAAGTTCTGTTAGAAAGGGGTCTTCTCTTGGTTTCTGAGGAGCTTGGGAAGTTTAGGCCTTAGCCAATAGATTTGGGAGAAGATGTGGTAAATAAGTACAGTTTTCCCAGGTTGCGGAGAGAGGAGACAGTGGCTGCGGTGACGAGAGATTGGGCCTCTGAGCAGGGAGACACATTTACTCTCATCTCCCTTCTGCCAAACTCCCCAAGGGTAAGGAGGGCTTGTGTGCGCTCACAGTGAGGGCCCTGAGGCCCCTTTGGCTGGGGTAGAGCACAGGGGGGGGTGTAAAGACCTCAGGGAAGAGAGGGTTGTATCCTGGCCCCAGAGCAGAGGGCCAGAGAGTTCCGGGGGCCTAGGAGAGGCACAGGGCCAGCAGGGGAAATCCGTGGGCTTGCAGTCACCTCTCAGGGAGTGCACGGAGGTGCCTCAGTGACAAAGAGGCATGGAAGGATTCTGTCCTAGAGCCTCAGGAAGGAGTCTGGCCCAGCTGACACCTCAGCTTCAGACCTGCAGCCTCCACAACTGTGGCAGGATAAACATCTGTCATTTTAAGCCCCCCAGTTTGTAGCGCTTTGCTTTGGCAGCCCCAGCCAGCTCTCCCAAAGGCAGCGAGGATGAAGGAGAGGCAGTTAGCGTGGTCCCCCCTGCCAAGCAGGGAAGGGGAGAGGTGCTGTAGATGCTGGGCACAGAAACTGCCGCTGAGCGCTGGTGGGCCCGCTGGGACCGGGACATGTAGAGCGGGAGCCCGGACTGCGGGAGATGACATTTCCAACATCAGGAAAAATGAGGCTTGCGACAGAAACTGGGTAAGGTAAAAGTAACCATTACTATTAAACTTTTCTTACTGCTTGGCTTTGTGTGCTAAAATTGGCTGCTCAAGTCACTGAGTCCCAAGGCCACAGAGGGTTCCGTTATGGCCGTGGGGTTGAAGCTACCCTGCCTGCCTAAGCCTTCCTGTCATTCATTAGTGTTCGTTTTCCCTGGCTGACATTATGGCCAAACTGGACCGGGCCCCGTGCTCCAAGCACAGCCCTGTACTTCCTACCCAGGCCCTTGGATCACTCTGTACCTTTGCTGTTTCCCGTCTAAGTCGTACCTGTTATTTCAGGCCCAGCGCAGGAAGGCTTTCCAAGTCTCCCAAACACGTCGTCATCTCCTTTTCAACTCTGGCATTTGTTTTGAAGTATTCTTTTTAAAGTTTATTTACTTATTTTGAGAGAGAGAAAGAGCATGAGTGGGGAAGGTGCAGAGAAGGAGAGAGAGAGAGATTGAGAGAGAACCCCAAGCAGTCTCCATGCTGTCAGCGCAGAGCCCAACCCCAGGCTCGAACCCACAAAGTGTGAGATCACGACCTGAGTGGAGATCAAGAGTTGGATGCTTTACCGACTAAGCCACCCAGGCGCCGCTGTTTTGTTCTTTCTGATGTGTCTCATACTCATTGTGTCTCATACTTCTTTGTATCCCCATAACACGAGCATAATCAGCCCCTGCCGTGGCAGGTCTCAGCGCAGGCTCGCTGGTTTGTTTGGTACAATCATTGCTAAAAATGCTACTGTATCCCACAATGCACTATGGGCAGTACATCTTGGTTTGTGACTGAAGCGCCCTTTATGAGCTGGGGCATTGTCTCTTGCCTGGGCTGCACTGGTCCAACGGACAGAAGGCTCTGTCATCAGGACCGTTAGTGCTTACTTATGGGTGTGACTGAAACGATTTTCCAAAAAGGTGAAGGAAGAATAAGCACTGGGGCCACTCTGTCCGAGGAACTGGTCTACCTGCATTGGGGTGGCTCTTGTAGCCGCTCCAATAAAGCAGAGTGGGATCTGCAAGTCCCTTGGGTGGCCTGATTTTTATCACCACGCTGACTGCCTTTCCCTCTTTTCGTATCTCCCCCTGCAGCCAAAAACACCTGCGTTCTGGAATCAGAGATAAGACATGTGAGGCAAGTTTTCTGGGAGGGAAAAGGAGTGATTTAAATTCTCACTGATGTCTAAGCTGCTGATAGATTCTGTCCCCGAAACAGGTTTCAACTTAGAGGAGGAGGCTGGACAGGGAGAGAGCAGGAGGGCGCTGAGCTGGCCCATTGACCACAAAGGAAAGAGCAATGGGTGGCAGGAAAGAAGGCCTGGGGGACCCAAAGGTGCAGTTCATCTGCTGCTCCCCTATTTTTGTCATGGGCCCCATCTGATTCTAACATTCAACACTAAGGCATCTCCTAATCGTTGATTGCACAAACCTAAACAGTCATTTACTGCAAGCATTCTGGAACAGGAGAAGGTTGCCGTTATTTATTTGGTTAAATAAGAATGTAAAACATAAGCAAATAGAACAAAAATCCTACCACATAAAAGAAAGGATGTTTTAATGGTAAAAAATTGGGAAAGAAAATCTCAGATAAAGGACAGCACTTTAAATGGATGAATATAGATTTATAGGAAAAAATGTCTATTTCCTTTTTCTGTGGGCCCAAGAAAATGCTGGCAGAGCCTGCGCTCTCCCCTACCACCTGGTTTATGGGAATCACATCCACCCGGATTCTGAACTCCCACCACAGTTTCTAGTTCATGACCCTGTGCTGCCCCCTGGTGGCCAAAAGGAGTTGCTCTAGCGGCTAAAGAGGGTCTCAAAATATTGGGCCTCCTAGCATCTATGTTTATTTAACACCCACCATGTGCTAAGGGTGAGGACACATAGAAATGAGGGATCCCTTGCTATCAAGGAGCTTTCCTATAACACTGATGTGTCAAACAAAAGTTAGCAAACATGTTTGGGTTTTGGCTTTGAAATCAACTCGCAACCACCATTCCCCTGCCTGTCAGAGGCCCAGGCGGGCCGCTGACATCAGCATTATGGAATGCAGGTAGTCTCTCAGCGTTAGAGCAGGCCTGTGACTTGGGTCCAGGTGCCACCTAGAGCTTTATCTCCAGCCTTGCCCTGAGCCGGGGCTTGTGGGGACTGATGAAGCTGGTAGGTGGTGGCGTAGAGCAGACCTGGCCCTACCGATTCCCCACAGGGTGTTTCTGCTCTCAGCTCTTCCTACTTACTTGGCCACCCCTCGGTCAGGCAGGCCTGCTTTTGCATGAAGTCCTTCCATGCCTACCCTAAATCCACAATGACCTCTATGACCTCAAGACTACTGTCTACCATCATTTTCTCTTACTTTATTTTTCAAGTAGGTAAGAAATTCCCTGATGGTTGAGGCTCTGTTTTAACAGTTTTCTATCCATCTCCCCTTCTCATATTACCTCCAGAAGCTCTCAGTTTTCTCTCTTATTATGCAGAGAAGCTGCCTACTCCTTTCACATATTAGGGCTATGCTTAGGCCTCACCAAAATATTTTCTTATCAAAAATGGGAAGTAGTTAAGTCAGTTTAGGCTAAGTTATTTGGCTGCAACAAACAAGTCGCAAGTCCACATGGCCTAGAATAACAAAGGTTTAATTCTTCCTAATGCTACATGGCCCATGGGGATCGCTTTGGGGGGTGGGGTTGCCAGAAGTAGGAAGGAAAACTTCAAGACACCCTCAAATACTCAATAATTTTATTTTTAGCATTCATATGCCCCCCAAAATGCATACTAAAATTATGATTCTTATTATTTTCTGAACTTCAAATTTAATTGGAAATCCTATAATTTATCTGGCATCTGCTTTACGACCTCATTCTGGACCCAGATTAATGGTGCCTCTACTATCTTTTTTTTTTTTTTAACTTTTTTTTTTTTTAACGTTTATTTATTTTTGGGACAGAAAGAGACAGAGCATGAACAGGGGAGGGGCAGAGAGAGAGGGAGAATCGGAAACAGGCTCCAGGCTCTGAGCCATCAGCCCAGAGCTTGACGCGGGGCTTGAACTCACGGACCTCGAGATCGTGACCTGGCTGAAGTCGGACGCTTAACGGACTGCGCCACCCAGGCGCCCCATCTACTATCTTAAACATCACAGAAAGAAAGGGGACGTGGCCATTTACACACTGGCTCTCAAAGTTTTCTTTTGGAATATACAAACATTTCCAATGACATTATTATTATTATTATTATTATTACTATTACTATTATTGGTCAAAGTGAGTCATTTTGTCTTTCCCAACCTCAAATGGGTGAGGAAGGGCAATCCTGTTATGTGCACAGAATGAGAGAACTCCAGGCTATTTGTGAAAAGTTCAAATCCCTGCCCTAGTTACGTATTCTGGTAAGAGCTACTAAGAAAATACTACATTCTCCATCTCATTACGATAAATTATATCAACTGTAATATTTATCCTTGTGATTTCTATCTAATGGCTTCCTATTGATTTCTAGTAAGCAGAGAAAGCTTTTCTTACCCATTTAAATATGGGGAGATAACTAAATGCTCCCTGTCAACTTTTCTTCTCTGCATTAAACACCTTCCCATGCACCCCACCCCCCCTACTTTCTTCCTATGATGTAACTTCCAACCCTTTACCATCTGGTCACTATCTACTTGGTTATATCTGACTGTTATGTGAATGTGATGGGAAAAAAATAGAAAAGGGGGTTTCTTTTAGGGATAAGTCAAAGATGACTGTTTGTGTAACCCTTTATTTTTGTTCACTGGCACCACCTACAAAAGAGCAGCAGTTTTTCAACCCTCGGCAACAACAGAATCACCTGCAGAAACAAAGTGGTGAGGTCCAGGCTTCTCCACCAGCGACTCTGATTCAACTGGCCTTGCCTGGGCCTGGGTATCTGTACTGTTTTCCAGTTTTGTTATCTATAGCTACATAACAAACCAACCCCAAATTGAGGAACTTAAAGCAAAAATAGTCATTTTACTATTATCTTTCCTGGTCCTGGAGGCCAACTACAATCAAATATATAAAAAACAAATGAACATTTTAAGAGAATTTTATGGGCAAACAAAAGCCACCAGCTTGGAGTAAAAGAGACTGAACCCATTTGGTATTTAAAGCAAACTTTGGCTCCCCCAATATTTTATAGGTAGGGGGGAGGCTGAGGGCTCTGCTTAGCACCCAAGGAGACCATATTCCTTTTTAGATTAGGCAAAGGAGGATTGTGAAAAAGTGGACCTCTCAGTGGACAGAACCAAGGACCACGGAGAAGAGTGGACTGGGGAATTTCTGTTGAGGAAAAGAATCGGGGTGGTAAATGTGCCCCACCCTTAGGACAAGGGGCTGCTCACCATACCTGCCCAGTGGGACTTTAGACTTACTGGGGGGGGGGGGGGGGAGGTCAGTGACTGGTAAATGACTTCCCATGCATCCACTTCCCAATGGGAGTGTTTATTGTGTCCCTGTCCCTAACTGCATATTGAGTTTGTGTGTGGGGGCAAGTGACTTAATTTTTCAGGTGTCCCCCATCTAAAGGAGGTAGGCACATCCAAACCTTCTATAGCGGTGCTTGTGCCTTATGCACCAGTCCTGAACTTTGAGCTCAGAGCAGCACCTGCAGGGTAATTGGGGGTTGTCTCCCTTGGGGAGGGATAAGTGTCCTCTTAGATGGGCAGGGGAGGGAAATGCGTGTTTGGTGTGCAGAGTACAGACTATGGTGGATTATGTTAATATTTACCAAATATTGTGGCACCTTTCTCTGCAGGGCCTCTCCCTGCGATGGGAGGGCTCTACATCCTGGTCCTTTTGTGTTCAGTGTTACATTTGACTTGCTTTGACCAATGACATGTGAGTGTCAGAGGTGACAGGAGCCACTTTTGAGCAGAAGGGTTAAGAATCATGGTGTTAACCTTTCCCTCTGCTATGACACCTGACAATGTTCCAGATAGAAGCTGCTTTCCCATTCGCTGTGCTGGAATAAAGATGGCACAGAACAAAGCCACAGCCAGCCCATAATGAATGAAGCATATGAAAAATTAAACTTATGTTGTAAGACCCTGGATGACAATATTAATGGAGAGGGCTTGGCACCCTGACAGCCCTTAGGAGCCTTGGGTCCCTCTTGCATGATGGCTACCAGCAGCAAAGGGACATAGCCTTTCAACCGCCCAATTTTCTTGTCCTCTCTGAGGAAGACTCATTCCCTTCACACTGATGCCTGCCATCAACAGTAGGTGATAGAGAGCCTCCTGGAGAGTGCCAGTCTCCAGAGAGCCTCCTGTTGACAGTTTTCATCTCTGTAGAGCAGCGAATGTGGGAAGATCTTTGGTATTCTAGGTTCTGGGCTAATGAAAGCTTGCTGGACGTAGTCAGGTATTTCAAGATGGTGGCCATTCAGAGGGTCCTTTGGTCCTTACTTGCTGGGGTTTTCTGTTGCCCTGGTGACATCTCAGTCAGTCTTGGCTTTCTCATTACATGATGAAGACATTGGTGGTGACAATGGAAAGGATGAGAAGATGAAAGAGGTCATACCATACCTGGTTCTATGCAGCAGAACTGAGGCTCAAGTATTGAGGTAAATTCAAGATACTTGTCTCCTGAAATCTGGACCAGCCTTAATCATCCAATAGAACCAGCAGACCAATAGAATGTGGCCAAAACAACAGTGCCTGCCTTTCAAAGCTATGTCGGAAGAAGCCTTGCAGCTCCTGCATTGGTCTCTTAGAAAACTCCCTCAAGACTCCAACTTACTGTGTAAGAATTGTGGTTACCCTGAGACCACCATGCTGTCATAGTTGTATCAAGTGCTCCAGTTGATAGTCCAGCTGAGCTGAGCCTTCCAGCCATTCTTGCCAAGGCCCCCAAAATATGAGTGAAACTGTCTTAGACTCTCAGTCCAGTATCCTCACCATCCAAATATCACAGATTGACTTCAGTTAATGCCATGTGGAACTGAAAGGTCTTCCAGCTAAATTTGGCCTGAATTCCAGACCCACAAAGTCATGAGATATAATAAAATGGTGTTATCTTAAGACATGAAAATAATGGAACATGTACATATGCACTTAATACTCAGTCCTGGGTGCCTGGTTTTCCTTTTCTCTTAACATGGCTCCTTCTTATTGCATGCCTGGCTGCTCTAACCAGATTTCATGAGTTGGGAGGTATTAGCCTGGGACCTCCACCTTCAACAAGGATGGTCCAGTTAAACTCTTCATTCAAACAGGGTTTGAGATATGCTGAGGGTCCAATTTTGTTCTCAGCTCAAGTCCAACAAGTAATCAATCTAGTGCTTAGTGAGGAACTCCATAGGGAGAGAACTATGCTGGATGGTTAGGTAAGAGGTCTTGCTACATAAGGTAAAACAGCTCACTACGGTTTAACACTCACATGCTTAATTAATTGTGTTTCTTACAGTTAACATTGTGAGGTAGGCATTATTTTATAACATAAACAAGTGAATTGAGGTCAGGCTGTACAACAGTAAGCTCCAGAAATGAGTTTTGGACACCTAGCAGGCTTATCCACTAACCAGGCTACCTTGGATGTTAAAGCCTTAAGAGACAGATGCAAACCTTCATTTTACAAATGAGAAGCTTGAGGACCAGGAAGATGGAGTAGTATTGCAGCTGTGTTCTATCACTAATGGGGAATTCTCTAGCCAATACAACTCCATCCTGGCCCTAAAGGGTCTCTAGAGTATAGGCCAAAACCATGTTGAGGAAGTGTCTTTAGAACTGTTGCTTTAGAGACGGAGGTAGAGGAGATGATGTCTGTACTGCCCTGTCTTATATATTCCCAGAGAATGCAAGCCTCTGGTTAGCCTCCTGTTTAGCTCCTGGCTGAGATGTGGGGGCTTTAAGGTGCCTGATGAACAGTTTGCAGGCCCAAAGCGTTGGATTCGTAGTATGAGCTTTCCTCTGGAGAAAGCATCCCCGCATGAAACCATTCATCCCGGTGGTCTGGGATAAGTCACAGAGATAGTTACATTTTTGCTTTAGAGCATGGAAAAACCAAGAAATAATAAGTCAGTGGGGCTGTTTGTGAATTGGAAGTTACTCAAAAGACCATTCCTGGCTTGTCCTGGATCTCTTGGTTTGCTGGGATGGCAAGATCCAAGCCAGTATCCATCAGCCACAGTGGGAACTGTTTAGAGGCTAGTGGGGCACACGAAATTTTTACAAAGAGAACAGGTACCCAGAGTAACTTGGATAAGGAGAAGTCCACAAATGGGGTGTGTAACTCTGAGTTGAAGTCTCTCTGGAGATTAAGTATTTATGAAGCACTTTGTACCCACAAAGTGAATTTCAGTAATTTATTATCTAAACTCACAATATCACAATAACATGTAAGTATTTGTATTATGGCTAATGACCCTAACTTGAACTATTGCCTGTAAGACAGGGGATATTTTCATGCACTTGGGACCTGTTTTTAATGCCATTTTGAAGCAAGATCAGGAATTTTTGAACTCATACCTGAGTCTTAATCCAGACCCGTCATTACCATGCAAGCCTATAATTCTCACCCATGGCACTTCTGTGCTGGCTCCCCTGTTGTCAGTCAGCAGCGAAAGGTGAATTTTTTTCATATGAATCCCTGACAACTCTTTCCTCTTTATTCCACAGCGCTGTGATTTGCCTTTGTGCAGCCCTTTGTGTTGTGAGATGACCAGATGACATATTCATATGTTGATGATTTTGAATGTGTGCATGGCTGAGAAGATCATACCAATTAATTTTCATGCAGAAGTCAAGGTGAGAACTGCTTTGGATTGTGGCAGTTGAAACTGAAAAACTAGGGGCTGATTATGGCTTTTTCTGAAATCACCAAGAAGCCTCCAAGAAGCAATAGTTATATCTTATTTCTCATCTGACTCTTCAAATGACCCCATTCACAAAAGGGCTTCTCTACTTAATCTACCCTATCTCTCCAATTGTCTAAAATCCTACTTCACTTTTTAGCTGGAATTAAGGGCCACAGGCTCTAAAAGGAATTTTATAGATCATTTGGTCCATCTTATTTTACTGATGAGGAAAAAAACAAGATTCTAGGACGAAGACTAGCATCCATGTATTCCAAGTCTGCCTTCCATACCCTGTTTCAGAATCATGTGATGTTTGATGTTGCTAAATGGAATGCTTTTTACCTTGGCCTTTTCTATACCCCCCAGCATGCCTTGCACAGGGCTTGTCCATAGCCAATCAGCCGTTGACTGTTAATGGCCACCTGGAGTGCTGTGCTGAGGATCAGATCTTCTCATGGCTGGCCCTGTCTCATTGGTCAAGTTTCTCCCAAATGGTGACTGCTACAGAGAGGACATTAACCACCCTAGCTAAAGTGACATCCCTCCCCCACACTCTAGGCCATACTCTAGCTCCTTTCCTTGCTTAACTGTCTTTCTAGCACCTCTCATTATCTGAAATGATCTTTCTTTCCTGTGTGTTGTCTCTTCTTCTAGAATGTGAGCTCCAAGAGGACAAGGACTTTATCTCTCTTATCCATTATGATGTCTCTGTGCTTATTAGAGAGCTGACATGTAGGAAAAAACTCAATAAATAAATAAATAAAAATGTGGAATTGATGGCCCCGTGCTGTAACTGTTAAGTGATATCTGCCATGGCCAATGGATAGACAAGTCACTATGCCAGTGTCAAGCTTTTGTCAACATAGGGTTGGTTGCCACTGGCCAACCAGTCCTGGATGAAAAACTAGTTTCCTCCTGACATTTTCCACTTGATTCAGCTTGACTAGTCATTAGGTATTCTAGAAACAGGAATTTCCCTTAATCACCAATTAAGAACTTAAAAGGAAAAAGACACGTTTTTCTGCTGTTATCTCCTTTCCCCAAAACTATTATATAGTATCTCGGTGCCTGGGTGGCTCAGTCAGCTAAGTGTCCAATTTTGGCTCAGGTCGTGATCTCATGGTTCATGAGTTCAAGCCCCACATCGGGCTCTCTGCTGTCAGCAGAGCCTGCTTTGGATCCTCTGTCCCCTCTCTCTCTGCCCCTTCCCCTCTTGTGCTGACATGCTCTCTCTCAAAAATAAATAAATATTTAAAAAAAGTCTTCTAGTGTCTTACTCATCACAGAACTTCTATGATATTATACAATTCTTTCCACAGGAAATATTTATTCACTAAGCACTTGTGTTTTTCAGTACCATTTTAAAAGGATTTTGACTTTCCTAAGAATCTTGAAAAGCTGCACCACAGTGCACAGTGCACACTGGTGTGACCGATTAAGACTCAAATGTACAAAGCCATGAGCAAAGTTCAGGTAAATACGCAAATTAAACTGTTCTAAAGTAAGATGAGCAGTATCCATTACCTTAGCCTTGCATATTGGCTGTTCTTATCCATCCTTTCCTGGAAGTCAATATTTGAAATAGGCTAGTAGTGTAAGGCAGAGGAGGCTTGAGAAAGATAAAAAAACACAAAGAGGGATTTAGTGCTTAAATATAGTTACAAATTCATCTTGATTTCTTTTTATCTCTTTTTAAAGAATTGTGGTATGTATGGAAACATTTGTAGCAGGTAGAGGTTTTTGGAAATTGGCTCATTTTTAACGCAATCGATACTGTTATTTTGTGTCAAAAGCAGATATGTTTCAGTGCTCTGGTAAATCTTATCTGATTTAATATTCCCTAGGACTCTGGGGTTGTATACCATCTCTACTCTCCTAAATTTGATGGTGTCAATATGACCTGACATTTAATTATTTGCATAGCCTATTTAAAATTAAAATAGCAACAGGCACTGAGTTCTTTTCAAGTTTTAATACACTCTCCCTTTAAAAATATATTTTTCATAAATTACTCTGCTGTCTGGCAGGCCATCACATTCTTCAGTTCCTGTAATAAAAGGGGAATGGTGCTATGTGGGTGTGAAATGTGAAACGTGGAGGAGAACACCATGGTTAAACAAGAGCGGACACTGATCAAGTCCATTAATCAAAGTGCCTTTTAAATCTCTGCAAGTTGAGAACTGTAGCATCCAGGGATTTGATTAAAGAGAAAATATAAAATGGCAGAAGAGGTCCAGGAGCAGCCTGGGCAGGTCACATCTCAGAGCCCCTGATTAACAGGATGTTGTTTCCAGTGGGATTTTTTCCCCCAGGGCCATTTTTTGGAGTTTATTTGCTAAGGCAAGGTGGGTTTATTTGCTAAGGAAATGTGAGTTTATTTGCTAAGGAAATGTAGGTTTATTTGCTAAGAAAAACTCCAATGTTTCCTTCTCTTGGTTATTGGAAAATCACCAAATCCATGATACAGGAGCTTGCAAATCTCCCCAGGCCAGTATCTTATGTCTCTCCATCTTTGGATTACCCCGACTCTCCAGATTTCCACGTACCACAAAAAGGTTCCTTACCCTTTTTAAAAAAAATTAATTTTAGAGAGAGAGAGAGAGAGAGGGAGAGAAAAAGAAGTGCATGCCAGTGTGTGTGCAAGCTGTCGGGAGGGGAAGAGGGAGAGAGAGAGAGAGAGAGAGAATCTTAAGGAGGCTCCACGCTCAGTGAGGAACCCGACTCAGGGTTCGATCCCCTGACCTGAGCTGAAATCAGGAGTCAGATACTCAACCGACTGAGCCACCCAGGTACCCCCAATTCCCTAACCTTTTTATTCCCCCAAGTCCAATGTTCCATATCCATGGCCGCAAGGATTCCCAAGCACTTTTGAAGCATATTTTAACCCTACAGGTAATGTTTATTATCATTGGTGCCATCTAGTCATTCTTTGATTTGTTTTTAATTTTGTTAGTCAACTCATTCGAAAATATTTATTGAACCTTTATGTCTAAGTTCAAAACTACAAGTGTGAAGAATTCTCTGGGGGTGGTGTGGGGAAGGGACTTTCTTAGGAGGGAAAGGACCCGAGAGGCTGGGAATGGGGAGACCCAGTGGGAATGAATGCATGTGCAAGGATTGGAGGAGACACAGGAAACATGGCTTGCTCCAGAATGGCAAATTTGGCAAGAGTGAGCAAGAATGAGGTGTGGAGGCATTGGCAGACAATCAGGAACCAGGTGATAAAGGATCCCTTTCCTAGGGGATAACAGAAGCCACCCCAGGTTGTTCAATGGGTGAAATGTGTTAGATTTACATGTTGGAAAAACCCGTTCCCGGGGCAACATAGACGATAGTTTTGAGTCAGGAGAGATTTGAGTAAGAGAGAAACTAGGAGCTAAGCTTTGATCTGTATGTGAAATGTCTGGAGAAGGAGGGGAGAGGAATGGGAAGAGGCAGTTCAGGACATGCTCTAGAAACCTGCAGGACCAATGTCAGTTAGGACAAATCTTGTGAGAAGGAAGACTTCAACTCAGTCCAAGGCTGCTTTTACCTTGTTTGCTCACCAAACCTTAAGTAAGCAGATGATATGCCGTTTGTGATATACTAGGAAGGTCTTCTTGTGGTTCCCTTGCTTCTACAGGGGTCCTGTATTTTGGAGGTTTTGCCAGTCCACTTCAGTGAGGTGTCCACCAGGTCAGGGAGGCCAAGGGCTGTGGCTTTCATGGCCAGCCACATCAACACCTCGAGCCACTGATAGTTCCACAAAAGAGAGGTCACCCCTATCATGTTAAGCTCTGAATTTTGAGTCTTGAGATTCTGGATTGAGCAATTTCCCATTTTCTCTGCCAGTGCTTCAGGGCCTGAACACCTCTTGTGTACCTTATGTCTTTCCATGGTCAGGGGCCACCAAGGCTTATGATACAAAGGAGTGCTTAGTCACTATGGATGAAAGGAGGAGTCTAGACCATGTGCTAGTCTTTCAGTGCAGGTAAATGGGTGGAGAGTCTTGCCATACATCTACCACAGGGGTGAACATGGTAGAAGAAGCAGGATTTGAAAATGATAGACACTTCAGGGCATGTGAGTTTGAACCATTTGTTGGACTCAGAGGAGACTGAGGTCTGGAATTGGAGTTTGGGTCTCTTGGGACATATTTGAGATTAAAAAAAAAAAAAGAAACCATCAATGTGTGTGAATGATGGAGAATGTGTAAGGCATCAGGACAGAGCCCTGGAAAACATCCATATGTAATTAGGAGAAGAAGAGTGTTATGGATTGACTGTTGTACCCCACCACCCCTCGCATTCATATTTTGAAGGCCTAACCCCAAAAGTGATGGTATTTGAAGATGGAGCCTTTGGGTGGTAATTAGTATTATATAAGGTCAGATGAGTGGGGCTTTATTATTAGTGACTTTAGAAGAAGAGGAAGAAAGAGACCTATTTCCCTGCTTACATGCATTGAGGAGGGGCCGTGTGAGGACAGAAGGTGCAAATCAGGTAGAGAGCTCTCACCAGGAACTGAATCAGCCAGCACTTTGAATTTGGACTTTTAGCCTCCAGAACCATGAGAAAGAAAGGTCTGTTGTTTAAGCCACCCAGTCTATGGTGTTTTCTTATGGCAGTCCGAGCTGACTGAGACAGGAATCTCTGGAAAAGAAAGCAAGGACTGATGGGATGCTAGAGGGAGAGATGCGGAGAGGGCTTTGTGGGGTGAGCATCAGACAGGGAGAAGCAAGGGCTGGGAAACACCTGCATTGGAGGTGTTTGGTAGGCTCTGTCAATTTATTTTGGGCTGAAATGTTGCTGTCATCCATGTGTGTATAGTATATGGCACTTGCAGGTGGAATAAACCTATTAAGAAACACTAAAGAGTGTTTCTTACTTGATTGTGCTCATTCTATCAACAAAATGTTGATTTTAATCTTACAGCTTTTTTTTCAAACTGCGGTGTTAACTATTTATTATAAGAAAAAAAGAATTTAGATTAGGATAAAGAAAAAAACACATAAAGAAATTTGTATAAAATTTCTATCTAGAGAAATTTCTTTAAAATCTCAGTTTAGTGTATGTCCCTCCTTGCCCCTTTACTCGTTTTTTTTCACTCTCTCTTTCTTAAACTTATATTATATAATATTGTAAAATATAATGGGATCATATTGCTTTGTAACCTGTCTTTTTCAACCTAATGAACTCATTACTTTCCAATAAATATTTATCCATGGAATAATTTTGTAAATGGCTGTAACCAATCTCTTATTGTTGGATATTTAGATTGCTATTATCAAAGGATAGTGTAATCACTATCTTTATAGCCAAAAATTAATTCACATTCTTAATCATTTTCTTTGGTTAACTTCTTTAAAGTGGAATTATACGGCCAAAAAAGTGTTCAGATTTTTAAGAAATTACAGCAGTGTCCACCTGTTTGTGTGCTGTATGTATGAAATATTGAAAGAATTTCTTTAAGTCAGAATGTGTTGAGAGTGGCTAATCTATCACCATTTTATTACATAGTTCACCTTGCATATTTATATAACTTGAAAACTAAAATACTTACATTGTGGTGGCAAATTTTAATTCTTTCACACTAAGAAAATGGCCAGAATCCCTAATCAGAGGGGCCAAGAGGGCAATCCCTCTTTTAGACTCTTTTGGATATTCTTCACATATTGCACTTATTGTTGTGAAATTCTTATTATTTACTTGTGTACTTGTCCAAGGTTCCATCTTAAGGTACTGAATTTATCATAACTATTTTATTTGAAAGACTTTACTGCTTGCTAGTTGCTTGCTCTCCTACTGATGAGAAATGGTTGTATGAGATGGGTCTCCTGCCTTTCTAGGTAAACGTTCTGTGTTCTGTGAGGTGCTGAGTAGTTCTAGGGCCCATGGTGGTCAAGGGAATTTAAAATTTGTTCTGTTAGGAAGATTTCCTTCTGGGTGATAGTCTGAGCTGAAAATAGATCCTTCATTGAACTGTACTGAAATGATTTCTCATGGAGGGCTTAGCACAGGTCTGTGTATACATTTCACTCCTTTAAGCAGTGGACACTTATCAAGGATGTGCTGCACGTCAGGCACCATTTGATGACACTTGTGAGCAAAAACAGACAACACCATGGAAGTACCATGGAAGCACCACCCCATGTGGGGCTTCCATTCTTGTGGGGAAATTCAGACAGAGAATAAATGAAAAATAATCAGTATAATATCACATAATTCTAAATGTCATAGTGACAGCTGAAGAGATTGACACAGTGAGTGTGGCTGGGGTAATGGTGGTGGGGCTGCATGACTGGATTGGGTGAGGACGTGAAGTTTGAGCTGAGAATTGAATAATGAGAAGGAGCCAGCCTCTGGAAGGTCTGAGGGAAGAGTGCTTAGGGAAGAACATAAGTGCAAAACTCTCCCTGGGGACCAGGTTGGTATGTTTGAGCCACAGAAAGAAGGCAAGGGTGTCTGGGGCAGAGTGAGTATACAGAAGATGGTTAGAGATGACTGGAGGAGCAGGCAGGGAGAGGTGATGTGCAGCCTTGTGGGTCATGGTAAGGAAACCAGATACTTCCTTAGTGTGTTGAAAAGCTTTCATGCATTTTAAGCAGGAGAATGACATGTCTGTTTTACATTTACAAAAAATTATAGAAAATGGATTGCCAGGTAGCAGAGAGATCTCTTGCTCTGGAGTAAATAAGGACTTTCTGGAAAGAAGTAATATTAAACTGTGTTCAATTCTTCTAAGAGGCTGAGATGAGGACAGAAAAAAATCTTTTGGACTTAGTAAGATGGCCGCTAGTAAGGACTTAGATAAGAGACTCTTCACTGCAGAGATTTGTATGGAAAACTGACAGAGTGAGTTGAAGAAAGATGCCCTGGTGAGAGAATGGGAGAGAGAAGATCTGGGCTTTGGCGTGGCCACACAGAAGTAAGGGGATCAAGGGAAATTGTACATACCGGGTGGAGTAACCTCTATACCCTTGCCTTTCTCAGTGACCAGAAACCTGGCATTCATAACTAAATGTTGAAGGCCAGGAGGTGAGAGGACATCTACCTGGATAAACTGTCTAGTGTCACATACTGATATCTATGAAGCACAGCAAAGGAGTCAGATACCCACTCCCTCACTGCTCAGTGAGCTCACCAATGAGCACGCTGTGCTCTGACACAATTAGCTTCTAGTCATGTTTTAGTGCCTTGTTTTTAAACATGAACAGAAAGTCAATAAAGAGTATATATTTAGAAGAATCTTTTATGATGAAACACAGAACAAAACAAAGAAACAGGGAAAAAAAGGACATACAGAAGTCAGACAATAGGGAAATCAGACAAAAACTTCCAAAACCTGTAATCAATACTTTCAGTGACATAAGAGATTTTACATTCATGAAAAATGATAGGGTACTCTAATAAAGGAATATTCAGAAGAAAAGGTAGAAGTTTGGAAATGTAAAATATGCTAAAAGAATTGGTGTAATAAAGTTAAGGAAATCTTTCAGAAAAAAACATAATAAAAAGATGGGGAAAAAAGCTAAAAAAAATTGATACTACTATGATAAAATAAAAACTGAAAAAAAAAATAGCCGTTTGACAAACCCAAGATTTTAAGCCGTAATGAAACAAAATTTTCCGTGCTAGATATTAAATGAAATGAAAATGAGACATATTTATTGACATAGTTATAATTAAATGGAAATTTTATATTAAAGAATATTAGTTTGTTTTTAAAACTATACTCATACAAAACACAAGACACAGAGCACGAACAGGGGAGGGACAGAGAGAGAGGGAGACACAGAATCTGAAGCAGGCTCCAGGCTCTGAGCAGTCAGCACAGAACTTGATGTGGGGCTTGAACTCACAAAGCGCAAGATCATGACCTGAGCTGAAGCTGGATGCTTAATTGACTGAACCATCCAGGTACCTCAGGGTGAACATATATTTTAATTTACCTTGGATATATATCTAGAAGTGAAATTGGTTGGTCATATTGGTCACTCTATATCTGATTGTTTGAGAAATTGCCAGATTGTTTTCTTAAGTGGATGTATCATTTTGAATTCCCAATTTGTTCATTTTTTCTCTTATTGCTTGTGTGTTTGTTGTCACATGTAAGAGTACTTTGCCAAATACCAGGTCTTGAAGATGTCCTTCTATCTTTTCTCCTGAGAGTCTTATAGTTTTAGCTCTTACATTAAGGTCTTTGATTCATTTTGTATTTATTTTTGTATATGGTGTGAGGTAAAGGTTCAGTTCCATTCTTTTGCATGTTGCTGTCCAGTTGTCCTGGTGCCATTTGTTGAAAAGACTATTCTTTTTCCTTTGAATGGTCTTGGAACTCTTGTGGAAAACAGTTAGCCATTTACGTATGGGTTTATTTCTGGACTCTCAATTCTATTCCATTGACGTGCATGTCTAATCTTGTGCTGGTACCAATCTGTCTTGATTACCATTGCTTTATGGTCAGTTTCAAAATTGGGAAGTATAATGCCTCTTATCTGTTATCCTTTTTCTGGATTTACTAGCTATTCTGGGTTCCTTGCAATTCCATATGAATTTAGAATTGGCTTGTCAATTTCTACAATTTGTATAATTTCAGCTGGGGTTCCAACAGATACTGCCTTGAATCTGTAGATTGGTTTGGGGATGATTGCCATCTTTTAAAATTTAATTTAATTTAATAATTTTTTGGTTTTTTATTTAAGTATAGTCAGCACACAATGTTACATGGGATGATTTCCATCTTGATAATATTGATTGATTTTTATGTATTGATCTTGTATCCTACAACTTTGCCAAATTCATGTCTAACTTCTAATAGTTTCTTATTGGATTCATTAGGGTTTTCTATGTACAAGATTGTGTCATCTGTGAATAGAGATAGTTTTACTTCTTTTCCAGTATGGTTTCTTTTTATTTATTTTTCTTCACTAAGTGCTGTTATTGTTTGTATCTCCCTAAAGTTTATATGTTTACATTTTAACCCCCAGTGTGATGGTATTAGGAGGTGGGGTCTGGGTTGGGTGGTCAAGTCATGAAAGACACTCTAGAGAACTCCCTTGTCCTTTTTGCCAAATGAGGATACAGTGAGAAGACTGGTCATTCAACCAAGAAGCATGTTCTCACCAGACACAGAATCTTATATTTTCCAGCTTCCAGAACTGTGAGAAATATTTGTTGTTTAAGCCACTAAATCCACAGCAACCCAGATGGGCTAATTGCTCTCGCTAGAACATCCGGGATGTGAACGGAAGTGGCAAGAATGGACATCTTTGTCTTGTTCCTGACCTTAGGGGAAAAGCCTTCAATTTTTCACCAGTAAGTAGGATGTTAACTCTAGGCTTTTCATGGATGCTTTTATCAGGATGAGGACATTTCTTCTATTCTTAGTTTGTTGAGTGGTTTTTATCCTGAAAGAAGGTTGGATTTTGTGAAATGTTTTTGTTGTGTTTATTGAGATGATCATGTAAATTTTGATTTTGTGTTATTGATGTAATGTGTTACATTAATTGAGTTTCCAGTGTTGAATCAACCTTGAATCTCTTGGATAAATCCCACTTGGTCATAGTGTATAACTTTCTTCATATGTTGCTGGGTGTGGTTTGCTAGGATTTTGTTGAAGATTTTTACATCCATATTCATAAGAAATATTGGTCTGTAGTTTTCTTTTCTTGTGGTATCTGCCTGGTTCTGGTATCAAGATAATACTGGCCTCATAAAATGAGTTGCAAGGTGTTCTTTCCTCTTCTATTGTTTTGAAGAGTTTGTGAAGAATTAATTTTAATTCTAATTTAAATTATTGGTAGGGTTCAGTGATGAAGACATCAAGGCCTGGGCTTTTCTTTGTGGGTAGTTTTTTTGATTACTAATTTAATCTCTTCACTTGTTTTAGGTCTATTTAGATTATCTATTTCTTCTTAAGTCAGTTTAGGTAGTTGTATCTTTCTAGGAATGTGTCCATTTCATCTAAATTACCTAATTTATTAGCATACATTGCTCATAGTATTCCCTTTTAATCCTTTTTATTTCTGTAGGGTTGGTAATAATGTTCCCTCTGTCAAGTCTGATTCTAGTCATTTGATTCTTGTCTTTTTTCAGTTATTGTACTTTTCAGTTCCAGAATTTCCACTTTCAGATAATTTCCATTTCTTTATTAATATTATATATCTGATGCAAAATTGTTACTATACCTTCTTTTACCTCTTTAATCATGCTTTCCTATGGTTCTGTGAACTTTCTTAAAATGGCTACCTTGAAACCTTTTTTCTGTTAAATCTGTTGTCTATCCTCTCTGATAGGCAGTTTCTATTGCCTGTTATTGGTCATACTTTCCCATTTCTTGTCATTTTTTTTATAGGAAACTGACATCTTAGATAATATATTGCAGCAACTCTGGGTATTGGTCTTCTTCCCCTCAACACTGGCTAGGCTTATTGATATTTGCTTATTTTTTTGGTGACTGGCTGGGTTATTTTAGCGAAATCTGTTCCCTGACTTTTTCCACAATGTTAATCCTCTGAAGTTGCTCCAGATCCTAGGATGACACCTCATGGCAGTGATACTGATAAAGCTTTCTTCTACTCTTTTCACACAAAGCTGTTAAGCTCCACTAATAGCCAGCTGATTGCTCTAGGGTTTCAACAGTGCTTTGGAGTATATATTCCTCTGCTCACTAATCCAATTAAATTGTGGCTCCTTGTAGGAATGGTTTTGGTAGTTAGTGTCTGATATTTGTCCTGATCCCTGGAAGGCTTGTCCCAGCTGGGTTATTTCTCATTTCTCTCCTTCAGTAGCCAGCCTACAGTCTAGAGTGTATCTTCATTGATCCATGAATCTCCTTCCAATTGTCTTTCACTACAGTCCTCATTGTTCTTGAGAGCACTTTTAGGCTTGAACTTCTATATGCTCTGTTGCAAATGAAGTCAGGTCTTTTGGGAAGAGAGATTAGGAGCTATCTGTTTTATGACCTGCTTCTTCCCATAAGCAATAATCTCTGAGGCAGGTCTCTGGGGCTGAGAGTAGAGATAATGGCAAGCATCTTTGAAGGATACCCTCACTCTAGGAGCTGAGCACTTGTTAGGAGGCAGCAGCCTGGGATCCTCTCAGCTTGCTTCTCCTGGTGGGGAACCACTGATTCATGAGTCAAGGAAAGAATCATAAGGGCCCCAGATTTCTCAATGTGCCACTTCTATGGTAGAGCCTCCATTCCATGAGTGGGAATTGGGTGGAAAAAGGGAATCTCTACCTTATTGATCATACTGGCCCAAAAACTTAGCTTTGGCAGTAAGGCACTGAGGACTGAATAAGAAACACTGATGTCCTGCTCCCAAGTAGGAGCCTTGGGCTCTTAGCTGTAGTAGTCTGGGTTTGAGTTTCCAACTACTGAGCTGGAGGAAAGGAGAAGAAAGGAGCAGTGTTAGCTCAGATACCACAGACTCATTTTTCTTCCTGAATTTTCATAGATTTTCTTGAATAGATGCTTTTTTCATTTGCTTTCTATCTTTAGGACCATTACCAAAGGCTCTGAATAATTGTTTTTTAAAACATAATTTTCACCACATAAGCCCCTCTTTGGGTAAAAACACAAGCCCCCCTTCAGGTGAGCCCTGCTTTTCTCTTGATACCACCCCTCCCTCTGCCGCTTCTGGGATTCTCTCTCGTTCTCTGCCCCTCACTCACTTGTGCATGCGTGCGCGCTCTCTTTCTCTCAAAAAAATAATTTTCACCAGTTTCACCAGGAAGTAAGCCAGTAGCATTAACAATTTTTTTAATATTCATTTATTTTGAGAGAGAGAGAGAGAGAGAGAGAGAGAGAGAATCCTAAGCAGGTGCTGCACCATCAGCCCAGAGCCCAAGGTGGGATTTGAATTCATGAACCATGAGAACCACTGAACCACTGAGAATGTAAGTGTTCACCTGAACTGCAAGGAAGGCTGGGAAATGTAGTTTACCCTGTGCTTAGCAGTTTCCGTACATAAATACTTTGAATTTTCTCATAGTTTATCTGTATTTTCTAATTTTCCACAATTAATTTATATTTAGTGCAATGTAAATATAAATTTAATTAAAAATAGAGAATAGACAGAGAAAAACTAGAGATAGGGAATATATTAACAATTCTTTCTGAGAATTTTTGCTGGTGTCATTTCTGGAGTGGGGAACTAGGTTAAGAGAAGGTGATTAAATGTGGAGATTCTAGCATATTATTGTAAGCTAAGAATTATCCAAAAGAGAGGAAATAATGATAATGAATGCTTGAGTTGGCTATCCTTAAAGACTATATAGAATCTCTTTTTCACTTGAGAGAGGAGAGGAAAGAAAAGAGAGAAATGTTTAAAAATGATTGCCCATGCTATTTTCACTAAAAATAGGGGAAGTTTCAGGATTTCAAAGCTTTCCCTGGAACTCTTGTAAACAGAAAAAAAAAAAAAAAAAAAAGAAAAAAAAAAGAAAAAAAAAAAAAGAAACCCAAACAAACCAGTGTTTATTGAGCTTGACAAAGTTAACAAATTGTGAAAATTTCCAAAGCTAATGGTTGTTTGTCTAAAAAATTCCTTTGATATGCTGAGAGTTTTAATTAGGGCCATTAAATACAGAAATTCTTAGGTTGCAAAGAATATCAGAACCACCCACTGAAGTGCTGATGTGCTGTGCCTTAACCATATCATGCAAAATGAGACCATCATGCAGTGGGGGTTGTTTCACAAACTGTCATGGAACCTACTACAATATGAGTCAATCTTTTGAAAAAATATTAAGAGCCATAAAAAGGAAGTACCGTGGGCATATATAAAGGGAGGGTTAATTTTCATTGAGAGAATTGGAATCAGCTTCAGAGAGGAAGTGGCATTTGAGAAAATTCTGGAAGGACAGGATTTTTTGGACAAAGTCCTTGAAAGAAGGCATAGTGGGTTGAAAGTGACAATATGGCTGGAAAACAGAGCACAGGATACAGGAAGAGCTAGAAATTAGCTTGACTGTGGCCTCTGAACATGAAGGGAGGTTCAGTGGGAGGTCAGTCCAGGGAGGGAGGTGACAGCCAGCATGAAGGATCATGAATGCCAGCTTCAGGAGTTGTGATTTCTGATCAGTATTTAGAAAAACTTACCTACTAACACTGTGGAGGGAGGAATGAGGAGGGGAGAACTGGAGCAGATTAGAAGGAGGTGACTGGCATGGTGTTTTTAAGAGGGGAGATGGTGACTACAGCCAGCACAGAGAGATGTGTGGGAGATATTAAGACTCCTCTAGAGTGTGAAGAGGAGTTTTGACAACTTCCAGAGGGAACAAAGTGGTGATCACAGGTCTGTGGTGATCACAGGTCTGTAGTTCTCTTTGACCCTTTCCCAGGTGTGGGACAGAGAAAGTTTGAGGTAGATGCCATTTTTGGAAACAACATATGGATTCTCTCTCTCTCTCTCTGTAGAACATTCTTGCAAACTCTCAAGGGAAACCAATTCTTCATGTTAAAGTTTTACAAGTTGTGGCATAAATTGTTTTTCAAGTGCCAAATGTTTCCACTGACAAATCACTAAGGATTCTCTGAGATTGTCAAATGTGGCATTATTGATTTTGTACCTAGTTTTGGCATAAAACTGAGTCGAGTCTCCTCTATGGCTGCAGCCCTGCCCCATCAATTCACCTCTCTGGCACCTGGAAGAGTCCCATTCTTTAGTGAGATTAAGTCACAAAGTTCCTCATAGGTGAGCACTCTAGGTGTACTCCAGAGAACTGTCCCACCTGCTCTGGCTGATGCTTGCCATTTTGCCCCAGGAGCTTCTGTCTGTAAATCTGTCATTGGCATCCTCACTTTCCCAGTGAGGGAAAGGAAGGGTTCTTCCTTTATTCATCAGCTCATATTCATGTAGTAAGACATCGCTGTGTGCTTATAGGCTGTCTGCCTCACTGGGGGATCGGTCCAGCAGTGGTGCCCACAGGCCTGGTGGAGAAGACTTGGAATTGTAAAAGTCCCTGATGAGTGCTCTCGGAGGGGGATTCACAGGATGCTAAGGGAACACCCAGGAGACATGTCAGGAGCACTTCAGGAGGGAAGTGGCCAGGTGAGAACCTGAGTCATCTTTGATGAGTTTCTTTCCCTGCCCTCAGTGTCCCCACGTACAATCATCAATACACTCTGCTGAGTTTCCCCTGCAACCTTTTCTGGGTCCATTCTTTCTTTTCCATATCTTCTCATAAAGGAACATTTATGATAGCCTCCCTGGGAGACAGACTCATGTAGATACTAGGCAGGCCTGGGCACACCAGCTCTGTGGCCTCTGGAGCGAGTTGCTAAACCCTTCATGGTCTCAGTCTCTTCAACTAAACAATGGGGGTATCAATGCCTTCCCCATAAATCTATGGTAAGGAACAAATAAGATAATATTTTAAAAACAGCCCTAGGCCTGGCAAACTTAAAGACGATCATTCCAGTCTCTTTCCTGTGCCTGCAATTTCTCCCTTTCTTTAATATACTCTGCTCCCAGCCGCCGAATTCATCTTCCCCAAACTTTAATCTTATCTCTCCCTGGCTTGAAAATTTTCAGATTCCCATAACCTATGGAATAAAGTTTGTACCAGTAGGAAAGAGGTTTATACTCTAAGGGAGAGTGAAGAAAGTATAAGGAAGAACAGCTTGAGAGCACAGAACAGGGACCCAGGGCATGCAGGCTGTTCAGTATCTGGAATATTCCTTAAGGAGGTGATCTTGAGGTAAGATTTGAAGGATGGATAGGATTTTACTACACAAAAGGAAGGATGGAGGGAAGATCATTACAGATAAGGGCCCTAGAGAGGGAGGAAGAGGAGGAGGGGGTGGAGGAGGAGGAGGAGGGGGAAGCAGCCAGCATGGCTGGAGTTTAGAGAACAGTGAGGAAGGATGAGAAGAGCCAGGGCCATCCAGGTCAGAGCCTTGTAGGCTGTGCTTTTGTGCACTTCTTACAATTTCCATGTATGAAGTAATGGGAGCCATGGGAAGGTTTTAAGCTGTAACTTGTTTTCACATCAGTTTCTCTTGTTAGGAAGGGCCATCCCTGCATTCTTTATAGTAAACTCCATAGGTGCTCAAGGAATTTGACTAATGAAGGGAATGAGATTATACTTGTAGAAATAGAGGAAAAGAATTCTGGTAGTTGAATTGTCAGGTTATTTGGGTGAGAGTGGATGGAGGCTTCACTGAACTTCACCATCCACAGAGTGTCTGGGGACTGCTGCCAACTTAGAGTTTGAATTGATTTGGCTCTCCAGGAACACATAGTCAAGACTGACAAACCCACGTCCCCCCAGAGGAAGAAAACTCACACTACCCCAGAGACCTAGACAAAGGGGAATTAAGCTTGCTTGAACTTGAGCCTGGGGACCAGAGATCTGTTGCTGGCTTGGCAGATTCTTGGGTCTCCATGGAAACGTGAGATTCTGGAAAAGTTTTCTTCTTGAAGGGAAGGGCAGTATTGGCTGCTTCCTTTACTCTTGGATGCCCTCAGCATGCATGATTCATGAAGCAGCTGTCTGTAGATTCGGTCCAGACAGGGGGCCATTTTGCACCATTTCTGACCCCGTCATTCCTGGTTGCTCCTCTTGCAGAGCCTCTCAGGCACTCTTGTACCCAGTGTGCCCAACGCTCCCTCATGCAGTGAGGCTCTGCCATGAGTCACAGAACCCAGAATCATGCGTCTGGCTCATCCTCGTATCTCAGCGCTTAGGATGGTATCTTACACAAAGTGAAAGCTCAACACATTTTAAGTGTACAAATGTGTGAAGAATAGAAGGGAATGATAGCCAAGTTCCCAGGTGGCCTTCTTCCTTAGAGTTGAGAAAAATGCATAGCTCAGGTTTCTCAAATTTTAAGCACATACAATTAACAAGAGATCTTGTTCTGATTCAATAAGTTTGGGATGCAACTGGATATTCTGCATTTCTAACAAGCTCCTGGGTGATGCTTGTGCTGCTGGTACTTGGATCACCCAAGGAGATAAACAGAACAGCTGACTTAAGCCAAATTTTGAGAAAGGGCAATCATCACTTACAAGACCTTATAAATTAGTAGCCTGACCAGCTCACCTACAAGATAAATGTACAAGCTCAAGTTCACGTGCATAAGGTTCAATGAAGTTTTGGAATATTCATTTAATTTATACCGGTAGGCATAATTGGGCATACATACCAACAATATGTATTGAAAGTCATCACACCAAAGAGATCAGTGGCCATTCAACAGCAATACATAGCATATAATTCCAAGTGATTTTGTAATTATTTCAGAAACATTGAATATTTGTAGGGTTTTGTTTGTATGTTTGGTCATAATTTCATTTATTCAGCAAGCATTTGTGGAATGTTCATTATGGATAGAGCCTCTCTCTGGGAACTAGAGGGCACCCTTCCTTGGGCTCCTAGTCTAGTAGGTGAGACAGAAAGAAAACAAATAATGACAGTATAATATGATGAATTGTCCTCATCAGTGTTGGACAACAGAAATATAACATGAGCCACAAAAGTAATTTAAAATTTTCTAGTAGCCACTTAACAAAAGTACAAACAGTTGTAATCAATTTTAACAGTATATTTTATTGAGCCCAATATATTAAAACAGTTTTGTTTCAATATGTAATCCATATAAAGATATATTATATATTATACTGTTTTTCATATGAATTCATCAAAAGCTGGCCTGCATTTTTCCCTTACAGCACATCTCAAGTTGGACTACCCACACACTTCAAGGCCTCCAAGCCATACTTGACAGTGTAGGTCTCTACAAAGTGTGGAGGCTAGCATTCAGCTGGTTAAGTGTCTGACTTTGGTTCAGGTCGTGATCTCACTGTTCGCAAGTTTGAGGCTCTCTGCTGTCAGTGCAGAGCCTGCTTCGGATCATGTCTTCTCCTCTCTTTCTGCCCTTCCACCTGCCCCCCCTCTCAAAAATAAATAAACATAAAAAAAAAAAAGATGTGGAGGCTAGCAACTTCTCTGCTGTAGAACCTGGGAGGTGGGTCAAGGAAGGGGATAGTCAACTGCACTGCAGGCTGAGGGTGGCAAGTAATGTCTGGAAGGGCAGAGAGGTGTGGGAAGCTGGCTGTGCCACTTGGCCCCAAGACACAGGTGTGACAGGCGAGCAGCCACCCTTAAAATGGTTGCGAGAGCAGGCATGGTGTTTAGAAAGGGAACTCTGTAACTCTGTGGGCCTGCAGCGCTCAGCTTCTGTTAGGCCACTGGTTGGGTCCTCAGACAGTTGCATGAATGAGGGTGTGATGATTTTGGTTTCCTCTGCTATCTGAGTGGATCTTGTTCTGAATGAGTGCAGAGCCTAGCATGGATCTAAGCCTCAGGGTATCTTTTCAAAGAACAGTCACTATCTTCTATGCTGCGGGATCTCACTCCTTAGGGGCAGGTTTGGAAGGGCTGTGTCCTGCTGTGTGCCTTTCTCTTGTTCTCCAGAACTCCAGGCCACCCCTTCTCTTCAGATGATGCCTCAGTGGAACCACTGGCCCTTCATGAAATGAAATAGCTGCTCTCAGCTAGTTTTTTTCCAACAGGTGCCATTCACCTCCTCACCACCACCCCCTCTCAACTAGAACAACAGCCATAACCGAGGGTCATTAAATCTGGTTTTGACTCAGGGACAAGATAGACCAGGCACTGGCCTACAAATGTGGACACTAACAGCTCCTGATAGAACCAGGGTGGAAACTGAGGTATGTGTGACTCACTCATACTTTATCCCCAGCACACTGCTCCAAACACAGATATCCCATTACATACAGTCCCCTGGAGATTTGTATTTTTGACTTTATAATTTCTCAGCAAACACTTATTTAATGGGGGAGAAGTGCTATGTTAGGTGTGCAGGGCATGGTTTCCTTCTTATTTGCTTATGCTCTAGGAGGAACAACACACAGAGGCCTGTGACAGGTGAACAAACTGTGAGATAGGAAAAAAAAATCAAAATATTTTCAGGAGAAATTTGTGAGGCTCAACCTGTTCACTGAGGATTTAGAATCATGAAAACTTTCACTGTGGTTAAAGGAATATTGAGTGGCAAAGTGGAAGTGGGTGGGACATATTTTGGGTTGGGGACAGGGTAGCCTTTCTAGACTTCTGAAATTACCCTTATAATTTGTCTGAGATTAAAATGTTTTTGTATTATTTCTTACCCTTTTCAAAAAATTACATAAGGTGGCAAGAAAGGATGCTGGTGTCCGTAGGCTTCTGAAAGGCATGTTCTCAGCTGCTGATGCAAACATCGGGGTGTCAATGTGTCCATCAGGAGACACCTGGTACAGTGGGAAGAACAAAGAACCTGGAGACTAAAGCACCCAGACTTACATCCCAGCTGAAGGTGTGTGGCCACATTATTCCATGTCTCTGAACTTCGCTTTCCTCCAGGGATGTCTTACAGATTTAAAGAGGTAAGTAACACATAAAGTGTCTATGAACATTTGGGAGCTGTTTTAATTTATTTCCCTTTTTCCTATACCTAATACTCTAACCAATCTTCGGGATGCTCACTAAATAAAAACAACCAGAATTAATTTGAGCAGTTTTGCTACAACCATTCACAAGTAGTTGAAGGGTAGGGATTTGTCATAATGGAGAAGTGTGGGCAGATCCATATGGAAAACAATATTTGCTGATCACTCAAAAGTTATTTCAGAGACAGAATAAAATGTGTGTGTATGTTAGGTAATGCTTTGTAAAAACAGTAAAATAAAATCCAGAAAGGAATGGAGAAAGGGAAGTTGAAATTATGAATAGGGTGGTCGGGGAAGGTCTCACCACAAAGCTGAAATGTGTGCAAAGCCCGAAGGAGGTGAGAGAGCCAGCCGTATAGTGATAGAGGAAGAAAGCATGCTAAACAGAGGGAACAGTAGATGCCAAAGCCCTGATTGGGAGGAGCACTGGCCTTCTAAATATAGTAGGAGCCCGTGTGACTGGCATGGAATGGACAAGGATTGTGCAGGCAGCGAGGGGATCAGAGAGGAAACGAATAGCCAGATCACATGGGCCATCTAAGCCCCTCTGAAAAGTTTGGATATGACTCTTGAGTGTATTGGGAATCTATTGGGGCTTGGAACACAGGGATGCTATTTTTGATTTCTACTTGAAGGTGCTCACTCTGCTTACTATATTGAGAAAGACCAGATTAGGTCAAGGGGAAGAAGGTGGTGACAAACTGGAAGTCAATAAGGTGATATGAGGGTGGTTTGGACCAAGGGTGGCAGTGGAAGTATGTGGACATCAGCTGGAGGCTTCTGACAAAGGTTTTGATTCCCTAATAGGACAGAACATGCTGAAGTGATCCTTCCTTCTTTACTCTTCTTCATGAATTTGATGACCTGACTTGTAGCAGCCATCTTTGGTCAAAAAACATCCCACAATGTTGACCAGGGGCATTGTCTCCCTAACCAAAACTAATGACTGCTCATCTCTAAGTTTCTTGTTTTGTGAATAAACAAACCTCTGTTACTTGCAGCTGAATGCATCTTCAGGGACACAGTGCCCTCAATGACACCCTCTGTCTCCTGTACTTCATCAGGACCCCAGTGACCTGAAAAGTCAGGCTCCAAGCTGTCCAAGGAATCAAAGAATTCTTGTGTGATTGTAGGAGGAAAAAGAATTTGAAACACATTCTCTCCTAATCCCTCTTCATCTGAGCTAATTTCCAAATGGAAAAAGTAATCAATTGAAGTTATATATATAGCTTATTCAAAGAGCTGAATGAGTGGCTGGAAACAATTCCCCAAACTATGGTTTCCACTGAATAATTGAAATTATGCTGGGGCATGGAAATTTTTCAGCAAATAAAATATGCCTGAAAATCTATTAAAGATATGTCTGCAAAAATCATTTGCAAAAGCCCAACTCAGCAATAAAAAATAAATTACATTTCTGTTCTTGCTGTTGTTCCCTTTGGGAAAGAGCATATTACTACTACTTTGTGGACAAATGGAACCAGTGAATTTTGGAATGAAGAACTCTACAAGTTCTAACCATGAGGTTTAGACATTAGGTGATAATTCTACACTGAAAAGTAAATAGGGAAAAATTTCCCTGATTTAATGTTGCTCAGGTAATATATATGCTGTTTTGTCTTATCCGTGGGGGGTTTTGGAATTAGTTTTCCATCTGTGACTTTCTTTGAGTGCAGACAACTTTACTCAGAGTTTTGGGAGCTCATTTGGGTTATTTGGACAAGACCTATGGGGTTCAAAGAGCTCACTAGAATCCCTTATTACTATTTTCATCTTATCCTGAGCACAGGGCTCAGAAGAGAAAGTCCCTTCAAAGGGTAAGTTAGAAAGTTGACCAAGGGAATGTAATTTTTGAACTATAAATTGAAAGACCTTCTGAGTAGTTTTTTTCCAGCATGGGGCAGCTCTGCCAGTTGGCTTCAAAAACTGTTTGGGTTTGTGTTTCCATAACCCTCCTATACTCTCTCTATTGGTTCAGAGAGCTTGCTGGACACCTCTTTAAATTAAGACTACGTAGCTTAAAGCCATAATCCTTTTGCCTGTTTCTTCTTTCTTATCTCATTATTTTTTGTCACAGCTCAGGGTACTGGCCTGGGGTTTGCTAACTGCCTTGGGCAGGGCAGAATCTGTGATTTCCTCTCTCGAGATGGGCATTGGCACTCAGGGATCTCATGTTTATGCTAGGCTGGGCCAAGCAGATTCATTCCAGGGGAAATTTGGAATGGGAAAGAGACACAACTTCTCACAGAGTCCAGACCTCCTCCTAACTATCATAGCTATGATTCCATTACTTAAAAGAAGCCATTGCCTTTGGCCCCAAATTAAGAAAAAAAAAATCAGCTACCCATTATCAATTAGCTGCTGCAATAGAGGAAGGTGATGGAGGGGCTGAGGGGATTTGTTGAAACAAAGATAGGATGATGTGACATCACACGCTGCTTCTTCCAAGCACAGAGTGTACTTCAACAATGGTACCAACCTTTGTCCTGTGAGCAAATCAAGTGTGTTTGGGAACAGTGGCAGGATGGGAAGGGAGGTGATGAACGGTTGTTCATTCCTTTCATGGTGAAAGCAACTTTAGCAGAGGTTAGAAAGAGAGCGCGTTAAAAAGAGAAATTTCTGTAAGATACTGGATGAAGAACTTTGTGTTTTAACTCATTTAATCTTCAAAACAACCCATCGAGGAAGCTACTTTTATCTTCTTCATTTTACAGACAAGGTAAAAGGTGCTTAAAGTTAAGCAATTTGCCTAGGGTCATGGGTAGCAAACAATATCAAGGCCATTGCTCTTTACCTCTACAGACTGCTTTGAGGGTGGCCCAATTGGCTTCTGCAGAAGCTTAAGGTGTGTAGAATTGAGTTTCTGTTTCATGGTGGCCTGACATGTGCTCTCTCACCCATGTGTGCACACCTGCTCCCTCGATTTCTTTCCCCACCCCCCCCCTCCCTGCCTCTTTCCCAGTGGGCCCTCTGCGAGCAATGGCTAAGAGTGTTGGTCTGAAGGGGACAGTTGCCTCAGTAGCCTCTGGTCTATTTGTAGTGGGGTGCTGGCTGGCTGCATGCAACTGAGCCTGGCAGTCTCAGGCCTTGGCATTGTCTGTTGGCCTCACTGGTTTCTCCCACCTCGGAAGCAACCTGAATATGATTTGACAGGCATCTGACAATCCCAATGTGTATTGTTTAGTTTTCTGATGTAGCTGGAGGGGATGGGAGTAGAAGCCCAGGTCAAAAATAATACAGGAAGGATGAGAGAACCCAATGGGGAGAATAAAGGAACACCTGCTGCTGCCTGCTGCCATGAAATCAGGTTACCCCGGTGGTGGCCTGCTGACCAGAAGGCTAGGTGTGATTGAGATGGTTTCTGGACCCCAGGGAAGCATTCCTTATGTGCCCCCATTCTTTTTTCTAAAGTTTATTATTTTAAAAAATATTTTTAAGCTTATTTATTTATTTTGAGAGAGAGAGAGAGAGAGAGAGAGAGAGAGAGAATATCCCAAGCGGGCTCTTCACTGTCAGCATAGAGCCTGATGTGGGGCTTGAACGCAGGAACTGTGAGATCATGACCTGAGCCAAATCCAAGAATTGTATGCCTAACCCAGGCACCCCAACGTGCCCCATTCTTATCTTGTGTTCTGAAATTCCATAATTAGACATTAACTTTAAAGCTCCTTGTCTTATTTTAAAAATCAATGGTGCATTATCTAGTAAAAAGAGAATAGGGAGAAAAATATTGTGCTGGTAGAAAGATCCAGATTCTCAAAATCAGAAAATCTGTAATAAATTTACTTTAATTATACCATACATATAAACATTTCAAAAACTAAATTTTGTTTTGAATGACCTGTGGGGGTGACTGTATAATGTCAAGAGCTTTTTATTGCCTAGTGCTTTTTTAGTACATTAGGTCTTAATTTGAGCCTAGTTAAAATATAAATACTCTTGGGAAACTATCACTTTGTATTAGTTTTCGATTTTGTTGTAACAAACTACTACACATTTAACAACTTAAAACAACAGCTATGTATTAGCTTCATAATTACGACTTGTCACTTCATTTCTGGGCCTCAAGCTTCCAGTCTGTAATATGCTTCGTGTGAAATGGTGGTGTTTTTAACAGTGTTATTAGTTTAGACTTTCTGAAACTTGGTTCCAAAGTCATACAATGTTCTCTAGTTGTACAGATGCTTGGCATCCCTTATAAGGAGTGATGAAAGAACTGAGGATGGCTCATTAAAATGGAACCCTATTGAATGTGTCCTGCCAACACAGCCCTGCAGGTCACCATAGCATCTGAAGGGTAGCTTTGAAAAAGTAATTGATGTCAGAGGATGGTCAGGATGAGGGTGGCCAGACTAGTGTTTCACAAGGTAGTTCATTCGAGCTCTCTTACTCCCAAGCATCTGGATAGAACTCCCTGCCATGCTTGAGGCTTTCAGAAATCAAAGTAAAAAGCAAACAATAGTAAGGCTTCTTAATATTTAGGAGCAGAACATGTGTGGAAGACACTATTGCTGCCAACCAATATTTCCTGCTTTCCTGCCTTTAGACAACCAGTATGATTTTACTTCCCCAGCCTCTGAAGACGGATGTTCCATGTGATCTTTTTGGTCAATGAAATGTGAGTGGGAGAGGTATGGGTCACTTCTGGGGGGAAATGCTTAAGAACTGGTTTGTGACTCTAATGAATGTTGCTGCATATTGCTTATTTACAAGTTGCTAAGGAAGTAAACCTTAAAGGTTCTCATCATAAGAAAAAACAATGTGTAACTACACATGGTGATGGATGTTAACTAGAATTACTGCGATGATCATATCACAATATACAAGTATCAAGTCATTCTTTTGTACCCCTAAAATTAATATAAAGTTAAATGTCAATTAAATCTCAACTTAAACAAAAGGAAAAAGAGGAAAATAATTCTTGTACTCTAAAGAAGCAAACTAAGAATACCAGAAAATTAAAAAAAAACAAAAAAACAAAAACAAAAAACAAGAACAACTGGTGTGGTTGTCCAGGTTTTCTCTTCCTCTTCTACAGTGACCATACAAGTTGGGATGGTAGGTGATATAACACCCAAGACAGCTACCTGGAAGGTGTCAGAACTTGCATATACTGAGAAGTAAACTATTGTTTTTTTAAGCTTTTAAGATTTGGGAGTTGTTAGTTATTGTAGTGCAATCTAGCATAACTTGACTTATACAGAAAGAAACAGGCCCTAAAATTTGGTCAATGGTAGAGATTGTGGTTTAGAGATAAATACCACTTTCCAGACAGAGGACAGAAAAAAGCCCTCATAATCCAGCTTCCTGGATGAACCATTTTGATTTTTCTTTTTATGCTCCCTCCCAGGCTTGAGGGAGTTGGTGAAGTGTTAAAAAGCAGATAGCAGGGATCTCAAAGAGATGAAGAATTAGTCTGGATTCACAGATCGAACTGCCAACCGCTGGCCAACTGAGAGCTGGTTGGATTTCCAAGCTTGGGTTTCTAAGGAAATACCTTTAACGATATTGTCTGAAGTCTTCTAGTTTACTTGTTTCAGCTCAGATAGGCTGTATGCAACAAAAAGCATTAGAACTGTCTTTCAACTAAATAACTTGGGATCTTTTGAACTCTTGTTATCTTTGGGCTGATGTGTTTTGACCATCTTCTCAAAAAAGCTCTCCCTGGTGCTTCTGATTCAGATTTATTTCCTGGAATGGTCTTCTGAGCTCGCCCTTTGCTCCCTGTCTTTCTTTTCTTTTTCCAGAAGAGAATCTATTACAAGCCAAACATCAATCCCCGAATCTAAAATTTAGGACTGCACTTTATGGAAATTGAGCCTGTATTGTTCTTCTCAACACCAGCCAAGGTATCCTAGACGATCCTGGGGGGTAACGACCAGCTCTACCACAGAGCCCCAGGCACTGCTCTCCTGTGTCTTTTTCACATGTGAGAATAATCAGAAAGTTCAGATAGTTTGTTAACTTGATAAATATTGACAATGCTCACACCTATGTAAAAGCAGTATTAGGTACTTTGGGGATACAAAGATGAGTAAGAACTTCTCTGCTTTCTAAATATTCACTACTAGTTGTAGCTCACACACTGCAATAATTAAGAGTAAAAAAATGGTATGTTAAAAGAGGTTCTGAGAGCCCTGTTCTGATTACTATTTAGGTGACTTTGATAGAATAATTTGATTATCAATTTAACTTGACTAAATTATAGAATACCTCAAGGCTCAGTTTGGGCGGGTTTGTTATGTTCAAAGGAGCAATATGGTGGCCAAAAGATTATACAAAATATTTCAGTGGTTTAATCAATTTTTTATTGAAGTGGGAAAGAGGCTAGTATGTTCTTAATACATGGCCACCCTCTTTAAGATAGTTTTTCTCCCATTGCTTCTCCTTTTAATATCCTTTGCCTTCTGAAAGTCTTTCCCTTCTGCTCTCATTTCCCTATCCCTGAAAACCATCAACTGATGGTTGTGAACACAATTATTCTCTTCATTTTCCCTTTGCCCTTTCCAGAATCTCCACACTGCAGAACAACCCAGGGGCTGATCTGGCTTGCAAGAATTCTTCCTCCTTAGATGCCTGAGTGAGTAGGCACACATACGTTTTTGTCCCTCTATTTGTCCCTCTTATTCCACAATAATACTTTTGTCTCTGTTAAATATTGAGAATATTTACATTAAATTGAGTTCCGAGGCACCTGGGTGGCTCAGTCAGTTGTGTCCAACTCTTGGTTTTGGCTCAGGTTGTGAGTTTGAGCCCCACATCAGGCTCTGCACTGACAGCACAGAGCCTGCTTGGGGTTCTCTCTCTCTCCCTTTCTCTCTGTCCCTTCCCTATGCTCTCTCTCTCTTTTTCTCAAAATGGATAATAAATTAAACAAAAATTGAGTTTCTTAACCTTTGAAAATTTTCATAACATTTGTTCATTGCTATTTTGGGATTGAGCATGGTATAGGTTAAAGCATCCTGGTCTGGGAGGTAAGGAACTCTGCCCCCACTGGATTCATCACTTTGGAAAAGTCACTGAACATCAGGGTAATATGGTTGCTTGACTATAAACTAAGAGGAGATGGATCATTTGGATCTCTGATGCTACAATAAGTAGAATCCTGAGTAATTGCCTAGGTGAGGGCAGGCACTGAGTGGAGGAGAGTGCTGGCACCATCTATATTGTCCTAAAGAGACAGCACAGTTAGAGAAAGCTCTCACTGTTCATATGATTCTCAGTGCAAGTGCAGAATGTTTGGCCCTATGTTGAATCATGAAACATGTCAAGGATGGTTAATTAGTCTATAACAAAGATTAAAATATTTTAACGGTTTAAAAGGAAAGTTCATGCATCCTGCACTCCTTGATTGTCATAGTTCTTAAAAAAAATCTTCATTTTCTTTTCCTTTTGTTAATCTGTAGGGCAGTAACTGCAATTTGTGATTCTTAACATGGGCGTGGCTTTGCTGTGGCACTCTTTCACTAGTGTGACTAATGGCATGAGCTATTTCTCCAAGCACATGCAATGCTCATGTATCATCAAGCTACTGCCCTGTGTTAACTTTCCTCTTGCAGCATCACCTTGGGCTTTTTATTTGGCAACACCTATACTGAGATATAATTTGCATACTACACAATTCATCCATTTATAGTATGTAATTTAATGTTTTTTAGTATGTTCTCAGAGTTGGGCAACCATCACCACAATCAATTTTTAGAACCCCAAAGAGAACCCCTCTACCCATACACATCACTCCCCATCCCCCACTTCCCCAGCCCCTGGCAATTACTAATTTATTGTCTCTGTGGATTTCCCTATTTTGGGCATTTCACATGAATGGAGTCATATAATATGTGGTCCTTTGTAACTGGCTTCTTTTACTTGGCTTGATGTTTTCAATGTTCATCCATGTTGTAGCATGTATCAGTACTTCATCCTTTTTATGACCAAATGATATTTCACTGTATGGATATATACCACATTTTGGGTACCCATTCAACTGTTTTTTTTTTAATTTTACATTTATTCATTTTTGAGAGACAGAGAGAGACAGAGCATGAGTGGGGGAGGGGCAGAGAGAGAGAGAGAGAGAGAGGGAGACATAGAATCCGAAGCAGGCTCCAGGTCCGAGCTGTCAGCGCAGAGCCTGGCGTGGAGCTGGAACTCAAAAACCTCGATATGACCTGAGCTGAAGTCGGATGCTTAACCAACTGAGCCATTCAGGCACCCCCCATTCAACTGTTGATGGACCATCACTTCCTTTTTCCCCTTTATTTTTTCAAACTTAGTCTCATAATTTTGCTAAGACATGTTATGAATCCAAAAGCCACTGGAGAAGAAGCCCATAGCTGTTTTCTTCACCAGAATCTATGTGTATGCATGTTGGACAGGCACCCCCACACTCTGTATACCTACATAGAAGCTGGGTGACACTATGGTAAGAACATGAGGCTCCTGAGTCAGACTAATTGGTTTGGAATTTTGTTTTTTACCACTTATTGTCAAGCAGCATTTAGCTTCACGTTTTAAAGGCTTGCCCCTTTTCCCTTTTGATTTTATCTCTTCCCTCATCCTGCTCCCTGGGAGCTGGTGCAATAATCCTAGACTGTAAGATCAAAGCCAAAAATACAATAGCTGCAAGATGGAATTTGGTTCCTGAAGTGAGAGGCTGCAAGTAATAGCCCCTAAGCATGTGGCATAGGATTAGTTGAAGTGGTCAGGTAGTGGGTGAAAAGACACAGATCGCAGGCTAACAGGCTGGCAAGCCTTGGTCTGCGGTGGCAAAACAAGAGTAAAAACTCTTCTCTGAGTTCACAGGGAGGCAGAGCAGGGGCAGACTGAGTCCATAGTATTAGGGAACTGGTGGGAAGTTTTTACAGTGTGGTGTCTGTTGATTCTCTTGCCATATAAGAGATGTGCTCTGGTCAGGGTTAACAGCTTGTAGGCATTGGGGGAAGGGAGCATGGCTTTGCTAAAATAGGATTCTACCTGTGTCCGGCAATCTAAGCAACTGACAGTGCAGTCATACTGGGGTCCCGGCAGGGCTGAAAATACCAAGGACGTTTGTATTGCAAACTGAAGTGGTTGATAGGGACTCTTTACCAGGATATAGCTCATGGCTGTAGGTCTATCTCTTGTGTCCTCTGTTATGACTTCTCTGCATCACCATAAGCAAAGTAACATAATAATAGTGACAAAGATCAGGTAGGGTGTTGTCTTTGCTCTAATGCCTGCTCTCTCAATGGGTTCAAGGTGGCCACTGTGAAGATTAATGGGAAGGTATGCAGCGCACAGGCCAAGAATAACAGACTCTGCAGTGGTTGGCAAACTGCAGTCCATCAGGTGAATCTGACAGGCCACTTGTTTTCATATGGCCTTGCCCAACCTTAAAACAGGTGAGAAAAAATGTGCACATTTGTTTGCTCTCTTACTACGTAACTCCCTACATAACACTCTTGATTTTGCCTTTGAGCCCACTAAGTCCAAAATATTTACTATTTAGCCCTTTTACAGGACAAGTTTGCCAACCTCTACATGCTAGTCTTAGGCCTAGAGATGAGGTCAAGATAAGATCTTGTGCCCAGAGTGAGTGCAGAAAAATTAAATGGGCAAGAAGCGTAGCAAATTTTTGAGGGAATTTTATTGCTATAAGTAACTCTTATCTTTATCCACAAAAGTCTGTAATTGTTCAACCTCTGAAATAATGCTGTTGATCTCAAACCTGCCTCAGCAGGAAGTGGGCTATCAGCCTACAGTGAAAAGCACGCCCTCCAAAACCTACATGTTCTCCAAGGATACACACAGAGTACCACATGAGCCAATGGCCAGGTTACCTTGAGGCCTGAGAAGGCACCTTTGCAATCTTTGCCCTGTGGGATTTAACAAAACCATAATAAGCCAGTGACTGCCACGTGTTGCTGGAGTCACCCTTTTCCAAATGGATGTTTTATTTGCCACTATGGAGTCGTAGTCCATCATCCCATATTGTGTGTTTGTGTATGTGTGTGTGTGTGTGTGTATGTGTGCCCGCCCTCTAGTTGGCATGTCACTGGGCAGCGAGAAGCTGTGTGCATTTCTGAAGCATTTGAGTTTACAAGATGTGAGTGGAAGGTAGTCTCTAATCTAGTCCCAGGGGATATGACCCTAAAACCACGTTTTCATTTAGATATTCCAAACATTTCTACATCATTTGCATTTTGTACAAAATACCTGTATATTATTTTGTCTTAAAAATAAAAGCCGTGAAATGAAAAGAAAAATTCTGCCATACACATTCGGCTATGGAAATATTTGTCAGCTCTCTTCAAATTTTGGAAACAAAGGGAGACAGAGCTGGGGCATTTTAATCCAGTTCATAATCACTCTTGGGAAAGGGGCAAATTTTTCTGTAGTCTTTTTGTGCTTCTAACATCTTTGATTTTTTTTTTCTCATTTTGCTAAACCAGTATCTTAAGATGGGACTCAGTTTTTTTTTTTTTTCCTTTTGAGGGACAAGTAGTTCTCATTAATTAATTACACAATTATAGCAATATCTTAGTAGGTTTAGACATTAGTGCAATAATATCATCCTGATGTTACCGACCTAACCCAACTCTTAAAATGGCCCTTACTCTATTTTAGTCCTTTTTGATATGTATTTTTATTTCATAATTTTTTAATTTTTAAAATATAATTTATCGTCAAACTGGCTTATATACAACACCCAGTGCTCATCCCATAAAGTGCCCGCCTCAATGCCCATTTTCCCTCTCCCCTACCACTCTATCCAACCTTAGTTTGTTCTCTGTATTTAAGAGTCTCTTATGGTTTGCCTCCCTCCCTATCTGTAACTATTGTTTTTCCCCTTCCCTTCCCCCATGGTCTTCTGTTAAGTTTCTCAAGCTCCACATATGACTGAAAACAGAAGATACCTGTCCTTCTCTGACTGACTTACTTTACTCGCTCATTCTGGGTTCTCTGTTCTATTCCATTGCTCTATGTGTCTGTTCTTGTGCCAGTACCATACTGTCTTGATGATTACAGCTTTGTAGTAGAGGCTGAAGTCTGGGATTGTGATGTCTCCCGCTTTGGTTTTCTTCTTCAATATTACTTTGGCTATTTGGGGACTTTTGTGGTGCCATATACATTTTAGGATTGTTTGTTCTAGCTTTGAGAAGAATGCCAGTACAATTTTGTTTGGGATTTCATTGAATGTGTAGATTGCTTTGGGTAGTATTGACATTTTAGCAATATTTGTGCTTCCAATCCATGAGCATGGAATGTTTTTCCATTTCTTTATACCTTCTTCAATTTATTTCATAAGCTTTCTATAGTTTTCAGCATACAGATCTTTTACATCTTTGGTTAGGTTTATTCCTAGGTATTTTATGGTTCTTGGTGCGATTGTGAATGGGATCCATTTCTTTATTTCTCTTTCTGTTGCTTCATTATTGGTGTATAAAAATGCAACTGATTTCTGTACATTGATTTTGTACCCTGTGACTTTGCTGAATTCATGTATCAGTTCTAGCAGTCTTTTGGTGGAGTCTTTCGGGTTTTCCATGTAGAGTATCATGTAATCTGTGAAAAGTGAAAGTTTGATTTCTTCTTTGCCATTTTTGATGCCTTTGATTTCTTTTTGTTGTCTGACTGCTGATGCCAGGACTTCCAACACTATGTTAAACAACAGTGGTGAGAGTGGACATCCCTGTCGTGTTCCTGATTTTAGGGGGAATGCTCTCAGTTTTTCCCCATTGAGGATGACATTAGCTGTGGACTTTTAACATATGGCTTTTATGATGTTTAAGTATGTTCCTTCTATCCTGAATTTCTTGAGGGTTTTTATTAAGAAAGGATATTGTATTTTGTCAAATAATTTTTCTGCACTACTGACAGGATCATATGGTTCTTATATTTTCTTTTATTAATGTGATGTATCACATTGATTAATTTGTGAATACTGAACCAGCCCTGCAGTCCACGAATGAATCCCACTTGATCATGGTGAATAATTTTTTTTTGTATGCTGTTGAATATGATTTGCTAGTATCTCGAGAACTTTTGCATCAATGTTCATCAATGATATTGACCTGTAATTGTCTTTTTTTGTGGGGTCTCTGTCTGGTTTGTGAATCAAGGTAATGCTGGCTTCATAGAACGAGTCTGGAAGTTTTCCTTCCATTTCTATTTCTTTGGAACATCTTGAGAAGTATAGGTATTAACTCTGCTTTAAATGTCTGGTAAAATTCCCCAGGGAAGCCATTTGCTCCAGGACTCTTATTTGTTGGGAGACTTTTGGTAACTAATTCAATTTCTTTAATAGTTATGGGTCTGTTCAAATTTTCTATTTCTTCCCGTTTGAGTTTTGGTAGTGTGTGGGTGTCCAGGAATTTGCCCATCTCTTCCAGGTTGTCCAGTTTGTTGGCATATAATTTTTTATAGTATTCTCTGATAATTGCTTGTATTTCTGAGGGATTAGTTCTGATAAATCCATTTTCATTCGTGATTCTATCTATTTGGGTCCTCTGTTTTCTTTTTGAGAAGTCTGGCTAGGGGTTTATCAATTTTGTTTATTTTTTCAAAAAACCAACTCTTAGTTTCATTGATCTGTTCTCCCATTTTTTGTTTTTGGATCTATATTGTTTATTTCTGCTCTGATCTTTATTGTTTCTCTTCTTTTTCTGGGTTTTGGCTTTCTTTGTTTTTCTGCTTCTAGTTCCTATAGGCATGCTGTTAGATTTTGTATTTGGGATTTTCCTTGTTTCTTGAGATAGCCTGGATTCAATGTATTTTCCTCTTAGGACTGCCTCTGTTGCATCCCAAAGGGTTTTGATTGTTGTATTTTCATTTTCATTTGTTTCCATATATTTTTTAATTTCTTCTTTATTTGCCTGGTTGGGTCCTTCTTCAGTAGGATGTTCTTTAACCTCCATTCATTTGGAGGTTTTCCAAATTTTTTCCTGTGGTTGATTTCAAGTTTCATAGCATTGTGATCTGAAAGTGTGCATGCTATGATCTCAATTATTTTATATTTTTTGAGGGCTGTTTTGTGACCCAGGATGTGATCTATCTTAGAGAATGTTCCATGTGCACTCGAGAAGAATGCGTATTCTGCTGTTTTAGAATGAAAAGTTCTAAATATATCTGTCAAGTCCAGCTGGTCCAGCCTATCATTCAGGGCCATTGTTTGTTTATTGATTTTCTGCCTAGAGGATGTGTCCGTTGTTGTAAATGGAATATTAAAGTCCCCTTCAATTACTACACTCTTACCAATAAGATTGCTTATGTTTCTGATTGTGTTATCTGTAGGTTTCATGTTTGTAGTGATGTCTCTGGTGCTTTGTGGCCCTTGCAACATTTCACTCACAGAGTCCCCCTTAGGATCTCTTGTAGGGATGGTTTAGTGGTGATGAATTCCTTTAGTTTTTGTTTGTTTGGGAAAACCTTTATCTCTCCTTCTATTCTGAATGACAGGTTTGCTGGATAAAGGATTGTTGGCTGCATATTTTTCCTATTTAGCACATTGAATATTTCCTGCCACTCCCTTCTGGCCTGCCAAGTTTCAGTATATAGGTCTGCTACTACCCCTATGTGTCTACCCTTGTATGTTAAGGCCCGTTTATCCCTAGCTGCTTTCAGAATTCTCCATCTTTGTATTTTGCCAGTTTCACTGTGATATGTTGTGCAGAAAATTGATTCAAGTTACATCTGAAGGGAATTCTCTGTGCCTCCTGGATTTCAATGTCTGTTTCCTTCTCTAGGTGGGAGAAATTTTCAGCTATGTTTTGTTCAACATTGGCCCCTTTCTCTCTCTTCTTCTTCTGGAAATCCTATGATACAGATATTGTTCCGTTTCATTGAATCACTTAGTTCTCTAATTCTCCCCTCATGATCCAGAGTTTTTTTTTATCTCTCTTTTTCTCAGCTTCCTCTTTTTCCATAATTTTATCTTCTAATTCACCTATTCTCCCCTCTGCCTCTTCAATCCTCGCTGTGACCACCTCAAGTTTATTTTGCACCTCATTTATAGCATTTTTAATTCATCATTAGTATTTTTTAGTTCCTTGATCTCTGCAGTAATAGATTCTCTGCTGTCTTCTATGCTTTTCTCAAGCCCCGTGATTAGTCTTATGACTATTATTCTAAATTCTTGTTCAGTTATATTGTTTATATCTGTTTTGAGCAATTCTTTAGCTGTCATTTCTTCCTGGAATTTCTTTTTAGGAGAATTCTTCCATTTCATCATTTTGGCTAATTTTCTGTCCCTTATGTGTTTAAAAGCTTGTTATATACCCTGCACCTAAGAGCCTTAATATATTAAAGAAGGGTCGGGGTGCCTTGGTGGCTCAGTCAGTTAAGCGTCTGACTTCAGCTTAGGTCATGATCTCATGGTTCGTGAATTCGAGCCCCACATTGGGCTGTGTGCTGACAGCTCGGAGCCTGAAGCCTGCTTCAGATTCTGTGTCTCCCTCTCTCTCTGACCCTCCCCCGCTTGTACTTGGTCTCTGTCTCTCTCAAAAATAAACAAACGTTTAAAAAAAAAAAAAAAAGAGGGGTCATACACTGTTCAGGGCCTGGCCTTTCAGAAGTTGTGTTTTGGAGAGTGTTACTTGCTCTCTGTTGTGACTGTGGGTAGTTTATCTCCCAACTCGTAGTGATGTTTTGGATCTTTCCCCCAGGTGTGTTTTGATTTCTTCATTGAAGTAGCCCTGGAAAGGAAAACAAACAAACAAACAAACAAACAGAAAACAAAAACATGCAAACACACACACAAACAAAACAAAAACAAAAAAACAGAAACACCAGCTACAAGTAAACAACAGGGTGGAGGCACTTCTGATGGAAGAGGCCTTATGTCATACAAAGAGGGAAATTACAGGGGTTAGGAAAAAGAAAAAATAAAAATTGACCAGACAGAGAAACTATAAGGCTTAATCCACAGAGAGAGAAAGGAAAATAAAGAAGGGGGTGGGAAAAAAGAAAGGAAAAGAAAATTGACCAGATAAATTATACAGCTTAATCCAGAGAGAGAGAGAGTAAGGAAAATAAAGAAGGGGGTGGGGAAAAAGAAAAGAAAATAGAATTGGCCAGACAGAGAAACTATACAGCTTAATCCAGAGAGAGAGAAAGGAAAATAAAGAAGGAGGTATAGAACACGTACCAAGAGAATGGATTAAATATGTCTGCTTAACCAACAACCAGAGTAACCAGACTAGAGGAGGGAAGAGATAAGAAGGAAAAAAGGAAGGAAGAGTGTATTTATATAATAAGAACTGTCTGAAAAGTAAACCAGGCAATGCAACACGGCTAGTCTGGTCTGGAGGAGAGGTCCACCTGGTTCATCAGCATCAAACCCTGAGTGGAGGGGCGTGGTTTGGTGTGGGTGGGTCCCGCCTCCACTGGGCCCCGAGGTCAGATCCCTGAGACCCCACCTTGGTGGTTGTGAGGAGAAAAATGCCCCCCCCCCCCACCCCGCCAGTCTCTCCTCCCCTGACCTGGTTTCCCAAACCATTCTGTTCCAGCTGTTCTCACTGAGCAGTGAGTGAAAAGGAGGCAGTTTGTCCCGCTCCACCGACTCCCATGTCCTGGAGCTTGGCTGGGATTCAAACTCCTGCTCCGTGTGCCCCGACACTGGGGAGGCGCAGCTCTGTGCCGCCCCATATGTGGTCTTTGGTTGACGGTTGCAGGGAGGCTTTGCCTTTTGAGCGGATATAAACCCTCTTCTCACGGCATTCCAAGGAGAGGATCGCTTACTCCTAGTGTGGACTGCGCCCCTGACCTAGCCGCGAGGCCGGGACTGGCACCCCTCCTCCCCAGGTGTGCGATCTGGGAAGCTGGCCCCAGTCCGCAGCAAGCCCTGCAGTTAAAGATTGGATCTTTCTCAGTTCCCATCTGAGGTTTTCCTCTTGTCCAGATACAGTCCTATGCTTCCCCAGCCACTCTTTATCTTCCCTTTGTCTCTCTGCAGAAGGGGATTCCTCCCCTCTGTTCCTTTTATCTCTCCCAGTTTGCAGTCACGCACCTGTGGCCCATCAGGTTGTCCGGTGGGTCCCTGGAAGCCACCTTGTCTTTTTGTCTCCTGGACTCTTGGAGTTCAAAGTCCTTTGGCTTCAACCCTGCTTTATTTGAGAGTCGAGGGAACTTCGGATCCCCTTACTTCTCCACCATGTTGGCCCCTCCTCCTTTGGTATGTATTTTTAATGGTTACAATCGTACAAAAATTTTATGTGTTGTGTTTTTACTAAATACTATATAAAGGAATATTTCTGTGTTTTTATATAGTCTTATAAATTAAGTTTTTTAATGGCTGCTTCATGTTCTGTGTAATAGAGATTTCTGTTGTAGTTATCTATTGCTGTGCAACAAACCACTCAGAACTTAGTGACCTGAAGCAACAACAGTCATTGTATTATCTTCCATGTGTCAGTGACTTGGGAAAGACTTGTCTGAGTGTTTTAAGTTCAACCAGTTGCTATCATATGGTGGCTGGATCTGGGACAGAAGGGCAGCTTGGGGCTGACTGCGTATCTATCTCTCTTTATATAGTCCCAGAGCATCTCAAAATGACTTGTGTTAATTTGGGCCCCCTCACAATATGGCAACCTCAGGATGCTAGGACTTCTTACGTGGTGGCTCAGGGCTCCAACAGAAGTGTTCTAACAGCCAGGCAGAAGCTGTACTGTCTTCTATGACCTTCATACAGTGCCCCTCCAGCTGCAGTAACCAGTAACCAAGGTCAGCCCAGATCCAATGGAAAGGAATATGTCTTGCTGGCTGGGTGATGAAAGAGTCTGCAGAGATGTTTCAAAATTCAATTTCACAACCAGCTTAGTTATTCTTTTATCACTGGACATTTGTTTACTTCTGTATTTTTTTTTTACCAAGATAATATTGTGATAACATCTCCATGTGTGTAGCTTTTCCCATATTTTGTATGAAAGTAGGATTATCAAGTCTTTCATATGGTCCCTGAAATATATTGCCAAGTAACTTTCCAAAAGGATAGTATCGATTTAAAATGCTACATGCAATGTAGGTAACAATATTTTTGATGCATCATTATTAGCAATATAAATTACCATTAGACTTTTATTCAGTTAACTTAATATGTAAAATGTTTGTTTAATTTGCATTATTTTTATAATTGGCAAAGTTGTCTTTCATGTTTGTGGATTTTATTATATCATTGTCTTCCTAGTTTATGTACTGGGGTCTGAATGTGTTTATTGAAAGTTGCCTGAACTTTTACATGCTAAGAATGTCAGCCACTTCTATATCATATTTGCCAGCTTAATCTTTTTCTTTTGGTTAATAACTTTCATTGGATGTTAGGTGTTTCTAACTGTTTTCTATAGATCTGTTCATTGTTCTCTGTGATTTCTTCTATCACATTTGTACTTAGAAAGTCATCCCTCCTCCAAACTTTCCAGATGTACAAAATTATCAGTTATGTGAGTATCTATATTTATATTTTCATGGTAGCAGTTTTATATTTAACTTCTTATTCATTTTAAATTTATTCATTATGTTACTTGGGTCTAAAGTAATTCTTCCTCTAATGCTAATCAGCAAAACCAGAGCTATGAGATATGTCCACCTTTGCCTTCATTGATTTATGACATCTTTTGGCTACATATAAAATTCTGAATTTAGGCTATGGTCTAATTCTGGACTATTTATTCCATTGAAATTAAATAGTCTCATTTGTTGTTTTCCCTTGTTACACTTATCTCTTATCTCTCTTAGATGAACATCATAATTAATATGTGCTAAGTTTGAAGAAAAACTTTTTTTGAGAATATGATTTAGATTGCATTAAAGCTTGAATTTCACCTTGGGACATTGGATGTTTTGCGATATTTAGTTTGCACATACAAGTGCACAGTATATCTCTTCATTTATTGAAGCTTTCAAAAAAAAATCCTTTAATTTACTGTAGCTGTCTCTATTTGTCCACATTCTTGATTAAAAGCCAGGGTTTCTTTTCTCCTTCAGGGCCAGTGCAGATATTGGGTTAGTCTCATGGACAAAAGTCTTGATTGATGGATAAACTGTCAGGTTTCTCTTAAGTAATCCCTTTTGTGCCTTTGGATTTTTTTTTTTTTTATGTAAAATGTCTGTGTAATTTTTGTCTTAAAAACAAAACAAAACAAAACAAAACAAAACAAAACTGTAGACCTGATGTTGAGAAGCCAAACAGTAGTCAGGGGTCGATAGGATTAGGGAAGGCAGGTTCGCAGCTTTCAGTCCTAAGAAAGGGGAGAGAGGAAGCAGAGCTTAGAGAGAAGCTAAGGTAACAGTGATAGTGCCCCAGATGAACTCATAGGGCTCAAGGCACAAACACCACCATGTCTCTGTTATGGCAGACACAGCATGTCACAGAAAGTGGCTATGACAGATGTGTTCTATCTAGAAATTGTGTCAAGCTTGGGAGCTTGGGGCCATTCCTAGTGTCCAGCCCAAAAGGGAGAAGGCATTGACATCCTCTGTGTGGGCAGAGGAGACTGCAGGCTGTCAGCATGACAGGGTGTCCTGGGTTCCAGGAAGGGCTATCAGATAGGGGCACACTTGGGTACTCTTTTGTACAAATGCACTTTAGGTTCATTTTAAATGTCCCAGTTTCCAAAATGCAAACACATGTGGTCACGCCTGTCCTCCAGTAGGATGACCCCTGGGTATAGTCATTTGAATTGACAATCAGTTCCAGTAAGTGCTGAGGGCTAGAGCCTCATCCAGGAAGAGACAGAGAAAAAAAGGAAAGCTGGGAGGGGGGACCCACGTGTGCGGAGGGGAAGGCCATCTGGAGAAAGAAAGTGGCATATAAAAGGTTCAAAAGTTACCAAATGTCAAAGTCTGCCTGGGTGGTCACCTTTAATATGTGCTAAGGAGATGGGATTCAATATCACCTCACCACCAAAGGTCACCTCTGCTGAGTGTTGGGCTGAAGCCCATGCCCCACATGAAGGCAAGTTGGAGCTCCCTCTTATCTCAGGCAAAATCTTGCATTTAATGGTTCAGGAGCACATACATCACACACCATTAAAGCTGCCAGTTTCTATCTCTTTCACACCATTAGTAGAATATATATATCATTAAGGGAAGTGAGTTACAATATAAAAATATGGTAATTCAGACTGTCAGGTCACAATTGACAGCACATTTGGGGGGCTGTTTTCCTGATCTGTCTCCAGAGACCCTATATTTAGTGAAAAGACATTTCCCAGAAAAGTTTTCATAAATATTCTCTATGGGAAAAAAATGTATATTTATCACATCACATAAAAAGAAATCTAAAGTAAATGTTTTAGAAGCTGGCTTCTGAGAAAGTGAGTGACTATTTTTAAATCTGTAGCTGGAAGAATTTTTCTTCCCAACTTTTTAAGAGTCAGGGAATGCTCTAGTCTGGGTTACCTGAAATGTTAATAGAACATTATCCATATTTTTTCCCCTTCTTTGTCCTCCCACAGCCATACTTCATGCCCCATGGTCTGATTCTGGTGTTGGGAAGTATGTGAATCATGTTTTTTATTTTCCGTATTATATGACGCTCTGATATCTTGGAGACTAGCTGGTGGGGGCTCACACTGTTCCTCCTAGGGTAAGCCAATTCCTAAAGATAACTACAACTCCTTTGTACCTTCCACATGTAAGCCAACTCATCAAAAGCCCATCTCCCCCTTGCACCTCCCTTACTGGGCTCTCACGCTCTGGGCCACTACACTATACCCTGCCATAATCACCACCTGGCCAGGTACCAGATGGCTAGAGACAGCCCCTATACCCTGAAGCCTACTTCAAGTATTCAAACTAACCAATCCTAAATGTGCATAGCTTGCTTACCCTGCCTCAGACATTTCTTCCAGGTAAAACCAAGAGAAAAGTTCTCACCCATGCTTTCTCCTCACTTCCTCTGAGTCCTGGGCAGCCCCAGTCCTTCCTCCCATGGCCCTTCCTCTTGGGAACTGTGAATAACCAACCATCTTTTCAGTGGCCACCCTGTCCTGGTGTGTTGGCCTCACCAGAATGGAATAATAATAAAATCTACATTTTAAAACAGAGGTGGAGAAATGGTCACACATCTCTCCAGTGGCTCAGAGCAGCAGATTACTCCTCAAACTGTATGTAAATAATCCCAGTGGCCACTGCTTTATTGTAACAGATCTCAGTTCAAATGAGTCTTTGTTCCACTTCAGTGAGTCATCCTACATACTGTCTGATGGAAACTACATTCATGAAAAGCTTTGGGATCCAGCAACCATGGGACAGAAGTATAAGGAAAATGAAATTGGAAACCCTGAGGTTAGTCAATGCGGGACCAGGCCAGTATTGGAAGTTTACTGAGGAAAGAAGACTATAAAAAAGAAGGCAGAAAAGTCAGACTGGGGAGGCAGGGGAAACATTTATTTCAGGTAGGATAAAATGGAAAAAATAGAATTCAACAGAAATCTTTGTAGGCACAGCACTGGGATCTGATGAATGCCTTCCTAAACCAGCTGGGCAGCATGCACACCTCCAGAGACGTAGAGGTGAAGGACACTGAAGTTCCTGTGTGTGAGGACTTCACAGTCTCTTAGGATGAGCAGACATGGAAAATGGGCATCAGCTCCTTAGTGTGAGTGCCCAGTGGGGTAAGTTGAGGGGTTATGCCATCACAAAGGAGGGAGGTGAGAGAAGTTGTCCCGTAGGACCAGGAAGCATTTTCCAGGAGCAGAGCAGGGAAGAGGTGTTTTGAAGAACACTCCAAGTGGAACAGGCAGATTTTGCAAACGCCAGAAGAGAGTGAGCCAGGGAAGGGTTTACAACAGGCAGTTAAATGAACAGATTTTTATTTAAAGCAGTTGTTAATCGTGTTACAAATCACATAAAGTAAAATTTACCATCTTTATCATTTTTTAAATGTTTATTTATTTTTGGGAGAGAGAGAGAGAGAGAGAGAGAGAGAGAGAGAGAGAGAAAGCAGGGGAGGGGCAGAGAGAGAGGGAGACACGGAAACCGAAGCAGATTCCAGGCTCTGAGCTGTCAGCACAGAGCCCGATGCCGGGCTCTCACAAACTGTGAGATCCTGACCTGAGCTGAAGTCAGATGCTTAACCAACTGAGTCACCCAGGTGCCCCATCTTTACCATTTTTAAGTGTGCAGTTCAGTAGTGTTAAGTGTGTACATATTGTACAATAATAGATCTCTGTAACTTTTACATCTTACAAAACTGGAACTCTATACCCACTGAACAACAGCTCCCCATTTGTCCCCAGCCCTCACCCATCCCCTGCTCCAGCTCCCAGTAATTGCTCTTCTACTTTCTGTTTCTACATATTTGGCTACTTTAGACACCTCATGTAAGTGGAATCATACATTTGTCTTTTTGTGACTGGCTTATTTCACTGAGGACTAACGTCCTCAAAGTTCATCCATCTTGTAGCTTATGATGGGGTCTCCCTTTTTAATGTAGAATAATATTCCACTGTCTGTATATAGGGCATTTTATTTATCTGATCATCTGTCAATGGGCATTTGGATTGCTTCCACCTCTAGGCTATTGTGAATCATGTTGCAGTGAAATGGGCTTGCAGCTATCACCAAGATCTTGTTTTCAATTCTTTTGGATAAATACCCAGAAGTGGGATTGCTGGATTATGTGGCAGAGTTTTATTTTTAAAGATCATTCTAGTGATTGCTGTAATACTAAGTGGATGGGGCAAATTTTGGAGTGAGGGAGACTTACTGAATAGTCCAGGCAAGATGTAACAATTGCTGAGACTTAGACAGCAGGAGTAGGAAGAGGAGTAGATGAATTCCAGGTAGAACGAAGATTATCCTGTTGACTGGTTGAATGGGAAGCAGGAGGAGGAGTGAATAGTGAGGCTCAGGTTTCTGGGTTGAGTACCTGGGTGGATCATGGATCCTGTCCTTGCAGTAGAAGCATAGGAGGAAGAGTGGGGAGTGGATCCTAACTGTTTTAGAATGGTGCTTGAACAACAGTGGGAGCAGAGATGGAGAGGCCTAGTTTACAGTCCTGACAGAGTGGAGAGAGGGGTGCAGACCAGAGGAAGCAGCCACAGTAGAATCTATAATAGTGCCTGGTGACAAGTTCATCATGGGGGGTTTTCAGAAGGAAGACCTCTCAGAATTTTGACGGAATTTTGATCAGAATGAATGGTGGCATAGAGACCAAGTTGCTTGGAATTTCAGTAAATATTTTGGATGTTTATAGATAATGTGATTTTGAGGTATCTGTGGAACATATATAGATATCTAGCTGGGAGTACTAGAATACTAGTTTAGTCCTTTTTAGTTAAGGCTTAGAGTAGGGTCAAGCTAAAGACAGGGATTTGGAAGTCAGTTGTCAATGTGTAGATGAGAAATGGGGTTATGTGGAAGTAACACTTAACCAAGGAAAGCAAACCAGAGAGCTAAGAATGAAAGCTATGAAACACCAATGTTTTGGGACAAGCAGAGGAAAATGAGCCAGGAAAGGAGAATAGGAAACATTAGGAATGGAAGTAAGGAAAGAGTAGTGTTGGAGAAGCTAAGAAAGAAAGAAACAGGGTAGAGAAGATTTTTGGGTAGTTGGCCAAATCTGGGCTAAAAGCATGTGAACAGAGGGGCACTTGGGTGGCTCAGTCAGTTGAGCGTCTGACTTTGGCTCAGGTCATGATCTCACCGTTCCCGAGTTTGAGCCCCGTGTTGGGCTCTGTGCTGACAGCTCAGAGCCTGGAGCCTGTTTTAGATTCTGTGTCTCCCTCTCTCTCTGCCCCTCCCCTGCCTGTGCTCTGTCTCTTTCTCTCAAAAATAAATAAATATTAAAAAAAAAAAGAGCATGTGAGTAGAGCTGATTGTGAAAAGGGAGTGCTATCTGACCTCTCCCTTGAGCTGCTTAACAAACGTTGTAAATACAAAGACTTTCCCAAGTGAATGGTGGCATTTTTCTGTTACTTTATATTGATTAGTGGTTCTTGGTAGGGAGGGGGATGACTTTGTTCTGGGTACATTTTTGTACTGGGATGGGGATGCTTTTGGAAATCCAGTGGGTAAGACGCCAGGAATGCGGCTGGACATCCTATAATGCACAGTGCATACTCCGCCCACCCAACTAAGAATGATCCAGCCCAAAAAACCAACCCAGAGGGCTGAGAAACCTTTGTATAGACTTTGCGTGTTAGATACATTCATTCTATACATTTTTTTTTAAAGCCTCAGGCTTTGTTTACAGCAAGAACTGTCTGCTACCACGTGGCATTCCAGCTCCTCCTAGTTTGTGGCTCATCAGTGGGGGCTCCTATGAAAGATTTGACAGATTCCAGAGAGCCAGCCCACCCTTTCAACCAACCCAAACTGTACATTAGCACGGTAATTTTAGAAACAGCTCTTAAATGCCATAACAGACTTAAGGGAAATATGTTCAAAGAATTAAACATCTGAACTCAGCAAGATCACTCTTTCCTTGGAACTCCTCCCAGCTGCTACTGTAAGTCCACTCACTTTCAAGTCTAGGAGTGAAATGGGTCTCCTAGGTGTACTCTTTGAAGCTTTGGCCCTGCTGGTTCTCCAAAGAATGTCCGTTACCACAGCCCCTCAGCTCTTTTTAGCTTAGGTTTGCACACTGGGGATTTTCTTAATTGAGAACCCTCGCTAATAACTCAATTTCCCAGAAACCAAATAGCATTAACTTCTGCTACTAGGTGGCCAAGATTCCTGATCCTTCAACTGCTTCCCATGGGTCCTCATTTTCACTGTCAGTGGGGCATGGCCAGAACAGGAGCTTGGCCATGCCAATTCTTGCCTACACATTCTCTTCAGTGTCTCTTCCCACCTTTCAGAGCTCACGGTTGGAGGTTCCGAGTAGGATCTGAGTTAGAACCTGCTGGAGCACCCATCACCTGGGTAACAAATGTGGTCAAGGGAACTGCATATCTCTTATGTGAAGTGAGAAGAACCATGTTTCCCTCAGAAGGTTGCTTGGAGGATTAAACTGGCAAACACATGTGAAATGCTCAGAGCAATGCCTGGCATGAGGCAAGCTCTCAAAATAATGTCAGCAACATTAGTTATTAGATACTGTATTAGTTTCCCAGACTGCTTTAACGAAGTACCACAAACTAATGGCTTCAAACAACAGAAAGGTATTTTCTTACAGTTTGGGAAGCTCTGAAGTCCAACATCAAAGTGTTGGCAGAGTCATGTTCCTCCTGGAGATACTAAGGAAGAATCCTTCCTTGCCTTTTCCTGCCTTCTTGTGGTTATCAGCAGTTCTTGGTGGTTCCTTGGCTTGTAGCTGTATCTGTCCAATTTTTGCCTTCACATTCACATGACCTTTTTACCTACGTTTGTCTGTGTATCTGCAAATATCCCTCTCCTTTATGTATATATACATATATATATATATGTATATATACATAAAGGAGAAGGATATATATATATATATATATATATATAATGTCTTTATTTCTGAGAGAGAGAGAGAGAGTGAGAGAGCGAGTGCTTGAACAGGGGAGGGGCAGAGAGAGAAAGAGAGAGGCACAGAATCTGAAGCAGGCTCCAGGCTTTGAGCTATCAGCACAGATCCTGACACGGGGCTCGAACTCACGAACCATGAGATCATGACCTGAGCCGAAGTTGGATGCTTAACCCACTGAGTCACCCAGGTGCCCCCAAATATCCATCTCCTTATAAGAACACCAGTCATTGGATTTGGGGCCCACCTCTGCCTCATCTGGTATAACATCATCTTCACTAATTATATCTGCAAGGACCCTATTTCCAAGTAAGGTCACATTCTGAGGTTTTGATGGGCATGAATTTTGGGGGAAGGCTATTCAACCTATTATGGTACCATTAAGGTTAGTGGACAAAGTCATACCAGTTTAGCAAGTGCTTCTCTTGGTGAGGAAAATCTTATCAGCATGTTTAATTTTTCCAGACAAGTTTCAAAAGCTGGTCCGTTAAAACATTCTGCATGTTATAGGCTGAACACCATCCTGTAGAGACAATTTATAAAAAAATAAAAAATAGTGTTTGATTCAGACTTCCTTTGGCATGAGAGCTGACAGAGAATTGGGGTGGGAGGAGGGGGCTGAATTCAACTCAGCCTACCACTTGTCCACTGACCAGAGGACAGACATCCATGAAATCAGCTGAGGCAGCATCGTCTGTAATGCAGAGTCACTTTTCTGGTTTATGCCAAGCAGAATTAGATTTGTGTGTTCTGAACATTGAGCACCACAGTGTCCCAGGGCAGCGGTGAGAGAATGGTGCCAGTCAGTACCTTATTTATGGACCTAAAATTCATGCATATGTGTCTCTAGATGGGTGTCCCCTCCCCTAGTTTTCTTCTTTTTTTAAATGTTTATTTATTAAGAGAGAGAGAGAGAGAGAGAGAGAGAGAGAGAGAGAAGGTGGTGGGGGGAGGGGCAGAGAGAGGGAGACACAGAATCAAAAGCAGGCTCCAAGCTCTGAGCTGTCAGCACAGAGCCAGATGAGGGGCTCAAACCCATGAACCGTGAGATCATGACCTGAGCAGAAGTCAGAGGCTTAACCCACTGAGCCACCCAGGTGCCCCTCCTCCCCTAGTTTTCTCATGTGGGAGAGACTCATGGTGCATGGCGCTTATCTGTGCATTCCCCCAGTGGGTGCTGCTTGAAGTTCCTAACAAGTCCATGTCCAAGGTATGCTCCACTTCCTTCACCTGCTTATTGTGAATGGGAACCAGGTGATGCTTACCAAGTCAGTATCTGAATATGGTCAGCTACATAAAATACCCATGAAACTTTCATGGAATCTACCTGAGAACATTCAACTTCTATCTGTTGCTGATTGCCCCTGTGGGCAGGTGTTCTATAGAGGTGATTCTCAAAATTTTGCATGTATACAAATCACCCAGAAATCTTATTAAAATGCAGACTTATGGGCACCTGGATGGCTCAGTCAGTTAAACATCTGACTCTTGATCTTGGCTCAGGTCATAATCTCACAGTTCATGGGTTCAAGCCCTACATTGGGCTCTGTGCTGACAGTGCAGAGCCTGCTTGGGATTCTCTGTCTGTCTGTCTGTCTGTCTCTCTGTCCCTCCCCCCTCTATCTATCTCAAAATAAATAAATAAACTTAAAAAAATGCAGATTTAGGTTCAATATATACTAGATGGGCCAAAGGTTCTTCATTTCTAACAAGTTCCTAGGTGATGCTGATGCTGCTGGCCCATGGAAAGCTTAGCTAGCAAGGCTCTATGTGAAATGCCTCCCCCAAATCCTTTCCAGCAAGTGTGCAGCCTGAGAAAGGTACTTGTGAGATAAAGCTTATGGATTCTGAGAATGAGAAATATATCCACTGTCCAAGGGATGCTTCCAGGTCTAGAGGAAAGAATGCCAGACTGAAAGTTGGGAAATAGGTATTAGCCTTACAGTTCTGGCTTTGCTACTGAGTAGCTGTATGATCTTGGATACATGTTTTAACCTCTTTAATGCCTCAGGTTCTTTACCTGTATAGTAAGGGTATAACTTAACTTTACCTATCACTCAGAATCAGTGAGATGCACTGAGGTTATATATCTTTAAAATGTAAAGATAAAATGTAATGTAATGTAATGTAATGTAATGCTTTACATTAGTAAAGGTAAATTGGTCTCTTCCTCCAAGTTCTCTAGAGAATGAAAGACTGGTTATTGGTCCAAACAGGAGAGCGCTGTGACGTATTTGTCTGTGCCTCTTTGAGAGGTGCTCTAGGACCCTGAGTGGTGCTCAAAACATACTCAAACCTAAAGGTTTTGTTAATAACTTCCAGTAATTAAATATACTTACCATTTACTCAGCTTTTTATGCATGAGGGTGTTGTCCTTGAGAAAGATGTATCAAGATAAATAAGGCAGGACTCTCACCTGGGGGAGTTTAATTCCACTATGAGAGCTAGACCATAGACCCAGACAGTCCAATACAAAGTAGAGGGTGGATCACGTGTAATGGGGGTGGGGGACTTCAGTGAAGTACCATGCCGGTCTGCTCTTTCCACTTCCCAAACCACTACCTCTTACATTCGTACCCTCTGTTTCAAGGGTTCCAACATGTATCTTGGGTGATGAGAGATAATGTTGAATAGTGGTTGGAACCAGAGATCTGGAGCCAGGTTTGATGTTCAGTTCTGTATGAATTTAGGCAGTTTATTTAATCTATTTGTGCCACAGAGAGGCTTATCCATACACTGGAGATACTATACTAGTATCTGCCATAGAGTGTTGTAGTAAGGGGTAAATAAGTACGAATGATATATATACGTGTATACACACATTTATATGTATATATACACACATGTATAGCTTACACGGTAAGCTCTATGGGTTAGCTACTATCTTATTGCTGAATGGAAAGGGAGAGCAGAGAAGGCAGTAGGGGCGGGGCTCAGCCGGGGTGGGGTCCAGGTGAGTGTGCTTCCTCCCCCTCTGGTGAAGAATCCACAGGCAGAGTACAGGCAGCTAAGGGTGGAAAGCCCTGCCCCAGCACCATCAGATGGACAGTAATGGGGCTTCCTGCTTGGATAATGTGGAGCCTTGAATAGCGGTGAATAGCGGTGAGTGACCCCCAGTGGTGGCTTGGCGTTCACTCTCTGGGTTAATTTCCCTGCTACTCACTGGAGCTAGCCACACAGGTCCTGACTCCTGAGCAGCCCTTCCTCTTGCCCTGGCCCTCCAGGTCAGAATGTCCTGCCTCCCTTGCAGATTTTTCCCAAGGTCACACCTCATTCTATTCCCTCCTGTTGCCCCTCTCCTAGACTCCCTGAGGGCAGAATGGGGTGGGGGTAGTGTGGTCTCCTCCTTTCTCTATTTTCCTGTGCAATGCTGTTGTTGTGCACATGGCACATCCTGTTTGTCTCAGTTCTTCTGCTGTTCTAGCAGTAACATATGTAAGTCTTCATTCCTTCTATGGGTCAGCTCTGGGTCTCCAGGCAACGTGGAGGCCTCATGCACAGATGAAGGAAAAAGAGAAACAAAAAGTCTTATTCAGTGTATGAAGCCTCTACATGGATTGCAGGAAAAGTGTGAACACAGGAAAAGGAGAGCAGAAGAGTGCACACATCTGTCTGTTGTCACTGCCATACAAGATGCTATAGGGACAGGCAGGAGAGATTCAGTCTGCAAAGCCCAGGTGTCCACTGGTGTGTGGCCAGGGAAGGACTAACCCTCATGACATCTGACAGTGGGAAGAATGTTCACCAAGGGAAGGCTTAGGTGTTGGGGAAAGAATGCCAGCTTCCTAATTGTAACCTCTTCCATGAAGCCTTGCTAGCTCTAGCCTGGAGAAATTCATTCATTCATTCATTCATTCACTTACTTACTCATTTATTTATTCAGCAAGGATTTTTGGTAAGCCTTGCTTTTTCACTATTTCAGGCCATGTAAAGCTATTATAATGGCATATACATTTCTCATTATTGTCTGCCTAATGAGCCTACCTCCCCTTCCTGTAACAGTGTGGATCAAAGTAAACATGGCTTTCCATCAGAATTTCAGTTCAGCAAAAGGAGAAGAATGCACTATAGAATTTTAGCTCTGTCCCTTACTGGCTATGTGATCTTGAGCAAATTACTTAACCTTTCTGAAGTTAGTTTTTTAATCAACAAAATAAGATAGACAGTACCTGTATTAGTCAACATGGGCTGTCAGACAATACCATACATTGGGTGGCTTAAGCTACAGATATTTATTTTCTCACAGCTCTTGAGGATGGAAGTTCCAGATCAAGGTCAGACAGGGTTGGTTCCTGGTAAGGGCTCTCTTCTTGGCTTTCAGAGGGCTACCTTCTCTCTGTTCTCTCATGGTGGAGAGAAAGAGACAGAGAGAGACATAGAGAGACAGAGAGGGATAGATAGAGACCTTTCTCTTCTTATAAGGCCAGAGTCCTATTGGATTAGAGCCTTACATTTATGATTTCCTTTAACCTTAACTAGTTCTTAAAGACCGTATCTCCAGATACAGTCATGTAGGGGTTAGGGGCTTTTGGGTAGGGGACACAATTCAGTCTACAACAAATGGCATGTGGCCACTTTCCACAAGCACCTTCCTCAGTGGAGAGGCAGGTCCACAGGGAGTGCCCCAGTCTGGCCGTCCCCACTAAGGAGTAGGGTCGAGCTGAGTGACGCTCCTGCTGGTAGTACGCTTCTTTTAGGGAGCCTCACTGTCCTTCCAGGCAGGGTCGTGGGTGCACTTCTCTTCTGGTCACAAGGTTTCCAGGCCCTGGGGTAAATGCACAGATGCACATACCCACCAGGGAAGGGCTTGGACTGACTTCTACCTCCAACTGCAGAGCTTTTCACCAGGACAAAGGCATCTGGTTAGACAATTCTTCCAGAAAGAATGAGCACTTAAAGCACTTGCTTTAACCTAAATAAGTCAGAAATACCTCTCAAATGCCATTTCTGAGAGCAGCAATCTGCTCCAAAGGTGGTATTTCCGACTCTAGAAACAGGGAGGGCTAGGACTGGAGAAAATGTTTTCTTCCCAGTGATTGAGATTTGTTTTATTGGGTACATCCCTATATTTAAAAGTGAAGTAAATCTACCTTTTTTTTTTTAATGGGTTTATTTTGCTTTCCTTTATTTTCAGTGCTCTTTGTTAGAAGTCACTCTAGAGAATGTGAGCAATGAAAGACAAGCCCTTGCAGCTAGTCTTCCTGCTTTTGAAAAGTTTCTAATCTAGTTTGAAAGACAAAGCAGAGGTATGTGACATGATTCATAGAGTATGGGACTTAATAACATTTCAGGGCAACAATGAGCTGCCTACCCGCACCTATTTCACATAGTCATGGTGAAATTCAAATGAGTAAGTGAAATTCAAGGTGGTGGGAGCCCAACAAATATTGGTTGAACAGATGAATACATGCATGCATGCTTGCTGGCCAATGCGGGGTGGGGTGCTGGGGACACAACAGTCAAGGGAGTGGGGCACCAGGGTGGTACCCTGGCCCTGGAGAAAGACTTGGAGAACAGCCACCCTGCATGGCTGTCCTGGAGCTACACTTGTCAGTCACTCAGGGATCTCAGCTCTTTCCAGATCCTCCAGCACTTGAATTATCCATCCATTTACAATGCTCACAGGCAACAGAGGAGTGGTTCAATTTTTTTTTCCTTTCCACTTTTTGCCTTTCAATTGATAGAGCAGATGGAAATCTTGTTTCTCAATTACCCAGTGTCCCCATTTGATCTGAGTACATCTGGAAGGAGATTATTTGGATACATTTGCTTTTTAAAAATGAGAGTCAAAACAGACATGGGGTTGGGGGGAGACTTTTTATCTTTGGTTTTTTTCCCCTGCCTGCCCCATCAATATAGTTTCCCAAGAAAAACAAAGAAATAAACTCTTACAACATTAAGTCACAGCAGGGACTACTTCTGCTCCATTCCTCTCATCTCAAAATAAACTTAATTTATAAGGACTGGGAGGGCTACAGTGATATTCTGCAATGCAAATAAAACACAGCATGAACACACACACAGGAAGAAAGTTTTGCTCTGTAAATATACCCAGGAAGTTCAGAGAGGCATAAAAAGTTGAGGCAGGCACTAGAAATGATTACTTTGGAAATGAATTGCAGTTTTCCATTTTTAAGGGAACATATGTTGCTATGGTTTTCTCTTCCAGGATTGATGAGAGGGTGGCCTTTAGCCAGTTTTTTTTTTTTTTTTTTTTTTTTTTTAATCCTGATTGATTTGGCTGGCTGTATTGCATTGGAAATGCCCGTGACAACGCTGTTCTTTGGGTATTTTCCTTCCCACTGGTTTCTTTTCCTACAGCCTGAGCAGTTCAGAGCAATGTCACCACCAACTGCAATTCAACCACTTACCATTTATTTCCTCTGGCAATTAAAAAGTATGCTAACCAAGCTATGATTTACCTACCAATTGAACCATATCTCCCTCCCACATGTCACTTCTCTGAAATTCCACTTACAAGACTAGAAACAAAGACTGAATGATAAATCTTTTCCTGACCTTTCTGTGAAGTCAACGGATGATATTTGGACAAGGCAGGGATCTAGGATCAGCTTTCAACCAAATAGTGAGGGTGGGAAATCATCCTGGGCACTGCCTTCCTCCTTTCTCTGTTGCTGGTCATGCTATGGCTCTCTGCAGACTCCCCATCTTCCAGGATCCTTGTTCCTCCAGTCAGGAGGAAGGCAGTCTGATGACTGGGTTCAGGCCCAGGTGTTAGAGAGACAGTGGACTGTCAATCTTAAGAATATTTAAATTTATTAAATTTGCCTGTAAAGGGTGTGGCTTAACTGAAAGGCATGTTAATGGTGGGATTTCAGAGTAAATCTTGGATTGGAGAAAGTATTTGGGGTGATGAAACATTTCTTGACTTAAAAAACAGACATTACTTACTTAATTTTCTATCATCTATGTATGTATGTGTGTGTGTATCTATCTCTGATCCTGAGAGCTTATTACTTACAACAACTAGTTGACTATGCTCAGACATTTATGAGCATGGCTCTCTCTTCAGGCAGGTCGGGATGCTCCCAAGATGTTCTCCATACAATGGCCATGGGGTTCTGGCCTCTTTTCCCTATGGGTAAGGAATGGTCAGGTCATGGGCAAAGTTTGGAAAGAGAGACATTCATCTTTTGCATCCACTTTCTCTTTCCAACTTTTCTCTTCCTTAGGTGCTATTTGGGGATGCTATGAGGACTTTTCCCCTTACATTTGAGGCAAAATTAAGGTTACTGAGGGAAACTAACCATTAGATTATCAAAAGTTTTAAATGAAAGTTGAATCCCAAAAGTAAATGGGGAGAAGAAGCTTGCTATTGCACAGAATTGACAAAAGAGAGACTGAACGATTCTTTAATTTTTAAGAATCCTTCGAGTTAATTTTAAGAGCATTAAAAACATTTTGATGAAGCTTGGTATATAATGTACACTATTGCCCCAGTGGTTGTGGAGTGGTCTCTCAGGTGGCACAATGAAGGGGGCCAGTCTGGGGAGTAAAAGCTTTGTTTCTCCAGGGGTCTCCTTGCTAGCAAGTGTCATCCGATGATTTACCAGGGTTGTCTGTTTGACAAGGAGAATGGACTGGTCACTATCTTTGTTTTCTGTCTCTTTGGGATGAACGAAAGTGCCATTCTTTCATCCCAACATGCCATGCAATATATGCCTGGGACCGTTCTAAGTGCTTTACCCATATTAACTCATTCAGGCATCCTAACAACTCAGTGATGTAGGTAGTATTATTATCCCGACTGTATGAAGGACCTGAGGCACAGAGAGAGAGGTTAAGTGTCTGGCCCAGAGTCACACATTTTGTTAAGTAGGCATTTGTGCCCAGGCAGCAGTTGGACTTCTGAGCCCACCACCCAGCCTCTCATTTTGCCCCTTCGGCCCTGATTTATGCTTCTCATCTCTCTCTTATCCCACCGTGTCCTCTATTATGGTTCGATCAACATATGCCTCTTCCCCTGCCACACCATGAATTCCCTGGGATTAGAAATTGTGTCTTATATTTGTGTTTGTGTTCCTTATAATGTGATCTGGGCACATAGTGGGTAAACATTACATGTTTGTTAACTTTATTACAAAACCTTTAGAGTAATTCCATGGAAAAAGAGCATGCTGCTGTAGGCCCTGAGATCTCTTGCTCCAATTGTCCTCAGTCCCAGGGAACAGACAGTGACCCGGCCTTGGGCCTTCCCCGCTAGACTGTAGTGGGTAGTGTGTAGCATGTGGAGAGAGACCCCTACATGGGCTGTGGACTCATGTGGGCTTCTTGGGTTTTGTTTCCTTTGTCCTGGATAATCTTAAAGTTGCCATAATGCCTTGGATGCAGATGAAATCAGAGAATCTGAGTGCCAAAAGTGAGCCCTGGAAAGTACTGCCAAGTAAATGTCTATCTGACCTACAAGACATGTATTTGTTTTCTTCTGGAAATACTTCTCAGTCAGTCATCACTGATATCTCCTTTTCATTCCTTCTTCTTGTGAAAGAAGCTTTCAGATACAATTCAATATAATGTAAAAGAGTCAAATTAAAAATAACAGTAGAACTCACACTTTGAAAGGAACAGCAAGAATAGATGTTCCCAGGCGCCTAAGATGTGCTAATTTAACAGTTTTTCATTGATCTTGGCTCCAAAAAAGTGAAATAAAGTTACATAATTTTCCTTGTCAGATACAAGAAATCCTATAAAATTTTGATAGATGATAACTGCTCCTTGGGACTAAACTCAAAGTGGAGCTTATCCTCAAGGTCCTTTAAATGGGGCATTTAGTCATGAGTGAGCACTGTCTTTAAACATGAATGACATTGCTTTAATGGATTCCTCTCATATAAGGCCTTGTGGCATATCCCAGGTATCTTACCCAAGACATTTCTGTGAGTGTTGGGAAATCTATATTGTGTTAGCAGAGCATTTGAGGGTATACAAAGCATGTGCACAAACATGAATGATCACCCTGGCTCATTACTGGAACCTTCTGGAGGTTAGCAGCACAAGTATTACTGTTCTTACATCTCATGGCAAGTAAATGGTAGGCCTGGGACTTGGATCCAGGGCTCCTACCCTGAACTCTTTGCACTGTGCTATGCAAGGTCCAAGTCCTTGGCTTTCTAATGATATAATAAGGAAGGAGACTAGAGACTTTAAGGAAATCATATAGTTAACGTCATATGTTTCATTAAAGTGGCTGTCTTCATATCCTGTCCATTGAGAGTCAGATTACCCAGTAAATGACTACAGCACTAATTCTCAGTATTTTGCGGGTTTTGCAATGTTGGTTAAAGTGATTGGGGGGACAGAGTCACCATTCTATTGAGAGAGTGATAATTTTTAGATCTATCTCTCTGACAAAATCACCCTAAGTGGCAAGCGGATCTTTTTATTTTTTTTTTTAATTTTTTTTAACGTTTATTTATTTTTGAGACAGGGAGAGACACAGCATGAACAGGGGAGGGTCAGAGAGAGGGAGACACAGAATCTGAAGCAGGCTCCAGGCTCTGAGCTGTCATCACAGAGCCCGATGCGGGGCTAGAACTCATGGACCGTGAGATCATGACCTGAGTGAAGTTGGCCGCTTAACCGACTGAGCCACCCAGGCGCCCCGGATCTTATTTCCTATTATCTTTAAAAGGGTAAGGGTGGCTATCTTCCTGTGGGCTGGGAAAGGTCTGAGGCTGCATGTGAACTTGGCAGATAGGATTGGTATTGGGTAATGGTGGGGGAGGGGGAAACAGTGTTGCCACATGAACACGTGTTATTCAAACCCAAGACAGTCAGTTTTTACTTAAAAGAAAAAAAAAAAAAAAGAGATGCAGATGTCACAAATATTGGCAAAATAATCTGGTTTAGTCTCAAAGGTATGTATCATTTATTAGGAAAAAATTTAGAACAGGTGTTACCAGCCAAAGTCTTCATTCATCAAAAGATCTTAGTATAATCCTGATGAAATTTCTGACTTCAAATTTAGCTGTATCATTGGAATGGGCCCACCAGGATGAATTTTCTGTACAAGTATAACCTTAAGTAGATTGATGATATTACCTTATGGGCAGTCTTGTTTATTGGACATGTGGAGAAAATGTGCCAGACACAACAGTCTCAGCACTTGTGCAATGAGAAACTGAGCTACTCTTTTTGGACAATAACTTGCCAATGTGTCCAAGTGCTTCTTATATTGTAAGCTAATGTTTTGGGCCTTCTCAATGTATCAAACACTGTCCTAAGCACTTTGTGAGTTTTAAGATATTTAATCTTCCTAATATCCTTTTCAGATAGACCCTACTGTTATCCCTATTTTGTAGGTGAAGATAATGAGCAATGGTGACGTTAATTACCTTGCCCAGGGTCACCCAGTTGGTAAGTGGGGGAGCCAACATTCAATCCCAGGTAGCCTGACACCTTAGATCCTGTCAAGTACTAAGTAGAGGTTAAGGGGTAACTTAAAGACTAATTTTATGGGGTACCTGGGTGGCTCAGTCATTTGTGCATCTGACTTTTGATTTTAGCTCAGGTCATGATCTTACCGTTCATAGGTTTGAGCCTGTGTCAGGCCTGCTTGGGATTCTCTCTGTCTCTCTCTCTCTGCCCCTTCCCGACTTGTGTTCCCTCTCTCTCTCTCTTTCTCAAAATAAATAAACATGTAAAAAGACTAATTTTATGGTAGCTATTTGATACCTACAGATCCTTCTTTGCACCAATGATGTCTGATTGGGGGTGAGAATCACACAGGTGAGTCCAGGATGGGTGGTTTATTAGCCTAGGGTTGAGGGCTACAGAGTCAGAACGTGCCTTGTGTGTCCCTTTACATGACAAAGACATTGCAGAGACATTGATGCCTGCATCACATCTGAAGCTCTACAGTAACAGAGAGACATGCGAATTTAGAAGAGCTTCCTGACCCAAATTCTCAAAAGGGATTAGAGTGCTGCTCCCCAAAGAAAGGGGAAGCTGTTGCTAGTTGGGAAACAGCATGTGTCTGCTACAGCATGTATGTAATTTGCTCAACAGCAGTGTACCATGGCAGTAGCTACTCATTAAATGGGCTAGGACATGGTCATGTTTGGCACCATTTAGATCTGGAATTGTTTCTGCCATGGGACCATCACACTCCTTACTCTGATTCCAGAACTAAAATGCCAAACTGGCCTTTTCCTTTCTTCTTCCAATACCCACTAACCTAGACTGGTCCCCCCATTAGCCTTTTTCATCTGCTTTCCCTATATCTAGTCCCCTTATCTTCTAATTTTTCCTAAACACTGTTATAATAATTAGCTTCGGTAACACAGATCCTATCATGTTACTCCAGCTAAAAAACCTTTCAAACTTACATGCCTTTCAAGATTCTCTAAAATCTGACCTTCATCTAATTTTCTTTCCAGTGACTCCTCTTGACATATTAGGCACCCCAGCTAAATGTTCAATTCTCCACCTCCTTTCCATGCTCATCCTATTTTCTCTACCTAGATTATTTCCCATTTTCCCCATAGCAGTCCCACTCATCTTCTGAAGATCATCCCAAATACCTATTCTCTGTGGTGTCTTTCCTGATCAGCCACTTTTACCTATATGCTGTTGTCTTGTTCTCAACTCCTTTTTATGTATATATTATGTTTCTATTACTTAGGATACTTCAGATTTTAGAAACTGAAACTAACTTTAGTTAGCTTAAGCAAAAGAGAGGGGGGGAGAGAGGAGAGAGAGAGAGAGAGAGAGAGAGAGAGAGAAGAGAATTCCTGTATGGATGCAGGCATTATCATAAGCCAAAGGGCAGAGATGCAACGAGTCAATAGGGAGGTCATTGAAACCAAGTTCACAGACTCTCTTTCTCTCTTCCCCTCATTTCTGTGTATTTTTGTATGCTTGCCCCATTCTCTCTCTTCCTCTGTAGGTTGATTTTCTCTTCTCTATTCTGCAAGGTAGAAAATGCCTACCTTTCCAGCTGCAGAGTCTGATATGATTTTCAGTCCAATCCTTAACTCCCAAGAAAGTAATCTAATTAGCTCATCTTGAGGAAGATGTCAGCCATAGGTGCAAGTGAGCAATGCCTAATGAATAGCATTACCATACAAACAGGCTGTTGTGGCCCATCAGGGGGTATGGGGGTGAGTTTCCAAAGAAATGGGGCATTAGGCCATGGGGCTGATATATAATTCCAGAAAGTTTCTACTACAGTCTCCACTAGTTTGTTAGGACCTCAAGAATACAAAATATGGTCTCTTCTTCATTTATTCCATTTTCTTCAAACTCTTATCTTCCCAAGGTTTAAATACAGCTAATCTTATAGTGGTACTCAGTAAAATAAGGCAATCTTGTCCAGAACGATGCACATAGAAGAGGAACAATTCATTAGATGTCACTTGCCTCAGACTTCTGGTAAAGATTTCAGAGGACAAATCAGCTGGTACCAGGTATCCACACTCACAGGGCTATGTGCTAGATCTGGCCACTTAGGCAGAGTGTGTACAGAGACTGTGCAGTTGGTCTGTCTTATTAGCCCATTGTTCACTTCTTCAGGGAAGAGCTGAAAGAAGGAGTTTCTTTGGAGGGAATCTAGAGGGTTTTGTGCATTTCTTCTATCACTGCTCATCAGTACTTTTCAAGCCAAATGATTTAAATGATTTTAAGCCAAATGAAGAGAAGTTTCAAGAAAACTACTCAGAAAGCCTGGCCACATTCCTTGGAGTTTGGCAGACTTAGAGACTGATACCTGCTTCTTGTTTGAAGTGAATAAATACCAGTGGCTGATGCTGTGGCTGGCCAACAGCCCTGGGACAGCAGAAACAAGAAAGAGATGGTGAACTCCTGCTGACAGTGGAGCAAAGGAGCACATTTCCGGCAATATGGGCCTCACAGAAGGGAGTTGGTTTGGGTCCCTGCCAGGGGAGATCATCTGGAGAGTTGATACCACCCTAACTGAGAGATAAATCTCTGGAAATAAAGTGGGAATCAGAAGCAATCAGCCAGAGGAGAAGCACTGTATGAGGTAACAAAACTGGAGTCAGAAGCGGAGAATCCCCAGAAACCAGCAAAAGCACATCGGGAGAGGAAGCGTCTGCTTCAGACATCTGCAATGGCAGAAGGACACCATTTCCATATCTTAGCGATGGCAGCAGCTAGTAAGTAGGAGAGGATGTGGAGCAAAGAAGAGGGGCAGGGTGGCAAAGGTGACTGCTTCTCCTTCTTCACCGCATGCTTCCTCAGCCAAGGCAGGTGCCAGATGGGGGGCAGGAGAAGGTTTAATTCAATAGCAGTTTGAATATTCTATTGCCCTATGTTAAAGTTGCATGATTATAAGATTGGGCTGGATTGATGTTCTGCTATGATTAGTTTCCACTGGACATTTTCATGTCTAAAAATGGCCAAAGCAGCAGGAATCTGCCCCAAATGTTATCAAAGAAGGTAATAAGGAAAGTCAGTGCTAATCAAACTTATGGAAAGGTGAGAAAAAATAAAATTGGTTTTTGCTTGCTTCCCATTAAACCCAGCCCACTCAATAAAATATTTTTGAAGTTCAAAAGGAGAGATCTTGGAGGGCACTCATTGTCAGGGAAAGTATCATGGAACAGAAAAGACTTGAGCTGTGTCTTAAAAGAATAGATTGGGTAAAGATAGATGTCTGACCTTGTTTTTTCCTATGAAGCATTTATTATAAAAACTCATTTTCTGTGCTCATTGGTTCTTTGAACTTCTTAAGACTCTACCACCACTCAAATTGAATTGGCAAAATGGACCTTGCAAATTTTATGCTATTTACTGACCAATGGACAGAGAGCTTAGCTTGACAGAAACGGAGCAGTGACAGTCAAAATGTCATTTGAAAGACTTCCTGTATTTTGAAGTGTCTTGTTAAAAGTCAGTATTTGGGAAAATTTTGGAGATAGGTCAACACCTAATGCAACATTTCTCTATTAAATGACTTGGTATTGATTAAAAATAGCTACATTATTTGTATTAAGACACTTAAGATTTGATCAGTGTAATACATCACTGAAGGGGACTGATAGATGATTGAGTATATTTCTTCCATGGAGCTTCCACATTTGATCTCATAGGTATTTGTGAGGAAGGGAAGGGTGGGGATTGCTTTTCTCATTTTATAGGGAAATTGGATGACTTTTCATGCTGACACTGTAATATGTCACAACCTATTAGGATGAATTTTATTATACTGGAAGTTCTTTTTCTACAAAGAGATATCTGAACTATACTCCTACCAGGTTAAAGTTCTCCAGGGGCTAGAGTAGCCCAATTCTTCTCTATTTCTATCACAACATGTGGTAGACTGCAAAAATGCCTACAGATTATTCCCCTCCTTCTATCCCAGTCCTTTGATAGTGCCACACTGACTCTATACTGACTCTGGCCTTGAGACTGACTTTGGCTAATGGAACTTAAGCAACGCAACACAAGCAAAGGCTTAAAAAGTGCTAGTATACTGGGACTTTTTCTCTTGATGTGCTTGGAACCATGTGACCACTATATGAATGAGCACATGTAAGCTGTTATGGGATGAATTGTGTCCCCCCACCCAAATTCATATGTTGAATAACCTCCAATACCTCAGAATGTGACTATATTTGGAGACAGAGTCTTTAAAGTAGTAATTAAGGTTAAATGAGGCCGCTAGGGTAGGCTCTAATCCAGTATGACTAGTGTCCTTATAAGAAGAGGTTAGGACACAGATACACATACACAGGAGACCACGTGAAGGCACAGGAGAACATGGCCATCTGTTAGCCAAGGAGGGAGGTCCTCAGAAGACAGAAAAGCTGCTGACACCTTGAGCTCAGAGTTTTAGCCTGCAGAATTGGGAGGATATAGATGTCTATTGCTTAAGCCCCCAGTCTGTGGTATTTTGTTAGGACAGCCCTAGCAAAATAATATACTGCTTAGTGGAGAATGAGAGGTTGTGTGGAAGAGAACTGAGGTGCACCCCAGTCAAAAGCCAGGTAACATTCAGACACATGGGTGAGGCCACTGTAGATCTGCCAGCTAACTATGGATATATTAGAAAGCCTGGCAGAGATAAACTACAGGGCTGGCAGGGGAAGACAGGGTACCCTAATACTTCTTTCATTCATAGAAAAGCTTGCTGGGCTCATGGTGAGTTTGTGTTCCAGGAAAGAAACATGCCCCCCTGTTGTGTCCCCTTTCCATAGCTTAACTGGGATAGTCACTTTGTCCGTGAAGGGAAAATAGTCTACTTTGGTGCTGGTTAGTCTGGAACTAGGTGTCAGTTTTTCTTATAGGAGATATTCTAGAAAGCTAGCTGCCAATGATCAGGTATTCTCAGGGCTAGGGCACTATTGTGGAAAGTGAATCTCAGTGCAGGTCCTCACACTGGGAGAGGGGGAGTCCCTGGACCACAGTGGCTCCTTGTTTGGGATACCAAGAGTAAACTCTCAGGATGGTTCTCAGATGTCCTCTTCATATCACACTTTGCCTGTGGAAACCCAAGCAAAATCAAGGAGAAAGAAGAAGCAGCCTACATGTGAAATTCGTACTGGATTTTCCATTATAAAAAGGCAAATTCTTGTTTTCCTGGTTAACAGATAGAAGGACCAAAGGTACTGTGGTGGAACTGTGCCATTGCTCATATGTGAGGGTGATTGATTTTTCCAGTTAGTGGGATAGATCTGCCATGAGCCATTTACTGATACTCACTACATTTCTCTATTGCTCAAGAGAACACCTTTTCTAAAATGCTGGTTGGATTTAAGGGTGTTGTCAATAGTTGGAGAATAGAGGGAAGTGAACTGACTTACATGGAGATGTTATTAATTCACCTTGATCTTCCCTCTGTCTCTCAACAAACTGAGCAAACTCACCTGTACGGGGCACTCCCAGTGTCCTATCTTTATGGCACTGTTCCATATGGACTGTGAGGTATAAAGTTTATTTTTTAATTTGCCCTTTCACTTTTAGACTTAGACTTAGAAATTGGTGCTCATAAAAATTACTTTTGAATGATTTCTGCTTGAAATCAGCTCAACAGGAAAAAAATGAAATGTTCTCTTAAAGGAGCTTACTCCTCCCTTCTTTCCTTCCTTCCTTCCTTCCTTCCTTCCTTCCATCTTTTCCTTGTCCTGTATAATTTGAAGCATCATAGGATCAATAGGTAATTCTGACACTTCAGGAATAGTTCTTCATATCAGTTTCATTCTGATATCTGCTGGAAACTACCAACATTTCAATTTCAGTGGGAGTCTTTTGAAACCTGCTTAAAGATAATCTGTCTGAAGCCTTTGATTTGGAAAAATGGAAAGAGGAAAGAGAAGTGACTAGATTTTCAGAAGTTTTTGAGATCAAAGGATTTGCTTAATCCTTTATGATGTTTGCTATAACTTTGTAAGTTCAGGTGTGCAAGGTTAGTCTCCAGAAGTTGTTTCCTGCTGATACTCTGCCACCGTGTGTGTGGTGTTTCCTGGGTTATAGTCTTAAGAAGCCCACAAGTTCTTTTGGGTTTGGTTAAATTCGACAGTTTTCACTCGGGCTGCACATTACAATCACCTGTGGAGCTTTAAAATTCATGGATGCCCACAGCCCATCCTCAGAGTAAGGAAACCGTATTTCCTAGGGGTGGGACCTGCCTGGGAATCAGCAATTTTAATGCTCTCCAGAGTATGATGTGCAGTCAGGATTGAGAACTGTTGAGACTACTGAAGCAAAGAAAATAGGAAAAGCATCCCCACCCAATTATTCTTCTAAAAATAACCCCAAATACTGAAGTACACTATGAAAATATTCGTATAAACATTACCTTTATAAATAGAACGTATTTTAAACAGAACGTGTAGATTAAATTAGATTGTAAAATTTAAAGAAATATAGAAGACCTCTGCATAATTTGGTACAATTTTAACAGAATGACTTATTGTTTCCAATCATTTCTTGATCTTTTCTTCTGTAAAATTTTATGATTTCTCACTCTGGTTTTCTCAGGTTTGTACAGGTATTATTCACTTGGAATCTTTCTGCTTATAATCAAAATCTTCGCCCTCTGTGAATGTGAACCAATATGTTAGATCTCCTGATGAGCTGGTGTCTGCAGGGGTTTTTCCTCTACCACATGGTCAATTTACCCTCTTATCAGATAATGTTAACTGAAGCATTGCTCCTGGAGGTGTGGTTTGTGGACCAGAGGCTGCAGCAGCACACCTGGGAACTTGTTAAAAATGCGGAAATTTAGACCCTACTCCAGATCCTGTTGAATCAATCTGCAGTTTAACAAGATTCTATGTAATTCAGTTGCACAGTAAGTTTGAGAAGCACTCAACTAAAGAAGCTTACTCTTTTTTTTTTTTTTGCATCTGCCTTTATACCTGGCTTTTATCTGTCCTTCCAATGTAGGTATAGAAAGAGAAAGATTTCTATTAAAAACTTACATGGATTCATGCTCTCTCTCTGTCTCTCAAAATAAACATTAAAAAACTTATATGTGCATTATGATTCACACTATTCTCTTTCAATGAGAATAGGTTTTTATTTTTTTAAATGCTTTATTATTAATTTTTGAGAGAGAGAGAGAGAGAGGGTGGAGGGAGAGGCAGAGAGAGAGGGAGACACAGAATCCAAAGCAGGCTTCAGGCTCCCAACTGTCAGCACAGAGCCCGAGCCATGCTTAAATCCATGAACCATGAGATCATGACTTGAGCTGAAGTCGGTCGCTTAACCGACTGAGCCATCCAGTGCTCCGAGAATAGATTTTTAGAGCTCTGTGGTTACTTTTCTTCATACTTTTCTTCATACTTTCTACTTGCTCATTAATAGTAAAAGTCATACTTCTAGGTGATCTACAACTTGAGTTTTACTAGTGACAAGAAAAATTAAGCTTCGACTTGATTGATAAAGGTTGTGTTAATGAAGATTAGGGGACCCATTCTGGGCAGGCTGTTTTAAGGAAAATGCCTTGGCTCCATAGTCAGAGGTGTGTTGCTTCATATGCTGCTCTTTGCTTCCAAGCATCAGGTAGAGTTGTATCACCTGTGAACTTGAATTTCCTTGTTTAGTAAACAGGATGAGGACCTGCAATCCCTTTTGTCTTGGTGTGTTTCCTCTTTACCTTTCCTAGTTCACATGTTTGCTCATGTGCTTTGGGCATTTGGTCGATCTGTCAATGTTGGATGGAAATGTAATGAATGTCCAGGGTTTGGTCCTTGGATGTCTTTTCTTCTCATTTACATTCACTCTTTCTCCAATTAATGGCTTTCATATTCATATGCTGATGATCCTAAATTTATATCTCTATTTTGGACTTCTTGTAGAAGTCCAGACTCTCAAATTCCACCATCTCCTTGGCATCTTGCCTTGGATGTCTACAAAGTGTCTAGTGCCACAAGTCTGAAACTGAACTTCTGATCTTCTCTGCAAACATGCAACTCTTTTCCTCCAGTCACTCAGTCCAAAACAGAGGAGTCATCCATAACTTTTCTTTTTCCTTTCACCCACATCCAATTCAGCAGTAAGTTCTGACGGCTCTTTCTTCAAAACATATCCAGAGTCCTACCACTTCTCCCAAGCCCCCTCCACATCACTACTCCCTGGTACAAACCTTCATCTGTCACCTGGATTGTGCTCTCTCCATCCTGCTTTTGCCCTCACCCTTCTCCATTCTATTCATGACAAAGCAAGCTATCTCACTGCTACAAAATTCCCAGAGCTCTTATTGTAGTAAAAGCCACAGTCGAGGTCCCAGATAGCTTTCTGACCTTCCATCCAACTATCCTCTTCCTGGCTCACTCTTGTGGCAAGCTGAGTTTTCCGGAAGAAGACACTGGAGACAGGATTGGTGGGGCTTCATATTTATGAGGACTTAACACCCATGGACAGAAGTGGGATGAAGCAGGATGGGCCAAAGAGAAATAAGTCAAAGTGAAGCAGCCTGGTAAGACTCCAGGCTGCCTACAAGGAACTTGGAGGCACATGTGACCTGCCACAGTCGCCTCTTGTAAGGCCTCAAAGACTGCACCTCTATTCCTGCCTCATCAGCTGAATGCTGTTCTGAGAAGGGTGGGACCTGGTGGAAGGTGGCTTCTGCAGCCTAGACACAGCTTGAGGCTGTCTGCTGACCCTTTGGGTAGTGGTTGTCTATGTCCACTGCACTCTTCCCCAGCCACACTGGCTTCCTGAAACAAATCTAGCCCACTCTGTCTCAGGGCCTTTGCACTTGCAGGAATGCAATTTCACTAGATGTTTTTCATGTCTTGCTCATTCATCTCCTTTAGACCTCTGCTTAAATGTCACTTTGTGAATGATGTCTTCCTTCCCATGATCATCCTATTAAAAACAAGAAACTTACACCATTTCTTTCCTTCATTTGAGGAAAGAATTTGAATTTGAATTTACTGTCATTTGATATACGTACTTTATATTTAATCCCTGACTTGTTATTGTCTCTTTCTCCAGGTAAAATGTAAACCCCAAGAAGGCCCTGTCACATAGTAGGCACTCAATAGATATTTGCTTACTGAATGAATGATAAAAGAAACTTTTGCTTATAGAGGTTTGAATTGCAATATATCTCCTTGTAGTGGTGGGGTGTAAGAACAACTGTAATCCCACGATATCAGTAAAGTGTTTTGGAATTACATTTATTAAAAAAGGTTTCTGATATTGAGTCCCATGAATTTAGATATGATCAAATTTAGAGTTGATGATATTTTGAGGTGTTTAAATTTCTTCCTACAAAATAACAAGTGTCTAAGGTAATGACTACCCTAGAATTGTAAGTTTTAAAAAGATTAATGTTTAAAGTGTTAAAGAAAATAAGTGTTGTAGAAATACGTAAATCTCCACTATAATAGGTTAATTTAAAATCACTCTCTTTTAGTAACAAAAGCAAATTCTCCATCTTTATTTGGCAAATGATCTGGGAAGCACTCACAGATCTCATTGATGTTACTGTCACTGCTGGAAAGAAATAGATATGTGTTTAAAATTCTTTATATTTTTCTTTAATTCTGACAAATCTTCCTATAATTAGTTCTTCTGTTTCTTTGCTGTTTTACAAGTATTTCATGGGGGAAAGTGGGACCCCATCCTGCAGGGTTAGGAATGGGCTGAGGCCCATCTGGTTTGATGTTGCATGCCCTTTGTTAATATTGTTGCTGCTTTTTGTTTGTTTGGTTGGTTTTTTGGTTGCATTTGTTACAAACCAGGAAAAATAATCAACAGCTTTAGTAAGACTAATTTAAAGATTCCTTTTGTCATGACTCTGGTTTCCTCCTGTCCCTGCTTCATGCTCCTCACCAGATCATCTACATTCCTCTCTGCTGCTTTCTCCTTAAACTACCCAAACATTTCGTTATATATCCCGAGTCACTCTCCTGAGGGGAGAAATAAATTCAAATCCAAATCCAAATGTTTGAAAACCACCCACCAGATGATCATCTCTAGTTTTGATTGCCAAGGTGATTCAGCATTTTCTCTTTCCTTTTCTCTCTTCATTGGTAATCCTGGTGTCCTAGAATGACTATTTTTTTAAAATAAACTTCACCAAAAGATCTCTTAAAATGTTAAGATCTCTTAAGATGCCTAATTGTGCCAATGCTAGGTAATATCCATAATGGAAAAGAAAATAACAGTGTGTAATAATTTTGTCATCTTTGAGTCATTGACAAGTGAGTTTTGCGCAAAATTTTGCAGCTGATGAAACCGCCTTTTTTGAGATCCTATTAGATGGGTACAGAGGAGATGGTCATGAGTTAAGCCCAAATATTTTCTTCTGACTGCTTCGTCTTCAACATGTTGAGTTCTTTTTAAACATGTTGGGGTCTTTTTTTAACTGTTCCTGTTCAGGAAATGCAATCTTTGAATTCCTACCAAGCTGAAGGTTTTGTTTCAAAGAAGAATACACTGATTTGTTCTTATTTTCTTTATTTCATTGTGTACAGATAGAGCTTCCACCACAGAGGTACCTGTATTAATTTTAACACCTCCATGTACATATTTCATTTACACAGAAAGTCTTTGATCCAGAGTGGGACTTTTGCAATAGAATCTTTGCTTTGTTTATTGTCATTTTCTTCCACTTACTGAGGGAGAGAAAAATGCTTTCTGGATTATTCAAATTAAGACTTTAATGCCTTATATCACTTTTCAGATATATTTCAGGTTAAAGTTTTTTAACTTAAAAAATTAAAGTTTATGGTTTTATACCAACAAAATACCACTATTTTGGCAAATAAAGATAGCATAGAAATGCAGAATGCCAGGTGCCAACTGCAATTATCAGTCAATACATATTTGTTGGGCGAATTTGGTAACCACTTAACCGTTAGTCTGGCACTTTAACCCTCATACAATGTTACTTCCGTTTCACAAGGGACAGTCACACAAGAGGGTCTAAGAAATTATGGAACTTGTCGAGGGTCACAGGCCAGAAAATAGGGTACTTGACATTTGTACGCAGCTCAGTCTTCCGGCTCCGATGACCTTTTTCCTCCACAGTGGGTAGGACCCTGCATTAAGTCCCACTCCCTGTCAGGGGCAGGTGTCCAGAGTAAATAGGTAACATTATCTCACTAGGGGTACAGAGGTACAGACACTCAGAGGAAGGGCCTTGGATGGGCTTTTGGGAGTCCCTTGGACTCCTGCCTTCCTAGTAGAGCCAGAGAGGATGAAACTGTGTGAACTTGTGAACTGGGCTTTCTGAGCACCAGTTTCTTTTTCTTTAAAATGGGTATCATTGTTGAGAAATAAAATTCCTTGGGAATAGATCAAATGAAGTCCCAGCCATCAGAGCATTCTGGGTGTTTCCCCAAAGTCAATTCTCCTTCTGAGAAAAGGTTTTCTCTGTACCTTCCATCCTCTCTGGCTCTACTACCAAATTGCTCCAAGTAGTCAACACTGGAAGCCTCTGCCCACTGCCCCAGAGGTCAATGATGGGGACCCAGCATCTCTGTGATTAGTGTTGGTCTTTCAAATGACTCAGATGGAACGTCTCAACTGCAAGCCTTTCTCAGCTGTAAGGACTTCCCTTGTGGCATAACTGGTGAGTTATTATGCCAGTAACCACACAGACAGACGGACACATTCTAGGGGTGGAGGTGGCAGGGAAAAAAAAGGGAAGTGAACCCTGACCTGCCTCATGATGACCTTCCCAGTGACCATCCCTTCCTTCTCTCTTACTGGCTTCTGTAGCTTGCTCATGCAAGGCAGGACTAAAACAAGCTCCAAAGACTTTCTCCTCTACGTTTATTTCATCAGCCAGCACATCTCAGCGTATTACACAGTTTGAATGGGAAGGTGACAGGAGTCTAATACTGATTATTGTTTTAAGAGAGAATGTATTTCGTGTAAGTAATATCTTCCATGATAATGGCTTTGGTCAAACAGGCTGGTAAATCACATCTGTTAGGCTGGCTGCTACAGCTGCATTTGTTGGGAGACAAAGCCTGATGTCACTCTGTTCAATTACTCTTCAATTGGAAGCTAAGATTTTTTGGTGAGGAAAAAAAAATCTGGGCTCCATATGATTTCACTTTTAAGCCACCTACTTGGATGATTTGAGCCATGCCAGGAAGATCGCTGTGTTCAAATTTAAAGCTCTATAGTCGGGCGCCGTGGAGTTTTTTATCCCAGTCCCTGGGTTCAGCATTGTCTTCTCTCGAGGATGTTTGTTTTTAAAAATCTTAACTTTTCTGCAAGGATTAACACATTAAAGTCGCGAATGTCTTTCTCTGAAGGTTTTCCAAATTGTTTTCCTCTGTTAGAGGGGAGACGTGGAGGCAATTAGGTGCAAGATTCTGAGAGGGAAGCTTCAGTTGATGTGTGGAAATGACTGTGAAAAGGAGTAAGTGAGAGAGCATGGGTGAGTCTCCCTAACTTGCCAAGAGCCAGTGTCGACTTTGGGGAAACACCCAGAATGCTCTGATGGCTGGGGCTTCATTTGATCTATTTCCGAGGAATTGTATTTCTCAATAATGCTACCCATTAAAAAATTTTTTTTATGTTTATTTATTTTTGAGAGAGAGAGAGAGAGAGAGAAAGAGAGATAGAATGAACAGGGAAGGGGCAGAGAGAGAAGGAGACACAGAATCCGAAGCAGGCTCCAGGCTCCAAGCTATCAGCACAGAACCCAACACAGGGCTTGAATTCACAAACCATGAGATCATGACCTGAGTGGAAGTCAGATGCTTAACCAACTGAGCCACCCAGGCACCCCACGATGATAAGCACTTAAAAAAATGTTAATTTTTGAGAGAGAGTGAGAGAGAGAGAGAAACAGACAGACAGAGAATCTGAAGCAGGCTCCAGGCTCTGAGCTGTCAGCACAGAGCCCGGTGCAGGGCTTGAACTTGTGAACTAGGAGAGCATGACCTGAGCTGAAGTCAGATGCTAACCAACTGAGCCACCGAGGCACTCCCCCCAATGATACCCATTTTAAAGATAAAGAAAGTGGTACTAGGAGAGCCTAAGTGATTTTCTCAAGTTCACACAGTAACTACGTGGACCATTCTGGAACAGAACTCAGATTATTTACTGCCTGTTTCAGTGCTCTCTTCTCGATAGCACCATATTTTTAATTATACTTAATATATGTAAAGGTATTTGTTTTTTTTTTAAAAATAAACAAAACAAGACCAGCTTTTTGTCTTGCTTATTTTACAGAATGCTATAGTACATGGCTCTTCAAACTTGTTTGATATAAAATACACTTTACTCTGTGTAAGTATTTATTTTCAAACACGAACAAGTTATTTGGACATCTATTAAAAGTCAAAGCTTTCTTGATAAGTCTATTATATTTTACTAGTTTTTGAAGACAATCTAAGTTCAGGAAAAGCAAAATGCTATTGTCTGCCTTTAATTGGGGGTAGGAATGGAATATTCTTAACATTTTTTTTTTGACTTTGTACTTTCTTTATATGATAGTTTATATTATCTGGGGGAAAGATTTTCTTTAGGATCAAGAAGGACGTGAAGGAGGAAGAGCAGAGGACTATTTGTGCCAGAACACTGGGAAATCAAGCCCTGTCCCTAGCAGAGAAGTAGGGGCTTGGAAAGACCCAGAGAAAATGACTGCAGGGTGTGTCAGGAGCACAGGGCAGGGATCCAGGGCAAACTTCCCTTGCCCACAAGATAACAGTACACTGGAGCTGAAGAGACCATGACAGGGAGAGCACTGGTGGCTTGTGGAGCCAGTGTAGACAGGTGACTGATGACCACCTTCCTAACCTTGCCCCCTACCCCTGTTTCCCTGCTTTATTATTTTTTTTAAATACTTACTTAGTTTGAGAGAAAGCGAGTATGAGTGGGGGAGGGGCAGAGAGAGAGAGAGAGAGAGAGAGAGAATCTCAACTAGTCTCTGCACTGCCAGCACAGAGTTCAATGCAGGGCTTGAACCCATGAACCATGAGATCATGACCTGAGCCAAAATCAACAGAAGGATGGTTAACCGATGGAGCCACCCAGGCGACTCTGTTTCCCTGCTTTATGCAGGACCCTGGACCTGATGCCCACCTGGGGGAGGGGAAGCAATTCCAGAAGTCATGTTAAAGGAATATCCCAGCCCCAAACTCAATTGTTCTAGACACATTACTTCTGTAAGCCTACTTAGAGCCACCTTTGAGACTGTCTCCACAAGCTGATGGAAAATATTGTGTATTTTATTAAAACATATACATAGACAAATGAGATCATATTTATCTATCTCCTGGTCATTTCCATTTTCACCTTAATAATTTACCTCTTTCTGTGGCATAAAATAAATAATTTTTGTTTCTTTTTTCCCCACATATATATATAATATTAAACAGTATGGCTGTTTTTAATATTTCAGGTTCTCCTCCAGAGTTTGGCAAAATCAGACATGAGCCTATAGAGACATGTTGAATGGCAAGCACAAGGGCCAGAGGAGGATCTGGATTGCCCTCTGCAGGCAGATGGCCTCTCAGGTGAGGAAGAGCCCAGCTCTGTCTCAGTCCCTGCTGAGACTTTGCCTCTCCAGCCTCGATGCTAATGGTTTAGCAGCAGATGGGCAGGGGGAGCTCCACGAACTTCATCACTGCTGTGTGCATTTGGCACAGGGTGAGGGCTGAAATAGCACATCCTCTGTAACTCCCTGGCTCGGCAGTTTTTTGTTTTTGTGATTAATGTCCAGTGCAAAGGTGAGTAATGTGGCAATTCATTGTAGTAATTCGAGTTATGGGGAATATATGGACTCCTTTGCTCAGCATCCTTTTCTCCAGCTCCTTGTCACATAAAAAGAATCATTACATTGGGAATACACTGCCATCAGCCACAGGACCAAGCAGAGATACAACTCATGTGCCCCAACTATCTCTGCTGTCAGCTTTTCGAGCCCTTCTTTGTAGGACTGGACCAGGCTAACCTGACTCAAAGGGTAGTAAAGAAAGTTCTCAGTGCCTTCTCTTTGGTCCTACCTGTTTTGAGTACTACCTAAAAATGACTAGTTGAATCTAAATGACCCACAACCTCTAGTAAATTAATTTCAATTTTGTCTTATATTATTATCACCCCAAGGTAACTTTTGAGCTGAAGAAGTTTGGGAGCGGGGTGAGGGGGAGAAGCCTGGCTGGCTGTGGTAGGAGGACCTCCTGCTCCAGTAAGTCCAGGAAAGCATGGCTGTTGTCATCTGGCAGGGATGGAAGTGCAGATGAGCAGAGGAAATGCAGATAAGAGCCTTGGTCCCAGCTTCCAGATTCAAGGGAAGTGATAAGATGCTCGCAGGGCTGAGGAACCCTAAGTCCACCAGCTTTGGGAGCAAATGATTGCACACACCTTAAAGTTTCCATAGGTCTACAGGAAAGGAAGGGAATTCCATGGCTTTCCATCTCCTGCTCTAGTCTCTGAGACTCCAGTGATGTCGTGCAGTCCAGTCATCTTCACTGGAAAGTATTTCTGAATTCATTAGCACGTGGGGTCTGAGACCTTGGGGTCTTCTTTCAGTAATCCAAGGTATACATGTTGAAGTTAGAAGGATAAAAGAGCACTTGGAGGGGATTGAGCAGTATTATAGTCTTTCCAGAAGACACTCCCTTCCAGTGGAGAAGGGGTGTGAAGGTAAGGAAAGAGAGGAACTAGCTCAGCCCCTATTGGTTACTCGCATTTGGCAGGTAAGTCCCTACTGATGCCCTGTGGGGATGTGCATGCCTCCACGTGTGTGCATGTGAGAGAGGAGAGGAGGGGGACATGCCTCTCTGACCCATGGCACCTGGTCCCACTGGGATTTCCTGCCACATCTAGGTGTCTGCCACTCAGGTCTAGTCACCAAACCTGGGTGGGAAGGTTTGAGCAGAGGTGAGAAAGGCAGTCATCTCCTCACTCCCTCCATCATCCCCTCTCACGGTGCTCATGCTAGCGGCTGCCTGTGCAAATGGATCCGCTGCACTAGATCTTAAGCCCATGTCATTATTCCCAGAGATGTATGAACAACATTACCCAGCTGCCAGCAATGACAGCACGTGTTACCTTTAAAAAGCCCTTCTTCAATCTTACAATACCCAAATTTCGAAAGAAACTTTGTGTGCAATCTCTCTTCTGTGCTGCTGCACTGCACCCCTAGCCACATCGAGGCTCTCTCTCTCTCCAGTGCGTGTCTGATTGAAAATTCAATTCAACTCACTTCAAATATGCATCGAGCACCTTTATGTTGGCAGCAAAGAGGTAAAAGCCATAGGGGATACAAAATAAGTATAAAGCACAGTTTCTGCCTTCAAAAAGTCTGCCGTGCTATTGGGAACAACATGGAGAAACAACAGGAGACCAACATGAGACAGAATATATCTACTCATCAGAATGTGTTGTTCTGACATTAAGTGCATTGGATATTCCAGAAAAGGAGATCTCAGTGAGGGCCAGAGTTGTCAGGGCAGAAAGCGTCTTGGAGAGGTCAGGAGCTGGTTTGGGACGTTGAAGGATTGGGAGGAGTCAAATATGTAGCTGGATCACATACAAAATTTTTCCTGTTATTTCAAGTTTTCTACTGAAGCCTCAAAGCTGAAAACAACATGACCTGATTACTCCCACCACCTTTTTTTAAATGTTTATTTTAGAGAGAGAGACAGACACAGAGAGACAGAGAGACAGAGAGACAGAGAGAGACAGAGAGAGAGAGAGGGAGACACAGAATCCGGAACAGGTTCCAGGCTCTGAGCTGTCAGCACAGAGCCCAACAACTCCCAGTCTTAAGTGCTCACCAAAGAGTTGTCATATGGAGGTGCCCTCACGTAGCCCTCACATAGCCCCAGTGTGGGACACCTGTCCCATCAAGGCTGTTGCATCAAGGCTGTTGCTGGTTAAAGGGGGACAGCATGAGTTATGTAAGAGGACCCCCTTCCCTCATGGCTCTGCCCAGACCTCAGCTCTTAAGAAGCAAGAGAGACCAGGTACCGGGAGATGGACAGTGGAGAAGAGGAGTGAAGCTGTTTCTCTGTTTCTCTGTGGTCAGTTCTGACTGGGAGAAGGGGAAAACCTTTATATTTCATGGGCAGGACTTCCTATGTCCTTAAAGGTAAGTCTAAATGGTCCAGATGAGGCTCTACTTGTAACTGACAGTACTGAGTAACCCTGGGAGTTGTTGTCCTAAGATGCTGCCAGGGTGGGGGCAGGAAGGGAGAGAACACACAATTCTATTGAAGGGCGTCTGCCCCTGGGCCCTCACAGGGACCAGCAAACTGATTCCAGAGATATGGGAGCACCAGGAAGGGCAATTCAGGAAGGCAGAGGGGCCAAGTGGATGTCATGGGTGGAGTGGGCGTGGAGTGTTGGGATTCTCGGTGACTCGGACTGTGGAAGGCCTGAGATAGGACTTCAACATCTTTGAGAGGATCGACAGCAGAAGAGGTTAAAGCAAATAAAAAAGGGGACCATCCCATTTCCCAAGTACGTTTCCTGGGAAGGGCTCCTTCTCCACAATACCATCTCTTCTTCTTTCCTGAGCGTCTCCAGCAGTTGGTTCCTTGTTGCCACGTAGGTCAGAGAGTCTATCTTCTCCTAATATTCTCATTTACCTGTTTGGAAACTGAGGGGGGTTCCCGGGAGGAGGGATACCCCACGCCTTTTCCCCCACTTCCCACAGGGGCAGGAAAGACCCACTGAACCTGCACTTATGTTACCCAAGTCAACTTGGCCCAGAGATGGAAGTTTAATTTCTTGTTTACAAGACAAATGAGGAACAAGGAGGAGAGAGGCAGCGTTTTCTTGTTGGTAGGGCGTTGGGAGAGGTGACCCACCACAGTTCCCTGGAGAGTGGATTTCCAGAGGGTTTTAATTATGATCGCTGAGCTGCAGTTTGGAGAGACACAGCTGCTGAAAGGCAGCTGTCTTATTTATACTGCCGTCTGGCTGGATTACATTGCCTCTACAGCAGTGAAAATTTTAGTACACACTCTTGGAGGGGGGGTGGTGAGAAATACCTTGTTTTTATAAATCAAATTTATTCTGACTGTGAGCTTTAACTCTCTAGAGGGTAAGAAATTAGATCTCTATCCTGTTTGGAAGGTTTGCCCCATTTCCACTCAGGCAAACAAGGATCAGGGCAGTGGGGATGGCAGAAAGCCCTCTGGTCTACAGCCCATCATTGTGATGGCTGTGGTTCTCACTGCTCAAATTTACAAGGTTTATTGGAAGGTGGGTGGCTACACTACTTCCCTGTCAAGCAGTGGCATGCTGTCTTTGGCTACTGTTCCCACGGCCACCTTTCTTTTTTTTTTTTTTTAGGTTTTTTTTTTTTTTAACGTTTATTTATTTTTGAGACAGAGAGAGACAGAGCATGAATGGGGGAGGGTCAGAGAGAGAGGGAGACACAGAATCCGAAACAGGTTCCAGGCTCTGAGCTGTCAGCACAGAGCCCAATGCGGGGCTCGAACTCACGGACCGAGAGATCATGACCTGAGCCAAAGTCAGACGCTCAACCAACTGAGCCACTCAGGCACCCCTCGGCCACCTTTCTTAATATTCTGTCTCCCCAGCATCCCTGAGCCAGCTCTGGTACTCTGGTTACCTCTCCTTAAGGGGTTGAAAAACTTGTCTCTTTTCCAGGCTCTTTCAGAGAGAAATACCAGATGCTTTTTTTAAAAAAAAATTTTTTTTAAATTTATTTTGAGAGAAAGAGAGAGAGCACAAGCAGGGGAGGAGCAGACAAAGAGGGAGAGAGAGAATCCCAAGCAGGCTCAGCACTTCAACACAGAGCCCAATGCAGGGCTAGAACTCATGAGCCATGAGATCAAGACCTGAACCAAAATCAAGAGTCGGATGTCTAACTGACTGAGCTACCCAAGCACCCCCCAGGTGCTTTTGATATGGCTGCTGCCACATGCCCTGCCCCATCCATTGCTCTGGGACCATTCAGCCTAACCGCTTCACCGAGCAATGGGTCTTGGACACAAAAGGGGATAGGGGAAGGGAGTGCTGTCTCTTGGGTGTCTCTGTCCTCTGCAACACAAAAATGCACGAGAGAAGGCAACACTGGGCCTGGCTCCCTTTTTATATTTGCTAGAGGGTAGAGAAAGAAAATACTATAGTTAGAAGAAACAAACCATGAATACATTATCTTGTCACATCTGTCTAGTCTTTAGAGTACACAGTGAATAAGCTAAGGCAATTCCCTCAGCTGTCCCTGAGAGCTGTCAGCAGCTGATGTTCTTAGCAAAGAAGGTGTGAGCGCAGGTGTGGTCCTGTGGCAGGGTCGGGGCTGAGCAGAGTTCGAGCATCGACTATCAGCCCTTGCTGCCATGGCCTACCTGCAGGTTGCTGCTCAAAATACATGAGAGGATTTGACTATGACCTTTTACTCACTGTCAAAGACAAAAACTGAACAAGTAAGCGGATTGATTTTATTCAGCCTGTTGCAATAGGAAAGCACCCCAGATCTGAAGCTCAGGGTATCTTGGAATGTGGATTTGCCTTAGAATTTTATAGGGCGGGGTAAGGACATTACAGAATGAGTGATTTATAGTTGGGTTTGTATTTTAAATGGGGAAAGCTTCAGTCAGTAATGTGCCTAAGTAATGTGTGTTTTGTTTTTGTTTTTATTTTCCCCTGTGGCTAGCTAGTTTCAGGGAAACAAAGAGCTTGAATCATTTATGAGATAAAGAATGGGAAGCTGGAGGGTCTAGGTTAAATGGTGTCCCCCTAAAAAATATGTTGAGGTCCAAACCAGTATTTATGAATGTGATATTATTTGGAAATGGGGTCTTTGCTGAATGTAATTGTGTTAAGATGAGGTCATTAGGGTGAGCCTTAATCCAATATGGCTGCTGTCCTTACAAGAAGAGGTGAAGATAGTGACCCATAGGGGAGAAGGCCACATGATGCAGAGGCAGAGATTGGAGTGATGCATCTTTGAGCCAGTAATTACAAAATTGATGGCAACACTAGAAGCTAAGAGAAAGGCATGGAACGGATGGTTCCATACAGTCTTGAGAGAGCATGGCCCTACCAACACCTTGATTTCAAGCTTCTAGGCTTCAGAACTGTGAAGCAAAAAATTTTCTGTTGTTTTAAGCCACCTAGTCTGAGGTACTTTGTTATGGCCACCCTCGGAAACTAATATAGTCTGTGCCTGGCAAAAAGGGAAAGGTCTGTGTTCAGTCTTGTCAAAGGCAAACAAGGGAGGCACCCATGGTGTTATTGGAGTCATGACAAAGTGTGGATGGCATGTTTTTCATAGGTCACCTGGGGAGGATGGGTATTTTTGTGAAGCCATTTCAGGAACACAAAAGGGTGAGGGAATATAAGGCTAGCATCGTGAACCCTCTTAAAACCCATGAATGGATTTCCATTCTTACCAGTTAAATTCTAACCTTCCTAGTCTCATATAGAAGGGTGGAGGTTCCCAACACCATAAGCTTGTCTGCCTTGCTTGGTACTCTAGCACTACCAACCTGCCTCTGTATGTTGCTCCACAAATCCACCTTGCAGTTCACTGATGTGTCTTTGTTAGTGGCATTACTTTTGCCTGGAACACACCCTCACTTCTTTCTCTCTTTTAGTTTTGCTCACCTTCTATATGTATATCTCTGAGAAATCTACCCTCATGCCGGTTTTTAGGGTCTCTCTGGGATTTCATGGGAGCCAGTGCCCACCTATGCAGAACACTCTTGCCACTGCATTGAAGTCAGGTGCTCCCACTGCTCTCTCTCCTGCTGGGCTGTAGGTTCTCTAAACACTCGGATTCTCTATCTTGCTGTGGAGCTCACTGCTTGGTATGGAGAAGATGATAAATAAGTATTTGCTGAGCTGAAATGAACTCTGCCTCTTTCAGACACCTCTCCCTGACCCTTGCAAGTGTTTCCTCTTCAACACTTCATGTTATTTCTTTTTTTCTCCCTGAGAGCCCTTTTACTGCTGTAAGTTCAGCTCTAGCAGAGAAGTGAGGTCTGTATTTTCAGGTTTCATTGCTTCCTCCATATAAGCATTCCATTTACAGTTTTAGTATTCCAGCTACAGCCAGAAAAAATGTCCTCTTTCTTTGCAGAGGCTTAAAAGAATATTTTTATCTCATCACAAAAGTATCGCATGCTCATTGCAAAAAAAAAAAAAGTCTGGAAAAATGTAGGAAAGCAAAAAACTCCAAGAACATAAAATCATCTATCATTCTACAACCCAGAGTTGACTATGTATTAATGTCATATCTCCAAACAAAGTGATTTTCATGTTGTCCATTCTATTCTGTAAGCTGATTTTTTTTACTTAACATTTCAAAATCAATTTTCCATGTTAATAAATACTCATTTTTGTGAAAAGCACAAATGCTTTTCAGGAAGAAACTTTTCCACATAGAGACAAGTTCAGTCTTCTGGTGAGAAAATCCTTCCCCCCACCTTTTTGAGGATGAATATATTTAGCTAAAAATCCCCCACAAGTTTGGAAATGTTAGAAGTATTTCTCATGGAAGGTGATGTGGAGATTGGTTGCTAAAAATAATAACTAAATTAGAAAGTAAAATGAAGAAATGTCTAATGTGGAAATGTAGTTTCTCTTTCAGTTCCAATGACTGTCTTTTTAGTGTCCTCATGCATGTTAGGAACCTAGAAGTGCGTACTTGTGGCTAATGCAAGAAGGCACCCATCATCTCCCTACCAGCATCGCCAACATCACCACCATCAGCATCACCTTCACCACCATCACCATCATAAGCATAAGCATCATCATCACCACCACCACCACCACCAGCATCTCCACCACTGTCACCATCGTTATCATCGCCAAAATCACCAGCATCATTACCATTATCACCATCATCTTTATCTCATCATCATCACCACCACCACTACCACCATCATCATCATTATCATTGACATCACCACCACAATCACCAGCATCAGCATTATCTTTACCATTATCACTAGCATCATCATTGCTATCACCACCACCAGCATCACCTTCACCATCACCATCATCATCATCAACATCACAGCATCATCACCATTATCACCATCATCTTTATCACCAGCAGCAGCAGCATCACTACCAGCATCATCTCCACCACTTCATCATCAACATCACCAGCATTATCTTCACCATTATCACTATCATCTTGATCACTACCACCACCATTATCATCATTACCATCAGCACCACTATCATCTTTCTCTTCCTCTCCTCCTCTTCCCAGTGCTCCTCCTCCCCTTTTTCTACCCTCCTCCCCTTCCTTCTTCTCCTTCATTATTTTCATCATCATTCTCATTCTCATTCCAACATGCAGTGTTTAGAGATATGGGAGCTATATGGATACTGAGGTACATGAGAGCAGAAGAGATGATGTTAAAAATTGGTGGAATACATTTAGGACTTTTTCCTGAATTATTTTAATCTCTAGGGCTTATTTAACTCCCTGATGTGGAAACATGACCTGTGAGACAATCTTGATGTAACAGCTTTTCTTTCAGTCTGATAAATTACATTTTTTTCCCAAAATAGCATTAATAAAGACAAGCCAGAGATAGTATTTTTTACTCATCTGCATTTATATTTGTCAAACTCACACACCTGCTTAATGTGTAAAGGTCAGGCTTTTAGACGGAAATCTCAGATGGATCTCCCTGAATTATGTAGAAGTTTACCTGGCTGGATAATTTGCATGACTTTTCACAGAAACTGTAGAGAACACGTTCCAAATCATAATATACACATTGGTGTTTATATTTTCTCCTTTGAAGAGGGCAATAACCCTGAGAAAGATGTCAGTACTGATACCACGGAGCAGACCCTGAGTAAGAGCACCTGGTGTCTCCAGTGATTGAAATGATATATTAATGAGTTCTTATTCTCAGTGACATTTTACCAGGAACCAATTAACCACAGTAATTACATCTCATCCATTGCGTGCTCTGAAATGTGAAGTGCATGGGTATTGGGTTGCTGTGTTTGTTGAGCATTTTTTTCCCATGTGACAAACCTTTAAGCATTAAAACTTTGAGTCATTTATTATGTTTCTTTTGCCTTCTGGGTGTCACAGCATGAAGGAAAATCTTGTAAAGGATAGTTTTATAACCACACAGATACTGGTGCATGTAAATGAGTATAGCCAATGCTAGAAAGCCTCATCATGAAGCTGTGCTTCAAAGGGTGGCAGAAAATACAGTGGGGAGAGGGCACATTGATAAGAACAGAAAGAGTTAAACCTTCATGGTAAAAACAGATGGCTTAGGGAATGAGAGATTGAATAAAGGGTCCTGATTAGTTGACTCTTCTAGATAATGGGGTGAGTGCTGATAAATGGAAAACTTTTTTCATTGTCATTTCAAAACTGTTTAGAAAAATTCAAAAATAGTGCAGTTTGAATTTCTAAAGTAAATAACCTTTCTATACTTCACTTCCCTCACCATAAAATTTGGATAATAAGTGTACTTGACTAATAAGTTTGTTGTGAAGACAAGTAAGTTAAAATAGGTACAAGTACTTAGCATGTACTGAGTGTATTGTAAATGCTCAATAAATGCCAGTTATTATTTTATTAAGTCTATTAAACATAATTTGACAGTTTAAAACTTGGAACTTGTAGAAAATAGCACTATTGTGTTTATAAAATATAACATATAATTGGGTAAAAATTAAAATAGTATGTAAAAATGAAAAAACACAAGAAACTACAATGAGCTCAAATCTCACAAGTTCAAAGATTCAAATTTAACCACTGTTAAAATATTTTGGGAAATCCTTAATCTCTCTATAAATAAATATGAATATATGTCCAGGTAAATACACCTAACTTTATGCTATTGAATCATAACATGTTTGTCTGTGAGTGACCTCTATCACTTACACAGTAAGTCCCACATGTTTTTAACAAATTTATATGACTTCCATCATCCTTTTTAATGGCTGTGTAATATATTATGGAGCATACAAATCATAAATCATTTGACTAGCCCTGTTCCCCCCAGTGATGAACATTTGGATTGTTTTCTTTCTTTTTTTTTTTTTAAATTATATAATTTCTTGTATATGCCTCATTTACATTTACTTCTTTATTGTAAATTCAGAGGTTTAAGATTGTTGGGTGAATATTTTGAATCATATTTTTGTACTGCTCTTCTAAAATGGTAAGGCTAATTTATATTCAACATGGGTAAGCCTTTTTAGGCAGAGGTAAGAGGTTGATGTCAGGGAAGAAGGGTGTTTTAAATAGAAGTGTGACAGTGTGAGCAAAAGCAGAGAGATTGGAAAATATATGCTGTATTTGAGGTGACTTCCCACTTTTCTTTAGCTTGTTATTTTTCACTTCACATTTTGTGGAACTCCATATCTTATATTAACTGTTATAGGTGATCCATTTTTCTAAAAGGTATAGTGTGGGTGAACCCTGATCTCTTCAATTTTTTAATCACTATTGGTTACTTTTTTAACACTAGGGTTTACTACGAGGAACAATTATAACAAAAAGTTTTTAAGTTCTGGCAGTTTTATTTATTTCTGTGGGATAGATTTCTAGGATTGAGTTGGCTGAATTGAAGAGTACATATATTTAAATTTTTAATCTATATTTTAATCAGCGTTTCCAGATTGGTTTCTCAAGGGGCTGTAACATTTCACACTTCCACCTGAAAGTAGAATTTTTCCACATCTCAACCTGTAATAGGTATGTTCCGTCCAAATTTATGCCAGTTTAACAGGCATAGCATAAGTTTGACTTACATTTCTTTGGTTACTGGTGAATTGAAGAACCGTGCACATGTTTTCAGCTCATTTGGGCTTGCTAATCTGTGAACTAGACAAAAGACCTCATTTCTTTTGCCCACTACTACATTAAAATTAAAAAAAAATGTCTATTGAAAATAATGCATGCACATCGCAAAAAATAAAGTAAGACAGAAGCATTTAGAATGAAGGCAACAGCCACTTGTCCTAACCTTCCTTACTCTTATTCCTAATCCCCAAAGTCAGGCCACAGAATCCACATTAGTTTATTTAAGCAGAAAGTGATATATGTCAGGGTAATATGTGGTTTACAGAACTTCTGCGTTCTTCAGAGAAGATGTGACAGGCCAGGAGTGAATGTTTTATCCAGGAGAAACCCCCAAGCCCAAAATGAGAATTTTGGGAAAAAATGCCTCTGCTCGGTAGCCTGCTACTCAGCACCTAGGATGTTACGAAAGAGAGAAGAGAGTTTATAGCCAGCTGCCTCAGAAAATACCATGTTACCTCCTAAGGCAGCTGGCTACTGACAACGGGGGAAGGGGAGTTTCTGACCTTTGTCTCTGTAGCATACAGACTCACAGAAAGGGGGTTGGCATGGGTATTGGGTGAGCTAGCTGTGGTGTCTGCTTCAGCTATATTCTAGTCTACCCCTTCCTTGTCTCTTTATTCTGTGACAGTAACTCCCAGGTACATTAAAATAAAAATGCAACTTGCCAGATGCCTTTCCTGAGCAAACTTCCTGAAACCCGTCAGAAAATGTATTGATTTTTTTCCCCTCGTCACCTTAGATAGTTTGTCTGAAGATCTGAATTTTAGATTCAATATTATAATTTTCTACAGAGCTTTGAAATCATGACTCATTGTCTTCTAAATAATGTTACTATTGAAAACTGATTTGCATTCCCTGGTAGGTGAGGCATTTTGTTTGTTTGGTTGGTTAAACAAACAAACAAAAATTTATATCTGTGGAGACTTCTGAGTCTTTTCACTCATTGAGGCCATCTATAGTTTTGTGAGGATGTGTGGTCAGCACTCATCTGCCTCTCTCAAAAGAAGAATCATCTGTCTCTTCAGTTCAGGAAAATTTTTTTATCTTATTTTGTTGGTTATTTATGCTCCTTAATATTTTTCCTGTGGTGTTTTTTTGTTTCTGTTTTTGTTTTTGGTTGTTGTTATTGTTGTTATTTGTTTTTTCTTCTCCTTCAGAAACTGTTGTTAGATGGATGTTGGTTGGGCCTTCTGTGTTTATCTTCCATTTCATTTGTATTTTCTACCCTTGTCTCTGCCTTAGGATCTGAAGTTGTTTTCAGCTTTATCTAGGCTACCTGTTATATTTTTGTTCTAAAAATCACGATCTTCTCTTCTAAGAATATTTATAGAATTGCTCCCTTTTCATGGCAGACTATTCTTGTTTAATGAATGTAAAACTTTTAACATCTTTGTGAGGATACTAACTAAAAACTTTAAATCTCTGCCCCACCCCCCCATCTCTCTTTCCTCTGGGATTAGTTGTTTTGTGTGTTCTTCTTGATCTTTCTCTTTTGTGTGGGAATTAGACCTTCCCTGGCAGACTGTTCAATTTTTTTTGGAGAGTGTTTATCCAGCTTTATTCCAAGGGCAAGCATTTAAGTGTTACCAATTGTTCTGACCACCGTATGTGGCACCAACTTGTATAGCTGCTTGGAACTATCTTGTATCTAAAGCCTTATTTTGTGTCCTGCTTCTTACTCTACTCTGTATCACCTTACCATATGTGCTAGTCAGAATAATGGCCCTCAAAGACGTCCACATTCTAATCCCTGGAACTTCTGAATACATTGCCTTACCTAGCAATAGGGACTTTGCAATATGATTAAGTTAGGGATCTTGAGATGGAGAGAGTATCCTAGATTATCCAGGTGGCCCAAATAATCACAAAGGTTATTGTGAGAGGTAGGCTGTAAGGACAGAGCCAGAGATGGAGACATGACAGCGGGAGCATTGGCAGGGTGCTTGGCCCTGGACCAGGGAGCGTGGGCAGCCCCTAGAAACTAGTGAAGACATGGAAACACATTTCCCCTAGAACCTCCAGAAAGAACACAGCCTTTGGTTGGTCTGTAAGACCCATTTCAGACTCCTGAACTTCCAAAGAACCAAGATAATTGGTGTTGTTTTAAGCCACTTAGCTTGTGGTAAATTTGTATACTCCAAGTCATGGAAGAAGTGCACATCTGAGGGGAAGCTCACCTCCCATTCCACGGACTTTTCTCAGCATATTCTGGGCTGTGGCCTCATCCATCTATTTACAGACCAGAACTATCCCATCCCCTTTTTAATTTCTGAAAGGCTGTAAAGCATTTCTGATCGGGCAGTGGTCCACCCCCCCCCCCCCCCCCCCTATTCCTAGTGCTGTCAGGAGATGGTTTTCTTTTCTGTTTATTTCTGGTCATAGAGTGGGTTTGAGAAGGGAGAGAAAGCATCAGAGTGCTCTTGGAGTCAGTGACACCCTGATGAACACATGGGTTTACAGAATGCTTCCAAAGCCTCATTATTTTAAAGTCACAGCTGTCAAAGATGACCCATCAGAAGGAATTCTTCTGGCTCTTCCTCCAGCTCCCTGAAGCCTCACTTTAGTTCAATACAGGCATTTGTGAGACAGCTGGTAGAGATTAGCAGTGCAAGCTCTGTAAATTATGCAGAGTGTTTCTTCACAGAAAGATAACTGGAGTGAAGCACCAACCGGGCCTCTAAGCCCCAGGCTCCAAGCCACAGAGCCAGCCGCTCAGCCATCTGATGCAAATTCCAGCCAGGTACTGCTTTGCTCGGGCCCCGGGCCGGCCCTGCAATGAGGAGAAACACTGCTTTCCTCCAGGAAACTTTGGGAAAGTACCAGTAAGCTGGGCAGGCCTGTGTGGAAGCCTGTATTCTGGAGTGGTGACTGCTGTCTCTTGGTCTGCTCCTGCAGGCAGTGACCTTATTGCCTTGTTAAGGCTCATTACTTGACTACCGAGTTCGGTTCTCACATTTCTTCAAGTTCTCCAACTTCCTTGCGCTTCATGGAGAGAAGTCGTGTATCTAGTGGGTTGGCAGCCTTGGCGTTCAAAGGGGAGAAGCTTCGATGTTCCCGCCAGCATGGGCACAGTCCACAAAACACAGCTGTTTCTTCACCAGTTGTGGCTGAGACTTGGAAGGTAAAATGTCACTTTTATTGTTTGACTATTTCTATCATTTGAGGAACAGTAGAAAGTGTCGAGGTTGTAGAAGACAGACAGGCCTGAGTTTAATATTCAGCTCTGCTATCTCCTAACCATGTGATTGTGGGTACATTTCTTAAGCCTCCATAAATGTCAGATTTTCCCCTTTCAGCTGAAAAGGTGGATAATGTTTATAACATAGTCCTTTTGTGAAGATTAAATGAAATAATGAACATAAAGCTGTTAGCACATAAATATTCAGCCCTTGTCTGCCTCTACTGTAAGGGCTCACAATGTCTTTGAAGATGTTAGCAAGAACTAATGATTCTCACATACTTTTTATGGCATTTTTTTCTGATTATGAACATTATAAATGTAAGCTTATGCAGAGACTTTGAAAAAAAACCCAGAAAATATTATAAACAGAATTCTTACTATCAGTCTCACCCTCTAGAGATAATTGCTATTTAGCATTTTGGTATTTTTCCCATTGTTTTTACAAACAATGATGGTGTGGATGTTCATTTTGCATGGAAAGCTGTAACCTGCTTTTCTCACTTAACGTTACACAGATACTTATCTTCTCGAAAAAGGGATTTCCTCTATCAGCAGCTGTGGGTGTCTACTCTTGGTGGGATTTGGTATGAGGAAGATTAGACAGGAGGCATGTTGGCCCTTTAAAAGGAAACATTTTAAGGGAGTGAAGTGTAGTGCTTTGGTTTAGCAATCCTATAATGTAATTATGCTTGTGTTTCAAGATGGCATGTTTGGGGTATGAGAGGTTTAGAATACAGTTTGCTTGGACCTGGCTGGACCTCATGCTGAGGAGGCCAAAGACAACACCCTCTGTTGGAGCTGAGAAATCACCTTCATCAAAATGCCTCCTGTCTGTATCTCCTCCGATACTTTGGAGAGGGTGTATCATTTGAGTAACTGCACTGCTATAACATGCACGTACCAGAGCATTCCTTTGCATCAAGCCTCAACCCAGGCCTCTGCAGGAACAGGACAAGGACCCAGCATGTGACTGGGAATGTATGCTTATAGAGACAAAGTCCAGGGGCCCCAAGACAGTTACTAGAAAAAGCTATTTAGTGACCAGTTTCCCCTGAGGAATCTATAATGAGACTCAATGGGCTCTCTGTGGATCTTCTAAAATTCTTTGTACATATATTTTTCTAGGAAAATAAGATTTATAGGGGAGTCTGTGCCCTGCTCCCATTTATTAAGAACTATTCATTTCAGAGAAGGGGCAGAGTGCATATTCTGCAGACAGTCTCCTGGGAAAAATGATTATTTTTATCATTGAGCCTTAGATAAAGATCAGAGAACAGAGAACCTGAAGTTATGTTCTCTGGCAAGAATCTGCAATGCAAATATTCAATATTGCCAAATAAGGGAAGATTCATGTGCTTTTTTATCTATAATTATGTCTTCCTTCCTTCCTTCCTTCCTTCCTTCCTTCCTTCTATTTATCTATCATCTATCTCTTTATATCTATTATCTGTTGAGAGACTGGTTTGACTTTAGACAGACCTGTAAGTAATTTATCTTCTTACTACTTTCTTCATTGCCTACATAAAGCTCGGATAGCCTTTTACCTCCTAAGGTTATTGTAAGGATTAAATGAGGTATCATTTGATGTAAAGTGCTTAGCACAATGCTTAATATATAGTAAGTTCTCATTAAATATTTGCAATTATAATTATACTAATTGCTAAATATAGATATATTATAGCTCTTAGGCCATTATATGCTCAGAGGAAGTTCCTATACTGTCTATCTCTGTCCTGTCTTCCTTGGCACTATGCCATATGTTGGAATATTGAGTGTTAATGATTTTGGTCTTTATATATATTTCATTTCTTTAAAAATGTGCTCTTTCCTAGGGTTAATTTGTTAATTAATTGTTTTTATATTAATTACTGATAACATTGAGTTAAAATCTGCCTTTCAGGGAAACGTGTTGGCTAGTTTCGTTGGAGTAACTCTCAGGTTGGGCTGTGTTATGCTTCATTAACAGATGAGTTCAAAATCTTAGTGACTTGAGGGGTGCCTGGGTGGCTCAGTTGGTTAAACATACAGCTTCAGCCCAGGTCATGATCTTATGGTTCTTGAGTTTGAGCCCTGCTTTGGGCTCTGTGCTGACATTGTGGAGCCTGGAGCTTGCTTCTGATTCTGTGACTTCTTCCCTCTCTGCCCCTCCCCCACTTGTGTTCTGTTTCTGTCTCTCTCAAAAATAAATAAACATTAAAAAAAAATAAAAAAAATCTTAGTGACTTGGTACAAGAGAGGTTTATTTTATGCTCATGCCACATGTCTCTCATGAAGTGCTTGTGGGCCCTGGTAATGTATCCTCACCTTGGTTTGTAGAGCAGCCACCATCTTGAATGGTGCAAGTCACTGTATTGTTGGAGAGAAAGCACTCTGGAAGCATTCCCACTGGCATTTACATCCTCCAGCCTGCTGCTACACATGTGACTTTCGATTGCCACTCATTTGCCAGAACCAGTCACTTGGCCACACCCAACCACAAGGCGGGAGTAAGAAATACAATCCTACTCTGTTTCTTAAAGACTGGAAAACCAGAAATATCTCATGAATTTATCCATGACTAAAAAAATTGGTAATGATGAGACTTTAAGTCATGTATGGTAATCAGTTTTGAATATTCAGGCCATTTGTTCTCCCTCAAGTCACGCTACATGAATAATCAGCTAGCACAACTTCCATGTAGAAAATGTAAATGCTTTGGAGACTTGTGGTGATATCCTGAGATGCTGGAGAAGAAGAAGGAATTGGTTCCCTCCTTTGTTTTTCTTAATCACCTTCAATTTGGGTTGGGTGTGTCAGGACTGGTGTTGATAGGCTTAGGGAAAAGTGGTCTTTGGGGCATAGTATTCTCTGTGTATGGTGTTTGAAATGGCAAAAGGAAGAGCCTTTGTTGATAGACATGGAAAGGGGGAGGCATGGAAAGCATCAACCTGGGGCAAACTCTTTTGAAGGGGAGATGTAGAGGATTTCTTTTTCTTCAGGTGACCAAAAGATATCTTGTGTGGAGTATGAGGAGGTAGCAATATACCAAGACAATTTGGGTAAATTTTAATATTACCCATATCCTCTGTGAGCTTACATTTTTTCCATTTTACAAGATACTTCTTTTCATCAATTATCTCTTGAATTTCATAGTTATGAATTTGGTAGAGTTTTTTTTGTTTGTTTTAGGGATGATAATATTGAAGTACATAAAGGAAGAAGAAGGAAAAAAAAAACCTTTAAAATATTTACTGAGTACCTGTTGTGTGTCAGGCACTCTGAGACACTTTCATATATATTATTTGATTTTAATCTCCCAATAGCTCTGTAAGTCATGTATTTATTATAATATTAATAAGAAAACTGATGCTTAGAACACTGAAACTGGTTGTATTTGGGGATGCCTGGGTAGCCGTTGGTTAAGTGTCCAACTTGTGATTTCAGCTCAGGTCATGATCTCACAGTTTTGTGAGTTTGAGTCCCACGTTGGGCTCTGTGGTGATAGTACAGAACCTGCTTTGGATTCTATCTGTGCCCCTCCCTCGCTCATGCTCTTTTTCTTTCTTAAAAATTAATAAATAAACTTAAAAAAAAGAAATTAGTTGTATTCAGACTGCATGAGAACCAAGTTTCCTAATTGCTAGCATCTTCTTGGGCCATGTGATCTCTTTTCTTTGCTTCATGTGGGTTTGTTGGGACTGAAGATTTAATCTTGAATTAGTGTTGCCTCTATTCATAGTATTTCTGCTTGACACATTCAATTTGACTAAAATGATTAAAATAGCTTCCATTTTGTTTGGTGAAATTATTACTAAATCATCATAGAGATGGCTCTACTGAGACGGTTGACGTCTAACTATGCCAGTGAGGTGTTAGGATTTTCTATGCCAAGGAAGCAAGAAAAAAAAAATCTTCAGTGCTGATGATACTGGTACCTGATACTCCAACACTGTTACATTCATTGGTCTTCTTTTTCCCATTTCAACTGGATTCAATACAGATGACTTTAATAATTTGTCAAAAATTTCCAAGATTCCTAGGTATAGATTAACAAGGAACAATACTGGATTCAGCACAACAGCATCAGCAATAACATTTTTAAAGATCAAGGTGACAAGATTTGTTTACTCAATTTAACATATACACATATATACATGCATGGGTGTTAGGACTTTATCTGGAATTTATTTTTTACTTTTCAGTAGTCCATTGGGATTTTCTAATTTGATGTCTATGTCTTTGATCACTTGCCTGAAACCCCAAAGGTCCAAGACACATAGTAATTTGACATTTCATTGAAGCATAAATCTGAACCACAGAGTTGATGAGAAATATAATTTGTAGAATAAATTATACACCTAGAAGTGAGGTCATCCTGAAGCTTAGCATTTGCATCTCAACTTGGCTGTGTTTTTTACCCTGTGCCTCAGTATATAGAAATAAAAAAGGAAATTATTTTCTGGAGAGCAATTGAGAATTGGTGAATTAAATCTAATCCCATTTCTTTTCATATTGTTCAGCATGGGTATAGAAAAAGTAGTTAGGACTTTTACTATTATTTATGTTTTAATTTAAGAGTTGGTAAAATATGGCCCAATGGGCTGAATCCAACCTACTACTTGTCTTTGTAAATAAAGCTTTATTAGAATATAGCCATACCTATTTGTTTACATATTGTCAATGGATGCATTCATGCTACAATGGCAGAGTTCAGTGGTTGTAACAAAGATCATATGGCCTGCAAAGTCTAAAATATTTACTATCTGGTGTTCTAAGAAAAAGTTTGCTGACCCTTGTTTTAATATTTTCCTTTAAATGTTTTGAATGTTTTATAGTGTACTTTATATAACACATAGTAGTAGTACATGTATATAATTTATAAATAAATATAGACACATATTGGAGGTACACTTAAAAATCATTTACACAGGGGCGCTTGGGTGGCTCAGTTGGTTGAGTGACTGACTCTTGATTTCAACTCAGGTCATGAACTCACAGTTCATGGGTTTGAACTTCGCATCAGGCCCTACTTGAGATTTCCTCTCTCTCTCTCTCTCTGCCCCTTCCCTGCTCATACTCTCTTTGTGTCTCTCTCAAAATAAATAATAAAAAAATTATTTACTCATATGTGGGCACATTTAAGAACTTTTGGACACCACAGGTTTTAGGCTTACTATTTAAGGAATGCTCACTAATGATTGCCTTTGTTGTGGTGGTTGATGTCATGAAAGGCACACATCTTGTTTTGTGCAATGTTTGTATTTTTATTCATCAAATTCTATGGGAGAAAGAAGGAGTACAGTGGCACATTAACGGTACCTAATACAAAATGGGAGAGAGGGAGAGGGACAGAGTGGGGAGAGAAAAAGGAAAAAAGGAAGGGAAAGAGAAAAAAAAGAGGCAGGCTACCTGCCACCAGCAGTGCCTGCTCAGAGCTGTCGAATACACTTGTGTTAGGTTCAGAGTCAAAAGCACCTCTAATCTGATTGCAGTATGTGCTGCCTGCATGGTGTGATCTGAAGTATTTGAAAAGCTCCTCCCATCCTCGAAGAAAGAAAACACTATCTTTAATTGCTTTTTCTCAAAACTTGAAATTTTCCTAGTTAGTCTGCCCCTCAGATTATGGGATTTAAGGCTCTATTGAAAATACATTCTGGATACTGGGGGGGGGGGGGGAGATCATATTAGGGCATCTGCAGCCGTTAACTCCTTTTGTTAATTAGCTAATTGGATTACTTGGTGCTCATTTGCTTGGTTGAAAAGTAGCTGAAAGACCCTGAATACAAACTCCTTCTTTGGTTTTGGTGAGAAAAAACCAGCTCAGAATGGCAGAGATAGATCAGAGGTGCCATGACTTGGGGCACAGAGTCTGATGGAGAGGCCTGTTCCAGGCAGCTCTGATCACTGGTCCATCTGCAGGAAACATGGTGATCACAAGTTGCTTCTCTTGAGCTTGAAGGTTCATTAGTCAGTGAGGTAATAAGGACTATATATTACCAAGAACTCAAGGCCCACTGAGAATTTCTCCTGTATGTATTCATCTCGGCAGAGCAAAGCCATGCCAAGCTTAAAACTAATCTGCATTAATGAACAGTCTCCTTGATTTCCATTTTTATGATGTGTACTGGGTGGAGATTTGTTTCTCCCCTGCTCTCAATGGGATGGCTGACTGATGGATCACCTTCTCCGAGAAGCTTGTCTGTGCACAGTAACATTGCAAATGGGTGCAAATCAAAAAAATCTTTTATTATTTCATTAAAATGATGACACAGGCTCCTAGTTTCCAAAATTATCTCCTCTCTTCACACGCCCAAACTGAGGTTTCTGTCTTGTCGTGTGGGTGGGTGTTGAAGAAGTCTCTGTGCTAGTGCTGTATGTCAGAAGATGCAGCTACTTGGGACAGTTTTGACATATCCTAATTTTGCTAGTAAAGCAGGGGAGAAGACTGTCAGAGATTATTGAGAGTGGGATGAGAGTGAATTGGAAAGAAGAGTTGAGAACTAGGACCAGATCCAGAAAGGCTGGAAACAGTGGGACAGGAGTGTGAGGAGAAATAAAAGGGGAACAAAATAAAGCAAAATGCAGATGGATCACTCTTGGGTTTTAAATTTGGGCCTTAAGCCAGTAGCACAAGATACTTCCTGAGATGATGACCCCACCACCACCGCCATCATTAGTATCATCCATTCTGGCACTGTGCTAACTGCCGTAGATGTCTTTTTTAAAAAAATTTTTACTTTTCACAGCAACCTTTCGAGAAAGATACTGATATTATTCATATTTCTTTCCTTTTTTAAAAAAAGTTGAGATATAATTCACAAATCATAAAATTCATTCTTTTAAAGTATACATTTCAGGGGCACCTGGGTGGCTTCAGCTGGTTAAGCTTCCGACTCTTGGTGTTGGCTTCAGTCATGATCTCACATTTCGTGAGTTCGAGCCCTGCGTTGGGCTCTGTGCTGATAGCTCAGAGCCTGGAGCCTGCTTCAAATTCTGTGTCTTCCTCTCTCTCTGCCCCTTCCTTGCTTGCACTCTGTCTCTCTCTGTCTCTCTCAAAGATAAATAAACATTTAAAAAATTTAAAATATACATTTCAGTGGTTTTGTAAATTCACGGAGTTGTGCTACCACTGCCAGTGTCTGATTCCAGAACGTTTCCATCATCCCATCGAGGCCTGTTAGCAGTCACTTTTATTCTTTCCTACCCCACAGACCATGGTGATCACTCGTCTACTTTCTGTGTCCATATTGGCCTCTTCTGGACATTTCATGTAAATGGAATCATGTAATATTTGACTTTTTGTGACTGACACTTTTCACTTAGCATAATGTTTTCAAGGTTCATCTATGTTATGGCATGTATCACTACCGCATTCCTTTTTGTGGCTGGATAATATTTAATTGTATGAATACATCATATTTTGTTTATGCATTCATTGATGGGTATTTTGTTTTTCCCCCATGTTTTGGCCATTATGAACAGTGCTGATGTAAACGTGAATGCACAAGTGTTTGAGTTGACATATGCTTCCAATTCCCTTGGATATATACCTAGGAGAGGAATTGCTAGATCATATGGTAATTCCATGTTTAACTTTTTGAGGAACTGCCAAAATGTTTTCCATAGTGGTTGCACCATTTTACATTTCCACAAGCAATGTGTGAGAGTTTCAAATTTTTCACATCCTTACCAATATTTGTTATTGTCTCTTTTTGATTATAGCCATTCATGCAGATACGACATGGTATCTCATGATTGTGACTTGCATTTCCCTAGTAACTAATCATGCTGAGAATCTTGTAATATCTTATTGGCCATTTTTATATGTGATTTGGAGAAATATATATTCAGATTATTTGCACAGTTTGTAATTGGGTTATTTATTTTATTGTTGAGTCATAATAGTTCTTTATGTTTTATTTATACTAGATCTTTATCAGTTATATGGTTTTCAACCATTTTCTCCCATTCTGTGGGTTGTCTTTTCATTTTTTTTTCATAGTAAGTATCCTTTGAGCATAAAAGTTGTCAAATTTGGTAATGTCAATTTATTTTTTTCTTTTATTACTTGTGCTTTTGATATCATGTTTGAGAAACATTGTTGAATCTGAGGTCACAAGGATTTGCTCCTCTGCTTTTATCTGTTTTATAGCTTTAGCATACATTTAGATGCTTGATATATTTTACTATACTTTTAATATGGTGTATATATAATTTTTGTATATGGTGTGAGGTAGGGGTCCAATTTCATCCCTTTGCATGTGGATTCAGTTGTTTCAGCACTATTTCTTAAATTTATTTAAACATTTTTCTTGAGAGACAGAGAGAGACAGAATGAGCAGGAGGAGGCAGAAAGAGAGAGGGAGACACAGAATCCAAAGCAGGCTCCAGGCTCTGAGCTGTCAGCACAGAGCCAGACATGGGACTTGAACCCACAAACCGTGAGATCATGACCTGAGCTGAAGTTGGACGCTTAACTAACTGAGGCACCCAGGCACCCATTTCAGCACTATTTCTTGATAAGACTTGTTTCCATTGAGTGGTCTTGGCACCTTGATGAAAAATAATTGACCATAAATTTATGTATTTATTTCTGAATTCTGAGTTCTATTCCATTTATGTATCTATCATTATGTCAGCATCAAGCAGTCTTGATTACCGTACCTTTGTCATAAGTTTTGAATTTGGGAAGTGTGAGTCCTCCAAATTTGTTCTTTTTTCAAGATTGTTTTGGCTATTCTGGGTCCCTTGCACTTTTATATGAATTTTAAGATCAGCTTGTCAATTTCTGCAAAAAAAAAAAAAAGCACTTGGGTTTTGATAGGGATTGTGTTGAATCTGCAAATCCATTTTGGTGAATATTGCTATCTTAGTAATATTGTCTTTCACTTCATGAATTTTGGATGTGTTTTCCCTTGTTTAGGTGTTCTTTATTTTTTTTTTCAATTATCTTTTGTAGTTTTCCAATGCAAAAGTTTTTCACTTTTTGGTTAAATTTTATTTCTAAGTATTTTGTTCTTTTTGTTGCTGTTGGAGATGGAAATATTTTCTTTTTGTTTTTTTTCAATAATTTTTAAATGTTTATTTATTTTTTTCTTCTAGTCTTTAATTTTATTTATTTATTTATTTATTTGTTTACTTATTTATTTATTTATTTATTTATTTTACATCCAAATTACTTAGCATATAGTGCAACAATGATTTCAGGAGTAGATTCCTTAATGCCCCTTACCCATTTAGCCCATCCCGCTTCCCACACTCCCTCCGGTAACCCTCTGTTCTCCATATTTATGAATCTCTTATGTTTTGTCCCCCTCCCTGTTTTAATATTATTTTTGTTTCCCTTCCCTTATGTTCATCTGTTTTGTCTCTTAAAGACCTCATATGAGTGAAGTCATATGATTTTTGTCTTTCTCTGACTAATTTCACTTAGCATAATACCCTCCAGTTCCATCCACGTAGTCACAAATAGCAAGATTTCATTCTGTTTTGATTGCTGAGTAATAATCCATTGTGTGTGTGTGTGTGTGTATATATATATATATATATATATATATATATATATATATATATATTTATATATATCTTCTTTATCCATTCATCCATCGATGGACATTTGGGCTCTTTCCATACTTTGGCTATTGTTGATAGTGCTGCTATAAACATGGGGTGCATGTGTCCCTTCGAAACAGCACACCTGTATCCCTTGGATATTTATCTAGTAGTGCAATTGCTGGGTCCTAAGGTAGTTCTATTTTTAGTTTTTTGAGGAACCTCCATACTGTTTTCCAGAGTGGCTGCACCAGCTTGCATTTCCACCAACAATGAAAAAGAGATCCTCTTTCTCTGCATCCTCACCAACATATATTGTTGCCTGGGTTGTTAATGTTAGCCATTCTGACAGGTGTAAGGTGGTATCTCCTTGTGGTTTTGGTTTGTATTTCCCTGATGATGAGTGATGTTGAGCATTTTTTCATGGGTCGGTTGGCCATCTGTATGTCTTCTTTGGAGAAGTGTCTATTCATGTCTTTTACCCATTTCTTCACTGGATTATTTGTGTTTTGGGTGTTGAGTTTGATAAGTTCTTTATAGATTTTGGATACTAACCCTTTATCTTATATGTCATTTGCGAATATCTTCTCCCATTCTGTTGGTTGCCTTTTAGTTTTGATGATTGTTTCCTTCGCTGTGCAGAAGCTTTTTATTTTGATGAAGTCCAGTAGTTCATTTTTGCTTTTGTTTCCCTTGTCTGGAGACATGTTGAGTAAGAAGTTGCTGCGGGCAAGATCAAAGATGTTTTTGCCTTCTTTCTCCTCAAGGATTTTGATGCTTCCTGTCTTACATTTAGGTCTTTCATCCATTTTGAGTTTATTTTTGTGTATGGTATAAGAAAGTGGTACAGGTTCATTCTTCTGCATGTCCAGTTTTCCCAGAACCACTTGCTGAAGACAGTGTGTTTATTCCATTGGATATTTTTTCCTGCTTTGTCAAAGATTAGTTGGCCCTATGTTTGTGGGTCCATTTCTGGGTTCTCTATTCTGTTCCATTGATCTGAGTGTCTATTCTTGTGCCAGTACCATACTGTCTTGATAATTACAGCTTTGTAGTATAGCTTGAAGTCTGGGATTGTGATGCCTCCTGCTTTGGTTTTCTTTTTCAAGATTGCTTTGGCTATTCTGGGTCTTTTCTGGTTCCATGCAAATTTTAGGATTATTTGTTCTAGCTCTGTGAAGAATGCTGGTGTTATTTTGATAGGGATTGCATTGAATATGTAGATTGCTTTGGGTAGTATCAACATTTTAACAATATTTGTTAAATTCCAGGAGCATGGAATCTTTTTCCATTTCTTGGTGTCTTCTTTAATTTCTTTCATAAGCTTTCTATAGTTTTTAGTGTATACATTTTTCAGCTCTTTGGTTAGATTTATTCCTAGGTATTTTATGGTTTTTGGTGCAACTGTAAATGGGATTGAATTCTTGATTTCCCTTTCTGTTGCTTTATTGTTGATGTATAGGAATGCAACCGATTTATGTGCATTCATTTTGTATCCTGCAACTTTGTTGAATTCATCAATCAGTTCTAGCAGTTTTTTGGTGGAATCTTTAGGGTTTTCCATATAGAGTGTCATGTCATCTGTGAAGAATGAAAGTTTGACCTCCTCCTGGCTGATTTGGATGCCTTTATTTCTTTGTGTTGTCTGATTGCAGTGGCTAAGACTTCCAATATTATGTTGAATAACAGTGGTGAGAGTGGAAATCCCTGTCTTGTTCCTGACCTTAGGAGGAAAGCTCTCAATTTTTCCCCATTGAGGATGATATTAGCATTGGGTCGTTCATATATGGTTTTTATGATCTCGAGGTATGATCCTTATATCCCTACTTTCTTGAGGGTTTTTATCAAGAAAGGGTGCTGTATTTTGTCAAATGCTTCCTCTGCATCTATTGAGAGGATCATATGGTTTTTGTCCTTTCTTTTATGGATGTGATGAATCACGTTAATTGTTTTGTGGATATTGAACCATCCCTGCATCCCAGGTATAAATCCCACTTGGTCGTGGTGAATAATTTTTTAAAATGTATTGTTGGATCTGGTTGGCTAATATCTTGTTGAGGATTTTTACATCCATGTTCATCAGGGAAATTGGAACAATAATAGGTGTTAACTCTTCCTTAAATGTTTGGTAAAATTCCCCTGGAAAGCCATCCGGCCCTGGACTCTTGTTATTTGGGAGATTTTTAATTACTAATTCAATTTCCTTACTGGTTATGGGTCTGTTCAAATTTTCTATCTCTTCCCGTTTCAGTTTTGGTAGTGTACATGTTTCTAGGAATTTGTCTATTGCTTCCAGATTGCCCATTTTATTGGCATATAATTGCTCATAATATTCTCTTATTATTGTTTTTATTGCTGCTGTGTTGGTTGTGATCTCTGCTCTTTCATTCTTGATTTTATTTATTTGGGTCCTTTCCTTTTTCTTTTTGATCAAACTGGCTAGTGGTTTATTAATTTTGTTAATTCTTTCAAAGAACCAGCTTCTGGTTTCATTGATCTGTTCTACTGTTTTTTTGGTTTCAATAGCATTAATTTCCGTTCTAATCTTTATTATTTTCTGTCTTCTGCTGGTTTTGGGTTTTATTTGCTATTCTTTTTCCAGATCTTTAAGGCATAAAGTTAGGTTGTGTATCTGAGATCTTTCTTCCTTCTTTAAGAAGGCCTGGATTGCTATATACTTTCCTCTTATGACAAACTTTGCTGTGTCCCAGAGGTTTGGGTTGTGGTGTTATCATTTTCATTGGCTTCCATATACTTTTTAATTTCCTTTTTAACTGCTTGGTTAGCCCATTCATTCTTTACTAGGGTGTTCTTCAGTTTCCAAGTATTTGTTACCTTTCCAAATTTTTTTCTTGTGGTTGATTTTGAGTTTCATAGTGTTATGGTCTGAAAATATGTACGGTATGATCTTGATCTTTTTGTACTTGCCGAGGGCTGATTTGTGTCCCAGTATGTGGTCTATGCTGGAGAACATTCCATGTGCACTGGAGAAGAACATATATTCTGCTGGTTTAGTATGAAATGTTCTGAATATATCTGTTAAGTCCATCTGGTCCAGTGTGTCATTCAAAGCCATTGTTTCCTTGTTGATTTTTTGATTAGGTGATCTGTCCATTGCTGTGAGTAGGGTGTTGAACTCTCCTACTATTATGGTATTACTATCAATGAGTTTCTTTATGTTTGTGATTAATTGGTTTATATATAGGGGTGCTTCCACATTTGGTGCCTAAATGTTTATAATTGTTAGGTCTTCTTAGTGGATAGACCCCTTAATTATGATATAATGCCCTTCTTCATCTTTTGATACAGTCTTTATTTTAAAGTCTAGATTGTCTGATATATGTATGGCTACTCTGGCTTTCTTTTGTTGACCATTAGCATGATAGATGGTTCTCCATCCCCTTACTTTCAATCTGAAGGTGTCTTTAGGTCTAAAGTGGGTCTTTTGTAAACAGCATATAGATGGATCTTGTTTTCTTATCCATTGTATTACCCTATGTCTTTTGCTTGGAGCATTCATGAGTCCATTGACGTTTAGAGTGAGTACTGAAAAATTTATTGCCATTATGTTGCTTGTAGAGTTGGAGTTTCTGGTGGTGTTCTCTGGTCCTTTCTAATCTTTGTTGCTTTTGGTATGTATGTATGTATATATGTATGTATGTATGTATTTATTTATTTTTTCATCTTTTCTCCCCTCAGAGAGACCCCCTTAAAATTTTTTGCAAAGCTGGTTTAGTGGTCACAAACTCCTTTAATTTTTGTTTGTCTGGGAAATTTTTATCTCTCCATTTTGAACAAAAGCCTTGCTGGATAAAGAATTCTTGGTTGCATATTTTTCTGATTCAGCACATTGAATATATCCTGCCACTCCTTTCTGACCTGCCAAGTTTCTGTGGATAGGTCGCTGCAAACCTGATCTGTCTTCCCTTGTAGGTTAAGGACTTTTTTTCCCTTGCTGCTTTCATGATTCTCTCCTTTCCTGAGTAGTTTGTGAATTTGATCATGATATGCCTTGTTGGTGGTCGGTTTCTGTTGAATCTAATGGGGGTCCTCTGTGCTTCCTGGATTTTGATGTCTGTGTCTTTCCCCAGGTTAGGAAAGTTTTCTGCTATGATTTGCTCACATAACCCTTCTATCCCTATTTCTCTTTCTTCCTCTTCTGGTACTCGTATGATTCTGATGTTCCTTTTTAATAAGTCACTGATTTCTCTAATTCTTAAATTGTCCTCTTTTGCCTTAATCTCCCTCTTTTTCTGCTTCATTATTCTCCATAAGTTTGTCCTCTATGTCACTGATTCTCTGTTCTGCCTCTTTTATCCTTGCCACCGTGGCATCCATTCATGATTGCAGCTCAGTTATAGCACTTTTTATTTCATCCTGACTAGTTTTTACTTCTTGTATCTCCACAGAAAGGGATTCTAATCTATTTTTGACTCTAGCTAGTATTCTTATTATCGTGATTCTAAATTCTGGTTCAGACATCTTGCTTGTATCTGTATTTCTTAAGTCCCTGGCTGTTGTTTCTTCCTGCTCTTTCTTTTGGGGTGAATACCTTCATTTCATCATTTTGAAGGAAGAAAATGAATTAATGAGGTAGAAAAAATTAAAATTAAAAAAATTAAAATTAAAAAAATATTAAAATTGAAAAATTAAAAGCACACACATGCACACACACACACAAAATCAAATAAATGATGCTAGATCCTAGGTGTGTTTTGGTCTCAGTGTTGAAAGTGGCTTGATAGATTGGAGAAAAAATGGGAGAGAAGAAAAAAAAATGGAAATCATTTGAAAATTTGGAAAAATGAATACACTGAAGTAGACTAAAATGAAATGATGGAAGTAAACTAGAACTTGAAAAAATTTACACAAAAGTAAAAAATATAGTAGAAAAAATAAAGAAAAATATTTTTAATAAAAATTGAAAATAAAAATGAATTTTTTCTCTTTATGCATTCAACAAAAAGAAACAAAAAAGAGAAAAAGGAAAAAAAATGAAATCATTTGTAAATTTGAAAAAAATGAATACACAAATGAAAAAAATGATGGAAGTAAAATAGAATTTAAAAATTTACACAAAAGTAAAAAATATAGTAAAACATTTAAAGAAAAAAATTTTTTAATAAAAATTGAAAATAAAAGTGAATTTTTCCTCTTTCTGTATTCATAAAAAAGAAATGAAAAAGAGAAAAAAAAAAGAAAAAAAGAAACAAAATTGAATAGATGGACCTGCTAACAGACTGAAGGACGACTGAAATTACTTTGTTTTCCCCTAGAAGTCAGACTATGAAGCGCCTTATAGTTCATAAACTAAGCAGGCAGTGAGACTTGTGTTCTTGAAGAGTGAGGTTGGCCCAGTTGGGTGGGGCTTAGTGTAACAGCTCCGTTCTCCACTAGATGGTGCTGCTAGCTTACTGGGGTGGATTGTTGTGGCGCTTGAAGGTGCATATGCGTGTATGGGGGAGTGGTGAAATGGCATCACCCAGCTACCCAGTCTCTAGTATTGGAGTTCTGTTCTCCCCATCAGCATTCGCACACCTGTCCTTTGTCCTCAGCTTTTGTCCACTCCCTGCTTCTTCACTGTTCATGACCAAGCCCCAGGTAGTACTTCTCTCCCGAGTTTTGTCTTAGATGCGGCTGTTTTCCCTGGCCCTTTACTTCTGAGGGAATGTGGCTTTGACCCATTACTCCCTTCTGTGGAGGCTCTCACCGAGCAATGGCAGAATGCCGGCTGCACCCAGGAAAGTTCACGGGACCATGCTGCTGCCGATGCCCAGAGACTGCAGCCAGGTGCCAGCCCACCCCAGAAAAAGTTTGTGAGATAGTGTAGCAGCAGCATTTCAGGGATTATGGAAAATTACAGCACACATCTGGCACCAGGCTTCATGCTTAAAGACCTTGTTCCAGCACGAGTGGATGTGGCTGTTCTCTGGGGTCTGCTGGGCCCAGGTTGCCTCACAGCCTCTACCAAGTGTCCTTCCAGCAGTGGAACTGCTTCTCCTCGTGTGGCCCAAGAACCTCCTGGACCCCTCTCTGCTCCTGGGGATTCACCTTTCCCACCAGAGCACCTCTAGGTATCTAGCTGCAGAGTTTCAGACTCTGCACTCCCCTTATTTACAGTCTTAATGGAATCTAAACCCTCTCCTTTCTCCTTTCTCCCTTTTTAGCTCAGTCCCTGCAGCTGTTTCCAATTTTCCACTTTCTCTCCAGCTACTTTTGGGAGGGGGGCTTTTCCCATATTCTCCTCACTGTCTTGGTCCCCTCTCTGCACACAAAAGTACCTCCCTGCCCTCTGCAGCTTCTCTTTCCCCAAGTTCACCTCTTCATGCCATGTACCTGCTGAATTCTGTGGTTCAGGTTGTGCAGATTGTTGTGTTAATCCTCAGATCAGTTTTCTACGTGTGCAGGATGGTTTAGTGTTGGTCTGGCTATATTTCATGGACGTGAGACACATAAAAAACTTCCATGTTGTTCCGCCATCTTGAGTCCCTCTCCTGGAAGTGTTTTCTTAATTTTACTTTTGGATTGTTCATTGCCAGTGTATAGAAATATTGAGAGCTGACATTCTTGTCACCTTCACCAAAACCTTTTAGCTTTTTGCTTTGCCACCTAGACATACTGTGTCAAATTATATATATGTATATGTGTGTGTATATATGTACACATTATATATAAAATGTATAATATGTGAGATTACTATAAATTATATGTTATGCACATAAAATGATCTAATTGTATATATATTATATATTTGTATTATTGATTCCACAGAGCTCTACTAGCTTGGACAACAATGTTTTTCTGTAAGATATGCTTAAATTTCTTACTAATAATGAATAAGAATTTCCTCTAGCTCCAAGTCTCTGATAAGGCTCATAGCTTAGGGCTGGCATTTAGGACTGGAAGCACTGGGGAGTGGGTTTAATTTTATCTTACATACACACACACACACACACACACACACACACACACAGAGTCAGGCATGGCTTTGGCACTTAGTTGCATTATATACAGTGCATTTTATATAATGTATATTATATATAATTTGTGTATACTCCAAATCATCTACTGCTTAGTTAACACCCTCTTCCCACTGTTCCTGGTCTTCCCCCATGGAGTCAATTCTAGAACATGAAGGTTTCTCCAGACCTTGAGGAAACTGCAAGGAATTGTGCTCTGACTTAAGAAAATGCATGTGAGGAGTGCCTGGGTGGCTCAGGTGGTTGAGTGTCTGACTCTTGTATTCGACTCATATCATGATCCCAGAGTCACAGGATCAAGCTCCACATTGGGCTCCACATTGAATATGGAGCCTCCTTAAGATTCTCTCTTTCTCTCTCTCTCTTTCTCTCTCTCCACTCCCTCCCCAACTTGTGCAGACTCTCTAAAAAAAGAAAAATAAATAAAATTTATGAGACAACTATAACTGAAGCTTTTATATGTGTGGTGACCATATAATTTGTCATCAAATTGGCACAATTCTGAGCGTGAAAGGGGAAATTATTAATAATTAAGAAGAGGCAGCAGATGAAAGCTGGATCTGGCTGAGGAAAACTGAGACATAAGTTAAGGCTACTCATAAAAGAAGAATAAGATATACTTTTATATATCGATTTAATGCTTTGATTTGAACACCAAGTGTCAAAAATGTATGGTGTATGTTTTATCATACCAATCCCTGTTGTCTGATGAAATGTGAGTCTAGAATTACATTCTAGCTTCTATAGTCCTAAGGAAGAGTTTACAAGAGTGGTTCAATGTGCTGTCTTGCAAAACAGCCTTAGATATAAGTATGTTTTTCGAGCAATGTGATACACTGATTTGGATTCTCAATAAGGTACTTGGTGATGTGCTTTTCAAGATACTGTTTTTTCCTTAAGTAAGCATTCAGTCTGGGCCTAAGGTCATGCAGTGTGCAGGCCTCTACTAAAGCAGATTGTTTTTCTGGACCAGATCACAAACGAGGATTTTTTTTTCAGGATTTTAAACTTTTAACAATGAATAACTATTAGGCCTCCTGCATGCCTAGAGTCTGAAACTGACAGCTCCATTTAACCATCAGCACAGATCACAGGCACTCTACAGTTTACCAATATGAGGAACTCCAAATATTCCAAATGTTCATTAGAAAGTAGGCTGTTTGACACAGTTTATTTTCTCAAAAAACAGTCCTAATTCAGTTCCCAGGCTTGCCAACAAAGCTCTTTATACCCCAAATGAGCTGTATTATTGAGCCCCACAGAACTCTGCTAGCCCCGTTTGGACAACAATTTTTTTTTCCAAAAAAAAAAAAAAAAAAAAAGGATTTCCTAAAGTTCTAAGTTGCTGATGACAGTGCTCATGGTTTGAGGCTGGGGTCTTAGAAAGGCAGGGCAGTGGGGTCTTTGGTCCTGTGTTAGTTTTCCACTGCCACAGTAGCAAATTACCACAAACATAGTGTCTTAAAACCACACAAATTTGCTATGTTACATTTCTAAAGATCAAAAGTCCTATGTGTGTCTAAAATCAATGTGCCCACAGGGCCTCATTCCTCTCCAGACTCTAGGGAAGCATCTATTTCCTTGCCTTTTGCAGCTTCTAGAGGCTGCTCATGTTCCTTGGCTCATAGTCTCCTCCTCTGTCTTCAAATCCAGCAACAGCAAGTGAAGTCCTCTCCATGCTGCCTCTTTCTGGGCCTCTTTCTTGTGCCTCCCTCCTCTCTTCATAAGGACCCTTCTCTACATTGGACCTGCTTGGATAATCCAAGTTCATCTCCCATTTCAAGGTCAGGTGAATAGCAGCCTTACTTCCATCTGAAACTTTAATTCTCCTTTGTCATGTAAAGTAACATATTCACATGTTGCAGAGATAAGGATGTGGACATCTTTGAGGGGCCATTATTTTGCCACAGGTAACTAGGGGCAAGGGGTCCTGTCTGAGTATCGGATTCAGTTAGTTGCTCAATGTTATCAATGTTTTAGAACTCTATGTAGAACCATCCCTACCTTTTAATTCTCTCTGGATATTATTGCCTTATTGCCTTTCACCCAATGTAGTAATTTTCCAATAAACTGATAACTACAGAAGTCCAGCTTTTGGAAAGAGTACAAATTATTGTACACTAAAGAGACATAGGCAGGCTCATGGAGAGGGCTGGCCTTAATGAAGAAAGATGAGTACGTGGGAGAGTTTTCCAGAGGGGAACCTTGGGACAATTTGTTAGGAACGGTTAGCGGTAGTTGATGAGAAGGGAGAAAAGCTGATGTCTCTCTTGCCACACACAGGAGATGATTCTGGATGCTCTGGAGTTCCAGCCTGTTTTGGATCTGATTTGTAAACTTGCTGGTGTGAGAGAGAACATCCGTCCTAAAGAGCTTCAGATGATGCTGTGTTCTGGCCAGCCTAATCCTGCCTGGGATGAGGTCCTACAAGGCCCCATCACTGTGCTGCTCCGTGCCTCAGATGTGGAATGAAAATGCATTATGAATCTTTAGCTTCACAAAGAGTCTGCTTTGTAAGCCCCCCTGAGGCCCATCCTCTTTGAGGTGCCTCTCTCAAAGACATTCTGGTCCAGCACATAATAATACTTGAAAAGCAATTAGATCTTGACTTCATTCTTGAGAAAATGCCATAGAAGGATTACCTTTAATGCACAATGCCAAATTTTCAAAGCTCTGTTCCCTTTCCTCCCCTTTCTCTGGCTCCCATATGGAGACTGGTTTCTCCCCCTCCTGCTGCAGCTCAGAGGACACTTATTAGGTCACATGGATGTCTTTGCTTCCTTGTCTTTCTTGCTTTCTTTCCTGTTATTCTTCAATTTGGTGAAAATCCAGCTGGACTCTTATTTCTTGATCCAAGAAAGTGAAGCCACATTCTCCCTAGTGGGTGGCAAGGGGACAGGCTGGTGACACTCATGCATTAATGTATTTTTCCTGCCACATTTAGTTCTTTCAGTCAAAGGAGAGAGCAGGGAGGCTAGGGCTGGAGGGTATGCAGAGCCATCAACAGGGCAGTCCCCAAATGGCAATGGCCTTCTTGGGCTAATGCAATCAGTGTTGTGAAGCAGGGAGGCTCCACAGGAGCTGAACGAAGGCATCACAGACGGGACCATAGGAAGAGGCAGAACCTTGCTGGGGTTTCATTTAAGTGGATGCATTTTACAAATATTGGATTTTAGCTCACTCAAGAAACAATTAAACTCCAACTCTGGTTGTACATATTAAATTATAACAGTGGTAAGGCAAACGAAGAGGTACTTAGCAGATTTAAGTAAAGAATTAACAGAATAGAAATTGGTAGCGTGAAATGAGGACCGCGTTGATCTAATATAATGGTGCATTACCCACAGCACCAAAATAGATACAGTAGGCATAGCACTTATCTTTCTTGTGACACCTGATGGCTGGAGGTCTTAAAGAACTTTGCAAATTACCCTTCTAAATTAATTAAATCTCTGCCTGGAAGTAGGGGGAGGAAGGAGAAGCCATCTGTAAAATAAAATGCAAAGACTCTTGCTTTCTTCGTCCCTTTTTACTGCTGGCAGGAGTGTTTCTGTCTCTGCCCCAGCGTGCATTTTTAAAGAGCTGGTAGGTGACCACTAACCTTGGGTTAACATTCTTTGGGACTACAGTGAATCCCAACTGATGGAGTATTTTTCATCAGCCCTTCTAGAAGTGATTGCCTCTTCTGACCTAATGAAATACTTCATACACAGAAGTAAATACTAAGTGCCTAGTGTTTTTATTTTATTAAAATTTTTTTTCACTTTATGTATTTTAGAAAGAGCATGAGGCAGGGAGAGGGGCAGAGGAAGAGAGAGAGAATCCCAAGCAGTCTCTGTGCTGAGCATAGAGCCCAATGTGGGGCTTGATCTCATAACCCTGGAATCATGACCTGAGCTGAAATCAAGAGTCAGTTGCTAGACTGAGCCATCCAGGTGTCGTGCCCCTCCACCACCTGCCACCTTGTGTTATTATGAATGGCCTGAGTTTCCCCAGTCAGGTTCCTCTCTTTTTGGGAATGTGGTCCATGTCTTACAAATCCCCCCCTTTTTTTCTCAGCAGCAACCAGCATGGTATCTCACACATAGCTGGTGACAGGTGTAATATCAAAAATATTTAATGAGTACTACAACTAGGGCACCAACCATTCAGAATAGATGCTGGAGACTAACACCCAGTACAGCCATGCCCCATGAACTCACTGAATGTCATCCCTATGGGGTACAGAGTTGTTTGTTAACTCATAAAATCAACCCAAGCAATGACCAGCTTCTTTGAAGGAGAGTTGGTATTGCCAGTGTGATTAAAAGGAATGTGTAGTACCTTTATTTAAATGGACAAACATTTTAAACTAATTTCCTGAAATGAAACTAAGGCTTGCAAATTGCATTTAACTATCACACTTAATAATAACAATATGATGACACTAATAATGACAATGCCATGCATTTTTTATGGTTCTTTATAAATGTTTAAAAAATATTCCCATCCATGATGTTATTTTATTTTCTTAGCAACTCTGAGATAAATCAGACAAATGACAGAGAAAGAAAACTGATCCTCAGAAAGATTATGCCTTGCATATTTTATCATGAACATATACACACATGCCCCCATGTGCATATACACATACACACACACACACACATAGAAGAAGAGATGCCTTTCCTCAGGAAAGAGAGAGGTCAGGGAGCTAAAATATCATGGGATTATTGAGAATATGTACAGTGTAACATATTGAAAGTTTTGAGGATGGACATAAACATTAGGCTCCATTTCAGGTTGGTGAAGCTTCTCACCAAAGGGGACTTTAGAACAGAACTTTTGAGAAACTCAGTGCTAAAACAACTTCAGGACTTTGGGGAATATATTTATACTTATATAATTTTTTAAGTTTATTTATTTATTTTGAGGGTGGAGGGGCAGAGAGAGTAGGAGAGAGAGAATTCCAAGTAGGCTCTGAGCTGTCAGGTCTTGATCTCATAAACCAAACTGTGAGATCACGACCTGAGCCAAATCAAGAGTCAGACCAACTGAGTCACCTGGGCACCCCTTTACTTATATAATTGGTTAAACTTCTCAGTCTAGCACAAGGTGCCATATCTCGAGATCCAGTGATAAACTTTCAAAAGGGTCTTTGAATACCCTGAAAATATATATGTAGATGTGAACTTATCTGGGGACTAGATCCACACCTTTCATTGCATTTGCAAAGTATCGGTCATCCAAGATAGTTACTAATCACTGCTTCAGAGAGTCTTAGTTGTTTACCTTAAATGAAAAATAGAGTAGCATAAATTATGGTTTAGTATTACCACCATTCAATTGCAAACTCATAATGATGTATGAGCTTAAGTATTTCATTGATCTATATACTTCTCATGACTTAAGAATATATTTCTCTTTTATTCCAAATCTTTTTCATGTTGCTTCTCTATATCTACCATTTCTTGCAGTCTCAATCTTCTTATCTCAAAGTCTTCATTTTACAATCTTTGTTACCTCCAGGCTGACTTCCTCTTACTACTTAGAGTATCCAAAGAGCTTGAAAGATCTCACTAGAGAAAAACCATGTGGCCCTACCACTAACATCTTCCTGGGAAAATACCATGACTCAGACTCTGATTCTCACCTGGCCTTTCCTATCCATATTGTACCCAAGAGTAGAATGGGCTGCATGTTTCTTTCCATATTACCCAACTCATTAATTTTCTGATCAAGAGTAACTGCTACCAAATGATCACCTTGCTGGTGACAGTAACATATTGATTAGCTTAGCTTTCCGGTAGGAAGTAATGGAGGTTAATGGCCCACATTTGATTATATCTTGTTAATAGGTGAGTCTATGGGGGATTGTGGAAAAAATTGGGAATCAGGGCATTTGGGTTTCATCCCAGCTCTACCCCTGCATGCCCTCATCATGACACTTAACCTCTTCTTATCTCTGAAATGGATTCAATTGTAAAAGGTCTTTTCTGACATACCGTTATACGATTCTTTAATAGGCCATCTAAGCAGATTGGCAATCATTTTGGAGAGATCTCCAACAAATCAGAGATATTTTAGGGTTTCCAAAATGCTTGCCTCATCTATTGCTTAATCAGTGGTTTGTAAGAAATCACTGTGATTATCAAAGCACAGGGCACTGTTTTTACAGCTTCCATTAAGGAGTGAAGCCAGACTGTGGCCAGGCTCGCTCAGTAAATCATTTGTATTGGGAATATATTTGTCAGTTTCCCTGCAGATTGTGTAATTATTGCATCATTTTATATCTAGAGCTCATAAGTAGGGATTAGAGCTGACGTTTGGTAATTGAAAGAGTGTTCTCCCTTTCATGGCATAGTTAGCAGTGATTGGTAAGAACTTTATTTCCCTTGGAAGGGTTTCCTCTTACTCGCTGCCTCAGAGTTCCTGGGCTCTCCAACAGTCTTCTCTGAGCAGGCTCTCCAGGCTGGGACCACCAGCAACAGCTGCTCTAAGTTTAAACCATTTAGAAGAAGGGGAAAATTACAGTTTGCTCCTGAGAGTTTGTTTACAACATTTGTGAAATATTGAGACACACATAGTAGAAGAATTTTAATTCTTATTCAAGTCTGAGGGGAAAGAGGGGCAATGTGTTCTCTTCCTTCCATATTCCTTACTGCTTTCCCCTGCCCCACAGCACATTCAGGGCCAACATTCACTGGGCCCTCACTGTGTGACAGACCCAGGGCAGACTCAGTCAGTAGTCATCCCAATGACCTGAGGAGGTACTCAATATAATAGTCTGCATTTTACAGGAGTGTGAGCTGATTGGCTTCAGGTCAGAGTCTGTCTTTCCTACTGACACCCCATTGCTTCACACATTCACACCCCTTGAGGAAGGATTTCTTCTCTAATTTTTGTTAATCCTTTTCTACCTATAATGGCATTAGGGTTGACAGCTTTTCCCAATTCCATTTCATCTCACCCTCATTACACAAACACACACACACACACACACACACACACACGAACACACGAACACACAGGCATATATACAATCTCTCACACACAGACATAAGCACAGATTCATATGAATATAAACTATCATTGAGGTTCTAATGCTTGCACATGCATGCATGTGTGTGTGTTGTGTGTACATGCTCACACTTGCAAATAAAACTCCCAGAGTCTCAAATGGTGCAGTTTCCTGTTTTCTCTAGCCCTGGACTGTGACTTCTCATGGGCTCTAAGCTAACCCTTCCCATCCCTGCTTCTCCCTTTTTCAGAAGTGCATCCAACTTCCTGCATCTTCTGCCACATGCTAAGGATGGAGTCATGCAGCTGTGGGGTTAAGACCAAAGGCTCTGGCTGCATGCATGTGGGAGTTTTTAGGGGGATAGATGTTTCAGATTAGGGGTGAGGTTGGATGTGCTGCTGCTAGGCCAACATCGGGATATAAGATCTTCCACGTAGAAACTCCAGGAATAGATCTGAGGTTGGGGTTCAGGCTGAGAATATATGGAAAAGGACCCTTGTCTGTTCTTCCCACTCCTGCTTGTCCATCTTCTTCTCCAGAGGTGCTTCATATTGACTTAGCAATAATGACACAAGATTCATAACGGTGTGATTTTAGAGGCAAACATTTCTCCCACTGGATGACTGATGTCAGAGATTCCCTTTGATATGAACAAAGTCTTATGCCTTTCCCCAAGTTTAAAGAGAAGGGGGAACTTGTGGGTATCCATGGAGAGTCGACAAAGTGTCTTTCACATACACCGAAAAGCACTAGGGTGTGAGCTTGGAGCAATGGGCTGGGGCCGGAGAGAAGGGCCTCATCTCTGGTGGCCTCAGCCAAGTCACCACCTCTCTCTGTGTCAATTTTCTCCCTTAAAAAAAAGAATAAAGGGGTTGGGTTAGAAAATCTTGAAAGCCTTCCATTTCTAACTCCACACATGTGTGTTAGGATAAATTGACAATGTAGCACTTACATATTGTAATGGAGAAAAGGGTAGAATGAGAACACAGGGAACCAGCATCTGAAAGGGACCCAAATGAAGTAGGGACATTGGCCCTAAGGTCAGTCCTGCTTACTTTAAACTGGTAGATCAAAGCTTTGGTCAGAGACATATTAGGTTGTATGAAGTTGGACATGTTCTTATCACCATGGGGAGATGGCTGCCAAAGTTGGATGAGGGGCAGAAGATCTGCAAGAATAAGAAAGGGACAAGGAAAATAGCCTGTTTCTCTGTTTCATCAAAAGTCTCCTAGGTGCAATCATAGTCTCCTAGATTCGGCACCATAAAAATTGCAGGCATGGAGTGCCTGGCTGGCTCAGAAGGTTGAGCGTCCAACTCTTGATTTCCACTCTGGTCCTAGGATCATGGGATCGAGCCCTGCATTGGGCTCTGTGCTGAGCATGGAGTCTGATTGAGATTCTCTCTCTCTCTCTCTCTCTCTCTCTCTCTCTGTTCATCTCCCTTGTGTGCTCTCTCTCTCTTAAATTAAAAAAAAAAAAAAGAATTGCAGGCATGCATGACTCCTGCCTAGTGGGATCTCACCAACTGTTGGGAAAGCTAGTTAACCCCTCTGAGCTTCAGATGATTCAACTATGAGGTGGGGATAACAATTCCTACCTGAGGGGTTACATGAACTAGAATTTGCAAACACACCAACTGGAGAGCAGGGTGTACAGGAGGCTCTTGGTAAATGACAGGGATGCACCATGATACAGATGCTTGACCTGGGATTGTAGCAAATTCCATAGAGCAGAAAAGAGCATGAATGTGTAACACTGAGCTCTTTGGTACTTGTATATTGTTTTTAAATATTTCTGCTTGCAAGAGGCTTTGTCAAGGTCAGCTCTTCCCAGATTAATATGGAAGATGATAAAATCATCTGGCAGTTTGAGAAGAAAAGGCAGTTGGATTTAAACATCACCTTCCCCCCGTGATTGACATTTTCTTTTACCAATTGAGGTGAGATTTCTTCATGTTATTCTACAAAGAAGACTGTGGTGGTGCTGGGCTACGGCTTGGGTGGCTTGTTCCCTGTTTACACCCAACTATTATCCTTATTCTGTCATTGTCAGTTACTGAAGAATCCATCATGCCCAGGACTCATGAGAGGGCTTCATTTCCACTTCCCAAAGAGCAGTGGCTGGGGCAGATAACTTCAGGAGGTGAGCAAATTGGATTGATTACCCTTTGTAGACAAGGTGAGATCTTTGGTCCTAATCATGCTTGTAGGAGTGCCAGGCTGTCTGGTTCATTCAGCAAAAGCCTCAAGACAAGGCACAGGCTTAGGATTCCATATGCTCACCTGGAAGTCTGGCAGCCACTCAGGATTAAGCAAGCCTTCAGAATCATGGAGAGCATCTTTACCACTAATAAAACCCCCACACATGTCATAACCAAGGCTCCGGATTATGTGCTTTGCTTTATAAGAGACATCCAAAAATCCATTTCTGTGAACTTATGTGTGTGGCTTTCTGATCTCAATTGAGATATTAATTGGTACGTGTCTTCCTTTTTGCACTCCCCTTCTTGCAAGCAAATGGCTCAGCACTTCATTGATTCAGGAGAGCTACAATGTGGGGTAGCGGGTGGAAGCAGTCTGTTGGTCCTTTTGTGTTGGTTTCTTTAAAGCTTAATTGCTCAGGAGAACCTATAGGGTTTGTTAAGGTGGTAGAAGGAAAGGAGAAATAATTTTGGAGAATTCTAGAGAAACAAGAGGGATCAGAAGACTCTCACCACTGACCCCCACCACCCCCGACTGTGCCCTCTACTAGACTCGGGGATGAGGGAGAGTGACCTCTTGGAAGCCCCACTGATCCTGATTTGTTCTATGCATTTATGTATTATCACTCCCAGTGCTCGCTCCAGGGTGTATAAGCCACTCTCTCTTTCTCATAACCAGTGCCTTTGGCCCTTCTCAAGAACATATGTATTGCCTGCTTTCATGAAATATCTAGAATTTCTTTCTTTTTTAAAAAATTTTTAATGTTTATTTATTTTTGAAAGAGAAAGAGAGAGCATGAGCTGGGGAGGGGCAGAGAGGGGGAAAGAGAGAATCCTAAGCAGATTCCATGCTCTCAACCCAGAGCCCGATGCGGGGATTGAACTCATGAACTATGAGATCATGACCTGAGCTGAAGTCAGTTGTTCAACCGACTGAGCCATTCAGGTGCCCCTAGAATTTCTTATATTGCAAAGGAAGAGTGCTAATTTCTCAGAACAATCAGGCAATCTGTATCACATGGCACTGAGCATTGTTGGAGATATTAGAACAGAAGACATGGTTTTAAATGATTTTAAAATAAGATAGTTCTTTAAGGTGGAATGAATAACAAAAGTATACAATGTTTCCTATGGACTCCAGCATTTCAATTTTATTATACTTTTATTGAATATTCAGTTAAAGAATATGACACCCTTTCAAACTGTGTTCTTGTAACCTACTGCTATGATGCTAAATGAAGACAGATAGCAGATGTGTATTATCAGCACAAATGGCATTAAACTAATCCTAGGATTTATATTTTTCCTGTATTGAGCATATTTTCAATGCACAGCTTTAAAATACTTGGTTCCTAATGGCTCAGTAATTTCACTTGCACATTGCATATCATGTGACAGTTCAGCATATTGGTTTTAGAACATTTATGCACTCCAACTGGTGCTATTGTTGGCTAGTAATAATACTATTTTCTTCATTCATTCCACAAAAATTTACTGAGTGCCTACTTGTTGCCAGACATTGCATTTGGCACTAGAGATGAAGCAGACATACTATCTTCATTGTCAATGATTTTGCAGTCAACCAGGCAAGACAAACTCAGCTGACTCAATCCTAATGGTCCTTTTTAAGCTCTTCAGCAGTGTGAAGCAGAGAGTTATGTAATAGTCACCCATTCCAAGCTTGGGCAGGGTGGGCAGGGAAGGCTTCCTAAGGGGGAGGCATATGAGTTACCAAAAGGAAGGAGAAAAAGGGAAAGGGACAAGAACATGTTTAACTTAGGTACATGGCAATTGGATATGACTGTGTGACTGAGGGGCATTTTCAGATTTCAAAACACAAACCAGTAACTTTTGGATGAGTAAATGTGCAATAGGCAACCCAATCCCACGCTCTAGCCAAGTTTATAGTCCAGACTCCATCAATTAAATCATGCTTCCTTTACATAGAAGGAATAAAATACTTTGAAAAAAGAAATACAAATGTGTGTGTGTGAACATGCAGCATTTAACATTTTAGGATGATGATTACTTTGTCCCGTCTTTCTGGAAAATTGTAATACTTGCCCCATAGACCAAGGCCTCCAGGGAATCTAGCTTTCCACGTCCATACTCAGCCCTCCTGCCCCTTCCAGTGGGTGCCTCGTCAGGCTACTGGAACTGAAGGTGATTCTTGCCCTCTTGCCCCTGCTTCTCTCCAAGCCTGAAGTAAATCTTTAATTTCATGATAGGAAAATCCCCCCTTGGACCATCAAGTTCCCTAAAACTAGAAATATGTCAATAGAGTCTTTTAAATGCAACAGAAATGTAAGTAGGACAAATATATGTACTGGATCTGACAGTTAGGGGGGTGGTGACCTTAGCTCAGAGAAGCCAGAGTCGAGTGGGTTGAAACATGAATGGGAGATGTACAAGGTGGGAATCATGAGTGGGAGCTTCTCCATCACAACTCGGCTTGATAGGGGGCAGTGGAGAGGGGGTGGAGGCAGAGCTGAGAAAGGCAGAGGGAAAACAATTACAGGCACTCCCCATGCTACCTATGGTAAATCCCAAGCTCTTAAACTGAAAGTCATTAAAAACATACACATATTTCCATTTCCCCTTACTAGCCACTTTTCCTAAGCAGAAAAACAGGAACACACTTTGCCTATCATTGACATCCAGAAAGAAAATGCAGTTCCTTTTTTTCCCCCTTCCAAATCATTAAGAGCAACACTTCAGAAAAATTGTTGTTGCTGTCAGCTTGCTGAAACAGGCTGTCGTTTTGCAAATGGGCATCGTGTTATTACATGTTATTCTGTCTGCTCATACACAGAGACCCTGGGTTGCCTGTTTCTGCACAGTCTGCCTGTCATCTCTTACGGGACCTTCACACATCAGTGACACCGATTATCTCACGTCACAGCCCATCAGTTGGCTGAACTCCAGAAAAATGTGAAATTGTCTAACAAGCCTCCAAATGTGAATGGCTCCGCATTGGCCTAATCATACATGATGTTCTCCCATGTCATCTGTTCCCATAGAGTGGCTGCAGCACTCATCTGTTTAGACAAATACAATTTCTAGAGCTCTGACTGGGCTATGCCAGTTACAAGTTTGTTTGTTTGTTTGTTTTAATCCCCATTCCTCCATTTCGGGGTGATTTCCATTCATTCTTCTGACTGCACCCTACCATGCCCTTCTTCCACCCTATAATCTTTCCATCATCTCATTCCCTAAAATTGATCTAGGTAATCTGGCAAAATTATTTTAAGCACAGGCTTTTAACTGTGTTTGGAGTGATAGAGCATATTGAAAGCTTTGGAACCTCAACTGGGAGTAACGCACACGTCCTTGTATATATGTCCAACAAGTCTTGGCAGTTTGGAAGCTTATATGCTGTTCCCTTTGTGCCCATTCTCTCTTGAAAAACTATCATACCAGGGCTTTTATAATCGACCAGGTGTCAGTGGGGATGGTTGCGGTAAGAACGGTCTCCTTCAAAAAGGTACACATTGTCTGAAGTGTAAGGAACTGAGGTGGTTGTACAGATGAATAAAATGGTGGTTCTCCTTCATCCAGGGGCAAATCAACAAGGCAAAGGGCCATAGACCGTATCAGAGTTGCATATATTACATGAAGTATTGGAGAACCGGGGACATGGTGTCCTGAAGGAGGCCAAGAGAGTTAGTCTGACCATTTCTTAAAAAGGAGACATGCATGCCTAGGATAGGTACATACTTTGTTCTGTGGTCCAGAGGTTCAGGGGGTAGCTGTTTATTCATAGAGGCTGTGTTAACTCTATTTTCTTATTTTCCATTTTCTTGATGATCTGGTATTTGAGGCCTCACAGACTAGGGTGAGACTCCCCCTCTGCCCAGGGCTAGTCAATTCTTAGAGATTACCAAAGGGCTCACCCCAAGAGTGTGCCTTTTTTCATTTGCCAACTAACCATTCCAGACCCCTCACTCAGAACCACCTACTCCATGTGACTATTAAAGTCTAGGAGGTAAGATTCCTCTGCCCTACTCAGCCAGGGCTAGGAACCAGGCAACTATAGATAACCTTTATAACCCAGAGTTTGCTGATATTATTCAAATGAGTCCATCCTAACCTGTTTCCTATAGAAAACAATGAAGGCTGAGGGCTATGCTTTCCACTTACCCCTTTGGGCTTCTGACCAGAACTGGTGGTTTCTAATGTGGCCATGCATGGTGTGATGTGCCCTGTCCTCCTGAGAGATTTAAGTAATAAGATAAAAATTCTACATTGAACTCTTTTGACGGCATTAGCCTCTCTGTGTTGTCACTCAATCACTTCTATAAACTAAAGTCCTGTAGGTACATTTTGAGACACAAGTGGTTCTAAGGAGGAAGGTGACTGCCTAAATTGAAAAGACTCTTGAATCTTGGGCCATCTGCTTCTTAGAACCTGAGGGGGTGTGTGTTTCCTCTTGTCATTCATTTACAAAAACATGCTTTGTAGCAGTGGCAAACTATTATACCAACATTTACACAACAATTTGTTTAATCACCCTCTTCATTTTTATAAAGAAATGTTTTCACTTTTTCAATCACAAATATCTCTGTGATAAGCATATTTTTAGATAAAGTGTGAACATTTCTTGCTTATTTCTTCAAAAAGTTTTAGAGGTAAAATGACTGGATCCAAAGTTAGGTTTTTACTGAGATGGGATGAGCAGAGGAGAAATGCGTTCCCTGAAAAGTTCTGGAAGTGTAGTTTATTTTTTGTTTTTGTTTCTTATTTTTAAAATAACACCTAAAATCATGGCTTCCTGAGTAAGATGAAAAATTTTCACACTCCCTGTCTCCCCAGCCCTGTTACCCACATACTGGGCTAATTGCCAGTGGACAATTTTAAGAGCCACATATTTTAGTCGTTATAGTCAGATCCTTTTATGCAATGTATGGCCATTTCCCACATGTTAATAAACACAAAGAGTAAAATGTTACACAGTGATTTCATCCTTGTCCTCACAGTTCTTTTAAGTATTTCCACATGCAGTCTTGTAGACCAAGCTATTTGATGCATACCTTGGTGAGCAAGCAGAGGAAAGATGACAACAGTGATCAGAACCCTGGAAAGGTGTGGAAATAAAATGAGGTTCAGAATGTTACTATGACATGACAGTAGATATTTTCTTGAAGTAGGGACACTAGGACTTCTACATCCAAGTGGATACGACCTCAGTAACAAAGGTACCTTAGAGGCTCCGTATCCACAAGAGTGATGCTTCTGTTACCTTTTGGGAAGATCTTTGTGGCCTGCAACACCTATAGCCACATTTCCTTGGTGGCCTTTAGTGGCTGCAAATATTTATTCTTTGAGGGTGTATTTGTTCATTGATGAATGCTATTTGTCATTTGGGCCCCTGTCTGAAGTCATTCTGGCAGAAAGGAATCATGACTTCTTTAAGCCAAAGTTATCACTTTTTCCTACAGCTTATAAACTGACTCTAAAGACTCTAAAGAGTCTATAAGACTCTTTTCTTTTCCCAAAGAAAAGATTTCCAAAGTATTTTGAGCAGTGGCAGCATTGATGGCTTGGATCTTTGGATTCCCAAAGGATGACTCAGATGTAACATTTTTGGACACATGCATGCAAGTACACAGTTATATTGACCAAGGGGCCAAGGAAATAGACTGGATATCTACTAAGGACCTTTTTAACTCTAAAATTCTTGGTTTCTTCTCTCAATTTGGTTAGTCAGAAAAAGTGTGGAAAGTGTCAAAGCTATCTTCATGCCATCCACCCTCCACATCTGCCTCTATAATTAATGCAAGAAGGCATCTCCCTTGTGGTAAGCAGCCCAAATAAAACAATCTAGTGGGAATAATTTCTGAATATTAGAAGAAACTGGTTTTGTTTGACAAAAGCTGTGAATGTTATTTCCAATTTAAGATCATTGTCTAAGTGAAATGGCTAAAATGAGACTTTCCTACATATCACAGGAACCCAAGCATCTTCCAGATGAAGAGTCTGTGAGGGAAATGGCTTATACTCTCAGTCTGAGACACTCGGGTTGAGTTGACCAAGTCTCCCAGGGAAGCCACATTTAGTCTCCCCAAGTAGTCAGACCAGCAACTACTCATGTTAGTATTGGCTGAAAGAGTTGGTTGCATCCTCAAGCCACTGCTGGGGAATAAATCCCAGTCTTGCCTACCTTGTGGGGTTATTGTAAATGTCAAAGGAGGTAATGCAGATAAAAGACCATTTAAAGAAGGTTTTATATTTATATTATCATTATTAGGTTATGAGTTATGTCATAGTATTAAGGGTGTTATGTAGTCTGGCATATGGACTACTAGAATGTTAAGAGTCTATCTGAGAATCTAGAGATTCAACTTATGAAAACTTGTGAAAATCATAGTCAAGGTGGTTTATGAGATGGATGTTATTGGTATGGTAGCACGTGTTGTGGAGAACACCCAGCTCAAAGACATGAAATCCATTCCTGAAGGCTTAACCTTCTTATGACTACTCATTCTCGTAATGGCTTTGTGTTTAACGTTGAGGCTTAAGGGTGGAATTAGGGGAACCCTTTCCCCACCCTTAAGGAATCTCCAAATGTGCTCTTAGGGCCACTGGCCAGTTCTGTGACCTCTCTGTGTATGCCTACATGGTACATTGTAGGATGGATTGAATTGGAAGAATTTTATGGTGCAGGGAAGAGCATAATGAAAGTGGGAACTACTCATTCATAACACAAATACACATGGAATCTTTATTATAAAGTACAGCACTAAAAGCAAGCTGGTCCTGCAGTGGGGAACATTAAGCAGGCAAGAAAATCAATGTAGATGGAAGTGAAGCTATCTAGAAGCGAGGGTTGAAGGGCATGGGTTGGGCAATGGAGGTGGGCAGGAAAAATTCTCTCAAATCTACCCATCCCCCGCTACTGCTACCTCTAGTCTAAGCTACTGTCATCTTCTGCCTGAGCTATGAGCCTCTTCACTGACCCACTAATGGACACCTGGGCCCCCTTCTAATCTGTTCTCCCCCTTGCAACCATCTTTAAAAATTCAAGGCTGGTCATAACATCCCCTTCCAGATAACTGTTGGTGGCTTCCCATTACTAATGAGATGAAGACAAAACTCTTAAACAGATTAGCAAGGCCTGTGTGGTCTGGTTTCTGACCCTCTCCACTTCACCTTATACCATCCTCTCCCTCCCAGGTTGTGTTTTAGCCCCACCCTGGTCCCCTTTTTGTCAACCTTGTGGTCACCATGCTCCTTCTGGTGATAGGGTCTTGTACCTATGGTTCCTTCTGCTAGAGTGCTCTTTACATGTTTCATTTCCACATTTCCAGAGTTAATGATTTCTTCCAAGAGTCCCTTCTTTATGTTCTTGTCTTGGTCAAATCCCTATTAGTGGTTCTGCTCTACATCACCTATTCAGCAGTTTTATATGCTGATGTTATTTTAGATCCCTGATGAGAAGGACCTCACCTGGTTGGGGTCACTGTGGTGTTCCCAGCACCTGGTACATAGTAGGCTCTCAAATATATATGTTAAAAAATGAATAATGAATAGTGACAAATAATGAAATACTACTGTAAGATTAGACTAGAGAAATCTTTGCAAAAATTTTCCAGACAGGGATATTGGGTGAGTTTATAAGGTCACTCACCTGTCTGCCTTTTCTACTCCAGGTGAGCAGAAGTTCTATTTTCTAACTTTGAATCTTTGAATCTGTCTTAGAAGTTATTGCTAATATGGCACTTTTAAAATTTCTTTTATTAAAACAGCTTAAAATTTTGGCTGGAAAAGACTTTTTCTATGAAGGCAAGCAATTTGGTTTAGATTTTATGTTATTTAATTTGACCTGCAAACCAAGAAAATAACCAGACTCAGTTAGACTTACTCTAGGGCTGGTTGGTGGTTTTTCTCCACAGCTGTTTGTTTCTCTTTCTGTGGTCTCACAGATGCGACCATGTACACCAATATGATAATGCAGAATGAAATTCATGTACTGCAAACAGATTTAGAGGTTTTCTTGCCAAATGCTGTTATGTTCATTAAGACTGAGCTATCATCAAAATAACAACAACAAACAAGAGTCATTCAAGAAACAAGTTCGAAACACGATCTGGTACAGACCATCCTTGACTTGCAATGGTTTGACTTATAATTTTTGATTTTATGATGGTGCGAAAGTGATACTCATTTAGTAGAAATTGCACTTGAGATTTTTTAAGTGTTTATTTATTTATTTTGAGAGAGAGACAGAGAGAGAGAGAGAGAGAGTGCGAGTGAGACAGCACATGTGCACCCAAGCAAGGGAGGAGCAGAAAGAGAGGGAGAGAGAGAATCCCAAGCATGTTCTGCATGTGGAGCTTGTCACGGGGCTAGATCTCACGACCACAAGATCATGACCTGAGCCAAAATCATGAGTTACATGCTCAGCCAGTTAAGCCACCCAGGCACCCCTCTACTTGGGATTTTGAATCTGGATAGTGACGAATGAGGGCATCAGATGCTCTCCTGATGCTGGTCAGTGGCGGCTCCCAGTCAGCCGTCTGATCATAAGGACAAACAACTGATACACTTACAGCCACTCTATACCCATTTAATCATTCTGTTTCTTACTTTTAGCTACAGAATTCAATTGTAGGAGATAGTCAACATCTTAGTGTTGTAGGCTTTGTGTTGGATGCTAATATAATTGTCTTGAACACGTTTAAGGTAGGGGAGGCTAAACTGTGATGTTCAGGGGTCAGGTGTAGTAAACACATTTTCATCTTATGATATTTTCAATGTACATTGGGTTTATTGGGATATAACCCCATCTTAAGTTGAGGAAGGTCTGTATTACATTTCTGATAACAAGAATAAATCTCCATTCTGACAAGTCCCAGTAAATAGGTTTTGACTTCCTTTGTAATTTTTGAATGGCGTCCTTAACTTATTACTTACGTGTGATTTATTTGAAAGGATTACTACCAATATATTAAAGACTCGAGTTTGAGAATCTTTAATCATTTCCCATATCATCAATCACCAAGACAGGACATTGAGGGAGAGCATGTACTGCCTTCTAATAAACCTTCTGAAGACCTGGAGGAGCAGTGGAGGCAGCAAGTTTTAGCTTTTATATGACATTTGCTCAGTCCAGTAAGCATTTATGGGGTACCATTAAGTGGAAAGCACCATGCTAGTCAAGGAGGGGGTAAGCAAGAATTGTAGTCCTAGAATGACCCAAAGTAGATTCTTAAAGATTATTCCATGGACCAGGATTTTACCTCACACAGTATTCTCAGCACTGTCATAGCTTACATTACACTAAGATTACCCCAAAACTGATGGACTAATGTGTGAGAAAGCACCCAGCACATTCCTTGGCACCTGGTAATAGTAAAAGTTGGTCATAAATGTTGAGAGTTGGAATTTGATGGTAGTTTCTTGTACCGACTTCCCCAAAGTTTATTTTAGGGAGTTTTCTAACTAGGAAATCATAGTAAAGTCTTTTTCTCTTATAAATTAATTTCTCTAAAAATGGGAGCTTGCAGATTCATATCTTTTCCAAGGCTTAACTTTGCTTCCAAAGAATTATGATTTGTTCTGATGAAGGAAACCATAGACATACAGAACTAATTGCAGACTGGATTTTGCAGGATTCACTAAAGTCCAAAGTTTTAAATCATTTTCATAAATTATAGTAGAAGAAGGAAGGGAACTGATGTGAGGGTGGAGATAGTTATTTTTGTGACTTAAAAGAAAAGCGTTTCATTCTTTATAATTACTCATTATTTGGTAGCAGGATCAATCCTTCATATGGGAAAGGCAGCCAATCATAGTATGAAAATGGAAGGGCACAGATAGGTCTCTTTTCCACCCCAATGAAGAAATAGCCTTCTGATTGGCCTACCACCATGTTTGAAATTCAAACTATGGTGCCTGAGTCTAAAGACAAGAACCTGTTATAAAAATGCAAATATATTCTCCAGGAAAGGTAATATGTTATATCTGTACCAGATACTCAGAAAACAAAAAACAAAAAACAAAAACCCTCATATTAGCTGGTCCCTTAGCTTATCCCTAAAGAAATGGGTTCCAGTCCCTATAATATATTCAGTCACAGCTAGATCACCACTTGTTAATGACATTATAAGGGTGACTCCTGCAGTGATCAGGACATTATCTGTGATTCCATGAGTTCTAGCCTGTGTGTTCCCAGGGAGGGCCCTATCTTCCTCTTGGTGTCCCCAACATGTAGCCTGTGGCTTGCTAGCACATGCTAGGCTCCTTAGTCCCTTTAATAAAAACACTATTTTTTAAAGCAGTTCTATGTTTACAGTAAAATTGAGAGGAAGACACAGAAATTTCTCATATATTCCCAGCCCTTACACATGGGTAGCCTTCCCTTCTTACTCTTATCAATGCCACTCACCAGAATTGTACTGTTGTTGTTGTTGTTTTTTAACCAAGGATGAACCTACATTGATGTGCCATAATCATCCAAAGTCTATTGTTTACCTTAGGTAATGAGGTAATCCTATAGGTATGAACAAATGGATCATGATATATACCCACCGTTATAATATCATACAGAGTATTTTCACTGCCCTAAAAATCCTTTGTGCTCAGCTTACTCATTCTCATTCATCCTTCCCTTAACCCCTTGCAATCATTGACCTTTTTATTGTTTCCATAGTTTCACCTTTTCCAGAATGTCATATAATTGGAATCATTCAGTATGTAGTTTTTTCAGATTGGCTTCTTTCACTTGTTAACATACATTTAAATTTTTTCCATGTCTTTTCATGGTTTGATAGCTCATTTCTTTTTAGTGCTGAATAATATTCCATTGTCTGCATGTACCACTGTGGTCCTTTTTCTCAAGTGAAAATGAAACTAATAAATTCAGTTGGCATGTGTCATTTTTTTTTAAATTTTTAAAGCAATGTGTTGCTTTTGTTTAAACTTGTCTGTATGCATTGATGCAGTCTCCTATCCCTTGCCATGCCATGTTTCTATGCATCAGGTAAATTAAAAAAAAATTATGTCACAAAATGAAGTATGATTAGAAAAACTTGACAATGCTGTTATTATTTACCACACGTTTAAGGTCATTTGGTATAAACAGTGTGCTGTGTATGTAGCTGGTTAACAATCTGAAGAAATCTTATCGGGAATCCACGCTCCAGAGGTGGGTCCTTCATATGCTTCAAACATTGCTATTTTGACCTACATTGGGGAGTTTCATTTGCCTGGGGAGTGCTAGAAGACATTTTTCATGGGGGGAAATGATTAATGTTCTAGGAATGTGACTGGCGAGAAAGTATAAGAATCTGGAAAATTCAGTAATGCATCACTTGTGCCCTGAAATAAAAGAGTCCTGGAATAAAAGACCACCTAAGTAGAGCTAAAAAGAGCCTTTGCTCATTGCTAGCTGGAGGGTGTCTGAAAGGGAAACAGCCCTATTTTTTAGTGTTAGCACAGTTTCATGGGGTTATACTCTCCCAAGTTAGAAAAAGAAACAACAAAACAAGAATGTGTTATGTGGAGCAAGACAAATGTTCAGTGTTCAGTTCTTAGAAGTGGATAGTCTAAGGATAAGAAAATTTAGGAAAGAAAACTCTGTGAGTTCAAGTTTAACAAGGAAAATGGGCATTTATGAAGTATAGGAGAGCAAGTTTCTCAGTTTTGGGTTTAGCAAGAAACAATTAAACTAGGGTCTTGCAAATGTTGGTAGTGGTGATGGTTGTGGTGGTGTTGTTGTTGGTGTTTTATACACATATGTCTTAACCTTTTATACACCATGCAAGGTCTGGTTCTAGGTCTGGATTTATCTTGATCTTGTGTCTTCCTCCCTTCCTGGCCATTGTCACCTGACCTGATGAGAAGATTAGCGTATCCTGCTTTCAGAGCACCACCGAGTCTGCCTGGGAGCTCCATTTTCCATTGTAGGGACTTGACAGATTGCTCTAGGAGAGAAGCAGGGACATCCCCAAGTTTACAGACACAGGAAGTGGGATTGATTTTATGTTTACGTACTATATTTGTATGACTGATAGAATTCCATCTGAAAAAAAAAATTTTCCTATAGCATAGTAACGGGTGGCAATATATCTGTAGTAGTAGACATATGCGCAGTCAATGGAGGTTCCTAGTATTTCACAGAAAACCTACACATGAATTTAGGTCAATTTACAACCAATGTGGGCAGGGAAAAGAAACTAAGATAGTAGGTTTTACTGGGGCTAACACTGTTCTTGGACTACTGGAGTCTTCCTAATAACCCTACAAGATAAGAATTATAACCCCATTTCATAGGTGAGAAAATCCAGACAGAGGTTAAGTAATTTTCCCAGGGTCAGTAGCGGATTTAAAATCTGAAACGAGTTGTTTCACATTTTCTTATTCCAGAGCCTAAGCACTTCCTCTAAAAACATTTTTCCTCTCAATATAGGGGATAAGGGATGTTGGTGATGTCAGTTTGTAGAATAAAATTATATGGAGCCTAGAAGACATTCTAACTTAGTGTTCATCCTTACTTTTAAAATACTTGCTCTCAATGTAAATGATATCACAAAAAATAAAGTTATAGCTAATTTCATATTTGTTGGCTTGTTGAGATTTCCAGATGTGGTTAAAAATAAAATGTGTTATTTTGCTATTTACGGTTTGAAATTCAAGTTTTTTGGGAAGTCTGAATTATTTGTGGGTTTACAAAGTCCCTGATTCTTTCTTGCTCATTTTCACTAGGTTTGAAATTGAAATGATCCAGAGCAGCAATAGCCTTGATGTATATTCTGTATTCCATCAAGAAACACAACATGTCCTTTCAAAACTTAATTGAGCAGCACAAAGCTAATTAACTGTCCGAAGACACGCCATTTAATTCACAATCCAGCATTAATTTGTTCAACACAATGAGCTTATCTTCCATATAAATGCCTTTGCCCTATGGCTTCTCAAGCAGCTGCAATATACAAGAATGACTGATAACTCTTTCGTTTAAATGTGATAGTTGTTTTTTATTCTCTCTTTCTTCATTTGGCCAAAGGGATAAATAGCATGCCAATTGTAATGGGAGTTGTGGTTTTTTGTTTTTGTTTTTTTTTTTTTTGTTCGTGTGTGGTAACTTTAAAGAAAATAGATGTCTAGAAGATCATAGCATGTGGTCCTCAGAAAATCACCAGACTGTTAGGGGATGGAGTGTCCTGAACTACACAGACTAGGAAATTGATGCTCAAATGAATTCTGAGTGTTGTCTAAGGTCACTTAATAGGGTGTGACATATATATATTACAAAGTTCTCCCCCACCCCCAGGAATAAGCAATTGCTTTACTCTAAAATAAAGACCTAGTTTATTGTTGATCAGTTGGCAACTAAAAGATGGGCATATTGAGAAACTAAATAGTGGTCCAAAAGTGTGCATAGCCAGCATAGTGATGTCTGTAAATGCTGTGGTTTCAAATCTACCCATCTTTTAAGGCTTAGTGCAAGTCTTCCCTAGTTTCTGCATCTTCATTACTTTCACCTTCCTAATGTTTTAGCTGCTCACTGTGGAGCTAAAAAGGTTCTGGGACCCAATTTCAATGTGTGGGGGAGGGAGGGTTCCCCACACCAGCAAGCAATTCTTAGACACCAGCTGAGCATCCTGGAATTCAACTCAATTCAAACACTATTTACCCAGAGGTGGCATCAGGTCCCACAGGTTGAGGGCTTAGTCCTATAAGACCATACCTCACCTTCCTTCAGATGCCAGTCGCAAATCTGGGTTGCTACCTGTTCTTCTGAACCTACTGGCTATGCATCAGATGTTCCCCTGACCCCCTCCATGGATTCAGTTAATTTTCTAGAGCAGCTCACAGAACTCAGGAAAACATTACTAGATGACCCGTTCATTATGAAAGGATGGAACTGAGGATTAGCCAGATGGAAGAGAGGCATGTTCTCAGATCCTCATGGGTTCACTGACCCTGCTGGTATCCTAACCCTATTCTTTTGGATTTTCACTACATAGAAAGTCTTCATTACATAGAAATTATTGATTACATTATTGATGTAACAGTTGATTCAACCTCTAGAGCCTCCCTTCTCCCCAGAGGGAGGTGGAGGCTGATTTGGACTCATGTGGTTGGGTTTCCTCGCAACCATCCCCCATCCTTAGTGGTTGTCCAAAAGCACATCATTAACATAACAAAAAGTCATCCCTATGGCTCTCAACACTTAGAATTTTCCAAGGCTTTTAGGAGCTCTATGCTCCAAATGGGGATGAAGGCCAAATAGATGTTTCTTATTATAAGTCACAATATCACTTAATCCCTAATTTCTTTAAAAATTAATTGTTGATGTGTGCATGTGCATCTATGTGTACCAGATTTTAGAAGAAGTGTTGATTTTATAATGCCTATCATTATAACAAGCCTAGTTCAACTCATCGGAATAAGGTTTTGGCAAAGTTTTTATATATATCCAAGCACCTTAATGAGCTTAGGGTCTCAAATCCAACAATAAGCAGAGGTAATGCTCAGGGTCAACAACCAGGAGACAGATGCCCATGGACCAGCAGGAGCAGGTTTGGCAGAGAAGGGAACATGAGCCTGCTGTGGTTTTGCCTACACAACTTTTACACTCAGGTGGGACATTTGCTTCTCTTGTTAACAATTACCTGCTGGGGCCCAATTCAGTGGAAATTTCCAAGGCCTTATTTTACTTGCCACAAGCTGTGACTTTTATGAATAAGACTCCTGTAGTTACATCATTGAGTCTCTGCTCCTTAGAGAATTCAACACACCTTTACCTGCATAAGCACATAGTAATGCTTTGTAGAATTGAGCAGGGAGCTGATGAAATGTATCAACGTTCTGACGGTACAGTCCGTTCAAAGTTCAATTAGTCACTGAGAGGTTTGTTTGCATCATGCCAAACAACCTAAATGATACCTATTAGACAAGATTGAGAACTGGGTTTTGCTGTTTGAAGGCATTACACTGGTGATGACATTGACAGTTTAATACCCTACATCTGTCCAATTAGGCAAAATTATGCTGTAGTAACTTCCTGAGTCCTAGAGGTGTTTAACTGCAAAGTGTGATTTCTCGTTAAGCTACATCACCACTGAAGTTCAGCTGGGTACTCTACTCCATGTCTTCTCACACCAGGACAGCCATTATACAGAATGTTTCTGGTCTATGTACCAGAGAGAAAAAGAGCTCCAGAAGGTATTTCACTGGCCATCTAATGCTTAGCCTGGAGGTGATACATACTCCTTTCATTTCAGTGTCCAGGACTGTTTGGTCTCTCCCAGCACAAGGGGCCAAGAAGCACCAGGAGTTCCTGGGCCCAGGTGGCAGAAAATTGGTTATACTTGACTGGCAGCAGCCATACCTACTGTACTGAGTGCAGGCTGATCTGGCCATGGACTGGTCAGGCCCTCTGTACCCCAGTCTCCTTATATTTCAGTGAGAAGTGTTCTCACTTTCACAACTTTTTAGGCTTAACTTTGATACCATTGGAACCATGGCATCCAGAGAAGGAAGGGAAGCTGGAAATGTCAGAAATATTTAAGGCCCAAACTAGGGCACTGGATCTTGGCATGGCTAGTATCCAAGAAAAGAAGTCCTTGTCAGAATATAGACAGGCCTGATTTTGGCCTTAGACCATTAGGATAGAGACCAGAGTAGACAAAATATTGCTACCCCAAATTGATCTTTTTATATCCTCTTGAAAAATCAGAGTCCATAAGAAAATGTAGGTTGAAATTGTTTTTTCAAGGTAGGCTTCAAATAGTCATCGGTATTCACAGTGATTATATTAATATTCCCAGAGTGAGGGAAATAGATTTTGAATTTAGATGTTTTTGAACCACTCAAATTTGAACACAGATGAGAAATGCTAAAATGCCGCTATGGAATTTGCCTGTAGGCTTTTTTCTTCATAAGTCACACATTTCATATCCCAGGACACCTCTTGTGGATAAAAGCCATAGTGCATCACTTAACCTCACCAGATGTGTCACGGCCGAACTGATTGGTAGGGCACTGGTAATTTAATGACATAGCTCTGCAATGTAAAAATCTGTTTTTCTTTGTGTCGTGATCCTATAATGCTAATTGCAAGTGATTTGGGACAATTGTCAAATGCATTTGATCTGGGTAGTCATTCCTTTCATCTTGTTAAACCGAGAGCTTTTCAGCCCTTGATCTCACATCCTTCCTGACAATTGCCTTAATATTGAATTCTCTGGGTATTCCTTAGTGGACATTCTGATATAGACCTGTAAACATAGGTTATGCTACATTGAATTGAACACATGGGTCTATTGCTTTGCCAGTTCTTCCGTTGTATTTGTAAATGCTTTCAACTTCTCCAATGAGATGCTGAACTTTGTGAGCTTGTCTTCCGTTGATCTCTTATGCCTTTGAGAGCTAAAACATTCTTCAGTCGCAGCAGAGAGCAAGTCATGTTGTTAAGTGTATTTCTAGTGGCAAAGCATCAGAGGCTCTGGCTAACTTTAACAGAAAAGTAATTTACTTCAAGGATATTGGATAACTCATAGAAATGATAGCAAAGCTGGAGAAAAAGGGTTGACAATGGCAGGAACTGAGGTAGATTTGGAGATCCAGAGAGCAGAAAGAAGCTAGTTGTCTTTGCAGGGCCCCACTGCTAGAATGAATGTGATTCAAATGGTATCTTTTCTTTCTATCATGATTCAAAGCCCTGAGAGAGTTCGTTTGATTATACAAGCTCAGTCATGCTCATGCTTTGTTTGGAGGGCAGGAGGCACCTTGATTTACAGCCTCACTGTGATAGCACACAAAAAGGGAGAGGTGAAAGTCCCCAAAGGAAAGTTGGGGTACTGTTACTGCTGGGAAAAGAGAATGGTACAAAAACAATAAAATGCCCATTACAGAGGGAGATGTTTGAAGATAAAAGATTTGACTGTCTTCACAATCAGCCTGCCTTCCTTCAGCTCTGCAGACCGCACTGGGGGAAATGAGTGGGCTTTTGCCCAAACCTGGTGTTTAGCCAGATTTAATTTTCCGATTAGTGAAGATTTCGATTTGTCTGTGATTTGACTTTGCTGCCACACTTCTGATAAATTTATGTTAGTGATGGTAATATCTAGAAAGCTACAAAGCTATTTGGTTATAAATGAGCACTTTTCATTAATATTTAGAGATTAAACTCATTTTTTATGAGCAGATAGAAACAAATGATAACTTGGCCTTTACTGTGCAAAATTAATAGCAATTTATCAACGTTCAGGCAAACGTGAGGCAGGTTCTAAGTGCTAGAATTTGTTGATTAACGTTGTTTTCTCTTGTTAATTGACTTTTTAGACAACAGAGGTCTATTCCAATGACTGTTTTCTGAGGATGTGGCTGCATCAGGGTCTCCAGTGTTTTCTGGAAACCACAGCTGTGTTGGCCCTGAGATTAATGAGTAAAGAGAACTGTTTCCAGCAAAGGCCCTAGTGGGTGATTTGGGGGACGTCCTCTCTCTGACAGAGAACTTGAGATTCAAGGTTGATTGTCACAAGCATTTGGATAAGCATATGTGCTGCCATTTCCCATATATGCAACACAGTATTATTATTATTATTTTTTTCATATGATGTTTGGTTTGCCAGTCACGGTTTCCGTATAGTCTTATTGGTTCGTGTGTGTGTGTGTGTGTGTGTGTGTGTGTGTGTGTGTGGTGTGTGTGTGTTTGATCAACAGAAGTTGATTTCCCCTTTTTAGGAAAGGTCCTCTGCAGGAAATAGGGCCAGTTTCATGGGCCTGGGATGTGTGCAGTCCCAAAGAACCCCATGCTCTGGAGGATCCCATACTTGATTTAATGCTCTGCTGTTGCCATCTTGACATTCTTTGTAATTTTTGAACAAGAGTCCCTGCATTTTCATTTTCCACTGGTCCACGCACATCCTATAGTTGATCCTGTCAAAATAAGGCCACCAAAAATAGCTGTGCTCTTCCCCCATTTGCATTTTTTAGTTTGAAAATTTTTTGCCAGAGTCCTGCTTTTAGGCTCCCTCAGGTACAAAGAGGAGGGTTCAGCGCATCCCTCTCTCACTGCCATTGTGGAGCTCTGGAGTTTCTCCAGGTTCCTAGAATCTTTGGCCTATGTGTGGCCTATGTATTCCTTCCCTTTTATTTCAGTAAGTTTTCATTGTTGTGGTTTTTGTGTTCATGGCTGTTGTTGAGGGAATAAGGTGGTTACAGGAAAAAATAAAGCTTGAAAATAAAGAAAACATAAGGAAACAAAATGAAGACAAGCTATGTATCCATACATTGAAGCAATCAAATAAAGAGATTGATGTTAAAACCCAGCCTCGGGTTCCCTAGGTTGTCAAATGTTTATAGGGGATCAGGCCCTATTACTTTTCATCCAAGGGTAATCACTAAATGAAGCTTCTCAGAGTCTCAGCCATGGGCACAATGGTATCAGGAAAGCATGTGATTAAGGCCTTGGGCTCTTGGGGCAGAGAGACCTGCTTTACATCCAGGTTCTTTCTGAGTCTTTTCCTTGTCTGGAAAATGGACTTTTATGAAACCGTGTGACATAATGCAGGTAGAGTGTTGAACACAATGCTGCACATAGTAGGTTCTTTGTGAGGGGGAGCTTTATTGCTATGCTGGTCCTTTCCCTCCTTTCTTCTTTTCCTCTAAAGAATCAGATCATCACTCCTTAGCTGGAGATGTTAGATTCTGCTCCCCGGACAGTCCCTGCAGCTCCAGGAGAGGGAAAAGCAACTGCTTTTACTGTCATTTATTGCCTTGCTCATCTCTTGGCTTTCCTTGACCTCAGTGTCCATCCCTTGGTCTCAAGAATCTTGTGACATGTGGTGTAAAGTCCTCTGGTGTCCCAGTCAGGATTCTGACAAGATTAAACAGGAATGGAGGAGATTTTAAGGACTGTCTTGTAGACGTGCAGACAGCTCTCAGAGGTACTAGCAAGGGGTAGTGAAGAAACATTGAGCTAGCACAGTGGGGAGCTGACTAGCCCCAGGCCTGAAGGGGAATGAGGCACAGGGTAGGAGCAGGTACCAGATGGCAGCTTCCTGCAGGTGCTATCGCCCAGAGCCTAGCCGTCCTCGGGTGAACACCTGGAACCCACCTTCCTGCCTCCCAACCTCCTGCCAGTGCCTCCAGACAGGAAGCTGGAAGGCAAGACAGGCCATTGGGTCAGTCCATCAAAACTTAGCCTCCAGGGCAATGGACAGTGAGGGATGGAGGCTGGACCTGCAGGGGGGATGGGGGAGGGGGCGTCCCACATGTGGGAACAGCTCCTCTCTCCCTGGCCATGACCCTTTCTTTAACCCAAACTCACATACATTTTTGTTTGTTTGCTTGTTTGAAATCTATTTGACACATAACATAATGTAAGTTTAAGGTGTACAACATGTTGATTTGGTACATTTAAATATTGTAATATGATCGCCATGGTCACATTAGTTAACACCTCAATCAAATCACATAATTGGCATTTCTTTTTTGTGGTGGGAATAATTAAGATACAGTCTCTTAGCAAGGTTGGTGGTGATAATACATCATTTCTGTCTCTATTCACTGTATTGTGCATTGGAAGTCCAGGATATACATTTTCTTAAAATGTAATTTGGGAGCAGGAAATTAAGTAGCAGAATTTTATTTGTAATTGCATTTAAGTCTGCATTTTTTATTTATATCATTTTTTACTGTAGGTCAGAAGTTAATTCTTTATTATGATACTGTGTGTGTGTGTGTGTGTGTGTGTGTGTGTGTGTGGCCAATTTTCAGGTTACTTGTGTTAAGAAAAATTGGGAACAAGAGGAAACCAAGCCATCATCACACTTTCTCACGAGGTGCATTTTCTTCTACACACACATCTCTATTGAGTTTATCTAACTGCTTCCCATTTTATGGGGATACCATTCTTGTTCTGGGGGACTTTACAGCTCAAAAAGACACTCCCTCCCCTACGTCCCCATGTGCAGGCTTATAATACCTGTGGAATCACAGATATCTGTTCAGACCTCTCTGGGGGCTGGTGGCCTGTGGGCCTCCCTCTCTGATGAGACTCCCCAGGTCTCTCCTGAAGGCTCCCTGGGTCTCAGCCCTGAAAGGCTGATGTCTGCCTCTGACCGGTGTCTAGAAGTTCAATTAAGCTGAAGCCTGTCAGCAGGTCAGTGGTTAAGCTGATTCTCTTCTTTACTGAAGCTCCACTTCAAAACCTGTGCTTTCAGGCAGGTGTCTGAGATTAGTCTCCACCAGGTCAGGTTGTTAGGGCTCCTTCATTACTTACTGGCTGTTTGACCTTTATCTTTGCCTAAATATCACTTCCTCAGAGGGATCTTCCTTAATCCTCCAACCTAGGATAAAGCCTTTATGCCTGTTACCACACCCCCATATTTCCCTGTACTTTCTGTACTTGTAGTTACACTTTCTGTGTTTGACTTTTCTTATATTCGAAGTCCATGAGGGCACTGTCTGTATCTGTTTGTTCACCGCTGGCTCATGGCTGCCTTGGAGAACCCCTGTGATTTAACAAATCATTGTGCTTGTGTGACTTTGTCTTGTGGATTCTATTTGAATCCTATCAGCTGCTTCCACTGGCCACAAGCAGAATCTTTGTTTTTACCTGTATCGAAGTTGTTTCCCCAGCAAAGACCTCCCTGCTCAGTTCCCGTTTCTTATTTGTGGGTCTCTGCTCCTTCAGCTCATATACAGAGCAGACATGCTTGACAAACTCACCAACCCCATGACCCTCAGAACTTGGCTGGCCAAGGTTATGACTTCGTCACATGCTCTGGGTTTGGATGACTAGTCTTCAGGTCTCACTGGATTCCCTTGCTGGGTTGGGAGCCAAGGAGGCCCAGCAGTCCAGAACTATCTTAGCCACAGCAGATGGCTTCTCTCAGAGGTAAGCAGAGGTATTGCTTTATATGTTTGCTAGGCGGGGAAGAAAAGTAATTTCTGCCATGCCAGAGACAGTGACAAAATGATGAGCTAGTGTGCTGCCTCTTGCTCTCTTTTTGCCTGCTTTCCTGAATCTCACAGCTGCTCCAAGCTTGACATGCTCATTGGCATTCAGTTTCTCAGTATAGCATTTTATTGGAGCAGCCTCTCATCCAATAAATAGATATCTTGGATTATTTGTGATAGACTTAAAAAAAAATTTTAATGTTTATTTTTTGAGAGACAGAGACAGAGCATGAGTGGGGGAGGGGCAGAGAGAGAGGGAGACACAGAATCTGAAGCAGGCTCCAGGCTCCCAGTTGTCAGCACAGAGCCTGATTTGGGGCTTGAACTCAGGAGCCATGAGATCATGACCTGAGCTGAAGTCAGATGCTCAACTGACTGAGCCACCCAGGCACCCCTATTTGTGATAGAATTTTATTGGGCTTTTCAGATTGCCTCAACAGGTTGAAAAAAGCTGAAAATTAATTTATAAAGAATAACTGGGAAGCTAAATTTTGGGGGAGTGCTGTCCCAAAAGGATGCCCTGGCATATGGTTCCATTGTACCACTCAGCACATAGTGTTTTCATTCATGTACGTGTTTACCTTCTCTGTAAGATTGTGAGCTCCTTGAAGGCAGGGACCATCACTTATTCATCCTTGTATTTCTGGTATTGAGAGTGGTTCTTGGTATACAGCAAGTGTTCAGTAAATGCATGCCAATTTGACTCAGATTGAACCCCCCCTCCCCATCAGATATACTCATGGATAAAATGCTGTTAAAACCCAAATGTTCTCTAAAAACATTTGCTTATCTCAGTAGGCTGTATCACCATTCCTGTGTTGGATGTAGAAGACAATAAAGGAGCAGTAAATCTAACCTTTTATAGTTATAGATACCTTCGAAATGGAATAAGAGGAGATTCACACTGGGAAGCTCAGTTTTCTTTGGAGGCAAGATAAATAAGATTCTTTATGGTCTCAAACCTCCTACTTCTCTGTATGATCTCCCTATTTAAGACAGTATTGGATAAATGGCCTTACATTGTTATTTCAGATGGAATCATGTGTTTCTTGTACTTGGAGAGTTCTACCACTTCCTCTCTGCCAACCCATGTCTAGGGTCAAGACTCAGCTCAAAATCTCAGTACTCCCAGGAAATCTTTTCTGATTCATATCAATTTGTTTCATTTATCTATTTTTCCTCCCAGGCCCCCAAGATTTAAGTACTGTGTTTATTCATTATCATTAAAAATAGTCCAGGGGCGCCTGGGTGGCTCAGTCAATTGAGCATACAACTTCGGCTCAGGTCATGATCTCACAGTTCATGGGTTCAAGCCCCATGTTGGTCTCTGTGCTGACAGCTCAGATCCTGAAGTCTGCTTTGGATTTTGTGTCTCCCTCTCTCTCTGCACCCCCCCCCCCCAAAATAAATAAATATTTAAAAAATTTTAAAAAATAGCCCATGTGCATAAACACTTTCTATATTTAGTCTTGTATTTAGATATTGTATTTAGGTGCTTCTTTGTAAGATTAGTTGCGTCTTTAATGTGTAAATATTTAATTGGTAGTACTAGTAATGTTGGTATTGTGCTGTTCTCAAGCTGCTAAAACCTTCTCTATTTCTTGGCTCCTATTTCTTCAAGGGAGCTTTTCTGTCCATCTAGTTACCCACCCATCTATCTATCCATCCATCCATCCATCCTTTCACCCATCCACGATCCAACAAATATACATCAGAAAGCTACTCTGTGCTACACACTGTGCTGGATGCTAGGAATATACCTACCTGTAAATAAAATGGCAAAATTTTCCCATTTGGAATGTTGGGGAGAAGTTTTACAGAAGTTGAGCCCGGATGTTGATTTCCTGATCTCTTTCATGACCCAGGGAAGTTTGAAGTCCCTAACTCAGCACCGACCTTTAATTTGTATTTATATGAGCACCTTTGGGAAGGTCCTCCTTTCTGTAGAAAGCATCCCCATTTGTGCCCCATGCCGCACCCTCTCCCTGTGAGTTTGCCTAGGACTTGATGAAGAAAGTTCCTAGAATAGGTGTGGTGGATAGGATGAAGAAACATCTCTGGTATAGAGCAGGAGAAGCTTTTCCTTCAGTATTCCCAGATGGTGCTTAATATTGGTTCCCTAGGGCAGCAGTTTACAAATGTTTCAACTGAAGGAAATCTTTACACTTTTAAAATTATTAGGGAAACTGAAGAGTTTTTGTTTTATGTAGGCTGTATGAAATTTACTGTTAGAAACCCAAACAGAAATTTAACATATTTATTAATTCATTAAAATAATAAATTAAGTGTGACATTAAAAAAATTTTTTTTAAATGAAAAATAACATTTTATAAAACAAAAAAATTGTAGTGTAAGTAATGGATATAAAACTATTTTCCTTTTATGGAAATCTTTAATATCTGGCTTTATACAAGGCTCTTATTTGTGTCTGCATTCAGTCTGTTGAAGTATGTTTGAATCATATGCAGAAAATCTGGCCTCACACAGATATGTAGTTGGAAAAGAAGGAGTATTTTCATAGCCTTTTCAGATTGTTGTGGATTTTCTTTGATATTACACCAAAATTCAACCAAAGGTAATTTGTCAAAGATTAGTTGCAATGTGGTATCTGAAACTCTATCAATCTGTAAATGTTGGGACGCTGTCAAGCTCATGGTGATGGATACAAGTTTTCCAAAATTCTAATTTTTATTTGAAAACTCAAATTTAACTGTCAGCACCAAATACATTAGTTATTTTGCTGGAAGTGTCAGGCTCACTTCATTCAGTTTTGAGAAAAGATCTGTTGGATACCCAGGTCTGAGTGATCACAGTGTGACAGTAGTTCTTTTTCTCCATGAAAAAAGTGGCCGGTTCACTTATAACTTGAACAATCACACGTGTTTTTTTGTTTTTACTTTTTGCCTGGAGACAACTGTTTTATGTTGGTATATAACAGAAGCACATTATACATACTTCCCCTCTTATTACATAAAGTATTAAATAGATGTGCCTTCAGAGTTGTGACTTAATAAAATAAGTAATGTTTACCTCATTATCATGGACAAGTGAAGCTGGTGGTTTTGTTTTAATGTGTGTGAATGGTGGGAAAGTTTATAAAACTATTAGTTTAGTGCCCTTGCCCTGGTCTGGGCTAAAGCATTGGTAGTTCCATTCACCCTTGCTTTGGGACCCTCAGAGCAAATACTGACACAGCGAAAAGGTAAATAATGTTTCAGTGTGATTATGAAAATAGTTTTGACCTTGAAAGCCTTGAAAGTGTCTCATTGGTTTCTTAGGGTCTACAGGATTACAGTGGACTACACTTTGAGAACAACTGTTCTAGGAAAACAATTTCATCACTGTTAATGGGGGTAGAAAGAGTTTTATTGGGTTTAGACAACTAACCACTTTGTGCAATAAATCTTCATGGGAAAAATAATATTCTGAATTCTCAACATCTGACTTAATAAGAAACTTTGAGAGCTCACTCAATTTATAAGTTAGGGATGGACTGTATGTTAATAGTTTGCATAATGCACCTGTCTCCTAATTTATAAGATACTTAGGTTTTTGAAAGGAAGCAGGTAATGAAAGAATACTTAAATAAAATTAATTTTCTCATAAAAAGGGAAAAGAAATAGGCAAATTTCAGTGAGTTAGATAAAAAGTCAGGTACTTTTGCTGTAATGCACTAATATTCTTGGTAAACATTTCTAGACAAAGTGAATATGGTAAAAAAAAATACATCTATTTATGAAATAATAAAATTACTGGAAATATTCCATCAAATTCCCCAAGACATTTACCTACAGGCATTGTAAATTCTATTCTCCATCTTCTTCATTTACAGGAATTGTTGTAAAACAAGTTTTTCTCATACTCATTGATGGCCTAGATTTAGCATATTCTTCAGTCTTGACTGTGTTATCTCATAATGCTTTCCCACCCACCATGTTTAATTAACATCTACTAGCTAGCTATATGCCACTTTTCATATGGAATTTCATATGCAATGATAATGCCCACACAGGTAGCATTTATTGTGTAATTGGCACCTGGACTATTCTTTTATGAGTCAACCAGTAATTCTGCAGGTTTTCAGATGATGCTTGCCCACATGCAAAGCAGAGGTAACAAAAAAAGTAGAAACTTACTGCACATTTTTATTTTCTTTGGTTTTTTTTTCTTGGAGGTAAGGAGCACATTTGATAGAAGTTTCATAAAAACACATCTCGTAGGTTGTATCTTCTCTATAGAACTTGAAAAAAAATAGCACTGAATAGATATTTTATCACTATTAATAAGAAAAACATTTCCAAATTGTATTTCAGCCACTGACATATATATTTATATGCCAAATTGCTTTATATCTTATACAGTTTTTTCCATTTTTAATAATTTCATCCACATAAATATAACATACCTTCTCAGTAATTGATTATTTTAAGAATAATAATCTAATCCATAATAATCAAGTTTGATATTTTTAGGACTGAGTTTATTTACAATATATGCATACATGTAAAATGTGTATTTTGTAAGAGCACATACAAGACTTCTACACTAACATGTGAGAAAGGTTACTCATGTAGACATGGGAAGAAATAAATACATAAACAAAACAAGGAAGAAGTCTTCCATAAACTACTGATAACATGACATGAACAGAGGAGTATGGTTAGCTCAACCCTTGACATCTGAAATAAAACAAATTTAATATGTTAAATAATTAGGTATATTTGTAAAGATACAGAATTTCAGCCATCTATAACTGGTCCCATATTGACTGATTGCTTTCACAAATGGAAGCATGAAGAAACTCCTGAGAATCCTACTGCTTTTCCTTTTCTTCCCTCACCCACATTGTTTTAAAAATTTTTTGCTGTATATATTTTTAAATACCTGCAAAAGAAAAGTATAATGAACCCTTATGAGCTCATCACACTGAGATTCAATCTAGTCAAAGTTATATGACACTTGTTTTACTTTTCATTTCTCCATATCATCCTGTAATTCTTATCTTTAACATTTAACCCCTAATTTCTTCAGTATGTATCTCTAAGAATATTTGCCTTTCTCAATGTTTATGGCTAATACCCCTTGGCTATAAATGGTGAGTGCCTTTCACTGACTTTTTACCTAGGATCTTCTTTTAATGTTAATTGGTGTTTTCCAGGAATGCTTGTACTTAAAAGGCAAAATACATACTCATAGTTTGAAAAACAAACATGTTCAATATCGTCTCAAGGTATCTGAGTAGGACAGCACACATGGCCCTAGGTAGGTGGATGTGGGAAAGGGGATTGGCCTGCTTCATGCTCTAAAGAGGGACATGTTGTATGAATTGTTTCCTGCACGCTAGATACATGACCCTTCCTTCCTTTTTTCTTTATTAAAAGATTTTAAAATGTATTTTTGGCAAGTAAAAATTATATGTATTCAAGATATACAACATGATATTTTGATACATATATACCTGTGAAGTGATTGCCCCAATTAAACTTATTAATGTATCATCACCTCCCATAGGTAGCATTTTGTGTGTGTGTGTGTGTGTGGTTGAGAATCCTTGAGATCTACTCTCTTAGCAAATTTCAAGTATACATTATTATTAGCTCTAGTAATCATGCTATATATTAGGTCTCCAGAACTTATTCATTTTATAACTAAAAGTTTTTCCCTTTGGTCAATATCTCTCCTTTTCTCCCATCGTCAAGTCTTTGGGTAACCACCATTCTATTGTCTGTTACTGAGAGTTTAACATTTTTTTTTTAAGATTGCACACATAAATGATATCATCATGTGATATTTACTTTTCTGTGTCTAGCTTATTTCACTTAACAGAATACCCTCCAGGTTTATCTATGTTGTCACAAATGGCAAGATTTCCTTCTTTTTAAAGACTGAATAAACCCATTGTGTGTGTGTGTGTGTGTACACATACATACATATTTTACGTTATTTCTACACCTTGACTACTGTGAATAATGATGCAGTCAACATGAGAGTGCAGATATCTCTTTGATATAGTGATTTTATCCTTTGTATATCTACTCAGAGTGGAAGTGGGATGGTTAGATCATGTGGTAGTTCTATTTTAATTTTTTGAGAAATTTCCATACTGTTTTCCTTAATGGCTGTACCAATTTACATTCCTACGAATAGTGCACAAGGGTCCTGTTTCTCCATACCCTTGTCAACACTTATCTTTTGACTCTTTGGTAATAGGCATCCTAATAGCTGTGAGGTGATATCTCATTGCAGTTTTGCTTTTCCCTGATGATTAGTGATGTTGAGCATCTTTTTATATATCTTATTTGGAAAAGTTTCTATGCAGTTCCTTTGCCAATATTTAATTGGGTTATTTTAAAAAATTTTTTAATTTTTAAATTATTTTTTGCTTTTGAGTGGTATTTTTGCTTCTTGAATTGTATTTTGTTTGCTTTTGGTGTCATAGGCAAAGAAACCATTGCCAAACCAGTGTCAAAGAGCTTTTCTCATAGGTTTTATTCTAGAACTTTTATGGTTTCAGGTCTTATGTTGAAGTCTCGAATCCATTTTGAATTGATTTTGGGTATGTGTAAGTTAAGAATCCAATTTCTTTCTTTTGCATGTGGGTATCTAATTTTTCCATCACCATTTATTGAAGATAATATTTTTTTCCTCACTGTATATTCTGTCTCTTTTGTCATAAATTAATTGACCAAATGTGTGTGAATTTATTTCTGGGCTCTATTCGGTTTCATTGGTCTATGGGTCTGTTATGTCAATACTATACTGCTTTGATTACTATAGTTTTGTAATATAGTTTTAAATCTGGAAGTATGATGATCCCAGCTTTGCTCTTCAGGCTCAAGATTATTTTAGCTTGTTGGGGTCTTTTGTGGTTTCATATGCATTTTGGGATTGTTTTTTATATATCTGGAAAAATGCCATTGGAATTTTGGTAGGGATTACATTGATTCTATAGATAACTTTGGGAAGAATGGACATTTTAACAATATTCTTTCTATCTATAAATATGGGATATCTTTACATTTATTTTTATCTTCTTCAGTGTGCATTGTTGGGGGGTGGTGGGGACTGGCAGCCAGGGCCTGGTCTGACATTGTGCAAACATGTAGCCAGAGAGGCTGGGGCTGGTTGCTGGGAGGGGTGATTGTCCTGTATCCTGGGGGCTGGGGTGACTCCATCAGGGATAAGGATATGGGATTGGGGAGGAACTCAGACAGGTGGAGCCTGCAAACTTGAAAGTCTGTAGAGGGTTCAGCAGAGAAAGGTTTAGGACCTCCAAGACAGCTCTGCTGGCTGTTAGTTTCTTCAGTGGTGAAGACTGGGGGTCCTCCAGAAAGCTGACCATTGAGAACACACTAGCTCTCACTATGTGGCTGATACTGGTAGTCCTTGCCCTTCTTCCTCGTTCCTGGCTGTCTCCAGATGCCTCTGCTATGTTGGTCTCTGTGTGGTGTGAAACAGAAGCATGTCCTTTGTACAGTGCCACAAAAGGCTGGAGACGTTGGTCACTCGCAGTGCTCTCCTTTTTCTGCTCTCTGGGGCCCTGAGCAGGGCTAGTTTGAAGAATGAGATGATGCAGGCAAAATGAAACTCTTCTTTCTTCCCTTTTTGTGCAGTTATTATCAGGTGCTTTATTCCATTGTGGTAGACTCCGGAGATGTTCCAGAGCTATTTTTGTTCATGGATAGCTATCTAATTTTTCTTTGTGGGGACAGAAAGTGGTGTGTCCTACTCCTTCATCTTGGTGATGTCAACCTTTATTCTTTTTTTTTTTTGAAGTTTTTGTTTAAATTCCAGTTAGTTAATATACAATGTAATATTAGTTTCAGGTGTATAATATAGTGATTCAACACTTCCATACAACACCCTGTGCTCATTACAACAAGTACACTCCTTTATCCCCATCACCTATCTCTCCCATGCCCCACCCAACCACCTCTCTGGTAACCACCAGTTTGTTCTCTATAGTTAAGAGTCTGTTTCTTGGTTTTCTTCTCTCTGTTTTTTCCCTTTGCTCATTTGTTTTGTTTTTTAAATTCCACATATAAGTGTAATCATAGCATATCAAAACTCCAGTGAGATATGTCCTCCCACCTGTCAGAATGGCTAAAACCAACAACACAGGAAACAACAGGCGTTGGCGAGGATGAGGAGAAAGGGGAGCCCGGTTGCCAGAATTCAGCAGATCAGATTAGTTAATGAGGTTTCCAGTTTGGGATGCCATCTTTCCCTTGATTTTCTTTTAGAACTCTGGGATGGGCTGGCTAACACTGATCCAAGTAGTATGTCCACTTGCCTCTCACCCCTCTAAATTGAAGCCCACCACTTTCTGCTGCCCCATGTGTGTGGGTGAGGGCCTCAGCAGAGTCAGCCTACTGCTATGCCTGCTCTGGGGTGCAGCTGTGGAGAAAGGGTGATCTCATTCCAGGGTGCCAGCTGTGATGAGTGGTACTCTTTTGTTTTACATGCACTGTCATTCCCAAGGCAAAGGCATGGGACTAGGGACTCTTATACTATCATGCATTTGCGCTGTTCTGAATACAACTCACTACACAGACCCTGTCCCTTGAATCCATTCTGGACTTCCCTCTACCTAAAAGTAATTTTATTCCTGGAGCCTGGTTGGTCTTCCTAGTCACTAAAGTTTGGTTGGAGAGTTTGACTGAAACTATTTCAGGTTGCTTTAACTCCTTGTCTTGGGATGCTAGGGTTGACATGTCAACTATTTTCCTTCCAAATGCTGTGTGTTTTATACTGAAATTAATTGCTCTTTTATAGTGAACATCTTTGAATAGTAACAACTGAGGGGGATAATAGCCTGGGTAGGTCACATGATATTTGTTATACCCTTATCCTAGGATGCTGGCTGATTACACGTCTTCCTTTGCTATAGGTTCTTCTTTGCAGAGCAAAGAAGTTGAGCTTCTTTACATTAAAATGGACGTGAGAACACATATAAACACACATGAATAAAATAATCCAGTACATTTTTAGAACACTTAATTAAAAATACACTAAGTGGTAGATGTACTTCTTTTCAATAACTTTACACATGTAAGTATGTGTTGCCTTGGCAGTGAACTCTTTGAGATTGATTGGGGTGGTCTTCTATTTCTTTTGAATCCCCCAGGACAGCTCATGGTCAAACCCTAATAAACCATGGTGACTGGCTGCTTCTAGTGGTGAGTTTGTCACCTCTGAAAGCCAAAGTAACTCTTTGGGGACTCAGATACAATTTTGTTACTTACAACAAAGAGCTCACTGCAGAGTTCTGAAAGAGTAACTGCTTAATCTCTATGCAAGGGGTTGCTAAGCAACCTAGGAAGCTGGGTGTTGAAGGTTCAGATGCTGCAGACCTTTTTTCCCTGTGCTGCTGCTTCACAGCCTGCATAGTTTCTGCTATCTTCTCCTAATTCCGCATCTTAGGGCCCTGCTTCAGGATGCAGACTGACATCTCCACTCCACGGCTCAAGTGGACAGATCCGTCTAGCTACGTGTCTTTAAAGTTGATACATACCATCTAAATGTATTACCAATTTCTGGTTTCTATTTTTCTAACTTTCCAATGGAGATAGAGAGTATGATCCATGTTTTCTCAGGTTTCCCCAAACTAGGGGCACATTAAGATTATGAGAACAAAACCAACAGCATTTCTCTGCTTCTGCCTTCACTAGACTTACTGCAAATATACTCCTCACATCTTACAGCTAGTTCAGGAAGTCCACAGAGGGCATTGTCTATGTGTTTGGAGCAGTGTGTTTTATGACCTTTTATTTTCTTCCATTTTCTCCTTTTTTACTCTAGGTGTTGGACTTGCAGGTTTATGACTTGCAGATGGGTCTCCTGAGGACGCTTCTGTCCTTGGCGGGGTTGATGGCCTTTGCTGTGAGGCCTGTTGTGTTCCTGGAAAGCTGTCCTGCACCCCAGTATGTATACCGAGTTTTGAAATGAGAATGCTTTGTGTTCCTTGTGAACCTATTGAAATTACACAGTTTTGTTTCAAATTTGTGGTGCATTCACATTGTTATTTAGCTCTGGAATAGTATCACATTTACCGAAGTGGAGTTTAATAACCATACCATAATACGAAAGGAACTTCATTTTTCACTTTTATCTATGAAGAACATTAATCCCCTGCAGCATTTCTGGTACTCACTCTTCGGTTCTCCTGCACTCCACACCGCCCGGGGCTTCTCCTTCACCACTTATTGCTATTACTAGACCCATCTGCCTTTACTTTCTTTGTCCCTTTTCTTTTTTTTAATACTCCTTGTTTTGTGTCTCATAAGACTTGGGACTTGTCTTTATTCTCCCCCCAGATCCAGCTTATATGTATCCATTCTTAAATCCTATAAGATAAGATAATCTTTTCTTCTGAGGGCAAAGGGTGGGTCAAGGGAGTTGGTCTGGCAATTATAGAATTCTCTTGGGTGGTGTGGGGAGGAAGAGAATGTTTGTGGCCAGGTTTGCATGAATTACGTGCTGGCCTGCTGCATGGTGATTGCTGCAGTGGTAGAGCAATGTGTAAGAGAGGTTATGAGCAAGAGCCCCGGAGTCAAAACTTGACCTTCAAACTGTCTCTACCACATATACTTATCAAGACCCTAGGCAGGTTAACTAACATCTTTGAGTTCCTTTTCTGTAAAATGGACTCTGGTGAGCTTGAATAAGATAATTATGTAAAGTGCTCAAAAATTGTTACCTGTTACATTATTGGTTACTACCTTCTTTCTTTACATTCTGAAAGCTCTGGTCCAATGGTGGGAACCAGCGGGAATTGATGTGGAGCCAGAGGGCAGTCTGAAGAGTATAGACCCTCCTGTATTTGAACTCTCCCCTTCCCTTTGACCACGCCTGGGCTTCTGTGTGTCCTGTGTTTCTTTTTCCTCAGGATGAGCTGCCTCCAGATACTGTAGCAGAGATGCTCCTGGGAGCAGGCACTTCAGATTCCCTGCCAGTGCTGGAGATGTAGGGAATATACATATCTTTGTCATTCTGAAATTTCTTGCTGCAAGTGGGAAAAAAAGGGCAGGGGTCCTGAATCTGAGATTCTTGTTCTGGATCCATACTGATTAAATTGACAAAAATCACTTTTCTTTGGGTCTCAGTTTCCCAGCCTATAAAATGAATATATAGGAATAGAATATTTATAAGGTCTATCTTTAAAACAATTATATTTTTACTTATGAGAGCCACTGGATGTTGATTCCACCTTCTGTCTTACACATGGACTGTTGTTGTAGTGCTGTTGGTGAGCAGACCCTGGGGCTGGATATTAGTCAGTATGCAGACTTGCTCTTTCCTCTGAACTTCCCCTAATCCTCAGCACATCATCAGAAGAATTACGCTATGCATACATTTATGAACTATGAATCATGAACTTAGCCAAGATAACTGAAGACAACTCAGGAAATTTTTATTAAGAGAGGAATAAAAAGTAATTTGGTACAAAGCACTTTTTCTCCTGCTCCAATATTTTTCGGCCTCTGTCAGTTCCACTGGGCACATAATGCACACTGAGTCCAGCCTGCAGCCCAGTGGCCTCACTCCCTTTGCTTTGTCATGGCTACTGAAAACTGGCCACTGGCGGTTCCTCATTGTGCCTCTGACTGTTACTGTGCCAGGAGTGAATAATGTACAAGTAGAATGTTTTTTTCTCCTCCAAATGGTCACAAATGGCCTGTCACAGCGTAATAATGTATGTGAGTTTTCCCATAATGGTCAGAAAAGGTAGTTTGACTTTTGCAATCAATATTTTGTTAGCTTGTAGCATTCTACCCTATTAGAGCCTTTTCTCCAGGGGATATCCTTGTCCTCTCAAAATGGATTCTCCAATTCTCCTTACCTACCCAAAGCCCCTCTGTAGCCTTCTCAGACAACTCCAGCCTACTTAGACTATACCAAACTTCTATTACTCTTAATATTATATGATTTTACACTGTAATTTATTCTTTCATTTGTGAGCCACTTTTTCCTTAGACTGCCAATTCTTTGAGTAGGAACACATCTTCTACCTCCTTGTAATGGGTAGATGGTTGGCAGTCAATAAATACCTTCTAGGTTATCAATAAACATTTGCATCCATAGTTATGGGTGGATGGATAGAACACCAAGATGGTATATTTTTTAGTTTTGTTATGTAACCAGAAATCTCAAAAATCTCAGTGGCTTTCAGTAGTAAGCATTTCTTTCTTTCTCATAAGTCTATAGTAGCCTGTGATTTGGCTGATTTAGGCTGGGCTTAGCCAGGCCAGGCTGGATTCCAAGGCTCCTGTCTGTGTTCTGTTCTCTGCATGTCTTAATTCTGGAACCCTGTCTGAAGTGGCAGAGACTTTTCATCAACTAACATTTCTGGGTTATGTTCTCTACCCATAGATACTCAAAGCAAGTCACATGGCTCAGCTGATATCAGTGAGTTAGGGAAGTTTCTCCACCCACTGTGGGAAGAGGACTGCAGAATTTCCTCTTTGGAAGTAAAGAACTGGGAACAAAAATGAAGCCATCATAGAATGGCTAGGTCATTGTCCTTTGATCTGGAAAAGATGCTGAAGATTATCCACTGTAGGCCCCTGCCTCCTAGTGTATAAACCTGCACTCCAAGTTGGTTCAAGGGCCAGCAGCATAAACATTACCTGAGAGCTTGTTAGAGGTGCAGAATCTCAGGTCTCACCTCAGACTTGCTAAATCATAATCTTCATTTTAAGAAAATCTTTAAGTGATTCATATACACATTGAAATTTGAAATGGTCTCAAATATCATTTTTAGAATATTTTCCTTGAAAGACTACTAGGTGTTAAATCAAGGGAAACTATTTCCAAGGTTAAATAAATTTCGGGTATTTCAAAATTTCTCAAAACTTTTGACCTTCTGAGATGGAAGGTTTTATTATTTCTTAGGGCTGCCATAACAAATAACCATAAACTGGGTGGCTAGAAACAACACAGATTTATTGTCTCACAATTCGAGAGGCCAGAAGTCCAAAATCAAGGGGTTGTCGTGGTTGGTTCCTTCTGGAGGCTCTGAGGGAGAATCCATTCCATGTTCCTCTCTGAGCTTCTGGTGCTTTCTGACAGTTTTTGGTGTTCCTTGGCTTATAGCTATATGACTCAAATCTTTGTTTCTGTTGTTACATGGGCTTCTTCCCTGTATTTGTTTCTGTGTATCCTCTCCACTTCTTATAAGAACACCAGTCATTGAATTTAGAGCACACCCTATCTAGTGTGACCTATCTTAACTTAGTACTTACATCTGCTAAGACCATATTTCCAAATAAGATGAGATTCTGAGATTCTGAGTAGAATGAATATTGGGGGGACACTATTCAATTCATTGTAGAAGTAGAAGGATATGTATGGAATGAAGCATTCCCTTAACACAATTGGTCAGGGAACCCTTTCTTCAAAGAGGAGACTTAGATGAGAAGCTAAACCATCCTAGATATATGGTTGTTGATTTTCCCCTGAGAGTTTTTTAAGAATGGAACTCCATAGGGTCCTCTTGTAGTCCATTCCAAAGTGATCCCAAGTCTCATCTGTAATTATTTATCAGAAATAAGAAACTTGGAGCCTACGGCTAAATGTGACCTTTAGATAAATTTTGTCTGGCTATCTCATAAGATTCCATTGAGAAAGTTCCATCTTTAGAAGGGAATTTGATATGATCATGAATTTGGGAGGACTGATATTTAAAAAATGCTAAAATATGCTGCTTTCTTTGAATGAAAGTCTATTAGAATTTTTCCATCAATTCATACATGAGACTATAATGATATCTAATATGAACTAAAATGACAGTATTAGGGAATGGCAAATTTGAATATCTAGCCTCTATTGTTTTTTGAAACAGAACAAATGGCTGGTTCTGAAATCAGAGAAACTGTGTTTTTAGAGCACCAAGATGTAGTATGTGGGAACCACTGAAAATATTGCTGAATTAGGAATTTCCTTGGGAATACAGGATTTAACCAAATGTGTGCATTTTTAAGAAAACTATTTTGTTGGTATAATTATAAAGTCACCTGCAATGGCAAGAAATAATGCAGACAAACCTCTGTACCCTTTATTCAGCTTCTCTTTAATGTAACATTTTGCAAAAAAAAGAAACCCACTTTAGTACAATATCACAACTAAAGTATTGACTTTGATATAATCCAATAACCTTATTCAGAGCTCCCCAGTGCTACTTGTACTCTTGTGTGTATGTGTGTGCATGTGCATGTGCATGTGTGTGTGTGTGTGTGTGTGTGTGTATTTAGTTCTGTGAAATTTTATCATATGAGTAGGTTGGTGTGTCCACCCCCACAGCCAAAATATAGAACAGTTTCATCACCACAAGGAGGCCTCATATTATTTTTTTTCATATAGGCATTTTGAATTTAAATTCTCGCAGCAAATTTTCCTGAGCCATCTATGCTCATGGAACCCTAGAAATTATTCTGATATAATCCAATAACCTTATTCAGAGCTTGCCAGTGCTACTTGTACTCTTGTGTGTATGCATGTGCGTGTGTGTGTGTGTGTGTGTGTGTGTGTGTGTGTTCTGTAGAATTTTATCATATGAGTAGGTTGGTATGTCCACCCCCACACACAAAATATAGAATAGTTTCCTCACCACAAGGAACCCTCATATTGTTTTTTTTTCATATAGGCATTTTGAATTTAAATTCTTCCAGCAAATTTTCCTGAGTCATCTATGCTCATGGAACCCTAGAAATTATTCTGCTTGGAATGAACAGCCTCCCACTTGAATTGGCGGTGGGCAGTGCCAGTCAGCAGTTGTGCAACATCACAAAGTCAAACTGGACAGCAGAGGAGGCCGACTCATGCCCTTGGCCTCCTTAGCATCAGGCACTAACTAACTGAGCTAACTGGCCAAAGATAAGGACTTCAATTCAAATAACAAATTAACAGTTTCCCATAACTCCATTAATGCATGGCTGTGATCCCATGAAATTGCATCTCTGACAAACTGGCTGCACTAAAATTTACTCTATGTAAAATGATTGTGCTAATTACTTTCTCTTTATGCTCTTATAATCGGCTGGCTGGCAATAACATTTGCAATGTAGTCATGCACTAATGAGAAAAGCCATCCAATCTCATGCTGCAGGTCATTAGTAAATGGCTTGAGGGGTCAAAGGGTAACTTGCCCCTTTGGTGCAGTTGAAGAGGCTGATGGAGGAAACATCTTTTCTTTTCTTTTTAAAACTATTTTATTTTTTGAAGCCAGATTTGTTAACCAAATCTGGATATTGATAGAGTAGTGAGTTTGTCAAGGCCTTGGGCCTTTTATAAGCACTTTCAACTTTTCCCTTTTTAGAAATAGACTTGAGAAATATTGTAAAATTGGTAGTTTTTCTTAGTAATTTCCCAAATCCCATTCCATTTTTCCTCTTCTTCCCTCAGTGCGCACACACACACACACACACACACACACACACACGGGTAGCTTGCTCGTTTAGATCCTGACTACTTTATATTAATGATCCTCAACAGGCGTGGTATTGTCTAATACAGTATGTCACTGGGCATACTTTTGGACTTCACAGTGAAAATGATATACAGCCAAGATTTCAGACATCCTGCAATGCATGAGGCAGTGATGCACATCAGTAAGTTGGTCCCAGTCCACAAGTCTTTCAGATGCCCCATCAGTCATTCACACAGATGTAAAATCTGGTTACAATGGTCTGAACCTGCAAACTACCTTCCTTATGCTATGAACACAAAGTATTTAAGCATGGTTTTAATGGACACTGAGTTTTCCAGGAACGTAACTGATGTTTAAATGCACAAAAGATTACATTTTGTCTTGTCTTGGAATGTGAGTTGTTCTATGTTTTGGAAACTCATATCACAATAACAATGGTTATTAAGGAATTTAAATTGCTGACTGAGCACATTTGTATTGATCAGCGTCTGGAGCCCTTGACCTCACTGTGATTCTGGGTATGGGTGCTGACTACCTTATTACATCCTATAGTTTGGTTGTGCCTGGGCAGTAAATACATTTACCAGGGGAAGGTAAGGGAGGAAGTGGGGAGAAAATACGGGGAGAATCTAGAGAGATGACTAAGGTCATATATGATTTCTTTGTGTAATATCCCACATTTTTTTTTTAATTTTTTTTCAACGTTTATTTATTTTTGGGACAGAGAGAGACAGAGCATGAACGGGGGAGGGGCAGAGAGAGAGGGAGACACAGAATCAGAAACAGGCTCCAGGCTCCGAGCCATCAGCCCAGAGCCTGACGCGGGGCTCGAACTCACGGACAGCGAGATCGTGACCTGGCTGAAGTCGGATGCTTAACCAACTGTGCCACCCAGGCGCCCCTTTATCCCACATTTTAAATAATGTTTCTAACCCTGTGGAATCCAGGGAAAAGGGTGGCTTTTTATTGACAATCAGGGAAAGATTTGGGCTTCTACATCTAGATTGACATGGGATGAAGACAAGGCAGTGTGCAGTAATGCAGGCACACATTGGCTGAAAATAATGGGGGAAAAGGAGATTCTGAGAATTTGCAAAAGCTAAAGAGAAGTTTCTGAGCTTCCATTAAGTCTTAGAATTGTGGTTTGAGTCAATTTTAACCAGATCTGAAAGGGGTGAGAAACTCTGCCTGACATCTGGGCTGTATAATAAAAGACACACTTGTAATGATGTCCTTCAAATGCATTATCAGAGATAAAGGATTGAGCTCCTTTTGACTCTTGTCCTTATACTCTTAAAGGTTTTCACTGCTTAAAAAAAAAAGTTTTCACTTCTGATCTCTGAAGGAGAAACTCATCAAGTAGAGTATTTCCTCAGTGTGTTAAGGTAAACCTAGGCTGCTCTCACAGAGACTTGACAATAATTTAGTGGCTTAAAAAAGGTAGAAGTTGGTTTTTCTCTCATGGAATGGTCCAAGGTGGATGTGCCAGGCTTCTGGGAAGCTATGTTCCAAAGATCATTCTGAGAGGGAGTCCATGGACTTCTTTTCATCTGGTTTCTCTGACTGTCTGGTTCAATGTTCCTCAAATTTCCACATGCAGGTAGATCACTGGTAGAGCTTGTTAATGCAGTTTCTGACTCTGGGATGGAGCCCTAGGTTCTGCATTTCTGTTAAGTTCTGAGAATAGTAAGGCAAGAAGGCCTTGTCCTGTTTACTTTTCTGAGTTTGGGTCTTTCAGATTATACTGAGGTGGTGGCATGGAGAAGTCCACGTGCAGGTCTCAAGAACCAAGCTTGAAAGTGGCACATCACACCTCTGCTTATATTTCACCAGTTCAAAGTTGGTGATGTGGCACAGCTGCAAGGGAGCCCTGGAAATGCAGACCTAGGTGGTCAGCCATATTCTGTGACTGTGGAAGAAGAGGAGGAGGGATACTGGTGGTATGTTATATACATTATTGTATATATTATATATTATATTATGATATTATATTGCCACTCAGCTATTCAGAGTGTGAGGAATCTGCAATATGTGCATACTTTACTAATGCTAGACTTTTCTAAGTCTCATCCAAATTTCAAATTCTTTTGTCTTAGTGTATAACTCCTGGAAATTAGGCATGAGCCTGTGACTTACAATGGCCAATGCAATGTGAGTGAGGATAATATGCTACTTTGGTATGGAGGACTTTAAATGATGACACACAAGCCTCCATTTTTCTTTCTCTACTGTGGAACACAGTGAACCATTGCTTGGAGATGGTGGTATCAGAAGATGTTGGAGCTTCTGGTAATCTGAGTTCCTGAGTAATTATGATGAGGGGACTCTTCTTCAGTCCTTGTGCATACATATATGGAAGAGATAAAAATCCGTTTTTTAAGTCATTGAGATTTTGGGGATGTCTGTTACTGTAATATAACCTAGTATGTCCTGACTGATGCATCTTTGGTATATAGTTCACCAGTACAGATATAGAGCATAGGTCTCTTTAGCTTGAAAGAGATAATTGGCTTCTCTTCTTAACTTAATCTAGGCCAACTATGATGACTCTCTCAGGCTTTTCCCTTTCATACAATCCCTGCACACTAAGTTTGTTTATCAGTCTTCCCTCAATCCACCCTCCAAGGATCTCTTTCTAATGCTTCAAGCTCATTCTTTAAGCAGTTCTTGTGTTACTTTCAAAACCCACTGGGTTTTTGAAATTCTTTTTAGCTATAAACCTAGCCTCTTTTGTGTCTTATTTGTCATTTGATCTGTGTATAGCAAAAACAACTGAAAGTGAATCCCATATCACTAGGAGAACTGCTATTAGCCTAAGCCAAAATTATAATGATAATAGCATTATGGAATGTGTACTACATAATAACCCTATGCTAACCAAGTACTTTCCACAACACCCTGTGAAGTTAGTACAGCTATTATCCCTACTTTATAAACTTTATAGAAATGGAAGCACAAAGCTCCCATAACACTGTGAGAAAGGTGGGTAACCAGAACTCAAACTCAGGGATTCTGACTCTGGAGCCCTTACTTTTAAATGCTGTATCATGTATATGTAGTCAGGGTCCAGCAGTTATTTTATCAAAAGAATTTATTTGGGCACTGCTCTTGTCTTACCAGATATTCTTCGGTATAATCATCAAGCAACAAGTATTTGGTAATTCCCTCTCACCCTTTTCTCTCCTTTTCTTCCACAGGTATTATTAAGCATCTACTATAGATTCATTTGTAAGAAGTCATATTTTTAAAGTCTCAAAGAAATCATAATGTAGGTAAATCAATTTCTTTTAAGTTTTATAAAATTATTAGAGAGCAATAGAATTCCAAATATATAGTGAAGTGCTAAATTATCTGATATAGCCTAAGTCTAAATGAGCTAGAGAAGGGGAGATCAGTGTGGCCTGGAGGAAGCAGAGCATGCTTCCCAGGTCTGGGCTTGAAAGGTTGCTGGGAATTGGACAGTAGAAAGGAGGCAGAAGTGACAAGCAGGAAGTAAGTTGAATCTGTGATTGATAAACGGATAATCGGAGATTTTGCTGAGAAAACACGATGGTAGTTAACCTTCTCAGCATGCAGATGTGCTTGTAAGAGCTATTTCTTTGAAACTACTTTTCACTGTATCTTAAAATAACAACAGGGCCCCAAATTATAGATACAGAAATTATAGAAATAGAGCTCAGGAAGACAGATTTTTATGGGAAAGTATTATTCACAGGGAGTTAAAAGCTTTTATGTTTTATAGAAGCTCTTAGGGTTGAAGCAAATCTAGTGTTCATTTATAGCTAACTCATTTACGCATTGCTGGGAGATTTTGCAAATGTAACCTCAGTTCTGCCCTTGCCTGAACTCTGAGAATACCCCAGGCTGTATTTGTTCATAAAGGTGAATTTCTTTTTGAAGAGCAATTTGATGTAATTTTTGTTTTTCATGAAGCCTATTTCTATGCGCGTACAATTTGCAAGCAACCAGGGCTCTGCTTTCTCCTTCTGTAATGAGAGAACTGTGCAGTCACCTGTGCTTTTCTGACTGTCTGAGTCCCAAGCACAGTCATGTTCCTGGAATGGAAAAGCGGCCACAGTTGGAAGCAAAATCTCTTTTTTGGTTTTCCACCAAGATTTGCCACCATTTTACTACTTAATCACTTGTCTCATGATCCAAATGTATTTACTGAATCACCAGCCAGGATCCAGTAAGCCACTTATTTCTATGCCCTACTTTTATTGAGTTTAGAAAGGCAAGGAGTTACCAGAAGCTATTTGCTCCAACTGGTTTATTTTATAGGTGAAGCTCCAGGGTCTGGAAGAGGTGAGCTTCTCCTACTTGCCTGTAGCTAGTGGTGACAGAGGTGGGGACCTGGCTCTCTGGCCACCAGTCCAGTTTTTCTGGGTCTCCTGGTCAGATTGTGCCCGAGAATTTGGTATGGATTAATGACTGATTGATCGTTAAAGATTCACAGAAAAGGTGACATGGAGGATGCAGATTATGCAGTTAGGAGTTTTCTTTGTTTGACCCTTTGACAAATCAAGCCTCTTTAAGACTCTTGATGGCTTCTCTGTGGAGATAGAAGGTAAGGTTGTTAAGGGAATAGATATTACATTTTATAAAATGATACATTAATCAACAAACATCTATTGAGCACAGACTCTGTTCCCAGCACTCTGCCAGGTGCTTTATGTTGAAGGATAAGCCATGACCCTGAGTGGAAAGGATGGTACAGTGTATTTCAGAGAGGTACAACTCAGCAATAGCAAGGAATAGCATGTGTAATGAGAGCATGTGTAATGTGTCAGTTCCTGCAGAGGGGAAGATCACTGTGGTGCTACTGGAGGCAGCTGGGGAATGCTCATGGAAGAAATGGGACTTGAGTGGCATCTAATGACAAATGTGTAAAGACAGTACGAGCGTTCCCCTTGGCTTCTCTCTCCAGACTCTGTGACGTCCATGTCTAAACATACCTACCTATGTTCATGGTTTTCCAGAGCAGCTCTGGTTACAAGTACATTTCATTTCATTAAATTACATAATTTATTGTCTACCCAAATGTGCTTTAATTTTTAATACCATTTAAGACTTGCCATATACGTTCAAAAGAAGGAAATGTTTTGTCAGAAAAAATGGGATATTTTCTCTGGTTTAGAGAATATGGTTGCAGTCCTCATTATTTGCATTTACTATTTTTTAGTTCTAATGTCTCACATTTTTATGACATTTTATTGTTTGTAGTGTGATTTCTCAAAAATTATTTTGATCATAAAAGCCAACTATAAGGAAGGTAGAATATTGTTAACATTCCTGCTTTAGAGATAAAGAGACAGATTCAGTACTTTGTTCATGGTTACATGACCAAGTGAAAACAACAGGAAGTGAACACAGACCCTCTGAGTTTCAGCCGAGGGCTCTTTTTCTGAACTTACCTAATCATTTTAATTGGCATTTTATTCTGTGGTTCTTATCCTCTGTTTCCCTGAAGAATACTGGAAAGATAAAACTGGCTAATATATCACTATCTTTATAGAACTATTCAAAGTAAATTTTTCAGAATTTAGAGTCAATGAAACTTTCAGAACAGCAAGAATTATTATTAGTTCCAGCCCTGATTTTTTTGGTCGGCTTTAGATTGCCCTGAACTGATCTTTCTTGTAAACTTCTTCTCAGTTATGCTGAATCCAAGCATATATTCCAAGTGTATATTTTTTGATTGTTTCCTGTTTCATTGTTTTCATTCAGGGTCCTAAGAAGTTGAAAAATTGCACAGCGCTTTTTATGTTCATGGTGGATAATGGAATACTTTTAGAGTTTTCAAAAAAAAATCATGAGTGCCAGTTGCTGCAGTGGCCAATACTGCAGAGACATGATGTCTGAAATTTTAAGAAATTAGTATCACAGAATAATGTGTGCATTCTCAATGTTTCTCACCATGTATAATCTCCGAAGGCATTTTTTTCCCCTGTGACAAAGTCGTGAAACAGATTTCTTGTTTATTGTTCAAACCCAGTTGAGTGCCACAATTCACTTCTTTTATATAGAGTCCTAAACTAGGCACTTGTTTATGTGTGGGGAATGAGGGCCGGAAGAGAAATTGAAGACACAATCACTCTTCCTGGAGAATGCACAATCCAGTTGGGGAGACAGAATACACCATCTTGCAAGTTGCATAAGAATAGATAGTTATTGCTCTATTTACTTCAGTAGAATTCATTCAGTCTTTTAAAATATAATGAGTAAGACCGTCCTGTGTGACAAAAGGCATAGATAATATTTTCTTTGACCTTTTGGTGCCTATACTTTAACTGGAGAGATTTCTCATTCAGTTTACAAGTAATTATAAGGCAATGTGAAATGAATGACTTAAGAGGGAGACAACACTAAAATGAGGGAGAGGGCATTACTGACATCTCATCACGAGGGTATTCTTGGAAAAGTTCAGATTTAGAAAGAATATGGAAGAATGGATAAAATTTTGATAAGTGAATTTGGAAGAAGAAGTGCTGGCCTGTGGAAGAGTCTGAGTGAATGAAGAAATGTACAAGTGCTGGAATATCAGGGTATGCTGAGGCTGATGTGGCTGGGACACAGATGCATGCAAGGTGAGGGGTGGGAGAGAAAAGCATATGTTAGAATTTTTGCAACTCATGATTTTGCTATAACCAAAAAGTAGTGACTACGTTTATTGTGTTTTTGTTGTTGTTGTTGTTTTGTCTTGGGCAGATGACAGGTGCATATTCTTTGTGTGTACATTTTAGACTTAGACAATTCTGTTTGTTTATTCATCTATTTACAAAAACTTTCGATAATTCATAAATATCTCCCTTTGTGGCTAAACTCAAAAACAAGTTATGTTTACCTTCAGAAGTGTTCCACTTTGATCAAAGAACTGTGCATTGATTATATGGTTGGGTTTCAGCAACGTGTAAATGAAGTTTGAGTGTTGATACAACCTTTCAAAGCTGGGCAACATCCAGCTCCTGTGTTCCACAGTGGCCCTTCTGGATGACTGCAGGCATGTGTTTTGTCTGGTCACTGCCCATGCCTGTCAGTTTTTAAATATTTTTAATGTTTTCCTCAAAAAAATTTCCTCAAGGGAAATATTTTTTTTGCCACTAATACTTTTTACTAATGGGCCAAAACCATTCATTTAAAAAAATGCTGTGTTGGTGACATGTCATGGTTAGCAATAAATACATCACTGAATGTGAATAATTTTTATTAACATCTTATTACTGTATGGGTTAATGCATTAGAAATTCATAATAGTAATATCATGCCAGATACTTGAACAATGTGAATAGTTTTTTGTAAAAAATGTTTTTATTTACTTATTTTGAAAGAGAGAAAGAGAGAGTACATGTGTGACCATGTGAGTGGGGGAGGGGCAGAGAGAGAAGGAGAATAGGAGTCCCAAGCCGGCTCCATGTCGTCAGCTTACAGCCCGATGTGGGGCTCGATCTCCTGAACCATGAAATGATGACCTGGGCCAAAATCAAGTCGGATGCTCAACTGACTGAGCTGCCCAGGCACCCTAACAATATAAACAGGTTTTAAGTTTCCATTAGGATAGTGTGACTAAAATGAGATAACACATTGAAGTAGCCTCTCCTCTATCTGTGACCTGTTACATGTTGTTTCAGTTCCTGGAGTCAGATGGCCTGAGTTCAAGTCCCAACTCTGCCATTTTTTAGCTGTTTGATCTTGGACAAGTTTCTTAACTGCTCTATTAAATGAATATAACAATTGTGGGTAATTTTCTTAATTGTTCGGGGATTAATTTAAGTGGAAAGCCTTTAGAGCAGCTTCAGGTACGTAAGTGCTCAGTATATGTTAGTATCATATCCTATGATTACATCTATTTATTTGGAAAACAACTAGGAAGTACATTGCTGTAAAATACACACACACACACATAGATGAGGAACAGTGAATATTTGTTTCCTTATGATACTTTTTATAATTATACTCCCATTTTTGTTATACATTAAGATCTTGATTACCAAAAGTTGCTTACACTTTTGCTGAAATTCCCTGAATGAAAGTGAAGTACTGCTTTTCAAATCTCATCCTCTATCCCCTACTTCTGTGGGTGATGCCAGCTGGGCATTGTGCACAGTTGCTTTCTCACATGCTGGGAATTAAACTGTGTACTCACTGTTGAGTAGCCATGGGCAAACATGAGAGGGAGTCTTCTCACCTTAAAGGAGTGGACTCACTGCTACCCTGGTTTGTCATGGTCTACTGAGGTGACTGGGGAGAGACACACAGGGCTCTAACTGAAGAGAAAGCTATAGGGTCAATTATCTAGAAGCCATCCTGTGGCAACAGGTGAAGAAAGTTGTCAGCTTTTCCTGAATGTATTAGGGAAAAGCTAACCCTCCTTGGAAATCAGGTGAGAACAATTCAGTCTTCAGATTAACTTTCAGTAAACTTGCAGAATTTAAGCTTTCTCCTAGAGGGGTGAGCATTGTAAGTAGAGGGAACTAACTGTGTGAAGGGCTGATGTATGCTTGTTTGGAGACTGGAAGGACCTGTGTGACTGGAGCACAAACTAACAGATTCAAAGGAGGTCAGGAGAGAAACTGGAAAGCAGACTGGGACAGGTGCAAGTATAACAACACTACCAGGTATTAATTGAACACCTATTGTGCGTCAGGGACTGCATCAGTAAAGAAGGTGATCACGGCCTCTTGTTTTCATTGAGCTTATGGAATGTGAAGGGCTTTGACTAGCAGGCTAAGTAGCTTGGATTGTATTTTGCAGATTATGTGTAATTATGGAAGTGTTTTAAGTGATGGAATGACATGTTTAGAAAAGCATTTGTTGGAGGGACAACTAATGGAAGCATCATTGGCTAGAAGGCCACTGCAAATGTCCACACAAGAAATGCCCAAGACCTAAATGACAGTGATGCAAAACAGAGATATTTGGGAAGCAGAATTGATGGCATTTGATGACAAATTTTAAGTGGGTAGTAAGGTAGAAGGAAAAGGAGAAGACAACTTTCCAGATTCTACCTTAGACAACTGCTTATACATTGAACAAACATGAAGTATCTGTGACGTAGAAAGCTTCTAGAAGTCCAGCACAGAGCCTGTTGAAGAATATGTACTCAGTAATGCTGGCTGTGGTTAAACAACTTGCCTAGTGCTTGACCCAGAATAGGTGCTTAAGACCTGTTAGTTGAGGGAGAGACAATTTTCTGTGCGTATTAAATTTCAGCACTTCCAGTTCAACCAAAGACAAAACCTAAGCACCATATGTCAGTATTTAAAAATGAAACAATACAGCAAGAACAGCAAGAAGAGAAATTGAAGACATCACTATTACTTAAGAGGTATAACCCAAGGGCACCTGGGTGGCTCACTTCCTTAAGTATCTGACTCTTGATTTTGCCTCGTGGTTTGTAAGATTGAGCCCTATGTCAGGCTCCGTGCTATCAGTGAGTGTATAACCTAGTAGGAGAGATACAATATACCTTTGGCAAATGGCATAAGAATTACTGGTCGCTACTCTGTATGTTTGGGTAGAATTCTACTGATCTTGTAAAATATCATGAGAAAGGGTCTTCCATGTGACAAAAAGTCACAAATATGCTAAGTATTTATAGGAGTTCAACAGGTATTAATTGGATCTAAATTTAAATCTGCTCAATATTGTAGCCATTTCAATTTAAACTTTGCTCTGAAGAACAGCCTTCCAGCCCCCTCTTCTGGGCTGTTATACTTGCTAGTTCCTAGAACTTTTCTTACTTGGACTGTTACATAATTCCTCTACCTGGGATACTAGTCAATATTTCTATTTTGCTTTAGAGCTCACAAAATCCTTTCAGCACTCACCAGTGAACTTGTCGCTCATTTAACAATGTCCCACCGCCTGGTGATATCTCTTTCCTCATTTTCTTCATTTTAGTTTTCAAAAATTTCTTGATACTGGCTTTTCACACATTATCTTCTATTGATAACCTCACAAACCAACCAGCCTAACCAAGTTAGGATGGATCATTCATTATATAAAAGGAACCGATCTTTGGTGCTCAACTCAGATGAAGTTTTCTAGAAATTTCTGAATTTTTCTGTAATGTTATAGTTTATACTTTAAATCCCTGTTCCACCAGGAGGCAGAGAATTTTTCAGTTAACTTGGTGGATGTCCCTGTATCTGAGGTCTAGAGGAAATCATTGGCTCCTTGTGGGCATTTTCCCATACTGGCATCTTCTGTGATGTCCACTATCCTATTTGGTCTTGGGTTTGTCAATTCACATTGAGTTGTTGCTGCTGCTTCTTTCATACAATTCAAGACCCCTCATGTCTAACAAATGTCCTTGAATGGAACATGGGATTCAAGGGTCTATCTCTTATCATCCTGGGTTATTTGAAACTCAGTGAAACACTGTAAATCACAACTGCCCAGACCCAGCACATAGTTACCACACTCTGGTGTCTTGCCTACCTCCCTGAAGCCTACACAGACAAAGGGGCATAGCTCTCTTTGGTGGATTCTTTGGATTTCTATCAAGCCTCCAGCTCTGCCCAGGAGTGGTGATCAAGACAGATCATAGAACTGCCTTTCTCAGGGACTCAGTTGGTAAGCACGCATTGCTTTTGCTTTGCCTCTTTTCTTTCCTTACTGGGAGAATCTTTCTTTAGTCTTTGGGATTCTAAGCCCTTCTCAGATTCATCATGCATCTGATTTGGAAATCTAATATTTATTCTCTGAGTTCTATTTATTTACATTTAAGGACTTGTGTTTTGAAATTCTAAGGAAGCAACTCTCCTCTCAGTCCTACACTTTTTGTAGCATTGTCTACTTCTGGTGTGTTAATTCAAAATGCTTCAACTGGGGAAAGGGGGCCAGGTGTACATTTTAATGAAGTCTTGGCTAATATATCAAAATGATATCTTGCCTATTTATCTTCCTCTTCTCTCTTCTAAGAAGTACTGGGCTGGTGATGAGAAGGGAATTTAGACATGGCAATAATTTGGTTGTCACATTCTAAAATCTTCAGCAAGCTACCGTCTTCTGTAAGACCCACAGCAGGGATTTTCAAATGCAGTCTTCAGAGGCACCCTAGGAGATGCTGAGTCCGATTCATGGAGAGGGATTGGAGATTGAGGAATTGGTTCTCTAAAAACATCTTCTTAGGTCTGGATCAGTGGATTCTCAAACTTTGGCATGTGTCAGAATTTTCTGATGGGTTTGTGGAAACAGATTGCTGGACTTTACCCCTCAAGGTTCTGATCCAGTAGATGTGGGGTAGAGCCTGTGATTTTGCATTTCCAACATGTTTCCAGGGGATGCTGTAGCTGTTGCCAGTCTGGGGACCCTATTTGAGAACACCTGTTCTATGTGAATGACTCTCATACTTTGCTGCATTTGGGATTCATCTGATTAGGTTTTTAAAAATTTTTTTAAATGTTTATTTATTTTTGACAGAGAGAGAGAGCACAAGCGGGGAAAGGGCAGAGAGAGAGAGGGAGACACATAATCTGAAGCAGGCTCCAGGCTCTGAGCTGTCAGTGCAGAGCCCCACACGGGGCTTGAACCCACAAACTGTGAGATCATGACCTGAGCTGAAGTCGATACTTAACTGACTGAGCCACCCAGGTGTCCCATCATCTGATTAGTTTTTAAAAATCTCAACACTGAGGGGGTGCCTGGTTGGCTCAAGGGGTTAAGCTTCTGACTTCAGCTCAGGTCATGATCTCATGGTTTGTGAGTTTGAGCCCCGCATGGGGCATTCTCTGCTCTCAGCACAGAGCCCACTTCGGATTCTCCTTTCCTCCTCTCTCTCTGCCCCTTCTCCACTGTTTCTCTCTCTCTACCTCAAAATAAGTAAGTAAACTTAAAAAATATCTCAGTATTGGGGCGCCTGGGTGGCTTGGTCGGTTAAGCGTCTGACTTCGGTTCAGGTCATGATCTCACGGTCCGTGAGTTAGAGCCCCGCGTCGGGCTCTGTGCTGACCGCTCAGAGCCTGGAGCCTGTTTCGGATTCTGTGTCTCCCTCTCTCTCTGACCCTCCCCCGTTCATGCTCTGTCTCTCTCTGTCTCAAAAATAAATAAACTTAAAAAAAAATTAAAAAAATCTCAATATTGACGCTACACCCTCTGTCAAATCTATCACCATCTCTGGGGATGGGAATCAGGCATCAGTAATGCTCAACGCTTCCTGGGAAATTCTGGTGTGCCCCTAAAGTGAACCTTGGTTCTCTAATCCTCTGATTCCAAACTTCAGTGGTTACTCAGGTCACCTAGGCATTTTGTTAAAATGCAGATTCCATTTCAGTAGGTCTAGGTGGAGCTGACATTGGAATTTCTGTGTTTTTTTAAAATTTCTTGAGGTGTAATTTACATACAAGAACATGCACTATTTTTAAGTGAACAGTTTGATGAGTTTTGACTGATGTGCACACCTGTGTCAGTGCTACCACAACCAGTGCTACAGAAAATTTTCATTACTCTTAAAGTTTCCCCCTACCCCTTTGAAGCCAACTCCCCCATTCCCGACTCCCAGCCCCAGGCAATCATGAACCTGCTCTCTGTCACTACAGATGAATCTTGCCTGTTTCAGAATTTCACATAAATGGAATTATACAGTATGTGTTCTCTGATGTCTACCTTATTTTGCTTGCTCAATAGAGATTCTTCACTTCTAATAAGATGTCAGTTATGTTAACCCCGTTTGCCTCTTTAAAGTAAGGCACTTAAGGATTTAGGTAAGAATTTTGGACTTAAGAGCATTTAACCAGAGATGTAACCACAAGTGGTATTTGTCAAATAGGATGTGTTAGAATGATTTGTAACTTTTAATACTGAATATTCAAAACCAGAGGTTGTGATGATTAAAAGTTGGTTCAGCCTCTAAAAAGCATGAGAGCCCCGGGACAAGAGCAGAGAGAGGAATGGAGCGAAGGCAGCAGGAGGGGTGCAGGAGGGTGGCCAGTCCGGACGTGGTGGTCTGGCTGCGCCCTCAGCTCGACCAAGGCTCTGCATCCTCAACATGGAACACATTTGCCCTTGTTTCTGCCTTTGTGCCTCTATATCCAAATGATAAGGTGCTTCTTTTCTTGGCTTTGACAATTTAGGGAATTACAAAGCTCAGGAGAAGGTAAGATAAGATGCCTGCAACTGCATTTTAGAAAAATGATGTGTAACATCCACTTTATGACATCTAAATGAGGTCCTTTTAAGAGTTTCCCTGGGTCATGCCCACTGCTAACTTTAATACACATGCATGTTTGCACCCATCTTTAATCATGTTACCAAATGGAAAGAATATTTTGTTTGCTTTTATCTATTGTGTCTCTTGTTAGATGAGAGTATATTTTATATTTCTTATTTAATGGCAGCAGTTATTTCTGAAGGTTGATAATTTATAGCTTCATGACTAGGAACTAACTAAAGGGGGCTGGGTGGGGAGAAATAAGCCATTTGTTTTATTATGCTCTGGGAACTGATTATGGGTATAAAAAAATAAAACAACTCCTACATCCACCAGAGCTTATTGTATTATCAGGTAATACACCTGCCTCTCTGATAAATAGGACTCAGTAGAACAGTTAATAAAAGGCTGAGAGTTATTTGGTGCAGAAATACAACAGTATAAAGCTACTCAAATGCAGTCTACAGTGATTTTTTTTCATCATAAGAAAGGCCTTGGAATTCTAACAGTTAATAGAAGGCAATGCATTCCTTATCATCAGAACAGAGGGAGGACATTTCATGTTTCACGTGTAATCTTTGGGGGAAATCTAAGTCTCAAAGGTTGGATCCTTTTGCAAACACACAAAAATAAATTCACACCCCGCCCCATCCCCTCCACACTCAGGTGTGGCTTTACATTTTTACAGAGCTCTTCCACACACAAGATCTCTGGATTGTCACAAAAACTGTGTACATTAGGCTGTATAGACATCATCTCCATTTGGATGATGGAAATGTGAGGCCCAGAGATACCAAAGGAAGCCCACGAGCCCCTGTGGGAGAATCTTGCTCCAGAACTCTGGCCAGCCACTGTCTCCACAATGTCTGAAAAAAATATATTTGTGACAAACTCAAAGATACATGTGATACTGTCTTTTATAAAATGGTAGATGACAGAAGTCTTGAGCTAGAAGTGACAGCAGAAGATAGTTGTGATAGTCATTTTACCAGCAGAAAATGACTGTCTATACAGCCCAGGATACCGTTGTCCATTCAGCTCAAGTTCCAGAAATGCTCCATCTCTTTTCGCGATTCTTTTCCAAATTTTCACTTCTTTTCTTTTGTTACTAGATTATTATTTTCTGACAAAAGTTGTTTGTACTTATTACAGGCTTTTTTCTTGTTTCGTTCTCTTGGAATTTGGGACCTGATATTCCAAATACAGTTCTCAGGTAGGTGGTGAAAATAAGACCACCTTCAACCCTGATGGGTGTAGGAACTCACAGCTCCAAAGGGGCTTCACCTGCCCTATTGCTTTAATCCACAGAACAGCTCATTGTAGACAACAGTTCTTTGTGCCCATTTCGCGGATGTGGAACCCAAAGATAGAAGAAGTCAAGGGACTTGTTCGGATGCACAGTGAATTAATACCTGGGATTTACATGCTCCCCTCTTCCTTGCCCAGTTTTATGTCTACAAACCTAGTGCTCTTTCTACTTTCAGGCTTTGGTTTCTGTTTTTTTTTTTATTTCCTTTTTACTTGTTTGTTTTGTTATTAATAGAAACAGTGCTGATTGTAATTTCATTATTTAAGGAACTTCTTTTCTGATGATTATTTTTCTTCTTTCTTCTTGATTTTGTGGTCTAAAAAGGAATAGTTTTATAGCATAAAAATGACAACTGTTACATTAGTCACTGAAGGAAAAATAACCAAACTTTAATCTGAAGTTTAAATATGTGCATAGAAATGCCAACTAGAGCTTTTGAAGTGAAGCCTCAGTGCGGAAGGTATATGGTGTCCTTGCAAATGGCCCCTTGACACGAACACTGCTGTAAGAGTGCCACCATCAGTGTTCACTCTCATGATGGAAGAAGTGATCTTGATGTCTTTTCAGTTCTTGAAACACATCCTTACTCTGATAATTTTAGCACCAGTCTGGAATTCAGTGGGACACAGGTGCCACCAAATCTACAGATTTGACTTATTTTCACCAGTGTCACATAGTAGAAAGCACAGGTTTGGCAACTGGGAGATTTGGAATCTTATTTGGCTTCTGAAGCTCTATGATTCTCAAATGAGTCACTCATCTGCTTTGAACCTTAATTTCTGTGAGGTCATTTCTTCCCTTGGCAAGTGGGTGAGTGGAGGGTCAATTCTGGAAGGAAGTATCATGGGGAAGTGCACAGTTGGGGCCAACAAAGATAGTTCAGAAACAGCGGACATATCGTGAAAGTTGAGAGAGAAGGAGAGACAGAGGGAGAGAGAGCAGGAAAGAGGAAAATTGTATGGAAACAGTAGTTGAGGGGGTTTGAATGGAGTTAAGATCAAATTTTCCCAAGCTGGGGTGGACGATGATGGAGTGTGTGGCATTCTGAAAGCCATTGGTATGGCAATGAGTTCTTTAGGAGAAATGGGGTTGGCCTTATCCTCCTCTGTAAAACAAGGCACTACACAGCCATCTCATTTGCAAATACTAAAAAGTTTAATGCCTAGTGTTAGTGACACTTAGAACAAGAGTAACTCATACATTGCTGGTGGAAGCGTAAATTAGTGTCGCATTTGACATTATTTAGTAAAGTTGAAAATATGCATGCCCTATGACTAATTTCACTCCTGATAAACTCCTACAAATGAGCATGAGGCTATATGTATAAGAATGTTCATAGTAGCAGACTGTTTTTAAAACCCATAAATGGGAAAAGAAATTTCTACCAATAATAGAATGTCCTTTATTAATAGAGTGAACAGATAAAGTGAGCTCTACTCATAGGATGGGTTAGTCTATCAAGTTATGAAGTTAGATGAACTATAGCTACATGGAAGAACATGCAGAGATCTCACAGACACAGTGTTGAGCAAAGAAAGTAAGATACTTCTTATATCAAGAGTTTGAGGGAAAAGGTAAAAATAAATTATATTTTTTAGAGATACAAAGCATACAGAGGTCATAAAACCATAAATAAAAGCCAGGAAATAATTGTTATAAAACTTAGATTTTGATTACTTCTAGGGAGAGGGATTGATTTTCATTAGAGGGGGACATGACAGATGGCCTCTCGAAACTGGCAATATGCCTGTTTTGTGGTTATCTGGGTGTGCACTTTCGTATGTTCATAGTCTTTAATCCCTATGCATATGTTCTATGTCCTTTTCTTCATGTTTGGTGTGCTAACTTCCCTAAAAGAGAAATGAGTGATTGGTTCTAAGTGTATATATTCATGTGTCTGCATACGTATACATTCAGTGCATAATGGAAGATCTTGCATGGTTTCAGGGTCACTATTGCACATATCCATAATTTTTGTAAAGGATGGAGATATAGAATGTATTGAAGACTGGTTGAAGACACATGAACCCCAAACATTTTGTGGAGTATTTATTTCTAATATCAATATTTTCAGGTTGTTTTGCTGCCATTTTACTTTTTTCCACCTGGAGTACAAAGAAGATAGCAAAGTTTGGACACTGTTAACTGATTATTAGATTACAACAATGTTAGCATGTTAGACTTACAAGTAGAAGACCAGTACTCCTGAAAGGGAAAGGTAGCACTATTAATAATCACATTGGACTAACATATAAACCAGCAATATCTAGAGAAAATGGGATTATGTGGTTACCTTATCTAGGACTACCTGTGCAGAGTCCATTGTCTCAACCCATGTGAGGGATAAATTCTCTTTAATCAAATAAGTATGATTTCCCAAAGAATACTGAGGAAAGGTCCTGAAGGAAGCTTCTTGTTTTTTCCCCAGAATTATCAATGCTGTTACCTATTACGGCAATTGTTCCCTGGCTACCTGCATTACTTTTCTAGAGCTATATTAAAGTGCCAAAAGTGGGTGGTTTAAAATGACAGAAGTTTGTTGTTGCACACAACTCTGGAGTCTAGAAGTCCAAACTCAAGCTGCTGGAAGGGCCATGTTCCATCCGTAGCCTTTAGGGAAAGATCTTTTCTGTCTCCTCTTGTCCTGCCTCTGTCTTCACATGACCATTTTCTGTGTGTCTCTCTCTTCACATGGTCTTCTCTTTTTATAAGGACACCCATCATATTAAATTAGGGCCCACCCCAATGACCTCATCTTAACATGATTACATCTGCAAAGACCCCATTTCCAAGTAGGGTCACACTCACTGGTACTTCTACATACCTTTTGAGGGACACAATCCAAGCTGAAATATTGTCCTTGAACAAAACCTTTTTGTTTCATCTTTTCTATTTAGCACAGCTTACATGGGTTAGCATTTCAAAAAGAACTTTAGTGAAATTTAAGTGGGAAAATAATAGCACTATTTCCAAAGAAATATTTTCAGTAAAAGCAGCAAAGAGTTCTTTATGTCAAAATAATCAGATTATCAGAGATCATGTCAGGGATACTTGGCACACTCTTCCCTCCAGAACTTCTGTCTGTTTCACGGATGAGACCTGTGGGAACCATCTTGTTTTTCTACGTCTAGATGCTCTTGTTCTTTGATAGATCACCCTATTCACAGTCAAATCCCAACGTCCCTAAAGTAATCCTTTTTTTTTTCTCTTTCACATAGTCTCTTCCAACTAAGACACTGAGGTCTATGGGAAGAATCTGTCTAGGTAACCATAAATTGACACATGTAAGTTCAAAGTGGATGAATTTATAACTTTGTTATAAGCACAGTTACTTCTGGAGAATTTTGAGATAATATACTCTATTTGTTTCTCTTTTTTCTTCTCTATCCTGCAGTAGAAAAGTCACATTATAATATTACAGGATAGTAGGGCCCTTCTTATTTGATGCAATTGGGTGGGACTGATAGTTAAAAAAGACAGATTATAAAAATTATATATATATGTGTACATATATATATATACACATCATCTTAAGATAAATATATAAATGCATGTTATTATAATAAAATGCAGAATTCTACATTGTCTGGAAGAAGTAACCTGGTTTTTATAGTGTGACCCAATACGTTAAAAAATACAATAGCATTAACTCAGGGTGTTTGTAAAAATTACTTCCTGTGTATCTTTATTTACTATATTAAAATTTTTGGTTGTAATATTGATCCCATATCTCTTTATCTTCCTCCATCTTACTCCACTTTAGATCCATTTGTTTCTGTCATGGAAAATATAATATTTGTATCATCCATAATTTTACTTTCCAATATTTAATCTCCATTAATCATTTGTTGTAATCTTCCTTAAATATGTCACATATCAGGTGGACTACTCTAAAACTTTCTCTGCTAGTGCTGAGTAAATCGATATAATGCTTCTTTTTTTCAATATAAATGTTACTTATCACTTACTTTAAAAATTTTAGTTCTGATAATTTTTTTGACATTTGGATAATCTTTTGGTTCCATTGGACATGGATATTTCTTGGTAGGAGTTTCCCTTCATCCGTCTTGCATTTACCATACCCATAATGCATCCTTATTATTTACAATTTGGATTATAAAGTGGGTCTAGAATTAATATTATGACAATATCAATTTCCTGCTCTTGACAAGAGACTACAATTATGTATATTATTATCATTGGGGAGTTGGGTGCAGGGTACATGAAAATACTGTACACTATTTTTGCAAATTCTTATGAGTCAAACTATTTCAAATAGAACATGATGGCCCATGTGAAGATATTTGAGTGAAGTATTCTTCTGAGTCTTTATGTTTTATACCAAAACTTTTTTACTTGTCTTACACCTATTTCAGCAACCATTTTTAGAATCTCCCCTTTATTTTACTATAGAGACTTATCTAAGCATTTAACTTAAATTCTGAGAAACAACTCTCTTTTTCCACTCTCTAGTGCAAAGTGAAAATTAAAGGCTGGAATTATAGTCATATCACAATTGGGATAAATAGGTTTTTAAACAAGCAGAACTCATTACATAGCCAAGCATGAGGCTGGAGTACTCAAATGTTCTTGATATATGGCTTGCTGTAGGAATCCATCCACTCTTTTTCTAGAGCTAATAGAGTATAAACTTATACGTGCAAGCTGGCTACATGCAAGATGGTTAAGAACATTTTTATTGTACAATAAGTTTGTAGTCATTCAATAGCAATTCCCTCTCACCCTCTCACAGACAAGGAAATTAAGGCCTCAAGAGTTATAGTAAGTGCCGAAAGACATAGAGACTAAGAGGCAACTCTAAGCTTCGAACAGATATTTCCAGTCTCCGAGTTTATGAATATTCCACACTGGTATCCTTTTGTTAAGGTCCTGACTGAACAGTCTGTTAGGAAGTGTGAGACTCTAATTGACTGAATTTGATTTGTAGAGTGGATGACAACACTGATTTTAGCTTGAGGAGATTTATAAAATTTTTATTTTTTTGCCTGAAAGGTATGGTCTTTCTTGCTTGATCTTAAAAACTATATTCAGGCTTGAAAGCCTAGATACTCTAGAAAAGCCTTCTCATCACAGTGACAAAGAATTTTAAGCAGTCTGGAAGTCCTTTGGGTCTCCACATCAATTATTCCGGTCTCCTTCCACTGAACATGGAACTTCTGTAGCAGAGATGAATTGCTTCTTGGGAGGTTTTACTCCCATTTTGTTTTAGCAGGATTTACACGGCTGCCTTCTCCAGGCTGTCAACTTTCTCTTTCTGAGAGTTCCCAGGAAGAAGAGTGATGAAGCCAGGAAAGGATGAAATCTTGGGGGATGTGCATGAAAAGTAATGGGAAATACTTGTATTTGAAGATAAGACTTTGTTTTTCCTTCACAGGAATTTTGTAAAAAACAATATTTTACCAAAGAACCATATATATAGAGTAAACGTTTTACCAAGAAGAGCATTTATTGGCCTTCCTGTTTACTTTTACCATTGCCGGACCTATTTGCCCAAGGATTAAACATCATCCAAAAGTGAAAAATTCATCCCATTACCAAGACATTCAGAGCATCTGGATGGAGAACAGAATACTTTTCCAAGATTTTAACCTTGCTCCCTCCATAACCTAGCATGCTACCCAGGGAACGGTAGTTTAAGCAAAATTCAAAGGCTGTATACCAAAGGATTTTTAAGATTTGGTGATTCTGAGATTTACTGGGAATTTCTAAGAGGGGACTGCAGTATAAAGAATCCTCAATTATACCTGGTCAGGGAACATTTTGAAATTACCAAATATCTCTTAAGATTAATATTGCAGAGAGATTAGTTTAGCAAATGCTGATTTTCAAACATCTTCAAGGGAAATGATTCTTTCCCCCATGACCTGCTTCTTTAAGCTGATGTCTCAGAGTTGGAGGGACACATACTTTGAAAAGTATTTTCACTACTACACTTTTGATATTATTTCCAGAAAAAGTCATTATTTTTCACTATCCCAAACACAACCACTGCTTTTAGAATCTATTATTTGCATGATGTCTGGCTGATTAGGTACTTTACTTAATTTGATGTGGCGATGAGTCTAATATTTGATGAGTCTAATATTTCCTTTGAAAAAAAAAACTACCTCTTAAATGATAATATTTTCCTGCTCAGAGACTCACTCCCACTTTGTAACTTATTTTAAGGATGATATTATATGTATATTTGCTAGAATATGTACAATAGATCTGAAAGACAATATGAAAAGACCATATGAAAGAATAATAGAAGTGTGCCTTAGTAGAATCGTCTGGAGTCTGAAAAACAAAACACTATTATAACACTAGTGTTAGAGAATCATAATGAGACAAATACTGTCTATGAGGTATTGTTTCATAAAGTTATGCTGTGGCTTAGGGGTGGGGTTGGAGCTGGAGGTTATGGTTTGATAGGCTATACCATTGCAAAGCACGGTATGAAAAGATCATGTCACATTAGCTTTGCATTTGTCAATGCCTACCATTTTTTAACAGTTACCTGTAACAATGTATGGTTGTTGACATTTTAAATCTCTCACAGTACAGATGAGATAATGGAAATAGTGAAATGAGCAAAGTGTTGGGCATAGTCAACACTCAATAAAATGTTTAGTGCCTGAAAAAATTAATACATTATAAAGAACCATTAGGACCCTACTTGTAGTCAAGAGGGCCTTTTCTTAAATTGGGGAAGTACATTTTAAAAACTGCCAGTTCCACAAGGACAGCCTTGGCATGTACTGAGAAAGGTGGTTTTAATTAAAGCAATGATGCTTCATCATCTAAACTTTGTTTATTGCTTCATGCATCTGATTTATGGAGAGCAGGGGATGAATAAATCCTTAAATGTGAAACTTGGGTTGGAAGAATTAGAAGGAAAATTAATTTTAAAGTGTAACCAGGAGCATAAACATATTTGCTTCCGTCTTGAACCAAATATAAACTTGGTTTCTGTTTATGAAGAATAAGACTGTTGCTGCATAATGCCAACATATCTGCTTGTCTGTCAGCATGATGTGAGCACATCTGGATGTCTGGCTAAGGTGGAAACATTTCTGGCTGACAGTCCATACATATGATATGAAGACCACTAGAACCCAAAGTAGCTCTCACTCAATATCACAGGTTGTTTGGTAGGATTGCAGTAAATCTCATCTGGTTGGATTCTCTTAGATGTTTAAAATGTCAAAACTCACTGGGATTTACATGAATGCTTGCTCATTGCCTGTGTTTAGACACTATCTGAGTCCCAAGAAAAATGTTTATACACATTAGTTGTATAGAGAACCAACCCTGGGAAAAGTGTGTGTGTGTGTGTGTGTGTGTGTGTGTGTGTGTGTGTGTGTAGCATAAATGAAGGATACAACTCAAGAGGAAGGATCCTTTCTACTAGCAGAGACTGGGTCCAGGCTTTCTCCATGGTTCTACCTTGATTTCAGTCTCTTTAGTGATAGAAGATATATTTCTGAAGTGTCATCTTTGAAGTGTTCTGCTCTGAACAGCAGAATTTTAGAAATGTAGAAATGTTTTTAGAATTTTAGAGATTAGAAGTGATCATCAAGGTGTTTGGGTGTGAGGGAACTAGGGAGAGGTTGATAAAGTGGTACAGACTTTCAGTTATAACTAAGTTCTGAGGATGGTTACTATAGTTGATAACACTGTTTGGTATAATTGAAATTTGCTAAGAGAGTAGATATTAAATGTCTCACACTCCCCCCCCCCAAAAAGATAAATAGATGAGGTGATGGATGTTTTAATTAACTGGATGGGAGAAATCCTTTCACAGTGTATACCTATGGCAAATCATCACAGTGTACACTTTAGATATCTTACCATGTTATTTGTTAATTATACCTTTATAAAGCTGAAAAAAAAGAGAATGTTGAGGAAACTTCTACTAGTGAGTCTTCTTTCTAGCTCTGCTGTTAAGTCTCTAAGGGCAAGACTGCTATATTAATCAGCTCTGTGTATTCAGGGATGAGCAAACTGTGTGCTCAACAAAACTTGTACGCATGAATGAATGGATTGTGGGGGCGGGCGAGAGAATGGTCAACCCACGCCATGTGATGGCATCTGTTTTCCCCACTGACCCTTTAGCATGGTGTTTCTTACAGCAGGTGGTAGTTAGTAAGGTCCATGGGACACCTGCATCTGAGTCATTTGGGGACTTTCTAAAAATGCACATTCTTCCAGAAACAAGATCTCTGAAGTCGGGCCTCGGAATCCAGCATTTCTCACCTTAGCAAGTTCCCAGGTGATCCTCAAACATGCTGAGATTGACAATCACTGTTCCAGTGTATGTAGCTCTATTTCTCATCTCTATGTGAAAATAATATTTTCTACATTTGCTGCCACCAGAGGAGGAGAAGGAGTGAGCATACAGCTGTGATATCCTTCAGCTGGGAGTCACAAGCATGTGAGATGTGTGATTAAATCATGTGGACAAAATTCTGGCTTCTATTTTAATACATAACATTAGCAAACAGTTTAAAATGAAATAACTAAAAAAAACCCAGGGTTTAAAAACTTATTGTATTTAACATAACAAATAGAAGGTCTTGGATACGTGTAATTTGTCCCTCATTTGTCTGTTTTTTTTTTTTTTTAAATCAAAGTAACACATCCATATGATTTAAAAATAATGCAGAGGGCTAAATAAGAAACCCTGTCTTTTCTTTCTCTGCATTGTGTCACCTCCCAAAGAACCTTCCTTGTAGCCTTTTATTCTTTTAGGTCTAATGTTACCTGTATCTATTAGTTAGGGTGTGTTGATCTCCAAGTAATAGAAAAACCCAAGTAAAGTGGCCCCAATAATTTAGCTATTTATTATTTCACTTCAAAAGAAGACTGAACACAGGTTGTTCTAGGTCTCACTTAGCAGTTAGACAATCTAAAAATAATCCCATCTCTTTTAAGTTTCCAATTTTGCTGTATTTGATTCATTGTCGTACTCTCTCTTAGTGTTGTCATTCTTGCCCCAAAGAGTGCTCCCACCCTCCTCTCCAGCTACAAAACCACATCCCTGCCAGGGGACCCCATGTCATCAAGGACCTGAGAAGGTCTGTTTTCTTGAGGTGAGGCCTTCTCCTTCCATAAAACCTTGTTATTTGACAGCATTTGTCATGTTTTAAAAAATTGTTTATGTTTCCTTTCTGGAAATTGTGAGCACCTTGAGGGCAGGGGCTATGCCTTCTCTTTCTATTACTCTTCTAGTTCAGGACTTACTATGCTGTGTGATTCATAAATACAGAATAATGGCTGCATTCAAAATTTCTTCCCCACCACTTACATCCCTGCTCAGACTCCAGATATTTCACTCACCTATGAGGATATGCCTCAGCATGTTCTTAGCTCTGCCCCTGAGTTATCTGAAAATACCACCAGTAGCAACACACAACAACCTTGCCATCTGCCTTCCCCACCTTCTGGTGACATCTCTCCATCATTGCTGTCATCCCACTGGACTTAACCTTTACAGCAAAAACACAGGGTAACCCCCATCAATCTTTAACTCCTTTATTTAATCTACTCATGCTGGTCACTTTTCTTTATTAAAGTAGAGAAAGAATAATGAGGTTTTCATAGGTCTTAGAGTCATAGAAGTGGTATCTTAGAAAATAACCAGAATAAACATTTCATCCAGGCATCAGGAGACTCTGAGTGGCCCAAGAGAAGGGAAGTGCTTCTCAAGGTCACACAGTGGGTCAGTGGTAGAATTAGAATTAGTGCCAGGCTCTGCAGATGCACAATTTAGTGAGTGCTTTTTCTAGTTTGTCTAAGTGCATTCACACACACACACACACACACACACACACACACACACACACACACAGATTGGGTTTTCCAGTTATAGAATTGCTTTTAATGAAATAGAAAATTGAACAAAAGTTTAACTACTTAGTGTTAATATATTTGAATTCATAAAGCTCTTTGAAGTTTTTGTCTTTAGGTGTCTTTAGGGATTTTTAGAGGATGCAATATTAGCAGTGTTCATGGGAAAATTCTCATTATGTGGGACTGTCCCAAACACTGCAGATCATTTGAGGTCCTTGGTTTCCTCTCATTAAATTGTCAGTAATGCCCCCTAGATGTTGTGACAACCCCAGAATCCCTGTTTAACGATTCCAAATGACTTGTATGGAGGCAGTATTGCCTAATTGAGAACCACATTGTGTTTCTCAGAGAGAAGGAAGTAGAGTAGGTTTTGGTTATGCTGATTTGCCTGATGAGAAAATGTCTGCCTGGAGAGGCCGATTAGCTGGCCTAAAGCCACAGACAGGGATGTTAGTAGCACTGGAGTCACTGGTCTTATGCTGTTTTCACACCGTGGTCTACTCAGGGATGCCCATGCTTGACCAGGAATCATCAATGGGATGGAGGGATGGGAGAGGAAATCAAGGAGCTGAAGCCCAGAGGAAGAAGGGCATGTGAAGATGTAAAATCCCATAACCAAGAAAAATACCACATGCAGGAACCTTTCCTGTTACTAAAATTCCCCCAAAGTCTGGGAGAAATGGAACACACCAAATCTGAGTTAGGAACATCTTTAAACATGCAAATTGAGTGACCCTAATCAATGTTAAATGATAGGAGAGGTACCAGTGCATTGCTCTGCTCAGTTTTCTTAATGATTGATCTTCCCAGGTGGGTTGCTAGATTAGAAATGCCAATCATTTCCATAAGGGTGGAAACCAAGGCATCCTTGTAGATAGAAGCTGGGGGGGAGGTAATTATTTAAGCAGAGAATTTGATGGGGGGCTGCCATGAGGCTTGGGAGGTGTTATTATGGCTCAAAGAACCTGAAAAGTACAGAAAAAACCTGGATTTCATCCAGAGATTACATGACAGGGTGTTTCAGTCTTGTCTGATGTGCTTGAAACAGATAGGGAGTTACAGGTGGCCGATTGCTACAGGACAGTATGGCTCGCTGGGGGTGTCAGGTGGGGGAGGAACATTGCCCTGGGATTGGGTGGGAGGACAATGCTTAGAGAGACTCTGCTCTTTAAAAGAAACCCTTTCTGGGTTGCCTTGTGACTCAGTGGGTTAAGTGTCTGACTTCGGCTTAGGTCATGATCTCATAGCTTGTGGTTTCCAGCCCCGCATCGAGCTCTGTGCTGACAGCTCAGAGCCTGGAGCCTGCTTCAGATTCTGTGTTTCCCTCTCTCTGTGCCCCTCCCCCACTCATACTCTGTCTCTCTGAATCTTAAAAATAAATTAAAATATTAAAAATAAAAAACCCCTTTCCTTGATGCATCCAATATCCCTACAACTCTGTCTCCATGTCTCTCCCATTCCTTCCTAGGCAAACATTTAACTCATTCAAGATCCATCTGTCAGGTGTGTGTATGTGTGTTTTGTGTGTAAATAGTAACCTTAAAGGGCTTCTGTGAGAATAAAATCAAATAAAAACTGTGAAGTGTCTGCCTCTGTTGCCACACTGCTTCTGCATCAGGGAGATAGATTGCCAGGTTTGAACCTGTACCTCTGCTCTGCTGAGGCTTAGCTCTTTGACCTGGGCAATGTTAATGATACTTTTTGTATTTTAGTTTCCTCACCTATAAAATACAAATAATAATAGTACCACAGGGATGAAGCGAAGATTAAATGAATTAATATTTAAGAGGCCTTAACATTGTTTGTAAGGTCATAATTAAAACCAATTAACATTTATAGTGAACATTTATTTAACAATTTAACATTTATTTATTTATTTAACATTTATAGTGTATATTTATTTAACAATAAATTAAGGAGACCTTTCTACCTACTGTATTTCGTTGCCTCTCCTTGTTGCACTACTTTCAAATGCAAATTCCATGTGGGTTCTCTTTGGATGCTAACTGTGGGTAAATATTGGAGGAGTGATAAAGGGGAGAAAAAGAACGAAAAGAAAAAACAGGAAGGAAAGATGGGCCAACTGTGGCCTTAATCATGCCATATATCTTGAGTTGTCTGAGATGTTGGAAATAAACTCATCACATAGGGGGCTTTAGATACAGACTGTTAGGTCAAGATAGAAAAGCTGGATGGGACATGCATGGCCAGGAATTTCAGAGGCCAGAGTGGGGACTGAGGGTGTTGGACTAGGGGACATAATCTGGCTGCTTTCTGGAGGTTTGGAGGAACATGGCCCTGTCTGTAAGGAATCCTTTACTTGAAGTGTGGGACCTAGACTAAAAGAATCCAGTACACATTTCTGAGGTTATTTGTTTCACTATTGTTAGGCTTTCACACATGAAGGAGACACCCATCCTGTTTGAGTTCTGGCCAGAGAGGCCAGAAGCTAACTAGAAATGAGCCAAATGGGTATGGCCTTCACACTCACACTTCACAGATGGTTTGTAATTGTTACATCTTGTACATAAAAGGAAGGGAAAGGGCATATACTAGGGGGCCAGCTATATGGAGACACTTACAGAGAGGATGTGGTTATATTCATATATTCTTTAACATCATGGGCACTGAAGTGCAGAGATGTTAAGTGTTTTGCCTAAGGCCTTACAGATGTGACATTGGACCCACTCTATCTGACTCCAGAGTCCCACGGTTTACCTAAGTACACTTCTTTATAGTAGTTTTATATTTCATATAGTGTAGACTTCCAGAAAAATTGTGAAAATAGTACAGAGAGTTTGCATATGCCCCATACTCAGTTTCCTCTATTATCATCACTTTACTTACTATAGTGTGTTTGTCACAATTAATGAAGAAATATTGATGCATTATCATAAGGCCCGTATTTATTCCAGTTTCCCTAGTTTTACCTAATGTTTTGTTTTTGTTCCAGATTCCATCCGGAACACCATGTTTACATTTAGCTGTCATGTCTCCTTAGGCTCTTCTCAGCTGCTCCATTTTCTCAGAATTTCCTTGCTTTTGATGAGCTTCAAAATTTTGGAGAGTACTGGTCAGATGTTTTGTAGAATGTCCCTCAACTGGGATTTTACTTATGTTTTTCTCATGATTAGATTGGGATTTTGGGTCTTTGGGAGGCAGACCACAGAGGTAAGATGCCATTCTCATCACCTCATGTCAAGGGTACATGTTATCAACATGACTTATTCCTGTCAATGTTGACCTTGATCACGCAGATGAAATAGTGTTTGTCAGGTTTCACTGCACAGTTACACTTTTTTTCCTTCTTTTATATACTGCATTGTTTGAAAAGAAGTCACTACTTTTAAAGAAAAAAACTCCCATATTTCAGGATAGGAGTTATATTCCACCTCCTGGTGAACAACGTATGTATATAAATTATTTGGAATTAATCTGCATGGGAGATTTGTCTGTTCTCTACATTGATTAGTTATGTAATCATGTGTTTATATCAGTATGGACACAGGATATTTATTTCATATTTTAGGTTATAATTGAATAGTACTTGATTTATTTTATTGTTCTTTGTTCTGGCTCTTGGCCTCTTTTGATATATTTTCATCATTGTGGGATTTTTAAAGTATTTACTTATTTTTTGGCACTACAAGATACTCCAAGCTCATCTTCTATATTTTTTGACCCAGACCTGGAAGTAGCTATTTCTTCAGGAACTCCAGAACCTTTCATTGGACACTGGTCCTAGAAAACAAGATCTGGATGTTGGGTGTGCTCGTTACTACCAGGGTTGTGTTGCTTATAGGTCAGCTCAGCTGACAGAGTAAAGGCATATATATGTGTTTACTAACCTGTTTATATACACATATCTATAAATATTTTGAATGTAACTATTAACATTCAGGGTTTTTCAGTCCTGTTTGATATACTTGAAGTGGGCAGGGAGGCACAGGTGGCCTCCTGCTACAGGGCTTTATGACTTGATGGGGTGTCAAACAGGGGTGGGATTAAGCTAAATATGAACTTGCACTAATATCTCCTGATAGTCTATTATCTCATAGATTGTTCTAGCCTTCTCTCATGGCTTATCTGTGACCTCCCCCTACAACAGGGAGATACCTGGCTCCCACCATCCTCCATTCATTTCCTTAATGGTTCAGTTCCAGCATACAAATATAGTGGATTCAGAATTATTAACCTTCTTAAAACTTTATTTTTACAAAATTCTAGGATAACTGACATGCAGTGTATATTAGTTTCAGGTGTACAATATAGTGATTCAATAACTCTATACATTACTCAGTGCTCATCTTGTACCTCCGTGGGAATACATTTATCAATGAGAGTACATTGCTTTGTGCAGTTTCTTTTGCCTTTAGTTTTACATACTCCATCATTTCCAAGGTAACTGAAGTCAACACCTTTCCCTCAATCTTCTTCAGTGAAAAATTTTCACTCACTTGTAAATACAATAAGGCTTTTTGGGGCATATTTGCATTTTGTCCACAGATCCTTTGGCATCTTAAATTATTATTTTTTCACTTGCATACTTAAAGTTCACTCTTTTTTTTTTAAATTTTTTTTTCAACGTTTATTTATTTTTGGGACAGAGAGAGACAGAGCATGAACGGGGGAGGGGCAGAGAGAGAGGGAGACACAGAATCGGAAACAGGCTCCAGGCTCTGAGCCATTAGCCCAGAGCCTGACGCGGGGCTCGAACTCACGGACCGCGAGATCGTGACCTGGCTGAAGTTGGACGCTTAACCGACTGCGCCACCCAGGCGCCCCTAAAGTTCACTCTTTGTGCTTTGAAGTTCTAGAAGTTTTGATAAATGCATAGCCATATAGCCACAATTATAATATCATACAAAAATAGTCTGAATATCCTAAAAAATGCCTTGTGCTTCATCTGTTCAACCATATCCTCCCCACTGCCCCTAAACCCCTGGCAACCACTGATCTGTTTATCATCTCTATAGTTTTGCCTTTTCTAGAATGTCATACGAATAGAATTAAACAATGTGCAACCTTTCAAGCTGGCTTCTTTCACTTAACAGTATGCATTTAAGATCGCCCATGTACTTGTATGGCTTCATAGCTCATTCTTTCTTATTGCTGAATAGCATTCTTTTGTATGAATGCACCATAGTTTGTTTATCCATTCACCTACTCATGGACATCTTGGTTGCTTCCAGTTTTGGAAAATTACGAATAAAGCTGCTATAAACATTTGTATGCTGTTTTTTGTGTGGATCTAAGCTTTCAAATCAGTTGGGTAAATACCAAGTGGTGCAAATGTTGGATCGTATGGTAAGACTATGTTTAGCTTTGTAAGAAACTAAAAAACTATCTTCCAAATTGGCTGTACCATTTTGCATTTATACTAGCAATGAAAGAGAGGTCCTGTTGCCCTGCATCCTTGCCAGCAATTGGTATCACCAGTTGTTTGGATTTTTGCCATCCTAATAAATGTGTGGTGGTATCTCATTGTTGTTTAAATTTGCATTTCCCTAATGACAATTGATATTAAATATTTTTTCCTATGCAGTCTCATGCATATTTAAACTATACTTTCTTACTAGTAGTTGGGAAGGGACTCTGCAGCCAGCTGGTTGAGCTACATTTAGGAAGATTGGTATCTGGACATTCAAATTAGTTTCCAAAGTTTGGAGCAGGTAATGAGGATGTGTTTCAGAAACTGGCAACATGAAGGCATCTAGACAGGGGAACAATGGCTATGGTAGTTGCACCATGCTGAGTACAGAGTCAGGAATCTGGTAGGCAACAGGTACACATCATTTCAGGGCTCTGTCCCATCTCTTCCCCTTGCACTAGATGCACTTACCACCCCCTCTTCCTTTTCCTTCTCCTTCTTAGCAGCTTTATTGAGGTATAATTGCCATATAAGAAGTTGCGCAAATTTGAGATGTACAGTTTGGTAAATTTTTCATGCATATATACTTATGTAACCATCACCATGATCAAATAATGAACATGTATATCACCTCCAAAAATGTCCTCAGGCCCTTTTATAACATCTCCCACCTACCCCTTCTCTGCCCCTCCCCACAGACAAGGACTTGTTTGCTTTCTGTGACTACAGATTAGTTTGTATTTTCTGTTTGTATTAGTCTGTATTTTGTATTAGTTTGTATTTGTACAGATTAGAATTTTATACAGATGAAATTATGCAGTGTGTTCTCTCTCCCTCTCTTTGGCTTATTTTACTCAGCATTTTGACAATCAGCTACGTTTTTGTCTGTATCAATAGTTCATTCTTTTTAATCGCAGAGTAGTATTGTATTGGATGAGTCATGCCACAATTTTTTCACCATTCACTTACTGATTGACACTTAGGCTGACTCCAGTTGGGGCTCTTCCAAGCAAAGCTTTTATGACAATTTGTGTGTAAGTCTTTCTATGAATGTATGCTTTTATGTCTTTTGTGTAAACACCCAAAAGTGGAATGGTTGAATCATATGATATGTATGTTTAACTTTTTAAGAAAGTGCCAAACTGTTTTCCAAAGTGACATTTTATATCCTTACTAGTCGTATAAGAGACTTTCTACTCCTCCATATCTTTGTTAAAGCTCATAATAATTATTTCCTTTAAATTTTAGTCATTATGATACTGGTATCTCATTGTGATTATAATGTTAAACACCTTTTCATGTGTTTATTTGCCACCTGCATATCCTTTTTAGTGCAATGTCTGCTCAAACCTTTTGTCTAATTTTTAAAATTGTCATTTTCTTTCTTATTAATGAGTTTTAAGAGAACTTTATATACTCTAGACACAAGTTCTTTATCCTAGATATGCTTGTTTACTTTTTAAATATTTTCTCCCAGTCCGTAGCTTGTCTTTCCATTGTTTTAACAGAGTCTTTTGAAGAGAGAAGTTTAAAATTCAGATGAAGTCAAATTTATCAATTTGTTCTTTTATGGATCATGATTTTGGCTATGTATCCAAGAAATCGTTGCCTAATCCAAGGCCACAAATACTTTCTTTAATCTTTTCTTCTAGAAATATTATGGTTTTAAGTTTTACACTTAGGTCCACAATAAATTTCAAGTTAATTTTTGTACATGGTGTGAGGTATGGACCAAGGTAAAATTTTGTTTGCATGTGGATATTCAGTTGTTTCAGCACCATTTGCTGAATAGACTGTCCTTTCTCCACTGAATTAACATTGTCAAAACTCAGCATGATATTTGTCCAAGACCAGTGGTCTATATTTGTGTGGGTCTAATGCTAGACTATTCTGTTCCACTGAACCATTTGTCTATCTCTATTTCAGTGCCACACTGTTTTCATTTCTAAAGCTTTGTATAAGTCTTGAAATTAGATAGCATCAACCCTTCAACTTTGTTCCTTTCTTTTAGCATGTACACTGCTATATTGCCATCACTTATGACACAATGGTTTTACTTGGTAGACCAGAAGCCCCATAGGCAGGAAGCATGACTAATTCATTTTTTAAAAATTAAACTAGACCATATTGACCCCCTTACTCAACGTTTCTACTGGCATCAAGTCTCACTTACGCAGGGACACATCATAGTGGGACTTATTGACCAAGGCAAGGACTTTGGATATTATTCTATCTCTTCAGTTTCATTCATGCATGTCACTCTCCAGCCATCCTGGTCTCTCTGCTGCTCCTGCACACATACCACACACATTCCCATCTCAAGGACTTGGCACTCTTTTCTGCCTGCCTGGACAGCTCTTGTCCTGAGAGTCACATGGCTCACCCCTTCTTTTCACTCAGGTCTCTGTTCAAATGTGCCCATGTAACCAAGGCCTTTCCTAACTACTTCCTCTGGAGTGCCTTTTCTGTCATCTCTATTTTCTCACCCTGATTTAGTTTGCTTTAGAGCATTCTCCTTTAGGTGACAAGACACTTTTTATTATATATTTATTAGTTTCCTTGAAGTCTGTTTCCCTCACTAGACAGTGAAACCTCTGTGAGGGAAGGATTTCTGTATGCCTTTTTTTATCCTTTTTTTCCTGCATATCCAGCATTTGGGACTGAAGCTGGCACATAGTAGATACTTAAAAAATAAAGACTTATAAGTCATTCTTTAGTACAGTGCCTGGTGGATAGGAAATTATGTAGAAAAGATATAGCAAAGCAAGTCTGACTGCTATCCTTAGGAAGATCTGTGGGCAGGATTGGCCCTTGACTGGTATCTGGGAACTTGTATTTCAAGTGGGGTCCCGCCATCCCTAGAACTGATGAGAGTGGCTCAGTGTGCCTCAACCATGTGTACAAACAGTGTAGTTTATGCTGAACACCTGTTTTTCCCCCTGAGAGACTTGATTCTGATACATGCTAAGCAGAGGGTACCTATGTGACCAGCTTCCAGTAAAAGCCCTGGACATCAGGGCTCTAAGGATTTCCCTGGTAGACAGCATTTCACATGTGTTGTTGTAATTCCATGCTGGAAGTATTAATCTGACTCCATAAGTGAAAGACTCCATAACTAGAAAGACCCTTAGAAGCTTATGCCTGGCTTCCTCTGGACTTCACATCATGCACCTTTTCTTCTTTGCTGATTTAGCTTTGTATCCTTTCACTATAGCAAATAAGAATCATGAGTATGACTATTCTGAGAACTGTGAGTAGTTCTCCTAGTAAGTTGCTGAAACTGACTCTAGGGACCCTCAACACAGAAAAGAGGTTTTAGATTTTTTTTAAATGAAAATTAAACAAATAATAAACATTAAGGAGCTTTAGCAGCAAGAGACAGGCCCCCTAGTCACAGAGACTGGGCTCAGGAGCAGCTCTGCAGTCACTGGGAGTCTTTGGGATACAAGTGAGACCATAGTGTAAGATGATAAAGGGCATTTTCCAGGGGGCTGGATGTTCTGAAACAATAGTACAGTGAGCATGGCTGTTGGTTACACATCCTATATTGAAGATTAAGGGTTAGTTCATGTAAAATGAGAGCTTTACATGTGAGATATCACTTTGAGAGCAGTATGTGCTAGCTCTGTGCTAAGCATTTACTAGGTAAACTTCAATGTTGGTTTTGCCTAGCTCCTTAGCACTGCACTGTGGATTTTGGGTCTTCAGGCATCCTTCATAAGGGCCACATTTGCACTGGAGGCTGAAATAAGGATTGAGGGTGCCAGCTGTGAGTCCTGGCTGCTGCCCTGACATCTCCTCCACTTCATGGGGTTGCACTCCATATGAACAGAAGTCTGGGTCTTTCCAGAACCCCAGCTATTCTAGGAATGAGTGTAGTAACTCATACCTCTTACATTGGTCCCCAATATCAGTTGCCCCTTCCCTCTTTACCCTCATGCTAAGCTCCATGAATGGGCTGTGTCTTCTTCTTTCAATTAAAATTTAAGTGCCCCATACAAAATCTTCATATAGGCTGGTTTAATTTTCAGCACTGCAGGAGGAGTTAGGGACACAAGATCCTATGCGGTGATGGAGCTGAATCCAGGGAGGGGACAACTTCTCAATTAGATGGCTTGGGGGCCAAGGTGTCTTCATCTTCCCAAGGTTGTTCTGTGTGGTTCTCAGCAATGGCTAGTTCTCTTCGATCTCTTTTTCTGCCCCGAGGACTGAGAAACCCTTATATTGAGATGACAGAGCCATCAGATCCAAGAATAATGGATCACAAAGTTGCTGTATAGAGATCCAGATGCCCTGGAATAGCCCTAAATCCTGAGACAGATGTTTGCAAGAGAAAAAAAAAGTTTTCAGGTGTGATTATGCACAGATTATGTTGTGCCCAGCAGAGCCCATCCTACCCTAAAATACCTATTTTCTCTGTCTGTCCTGTTCTTTGTCCTCTAGTCTCCATGTCACCTTCTTAAACTGTGCTGTCTTATAATCATTCAATTGCCAAATTTTAGCTATTTTAACCAAATTTTCCATTAACCCCTTTGTCATAAGGATTTAAGATAGGGATTTTGTTATGGTGGGAGGGTGAGGAGGGTACATTTTGTTTAATTAGTACTAAAAACTTCTAAAAAATTATAGTTTACATTTCTCTGGTCCTCTGAATGACAGTCCTTAATTTGTCTACAAAGCAGTTGTACGCTGGTTTGTCAGGCTAAGTCCCCAAGAATGTCACTGTGCTACAGAGGACAGCTTTCTCTCTTTGCCATTTGTCTACATTACTGATTCATCCATCATCTGTTCACATTATCCGTCCATCAACCATCCAGAGTGGGGAAATGCACCATCACCAAATTTGGTTCGTCTATTTTAATGTCTTCTTTCTTAGCCCATTTTTCAGGGAGCTCCTTTTCAAATGCTAACAACCTTAGATTAGCTTTAATAGCCTCTCTCATTAATTGTCTGACCAGAGTAAAAATATGTCTTGAGAGACAGATTTTACTTCCACAAGCCTCTGATAATGTCAAGGCACTGTGCAGCATCTTTAAGATTGCAGCCGACCTCAGAATACAAATTGTTCTTTCAGAGGTATTTGACTCTGTTCTTAGAGTAACTGTAATCTCAGCATGTCAATTTTGACATTTTAGTTAGTAGGCACTGCACATTTTTTATAATGTAGGGAATTATTAATGATATGTAAGAAGAGACACAGAAATATCACCCAATGCCATTTACATCTATTCCATCAAAAGGATGGGCAACCATCCATCATGGAAGGTTTAAGTGCCCTTCTGCCAGGGGTAGAAACAGAGACAGCAGGAGCAGTATTAACTAGACGACCCCTTAAGGCCCTGTTCACTTTTAGGAGCTATAAACTATTGTATTTCAGAGCTAGAAGTACCATTTCAGATAATCTTTTTACATACGAGGAAACTGTGTCCCACTGGGACAATAACAGCTGTTATGACGAGGTTGAGTCCAAAATCTGGGTTTTCATTCAACATTCAGTGACTTTGATCACCCATCATGTGCCAGGCTGGGGCTAACACAGTAAAAAGAATAGTTTTCCTTACCACATGGGGCTCATCCCTACTCTTTCATTCGCTTCTCCCTATATCACAACAAATTGTTTCAAATTTGGAAATGGTTTTGCTTCTAGACAATTCTTAACTCTGAGATGCAAGAGTGACCTAATGTTTTTTGCACTCTGATATTCTTCTCTCAAAAAATCGCTTCTTTAGATTTTTCCATCTCATCTTATTTATCAATACTGAAGCTCAATCCTTAACTCCTTGTTGCATCAGTGGGTTTCTCATATCATCTTTATAGATGAGAAAACTGAGACTCAGAGAGCTGAAATTACATGCCCATTTTCCAGAACTAGCAAGTATGTGAGTTGCAATTCCGTGCACATCTGGCTGATTCTAAAGCCTTCACCATCTTCTCTTTAAACCCCTTTAATATTTTAGTTGCATATTCTGGGGGCACTACTTTCTAGAAAATCATACTAAGTAGAGAATCTCCTTCTTAAATTCTTTTTTCCCCAGGGCACTTTCATTTGTTTTGAACTTTGGGGGAAAAGATTCAATAAAATTTTAGGGGTATTAACTCCTCTCAAGGTAGAAAAAGATGATTTCAAGGTGGAAGAGCAGTGGGTGTCAGAAGCCTGGGATCCTAAGTCTGTGAGTAGGAAGGATGACCAAGAAGGTCAGACTATTTGTTTGAGGACTACCCTTAGTAAGTGAATTCTGAATGGCACAATGGGGCTTGTTGCTATGGCACCAAATAATTCCATATTCAGTGCAATGGAATCCCCATTTGTGTTCTTAAAAAATTAAAGCAGTTTTATGGATATTAAATGTTTAAGTGGCTCCAGCAGCTAGAAAGAAAAATCGTCTTATGAATAAAACAGGCCAATGCCTGATTGCTTGCATGGAAAGTATTTGAAAAATGTGTTTGTAGAGTTCAGGGCTTGGCAGCTTTTGTTTTATGGTGTGCAGTGATAGGAGGCAATGGATGAATGAATATATAAATGATTTTAGGCAAATCACAGAATGTAAAAATTGTGGGAGGGAAATTAAATTTACTTCAACATGTTTTTCCTGAGCACTTATTATGAGCTCAGAAACACGCAGGGCTTCTGGACCGTGCAGAAGTAGCCCCTGGTATGGTGTGTGACTTCATTCTTCTGTCGTCCGTGTATTAGCTAGGATGACACGAATATATTTGGCTATGTATCACATGAATTCCAAAATTCCAATGTCTTTAATACAGTGGAGTTTTTAAAAATCAGGTTTATTGAGGAATGATCTATACATAGCAAAATTCACCCTTTTTAAGCATACAGTTCAATGAGCGTTGACAAATGTTTACAGCTATGTACTCACTATTACAATTAAGATACGGGACATTTGCATCACTCCAAAAAGTTTCCTTGTGACCCTTTAGAGTTAATCTTCTTAACCTCCAGAAACTAACAGACACTGCTTTGACTTATGTGCTTGTGGTTTGCCTTTTTGAGAATATTATATTAATATTATGTTAAAGCTAATATATTAATTAATATGCTAATAGACAAATTTGGTATATACTCTTTTTTGTGTCTGCCTTCTTTTACTTAGCATGATGCTTTTTGAGATTCATTCATGTTGTTGAATATAGCATTCCTTTCCATTGCTGAGTAATATCCTTTTTGACCTGCCACACTATATTTATCCATTTACTAGTTAATAAACATTTGGAATGTTTCCAGTTTTTAACTATTATGAATAGAACTTGTACGAATAGTCATGTATAGATATTTGTGGGGATAATAAAATAAATTTTAATTTCTCATGTATGTGTTCAGTATGAGTTTTCCCAATGGATAGACTGCCTTTTTTTCCTGAATGGTAATTTGAGGATCTAGGCTTCTTTTGTCTTCTGGCTCCCTAGCCATGTAATGGTTGTTACTACTCCAGCCCAGTAAGGACATAGCTCTCTTGTGCTTCTATTATACTGGTAAGAAATAGACTTGTGGCCACCACAGGATGCAAGGAATATCCTGTGAACAACTCTGTATTATGGATAGGGGTGCATGGAGTTTTGATTGATCAATATCTATTGATAACACATTTTTTCCAGCAAATATTTATCAAGAGCCTACCAAATATCAAGCACTGTGCTAGGTGCTACAGATCAAGCAATGACAAAACAAACAAACAAACAAACAAACAAACAAACAAACAGGAAACCACCAAACCAAAAAGTCTAGCTCTTATCATCTTGAATTTATAGTCTGGCTAGTTTTCAGGGAACTACAGTGTGTTTTTATGTCCAGAAAAATGTCAAAGGAGTAAATGTGTTGTATCAGAATGAATGGGATATGGGATAGGTACAAGAATTATAAAACAAGTGAGGGAGAAATCATGGCAAGTGGGTCAGGAAATCTCCTTGGAGGAGGGAAGATTTCATCTGGCCCCTTAAGGATGTTGGAAATGTAGACAGGTGGCTGGTGGGGGTGGCGGGGCGGGGTGGGGGGAGAGTGGGAATTTCAAAAGTGATAAATGATGAGAAAAAGGGAATGTTAGAAGCAACATACTTTAGGTATGCCTTTCTAGAGGTTGGTAAAGAAATTTACTCCAAATTTCCTGCTTTGTTAAGATGTCCACACACTGACCTTTAGGCCACAGCACAAAGCTCATTTAAGTTGCTTTCTACAGAAGTTCTATTCCATTTCACTATTTTAATGACTGCTGTTCTGTTTTATTGATGGTTATTGAAAGTTTTAAAATGTGGAATTGCATACCCCATGGTGGTGAAGTTTTTCATAAATTGAATAAGTAGTCCTATCGCCTAGTGGGTGTTTTCTAAATATTAATAGAATTGAATATATTAAGATAGCAGGAAGAAAGTTGCTATTCTTTCTTTTACAGAACATTTGGAGAGAGATCGTGCTGATTACAAATTAAACCACTGACTGTTTAAATCTAGAGATTTCTGAATATGGTTGACCTAATATGTCATGATATTATTCTAGATTTGGTGTGAGACACAGAAATATCTGATAGGTAGATACTTCAGGCAGGATAAGATGTAATATAGGAAATTAGATGTTTATAAAATTATTCAAACAGCTGTAGAAGCAGCAGTCTGGGGCAACTGCTATAGCTTTGATCTGGAAAGTAGGAAACTCCTGCTTCTAGTGTAGCCAAAGCTGCCACGTCCATGGTACAAGCAGGTGACAAAAAGTGTACCCTGGAGTTCAGACACGAGTGCCCTCCAGGGGCACCCGGGTGGCTCAGTCAGTTAAGCGCTTGACTCTTGGTCTTGGCTCTCTGGTTGCGATCTCAGGATTTGTGAGTTTGAGCCCCGTGTGGGGCTACATGCTGACAGTGCAGAGCCTGCTTGGGATTCTCTTTCTCTGCCATTTCCCAACTTACGTTCTCTCTCTCTCTCTCTCTCTCTCTCTCTCTCTCTCTCTCTCTTTCTCAAAATAAATAAATAAACTTAAAAAAAAGAGAATGCCTCCACCTCTGCTTGCTTTCTAAAGATCACATGATTTTATCTTACCCTCAGAGCCTATATTTCATCTACATTCTTAGATCTAAGGAAGTCTACAAAATGTAGATTTTAGTCTTCCAATGCTTGTGATTTAGGGCAAACAGAAGGGGATGGCCATCATTACTAGGCACTAGTTGATAATAGTCCAATGATCATATTTATTTTTCTGATTCCCTCAGTTCTGTCTTCCTTTATGGCAGTTAAAGAGAAAGATTTTTATACAGAAATATCATAGAAAAAGAGATATTGAAGACATTATTATTATTATTATTATAAATATGAGAGTTCTTATATTTATATCTCATTACATTTTTATAAAAATCTGTATTAACTGTAACAGCCATGCTGAGCTTCCAGATATTCTGCATCCTGCACACACTGGACTTCTTCCTCATGGCCTCTCCTGTGCTTCTCACACATCTTTGCTGTCTCTTCCCCCACCCCAATTTTTTTTTTAAATTTTTTTTTCCAACGTTTATTTTATTCTTGGAACAGAGAGAGACAGAGCATGAACGGGCGAGGGGCAGAGAGAGAGGGAGACACAGAATCGGAAACAGGCTCCAGGCTCTGAGCCATCAGCCCAGAGCCCGACGCGGGGCTCGAACTCATGACCGCGAGATCGCGACCTGGCTGAAGTCGGACGCTTAACCGACTGCGCCACCCAGGCGCCCCCCCCCCCCCAATTTTAAATCAACAATTAGGGAGCTATAAATATTTCACTGAAGATTAGGTTGTATGATGGGGAAAAAGATTCTTATTACATCCTACTTAATAAAATTGCTTGTTGGATCCCTCTGTCTTCCCATGATTTCCTCTCCCCAGTCTCCTTCTCTCCCTGGGGATCTGAGAAATCATCTCCTTTGTGTCAAGGAGTGTACTTAACAGGCTCTGCTTACCTATCTACACTACTCAGCAAAACAAACCTGGATAGTTAGCAGAACTGTCACTATCAATTGTCCCTCAAGCATGGCCTTTTGCCAAGAAGGTGGATGGGTAATGGACAGAGCATTCTTTTTATTTTGTACCCCAAGTGGTTTTCAAAGTAATCACCCAACAAAGTGGTATATTCTTATAGAGAAAGTCTATCATAAGTAAATACATTCTAATTCTTTTATTGCACATACTATTTTCCTCCTAGAACAAGGGTCTGATAGTCAACATTTTAGAGAAATTATCACAAACTATAATTAATTCTACACAAAAAATAATAATTATACAGCATAAATCTCTTTTGGCATGAAGATTTTTAAAGTATATGTTAATTAAACAAGGTACTACAAAATATGATTTAACTAAGATACTGTGACATATTTATATTTAATGCTTTTTCAGATTTAAAGCACTTTTAAGTCCCTGATCCTATTTGAACACTACTATCATGTTATAAATACACAGGTTTTATGTTTTTACTAAAATGATGTGCTTTGTAGTACTGAGTTCTGAGGCTATAAAAATTGTGGCCAACTTATTTTCTTTGTTTTTTATTATGGAGCATCATGAGGCATGTTCTCTATCTCTCTCTCTCTCTCTCTCTCTATATATATATATATGTATTTCTTCTTTATATATTGTATTTAATAATCCTGGCTCTATCTAGGCCCATAAAAATAATGATAATAATAAAAATACCCAACTTGGAGTGTCTGCTTTGTACCATTTGCTTTATAGACATTATTAGAATCCTCAAAACATTACAAGGTAGACAATGCAGTATATGTATATACATGTGGAGGCTTATTTAACTTACCCCAGACCAGAAAATCAGTAAATGCTGTGAATAGCATTCAAACCCAGATTTTTTGCTCTTTCTTGTCTGTCTTATTTCTTATCCTATAAACAGAATCCAGAACCTCAGTGGTTCAATGCAGTTTAACAAGGAGTTATTGGGTGATAATAATTGTTACCTATCGTGTGGGGTCCACTTCAAAATGAAAATGTAAGGCCCTTTGTTAAACTGTTAAGAATTTCAAGATGGTGGAAGGAGAGCATTACACTGAGTGCAGGGTCCCGATGAGACTCATCGTGACTGCACTGCTCACATGTCCGTAGCGCCAGCCCTGTGACAGCCATTGTGCCAGGCTCTGTAGATACATGTAGGAATAAGATGACATCCTTCTGTTTGGGGTTCCATCCTTCTGGTTCCAGGGGCTGTGGAAGACTTTCTTCTTTGGAAAGAGTCAACATGCTCTTTCAACTATCCTCAGGGGTGACAAATCTTGTCTTTCTGAGGGATAAGGTTTCTTGAAATAGCCAAATTCACATTGCTACAGGCTTTGTCAATAACTTGAGAGAACAGTCTGGGTAATTAGTAGTGAAACCTTCAGTTGAAAACAAAATGTGAGTCTAAAGAAGGAAGCTTGATTTTCTTGCAAGGCCCTGACCTAATACTGGATATCTGGTTCAATAAAAAGGCCCCAGAAATATTGGCAACCGTGAAACATTCTCAGAATAGACAGACTGTATTGAAAGCAGTGTTGATTTGGTCCCTGCAAGTAGGCAATAGAAGTTGAAAAATACTATCAGTTTCAACACCTTAAAATCACACTTATGTGGTTGGTGATTGTTACTGTGGTGTTTTCCTTTAAAAAAAAAAAAAATTTCTCCTTAGCACTACGCTTTGTGTTAACCAACTAGTCTGTTTTCAAGTTCATTAGAGACTGGTCTTATTGTAAATGACTAGTTCAGGAATAAAGGTGAATGCATGAATCCTGGGCAAATATAAAATGATAGAGTTGGATACCAGCCTTTGAAGTCGTCTGGGCTTTGGAGACCGTCTCTTTCTCACTAACGAGGTTGTGAGGGTCAAATGCAACGTGTTTGGTAATGTGCCTTGTAAAGTGGAAAACTAGAAAAAATATAAGGAATTATATGGCCTCTTCTCATTTTACAGAGAACAAAACTCATCTCTCTGGCCTGATCGTCTGTCTTCTGACTCTCTGCTCCTCAAGGTCAAGCTTTTATTGGCTGGGTCCTGCTCAACAGCTGCTGCTGGGGCGCTTAGTTATAATGCAGCCACTATCTCCTCACCACTACAGGAGCGGGGCCCTGTTTATTTTCTGGGTGATGAATGGGACATGCCTAATCCTTTGGCTTCCCCACTTTCTTTCCCTGAGTTAGAGGCTGGATGACTCACATTTATAGATTAGGTCAGCTATGAACTGGATGTGTACTGGGACAATGAGATGAAGAATGGCCTCAGTTATTCTAAGGTTTATTTTCCCAACCAGGCAAGGGAGAACAGTTTCTCCAAGTAGGTAGGACCATCATCAGTAGCTCAGGCAGCTGTCAGTTTTAATCAGCCTGTGATGCAGTGTTTGTCTATAAACAACTACAACCTGAGTCTCATGCCAGCCCAGGGAATCCCCAAATACACCGTCACTCCAGTTATGAGGTCCTCTGTTCTCTCTTACTCTCAGCCTCTTTCTCTCTTTATATAAACACTTTGGCTAAAGCAGTTAGTGGACTGAATAACCAAGACCCTGTTTACTTTATGGATTTTCGAATGTGTGTGTTCCTCCTGTGTGTGTGTGTTCCTGTGTGTGTGTGTGGGTGTGTGTGTGTGTGAGTGTGGCTATGATTGTCATGGTCTGAAGAAATGCATTATTGTTCAATCAGTTAAAGGAAAAAAATCTCTCCCTACCATCTTGCTATTTATTTTGGCATTAATTTTAGGCTTATTCATTATTGTTAAGATATCAAGATTGGAATTCCTGACAGGAAAATGCAAGGTCAATTGATTCAACCTTAAACAATTAGAGAATTTATATTATTATTATTTTTTAAACAATAAAGTCTGGTCCACAAGAAGTCTTACCATCATTTTACAAGCTTTTCCCCCAAACAATCCTATATTTGTGAAATTACTCTTCTATAGCTTGAATCAATACTTTAGTTTTTTTTTTTTTCTAAATAGGGTTCAGTTCAGTACCTTGAGTTTTTAAATACTTCATCTTTGTTATGAAGGATTCAGATTACATCAAGTTGGAAATCTTGGCTTTGAGGAGTTGGTTTTTAATAGGAAACAACTGGCTGAATGACCTCCTCCTTTTCTCAAATAAACTGATTTCTCAAGCTATCCTGAGAATTTTATTTCTCTTTGATTTCCCTCACCAGTTTTTATCTTATCTCTCTGGATAATCAAATACCCATAAATGTAAAAGCCTTCTCTTTTGAAGTTGCTGCCATTGAGAACATGACAGCCCTCTTATCTCTCCCCCTGAACTGCTTCCTTAGTTCATGCCAAGATTCCATTGAAATATGTCTTTTCTTCTTCTTTGTTATGATTCAATGCTGATGTTACAGTGTGTATTTGGGGATATGATGTATATTTAACTCAAACTTGGGCATTTCAATAGTCTGAGTTAACAACCTCACTGATAAGGATTTTATGGAGATCAACCAATCAATCAAAAATATTCATTTAGCTGCTGATATGCCTGGGAGCTAAGGCACATAGTAGGAAGCATATGAGGTCTGGTCTTTAGCTGCTTCTGAGAAAGGTTTCCATCCTAGTACATGCAGTCCTAGAGGTTTAAACTGTGGCTCTAGGGCTCCGGGGGGGGGGGGGAAGTCTATTTGCTACTTTGCATCCCTTGTTATGCAGGCACTCTACTTTGGGTCCCTTGCAGCATCTTGACACAGTGTGACATTTGCTGGTGGTTGGTTCCCTTCCATATATAGACAACTCCATTTATCTTTGGATGTTGAACAATTAGCACAGTGCATGGCCTATGCAATCAATCCCTGTGACTGAATGATTGATGCATGCCTAAATATTTTGCAAGGTCCACTTTTACCCAGTTCTGAGCTAATACTCACCGTTTAGAATCCTGTAAAATTCTAGTCCAGCATAATCCCTACCAGAGATTAAATTTGTGATTTTGTCTTTTTTTCTAAAAAGAGGTGCCAGAGATTTTCCTGGGCTGCCTTTAAATAGAATTGGTCCAGCACACCCATCCTTCTCTCCTCCCTAGCCCAAAGTAAACAAGTGTATATTTGATATTTTATTCTCCCTTGGAGAAACCAAGTTTTACCGTTCATCAAAGAGGATGGCCTAAATTGATTTGGATTTCAGGGCCAAAGGAAGTAGCGTATGGATACTGAGAAGGATGGAGAAGGGAAGACAGAGCTGTGTTCCTCATGATGGCAGATTCCTGAGGCCACTTGCTTTCTAAGCCTGGTTTGTAACCCATGAGTGGCTGGTGCCGGAGAGGGGGCAGTACCACAGAAACAGTATCACGACAGTGCCCTTACCTCAGTGAAGTGGCGGCCCCCACCCCCTGCTGTGTTCTGTGGACCAGATCCCCTGGCCTGTGTGGAGCCTCAACTTGTGTCTATGCTTTGAAGAAGGTGCCTGCTGATCGGTCATTCCTTCCATGCCTGAGGCTTGATGCAGACACATGTAAATCCCCCCAGTTGCTAAATTGTGAGTTCTGCTTTATCAAGGCTCTCTTCGAAGATACTTCTCACCAATTTCATCTTCCATATGTGACTCTGGGGCTGTGGTTTATGTCTCCTCTTCTGTGGGTGAAGGTAGTAACAATGGTAAATTTTGAGCTGGAAAGAGATAAGGCAAATGGAAACTCCTATTAAAATATGATCACCTCATTTTAATGGGACCAAAAGAAAGACTTTTCTCTGTAGTAGAATAAGCATATTTGTAAGGACATAAAATGCTCAGGTCCCCAGATGCTTCTAAGAAAGGGAGTATTTACCTTTAATGTCTAGTACCATGAATATCCAGTCTGCAAATGTTTGCTGTCCTGTGTTTACTCTTCAGCACCCTAGTATTTTTTCATTTCCTATTCCTTTTATGATCACATCAGTTCACAAGAGAGGGTGTGAAGTTTGTTTTTCGCTGTTGATTGATGAAAGTTTAAACTGAGGGATCACTTCCAGGAGTGTCTGTATTTCAACAAGCACAGACCTGTAAACTAAAGAATTAGAGTTCAACAAATGAATTTCAAGCGTTGACCAGTGAGGCCTAAGATATGTTGGAATTATTAGACCTTTTTGGCTCTCCTAAAATCTGGAATGTGGGAAATCATCTACCCCAACAGAATGGTTTGTAACATCGCTAGTCACAGCCATGTTATTTAAAGCTCTTATTGACATTAAAATGAGTTTATATTAAGTATATCTGTGATAGCAAACCTCCATAGTAAAGAATTAGCCTTGAAATGGGTCTTTTGGGAAATGGCTGCCATAATGTTCCCATTCTCTTCGTCACCATATCCAAGGGTTGGAACTGAAGCTGGGAGAGGTCCCCAAGATTGGAAGCTGGTGTTTATGTCTGAACCCAACTTGACTTCATAGGAGTCATGCTGGTTCTGAGGTGGAGGGACTAGATGTCCTTCTTGCTGGCTTATACTTGGATCCCTCAGATTAGAGACATTAAAAATGGTACAAAGGAAGGCAGAGAGGACTAGGAAGATAAATCCTTACCTTGATGTTTTAATCAACCCCCTTTTGTCCATTAAGTCACTAACAAGGGTTCCTTTCTTACTGTTTGGGATGTCTCCAGAGTGCTCCACTTGAACCTGTTCACTCCATCTGTTTTGTCTTTGTTAATAGAGTCCTGCAGGGATTTGGTTCTTGCTGTTGATGATCATCTTAGTTGGACCTGTAGCTTCCATGTGGTCCTTCATACATGAAGGTCACTCTTTTAGCACACCAGCCCCAAATATCAGGCCCTCAATGTGTTTAGAAACCTGGATCACTACTTACCCAAATGAAGAGGTCAGACCAGAGGTGGGAAGTAGAATAAGACAGTTGTAATAGTTTTCTGTTGCTAAGTTATATACAGATTTAGCAGCTTAAAACAACACAAAGTTATTATCTCAGTCTTTGTGTCAGGAGTTTGAGCATGGATTAGCTGGATCCTCTGCTCAGGGTCTCACCAGACTTAAATCCTGGTGTTGGCTGCAGCTGTAATCTCATTTTAGGCTCAGGATCAATTTTCAGGAGGGCTCACCTAATTGGGTTAGGCCCACCCATGATAATCCCCTTTTTGACTCACTCAAAATCAAAGCTTAATTACACCTGCAAAATTCCTTTACCTTATAATGTAACATAATCACAGGAACGATATTCCACCATATTCACTGATCCTTCCCATACTCAAGGGCAGGGGATTATGGAGTACATGTACATCAGGAAATGGCAGCAATCTTGGGGGCCATCTTAAAATTCTGCCTACCACAGTAGTGAAAAGGGCATGATCCTGGGAGTCAGACAGTCCTCAGTTCAAATCCTGCCCTTGGCATTTACTATCTGTTCAGTAATACCAGCATTCTCATACCTCACCTGTCACATGAGGCTCTCATTGCCTGCTGTGCAGTCTTATTGTGGAGACCTGAGGCAATGCATGTAAAGATCTAGCACAGCGAGTTTTCCATTAGCGGTGGTACCATAATAGGAAGGGAAGATGCTGGTCTTGGCCAAGGAGGGAGGGGGTGGAAGAGTGGAAGAACAATAATGTGGATATGTTATGAGCCTAATTACTGCTGAAAAAAATTTCAAAGGCACTTGGAATATTGAGCAGCATCTGCAAGTCTATGTAAAGAGTGGGAATTCGCAAAGTGATAACTGGGTAGTTTCACATTTATGTTTATGTTTTCAATTAGTTCAGCCTAAACCACAAAATTCAAACAAAGAATATGTGAAATTCTGTCCCAGACCATGAAAACTTTAAGCATTTGATTACAGGGGTAGATAGAATGAAATGATTTTATTTTTGTAATAGAGTTTAATTTTTCCATTTGTAAAAGTAATATATGCAAATTATATAATTTGGGGCCTACGTATAAATATAAAGACAAGTGAAATTAATTGTTTCCTTCCAGTCTTTTCTCCTTGCAAAATTTATGTTATATTATTAGTATCTTTCCAAAATACAATTACATATTCTTCTTATTTATCTTAACATTAGGTCATAGGCAGGTCTCTCCTTTTTGACAACTTTTAAATTAAAACCATTATTTTAGATGGCTGTCCCCTTCAGAAGTTGCAATTTTAGATGAGTTTCTGTGATTATTTGATTAATGTCACTCCTTCCCAGCTAGAGTATAAATTCCATAAAAATAGGAACCAGGTCTCTTTTGCATCATTGTTGTATCCCTAGTACCTAATAGTACTTGGCACATGGCAGATAAACAATAAATATTTGTTGAAAGACTGAAAGGATAAATAAATGACTGTATCTTGTGGATGTGCTATAATTTGCTTTGCACTCTATTCTTGTTAAACACTTTTTTCATTATTATAAATGAAACTGTGAAGCACATGGCATATGAATCATTTTCCATGTGTAAATTGGTTGCTTCTTTTCAGAGTTTGGAATGCAAATTAATCCTCCAGTTCCCAAAATGCAATGTACGAGTACCCACCCATGAATATTATGTCATTACTAGAGGTGTTAAGACATAGGAAAGTGTCTATAAGTTTTTTGATGGAAGGAGATGGTTTCATTGTATTCTCTTGGTTTGCCAATTTTAATATAGGGCATACTGGCTATTGATGGCTAGTGATTAATAATAGGATTTGACAGGTAAAGCCCAAAGTTGGTAATCTGTGAAGATGTTCTGTGTTGCCCTGGTGACCCCCACATGCTTGTGTGGTATCTGGGTGCAGAAAAAGAGATCATTTTATGATGAGACTATAGTAGGCAGAATTCTGAAATTGGACCACAAGATTCCATGATTTATCTCTAGAACCTTTGAATGTAATGAGCTATTACTACCATGATTATGACATGTTATATGGCACAGTTATCTTTAAAATAGGGAGATTATCTGGGTGGACCTGATCTAATATCATGAAATCCTTTAAAAGAGAAAAGTCTTCTTGGGTTGATGGCAGAAGAGGAAGTCAAAAAGATTCAAAGCATAAGGTGCATATGATGTGTTGCTCAGGGCTTAAATATGGAGGGGTCATCTGGATGATGGCCAGAAAGTCATCTGGATGATAGCCAGCAAGGAAATAGGGAACTCAGTCCTACAACCAGAAGGAATTGAATTCTGTCAATACTCTGAATGAGCTTGGAAGCAATTCTGCTCCGGCACCTCTAGATGAGGGCCTAGACTGGCCAATGACATGATTTTAGCTTTATGATATGTTGAAGATGGAACCCCAGTGATGTCATGCTGGACTTGTGACCTGTAGAACTATAAATTAGTAAACAGGCACTTATTTCAATTCTCATTTTGTGGCATTTTGTTAAGATAACTAACTTGTAATAGATAACTAATACAAGTAGTTACTTTAACGTTAAGCCCATGAAGCAGACTCTCAGCAACATAAATTCTTCCAGATATTAGGTCAATCTCAAAATTATTTTTAATCTGATCTCTGTTCTTAATTATTAGAGGGTTGCAATATATTTTACCATTTTGCAGGGAAAATTACTGACTGCTATTTTCCTGAGAAATCTCCAATCATTCAATGTAAAATCTCTTACAATGTCTAAAGGTGCTACATTGAAAATAAAAAGGAAGTGTTTTGGGGATATCTGTTAATAGTGGAATACTGAAGTGGTTGTGCAAATCCCTGGAAGATAACAACCCATCTCCCATGGCTATGGCTGTGGAAAATGGTGGTGGGTTTCCTCCAGACTGATAGATTAGATATACTTAAATACTAAAGGAATAAAACTGGAAATTTTAAAGAGAAATCCTGGCAGCACAAGAATGCTGAAAGAATGAGACCCAGATTTAGAGCATAAAATTTCCAAATCTATGGCTGGCAGTTAACTAAACATGCCTTGGATGGGGGAGACTTCCAGTAGCATGGCAAAAAAGCAGGCAGAAAGTAGAGATAAATCTACTCTTGAAAGATAAATCTATGTGGAGCCATTTCTGTGAGTTCCATGCTTTTCTTAATTGAGTATATTTCCCAACTACGCACATATTGAGAGGTAGAAATGTTAAAGGGTCAAAATACAGAGCCAAAGACTGACAGAGCAGCTAAAAATGCAAGGAATCCTTAGAATCAAGGGTACTACAGAAGGGTGAACTCTATTTCTATTTTGAATAGAAATAGAGTTTCTATTGGTTGAGTGTCAAATTTCATAGGCAAAGAGGTACCCATGGGATTCAGGCTCAAAATGCAGTGGGAGTACATAAGAACAGGAAATAAATAGCTGAATATAGTGGGAGAAGAAGATGTTTGTAGTAACATTCTAGACAAAATAACTTCCTAACAACAAAAACCCAATAATTTTCAGAAGAACATAGCCAAATCCAGCATTGTTACAATGTATTACCTATAGTGCCCAATTTTCAACCAATATTACTAGACATCTATCACTGTGTAACAACTTTCCTCAAAATTTAGTGGCTTAAATAACAACAAAATATTTATTAGCCTATATGGCTAGATCTGGAAGTGGCATGGCTGTATGGTCCTCGCTCAGGGTTTCATAATATTGCTGTCAGCATGTTTGCTGGGTCTGCAGTCATCTGAAGGCATTATGGACTGCAGGATTCACTTCTACGTTTAATTGCTTGGTTTTTGGAATGTATTAGTTTAATCTAATTTCCAGTAACTCAGGTAGTGGAAACAAATCCTGTTCATTGGATAGTCAAGAGTCAGTAGTGAACATCAGAAAGCCTTGGTCCACTTTTTTATAAAACTTTAAATCATGTGTTGTAACTTTAAACAGAGATTAAATTCATGTAAAACAGGTGTGTGTGTGTGTGTGTGTGTGTGTGTGTGTGTGTGTGTGTGTAATCTTCATTGGGATTGTAGAATTTAGTGATGTTTTGGTTTTTAAAGATTTTTTAAACAGTTATTGAATGAATATATACCAACATCTAATCTAGAAATAGATTCTTGAGCCATAGTTTGATTTTATAATTTGAATCCCAATAATTCTGGCAATTAATCCCTGGAGTCTGAGTTTATGATCTCTTTGTTTATTTCAACATATTTTTAAAAAGTTTTTTAAATTATATTTTTACATGTTTATTTATTTTTGAGAGAGAGACAGAGACAGAGACAGAGAGAAAGAGAGAGAAAGCACAAGTAGGGGAGGGACAGAGAGAGAGACACACAGAATGTGAAACAGCCTCCAGGCTCTGCACCATCAGTGCAGAGCCCGATGTGGGGCTTGAACTCACGAATCTTGAGATCATGACCTCAGTTGAACTGACTGAGTCATCCAGGTGCCCCTAATTTTTTTTAACGTTTATTTATTTTTGATAGAGACAGAGCATGAGTGGAGTAGGGTCAGAGAGAGAGGGAGACACAGAATCTGAAGCAGGCTCCAGGCTCTGAGCTTGAACTTATGAACCATGAGATCATGACCTGAGCCAAAGTCACATGCTTAACTGACTGAGCCACCCAGGAGCCCCTATTTCAACGTATTTTGGAGAAGATCTCTGCTATTTATTGTGTGGCTGTATATAATTTCTCTGAGTCTCAGTTTCTACCTGCATAATATTGAGATAATATAGTATGCATTCATGGGATTGATATGAAGTTTCAATGAGGTATCATGTGAAATATCAGTGAGTGTGAAATACCAGCCTGCACAGGGTAATGACTCAACCAAGATTAGTCTCCTTTTTCAGTCTCCAAATCCTTATCATAGCTTTATTCCCCTGGTAGAGGTTTTCCTGTTTCTCAGATGTTACACAGCAATATAAAATAATTTTGGAGAATCACTGATCCCCTTATTCCACACCTAAATTATGTGTCCTTGAAGTTATTCAGAATCCCTCTTCTGGGAAACAAATGATATTAATGGTGGTTGTTATTAAATAGGATAAAGTAGGGAGTATTTATTCATTGGAGTATTTAAAGCAATTCCTAGTAGGAGTTGAAATGACTGTTAACTAAAAATGGTAGTTTTTCCACATTGTACTGTATTTCCCCATGAATGCAGTTTTGGTATTGCATATATAGTCCCTGAAAAATGTTGATGCTATCAGACATAACTGTCTTATTTCTCATCACCAAAGATGGCTGATTTGGATACAGTCAGATTAGTGTCCAACTCTTCACTCCCACTGCCCCTGCACCCCCAAGACTGCTTCCACTCTGTTTGTCTTCTTAATTTCCTGAATCCTGTTGCCTCTTCATTCATTTCCATGACTGAGGTGTGAGTAACTAGATACTTATAAAATACGTACTTATTTCCTATTCTTCAAGGATTACTCTTTTTTTTCCCTCCATGAAAAAAATGTTTTCTTTCTCCACTAATTCTTCTTATTGGCACACACATGTATGCACACATTAAAGCTCTATCCTCTGATCTCCCCCCAAAAATGTAGAAGAAGAAAATAAAGGTCAAGTGCCATGAATGAAGTTGAAATTCATCTAGAAAGACAAGAAATCATGCAATTGGTTCCCTAAAACCAATCCCCTGCCCTGATGATGATGTGAACATGAATAAAGGAAACAAAAAAGTTGTCAGTGCCTCTCTGGTACTCGGAAACTTGTGTAAAGATTCAACCATGAAGCTGAGTCTAGAATTATTTCACAGTTGCCTTCCTCTTGTCTCTTTTCTTATTTCAGTTTTTTGGAAGGACTGATGTGTGGATGTAATTAACTTTTATAATATTAGAATTGTTCTGACCAATTTGTCTTTAAAATGTGATCCTGACTAGCTGGTTGATGACCCAGGGTATCTACAGAATGACATTTAATTCGGAGGACTTTACCAGTGCTTACAATATAACTTCCAGCCATCTATAGGCTCAGAAGGCAACTTTTGTCTCCACAGGAGGAGTGGCAGAATATCAATTACCAACTTGGTAGATAATGATGGAGGAACTTTATATGGAAAGAATTCATGTGTACAAGGGAAACAATTAAGAATGAAGGCGTTGAATTTCAAGAATGAAGAAAGAATTCTAAATATATCATGGCATTAAAAAAATAATAACAATCAACTAACCAACAATTAAAACAGGTATTTAAAAAGGAAAAGGAAAATCTGAATGGCCCTCAGATTTCTTTGTAACATTAGGTGCCACAAGAGAATGAAACAAGGATTACAACAGTTCAATGGAAAAGGTTATACTCCCTTCCCCCCATTCTATCCTTAGTTAAGTTGTCATTTCATTTGAAAGCATGCAAGAATTCTGGACTATATCATTTATGCACATTTAAAAACAACAAAAGTTCTTTAAAAAGAAAGAAAATAAATGAACTAGTCAAGATAAATGAATAGAACAGGAAAAGAACAGCAAAACAAATACAAAGGAGTAAGAATGACTCAACAGAGATTTAGAAGACAATTTTATAAGTTAGAAAACTGAGTATACTTTATATTAAATTCCAAGAGCTTATTTTGTGAAAAACAATAGTATTGACAAAAGATTGTGTAATTTAATTAGATTAAAAAACACATATACACAATTAGCAATGACAAATAGAAGCAAAATAAATAAATTATATAGAAATAGTTTGTAAGATTCTAGGCTATTAAACTTCAAAGTCTCATTAAAATATATGATTTTGTGACAAATTACCAAACTGGCACAAAAGAAAATAGAAGGTATCAATATCAGGAACTCTAAAATAAATCAAGAGATTGTCTGAAGAATGAACCCCAGGAAAGATGTCAGCCTGGATGGTTTCACCAGTGCCTTATGGTCCTTTAAGAGATAAATGATGCTGATATTATTTAAACTTTACAGAACACAGGAAAAGAAGACCCTTGCTGTAATTTTACTTATTTTTTTACATGGGTAGTGTAAGCCTTGCAGCCAAAACTTGAAAGAAATGTCAGAGAATAAAAACAAACAAAAAACTTGAATTCTTTCATACATAAAACAAAGATCTTAAATAATATATTAGAAATACAAATCCAGCAGTATATTCAATGAATAATTCACTATGACTAAGTAGAATTTATTCTAGGGAAGCAAGTATGGCACAACATTAGTAAATCTATTAATATAATTCATGATATTAGTAGGTTAAAGGAGAAAACATTTTCATAGCTGTCAAATATGCATTTGATAACATTTAACATTATGATTTAAGAAACAAAATCTTAGACTTTGGGAACAGATGTATCTGTCTTGAACACAAGTGAGGTTGCGCAATTGATCTCAAGTGAATATTAGTTCCCAGTTTACTAAAGACACACTAGATTAGATGAGATCAGATGAAATAAATCAACAATATCTAATGTCATTCTTACTATTTTGCATAGTTTGGAAATGCTATTTATGCAAATAGAAATGAAAATAAGAGCAAATAAAAGAAGTACAAGGATTGGACAGAACAAAGTCATTATTTATGAGATTTATAATGAGATCTGAATGAAAAACTAATACAATCAACCGAAACCACCTATTGGAAGTAATAAGAGTTCAAAAGATTTCAATAGTTGTTTTTTTTTAAATTTTTTTAACGTTTATTTATTTTTGAGACAGAGAGAGACAGAGCATGAACAGGGGAGGGGCAGAGAGAGAGGGAGACACAGAATCTGAAACGGGCTCCAGGCTCTGAGCTGTTAGCACAGAGCCTGACGCGGGTCTCAAACTCACGACTGTGAGATCATGACCTGAGCCGAAGTTGGACGCTTAACCAACTGAGCCACCCAGGCGCCCCTCGATAATTGTTTTTTAATAACTGTTTTACCATATAACACCTATCATTAACTAGAAAATAAATTGGAAAGCAAATCTCACATATAATAGCACCAAAATGAACAAATTACCTGGGAAAAACTTAACATGTCCTGAAGCCAAAATGGAATTCTACTATGTGGCTGTGTCCACCTTTGGGAAAAGACCAGTTCCAGCTTTGGTTCTTCCCCTTACTAGTGACATGACCAGTAAACCAATCCCAATTTGCATCCTCTTGTGTGAAACTGAGAGAATATCTCATAAGGGTTTTATGAAGGTCAAATGAGACAATGCACCCAAATATGCTTAATAAAATGCTGGCACATAGATTATTATTGAGAAAATGCCAAAACTCTACTGACACATGGTAACAATCCATCCTGGGAAAAGTTTATCATCTGCACAGATACATATGCATAAAGAGTATGCATAAGTATGTTATTCATGCTTTTGTTTTAATCAAGAAAAACCAGAAACTATACATCAAAAACAGAAGATCAATGACATATTATTTTACATATAAATCACATAATATTAAATTCATTTAAAAATATGATATTGTAGTACATCCATTGATAATATGAAGATTGTCACACAATACATCTTAGGACAAGCAAATACAGAATTTATGATCTTATTTTGGTAAAAATTCTATATATAATCAAATGCATTTAACTGTAAAATAAAAAGAACAAAGATACACATTAAAATAATAATAATTCTCTATGGATTTTCAGACTTCGGGCTCTTGGTTTTTGTTTTTATTATCTGGGTTTTCCAATAATTCTATAACAAACATTAATTCCTTATATTAGCAAAAAAAAAAAAAGGTAAGAAACAGATTGCCTGATGGCTTCTCTTGCACACTGAAATCGTTTGTCAAATCCTACAGGCTGACTCCCTCTCTCCTGACAGAGCTTAGGTAAGAGCTTACCTGTCAGTCTGTGTGTGTGTGTGTGTGTGTGTGTGTGTGTGTGCGCGCGCGTGTGTTGTAATCTACGTTCTTTGGTGAATTAAATGCCACCCCTATATGATTGACACATTTCTTTACATATGTCAATATCTTTAGTCAGAAATTGCTCTGACTTGGGAACCAATGTCTCTTTGATGTGATTTGTACATCTCAGCTCTCATCATTCATTTAACAAATATCAAGTGACCATCTAGATATTCTGCTAGGTGCTTGGTATGAGCTGTTTGCTGGGTGTCCTGGAGGGATCCAATAAACAACACCACTCTTTCTCCATGAGGTTTCTGAACCAACTGAGAAATAAGACAAAAGAGAGAGCAGATGGAGAAACAAAACATGTTTGCTAACTTCCTACCAGCGGACAGCTGGTAGTTGGAGTCTGAAGAGCACACATCCTCTCCCACCTCACTGCCTGCCACTGTCTGGGTGGAGAGGAAAGGAGAGTTCACATGTGCATGTGTAGGAGTGTGCAGTAGCTCCTCGCAGTTGAGATCTACAGATAAAAACTTCTCTTTGGAAGACATTTTCTGCTTGTTCTGAATAAGAGCGACGAAGGGGGTGGAGAGAAACCAGGTGTGTGATGCTAACATTTTTTGTTGTTGTTTCTGTTTGTTTGTTTTTCCTGTGGAAGAAAAAAAAACCCAGGAGGTATGGCACCTCTCAGGGAGGTGGTGGTTGTCTAAAACAAAGTGTGCTTCTAGCTTCAAAGTCATTCTGCCCCTCCTAACCAGTATTCTTTTGGGTATCTTCCTGGGATCTCTGGTGAGCAGTGTAGATTATGCCCCTGGAAGTCTCTGAAAGGAGGCAGAAGAGTATATTAATTAAACTAACTCTGAGGCCACTCTATGCATAAGGCTGAATGTTCATTGATTCCCAGTTCTATTTCCCATTCCAAATTATATCTAGCCATATTTTCCAATATGGCTCACCAGAGATGCTACTATAAAATTAAATGACAACATTAAGATATTCCCCATAATAAAATGTCAAGAACATAGACATGCCCCAAATTGAATATAAACACTCTCCCACTATCAAATTCTTGGGGAGAAATTAGTCTAAAAATTAATTGCTTTGCAAGTTCAAGTGCAAAGGAATTAAAGTCAGAAATAAAATTTGGTTGCCCTTGTGAATTAAAAGCCTGATGAAACCAAAGTTCTCCCCCATTTCTTATTTTGCTCACTTTTAGCCAAAGATAGTCTTTTGGGTAGCATTGAGGTTCTTCCAGCAGATTTCACTAGAATGATTATGATCTCTTCAGGAGCTCAGAAGATGAATTAGTCCAGTGCCAAATCTGTGATGAACCTCATTTTTTAAAAGACCCCAAGTTAGTAAGACACTGATGATTACCAGCACTGGTCTCATCCTCACCACATTTAGAAAGCGAGCCTAACAGCAATAATTCCAGGCAAAACTGTTTGTAGAACATAGAACTGTTTGTAGAACATAACTGTGGCATTATTCAAGTCCATGGCAGAGACCCAGTGGTTATTGAGAAGGATAACCATGAATCCCAATTTTCCTGGCAGTCCTCATTTTGCCAAAGTAATGATCAATAGACCACTTCTACTCTCATAATCTCCTTGTTTGGAAAATAAATTATATGACCATCCTATTGGTGAAGGAAATCTAGATTTTATTTATTTTTATTTTTTAAACAATTTTTTATGTTTATTTATATTTGAGAGAGGAAGAGACAGAGTGTGATTGGGGGAGGGGCAGAGAGAGAGACACACACACACACAGAATCTGAAGCAAGCTCCAGGCTCTGTGCTGTCAACAGAGAGCCTGATGAGGGGCTTGCACCCAAAAACCACGAGATCATGACCTGAGCTGAAGTTGGATTGCTCAGCTGACTGAGTCACCCAGGTGCCCCAGGAAATCTAGATTTTAGCTTGATCTGGAAGTCACTCAATTTATGCCAGTAGACTCCAATTTTTGGAGTCTACCACCTGTTAATTAAACTCAACTGGGAGTAAAACCTTCAAGCAGGAGCTTAGTTTGGGTAATGTGCTGCTATCATATTCAAGGGAAGAGATCCACCTACTTTGTGTCCTCTCTCACTTGATTCCATTTAGAAATTTGCCATGGTGGTATAGCCAATACCGTGGGTTCTTTTATTTCCTTTGAAGTATTTTTTCAGTTTTTTAAAGATAATTTTTTAGAGCAGTTTTAGGTTTACCACAAAAATTTATAGGAAATTATATTTCTCTAATGTTTATAAATATTAAGCATCTTTTCATGTGAGTATTTGTTATCCATATACCTGTTAAAATCTCCTGAATTTGGAAAGTTCATTATGTATTTTGGATGCAAATTCTTTTTTTCAGGCATATGGTTTGCAAATCCTTTCTCCTGGTCTGTGGCTTGTTTTTTGTTTATTTTTTAGTTTGTTTTTTCCATTTTCTTAATAGAGGTATTTGAACAGCAGACATTTTTAATTTTGGTGAATGCATTTTTGTGTGCATAGTTCATGATTTTTTGGGGGCCCACCTAATAAACCTTTGCCTATACCAAAGTAACAAAAACCTCTATATTTCTCCTAGATTTTTCTTTTTTCTTTTCTTACTTGTTTTTGGATGTTCAGTTATTCCAGCACCATTTGTTAAAAAGACTATTTTTTCCTTATTGATTTACTTTGTACTTTTGTCAAAATCAATATATGTGTGGGTCTACTTCTGGGCACGCTATTCTGTTACATTGATCTATATATCAATCTGTATGCCAACACCTCACTCTTGTGACTACTATAGCTTTAGAGTAAATATTAAAATCAAGTAGTATGAGTTTTTAAAATTTGTTCATTTTCTTCAACGTAGTTTAGACTTCTAGGTCTTTTGTTTTACTGCATAATTTTAGAATATTTTTGTCTTTTTTCCTTTTGTTCATTTTCCAAATTCCCTGTTCAACATTCCAGAAATTAGAGTTTGAACTCATCTCCTTCTGCAAGACCAGAAAGGACTGGTATTCTGATTTGTTACCTGTAGGAGAGTAATTGTGAGCACATGCTCTGCATAGATAGGCAGGTGCCCAAGAAAGAAAAAGAGAGAGAGGAAGGGTTGGTGTGTAAGTCAAATGGACTTCTAAAACCAAATCCTAGAACTAGGCAGATTTTCACCTGAGTGTTGGGTCAGACAGGCCTCCCTCCACTCCCAGAGCAGAGAGGAATGTATCTTATTCCAAAGAGACAGAAAGAACCTCAGCTATGCATGTTTTTGCCATTTCCCTCAAACTCACTAATCACTCATCATTAGTGGGATGAAGAATGAAGAATGAAGAATGGGTGAAGGGTTGAAGAGAGAGAAGGAAAGTATGATAATGTACCTGCTGCTACATGGAAGCTATATTCTCCCCACCAACACTGAATCCATTAACAATGAGTGGAGCCTTATTTTCTATTTCCATGTACATGGGGAAACAAACAGTGTCTTTATGTATCTCGTGAAATAAAGACTCCTGTATGTTGGGGGAGAAGAAGTGTCCTTTTAGAAACAAGTGAAGTTAGTCATGGTTTGTAGAAGATAATTTCAGATAATTTTATTTTATCTGAATTCAGGTGACATCTTCATCAGTTATTGCCACAGAGAAGGACCCTCAAAATATTTAAGGAGTGTTGTTTTTGTTTTAAATAAGCCTTAACTATAAGATACTGAGATTGATTTTGGAAAAAAATACACCAACTTCTACTTACAAAAGTAGTCATGGGGTAGGTTTATCCTCTTAACCTAAATCAGTTTCATTTCTCAAAACACAACTTCTCCCCCAAAATATCTTCCCCAGTTATTTCTGGTTTTTGATGGATGCCTGGTATGTTTCTGCCTCTGCCCCACTGAAGCTTTACCATGGAGCTGTAGCTGAATTCCTCTGTGCAGATGCCAAGACCTGAGTTAAGCCACATGAGTGCCACATAGCTGGTCCTTACAGTGATACATTGTCCACAGGATAAAGACAATGCTTGCCCCGAACTTTGTCTTCCTGGCCCTGAAGAAGCCTTTCCCTTGTAGGTTTCCTGAAGTTTTTATGAAAGTCATTCTTTCAATTCCAGAAGCTACCTGTCTTTTATGAAAGTTCCCACAAACTTCTTTCTTCTGTCAGTTCTACCCTGTTCACCTCAACAAAATCCCCAATAACCCTGAAGAACTCAGAGACCACCAGTTTCTAAAAAGACTTTAGGCTTCAGTGAGATACTCTTCAGAGTTAATTTCTCTTGTCATCCCACTCTCAAAATAGGAAGCAACCAATGAGATTTAAGTGTGTTTATTTGTTTACAACTTCTTCGTCTACAGCAACTCACTTTCACTAAGGGTATTATCTCAACAAGGCATTTGTGTTAATCCTCATCATGAATTGAAATGAAAGACCATTTCTTGTTCTTATGTTTAGAAGTAGCCCATGGGTATAGCTGCTTGCCAGAAAGCCCTGAAAAGCCTCATGTCTGTTGATGTAGTTTTTGCCTTCAACTTCTTTTTGAAACATGAGAAATTTGGGGGAACTCTGATACAGGAATGAAAAAGAATAGATAACATTTTGGGAGGTGTTTTCTAGAGACTGAGAAACAGCAGCCTACATTTGGTGCTTACCAAGTGCCAGGCAATGAGCTAAGCTCTTTATACTTAATTTCTCTTTTCCTGTTTTATTTTTCTCCATAGAATTTATTGCTTTCTCAAGTAATACTGTAAAAGTTTTTTCATTCATTTTGTTTGTTGTCCTCCCCTACTAGAGGATAATCTCAATAAGGGCAGTTTATTGTCTTTTTAATTTTCTGCTCTATCCCTAGTTTCTAGATCATGGGAGTCACTGAAAAGTTACCTCAATAAGTGTCTCATGCAACGCAGTAGGTACGATGATTACATGTATGTTACACATAAGAAAATAGAGGTTTAGGCAGTTCATGTACCTTGAACAAAGCCATATACTTAGAAAATAGTAGCATCAAGAATCAAAGTCAGGTTCAGTTACTGAATTCATGGTTGAACCACTTGTCTACACTACCTCTCATCTCTCTCAATCCTGACAATGATAACTCTGTGAGACAGATACTACCCTTATTTTATAGATGAGAAAGTTGAATCCCAGAGAGGTAAAGAAATTCGGATTGGGTCACATAGCTGATATATAGGGAAGATAGGTATTGAACTCAGGTAATTATGACTCTAAAGCCCATGTACTTTTCCCCATGAAGCATTGGTGGGAGGCTTTAAAAATTAGTGTGGTTATACATTTCAGGTTCAGGGTATGATGTTGTTGAGAATAATAAACACTCATTGTGGCAGCAAACAGAAGCTAACCATAGTTCAAGTCAGGGGTATGGGATCCTCATGTTTTATGACTCAGAATCTAGATTTCCTAGGGGTTTAACTCTTGCCACATGGTGTCTCAGGGAATAGGAAGGCTGTAAGCCCTATTTGTGTGCTCACCACTCCTTGTGGCAGAAATATATCTTTCCCTTCCCAGCTAGCGCCACTAACGACAGATTTGTTTGCTGTCCATTTACTAGGATAAGTCACCGATCTGAGTCCAGCTGGGAAGCTGTACATTAACCAGCAAGAGTTGTGAAGGGTGCTGTAAAAATGATGAGGGAAGTTACTGAAGGCCCTCTCCAGGCCCGGAAGCTACTAAGGATGCAATGCTCTGTATTCTGTTTTTGTACTATTGTAGGCATGGGAAGATAAATATCAAGTACCTCTGAAATCCACCTGTCCAGATTTCAGCAGACACAAGCTCTTTAGGGAATATGGTGCTTAAGAAGTTAATAATGTTTAGAAATTCCAGAGCTTGTCAGAATAACAAATGCAGCCAATAAACATTCTAATTAGTTAACCTGGAGAAAAATCTTTGCCACTGTAGAGTGGACATTTTCATATTATCCTGAATGTAAATATTACCTTATCATAGACTGCTGTTTAAATGTTACTCTATATCTTTTCTTGGGTTCAGACACTGCTATTGACTATGCAAAAAGCAGCAGAAAAAGACTTAATAAAAAGTGACAGCAGGCAGCCTCCCTGCCGGCAGAGATTAAGTGCTTAGCTCTTGGCATTTCAATTACCTAAAACTAATGGAATAAATATTTTACAATATTATTGCCTTTTGGGGGGTAAAGCACTCAAAGGGAAAAATATACATGAAATGGGATTTTGTTCTTTTCTTAATGAAATAATTGAAAATGGATTTAGTATCTGAATGTGATCATTAAGAAAATAAAGATACTAGAACCAGTATCAGCGTGAAGAGATCAGGACATAATTTCTTGTATGCATGGCCTTCGCCACTGTCATTTTGCCTCCAACATAACTTTAAAATAATGCCCTCTAACTATATCCATAAAACCATTTTAGCTGAGCTCAGATGATTTTATGATGGAATAAATTTATTAGGGTAAATTTTTTTTTTATTTTAAGCATGAGGCTAGTCAAAAATTTCCATCTTCAGAGAATATTGCATTTTGGGTGTCATGGGGTTGAGGGACGATTAAGTTTACTCTGATTTGGCTCTCAGTGACCCTGCTTTTGTGCTCTTCCTTGTCCCCTGGCTCATTTAAGGCAGGAAACAAAAATAAGCAACAGTTGCCTGGAGAATGTGCTTTCTCAATGAAATGATACTGCTTTATTGCCTAGTGCAGGGGCTTCCGTGCAAAGATAATAATGGATCTTCCCCACTGATGTGAAATATAGGGCCCAAGATAAATCACACATTGCTAATTGCAATGTTTGATGTTTTTGGAGATAGGGAAATGGCCTATTTTTCCTTTAGATATGTCATTATTTTCACTAAAGTCAATAAAATAATGTCAAATCTGAATTTGCAAATGGGGAGCATATTCCATAATGTCACATTATATCTGATAAAGTCCATTAGTTTATAACAATTGTTTATAGAATTTATCACTAGTGTGTGTGTGTGTTTGTGTGTATGTGTAAGTAGGAAAGCTTTATGATGGAACTAAAAATTCAGAAATACCCATTATCTTTTAATAGGCCTCTCCCTATTCTGTTGACATGTCCTATGCTCATGGCAGTTTCTGGAGACATCCTGACAGAGGCATGGATTTTACATATTTTTTGTATTTGTTATATAAGTGATAACAGCAGATAATTTGGTTATTGAAATTATAGCTGTATATGTGGCAAAATATCACTTCAAAAGAAGGCTCTTAATATTTTGTCTATTCTTTTTTAACTGAGGATTTGGTATACTGGCCAATATACATGGGATATTTATCTTTGACATTAATGATCTGAAAAGATTATTTGAGCACTTAGGGAAAAATGTATACTTGAAGAAATAAAAGAACTTGTTGGATGCTGAAAAACAGCAAAAATATTTTTGCTGAAGGATATAATAAATTTTGCAAATTAATATAAAGTAAATTATTACATAATTTTTTTTAAATTTTTTTTAACATTTATTTTTGAGACAGAGACAGAGCATGAATGGGGGAGGGGCAGAGAGAGAGGGAGACACAGAATCGGAAGCAGGCTCCAGGCTCCGAGCCATCAGCCCAGAGCCCGACGCGGGGCTCGAACTCACGGACCGCGAGATCATGACCCGAGCCGAAGTCGGACGCTCAACCGACTGAGCCACCCAGGCGCCCCAATTACATAATTTTTATCCTACAGACTAAAAACAAAAAATCCAGTTGTGGCCCACTTAGATTAAGGAATCACTTAAAATCTGTACAAAAATCCAAACTTTAATGACCTAGAAATATAATCCATCAGCATGTCTGTTGAATTGGTTTTCTCAGTCTGTCCACTTCTCTGCAACTTGACTTCTATTAATCTAACCCAAATCACCATTATCTCTCTCTTAAAGTCACTGCAAGAAATAATCTTGGCTAGTGTTCTTCTAGCATCATTTCTCAACTCAGCAGCCAAAGTGATCAATTAAAGATGTAAATCCAATCCTTTCATTCCCCTGCTCAGACTTTCCACTGGCTTTTCATTACCCAGAAAAGTTAAATCCAACCCCTTATTATCCTAACAAGTCCTGCTACCTGTGGTGCTATCCCCACCACCTTGAGCCCCACCACTCTCCAGCGTGTTCTCTTCAACACTCCTGGTCACCTTGCTTCCTCTACCTGGAAAGCTCCTTCTCTAGACCTTGGAAGGTCGTGTTCCCTCACTTCCCTGTATTCTCAGTTCAAGTTCCATCTCCCCTCAGAGATCTCCTGGACATACACTGTCTTAGCACATTTCTTTGCAGAAACTTTCAGTATCTGATATTTTATTAATCAATTAATTTGTTGTCTTACTTCTCACTACATGTAATCCCTGCAAAAGCAGGGCCTTACCCATCTTATTCACCAGTCTCTCCTCAGTTCCTAGAATAGTGCCTGGTACTCTGTGTGTTCTCAATGCATATTTTTGAATGAGAGAATGAATGGCCTTAAATATATTCCCGGAAACTTGAGGATTTTTTCTCCACCTGAGTACAATACAACCTGGTCATAACTCAAATCACTAGAATATATACTCTCTTCTCTAATATGTTGATTTGAATTCTTAACTGGGAAACACTTTTATCCAATTGAGAGTGGCTAACTATAAAATAAAAAGGGGTGATATGAAAACTTTTGTGATATTAAATTCAGTAACATTTGTTTATTTTTGGTGAAATGATGACTGAGAGTTATTCTCAATGTGTTGTGGATTTCCCATGGCAACAATTACCCTGTGAACATGATACCCCTGATGTGTTTTGATTTTGAAGCTTCACATTGGGAGTCATGATCATCTATTGGATTCAGGGTTTATTATCCCACATTATTTGGTAGACTGATAGGATCAAAATTGTGGCCAAGATTCCATCCGCACACCACCCAAGGTTCAACCCCATCCTACATGCAATAGGCTACCTCCAATAGCCTATTAGTTTTTTTCTTGTCCATATTGATAACTTAGGAACTTAGGCTTTGAGATAGCTGCCTGTTCTTTCTTTCATTTTTTTTTTTCAAGGTTGAGGCCATCTTTCTAGGACCTTTTTCATACTCTTTGACCAACATTCAAGTTACACCCATTTATTTCCAAAAATTTCCCTCATATGTGTTTCCACACCTGGGACAGTTGGTGGCTTTTACAACTGATGTTTCTCATTTAGTACTGAGGATGTTGGTTGGAGTGCCCTAAAATACTGAGTGTCTTGGTTCTTAGAAGTTCTAGGAACTCTGTTATATAAGGCAGAAGCACAGATTCTTTGTGAAGAATGAATGACAAATGAAGTAAATAAAAGAAATCTAATATAAGTTCTGGGAAAGGTCTATATTTATATCATCACATTGATGGGTTTATACCAACTGGATTTATTGGGACCTAAACTTATTCTTTAAGATTTCCCCTCAAATTCAGTGAGTGAAAAATTCTCCATCTCTGAATGGTGTTGTTTACATGGTCATTTGGACCTGTGATTTCAGTTGGGTGTCCTCTATATAAATTCATGTCAATAGCATTCCACTATGCTGGGTTCATTTCATATCCCTGAGTCTCATAGGATTTATAAAATCTCTTGAATATTTCTAAGAGATTCACTGACATTAAATCATATTTATACTATTGGTAACCAAACCATATGGTACAGAAAAGTAATGAACTGACAGATAGATGAAACAAAACACAGATTCTAGAAAAGATCCCAAGAATATTTGGGAATTTAGCTTTTAAGGAGTGGAGAAAAGGTGGATTATTCAATAAATAATTATTTAATAATTTATGTTGAAATAAGTGGCTAAGCATTGAAAAAGCTGAGACCTTAAAATAGTTCTAGATGAATCAATAACTTAAATGTAAAAATCACAACGTATAAATACTAGATGAAAATATGGATATTTTGGTTATTTTGAGGCTGAAGAAGGGCTTTTAAAATATAAACCACAAAAGACAAAGATGAAAGATTTGACTACTTAGATGATAAACTTTCATATGGAAAAAATCTCATGAAACAAAGTTTGAAGAATGAAAAAATGGGGAAAGTATTTGCAATGTGGATCAGGATTAATTTCTATAAAATATTAAAAAACCACAATTCTTATAAAGCATTAAGAAAAAGATTACTATCTTCCTAGAAAAAAGTGTATAAAGGACAAACAGGTAATTTACAACAGGATAAATAAAATGGCCAATAAATACAGAAAATATGTTTACTATTCCGGATAGTCTATAAAAACAACAATAGCTTCCCCCCACCATGTGTTAGATTTGCATATAAAAAAGATTGATAACACAACATGAAGATAGAATACAGAGAAATGGACACTCTCATACACTGTTAGTAGAGTACAAATTAGTACAATATTTCTCAGGGGCTGTTTGTCAGAAGGCACCAAAAGAGAAAATTTGAAGCCTTTATGAAACAGGAATGGTTGTAAGAAAATAATGAGCCAAATGTCAAAAGATAAATGTTTAATAATGATCATTATAGCACTGCTTATAATAGTATCAAAGAAAATACGAAGTTTCAACTTCAGTGTCCATGAATAAAGAAACAATTAAATTAGATGTAGTACATATGTTTATTGAAGAATAGTACACAGCTATTAATAAGGATATCAGGTGACAGTAAATAACATAGAATAATAGCCATATAACATTGAATGAAAAAGTTAGCTGCCTGATGACATGTATGATATGATACCATTTATTTAAAAGTATGAAAATACACATATGTGTGACCAATATGACACATTTTATGAGCTTATGGTTCAAAATAAGATGTTACATTTCCTTATAAATTCTCAAATTAAAAGGTCCAAGTCTCCAGTTGGCCTCTAACCAGGAGGCCTTGTCCTCTTGCTAGGGTTTCCTTTCCCTTGATGGCCTCAGGAAGTTACCAAGGTGCGTCTCACCCACAGGGTCAGTTACAAGACTATTTCTGATTTATAGCCATGTTCCTTTGAGGCTGAAGATGCCCGCAAATATAACTAAAAACTGATTCCTTTGTGATTTAAGTTTATTTATTTTGAGAGAGAGAAAGAGATTACTAGTGCATACATGCAAGTAGAGAAGGGGAGAGAAAGAGGGAGAGAGAGAGAGAACCCCAAGTAGGCTACATGCTATTAGTGCAGAGCCTGACTTGGGGCTTGATCTCACAAGCTGTGAGCTGAGCTGAGATCAAAAGTCTGACACTTAATGACTGAGCCACCCAAGTACCCTAAAACTGAATCCTTTGGATATGGCCACCAGTTATGAAGCCAAAGACTTGGGGGTTGGAGCTTTTTTCTGGATGGTTGACATTGTCAGATCCACAGCTAAAAAACATCATAATTCCATTCAAGTCTGATGTGACCAAGACTGAATCTCTAGCTCCAGTCACTTCTCCTGGCCCTAGAGCAAATTCTTTCAAGGAAGCACAAGTGAACCTCTGGGTAAGTAAAAGAGGAATATTACCACTTATTCAGCTTTGGACAGCTTCTCAACCTGAGCCCCCACAGCCACTTGTAGAGCAAGCCAGGTGTGGTGGGTTCTAGTGTCTACCAGTTGCTAGCCCAATCCTTGGTGCCTGAAAGCACCAGGTCTTGTTTTTGTCTATCCCCACAGGGATTTCTTTACAGTGGTCTTGTTGACCAGACTGGATCAACCCAATAGGTTTCTGTATCTTTCAATCTTAATGAAAAGTGTCAAGCTTTGAAATTTTGCCTCCAGAAAGCTCTATTTATAGCATTTTTCTTCACATATCTCAATAGTGATCAAACTATGGGTACTAGTAGTATGTTTGGCAAAGAAAAATTATAACTAAAGTTTTGATTGACACCTATACCCTCCAATGGGAGAGAGAGGGCGTTGGGGACAGAGTGAGAAAGAAAGAGTTATTTAGAGATACATTTTCACCCAAAATTCTATTGTATTTTTTCTAGGTGATAAGATTTCCATTGGTTTTTTGTAGTATTTCCCCTTCAGTTTAGTTTAAAAAATGATCATGTATAACATTTAAAAAATAAAGATAAACTATATGCAATTTCTCAAACCTCTTCATGCAAATTCTTTCTACCAGAGCTTAGGCAGTCACTCAATGTTTCTAGGCTTCGCATATATGAAGTGGAAGGGTATGATTATTTGTCTATAGTTCAAAAAATGTCCCATTTCCCTAAGAGAAATAATTCACAACAGTACCAATATGGCAGGACGTTCAGAAATGGACCATATTTTGAAGTGTTCACTTTACAGAGGAGGGGACAGAGCTCCAGAGAAGGTGAGCAGCTTCCTTAAGGTAATACAAGTTACCAGGTTAGAATTAGGACCACACCCAAGTCTTCTGGCACCCCCAGAAGGTGACACTGCATTCCATCTTTCTCTGTGCCTATGTATTTTTCACTTTAAAAATAAGTAGTTTACAAGATCGTCTTCAAGGTCTATCTCTGCTTTAAAAGTCAATGACCCTTGAAAAATTTAATGATCTAGAAGACGCATGAGACAACCTGGAATATGTTGGCATCGCTAGTTCTTATTGACTTAAATGATCACATTTAGTCTGACCTACTTCAGAATAAGATCTTTTGTTTAGCAGTTACAGAGATCTATTTCTTTTTTTTCTAGTTAAAACACATTGGAAAAAAATGAGGCCAGCCCCTCACTATTCAAGGGAGCTCTTATTTCCCTCTATTGCCTATTAGACTGAGGAAGGTTGTAGGATTTTCCATTGCTATCACTTAGGATATATTTGTAGAGCATATTTTACCTAGATTGCTTCAACAAACTCTTCAACCCTCCCAGCAGTCATAGCTTATTCTGATCTTTTGCTTGACTTGTTCTATTCTACCCTCCCTACCTGAGACCACATGCAACTGAGATGGCTTGATATATCTGGCCACTCTTTATTGGTTTCACCCAGATGCTCTCCAGGGAATTCTTTTCACAGTGATCTGTTGGGGGCATTCTTTTGGTCTGTAGATTTCAACTGAAGTCATTCAAACTCGGTTTCATCTTAATAGTGGATTTCTCTCAAACATGCACATCATTATAATACTAATATCATCCAAACTTTTCAAAAATGAAAGCTTTCAAAAATCACAGTGTTAGGATTGGAGATTGGAGGGCAGTGCTCAGGAGGAAACACATGGTGTGGCTGGGACAGTTGGTCACCCTATCAGAACTCAGATGTAGTGAAATTCGGATACCAATCCTATGTTCTACCCTCCTCCATCATTCTCTCCTCCCTCTCTCCCTTCTTCCTTCCCTTTTTTACTAATTTAAAAAATTCAAACTGTATGAGAATAACAGGAATAAATGTGAAATCAAACTTCAGAGGGTCCTCCATACTCCTTTCTTCGGTTGTAGCCACTAACGTTTTGATATGTATCTTAGCAACCAATTTCCTATTTATGTCATCTATATATACGTATAAATGTATATAGAGGTTTTCCTTTTTGTATTAAAGTAAATTGTGATACACGTAGAATTCTATGACTTTTTTTTTCATTTAATAAGCCCTAGATTTTTTGGTAACTAGATATAGATATACTTCATTCTTTTTAATCCATCCATAATGCAGGTATACTATATTTAGCCATTTCCCTAATAATGGATATGCAGTCTTTTTTCAGTTTCCTTTATAAAAAATAATGCTACAGTAATTTCCATTAAGCACATATGCAAGTCCTTCCTTACAATTGTGCTGGGTCAAGTTTATGTGCCTCATCAGGTTTGCTTGGCTATAGTTTTCAGCTGGACGCTGTTCAGTGACCTTCTAGCTAGCTTGGCACTAACTGTATTCTTACACATCAGTGCCAAACAGGGGATATTATGGACGTGATGGATAATTACTCTCCCTTTTTCCACTTGATGGATTGTTGCCAGGTACAGTGCTTTCACATGCCCTCTCGGGAGATGTGTGGTGTGACTGAGCAACCAGCCTTTTTGGTAAGGCTGTGCTGTGGCCAAATTCATAATATATCACTCTTTATTTGCTTTCCTCCCTTCCTCATCTCATTTCCTTTATTCCCTATTCAAGCTTCCTTGAGATTGTACCCCTGATAAATCAGTATATGTATATTTTGCCTCAGGCTTTTCTTCTAGAAAACTTGGGTTTAAAAATATATATATTGTAAAAAAATAGAATTACTGGGCCAAAGGTATGTGGATTTGTGCTCATTTCATTACACCACCCTACTTTAAATTAAAAAAAAAATGCTTATTTATTATTTTTGAAAGAGAGAGTGTGGTCTGGGTAGGTGCAGAGAGAGAGGGAGACACAGAATCTAAAGCAGGCTCCAGTCTCTGAGCTGTCAGCACAAACCCTGATTCAGGGCTTGAACTCATGAGCTATGATACCATGACCTGAGCCGAAGTCAGACTCTTAACTGACTGAGCCACCCAGGTGCCCCTATACCACCCTACTTTATAATCAGATATATCAATAACAAGTATACAAGTGTTTTTGTTTTCATTTTTCATTAATTCATAAGATTTCCATCATAAAAAGAATTATATTATTGTTACATATTGTGAAATAGTATATTATTACTTTTTTGAGCATTCGGTGGTGATAAAGAAATTCTCTTTGCATCTTCAGGTATAATGTTACATGGAATCCTTAATTTTGTAGCTAAATAAAAACAAAGTTTGAATTAGTTCTTTATTCTTCTCTGAATTACACCATAGAACATTTACTGCTCCCCAAAGAAGCCATCTTTCAGAAAATATGAAGTACCTTAAAAGAACATCATGAGGATGCTCTGTGTCATATTCCTGTTGCTCGAAAGATATTTGGTAGTGTACACTTTCATAAACTGGTGATGGAAAGAGAACTTGGTTAGTCTTTGCCCAAGTTTTAGTACACTGTGCACTGATAAGAAGGATGTTTTTCATCTTACTTAGTGTCCCAGAGTGGAGTGGGTATAAGCAAGGGTATAAGCAAGTGGTTAGAATCTGGAATATCTAGAATCTCTCAAAACCTGGACATCTGAGGCTGATCTCTGGCTTGCCAACTCACCATTGTGTTCTTAGTACCATCTCCAGCAATTCTGATTGAAATCCACATTTGTATTGATGGGTATTGAGGAGGGCACCTTTTGGGATGAGCACTGCGTGTTGTATGGAAACCAATTTGACAATAAATTTCATATATTGGAAAAAAAAAGAAATCCACATTTATAGCTTCTGGCAACTTCCTGGCAACAAGGAGTATGGTGCTTACTCCACCAAATCGTTTACGTGGTCTCGAAGGGGCTAGCAGTCCCTCTATGAGTATATTTTCAAATAAGCATATATGATTCAGAATATTTCACTTTCTGTGTGAATTTTGGGAGCATCAGATAATCCTTAAGTTAGGGACCTGGATCTAGAGTATGATAGGCTGGGTCAGACACATTCCTCATACACTCATCCTGTATCATTGTTTGCCATTCCTATGGAGATCGGTTCATAAGGAAAATTTCTATTGTACCATAAAGGCCAATTTTATAACTTCTCTTCCATTCCCTCTATCGCTGCTCTTTGGAGTTGGCCTCACAGTTGGGACTCTGAAACTTAGCTGGGCAGGGGCTGGAAGGAAGAGCCTGGATATCCGGGAGTGTCTCCAAGGGATGCTTATTTAGATGAGGAGAGTGGACATTACATTAGATGAATAAATGGAAATTATATTGGATTTCCATAGTTGCTTAAACTGGGAAAATTGATTATGTGCTGCTTTGGTTGATTCTCGAAACCAGTGCACTCAGCCAACTATGAGTGGGAGATCTCAACACAGATGTGGGAGGAAGGGAAATTTTTAATGGAGTGTAAATATGTCAAGAATGCTTATAGTTGCCAGCAAGCCAGATACACCTGTGTTGGCTTAGAATGAGGTCTGCATGGATTTGCAAAATGGGAAGGAACCTCATTTGAATTCTAACCAGACTTAAAGACTCTGAGGAAGCCAGGCCAATTTTATCCTATAATTGGGAAAACTAGGGCTCTCTTCAGCAGTTACCGATGAAGCACACTGCTTGCATTGCTTTATTGAGAAAACAGGAGCATTTATCTAACTGCTATCATCCTGGAAACTGTGTCTTGCATCCAGAGAGTTGTCACTTCTCAAATTGCAGTTCTTGCTGGTGACTTAGCCAGCCAGGTCATATAGCAAAGGAGAAAAACTAAAAGAGCAAAGTATGCTTTCCATGATTCAGCATTCTCTCTGACCACTTCTTGTTTCTGAAATAAACAGAAACTTTATAGTAAAATCTGAAGAAAATGCCTTTATTTTTTCTCAAAATAATTCATGTACCTGGTTACAGAAAATAGAATGGAATGGAAGGGCTTATAATGGAAAACAACATTTTTCACTGAGGTATTAGCATTTGTGACTATTCTGGAATAATTATATATGATGTATAACTTGAATGTATGTATTTTTGGCATTCGATTTTAGGGAATGTGATACATTAAAGATGACTGACACTGGTATAGGGGTCTATATCTATACATCTTTCTTTTAAATCTGGGTGGGTTCTATGACTGCTCTGAAGAAGTAAATATGGTAGAAATTGTTCTGTACTGGTTTTAGGGCCCACATCATAAGAGATTATAATCTTATATTTCCTGTATTTTAGCATAATTTTCTTGGAACTCAGTTTTCATACTGTGAGAAAACTCAATCATTCCAGTGCAGACACCCACGTAGAAAAGAACTAAGGCCCCCAATGGGTGGTTCTAGATGAACTTCCAGCTAGCATTGACTTGCCATGGTGTGAATGAACTACCTTGGATGTGAATACTTTACCTGCACATGAACTGCCCCAGCTAATAACATGTGGAGAGAAAGAATTGCCTAGCCACAAAATTGGGAGATATAAGAGAGAGTGGCTTTTTCGAGCCATTGGATTTGGGGTAATTTGTTTTGCAGCAGTAGATGGCCAGAACAGGAGTCTTGGTATAGTAGAAAAGTACAGATCTCAGGGACTTAGAGATTTGGTTTCAAATTCTCACTTCAACATTTAATAGGTTTGTGATTTGGCAATAGCTATTAAGCACCTCTCAGCCTTTGTTTCCTTATCTGTAAAATGGCAATAATAATATATCTTTTAGAGACCATGCTGAGAATCAGAGATAAAATATGTAAAGCGGCTATAAAATTTCCTAGAAAATGATAATAACTCAACATAGAAGCAATTATCTGTTATTCATCAAATAGTTAATCCACTTCTTTGTACCTTCTTTTGCTTAAGCAGTTCTTCCAGATCAGGATATAGCTAAAGGGAATATAATTTTTGAAAATCAATTTGGCAGTCTGATTAAAAGCTTTAAAGTGTTTATATATTTTTCATTAAGTAGTTCCAATTTATGACCCTATTCTAAGGAAATATTCCTAAATACTGGCTATAATATATCCATCTATAAAGTAAGATGCTTATGTAATTTTCTGATCTCTGCACAGCACTTAAAGAAATTAATCCAGAGTATACTTTTTTTTTTTCAAGGAAGTTTCTGGACTGGAATGGCTGAACATCTCTCCTCAGGGTAACACCATCCCCAACATACTCATTTAGAAAATGTCAATAACTATTAGGAAAGTTAAAAACATATAAAATATTTTAGTAAGAAGTGTAGCACAGATCCTGGAAAGCCTGCTTGGAGGAGGTAGAGTTCAAGGTGAGTCATGCAGCTTAAGAAGCTGCTTAAAAGAAGCTTTTAAGAAGTGCCTCTCATTCAACAAATATTTATTGAATACCAATAAAGTGCTAGATTGTGGGTAAAATCTTAGGTGAACAGATGAAACCAGAGCTTCTGCCCTTTCCTGGAGAATCTGGTGAGTGGCCATTTTGGGTATTCAACCCTGGTTCTCATAATTTCTATAAATGTCTTCACCTTGATGTCTGCCTTGTCACAGTCTTTCTACTCAGAATAATCTCTCAATTTTTCCAGTCAAAGCATTCTGCATGACTCAGCATGAACTCTACCTCCTGCAAACAGTCTTTCTAGGATCTGTGCTATGCACTTTCTAGTTCATATGTGTTCCCATAGTGCTGACTTCTTGCAGTACTCAATGTCTATGCATCTATGGCTTGTCTATGTGGTTAGGTAACTTTTTAAATGTCTGTGTGTTATTTTCACTAGATTGAAAATTCTTTTTTTTTTTTAGATTGAAAATTCTTCATCTCTGCATCTTGAACATAATGTTTATGTACATATGAAATATCTAGGTTTCTTAAAATACAGATTCTGATTCAGTAAGTTTGGGATGAAATCCTAGATACTTCATAGGTAACAAGCTTTCAGGTGATAGTCTTTGCTATTGGACCTCAGACCACACTTTGGGTAACAAGTAGCAGAGTTGTAGAGAGTAGTTACCATCGTATTGCTGTTTCTCTAGCACTTTGAACAGTGCCTTGGATATTAATACATCAAAGGTATTAAATAAATATGTATGGTTGTGTAGGATTAAGGGAAAGAATACGGACCTTGGAATATTACTGATCTAGGTTACCATATCAGTTCCACTACTCAATACTCTGAACAACCATGGGCATTGTACTTATTTATAAAACAACATTTCAGGGTTTTTGTAAAGTCAAAATTAAATTATGCATTTTAAAGCACTTGGAATAATAATAGTGTATAGCAAGGAACTGATGAAAGATAGTTCCTCTTAATGGTGATGGAGGACATTTGACCTTTTCTAGGCTTAAAGAGATTTTTTCAGTGGTCTTTTTCCTGGTATTGTACCAAAAGAAATATCTTAAGCATAAAGAAGACACTAACATAAGTTTTGGTGTGATTTTTAAAGATTGTTGCATGTCTGTTTATCAGTGCTGACGTATATCCTAAGAGATACAGGGAAATAAATCATGTAAAGTGAAAATGTGCCAGGTGGGCTACCACATGTTGCTTCTAGTCCCTCACAATGTCAAGCTGCCTCAAAGACAATCAGACCCGATCAGTAATACCAAAAGAGACAGCAACGTCACTGTCAGTTCCTGTTACACAGGTTTCTACACAGTCTGCTTGGTACAGATAATATCTAGGTATTCTCCACATGAAGCCCTGGCAAAGGCTCTCAATAGGATGACTCAGAGGGTGAACATGAGGAGGGTTGGCATGAAGCATTCAGTGCTCAACTAATTGCATTGGAAAAGGAATTGCATGCTGAAGAATTCCCTATGCTATGCTTCCTGAGTCAGCTTCCCTTATCCACTGGCAGAGGAAATGGTTGCAATGTTTCTCAGATTCTTAGTTTGTATTTCTTTTTTTTTAAATGTTTATTTATTTATTTTTGAGACACAGAGAGAATAGGATCAGAGAGTGAGGGAGAGAGATAATCCGAAGCAGGTTCAGCACTGTCAGCGCAGAGCCTGATTCAAGACTTGAACCCAAGAACTGTGAGATCATGACCTGAGATGAAATCTAGAGTTGGACACTTAGCCGACTGAGCCACCCAGGTGTCCCTCTTAGTTTGTATTTCAAGTGAGAAAGTCATTTGTGTTTCTTGCATGAACTGCATTTCAGAGCAGGAAAATAATTGGTAAAGGAGAGTTGTTTATTTATTTTTTTAAAAGAATCCTAGGTGAAAAATGAGAAGAAATGATAGAAATAGAAAACCACATTTACAAACCTTAATGGATCTAGATGGTGGACATCAAAAGTTGCTAAAACCATTAGATAAGAAACATTAGATGAAAAACTTTATAATAGATGGATCAGGCTGTCATGACCTGAGTCCACTAATTAAATCTTTGCATCACTAAGAGGGGCAAACAGAACATTACCTTTATTTTGGTGTAAGGCGATAGGAAGTATACAGAAACATTATTTAATATTGTTAACAAAAGAAATAAGCCATATCTGTTCCAGCCTCTAGGTCTAACTCCCAGTTTAGAGAAAATATGGAGAATATAGGCCATGTTAAATTACATAACAAGAATTTAATCAGCCAAATACAGGTATTCTATAAGACAAATGATTTAGTTTTTTTCAAAAACAAAATAGCACAAGAGAGAGAATTGTTATATATTAAGAGAGACTTATGGTACATATACTCTAAAAGCAATGTGTAGACATTGTTTGGATCCTTATCCAGCAAATAACCTTTTAAAAAATGTTTTAAATAAGGGAACATTGAATTTGGACAGGTTATTAAGATATTACAAAGAAATTACAGGTATCCCCCACTTATCAAAAGTTTGCATTACACTACTTTGCTTTTACAAAAAACCTACCTGTTTTCTATCACCAAAAGAAATCCAAAAAGCATCTTAGCTTTTACGAAAAAAGGTGAAAAGCAAAAGTAGTGGTCAGCATTTGTTCTGCAGTGAGCTGTTGTTAGTGTGCACCTGAAGCAGTGAGAGTGGCCCTGCTCAGCTCCTTCCTAGGAATGACACTCAGCATCTCAGCATCAAGCTGCCAGAATTTTGAACTGTGTGAGCATCTGTGCTTTATCTTGATTTATTTTGTGCATCTGATAGCAAGATGTGTCCTTATGCTATCAGAAAAACCTAAGGGATTATGTTTTGGGTCTAGGAAAGCTCAAAAAAATTCCATATAAATTAATAGTAATTGCTTCTTTGCTTTAACCTGTTTCAGTTTACAAACGTTTTCATCAGTATGCTCTAGTTTCCAATAGCAGAGGAAACCTGTATTGTTAATTTCACAATAATATTATTGGAGTCATATTTAAAAAATAGTTTTTAATGTTTATTTTTGAGAGAGAGAGAGAGACAGAGAGAGAGACAGAGAGAGAGCACGAGTGGGAGAGGGGCAGAGAGAGAGGGAGACACAGAATCTGAAGCAGGCTCCAGGCTCTAGGCCTGGCTCAGGGCTCAAACTCACTGACTGAGAGATCATCACCTGAGCTGAAGTTGGATACTCAACAGACTGAGCCACCCAGGTGCCCCTGGAGTCATATTTTTTACAAAACAAAACAAAACAAAAACCCTTACCTGTTGAAATGCCTAAGGAAGTACTTATTGATAGAAGATTTCCATCTTTACTAGGGATCAGCAATATACAAATTCATGAAAATAAAATACTTCATTGGTTATATTAGTAAAAATTAAAGTATTTGTGTTGCCAAGTGGTAGAAATAATGGAAGTAGATAAAAGCTCATGTGCTTTGTGGGAGTTTAAATAGTAGAACCATTTTGGGGAGCAATTTGTCGATATTTAGTGAAGTTGAGGTTGCATGTCCTCTATTTCAGGAATTCCAAGAATTTTCAGAATTTCCTTTCCAGCTTTGGGTCAGGTCACTTAGGCCTGGACTTCCACTTAGGGTTGAAGCTCTGCCTTCTGCTATGGGTCTTGCTGGACTTGGTTCCTGATTTAGATTCAGGGTCAGATCTCTGCCATGTTTTTAGGTTTTTTTTTTATCAATAAATTTTATTTTTTAGAGCAATTTTAGATTTACAGAAATAGTACTGAGCCCATATACCACTCCTCACATAGTTACTATTTTAAATAGCCTATGTTAGTATAGTATAGTAAATTTGTTATAATTAATGAGGCAATACTGACACATTGTTATTGACTGAAATTCATAGTTTATCCACATTTCTTTAGTTTTAACCGAGGGTCTGCTTTGTCTTGCAAGGTCCTATCTGGGAAACCATATTACATTTAGTTGTCCTGTCTCTTTAGGCTCTTGGCTGTGACAGTTTCATAACTTCCCCTAGCTTCAGTGTCCTTGACAGTTTTAAGGAGTTCTGGTTGGGTGTATTACAGGATGCACTTTTACTGGAATTTTTCTGTTTCTTTTCTTTTTTTATGATTAGATTGAGGTTATTGATTCTGGAGAAGGAGTTCACAGAAATAAAGTGACATTTTCACTGTTGCTTAAATTGTTACAGCTTTGGCTGTTGGGAGCTCTTTCACTTGTCTATTGTTGTGCCTCCTAGGGGTGATTGGATATTTCATTTTCTTTCTTTCTTTCTTTCTTTCTTTCTTTCTTTCTTTCTTTCTTTCTTTCAGCACTTTCTTACTTTCTGGGTTGTAAGAGGCTCTAGGCTCATCTTACATTTTTCCTGCCTTAGTGCTAGAATCTGCCATTTCTACAATACACCTCGTCCCTTCTTGGAAAATGGTTTTAGAAACCAAGATCTGGGTACTAGGTGTGCTCATTTCTACTGTGGTGTCATTTCTTGTAAGCCTTGTTAACTGACAGAGCAAAAATATATGTGTGCATACTAACCAAATATTTATTCATATATGTATAAATATTTTTAAATATAATGAAGTATATCTTAGGTTAAACCTTAGTTCTTTTGGAGGTCTCCAACTCAAATCCATTACCACACAGGTCATGCTAGCTAGTTCCTCTGGCTGATAGGTAACCTTCTACTCCTTCTTCTAAGAAAACTGGCTCCCACCATCCACCATCTCTTTGATGTTCATTTTCATTGGACATCCACAGCCAACTCAGAATTAATAGCCCATATCTTGTGGGACACAAGGTAACTAGAGTGCAGTGCTTGTGTTCAATTCCTTTTGCCTTTAGTCTTACAGACTCTACTCATTTCCAAATTTACTTTGGTCAACACATTTCCCCCTAAGCCTTTTCAATGTTTGTTTCATGTATTTTTAATACAATTAGATTCTCTTGTCATGGTCTGCATTGTTTCTTGGGATGCCCCAACCACCTAAATGAATTGTTAAAATTTGCTTTAATTAAGGCTCATTTTTTGTGTTGTAAAGTTTTGTGGATTTTGATAAATGCATAATGTCATGAACTGTCATTACAGTATTATACAGAATATTTTCACCACCATAAAAATGCTGTTTCACTGATTTATCTCTTCCTCCCTTCCTCTAAACCCTTAGCAACAACTGAACATTTCATTGTCCCTATATTAGTTTTGCCTTTTCTGGAATGTCATATAATTGGAATCCTATAGTATGTAGTCTTTTCTCCCTGGCCTCCTTGCCTTAGAAATATGCATTTAAGTCTCCTCCATGTCTTTGTTGCCAGAAAGTTTGTTTCTTTTTATCACTGACTAGTGAGTGTACCATGGCTTATTTATATATTCACCTATTGAAGGATATGTTGGTTGTTTCCAGTTTTGGGGGAGTATAAACAAAACTGCTATAAACTTTTTTGTTTAGGTTTTGTGTAGACATGTTTTTAGCTCATTTGGGTAAGCACGACTGCAGAATTACGTGGCAAGACTGTAATTATCTTTGTAAGAAACTGCCATCTTTTTCTAAAGTGACTGTAGCATTTTACATACCTACCTGTAATTAATGAGAGTTCCTAGTATTTTGCATCCTTTCCAACATTGCATATTTTTCTTTTTTTGTATTTTAGTTATTCTAATAAGCATATGCAGGTACTGCATTTTAATTTTCCATTTCTTAATGATAAATGATGTTGAGAATTTTTATGTGCTTATTTGCCATCTGTGTATCCTCCTGTGTTTGTTCAAATCTTCTGCTCATTTTAAAATGGAATTATTATTATTTTTTATTATTGAATATTAAGAGTTCTTTGTATAGTCAGTGTTTTGCCAATATTTTATCCTAGTCTATGGCTTATCTTTTTCGTCGCTAAGCACCGATTTTATTTACATCTGGGGCTCCATGATGGATGATACAATTACGTGATATTTTTTAATAGCAATGGCAAAGCCTAGAGAGAATATACCCAATCTTGCAATCTCATTAGAAACCCCAGATTATGTCAATTTTGCTAACATTACACCGAGCAAAGAAAGTCATGTGGTCAAATTCTGCATTAATGAAAAGAGGCAGCACACTACACAGGCGGAGGATGGGCGAGAATGAATACTTGTCGACAATAGTATAATCTGTTATACCAGCCATGAACCTTTAATGGCTCTCTGCTTCCTCATTCTGTGTTTTATTTAAAAAAATAATGTTTATTTATTTTTGAGAGAGAGAGAAAGAGAGAGTGTGAGCAGGGGGGGGGGGAAGGGGTGCAGAAAGAGAGGGAGACACAGAATCTGAAGAAGGCTCCAGGCTCTGAGCTGTCAACACAGAGCTTACAGAGCCCAATGCGGGGCTTGAACCCGTGAACCACAAGATCATAACCTGTGCCGAAGTCGGGTGTTTAACCGATTAAGCCACCCAGGTGCCCCATGTTTTATTTAATGATGAGTAATTCCTCATTCTGTCCAGAACACCCTAATGTGAGAAAGCAACAAAATCTTTACTTATTTATTTTGCATAATTTTCATTCCTAGACATTGTTCTGTTTGATTTCTTTCTCTCTTCTGAGTGTTTTAAGTGTTTACTTTGTTTTATCTGTTCAACTGACTGTAGGAAGCAGCTGCAAGGAAAAAAATCTCCCTAGCCACACCAGAACCTGGCACCTTGAGAAGACAGCATGCCTGTGATTCTTTCTTTGTCCTCTTAACCCTCAGAAGAGCAAGACTTCAATGCCAATGCCAATAGTCTCTCAAACCCCTGGCTTGCTGTCCTAAATAAGGGAATTCTACTTTGGGCTCTACAAGGTCTTGCTTATATAACACAGAAATTTTTCTGTCATGTGGGAACAAAAATATTTTTGAGTATTTCATATCTTTGATAAAAATTTAACATATAGGTTATGCATATTTTCTAACTTCAATGAGGATGGATTTACCTCCTTTCCAACTCTCTCTTGTTCTCTCCCTCTCTCACTGTTTTGTTTTTGCTTGATAGTAGACATATCTTTATTTCGCTATTTCTAACTAGATGTCTCCCTGTTTAAGCTTTATTAATCTATGTTTTTTCTAGATTTGGGGAGTATAAAGAAAAATTATACACAAGAAACTTGGAAAAACATCAAAGCACAGAGATAAATGAATAAGTAAGCCCATTACCTTCTACCTAAAGATAACAGTGCATGTATAGCATCATACCTTAGTGGTCTCATAAGTCATAAAAATCCCTGTAGGAAGGAAGTCTGGTTAGTTTAATTTAACCATATATTTAGTTGTTCACCTGATGACAAGAAAAATGCAAAATATAGCCAGATACAAAAATGATAAATTAATTGATAAATCAAGAAATATCAGTCTAAGCCTATTAGAGATATGCAAATTGCTAAAAGAAAACAATGAAAAAACAGTTAAGGAAGACAAAAATGGTCGCTTCAGGTAGAGGAAAGGGAGAGGTCAGGTAGGAATTTTTTTTTTATCCTAAACTTTTCTGTGTTATTTGATTTTATAACCAAGTAAATTGGTTACTTTGATGAGATAAAAATAATTCATTAAAAGTAAGAATTCAAAATAAATTATTACTGAAAATAGGTATAGTTTTGTATGTATGTGCAAATCCTTTACATTTTTTTAAATACTTCTGTTATCATAGACTTCTGCTTTTAAACATTACATTAAGTTATATAATAGAAATTAATAAGGAAGAATGCCTGAACCTCTATTTTGTTCTATATTTAAACAACAGCATTTCTTGACATCTGTTGATATGTTGTACCTTGTTTCCCTAATTGTTTCTGATTCTCTGGGTTCTAGATCACATCACTTAGGTCTTAGGCCCTTGGTTATGTTAGCTTCAGTACATAAATTTGCCATTTTTGACCATATACATTTCCTTTTCTGTTTCTCATAGAATCTGTCTGGGAAACATGGAAAGACTTCTTCATACCTCATGGATGCCCATGTCTCCAGATTTCTAACACTAGGTTTTCCAGGGTCTTTTTCCACTTCTTTTGGCAGCCCACAGAGATGTACTTTCTGGCTATACTCCTCATCTCCCAGGGGAGGACTCCTGATATTGAAAGGAAACGAGAACTCATGTAAGTGATACACTTTCCAGGTCCAGATATCCAGCAAGTTTTGAGCCTCCTTAGACCAAACTTCCTTCATTTACACATGCAGTGTGTCAAACTGTGTTACTAGGAAGGTCTGTGGGGAATCTAAAGTGCTCAGACTCTGTAAAAAGGTGGGAACAACATCATCTATGTCATCCACTCTGAATTACCCAAACAGTGATGCAGATTATTTAAGGCCTGTATGTCACATCTCAGTTTTAAAAGGGTTGTTGGGATCACACAGATGCATTTCTACAGAGTCCTTGGAATGAGAGGGGAAAGTGGACATGGATGTCATTGGAAAGGGAAAATGCAGAAGCAAGATGGTTGGGTTACCATCACTTTCTGAAATATAAAGATGTAGGAGTGCTTGGGTGTTGCTGGAGTTGGAGAAATAAATGGGAAGTTTATTCCACAAATCCAATCTCTTTAAATATCTGGAGAGATTCCAAGATTCCTGGGGGCGGGGAGTATAACCCAACTACTTGCTTAACCTGCCCTTCATTCCAGGAGCTCCATAATTAGAGCCAGGCATGAATAATGAGGAGCTCTGCAAGGGTTACATCAATCATAAAAGGAGGAGAAATTCAATACCCCACCCTCTGCAAAAGCCTGTAGCAACAGGCTGAGGCTATGTCTCGATAGGTTTAGAGTATTTATTCCTTTGATAAGTTATTCCAAATTCAAAGAGATCTAAAAGCAAAGCGAGACAAAACAAAGCAAAATTCTTGGCATTTGTGTTTTATTTGTTTTGTACACTTTACTATCTTATTTGTTCCTTTCAGAAATCATCTGAGGTAGGCACAACAAAGATTATTATTCCCATTTAGTGGATGGGGTGGTTCAGGCACAGAGTGTGTGGCTTGCCTGAGACCATACAGCAATTTTCATAGAGGTAGGATCAGAGGCCATGATTCCAGACCCTTAGGCAGTTTCTCCTGTCTGCCCTCATTGCGTCCCTCACTTTGATTCACTGATGTGGCTCAAAGCAGCCAGTATATATTAGGTGCCTGTCATAGACCACAGCAGAGAGTAGGTGCCCCATAGTTGTAGTTGCTCCTTTATTTTTAGCCACTTTTCTTTACAAGCTCGGCTCTCTGGAATGCACGCCTTCAGAGGGAGGAATTTTTCTCAATGATGCCCACAGTGAGACAGAATTTTAAAAAATGGACTTGCTAGGCACTTTATGTAGGACAACGTATACTATGGAGCATGCAGAATTTTGTGTTGGAGGCTAGCAAAGCTAACCCTATTCTTATTTTGCCAGCCTTTTGCTCTTCGGTTTCACTTCTTCCTACTTCACTAATGCTCTCACCAAATATATGCAAACAAGATATGACTATTGGCATTAACATGAGCAAAATGTAAGTTGTGTCTTGCTAAGTAAACGAGAGGATTCCAGCCAGCATTTGCATTGCTTGAACCTTATTGTTATTTTTCCATCAATTTCCAAATGTGCATCCTCCACATGTATGCCATAGATTTGTTTTATTTCATTTTTTTCTCAATTATTTTATGTTGGCTTTGAGGCTCAGAAGTCGTAACAGTATTGCATGATTAATTTTGTTCCTCTATTACAATGGAGTTTTCATGAAATTAACTATGCTGTTTTCTTCCTAGTTATGTCCTCTGATGAATATTTTATTTTTGTCAATTGCCGTGTGGTCAGCCTTGCTTGGTATTTTATGGTGCTTTTTCAAATAACAAGATGTTCCTGAGACCTTTCAGACCCTCTGCTGCAGCAGAACAGAGCTTTGTGTCTTCATGGGAAATCCAGAGGTCAGCTAAAGAAGCTCTTCCCTTAAGAGCACAGAAAATGGCCGATTTGGGGGGCCCACAGAGTGAGAACAAGATTCACCTGACCTCCCAAAGGCAGCACATTAGAAATTGCCATAGCATCAGCAGAGAGAAGGGGAAGCAAAAGCATCCCACAGTCATGGAGATGTGATACCAGGCCAATAGAGGTCTATGTCCTGAGACTACAAAGAACTGCAAGGGTTTCCTATTTATTCTCCCATGCGCATAAATATGGCTATAGAATATTTGCTATAGAATCTCCCCTGGCAACTCCAAGGGCTGTGTATCTGCCTCTTTTTCTGAGTGGGTACAAGTTCAGCAAAAAGAAAAATCGCATTTAAGGAGTGACAAGTGCAGTGCAAAGTAAGAGAAAGGAAAACAGATGGAGCAGCTACTAATTGCCACTGTCCTTGGTACTTTAAAAGTATGATCTCATTTAATTGTCAAAGTCCCCTTGCAATGGGGATATGATCCTCAGTGTACAAATGAGACCTCTGGCACTCAGGGAGGTCGAGCAACTTGTCTAAGGAGCCCAGTATGTGGCATTCAATCATTTGTTGAATCAATAAGGAATGAATGAATGCTACACAGCCAATACTGGGAATTGATAAAGGGAACTCATCTTCCCTCTGATTTATAGGAATCAATACTCCCTGTAGCAGAGGGGAAGACTTAGCAGACTGGGAAGGGGAGCTTATTAAATGAAATTATTGGCACGAATGGCTGGCAAGATGAGAGGGTGCTGTGCCTCTGATTTCCCAGTTATGCATTCTATAGTGTGTCATCTATGAAATCCAGAGGTCATGGCTCTTCCCACCTTCCTTCCCACCCCAACCCTGCTTGGTCTGTGTGCCTCTGGGAGCTCGAAGCACTCAGCTGTGATACCTAATGTGATCCAGTTGTACATATTATGTGACTGGCCAAGAACTGGGCACAGGAATCGAGGTCCTAAGTGTTTTCTGCCTTGGGGCATCTAGAAGTGTGGTAAAGAGCTGGGAACTGTAGAGCTAGGTGACAAGCATGGGTGTCATATTTAAATGACATGGGCTGTGCCCAGCAGGCAGGCCTGCTCAGAAGCCCTCATTTCCTTTTCCGGCCCTGTTTCTGCTAAACCTTGTGGTTTTCCAAATTGTGTTGAGAGCAAATCCCACATCCCTTTTGAAATGATTTGATTTCTGCACTTAAAACTTCTACTATCGTGCCAATGGTCTGGAGGGCAAACCACTGAGAAAGCTTCTTCCTCACGAATTAAATGCTCTGGGGCAGGGAAAAAGAGAGTGTGAGGTTGTCGTGCCTGGTTGAAAGCAGGCAGGTATCTCCAGCATCCATATCAAAGCCTTCCGTGCCCATGGTGACATTAATAATAAATGATGAGTTTCTTGCAGATTTTCAACTAAGCAACATTGCTTTTCCTGTGGTTAGGTCAGTTCTAGTGTGTTTGGCTCCAGTATTTCAGACATCTCTTGCCAAACAAATGCAAAAGAATTAGCATGCAATGTGGTAGTTCAATCTAACAAAATAGTTTTTAAGTGAATCTTCGTTATAAGAAGCTTTTGGGGGGCTACTAATCTAGGTAACTGCTGGGGTGGTCTTGAGTTCCTTAATCTGATGTGGACAGGCCCATTGGATGGAAATGGTTGACAGAAGTTGGGATGGATTCCCCAATGGGGACCCCAAGTAGAGGTTGGGTGGGCTTCACCTCTCTGCCAGAGCAGAGGGCAGTTGAAAAATGACTCCCTCTGGCTTTCCTCTATCCCCTGCCAACCAACCCCAGCCCAAGCCACCATCAGCTCTCATCTGATCAGGTAGAAACCTCCTGACTCCTCTCTTAGTGTCCACTTTCTCCCTGCTTCAATTTAGGAAGCTGAGGTGACCTTCTGAAGCAAGTGCCATTCTTAACAATTTACATCCCTGGTTGAAGCCTTTCAATGGCTTTCCATTCCCCTTGGCAGAAAATCCAAAATCCTACTATGGCCTTCAGTGCCCTTCAGGTGACTGGCCTCATGTTCATTGCTCTCCCCTCCTTACTGTGTTCCAGTCTTGATGGACTTCTTCTATCTCATCCCTGTATCCAGTGAGCTCATCCTCCTTCACAGCCCCTGCCCTTGTTTCCTTACCTCTACCTTAACCCTCTTCTTCTCTCCTTCTATCTAACCTCTACCAACCCTCCATGTCTCAGTTAAAAGTTGGTTTCTCAGAAAGTCTTCCTTGATTCTGAAATAAAAATATACCTCATACTGTTTCTTATATTTTCCCTTCATAGCACTTAAGACTAAGGCTATTTTTTAGTGTATATTTTTTACATGTGTGATGATTAAAAAAAAAAGTCTGCCTTCCCACTGGTTTATAAACTCAGGCAGGAACCAAATCTGCTTTATTCATGACTATATCCTTAGCACCTAACAGAGTGCCTGACACATAAGAGGTGCTATAAATATTTATTGAATGAATAAAAAACTGTCTTCTCATGCCATCTGTCAAGTTTATCTACCCTTATTTTTAAAACCACTTTACGGGATGTTTGGTTTCAGCCCTTGGATCAGCGGGCACAGCCTTATTGTGTCCTTTTATGACTGCCTCCTCTGTGCTAGTTTTGGTGGGCACGCTGCCTGCACCCTTCACGTTGGGCTTCTGCTTCTTGTCTTGATCCAAGCTGAACCCTTGGAATCTGATCTCATACTGATTGCTCAAAATCTGATATCTAACTGTCCCTACCTGATGGTCTGAGTCCTTGCTCAAAGCCTGTTTAAATGGAGCTCCTTGGGGCGCCTGGGTGGCTCAGTCCATTGAGCCTCTGACTCTTGGTTTTGGCTCAGGTCAAGGTCCTAGGGACATAGGAATGAACCCTACATCAGGCTCAGCATGGAGCCTGCTTAGGTCTCTCTCTCTCTCTCTCTCTCTCTCTCTTTCCCTCTCTCTCTTGCTTTCTCTATCCCTCTGACTCTCTCCCCTGTTCATTCTCTCTCTCAAAAATAAAATAAAGTAAAATAAAATAATAAAATAAAATAAAAATGAGATTCTTTAAAATCGTTATATTTTAAAGTGTAATGTTCTTTTTTTAAAAAATATTTTTTTACAACATCCAGTGCTTATCCCAAGTGTCCTCCTCAATGTCCACTGCCCACTTTCCCCTCTCCCCTACCCCCCCATCCACCCTCAGTTTGTTCTCTGTATTTAAGAGTCTCTTATGGTTTGCCTCTCTCCCTCTCTGGGTGTTGTATAGAAGCCAATTTAATGATAAATTATATTAAAAATTAAAAAAAACATTTTTTAAAGTTTATTTATTTATTTTGAGAGAGAGAGAGAGAGAGAGAGAGAGAGAGAAAGTGTGAGTGGGTAAGGGGCAGAGAGAGAGAGAGAGAGAATCCCAAGCGGTCTCTGCACTGTCAGTGCAGATGCAGGGTTCAAACCTATGAACCGTGAGATCATAACCTGAGCCAAAGTCGGATGCTTAACTGACTGAGCCACCCACGTACCCCTAAAGCTATAGTGTTCTGATAGACCCCTCTGAGGAACAGCTTTAACTCTTGATATATAGCACCACCAGAATCAAGCCATGCCTTACTCAACTTCTTGTCTTGGCACATACAAGTAGGAAGTCCAGGTAGAAATATTTGTAAATTAATCTGCATTGAAAATATTGTGATTGTTGCAATTTATAAGAAGTCATGTCCCTTAAAGTCATGAAACTTAAGAATATAAATGATACACTTTGGGAATAAAAATATAAATAGAAGCATTATGGATATATCAACTGTACATTTATCTAACATTCCTCTTACCACTGTTGTTACTAGAAATCAAGAGAAATACCTTTTTCACAAACTCCTTGTGCTGTTGTGATTTTGAATAAAAACATATATGGTCATTAAGACGAAGGAAACTACATATCTCACGTATAATTGGTCTTCATCCATTGTTCCTGGCTCACAGTTGCCAAAACCTTGGAATTATAAGAGGAATGGCAGCATCCTTTGTTAATATTTAACCTCTTGTCTTCACTTCCTGAAATGGCTTTAAAGCCATAAAGGTGAAATGGGTGTGTTGTTCTTCACGACATGCACCTTTCCACGACTACTGGGTTTATGTTAATGAGGTGACTTTTGTAAGGTACCTAAGGAAGGGAGCTGGTTGCCAGAAAAAACAACCAGGAATACGTGGGAGGAATTTCAGTCCCCTCCCCTGATTTTCTCAGAGAGGGGATGAAGGTTGAGTCAATAAATTTTATGTAATGAAACCTCTATAAAAATCCCAAAGAATGGATTTGGAGAGCTTCCACATTGGGGAAATAGAATGTTTCCATGTGCCACCATGCCAGGCCCCGTACTCCACAAGGACAGAAGCTCTTTTGCTCAGGATCTTGCCCTTTGTATCTCTTCATCTGACTGTTGGTTCACGTTTTTTTTTTTTAAATATCCTTTGTAATAAATTGGTAAGTTAGTGAATAAATACAATGTTTTGCTGAGTTCTTTGAGCTGCTCTAGCAAATTAATTGAACTCAAGGAAGGAATGGTGGGAACCTCTGATTTATGGCCAGTTGGTCAGAAGCAAAGGTAATCAACTGGGTTTGGAATTGGCATCAGAAATGGAGGGTAGTCTTGTGGGAATGAACCGTTAATCTGTGGAAGTGTCAGAATTGAGTTGAATTGTAGGATACCCAATTGTATGATACCCAGCTGGGGTCTGAGAATTGCATGCGTGTGTTGGCAAAACAACACAACACAAAACAAAACAAAAAAAATGCCACATTAGAATGGGAGTATCCTTAGTCCTGATTCTAGAACTGTAGTACTGATTCTAAATTTTGTGCAACCATAAATTTTTTTAACTTTAATTTTCCATACTTCTCACTCAAAGTTAACCCTCTAGAAGAGCCCAGTTGTATTTATTCTTGAAGTATTGTGCAAGCACTGCAATTTGTTTAATACCTACAGCGCTGTATATACCAATTGTTACAAATAATTCATCATCACCTTAAAGCATCATGAGGTAAAAGGCAATGATACAGAACAGTTAAAAATGCTACTTCAATACATTTTTCATTTTAAACAAAATAATCCTCCACTTCTTATTAATAAATGTTATGCTCCTGTTATAAAAGTGTTCTCTGGCTCTGATTCATCTGATGGCATTTTCTATCACTGTAAACAAAATATTAGTGAAAGGTTGAGCTTGCTTCTGCCTTCCTTTTGGCCAATTTACAAAATAAACATTTCCTGATTTGGTCATTAGAGTTTAAACTATTGAACTGAAGACAGATGTTCTTTGAACAAAGATTGAAGAGAGAAAAGTGATCAGAAATTCTCCCAAGGCCAGAACTTAAACCACTGATGGTTATAACTTCTCTTGTCTGTCACCAGAGTCTTTTGAAGAAAAATATGGTTCTAGATTATCTGAAGGTGCAGACAGTGTACACCATCCAACAGATTCTGGAAAACCCTTTTCTTACGTTTTCTTTTATTAAGAAGAAAATCATTTCTGAGTCTTGCTTTGTAAACTAAACTTTGCCAAACAAGTATATGGAACTGATGCATAACTGAAAGCCTAAGTCCCTGTTCATTTTAGGGATTCAGCAAGCATTACTTGGAAAACAAATTAGCTCAATGAATGTCCACACCACCAAAAAAGAGATTATAATGAAGTAAAATTCTTCTCCTCCTTACCTTCTCCTTCTCCTTCTCCTTCTTCCCCTCTTCCACCTCTTCCCCCTCCTCTTCCCCCTCTTCCTCCTCCTCCTCCTTCTCCTAATATGCATGAAAAAGGAGATATTATTAATAGGAGAAAAAATAAGTGCAGGGAATGAAATATTTCTGGTGTAATCAAGCTCTGAAGACATTGAAAATGTAAATGAAAATGTAAGGTGGGTAGGTGGCAATTTTCTTCAGGACTGAGAATCATATTAAAAACTAGATTTGGTTGGAGAGATTGATTACACACAGTATGACTATTTCTGTACCAAAATCATGGCTATGTGTCTTATTCTCATTAGTTACAAAACTAACTAACCAAAAAAAAAAAAAAAGCATATCACACAAATGCTCTTGGTGCCTAAAACTCCACCATAAATGTCCATTATTTTGGGAAAGTCAAGTTTGTTGGTAGACATCTTGGTTTACAATGTCCTTCTTAGAAAATCACAAACAATATGTAGGGGTTGGTGAGAGTAGGGGATGGGAACTGGTGTGGGAAAAGTGGAGATAAAATTGGAGCCAAAGGAGAGATGGGAAGGAGTGAAGAGGGACCATGTTGGTGAGGCACACACTCCTGAGGGTAAGTTGGAGAATGAGGATGCACCAATCACAAGGCCTAAGTCCTTCCTGGTTTTGTCAGAACCAAGGACATTTATCTGGAAATTTATAGGCAACTGGACATTTATAGGAAATTAATACTATCTCTTTGGCCTCCCTAGAAATGTTCTGGAAAACTGGCCTTAAAATGTTGGGAGAAGACTCAGAGAGGACAGGTAATTCAAATATAGGGTAATTGAATTTCTTTGTTAGCAGTGAGCTTTATACACAAATTTACCATACATTTGATAGGAAATTTGCTTTGTGTGATAGCATTTTCCATTGAGGAAAAAGAGTTCTTGGGGACATCTGCTGGCCATATATGTAACGCCTCCAAAGCACTGTAAGAGGCACAGTAGGGAGAGGGTGGTGCAGTTAGACCGTGAGACCAGAAAGGGGCCACACCTACATGCAACATTGTCTGAACTAAACAGAAGAGAGGACATTTGGAAAGAATAGCCACATCACAGATCTAGACAAAAGGGGAAGTTTTATGAGTTGCCCGTACTCTTTCTCTTTTGCTTCTGTGAATGTTTACAGAAAATTATAATCCTGTTCTGTATTTTGAGAGAGAATGTAAACTACCAGCTCCCAACATGTCATAGCCACCATTTGCCACTGCCAGCCACCTATGGATTTCCTATAAGCAGGGTTCATTCATTGTGAAAATTAGGTAATTGAAACAATCTATCTGCTTCAGACTGCTGGCTTTAGGGGTGGTGCTTGCCTGTTGCCATGACAAGTAATTTGCAGAGTGAGATTTTAGCCACAATAACTCATTAAACAGTATGTTGTTGTACTGTTCTGTTTATCAGGAAGACAGGAATGTTTTAAAGATAAAATTATTTATTTATTTTTATTGGCTACTGGAGATGATAAAGCAACCTCCTGCCAATTAGTATTCTAGCCAGCCCCCTTTTTTCGGCATTATGATCATCTCCCTTGCTGCAAAGTAAGATATGATAAAAGAGTGCAACTCTGTTGGTGGCGGTCATCTGGAATTCCTCAGTCATGCCTTCTGGATGGCAGGATATTGATTATAGTGCAGGTCTTGAAGGGATGAAATCAGAGCGGGTGGGAAATCCATAGCTGTGTTGTTTTGCAAATTTGCATGTGGCTTCTTCATCCAGGGGTTAATTATATTTCAGGATCTTTCTAATTAGAAAGAAAAGTCTTAAAACAACAGTGACGCAGGTTTGGGAAAATTTTTTTTGTCTGCGTTTTATAGGATTAAAAGGAATCAGCAAAACCAGAGAGATCAGTAGAGGGTATGAACTCTGTGAGGGCTGGGGTCCCCACTCCTTTTGGTCTCTTCCTTGTCTTGGGTCTGGAAGAGTTTGTGGCCCATCAGACGCACTTGATAAATATTTTCTGAACAAATGAATGAATGAATGAAACTACTCTCTCTCATTTCACTTCAGACACTTGGGATTTTAGTGTCCTTCCCTTTTTCCTTAGCATCAAAACCTGCTCTTCCAACTCCATTTGTATTTAAGCACAATTCCCTGCAACCTGTTCCATGAAAAAAGGGTTATACTATGTTCACATAATTTTGGGAAACTGTGCATGCTAGATTCTCTCCTTGGTAAATGAAAATATGCATTGGAATACTTAAAGGCTCTTTCTCTTGCAGCTAAAAAATCTGGTTAACTATGTCTAAATCAACTTTCCCTAAACTTTATTAATTTATTTCATCTGGTAAATATTAATTGAACATCTACTATGGGCCAGGAAATGGTCTAGATACAGGGAGTAAACAAACTGAAATGAGCTCCTGTCCTGTGGGATTCCCATTCTAATGGGAGGACAGAGTTAGCCTATCAAATCATGGTAAGCGCAATGCAGAAGAATAGAAGCAAGAAGCATAAGGAGAAGAGTGATGCGGAGTTACAATTTTAGGTGGAGTGGTTATCATTGAGCAGATGTTGGAGCAAAGACCTGAATGAGGTGAGAGAGCTATCCACTAGGGGAAAGGCATTCCAAGAAGGGGAAGCAACAAGTGCAAAACTCCTGAAAAAGAGCATGTCTGGAGTGTGTGAGGAAACCAGTATGGCCAGGGCTATTGGGTGAATCTAGGATGGGAAGAGCAGTAACAGAAAAGGCCATGGAGTTGAGAAGAATCAAGGGGTAAATTGTATGTAACCATAAAAGTGTTATATTGGCTTTTAAGTAGTGTCTCTTGAAATGAATTGCCTTTGCTCAGAACCCTCTTTGATCTTTTCACACATAACTAAACACACACACACATACACACACACACACACACACAAAGTATAAAAAGCAACTAGAACCTGTTTCCTCTCCTCAACTGTAAACTGGGGAAAATAATAATATCTTCCTTTCAAAGTTATTTTCAGAATTGAAAAATAATTTAATTTAACTATAAGTATTTAGTTAAGGCTCAATACATGCTATATTTCTGCCTTTGTTCTCTTTTGCACTCTATCTCCCACAAACCATGCTGCCTGTCCAGTCTATTATCATGCTGCTATAGTATATAAGCAATATACACAAAGTGCAAAATCAAAGTCATGGGACAGCAAGCATCGAAGGTGGACAGATAAAAACTAAAACCATCATGGACAAAATGCAGATTTCAGTAATGAAAAAGATGAGGAGAAAAAGGTCTAACACTAACGTATCAAGAAAGCGGGCTGGGCCACAGGGATCAGGATTCTGGGCCGTAAATTCTGGTTTCTCTTTCTTTGCTATGTGAGGACACAGAAAACCAGGAGGAGGGTTCTCATCAGGAACCAAATCTGTCAGAACGTTGATCTTGGACTTCTTAGCCTCTAGAGTGGTGAGAAATGAATTTATTCATTCTGTTTAAGCCACCTGGTCTATGGTATTTTATTATAGCAGGCCAAAAATATTAATGGACTTTGGTACTGAGAAGTGGAGTTCTGCTGTAACAAATACCTAAAAATGTACAAGCAGGTTTAGAACTGAGTAATGAATCAAGGCTGGTGGAATTTGAGGTGCATACTAGAAACATAAACGTGAAGGGCGATTTTGCTGGGGACTCAGAGGTGAATAAAGAATGTGTTATTGGAAAATAAGGAAAAAGATCTGTGTCATAAAGTGGCAAATAGCTTGGCTGAACTGTATTCTAGTGCTCTGTGGAACGTAAAATGAGTGAATAAATTGGATGTTGAGGTCTAAGCAAAGTGTTGAGGGAGTGCCTTGCTTCCTCCTGACTGTATATAGTGAAATTTGAGAAGAAATGAATTGGAGAAGGACTTGTTAAATGAAACAAATTCAGAACTTAAAAGATTTAGAAACTTCTCAGTTTATCATAATGTAACACTTGAGAAGTTTGTTGTGAAGGGAACACTAAGGGTGTGGCTGAGCAACCTCTTGGTAAGGAGATGATTATGGTTGTGAAACATGGATCTAATCAGCCTCACTATGGAAACACTGTTGGTTTGGACTGAGGGGTGGAGATGAGACAAAATGAGGAAAGGCTGTCAGACTTTAGAGATCCTACAGCACCAGACCATAGAGCTATCTGCCTATGAATATGCCAGTGCTTCAAGACAGGGGAAGAATGACCCCAGAAGCAATTCAGAGATTATCAGAAAGGCCTCCTTGGTTTCAAAGTGGGAGGCCTTTGCCTTGGTTTCAACAGGCCAGATAGCAGTCTTCTGGAGGCTTGGGGGTGCAATTCCCACTCGACAGAGCCATGGAAGTGGGGCATTGGATCTGAAAGGCAGATAATTGAACCAAACAGGATTATTCTCAACCCTTAAGATCTAATGGCAGTTTTCTTGCTAGGTTTTAGACTTGCTTGGTACCCATCATGCCCTCCTGTCTTCCAATTTCTCCCTTTTAGAATGAAAATGTCCATCCTACGCCTTTTGCACCATTTGTATTTTGTGTTTTTAATTTATTGTCAAGTTAGCTAACATACAGTGTATACAGTGTGCTCTTGGTTTTGGGGGTAGATTCCCGTGGTTCATCATTTACATACAACACCCAGTGCTCATCCCAACAAGCCCTCCTCAATCCCCATCACCCATTTCCCTTTCCATCCCCCCCATCAACCCGCAGTTTGTTATGTGTATTTAAGAGTCTCTTATGGTTTGCCTCCATCTCTGTTTGAAACTATATTTCCCCTCTCTTTTACCCCACGGTCCCCCATTAAGTTTCTCAAGTTCCACATAGGAGTGAAAACATATGATATTTGTCTTCCTCTGGCTGACTTATTTCACTTAGCATAATACCCTCCAGTTCCACCCACGTTGTTGCAAATGGCAGGGTTTCATTCTTTCTCATTGCCAAGTAGTATTCCATTGTATATATAAACCATCATTGCACATATGAAGTCATCGCATATAACTTGTTTGGTTTTACAGGTTCACAGCTGGAGGAATTTTGTCTCAGAATGAATTGGACCTTGAGTCTCACTTGTATCTAGTTTATATTAGAGGTCTCCTCTAATATAAACTTTAGACTTTAGAATTGGTGTTAAGAAGTTAGGCTTAGGTGTTAAGAAGTTGGGATTGGAATGAATGCATTTTGCATGTGAGGACATGAATTTTGGGTGCCAAGGACAGAATGCTATGGGCCGAATGTTTGTATCACCCTTAAATTAATATGTTCAAGTCCTTACTTCTCATTATGATGGTATTTGAAGATGAGGCCTTTGGGAAATAACTGGGTTTAGAGGAGAGCATAGATTGGTGCCTCATGATGAGATTAGTGTCCTGGATTGAAGAAGAAAAAACAGAGTCTTCCTTTCTCCCCATCTTGTGAGGATACAGTGAGAAGGTAGCTGACTACAGCCAGAAAGAAAACCCTCACTGAGAACTGAATCTAATGAACCTTGATCTTGGACTTCCCAGCCTCCAGAGCTGTGAGAAATAATGTTCTGTCGTGAAACCACCTTATCTATGATGTTTTGTTATAACAGCCCAACCCGACTGATACAGAAGGTATAATACTAGATTTGTGTTTTTTATTTATTTATTTATTTTTTTCAACGTTTATTTTTTTATTTTTGGGACAGAGAGAGACAGAGCATGAACGGGGGAGGGGCAGAGAGAGAGGGAGACACAGAATCAGAAACAGGCTCCAGGCTCTGAGCCATCAGCCCAGAGCCCGACGCGGGGCTCGAACTCACGGACTGCGAGATCGTGACCTGGCTGAAGTCGGACGCTTAACCGACTGCGCCACCCAGGTGCCCCTAGATTTGTGTTTTTAATCCACCATCTTAACCTGGAACTTCCTTGACATGTCGATTTGGGGAAGGGGCAGAAATTGGGTGAGATCCAGAGAATAAGACACTTTTGAGAGCAGAAGTCTAGAGTGTGGTTAGGGTGGGGAGTTCTGGATAGCTTGAGGGAAGCATGGTGACCAGGTCCCAGAAAAAAGCAGTGCGACTCATCAAAGGCAAGCTTCACCTGCTTCAACATTTAATTTGATGTCATTCCTCCACAGCCCAAGCAATGCTCCAAACTTTCAGAAAACTGAGAGAGACAGGATGTTTTCTGCTGTGAATAAGTATGTTCCAAAGAAGATTCCACTGTCGTTTTTAAGAGAAAGTGGCTACATTTAAAATGAGGCTTGTTTGATGTAGGTCTTGTGATGGGTAATAAATGGTTTAGCATGTAATCTCACAGCTCCTTGTGGCAGATTTTTAAGTACTGTACTTGCAGATGACCTTTTCCAGAGGTAAATTGCATATAAGGGGCTGTAAGTGCCACATTTAATAATGCTTCAGGGATATTAGGAGGAAAGTAACAGTTATTATTCAGTGATAGGGTCCCATTATTAACTTACAGGCTGCTTGCTGAGCAGTGGATCTAGCTTTAGCAACAGATGTCTCCTTCTCAAGCTTTAAGAATTGATCCCAATTGGCAAAGCTATGCTCAATAAGTTGAGAAGGAAAAAGTAGAAAAAAACAAGGTATGAAAGGAAAAATTCTTGGACTAAGAAATCTAAGTTGCTCACTTTTAGGGAAAAGCAGCGATCTTTAAACCGGAATGGGATATAAGGGAATCCTAGGTTTTACCTGAGTTGGTCCATTTCCAGTTTTCTCTCTGATGCACCCTGAAGGTAATTTTCCTAGAGATTTCCAATTTAGTTCAACTGCATATACAGCTGCTAAATTAGAATCACACCTTCATAATCCTAGTAAAAGATCCTTCTAACATTTTTTTTTTCCTTCTTACAGAATGAACTGCACATTCTTTGATCTGGTAATCAAGAGACTATAATTATAATGTGGACTTTCCAACCTGACACTCCCCTCCCCCCACTCTTTACTTTCAGGGTATCTTGCTTCGAGTAGATTGCTTTTCTCTCTGATGTCTAATATATTATAATTATTCGTAATTTCCTGCTTTTGTTGTAACATTCTTCCCTTCTTCCTGAATTAGTGTAGTCCAGAGATCAGCAAAGTTTTTCTGTGAAGGGTCATATAATAAATTTTTCAGCTTTGTGGGCCATATGCTCTCTGTTGCCACTACTTTATTCAGTTCTGCTGTCGCTGCATGAAAGCAGTCATAGATGGCATGCAAACAAATGGGCGTGGGGTGAGGGCCAAGAAGGTGACATAGGGGCTCCTGAACTTTCTTTGCATGGATGCACTGATGTACAGCTACCCATTCAGCAATCCCCTCTGAAGGAAATCCAGAAACTACATGAGTGATTCCTACATATCTGGCAAATGAGAAAATACCCACATCAACATGGGTAGGGAAAGGCTGACAAGACTCTCACCATAAAGCTCACTCCCAGAACAGCAGCAGATACTCAGGAGGGAACATCTAATTCCTGGCTTCTCCCCAAAGAGTGAAGGATTTGGACTGTACAGCTAGCACCTTAACTTTAGGACTTCCACCAGAGGGATGGGCCCTTAAAATACTCTGCTCTGAAAGGCACTAGAGCTTACAGCTTGCATGCACAAAACACAGAAGTTATAGCAAATAAAGAAGCAGTTCTTAATGGGCACTTGAACACTCACTGGAGATTTCCCTCAAGGCTCAGTATGGATGGAGAGAGCAGGCAAAAATGGCCATTTTCCAGTCTTTCCCTAAAAGAAGTCTAACTGCATAGTTTACAAGGGGAGAAAAAAAGGGTCTCAACCCAAGTTTATACATCAAAGAGCTAGAAAAACAAAAAGCTCAAAGCTAGCAGAAGAATGGAAATAACAAAGATCAGAGTGGAAGTAAAATAAATAGAGACTAAAAAGACAATAGGAAGGGAATCAGCAAAACCAAAAGCTTTTTTTTTGAAAAGATAAAATTGGCAAACCTTTAGACTAAGAAAAAAAGAAGACTCAAATAAAATCAGAAATGAATGAACAGTCATTAGAACTGACAACAGAAACACTCAAGATCCCAAGAAACTGCTAGGAATAATTATAACTCAACCAATTAAGTAACCTAAAAGAAATGAGTAAATTCCTAGAAACACACAATCTACCAAGATGGAATCGTGAAGAAATAGAAAACCTAAACAGACCCATTACTTATGCAAAGATTAAATCAGTAATCAAAACCTTTCTAACAATGAAAACTTCAGAACCAGATGGATTCACTGATGAATTCTACTAAACATTTACATCACACGAGGACACAAGTGAAACCCTTAATACTGTAACTTAATAAAGATGATATATCAACCGACTCATCAGGCATAAATACACAACATTCTGTTTGGATAATGGCACAGGTGCCTCCTTTCAAGGCAGTAATAATGCCCGACGCCATTTTATTTTGGAGAAATGCTAGTGGAAAAAGGTGTTACTGATTTTGGTAATCATTGTTTTAACCTGTGTTTTCTCTTGCATCTGCCTCCAATGCAGCCAGATGGCTGCTTAAAGAGCCACCTACGCGCTAGTGAAATCCCTCGCTGGCCACTCCCAGCAAACTACAGAGGGGCGCGCATGAGTTTTAAGAGCCGGTCAGGACCTGTGGAGTGTTGAGAGAGATCTTAGAGAGAGAGGGCACTATCACCCGTTGACCTGAAAGCCGAGCTCCCAAGAGCCTCTACCCGCTTTGGGGAGTGTGGGTTCCCCTTGCCTTCTCCTCTCCCATATGCTGCCCCAAGGACACAGCCTTGAGATAGTGATGTGGTGTTGAGGCTCTTTGGACGGACATGTGACTGAACTCAGGTAAGGCCTCTATATAAACTTTAAAATTTGTCAGCCAGGTGTGGCGGTCTCATTTTTGTGGCTGTGCAAGGCAAGGCTCATAAGTTCCAGTGCTTACTAAACCAGCTGTCTACCAATTGGGAGTGGCCTGCCTGTTTCTTTGGCCTCTCCCTGCTTTCCACTTACGGGGGCCAATGACACCTGGGAAGCCCCCAGGGAGGTTGCAGACTAACAGTGGAATCGAAAAATATAGCAAACTCACAGAAGTGGATAGAAAGGTGGTTGCAAGGGGCCGGGTGAGGGAAATAGAGGCTGGTAAATGGCTACAAACTTTCTATAATAACTAAGGTCTGAGGATTTAGTATGTAACATGGTGACAATGCTGTATTGTATAGTTGGAATTTGTCAAGAGAGTAAAACTCAAGTGTTCTCATAAAAAGGGCAAATGTGACTGATGATGGATGTATTGTTTAACCCAATGGCAGGGCTTCTTTCACAATGTGTACGTAAATCAAATCATGGAATTTCCTGCTTTTAAACAACTTAAGATTTTGTCAATTATACCTCAGTAGGGCTCAAACACACACACACGCACACACACACACACACACACACACACACACACAAAACCCAAACAACTCAAATATGTGTGGCTGAATTTGGCCCCTCTGCATGTAGTTTACCAAACTGCTGCTCTAGTCTCCTGGGTCTTTACTGTTTTATTAATGACGAACCCATGCCCTATGCCCTCTACAAGACCTCAGTCTGAATTTCCACCTTGTGGTCTTTAAGTTTGCTGCTCAGTGTTAGCCTGGTGGACTGTGCTTCTCTCATCCTTCTTAGGGTTGGTTCTTTCTCAGTTTCCTGGCCTTCTGTCAGAAGCTGAACCAGAACTGGAACGGAGGTGATTTTTGTTTGTTTTCTCCATTTTCTTCACATCACATGGCTTAAATATGTCGAGCTGAATCAAATCAAAGAAAATTGAAGAGCTCCAATTACTGTCTCAAGTTCACTTCCTTAGTTCTAAGTTCAACATTCTCTCCTGACTTAACGTTATTCATTGAGACACAAAAATAGAATCTCATAGGGGTTCCTAAGAGCTGACCCTGGGATCAAGTCAGGGATAGAGGTACAGAGAAATTCAGGTAAAGAAAATAATCTGTCTTCTCTTCATCTTTTTTTTTAATATTTTTTTAACGTTTATTTTGAGAAAGAGACTGTGAGCAGGGGAGGGGAAGGAAGAAAGAAAGGGAGACATAGAATATGCAGCAGGCTCCAGGCTCTGAGCTGTCAGCATTGAGCCCAATGCAGGGCTCAAACTCATGAACTGTGACATCACAACCTGAGCCAAAGTCAGACGCTTAACTGAGCCACACAGGTGCCCATCTTCATCTTTCGACTAAACAAAAACAAAATAGTCATGAAAGACACAAGAAAACCCTCACCAAATCTACTTTTAATATTTTAATATTTAATACATTTTAATAAAATATCAATATATTTTAATAATATTTAAAACAATACTTCTGTGCTTTCTTCTATCACCTAATAGATAGAAGGCTTGAATTAATGGGTCATTATCAACCAGCGGTAATTATTGTAGATGTTGTTAGCCAAACCTGGATTCTTTGTGATTCTGGGGTTCAAATACAGTATTTAACATTATATTTTTCTGTTCTTGTTCTCCTATTCTTTTTTTTTAAACTTGATTCATTTTGAGAGAGAGAACCAGAGATCACATGCATGCAGAGGAGGGGCAGAGAGGGAGAGAGAGAATCTCAAGGAGGCTCTATAGTGGAGGTTGATACAGGGCTCAAACCTACAAACTGGGATCATGACCTGAGTTGAAATCAAGAGTTGGACGCTCAGCCAACTGAGCCACCCAGATGCCCCAGTTCTCCTGTTTTTATGTGATATTCTGAGTATGTGGACTCAGGCAGTGGCATATGTTATATTTGCTGGGTGAGACATTTTTTGTCAGTAGTTATCACCCGGGAAATTGTAGCTTTCCATTTTTCCATTTAGAAAGCTGTCCAGGTATTCTATGAGAACTTAAAGAAAATAAATTTCAATGAAGACATACCCACAAAATTTAGTAACATAAAATATAAACATATGAGAGTCAAAATGATTTATTCATCGTTTTAGCTATTAAGTAAATCATGAATGTGGAATTAGCAAATTAAAATAGATTGATATCTCATCTGGTTAGTAACATAGTATTAATAGCTCAGTTAAGTCCATTAATTATTTTTATACCCCCTATGACTAGTTCTTGTTTATAAGATGGCCTGTGAGGGAAGGAAATACAGAGCCATCCATTACCAACAGGCAGAGATTCTGTGACTTTTTAAGCACCGAATGGAGTCTATGAGCCACATTAACATCTGATAAGGAGAGTTTCGGGTCATAATTAAAGTCACTGAAACAGGGTGTGCTCTACAAGAAGGACAGCCTGTTATAATAATAGTTAGAACAAGGCATAAAAATCCCTCATCTGACTTCCTCCTGGGTGTTTTCTATTAAAACTCCCACCTGCTGCCTAACTTTTTATCATATCATTACTCAGAAAAATGATTGTAGTGTGACTTGAGGTGAAGCCTTTTGAATTTTCATTAAAAGAAAAAAAATGGTATAAAAGAAAAAATCATTATTTTGTCGGTATTACCTCTCTCACTTTTTCTTGAAAAAGATATGAATAATTTGGGAGAAACGGACTGATTGTGTCATACTGGGATTTCAATATTATATCACGTCAAAACTGAATGGAATTGCCATTTTTGAAAGTCAAAAAGAGTAGAATACCAGCAATTTCATTTTCCTCAACTTAATAATGACAACAGTTATGCATTGATTTTTTTTATATGTCAGGCACTCTGCTATGTAAAATCCATATTTTCTTATTAATCCTCATAATAATCATGAGAAGTGGTAGTAGTCTCCATCTGTTCCCGCCCCCCATTTTTGCCAAAGCCACTGAAATGGATCTTGCCAGGCAAACGAAGTTTCAAGATCAATACCCTATCTTAATCCTGCACCTCCTACCAGATCACCTCACCTCTCTCTTTGTAGAAACTTTTGCAATAATACTGTTGAAGATACAGGCATTGCTATCATCGTACATGCTTGACAGATGAAGAACTGGAAGCTCAGAGTTTAAGGGAGGAAAAAAGTTGGAACCTAACTGAGGCAGATTTGACCCCAGTCTTCTTGACTCAAAATTTGGGGCCCCTTTCACCACTGTCCTTTTATCTCTGTTTTATGACTCAGTTGTCTATTATGAAGTATGATGAAGGTGACCTAACTCATTTGGGCCAAATTGTTGAATTTACCTTGTTTGCATAGTTCAATTGAGATGGATAGAGGTGGTTTCTCTGTCCTTGTTTTTATATGATGTCAAAGACAGTTTATGCTATCCGTTCGATCTGGAACAAGTGGTTCTCACATGTTACTATGCTTTGGTGTCACTGGGGAAACTTACTACAAGTGAAGTGTTCTGGCTCTCTTCCCCAGAGATTCCAGACTGAATTCTGGGTTGCTTCCAGAAAATTACATATTTTTTTAAAGTTGATTTATTTTGAGAGAGAGACAGAGCAGGGGAGGGGCAGAGAGGGAGAGACACAGATAGAATCCCAAGCAGGCTCCATGCTGTCAGTGTAGAGCCCCCCTGAGGGGCTCAAACTCATGAACCTTAAGATCATGACCTGAGCTGACACCAAGAGTTGGATGTTTAACCAGTGGAGCCACCCAAGTGCCCCAGAAAATTTCAAGTTTCAATAAGCATCCCAGGTGAAGCAGGTGAGAAACTTCAGGAAAAAAAACTTGGATAAACATTAATTTAGTCTAACTGCCCTACTCTATTTACAGGTGAAGAAAGATAAGTCACTCAGAGATGCGAAGCTACTAAAACTCTGCTTGCAGCATTAGTTCCAGGAACATAACCTGGGTCTTGATACTCTTAATGAAGTATAATGAATCCTAAAGTTAAGTCACAGACCTCAAAAATACATTAATGCACAGGGCATTACTTGGGATTTTATAAATATACATGCAATATTCATTAATATGTACATGAATGGTTTTTAGCACAACAAATTCATTTAAAAGCACTACTGAATTCAGACTAGTGTTTTCCTCATATATATTATCCATCATCAGCCTGCAGAGTCTGTTTTCAGTGTTAAATAAGGTTACTCATAACCTGAGCAGAGTGGGAACCGTGGTCTAGGGTCCTTTTACTAGCTCGGGCAGCTGCTGCATCCTTTATAATAGTCAAAAGTAGATGCTGTAATTAGGCCTTCAATTGGCAGCTCACTTAGATCAGCTGGGGACATTAGAAATCAGCTAAGGCCTAAAAGCAATCAAAGGGAAGATTGGATGAGACTTCTAATGATAACTTCAAACAGAATGTTTCCCAGAAGTCACCATTTCCAGACTAGCCAGGATTGGAAACCCTGACTTCAGCTATTTAGAATATACACATACATTACATCCTCTGTGAAAATGGACCTAAAGGAAGCCTGACCTCTTGAGACATGCTATATGTTGGAAAAAGATTTTGGATTTACCCAAATATCTATTGGGCTGGTTTTGTAACAATTCCATGCATGTGGTGAATAGGCCGACTGAGCAAGACTCTGCCGATGAGGAATATAGAAAAAGAGATGTGGGGATTAAACACAGGAGTATAAAAAATCCTGTCTCTACCACCACCCACACCAACACCATGTGAGTGGAAAATGTGAGCTCCTTGCACTTAGTAAAATTTTCACACTGTATGTGTTGCTGTACCTGCACCTACACAGGTGATTTGTAGAGCTGCAGGGTTCCCCCTTTTGTGTGGGATCATGCTGTGTGGTCCTCTGTCAATGTTGCTATCTCCATCAGTTTTCATATACTATTCATAGAACATATTTGCATCCTTTAACTCTGCTTGTGGGTGTCTTTCCATCCATCATGTCTCATGGTCCTGTTTTGACAACCATGTGCCCTATTCCTTAGGTCCAATAAAATAAAAGATAGGGAGTAACAAGAAAAGTTAACAGTAATAATGATGGCTATTTGGATATGTCACATGTGCCTACTTCTGCAAGTCTGTAAAAAATTTAAGCCAAGATCTTAGGATGTCTACTGGTATCCTGTGGCAATTTCCCCTGAAGCCAGGTCTTCAATCTCCAAATCTGTTTACTCTCTATTTCATTTTCCTCTATCCTGTTGATGCTCACTTTCTTGGTCAACATTTGGTTTGTTAGTCTGTTTGGTGGGCATCTATTGTTTAGGCTTCTAAGCCTATCTGGAAAGCCTTCTTCCTTTATTTGGCTTAAATGGCTTAGGTTACCTTCATAATGCTTTATATCAGGCAATTAAGTCACAAAATATAGAGATATTATAACATCAGTGAAGGAGCTCAACATCTTGAGTTAAGATGGCCTGGGTTTAAATCCTGTCTCAGTTATGTTGAAATTCTCTTTCTTCCTCAAATCCCCGAGTTTACATTTCCCTTCTGTCAAGACTTGAAGAATGACATGCCCCTCTGCTACTGCCTGCTCAGAATGGCCTAGGTCAACAGATATTCCTTATTATAGTTGGTGCCTCCCTTCCTTGCTTCCTTGGTTAATTGTGCTCAAGGGCCTATCCAAGTAGGTCCCCTGTATGCCCTGATATCCTCTAATTCTCTTTCTACAAAGACTTAAACACAACATGAATAGTTTTGAGGTGCAGTTGCAACCAGAAAAAAAAAATTCCAGTTGCTCTTTGAATTGACTTTTGAGAAGATTGCATGCAAGAATGTTATATTTTCAGATGTTAGATTTCCAGTCAAGTTAGTTATTTCTTGGGAAATGAAGGACAGCATTTTGGTAGGACCTCAGAAATGACTTATTTCCATGATGGAAATTACTTGAAAGCCTGAACTAACCACTTACCACTCACTACAACCCAAAATCAAATTTAGAAATACCAGGTTATCCACTTGAAAAAAAAAATCTCTGTAGTGCTTAGTACTTGGGTCACTTCTAGCCACCAATGTAGAGAAATAAAACTCTTCTTCTAATGCTGATCATCATCTTTGCCTCCACCTTGCTCTTAAGCATTATATCTCACTCTGATGTTCTGTATTTATTTTGGGATATTTTCCAAGCCTTTTAGTATTTTCTGGCCCTAATCCTGTCCTGTCCTTATGTGACTGTCTACCTAAGAAGAAAAAAAAAATTAGTTCATATTGAATGTATTGAAGACAAATGACTTACCCAGATATCAGGGGATTATTATGAAATCAAATCAAGCCGAATAGACATAAAAAAAATCAGATCTAATAGTCCTGGAGGGATTGGAAGGTATGATTTTGAATTTTAAGTGGACTGAAAAGATTATCATAAGCATTAATAACCATTTTTGAATATCAGGCAACAGTATGATTGCTTGATTTTTATTGCATGCAGCCTAGATAGACCCCTTGAAAAGCAAAACCATACACAAAGAGCATGGACAGTTTGCAAGTATAAAAAGAAAACCTTAATGTGGCTGGAAATACCCCAACTAAAGAGCCTATTTCTGAGAGATGGGTAAGAATTTTGAGAACAAGTTTCTTTGAAATATAAAATTGTGCTAGTGAGGAGAGCTATCAGATCCTCTTGAAATTTTGGAGACCTATAAACTGAGTGATCTCAATATAGGGACAGTTGCTTTGTAATTTTAAAATGCATTAGGGCATTTATTCCCATTCCCATGGGAGTGCATTGTTTGGGAGAGATGTGTTTGGGCACATGTTTGGTTTGAAAGGGGCTTGTATGCTGAAGGGTAGGGTTGCTTCTGCTTTGATTATTGTGATGTCAACATACTTTCATTTGATGCAAACCTAGTGACTCTTGATCAGGAGGCAAATGGGCTTGAGTAATGAGAGATTTTTCTGGATGAAGGAAGAAATATACAGCAGCCACAGATTTTCTGCCATATTCTGAAATAAAGATTAAAATGTTTGCCCTTTCTAGGATGCTACATTGACTCTAGGTGTTTACATGCAGTTTAGAGAAGACCCTCCAAATGTCAGTGAACTTCCAGAATGCTTTACATCTTAATTTACATCTTAATTTAAGAATTACATTCTTAATTTAATTCAGGGTACCACCAGCAGGCAGGGAGGAAAAAAAAATAGATGGGTTTCAAAATTGCTAGAATGGATGACTGTGATACTGAAGGGGGTGTTGCCTTTATTATAGTTTGAGGGGATGCACTTGAGCTAATGACACATTCCAGTTCCATAGATTTATAAATGCTACTTGATTTTCTTAGAGGATTAATTAAAGTTTCCCAACAGGAAATTAAAATGAAAAGATTCTGAAGCTTCTTGGGGAGAAAGAACTATATGATTTCAGGACTAGAAGGAGAAAGGGGAGAAACACATTGATTAGGCAGGCACCTAGCATAGGTCAGGAAGCAAGCTCTGTGCTCAAAACCAATTCTTGCAGTTAATTCTCAGAGCTATGTTACAAACTTTATGTTGTTATTCTCGAGTTACTGAAGAACCTGAAGGTCAGAGTAGCCTTCTCAGAGTCACAAGTTAATAAGCATGTGAAAAGCCTTCTTACTACCTTTAAGAAGGCTCAAAAGTAAGTTGAACTCCCAGGCTCAGGGGCAAGTGCTTAAAGACAGTCAGTTTTCATGGACAAACAAAACTGGGTGCTCAGGGATGTGTCCTTGGTACATGTGTGTCCCAAGCTCCTGGCTTCCCTGGGTGGCCCACTCCATAGGACAAAGCTTCCAATGAGATCCCTCTGTCAGTTAAGTTTATTAGCCTTATCTAGGGCTTTAATCACACCCCGTGGACTATTGGAATCCTGTTTCTCTGTCAAGCTGTTGGCCCTATTTCCTCTTCTAACTGTCCTAGGTGGGTGAGGTGATTGGTTATTTATTTATTTATTGTTTCCAGCCACCCTAAGTTTCCACTAAAAAGGTCATAAAAACTGTCCTAGGGTTATTTATTTTTTGCTTGTTTCCATCTATCCCAAGTTTCCACTGAATAGCTCATAATAGCTAGTACTTTGAGCTCATGCCAATGTCCCAGTCTGAAAGTTTCCTAAAGAAAATCTCTGTCATCCAGGTCTACTGAGCATGAAAACCTCCGGTGAATAATTCCCTTTGGAAATTAAGACCATTTGTGTTGTCTGATCTTTGAAATTAATTCATTATATCGGGCCCCAGTACATCAATCTCCCTGTAGCTTTCTCCCCAGTAGTTTTAGTTCTCAGAAAAGTTAACTGATTTTTTCAAAGGCTAACAGCAAGTAAATGACAGCATTCATCACCATTCCTCACTACTGCAAATGACCAGGATTATAATTGAATTAAGTTCCCAGGCTCATATATTCATTCATTCATTTATTCAAAATCTGCTTTTTGAGTTCCTACAGGTTCCAGGAAGAGTTCTAATTGTTTGGTATTTATCAGTGGACAGAAGCTGTGAGATATAGCTAAGTATAATCCATATTCCACAGGAAAAGACTTTAAATCTTTGAAGACAGTTATCTTTTTGCCATCAAGTCATTTCCAAGCTTACAGGCTTACTATATCCAGTTCTTTCTGTACATCATCTGACGCCCTCATCCCTCATAGGGGGCCTCATAAGAATATAAGTGCCCACAGAAAATGTGCTGTATTGTTTTGCTTATTACATCCTAGTGTCTAACAAAAAGTGCAATATATAGTTGTTAAAAATAATATGAATATATCTTGCTTACTTCTGGACCTCTTTGAGTTTGGGTTGGCATTTTAACTGAACCTCTTTTAGCAAGAATTTATAAATTTATTTCCTGAGTAATGCTAGAGTATCTTTTATATTATGGGAAAAGATTGATCATAAGGTGTTGCTTTAAGGAAACAACAGAGAATATTGGAATAAATGGACTACTCTTGTCAAAGGTAGGCATTGCAAAGAATTAAGCTTACAACTACAGATGAATCAGAGATCCTGGAACCAGGGGAAATGAGAACTACAACACATCAAAGGGTTGCAGATATTTGGAGCTTTAGGTTTATATGTCCAAGTGAAGAATTTCTTGAAAGAGCAAACCCCATTATAAATGATTTTATTATCAATGGTAGATCTTGAAATGTAGCTCTAACCAGCAGAATCTGCCATTTCTGCATGAACATATTTTCAATAAATATTTTCAATAAATATTTTCATTCTTTGAACACCTAACATTTAGTGCCATGCCAATTATTTGTTTATTGGCATCTTTTAAAATTTTACATATTTTTCCCTGTTTTACTTTTTTTCTGTTTGCACTGTTTTCTTTGTCTCTTTATCCAGAGAAAAATTACTTTTTGCAAGAAGGGCAATATTTTTCATGTCTTTATGGATCTCAGAAAGTCTACATGAATGCTGTTGTATTAGTCAGACTGGGCCAAAATGCTGTAACAAATAGACCCACAGATGTATAATGGCTTAAATGTACTACATTTTATATCTTGTATCTTACCCATTTAACCAAGCCTGGTGTTTCTTTTTGTGAGCATGTGAATTCAGGGCCCACAACTTTCAACATGTAATTCCTCCTTTTCCAGTTTTACTGCCTCCTACATCAAGCTTGCAGAGGCTAAGGAGCTTAGAGGAGCTGCATCCCATTCTTAAAAGTTGGTACACAAACATAATTTCCAGTCAGTGTTATTGGAAAGATGAGTCACGTGGCCACACCAGAGTCTAGGGGACTGGAGGATGTAGTCCTTGCATGAACAGCCATTTCCCAGACAAGCCTAAACTCTAGAAGGCAAAAATGGATTTTGATGGACAGCTAGCAGTCCCTGCTAAGCACAAAGTGGGGTTTAACAAATATTTGTTGATGTATTTATATTAGTGATAAAGATTACATTGCTTTTATTTTTCCTTGGAACAGTGCTATTAAACATCTCTCAGAAATTTTTACAAAATCCTATAGTGGTGTGCACTAGATTATACATTTCTTCAACAATGATTTGAAAGATTGCTGATGTTTATCTAGGGAGATGAGAAGCAATTTAATATTATTAATTGCTAACAAACGGGTAAGATTTACCAGAATTGTCAAAGCTTAAAGCTCCAAAAAATTATTCCTCACACAGGAAAATTTATTATGCCATTATGCTTATTTCTATCAGGGTTCCTATAGTGCAATCACTGTTTGCTATTAAAATTTTATTGCACATTTAATTTATTTTTCCCTCTAGTGGGGAAATGTATTAGAGAATTCATTTGACACCAGTATCTTCTCCCCTTGTCTTTTTCTCACTTCTGCTCCCCCTGAAATAGACAGGAATATATTTGTATCTGGGTATTAATTATACAGGAGCTGAGGAGAACAATGCTTGCTGCTGCCTGAAGGGAATTAGCCAGCCAGAATTAGCTTTATGGAGAACCAAGTGGACTACCATTATGCACATCCATTTTCAGTGGTTTAAAAAGAATTCTGGAAAAAATCCATTTATATGTGAAAGCTCGCTTTTCATTGATTAAAATAGAAAGCAACTTTGGTTTCCAAGTATTAAAGGCGGACTTCTTGTTAAAGGTTGGAATTAGGGGGCTCTTTAGTTTATAAAGTACTGTATTGAAAATAAAGTTTTATGTTTCTGAAGGTATAGCTTTAATGTTAAAAGCTTGACAATCTTGTTCCCTACCCCTCTGACTGCCCCAAGAGTTACATACCGTTTGATCAAGAGGAAAACAATGATATAGGACACAGAAAACCCCTTCTCCATCACCAGGTCTTTTTTTATCAATAGGGCCAGAATCAGTGGAAACACCATCAGCTGCCGTACAGTGGAATCTTTCTCCTGACTTTCAGAAAGATTTCTAGCTCTTGAGCCTAATTCACTAAGACAAAAGTCAGCTTGTATTATTGATTAATCTGAAGTTTTGGTCTCTCATAGGATTTAATAACACAGTGCAACTATTTTTCTCACATTGAACAACTACCAAAGTTTTGTTTTTATTTTGGGTAAGAGGCTGAACATGACCAAATATCAGTGATCCCATTTCTAATGTGTAAGTAAAGTTGTGTATTTTTTTCTTTTGACTGGACACTGAAGCCTGCTAAACTCAGAAGAGAAATGTAAAGCTGTCCTACCTTTCCCAGGAAGAATTTCTGAACCCTCTGAAGGCTGGTGGTTATGACTTGAATATGCCTTTATTCACTGAGAGGATTTTCCCCCTGGATCACACTGAGTATAATTAATTTACATATTTACCAATAGCTATAGTTTTCTGTTTCCTTACAGACTTTGACATTAATGCTTTGAGGACAGTGTAATTAGTTCTCCAGAAGAAAAGGGATTTAGATCTAACACATACAGGGTTTTGATACGGGACAGTAGCTTGGGACTTAATAGTTTCGGAGTAATTTTTCCATCTTTCCCTTATTACCTGAATGTAACAACCAGTCAAGGAAGACTGAGCATGCCGCCAAAATTGAACTGCCTTCCCCATTCTTCTAGGAGCACTCTTTTGGAACCTCATAAATTGCATTTAGCTTTAGCACACCATCCTGTGGGGCTTCCATTTTAGTCATGGTATACTCTTGCAGACACCCTGTCCGAAGTCTTCGTGTCAGCCTCAAAGTCACCTGGAACAAACTTTGTTTCATTGTGAATCGTTGTTGTGTAGAATACCGGGGCTTTGGCACCACTGGCCTGAAAGGTTTGTATGTTTTGTACAGCCAGCACACAATGCTTAATAGGTATTCAATACATGTTTGTATCTGTGTTTTTTTTAACACTTTTATTTGTTCCAAAGACTTAAGAGACCCAACTGACAACCTTTTTTCCTTGAATGGATTCCCTCTTCCTTCCTGTGGAAACCTACCAGAAACACACACGCCACCCTCTGCAACTGGTGTTAACACTATCAACACTATCCCTGGATGTACGGAATGGAAGCTTTCTCAAGCTAGTCCATGGTGATGGAGGTGACTGTTTTAAGATTAGAGCAGGCTGCAGAAGTACAGTATGTGGCCAGCTGGTACCTGAGCCTGTCTCTCCCATCTTTCCTGGGCTTCTGGGCACTCCCAGCTCAGGCTTCCTCTACGTATTTGCTTCATTTTCTCAGTTTTTGTCTGAAGAACAACTTTCTCAAGCTCACCTCTTTTCTGCTCCCAAATTATTTTAACTTGGAAGTAACTTGGTTTGCATGGTTCTGACTGCAGCTCCGACTCTACATGAATATTTGCTTTAATCATACACCCTCAACTGCATTTAGTCTGTATGTTCTTTTGTTAAATTCTTAAGTTCAGACAGTGAAAGTAATCTGTAGCCTTCCAACTACAGTCTTCTGTAGTCAGAGTCTGTTAAAGGTAGTTGACATCATTGATGAGGGCTAGGTAATTTACTTTATTCTATAATTTTTAAACCATCAGTAGTTTCATTATTTGAGGATTTATAAAAGAAAAATTCACAGGAACTACCGAAAGGAGGGTTTTTTTCCAAATGTTTTTAGGTAGAAATAAAATGAAGGAGGACTTTTCTATTTCTTGTGTTTTGAAAAATGTTCTGGGTAGAATCTGATTTATACTGTGAATTTAAATTAGTGATAGAATTTATATAATAGAAAACCATTTCCCCCCTTCATTAAATACATGTTGAATAAATATTTAAAGAATAGTGGTTTGAAAGACTATCTAATGATAAGTCTGCCCAGGGTACTTGTGTCTTTCAGGCTGGCCATGGTTGAATCTGGCACTCATAGCAAGTTCTGGCTAGTTGTGGCAAGTTCTATCTCTAGAAACTATGTTAGGAATTGGCCCAACTTCCTGTGTAAGGAGATTTAACCCTGGTTGCCCTAAACTGCCAGCCAAGTCCCTCCCCTGGTCAAGGAAAGCCTTGGATGGAAGAGAAGGTATCAAGATAAGGGGTGGGAGGAAGGGAAGAGGCAGCAGCAGACCACACTTTGCCTCAGCCAGCATGATAACTGCCACCCTTCCCCAGTCATGGGGAAAATAGACCCCTGGACTGAGCAGAGGTTCATCCTTTACCAGCCTGTTCTGTATTTTAGTTTGATTTCCTCTCAACATGATGCCTCCCTACAGAAACACATAATGCCTTTTTAATTTGGTTAGCATTAATTTAGGCAGCATTAATCTAAAGAGTATGTTTTTTTCTTTTTCCTTTTTTTTTTTTTTTTGGCTTGATGAAGTCCCGGTAGTTCATGTTTGCCTCTGTTTCCTTAGCCTCTGGAGACAGGTCTAGTAAGAAGTTGCTGCACCCGAGGTCAAAGAGGTTGCTGTCTCTGTTCTCTAGGATTTTGATGGTTTCCTGTCTTACATTTAAGTCTTTCATCTATTTTGAATTTATTTTTGTGTATAGTATAAGAAAGTGATCCAGGTTCATTCTTCATTTCGCTGTCCAGTTTTCCCAATGCCATTTGCTGACCATCTTTTTTTCCATTGGATACTCTTTCCTGCTTTGTAGAAGATAAGTTAAGAATTGTGGGTCAATTTCTGGATTCTCTACTCTGTTCCATTGGTCTTTGTGTCTGTGCCATTACCATACTTTCTTGATGATTACAGCTTTGTAACAGAGCTTGAAGTCTAGAATTGTGATGTCTCCAGCTTTGCTTTTCTTTGTCAACATTACTTTGGCTATCCTGAGTCTTGGCTGGTTCCATACAAATTTTAGGATTGTTTGTTCTAGCTCTGTGAATAATGCTGGTGTTATTTTGTTAGAGATTGCATTGAATGTGTAAATTGCTTTGGATCATATAGGCATTTTAACAATATTGGTTCTTCCAATCCATAACCATTGAATGTTTCTTCATTACTTTGTGTCATCTTCAATTTCTTTCATACACTTTCCGTAGATTCCAGTGTACAGATCTTTTACCTCTTTGGCTTTTCCTTGAATGGATTCCCTCTTCCTTCCTGTGGAAACCTACCAGAAACACACAGGCCACCCTCCCCAACTGGTGTTAACACTATCAACACTATCCCCAGATGTACGGGGATAGGTTTATTTGGTTAGGTTTATTCCTAGGTATTTTATGATTTTTGCTATAATTGCAAATGGGATCTGTTCCCTGATTTCTTTCTGCTGCTTCACTATTGGTGTATAGAAATGCATATAGCAGTGCTATCAACAACAGCCAAATTATGGAAAGAGACTACATATGCATCGACTGATGAATGGATACAGATGTGTGTATGTATATTTATACATTTATAAATTATAGATATACATATGTGTGTGTGTGTGTATATATATATATATATATATATATATGGAATATGACTCGGGGATCAAAAAGAACGAAATCTTTACATTTTCTTTTTTTTTTTTAATTTTTTTTCAACGTTTATTTATTTTTGGGACAGAGAGAGACAGAGCATGAACGGGCAAGGGGCAGAGAGGGAGACACAGAATCGGAAACAGGCTCCAGGCTCTGAGCCATCAGCCCAGAGCCTGATGCGGGGCTCGAACTCACGGACCGCGAGATCGTGACCTGGCTGAAGTCGGACGCTTAACCGACTGCGCCACCCAGGCGCCCCTAAATCTTTACATTTTCAACAACACAATAGAACTAGAGTGTATTCTGCTAAGTGAAGTAAGTCAGAGAAATATAAATATCATAAGATTTCACTCATATGTGGAATTAAGAAACCCAACAGTTGAACATAGAAAAATAAGATAAACAGTGATGGAGGCAAACCATAAGAGACTCTCAAATACAGCAAACAAGATGAGGGTTGCTGGAGGGGAGGTGGGTGGGTAGTTGGGCTAAAAGGGTTGGGCACTAAGGTAGTTGGGCATTAAGGAGGGCACTTGTTGGAATAAGCACTGGGTGTTATATATATGTGATGAATCGCTGGGTTCTACTCATGAAACCATACTACACTGTATGTTAACTAACTTGAATTTAAACAAATAAATTAAAAAAAACCCCAGTGTGTTTAATAGCCTGGGCATAGTCATATATATGGGTGTTTGTCTCTTCCTCTCCCTCTTCCTCTTGTAGCTGCTGAACTTTGTTAATCCTGGAAGCCTTGAGTTTGCTCCAGCCTTGCTTCAGCCTAGAGCCCATATTCTCCTCCCAGATGCTTTGTATTTGCAGTTGCTGCCCACCTGACACTGCTCTCAGTGGCATTCTAACTCAGCACAACTGTCTGCTGTCACTGTGGAAGTAATGCATGTGGCCCAGAAGGGAAGTCAGCAGCACCTCCAGGCAAGCTGGCTCCCTTGCTAACTCATGGCTGCCTTATGGGGTCAGACTTCTCTGCTCCCCAGAGCAGTAACTTTCCAGGAGGGGCAATTGGTCTCAGCATAGCAGTGATGGATTGCACTGGGTGAGAATTCCTGGCTGAAGCGGCTGCCAAGTGCATTGAGAGCCACTGTCATCCATGCAGGGAGAGCAAGCAAAGGGCTCACCTTAGAAGCCAGGCACATATTTTTTTCCAGACTTGGTGTCACTTGCTATTAGCACTGACAGCACATGGCCATGGACCTTTCCTTCTGATGTCACTATTCCATGAAGGCTACCCAAGCTCTTCTCCCAGCCAGTAATTTGGACTGGAGTCTTCATGTCTTCTGATTCCTCCCTATCCCACGGACTTAATCCCAATAGTGACCCTCTTTCCTCCTGGCACGATATTACTTTCTGGGCAACATGCTTTCCTAAGCAAGGCCCTCTTCATCTCACCCAGCAGGCACTGAAAAGGTAACTATAGGTATCCAATAAGAGGAGATTTTTATATAAAAAGTCAATCTCCATTCTTAATTCAGAGGTGATTCTGAAATAAGGCATTTTACTTAAGGGAAGTGCTCAAAGCTCTGTCACTTTTGGTCTAGACTGATTTCTTTTTCTGATAATTTGCATGGTGGTTTCCTGAGGTACTGCTACTCAGTACAGAATTTATCAATTATAATTCCCTCCATCCCCAATGGGCCCCCTCCCCTGCCCCAATGTTCAAGGTTTATGGATTAGAAGTTGAGTTAAAAGAAAAACAAAATAAAACAGCAGGAAAAGAATTGTGGGGTGCAAATTCCAGCCACTCTACAAAATTCATTTTGTTTCATCTCCAGAAAACTATTGTTCTAGCTTCACACACTGATATTGTCTTCTCTAATAGCCATGGATGCTACTATTGCAATGTCAATATGTGTCTTAAATTATTGTGTAGCCTTAAGGTGGTTTCTAGGTCTTTAACTACTGGGATACTTTTTTCTCTAAATTGGGGTATAAGAGCTTTAGAGGCAGAGGCCATATCTTCCTGCAACAACCTGAGAATGAGCCTTGAGCAATTTTCAAAGCCTCAATTACAAACCCTAAAACAAACATGAGAGAAAGCATATTATTGGAGTGTTATTGATGTTATGGAAAGCATTATTGACTTATTTATGCCTCTAAATTGTTCTTGAAAGTGATTGGAAATAGCATATCTGTCTTGTTTCTATCTGCATGCGTACAACGGGATAGATTTTTTTAAAAAGGTGAGGAAATGTCAGCATAGAGACAATGAAATCAGGAAAATAGAATATATAGAGAGAAAAGGTTTGATAACACATAATGGATATCATAAGACACTATTCAACTGCTGGAAATGAGCCTCAAATTCGGCTGTAAGTTAACCAGCATCTACAACAAGAAACACAACCCATTAAAATGAAAACTAAGCAAAGTCGGAAAAAATCTGCTCTTTCTGGTTCTGAGATCCCAGTGACCTTCAACTCCCGATTCCTGAAAAGAGGCACTGACTTGGATGCTGTCATGGCCAACATTCTGTCATTGCTAGAAACTTCAAAATGTCACAAGTTTCTCAGCATCCCCCAATGCATGTTAGTAGCATGTAGTTCAGTAGAAATAGTTGTATGAGGGCTCAAACCAGTATGCAGTATTTTTCTTGCTAAAACTTGAGAGTACAGTAATTCTGTGTAGTTTGTGCATCAATAAGCATTGGTAATCAACCCAGTGGAGGACAGGTTTGACAATCACTAAAATTATGGATGTGTACTTGAGTACAAAACCGTAAAATCTCTCCAAGAGAGGAAACCTGAACAGGGGTGTAAAGATACAGGTAGGAAAAGTATCCCATTTGAAACAACTGAAAAATAATTATAAAGATTTATGACCATGTGTTCTATACTAGCAAATGAAGAGAAAGAGTCACATTTTAGCTTAATTAGCTTAACTGCACATCTAAAATCACCTCAAGGTAAAGAATGAAAAGTAGAAAATGTTGACTTATGGGTTTTGATGAATCCACACTTCGGAAATCAGTTTGGTAGTTTTGTTTTGTGTTTCATACGTTGGCAGTGGCAGATTAGGTGGTCTCCTAAGCTTTCAGAATATGGTGGGAAGCTGGGGAGAAAAAGGCATAACTTGGAAAATATTTACAGAATTACAGTGGGCTAAGGAAAATAAGGCATTTGCTAAAGAGAAGGGAGAGTAAGTCTGATGGTGGGAGAGAGGGAGAGGAGGAGAAAAGAAGGAATAACATGGAGGAGAAAGAGAGGGAAAGAGATAGACATGTGAGGGGTACAGAGAGGGAAAATGGGGGAAGATAAATGATGTTCTAACCCTTCAGCGGAAGTCAGCAACTTAACTTTCATGCAGAAAGCTGTCAAGAATAAAAAGCTTCCTCTTCAGAAAACAGGAGGTAAAAAGAGAAATGAGAGAGACTTTTCCTTTCCTCTCTTCATCAATCTTCTATCTGCTTTTTAGGTTTTGTCATGCCTCACTACTAAATGGCACACTGCAGGTGTAGGATAGCCCTATCCAAAGGGAGTGCTGGAAATGAGTTAGTGTTCCAGAACAATGCAGACAGTGCCCAAAGGTGCTCGATTACCCATGGCCTTGTAAACTCTGATAGAGTCTGGATTTTGTTTCATAGTGTATGTGGGGCCATTACAGGATTTTACATAGGGGAGTAATTGAATCACATTTTCATTTTAGAGATATTATTTTGGCACATTGTAGGAGATTGATTAGAGAGTTGCCTTAATTCTGCCTCAAATTTTTTTGTGTGATGAGCTCTCTGATTCTTGGTATTTCATGCCACCCTAAAGTGGTGAGCATTCTTTCTCTGTCCTCTGTTACTCCAAGAATGGTCTTATTAAATGTTAAAAGTACACTGTAACAGATACCAAAGAATAACACGCCAGCCCACTTTTTCTAAAATAACATTTATCTTGAGTCATTTCCTGCCCTCAAACTTAAAGTTTCTAATTCTTAAGAAGGCTCACTTATTAGCCCAACATCTGCAGACTCCTCACTCTGATGTCACCCTGTGCCCGAGGTACTTACCATCCATCTTTCCCTAACTCTGCTGTCTACTGAAGTTGGTCTACTTATTCCCCAGATAGGTATGCTTTACTGACGCTATTTTCTCTTTGTGGGGTGCTCCTTCCCCTTGGCTTTTCTAAGCCAAGCACTACCCAAACTTTAAAGTCCATATCAAATGTTTGCAGCTTTCAGGACGCAAAATAAATGAGGAGAAATAGCCTGATCCCCGGATTGTATTGGAATTCAATGTATCTGGATTCAAAGCCAGTTTTACTGTTTGTTAGCTAACTACTACTACTAAGTTATCACCAGGATGTTGACACTGATACAGTCAAAACAGAGAACATTTCTATCACCACAAGGACCTCCTATTGCCATTTTATAGCCGCATCCACTGCCTTCATATTCGAATTCTTTCCTTGACCCCTGGCAACCAAAAATCTGTTCTCTGCATAATTTTAAAACTGTTATATAAAAGGAATTATATAGTATATAACATTTTGGGATTAGATTTTTTTCATTTAGTGTAATTCTCTGGAGATTGTTCAGATTGTTGCTTACAGCAGTTGTTCATTCCTTCTGTTGAATATGTATTCCACGGTATGAATGTAACACAGTTTTAACTTTTTCCCCACTGAAGGACCTCTGAGTTGATTCCAGTTTGGCTAATACAAATACAGCTGCTATAAACCTTTGTGTGCAGGTTTTTACATGAGCATATGTCTCATGTGTCCGGGATAAATACCTGAGAGTACAGTTGCTGAGTTGTATGGTAGTTATCTGTTTTTGGTTTTGTTTTTAAGAAACTGCCAAACTCATTTCCTTAATGATTGTATCATTTAATACATTTTTTTTTTTTTACCAACGATGTATGAGTGGTCTAATTTCTCAACATTCTCACTAGTATTTAGTGTTTTCACTTTTATTTTAGACATTCTGATAGGTATATAGCAAGATCTTGTTGTTACATTAATTTGCATTTAGTGAATGGCTGATTATGTTGAATCGTGCTTATTTTCAATCCTATCCTTTGTAATGAGATGTCTCTTCCTATCTCTTGCCCCTTTTCTAATTGGATTATTGGCTGTTTTTGTGTGAAAAGTTCTTTATATATATCAGTTCTTTATCAGATAAGGTCTTTATCAGATATGTGACTTACAAATATTTTCTTTCCATGTGTAGCTTATCCTCTTAACAAGGTCTTTCACAAATTAAAAGTTGTTTTTTTTAATGAAGGCCAGTTTATCAATTTTTCAAAATCAACTGTGATTTTGCTATCAAGTCTAAGAACTAGCCCTAGATCCTGAGGATCCTCAACTATGTATTTTTGAAAAAGTTGTATAATTTTTTATTAATTCTATAGTCAACTTAGAGATAGTCTTCATATAAGGTGTGAGACTTATATTGTTATAAAGTGTGAAGTTCATATTTTTGCTTTGGATGTCCAATTCTTCCACTGCCATTTGTTGAAAAGGCTACCCATCCTCGATTACATTGCTTTCATACCTTTGTCAAAAATTAGGCATATTTGTGTGGATCTATTTCTTAGTTCTATCTTCTGTTCCATTGATCTGTGTCTATTCCTTCATCAATACCACATAGTCTTAATTACTGGAATTCTATAATAAGTCTTGAAATCAAGTAGACTGATGATTGCTACTTTATTTGGTCATTTTTTTCTTTTTTCTTTTCTTTTTTTAGCTATTCTGGTTCCTTGGCCATTTTATATAAATTAAAAAATTTTTTTTCTCTCTTTAAGATCAAAATCTTAAGGTTTTGATTAGAATTGTGTTAAAACTGTGTATAATTTGGGGAGGATTGATGTCTTTGTTGAATCTTCTAATCCATAAATTTGTCTCTTCATTTATTTAGATCTTTGATTTATTTCATTCACATTATGCAGTTTTTAACCAATATATTTTATACATGTTTTGTTAGGTTTACATCTTAATATGTAATTCTCTTTTGAATGATTGTAGGTGGTATTGTCTTGTAAGTTCTTTTTTCCATATGTTCATCATTACTGTAGAGAAATGCAATTGATTCTTGTGTTGATCTTGTATTCTATGACCTTGCTGTATTTATTAGTTCTAGGAGGTCTTTTGGGGAAAATTCCTTGGAATTTTCTAGATCAGCAATTCTTTGATCTGAAAATAGGCACAATTTTATTTGTTCATTTCCAATTTGTATGTCTTTTATTTCTTGCCATATTGTCCTGGCTACAACTTCCAGCCCTGTGTTGAGTCAGAGTGATGAGAACAGACACCCTTGCCTTATTCTTGATCAGAGGGGGAAAGACATTAGTCTTTGATCGTTATGTGCATTGTTAGTTGTAGGTATTTTGGAAGATGCTCATTATCAAATTGAAGATGTTCTCCATTTCTTATTTTTTCTTCTATTTTAAAATGTTTTTCAGTATTGAATTTTATCAAATGCTTTTTCTATATCAATTTATATGACCATGTCATTTTTCTTCTTTACCCTGTTGATATAATCCATTACACTAATTTTCAAACATTGAATCATCTAATTTCTTTTATGTATCATTGAATTCTATTCATAAATATTTGAGGATTTTCATAAATATATTTGTTTTTAATTTTTCTTTGCTATACTGTTTTTATCTGATTTTGATACCAAGGTAATACTACTTTCATAAAATGAGTTAAAAATTCATCTTTTCTGGGATTGGTAGTGTAAATTGATGTTAACTGTTCTTTTAACAATGGTAGAATTCTCCAGTGAAACTACATGGGCCTGGACGTTTCTGTTTGGGATATTTTTATTATAAATAAAATTTCCTTAGAAGTCACAACCCTATTTGAATTATTTATTTTGTTAATGAGTTGAGGTAGTTTGTGTTTTTCAAGTAATCGATCCATTTTGTCTAGATGTCAAATTTAAGTGTCTATAGTTGTTGATAGTATTCTGTTGTTTTGATGTCTGCAGGGTCTGTATTAATATCCCATTTTGTTTCTGATACTGGTAATTTATGTCTTTTTTTGTTAGTGTTGCTAGAGATTTGTCATTTTATCAATTTTTAAATCATTTGTGTGTGTGTGTGTGTGTGTGTGTGTTCATCTGTTTTTAATTGCACTGATTTCTGCTTATTTTATTTCCTTTTTTGTTATTTGGTTATTTTGCTTTTCTTTCTTTTTTAAATGAGAGTTTATATTATTGAGACTTTTTTTTCTCTTTTTAATATATAATTTTGGTGCTATATATTCCCTCTCAGCACTGTCTTATTTTATCCCACAAATACTAATTTTTTTCATTTTCATTTTTATTCACTTAAATGTATTTTTTTGATTTCTCTTAAAGATTGCCTCTTTGGCCCATGTATTATTTAGAAATATGCTGTTTAGTTTTCGGTTGTTTGGAGATTTTCTATCTTTTTGTTATTGAATTCTAGTTTGATTCCATTGTAGTCAGTGAAAACAGTCTGCATGACTTAAGTTTTAAAAAATTTGTTGAGGTTTGTTTTATGACCAGGATATAGTCTGTATTGGTATATATTCCATAGGTACTTGAAAAAAAAAATGTGTGTTGTCTGGGTTTTATAAATATCCAGTTTGAACTTGTTGGTTAATAGTTACGTGAATTCTTCTATATTGTTGCTTATTTTCTGTCTAGTTATTCTATCCATTGTTAGAATTATTGAAGTGTTAAGCTAGAATTGTGGATTTATCTATTTCTTCTTTTAGTTATATTAGTATTTGCTTTACAAATATTGCCACTGTGTTGTTTGGTGTATAAACATTTATGATTGCTATGCCCTCTTGGTGGATTGACACTTTCATCATTATATATATCATCTCTGTCTCTGGTATTTTTCTTTGCTCTCAAGTGTATTTTATCTGATGTTTATGTAGCTATTCCTGCCTTCCTTTGTTTGCATGGTATTTTTTCCATATCCTTACTTTTCATCTATCTGTGTTATTATATTTGAAGTGTGTTTCTTTGTTAAATTTTTAATGTGTGTTTTTGAGGGCCATGGAGAGAGGGAGAGTGCGTGTATAAGTGAGTGGGGGAGGTGGCAGAGAGGGAGACAAAGAATCTGAAGCAGTCTCAAGGTTCTAAACTGTCTGCAGAGTCCAACGCGAGGCTCAAGCCCCCAACCGCAAGATCATGACCTGAACTGAAGTCGGATGCTTAAACAACTGAGTCACCCAGGCACCCCTGAAGTGCATTTCTTTTAGTAAACATAGAGTTGTGTCATTTTTTTAAAAATCCACACTACCAATGTTTGTCTTATAATTGATGTATTTGGACCATTTATACTTAAAGTAATTGTTGATGTTAAGCATTAGGTCTGCCATCTTATTTTTAGCGTTCTGATTGATGTATACTTCATTTCTTGGTTTTCTTTTTCCTGCCTTCCTATGGGTTACTTAGGAAGAGTATTTTAGAGAGAGAGTATTTTAGAGAATTTTAATTCTAAAATTGCTTATTTTAGAGTTCTATTTCTTTTTGTCTGTTTTGAGTGTATATCTTTGTATAATATTTTTAAGTCATTGCTCTAAGTATTGTATTATTTATACCTAATCTGTCACAATCTGAGTGTCATCATTTTATCAGTTTGATTGGAATATAGAAAACTCACCTCAGTTTATGTCTCTTTACCTCCCCACTTTATAATAATTTTTTTCTAAATATTTCCTTTACATACTTTAAGAACCATGTGAGAGTCTTATAATTTTTGTTTTGATTATGTCTCAAACATAATTCAGAACATTGAAGAGAAGTAAACCTTATAGCATTTACTCATATTTTAGCTTATCATATTCTTTTACTTTTCCTTTTTATTTAGAAAATTTCCATTAGCCATTCTTTAGAGTAGGCTGTTAGGGATAAATTTTTAATTTTCCCTCATTTTATAATGTCTTGATTTTTCTTTTATTCCTGAAGAATGTTTTTACTAGGTAGGATCCTGAATTAATAGTTCTTTCAGCACCTGAAAAATGTTCAGCCACTTCCTTCTCATCTCCATAGTTTCTGATGAGAGATCTTTTCACTAATTTTCCTTCGTAAATAATATGTTACTTTTCTCTGGCTGCATTTTTGGTGTGGATGTTTTTGGGGTTTTCTTGATGTCTTGAATCTGTGGGTTTATGTCTCTTCCCAAATTTGGAAAGTTTGCAGCCATTATTTCTTCAAGTTCTCTTAAATTCTGCCCTTTTTCTATTCTCCTTTCAGGACTCAGATGGCATGAATGTTAGTTTTTTGTTATAGCTCCACAGTCTCTGAAGTTCTGTAAATTTTTTTTCAATTTTTTCTTCATTGTTCAGGTTGGGTAATTTCTAGTGTTCTATCTTTAAGTTAATTGGTTATTTCCTTTGTTCCTTCCATTCTATTAAGCCCATTCCTTAAGCCTTTTTCCCTTTAGTTACTGTATTTCTTTTTAATTAAAATTTTAATTTGACAATTTATTGTTAAGAGTTACATAAGATCTGCAAACATAAGATGTTGATAACTGTGTGTGTGTACATGTATGAATACACGTTGATTTTTATTTTTTATTATCAGTAAACTTTTTTAGAGCAGTTTTAGGTTATAGAAAAATTGAGTGGAAAGTAGTTTCCATATATCCTGTGTCCCCACACAATCACAAACTGCCCCACTATCAACATCTCACACCAGAGTAGTACATTTATTAAAGTAGATGGACCTACATTGACACATCATTATCACACAATATACATACTTTACATTAGGATCACACTTGGTATTGTGCATTCTATGGGTTTGGACAAATGTATCATGACAAATACTTACACTGAAGTTTATGCTGAATAGTTTATGGTTCTAAAAATCCTCTGTGCCACCTCTTTCTCCTCCCAACCCCTGGCTAGAGCACTTTTTAAATAGTTTATTTTACAGAATGTCCTAACTAAAGTCATACAGGGTGTAGCCTTTTCAGACTGGCTTTTTTCACTTAGTAGTTTGCATTTAAGTTTTTTTTTTTCATGTATTTGCATGGCTTACTCATTTCTTTTTAACACTGAATAATATTCCATTGTCTGGATATATCCCAGAGTATTTATCCACTCACCTACTGAAGGACATCTTGATTGATTCTAAGTTTTGGCAGTTGTGAATAAAACTACTATAGAAGATGGCGGCTTAGGAGGACGCTGGGCTCACCGCACGTCCTGCTGATCACTTAGATTCCATCTACACCTGCCTAAATAACCCAGAAAACCGCCAGAGGATTAGCAGAATGAGTCGCCGGAGCTAAATGCAGACGAGAGGCCCACGGAAGAGGGTAGGAAGGGCAGCAAGGCGGTGCCTGCTCCACGGACTGGCGGGAGGGAGCCGGGGCGGAGGGGAGGCTCGCCGGCCAAGCAGAGCCCCCGAGTCTGGCTTGCAAAAGCGGAGGGGCCTGACGGACTTTCCCACAACAAGCGCAACTTAGCGTCTGGGAGGTCATAAGTTAACAGCTCTGCTCGGAAAGCAGGAAGGCTGGAGGACAAAGGGAGGGAGAGCTGCTGAGCCCCCTGACAACAGAGCTCAGTTTGGTGGGGAACAAAGGCGCTCGCCAGCGCCATCTCCCCTGCCATCCCCCAGCCAAAATCCCAAAGAGAACCAGTTCCTGCCAGGGAACTTGCTCGCTCCTCGCAAACACCCAACTCTGCGCTTCTGCGGAGCCAAACCTCCAGCAGCGGATCTGACTCCCTCCCGCTGCCACAGGGCCCCTCCTGAAGTGGATCACCTAAGGAGAAGCGATCTAAGCCTGCCCCTCCTGCCCCCGTGCACCTTGCCTACCCACCCCAGCTAATACGCCAGATCCCCAGCATCACAAGCCTGGCAGGGTGCAAGTAGCCCAGATAAGCCACACCACCCCACAGTGAATCCCGCCCCTAGGAGAGGGGAAGAGAAGGCACACACCAGTCTGACTGTGGCCCCAGCGGTGGGCTGGAGGCAGACATCAGGTCTGACTGTGGCCCCGCCCACCAACTCCAGTTATACCCCACAGCACAGGGGAAGTGCCCTGCAGGTCCTCACCACTCCAGGGACTATCCAAAATGACCAAGCGGAAGAATTCCCCTCAGAAGAATCTCCAGGAAATAACAACAGCTAATGAGCTGATCAAAAAGGATTTAAATAATATATCAGAAAGTGAATTTAGAATAATAGTCATAAAATTAATCGCTGGGCTTGAAAACAGTATACAGGACAGCAGAGAATCTCTTGCTACAGAGATCAAGGGACTAAGGAACAGTCACGAGGAGCTGAAAAACGCTTTAAACGAAATGCATAACAAAATGGAAACCACCACAGCTCGGCTTGAAGAGGCAGAGGAGAGAATAGGTGAACTAGAAGATAAAGTTATGGAAAAAGAGGAAGCTGAGAAAAAGAGAGATAAAAAAATCCAGGAGTATGAGGGGAAAATTAGAGACCTAAGTGATACACTAAAAAGAAATAATATATGCATAATTGGTATCCCAGAGGAGGAAGAGAGAGGGAAAGGTGCTGAAGGGGTACTTGAAGAAATCATAGCTGAGAACTTCCCTGAACTGGGGAAGGAAAAAGGCATTGAAATCCAAGAGGCACAGAGAACTCCCTTCAGACGTAACTTGAATCGATCTTCTGCACGACATATCATAGTGAAACTGGCAAAATACAAGGATAAAGAGAAAATTCTGAAAGCAGCAAGGGGTAAACGTGCCCTCACATATAAAGGGAGACCTATAAGACTCGTGACTGATCTCTCTTTTGAAACTTGGCAGGCCAGAAAGAATTGGCACGAGATTTTCAGGGTGCTAGACAGAAAAAATATGCAGCCAAGAATCCTTTATCCAGCAAGTCTGTCATTTAGAATAGAAGGAGAGATAAAGGTCTTCCCAAACAAACAAAAACTGAAGGAATTTGTCACCACTAAACCAGCCCTACAAGAGATCCTAAGGGGGACCCTGTGAGACAAAGTCCCAGAGACATCACTATAAGCATAAAACATACAGACATCACAATGACTCTAAACCCATATCTTTCTATAATAACACTGAATGTAAATGGATTAAATGCGCCAACCAAAAGACATAGGGTATCAGAATGGATAAAAAAACAAGACCCATCTATTTGCTGTCTACAAGAGACTCATTTTAGACCTGAGGACACCTTTAGATTGAGAGTGAGGGGATGGAGAACTATTTATCATGCGACTGGAAGCCAAAAGAAAGCTGGAGTAGCCATACTTATATCAGACAAACTAGACTTTAAATTAAAGGCTGTAACAAGAGATGAAGAAGGACATTATATAATAGTTACAGGGTCTATCCATCAGGAAGAGCTAACAATTATAAATATCTATGCGCCGAATACCGGAGCCCCCAAATATATAAAACAATTACTCATAAACATAAGCAACCTTATTGATAAGAATGTGGTAATTGCAAGGGACTTTAACACCCCACTTACAGAATGGATAGATCATCTAGACACACGGTCAATAAAGAAACAAGGGCCCTGAATGAGACATTGGATCAGATGGACTTGACAGATCTATTTAGAACTCTGCATCCCAAAGCAACAGAATATACTTTCTTCTCGAGTGCACATGGAACATTCTCCAAGATAGATCATATACTGGGTCACAAAACAGCCCTTCATAAGTTTACAAGAATTGAAATTATACCATGCTTACTTTCAGACCACAATGCTATGAAGCTTGAAATGAACCACAGAAAAAAGTCTGGAAAACCTCCAAAAGCATGGAGGTTAAAGAACACCCTACTAACGAATGAGTGGGTCAACCAGGCAATTAGAGAAGAAATTAAAAAATATATGGAAACAAACGAAAATGAAAATACAATAATCCAAATGCTTTGGGACGCAGCAAAGGCAGTCCTGAGAGGAAAATACATTGCAATCCAGGCCTATCTCAAGAAACAAGAAAAATCCCAAATACAAAATCTAACAGCACACCTAAAGGAACTAGAAGCAGAACAGCAAAGGCAGCCTAAACCCAGCAGAAGAAGAGAAATAATAAAGATCAGAGCAGAAATAAACAATATAGAATCTAAAAAAACTGTAGAGCAGATCAATGAAACCAAGAGTTGGTTTTTTGAAAAAATAAACAAAATTGACAAACCTCTAGCCAGGCTTCTCAAAAAGAAAAGGGAGATGACCCAAATAGATAAAATCATGAATGAAAATGGAATGATTACAACCAATCCCTCAGAGATACAAACAATTATCAGGGAATACTATGAAAACTTATATGCCAACAAATTGGACAACCTGGAAGAAATGGACAAATTCCTGAACACCCACACTCTTCCAAAACTCAATCAGGAGGAAATAGAAAGCTTGACCAGACCCATAACCAGCGAAGAAATTGAATCGGTTATCAAAAATCTCCCAACAAATAAGAGTCCAGGACCAGATGGCTTCCCAGGTGAGTTCTACCAGACGTTTAAAGCAGAGATAATACCTATCCTTCTCAAGCTATTCCAAGAAATAGGAAGGGAAGGAAAACTTCCAGACTCATTCTATGAAGCCAGTATTACTTTGAATCCTAAACCAGACAGAGACCCAGTAAAAAAAGAGAACTACAGGCCAATATCCCTGATGAATATGGATGCAAAAATTCTCAATAAGATACTAGCAAATCGAATTCAACAGCATATAAAAAGAATTATTCACCATGATCAAGTGGGATTCATTCCTGGGATGCAGGGCTGGTTCAACATTCGCAAATCAATCAACGTGATACATCACATCAACAACAAAAAAAGAGAAGAACCATATGATCCTGTCAATCGATGCAGAAAAGGCCTTTATCAAAATCCAGCACCCTTTCTTAATAAAAACTCTTGAGAAAGTTGGGATAGAAGGAACATACTTAAAGGTCATAAAAGCCATTTATGAAAAGCCCACAGCTAACATCATCCTCAACGGGGAAAAACTGAGAGCTTTTTCCCTGAGATCAGGAACACGACAAGGATGCCCACTCTCACCGCTGCTGTTTAACATAGTGCTGGAAGTTCTAGCATCAGCGATCAGACAACAAAAAGAAATCAAAGGCATCAAAATTGGCAAAGATGAAGTCAAGCTTTTGCTTTTTGCAGATGACATGATATTATACATGGAAAATCCGATAGACTCCACCAAAAGTCTGCTAGAACTGATACAGGAATTCAGCAAAGTTGCAGGATACAAAATCAATGTACAGAAATCAGTTGCATTCTTATACACTAACAATGAAGCAACAGAAAGACAAATAAAGAAACTGATCCCATTCACAATTGCACCAAGAAGCATAAAATACCTAGGAATAAATCTAACCAAAGATGTAAAGGATCTGTATGCTGAAAACTATAGAAAGCTTATGAAGGAAATTGAAGAAGATTTAAAGAAATGGAAAGACATTCCCTGCTCATGGATTGGAAGAATAAATATTGTCAAAATGTCAATACTACCCAAAGCAATCTACACATTCAATGCAATCCCAATCAAAATTGCACCAGCATTCTTCTCGAAACTAGAACAAGCAATCCTAAAATTCATATGGAACCACAAAAGGCCCCGAATAGCCAAAGGAATTTTGAAGAAGAAGACCAAAGCAGGAGGCATCACAATCCCAGACTTTAGCCTCTACTACAAAGCTGTCATCATCTAGACAGCATGATATTGGCACAAAAACAGACACATAGACCAATGGAATAGAATAGAGACTCCAGAATTGGACCCACAAACGTATGGCCAACTCATCTTTGACAAAGCAGGAAAGAACATCCAATGGAAAAAAGACAGCCTCTTTAACAAATGGTGCTGGGAGAACTGGACAGCAACATGCAGAAGGTTGAAACTAGACCACTTTCTCACACCATTCCCAAAAATAAACTCAAAATGGATAAAGGACCTAAATGTGAGACAGGAAACCATCAAAACCCTAGAGGAGAAAGCAGGAAAAGACCTCTCTGACCTCAGCCGTAGCAATTTCTTACTCGACACATCCCCAAAGGCAAGGGAATTAAAAGCAAAAGTGAATTACTGGGACCTTATGAAGATCAAAAGCTTCTGCACAGCAAAGGAAACAACCAACAAAACTAAAAGGCAACCAACGGAATGGGAAAAGATATTTGCAAATGACATATCGGACAAAGGGCTAGTATCCAAAATCTATAAAGAGCTCACCAAACTCCACACCCCAAAAAACAAATAACCCAGTGAAGAAATGGGCAGAAAACATGAATAGACACTTCTCTAAAGAAGACATCCGGATGGCCAACAGGCACATGAAAAGATGTTCAGCGTCGCTCCTTATCAGGGAAATACAAATCAAAACCACACTCAGGTATCACCTCACGCCAGTCAGAGTGGCCAAAATGAACAAATCAGGAGACTATAGATGCTGGAGAGGATGTGGAGAAACGGGAACCCTCTTGCACTGTTGGTGGGAATGCAAATTGGTGCAGCCGCTCTGGAAAGCAGTGTGGAGGTTCCTCAGAAAATTAAAAATAGACCTACCCTATGACCCAGCAATAGCACTGCTAGGAATTTATCCAAGGGATACAGGAGTACTGATGCATAGGGGCACTTGTACCCCAATGTTCATAGCAGCACTCTCAACAATAGCCAAATTATGGAAAGAGCCTAAATGTCCATCAACTGATGAATGGATAAAGAAATTGTGGTTTATATACACAATGGAATATTACGTGACAATGAGAAAAAATGAAATATGGCCTTTTGTAGCAACGTGGATGGAACTGGAGAGTGTGATGCTAAGTGAAATAAGCCATACAGAGAAAGACAGATACCATATGGTTTCACTCTTATGTGGATCCTGAGAAACTTAACAGGAACCCATGGGGGAGGGGAAGGAAAAAAAAAAAAAAGAGGTTAGAGTGGGAGAGAGCCAAAGCATAAGAGACTGTTAAAAACTGAGAACAAACTGAGGGTTGATGGGGGGTGGGAGGGAGGAGAGGGTGGGTGATGGGTATTGAGGAGGGCACCTTTTTGGATGAGCACTGGGTGTTGTATGGAAACCAATTTGTCAATAAATTTTATAAAAAAAAATAAATAAAACTACTATAAACATCCATGTGCAAGTTTTTGTGTGGATATATGTTTTCAACTCTTGGGTAAATACCAAGAAATGGAATTGCTAGATCATATGGTAAATGTATGCTTAATTTTTAAAGAAACTGTCAAACTGTCTCCCAAAGTGACTGTACCATTTTGCATTCCCACCAGCAATGTGTGAGAGAGAGCTCTTATTGTTCTACGTTCTCTCCAACATTTAGAACTGCCAGTGTTCTGGACTTTGGTCATTCTGATAGATGTGTATTTTGCCCATTTTTTATTGAGTTGTTCATTTTCTTATTAAGATTTAAGAATTCTTTAGATCTTTTGGATTATAGCCCTTTATCAGATATGTCGTTTGCAAATATTTCTCACAATCTGTGGCTTGTCTTTTGATTTTCTTGACCTTGTCTTTCACAGAGTATGAGCTTTTATTGTAACAAAGCCCAGTTTATCAATTCTTTCATGGTATATACTTTTGGCTTTGTGTCTAAGAAGGTACCACCATATATAAGATCATCTAGGTTTTCTCCCCACTTATATTTTAAAAGCCAAACTGTCCCTTGGGGTCATCTTTATATCTTCTATTTCTTTGTGGTGACTTTATGTTTCATTGCTGGGGTTTTCTTTTTCTTTTTAAAGAAATGTTTGTTTATTTTTGAGAGAGAATGAGAGAGCGAGCGAGAATACACAAGTGGGGGAGAGGCAGAGAGGGAGGAGGAGACAGAATCTGAAGTCGGGTCTAGGCTCTGAGCTGTCACACAGAGCCTGACATGGGGCTTGAACCCTCAAGCCATGAGATCATGACCTAAGCTGAAATCAGACACCTAACCAACTGAGCCACCCAGGTGCCCTGAGGGTTTCTTTTTCATTTATCTGAAGCATATTTATTATTCATCAAAGCATTTTTTTTTTCTCGGTGGTTGCTTTAAAGTTTTTGTCAGATAATTCCAACATTTCTGTCCTCTCAATGTTATCATCTATTGATTTTCTTTGGTCACTTAGTTTGACATCTATCTAGTTATTGGTGTGATAAGTAATTTTTGATTGAAATCTGAACATTTTCATATTTTGTTACAAGACTGGGTTTTATTTAAACCTTTGGTTTTAGCCAGCTTTCTTTATCTACACTCTGTCTGGAAAAGGGAGTGATGCTGCCTGGTTACTGGCAGCTGGAGGTAGAAGTTCAGCTTCCCTGTTTGTTTCTATTTACACTTGACAGGCTGGACTTCTTGTTACCACCAGGTGAGGCTAGGAATTTTGGCTCTCCCCATAGTTTCCATTGTCTAAGCAGTGTGGTGGCCTTGTTACTACTGGGTGATGGTGAGGAGCCTGATTTTCCAGTAGACCTCTGATGAAACCACCACATTACTGCCAGTGGAGATGAAGTTTAGATTCCCCATAAGGTTTACACTGACACCATAGTGGTGATGACTTAATAACAGCTGGTGGAGATAAAAGTTCAGACTCCTATTAGCCTTTCTGCCATCACCTTGTGGGTTTAGAGTGTTTTATTATCACTTTGAGTGTGGAAGCCTAGACTCCCCATGCATTGTTGGTGCATTGTGGGTGACACCATGGTTTCTCTGTGTATTTGGCTGGAATAGAGTAGCTATTGTCAAAAATTTTACTATCTTGCTAGACTTCCTTTTTCTTTTGTGACTTGGCTAGGGACTTTTATTTGTTGGTGCATTTTCTCATCTGAGTCACTGGTATTTCTGCATTGCTGATGTCATCAGCTCCAAGTTTGGGACATAAGAGATGGGAAGAAAACCCACAGAGCTCACCAGTGTGGTGGTGTTTGGATCTCAAAGTCCCTAGATGGTCTGCCTTATTCTCTCATTGTCTTATATTGGTTCTGTATAAAATATCCAGGGTTTTATCTACATGAGGTCCCAATAGTTCATTTTTGCTTTTAATTCCCTTGCCTTTGGGGATGTGTCAAGTAAGAAATTGCTGCAGCTGAGGTCAGAGAGGTCTTTTCCTGCTTTCTCCTCTAGGGTTTTGATGGTTTCCTGTCTTACATTCAGGTCCTTTATCCATTTTGAGTTTATTTTTGTGAATGGTGTGAGAAAGTGGTCTAGTTTCATTCTTCTGCATGTTGCTGTCCAGTTCTTCCAGCACCATTTGTTAAAGAGACTGTCTTTTTTCCATTGGATGTTCTTTCCTGCTTTGTCAAAGATGAGTTGGCCATACGTTTGTGGGTCCAATTCTGGAGTCTCTATTCTATTCCAATGGTCTCTGTGTCTGTTTTTGTGACAATACCATGCTGTCTGGATGATGACAGCTTTGTAGTAGAGGCTAAAGTCTGGGATTGTGATGCCTCCTGCTTTGGTCTTCTTCTTCAAAATTACTTTGGCTCTTCGGGGCCTTTTGTGGTTCCATATGAATTTTAGGACTGCTTGTTCTAGCTTCGAGAAGAATGCTGGTGCAATTTTGACTGGGATTGCATTGAATGTGTAGATTGCTTTGGGTAGTATTGACATTTTAACAATATTCTTCCAATCCATTAGCACGGAATGTTTATCCATTTCTTTGTATCTTCATCAATTTCCTTCAAAAGCATTTTATAGTTTTCAGCATACAGATCTTCTACATCTTTGATTAGGTTTATTCCTAGGTATTTTATGCTTCTTGGTGCAATTGTGAATGGGATAAGTTTCTTTATTTGTCTTTCTGTTGCTTTATTATTAGTGTATAAGAATGCAACTGATTTCTGTACATTAATTTTGTATCCTGAGACTTTGCTGAATTCATGTATCAGTGCTAGCAGACTTTTGGTGGAGTCTATCAGGTTTTCCATGTATAATATCATGCCCATACTGAGATATCACCTTATGACAGTCAGAGTGGCTAAAATGAACAAATCAGGAGACTATAGATGCTGGCAAGGATGTGGAGAAATGGGAACCCTCATGCACTGTTGGTGGGAATGCAAACTGGTGCATCCACTCTGGAAAACAGTGTGGAGGTTCCTCATAAAAATTAAAAATAGATCTACCCTATGACCCAGAAATAGCACTGCTAGGAATTTACCCAAGGGATACAGGAGTGCTGATGCATAGGGTCACTTGTTCCCCAATGTTCATAGCAGCACTTTCAACAATAGCCAAATTATAGAAACAGCCTAAGTGTCCATCAACTGATAAATGGATAAAGAAATTGTGGTTAATATACATAATGGAATACTACTTGGCAATGAGAAAGAATGAAATATGGCCTTTTGTAGCAATGTGGATGGAACTAGAGAGTGTTATGCTAAGTGAAATAAGTCATACAGAGAAAGACAGATACCATAAGTTTTCACTCTTATGTGGATCCTGAGAAACTTAACAGAAGACCATGGGGGAGGTGAAGGGAAAAAAAAGTTAGGGAGGGAGGCAAACCATAAGAGACTCTTAAAAACTGAGAACAAACTGAACATTGATGGGGGGTGCGAGGGAGGGGAGGGTGGATGAGGGGTATTGAGCACACCTGCTGGGATGAGCACTGGGTGTTGTATAGAAACCAATTTGACAATAAATTTAATATTAAGAAAATAAAATTAACAAAAATTTAAAAAAATATCCAGGGTTTTAGTTACATTTAGTGAGAAGACAAAGGAAAAGTATGTCTATTCTATCTTCCTAGAAATGCAAATTTTGTATGATAATACTTATAAAGTGTCTGTCAACTAGCTTCAGCTAAATAAAAGTGTGCCAGGATCATTTACTAAAACATTAACTTGTATTTCTCCTTCCTGTGTGTGTGTGTGTGTGTGTGTGGGTGTGTGTTTAAATCTTCCTCATTTCAATGTGATTCCCTTGTTAGATCCCTGAAGACATCACAAGCTTTATATTTTATGAATGAACCATTTGTTAGACTAAAGGTAGGATCCATAAAGGAGTTTCTAGAATCTGAAGATCAACAACAAAGGACCAGAGCAAATGATCAGAATGTAGTTTGATTTGTGTGAGTCATATTAAAGAAAAAAAAAAAACAGATTTATTTGGATAATGGAAGTGCAGAAACTGGCCATTGATTTGCTTGTTGAGTTTTTTTCCCCATTACTGCCAATTTCTCCCCTTTCTTCTGTTTTCAGTATCTCTTGCCAGACTTTCTGAATTTCTAGAACAATGTTTTTCTGTTATCTTTAATGTATCTTACATAAATATTTAAATATTATCTTTGCTGCTAATGTCTTAGTTTTCTGTTTCAGTATTATAATTCAAAATTAATCTCCCAATCTGATTATCAAAACTAGAAGTGGTCACATGATTAGAAACATGTCAGGGGTGGATAAAAAGTAAAAGGTAACAGTGAGACTTTTTTAAAGTTTATTTTGGTTGAACAGTTTTTTTCAGTAGGACAAACAATTAGGCAAGCCTGAAATCATAGTATGAACAGCATTTATTTTTGTGTATTTTCATTCTAATTCAATTCCTGCGATTTAAAAATAATACCTATTCCTTCTCTTAAACATTATAGATATGCCTATGTTCATTGTGGAGAATATGAAAACTATAAAAAGGTACAAAGAGCAAGCATTAACAAAAACCCCTGATAATTTACCCTTTTGCTCCACAGACAAAAGAAGTTTTTGAGAGAAGGCAGATGACACTATGGGTCTAAATGGCCAATAAGTCTAGTTCTTAGCCTTAAAATTTCAGGCACCTGGTTTTCTTAACACACTCAGAATGGGCCTAAATCTTAGGAAGAAATTTAAATGAAATGTTTCTGGAAACCTAATGTAAAAAATCGGAGTATCAGTTGACTGATTTCCAAAAAGAGATGTAGAAGAGACTGGAATATTGCCTCCCAGTTTGTTTGCTCGAAGGGGAGGCAATACATAAGCAGATTGCTTTGTGAACCTAGAGTCCGAACATAGTATTTGAGTTACATGATTTAAATGTTGAAAGAAATCAGATTACCCCATTCTGATAAACTCATCCTTTCTATATGTGTACCCCACCCTTGCAAAGTGGTAAGAGAAGGCGGTTCTTTTATTGTTCATTTTTTTATGGACTATATTTTCTGTGTTTTATTTTCCTCTAAATATTTAAAAAATATTAATTTATATCATATTTTTAATTTTTTAATTTAAAAATAGGCTTCCAGTTTAAGATAGTGTATTAAAAGCCCATGCTTCTCTTCCCTCTTTTCTGCTACTCCAATTAGAACTATGGTAAATAATAAAAACTCCTAGAGCCAGAAGATCAAAGAGGTCCATCTGCTTATGATAAACTCAATATAATTGCTGGAAACAGGAAAAGTGTTTTCTGATGATAAAGTGGAGAAAGATGCAGAATGAATACACATAGGAGTTTGCCTTAGCAGAGAGTGTCTTTCTGCTTGGTGGAATTTCAAGAAAGGACCAGGTTTGAGACTTGGTAAGTGGAGTTGTCAAGTGGCTTGATAGTTTGGGGGCTCAAAGGTCAACGGACAGAATTTAAAAATTGGCATCCTCCCACTCATGCCTGGTGTTTACAGTGGAGACAACCCTGGCACTTTCCCAGGAAATCCTTCTCCAGTGACCAAATGACCCACTTGCCACCATCTCACTGTGAAACTTTCTGCTGACCCAGCCATGTGCTGAATGCCAGTCCACTCACTTCTTCATCTGTGAGCACAGATCCCAAAGATGGAAGGCAACTGAAGAAAACATAAAGCCTGAAAGAAAAAGCAAGGGACAGGATTTTAGAAGATCATGTGAACTAGATAAATTCTTTTATAAAGCAGAGTTAACAAATGAAATCAAATATTGAAAAATCAAGCATTAAAGAATAAACATTTGCATTGAAAATATATAGACTAAAATATAGGAAAACAAAACTGAAATAAACTGCCTCTAGGTACTGAAATCAGGGAAAATTGAGATCATATATTTTTTTTAACATTTATTCATTTTTGAGAGACAGAGACAGAGCATGAGCAGCGGAGTGGCAGAGAGAGAGGGAGACACAGAATCCGAAGCAGGCTCCATGCTCTGAGCTGTCAGAACAGAGTCCCACGCAGGGCTTGAACCCACAAACAGCAAGATCACGACCTGAGCTGAAGTTGGATGCTTCACCAACTGAGCCACCCAGGCGCCCCGATGAGATGTTACTTTTGATTAACACTCTTCTGTGCTGCTTGAATTAAAAAAATAAGAGACCTTATTTTGGATAAAACCTCACTAAAATATTTAATCTGAAAAACAAAATTACATATAGGCTACCAGAATAAAACATATTGCACTTACACTTCTCTATTTGAAGCTTAAAGATAAACCACGCTGTAAGAGGAGCATCTCACAAAATCTGACACTTAGTAGGTGGTCAAAAAGTATTTGCTGAATGAAGTTAGCATTTTTTAAACTTTTTGTGCTCTCATTTCACATATTTCTTAGATTTTTGTTAAAATAATTTGAAGTTTTAGATCTGGATTATTTGTATTCTAGTTGTGTGTGTGTGTGTGTGTGTGTGTGTGTGTGTGTTTGTGTGTTTTAAACTTGTAAACTCAGTGGTTAACTCATTTCAGTGATCCTAGTTCATCGTTTTAATTTTTTTATTTTTGTTTACTTTAATTTTTTATTTTAATTTTTTATTTTTTCATTCTTAATTTTCAAATTTTTATTTATTTTTAATTTTTTGAGAGTGGGAGAAAGAGTGAATGCATACACAAGCTGGGCAGGGGCAGAGGGAGAAAGAGAATCTTAAGCAGGCTCCAATCTCACCAGGGAGCCTGCTGGGGGCTTGAACTCAAAACCATGAGATTATGACCTGAGTCAAAGTCAAAAGTCTCCAAAAGATGGAGACTTAAGTGACTGAGCCACCCAGGTAATCCTTTTAAAATTACAATAAAAAACACAATTTATTTCTTCCTGAATGTTGATTTTGAATAATGTTTCCACTGGCTGGTGTGTATCTTTCAGTAACTTTCTCAGAGGATATGTAAGTATGAAAATTTTTGATTGCTTATATGTCTGAAAATAAAAATTTGTGTTATTTCCACACAAATGACAATTTGAATGAATATAGGTATCTTTAGGTAGCAACTTTTAAGTTTATTTATTTTGAGGGAGAGCACAAGTGGGGAGGGACAGAGAGAGAAGGGAGAGAGAGAATCCCAGGCAGGCTTCCACCATCAGCACAGAGCCTGATGTGGGGCTCGAACTCAGAAGCCATGAGATCATCAGCTGAGGTCAAGAGTCGGGTGCATAACAGTGACACCATGGCCCCTAGGTAACAAAAGAAGTCTGAATTTAGCTAAAATTTAGTTCTGTTTGGTCTTTCTGTTGGTCCTTGAATACCTATAGAATTTTTTTTTCTCTAAATCTACAGTTAAAACCTTTCTAAGTAAGTGTATTTTCATTAAATTTTCCAAGTTCCTGGTGAACACCTTTTGCTTTGCCAAAATGAAGTAGAACAAATGCCAAATTGAATGCCACCAGCTATTCATCTTCTAGCTTGGAAGATGAACCATGGCTTTTAACTGGATAACTTTTCCTTTAGCTAACTATCCATAGGAGAAAACCAATACATACAGGATCCTGTGATTTCTAGTCTCAGAAATTTCTTTAAGGTATGCTAACCAATTTGCTACCATGTCAATAAATGGAAAAAAATAACTCATGTACAGTTCCACAGGGATGTGTCTAGTTGAATATTTTTAGTCTGAATGTGCCTGGTTCTTTTTTTTTTTTTTTTTTGAACGTTTATTTATTTTTGGGACAGAGAGAGACAGAGCATGAACGGGGGAGGGGCAGAGAGAGAGGGAGACACAGAATCGGAAACAGCCTCCAGGCTCTGAGCCATCAGCCCAGAGCCTGATGCGGGGCTCGAACTCCAGGACCGCGAGATCGTGACCTGGCTGAAGTCGGACACTTAACCGACTGCGCCACCCAGGTGCCCCTGAATGTCCCTGGTTCTTGATACTTCTTGATTATCTTGCTGTCGCTCACGGAGTCAAAAAAAAAAAATTCAGCAAAGGCAGAGACAATACCTATTAATGTCTGCAGCCTACATAATGGGATACATAGAGGGTACCTAATTAGTTTTGAATGACAGATGTGCTGATCATTCACTTGGATAGGTAATCTTGAATAGTGTCCCAGTGTGAACCCAAGCTGTATTTACCTATAATTCAGGTGTGTTTTAAAATGTTATGTGGATGTGTTGAACCTCCAAGGCCCTTTAACATGAAATTCTTAGGACCTGGCTCCTCACATTGTGGTTGCGGACCAGCACTATGGAGTCACCTGGGAGATTGTTAAAGTGGAGAAGCACATTTCCCTGTTTGTAACTTATTTTTCCTTCCCTTCCCCAATGGCCTTCCATTAAGTTTCTCAAAATCCATAGATGAGTGAAAACATATGATTTCTGACTTATTTCACTTAGCATAATACCCTCCAGTTCCAACCTCATTGTTGCAAATGGCAAGATTTCATTCTTTGTCAAGCAGTATTCCATTGTGTGTGTGTATGTATATACATATATATAGACATATATACGTATGTGTATTATACGTATGTATATGTATATGTGTATTATATATACATATATATATATATTCATCAGTTGATGGACATTTGGGCTCTTTCATAATTTGGCTATTGTTGAGAGTGTTGCTATAAACATTGGGTTGGAAATGGGGGTGCAAACCATATGAGAATCTTAAGTACAAAGAACAAACTGAGGGTTATGGTGGGTGGGGGATTGGGAGAGTGGGGAAAATGGGTGATGGGCATTGAAGAGGGCACTTGTTGGGATGAGCACTGGGGTGTTGTATGTAAGTGATGAACCACGGTTATCTACCCCCAAAACCAAGAACTCACTGTATACACTGTATATTAGCTAACTTGACAATATATTATTAAAAAAAAATTACCCAAATTCCTACTATATCAGAAATCACACATTATGTTTTCATAAACACTGTATCTAGAAATTCCTGAAACAAATACATCCCAAAGAAGGCATTGACAGGGTATTGTCAAAACTTTGGACACTCCAGCTCTTTTTCCCTGGGTTGGATATGATGAGCTCAATAAAACAACTGGGGGACATTGAAATCTGTTGGAATTTGAATTCAGTATCCGCAGCTTTGGTGCATGTGACTCTGACACCTCCAGGTGACAGCTCCAGAGCTCTTTGCAGTGCTCAGATGCTCATGACACTGGCATTGGTGGACACACTGGCACCTGCACTAGGCATCATCTGTATAGCTGCTGCTCTTGGCTGTGCAGCAACAAGAGACTTTAACCCAGTAAGCTGGAGCAGGAGAGAGGAAAAGTACTGTCAGCTTTCTTTTGCCAAGAAGGCTAGATTTTGGAGCACTATCTCACTTCCTACCTCCCAGAGAAAATGGAGCCATCAGATGAGTGGCCTGCCATTTGCAAAATTGCTTTCATTTGCATCTAAGCTTCTTTTATGTCTATGTTCTGATTCTATCACATTTTGCTTTCTGAAAGATCACGATTATTTATCTCTTTGTTTTCCTGTATCTGTAATGTCTAACACTGGTACCTTCTGATAACATATTTAAATAAAATTTCATTTTTCTCCTTTAAAAAAAGTTTCCTTTGACTCAGTCTTCTGCACTAGTTTTCTCTGTAAATGCATTAATATTTCGAAGTGGGCATATGGATATTTTTTTCTTTTAATGTTATTTATAGCAGGATTCTTTTCAGCTTTGTTGAGATATAATTGACACATAACATTATGTAAACTTAACGAAGTTTAATATGTACGGCATAATGATTTGATCTATTCCTCCTTTTAAGTTATTGCAATCACTGCCTTTTTTTTTCTTCTTTCGTTCTTTCATTTTGTTACTGATTGTTAGAGCTATGAAATGTATCAGTTCAGAAAAATCACATAACCAACCATATATGTATGACTAAACAATATAGTTTAATTTTTCATTTTTATAAAGATAGCATCATATATATAATTCTTGTCTCAACATCTTGTTTATGAAATGTATACATAATATTTAGTGCCACCATAGTTCATTCTCACTGCTGTATTTCCTCTTGTCTGCATATGCTGTGATCCACTTGTCTATTCTTATCTAAGTGGATTGTTCCTGGTTTAGAATTATTATGAATAATGTTTCTATTAACTCATGTGTACAAGTATCCTGGTACACATATGTTAGAGTTTCTATAGAGTATTTTCATGGAAATGGAACTTCTGAGTCATAGGTTATATATTTTTCATTTCCTAGATAATACCATTTTCCACGCCATCTACCCCATGTTAGGTTCAGTTTCTCAGCATCCTCATCAACATTTGATAGTGTCAAACTTTTTACCGTTTGACAAGCTAGTGAGTGTGCATTGGTATTTAATTATCATTTTAATTCTGATTTCCCTAATTATACATGAAACTATACTCTTTCACATATATTTGACTGCTTTTATATAAGTGAGTACACAATTTATCTGTCAATTAAAAAATTGGATAGCACATATTTTACTGATCTACAGAAATCCTTTACACATCCTGAATACTTCTTTAAGTTGTTTATGCTGCATATGCCTTCTGCTTATCTGAACTTTTGTTATCTTTATGAACAAAAGTTTTTAACTTTTGAAGGTATCGGTATTTTTCTTAATGGATAGTAATTTTGTATTTCGTTTAAGAAACTGTTGTTGATCAGAACTGCTGATGAATTATCTTATAAAATATTTATTATTTTACATTTGACATTTAGATCTTTAATCTACCTGGACCTGGTGGTTATGTATAAAATGAGGAAAGGCTCCAATTTCATTTCTTTTTGTGTGAATAATTGTCTAAACTTTCATTGTGATGTCTGTCATCTTCCCGCTTACTTGAAATACTATCTCTGTCATATGTCAGATATCCATTATGGATACATCTATTTCTGTGTTATGTTGCTCTATTTGTGTATGCATTTTTTAATGCTAAGTTTAAAAATAATTTTAAGATACGTTAGAGGAAACATTCCCAGCCCTTTTTCTTATTTGTGTGTCTTGGTTGTCCTTGATCTCTTTGCATATCAAAACATCTTATTTTTTAATTTTTAAATTTATTTTTAACTGATATCCTACATTACATTAATTTCAGGTATACAACATACTGATTTGATGTATTTATATATTGTGAAATGTTCACCACAATAAATCTCGTTAACATCCATCATTGTCCATAGTTACATACATTTTTTCTTGTGATGAGAACTTTTAAGATCTCCTCTTAGCAACTTTCAGATATGCAATACAGTATTATTAATTATAGCCACTATACATTACATTCCCATGACTTATAGGACTTACTTTATAACTGGAAGTTTGTACCTTTTGATCTCCTTCACCCATTTTACCCACCCCTACCTCCTCCTCTCTGCTCTCTGCATTTATAAACTTTTTTTTTAGATGCCATATTTAAGTGAGGTCATACTATATTTTCCTATTTCATAATGCCCTCAAGGTTCATACATGTTGTCACAAATGGCAAGATTTCATAATCTTTTATGGCTGAATAGCATCCCATTGTGTGTGTGTGTGTGTGTGTGTGTAGACAATCTATCATATTTCTTTATCCATTCATCCACTAATGAAAATTTAGGTTGTCTCCACACCTTAGCTATTATAAACCATGCTGCCATGAGCATGGGGGTGCATGTACCTTCTCAAGTTAGTGTTTTTGTATTTGTTGGATAAATATGCAGAAGTGGAATTGCTGGATCATATCTACTTTTGATTTTTTTGGGAACTCCATACTATTTTCTAAAGTAGCTACACCAATTTACATTCCCATGACCAGTACACAAGTGTTCCCTTTTCTCGACATTGTCACCAACACTTGTTGTTTTGTTTCTTACTAGCCCCAACAGGTGTGAGGTGATAGCTCATTGTAGTTTTGATTTGTATTTCCCTGATGATTAGTGATGTTGAGAAATTTTTTCTTTTAAATTTTAATTAAAATTCTAGTTAATTAATGTACAATGCATTATTGGTTTCAGGAGTAGAATTCAGTGATTGATCACAACACCCAGTGTTCATCATACCAAGTACCCTCCTTACATCACCCATCTAGTCCATCCCCCACCCACCTCCCTCCATCAACCCCTCAGTTCTCTATCTTTAAAAATCTCTCATGGTTTGTTTCCCTTTCTGTTGACCATTTTTTCATGTGTGGGTTGGCCATCTATATGTTTTTATTAGGAAAAATGTCTATTCAGACACTTTTTTTCTTTTTATAATTGGCTTGTGTATGTGTCACAGACTATGAGTCTGGAGTTGTCTCTTGTCCAGCAAGAGAGCAGACTCAATTGAATATGAGAGAGGCTAATGTCTGGGAGGAGAAAAACTCTGAACAGGGGTTTTGTCTTCATATTTATTCAGCTCACAAGATAGTACACATGTGGAGAATGTGAAGAAAACAAGATCTTACACATGTGAACTTGAAAACAATCAGATAGTAATCATTAAATTGTGTGTGTGTGAGCAACAGGTTTGGGGGCAAGTGGAGTTTCTGATAAAGGTACATTGGCTCCAGATGGAAAGGAATTTCCTGCACGTGCCAGAACAAGTTACTCGTGATCCCATTACAATATCTTGCTTGTAACCTTGGGTGCTTTGACTCCGTGGTGCTGACTTTCCACCCTAAGCTTTTTTCTAACTCATTTATGTAAGGAGAACCTATTTTTCCACATGTATGGTGTTTTGTTGTTGTTGCTACTGCTATTGTAGGACTTCCTTATTTATTTTGGATATTAACCTCTTAACAGAGAGGTGATTTGCAAATACTTTCTCCCATTCAGTTGGTTGCTTTTTCATTTCATTAATGACTTTTTTTGCTGTGCAGAAGTTATTAATTTGAAATAGTCCCATTTATGTTTGCCTTTGTTGTCTTTGCTTTAGGTGTTAAATGAAAAAATCACAAAGACCGATGTCAAGGAGCTTATCACTTTTTTCTAGGAACTTTGTGGCATCAGGTGTTAAATTTAAGTCTTAAATCCATTTTGTGTTCATTTTGTGTATGGTATAAGATATGGGTCCCAGTTAATTGGTTGCATTTGGCTATCCAGTTTTCCCAACACCATTTGTTGAAGAGAGAGTAATATTTGCCTACATATATTCTTGGTTTCTTTGTTGTAAATTAATTGGCCATATATGTGTGGGTTTATTTCTGGGCTCTCAATTCTCTTCTCTTGATCAATGTCTCTGTGTTGGTTCAGTACCATACTGTTTTAATTTTTATAACTCTGTAGTATGGTTTGAAATCGGGGAGTGTGATACCTCCAGCTTTGTTCTCCTTTTCAAGATTGCTTTGTCTACACAGGTTTTTTTGTTTGTTTTTGGTTTCATGCAAATTTTAGGATTTTTTTTCTCTTTCTGAAAAAAATGCCATTGGAATGTTGATAAGGATTGCATGGAATCTGTGGATTGCTTTGGGTAGTAAGGACATGTTTCCAGTTTGTGAGAACAGAATATGTTTCCGTTCATTTGTATCTTTAATTTCTTTCACCAAATCTTGTGCTTTTTTTGTACCGATCTTTGAATTCCTTGGTTAAATTTATATGTAGGTATTTTATTCCTTTCGGTGGAATTGTAAATGGGATTATTTCTTTAATTTCTCAGAAATAAAGCACAAGGAGAAGCTAAACTGTGATGCAGGCTATATAGGCTATATAAACTGGGTGGGAAACTCTGGAGAAAATACTGCCCACAGAAGTACAATTCAACATTTGGTTTTCAACATTGGAGTGGGCTCTTAAATCTCTTTTCCACCTACTTACTAGATGTGGGCATAGCCCTAGGGTAGGCAGATCTCTGTGGTTGAAGCAGACTCTGAAGGATTTGACAGATGAAGATTATCTGCTGACTGAGCAGCAAGTCTTTCTATGAGGAAGGATCTGTGTCAGAAGAATGCTTGTTGATTTTCACACATTATTTTCTACTATATGGATTAAGTCTACAAATTTTACTTTGATTTCTGTTTCATCTGTATCCCACAGATTTTTCAATGTAGTGATTTTTGTTACTATTTAGTACAAACATCTTTAAATTTTTTTCAGTATGATTTCTTCTTTGACATATTGATGTAACTAGAGGTATTTTCTTAACTTAAAAAAAATATTTGTTACTGTTATCTAATTTAATTACAACATGGTTGTAAATACAATCTATATGATTTCATTCCATTAAAATTTGTTGAGATTTGCTTTACGCTCCAATGTGGGTCATTTTGGTAAATGACACACTTAACAAGAATGTGTATTCTATAGTGTTAAGTGCTTTATATTTGAGAGGCTATAAAGAGTCTCCAATCATCAAGAAGGATGGATATCTGCTAGTTAAAACTGTGGATTCTTTCCTTCCATGTCCTTTAAAATGTAGCCATCCCGGAGCACCTGGGTGGCTCAGGTTAAACATCTGACTTTGGCTCAGGTCTTGACCTCATGGTTCATGAGTTTCAGCCCCACATTGGGCTACTTGATAACAGTTCAGAGCCTGGAGCCTGCTTCAGATTCTGTGTCTCCTTCTCTCTCTGCCCCTCCCCTGCTTGTGCTCTCTTAAATAAACATTAAAAAAATATAACACCACCATCCTTTTGGGGTGCCTGGGTGGCTCAGTTGGGTGAGCATCCAATTCTTGGTTTTGGCTCAGGTCATGATATCATGATTCATGGGTTGGAGCTCCACATCAGGCTAAGTGTTGACAGCATGGAGGCTACTTGGGATTCTCTATCTCTCCTTCTCCCTCCTCCCCTTCTCCCCTGCTCATGTTCTTTTTCTCAAAATAAATAAATAAACTTAAAAAATGCAAACATCCTTTGGAATGTTGAGTCACTAAAGATCTCAGTTTGGATATGACAATGAGCTAATTACTGAGGAGTTGGAACTTGTGGTACTGGAAGTAGCACTGATACGGAGTACAGCATCAGAAGGGAAGATGAGTATGAATCTCTGTGGAGATTGAAAAAGAAAATGCCTGATGAAAGAAGGAAGTTTCCAGAATATGAGAAAGGCAAATACAAAGTAGAGAGGAGGTAGGAGTACTTAGAAGGCAAAAGCTGTTTGCAGTCTACCTTACTTCTTCCCAGAAAACTGGGTGTTCTGACTGTGTAACAACTGTGACTTTTATTTGGCAGTTATTTTCTAAAACTAGGGTTTCTTATTTGGAGCACTCTTCCTTAAGGAATATGGGCAAAATATCCAGAAAATAGCTAAAGATTAAAAGTATCAGAAATACTGTCTGTTTCGATCTGCTGTTGAATTAGTAACAGTAAAGCCACTTGCTGGATGGATTCTCCTCCTAGTGTTGTCCCTGGTACCTTCATTCTACTTGTATCCCTGCTTCCCTTCTCCAACTCTCCAACCACAGGATAGAAGCACAAAGTAGAAGGAAGAAAAAACGGAGGTTTTTTTTGGCTTTCGTTTTCAATGTTCAGGGCCCTTGATGATTCTGAGAGGACTTGAAGTAAAGACAAATATAGTACTTGGGAGATAAGACTTTATTAAGAGTAGAACTCTTCCCATATGCAGAGAAAAGTCCCACAGTTGGGGAGAGGGTAGGGGCAGGAAAGATACTGAAAGTAGAGTTCAGTGGGTCCCACCAAGAGGGTCTTGCTTACTGTTCTTCTGACAGGAACATGGAGAAAGACAAAACTGTGCCAATTGATGATGTTCTGTGTTTTCTTTAGGCAAAAATATTCCAGAAAGGGAATAGCTGCTAGGCATGGCAGATAAGAGGCAGAGATGTTCTCACATAGGTTTCTTTCCCAGAAGGGAGCTGAGAGAATTAAGGAGTTAAAGATTGGAACTAGAAATGTGTCAGCAAGATCTGATGGCTAAGGTTCTGCTATTTCAGTGCATACCTGTGAAATAGATGCCCCTACCCAATCCCATACCTTGGAACTATATGAATGGTTTCATAAATTAGAATGGAGACCCCAAACTAGCTGAGGTAAGGCTTTGATAATAGAAAATGACTAGGAGTTCAAAATAGAATGTTCACACACATCACTCTATGTTTATCCAAGTTTATTGTTTTTATGTACACAACGAACCTGAGAGAAGGGCACTTAATCCCCACAATGAACCTGAGAGAAGGGCACTATACCTGCCTCCTAAATAAGAAACTGAGAGTCAAAGAGCTTAAAGAACCTGGTAAGATTTCAACCTATAGATGTCTGATGCTGGATTTCATGCTCTTAATTACTATGCCCTTGTTTCCCCCTAACTCTCTTTTATACCCCAATTTTGGTCACCTGATCTCAAATTGTAGTTATCCATAGATATGTAAAGGGTTTTCTCTGATCCATTTGGATATTGGAAAGATAAGTGATGGCAGAATCGCTTACTCTTTAAGGTAAAATTTTCAATGTTAACAGTTAATGACTTATCAAGTGTCTACTTTGCTTAAAGTATTATGAATCCGAGATTATAAGTTTCAAGTAATAAAAATTAAGGAAAGTAAAGACTCTTACTCCAAAGGGACATGAACCTAGCAGTGGAGTTGGAGAAACAGAGATGTGTACACACAGTGCAAAGGCATGAATGGGGTGGGCTGGTTGTAGAGTTAGTTGGAGTTAGCCACCCCCAAGGAGGGGGGCCTGTGCCAGGTGGTGGACATCTTAAAGCTCTGTCACAGCAGGGCAGTTGATCATAGAGAATCATATTGGAGTGTGAGGCGAGGAGGGATAATATAGGGGTCTATTTTGAATTTCTTATAATTGTAGTGTTGATTCTAGAATATGGTGAATGAATGAAAGTTTAAACACAGGGTCTGAAGAAGACAACCATGTTTTGTAATAGTTGTTTAAAACTATGAATCAAAATTCCAGTAATACAGTCCACAAATTTCACAGTAGCGCATCAGAGAGAAGAGCAGGCCCTCATTGTTAGACATACATTCAGGCACCTATGAGGTATAAGGAGGGGCTTTTTGAAACATTGATTTAGAGACACAGAGCTTACACTCAGAGCACTTCTTTGTTCTCCAATTTCCTCTTTCTGGTTGAATCATTTTTACTGTTTATTTACTGTTTTATAAACTAATATTACTTCAGCTTGGTTAAGGAAAGCAGTCTTTAATCCTGGCAGAACAGATAAGGATTGTTAAATCCTGGGCCTGCTTGCTGAGACAGATGATGGGGCTGTCTTCCTGGAACATCCTACTAATATTATGGATTCTGCCATCACTCGTTCTGTTCAGAACATGTTGGGATAGCCAGCATGCTTTAATGTCCCTCTCAGATGTGTTTCTTTAGTTCTGAATAAAATTATCAGCTTGATTCTTTCAGGAGTAGAATTGAGATCTGGCTCCTTTGAAGGAGAGTGGGTACAGGTCTGTGAAACTTTCCTTGGTTCTTCAGTTAGAGATAGGTTCTTCAGTTAGAGATAACTATTCCTTTTCTCTGGGATCCTGCAGCCCTCTATCTATCTACCTATCTACCTATCTATCTATATTTCATGATTGCCCATATCAGTGTCTCATCTGCATTACATCTAGCTCTTGGAGAGTACATCAACTGTTTAAGTCCACTCAACACTACTTACCCAATTATATTCTCAGCACTATTTCATTGGAAATCATCACCTATTCTGTGCTATTCCAGTGGAACTCCCAATTACAACACAGGTTTCTCTGATAACAGGACTGGGTATAAGATCCAGGTATGGCCAATCATAGTATGCCATTACCATGGCCTCAGTGATTGGCTCATGGATGAAATATTGAACCTAAAGTAGCCAATCAGAGCTCTTTCCTAGGATTGTCTTTCCTTTATTTATTTATTTATTTTAAATCCTGGTAGACAGTCTTTATTTCTCCTTGAAGTAAAAACAATGATTGTGACTGGAAAGTTAGTCATGGTTATGTCCTCTAGCTTTGAAATGGTTTGAGGAAATAAGGCTAAACAACAACTTTAAGCCAGATAGGAGATAAAGAGGAGGGGACTGAGAATTGTGATGATCTTTGAATCCCTGAATGCACTTGGCTGAGGCAAGGTTGACTTTCATCTTATAATTGCTAAAATAATTATTTTAAACATGAACTTATAAGTTCCATAAGTGAGTGCAGTGATTTTTATTTTTATTATGTTTGACTTCTCCAAATAATAATTCTAAATGCCTGGCATGGTGCCTGTCACGTAGTAGGCCCTCTGTTAATATTTGTGTGCTGAATATTTGCAACTAAATGAGGCATGGAAAAGTGTGAATGTCTTTCCAACCATTTACGGAATTTTTGAGCAAATCCTCAGGGAGTAATTATATAGGGTTGTGAGGATTGAAGCTAGTTGGTGGACTGTGGTGTAAATTTGCTGTTGCAGTTCTGTAAATCTTTTTAAAATTTTTTTTCAATGTTTTTTATTTATTTTTGGGACAGAGAGAGACAGAGCATGAACGGGGGAGGGGCAGAGAGAGAGGGAGACACAGAATCGGAAACAGGCTCCAGGCTCTGAGCCATCAGCCCAGAGCCCGACGCGGGGCTCGAACTCACGGACCCCGAGATCGTGACCTGGCTGAAGTCGGACGCTCAACCGACTGCGCCACCCAGGCGCCCCGCAGTTCTGTAAATCTTACAAAAATTTTTTTCTTGAGAATAGTTGATGCACAGTTTTCTATTCATTTCAGGTGTACAACTTAGTGATTCATTGTTTCCATACATTATGCCATGGTCATCACACAGGTTTGTCTACCGTCTGTTAACATACAGTACCATTGACTATATTCTCTATGCTCTACCTTTTATTGTTGTGGCTTATTCATTCTATAGCTGGAAACCTGTTATCTCCCACTCTTCTTCACCCATTTTGCCCATTTCCCCACCCTCTTCCCTTTGTCAACCATCAGTTTGTTCTCTGTATTCATAGGTCTGATTCTGCTTTTTTGTTTGTTCATTTGTTTTGTTTTTTAGATTCCACATGTAAGTGAAATCATATGGTAGTTGTCTTTCTCAGTATGACTTATCTCACTTAGCATAATCTTTTATCTCTAAATATAACACAGGAAAAGTGTGTAAAACATAAATCAACTGTGTAATGGGATGCATTATGAAATAAAGCCTCCACAAGTATTAAGAAATAAAACATTGCCAATTTTCCAGAAGCTCCTATGTGTTCATTCTGGACTATTCCCACCTATCTTTACTTGCTGGGGGTAACCACCATGCTGAATTTTATGGTAATCATTGCTTTGCTTCATAATTTTACCACCAATATATGCATCCATTAACATTGCTTTTTTAGTATGTAGTTTGTGAACATAATATACACAATATGTTAAAGTGTATTTGTGTGTGTATATATATATCTATTTTCTAGTGTGGTTTGTTCACCCAATATCATGTTTATATGATTCGTCCAATTTGATGGACCTTGCTTTAGTTTATTTTCATTACTATGTTATATATGTAACATATTTTTCTACTGAAAAATTTTTCTACTGAAATTTTCTCTAAGTTTTGACAATAAAATCTGTGCTGTCATTAAAACTATTGTACATGTATCTTGGTGCCTATATGTCCATATTTTCTGTGGTATATTTACCTAGGAGTTAAATTGCTAAATCATAGTATATGCCTATTTTTAACTTTAATAGATAATGCTTTACATTGTCACCAATACTAGGCTGTTTCAGTTTCCCCCCCCCCCACAAATCTTCATGCAGTTTTCAAGTAAAGTTATTAGAGATGTATTTGCTACATGCTTTTTCTTGTTTGTTTTTTTACTGAAGAATAATTGACACATAATATTGTATTAGTTTCAGGTGTACAACATAGTGATTTGATATATATGTGCATTATTAAATGATCAGCACAATAAACCTAATTACGATTTGTCACCATATAAAGTTGTCACAATATTATTATTTTTTAAGTTTATTTATTTTGAGAGAGAGTGAGGGAGGGGGAGAGAAAGAGGGAGAGAGAGCATTGCAACATGGGACTCAATCCTATGAACCATGAGGACATGACCTGAGCTGAAACCAAGAGTTGGATGCTTAACTTACTGAGACATCTAGGTGCTCTTGTTATTACAATAGTATTGACCACATTCTCTATGCTCTATATGTCTTAGTTATTTTATAACTGGAAGATTGTACCTTTTAATCCCCTTCACCTATTTCATCCACCTACCCACCTCCTCCCCTTTGGCAACCATAATTTGTTCTGTGTATTTGAATGTGTTCTATCCTGTTTAGTTTGTTCATTTATTTCCTAGGATCCACATATAAATGAAATTATGTGAATTTGTGATTCTCTGACTTAGTTTACTTAGCATAATGCTCTCTGTGTCCATCCCTGTCATCACACATGGCAGAATTTCATTCTAATGTTGAATATTCTATTGTGTGTGTGTGTATCTATATCTATCTATCTATCTATCTATCTATATATATATATATATATGCACTACTTCTTTTTTGTATTTTATAATTTACTTTTTAAATTTACATCCAAGTTAGCATATAGTGCAACAATGATTTCAGGAGTAGATTCCTTAATGCCCCTTACCCATTCTCACAACCCCTTTCTCACAACCCCTCCAGCAACCCTCTGTTTGTTCCCTATATTTAACAGTCTCTTAGGTTTTGTCCCCCTTTCTGTTCTTAGATCATTTTTGCTTTCCTTCCCATATGTTCATCTGTTTTTTTATCTTAAATTCCTCATGAGTGAAGTCATAGGATATTTGTCTTTCTCTACTTTTGCTTAGCATAGTACCCTCCAGTTCCATCCATGTAGTTGCACATGGCAAGATTTCATTCTTTTTAATGGCTGAGAAATACTGCATTGTATGTATATACCACATCTTCTTTATCCATTCATCTGTCGATGGACATTTAGGCCCTTTCCATAGTTTTGCTATTGTCGACAGCACTGCTAAAACATTGGGGTGCATGTGCCCCTTTGAAACAGCACAACTGTATTCCTTGGATACATACCAGGTAGTGCAATTGCTGGGTCATAGGGTAGTCCTGTTTTTAATTTTTTTGAAGAACCTCCATCCTATTTTCCAGAGTGGCTTCACCAGTTTGCGTTCCCACCAGAAGTGCAAAAGAGATCCTCTTTCTCTACGTCCTTGCCAACATCTGTTGTTGGCAGATTTGTTAATGTTAGCCATTCTGACAGGTGTGAGGGGGTATCTCATTGTGGTTTTGATTTGTATTTCCCTGATGAGTGATGTTGAGCATTTTTTCATGTGTTGGTTGGCCATCTGGATATCTTCTTTGGAGAAGTGTCTATTCCTGTCTTTTGCCCATTGCTTCACTGGATTATTTGTTTTTTGGGTGTTAAGTTTGATAAGTTCTTTATAGATTTTGGATACTAATGCTTTATCTGATAGGTCGTTTGCAAATATCTTCTCCCATTCTGTTGGCTGCCTTTTATGTTTGCTGATTGTTTCCTTTGCTGTGCAGAAGGTTTTTATTTTGATGAGGTCCCAATAGTTCATTTTTGCTTTTGTTTCCCTTGGAATTTATGGATTCTATAGTAGTCTATTTTTAATTTTTTTTTGGAACATCCATACAGTTTTCCACTGTGGCCAAACCAGTTTACATTCCTAGTAACACTGTGTGAGGTTTCCTTTTGCTTCACTCCCTAATCAGCACTTGCTATTTCTTGTCTTTTTAATAATGGCCATTCTGACAAATATAAGGTGGTATCTCATGGTTTTGATTGATATTTTCCTGAAGGTTAGCAATGTTGAATTTTTTTCATATGTTCATTGGCCTTCTGTATGTCTTCTTTGGAAAAATGTCTACTTAGATCCTCTGCCCATTTTTTAAATTGGATTTTTTGTATTGAATTATAGAAGTTCTTTATATATTTTGGATATTAACCCCTTGTTTGATATATCATTTGTGAATGTATTCTCACATTCAATAGGTTGCCTTTTTGTTTTGTTGGTGGTATTTTTTACTGTACAAAATTTTTAAATTTCATGTAGTCCCATTTGTTTTTGTTTTTACTTTTATTGTCCTTTTCTGAGGGCATGTATCCAATTTTTTTTTTTTTTTTACTAAGACCCATGTCAAAGACCTTACTGCCTGTTTTCTTCTAGGGGTTTTGTGGTTTCTAGTTTTAAATCCAAATCTTTAATACGTTTCAAGTTTACTTTTGTATATAGTGTAAGAAAGTGATCCAGGTTCATTCTTTTGCATGTAGCTGTCCAGTTTTCCCAACATTTTTATCGAAGAAAGCATCTTTTCCCCATTGTATATTCTTGACTCCTTTGTTGTAGATTAATTTACCATATAAGTCTGTGTCATTTCTGGGCTCTCTGCTCTGTTCCTTTGAGCTATGTGTCTGTTTTTGTGCCAGTACTATATTGCTTTGATTACTACAGCTTTGTAGTATAGTTTGAAATCAGGAAGAGAGACAACTCACCTTTGTTCTTTTTTCTCAAGATTGTCTTCACTATTTGGGGTCTTCTGTGGATTTATAAATTTTAGTATCATTTGTTACATTTCTGTGAAAAATATCATTGATATTTTGATAGGAATTGCATTTAAAGTATACATTATTTTGGGTATGATGGATGTTTAAAAAATACTCTTACAGATCTCTTGGGGGACTTAAGATGTTTGAGTAATAGGGGGACCCTGGACTTGTCTGGTCCCTGGAACACAGCCAGATCAGCGTCAAATAATTTTGAACACCTAGGAAATCATCTGAGGATTCAGAACAATCTCATAATTTGAGGGAAAGAACATGGTGGGTATGTGATGTGAAGAGGGGAATTGGGGAGAGAAGAGTTGAGGTGTTACAAAGGGGTGGGTACTCTTTGTATGGAGATGAGAGGGAGAGAAGGGGAGGGAGAGCAGCACAGTGGTTTTGTGCATGGGAGGCACTCCCCCAAGACCATTGATGGGGAATAGTGGGAAATTTACTCTCACTGGTTTTTGCAAAGATGGGAGCTGAAATTCCAAGTTTTCAGAAGTCTTTGCTATTTGCTGGAGTAGACCCAGGAGGGCAGTGGTGCTCATGGGGAGGAGGAGGGGAGGCCCAGGGACAGACCGTGGATAACACATTGTGGGGATCCCTTGGGTTACAATGGGAGAGAACATTCCTTTTCCTTGAGTGCGTTTGGAAGAGGGTGTGTTGTCTCTTCAAGGACAAAGGATCTAGCTGGTGCCTTTGACTGGCTTGTTAACAACAGGGGAAAGAGGTGCATATAGAGGGTGGATAAAGTGGCCACAGCTTTTCATTGTGAATTAACATAGGCTGTAGGCACCTATGGGGCCATGCAACTACTTTTCTAGGACAGGACAGTGATGGGTACAGCACTGTGAGGCTCTCCTCTGGAGGAGTGGAGCAGGTTCATGCCTTACTGTTTTTTGTGGTGGTGGTGGGGGTGCGGATTTGGAGTTTTGAGTTCCAGTCACATGCTGGAGATAGAAGAGCTGTGGCAGCAGGCATGTCCATGGCCCAGGCACAGAGAGGTTGAAGGCAAGGACCTGGTGGAGACCTAGGACACAGGACAGGATATTTGTTCACTTGGCTATGGGGGCTGCCTGGGCAAAGGTAGGCACTGGCTTCCCTGCCTGGGAACAGAAGAGCAGGGTGGCTCCTTCTTCCCCTGCCTACCAGCACGGTTTGACTTCAGCAAGCAACACAGTGCCCCTTGTGGAGTCTGGAGCCACTTCCACCAAACCGCACCCCTGTGTGTCCTACAGGGACATACCTACAGGGACATACTTATAAGGGCATGTCTGACAGTAAGCCAGTGCAGCAGGCCTCTCCCCAAAGGACCAACACAGGCCCCCTGCATGTACCAGTTCTACTGATCATAGAGTGCTCCATATTGTCGACTTCACTTCTGGTGGAAATAGGCCTAGGCTTTGGTTTTTGTTTTTGGGTTTTTTTTTTGTTTTGTTTTTATCAGGGTTACAGTTTTTTTTTTCATTTTTCCATTTTTTGGAACAGGTGTTTGTTTTGTTTTTCTATCTTTTTTGCTTCCTTTTCCTTTGGAATCAGGTTTATAGTTCTTGTTTCTTTGTTTTGTTGATTTTCCATTTCTTTTTTTTTGGATAAGGACTTTTTAAAATCAGTTTAACAAATCAAAGCACACCTAGTTAAAGGTCTCAACACTCCCAATTGCAAGCAAGGAGGACCTCTTCAAAGGACTGACCTGGAGGAAAGAGCACCCAAATCATAACAGCAGGGTACACACTGTATAAACAAACACTTCCTGGAGCACCAGGCTCTGGAAAGGGTATAATCCCTTCTTAATATAGCATTACACTCAGGAGCAGGAAACATAATAAGCTTTCATAACACACATAAGACAGTAACCTAGATAAAATGACAAGACTGAAGAATTCTCCCCCCAAAAAAGGTCAAGAAGAAACTACAGCCAGAGATTAGATCAAAACAGATATAAGTAATATATCTGAACAAGAACTTAGAACAACAGTCATAAGAATACTAACTGGGTTTGAAAAAAAAACATAGAAGACTCCAGAAAAACCCTTGCTGCAGAGATAAAAGATCTAAAAATTAGTCCAAAATAAAAAATGCTATAACTGAGATGTGAAACTGACTGAATGTAACTGCAGTGAAGATGGAAGAAACTGGTGATTGAATAGATGCTATAGAAGATAAAATTACAGAAAACAATGGAGCTGAAAAGGAGAGGGAAAGACAAGTGTTAGACCACAAATATAAACTTAGGGAAATCACTGATTACATAAAGTGCAATAATATATGTATCATATGAATCCCAGGTGAAGAAGAGCAGGAAAGGGGACAGAACATTTATTGGAACAAATTATAGCTAACAACTTCCCTAATCTGGGGAGGGAAACAGGCATTCAAGTCCAAGACACACATTTGCCCTAAAAATCAACAAAACAGATCAACATCATTATATATATTAGTGGAACTTGAAAAATACAAAACGCAGAAGATAGAATTCTGAAAGTAGCCAGGGACAAAAGGTCCTTAACCTACAAGGGTATAAACGTAAGGTTAGCAGTAGACCTGTCCACAGAAACTTGGTAGGCCAAAAGGAGGTAGCATCATATATTCAATGCACTAAATGGGAAAAATATACAGCCAACAATACTTTATCCAGCAAAGCTGTCGTTCAGAATAGAATGAGAGATAAAGAATTTCCAAGATAACCAAAAGCCAAAGTAATTAGTGAACACTAAACCACCTCTGCAAGAACTATGAAAGTGGACCCATTGAATGAAAGAGACCAAAGGCAACAAAGACTAGAAAGGGAGAGAGACAGTCTACAGGAACAGCAGCTTTATAAGTAATAACACTGAATTCATGTGTATTAATAATTACTCTGAATTGGGGTGCCTGGTTGCCTCAGTTGGTTCATCTGGTTGGCTGGGTGCCTGGTTGGCTCATCTGAATCTTGATTTCAGCTCAGATCATGATCTTATGGTTTGTGAGATTGAGCCCCAAATTAGGCTCTGTGCTAACAGCACATATCCTGCTTGGGGTGTTCTTTCTCCCTTTCTGTCTGCCCCTCCCCTGCTCTTTCAAAATAAATATATAAATACACTTAATAAAAAGTTTTAATAAAAAATAATTACACTCAATATAAATGGACTAAATACTCCAATCAAAAGACATAGGATATCAGAATGGTTAAAAAACAAAACAAAACAAAACAACAAAAACAGGACCTATTGATATGCTGCTTAAAAGAGAACCATTTTGGACCCAAAGCCACCTCCAGATTGAGGGGGTGGAGAACAGTTTATCATGCTATTGGACATCAAAAGGAAGCTGGAGTAGCCATACTTACACCAGACAAACTAGATTTTAAACCAGACTGTAATAAGAGATGAAGAAGGGCACTATAGGGGCGCCTGGGTGGCACAGTCGGTTAAGCGTCCGACTTCAGCCAGGTCACGATCTCGCGGTCTGTGAGTTCGAGCCCTGCGTCAGGCTCTGGGCTGATGGCTCGGAGCCTGGAGCCTGTTTCCGATTCTGTGTCTCCCTCTCTCTCTGCCCCTCCCCCGTTCATGCTCTGTCTCTCTCTGTCCCAAAAATGAATAAACGTTGAAAAAAAAAAAAAGGGCACTATAACAAAAGTGTCTATCCAACAAGAAGATCTAACAATTGTAAATATTTATGCCTCCAACTTGAAAGAAGCCAAATATATAGGTCAATTAATAACAACCTTGAATAAACTCATTGATAACTAATACAGCAATGGGCAGATCATCTAAACAGAAGATTAATAAGGAAATAATGGCTTTGAATGATACACTGGACCAAATGTACTTACCAGATATATTCAGAGAATTTCATCCTAAAGTAGCAGAATACACATTTTTGAGTGCACATGGAACATTCTCCAGAATAGATCACATACTGGGTTTCAAATCAGACCTCAACCAGTACAAAAAGATTGAGATCATACCATGCACTTTTCAGACCACAATACTATGAAACTTGAAGCCAACCACAAGAAAAAATTTGGAAAGACCAACAATATGTGGAGGCTAAAGAAAATCCTATTAAAGAATGAATGGGTTAACCAGGATATTAACAAAGAAACAAAAAAGTACTCAGAAGACAAAAAGAAAACACAACAATCCAAAACCTTCGGCATGCAGCAAAGGCAGTCATAAGAGGTAAGTATATAGAAGTGCAGGCTTTCCTCAAGAAGAAAGAAAGTCTCATATACAACCTGATCTTATACCTAAAGAAGCTGGATAAATAGTAGTAAATAAAGTCAAAACCAGCAGAAGAAGGGAAATAATTTTCAGAGCAGAAATAAATGATATAGGAAAAAAACCCAAACAAACCAAAACAATAGAACAGACCAATAAAACTAGGAGCTAGTTTTTTGAAAGAATTAACAAAATTGATAAACCCTAGCCACACTTACCAAAAAGAAAAGAAAAAAACCCAATTAAATAAAATCACTCATGAAAGAGGAGAGATCACAATGAACACCAAAAAATATAAATAATTATAAAATTATGAAAAATTATTGGCCAACAAACTGGGAAATCTGGAAGAAATGGATACACTCATAGAAAAATATAAACTGTCCAAAATGAAAGGAAGAAATAAAAAATAATTGAACCAACCAAGAACCAGTAAAGAAATTAAATTGGTAATAAAAAATCTCTCAACAAACAAGAGTCCAGGGATGAATAGCTTCCCAGGGGAATTCTACCAAACATTTAAAGAAGAATTAATACTCTTTTGAAACTGTTAAAAAAATAGAAATCGAAGAAAAATTTCCAAACTCATTCTATGAGGCCAAGATTACCTTGATTCCAAAACCAGACAAAGACCCCACTAAAAAGAATTACAGACCAATATCCCTGACGAACAGGGATGCAAAAATTCTCAAGATACTAGAAATCAAATCCAACAGTACATTACAGGAATTATTCACCACATTCAATTGGGGTTTATTTCTGGGATGCGGGGATGGATCAATATCTGTAAATCAATCAATGTGATATACTGTATTAAAAAAGGAAAGCATAAGACCCATAGGATTTCCTCAAAAGATGGAGAAAAGCATTTGACAAAATACAGCATCATTTCTTGATAAAAATCCTTAAGAATGTAGGGAAAAAAAGAATATACCTCAACATCAAAAAGGTTATACATGAAAGATCCACAGCTAATATCATCCTCAATGGGGAAAAACCTGAGAGGTTTCCCCCTAAGGTCTGAAACATGATGAGGATGTCCAGTCTCACCACTGTTATTCAACATAGTGTTGGAAGCCCTAGCATCAGCAATGAGACAACAAAAAGAAATACAGCTTGTCCAAATTGGCAATGAAGAAGTCAAACTTTGACTCTTTGCAGATGAAATAATACTCTATGTGGAAAACCTGAAAGACCACCAAAAATTGATAGAACTGGTAAATGAATTCAGCAAAGTCACAGGATATAAAATCAATGTACAGAAATTGGTTGCATTTCTATAATAACGAAGCAGTATAAAGAGAAATCAAGGAATTGATCCCATTTACAGTTGCACCAAAACCCGTATGATACCTAGGAATAAACCTAACCAAAGAGGTAAAAAATCTGTACACTGAAAACTATAGAACACTTATGAAAGAAATTGAAGAAGACAGAAATAGAAAAACATTCTATGCTTATGGATTGGAAGAACAAATACTGTTAAAATGTCATTACAGCCAAAAGCAATCTACACAGTCAATGCAATTACTATCAAAATAATACCAGCATTTTTCAGAGAGCTAGAACAAACAATTCTAAAATTTGTATGGAACCAGAAAAGATCCTGAATAGCCAAAGTAATGTTGTAAAACAAAAACAAAAAACATGGGACGTATCACAATTCAGGATTTCAAGCTGTTTTGTTTTGTTGTTGTTGTTGTTGTTGTTGTTTTTGGGGTGTGTGTGTGTGTGTGTGTGTGTGTGTGCGTTTCACTTAAATCTCTTCAATATTTTTTTGTAAAGGTGGTTTAGTGATAATGGACTTTAGCTTTTGCTTGTCTGGGAAGCTCTTCTGAAGGAGAAACTTGCTGGGTAGAGTATTCTTAGTTGTAATTTTCTTTTTCCTTTCATTGCTTTGAATAATTTATGGCACACCCTTGTGGATGCAAAATTTGTGTTGAAAATTCGGTTGATAGTCTTATGGGGATTCCGTTCCATGTAACTAATTGTTTTCTCCCTTGCTGCTTCTATATTCCCTATTTATCTTTGATTTTTGACATTTTAATTATAACATATTTTCGTGTGGATATCTTTGGTTTCATCTTGTTAGTGGCTTTCTTTTCTTCCTGGATCTAGATGTCTTTTCTTTCCTCAGGTTAGGGAAGTTTTCAGCTATTTCTTCAAGTAACTTTTCTGCCCTTCTCTTACTCTCTTCCCTTTCTGAGATCCCTGTAATGTGAATTTTAGTACTCTTGATTTTGTCTCAGAGGTCACTTGAATTATCCTCAATTTTAAAATTATATTTTTTCTTTATGGTGTTCTTTTTGGGTGAAATCCACTATCCTGTCTTGCAGATCTCTGAACCATTCTTCTGTATTACATGATCTGCTATTTATTCCCCCAGTGTATTTTTGCTTTCTGTTATTGTATTATTCAGGTCTTACTAGTGGGTCCTTCTGTTTTCTCTTTTTGATACAGAGAAATTGTGTTCATCCACTATTTTCTCAAGTATGGTAAGCATCCTTATTACCATTATTTTGAACTTGTTATCGAGTAGGTTGCTTATCTCCATTTCATTTAACTTTTCTGCAGTTTAGTCTTGTTCTTTTATTCATAACATACTCTCTTTATACTCATTTCCTCACTCTCTGTGTTTGTTTTTGTATATTAGGTAGTTAAGCTATGTCTCCTGGTCATGAAGAGATGGCATTATGGAGATTTCCTGTGGTACTCAGAAGGGCAGCTCCCTCTGGCCACCAGAGACAGGTGTTCTGGGGTGTCACTTGTGTATGCTTCCTGTTGTAATGAGGTTACAATGGCTGCAGGTTCACTGGTGGGCAGGGGAGACCCTGGCCTACCTTCTAAGATTTTTATTTTAGGCAGTTTCGTGTATAGTTGTAGTTTGCTGTAGTTTTCACGTGCATTTTCCTGCTTATTAAAGAAGTTGATCTTATTTTTTTTATTGGTCATTTGGATTTTCTGTTTTGCAAAATATCCAGTTAAGTCTTCAGCCAACTGTTTTTATTGATTTGTCTAACAGTTTCTTATCTATCTGTAGTTACTTGTGTATTCTGTATAAGTTGTTTGATAGTGATAAGATTAAAATTATATTCTTACATTCTGTAGCTTGTTTTTTCTTTGTATTTTTATGTTCTGGCTAATAGAAGCTCAAAATTTTATTAAATATATCAATATTTGTCCTTATGAATAATTTTTTGTGAGTTTTGTGACCTGTTCTCTGAAAGGACACACTGACATTTTTGCAATATTGATAGAAGCAGTCCTGTGTACATTCCATGATTAACTGAAAAGGAATTGGGCTCTACCTTCTCACAGGGATTTCAAAGAATTTTTTTTTATTTTTTTTTAATTTTTTTTCAACGTTTTTTATTTATTTTTGGGACAGAGAGAGACAGAGCATGAATGGGGGAGGGGCAGAGAGAGAGGGAGACACAGAATTGGAAACAGGCTCCAGGCTCTGAGCCATCAGCCCAGAGCCGGACGCGGGGCTCGAACTCACGGACCGCGAGATCGTGACCTGGCTGAAGTCGGACGCTTAACCGACTGCGCCCCCCAGGCGCCCCTCAAAGAATTTTTAGGCATCTTTTAAAATCATCACACACAATAAAATCAGTGAAAGTTTTAGAGAAAGGGGATTAGGATACATGTAAAGGAAGGAAAACACAAGCCGAGAAAAAGAAAACTACGTTGGAGAGAGGAGAGGTCAGAATATGTATGTTTTCTTTCATAGTTGTTATCTTTTCATTTTGTTCCCTGAGAAGGCAAAGGCTGTGTGTAACAGATAGGGATACTTAAACATAATTGGTGTGTAGTAAGGACTTAATTGTTAGCTGATTTTTTATAATAAATGATTTTTCAATTCCTGAACAAATTGCTATGGTAGTTCTTCCAGTTAATCTCAATGTAAGATATTGATTGACCTTCCCTGAATACCGAATTTAGGGTTGGACCTTAACCAAAACACCAAGTAAAAGAAATTAATTTCAGGCCAAGTTTGACTACAGTCAGGATGATTAGAAGTACCTATTATTTCGGTCTTTAGCCATGTAACATCCTCCAAACTCTCCCCTATTTTTTCCCTTTTAAAATCAATCATCTTATTTTTCTATTCTCATTCAATCTGTCGTATCTGGGGAGATATGTCAAATTTATTTTTTGGTGGAGAATTACTCTTAATAGCTCAATTGAAAATGTATGATTGTATCTAGGGTTCTTTTTTTTTTAATTTTAATAGTATATTTTGGAGATACAAAGCTTGAAAATAACTTTCCTGTGAGTATATGGTAACATAGTGTCCATTAACTTATATCCTTGCTAATGTCCAAAGAATTGGAACAAACACCATTAAAAGACATTTTGTATTTATATATTTTTTTGTATTTTTGGGCAAGGATTCTGCCATCTAACTAATATTGTGTATTGCCTGCTGTATTCATTTGTCCTTGAATTTATCCACACCCAAACCAGCAGCATATTTGGCTTTGCACTGCGTTTTCATGCAGTCTGTGACTTTTCTTCTCTTCCCAATTAGCCACCTCTCTAATCAATTTAATCCATCTTTGACAGCAAGCCATATTTTCCTACCTTGTTGATGAGCATGTCATGTGGAACAGAGTCAGAAGCCTCCCTGAAGTCAAAATATATTATGTCTGTCCCTTCCTCCCTGCATACAAGGTCTGCTACTCTGTCAGAGGAGGCAATTGAATTGGTCTAACATGATTTGTTGGTCACAAAGTCATGCTGGTTATTACCCATCATTCTGGGCCCTTCCATGGGCTTGCAAATTGATTAGGCATCTTGATCTTGTAGCTAATGTACTTTTTGTCATTGTGTAGGGCTGGGGACACTCCAATGCAATCTTGGGCTACAGTAAGCATTCATTGACCATCTATTCCCCATTTTTCAAAGATAAGGAGCTCATTTGCTTTTACAGCTTGGCTATTTTCAAAAAGAAAATTTAAAGCTTGCAAGGATTCCTGGGATATTTTATTAATAACTTAGATTTGGTATCACAAAAATTAAAAAGACATTAGGTGTTTTATCCTCATTAACTGGAAATATAACAAATAGTTATTGAGTCAGTGCTATGTGAAAGGCATTAGGTTGCTATATTTTGTGTGAGGTACAGTGATATTTAAGATGGTCTCAAATTTTGTATATAAAACACATGAACACATGGAAAGATCATTCATTGACAATGATTTGTCTGGATAGTAGAGAAAAAGACAAAAACTTTTTAGTATGTTATATGTCACTAGTTACTACTTTTTCTTTGTTCTTGATTATAAAGCTAAATCATTTTAAATAAATATATAAATATATATACATATATATACATATATAAATATATATACATATATAAATATATATATGTATATGTAGGTGTATATATATGTATGTGTGTGTATATGTATGTGTATATATATATATATATATATATACACACACACACACACACACACACACACACACACACCTACATATACATATCCCTATTTTTGTCTTGGTCTTTCTATTTTTTACCTTTTCTTTTTTATTAATTTTATTAAAGCCCAGTAATGTACTTGTGGGCATATTCTTCCAAGATGAGGAGATATTTCCAAGATTGTTGAATTTTAGGGTCTCTGGGGAAACTCTCATTCTGCTGTTTCAATAATGGCTTTATAATACCATATTATCACCATCAAAAAAATATGAAAATATAACTCTTTAATTCTTTATAGTCATAAAGGTCTAACACTTTATGAAAAAATAACATAAATGATTGGCAAAAAATATCCAATGATCACCTTTGTTTTTGTTTTAAATGTATTTTAAAATACAATTTAGAAATGGAGAATAGTTAAAAATGTCTCAGGATAGACTGGAAAATTTGTTATTGTGCTAAATTATCAACTGCTTTTTAACTAAATTTATTAAATAAACTTTAAGAAAACGTATTTTATATTATGGATAGGGTTTCTGCCATTAAAGATTTCCACATCTTGACAGTCAGGGTAAAGGATATCAGATGATATTAGATAATTACCATTAGGCGTGATGGTAATATTAGGAAATTGTTAGTTTTAGTGGAATGATGTCGATCTACTTAAAGTGTAGTGATATATGTAAATTTCTTAAATGTTTTGGCAATATAGAATATCTGCATATGTATATATGCAATCATACACATATATGCATTCACATATATGAGGTCTCAAGTCTTAGGTTCATAAGCAGCTTTTAACCCCCTGCTTTTTCTTACCACTGCCTCAGTTCATGGCTTCATCTTCCACAGTCTCATTCAGTTGTTCACTTACATGTCATTGGTTTGTCTCTCGCTACTGGCTCCAATTTTTCCAGTACATTAAAGGAGAATCTCATTTTCATATACTACTGTCTAGTCAATGTTTTGAGCCTCAACTTGTCCTTTTGTCTAATTCCTCTTCTTGTAGCCAGGTTAAAAAAAAAAAAAAGAAAACAAGAAAAGAAGGCAACAGGGCAACTGCTGGGTCACATTAAAACCAGCAATACATCCATGCACGTCTGCTTTCTGCTTCTTTTTTCCCTTCAAATACCGATGGGGTGTGACAATGGATATTTGGTGAACAAACTAGTAAAAACAAAAAAATGAATCAGTGAATGCTTCAAACAGACATGTGGCCCTCAATGCAAGTTTATTGAATATATAATGCAGGTATTTAAAAATCTACCCAAGTTCCTCCTTGCAAGAGCCAACCTTTAAAAGGCTTTCTTGAAAAGACTTCCTCCAAACAAAAGGTAGAGAAACATTTCAAAAAAGAGTTACATTGTGATAACACCTGGCAATTTTCTTGGCATAAACAATATTTCCTGGGAGATGTAGCGTTAAAGTAGATCTAGTAACCTTACAATTTGATTTTAATAAAGCAAAATCAATTAGTATGATGTATGCTGTTGAAATCCAAACAAACGCTAGCATAGTGTAATTGCACACAAGTGTCTGTGAAGAGAGAATGCAGATCAATAATTGATTTTCTCTCATTTAAATTTTTTATTCTCTGTTGGTCAGGATACAGACTAGAGGGAGCAAAGACCTTTTTAAACTCCCTGCTTATTTGAAGTGTGCGATGGATGAATAAAAGAAAGTTTCTTCCAAACATAGTTCTCTTGCTCTCTTATCATTTTAAATCTGTAAACGTGAAGTACATAGAGGAGCAATTTTTGAAGTACATTAAAAATAGCAACTGCAAAAAAGATCAGACCTAAGTTAAGTTAATTAAGGAGAAGTATGGACTAGAGTATAAACTTGCTGCATAAAGCATATAAAATACACTTTTTCTGATTATCATTCATTTATTCAAAATTTTGTAGCTGCTTAGAGACGTAAAAACTTTAGAGGCCTTTTAATTTGACTTTCTATTTTTAGGACTTCTAAGTGGTGGCCATCTTGCCACTAGGTGCTGGGAGGCTGCCACCAAATAAAAGCTAGACCTTCCTATTGGACAAGTTAAATTCTAAGAAATCTCATAGTTACATTGAACTACAATTTAACTTGGTAATTTTTCCTGACAGGTCCTGACTTTTTCTTTTGGGTCACTAAAAAATAGCCATCAAGGGAAGCATTATATTACAGAAAAGCAGTTGTCAAATGTGGTCCTATGGCCACTAGCATCAACCTCACCTGGGAACTTGTAAATACAGTCATCAAGTCCCACCCCAGAAACACTGAATTAAAAACTCTGGGGGTGGGGAGTGAAGCCCAATAATCATGGATCAAAAATAACTGTCTTACAAATGTCAAATTAATATTTATTTGATGAATCAATGAAGAAAGAACAATCAAGAAAGAGAGTTTATAGTAAGTTGCCCTTCCCTTCCAAAGAGTGGAAAAGGCAGGAAGAGCTGTCATAATCCAGAGAAAAGAGAGTCAGCAGAAGCTTTAGGAGTAGAAAGCAATGTGGATGAGGTGGAATTTGAAGTGACTGTGGTAGTAAGGAAAATGACTTCTATTCTAGGCTGCAAAGAATGAATAAATGCTTCCAGTTGGGAAGGACCAATGAGACATTAAGGCGACTTTGAGATAAAGGCATGATTCTTGTATCATTGAAACTTGGTCTCTTTGGGTGTCTGTGAACTGTAGCATCTAAAAATACTACACATCTGGGTTTTTTGAACTTGGAGAGAAGTGGTTTGAAAATTGAAGTTCATAGGTAATGGAAGTGTTTGTTTTGGAAGGAGTTTATAATATTTGATATTATGACATTTGCCAAGGTTCCTTTTTGCCAAAACACGTGTCTTTCTGATTTTTGCTCCTGTGCACTACTACCTGGTGTGTTTATCTGTGAAACAGTCATCATCAGTCATTTACTGAGCAACTATAATAAACAGGAGAGGTTGTGCTTAGGACAAGAAACAGGGAAAATGTAAAAACTGTTGACTGAATTAGCTCCCAGGCGTCAATGCTCTGACAGTACCCATCTTTGTTTCCAAATGTTCTTTTCTAATTAGATACACGTTGCTAGATTACAGATAGCAAATTAAAATGTTCATGGGACTGGGCAGGTAAAACAAGTGACTGAAGCAGGTGTAGGTACATATGCTTACACTGAGCAGCTGGAAGTTTGCCTTTTCTAAGAAGGCAGCTGCTACAGAAACCCAGCTACTTATTGCTGTAATGGAATGTCAGCCCAGTTGCCATGTAGTCTGATTTTTTTCAAGAGAAACTAGGTATATGGATTCTGTGTGAAATCCCCTAATTTTTAAATACGTCTAGAACTTATAAAACATCTTAGTCATACAAACATGACAGCAGCCTTCATTTGGACCTAGACTTAAATTTGTAAACTTGGAAGCTAGATGAATGTCAGGCACTTTCAGGAAGCAAGCCTTTGGAGGAATACCTGGACATTTGGTCTGGGATTCTGTGATCTTTCCCAGATATTATAACCAGCCCCTGACTCCCTAAGAGCTCTATGTCTGCTCAATACTGTACCAAGTCTGATTTGCAAAATTTATGTCCATTGAGCTTCTTGTTAGGGAATTTGATTTGGCATATGTCTCCTTGCAAACCTCAAATTGTGTTTCCAGCCAGACAATATAATAATCATGCCGAAGATGTCCCCAAATGCTGCTAAAAACTGCAAGAATCCACTGATGTTTGAATAAAAATGTTAAGCCTATTATTATGGATTGGAAATATTCACTACCTCTGATCCAGATAATAAAATGAAACAGTTAGGCATTTTGAAAATGCCTGCACAGTACTGCATTGTAGAATCAGCTGGATGAGACCTCATACAATGGGCATTTTGCAGCTTCTGGAGCGTGTGTGGAAATCACAGAAGGTGCATTTATTCTGTATGTTTATTATGTGTTTGTGACTTCAGTTGATACTGATTATAAAGACCATGGTCTTCTGCATTACAAAATAATAATTGGTTGTAATTTCTCTAGAGTATGTTTCTTGAATGTTTGGATCATGACCAAGTCTGAAATATGCTTTTCCTTGCTATGTAGTATGTGCATGCGCACGTGCGTGCGCATGCACACACACACACACACAAAAACACATAACTTGAAGAAATTTTGATCCTTACTACATAAACTGTACTGTGGTGTTTTTGTTTTTTATCTTTTTATTTCTCTTTTAGACTAGCCAAGTGTAAACTATTCCATTCTATTACATTAATAAATCATGAAAAAGATGTTACAGTCCACTAATGAGTTATACCCACAGTCTCAAAATAATTGCTCTAAAATATGTCCATATTTATAGTGATTCTTGGTCAGCATGACTGCCCAAGGTCAACGTATAAATTCTTATAAAAACAATGATGATAAAAAAAAAGGTTGGGGAGAGAAAGGAGAGAGAGATGGAAAAAGAGAGGGAGACGGAGAAGGGAGTAAAAGAAAATTCCAAAGGATGGTCCCATTCTTTAGCTTTTCATTTATTATCCTAATACCTACCATTACTTGAGCACTAATTGAGCAATCCTTGAGTCCCAATTCAGGTTGGAGTTAGAATGGAGTTAATGTGTGGAGCCTAGGGTGCAATATTTAAGAAAAACACTTGTGTTATTTTAGATTGTTCAAAGAATCTGTTCTAATCGGTCCAACATATAAATAGAGCTGAGACTTCAGACAAAAATCAGGGCAAAAAGATGCAATTTTATTTCTGTAAAAGGATACAGTATATTTCAGAGGTATTAGAGTAAGTGTAGGGTGTTTAGAGGGAGAATATTATACTAGGATTTGGTCTGGGATAAGAAATACCTATCTGGTTCTTGGAAATCTTGAAAATCTAAGTCATATTGTGGCTCATTTCTCTTTTTATGAGATTTGTTGTAACTAGGTCAGTCCTGGATAATGCTCATGTTTTTGTTGTTGATGAAGATGATGATAAATGTGGTAGCATTTACAGTCGCAGGCACCAGACTAAGAGATTTACATGTATTAGGTCATTTAATAGCTTGTATCTTGATTCTTCCCCATATTGCTGGACTGTTCTTCCCTCACATGCCGATAGTTCTCCTCCCATTGGTCCTGCATGCTTCCAGGATTTGCTGCTTTATAACTGTCTTTGCTAAGTGCTCAGGGAAGGCTGGTGATGGGGACACAGTGAGTGCAAACAGATTGTCCTTGCTTTATTTATATTCATGGACAATCTATCACCTTCCAGGGTTTGTATAGGGCCCTCTTATCTTTCTAGTTTTACCTATCCTTCTCAGTGTTTTGCTGCTTTTTTTTTCTTCTCTCCCTTTCCCTCCTCACCTTTTCTCCCTTCTTACTCCTTCTGGTCTCTCTGACCTCTAAATGTTAGAAAGTTCTAGAGCTCAGTTTGTGGACCTTTGTTTTACTCCCTAGGGGAACTTGTCCAGTGTCATTATTTTAAATATCATATTTATATTGATGATTGCCAAATTGTTACCTTCAGGCCAGAGTTTTTCTCTGAACTCAAGATCTATATAGACTTCAACTTACTTGACATCCATACCAAGATATCCAAAGGGCATTGCGCATAAAAGAGGTCTGACAATTGAGTTAACAGCAAGGCTGATACTGCTGTTGTTAGAAAAGTTTGCCTACAAGGTTGGCCAGTGGTTGGCATCTGAGAATTTGACCCATGGAATATTTGTAGTCAATATTTCCAGTATTTCCACTCTTAACTGATAAGAGTGCCTCACTGTGTCCAAGCAATGCAAACAATGTGGTTTATGCTGAATATGTGCTTTTCTTCTGGAAGTCTGGAATTTAGGTGAATGCTAGGCAGAAGATGCCTTTATTAACAGCCTTTAGTACAAATGTTGGGCACTGAGTCTCTAATGAGTTTTCCTTGTATACAACATTTTGCATATGTAGCTACTATTTGTTTCTGGAGAAATTAAGCCTGTCCTGTGTGTTTCTACTCAAGGGAACTCTTGGAGACTTATGCCTTGTGAACCATTTCCCCACTGAACCATTCAGGACCAAGTAATATTTGTTGAATGAATAAATAAATGGTGAGTAATCACTCCTGTTCTACACTGTTATTCTTTTCATCTGTGCATTATTGTGGCAGATTGGTTGCAAACATTGTTCTAACTCTTCACTCCTCCCTGTACATGCTCTTTGCAATATGATTTTCCTGCTTTTCCTGTCAAAAGGTGAAATCTATTTCCTCATCTGTTGAATCTGGATTGGCTTTTGGACTTGCCTTGGCTAACAAAATATAGTGGAAGTGTAAGCATGCCAGCTCTGGACCTCTGTCTCCAGAGGAATCTTGCTTGCTTCCATTCTCTTTCTTAGAACAGTTTTTGTCATGGAAGCAAGCCCAGGCTAACTTACTGGAGGGCAAAGTGAAAGAGAGAAAAATCATCCTAGCAGAGAACACTCTATATCAGCAGTTCCCAGCTGACCTACTAATTGACCGCAAGACCTATAAGCAAGACTAGGTTAGATTGGCCAAATTCTGCCAAGATAATCAGAGCTTCTCAGCTTATCCATAGATTAGTGGACAACAGTAAATGTTTATTTTTTATGCCATCAGGTTTTAAAGTTTTAGTGATTGCACGATTATGGTGGCAATAGATGATTATGCATCTGACAGTGACTCTAAGAAGTATTTTGTATATCAGAGTTGTCTTTTATCTTTGAGAGACAGCCCATCTTAAAAGAAAGCTCGTAGGCTCTGGAATCAGATCAAATTTGGTTTAAATCCCAGTTCCATCACTTACGGTGTGACCTAGTGCAATTTACTTAACTTTTTGAGCTTCTCTTCATAAGTTGTAAATTAAAGATAGGAGTACCTGCTCACAGAGTTTCTGTGAGAATTAAATGAAAAACTCACATATCAAGCACCTGGCACAACTATTGCTGTTGATATAAAAATATCACTAACTTCCTCCCCAAAATTACTTGAGGCTGAATCACCATAAATTAATCTAAATGCTTATAGAAATTACTTATATATTGTCTTCTTATTATGACTCATCAGCTTGTTATACTTGCTACTGACTATTCAAAGTTGTGCTTCCCTTTGGACATCCTAACTGACATCATTCAAGTTAGAGGAGTTAACTTACAGCTGATAGTTTAAGGTTTAATGATCTGGTTCATTTTTACTCCACTTGTACCCTTCATGATCTTATTGCCTTAGACCAAATACTTTCTTATTTTTCTGTTTCTGAACTAAAGAGGCCTAATTTCTAAACATTAGCCTGGAGGAAACTGGATGCTTCTGATTCAGTGCTTTATACCTGGAAACTGACTGGGGTATTCCCAGCAGCTGTTGGTTAACTCCGATAAGTCTAAGTGAAATACAGGCTTCTCTGTGCAAGGAAAAAGGCCCTTGACCTGTCTGTTCACAGTCCCATAATTCTTTCTGTTAATACTTAGGCAGCTATTTTTGAATATTTATTCTTTTATTTAATACAACCTCTTCAATAAAAGCTAGAGAAGCAGGTTAAATTTGATGTCATGTCTTGGGGCTTAGATTTAATTTAGAGAAATAAGTGCTAAAGAGAAACAAGTTTTTTTTTTTTACGTTTTCTTTTTTTAAACAAAAAGTTAGCTTAGGCAACTATTTTCAGGTGAACACATTCTATAACTGACATCATTTTTAAGTGCTTTGTATTGATTAAACACTTTGGCTGGATTTGTAAATCTGATCAGAAAATATGAGCTGTAAATCAAGATGTGATTTTTTCCCCTTTGATCCCATTTTAGCTTTTTCTTTTTCCTCTGGGTCAGAGGATGAATAAAGAATGGTGATAACTTATGACAAAAGTTTGGAAATGAAAATCAATTTGATTGATAATTATTTCTCTTGTAGAAATGCTTAACATACAATTTTTTATTAAAATGCATGAACAGGGATTCATTGATACTTGTTTTCTCAAGAATAGAATTGAGTTTCCCATATTAATCATCTCTTCAATATACTGTCACTCTTCTGGTTAAGTCATTAAAATGATGCCATCTCACTTTTTAATCTAAATTATTAACGTAATTTTAGGAAGAAAACTTCAAATAGATTAAAATTTGTTTGAGGGACACCTGGGTGGCTCAGTTGGTTAAGTGTCCGACTTCAGCTCAGGTCATGATCTCACTGTCCATGAGTTCACGCCCCGTGTCCGGCTTTGTGCTGATAGCTCAGAACCTGGACCCTGCTTCGGATTCTGTGTCTCCCTCTCTTTCTGCTGCTCCCCTGCTCATGCTGTCTCTCTCTGTCTCAAAAATAAATAAAAACATTTAAAAAAATGTAAAAAAAATTGTTTGAAAACAAGGACGTGATGTCTTCTTTATACTATACTAGTAGAATATAGCTTCTATAAGGGTCCTAAGGCTTCTTTCATAATTACACGGTATTACTTATTACACTTGCTGCACTCAGATAAATCTAAACATGCAACTCTAAAACTCTCCAGTTACGTATAAGAAGAACATTCAGTATTTGAAATACAACACCAGAGTTTATTGTGGCAATGAGGACACTGTAATGATCTGGGTCTCTAATTCTACAGGCCACGTGGACCATTGAGAATGGGAATGGATTGTCTGGGTGATGTGTACAAAAAGCCATTTTGTGATGAAATTGGGTGTTTGGATGACATGGCAATCTACATTATATCTATCTTTTGGGTCTAAATTTTATAAGCCACTGTTTTCAAGTAAGCTGAAGTTGGGATACATTAGTATCATAAAGGCTAATATTTTGCTAAATATAAGCACCATCCAAATATGGAAAACATAGCAAAAAAAAGTTGGAATCCTTTCAAACTTCCTACCTTCACAGATGGAGTGGACAACCATGCACTAAAATTAGCAATAGATCCCAGGTGTCCTTATTGCCTGGGGTGGTGCTCTTTATATGAAAGGAAAGTGCTTTCTTGCTGGCAGATGGTTGGAGCAAGGGATGCTTTTGAGTGGAGGAGTAAGTGTGTAGGGGGTAAGAGGAGAGATCAGGCAATTTCCTCTTTTCCCATCCTTAATAACCCCCAAGTTCCTGCTCTGGGGATGCATGCTTAAAGATAACATCAGAGGTGAACCTGATCAATAGAATGGAGAGCTGAAAGTTCTATAGAGCTTTGGCAACCTGAGGGAGTGACAAAAAGGTTTGAAAGCTAATGCAAATTCTATTTTATCCCTATCTTCTTCCCTCACAGCAGTAGCAGGCTTACTCCTAGCCCATCTGCTAACCCCACACATAGGCACAGAACTGTAAAGCCCTCAGTGTTTCTGTTACTCTACCACTGGCAGTGTACTCCAAACTGCAGTTTTCTCTGGCACAGTATTAACTGATTTGGACTAGTCTGACCTTCAGCAAGTTCCGATCTAGTGTCAGGTAAAAGTATTGGGGTCTATTGCTAATTAGGGAGCTCAATGAAGGTATGTGTAATGAATCAGCGATGAACAGAGGGGATTATCCTAAAATCCTGATTATTTTTATCAGAGACAGAACCAACAAATGGCTTGAATTGGGGGTCATAGCTGGAAATAATAGTCTTCACTAAGATAAGAAATTATCCAAATGTTTTAAAAATCAGTATGATTATAATTCACTTATTGAAAATGAAAAAAAAAAGTCCAAATGAGTATATAATTACATAATAAAAATAAGTCTTCCTTTAACCCCATATTCCAAAGGCAACCATCAACTACTTTTTTGGCTATCTTTCGCCAAATTTTCCATGCATCTTTATGCATTTACCTCTCAACTCATTTTTTAATATACAGTGAATTTACTAATTTCATGTTTCTGCACCTCAGCTCAGTGCCTGGCATATAGAAAATACCTGATGATGGTATCCATTACTGTTACTTGTAGATTTTAATGTTTCTCTCTGAATCTTTTTTCCATTCCAAGACAGCAGCTAGGTCTGTACCGTATCATTTTTCTCTCAATCACCTGCCCACCATTGCTGACAGTCATGGCATCTGACCTCTTATTAGAGTGAACTTTGGCATGATCTAAGGCAGTGGTCTCAACCCTGAGTATGTTTTAGAATTGCCTAGGGACCACTTAAAAACTATTGATGCCTGGGCCTTGACCCAGGCTAATTGAATTAGAATCTCTGTGAGTGGATCCCAGGCCTGGCTGGTCTTTTAAAGCTCCCCAGCTGCTGCTAACATGCAGCCAGAGTTGAGAACCACTGGTGCAGTTTCAGCTTGTCAGGGCCACTTTGGATACCAATTCTGTTACCTAAGATTTTAGCCCTTATTCCTAGTTTTGGATTATACATAAATTTAACAAACATGCCTTCTGATTTCTTTATTCTTTTCACTGGCAGACATTATTTTTCCTTTTTGTTTTTACTTTGTGAGATATTCAACTCTTTTTCTCAAAACTCAAATATAGAACACTTCCTGATAAATTGAAGGTTTTCGGTTTAATTTCATTCTGTATAACTGGGGTTTCATCTATTAAGGAAATAACATGACCCCAGGTGATAAATTTTAATTCTGTAACTGTTACATCAGTTTTGCTTACACTGATCCCTCTTGAACTCTTTCTCTTGTGAGAATTTCCAAGCTAGGTTTCCATCTTTCCACCATTTACTTAGACATAGATAAATACCTGCATGAGCATCACCCAGCACTGGTAACTAAATTGCTGAAGTCTTTACCAAGGCTGTTCTTATTGGTCATTTTCTAGAACTAATGGATTTATTTGCAGCCTATATTGTCTACATTACAGTAAGCAGACTTTCCATGGGCATAGCTATTTAAAGCAGGTTAAGATTATTTAACATGCATTTTTAAGGAAGTAAAAGTGTTTTGGTAAAGTTGTTACTGGTGGAGAGTCATGTAGAAGTTTGAAAGGCCATGTATCACCCCTATCTTTGAACTCTTGGAACAAATCCTGAGATTATAATAAAGCAAGTTTCTGCTTTTACAAAATGCTGTTTATAAAAAATGCCATTTTTGTGGAATGAAAGAAAAGGTTAAAATGTTAAAAAAGAGGTGTTTCAAGTCATATTTATGAGTGGGTAAGTATGACCACTACTCCTATTATAGAGGAGCTACTAAAGCTCCTGACCATACAGTGTCATGCATTCTGTGATGGATAGGGAAGGATGTTAAATGTGGCAGAGAATACTGAGGCCTGAAAATGGATGAAAGACCTTATTCACAGGATTCCCTTGGACATCTCAGGGTTTTTCCCACATTTATTTACCCTAAAATGATTTACAGTTCAAAGACACAGTTTTATTGGTTGGAGCAGTTCCCAGTCCTTATCAAACCAATACACCATTTTTATAAGACATACTTTACAAACTCCTTTTTACTATCCTGAAATGTAAATATATGTACTTAATAACCTAACTACACACTAATTAAAAGTATCACTATAATGTCCTAATTACAAAGAACATTAAGGGAAATAATTTGATTAAATAATAAGTATTTAAATATAGAAATGTTCAGACATGCACAGGAATAAACACTAGAACACATAATATGTAGTCCTCTATATTTCTTTTTTCTACATGGAAGCATTGTGAATGTGGCACCTAGAAATATAAATGAATATGGCTATGTTGGTTTTATTTCAGACTCAAGGAGCACAAATCATATTTCCATCAATGACATGATTTTTGGATAGAATGAACATCTTTTGTTAAAGTTTATAATAAAATAGGATACAGTCTTCCCTACTTTTATGTAATAGTTGAATATCAGAAAACCAGTTAATATTAAAACCTTACAAAAATACTACTGTTCATAAACAAATAGAATCTAGGCTCAGATGCTTAAAATTAAATTCATCCACTCAAAACATGGTTTATAAAAAGACCCAAGCCTGACAATAACAAATAAAGATGTAGTGCAATTGAATTCTCATACAATGCTGAAGGAATTATAAATTAGTAAAATCAATTTTGGAAATTGTGGGAAGGGTTACTCAATATGAGCATATGCTTACTCTATGACCCAACAGTACTAACCACAGGTATATATATTCAACAGAAAATGGCAGTGAGAGTGAACAAACCACCACTACCTACAGTAACATGGGTGAATCTTGCAAATACAACGTTAAACAAAAGAAGCCAATAATTAAAGAGTGTGTAAAGTTTCTCAGGATCCACAGAAAAGTGAAAAAAAAAGGGAGGCAAACCATAAGAAACTCTTAAAAACTGAGAATAAACTGAGGGTTAATGGGGGGGATGGGAGGGAGGGGAAAGTGGGTGATGGGCATTGAGGGCACCTGTTAGGATGAGCACTGGGTGTTGTATGGAAACCAATTTGACAATAAATTTATATTAAAAAATTAAAAAATAAAGTATCACTACAAAAAAATAGTGTGTAAAGAATTACTTGATTTATATGAAATTCAAAAGAGGCAAAAACTAATATGTGGTCAGAATAGTTAACTTGGTAGTGGAGAGGAGCTTGGGGAACATGAAGAAAATTACTGAGATAGTAGTCATGCTCTGTATATTGTTCTAGGTAGTGGTTACACAGGTGTATTTATTTGTAAAAGTGTATTAGGCTGAGTAATTACAGCATATAAATTTTATTTCAAAACATTTACAATGACAAAACAGAAGATTCATTTATATAAATGTCTATTGGAATATTGTTTTGGGGTGGATGTCTCACAATGGATTGTAGGGCTTCTAGCATCCTTGGTTGCTGCCTACTAAACTTCTATGGTATTACATTACAATATTCACACAGAATTTCAAATTGTCTCCTAGAAGGCAAACTTGCTGAGAACCATGCTGGTTCGAGATGTATTCTAAAACAAGGTTTCACAGTAATTTCCATACCACCCAAACTATTACTTATTATTTTTCTTTTGACTTGCCTTTTTCATTTAAATAAATGTATTTTAAGAAAAAAATATTACTTATGTAAATAGAAAATCTGTCTTATTTGGCATAGATAGAAAGTAATTATACAAACAAATATTCCAACAAAGAACTATTGACCACAGAACTTTAGGATAAAACTTGCTTTCTTTCGATTAGTGTTAGTCATACTAGATTGATGTGAAAATCAGAAGAGCATCAAACTGAAACACATTAACATAATCAAAAAGTTTGGAAAATAATTGTAATAATTCCCATTCCAGGACTATTTGTCACCAGTTGTTACATGGGTTGTGAGTTAGTGTAACTTCATACATCTTCAGCCATCTTGCTTTTTACTAAGTCTCTCACAGCAATAATAATAAAAAAATCCACATTGGTGTGTCTTCCTGGGTGGATAGACCTATGCTTTCTTCAACTTTGTAGCAGCTAGTTTGATTTTCTAAGGAATGAACAGACGTGGGATTGAATAGTTAGAGGAAGGGTTAGGTATTACATTTTACATGGCTAGCTATGAGTAAATGTTGGGTGGGTGAGTGATCTAGGCCCAGTCAGTCTACCAACACCACACTTCAAAATAATTATAGGAAAATCAACACGGATAACAAATCTTTGATTCCATGTTTAGGTAAGAAATTATAATCAGGAGTACCCTTCACAGGGAAATTGGTATAAATTACATCTATTTCATGGATTCTCTTGGCACTACCACTTTCAGAGATGTATCCCAACATGCTGACATAATTCAGTGGTATTTAATCCTATTTATGGGTACTGTACAAATAATCACATGGATCACCCAAATCAAGTGAAATACACCTTATGTGTTGGAATGCATGCCTCAAGGAAAAGACGTCTAAACTCCAAAACACATGGGAAAAATGACTATAGTATTAGGTAAACTATAAACAAGTGAGGTTCTTGAAAGTCAAAAGTGGTCAGATATTGGCAATTTAAGATGTTTCAAAGTCATACCTAGTAATAGTGATGAACTTACTTGTGTATAACCATGATGGAGTGTGGTCCTGTTGGGTGGAAAGATGAACAAACTGTGAGTCAAGATCCAGCTGTAGGCTCTACCGTCTAACAGTAGAATATTGGGTAAATTACTTCTCCTTGGCTAGACTTTTCTCTTGCATGTGGAGAAAACATTAATGGATTTGTGTTTCCTAAAATAGGTACCTTGGCCTCTATGAGGCTGTGGAATTAATGAGGTATGTTCTTTAGTTCATTTTCTTGCCAAGCATATTCTGCAGTAAGAAAAAATTATATATTGCACATGTATTGCATCATGTATCCCATGATGGTGAATGAAGTATACATTAATGTGTTTAATTCACAATAGTATCTTATAATTGTATATTTTATAAATTATAAGATTAAAAGATAACCATTGCATTTGAAAACTATTCCTAATTGGTTTTCCTTCATTATTAATGTTGAAAGGTGGCACTGTTTCCCATCATCAACTGGTGAAGGATGATTTTGAGAAATACTTTGAGCACAAGAGCTAGTTAATACCCAGACTAGAGGCAGAGAACAAATCAAGGATGAGGCCATTGATCTGTTTGTTTATCAATGTGATGCTTAGTAAATATTTTCATTTGGGCAAAAGAGCTTATGGAAAACAGACTTAGGATATGCTCTCTCATAGGAGCTGGATAAACTCATGTTTGAAATTAAGTAGTGAGAAAGACAGAGGTCACTCTGAAAAATAATCATGAATGTGGCTATTTGCACTGGAGTTGAATGGAATCAAACTGATAAAAAGCCAAGCTTAATTTTGAGAAGGTTATGTGGACCAAAGAATCCTCAGTGTGGATTAAAATAATCTGTGAATATTTGAGATTTATTATGATTTTTAGGGTTTCAAACTTCTGCAAATAGCAGACAGAGAAAGCTTTGCAACCTTTTAAAGGAGCTCCAATGTTGTCTTCATGTGGGTTCAAGAAGGATAATGGGAAATTAAGGATTCCTAGAGGACAGAGCCAAGAACTAAAATTGGGATCTAAAGAGAGATAATCCCCCAGTCCTCGATAAGTGGGCTGTTGCAAACAGGATTTTAGAATTGGTATAGTCTGGTAATCCTTTGGGCCTCCAGTTCTCCTTTCTGGATGGAACTGTGTATTATGATTATCCCTCTTTGACTATCTGTTGGATGTATGAGGGACATATAACTAGTTTTCTTAGTTCATAGGTTTCTTGATCAAGAGGTGCCACATCTAGATTAGACTTTAGGTACTTTCAAGAAGTCTCAGAATATGGGTCTTATACTCTAATTATGTGAGACTTTTATGACTTTTTTTCAAGGGAGGATGAATATATTTGGGGGGACATAAAAGAAGGAAGTGTACGTTTGAATAAGAGAATAATCTGTGGTAGATTGTATATTTTTCTCAATTTTCTGCTGTTCTACCATGACAATAAACACTTTATGCTTCTTTCAAGTCAGGCTTTGTCATGTGACTTGCTTTTTTTCCCCTGATGCCACAAGAATTCTGTGCCCAGTAGGAACTGCTGATTAAGCCTGGGTCTCAGAATGAAGAAGACATAGAACAGGTGCCATCTACACTAATCCGACATAAAACACAAGCAAGAAACATGTTTGTTGTAAGCCACTGAGATTTGGAGGTTATAGCCTACTGAAGCATAATATAATAAAAACAGGTTGATCTTCTACATCAGAGCCAAAAGCAGAACAAGGACTATTGATGCCCACTTAGAGGAGTCTTTTCATGGCATCTCAACTCTTTTCATGAGTTAATAGTGTCAAAGGTGGTCACAATTTTTAAAATGCTGTTAGAACACACATGAGTATTCGGATATTATGATATTTGCACTGTTCATCAAACTATACTTAGGACACATCTACTCAGCCAACTTGACTAGGAAATGGGAGCAGTTGCCTAAGTTCTGATATTGCTTGCTTCAGTTATGTATATATTTAAATGAAAATATACTTACAATTTATTCATTTTTTACTCTCTTTGGTTTTAGGCTTACTTAGATATAGAGGCAATGTTAAAATTTCCAGATTTCCAGTAAAGCCAGTTTGAAGTATAACTCTTGGAATGGAACACTAGATAAAAATGGCCTCTTTCTTTTCCTACTTGAGAACTGGAAACAATAAAATCCTGACTAAATTAACTAGAAATCCTCTTACAAGGGTCCAAAGCCACAAAAAAATTATTTCATGGAACAGTCTTGAGTTATCACACATCACTGCCAACTGCTAAAAGTAATACAGCAGTATCATATTTTAGTGTCTATCTTGGAGATACCATTTAATCACTTTTATCTCACTTTGGATTGTCTTGTTTAATGGAACTGCCTTAGCCACTTCACCCCCCCCTATGAGCTAATGAGCCTAATGCACCACTTTCTGTGTTCTGAGGTAACTGCTACTTAAATACATTCAACCTTAACTGTCCTTTATTAAGGCAGACAGTCTCTGCTCCACCGCTGAATCTGAAAGCTATTTGTGATGAGATTGGGTCCTTATAATAAACCTGCCATGGAGAAGCTGCCATTTGGCTCATAGAATGTTTTATTGCAGCAAAAAAAAAAAATAGCTGCATATATTAACTTTATTTTCCATCGTTCCTATCCCAGTCTCCTATTCTCTTGGTTTAGATGTTTTGTTGTTGTTGTTGTTGTTGTTGTTGCCCAGAGATAATTTTATTTTTCTTTGCTCCTTAAAATAAGTTGTAGCAAAATCTATTCAAGAATCCCTGGATGTCAAGAGAACGGAGATTTTACAAACAACTTTCTAAATTAGCCCAAAAAGAAAAAAAAAAAAAAGGCAGGGGGAGGTATAAAAAGAAAGAAATATAGACAAGAATGTTGTGTCTAAAAAAGAGAAAGGGTTTGCTCTGGTGTTTATGTATAATGTTTTAAAAACTGTAGCCCAAATGATAATGGTAAAAAGACCATCACACTGAGTCACAGAAGCTCGGGTTCTTGCTTCACTAGCTGAGAGCACAACCAGGGACAAATCTTTTCACCTTTCAGGTTCCTTATCTATAAATTGAAGCTGTTAGATCAGTATATAGTTATCTTGGTTTTCATTTGTGACCTATGATTCTAAAGAAATCACTTTAGGAAGAGGAACCGTTTGGTCTAAACAGGGGGCTTATGCAATATGTGTTCAAAGAGACAGATGGTCTTCATGAGTATCAGCAGTGCTACTGTCAAAAGTGCCTAAAAGTTCAGGAGATGAAAAAGAAAATCTAACTACTTTCTAAGAACAAGGCAATGTTTAACGTCCTCATGCTGCTGGCGGTACATTGCTACTCTTATTCTGTAACAGTTCAGCAACCCTTGTTGGGAATCTCTAAAATGACCTTTTCCTGGTTTCGTTTTTATTTTGTTTTCCTCAGACCTTGAATTGTCAGCCACTCAGCATGAAATGTAAGTTATTTTTTGTAAAACACTAAAGGAAATATACCCATTCTGAACATTTCTTGAAGAAAATGACCTCTTGCCTACAGAATTGCCAAGGCATTTGTGTTAAAGAAGTGTGTTTTTCACCAGGAGGCAATTTGGTGTATTTTGATTTATGTCCTTGACATGTTTTAAAGGTTAAGAAAATGTTCAGTGTATTTCTTCTTCTAAAGTTAAAGGAGTTTCTTCCTCAGAAATGGCTGCTTAGTGTTTAATACTCTTTAACATGGTTAGAAAGCTGGAATCAGTGAAGGAGCATAGTTCAGTTTTTGCATAAAGTATAATATGAAGAACTGCTGTTGTTTGGGGGAAGTTGAAGCAATTTTAGGGGAGGTGGAGGGTGAAGATGGGAGTTGCCTGGAAAGTCATTTCTCTTGTGACTCTCTTTCTGTGGGGCTGGATATCTTGTTTGCCACTCAGGAGATGTAAAATAAAAAGGTAAAAAAAGTATGCTCTAAGCCACAGTTTTATCAGGAATTTACACCTTTTGCTTGTACAAATGATAGCTGAAAGCTAGAAGGACAAAGGAGATTAAGTGAGAGTACTGCTCTTGCATTTTAGCAATAAATGATGAGTTTGATTGAAGTAATGTTGTCAAAGTGACTTAAGGGTCTTTGATTCTTGGTCACAGGTATTGTAAATGTGATGAGATGTGTGTTATTGCCAAATTGACTTAAGGGTCTTTGATTCTTGGTCACAGGTATTGTAAATGTGATGAGATGGAAGGTAGACCACGTTCTGTCCCCACTGGTTAACCCATCCCACAGAAGCTAACTTCCTTTTTGGTCTCTGACCCTCACTTTCTTAACATGTCAATGAAGGTGGTGGAGTAGATGACTTTTAGGGTGCCTTTTGTGAAATTTCTCAATTTGTGTGTGTGTGTGTGTGTGTGTGTGTGTGTGTGTTTTATTGCCCCTATCTTTTCACCCAGCTCTGCCTCCAGAACTTCTCTGATATCTTGCCCTTTCATGTTGGAAAAAATGGATCTAGTAAGTAGGACTTCATGTGCTGCTTTCCAGAGACGTTTAATTATTTTTGGTTGTCGTTGTATACTTTATTTTTAATCTGACTTGGAATACCACAGAATATTATCATTGATTTATGTCAACATTCATTTAGATTTATCTACATTTTTATCACTTTGCTCTTCATTCCTTGTATTTCAAGTTTTCAATCTGTGATCATTTTTCTTCTGCCTACGTTCCAACCTTCTTCAGAATTCCCATTAGCTAGGTTTTTCCTTCAATTTAGTTCGGACATAGTTTTTAGTTGGAACATAGTGAGTGGTCTATTAAGATAAGCTACCATTATTATCTGAATATATGTGGTTACTCATTCACTTATTATTTATTGAATCCACTAAAATGTGGAGGCCCTAAGAGGGCAGGAGCTCAAATTGTCATATTCCTCACTGTCTTCCATTATCAGACCAGTTGTGCAGCATGTTGGGGGTGCTCATTAAGTATTGAATGCCTGAATGAATTCATTCACTCACTCATTCTTTCATTCCACGCATGTTGAATGAGTATCCATTGTGGGTCAGATATTGTGCTAGGTTTTGGGATTACAAACATAAACCAGACTCCATCTCTGTACTAATGGGGCTAATGGGAAAACGTTAAGCAAAGATGTAATGGAAGTACTTGTGGAAAGCACTCTGAGATATTACTGATAAATGCTTGGGACTGGTGGTATGGAACAGAAAGATGCTTTTGAATACAGGTCTTCTAAAAAGCATCTTAGATTATGAGCTTGTAGGATTGACCCAAGATTTTGGCTTCTGGAAGTGATCTTGGGCAGGTGAAAGTGAGAAGTAGAAATCTGGTTATTTAGTTGTCTGAGATCTCATCCAACTTCTACAATGCAGGGAAGGTGAATTTGTGAATCAACAGGCATATTCCACTGAAACTAATGAGTTGGAAAAAATAGCCTGGAACAAAAAGAACTACTTTGTTGAAACTGGCCGTATTACACTCCACGGAGTAATGATCATAGATGGCCATTATTTCAGGTTATGATGATGGTACTATCAGTTACCATGGCCCTACTGAGACAGAGCAATATCCTTGAGAATTTTCCTTTAAGGGCAGAGCACCTTGTTGAACTTCCAACAGAAGGACCTTGAAAAATATTTTAAGTCAGGGTAAGAAAGTAAGCATCATGGTATAGCAAAACAAGTAGACTTCTGAATAAAGTTACTAAATATTAGTTTCTTTATCCCATAGCTCTGTGATTTAGGGTAAATGACTTAGCCTCTCTGGGATATTTACTTATTTTTAATATGGGGATAAAAATATCTACAAGACTGTTTTGAGTATTAAAACAATGTTTATAAAATACTTGGTACATAGTAGGCCTTCACAGTCATAAATATTAATGAATTGATGGTGGCAATAAATGTGCACAATTATGTAAAGGGATATGCAGGTTATCTTGCAACTTTTTCTTTCCTGCTATTTTTATTATTCTTGATAATTTCTGCCTCATGTTCTAGCATCTTTGGCTCCCTTAACAATCATCAGTTCAGGTAGGCTATGGTAGCCACCCTGCCTTGTTTATACTAAGGTTAATGTAGTGCTGCTTTTGTGATTTTGTGTGAATGGATTTCAGGAGTCTTGGAAAAATCTCATCAATTGTCAAATCCTATCTTGGAGTTAGAAATACTTTCCCAAGGGCAATGATCTCCTCTCTCCACCCCCAAATTAAAGACAAAGCTTAGATACTACATTCTTCCTGGAAATATTTCTTTGCTCTTTCCTCTTCACCATTTAGCATTTCATTTGGTATTCCACCATTTCTCCCATACAGCTTCCAGACAAACTTACAAGTCAATTCTATGTAGTTTGTACACATTACTTACAGTCACTATAATTTATGGAAAATAAAATGTTACTTATTGTGAAATGTGTGTAGATATTACAGATGTTGTAGCGTGGGGGGAGAAAAGGTCTTTGAAGGCAGAAACTATATTCAAAGAAACTGGCAAAACTCCAGGTTCATCGGGTATAAATAGCCAATTTAGAAAGTTTTTGCTATGGGCTGATTTAGATAGCTGTAAAGTTTAGAAGAGGATGGAGAAATCATGAGGACATTTGAGAGGATGTGATTAGTGGCTGGTGGAAATGAAAGGAGGGAGAAAAATTATGCATGGAAGGGATATAGCCATAACAGAAGACAAACGTCACCAATATCCAGATTTGATAAGGACCTTTCTTACTGAGAACATATTTACAGTCTTAATTTTGCAATATTTCAAAGAAATATAATTATTCCATACCCCCTCAATAGCTTGTTGGAATATTTTATGCACGTAAAAATGTGGTTTTAGACGAATGAATCCCAATGCATTTAAAACCCAAATGCAACAAAGCATGTTGCCTATTGATAACTGGAGGTTTTTTGTTTGTTTGTTTGTTTTTTGTTTTTGTTTTTTTTTTTTTGGTGGGGAGGCAGAAATCTGGCAGGCATTGTTAGACATTATATGAAACTGTCTCATTAACCCCTGAAGTGACTTTTTTCCCCCAGCTAGGAAAACCTTGACCACAATTACCCACATATTGTCACTACTCATTATTCCATCAGTTCTGAAAGATTATTAATATTTGTTTTATGAGCAGTTTCCTGTGTTATTTTAGTGTCCTGGATATAATTATTGTGGACTTGCACTCTTGAATTCTTTTAAAACAACTACATACTTTTATTCCAGTTAAATTTACCAAAATTTGCCCTCTAATTCAAAATCCTTAATCTGGGCCTGGAGACCTCCCAACACTTAAAACCAAACTTGATGCACCTTCATTATCTTTTGACCATGACTCCCAAGTCTCAAGGAGTTTCCTCCCAAAGGAGATGCATCAGATTTACTACAACAATAATAATTATTGCTTGTGAAACCATCTATAAGCTTTCTTGATTCAGGAGTTAAGGTCTGGGAGAATAGATTTACAACTAGCACTGAGTAAGGGAAATGCACATAACTAAAAAACTTGTTTTACCTTAGCAGAAGCATTTGTGGTAATGAAGGGAAAAGGTTGAGGAGCTCTAGCCAAAAAAAGATTTATCATGTTTTCTCCCCTCTTTATCTGTTCTTAGGCCAAATTGCCTGAGAAATAATTGAGATATAATTGAACCAAGTGGAAAGTTGGAGAAGACCATTTCAGGCAGGTGAAATCACATATATGGCCCATATGAAGTCTTAGGTAGTAGTGCTATTTTTCATTGGAGGCATTTTCAAATGCCTAACAGGGCTGGTATAGAGAGAAGAATACAGTGGTGTGACTGATGAGGTGTTCATGGAAGAGATAATGGAAGAATAAGGGGCTGGAAAGCAAGGATTCTGCTGGGTTCTGAAGGACTGTGTGTAAAATGCCAATGGATTTAGATTTTGTCTAAAAGTCTTTATAAGCATTATGCTCCAAGACAGAACATTTTTTTAGAATGATCATCCTGGGAGTAGTAGCATGAAGAAGCTGAAGGGAGAATGCCAAGGTCAGTAATGTTCATTACTATAAGTGTGCAGAGGAAGGATGGTAGGAGCCTGAGCCACCTTGGAGAAATGAGGGGAACCTACCCTTGTGGGGCTCTGGAAAGTTCTAGGTAGCCAAGGAAAATAGCTGTAGCATTTAGCCTACAAGAGTAGAAATAAGTCACAGAAAAAAAAAAAAAAAGGACAGGAGTATATTGTTCTCCTAAATTCCTTCTTTTATTTGGATGGTTTAGTTTTCCTCCTCAAATTTCTATGCCCATTTACAATGGAGGTCAATGGGGCTGTTGTGACAGTTGACACCACTTAAGTGCAGAAGTGCTTGAGTGCAGAAGTCCACCTAACACTGGCAATCTTCCCGTCCACGGTCACAAGTTAGAGCATAATCACATCACATGCCTGGACTGGGGCATTGTAAATAAATTGCCAGAGATGATATTGAATGGTAGTCTTATTACTGCCGAATAATAAGTGAGCCCAACAAAGTGAGTATAAACATGCCCAGGCTCAGTAAATCACCTTACTCTCAGAACACTCAGTGCTGAATTCCTGGTGAGGGCTCTCCTGAGAGTCTGAGACTGAGTGGTTAAAAGCTGTAAAGACATAAGAAGAGGGCAGTTGGTAAGTGTTGGAAACACACTGAGACCATGAAAAGGCAGAATCCTGATTTCCTTGACTGATGCAGTAGTGCCAGCAAAAGGAACAGGTGCCTTTTAGTTAAAACAACAAAATCTCTTCTTTTTTTTTATTAAAAAAAAATTTTTTTAATGTTTATTTATTTTTGAGACAGAGAGAGAGAGACAGAGCATGAACGGGGGAGGGGCAGAGAGAGAGGGAGACACAGAATCGGAAGCAGGCCATTTCGACGCAGGGCTCGAACTCAGGGACTGTGAGATCGTGACCTGAGCTGAAGTCGGACGCTTAACTGACTGAGCCACCCAGGCACCCCAACAAAATCTCTTCTTGAAGAGACCAGTAATAGGCATATAATCCTGCTTTAACCTCTCATTTCACCCGGAAGGAGTGAAGGGAATCCATAGAAGGTGAGAGGAGCGTAAGGGTCAGACTAAGATCAGGACATACTCCCTCAGCAGCCAGACCATTCCTAGGAAAGGAGGAGTAGGGACCTTTTTAAAGTCCATAAACAGAACCTACTTTCAAAATTCCTATTCCATAAACATTGCGGTACATGTGCATGTGCCCCTATGAATCAGTACTCCTGTATCCTTTGGATAGCAGCACTTTCAACAATAGCCAAGTTATGGAAAGAGCCTAAATGTCCATAAACTGAGGAATGGATAAAGAAGATGTGGTTTATATGTTCAATGGAATACTACTTGGCAATGAGGAAGAATAAAATCATGCCATTTGCAGCAACGTGGATGGAACTGGAGGTTGTCATGCTAAGTGAAATAAGTCAGAGAAAGACAAGATACATATGTTTTAACTCCTATGTGGAACTTGAAAACTTAAGACCATGGGGAGAAGGGAAGGGAGAAAAATAGTTAGAGTGAAGCAAACCATAAGAGACTCTTAAATACAGAGAACAAACTGAGGGTTCATGGGGGGGGTGTTTGGGGGAGAGGGGAAAATGGGTGATGGGCATTGAGGAAGTCACTTGTTGGGATGAGCACTGGATGTTGTATGTAAGTGATAAATCACGGGAATCTACCCCCAAAACCAAGAGCACACTGTACACACTTTTAGCCAATTTGACAATAAATTATATTTTAAACAATTTAAAAAAAACCCCAAAATTCCTATTCCAGAAAACTAAAAATCTGGAAGGTACATAAATTTTATTTATTTATTTGTTTGTTTATCTATCTGTCATCTTTATAATTTGTAATAGTATCTTTATAATTTAGTATCTTTCTCCATGCTGATATTCTATTCTGTTTTCTAGGGTATTGAGTATTCTATAAAAGGGCATATAATTTTACATACACACATATAAGATGCCAGGTCCTTACATGGGCCAGGTGAACTATTGCCCACAGGTGCTGCAAGTCATGTCATTGGATATGTTCATAAAGGAGAGAAGCCCAGAGCTTAGACCTGAGAACTGTGTCAGTGCCAAGCAACAGGACACAGCAAATTAGTAACATGCACTTTAGAAAGGGAACATTAGATGAGTTGAAGGGAATGTTTTTGGATGGGGCCTATACGTGAGGTGCCTTTTCTTGTTAATGTTGGGTTTGTGGAGAGGGGTGGACTGGCAGTCTAAAGGCATAGGGCATGCTTAGACTGCAGTAGCAATTTGCCATGTTTGTCAGAAATACACATCTTTGGTAATGATTTTCTAAGTGTATTCTCTGGACCAGCAGCATCCGCATCACCTGGAAACATGTTAGAAATGCAAATTATTGGAACTTTTCCCACGTCTACTGAGTCAGAAACTAGGGGATGGAATCTAAAAATGTGTTGTAATAAAATCTCCCAACCTAAGGTAGTATAGAAATGAGTGCGCATAGGAGGTGTTGAAAGGGACAGAGGAAGGTATGGGCTGGGAAAAGTTGAGTTTTGTCTCTTTTAGGTGTAAGTGACATTCCCTTCCCTTCTCCTGAATCCATGGAGAGTGGAAGAGAATATAGTAGGAATCCTACCTATCCTAACAATGCAAGGTTGATAAAGTAATGTAATGGATTGCTTTCCTTAAGAAATCAAGATGGTATCTATCGTGTTACTTTCCTCCCACATTTCTAATTCTAACCATAATTAAACAAAAAGTCTGCTACATTGATTTAGTTGCACCTCAACCACTAATGATTAGTATAATTACCTTGGATGTGGAGGCCATAGGACTCTGAAGGGAGTGAGGGGCACTTTTCAAATATTCTCAGCCAAAGAACCCTAATAGTTTCCAACTTTTGCATCCTCACCCTTCTGAAGCTGTTTAAATAGTTTATAGGGGTTAAGTAAGATTTTTCATATTATTATTTGAATGATATTAACTTGGAATATTTTCTGTGAGCGCCCCCCCCCCCAAGATTTAATTTTAAAGATGTGGCTTGATCATTAGCACAATGGGTGTCCTCATTAATAATCTGAGTTGTCAACATCCATGTCCTGGTTACTTTTACCTCTGTGCTCTGCTATTTACAAGCTGTTTGCAAGAAGCTCTCCCAAGTCATTGCATAATAATCAATTTGGTTTGCTTTCCTTCTAGATTCATTAAATTGTCTTGATGCCCATTAAGCATGCATTTCTCATCAACTAAGTGGTTTAAAATGAGGGCCTTTGAAGCACTTCTAATTAGCTGTGTAAAGTTTAGAACAAAGTTAACAGAGAGAGACCCCAAAAGGCTGTTGTTTGGAGTTTCAGGCCACAGATTGCTAGTTGCCGAGTAATGCAAAATCAAGAGTGTAGTTTTTCTTCCCTGAAGATCTCTTTGAAACACCCAGATAAAAGGAAGTGCACTATTTACAGTAGTTGTCACATTTGTGGCTAATAATTGTTAATTAGGTTAACTCACTTGCATAAGAAATGTGTTGTCTTACTTGGGGAGTGATAAGCAGGTTCTGCAAACCCTGCGGCCTTTACTGAGACTTGAGCCATGGAGGGATACATCTAAGAGATTGTTAAAGTACTCCAGAGTAGGAAGCATCTTTTTCCTGGAGGAAATCAACTGTATTATAAATTCTTAGCTAGCTCCAGGAATGGAAGGGCCTTAGCAAGACAACCTTAAAGGTGTTCAAGGGTCATGTTGAGAAAAGGAATGATCTCCTAAGGGTGTCCTCTTAGATTATCAGTGGTTGTCAACCTAGGCTGTGCACTGGAATCATTTGGAGAACTTTGAATAAGTGGTGATAACTGGACCCCACCCAAGATCATGTAAATAAAACTCTCTGCTGATAATGTAGCTGATGTGCAGCTATTTTTTTTTTTTCTTTAAAGCTTTTCAGGTGATTTTATGGACAGCCCTGGATGAGCACTATTGTCTTAGAATTTCCTGGTCATTATTTTCTGGTTCCCAAAGAAAAAAATACTGGGCTTATTTGGAATAAAAGGATGCCCCTTCCACCTCCTACTTGTTAAAGAATAACTCTTCCTCTATTTCATTTTCAGAGCAGTAGCACAGATTATCCAAAAGTCACATGTGTGTTTTATTGATTGCTTTATTAAATCTTTAAAAATGTCATCTGGATGAACTTTGCATAAATAAATAATAAAATTTGTTTGCATTCAAACTAATCCCATAAGCATTCATGGACTAAGCATAGAGATGCAGTTTTGGTGTGTGTGTGTGTGTGTGGGGGGGGGGTTGGAAGCTACTGATCATAAAATAGACCCTGAAAACATAGAGCAAATAGACAGTTGAGAATCAGCTCTAAGGTAAATTTTGAGCTCCATAGATTTTCCTTGTACCTTCAGGTTCTAAAGGGTTCATATACACCCATGGCCTATATAGGTGAATTAGACAGAGGCTAACACATGACACGTAAAGGCTCCAAGTGGCTTTCAACTGTGGCCCCATGTACTGTAAACTACAATAAGTCTGGCCGAATTCCCTAACCTTGGTAAATGAGACTTGGAATTCAAATCATTCAAGTCATTTCTTCATGTGCTATAAATATAAACAAAAAAACCTCGGGAGTTTCAAACTAACAATTGTCTTTTATTTGGCCAGCGTACAGCTTTAAAACTTTAAGCTAGGGGTGCATGGGTGGGTCAGTTGGTTAAGCGTCCTACTCTTGATTTGGGCTCAGGTCATGATCTCACGGTTTGTGAGCTGGGTTCTATGCTGACCCTGTGGAGCCTGCTTGGGATTCTCTCTCTCTATGTACTTCCAACCCACTCCTCATCTCTCTCTCTGTCTCTCTCTCTCTGTCTCTGTCTCTGTCTCAAAAATAAAGAAACTAAAAAAAAATCCTTAAGCTAACAATTCTTTGAGTGTCAGGGTACTGTGAAACAAGAAACAAGTAAGATTTGATATTCATGCATTTTGGACAAAGTGGTCTTATGGGGAACAGGCTTTCTAACACATTTTCTTCTTGACAGGGCAAACAGAGGAACATTTCATGCTCTGCCTTTCTTCTAAATGTAGCAGATAAATTTCTTAAGTCCTGGACAAATTTATCATTAATATGTGGTGGCATGTTTTGTTGTCTTAAACACATAAATATTACTTGCCTCCTGATTTTTTTATGTTTATTTAATTTTTGACAGAGAGAGAGTGAGCAAGCGAGCTGGGGAGGGGAAGAGAGAGAGGGAGACACAGAGTCCAAAGCAGGCTCCACACTGTCATCCCAGAGCCTGATGCGGGTCTCAATCTCATGAACCATGAGATTGTGACCTGAGCCAAAATCAGTTGGATATTTAACCAACTAAGCCACCCAGGCACCCCACTTGCCTCCTCATTTAGGTTAGAAGCTCTATGCAGAGAAGAACCACTTCTCCTTCTTTTATACTTCTTATATGCAGTAGAGTATTAGACATATCACAGTGGTTAAACAGGTGCAGGGGACGAGTGGTACTTTTGGAAGACACAGAGTGTGTATTACACATACATATGGTATAATATATAAGTATACACACACACACACACACACGCAGTTTTGAGGGGAAAAACTTAAGGTCATTCTTAGTATTTTATGAGTGTGACCATTGCCCTTGCTAGTAGGCATGTCATGAATTACAAAAACAAATATCATAGTTAGAAGAGTATGGATGTTCTCACTGCATCAGATGCCCTAGCTTCACACACTGACTGCCAGATGGGAAGTGAGTGACCCAAACTAACATCTGGTAATGAATATTTTTTTTAACAAAAAGGAGACAAAAGTTAGTAAAGGCATTTTTCCCCCCTTGCTTTAGGACTTGGTTCAAACTTATTTCACTGTGTCCTCTGTAGCTTCTTATGATGTAGAATTTTACTTTCTGGGGAATTGCCGACTCTCTAGAAGAGCATATTAAACGATTATTCTTATCACTGAAGCCTGTCCTTTGACAGGTATTCTCAGAGGCTAAAGAGAAACACCCTTCCCTGGAGGAAATGGGAAATAAGGGGAACGGATTCAAGATATAATTCTAATGTGTTATACACAGTCTACCTACACTAGAAAAAGGTAATGAATAATTCAAGAAAAAAATAAAGTACAAATTTGAAACCTTTTGTGAGCATACTAGCAATCTTAGAGAAGGAGATAAGTATACTTGGATAAGACTTTAGCTAGATCATTGGATGTTGGCTAAGAATTCAGTAGTACTTTGAGTAGATGGCCTGGTTCCAGTCTAGAGTGGGCATGGTTGAAAAGTGAGGGGAGAATGGGCCCATATCTCAGATACAGGGACCTACAGCAGTGCAAAGCACATTTCTTCCTTTGTACAATAATAGGGGAATCTCTGATGTCTGTTTCTGTTTTAGTCATGCTGGTATTTACCTGTAGACTCTGATCGGATCACATACTGACCCTGCGTCCCCCAAGACTAAACCTGACAGATAAGGTTGAAAAGATAATAACCACATAATCCCAGCATTAAAATTCAATTTGGGAGGCACCTGGGTGGCTCAGCCAGTTAAGTGTCCGACTCTGGATTTTGGCTCAAGTCATGATCTCGTGGTTTGTGAAACTGAGTCATCGCATTGGGGTCTGTGCTGACAGTACAGAGCCTGCTTAGCATTCTCCCTCTCCCCCTCTCTCTGCCTCTCCTCCACTCATTCGCTCTCTCTCAAAATAAAAAAAAAAAAAAGGAAAGAATTCAGTTTTGCTTATTCTGGTGGTGCTTTGACATTCTGGTTTCTAGTGTCTACCTGTATGCTAGACTATGAAACTGATACGGTTTTGTTTTAATAATGGGCCATGCCTACCAGAGAGATCCCACTAATATTCATTAAACTCCTCTTCCTCAGCTTCATTGTAACTCATATATTCCACGTAGCCAGAACTATTTCCTCTCTACCCATAACCAACCATGACTTTTTTTCTTCTTCTCAAATTAGTGATTCAGACTACTTTTATTCTCTTGGATTTTTCCAGATTTGTGATGGTTTGGGGCTTCCCTCTTTCTCCGTCATCATGCAGGTAGGTTGGAATTATTATGAGGTTGCCTGGTACTCAGTGATTCAGAAAGTTGAAGGTGTGGGTATCTTGCTGGGTATCTTCTCAAATCTTAACCTCTATTAGCCAATTGGAAATTACATTCAGATGCCTTGGCTGTGGTGCCTTTGGAAATCACTATCACTCAAATTCATATTTCAGCTACCAGAAAATGGGCAACTGAGACAATTATTTTCATGGAACACCTCTGTCAATGAAAATCACACACCAAAAATGTTTGCTTTTAATAAAAATCAGAAGTGATCCATGAGTATTCTGAAAGCTTTTGTTTTTTAAAGTTTATTCTGAAAGAAACCATGACAGTGTGAGTGGGGGAGGGGACAGAGAGAGGGAGACAGAATCCCAAGCAGGCTCTGTGCAGCCAGTGCAGAGCCCCATGCAGGGCTCGAACCCCTGTGAGATCATGACCTGAGTCAAAACCAAGACTCAGACACTAAATGGACTAAGACACGCAGGGACTTCTGAAATCCTTTTTAATGACTCTTCCCTGTATGGATTGTTTTCCAAAAGTTGGGAGAGGAGATTATGTATGCAGGGATGAACAAACTAGCTAAATCTCAGTGAGAGAGATGGGAAAAATATTTTAAAAATAAAAAGGTGAAAATTAAAACTTAAACAGTAAAAATAAATGTGATCTCCTTTGTATCTTAGAGAAATATATATATTGGTGCTGTGGGAAAATACCCTCTTTTTATTGTGATTTTAAAGAAGGCCTCCACTTTACTGATGAGTTGTGCTCTGAGAGCTCATTTGTAGCATGGATTTTGATGTTTGGTGAATTTAACAATGCTGTAAATAACACTGAGGTCCCCTGGCCTATCCACATGAATCCACTGAATTCACAGAGTAGCTGAAATATTGCATATTTGCAACACATCAAAATCTTCATGTTGTTTTTTGAGAAGGGTAAACTTAAAACCAAATTGGGAAATAGATATAGGCTTTTAAAAACCTTGAAAGAACTTAGAAGGGTCTTCAAAGAGCTTAGAGCTCCTTTTTTTTAAAGTAATTTTTATCTGACTTCCCTTTCCTTTGATCAGGTATTTCTCTACTATTTTTTTTTTCAAAGAAGATATGATTAAGATCATTTCTTGTTATTGGTTTTGTTTCAGTGAATGTGGGGGAGAGATAAAGAATTAGATGGGAGATTTCTCTGGTAACTTTAAGTATTGAAAAAAAGGTGATTATTAAAAAGAGTAAGAGCAGATAGGCAAGAAAAGGAATTTTTTAGATGACCTATCTCTATTGGCAAAAGGAAAGCAAAAAGCTAAGTTGGCTATACAGGTCTTGCTTTGCACTGTTCTGATTACATGGATTATAGTTACCACAACTGGTATTAAGTAACACTAGCCCTGAAAATGTGGTTTAAATATTAGTGACCATAGTATATTAACTGTACATAATTTCATAAAGAGCAAACTTTGCTGGTTTAGTGCCAAATTACTAAATAAATAACAGATACACATCATAGTCAGTGGCCAATTATTCATTTCTCTCAGCATCTGTGGTGATTGGTCATTGCACATTTATTGTTCAGCTACACAGTCAGCAAGGCATGTAGCTGTGTTGTGTCTCTTACAGTGATGAATCCACTTGCCATATTGCAAAAATGGATAAGCAAAAGAGAGAAGGAGCCAACAAAAAGGAAAGTGTAATAAACAAAGAAAAAGTGATGATGCTGGAATAGAAATTAAAATTGAACATAAGTAGAGTTATAGAACAAAACGCTGACTTTGGAAGTGTTGACACTGCAATCATTTGAGAGTGCACATACAGTGAGAAACTCAGCGAAGGCGAACTTACTGACATAAAGTGGTTTTGATGAAAAAGATGAAGGTGTCTTGGAGGAAGTGATGTCAGTAAACACTTTGAAATTAAAGGAAATCTCACATATTTCATAGGGTTCAAAGGTAAAATGTTGGAAGCCAATATAACCTTAGGACTATGACAATTTGCCAAGACACAGAAAAGAAGCTTACTCTATTTTGTAAGTTGCACAGTGAGAAAGGGAGGCACAGTTTTAAGATCTGTTGATAAGTTTTTTACCAAGAAATAAGTGCTTTAATTCTCAATGTCTTTAGTGTTTCCAATTACAGTGTGATAAATAAATAATAATGTTACTATTTTTTATCATTTTATATATTTGTAATTGATAAGGTCTTTAATACCTTGACCAAAATTTTTTAAAGATTACAGAACATTTATAATTTTCTCAAATATTAAAGATCAGTTTGCATAGTATCAACATGCCCAATTGCTTTTATGGTCATGGACTACCATGCAGAGTGAGGACTGCTAGTATTTTCATTAAAGAAAAAGAGATGTTGAGTCATATCTTTTCCTGTGCACAAATGAAATGGTAATACTGGTCCAGGATAATTTGATTGAGTAGCTGGGAACCTTTGCATACAGCAAGATAGGGCAATTGAAGGACTCCATAAAAATCTGCTTTTTGCTCCTTTTCCTGCTTCTATTCTTGTTAAGACCTGCACCCCCACCCTACCTTACACATGCCTCACAATTTCCTCCTTATAAAGGACAATGGGTTAATGATTTATTTAGAATAGATAACATCTAAAGAATGACCAGGTGAGAATGACCAGATGAAACTATCCTATCCATATTTCAGACCATGGTCACTAGACATATTGGTACCAAGACCCTCTGGATCCAAGGAATAACATCTGGCCCCTCATCTTTGAGCTAACAAGTTCCTAGATGCCCAAGAGGACAAATGCACCAGACCAGCCTCCTCAATAAACTCCTCCCCGGAACCCCCCCTCCCCAGGCACTGAACAAGGATGAAACTCTCTCCTTTCCTCTGGGTCTGCCAGATACTATTTAGCTGCACTCTCTTTATACTTTGAGTAAACTCTTCTTATTTCACTTCCTGCTGACTCACATTTGATTTCTATCCTGTGCAAAGCCAAGGATCCTCTTGGCTGGTCCTGTGGAATGTGCTTTGGGTCCTTGGACTTGGTTTGCAGAAATCAACAGGATATAAATTAGAGTTCTGAAATTTAACTCTGCTCTGAACCAACAGAAATAATATCCTGCCTTTAACCAAGTTCTTGATGCCTTGGAATCACAAACATTAAGACAGGAAAAGGATATTATATGGTTGCAGCTTACAGATGGTGAAACTGAGGGTCACACAGGTTTTAAGTGCTGTGACTTACCTGAGCCCACATAGCTGGTTATTGACAGAGGGTTTGAAAAATCGAGGATCTCTTGACTTCCGTTCTACCTCTTTCTTGGGTGAAATAGAATCAGAGTACATCCTTTATGAGACCACCATGGAAGATGTTGGGGAGGTATCTCCCTGTTCACTGCATGGCTCCTATAGATACAAATAACGGCTACATTGAAAATATCAGCCCTCAGTGAATTCCTCTGTTTCCTTTTAAATCTTCAGTTTTTTTTTTCTACTCACCTATGAGAGTGCTTTAGAAGAGCCTTTGAAGTAGGACTAGATTTCCCTTGACACTGTTAAATCAAGATCTTTTTCAAGGTAATTTTTTTAAAAGCTAGTTAAGTTTCTCACTAGATAAGTACCTTCTCTTCACCTAGTAATTCCTGAGCTTTTCTTTGCTTGATTGCCTATTTAGTTTGTGTAATTTAATATATTGGTGTCATTTTTGTCTTAACTTTTCACATTTTTTTACTCTAAGTAACCAGATAAGGAAGAATGATTTGTGACTCTTTCTAGCTTGAAATTGTTGTCCCTTTCTGTTTCTTTTTGAAATTTAAATAATTTGAGTTGAATAAGGATTGTTGATACGTATTTGGAACTTGGCTTTTTTTGAAATTCAGTGCCAAATCACATGTTGAAATTTCTCATGAATTTAATAATACAGTTCAACAAACACATGTCCTGTCATATTATCGTATTTTGTTCTTTATATTGTGTATCAGTATCTGAAGTTATTATTTATAATGGTTATTTACTTGGTGGTTTGGCTTTCTCTACTAATATCTAAGCTCTAGTCTCGTTTCTCTTCTTCACATGATCCTAGATTAGTGCCTAGGATCTAGTAAGGCATCCAAAAATATTTATTGAATAACTAATAGGTAATAATATAAATACAAATAACAATATAAATAAATAATACTTAACAAATACATTAAATGATAAGGACCGTGACAAGTATTGAGGGGTACAATGATGAGTAAAACAGTTCTTGAAATAAAGGGACCCCAATCTAGTCAGAAGTGGGAGGCACACATGAAAGGAAATACACTACTTTGTAGTAAACAAGAAAAACAGAAGAGCATATTAAAAAAGCAAAGAAAGTGCAGTGCAGAGAGGGTAGACAAGGTGTGAACTTCACTTTGAAGGAAGGCCCATGGCTCATTTAGCAGACAAGAGAGAGGAAAGAAGAAAAAAAATTGCCAAGAAAGGAAACAGCAAGGGTGAAAACAGAAACACAAAAGAACAAGACATTTCCAGAGAGCTACCATTGCCATGTGGTATTGCCAGAGTCCGAGTGGGAAATGGCTGCAAATGCCAGCAACAAAGACCAGGTCAGATGATGAAGGAGCAAGTCACAGAATCAGCTAATAATTTTCCAATTTCTTTTCCTTGAAAAGTGTTGTGCAAGTATTATAGTCATAAAGAGGCATAAGTCATGAATTTTGCAACAACAGTTTAATTGGGGAGACCTGAGATGAAGCTAAAAAATATAAATAATACCAATTAGCATGTTCCACGTGTCAGAGGGTCTTTTCTCCACATCTGTGCATACTCTGTTCCCTCTGTTTACTCATATTTCTCTGCCTGGCTTATTCTACTTTTTTTCAAGACTCGGTCTCTTTTCTCCTATGGGAAGTCACCTGCCACCGTATACATTGGCTAAATAACCCATATATACTCCAATAGTGTCTTGTCCCTCCCTATTTACCATGACATTCCTTGAGCTTTACTCATTTTCATGTACACCCTGTCCAACCCTGGAGATGTCTTCCTGAAACAGTCACTTCAGTGCTTCAGCCATAAGGGTTCTTAGAGCATAATCTCTAAAGACTACATTTTCAGTATTTTGTGAGGGAAATTATTTCTTTTTGTTTTTTGTTGTCTTCAAATTCCCTGAGGTCATAACTTCAGGTGTCTTAGATGTGTTTTCTTCCACTTACTAAATGTGAGGTCAATCCCTCCAGGTCATGGATGCATCTTTGATAGATCTCATCGTATCAATGTATTAACAACCCCCCTCTGCCTGCTACTCTTTAGTGTCAGTTATTTGGACTAATTCCTAGAAAGCACTTCCTTGAAGATTTCAGTGGGACATTTTTATCTCTGTGTGTGTGTGTGTGTGTGTGTGTGTGTAGGTGTGGCTGGCTTAGTGCTATTTCTTGTATAACAATTATTCAACCATTATGGGTCAAAACTATTCTATGTTGCAAAGAGTAAATGATGAAAATAAGTCTCAGGGATGTGAACAGCACAATGTAAAATAAACTTACTGGGAATAGCAAAGTAGAGTTCTCTTTGGCTGAGAACAGAGATAGTATGGTTTGTTAATGTTCGTTGGTCTAAATTATGCAGTTCATTCTGTCTCTCCAGTTCTCACTGGCTGGGAATATTCAGTAATACTTATGTGTTATAACATTAATATATAATTTTTACTTAAAAAATTGAGTTAAGTGGTGGTAGGCATTAGGCTATATATCTGGCATATTAGTTTTCTATTGCTGTTATAACAAACTGTGACAAACTTAGTGGTGGAAAACAACACAAATTTATTCTCTTTCAGTTCTAGGGAGCAGAAATCCAAAATAGGTCTCAGCTGACAAAAACTAAGATGGTAGCAGGATTGCATTCTTTGGAGGCTCTTGGGGGGAGGAGTTCCGTTTCCTTGATTGGCTTTTTCAGGTTCTAGATGCTGCTTTCATTCATTAGCTCATGGCCCATTCTTCAGATATAGAAGCACAGAATCTTCACCTCTCTCTTTGACTCTTACTATTCTGACCTTCTCTTCCACTTTAAGGAATATCTGTAGTTACATTGAGCCATCCAAATAATCCAAGATAATATCTTTATTTTAGGTTTGGTTAATTAGCAATCCTTACTCCACCTGCAACCTCAGTTCCCTCTTGTCATGTAGCATACTATGTTCATCAGTTCTGGGGCATTAAAATGTGCACAGGTTTAGTGTGGGAGCACTTTTCTGTCTACCACATATGAGTACTTATGTATCTCTCCTTTAGAAACAGACTGAGGGCTGTGATTTCCCTGCTTCACCAGCACACACTGGGTCTCTCTCTCAGTAGGTATCAAGAAATTGGCTCAGACATTCAGAAGAGGGAATCCATTCTTCACAATATGTGTTGTCTGGAAGAAGGCTTCAAGGGAATGAGGCTTCATTTGAGCCTTGAAGAACAAAAGTTATAAGAACATGGGTGTGGATTATCTAAGGAGGGAGGACAGAGGGAGAAATAGTGCAGAAGGAATATAAAAGGCATGTGTATAGAATTATCAGCAGAGTGGTGAGAGAAATTTATTTTCCTATGAAGCAGAGTCTTCACTAAAGGAGCAATGCTGTAGGATGTAAATGACATTTACAATTACTTTTCTATTTCTTTTTCATGGCAGATTGAGCCTCGATACTGTTGGGGTTAGGGGACATGCTAGGGAATGAAGCATTCTCTGACTCAACAACTGAGCCTTTATGAGTCCACTATTTCACAGGGGAGTGATGAGGTGGGGAAAGGCAGAGTCAGGGAAAGTTTGTCCTTAGCCAAGGACTCCAAGAGAAGTCTAAACATTGACACTTTTTGGTTACCATTTCTTTCCCCAAATTTCCAGAACAGTCACCTAATAGATTATCATCCATTTTCATCTTCAACAAATCTGTGATCAGTGGGACATGTGTGATAAACAACTTGATGCAGGCTTGTGGCACTGTGGTGGAGGCTGCTGATCAGATACCCCTGCATTTGCTAAAGAAGAGACAGAACCTTCGGAACATAGAATCTTTTAAGTAAGAACCCAAGGTTAGTGTAGTACACATGCTGTGTGATCACAGAAGACCTATTCCTACTTGAACTTCCTTTTTCTCAAGTCCCCATTTGATCACTGTATTAGTTTCACAGCATTTCTCCCCACCTCCATGCTCATTCATTGCATAGTAGCCAGAGTGGCCTTTCTAAACTGTACGTAAGATTATTTCATGCTGCATCTTAATACCATACAATGGCCCCTCTGTCTTCAGCATAAAGTCTAAATCCTTTATCAGTGCTTTCCATGACTAGCCACCTACTTAGCAACAACTCTTGTTATTTCCACCACCCACTGTCTGCGTGTTCCACTAATTGTGGAGCAGCCCCATTTTACCAAGGAATATTCATTGAGCATCTGTTTTGTTCCTTTACATGTACTTCTGAATTTCAGTAAAATTCATCTAACAAATATCTTTTTGACACTTGTTGGATACCTTTGCCTGTGCTCTCTAATGCTCCAGAATACTCATGTTTTACTTATTGGCCTGGTAAAAACCACCTTTGCCAGAGCCTTGGCTAGGGCCTGACATAGCTGGGATGTACCTTAATCAGTGAACAGGACATTTCAGAATGTTATTTTTAGGAGCAGCCATGAAGGACAGAAATGACATCAGAAGAATAGATGGTTTGTGTAATTGTGCCTGGATCAGCTATAACCACTGCCTTGATACTCCTGGTCATGTTCTCAGCCACTAAACTCTGGTTCCAAACCAGCTATAGAATTCTGACTCCCCCCCCCCCCATCTTAGAGTCTGAATCCTTGAACAGCTTTTTCTCCAGTCTTCTTTCATGAGTCTGGAAGTTTCAACTTTTTGACACTTAAAACACAGAATACCTGATTTTGTTTTAATTTCTGAACAATGAGAGTAATTCCTCATACTGGTAGGGGCATACGATCATTTCAAAACTCTCCACATCCTCCTCTAGAGAGGAGCTTTATTTAAAGTCTAAATTAGAATATGATATCTTACCTTAGAGTGAGCTCCCTATGACTTCAAGGTGATATTCTGATACTTCCCTTTCTCAAACAGAGGGAAATATGAGACATAATGCTCAACTTGGCTGATCTGAGACATACAAGTATTTACTAACTCATACCCACGCAAAGGGGCACTCAGAGGCTGCAGCAGTTTGAGCTCCCTCAGACCTATTAATATGGTCAGCTGTATTTATTCTGATGATTTGTCTGGGTCTCCATCCTTAAAGAGGGAATTTAATTACAATTTTTATAATCTTTATTTGCCTACTCATTAATCTAATGTCTCCAGACTCCAGACCCTTCAGGAAGTATGACTTCCCCTAGCATCTTTGCAGATCATTTGGCAATTGACAAGTGTGACGGAAGGTATTAAGTTTAGAAGGACTGACTTTCCCACTAGTCAGGTGTCAAATGAGCTGGCAGACTGGGTTCTATCCATTGAGGGTAGTCTTCCATTAAGAGCAGTCAGACTTCTTTCCACTGAGCTTCTCCAGGTATAAGTGAGGGCAGGCGATCCTCTCTCCCGCCGAATAAGGGGAATCACTTGAGCTTTTCTGTTTAGGTTTCCTCCAGGGTGGCTGACACGGGAAGGATTAGGTCTACCCACATCTAGGAGCATGATCCATTCCTTCTTATGCAAGGTATCTTTAGAAGATGTCTAACTTTTTGTCCTTTTGCATCTCCCTTCTTGTAATAACAAGCTTGATAGTTCTTTGAAAAGTTAACTGCTGCACAGTTTCCATATGAGTAGGAGTGGTAAACTCAACATCCAACACAAACATTCTTTACACTATTGAAGAGCATTCAGATGACACCAAACACTATGTTCCATCATTGACACATGCCGATTGGATGTTTCCTTCACTGGAAAAGTTCTACCAATCATACTCACTGAACTCCAGCAAAGGGATCTGGAATTTTTTAAGTATCTTCACTGGGATTTACTTGCTCCAGCTGAAACAGAATGAAGCTTGCAGTTGCTAGAGGCCAGCTAGGGATGGCAGGCAATATTAACATTGCTAACAACAGCCATCAATCAAATGGTCAGCTAGATTAATGTAGTATATATAGCTATGGGTTATAAAGATTGTATTTGGTTATGAATAATTTAGAACATTTCCTAGAACTTGAGGTAGATTTTTGGCCCAAGCCTTTGCAATACAACTTTTATGAATCTTCCTCTATTTGGAAAAATAGTTCATGTTCTCCTCAAAAGGCTGTATAGCCTGGTAAGGCAAGGCTACTTTATTACTAAATGCAGCTGACTTTTTTCCCCTGTGGTCTCCTGTATGTAGAACATTAGATAGCTCTTGCATAAATCTTTATTTTTCTTAAAGGGGTTGAATATCGGCCTTGGAGATCCCTGACAAATCAGGCATCATCTATTTAAACCATTCTTCTGAATGGAACCCTTGGACTTGAACTGTTTGGTTCCATAATAAATTGCAGGTGTTGAAAGAGATTGGCATGGCTCTCCTTAATTGCTTGTCACACAGCTAATCTGATGAGGGGGACATCAGTGCCAGGGAGATGTGTTTTAAGCAGAAGCAGCTGGCAGTTTTCTCACTCACGAACTGAAGCAGATTCTTGGACTAAGAAATTGGGAGACAAAAATGTTAATGATTCCTCTCTTATAAATAGTTCTAAGAATGTTAGTTGAGGTCTGGCTTAAGTTTGTGAATAAAATGAAAATAAGAATAATATATATTTAAAAGGACATAGATTTCAGTGTAAGAGAGTCCTGGGTGAGAATCCTAGCTTATCCCTGTTAGCTGTGTGTCCTTCTACAAGTTATTAAACTTTTCCGAGTCTTAGTTTCTCCATTAATAAAATGGGGGTGGAAATACCTAACCTTATAGGGTTGTTATAATTAGTGCTAACCTAAATTACCACACTGTATTTATTCTGATGATTTGTGCATTGTGGGAGCCAATGGATCTCAAAGTATGTGGGCCCTGTACCAGTAGCATCAGTATCACTGGGAGCTTGCTAGAAAATAATTTTGTTTTTTCACTTCTCCTTACTCTCTTCCCAAACCTACTGAAAGAAATACTCCATGGCCCAGCAATCTGGTTTAACAAGGTCTCCAGTTAATTCTGATACAAGCTAAACTTTGAGAATTACTGGTATAGGCAGGCCTTCAAAAAGTGATTGTTAAAATAAAGAAAATGGAGCCAGGATTCGAAACATAAAATAAACACAAGAAGCCAAAATTTGAAGTCTAATTTCCAGAAGGAGAAAGAATAGTTGATGAGCAAGGAATACCATGTAAAACCTACCCTAAATGGAGCATAGTGGGATTCTAAGCACATAGTTGCATGTCCTTGGTAGAACAGTTACCTGGAATTACTGGTCAACCTGTGAGGACCGTATACCCTTTGGTTGCTCCTCAGCAGATGCCTGAGTGACTCCCCTTTCATATCTTCATTTCTAATTACTCTCAAATCAAGTCTTCTGGAGTCTTTTTTTCCCCTAAATAAATAATTTTTAGATTTAAATTTGAAGTATTTGAAATTTAAACATAAACTTTTATAATAAATTACATTTATAAATAACCTATTTAAAATAATGTAAATTAATTTATATTGAGAGAATTATGACATAGCTCATCCCTAAAGGAGAGTAATTGCTGTGTAATGATGACAAGTTTTGCATATGGTCCCTTTTTTATATTTCCAATGAGGATTCTGAATGTATTTGACCTATGTAAGAGAAACTGTAACATGAACATGCTTTCAATTTTAGTAACAACACCTATATTTTATACAACTTTTTTTCAGACTCCAATATGTGTTCACATTTATTCATTGAATCTGATTCCTACCATAGCAGATCAAAAGGAGTATGAGTTGAGCATTCTCCAGGAATTGGAGGATATGGCATTATAAGTGTGCCAAGTTGAGACCATCAGCATTTGGGCATCATTTGAGACTGTGGGGTGCTATGTTCCAACATCAGGATCCACAACACCTGTGAGGAGCAAGATGGCAGACACCATGTGCATGGGCTCAGTCTGAGTATTTCATCTGTAGTCAGCTGGAGTGCCATCCACACCTCCTGGAAATGCTCCAACCTTGTAATTATATTCTGCCTCTCAAAATCACACCTCATCTTTCTAATTGAATAATGTTCCATTTCATCATGCTTACTTTAGATACTTTCTCCTCACATTTCCAGAGTTAAATAACAGACATGTATCACAATTCAAAGTGGAGGTGTATGAGGAAAAACAGCTCTCTAGAAGTAGTTCCCATCCCTTGAGGCATCTCCTAGCTATCAAGCTAAGACACTGTACAAAAGTCTGTCTCATGACCTTCTTCATGCCCATAGTCACCAACTTTTCCCACACATGCAATCAGAAAATTGACTGGCCTGAAGGGTAGCAGCAACCCATGGGACCATGGTTTGCTGATTAGGAAAGAAGAGACTACTTTTGCCAGATTTTCTTTTCAGCTTCATTACAGAAACCTCATTTAGTTACTCAGCTGCTTTAAGCATTATTTCTTAAAGAAACTCTATTATTTAAGAAATTTGTTAGTTGATCTTCATATGCTGCCTTTGGCTGTTATCCCTTCTCAGTTGCTGTGATAAGATACAAGAGAAATAATAGATTTAGTTCTTCTCACCACTCATTCAATTAATAACCCCTGAGTAATTACTGTGCACAGGCAATTAGAATATGGAACTATGGATCATATCTAGAATCTATCTTTAAGGAACAGGGATTATAAACTATATTCTTTTTACTAGTCTGATGGTAAGTCCCCCCAGGAACCACATCCTACAAATGTAAAATCAATGCAGAGGTCAAGAATTTCAAGTGGAATCAGGGAAGAATGCCATAAAAATGACCCTTAGGATAGAGGTGATTCCCCTGAACAGTGTCTATTACTATTAGAATAGCTCCATTAGAAAACTGTCTAAAAGACATTTCTAACTCAAATGCTTTGAGATAAATAGGAAAAAAATACCAAATGTTAGAAGTACATCAATTTTAAGTTCAGGGAAGCTACATATAGTGTAGGGATTGTCCATGTACAACTCATGGGGACACCATTTACATAGGTTGTTATGTACTCTGCAATGCACAGCCTATACAAATATATGTGGCAGCTCTATGTGAATTCTTCTGCAAAGAAAAGAATACTGACTTTCTTTGAAGATATAGTTTATAAATATTAATTTAACTCTTAACTCTTAATTTAACTATTCATAATTTGGGATTTGTTATAATATAATCTGGTTTGTTTAAACACCCAAAGAGAAAAAGAAATAATCATTAAATCCCCTGTAATTTGCAATGCCACCTCTTTTTAGTGGAGTTAGATTTTAATATTATTATGTAGAGAAATAGCAGATTCTGTCCTACCTGGTTTATCTAGAAAGCAGAGCCTCAGCCAAAAATACAGTGAGTATAGTACTATCATTTTATTAGAGTTTAATACTATGGGATGGGTGTGAGAGACAAAAAAGTGAAATAGGGCCGGGAAGTCAGCACTTTCTAGAATGCCTTGGAGAGACAGCAATTGTTAAGTGTAACTAATTGTTCAAATTCCGCAAGAAAAACTGTGTCTTGGGATTATCCATTGGGGTGAAAGAAGGAAAAATTGTATTCGGTAGTCCTATATCCCACTTGTCAAAGTTTATGCCATAGGGAGTTAGTTTCCAGACGCTTAGATTGCACATGTGTGAACACTAGGTAAGGTTCTGTGATGATTTCAATAGGGAAACATGGGAGGAGAGGTAAGAGAGGCACTGTGTGGGCAAGAGGCAAGGCATTTAGGCTGTGCCTATGTGAAGTAGTGGAACCCAGATATCAATGAAGCAAGGGAAATCTAAAGCAGTCCACAAGAGGTATCTGATACAATCTCTTGATTTCCCCTGCTTCTCAAGTCATATCTCCTTGGACAGGAGACAAATTAGAAATCAATTTATTACTGCACCATGTGTAATCTATTTTCTTCCTTCCTTTCTTCCTTCCCTTTCCCCTTCCTTTTTTTCATTGTATAACAGAACCCATGTCTGTGTTCCACTCCCCCCACCCTTCTTTATCATACACACACATTCCTGAATGGCACCAAATGGGTTATGTGTAAAATAATCATTCCCCCTCTGGCTAAGTTTTACTCCCAAAAGAAACCACTTTTAAATTTTTTTAAGGAAAAAGTAGTGTACTAATTTTCTTTTAAAAATGGCATACTGCCATTGTTTAAAATTCAAACAAAAAGTATAACAAAGAAAGCTAAAACACTTTTTAAAATCCTGCCACTGACAAATAATCATTAGTAACGGATATATAGATTTTTAAACAACACTGTAAATGTAAAGGTGGAGATAGGTTGATAAATAGATCTATAAGTGATAGATACAGTTTCATTTATTAAATGTGATAAGGCTTCTCATTTTTTATCAGGTTAATTATCTTTGTTTTCACAGAAGAAAAAGACAAAAATCTAATGGAAGGAATTACAAGTAAATATAGAGATTGCACAAAAATACTCAGATAAGTATTTTTAAACACAAGAAATATATTTATCTTAAATATTGTAAAATCTATATAAAAAAACAAAAGAATGTGAAACTCAGTAAGAATTTGCAGTGATTATATTTTTTAAAATTCCATGCTTAAATTGTATACTATACCAATTAACTCTACTGTGAAAGATGTGGAAATTAGAACTCTCATATTTTTTTCACTTTTTTTCTTCTCTGTTTTCATTGTTATTATTTTTTTTTTTACAGTTTCAAGGTTGATAACTATTGTAGTCTGTTCAGTAACTATAATTACCAAGATTATGCAACCTTCTTTTTATATTTAATTGGATTCAGTGTTCATAACCATTATTTTGCAATGCCTTCTCTACTCATTCTTTATCCAACAGTTGGATGGATTTTGGTATGAAGATGCCTTCTTGGAGTTAGGTTCTTTGTGTTGTTGCATGCTTAAGAACATCTCTCTGTTGCCTTTGTGCTTAAAGACAAAACATGTTGGGGAGGTTATTTTTAGATCACTCTATCTTTCTCTCCATGGAGAGAAAGATACTGCTCCATGGACTTCCATATGGACTATTAAACAGACTGAGGCTCTTTAAATCATCTTCTAATTGACTGGATTTGTTTGTGAAATGTTGTCACCTGTTTGACATACAATATTATATTAGTTTCAGATATGCAACATAGTGATTCAGTATTTGTGTACATTGTGAAATGGTTGTCACAATAAGTCTAGCTAATATCTGTCACCTTATAAAGTTACTACAATATAATTGGCTATATTCCCTATGCTGTACTTGATATCCCTATACACTAGCTAGAATTATGCACTTCTTAATCTCCTTCACCCATTTTCTGCCCTCCCCAACCTCTCTGGAAACCACCAGTCTGTTCTCTGTATCTATGAATCTGGGTTTTGCTTTTTTATGTTTGTTAGTTTTGTTTTTTTAGATTCCACATATAAGTGAAATACTTGTCTTACTCTATCTGATTTATTTCACTCAGTATAATACCCATCCATGTTGTCACAAATGGTAAGAATCTCATTCATGTGTTGATGGACATTTAGCTTGCTTCTATATCTTGGCTATTGTAAATGATACTTAAATAAACATAGGGATGCATATATTTTTTCAAATTAGTGTTTTTATTTTCTTAGAATAGATACCCCCTAGTGGAATTGCTGGATAATATGGTAGCTCTATTTTTCATTTGTTGAGGAACCTTCATACTGTGTTCCATAGTGGCTACATTAAATTACATTCCCACCAGCAGTGCACAAGGGTTCCTTTTCCTCTACAGCCTCATCAACAGCTATTACTTCATATTTGTGTATAATATCCATTCTGACAGGTATGAAGTAATTATTTTATTGTGTTTTTGACTTGTATTTCACTAATGATTACTGATGTTTATCATTTTTTATGTGTCCATTGGCCATCTGTATATCTTCTTTGGAATAATATCTATTCAGATCCTCTGTCCATTTTTCAATCAAATTGTTTTTTGTTAACGAGGTATGTGATTAATTAATTCATTCAAAAATTTAAGTTAGTCTAATATTGGTTTCAGAAGTAGAACCCAGTGATTCATCACTTATATATAGCACCCAGTACTCATCCCAACAAGTGCCCTCCTTAATGCCCATTGCCCATTTAGCCTATCTCCCCACCTACCTCCCCTAGAAAGCTTCAGTTTGTTGTCTGTATTTAAGAGTCTCTTATGGTTTGCCTCTGTTTCTGTTTTTATCTTATTTTTCCATCCCTTCCCCTATGTTTATCTGCTGTGTTTCTTAAATTTCTTAAATTCCACATATGAGTGAAATAATATGATATTTGTCTTTCTCTGACTGACTTATTTCACTTAGCATAATTCATTCTAGTTCCATACATGTTGTCGCAAATGGCAAGATTTCATTCTGTTTGATCACCAAATAATATTCCATTGTGTTGTATCTATATACCACATCTTCTTCATTTATATATTTTGGATATTAATCCTTTAACAGACATATAATTTGAAAAAATCTTCTCTCATTCAGTAGGTTGCCTTTTGATTTTGTTGATGGTTTCCTTCACTGTGCAGAAGCTTTTTAGTTTGATGTAGTTCCATTTTTTTGTTTTTGTTTCACTTGCCAGTGGAGTCAGATTCCCGCCCTCCCCCCTTAAAAAAAATCACTAAGACCAGTGTCAAGGAGTTTATTGCTTGTATTTTCTTTTGGGATTTTTATGGTTTCAGGTTCTACATTAAGTCCTACATTTTAATCAGTTTTGAGTTGATTTTTGTATATGTTATAAGATAGTGGTCCAGTTTTATTCTTTTGCAGATGGTTATCCAGTTTTCTCACCACCAGTTGTTGGAGAGATTGTCCTTTCTCTATTGAATATTCTTACTTGTTTTTTGTAAATTAGTTGATCACATATATGTGGGTTTCTTTCTGGGCTCTGTATTATGTTCCATTGATGAATGTATCTGTTATAATGCCAATATTATATTGTTTTGATTACTATAGCTTTGTAGCATATTCTGAAATGAGGGAGTGTGATACCTCTAGCTATGTTCCTTTTCAAAATTGTTTTGTTATGTGGAGGCTTTTTTGGTTTCATAAACATTTTAAAATTATTCTAGTTTTATGAAAAATGTTATTAGAATTTTAAAAGGAATTTCTTTAAATCTGTACATTGCTTTGGGTAGTATAGACATTTTAACAATATTAACTTTTCCAGTTCATGAATGTGAATTATCTTTTCATTTGTTTGTATTGTTTTTGATTTATTTCATCAGTGTTTTCTAGTTTTCAGAGTATAGATATTTGTCCTCCTTGGCCATTTTATTCTTTTGATGCACTTGTAAACGGGACTGTTTTCTTGATTTCTCTTTTTGGTAGTTTACTAATAGAGTATAGAAAAACAGATTATTGAATATTAATTTTGTATTCTGCAACTTTACTAAACAGATTATTACTTCTAACAGTTTTCTGGTGGAATCTTAAGGGTTTTCTATATATACTATCATCTCATCTTCAAATAATGTTAGTTTTACTTTTTCCTTTCCAATTTTTATGTTTTTTAAACCATTTTTTCTTCCCTAACTGCTATGGCTAGGACTTTCAATAAATATGTTGAACAATAGTGGGAATAGTGGACATCCTTGTCTAGCTCCTTAGAAGAAAAGCATTCAGCTTTTCACCATCGAGTTGGATGTTAGTTGTGTGTTTGTCGTATATGGCCTTTATTATGCTGAGGTATGTTCTCTCTAAATCTACTTTGTTCAGAGTTTTTATCCCAAATGAATGTTCAATTGTGTCAAATGCTTTTTTTGCAATTATTGAGGTGATCATCTTTTTTTTAATTTTTGTTTTTTGTGTTTTAGAGAGAGAGCGCGCACAGGGTGGGGCGGGGGGAAGACGAGGGTAGAAAAGGGGGAGGGAGGCTGCATGCTCAGTGCAGAGCCTGCCGCCATGGGGCTTAAATCTCACAACCATGAGATCATGACCTGAGCTGAAACCAAGAGTTAGAAGCTTAACTGACTGAGCTACTCAGGTGTCCTGGTGATCATGTGATTTTTTAATCTTCTATTTTTGTTAATGTGTATCACATTGATTGATTTGCAGATGTTCAACCTTGTTGCATCTCTGGAATAAATCCCACTTAATCACTGTGTATGATCCTTTAAATGTATTGTTGAATTCAATTTACTAAATTTTTTTTGAGAATTTTTGCATCTATGTTCATTGGGGATATTGGCCTGTAATGTGTGTGTGTGTGTGTGTGTGTGTGTGTGTGTGTGTGTGTGTGCGCGCGCGCACACACACACACGCACACGCACGTAGTGTGTGTGGTCTGCATTTTCATCGGGTTTGTCTGGTATCAGGGTAATTCTGGCTTTGTAAATGAGTTTGGAAGACTTCCCTTCTCTTCACATTTTTGGAAGAATTTGAAAAGGATGTGTTAAATCTTTGAATATTCACTAGAATTCACCACTGAAACTGTCTCCTCAGGGAATTTTGTGTGTTGAAAGGTATTTGATTCCTGATTCAATCTCCTTACTGGTAATTGGTATATTCAGATTTTCCATTTCTTCCTGATTAAGTCCTGGAAGATGGTAAATTTTAAGACATTATTCCATTTTTCTAGGTTGTGCAATTTGTTGGTTACAAATATTCATAGTAGTCTCATGATCCTTTGTATTTTGATATCCCTGTGTCTTATGATCCCTTTGTATTTTTGTGGTATCAGTTGTAATTTCTCCTTTTGCATATCTGATTTTAATTATTGGAGCCCTCCTTTTTTTTCTTGGTGAGTCTGACTAAAGGGTTATTTTAGTTTATCTTTTTGAGAACTTGCTCTTAGCTATTTTGATATTTTCTATTTTCTTTTTTGTCTCTATTTCATTTATCTCCACACTAATCTTTACTATTCTCTTTCTTATGCTAACTTTGGGCTGTGTTTTTCTTTTTCTTGTCCCTTCAGGTATAAAGTTAAATTGTTTATTTGATCTTTTTCTTCTTTCTTGGGAAAGACCTGTATTACTATGAACTTGCCTCTTATTGTGGTCAGAAGAAATCCTTGACATAATTTCAGTCTTTTTGATTTATTGAAACTCATTTTGTGGCCTCACATGATCTATGCTGGGGAATGTTTCCATGCACTTGAGAAGAATGTGTATTCTGCTGATTTTGGATGAAATGTTCTGTGTATGCCTATTAAGTGCAACTGGTCTAATGTGTCATTTAAGGCAGATGTTTCCTTGTTGATTTTCTGTCTGGATGATCTATCTATTCATTGATGTAAGTGGGGTGTTAAAGACTCCTACTATTATTGTATTGCTGTCAATTTCTCCCTTACTCTGTTAATATTTGCTTTATATATTTTGGTGTTCTATGTTGTGTCCGTATACGTATACAAATGTGTCTTGCTAGATTGACCCCTTTATCATTATTTTGTTCCCTCTTTGTCTTTTATTTTACTCTTTGTTTTAAAGTCTACTTTGTCTTGTATGTGTATTGCTATTACAGTTTCCATTCCCATTTGCATGGAGTATCTATTTCTATCCCTTTACTTTCAGTCTGCATGTGTCCTTACTTTTGAACTGAATCTCTTGTAGGCAGAATATAGATGGGTATGTATGTATGTGTGTATGTATGTATTTATCCACTGAGCTACTCTACATCTTTTGATTAGAGAATTTAGTCCATTTAAAGTAACAGTTGATAGGTATGTACTTATTGCCATTTTGTTAATTGTCTTGTGTCTGATTTTAAAATTTCTCTTTGTTCCTTTCTTTCTCTCTTCCCTTGTGGTTTGATGGTTTTATTTAGTGTTATATTTAGATTTCTTTTCCATCTTTTGTACATTTACTATAAGTTTTTGCTTTGTGGTTACTGTAAAGTTTACACATAGTATCTTATGTATGTAACAGCCCATTTTTAAGTTGATAGCAAATTAATTTGAACACACACCAAGACCTAACTTTTTACTACACATTTTATGCTTGTGATATTATATTTTACATCTTTTTATTTTATGTATCCTTTGACTCATTGTACTTTTAATTTTTTTACATTTATCTTTTAAGCCTCTTAGTAGCTTTATAAGTGATTAATTCACCACCTTTACTATGTATTTGCCTTTTCCAGTGAGATTTTTATGTTTGTATGCTTTCTTGTTATTACTTAGTGCCATTTCTTTTCAGCTTAAAGAAGTCCCTTTAATATTTTTTGTAAATCTGGTTTGGTAATGATGAACTTCTTCAGTTTTTGCTTGTCTGGAAAACTCTTTATTTCTTTCAAATCTAAATGATAACCTTGCTAAATAGAGTATTTTTAGTTAGAAGTTTTTGTTTGTTTTTGTTTGTGTTTGTTTTCTTTTAGCACTTTTAATGTGTCATGCCATTCACTTCTGGCTTGCAAACTTTCTACTGAAAATTATGCTGATAGTCTTAAGGGGTTTCCCTTGTATGTAACAATTTGTTTTGTTTTTTTTTCTTGTTGCTTCTAATGTTCTCTTTTTATTTTTAACTTCTGAAATTTTAATTATAATATATCTTGGTGTGACTCTCTTTGAGTTCATTTTATGTGGAACTCTCTGAGGTTCCTGGATCTGGATGTCTGTTTATTTCCCCAGGTTAGGGAACTTTTCACCCATTATTTCTTCACATGAGCTTTCTTCCCCTTTCTCTCTCTCTTTTCTCCTTCTAGTACCCCTATAATGCAAATGTTACTCCACTTGATGTTTTCCCAGATGTCCTTTAAGTTATCTTAATTTTTAAAAACTATTTTTTTGGGGTTTTTTTTTTCTTTTGCTGCTCTGTCTGGGTGAGTTCCATTGCTTTAACTTCCCAGTCATCGATCTATACTTCATCTAGTCTGATGTTGAAACCCTCTAGTGTATTTTTCAGTTGAGTTATTGTATTCTTTTTCTCTGTACCTACTGTTTGCTACTTTCTTACATTTTCTATCTCCTTGTTGAAGTTCTTATTGTTTTTATCCATTCTTATCCCAAGTTGGTGAGCATCTGTATGGCCATTACTTTGAATTCTTTGTCAGACAGATTACTTAACTTTGTATCATTAAGATATTTTTCTGAGGTTTTTGTCTTATTCTTTCATTTGGAATATACTTCTCTGTTTCTTTATTTGGCTTGAATCTCTTTGTTTTTATGTATGAGGTGAAACAGCTACCTCTTTCAGTCTTGAAGACATGGCCTTGTGTAGGTGATAATCCTTCTTGTTCAACCTTTCCCTAGTGCTTGCTTGTCTCTCAAACATTTGTGATTATGTGAACCACCTGATTTATTCTTGATTATGTTCTCATTGTTAGGGGTGTGCCAAGGTCTTTCAATGATCAAAGGGGAGGAATCTCATTTAATACCTAGTTTTAGGCTGTTTGGAAGACAGACCCTCAGGTAGAAGCTTTTAAAGTTATAAATATATACAGTACTGTGGGTTTGCAGTCATAATCCCTGTGGGCCTTTGAACCAAGGGGATTGGAGATAGTGCCTGGTCAACAGTTAAAAACATCAGGGCTCTAGAGCAGTATATAAGCTCCTTCCTGAAAAGTCTGGTTAAGCTGTAGTGATGTCAAGGGGGTGTGCAAGGATATGTCTTTTCAATTGTTTTCCCTGAATATGCCTCCTTAGCCTCGGGATGTGGGGAAAACCTGAAGCCTGTCCTTCAGGCTGAAGTTTCAGGCTAAGGAAATAGGCACTTTTCACAGGAAGACTAGGCTGATGTTTAAGTCTGCTCTTTGTGTAGTGCTTGGGGGGTGATGGCACACCCAGATATGTCTTTCTAATTGTTACAGTCCCATAGAGCTCTGGAACTTGAGTCCTCTTGGCTGCCACAACCATGCAGTTAAGGGGTGTTCTCTATGCAGATTTCACATGCCTTCTGGCTTTAGCAAGGCAATGGACAGTGTAGTGGGTTGGGCATCTCATTGGCTTTAGAAAGGCAGCACGAAAATGCCTTGTGTATGGACACCTGTGAGCTTCAGTACTACAGCAACAGATAGCCTTGTCGGTGCATGCACACTTGATTTAGGCTGCAAGTGGCAGCCACAACCAGGGGACAGAGGAGGGTATAGTTACCCACACCCACAGATTTTAGCTAGGGAACAGAACTCTAGGACTATTTACATTCACCCACACAAGCCAGGGAGTGGGGGAGCACTGAAATCACCCATTCTCTCCAGTTTCAGCAAGTGCTGCTGCCATAAGGTGGTGGGAGGATGCCAGATCTGAGCTAACCCATATGTGCTAGCAGGCTTTGTAGAGAATACAAGAATTGTGTCTTCCAGGGCTTTGTCTCCAGAGATCATCTCAAATGTCTCCCACCCCTCCAGCCAATGCACCCAGATGAACAAATGAATCTTCCTCACAAAAAATCTAGGTATTTTTCAAACCGCCCCCTCCTCCACCCCAGGTCTCAGGACAAGTAGGACCACATGTGAGCCCTCTCACAGGGAAATCTCAGTTTCTTATATAGTACTGTGGGATCCCTGGACGTCAGCCCCATTAACTTTGCAAGCCAGATGTTCTGGGAGGCTTATTCTTAAGGTGTAGATCCCAAAGAGGCTGGGGTCCCCTTTGTGGGGTATCAACCCTTTTCTCCTCTAGGAGACATGTCTTTCTGTTGAGATACCTCCATATTGTGTATCACCAGGCCAGGTTTGAGTTTTCTGCAAGACTATGTCTATACCCCTTCCTTGCCTTGATGTGGCCCTTTTATCCTTTGTTACGGAAAGCAGTTCATCTAGTTTTAAAATCTTTTCAGAGGGAAATGATATATATGTACCTATAGATTTGGGTCTTCCTCCCTGGGTTCTTAATATATTTACTTGATTTATTTTTGAGAATATCAAATTATTGCCTTTAAAATTGAGTAACATTGGTGATTATCATTCTGTCAAAATTTGATTTTTTTTCCTTAAAGGGTTGCCCCATACTTCTTGGTAAAATAATTATATAACTTTGTTTATTGGTTTCCAGACACTTTGTGATTATTACCTTTTTAATTGCACTTTCACAATAATCCTTTATGGGACATACTGTCATCCTTATTTCATTGATCAAGAAGTTGAGATTAAGAGGGGTTAATAATTCTCAGGGTCATAGACGAATAGTGGAGATGTGATGTATATAGGTCTACCTGTTTCAAGGGTCTCCTCTCTTTATCCCCTGCCATACTGTCTTCTCCTAGCTGTGGAGAGTCTGGGGATGTGGCAGACATGGAGCAATGTGAGGTGTGGTCAGTTTGGTGAATGGGAAGGAAAAGAAAGATGATTTGCCTTCTGAATTCTGTTACTAGATATGCAAAGAAAATTGTACTTCCAAGAATCCTGAAGTCGAAAGTAAATAATGCTAGTGAAATTGGAGAATATTTCTTAGCTCTATGCTCTTTGGAAGATTTCTTTTCAGGTTGACAGTTTCTTGGAATTCTAGCGGCCTGGCATAATGTACTTTGCTCTATCATGTTACCATAAAAAATGTCTCCTGTTTAGGAAAATTAAAGATATTATATCAAATCCATATTCCCATGTCAGCTCCATTATCTTGAGTCACATTTAATAGCTGTAATATTTGTTATCTGTTGTAATAAAATCTCCTTTGGGGTTGGTATTTAAAATATTCCTTATGCCTAATCAATTCGTGTGATTCTATTCCTGACACAAGCAGGCACCTTCAATCAAATGGCAAAGTGGTGAGCATCTATGAGCAGAGTTCAGAATAGCTATGACAAAGCTCATATTTACATATATAAAATCTCATAAGATGTAATGGTTTGTATATCACAAATGGGATACATGATTCTGGTAGATTGGGGCCATTTCCTTATTTACAGTTTAGGGGGAAAGTATAGATATTAAACTCTATGATGTACAAAACCCAAAAGGATCTCTTTCATCCAGGAAACTAAATTTGCAAATTAGGAGTTTCCACTCAACACAATCAGAAAGGTTGTCTGTGTCTTCAGGATGAACTTAAGGGCAACCTGACAATGATGAATGCTCTCTTCCTCCCTCTATGACCTCTCACAGCACTCATCCTCTCTATTACCTCTTGGCACCTCATCAATTCATAGCATTAATTTTTTAATTGATTAGTTTCTTATTAGCATCCACCACTAGATGTTAGCTCTGGAAGGAACCATGTATACCCTCCACCTTGTATAGTTCTTGGCACATAATAGGCATTCAATACATATTTGTTAAATATTGTATTTCCTGTAAGTCTTCTGAACTAAATTATAAACTGCCAAAGGACAGAGTTCACAGTTTATACTCTGAATGGTCCACTGTACCCAATAATGCAGAGGGGACAGCAGGATCTTGACAATTTGTTATACTGGGTTGAATTAATCAGATGGACTATGAAAGGCTGCCTTCCTGGCTTCTGGCTCTGTACTTCCATGTTAAGTTTGTACATGCTTGTTTTATAGCCTCTAATCAACCCTCCTTTAACTTTTTATTTTAACATCTGGCTATCTCTTCATTTTGTATTCTCTAAAAAAGTATTCATTTCTCATTCTTCTTTGAATAATTTTGCACATAACAAATGATGTGTAAAGAAGAACTAACATTCTATTATTTAGCTACTATGCCAAGCATGTGACTGTTCCGTGTGCTTTACAGACATTAATTCAATTAATTTTCACAAATGCTATGAAGTTGGCAAGTTAATTTCATTTTGTAGCTGGAAACACTAAAACTTGATTGCCCTACATCATGCATCTGGCAAGATCAAGACCAGAAATAAGCAATCGCATCATTACAACTCTAAAACCCTTACTCATTCTTCTATTGTGCTGACTCACTTTTGCATTATTTAATGAGCTAACTAATGGAAATAGCCATGGTAGGCTACAAGTAGAGCTCTTCTGCCTACCTCACAATAAAATCTGAATATTTGGGATGTTCTCACAGGGAATCATTTTCATATCAAACTCTTAAGTTTAAGCAATACTTCTTACTCCTCTTTATCAATATTGCTTTATTCAAGTGTAACATTCCTCATGTTAGTAAAATTAGAATAAGATACTATACTAGAAAAAAATTTATGTTTTCATTTCTTTTCTAGTGAGATATATGCCAGAAACCTTAATTTGAAATCAATAAAGATAGCCCATGTCCTTTTACCAGCTTTCAGTCCCAAAGATTAAGTGTAGACAACTTGGAATGACTTGGGCTGCCTCCCTTAGAAAGATAAATCACTTTGAGTTACAAGGATGACTTCCCTAGAAAGAGTAGGGATAAGCCTCCTGGAGTCTCTGATGACAGCTCCCCTTGGCAGGATTAGTGAGTAGCTCCATTGTCAAAAAAAAAAAAAAAGGCAATGTCATAAGACCCTTGAATTAAGGAGTTCAAAAAGAAGTTGTACCCCAGGGAAGGATCTTGAGGGGTTATTCTGGGTCTGTCAAGTGATGAGTACTCGAATAACGCAGTTTTTAAACTTGCTTAGAGCTACTTACAAACATGGCTTTAAGGATATAAATTTCCAGATTCTTAATTTCTAGATGTGTATATACATTTTTCCTAAAGCTTATCTGCCTGAAGAACTTGCCTATGCTTAAAATAATGCTCCTTTCAGTTTATTTTAAAAAGGCCTATCCCTGGGGCCCCTGGGGGGATAAGCATCCACCTCTTGATTTCGGCCCATGTCATAATCTTGCAGTTCGTGAAGAGCCCTGTGATGGGCTGTGTGCTGATGGCATAGAGCCTTCTTGAGATTCTTAATCTCTCTCTCTCTCTCTCTCTCTCTCTCTCTCAATAAATACATACACTTAAAAAAATGTTAGGTTGATAGACTTGTTAGATAGAAAATATTTGGGGCTGTATTGCGGTTTCTGATTTCAGGTACATGGTAAAGCAGGATAGCGGGGCTAATTACAATATTCATATAGTGATTTTACCTTGTGTACCCTTTACATATTGTCAAAGAATGCATTTGTCTTAAAGCAGCAAAGAAAAGAAACTATCACTACGAAGCACTGAACATGAAAACTGGCTTTTCTTCCCATGTTTTTAGAAGCAAGCATTTCTTTTCAGCTCTTATCAACACTTATTGTTATGATCTGCAATGTGTAGAAAGAAAAACACCTTTAAACAGCCAAAGAACTAAAGATTATTTTAAATGATTTGAAATATGTTCAAGAATTGCAAAAAAATCAGGTTATATTCAATAAAATCCACCAACTAAAAAGAAATAACATGATTTCTTTCATGTAGTTTTTTTAAACCAAATTACAACATTGATATTTCTTTTAATTGCAGGCATTCTTGATTATATTTAAATTTTCTATGTCCTATTATCAAGATATAAATATGTACTAGGCTTTAGTAGTTTTTAATGGCATATACTTTATTATAAACTATGTCCCAAAACTTAGATTTAAGAATCTTAAAAACAGATTGAGTTATTTCTGGTTTATAGATGCCACATAGTATTTATATTTAATTTTTATTATTTTTAAATGTTTATTTATTTTTGAAAGAAAAAGGGCATTAGTGGGAGAGGGGAAGAGAGAGAGGAAGTAGAGGATCCGAAGCAGGCTCCGTACTGATGGCAGAGACCCCAATGCAGGGCTTGAACTCATGAACTAACTGTGAGATTGTGACCTGAGCTAGTCTGATGCTTAACTGACTGAGCCACCCAGGCACCCCTATATTTAATTTTTTTAGATCCGTGCAATAGAGTTAAAAAGAAAGTATTTTAGATTTACATAATTTTAATCAGATTCATTTTGTTTATATTTCATAATGTGATCTGCAATTTATCTCAGTAGTTTTTATGATGTTTCTTTCAACTATTATAACATTTTTGCTATTTTGGTAGGGATTGGGTTAAATGTGTAGATTGAATTGGGTAGTGTAGACATTTTAAACGTTTGTTCTTCAAATCCATGAGCATGGAATACTTTTCCATTTGTTTGTGTCCTTTTCAATTTTTTCATAATTGTTGTATAGTTTCCAGGGTATAGATCTTTTTCCTCTTTCATTAGGTTTATTCCTAGGTATCTTATTGTTTTTGGTGCAATTGCAAATGGGATCCATTCTTTGATTTCTTTTTCTGTTGCTTCATTATTGGTGTATAGAAACGCAATAGATTTCTACATGTTGGCTTTATATCTTGCAACTTTGCTGAATTCATGTATTAGTTTTAGCAATGTTTTGGTGGAGTCATTCTAGTTTTCTACATATCATGTCATCTGCAAATAGTGAAAGTTTGACTTCTTCCTTGCCTATTCAGATGTCTTTGATTTGTTAATGCAATCCCTACCAAAATAACTCTGGCATTTTTTGCACAGCTAGAACAAACAATTAAAAAATTTGTATGGAGCCACAAAAAACCCAAATAGCCAAAGCAATCCTGAAAAAGAAAAACAAAACAAAACTGGCATCACAATCCATATTTCAAGCTGTATTATAAAGCTGTAGTCAACAAGACAGTATGGTACTTGCACAAAACAGACACACAGATCAATAGAACAGAATATAAAACCCAAATATGGATCTGCAACTGTATGGTCAACTCATATTCTACAAATCAGGAAAAAATATCCAATGGGGGGTGGGAAACAGTCTCTTCAGCATTGTTGGGAAAACTAACTGGGTGGCGACATGCAGAAGAAAGAAACTGGACCACTATCTTGCACCATACATAAAAATAAGTTCAAAATAGGTGAAAGACCTAAATGTGAGATAGGAAACCATCAAAATACTATAAGAGAACAAAGACAGAAACTTCTTTGACCTTGGCTGGAGCAACTTCTCATTAGACACATTGCTGAAGGCAAGAGAAACAAAAGCAAACATGAACTACTGGGACTTCATCAAGATAAAATCTTATGCACAGAGAAGGAAACAATCAACAAAACACAAAGGCAGCCGACAGAATGGGAGAAGTTATTTGCAAATGACATATCTGATAAAGAGCTAGTATCCAAAGTCTATAAAGAACTTATCAAGCTCAACACCCAAAAAACAAATAACCCAGCTAGTTAATGGGCAGAAGACATGAATAGACAATTTTCCAAAGAAGACATCCAAATTGCTAACAGATACATGAAAAGATGCTCAACACCACTCATTTTGAGGGAAATTTAAATCAAAACCATGATGAGATACCACCTCACACCTGCCAGAATGGCTAAAATTAAGAACACAAGATAAAATAGGTGTTGGTGAGGGTGCAGAGAAAAGGGAACCCTTTTTCACTGTTGGTAGGAATGCAAACTGGTGCGGGCACTCTGAAAAACAATATGGAGGTTCCTTAAATAAAAATAAAACTACCGTATGATCCAGGAATTGTACTGTTAGGTATTTACCCCCAAATTACCTAGATTCATAGGGGTACATGCACCCCAATGTTTATAGCAGCATTACCAACAATAGCCAAACTATGGAGAAAGCTCAAATATCCATCAACTGATGGATGAATAAAGAAGATGTAAATAATATATATATATGTGTATATATATATATATATGTGTGTGTGTGTATGTATATGTATATATATGTGTGTATATGTATATATACAAACACATATACACACAATGGAATATTAATCAGCCATCAAAAAGAATGATATATTGCCATTTGCAATGACATAGATGGAGCTAGAATGTATTGTGCTAAGTGAAATGAGTCAATCAGAGAAAGACCAATACAATATGATTTCACTTATATATGGAATTTAAGAAACAAAACAGATGAACATATAGGAAGCAGGGGGGAAGAGAAGAGATGGAAACAAACCGCAAGAGACTCTTAGTGATAGCAAATTGTGTTGATGGACAGAGGTGGGAGTTGAGCTAGATGGGTGATAGGTACTAAGGAGGGCACTTGTTGGGATGAGCGCTGGGTATTCTATACGATAAATCACTGAATTCTCCTGAAACCAATATTGTACTGGTTTAAGTCAAGTCAATTTAAACTAAAATTTAAATTAAAAAAGGAAAAAAAAACAAGTAATCAAAACATTTTTTGAACTAAAAATTTTAGTCTGGTTTGTGGATTGGCTTGAAAATGAGAACTAGCTTAGCGAAACTCAGTTACATGTTATTCAATATTGTTAGGACATACTAATTTATTTCCATGCAATGGCTGAGCTGAATCAGCAGAGCCACGATTTAGATGAAAATATTCTTTTTTTAAAATGTATTTCATTTAAAAATGTTTTAAGCTTATTTATGTATTTTTGGGAGAGAGCAAGCAGGGTAGGGGTAGAGAGAGAGGGAAGAGTGAGAATCCCAAACAGCCTCTGCTCCATCAACACAGAACCGGATTCGGAGCCTGAACTCACACACTGCGAGATAATGACCTGAGCCCAAGTTACCAGTCAGAAGTTTAACAAACTAAGCCACTCAGGCACTCCTAGATGAAAATATTCTTAAGGCATCTGAAAACATAAAATATTGTGCCAAAAATAATGTTTGAAATAATTAATGAAACTAATCATCTTCCCCAAACCTTTCTCAGAATGTTAGGTTATACAGGTGACTCTAAGTAAAAGAATAAAAGGTATAAATAACAAATCTTGGTAGAATTGGATAATCAATAAAATGAGTAGATAGCAAGTCCTTTTGCTAGCCACATGGTTTTTCTAATTTGTTTTCAACAACCAGAGAGTGGGATATTGAACCTTTCTCCTCTGAGGCAGTGGATTAATTAGGAAAATGAGAGATTTGGTTGTGTCCACACCCTGAGTTAGCAGAGTGGGAAGGATTCAGTTACATAAACACATAAAGAATTGTCAGTTAATTAATCCACTGGCTCCATGGAATAAGGGGTGTCTAAATCTGCCATTTTGACATCTGATAAGTGCCTAATTAACATAGTAAAAAACTTCTAGCGTTTACCTCATAAATATCTTGAAAGTTCACTACATAGAAGTTGTCCCAGGGTTTTGTGGTGCTGCAGTATACGTCAGAGAAAACCTCAGTCCACAGGGACTCCTGTTGAGTGGGCAGAGTTAGACAATAACAGAAAAGTAAATAAATAAGATTCTTTACGATTATGGTATTCCTGGTGAAGAAAATAATACAAGGGAATGTGGTAAGGAATGACTAGGTGCTAATGGAGAAATTCCCTTAGCATGGGCAGTCAGAACAGTTGGAAACAAGGCTGAGTCCTTTATGACATGAAGTAGCAGCCAAGTGAGAACTTCTCAGTAAAGGGAACAGCAAGTGCAAAGTCTTGGGGTGGGGAAAAGCTTGACGCTTTGTCAGACTTACATCTCAGCTGCTAAGAACTGCCTTCATTTTAACAGCTCTTTATAGTGTCTACAGACTTCCCACTCTTGATTTTTCTAACTTCCGTACCTTGACTTAACTTCTCATTCTGCAAGAAGAGTTCTGGAATCCTCACGGCCCATAGCCTATGAAACTGGAATTTTTCCCCTGTCAGCTCTCAAAATTAGATGTTAAATAAATGCAACTTTTATTTTTGTCTGATCATCAAATAATGTATATCTATTGTGAAAATATTGGAAGCATGAAAGACAAAGAAAACCATAATTAAACAAAGAGTGAAAACTTTGGTGAAAATACTAAAATATGTTGAAAAAATGCTAAAGAAAATATAATGAAAATTATAAAGCCAAAAGGGAAAAGCAATAGAATCCCCATTCGTGTAATGAGTCACTATCAACACTTGCATGAATTTCTTTTCTTTATTTCTAATCTTTTTTTTTTCAGAAGCAAACATGCACATATATATAATTATATGTATATATTCATAATAGTACATTTTATTCCTTTAATTTTAGTCAAATACATGTCTCTATCATATATCTCTATATCTATCTATCTATACACACACCTGTCTGTCTACCTAGCTATTATTATACATAGAAGCAGGGAAGGTAGTGACTAACTTAGCCAACAAGGGTGTAGTTTAGTTTATTCAGTATTGTTAGGGTACTACTTTAATGCATTATAAATCACTCTGTCTTTACCCAGAATTACCTCTTCATATTGGTCTGTTGGTATAATCCTGCCAAAATACTATTTATGTGAGCAAGGAATAGAGAGTTTTAGGTAATGTGTAAGATATGAAGGCTTTATTTTCTGTCACTACACCTTCTTTTTTCCCTAGTAAAATTGACTATTTCTTCCTTTTTGTCCTGCATGCTACTTTTATAGTGCACATTCCTTATTGCATTTATTTGAGCAGCAGAAGTGAGCTTCCTATATGAGACAGGAGCAAAAATATCAAATTCTTAATTTTTCTAAGTCAAGTCAATCTGGATCCAAGCTCTTGCATAAGTATAAACTAATTACAATTTCAATCCTAAATTTCCTACAATAATACAGCAATACATTGATTACCTGAGAAAGGTGGAAAAACTTCTGTCCTGACAACTGATCACCCATGTGCTCATTTCCCAATCCCTTTCAAAGACATGTGATCTCATTCCCAGAAAGGAAACCCCATTTTCTTGATGACTTGTGTGGACCTGTAAATCATTCATTAAGGCTCTCAATTTATGATTTTATCATTTTCCACTAATGTTTACTCTTCTGGTAAGAGGAACATTGAGTATCATTCACAGAAAATTCCCGCTTCCAAATCCTTGTTTATTTCTAAGGTCTTCAGGTGTCCCTCCTTTCTAAACTCTGATTTCTGACTTTCTCAATGATTCTGGACTCCCAAGGAAAAATCACTCCAAAGGATGTTTACTTGCCCTGCACCTTCTGCTTCTGTCCCACACACCAGGATTTATGTTTTCTCAATATTAGAAAGGCAGAAATATGGAGGAAATTATTTCAATTTAATTTCCACAATGAGAAAACAGCAAGAATTTAGCATCACAATAAACTAGCATGATTATTTACCTGTTTATGTCACTCTACAGTTCTGGATGTTCTCTAGCTCTGCATCACTCAGACTCACATAGTGCTTGGCACATGGTAATAAGTCCAACAAATGATAGTTGAATAAATACATTCATCATTACTTCTGACTTAGAAACATAATAAGACAAAACATTTTGTATTTCCATGTTTTCCATTACCCACAATTTGGAGATTAAGGTCCTTTTTCTGGCCACTCTATATTTTTCCACCTCTATGGAGATACTGGATAATAAAACAGATCTTTAAACAGTGTTATTTTGACTGGGAAGATTCTTGGAAGAAGGATCTGAGAGCCTGACACAAAGAAGAACATATTTGGGTGGTTGATTCTTTCCTTTGAGAAAGACCTCTTAGAATGAAATATTTTGTATTTGCTCTATTGCATCTTTCCCCTTACTTGAAGAATTAACTATAAATTGTTGCTGTGGATCTACCATAAGGCTAGCTGAGACTTTGTGATGGGCTGGTGTGGAGTGGGCATCAGCAGCATATGGGCTGGGAGAATTTTCAGTGCTTTGTGTTGAGCCCTTGCATAAGCATGGTGAGGGGTAATTAGCAATCCAACTTAGTGATTAAATGTCTGAGAAAACTCAGGATCACTCTGGGTTCACCTCAGTCAGACTACTGGGCAAGCTGATCTGGTGGGTAGAGTGTTGTGGCAGGAATTTCTAGTTGTCAAAAGGGCTATCTGACTTATTTTTAATGCCATAGAAAGGTGATTTTACAGAGATAAAGGACTATTTAATAGATTTCAATTTAGTATTCAAATTATCAATGGTATAAAATTCAAACCTATATTTAAAAAACTGTGAGTATACATATAATTTCTTAACTTTGAATATATAACAAAATCTGAGTGGAATACTTTCTTTAAGGATTCCAGCACAAACCTTGGATTGCAGAGTAATAAGGAAGTGCTAAAGTCATCTAAGATGGCAAAGATAGCAAAACTGGTCCTGGGATTCTCATTCCCATTGTCTTCTTCCATCCATGTTAAAAGAGGAAAAAGCACTCTAGAAAGACAGAATGGAGGGAATTCCTAGGGAGTATGGAGCCTTTAGAATTTTCCTTCCTCCCTCTTATTTATCTGTCCATATAAGGGATCTCAAAGAGTCTGCTCATGAAGATTAAAATTGCCTGAAAAAATGGGGCATTGACATTTTACTCCTGGACTGGAAGTTGGCTGAACTGCAAAGAGCCACTGTGTCAGATGTGGTGAAAAACTCTTAGGATAACTTGACGTATGTGTTTAGAAATTTAGAGGAATTCTGAAGAATGGAGGTAAGCTACAGGAATCCATGAGGACAGAATACAGGGAGATGGCAGAAGTAGGGGAAAGCCTGTATTTCCACAGTTTGGCAAGGCAATGATGCATGTGATTCCTCATGCAGAACAAATATTCAGGAAGAAACTTGGCTGAGGCCAAATTGAAAGACTTTCTATCCAAGAGTGCTGCCAGTGTCAGAATCCAGCATTTGTGCTGAGGTTGAAAGTAATTTACTTCACTGCTTGAGGTTTTTTTTTTTTTTTTTTTTAGATACTTTCTTTATTGACTGGATTTTGCATTCCCTCCCAAAATAACTATACAATTTCATGGTCATCTTCCTGATATGAGTCACAAAGGAGACCTGTAATACAGTTTCAGATACCCTTTAGTTTGCTCAGCTGCTGGATTAATAATATGCTTCAGAGAAACCAACCCACAACAGGGAGGGCATGAGAAGAGTTAGAGTTGTAAACCTGGTGAGCCTCAGAGAAGAAGGCTGAATTCTCTAGAAGAAAAGAGTAGATCTAAGGTTCTGGGATAAAGTTATACATAGGAAAGTTATGGTCTTCAAGACTCTTTTTCCAAACTTATTCCAATGTTCTGGTCTTAAATATGTCTTTTTTAACTGTAGATTTATTATCTTTTTGGATTGAGATAGCTATGATTTTTTTTTCTTTCTTTTTTTTTTTCAACGTTTATTTTTTATTTATTTTTGGGACAGAGAGAGACAGAGCATGAACGGGGGAGGGGCAGAGAGAGAGGGAGACACAGAATCAGAAACAGGCTCCAGGCTCTGAGCCATCAGCCCAGAGCCCGACGCGGGGCTCGAACTCACAGACCGCGAGATCGTGACCTGGCTGAAGTTGGACGCTTAACCGACTGTGCCACCCAGGCGCCCCAAGATAGCTATGATTTTAGAAGCTCCTCCTCTTCATCAGATTTATGTAGTTTATCAAGAGCCATGTCAACTATTTCTCAGTTTAGTGATGAAAATGCACTTGCTGTAATAAGTCACCACCTCTGGATATAGTCTGCAAATGATCAAACATTGTTGGGTTCTGATTGGCTAGACATGGAGTATGGTCCAATTGTTCTAAATATCCTCTCAGTGATAAAAATCATAGGTATGTAAGCTGATGACACTACTCATGACATAAAGTGATTTTGTGTTATGATTTATTAGTACATAAACATATTTTTTCCTCAAAAGATCTGATAATACCCTCTTCAACAGATTCTTTTCTAAAAAATTTCTTCCTCTAGAAGAAGCTAAAAATATATATGCCTGTATGTTGTATAGCTTATACCAATCACAGTTATGTGAACAAATGTGGATAGTTTCAAATGCAATAGTGTTTTGCATTCTTTTTTAAAATGTTTATTTATCTATTTTGAGAGGGGTTGGGGGTAGGGGCAGAGAGGGAGACTGAGAATCTCAAGCAGGCTCCATGCTGTCAACATTGAGCCGAAAACAGGGCTCAAACTCACAAACAATATCATGCCCTGATCCAAAATCAAGAGTCTGGCACTCAATCAACTGAGTCACCCAGATGCCCCTGTTTTGTATTCATATGTCAAATTTGGGAATAGGGAAAGGAAGGTGGAGATATTTTTCATAGTTTATTATGGACTGATGCATGGATAACTTAACGTAGACCTGTTTGTGGGACAATAAGGGAGAAGACTGCGCAGTCAGCAGGTTTTTGGAAATAAGGTTGGGGAAGAAGGTTAATTCTTGTTGGTAGACACTTAGAGAAATAAATGGCTTAAGGAAACCAGACTAATTTCATGGTCTGTACACTGGTTCATCCTGGCATTTTTACATATTGCCAAGCATACCTTGGATTGGAAAAGGGTCTGGACACAGATGATCTTATATATGTCATTCCTTTGTGCTGGCAGTCAGGATTGGAAAGAGAGAGAAACTTTTGGACATAAAAATTAATTGAAACAAACATGTAGAATGAGTGAGAAAGTGACAAGCTAGAATTATAAAAGCAAATAGAATTATAAAATTTATCCTGAATTTATTGTCTACTTTATCAGTATAAGTGGATTGGTACCATTTCCCAGGATAGAGGAGGGAAGTGAGAATTTCCTCAGTTGTGGATGATAACTAGGTTTTGTATACTTAGCTTTTTATGTTTTTCATTAATAAATATTTACAGCATGGAATCTTTGGTTTAAAATTTTGTTATTTTATTAAACTTAAAGCCATTGTATTAATCAGAAATCTGTTCAACTGCAAAATACAAAAAACCTGATTAGCTGTATTTGAACAACCTACAGACATATTTGCCAAACATGAAAAGTCTGACATTAATAGTCCAGAGCAGGTGGGTTTAATAATGACTTAGAGACGTAGGCTTCTCTCATGTTTCTGTTCCACTGTTCTTAGTGTACTGGCATTTATGTTTGCACGTATTGCTTCATGAGCAAAAGAGAGCTCCAGGCTTCATGACTACATTACACACTGTAGAACAGGCCTTTATAATACTTAAGCAAGGGCAGGGGAAAGAGTATTGAAGGTGCAGGTTGCATTAGTCAACCCATAGTGTTGGCCTACAGCCCTTTTACAGATAAATACATGAGCAATTATTAGGTAACACAATATGTTTTAAATTGTTAATATTTATCATCTCCCTAATACAGTAATATGAGAGCTGGTGGTTTTACTTGTTTTTAGACTAATTTTTCTTAGATTCAGCCCAGTTTCTACTATACCTGGGCCTATTGGTCTGTGAAAAAATGGAAGGCAGAATTATACTCAGGTATGGCAATTGAGCTCTGTTGTAATGCTAACTCCTCCCAATTGGAAGCGTTGCCAAGACTTCCAGGTAGAAATAGATTTTGAGGTTTTCCTAAGGGGTGGCAGGAAAGTGGGCCTTGATATTTGCCATGAGAGAAATGGAGAAAATATTTGCTCATGGGCTGAGTATCTGTTCTCCCTTTCTATAAAATTCAGCTATAGTATTAACCCTTCCATGGAAATTGTACTAATTTTTCCTCTCTCCCCGTGTAACTCTTTATTGACAATAGGTATTAAGTAGGGAAAACTGATGGCTTTGCTAAATAAAAATGAGTTAATTTGAGAAGCTCTTATAGAAAGGAAAGTCAGGTATACAGTCAACTAAACTTGTTTCTTTGAAAATTAAGGAATTCAACTAGTCTTTGGGATATCACCATTAGTTGCATATTCTAAGTTATGTGCAAAAGAGTGACAGGTGCCACATTAATTATGTTGGAGTTTATGCTCTCATTCTTGTAAGTAGTTATCATTTGGAACAATGCTTTATGCCCAGAATAGCATCTTTATATTTTTCTGCTCAAAGATAGTTCTCAAAATTTTCTGTTCTGTCTCTCTCTCTCTCTCTCTCTCTCTCTCTCTCTCTCTCTCAAAAATAAATAAATAAACATTACAAAAAATATTTTAAAAATTTTTTTTCTGTTCATATAAATGAACACTCATATTCCCTTATATTAGTTTACTCAGGCTGCCGTTACAAAGTGCCGTAGACTAGTATAGTTTCAATGCCAGAAATTTATTTTCTTATAGTTTTGGAGGCTGGGAAGTTCAAGATCAAGGTCTTAGCAAAGTAGATTTCATTCTGAGTCCTTTTCTCTTAGCCTGCAGGCAGCATCCATCTTACTGTGTGCCCACATGACCTCTGTGTTCATGTACAGAGAGAGAGAGAGCACATGCACAAGATTTCTGGTGTCTCTTCTTATAAGGACACTAATCTTACAGTATCAGAGCTCCACCCTTACAATCTCATTTAAACTTAAGTAACTCTTTATAGGCCTTGTCTCCAAATTAGGAAGTTGGAGCTTCAAAATACAAATTCAGGGAGAATACAATTCAGTCTTTAACATCCCCATAAGACATAAATATAAGGAAATTTTAATCCTAAAACAGAAGATGTGTGTTTTCATTCTAGGTTTAATAAACTATTTTTTATTCTAACGTGTATCAGAAGTCATGATAGCCTCAATCCACAGAATGTTCAAGGTCTTTAGGAAGATTTGTTAGGAAGCATAAAAAGCAACCCAAATATGCTTTTCATTACAGTCCTATTTTTGGCTAGAATTATTCAGCCTGAGAGGTCACCAAAGATGATAAACACCAGCAGTACAAAGGTTAAGTTATTTTCCTCAAGGTTATTTTCTTTCACATAAAATTTAATCAGTTTTATTATTTTTAATTCTTGTTTTAATTAGACATCAAAGAATATTGAAAAATTCTCTCTAATGAGCTTTTTTTTCCCCCCCTTTCCACGAGAGATGACTTAAGTAATAGGGCTTGCCAAGTGTATATCAGCTCTTGATTAGGGAAATGGTTCTGGGCTATTTAATAAAACATTTTTTTAAGTTCACTTATTTTTGACAGAGAGAGAGCACATAAGTGGGGGAGGAGCAGAGAGAGGGAGACACACCTGATCCTAAGTCGGACGCTTAACCAACTGTGCCACCCAAGCACCCCTTTAATAAAACGTTTTAAACCAACGACATACACAAGCCACATTGATAAGCTGATCACTGTGATTTGGCAGAAAAAAATACTGAACTAGAAATTAGGGAAAAAATACAAAAAATAGTTTAACTTTTGATTGTCTCTGGTCTCCTGAAATGAATTCTGAGAAGAAAGTCAGCACACAAGTGGCAAGAGCCCTTGGATTGGAAGGTGGGAGATCTGAGTGTGAATGTATCACTACCCACTTTTCTGAATCTTGATTTCCTTGTGAAATAAGATTATTCATTCCTATCTAAAAGTGGGGGGATGTGAGTATGAATATACTTAGAATTGTGTCAGTCATATTATTGGTATGAAATAAATTTGTACTAGATGATTAGTCCTGTGTGGACAGATACACATTGAACTCATAGTTGTAACTCCAGAACACTTTTAATTTTTGATTAAATAGACACTCAAAGAATGTTTGCTGAATGAATGAGAGACCGTGTCATAGACGAGTGACTCCACCTAATTTCCTTCCCTCCAATAATCAGAATTTGCCTTCTGTGATCATCTAGCTCATCCAGTTTATATTTCAGTTCAGGATAGGATTCAAATGCACAATATTTAAGGGTGGAAGGACAAGTGAAAATCCCATTTTAGGCAAGACAAAGAGCATGCTAATGGATTAGCTAATAACTCTCCAGAGCCTGGACAGAAATTTTCTCTTGTTGGATTAAAAAAGTCGTGCATATTTGTTGAAAGTATGAACAAATCTAGTCCTATATATAATTTTTTTTAAATAAAATCTTGCTTTTCCCCATCCTTAGTTTCCTTCATGTACTACTTCTTAGGAGTAAGTGATGACAAAGGTTTGATGCATTTTTTTTTTCAGATCTCTCTCTCTGTCTCAGATATTCAGATGAATGAATAGATGGATAGAGTACTTTTTAATGAATTATGCCAGAAAGTAGGTACATCTATAGTTTATAAAGAAAGGAACAGAGAGAAAATCTCCAAAGAATGACATTGCTTTGTACAATTTGCTATACTTTGAAACCCGAGAGGTGTCTAGTATTGGACGTGGTAAATAATAGTTTTTGCCCAAAATGGCTTCTCTTGGCACATTATAATTATATCTCATAGAAGACAATCTTTTTTACATCTATCCTGGGATGGTTTGATAATGATTGGGCTAGTTGAGATTCCTTCCTCCTTTTTAAATCCAAGTCTGACATTAAATAATTAAACTGTTCAACTGATCAATATGATGGGTTGGGTACTCGTTGGATCGGGCATTGGGCATAGTTACTGAAATAGCTGAGATATGATTTCAGAAAATGTAGACTTTAATGGATGAAAATCCAATTATGTTTCGTTATTTTAACACATTGCTTTTTTTTTTTTTTAGAGGTAGATGGATTGCTTGTGTAACTGTACTTATGGTTTGCCTAAAACTTACCACTTTGAGAAGTGTATATTACAGAATTACCAGGAGCTGGGGGTGTTTTTGTTTGTTTGTTTGTTTTTTTTTTTTTAAGTTTTCATTATGACATTTTGTGCCTCTGTCTTCTGCTTCTGTTTGCTTTTGGTCATGTGGGCCTTAGCACTTAGCTGCTGGTACTCAGATTGGAAATGGAGACCTGGGATATAGCTGTACATCTTGCATATTCCTTAAAAGATATATATTTTTTAATATCATTAATTGTTGTTTCTACAAACCATAACCATATCCTAATAAAATCTTGGGGTCTGAGATCCTCTGCAAGGCTGTTTGCACTGAGAACTGGCACAGAGTCTCCTAAGTTCTGATTTTGCTTCTGAACTTATCACTGTGCATTCCACATTCCTTATTTCTACCAAAATTTCTGCCACTTTTTATAAATGGAAATTCTTATTAGGGTTGGGAAACAGGGCAATTCTTAGTATGGGTAGGGAAAGAATAAATGAAGACCAACCCCCTGACATGCCCACCCAGGGTATCATGTACCTGAGTCCCTAACTCCCTAAGGTCTTTGGAAGTCCCATAACCTCATTCCATTCTGAGGACCTTGCTTGGTCTAGGGATTGTATGGTATAAAAAGCACTTCAGCTTCTGTTAAAAGAAAGTGGATAAGTAATACACTATTAAGAAGCTCAGGTTTGGAAAAAGGGGGAGTAGTAAAAAAGGAAAAGGAAGCACAGAATAGATTACCTGGATAGGAGCATTCTGTATCCAATTTTGGGAGCAGAACTAATATTCAGCCATTGTGCACCATAATGAGTTTCCTAATATTTTTTAAGTTATTTATTTTGAGAAAGAAAGAGCGTGAATGGGGGAGGGGCAGAGAGCAAGGGAGACAGAGAATCCCAAGTAGGCTCCGCACTGTCCTCACAGAGCCTGATGCAGGGCTGAACTCACGAAACTGTGAGATCATAACCTGAGCTGAAACTGACAGTCGGACATTTAACTGACTGAGCCACCCAAGCACCCCTGAGTTTTCTAATACTGAAATACTTCTCTAACGGAAGGATATTTCCCCATGGCTTTGCCCCCAGTGATCACACATGTCTGGATGGGAAGAGGTCCTAGGAAGGCAGAGATAGCACCTGGTTGGTACTATAGACAAAAGGGAAGAGACCTTAAAACCATAATTAAAAATTTGGACTGTTTCCTACTTGAAAGGGGAAAAACGTTCCAGCATAGGAGATGAGACAATAGATGCAAGAGGACTTAAAGGAAGAGTAAGAGAAAATCCCAAAGGCTGACAGAGGGATCAGGACAAATTGCTACTGTGAATGTCAGGGTTGCAGAGACTTCTCTGTGCTAGGAGACAGTGCAGGGATTAAGTTTTGTAGATTAAAGTGCTTTGGAACATTCAGCTCATGCTCACTCTGCATTATGTCTGTACTTGTCAGATGAGTTGCAAACACCACAACCAGATCTGTTTTAAAACTTTGCAACCCATCAACAATGCTGGTTGAGTAGCCATGACATTGCTCATATTTATTTATTGGTAGCAGATTATCAAGTTAAAAGCACCATTATCTGCTGCCTTAAAAAGATATATGAGACAAAGTGCAGAATACCTGCTAGGGTGACTGGTTCAGTGCCTTAACCAGGTGGACTAGTGTTCAACTTAAACCATTCACAGGAAACTCAGAGTTTTCACTCAGTGGTATTGTTACTCTCTTCTGCTACTTCCATGTTCTGAGCCACTTCTCAACATCAAGGGCCTCTGCAGGATGTTAACCTAGTCATTCATTCTATCAATATTCATTGGCCTTTTATTAAATGTCAGCCACCAGGCAATGGTGAAACGTAGGTAATGCTGGGAGGTTCACTCTGATTTGCTATTCACTGATAGAAGAGCCTGAGTAATGGAGATGGTTTTGGTTTCAAGTGGACCTGGGTTTCAGTATTGACTCCAGTGTTTAGTAGCTCTGATGTTTATTAACCCTCAGACAAATTAACCTGAGTCTCAATTTCTTTATTTGTACTCTAAGGGCAGTTTAACTTGACACATCTTGTGTGGTTAACTATGACAACAAGTAACATGTAAAACATGTGGGAGGAGAGACTCATTCATAGCAGTGATACCATAAAGGTTTATTTCATTTCCTTCTGTCTTCTAATCAATACAGGACTCCACATCTGGATATTAAAACAGTGTGAAGGATGGACTCACCAGCTTTAAAGTTATTAGTGTTGCTCAGAGAGAAGTTCAAAGATTTGAAATAATTTCTGTAGTTCCTTTAAGATCTCAATTAACTTGTCATTTGAACAAATTTCCACAGGGTTAGGGGTGGGCTGGCAAACAGGCAAGTGGAGGAGCAAAGAAAAACCAATAGCCTGGGAATGTTGCCAGAGAAAGAGTGCAAGAGAGAGAGAGAAAGTGTCTTCTAGACTTTGCCTCCCTTCCTTGGCGTTATTTAATCATTGTAGCATTACTGGAGTTCTCTGGTAGGCATTTATTATTGATATTAGGGCTGTTCTTTTTACTTTGCAGTTCCCAGTGACACAGAACAGCTGAAAATCTGATCGCAACATGCCGTTTTGAGTTCACTTAATGTTCTCTATCTCCTAGGCCCCATAAATAAAGAATCAGTGTGTTTGGAGATTTACTTTGGAGCCTCGTTCATCTTCTGTGTCTCTACGTATAGGAGAGCTGAACTGCAGAGTCTGCCTCAATTCTGCAGTCCCGGGGCCTGCAAGCCAAAGACAGTGAAGAGATTATCCCTGAATCTCAGGCTTGTCTTAACTCTGGATAGGTCTTGGGTGCAGATTTTAATTACTGTGTATCATTGGCCGTTAAGTGCCACGCCTCCTTGTGGACGAAGATAAAGCTTTTAGGTGATACCAGTATACATATGTTTACAGTCTTATGGTACTTTGTGTGTGTTTAAGACTCCTGTGTTTGAGAAGGGTCTACCATATCAGAACCATTTACGTTTGTAAGGGTTTGAGTCCCCATAAACCAGGAATGAGAGAGCCACATCCCATTTGACTCCCTTGGCATTTTCTACCACATGTAACATAATGCTTCAGAAAGAACTTTCAGAAACAGTAAATATTAGTATATAATGGGGACTACATCATTACTGACATTTCAGCCATATCCTAATCAAAATTATTTCCTACCTTATGTCACCTGAGTCGCTACCACAGCTCTTTCTTTTTCCATTCCTTACCATGTTTTTCTCTTTTCGATCTATTGATTTGATACTCTTTCTTAGTTCTTTGCTAATTGACTGCTCCTTTCTTTCTGACTCCTAAAGAACACTGTGGGGGTTTTCTAGGAAAACCTTTCCTTTCCTCTTTAGTATAAATACTGCTTTTACCTTCTCTTTCTAAAATTACAATGAGCTAGCAGAACATTTCTGCAATTTTCTTTTTTCTATAGAGTTTCTCCTCTGGGGTCTTAGTGTACTTTCACTGTCTCCTACTAAAATCACCAGGTGGGTGGTGGTGGGGGAGCACCTGAAAAAATAATACCTTTCCATGGGCCCCACCTGAGACCAAGCGACTAAGACATTTTTGATAAGTGGCTTCTCAGATGATTTTAACCTTTAGCTAGTCTTGGCAACAATGGGGTCATGCTTTCATTTCTTAATTTAATAATTATGAAGACTTTTTATTGTGTTAGAAAACCCTGAATAACTCTGCAATATCTAGTTTTTCAGGGACAGTGACACCTTCATTTTTGTTTCCGATTACAAGTGTCTGATGTAATCTCTCAAGTTGTCACCTGTAAGCATGCATATTGGTTTGTGCAGTGCACTGTGCCTTAGCTGCTGCTTTCATCTGGCAAATGTCAGGGCTATGTGTTGTGTCTCCTGGTGACACCCACTCCGAGGTTGTCCTTCAAACCAAGGGGCTCTGCAAGTGTGCATGTTTGTCCTCACGCATGGATTGCAAGTAATAAAAGCCCATTAAAAGTAGATAAAGTTGGGGCACCTGGGTGACTCAGTTGGTTAAGTCCAACTCTTGACTTCAGCTCAGGTAATGATCTCATGGTTTGTGGGATCAAGCCCCATGTTGTGCTCTGTGCTGACAGCACAGAGCCTGATTGGGATTCTCTCTCTCCCTCTATTTCTATCCCTCCCTAACTCATGTGCACACACACTCCCTCTCAAAATCAATAAACAAATATTTTAAAAAAGTAGATAGGGATGCCTGGATGACTCAATCGGTTAAGTGTCGGACTTGGACTCAGGTCGTGATCTCATGGTTTATGAGTTTGAACCCTGCATCAGGCTCTTTGCTGACAGCTTAGAACGTGCAACCTGCTTCCAATTCTGTCTCTCTCTCTCTCTCTCTCTCTCTCTCTCTCTCTCTGCTCCTCTCCCGATCGCACTCTGCCTCTCTTTCTCTCAAAAAAAAATTTTTTTGAATTTTTTAAAAAAAGTATAACAAGTAAAATTAACAAATCAAAGAGAACCTTAGGAAACCAAAAGAGACATTATTGGGCCTCACCAGGTCCTGGAACCAGGAATTGGGGAGTTGGAAGCCAGACTACTTCTCTGTTTCTCTGTATATCTTGTCTTTTCTGCTGCTACTGTTCACATTTTCTTGGGTTTGGCAAGTATAACTCAGATGTGGTTGCCTTGGCCTCAACTCCAACAATTCAATTTTTCTGGTTTAAATTCCCAATAGACACTGGCTGGTTTTTCTATTTTTTTTTTTTTTTTAATTCCAAATCCCAGAAGGGGAATTTTGTGTGTCATAATCTGGTCAGTCTTCTTAGCTGTCACCATGAGGAATGGGTTCTAGAGTCTGTTTACTCCTTGTTAGAGGTTGTGAGAACAAGTGTGTCTTTGTTTGTTTCTTAGTCATCTCTAGTACAATTCTATAGACACATATACACACATATTTGTACATATACAATATCCATGCATAAAAATGATATATAGATTGGAAAACTGAAATTGTAAAGATAGCATAAAACACAAGAAAAAGCCATGAGCTGAGAGGAGAGAAACATGGACTCCTCAACTGGCATCATCTTGGGCAGCTGCCTTACTATCTCTGAACTTTATTTTTCTCATCTGTAAGGGAGAGGACTGGACTAGTGATTGGCTATGCACTTCCATAACAACTGTTAATAATAATAATAATAATAATAATAATAATAATAAACAACTATTAAAACATTGTGGCCTCCATATTCAATTTCCTCCTTACCTTAAACTAGTGGTTCTCAAAAATTTTGGTTTTGGGTACTCTCACATTTTTTTTTTTTAAGCAATTGAGAAACCCAAAGAGCTATTGTTTATATGGGTCATATCTCTTGCTATTAACTGTATTTTAAATTTAAACTGAGAAATTTTAAAAGTATTAATTAAGAATCACAATCACATACCTATTATATAACAACATAAGTGACATGTTTTTATGAAAAGTAACTATAATTTTGAATCAAAACAAAATGTCTTTAATGTCTGCCTTAAGAGAAAATAGATGGATTTTCATATCTAGGTCTGCATTCAGTGTGTTGCAATTTGTTATTTTGGTTAAAGTACACACAGGCAATTGAGTTCACATAGAAATGTGGTTAGAAAATAGAGGAGTATGTTAATAGATTTTTCAGATAATTGTGGGTCTTTTCTTTGATACCTCACCAAACCTCTACTAATAGTAGTTTCTTAAAGGTTAGTTGCAATGTGGAATCTGAAACCATAACTAAGTTTTCACTGTAGAAAGATTATTGTACTGCTTGTACTTTGAATCTTACCCATATGAGATTCTTTAACATCATGCTTTGGTCATTTAGAAAATATTGGTTTACTGACTTAATTGTTCCAAATGTTGACAAATTTCATTATGTAATATTAAAAATATCAAATTTGTTAATATCATCACCAATCTCATCAGAAAAGTCTTTATATTGGGAAGATGGTAATCTCACATGACAGACATGGTTTCTTAAATTCTAATTTTGGCTTGATAGGTCAGATTTTATTGTTGGTAACAGCGTCAATTGTTTTCCTAGTCATAGACTTAGGTTGTTCATCTTAGAGAAAATATCTGCTAAATATCCAACTGTGAATAACCATAGTTTGTCAGTCATTTGTTTTTTTCTTTTTATTTTCTTTATAATTTTTTAATGTTTATTTATTTTGAGAGAGAGAGACAGAGTATGAGCAGGGGAGGGGCAGAGAGAGAGAGGGAAGCATAGAATCCGAAGCAGGCTCCAGACTGAGCTGTCAGCACAGAGCCACATGAGGGACTCGAACTCACAAGCTGTGAGATCATGACCTGAGCCAAACTCGGAAGCTTAACTGATTGAACCACTCAGGTGACCCTATCATTTGTTTTTTCAAGTAAAAATTCTATTCCTCTGAAAAACAGCCAACTTACAGCTTAATTGCCTAATCATTGTACTTTGGTTAATAGTAGTGCTTTTTGCAATTTTAAGAAGTCTTTTGATGAATGTATAATACAAAAGCATTATAAGAAAGAATATGTGAGAGGTATATATTTTGTGATTTATGTATCTGAAGATAACTTTGTTCGATCTTCCTACTTGATTAATAGATGGACTAGTTGTAGAGTTCTGTGTTAGACATAATCTTCCTTAAGTGTGTTGTTCCACTTGGCCTACTAGTTTCCAAAATTACTGTTGAGAAACTCATGGACACTTTGATCTTTGATTCCTCATCATTTATGTAAAACACTTTGATTTTTACTCCATGGAATCTCTTAGCAACTTTGTTCAATATATTCTAAAATTTCACATTGATTTTGTTTTTTCTTTTTTCTTTTTATTTTTTTGAATTAGGCACTCAGTGGGTACTTTCAATATGAATATATGATCCTTCCATTTCTAGAATATTTCAAAATTATTTGGTTGATCATTTCTTCCTTACTGTTCTGTTCCCTTTCTAGAATTCCCAGAATTTATGTATCAGACCACTGCAAAGAGGTCTTCTAATTTTTTCTTTCCTATCTCTAAAAATCCTGTTTATGTGTGTTTCCCTAAGTTTACATTACATTAATTTTAAATTCTAATATCATTATCATGTTTTTGATTTTTTAAGAGTTTTTTTTCCCCTTGAATGCTCCTCTAATTTTTTAAATGAGTTTTCTGTTTTGTTTCATGGATATAATATCTTCTCTCATCACTCTTAATGATAGTGTCTTTTGTACTTATATTTTTTCTCTTCATCGAATTTATTTCTTCCAACTTGCTTTTTTCCCTATTTATTTCATTTAATTTTGTCTCTTAGAGATAGAGAATTTTCTGAAATGTCTAATAATCCTTAGTTTTCTACTCATGATATAGAATAAGAGATCAAAATGTGATTAAATCTCTGAACACATGGTCAGGGATCACAGAGTTTGATCTTCTTTATAGGGTGATCAGGGTGGGTTGTTAGGGCTCTTAATGTCGGTGTGTTTTGGCTTTTCTTTGGGCTTCCCAATCTCTTACCTGGAAAATATAGACCTGCCTATCAGAGTCTGGACATGAAGAAAGGAGGAAAGGAGTTTGGTCAACACTCCACATGTGCTTGGTATTCACTCTTATTGATTTTTGGAGAGCATCTAGCTTTTCAAATGCATCTGGTGTTCCCTTGTGCTAATACTCTATGCTTGAACTTAGCCAAAAGACAGAGGAGCAATTGCTAAAACCCTCTGTTTATAGTCACAGAGTTGAACTCTTCAGAAATTCACAGATAAACCTCCAGATAGTCACCTAGAGGCATAGAGTAGGGAAGGGTTCTGGAGATGTAATAATTTCTAAAAAACAAAAACAAAAACAAAAACACAACTTTAAATCAATTATCATTTTGCTCTTCATCTAAACTCCCCTTCACTACCAGTTCTAAATGTATCTGGGGCTGTCCCTTCTTGGACATTTCAATAGTTCTGATGTACAAATAGGATTCTCAGTCTTCCATGGTACCTGCTTTAGGCTTCCACTGCTTTCAGTCTGGTAGATCACTTAATGCTTATCTTTCAGCCTTCCAAATTTTGTTGTAATTGAAACTTCTTTTTTGCTTGCCATCCTTGTAAGTTTATATCTTTAAAGGTAAAAATATGTCTTTACTCATCCAGTGGTTTTTTTAGAGGGAGCAAAGTTAGATGCATATATTCAACTTGGTATCCTTCTCTGAATTTGCCCTTTTTTATATTTTAAAGTAGAACTGAAATGACTTAACCACCACAGTGAATAGTGTGGCCAGTTCAGGAAACCAGCAATAGTGGAGTAAGAACTTGGGACTCTGGTGATTTTTAACCTGTGCAATGCAGGGTGCTGGTCCTCTACCAAGCTTGCCCTGATATACTTGTAAACCACTCTTTGTCATTACAGCTGTGGCCTTTTCAGCTAGACTCTTACTTCTCTAGCACACCTTTTGTTTATATTTGATTTGACTGTGCACAATTCTTCTCAGTAAGTAGGTGTTTATGCCTCTTATGACTTTCCTCTAGCCCAGTCCTTACTCATTCATCCCCATAAGCCAGTGCTAACTCAAATATGTTTATTTTCTCACCTTTATTCACCCTTTGACCCATTGAAATCTGATGTCTCTTTTATAATTCCATCAAAAATGCTCTGAGAAATATAACTTATTTTTTTTATTCTTTCTCCCTTTATTTACATTTTTAACCACCCCTGCCACACACACGCGCATACACACACACACACCACTGGGTGGTCATACATTCACAGCTATTGCGAGGTTGATGTGCTTTTGCACTGTCGAAATGTGACTTATTTTTGCTGGACTTGATAAACAGGTTTTATTTGATAATTAATAATACATGCAATCATTGATCTATGTACATAGTAGGCACTAAACCATTTCATGGTGTATGAAGGATTTTGACCCATAATTTTATCTCTCAAAACACTTATGGGAAATTTAGTAAATATAGCAGTAATACAAAACCCAGTTACTAAAATCAGAATGTGATTAATATCATAAAAGAGACAAAGATAAAATATGAGAAGGAATAAATTAGTTTTATTTGGAGAAATACAAAAGAAAATTTGATGGAAGAACTTAGATTTTAAACAACCATGCAAAGATGTGCAGTGATTGGGCATGGCAGGGAGGGAATAACATTAGCACTTTTCCAGTCTTTTTGCACAAGTTCAGAAGTAATTCTTTTAACTTTGGTTTTAGGATCTTCCTGGAATGGCACAATAGCTAGCCTGTGAGAGGAGGGGATAGTTTGAGTCAGGGTCCTTTAATTGCACTTCACAAAGGTTATAAGTGTTTGATTTGTTTCAAGATTTCTCCCTGGATTTTCATTCCACAAGACTGGATGTGTGGTTTTAATGTTGTTGAGATAGAAGAAAATTTCCAAATAAACATTTTATTCTCTTATAAAAAGTACACAATACAAAGCACACCTGCTGTGATACCTCTTTATTTCTACAATCATAGAAGTTAGTCCTTTGAGTTGGACGCTATCTGAAGATGGGGATATATGCTTGCTATCTGTTTATTGTAAAATAGAGGGGACTAGGTTCTAGAAATACATGATTCCTCTGCTGATTAGGAAGTATGGATTGTGCAGTGGGACCCAGGTCTGAATGCCTGCCAAAGCTCTCCAAATGACAATAGTGATTGCTTTTTTGGGTTTATTAATTACCTACCTTAAATGTGAACTTCATGCAGATCATAAATGTTGGGATAGCCCTCAGAACAGAAAGGATTGAGACAAGGAGGAATGGGTGACCAGGGACCTATAGTCAAAGTTCCTAATAGTTGGGTGTTCTTTAACCTCCATGCTTTTGGAGGTTTTCCAGACTTTTTCATTGTGGTCTGAAAGTATGCATGGTATAATTTCAATTCTTGTAAACTTATGAAGGGCTGTTTTGTGACCCAGTATATGATCTATCTTGGAGAATGTTCCATGTGCACTCGAGAAGAAAGTATATTCTGTTGCTTTGGGATGTAGAGTTCTAAATATATCTGTCAAGTCCATCTGATCCAATGTCTCATTCAGGGCCCTTGTTTCTTTATTGACCGTGTGTCTAGATGATCTATCCATTTCTGTAAGTGGGGTGTTAAAGTCCCCTGCAATTACCACATTCTTATCGATAAGGTTGGTTATGTTTATGAGTAATCATTTTATATATTTGGGGGCTCCGGTATTCGGCGCATAGACATTTATAATTGTTAGCTCTTCCTGACGGATAGACCCTGTAACTATTATATAATGCAACGTAGATGGAACTGGAGAGTGTGATGCTAAGTGAAATAAGCCATACAGAGAAAGACAGATACCATATGGTTTCACTCTTATGTGGATCCTGAGAAACTTAACAGGAACCCATGGGGGAGGGGAAGGAAAAAAAAAAAAGAGGTTAGAGTGGGAGAGAGCCAAAGCATAAGAGACTGTTAAAAACTGAGAACAAACTGAGGGTTGATGGGGGGTGGGAGGGAGGAGAGGGTGGGTGATGGGTATTGAGGAGGGCACCTTTTGGGATGAGCACTGGGTGTTGTATGGAAACCAATTTGTCAATAAATTTCATATATTAAAAAAAAAGTTCCTAATAGTTGGATCCTGGAACTTTAGAATTGTGTAAGGTGGCTTGGGGGACTACTGTCACTAATAGCTGAACTGGATGAAGTAAAGTCTGTTCCTGGGTGTTGAGGGAACTATAATGCAGTGGATTTTATGTGTGCATTTCTGTCTTCACAGTGATTTATTACTTTGGCCATAGAGAGAATTTATTGAAGGCATTTGTCAGCAGTTGCAGAGCAGAAATTGTTTTTGCTTACATGAGGAGTTACCACCAATGTTTATTTCTGTGTGTTCTGTGTATTCATGGACGCATCTCTACGTAGAACTGGACATTTCTACAGCACTTTTGGGGGTCCTGTTTGTTGAATTATTTCAACTGGAGAACTATAGGTTAGGAGAGCTCCAAAAATTTCTCGTGATGGAATAATGGCTATCTATTTTGGTGTTCTATGAATTTAGGGTTTTGATCACATTTTCAGTTGACAGTTTTGCAAAGAGAACTATTCTACAAAACATAAATGTCACCATTAAAAATGCAAGCATAAGACTGAATGACATTAGCAGAGATAATGTGGTGTCTTTCTGTTAGTGTGGAATGCCACTTTGGGTAAGAAATAATTTCTAAGGTGTTGATATTTGATTCTGGTTGATGAAAAACAGGGGAAAGTGAAACCTGTCAGGAATGTCAGTCAACTGATCTGTGATGGCTAGGCACCCTGTATATACCCTGTATTATACATATATAATATATACCCAGTAATTGGAAGAAAGTAATCATCAGGATAGGTGCAAATTATAATCATGAAGGGAAGTCAGGGATCAGCCAAACATCCAACCTAAGGAGTTTGTGGTAATGGCTAAGAGATGAAACAAGGAAAGAAGAGTGAAAATATAATCAGAAAGCCAAATCCAATAAAAACAGATATAGAGACGGACAACTCATACTCATTAATGGCTGTTGGATTGGTTCTTAGTGGATGTGGAAATGGGGAGTCAGTTTGAGAGCTTAATTGTCACAAGCTAGACAACAATTTCCCGTATCAATTCTAATCCCTCCTTGTATGTATTTGGCTTTTGGCAATACCTTGTGAGTGAGGATAATAAAATGCCTTATTATTTAAATTGGAAGGTAAATTGAAAATGTAAAGCAAATTCTCCCCAGATGCTATTGACTTATATCCATATATTTATAAATCATCATCTTCATGATTCCTTAAACATATTGTTTAGTTGCAATATATGTGACAGGATTGTACAGAGGTGGGTTGTAGACAGTGAGTCATACAGAAGTTGACCACCTAAAATAAAAGTGAATTTAGATGTTTATTTTTTCCTCATAAACTTGCACTTGTTGCTACCTGAGAGTTCATAGTACTGTCTTTAGGATCTTTAAAGCACTCGTTGAAATGATTCCTACTGAAATAATGAAAATTGTGACTTCTACCTTTTGTTGTGTTAGTGAAATTAAAATGCTTAGAAGGATAAAAGAATCTTTCACTGGTATAGCACAGTGGTTAAGAGTATATACCCTGGATGTTGTCATACCTGACTTCTCTGCCACCAGCCAAAGTCCTCAGCCTTTGTAAAGTTGTATATACCAGCAGGGGGAAAACCTACACCATTAGCTTACATTCAACTCTGTTATTTTCCTGCAAACAAGAATTGTTACAGGTCTATGTCCTACCCCTTATTATCCCAGGAAAATATACTATGAAAACCCTGTTGATTACAGGACACATAGGATAAGGAAGTTCTGTCTTCCTTCCTTCCTTCCTTCCTTCCTTCCTTCCTTCCTTCCCTCTATCTATCTATCTATCTATCTATCTATCTATCTATCTAATCTCTTCTAAATGAACTTGTCATAGGCTGCAGAGGCTTAGATTTGAACATGCTGGCATTTTGAGGCAGACTGGAATAGAGAGGCATATGGATCTGCAGTATAGAAAAAAAAAAAGGAACAACAGGGTTGTGGTTATTAGGGCTGTTTACTACTATTCTGATTCCATTTCCTCTTTGGGCACAAAATGGAAGTCACTTCCTTATTACCTAAATTTGGTTGTGACTATTAACTGGCTTTGGCCAATGGAATGCAAATAGAGGTGGGATATACCATTACTGAGCAGAAGACTTTAAATGAGAGGATGGTTTTCTTCCCTCTGCCATGCTGATTGTGGAAGTTTATATTAAGAGGGAGTGTTCATCAGTCTCAGTTCTCTTCAATAGGAAGAATCTCTCTGCTAACCTAGTACTGACATATAGCATTACAAGAAATAAACCTTCATTATTTTAAGCCACTGAGATTTTGAGGTTATTTATTATTGTAGCATAACCTTGTATGTTTTGATGGACATATGTTGTTTCTAGGAAAGATAAATTCTTAAAGAGAGCGTAGCAATTAGAATTATGCCAGTAACATCCACCTGGATTAAATCAGAAACAGTATGAATCTGAGCAGTTACCAGAGCAGATGCCATTTATGGAGAAAGAGCTAGAAGGCAGGGGTTAGGATGAAAAGTTTTAATGAGAAATGCAAAGGACTTGGTGGGTAGGACAAGCAGAAGACCATGACATACACAGTGGGTGTTAAGAGGAGGAGGTGGTTTCCTCTATGCTTATGTGGAACTTGGATTCTCTATAATGGACTCCAAATATCAAAGAAAAAGTGTAATGGCTTTGCAGTTAGTATCCTAATTGACTAAGGCAGAGGGCTTTCCTAAGCTTGTAATCAGTAGATCACCACTGTGGCCAGCTGGTTAGGGCTAGAGCATACAGGGCCTGAATCACAGAGAAAGCGATTTATAGTAGAGTCTACCTGACAATGTGACAATGTTTTTTCTAAAGAAATATTTTCATTAAGCTAATTTTAGCTCTCTATTTCCCAGATCCAACAATAGTTGTTCAAGTAACCTTCTGAGTTATATTTTCTAAAATTAGCACCACCTTCCTTATCTTTTTGTGAGGAGGCTGAAAGTGGTCATTCCTAATTTTCTGCAAACAGAGACCCCTGAAAATAACATTTTTATATGACTTTTACTACTGTTGGTTAAATATAAAATTGGTTCTTTGGATTAAATTGTCTAAAATTTTGGGGTGCCCGTGTGGCTTAGTCGGTTAAGTGTCTGACTTCAGCTTAGGTCATGATCTCACCATTCCTGAGTTCAAGCCTCACATCGGGCTCTGTGCTGACAGCTCAGAGCTTGGAGCCTGTTTAGGATTCTGTCTGTCTGTCTGTCTGTCTGTCTGTCTCTCTCTGTCCCTTCCCGGCTTGTGCTCTCTCTCTCTCTCAAAAATAAATAAACATTAAATAATTTTTTTAAATAAAAAAATGTCGGGCACCTTTTGGAACGAGCACTGGGTGTTGTATGGAAACCAATGTGACAATAAATTTCATATGTTGAAAAAAAGATACATTTTGTGAAAAAATAAATAAATAAATGTCTAAAATTTCTAGTTCACTACGATTCACTGTATAGTGTTTCCTGAGTAGATCTAAACATTTAAAAAAATCTTACCATGTGAAAAACTATGATGGAATTTTGCAGCTGTTTTCACACTAAACATACTGAACCAAATATATCCCAATTAGAATAATTGTATATGAATGTATCCTTTTCTTAAACAGTATTTATATTTTTTTAGCATTTCACTAAAGTCTTTAGATCTCTATCTTTTCTGGTTGTACATTCAATTGAACATATTAAGACACAGCAGATTTCAAAAAATTATGAAAAATCTGTATGTTTGAAATAGAAATGTTAAAATTGCTATGGTTTTAATTTTCTTGATTCATGAGATGATAATGTGGCAGGGAAAATATCAAAAATGAGATTTGGGTGGTACATTTTATTTTGAACAATTGATTTTTCTTGACTGTGGGATGTGGAAAGAGTATATGGTGTAGACTAGTCATCCTTTTCTCTTAATGTACATTCTCTCCTTTTTATTTGTAAAATTCAACATTGGGCAAGGATTTTAGGTGGATTTTTGTCATTTACCTATAGATAGTAATGCCAGTGGTGTTTGTTCCTTCATTTGTTTGTTTGTTTGTTCATTTGTTTTGGCATCCTCTCTGCCTTCCAAGTGGGGATAGAAGAGAGTTTTGAAGAATTTTGGAAAAGGAATGAATTCTCATGTGACCACCGTGATTGCAATCTAGCTGCCCATGCCCTCTTTGTGTCAGGCATGTAAATATTGGCTCTCATACTAGTTGTACCTTCCATACTGTATGATATGGGTGAGACATTCTATCTTAAGTTTTGTACCCTTTCCCTCTGGACACCCCCAACCCCTGCCATTATTCCTGGACTACCCAGATAATTTAGTTTGGAGATTCCTCAGATATCTGCTACTAAGAAATATCTAAGGAAGAGGAGCTGAGTCAACCCTACTGGTATAGGATATTTATTTCTTTAGAGATATCATGCTGTTCAGAATATGTTATATGGTTCATGGGCTTGTTCACTGGGTCATATGCTTTGAATTTTTTTTTACGTTACTAATTTTTTTCCATTCTTGTTATTATTTGTTCCCTTGTATCTTGAGTTTGTTTTACCATTCTTTTTATTACTTCTTGAGATCAACATTTGGCTTATTAATTATTAATTTTATGCCTTTCTGCATTTCTAATATGTATATTTAAATACATACATTTTCTCTAAATACTGATTTAGCTGGATCTCACATAAGATGCAATTTTCATGATTTTCAGATACATGTTTTTAAATTTCTAATATAAAATATTCTTCATTTTATGGATTATTCAAATTATCATATGCAATAAAAATATAATGTAGACCACAGTATCAACCATATTTGTGGTTTAAAATCTTAACCTTTGAGTCACCAGATTTCTTGGTCCTCTGGTTTACTCAATATATTGTTATAATGCTGCTACCCAGATTCTTGGAAATAGCTTTTGCCTGTTTTTTATCGGCTCCATGTTCTTCTCATGATTTCCTTGATTACTCCAGTACTCTGCTGTTAACCTTTCTGGCTTCAGAATGCTTGATCATGCTACTGCCTAATCCTTACCTCTACTGTGCTGCCAGAACTATTACCCTTGGAAACTCAGCGATTCACAAACATTTGGTGAAGAATGTTTAGATCCTTTTCCTATTTCAGAACAGGAAATATTTCTTAAGAATAACACATAAATTTAATCATGTCACCAAACTTATTAGTTTATTTCTTCTCACACTAATGTTAATTAGTATTGTTTTTGGCCCCTCATAAAGCTTCCTGAGAGCTTCATGCAGTTCAATCTTATAAACTTGGCATTTCACCAGAAAGATATATGTCTGATGAGTAAAAAGGGTTAATCTTCAAAAATACATGAGACATACACACTCAGCTTAGGCCGCATTCAATACTTTATAATAAATATTGGGAAATAATATACTACATTAAGTCAAGCCTACTGGATCTCTTATTTCCAACTAGGATATTTTCATACTAGCTGGTGCTAATGTGACCACAGGGAGTGGTTACTCTGTAGAAACCTTATTCATAACCATTTATGACTTATTTTTCAAAAATGAATGTCATTTGGAGCAGAGAGGTAACTATGTGGGAAGTTAGATTGGCATGAGCTAGATACTATTTTGTCCCAGGGAATTTTTTTTTTAAATGACCTCAAGGAAAGAGATGGTTAAAATTTGAAAAAAAAAATGTTTGGTGCAACGTCTAGTAACTATTATGTTTGAAAACTTTTTTATATACCATAAGCTTTCTCACAGCTTACAGAATAAGAATAGTCAGTATCTTAGCCGGCTGTCACTGTCGAATTTCTTACATATCCATAGAAGATGTAAATCCTTTACCATACTTATGTGAAAACCTACAATGTTAAATCAGGCAACAGGTCTTTTCCCAGCATTTACTGCTGTTTTGACTGCAAAAACTACCTAGGAAGAAAAAAATTTAGTATCAGAATGAGAATGAATTATAGTAAAAAAAAATGTGAGCAGAGAGGGAGAGAGAGGCAGATTTCTTTTGCACTGGGGAAAAAAAAAGTATAAAGTGGTTAGAATCCGGGGAGTTGAGAGTATCCCTTTAAACTGTGGTACTGCAATTGATCTCTGTATGTTTTCTGGTATCCGTCTCTTTGAAAGGAGAATGAGAGCCAAGATCATTGGCTGTACTCTAAAGCTGTCACATCTCAGTACTGAAAAGGTACAGTACAAGTGAATTGCAACAGTCTGTAGCTTTCTTTTCCATATCGTCAAGAGCTTTGAGACTGATGAACCAAATGAATGCTTTATTTAGGGCTGAGATACAGATCCCTCCAATCTGACAGCGTTTCAGCCTCCGGAGTGAGAAAGCAGCAGCAGCAGAAGAAGCAGAAGCAACCGCAGTAGCAACAGCAACAGCAGCAGCCCCTGCTCAAGTCCAGTAGAGGAGACTTGATCACCAATTCATCCTGGAAGTCCACCTGGGGTCGTGCGCTGTCCAGGGTCCTGAAAAATGAACCAAACGGCCAGCGTGTCCCATCACATCAAGTGTCAACCCTCGAAAACTGTCAAGGTAGGAACCCAGGTTTCCTTCTTCCCTCTGTTTCTGCATATGTATCTTCATTCATCTACTGAACACATGAATGTTGGTATGGCAGGGCACTGACAGTGAAGACAGCTAGTTGCTCTGAGTTTAAATGAAAGATTGGATCTAAGTAAAGAGTTTAGTTCTGTTTGTATGTTTGTATAGACCGGAGAGAGTAGTTTTCACTTAACAATTCATTTACCTTGATGACTTTTGCTTTTTTGATTCAGACTCTATCAGTGGTATATTTTAGGAAGAAAGTTTAGTGAGCTTTGAGCTTCCAGAGGAGTTTTTATTCCATGTCCGTTTTCTTGATGAAACTGGTGAAGAATTTGCAAACTGCTGAAAACAGATAATATTAAATTGAATACAAATTTTATAATAACATTTCATTGTCATATGGATTTGGGACTTCTTATCCTTTTCATAGAAAAACATATTCATCATTGTGAGTGTTGAACTGTTGGTTATACTAAAGTCACTATAGTGATGGAGTATGAAAGTCTATAGAGGGAGTATACAAACATATGCTATTATCTAAGCCATCATGTAAGGGAGGTGATTGGGGATGCCTTTTAATACAAGTGCTTGTTTTAAGTTTGAGGCTTATTTGACATGGCTAAAAGAAAAGGACCAAACTTGGAATTTGACTGTTCTGTTTTAGTTTTAAGTAATGTTTATGCTATCCTCTTTGCTGTTATTTTGGTGTTCTTACTTAAAAGGAGACTTCTTAAAAACAGATTTCAAATGAAAGATTTATTTTGTCTGGCAATTTATCTGTGTGGATATTTTGCATCCTGGGAGAAAGTGATGGGCTCCTTTGGGACTCTTTCATGGAAAAAAAACCTGATAACCTGATAGATAATTTTTAGTAACTACAATCTCTAATTCACAAACAGTTGTATGTCTTTTATTGAGATTCCAAAATTCGACATGACTGGCTTTTTGTGCTTATGTTACTTTTGGTTTATATCTCAGGTCTTTGAAAATACTGCATAGACTGTCATTAGACAATATCATTTTCAGCAGTAAGTTTTTTTCTTGTGAACTTACCTACCCTTTGTCAGTCTTTGAGTTATAAATATACCACACACTGAACTGCATTTATATGCAATTATTTTTAAAAGCAACGAAGTCTCCAGGATGTATCAAATGATATATAGTCAGACTCTCAGCATATATAAACATATAAAGTTAACTATAACCATAAAGAACTAAAATTCAGATAATTTTCACCATCTCTAATGGCAAAAGCAGTGCCTTTCTCAGCACTGAATTTTTTGTATGGTGTCCAAGTTTAGAAATAAAATACTATGCTTTAGTATATAAGTTTTCCTCTGCATGTCACATTCCCATATATGTCATTTATGTAAGCATATCATCACTGAACAATGACTAAACAGTACATATATGACACTCCACATTGTGATATATAAACTCTGGTGGGAAATATGTGTTTAGCCTAAAGTGGGATAGAATTATGAACTGACTATCTACCTTTGAGTATGTTTGGAAACCCATAAAATGACCAGCAGCTTTCTGTTTAAGTGTTTGAGGTCACAAGAATCAAGTGTTTTATTTGTCCTTTTATTTATTGGATAAGGACAAATGAATGCTACTTTCTGGACTTAAAATTACTTTCCTTATTGGTCCTCTGGCATTGACTGCCCTCAGACAAACTGTGAAGGCAGAAAAAAAAAACGTTTCTAGTCTAAGGGTTTTGCATCATCTTGCTGATCTTGCAGATGCTCTTTTTTTTTTCATTCTAACTGCAGCCATTGAACTGAAATGAAAGGCATCATAAAAATTGGACAACCCACCACTTAGCAATGTATTACATTAATGGCTTAATGAAGAAATCTTGAATCAAAGCACTGGATGATTTGGTTAATTATACAAGTTAAGTTCTTTTGTGTTGTCCCCACCCCCCATATTGCTCTGGGGAGCAAAAGATGCTTGTGATGTTCATAAAGTATATAAAGTTGCAAGCATTGAACTATTAAGGGAGTAATTACTTGAGTATTTTCCAATTTGCAACAGTAAAAGGGGATGAGTGGAAAAGCTCTCTTACTTCAAATTATGTGCTCAATTATGAAACATTTATGGCTTTTGGAATTTATACTAAAAATGGCTATCTATATTTAGGTAATGCATTAGCCTATGAACACAATGCGGCAACAACCTAAGGAAAAATCCTGAGATGAGAGGTTTTTGGAAAGCTATTAGATACTGGAGCTCAAAAGACATTTTGGATTTTTGGAATATATCTTCTTTTTTTTCGAGCATGATTTTTTTTTTTAGAGTTAATTTTCCCCTCACTCTTAAAGTTACTATCTGAAAACTTTAAGCAAAACTCCCTTATGGAATCTGATTGGCCTGCAGGTAATGATAAGTGACCCACTTTGGGGCTCCAGAAATATCCAGATACTTAATAACTTGTAAATTGCTCCATTTTGGAAATTCTAAAACCTCTAGGGACTCCCCCCACCCCCTCACAGTTCAGAGTAATAATCCTCTAGGGAATTGTTCCCCCTTTTGTCAATGTAGTAAACGCTGACTGTTCCTTCTCTTGACAGTTTAACTACTGCTAAAAAAGAATGCAATGGGAATGAACAAAAATGAATTGCTTTGGCTAAAAATAGCTTTAAGGGCCAAAATGTGTGGGAGGAGAAAGAACAGGTGTGTTTATATGTCGTTTCTCCAGCTGAAGTTTAAAAAGTGATGATATCCGCAGTGAGTCAAATTTAGCGGCTGCTGCCAGTGAAAGCTGTTTGTGGTCAGAGTGGTGGCAGAGCTGAAGAAAGAGGCGTTGGGAGGAGTCATGATGGAATAAAATGGTCAACATTATTCAGGTTGCTTGACATTTGTTTTTGTCATTCTGGCCATTCTCCAGCTCTACCAGTCCCTGACACATTTGTCCTGATGTACTTGAGCAGGTATGTTCCTGTAGTCAAAACTGATAAGAGAACAGAGCAGAGGAAGTCAAATTAAGGTGTCAGATCTCTTTGGACAAAATGTTGAATGCAATGCAGTCATAAAACCCTCTCTCATTTTAGAGCTTGAAAAGCAATAAAGCTTTTCCTGAAATGATTACAAATCTTACCGTCAAGGTAGCAGCACTCTAAAAAAAGAATCTTTGAGATCTGTAATGGAAAGTTTTAGGGACAATCTGGGAATGCTAAATACAGATCTAATCTTGGCTTATTATAAACTTCATTTCTGAAAAATTGTCCCCACTTTAGGCAACAAACTTGGTTTTTTCTTCCCTGTCTTAGCTTCTCTTGGTTAAACTGAAAGCAAATTAAATCTTCCAGTCAAATCTCTGAACTTCGTTTACTTTTTCTTTCAGCAGAATTTCAAATTTAGAGCTTTGCCTTAAAAAAAGTGAGAGTTTTTTTTTCTTTTTTCATATTTTAATAGAAATCATTCACCCATGTATTTCTAAGGGTAGTAGAAGAATGGCCCATCTTTTCTCTGAAGTTAGAAGTTGTGTGTGAATCCTCAGGGTGGGTGAGTCCTCAATCAGGAATCACACCTATTTTATTTTATTATCGAACTCCAAAATATAGTGCACAATATTTCTTTGCTTTTCTCATCTAGTGACTCTTTCATATCAATGTCTTTTCTCTTTTTAAGACAGACATGGCTTATTCTATCACTACCTTCGCACTCAGGTTCCCAGGTTCTCAGATCTGTGTAAATGGATCCCAAAAGCTTCTTTTTTAAAATTTATTATTTATTTATGTATGTAGGTATGTATGTACGTACATACAAATTCCTGGGCAAATAGCTACACATTTTTACAAAGTGTATTTAAAGGTGTATTTAGGATTTTCATTTTCTTCAGAGTAGAACATCTATGAGCAGACAAATACTTTTCATGACAATTTGATTGTCTTTATATTGTAATATTGAAGTGTTAGGCAAATACAGACATTTTCTCTTTACCACCTCTAATCCACAGCTCCATCCAAACCTGTTGTGTGTGAAACAGGAGATAAAATTAGGTAGTAAAAGAGGATGAAAATCTTCTCATATGTACATTTTTAATTAAATCTATGTGCCTGAGGGCATGGTCATTAGAAAATAATTTGTGTCTTTAGCCATTGGTATTTTGGAGTGTGACATTGTGATAAGTTGGCATGGTGAGAATAATTTGGAAATGTACCAATTGACACCACTTTTTACTGATTGGTAATTCCACACTCCAAGTTTAAAGGATGGATACCACATCCATATTTCACATGGCACTTCAGCTGGTGTTGCATTTTGTCTTAAAGAGTATTTCATAATTGCATCCACAAAAATTTAGAAATATAAAGAGTATATATGAGAGAAAATTCCACCTCTTTATGTCATTGCAATATGCAAAATGTACCTCTCAAATATCACTATTACATGAAATTCTAGAAGAGTATAATATGCTTCTATAGTGTATTTTGACTTAGGGATTCTTCTTGGTCTTTATCCTAAGGACTTTAGTCATAAGGAAAAAAACAAAAAGAAACTTTATTACATTATGATCTCAACACAGACTCAGAAGCACTAAAGAAAGAGTTATCATCCGTATTCAGTGAACCCTATGGTTCCATTTGGCAAGGTACAGATTTTTCTTCAGCATTAGGAGAATGGGCCATTCTCTTAAGTGGTGATATTTGAAGCCAAAAAAGTAGACTTACAAAAAATTAGAATGAAAGACATTGTGTGTGAGAAAAATTTTTTCTCCCTCTTCGAAATGGTCTACATCTTTTTAATTATTCGGAAACAACTTCCTCATATGCTTAAGGCAAAAATCACAGCCTTTGATGACCATGAATAGGATCACAAGTTAGAAATTCTGCTAATGACCAATTTATAGTCATTTATAGTTTGCATTTATGCTAAGTATTTAAATTTAAATACTTATTCTATAGTCATTAGAATAATGACTGTAGATCCTACTCTTTAAAGGAAGGATTAAATGTTTTTATATTTTTAGTAGAGTGACAGTGTTATAAAGATGGGCTAGTTTTCTATTTTATTCATTTTTTCTTAATAAAATATAAAGTTTCTTTCTTATTCAACATTTAAAGTGTTTGAATTGGCAACTTTTACTTTGAAGAAGTATTATAATATAACATATTTTTAGTTAAATTTGAACTTTGAGAAAATATTTAGTAGTATTTCATTTGCTTCTTGGAAAAATAGGTGTTAATAATTTCCTAGAAACTCATGTTTTGCTCAGGTAGTAAAGACATTTTTAATGACAAATTTGTGATGACAAATCACTAATTTTCACTGAAAATACATAGTTCAACAAATGTAGCGTGGAATAAGTGAGCTAAGGTAGCGCTTCTCAAAATGTGGTTCCTGGGCCAACAACATCAGCATCCCTTATGAACTTATTAGAAATGCAAATTCCTGGGCCCTACCCAGACCTATTCTACTAGAAATTCTGGGGATAGGAACCAGCAATCTGTTTTTGACAAACCTTCTGGGTGATTTAATGCACATTAAAGTTTCAGAAATCCTGTGCTAAAGAACTACAAAATAAGACAAACTTGTTTTATAGTCCCCCTGTAAGAATTGTCTGTGTTTGAGTATCACAGGTGGAGTCTGAACAATTTCAGAATGATACTTAGGATTATGTAATAATGTGAATTGTATGAGAGTTGAGATCTCTTCAGGTATATATCTCTTTTATCCCTTACAGGGCTTTCTTGATACAAAGCACTTCACACAATAGACTTTGAATATATATATTTGTTGATTATTAAGTGACTGTTAAGGTCTATCATCTCTAAAATGAGCTAAATAAAATTTTAAGACCTTGTTTAATTGGTAACCTAGTGGGAAACCTTGTTCTGTCTTTTAAATTCACAGCACATTTCTTTAAAAAAAAAAAACTGTATTGAGATTTTGTTTGGCTTTCAATGGTTCTGTTATCTGATTTGGTTTGAGGGCATTTGGTAATAAACACCTTTTGGTAACTATGGAGATAGTCACACTAAGCAGAAAGTATGTTAGGCAGTTTTCTCCCTTCTTGCCAGCTTCATCTGAAACTTGGCAAAAGAGTCTTAGACAGGAATATCACCATAACCTTTCTCCTTTCATTTACGAGTGTTCTTTAGCTATTGGATATGTGCCAGGTTGGTAGGATAGCACTGGAAGCAGTATACCACAACTGAAACAAACAGGTTTATCATTTGTAAACCTGACCTCCTCTGGACAGACCCAGCATGGTATTACATTAGCAGAACCAATTTAACTTAGGTGATAAGCCTTGAAATAAAAGAAGTTTACATTCTGAACAACTTTATCTCTTGGAAAATTTTGTAGGACTCAGGTTTTTGTTTGTTTTTTACAGTTAGGATTGGGAAGAAAGATCCATTGCATGCAGTCTTACCTGATATGTACAAATGGAGTGTAGGGCAGATTGGATAGGTTTTCCTTTAGAGGGTCATCCTTAATTTGAATTCTCATTCTCTCTGTATCACAATGGATCATGTAGCCTTGGGGGAAGGCTATTAACCTTGTTCAGGCTTTTCTTCTCACTAGCAGAAGGGCAATAAACTTAAATTATCTACCCAAACAAAAATGCTATGTAAGTGCTTTGTATTATAATTTGTTCTAGTAGCAATTTTTAAGGGATATGACATTTTCATAGAGAACTGTATAGTAAGAATCAATTTTTATGACATAAAAGCTCAGAATTTTATTTGCAATTATTATTAACTATAATGATGATAAAAATTCATTTTGAAGTCACCGGAGAGCTGAAAAGTATCTTCTAATATTGTAGTAACATCTGCAAGATCTCATCATGGATCCGTACCAGGAAGGTAGGGAAAGAAGAATATTGAGTTTAAATGCTATCTAAAGGACTGATTAATTCAATAAAAAGTGCAGCTACTCATCCTGGTGCTTAACTTCAAAAATGGAAGATACCTAGCTGCATGGATTGTACATGTGATTGAGTTGAAGAGAAATATATCATGCTGTGTATATAGCCTTCCTACTATCTCTACACCCATTGTTTCCTTTGCTTGTTCTACGCTTCCACCAAATGGTCCTTTTAATAAACCCTATTTTTACTTCAAATCTCAAACAGAATGTTCCCAGTTCTCTAATTCCCTTAGGCAGTAGTCATGGTCTCAACTAATCACCTATGTTCTCACATAATCTTCTCATTGCCTGCTTCATAACAGTTAGTCTTCTTAGGTATAATTATTTGTTTCCATGTAAGTCTTTCTACTACTTCTCTTCCCTCTACTGCTCTTCAAGGGTCTTTGTCTTTACTTTTGGCAACTTTAGTGCCTAGTGCTATATCCAGGGTATAACAGGTCCTCAATTAAGATTCTTTGAATGAAGGAACAAAGAGGGCTATGAACTCATTTGTCTTCCTAAGAAATGCAGTCTGACTTTTGAGTTCAGAAACATATTAGTCTTCAGTTAGATAAGCTGAACTGAACATTTTACTTTAAAGTATATAGGCAACATTTGGAGAGATGACAAAGGGGCCTCAAGGATTGTCACAATAGATATGCTAATTCTCTTGAGAAAGAGTGGTTTCTGTAAGTCAAAAATAGGTTTCACATTACAAGTATCTTTTACATTAGGGTTGAGGAAAGTCTGTCCAAATAGAGACAATCTTTGCCCCTCTGTTTTGGAACCTGAGTTAGCATAGCAGATACAAGTTGCTGTTGATTTTAATGGATGGGGCCTTGTAGGGGAACTATTAGCTTTGGTCCTGTAGTGAGACTCTTTCTCATCAGAAACCTTAATTTTCAAGATGAATCACTGCTGCTGGGTTTAAAAACACCACTTCTCACAACTCTGGTTTCTAGGATTTTCCCCTAAGAAAAATGGACTCCACTCTATTTTAATGGAAAATAAATAGCATAAAAGTACTTATTGTATTTAGCGTATGGGCCCTTTACTTGAATAATTTTTTTCAGACAATAAAGGAATTAGGGTAGGGAAACTATGCCAGGCAGGTATTCTTGACCAAGGAAGGGCAGCTGTAGTAAAATTGTATAAAGGTATAATGGATAGAAGCTTGGACTTACTTTTTCATTATTTTAGTCATTTCACATTTACTGGAAAAAGACTCAAATAGAACAGCACTGCTTGTTTTTAAGGAGCACAGCCCAGGATGCAAACTAATACCATTATATAAAATGATAAGTGCTAGGAGGGGTAAATATAAGGTTTGAGTGGCATTTACAAAGCCCAAACCAGATACTATATGGGAGTTAAATTAATTCTTTTTTAATTGAGAAGAGGGGAAGAAAATGTTTCAGACACAGACAAACCTGTGCAAAACATGAAGAAACAAGGCACTGTAACTGTTCTGAAAGCATTTATTAGTTGAGTGTGACTATGTTATATAATATAAGTGATCAGGATCAGTGAAGAATGAGGTTTCAAATACATGAAAGGGCCTGGACTTTGTGTTATCTCTGAGAATTTGACTCTACTCTGAAGGAAAAGCTTAAAACCAAATATTTCAAAGACAAGATCTAAATTTGGGACCCAGTTTTCCGACCTTGGGAAGCACTCCTAAGGTTTGTGTCTTTAGGTAGAAAGTGAAAATGGTCACACATTCCTGGTCTATCTTCAGGATGATCCAGGTACTAAGATATTATTAGCCAGACAGGTGTTACTAAAGGTATATCTTAATAAGAACAAAAGGTTTTTTAACACCTTGATTTTATACCACCCACTTTCATGAATGCTAATAATAGCTGGTCTTTAAAGGCTTTAATTTAGTGGTACCTTTTTAACCCAGAAGAATTTTTTTCTGACTAATGACAATCATTGGACTGTACCAAAATATTTCTCTTTAGTATTTGGAGATAACATACAGATAACCATTTTCCTGGCATATTGGTAAGTAATGGTCTTTTGAGCAGTACCAATGCCTCTTTACTGACCTCTGTTAGTGGCATTGGATTTAAGCATAAAATATGCCTGGGAATTTCAGATGCAGAGGTGAGAAAGCTCTTTCCTTCTTAGTCTCCTGATGACATAAGCCATATGTTGTCTGATATAGATAACTTGGGTGTCTTGAAGGATTAGTTCCAATGGTCTCCCTCAATAGTTCAGAGCATTTTTCAGAGGAGACAGAAAATACTAAAGTACACTTGATGTGCAACAGTTCTACAACCATAAAATTTTAAGTGTTTCTTAGAGATACCAGATGAGAAAGCTGAGGATTAAAAAGGGAAAGGAGGGGGGGGAGCCTGGGTGGCTTAGTAGTTTAAGTGCCCAACTCTTGATTTCAGCTCAGATCTTGATCTCAAGGTTGTGACTTCAAGTCCTGCATTGGGATCCACACCAGTGTGAAGCCTTGTTAAACAAAGGAGGGGGAGGAAAGTAGGGGTGCCTGGCAGGCACAGTCAGAAGAGCATTTGAATCTTGATCTCAGGGTTATGGGTTTGTGATCCACTTTGGGTGTAGAGACTAAAAAAAACCCTTTTATTTATTTTTTTAATGTTTGTTTATTTTTGAGAGAGAGAGAAAGAGAGAGAGAGAGAGAGAGAGAGAGAGAAAACGCAAGGTGGGTTGGGGCAGAGAGAAGGGACTGGAGGATCCAAAGCAGGCCTGGACTGACAGCAGTGAGCCCAATGTGTGGCCGGAACTCATGAACTGAGAGATCATGATCTGAGCCAAAGTTGGATGCTCAGCTGACTGAGCCACCCACGAGCCCCAAAATAAATAAACACTAAAAAGGGAAGGTAGGTGAGGTGCATCCTTTTAAAGAAGAACTACCCTGCCCCCTACCACACAAACATCACAAAATAACAGAAAACTCTAAATGAAATGGTTAAAGGAATCAGAAAAAAAAATAAGTTCATAAAAGGAAAAGACCATTTGAGGAGTCTGTTAATTCAGTGCCAAAATAACATGACCTAGGACCCAGGTAATTCGCACCATTCTGCGTTGTCTTTCTCAGACTAGCTTCTGTCATGGTCAGTACGCGGCTGTTACAGTTAGATAATTGGACTGCAGACATGGCAACTGAAAATATTGTGTGGGCAAAGAGAAATTTCTTTCTTGAGTTTTTTTTTAAAGAAAGAATTCCACACAGATTTCTCCTCAACTCTTGTTGCCTAGAATTAAATCTTACACCATTTTTTTTATTCAGTGTACTTGAAGACACACATGCACATGGTTTAGTACAGGAATGAGGAGGGGGTTATCCAAATAAAAATGGGTTCCTTTAGAAACAATGAAGAAGGTTGGATGGTTTGGACAGAAAAGCCAAAAATATGTACCACAGTGATGAGCAAGAAAGATTTTAGAATTTGATGGATATGTAATATATACCATACTGTGAAAGACAGGTGATGCAATGATATAAGCACTGTCTTGACATGATGTAATAAACTCAAATATCATATTGTCTCTGATTGCTTCATAGCAGAGACCTCCTCTGTGACTTTAGAACAAAAGGATGGGAAGAGAGAATCACAATATTATCTTATTCGGGTAGCCTTTTCTCCTTTGACACTAGATGATTCCATGTTCAATCAATTTGCTTTGTATTGTCAAATGTTTGTTTGTTTGTTTGTTTTATATGTCTTTGGGATCTTTTCTCTTTGCAGGTGATGAGTTTGGGATGATGAGGGGAAATTATTATATTCTTCATCCAATAAACAAGGTTGCTCAGGGCCTATCATAGTGACTTCTTCTCTGGTTTCTCTAGGGATTTGGTATTCTGAAGTCCTCAGGAGTATTTATTTAAACACTAAATGCCTCCAAGGTTAACAGGTAACATATATATTATGGTTAGATGCAAATTGGAAGTATGGTAATTGGAGAGGGCATGCCTTACCTAAAGGCATATCAGAACAAGGCTCACTCCCCTTTCCAAAGAAATATCTTGGAGGGGTGTTTTTGAGGAAATGATAGATTATATGGGATCACCAAAAATATTTTCAGGGAGGGTTGGGGCATCTGGTTTGTAACTTCCAGCTGAGTGGTGTTATAAATACCATGGGTTTGTTTATTTATTATTATTATTATTATTATTATTATTATTATTATTATTACTGTTTTATCTGAGAAAGAGAGAGAGAGAGAAAGTGTGGAAAGGGACAGAGGGAGAGAGAGTCTTAAGCAGGCTCCATGCTGAGGTTCCAACCCATGACCTTGGGATGATGACCCGAGCCAAAATCAAGAGTCAATTGACTCTGTCATTCAGGTGCCCCCCAGTCCCATGGATTTAATTACCAAATGCTGAACACCAGCAGACTGTGTGTCTCCCACCCAGACCTCTCCCTTCTCCTCTATTCTTGGATGCTGCTCTGTACTCAGGATTCTCACTTAGATGTCTAATAGAAACCATAAACTTTTTTTATGTTTCCTGTTTTCATGTTTCCATCACTAATAAACCATAAACCATCAAGACTTTTGATTGCTACTGCCTACCCCTTTCTCACATCATGTCAGAACATCTTTTCAGAGACTCAGACTAGAAGTTGGTTTCTGCTAAGATTCACCTTTCTTCTCTTCATCACCTAGTCCATCAGAGAGTTCTGCCTATTTTACCTCCTAAATGTATCTTTAGTCTTGCCACTCTGTCCACCTCCACCACCATCACCAAACTCCTTGCACATTTACCTGAATTATGGCAATGACTTCAGTGGGCTCCTGGCTTCCAGAATACTTTATCACAATTAATTCCCTACTTAATAACCAAGTGGGTATTTAAATTTTTCCTCCAATCACCTTGTACACCTGGTTTAAACTTTAGCATTTCTTTTAGAAAACAACCCCAGAGCCTTCACTTTATCCTGACCACCCTGCATTATCTGGTACCTGTTCTTCCTTCTGACCATATTGTTTCCCATTGTCTGTCCTCCTGCTTCACCTCATGACCATTCTCCAACCAGGCTGGTCCCTTTCTGACTCTGAAACAAGCCAAGTTCTTTGCCAGACGAGAGTCTCTGTGCTTGATATTCCCATTGCCTGGGTACTCTTTTTTCCTGTCATGTCTCATAGCACTTTTTAGTTTCAACCTAGGCCTTTGTGATGAACTTGGCTCAACTAGGTGTGGTCACCTGTATGTCGGTGCTGCAGAGGCTGATAGCCAGCCATGGTAATTACCTTGCTTTATGGGGATAGCACTCCTCTCAAAGTTTCAAGATCTTAAATACATGAGGCTCTCTTCCCTCCCTAGAGGCTTTAATCTTTGTTATATTTCCTATCAGAACCCTGACTGTTCAGGGTTTTATTTTATAAAAGCATTCTGTATTCTAGTTTCTAATTCTTTTCTTGATAATATGTTATTTCAACAAATACTTACTGAATATTCAATAAATGCTAGGTTGCGTGGATGAGGATACCAAAAGGCATAAGACACACAGAGCCATTCTTTAAGAAGCATACAGTCTGGCTTCTTTTCTTTTCTCCCTTTGTCTGGAATGAAGGAGGAAGACATGGAAAACTAAGTCATTGGTGAAAATAGAGTGTAAATGTGCTCTGAGAGATCAATGAAGGTGTACCTAACTCCGATTTGTAGAAAGGAGTGAAATTTGAACTGAGACTTAATGGGCAAGCAAAAGTAATCTTGGTGGAGAATTTGGGGGTAAAGGCCATTCCAGACGATGGAATGCATAAAAGTATCCAGGTAAGAAAGAGCAGCGGCAGCAGCACCACCCCGACCATCATCATCACCATCATCATCACTATCTCTTCATTACCATTGTTAAGTGCCCACATCACAATATGCATATTTCTAGGTATTTTGTGGGATATCTCTAATTTCCACAAAGGCTTATCAGAGAACTAGTTATTATTTTTTAGGTAAGGATATTAACTTGCCCAAGGTCTCAGACTGAAAGAGACAGAGCTCATGCTTAAACCTAGACAACTTGCTATAAAACGTCAAGATGATAGCTAGGATTTCCTGGCTCCTGTTTTCATGTTTCCAGCTGCTCTGAGGAACCGTTCATTGTTGTTACAGGGTCTTTTGCTGTTTTGAGCTTGCAACCCTGTTTTCTCCCACAGGAATGCCCCGTGTCCCTCCTTTTTGCCTTCCTGGTTGATAGTGCTCATCATTTTGGATTCACTTCATAGGAATTTACCTCTTCTCTGAAGCTGTGTCTCTTCATTATTCCCTTCTTTCCAGATCCATTAAGACTCTTTGTCTTGTCCTTTACTGGACCTGCAACACATACTTTCAACATACACACACACACACACACACACACACACACACACACATACATATATCTTTTTATCCTCTTTCTCCACCCTCTTCTATATCCTATCCACTTTCCACTGCACATGCTACCCATAGCTAGACTATAGGCTCCTTGAGGCACAGGCAGTATCTCACTTGTCATTGCAACTTTAGTGTGTAGTGCTGGCATTACTCTGGAATGCATGCTTACAAAGGGCTTGCTGAATAAATGAATAAGTAAGTGAAGGCCATCGATGTGGGGAGTAATATGTTCTTTCTCCAGAATGTATGTGAAAGAAAGCCAGATACGTTCTTATTCCCCCCCCCACAAAGTATTTTCTTCCCTCATTGTGTGCGTGCGTGTGTGTGTGTGTGTGTGTGTGTGTGTGTGTGAGATAGGCAATATGAAAGTTGGGTTTTAAAAATGTAAATATAACTGCAGTTGACTTATTGCTAAATTCTTTCATTAGATTTTAACTGAAAAGGCATTGAAGTAATTTCAAATGTGAAGAGTTGATTATTTTTAAGAATGAAAAATTCACATAAGAAGAAAATATCTGTGCCAGAAATGCTTATACCAACAAATTCATTTATTTATTTATTTTTTTTACCATTTCCCTACTAAGGAAAGAAGTTGAAACTGGCATTTTAAATAGCTGATCTTGGTGAGGCTATCTGCATTTAGTGTCTCTATCTCTCTTTTTTTTTTAATATTTATTTTTGACGTTTATTTATTTTTGGGACAGAGAGAGACAGAGCATGAACGGGGGAGGGGCAGAGAGAGAGGGAGACACAGAATCAGAAACAGGCTCCAGGCTCTGAGCCATCAGCCCAGAGCCCGACGCGGGGCTCGAACTCACGGACCGCGAGATGGTGACCTGGCTGAAGTCGGACACTTAACCGACTGTGCCACCCAGGCGCCCCATTAATATTTATTTTTGAGAGCAAGGCAGAGTATGAGTGGGGGAGAGGGGCAGGGAGAGACACACAGAATCTGAAGCAGGCTCTAGGCTCGAAGCTATCAGCACAGAGCTTGATGTGGGGCTTGAACTCACAAACTGTGAATCATGACCTGAGCTGAAGTCAGATGCTTAACCAACTGAGCCACCCAGGCACCCCTAGTGTCTCTTTTAACATTGTAGACACAATCCTCATTCGACCACAAAATATTAAGGGCCTAAAAGGAGGAGAAACATCTGGGTCTCCTACCCCGTCCTATGTTGACTCCACAGTTGAAGTCCCTTCCATTATACCACAAGGAAAATATTCAACTTAAGGGGACTTCTTTCTAAAATACTCAGGCATTTGATTGTCCTGACATTTGTTGTATGCTGACAGATTTGTCTTTGCAAACTGTCACATTTGCACATGTATTACTAATTGATGGGGCCAGCCTAGAAATATCAGACCAGAAACCCAGGGTTTGGTGAGGCAGGAGAAACAATAGAGTCCACAAAGTACATCTGAAAGGAATACCCAGTGGGACATAACACTATAAGCTAATTTCAAAGGATAGTTTAGGGTCTGATAGATGAAAATTCAGGAGTAAGAACAAGTTCACACAGGTATGGATGAACAGTAATTTTAAATCCATTTGGACTAGTGACTTCTTAATGTTAGAGGCCCAGGCAGAGGAATCTATAGCAATTTGGGACTAGCTAGAGCTAGAGTAAGTATATTTATAGCAACCACAACAGAAGCATGTTTGTGTTCCAAGTATTTGCAAGACCATTTTAGATAGCTTCTTATTGAATGTCAACTACAATCTTGTGAAATGTATATACTTATTATTGATAGGATATGACAAAATGAAGAAGGAAATGTGTGGGGTTGGAATAAGAATAATAGCAGTTTATGAGGAAGTATGCTTACATCATGTAGTTTTGTAAACTGTAATCAGTTTTGAAAAGTCAACTGCCAAAGAATGTGGTTGTGATTATCTGGACAAATACTTCAAACATTTAAAGTACTGGGTTGAATTTTTGCTGGTCAGCAAAATAGGGCAAAGGAGACAGCTTACATTCTAGATACCATTTAAGTGCAATGGGCTAAGAGACCATATAAAGCTGGGACCAAGTGAGGCAAAGACAGCAATACATATCACACCACTGTGTGTGTACTCTATACCTGGTCAGCATGATTATAGAGTCTGAGTTCTGTTATTGATGACACACTAAGAAAGCCCTGGACGAATGTAGACACAGTAGGTAAGTGGAACTCTGCACATACCTAACTAGCTTTATCTTGGAGGAAGATCTGAGAAAGAATTTGAAATGAGTTTATGGAATAGGCCAATAGTAAGATCTAGGAGGGTTGTCTTGGGTAAAGAAATAAAAACTTAATGTTCAGATGATACCACATACAATGTGTCTGTTGTATCTTCCACTGAGACTGTCAGTCAATAAAAATAAATAAAATTCCCTGTATCCATTTGGTCTCACTTGGTATAACCCAGAATTTCTCAGCCTTCATACAGGGACACTTTGGGCCAGATTGTTCTTTGTTATGAGAGCTGTCCTGTGCATTGTAGGTTGTTTAGTACCATCCAAGGCCTCTGTCAGAGACTCTGTGCCCAGTTGTGTCTGGTCTCCAGACATTTCCAAATGTTTTTTGGGAAGAAAAATGGCCCCTAGTTGAGAACCACTGACCTATCTGGTGGTGATTGCTACAGGTGAGTGAAGCCTGGGGCTGGGAATAAATGTGGTTCATTCTTATTTTGTGGCTTTTTTGAATTGAGGGTCACCATGACAGTTTGTCCCTAGGTGTCCCTGATACTGAGGAAGGTTGAACCACTTAATGGCACTCAGAGTATTGAACAATTATCACCTAGGTTTGATAGATGAAGGAATCTAGACAGAGAGCTGGGGGTCTGGCACTAAATCACATGATAGAACTGATACTTGAACCCCAATGGTAACACACAATACTCCATCTCTTTTCTGTACAAATGTTTTTTATCCTTTTATTTTCAGAATTCCAAGCCTTAAGTATTGAAGGAAAGCCAAATAGGTAGGACTTCGGCCCTCCTACATTTCCACTCCATCCCTACTCTTTGGCCAAAGGAGCAACACTATCCCCATCATAAGCTGATAATGGTTACTATTCCTATTAAAATAATAACAGATAAAATCCTCTGCATTATCTGTTTATGCCTCTTTAGACTTGAAGAAAACAGCACCAGGCTTAACTCCGAGAGAAGCTCAACAATATTCCTGTTGGAAATCTGGTTTCAAGCATGAGACAGGCTGACACTGCAGGGGCATTAAGTTTGCTAATGTGCAAGGTAGAGAGTTATAGGAACTGGGACCCAAGAAGGCCATTTCGTTATCCATTCCTGGCCTTTTCTCCAGAAAGAGTCATCTTGCCTCCATATATCACTCTTCCAAGGTACCCTGAGTTGTTCTGCCAGAGCTGTCTTCTGGCAGAACGTTGACAATTTGTACCCCATTCCTGAGAACCTACATTGTCATTCTGGTAGCATCTTGCTTGGCAATCTTCAAATTTATAACTCTTCAATTTTTCATGAAATAGGGATTATCTTGGGGTGGGAGAAACACAGTTTGACCATTCACATCTCCCCTCTCTGCCTGTTATGATAATCTGAAATTTTACATTTTGAGATTGACTTTGTTAAATAAAGAGATTGACTTCCTTAGTTATCATTTTCTTAAAAGCAGATGAACTTAAAATTTTGACATATGTATATTTTGTCAGCCAAAGGCAAGCCATCTATTTCAGGAGGCAATATTGCATACTTGTTAATTGTGTGCTTTGGAATGTGTGCTTTTGAATAAACTTCCTCAGTTCTTATTCCAGGTTGCCACTTTTAGCAATATTATCTCAGACAAGTTTTTAAAAATTTTATGAACCTCATTTCCTCATCTACAGGATGGAGGTGATAATGCTATCCATTAGAGTCATGGGGATTAAATAACATGATACATTTAAAGCAGTTTTAAAAATGCCCAATAAATAATCGCCAGGTCCAATATTATTAGTACTTCATTCTTAAGGGCCATCCTGCATGCATATTTTACATTAAAGAGATCATTGATAAAAATAAATGTAGTATTGGAGATTATCTTGGCAATTTCACAATCATTTCTGTGTTATTGGAAAATGGGGATATAATGAATAGATTAATAAAAATATAACTACAGCAAGGAAAAAGGATGTTAAATGAGTTATACTAAATCATCCTGATAAGAATCAAATTCTTACTGTAATAAGCCAGTAGAGTCCATATATTAGACATTAAAAAGTGTGATATACTGGTCTTTCTATTATAAATCCAGGGCTAAGTGGAATTGTAGGCTTCTAGTGGAATTTCCATCCTCTTTGTTGACTGATATTTTCAGAGGACCAAGGATTTCTCAAAAAGTGAATCTTGCCTTATGCATTAGAAGTCTCAAAAAGAAGTGTTAATGTGGCTGAAAGTTATATCAAATGTTTGCTGTTCCAGACATAGAAAGAGTTTTATAAAAACTTGTATGTAGCACAGTTACCTAAATAAGTGTCTTGTCACCAATATTATATTCTTCATCCTGGGCTTAGAGGGGAATACTATAGTCAAGTTGCTACTACCTTTACTAATTGGGTAAGATTCTAGAAATGTTAAGGAACTTACAGTGTAGAAGCTAAGTAAATGTTTACAGAATTAATGTTGAAGACATTTGGTTCTTAAGGGTTACCATTCTCTATACCAGAAATGGTCTTACTGTTGCTATGACTGGGTTCTGTCAGCCAACTACACATTGTTACACAGCATGTAACATGTATCATTGGGTAATGTAACTAGTGACCTGGTTATTATGCCAGGATTTTGTTCTAGGGACCTAGATTGTTAATACCCATATCACTGATTTTATTACCCATTGACATTTATTACACACTACTGTGTCAGGGGTGAGAACCACTCATTTCTGTGAGTAGATCTTACACGGAACTAGAAAGACTCATATCTTTGTAAAGTCTGCTTGCAGAGACTGGTCAAAAAGTTCTGAGACTTGAGAAATTATAGTCTTTACTTTTACCCGGACTTCCCCTGCCCCCATTTACTAATACATGCAAAGCCAATAGAGTCTGCTTGGGATTGCAAAGGGAATGATCTCTTCCATATTATAACAGGTCTCAAAATAAGCTATATTTTACTCCAAAAGGATAAAAGCAATTTAAATTAAATAGCAATGGATAATCATTTAGTTTATTGTAAGGCATTGCCCTTCTCATTACATTTTCACTTGAAAATCTTTATGTTAATAGTTATTTTCTCATTTTATATGTCACAGTGCAAAAACATACTGTTGCTTTAATGAAATTGTGTCTCTTTCTTCTTTCTCTTCTCTTTCTTTTTGTTTTTCTTGTACTTCTTCCCTTCCCCCTTCCATCTCCCCCTCCCTCCCCCTCCCTTTCCTTCTCCCCCGCCTTACCCCTTCCTCCTCCTTCAGGGTCCTCCTCCTCCTTCTCTTCCTCCTTCTTCTCCTTTTTCTTCTCCTTCTTCTGATTTTGACTTACAGTAAGGAGAATTACATCCTACTGTTATCATGGTTCACCCCTCCCATTCATTCCTGAGAAAACTGCTTGGCTGTCATGGCCTGTGTAGTGACAGGTTATTCTTTGGTGGGCTTAAAGTGCAATGGATAGAGGCCATTCAGTCTCCTGAAATCCTCTTACACATCATCTACCAAGATGTGTTAAACCAAGGAAAATGTCTCTGATTCCTTCCCGCTGAAGATAAGTAGCAATATGATAGGATGATAATAGGGCTGGATATGAAAACGGAGTATCTTATTTTCTGAAAATCATTTCATTGCAATCAAATACGTTTGAAATTATTCTTTTTATTTTTATTTTTTTGTTAATTTTAAGAGTACATGGTTGGACTGAAATTTTTGTTGCTGCTGATTTTTTTGAACTCTTGTTAAAAAATTTTTTTAAATGTGTATTTAATTTTGAGAGAGAGAGCGAGAGCAGGGGAGGGGAAGACAGGGAGGGAGACACAGAATCTGAAGCAGGTTCATGGCTTTGCAATGTCAGCACAGAGTCTGATGGCACCAGCTGAGCCATGAGATCATGACCTGAGCTGAAGTCGGACACTTAACAGACTGAGCCATCCAGGCACCCCCAACCCTTTTGAAAACATACAAACAAAAAGTTCAATGGTAGTCAACCTCAGTCCTTTCTTATATTTTGGGATACTACTGATGTTGTACAGCCTATAGACATTTTGTGTATAATTTAATATTACTTTATATATCTAAATTTAATTAAGCTGTACACTTCCTACCAAAAAAACAAAAAAAAAAAAAAAACAAAAAACAAAACAAAACACCCTCATTACTCTGAACTGCAGTAATTCTGAGCATAATGGTTTAGATGGGCCCATTATAATTGCATAGTTAAAAAGAAAGGTACTGCTGAGCCAATTCAAAGTTTGTACAGGATAACACAGAGTGTACATTTAAACTATTTGTGTAACAAACTTTTTCAAGCTCTTTATTTTATGGAAAATATAAAGCTCTGAGTATTCTTGTCTATTCATTAAAAACTAATTCTCTTTTGGGTAAAACTGTAGGTTTTATGGCTTGGTTTGTGTTACTTTTTGTACATGGAACTAACACTGTTTCATATTTTAGTAGACATCAACCTTTTAATAATTTGGAGTGACTATTCCTTTAATTAATCCAAATTAGAGATTATGTTTCTCCCCCCAAAAAATACATCCTTACATCAATTAAATGAGAGTTTTTATGAAATGTTCCCTAACAGAGAATAAGTAATTGAGATATAATTGTTTGTAGATGAAAAATAACTGCCACTTTTATGGCAAATGTGAGTTTAATGCAGATGATTTCCATGATTATGGTGTGTTTTATGTGGCTTTTTATACCACTGTTTTGGAAGCATTCATAGTACCCGTCGACGCACAAGCATCTTAATGTTTGTTTTAGCATTTGGCAACAAATACAGTCTATAAAATATGTAGTGGTTAATATTAAAAGCTCATGCCAGATTGTAACATAAAGAGTTTATTCAGTGTCTTTAAATGCATCAATTTAAAGCTTCATCTGAATTGGTTCTTAGTTAGCATTTGGGTTTAAGATTTTCAGCAGGTGAGCTCTGGTGAAGTTGGGAGGTATGTTCTCTCCCAGATTGGCACATCCTGTAAATGGAGGACTCTTAACGAACCTGAAGGGCTCCCTCTTTTAGGAGAACCCCTGGCTGCAAGCACCTACAGTGCCCGTAGGGTTTCTGAGTGAGCAGAGCATAAACAATGCTCTATGTGGGAGGGGAGGATGACTAGAAATGCCAGGCTTACTCTTTCCTTCTCCCTTTGGGCCACCAGGAGAGAGCAATTTTCTTTATTATGGTTGCATTTTCTCAAGGTTACCTTTACTTTGGATTTAATTACTTGCCTCCCCCACCCACTCCCTCTCCCATACAGTCCCTCACTGCCAATAATGATTAGGTTCCTTTTCAAAGTTTTTATCATGTTACATTACATGCTTGAAGCAAGTAAATCTAAAATGCTTAAGAAAGACACACAGCGTCTTGCTGACACGGGACCTGTGCATGGGGTGACAAATGGTAGCTTTTTAATTGGGTCAGATACCTGCACTTATAAGCCACTTAGCCTTGGGTAAGTTATTGAAACACTCCAGGACTCAGTTTCATCATCTCTAAATTAGAGGATTAGAAACAGTACCCGGTATATACTGAATATGAGAGAAGATAGCTTTAGCATTTAGATCAAGAATGGAAAGAGGGAAGAAAGAGGGAGAGAGATGGAAGCTGTGCGTCGAAGCTGGAGGAGCTGGTTAGGAGATAATGAGACTTGGACCATCTAAGACACAGGGGTCCTCCTCATGAATGGAAAGGGAGAGGAACTGTGGGATTCATCCAGATGCAGCACAGTTGAGAAATAATGGCAACAGATTGAGCCGATGTCAGAATAAAGGCAGGAACAGAATGATCAAAGCAAATACATGTGGAGCTTTGCTAGAACACAACATTATCATGTACTACAAGGTAATTTTCTTTTTTTAAAAACACATTTATTTTAGAACACTTTCATATTTACAGACAAGTTGCAAAGATAGTACAGAGAGCTCCCTTTATTCAGTTTCCCCCATTGTTAACATTTTACATTTGGTACCTTTATCACAACCACAGAATCAACACTGATATGTTTTATTAACTAAATTCCATACTTCATCCAATTTCATTAGTTTTTTCCCCTAATTTTCTGTTCCAGGATCCCACTAATGATAGCACATGACCAGAATTTAGTCACATGTCTTCTCTGGTCTCTGATGACTTTTCTTGATTTTGATGTCTTTGGCATTTTGAGAAATCTGTTATTTTCTAGAATGTCAAGTTGGGTTTGTCCAATGTCTTTTTCATAGAAGTTGTGGATCTGGGGAAGAAAACCTCAGAAGTGATTTGCTATTCAATTGATATTATACCAAAGGCATATGCTATCAACATGTCTTATTACTGATGATGTTAATTTTGATTACCTGGCAAAGGTAGTGCTTCAGTTTTCTTCATGGTAAAAATGCTCCCCTCCACCTATCCCTTCCAAGGTCTTACTCTTGGCACAAAGTAACTAAGCACAGCCTAGATTTATTTATTTATTATTTTAATGTTTGTTTATTTTTGAGAGACAGACAGAGTGTGAGTGGGAGAGGGACAGAGAGAGAGGGAGACACAGAATCTGAAGCAGGCTTCAGGCTTCGAGCTGTCAGCACAGAGCCCCACACGGGGCTCAAACTCATGAACTGTGAGATCATGACCTGAGCTGAAGTTGGACACTTAACCAACTGAGCTACCTGGGCACCCCAAGCACAGCCTAGATTTAAGAAATGGGTGTTGTGGGGCTCCTGGGTGGCTCGGGTGGCTAAACGTCCAACTCTTGGTTTCAGCTCAGATCATGATCTCATGGCTGGTGAGTTCAAGCCCCACATAGGGCTCTGGGTTGACAGTGTGGAGCGTGCTTGGGATTTTCTCTCCCTCTCTCTGCCCTCCCCCACTCGCTCTGTCTCTGTCTATCTCAAAATAAATAAATAAACTTAAAAAAAAAAAGGACAGGGCAGTTGTGTTCCATCTCTTTGAGGGGGAAATATCCATATAAATTATGTGAATTTCTTCTTTCCAGAGATTTGTCTCTTTTCCTCTGTTTACATATTTATTCAATCATTTATCTCTATTTGTATGCACTCTTGAAGATTTATACATTGGATTGTAATCTAGTAAAACTGATTTTGTGACTCAAATTGTTCTAGTTTTTGACAGTGGGACATCTTTCATGTCAGCTCCTGTGTCCCTTTGACATACTCCTATCATTTTTGCTCCTTTAGCATTTTCTTACTTTGTGACAAGGCAAGGTGCTTCAGGCTTATCTTGTTTATTCCCTGCCCTGGCCCCAGCTTTCCATTTCTCCAAGGAGCCCTGGTTCCTTTTACTGGAGAAGGGTATAAAAAATCAAGATCTAGGTGCCGAGCGTGCTCGTTGTTACTGGGGTGTTTCTGCTGCTAGGCAGATGGAGTTAGGACACACATGCGTATATAGTATATATACTCATATACATTGGTGTGTGTGTGTGTGTGTGTGTGTGTGTGTGTGTGTGTGCGCGCGCACGCGGGTAGTATATACTCATGTGTGTCCTAATTCCTTCTCTGCTTATATGCATCTGTATTTTTTTAATGTTTTTATTTATTTTTGAGACAGAGAGAGACAGAGCATGAGCAAGAGAGGGGCAGAGAGAGAGGGATACACAGAATCTGAAGCAGGCTCCAGGCTCTGAGCTGTCAGCACAGAGCCTGACGCAGGGCTCAGACTCACAGAGTGTGAGATCATGACCTGAGCTGAAGTCGGATGCTTAACTGACTAAGCCACCCAGGCGCCCCTAAGCATCTGTATTAAACTTGAATTTATACTGATGTTTCCAATCCTAATACTATACCGCATAGATTATTGTAGCCTTTTTCCTTGTCCATAATCTTTCACTCCAACATTGAAACACCTGAGTTCTGCACTTGGTCATCCATTTACTTACTTTTTGAGTCCAGGTTTACATGTACAGCAGTTTCAGAATTTTTACCTTGCATGCTTCTGAAAAATGTTCTTGTCAATTAGAAGACGCTACCAATTAAAGTGTAGTATATATATGGTTGCTTTTATCTCTAGTTTTATACTTCCTAGTCATTTCCAAAGTTACTTAAGTCAGTACCTTTTAAACCCATTCTCTTCTGTGAGGTTATATTTTTATAATACTTTTAGACTCTTTTGTCATGATACACATTCCATCTTGGGAACCACACAGAATATTTTCACCACCCTTAAAAATTCCCTGTCACCTAGTCACTGGTCTTCCTCTCCAATGCCTTGCAGTCGCAGATCAGTTTTTATCTATATTTTTGCCTTTTCTAGAACATAGTCTTTTCAGATAGGCTTCTTTTACTTTGTAATATGCACTTAAAATCCATCCATGTTGTGGGATGAGTTACTAGTTCATTCCATTTATTGCTGAATAACATTGACTGTGGATATATCACAGTGTGTTTATCCCTTTACCTTTTGGAGAGCATCTTGGTGATTTTGAATAAAACTGCTATAAACATTCACATGACAGTTCTTAAGTGGACATAAATTGAAATTACTTGGGAAAATTCCTAGGAATGGCTCTGGTAGGACATACAGTAAGTCTATATCTAGCTTTATAAGAAACTGAAAAACTGTCTCCCCAAGTGCCTGTACCATTTTTGGAATTTTGAGTAGCAATTAATGAGAATGCTTTACCAGCAGTACCGCCGGCATTGACACTTTTTTGTTTGTTTGTTTTAGATTTTAGTCATCCTAATATGCATGTAGGCATATCTTGTTTCTTTAATGTGCAATTGCCTGATAAATGATATTGAACATTTTTTTCATATACTTATATGTTATCTGTATATTTTCTTTGGTGAGGTGTCTGTTCAGTTATTTTACCTATTTTTAATTGGGTTGTTTTCTTGGTGAGATTTAATAAATATTTTTATGAATATTTTAGATACAAACCTTTATTAGATATGTTACGGGTAAATATTCCATTCTGTGGCTTGTCTTTTCTTTTTCTTGGCTCCTTCTCAGAGCAAAAGTTTGTTTTCAATTTTATTTTTATTCATAACTATATCCTCTACTAATGGAACTGCTCAAAGTGTTTTTAGAATAAATTACATTAATTTTTGTTATTCTGCATAATTGCCTATTGTATTCAAGAGAACTGCTCTTTATGGAGAGGTACAACTGGTAATCTTAGTGTTTCCCATTTTGCATATAATGACAGCTGTGTCTGTAAGAGCTGCCACACAAGACATCTCTCATCATTGACAAACCAGGGGCTAAGGCGCGGGAATGGAAGAAACCTGTTACATTCCTACAACAAGCATGGACATTGCATTCAGGGACCTTTGTTCAAATTCTACTCTTAACATTTTCTTGTTATGTGAAAGTGAGGAAATTATTTAATTTTTCTGAACTTGGCTTCTCATCTGTAAAATGAGGACAGTATCACTCACCTGTTTTTAGACGCTATTAGATGACTATACATTTGACCCTTAAACAGTATGGGTGTGAAGTTTGTGGGTCTACTTCTACGCGGATTTTCTTACAGTACTGTAAGTGTATTTTTTCTTTCTTATGATTTCCTCAGTAACATTTTCTTTTCCATAGCTCATGGTAAAAAAGCAGTATATAATACTGACAACATGTAAAGTTTGTGTTAGTCTACCATTTGTTTTCAGTAAGCTCTCTGTTCAACAGTAGGCTCTTAGTAGTTAAGTTTTTGAAAGTCAAAAGTTATATACGGATTTTTGACTATGTGGAGGTTGACACCCTTAACCTCAATGTTGCTCAAGGGTCACCTGTATGTTAGTGCAGGACCTGGCGCAGAGCAAGCACTCAGTAAATGGTAGTTCACAATGTTGCTGTCCGGTGTTCCGCATTTTCTTTCAGCCTGTCTTGATTTTCTCTGGTAGAATTCCTTACTCTACTGCTAGCTTTCACCCACCATTTCTATTAGAGTGCAGGGTATGCCACTTTGAGGTGCTTTTCTATTCCATTCTACACTGCAAATGGCTCCCAATGAAGATGATTTCCCTATTCCAGTGCTTCCTAATATCTACATCACAGTTCATGAACAGATCAGTGGAATATTTGTTAAAAAGAAACACAGCTGCAAGCTCTCCTTTCTCTGTCCCTCATTTCCAATTTTTCACCAAACCCTATCAGTTCAATTGTGTAAAGATCTTTCAATCAGGCTACCCTGTGATTTGATAGAAAGACAGTATTATTAAGATATAATTCTCTCAAAATTAATTATAAATTTAATATAATCCCAATTAAAATCGCAGTATGATTTTTTTTTTTGCTCTGACAAATTTGTTCTATAATTTATTTGGAGAAGAACATGTTTGGGATTAGTCAAAAAAATGTATCAAAACATTCCATAAAGCCACAATCACTAAAGCAGTCTGATACTGTCTATATGTATTTTATCAATAGAAAATAATAGCATAATCATGCATTTATATGTGTATGTAGTGTGTGTATGTATGTATGTATGTATGTACGTTGTGTGTTTGTGTATAAAATATGTAAATTTAAGCACATTATAATGGTAGTATATCAAATTATCAAGCAAAGAATGGAGCACATCAAAATTCTGTATTTCATGATAGTTATGAGCATTAGTCCTCGGACCAGATTTCCTGGTTTGAGTTCTGGCTCTATCATTTGCCAACTGTGTTACCTTAGGCAGATCATTTAATATCTTGGGGTATTACTTCAGTTTCCTTTTGTGCTAAATAGGAAAAAAAAAAAACCTAGTACCTATCTCAGAAAGTAATTGTGAGGGTTAAATAAATTAATGTAGGTAAAAGCTTAGAACAGATGTTGGACCTAAGTACTTGTAAATGTGAATTATTATTATTATTATTATTACTATTGAAATAGAGAGTTTAAACAGTTGTTTAACCATTTTGAAGAACAACCCTTTAACTGCCTGATTTAGGGTTCCACATGGATAGGTGCCCATCATCTAATTGTTGACTTTTATGATATAGATACATTTTGACTTTCTAAAATAAATAGATAATCTTAAACTTTCTTACGAAGGTAGTAAGTGGTAAAATATTCTTAAGAGATATCTTTTTAAATTTTATTTATTTTGAGAGACAGAGCGAGAGCAAATGCATGCGCACATGCGCAAGGGAGGAGCAGAGAGAGGGAAAGAATCCCAAGCGGGCTCCCCGCTGCCAGTGCAGAGTCTGATATGGGGTTTGACCTCACAAACCATGAGATCGAGACATGAGCCAAAATCAAGAGTCTGATGCCCAACTGACTGAGCCACCCAGGTGCCCCAAGAGATACCTTTTTAAATACATTATGCACAACAAGGGTTGCAAACTCAGTTACTTAGTGAGGCTGGTGAGTAATTCATGGAAGTAGCTAGGTGAGGAATGTGATGAGATGGACACCCCATAGCCCACATACAACTGCTTTTCAACTCCACCTGATTATTGACAGGCAGAAATGGGAGTGCATATCTTTCAAGAAAATCTGGAAATTTCATGTAAAATTTTCATGCAAATTTTCTGTTTGTAAATATTGATTTGAATTCAAATTTTCAAACATTGTGAGAAACAAACAAACATGAGTCTGCAGGTCATAGTTGGCTCATATTGTTTGTTTGCCATCTGAGACTTAGAATCGTTAGTCTACACCACCCTGTCTGTCTGCCAGCCTGTGTATCCCCAGTGAAGCTCTCACAGAGCTGTCTACATAACAGCTCAATACTTGTTCTTTTGGTGAATCAATTTGATTTTCTTCCTGAGTCTTTCTGATGCCGATCAATACTTTGAATCATTAATAAAACCTCCATTTGTTAGCCATTTATTTTAAATTTAGGGTGCTGTTAGGGCCTCCATACATACTCTGATAGTTACAATACTCCGTCAGGTTTTTTTTTGTCAATTTGTAGATAAAAAATAGAAAGTTAACTTACTTTTGTAAAGTCTAAGACCTGTGGTGATGATGGCTTTGATACCACATTGTTGAGGTCTGCCCTTTTGAGGGAGTTAGAGTTCCAAAGAAGTAATGAGAGGTTCATAGGTCCCCAGGGTGTAACATTGTCTGGGCACCAGCTAACTGAGGGTGCTGACCACATCTTGTTCATCCAGAAAAACTTATCCTAAGGTCATTCTATTGGATGACCTTGTCAAGCTTACCCGCTTAGAATGCAGAAAATACAGGATGAAAGAAGTCTTCCACTTACAAATGGGTAGCTTTCCAAATGTTCATTTGTAAATCAGTTGTTTGGAACTCAGAATTCATTTCCCTGCAGAAACAGTTACAAATGGCAGTTATGTTTCCCCTGAGGCTTGTCCACAAAAGACTATTTAGCCTTAATGTATCTGAAATAGTGTACGTTTGCCATGAGAAATGTGTAGAAAATAGAACTCTTGTAATTCTAGTAATTAAATAAAAGAAAAAAAAAGTGAAATTGAATGAGAACTTTAAAACGTATTCTGAATGCTGATGCAAAGGAAAGGAAAATTCACCCAGAGGAGGATGTAGAATTTGGAAAATAATTTTGTTGGGATTTTAAGGGGGTTTTTAGACACTGTCAGAACACTTGAAAAATTAATGGAAACTTGTCCTTAACTTAACTGATTTCATTTCATGACTTGTGGATTCTCCATGATTACTCTCCCCATGATTAAATGCTGTTTCTAGTCTCCATTTTAGATAAAGATGAAAGATAGGAAGGAAAGTAGAAAAAAGGTAAATGGAGGTGGATTTTTTAGTGATGCAAAAGTTGAGAAAGTTGATTTCTGTGTTTTCATAACCATGACAGAGGTGGAAATAGCTCTAAATGATGAGTAGTGAAAAGGGAGAAACATAATTCTTGATTCCTCATGAAATCTTTCTCTGAAAAATCCTAGAGGCTGTTACTGTCCTTAGCCCATCAGCTCAGGTATCTTGATGATAATCCATGGCAAATGTAGGATTGGTACACAGTTGAGTTCAAGAGTACAAAACACTTTTCAAAGGCACTAAATATTTAGAATTCTGAATATTTATTTAAAAAGGGAGGGCTTGAACATCGAATAAGAATCAATTTAATATTTTACAGCTTAGGTTTTATGTTCCATTTTGTTTAACTTCTAGCCAGGAGAGTGAAAGGCAGAGATTTTCTATATCTTTGAAATGGTCAAATAGTTAAATGGGAAGTTGAATGGGAAGAATGAACCATGTTGTGACACTTCATATTGTGTATTTAAACAGTCACCTGAACAACAATGTAAACAACAGTATAAAGTACGTCAACACAGCACAGGCCCTTCCTGGAAAGCACAGCTTTGCCTAGAAGTCAAGAAGAGAGGAGTGGTCATGGTCTTAGGACAAAAACAAAACAGGGTGAAGAAACTGACCAAACAAATGGCACCAGACAAATGGGCACCATGTAGTGACAAGGGTAGACATGCATGTGGTATTTCCCTTTTTGGTTCTTTCAAGAATCAGATGGAGTTCTTCCCCCCACCCTACAACCCTCCCTGTCAATACATCCTCCTGGGTTAGCTGGCCAGTGTGACTGAATTGCTCTTCGATCACCATTCTGCACTAACAGAAACACATAAACATCAAAAGCATTATTGTGTTCTTGCAACACCTGAAGAGTGTTGTTGACACAGCTTTGTTATGTGAGAATTAAAAAAAAATTTTTTTTTAGCATTTATTTTTGAGAGACAGACAGAGCATAAGCAGGGGAGGGGTAGAGAGAAAGGGAGATACAGAATCTGAAGCAGGCTCCAAGTTCTGAGCTGTCAGCACAGAGTGTGATGGAGGGCTCAAACCCATGAACCAGGAGATCATGACCTGAGACAGAGTTGGACTCTTAACCTACTGAGACACCCAGGCGCCCCTAAGTGGGAATTTTTAACCCAGATGTGAGTAGTTCATCTTTTTGTTGTTCTTAATCATTTGGAGTTGACATTCTGGTTCCCACTGTGATTTGCTATTAAAATTATCATTAATGATAAAAAGAACCAAAAGTTTGTTGCCTTTGAGAGTTCCCATCCACAATCAACTGAAAGATTGTGTTCTTTTTGGCAAGTGAAATTAAAATCCATTTTTTTCACGTCTCATTTAAAGTTACAAATTTAAGTCCCCCTTTAACCTTTTAAGGTAGTTAAAACATATATCTGTTTACATTTTGGTAATTAAAATCAAGTGAATTAAAAACTGGCAAGATTAAGGTTCTTTCCTTTAATTATAGAAGACATTTATATATTCACTTTGCATTTGGGTAATTAAAATCATGTGAATTAAAAATTTGAAAGATTAGGATTTTTATTCCTTTAATAATAGAAAGAATTTCTGTCACATATGAGAAATTTTGTCTTAGTGGTAGTTTTGGTTGAGATATCCAATTATCCTGGTCTAAAGAATTGTAGACTCATCAAGTGGTAGAATTTCTAGAATCTAAGGCATTTACCTCTTGAGTCCATTCTTACTTGTTTCACACTGATCATTATTGTGGGATTGCAAATTATTTAATCATCTTCCTCTAAACAGGCTTAGGTTACCAAAAGAGAAGTCAGTCTCAGATATCATGTCTTGTTTTAGGTGCACTCGTATAAGGATCATCTATGTAGGACAGGTCTAGGAAAGAGCAAGTGGCCTGAGGCAGAATAATCCCCCACCAGCCGATAAGGTGTTTGGTTGATTCTTCTCTAGAATTTCATTTGTTGTAAACAACCAATGTAGACTTATCAGGCATTTAAAACAGTGTTAAATATATAACTTTTATTGTTATCAGGCATGTAAAACAGTTTTAAATATATATCTCTATTGTATGGAATTTCCACATAAAGCTGTTGGGACCTGAGAAATTTCATGATTTACTTGACAAATGCTGGCTGTATATATACTATCTTTTTCTTTCTCTAATTAAATTCTGAGCTCCTTTAACTAAGGGACATGTGTTCTATTTCTCATATTTTTCTTTTCCCACATCTACAGGAGCCAGGATATCTCACTTCCACACACTTAAAATTGGAGTATAAAACGTTGCATACAATTTTCACTTAGTATACACTGCTTTATTTGCTAATTGCTTTACACATGCAAGTTTTATCTTATCATCTAGGTTTTAAGTACCTCATTGTTGGGGGTCTTGTTTTACAGTAATGGTATGACAGTTTGGATCTCTTATTACTGTTTAGCCCATTATAGGGACAGAGAATCTTCTCAAAAAATTGTTGTCAATTAGTCAAATATGGATGAGACTAAGAGAGAAAGGGAAAGGCAAGAGATTTTGGATTAACCTCTATGACCTCTAAAATCCATATCATTATTCCACAGCTAATTATATGTCCTTTTAAACACATAGCATATCACTGACTTGATAAATAATGCTTCCTCAATATTCTTTTTAAGTGATGAGTAATAAAAATATGATGTTGGCAATACAAGCATTCTGTTGTTGCCTCCTTGCCTCCTATAAATTCAAAATGGGAACTAGTTTAAATTTGAGAGATTTGGATCATTATCCTGGTTAAGTCAAGAGATATTTGTTTCCTTTAGGCAGGAGACACTTAAAAGGTGTTAAAGGTTTAAAGCAGAGAAAATCCCAGCATTGCCATGCTATAAGGTGGATTCCTAGACAATCAGCTGAAGCTGGGGGCAAGATTGAGCAACCTATTTCCTCACAGTTTCCACTTCATTTCACACTCATAACCTCTCCATTTTAAAAATTTTCAAGAACCAATAGAAATAAACAGGGATGAAAAATATTCTCCGGAAGATAAATACTATAAATTTTTAAAATTTGAATGTGATAAGGATGGATATAAATGAAAGACTAATATATTCATTAAAAAAGTGTTCCTTTTTTATAGGATGTAACTATATCATTTTATTCTTATCCTTTTAGGCATAAGAATTAGAGATGAATTCTTACCTATTTTGGTATCTTAGGTATCCCCTGTTGTCAGTTTAAATGGTTCTACACACAACTTATGCATTGCCAGACCATGAGAAGAAATAGAGTATATCAGGGTGCCTGGGGTGGCTCAGAGGATTAAGCATTTGACTCCTGATTTCAGCTCAGGTCATGTCTTCACAGTTCTTGAGTTTGAGCTGCACATCAGTAATGCACACTGCAATGGCAGTGTGGGGCATGTTTGGGATTCTCTCTCTCCCTCTCTCTCTTCCCCTCTCCTGCTCATGCTGTCTCTGTCTCTCTCAAAATAAATAAACTTTAAAAAAAGAGAGAAAAAAGCAATGGTCATCTTTCAAGACCAGGAAGGCTAAGAAATTAGAGGATCCAGCAGGTAAAAAACCACTAGAAATCAAGTGATTAGTGGAGATAAGAACTATCAGGAGAACAAGAATCTTGTTAGATAGAATCACAGAGTATCCAATAGTATAGATCAGGATTGGTGAATTCTGAAACTTGCACACCATAAACAATCAGTAGCATCAAAAGAAGCAAAGTCAGATACCTGTTAAAGGTGGTAAAGTGAGATTTCATTCAGTCATAACTGCTGCAACAGAGGAGAGACCTCAGTCTGACCTGAGTTCATCTTCACTGAAAGAAAAGGTAGGATTGTTGAAATTCTGGTTGTTCAGATGAAAGGCACTGAATGGTGTTATGGCGGGGGTGGGGGGTGGGGATTTGGTCCATATGACTAGATCATCTAGGTTTGCTAATTGGCACTAACCCACACAGAGACACATGTATCATATCACTATGACAGAGTTGGTGGTGGAGGTTGGAGCAAAGTACTCACTTAGGCCATAACCCTCCTACAGGGACTGGGAGCAATGGCTATTTCCTTGAATGTTTATATTTAAAAGAGGTGGATCTCAGGTCCTTGAAGAGAGAGTTCTGGGTGGTAGAAGAATTATACCTTAAAGGGACAGAGAAAAGTTTTAGAATTGCAAGATTTCTATAGTCACTGTTCTAAGAGGGGGTTCAGGGGCTGATTGGCCTATTGCCAGGTTTTGGATGCAATAAGCAATAAATTCTCCTGGCAGCATTGTGCTTTTCTGGCAGACATTTTAAGGGGAGCTGGGGTCATCATAGGTACAGGGCTTTAAGTTGTTAGAAGGAAGTGCTAAAGTTGGGTCAAGTCTCTTAGGGAAGGGGTTTTGACAGAGTCATTTCTTTAGGTTAGGGTCAAGACCTAGTTGAAAAGAAGGGCTCAGGGGAGCCTGTGTTGGGTCAAAGATAGAGTATTTGTTGGTATATCTTGGTGAAACCCATCTCAGAGGCAGATTTCTCTGTCATACTTAAAGAGGCTAGGGAAGAGTATGCTTATGCTGGAGTGTTGAGGGATGGGTAAAATAATTGTTGTGAGACTGGACAACCTGTCATCCTATTACTCTTCCCACATTGGATTTAAACTGGTTCTCCACAGGGGCACCTGAGTGGCTCAGTCAGGTAAACATCTGACTCTTGGTTTCAGCTCAGGTCATGATCTCACAGCTCGTGAGTTCAAGCCTCACATCAGGCTCTGTGCTTTCAGCGCAGAGCCTGCCTGAAATTCTCACTGTCCTTCTCTCTCCCTTTCTCTCTGCCCCTTCTCCTCTCTCTCTGCCTCTCAAAATAAAGAAAGTTAAAAAAAGAAAACTGGTTCCCCATCCAATATTCATCCTCATGTTGTTTCAGAAGAGTCCTAGCCAGGAAGAGAAAAAAATGGTTGTCAGATTTTATCTCCCCCAACCTCTAGTCATTTCCTGTCCCTGTAGGGGGCAGAACCTTTGGTATATTGTATTAGCCTTGTGATGTGTTCCACCATTATGGAAGGAAGTAAAGGGAAATGTCAAAACCAACTCACAAAAATAAGTTGGCGCAAAATTATATACGGTCCAGATTTATCACAGTAATACAATGCTCTTAATACTCTTCTGCCTTAAATGATGCCCTCCTGTTACCATAGAAACCACTTTCCCATAATATGCCATTCCAACTCACAGAATGACTCAGCACTCTCCTTTCCACATGTGGGTCAAAAAAGATGAAAGATACTGATGTAGGCAGTCTGGCCAAATTTTTGGGTGGTGTATGTCCTACTAGCTGAGACCCATGTCAATCCATGAACACTTTCTGCCAATTGTACTTATTCTTTTTCTTTCTTTGCCTTTTTTATTCATCTAAGAGTCTTCTGTTCTGAGTCTAAACAGACTTGCCCCAATTGTATAGCCCCAGTTTTCTTCTTTTTATGTGTAGTGGTGAGCAATAAAAACAATATAAGAATATGGATTTAATAAAATAATTGCAGTGTTAGGTGGATAGCAGTCAATGTTATTCTAATTATTTACTTTTCTATGACTAATAAAATTGCAATTATCAATAATAATAGCTGCCCTGGAAAAATGCTTATGTTTGCAAGAAGAACCAATTCCTACTTTTGGATAAACGGCATTAATTTGGAAACTTCATTTAAGCTCATATTATGCTTTTGGGTGCCTGGATGGCTCAGTTGATTTAGTTTCTGACTCTTGAATTTGGCTCAGGTCATGATCTCATAGTTCCTGAGTTTGAGACCTATATCAGGCTCTGTTCTGACAGCGAGGAGCCTGCTTGGGATTCTCTGTCTCCCTCTTTCTCTGCCCCTCCTGGCTTGTGCTTGCTCTCTCTCAAAAGTAAAGAAACATTAAAAAAGAAAAAAAAAGAAACTAATATGATGCTTCAAGATACTTATTTGACCCCAGTTATGGTCATGTCTATTCTGCTGGAGTGGCTTTTCCTTTAATGTTAATGTAAACATTTAATTATTTTAACTAAGGTAAAAAGCTGTCATTTTTACCATAGTAACTTAATGAAATGATTGAACAGATTCACAGATGTAGGTAAAAGTGAATTCATCACAGGCACTCAGAAGGTCTTCAAAAGATATAGGATTGTGGGGCACCTGGGTGATTCAGTTAGTTAAGCATTCACCTTTGTCTCAGGTCATGATCGCATGGTTTGTGAGTTCGAACCCTGTGTCTGACTCTGTGCTGACAGCTCAGAGCCTGGAACCTGCTTCAGATTCTGCGTCTCCCTATCTCTGCCCCTCGCCTGCTTGTGTGCACTCTCTCTCTCTCTCACTCTCTCAAAAGTAAATTAACATTTAAAAAAATTTAAAAGAGGGGCACCTGGGTGGCTCAGTCGGTTGAGCGTCCAACTTCAGCTCAGGTCATGATCTCATGGTCCATGAGTTCGAGCCCTGTGTCAGGCTCTGTGCTGACAGCTCAGAGCCTGGAGCCTGTTTCAGATTCTGTGTCTCCTTCTCTCTCTGACCCTCCCCCATTCATGCTCTGTCTCTCTCTGTCCCAAAAATACATAAACTTAAACAAAATTTTAATTAAAAAAATAATAAATAAAAAATTTTAAAAGATATAGGATTGTTTCTGCCAGAGAAAAATTGTGAACAGATCCAGATATTAAATATTGGAGAATTTGTTAAAATATGATAAATCTGTGCAATGGAGACAATGCAATCTTACCAGTGATGGTAGCTTGGTAACTTTTTTGAAATGGAAAGGTGTCATGGTACATAGTTAAGTGACATAAGCAGTTTTCAAATTAATATGAACATTGAAATTTAGTTAAAATATACATATAATAAGACACATGCAGATGCATAAATACGTGCACATGCACATTCAGATGAATACTCATACATGTATTCATTGGCCTACACAAGATCCTGGCAGAATGATTTGTGATTTTGTGTGCAGTTCGCTATTATATAATTATTTTTCTACTAAAATGCCATGCCGATGGTGTGACCACCAAAAGAAAAAGAACAATGAAGATAAAATTACAATATAATTTCCTTACCCATTATGTCAACAAAACCTTGGGCAGATATGCTGGTCCCTCTTCTCTTTCTGGGTCAGATCATGCCTGTATCCAATCATGACTAAAAGTGTATGAACAAGATCGTGTTGCCACATGCTCACCGTGGTGTCCTTCAGGGAACCCTGCAAACCGAGGGTTCTGAGGAACATAGAATAACTCTTAAGGAGGAACCTCACATTCCAATATTCAGATAGATAGTCAATACTGGCCTCTCTGTCTTGTGGTGAGAACATGCCCTGAGAAAGGAGGAAGGTGAAAGACGATGGGTAAGTACCATGCTTGGTTCTAGGACTGAACTTTGGTGTAGGTGGAAGAGTAGTTTTTAGCTGAGTAGCTCTCCTTTCCACTTACAAGGCATTGTCTAGGCACCCAACTGGGGGACTGATAGCATGGAAAAATTCTTCAAGAGTGGAGGTAGAGGCTGTGCTCCAGAAGGGCCACAAACCCTGAGAGATGAGTCATTTACCCTCTGACCCTTGAAGGTGAGTGGAAACTGTGGTCACCTGGGGGGACCTGGAAGACTTACCATACTCTTACAGGGGCTTCTGTTTTCTGTTGTTTTGGTTTTTGTTGTAGCTGTTTTGGCCCCCAAATACCTGGTCAGCTTTAAGAGTCTTAATTCCATGGAAGGAGAAAGAAGTCCTTAGAACATTCATGTCAGCATTCCTAGGGACACAGGTGGAGCCAGAGTCCCCAGTAGTATGGATGGTGTTTGAACTCAAGCCTCTCTGAGACTTGGATTCTTGATCTTTTCAGTGGTTGGTTTGTCCTGAAGAAACAAGGCTTAAATAAATAATATGGGCAATATAGCACAATTCCACCACAAATATGCCTACTTATTTTTCTGTTTTCCTTATTACACTGTCTGCTTTTTAAGGTATATTTCATCACTGCATCCTCCTGTCTTGGCCCAAAGGTGTTTAATAAATAGTTAATGAATCAATGAGGACAATATGTGATCTGTGATATTTACTTATATCTTAACTTTGTAAATCAGGACTCATATTACTGGTACATGGCAGCGCTATTTATATCCAGTTGTTACTGCTGTTTGTATTTGAAAGCAACATGCTCTATTTTCTTGCAGAGATAGACTCCCGTCTTGGAATTTTCATTTATTTAGCCTCGTTCTTTCTTTCTCTTACTCTTTCTCATTCTGTCTCACCCTCTCACACTCTCTCCCTCCCAACCACCCCAGATTCTGTGTATCAGAATCACCTCGGGTGATTGTTAAAAATGCAGAATTCAGGGCCCCATCATAGTCTGTGGATCTGGGATTTGAGCATCTGCATGTTTTAATGCCACTGCGTCTGATTCTCATGGATGTTAAAGTGTGAGAGCCACTACTAGTTAATCTGTTTAATGATAACTCAGATCACAGTTTCGTATGCTGTCAGTATGAACATGCAAAGTATCGCTTAATTTTTATTGTTGACAACTTTTCCTCTTCTGAGCATTGTAAAATGAAATAGACAAGTGGAGAAGTAAGAGGGACAGAGGTGAAACTGTTTCTTGTAAGGGTAACTTGATAGTGACTATACATTGCAGTTGGAGTGAACTGATTTTGTTCAAAGAAGTTTTCCTGTTCCTCAGAGTGTTGGTTGAGTGTTTTTGCAGGCTTCTTGCACTGTATGGCTTTACAAACCATCAGAGGCATTAGAAGGGCCAGGGGTCTTTCTAAGTATGTGAAGGCTTAAGAACTTTGAATCTCTTGGATGGAAGTAGTTTCGAGTGAGTTGTTTGTTCTTTTGATATAAGACAGTACCACTAACTACTCGTATCTGCTATCTCTGCTTATTGTTTTGAAGCCAGGATTTTCTCAGACTTTTGATGGGCTTTACTCATCAAAGCTTTCATTTCTAATATGTATTTAATAAATCTCTATTCATTTATCAGTCTTAAGTACAGAATACTAAAGAATGGATATCTACAATCACAGATGCTATAAGGCTAAATTATTTTAATTAGTGGAGTATTATTATAAAGAATACTCTGTGATATCACTATCTTCAAGTATAAAGCAAGAGTGAAAGAGTGCATATCGAATAAAAATAGTTTGCAGAACTCATTTTATCCATATCCTCTCTGCTAGAAATATGAATGGCTCTCAGATTTTTCAGCTGGATTGTATATTGGATAACAATGAGGCTGTTCAACCCTAAGGCGTAAAACCAAAAACCAAAAAAACAAAACAAAAATAGATGGTGGCTTTTTTTTTAAAGTACAAAAACTAGAAAACAAACGCTAGAAATGGAATCATTCTAATATGCCAAACTGATTTTTGACGACAGCGCAAAGGGATTTCAGTGGAGGAAAGACAGCATTATCAACAAATGGTGCTGTGGCCACGAGACATGTATAGGCAAAAGGAAATGAACCTCTTCCCAAACCTGTCACCTTTTATGAAAATTAACTCAAAATGGATCATGGACTTAAATATAAAATATATTTAAGAGAAGAAAAAGAAAAAAAAAGAGAAAAACTTCAGGATTAAGGATAAAGAGTTCTTAGATTAGGTACCAAAAATTAGGCTGCATAACAAGGATAAATGATAAACTGGGCTTCATCAAAATTAAAGCACACAAACAAAAACATTCGATGTAAGAAAGACCCTGGTTTAGAAGATAAATAGACAAGTGGTAGACTTAGAAAAAACAAACTTTGCAAGCCACATTTCCAACAAAGGACTGGTATCTAGTTTACTATATGTATACACGTAACACCCCTACCCCCACCATGTCAAAACCATACAAATGGGCAAAAGACAAGAAGAAACATTTCTCCTAGGACTATACATAGAGAGTAAATAAACACACTAGAAAATGTTCAACATCATTAGATTATTAGCTGAATGCAAATTAAAACTTCTATGAAATATCACTATACATCTATCATAAAGACTAAAATAAAAATAGAGCTAACACTAAATGCTGGTAAGGATATGGGGAAACTATATCAGCTATATATTGATGGTGGGAATGTTAAAAAGCACAGCTACTCTGGAAAACACTGGTGATTTCCTTAAAAAAATTAATCAACAACTGTTATATGACTCCCGATTGTACTCTTGGACATTTATTCTAGAAAAATCACAATTTACATTCACACAAAAACCTGTACGTAAATATTTGTAACAGCTTTACTCATTATAACCCCAAACGGGAAATAACACAGATGTTCTTCAGTGGTGGGTGGCTCAACAACTGTGGTATGTCCATACCACAGAACACTATGTGGCAGTCATGTGGAAAGCACATGCAGCAACTGAGATGAATCTCCAGGGAATTAGTAAACTAAGCCAATCCCAAAAAGTTACATACTGTATGATTCTATTTACATAACATTTTTTAAATGACAAAATTATGGAAATAGAGAACAGATGCATGCTTGGTACAAGTTAGGGGGGACAAAAGGAGGGGGCTGTGGTGATAAATGGGTAAATCAAAGTGTTGATGTGGCAATGGATGTAGTTTGTATTCTGTATTCTATGTGAATGTGAGGTCCCACAGATGGGAGGACATTGTACAGAGCAAAATACACAAACACACACACACACACACACACACACACACACACACACACACACAGCACCAGTAAAACTGGGGATTAGTGGATTCTAACAGTATCAGTATACTAGTTATAATACTGTGCTGTAGTTTTGCAAGATGTTACAATGTGAAGGGGCACGGGATCTTTCCGTACTGTTTCTTACAAATACATGGGAATATTCAATTATTTCAAAATAAGAAGTTTAATTAAATGTAGTATCACTATAAATGTGTAGTTTATATGTCTTTAAGTAAACATACGTCTTTTTTTTCTGTTGGTTGCATAGCTAAAAAGTATCTTTAAAGGAAGATACTTTTTAATTGCTGAGTTATGGAATGTATATATTCAACTTCAGTGGATAGTGCCAAGCAGTTTTGCAAAGCAACTCTGCCAAATCACATTCAAAGGCTAGCGAGTGTTTGACACATGAGAAAGGAACAGTCTTAGATAAACAACTGCTTGGAACTGGCTTTCTATATATTTCTTACCCTTCTTCTTCCTTTCCATTGGCCAATTTTAATTTTATCAAGAGGCTGGCTAATTTCCTGCTGTCCCTTACTTCTACCCTCAAGGATGATTTGCATCCTCTTTTAATCCTCCACACTCCTCTGTGACATAATAAATAATAAATTGAAGAATAGGGGTGCCTGGGTGGCTCAGTCCCTTGAGATCCCCCTTCAGCTCAGGTTATGATCTCACAGGGTTCTTGAGTTCGGCCCCGCATTGGCCTCTGTGCTGATGGCTGGAGCCTGGAGCCTGCTTCCAGTTCTGTCTCTCTGTCTCTCTGTCTCTCTGTCTCTCTATCTCTCTGTCTCTCTATCTGCTCCTCCCCCACTTACATTTCTATGTCTGCCGCTCTGAAAAATGAATAAACATTAAAAAAATGTTTTTAATTAAAAAAAAATAAATAAATTGAAGTGCAAGCCAGTGTCTTAAGCCTGGGGCCCCCAAACTATAGCCTGCAGGCCAGATTTGGCCAGCTTGGGCTTGTTGTTATAAATCCAACTTTGTGGAAACATAGCCACACCCATTTGTTTACATATTGTCAGTTATGACAATTTTTACACTGCAGTGACAGAGCTGAGAGTGCTGGAGGAAACCTTAGGGCTAGTAAAGTCAAAAATATCTACTATTTGACCCTTTACGGGAAAAGTTTATCTCCCCCTTTTTCTCTCATTTTTTTTTAATTATTTATTGATTTTGATTGAGACAGAGATAGCACAAGTGGGGGAGGGGCAGAGAGAGAGGGAGACAGAGAATCCCAAGCAGGCTCAGTGCTGCCAACATAGAGCCAGACATGAGGCTTAAACTCATGAAACCATGAGATCATGACCCGAGGGGAAACCAAGAGTCAGATGCTTCACTGACCCATGCTCCCCCCTTTCTTAAAGCATTGCAAAACTCTATCATGTAATATATAACTAGAATTTCATAGTAAACACAGGTTTTTTTTTTAAATACTCTTATGATTTAGATATGATGCCCTTTGATAGAGCAAAGCCAAATGGTAGAATAGTTGTAGCATGCCTTATCAAATAAACTTATTAGCAAATTGCTAACATACCTAACTTTTTAGAACCACACTCAAGGTCTATCTGAGGCAGTATTTCTCTGCTGAATACTCAGGCAGTGGCAGTATGCAGCATGGATAACTTATGCTTTAGGAGGAAACTGATGAAAAATACATGGAACCAAATGGTACACCTTGAGTAATTGTTGAAATCCATTGCAGCTACTGTGCACAATTGGTAAACAAATGCTGATGACTAGAACAATATTGGTTTAACGCGCATGCAGCGTGCGCAGTGGGAATCATATGTTATGGAAAATTACAAGTATCTCTTTTTCTTGCTGGGATCTAAACACAAATATGCTTCTTAATTCAATTTGTTTAAATTTTTTGTTTCTTTAAAGGAAGATACTTTTTAAAAATTGGTCTTTCCATATAGGTCTTTCACTATAATCTTTGGATTTTTTTAATTTAATTTTTAATTTTTTTTAATTTACATCCAAATTAGCATATAGTGCAACAATGATTTCAGGAGTGGATTCGTTAGTGCCCCTTACACATTTAGCCCACCCCCCCCCCCCCGTTCAGTAACCCTCTGTTTGTTCTCCGTGTTTATGAGTCTTTTCTGTTTTGTCCCCCTCCCTGTTTTTATATTATTTTGTTCCCCTTACCTTATGTTCATCTGTTCTATTTCTTAAAGTCCTCATATGAGTGAAGTCATAGGATATTTGTCTTTCTCTGACTGACTAATTTCACCTAGCATAATACCCTCCAGTTCCATCCACGTGGTTGCAAATGGCAAGATTTCATTCTTTTTGATTGCTGAGTAATACTCCATTGTGTGTGTGTGTGTGTGTGTGTGTGTGTGTGTGTGTGTGTGTGTGTATACCACATCTCTATCCATTCATCCACCGGTGGACATTTGGGCTCTTTCCATACTTTGGGTATTGTTGATAATGCTGCTATAAACATGGGGGTGCATGTGTCTCTTTGAAACAGCACACCTGTATCCTGTGGATAAATGCCTAGTAGTGCAATTGCTAGGTTGTAGGGTAGTTCTATCTTTAGTTTTTTTGAGGAACCCCCATACTGTTTTTCAGAGTGGCTGCACCAGCTTGCATTCCCACATAATCTATGGATTTAATTGAATCTATTTTTACCTGCTTAGGAAAGTATGGTAGAGATAGGTTCTTATGATTTATAAGCTCTGTTAATTCCATTTTTAGTAGAAATAAAAACTTACTAAATAAAAATTTAGTAGAAAGCCAAACATATCAGTTACCAATTTCTGAGTAACTACCTAAAAATCCTCTTGGCTTAAAACAATGATCATGTATTGCTTTGCAAGAATTAGAGACACTTGAGCACTTCTGCTAATCTGGGCCAGGATGGGCACCTCTTCGTTGGGTGCATTTGCTTCTGTAGTCATATCTAAACAGATTGGTAGATTGGTGGGTGGACTGAAGGTAAAAGTATGCCAAGAAAGGAGTGCAAAACAGCCTAAGGTGATATTAATCATCTATTTCTTTTTTGTAGGAGTCTTGTGTGTTAATATTTTCCTTGGCGTGTAATGAGAGCCTCCAATAGATTCCAGCTCTATTTTGTAAGAAATTGCCTATTGTTCAATTCTTTTTTTTTTTTTTTTTACTTCAAATAATTACTAGTAAGTGTCTTTGACTTTGGTTTGAAGATCTGGGAAGAGATACCTCCTGCTCAGTAAACTGAAACCTGGATCTCATAACTTTGGCCATTGGATTCCCGCCTGAGTGCAGCAAAACCCCACAACACTGTATCTGTGGCCACATAAGGTTTATTCTTTCAAGTCAGTCTGGCAACCTGGCAAGTGAAAACAAATTAATCCAACACATTATTATGCTTATGAATCAATGTAACAATTTATTATACTAGATTTTTTTTCATTTTTTCCAATAGTTCCTTAGTAATCATACCCAAGATTGAGGTAAATAATTTAAGTGATGTATTCATGAAATGGATCAAATATTTTCTTGTCACTAGAGCTTGTCTAAACCCAAAACTCTTTAACTAGATGATGGTGAGACACTTTGATAGGACAGGCATGGGCTTACTTGTTTTTTTTTCTCAATCATTCTTCAGAGTGGTTGGATTTGGTGGGAGAACAGAAGATAAAGTGGAGATAAGTTGGTGTGAAAAAGAGAAATGTCAGTGCACCTCTGTTCAAGTATGTATTCTTCTGCCACTTGGACACACTTGAAGAAATTCAGTAACCCAGTGTTCAGCTACCACTTTGAAAAGAGTACCACGAAGCCTTTATCAATAACAAAGTTATTGAGCTTCTTCTTTTCCCCCAAAAGAACAAGATGCTAACCAGTAACCATATTAAGCCCTAAGGTGCTTCTCAGACAATAGGCAGCCTCTGACGGAGCAGAAGAAAACGGTCCGCACTCCAAGTATTCACAGCCCATCAATAACCAGAGGATCTTGCTGTAAGCAAGTACTTTAAAAAGACAAAGAAGAAATGGTGACTGAAAACATTACAGGATTTTGGTCATGAAAAAGGGGATACTCCACTTGGGAGGAAACTTAGATTTGATTAGAAGCCATCATGGCTGTATGTAGAAGCTGGTTCTTCTTTCAGGACTTATAAACCTGTTCAGGGCAAGAAAAGTTCTTCCTCTAGCCAGCTGGATTTAGAATTAAATTTACACGAGATAGGTAAACAGTGGGAAAAAACTGAAAGTTTTATTATGTGCACACAGAGGCCTAATAATGAAATTGAGACCTAAAGAAATGACCAAGGGAAGCAGATTTTATACTCTTGAGACAGAGACAATAAATCTGTGAAGAATTGAGAGGACAAAGAAAGCTCTGAGAGCTTCAACTAATATTGAACCAGTATCAACTAGAAATTCTGAAGAAAATTTGGGTTGGGGCAGTAAGTTAGAAAAAAAAAAGTAACAAACAGCCTTTTCACCCCTGAATTTCCCATCTTTGGTAATGAGGATGTCTCTTTACCTCCTGGTACAGGGAGGGTACCATTCACATGAGAGATTTATTTCCTGCTCAGGGGGACAGAGGAAGAACTGAATACTCTTCTTGGACAAGCTGTCTCTTAAGTTACTTTAATTTAAAATAATTAATATGCCTAAATGGCACATTTGGAGGTGGCCTGCCCTTGGTCCCTTACCCAAAAAATCTAAGTATCTGCTTCTGTGAAGTAAACACACCTATATTTCTATGTTGCAAAATTATCTGGAGCCAAGTAGCAGCATTTTCATTTTGTCTCACTCTTCACCAGCTTTCTTGGCCTGGGGTCATTGATTTGCTTTAGCTGCCTAGGCCCTGGAGACTTTGGATCTGAGTGGTTTGTATCAATCTGTTAGACTGGACATTCTTTCCATTCCTTTTGACCAAGGCTAGTAGCATGAGGGTCATAGTGTTGCAGAAATCCAGAGAATGACTTCAAAATCAAATACCATAGATTCTAATCATGCCATGGAGAGGCTGTGGGCCTTCCCAGTATCCCACTCCAGTTCGGAACTCAGGTATAACTTGGGATGTTCCCAACTACTTGGACTTTCCTGGGATCTCTCAACTCACAGTGCTCTTTCAGTGAGATTTATATCACCTTGCCTTTAGAATCATGAAATCCAAATGAATGTGAACACAGGGAGAACTTTGAGCTGGAGAGTTTGAGGACTCTCCTGACATGACCAAGTTCTGAATGGAAGAACCATCTAGTTCAGTAATAAGCTTTATTGCTCATTAACCACTTCCTGTTGTTTGGTTATTTTTATTTTTAAGTTCTTTAATGAGGGGAAGTAAAAATCCATTCTTTCTTTTACCTGACACAGAGTTTGGTCTACAGCTAGTAACATGGGAGTCGGTATGTGGTCATAGGTCTGGCAGCGGCCTTGTCATGTACGAGTTTGTTAGAAATAGACACTCTTGTTCTACCCCAGGTCTCCTGAATCATTAGCTGTATTTTAACAAGAGCCCTCTGTCATTCATATAGCGCTCATTAGTACGAGTAAGGTACATTTATACAATCAGAGAACACTCAAATATGTAACATAATATAGGAAGACCACAGAAAAACATAGCCAACGATTTAGGTGCCTTCCATATAGGAGTTTAATGGAGTCCCTTCCTGGTTTCAACACAGAGTCCTATGTAATTTTTTCTCCTTATTTATTGGGCTTCTCCTAAGATTTTTTTTTAAAGAGAGATTTTCAAAGATTTAAACAACAAAAACAAAACAAAACTAGTGACTGCTTTTGTAGCACAAACTGAGGAGAGGAAATAGAGGAATAAGGGGTGGGGTTGCTAGACAAAGCTCTATAGAGTAGGTTGGAAAATTGAATTGCTTGGTGGTGTTGGGAAGTGCAGGCTGACCACAGTGACTAATTAGAATTATAACTTGAATTTTAAGCAGCTTGCATTATTGTGGTGGTTGTTACATCTTTCTTTTCTGGACTGTCCAGGCTCCTCTCCTCCTCCTCCTCTTCTTCAGCTTTATCCGCAATTTTCTCCTTTTCTTCTCTCTCTTTTGTGTACACGTGTGTTGTCTATTTCTCAAATGCACTCCAAAAATCCTGCATGCCTGACTGATGAGTTGATTCTGATAATCCAAGATTATCTGGATTTCCAGCAAAGGAAAGAATGAACACTTCAGAATCAGAGGTGGAAAACATCCCTGAGATGAGAATTAAATGCCACCTTGTACTAGAAGAAAGGTTGGGCCTAGGGTCCATCCTGTCCACTCTATCCTCCTCAGGTACTCAAGTTGATAAGTTGCTTATACTCTCTGATACAATTTGAGAGAACATTGAAGTGCCCGGAGGATTCACCAAGGTCACATTTAATCACCAAGTGAGGCATAGAAGCAACGGGATGTTGATACTAATCTGTTGGTTATAATCCATGCTAAAGAATTATGGAAACCCAGGCGATAGTGCTACCATCCCAAGTAGATTAGAATGGCTAGACCAGGGTCTCCAAAGGTACATTTCTTTTTTTGTGCGTGACGTTGATAGAGTGTACCCTCGTACATGACATTACATGTTTTTCCTAACATTTGAGGACATCCACATGGGGCTCATTGAAAAAAAAATTACATTTTCTTCCTTGTGAATTATAAAAAAAATAAAAAGTTTTAGGTATGCTATTAAATGTCAAATTAGCATAAACATCTAAATAAAATGCATTGAACATTTTAATAGGCATCCTTCCAGGAATATAATGTTTTAATTCAGGTGCTTATCTTTGAAATAGCTACGAGTGCTTTTTGAGGAAGACAGTTAAATGAGGATTTCTTCTAATTCTTTATCATCACAAGTAGGTAGTATCAGATATCAGGAGTGTATGTATTACTTTTTTCTCCCATTTGTCTACAACACTTTTCTTGCCAACAACCAAAATTTAGTTTCCTTAAATTAGCTACCAAGGAGTTGTAACTATCTAACTTGAATGATTTTGATTTGTGTTTCTCTTTCAAGAGAAAATATAATGTTTAAAATACTTGGTAATGCATGCATGTGGATTACCTATCAATATTTTCAAATCAAGTATTTTAGAATAATAATAATGAAGCATTTCCTCAAACACATGCAGAAACTGTTCTATTAGTAGTAATAATTTTCCTTCAGTATTCCAACAAAATACTGATTAAACATTATTAGTGAACCATTTTAACTCGCTTTTTCTAAGTTGAATTGTCTTTTGAATCTGTAAGTTTTCACAGTAAATAATATAATTTTAAATCTGCTTTGTATTTTTGGCTAAGTTCATCCCAGTGCTCAAAAAATGTAAGAGAAGTAAATCATGTCCCTCCACTTCCCCAGTTTTATTGAGGTATGATTGACAAGTAAACATTGTGTATATTTAGGTTATACAATGTAATTTTTAGAGGTCTACAATGTTATGAAGTAATTACCACAATCAAGTTAAAAAACTCATCTACCAACTCTGTGTGTGTGTGGTGAGAATGCTTAAGATCTACTTTCTTAGAAACTTGCAAGTATATAGTACACTATTATTAACTATAATCTCTATACTGTAACATTAGATAATCCAGAAGTGATTCATCTTATAACAGAAATGTTGTGCGCTTTGACCAACATTGTTCCATCCCCACTCCCCTCTCCTTTACCCCCCAACCCCTAGCAACCACCATTTTTACTTTCTGGTTCTAGGAGTTTAACTTTTTTAGATCCCACATATAAATGAGATCATAAATGGAGCTTCTGGGTGCCTCGTTTGGTTAAGTTTCTGACTTTTGATTTTGGCTCAGGTTGTCATCTCATGGTTTGCTTTCAGCACAGAGTCTGCTTGGGATTCTCTCTCCTTCTCCTTCTCTCCTCTCCTAACTTCTGTCTGCCAAGGTAAATAAATAAGCTTTAAAAAATAAAAAAAATGAGATCATACAATATTTGTCTTTCTGTCTGGTTTATTTCACTTAACATAATGTGCTGCAGGTTCATCCATGGTCACAACAGCAAGATCTTCTTTTTTATGGCTGAATAATACTCCATTATTTTTTCATCCATTCATCCATCAGCAGATACTTAGGCTGTTTCCATATTTTGGCTACTGTAAATTACGCTGCCACGAACAGAGAAGTGCACAAATCTTTTTGAGGTTTTTGAGGTACTCTTTGATTTCCTCTAGATATATACCCAGAAATGGGATTGCTGAATAATATGGTAGTTCTAGTATTACTTTTTGATTAAGTTTTTGAAACCATACTTTGAAAGTTCTTTGAATTTGGTGATAATGGTGTGTGCTCTTATAATTTCTTCAGCTCCAGCTACTACTTTTGTAAAAAAAATCTCATAGAAAACCTTCGTCTCATAGTTTGCCCTTGCACACAGTTAAAGTTTATATATTTTCCCATTTTGTAGCTGGCTGCCAGTGCAGAATTATTAACTATAGTCACCATGCTTCGTGCAGTACATTAGATCTCTCCAACTCATTCATCTTGTAACGGAAAGTTTGTACCCTTTGACTGACATGTTGCCGTTTCTCCCCCACCCCCAGCAACAACCATTTGTTTGTGGTGATTTGTTTAATAACTTTCCATGCAAATGAGTCATAAATTTTGAAGAAGGAAAGTATTAGGCACACAAATAGAAATTTGAGAAAACCGTCATGTTGCCTAATTGTTCATGTCAGCTTCTTTTGTGGTGAATTCGTTGTTTGTCTTATAAATCTGATGACTTCAGCTTTAATCAAAAACATACCAATTATGGTGGGAAAATAAATGTCAAGTAAAAATTAAATCCATTTAAGTACAAAGTTCTCCAGAGAAATGGTGATGATTATAGCTTCAGAAAATTGATTTTCTGGTTATTAGACTATTAAGTTTCATTTAATTTAATAGCAAAAAATTTTAAACTTTATAAAATGTGATTTTTAAGTGGTAAAGGCCTATAAACAAATTATGTTCAATTATTTTTATCAGAAATAAAACTTTGTATAAACAGTAATTACTACCAAATTCCCTTAAACAGACTTTGACTAATCTTAAACATCAAAAGCTAATAAAATGTAAATAAATCAAGAGATAAAAATCTAGAGAATTAATATTAGTTTTATTTTGTTTTTTAACTTTATTTATTTTGAGAGAGAGAGAAAGAGAGCGAGTGCACAAGCAGGAGGAGGGGCAGAGTGAGGGAGAGAGAGAATCCCCATCCCCAAGGAGGCTCTGCATTGTCATCATGGAGCCCAGTGCAGGGCCGGAACTCACACACATCGAGATCATGACCTGAGCTGAAACTAAGAGTCAGACAGACACTTAACCAACTGAGCCACCCAGGTGCCTCAACATTAGTTTTCTTTAAATATCAATATCTAATAAGAAAAATAATAATCATATGTAACTTCTAGATTAGTAGATAAATCATGAAAATAACTTTCAAGGCAAAGAACAGGAAATGTTTTGCGTGCACTGGCAAACTGAAAAGCTTTATTTTTAAAAATTTTCTTTTTGAGAGTAAGAAAGACAGAGCACAAGTCGGGGAGGGGCAGAGAGAGAGGGAGACACAGAATCTGAAGCAGACTTTCAACACAGAGCCAGACTCGGGGCTCGAACTCACAAACCACGAGAACATGACCTGAACTGAAGTCGGATGCTCAACTGACTGAGCCACCCAGGTGCCCCAGAAAAGCTTTGTTCTTGAGAAATGAATCACAAATTGGGGTGATTCAATAGGAAGACGCTGTACATATTATCCCCATCAAGTCTTCATTTGCTCACGTAGTAATTGCTGACTTAACAAAGTTATGTACAAATAGTGTTCAGACATAATTCCATGCATCCTAATTTTGAAATGGTTAAAAAAGTGGCTTTAAATGTTAAATGTTTTACAAATTTTACCATCACCTTACATATTTAGCCATCAGTACGTCACACTTGACCTGTATCTCATTTGTTGACTTGGCTTAGTGACTTTGGTTTATGGTCAAGAGACTGAGCAAGGTGTGGAATCACCTCGATTTTAGGCTAGGCTCTACCCCTTGATATATGAGCTTGGGTAAGTTATTCTGTGCCTCAGATTCCTCATCTATAAAATGGCGATAGTGGCAATGCCTACTATATTTTAGATTGACATGAAGAGTAAGTGAGTTAACACCTCTATTTCATTTCTGACCAATGCCCAACACATAGTAAGTACTAAATTAATGTTACTCACTTTTACTATTACTACCAGAAGGAATAGTAGTACATAAAAAAGAGGCCCTGATCAAATGATAAGTCTCGAATTAGGGTGAATTAAGTGGCTTTTTAAATTACAGAATGCTAGTAGTCATTAATATGCATTGTGAATGTCTAAGGGAGAGGGTGCATGACGTAAAGTGTTTCCGAAGTTTATATAGCCATAGGATGCTAATTTTGGTCCAAGGACGTCATGTGGACACTGATTTGCAGAATATAGTTTAGAAACACTAGCCTCTTGACATTCCCAGGACTAAACCGGACTCTGCACATCCTTTTAATGAAAAAGTCTTTTCTGAGGTTCAGTGTCAGCTCTGGCCTATGTCCTTTATGTCTGGAGTCGTATCTTCATGTTCGTTGTCAAGGCTGATTTAGCAGATGGTAAAACATGGTAGAAATATAATAAGCGCTTATTGATCATGCTAACTAATTTTACACCATCTAACACATTAACTCAGTCCCAGATTTTTCTTGGTTCTCTCAAGACCTCTGCCAGAAAGAACATTTGGAGCATTTGTTCCTCAGACACCCTTTGGATTACATGTGAATATTTCCATCCTATTTGAATCTGTTTTCAAAATAAAGCGTGATCAGAAGCTGCTTTAAATGTTTGACCGGAGTCCAAATCCGCTCGGAAGGCTTTGTGAAATGTCATTCAAGTCCAAATCCCTCATGTATTTATAATGTTTCTGTTGTATCTTTCTTTCCTGCATCTTTATTTTTTAGATATCCATCCATTCTTTTCTTTAGGAAGGAGTACAACCAATATTAAACACAGAGACAGTCTTCCTCAGGGGCTGCCAATAGATGCATACCCTGTGGGCCAAGTTCTGCTGTGTCTAACAGCCATGGCCCATGAGGCAAATGACAGAAGCTTCCCAATCATTTCCAGATGAGCAGGAAGGGCTACATTTGCTATAGCTAGAGTCCTGGCATCCAACCCTTGTGATTCTTAATTAAAAAAGTATCAATTACACTCAATGGGGAACCAATACTTTTTTCACAAATATTGTCAATACTGCCATCAACTCCCAGGAGGGGTATTAGCACAGCCCCCCTATTTTGAACCTTGATCCCATTATGACAGTACTCAAGGATATTACATTTTAGTTTTTCACTTAACCATTGGTCTGATTAGAGAATTGTCTTTCATCCCCTACCATGACTTTGAGAATAGGGTATCTGAATTTGGGCACACATGAGGTTGCTTGGAAGCTCCTGGAGATAAAGTACCTTGGACTGTAGACAACACGTGTTTATTTTTTGATCAGCAGTCTCTGTGGTAAAATATGAGGCTTATGATTATGTAAGAGGGCATGTGGAACTGAGTCTGAATGCAGCTCTAGTATCTGTTAGCTGTGTCCTTCAGCAAGTTTTGTTAACCCCTCAAAGACTTGGTTCTGTCACCTGCAAAATGGGCTGATGTCAGGATTGCAAGAGATAACGTATATAAAATCCTTAACAAATGTCTGAACATAGTGAAATCTTGAGAAGTGTTACTCTATTTTTGTTCCAGGGATTTAAAAAAATTAAAAATTTTTAATGTTTATTTTTGTTTTTAAGGGTCTGGGTGAGGGAGGACCAGAGAGAAAGGGAGACACAGGATCTGAAGCAGGCTCCAGGCTCTGAGGTGTAGTCACAGAGCCCGATTTGGGGCTTGAACTCAAGAATGGTGAGATCATGGGGCGCCTGGGTGGCGCAGTCGGTTAGGCGTCCGACTTCATTCAGGTCACGATCTCGCGGTCCGTGAGTTTGAGCCCCGCGTCGGGCTCTGGGCTGATGGCTCAGAGCCTGGAGCCTGTTTCCAATTCTGTGTCTCCCTCTCTCTCTGCCCCTCGCCCGTTCATGCTCTGTCTCTCTCTGTCCCAAAAATAAATAAATGTTGAAAAAAAAATTAAAAAAAAAAAAAAAAAAAAAGAATGGTGAGATCATGACCTAAGCGGAAGTCTGTTGCTTAACCAACTGAGCTATCCACATGCCCCTATTGTTCCAGGGATTTTTTTTTTTTTTAAATCAGGTCAGCATGGTTTCTCCACCAAAGATTGATTATCAATGAATGCCTTTTAACTAGATCTCTTTTACAGCAATAACACTTTGGGACATGTGTTTTTCTAAAGAGTTAATTCCTCAAACTCTGGCCACTCTCTGCCCAGAGTACCTCCTGCCCTTTTGGTCCCATTCTGCATTTGGTGAGCTCTCCCCCCTTGCTCTCCCAATTCACACAAACCGTATCAAATGATCCTCCTCTTGATGGTTTTGTCCTGCACTTCCTGTTTTCGTTACTCTGAACAGGCTCTTTCCACTGTTGTGCCAGCTTGTATGGAATGCCAGCTTGAGGGAATGGAGAGGGAGGAAAAGGATCCTTGAGAGGGAGCCCAAAAGAGCTTCAAATCCATAATTGGTCCCAGGAGACTACACGGGTATTCAGAAAGGGCCACCACTGTGAATTGCCTGTCTTGCAAAGCTTTGTGCAGGAGGCAAGATCTGAAGAATTGTTAGAATATGTCTAAGTGAAGTAGCAAATGCAGAGAAGAGAAGGAAGATGTGGAGAAAGAATTCTCCTGAGCATTGGTCAAAGTCTTAGATTTGGAACTTCATGGTCTATGTTTGATTCATTGCTTTGCTTTTCTAACTGTGTAATCTTGGGCAAGATATTAAAAGAACTCTGAGCCTTGGTTAATCCATAATGTATATATGGGCTGGTCATGCAGACTCAGAAAATGTTGAGGAGGTGTTTAATAAAAATTAGTTGGATTTTATAGATAAGACTTCCCTGGACATATTTGGTTATGTAAGTTTTAAATCTTGATATTATCAATGGTGCAAAGCTGTTGGTGCTTGAAAATATAGTAGAATCCTGATATAAAACAAGCATCAAATCAGAACGATAATTATCATTAAGGTATTTTCAAGTGCCTAACTGTGCCCTGGCAAGCTCATATCTCAGCATTTTGTCCTTTTTCTTACATCTAATTTATACTAGGGATGCTTTAAGGAATTTTAAGAAATTTGCCTTACCAAGGAAACCAATTATTACCTGATGGAGTCCTGCATATGTAATTCTTTCCATTTAAAATTATTTTTATTCTCCTGAGGACCAAAGAGATTGTTAAAATTTTTTAAGGTACATTTTTTTTTTCAAAAAATTGAAATTAGAGAATATAATGAAGGAATGAAACATAGCAAGTAATTTATCCCTCCTTAAAATTTTCCTTCATCACATATTCTTTGAAAATATTGTTAATGGCTTCTTATTATTAAAAAGGTATGGGTAACATATATTTGTGTCACCATTCTTTGGTGGGTATTCTTTCCATTACAAGTTTCCACTATTATGATTAAACCTTCAATGGGGATCCTTGTATAAAAAAAATCAGCCTCCATGGTGACTCTGTTACTTTAAATCTCCAGGAAGGAAGGAGAATATGTCTCCTGCATTTATAGGTTTAAAAACCCAACTTGACCCTCCTTTTGTTGTACAGTTTTTTTTTTCTTTTTTCTGTAGCACTCTAAGTGCTGTTTTCCTTGCTTACTGGCAGAAGTGGTTCATTTCCACTGGCAACTTAACCTGGGACATCTTCCACCAAACATGGCATTTTCTTAGGAAAGTTGTACTCAGTTTGAGAAGATCTTATTGACTGAAGGGAAAATAAATGATCTCAAGATAAATAAATTCATGTCAGGTAAGTTATGGGAGAATTAATTTTCAGATATGTAATTCCAGAACTTAATTAGATCACCTTGAAGATGGATTTAATGAATGTTCTCAGATTGAGTATTCATGAAACAAAAAGGGTTTTCCTAAGAACTGATGAGCATACTTGTGTTTTTTACTCTGTTCTTTTTTCTGAGCAATCTAAGGTTCATGGAAAACTCTTGTAAACCCCCTTAAAAACAGAATGAAGAATGAATACAAGCCTTTGATCAAGAATTAAGAAGGAGTAACATTCCTTTACAAATTCTCTTATCACACATGTTATATACTGTCTTTCATTTTTCACGTCTATTCTGGGTAAGGGGCATCAGTTAATTTGTTGTAACTGCTTGTGCATTCTTAGCCCAAAGGTTATTTAAAAATCTCTAATTCATATATCAATTGTTCAGTGGTTCTTTAATAGGAACTATCACTTGAGAAATTCTTCTTTCTGACAAAGTGACATATTGTACAGTTTTATCCCCAAAGCTAATTTGCCATTTTCAAGCACCTTTATGAAATGTTAAGAGCCTTTAGTGGGACTGTAAAATAAGCCAGTAAGGTTAGGTTATCAATGATCACATAACCAACTACCTTAACTTTCTTTCAACTGAATAATAGTAACCACAATAGTAGGCGCGTGCGCGCACACACACACACACACACACACACACACACGTGCAATTGCAAAATAATAACCATGCAACAAGAATCATTTAGTATTGAAAATGCCTTTTGATTTCAAAGGATAAGATAAATAAGGTTTATATGCATATACATATATTCCCTAGAACTTCTAGAAACAAATACTTTGTTTTTCAATATATATTCCTTTCCTCCTATAAAATGAAAGAATATTTGTCTTAAATATAAGCTAGCAAGGGGTTGCTTTCCAAAGACAATTAATTATAGTAATAATATCTAATCGTGTAGTATTAACTAGCACATTGAATCACAATAGTAGCAGCAGTGAACATACTTGAGTGTGGCTCTGTGTTAGGGCTGAGCCACTAGCCACAACTTGAGGTGGAGAAGTAGCTTCCTATCTTTGGAAATAAAGCAGTTCCCTGTGATCTTTAGCCTGGTTTTCTGTGGTTTCAGTTACCACTAATATTTTTTTTTATTACAGTGTGTTGTGTTGTTGTAATAGTTGTATTTCATTATTGTTGTTAGTCTCCTACTATGCTTAATTTATACATTAAACTTCATCACAAGCACGTATCTATAAGAGAAAAATTTATGTATAGGGTCTGATGCTATCCATGGTTTCAGGCATCCACTGGGGGGGGGCGTCTTAGCATGTATCTCCTGCAGATAAGAGTGGAGAGACTACTGCGTGCTATCTTCTTTCAACAAATGCTTACTGAGAATCTACCTTGTGCCCAGATGCCATGCTAAGCCCTGAGGTTACAGGCATGAGTAACACATACATGATGCTGGTTCTCCAGAGATGGAGTCCCCATGGATACTATCATAGCCACACTGGTAAAATGAGAAATAATGCACAGTTCCTGCAAGTCCTTTGTTCTTTAGCAGATCATTTAATGGTCAGGCCTGTATCTCAGCAGTAAAATGGGGCTATGACAGGAAAAATCACTTGGGGACAGGGGGATTGAATGAGAGGATTTGTCTGAGAATTGGTGTAGTGACTGGTCTATTGTGGGTGCTCAAGAAAAGTTAGCCAATGTGATGATGATGCTACTGTTATTTTGAATGTAGATTTCTGTGTAACTGTTCTGGAGTATGTGAGATGCTCACTGCATGGTAGGGGCAGAATCTTTCCCTGCCTGTGAAAAATGAGAGAGGTGGGGTGCCTAGGTGGTTTTGTCAGTTAAGTATCCAACTCAATTTCTGCTGAGGTCATTATCTCAAGGATCCGTGAGTTCAAACCCCGCCTCAGGCTCCACGCTGACAGTGCGGAGCGTTCTTGAGATTCTCTCTCTGTCCCTCCCCCGCTCTTGAAGCTGTCTCTTTCTCTAAATAAATAAATAAACTTAAAATAAATCTTTAAAACAATGAGGGAAGTATTAAGAGGGAATTGGAAATTCAAGGAGGCCTTTGCTGTTGTGCATTGTATTATTATAGGCAGAGTATCACAGCTGGAGAAACCATCAATCATGGGATACAGCAGCAGATGCTGAGAGGGAAAGTTAAAACAGGTGAGAGCAGAATAGCACACACTGACTAGAAAGGTCTTGTGTGGGGGGTTGGGAACCATGTGGTGTTAGCTTGCCTGAAATCACTGAGGTAAATGGAAAAAGCCAGATTTTGCTGTGGAACCCAGGAAAGGGTCTGAGGGCAAGGAGAACAAGGGTAACAGATAGTGGGAAGTGAGGGTTTCTGGAGTATATTGAAGACAAAGGAGTTACAGTAATTCAAAGGACAGAGATTCAGAATTCAGAATAGCGATTTACCCAGAAAGGGGTGTAGCATGGGCAGGGATGGAAGAAAAGGGCTTACTTCAGTGCTGGACCCAGTAAGAGGAAATTGAAGCCCTTAAAGAAAAGGAAATTTGCCTAAATCTCTCAACCAACAAGTTTGGAAATTTCAATCAGACAAGATGGGACTTATCAAAATGGGGAATGAAATGCAATAAAGTAGCGGGAGACCATCTTAGTAATTCTGACATAAAAAGATTAGAGGATTCACTCATTACTGTACAAAATTTGAACATGGGAAATGAATTACAGTGAAAAAGATGGTTCTTTAATTTTAGTTTGAATTGAGGATACAATGCTACATATTAGAATTGCTGAAAGGACAAATTAAAGGTTCTTCTCCACCTGAGAAGGAAAAGCAGATACGTTCTCCCACTTTGGCCATGGAAGAGGGCAAAAACCTTGTGGTAGATAGAGGTCTGATCAGGAGACCTGCCTTCTGGTGAAATTCTGGTGAGTTTTTTGGAGTAGCGTGCTTTTTCTGGGCCTCAATTACTTCATCTGTGGATAGCATATAAACAAATAGTTTCATTTATATTTCCTTTTTAAAAATGTTTATTTATTTTTGAGAGACAGGGTGGGGAGGGGGCAGAGAGAGAGGGGAACAGAGGATCTGAAGTAGGCTTTGCACTGACAGCAGAGAGCCTGATGTGCAGAGAGCCCAATGTGGGAATCGAACTCATGAACTGAGAGATCATGACCTGAGCCAAAGTCTGATGCTTAACTGACTGAGCCACCTAGGTGCCCCATATATTTCCTTTTGTTTTTAAATTTATTTTAGGGAGAGAGAGGGAGAGAGAGAGAGAGCGAGCGAGTGCATGAATGGGGGAGAGGGGCAGAGGGAAAGAGAGGATCTTAAGCAGGGTTCATGGTCAGTGCAGAACCCAGCTCAATGTGGGGTTCCATCCCATGATCCTGGGGCTGAGCCAAAATCAAGAGTCAGACACTCAATTAACTGAGCCACCCAGGTGCCCCCTCATTTATATTTCTATGGGCTCTAGAATGTAACCTGATATTTCACATTGCTAACTGCTTTAACTGCCTATTTTAGTGAAGGTATAAAGCAAGAATTGAGAGCAGTGGTAGATTAAAGTAGTCAGAAATAAGACCAAAAACAAAATCTATCAGTAAAAAATAGTTATTGAGAGCTAAAATTTGGAGGCAGTCTACACGGGTTCAAATCCTGGCTCAAAATCCACGGGTTCAAATCCAGCTTTCCTGAGCAAGTTATTCAACTTTTTGTGCCTCGGCTTTCTCATCTATAAAATGGCAAATAACTAAATAAAATGGCAATTTTAAATAATTAATTAAATAAGTCCATATGCGTAGAGTTGCTTATAATGAAGCCCTACCTATGAGTATGGAATTGCTACCAAGCTTCACTAGATATGGAAATAATGTGAGTCATATATTAAAGGTAGAAAGATTTAGAAAGAGATTCCAGACCAGGGAAACAGTAGGAAAGAAAGAAGGAAGTATGAGTTTGGCACCTGTGGATGGAAGACAGTCACGCCATTTTCTAGAGTAGAAAGAAACCAAGACTGAATAATGGAGGGCATTAATTTCTACTATAGAGTTTCCTACTGGAAGGATTAGAGAGTTCTGTCATAGCTACTGAGCACATTATACTTCACTCTGTGAAATAATGGGAAAATGCTGGAGGTTCTCAAAAGGGAATTACATGACAAACATGGCTTTGGGGGAGGCTGGATCTGATAACTGTATTCTGGTTGGATGTTCATTTATTGGTGCCATTTGGTCAGTGTTCTCTGTAAGAATATGGTAAAAGATTGTATTTTTAGATAATAGTAGGTCTAATGTACTCCAAAAGGCTCAGTGCTAGTGATAGATGGGTCAGAGTTTGGGACAAGAAAAAGAAAAGTTTCCCTTTGGGCCCTCCTACGTAAATCATAGGTAGGCAGTGCTGGGGTCTTTGGAAAGAGTTGTATTATTATTATTTTAATGTTTATTAATTTTGAGAGAGAGACACACACACACAAAGCACAAGCAGGGGAGGAGCAGAGAGAGAGGGAGACACATATTCTGAAACAGGCTCTGAGCTGTCAGCACAGAGGCCAACATGGGTCTTGAACTCATGTTGGGTCTTGAACTCACTCAAACCGTGAGACTATGACCTGAGCTGAAGCTGGAAGCTGAACCGACTGAGCCACCCAGCGGCCCCCCCCCCCCCGTTGGAAAGAGTTTTATATTGAAATGATCTGTTTTCTGTGGGGATGTTTCCTATCAGAGCCTTCGTGAGGTATTTTAGGTCTTTTAAAAAATCCGTGTCCTCTAGTTGAAATGGTAGTCCGGAAATTTGGGAGAGGAGCAAGCGATCAGTATTAAAATAAACTAAAAACTTCTTAGTTTTATTTATAGGAGCTATGGAAACATTGAAATGTAGGGACGACTGAGTGGCTCAGTTGGTTAAGTGTCTGACATCAGCTCAGGTCATGATCTCACGGTTTGTGAGTTCGAGCCCCGTGTCGGGCTCTGTGCTGACAGCTCAGAGCCTGGAGCCTGCTTTAGATTCTGTGTCTCCCTCTCTCTCTGCCCCTCCCCACTCATGTGCTTACTTGCTCTCTCTCTCAAAAATAAATGTCAAAAAAGTTTTAAAAATACATGTGTAAAATTCTTGGTGGATTATTATGCATATGTTTTTGTTATAATTTTTATTTGCTATAAGAGATATCCCCACCCATGTCATGTCACCTGAGCCTGTGTGGTGCTGGCATTTGAGCAGGCACTGCGTCATTGTTTTGCAGTAGGTCCATTGATTTTGAGCCCTTTCAGGAATGGCTATAAGAATTCAACTACATTCAACTCACTTTATCTACCTTTGCATTTGCCAGCCCTGTTGGTTAAAGTTTTCTTTTTATATCAAAAGGGAGCAAATATTGAACTCTGCAAATACTGCTCTAACTCTGGGAAACCATTTGTAAGCATTTTAAAACATGTAATCTTTCCCCATTATCACATTCCTGTCCTTACTCACTGCCCATCAACTCAGGAAATATCATTCAGGAAAAACTAACTGCTCAGAAAACTCAAGCTATGATAAAATAATGAATTTGGGATATCACAATTTGATAACTATTATAGAGAATGTTCTTTTATAAGAAGCTCTAAAAGATTTTATCCTCTAAAATATACCCACAAAATCCACTTGCCCTCAGATATTGGCATTGGATGTCAACAGACATGGGCCTTAAAGGTTAAGGCCATAAACTGATGTCCCCAAAATATGGAGTATATTGGCAACTGCAGGATAAATATCAGGTAAGAATCTTGGGTGTCCAGATACACTAAAAGTTGTTGAAGGCAGTAGATAAACCATCCCTTTGGTTATTGATTTATCTATTAGCTGAGAAGTAAATGCCAACTATGCATTGGCACACACACATATATAGACACACACACACACACACACACACACACATATATATATATATGTATATATATATATATATATATATATATATATATATATATATAGCTGACTCTTGGACAATGTGCTTGGGTGGGGGGTAAGGGTCACTGATCCCATATGTAGTTGAAAATCTGTGTGTAACTTTTGATTCCCCAAAAAGTTTACTAAAAGCCTACTGTTTCCTGGAAGCTTTACCAATAAGATAAACAGTCAACACAAATTTTGTATATGTGTTATATACTGTATTCTTAAAGTAAGCTAGAGAAAAGTAAATGTTTTTAAGAAAATCCTGAGAAGAAAATACATTTATAGTACTATACTATATTTTTCCAAAAAAAATCTTCATGTAAATGGGCCCATGCAGTTTAAACCTATGTTGTTCATGGGTCAAGTGTGTGTATGTATGTATGTGTGTGTGTGTGTGTGTGTGTGTGTGTGTGTGTGCAGTTTTTTCATCTTTCCCTCTTTTTGCAACATTCATGTTGCCCTTTGGTAACTTTTTCCCCTTTTGGACAGGATTTACCTTGATAGTCCTTGTGTCAATCAGTGCCAACTCAGGAAAATAGAAACCATACCAGATATTATAACAGAGATAGATCATTATAAGCACATTAGTTAAACAAGTATTGAAAGACAACCTCTGAAGTTCCACAGAGGTGGTACCTATGGAAAGCAGCTGCCACCTCTATGGCTGGGGAGAGGGGAAAATTGGGGACTATTAGAATCAAGAAACTTGGAGGTGGGGCCCACGAAAGTTGGATCCAGATCTTTGGATAAAAGGGGTTCTGTTCAGTTGGCAGTACTAAATCTGAAACCCAAAGAAAAAATATTTCAGAACTGGGACCTAGAGGTTGCTTTTCTAAGAGGTTGCTTTTCCATCATTTATATTATCTGTGAGGGGACACAGTGAGGCTGGTTTGGGAACACTCAAAGAAGAGGTCAAATGGGAACCAACTGCTACTGTCAAGGCAAAGTAACACCAGCAGGTATAGCAAACAAAACTGAAGAAGTAAGTCCCTTAGTTTTCCTCCAGCCTACTGTCTTCTTAGTACCCCTTGGCAGAATCTGATATGGAAACTGCTGGCAAAGGAGAGAGATAGTTGCTGAATCTCAGCCTCCGATTCGCAATCCCCAAGCAGGGGATGGCAGAGTGGGTGTTGAACTGAGAGAAATAAGGTTAATGACAGCACAAATCTTTTTACCAAGTTTTACTGTTATAAAGTATTCCTAGTGGAAGTACTGTAAAGACTCTCTCACCATGCATAGGCATATGCACAAACATGTCTTAGAGCAGGGTAAATGGTGAACATAAACTAGGGTGATGGGAATAATTCAGGAAAAAACCCTAATATCTCTCTTGCCCATTATGGGTTGAGAACTTTAGTAGGTCTTTCAGAGATAACATTTCATTTAATAATGCCAACAGCTTTGTTGGGTAATGCCATTATCTCTATGATGCAAATGAAAAAAAAATCACTCTCAAGGGATTTAAGTAATTTTCTTCAGTGGTAAAGAGGGTAGAATTCCAGTCAAGGCCTGTGTGACAACAAACAAAATACTGAGCTTTATTTATCCACTGAAATGTAGAATAAGGCAAAACCACAGAGTTAAAAGCACAGATAACCAAGAAGTAGGGGCACAGAACAAGGATGGTGATGACTTTTATTCTAAGGAAATGCCCACCCAGTCTTGAAGGGTGAACTGGATTCAGCTTCAGTGCTCTGTACTTGACTCTACTTTGCTTTCTGGGTGGGGTAATTCTATCAGGGATGGACTTGGGCTGTTCTCATAGACCTCAAGTCAAGTTTCTGTTGCCACCAAATGGTGCCATCCAACTGTGGCCTACCTCATTTTCATATCTTTCATACCTTTCACCTCTTGCCTCTCACCCTGAGGCTTTGGTGTATTGCTGTGACTTGAGGCACCAGGGACATCCTCCAACCCCATACATGTGTGACTCATAAATGCAGGGGGATTAACACCCTTTGAGCAAGGAATATGAAGTGTTATTAGAACATGGTAGATAAGATTTTCTCCCTTTCTCTATCTGAATGGATTCTTTAGATTTACAACTTCATGTGGCCTTTCTGAAGATGTCCTGCGAGGCTGAGCAGACAACTTGTCACAAATTCTGGCTAGCTCAGTAACACATTCTTATATTTTCTCCCCTTACACTCTTTTTTTCCATCACTCTTGCTGCCATGGGATTGCATTCCCCAATAACATGGCAGCACAATAAGTTTTTGCAAAGACGATTTTAGGGGAAAGGAGGTTGCTGGATTGTGGGGGAAAGTGCCAGGATAGGACATTGGGGATACACAGTTTTCTTTGTGCCTGGAAGTAATCCCCAATATTGATTATTTTAAGTATTTTGGTGTTACCTGTAACATGATTAAGTAGGGTCTGGAGAGAAGTTCTAGGGGAGATACAAGGATAGATCTGACATCCCTGCCTTTTATGGAATGAAAGTTTGTCATCCTGCAGATCAGTTCCTGTGGGGATTATTCAAACTGAATGTCCTTAAATGAGGCCTGATGTATAGCAATGCTCTATCCCTACAGAACTTCCCGATTGTCAATTCAAAATTCTGTTAGTGTTCATATAATCCTATATTCTCTGAATAGCCAACTCCCAATCCGAATTTATAACTAACCTCTTATAACCTCCTCTGGGAGGAGTTTGTTCATCCCTTTGCTTTCTGTTGAACTTTTGAGACTGTACCCTCATCTATGTTTCAGAGATCTTTTTACATTTATATTATAGTGTAAGCCATTATATTTCTGTACACTATGGAGGGGTCCTGGAAGCAGAAACTGCCTTGGTCAATGCTGAATTCCTAGAAGCTAACAGATGCTTGGCATACAGTAGGCAGGCCTTGACATTTGTTGACTCCACTGACTGACTAAAAGGAACCCTGATGAAATCCATAGCTTTTTAATTAACCTATTGAACAAATCCCAGGAGAAAATTGTTCAGTCAGACTCACATTTTGTGTGAGTGTAATATGCTTCTAACCACATGATGAAATATGACAACAAAGATTCCATGGTATTAAGATATTTATCTGGCAATTTTCGCAAGTCCCCACCACTTAATTATTTGGGCTAAGTCTTTGAAACCCCTGATAAAATGTTAATTTGGAAGTATCATACCTATATATCTGGTCAGATTAGCCCCGGTTCTTTGCCACATAGACACATAAACCAGATTTGGACCTAGTCAGCCTAAGGCCAACAAGTAATGACCTATCCACCCTGTCACACTACCTTTTTCAAATAACAAAGTAGGGTATTTATTTAAAAAAAATGTAGGGTATTTATTGGTCTCTAGCATCCAGGAAAAATAGACAAAATAAAGGGTGAGGGAAAGACAGAAAAGAAAATAGATTTTATGTACTGGAAAAAAAAAACCTCTGAATCCGAAACATTTTTGTCTTTGGAGTATATAAAAGAAAGGATTCCATGACAAGTCATTTAGTGGGGAGGAATATCAAGGCAGGAATCCATCTGATGCATGAGGTTCTCCAAAGGAGATTGTCAGTGGGGTAAGGGCAGCAAAGAGCAAAAATGAATGTCTCAGAATTGAGAGCCAAATAAAGGACATTGGAAAGATTTTTCATGCACCTGGTAGCTATGACTGGGACATTGACCTAGGCAACTTGCTTTAGAGTAAAAACTATAGTTACAAGATGAGCAGTCATTTAACCACCTGATGAATGACTTCAGGTTCCATAGCATTTCTTTAGGCAGGATTATATGGTAGTTAAGAGTAGTTGGTCTGCCTGTATACAAAAAAAAAAAAAAATCTGGATTTTCATCTTGGTTCTACCATTTACTAAATCTGTGACCATCTCAGCCTAGTTCTTTAACTTCCATCTGCCTCAGTGTCTGTAAAGTAAATAGCATTCCCCTCAGAGTGTTATAGGGACCATGAGGGAAATAATTCATGTGAAGCCCTCATCCCTGTAATAATGGCAAGTGTTCAATAAATGCTCATTGTTTGTCACATCGTTGTTATAATTAGGGTCCAGTTCTGGTAGGTGTTCTTCTACCTTTGTGTTTTGACTAACAAGGATACATTTTTAAAACTTTTCAGAGACTCCTAATCCTCAGTAATATGGGCATCTGATCTCTGGGACTGAGAAAATCCTCACTAATTTTCCCAAAGCTGATAAAAATCCACGATATTCTAAATGACCTTATCAAGTGCTGTCTTAGTCTGGGGAGGCAGGGGAGTGACTTGAAGGTGAAATACCCCGTTAGCAATCCCCCAGGTGAATGGAAAATTTAAAATAATATTCTAATGATTCATTGTACATTACTACGCCCCATTAGGTGCCTACATTACATCTTAGGGCACAATCAATATCTGTCATCTTGCTTATGGCTTTGGTGCTAGAGCGGTTCAATTTCATTTTGCAACTCTCATGCCCATGAAGCTATAGCTCAGGTGTCATATGATAAAATATTAGAAGTACATATTCACTCCTAAAGCATAGTGGGAAATAATTGATGAAGAAGGTGTCTTTCCATCTGGTCAAACACCATTAAAGCGAGGATACGATTGATATGAGAAAAAAGTAAGACCAACATTGTATGAAACTTTTTGGTGAATCCCTATGAGAGTGTGTGTGTGTGTGTGTGTGTGTGTGTGTGTGTGTGTGTGTGTATTCTGTATTCAAGACAGTTCTTTAAAAAGTATTTTTTAAGCACTTAAGCCAGATTGCTATTTATAAAACTTTAATATAGACAAAACTTACTTCATTAATATATCTATTAAATAAAGAGAGATACCAGTATGTAGACATATGCTGGTTTTCATTAAAAATGTTTTTTTAAACTATTCAGTTACAGATTATGGCAAAACTGAAGGGAGACACTCCAAAGTAGCCATGAGTAAGTAATAATAAACCAGTTGTCATCATTCTCAACAAAGCTACTGAATTAGCTAAATAATCTATATTTTGAGTTGTTTCAGAATTGGAATGCCAACTGACTGCCCCCTCTTTTTTTTCATGTGGGTTCTCTTGTGGAGAAGTCTACAAAAACAGTGCAATTAAAATATCTTCCCCACACATTCTACCAAGTAGAAAGTCATTCAGGTTAATAGCAGCCTGTATTAGAATTTCAGTATAACTGGGAGGGTTAAACCCATCATCCGATGTCCTGTAGTTTAGTGTGAATTTTTAAAAATGTTAAATGCATCCTTTCTTTCCAAATTGAAATCAAACAGAAATGTGAATTCTGCTTAAGACAGAGGGCATGGAACATGGTAAACCCACGGCTCTTGCCATAGTGTGGAGCTTCTGAAAGACAAAAGTCAATGTGAAAGTGTGAGTGAGTGTGTGTGTGTGTGTGTGTGTGTGTGTGTGTGTGTGTGTAGTATAAAAAGACCAAATTCAGCTCTAGAAATAGATGCCTAAAAGCCTCAACAAATTTAATTGGCACAGCCCTTCTGTTTAAGATGCCGTTGGCTGCAGGCACCATTTGCCATGACTCTGGAAAAACACCAATAACATGCTGCCTCACAGATGTCCTCAATGCTCTTAGACCTGTCTGACTTTATAAAAGGAGGGACATATGCAAGTCAGTACATCTGGTGACATTTGATTTGGGGTAAAAAAATGACTGCAACAGTGGCTTTCTTTTACATAGGAGTTTGTCCTAAAAAGGACTGTGAAAAGCTGGCTTCATTTGATTGTTAATATATAATTGTATACAAGATAGCCACAGTTTAGTCTTGGGGAGATTTGATAAACTATAATAATTTATTTGGTTTCTTTAAAAAAGTTGAGAAATTTAAACACCTTAACACTGATATATTATACCTTGGAAGGGCACTTTTTGGGTTTTAGAATATTAAATTGCGACTCACACTACAGAATATACATTGATACTGGAGCAAATACCCTGGTATTGAGAAAAAAAACATATTTTGCAAGGGAGAGAAGGGTCTGGAGGCCCAAGTAATATATTGTTTTAGATCAGTGTAAGAAAGGAAGGGAAGCAGGTGTAGGATAAGGCAAATGAATCACACAGAAACATGAGTTTTGATTGGGACAGTCTCAAAATGCTGCAGGTGATTGTAAACATTGAGGGGATCAGTGGGGCTATCCTGTTCTGTTATTTTCTTTTATGCTGGATATTGCCAGATTTTGCATCATGAAATGTAAAATACTAGAAAGTTTTTTTTTCCTTTGCAATTATTCATCCCTTTCTATTTTTGTATAGCTTTGGGCGACTGTTGAATATTCCTAATATATCTTAGCATGGCTTTAAGGGGGGAAACAATGAGAAGAAGTGAGGAATTTACTTTGATTGTTGAAACATATATGTTTAACCAAGTGTAGTAAAGTGAGTCTCCTGTTTTCTCTTTCATTTTGTTACAGAGTCAGGCACTATGCCCTCCCCACTGTTGGATTAAGTAGAGTCTTCCTCTAATTTAGGATTGGTGTGGGTGCTGTTTACTTTGTGGATTTCTGACTCTCTCATTTCAGGCCTAAAGTTTAGAATTCTGTCGAATTGCATAGGTTTCTTCAATAGCCTTCTATTTATTCTTTCTTTTGCCACTTCCTATTTCCAACTCATGTGTTGCTATGAGACAAATTTTCTTTAAACATGACTGTTTTTTGAGCCATTCCTTGTTGAAGAACCTAACCATTTTTCTCGTGCTCTGATGTATAATCTGTATTTCTCTTTCCAGAATTCAAGGTCATCTTCACTTTTGTTCCACTTGATCTCACCTTAATTTCCTGCCCATCCTCTACGTGAAATGTATCCTCCCCCCACCAATTAACCCCCCCCACTGCCCTTTGTAGTTTTCATGCCATTCCCTATGCTACTGCTTTTCCCTAGAGCACTCACTCTGCCTTCTTTTTCCCTCATAAATCTTACTGAGTTTTAAGTTCACTTTGATTCTCACTCATACAGTAGTAAAACAGCTAACTCACACTGAGCCCTGACAATGTGCCAGCCACTGTTCTAAGTACCTGTCATGATTGCATTGTTTAATTTCTTTCTTTTTTAAAAAATTTATTTATTTATTTTGAGAGAGAACACAAGCAGGGGACAGGTAGAGAGAATCCCAAAGCAGGCTCCGCCCTGCCAGCACTGAGCCCAACTTGGGGCTCAGTCTCACAAAACTGTGAGATCATGACCTGAGCAGAAGCCAAAAGTCAGGCATTTAAACTGAACCACCCAGTGTCCAGCATTGTTTAGTTTCCGAATCAACCTTATAAGGTAATTCTGCATCCCCATTTTACAAACAAGGCAATTGAGGCACATAGGAGGAACTGCCTAATAGCACAGCTATTAAGTCACTTGACTGGGATACACAACCAGACTCCTGACTTTTCTTCCTGTTCTCTCCACTGTCACACTCTTTGGCCACCCTGCTCCGTCCCCAGAGCCATCCAACTCATCCAACTCCATTATGAGCTTACATGTTACCTTAATTCAGAATTTTAAAGTATATTATTTATTTGTGTCTATTTTATGCATGCTCTTTTTTTCTAAACAGTTATGTAGCAGGATATCTTAAAATGAGTTCTGTACCTTGTTCTACTTTCTTACAAAACAGCATACTGTCCCAGCTCATGGCAGAAACTCATTAAATACTCATTTGTTGTTGATAGATCATGCAAAGGCAACACTCCTCCCCTCCAGTTATAATAATTGTCTTGATTTTGTATTTCACTCTGGCAATATTGACTAAGTACCTTCAAATCTAGTGACACACTATAAAGTGTTTTAAATTTCCTGTATGAGATCTAAAAGTAGGTCACAGGTCAGGTGATAGTTAACTAGCATTCTTCACTGGCTTCTGAGTTGGGCTCCAATAGATCTGACTTATTTGCTTTTATTTCAACATTTTTTGGACACAACTTTTTAAAACATTCTTACCATGTAAGCAACCTATCACACAAATCAGAAAATCCCACCATTTGTGATATTACAGTCTATGTTCTAGGAGACACTGTTTAACTACCTTAGATTCTCCTTACTGGGCACTAGACAGTACATGCTTCTGAAATCATGGATATTGGCTTTAAAAAACTCAATTTCACTGTGTTTTAGCTGAGTTACCTTTCTTTTAACCAATATTATGATCACAATTTGAAAATGTCTGGTTTTAATATTGGATGCAATCTTTTTTTTTTTTTTTTTTTTTTGGATGCAATCTTAACATATGGCCACTGGGAATGGAAGCTCGGGAATCAGGCAGACCCTGAATTTGAATCCCATCTCTACCATGGGGCAATCTTAGCAAGAAAGGCCGTTTATATGAACAACCACTTCTTAATATCTAAAATGGGGATAATAACACCTACTCTGCAGTTACTTGAGCAAGTCACTCCTTTGTGCCTGCGGGTTGTTGTAAGAATTAAATCCAGTAATACATATAAAGGAATTACATGGCATACTTTTTGCCATATGGTAATTGCTTTATAAGAAGTTTTTATTAGTGACAATAATACATTTCTTTTTTTAATGTTTTTTAAATTTATTTTTGAGAGACAGACAGTGCGAGCAAGTGAGGGAGGGTCAGAGAGAGAAGGAGATGCAGAATCTGAAGCAGGCTGCAGGCTATGAGCTGTCAGCGCAGAGCCCAACGTGGGGCTTGAAGCTATGAACCCTGAGATCATGATCTGAGGTCAAGTCAGATGCTTAACTGAGCCACCCAGGCACCCTGCAGCGATATATTTCTTAAAGGTAATATTTGATATATTCTGACCCACCTGAAAAAAAATGACATGTAGAATTTGTAGATGATTTCCCTCCCTCCCTTCCTTCTTTTTTCCTCTCCTCTCCTCTCCTCTCCTCTCCTCTCCTCTCCTCTCCTCTCCTCTCTTCTCCGCTCCTTTCTTTTCCTTCCTCTTAGTTTTTAAAAGAGCTTTATTGAAGTATAATTTATGTACAATAAAATTCACTGATGGATTTTGGTGATTGCATGCAGACAGGTAAGCAACACTGCAGTGAAGATATAACAGAGTCCCATCACCCTAAAATACTGCTTCATGTCCATTTGCCATCAAAACACACTCCACCTGTATTCCTATTCCCAGGCAACCACTGATTTGTTTTTTGTCACCTTGGTTTTGCCATTTCTAAAATTCCATATTAATGGAACCCTACAGTGTGTAGACTTGTACATTTGATATCTTTTCCTCAGCATGATGTTTTGGAGATTTACTTAATTTAGTAATACTATATTATTACATTTAATGATATTTTATTTACTTTTATTGCTGAGTAGTGTTTCATGGTATGAATATATCAAAATGTGTCTATCCATTCACCACCTGATAGGCATTAGGTTATTTCAGCTTTTAGCTTCATGAATGATGTTGCAATAAATATATGAATACAAGGCTTTGTGTGAACTGATGTCCAGGAAGAGGATACAGGATTGTATGGGAGAGCATAGCACACTGTGCCCGAATCACAACAGCTTTGTTCTGGTCTTTGCCAGTGATGCGATAATAATAATAATGAAGTAGGCATGCCTTTTTATTTGTCTGGCCTGCCTAATCCCCTTCTCAGAGAAGCTGCTCCCACAGCCTCCGCTGAGCCAATTACCCTGCCCACAGCCCAGTCAGTGCTCACTGAACTGGGGCAGACATCTCAAACTTGCCAAATGGTTAATTCCCCTCTGAGAATGTGAAATTCAGAAATAAGGGCTTTCAGAAACAGGGGCTTTGTTGGGTTTAATTGAGTACGTGTGCTTGAACTAGAGGTAAGGTGGACTTGGCTGGAAAAGCCAGTTTCCATTAAGTACTGAGAGAGCAGAAACCCTGTGTGTTTGTGTGTGTGTATGATGTGTGTGTGTGGCAACAGAGAAGCAAGGAGACATGGAAATAAGAGACTAAATGACCTGATGGATGGAGGTATAAGTTTCATCCATTCCTCCACATTCCAGTGTTCCAAGATGCCAAACAATTCCTTCTGCATTTTTTTTTTTTTTGCCAGATGCTCAGATAGTCTTCTAGTGAACTCTCTTCAGTCTGAACTAGGTTCAAAGGGCTTTTGGTTTTGACAAACGTATCAACCAAATGGTTCCTGACTGAGACAAATCATAATCGTTGGAATGATTTACTGAGTTCTAACTATGAACCAAATATTTTAATAACAGTAATGTCTTTATTACTCCCTTAATTTTTACCACAACATCCCTGAAACCCTGCATTTCCTTTTACACAAATGAAGCAACCTAAATTGAAAGAAATTAAGTAATTTGTATGAGGTCATGGAGTTGGAGAACAGCAGACCCCCAGCCTAAATTCTTACTTTCTTTTCTTTAAAGTCCCTGTTGGTACCTGAGCTCCCAACTGGGCCCTTGGCAATGAAGTGAAGGAGGTGACCTAAGGCTCTGTAAAGATATCCTGGTTTCTGGATCTCCCAATGACATTTCTGAGGGAGTGAATGGAGTAATAGGCTAAGAGGAAGTTCCTGTCTGTGGATTCCACTTTCTCTATGAATGTAGATGATTTACTCCTGCTGAGGGCAGATATAGTATGGGATATTTGAAGAAAGACACTGGGAAAGCTACAGAGTGCTGATTTAGGAATGCAGAGAAGTTATAAGCATGTGTACTACACAAGGGCTGTGTTTCGCATGTGTAAAATTTAGGGAAGTATAAACATTCCCTGATGGCATAGTTGCTTCTTTGTTCTTTTGTTTATTTTATGGGGGGGGGCATATATGATTTTTAGAAGCTGAAACACTTTATTTCTGTTCCTTTTGGAAGTGACAAGGGTGGGTGGGTAAGGACTTGGCAAAAAAGCATGGAATGAAGGAAGTGCAGTCAGCCACAGGAAAGGAAAGGAGGGAGGGGACCATGGAGAGGTAAGGGCTTCAGGATGTGTGAGGGAGCGCTCCCAAGTCAGCCACATTTATTCCCTTGGCCCGGTGTACTTCAGAAGCAGATGGCAGGATGGCGAAAGAATGTGTCTTAACCTTGCTCCTTGTATGTAAATACAGACTTTGCCACTAATTGCTGTGGCCTTTGACTATTTGCTGGTCTTTTCTCAGCTGTGGTCGCAACATCTGAAAAGGAAGATTGTTAGATTTCACAGGCTTGCTGTAAAAATGAAATGGGTTGAGGCAAATAAAGCACCAGGCCTGCCACCACATAGCAGGTGCTCAGTGAAGAGTATGTTTCTTACTACTGCTTCCTACTGTTGGAGACTTTCATTAGTTTTTCAACTATTTACCTTGATGATTTTCTCTATCTTTAGGATTGTTAGGAAAATCAAAGAGGTTCATGGTGGAGAATATTATGTCATGGCTTGTAATGGGGTCACCCTTTTACTCTCATACTCAGAACTAGATAAAAATAGGCCAGAGGTTTCTTGGTGGTTATTAATTTAAATTTATCAAAGCATCTTCTTAGGTGTAGGTGCCAAAGCGCTTGAGTATGTGGTTTAAATCGTTAGATACAAAGAGTGTTAAGTCTTTTTGTGGCTCAGGGATGGCAGTTATGCCTGGATCATGAGGCTTAGTGAATGGTCCCTCCTGCAGACAATATAGAGACTGAGAGTAGGGACTAGTGATTCCATTTTATCTTATATACTAAACGTAATAAATATATATATTTAATTATGTCATGCATATATTTATATAGAGATATTTTTGTGATGCATAGTGATTTGTAAATATATATATATATGTATATATATATATATATTAGTTAACTGCTTTCTATATTTAGCCTTGAATGTCCTTTTGTGCAAAGAGACTGCATAAAATCACTGAGTCCAAGAAAGCCATATGTTGATGAAGATATGCTTAAGGAACACGGTCAAAAGTTCCATCACTGGGCCCCCAAAATGTTTTTTTTAAGCGTATTTATTTATTTGGATAGAGAGGGAGAGCATTTGACTGCATGCATGAGCAGGGGAGGGGCAGAGAAAGAGGGAGAGAGAGAATGCCAAGCAGGCTCCATGCTGTCAGGGACGAGCCCATTGGTTCTATCTTACCAATGGGGAGATCATGATCTCAGCCAAAATTGAGTCAGATGCTTAACCAACTGAGCCTCCCAGGTGCCTGGCCCCCAAAACGTTTTTATGCTAAAGACCAAGAGAACTGTCAGAGCAGACTTTGACATTTGTCTGTTTATTCTTGCACTAAAACAAGCAATTTAAAAACAGTTGAAAGGAAATGACTGGCTATTTTTGAGCTCAATCCTCTGGAAATACAGCAGGAGTAAAGCATATGTAAATGAATGAAGCTGATGTTATGGAAGCCCAAATAAATCTTAGGGGTGGACATTACACAGAACTGAATGCAGCCTGTGGAGCACTCCAGGAGAAATTAAACTTAATTATTGGTGTAAATACTGCAGAATGATCGGTGGTAAGTAGAGAAAAAGGAGGAGTCACCTCCGTCAGCTCAAAACACACATTGGTGCCCAATTTAAATTAATTTAATAATAATTAAAATATTCCCAATAATTCAAAGTTCTGTGAGTTTAATCCACAAGGTGATCCTGAATCAACAAGGGGGAGGCCAGGTATGACACTTCATCCAGGCACAGGGTCTGGGAGCTTCTAATTGCTTCTTGCTCTGCATTGTTTCCCGATGACAAGCTTTGCATACATTTTCTCCCTTGCTAGAAAATGTTATATTCTGTCATCTACTTTAAAGGTAGCAATTAAGAAGGATTATGTGTTAAAGATCTCCAGGCACCTGTGGAGATGATACTCCTAATTACTCTGAAGACACTGTGGTCTTTCAACTCATCAATGGTATAGAGTTATTTTTATGTGGGAAACAGGACAGAAATAAGTAGAGAGCATAGAGGCTGTTCTTGCCTTTTTTAAAGCTCCAGTCTTTTGTAAAACATAATCCAGATGATCTTATTGTGAACAAGTGAACCCTGATGTCAGTTTAGTAACCTGGGACAGGGAAGATTCTTTCTCTGCCAGGCCCACCCAATTTCCATCTCCTTTTACATTTTGACTTCTGATTGCTTCTAAAATATCCCCAGACCCACTGTCTCCACACACCTTAGGACTTAACAATTGCATGAGTAGGGTGTCAGTTTGTCTCACTGACGTGGTAACCCAGAACCTGCACCTTATGCTTTTATTCATCCTTTGCAGAGCCCAGTGTACTTTAGACAAACCTGATTGCATGCACAAACTCTGTGGCCTCAGTTTTCTCATCTGTAAAATTGGGAGAATTGCTATAAGGATTAATTGTGCTACTTTTATAAAAGTGATGAACACAATCTCTAGAGGGTCATAGGTACAGATAAACGATTTTTTCTCCTGGGGTACCTGGGTGGCTTAGTCAGTTAAGCATCTGACTCTTGGTTTCCGCCCAGGTCATGATCTCACGGTTTGTGAGATAGAGCCCTGTGTCTGTCAGGCTCTGTGCTGACCACATGGAGTCTGCTTGGGATTCTCTCTCTTCCTTTCTCTGCCCCTCCTTTCCATGCTCACTCTCATAATAAATACACATTTTTTAAAAAGTCCTTTTTTTCCCCTCAAAACAATGCTATGCACATTAACAAGTGTATTATTTTCCCTTTGTATATCATAAGTTAGCTAGGATTTTCTCCTTAACACATGACGCTGAGAATATTAATTTACCACCAGCAAAGCATGAACATTTTTAGAGCTGGGTTTTGAGTTCGTTCAGAGACATACAAACTTTCCAGTTACCAGCAGCAGACCTGTGCAGGCATTTCCTCAGCATGGAAACCGGAGGCTAGGTAGTACTTCCTCCCTGAGGATTAACTGCACCTCTGGCCAATCTCTAACGTCATTGTGTAGAAAGGTTAGAGAGACAGGTGTTATGTAACAGGCCAATCATTGATTGAATATTTGCCTGTTCAAGGAGCTGTGTTTCACTGTCTGTGGTGCCTTATAAAGAAGGAAGAGCAGGAGGAGGAGGAAAGCAATATTCTTTTGACCTGATTAGATTTAAGTAAGTCTAAGACTTTGGTCCTTTTCATCATGAGAGAGGATTTTCAGACACCAAGACAGAAAAACCTGTTACACAATGTTGTTAATTCTCAAATACAATGCCCAAATAGGAGTTCAGCATCATCTGCATTGCTTTCAGGTATTTGCCTGAATACCGGGAACTTGAGTTTCCTGCATGGTCCTGAGGCTCAAGTTGATGTGGCCCATTTTAATGGGAATGTAGACAGAAGGGTGTGTCCACAGCTGTGAGCCAAGCATCTTCAGGGAATTTCAAAGCTATCAGCTACAACCATTGGTAGAGGTGTTCTTGCTCCTTCCCTAGATTGAGGGAACAGAGAATAGGTAGGATTAAGACATATATTGGAGACTCTCTAGGTCTGAATGCTCTTATCAGTTGCTCAAGGGAGAGTAGCACAGCCTTAAAAGGATACACCCTTCCCTAAAGAGGTTAGGAGTAGTTGCATTCCATGGGGCAAGGTTTCAGGGTCCCTGGCAAAGACTTGAGGTTTGCATGTTACTTGTCCCTCAGGTGAAAAATGTAGATGCCTGGCCCCATAGTGTAATGGTCAGCACTCTGGACTCTGAAAAATGTAGATACTTTACATGAAAAAAAAATGCAGTGACTTTGTCTTAGAAAAAATAGCTATGGTGCATTTGTATTCTCTATTTCCATTGCCAGGGAGAAAGAATTTCCTATCCCCTTCAAGGTCCCTCTAGCCAGACCAAGAATCAAATTGACATGAGACAGACTAACTAGGAAAATCTAATTTTGTACATTGGGGGAATACACACAGACCTAGATTTTCCAAAGACAGGGAAAATGAGGTATATATGTGATTCTGAATGAAGAGAAAATTATAGGAATCTGGGACTTCAAAGATAAGGAATGTAATTCACAGGAAGATGAAAAAGAGTCAATTTTTGGTAAACAAATGTTTGCTGGGCCCCATCAGTAACAATGGGACATAGGACTTTGATCAGCTAAGCCTTGCTGGGACCTTCTCTGCCTGCCATAGGTACTTCATGGTATAATGTAGGCATTTATGGTAATAGCTCCCTTCCTAGGGCAATTCCTTTATCTAAATTCTTTTCAGGTGGTTGTAGAGCTTGTAATTAGCTTTTCTGTAATCTGCTGAGTTTTGATTGCTTTTTTAGCTCAAAATAATCTTCATGCCAAAGTGGCCCATCTTGGGGCCGCCTACCCTTTGTCCCTACACCATAGAAGATATAAATGTTCCATAGTGAAGGTAGGGGAAAAACAGGCCCAGGTCATCATCAGAATATGTGCCCTAATTCCCTGTAACAGGCTGTAACCAAGTATCACAGCCTGGCTCCCCAACAATACTCAAGAGCATTCACTCATTGCTGGTAATAAGGAAAAGCAAACTGTGCGTAAGCAGTATTATACAGCATGCCACATTATAATCCACATGTTTGATTAACTGGACTCTAGGTGCAAGCATTTCAAATCATTAGATCTTTTTCTTCATGCTTGTTGAAGAGAATGAGGCAAGAGATTAGAAATATGTATGAAGTGAGGATTTAACTCTAAGACAACTTCCAATTGTATTCTAGGGTCTGCTTTATTTTGCAACATTCTATATCCACAGCCTTTCTTGACAAGAGTACATTTGAGAATGGTAAGTCCTGTGTCCCTTTGCAGCCCACTTTGTCATAAAGGGGGAGGATTTGGGTGTTGGAAGGAGCCTGTGAGGTCGTGAGGCCCAGGCTTGTAGTTTGCTGGAGAGCATCTTTCTAGCACCTCTGCAATGGACATTTAGCTTTGGTGTGGTGTTCCAACAAGAGCAGGCAAGAGAACCAGGGTATCTTACAAAGGTAGGCAGCTTATTAAAGATACATAATCCACAAAAAGAGCAATGCATTTTGATACTATTTTTTTCCTGAAAATAAAATGCTGATTCAGATGCAAATCAAGGAGTCTTGTTTCCACAGATAGATAGAAAATAGTACAGCATGCACCCTAGAAAGTCTAAATTCAAATATTATATATACAAGTGATTGTTTAGTTAGTTATCATTTGGAGCCAGAGATTGTCCCCAACCCAACTTCATTGAAAGACAAAGTCCAAAATGATGTAAGAAATAGTTTGCTGCTGCTGCTGCTGCTGCTGCTGCTTCTTCTTCTTCTTCTTCTTCTTCTTCTTCTTCTTCTTCTTCTTTTTTTTACATTGTTGAACCTTAATACACAACCCTACCCCTCACATCATCCCCTATCCATTGTTAACTATTAAATGATTCTACTCTGGTTAAAGATGGTAAAGGCGGAGGAGGACATTGCCTTGTACCAGGCTACCCAACACACCATACAGAGGCAATGCTCTGTGCACAGGTGAAGAAATACTGGAGATGGAATTCAGAGGTTGAAATTTAATATCCAAGTCTCAAGCCAATCAGATTCATTAAGGTAATTGGCTTTTCTCGAAGTCCCTTTTTTCCAGCCAGCCCTTCCTCCAGTCCTAGTGTGATCAGGTGCCACTATATCCTGTTTTAGCTACTTCCTCAGCTCTCTCAGCCTGGGAAAGATGAGCAAAGATAATCATTTGGTTCTCAATGCTAACTATTTAGCCTTTCGGTAGCAATCTAAAGTAGATTCAAAGAAGGGGAAAATGTGTACAGCAGGAGAGACGCCTTGTAAAAGACTGGCTCTATACTTTGGTTCTCATGGAAACGGGATAATAAGTTAGTGATTTGCTTTTACTTAATGTATTGAGGAGAAAATGCCTTTCTTTCATTATTCAAATGTTTTGCTTGTACTTTACCAAATTACAAGAAAAGCAATACCAATGTTGGCTTCTAAATAGTTTAAACTGGATTACCACATTAAACTCAGAAGAGAGTGCCTCATTTAAAAATATAAATGGACTAGAATGATTTTGTGATAAATCATAGGACTTTTAAACATTTTGTTCTGTTTTCATGAACTGCTGATATTAGCACTAAAAGGAAAAAAGTCTTTGGGTAGAATGTATTTTAGGAATGTTTGAAAGCTGTGTGATGGATTTACATACAGATAATTGTCAATGGGTGCAAAAAGACTTCCTCTTACTGTATTCAGAGCAACTTTGGTGAATAAAGTCAATACAATCAGTTCTCCATCAACTTCTCAAAATATGGTTCTTCTCCCAACTAATTTAAGGCATTCTGTATTTTTGTCATTGATTTAATGCGATTTTTATTACATGGCAATTCACTTTAGTTCCCATTGTGGATTTGATAACACAAGTAATATCTAAGTTCTTAGGGTTTGGGGCGTATAACCTGTCTTTATAAGGTCTTTCCATTTCGTGGACGAGTAAGAGACTGTCACTAAGGAATCAGTATCTGTCCTCATGGTATGATAGTAAAGACTACAAGAAAACCTGTGAAACTCATGTTTTTGTCACTAATTCGTATTAAAGTTTTTAAGGTCATTAGGTGAATCCAAATACTGTCTTGAAATAAAAACGCATTAAGCTATTTTTAACCCACAAATTATTTGATCAGGTGCCTCATATATGTGAAGTCTGACTGCAGGGGTCAGGAACAGTTGACATTTGATAGGAAAGCTTGGCAAACCCAACTTGGTGAGGTGAGTGTCAGACTGCAAGGGGGAGGCTCAGGGATGGTGAGTACTTAGAAAGAGGGAGCCAAAGGGAATGTGGAGGACTTCTGAGGTTAGCTTCATCCATTGGTCAAGGCTTCTAGGGGCACTTTTAAGCCTTTCATTTCTTCACTCATTCACTTGTAGATCCTTTCTTTTTCTCAGTCTCTCTCCATCTCTCTCCATCTCTCTCTGTCTCCATTTCCCTCTCTCAGTTCATGACAACATGGTATAGTAGAAAGCCTTGCTTCTCCAAGAATGCTCCCTGGACCAGCAGCATTGACATCATCTAAGATCTTGTTAGAAATGCACAACCTAAGGTGGCACCTGGGTGACTCGGTTGAGCGTCAAACTCTTGATTTTGAATGAGGTCACAATCCCAGGGTCGTGAGATCGAGCCCCATGCCCTCGAGCTCAGCCCCGTGCTGAGCATGGAGTCTGCTTGGGGTTCTCTTTCTCTTGCTTTGCCCCTCTCCCCCGCTTGTGCTTTCTCTCTCTCTAAGATGTAAATAGGTAGGTAGGTAGGTAGGTAGGTAGGTAGGTAGGTAGGTAGGAAGAAAGAAAGAAAGAAAGAAAGAAAGAAAGAAAGAAAGAAAGAAAGAAAGAATCTCAGGACCCTCTAGGACCCACTGGATCATTATCTACATTTTAAATAGATTTCTAAGTGATACATGTGCTCATTAAAGTTTGAAAATTATTGATAAATTGTATGGGCATCAAAGCAGGTTACCTAACTTCTAGTTTCAGCACTGCCTCTGTCGAGCTAGATGGCCCTATACCAGGCAACTCAATTCTTCAAACTGTGTTCCTCGGAGCTTTCTCAGCTCAGCTATGATTATTCAGAGGCCAAATATGAGGTCAGAACTTCTACCTGAACCCTGAGCAACTCCAGTTTTATTAATTTAATCCATTAGGCTTTAACATGAGATGACATTTGAACAAAAGGTTTGCCTATGAAGAAAATGTGGGGCCGACTTTCCCTGAGGAGTTCTAAAGTAATTTGGATGGCTAAATTTTCTCGAATTATAATAGCACTCATTGATATGAAAAATATTTTTCATATTCCCATGTCAAGTACTGAGACTGACTGTTTAGTTGCCTCTAGAATTTTCCATGAGCAGGAAAGAGAGGCTCAGCCTGCCTGTCACTGAATTCCCCACTGTTTTTCTAATCTTAGCCATATAACTGTCTGGCTTTACCCTTTTTGACCCTACAGGAGAATTGTTTATGGGACTTCATAATAACTATTTTTTATTTAATCATTTTATCAGTATTAGTTATTTGGGTGCAGTCTGGCCCTTAAGCATTCATTGGCCAGTGCCATTTACTTAGCTTGAATGATCTAAAAGAGTTCAAAGGTCTGAGACACTCAGTGTACATCTGCCAAAGCAATTTCCAGTCCTATATACACTGGTGAGCTAAAGATGACCAAACTCCCCAGATCATTTTTACTTGGCACCTTTTGCAACTCAGTCCCTGAGTCAGAAACAGTCATTGTTGCAGTCATGTTCCCTGCTCAGATCTGTCTGCATTCTGCAAAGAAGGCACCTTAATAGCCCAATTCTAAATGTGGTTCCTTCTTTCCTCAAAGCAGCATCAAATGTTCTTCCCAGACCCATAGTGTGGAGCCATCACCCATTTTTATATTTTCCATCTGATAGCTACATCAGTCTATTACTTATTTATATGTTTATTGGCTTTACATGGCATATTTTCTCCAAAGAACTCAGGAAACTGAAGGATTTGTTTTAGAAGCCTACAAAATATATCCTTACTAGTTCACCTAAGGGATTACATAAAGTCATTTTACATTTTCTTTCATGTATTATGGTGGGATTATTATTAAAATAATAAAATCTTTAAATCTTCTCAGGAGTACATATATTCCCCTTTCAAAATGTAACCATCATGAGAAAAGAAAAATCTTCTCAAACAACTGACCCATGTTCTTTTCTTAGAAAATCAATCTCATCAGTAGCTCATAAAATTCAATTTCCCTGGTCAAGAACAAAGCAGATAATCATTGCTTAACAATATTTATGGGTGATAGAAATGCAGACTAAATAAAATTGGCCTCTAAAACTATCATCAAATTCTTTAAAACATTTCTGTTTATCTCCAGAGGATTTATGAAGTGCTGTAAGTGTATTTTTTTTTCTCCATTTCTATTTGGGCCAACACACATCAAAGGCAATCCATAGATATTTAGTGAAAGCATAAGGGGTGAGTAAATGAACAAAGTAAAATACAGATGGCTACTAATTTGTACATAATGCATTGCTAGAGACTGCTTCACAACAGAGACTGCCTAAAGGCGAAACACTTAATTCAGGAATGCCGGCTGCTTTGGTTTATAGAAATTTTCATAAACTGATGGCTAAATATAGCTAAGAATGACCAAAAGTAAATAGAGATCTTCATTAGGTAATAAAAAAATGAAAAGGATAGTAAAAGAATAGCAAGTGAAGCATGGCCACTGTACAGAAAGTGGAGTTCTAGGAAGAGAGATGATTGGATAAATATAGTACTTTGTTCCCTTTATGAAAGTATCCAGTAGTAAGAAGAAAAAGAGAAGAAACTTGGTCTTCTTCACAGAAGTATGCCAAAGCCATTCCATTCTTTTCTCCACCTTGAGAAATATTATGAGTTTTCTGAACCTGCTTATTAGAGTCCTTTGAAGAGGTGAAAACTAACCGCAAATCATGAAAGGGGATTGTGAGATAAGAGGGTTTGGCCATCAACCAAGCAGAGCCAAAGGGCAGTGATGAAACCTTAGGGTACCCAGGCATCACTACAGACAATGGAGTTGATTTGGTACAGAAGTGTTCTGAGGCAACATACTCAGGTGGAAACTGCTGGCTTCTCTCGACCACACTTTGTCCACACTGCTTCCTGTTCATGGACAAATCCCTGGTTTGTACAGAACTTTCCTCAATCCAAGAAGCACAATGAGCAGAAGGAAACTAACACAAGATCTATAGAGGAGAGGAATACAGAAAACAAAAGGAAAATCTGATAATGTATCAGAAAAATAATTGAAGAAGAAAAATAAAGAAAAAATAAATTCTTTATGCTTTAGATAAAGGAGATGTAAATTATTAGAAAAAAGATATCACATAAAAGCGACACATCACATTGAGAGGGAAACTAGTCAGTCTCAAGAAAAGATGGAATGCAAGAATAAATCTATCCCAAAATGTGACCACATCACTTATCATCAGGGAAATACAAATCAAAGCTACAATGTGATACCACCTCACACCTGTCAGAATGGCTAAAATTAACTCAGGAAACAGCAGATGGTGAGGATGTGGAGAAAGGGAACCCCTTTTGCATTGTTGGTGGGAATGTAAACTAGTGCAGCCATTCTGGAAAACAGTATGGAGGTTTCTCAAAAAGTAAAAGCAGAACTACCCTACAACCCAGCAATTGTACTACTAGGTATTTATCCAAAGAATATTAGAAAAATGCTGATTCAGAGGGGCACATGCACCCCAATATTTATAGCAGCACTATCAACAATAGCCAAATTGTGGAAAAAGCCCAAATGTCCATCGACTGATGAATGGATAAAAATGATGTGGTATATTTATATACAATGGAATATTATTCAGTGATCAAACAGAATGAAATCTTTCCATTTGCAACAAATGGATGGAACTCTAATGTATTATGCTAAGCAAAGCAAGTCAGAGAAAGACAAATGCCATATGATTTCACTCATATGTCAAATTTAAGAAACAAAATAGATGAACATAGGGGTAAAGAAGGAAAAATAAAATAAGATAAAAACAGAGAAGGAAGCGAACCATAAGAAATTCTTAACTAGAGGGTACTTATTGTGATGAGCACTGGGTATTACATGTAACTGATGAATCACTAAGTTCTACTCCTGAAACCAATACTCCAGTATATGTTAACTAACTTGAATTTAAATTAAAAAAAATGTGACCATACTAATAATATAAAGAATTAAACAAGGATGAAAACAACATTCATGATACAGAAGGAGAGCTTGGTATAATCACAGAGAAAAAAAATGGAAACCAAAAACCATTAGAAGTGAAAGTGATTATAAATGTATAGTTAATATTATAGATATGGAAGTCAGATAAGGGAAATACAAATTATAATAAATGATATTCCTGAAAAGACAATAACATAGGAAAAAATTCAAATATCCATTAGAAGAATGTTTTGAAATCAGTTAATACCGGAATCTCAATGTTAAGAAGAAGAGGTCTCTTGTGTTCCTGAAAAAATTGATGTGAAAACAAAGTGTCCATGGGTGTTGAGGCAGAAAAAGCAAGTTGGTCTAAAATTCTTTATGGCAGAATTCAATACCAGAACACAGTGGATAAATTGCATAGAGTAATGACAGAAATTATTATCCAAGGTCTTTATACCCAGCCAAATAGACTATAGACTAGTAAGCAAAGATTATATAACACCCATGACCTGTCTTCAAAAAAACCAAATAAACAAACACACACAAAAAACACATAACAGTGTTTGATGAAAGGACAGAGCCATACAAGATAAATAAAGAACTCTGGATTAGAGAGCTCATTGCATCAGTATTGAATCTATTTATACATGGTAGCTAAAAATTTATACATGTATACATAAGGCTAAAAACATCTCTGGCAATTATGATTATAGGAGCAAATAAAGATATCATAAATATATTGCTACATTGATATTTTAATTTCAAATACTTAAATATTCAATAGCAATTGGGAGAAGCAGTGAGGTGGGAAGATACTCTAACAAGATGGTTCTATTTTGAGAAGGTTGGCATAGTTTTTCTATATAGAAATACAATAAACATTTATCTATAAGATATGGTGTTGATAAAGGCAGATATATAACAGAAATGGAAAAAGGGAGAACCATGAGGAATTATTTTTAATGATCCAGAATTTGAGGAGAATTGGATCCTCTAACTGGTCTTTTGGAGCTGTCCTCAGTTGGACTTTTTAGAAACAGAGCCTGAAATGGGATTTGGGCTGGATTTATTGAGTGGGTAGAGCAAGATGGGGATGAAGTTGAACAAAGATGTGGTCCCAATATGAGTTCGGCTTTAGTTGGTCCTACACAAAGTCCTGGAGCATAAGTTGAACCCCAGAGTTGGCCCCACCTTGAGGCAAGGGTCTGGTCTTTTATACCTCTTGTGTTGGTCAGTCATTGGCTACATGGAGGAAGGAACAAAGAGGGGCCTAACTCTGGAGCTAGGTGGCTCCTCTTCCACAGAAGGTAATTCTCTAGAAAAGAGGACAACTGTGGGCCATTGGCAGCCAATACTCAGAGCAGCTGGGGGTTGGGTGCACCTGATTGATAAAGGACATCTGGGAAGGGTCCCAACAGTGTCACCTATCACTTGTTGATAGTTCTACTTATGTTGGCTTTCCCTGTTGTGAATGTTCCTTTATTATTTTTACTATGGTTTACAGATGCCAGCTTTGGTGTCTAGGAGATGCATTTCACCATGAGGAGGAAAGTAAAGGTCTTCTCTGGAAAGAAGAGGGAGGGTGGAGAAGACTAGATTTTTTGGAAGTGAGCATACCCGTGAGCTTTGTGGGAGTTGTCCTAGCATCAGGTTCTTATCCATGTTGCCAGATGTGAAGTCACAGCAACCTCAGATAGTCAGCCTAGTCAGCCATCAAGTGTTGCCTGGTGCCTGCCGCAGTCTCTTCCAGCTCATCTCATAATCCCAATCCCCACACACCTCACGGATCAAGCTCATCTGAGATGCTGCCTCTCAAATACACAGTCTGGAAACATTTTAGCCCCAAAACAGTAGGTGAGAAACAAGGGCACTTTATGAGTGATGTTGAAATAAAAAGGCAAACATGGTCTGAGATGAAGACGAGACTGGGGAGAGCTAGTTGGAAATTGCCCTTTATCTGAGACATACCAAAGTCTCTGTTAACAGGTATTAGGAGCACTGTGAATCTCTAAGAAGACTAAGATGTGGCATTTTGCAAATTTATTTTACAGTGGGACCCATTATTTGCTTACCATACCATGAGAGTAGCATTCCACAAAAATTTTCTTTAGCAAATGCTGGTGTTGTCAATGAGACCCAGTGGTTTTTGAAGAAGTATAGGTGATGACATTTTTGCTTTAGCAAGATAATTTGTCAAGAAATATGGAGGATAGATCAGTGAGGGAAGAAAATGTCAGGAAGGCCAGTTAGGTCTAATTTGTTCTAAGTAAAAATGTTAAAAGCCTGAACTAATCTTAACGGTCATTAATACAACCTCCCAGCCAAGTACAGGGTCCCACATTCCTTATGGGAGAGCCATTTAGGCTCCTTCTTCCATGAACGGCTACTATAAACTGATACATGAATCTAAGCATTAAGGAGATCTTCCTGCTATGCAGTTGAAATCTCTCTCTGAGAATTGTACCCATGATGTTAATTCTGTTCTTTGATGTTATGGAGAGCAGGTTTTTTTTTTTTCTCTTTTTTCTTTTTTACTCAACAATCAGGTTTATATGCCAAGTGCTGTTTTAAAAGTGAGAATACAAAGGTCAGGAAGAAAGACATGGTTCCAGCTCTCAAGGAGCTTAAAATCTAATGAGGAAAAATAAGGCATAAACAATCAGCTTTTATTATAATAAATATAAGCAAAGAAAAATTACAGGGAATTTAGTGCAAGAAGTGAATGACTGCCTGGTGTTCTGAAAGAACTCATGGTGGCTTTATGGAATAATCCTTCCTCCGTATGAGGGGGTAATCATATCCATCCTGGCTTCCCTTCTCCAGCTTATCCCCCCAACTCCTACTCTCCCTGGAATACACATCAGTTCTTCAAATTGTTCTCTTACTATATGGTTTATAAAGTTTTTTAATCTATCTCATTCCTTCCTCCTCTGGAGATTTTGTTCCTTTCCAACATTTTTTTTTCTCCAAAGGTGACCTTCTAGAATTGACAATTGTCTCACTTGTGATATGATTTGGGCCAAGCTTGAGGGCAATGTACCTGGCATGTGTGGGGAAGGTTTGCTGGTAATTGTTACTGGACCCCAAGTCCCACTGGGTCTCAATATTATAGAAATGAGCACTGAACTTGAGAGAAAGCAAGCAAGTGGGGCTTATTAGAGATAGCCTGTTTACAAGGGAGCCCCAGGAAAGAGGAATGTGCTCCCCAGAAGGGTATCTTCCAGGGCATATAAAGGCACTTTTCTCGAGGCTGAGGATCTGGGAGTGGGGAAGCATCCTTCAGTCCCATGGTCATTATCTACTGGTTGTTACTTTTCAGTGAACACAAGATAATCCCAGGATGCCTTTCTCTATGGTCAACATTCTTTCAGGGTTCCTGAAAAAATAGAAATACTTGTGCAAGCAGGCTCTAAATTGGTGCTTCACATTTTGTCCAGACAACCATTACTCCCTGGTGGCTGTTATTTCTCCTTTGTTCTCTTTTCCAGAAGGAGGTATTTGTCTCTTAAGTGTATGAAAAGTTTTAACCCTTGCCTCAGACCAGTGACTTTACAGAAGTTAAGTCCCTGTTTCTTTCCTTATACCAACTCAGTATATTAGCACTATCCTATCTTCCCCTTTTTGAATTGCTCCTTATTTATTTATATCATTTTCTAGGCCTCTAGAAGCTCCATTCTGTCTTGCTCCATACTGTGCTGGGGGAAAAAAAGAATCTGTTAATCTCATATGCACACATAGTAGTGCATTAATCCAAATGTGATCTGAACCTAAAAGTGTATTTTGGAAATAAAGTAATGCTTAACCCAAAGAAAAATTCCTTAAGGGAAACATTTTAGGCATCTTAGTGAAAAATACATATTTGAAAAAGGGGTCTTTTTTAGTATGTGTCACACTATACATATGATTGCTCACTTCATATGAGGCCAGCTCCTAATAAAAATATTGAAGAAAAGCACATGTTTAGAGCATACTACAATATGTAAATAAATCTAGAGGAGCCTGGGTGGCTCAGTGGGTTGAGAGTCTGATTTGATTTTGGTGCAGGTCATGATCTCATGATTTGTGAGATGGAACCCAGCATGGGGCTGCATGCTGACAGGGCAGAACCAGCTTGGGATTTTCTCTCTCCTCTCTCTCTGCCCCTTCCCTGTGATCTTTCTCTTTCTCTCTGTCTCTCAAAATAAATAAGTAAACTTAAAAAAACAACGTGTACTATAATAAAAGCTAATATTTATTGGATACTACATGAAAAGCATTGTGTTAAGAAACTTTACATATATTAAGATTTTTCAATTTTCAAAACATCCCTATAAGATATATGATATTATCTTTATTTTACAGATGAGGAAACTGAGGCATGGAGGTATTAAAGTTGTACAAGACCAGGTGAGAGACCTAGTTTCAGAATTAAGAAGCTTGAGTTCCAGTTTGGATTTTATCATTTACCATGTGATTTTTGAACAAGGCATGACATTGTATTGAACTTCAGTCTCTCATCTGTAAAATGAAACTAAGTTAGTTAAACTTCTCAGGTCTGGTCTACCTGTATGATTTTTCTGTTCATGTCCTTGGAACTGTTTGTATTTATTTATCAAATAGTTAAATCCAAGAAAAAGGCAAAATCATGAGTCTTTCTATTACTCTTCAGTATCTACGTGTATACCTTTTCCATGAAGCATTGCTTCATATCTCCCTGCCAATATTCTCTTTGATTCCTAAATAGTAGCTGTTTTTTCAAAGTCTACCTCTATTTTAAGCCTACCTTAAAGCTGTTTTTTCAAAGTCTACCTCTATTATAAGGTGTTGAAACACATGAGAAATATGAACATTATACAAGGAAATCGATAAGGTTAGGAATCTTCACACATTTAACTTAATCATGTCTGACACTGAAAACAAAGTCATATTTTATTGCCTGAGAGGTATGCTCTTTGGCAAACTGTGATGGTAATCTGATTGTGAACAATGCTTATTCATCATTTCTGGGGCAATGGTTGGTGTGCCAGCCAAGGGGACAGCTGACCTAATATGCCTTAAGTTACATTCCTCAAAATCAGTTACATTGTGGAAAATCACCAAAGCAGATGTAGTTTATATTGGTCAAGCAGAAACTATGGGCTCTTTGCTTATCTTCTCTCCTATTTTCATTGACAGTTGGGGGAAAGGTTACACAATGATATCCAAAAGGGTAAATTCTCTGGGTACATTTAAATGATCTTTTTCCATTTCACATTCTCTGGATTTCTAAAAGTGGGGAGAAGATAAAAAATCAGAAACCATTAGGAATCTGCTACCACAAGGGTAAGTTCAAGGTACAAGTATGGTGATAATCTAAGATATGCCATGGAAAACACCTTTGTGCCTTTATGTTTCAGAAATGGGTCAGTATTATCTTGAGCTCTATTGGGGCCATTATCGTTTGTAAGATAGCTGGTAGCTTTTCACTTTTCCTGTAACACTCCTCCTTTGATGTCATATCATTTGCTTACCTTTTAAGTTTCCTCTGGGAAATGGTAGACAATCTATACTCCTCTTTCCTTAGTCTGAGTTCAAGACCCTTTTTCAAGGCTTCTTGTGTACTCTGTGATCACCTTTGTCATAGCTGTTACCATGTGGAATGAGATATAGTTATGGTTATGAGATCAATCTTTAGACAAAAGTGTATTGATCATCTACTTTATGATTAACTCTGTGTAAAGTTTGGGTCACTAAATTCTAGAAGCATTTCTTTTCACCTAGGTAGTTTTTCAATAATTTCTCTTTTTCCTCAAAAGTGATAAAAATTTTTTAAAAATGTTAAAAGCTAAGTTTCCTAAAGCCCAGAATTCTTGGGGTTTACAGCAGACAAATATCCTATTATGTTCCACCAACCTGCCTTTTATGAAAATCCTAATACAAATGAAAATATTCCCTAACGTCCTGCAAAAATTCATTGGGGAAGTAGGAGGGTGAGATTATTGTCCAGTGTAATTTTTTTTCTCAGTAATGGCAATTATGCACTAATTTCATTTCTGAATTATAAGGAAGAGATTAGTGTATCAGGCTTTATGGTGCTGACATCATGCCACAAAGAGAAACATTTGATTCTGGGCCAGGAGGAGTTAGAAAGATACTAGCAGAAATTATGGACATACACAGGGTGTCCTAGTTTGAAGACCAGCAATCAGAAACTAATCTCAAACAGTGAAGAGTAAAGGCTTAGAGTCAGAAAGTGGAATATTGCAGGCAGTGTGGGATCAAATCAGGAGCTTGTTTGATGATAAACTTGAGAAAGGAGGGGCACATCCAGCATCATCCATCTCATTCCTCTCATCCCGCTCATCCCTCTCATCCCTCTCATCCTCATCCCAGGGCATGGGCAGCGGAATGGCCATCTCCCATATAGGCCACAAGCACCAGCACTACAGAGAAGTGGCTAGGGAGGAGACACTGGCTAGTGGATCAGGGGTACACTGTGATCTTATGGAAATGCAAGCCAGTGGATTCCATAGGCATTGGGATAGGATTGTTTTTAATGCTCAGTAGTCAGTCAGAAGTGCTTAAGACTCAATTCTCAGGCAGAAAAACTTAGAATATCAACTTTCAATCACTTTGTAGGAATGAGCGTTACCCATAGAGGGTCTAGCTACTCTTTGCCTCATTCTAGGTGAGGGATAGGGCTGCCTGCTCCTGGCTAGATACTCACCTCAAACTCTAGGATGAGAGGTAGGTTCTAATATATCTGTGTTCTCTCTCCCAGCACCCTAGTCACTGATGCTCTGGATTTGTGGCATGATCAGCCATGGTCAAGGGCTGCACCTGTGGAACTCACTGTAGTTTCATGGTCCACATGGATTTGAGATTAGTGAAAGGTTTTTCATATCTACACTATATGATCTCAAATACACTTAAAATTCAGCATGTTGAGAGCTAAACTCACCTTTTAACACCAGCATGCCCTCCCCTTATTCCTCTAGGACTTGTTATCTTTGTGAAGAATATCATTATCTATCTCATTGTACCATCATTGCAGTAGGTGGAATCTGAGAAGAAATCCTTTCCTCCTCCTCCTTCATGTCCACAAACAATTGATAATCAAAGTCTATTGAATTTACCTCATAAGGGTTTCCAAATCATTCACTTGGTCCATCTTTAAATGTGGTTAGGAAACTGGTAACCATTTGGACTTCTTATTCTCGTTTGTGCTCCTCTCCTAAGATCCACTCTTGGCCTTTGTCTCTCATGCTTTGCCTTGATCATGACTTAGGTACTCCAGTTGGGTCTGGCAAGAGAGAGGTCTTAGGAAGGGAATATGAGAATGTTTCTCTCTATCCCTGCCCTGTTTTTTTGTTCTTACCCTTACAAGCTTCTGGTCAACTTCTGCCCCCCCCCCCCAACCCCCCTTGTCCTTTCAAGCTGAGGGATCTCAATGGCTGTCTATTCCTTTCTTCGTCTTGATTTTGCTCCCATCAGTGTAAACAATCCCTTTGCTACATTTTCTTCAGGCAAACTTGGTTGAATAAGCCACCAGTTTTCTCACAGAACACTGAATGATCCACTATTTCCCTCACTTTTGCCCACTTCAGACCTTCTCCATATCATAGGTAGAATGATCTTTTAAGTGCAAAGTTGACTGAGTCACTTTCTTGATTAAAACTCTTCAAGGGCTTCTTGTTGCTGTTAAGATCAAGAAAAATAACTACTGTGGCCCACAGCCTAGCAATCTGGCCCCTCCCTGTGTCTCTGTCTCCATTGTTACTTTCTCTCACTCACTGGGCACCCACTGTGTTGCTCTTCTTCAGTTCCTTGAAATTGCCACTTGATCTCCTACTGTGAGCATTTTCCTGAATTCTCTCCTCTCTTTGGAAAGTGTTTTCTTTTTCCTTGCCCCCTCAGTGCATCCCTAACCTGCAATTTTACATTAAATGTTTCCTTCTCAAGGGAAGCTGTTCTTGACAGTTCGTTCCACTCTTGCCACATGAATTTGCTTCTCCAGTTAATACAGGATGCATTCAGAACATAGGACTTTATGTTTGCTTCAAAGCACTTACTATGAAGTATAATTATGTATTCTTTGTATATAGTATACATCATATCTTATATAAAATAATTGCATAATATTTATGTAATTTTTTATTGATATAAAATAAGTTTAAGTGTGTGGGGAGGTGCGTGTTGTTCCCCGCCATTTTTTAAATTTATTTATTTATTTATTTATTTATTTATTTATTTATAATTTTTTTAACGTTTATTTATTATTGAGAGACAGAGAGACAGAGCATGAGTAGGGAAGGGGCAGAGAGAGGAGGTGACACAGAATGCGAAGCAGGCTCCAGGCTCCGAGCTGTCAGCACAGAGCCCGACACGGGGCTCGAACTCACAAACAGCAAGATCATGACCTGAGCCAAAGTCAGATGCTCAACCGACTGAGCCACCCAGGTGCCCCTCCTGCCATTTTAACTGTAGTACTTTGCAAAGGTCAGGGTAAATAATTGTGGTTTGAAAAATACTAGTTGGGCAAATAATTAAAAAAAAAAAGTATCGCTATCTAAAGCCTACTCAGTTAACAAAAACAGAAGAAAAGCAAATAACAGTTGAATGAGAAGCAATAACAGTGAAAGCAGCCTTCTGTGATTATTATCTAAACAGTCTGTTGTGAGTTAAGCTGAAAACTGAGTGCAGGAGTTTGGGAATAAACATAGGCCATAGTCAGAGAAAACGGACTCATTCAAAAACATGTAGCTGCTCTCAGGTCAATGGCAGGTCTTTAATTCCATTTTTCATGAGCATCCACAATAAAACCTCAGAGCACAAGCCAATAACTCAACCGCTCAAATCCCCTCCAGAGTTTCTTCCAAGTCAATCTGCTGACCTCAGATCCTCACTTTCATATGATCACAGCAGAAGCATCTGTGGCAGTTCTTGCCCTTGAATAAGATTGTCAAAAAGAAATTAAGGCTGTAATTACAGTATTAATTTTTAAGTTGTGTAGACTCAACAAAACAAGAAAAATAGTCTTTTGAATCATCAAGTTTAGATATATAGTGAGGAAACTACTGATGGCTAGTGAGAGCTACCAGAGAAATCTGTATTATTCATTTTTACATCATGTGAATATCTCTTCAGAATCACTTAGGTCAATTGATAGAAAACAGACACTTAATTATTTATTTGAGACCTCACTATAGGAATTCTCTTAGCTCAATCATTCTGGGAAGCAGAGGATAAAGGTGGCCCACAGGGGAAGCAAAAAGACCAGCTATAGTTTTGGTGGTCTGGCACAAATGCATTTGTGCCAGACTGGAATGCCTTTTATTCAAATGTACATCTAGTCATCTGATATTTGTCGAGCTCCTACTCTATCCTAAGCCCTGTCATTGTCACTGGTGAAGAAAAGAAAAAGGAATAAATCAACTATGATACTTGCATGGAGAGGACAACCACACTCTACTTTCCTTCAAATTAGACTCAACTCACTTTTGGAAGCCTTCCCTAAATGTTCCTGTCTGCAGAAATCTCTATGAAGAATTCTAAAAGTGGCTTCTTATGCCACACATAGCCTCTTTCTTGATGATGGTGACCAAATAGGTATTTAATACATTATGTGAAACAGACACAGATACAGATAGAGGTTCATGGAGGATCAACTGGATCAAAAAGCAAAGAGCTTTGAAAAGTATATGGTGTTTATTTTTATTTTTACACTTGGTAATGTATATTATATCTAAGAGTGTATAAGATATACACACAGTTTATAAATAATAAAGCAATTGTTACGAGACCAGGCTGGAAGGCTGGTGGAAAAACCAAGCGGCGCTTGGAGATCTTATTTAGATCTTATTTAGAGATCTTGTTTATTTAGATCTTATTTAGATCTTATTTAGAGACTTATTTAACTTCGGCGGGCTCAGTGGAGACCGTTTCTCCAAAGGTCTGAGCCCTGAGCACAAGCATGGGAGGCAATTTATAGTCTGTTACTTTTGCATTCCACATTAGTATTAATTTAGCAGACTCGGCAAGCAGGGCAGGAAGAAGAGCCTGGAAGAGGGGTCTCTAAGCTAGAAACTAGAGCTTGTTTTAGTCCCCTCGGCCATCTTATGTGCAGAACTTTACTTATTTTCCCAACACAATCACTTATCTGTTCACCGTACAACTTAAGAATTAGAATAGGGCCAGTGTTTTAGAAACCTCCTGCTTGCCTCTCTTTTTATTGCATCTCTCTTCCACCCTCCCTAAGTACTCACTTTTGGTTAATTATTTTTTATTTATGATATTATCACCAGTGTATATACCTACGAATAATACATAGATTAATTTTGAAATTTGGGTGTCAGGAAGGGGTGATGTTACAACTATTAAATGAAGGCTCCTGAGAGAAGATAAACAGAGCACAAGGTGAATAATCATATGACTGTAGGAACATGACCAGGGAAATGAGTAGCTCTGTATCTTCTGCTTCTAAACTCACTACAGCTCTCAAGAAGACATCTAAGATAAACATTTCTATGAAACAAAATGAGTGTCTTCAATTGATTCAGGAAGCAGGGCAGGGTGAAAAACAGGAAATTTTTCAGCACATCGTCAAGATAAAGCCCAGGTATGCATAATGGTCAGGCTTACCAGGGTATTTTATTCTCTGGTTAAAAAGTATGTAAGATTTTATGGCATCTTAGTAATGATAGTTCTCCCTGAGTCTGTCTCTTTGGGATGTACTGGTCCAAAGTATACTGGTAGGCCTCCAAATCTGCTGCACAGCGGTCTTACTGAGACAGTAGTTTTTGATTCCCTAAAGGATCCCCTTTTCCTTTCTCCTTTGTTGGATTATCTATTTTCTATGTCATCATCTTGTTTTGTTTTTTCATTTATTCTCTCATTCTCTCTTTTTGTGGGTTGGAGAGAGAACTCAGACTCCTGTAACTTCTGGAAAAAGGATGAGAGGGAAGGACATTTTTTAAGCTTCCATATTTGAAAATATCTTAATATAACATCATATTAATTGATGCTTTGCCTTGATATAGTTAGACATTATTTTTATTCAGAAAGTTAAAGGCATTTTTCCAAGATTGTTTGCTTCCAGATTTACTTTGGAGAATCCTGAAGCCATCTCAGTACTGTGTTCTTTGTGTAAGTCTATTCTTTCCCCCTCTTTTGAAGCCTGTAGTTTTATTATTCTACTTTGCTAGGCACTCAAAAGACAGTTTAAATCTAAAAATTCTTCTCCATTTCCAGGAAATTTTCTTGAATTATTTTATTGATAATTTTCTCCCTCTCTGTTCTCTTATCTCTCTTTGTAGAACATCTATTATTTAGATATAATCAACTTATTTTCTACTTCTCTATTTCCATCTCATCTTTTGCTCTACTTTCTAGTATGTCCCCTTTTTCTCATAACTCTTGTGTTGAGATTTCCATATTATTTCTCTGTTAATGTTTTGAATTTCCAAAAACTTATTCAAAGTATATTTCTCTGTGTTTGTTTCATGTTTGCATTATCTTATCTCTCTGAGACAATAAATAATCATTTCCTTTTCTTTTTTTTATTTAAAAAAAAATTTTTTTAACATTTATTTATTTTTGAGACAGAGAGAGACAGAGCGTGAATAGGGGAGGGGCAGAGAGAGAGGGAGACACAGAATCCGAAACAGGCTCCAGGCTCCGGGTTGTCAGCACAGAGCCCGACGCGGGGCTCGAACACACGGACTGCGAGATCATGACCTGAGCTGAAGTCCGACGCTTAACCAACTGAGCCACCCAGGTGCCCCTAAACTTTTTTTTTAATGTTTATTTATTTTTGACAAAGAGAGAGACAGAGCATGAGTGGGGGAGGGGCAGAGAGAGAGGGAGACACAGGATCCAAAGCAGGCTCCAGGCTCTGAGCTGTCAGCACAGAGCCCCACATGGGACTCAAACTCACAAGCTGTGAGATCATGACTTGAGCCGAAGTCAGATGCTCAACCCACTGAGCCACCCAGGCGCCCCTCCTTTTCTTTCTTTTTCTTCTTTTGATATGGTCTGTATTTCCTCCAAGTTGGTTTTATTCTGTTTGCCACTTTGGTCTCTGTATTCCACGTTCAAGTGTCTTCTCTAATTTATAGGCTTTCCTTTAACTCTGATGGCTGGTCAGCTTAGTAGGCTGTTCATGAGTAAGAATGGGATACTTAAAAAGTTATGTGAAGTTCTGGTTGCCTGGTAGGTTGTCAACTTTGAGCTCCTCTATAGAACACACAGCATCTTTGGGACTTCCTTCTTTTGCTGGTCACATTTCCTGGAAAACACATTCCCAATCTTGCTCCTGTAATACTAAAGTCTGACTATAGGGCTCTTGGGGAAAGAGCTGATGTGGGGTTTCATCAGTCAGCATTCTTGTTCAGAATCACTGATATGCTTTGTTTTTAGTTGGGAATCTATTCCCTCAACTGTACCGGGTATTTCCACTGTTAAATACTTTTACCTTTTCTTTTTTTAAGGGAATAAGCCTCAAGAATTATAGGCTGTAGCAGAAATCTGCCAGCATCATGGGGGTGGGGAGAATGGCAGGTAGTGATCTACTTCATTCTCAAACATTTTTACCCAAACCTCTACTTTACCCTTTTCCTACCCACTCCCCACCTCCATGCAGTTCCAAAATTGCCTAGGACTGGGATTTTTCTTTCAATCCCCTTGAGGATTCTATGATCTAACTTGTGTTGGTTCTAAGTTTTCCTCAATACTGACTTTGGGTTCAACTTTACAATTCTGCTAAGTTGACTCTTGCTCATCTGGTTTTCAGCTTCCAAATTTTGTTTCTTTAATCTCCTTTCCTGTTGTCCCCATTTATGTGGGTTTGAGACTACAAACAAAAATAATTTGTTAGAAACTTAGTGAGTTTCATGAGGGAACAACATTAATGCATGTTAACTCATGACTCAGCTGGTATAATTTTTTTTTAAGAGAGTGAGAGAGGGAGCTGGGAAGAGCGACTAGGGGGAGGGAGGGAGGGAGGGGGAGAGAGAGAGAGAGAGAGAGAGAGAGAGAGAGAGTGTGAGTGAGTCTTAAGCAGGCTCCACACTCAATGTGAGCCCAAAGCAGGGCTCAATTCCATGACCTGTGAATCGTGACCTGAGCCAGAATCAAGACTCTGATGCTCAAATGACTAAGCCACCCAGGAACCCCTCAGCTGGTATAATTTTAATTATACAAATACTTTCTGATTCCTGTTAAGTGAAGGGTAACACCATCTTGTTTCCATAAATGCTACAGAATTATTTTCTGTACCATTAAGATCCCCTTCCCTTACTGAGGATAGTTGAGCTTTCTAGCACTAAAACCACTGGGCAAAAATGATAATTAGTTAATTGGGGGAAAGTAGGTCATCTCTCTTCTTCTTAATTTCTTTCATATCTCATTAGTTTCCCCCTCAGGTTATAATATGATACAGACAAAATAAAATACTCTCTAAGCTAATCAATTCTAGTGCAACCCCAACCCATATTCTGATTTTTTCCTCTAACACTAACAGAATTAATAAAGCAGGGGGTTGTTCTTAATGACTCCCTATGTCATCACTCCCCCATTCAGTCATCCACTAACTTTGGATGATTTTTAGTTCATGAATATCTTCTGTGCTTATTCTGTCAAACAAAAAAAAAACTAAAACAATTTTGTAGTGAGTTTGTTGTCCTTTATTTAAGGGAAAACAATCTTTGTGAAGGAGTACAGTGCCTCATAAGTAGTGTCTCATAAACAGCGAAACACTGTTCCCCAGGTATTTTGTCAAGAGTATACTTTTTAGAGCATTAGAGAAGGCACTGTGGAAAACAAAGCATGCTTGGTTAGGAGGTCATGGATCTTCTCATAAGGCTAGCAGATTCTATGACTTCAGGTAAGGTGAACTAGCTAAAGTTGAATTGGAAGATTATCACTGGTGTATGTCAAGTTTCCTTGACAGGCATTTCCTGTAAGTACAGGCTGACTGAGATTTAGATTTGTGGCTGGGCCAGGTCACTGAGCCGACTCCCATTTTGTGGGTCCCCATGTACAAATTAACTTGATCAGTTTCTTCTGTATTTTTCCTGTTGTACATCACTCACATCCATCCCCTCTTTTCTACCAGACTTAATTTTCTGAAATACAAACATGACTGCATCACTTTCCTTTCTAAAACTCCCAAATGAGTCATTGCTTTATTGAAGTCCAAACTTAGTGCATGGAGAGAGCTCAAGGATACTCCCCCTGGGCAAGTCTCCTGTCGTTAGTTTTTACTGTGGCCTTCCTGGCATATGGAACTTCAGTAAGACCAAAGGCATTCATGAATTTCCATGGCACACACCAAGCAACCTTGTGCTGCTGTGCCTTTCTAAATGCTGCTCCTCTGCTCTGCCCCTTCTCCTCTGGACACATCCTTCAAGACAAGCTTGGGTACCTCTGGGAATCCCTCACCAACCCTGCCAAATCTGGTCTCCAACTTTTTTCTTCATGCTTCCAGAGTACTCTGCCCTATCCTATTGTTGTAACCTATACTGACAAGAATTGCCCAAACTTCCATGCTGCATTAAATCTGCCCTATTTTTGTATCCCACATGAGTTACATACTGTCTGACAAATAGTAGAATGTTCCCTGCTATGATGATATTGAAATTGAGGGCTTCCAACAGATGAGTTTTTCCCCCTTACGGGGATATTTTATCCACTTCCACATTACTTGAACCATTTTGATTTAAAATTCACTCACTGGACTGGGATTAAAGTAACTTTGTTCTTTTCCTAATTAATTGTTTAACCTCTTTGGTCCACAATTATGTCATTGTGATAGTTATTTGTTTTAGATCTCTATAATTCAAATCTAAATTTTCTATCTTTGTCATATTCCCTCTGTCCTTTTCTGTCTCTCCCCACCCCCATGTTCTGGTATCTGCAAGTTAAAGTGTATTATCAGCAAGCTCTCAATAAGTCAATCCATGGTTTTAGCTAATAATTTCAAATATATTCCCCAAAGTAGTTGCATCCCTAGTCAGGACTCTAGATGCCTAAAAAGTCCTATAACCTGAAAGACTGAAACTTCCTAAGGAAGGGGGAATTTTATAGTGCTAATTAGGCTATTGGACAAAGCCACTATAACAATGACCCTTCTCCTTGTACCAACTAATTGACCTTATAGCAATTAGGTCACTCCTATGGCTATAGACCATTGTCTCCAGTTCCTTTGGCTTTTTGTTATTTCAAACAGTGGCCCTGGGGATAAGAGTTGGGTGAAAACAGTGAGCTAGATTCCCTTGAGCTCTGAGGAATTGATATTTATTTTAGTAAGTTTATTCAGAGAATAACAAGCATATAGGAAGATAAACTGATTACAGAGATAAAGCGGTTAGGATCTCAGTAGGACAGGAATTCATGGGTACTCACTCAGAAATAAAACAAAACAAAACAAAACAACACAGTTGTTCCTGTCTGTATAAGGAAAATCATCTCAGTAGAAATAGGTTTACATTTTCAATTCCACAAACTCCCTTCACAGTTACACCATGCGTCAAACAGAGAAGGGGAAAGGGAAGCTTTTATTTATGTATTTATTTATTTATTTTTGGTCCCTGATGTGCACAAGGAAGGTCCCTCGAGATGAATCTTCTTGGAGCAGGAAAGATCATGATAGCAATAATAACAACAATGCATCAGTGATTCTCAAATATATCCATGGGGCAGAGTATGCTTTTCAAAGGACATTCACTTCTATTCCATCTCATTTGATCATTGTGACAACCTCAGAAGGTACATAAGGTAGGTATTATTATTACTATTTTACACATGAGGATCCTGAGCCACAGAGGGTGTAGAGTTATTTGTCCAGAATCACAGAGCTAGTTAGTGGCAACATTGGAGCCAGAGCCCAGATTTTTTGAGAAATGTTGTCACATAAATGGATTATATGCACTGTGTGTACACAGAAATGGCTAGGATATGGAAGAAGCCCAAATCTCCCTCTCATTTGAAAGTCTGGGCCAGTGGCTCTGGAGACTTTCAGATTCACCTGGAAGTTCTCTGAAGAAGGCAGGCATGCAAGCTGACAGATTTCTTAGCAGTAGTTCCTTGACTCCCATGACCATCTTAGCCAGAAAAATTAGTGTATTTCTTCTCCCAGGTTAGGTGCTGGGCTTGTAAAGTCCTAGAGAGAAATTAAGGATTTGTTTGGTGGTCTTTGACGAATTCTGAATTGTTTCACTTTTTTCTTTATGCAAAGAAGAACATAAAGGAGTGTTAGTGTCCTGGCTCTTTGGGCCATTTGTCTATTGATCTGGTATCTAAAGAATCTTCTTGATAAAAGAAAAGGAAGGGATAGTATTGTCCAGACCTTCCAGCTATCATGGACTCCCCTGCATTTGTTATCCCATCAGCTTAAAATCCAGAGTTGTCAGAGTTTTGGATATCTACTGCAAACTCCTCATTCAACACAGAGGAAATTGAGACTCAGAGAGCTGAGTGGTTACCAGAAGTCCGCAGGGCTAGTTAACAACACAGCTGAGATTGGAATCAAAAGAGCCAATTATAATAGTTGATATCTACCATTTTCTTAGCATCTGCTATGCCTTTGTTGCTGTGATGTATACTTACATGTTTATTACTTTTGCCTTTCACATCTACAAAATTGAGGGCTGTTGTCCACATGTATTAGTTAGGATAAGTTAGACTAGCCTGATGAGAGAGCAATGATGAAATCTCAGGGTAATTAATGTAACACAGATTTATTTCTTTCTCCTGCCTCCATCTAGTGTGTATTAGTGGGTAACAGATGGGTTGGGTAAGGAGATATTCTTCTCCTTAAAGTCATCATAGACCTAGACTGAGAGGGTCTCTAACTTCTGGTAGACCTCCAACATGGAGCACATACCTCCACATTCGGTGGGGCAAGAAGGGATTACACACCGCAGACTGACACCGATCTCTCTGCTTGGGTCTATAAGCGCTTCACATCAGTTTTGTTCAAGGGCTATTGACCAGTTTGGTCACTTGTACCAATCAAAGTGCAAAGATGCTGGGAAATAACTGTCTCCCTTGTTCTTCAGAAGAAAACAGATGCCTACAAACACAAGAGATGATTACCAACCTAACCCCTTAAATCTCTATAGAGTAGCCAAGAAAATACATTTAAAATATAAATTCTATTTTTCACAGCTCTTATGGAAACTCTATATTTCCTTCCCATCACCTTAAAATACAACTTAAGCTAGGGGTGCCTGTGTGGCTCAGTTGGTTAAGTGTCCAACTTTGGCTTGGGTCATGATCTTGTGGTTTATGAGTTCTGGGACCTGCACTGGGCTCTCTACTATCAGCATGGAGCCCACTTTGGATCCTCTGTCCCCCTCGCTCTCTGCCCCTCCCTGTCTCATACATGCATGCTTTCTCTCTCAAAAATAAATAAACATTAAAAAAATACAACCCAACCTGTTTCATAAGGCCTATAAGGCTTTGTATAATTTGGCCCTTTCTACTCTCATGCCACTCTCCCCTTAACTCATTTCACTTTATCACACTTGCTTTCTTTCAGTTCTTGGATATTTCAAGTGCTTTCTTTGTTCAGAGTCTTCCCCATGCTGTTTCCTCTCCTTGCTTACACTCTGCTTTCTCTCTGCTTGACTAATTCTTATGCATCCTGAACGTTTCAGCCTCAGTGTCATCTTTGACCAACTGCATGTTCCATGCATGTATAGATGGTGGCTATTTTGTTCTCCATTGTACATTCAGTGCGTTCTACAGGGCCTGGCACAAAGAAGATAATAAATATTTGTGAAATGATTACATGTAGGAATGAATGAACAGAATCCTCCCTTAAACAATACTGCACTTAGTCGTCAAAAACATAATGATGTAGCCAGAGCAGATGACTCACTTAGAAGAGTAACTGTGTATTTGAAGTTTCTAGTAATATTATGATAATGATGCTCATTTTCTAGTTACTCACTCTAAGTATTTAGCATTCCTTACCTGTCTACTGAACACTGTCAATGTATAAGTTTTTTGAATGTTAAAGTACATGAGAGGGGCAGAAACCTAAGGTTTGAGTGACAGAAGGAATGTGGAACATTTTTGTAGAGCAAGATAGCACCAATTCAGCTTTTTTCATAGAACTGATTGAATGACAATGTTTTTCAAATAAAAATTCAAATATGGTCTGACGAAGGATTTTTGTGCCACTTACAAGTGTGGAGAACCATCTAATAAGAGTAGTTTTGACACCATTATATTGACATATCTGGGGCAATTTGATGATTTGGAAGGACAATGACATGGAATATATGTAATTATAACTGTCATGGAAAATCTGAGACAGATGGTTTTCATCTAGTCAGAACTCAACAGAAAAGTCATTGGAAGTTGGCTATGCCTATTTTACGTAAAGTTGGTAAAGTTAGCAAATTCTTGTTAAAGGCATTTTGGAAATTTCTTAAGCAGTACTGGTCATGGTTTTAAATTTATTAAGGAAGTCATTTCATGGAGATAATTAAAGTAAAACTTAATACTGAGTTTCCTTAGCAATAGAACATTCAGATGGAGTCACACTAAATATTCCCCTCTTTCCTACAGCCATCTCCTTAATGACATTTGTCAGCACATATTACACACTAAAATTGTTTATGATATTTTGTTATTGCTGACTTTGATTTAATTACTATGTGGATTAAATAAAAAGGAGTATAAATTGAGAAGCTTTATAAACACTTTGTTATATAACAGCTTTTTGGAAGGTCATCCAATCTTTTCCCTTATCTCTGAGTATGTCCCTACCCACCTCCCACTCCTAAGACCAGACATGAAATAGTATTATCCATTCAGAAAGACCATGGGCTGCACCCGGAAATATTCTCCTAGAACTTACAAATACCTTGTGTCCTCTCCATCTCTGAGGAGTGAGTACATATCTTGAGAATGTTTCCAATTAGAACTCAGAAACTTCTTGATGGAGTTCTTTGCCCATTTGGGAAATAGCTTCTCTGGTGGATGATGTGACTTCTGATAGGGGCTGGGTCACAGTTATTCTCAACCACTTTATTATTATTTTTTTTTAATGTACAGGAATCTAATTGGTTGCCTCTCCTCGAACTAAGGATTAGCCTGACACACCTTAGATGTGCTCCAGAGGTCTGGGTTTTGGGGACTGAATCATTCATACTGAATTTAGTGGTTTGTGTGAAGGTACAGGTTGGGTGGTCAGCACAGTGAAGGTGCCTTTTTCAGCCCCATCTCTCCCTTCTGTGCCACCTGCTTCCCTGGGGTGGTTCTCTCTCTCCATCTGCCAGACACTCCATGTCCTCTTGTTTTCACACACACACACACACACACACACACACACACACACACACACACACACCCTTTAAAACCTGCTTCTAAGAAAACACCTGGCAAATTCTTCTCACTATCACCAGATCTCAGATCATCAGATTTTATATCCTAGACTTCCTAAGGCATTTGGAAAATTGCAGAATGCTAAGGTTTAAAAGTTCATCTTTGTCACTCATAATAAATAAATGGAAACAATTTAAATGATTAGCATTTTGGGAATTAGGTGACTATACATGATGGCATGTTACTTTGATATAAAAATCACATTTGCAAAGTGTTTGGATTTTTTTTTTTTTGCCATACAAAACCATTAAACATTTTAAACTTGTAGGATTTTAAGACAAAATTAGGCATTTGTCCTGTGTTGAGCAAATGCAGCAGTCTGATGAAAAGCACAGGATGTTGAACAGTATTTAAAACATCAGAGAAAAAGACAAAAAGTAAATAGTTGCCTTTGTGTCACAGGATTATTGTTTTTATTTTAATTATTGAAACATCCCTCTGTCATCTTTGCCGTGAGGAAAAGAAAATGTAGGTATTCACAGGAGAGAGGAACGAATTGCCAATGGGAAATTTTCAACAAGCAGTTCCTGCTTGTGTGTGTGTGTGTGTGTACCTCTCTGGATATCTTTATCTACTTCCATCTACTCTGCTGTTTGGCAGGAACATTGTGCAAGTCTCACAAGCCTCTGCCTTTCCACAAGGCTGTCTCCGGATGAGACGCTGGGAGATTTAGACCTGGATTTATGTAAGTCTTACCTAATACATCCACACCTTTGGATTTCTGCTCTCCAGCATCCTCTGTGCTGCTGAGCTACATGGTTTCTGGCCCTCTTTTCTCTTTGTGTAGCAGAAAAAGAGCTTTGGCATCACATCAGCTTCAGTTGTGGTTGACTCCACAGATTTCTGGCTGTGTGACCCTGGGCTCTCTACTTCGGTCAGTAAACCACAGCTTCCTCATCTGTAAAGGGTAATGAATGCTACCTTATTCTAGTAGGAAAAAAATGAGGAAATCTATGTTAAAGAAAATCTTAGTGTAAGTCCTCAAAAAGGGATAGTTACTTTATTTCTTCTGACTCATAATTATTTCATGCTTTCATTCTGGTGGCACAAGTTTTATCAACAGTGGAGTCGGCCTGTCATTTCTTTCTTTTTATTTTTTGAAGTTTATTTATTTATTTAGAGAGAGAGAGCATGTGTGCACGAGAGAGAATGGGGGAGGGGCAGAAAGAGAGAGAATTTCAATCTCGAGCCTAACTCGAGGGCTCAGTCCCATGAACGGTGAGATCATGACTTGAACTGAAACCAAGAGTTGGAGAACTGCCTGAGCTGCCCAGGTGCCTCTGCCTGTCATTTCTTAGGATGAGGGCTTTTTCTTCTTCTTCCTTTTTTTTTTTTTTAAGCCTGTTTGGCTTCACATCTTGTTCTTTAAACATGCCTGAAATCTTGAATACACAAAGTCCTGGGGTGTCTGGGTGGCTGAGTAGGTTAAATGCCTGACTCTTGATGTTGGTTCAGGTCATGATCTCACAGTTCATTAGTTGGAGCACTACATTGGGCTCTTTGCTGACAGCCAGAGCCTGCTTGGGATTCTCTGTCTCCCTCACTCTGCACCTGCCTGCTCACGTTCTCTCTCTCCCTCAATAAATAAAAATCTAGAAAAACAAAACAAAACAAAAGTTGTGGCTTCATTCAAATAAGCCCTGATTTTGCTCAAGAGAATAGTGGGTTTTCTTTTCCAAGTTAATAGAATAAAACTTATACTCTGTTTTATCCACAAAGACTAAGTGAATTTTACTAGAGGCTTTTTCCATTTCCTAATGAGACCTGAGGAGACCACAGCATGTTAATAACAGTATTAATCGTTAAAATTCATTTGTTATAAAAACAAAGGTTTCATTTTTTTTTTACCATTAACATTTTTCTTTTATAAAAAGAAGTCACTTAATTCATCTAACTTCTCTTTCTGTTTCCTGCTTTCTGTCATCCCTGAATTGGTGTGATCTTGTTTTCGGTGCTCAGCCAAGTGTAAACCTAAGCTCACACCTAAAGCCTCTTGCCACCTTGCTAATTTCTATTATTCTCAACCCCCATATTGACAGCACCCTCAATCTCTCTCAGCCCTGGAGCTAAAGTTGAAAAATAAGCAGAAGACAGCCACAGGTAAAAGGTATAATCTACTTCATTTCTTTCTGAGTAGATTTATTCCTTTGTGGAAATCAGTTGAGGGTAATGGTTATTTTTATCTTTGATACTAATGCTTCACTCTGCCTCCTGGTGGTTGAACAAGCCTAGATTTTTTTTTTTTTTTTTTTTTTTTTCTGTCCTTTGGAAATATTGCTCAGGGCTCCTGGGGGCTGTAGGAGCAGGGAGTCGACGAAAGATAAGGTCTCAAATCTCTTCAAACACTCCCCATACTTGCTGCGCTGCCAAGTCATTAAGCAAGGCAAACTCCTCTCCCATATGGGCTGTTAACTTTTATTTGTTCAGTGCTGCTCTTAAACATGGCTGGTCTGAACTCCTGTTTCTTCCTGGATCGAGAAGACAGTACCCAGCATCTGCTTTGTTACAGAAGAGTCTGCTAGTCTGCTGGCCTATCTCAGATGAGCCTGGGGATATAGGTTGGTTATTTTGGCCTCACTTATTAATTCATGAATTCATTTTTCTAATTCAACAGATTTATCTTGACCACCTGGCATTCAACCATTCTAGGTGCAAGGGACATATTAGTGAATATAGCAGATTAAAAACAACAACAACAACAACAACACAAAAATCTTCGTCTTTCTGGAGCTTATTGTCTAGAAGGAAGAGGGGTGGAGAGTAAGTAAACTGTATAAATTTCTTTTTTTTTAATTTTTTTTAATGTTTTTATTTATTTTTTGAGACAGAGAGAGAGCATGAGCAGGGGAGGGGCAGAGAGAGAGGGAGACAAAGAATCTGAATCAGGCTCCAGGCTCTGAGCTGTCAGCACAGAGCCTAATGTGGGGCTCGAACTCACAGACTGTGAGATCATGACCTGAGCCGGTCGGTCGCTCAACCGACTGAGCCACCCAGACGCCCCTATAAATTTCTGTGTATAGTATATTAGAATGTGGTATGTGCTTTGGGGAAAAAATAGAAAATGGTAAGGGAGGTGAGAAAGTTCAAGTGTAGAGGTTTAAAATTTTAAATAAAGCAGTAACAATGGCTTCTATTAAGAAGTGATGTATGAGTCAAAAGTTGAAGGAGGTGAGAGAGAGAACCAAAAATCTACCTAGGGAAAGAATGTTCCAGGCCATGTGGTAGAAAATATCAGGACACATTTGTTAGAATGTTTTTTTTTTAATTTTTGGCGGTATTAATCATTGTAGATACAGAGATGAAGCAAGGATGTTTTTTGCCTTCAAAGAGCTGATAGTCTAGCATAGGAAACAGACTGAAAATAGGCAATTTCAGTTTACTGTGATTATTGATAAAACAGAGATAGGCATGTTATGTGATGCTAAGAATGGTGTGGAATCCTTATTAAGATGCTTTCAGAATGCTATAGGAGCATAAAATGGTTTTGGGGAAAGTAACACAGCTAGTCATTTCTCTTTGGCAGCATTTGGTAAACATGATTGGATAGAGTATAGACAACTAATTACAGAGACAGTAAGATTTTCACGGTGGGGAAAATGGATTCAAATTTGTTTAGGATGGTCTAGATAAAACATCCCCTTTTTAAAGATTCTCTGCAACAAATAGTTTATTAAAGGACATGAGACATTTTCAGTAAAGACATTATTTTACTTTGTGAACTTCTAAAACATACTGATCAGTGGAATCCTTGGAAAAGGCTGCTCTAAATCAAGTTTCTTGTAGACAGTCAGTTGAGGCAGTGATAGTCTGGATGTCAGGGTATCCTGAGCCTGAGATAAGTCAACCTGAATTCAAACTGAACACATCCTCTCTTGAGTCCCCATGAAAAGTTTGTTCTAAATGGCCTTTAAAGGCCATTTATGGTTCTGATCTGAATGAAGCCATTGAACTTTTTCCTTGAGGCCATATGGAAGGTGCAATATATATTAATTAATCCCAAAGTCTTTTTTTTATATGTATTTATTGAGTAGCTACTGTGTGCTGCCCACAGTTATAGATTTTGGTATTACAGCAGTGAAAGGGATGGAGAGTGAAGAATGCTCTTTTGGGAGTATGCAATCTATCAGGGAAGACAGATAATGTGTAAGCACGCATACATAATGTAGTTTCAGGGAGTGATAGGTACTATGAAGAAACATCGACAGCAAACCACCTGGTAAGGGGAGAGAGAGTAACTGGATGTAGAAGGAAGAGCCATGTTACATTGGATAGTTAGGAGAGATAGCTGAGGAGGTAACATTTGAGCTGAGATCTGAACAGTAAGAAGGAGCCAGTCATGCAGTAATGTGGGAGCAATGTTCCAGGCAGAGGAAATGATGGAATCAAAATTCCTGAGGCAAAAAGGGTATGATAAGAGTCAGGTTCAGAAAGAAAATAGCTGCAAGTCTGAGAGGAGAGTTGAGGGGTGTGTCAGGGGTCTGGTTTCTATAAAGAAAGGACCGGTCAGTAATTTAGGTTCTGTAGGCAATACTGTCTGCATGGTAACTAGACTGCCATTGTGTCTAAAGCAGACACAGAACTTAACATTGGGTGTGGTTGCATTCCAATAAAATGTTATTCACAAAAACACCCTGCATTGGATACCAGGGCCATTATTTGCAGACTGCTGGGGCAAGCCATCAGGTTTCAGGTCATAGGTTGGGACCACATTACATAGAGCCTTGTAGATCATGGGAGGGGGTATCTGTTTCATTCTAAGCGTGGTGAGATTTCAGAGTGTTCTGGCAGTGTAGCGATGTGATTAGATTATGCTGTAAAAGGCCACACTTAACAGTGTTTGGAGAATGGGGCAAGAGTGCAAGCAGGAATAAAAGGCCATTTGATGGTTATAAAGGCACAGCGAATGTGATCCCTGCCCTCAGCAGCCTCCCCATTTATGTGGGGAGGTGTGGCAGAAAGAGAACTATTAAATTTCAGCCTGTTAAAGGCTCTGAGAAGTCCTGCTAAAAAATAAATTCTTTCGGTTGTGTTTATCACAGCATTGGTGTGTATTGTGAATCTCCAAGTAGGGGTGGTGTGTGTGTGTGTGTGTGTGTGTGTGTGTGTGTGTGTGTGATCTGACAGTTGATAGAGTGCTCTTTTTTCATTTGTGCAGAGTAGATTCTGGAGTTGGTTTTATTACAGCCTAAAATGGGGAATGTCATATAGGATTAAAAGTGGGTATAAAAAATAAAATGTGGAGAATCTTTGAATACCAGGTTCAGTTTAAAGTTGTGGCAATATATCTTTGTTCTCTCTACTGCCTTCCTTTTTATTCCCTGTTAATTCTACTAGTAGTCCATAGTGACACTTATTCATTCATTCATTCATTCATTCATTCACCATTCATTAATTCATCATGAACTATTTATGCATGGTACTGGCCAGGTCACTGATCACACAGGAGAAAAAAAAAAGGCACATAATCTTTCTTCTCCAGGAGCTTCTGGTCACAAAGAACTGTCTTAGAAATCCATCCATGACTGGTTTCAAGGTGTCTTGCAGGGGGCACTAAGCAGAGGAGAGGCTGCCTAAATCCTTATTGACTGATGGAACAGACTTTAATGCTTAAGAAAAAGTTTGGGTCTGCATTGTCCTATATGATTGCCACCAACCAAATGTGGCTATTGAGCCCTTGAAATGTGGACAGTGTAAACTGTTAATATACACTATACACTGGATTTTAAGGAGTATAAAAAATAATGGAACCTATTAACAATTCAGCAATTTTAATTACATGATGAGATGATTAAATTTTGGATATACTAAGCTAAATAAAATATTTTTTTTAATTATTTTTTTTAACGTTTATTTATTTTTGAGACAGAGAGACAGAGCATGAATGGGGGAGGGGCAGAGAGAGAGGGAGACACAGAATCGGAAGCAGGCTCCAGGCCCTGAGCCATCAGCCCAGAGCCGGACGCGGGGCTCGAACTCACGGAGCGCGAGATAGTGACCTGAGCTGAAGTCGGACGCCCAACCGACTGAGCCACCCAGGCGCCCCTAAAATATATATATATATATATATATATATATAAATTTTATATATAATTTTATATATATATAAAAAATATATATATATAATTTTAATTTTTTAACGTTTTATTTATTTTTGAGACAGGGAGAGACAGACCATGAACAGGGGAGGGTCAGAGAGAGGGAGACACAGAATCCGAAACAGGCTCCGGGCTCTGAGCTCTCAGCACAGAGCCCGACGCGGGGCTCGAACCCACAGACCATGAGATCATGACCTGAGCCAAAGTCGGCCGCTTAACCGCCTGAGCCACCCAGGCGCCCCTAAAATATATTTTTAAAATTAATTTCAACCTTTAACTTTTTAAAAATATGGCTGCTAGAAAATTTTAAATTACACACATGGTTCACATTATGTTTCTGTCAGACAGCGCTGGTCTAGATTCACCAAGCTTGATGTCTGGTTTCGCAGCCCCTTACCTCTCAGTATGAACCAGACCTAGGTAGACCACCAGCATAGAACCAGAGCAGGGAACCTTCAACCTCAGGCCCCAGGGCAACCCAATCATAGCAGGCAGTCACCTCCGAGAAAGCCCTATGTTCCTTCTGTCTGCTATTCCCCACAACACTTAGGGAGATGATAGAGAAGAAAGAGCTGAGTTTATTGAGGTCAACAACCTATCTTCTACAAATGCCTTACTTTATTTTTAATAACCTGTTGGGTACTTCTCATGCAGGGGATTTGGACACTTTTTTTGGACTTCTTTGTGATCTCTTAGCGAGTATATCAATTTGTGTGACATCTCATCTTGAGAAAAGTAGTTCAGGTTTTACCTACTCCATAAAGTCCATCCTTTCTTCTCCAGTCCCTCATAGTGCTCATTTCTCATTCAACACATGTTAAGCACAGCTGCTATAAACAGCTTTTTATGGCACAGCTGCTATAAAGTACTTTTGTCAAGTAGTTCTGGTCTCAACTGCAAGAAAACTCAGTCCAGTCTTGGATTTCTTTGCACATCTATCTATGGCACAAATCGTTCACATGCAAGACTCTCAATGAGCATCTTGTTTCTGATGCTTCCACTTCGTTACCTGGGACACCTGTGCCTTGTATGATGTATGAAAAATTCACAAACAAATTCCACTTGGAAATGGATTCCTGGCTTGCTGACTCATCTTGGTGGTTTCTTTCCTTTGTTTCTTTCCTTCGTAGGTGTTCAACGTTTGTTTCCTATGCTTCCACCGATGCGAAACAGCACCACATTCTATATTTCACCTCAACTGAGATTTCTGCCACCAGCAAGAATGGTGAAACGCAGTGTTCAATTTTAAAGTGGTTGGTGACATCCATATCTCCTAAGGCAGAATGTTCTAATTAGTGATTTGCCACCTCTGCTAGGTGTGTGCACTTAATGGAGGCTCAGCGTGCATTTGCCACCAAGATTAGAAGTAGGAAAGTCACTAGAAACATTGTCTGGCTCAACCTTGTTTTATTAATTATAAAAGAAAGGTAAACACTCCCCACCCCTGCCTCGGCTAACAAAATGGAGAATGTAGATGGGTTATAGGATTGAGAAATTTAAGGTGTGATTTGTCTCTTGAGGTATGTTCTTTTCCTGGTCCTTCTACTTCTCACTAGATCTGAGAGGCATCTCTTTACTGGCTTTGTCTGAGAGTGAGAAACACCCCAAGTTCTGGTACCATCAGATTTTCTGAATGTACAGTGGCCATCTTGGGCATGTAGGAGCTCAGGGCCCCAGCAAAAGGTGCCCTGCTCTGGGGGTTTAACGCCGCATGGCTGCCATCTTGAAATTCTTAATAATTTTATCTTTAAACTTGTGTTTTGTAAGTGAAGGCTAACAGATCACTGGAACATGCCTTTGCTCCTTGGCCTTCTCACTTCCCATCATGTCTCACCTCCCGAGGGTACCACCTTGCCACCTCCTTACTCTTGGCCAGTGACCACTTCTGTCCTCTCCGCTCTAGGGGCCTGGGGGCAGCTATGGGGGGGGGGGATTGGGATTGAAAGCACATGTCTGACGTGCCGACTTATAGAGCTGGCTGCTGGGTTCCATGAGAGTCTGTACTTGCTCCCAGGGAGTACCACATTAAATACCAAATAAAATAAATACCGCAACAGGTCAAGACAGAGACCACAAAAGAAAGGAAAGAGCTTTTTTTTATCCTGCTTTTTGATTAAGAGATCTACATTTTCATTTTTCACTGGGCACTGCAGATTTTGTAGCTGGCTCTGGCTGTGTGACTGTGGAAAAGTTCCTCAGCCATCTGAGCCTCTGTATATCAGTAAGATTCAGGGTTCAATTCAGGGTTCAGATTCAGGGATGTGTGTGTTTATAGATAGATATAGATATAGATATATGGATACCTATATATGGATACCTATATATGGATATATGGATATAAATGTATATATATATATATATATATATATATATATGGATATACAGATATATATATGGGTATGGATATATGGGTATATATGGATACAGATATATGGGCGTGTGTGTATATATATATATATATATATGTATATATATATAGTATATATATGGATATGGATCACCCACCTCTCTCTATATATATGGAGATATATATAGATATATATGGATATATGGCTATATATATATGGATATATGGAGATATATATATGGAGATATATATATCAATATGGATATATATGGAGATATATATATAGAGATATATATATGGAGATACATATATATGGAGATACATAATGGAGATATATATGGATATAAATATGGATATATATATATATGAAGATATATGTATGGATATATATATGGATGGATACATATATATATGTATATATTTATACATATATATGGCTATATAATGAACTTATATGTATATACATATACAGGTGTGTGTGTGTATATATGTGTGTGTGTGTGTGTGTGTGTGTGTGTGTGTGTGTATGAGTCATGCATCCATAAATAACAAAGATAAGAACCTTTAGTTATTATTTGGCTTCTTCCTACAGTAGTGGTACACCTTTACCAACAGGGGAGGGTATGGTCATCAGAATGCTGAATTTTCTGAGGTTGTATCTGTAGAAGAGGGCAGAGATGGGCCACTAGACATGAGACATCACCTCTTTCAAGGAACATAGCTATTATCATGCATTGACCCAGCAGGGCAAGGGAGCTGGTGACCACATCCACTGACCTCTCTCTTCTTCTGTCCTCTCTCCTGCTGGTGTCGTCTTCCAGACCAGAAGCCTCACTGCAGGGAGCACCATTGATATGATCCACAGAGATCAGCCTCCTAGTACCAGAGCAGGGTTACAAGGGAGGCCAGTAGGCATCAGATGGAGAATGGCTAGATTGACTTGATATGATTGCTTTCTGGATTGCATAAAATAAAATTTGTAAAATATTTTATGGCTGTAAAGTAGTACTATTGAATAGAAGCAGAGATGTTTGCTATTAGTATTCTTATTATTTATCTCTTTGGAGAAGTTGTAGCAAATTTGCTTTCAGATAGTGAGGAAAGTCTTGTTGTTTCTTGATTCTTCACACCATCAACTGCTTAGAAGTGGTGATGTTATGTTAACGCACAAAACAAAATTCCAGTGACATAATCTCAAAATCAGTAATACAAAGATCAAGGGCATGGAGACACTTGGGTTCTAATCCTCGTCCTGATATATTTCTGCAGAACAGTTGAGCAAGTTACTCACTTTTTCTAATCCTTCCCTTATTCATCTTTGAAATCTGATGACTACTAACACACTAACTGTGGGGATCAGTGAGAGAGCAAGAAACTGATTTTATACACATGCTCCTCTCTCTGGAACAGGCCTGGAGATCTAGGTTGATGAATCTCTGAAGCATAACATTGTTTTTAATTATCTCCTACTTCACTTCTGAGCTGCTTTTCAAATGATGTTGAAAACATACACGATTGGTGGCTGTGGGGTGTTTTCACTCTGGGACCTGTGGGGAAAGTGACCCCCAACAGGTAGAATGAAATGACATCCGTTTTCTCAATGTTTGAATGTTCTATGGTACCAGTTGCTTATAATGAGTGAAGGAGAAATTGAACTCCTTTCTTTTGTAGCACAAATATAAAAGCTTACTCTAAGAAAGAGGAAATGCAATAAGAAACATCATGTTTAGTTTTTAAAATTCTCTGACATGGCTTTAAAAGAGGGGCAGGAGAATACCAGTTAAGCAAAAGAACACAAAAATACAGAAATACAAATCAAAGCAAGTACCATATATGATTTTCTTACTAAATTCATTTTATGTTAGGTGCGTATGGTGAAGGAGAGGGGTTGGGAATGCTTTGAATTTTCATTTGGTCACTGTTTTGGCTTGCAGGGAACTTTCACTTAATGGTGTACACATGCATAAAAGTCATGGGTTGATAAGGCAGAAGCAGCAAATCACTCTTGGTGGCCCATATCTGCTCAGTGACTTCTTCATCAGTGACGTGTGGCAGGAAGAATGAAACTCCACTTGGAGAGCCATTTGCAATGATCAAGTCCCATGTCTGGGGACTTCATGTGTTAGTTTGAGAGGAGACTGCCACGTTAAAGCCTCATTTTTAAGCAGACCATTAATGTGTCTGTATAAATAGGAGAAAGAAGGCAAGGATGGCTACCATGCTACTCGTCAGAGATAACGGGACTCATTCCTGTACGTGATACACAAAGGTTCTTGGAGCTAGAAGAGCCAATTGTAGATTATATCCTGGATGCTCTCATTTCACACATAAGGAAATTTCCCAGTGTGGTAGGTGGACTCATGTGGAATGGCAGAGATCCATCCAAGTTCCTTAGCATAATAGAGAAGGACCTATGTGACCAGACTTGTTTTTAAGACACCCATCACACCACATTATGTATTTACCAGGTACCACTGTAAGTTAACTAAAAACATTAGCTCATTTAATCCTCATAACAATCTATGAGACATGTGTTATTTCTGTCCCTATTTTATGGATGAGAAAACTGAGGCACAGAGAGGTTAATGAATGTTTGCTCACAGCTAACAAGACTTTGGCTAGATGTCTGCTTTTTTAGAGTCCATGCCCTTGACCTCTAGGACCTGCTGCTATACACTTTCCTTTTGGAACTGCAGGGCCTTTTCACCTCTGGGATCATATGCGAGCTAGCCCTTCATCTTGAAGATATCCTTGCTCTTTCCTTTGTCTGGACATCTTCATTTATCATTTTATTATTATCACCTTATTATTTTTAATAGATTTTATTTTTTAGAGTGGTTTTAGAGCCATAGAAAAACTGAGCAGAACACTGAGAATTCTCATATGTCACTTGACCCTACACAGCAGAACCTCCTCCATTATCAACATCACCCACCAAAGTGGTGCATTTGTTAGAACTGATCAACTTGCAACTGATGACTACTAACACACTAACTGTGGGGATCAGTGAAAGAGCAAGAAACATGCTCCTCTCCCTGGAACAGGCCTGGAGATGTAGGTTGATGAGTCATCAACCTTAACACATCATTACCATCCAAAGTCTATGTTAGGGTTTGCTCTTGGTGTTGTACATTCTGTGGGTTTGGACAAATATATGATAACATGTTTCCATCAAAGTATACAGAGTAACTTCACTGCTCTAAAAGTCCTCTGTGCTCTGTTTATGCCTTCCTCCCCCATGAACCCCTAGCAAATACTGACTTTTGATGGTTTCCAGTTTTTTTTTCCTTTTCCATAATATAGTACAGTTGCAATCATACAGATGTAGTCATTTCAGATTGGCTTCTTTCAACTGGTAATATTTATTTATTTTTAGAGCTGAATAATATTCTGTTGTTGGCTGTACCTAGTTTATTTTTTCATTCACTTACTAAAAGCCATCTTGGTTCCTTCCAAGTTTTGGCAGTTTTGAATAAAGCTGCTAGATACATCTACATGCAGGTTTTTGTGTGCACAGAAGCTTTTGAATTTTTTTTTCAATCCAGAATGATGCTTGCTAGATCGTACGGTAAGAGTATGTTAAGTTTTGAAAGAAACTGCCGAACTGTCCTCTAAAGTGGTCATAACATTTTGCATTCACATCAGCATGTATGGGAGTTTCTGTTTCTCAATATCCTAGCCAACATTTGGTTGTGTCAGCGTTCTGGATTTTGTCCATTCTAATAAGTGTACTGGTATGTTATTATTGGTTTAATCTGTATTTCCCTGATGAAATATGATACAGGGCATCTTTTGTGCTCATTTTATGTCTTCTTCAGTGAGAGGTCTGTTATGGCCTTTGGCCCAGTTTTTAATGCAGATTATTTGCTTTATTGTTAAGATTTAAGAACTTTTTTTATACTTTGGGTAACAGTTCCTTGCCAGATGTGTCTTTAAATATTTTCTCCCGGTCTATGGCTTGTCTTCTGTTTATTTTTCAAGGCTTACTTCCAGTACCATACAGGGTCTTCTATAAACCAAAACTTTGTCTGAATTGTTTGCCATGACACATTATATCAGATTGCAATCCCTGATTAGTTTTTTTGCATCCCCCAAAATAAGTTGTGTGTCCTTGAGGTTAGGGAGAGAAATTACCTTTGTCTCACTTGCATTTAGACACTTGAATGAAAGATGGTGTGAATGATCTTTCAATTTCTGTCTCTGTCTCTTGCATATTAGAGAAATTACATTATCTCTGAGATTCTCTTAATAATAGGGCTAAGTAATGTACTTTCTGTAACACAATTACCTGTGTCAAATTAAACAATGATTATAAACCTATAACCCCAGAATGTCATATAATAGATGTACCTCTATTGAATCAGCTTGGTGGCACCCCACCTCCATCCTTTCTAGGTTCATTTATCATCGGGACTCTTGTTCTCCATCAAAGATTTTCCCCTTTCTCATTTCACAAATGTCTCAAAGTTCACCTGTTCCACGAAGCTTTCCTCATCTAAGTAACTTTGGTTTCTCTTTATCTAGCTGCTAAAACATACCCTCAGTGTCACCATCTCTGGGACACTCCCAACACTCCCCAACCTTGCCCCCCCACCTTAAAAAATTGACTGGATTTTTTTAATCTTATGTCCTCAGTGAGATTATACGCCCTCAAATGGTCAGGGCTATCATTTCTAGTCCATTACTACATTCAACTCCAGCAGAATGCCATGAGTTTACTAGAGTAAATACTTCCAGAGCTAAAGTTCCTTTCCCAGGTGTTTTGCTGCCTCCTAGTGTTGTGGCCAGGCTCCAGGCTAAGAGGTTTTCTCTGAGCTCCAGATTGGTCAGCACCCTCTGGTTTGAAGAACACTGATGTGGACAGTAGACTGACACAGCTTACTGATCCTGGGGACAGCTTCATTCAGACGACTCCTCTACTGCCAGGAGGGCTCTGCCATCCTGCGTCCTGGAGTGGGTCCCTATGGCTGATTCTTTGCTTTTCTCTGTGCTATTTGTGGGACTTCTGTGGAGTTTTCAGAGACTTCGTTTCCTACCTTGAATACCTCCCTTCTTCCCTCTCAGCCAATCCCTGACATGATTGCCATTTGGAGGTTTTTACTCATTCTTCAGTCTTAAGGCTACAGTGCAGCATATGCTAACGTTCAAATCCTGTTGAGAAGAATAAAATCTCTGTTTCCCCTATCCCCGGCTATCCAGATCATAAATACAATTCTGATCCTGCAAAGTGAGGTTTGAAAGGCCCCTGCTCTTTGAAAAGGCAAGATGGGGACACTTCATTTGGAAATAAAACCCAGGGAAGGGGGGACATGTGTAGCTTATAGATTTGCCAAGCATCATTTTGGCTAAGTATCCACAGAGATAACAGTGGAAAGAACACGGGTTTTGGAGCAAACCCTGGGTTCAAATCACAGCGTCTTTAGTCTTCAGCTCTGTGTATGTGTGATGTCCCAGATCCTCAGTTTTGTTGCCACTATGAAGAGGGGACAGCGATGCATAACTCAGAGGGTGTTATGAAAAATTGAATGACAAAATATATGCAAAAGTAAGTAAAAATGCATCAAGGCATTCTTGTTCTTTAATGCAAAGTGTAGCTTTTAGGGGAGAATGCCTTGATTCCCCTTACAAAGTTTGTTCTTGTTCCTGTATTCTTCAGCTGCCTTGTCTGTCCCCAGAATTGAGTCTCTTTGAAGGAAGAGATGATGTCTTTAATCTTCTTCTAGGGATTAGCACACTGCCTGGCACTTAGGTGTTTAACAATGTTTATTGAATAAATAAAATCCATACAGCTAATGATGCTGACTTTTTTTGACTTTCCACTATAAATTCTTATAATTCTCTTTAAAATTTTAGGGATGCCTGGGTGGCTTAGTCGGTTGAGTGCCCAACTTCGCTCAGGTTATGATCTCACAGTTCGTGAGTTCAAGCCCCGCATCGGGCTCTGTGCTGACAGCTCGGCCTGGAGCCTGCTGCCGATTCTGTGTCTCCCTCTCTCTGTCCTTCTCCCCCTTGTGCTCTGTCTCTTTCTCTCAAAAGTAAATAAACATTAAAAAATTTTAAATAAAAAAATAAAATTTTAGAATTGACAACTAATCGCCCCCTCCATCTGCACCCCAATTAAATAGACTTTTCCCTGTGTATCACCTTTCCTTTGATTTTCTTCATTCACAGCATGATGCAGCTGCCATCTCCTCCTGCTGCTAAGACCTCTCAGCAGCTCTCAGTCAAAGCTCCCAGATGCAGCTTTCATTGCATGTGATGTTCTTTAATTTCACTTGTCTTATCTATAATCACATCAAACCACTTATTTGTTAATAGGCTGTTTGGTGGCTTCATAGTCGGAATAACTGTACATCACGTTTCATTCCCACAAGGGCATCCTTCATTCTGGTCTGCCTTGTGTATCATTTGCCTTTTCCTCTTGCCAGGCTGAGCCAGCTTCTCCCACTGTACCTCCCAAATCAGCTGTTCATTTCTCTCTCTGTGGTTGTCACTGATAATTTCCAGGTTAAATCTTATAAGTGGAAATTGAATCCACAGCTGGAGTTGAAACACAGCTCCTTAGAGTTATTACCACAGTCTGTTCCTGGGTAGGTGGAAAAGTTGAAGATGACAGATTTCCAGTGCCTAGAATTATAATGCCTTGCAACTGATAGTAACTAGGGTGGGGATTTCTTCCCCCTGTGGAGACCAATATTTGTACCTTTTTACTCTGGGCATGTATCAGGGGGATTTAAGAGAGAGGAGTGATTTTCAGTAGTTTTCTGCCATTTTATGAGAGATGAGTTAGATAAAGTGATAATGTGGGCTGGACAGCAAATGAGTTATAAATGTTTGGCCAGCCATCTAGGCTGTCTGCTATTTCAGATAGAGGGAATATTACTTTCCTAGAGCAGAGACATTTGAGTTCTTAGATTCAGTCAGTAAAAGTAAGGGGAGATCAAATAATAGGTTCATTCATTCAAAATGTATTTGTTTAAGAACTCCATGGTACCAAAGGCAGTGACATACCTTTGATTTATTCAACATTAATTAATTAAACAAATATTTATCAAGTATGTATCACTATTCCAGGATTAGGAATAATGGGTCAATAGAATATGTAAGATCCCATCCTCATGGTGCTGACTTTCTAATAAACAAGGCTTATAATAACAAGAAAACACAGAAATCAGAGAATTTTCAATATAATAGGAAGAACATAAAATGGAAATGTAATGCCATCTTGGATGGATATGGCCAAAAAAAAAATTCTTATAGGAGAGTTGATGTTTGTGAATCTGCTGTTTCTTAGGGACACTTAAGTAATTTGATAGATCCTGAATTGGGACCAAGTGTGTAGATACCCCTGTTTCTTTTATACAAATCCTAAGCTTTCCTCTCTGACCCACTTCAATTCCCAATAACCATCCTGAGATTAGGAACCCCAAAGAACTTTTCCTTAAAATGTCAACAACGTTCATTGTAGCCTTAGTGGAAGGTGCCAGGACTTGCCCCAGATGTAAGGGGTACTAAGAGTTGAACTCTGAGCTGCAAGAGGAACTGGGTTCTGATATGGCCCACCACCAAGGGTATATAATCATCTTGGGTATATTTGTCCCCTTTCTGTGCTTAGGTCCTTATTCATAGAGTCACTTAGGTGAGATGCTGTATGTGGCCCCATATGGAGGAGGTCAAATACTATCTTAAACAAATAGTCTATGTGAGAGGAAAAAAGAGGGCAAAAGTTGACATGAGGGATCAAAATCAGGCTGTCAGTGCTACCCAGTCCCTTTGGCTTCCCCACAGTAGATCTGACATGGTGGGTACAGGGGCCACCTGTAATAGAGTACCTTCCTTCAAATGGGTAGTATGATGACATATCCTCAAATCACCCCCATTCTTGTCCACCTCATGGCTTTAAAACCCACCCACCCCTAATACACACACCCTGCCATTACCTTGACTCTTGGAAGATTTTAAATCTACCTTATAAATTGGGCACCCTATGCCCCCCTGCATACTGGAGCATTCACATAATTTTGCTTTTCTGATTTAGCTCTTTTCTTTCACTCTCAGGTGAAAGCATTACAGGTAGAAAAAAAGGACTCAAAGAGTTTAGTATTAATAAAGAGAGGAGATGAGGTACAAGGAGCACAACTAGTGTCCATGGACCGCTGCCCCTAGCCAGGCAGTCAATAAACATGATGGAGCTGGCCATGAGGGCTGAGAAAGTACTGAAAAATGGAAGCAGAAGTACCAATGACAAGTTTAGTCATTGTCAATATTTCCTGGGATTGGCCTGGGTGCAGAACAGAAACTCTTAGATAATTTTCTTCTTCATCTAGAACACAGTATAGTATATCCACTTAAAGCATGGTAGCAGTGTATTTCTATGTGCAGAGAAACCACTCTGGGCTGTCCAGAGTGGCTCTCCCTAGACATGTCAGCTTCCCTTGGTTATGTCAGAGATCAAGATTGATCTGACTGAAAGTGTCCATTGAGTAGCTACTACTTACCAAGCCCTATTCTCAGCAAAAGGGACTCAGCAATGAAGAAGACAAGCAAAAATCCCTGCCTACAAAGGGCTTAAATTATAGAGGGAAATAAATAGATAGGCAACTAGGTGAAAACAAACAAATAAATAGACAATCTCAGATATATTGGTGAGTACCCTGAAGGATCTGCTGTAGATAATGGATATCTTTGTTCCTTTTGATCTCTGAGGGGTAGACTATTTGAGTTCATTCATTCAACACAGATTATTAAATACTTTCTATGCCCCAGGCCCTTATGTAGGATGAAAGGATTTAACAGAGAATAAATTAAACAGCCTCACATCAGGGAGCATTCTTCTACCAAGAGGAGACAAAGAAAAAATTAAGTTCAAAGTATAATTATTACCCAATAGGTATATAAATGTTTAATGATTTATAGAACTGATAAATACATGTACATTATAATTGTTCTTAGTGTTTTATTATACAGTAAACATTGTGAATAAGCGCAGTTGTAACTCCAATATTGGGAGAGCAGAGTCACCTAAGAATTTGGGAACAGTGTGTCCCAAGAAGGGGTCAAAGCACAAGGCTCTGAGACAGAATATCATCCTTAAGGCACACAGATGTCCTGTGTGATTGTGTCACAGGGAAGCATGGAAGGAATATGAAGTTTTGGAAACAAACAAAAAAACTGGGTCAATTCCAGAGGAAAAGATGGAAAACATTGAAGGGGGAGGAGGGCAGTGGTGAGAACCAATTCAGGTTTTAGAAAATTCTCTTTGGCAGCTGTTGCATTTCCTTGATGCAAGAAGAGAGTTAAGAAGTTCCTTTAGAAGCCTGCTGCAGAGGTCTAAGGGAGAGATGGTGGCTTAGATTAGGGTTTGGCAGATAAATGGTGAGAAATAGATACGTGTCTATGTATAATGTATGTATAATGGTTATGTAGCACATATACACAATGTAGACCTTACAGCATCACAGGCTGGGAAGGAAAGAAAGAAATTAAAGTTGTTCCCTAGATTTGGCCTAAAGAGTTGAATAGATGTTGGTGCCATTTACTGAGAGGGAGAATTTGTGTGGTGAGGAGAGAAGTTAGTGGGGATAGGTAAATAGTTCAGTGTTATCAGCCTTTTAAAGTTTGACTTGTAAAATGTATACAGGTGAGGGTGTGAAGGACATAGAAGACTAGAACGTCAGGGAGTGGGGCTGGCATCTGGGAGTCATGGTGTCAGGATGGTGCTTAACACCAGGGAAGAGATGAGCCCAACTAAAGAAAGTGTATAAGCAGAGAAGAGATGGAATTTGAGGACTGAGCTTTGAGACATTTTAGGATCTGGAGGTTAAATACATGAGTCCAAGCAAAGAAGAGTGAGAAGAAGTAGGGTTTGAGATAGGACGAAGACTGAGCAAGTGTTGTATAGTGACATTCTAGATCTGTGGTAAATGGTGCTAAAAAGTAAGAGGACAGAGAATTAAGCGGTTTTTTTTGTTTTGTTTTGTTTTTTTGTTTGTTTTTGTGAGCAGACTTATGATTATTGGTGACTCTAGAGAGTCTGTGAGGGGGACAAAAAGCAACTGGAGTGAGTTGAGAAGGAAAAATTGAAATAAGAGGGTGTCAACAGATGGTATAGAAAGGTTTTTTTTTCACTTTTTTAAAAAAGAATTTTGCTGAGAAGTAGAGAGAAGAGCTATTTATTGGATCTATACTCAGGGTCTAGAATTAGAATAGACTCTGTGAGGGATGTGTAATGGTGAACAAAGGGGGCTGAATTCTGAGGCTTTTTTTGTCTCTCCAGAGCTGGTCCCTTCATTAGTCTGCAACACAATTTCTTTAGCAGGAGTGGGGAAGGTTCCTTCAGAATGCTGATGGGCTTAGTTTTCCTGGCTTGTCTTCTACTCAGAGGTATTGAGCACAATGGTTGGTCCCCAAGAGAAAGAAAGCTGGCATTCCTGACTTGTAGAATAGAATATAGACAGGCACATGTTAAAAACCAAGTATTTAATAAAGTGTCCTAAATGTGACTTTGGACCTGAAAGAGGCAAATTGAAAGTAGGAGTGGACATCTCTCCATAAAAATGATTCCAAGAGCCTGAAGATCCAGAGTCTGCCCATCAGATTCTTACCTCTTCTCCTATGTAACAAGTCTGCAAACAGAATCCACCTTGGTATATTCAGCTATTCACAATGTGTGTTCTCTTCATATACTTTTGCCTGGGAGGGAGTTAGGGATAGGGAACTTGCAGTCAGCCTTCTATGAGTATAAATGTATTGTCATGCAATACATTGTCATGTAAATATACAGTGCCTTGTTTCTAGAGGGTTGGTCCTATGTTGTCTGAAAACCTGAAAGGAAAGAGTGTGGGTAATTGTCTAGTGGTTGATCTATTTGGGGTTCCTTCAGATCATAATCATGAGAGTCTCCTAACTGGAGCTTCATCCCCGAGCCAAATCTCAGGGAGCTCTTCACATGGGATGTGCTTTTGACCTTGATTACAGTCTTGAGTTCTCTTTCCAAGTGTCCATTCTTCTTTCTCTGCCCATCCCTCAGCACCTGATCTCATTACAGGTGCAGAGCCTCTCTCCTAGAAATCTCTTCCATACTCCAGTTGGTGAAATAGAAAATCATGAACATGGTCATGAAATATTTGAGAACCACTTGCGGATCAGGAAAAGCTCCAAGAACAGTGAACTCTTCCACGTAGTATTTGTTAACTTCCAAAGTTGGTAGCCGATGTAAAGCACACATCCTTAGCCCACCTTGTGATTGGTTGGGAAGCTTAGATTCACTTTAAGTCAACGAAAATAATTTTTAAACTTTGTCACTATCTCTTTCATGGCTTTCTTCCAGATAAGTGTACCCTCTTTCCGACTTCAGACACATGAAGCTTTTATTTGGCCTCAGGGCCTTTCCACTTTCTGCTTCTACTACTCAAACACTCTTCCCCAAGCCCTATGCATTGTTGGTGATTTCTCATCTGCTGGCATCAATTTAAATGTCTCTGCCCAGAGAGTTTGCCTCTGGACAATCAATTTAAAGCAATTCCATTTATGTCACTTTGATTTCCTTCATAACATTTATTTCAACATTTTTACTTCCTTATTCATTTTTCTATCTCCTCCATCAGACTATAAGCTCTTTCAAGGTAGGAATTTTCATCCTTCCTGCTGTATGCCAAGTGCCCAGCAGAATGCCAGACACAAGTTGATGCTCAATAAATATTTGTTAAGCAAAATGGCAAATATGAGTTCTGTGGAGAATATAATATGCTCAAAGATACATTTCAGAGTTTTTTTGCTGACTTTCTGAACACCCTTTCCTCCCATACTATAAGCATCTCGGGGGTAGGGACTGATGCTCCAGAACCAGTTGCTCATTGGGAGCTACTGTCTAAGGAATGTGAGAGCCTCTGGAAGTTGGAACGGCAAGGAAATGAATTCTCCCTTAAAGCTTCCACAAGGAATATAATTTACCAACACTTTGATGTTGGTCCAGTAAAATCCATTTTGGACTTATAACCTCCAGAACTGTGAGATAATAAATTTGTGTTATTGTAAGCCACTAAGTGTGTGGTAATTTGTTACAGAAGGAACAAGAAATATATACTTAGTTCCTCACATCAAACCTACTTTAGTTGTCTTCATCCCCTACTCCCTATTAGGGAAATTCCCTAATTCACTTCGGTGGCATGTCAAGAAGGGGAGTTCTAGACAGTGGGACTATTTTACTAATCTGCATGGTTCATGAGGAAGTAGATAAGAGGTTGGTAGAAGAACATCAGTGATTGGAGTTGGTAATGAGAAGGGATAGGGTGTAGGAAGTGGGATGGAACTCCTCCCCCAATTTGTTGGAAAGCAGACTTCTGTTCCTGGAAAATCACAGGCACTGTCATGGATTATAAAGAGAAAGCAAAAGGTGGAAGGAAAGAAGGGAGGATATGAAGGAAAGAAAGAAGGAGTAAATTGTGACCATACTATGTTTTTCTCTGATACTCTTGTCCCCTCCAAGCCTGTACTTAATTCATGTGCCATATGTAAATGCTGTAGGATGTTTTCCTCTAAGTTCTCTTTTAATGCTAAACTTATTTGATTCTATTATCACAGGTTTTCTTTTTAGGATAATGTTTCCCCCCAATGATTTAGAATACTATGCGATTGACTTCAAAAATCATCCAACCAATATTGTGATTGGCATTATGAAAAAGCTGTTGGTGGTGAACACCGAATATATTGTGGAAGTTGGGAGAAAGAGGGGGATAGTGAAATATAAGGAGCATGTGCAGATGAATTCAAGGTTTCACATATGTAATTAGAGGATATAGTAATTTTAACAGAAAAAGCACAAACCTTAGAGTAAAAGGAATCATCTAGAACATTTGTCAATGAGCTATGGCTCTCCCGCTATTGGTAAAGCTTTATGAAAATGCAGCCTTGTGTATTCATTTATATATTGTCCATGACTGTTTTCCTTCTCTGATGGCAGAGTTGGACAGCTGTGATAGACTGTGTTGTCCTTAGTGCCTGAAATGTTTACTTTCTGTCCCTTTACAGAAATAGTTGCCAACACCTGACCTGTAAGAATGTAATACATATTTGTCAGTGCAGTATAGTGTAAAGAACATGAGAACACATCATAACTGTACCATTTACTAAGTTTGGGACCATTCGTTGGCCCATCAGTCCCTCTGAGCTTTAGTTCCTCATTAATAAAATAAGATTAATAATTGCATGAAAATGTGAGTTCCATGAGGGCAAGGACTCAATCTTTTTACACTTGTACCCTAGTATCTAGCACAGTGCTTCGTGCTTTGTAGGTATTCAATAGATTCTTCTCAAATAGATGGTGATCTACCGCATATGACTGCTGTGAAGATGATAAATAATATACCTATAAATCATTTAACATAATTCTTGGTATGTAGTGAGCTGAAAGTAACTGGTACTAGGTTTTTCAATATACATGTTGAAAACATCCAGGTAGCTGTTGAATTTAGGGAACTCAAGAAAAAAATCTTGGGTATGAAGATACAGACACAGATATAATATTCTCAGAGGCAACAGACCAAATCAAAAGGAGGTGGGTTCTTCAGTCTAAGTGATTTATCTAAGGCAGGATTAGGCTAGGGTTCATGCTATTCAAGTTTCCCAGGATAGCGTGTGCCCAGGACCTCATTAGCAGGACATAAGTTATCAGGCCAACAGAAACCAAAGGTTTTGAGGGGGAAAGTTGTAGATTTAGACTAGTGTCCAATAGGAAGAACTTTACTGGTAGAGCATACACACTCTTTATCTTCATAGGCTTAATACTGCCCAGGATGAGAGGGAGTGGGGCCCAGTGATGGGGCAGGGCGGGGCAAGGCTCCCTGCGATGATGCTTATGTGATTGCTCACCTATTGTTTCTCTCCACCATCTTTCTCAAACATGCCTCAGTCTTCAGATAACAAAGTATTACTGAGTATTTTGTATCTTACTAGGTTACAGAGACAAGGTAATTAATGAATACATAAATTTTCCAAGGTTTCTAAAAGAAAAATAATATAGCTAATGCAGGTCCTCTATGGTGCTTCAAATAAATGGTTTAGTGTTGGGAGGTGTTTGATTAACCACATTTATCCTCATGGACTCTTTGGTGAGGAGCCTCACACTTCAGGTCATGGTACTGTCACCAGTAGCCCCACCCTTTTCTTCTGAATGTTTGTGGTCTCATAGCTGCCCAGCAGAGATCCTAAGGATGCTCTAAGTAGTTCTGCAGTACCACTGTTCTCCTGCCTTGGAGTTTCCCACCTACCTAGCCCAGCTCTGTCTGCTCTTCTGGTTCTCAAGTTGTTCCTTACCAGCCCTATGGGATCTATCTCCCTACTGCCTCCTAAAGCCCAGTCGCCAGCCACATTCCAGGCCTGTCTGATTAGATTCCATATTCAGATGTCTACAGGAAATCTCAGCTAACTTGATGCCCTTATGTCATTAGAACAATGAGGAGGAGAATTTTGTTTTTGTTTTTAAGAGACAAAGGGTGGATGTCTTTTCCCCAAAGTGAAACACATGCACACATACACCCACCTTTTTGCTGTAGATATGTCATTCCGTTAGCAACCATCTCTCACATTTCAGACTCCTCCTCCTCACTTCCATTTACAGAAAAGGAGCTTTCCAGTTTGCTTTTAGAGAAGAAATAAATATCTTCCTTTAGCATCTATTCATCACTTGTGAGACAGTTTTTTTTTTCTAATTAGAAGGAAGGAGCTTCTAAGTCTATTTTAGAGGAGAAATAAATACTCTTCTTCCCAAAATGCATTTTCAGCCAAAATATGCCAGCTGGGGGAAAGTTAGAAATTGTACTAGGTTTGTCTTTATAAATGATCAAAGCTTCACCTATTATAAATGGCTTCTGACATAAACCTATTCTAGAAATTTCTGAGACAACACCGAATGAAGAGTTTCTGCCTACTGACTTTAACTTATTTCATCACCTGTGCATTACAGACAGAGAGCTGGAAGTTGTTTAATTAAGAGCACAAAACTCGTTTAACCTAGCAAGTGCATAATCTCAACTAGCAGAAGATCTAGTTTTAGCTTTGAGAAAAGAAATCTATCCCACTCCTTGGGCCCTCCTTTATGGCACTATGAGGCTCAGTGATGGGTTGGCTTGGAAATTTAGTCATTGATGGACTTGACTAGCATTACAGGTGCATGATTAAGAGTTAGTCACCTTAAAGTCAGAGGACAGTCTGTTTGGGATTCAGAGAAAATAAATAAATCTCACCTCCCACTTTAACTTGCCTTTTTTGTTTTGAAAGCAGCCTCTAAATTTCTATACTTTCACAAAGAACACTTTGTGAAATCACTAGAATGTTTCCCTTAAAATCCCATCTATTCTGAAAGCATCTTCCTGCCACCACTCTGTTTTAGTAAATATTTATACCCAATCATCTCAAGTCCATTGGACTCCATCACATGTGTGTTTCAATTATTTAAAATCAGGATAGCATCTCCTGGGCAGCTAATGAAGTCTCAATAGATATACATTATTGAAGCATATTGTTATTTATTCACCTAATAAATCAAGCCTATTGGGGAGAGTAGATGCAATTCAAGTACTAGAAATGAGGAATAATGATGGCATAGATCATTTCTGAATCACTCTAGCCCATTTTACAGCCTGCAAAATACACTGAATTCCATAAAAGTGACAAATGACACAACATTGTAATAAATAGCTGGAGCTCATGCATTGTGTATTGGAGCTTAGATTCATATTGAAGCTCTCTGTCAAAAGGGTGGATGATGAATTAAGTATTGAAATCATACTTTGTAAAAAGGAATTATATGTTTTCCATTTATCTTGATTTATTATATATGGCATCATGTGCTTAAGTATATGTAACCTTTCCAAATTGAGTTGATTTATTATTAAGGAAAAATTGTTACAAAGGAAAATTTGGTATTTTTGGAATTCTTTATTTCCCTCCTGTATTTTTATAAGACTTTTAAATGCTCCATGGATGCTTAATTATATTAATTTTTTTTGAGTTGAATTCCTGGAAATATGCAATAACATTTACAGGGCTCATTAAAAATGAAAGTGCTATATCACAATTAACATTACTGTTTCTCATTCAAATTCAAATGTTTTCACATTAAGAATATAGAAAACTTTCAATTATAAATTAACAGATGCATTCCACTCTGAAAGGTGAATTCAGACTTCCAAAACGATGGATTGAAGAATGAATATTCTTTGAATTTATCCAGATTTCTAGAAATTGAAGTGAAAGTTCTACCCCTGTCTTTATTATTGGAAAATAATAATTAAAGCAATTGGGGTGCCATTTTCACTTAAAAAATTAGAACAGTGCCTGAGTAACTCAGTCTGTTAAGCTTCTGACTTCGGCTCAGGTCACGATCTGGGGGTTCATGAGTTTGAGCCCTGCGTAGGGCTCTGTGCTGACAGCTCAGAGCCTGGAGCCTGCTTCAAATTCTGTGTCTTCCCCTCTCTTTACCCCTTCCCTGCTCACACTGTGTCTCTCTCTCTCTCTGTCTCTCAAAATGAATAAATGTTAAAAAAAAATTTTTAAAAATGTTAGAAATATAATTAGGGGAATTAGCAAATACCAACAGTATTATATCGATCTCTGCTACTTCTCCTGCACCTTAGCAATATGGGAAGAGGAGCAACCCCAAGTTTTACTTTATTGTTTTTTGCTAGTCATAGAGCACTGACTTTATTTATTTATTTATTTATTTATTTATTTATTTATTTATTTATTTATTTATTTATTTATTTATGTTTTCTTCAGTTTGCTTGGTGGCACACTTCAGAAGACCAGAATCTAAATGAGCAAGTCTGGACATTAGCCAGCACAAAAGTCAGGGGAACAAAGAGAAGGAATGAAATGTACCTGGGGACTCTTTTCACTTTCCCTGGTGCCCATCTGACATCACATCTTCTGTCTGCCCTCTGCTTGTAAGCCTCTTCTTTTCTATGTTCTTTTTTTTTAAGTTTATTCGTTTATTTTGAGAGAGACAGAGCACAAATGGGGGAGGGACAGAAAGAGGGAGAGAGAGAATCCCAAGCAGTCTCCACACAGCCAGTGCAGAGTTCGACACCTGGCTCGAACCCACACACAAAACCATGAAATAATGACCTGAGCTGAAACCAAGAGTAGGCCACTTAACCAACTGAGCCACCCAGGCCCCCTGCTATATTCTTGAAGCCTTATTCAGTCAGCTTGCTAACTGGTGGGACAGAGCTCTCAGCGGATCTGCTGTGGATGCAAGGACAACTGGGTTTGAAATACTGAGACTTGAGGTTTACCACTAAGTTCTCCTACGAACTCAGGTAATCTATTTTGTTCCTCAGTTTTTCCAAATGTATAAAATGGTTCTGGTGCTGCTTCCTATGAGAATTAAGTGAGGTATTATGTGTAAAGTTTACCACATAGTTCTGAAGTGATAGCGAAGTGTTATTTTATTAACACTTTTTACATCTTATCTCCTCAGCTAACAGTGTAAATTTTCTGGTTTGAATTCCATCAACAGGAACTGTACTTTGGGCCGCTTCTCTAGACTATACTAGGCCACATTATATGCCATATATATTTTTTTTAATTCTCACAACAGCAGGAAGGTAAATATATTCTCTTTATTTAGCTGATGAGGAAAGTTGCCCCTAGAGAGGTTAAGGGGTCTTGAAGGTCACTGAGACAGTAGCAGGATGGAATTCAAGCCTAGGGTGATATGATAGCAAAGTTCCTACTCTTTCTCCTTATACTACATTATTCCTCACTAACAACTATTGCTTATATAAAAACTGTACATTGTATGACATAAAGTACTTAGCACAGTGCATACCCTCATACAAGTTTTAAATGAATGAATCAATAATTGAGGATGTCAATTTTGCTCTCAGTATCCTAGGTTCTCCCTCGACACCAACACGGTAAGCAGGAGGAAGGCAGAAATAAAAAAATCAGGGGAGAAATGAAGTGAATAAATGAAGCACATCGAAGGTGGAAAAAGGAGAAAAGACAAAGGAGGGCAGGAGAAAGAATTCCTTAGGAAATTTATGTTCCACCCTGTGAAAAACTTGTATAACTATTTACTGCTTTCAGACTGTGATGAACTGCTTTTGTTGTTTTTGATCCCAGTGAAGAAGAGACAGATTTAAAGATTTTCACTCACAAGATAATTTTTCGCTTCTTTCACCCATTAATAATTTCATTCAATTTCAATCACTTAGAGTGATGTGGACCTAAGGTGCTCTTGTTGCCTTCAAGGAACAAAATGCATCACATGAGTAATATACCCAAGTGCGTCTCATGTGTCAACCTCCTCTGCGTTCAGTAGGACCTCATCTGGGAATATAATAGCAACAATGTAGCAAGAATGAGAGCAAGAATGTAAGAGGCGTGTAAGCCTCTGCACAAGGCCTTCTTTGTTGTGGTGCTCCTGCTGGATTCTTGTTCTGCCAAGACAGGGACTCTGTCACTGCCTTCCTTACCATAGTGGACCAAGTTATAACATTAGGTCTTGTGTTTTCCATTCATTCATTCATTCATTCATTCATTCATTCATTCATTCATCTATCTGTTTATAAGTTTATTTATTTATTTTGAGAGACAGAGCACAAGCAGGGGAGGGGCAAAATGAGAGAGAGAGAGAGAGAGAGAGAGAGAGAGAGAGAGAGAGAGAGAGAATCCCAAGAAGTTTCACCACTGTCATTGTAGAGCCTGATGCAGGGCTCGATCTCATGAACCAGGAGATCATGACCTGAGCCAAAATCAAAAGTTGAACGTTAACTGACTGAGCCACCCAGGTGTCCCTGGGTCTTGTGTTCTCTTTTGTGTTGCAGCTACTGGTCTCTCTTGTCATCCTCAAAATGCCTAGTATAGTATAGGGCATGAAATATATCCTCAGTAAATACTTGTTCAATTGGATTGAATTGAATAAGCAGGAAGCAATGGAGTAATAGCTCTGTGTTACCACAGTGTCTGCTTGATCTATTCTCTTGTTTTGTCCTCAGTACTTAAAGTCTTCTTATTGAGTTATGGTGACAAGCCACCTTCTTTGGATTGGGCTTCCTGAAATGGATTTTAGTTAAGTTTAGCACCAATAGCTGTTAGGAAACCAACAGTACAAATGTATTTCTCCTGTGTACTTAGATTATTTAGCGAGATCAGCCATGGCTCTCTTAGAGAAGTGAAAGCAGCCATAAAAATTACGGTGAGGCAAATGGAATGACATGTGCCTACCTTGGGTGTGGAGCTTAACATGCTGAATTGTCATGTGTAAAATGTCTCCATGTATCAGGAGGCCTGCATTCTAATCTCAGATCTGCCATTTCTAAGCTATGTGACTTCTTGGTGTATAATTTAATTTCCTAGTGCCATAGGATTCCTTATATTTAAAGTGGGTCAGGCACTGTGCTGTGTACACATGGCTCATTCAACTTTCAGAGCCATTACAATCATTCATTCATTTATTCAACAAATATAATTTTTTAAATGTTTATTTATGTTGAGAGAGAGCAGCATGAACAGGAGAGAGGCAGTGGGAGGGAAGGAAGGAGGGTGGAGGAGAGAGAGGGAGAGGGAGAGGAAATCCCAAGGATGCCCTGTGCTGTCAGCCCAAAGCCCAATGTGGGGCTCAAACTCATGAACCATGAGATCATGGCCTGAGCTGAAATCAAGAATTGGACACTTAACCAGGTTCCCTCAGGAGCCAACCAGGCGCCCTCAACAAATATTTGTGAAGTACTTTCTGTATACCAGACACTATTCTGGTTGCTAGGGATATGACAATGAGCAAAATGAACAAAAAATAAAATATACTAGCCTTTATGGTGATGAAGGTAGACAACGTGTAAGATAAAATAATACGTCATGTGTTTGAAAGTAATGAGTGCTAAGAAGACAGACAAAGCAGGGATAAAGATAAAGTTTCACAGGTTTTGTTACAGTTCTCAAGAGTGGGGATTTTCCTTCCTCTCTTATTTCCTTCTTTCCTACCTTCCTTCCCTCCCTCCCTCCCTTCTTCCCTCCCTCCCTTTCTTCTTTCCTTTCTCCCTTCTTTTCTCCTTCCCTTCCTTCCTTCTTTGTTTTAGATACATCAATGGGGAGATGATTCACAGAGAAGGTGATGTGGGCAGAAAGTCCCGAGGGCAGAGATGGGGCAAGCCATCTTGGTGACTGAAGGAAGAGTATTTTAAGCAAAGTGGTGGGCAAGCAAGAGCAGTGGGGCTGAAGCCAAATGACTGTGACAGGGCTTTATACTATTCAATGAAAGGTTCTCTTTAAGGCAATTTGGCATTGTTGCAGGAAATGGAAAAAACGTACTTTTAAAATGTTTTAATGTAAGAATAATTTTAGATGTACAGAATAGTTGCAAAGAGTGTGCTGAGAGTTCCTATATACTGTACACTCAGTCCCCCTTATTGTTAACTTGCATTACCACAGTGCATTTGTCAAAACTAAGAAAGTAGCTTTATTCTGATTCCACCAGTTGTTCTGTCAACATCCTTTTTCTGTTCCAGGATATGACATTACATTTAGGAGAAACAGTATTTTACACTCGGGTATTCAGTGAATTAAGTTTTATTCCCTTGTACCATGGGAATAAACTTGAAAGACAGTTGGCAAACAGTAGTTAGGCCATTGAGTCTTCCTTAAGTGGGGTCCAACATGGTAGAAGGAACTCTGGGCAGGTGGTCTAGGCTCTTATTTCAATTCTGCCACAAACTGTCTCCTTGGACAACTTTCTCTCTGGATCTGAGGCAGGTAACTCCTGTATAAAATTTAGAAATTTAGGTCAGATTTCCAAGAGAACTGTAACCTCTTAAATTCCTTTTCTGGCATTATCATGGCATCAGAGTCTTCAAATACAGGAACATGTAAGTTATGTGACTGATTTCCCTAGTACCAAGCAGCGTTTTGTTGGGAAATCAGATTGGGTTCTAGAGGACTTTAGAGCTGCCTCTGCCTCCACATCCACCCCACCCTCCATCCATGCCCTCTCCCACCCACCACACCTGTTCCACTCATTAGGAACTAATGGCTAAGACCATCAATAAAAAAGTAACTTTTCTCAGTGTTTTACTTGTGTTTCTCATAAGAGTCTTATGAAGTGAGTATTGTCTCTCCCCCATTTACCTATCAAGGTAATAATGGCTTTCTAATGGTGTTATTGCTCTACTTCTCAGAACCTGTAAATAGCTTACCTTCCATGGCAGAAGGGACTTTGCAGATGGATAATTGTAAGGATCAGGAGATGGGGAGATGACCCTGTATTATCCAGATGGACATGATGTAATCATAAATGTCCTTGTAAATGAGAGATTAAAAGTCAGAGGGGAGATAAGATGCTATGCTGTTGGCTTTGGAGAGGCAGGAAGAGACCACCAGCCCAGGAAAGTAGGAGGCCATGAGTACCTGGAAAAGGAAGGAAACACATTATTTCCTGGAACCTCCAGAAGGAATGCAGGTTCCAGACTGTAAAAGAATATATATGTGTCTTTTTAAGTCACTAAGTTTGTGGTAATTTGTTACATCAGCAGTAGGGAACTAATACACCCATGGAGGTTAAAAAAAGATGTGTCCAGGATTGCATAGCCGGCAGGTGTTGCAATCTAAATTTGAACCCAGGTAGCTTATATTCAGAACCTGAATTGATAATTACTAGGTCATACTGCTTCACTGAAGTAATAAAAGGGCCTTCCCACAGGTTTCTTGTAAAATGTGAGAAACTACATGGGGAATACAATGTTCAGTACACGCAAGTAGTATCCAATGTGTTAGTATTATAGTGAACCCAACAATGTGCAATACTATTCACTCCCTCTCCATCCTGCACTCTCTCCACCCATTCCAGAACCTCCTTAAACCTTATTCCTACACTTCCATGCTCAGTTCTGATCTGGTTGACTCCTAAACCAGAGGAACAAGAATCTCATGCAATTTTATAGCAACTTAGACTATTGAAGATTTCTTGGGGACACATGATCATACTTAGTTTTGAATCCAATATCCTTGGAACTGAGATGGAGGGCATCATGACCCCTGCTGTGTGCATGTCTGTCTGTCTCTCTGTCCATCTCCATCTTTTCTTTCTTTTGTCTTTTGCATCCTTTCTGTTCTTATGTATTTGTCTATGTATCACTAAGTCCATGTCTTTTCCTCCACCCCAGTCTTTTTCTTGGTTTTGTAGCAGGCATATTTATTGACATTTGATGCATGAAAAGAATTGTTTTTAATGTGAATATATAATTTATGTTTTATAATATATTAATAATATACATTTCTTAAAACTCCACACAAATAGGTAAGAATGACTAAGTTGTTTTTTTAAAGGGGAATTCAACTGTGTTTTCTCCTATTATGTGTTGATAGCCATGATCTGAGGAGTACCCCCAAGGAGGAAAGGATATATGGGAATAGAGTAATTGAGGCACAGAAGCCTGGTTTAGATGTGCTTTTACCACTGACTGAGAGTCTCTTAGATTTACTGAAGATGACAGTGTAGATTGTGGTTGCTAATTCATCTTCTTCTCTCCTTATTATGGATGGGGGGGAGGGGACGAGGTATAAGACAAATCCTGTGAGAATGGAGAAAGGCACCCATTTTTTTCTTCGCTCTGCACTTGGGCTTAAATTGCTGCAAAGTCATTCCCTGGGGGAATTCTGGAGTAACTGTAGGTTGCAAATAAATACTCCCCACTTTGCTTTCCACAACCTCAGCATTTTTAGCCCCGTAAGAGATGCTCTGAACAAGCAAATGTGCTTTTAACTTAGCTCTAAAATATGTCCTAATATGTGGGAACTATTTTTAAGACAACAGCAAGGACATGACAGACTGATATTTGCTGGAATGCAAATTGCCTCTCATCTCTTTTGACCTTGCCCCACAATGAGGACCTATCAAGTTATCATTGTCCCCTGGGAAAACACATTTTCCATTGTACTGTGCATTAGTGCTCCCCTGAAAGATGCTGGCCATTTTTAAGCTATATAATGGGGAAGAAAAAGTGGCAAAACAAAGAAGTGAAACAAAATGCAAAACAAAACAAAATGCAAAATGAAACAAGAGTGAAAGAGCAAGACTATAAAATAGTATAAATGACACACTACACACTTAGACCTATCAGCCAATTATCTAGTATCTATTAATTATTTATGTATCAGTGACCTATCAATTATCATCTACTTGTTGATTATCTAGGTATCTACCATGTAGGAGGAAAGAAGAAGAATGACATATTTGAACTGAAGCAAATCAAAAGAGGAAAACTAGTCTTCATATTTCTTTTGTTATACAAGGTGAATATGCCTAGAAAGTCTGATTGGGGATGGGAGATTTGTCTCCTTCTCTTCTTTACTCTCAGCCATCCCCTCTCCCTCATCCCTTTATGTCCTCATCAAAGCCAGGTGCTAAGTTTGAAAACAGGATTATGAAAAGTATTTAAAATATGTGTGAGAGACTGGGTTTGTCACCAAAGACTTTCAAGGTGCAAATAAACCCTTTCTTTATCACGTACTGGAAAGCAAAATGTGTGGACTGAAGCCAGGAAACCTAGGGGTGTAGCTTGGGTATTCGAGCACAATCAGAGGAGGTAGGACAGAAAGGTTCTCCCATGTCAATATCACTGGGAGACCCTTAAATCCAACCAGCATACTTCTAGGTGTTCAACCATCTAACTAGATATTTAGATATAACTCAAAAGAATCCAACACAAAACACTTTAGTGAGTGACCTTGGCAGTAGGTCCACAGGAGGGAGAATGATGAGGAAACTTGACATCATACTATGAAGAGTTGTTGAAGAAATTAGAGATATTTAGACTGGAATAGGAAAGACTCTTGGGGGGTGGGATATAGAAAATACATGCAAGGCTGTCACAGACAGGAACAAATTCAATTTGGACACAAACTAGTTCCATTCTATTGTAGACTGGTGGTTCTGACACTTTTTATCAGGACTCATGTAGTGGACAATACTTATATCCATGTAAAGGTGACTTCTAGCTGGTTACTGCTTAGTTAAGAAAGCTTTTGGGTAATGTGTTATTTCAGCTTATGTGTAACCTCACCCCATTTCCCTCCCTAATAGTATGTTATGTTGTAGAGGCGGAGCACACAGTGAGAACAGATGGACAGAACCAGGGAGTGGTAGATTACATCACTACAGAAAAATGAACTTTCAGGATGCCTGTTTGGCTCAGTACGTTAAGCATCTGACTCTTGGTTTTAGCTCAGGTCATGACCTCAGAGTTCTTGAGTTTGAGCCCCACATTAGGCTCTGTGCTGATAGCATGGAACCTCTTGGGTTTCTCACTCACTCTCTCTGTCCTTCATCTCTCTCTCTCTCTCTCTCTCTCTCTCTCTCTCTCTCTCTCAAACTTAAAAAAAAGAAAAATGAACTTTCTATTGATGAAAGTTCTAATAATGAATTGCTTTGGTAGGTAGTGAGCTCTCTGTCACTCATGGTGTTTAAGCAGATGCTTGATGACTTTCTGGCATGAATGTGGCTATGCTTAAATTTCTCAGATTCTAATATTTTATAATTATTCTGGACAAAAGACACCGAATTTTGTTTTAAAAGTCTTTGGATCAGTAAGTGTTCAAGAAAAATAATGGACTGGATGATAACTATGCAACATATTGTGATCTAAAAGGAAAGAGAAGTTCCATTTCAGGTACAGATTAAACTGGACACAGGAACAATATAACTATGCTGGACATGTGGCTCAAGAAATCAACTGAATATTGAGTTCACTCACACAATCCGGAGAATGGAGAACAAGGACAGCATAAATTTTTATTTAAAAAAATACAGATAAGTTTTGTAATGAAAAAAAAAATTGTGCATTTTTCCCAAGGGAGAATCAGTTCTATTTAAAGTCAGGCATTGAGCCAAGTACTTTATGCATACACCAAATTTTAAAATTCCTATAACTACACTGCGAGGAGGGTTACTCATTAAAGAAGTGACAAAGCCAGGATTCCAGCCTCAGCTGGTAGGATATGTATATATATATATATTTTTTCCCATTCCCCTCTGGGTTCCTACCTCTCTTTGTACTTGTATTGAGTATAGCACACAGCGCATTTGTACTATTTCCATTGCTTTCTTGACTCATCTCCTTTCTTGAAGACAGGCACCCTTTGTTGTCTCTGTGTCACTAATACTTCTCACTGGCACTAGCATAGATTTAATGTTCCATAATGTTGGTGAATAATTGTATGTGGTGGGGAAGAGGCAGACACAAGAGAACTAACTTTAGAAGGAAGAAGTGAAAAGGAGATCAGAAAAATGATTTTAGTGCCAATGAAATTTATATCACCAAATGATATAAAGATTTCTCATAGGCTCACTGTACTATCTAATAGATTAGCCACTAGCCACATGTGCTTAAATATAAATTAATTCTAATTAGATAAAATTAAAAATTTTAGTTCCTTAGTCACACTCCCTGCAAGTGGCTAGCTGGCTATATTATTGGATAGCATAGATATAGAATATTTCCATTATTGAAGAGACAACTTCATAGGACACATGGGAAGAGAACCAACAAGCCATATTTCAGAAGAAATAAAGAGAAATTTTAAAATAAAAAATTCTAATTTTGTATGGACTAAAATATAGCAGTAAATGAACAGGGAAGGTGAAGAAATACAACAGGAAGACAGTATTTGAAGAGGAATTACAAAACAAAGCAAAACAAAATTAATTAAACAGATTAATCTGAGGTGCCCCTGTTCTAATACAGATTTCCCTCAATATCCAAAAGTAGAGTTTCCATGAAATCTTTCATAAACTGTAATGTCATAAAGAAGCAATACCATTTCATATGGCAAACATCCTGTTCAGATTTCTTTCTGTTAGTGAAATCAGGAACTAATGTAGGTCTTGTGTAAAAGTAAAGTGACTTAAGGTGAATTTCTGGGTAGCGAGGGAAACCTGTAGTTCTTTAAATAACACAGACCTTAAAACCGATCTGTCCTACACCTATTACTTGCTTATGGTCCAACTTCAGTCCCACAGTCCTCTAGCATAATCACTTCCTTTCTGACAATTCAAATCCTGAGTCCTCTTTCATGTCATCATACTTCTTAGCAAGGCTACCACTCTGCAGCATCCAACCCTTCACTTCCTCATGGCTACACCTGCATAGCCCAATTTGGCTGGAGAAAAGCCCATTATCCTGTTGATTTGTTGCACATTAAAGTCCTGATGACTGAACTATGGCCTTAACTTATGTCCACAACACTAACAAGCAATCATAGAATATTTGTGTGGTCCATGCATTCTCCCTCTTTTGGATAACTTCCTGCACCTGTGTCCATATGCTCTCCTCTCCCTTCTGTTCCTGTGGAAAAAGTGGTCCTCTGAAGCCAGCCCTCTACCCAAGCACTGCATCTACTGGCTTTCTGCTACTCAATCACTCCAGAAGTTGTCCCATTTCTTCTCTTCAATTTTTTTTCTATTGGATTATTATAAACATTCTGCAGTTTCTTACATCTTAAAAAAATTCTGTCTTCATTCTGTATCAGCTTTGCTTTATAGAAAATCTCCTTGAAAAAATTTATCTTTCCTCTCTCCCTTTTCTCATTCTCTCATAATACCAAATTAATCGGGGTTTCTTTTCTCCTGATCCACCTAGATGTCAAGGACACCAGTAACCTCTGTAGTTAAATTTAATGACTATTCTTAACCCACATCTTACTTGGTCTGTCAGCAACATTTTGTTCAGTGGATCAATTACTTGAAACATCCCCCCCCCCCCATTTTACTTCCAGGACACCCAGCTCTCCTGTTTTTCTCTTTAATCTAATTGATTATTATATTTCAGTCTCTTCTCTCAGACCTCATTCTCATGGCTTCTGTTACCACCCTGTATCTTTCCCCAGTCCTCCAGACTCACACATCCTGCTGCCTTCTCTCCTTTCCATTCAGGCGTCCCCTCCAAATGTACTCATATGGTATCTTCACTCCTTTTGGTTTATGGCAACTCCTACAAAATCTGGAGTCAGCCTTATCTCTCTGACATCCCACAGACACCCATCTGCAAATCCTCTTGGCTCTACCCTCAAAATATTCCTACAGTCTGAACCCTTCTCACCACTTTCACCCCATCTACTCAGATTACAGCCAGCATTATCTCTCACACACATTATTACAAGCTTCCTAACAGTTCTCCTTGCTTCCATAATTTGTCTTTATGACTATTCACTCTACAGCCATAACAGTACTGTTAAAACAAGGTCAGATCATGGCTGCTGAAATTTCTTTGTTCATTAAATTTCAAGAGCTCTCATTTCACTCAGTGAAAACCAAAATTCTTACAGTGGTCTATAAGACCCTATAAAATCTTTTCCCTCCCCTAAATTCCAACACCCTTGTTATCTTCTTATTCTCTCTTGTACTTCTCTTTCTCATACTTTGTCCACTGCAGAAAAACAAACACCCTTGTTGCCCCTTGAGCTTTCTAGGCATGGTCATCTCAACTTAGGGCACTTATCCTTTTATTGCCTCTGCTTGGAATATTCTTCTAGATATTCACATGCTTGAGACTCTCCAGATATTTATTAAAATGTTACAGGGTACCTGGGTGGCTCAGTCAGTTGAGTGTCTGACAATTCGGCTCAGGTCATGATCTCAGGGTCTGTCAGTTCGAGCCCTGCATCTGACTCTGTGCTGACAGCTCAGAGCCTGGAGCCTGCTTTGGATTCTGTGTCTCCCTCTCTCTCTGCCCTTCTCCGGCTCATGCTCTGTGTCTCTCTCTCTCTGTCAAAAATAAACAAACATTTAAAAAAATTTTTCTAATGTTGCTTAGTATAGGATTCTGAGAGAAAAGAGACCAAATGCAATTTTTTCCCCCAAGAAACTCTGGTAAATACACTAGGGGTGTGTGTGTGTGTGTGTGTGTGTGTGTGTGTGTGTGTGTGTATTGCTGTCAAAGAACTGGGTTTATTAAAGAAAATCATCCAGAGACAGGGTTTCCATTTAGCACCCATCATGTAGATTTTGAAAAATGGATGATATTTTAGTTGGATAATGAGATGTAATAAAACATAAATCATTTACATTATAGTGTGGTATATATACCGTATATCATATTATACCATATGATTACCACTCTTTTTTTCTCCTATCCACATACACAGAAGGAAGAAATTAACATTATTGAAGGCTGAGGGATCTTTTCCATTACAAAAATAAGCACTATCCTTTGTAAATAGCTTAAATTTTATGAAGATAATAGAATTGGAGGTGACATTGTGACTGTATGATTAAATACTTGAATTAATCTCTTCATATAGAATTTCAGGGGCTTAATTAAATAACCTAACAGTGTGGTACTAACTCAACAAAACATGATATAGGCTTGAAACATGATATAGTCTACATGAAGTAGACTTTGGACATTTTTCTCTAGAAAAGAGAATAAATTGTGAAATAGAAGACAAAAATAATATCTATCATTCTGTACCAATAACCAAAATCAATTCCTCAAAATTGCAGCGAGATTATGCTGACAAGAAGAAGATAAATAGATTCCTAATTAGATCATGAAAGTTTTAGAAATTTAGGGAAAATGATCATACCTTTCTACCCATTCAGTCTGTCCAGAGCTGGTGACATGTGCTGAGTGAGAGCTTTGGCACTAGTTTTTAGGTAAAAAGGTAAAACCATGGCAAATGATAACTGTCTCCTGATACTTTTTAATTAGAAGAAAAAAGAAAATTGGCATTTGTTGAGAGGACACAATGTTTCAGACCTTGTGATAAGATTTAAAAATGTGATAGTCCTCCAAATGGTCCATCTGGCAGATGATGTCATCTCTTCTTTACAGATGAAGAAACTGAACTTTGGGGGTCCAGGTGAGATCAATATCACACACTGTCCATTACAAAACTTGTGCTCCCTCTCCTCTATCATCTTGGAGAATTTAAAGATAAGCTGAAAACATACAAGTGGAAACTGTATTATTCAAAGAAAAAATAAATGAATTTGTATGTTAGGAATTAAGGAGATAGGTAAAAAATCAAGGAAAGATTAGACCAAGATCAAATAAGGTCATCACCTACATGCATGTCAGTATGGAAGAAATAAAGAGAAGGCACTAATAGGATTATTTAATAAAAAGGTGATTTGGAAAGATGATCCTGAAACAACAACTGTGGCTAATGGAGTAGTTCTTTACAGGTAGGTTTGGAGAAAAAGAATGTACAGGGAAAGGAGTAAGAACATTGTCAAAAGCTATTATGGAAAGAAGCAAAAAATTCCACAAGCAGGCTTCTCAGCCAAGTGAAACAAGACTGAATACTCTTTTATGAAGGGAAGTTGTTCTCAGGCCTGCTGACTTGGTTCCTGAGTTCTAAGGGAGTTTAGAGGATTTCTACGAAAATGGTCTTTGTCATCTCAGACCACAACCCTGGGGAGAAAGCAGACTCACACATGGAATGAATGCAGTGAATAATTTTTGACTGTTTGATAGTATCAATAGTGATGAGACAGAGGATAAGAAGTAATTTACATAAAATAAAAAGTCATTGTGGTCTCTGTTCCAGGAGTCTGCTGCACAGCTAACATTACTCAAAGTGGCCTGATGGAAATGACCCTTTGCCAGGAAATCTTCACTTTTCCAAGGGGTGGAGCCATCAAAGAGCAATTATTTCACTTGTTTAGTGGTGAGAAGAAAATCTTGACAAGTGCCAAGAGCTGGTGGAGAAGAGACTGATTAAAGAATGTGGCATTTTATTTCAAGTGGACCCCAAAACTGTGCTTAATGCATTGACAAGGAAGGGATGAAAGTCCCAGGACATTTTTAGGCCAAAGGCAGTAGTGTCTGTAGGAAGGGTCAGACAAAAGAGAACTGTCCATATACCGTATATGCACACACACACACACACACACACACACACACACACACAGATACATATACACATATGCATACACATACATACGCACATAGTTGCCCCTAGAGCATCATGGGGGTTAGGGGTGCTGATCCCCTGTGCAGTAGAAAATCTGCACACAGAATCTGACTCCCCCAAAGCTTGACTAACACCTTGCCATTGTCCGGAAGTCTTATTGATAAAATAGTCTATTAATAGGTATTTTGTTATATGTATTATATACTGTATTCTTAGAATACAATAAGCTAGAGAAAATAAAATGTTATTGAGAAAATCATAAGAGAAGATATAGTAATAGTACTGTATTGTGTTTATTAAAAGAAAAAAACATGTATAAGTGGACCCACACAGTTCAAACCCATGTTGTTCTAAGGTCAACTGTATACACACACACACACACACACACACACACACACACACACATTTTCTAACTAAAGAGAGGGGCTAATAGCAATCCACTACAATGTGCTATTTCCTTCACTTGCATTATTTTATTTGTTCTTTATCATGAATTTGTGGGTGTTATGAGATAGTGCTCATACACTCATAATAGCTAAACATCTGATTCCAAGCCTGGTCACTTGGATGATTTATTGTTCCTACTCCTTCCACTGGGCCAGATTGCCTTCAGATGAGAGGCTTAAAGAAGAAGGCAGTAAAAAGAGGAAGAAAAGTTGAAGAATATCAGAAATGCATAATAGCACTATAGCAGATGAGCTAGTGGTTGTGATATTAAAAATATACTCAAATTATTTGGCATATAGATTAACTGGGTTAAAGTAGAAATTTATTATTAACAATCTACTGGTTACACCCAGTGTGATATTTTTAGAGGGAGAGCTGTCAATGCCAGGATGGATGTGGTAGCTGGATACTAAAGTCTTAAAGGAAAGAAACAGCATGCTCCATGGCTTTAAGTGGAGAGTTTTAATGAATGGACTATTTACACAGGTGCAGGAAAAGTTAAGGAATAATGAAAGTCATAGGGATGAGCAATAGTGCAAGTCTCTCAAGTTTTTAATGGATGGAGGTATTAAAGAGAAAAAAAAAGATTATTTCATTTATTTATGTCACTACCCATGGTCCTGAAAAAGGGAGGGGAAGGAATGGTATTACCAGAATTTGGCATCTCTAGAATTGAGTAAGAGCTATAGCTTTACAACAGGTGTGGCTGAAAAGAAGTCTTAGAGGAACATAGCCACTGCCAAAACCATAACTAGCCATAGAGGGATCTGGAGATGGAGAGGATCAATACCCCTACTTCTCTTTGATTCAACCCTGTGATCTCCCATCAGGACAAGATAGCTTGGGTAGAGTCCATAGAGATGCCCCTCTTAGGGCACATAGTGGGGTGGAGAGGGTGGGGAAGAGACCTGCAGTGGAAAACAAGAAAAGCCAGCACAGGGACTTTAGTATTAGGCATGAGATAATGAGCACACCTACTCTCCTTGAGCCACCCCAAATTAAACAACACCAAACAAAAACACAGCACCTGCTCAGTGAGTGCAGACTCAAGCCATGTCCTTTAGCATGTGTTTCCAACAAAATTACTGCCTCTAAGCTATCCTATGCAGAAATTCTGTAGCCACCCATGGGTAGGAGAAAAATGCTTTTCCCAGAAAGGGATGAGTAGAGAAGACAATGCCTTAGATTATTTCTTGTGTTAGATAAGAGAAAGTCAGAAAGACAAAGCTAATGGGGATGCCATGGTATAAAGAAAGAATAGAAATTAAGAAGAAGAACAGACAAATTAATGTTACAGGAAAATGTTATGGCATATTTTTAAGAGAAAAGAGAGAAAGACCTTCAGCCTTCAGAAAGACCTTCAGGATCAAAGGTCTGGAAAAATTGATGGGAATTAACTCATTTACACTTCACAATAACCTAGTAAGATAAGTTTCATGATCCCCACTTTATGAATGAGGAAGTTAAAGAATTGTCGAAGAACACACGTTGGCAATAGGCAAAGGTAGAGACCAACCTCCTATTGCCAATTCCCTTGGCCAACAGGCCAGACCTTGGGGAAGAGGTCTCAGCCCAGTATATGGATTGAAAGCACAATGGGTCAATATCACACACCTGAGGGACTAAGTGGGTCCATCAGCTTCCAACAAATTACTTTTACTATAGGATATACCCTTTTACAGTGGTTCATTAAAGTTCTGTGGCTTTTGAATGATGGTTTCTCTTTCGCCATACTTTTCTAAAAACCCATAACCCTATACTTGACATGTCTCCATTCTTAAAGTGACAGGCATATAGTAACCATATTAATTTGCTGGGGCTGCCTTAATAAAGTACCACAAATGGGTGCTTCCACAGCAGAAATGTACTGTCTCGCTATTCTGGAGCCTGGAAGCATGAGATCTAGGTGTTGGCAGTATTGGTTCTTTCTGAGATAGAAGGAATCTGTTTGATGGATTTTCTGTAGCTTCTAGTGGTTTGTTGACAATCTTCGGTGTTCCTTGACTTGCGGAAGCATTGATCTGCTCTCTGCCTTTATCTTCACATGATTTTCTCCCTATATTCCAGTCTCTGTGCACATTTCTCCTGTTTATGAGGACATAGGTCATATTGGATTAGAGGCCATCCTAATGACCTCACCTCATCTACTTGAATTAGCCATGACCCTAATTGCAAATAGGGCCATATTCTAAAGTACTAGCATTTAGGATTTCAAAGTATGAATTGAGGTAGGGGGGATACAATTCAACCCATAAATGCAACCTGTAAATTTGTCAGCGTGTTTTAAGAAGAATTGGTTCATAAGGCTTCATAAGGTAGAAGATCCAAAAGAGAAATTACAAGTGAAAGAAAAACAGTGGACGTTTAGAATATTACTTATAAGAACTATAGTTGCCAATATCCGTATAAAAGGAGTTGGCTTTAATGCTGAAAATCAATTATACGAATATGTATGATGTGCAAATATATTTTATATAAACCTCTGAGAATCAAATGAGATACCATATGTGATAGTACTTTGCAAGCTGTGTGCTATTCAAAGTAAGGCATTAATTTTATTGCTGTCACTATGTTTATATAGGTAGCTTATTTTTATTGTTACATTGAACAATTCTCATTTATATGGTCCATTTCTTTTTACTTCAGTTCTTGATTAGTGACATATATGTTTATTTCCTTGTAGGAAACTGAGCCTCTCCATATTTTTCTTCCTGATTATTCTAAAATATCTTTCCCTTTTCTCATTTAAAGATGGAGTAAAGTTCTGGCATTGGATTGTTCAAATGACTAATAATAATTAAGTTAAGGAACTTAAATTGTCAGCACATTCAACACATTGACTGTAAACCAGTTCACACAGTGATCAATTAGAAATTGAGACAGTGTCCTGGATGTTTCAGTTAGATCTAGCTAATACCCGCAATGACTTTTGTCTCTTTCTTTCTTTGACTAAACACACAGGTTGTTAATATGTAGTCATTTGCAGTTTTGAGAAGGTGCAAATGTGACATAAGCACAGTCAGGCTGAGAGGGGCAGCCCCTTTCTGCTGAGGGAGTGGAATTGACTGATCAGCAGCCACAGCTCAGTGGCTTGTTTTTTGCTTTGCCACAGCCTTGACTCTCTTTAATTTTTAATTTCCTGAATTTTATAAGGGGAAATAATGTACCATAATGACAATCACTGCAAGTCTTAAAGTGTGTCTCTCAAAAAAGGCCAAATCTCATTTCTCTATGTAAAATATAATAAAGGCTATAATCTAGATTAGAAGTTTAGAAGTAAAGTACCTTGACATTTTCAGCCCCTGAGAGAACCCTCCCCACCCTTGCTGTGCTTCCTCAGCTTTCTGCAGAATCTATGTATGTATCATACATACATACATACATTCCTCAGCTTCCTACAGAATCTATGTATCTATCAACTTGTAAAAATGCATAACCAGCCAGACATCAAATTATTCATTATGCCAGTATGTAAGAGCCGCCATGTCTAGAAAGTGACTTAACAAAAATAGGTATAAAACCTGGCTGCTATCTTGAAGGAGTTTATAATCTATTTGGGGAAATGAGACCCGTTTCTTTTCTTGGCACCAACACAAGTCAAGAAGCAGAGGATGATAAGTAACAAATGAATAGTTCCTCATGTGCCTGATTCATTACCAGAAGTCTTCAGAGCCAGACTACATCTAGCCAAAAAAACACCTTTTTTCCTAGAGCTATAGAATGAGGGGTCTCTAAGTTGGCCATCTGGCAGAGTGGACTTATCAGTCGAGAAACAGGGGTGACAAGGACACAGAAGGCAGCTGTTGCAATTTGAAATGTGAATTTGTTTTCTAAAAGCTTTTCATTAACAAAATTATGTGCAGTGAATGGGGGATGACGGAACTAACCCACTCCCTTCCCTTGTGGGTGAGATAACATTTATGAGCTTTAAATTTCTAGCAAACTTGAAGTCGCTCAAACCAGGCAAGGATGGAGATTAAAATCACCTTCGATGATGATAGAAAGTAGTGTTACCATTGAGGTTTCGGTCCTCCTGCTGGTGGAAGCAAATGTATTTTCCCCATTTAAAAGGATTTCCTTCTGGCCTCCGCCCTCCCTGGTATTTGGTTGTGATGGGGTTCTGTTTGACTGATTAATTTTAGTTCTTCTGCTTCATACAAGGTAGACATTGATGAATTGATATATTAAAGATGTGATTAATGGTTACTTTCTATTCAGTGTAATTATCAGGTGATAGTTTCAATGAAAAATGCTGGAAAATGTAACTTTTCACTCCAGATAACTATCCACCCTGTCTGGAAAGAAAAATGGGTCTCTATTTTCAACATATTACTATAGAGCAAGGCCATGAGAGCGAGCGAACACACTGATTTTGTGAGTTTTGTAGAATAAGATTGATTTGGACGAGTGCCTGTCTCCAAAAAAATTCTTAGAGAAGAAATCTCTGGCTAAGAAAACTTTGTTTTACCTTAATTCTGGACTATTTTACTAGCTTCCACCTAGGCTTTCCAATCATTTCTGGCATTTAATCCATTTTGCTTTGGATTAATATCCCTAAAGTACTGTATTAATCATATCACATTTTTCTCCAGAAACCTGCAACAATTTTGTCTTAATATACTAGGAATAATTAAAATCATCAGCATGGCACTTAAGATCCTGTGATAAAAGACAGGCCCTTTTTGTTGATGTTTCAATTCCAATCCTCTGATCTCCCAAGCTTATCACCTCCTAGTCATCTCAGCTGGCCATGTTCCTACTGAACTAAGCCCGACCTTGGCCTTTTTTCCACCTATTTCTGTTAGGAAAAATTGTTGATAACTTTAAAATGACCCAAAAGATTATTAGGCTACCTCAGGAAAGAGATTATGTATATTGCATAGAGCACACCCTCTGAGTTATTTGATTCTGTGTGGTTTGCGCATGTCTTCGTTTTGGAGATATTATACATCTTTTTAGAGTGAGATGTTAACTTGTAAAAATGCATAGTAATAGAAATGATACTTTTCTATATACATGCAGATAAATTCTGCTCACTGGAGGTTCAATTTACTTTCCTCCCATACTGTGGAATAAGCTGGTTTTGCTTCTATCAAACACATTTATTTCAGCATTTCTGATGACCTTGTAAGTTTGGTGTGTGGATTCTCCTCTGAAATGTCATGGTGTTTGTTTTCAGCTCCCTTACTGTCTAAGGAGTTACACAATTTTTTTTGACATACGTTTGTTTTATATCTGTATCAGTGCTCATGATTTATCTTTTCTGAAAATTATCCTTCAATGTCATCAACCCATTTTAAAAGCAATTTCAGGTTCTCAGTAAAGTTGATGGGGAATTACAGATGGTTCCCTTGTACTACCTACCCCTACATAAGCACAACCACCCCCACTAACAACATCCAGCACCATAGTGGTGTATCTGTTACATTGATAAACCTGCATTGACACATCATAATCACCCTAAATCCATAAATTACATTAAGGTTCAATGTCTATGGGGTTTGACAAATCTATAATGATATATATCCACGACTATGTATCAGGTCGTTTTGTGTTTTACCAAAATTGTAAAAATGGAAGTAAGAAACAATAATTTTGTTGCTCTAAAAGTCCTCTGTGTTCCATCTATTCATACCTCTCTTCTCCCAACCCCTCTCTGTCAATTACTTACCTTTTTACTGTCTCCATAGTTTTACCTTTCCCAGAATGGTATACAAATTAGAGTCATACAGTATATTAGTTTTTTAAGATCAGCCTCATTTATTTAGCCATATTCATTTTAGATTCGTCTATGTTTTTCATGGCTTGGTAATACATTTATTTGAAGAATAATATTGCATTATCCATAGGTACCAAAGTTTATTTATTTATTCACCTACTGAAGGACATTTTGATTACTTCCAAGTTTTGGCATTTATGAACAAATTTGCTCTAAACATCTGAGTGCAGGTTTTGTATGGACATGTTTTCTACTGATTTGGTAAATACAAGAGTACAATTGTAGGGCCATATGGCCCATATGCATAGTTTTGTAAGAAACTGCCAAACTTTCTTCTGAAGTGGCTCTACCATTTTTCATTCCCACGCACAATAAATAAAGAGTTCCTATATCCTCACTATTGCTTAAAATGCTTCCAGAAATCATTGTATTGTCAGTGTTCTAAATTTTGGAATTTTAATTGGTGAGTAGTGGTATCTCATTTTTTTGTAATTTGCAAACTTGCAATTCCCTGATGACATATGATATGGAGTACTTTTCCATATGTTTATTTGCTACCTTATATCATCTTTGATGAGGTATCTGTTTAGATCCTTGTCCCATTTTTTAGTTGCATTGTTCATTTTCCTATTGTTGAGTTTTAATATCTATTCAGTTGTTAATGCTTTAACTCCGTCTTCAATATCAGTTGTATATTAGAATTACCTATAGAACTTTCTTTTTTTAATTTTAATATTTATTTTTGAGAGAGAAACAGAGAGGGAGACAGACTCTGAAGCATTCTCCAGGCTCTGAGCTGTCAGCACAGAGCCTGACATGGGGCTTGAACCCAACCACAAGATCATGACCTGAGCTGAAGTCAGAAGCTTAACTGACTGAGCTACCCAGGTACCCCACCTATAGAACTTTCAAAAAATAAAGGCCTAGCTTCAGTACTCCTTACTCCAGACCCACGAGTCTCAAATCATGTAAGCAACAGACTCACTAGAGAGTTTATTACAATATGTATTGCTGGATCCCACCACCAGAATTTTTATTTCTTACATTGGGGCAGGGCCTGAGAGTCTACATTTATATCAAGTTCCCATGATGGCACTATACTTTGGGAACTGTTGCTCTAACCAGTAAATTAGTTTCTCTGAAGGGGCTTGCCAGGTATAGATATTTTTGAAACTCTATGTTGGTGATTTTACTATTTAGACAATGTTGAGATCTACCAGAAGGCTGACCTCATAGTGTCTTCTCTGTTTAGTATAGGTTAAATTTCTTCAACCTCTTCTTTTTCTATATCACCCTGTTTTTTTTTTAATTTTTTTTTCAACGTTTATTTATTTTTGGGACAGAGAGAGACAGAGCATGAACGGGGGAGGGGCAGAGAGAGAGGGAGACACAGAATCGGAAACAGGCTCCAGGCTCTGAGCCATCAGCCCAGAGCCCGACGCGGGGCTCGAACTCCCGGACCGCGAGATCGTGACCTGGCTGAAGTCGGACGCTCAACCGACTGCGCCACCCAGGTGCCCCTATATCACCCTGTTTTAATGTCTAATTTTGTATCTTACATTTTGTTCACAATTACCTATTTAAGTGCATGTGTTTGTAATCATAGCTTGGAATTGTGCTTTCTAGGTGACTTTTCAAATGAATGTTTATTGCCTGTTAAATTCTAGCTTTATATATAAATATATATATTTTTGAATTATAGTTCACATGTAGTGCTATATTCATTTCAGGTGTAGAACAATGATTTGACAGTTCTTATGTGTTACCCTATGCCTATTGCAGTAAGTGTAGCTACTGTCTGTCATCATAAAACATTATTACAATATTATTAACTATATTCTCTGTGCTTTACTTTTTATCCTTGTGACTTATTTATTTATTTTTTTTTTAATTTTTTTTTCAACATTTATTTATTTTTGGGACAGAGAGAGACAGAGCATGAACGGGGGAGGGGCAGAGAGAGAGGGAGACACAGAATTGGAAACAGGCTCCAGGCTCTGAGCCATCAGCCCAGAGCCTGACGCGGGGCTCGAACTCACAGACCTTGAGATCGTGACCTGGCTGAAGTCAGACGCTTAACCGACTGCGCCACCCAGGCGCCCCTGTGACTTATTTATTTATAACTGGAACTTTGTACCTCTTAATTCTCTTAACCTATTTCACCCATTCCCATCCACCTCCTCTCTGGAAACCACCAGTTTTTTTCTTTGTATTTATGGTTCTATCTCTGTTTTCTGCTTGTTTTTTGGATTCCACATATGGATGAAATAATAGGGCATTTGTCTTTCTCTGTCTGCCTTTCATTTATCATAATACGCTCTAGGTCTATGTGGTCACAAATGGCAACATCTCATTTTTTTTATTGCTGAGTAATATTCCACTGTTTATATGTACCACATCTTCTTTATGCATTTATCTCTTAAAAGACCCTTAGTTAATAGAACACTACCAGATGGACAATGGTGCCTGGGGATACAACCACATGATCTTTAGAATTATTCTTCTAAAAGCTTAACAATGAAGGTAAAACTGAAGAATTTTTACTCAGTTAAAGTGAGGGAGTAGGAGTGAGGGACAAAGAGGGAGAAAGAGAGACAATCTCAAGTAGACTCCACACACAGAACAGAGCCTACACGGGGCTCAATGCCATGATCCTGGGATCATGACCTGAGCTGAAATCAAGAGTCAGGAGCTCAATCTGCTGAGCCACCCCGGCATCCCTGTCTATTATCCTTTTAAACAGAACTGTTAAAACATTTTGATACGACCAATGAAATTAAACAAAGATTCATAAATTTACCCATAGAGTTATAATCTATTAAGGCTACAATAGAATGTGTATATTCAGATCAAACTGAATATAGATCTGCCTAACCTAAAATCTAGATGAGTTTGTCTTGTTCTAAAATTCAGTATCATAGCTTTTTTGCAGAGAAATCTGGAGATATTTAAGTGAACTTTGACTCCTTAAATTGGACTTCTCTGAGGTAACAGTTGACAATATTTAAGGTGGGTGTATTATACCGTAAGTCTGAGTCTTTTCTCTAAAGAGTTACCTGCTATTTTAAATAAATCCAAAACAACAGATCTACAAAGCTGAATAAAGTCTATTTTCTCTGGTGTAAGATAACATATTTCAAAAGATGATGAGATATGGAGTAACCTCTAGATAGCATTTTGTTCTTTTCTCATTGATGTTCAACTGTTATGAATCACTGTTTAATACAATTCTCATTTTCCTTCTAGGCTTTTCTTTTATCTCACTGTAAAATTTTTTGAAAGCAACTCTTCTGGAGTGCAGGTATATAAAAGTCCTAGTGTGTTAAGACTTTAAGATACTTGTCTGGTGAAGAAAGAAAAAAAGAAAATAACAAACAAAAAAAAAGAGAATCATAAAGGATTTAAATAAATAATTGCTTATTTATTTTGAAAACATCAGGTTGCCACTCTAGTACTCCCAGATGACATTGTGAGTGTTCATTTGTCTCTTTTTGCAGGTTATTTTGATTTTGCTTTGAGACAAAGGCTGAAAAATAAACATGCATGTGTATGAGCATGTGTGTGTATTTTTTTCTTTACCTAGTTACCAAAAACAATTCATAGGTAAGAGTATACCTGTCATGGCTTGGTAATGTAATAGTTATTGCAAACTTAAATGCAGGAGTTATTGAGGAATGAACTTCTTGCCTAGAGTTGATAATCTCAGATCATGTGATTCATATCTTTCTTTAATTTCTTTCTTTCTTTCTTTCTTTCTTTCTTTCTTTCTTTCTTTCTTTCTTTCTCTTTCTTTCTTTCTTCCCTTCCTTTTCCTTTCTTTCTCTCTTTCTTTCTTTCTTTGTTTCTTTCAATCGAAAGATCATTTAATAATAGGTAGCCAGTGACTTGGCTAAAGAGACTGCTTTGGAACTCATTGTAGCCCCACAAATGCAGGTTTTAGGCTTTATTCCTAGGCATGAAGAGAAGTTCATTTTTGTGAGGAAGAAATGGAAATTCAACAGGAATGCTGAAAGAGTATAGGCTAGAACCCTAGCCTCAGCATGAAGAGTTGAAGGTTTATAGGATAAAGGACATTCTGAATCTCCAAGTGGATGACAATGCAAGTCCCTCAGGATAAAGTTTCAGTGTTTGGACTGCGGGGACAAACTTTCAGATTTAGAGAATGAACTAAGAGAACTTGTATTAGGTTTGTATTGCCATGTAACAAATTGCACCTAAAACAGTGCACATTTATTAGCTCACAGTCTGGCACTCCATAGCTGAGTTCTCTGTTTAGGATATCAGATGGCTGAAGTCAGGGTGTTGGCTTCTCTGGAGGCTCCGGGGAAGAAGCCGCATACAGGCCCATTTGGCATATCCACAGAATTGTGTTTCCACCCACCTCCATCTCCCTCTTATTGAATCATTCATTCTTCTAACCTCTTTGACTTGTTTCTGACCACTAGACTCAGACTTCCTGGGCTCCAGTGATTAACCCAGCTCTACAGAAATAATCTCTTAATCTTAAAGTCAACTATTTGGGACTTACATTATATCCATAAAATCCCTTCATAGCAACACCTAAATTAGTGCTAATTGAATAACCAGGATTAGGTATGTATACATCAGAGATGAAGAATTTGGACGACCGTTTAGAATTCTGCCCACCCCTGAGCAGTAAACTCACATTCAAGCAATCTGTCAAGCTGACAGCTTATTCAGATCAAGGAGGCATCATTGCAGAGTGGACATTTATGGCCAGATCAAAAATTATACCATTTTAGCAGTAACACAGTATACTAGTTAAAAGCAAAGACAGAAATTACCATCAGAATTAGGTTTTCTCTCAGCTTTTTACTGCTATGAGGTCTGACTTCTTTGGCATAGAGTATGCCTTCACATTTTGGGGCAATTCAGGGTTGGTAGGGCCTCAATAGGTGATAGTGAGCTTCCTGTCAAAAGAATACATAGAAATTTAAAAATGATGTGACTCTTTGTATTACAAATACATGTAGGAAGTCACAGCATTTAAACATTGTTTTATTAACTTGTTGCAGGGTCTTGCCCCATGTCAACTCTTACTATTTTCTCTATAACATATGGGAGACAATATAGTTTGATAAAGAACATACTGGGATTCAAAATCCCCACTTCTTACTTACTCTGTGTATGACTTGAGCAAATTAATATTAAATCTTAGTTTTATTTTTCTGTAAATTGGATAACATAGTAGGACCAACCATGTGAAGTAGTCATGAATAGTAAATGAAATACAATATGTAAAGGGGTTACAACAGACTTTAGTTAAGTGTTTAATACATGTTCTCTGTTGAGTATTATTTATCTAGTTACTAAGCCACATAAGTCTTTGGCTATTTTTGAACCGCTTTTCCATCATTGAGAATAGGATTGGAGTGGATTCATTCATTTACTGTCCATTTGTTCATTCAATGTCCAACCCATATTTATCAAGTTGCAAACTAAGCAATGGAGATACCAATTTAAATAAGAACTCCCTAGTCCTTGAGGCATTTACAGCCTAGAAATTCTAAAGGGAATAATTTGTGTTCTCTCACCTGACTCCATTCCTACTCAGATTTAGGGAAAACCTTAGAGTATAATGCAGTTTTAAAATAGAGCAATAAAACAGTTTTCTCCCTTCCCCAAAACACTGTAAGCTCTTGGAGTTTAGGTACATTATATTACACATATTTTTTTTCACCAGAATTTGGTACAGTGGGAAGCACATACTTAGTGAATTGATATAAACTAAAAATATTAGAAATAGGTATTGTCCTTAGGAAAATAAGCAATAGTATACGCTAGTACCAGTATCTAATGATGAAATATCATTTTAAATAAGAAAAATATTGATTTATTACATCAAGATTAGGGGCTTAAAACACCATTCAGAATGAAACAACATTGAATTCTATGCTTTTATGTAATGCCTCTAAACAAGGTCCCAGGTGTTTTAGAAGCTGTGCTGTTTTAGCACAATATAATATACTGCTGACTTTACACCCATTTATTCTAAAACAATGTGGATCTACTTTTGTCTCATTTAGGGAACAGGCAAAAAAACCTTCATCTGGTGAGCCAGCAAATAAAACTCATTTTGAAGAGAGGGCTGAAAATCTATCCTAAAAAAATAATAATAATAATTGGAGAGGATGGCAGATATTTATATCCAGAGATGTTACAACATCATTAGCACTTGTGGAAAATTGTAACTTACCTGTATGACTAGCAAAAGAGAAATGATTAGGTATAGTGGTTAAGTTATAAGATAATCGTAAGATGGCATATTAGGCAGCCTTTGAAAATGTGAAGAATTTTTAGTGGTTTGGTGAAAGAGAGCATAATGTTAAATGGAAAGAACAGCAGAGTGCAAAATAGATGCAATATTTCCAGTTATCATAATTCTATTTTAGAACCTTTTTTCTAAGTAAAGAGGCTATTGGTTATTTTATTTCAGCCAGACATTATTTCAAAAACAACAGGCACCATGGTTGGTTGCATTGTGGTGAAATTTGAAGGATGTAGGTAAGGTATCCATAAACACCTGGCTAAAAGCAGACACTGTACAGTTAGGGACTTGTGTTGTATATTGTGGGCTGGTACTCAGATCCAACCCTGTCTCTTTCTATTGTGTCTTTCCAATGTATAGATGTGTGGAAGATAAAACTCACATTTCCTTCTCCCTTGAAGCTATGACTCTGATGTGAATAGTCTGTGAATTCAATTCTGACAGTTAGATATACCTCTATGCTATTTTGAAGTAAGAGAGAGATCATTTTCCTGCTTCTTTTGGCTGTTTACAGAAAGTGGAGATGTAAAATTTTATAGTAGTACCTTACTAGTGAGCATTCTGTAAATCTTGTGAGTTTGAGAGCAGTGGAATTTTCTTGATCCAGATGCCCATACAAGTCTAAGTCTGAGTGGTAACTTGTAGCAGAGGAGGCAAACATCCCCTTAAGTAGGTCGGTTCTATGTACTTCTGGATCGTTATTAAAGGCACAGCATATGGAATGATCCACCTGTGCCTCAGTTATGCTATAAATGCCTAATGCTCTGTAGTAACCCTCTTTCTGCTGAAAATACAAGAGTGGTTTCTGTTTTCTGACATGAGCCAAATGAGGACAAATAAGCCAAATGAGACAAAATGTGCAAGTAAAAGAAACTTAGAATTTTAGGTGACACCATTGATGGTATTTCGGCATGAATATGTTTTCAGCTCTTTTCCCATCAGTAGGTATTAATGTTAAACATATGTTTATGTACATAAATCTATGGGTATTGGGGAATGGATGGAGAACATCCTCGAACATGACATAAGTGCACCTACTACAGACTCTAAAAATAATTTCAGTCTATCAAACCAATATGTTGAATAGTTGTCTTCTGGTGACACAACTTTCAAACATCAATTTAAAAGAGGAGTTATATATAGGTATGAATTCTGGAATGTTGATGCTTTAGCCAGATACTCTTCCTCTTCCTCCATCCCTGTCTAATTAGACATCATGATTAGTCTCTACCTCCCTAGACACCCTACCCCAGGTGAGAAACGTGCCAATATCTCTGAGTTTGGAGATATCCTACAAATCTAAATAGCTGAGATTTCTTTTAACTCAGTAAGCATTTATGAAGTACCAACTGGGTATCAAATGGCTGCTGAAAACTTCATGGTGATTCAGATATGACTCTTAAAAAGCCTGAAAACATACAAAATGTTCTACTACTCTATTGGGAAAAGTGGGCTCATGAAGTGACATACCAATAAATGTTTAAGTACCAGTTTTCTGAGGGAAAATATGAATGGATATATGCACATGTTTATTATAAATATTATTGATATGAATAAAGTGTTACATAATTTAAATTATTTATTGTAAATTTTATGTAGCTAATTGCTCTTCAAAGAATGCTGTCAGTGGTTTTTTGGCTGAACTCTTATTATCTGTGGCTAACTAATGGTTGCAATTGACAAACAGGCATAGCTCCAACATGAATAACAACTGATGTTTTTGTTTATGTTAACAAGTAAGATGAAGGAGAAACAGCAAAGATGTATGTCAGAACCTTCCTTATTCATCATTACAGAGCATCTTTGGTCAGCTGGATAATAATTTTCAAATCTTGAACTACTATTTTTTTCATTTTTTGTGCTATTCATAATGCAGCATCTAGAAACCATACATTTTAAGTTTAATCTGTTCTATTAACATTTTCTCAACCATTTTCTTAAGTCTAAATGATCCCTATGACATCATGGAAGCCACCATTTGTGGTGTTTGTCAATTTTGAAGATGTACATATTTCTATCATGGTTGACTTCAAGCTACAAACAGGATGTCACTGAACATGCAGATGGGAAGAGACTCACAGTAGTACATCACTGCTAGTGTTTTGACCATACGTGTGAAATAGAAATAAAGAACTTCAAAAATATACAAAATAGTAAAATGTAGTAAAATTACTAGGAAGTGATGAGCTTTTAATTTAGCCTTTAATTTGTTTAATTGTAAGTGTATAGAATTTACCTTTTTAATAATAGTTACGTTTAACAGCTGGCTCAAGATTCCTTAAAATTTAAGCATCAGCCCTTGTGAACCTATATGGGCCAGTTCTAGCTTACCACTATGCATGTGACAGCTACTAAAGGTAGAGTGAACCATAAAGAAAAAAAGTGGTTATTTCTACTGGGGCCATCAGTAAATTAGTCCTGAAGGATGAATGGATGCCAGTCAAGCAACATGGGAAGTGCAATGAGGAGTGTCCCATGCAGAGGAGTAGAATGTCAGTGGTGGGAGGCATACATCAGGACCTGCACTAGCCTCTTATGATTAATATGGGGTGAGGTCTACAGAGGTCAGGTTGGGAAGGACCTTTCAGGTCAAACTAAGCAGTCTAAATTTCCTCTTGTGATTGACAGCCTTTAAGGAGCTTTACAATCAATATAATGTTTCAGATTTGCATTTTGGAACTGCTGTTACTGTGGTAATGTGGAAGATGGAAGAGAGGCAGAGTCATCAGGCAGGAAGGCCGTCCTGGTCCCATCACAGCTGTATCCTTAACGCTGATGTGGATCCTTGCACTTGTCTTTGGTTAGCAACCCCACGTTTTCATTTTTAGTGTCTCATTCAAATTTGGTTCTCTCCTCAGCAAATCCCAGATTCAGTCCCTAACAGTTAAAGGATTTTTTCCACCTACCTACTCATACTGAGAAGGCTCAAATGTTCCCAAACTCTTCCTAATCTATGGTAACTTTATGGAGTGATGACCACAGATAGGTTGTTAACTGAAACTTGAATATACCTCCAAATTGGGAGGAGAATTCAAATCCAGCAATATTTGTTGATGTCATTAGGGAAAGTGATACTCAAGACTTTAAACGTATTTGCCTCAGTGATGATAGTAATTCAGGCAAGCAGTGTTAAGAAACTTACTCAGAAACTTAGTTTAATTTTTTTAGTTTAATTATGTAAGATGTATGTAGCACAAACATATACTAATCTTTTGTAATTGGATGAATTTTCTTTTCAAAGAATGCCAGACCTTGCTTGTTTTTTTTTTTTTTTTAGGAAGTTTAAATTAGAGTTGAAAGACTTATGGCTTCTTGTGACAAAAAGAAGAAATGTAAGCAGCCCTGTCTCTGGGGCATTTTCCAGATTATAACTTGAGGCTTCTGGGTCCTTGCATATGTTCTAGACATCTGTACCTTCTTGTTTGCCTCTTGTTTCTGTTCTGTTGATAAAGGAATATGCAACATTGGCATGTGGGGAAACTGCTTGGACACCTGAATTTATTTAGGGGAGGCCAGCATTTCTAGGCAATTTTGGTGCCTTGGTAATGGAATGAGAGCAAGAAAATAAGGCTTGAGATTTTTATTTGAAAATGACTGAATTTATCCTTCAGTCTTAATAAAGCTCTGCTTCCCAGTTGCAGAATTTCTTGAGGAATATGGTTATAGAGCTGAAAAATGCTGCAGCCATCATGTTCAGAGTTCAAACAAAAGAACAAACAAACCTTATCAAAAAACTGTCATCAAAAGGAAGGAAAATACCCCCCAAAATCCACAAAAAACATACACACAAAAAAGTTGAATACTGGGAAGCCCGGGTGACTCAGTCGGTTAAACATCCGACTTCGGCTCAGGTCATGATCTCAGTTTTTGAGTTTGAGCCCCGCATCAGGCTTGATGGTCTTCTTTTTCTGATTCGCTTATTTATAATTTCATTTTTTTCTGTCTAATATGTCATACATAAGTCTCTTCCAAATGATATGAAACAAAAAGAACACTTTTGCCTCCTGTTGCTTTTAGTAATGAAAATTCCATCAGCGTTTAAAAAACATTTATTAATCCAGTTCATTCCCCCAAACCATCCCAGGCAGCTTAGAACAAAATCAAGGACATTTAAAAGGACAAAGAGTCAGGAGCACAAGAAAATAAATTGTAATAAGTGTAGATCATGACAGGAATATTGGAACGTATATAGAAACGGTGAGGAGCTTTGTTGATGGAACAATAGAGCTACAAAATTGGCCCACTTGGGCTTGACAGTCAAAGGGCAAGAGCCTTGAACAGTTCCGTGAGTGTTATTGACTTACCGCTGAGTTGCTTTTCACATGAGATACCATGTGGGACTGTAATGTATGATGTACACCTGATTTCCCGAACAGCTTGAGGTATATGCACTAAGGAGTGTCTGAGGCTGCTTTCCTTGTAGTGCTCACCCCTTTGGATCAAAGGAAATGATTGTCACCTTGTCACCTACCTGGTGTCTTCCTCATCCCAATCTGTCTCTGGATTCCAGGGTCCATCATACCCATTGCCTTTTGCTGTAGCCTAGGAAACAAAGGAATCTAGTTTTTCAGCTCCAGGGAGACTGGAGCAAAGGGTGGATGACTGAAGCAATTAGATACATTTTAATCTCCCCTCCCAGCTGCCTCCCTCCCTGATTTTGTTTCATTCTCACTTATAACAAAGAATTCTGCTGGGTTACCAAGGTTTTCTAAGGTCTTGATTCTGTCAAGGTCTTCATCTTTTCACTGCAGTTGTGCATAAGCAGAAAGGGCACATGTCCTGAGTGTATCAGGAGGAGGTAGAGCTACCCAAAGCCTCATCTTAACACAGACACCTGGAAAGGGGATGGAGGCAGGGCTTACAAATCTAATGCAGGAGTATTGAAGGACCATGAAAGTCTTCGGGTGATACAGAGTAGTAGATTAATCTGTTCATCCTTCAGCCAAATATCTAAAATTTCCTTATAGCCCTCTTTCATTTTCCTAATGATCTGCTCTCACCATTGGACCCTCTCTTTCTCGTTGGGTTGTGCTCTGTCCTTCTCCCTACTTTAGTCTTTTGGCAATGTGGTACTTGTTGATCTCTCTTTCATTTTCTCTCCACCAGTATCTTTTGTCTGACAAGCTCTCTTCCCCTAACCCCCACCTCACCCCCCCCCCCCTTACCATCTCTTTCCAGATGATCTCTTTCTTTGTATCTTCTCCATGCTTTGTTATGCAAATCTGGCTTTTCTGTGCTTTTGTAATTAATACATTTGGTTAGGGAGGGAAAGAATGATTATAACTATTACTCTTTTTTTTTTTTCCTGCTGCATTCAGATTTCATTTCTCAGTCTACCTAAGGTCAAACTTTCAGCTGAATTCATCACTCCCTCTACCCTCCTTCTGGTGGTTAAATACACAACAAATAGTATACGCACAGACCAAATATTGAGGAAGAGGAAGAACCTATTTGAAATGGCAAAATTTTTTTGAAGTATTTGTAAAAGTTTTCCTATGGAACTTACTACCCACCCCTACTCCATTTGATGGTGGGGTGGGGGGCTGAGATTTATTTCTAGTCATCTGAAAACTGACCACAGACCCGTTGTCAATTGTACTTTGTGAGGACAGATATCTCTGGACATATGCAAAATAGCCCAGAAATTGTAGAAAAGAAAGGCTTGTGGAGCCCATGAAAATGCTACTGAAATAATTGTTACCTCAAGAAAAGTATTTTTACCTACTGTATTCTGTTCTGATTAATCTTTGTTATTTTAATGACAGATGGTTTTGATTTTTAGTAATATTTTTAGTAATATTTCACAAAAGGTGAAAAGCCAACCCATGTGGTCTGAGGTACACTATAGGGAGGAGTAAGCTGTCTATTTAGTGACCTTCCAGCAGTCACACATGAGGCAGTTTTTACATGCTGGGGCATACATCCCAAATGAGTCTCAGGAAAAGCACTTCTGTACGGAGTGGAGAACATAGTCTCAACACATAGCTTTTCTATGACCCAAGAAGAGTCAAGTATGCTTGACACCTAGAGAGATTGGTGACCTCCATGTCCCCCCACATGACTCTGGATCATTATCTTTACTTTAAACTAGATTTTGATAGGAGGAGATTTAATCAGTGATTCGTAGGCCCAGAGCCATTTGCCAGGGGTTGCTATTAGTAGAAAATCAATTTAGAAATGTCATCTGAGGATGAAGCTCCTTGGTATTCACAAAGCCAAAAGGCATTCCACTACCCACCTTTCAGTAAAAGCTCCTGAGTCACCCAATTTCGCCTGAATTTGGGGGAACACATCCAAAAATCACTTGTGAGTCAAATCCAACTGAAAATATGCAGGCTTTTTTTAGCTACTGCTTTCTCACTGAGCTATTTCTTGAAAACTGTGGACAAATTTCTACTTTTTACTGGGCCCATTACATGAATTATGTACATTTTTATATCTATTTCATATTTATCCTCTATACTACAAACTGTTCCATAGGTATACCTTTCATCCTTGTGTATACACATGGTGACATTATGGCAGTTTTCTCTTTTTGGTCATCTAAAGGAAATGAGAATTTCCAGGGTCTTTGAAAGGAAAAAAAAAAACCCTAGGTATCCTTTAGTCTATATTTTTAGAGGCTTGCATGGCCTCTAAATCTACTGTAACATCCACAAGTAAACATAAATGTGTATGCATTGAAAGCTCAGTGATAAGAAAAACACATGGACTTCTTTGCCCAGGGGTATATCATGGATCCTTTTAGTATTTTCTTAGTATTTCTGTGTGTTAATTTTGAAGCAATGCAAATAATAACAACTATAATTATTGAGTGTTCACTACATGACAGGAACTATGCCATACACTTTACACAAATCATTGCTTTACAATTATTCTACAAAGAATTATTATTTTCATTTACCCTTTTTTTCTTTCAAAATTAAAAAAAAAATGGAGGTTGAGGGATGTTAAATAACTTCACAAAATCACAAAATCAGTAAGTCACGATTTGATATAAATATGCCAAACTACCATTTTGGGCTTGTTAGGCATTTTTCTCTGCTCTTGTCACACTATACTTCTCTTAAACCTGTTGATCATATTTCAGCAAAGTGCTATAAACTCTATTGAACATTTGCCATAGGTAGCCATTGTTCCAGTCACTCAAGTTACAGGATGAATAAGCAGGTCCTAGGTAAACAGAGCTCATATTCTAGGTGGCAGGTCAGAAGAGCAAACAAGTGAATGTAGTGCAAGGTAGTATACGTTATAACATAAGTGACTGCTAGTTAACTGGAGGAGGCTCAGATCAGGGAAAGATTAACTACCTTATGCTGCCCCAGAACGTTCAGTGGGTTGGTCTGGCAGAAGATTGAGGACAATGACCTTCTAGAAAAAGGGAAAGCATATGCAGTGGCATCTAGTGGTGAAATAGCATAGAGCAAAAGCCAAGAATAATACTATGGTTTGGTCACAATGAGTGTGTAGGTGGGAATGAGGCTAGAAGGTGATTAGGTAACAAAAAAGAAAAGAACCTTATAATCCAGTCATACAAGTTGGATTTGTTCTTGTAGGTCATAAAGACCCATGAGAAGAATTTTAAGCAGGGATATGATTAGAACAAGTCCTACCTGGAGTAATTATAGGGCAGCAATATTTTTTTTTCCCCAAGAAAATAATTCAGTAGTTTTTGTTTTGTTTTACTGGGGAGAACATGTCCAATAGAGTTTTCTTTCATCTCATTTAATAGGTCATCAGATGTTAGGAATGTAAAGTTCTGGCTGGATTTAGAAATATGGTAAAAATCTTTTGTCTATCGAGGAGATAAAGTTTTTGTTCAACACCCCAGTTCCATAAATGACAGAAATTTTCTCCCCTTCTCCAAGAGTACCACTTTCTTTGAAGCCCTCTTGACTGCAGTCTCCATTCTCCTACACTACAGTATTTTCAAGTCAGGGGAAAATATTTGTATTGTCAAGGAAACCATATATTTTATTCCTTTTGAAGTTCATGACTCCCAAGTTAATCCACTTTTCTCCTCATTGTCTGTCACTTATTTATTAGTTAAAACCCATAGTTACAAAAGACTTTGGAAGTTGGACCATTGACCTCTTTTTCACCTCAGTTCCCCCATGGTTTTCAGCCACTTCAATATCTTTGTTGTCAACCCATATGATATAATATTGTGAGAGTTTGCAGAACAAAAAGTATACTTCTGACTTTGGAAATAAGGGAAAAATCTCAGTAAAGGCATGTCCTATCATTATGCTCTTCCTTATGTAAGTGAAACTGTAATGCTCAGCCACTGGGGTCTAGGGAGATTTCCTGGGTCGAATAAATAATAGAAGCAATAGCACAATGTGAAATGGATCACAAAAAGGCACAGAACCCTGTGTGACTGGATCACAAATGGTATAAAAAGGGACAGTGTGATATAAGGCTAAGAAAGCTAACTTGTTTCTACACTGTGGAAGATTTTTTTTGACATCAGGAAGAGGAGACTTAGTTTCGGTTGGCTGGCAGTGCGGGGAGGTGAAGATGTTTGAGAAATGAAAGGATCAAACTACACTTTAAGAAATGAATGCCATTGTTCTTGAGGATGGGAAAAGAAGTGGAGAGAGGGAGAAGATAGATTGTGAACTGATGCTAACTCCTTTGTTTATAGACCAATGTATGGGTAAGATTACCCAGGAATAGGAAGCATAAGGTAGAAGGAGCACAGCATCTATAACCTCATCTTGAGGAACAGTAACACTTTAATCCCAAAAGGGCTGGCATGAGTACTTCAATTAACTTGAGGAGTGGCTGGAGAAGAAGGAGGGAAATGAAGAGAATACTTTGTATATGAACAGGAGTAAAGGAGGCAGGCTCTAGGTAGAAAAAAAGTCAAATGCTAAATACAGACTAGAGGTCAAATAAGATGTGGGCTGGAGCATAACCATCAGCATTAGTAACATGGAGGCCATTAATGGTGTTAGCTTATTTGCAATTTGGTTGAGGGCAGCCTCCAGCTTAAATTTGGTTAAGGGTCATGTTGCAAAGTGAGACAGACATGACAGAGGTTTCGTAGTTAACTACAAATGGTAATAATTTGAAGGTAGATATGTGTTCAATCCGGATTCCCAACTGCCCAATTGTGACTAGACTTTTCTGAACCTTAGTTTCTTTACAATGGATAAGAAAATGAAAGCCAATGAGACTGTATGTAGAATAAATGAGGTTGTAAGTGAATTATTTGATGAAAAGAACTTTACCTATTCTTTTTTTTAAATAAATGGTTTTACTTTTATTTTATTTTATTATTTTATTTTATTGAGAGAGAGCAAGTGAGAGCATGAGCAAGGGAGAAGCAGAGGGAGAGAGAGAATCTTGACGTTCCATGCTCAGCACTGAGCCTAAGTGGAGCTTGATCCCACAATCCTGGCATCGTGACCTGAGCCAAAATTAAGTCAGATGCTCAACCAACTGAGCCACCAAGGTGCCCCAAACATTACCTCTTCTTGACCTCAATACTCAAACATGGTGACAGTTGAATTATTTAAATTTGGAAAATGATAAAATATTGAAGAGAAGAGTAACAGGTGTAAAAATAACTTTATAGTTTTGACTGAGGGTAAAAATGACATTAAGAGAAATGGGGAAATTGAAGGAGTATGTGGCTTAAAAGAGAAAAGAATGAGTTAGATTGATGATTTTCCCTTTTTAAAAATTGAGATAAAATATACCCAAATATAAATGTACAGACATTTTGAAATTTTATAAATTTTGACAATTGCTTACACCTATCTAATTCAAAACCCTTTAAAGGTATAGGTAATTTCTACTAAATATATTTCCCTCATTCTTCCTTTGTGGGCAATCCTTCTATCACCACCTCCCCACACACAAAGTAGCTATTGTGTCATTTCTATAACCACAGATGAGTTTTTCCTATTCTAAATTTCGGAAGTCAGACTATGTATACATTTTTTGTCTCTGTCTTCTTTCACAATGATGTTTTTGGGATTTATCTATGTGGTTTTATGCACTGGTAGTTTGGGTTTTGTTTATTGTTATATTTGAATGTATAGAATATGCTGCAGTTTTTTGTTTTAAAATCTATACATGTGTTCATGGACACTTCTTTCAGTTTCCAGTTTTAGACTTTTATGAACAAAGCTTCCATAAACATTTTTGTACAGATATTGCTATGTAAGAAATTTTCACATACCCAAGCCAGAAATTTCCATATTTCTTTTTGAAGTTTATAGTTTAGCTCTTATGTTTAGATCTGTTATTCATTATGGACTTAATTATTGTGTGCAGTTATAGTTGGCTATAGAAGCTCATTTTTCCCCTATATGGATATAATGTGCATCCATGAAATATTTGAAAAGGCTTTTCTTTCTGTATTGAATTGCTCCAAGAATTCTCTCTCTCCTTTCTCTCCTCTCTTTCGTCTGTCTCTCTCTTTTGCCCCTCCCTTTTTTTCTCCCTCCCTCTTTCCCTCTTTTAAGGAATCTGACTATGGTGTATCTCAATATGGTTTTCTTGCTGTTTATTCAGGTTGAGTTTTATTTAGCTTCCTTTAATAATTTTTAAAGACAAGTTTGGAAAATTTTTAAGCCACCATTTCCTCAAATATTTGTTTCTTCCCCAAGTTCTCATTCTTTTGAGAGTCCAATTACACATTTGTCAGACTATGCGATGTTGTCTCACAGGTCACTTCAGTTCTATTTTTAAAAAAATTTTTCCCTCTTTGTATTAATTTATAATTTTTATATTTCTGTCATAAAGTTTACTAATAATTTCTTCTCCAGTATCCAGTCATCTGTTAACCAATAAGATATTTTTATATTTCAGACATCGTATTTTTTAGTTCTAGAATTTAGTTCTCAAATTCATTTATATGGATTCCACTAATTTTCTGAGAACTCCTACCTGCTCATATATTATATTTACCTTTTTCAAAATCATTGAACATACACATAATAGTTGTTATAAATCCCTGCTAATTCCAATCTGTGTGGTTTCTTTGAAACTATTTCCATTGGGTAGTTTTTCTCTTGGTTAGGAAGAAACTAAAGGATTTCATTGTCATGGTAATTGTGACATAAATGTTATCTTAATTTGATTTGACATAGTCCCAAGTAAATTTGATATTCCTAATTCCAATTTAGTTTTTAATATAATAGCAATAGTATTTATTGCCTAAATTAGTATAGAATAGAAACCTCAGCTATTATGGCGGGGAATGGAAAACTATAATTACACATGACAATGAAAGCAAAGATTCTAATTACTTGTATTTGAACATTGAATAAATGCTACTTTGACAGAATGTGTTGAACTTATATGTTTAGGAGTAGAATAATGGAGGAAGAACTAGCGATGTTTTAAAAGGGCATCAGCAAAGATAGAAACCTACACAGAGAAGATGCTCTTTTCTGTTCTCTTCATCTTCCAGCTTGCCTTTCTACTTTAGAAAAATTTGTGCTGCAGTAAAGCACTCAGATTTTCTTTATAGATCCTGTTGGAAACTTTTTCAGAGCAATTAATCACCGTGGAGGAACCTAGCTGTTCTTATACAGCATCTATCTATTAATTAATTTCGTTTTCACTAGAGAGCTGATATGTGCTTGTCTTTCTAATAGACATTATAAGAAGTAGAGAGAGACATGGTTCCTAACATAGGGAGTTTAGAGGTGAGTTAGTATATGCTTTCATGCTCTTAGTTTGACAGTTGTGTAGTTGCCACTAAGTGCTCTAATGAAACACCTTTGGTTCCCAATTCTTGTCAGTGATCCTGACAGATGCATCTATCTCTTCTACTTATTCCATTGATTCCTTGCAATCTCATGGTTTTGTTTTCTTTTGTTTTATCAGTAAAGAACGAGGATGAAAATAGGATTCTGTAGATATCATGGTACTCTAGATGTAGCGTTGCAATTGTTTTATCTTTCTGTTTTAAGGAGATTGGGGAGAAAGGTGACTCTTACCAGTGTATGGTATTCCTTATATATAATACTGTAGATTCCATTTCAAGTTTTAATGATAGTATAAGCAGGATATTGAAAGACAGCCAATAACATCCATCTCTTTAAATAAGTATGCTGCAGGGCTGAAATAACTTTGACTTTATTGCTTTTAAACTTCATAAAGCCTGGGTTAAGCTCTTGGCTATGTTACATCTGAGAAATACAGACCTCATTTCACCTGTTCCACACTACAGCTGCAGTTTTATTTGGAAAATTGATGAGGGCATTAAGTTCTGAACTCATGTTGATTCTAATGTAAATAAATGGCATCATTACTTCATAGTTGGGAGTGCCACTAATCCAGACCTTAAAATTAAGGGTTATCTTGTTGATTGGGGGAAAATTAAGGCAATCAACTTTCAAGGCTTTAATAAATGAGATTGAGCACTTAAAAATCATTTTCAACCTGGCTTTAAAAGTAGATGACTAGAAAATCAATAGCAGTAATACATGCCTGTGGAAATAGTTTGGGCTATATTTAAGGATGCTTTTATTCTGTTGTTTGAGCTGAGTTTATTAATATGGGGCTTAAAAGTAATCATATAAAGTGCTGAGCATATTTTAATAGGAGGAAACACACTATGTTTTGGTGGTAGTTAATATAAGCACAGCCATGAAAAGTTGAATTTTCAAAAAGGAGAAAAAGATGATACAGAATTAGCATGCCTAATGTAAATTCATGAAATTGAAGATTTTCATAGGAAGCTTGAGGTATAAAGGACTCAATCTTATACCTGGATATAATATTTACATAGATGTGTTTGTGAGTATGCATCTGGTATGCATATATGTGAATATGTGCATATGTGGTGTGTGTGTGTGTGTGTGTTATTTTGTCTTATTCTTTACCAGAGAGATGCTGTGCTAAGAGCTATTTAGCACAAAGTAGGCTCTCAATAAATGTTTGTGAGCTAAGCTTTCTGTTACTCCACATTGTGTGTCCAGTAGTGATCTGAACAAAATCAGTACTTGGGATGTGTTTTACACTGTTAACAACAGAAGGCAAATGTGTACTGTCATACACATTTGGGGAAGTTTATTGCTCAATTTCATGGATACAGAGTCGTGTATGGGAGAATAATTAGTAAAATCATTTTATACATCAATATGTGCTTGAGAACACAAATCTGACCACTCCAAGACTATGATTTTGGTTGTTTTTATTATTGTTTGCTTTTAAGTTTGGGAGAGATTTGTAAGGTACTTCAGAAACAATAGAAGAAATTGATATTTGCATACATATCACTTTGGAGTTGATTCAAATAAAACTTTAAACATCAGTCTAATGCATATTTAATGAGATGTGTAATTCATGTGTTTTATTATAAACATAAAAATAAGTGTCCAGGATAGTATGTCCTAGATAGTCCTCATTGTCTATCTTGCCATCCTCTGCTCTTAGGGCCACAAACAGAGCAGCCATAGGAGTCTGAGGCCAGACAAATCTCTGCTATAAGTATGATCTTAGCCGTAGTAATAATAAAAATGATGGCTGTTTCAATATAACTGCATACTAGATCCTATACTATATACTTAACATGCATATCTCACTTCATTTTATTTTATTTTTTTAATTTTTTTAACGTTTATTTATTTTTGAGACAGAGAGAGAGCATAAATGGGGGAGGGTCAGAGAGAGAGAGGGAGACACAGAATCTGAAACAGGCTCCAGGCTCTGAGCTGTCAGCACAGAGCCCGACACGGGGCTTGAACTCATGAACTGCGAGATCATGACCTGAGCCGAAGTCGGACACTTAACCGCCTGAGCCACCCAGGTGCCCCTCTCACTTTATTTTAATTAAAACCCAGCGAGATAGTTGTAGTTTTCAGATGAAAAAAGCATTAAGACTAAAGACCTGAAAATGAGGGCCATGTAATATAATGGAAAGAACCTGTAATTTGGAATCAGATACACTCCATTTCAATGCATGATTCACCACTCACTGTGTGATTTTGGGAAAGTTACCTAACCTTTCTATATCCCAGGTTCGTAAAGCATACCAAAGGATTGCTAGCTACTGTTCTCTGTTATAATAATTTATTAAGCGATGCATGTAAAACCCCAAACATAGTACCTAGAACATAGAAGAGCATTTTGCAATATTGGTCCCTCCTACTTGTATTCCTAGGACCCTCTTTTGTAAATGCAGTTAATATTAACCTCGGGCAGTGTTCACTCTGGATTCAGTGAGGAAAAGGGGACCTATGATCAGTGATTTTCCATGTAAGCTAAAGACATAGGTGGAGGCAGGAGCCTATGCATTTTCCTTACCCTCCTCTCCTCCCAGCAGAACCTCAGTTGCCCATATGGTTTGACACAGCCTTGTGGAAGACATTTTGGTGAACAAATGGCCTCCTCATATGAGGAGAAAAGTATGTTGGAGGTCCCAAAGATGACCCTCAGTTTCGATGATTCACTGGGAGGGCACAAAACAATTAACAAAGGGAAAGGTGTATGGAGTGAAGTCCAGAGAAAACTAGGCACAAGCTTCCTAGAGTTCTACCTCAAGTGGAGTCACACAGAACATGCTCCATTAACCTTAGCGAGTTGTGAGAACACGTGAGAAATGTCTTCCAGGGAGGCTCATTAGAAACTAAACTCCCAGGGACTTTATTAGGAACTGTTCACACAGGCACCCTCTGCCTGGAATGTATCAAAATTGCAGACATTTCAAAGAAAAGCAGGTGTTGAGCACAAATCATATTATTTGCATAAACAGTCCAGGTGAAGTTAGCCATTCTTATCAGGGAATGCTGGGAACCCTCATGACATCCCAGTTCCTAGACTGCAGGTAAGGGCAACTTTGCAAGTAGGTCTTTGTATAGATAGCAGATTGAGGCTTGCTCAGGTTGTAGTAACTCTTGCTAGATAGTTTCAGGCTATGTTTCTTTTTAAAACTTTTTATAATGTTTATTTATTTATTTTTTGAGAGAGAGAGCAAATGAGAGCGAGTGAGTGTGGCAGGGGCAGAGAGAGATGGAGACACAGAATCCAAAGCAGGCTCTTCTAGGCTTCAAGCTGTCAGCACAGAGCCTGACGCCGGGCTTGAACTCACAACCTGAGATGATGACCTGAGCCGAAGTCGGATGCTTTACCAACTGAGTCACCCAGGCGTCCCTGGGCTATGTTTCTTCTTACCTGAATAAAAAGTCACTCTTTTCTTGATGAAGACACAGTTCTATGCCAAGACATAGGAATTGGAAAACAGGATGTGGATGGATTTTTGTTCTCACCTGTCTCTTTGGTTATATACTTTTGGGTACTGAATAACATGCTCAACTTTAAACAGCTGCCTTCTAGGAGAATCTCACATTGTGTGACTTGTGCTACAGTGCACCCTAATTTTTTCTTCACTCTCTAATCCTTTAAATAATCCAGTTTGCCTTCTTTTGGGTAGTTCTTTGCACATACAGCAGATTTTTTGAATGCTTTACAAAACCTTTGGATGACTTCTGCATTAGTTTCTGCCATTTGGTAGTGATTAGAAAACTTACATAAGATACCAATTTATCTTATACTTGGAATTTTGTAGGCTTTTAGTAACTTATTTACATTTGTGTGTCTCTCCCTTTTTAAATGTTTGTCTTGTTTTTCCTCCCTAAGCTTCTCTAGGAGGTAATTAGGACTGTGACTGGATAGTTGAGACTCATTGTAGTTAAGTAACCATATTATGGAAATCTGTTGGAAAGACTTGGACCCAAACACTGATTTTCTATTTCTTGAGTGAGCATCCTTTCTGTACAATCAACTTAGTATCATAAAAGTCAGTTCATAGAAAAAGTCATAATAGTTAGACAGCCTCAGTCCAATTACAGACAGTCCTTGCTTTTATGACCCCTTGCAGCAAAAGGAAGCCCAGGAGAGTTATAACCAAGAGGGTCATTGCTATGGTGGGGTTTGAGAGGCCCGAGCTAGAGTAGGGTGGTCAACTATTCTAGGGTGACTGGAAACTAACAGCATCTAATGATCATTGCAAACTAGTAAAATGATCAAGACCCAAGAAAGTCTACTCATCAAATCAAAATTCATAGTAAGGAGAGATATAAAAGAACTCAAAATTCATAGTATGGGGAGATGTAAAGGATGGGATGGACATATTCAGAAATGAACCAGTGAATGAGGGACAGAGTCAAACACAAAGACAGAGATCCAATTATTTTACCAAGAACTGGGCTTGAATCTCTTGATGTCTAAGTATAGCCTATTATAACACAAATTTTTCTCTCATCTGAATATAAGTTTTCCAGTAACTGGGTGTCTTATCTATTTAAAAGCCACTGTTTATCATGAATAAGGCTTAACTCATTCAGGTTTTGTTTACTCTCTCACAAATGTTGAAATAACCATTTGGGAAGGAGAGTTAGTTTTATAGAGACATCCCACTATAAAAGATATTTAGTATTCAATAAAGCTTGCAGTCCTTTACCTTAATGTTGTGTCTTAATATATTGATTCAGGTCTCATCGGAAATCTGAGACACAGGTTCCATGATCTATGCACTTAATAAACCTTTAAGTAACGAACAAGATATACTTGAAGGCCCAGATGCCTTTTGTTTCTGTTTTATGCCTGCACTTTTATGAGCTTGATTATTAGCACCCAGACTGGACCTTGGCAACATTGTAGAGTTAAAAAGGTCTTTCTAGCCCTCTTCTGAGTTCCCTTTCTCACCACCCTTGATACTTGTGCATTCTTTCTTCAGCTGCCTGAGGCTGCCATGCTGCTAGGAATTCAGTTTCTGCCTTTTCCTTAAAGGATTTGCATCTCCTAGGGCTACTCCATATACCAGACCAAGTTTTAACAATACTTTGGAAGTCATTTGTTAATTTTTTGACTTTTCATTTCTTGTAGAGAAGGATCTTATCCATCAACTCATATATTTGCACGAATTTAGGGTGTAGGGAGTGGTAGTGGTGATCTGAAGAGAACACAGGTGCCCTACCAGCTGCTTCCCAGAGAAACTACAGTCCACATAATCAGACTCAAAACCTCCACATCATCAGCACAATAGAAACCTAGCCCCTCCCACATGTTTCCTCTTCGCATACCTTTTAGGAGGTATGCCACACTTTTTAAATCCTGTCTCATTTCAAGGGAGATTTTGATGTTCATTTAAACCTGGACTCTCTTAGTTAAGTATCATAGCTGTAAAGGACACAAAATGTTGCCAGATAATTAATACTTAGTCTGGCTAAGCAACAAGATCAGGTAATTTGTTGGCAAGGTGGGACCACAGTCTACACATCCTGAGAATGGCCATGGGTTCTTTGCTTCTGGGCCCACAAAATCCATGAAAGTGGTACGAAGATGCAAAGACCATAAAAGCTCTGGAGTAACACTGACAGGATGGTGGAGACATCAGAACGATGAAGCTTGTGGTAGGTGGTTTTGGTCACGTGATCTTTTAATTTGAAGGTTTTTTTCCTAGAATATTAACTCTTAGGAACTTTGTCTTTTTTCAAAAAGAAGCACCCTAAGATGGGTCAAATAAAGAACAAAGTTCTCACTGGCTCTTATAGGAAAGAAAGACATATATCTTGAAATGATATGTCTAGGCATTATCCAGTTATCTATGCTGAAAGCAGAAGACAGCACGAGGGAAAGATAAAGTGTGATCCAAAGAATAAACTGCTATTCTTGTTTTGATGGATGGATACAACTGAGGGAAGAAACAATTTGTAATAAGAAGGAAGAGATACATTGTGTGTGTGTGTGTGTGTGTGTGTGTGTGCACGCGCGCGTGTGTGTGTGTGTGTGTATGTGTGTGTGTGTCTCAAGAGGGACCTTGGGTTATAATGGACTGGACTTAAGTATGAATTATGTCTGCCTCCACAAAAACTGTCCATCCATGAGCCTTAAATCTTGTTCTTGATGATAAAGAACTCTAGCTTGTGCATGCAAAAGTCCTCCTTGTATAGTTCTTATTATCATCCTCATCATCTATTCTCATGCAAAGTTTACTGGCTATCTGAGCCTCACTTCATCATCTCTCCCTAGTGGTCAAAAATTCCCATAGAGCACTTCATGAGCCAAGAACTCTGCCAGGCACTGGGAGTATGCAGTGAACAAGGCACTTTGTATTAAACAAGATAGACTACTCCTATAGACATCAACCTTGAGTGGGGAAATGTTTACCCTTTTTTGCTTTGTGTTTTCTTCTTCTTGGAATATGCAGTGATGTGCTTTTGTTTGCTTTATTGCTTTATAGAGACTTGCAGACTCCTCCTAGGTGATTTGGACACAATGTCAGTCCGAGTGCCAGCTCACCCCCCAAACTATTGTTCCTGGGCCTGTCATGGTCTTTTACCCCAGGGAAGAATTCTGTCCATCCAGTGCACTGATTGAGGGATTAAGAAAGGACCTTACTCCATGATAATTTATGGAACCCAAGATTGTGAACTGGTCGTGCCCCCCAAAGTCTCTGTCTACCATCAATTTCATGAAGGCTTTCAGCCCTGTATGCAAATAGGACCATTTCCCCTAAAATCTTGACCATCACTCTGGAACTCTCCAAATATAGGCATTTAGTATGTCTAAGGTGGTTGGTTTGTGGGGTATTTAAGTGAGGTGAGAGAGCCCTTCTCTGTAATGAGTCCCAATATTTTGAGCAGACACACAAGAAATAATAAGAGACTAACAGAGGATAACCAGGTAGTTTATGTGACTAGTGCCATTTAAATCCTTGCTCAAAGCATAGATGTTCATCATTAACACACCAAGCATAGATTATTTCTCTAAATTCAGAAAAACAACAACAGCAGCAGCCATAAATGATGACAGAAGAGGCAGGAAAAGATAGCATAAGAGAGAGGTTACAGGAGGCAATGGGGATGATAAATAACTTGCAGCTTGAGAAATACAAATTAGGACATATGATAATGGCAATTAAACATTTGTTGAATCCCGTGTATAACATATTTCTATGAACTATCTCATTTTATCTCCACATTAACTCTAAGAAATAAATATTATGTGTGTTAGCCTAAGGTTATCCAGAATGTAGAGTCTGGGAGGTTTTATGGACCATTACTTTAATTGAGAATACAACTCCAGGGATAGCAGTGAGGGTACAAGAAAATGAAACAGAGAAGGAGGAGAAGCCAAGATGAGCATGCTTTATCAAGGTGGTCATGACTGAGGGTTACAGATTGCTTGATCAACAGTACAGTCCCCCTGAGAAGAAACCTTGAGTCTGAGACATTTCTCCAGGGGGTACCAGGGACGTGAATTTATCCATGACCTGTGTTTGCCATGATCAGAAATTATCCTCATGGCTTTAATGTTCTCCCCTGATGATCATCCCAGGTGCCCATGCACAAGAGCCATGGCAGTCAGTATGGAGGCCTCAGGATGGGAGAGAAGAGGTAGCTGGGGAGGCACTCTCAGCCTGTGCCAATATGAAGTTGGCCTGATCCCAGAGATGAGCGATCTAAGACCAATGAGGCCAGGGGACTTGAAATGATGCAAAAGTGGTATCTAGTTCCTTGCTGTTTTCTCCATTTTACAGATGGAGAAAACTGAGGCTCAGAAAGAAAACTAAGTATTTTGTCCTGTTAAAAAGAAGATTAAAATGCAGTCAGTGATAGGAAGAAAAATTTAACACAGAGAGTCTCAACTGCTCTCTCCAAATACTCAGTTACTAACTATTGATAGACTTACCTTGAAAACTTTCAGACATTAACCCACAGGGTGACATAGACTAAAATTTTAGAGTGTCAAAAAGAATTTTAGAAAAGCTGTGAATAAGAAACTCTTACTAAGTTACTACAGGATGTGAATAAGAAACTCTTACTAAGTTACTACAGGACAATGGGAAGTAAGAGGCATGTCTTCAACTAGGTCAACCACATTCTTCAATCCCGAATGCCTTTGATGCCCTTGTCCCTTGGCTTTTTTTTTAAGTTTCTAAAATATTTATTAATTTTTAAGAGAGAGACAGAGTGTAAACAGGGAAGGAGCAGAGGGAGAGGGACACAGAATCTGAAGCAGGCTCCAGGCTCTGAGCTGTCAGCACAGAGCCTGATGCGGGGCTGGAACTCATGAACTGTGAGATCATGACCTGAGCTCAAGTCAGATGCTTAACTAACTGAGCCACCCAGGTGCCTCACATGTTGGCATTCTTAAATGTACTTGACCATATTCCAGAAAAAGGAAAGTGGTGCTCATATTTGTTTGGTATCTGCTTTGTGCCAGAGCCTGCACAACGCTGTAAGGTAGGTAATAGTATCTCCATTTGACAGATGATAAAACTGAGGTTCAGATGGGGAAAGGGAGTGCTCTTTGCTATCTTATATTGTCCCTATGTTCTATATAACAGCTGTATATTTTGATTTTGATCTATATATGCCTTCTGTATTAATATTCTGGAAGAGGGGTGATAGACCCTGGTTTTATATTACTATAATGTAAGAAACATGTTAAAATTATAGAGCGTTAAGCCCCACCTCAAACCTGCTGCATTCAGCTTTCCATAGCTAAGAAACTAGCTCTATGCAACGTGATTATATTTCACAGAGGGTCAGTTGGAAATCCAAGGTTAACAATCAAAAGGGCAGACTGAAAACAGTGAATATGCCTTTAAAGTGCATGAAATAAATATATACTATTCAGAACAAGGGTTGGGAGAGAAGATGGTCCTATTCTTCTTTGTAAAAAGCGTATGAAAGGAGTTTTATATGTGGAGTTGCTTACTTTTACTTTAAGGGCCAAGTTAGGAAAGAATGACTTTGCTGGGGATTAGGGACTGTGTCCATGTGACTCAAGGCAAATCAGACACAGACCAAGAGGCTGGCAATTGGGAAAGCCTGCTAAGGGCAGTTTTCTCATCCTCGTTAAAGCAACCAGCCAACCAACTTGCAAACAAGTAAAAAGCTTCTCCCAGCTGGGTTTCTGTGTTTTGGTGGCAGTCAGCATAGTCCTAGAACAGACCGCTCTTTCTGCCCTGCAGTATCCCTGCCCAGCCTTGCCAGCATACCAGTCTGCATCTGGGTTCTTCCTCTCCTCTCACCGCTGAATCCATAGCTCCCCCACCACAACTCCCACCCCTCTCCCACACACGAACAAGCTATTTTTGAGCAGGGCAGCTATTTTCTGACATTTGGCACTGAGTGATCATAATCAGATACAATTTCCCAGCCACACAATTGCACTCCACGTGCAGCTTCAGGTATAATTATAAAGGCCGTCCCAGCATCCGCTGCCTACACTGTACTTAAGGGGGAGGGATGGCCTCTCATTCTCTATTAAATGTTTTGAAAGAAAACCTGTAGGCATGACAAAGTTCAGACACCAAGACAAAATGGGAATTGAAGTGTCCTTGCTTTGATAGGCATGTACAAGTTTTAATTATCTGCACATCCAGGATTTAATTTTTTTTCATTTTGCCATAAAAAGCAGAGAATGGTGACAATCTGATTTCACGTGCACACAGGGAATGAAATCAGTTGACAACATTGTCCACACTTCAGTCACTGTCACTCCTCCCCTTATTTTTTCCTTTGTAATGTTTTTCTTCCTCATTCTATATAAAATGAAATACAGAAAATATGAAAAATATAGAAATACGCATATAGATAAACAGTCTATGGCCCCACAGTTCAGATAAAACTTATGTTAATATATGTATATATTGTCATTCAATCTCCTATTCATTCACAGTCAAACACACATGGACAAAATAATTAAGGTTGTATTGTAGCAGTTTTATAAAAATAAATAAACTTAGGGGCACCTGGGTGGCCCAGTCAGTTAAACATCTGAGTCTTGATTTCAGCTCAGTTCATGATCTCACTATTTGTGAGATCGAGTCCTGCACTGGGCTCCTTGCTGACAGCACAGAGTCTGCCTGGGATTCTCCCTCTCCCTCCCTCTCTGTCTCTCTCTCTCTCAAAATAAATTGAAAAAAAAAAAAAACTTTTAAAAAAATCTTAAAAAGATCAAAACTTTCTGAATGTGAATATTTAGAGATTTTTTTCCTTATTATTTTAGCAAAATTACACTTGCATATCAGCATTTTATTTCCTTTTTCATCACTATGTCTCTTGATATTTTTTCCAGCCAAAAGCCCAACAACTTGGACTATGTGTCTCCAAGAGGCAAACGGCAAAACAGTTGGTAGTTGGTTAAAAAAAAAAAAAAAAAAAAAAAGCCTAACTTCAATTCCTGGCTCAGTCTCTTATGAGCTAGGTGGCCTTAGGTGAGCCTGTAAGCTATTTCATCTGTATCTGTTTACATGGAAATAATATTTCCTAATTCTTAAAATTGTGCTGTTTAAATAAATGGCATATAGTTATCACTTAATAAATATCTTTTTATTAGAATATTGTCAGCTATTATTTTTATAGAAGAATCACATAAAAAGGTTCTATTGAAATCTGGTTGGCACATGTTCAGCTCTCAGAAATAAAACTGAATCAAATTTATGGTGGAGTAAATTTTTAGAGGCTTTGATATTTCATTTTTTAAGCATCCAATCTATTCTATACACACATATCAGCATTTTTACATGACAATGAAAATAGTAGAGAAAGAAAATCATTAGGTTATAGACATTAAGTTAATAGGGGAGGCATTAAAGATCAAATAACCTAGATTAGATTTAATCTTTAAGAAGGGAAACTGAGGACCAAGTATGTCCCATAAATTTCCAGGACCCATATTTGAGAGGGGGCAGGATTGGGATTAGAACCAGTCCTCAAACTTTATCTCCCTTATCCCACACAGGATTCCTGCATATTCACTAGAAATGCCTCAGCTACTCTCACCATTGGAAGTTTCTGGGTCTTTCAAAATTCTATTTATGTATCTACAGTAAAAACAAATTTAAATTTAAATTCACATTACATATTAGTCAAATCTGCCAAGAGTCTCCAGGTATTTCATTATTGTTATTAATTATTGCTGTTCTTCCCCACCCACCCTTCCCCCAGTTCCCAAAGCTTGGTTTTATTGAAAGTACTATTTTTTTCCACTGAAGCGAATCCCAGGTGAATTTTTATGCTATATGTCAAGCTCCCTTATGAATCTGTCTAAAACATCTAAGGAATAAATCCCAGGGCAGGAAGAACTTGTATTCACACATCTAATTAACCTTTAATTGTCTATGTGACTGCCTTGCAGTTCAATAGTTGCTTGATTTTTATTATCCATCTCATTAGTGTGATTTAAGTGGCTTTTTATGTCAGATTTTATTATATCAGTTTGCTTACACAATTTCAGGACAGTCTGGGGAGTTCCCACATCACTGTAATGTTTAAATGCTATATACCTATGTGTTGTTTGTTTGATTTTTCTCTTCAGAAAAAAAGTGCTTTGACCAATTTTTCCCACTAGGGTGTATAAGTAGTCTATGAAATTTCATAATGATGGAAAAAGCCTTTCTATTAATTGTGCATAAATTATCAACATAGCCAGCCAGCTCTAATTACTTGTTTTTCTACTCAATAGGGCTGTAGAGTGACAGAGCTGATATTCTAAAACAAGTGGGGTGGTGAAAGAAACCTCCCCAAATACTTCAGTTCAGGGCAAGCCCACAAATATGCACGTATTTTTAGGTCAGGCTTCATCGTCATGAAAATATAATTTGTTACCAAAATCTATGGGTTGCTGTTAATTGTGTGTCTTTAATAGGATGATTAAGATTTAAAATAATCAATTACATGTGTAAATCTTATTCCCTACCACTTATCCTTTTCTTAGTTTTGCATGCCACTTTTATTTCCAACCAGAGAGTAAACTTACTTTCAATCATATAATTTGCATTTTTCACATGCCAGTGTTCTTTCCTTATTCTACTAACTTACTCGTTACTAAAAATTAATATGAATGCAATTTAATTCTGTCCACAATGGGCAGTATGATTGTCTCTGCTGTTGACTCTGATTATAGTTTCCTTTAGCCTCCCTGAGCTGTTGATTTATTTTCTTTGTCTCTTTGGCTTTAATATAGAATAAGCAGCTCGACTTATTTCTGGATCTCTGTCTCTGTCTCTGTGTGTCTCTCTCTCTGTTTCAGAGATGTATAAAAATCCTCTATTTCCAATGTTTTCAATGTATCACTAATAGTGAAAATGTTCAGTGGTAATTGCTTTATGTACAGGAACAATGAATGGTATGATAAAGAATGAAAGTACTGGGGTGCTTGGGTGGCTCAATCAGTTTGACTGTTGATTCCAGCTCAGGTCATAACCTCATAGTTCCTGAGATCAAGCCCCATTTCATGCTCTTCCTTGATAGCACAGAGCCTGCTTGGGATTCTCTGGGGTTTCTTTCTCTCCCTCTCTCTGTCCCCCTCCCCTGCTTACATGTGTGTTCTCTGTCTCTCAAAATAAATAAATAAACATTTAAAAAATGAAAGCACTGTGGCATGCTGTCCGATGTACAGAGAAAGAACCCAAAGTACTGAATTATTTTCCCTACTCTGTCTTTGATTTACAGTTTAGCCTTGGGCAACCCATGCTTCCTACCCTATTATTTTCTTATTATTTCCATCTAGGCAACAAAGATAATTGTATTTATGGGTAGGAAAAAGGAAAGATATGCCATAAATTTCTTTGAATGGAAATTATTCACAAAACTCAAGGATTAATCTAAAATATAATTTATCCCACATTTATTGAGCACCTTCTATGCTGTAACAATTGTCCTGGGCACCAGAGATACAAAGTCAAGTTTGGCATTACATAGGTGCTTATTATCTGACAGAGGGTAGAAGCGAGAACTGAATTCCAATGTGTTTGAAACAGTATCTGGAATCTCATGATAAATCCAAGTGAATTACATTGTAAGGATAGTATGTCTATTAGCAATCTGAAGAAAGGCAGTAAATAAAGAATTAGAAGTTGACTATAGTAGATTGGATAATTGTTTGCAGTGCTTTAATCCCTATGTGGAAGAACTATACATTGATTTTATTTCCCATGTGACTTTGTAGTGCCTCCCATTAAAGTTGGCAAAGTGCACATCCCTCTTCCATTGGCTGGTTTAAGTGAGGTGATGTGCTTTACCCAGTGGAATAAGGTAAGAAAAGACATTTTGCTAGTTCTAAGCTGAGCCTTAAAGACTCCTGGGAAATTTTTTTGCCAATTTCCTTAGATTTCCTACCCTTTGCCAGAAAAGACCATGTTTCAAATGGCTGTTGCTCTTTAGCCATATTGGAAACAAAGAAACATGTAGCTGACTGAACTCCACCCAAAGCCTGTATTTTTTTAAAATTTCTTTAATGTTTGTTTATTTTTGAGACAGAGAGGGACAGAGCATTAACGGGGGAGGGTCAGAGAGAGGGAGACACAGAATCCGAAACAGGCTCCAGGCTCTGAGCTTTAGCACAGAGCCTGACGCGGGGCTTGAACTCACAGACCGCGAGATCATGACCCAAGCCAAAGTCGGCGGCTTAACCAACTGAGCCACCCAGGCGCTCCCCAAAGCCTGGATTCTAATCCAACCTCGCTAACCCCACTCTAGACCAGCTGAATCTCAGACGCACCTAAAAGCACAAAATAAATGTTAATGTAGGTTCTAGAGATTTAGAGGTCATTTGTTATACAACAGTCTTATATTTAAATAAAAAAGCTATTTAATAAAACACCTTTTTGTAAGCCCAAATGAAATTATTAATAGAGTAAATGGTCACCAATGGGCAATAAAACTATTTAATGGACGATAGATGGGGAAATGAGTATTTACATGACTCCACAGATCTCTTTCTGGGCACAAAAGAACAAATCCAGATTCGATGGAGAGGTCAAGTTTTCATTACCTTAACCTATGTGCTATTCAAATTTGTGGACAACCAGACACTATAATGCACCACATCAGGTAGCAGATATACTCCTCAGAATGACATGTGAAGTGTTTTTTCCAAAGTGATTAACTTGAAGTTAGTAAACCCTGAAATCCTTTCTTTTGCAGAAAATACACATTATAGAGGGAGAAGTTCAATAGTACCTTGAGTTAACATCACAAAATTCAGTACAATGCATTCTGTAAGGCAGTGGACCGGTGTTTTCAACAAGCCAATGTTTCAAAGAGAAAAAACTGAGAAGTAGGCAGAAAAAACAGAACCGTTAAATGCAGGTTGTGGTTCTAGATTGTATCCTGGTTTGAAAAATTGGGCTATAAGAGACAATTGGAGGCAAGTAAGGTAATTTAAATATTGACTGGCTATTAGATCTTATTCAGAAATTATTTTTAATTTTATTTGTTTTAATAATGGTACTGTAGTTAGGTAGAAAAATGTTTCAACTTTTCTCTTTAAAAGTTTTTTAAATTTATTTTGAGAGACAGAATGGAGGAGAGACAGAGAGAGAGAGAGAGAGAGAGAGAGAGAGAGAGAGAGAATATCTCAGGCAGGCTCTATGCTGTCAGCACAGCCCCAATGTGGGGCTGGAACTCAAGAACTGTGAGATCATGACCTGAGCTGAAACCAAGAGTCGGATGCTTAACCAACTGAGCTACCCAGGCACCCCTCAACTTTTCAAGATATGTATTGAACTATTTACACTTTGTAGGTCATATGTAAATGATTTGAAATTACTTAAAAATAGATGTTATAATTATGGCAAAATGCCAATGCCTATTAAATTGGGGGGAAAAGATGCTTAATATCTTTTAATAATAAACAGTAGGTTTAATACGACTTTATTCTTTCTAAATTTCTGTATGTGTAATTCTTTTTTTCCTTTAATAAAAATATCTCATTGACAATGTGCTTAGAACCCAGGGTAAAATCATTTAGGATGTCAGTCTATGCAGTCTGGTCCTCAATTTACTGTTGATTTAGTGTCCTCTACTTATTTTACTTGTTGAAAACCTGTATGCAGAAGACATGCATAAGCTACATGAAGATCAGTACCAAGTTTCACACTCGTTTTCACTTAGCACAAGCAGTTGGTGGATATTTGTGTAAATACATTAGCCACTCAATTAAAGATGATATAAAGAACCTTCTTTTTATTATTGGTTATTACATTATCAACTGAATATTGCCCTTCCTTGCCCTTATTAGTGGAAGCACAGTCTATGTTTATGTGGCTTCTCATCCTAGGAATTAAATCAGTTTAATTAATCAGTTGGTTAAATCAGTTTAAGCAGTGCCCTCTTGAACCACTAGTGGGGCCAGGCAACCAGCTGGTTTAAGCTAGTGAGATATCAGTCACCACAACTATCTGAGATTACTCTGTGTCAGCTAATACAGAAAGCAAGGGAACAGATTGTGTGTTTAAATGCCTATTGCGTCTACACAATTTCTTTCTCTAGGTTCCTATCATGGGACAAATATGTTTTGAAATGAGGATTATGATGTAAACAGATATCAAGAAACAATGTTTCAGTAATAATAAGGTGACCATCACCTTAATATTGACAGATTAGCTATATTAGCTTTTAAAATCTTCTAATCAAGTATCTCATACTAGTAATTGGCAAGATACTGGAATTGATTGACTACTGTTGCAAATTCCTCAAACGTAAATTTTTAAAAAGGGAGTGCATAGTAATTTTCATACAGTGATTAGCCATCCATATTCATCTATTAATATCAAGAATAAAGATTTCTCTGTTCTTATAGCAACAGAGAGCTCAGAAAAGTGAGGCCTTTCTAAAAAAGATGAAAAGTGATAGTCATTATCATGTGGCTATAATCTCTTTCAAAATATTAATAATGAAAATGATGATGCAGTCATTCAGTTTGAGCTGGCTAGATCCCCAGAAACACACCAGATACCCCAGATTATATTATTTATAATCTTCTTATTAAAGCCCTACTAGATCAATAAACTATTTCCTGTTCCTTCTTTTACACATAGGAAAACTAAAGTAGAATGGAAAATAAATTCTGAAAGAACATTTGTTCAAAGCGAAGTGAACACCAGAACTCAGGACTTCTTGAATCTAAATGACACATTCTTCTCACTACTCTTTCTTAAAAGTATTTATAAAGTTAATGGGGAGGGGCATCTGGATGGCTTAGTGGGTTAAGCATCCAACTCTTGATTTCAGCTCGGGTCATGATCTCACGATCGTGGGATCAAGCCCGGCGTTGGGCTGGGCACTGAGCATGGAGTCTGCTTTAGAGTCTCTCTCCTTCTCCCTCTGACTTTCTGCTGCCTGCTGGCATGCTCACTTTCTCTCTGTCTCTCTCAAAAAAATAGGTAATGGGGAGGGGGTAGTTTCATCAAAAGTCTTGCATGTTTACAATATTATTACTTTATTTATTTTTTTTTTTAATTTATTTTTTTCAACGTTTATTTATTTTTGGGACAGAGAGAGACAGAGCATGAACGGGGGAGGGGCAGAGAGAGAGGGAGACACAGAATCTAAAACAGGCTCCAGGCTCCGAGTCATCAGCCCAGAGCCCGACGCGGGGCTCGAACTCACGGACCGCGAGATCATGACCTGGCTGAAGTCGGACGCTTAACCGACTGCGCCACCCAGGCGCCCCTAATATTATTACTTTAAATAACAGTAGTCTTGGTGGGGACGAAAACATAATGAAACAAAATAACAGATGAGTAAATTGGTGTCATGTGGACTAAAGCTTTATATGAAAGACCTTTTTTTGTGGCATTAGGTAAATTTAGCAGCAGATAAAATACAATCAGTATAAAATGAAGTGCTATATTAAGTCTAATATTCTAAGAATTAAATCCAAATATAGCACTCTGTATATGTGAAACAAGAGCTTAGGGGCTGTTTATTTATTTTTTAATTGTCTAGATAAAAGCCACAATTTCTATATTACTCCTAAATGTATAGATTCAAGCTTGAGGGCTCAAGGTTAAGCATTATCATGAATCATTGATACTGATTAGAAAGAAGTTGTAGCAAGGAAGCAATGGATCAGCAGATTGGAAAGGAAAGATAATGTTGTAGAATATTGGCAGGGATTTATTCCTTGTCAATAAAATTGGCTGAAAGACAGAGCTTGTAATTAGGAATGAGATAACGCTATAGCAATTGTGAACAGTATGGATTATGATGAATAATTATAAGAATGATTGGAGAATATACATGTATCCATATATGTAATGAGAGCAAAATTTAAGAAAAATGGAACAGGGGGCACCTGGGTGGCTCAGTCGGCTAAGCATTGGACTCCTGGTTTTGGCTCAGGTCATGGTCTTATGGTTCGTGAGACTGAGCTCCATGTCAGGCTCTACACTGCCAGACTGACAGTGCAGAGCTTGGGAGCCTGTTTGGGATTCTCTTCCTCTCTCTCTGCCCCATCCCCACTCATGCTTGCTCATGTGCATTCTTTCTCAAAATAAATAAATATTTTTTAAAAATGTAAGGAAGAAAATTATTTTGTTGCATTTTAGAAACATTTGAAAAAATACACATATAGTTAACAGTAAGCATGGAAATATTTGGCAGAAAGTCAAATGTAGTTTAAATAATCTAAAAACATTAATATAATTTCCAAATAGCCAGGTGATAATACAAACATCAGAATGCTCTTAAAATTTTTCCAAACATTAAATATTTGAACAATTTTGCTTCATCCATTGAAAATAATTCTACTTTATCTCTTCCCACTCCAATCCACTTCCCTGAATGAATTGACAAAGAATTGCTTTCATCAGGTTACTGCTAAGCTAAAAAAAAAAAAATGACAGTAGTTTCCCTTTAGCACATCAGGTCTGTGACTGCAAGAGAAGAACCTATTCCAACGTGCTTGTCAATATAAGATTCCCTTAGACCCTTGTGAATACATTTTCTTCAGTTTCTATTTGTAGCCTCTGTATGCGGCTCTGATTAAAGGATCTACAGAAGAATTTTTGTAAATATTAACTTTATTACTACATCAGCATCGACACCCCTGTCATTGCTAGCTCTATCTCTACTCCTCTTGGAGTCATGGTCATAGCTTACTTTTTCTATTTAAACCAGCTTTCTCCTATTCTTTTCCATCGTAGCCCAAATGAAATCCTTATTTCAGAAAGTCCCTTTTAGGACTGTTCACCAGTTATTTTAAAAGGTCTGTTAATGCTCAAGTCACAACTCCTCCAATATCATATCATATTAAATTTAGTTGTTGATATGCTCATCTTTTCCTATTAGACTATGAACTTTCAATGATGGAAATTGTGTGTTGTTAATTTTTCCTCCCCAGTGCCCAGCCAGTATTTAGGAAAGCATGTTATATAAGTGAACAAGTAATCAGCAACCATTTATATGAAAAAACTTGAAAAACAAGATAGAAGGTAAACCTCTGACCTCAAAGGTTTATCAATGTAGTGAAGAGAAAGCAACATTTGCACACAGAATAGATGAGCAGGACTTCTCTTCTAGATCTATAGGACCTTAGAGTGCATATGAGGGACCCACTTTGCAGGACTATTTGAGAATTAGCTACAACAAGAAATAAAGACTAAACTTGAGGCAAAGAAAATAAAGGAACACTGGTGGGCTTGGGTATGTCATTTTCAGGGACTACCAGTGAGTGGACCAGTTTTTCAAAAGAAAAAGGGAGTTGAGGTGGCCATTAGAATAATGTTTATAGGCTAATTATTACCTTATTTGAAATAATCATTTTTTCCTATTCAGAACGTTAATTTAACTGATTATAATGGGCTGAGATTGTGATGGTTTAATTAAGGTTAAACAAGGAAATCTAGTATTTAATTAGGGGTGAAAAAAAAACTATTTAGAGTATTCTAAAATTCCTATGCCTGCCACGTTTACCCCAAGAATTATCTGGAAATTCTTTTTCCAATCAACAGAGCAAAAAACCATTTGTTCTCTCTTTTTATGTCTGTATTTTAAAGATTGTATTCAGAAGGTTTCAGAGGAAAGACTAGGCCAATTAATGGGCAAAATGAAAACTTCATATATTGTCTCTGTCCCTCACACCCACTTCAAAAGCCTCCTTTATCCATTCTTAAAATGGACTCTTCATCGAGATGAACAAATATTCAGCCCCTTATTGACGTATGGGTGATATTCTCATTCCTCTTTCTATATGTATCTGTGAATATCATGGAAACTTTGTTTTTGGCAGTAATTACTTGATGTTTCCCAAATATTGTGGAATTGGTAAAATGAGCATCTAATATTTATACCAAGGGAGTATTAGCAACTTAATTATATTTTAAATGTTTATTATTATTATTATTAGTTGTTGTTGTTGTTGTTAAGGTCCAAGTAAATACAAGCCAAAACTTGGATACAGATAAGAAATCTTGTGGGCTTCTAAGAGATGAACCTGCTCCCAGCTGTCATCTGGTTTTTCTCTCCACTGAGAATGAACCAATGTAAATAGGATTGAAAATGAAGCAAGAATCAACATTGGACTCACCCATCTGGACATTAGGCAAATGCTTTCGTGTGTGCTGTTCACTTGTAATGCTTAGGTTTTGAATTTCTCTAAATCAAACCTAAGCCCATTTATGCTTTATAATTCCCAAATAACATAACAAAAGATCTGATCTTTGCTAATGTTTATTACTTTCCCAACTGTGTGGTAAGAAGCTCTTTATTTGCACCATCTTATTTAATATTCACATTCCCATATAGGTCCCTAACTACAAATTCTGTAAGGCTTAAAAAGTTACGTAATTTGCTTAAGCTCACACAGATTCTAAATGGTGGATGTTGGGCTCAAATCTTGATCTATCCAAAATCTAACCTCTTAATGTCTGTATTATATGTTAATGGATCATTAAGTATACATATTAAGATCTATTTTTTCCCACATGCAGGTAATCCCACTGAATATGATGAAATTCATAGGAATTAGAAGGTATCTCCTAAAGGCACTCAGACCATCCTCACAGTTTCAGCAGGGTGGCACTAACCCTTTCTTTCCTCCTAAACTTTCCTCCTTTTACATTCCCTATGTAAATAAATGCACAGTCTCTTTCATTTCATAGGTACAGCTTTCCCCAATTCTATGTTTATTATGTCTTCTGCTTGTTCATGCTTTTATATATTCCTATATTTATTTCTATATTTCTATATTTTTCTATATTTATTATTTCTTCTGCTTGTTCATGCTTTTATATGTAATCCAGTATTTTCAAAATGAGATTTGATACCATAGTCAGTCCCAAGATGCAAAATGCCTCTCTTGCTCTGTGCAGAATGAGTGGTTATCCAGGGTTGGGTGCTAGGACTGGGCATAAAGAATTTATCTCATCCCATAAAGAGATTGAAAATGAGTCAGTCAGACAAGGCATTTGCACACCAGCATATGGAGACTGTATTTACTATGTGCTATTAAGAGCTAAAATGTGCAATGGGCTCCAATACCAGTAGGACTTTAGCAGATACGTATGAAAAGACAGAAGTAGTGGAGGATAATTTCCTATGTGAGATGAACCTATGCTCGGTCTTGAAGAAAACTAGCTTTTATTGAGTCCCTACTATTTGGCAAGCAAATACATGGACATTTGATGTATGCTTACTCATTTGCTCTTCATAAAGGAGGCATTGTCATTGCACATTTTCCAGAGAAGGAAACTGAAATTCAAAAGGAATTAATTGGGGCACCTGGATGGCTAAATTGGTTGGATGTCTGACTCTTGATTTTGGCTCGGATCATAATCTCACTGTTTCTAAAATGAAGCTCTGTGTTGGGCTCTGTGCTGACAGCAGGAAGCCTGCATGGGATTCTCTCTCTCTGTCTCTCTCTCTCTCTGTCTCTCTCTCTCTCTGTCTCTCTCTCTGCCCCTCCCTGCTCACATAAACACACACATATTCTTTCTCTCTCTCTCTCAAACAAACATTAAAAAAAAACAAGGCATTAATCAACTGGATAAAACCATACTGTAACTTTTTGGTTTGTACATTGTCCCCATATAATCTGAATCTATATTTACTGTTTGTTTTGTTTTGTTGCATTACCTTATAATTGTCTCAAGGTTTGTTCTATATTGCATAGGTTATATTTACTATTTCTTACCCAGACCCATTGCGGTGACAGCTCTTGTATGTATGTGTGTGTGTGTATATATATATATATATATATATATATATATATATATATACATACATATATATATATATATATACACACACACACACACACACACACACACACACACACACACACATATATATATATATATTTTTTTTTTTTGAGCGATTACCCTACCCCCATGCTCAGTGTGTGTCCTTCTGGTAGTGCTGACATTTTCCATCAACTCTAGAGATACACATGTGACATAGGTCTGGACAATCAACAAAATCCGTTTCCCAGACCACAGTAATTAGTTCAGATGGTATAAATGGCCACTGTGTGTATTGGGATAGAAAAGTCATCTTTTACTTTCTTTTTTTAATATTGTATTTATTTTGAGAGAGTGGGAGAGGGAGAGCAGGATCATGAGCAGGGGAGAGGCAGACAGTGGAAGGAGAGAATCGCAAGCAGCACCCACCCCCCTCACCACCACCACCACTGTCAGCAAAGAGCCCATTGCTGGCCTGGAACTCATGAACTGCAAGATCTTGACCAGAGCAGAAATCAAGAGTCTGACTTTAACCGACTGAGTCACCCAGATACCCCAAGGTCATCTTTATTTTAAGGATTTAAGCTCCAAAAATAGAAGCTCATGGTTTTTAATTGCCATATTGCTACCAAAAGTGAGAAGGTATTTGAGAAGTATACCATTAGAAAAGAAAGCAAGGGTCAAGTAAAAGAGAATAGAAAGACTGGAGCACCAGGAATTTGCTTGCTTGGGCATGTGTGACTTAATTTTTGTCTCAACCACTTGGGTTTGAAGTTCTGCTGTATAAAACCAAATGAACCCAGACAGACGCAGAAGGTATTATGAGAATGGTTGACAATTTTGATGTGGCAAGATGAAACAGGGTTATAATAAGGAAAGTGGCATGTTTTAAATAAATACATTCAGGATGTAAAGCTAAAATGAAGTGGAGATACTGAGTAAGGAGACAGGAGGAGTCAAAATCCTTTTCATTAACTTTCACCTCTCACAGGAAAGGAGAATTTGACTGACCTAGGCTGCTGATGTACTGACATTTAAAGGAGCATAGCAAAAATACACTGAATATTAAAATGCACTGTAGAAATAATGTACATCATATATCTATGATAAAAAGAAAGCTGTAACTGTAGTCACATTATCACAAGTAGGAAATCTCTTGTGAATTGTACTTACAGGAACAGCCAATATTTTCTGCATATTAAAACATTCTCCAAAATGATACAATTGCTAGCAGCACTATAGTTCATCTTACAAGACAAATACATTCTAAAAATAACATAGATGAACTAGAAAGCACATTATTTGTTCAAATTGTATTCTGTGGTCAATCGAGATACACTGCTAGTTTCTTGCAATTTGAGGTATTTTTCTAAAACTGATTTTCACTTGAGATTTTGAGAAACAGTCTGGTCAAAATCTTTCATGACCTTATTCCACCAAAAAATGGCAACATTAAAAAAATCTTTTGTAAAAAGCTTTACAACAGCGAAAATAACCAAGCAAATAGTTCAAATAAAGAGCTTCATAGCATAAATAATTACTTTTGTTTTCTTCCGAGAAGAGTCAAGGTATCAATCTATTCCAGCAGATGGATCTTCATCACAGGAGTTAATTCAGTCCAAACTTTTTTTTTTTCTACATTATCTAAAAACTGCTGCTGAGAAATAGCTTTTCTTTAAATAAATTACTTAAGTTAGTAATTAAAATATTTGAACAACCCAAAAGTTACTAAGGAGTTCTTAGGTGCCTTGCACATATACATATATTTTTTAATATAAAAGCAAATGGATTTGATCCATTAAGGAAGAACTTCAGTTTCCTTACTTGTCAAACTTTGATGGTAGTAATACTTCAGATTCTTGGATGAATAAATTAGTTTAATGTAGATAAAGCACTTGAAGCACTGACTGGTGCCTGATAAATATTCTATAAATGGTAGTTATTGTTACACTGTGAATAGATATATCCTGTGAATATATCCATTCACAGAACTATGAAAGCATTCAAAAGGGAATGACTAGTTCTATTTTGAGACCAGAGAAGTCTTTGTAAGAAGGGATGATTTTAGAAGATCATTAAGGATGAGTAGAAGCTTATTAAATGGAAAAATTGGCTCCCCAGGGAAAGACTGATGGGTTAAAATTCAGGAGCCATAGAAATGCTTGGTAAGTTCAGGGAATGATGAGCAGACAATTGGGTATGAAAGGGTGCTTAAATTTCATCCTCTGGAGTATAGGAGATAATTGATTTATTTATTTTTAATTTTTTTTTTTGCAGACTAGAGATATAATAGAGTTTCACTTCCAAAATACCCCTGAATGTCATTTGAATATTAAGTTATTGAAATAGCATGGTATGAAGTCAGAATTGTCTGGTTCCAAACCCATCTGCTACTTAGTGATTTCCTATTTTAAAAATGTAAAAAATAGTTCTTATTGCAGAGATTTTAACTTAAAATGAAATTTATAGACCCCCATATATATTAGGTACCATGTGGTGTTTTCCTACACATATGGTGATGAGTAATTAAGACATATGCACTATAAAAGTGTTATGTACAGTATGATAATTAATATGTTTATGTCCACTTTAAAAGTTGTTGGCTGAATTAACAAATATGAGACTTCGTTAAACTCTTTAAAGAACAAAAATTTCAAGCAAAACAAAAACAGAATAGCATAACAAATTATAATGAACCCCATCATCCATCTTGCCCATCTTGTCTCTTTCATACTCCCATTTATTTCCTCAACTTCCTTGATTTGAAGCACATGTCAAAGAAACATAATTTCAATTGTAAATAACATGCATCTCCAAGAGATAAGGGTGTGTGTGTGCGTGTGTATGTATGTATTTAAGAAATAGAAATATATATATAATTTATGTATAAGGATATATATATATATATATATATATATATATATATATATCCCAATACCCTTATCACACATAAAAAAATAACAAAAATTCTATAATAATTCCAAATATCCAAGTTGTGCTCCCAATTGTCTTCAATTTGTTTGAATCATGATTCAAATAAGGCTTATATTCTTTTTTATTTATGTCTAATGTTTTTATCTGCTTCTTTTGCGACTTTGTAATCATTATCTTATTGTTGAATTGTTGAAGATACCATGTTGTGTGTCCTCTAGTTTTCCACCTTATGGATTGTGCTTACTGCATCTTTGCGTTAGTCTTAACAACATTTTCAGGCTACAGTATTTTCTATCAATTGTTTGATAAAGAGGCTGGATCAGATTTACACATGCTGTTTCTGTTTTAGGGAAGATTATTTTATAGACAGCATTGTGTGTGTCTATCAGGTGTTATATTTTGTTTCATCTTTCATTTTGTGATATCATCAGTCATTGGTAACCATTATTTAAGACTTGAAAAAGGGTGGTGATATAATCCTATAATTCCCTCTTCATTTATTTAGATATATTTCTGTAAAGAGAAACTTCTCCTTATCAACTATTTTGTTGGTTACTCTAAGATACAACGAGATAAATGCTTGAAGCTTTTTATTTATCAACTTTCAAAACCATGAGTAGATACCCTAATAGTCTCCAAACATAATCATTGGATTTGTAGAAAATGGCATTATGAACAAATGGATTGAGAAACATTTGATGTGTTTCAAATCATTGTACTTGCTAACCTTACTAAAGCTCAAATGTTCACATTTGTGCTCATGGGAGATGATTCAAGTTGACACTTCAATACTTTTAGGAGCTTCTTTTCTGACATATAAGGTACTTCAGGCTCATCTCATGTATTTCCTGCTGCAGCCTTGGAATTTGCCATATTTCCAAGAAACACTGGTTGCTTTCATTAGAAAACAGAATTTTCTCTAGAATGTAAGATCTAGGAATTAAGAATAGTTTTGTTAATGAGTTAGTCATTATTTGTATGTCTTTTCATTGAACAAGCATAAGAGATTTTCTTAAAAAAATTACATACAAATTTATATTGATGACCAGTTCAAACTCAGGGCTATAGGATTTTAATTTATTCTCACCAACCTTTTTTTTTCTTTCTTACTCCCATGTCAAAAATCCTAGTTTTCAACAAACAAATATAATTACTCATTTGCTTTAACTAACACTACATAAAAAATACATACTAGAAAACTATCACTAACAATATGATTATCCCAAAACAGTTTATAACTTATTATTTGCAAATATAATTTTACCCTTAGGGTATATATCATTATGGATGTACAGCAAAAACACACCATGTTTTATGATTATTTGGAGTCATCCCCTCTCTAGAATAGTGCTGCAAGTTAGGTAAGGAGATAGGTTTTCCTTTTCCTTTTAAAATTTATGGATTTCTTTTTAAATCTCAATTATACTTTATAATTATGTAAAATGTGCACATGGCTTCAATGCCAAATCTCCAAAGTATATTCAAAAACCATAGGCTATTTAGACATGAGATATGTTTTTTGACTTGCCTCATTTCACCAGGAGAATTTTGACGGCAGTTGCTGGATGCAAAATTCTTTTTAATTCTAGTTTCAGAAGAGGCTTAGTTAGGGGTCACTCATCTTGAACCAGTTCTCATCTAGGAATGAAGATCTGGCTGGCACTGAGGACCCAGGTAGAGTAACAATGTGGAAACACTTCTGAAATTGCTCAGATCTCTTTTGCTTATAGAAAAAGTACACCAAGTGTCAAGTAATATTAAAAATTGGGAAATTAAGTAAAAATATCAGCCACAGTCTCCTACTACTGTATCTGTTATAGAGTTGACCCTAAGAGATTGCTTATAACTTTAGATTCTGCATTTTTTGATATTCTTTCATAAACATTTCCCATGTTGCAGAATATTCTTCATATTATTATTTTAATGGCTACACACTATTCCATCTAGTGGATGGAGCTTAATTTAATTTGATGTTGTATTGTTCTAGAGCATTTAGGCAGTTTCCAATGAATGAATGAATGAATGAATGATTGAACATGTGATCATTTTAAAAAATAATCTCAACATTGTCTTCAGCTGTGACAGCAGTAGCAAGTAGTATTTTTGATTATCTGGGCACATAATACTTTACCAGGTCCTGTTTGCCAATTAGAAGAAATATTTGCCAATTAGAATGCAAGGTAGAGTAAAAACATTAGTATCTCGTATCAGCTGCTAAGAGAGCAAATGGAATCCAATAGTATCTAAAAATCTGACCTGAAGTTGCCCTCTGTGACCACATCAGACTCTTTTCAAGATTTCTATGTATTTCTCTGCTCCATAGAAAATGTACTTTCATCAGTCTCTCCTCTTGCAGATTATGCTGTATGCTACATCACTGAAACACCCATGCCAAACACCCATGCCAAAAACCCATGACTGACTGCTGATCCTGTTGCAGATCTAGGTTTCTGTTGGGGCAAACCAAACCTGGCAAATATGCTGCTAAAATCACCAGCCCCAGCATTGAATCCCAAAAGAGTTCTGTGTTCTTATGTAATAATTGTACAGCAGTCAAGAAGGCAAATAGAAGGAACAAGTTGGGGATGTTCTGTAGTTGAAAGTAAGAGCACAGGAAGAGGAAAATATGGAGTCATAGCGCTAAGTGTATAGAAGCTAGGAGACCCCGAGATCCCTGGGTACAGGAGATGGAGTGTTGCAAGATGTTGGAATGATCAGGCACTGCAATATTCCTGGGGACCACCCTTGATTTGATTAAAGTCAGAGTTCAGAATTTGTGCACATTTATTGCTCTTAGGGTACAGGACTAGGAATATCTTGGAAATGGGGTTAATCAACCATAGGCAGAGCTGTGATGGAGAATGCCTCTCAGAAGATGAACCATGATGGCTTCAGAGAGTTAATTTCTGGATGGTTTCAGGATCATATGGGACATTCCTAGAGATGTTACCATAGTTGGTTGGGGTTTGGATTTTGCAGACCACTGGCGAAGAGGATTTTTGAAGATATAAGTGAGTACAGGCAGAGTAATAAAACTTACTCATTGAACTTGTTAGCCATGTTTTTCATTTAAATTCAGAGTGGCATTATTAGAGTTCTGGAGAGTTATAAAGCAAGTCTGACAGGTGACATGATTTTGTTCACATTGAACCTTGACTTAAATTAAAAAACTAATATTTGAGATATGGTGAGGCTGATTTTTTCTAAATAGTATAATTGTGGATTTTGAATGTTTTGTGCTTAATTCCTCCAAGATTAATTTCTTTGTAAACCAGAAAAGGTGCCTATGTTTTGAATTAGACATTGATATTATGCAGGGAGCAATTTTTTTCAACAAAGATAGTTCCTGCTGAGAATTAAATGGGTAGGGCCCTAGTCATATGAGTCATGAAAGATGTCTAATTGTCTCTTCATTTTATTGGAATATTATTTCATTGGAAATTTTACCAACTTCATTAAGACATGAAAACCAAGAGAGAAAGAGCTATTCAGCTAAAATAATTAGCTAGAATTTGTCATTTGTGAGGTCTTTTGCCAACCTTAATCATTAACCTGGCCTTTAACAACTTGTGCATTCTTACTGACGGCCTCTCATCCTGAATTCTTCAATCTAAGTGAAATTCTCCTCCCTTGAGATAACCTGTGTACTGCCTCTTCACCCATCTGAGCTGCTGAGGAAATCTTACCCTAAGACAGTAGTAGTGACATTGAAATGTGTTGAGAAGTGCAGGAAGGGCTCTTTGACTAACTCACGATGCTCAGGAAGCCATTTCATCCTTCTGTGGAGCCGTTTCTTAACATCACATTTTGAAATACATGGAAAAATTGGTGAGACAAAGAGTGGAGATTGGGAATCTTCTAATTCTTGTCTGTGTCAGATACAAAATTTTACTTTTTTCAAGACCCCTAAGAAGGACAGCTAAGAGGAAACCTAAGGGTTTATTCAGGATAATGGTTTATAATTCTTTTTTCACAACACACAAGACAGATGGTAGCTCAAGTGCTGCCTCCTCCCACGGGTTATTTTAAATAGCTCCTCAGGTGTTTTGGATGTGCAGCCAAATTTGAGAACAACTGGCTGGTGGAGAGATGACACAGGGGTCATAAGTCCTGGCTCTGGCAACAACAAACTGTATAAATTGAGACCTGAGTTTTAAACTTTAACAAACCTGAATAAATATATCCTAATTTATAAAATAAAAGCTTTAGATTAGAAGATTGATAATGTTTTTTTTTTAATGAAAATTCCTCTATTCTTGCCTTCACAGTCAACTGTCAGCCTGCCTCTCTGCCCTTGCTGAATTATGTAACACTCTGTCAGTGGCTCACTGGGGCAGATTGATTACATGAAAACTTTTAGATCATTCAAAATCCAAGTGATAACATAATTGAAAGAAATGCTTTTTGTATACTTTTAATAATGGCTCTTAACAAAAGATTAGTTAAGTTTTTTCAGATACAAAGGTTTGTAAAAGGGTTTTTATAGTGATATATATTTTTTTAGTATTCAAAATATTAAAAAAAACCCTCAGTGGCCACCAATTAATAAATTTTTGAATATCCTTTCAAGAGACTATAACATAGCCATAAAAAATAATAATGTGGATATGTTCTTACCTATATAAATAGATGTTTGGTATAGAGGATTAAGTAAAAAAAAGTGCTGTAAACCATGTATGTGTGTGTATCTATATACATATGTATATGTATATATGTGCACATATATACATATGTATATGTATATATGTGTACATATAACACATATGTATATGTATATGTGTGTGTGTGTACATATACATCTAAACATTAATAAAATTTGGAAGATGATAAATGAACATTTTAGCAATAATGCCCTCAGAGATGATGCTACTTTTCCTCTATAATTTATAATAGGGTTCTAAAATTTTAAAGCACATTATTAATTAAATTTTTAATAATTTAAAATTTCTCTAATTTAGACATAACTAATAGGAAAGTATACTATTTCAAAATGTGCTGGTGACCTCGTAAGGGTTTATATCGAGATTTTTAAAAGCTTCAGAAGGACAACTGGAAATCCTAACTAAGGCAGCATTTTTTATTCTGTCCAGTTCAGACCAATACTCACAAACCTAAAATAATTTCAAAGTTATAGGGCAAGCAGAGGCTGTCTTGGAAAGGTCAGTTTATTAAGTCAAACTATCCATTGTCTTTCCTCTTCATCCCATTCCATTTTAATTTCATCATTAAAAATTAAATGAAAGGACAAACATATGATGATGAAAAATACACTATTAGGTATCTTCTGATCTCGGGAATGGTTTAATCCTGAGAGAATAGCTGCCAACTATATCCTCATGCCAAAGAGGCACATAGTGTCAGGTCAACTAAGCAGAACTTGTCAGTGAGGTGGCCAACCACCAGTTTTGCAACCCTTAGCTGACCAACTACATCTAGTCTATTAAAGAGATTTGAGAGCCTGAGGAAATTTGCTGTAAGTAAAAAGAAGATTTGGGAAAAGATTTATCAGACTACTGTGTGCTTCCCCTACCATGTACCTGCCCCTCCCCATCATGGATGAGGGATGGAGAAGCTTTCCCCTCATTTCAAGTCTAAAGCAAGAGGCTGCACAGGGACTATTTGAATGCTTGATCTATGTTCTTTAGAGCTGGGATGTTGGTGCATTCATGCCCAGTTGATTCCTGAGAGAGAGAAAAGCTAGGGATGGTGGCTGGCTAGTTGCTCTCATCCAGAACAAAGATTTGCCACAGTGAAAATAAACTGCTGGAATGTCCCAAGTCTATCAGGATATAGTTCATGTTCTCCAGGGACCAATGTGGCAAGCTTAACTAAATTACCTTCAGGTTAAATGTTTCTCCTCTCTTCCTCCTCCTCCTCCTCCTCCTCCTCCTTTCCTCTCCCCTCCCCTCCCCATTAGAGATTCTGAATTTAATCACTTGGCTAATATTGTGATTGATCCATTGTGATGTTCTAGTTTTATCTTAATAATTAGTAAGAAATGGGTGAATCCGGGGCGCCTGGGTGGCGCAGTCGGTTAAGCGTCCGACTTCAGCCAGGTCACGATCTCGCGGTCCGTGAGTTCGAGCCCCGCATCAGGCTCTGGGCTGATGGCTCGGAGCGTGGAGCCTGTTTCTGATTCTGTGTCTCCCTCTCTCTCTGCTCCTCCCCCATTCATGCTCTGACTCTCTCTGTCCCAAAAATAAATAAAAAACGTTGAAAAAAAAAATTAAAAAAAAGAAATGTGTGAATCCTGTTTCCCAACCACTTCTCAACTAATGGTGATGCATTTTTAAACCAATTACAGTATTATGGCTTTACAAAATTGTAAATATATTTTTTCCTTCTATATTTATTAGCTGTTTTTTTTCCTGTTTAAAAAAAGTCTTCCTTTTTATTCTCTTTTTTTCTTTTGTTTGAACATTGCTATGGCCTTAGGGATTTTAATTTAAATTAATGGATAACAATTAAATGCTGTCATGATTATTTTTGCTCTTACATTTATTGCATATATGACAGTGGATACTCCTTCTAGCTGGCTCCTTTATCTATTTGTGACATGACTCCAATAGCTACTTGATTACTTCCTGTGCCAGAATCCCCTCATACTTTGGAAACCATACTTTGGAATCAGCCCTTTCTCTAAAGAGCTCTGGTTGTTTTCCATGGGAAATGATCATGAGAAAGCAAAATCTAGGTACTGGATGTGCTTACTGCTTCTCACATGGTGCCATGCTACCATTGCATATGGGTCTTTTGAGTGGACAAAGGCAAGTGATATTTTGAAAAGGAAATGAAGTACTTTGCATTGATATTTCCATTACAAATTTAACATTATAGATTTATATTTGCTTTAGTTAATTTTTTTATTACACTGAAAGTTTTGGCTCTTACCATTTTTCATGGATTTTAATTTATATTAATGGGTTATAATTTACTTTATCCTAATTGTGTGTGTTTATGTGTGTGTCATTATTAAATTTACTGACTGAAATTTGGTTACAACTTCTTGGCAGGTACACTTAACAGATACACAGTACTTTAAAGATACTCTACCAAGAAAATACAGTAGTAATACTGTATTTGAAGAAATATTTGAAGAAATTCTTTAATCTGTATGACTTTGTTAGCAATTAAGTTCATTTGTCCCTGTGTTAAATTTTAGCATCTGCAATTTTTTTATTTTTGATATTTTTTAAATGTGCAAATCCTTTATACAGCTCAAAAGTTAAAACATTATAAAATGTATATTCAGAAAAAGCTTACCCTCATCTCTGTCCCTCTCACCTCATTGTCCATAGGGAGCCATTTCTTTTAGTTTCTTATTTATCCATGTTTATTACTGTCATGAATTGGTCACAATGGCAGAGGATTTATTTGCACAAATACATTAGCCACAGAGTGACAGAGCCATGAATCAAACCAGGGCAGTCTGTCTGTCAAGGCAGAATATTCCACTCATTTGCAAAGGCCATAGTGAAGTAACACTGTGGAAAAAACAGGCTTTAAAATCAATAGGTTATCTGATTTACTGTCTGTGTGACTTTGGGCAAGTTCTTTAACTTCTCTGAGCTTCATTTTTTCCAGTTATGAATTAGGGATAATAAAACCAACTATGCAGAAATGTAACAAGGTTTATACCTAATTTACACAAAATTATCATCAGATTGCTAAGCATAGAGTAATTATTCATTGTACGTTGTCCATTGTTATAACTAGAAAAATCAAATTAATGCCAGTCATACAGAAGGACAATAGAAATTTTTTACTGTTAGGCTGTCGATGAAGTACATTGTGATCTGATTGCATTTTGTGATCTGATTGCATGATTGTATTTAATAAAATTAAAATGTCCTAAGAATTGGTGAATTTGGGGATTATTGGGCCAAAAACAAACAGAACAAAAAGCAAGCAAGTCTGGGTTTAGTAGCTCATGACTTCAAAAAGGTTACACAAATTTTAGAGGTTTGGGCTGTATGGCTTCATTTTCAAAATAGAGATTTTAATATGTTAGTGGAAAAGAAAGTTCACTACTACTAGAAGGACTATAAAAACAATAGAGTAATTTCTTGCTGAAATGAGTCTTATTTAAATTTTGTATTAATTTTTTTCATTGCTGTCCCTCTCTGTTTGTAATAGAAGATTTTTTTTATGCTTCTTATGTTTTAAAGAATTTGCATCCTGTGTTCAACACAAAAAAAAGGTTGAACCATGCAGAGGTGGAATTTAATTTGTATAAAATCCTCTTAATAGCATGGTCTAATTAAGATACCCATTAAATTCATGTAATGCTAATTTAATTTGAAGGCAAACGTAATTGAGCACTATTGGATTTCTTTTAACATGAAATTAACAAAGTGGACGTAAAATGGATGTGATAATTGGATATTGTTATCAGAAATATTACATGAATGAAAATTATGACTGCTATCTTGATGGTAATCATTGATTTACAGAATGAAACATACTGAGCTTACTAGGGTTACTAGCATAATTTATATAAAGCTATATGAATAAAACTGTTAGTGACTGTTTCTGAAGCCAAAGGTCACCCACCAACTTTTTTCTGACATTAGTAAATGTCTTGGTCCCTGCGTTAGAGAGTTTGTTATGTTGTTGAACTTTATAATAGTAGATTGAGCATATTGATTTGCAGTAAGGGAACAAATTTCAAATTATTGTATCTCAAGACTCTTAGACATTCTTAAAAATTATCCAGGACTTCAAAGAGCTTTCATTGGTGTAGGTTTATATCGATGATACTCACCATAGGAGGAATTAAAATTGAAAATAAAATTAAAATATTCATTAACTTATTTAAAATAGCAAAACCATTATATATGAATATAAATAGCATATTTTAGCAAAACATAACTACATTTGCCAAAAAATACTGGAAAAAAAGTGACCTTAGTTTACAATTTTGGAAGCTTCTTTGAAGTCTGACTTCTTAGAGGACATCCAGTTTCCACTAATTTTCTCTGCATGAAATGTGTTGTGATATGTTGCCTTGGTTGGAGTATATATATACAAAGAAAATATAGCCTCACTTACATATTTGGCTTGGAAAGTGAGGAGTCTGTTAGCCTTTTCAGATAATTTGTTGGTGTTCTTCTTTAATGTGACACCCAAACTCTACAAGTGGCAGTCTCCTTCCGAGATCAGACAAGATCGGAAGCGTTCAGGATGGCAGGGTCGTAGACTACAAGTGGCACTTTACTAAAGAGTAGCTGCAGTGGAATGTCTGAAACCCTATCAGGGAACTTATCACACTCATTACACATTGAATGGAGTCCTTATTCATGCATGATTACGTAACATCATTCATTGCTCATGAAAAATATATGTTCATTGACTTATGTGGATCTTCCAAATGTTGACATACTTCAGTATAAAATGCATGAAAATTGAACTTGCTTATATCACAGTGTTCTCATCAGAAAGCTGTCAGTATCTGGGTGGCAGATGCACATTTTCCAGAATTTGATTTTTTTTTTTTTGGCCTGCAAACTGTCTGCTGTTTTCTTGAAGTGACAGATTCAGTAGTTTATTTTTGAGAAAGTGTCTGCTAAATACCCAAATATGAATAACTATAGCTTTTGATAATTCTTTCAAGTCAGAATCATGTTAAATTAAGAAAAAAAGAACCTGTTAATCTCAAAACTCAAGCAACTGCACATGTGCTTTTCCTTGAAATAACCACCATGCAGAATTGTTTATACAAACTCCCCACTTCACTGAAGATATTAAAAATTATGTAATCAGAGGTTGTAAATAAATTGTAATATTTTCTCTGGTTTCAACAAACATATTTTAATATGAAATTGGCACTTTTTTTTAATCCCCTGCAAGTGAGTAGCATTGAAAAGTACAATGACTACTTGTACAGTTTGGTGTCACTGCTTTGAATCATGGTAAGGCACTGGCAGTTTTACTCATGATTGCTTTTGCATCATCAGTACAGATGTCAATGCAATGAAAAGGCAAAAGGATGTCTTATAATTATTATGGAAATAGTTTTGACTCTTTTGACTCTGCGGATTACTGACAAATGTCTATGGCCTCCCCGAGGGTCTGTGAACCAGATTTCAAAAGCACTATGGTTAGGTCCATGTCTTCCTAGATGTCCTGGAATTGGGGCAGAGATGACATTTACAAAGAAAGGTGGGCTTCTTTCTATGATGCCATATGCATGGTGAGACTGTAGGCAGTCCAAGAATGTCCATCCTGGCCTGGCCCATGTCCTTTTCCTTCTCTTCACTCTAGCCACACATCAGCCACCACCAAACAGATGAACACATACAACAGAGAGAATATCTCAATGAGATGTTTCTGTCAGATCATTTGGGGGCAGAGAGTGGACAAACTGTAATAGATTGCAAATTGTTTTTAAAAATCTAGAACAAGTGAATGCTCTTGTGAGTTAATACTCAGATAAAGTCTGATTTCATATGTTAGCCTCAGCTCTTGAGGACCAGTGGACCCTGAGGTCACATACTTTATAACTTAACACAGGTGTTATAAATGTAGAGACCAGTCAACTTTGTTTTGCAGATCTGTGTTGAGAAAAGGATGTTGCTGCTGATTATTTACAGTACCAGTATTCCAGGTATCCAAGCCAGAAGAGTGCAGTTGGGGGGTGGTATGAGGACACATCAAATGGTCCTGCTGCCTTCTTAAGGATTGACCCTTCCCTTCAAGGCAGAAACAAAGTATTCTGGAGACACTAAAACATGTACCTCATGCAGTCTTCCATTCTTATTTTCAAAATGTTATTTAAACTGCATATTACCTAGAAAGAAATTAAAAATACAGATTACTTACCTTGTTTTTATTTTTTTTGAGGATTTGAGGATTAATATGAGCTTTAGTAGGAAGAAAATAACTTTGCTAGCCCCAAATATATACAATGTACCTATTGTGTTGGTTTTGATATAAGATTTGGGTTAGAAAGAGGACTTCAACTCTTCAGAGAATGAGGAAAATGAAAGTGAATAGAGTAATTTGGGAGGTTCAAATCATGCAGTGGTGGAACTTTGCTACTGCTTATATTTGGAAAGACAACTAGAGATAAATACCTGGGAAGAACCATTAGTGAATTAATGTACATTGTACTTTGCTTAAGTTCTTCTTATTCATTGTTTAAAAGATACTGTTTTCCTTTGACTAGTTTGAAAAGGATGTTTCCTAAGTCTGGGGTGAAATTTTCATTTCTCACATTTTAAGATCCTTAAGCAAGCAAGCAGGTTTTAAAATATTTAGACTTGGGGCACCTGGGTGATTCAGTCACTTAAGCATCAGACTGTTGGTTTTTGCTCAGGTCATAATCGCATGGTTTGTGCCTTTGAGCCCCACATCCGTGCTCTGTCAGCACAGAGCCTGCTTCGGATCCTCTGTCTCCCTCTGTCTCTGCCCCTCCTCATCTCATGGTCTCTCTCTCTCTCTCAAAAATAAATAAACATTTAAAAAAAATTAGCCTTGAAGTGAAGGGGTAAACAAATTGATAATATTGATAATGATGTTTTTAAAGTTCTTTGTGTTATGTAGGTGACCATTACTGGGTTAAAGGGAATTTTTATTTAGGGCAAGCTTCTTACAACATTGAAGACTTTGAGATGATCACCTGGTCTGTTACTTTTACTACTTCCTGTAGTCCATACAGGAGTTAGTTTAGCATAATGTAGCACAGGCTGCCCAGGGAAAGATCAGTGACAAACAGCTAGCAGAAAACACACTGAAGTAATTGGTTAATTATGCAAAGAACATTTCAGGTTCAAGGACTTTATTCTATCTTGGGTTCTTCTAAAGATATTGGGCAATGTTTTTTGTATGTGTGTTTATTTTTTCTTTTTTCAAATTATTACCCCACCATTGATTGTTTTCTTATTTGCAAAATGATTGTAAATGCAAATATTTCTCCTTGGAGAACAAAATGAGATTTCAAATGGACTTGTACTGAAATCAGTTAATGTCTGGAATGAAAACTTGCTCAAGGTACTGAGATTCAGTCTGCCTAAGATTCCAAAATATTTTGGCCAATCCTGTCTTTATTTCTTAAGGAATTATGGAAAGAATGAGAATGAGTGGGAAAAATGGGACAAGTATACTGCACTGTAGTAATCAGAACATTGGTTTGTATAGAATGGTTGTTAGATTCTACTGAGGTCTCTGCCATTAGCAGATTGTGATCTCAAGTGAATTTTGAAAAAGTAATTGGCACATGATTCCCTAATTCAAGATTCTTTGAGAACAGGTGGAGGACTGGACACCATATCTGACAGTGGGCTCAGTCACTGAAACATGCTTTGGTGGGCTTTGGGAAACTGGAAAGAGTCTGAAAACCCAGAGAATATCAAACCTTATTTGACATTCTCTCTGACCTCAGAACGCCTTCTCTTAATCTAACATCTTGTCTTCTTTCCCCATTTTATTAGATGACAAACTGATCTGATTTTTTGACTTCTCATTACTTCCTATGACTCAGAAATAATTTAAACCAACCCTAGTGGACACAGAAGTATCTCTGATTCATCTGTAGCATAAATATGCGTAGCGGAAGAGGACATACCAAGCCATGCCTTAATTCAGCAACCCAGCCTTGTCTAAAGCCCTAATGGCCTTTTGATTGTAACAGTCATCCTCTGGACCCTCCTATCTCTATCCTCCCCATCCCTTCACCTTCAGGGTGACCACTTGCTCCACCGCATTGTGAACACCTAGGATAGCTCCAGCTTGAAAGCATTTCTACCAGTCAGCCATACAGAGAATAAGGAAAATAATTGTCCTAAGGAATCCCTTGGTTCCATGAGCCAGGTGTCTCTTTTCTTCCTCTTGACTTTCCTTATTGGTGTGCCACAGGGAAGGGAGAGCAGAAGACAAAGTACCAAATCAACTTGGTTTCAGAATGAAGATGAAGGAGGTGCCCCTCTGTCCTAATAATACTCCAGAAGAGCCAAGCATTGTAGAAGCCTCAAGGTTTTTGGCAATTTGTATACCTCTGTCAGGGTTTCTTTCATTCTCTGATTTTAATTTTCTGTCTGTCTTGAAGAGGAGAAAGCTAGAAAAGATTAAATATATCATAAGCATCCAGTACATTTTACATAAACAGGCTCATTCAACTCTCTCAACAATGGTTGCTATAATCCCTATTTAACAATAACAAAATGGTGGCTCAGGGAAGGTAAATTGTTTTCCCAAGACTTCACTCCTAGTAAGTCTGTGTAAATTCAAATTTTGTTCTCATTTTTCTGTCCATATCCCATTAGTTACTATATTCTTTTCATTTCTCATTCTCTTTTCAAGACTTTTTTTTTCCCCCCTGATAGGTCACTTTGTTCTTGTCACTGCTTTCAATATTTATGACAAGCAGTGTCCTTCCCAAATGTGTAAGGCAATGAAGAGCTTTTTCTTATGGGATTTCTCAGTAGAGAAGTCATGAATGGCATTTCTCACAGAGGCCACCTCCAAAGGATCCACACTTATGGTAATAACAGATGAAATGACCTGCTGGATGTTGCCAAAGTGGGCGGTACTTAAAAGTGTTCTCAGAAATATTATTCTAAATTTTAAAATGAACTCAAGGTCTTGCTTTATAACTTGAAGTCAATGCCAGTTAGCTATTTTATAAATATTCCTGGCCACAACTAAATTCCATTTTAAACTGTTAGTGTTCTCTAATGAGGAACTTTATAAAGTCCCAATAAAAGCCCACAATTCAGGAGTTAGAATAACGCAGTGAAATTAACCATGTAAATACTCAATGAAGCAAATGATTAAAAAAGAATGGATACAAAAAATAAAGATTAAAATGGATAAAATTACATTTTTTTTCTTTTTTGGTACTCCTTATATGTCATAATTAAATCATAGTAGTTCAAAAACATAAAACCAACTTCATCCCTCACCAGGTGTGGAAAGTAATGAGAAATGTTTTCTAGCTTTAGAGTGATGACACAGATTGTATTGTTTTCACTTACATTCCTCAATGCATTATAATTTAATATTAGCTTTCTTAATGATCACTAAATTTAGCTACTCTTTTGGGGTAGTTTTAAGCCTCTGCCTTGCTGATAACCACAGACATAGGCCTCTAGTCAGAACTGAAATACACTTGCAGTTGAGAGTCCTGCTATCTTCTACAATGAGGACAATATTTTGGTATATAAGAAATAATCATGCTTATGGCTTGAGATTTAAAATAATGCTTTCCAAATTCTCTTTAGTTTACTGATTTCCTTCACATGCAAGAACTCTTTTCTTATCAAGATAAGATGCTAGCATAGAGTTAGAATCATCCCTGTTTTACAAGAGAGGAAACTCCAAATCAAAGAAATTAAGTGTCTTTCTCAAGTTCCTGAACTATACTGAGATTCAAATCCAGACGTGTTGACTTTAAGCCCAGGTTCTTTTGTCTAGACTGCAATTCAAGTTTTGTTTTGTTTGTTTGTTTGTTTGTTTTTTATCTAGACTGCAATTCCCTCCTATGAGTGGAGATAAGCAAAACAAAATTAAACCAAGAACTAAGTAGGGTTGTATTTTCAAACACATCCTCTTTACATCATTAAGCAGCTACTAGGTGCCAGCATTGCTCCTGGCAGTCATCGCAGATGGGTGAGTTAAGACAGTGCACATGCCCTCAGGCTGTAGGTATGTCAGCAGCTATGGAAACCACAGTAAAATAAATGGCTGTCATGAGAGCAACAGGAACAAATCACCAGGAGAGCACAGTGAGGAAGTAAAAGCCTCACCATTAGGAATTCCATCTAGCTCAGAAAAACACCCTTTCTCACTTCAAGTGTGTTTCTTAAGCAAACATCTGCTTAACGCAGATTGAAACCATCATGACTTTGTTGTAGATGTTTGTTTGTATAAGTAAAACTGGAAACAATCCTGATCTCATGATCCCAAGCAGAGTACCTGCTTGGATCACCTTTGGAAACAAGTGCAATGAGCTTATCATGTTTTTATATTCTTTATTTCTCTCTCACATTCTTTGTTGACAGTGGGCCCATGGATCACTAGTAGCCTCACATGGATAGTATACTTGTTCCTGTATAACACTGAGTGTGAAGACAGAAGTTGTAGTATAAATTCAAAGGCTTTCAGTCTTACCACATTCATTTTTCCAAACACCATGCTGGTTCTAGGACACAAATCTCTTGGAATGTGTAGTGCTCCAGTCACATTGTTATTCTAACAGTTTCAGTCCTGATTTCCTAGTTACCTTTATGGAGGGGTTTCCAGACTCCTAGGTGGTAGCCAGGGGCACGAGTTCACTCCAGGAGCAAGCTCACACAGTCCCCCATTGACAAAGGCATTATCCTCTGTCCCTTTTATCACTGTCACCTAATAGAACAAATAGACAATGTCGTTGAACATTTAGTTCATTCATCCTGGTACTTTAGCAGTGTAAGAACAGGGCATGCTGCTAACCATTCTCATGGATCTCTTAAGAATGCAGGATGCAGATAAGCTATTTAGTTATGATCCAAGGTGTAGCTTGTACTTTCCCTTCTGCCTAAGCCTTCCAAAACCCCATCACAAACCCTCCTCTAAGGTGAAGTTCACCAGACCATCATTATTTCTAACCTGATTAGTTTTTTATTCGTTGGCTTGTGACTCTTCTCAGGTAATATTATTACTTTGAGCCAGACTCACTATAGTCAGAGCAACCAGGAGTGGTTTCTGTAGTGCTGAGTAATAGGCATACCCTGTGTTGTTCTTGGTTAAGTTCCATCTGGGTTCTGGTTTATTTCTCTCTCTCTCTCTTTCTCTCTCTCTTTTTTTTTTTTTTGATGGTCCATACTCTTTGCCCTTCTCACTAATTTGCTTATATTTTACTAATCAAATTCATTTCTTCTAAACTTACTCATACAGTATGTTCTACTTATATCAGTAACAGAATTTTTCCCAAAATACATAACCACATGATCATGTGTGTATATAGTTTTTTTTTAAATTTTTTTTCAACGTTTATTTATTTTTGGGACAGAAAGAGACAGAGCATGAACGGGTGAGGGGCAGAGAGAGAGGGAGACACAGAATCGGAAACAGGCTCCAGGCTCTGAGCCATCAGCCCAGAGCCTGATGCGGGGCTCGAACTCACGGACCGCGAGATCGTGACCTGGCTGAAGTCAGACGCTTAACCGACTGCGCCACCCAGGCGCCCCACTTTTTAATCACATATATGTATGTATGTGTGTATGTGATTTGCTACCAACTGTGTATTTCTAAATATCTCCCTGTGAAAGAGGTTCTTGTCTCCTGATTGTTAAACCTCATCACTTGTAATCTCAAATTCCATGAAGTGGCACTGGTGATTAATTCTCATGGTCAATAGGGCTAAGTCAGTGAATTACTGTTACTTGACTATATCAAGGTCTCTGGGTGAAGGGCTCTGAAATCAGTATTTCTCAAAAGTTGTGAGGTTGGTTTTAATGTAAAGGCAGGCTCTCAGTTTCAGCCTTTTGGAACGTCCTGTTGATTAGTGTCAACGCTAGACTCAAAAAATTTCCTATCTTCTTCATTTATTGTCAATATTTATTGGCAACAGTTTTCATTAAGCAACACAAATTAAATTCCCTGCCTAACGTAGGGTGACAATGGTAGTTCTTCCTGATTCATGATTGAGTGGATGGAAATACAAGTCAGTTGCTTACTGATTCTCTAAGTATAGATATAAAAATATACAAAGCTCCCGTTCCACCTTCTATTTTCTCTTGGTGAAATCCAGTTGTCATAAATGCAAATTAAGGCCCTAACATATGCTGTACAAACTCTTGGGGTAAAGTATTCAAAATGAGATGTAGACCCTACCTTGCCAAATTAAGTCATTAAGAAGTACTTTAAATGTGTTGAGTGACATGAAGCAGTCCAGGATACTCACTTCATCTAACAGGTGTACTAACCTGGCTTTGAATGTGGCAGGGTACATTCTTTATTCCTTATAAGTGAATTGTTCCAAAATATTTCTGGTTGAAAACTCTACTGAGACAGTTTATTGCTCCCTATATAGTATACTTGTTTTTGTTACCCATCTATTATTTTCACAGCTAAATTAAGTCTCCTGAGGTAAGCCCTAAAAATGAATTAGTCTAATGCACAAGCCAAAACAGCTGAAGACTATATGAGGTGAGAAGACATAGATGTTTAAGTAATTCTTCATGGAAATATATTTCTTGGGAATTTTCTCCATCAGTGGTTCTCACTCAGGTTATATCATGAGAATTTACAGTATATCATACCTCTCTCATAAGGTGACTAGCTTATTTTGGATCCATTTTTTCTCTCAGCAAAAGCCAATTAGAATGTTTCAAGGTTGATTTTGAGGTTGTCTTTGACATTTGGGACACACAGTCACAACATTTTGGGTCTGAGTTCATGTTCATGGCATAAGGAACAGAAGATTCTACCCTGTAATGTGTGCCTTTATACACTGATCTTCCCACTAAAGTTCACTGGGGCAGAGTTTTTAATATGGAAATTCTTTCCTTACCTGAAGAATCTTCAATATTTCTAGATTTTATGCTATCTGTGCAACAAATAAAAATATCTTCTTAACTCCAAATCCAGGCCTTCTCAGAAACTCTGAAGAAAGAGTGAGAATGCTGGTTTTGCACTCATTCAAAGTCATGTGTGGGCGGTGACATATCAAGCCAGCCCTTAGTGGCACAGAACTCTCTAGTGACACCAGGTAGGTTTCCCATCCTCCCGTCTTTTTGCAAATGGATGAAAAAAGAAATGAATGGAGAAAGCATTGAACTAACATGAGCATCGAAAACATTAGAGGGGGTCAAAGTGGCTGAAGTACATAAATGATGAGAGATATTTTACCTGCTTTGCTTTAGTGATGAAACTCCTGAAAGCAGACTGTACATGCATGAGTCTTGGGAACTTTTGTCCAGACACACTCTCATCTGTCTCACTGCTTCTGTAATTCAGAAGATCTCCCCAAGAGCAAATTAATCTAACGGACTCTGTCTTAGATATGGCTCTATCACCACATTATCTACTGCTAAATTCCCTTCCCAAGAGGTAAACGAACAAGGAGACCACACTAAAACACTATTCATTTGCACCTAAAGCCTATATATTATTTCCCAGGAGGCATCAAGTGGACTCCCTTTCAGGGTTCTATATCTGAATCTCTGACTGAGTCTTGTTGGGTTTCCCAAGGGAGTTTTCCTTTATTGTATGAAACTATGACTCCTTGAAGACTTAAGGCCTGCAGTGTGTGTGCATGTGTGTGGGGGGCGGGGAGGGAGAGTGGGGGGGGGTTGTTATTGGTTTACCACTAGGATAAAATTTTGAAAAACTAAACGATTATTAATGGTGGGAGCAGAGAGCTTTTTATTCCAGTTTTATTAAATTCTTTTTGGCATAGGATATTTTCCTAAAATTAAAATTTATAGGTATATTAAATATGTAAAATGATACCATCTGAGCTGGCTGAAGGGAAAGGTGAAACCTGGTTTCTTGGTCTTTCTCTTCAACCTATTCTCTTACCCTTCACTAGGTTATCCTTAAAGCTTCTCCTTGGACTTGTACCACTTTACAGAAAGGCATTTTAAATATCATAGATGTAGTGAGTGCCTAATTTCATGAAGGAGACAAGTGAGACTCAAAGCAGAAGAGTGCTTTGTCTAAGACCCTCTAACCAATTAGTCACAGATGATATTCTCTACACTGTGTTGCATGGCATGACATCTTTCAATTATCTGTGATTATTACCTCATGATACATATTCAGTGGCATCCTGGGGCAAGCAAGCTGAACATACTACCCAATCAGATAGGGCAGCTGTGAATGAGGAGAAAGTCTGTGGGAAGCTTATGGGATGGCTCCAGGTGTCCATCTTTCTATTTCACCTTTGCTACTGCTTTCCCTGTCTCAGGGGGCCCATTTCCCATTGGCTGTCCCTCAAAGTAAGCGGAAAGTGAGTGTGTTTAATTTAGACATTCCTCAAGTTCTTTGACTTGAAATCAGCACATCTTGTACCCTTACCTCTCCAGCTGTTCTCTGTGCTGAACAAACCAAGACTGCTGAAAATGTCAGAGCCATTTAGTGTCAGGGAATTTCCCCAATGGCTTCAACATTCTTAAAGTGACTAATTTAATTGGAGTTGTAAGGCATCAGATAATAATGATATCCTTTGGCTATGTTCTTAGTAGGTTGTACACCTGTAATGAAATCCATAAAGGAAAATTGAAGTATATTTGGGAAGCAAATCTATTGAATTTCATGTGCAGTAGGTAAAAACATGTAATGCTTTACCTTTGTTTTTACCTTCAGAGACTTAAGTCTGTATGGTAAGGATATTATATTAATAGTGTAAATTCCTATTGCATCCTAAATTCACACAGTATTTCTCTAAGTGGAAACCCAATTCATTAGACATCAGCCTTGTAAAACTGAGATATAATGTGGGCTGCTAATTGTATATACTATGATTAATTTTTTTTTTTGTCTCCTCTTATTCCTTTTGTATTCTGAGGTCCTTTCTGCTAGCCCTTGTTCCTCCTGCTGAAGGAATTTGCCATGGTATTTCTTTTTTGGGGGGGGGAGGGGGGGCGGGGGGAGGGTGGTGTACTAGGGGCCAGAAGGTGGTTAATTTATTATAATTTCTCTTTTTCTAGTATATGCACAGAAAGCCTGACAGCTAAGTGTTCATGCACACACACATGCACATATACACACACAGAGTCCCTTTCCAGTGATAGCCATGCTCCACAAAGGAAGCAGACAGGCTGGGAAATCAAACACTGCTCTCCTGCTCATAGATCCACTTCTGCAAACACAATATCTTGGGTACCTATGATGATAGCAATGTCCACCCGCCTGTTTACCTTAGACATCTTGTTTAAACCAGCCAGGTGGCCAAAACCAGACCGTGATCTTGCATCAATAAAGGGAGCTGCTGCCATCAGACACCAAGTACACCCCAAACTCTCCCTTAATATATCATGGTTTTTCTACACTTTTTGGTATTTCCTTGGACTACCTTTCTAAGAACATTTGTGTAGCAAATAACCTTGGAAGATAGAGGTATTATTCTCTCCCTCCAGGGCAGAAGACCATATGATAAAAGGATAAAAGTTGGACAGGTCTGCTTCCAGCCCCCTTCATAGACTGAGTGTTTTATAATCTAAGGGTTCCTCAGCTATGGCATAAATCTGTGTGCACAGCAACCCCCAGGCCCAGCTCCACATGATTCCTACCAACTCTCCCCGTGGCACTTGAAAGACAAGGGCAATTGATTTGACAAAGGCAAACCTCATGCTCTCTCCCGTGCTCTCAGTAACAGAGTCCTTTGTCTCTGATCCAGGAATCTCCTATCTTCTTTGAGTATCTATGAGACTAGCTAGCTAATTTGTAAGTTTCTGACTGGTAAATATCAGACTCTTTACAGTTCTTGACACCTGATTTCTTCCTTCTGGAACCTTGGTCTTAGATCTCAATTATCAACACCTGTTGCACCATCTCCACCCCAGCGTCCTTTCCCAGTTTTAAGGGTTCAGCCCATATTTCTAGTATCACTTCCTGCTGTATTAACCATGTAAGGGTTCCTCCTTGTGTCACAATGAAGCAGAACATTTTCTGTAGGTGCATTTCAATTTATATGCCAATTATAACTATTTGATAGTGACAGCCTGGAGCTTATGATAGATTCAGAAGTTATGTCTAAACTCAGGGTGAAAGGGTTATATGATCTACAGTGCTAGGAAGGAGAATTGGTCTAGATGTTTCAAATCCAAAACCTCTGCATTAAGACTATGGTGTCAGGCATACCCAGTACTAAATGATATGGAGAATTAATGACTAGAGCAGTACTTATACCTAACTTGAAATTAACTATTTTTGATGATGGTGAAGTCACTGTTTACCTAAATTGATAACTACTCAGGCTGTTTACAGAGGATAAATTTGCTGAGTTTTCTTCAATCCTTGTCTTGATTACTATATGGCCAGACAATTAGGATCTTTCTAACTAGTTTTAAAGGTAGAAAAGCCCAACTAGTTTATACTAGTTGTATAAAGCCACTGTTAATTTAACAGGTTTATAGAATGCACTGTTAATTTATTAAGTTTTTAAATGATGACATTTGTTCCTATTTTTCACCAAGAAAACTGGGAAATCTTAGTGATTTGTCTTTTTTTTTTTTTAAGATTTTATTTTTAAGTAATTTCTACACCCAACCTGGGGCTTGAACTTACAACCCTGAGATCAAGAGTCACACTCTCTGTGGACTGATCCAGCCAGGTGCCCCTTGGCCTTTTTTTTTTTTTTAAATGAAACTTTGCCAGTTACTTTTAACCTATTCTTTGCTTTGACTACTAGAAAGCTGAGGAACACATTTCTTTATTAACCAGCAATGGTTCTCAAACTTTGATACATATTGGAAACCAGAGAAATTTTAAGAATACTTGAGTTCCACTCTCACAGATACTTACTTAAATGGATCTGAGATTTTTTTTTTAAGATCACCAGATGATTGTAGTATGCAACAATAATTTAAAAGAAATTGTGAGATTTTTCCATTTAGCATTTTAGACTATCTAGAGTTTACTTTTGGGCTGCTATATAGTAAGTTTCTAACACTTATTTTCCCAAATAGCCAAATTTTCTAACATTATTTATGAAATCCTCCATTTTTCTAAAACTATTTTTGTTTTCCTTACTAATTTTTAAGTTATGTTCTTACAAATGTAAATTCCACATGTCTGATTCTATTTCTGGGTTCTCTCTGCTATTCCATTGATCTATTTGATTATTACTTAACCAATATCATTATTTTAATTGCTGTATATATGATGTTATGATATCTGACAGGACAACATTTTTTTTTAATGTGGAACATTTTTTTTAAATGTTCTTGGTCAAGTTATTTTCCTTTTCCAGAAAAAAAATTTAAAATAAGCTCATTAAGTTCCACAATCTAGTGTTCTGGGGCATTCAAACTAAGTCTCTGTGAGCAAGGAAGTGTAGAATTCTAATTGCCCAGACCTTAGTTCCATGCTCTATTCTTGAAGTTCCATTTAAGAGCACATAATTGAGATCCACAAAAGAAAGTTTTGGTAGATAGAGTATGCTGTCAGGACTGTATGGTAAGGAGAATTTGGAGTTCTGTTACCCCAAGAAAGCAAAAATATCTATGAAGCATCCAAAATCATCAAGTGCCCACTGCATTTCATTTTACTTTTTAAGGCATTGGGAATCAGCCCAGGATGTGATACTAAATGATAGTCCTCCAAGAAAGAAGCTATAGTTACAAATGAAGAATGCCATGCAGCCATCATTAAATTTACTTTTCAACATTTTATTACTATGGCAACCTTCAAGGTTGTGTTGTATCACAAAAATTTCCCTACCTTCAACTTTTTAGTTATTCAGAGCATCCCCTTAGTTTACATTAAGATAAAGAAATTAGAAAGATGGATGAGAGATAAAGGAGACCTTAATAGATGGGAGAATTTTATTAAGTATAACCAGGAAGGGAGTCTTTTAGAATTAAATTACATTTTCAAGGTCACAATTCCTATCAATCTGTCCTCTGCAATATCAGCTTCACATCACCCATACAGATGAGCACTAAGACCTTGCATTTTGAATGACTACTTTGTGATCTCTGATATGAGATTCTATTGAAGACACCATGGCTTTTTCTGTCTCAGGGCCTTTGTACATGCTCTTTTCAGTGCCTGAAAATTTCTCTGTCCTCTTCCTTCCTTTTTATTGAGCTAACTGCAACTCATACAACAAATATTTTCCTGGTATTTTTTTTTAGAAACACCTCAGTGACTTAGAGTGACATTCAAATTTCTCCATAGTTTGACTACCACTTATGTATGTATGTATGTATGTATGTATGTATGTATGTATGGTGTATCTCGTAATAAATCAACCTAATTGCCTAAATGTCCTTTTCCCTCCTATTATTTATATTGTGTTACCTGCCTAAATTAACTCTTTCCATAGAAATCCTTCCACTTGGGAATAGTAGTTTTGTTTTGGTTTTTTTTTTCCTGTTAACATGCACTTTGCTTGTATTTAGTCACATTCTGACTAGAATTACAGGGCTCTCTCTGAAAATATGTGTCATGTTTGCATCTGCCTATACTCAATGTTTCCTCCAAGCAAATTTTTGTTATTCCCGAGTAAACCCCAAACTTTATTCATTTACATGCCTTCCATAGAATTTTGAGCAAGTGGCAAGAGATACTTGATGGCAGTGTTTCTCAAACTTTAAAACTCATCAAAATCACTTGGAGAGCTTGTCACAACACAGCTTATTGGGTCTACCTCTAGAATTTCTGGTTCAGAAAACCTTGGAGGGAGGCAAAGAATTTGCATTTCCAGCAAGTTTGGGTGATGTTGACACTACTAACTCAGGAACCACACTTTAAACCACTATCCTGTAACAGTGTTTTCAAATGTTAATTTATATTAGAATTTCCTTCTGAAAGTTAAACAGCAACAACAAAAAAGACTGTACCTGTGCTCCATCCCATACAAATTATATTAAGATCTCTGAGGGGTGGGGCTTTTCTGATGACAATAAAAAATATCAACAACCACAACTCCTCGGGTAATTTTAATGTGCAGTTAGGGTTAAACACCACTGCTCTATACATGTAGTGGATAAAGAAATGGAGTTTTGAACATGAAAGATACTTGCTGGGAGGCCAGACCAAAACAAAGCAACTGCTATAACTTAGCAAGCAAGTGTGACTTAGAGAGGACATCACACACTTTGATGTATTTACAGTTAAGATGCAGATAGTAAATTTGGGATGGTATTTGAGGTGCTGCTGTTCTAACAAGCTTGTAGCTGATTACAGCCCAGGAAGCACACTTATTAGGGAAGAATTTAGGCCTTTATGAACAAACAGGGTCGGGGCAAACAAGGGATGAGAAAGACAGATGGACAGATGAGACTGGGAAAGTAAAACAAGACTGGAGGACCCACATCCTATGGGATGCTTTCAGAATTCCCAAGTGGGAAGGAAGGGAGTGTGCTGGGAGATTCCCCTGCATAGGAAACTATTTGAAAGCCATAGGTTGAGATTTCAAGTGAATTTTGGGAGAAAGCATTCAATTTTTCTGAAACTGTCCCAGACTAAGTATGTCATTTCTACCTCATTGAGTAGGCAGGTATGTGAGCAAAAAGGCAAATGCAGCTTCTAGTGACACGTCTTAAGAAAGCCCTAGAGAGAGAGATTGTTAAAGCCCATAGGCTTTCTCCATCTTCTTAGTTGTCTTAGTTGAGAAGGTAATTTCCATTGCAAACAATAGGATTTTGCTTTATTCCCAGTAGCTAGCATTAAATTAGTCCCATAGAATGTGTTTGGGGACCAAGTTGATGAGCAGAGATTGTCTAAGCAGCAGGTGCATTAGATTCATTTAATCATTGAAACCACACGCTCTGCACATATTTCAGCTTTCTGAGTTGCATTGACTTTTATTTGCAAAACACCTATCTGAAGGTGTGCTATAGTGGATGTCTAATTGATAGTGCCTGTCAGATTTTATGTTCTGTAAATGCCAAGCACGTTTTCCCTAATCCATTTTTTCACAGTAAGCATTTGAAAAAATGTAATTCCTTAGAGATTCTAAGCAAGACCCATTTTCTCACAGATGTTTAGGGTGAAGAGGATAATTCCCATCTCCAGATTCAGCCTAAATCTATTGTACTCAGAAATATGGTCAATATGTGAATAGAGTGAGGGAACCTCTTTATGTCACTGATCCAGAATCCATGCTGCTGCCTATGGGTGTCTTCCCTCTTTTATCTCATTAGAAAGAGAGGGAGAGGGAGAAGAAGAGAGAGCGCGCGCGCGCGCGCGCGCACGCGAGAGAGAGAGAGAGAGAGAGAGAGTGTGTGTGTGTGTGTGTGTGTGTGTGTGTGTGTGTGTGTATTCTCTACCAGTGATGGTTTGAATGGTGGTCTCCCAGAAGATATTTCCACATTTTGGAACTTGTGAATATGACCTTATTTGGAAAAAAAGGTCTTAGCAGATGTACTTTATTTAGGGATCTTGAGATGAGATTATCCTCGATTATGTGGTGCATCCTATATCCAATTCTAAGTGCCCTCATAAGAGAAGAGCTGAAGACACAGAGGAGAAGGTCAGGTGAAGAGATAGGCAGAGACTGGAGTGATAACTCATAAGGAAGGAATGCCTGGAACCACCAGAAGGTGGAAGAGGCAAGGACCAGAATCTCCCTAGAGCTTCTGGAGGAAGCTGTTCCTTTAGACACCTTGATTGAAGGCTTCCGCCCTCCAAAATTGTGACAGAATACATTTCTGTTGTTTTTAAGTCACCCATTTTGTGGTAATCTGTCACAGAAGGCCTAGCAAATGAATACACTTCCTAATAGCAGGGTGGTGAGCAGGAAAGGTGAAAAAAAGAAAAGTTCCCTGGCCCTTCTAAAAGGTCATTTTGTTTAAACTTTGTTTCCATGCATCTTTTGTGTCCTCCCAAGGGGCTTCTGCTGACAACAGGTTGTCAGCAGCCCTTCAATAAGACAGAGACTTTCTTTACCTCTATCCTAACTTTAAAGCCAAAGAAGCTTTAAAGCTTCTTGTAAAGGCCTGAAGCTAAGGGGATTCTCTGCGGTTGGGTCAGTGAGCAATTTTGTGCTTGTGTGTAGGGTTGTAGCCAAAGTCTTCAGACCTCCATGGACTAAATAAAATTCTAGAGATTTAAAAGAATATTCTCTGTGGGAATGCCTGTACACCAGCCTCCCTGTGTTACTTTTTCTCTCATAAAATAGGCAGCGAGAAAGATACTAAATGTCCTAGGGGAATCCACAGATTTCCAAGTCTATTTCCCATAGTCTGGTTGATGTTATTAGTGGTGATATAGTACGTCTTCTCACTGTTGTTCAGTTTCACTGTGGAATATCAGTATTCACCTCTCAAGTAATTTTAGGAAATTAATAAAAAACAAAAAATAAATAGTTCTGACATGGCCCATTTTTTCCCTGCCCTTACCACCCCAACTGCCATTCCAACAAAGACCCACCACTTCTCCACATACAAGTAAACTGCGTTTGATTTAAGATTCTAAATGTTCCTGCTCCTACTTGGGTCCTCAAGTAGGTAAGTAGCCTACGTAGATACAGACAAGCTACATGAGGCTAAATGACTCACCCAGTTATATAACATTTCACTCCCATTATTGTCTTGAATATTCAGTGCCAAGGCTTGGAAAGAAGGAGAATCTATCTGCCAATGAGAACGATTTGTAATCACTTAAAAATGGAGTACAAGGAAGGAAGGAAAGAGCAGACTTAAATTCTAATGGCCTGTGGAAGCCAGGGGCTTAAACCATAGAGAAGACGATTGAGAAATCTTGCAGTCCTCAAGTATTCTAGCAGAATGCAAAGCAGAGGATATAAGCTGACAACCTCTGAGCCAGGTCTGACCTGCACATGTGCCTCTGAAAATTTTTTCCGATTTTTAAAAATCAGGATTATTTTACCTAAGAAAATGAATTTTTCTCTTGAGAAGATTTGGGTGATATGGCAGCACTGCATTGCCAGGAACGGGTTATGGAGGCACTAAACCTACTTGGCCAATCACGCTGAAGTCAGGCATAGTTAAAGGGGGAGAAGCATATGGACTGGGGTGTTGTGTGAGACCTTGAATAGGTTTATTATTTTTATTTACTTTAAGAAAATTTTGTTAATGTTTGTTTATTTTTGAAACAGACAAAAACAGAGCATGAGTGGGGGAGGGTCAGAGAAAGAGGGAGTCGCAGAATCCGAAGCAGGGTCCAGGCTCTTGAGCTGTCAGCATAGAGCCTGATGCGGGGCTCAAACCCACGAATCATGGGATAATGACCTGAGCTGAAGCCGGACGCTTAACCAACTGAGACTCCCAGGCACCCCAAGACTTGAATAAGTTTATAAGTTAAAACATCGTAAAATAAGGTGTAAGATATGAGCCCTATATTTTAAGAAATAGATGTGTAATTCAAAAATAATGTCAATTGTGGTCCATTTTTTCCCAACTTCCTCACAATCTGACCTGACTCTCTAGTCACTAACTTTGTGTTGTATCTTAGATATATGATTAATATTCTTGAACCCCTAATGCCTCATACACAAAATACGTACCTCATAGGGTTTTTATAAATACTGAATAAGAAAGACAATGTATTTTAAGTGCATACCATGACTGGGACATAATCAACACTTACATAGGAGCTATTATTGTGATTGTTATTAACAAAGTGATATTACTTGTCATTAATGACTTTGGATAAGAAGGGTTCAAACAAAGAACAAGATGTTGAATGGCTGAGGCAACCAGTATGGTTGGAAATAATAGGAAAGTTAGTTACTGCTATATTGTGCTAGCCCTTGAAAAAAAAATGCATGGTGTTTAAAGAAATTGCTTGATAAAGTTCTGTATGGCTTCAGTAAAAAATTATGTTCCATTTTCACAGCATGAAAGAAGCAGTTAAAGCAAGAAAAGTGTGTTTAGAAGTTTGAAGAGTACAAGTGTCTGGTGGGTTGAGAAATGAGATTAACCCTTCACTGACTAGTGCTCCATTTTCCATCAGAATAAATTATTTAAGAAAAAAGCATTGTTGGGGTACCTGGGTGGTCCAGTTGGTGGAACATCCATCTTCAGCTCAGGTCAAGATCTCACAGTTTGTGACTTCGAGCCCTACATTGTCTCTATGCTGACAGCTCAGAACTTGGAGGCTGCTTCAGATTCTGTCTCCCTCTCTCTCTGTGCCTCCTCTGCTTTTGTTCTCTCTCTCAAATATAAATATTTAATTTTTTTTAAAGAAAGAGAAAAGTGTTATGATGGCTCATGAAAGCAAAAACAGTGATAGTGTCCTCTTGTTTGTTTTCTATTTGTCTTTCTCCCCCAGATCCATTTGAGTATCAAAAGTAACTTCCTAGTCAATCTGCTTTTTGGTAAGATTGTTCTTAAAGTGTGCAGTTGACATAATTAAGTGTGGTTTTGAGGTTACCTTGTATAGCCCAAGGTGAGACCTCCATAGGATCTAATTTTTTTTTTCCATTTAAAAGCTGTTTTACAGACAGAAGCTATAGATCAGGACTCATTACAAAGGCATCTCATTATTTTTAATGAACAATTCCATTATTTCTGACTCTGCTGAAAGAGGGACATAATTCTGTTAAGGAGAGAAGCTTGTTAAAATTTGGTGGTCAGAAACAAAACTTGGGACTTCCAATTAAATTCTGAGGTCCTGATTATTAAGTTTAAAGACATAATATTATATGTTTATGTGGGCTTCATAAAGGTGCATTGATATAGGGAGTATATTTTGTTTGAAGGAATAATTAGATATGTTGTGATTCAGTGTTAGTGAAGTCTTTGAAGTTCTTCTCAAAATGAGTAATTTTGGGCAAACATTCTCAGTATTTGAATTCATTGAACTAGTCAAAAATTTTAATTGTGAAAACTTTGGCCAAGTTATCTGATAACTATAAAATTTGATTTGGGTTCTTAGAAATACTCATTTTCTTCCTGACCTTTGGGATGTGTCCATTGTTAAAACTTAGGTAATAAGTTTGTCCAAAAATTTTTGGAACAAGATCAATAAAAGGAAAGAAAGAAAAGGACTCATTTTTAGAGCAGGGGAAAGAGTGATTTACAGAAGAAAAGAAGATAAAAGAGAGCAGGGAAAGGAAAAATAAAGTTCACATAAATTGCTTATCACTGATATCATTAAAGTGAACCATCTTGTAGTAAAAACCTGCAATCTGTATGTTCCCATAACCTATAAAAGGAGAAAGGAAACCAAATATAATGGAAAACCTGTTATGTGGTGTTGTGCATGGTGATAAGGATATGTAGCAAGTAAGGCAACATTTCTGTTTAAAATTATGGAATGTGTTTGTGTGGGGGTGTGTGTACTGCAGGAGACTTATGTAGAAGAATAGTGGGAAGGAGTAGATGAGAAAGTAGACAATTATATTAGAGAAGAAGAACATACAAGCTATCTCAGGAAAGCTTAATTATATTTGTACTTTAAGAATAGAATGACACCCTCCAAAAATAAATGGATTAAAGACTTAAAAACAAAGTCTTTCAGTCTAAGTGGTCAAACCAAGTTAAGAAAAAAAACAAAAAGCAAAAAAAAAAAAAAAAAAAAAAGAAACCAAAAACCAAACCAAACAAAAACAAACAAACAAAAAACAAAAAAGATAAAAACGAGTATATAAGCATCATTTTTGCCTCAAACTCTTGGTGGAAAAGCTTGGGAACCAGGACTGTGCATATGGGAAGATTGTAAACTGGACCTTTCAGGGATCTGATGAGCCAGTGGAGTTGGTACCAGATGGCCCTGCCAGCCTCCAAACCTGGAAGCTTAATGTGTAGGTTCAATTTCCTAGTAATTCTTCATAGGCCCTAACACCTTAAATTTTGTAAGAAAATTTGTACTCTACTCAATTCCATTTCTATTTCCATGCTCTTTCTTTTCTTTCTGTCTCTGCGGTCATTAACTGGCATTAAACAAATTTTTTTTAAGGATTTTTGTCAGCTTTTAACTTAACTTTGGCCAGAAATAGGCATTTTCCTCCAATTATGTTTTAAATGGAAACTTTTCAGTGCACCTATTTCTAACTAGTCATAATTGAATTTGATAACTTACAATATTACCATGTTAGTCATTAGTTGCTATTATTGGAGTTTTAAACACTTGTTCAAATAAATCAGCCTGTCAGATCTATATACAAGTTATTTTCAATTTTTAAAACTTTTCTCTGTAAGTTAATGTCATAAACTAAAAATAATTGTGGTCTTTATACATAGTTTAAGGATAACTCATCGTGAGAAGGCAAGGTGTAATTATTATTCAACGTATTTATTTTTGCCAAATAACACGTTACTAAATTTGATAAAATTCTTTGTGCATGATATGTGCGACCAACTCATTAAGAAATGCCTTCATCAGATGTATTAGCATGTGAAAAATGGGTTCAGCTTCTTTGTGTTTTATGAAATTCAAGCACAATTTTATTCATGTGTAATTAGTTTGGGCTTAAAAGCTTATACATTTATAACTACTCTGTAAATATTATTTAAACCTGTGTTATGTGCAAAACATTATACTAGTTGCTATAAAGCTTATCAAGATGGATCAGGTTTCAACTTCTCCCCTTGAAGAAGTTGGAGTCTATCATATTAATATGATAATCACATAAATGATGGCAAATTGCTCACAAAAAGTGAAATAAGCAGGCTTTTATCACAGGTATAAAGACATGACTTGAGCATCACTCTCCAGATGTGTATCCCATAGTTTGTGTCACATATGCCCTGTGTTCATACCTACTCTTGGGTGAAATTATTAAATCTTCTAGAAAATGAGCAAACACTGATTTGTGTCAGACATGTTCGGATGCTTTCGCCCAGGGAATGTGTATAGCTGGAGGGTCTCAGTGTCCCTCTTATATAAATAGATATAAGAAGAGACAATGGATAGTTTATAGTGCTTTAGCAAGTAAAAAGTTAAAACACAAAATTCAAAAATGAATGTTCCAATGAATTGTAATAAGGGTGATGGACAGACCTACTCACCTGGAACTATTGACTGATCTCTGTACTGGATGTACATGGCCTGACATGTTAGGGATGGTGCCCCATTGCTGAGTTATTCTTCTGTTTTTTGTTTTTTTTAAGATTATTTATTTACTTATTTTTTGAGAGAGAGAGACAGACAGAGAGAGAGGAGGGGAAAGGATCCCAAGCGGGCCCCACATTGTCAGTGCAGAGCCTGGTGCTGGACTCAAGCTCACAAATCACGAGATCATGTCCTAGCTGAAATCAAGGGTCAGACGCTCAACCAACTGAGCCACCCAGGAGTCCCATCATTTCTGAGTTTAAAAAAATGCCCATATCAACCTGAAAATAGCATTTGGTATCAAATCCAGATACTCTATTTTTATTTTTTATGAGTTGGCCAAACATTTATGGTTGGTTCAGAAAACAGTCATCCAAGAGTCCATTCATTGTTTCATGTAGGAGTGCTTCCTTTATTAAAAGTGAAAATAATGTATTTGGGAGTTGTAGTGTATTAATATGTGTCCCCCCAAAAGATATGTGTAAGTGCTAATCCTCAGTACAGTAACTGCCACTTTATTTGAAAACAGGAATTTTTCAGATGCATTTAAGCAAAAATGAGGCTACACTGGATTAGGGTAGGCCCTCTAGGGAACTGATAACAGGAGTGAAGAAAAGGGGAAGGGCATGAGTAGGCTATGTCATCTTTCCTGCCTGACCACTATCTTCAGTAAATGGACATTTATGTTAAGAGATTTCATATCGAATGTACTTAATATTAACACCTACATGTGTCATCTGGAGAAAATTATGACACTGTTTTTTGTGTTTTGATTTTTTTAGAATAATTAGGCTTTGTCATTGACCTCTAGTTAGATCTTCTAAAAAGGGAGATTCGTGTGAATATTGTGTCTTACTAAAAAGCATTGACCCTATAGGTGACCCACTGTCACCTGATTTGTGTTTGAGACAAGGTCCCTGAACTTGGTTTTGAGACAAGGTACTCTGGCTAGATCTTGGACATGAAATCTTAGAAACATTTACTTAGTTTCTAGTATGACTTAACCAAATGCTTCTTAGAAAGGTCAAAAGACTTGGAGACAGTAGACCTTAATTTAATTCTTGACTTTGTTACTTATTGGAAAGTTACCTTGTACTTGCTAAGGAAACTCTCCAGACCTCATCAGTTACATGAGAGTTTTTTAGGAGATCCCTTTCAGCTTTCTTGAGTCAATGACTTAGTAGATGAACAATTTCCTTAAAATCACTTGTAAAAAATCTGAGTTATGCAACTAGAACTTACAGTTTACTCACTTATAAGCACAGGCTTTCAAATAATTTTAATTAGCTCTTGTTAAGTTATAAAGCTTATTTTATTTGTATTTCTTATAAATGAACTGCAACTCTTATTATTAGATGATTTTGCTAAGAATAAAGGGAAAGGCAGTAATTTGAATTTCAAATTTCTAGTCCATCAAATATGAAATGAATATTTAAAGATGAACAATAAAATTAGACCACATTTTTGAAAAATATTTCTGCTTGCTAAAGCCAGAATTATACAGCCACGACCTTTAAAATAAAATAGAGTTTCAGATAAATGCAGTACTTGTAGATTATACTTTCTGGAGAATTCTGCCCAAAGTGATATATGCCCATTCATCTTTTCTTTCAAAGAAAAAAAATATTTAAGTCAGATGAGTGTTCTAGAATTCTAAAATAATATAAATGGCTTCCACTCTTCCATGTTAATATGGATTCCCCCCCCCCAAAAAAAGAAAGTTTATAATCTTTGATGTCTAGTCATGCTTGACTTGGCATTTAAAACTTCTCCAGTAGATTTGTGTCAGAATATGATTAACTACTGGGGACTCTAGAAAGAACGTGGGGCTGCTTGGTTTTGCTTTCTTTTTAGGTCTGCTGCTATACTGGGTGCTATATTGGTGGCAGTCTCAGGTAAATGGAGGCAGAAACAAGGTAAAAGGAGTTTCCTGTAGCAAATTTGATTTTGCTTGAGAAATCGTAATATGTGTACATAATATACATGACAATTACTCCACAAATTGAGGCATATGTGTTATTGTCATGAAAGCATCAATGAAAAAGAAACTAAATTTTGTAATATAATAGTATGGGGGGATATTATTACATAATTTGTATGGTAAAATGGAAAAGAAGCAGTGTCTCTGGAAGGATTCAGACAATAAAGTCAACACATTGCATTTCTCTATCTTTAGTCTTCTTCTCACATCTTACCTTACCCATATTCATTAGCTAAATAACTCAGGGCCCCCAGTTTCTTCTATGTATATATTTTATTTTTCTGCCCAAATGTAGTATAAATCAATTGTTGACTGATACATTAAAAATATGAGAGAGATGCAGGGCATTTATAACTCACTAGGGACTCCTTGGCATTTGGTTGCTCAATAGTGTTATGGTACTTTATGAAAATGTGGGCAGTAGTAAGATTTTTGCCATGTGTGGTCCAGCAACACCATGAAAACATCTCTTCCTCAATGAAATAATGACAAAGTAATGAAGATTCCCGCTGCATAATGAGCCCAGAGGTTAACAAAGGAGCTTAATCATTAAGAGCTTGGGCTCTCCAGAGTCACACTACCTGGATTTACCCAGCCCTGCTACTTAACTAGCTATGTGACCTTGAACAGTTTACTTAATCTCCTTGCAGATTGCATGCCATAAAAAGTAGAATGGGAATGATAAGAGGACCTTCCCCTGAGGAATGAGTTAATACATGTAAAGCCCTTAGAACAGTATCCTTAACATTATAAGCACTTGATGAATCATAGTTGTTATTATTAGTGAGAGTTTAAAGATAGGTGAGAGAGGCAATTTGGGGGAAGGAACATTAGTCTGTATCATCTGCTAATATCCAGGGAGCAATTATATAAAATTCTACTGTTGAATCTGCAGTTTGAATATTTTAAACTTAGGGTACCAAGTTTGAGATTCTCGTGGTTGGCCAACCCAGAGTATGTTAAACTATATTTTGATTACATTTTTTGCACCTGTAGCTAGCTCTTTCAGAGCTGATCTGTGGAGCTCAGGCAGTCCATGGAAGTGAAATTCTAAACTCCTTTTCTTCTCTCTCACTAAAGAAGTATATGGATAAATGTAGAGGTAGTAGAAGGGTCATAACAACTTTGAGAGACTCGAAGGTACAACTGATTAGGGAATGGTCATCTTACTGGCAGCATTTGTAGTCCCAGCCACAATCAGGGGGATGAAGAGGAACAGTATCATAAGGTGGACAAAGGATGCTATGGATGCTATAGAGGCGGTCTAGACCCCTGTGACATAGCATAGGCTTCCCATAATTTCATAAGCACCATATTTCATGACATAGTAGTCAGGAGAAAATATATGCTTCATGGAGTGTTTGAATGTTGCTGTATGCCTTACCCTTTTGGACCTAGTCTAATGAGTGGACTCCACTAACTATAGAAACCAACACAAAGTTAAGAAGGTGGTTGTCCTGGTTGAGATAGGACAAGTGTGTTTCTCATGAGCCCCTGCCTAACAGCCTGACCAAGAGCAGCCTCTCTACGTCTCTGTCCTTCCCTCTCCTCACTCACACTTTATCTCAGCCCAAAGAGATATGAGCTTATGAGTTTCATGTACCCTTTTATCCTCCTCATCATCATTTTGATTGTGATGCTGCCCACAACTGCCACAAGAGATAAAACACAAGATTCTTCCCCAGATGCAAAGTCCTGTCTCTGTTGCCATTTTCTTGCTTTCTGAGCAAAGGTAGAAGTGACTCGTGGCTTCTTCACATCTGTCAAAGAAAGAAAGACAGATGTCTTTTAGAATGACAAGATTAACTTGTTTAAGACAGACCTTACAGAAAATTTCTCCTGTTTCCTGATTAGGGGAATTTGTTTGGCATCTGTATAGATATTAGAGGCCCTGGCATTTTGGTCTGCAACAATTACTAGAAATATAAGCCTTGTGATCCCAAGAAAATGTGCTTGTTCCAATGGGCTTGTACGGACTACGCATTGGAGAAGTGATGGGGCCCAGCTGCCCCTGCATACATCAATCATTGCATTGTATTTATTCAGCAATGTAATTTTAAACCTGGGGGCATTCATGGGGTCTACGGGAGTTATTTTTGCTTTAGCAACCCAATTAGACTAGTAACCTCATGGTTCTGGCCACCAGAGACTCTACCTATCATTAAGCTTGAACATAATTGGAGATCATAATATACAGCTGATCAGGTCAGAACCAGTATTATATTTAAACTAAGACTAAAAAATTTTAGGCCTGTATGATACTGAGTTTTGGTTTAAATATAATACTAATTGGTGGGACTTATCTTTTATCTTCAGGATTTAGAATGCAACTCATCACCAAGAACTTCATCGGTATGATATTTATCATAATTGTATTTCTGTCTCCAATGCATCACCTAATAGTAGACATATATTAGGCATTTAGCTTCTTTTTTTCTTTTTTTTTAAACTTTATTTACTTATTTTGAGAGACAGCATAAGCAGAAGACAGACAGAGAGAAAAGGAGAAAGAGAGAACCCCAAGCAGGTTCGCCACCATCAGTGCAGAGCCCAAGGCAGGGCTCAAATCACAAACTGCAAGATCATGACCTGACCTAAAACCAAGAGTTGGACGCTTAACCAATTGATCCACTCATGTGCCCCTAGCTTTTTTTTTAACAAGTGGATGAATGAATACATGACTATAAAATTAATATTCCATTTAAATAAACATTCCAGTGAGCATATTAAAAGTGTAAAAAGCAGGAAAAGCCACATACATAGTGATTTTCTATTATATTTTATTTCTAAAGTTGACATAATTTGGCTTCTATGAAAAAGAATACCTAGGAAGAAAATGGGTCGTCATCTCCTTTTAGCAGAGGTGGGAAACTCTTTATTCATTTATTTATTTTTGAGTATGAAAACATGAATATTTAGACCTCCAAATAGGAGCCATATGATGGGTGTTCATCAAAGACCCAGAGGCTTCCAGTTTTGACTATAAGAGGAGGGTTTAGAATCTGGTCTCTCCACTGCCCTCAGATATGTTAGAATTAAATGAGAATACTTTTTTTAAGGTTTATTTATTTTTGAGAGAGAGAGAACATGAGTGGGAGAAGTGCAGAGAGAGAGGGAGACACAGAATCTGAAGCAGGCTCCAGACTTTGAGCTGTTAGCATCGAGCCTGACATGGGGCTCGAAGTCATGAACGGTGAGATCATGACCTAAGCCGAAGTCAGACACTCAACCTACTGAGCCACCCAGGTGCCCCATAAATAAATGAGCATAATTTTAACTTTTAAAGTCACATGTACAGCTGTGGAAGGGAGACAGAACCAGAGAACCAGACTTGGAAGCACCTTACAGTTTCTATGTATGAGTCTCCTTATCCACCCACCCCCATGAAAACTGAGGCCAGGGAGGAATAGTTATACAACATATCTTTGCAACAGAATATGAACTGGGGCCATGATGGAAAAGAGGTGTATGATATAGTAAATAAAAAGTAAAGTACTAAATTTTATATATGATTCCATTGTAACTACCAAAAATTACAACATATAAAAGATGACTAGTGATTTTTTTTTTTTTTTTTGCATTTTTCAAGCATTCTCCTATGCAGGCGTTAGGAAACTTTTTTTTTAAATGTTTGTTTATTTTTGAGAGAGAGAGAGACAGTGTGAGTAGGGGAGGGGCAGAGAGAGAAGGAGACACACGGGAGTTATTTTTGAAGTAGGCTTCAGGCTCTGAGCCGTCAGCACAGAGCCCAGTGTGGGGCTTGAACTCGTGAATCATGAGATCATGACCTGAGCTGAAATCAGACGCTTAACCACTGAGCCACCCAGGTGCTCCAGGAAACATTTTTTTAAAGGGCCAGATAGTGATTTGTTTTAGCTTCACAGGCCAGGAAGTCTTTGCAGCATGAAAGTAGCCATAGACATTGTGTAAGTGCATGATCATTAGTGTGTTCAGGGACCTTGCAAAATAAGGGATGGCCAGATTTAGTTCAGTGGCCACAGTTTGACCACCCCCGTTTTCTTCTCTCAACAAATGTTCATTTCTCAAACAAATGTTACATATTAGGTGTTGTGTTTATATACTGGGAACAAAGGTGAATAAAATCCGGTCCTACTGTCCAACTATATCCCAGTCCAAATAATAGTAATTGCCTTATTTTTAAATTAAAGCCATTTATGAATTAATTTCCTCTTTATCTTGTTGACATCTTTCTAGTGGGTGTAACCTGAAAAGTAGACTCCTTCCTTCAACATGCTTTGAGAATCTAGGGAAGGAAGAAATGCAAATGAGTAAGGAAACTTTGAGCCTATATGAATAATAATTTTTCACTGAATATAAATTACCCTCAAAATATGTGGATACTACTGTTTAGCTCTGCAAAGGAAGAACAGAATTCCGTGTTCATGTTGAATTTTGCCTTCAAAGACAATGGAGTCAGTGAACTACAGAATCCTTGCGATCCTTATGGAATATTCATGCTTGGCAAATCCCACTCTGTGTACTATTATTGCTCAAAGCGTGCTCAAGGGATATTGAGTAAATGCTGCTAGAGAGGAGATAAGACTTCAGAAAAGAAGAGTGCAAATAGAAACGTACATTTTTACAAAGGACTAAATTGTGTGAGTGCTAATAAGAATGCAATCTAAGTTTAATCAGGAGCGCCTTGTAGAAGTGGGGTAAGTACAAATCTGAAACATTCTGATGGCTTTGCCAGAGGATGTTCTACATGCTAAAACTTGGGCAAAAATTCTTATCAAATAATGTTGTGAGTTTTAAAAATATTCAGTAACTATACACTGATAATTGTGCCCTATAATCAGTAATTTGAGGTTTGAGAGAAAGACACATTACCTCTTGCCCAATGGGAGGTGGTGCAATGGGAATTTAGTAATCTAACATAGAAATGTTGGCCATGAGCTTGCCTTTCCCCACATGGAAATTTCATTAGCTCTCCAGTTTGGATGAGTCTAGATAGCAGAGGGAAAAACCACCTCAAAATCCTTTCCATCCTACATGAAATGCCTGAAAACGGAACAGTATATTGTAGACACACTTATACTCAGAGACACAGCTGGTTCTCAAAAGACAAGTTCAATAAGGAAAGAGAAGTGAAAATAATATAAAAATGGGGAGGGGGACAAAATGTAAGAGACTCCTAAATGTGGAGAACAAACAAAGCGCTGCTGGAAGGCTTGTGGGAGGGGGAGTGGGCTAAATGGGTAAGGAGCATTAAGGAATCTACTCCTGAAATCATTATTGCACTATATGCCAACTTGGATGTAAATTAAAAAAATAAATTAAAAAAAAAAAAAAGGCAAGTTCAATTTAAAGTTCTTTCAACGTGATGAAGAGTAGGGTAAGCCTGCAGGTCCCATGGTGTTTTAAAGCTATGCACAGTTTTTTTCCTGCTTAAGGATTTATGTTGTTTACCATCTTGTATCCTTCTAACATTGATAAGTTTATCTTTGGCAAAAGATGCTACCCATTCACTGCTCACCAGTCACTCTGTTGTGTTACTTCCAAGGAGCACATAGAGAGAATGCACATCTGGGCTTCATCACATGTTCCCAGGCCTCTCACCTTAGAATTGCTGCCAAGCCTCTTGTTTTCCTTAACTCTAAAGGTGAATAAAAGTAGTACCTACTTTACAGGGTTGCTAGAGTAAAAGCAGGTAAAGCCTTTGAGGTACCTGAAAGTATCTTTTCATAAAAAACTAGAAACTATTAATAAGAATACCAACAAAAATATATTTATGGTCAGCAAAAGTTCAAGCAGCAATTCAGCCCTTGTGCTTATTCTGAAATTAATTTCCAAACTTTTCCTGAATTATCAGCTGACTACTAAGACATTGTATATAATTAACAATCCTGGAGCCAGAAACTTGAATATCTTTCTTCTTTTTTTTAATTTATTTTGTCATTTAGCATAGTCGATCACTAGCGATTTTTAGTGTAGAGGTAGAATTCTTCACATAATATGTGGCCATATCATTCATCAACCAAATAGGGCATTTGTAAAAGCAAAAAGGATATTAAAATAATTAAATGCCACAATTATCACAATATTGATTGATTGATTAATACAATGGATTTATTGATTTTGTAGACCTGTATAACTCGAAATGTATTTTCAGAAATTGAATTCTTTCAAAATATAATAGCAGCATATACATTTTATTAAATCAAAATTAATCTTCCTTTGTATTTATTATCTGGATAGTAAAACTATAGCATATGCAGCTTAATTATTCTTGGTACACATTTTCATACTTTAATCAATTGTTATTTGTATCTGTTTCAAACCTCATTGCTTGTATATTTCTGAAGAATGTATATTCACTTGCAATATGGTCTTATTTAAATTATTTTTCATAAAAATATGAAGTCTTCAAACATGTAATCTTCAAAATTGCATTTTATGGTTAATAACTTTGAAATTATTGAGATCCTCATTTGACGCTCTTTGTAGACCATAATATTTTTATTTGAGAGCATACTTTTTTATATACGCTAAACTCACTCCTAATTATGAGTCAGTTTCTTAAAATAAATCTCTCTCTCTTTATACATGAATATGTGTGTGCGTGTGTGTATGCAGATACACACACATATATATTCATATATACTTTTGGTACTTTTGTTTATGTCTCTCTAGAAAATCCTAGTACAAAAAATAAACTGTGTAAAGTTCTACTTCAATTTCATGAATTGAAAGGAAAAAAATGGAACTACTATTGAAATTAACTTTCTGTTTGATGAGTCTAGCAACACTGATGTAAAACTAGATTCATTTAACTGTTTCCAAAGTTCTTTTATTCAAGCCAATAAATTAGCAGCTATCACTTTGTATTTTATTCTTGTACATGAAAACTTGGAAGTAAAAGTGAGCAAGATGAATTTAGAAGACGAATAATTTGATCTAAATTAAAAGTCACTTTGCATAGAATGGTATATAAATATGTCTTTTGTTGCTGCATGTATTAAATCTTTTTTTTCCAGTATAGTTATCTTAAATTAACTATAGTATTTGAAGGTCATTGAGGTGTTTTTAAATAGACTTGAGTTCCCCAGTTTTAGTATGATCAGTGATATTGTTACAATTATTATGGGGAATAGTCACTAATGACATATATTTTGTGCAAGTTACATTATCAACTTTCTTGAGAAGCAGAAATCTCATCATTAAACTGTAATTTTTCATTTATTTCATTATTTCATGTCATTTTTCCTTTATTTCTCCTAAAGTGGATTATTGTGAAATAAAGAAATAAAATGATTATTTTATGCCACAAAATGAGGAAACAACAGTTGTGGCACCACACATCAGAATACTGTATCTCTTGCTAAGGCAGGGCTTCTTCTGTTTCCCACTCAAATTTCACATATACATTTCCAATATTTCCTACATTTTCCATTGGTCTTGCTGACTAATACCTTGGTCGCTTGAACTTTTTAGGACTGTGGGACTGGCTATGGCCCTGGTGGAAGCAAATGGTGCCCCAAGTGGGTCCTCAGGGGGTAGTATCAAATTCTTCTGCTTCTTCTCCAGGAGATTTGAAGCATTTCTGAGTGTGTCTCATTTTATCAGAAGGAGCCCGCCACGCTCTGCCTTAAAGAGTTAAATTAAAGTTGTGGTGCATTTAGAAGGATTGGGAAAGAAGTAAGGTATGGATCTTGTTTATCTTTAAATTTAACCACCAGTTAAAGCAAGAACTCTGTTCCGTGAACCTAAGTGTCCCATGTGCTAAGAGAGATCACAGAAACTCACAGTACAAAGTGGAGAACTCCCAGACCTACACTAGGTCATTTGAATTCAACTATTTAAAATAAAATGGCATTGTTTAAGAACGAAAATTCTGGAACAGATGCCAAATCAGAAAGGCATCAAGGCAACACTTGTAAATTGGACTTGTCCCAGAGAAACTAGGACACATGGTTAGCCTAAGTATGAGTCACCACCTGACCTTCTGACTGCCACTTACAAATAATTTATCTGGTATATATATGTAAAATATTTGTCATTTCACTATTTTCAAATTTAATTATCTCAACTTTCATTTCCATAATAATTATGTTCTTCCTATATGTTCTTAAAATATCTTTCATGCTTTTGTAATTGTTGGCTATCATAAGAATAACAATGTGAGTCAAATACTTCAAAATTAAACCCAAACTCAGCAAAATGTGATGTTTGCTCATGAGTCTCACCACTAGTTATTGGTATGGGCAGAGCTAATGTATTTTGTTATGGAGACAGCTTTTTTAATAGGTGTGACAGTAAATGACAGGTTCACAGAAGAGAAACTTAGTGTTTTAATACTATTGAGTAGATTATACAAATAACTCAACCCATGTGAAATTACATATAATGAAGATTGAAAGAATATGACCCATCGCAGAAATGCTCAGTTACGTACTGTGCCCCAAACTGAGAACCATAGCCTTTAACAACAGGGAGAATATTTGTTGACCTTTCATTTCTCTATTGGAGGACCATTCTACACCTCTCTGATAGGAGAAATCTTGTTTCCAGTTTCAAAAGTCATGCCTTTCATTACCTACTGTCTCTCCCATGTTTTGACCTCAACGTGTAGTTACATGTAATGAATTGTCATCATGTTCTCTCATATGTACCTGTTTATGTTTCTGTATTCTGTAAGTCTCTGTCTAGGACAGGGCCAAGTCTTATTCTTTGTATTTTAACAACCACTTAGTGTGATTTAAAATAGAGTAAATAGCTCAAGATGTGCTTGTTGAAAAAAAAGTCAAGATTGCATTCACTTTCTGGTCATAATTGTCCTACTGACCATCGTTAATGATTACCATTTTTAAAATTCTAATTAATGTATAAGTCAAAAATTTTGTAGATTTCAGTGTGACAGTTGAACTCCAAATAACTCTAGCTTGAGACAAAAACAGTACCAAAAACGATTCTAATTACTGTGATGGCTTTAAATAAAGGTATATGCAAGCAGAATTTGTGTAATTTTTAAAAACCAGTAATACAAGTATGTTTAAGACCACCAGTTGTTCAGCCTATAGTAATTGGTGTACATATCTATCTGTGGCAGCATGCTGCTCTAAAAGGATCTTTGGTATTGTGGCTGGGAAGATGGTCTTATATCAATAAATGAGTTATATCTTTCTGCAGAAACTTTGTCTCTTTCACATTACAGAGTATCAGACTCAGTGTTGAATTGCTGACACTATAATAATGAAAAGAGTTTTCAGGTGAAAGGTTTTATAAACTACTTTATTTTTTCAACATACTTACCTATACAAGAAAACAATTCAGTTCAAGTAGTTAAAATGACATATTTAAAATTACTTAGTAATTTGTCATTTAGGCTGCCTTTAAGCCATCAACATTTTTGCTAAGTGAAACAGGCTTTCTCACACACAAAAAAATGAACTGTTGTTTCTTTTTTTTTTTTAATTGTGAAGAACATAGTGTGTTTCAGGAAGAAACCATGTTTAAAACATCTCTCTTTGTCAATGTCATGAGGCTTATCCTTTTTTTTTTTTTTTAACGTTTATTTATTTTGGAGACAGAGAGAGACAGAGAATGAACGGGGGACGGGCAGAGAGAGAGGGAGACAGAATCGGAAGCAGGCTCCAGGCTCCGAGCCATCAGCCCAGAGCCCAACGCGGGGCTCGAACTCACGGACCACGAGATCGTGACCTGGCTGAAGTCGGACGCTTAACCGACTGCGCCACTCAGGCGCCCCGTCATGAGGCTTATCCTAATCAGAGCCCCCATTTGATGTCTGCAAAATTTAGAGTATCTTTAAACACAGAATCTACACATGCTAACATACAGAATATGTTGTGTTTCTATTTCAAGGGAAAATCGTGTTTACCCTATTACCTATCATCATAATACCTGTCTGAATTGTTGTTGTAAGTCATTCATCATCTTAGAAGTAAATAATTTTCTGGGTGTGTTGAAGGAAAAATACATCAATATAGAGAATCATGATGGTGTGATTACAGTAATTATCCCATGTAACACGGGTAGTTACTACTATTTAGTTCTCTTCTAATTCATTATAGAGCTAGTAAAAGTCACATTAGGGAGGATATACAAGGTGAAATAACATTAAGGAATTTTTACTCACTGGAAATGAAATGAATAAAAGGCTTTGAAGTAGATTTGATTTACAATATTTTTCTGGCTAAACTCTAGGGTAAATTTTAATTACCTATATTATAGTTTTGAGAGGGATCAAAATAACTTTCAACTGGAAACATTATAAATAGTCATTGAAAAGATGAAAAAGTCAGGAAGACAACAGACTTGAAAATATTCTATTTTTCTAAAATTTATCATTTGTGTTGTTGATTATCGGTTTCTTTTTCTAGATCCTGGATTATGCAGAGACAGAAATCACATTATTTCTCTTTTTTCCCTAATGCCAAACAAAGTGGTATATGGAATATAGTGGTATATGGAAAGTGATATGTGGAGTGCTGGGTCTCCCTCGTGCTAGCGTGTGAGAGCTGATTGTTAGGCTTTAAAGAACTGTTCAGGCTGTTAAGTGTTGCATTGGTAGTTTGACATTAGGCGTGGTGGGAGTTATTTCTAATACAGAATTAGGTAGGGAAAGAGTTTTTCCCCAGAGAGCATGTGACTAAACATTTACTGGCATACCATCAGAAAGTTTTCAATAAATGGTGAGTGAACAAAGAATGAGTGAATGATTAAAACAAAACAACATAGTGATAATCTGCAATAATACAAAGAAATGCAAACCATTCATGACATAAACACATCATTAAATAAGATAAAATATTGTCATTTGGTGTCACACAAGCTTCTCTTTCTAATGTGAGCTCTTGCACTGACTTGTTGTGTATTCTTATGCAAGAAATTTACACTCTTTGTAATATAAGCCTCTTTTACCATGTGAGGATACAATGAGACATCTACACCCTGCAGGAGGGTCCCCCACTGATGGCATCCCAATCTTGGACTTCCACCCCCAAGAACTGTTGTGAACTAAAAGCTGACTTTAAAGTGGGAAATGATGAAAATGAACACAAGTTTTCTTTAAAAACAATCAGTTTAGGGGTTTATGCAGAGGATGAATTGTACATTGTGGAAGCAGGGGCAATGAATTGTGAAGGCAGTCCAATTGTACTTCACTGACAACTTTGAAAATGTTGGTACAGTCACTGGTTTGTCTTGGGGCTCTGAAACACCACCACCTGTGGTCTTATGGCTAAGTATGGTTTGGGGTCTATGCATATTAGCGAACAGGACTCAGTAGCTGTAGAGGAAGATGCTGAGTCATGTGAACCCCCTAAGTACATCTGGAAAATGACCTGCTTCTGGAAGTGGTAGCAAGTTTCCACAGAAAAAAGCAAAACTTGGAGTTGATAATATTGATGAAGATATTGAAGATGATGATTTTGATAAGGAGGAAGTGAAGCAAAAACTTCAGCAAACAAATGTATATGCGATACTATATGTAATACTCAAGCCAAAAAATGCACAAAAATCAAACCAGAATGAAAAAGATGCAAAACCATTAACACTAAGATCAAAAGGTGAAGAATCCTCAAAAAACAGCAAAAACATTCCCAAGACACCAAAAGAACTTAGTTCTGTAGAAGACAGTAAAACAAACATGTAAGCAAATATAGTAAAAGGTGGCTGTCTTCCTAACCTGGAAGCCAAGTTCATCAACTGTGTGGAGAGTTGCTTCTGGATGACTGACCAGTGAGGCTATTCAAGGTCGCTGGCAGTGAAGGACGTCTCTCAAAGGAAATATTTTATTTAGTTTGTTAAAATTTCCCATCTTATTATGTAGCAGTTGATACACTAATGCAAAGTGTCAACTTTCCATACCATGTCTGATAATTATTATCCAGGTCCCATTGCCAAAAATGTGTTGTCCAAAATGTCTGTTTAGTTTTTCAAAATGGAGCTTTACCTTTGCTTGGTTATAAATATGTGTGGAATGTTATGATAGCAGTGGTGGTCAGATAAATGGAAATGGGGAGACAAAAATATACATGTGAAATAGACTCAGTATATTAATAAAATACAAAATAAATTATATGAAGCTTAAGTAACTTTCTCAATGGTGTATGTGTGTATGTGTGTGCATACACATGTATGTATGCATGTGTGTGTGTGTGTGTGTGTGTGTGTGTGTGTGTATGAGAGAGAGAGAGAGAGAGAGAGAGAGAGAGAGAGAGAGAGAGAGAGAGATAAAGAGAAATGCGGGTAATAATGTTCACCATATAGGAATATAATGGAGATTGACTAAAATTTATGAGATCAAATCATAGGGAATGGATTTTGTTATACATCAAAAACAGGTCAATTATTTCACATGGCTTGACTTTTATAGTAGGTATGCAATAAATATTGGAAGGGAGACAGAAGTAAAGAGAAATAAAAGAGGTTAGGAAGAAAGAAAAAAAGAATATAGAAGCTATCATAATTTTACTCATTTTTTTCCTCTGTGTACGTACACATTTTCTCTTGCCCAATCATCCATTTCACTACTATTGTCAGTGACTTACACAGCAAAAACTAGTTTGACTTAAGACATTGAAGCCCCTACAGATGCCATCTGAACCATGCAATATATGTTTAAATGTGTAATGTCTATTAGTACATTGTAATCTTTTGATAAAAGTATTCCATTTAGACTGTGTTTTGGGGACAAAGTTAAGAAACACCTTTTAATCTATTTCTGTTGCTAGCTCATTTTAAAATCAATATATGTCCTTAAAAAAATCCTAACCATATTGAAGTTTAAAATAGCTGTATATCAAGGAGAACACATGTAAATATTAATTAGGACATAAATCAGATCATGCTGTGCATACTGTTCTGCAGAATGTATTTCAGACTAACAAATATGCCATGGGTATCTTTCCATTGAATGCAGAGAGATCTATTTCGTCTCTTATTTTTATATAATATTCCATAGTATGGATGAGTCAAAGAAGACTAAATCAGTCTTCTCTCACTTTTGGCTTTCACAAACAATGCATCAATGGACATTTGTAAGTGCATGTATATATGTGTGTATATATATGTTTTTGTATATTTATGTATGTACATACACTATTACATATGTAGGCACACACATATTGTTTTCATACATGGATAATTATATATGATAAAGTCTTAGAGTTTGAAGTGCTTTAAATTTGGCTAAATATGACTAAATTATTCTCCAGAGAGGTTAGGCTAATTTATATTTTCTGCAAAATAAAAATGATCTTTTCTCTGTATATCAAAAAAATGGTTTACAAATCATCTCTGGAATATCTTCAAGTTTGATATATGAAAAAACCTTTAAATTTGCATTACTTGATAATTAATGAAGGTGATTATCTCCACATATATTTATTACTTCTCAATTTTTTCCCTACATCTTTTTTTTTAATTTTTTTTTTCAATGTTTATTTATTTTTGGGACAGAGAGAGACAGAGCATGAACGGGGGAGGGGCAGAGAGAGAGGGAGACACAGAATCGGAAACAGGCTCCAGGCTCTGAGCCATCAGGCCAGAGCCCAACGCGGGGCTCAAACTCACGGACCGCGAGATCGAGACCTGGCTGAAGTCGGACGCTTAACCGACTGCGCCACCCAGGCGCCCCAATTTCCCTACATCTTATGTTCATACTTTTTGCTCATCTTTCTATTGGGTTGTAAGGCATCTTTTTTAAAATATATCATTATGTCAGTTTGTTCCATATAAGGTTTACATTTTTGTTTTCCCTTAACATTTTCTGTGGTGCTTTTTACTGTGCCATTTAAAAATTTTATGTGGTGAAATCCGTCAATATTTTGTTTTAAGATTTATATCACACACACCTTTCCTCACATTTTCCAATATTTTATACATATTTTTATATTTAAATCATAGATCGTATGGAATTTATTTTGGTGAAGTGAGAGAGCACTGGCTTATTATGTAATGGCTGGAAGTTATCCCAATAGCACTTTTTGAATAATCCATCTTTCGCTTATCCATTTGAAATACTTGTTTTCCTGTATTCTGATTATCATTCTGTCCTGGGTATATTTAAACTTCCAAAAAAATTTTCCAGTGGTTATTCTAGTCTTGCATCTACAAGATCTTGTTGTAATTTTGGTTGTTTTGTTATATGTTTTAATATCATTTAGGATAAGTTATTTTTCATTATTCTGTGTGTACGTGTGTGTGTGCTCTTGATTTCTGCTTGGGTCATGATCTCACAGTTCATGAGTTAGAGCCCCACATGAGGGAGAGCAGAACCTTTCAATGCAGAGCCTGCTTGGGATTCTCTGTCTCCCTCTCTGCCTCTCCCCAACTCAAGCTCTCTCTGTCTCTCCCAGAATAAATAAACATTAAAAAATATTTTGACACATTGCAATTTAAACACAGAGAGACACACAGATGTATACTCATTGAAATTTTAGCTTACACTAAATTTACTAATTGGTTTATAGAAAACTGACATGATACAAAATGGAATCTGCATTTCACCATTTTTTTAAACTTTTCTTCTTGCTTCCACAGTCTTGTAACTTTATTCATATAAGTCTTGTATATTTTTAGTAAAGGCATTTTCTTTTCTTTTTTTTTTCTGGTTGTTGAATATTTATTGATTTAAGCAGAGTTAAACTTATGGGTTGTTCTTTTTTTTTTTTTCAATATATGAAGTTTATTGTCAAATTGGTTTCCATACAACACCCAGTGCTCATCCCAAAAGGTGCCCTCCTCAATACCCATCACCCACCCTCCCCTCCCTGCCACCCCCCATCAACCCTCAGTTTATTCTCAGTTTTTAAGAGTCTCTTATGCTTTGGCTCTCTTCCACTCTAGCCTCTTTTTTTTTTCCTTCCCCTCCCCCATGGGTTTCTGTTAAGTTTCTCAGGATCCACATAAGAGTGAAACCATATGGTATCTGTCTTTCTCTGTATGGCTTATTTCACTTAGCATAACACTCTCCAGTTCCATCCACGTTGCTACAAAGGGCCGTATTTCATTCTTTCTCATTGCCACGTAGTACTCCATTGTGTATATAAACCACAATTTCTTTATCCATTCATCAGTTGATGGACATTTAGGCTCTTTCCATAGTTTGGCTATTGTTGAGAGTGCTGCTATAAACATTGGGGTACAAGTGCCCCTATGCATCAGTACTCCTCTATCCCTTGGGTAAATTCCTAGCAGTGCTATTGCTGGGTCATAGGGTAGATCTATTTTTAATTTTCTGAGGAACCTCCACACTGTTTTCCAGAGTGGCTGCACCAGTTTTCATTCCCACCAACAGTACAAGAGGGTTCCCATTTCTCCACATCCTCTCCAGAATCTATAGTCTCCTGATTTGTTCATTTTAGCCACTCTGACTGGCGTGAGGTGGTATCTGAGTGTGGTTTTGATTTGTATTTCCCTGATGGGGAGCGACGTTGAGCATCTTTTCATGTGCCTGTTGGCCATCCAGATGTCTTCTTTAGAGAAGTGTCTATTCATATTTTCTGCCCATTTGTTCACTGGGTTATTTGCTTTTTGGGTGTGGAGTTTGGTGAGCTCTTTATAGATTTTGGATACTAGCCCTTTGTCCGATATGTCATTTGCAAATATCTTTTCCCATTCTGTTGGTTGCCTTTTAGTTTTGTTGGTTGTTTCCTTTGCTGTGCAGAAGCTTTTTATCTTCATAAGGTCCCACTAATTCATTTTTGCTTTTAATTCCCTTGCCTTTGGGGATGTGTCAAATAAGAAATTGCTACGGCTGAGGTCAGAGAGGTCTTTTCCTGCTTTCTCTCTAGGGTTTTGATGGTTTCCTGTCTCACATTCAGGTCCTTTATCCATTTTGAGTTTATTTTTGTGAGTGGTGTGAGAAAGTGGTCTAGTTTCAACCTTCTGCATGTTGCTGTCCAGTTCTCCCAGCACCATTTGTTAAAGAGACTGTCTTTTTTCCATTGGATATTCTTTCCTCCTTTGTCGAAGATTAATTGGCCATACATTTGTGGGTCTAGTTCTGGGGTTTCTATTCTATTCCATTGGTCTATGTGTCTGTTTTTGTGCCAATACCATGCTGTCTTGATGATGACAGCTTTGTAGTAGAGGCTAAAGTCTGGGATTGTGATGCCTCCTGCTTTGGTCTTCTTCTTCAAAATTCCTTTGGCTATTCGGGGCCTTTTGTGGTTCCATATGAATTTTAGGATTGCTTGTTCTAGTTTCGAGAAGAATGCTGGTGCAATTTTGATTGGGATTGCATTGAATGTGTAGATAGCTTTGGCTAGTATTGACATTTTGACAATATTTATTCTTCCACTCCATGAGCACGGAATGTTTTTCCATTTCTTTATATCTTCTTCAATTTCCTTCATAAGCTTTCTATAGTTTTCAGCATACAGATTTTTACATCTTTGGTTAGATTTATTCCTAGGTATTTTATGCTTCTTGGTGCAATTGTGAATGGGATCAGTTTCTTTATTTGTCTTTCTGTTGCTTCATTATTTGTGTATAAGAATGCAATTGATTTCTGTACATTGATTTTATATCCTGCAACTTTGCTAAATTCATGTATCAGTTCTAGCAGACTTTTGGTGGAGTCTATTGGATTTTCCATGTATAATATCATGTCATCTGCAAAAAGTGAAAGCTCAACTTCATCTTTGCCAATTTTGATGCCTTTGATTTCCTTTTGTTGTCTGATTGCTGATGCTAGAACTTCCAACAGTATGTTAAACAACAGCGGTGAGAGTGGGCATCCCTGTCGTGTTCCTGATCTCAGGGAAAAAGCTCTCAGTTTTTCCCCGTTGAGGATGATGTTAGCTGCGGGTTTTTCACAAATGGCTTTTATGATCTTTAAGTATGTACCTTCTATCCCGACTTTCTCAAGGGTTTTTATTAAGAGAGGGTGCTGGATTTTGCCAAAGGCCTTTTATGCATCCATTGACAGGATCATATGGTTCTTATCTTTTCTTTTATTAATGTGATGTATCACATTGATTGATTTGCGAATGTTGAACCAGCCTTGCATCCCAGGAATGAATCCCACTTGATCATGGTGAATAATTCTTTTTATATGCTGTTGAATTCAATTTGCTAGTATCTTATTGAGAATGTTTGCATCCATATTCATCAGGGATATTGGCCTGTAATTCTCTTTTTTTACTGGGTCTCTGTCTGGTTTAGGAATCAAAGTAATACTGGCTTCATAGAATGAGTCTGGAAGTTTTCTTTCCCTTTCTATTTTTTGGAATAGCTTGAGAAGGATAGGTATTATCTCTGCTTTAAACATCTGGTAGAACTCCCCTGGGAAGCCATCTGGTCCTGGACTCTCATTTGTTGGGAGATTTCTGATGACTGATTCAATTTCTTCACTGGTTATGGGTCTGTTCAAGCTTTCTATTTCCTCCTGATTGAGTTTTGGAAGAGTGTGGGTGTTCAGGAATTTGTCCATTTCTTCCAGGTTGTCCAGTTTGTAGGCATATAATTTTTCATAGTATTCCCTGATAATTGTTTGTATCTCTGAGGGATTGGTTATAATAATTCCATTTTCATTCATGATTTTATCTATTTGGCTCATCTCCCTTTTCTTTTTGAGAAGCCTGGCTAGAGGTTTATCAATTTTATTTTTTCAAAAAACCAACTCTTGATTTCGTTGATCTGCTCTACAGTTTTTTTAGATTCTATATTGTTTATTTCTGCTCTGATCTTTATTATTTCTCTTCTTCTGCTGGGTTTAGGCTATCTTTGCTGTTCTGCTTCTATTTCCTTTAGGTGTGCTGTTAGATTTTGTATTTGGGATTTGTCTTGTTTCTTGAGATAGGCCTGGATTGCAATGTATTTTCCTCTCAGGACTGCCTTCGCTGCATCCCAAAGCGTTTGGATTGTTGTATTTTCATTTTCGTTTGTTTCCATATATTTTTTAATTTCTTCTCTAATTGCCTGGTTGGCCCATTCATTCCTTAGTAGGGTGTTCTTTAACTTCCATGCTTTTGGAGGTTTTCCAGACTTTTTCCTGTGGTTGATTTCAAGCTTCATAGCATTGTGGTCTGAAAGTATGCATGGTATGATTTCAATTCTTGTATACTTATGAAGGGCTGTTTTGTGACCCAGTATGTGATCTATCTTGGAGAATGTTCCATGTGCACTCGAGAAGAAAGTATATTCTGTTGCTTTGGGATGCAGAGTTCTAAATAGATCCTTCAAGTCCATCTGATCCAATGTATCATTCAGGGCCCTTCTTTCTTTATTGACTGTATGTCTAGATGATCTATCCATTTCTGTAAGTGGAGTGTTAAAGTCCCCTGCAATTACCACATTCTTATCAATAAGGTTGCTTATGTTTGTGAGTAATTGTTTTATATATTTAGGGGCTCCTGTATTCGGCGCATAGACATTTATAATTTTTAGCTCTTCCTGATGGATACACCCTGTAATTATTATATAATGCCCTTCTTCATCTCTTGTTACAGCCTTTAATTTAAAATCTAGTTTGTCTGGGGGCGCCTGGGTGGCGCAGTCGGTTAAGCGTCCGACTTCAGCCAGGTCACGATCTCGCGGTCCGTGAGTTCGAGCCCCGCGTCGGGCTCTGGGCTGATGGCTCAGAGCCTGGAGCCTGTTTCCGATTCTGTGTCTCCCTCTCTCTCTGCCCCTCCCCCGTTCATGCTCTGTCTCTCTCTGTCCCAAAAATAAATAAAAAAACGTTGAAAAAAAAAATAAAGTCTAGTTTGTCTGATATAAGTATGGCTACTCCATCTTTCTTTTGACTTCCAGTGGCATGATAAATAGTTCTCCATCCACTCACTCTCAATCTGTAGGTGTCCTCAGGTCTAGAATGAGTCTCTTGTAGACAGCAAATAGATGGGCCTTGTTTTTTTATCCATTCTGATACCCTATGTCTTTTGGTTGGCACATTTAGTCCATTTACATTCAGTGTTATTATAGAAAGATACGGGTTTAGAGTCATTGTGATGTCTGTAGGTTTCTTGCTTGTGGCGATGTCTCTGGTACTTTGTCTCACAGGATCCCCCTTAGGATCTCTTGTAGGGCTGGTTTAGTGGTGACGAATTCCTTCAGTTTTTGTTTGTTTGGGAAGACCTTTATCTCTCCTTCTATTCTAAATGACAGACTTGCTGGATAAAGGATTCTCGGCTGCATATTTTTTCTGTTCATCACATTGAAGATCTCCTGCCATTCCTTTCTGGCCTGCCAAGTTTCAGTAGAGAGATCTGTCACGAGTCTTATAGGCCTCCCTTTATATGTTAGAGCACGTTTATCTCTAGCTGCTTTCAGAATTTTCTCTTTATCCTTGTATTTTGCCAGTTTCACTATGATATGTTGTGCAGAAGATCGATTCAAGTTACGTCTGAAGGGAGTTCTCTGTGCCTCTTGGATTTCAATGCCTTTTTCCTTCCCCAGATCCGGGAAGTTCTCAGCTATGATTTCTTCAAGTACACCTTCAGTACCTTTCCCTCTCTCTTCCTCCTCTGGAATACCAATTATGCATATATTATTTCTCTTTAGTGTATCACTTAGTTCTCTAATTTTCCCCTCATACTCCTGGATTTTTTTATCTCTCTTTTTCTCAGCTTCTTCTTTTTCCATAATTTTATCTTCTAGTTCACCTATTCTCTCTTCTGCCTCTTCAATCTGAGCCACAGTTGTCTCCATTTTATTTTGCAACTCATTGATAGCATTTTTTAGCTCCTCCTGGCTGTTCCTTAGTCCCTTGATCTCTGTAGCAAGAGATTCTCTGCTGTCCTTTATACTGTTTTCAAGCCCAGCGATTAATTTTATGACTATTATTCTAATTTCCCTTTTGTTATATTGTTTAAATCATTTTTGATCAGTTCGTTAGCTATTGTTATTTCCTGGACGTTTTTCTGAGGGGAATTCTTCCATTTCGTCATTTTGGATAGTCCCTGGAGTGGTGCAGGACTGCGGGGCACTTCCCCTGTGCTGTCTTGAATAACTTGCGTTGGTGGGTGGGGCTGCAGTCAGACCTGATGTCTGCCCCCAGCCCACGCTGGGGCCACAGTCAGACTGGTGTGTGTCTTCTCTTCCCCTCTCCTAGGAGCGGGATTCACTGTGGGGTGGCATGGCCCGTCTGGGCTACTTGCACACTGCCAGGCTTGTGTTGCTGGGGATCTGGCGTATTAGCTGGGGTGGATCCGCAAGGTGTACAGGGGTGGGAGGGGCAGGCTCAGCTCACTTTTCCTTTGGAGATCCACTTAGGGAAGGGCCCTGTGGCACCAGGAGGGAGTCAGACCCGCCTGAGGGATGGATCCGCAGAAACACAGCATTGGGTGTTTGTGTGGTGCAAGCAAGTTCCCTGGCAGGAACCGTTTCCCTTTGGGGTTTTGGCTGGGGGATGGGCGAGGGAGATGGCGCTGGTGAGCACCTTTGTTCCACGCCAAGCTGAGCTCTGTCCTCCGGGGCTCAACAACTCTCCCTCCCGTTGTCCGAGCAGAGCTGTTAGCTTATAACCTTCCAGATGTCAAGTCCCGCTTGCTGTTGGAACACACTCCATCCGGCCCCTCTGCTTTTGCAAGCCAGACTTGGGGGCTCTGCTTGGCCGGCGGGCCGCCCCTCTGCCCTGGCTCCCTCCCGCCAGTCCGTGGAGTGTGCACCGCCTCACCGCCCTTCCTCCCCTCTTCCTTGGGCCTCTCATCTGCGCTTGGCTCTGGAGACTCCATTCTGCTAATCTTCTGGTGGTTTTCTGGGTTATTTAGGCAGGTGTAGGTGGAATCTAAGTGATCAGCAGGACGCGCGGTGATCTCTGTGTCCTCCTATGCCACCATCTTCCCAGGATCCAGTAAAGGCATTTTCAAGATTTTTTTTTTACTGTTGATATTATGAATGGGATATTTTTAAAATTTCATTTCTAAACTGCTATTATTTATGTACCACAAAGATAGGGTATTTTGTATATTAAACATTTTTTTTAACATCTATTTATTTTTGAGAGAGAGAGCACACACACAGAGAAGGGGCAGAGAGAGAGGGAGACACAGAATCTGAAGCAGGCTCCAGGCTCCAAGCTGTCAGCACAGAGTCCAAGGTGGGACTCGAACTCACAAGCCATGAGATCATAACCTGAGCCAAAGTTGCACATTAAACCAACTGAGCCACCCAGGTGCCGCACAAATAACAGTATCTTAAACCTGACTTTGATGGCAAGGCTTTTAGGATTTCACCAGTAAACAGGATATGTATCAGCTGGTAAGATGTGTTTATATGTGTTTATCAAGGTACATAATCCATTAGCTCCTAGTTTCTTATATTATTTTTAAAAATTTATTAGGCATTTATTACAATTTTCCATATACTTTTCCCTTTACTGTTTTTAGGGAGTAGTAATCACATTTCTAATCAAATTTGGAATGTACCTCTGTTGGTTACATTTCATTGAAACTTTAATATGCTATTAAAACTGATTTGCTAATATTTTGCTTGGAATTTTGCATTTGGAGATGTTTATAATTTCCTTTCTTGGTCTTATCTTGTCAGTTTTCCTAATGGCACTGTTATGATTATGTAAGAAAGAATTGGAAATATTTCTCTCAGTATATGTCAGTAATTCCCAACCCTGGCTCTCCATTAGAATTTTTAAACTATAAACATTTAAAAATTACTAGGGCCTGGGCCCCATCCCAGGTCACTTGTATGGAGTTGGGTGTATTAGTGATTTCAGTATAATATAGTCTCAAATTTCTTCTCATTTTGCCTTGTGTTGGCCATGCATGCCACCATGACTCATTCTTTTTAACTGAGCAGAATAAGGGAGTCCGTGTGGATCTGAAGCCAAAACAAGCATGTTCCATCTTTCTCTGGAACAAAAGTAAAAGAGGTTACCCAAGGCACTAGCCATTTGGGACTTTCATAAGGTGTGTATTACCCTTCTGTAAATGTAATAGTTAGTGATACTAAAGTATTAGGACCTTGATGAAATAGCAGATTCTGCCAAGTATCTCATTTTGAAACTGTTGTTTTCCTCACCACCTCTTTGTGCATAGATCTCATTTTTTTGTGTTCCTTTACCAACTTCTCCCTTCCTTAGAGTGATGGTGATCTTCCATGCTTAGATTCTCCCCTCTTCATGATAACAAATTTGCTATCCTCCAGGACTCTCTTTTTTGCTGTCCTTACATTCTGTTTCCCTATTTACATTATAAATGTCCCTCTTCTGCTAGCTGTGACTATACGACTATACCATATTGTTCATCATGCCTCAGAATTCATCCCTCAAGTGCAACCTGCCCACCCAGCCACTGCTCCTCTGTTCCTAAGTTCCAGGCTCGCTATGGATGCCCCTGGTTTTTGGATAGGTTCAGAAAAACCAATCCCTTGGATAACTTTCACGACATTTTTCATTCTTGCAAAAGCACTTTCATCTGCTTAAGAGCTGACTTCACATTGTTTTGTAAATATCATAGCCAGATAAACTCACTGTTGTTTTATCCCTGTTACTCTCAGTCACACTGCAAGATACAAATCTCTAAGACCATCCACCCACTGGCGTGTTCACCTACCCACATGCTCTACCAAATTCACATCCTATTTTTCTCACTCTGAATTCATTTTTTTCCAAGTTTATTTATTTATTTTTTAAAATATCAAATGTATTGTCAAATTGGTTTCCATACGGCACCCAGTGCTTATCCCAACAGGTGCCCTCCTCAATGCCCATCACCCACTTTCCCCTCCCTTCCATCCCCCTTCAACAATCACTTTATTCTCAGTTTTTAAGAGTCTCTTATGGTTTGCCTCCTTCCTTCTCTGTAACTTTTTTCCCCCCTTCCCCTTCCCCATGGTCTTCTGTTAAGTTTCTCAGGATCCACATTAGACTCCCTCTGAATTTCAATACTGCTTGCCACTGAGAGATTCAGTGAAAACCAATGTTGTATTCTCAGCTGCTTCCCTGACCACGTGATTTCTCTCTGGCCTGACTCACTTTCTCTGTACTTTCTTACACTAAGATTTCTGATTTCCCAATGCTATATACCTTGTGTAAGGATTTGAATAAAACCCACTCCCCATTCCTACACATAACTCATTAATTTTCACCTCTATATAAGAAGTTTTGCTTATCTGGGGCTTTTATCATCTGGTAACTACCACTCTCCTACCTCTCCCCTCAATTCATTAAATATTTTAGCTTCTCAATTATTGCCTTTATTCATGCCAAGCCCTGCTACCACCCCATGTGATATCTCATCACAGAACCCACTCTTTCAGTTTGACCTCTTAAACAATGGCCTTCATCATTATTTCAGACTAATCACCCTCCTCAATGACAGCATGTTGAAATTTTCTTTCTCATGTAACAGATAATTCTATTATTTTACATTTGCACATTCTACTTAACTTCCTGTCCTTCCACCTCTCTACTGAATTCTATCTTTTTCTCAATTATTTGCCTTGTTTCTTCATATCAGATGCATAAGCAAGTCCTATTGGTGTTGTTTCCAAAACTTACCCTGCATCCAAACACCACTTGCCACTTTTACCACTATCATAGTCATTCTGGCTGCCATTTTATCACACCTGGACCTCTCAGTATTCTCTTATTTGGCTACCAGCTTGACTTTTGCTCCTCTGCTTTTCTTAGAGACTAAATCAGATCCTATCACCACCTTCTTATAACTCTCCATTGGCTTCCTGTTGCCAATAGGACATTATCTATACTCTTTGAAAGCCCTGTACAATTTGTTCCCTACTGAGCTCTTAGATCCTATTTCCTATCCCTCCCCTTTAATCACTATACTCTAGTTACAGGAATTTTTCTATCTCCTTTCTTTGAAGAGGCCAAGCTTAGTCCAGCCTCAGGATTTTGTACTATTTTTTTTTCCTTCTGCCTGAAACATTTCTCTTAGATCTTTGCTTGGCTGCCTCTTTTGCATTATTTAGATTTTTGCTCAAATGTGTTCTTCTCAGAGTTCTGTTAAAATACTCACTAACCACTCTTTCCAGCAAGTAGCTTTTATTTCCTACATAGTTTTAGTCCTATGAAAATATGGTTTTTTCTTGTTTACATATTTAGTTTACACATTTATCTCTGTGCCTCCCACTACATCATAAGGTCCATAAGAATAAGAATTTTTTCTGCCTTTTCTGTAAGTCACCTCAGCCTTAGAACAATGCCCAGAATATAGAACATTCCCATTAAATAACTGCTTTAAAAAAACAAAAACAAAAAAGCATGAGAGAGAAAAACTTCTTTCACCCCATCCTTTGCTCTTCCTCTTTACTGCACTCCCATATACTTTTCAGACTTTGGGGCTTTTTATTTTACTCCTGTCCCATATGGGGATCTCTGAAATATGACTATATTTGCACCCACGTGGCACATCCCCAAGATGAGTCCAAGATCTTGTTATCTCCTACCTGCACCTAGCCTGCAAAACCCTGCGGGGGAAAATCACATGGCTGCACACATACTGCTCTGTGTTCCTGCCACTGCATCGTCATCAGTGCCTTGCATCTCCATTTCCTTCTGTTCATTCTTTTTACTTGCTATGAGGGAGGATGTGTCCTCTCTTCTGTGTAAGGATAGTATCTTCACTCTTTTCAGGATCTTCTTTCCTGCACTTCCCTGACTATAGAGCCCTGCACTATTATGTTTCTCCTTTCTTGGAATCAGCTGCTCCCTCTCTACTTGCTACTCTTCATAAGCGTTTGAGCTTGCTTAAATCTCTGTCATCACTCATCCCTGCATTTTCAGGACTGAACTTCTGTCTCTTTCCTCTTTCTCTCCATGCTTCCCCATCTTGCAGACAGCTGGCCTCCCACAGGACAATGTTGATCATGTAGTTCCCCAATATAGAAAAACCTTTGATATGTCCCCATCTATTGTATGATCCAAAGGTCCAAAACCTTTGCCCGGGCCTCCACTTACTACACACATACATCCTTTTTTCCTTCCATTCTTTCTCCCTCTTTCCGTGCCTAACATTTTCCTTCCTTCCATCCATTTATTCAACAAAGGCTAGTTTAGTGCCTGTCACGAAGTTGATACTCAAATTTGTAGTTAATTTATTTAGCACTAATAGATACATTATCTTGGCAAAAAAAAAAAATCAAACACTACAATTAAGACTGATCACCTATTTGGTCACTACCTTTAAGCTATCCTATTAAGAGGTATTAATTATTATCAGTTAATATGAATCCTTTCAAATACCTATTCACTTACAGAAATTACATAGTATGACATGTTTTTATTTTCGTCTTATTTTTTAATTTTTGTAATGTTTGTTTGTTTGTTTTATTTGAGAGACAGACAGAGACCGAGGGCAAGCAGGGGAGAGGGAGAGGGAGAGGGAGACAAAGAATCTGAAGCAGTCTCCAGGCTCCGAGCTGTCAGCACAGAGCCCACAGAGCCCAATGCAGGGCTTGAACCCACGAACTGTGAGATCTTATGACCTGTGCTAAAGTCGGATGCTTAACCGACTGAGTCACCCAGGAGCCCTTATTTTTTAAAATTTTTACATGAATTGAATTATTATGCAAGAATTTTCAGTAGCTTGTTTTCTGCACTAAACAATAGGTCTTGGAGTGTTGGAATATGGGTACACATATAAATCTGATCATTTCAACAGCTACATAGTATTAACCACTGTAATATTTATTTAGTTCATTAGGTTATTCAGCTATTCATCCATTAGCAGGCATTGGGGTTATTTTTATCATTTAATAACTTATTTTGCTGTTTTTTTTCTTGACAAAGTGAATATTTTTTTATTTCTGGCTTCTGGATACATGTCTCATGGTTTTCTAGGGTAGATATGTAGAAGTGTAATTTCAGTGACACAGGAGGTACATAATTTAAAATTTGCAGACACTACCAAATTGTCTTCCATATTGCCTGTATTAATTTATGTTTTTACCATCACAATATGAGAATTGGCTATTTCTATAAATTCTTATTTGCCAAAAATGTTTTTAATAAACTTGTATATTTGACATTCTGATAGATAAAAACACACAAAAGAAAGATGTCTTTTGTAGAAGTTTTTCATGTTTGGGTTACTGGAAAAGTTGAATATCTTTGCATATTTCATTGGTAACTTTTATTTCATATTCTATAATAAGACCATTTATATTCTTTGCTTTTTGAAATTGAACAATTTTGTTTGTAAGAATTTTACTTTTTAAGATCTTGTATAGATAACTGAAAATATGTTCAACTGTCTCTCACTTAAATTTTAACCATATTTTTTTATCATGCACATTTCTTTACATTTTCTAGTATGGATTTGCTTCTGAATTTAAAATTTTTGTTTATTCTTAAAGGTATACATGTATTTTTTCTATAATTTCCTTTAATTCTCATTTAGAGAATGTTTGGTGTGTGTGCATGTGTATACATTTTAGAAAGTTTGATCATCAATTTATTTCTGGAAATTTTTTTATATTAAAAAATATACCAGTTATATTAAAATATAATTAACACATAACATTGTATGACTTTATACAGTGTGATGATTTGATACATATATACACTACAAAATTGATTACAATAAAGTCAGTGAATACATCCATCATCTTACATAATTACATTTTTTGTAGTGACAACAGTTTAAGATCTTCTCTCTTAATAACTTCTAACTATATAATACAGTAATGGTGAACTATAGTCATCATGCTGTACATTAGATCCCCAGAACTTACTCATCTTATAATTGGAGTTTCATCCCCTTTGACCAATATGTTCCCATTTGCTCTACCTGCTGGCCCCTGGCAACCACAATTTTATTTTCTGTTTTCTATGAGTTCAGCTTTTTGTCTTTGGCTATCTCACTTATCTTGCTTAACATAATACTCTCACAGTCCATCTCATGGTTGTTTTGAATGACTTGATTTCCTTTTTTTTAATAGCTGATTAATATTCCATTATATTTATCTCTTTACATCTCTTTATATATTTCATATTTTCTTTACTAACTCATCCATTGATGGACTTAGACTGTTTCCATGTCTTGGCTATTGTGAATAATACTGCAGTGAACATTAGGGTGCAGACATCTCTTTGAGATAGTGATTTCATATCCTTCAGATACACCTAGAATACATGCATAGATAGAGAATGGTATTTCTAGATCATATGGTGTTCTATTTTTTACTTTTTGAGGAATCTCCATATTGTTTTTCATAGCAACCATGAAATTACATTTTCATCAACATGCACAAGCGTTTTCTTTCTCTGCATCCTCACCAGCACTTGTTATTTCTTCTCTTTTTATAGAAGTCATTCTAGCAGGTTTGAGGTGTCTCATTGTGGTTTTGATCTACATTTCTCTGAGGATTAGTGATATTGAGCACCTTTTTATGAACATTTTGGCCGTATTTTTATTATCTTTGGAAAAATGTCTATTCAAGTCCTCTGCCCATTTTCAATGTGATTATTAATCTTTTTGCAATTGAGTTATATGAGTTCTTTATATAGTTTCAACATTAACCATTTACCTTATACACGGCTTGCAAATATTTTCTTTTACTTCACAGGCTGCTTTTCATTTTATTGATTCTTTCCTTTCTTGCATAGAAGCTTCTTAGTTTTATGTAGTTCCACTTGTTTAATTTTGCTTTTGTTAGCTGTGCTTTTGGTGCCATATCCAAACAATTATCAAGGAGATTTTCTCTATGTTTTCTTCTAGTCTTAAATTAAATATTTAATCTATTTCACGTTAATTTTTGAGGGTGGTGTGAGAAAAGAGTCCAATTTTGTTCTTTTGTATGGGGATATTCAGTTTCCCAACATCATTTATTGAAAATATCTTTTCCCCAATTGAGTGAGTATTATTGGTTCTCTTGTCAAATATTAGTTGACCACATGTGTATGGGTACACTTCTGGACTCTTGAATTCTGTTTCATTGGTCTATGTATCGTTTTCTGTGCCACTACTGTATGTACTGGTTGGATTGCTATAGTTTTGTAATATACTTTGAAATCAAGAATTGTGATGTTCCCAGCTTTGTTCTTCTTTCTCCAGATTGCTTTGACTGTTCAGGGTCTTTTGTAACTCCATACAAATTTTAGGATTATTTTCTGTGAAAAATGACTTTGGGATTTTAATGGGGATTGCACTGAATTTGTAGATTACTTTGGGTAGTATGTAAAATTTAAACATTTTAAATTTTCTGATACATGAACACAGGATTGCTCTTCATTTATCTATGTCTTCTTTAATTTCTTCATCATTGTCTTACAGGTTCAGTGTACCCATCTTTCACGTCCTTGGTTAAATACATTCCTAATAAGTATTTTATAGTTTTAATATTATTGTATTTTTTTCTCTCTCTTTCAGGTAGTTTGTTGTAGTATAGAGTAATAAAACAGATTTTGTATACTGAAAATTTACTGAATTCATTTATTGTTGTAATAGTTTTATGGTGGAGTCTTTAGTATTATCTTTACATAAGATCATATCATATGCAGTCGGAGACAGTTTTACTCTTTTTTCTATCTGGATGCCTATTATTTCTTGTTATTGTCCAGTTGCTCTGGTTAGGACTTCCAATCCTGTGTTAAATGGGAGAGATTAAAGTGGGCACCCTTGTCTTATTCCTGATTTTTGAGGAAAACTTCCAACTTTTCACTGTTGAGTACATTGTTAGCTGTGGGTTCTTCATTTATGGCCTTTTTTACATTGAAATATGTTATTTCTAGACCCAATTGATTGAGATATTTTACCACGGAAGGATGTTAAATTCTGTCAAAAATTTTTTCTGCATCTCTTGAGAGAATGATATGATTTTTATCCCTCATTCTATTAATGTGTGTCATGTCTATTAATTAGTGTATGTGGAACTGTTTTTGAATCCCAGTAATAAATCCCATTTGATTGTGGTGTATGATCTTTGTAATGTGTTACTGAATTCAGGTTACTAGTATTTGTTTTTTGTTTTTATTTTTTTTATTTTTATTTTTTAATATGAGATTTATTGTCAGATTGGTTTCCATACAACACCCAGTGCTCCTTCCAACAGGTGTCCTCCTCAATGCCCATCACCCACCCTCCTCTCCCTCCCACCCCCCATCAACCCTCAGTTTATTCTCAGTTTTTAAGAGTCTCTTATGGTTTGGCTCTCTCCCTCTCTAACTTTTTTTTTTCCTTCCCTTCCCCCATGGTCTTCTGTTAAGTGTTTCAGGATCCATATAAGAGTGAAAATATAAGGTATCTGTCTTTCTCTGTATGACTTATTTCACTTAGCATAACACTCTCCAGCTCCATCCACATTGCTACAAAAGGCCATGTTTCATTCTTTCTCATTGCCAAGTAGTATTCCATTGTGTATATAAACCACAATGTCTTTATCCATTCATCAGTTGATGGACATTTAGGCTCTTTCCAGGTTACTGGTATTTGTTAAGAATTTTTGCATTTATGTTCATCAGGAATATTGGCCTGTAGTTTTCTTGGTTTGTAATCCTTAAATGTCTTTGGTATTAGGGTAATGTTGCCCTTGTAAAATGAGCTTAGAAGTGTTTAATCCTCTTCAGTATTTCGGAAGAGTTTAAGAAGGATTGGCATGAGTTTAAGTGTTTGGTAGAATTCACCCATGAAACCATCTGGGTCCTGGGCTTTTATTTTTGGGATTTTTTTTAATGTTTATTTATTTTTGAGACAGAGAGAGACAGAGCATGAATGGGGGAGGGTCAGAGAGAGGGAGACACAGAGTCTGAAACAGGCTCCAGTCTCTGAGCTATCAGCACAGAGCCCGACGCGGGGCTCAAACTCACGGACTAGGAGATCACGACCTGAGCTGAAGTCGGATGCTTAACTGACTGAGCCACCCAGGCGCCCCTCTTTTTGGGAATTTTTTGAAAACTGCTTCATTCTCCTTAGTTTTTATGGATCTGTTCATTTTTTATACTTCTTCAAGGTTCAGTCATGGAGTTTGTATGTTTCTAGGAATTTAATCATTTCTTTTAGTTTTGTTGTTCATAATTATGATAACATCTTGTAATTCTTTGTATTTCTGCCCTATCAGCTGTGATATCTTCTCTCTCATTTCTGATTTTATCTATTTGAGTCTTCTCTCTTCTTTTCTTTTTTGGTACAGCCAAAAGTTAGTGAATTTTGTTTATTTTTTCAAAACAAACAAACAAAACCCCAACTGTTTGTTTTATTGATTTTTTTTTTCTGTTGTCTCTTCAGTCTCATCATTTATTTCTTCTCTAATCTCTATTATATCCTTCCTTATGCTACTTTGGGACTTACATTATATTTTTTCTATATCTTGAGGTATAAAGTTAGGTTATTGATTTCAGATCTTCCTTTTTTTCCCTAAATGTAGGTGTTTATCATTTTAAGTGATTTTGATAAACGTTGGCTTGGAGGGGCTTGAGTTGACTCTAAGCCCCTTCAGGATCTCTGGGATTGCAAACGGGATTGTCTCCTACTGGGTCCCTGGATTGGCAGGTCTACTGTCAGACTTTGATTGTGAGGGGAACCAAGTATAGGGCCCTTTCAAGATCTCCAGTGGCATAGGTTACTGTATTAAAAGGACTGTTCACACACTGTGGCAGAGATAGTTTGGAGCCCAGTTACAGGGCCCTTGCAGAATCTATGATCTGACTAAATTTGGCAGCTTTACCTCCAGGGGCTCCAAGACTGTGGTCAAGAGGAGCTGAAGCTCATTCATGAGCCACTTCAGGGTCTAAAACTGTGACCAAATCTTGAACGTCTTTCACCCAACACACACATGAGTGAGGTAACTCCTCCCAGGTCCCTTGGCATGTGGTGCTAGTGACAGGACCAAGACAAATAATGGTGTGGTGAAGTCCTTAGGGAAATAGAACAGTTTCTGAATATGTAGCTGTGAATTTACTTGGCATGTCAGCCACCTGGGAGCAAATCTGCCTTCTCATAATGGCTCTCCTCAGTTTTGACCTTCACTTGGGTTCCACATTCTCCTACCTGGCTCTTAAAACCCCAGGAAGTCATTTTTATCTGTGGATGAATGCCACGTTATTGTTGCTCATAGGGTATGCATGAGGGGGACATCTTGTTTGGCCGCCTTGCTGATACCCCTCTATTGTTGTATATTTTTGTGTATGATGAGTGAAAAGCATTCAAGCTTATATTTTCCAAATAGATATCTTATTTTTTGAATATAATTTATATAAATCTGTATTTATGAATTTTCTATTTATTGGGATTCAAGGTCACACTTAAAAACAGACCAAAAAAGCATTCAAAGAGAAACAGTGTTAATGGAAATGATAGAATTATCATGTTTTCTTTCTGGAATATAAGTTTCCTCTGTCTGTCTTTTTCTCCCTTCTTACCTCTCTCTCCCATTCTCCCTACAAAGAGGGTTTGGATAGATAAATTAGGTAACTGTTTTTTGCGTGACTGAATTGTTTGTGTTGATACTCTGTGATTGCATATTTATGTCAACACTTTCTGATTATGTTCCATTTGTAAAATTTGAAATCACAGGCTCCTTCCCAGCTTCAGGAGATAACAGATGAAATATGAGGCAAAGAAATGGGGAGGATGTCATGCTGATTGCTTTCTGGAAGACTCAATTTGTAAGCTAGTGAGAACCCATATCTTTCCCAGTTGACCTTTCTTGTTACACTTTTTGTACTCTTTTTCTTCTAACACAAAAATTATCATGGGGATTTGTGGGAGATTGTTTGATTCTGGGAACTGCATGTGTTACTTCTTGTAATTTATAGCAGCTCTCCACAAATAATTTATTAGTGCTTGTTGTTAAATGCTCTGTGAAATATCTACCAGTCCATACTCTCACAAAAAATATTGAGACCTTTTCTCCATATGCAGATTCTTTCTTAATTACATTTATTCCTAGTACTGGGATATTCCCAACAGTGATGTCAAAAAGAATGATATCAGCCCTCCCCTGTGTTCTAGGGTCCTCCCAGTTCCAATAACATCTTTCTATTGTATTACCTGCTGTTCAGTGAATTATTAGCCATCTGCTACTGGCTTAGTACTGTGATTTAAGTATTATGTTAGGTGGGTACAAAGGGTAAGAAGATAGATGTAACATTCTCTTTCTCAGTATGCCACTTAATTTGCTTGACATATTACACCTTGTAAGTTCCTGTGTCTGTCAACACATCCTCTCTACCCCCAACCTAGCCTGCAAGTCTGAAGTGTGTTGTTGATTTTAAATCTGTTCCCCTTCCATAGCTCCATATAGTGTATAGGATGGGCAAATAGTTTGTAATTCACATGTAGATTCAGTTTGATAGATAACGGTAACTGACTGTGCCAAGAAAAAACTGAGGCCATGCATTTGCCACTCAGTACTTGTCCAATAGGGAAGATTTGGTGACTAGTGGTTTGGTTTCTATTTTTGTTATTTTTTTTCCAGTGTCATATTAAAAACATTGATTTTCATACATATAACATTTTTTCTATTCTATCGAATGCATTCATTTAGCTATAAAAATTTAGATCATATTTTTTAAAATATTAATTAAAAGCAAGTTCATTAGTGAATTTATTGCATGTCAGTACTAGAACCTATGAATACTTGAACTTGAATTTCTTGAATGGCAGTTATATTCCACTGTAATCTGTCAGGAAACAAAGAATCCTAATGAATTAGTTAGACTTATAAAACTGAGAAAAAGTGTTTTGCATTAGTGTGAACTTTAAATTGCAAGTTTTTTTATTTTATTTTTCTAATAATTGAAGTATTTCATGGAATATGTTAAAAAATTTGAGGGTTGCCTTGGTGGCTCGGTCAGTTAAGCGTCTGACTTTGGCTCAGGTCATGAGTTTGTGGTTTGATTCGTGAGTTCAAGCCCCATTTTGGGCTCTGTGCTGACAGCTCACAGCCTGGAGCTTGCTTCAGATTCTGGGTTTCCCTCTCTCTCTGCCCCTCCCCTGCTCACGCTCTGTCTTTGTCTCTTTAAAAAATAAATAAAAATTGGGGCGCCTGGGTGGCTCAGTCGGTTAAGCGTCCAGCTTTGGCTCAGGTCATGATCTCATGGTCCGTGGGTTCGAGCCCCGTGTCGGGCTCTGTGCTGACAGCTCAGAGCCTGGAGCCTGCTTCAGATTCTGTGTCTCCCTCTCTCTCTGCCCCTCTCCTGCTCATACTCTGTCTCTCTCTGTCTCAAAAATAAATAAAAACATTAAAAATTTTTTTTAATTAAAAAATAAAAATAAATAAATAAATAAAAATTAATTTAAAAAAATTAGAAGTATGTAAGGAAATTTTAAGTGGAAGAAAAATGACTTTTATGATCCTGACTCACCGTACTATTAAAAGTTTTACATACACTGTTGCGTTTTTTGTTATGTGTGTGTTTTTATAATTCAATTAAAACTATACTGAAAAGATAATGTATATCCTGTTCATTTCACCTATCATTAAAACATAAGTATTCTCTGATGTTTGTAAACTTTTCATAACATTATTTTTTATAGATTTAGAATATTCAATTAACTGAATGTGTTTACTTCACTGAAGCGTTCCTAATATGGTACATTTACATGGATTTCTCATTTTTACCACAATTAACAATGCCCCATTGAATGACATAATATATTTTAGATTATTGTATTTTACCACAAGTGAAATTATCAGAGCAAAGGGAAAAGTATTTTAAGGTTTTGACTAAAAATCTTCTTTTACAATAAACAAGTGTATGTAACAGGATCCATCTGTGCAGTGTAGCTTTTCAACTTTGTTATTTTCTTAAATAAACAAGTCATGCTGGTATTGGCAAGGAAGATCCCATCCTGGCAGGTAATAAATTTTTAAATGGCTTTGTTCTGGCAATGATTCTGGACTTTAGATATCTCTTGTTGTGATAGATACCATGGAGGAAAGAAAACTATAGAAAAGTTGTTATTTTCAAGGAAAGTTGATCGAGTAAAATGCAATATCAGATTTCAGACCACATATTGTATAGTGTGCTCTTTGAAATTTCTTCTAGAAAAGATGGAACTAAATTTTTTAAAGCAATTAATTTTAGTTTATTATCAACTTTAGGTTATAGTAGCAACTTGTATGATTATTGGAAACTAAAAAAAAATCAATTTTTCAGCATATTTTTCTAAGTTTAAAGTTAGCGGAATCCTTCACTCGGGATGATTTCTGCACCATGTTCATAAGCAGGGTCCTTTTTATATAAATCTTTGGTACATCAGCAGTTTTCCCAAGGACCTCACCTAATCTTTTGAAATTCAAGTAATTCTCTTTGAAACTGTCTTCTTATGATCCTCCCATATCAGCTTCCCAGATCTCTTCCTGCTAACTGATCTATCTCTGTTGGAAAGTTATTTGCCAATGGCTTTGCATGTGGTTCTTCAACATCACTTATGTGAAATCCCAGATCATTTGCAGAAATGTGAAGTTCCATAATCTGACCCAGTTGCACATGGATTTTAAACATCGGATACATTTTTTTTGAATAACAAAATGGGAAGAAATAACTGTCAGTGGTAGCCAGGAGAACTGTTTGAATAGGGGTTGATTTGATAAATCATCAGTTATATAGCAAATATTTTTTTATTATGAGTCCTGACCAATATCAGGACTTTAAGATTGTGACTAATAAATGTTTGGATATAAAGAGCCACGCATATGCTGTGGTCCTACTGTGCAATCTGTCCTTCTAACCTAGTGTCAGGGTTTACAGTTCACAGTCAGGAGGGGACGACTTGATGGAGATATTCTTCATACTAATCATGAGGATTAGCTCTATTGAAAACAAGGGGTTCGTAATATTGGCTTCACATTAGAATTGCCTGGGGAGCTTTTAAAAATGCCAAGTATGCAACCCACACTCAAATAAATTAAATTAGAATTTTTGAAGTTCGGCCCCAGTCATTAATATTTTTTAACCATCCTTCTAAAAGAGAAAACATGAGTATGAACTCATGTTCTGACTCTTAATCCTAAGAGAGTCATTTGAGAGTCTTCTAGATTGAGAGTCTTAATCCTAAGAAACTCATCTTCTGACTCTCAATTCCTACGAATTCTGATTAACCATATTTGGGGATTTGGTATCTGAGAATTAGCACTTTTAATTGGCCTCTGTGACTGTGATATAAGTTGTCTTGGAGAGCCCTTTAAGATAGTGCTGACCTTCAAAGACAAGAAATGGTATATAAAGAGATTAGGGGTGACTGGGTGGCTCAGTTAGTTAAGCACCCAACTCTTGGTTTGGGCTGGTGTCGTGATCTCACAGTTCATGAATTTGAGCCCCACATTGGGCTCTGCTCTGACAGCATGAAGCTTGCCTGGGATTCTCTCTCCCTCTCTCTCTGCCCCTCCTCTGCTCTCTCTGTCTCTCAAAATAAATAAACAAAAAAGAGAGATAGTTAATCTTATCCTATGGAATGGCAATGCTCAATAATTTTAATTTTTATTTTCTGATTAATATCATCAAACATTTTTACTTCTCTGTAAGACATTGGCTACTTCTGCAGATAACAACTAAAACTACTTAGCATGCCAATTTTACCTGTTTTATGGTGAGAATTGCTAGTTATAAAGGATTTCACTGCAACTAATCAAATACTGGTGCGCTGGGTATATGACATTTTATACATAATTATTTGCACATACACACACACTGTGTCATAGCCATCACTCACAAAACAATTACCATTAAAAGCATCTCTAGATCAGTGCTTCTATAAGTTCATTGTGCATCCAAATTACCTGAAAATCTTGCTAAAATTTCTGTTACGTTTCCAATTCTTATGACTGAAATGAGACCTAAGATTCAGCATTCCCAACAAGTTTTGCAGCTTTTGCCACTTCTTTTAAATTGGACCAAAATTTGAGTAAAAAGATTCCAAGACTATCTCTGTATACATCTGTCTCATAGGATTAGATCCAACAAAATGGACCATTCTCTTGATATTGACCCATTATAATCTTCTCATAATTAAATACACTTGAAAAATATATTTACTAGGTATTCTGAACCTTCCAGGACAGAACACTTTAAATATCAAACATCAAAGATATAACTTTGTTTATTATACCCATTTAACTGAGGCTTAGAGAAAAATAGTACTTCACCCAAGGCCACACAGTTTGAATGGCAGGACTGGACTATATATTTATCTTCATCTGGTTCCAGTCAGCTATCTTAGAGTCTTACAGTCTGTCATCTAACTGAACAATATAATCTTGTCCTGGCTTCTCTGCCTCCTACCACCCCCTCAGCTGACCTCTCAACCTGTTGTTTGGTAATGATCAAAAATGGGTGTTTGAACTTTATCACATGCTACATACATATTGATCTTGAAAATAGTTGTCTAGGCAAGACTATTAATTAACATCATTCTGGCATACATTTAAAAAAGTAAAATATGGAATTGTTATTGCACATTTGGGTAGCACCTCCCTCTGTATTCAAGTCTTTTTATACTAACTGGATTTGAATTTCTTCTGCAGAAAATGACGATTGACCTCCATCTTTATTTTTGGATGAATGAAACCAAGGAAATAAATGCTAAGTTACTTGAGGGTTGGCATGGATCTTATAGCGTTTCGTCTAATAGAAAAATAACTTTTATTGATCTCCTATTCTGCACTGAATATTATGCTAGTCACCTCATGCACAGATTATGCCACTCAGTCATCACAAGCTACTAAATTATCCCCTACATTGTATAGATGAAGAAACTAAAAATAAAGGTGTTAAAAACATGCCTGCCATTAACAGCTGCTAAATGACAATGGCAGTGTTTGTCTTCTTAGTAAATCAATATAGTTAAAGGAGTATCATGTTTATTTCTATATAAACTGCAGATAAGAATTTGGAGTACATTAGATGAATTTGTAATATATTGTGGTAAAATAGATCTGTTTTTATTTTGGAACAAATGAAGGCATGTTTAATCTGATGATCATTGCAATAACTCTAGCCTGATTGAGATTCATGCGGGTGGTTATTTATGTGAGGAAGATAAAGTAACATTTTGCAGAAGGCACACCCAGCCACCAGTATTTTTACATGTGATTTATAAAGTGAAAGTGAAAGCTTCCTAAAATAAAAGATATGGAGTGTTTCACTTCCTGTATCTTCGCATTTGTGATAAACCATGCCATGATGAATGAATCACATTATATTGATTAGGTTTTTGCTACAGTCAGTTATCATTTTACTTACTAAGCCCTTCTGCTTGAGACTAAGAATTAAACAAATGGCTTAATTACAATGAAGAGGAATCCTTTTTCACTTCCAACTAGTAGGCAGGAAAATTAGAAAAGAAAAAAAAAACACATTTTGGTGATGACTAACTTCTCATTTATGATAAAATCATGAATATATTATAAAGCCTGTGCTTGTCTTACTATTTCTGGATTAGATCCAATTTCCAAATATCTGAGTGAATTTTTACTTTTTTGTTATTATTGTCATTCTGTTTCATTCTTCCTGAAAATTGTTTTCACACTAGTCCTATATTCCCATACGAGTGCTATGTTATAGCCATGGGAAAAATTTGGAACTGTACTAACTCTGGATTCTTCTCCTTTGCCAACTGAAGATGTTGGTTCATCAGGTCTGCATGTTTGCTAGCGAATGGTTCTTTCTTCTCTCTTCTCTTCCCCCATGTCTTTATTTCATTTCTGCTCCTATATTGTAATTATTATTTACAGAAGCCCTTGAGGGCAGCATCTATTTTTTTTTAATATTTGAATCTCCAGGCATCACACATGATGAACACTCACTAAGCTCAATAAATATTGGTGGACTTAATAACTATTAAATACCCATGCAGAAAATTGATTAAACATTACTAGCAAACTTTCCATAATTTGGGCTAGACATTAGTAAAATGGTAATTGCCTTTTCTTATCTATATTTACTCTCAAATTTATCATGATGATATGATTTCTAAGGAAATGAACGCTTCAGGATAAAATTGTATTTAGGCAATTCCTTATATTTTCATTTGGATCAGCACATGGACGCATCTCTGTAAAAGAAGTCTTTTCTCAGCAGGTTGTTTATGATTAGAAACCCATTTCTGTCCTCCAACAATCTGAGACCCTCATTTTGGTTTAGAGCATAGATTTCCTGAGTAGCAGTGGCCATGGTAATATTGTACACAGAGCTGGAATGTGGTTTTCAAACAAGGTCTGATTACACCCCAGTGGTTCATGAAACTCTAATGCCGGGCAGTCGTTTCAAAGCATTTTATTTGTGAACACCTCAAATGAGAATTCTAAATTTTATTTGCTTGGAGCAGAAATTGAAATACAGAGAGGCGGAGCTGAGATCTGTTGTTACAATGTGAAAAAAACATCTTGGCTTCCAGTGCAGAGAACACTTCCAGGGAGAACCATAAATGGTCTGTGGAATTATTCCTTTTCTACCTAGTATGATAATAGAGTAATTGTTCTCTAAAAGGCCTGGCTGTTATTGTAATGGTACTAACTGCTATGTTTTAGACTCTTCTTGTTCATATTATAGTATTTATTTAGAACTAAATATTAGAAGACTCTTGGGCCAGTGAGTAAATCTAGGATGTGAGTTGCCTCTGCATTTTGCCCAATTAACTTCCTAGAAAGCTAAAAAAAAAAAAAAAAAGGAATAATTAATTAATTAATTTAAAAAAATAAGAAAGTCTTTATTCTTTTTTTTTTTTTTTTCAACGTTTATTTATTTTTGGGACAGAGAGAGACAGAGCATGAACGGGCGAGGGGCACAGAGAGAGGGAGACACAGAATCGGAAACAGGCTCCAGGCTCTGAGCCATCTGCCCAGAGCCCGACGCGGGGCTCGAACTCACGGACCGCGAGATCGTGACCTGGCTGAAGTCGGACGCTTAACCGACTGCGCCACCCAGGCGCCCCAAGAAAGTCTTTATTCTGTTACTAGGAATAACTTAGATTTTAAAGCTAGAGGATCTGGATTCAAATCACAATTCCCCACATTCTAGTTGCGTGTCAACAGGTAATTTTTATTAACCATCTGGGCCTCTTTTTACTTATCTGTAAATTAGAAATAGTTGACTAAGTAGTTGTGACTATATATTATAAATATACATACACACACAGAAAAGAAACTGCCCATACCTGACACACTGAAATGTGAATAGACATGATTTACTCTGCTATGGCAAAACACTGTATGTAATTGGTGGTATACTATTAAGAGATAATTGCTGCAACTTTGCCAAAATTAGATTGAAAACAAACCCTAGGTGTTCCTACTACAGAATTTTTTTGTATCATTTTAATGAAGAAATATTCAGTTTTTATGTCTATAAGTTATCATAAATTCCTGATGCATTATGACACTTATACTATAGGTTATGAGTTAACAAAATAGCTTTAAGGAAAAGATAGTAAATATTTTAGGCCCTATGACTCATATGGTCATGGTGGCATCTGCTCAATTCTGCCATTGTAATAGCATAGGCAATATATCAACAGGTGAGCATAGCTTTACTGCAGTAAGGCTTTATTTACAAAAAACAGATGGTTCGCCACATTTGTCCCATGACCCCTGCAATATGTCATAGGTAGTATAGTTCATGATTGTAGATTATTAGCTAGTATTGCAGAAATTAAAGCACTACCTAACTACTACTGAGTTGATGAAGGGGTGTGTGTGTGTGTGTGTGTGTGTGTGTGTGTGCGCCTATGTATATTTTATTTCTGAGTTTGTGGGAGTGAAGAAGAGGAAGCCGTCAGCCTTACTTCCAGTAATGTTTAGGACAATAGGAGGACTTTAGATAATGCATCGTAAATTGCTTTTTGGAGATACATCTGCTAGAATACATTTTTAAGAAGGATTATGAAATCCTGCCTTCAGGCTCTCTAGCTGATTGTAAGAGTGCTTCACACTCTCATATTGTACAATCCTTTTTTTTTTTTTTTAAGAATTGAGAAGTTAATTTCTGTTATAGTGTCTGTCATGGAACAAGAGCTGGAGCGTTAGTGTAGATTACCCCTAGCCAAGTAAGCCCAACATATTGAAATATGTTGACAAGTGGTAGGATATAGGAAGTGACTCTGCAGTCATGACAGGATTCTCCACAGGTATTTTTGAAAAATAACTCTCCTATTTAAAATAGGATGTAATTGATGGACATCCATTTGCCCACTCACCTAGAACACATCTGTTGGCACATCTGTACTTTATATTTTATGGAACTTTCTCTTGAGGCTTATATTTGAGGACATCTTCTAAATACTGTAACATCAGTGTCCAGGCAAAAAAATATTATGAATATTATGAATATTAGCATCTACATCTAAAATGAGGGAGAGTGATAACATGCAGGTTTTAATAAGAACTTTCAATATTTTTGTCACTGATGTCTCTTTTGGGAAATTCATACAACATTATTTCATGGTTTCCATAATTTTGTGATCACTCCAGCCTACAGTTACTTTCTGACCTTTTTGATCTCCTGTGTGTTTGCCATCAAAACTATCTCATCCCGTTTTGTACACCTGTGTCCTGTGTTATAAAAGGTTTGTGAGAAGATTGAAATAATGGCTTGAAATTGAAGATTGAAATACCCACTCTCGTTCCACATTATATACTCTGTCTTAGAAGTCTAATTTTATTCTTGAAATCCTTAGCTTTTAAGAATTCAATATTTTGTCTCTCTTTTTAAAAGCTAATGATGCATTTCTTCATTTCTTAGAATAAGTGGTCAGTTGAATAAAAATGTGTGTAAAAACATTAGTGCAAACCAAAATACATTTGGTATTATTTGAATGCAGTGAAATAATTATTTTTAAGTATAGGGTACAAAATATGAAGTACTGATGAATATAGCCCTGAAAAAAATAAAGCAAACTGATTTTTTTAATTTGTTAAATCCATTCCCTTAGAGATTGTTTACAAAGACAATTCAAACATACATTTTGGGGCCAGTCAACTACATTTTCATTAAACTATAGACCAGACACTGTGCTAAGTCCCGGAAAAGCAGTTATGACTAAGACATGGCCCTTACATTAAAGGAACTTAGAGAGGAGATGAATTTTGACTGCTACATAGTAATGGATGTCTTTCCAGGGTTCAGTCATATCAGCCAAGCATTTTGCATTCTTCGAATTGCTCTATTACAGCTTTTTGGAAAACACCATCAGACTGCCTAGTGCAAAGTCCATTACAGTCTAATGTATAGATCAGTCCCACATTCCCAATGACTCTCTTGCTCCATTTTGATTCTTCGACACCAAGAATCTGGAGTGTAATGGGAAATCTGTCACTCTGTAATCACTTGCAGATTTCATTTGCTTTTTCTTATGGACATTCTCATCTGTTCTTGATATTTTCTTCTCCTAAAACAATACCTATCTATTTCATGGGGACCAGATAAGTTGGCATGAGGAACAAAATAACAATTACTTTTCATTAAGTAAGATCTAGTTCAGAGATGCTTATTGTTCTGACTGTATTCCTGATTTCTGAAAGGCCCTTTAAAGGAATTGCCTCCAGTGGGAAAAAGGGAGGCTCTGCATGGGCTGACTGTTATGCAACAGCAGGGAATATCTGTGCATTAATAACAACAACAAATGCTCTGAAAGAATACATTTTGTGAAGTCTATGCTAGATCAGAGTAGACTGAGCATGACTCATTGTTAGGGTTTTAAAATGCTTTGGAAAGAAGATAGCTTATTTTTATTTCTTTGTCATCTAACATTATTATCATGAGAAACAATTAATTTGCTTTATTTTATGTTCCTGTTACAATCTGTGTTGTGAGACAGAGCCGTGGCATTATGTTGAAATCATAAGAACAGATAAATAGCACTATGGTGCTTAGGGAAGATTACATTATTTCCAACTATGGACAGTCTGGCAAATTTAGCAAACACCTGACCTGGTTTTTGCCCAGTGGCAAAACTTAGAAGAGATGACGTAAAGCATTTCTCTATGACCCAGCCCCATTTCTTCAGTAGGAGTGCTGAAAACTAAGATTCAAGTCCTAGGTCTTGTTGTACTCATTTCCAGCATGGTATAATTGACAACATTTCCTAGAACAGTCAGCGGGACTCTTAAATTAGTTCGTTCTTTCTCTCTTTTTTACTCTTGCTCTCTTTCCTTGTCTTTCTCTGAAAAGTAAGATACTTTTAGACCTGTTCTTCCATCTAGCCAAATCCAAATCATCCTGAAAGACTTCAGACTGGGGGCACTTGGGTGGCTCTGTCATTTAAGCATTTGACTCTTTGCTTTGGGTCAAGGTCATGATCTCACGGTTTGTGGGTTGGAGCCGCACATTGGGCTCCACATTGACCGTGCAGATTCTCTCTCTGCCTCTCTCTCTGCTCCTCCCCTATTATCTCTCCCTCTCTCTCTGTCTCTCTCTCAAAAAAATAAACTTAAAAAAAGACTTTGGACTGGCATTCATCTTCCCAGGATTCAGGTGCCAGCTGGAAATTGGAGACATGGTTTTAGAGACTCATTCAACCCTGACATTCTGTGGTTCATGATATTTGAGTTTACTTTTGATCCTTCCATTTTTTTTCTTTTATATCTGATAATAATTCCAGGATGTGGTAACCACTCTCAACTGTTTAATTGTAGAAGATTATTTTCTTGTACTTTGCCTAAGCCCACAGTTCTAGATGTTTTTACCCAGCAGTCGATTCTAAATTGCAATTGTCAGATTGTTGTTGTAGATATTCTATTATTATTATTATTATTATTATTATTATTATTATTATTATTATACTGCTTTCAAATAGTATTGGATATACCCTTAAAATTGGGTATACTTTTTCCCTCACTAAGTAAAAGTCTACATAAAATTTAAGTTGGGAAATTTTAGCCTTCTTTATGATACCATCTTCCCAGGGGATATTTATGTTACTTGTGGAACAAGTACAAAGGGCATTTATATATTACATGCTATCTCTGTTCATCCTGTAGTAAAACCACCTTCGCTCTCCAGATTATGTATGACTCATGTTTTCATTCTTTAGTCAGGGTTTCCTTTTGGAAAGCTAAAGGGTCCTGAATGTCTAAAGCTTTGTTTATCACTGCAATAGCTAGCATTTACCAAGTGTGTCTTATGGACTAAACATGGCACTAAGTACAATTATATATATTCTTTCTCCTTGAATCCTCTTAGACCCTCCTTACTGAGGTGCCGTAGTTTCCCCCCTGTTGCAGATGAGGACACCGAGATTATGAGATGTCAAGTAAATGACTCAACGTAAGATGAATTCTTCCTATTTTATTTTTTCCTTCGTATGTATTTTCTTTAATTGGCAAATATTTATTTAGTGCCTATTGTGTGGCAAGTACTGTGCTGAGCACTAAGAATATATGGGTGGGCAAAACCAGAGTGGTCTTTGTTATCATGTAGCTATTTAACAACTGATGGATATAGAATCCATATACAGGTCCATCCTTCTCTAGGGATGAACTGTTCAACACTCTGTGTCTTTTAAAGAACGTTTTTGTTCCTTCCTGCATCGCTATTAAGAATGTAATAGGGACAGTGAGTATGAGTGAAGTTCTAATGTGGTCCCTGCTTGACTGACTTCATCCTGCTCTTTCATGAGAATGCAGGTTTTCTCCTATCTTAGACTCTCTGCTGCTGCTACCTTGGCCTGCAGAGAGTCCAAAACACCAGCCCCCTGTAGCAGTGACATCCCATCTTTCAATATTTATTCTCCTGGACCTCAGAGATTCTCTTACTTCCCAAAGTCCCCTCATGAAATGTTCAAACCCACTGCCTAGGTGAGAGGTGACCAGCGCTAGTATTTCTGTGTCATGACACAAATACAAAATGCTCATATTTGTGTAGGAAAGCTACTTGTAGCCGTGATAATAGGTTCAAAGGTTCCGGCTGCCCCAGATCTCCTCTGACCACCCTGGGCAGAGAATCCTTGTCCCAGAACCCTGTAAATTATTAATAGCATTTGGAGTAGGGAAGATTTTTTCTTAGTCTATTCCCAGCTTAAGTTGGTTTTAATGTATTTTATTTCTCAGGTAACCCTGAGCTGAGTCCCGTGGGAGTTAAAAGTCAAGTGGACCTTCCTGGCAGTTACATAGAGAGAGAGCTCTCAGGGACTTTCCTTTTCACCCTCTGACCACTTTATGAGAAATGAAAGTTCAGGGCATTGATTTCACTCTACCTGTACTTCACTATGGCTCTCCATGTGACATGTTCATATGGCGTTCAAAGTTTAGAAAGAAGTGGATCCTGTAGTACAGAGAGAAATATAAAAGGCAGAGGCTAAAGCAAAGACAAAAGGGGAAAAATAGGATGAGGTCAGCACATGAAAGTGTTTTCTTTCTCTCCTCCTGGGCTGCTTTCACAATGTTCACACACCAGGGTGGCTGCCTTCCTCAGTACTTTGCTAAAGGGCTCTGATTGGGTAGGAATCTTGACTGCACTAGAGGATATCAAACATCCAGCAAGCCTTTGGTCTTACCCAGCTGCCAGCAGCTGGGTCCTGTGTTTCTCTTCTCCTGTTCACCACATTTTGCTGGTGGAGTTCAGCTTGCTTCAGACACTAGGTTACCTGTTCCACAAAGGAAAGGGGGTGTTGGATAGAAAATGATCATCCTTTTCAGTAGGTGAATCAAAGAGGACTTACCATCTCTTCCATCATGAGAAATCTGTGCTAACATATTGGCTTCATGTGTGTAGGCATAGTTTTTTACTAATTTCTGCTATGTTTTTAACATGTTTAATATTTTTGTAAAATGGATCAGACTCTACCTAAGGAAGCCCACAGAAACCCAGTCAGTGGTCATGGCTGACTGTGATTGAATTCTTAACTAGTGAACCTCTCCTTACAAAACAGTGTACCTATCAAGGTCACCAAGAATTTCCTGGTGAGTGTATTAAAAGGGCATATTTTGGGGGCTCCTGGGTGGCTCAGTCGGTTAAGCATCCAACTTCGGCTCAGGTCATGATCTCGCGGTCTGTGAGTTTGAGCCCCGCGTCGGGCTCTGTGCTGACAGCTCAGAGCCTGGAGCCTGTTTCAGATTCTGTGTCTCCCTCTCTCTCTGACCCTCCCCCATTCATGCTCTGTCTCTGTCTCAAAAATAAATAAACATTAAAAAAAATAAAAATAAAAGGGCATGTTTTTGTTTTTGTTTTCTTTAGAGATATTTTTAGTGCAGTTACCATCATAAATTTTAAGCAATTAGGGACTATATTTTTATTAAGCATGTTTTTATAATGTTTCTTAAGTCATATTATTAATAAATAGAAAATTTCAAAATTCAAAGAAACGTGATAATTTTCTGCCCATGCAAGAACCATATATTGGTAAAGTAAATATCCTTTTTCTTTTACTCTATTTTTCAGTAAATCATACATTTTTTGACATATTTACATCCCTGAAAATTTTCTAAGTGGTGGTATGAAAGTAATTTTAAGTCTACAACTAAATTCTTTGTTTTAATTAATTTATTTTTTAATTTACATCCAAGTTAGTTAGCATATAGTGCACCAATGATTTCAGGAGTAGATTCCAGTGATTCATCCCCTATGTATAACACCCAGTGCTTATCCCAACAAGTGTCTTCCTTACTGCTCCTTACCCATGTAACCCATCCTCCCTCCCATAACCCCTCCAGCAACCCTCTGTTTGTTCTCTGTATTTGAGTCTCTTATGTTTTGTCCCCCTCCTTGTTTTTATATTATTTTTGCTTCCCTTCCCTTATGTTCATCTATTTTGTATCTTAAATTCCTCATATGAGTGAAGTCATAGGATATTTGTCTTTCTCTGACTAATTTTGTTTAGCACAATGCCCTCTAGTTCCATCCACATAGTTGCAATTCACAAGATTTCCTTCTTTTTGATTGCCAAGTAATACTCCATTATATATATATATATATATATATATATATATATATATATATACACACACACACACACACACACACACACACCACATCTTCTTTACCCATTCATCCATTGATGGATATTTGGGCTCTTCCCATACTTTGGCTATTGTCAATAGTGCTGCTTTAAACATTGAGGTGCATGGACTGTTTGAAAACAGCACACCTGTACCCCTTGGATAAATACAGAGTAGTGCAATTGCTGGGATGTAGGGTAATCCTATTTTTAATTTTGGGGGGAAACTCTATACTGCTTTCCAGAGTGGTTGCACCAGTTGGTATTCCCACCAGCAGTGGAAAAAAGATCCTCTTTCTCTGCATCCTCGCCAACAGCTGCTATTGCCTGAGTTATTAATGTTAGCCATTCTGACTGGTGTGAGTTGGTATCTCATTGTAGTTTTGATTTGTATTTCCCTGACGATGAATGATGTTGAGCATTTTTTCATGTGTCAGTTGGCCATCTGGATGTCTTCTTTGGAGAAGTGTCTATTCATGTCTTTTGCCCATTCCTTCACTGGATTATTTGTTTTTTGGGTATTGAGTTTGATAAGTTCTTTACAGATTTTGGATACTAACCCTTTATCTGATATGTCATTTACAGATATCTTCTCTCACCCTGTTGGTTGCTTTTTGTTTTTGCTGATTGTTTCCTTCTCTGTGCAGAAGCTTTTTATTTTGATGAGGTCCCATTAGTTCATTTTTACTTCGGTTTCCCTTGCCTCTGAAGACGTGTTGAATAAGAAGTTGTTGTGGCCGAGTTCAAAGAGGTTTCTGCCTGCTTTCTCCTCTAGGATTTTGATGACTTCCTATCTTATGTTCAGGTCTTTCATCCACTTTGAGCTTATTTTTGTGTATGGTGTAAGAAAGTGGTCCAGGTTCATTTTTCTGCATGTCTCTGTCCACTTTTCCCAGCACCATTTGCTGATGAGACTGTTTTTATTCCATTGGATATTCTTTCCTGCTTTGTCAAAGGTTAGTTGCCTATACGTTTCTGGATCTATTTCTGGGTTCACTATTCTGTCTGTTCCATTGATCTGCGTGTCTGTTTTTGTGCCAGTACCACACTGTATATTGATGATTACAGTTTTATAATACATCTTAAAGTCTGGGATTGTGATACCTCAAGCTTTGGTTGTCTTTTTAAGGATTGCTTTGGTATTTGGGGTGTTTTCAGGTTCCACAGAAATTTTAGGATACTTTGTTCTAGTTCTGTGAAGAATTCTGGTGTTGGGGTGCCTGGGTGGCATAGTCAGTTAAGTATCCAACTTCGGCTCAGGTCATGATCTCGCCGTCTGTGGTTTTGAGCCCCATGTTGGGCTCTGTGCTGACAGCTCACAGCCTGGAGCCTGCTTCAGATTCTGTGTCTTCCTCTCTCTCCGCCACTCTCCTCCCCTCATATATAAAAATTTTTTAAAAATTAAAATTAAAAAGAATGGTGTTATTTTGTTAGGGATTGCATTGACTATGCAGATTGCTTTGAGTAGTATCGACATTTTAACAATATATGTTCTTCCAATTCAGGAGCATGGAATATTTTTTTCCATTTTTTTTGCGTGTGTCTTCTTCAATTTCTTTCATAAACTTTCCATAGTTTCCATTGTACACATTTTTCACCTCTTTGGTTAGGTTTATTCCTAGGTATTTTATGGTTTTGGTGCAATTTTAAATGGGATGGATTCCTTGATTTCTCTTTCTGTTGCTTTATTATTGATGTATAGAAATGCAACTGATTTCTGTGCATTAATTTTATATCCTGTGACTTTGCTGAATTCATGGATCAATTATAGCAGTTTTTTGGCGGAATATTTTGGGTTTTCCATACAGAGTATCATGTCGTCTGCAAAGAGTGAAAGTTTGACTTCCTCCTGGGCGATTTGGATGCTTTTCATTCCTTTGTGTTGTCTGACTGCTGAGACTAGGACTTCCAATACTATGTTGAATAATAGTGGCAAGAGTGGACATCCCTGTCTTGTTCCTGACCTTAGGGGGAAAGCTCTCAGTTTGTCCCCATTGAGGATGATATTAGTGGTGGGTCTTCACATATGGCTTTTATGATCTTGAGATGTGATCCTACGACTCTTGAGGGTTTTTATCAAGAAAGGGTGTTGTATTTTGTCACATGCTTTCTCTGCATCTGTTGAGAGGATCATGTCATTCTTGTTCTTTCTATAATAGAAAGTTTCATAAGATCTTACTTCCCAATTCTAAAACTACTGAGCCAAGTGACTTTGGAAAAATTATCTGCCTTTACTGATTATCAATTTCCTTATCCATTTTGCAGATAAAAATAATAACATCTATTTTATTTTTTTTTAATTTTTTAAATATGTACTTATTTTTGAGAGAGAGAGAGAGACACTCACAGAGTGTGAACAGGGGAGGGGCAGAGAGAGAGGGACACACAGAATCCAAAGCAGGCTCCAGGCTCTGAGCTATCAGCTCAGAGCCCGACATGGGGAGCAAACTCACAAAGTGTGAGATCATGACCTGAGCTGAAATTGGAAGCTTAACCGACCAAGCCACCCAGGCGCCCCAGTAATACCTGCTTTAAACGGTTTGAGATACGTTTGTAATGTTCTCTATTGTTTGGACTTTTTAAAGCAGCAACAAAACAAGATATAGTAATTTATTAATAAACCTATAGTACCTCACAAAATCAAAGAAAAGAATGCCAAAACAAGGATAGACCCATAGACTGAAAGAACTAAAAATAAGAACATAATAACCCAAGGATTTACTCCTTCTATTTCTTATCTTTGCTTCTAAGTTCCTTTCAATTCTCACTCTCCATGATTCCAAAAGATAGAATTTACCCTGTTAGCCCCATCAGAAAAACTAAGATGCTAACTCTGATTAGCCCTCCTTGAGTCACATGTCTTAACATTAGCCTCATCCTTATGGTAGATAGCATTGGGCCTTGAATTATTTTGTCTTAAATTACATGTCCACCTGTGTGGGTTTTTTATTCCTTTGTTATGCCATTCCTAGAAGGGCTTTTTATTCCTTTGTTATGCCATTCCTAGAAGGGCATGAGCAGGGAAAGAATGTAGCTACTGTAGTCAAGTACTTGTTTGCTAAATATATAACACACACTCTCCCTCCAAAAAACATTCCAAAGCTTCCCTATCTGATGTAATTCGTATGTCACACATCCATTCACTCTTTCAAAGTGTAGAGAACTCAAAGTTATGTCCAACTACTGCAACCTGCCCTAAATTTGAGGTGTGTCTGTAATGTGTATTATTTGAACAATATATAGATGGACACTCATTATTTTGCAGTATATGAGCAAAATACCTATATTTAACCATTCCTCAGATACCTGTTACACAGTGTTGGTGAAGAAACAAACAGTAAAACATGAGTCAATATTCCCATGTAGGGAAGGGAAACAGTAATCTCCATACCTTTGTCCCTGTTTGATGGAAATACGGTATATTATTGGACAGTGAGGAGGAACCGTTGACTGGCTCCAGCCCTTTCAGTTACATGACTGGTCATCCTTTATGTCTTCCCCATGTGTCCTCTGTAGTACTTCTGAAGATTATTCTTTTTGGCCACACCTGAGAACTTTAGGAAAAACTACTTGGAAACTGTACTTCCATGGCAGGCCTTTTTTGGTATGGTCACAGAGGTAGTTATTAACTTAGAAGTTAAATATTAACAGGTCTGTCTCTGAAACATATAGGATTTCTTTGGTAATTCAATTACTTATAAACCATATTGTCCACTTGCTTTGGGTATTTTTATTTGGACATATCTCCTTTGTTTAGAAACCAAAGACTGGATTCTTGTTCAATGTTAATTTTTAAACCCAAACCTTGACTTTGAACATTTTATCTTTAATATTAGTCTATAAGTTTTGCCCATTCTGATAAAATACATTTTAAGAGATTCAACCCAGCATCTGCCTCAAAATCCTAGTAGGAATCCCTGAGAACTGGGTATTTCAGTTGAAGGAATTATTATCTCTTTTATATGCCAGAAAGTAATAATGAGGGATCAGGCCTTTCCCATTTCTCTGACTATTGCCATGTCCCAAACTTCTGCCTTTTTTTTTTTTTTTGGCATGGCTCTATTGCACAGATACTAAGTCATTCCTACAAACACCTGGGAATATGCAGTCTCCCATCTTTGCAGAATGATCTTCCTTGTCTATTAATTCTAACCTGTCACAGTTTCCTATTCCCATTAAGGCATTTTTTCGATAACAAAACAATTTCTTCTAATTCTATCAAAAACATTTTTTCTCCCCTTGAACACCCAAAGATGATAAATTTAGCACTTTATAGTATAATATATTATGCCACTCTCTATTCCTATGTGTGAGTCATATCACCTCAAAGAAATTCACAGGGAAGAACATGTTATGCAATTCTATTTTATTTTCTACAGTACCCAGTTCAAGGTTGAATTTAATTCACCTTTTTATTCATCTATCAGTAATCATTTATTATATGAATATTATTTGCTTGTTATACTATGATAGGGTGTTGTGATAGAAATATTAAAAACATGGTACTCCAACTCAAGATGCTTATAATTTAGTGGGTGGGACAGAGAATAAAATGAACAATTAGAGTAAACAGATCATGTGTTGTAATGGCTGTAAACGGAGGATACTTGTAGAATACTGAGAAATATGTATCAATAAGCAAAATGAGATCTTAGAAGTCTTCATGGAAGAGGTCATCATTGATCTTCAGTGTGAAGGGCTGGTAGGAATTAATCAAATGGATAAGAGGATGGGGCTTAGCATGGGGAAAGTCACAGAGGCACAGTCCATTAAAAGACTTACATGTGATTCTAAGGTGTCAGAGCAATGATTCTCCTCTTTTTTTCCTACCTAGATGCACCTAAGGATTAGAACATATTCCTTATTGCTGCCCTGTCTAGTGACTAAGACAGTAGTGATTCATCCAAGGAGGTGGAGAAGGCCATACCTTCTTGCAGGAAATATGACAAAAACATCAAGCCTGTGCTTGGTTGGAAAAACTTCCCAGAAGATTCTGTGCTAAAAAATAGTGTTTTCCCTTCTGCTTGGGCACCAATAGGCTAAATGACTGGATTAGTGTGGAAAGCTGGGGGAAAAGGGAGACTAATGATGAGGCTCTCTTGCATTCTTGGCATATAGAAGTGAACCAGCTCTAGTCTCTGCATATGAGGAATCCACAATCCAGGTGAATTGTGGTAAGCATATGTAGGAATAAAAGACCCATGACAGAGAAGGGCACAAGATGCCATGGGTCAGAAAGGAGGAATTAGGTAGGATTCATAAGGGAAGTAATTTCTGGGCTGTTTAATAAAGGATGCTGTATTAATAGTTACCATTATCAATGAAAGTAAATAAACAGAATTATAGTAGTACCTATATTCTTATGTATTCTTCCCTATATTAGAAACCTACTTGGTGATCCTGCCTCATCAAGAACATATTCTAGTAAATTAAACCCAGAGTATCTTTGCTGAAAAAGCTGTAGGCATCAACTCAACTGTTATATTTTACCCTGTTTGTTTTGCTAAAATATGTATGTATATGAGATCCAGTTTTGAAAAAGTTCTGGGGAGACTAAGAAAGCTATTAAATGATGAGAAGAGAAAGGAGGTTCTACTGAACAAGAATAAAGGATCAGGTCTAAAATTTTTGGATTTCGAAGATGCAGTTTGTTTTCCTTATAATTTTGACTTGGCCCAGCTTTATCCTTGGTTAAAAATAAAAAGTGACTGAAAGGAATATTTTGTTGAAATATTATCAGTTCAGGGAGATGATCTAGTTATCTCTAGGAGAGAGCAGCCATGCAAGAATGGACTCTGAATCCATCAATTGTATGGTGGTTTTCGGGTAGAAAGCAAACTTTGGGAAGGGGGAGGGACAAAGGAGTCTTGGTTGGCCAGGTATAGCACAGTAGCATTGAACATCTGGGGACCTTGATAAAAAAGAAATGAGTTGGACAAAGTTTATCTTCAACTGTAGTTTTCCAGAGGATTGACACTAAGACATGGATAACCGTAATTGGGCGTGGAAAATGTGTGTATGTGTGCATGCACACTTGTGTTACCCGTGTGCATGTGTGTTTATAGAAGAATGGGGAACAGTTAGCAGTCAGAAAGGACAAAAATGATTCAGGTATGTACTTTTTTCTAATGTCAGAGATCCTGGATCTCCTGAAACCCCTTAAAAGCAAGCCAGAAGAGTTAAATTATTTTCATAATCCATGATATCGATTTCAACATCTTATTGATTCAATTCCCCTGCAGCATGATAAAATTTAGAATTTTATTTTTTTTGCATTATTCACACTTCAGTATTTGGGTAGACTTATTTTCTACTCTCATCTTAAAATGTAAAATATGTATATAATGTATTTGTAATAAGATGACATTTGTGTGGAGGCACCTGCCCTTAAGTGTGGGATGTCATTAACAGTGCAGAATACTACTCATTTCTCAGTGCTTTTGTTTGTTTGTTTGTTTTGTTTTTTAAATTCCTGAGTTATCTATTTTCTTCAAGATGTATATTATAGTTTACATGCAAAGCTAATTTTATTTCTTAATAGATAATATTTAAAGAAAGATATCTCCCACATTGTTTAGAAATTCTCTATTTGTGTTTCTGCATGTGTGTCTGTGTATGATATATCCAGAAAATATAGAATGAAGGTTAGTAATATATATATTACTATTATATATATTTAATATATATATAATATATAATATATATAATATATATATAATATATATATATATTTACATCCATTTTTGGTTTCCTCTTAGTGATGAGTTAAATAAAGGAATATCATGAATGTTTCAGACAGTAGAACATACATTCGGATTAAGGTAGAGACTTAAATCCTAGCATTGCCACTTACGATTTGTGTAACCTTGGGGAAATTACCTACATTGCTTTGAACTAATCTTACTACTTTTTAAAATGAAAATGGGGGACCTAGGTGGCTCAGTTGTTTGAGTGTCCAACTCTGAATTTCAGCTCATGTCATGATCCCAGGGTCGTGACATCTAGCCCCATGTTGGGCTCTCCACCGAGTGTAGAGCCTGCTTAAGATTCTCCCTCTCTCTCTGCCCTTCTCACTCGCTCATGCTCTCCCTCTCTCTCTCTCTCTCTCTTTCTCTCTCTCTCTCTCAAGTAAAAATAAATAAAAATAAAAATGTTTTAAAATGAAAATAATAAAGTGCCCTTCTCGTAGGATTGTTGTGAGGATTAAAAGAATTAAGAGTATAAAATAAAACAGCACAGACTAAGCACATGGAAAAACCTCAAGAAATTTTATTTCATTGATTTAATACACACATTCTCTCCACTCCCCCAAATTTTAACATCTTTGTGGAGGGAATATGTCTTACCATTTATGATGTCTTATCTTATAGTTGATGAAGCATAGGATTATTAAACATATGATTAATAGTTGAAGCATAACATTTAGTTTAAAAATGTTAGAAATCAATACTACAAAATCAGATACCATTGGGTATAATTTAGAGTGAAGAATAAATAGGATGGAATTAATGTATGTTCTATTTTGAGTTTATTCATTTATTCCATAAATATCCCTTTGTCGAATTGACAACCATGTACCAGAGTCATTTTAAGTCAAAAATCTAAAAGATGATGCCTACGTGGCTCAGTTGGTTAAGCATCTGACTCTTGATTTCAGCTCAGGTCATGAACTCGCAGTCTGTGAGTTCAAGTCCTGCATCAGGCTCTGTGCTGGCAAGAGCAGAGTCAGCTTAGGATTCTCTCTCCTTCTCTCTCAGTCCCTCTGCCACACACATACACATACTTTCTTGCTCTCAAAGTAAATAAACTTAAAAAATAATCTAAAAGATGAGTAAAACATGATCATCACCTTTAAAGATATAACATGTCTCATGAAAGACCACATAACCATTGGGTACAGTATCAGACATAAGTACCTAAGCCAAGAGTTTATATAGAAAAGGGATCTGGGGCACCTAGGTGGCTCAATTGGTTGAGCCTCCGACTTCGGCTCAGGTCATGATCTCACTGTGGATTTGAGCTCCATGTGCTGTGCTGACAGGTCAGAGCCTGGAGCCTGCTTTGGATTCTGTGTCTCCCCTCTCTCTCTCCCCCTTCCCCCCCCTCAAAAATAAACATTAATTTTTTTTTCAAATATAAAGACTCTGAAATAGTTAGAAGTGCAGGAAGGTTATCATCGCCACATTATTTCCAAAATATTCCTCAGAATAAATTAAAGCATAGGGGCACCAGCGTGGCTCAGGCGTTGAGTATCCAACTCTTTATTTTGGCTCAGGTCATGATCCCAAGATCTTGGGATTGAGTCCTGTTTTGGACTCTGCATTGAGCATGTAGACTGCTTAAGATTCTCTGCCTCTGTGCCTCTCCCCTAACTTGTGCTCTCTCTCTCTCTCTCTCTAAATTAAAATTAAAAAAAATTAAATGTGAACTAAAGTGGACAACGTTGGAGACTTGCAGCTAGGGACTTACTTTGATAGTTGTTAATAATGGTACTAGAGATGTTCTAGAATGGGCATATATGAGAGATTATTAAGGATGTGGAATCCATGTGACTAAGTAATTAGTTGGATGTGAAATAGATAATAGAAATCAAGTTTGAATTAGCAATTCTCAGTTCTTATACACCGTTTGTATGACTAGCTTATACACCGTTTGTATGACTCTAGCGCCTAACACAGTGCTGGGTTCATAATAAACATTTGGTACACAGTCGTACATTGTCTGATCACCTATCCCTCTGGAAATTCCTTGTGTATTTCACAGACAGCTGACCATAGTGAATTAATATGTAATTAGCCAGAGGGGGGAAAATCCCTGAGTCAACATTTTAGAAATGTTCAATTGCCTAAAGTGGATTTTCTCGTTGTCTTTTTCCATAACAACATGGTGACTTGGAATACAACATGACACCAAGAAATAGCAAAATAAAAAGGATCTTTGAAGCAGTTCCTTTTTATCTTGCCTTATTCTTAACAGCGTTTCTCTGGTCTAATTCTTTTATGGTTCCGGGGAGAATTACATTTCAAATTCCATAATTGCACAGGAGAATTGGAGTCTTGTAAAAATTTAGAGTACTCTGTTCAAAGGCAATTTTTATTATCAACTGAACCTATGCCATGTTGCAGCCAGAGACATTGTTTAGAGCATCATTAAAAGAACCCTTTTTAATATGACTGCTTTCTCTTGAAAAAATGTAGCACACTCTTATTTAATATTACCATATTACTAAAATTGACTATATATTTGTTGAAAGTCTCATAGTATGGTATTTAGGGTATTGAACCAGCAAAAAATACACATGAACTTTATCAGTTTTCATTTTCCCTTTACAAACCAAGAACAATATTAAATGACATTTTATGACATTTGATAGGTATTTAAAATTTGTTATTGCGGCTGTTCAGTGAACCATAAAATAAAAGTGTAACAGGCTGGCTGTGCTTCCATTAGGAGAAATGCAAGAGAGAAGCACTAAAATCAGCATCCTGTAGTATGTGCCCATTTTCCATCAGTGTCTTTCTCCTGACCCTCTGCCAAGTTCATTACCTCCTCTGTGCCTAAATTTGTCCATATGAAAAATTAGGGGAAAAGAAAAAATAAATTAATACTTACTTGCCTCTAAAATGATATGAAATCCAGATATGGAAAGTCTTATGCAATCTTAAAAACCAATTTATTAACTGCTGCCCTCATTTATTTGAACATACTACAGCGTTCTGTGGGAGAGTAGCTGAGAGACTGATGTAATAGTCCTTTTCACACCTTCCATCCATAAAGATGGTTCTTTTATTTGCAGCTGAGGCTATTATATCTAGAGCCTGTAGCTGTTTGGCACTTTTAACGATGGAAATTTTAAAAGAGAAACAGCAAGTAAAATGTGAAAATGTCCTCTGGGACATTATTTTATTACTACATGTCCCTTATCATTTAGCAAACTAGATGCAATATGAAAAATTCAGTCAAACAGTTTGTTTTGGGGTTGGTTGGCAAAGAATCAAATAACAGGTACTAAAAAAAATAATGCTTAGCTAACTAATAAACAGTGTATGTGTGTGTGTATGTGTGTGTGTGCATGTGTGTACCATAAGCCAAGTTGGAGAGGCAAATCAAAAAGTCATCGGAGGAGAGGCAAAGCTACTTGGCTTGAACAAACAGCATGGTGTCATGAGGGAAGAGTGAACTTCGGGGGCTGGCAAGCTTGGGTTTGGATTATGGCATATTTATTATGTTACTAATTTATGAGCATTAATTTCTTCAGGGAAAAATACATGGTCATACTAATAGCACACAGGGTTTTAAGGATCAAGTAATATAATGAAAGTCAAGCGTGTATAAAGATGTCTACCACATTGTTGGAACTCAGAAATGACATTCCTGCTTTCTTTCAATTATGGAGCTATTGGGAAACCAAAATTTATCTAGACCAGCATTATGAAGACAGCATGCCCCATCTTCCCCAACCACCTCTTCAGGCAATGGGTCAGATCCTTGGTTGATGTCTCTTTCAAGTGAGTATAGTTGAGCTGCCTTTGTGTAGATACAATATCTCGGTTATAACTGATATGCAGAAAAGCCACCAGAAATGACCCTTCTAAGCTACCATACTGGGCCTAAACTAGTCAGCCCTAGTAGAGATTCTTTGGTGCATATCAGTAACTGCCCAACTGAGTGATGGTTAGTTGAAAACCTTTGTCAGAAAAAGAAGATACTAAAGTTAGTTAGTAGATATAAAACAATCTAAGTTTATGGTAAGTTATGCAGGTAGAAGAGCTCATATTATGCATAAGACTTCAAAGACACTAGTAGAATTGAACCAGCAACAATTTTTCAGTAGGTTCAATCTCAATATACCTCTTTGCTGTCAATGAACCAGAAGTCACATTCCAACCCCTTCAGGAGAGGCAGTGGCAGACCTTTTCAAAATATACTTCTATTTTATAGGTAGAAATATAGTTCTATCTTACAGATTTTGGTTTAGTTTTTACATCTTCACCATTATTTAGGTATTTATAATTTCACTGTGACTTGTTTCACTCCTTATATAGTTGATTTCATATACTATATGTTTTATGTTATATTGTATTTCAGATTCTTATAAATATCCTTTTCTGGAGAATCACATCCTATGTGAGGACGTCTAGATTTCGTACTGAAACCTAAAAGTGGGGCATTTTTAACATGAGGGTAGGTGTAATGTGCTTCTAAAATATTCAATTATAGTCCTGCAGAGTGAGTCAAACTTTGTGACTTTGCTCTTAATCATTAACATAGTCACCATTAGCCTAATGATCAGACATAAAACACTCAAGAGTTACCACTCAGCTTCACTGCTGGTACCTAGGAGCCAACCAAAGCTTTCTTTAGCAAAACTGGTTGTTTTCCCTGAGAAATGAAAGTAAACTAGTGAACAAGAATCATAGACTTTTACCAAAGATAGACTTTATTCTATGCAAAGTTCTGAGTGTTGCAGATACTAAATTTAGTCAAAATCTCTCACCTGAGCCGGGATGTGGGTCCTCAGTCAACATTTGAGCCTTGTTTCTTTTCTTTGAAGATGTATCACTATTCCTCTTGGGTTCAGTCTAACATGATGGTCTTAGGCATCTAATCAAAGCTCCATTTATGGTTTCACAAAACCTTAGTCTGCTTGAGTATCCAGCTTAGAAGGTGTCAAACTGTCACCTCTTTCTGTTGATGCACACTTCTATGATTCTTTTACTTTCTTTTCCAGATAAACAATTCCTTTTTAAAATGTGCTTCATCTTCTAGCTTTCATTATTTTTTAAAGATATTATACCTCACTATTCCTTTTTCCCTCCCACTCTTCATATATCTTATGGTTAGGAATCCTGGATACTAGCAAATTTTCTTATATGGGCCTAATGATAGTATATTTATAGTTTAAAGAAAGCTCCTTTATCCACTTAGTCTTTTATTTTTTATTTATTTAATTTTATTACAAAAATGTATTATTTTAAAGTTGAAAAATACCAAAATAGAGAAAGAAATAAGTTAGTCATTCTTTTTTTTTTTTTTTTTAAGTTTACTTATTTTGAGAGAGGGAGAGAGCAGGGGAGAGGCAGAAAGAAAGAACCCTAAGCAGGCTCTGCACTGGCAGTGCATGAACTGCAAGATCCTGACCTGAACCGAAACCATGAGTTGGATGCTTAACCCAGTGAGCCACCTAGGTGCCCCGGTCATTCTTTCTTTCATATCTCGAGAATAGATCATCTTACATTTTTAATGCATTTTGATGTGTCATTTGTATTATAATTAAGTGGTTTCATAATTACAACTCTGCTTTTTATCTACTGATATAACACAATTGAAAGTTCACAGTTTTGCCTCTTATGAAGATTGATTTTTTTTTTACTCAACTCCACCATGGTTTTCAGAAAATATGGATGCATTCTTCGTGTATATTTTGATATGATTGAAAGAAAAATACCTGGTAGAGATTTCCATTCCCCCTTATGTCACAGGGCAATGGGAATTGGATCAGAGAATTGGGTGGCCTGTGCAGTAGGATTTCTGAACCCACTGAAGGTATATGGCTGTCACACTCCCAGAAAACACTTGATGATCCCGTTTTCTGGTGACTACATTTTTATATATTCCCCTCAGTATGTATTATTGTATTAAATTGGTCCCTGTGTTAAAGTATTGGATTAAAGTTGGTCTGTGTAGTCAAAAGAATATGATAGAAGTGATGGTATGTTACTTCAAAGATTAGGTATTGGAGACACTGTAGCTCCCCCACCCCCTGCTCTTGTCTCCCCTCTCTTTCTCTCTGGTAATCCTTCGTTGGTCTCTCTGAAGGAAGCCAGCTACTATATCATAAAAAAGAAGCCCATGTGTAAAGGAACTAAGCTCTTGTACCAAGAGCTATGTGAGTGAACTGTCTTGGAAGTGGATCCTCTAGCCCCAGGCAAACCTTCAATGACTACAGCTCCATTCAATACCTTGATGGCAACATCATGAGAGACTCTAAGCCAGAACCACCCAGCTGAGCCTCTTTCAAATACCTGACCTCAGAAAGTGTGTGAAATAAATGTTGTATTTTTAGTCATTACCTTTTGAGGTAGTTTACTATGCAGCAATAAGTAATACAGAGAGATCGAAGGATCGGCTGCTTCTTGCTATACACACAACATATAAAGTCATAAAGTAAGTAACAGCCTCTGTAGAAGACTTGATTAAACTATGTCAGGAGAACAAAACTCAATCAGTCAAGAGACCTCAGAAAAGTTGAAAGGAAACTTGGAAAGTTGAGATCAAGACCCTTTGGAGTGACCTATGGTCTGAATGAATCTCAGAAAACAAGTGTAACTGCGTAACTAGCTCCTGCATGTTTCCACCATGCACTTAGAAAGGTGAGCACGGTACATTCCCAGGTGCCTGTGTGGCTCAGTTGGTTAACTGTCCAACTTCAGCTCAGGTCATGATCTCTTGGTGACTGAGAGTCAAGCCCTGCATTGGGCTTGCTATTGTTGGCACAGTGCCCGGTTTGAATCCTCTGCCTCCCCCTAAAAAATAAACAAACATTTTTATAAAAGGTGAGCTTGGTGCATTCCAATGAATGAAGGCAAGAGAGTCCTAACATATTCTGAATACTGTCTACGTAAGTCAGGGATGTCCCTTCTATGCCATATTTTCTGATTACTATCTTTTGGCTATGGTTTAATGTTACACTGCCATAAATATAAGTTACATTGGTTAGAAATAGGCAATTCCTACTTTTAAATGCTCTCGTGATGTATTCAATGATTCTAGATGTTACTTGCTAGGCATTGTGCTTCTTTGTAGACAAATAGCTTGTCATTTTTAAACAAGTGGATAAGCTGGACCTTATGATCCACTTTAGTAGTATGAACCTATTACTATGCAGGCTGCTCTAAGTATGAGCAGATAAAAGTATAAACCTTTAAGTGGTGATATATCTACAATACTCCACCGAATTGTCTCACAGGTGTAGTCAAACTCAGAAGAAACTTTTATATGCATGTTGATGGTACTATGAAGGAATGGGCCAAGGTGCATGAACATGGAGACATAGAGGGGAAGGGAGAGGGAGAATGAGAGGGAGAAAGATGGGGAGGAGACAAGTCTTTCACAAGAATGAATAATGATAAGTCAATTTCCAGGCACAAAAATAAAATGTTGGATGTGGGAGAGTTCTACTTGAATGTATTTTAACAACATTCCTCCATGGTTATCTTTGAAAAACACAAATATGGTTGTGGTGTATCTTTCCTTAAACTCCTTCGGTAGTTCCTCAACACGTAATGCAAGTATTTCTACCTTAAACATAGGGATTCTTACAAGTTCCTTGGCATTTGGGGGACTCTGAAAAAATTGCAAGCATTATTATGGTAGAATGTTTTCCTCCCCGTCTCCATATCCCTATGAGAGAATTTTTCACTTTCCACTGGGATTCTTGATTCAGATCTAAGTATGAAGAAGAAAAACTTTTCAGTTTTTGATGAGTGAGCAAAGAGGCAGAGATCATTAATATTGTAAACCCTAGAGTTGTGTTTTTTTTAAATTGGGATGTTATTGATATATAACATCGCATAGATTTGAGATATACCACGTGATGGTTTGATGCACTTACATATTATTATTACTATAGTAGTGTTACTAACACTTTTATCATGTCACATAATTATTATTTGTGCCTGTTGAGAACAATTAAGGCCTAGTCTCCTAGCAACTTTAAGTTTATAATACAGTGTTGTTGATTATAATTACTATGTTGCATATCGATCTCTAGGACTCGTTTATCTACTAGTTGGAAGTTTATAGAGTTGAGTTTTAAGAGAATGCTAGTGTTAGCAGGAGGAAGGTTTGTTTATTAAAACAAACAAATGAAACAGCTGAATAAAATACAGGGCATAAAGCCCTCCTAATACACTCCCATCTCTGTTGAGACAGATGGAATTAAGTACTGAGAGTTGAGATCCTGCAGTGTGGGCAGAGCAGAAGCACCAAAAGAGAGAGGGACAAGGCAGAGTGCAAAGGAAGCACTGTGTTGGGTTCTGTATGGGCAAATAGAGTATCTATCTTTTTTGTTTGTTTGTTTTTGGCAAAGTATTGTTTAGGATACTGTTGGATACAACCAATCAAAATCTAATTCAGTTTCATTTAACCACATAAGGGACTTAGTGGCTACCATCAAAAGGGCCCAGTGGTAGGTGGATATCAGTGCTATATTGATTATGGGACTCAAAAGTATCAATAAAAGCCATATTTCTTTCAACCTCTTCATTCTTCTTTCCATGGTACCAGCTTAATTGTAAAGCTTGACTCCCTATCACATTCACAGAATATGGCTGGCAGTAACCCCTGGAAATACTATGTCCTTAACCATATAGAGGAAAAGAGAGAGATTGTGCAATTTGTTTCTGGAAACCCTCCCAGAAAAGCCAGGATGCTTATTTCCTGGAAGCCTTCAGAAAAACTTTTCAGTAAATCACTTGGTCAAACATGTGTCTCATGCCCTCCCCTGAATCAATAACTGTGGCCAAAGGGTAGGATTTTGATGATTATCTTAAAGTGGAGCCACATGTCTTATCTGTAAACCCAAAGATTGAGTAATTTTCTCTCAAAGCGCTTTTGTGTTCTATGGAGGAGTTGTAGCTGTTGAAATGAGAACTGGGCCAGTCTCCCAGGAAAAAGAAACAAAACAAAAAATGATTGATTGATTTTGGAGAACTAGTCCCTATACCCATTACTATTTCATCCCATTGATACTCCATGTGCTTTTATAACAGACTAAAAAAATGTTTTCCTGGCTGTAGACTATACTTCCCACCTTGTCCAGTATTCAGGATATTTTATAGAAGTGTGTGTGTGTGTGTGTGTGTGTGTGTGTGTGTGTGTGTCTTCCCAAAGAAAGGATGCATAACACTCACTGTAAATTGAAATAAATTTGTAATTCCAAAAATACCAGGAGTCACTGAAATTTAGGTGGAGTTCCTAGATAAGTTATTAGATAAGTTCCTAGATAAGCTATTTCTTCTCTTCTAGTGTCTCTCCAATTTACATCCATAGGACCAACACAAAAACAATTCCAACATTTCCCTTTGCCTTCTTGGACCATTTTGTGGTCTTAGGTTCTATAAGCATGTCATTTCCTCTTCCACCTGTTCTGCCTGGTAAACCCTCACTCTACCTTCAAGACTGACTTCAAGTGCATCATCTCAAGTGGAGCTTCTTCTTTTTTGTTTTTATTGTGCTTTGTTTCTGAACAGAGCTTATCCCTCTCTTCTGTACCCTAAGTGCCCTGTAACTATCAGTACATATTGGTATTTTGTTTGTATGTCTCACTCCTTAGGGAGACCATGAGCAATAAAAACACAGGATTTGTGTCTTTCCTCTTCATCTTTACATTCATTAGCCTTCTTAGCTTGTTAAGCCCTTGCTTAGTAAACACACAACCATTGGTAGGTTTAGTTGTCAGTGAAGCAGCAGTTGAAAATGTTTGGTGCAATATTTTCAATATTATTTTTTTTGTTATGGTGCAATATTACTGCTGTTGACTTTTAAAAAAAATTTTTTTAATATTTATTTTTGAGAGAGAGACAGACAGACAGACAGACAGAGCATGAGCTGGGGAGGGGTAGAGAAAGAGCAAGATTCAGAATCCATAGCAGGCTCCAGGCTCCAGCTGTCAGCACAGAACTTGACACAGGGCTTGAACCCATGAACTCTGAGATCATGACCTGAGCCAAAATCAGATGCTTAACCGACTGAGCCACCCAGGTGCCCCACTTGAGAGACTTGTCCTACTCTTCAGTTAGGACTTAGGTACCTCCAGGACAATGTGTCCAAAATGGATCTTTGGATAAATGATGTGATTCCATATTATATCTTGGGAGTTCACACATTATGTCCCTAAATCTAGTTAACGGAAAAGAATCTTAAAAGTTGACATCTATTGAGTGTTTTCTATGTGTTTGGCACTTTGCTAAGTGTTCTACAAAAATCATTTCATTGCATCTTTACAAAAACATCAGCAAGTGGATTCTATCATTATTGTTTCCATTTTGTCAAAGAAAATGTTTAGGTTTACAGAGGGTATATAATTTGCCCACTGTCATACTATCTGTAGCTAGAGGAGACAGTATTTGAATTCAGGTCTCTCTGACTATAGTTAAATGCTTGAGATAAGTTAAAGATCATGCTTTAGGATTTCTGTATACCAGGCAGAGAGCTAGATATTTTATTATGAATTAAAAAAAATGTTTACAACAATCCTGCAATGTAGGATTTGCTATTTTCATTTTAAATGTGGGAAATGCAGGTTTATAAAAGATAACCAAATTTTCTAAAAAAAGCATAATCTGTAATTGTTAGAGCCACTCTTGAACAATAGTTTTCTTGACTCCTATGTGCATGCATACATTTTTTTCAGTAAAAACAAAACAAAACAAAACAGGAAAGCAGAGTGTTAGCTACATCCCAGGAATTGATGCTGTGTGTTTGTTGGAAAAGCCAAGGCAGTTATGGAAAGAAGGCTCTGCCTTGTGGGAATTTACAGCACTGTCAAGATGGTAAAATATAGTATTATAAAATCTCAGAGTTGGAATGGCTATTTGAGGTCATCTAAGAAGATAATGTGAAAAGTTAAATACAAATGAGAAATTTAAATAGCAATTCAGCAAAGCCTAGAGAGATATCTCTGGATTGAAAGTGATTAATTATTCTATTGGATGAATAATTATAACTATAGGCACTTGGGGGAGAGGATTTGAGCTCAAGATTTATTCTCTTTGAGGAAGCCCCTCCTCTGAAATTTTATGAGTGACTTTACTGTGGTATGATGTGACTGTCAATTTCTTTGCCAATCAACTTCACTAGACTGTAAGTTCCTTGAGGGTAACTAAGAATCATACATTGTTGTATTTTGAACGTATCCCAATTTGTGGTACTTGGTAGCTAGTTATTTAGTGAAAACTTACTGCACCACGCCAGCATCATTCCAACTATGAGAGCAAGGTCAGAGAAACCATCAATGAGGATGTAAGTTTTGAAGTGAAGGAAGGATTTTGTTAGGTTAAGGTGATGTGGGCAGATCTTTTAGGAGGGTGAAACAGTGTGAGCCACTTCCAGGTGTCAGGAAAGAATCACGGTGAATGTCTCTGTTCTCCACATCTTCCTGGTCCAGCAGCAGTAGGTGGCCATCATTATCTGGGTATGGCCCTGCATATAGGGCACAGGTACCAGAGGCTGTCACAAATGACAGAAAACTGTAGATTCTAGAAGTTCTCATCACAGCTCGAAGGTTACTGTGAGGTACCCTGGAAAGTACCGTGCAGGAACAATTAACATTTGTGCTCTTTTCTTTTCTTATTAATTTTTTAAGTTTATCTATATATTTTTGAGAGAGACAGAGACAGCATGAGCAGGGAGGGGAAGAGAGAAAGGGAGAGAGAAAATCCCAAGCAGTGTCTGCACTGTCAGCACAGAGCTCAATGTGGGGCTTGACCCCATGAAACTGTGAAATCATGACCTGAACCTAAACCGGGAGATGGATGCTTAACCGACTGAGCCACTTAGCGTCTCCATTTGTGCTCTTTATTGAGATGACACTTATTTTATTTTGTGATACTGGAGAAGTCATTTAACTTCTCTGAACCTCAGCTTAGAAAATAGTACAATAAGCATTTTTATATGACTCAAGATGTTTGCCCTTGATCTTGAAATGATTAAATCTTACCCCATTTCCTCATATGCTTGGCTCCTTCTCCCTGGTCCATGAGGCCACTTCAAGGCAAATATCCATTTAATTGCCAGCTAGAAACCTGGCCTTATATTTCCTTGTCATATTAAACATTGATGGTGTGGCCTACTCACATGGGAGTCACAGGACCTCTTCTGGCATGCAAGAGGCCTTACAAGACTGATATATCCCTTACCTCTTTGGACCCATCCTGGATTCTTCCTCCTTCTTAATAGCAGGATCTAGCTCTAAAATGGGTGGCAGCCCCAGATCAACCAACTGCAGGGCTGGAAAGGAAAGAAGTGAGTCCAAAGGAAGCCTCTGGAAGATATTTTGCAAAAAAGACAGAGTCTCTTATATCTGTGCTCTTGCCATAATCTCCACTACCTTTGTTCTTTGAGCAGTTTGGGGCCCATATTGTCTCTGACCTATATTTAGGTGTCTCTGCACTGGAGTGAGTATGGTAAGTAGGATGGGGAAGGGTATGGCAAACTGATGAGCTTTTCTGGAGGTTAAAGTGGCTTATCCATGTGAAATCACTTTTGAAAAGCACTAATTAGTAAGCTAACATTTGAAGTTAGATGATTTTATTGATATGGAGGCTTTACAGTAAATACTTACTTATTATTTTTTTTAAAAATATTTATTCCCCAAAGAAAGGATATCTAAATCTCTTTCTCCTGAAGAGCTATGTTCCTCATTCTGGAGAAACAAACAAATAAACCATTAAAAGATAAAAATGAGAAAACAAAACAAAACAAAAAACCAGAAAAACCATAGATAGGTGTACAGAGCTACTAAATCTGCATTAGATCACAACTGTGATTTTACAATACATCTTAATAAAAAGACTAAATTACTTTTCGTTTTCACAGACATAAGTTTGCTTCTAGGCTTGCCCAAGTGGATTGATATACTTGTTTGAATGTGATTTCCATTTACCTTTATATTAAAATGAATGGAAGTGAAAAGGTCAAGTTTATTTAGAAAATTGTTAGCTATCCTTGGGAAAAAAATAATTCTGCATGTACGATTTTAATCAATTTTCATTCGTTGTTAAAGTTCATACAAAGTTTAGCTTGATGTCCATGGGAAATGGAAACGGTGACTGGTTTTATAAGTATAATAAATATACCTGAATCTAAAGTCCTCTAGACAATATTGTTAATAAAGCATATTTGTCTGGCTCCATAAAATAGAAATGTTTAAATTAGAAGAGCTGCTTGCTTAGATGCTAGGTTAATAGGAGCGTTTTCAATTCTGAATCTTTATTGTTTACAATGGCAAGAGGGAAAATTGACTTGAACACAGTGTCTGTGCTGTTAATCAGAGTAGTTACATAATATGGGAACAGCCATAAGGGGAAAGACCTGGAAGTGGGAGATACCAAAGAAGGGATTTAGGCCTTTTGCCTTCTGCTGTTCCAAAGTGGGAATACACCCCAAGTTTTTCCGAGTCTTTAGTCAGCTCTCCACACAGTGCTTAGGACCATGTAGGCAGCAAGGGAAGGCTTGGTCTTTTTATGGTGTGATGAGATTTAGGAATAGGGTGACGCTCAGAATGATGTATTAGAGAAAGAATTCAGGCCCATAAATACAAAACAAGCAAATATGGGATTAGACACTGAGCTATAATTGTGCAGGTAATAATGAGTCGAAGATGGAGAGGATCAGTGTAGCCTGGAATAGCAGAAGGGTTAGGAGAGGAAGTAGGTCTCGGTGTGAGTTGTACAGTAAGGGAAGGATTTTAATGGGCAGAGCTGGAATAATTATTTCAGGCCTTGGAAACATGATCTTAAGTAGAGAAACAGCGATAAAGATGTGGTGTGATGGAGCTCTGTAGATATTAGCCTAATCTTCTATGGACAGTGTGTTTATGTGTGTTGGGTAGTTTGATTGACTGGGGCAAACTGGATCTGAATAAATAAACTAAACAAATAATGCCTATCTCAAAATAGGATGCTGACTGATTTCAACTTTTTGCAGGGTCATTATGACTAAAACTTTGGAGCATCAATGTCCCTCAGTTAATGGTAATATTCTTTTGTAAATTGGTTTTAAAATACCTCCTTTTCCTTTTAGATAAGTGTGTACAGATGCATAGGATGATTGCAAAATTATATGGCTGAAAGACAAAGAGGTAGAGTTAACAATAAAAAAGAGGGGTGCTATGTGCTAAAGTCTGTCCTTTCTCAAATTCATACATTGAAGCCCTAATCGACAATGTGAATACACTTGGAGATAGGGCTTGTAAGGAGGTACTTAAGGTTGAATGAGCTCATAAAGGTGCTTAATTCAATAGGACTGGTGTCCTTTGAAGAAGAAGCAGAGACAGCAGGAATGTACATACTAAGAGAAAAGGCCATGTGAACACAGCGAGAAGGTGGCCATCTGCAAGCCAAGGAGGAAGGTCTCAGCAGGAACAAGTCCTGTTAGCACCTTGATCTTGGACTTCCATTCTTCAGAATTGTGAGATAATACATTTCTGGTGTTTAAACCAAGGCAACTCAAACACACCAATATCAGGGATTACTTCAAATAGCAATTACAAAATGACACAAAATCAAAAGACAAGTTGAACTAGATCCTTTCATGGACCCAGCCAGAGGACTGTGACTTTGTCAGCAGAATGGAACTATTTAATTTTTTTTAACATTTATTTATTATTGAGAGACAGAGACAGAGCATGAGCATGGGAGGGACAAAGAGAGGAGGAGCACAGAATCCAAATCAGACTCCAGGCTCTGAGCTGCCAGCACAGAGCCTGACGGGGGGGCTTGAACTCACAAACTGTGAGGTCATGACCTGAGCAAAAGTCAGATGCCCAACCTACTGAGCCACCCAGGCATCCCAGAATGGAAGTATTTCAATCCTGACCTAATCTTTCTTCCCAATACCTTATAAATAGCTTTGTTATGTTTAGGGGACTATAAACATATGTTAAGTTCATCATGTTAGGGGAGGAGGTTCTAAACCTCATGTTTTATAACTTTCTGAGAAAAAAAAGCACAATATATTCTTCTTCTATAGAAGAATTGTGTTCTGTCTTAACTTTTCTATCGACAATTAATAACTCAATTTTGTCTTTTTATTTTACTTTCCTTTATCATCAAAAAGTGTATCATTTGGCAAAAGAAAGTGGAAACACCGATATATTTTGTTATGTTTATACTAAGAAAATTTTGGCAAACTTTGGGAATAACACACTTCAAAACAAAACAAAACAAAAAAAAACCAACAAACCAGGAAGCACAAAGACCTACAATACAACAATGACTTAGTAACTACTGAATTTATAAGTGACAAAAAAAAAAGAAACAGAGGATCAGAGAGATAAAAGGTTACACTAGCTAGGATATTTTTAGTGGCAAGTGATAAAATATCCAATACAAACAGACTTAAATAATAAGGGTTCTTATGCTCTAGTTATTGAAAAGACTGAAAGTTTCATTCTTCAGGTGTGGTTCGATCAAGGTGGCAGCTCTTTTTCTATTTTATTCTCTTAGGTCCTTGTGTTAGCTTTATCCTTAGTCTGACTTCTCTCATAGTAGCAAAATGTCTGTATTGGTTCCAAGGCTAGACATGAATATCTAATGCAAAGAGAAAGGAGAGAACATCTCTGTTAGGTCAATTTATAGACTGGTGCACACTGACACACAGGTTATATTTTAAACTTTGTGCAGACTAATCTCATAAGGTTCCTATCATCTTAACTATCAGTGAAAGTTCTAGGTCACAGGGAGGAGCCAAGATGGTGGAACAGCATGGAAGTTGTTTTTTGTTGGGTTTTTTGTTTGTTTGTTTGTTTGTTTGTTTTTTGCATCTCCCATCTTGGAAATATAGCCAGATCAACACTAAGCCATCTTGCATGCATAGAAAACTGTTTTGACAAATAACACAATAATCTGCATAACCTGAACCAGAGAATTCAGCAGGTACGTGGTGTGCAGAGGTAAAGTGGGGGAGAGAGAAGCCATGACGGCAGAGAGCTGTTTTTGCTTGTAGGGAGAGTACAGACAAGGGGGGAGAGTACAGAAAGCATCTCCTCCACCCAAAAGAAGCTGGGGAGAAAAGAGAGAGTATGCAAGGGACTGAACAAAAAAGGGAGAAAGGAGAAAGGATAGGGTTTAAATTCCATTAAGACTCTATAAACAGGGGGAGTGCAAAGTCTGAAACTCCACAGCTCAATACTTGGTGGTGCTCTGGTAGGAAGGGTGAATCTGCAGAAGCAGAAAGCAAGGTCCACGGGGTCCCTGGGCCACACAGGGAGAGGCAGTTCCCCTGCTGAGGGACATTTAGTAGAGGCTCTGGGACCACCCCACAGGCGAAGTTCCCAGTGGACCCTGGAGAGCAACCACATTTGCTGCTGCTGGAACAAGGACTTTAAGGGGGAAGCCTGTAGCCAGATGCATGTTGTGATTTTTTCCATAAACCCTGAAATGCTATCACATGAACTTTTTATGGAGCGGGCTGGCACCCAGCTGCAGTCTCTGAGAATTGGCAACAGCGCAGTCTCCCAAATGTTCCTGGGGGCAGGCGGGCACTTGGCCATTGCTCAGCAAGACCCTCCCCCCAAAACTCTCAGTGGGTCAAAGCCACAGTTCCTCAGAAGTGAGGGGTTGGGAAACACTGCCGCATCTGAGCTAAAACTCAAGAGGGAGATGCTGCCTGGCAACCTAACGGCTTGGTTATGGACAGTGTAAAAGCGGGGAGTAGATGGAAGCTGGAGACAAAGGTGCATGATTGCTGACCAGGGAGAACAGAGTTCCGATACTAGAGACTGGGTAGCTGGGTGACGCCATATTCACCCCTCCCACACGTGCGCCTACGTACCTATAGGTGCCACAACAATTCATCCCAGTAAGCTAAGCAGCGCCATCTAGTGGAGAATGGAACCATTACACTAAGCCCTGCTCACCTGGGCCAACCTCGCTCTTCAGGTACAACACAAGTCTTTCCACCTGCTTAGTGTATGGACTATAAAGTGCCTCATAGTTCTCCTTCTAGGGGAAAGCGATATAATTTTAATCATACTTCAGTCTGTTTGCTGGTCCATTTATTCATTTTTTTTTCTTTTTCTTGAATACAGAAAGAGAAAATATTTTTATAATTCTGTTTAAGGAAGTAATAAAGGAATAAAGATTTCTTCATACTGAGTATATAGATTAACACTATGACCCTCACTGGATCTGTGGGTCACATGGGTATGCCCATGTCATGGGGGTGTCATCCTGAGTAGGGAAAGAGGTTCTACACTGATGAGGGGCTGACAATCAGGCCTTTATTAATCTATTTGCTTTCCATGTACTGTAACCCATTGTTCTACACAGGAGCCCCATTAAGTAGTGTTATTAATATTTTTTACTTTTAACTAAAATGACCCTTACCAAATGAACAAGAGCCTTGAAATATTGCTATTTGAAGATAGTATTAAAAATTCATGAGTATGTAGAATAAATAGGAAGAGCTGGTACTTCCACTCTTAGCATTGACTCTTAAAAGGTAAAATCAGGGTGATCTAATTAGATCTGAAAAGCAGTTAGCTAACAAAATTCTAAATTTTTAGTCACGCACTATTTATATCATGAATTTATATCCACAGCTGTTAGTTGTGACCCTCATCTTGGGTCTCTGATGTGTCTTGAGACAATAGTCTTTTAAGTGTACGTATTTTGGGATATAAACTCAAATATGTTTCATTGCAAAGAAAATACAATTTATAGGGACGCCTGGGTGGCTCAGTCGGTTAGACGACCAACTTCGGCTAGGGTCATGATCTCATGGTCTGTGAGTTCGAGCCCCATGTCGGGCTCTGTGCTGACAGTTTGGAGCCTGGAGCTTGTTTCGGATTCTGTGTCTCCCTCTCTCTCTGCCCCTCCCCTGCTCATGCTCTGTCTCTCTCTGTCTCAAAAATAAATAAAAACATTACAAAAAAAAAAGAAAATACAATTTACAAGTTTTGGGGGCTACTTGTTTAACAGAACTACTGCACTGCTTGGGAATCCAGTAGTTCTGCTTGAGGACCTCTCTGGGAAAAAAAAAATGGGTCATGAGAGCACTGTGAGTCCTTTCAGTAGCTGGAATATAGAACCATGGGTTGGCAGCCCAGGGTAGGTCAGAAATTGAGAGCCCAGCTTAATGCACTCTTCTGTTGCCCAAGAGCAAAGGCCAGAGCAGTGGATCCACAGACCTTGCACGTGATAGTTCCCTGTGTCCACCTCCAGTGTTCCTCCTCCAGCCCCACCACTGACACTTGCTAATGGACACTACAGAGACAGAAAACTAAGCACCTCACTTTTCAAGGAGACAGTGCCTCAGATGAACAATATTTTTAGTTTAATTGCAAGTATGGCTCAGCTGAACAGCTGGGTGGTTGTGGTGTAAAAAGGGAGGGGGGAAGCAAAGGCAAGAAAATGGAGCAGGGAGAATTTGAAGCTAATGCCGTGTCGGGTGAAAATTCTTAGCAGCATTCCTCTCTAACTTATTTAGTCAGTAAATATTTACTGAGGGACCACTCTGTACAGGTCAAGAGCATGTGGTTTCTCAAGTCTCATGGACATTGTAGTCAATGTCAAAGTGTCTGTTCAAAGTTACCCTCTCACCTTTTTCTTTTGTACTGTTCCAGACATGTTACCCTTACATTCATTTTTTTCCTCTTTCTCTGCTTAGCCCCTTATCATAAGGAGCTAACCCTTCGGGCTGTTTCCCAGGCTGTTTTGTCAGCTTCTTTACAATGGAGTCAACCAACAGGAGGCATTGGTGGGAGACACGAAGGGAGAAACCAGGACTATTTCTCCTCTCTAAGCCTTGGGGGAAGCTCAGCACTGGCTGCTTCTCAGTGATCCACCTCTTGCATCAGGACCATCCTGATTCCTTTGGGTTCTAGTAACATGGCCTCTTTCCTCTTTAGCTTGCCAATTCCTTAATTACATATGTACACAATCTCCTGCCTTGCATTTCCTCATTTAAATACAAGTTTCTATTTCTCTGGTTGGGCACTAATTAATACATTGTTTAGATTAGAAGTAAAAAGGTGATCATTATTGAAATACACTTTACCACTTAGTTGCATGGTGCTTTGCGTCTGCCTCTAATTTTATTTCCAACAAAGATTTTTTTCAATATAGATACTTTTTCCCCTTTGCCTTAAGAAATTGCCAAGGACTAGTTTTATTTCCAATATCCTAAAGGGATATTATAAGAAAAGTGATGGAGTTGATTGATAAAGCAAAATCCCAATTTATAATTGGTGAATCAGAGATCAATCTATATGATGGTGATAGGTCCTAATAAGAATATTTTCCTTCATTTCCTCTTTGCAGAGAGATCCCTGAAAGCACATTATCATTAATAGGAATTTTTTATTTATTATCTTTTAAACGTTTGGAAGGATGAAGAGTTTTAAAGGAAAATTGAGATGAATTTAGGAAAAGATTTCATGCAGGGAAAGATATATAAAATAAACCCTCGTATTGTCTTTGCATATGCAAATGAAGCACTTGACATATTTTCAGGAGGACACATTCTCATGAGGTTTTCTAGTAATGGGAACGGTTTTATAGATAAATTCATTCTCTCTCCTGCCTAATCTACCCTTTGGTATGTAGGAAGAATGCAAAGAGAAAACTACAGTGTGGGGCTTAGTAAAGAACAGAAGTTAGCAAACCATTATGGCCTGTGGGCCAAATCTAGCCCACACCCTGTTTTTATAAATAAAGTTTTATTAGGACTTAGTTGCTTTTTGTCTATAGCTGCTTTCATGTTACAAAGGCAAAGTTTAGTTACAGCAGAGGCAATGTGGCCTGCAAAGCAAAAATGTCCCTTTATGAAAAAGTTAGCCAACTTCTGCTATAGAATACATTCCTTGTTTTTATGAAGGTCATTTTGGCCTTTTGTCTTTAAAGATAAAATATTTCTGGAGCACCTACTAGTGCCAAGTACTGTCTAGATGCTATGTAGAATAAAAGCATAGATAAGAAATAATCAGTGTACTGGAACATGTCTCACCTAGACTCTTTCCCATAATACACTTCAAGCCATCTCACCAACTCTCCAGGTCAACTCCAGCCCCTCCTTCTATATAACTCAGCTTTCCTTTCTTTCTTTTATTATTTTTAATTTTTTATTTACATATAATCGATATACAAGTTACGTTAGTTTCAGGTGTACAACATAGTGATTTGACAAATTTATACATTATGCTCTATTCATGAGTCACTCCCAGGTACCTTGATGGCCTCACTGCTGGCTTGCCAACTTCCCTTCTTCAGATTTCATCCCGGTCTCTGAGGCCCATCCTTTTCCAAACAAGACTCTAACTTAATAAAGAGACTTTAGATATTCAACAAAAATTTTAAAAGAAGAAGAAGAAGAACAAGAAAAAGAAGAAGAAGAAGAAGAAGAAGAAGAAGAAGAAGAAGAAGAAGAAGAAGAAAATAGTGTAGATAAGGAATTCATTACATAGTAGAGATGTACACAAGGACTGTTCTAGAAGATAAATTTCTTCCAACTGAGGTGGAGCCCACACATTGGGGATATGGATTTTGCTTTCTTTTCATATCATGAAGGCACAAGTCCTCCATGGCATATAGAGAAAAAAAAGATCTAGGCAGTATGATTTGTGCTTTAAATTTACCTGTTGGGCCTCACATACTTCCAAAGAAAGCAGGATTTAAAAAAAAAGATTAAAATTAGGGGAAAACAAATTTGGATTATTATCAATCCATTTGTCCATTTACTCATCAATATGTGAGTATCCTCTCTTCCAGACACTGTACTTTGTGCTATGTGACAATAAACATGGCAGGAAATAGTTCTGTCTCCAGGGAGTTTATATTGTAGTGAGTAGGTATTATATACACCCAAGCTCGGCCCACTAGCAAAGAATTCCATAGAAATCCAGTAGAAGCTTTAGGGGAAATCTTCAAATCAAGGTACAAGAAGAATGCACAGAAGTGTTGATTCAGGAGAGCTGGGAGTTGGAAAGCATGGGTTCAGGATTCAAACTGCCTAGGCTTGCTTTTAGGTTGCCCTTTATCAGTTGTGTGACCTGGGGGAACTTACTGAACATTTCTGTGTATCAGATTCCTCACCTTGAAAGTGAAGATGATGATAAAATCTAGCATAAGAATGTTGTAAGGGTAAAATGAAGGCTTGTTTGCAAAGTGCTTAAATTGGTGAGTGCCTGGAACATAGTAAATGCCTTGTGATATTTATTAATAGAAGAACCAGCCTGACCCTTTGCTTGTACTTTAAAATTGCCCACATTTTTTTTTAATCTTTTGAGATATCTCTCATAGGATGAGTGAACAAATCTGAGAAGAGTGAAATGTTTTGCTCTTTATTTATATTTTAAATAAAACACTTGAGGGTTAGAAAAATCAAGCTAGCATGAAGTTATAATTTAATTAGCATGCTATGCTTTCTTTACTTGATTTGGAATTTTTTACTCCATATATGCAGGACTGCTTCTTTCAAAGGTCCCAAAATGTTTTCTTTGAAAATATGCAATTTTCCATTGAGTGATGAAAAGCAAAACCAAATTATAATCATCATTGTCATCTACATTTACTGAATGGCTACTGCATACTAATTTTGCAAGTTGGTTTAATGTATTTATTAACTCTTTTTATTACTCATAGAAATTCTATGAGTAATATAGAAAAGCTAATGTTGTGATCCCATTTTAAAGTCAATAAACATGGGGCGCCTGGGTGGCTCAGTCAGTTAAGCGTCTGACTTCAGCTCAGGTCATGATCTCACAGTCCGTGAGTTCAAGCCCCGCATCGGCCTCTGTGCTGCCAGCTCAGAGCCCGGAGCCTGTTTCAGATTCTGTGTCTCCCTCTCTCTGACCCTCCCCTATTCATGCTCTGTCTCTCTCTGTCTCAAAAATAAATAAAGGTTAAAAAAATTTTAAAAATAAAAAAAATAAATAAAGTGAATAAACTCAAGTGAGGAATGAGACAGAATAAGGACCTGTTCACAGGAAAACTTGACTTTAGAGTACGAGGTCTTTCTTTCCTGTGATGTGGTGTGACCTCAAGGGCACATAAAGTTAACATAAGTTAACTATAAGTTAACATTTAAAACACATGACATCTTTTAATAATAAGGTGTTAGTATTATACTTTATATAAAAGATAAAATTATACTTATTTCTCTCATTTATCATAAAAGCATTACATATTTATTAGAGAAGTTTTGAGAAATTTAGAAAACCATGAAGAAGATGTATGTCAACCATAATCTTATTCACTAGAAATATCCATTATTAATATGTTTTATATATTCTCTTAAACTTCTCTCTGTGTCTTTTTATATACACACCACATACACATTTACTTTTTTAATTTTTTTTTAGTGTATTTTTGAGAGGCAGTGAGAATGAGAATGACCGAGAAGGGGCAGAGAGAGAGAGAGGGAGACAGAGGAACCAAAGCAAGCTCTGCCGTAGCAGCACAGAACCTGATGCAGGGCTGGAACTCATGAACCATGAGATCATGACCTGAGCTTAGTCAGATGCTTAACCAGCTGAGCCACCCAGGAGCCCCCATATATAATTTCTAAATGGTTTCTTACTATATCTTAATTCTGAGTTTTTAAACATGTCATTAAGAATTTTATGGGTTTTTTATTAAAAATTGTTCAATATCCACATGGTATATATTTATGTCTATAGCACAATAAGATTTAATGAGATATTTTGAATGCTTTCATTTTTTTACAATTATAAACAATTTTATAATAAAATGCTGATGTATTTTTGATTATAGGATTATTTATAAGATGAATTCTTATAAGTAGAATAGCTAGGTTGAACCATTAAAGTGTTTTAAGGCTACGAATATGTCTTCCAGACAGACCACATGAAGTCAATGCTAATTCATCTAATGGCCTTTTGTAACACAGAAACATCTATATAGTTTCCCACCTTAGTCATCAGGAACTTTATTAATTTTCAGGTTATACTTGGCACTGGACTGAACAATACAAATTATTTAAGGCAGCATGCTATACCCCTTCTAAGGTTGTATAATCCAAGATAAAATCATTCAAACTATCATCCCTTCAAGCAATAGGCATTTGTTTAGTGCCCATAATTTTCAAAAAGAAAAATGGTAGGGCCAGGTGCTAAAGTTAAAACTGTAACTTTTGTGTGTTTCTGACTCTGTGGGGTGTGTGTGTGTGTGTGTGTGTGTGTGTGTGTGTGTGTGTGTGTGTTGGGGAGAGGTGGTGATGTGGAACATTCCCAGGAATTTTCTAAAATCTTCCAAAATCTATGGATATGATAAGCATTCCTAGGATACTAGTATCCTCAGCAGTGTAGTGGTAGCCAAAGTTTTTTTGGGAGAAAAATATAATCTAATTCCTAAAATACAGAAATTAATTTCAAAGCAACACTTCACAATTCTATACTTCATTATATTACCTAGGAAATAGATAATCAAGTTCTGGATCATGTAGCCCTAATACCCCAGTAAGAGGTGATGATATCAGAGATGGCCCTTTGACTTCATGATACCCAATGCTGGCACAGAGAGAAGCAGAAAAGACCAGAGGAATTCTGGCATGTTGATGGTTGAGCATCAAAGAAAAACCAAAACAATGCCCTTAAGAATGAAGTTATGAGCTGTCTCGGTGTCCAGAGGCCTTGCTTGGCTCCTTGAAATTTCCTGAACTATGTTCTAGGTTCTGTAAAATTCAAGCCTCTTTGGGGTTTAGCTTTCTAAGGATATTTTTAAGGTTTTCTTTGGGTTTCTGTGAGACCTAGATGATGTAAATCTCCATTATTTGGAGATGATATTATCTCTATTAGTTGATGCAATCTGAATGAGCCTCTATTTCTTGTTTTATACTACACTAATAAAAATGAATTCTGAGGGTTCTGAAATGTTAAGCTTTTACTCTCTATGTGCCATCAGCAATAATTTGGAAGTAAGAACTAAGAAAGGCACAAACAAGATTATAACAACTAAGAATAAAAAAGAGAAAAAAAATTGATCTTATTCCATAATGGTAACAGTCTCCCTGAATAGATAAGTTATTTGTTAAACAGCCTTTCAATTAAAAAAAATATGAATGCATTAGTATTATAGTACATCTTCTAGCCTCTACCTGAGGTCTGAGGACCATGTAGAGATTTGATAGCAGAAAAGAAAAACATATATGGGACTATAAATCTTTCTGTTATCCCTGAGCAGAAAATGTGCTCTATAAAAGGAATTGTAGAGTCACTGATCCCACTTGAAAGTAGGAGAGTAATTAAGCACCAAACTGATGGTAACAATTGAGAAGAAAATGTCCTCTAGTGGAAAATTCTCAGTAATTCAATTTGTATTGATAATAAATAATCTTCCCCAACTTTCTTTTGAATGTTGTATAATCTCTTAATGGCCTAGTTGTCAGTGGGAGGAAAATTAATGCTTTATTCATTGAAGAGGTTAGAATATGAAAGGACCATCCTCCTTGGTTGAAAGTGCAAAAAAAAAAACTAATACTGATATGTTTAAGATATTCTTTTCCATATTTCTTTGAAATAATTTTGCAAGTCTCATGAAAGACAAATATTTTATTCTGCCAACAACATTTTTAAGACCTTTAACTATGAATAATCTGAAAAATGTTAGAACCTATGTACCACTAGCTTTATATTAAAACTCCTAGTATAAAAAAAAAGGCATGTTAAAAATTAGAATGAAAGATAGGGAACCTGGGTGGCTCAGTTGGTTGAGCCTCTGACTTCAGCTCAGGTCATGATCTTGTGGTTCTTGGTTCGAGCCCTGCATTGGACTCTGTGCTGACAGCTCAGAGCCTGGAGTGTGCTTCAAATTCTGTGTCTCCCTTTCTCTCTGCCCCTCCCCCACTCTCACTCTGCCTCTCAAAAATAAATAAACATTAATTTATTTTTTTAATTAGAATGAAAGCTGATTGGTAGAGCAAGGTTATTGTTAATCAGAATGCAACTAATCAGAATTGTTAATTCAGTAATTACTTTATTGTGATACAAAAGCATTGAACACACAAACACGTACACAGGCTGGTATACATGTGTGTATATATGTATACATGTGTATGTGTACATATACAGATACACATGCATATGTATACACATACATGTATGTGAATGTGTATATATATATATGTATATATATATATATGGCTGGTATATTGACAGATGATTATTAATATATCACTATCCACATATATCACTAAGTACTCAGTACACACAATGAATTTAAGAGAATATTCCTTTTTACAGTATGATCATAGACATGATAAATACAAATGATGAAAACAGAAAATAACATGTTACAGGGTTGCTAAATAAATGGTGTAGATGTCTGATTTTCACACTGGACTGGAGACACATCAAAAACAGTGTGCTGATAATAGTAAAATTCCCAGTGAAAATGATTATCTTTTAAAAAAAATAATAAAAGCACTTAATGCTCTTACTAAAAATTTGCTCCTATCACTCAGTTGATCTACAAAATGTTTAAGAAAAGAATTTGGAGTTACAACTAGCTTGCTTAGAATTATACACCAAAGTGTGCTTGACATAACCAGTGTTTTGGTTATGTGTCACTTAGTGGACAAAGTTTGTTGTTCTTTGGTATAAACAATAAGTACAGTCAACATGAAGACATGGACCTCGGATGTGTCCTGCTAACACACTATATCATTTCTTTCTTAATCTTCCATATCTAAACCCCAAAATAATGATCATAATATCCTAGGTTGTCTTCCCTTGTACAACTAATATTTATCCTTACACCAAACAGTAAATAGGAAGTAGGCCTTACATACATAATACAAGCAGGGAGAGATATGGTCCACACCTCAGTTATGTAGTAATTTTAGCTAACTAGGAGATCCTTCTTCTTGAGCATTCTGTTTAAACAATGTCTTACTGTATGAAAATAAGACAGTCATCTTGACTATGTCCTAAACTAGTTTATCTTTGAAGTGGACAATTCATAAGGTCTCTAAAAATCATAGTATTTTAGAAGTATAAAGACCTACTCTTTGGGAAAGAGTGGTAAATTGGCCTCATGTATCCCATTTTATGGATGACTCAGTTAATTAAAGAGACTTGCCTAAAATAATGACTACCATATTTATTCAAATATAAGACACACACACATTTGAAAACACAACAACCACTTGACAGCTGAGAAACAGAGAAAGTGATTTGTGACAGTCATGACTGCTTGGGTCTCTGTGAATCAACCATGCATGGAAGCCCATCCAATCATCCACACTGTTAATTTTCCTGGTATCACCACAAACAATTAGAATCTTAACTTATTTTATACTCTTAACTTACCACTAAGATTTCTTTAAAAATGTTCATTAGGAGACCATTTGCAATGAGAAGTTATTGCACGTGAAGTAGATAGCATGCCGCATGCTGTGCGAAGCCCTCAAAGGCAGTAGAAAGTGCTTGATCCTTCAGTGTAAATCTGAGTAAATCTGAGAGAGCTCAGACTGTTTTGTGATTGATCCATGTGTCATAAAAGAGTATCACTTAGGCATGGAACATCTGTCAAAAGTGTCTTGCTGGTATTCAAGAAAAGCTTTTTAATTTAATTTTTAGAAATATATAATTCCATCAGAGAAAAATAAATGAAAGTAAGAGTTTCAACAAATAGGAAATGAAGATGGAATCTTGTTATTGCTCAATTATACCATCCCTTCTAAAGAGGTTGAAGAAGTTAATCTAAGTTTGGAGAATAAAAAATCAGCTTTCCCTTATGGCGCTTTACAGACTCACAAATGACAAAATCATTTATGAGATTTGTTAGATTGTACCTGTGGAGACATTTTATACTCTTAAATGTTGCTACTGAAATTTAGGTAGTAGCCTCTTTAATGAAGGCTACAGTCAGTTAGCTGGAAAACCTGATGTCTTTCCTCTACAACTACCTTTCTTCCCCCAAAGCTGCTTTTAAATTCATGGTGAATTTTACATTAATTGGTAATTTAGCATAAAAGAAAATAGTCATTGGGGTGCCTGAGTACCTCAGGTGGCCGAGTGTTCGATTCTTGATTTCAGCTCAGGTCATGATCTCAGGGTCGTGGTATCGAGCCCCTTGGCGGTCTGTGTGCTGAGCATGGAACCGGCTTAAGATTCTTTCATTCCCTCTCTCTCTGCCCCTCTCCCTCTTGCTCTCTTAAAAAAGAATTAAAGAAAATAGTCATTGATGACAAAGATAAAACTGAAATTCAGGGCTCCAAATTTCAAATCCAGTAAGTTGCTAAAGACTTTTATATCTACACTTTTGTCCTGCTACTGTCTTTGTCAAAGAACCTTATGTAAATATCTTAAATCTCTGATGAGACATATTGTAAGAGACCATTGCTACTTTTTTTTTTCAAGAAAGTGTTGATATTTATCTAGGTGAATTAGTCACTCTTCTGACACAGAGAGCTACAGCTTGAGAAATCATCAATCTCTTTCCCTGCTTCTGAAAGGTCTGTATCATCGCAGAATAGATTGTTACCTAAAATCTAAGAAAAAAAAAAAAAGAAGTCTACAATTCCATGTGAAATTGGAAGCCCGACTGGTTTTCAAATATTAATTTATACATCAAAATAGTATCATTACCTCTTAATTTCCCTTTTGTCATTCACATTATACACTCCTCCAGTCCTACATTGTTCAATATGGTAGCCACTAGCCACATATGGCTGTCTACATTTTTAAATTTAAGTAAAAGTAAAAATTCAGTTTTTCTGTTGTACTAGCTGAATTTGAACTGCTCAATAGTCACATGTGACCAGAGGCCATTGTATTAGGCAGATATAGACCCTATCCATTGCCACAGAAAGTTCTACTGGACAGTGCTGCAGTTTAGTGAAAAAGAAAATCTCTTCAAGGATTCTTGGGTGCTATTTAAGATGAGCATTGAGGAAAATGATCTTGCCTCGGGTTGTAATCAGTAGATGTAGACGTTTGCATGTTAAATTTGTAAGGTGAGCTAGTCATAGAATTTTATATCTGTAAGGACCCTAGGAGGTAATTTAATACAGTTCCTCTTATTTTAGTGTTGCGCAAACTGAGGTGCAAAGGGGCTAAGTGTTTTGTGTAATGTCACTTAGGATTTTGTGACAAAGTTTAATCATCAGAATTGTTAGTGACACACATTCAAAAATTTTGAAGTAAGGATATAAAATTAATTCTTGCCCTGAAACCAAGTAGTGCTCCCACTTGGGCAGATTCAAATTGGTGAGTGTGCCCAAGAGACCAAATTCAAAGTTCCAGTCTGGAAATATTTTTATCTAGTCATTCAGACTTGGTGTTTGGTTGATTCAATTAGGAGTATCTCTAAATGTGCACTAAAATACTTTTTTCAGCTTTGGCAAAACACTTTACTTTTCTGAGGTGTCTATTAGCTAGACCTGTAACTGTTTTAAGGGTTGAGGATCTAGGGTAAGAGGTAATAAGAGGAGAGACTGGGCGCCTGGGTGGCGCAGTCGGTTAAGCGTCCGACTTCAGCCAGGTCACGATCTCGCGGTCCGTGAGTTCGAGCCCCGCGTCAGGCTCTGGGCTGATGGCTCAGAGCCTGGAGTCTGCTTCCGATTCTGTGTTTCCCTCTCTCTCTGCCCCTCCCCCGTTCATGCTGTCTCTCTCTGTCTTAAAAATAAATAAACGTTGAAAAAAAAAATTTAAAATTTAAAAAAAAAAAAAAAAAGAGGAGAGACTAAGTCCCAGCATATGTATTGCTGCTCCTAAGCTTTCCTCATTCAGTTTGATCCTGAGGTGACAGGCAATTTTGCATTTAAACCTCACACTGACATTTAGTAGCATTGTGAGTCAGCCCATTTGGTCTAATATAACAAAATACCACAGAATGGGTGGCTTATAAACAACAGAAATTTATTGTTCATAGTTCTGGAGGCTGGGAGTCCACGATCAGGGTGTAAGCATTGTTAGGTTAGGGCTCTGTTCTTGCTCCCAGACTTCTCATGGTGTCCTCAAGGGTGGAAGGGGCTGGAGAGCTCTCTGGAATCTCTTTTATAAGACCACAAATTCCATTCATGGGGGCTCCATGCTCATAACCTACTCACCTCCTAAAGGCCCTAATTACTCTATGGATCATTTCTGGGGGATTAGGTTTTTAGCATATGAATTTGATGGTAGTAAGGGGGCACATAAATATTTAGACCATAGCAGTGACCTTGCATAAGATTAGGTGTGTCGATTACTATCTGCCTGCCCACTCCACTTTCTGTAGGTAGCTTCCTGTCCTTGCTCCTGCCCAAAGTGTCCGTGCCCACTGCTTCTCCAACTTCTTTTTTTTTTTTAATTTTTTAATGTTTTTATTTATTTTTGAAACAGAGAGAGACAGAGCATGGGCAGGGGAGGGGCAGAGAGAGAGGGAGACACAGACTCTGAAGCAGGCTTTAGGCTCTGAGCTGTCAGCACAGAGCCCGACGCGAGGCTCAAACTCACAGACTGTGAGATCATGACCTGAGCTAAAGTCGGACGCTTCACTGACTGAGGCGCCCCTCCAACTTCTTTGACCAAGACACAGGTGCATAGGTTTGTGCTTAGTTGGGTGCCAGATCCAAGAGCAGCTGATCCTTAAGTGGGCTGATGACATAGAATTTACAAGGCCTGGTTCATTAGAATAAACCAGGTATACAGTATTTTGAAGTTTGCAACTGGAATGTTAAGAGACCAGGCCAGTTAGTAGTGAGGGGACTACCCATAATTCAGGGTGGCCAAGACACAGAGACTCCTGCTGAATGATTTTGAGGTATTTACAAGGAGCAGTGATAAAGCACTAAGAGACTAAAAGCAGAAAAAGGTGGGTAGTGACAGAGGATGTAGGACAGGCCTGTAGAGAGAGAAACAGAACCAGACAGACTGCTTCAGAGAAGCTGAGAGTTGCTTGCGGAAGACAGGACAGCTCCTGAGCAAGCAGCAGCAAATTTTGAATAAAACCCAATTGCATTTGTCGGAAGTTTGGTTTCCCTAAGACTTTTCCCATTTGAGTCTCCATTAGCCCTGGGTCTCTTCAATATAATTTCTCCTTTTAGGTTTGTTTTTTTTTTAACTTGAGGTAATCTATTAATTTTCTGTTATTTGCCGCCAAAAAAATTCTGATCTACACTGGGGCTAACAATAGCAATCTCAGTAGCTTGTTGCAAGCATTAAAATGAAAAAATAAAGATTCCATCCCCTGGAAACTCAATAATTCTTTTTTAAGATAGTCAGTTATATTCGGAAGGAATGAAGTTAAACAAGTTATTTCCCTCAAATCTATGAGGAAAAAAATGTATTTAGAGTTAAGATAACATTAGAGTTTTCTGAAATTTCCAATTAGTCTTCTCCAGTTTCCAGCACCTGTTGCAGTGAGGGATAATTCCCAGAAGCCACATACTATTAGAAAGAGGCCACCAGGAAAACTGAGTTTTGGACCACTCCTGTGGTAGAGATTACCAATGTCCACCCATATCTGATTCTCCTCTACTTTCTGGACACACGAAATACTGCATTTTCCAGACCCTTGTTACTAGTTTTGGCAATAGACTATGGGCAGAATTTACACATGTCATTTCTAAGCTGGGTCTGTCTTGACTAGCCCTGGCAACTCATGAGCTCTCTTCATCTGGCACAGTGTTTCTAAAAGGGCAAAAATATGATGAGCTCACAGAATGGAAACTGTACAAGTCTATAAAGTCATGTCTTAGAAGAAAATCATGACTTAGAACAGCACTGCCCTGGTGAGCTGTCCAAATTGTAACAGATTTTGTATAGGCAAAAATTTTAAAGGCTAAACCACTGAGATGTTGGGGTTTATATGTTACATAGCATAATCTTTTGTGTCCTGACAATGCAATAGGTGAAGAAGTCACTGCTTTTTCCTGTGCTCCAATATCCTCATGCATATAATAGAAGAAGTTAGACTAGATTGTCTCCAATGACTCTTCCAGGGTATACATTCATTCTGTAATTCTTCTCTAGTGCCTGCCCTACTTATCTTGCAGATTTACTGTGAAGATGCTTTGGAAAACTAACAAGGGCCTTACCAATACAGTCTTATAAACAAAAGATGTTGCTGTCAAAGCTGACAGCTTCCCAAAGAGATCTTGCTATTTCTGAATTAAGCATTTGGAATGACATCAATTTTAATTTTTAATTTGGCTATGTTAAAGTTTTTATCTTTTTCAGTGGGAAGATTTGAATAGACTATTTCCTCTTGTTTTGCCAGTATTTGAAAGCACAATTTTGAGAGTGCAGACAACCATAACTGACTGAGCAAGTCTGTTCCTCTGCTATGGCTCTTCTTTGCTTGCTTTTCTCTATCACCCAATTGTGAAAGCTTCCCTCCGGTGTGCTTAGCTAGTACTTTGATTTGTGAGGTCAACCCTGACCAAGCCTTGATGTAAAGCGGGAGCTGTAAAGCAGTCTCCTATTTGATCTTCCTGCCTCCATGCCTAGTCCCCTCTTACATCCACCTTCCACACAGTTTCCATGATTCAAAAGCTACATCTGATGATGCACCTGCTCCTTCAGTTGCTCTACATCTCCTATGAAGGAAAGTCTTGACTCCTCTTCATGGCATCTAAAGCATTTGATCTGATAATGGAAATGATACATGTGGCTAACATTTACTGAGCATTCCTATGTACCAGATCCACTGTACTAGATGTTTTTATGTATATTACTCTACCTCTTAAAATAGTCTTCTGGAATAGATACTAGTATCCCTTTTATAAGGAAGAAGAAACTATTTCCAAGATTTGTTTGCCCAGTTAGTCAGTGTTAGAGATGAAATTTGATCAAGATCAGTCATTCCCCAGAGTATGTGCTCATAGTACACTTCCTTTGCTCTCCTAAACTAAAATGACAAATAAGAATAAAAGCTTCTTTTTATCTTGTAAGAGGTCCAGTGCGTAATTGAACAGAAGTGGTTTCAGCAAAAGTCTTGCAATTCATTTGAGAAAAGCTAAAGTAGTCAGTCAAGTGCCTCAGATGAGGCTGTGATTCCTTAAATCAATGTTCAGGCCCAAGGCAAGCAGCTATGGGGAGCGTTTATATTTTGAAATACTCACCTCCTCAACTTTTCATATGATTCACACTTTTATCTGTTATCGGATGATACTTTCAGTGCCTCTTTTGTCGGCTAAATGCAAGTTTCAAAAAGCCACTGGGGAATAAACATTTTTTTTTAATTTTTTTTTCAACGTTTATTTATTTTTGGGACAGAGAGAGACAGAGCATGAACGGGGGAGGGGCAGAGAGAGAGGGAGACACAGAATCGGAAACAGCTCCAGGCTCCGAGCCATCAGCCCAGAGCCTGACGCGGGGCTCGAACTCACGGACCGTGAGATCGTGACCTGGCTGAAGTCGGACGCTTAACCGACTGTGCCACCCAGGCGCCCCGGGAATAAACATTTTAAGTGAGACCTAATAGCATGGCCTCCCAATCAGTACTTCTGTTTCATCATTATCTCCATTTTTGTCTGTGCTGAAATATTTGTTTTTGTAACTATTGGGAAATTTTACTTTGCTTTATTTTTTGCTTTGATTTTTTTGTTTCAATTATAGAAGAGCAAAATGTACTGACTATGAATATATATTTACATTTACATTTCTGAACACCTTTTAAGATTTAAGCAGGTCAGCTGTGTTTTGAATTATGAAGGAAAAATAAAAATTCAAGAATATTCTTGTTCCTGGAAATTTATCATGAAAAGATGTGCTTAAAGGCCAAAGTGTGATTAGGATCCTCTAATATTATTAATTGCTGGGAATGGAAACCCTCTTTTTAACATACACACACGGTTTGAATCGCGCAGTGTATCTTGAAGTGTGTTTCCAGAGAGATGCTCTTTCTTAGAGACGAGGACATATGTGGTTTTCTAGGTTTTCTGCATGGAGAAGGAAGGGATTCAAATGTTTGCACCCTCATTTTCCTAGCATCATCCTTTCTATTTGCTTAACAATCTCACTCAGAGGAACTTTTTTCATTTTTACCAACAAAAGTACACTGTTGGCCTCGTGCTTGATGTGGTATGGAGCCAGTAGGTTGAGGCCTCTCTGGGGGAGACTGATTAAGTAGGAATTTGGGTAGCAGGTAGACAGCTGGGAGAGCGGTGAAAGTGAGCCTGTGAGGAAGGCTGTGGCAGCAAATAGAAGCTTAGTCTGCCTCTGGTGACAGGATCTTCAGAGACTCTTCCTCCAGGCTGGGTTTGCAGCTGGGAACATCAATCTCCCTCCTGACCAGAGGCTTATTAGCATTCTGAGTATCGCTTTCAATTAAATTTCTTGAATGCTCATTTAGTTTCTAGTTAATAAGGCAGGATTGGATGTCATGTATGATCCAGCAGGCTGTTTTTAAAGGATAAAAATAAAAGGAGCCCTGGGATATGTTAATTGGCAGCCTGGGTCCCTGTGCCAACATGGTGCCCAAGTCCCCAAACCGCTGTCCACTGCTGGCCTTGCAAATGGACACGGGGCAGGGTTATTTTTCCTTAATGGATGATTTCAAATATTCACTCTTAGGAAAACCAACATGTTATTCCCTGATGGCTACACAAATTCAGTCAGCTTTTTTAGTCCAAATTATTTGAGATTTGTGTAGTAAAGGACTACTACAAGTAGGGGACAGAGGTAGTTCTAAGTAGGGAAGAGTAGATCTGTCACTCTGACCACCTTTTTTTGAGGTGATAATGCCAATAATAAAAATTTTTGCAGTGAGAGTCATTCTTTTTTTTAAAAAAAATTTAACATTAATTTTGAGAGAGAGAGAGACAGAGTATGAGTGGAAGAGGAGCAGAGAGAGAAGGAGACACAGAATCTGAAGCAGGCTTCAGGCTCTGAGCTGTCAGCACAGAGCCCAACATGGGGTTCGAACTCATGAACAGTGAGATCATGACGTGAGCCAAAGTTGGATGTTTAACCGACTGAACCACCCAGGCACCCTGAGAGTCACTCTTTACTGAGTGTCTTCTATCTGTCTATCATTGTCATCACAATTCACTTAATTTTCATATAATCCTGTGAGGCAGGACTAATATCCAATGCCAGAGGCTAAAATTAAGACACTGGGATAAATTTGCTCATGAACAAGAACTAGTTTGTACTAATAGAGAAATGGAAATTGTACAAATAAGGGTCAGGTTTTCATCCTTAGTCTTCACCTTTGACTCTTTTCCATTCCTCTAAAGTTTGAGAACACAGTATGGAATAGTCTTAGCACTGGACAATCTTTCCCTAGTCTTACTCAGGTGGAAGGGTGACTGAATGGGAGGCAGGCAGGGAGAAGGATAATGGAGACCTCATTATGTCAGAGGAGTTGTGAGGAAAAGATGCAGAAAGTCATCACTTTCCCCTCAAGATCATCTTTTTATGTCTTACCTATAATTCTAACTTAGGGCAGTGAAGGACTGAACACTCCAGGGCTCTGGAGTCACAACCTCATCTGAGCTCCAACTGTGCCTTTTTCTAGTTATATGCATCTAGGAGAGTGACTTTATTCTAAGCCTAGGTTTTTTCAAAGGCATGACTTTCCCAGGTCAGGTCAGAAACCTTGACCCTTGATCACAGGGGTGGGAACATGAACCAGGCTTGTCAATTGCAGCATTGCATTCCTTTGGACACAGAAATGGTCCAGAGATAGTATTTGCACTCTTGTGAGCCAGGTCTGTCCAGAGAAGTAGGCTGTGTTTGGAAAGAGTCCCAGCTCTGCCACTAAATACATATAACCTTGAGCCAGCTTTTGACCTTTCTCTATGAGGCAAAAATCACGGGGTTGATTAGATTAAGTTCTCTACTTCCAACAAACTCCAATGGTCTATTTTTCCATCTGAAGGAAAATACACAAACAGCTTTTCATTCAATAGTTTTAGGTTCTATGAAATATCAAATATGGGGGTGGAGGGTGTTTTGAGGACAAATCTCTGTTAGGTGGACAAAGGTATTTTTTAAATGAGTTTTACAAAAAAGACTATTCACTGGGGTTTGATGCCTCTTGAGAAATAATCTTTGAAAACCAGCCTACTCACAAGAAACTTAGTAATATTTGGTATATTTTTTGGCACATGACTCCAGACTCATAAAAGAAGGGAGGTTTCCTTGGGCCAGAGTTGATAAAAGACTGAGGGGCTGTGATTATAGTACAAGAACTTCATATAGAAATGTGCAAACAGGAAACAACAAGCAACATTGAAAATAAGAGACCCAAGGGAGAAAACAAATTCATGAAGAAAAGATCTTAAAATAAATACTTGCTGAGTACCTAACAAATTCAACAAAAAGGAAAACCCTTAAGTATATACATTTTCAATTGAAAATCAGAAGGTGGCAGTACTGCTTACTGAATAGACCCAGATGAAGACTCCAAGGAAATCTGCAGAAAGAATAACCCATTTTTTAGGTTATGAGTAGCAGCTAGAACTTTACCACTAAAAATGAAATGTGTCTTGGTAAAATGTATCCCATAAACTTCTGAGCATCTTTGTGGGTTGTGCACACCAGCCCAATTATGTATGGCTTTCACCTCCAGGATGCAATGAACCTAGAAACTTACCAGAACTAAGAGGGAGACTAGGCACTGTTTCTGGCCTTTGGCTAAAGTCCTTTCCATCAGAAATAAAAAGTAAAGGCCCAAAGTGTGGTCAGTCTCCAGAAGTGCAGCATCAGAGCCACCTGGAAATTCTTAACAAATGCTAGTTCTAGCCCCACCCCAGACCTACTGGTCAGAATTTCTAGTGACAGGATCTAGAAATCTGGGTATTCCAAGCTTTCCAGGTGATTATAGTACATATTCATCTTTGAGAACCAAACATATAGATGTTGAGGCAACTTTTATCTGCATTTCAAAATGTAGGGCAAATCCTCAAGTAATAGGAGGATTTACCAATTCTATGGTCTTCTTTATAACTTAAAGTTATAAATGAGTTTGAATAGCAAGTGTAGTCAAAGAAGGGTAACATGAAAGAAAGCAATCCCTTAGAAATGGACCAGAACAATCAGTGAGAACTGTAGGAAGAAAGTAGTTTCTCCCCACTGTCACATCATTTGAATTTCTACCTACTTGCCAATAGGACAGAAATTTTCAGAAAAATAGCGTTATTTTAAAGTAATTTTCTCTATCAGAAATGCTCACAACTCATACAATGAGAAATAAAGCTCTGAAAATGATTTTTAATTGTTCTCAGGTAGAATAGAGGCATAATAAAAGTATAATGCAACCTAGCTGTTCAAACAGGAAAAGAAAGAAAACAAAAGCTGGATGTGAAAAGTCAATCACACTAAAAAAGCATAAAGACTCTTGGAAAAAGCAATTTTGCCACTTTAATAGGCATTGACTAAAGTCTAGTCCAGAAACATTTCTGTTTTATTAATTAATTGTGTGGTTTTACAGTGGATGGTAGATAATGGAACTGTTATTCCATTAAATAAAACAACACAACCACAGAGAGCAAGACCACAGACAAACACTGACCACTCACTCTAAGAGGACCTCAAGAAAGGGCAGTCCTTTTGTGTGGCTACACATTTCCAAGGTTCCATCTTAATTTAGTGGATCCATGACATTAATTTTGGAGTGGCATCCAGACTTGTTCCGTCCTTCAGAGATGGTCTCTTTTTATTTTTTATTTTTATTTAAAAGTTTTTAAAGTTTATTTATTTTGAGATCAAGAGAGAGAACCAGTGGGGAAAGGGCAGAGAGAAAGGGGACAAAGGATCTGAAGCAGGCTCTGTGCTGACAGCAGAGAGCCCAATGCAGGGCTCGAACTCACAAACCGTGAGATCATGACCTGAGCAGAAATCAGATGCTTAACTGACTGAGAAACCCAAAAGCCCCTAAAATTTTTTTTAAGTAATCTTTGTGTCCACTGTGGGGCTCAAACTCATGACCCCAAGATCATGAGTCACATGTTCTACTGACTGAGCCAGCCAGCTTCATTGTCCTTTTTCTTTTCTTTTCTTTTTTCTTTTCTTTTTTCTTTTCTTTTTTCTTTTCCTTTCCTTTTCTTTTCTTTTCTTTTCTTTTCTTTTCTTTTCTTTTCTTTCTAATTTAGAGATGGTCTCTTTTTAAAAAAAAATGCTTATTTATTTATTTATTTTTGAGAAAGAGAGCATGAGTGTGGGAGGGGCAGAGACAGGGAGAGAGAAAATCCCATGCAGGCTTCTTGCTGTCAGTGCAGAGACCAACTCGGAGCTGCATCTCATGAAATGTAAGATCAGGGCCTGGGCTGAAATCAAGAATCAGATGCTTAACCAGCTGAGCCACCCAGGTGCCCTGAGATAGTCTCTTTTTAACCAAATCTACGAGAGACTCTTATCAATATTACTTACCATACCAACTTTTTTTTTTATTCAATTTGCTATGAGCAGCAGAAGTAAAGAGTCAGCCAGAGAGTTTTTTAGCTGATTGATGCACATGTAGCCTTCCTGGTGAATCTAAATGGAGAGTCAAATTAAAATTAGAAGTGTGCTTCAATGAACATAATATTATATCACAAGAAATTAGAGAGGGATTTTAATATCCTAGTGCATCCATCTCTGCTATGAGGGTACACTTGTCAAATAAACCTGTTCAGGTTCATAAGTTGTGGCATTATTGCCCTGGACATTGTATTCTGCCTTTGTGACTGATTTGTCCATATTTTGTACTAAACTACCCCCTGCACCCAGTTGACATTTTCTTGTTGGAGGTATGTTAATATCACTTATTAGGATTTGATTAACTTCAATTAAATTTCCAAGTTCCAAGAAGAACTTGGTCCTGAGAAATACTTTTTGTTACAGTTCTGTAGGGCTGATCTTCTTGATGATGGCTCTCATGGTTGAGTGCCTCACAGTGCTAAAACCTTTTAATGCCAGAGAGCTTAGTTCTAGACCTTCTCAGTTTACATTCCAATTGAGACAACAGACCATAGCATAGGACATGCAATGAGAAGGGAAGTAGTGGGCAATGATCCATAAGAGAGACAATTGACCCTATTATTGAGGTCAGGAAAGCCTACCTTGAAGAAGTGGTCTTTAAACTGAGTCCAAGGCTAAGGAAATGGGAGAGAAAGAGGGAGAAGTCTAAGCAAAGTCAGTGGCAGGTGGCAGTGTAGAATCCCAAAAGGAAGGAAGAACATAACAGATTTGATGAATCAGATGGATTAATATGGCTCCAGAACAGAGTAGAGGGAATGAGGGAGAGTGAAATCGAGGAAGATCATATTAGAGATGTAAGCTGGGGCCACATGAAGAAGGATCTCATTAATGTCGCTAAGGACTTTGCTATTTATGTTACTGTGATATGAACCATTTAACAGTTTTTCAGCAGAAGACTGACTCAGTATAATTTTTATTTTAGAAGGCTCATTCTGGCTACAGTATATACTATAGATTGAAAAGGGAACAAGGCTTGAGGGAAGAATAACTTAACATTTCTTGTTTTGTTTGTTTTTCAGTATAGTCCTATATGAAAGTGAATAATGATAGCTAATAGTTTTCTCTTATTATATACCAACAATTTTACACAAATTCCACTTAATGTTTGAAATAATGCCATAAGGTAGGTTCTATTAATATCACATTAATATGTTAACATTGGGGCACCTAGGTGACTCAGTTGGTTAAGCATCTGACTTCTGCTTAGGCCACAATCTCACAGTTTGTGAGTTCAAATCTTGTGTCAGGCTCTGTGCTGACAGCTCAGAGTCTGGAGCCTGCTTCAGAGTCTGTGTCTCCCTCTCTCTCTGCCCGGCCCCTGCTTGTGCTCTGTCCCTCTTTCTCTCTCAAAAATAAATAAACATTAAAAAAATGTTAAAATAAGCACAAATAAGAAAAAACTTGTTAGGAAGTTTAAATAACTTGCTCAAGTCACAGAACCAATAAGTGTTACAGTCAGGATATGAACTCCAGTTCTTACCCCCATACCACTGCCCCCATATTAAAGGAGAAGATGGTGTGAACTAGGCAGAGGCAGAAAGAAAGCAGAGACCACACATTTGAGAGGTACTAGAAATGGCAGGTCTTGGTGATTGCTTGAAGGTAGGCTGTGGGTGGAGTAACAGGGATGGTATGAAGTCTTAAGCCTGGTTCCAAGTCCCTACAAGTTTTGCTCCCAACTTCAGTTGCACCCTGGATACCTTTGCACAGATTTGTTACTTCTTTTCTGGCCCCATCTCTTTTTCTTCAGAGCAGACATCTCCAACATTACCTGTTCTTCTGCAGATGCTGTGCTATTCCACCTTCCCTCAATATCAGTCAGTAGTTGATTAGATATCCTACTTATTTTGAGATCTTTGGCTAATACTGGTGATGATGTTCTTTATTTTTTTTTCCAGGACCAAATTGATTAACTGGTTCTTTTTCAAAATGTTTAGAACATACTATGAAGAGACAGAAATCAATGAAAAACAAGACCTCTTTATTTCCTACCCATTATAATATCAAACAAGAGAATCTATTTCCAGCCCTGGTTTCTCAGCCTTTTGCTAGAGAGGTTTTATTCTTTTGTTTTAAATGCTCAGGACTTCTAGCCTCAGAAGGGACAGATAGTCAAAATGTTCATCGATGGTAGAGCCTTGTAAATACGACTTGGTCACTCCTTTCTCCAGAAATGGCAGGAGGTTCTCTGACCCTCTTCTTAATATCTACCTACCTATGTATCTATCTACCTACCTACCTACGTATCTATCTATCTTTGAGTTTGTTTAGTTATTTTGAGAGAAAGGGAAAGACAGAGAGTAAGTGAGTGAGTGTGAGCAGGGGAGGGGCAGGAGAGAGGGAGAGAGAGAATCCCAAGCAGGCTCTGTACTCTCAGAGCAGAACTCAATGCCAGACTCAATCTCATAAACTGTGAGATCATGACCTGAGCTGAGATCAAGAGTCAGATGCTCAACCGACTGAGCCACCCAGGCACCCCCTATATTTTAGATGTTTGTAGTGATGATATCCACTATCCACTTATTTTATCATTTGGGCTAGAAAGGCTTGACTTTGCTGTTTTCAAATAGAATTATTATAAAGTAGCAGACATAATCATGCCAGAGAAAGATTCAGTTGCTTCCATTTCCTTCCATAGGAAGAACTTATAGAAATAATTTCTTGAGACAAAATGGACAAGGCCTTGTGGTACCACACTCTAGTAACATTGGTTTGTTAAGCCAATTGCTTCCCAGATCCAGGAAGAATTATCACAGGAAAATGTATAAGAAGATCTAAGATAGCGTACTTCTGAATTTTTGCTGTTATTTGGAGCAGTTAGAAATACTAATCTTTGTGGCACTGTATATGCGTTACTTTGCCACACCTATCATAACAAGATACCACAGGCTGGGAGGCTTAAACTACAGAAATTTATGTTCTTACAGTTCTCTAGACTGGAAGACCAAGGTCAATGTGTCGGCAGGTCTGGTTTCTTGTGAGACCCCTCTCCTTGGCCAGCAGGTGGCAGTCTCCTCCCTGTGTCCTCATGTGGCCTTTACTCTGTGCGCGGCTATCCCTGGTTATCTCATCCTCATACAAACACCAGCCAGACTGGGTTAGGGTGTACTGTAACAGCCTCATTTTAACTTAAAGATCTCTTTAAAGATGCTGTCTCCATATATAGTCACATTCTAAGGAATTGGGGCCAGGGCTTTGACATAGGAATTTTGGGGAGACATAATTCTGTCCATAAAAAGCACATCCTTGTATTTATTTCTACAGTTATCCAAAAATAACAACAAAAGAAAAAGAAGAAAAAGGCTTCTGGCCCAGAAAAATATAGAGCTATTATAATAATGACACCCACTTTTTATAACATTTCCATGCTTTGAGACCAGAGAGTTTTCAGTGCTTGCAAAAAGGCAGACATGAATATTTTCTGCTAGGTTAGCCCTATTTTGCTTTCCTTAAATAAGCCAAGGGTCCAGAAGTTTCAGGAGTCCAATATAAAAATCTTTGAGACAGTTGCCACTCTCCTTTATTTCTCTATTTTAAGCGATAATAAACATACTGATTATTATCCATATCGGTTCCATCCCTCTGCTTATGAGATTTTATTCTTTTTAACGTGCAAGCAAATCATCTTTTTGCAAGAGTGACAGAGGGTTTGCTTATAACCAGGCATCATCATCAAAGGGGAAATATCCTGGGTCTCTCATAAGACGGTAACTACCATCTTCAGGTATTTGAGGTGTCAAATGAAAACCTGAATTTGTGAGAAAAGAGCACACAAATATTGTTCATAAATTACAGTTAATTTTTTTCTAAGATAAATACAAAGTCATTAACTAGAGCAATTAGCAATTATTAGGGGCCTTTGGAATGTTCAAGGGGCAATTTCTCCTGGTTTACTCTTACAGCTATCGTTACCTCCCCAAACCTCTCTAGATTTCTGTTACTCATATTGTTCTCCCTACTTGTGTTGGAAGATGGGTCTCAGGTCCAGTCCAAGCCCCCTTCATGTACTCTCAGGACTCCACCTTCTTCTATTTCCTCTGGGATTTTGCATTTTCAACTGGCCCTTTCTAGGCAATATCACACGTCACCCTCTATTGGTTTTCTCCTCCTAAACTGCAAACATGCTCATGCCTCTTCCCAGTTACATACTCTTATGATAAATCTACCTTTGTGTCTGCCTAAAAACTAAATTTCTCAAGTACAAAACCCATCTTGTTTGTCCTATGTCCCCACTGCCTAGCATGGTTCCTAACTTGCTCCTTGTTAAGCATCTGATAAATGAATGGAGAAATGCATGAACATCCAGGCAAAGGTTTGAATAACTAGTTGAACATATCATAATGATGCCAAATAATTGGATACTATTTAGAAAGATAAACTGAATGTTTGATTTCATGAATGACAAAGTTCATTAAAATCAGAAAATTTTATGGTTAATTATTTAGAAAATAAAATTTCTGAAAAGAGTCAGTACTGATAATTTGGGTCAAGATTACTTTCCCCTTCACTTTACTTAGACAGAATTGGGGACTTAATTTGTTTGTAAAAAGTGATCCAGGAGCACCTAGGTGGCTCAGTCAGTTAAGGATTTGACTTCCAGCTCAGGTTATGATCTCACATTTGGTGAGTTTGATCCATGTCAGGCTTTGTGCTGACAGCTTGGGACCTGAGCCTGCTTCGGATTCTGTGTCTCCCTCTCTTTCTGTCCCTCCCCCACTCACTCTCTGTCTAAAAAAAAAATATCCAACTTTCCTTTTATTTTTATTTTTTTTGGCTCTGTGCTACATGGTACAAACTTAGAAACTAAAGCCTAAACGTTGTAGTGCAATACATCTGTATTTCTGATCACTTAGACTTTTTTCATGGTTTACAAACAGTCAGGCCATGAGAGACTCTCCCAGAATTTTTGGGATTATTTTTAACGATAACCCTAGGGTGGATAACTATCTACTACATCAGTCCTTCAATCAATAAGTGTTTGCTGAACTCTCAGAAATGCACAGTAACTGTGTTAAGTATTACATAGAACACGGAAACCTATATGAATGTAACCTCTATAATTGTCACCATCTACATTGATTAACAAAAGCAATAGATGTGTAGTAGAGAAGAAATGGTTATGATCTTTAGCAATTGTAACAACCTTAAAAAATGTAAAACAAAAGAGTATTTTTTATTTTCTGCTTATAGCAGTGACTAGGATAGGTACTTACAGTATGCTAGATATTAATTATTACCAGCTTATTTAACTCAGTTTGTTGGAACTTAATCAGACAAGTTTCCATAAAGCAGGAAAAATTCACTAAGACTTTGCCCTCACCTGAGCTAAATAGAGGGTCTTGAGCTATGGCCTGAACTTGTTTCTGACTGAAGGTGTCTCCTCCATCATTCTGGTCCCAGAAGACATCTCTCAGTTTACAACACATTTTTAAGGCAGGATGCAGTGGTGTGTGAAAAGGCTAACATTTCTGCAGGAGAGAAATCTGTCTGACAGATAAACATCCCTCCAGCCTTTCCTAAGCCCTATTTGTAAAGAAAGCTTGATGGAAAGGGAAATCTGTAAGACTTCAAGGAGAAACAGTGGAGCGATAGAATCAATAGGAGGCCTCCTTATTCCCATCTCAGGAAATCCGGAGATCTGTGTGTTCTTATTTCAGAAGGCTGGCATCCAAGAAGGTCACATAGTGACTTGCAATTATCAGCGTCCCAAAGGATAGCGCAGGACAGTGCAAAAAGTGTGAGACTGGGAATCAAGTGACGTGGGTTATATTCTCAGCCCTGTCAAGGACTAGCTATGTGACCTTGGGAGAGACACTTTAGCCTGCTTCCTTGGCTGTGTGATGCACATTGTCTTACTTGCCTGACAAAGCTTTTGTGAGGACAGAATGAGATAAAATATGTAAAAGCACCCCTCACAGTGCTTGGTACATAGTCAGAATTAAAACCGCAATTATAGCTGAAGACCTCTCTAGTCCATGAGCATGCTGCCTGCCTGGGTGATTGGAGGAAGGCCAGGAAGTTTTTACCCACTGTCCCCCCCTCTCATTACTATGGTCCAGTCTCCAGGACATACAGCTTCTCAGCTGATTGCTTAAATATCTTAATAAGGAACAAACTGTTTCACCCCTAGGTGGGGAAAATTAAGACTGGGAAACAGTGTGGCCATATAGCACAGGGTCAGAAGGGGAACTCTAGGGGCTAAACGTTCTGCTCTAGAATTCCTGTTCAAGTACTGCTTAGCTGTATGGACTTATAAGAGAGTTATTTTATTTTATTATTTTTTTGAATCTCAGTTTCCCTGTCTGTAAAATGAAAATGATAGAAATGTAGGATAGAACATTTAAGCTGGACTAAGATGGAAAGGAAGGACAGGTAACTGCCTGCTCTTTCAGCGGATGCTCTGCCTGTGAACCGCACATCTGTGACCTCTGTTGGAGGGGCACAGACTCGTTACTACTTATGATACTTGCCCTGGAAGCTGTCCACTCTTGCGTTCCCTCTCCTCTTCTCAGTCTTCCTTCTCTGTGTGAGATGCTCAGGGTGACTTGTGGAAGCCCAGGAGCCCATCCCTGCAGCCCTCACCTCCCTAACGCAGGACAGGGATCTCCCAGAGTACTGTACTTAGAGACACAGCCTCTCCTCCTACCTGTCTCCAGTTTACTTCCCTGTTTGCTAGGATGAGGTTTCATCATATCGTTTTGCCAGCAGGATGAAAATACCAAAGTAACTTAATCCTCCATCAACATCTGACAAATGGTTGGCATGCTAGAACAGGTTTTTTACATGTTAGGGAAATAAATGCTAATCAAAATAAAGGACTTTTCACAGGAGAAATTCTTCGAGAGATTTAGCTGGAGGAGTCTTTCTTTCCTAACATCGCTTTCACTACCTGGTCCTCCTTTTTCTAAGTCCTTTTAGAAGCAAGGCAAGCCATCATTCATTCGGGTAATGCATTTAATTAATCATATGAATGACAATTGAAAGTCAAGGTAAATCTCCTCTTAAAATGACAACACACTAGACATACGTCAGTTTTACTTGCTAGACATTCATTTAATTTTCTCTAGTAACAACAGCTTGTCCTTTGGGGAACTTCTCCAGTGCACGCAGTCCTATTGAGACTCTCCAACTAAGGGCTCTACATGCCCAGGACAAGTGGTGGGAAGTGCTAGCTCAAACAGAGCATCTCTTCTCAAAATTATGCCTCATATGGCACCAGGTTATTCATTCATCATGAATTAGATGTATATCTGCTCTTGCTGCTTGGCTCTTCTGAGATAGCATGTTCCCATCTTTTCTATGATCAGGCTGTGCCACAGCTCTTCTGATTCTTTGAGTTACCCTCTGCCTTTTAATAAATGTATTTTTCATTCTGAGGTAGAATGCATCTAGAAATGCATATAGAATGATAGAATGGCAACACCCAAATAATCCAAATGATAAAGCTAAGGAAAATACAACATATTCTGAAAGCATGATGTTGGAGGCAGAGGCAGGCTTTGGCAAAGGTCTTGCCTTAAATTAATTAGAACCCTTATCAAAGGAGTGATCAGGTTGTTTCCCAAAAATTCCGTACTAGGTCAATTGTTTAAATGTGGCATCCATTCCCTTCATGGATTGGTTTCTTTAGCATACACTGCACTTGCACTATAGACTTCATGACACTATAGAATCTGGTTATCTGGCATCATTTGAATTTGGGAAATTTGTTCAGAGTTCCAAATTAAAAAGTTAATTTGCTAAGGAATGCTTATATATTAGGCACTTTATATATTGTGGCATTTTTGTCATTACAATAATTTCAGAAGATAATTTTATCTGGATTTTTATGTTATAAAGAACTTGAAGTTCAAATAGGCAAGAAATGCTGAGCTTATAAATAAAGGATTTGGATAAGAACCTGGTTTTCCTGGATGGCAAAGTTTGTACTCCTATGTACCAACAGAAGCTACTTTCCAGACACCAGTAACCAGTTTTTTTTTTTTTATAATACTCGGAAAAATTTTAATTGTTCATCTAACAACATTTGACAACCAATAAGCTCTTCTGTGTTTTCTGGTATTTTTAATAATGGTAGTTCTGCAAGGTGTATTTCATACAGGGTTTTTAAAATATTGTACATGCATATATGCAGACAGCATGCATACATACATGCACACACACAGAACTCTGATTTTACAGGCCAATTTTTTTTAATATGAAATTTATTGTCAAATTGGTTTCCATACAACACCTAGTGTTCATCCCAAAAGGTGCCCTCCTCAATACCCATCACCCACCCTCCCATCCCTCCCACCCCCCATCATCCCTCAGTTTGTTCTCAGTTTTCAAGCATCTCTTATGCTTTGGCTCTCTCCCTCTCTAACCTCTTTTTTTTTTTTTCTTCCCCTCCCCCATGGACTTCTGTTAAGTTTCTCAGGATCCACATAAAAGTGAAAACATATGGTATCTGTCTTTCTCTGTATGACTTATTTCACTTAGCATAACACTCTCCAGTTCCATCCACATTGCTACAAAAGGCCATATTTCTTTCTTTTTCATTGCCACATCGTATTTCATTGTGTATATAAACCACAATTTCTTTATCCATTCATCAGCTGGTGGACATTTAGGCTCTTTCCATAATTTGGCTATTGTTGAAAGTGCTACTGTAAACTTTGGGGTACAAGTGCCCCTATGCATCAGCACTCCTGTATCCCTTGAGTAAATTCCTAGCAGTGCTGTTGCTGGGTCATAAGGTAGATCTATTTTTAATTTTTTGAGGAACTTCCATACTCATCCTAGCATAATAGAGGAGTATCTGGTTATCAGAAAGAATAAGGATAACATGAATATTTTCCATAACTATTCTTGCAGTTCAGGGTGGTTTCTGGGCAATAAGCAAAGGCTGAGAGAGAAATAGAGAGCAGGATTGGTTCTGAAAGAGACAGTGTCAAGGAGGAAGGAGTTGTAAAGACTAGGGTTTTTTGCTTCAAATTCCTGGAGGATAGTCTACCCTCTTTGTCTTCCTCATGTTGGCCTATGGGGGCAAGAAGAAAGGGAGAGAAGGAGTCTGACCCTTTGTTATATGTTAAGTTTAACACCGCCCCCCACCACACACACACAGTGGTATGTTGAAATCCTAATTCCTGTGAATAAGATCCTACTGGGAAATACAGTCTTTGCAGATGCAGTCAAGTTCAGTGAGGTCATTAGGGTGTGTCCTAATGAAATCTGACTAGCATTCCTGTGGAAGGAGAACACCATGTGAGACAGAGACACATGGGGAGGAGATGGTCATGTGAAGACAGGAGTGATGCTACCACAAGCCAAGTGACACCTGAGGCCACAAGGAAGTAGAAGAAGCAAAGAATGATCCTCCCCTAGAGGCCTGAAGAGAGAATGACCTTGCCAATACCTTGATTTTAGTTATCTGTCTACCATAATCATGAGAGAATAAACTATTGTTTTCATCCACCAGTCTATGTTCCTTTGTGACAGCAGCCCTAAGAAACTGATGATGCACTCCTCATCACTGTCTGGTCCCCACCCACTATTCATTCTGGACTCTTCTCTGTACCTACCGAAGCATTAAGGAAGAGTCTGAGGCATCAGCAGCCCAAGACAAAAGGGAAAAGAAAGATCTAGTCACCATCAAAAGGAAAGATTATTGTGGACACAGAAGAGATATATGGAATCCACCTTACCCAGTCCAGTGACATACAGATCAAGGCAGATGTGATGACTCTCCAAGATTTATATATATATATATATATATATATATATATATATATATATATATGTGTGTGTGTGTGTATATATGTGTGTGTGTGTATATATGTGTGTATGTGTGTATAATATGTGTGTGTATATATATATATATATACATACTAGGGTTTTTAATTGTTTTTTTGAACTTGCTTTTGTGGTCTGTATATCAAGGCATGATACATCAATGTAGGTAAGTTAATATTGCCCAAAACACTCAGCAGATCTGTGTTTAGAAACATGGCAAAACCCAACTTTTATTTATAGATGGATTCTACGATACTTACTAGTGATTTCCCACCCCTCTCCGTGAAGAGAACAAACTATATTGTAAGTTTATAGATGAATAGGAGAGGACCTTTGCTTTAATATTAAATGGACTTTGCTTTAATATAAAAAAAATCATATCCAAACCTGAAGTTTGGATGAAAATGGAAAAACGTAATTTAACTTGCAAAGTTAATAAAAGTAAAGGCCAGTTAGATGGGATTTTTAAATCTTGAAAAAACATAACTATTTTAGAAATAATCAAGGAGAACACTATAGAACAGATTGTAGTTTTCAACAAAAATTCTATGCCTGAGGGTTTTGTTTCAGAACAAATGTACCCCATATCAAATACAGTAAAACCTTGTTTTATGAGCATAATTCATTCCAGAGACATGCTTTTAATCCAAAGCAGATTTCCCCATAAGAAATCATGGAAACTCAGATGATTCGTTCCACAACCCAAAAATACTCATATAAACATGATTACCGTATGACACATGATACTGTACAATGATACTGTAATATAATACAAATAATAAAATACAAAATATACATAAAAATAAATTAACCTGCACTTACCTTTGAAAACCTTTGTGGCTGGTGTGAGGGAGACATGAGAGAAGAGGGTTATTGTGTAGGATAGCTTTCACTATCACCAACGGAAGTTGACACAGTACAGTATTAATAAACTGTTGTCATATTGCCAGTTTCATTAAATACAGTATAAGGCTCAGAGGAAAGGGTATATATCTGCGGGAAGCCTGACCTAGAATGAAGCAAAGCATTCCTAAGCTCACTCTTGTATGGAAAACCAAAGGATTGTCCATTGGTGCTTTAAAGTGACAAAAAATACACTAGTGCCAGTTGTGGGCACCTTCCAACATTCTGAAAAATCACTGATTTCTGCCAAACACTGTGGCCTGAGACAGAACATCTGATCATGGGAGATAGTCACCCACAATTTCTCAATGAGAGAGAGAGAGAGAAAGGAGCCATTGGCTCACTTGTGATCGTGTGACGTTCAGCATCATGGACTACTCATATTGCAAGACATCGCTCATTTTCCAAGTTAAAATGTATTAGAAATGTTTGCTTATCTTACAGAACACTCATAGCCCAAGGTTTTACTCTACATCATAATTCTGACCAAGGAGATGCCACTAAGGCATAGATACAATTATTACAATCACTATTCAAAAACAGCAGTATATATTTCAAATTCTGTAAAATGTATATCCTGTAAAAATCTTTTGAGAGATGGTTGAATGAAGAATCTAAAGTTCAGGCTCCCAAGCTGCCCTTTTCAGTTTGGTATCCTCTGCAACCAAGTAGCCATGAAACTCTGTGACTGCTTCCGTATCCATAAAATAAACATTATACAATCTACTTGGTTTGCTCAACTGTAAAATATGTGGTTGTAAGGATTAAATGATTGAATACTTATAAATATGTAAAACACCAAGTTTTATAGTGCCAATAGAAAGCAGTTGATAAATATTAGCTTTCGATAATGATGTCCTCTATGAGCAGGATTGCTGATTCAGGTCTTGTTTCTTGTGGTGATGGGTTCTTGGTCTTGTCCCCATGTAGTTTAAGACTGAGGGTAATAAGCATTTTAAGGCACAAAGTTTTAGAATATAGATGAAAGAAAGGATAGCTCTGGTGGAGAAGAACCTAAGACACTTCCTGAAGATGGTGCCATTTGAACTGGTCTTAAAGCAAACTGAGAATTATCTCAGTTTGGGATCCATACAAGGATTAGCACAACCAAAGCACAGAACAGTGTAAAGATTCTGGATTGGCTGAGTATAGGATATATAAGATCAATGATTAGATGTGTACATAGCTAGAAAATTCTGATGGCAGGCATGTCTTACTGAGGAGTCTGAAGCTTATTTCTGTGACCAACAGAGAGTCATAGAAGATGTCTGAACAAGGAGTGACAAAATTATAGCTTCCAGAGTAAAAAAAAAAATCAGTATATCTAAGTAGACTATACTGGAGGCATGGTAGGATACAGAAAGACCAATTTGGAAACTATTTTCAACAATCAAATGAGAGACAAAATCAGTGAAAACTGAATTGTGGTCGAACTTGTCATTGGAAAGAGTAATGATTTGCAGATATCAGAGGTAGGGATGACTGGACCTAAGACTGACACAGGATTATCAGGAAGGGGGAAGTTCTAAGCAGGAGCAGGAGAGGATGTTAAATAAAGGAAACTGCCTACACTGGGAAATAAATTTGAAATGGAAGCAGTTATTCAGAGAATAAAGGTTAAGAAAAGATTTTCCCTATAGGGGAGGGTGGGCAAAGTATGGCCTACTGGCCAAATTCTGCCTGCTGCCTGTTTCTATAAAGTTATATTGGAACAGAGTTACTCTCATCAGTTTGTATTTTGTCTGTGGCTGCTTTTGTGCTATAAGAGCAGAGTGGAGTAGCTCATCCACAGAGCCACAAAACCTAAAATAGTCACTCTCTAGACCTTTACAGAAGACATTTGCTGACTCCTTATCAGGAATATCATAATATTAAGGTAAATTTCAGAAGATGAATTGGCTCATGGAACCTCATTACTCTTCCTTTTTGGGGTATATTGGAAATCGCTTCTGAAATGTTGAAGCCTTTAATTAGGGACTTGGGAACCAGTGTTTTTAAAAGAAACACTTGGAGAATAAATTTGTTTCATACCATCATTTTCTACTTTGATGACAAAAGACGGCCACATAAACCTATGTAATAACAGATTTTTTTGTTCCACTAGAGGGAGAAAAAGAGAAGAAAGGCATTACCAGGTTCTTTTAATTAACTCATCGATTTAAAAAAAAAATGTTTGCTTATTTATTTTGAGAGAGAGAGAGTGTGTGAGAATATGTATGAGCAGGGAATGAGCAGAGAAAGAGAGGAAGAGAGAGAATCCTAAGCAGGCTCTACACTGCCAGCATATATAGCTCAGTGTGGGACTCAATCCCCCAAATTGGGAGACCATGACCTGAACTAAAATCAAGAGTCAGATTCTCAACCGACTGAGCCACCCAGGTGCTCCATGGCATTTTTTAATGAAGCCTGAACTCTAGTCTGTGTAGGTGAATGCATACAGAGCATAAAGAAATGGATGGCATGGTGATTGCCCTTCAGGAATTTCTAAATCTCCAAGAGCAAAATGTCCATTTATGAAAAACATGAAAATAATATAAGCACTATTGACTATACCAAACGAGAATTAATGTGAGAGTTAATTTCCATTTCTTGACTTCTTTCCTTTTTTCCTTAGGAGTAGGGACAAACACACATGTCCACAGCAACTAAAGAATGTTTTGAAAATCCGAACATTTCAAACACAAATCCTGATATGTGGTTTCTCTTGAAATATCACAACAGCTGGCAACACTGGGCTCATTGACTTACCAATGCGGGAGCCCCCTGGAGCTGAGTGGTAACTGCCCCTTCATGTGGGAAATATGCTCTTTTGTTCACACAATTCCTATCATTCCTTCTTATGTCAGTATGCAGGAGATTCATTTATTTATACAGTAGCCCCCCTCCCCCCGTTTACCTACAGGGGATCTGTTCCAAGACGCATGCCTGTGGATGCCTGCAACCAGAGATAGTACTAACCCTATATATACTGTTTTCTTCCTCTCTATATATATCTAGGAATAAGTTTACTTTATAAATTCAGAAAGAGATAAACAACAACAATAATAAAATCAATCCATTATAACAATAAGCTGTAATAAAAATGGTGTGAAAGTACTCTCTCTCAAAATGCTGCCCTGTGTTCATCCTTCTCCTGATGCTGTGAGATGATAAAATGCCTACATAATGACATGCAGTGAGGGGAATGGCCCCGGCACTGTGATGTGGGGTTAGGCTACTATCAACTTCCTGAAGGATCACCTGCTTCCAGACCATAGCTGAAGGGGGGGAGTGAAAACAAAGAAAGTGAAATTGTGAATAAGGGGAGATTAACGCATTAGTTACTGGATTTTCGAAGCACTTGAGTTGCAACCCTTGATTTATAAGCACTGTAGCCTTCCTATTGGTGACTAGCAGGAGAGAAGAAAGCCCCTGATGATGTGCCTGCTGCCACTTCTTTGACTACTTTTTTGTCATCTTGTGTTACGTCTTCATTTTATCTTTTATTTCTGACTCTTGTTTTCCACCAGAAGGAAACTGACCAAAGAAAATTGGACAACTGCCTCTCTTCCCCACTCTCCATTTCCTTTCCTCTTTCCCTCTCTCTCCTCCTATTTTCTCTTGTTCTGATCCTTTACCCAAATGTCTTGTGAAATGCCAATAAAAATAACTACGATGACACATAGCTCAATAGATGTCCCCAGGGCTCAAAGAGCAGAGTCCTCTTTGGCTTCATCCACTGGGTTCTGTTTCTGCTGAGCCAAGTGCATTTAATTCACTCATTCATTTGCTCTGACCCCATTATCAGTCTTTTCCCCCCTCCTTCCTCTGCTCCTAGGGCAGAAAAATCAATATATATTTTAGCAATTTTAAAAGGAAATTTAAAAAATCAGTCAAAGAAATGAGGGAATGAAGCCCTAAATGGGCAAGTGACCTGCCCATAGCTACAGAGTTCAGGCATGAACAATCTCTCCTCAGAAGAGAGAAGCCTCCAGGACTTGTTGTGTCTGGACTTAATGTGTCTGGAGCCCATTCTGGTTGCAGAGAAAAGGAGAAAGTCTTCCAGAGGGCTGTGGAAGGTGGGCTGGAGAATAATGCTAGAACAAATGTCCAGCACATCTGTCTTCCTTTGTATTTGATGAGCAGATTCCAAAGGAGCCAGGAGACACATTGTGGCTTAAAACTTTAGATAAGGAGTCAAAGCAAAGTGCTCAAGGCATTTTCCAGGGACAAGATGAAAGTGAAAATGGAAATGAGTATCATAAGGAGCAAGGTGCTATTATCCTTCTCCAGCCACCTCATGCCCCTTCATCATTTAAGCCTAAAATGAGTAAAAATCAGAAAAGCAAAGCTTAACTCACCAGTGGCACATTGTCCCCGAAATGCAAGTCGAAACATAAAAGGGATTTCCTGGGCTAATCACAACATATATATGAGGTATGCATATATACCATAGAGTTCTGAATAATTTTCTTGGCCATCTGAGAGTAAAGGTTGAGTAAAGGAGTGTCCCCTCTTTCTCTCAAGCAACTGAAACATAAATAACAGAGAGATGGAGGGAGAGTCAGTAAGACTGTCCTTTCTCATCCCCAGTCTCAGGCATTTAGATGTAAGTCACACACTCACAGTATTATTCCTCTAGGATGCATCATACCTGACAGCTTTCCTTTAAGAATAATAAACTATGTTCTTCACTAGTAAAAATAAGTCTTTAGTCTGGCTTTGTTTTATCAGTTGTTTATTCTTTGTAAAGGTGGTAAATATGAGATCTTTTATTTAAGGGCCATCACAAGGAATCTGAGACATAAACACTGTACTTTTTGAATGTGAAGTTACCAACGTCACCTACAGGGTACACTTTCTGTTACTTAGCTGCATTCACTTGTGCTGATAGAGAAGCATTTGTCGCAGATAGCCCACAGCACACATTAACATATAGGCAAATGTAAAGCATTTGTAATTATAAAGTATATAGAACAGCATAATCTTATGAGTATGTTTAATTGTTCTAAGGAAAAAACCTGTAAAACCATTGCTAGGTCAAGAAATAGCACATTTTTGGAAAAATATGGACTCTTCGTGGGTTTACATGCTATCTCATGCAGTAATGCTCTGTTCTCTGGATCATTCCAACTATAGTGCATGAACTTATGAGCCCAGTGTGTGTCTAGTATTGTTCATGACTACTACATTCTACCTTGGTTATTTTACTGTTACCAAAAATATTACTTTGACTTTGCGTTTCTACAACAACTTTGCTAGGGAACTTTTTCCCCATTCAAACACTGGGTTATTTAATTTAGCTAATCCATCTCCTTGAGAACTTGCTCTAAACTGGTGCCACTCAAATTGTGGTCCATCAGTGAGGAGCTGTAAAGTTAGTTACTAGCCTGCTATGAAACTGACTATACAGTTTGTGAGTAAGCTCTTAAAATATTTATGGCAATTTGTCAAAGAAATTTTATGACTCTTGCATCTAGTAATAAAAAAAATGGGCCTTGTTTTTTGTATGTCATTTTTATTTCATTTTTCTAGAAATTCGTTTTTATACTATTTTATGAAAGTATATATCCATGAAAAATTGGAAGTAAAACAAAATGAAACAAGCAAAAATCTGGCCCGGCACCAAGACGGTTTGGGAATCACTGCTGTAAACAAACAGAAAGTGCTTGCAGAACACTTTCACTTAGTACAGCCTGTGAGAAACAGGTACCTTGAGCATCCAAAATTCTCCAGTAGGTCAACGAGAATTTTCCAGTCTGAGCAGAAAACCTTGACATGCAAACCATGTCTTTTATGAAGACTCAGCTTCCAGAAAGAATGGACTACTTTATTTGTTGTTACCAAGGTCCTCTGTGCCTGAGGACCACCACCCCATCAGTAGTCATGAAAAATGACAAGGTTAACATCGCTATGTAAACAAAAAAATTCATCTCAACACTGCTTTTCATAGCAAAAATATTGAAAACACAAAAACTCCAAAAACCAAGTGATTAGTATACTAATTTATGGGGCATACAATGATGGTACATCCCCGATCATTCAAAAATGCTTGTGGTAAAAGAATCATTTGTCATGGGCACTCTAAATAATGTGCCAGGGAAAATATTTCAGGTTCAAAGGAATATATTTAGCATGATAAGTTTTGGTAAAGAAAATGTGTAGAGATACACATACACAAAAAAATAGTGTCCATAATTATCCTTGAGTGGTAGGATTGTTATTTTTCTTTAGAATTTTCCTTTGTGCTTTCCCATGTTTTGTATCAAATACGCTTTTGTAAAAAAAAAAAATGTTTAAAATACATGAAAAAAATGGAATGGGTAGAGCAGCTGGGACAGTTTGTAAGAAAAATAGGACCATTTAGGAAGATAAAGAGTCAAGTAGTCCAAACAAAGATGTGATGAAAGCAAAGTTTGTGGAAGGCTGAGTGGAGAAGAGGAAGGTAATTTGTGCAATGACACCAGAATTTTGGAAGCTGTTTAAAAAAAAAATGGTGACTGGACTCTACTTCAGACTATATAAATGAGTATTCAGGAAAGGAGCAGGCATCTTTAGTTTTAACACCTCCCCAGGTGATCCCAATACTTTCTGGGTTAGATGCATCATTGGGGTAGATGCCAATTCTACCAAATTCTACCAAATCAGTCCATGTTGTCTAGCTGGCTCTCAGGAACTGAGGTTGCATTATTCCAAAGCACAAAACTAAAAGGGAGGGATAGCCCTCTCCCAAAAGCCTTTCTCCCCTCAGTCCTGGTGGCCTACATAAGGCTGTGGATAATGTGTGTGTAATTACAAGTTTTGGAAACACCAGTTGAAATAATCTAAGCATTCTGAATATTAAAAGCTAATTCTTTAATGAGATAAAGCTATGATCTGGAAGTTGAATGGAGTGATTGCTTTGGGGTATACAGAGCTGCATCTAAGTCAATCCTCTTGAAAATGTTAATTAGCACCAAACAAAGAACAATGGAAGCCTTTGCATTCTTCCTTGGAGACCAAGATTGGGACAAGTCATTTTGCATGTGAGCAGAATGTAGAAATGGCAAAGAGATTTAAATAACAAATTTTAATAGGTTTCATCCCACTGGGAGAGACACTTTTGACTGTCTATGACCTGTACCAATTATCATGATTCTCCCCACCGGCTGACCATAATTTTAATAACTAATCAAACTCAGCCTGCAGGTTCTGTGAAATGCCAAATTTGTACAGGCACTTTTGCTAGTTACAAAGCTAGTACTTGCTACCTGACCTTTTTACAATTTCTCCAACTACTTATTCACACTCCAGCCACCTGTTTAAATGCTCAGTGGTGATTTGGTCCTTATTGATCCCAGGCCGCTACCTGTTTGGGCAGAGAAATGACCTTCTGTGGACATCGGCAGTGGGGGAGTGGGGGTGCTGCCCTGCTGTGAGAAGAATTCCAAAAGAAGCTTGGTTGGGAATTTATTGCAGATCTAAAAAGGTGGCTAGTGCAGGTTCCTGTAGTGAAATGAGATACAGTTAAGTCCCTGGCGGTTGTCTAGGCCCAAGCAAGTTACAAGGGGGATTAACCAATGAGTCAGCCTGAGATCATGAGAGCAACCAGACTGAAATATGTGCCTCGGACTTTTAGATTTCCACACAGCAACCTCTGTCCACTTTTTCATGCATTTCCTCACTTCTTAGATAGTAACTTACATGTTTGTACTTTGGGCTAAAAACCTCATTGAAATCCCGTTCACTTCTCTTCCCTGATATGGCATTAGCATCCTCGACTCAATGCCGGTGCTTCTAAAACTTTAATGTGCTAACCAATCACCTGAGGATTTTGTTAAAATGCAGATTGTGAATAGGTCAATAGGTTTGGCATGAGGCCTGAGATCTGAACTTCTAACATGCTCCCGGGTTGCGCCTCTGCTATTGTGCCAGACCACACTATGAGTCTCAAGGCCCCCACTATGGTTTTCACACATTAGTGTGCATTACAGGCTTGTTCAAACTCAGACTGCTGGATCCTTTTCCTGAGTTTATGATTCAGAGGTGTGGGCTAGGGCCAAGAATTTGCATTTCTAATAAATTCCCAGATGATACCGATGGTTGGGGTCCACACTTTGAGAACCCCTGCCTTGGACTATGCTGTTCCCAGCTGAATTCAGCTGTAAATTTTCAGGAAGACAGGTGGACACCCCTTCCCCTGATCAAGTGCTCCTCCCTCCTCCTCTTCTGGTAGTTTATTCAGGGATGACAATGGAAAGATAATAATCTTCTTATTCTTCAGCTATCTGTAAAATAGAAAGGGAAAGCCTCCCATACTTTTAGATAGACAGCAAAGTGCTACAGCAACAGAGAAGAATGAGACAATGAAACAACGCACAAGAAAATCCAGAAACCACTCTGATCAAAGCTTGGAAGGAAAAACTGATAGATGGCATGTCTCTAGCCACAGTCGTTTGTCAATCTGTGCCATCCATGTCTGCTTAGCAATCATCCTGTACCGACTCATGCCTGAGCTTAGACTCAGACTCTGTTGCCTGGAGCTGCATAGAAAAAAACAACACAGGGTGCCTAGGTGACTCAGTCAGTTAAGCAACCGACTTCAGCCCAGGTTATGATCTTGCCATTCATGGGTTCAAGCCCCACGTTGGGATCTGCACTGACAGCTCAGAGCCTGAAGCCTGCTTTGGATTCTGCGTGTTTGGGTCTCTCTGCCCCTTCCCGACTCGTGCTCTTTCTCTCAAAAATAAATAAAAACATTAAAAAAAGAAAAAAAAGAAAAAAGAAAAGAACATCACCATTGCCTACTGTGTCAGAGTTGAAAGAGACCAAACCCAAGGCGCTGTCCATAGCAGAGCTTCTCACACACTTGGAGGATGGCTAAAGCACAGATAGTTTGTCTGGGATGGGGCAAGAGCACTTGTATTTCCATTGCACAGTTCACAGGTGCTCCTAAAGCTGCTGGTCCCAGACTACACTTAGAGAACCACTGTTTTAAGAGATAGATTTAAAGAACACTCCTGTTTCACTTGCTCCTGTTTTTTCTACCAATTAAGAAAAGACAGACAAGGAAATGAAAATGTTACTTTTGCTAATGAAGTTGATAGTGGCGAATATGATGTAGGCATTATGTCAACAATGACTTTCATGAGACAGAGCCCCAGAATTAGATGAGTGCACCCGTTCACAAGCAGCGCTGAACCCCACCAGCAACCCCTTATGAGGAGGACCTGCCCCTACAAAACGGATAGAGCAAAGAAGCAAAGCAGAATGCATGCTTCCTGCAAACAGCTAGCTCCTGAAGAAAACAAAGAGAAAAAGATTACTGAGCAGACTCAGTTCTTCCCATCAATCAGGTGAATCACTCATCACTCCCAAAGAAAGGATATTCTATGAGAGAATAGAAAGAGACCAGGAATGATGAACTAATGGATGTCCTATTTCTGCAAACAGAAGTGAGTGATTAATTAGTAGTCTCCCCTTCCCTTCCCCCTAAAAAAAGCCTAAGTGTCAAGTTTACCAATCCACTCTCATCTCAAATGTCAGGTTAATGTTCTCCTCACCCTGCAGTATTTAATTAGTGACTAAATTGAGCTCAAATTCTATGCTTTCTTAGTCTAATCTCTCTGAGCCTCAGTTTACCATCTACATAATGGGGATGGTATGATAAATCACCAGAGACTATTGTGAAAATAAAGCAAGATACCACTTTATATCTAGGAGGGACTCTTTATGGCAATTTTCCTTCTCATCCTTCTTTCTTCATCCTTTAGCCTTGTGACTTAATACAATGAAATATTTCATATTTTACTTGACCTTGAAGAACGTGTAATCTTGAGGAAAAAGGCACAAATATGGCAATGTAAAATGCAGCATAAGACAATATATTAGATGTCTAAAAAGAGATTAGCACGAAGACTAAAGGAAATAGTGTGAAATTCCTAATGGTAATACTTAGTACCTAAGTAGTTTCTCAATTCAAGATTTAAAAAAAAATATATTTCTGGGGGTGCCTGGGTGGCTCAGTTGTTTACGTGACTGACTCTTGGTTTCAGCTCAGGTCATGATTTCAGGGTTCATGAGTTCAAGCCCTGTATAGGAGGCTCTGATAGCACTGATAGCCACGGAGCCTGCTTGGGATTCTCTGTCTCCTTGTCTCTCTGCCCCACCTCTGCCCTCTCAAAAAATACACAAACTGGGGCACCTGGGTGGCGCAGTTGGTTAAGCGTCCGACTTCAGCCAGGTCACGATCTCGCGGTCTGTGAGTTCGAGCCCCGCGTCGGGCTCTGGGCTGATGGCTCAGAGCCTGGAGCCTGTTTCCGATTCTGTGTCTCCCTCTCTCTCTCTGCCCCTCCCCCGTTCATGCTCTGTCTCTCTCTGTCCCAAAAATAAATAAAACGTTGAAAAAAACATTAAAAAAATACACAAACTTTAAAAATTTATAAAAATTATAGTTCAGACTACAAGATGGGGAAGGGGAGCTAGAACAATCCTGTGGCACCTCCACTGGTGCTACATCATGGCTTTGGCTCCAGCAGGAAAGGCAGACTGTTAACAGCAGGAGAGGAGAAGGACATGGCAGGAATGTTGTAGGAACGGAGAGCTGCATGGGCAGAGGCTTGGCACAAAGCATCTAGGGGCCAGAGAGATAGACGGCCGGGCTTGGATGGGGTGGCCGTTCATTCTCCTCACGACCAGATCTAGTTCCAAGCCAATCACTAGATTTAGCAGCTCTCCAGCCCAAGTTTTTTATATCCATCGCCTGTGCAGGTTGCCAGCACGGAGAACACAAGTAGCAGTAATTTCTCTGCCTTTCATATGTGATGTTTCAATTGATTTGAATGTCTGGACCACTCTCAAAGTCTGGAGAGCAAGCGGTCCATTGTCTGCTTGAGCATAGTTCTTTTTCTTTCTTTAAATCATTGATTCTCAACCTTGGCTGCATATTAACATCACCTGGGAGCATTAAAAATAGTAGAAATCCCCCGAGTCTACCCCAAATCAACGAAATTAAAATCTCAGAGAGTGGAGCCTGGCATCTGTATTTGTTTTAAAAGTTCCCCAGATAATTGTAATTTACAGCCTGAGTCAGGAAAGTCTGTTTGAGGCCAAGGTGGTCTGCTCCCGTGTGTAGAGGTGACATTTCTCTCATTGATTTTTCTCAGGAATGATTATGAAACAATTAACAACAATTAACCTGACTGTGAGTATCCAGTGGATAAGAACAACACTTGCATGAAATTATGAAATAAAATAACAAAGGAAAACATGTTTTTCAAATATAAACTGGGGTTTGACTTCCAAGAAAAATAAGTAGTCCTGCAAACAAACTGTATTTAAAGAATTAGTTAAATTTCATGTTAGTAAATTATATAAGTTATTTAAAAAAAGATGGAGGATACAGTAACAACTTAATAAAAATATCATTGTGACTATTTCAGTTTGGATTACATCATTTCATATATATTTATCTTTTTTTAATGATATAATGGGATTAATGGGATGTTTTTGTTGATAAAGTGGTAAGTTGTTTAAATAAATATATTGGTGAAATATTATTTTAGATATAAAATTGGACTGGGAAACATCTGTCTTGGTGCTCATTCTCTCTCTTTTTTTATCGCATTTATTCATTCATTTACTCATTCACTCCTTCATTCCACAAAGATGTATCGAAGCCCCTCCTTTGGGTACCCAGCACTGGACTAGGAAATTGTTACAATATTTGTGATTAACATGGATTAGGTTTTTGACCTGTTGGTATTTACAATTTGATAGAAGAAAGGTAGTAAATAAGGAAACAAATGATAGGTTGTATTAAGTGCTATGAAGGAAACAAACAAGATATCGTGATTGGGAAAACTGTGCTGGAAAAGAGGAGTCTCTACTGAGATAGAATCTCCAGGTCCTCTCCTCCCTTCTGAGTCAAGGATAGTGTGAGGTGATGTCAGTTGTGGGACAATGGAGCTGCAAGGCACAGGGAGCAGAAGCAAGGGCAGACAGGGTGTTCAAGTCTCTGAAAGGAATATGTGCCAGAATGTTGTCACAGCATGCATTCATTATTATTTCTTTTATTGTACCACTGTATTCTTTATATCTTTTGTGCGCCTTTTTCCCCTCCATTTGACATCAATTGAAGTTGATATTTGTTGAGTATTTGCCATGTGGTAGGAGTTAAGATAGACTCTGAGGATGCAAGGACGAAAGAAAGAGACATCTGGAAGGAGGAAAAATTGTGATGTAAGAGAGGTGTTGCTTACAAGATATAGAGGTGTGTTGGTTCAGGAAAAGGCAAAGGAACATGTCTAGCATTATTTGAGCATCTGCAAAATTAAGCAGGAATTCATCCATGAGAAGGACTTTGTAGACTCTGGGGAATCAGGGTCAGGATCCAAGGTTGTTTGGTTGACAACAGTTGAAGTTGGAAGAGAAAAATGCATGCGTGTAAATATAAACAAAAATATTATTTAAACCTAGGTAAGAAAATTGGAGAACCACCTCAGTTCAACTCTCCATATTTGTTACCCAATATGAGTGCTTCAGAATAGGTTAGAGTCAGAGCTGATTTCACAGTGGTTCTCAATACCACCTGCATATTATAGTGACCCAGGGAGCATCATCAAAGCCCTGGGGTCTAAGCTCTACAACAGGCAATAAATCCAAATTTCTATGGAGTAGGGCCAGGGGACAACACCGGGAATTGGGAACAAATTTAAGAAAGATTATAAATCACCAATCTCCATAAAATGTCAACCCAAGATGATAAAATGGCACGAACACAATGTCTCCCTCAAGCTATTCTTTCCTAAACTCTCTTTCCATCCCTAATTGTCAGACATTCAGAAATTTCTAAGCACAGTCTCATGATGTCTTTTTTTTTTGTCTTGAAACACCACTTTTTTTTCCTGACTGGGAAAATTTGACTCATCATTTAAGAATAAGTTCCAATATTATGTCTTAAGTGAAACATTTATTCGTAGTCCTAGGAAAAATTAATTGTTCCTTGGCAAAACAGTATGAGAAGAGATCTGTTGCAGTACCTCTTACCCAGGTCATCATGTGAATACTTTACATATCAGATGGTAACCTTCTCAAAGGGTTAGTCATAGTAGAATGCATAGCACCTGTCTTGGGGTCTGCAATATATTGTCTTGAATGTGTGGAGAAGGGAAGGAGGGAAAGAGGGAAGGACACAAGTAAATAAGAATGAATAAAAATTGCACAGTGGGATGCCTTTGGCAGCCAGAGGGGTGCAGGTACCAGGGACCTCAGGGAAAAGGGTATAAAAAGAAAAAATAAATATGCCAGAAAGACTTTAATTATGTAAGTACTTCTAACATTTGAAACTTATTTTTAGCTTGAAAATGCTTTCTTCAAATAAATTCTTATTAAGTGATCCAATGTATAACAGATGTTGAGAATTCCCAAAGTGGGACTCTCAGACCAATAGCATCTTGGAACTTGTCAGAAATACAAATTTTCACAACATACCTTAGGTCTCCCAAACCAGAAGATCTTTGGATGGAACTCAGCCTTCTGCTCTTAGAAGTTTTTCCAGGTGTTGCTGATGTGTGGCTGTATGGTGAGGCAGGAGAGCAGTGGGATTACTTTTGTTGAAGTCAACAGCTCACCATCCCCACACTCTGTTGAAGTCACAGGTCACACACCCATTTTGGTTTTGCAGGGACCCTCTACATAAAGTCCCTAAATTCTTACAGAAAGAAATCTAATCAGCTGGCCTTGTAGGTTCAGATCCTCTTCTGTGTCAAATACGATTCTCAGTGTGGCCTGACTCCAGATGGTTCTCTGCACATGTACTTCAAGAGGAGTTTTTTTTTTTTTTAAGTTTATTTATTCATTTGAGAGAGACAGAGGCAGTGAGAGTAGGGCAGGGGCAGAGAGAGAAGGAGACAGAGAATTCCAAGCAAGCTCCATACCACCAGCTCAGAGCCCAACTTGGGGCTCAAATTCACAAGATTGTGAGATCATGACCTAAGCTAAAAGCAAGAGTCAGATACTTTAACTGACTGAGTCATCCAGGCACCCCCAGAGGAGTCATTTCTATTGATTAGTTTTAGATCTAGATTTTGTCGATTCATACAACTACATATCTAATTATTACCAGAACTTTTGCCTGAAAAAAAATCAGTTAAAGCAGTTGCCATTTTAATACACACAGCCAGTTCAACACTGCACACTTTGTACCAAACAGTGTCTTCGTAATATTGTAACCTTTGTGACTGGCCATCCACACTTCTTTTTTTTTTTTCAATATATGAAGTTTATTGTCAAATTGGTTTCCATACAACACCCAGTGCTCATCCCCAAAGCTGCCCTCCTCAATACCCATCACCCACCCTCCCCTTCCTCAGAGCTCACCAAACTCCACACCCGAAAAACAAATAATCCAGTGAAGAAATGGGCAGAAAACATGAATAGACACTTCTCTAAAGAAGACATCCAGATGGCCAACAGGCACATGAAAAGATGCTCCACACTTCTGCAGGTAACTTAGATATAGCATATGCTGAGCAAATCCCCAAGTTTCCATTTTAGTGAATCACATGTTAGACAGTTGAAGTCCTTATTCTGAGAAGCAGTCTAATCTGAGGATTTTTTTCCTACTCTACTTAAGAATTCATAGCTGTGTTAATTTAGCATCCCTCCTCATTACATGGCTTCTGAGTAAGTTATATAGTAATGATGAATGATAAATCAGATGGCCAGGCCTATATTACTCATGACATTTTAATAGTATTAATCTGGGATAGCTTTTAATTGTCCATTCTACAGTCTTTAATGCTAAGAAGATATAGATGTTTCTATTATTCTAATTGTATTTCAAATAAATGTATGGGCTCAGATTTTCCCTCTAACCCTGTAAAAAATAAGGCTAAATTAGAGATGTCTCTATGCATGAAAAATGAATTATTTTACAGCAAAACCTTGATTAATCACACTGGAACCTAGCAGAAACCTCAATTAACTGTACATTGTCTGCACTTGGCTTGTCAGAAAATGACATAAGGGATAGGAAAATAAAGTTTCATCATGAAATTTAAAAAATTTTTCAAAAAACTTTCAAGGCAACCTCCCTAAGCCTTTAATCTAGTTAAGTGACAGTTGTTCAGATAACCTTGTGATCCAGTAAGATTTTCAGTTATAAAACAAAAAGTCAATTATTTTCAAAGGCTCCATTTGCAAGACAAGAAATGGACTAATGCATTTTCAAAAGAGTTTCACCAGGACTATTGAGACAAATTGGGTTAATTTCTAAGTTATCAAAAAGACCACTTTCCAAGTGTTCTACTCAATCAAACTTTTATTACACTAACTGCATATATTGATCACATTTAAGAGAAAGAGGGAATCACCCAGAAAGGTAAAATTTCAAGATAATTAATGCCTTCCATATGAAGCACCAAATATTTGTAAATAAGTCAATTTGGTTGTGGTCAAACTGTGACCTGATTCAACTGGAAAGCGATTGTTTTATGTGTTACTGATGGCATCAGTCTCATTCATAAGAGAATAGTTGATACGGTAGTAACAAGACTATAAAATATTCTTATACTACAGACAATAAAACTCACTATATTTCTTTGTTTCTATAGTAAATAGGTCCAGGCTGTAATCTGTAAATCTTAAAAAGGAAGGAAGGAATGAACGGAAGGAAGGAACGAAAGGAAGGAATGGAAGGAGAGAAGGAGGGAATAAAGGAGGGAAGGAAGGAAGGAAGGAAGAAAGAAAGAATGAAAACCATTTTGGTTTTATCTGTAGCTTCCCTTCCTGCTATTTCTGACTGCTACTATGATCTGGAGCAAGATTTTCTGCAAAGTTATTTGGGTCCTAGTCTGCAAGTGGCTCTGTCTATGCTACTTCACAGCTAGAAGGTTGTGGGGACAAGGCAGGCAATTGGGACCAGAAAAGCAGAGTACAGGAGATTTATAAGCGTTTAGGCAGTAGTATGTCAGAGGCCAGGGAAATAAGTTGAGATCAGGAGTGCAAAATGAGATTTCTAAAGGCTGTGCAATAGACAGTACCTGGGAAATTGCCAACCAAAGGATCAGAATAAAACACAAAGTCAAAGTGCCAGGCAAAATAGTTAGCAACTAAGAGATTTATGGAGATTGAAGCAGATTGAAGAATTTCAAGAGGAGACACAATGTTTGGAATCAGATATAAGGAAAGAACACCAACAGAGAAGCAATTGATAGATCTTACCTTTAACATTCATTATTTTTTACATCCTGCATCCACCCACTTCACTCCATCTGTGATATCATCACCCTATACTTGAGCTATTCTATCTCTTACATGAACTTCACTGCTATCAAAGTCTTTCTAGCTGGTCTCTTGCTGCAGGAGATTCTGTTGCTGTCCCACCCAGGTCCTCTTTACCAGGTAGGGCTGCTAATGGTGGGGAGTTGCATCCTTCCCCTAAGACTTGTTTTAGTGTAGAGGGAAGTAGCAGGGAGACCACAGCCTCTGCTCTGAAGGTATCCTGCAGCCAGCATCTAACTGATACCAATATGCCACAGGCCAGCTTCCTTGCCTGGAGAGTAGATGCATCTGTGATGCCACCTATGCTCCAGAGTTCCCTGTAGGAAAAGGCTGACTGATACTAGCTAGCAGTTAAACCAGGTCTTCCTTGAGCTTCTAATCTGGCTGTATTCCAGTTCCCTCTATTCCTTACTGGTTGTGTTTGGAGTTTACTCACGCCCTACATACTTGTATCCCTCCTTCTTAGGCCCTGCTTCTTGGAAACTTGATTTAAGTAAGATACACTGACTGCACCAGTAAATCTAGTTCTTTAACTTACAGTAATAGCATGATTTGCCAAAATTGCATTTTTAATCTCATTCCAGAGAGAAAAAGTCCACATCATTAAAATGAATGAAATTTGTATTAAAAAGGAAAAAGGGGCAAAGTCAATTTTTGACTTCACAGAGATTGGATATTGTGTCTTACTGGATGTGTCTGGAATATGTTTGAGGAACTCTCTGAAAATGAGCAAATACATACAACTGAGAAAATGAAGGTACTTTAGAAAGAAAAAGGATTTTTTTTAAAGAAGTGAAGCAGAGGAACTAAGAATTCTTGTTGGCTACTTTGACTTTTTCTTGGGTACATCACATTCATGAACTTTGTCACAATGATTCAGTTTTTTGTTGATTTCCTTGACCACTGAGGCTCTTTATGACTTAAGAAACTTGCTCAAGATCATATAACTACAAAGTCTTAAGCTGTCCTTTAAACCAAGGTATCTAATTCTGAGCCCTTTGTACAATCCATCCACCAATGTATTTCAAAGAGCATTCTAAGGAGCATTGGACTGGGGAAAATGCATAGGAAAAAAAGAAAGAAGGGTAATTTTAGTGATTTATGTGAATTTGGAAAACACTACATGTTATATCCTTATTGGGAGTAATTCTCCCTATGTGTCTCATATTTTCATACGTTCTTCTGAACAAAAGCATTTTAAGAATTTAAGAATGTCAATGTAAGAATATTTGTATGGGGAGACATTCCAAGCGAGTAACGTAGAAATGCTTCCCTCTCCTCCCTGGCCAGATTTGCTTATATTTCTGGTTAATAAAGGTAATGTCCCTTTCTGTAGGGGAGGATAGATGGGTTTGCTAGCAGTTCTCTTGTAAGATTAGGGGTTGCCTAAGCTCGGTGTTCCTCTGATGTGACACAGACAACTGGGCCCTCCAGGCATCACCCCTGTGGAACTTGGGAAGCCAGAAGGACCCAGGAAAGCATGGAGCTCATGTCACCTGCTACAATGATAATAATACATGGTTTAAATCCATTGTCTCTTTATTAGCCAAATCTGTGGAAGTCTGAAAGCCAGCCTGGCAGCCTCCTGCCATGCTACTTCATAGGAACTGCATGACCACTTAAAAACCCCCTTTCTAGGGATTCCAAACTCCAAGAAAGTGCTCTAAGAAGTGTTCTAATAAGGAAACACATTTATTTTCTCTTTTCCCTAATGTGACTAGTTTTCTTCTATCGCGCATTGATATGGAATATAGCCCCACGGTGACAGAAAGGCAAAGGACAGTGCTAGTTTGGGGGCTCAGAAATAACATTATGCTAGCTGCCACTTTCTGTCTTACTTGAAGTTTGATTCTCCCCTTCCAAGCACAAACAGGGGAATTCAAAAAGCAGCTGCTACGCCTTCTTTGAGTCACTGCTTTTATTTGCTTTTCCTGTATCAACTACCTTTCTGGTTTTAATTACATGGCTTGGCACATTCTTGAAGTCAGTATAAATTCCTAACAGAGATTTTCTCCTCTCAAATGGCAGCTGTGGAGGAGGCCTTAAACATTAGATCAAGAATCTACCTGGATGTCTCTGCGTCCACATCTTTTCTTCTGCTTACTCTAATTGCTATGCAGTACTATCTAACCTCTCAAAGAGAATCTGACTTTCTTCTCCCTCCTGTTGCATTCCTCACTATAATGGTATAAACAACTAAGAAACTGGAATAATGTGATGTGAACTCTTCTCAAAGCCCGTCTGAGAATTCTGCAAGAAGAACTACCAAGTAATAAAAAAGAACTCAGCTGGAAATATACATTGGAAAAATAAATTGGAAGATGGCTTTAAATGCTTTTGAGTGGTCCCAAGGAATATAAAAGGAAGCAGAATACAAAAAAAAATGATAAACAAAACTTTCAGGGCTGACTCAATAAGTAGCTCTTAAAATAGCTGTGAGTTTGCCTCCTAACACCCAGCAGGCTGCCAATAACTAGACAGACAAATCGAACAATTAGATGTTATGAGGCAGCATCAGAACAGACCCATAACATAACATCCTGAGAGGAGCCTTAACCGTTGTCTGAATAAAAATGGTGCTAGGCACAAGAGATTGTTCCTGACCTGCACAAAATAGTGGGAAAACTCTTATGAAATGCATTCCTTTATTGAGCATCTGTGATGTGTCTGATGGTCTGATGTGTACTAAGGATGCTGAGATGAGAGACACAGATATTTCCAAAATCCAGAGGAGGAAACAGATGAATAAACTAGTTAATAAAGTATGGTTTGGTAAGCATTATGAAAGCAATGCATATATGTGTTGTTGGGAGATCAGGAAAAAGGCATTTCACCCAGATGTGGGATATATGAAGGGGCTGAGTCCTGATATGAGTCTTTCTCAATTGGTAGAAATTTTTCGGGTAAAAAAAATCCAAGAATAGACCTTCTAGGAAACGGTTGTGGTGTGTTCAAGGGCATCAGGCTGTGAAAGGGCTGGTGCTTTTGGAGATACTGCAGGCCACTCTGAGTGTAGTGTTGCAAACACATGAGGAAAGATTCAGAAATAAATCTGGAGATTGGGAAGAGGCAAAATCATGAACGGTCTTTTGTGCGATACTCAGTGACTTGGGATTTCATCTGGAGAGTTAAGAAGAAACCACTGACATGGTTTACAGTCAGGCAGTCAGGTATCACTCTTTCTTCCTCTTATGACCTTCAGGGGGCGCTAACACTAGCTAGCTGAACAGCTCACTCAGTTTATAGATCAAAGTATACACTTCTTTATTTTTTTAAGTTTATTTATTTTTGAGAGAGAGCTAATATGAATGAATGAATGAATGAATGAATCCCAAGCAGGCTCTAAGCTGTCAGTGCAAAGCTGGACATGGGACTCCAGCTCATGAACCACGAGATCATGACCTGGGCTAAAATCAAGAGTTGATGTTTAACCAACTGCACCACCCAGATACCCTGTACACTTGTCATAAAATGAATTCTAAAGTTGGTTAAGCTGCTTTTGAACACAGTGTTTCTGTTTCTTGATCTAATTTATATTTTTCTCCTTATTTAAATTGTTTCTACAAGTAAAGATTATAGTTTCTGTGCTTTACAAAGACTAAAAAACACTAAGGAAACTGCATGCTCAATTATATATGGTAAGTTACAATCAGAAAAAAAAAATTGACAGTGTTAATAAAGAATCCTGAAAACCAAAGAAAGGATCTTGTTTAATTGGCACATTTATAATGCCACATATCCCAGCGGCAGTGGAAATGAGAAGCGGAAAATTGGCAGCAGATACCTTAGAATTTGGCATATGTGTGGACTCTGGCCTTAGGCCAACTAATGCATTTCAGCCAAACCTGAGAATGGCAGCCCCCTGCACCTCCTCCTTCCTCTTCCTCTTCCTGTGGATTATTCTCTCAGGTGGTGTCATCCTTGTACCTCTCTGGTAAGATCCTGGATCCTGACTGTTCTTTCCTTTATATTGTTTCCACAGACCTAGCTTTTTTTGCAGAAAGACATTTTAAAGTCTGGAACACTCCACAGAGCACATCAAATTCCAAAAGCTGTGTTTTATAAGGCTCAAAGATTTGCTTCTTTACGAAACTACCTTTGGTTAATACTGCCTAAATAGTTACTTGGATGCTTCAAACTATAGTACTAAATAGCATTGTGATGAGCATCAAAAATGGTAGGATAGTTTATTTAATCTGAAAAACTGCATATTTTTCTATTATTTATACTGTAGTGCTTGACATATCTCACTGTGTTTTTCATTTCCTTGCAATTGCCAGCCTCCTAAATTGCTATTTTTTAAATCATGTTTCTATTACATTCAGATTTCTTTCTAGACAAGTTACTCTGAGGGGTAAAAAACCCACTTTTGATCTCAATTTTCCTGGCATTAAGATTCATCCATACAATTAAAAACCCTAAAGTTTATGCCTAGAGAGAAACTAGAATTCTTTCAGACTTATTTTATAAGACCAAATTTCCTCAAGTCTATGCCGTTGCTTACTTTTGCCATTTAACTATTTTTTATGGAGCTAGTAAAGTAGAAGTTCTGGCATTTCTGTTCATGATATAAAGGGTTTTTTTTAAATTTTTTAATTAATGGTATTTGTCCACATGAAGGCCAATAGTGCTTCAAAATTACCAAAATAAATATGAAAAATGAATAAATATGAAAAAAATATTATGAGTTCATTATGTTTATTTTGCCTTAAAAAGTATTGTTGCCACATATGAATAACATTTTGATGTATTAAGAAAGGAATCAACAGTTAAATAAGCCACCAATTACACTGAGTAGGAAAGTATTTCAATCCTCTAGCAATCAATGCAATACTTTTTGCTTAAATTTTCTATGTGTGTAATTCTAGAGAAGATAAGACTTCATTATACTGAGTATAACAAGAATATTAGAAGAAAAAATGTTATCTGCTATGACCTTGAAAGGTTAGGCTTTTGTAATATAACAAATACACTGTCTAGACAGCAGAGGTGTGATTCTAGCTTTTGAATGAACATGGTTTCAAATGATTTGTCTGTATTGGGTCAGTCATTTCAATCAGGAATCACCAGCTCTATATATTCAGATTAGTCACCTGTAACATGTCACATTTTTATTTTTTTCTTTTGATTTTTATTGTTTCATAGGTAGCCTCATCTTTGACCTTCATCAGCTTTCAAAAATTATGCTTTACAGTTTTGATCTGTTTTTATTACACAGTGATTTATTGTTGTGGCAAAATCATACAGATGTGTGTGTTGGGGAGTATATAGAAAATTTTGTTGTTAAAACACCATAGCTTAATTCCATTTTTTGAATGGAAGTTTTCTAAGAGAAAGCTGTTTGAATCTGAATCTGATACATCCCAAAGAGGTGATGAATTGAGACCATGTATCTACACTTTTCATTAATGTATTCATTTCTGTGTTTGTTCATCCATTAAGTGAGCATTTTTTGATGAACAAAGCACTACTAAGAGGCAACCATAACAACTATGAGAAATGGAACCAAGGACATATGCTTCTGGCAGTAGTACAGACGACACGCTCAGCAACGCCCTCCTACTACAAAATAAAGATCTTAGGTCAATTGTAACAGCATATATTGTACTAAATTCCTAAAATTTTAGGAAAGGAATTCTCCGATGATCTAGACACACTCACAATAACAATAATTAGCTAAAACTTAGAAAAAAAATTAATGTTAAGCAATCTGGAAACCCAGCATTCATGCCTGTAAGTTCTGAGATTGGAAACTAATGTGGGAGGGAGGGTCTCATTAAAATGCTGGAAGTGAAACTGAGATCCCTGCATTTGGGACCCTCAAGAAAGGCTAAAGGGATCCCAAGTCAGCAGCAACTTGTGGCTGCCAGCATGAGAGTCCAAATCCTATCTAGAGGAAATCTTCATTTTTGGCTCTCAGGAATCATACACATTAAATTCAGCCAAATGTGAGCTTATCACAAAATCGAAGTAATGAATATATAAGATATAAACCACCACAGTGGAGAGTCTGCAGAAATAACAAACATATCTAGACTTCCAAGGACTTAAACTAAAATTATTAAATATTGACTATAAAATAATACATATGAAATAGTTAAGGAAATAACAGCTGAAACACAAATATAGCACAGAATGAGAAATTACTATAAACAATTAAACAGTTATGGAAAAGATTCACATAGAACTCTGGAAATCATCATCACTGAAATGATAAACTATTGGTCACTGCAAACCTATCAGAACAGCTAAATTTTTTTTAAAAAGTGATAATATTAAATACTTGTAAGGATGCAGAGAAACTGTATTTCTCATACATTTCTGGTGGGAATATAAAAGGGTATAGCCACTCTGGAAGACTGTTCATCACCTTACAAAATTAAATATGCAATATCATTTGACCCAGAAATCACATTCCTGGACATTTATCCCTAGAGAAATGAAAACTTATATACACACAAATACCTGCATACAAATATTCACAACAGTTTCACTGGAAACAACCCAAATGTCCTTCAGTAGGTGAATGGTAGAAAGTTCTGGTATATTCAGGCAATGGAACTGTTCAGCAGGTGTTCTAAATGATATATTATGGAAGGAGAGAAATGATTTAGTAAAGGTTCAAGAGTTAAATGAAAATAGTAGAGAACTTGGTAAGTACATAGTAAATACAGCATGCATTATATGCCAAGAGGGGCTGATGGATCAGTGTTAGTATTTCAAGTACTTGAATCACTTGGAGTCAGGGCCGTTAACATATTGATTGACTTTAGACATTAATAAGTCTTTATGATGAACAGTCAGGGTTACCCACTATCTTGATCTGTTTGGTACCATGACAAAATACCACAAGCTAGATTACTCAAACACCACAAATTTATGGGGCACCTGGGTGGCTCACTTCGTTAAGCGTCTGATGTCAGCTCAGGCCATGATCTCACAGTTCTTGAGTTCAAGCCCCACATTGGGCTTACTGCTGTCAGCACAGAGCCTGCTTCAGATCCTCTGTCGCTTTCTCTCTGCTCCTTTCCAGGTTTCTCTGTCTCTAAAAAAAATAAATAAATAATAATAATAATAATAAATAAATAAATAAACAGAAATTTAATTTCTCATAGTTCTGAAGGCTACGTATATATGATCGGCCTGCCAACATGGTCAGTTTCTGACAAAGGGTTTCTTCCTGGCTGAAAACAGCTGCTTCATGGCAGTGTCCTCGCGTGTTAAAGAGAAAGAGCAAGCTCTCCAGTGTCTCTTTTTTTTTTAATTTTTTTTTTAACGTTTATTTATTTTTGAGACAGAGAGAGACAGAGCATGAACAGGGGAGGAGCAGAGAGAGAGGGAGACACAGAATCTGAACCAGGCTCCAGGCTCTGAGCTGGCAGCACAGAGCCCGACGCGGGGCTTGAACTCACAGACCGTGAGATCATGACCTGAGCCGAAGTCGGACGCTTAACCGACCAAGCCACCCAGGCGCCCCTCCAGTGTCTCTTTTTATAAGGACACTAATTCCATCATGAGGGATTAAAACATACACACGCACGCGCACACACACACACACACACACACACACACACAGAAAACCCTCCATGTGTGGGATAAAGACAGTTTAAAAATTCCTAAACTGAAAGACTTGAAGAAAATAACCAAAAAGGAAAAGGTAAAGAATATGAAACTAGTGTTAAAAGACTTGGATGATGAATGGACAGGTCTAACACAAGCCTAATGGGTGTCCCAGACAAGTGACACCCTCAGGATCTCATGACTTCATCTAACCCTAACTGCTTCCATCTCCAAATACTATCATACTGGGGATTAGGGATTTAACATATGATTTATAGAAGGGATACAAATATTCAGTGCATAATACCCACTAACATAATTAGAAATAAAGAGAGAAAATGATGTACCTAATAAGGATGAAACTGGGAAATACAAAACACTGAAAAGGTATAAAGAACAAAGTATGAATTAATAGCACAGTATTTCTTTAATCTTGTAAGCTATCTTGGGAAAGCAATGATCAAATAAATGCATTGCTTAAATGAATGACAGAGATAACAAATTGAGGAAATAATGCTATCACTGTGGGGTAAAGAGAAAAGATGGCTTCAGGACTGGAGCCTGCAAAATGGGTTGAATTTGAATAGAAAGGCCATTATGTGGAATATCCAGAGCTGATTCTTGGAATCTGATGAAGGGACCTGCATTAGTCTTCTCTTATTGCCACACCAAATCACCACACACTTGGCAGCTTAAGCAACACAAGTATATTATCTCGCAGTTTCAGAGGTCAGAAGTCCAGAAGACATTGGGCTAAAATCAAGCTATCAGCAGGGCTGTATTCTTTTCTAAAGGCTCAAGGGGAGAATTCATTTCCTGCTCATTAGTATTATTGACAGAATTCAGCTCCTTGCAGCTGGAGGGTCCATGTTCCATTATCTTGCTGGCTGTAAAGTGAAAACCATTCTTACCTTTTCTCTAGAGGCTGCTGCATTGGTTGGCTTCTGGTCTTTTCCTCTGACAGCAAAAGCAGGGGTTTGAGTCCTTTCAAATCACGTTTCTTTGACAGCACGAGGACAGCTTCTCTAATTGCAACAGTTCATGTTGTTAGACTACATCCACCTAGATAATTCAGGATACTCTCCTTATCTCAAGGTTCCTCACAATAATCACATCTGCAAAGTCCCTTTTGCAACATAAAGCAACATATTCATATTTTGGGGGACTAGGACATAGACATCCTTGGGAGCTATTATTCCACCTACCACAGGAACATCTGGAAGAAACAGAGGGTCTAATTTAAATGATATAGGATAATGGAGGACTCTGAAAGAGTCAAGATTCTGATACAATTTGATATATAAACAAAGTTCATTGCATTTGAACCAAATCAATTGTATAAAGAGTTTAAATTTTTTTCATAAGGGCAGCAGGAAGCCTCTGACGTAGTTGAATGCATCAAGAGTAATACCAAATCAAAGTTACATGCTAGAACTCTCTGCTTGCCACTTAGACAATGCATTGAAAGGGAGAAATCTAGAGGACAGAATTGAAATCTAGTTTTAAGGCTTATAGTAAATTAAACTAAAGAGAGGACCATATAAAGAGATAAAAAACTGTGGCAGAATAAAACATAGGAGTCTGAATCTGAAAACTTGGGGTGCATTAGTGGTTGTTCTGCATTGAGATACTGCCTGTTACAGACTTAGGAATTCTGTGAGCTTATTTTTAAACTGTTGGCAGTAAACAGTTTTAAACTGTTTACAGGAGTAGTTACACCAGGAAATTTGCTAACTCTGTCTCTCAATCTGTCTCTCTCTTTCTCTCTCTCTCCCCCTCCCACCATTCCTTCCCAGAAACAGAGTCCCAGCATGCCAAAGGTAGAGTGATATTGAAAAACCTCACCTTTTAAGCAGAGAAACTAATATTGGCTCAAGATGAAAATGAGGTGGTATGCATGAGGGAGCAAGGTAGACAGAATTGCTAAACTGTTTTGATGCTTTTGCAATCATAAAAAAGGTAGTATGAATCCTGTTAAGATCCTGTGAATAGATCATAGGTAAAATTTTATGTCACTAATAATTTTCAGTAGCTCAAATGCATTCTCATCACTAGAGTATGATCTATTTGGATAATTGCAAGTAGGAATATAAATACCTAGGTAAATGAATATGGTTCCTCATATGTAAACATACACATATGCATACATGCACACACAGTCACACACACAGAGAGGGTTAAGGAAACTTACAAACTTCTCTTGATCTTCCAACTTTCTATTGAGTTAAACAAAAAGAGAGACAAATTGAGATTAAAATAATGTCACTGCTATTCTGACAAGCTGATTCAGAAATAAGGATTTAGATCTTTGACCAAAGAAGTTAGCTCACTCTGCCCCTCAATTAGACCAAAACAACCACTGATATCATTGTAGGCAATGCTGGAAAACCATTCCTTCCCAACATGAGCAAAGCCTTCTGCCATGTGCAGAGCACCAATGGTCTTCCTTTGTAAGCAGCCTGGTTCTAAAAGACAAAGGGGAAAAAATATCAAAACACATTCATGCCAAATTCCTTCTCTCAAAGCCAGCAAATCAGAAGAGAAGCATCCCTCTTTCTCTGGGGAGCTAGGAGTGTGAGGAGAAGAGAATGACAGAGAATGACTTTAGTCCCGTGGTTAAGTGATAGGTGGCTCCCCCATCATGGAGAAAAGGGGGAATTTACATTATGGAAGGGAAAATATCCCAACGATACTATTGTAGTATTATTTTTATTTTAAGAATGACATTAATTTTATATTAGCATAGAAAATCACATACATGCTAGTAGTAATGATTGAACTACATGGAGCATGAGTGAGAGAGAAATGATATTTCTGCAATGGTGCTAAGAGTATGAATGGATCCAACTTTTGCAAAAGAAAAATAGTAGTATATTTTACAACCAAAAATATGCTTTCTCCAGGGTGCCTGGGTGGCTCAGTCAGTTAAGCATCTGACTCTTGATCTCGGCTCAAGTCATGATCTCACTGTTCTGTGAGTTTGAGCCCCACATTGGGCTCTGTGCTGACAGCAGGGAGCCTGCTGGGATTCCTTCTCTCCTCTCTCTCTGCTCCCCCCACCCCCACTGGTACTGTGTCTCTCACTCTCTCAAAACAAATAAACATTTAAAAATTTTGTTTAAATATGCTTCCCCCTTGATTAAGCAAGCACACTTGAAGGAGTTTAATTTATATTTAACAAATAAAAGCTGAAGGAAGACATAATACTTGCAAGTTTATGTAGTTGGGAAAGGAAGGGAGCACGTGGACTATAAAAGATAGAAAAATCTTTTACATAAGGTATGACTTTGGCCTTGAATAACAATGCCATTCTTTAGCTTGCAATTTCTTTTTTAACCTGGGTCCTGCTTACACCCATTCTGCTGTTTTTCTTTCATCTGTAGGTCATTTCTCCACATGGAATAATCAGGATTTCCAGGAACTACTCACATATTCAAAAATTCTGAAAAAAATAAAGGAAAAAGAAAAGTTCTGTCTCAGCATTGTCTCCTTGATAGTCTTTAGCAAGAAATAGTTATAAAACAAATGAAAAAAAATGACTATAATAAGAGAAGATGTTTTAGTGTCAGATATCCTAGAGAACTCTGGATATCAATGTTATGTTTAATGCATGTAGTAGTCTAAACACTTACCCACTATGTTGTGATTGTAGCTGGCAAGTGCCATTCTTCAGAGCTAATTCATTTAGGATATGTTGAGAAAAAATTCTGTGGGCAGCAATAACTGAGGAAAATTGAACGCTTGAAATTTTGTCAGAGAACTGGCTCCACACATCTTATCTATTAACCAAGAGGAAGCTGACAGCTTATTATATCCTGAACTTGTTTTAGGGAAGATTATGGTTGTGCAGGGCATGGGTCCACCTGCAGTGGTGTGCAGTGTGGCCACCCATGCCAGTGCTCAGGCAGTCATCCGTCCTTCCTCACCTGGACTGCTGCCTTACGGTCACACCACCTGAATATCCCTCATTGTTTGGCCTGTCTGGCTCATCATCTTCCTGATTCAGCAGCCAGAGTTACCAGAGAGAGTCCATCCTCATAAGGATAAATGACTTGAGGAAAACAAAGTCAGTGTTTGGCTTCTTCTTCAAAGAATGCAATAGATTTTGTGAAGATAATATCTTGGATACAAAAAAAAGGAGTAATTATTTCTGAAAGGATCTTGTTTTATCTTTAGCGATAGCATCCATATGTCAATAGAGGAAAGGAGACAGAATCTTAACATGTGGGAAAACCCACATTCACTACCACTTGACATCCTAAGTTGAACTAGAAAGGGGAGTATTCAATTTTTATCCATTGAACACTTCCAAGAATTGCATATTTTTCCAGAGTCATACATAATCTTAATCTGATTTAAGGCTAATAAAAGATTAAACATGTCTGACTTTTAAAAAAATATGTAAGCCCCATGGCCTAAAAATATAGCAAGCACATTTATGAATACTGTGATTTTTCCAAGGAAGCAGATTACTTTTTTTTTTAATGTTTATTTTCAGTGGGGGGGTGGGGTGGGCAGAGAGAGAGTTGAGACAGAGGATCCGAAGTGGGCTCTGTGCTGACAGCAGAGACCCTGATGCGGGGCTCAAACTCACAAACCATGAGATCATGACCTGACCAGAAGTCGGATGCTTACCCGACTGAGCCACCCAGGCACCCTGAAAGCAGATTACTTTTTATAACCCCTTCATTCTCAGGCCAATATAGTAAGGTCAATAATAGCTATCAAGTAAGATTAACTATTAAAGAAAATTCTTCATTCTAGAATCTAAATGATCTCTCCTGGTAGAATTCTTTTCTCCCCAATTCTCACATTATATCAGAATTACCCTAATATTCTTTGCTAAGATATGAAATCATCTATTAGAGCAGAGGAACATAAAATTATTTCTAATAACATGTTACCCAAAATTTTTGTCTTACTTATTCTTTTCAAAATAAAATATAAAACGTATTTGACTTAGGCTTTTATAAGAATAGAGGAATGTATATACCTTGGCTGATAAACAATTATGTCATCCTCATTCACAGAATGGGAGATTTTTCTATAAATATTGTACCTTGTGGATAAATTTTCTCTATCTCAGTGTATGTTTCTTATGTCTTCCACCTCATATCTTATTTTCAGCTGAAGCAAGTATTTCTGCACTGACTCAGTCTCATTTTAAGAGGTATGGTAGACCAGAACATTAGGGCCATCTCATCATGACCAATTCCTAACTTTCCTTAAGAATTCTTTTTTTTTTTTTTAGCATCTGTTGAGCTTGATGTTAAAATGCTAGAACCAGGTGGTTCTGATCCAGTGACCTTTCCACTTATGTGCCAATATATCAGCATTAGCTAGATGTGAGCAGATACCTAAGTAATGGATTTCATTAACATTATCCCAAAAGTATCATCTCATCTTTTTTTAGATATGAGATAAAACCTAGCTTAGGGTAAGTCTCTTAAGCTAAGACTTCATTTTCTTTTCTATAAAATGGAAATGACAACAAATACCTCATAGGGTTTTAGTAACAATTAAATTATGACATATGGTAAAAGAAGCCAGACAAAAACCCTACACATACCATATAATTTCTTTTATGTGACATCCCTGAAAAGGCAAAACCTTAGGCATGAGTCAGATGGATGCTTTCCAGTGACTGGGAGTACAGGTAGGAAGTCAACTAGTAAGGAGCACAAGCAGAATTTGGGGGATGATATATACTTGTCTTTATCAACTGTTGTGGCAGTTATACAGCTATATACATTTGTCAAACCTCATCATGGACTTTTACTTTATGTAAATTATAACTCAACAAACCTGTTTCTTATTTTTAATGAAGATGTGTAATGAGTTTCACACATAATGCAGGATCAATAAACATTAGTTCTTTCCACACCCTTTCCCCAAAGGAGCTAAGCATAACAGTTCTTAAATTAATGTCCTTTATCTTGCAAGGTATAATTGGAAACCAAAGCAAGCATTTTCATTCTTAGCACATTTCTAAGGCCTTTGCATTTCTCTAAAGAAGCAATGCAGACGCGTGATCTGATTCTAGGAATCTAAACTTACTAAAAAGTCCTTGAAAATCACTACAAAAGCCTAGATCTAAAAACATTCTGAAATCCATATGCAATCAACTGATGGAATAGTCCATATAGATACAATCTCTACACTTCGTTGCTTGTTTTTGTATCTGCCAATGTGTGCACACACACACACACACACACATAATCATAAATTAAAAAGTATCAGTAACCCAATGTCTAAGAAGAATCGAGTATTTGTATTTATTTATTCAACACATCCACTGCGGGTTTTAATCTGTGCTGGGAGTTAGGGACCCAGGGATGATTATATAGAATTTCTGTCCTTAAGAATCTCATAACTTAAAATGATAAAAAGATATATATGGTGAAATTGACACTCTTATGTGAGCCTGAATGGTTTCTAGGCAAGCAAATGGTCTTCATGTACAGCATTCCCTAACCATCCTATCCATAACAGTAAATGGGGCCTTGAGGCTTTGTCTTTATTAACTTGCTTGTTAAAGTGCCCCATATTTGAACTTCTCAAGAGAGGGGGAAAAAATAGTAATCTTAAGACATAGTTGGCTATTAGAGAAAGGAACAGAATAAAGAGACAGGAGGTTTGGGGTGACTCTGTTAGAGTCAAATAATTTTATTTTAAGAAAAACAAGTATATACCCTAACACTAGCTTTAAATTTTTACTAGAAAATTGAAGAGACTTTTACAAATTATTGAAGTTCAGAAGTTAACTGTGAAGCAGAAATGACTATATTTATCATGATTGCAAATAATGGTATATGATCTATAAATGCATTGGGAAATTCATTGATGAGCTGGTAATAAATGAACAATAGTGACTGAGTAACATCAATGGGCCAAAGCTTCACAAGAATTTTTTTTAATATAGTAGGAACCCTACAAGAGTTAACTTGTTTTCCTGAAACATGAGATTCAACTACTTCTTTGATCTGATGCTAACCTTTATCTCAACTTCATCTCTGTTAACTATGGACAGACCCTGTCTTGAACTCTTCATATAATTTAATTCTTTCAAAAAATTTTTAGTAGTTATTACTATCATTCCCATTTTAAGGATGAGAAATCTGAATACTAGATAAATCAAGTGACTTACCTAAGATGACACAACCACTAAGTAAGAGAGATGGAATTTGAACTCAACCAGCCTGGGTCCTGCTCCTCACTCTTGACTCTGTAAGATACATTGATATGTTAAGTGCTTAGATAGAGATACAACTAGAGGGGAAACATTATGCATCATCTTATTTAGTCCTCAAAACAACTCCATAATTTACTTACTATTATTATCCCAATTTTATATATGTAATGAAATATCCAAGGAAAGATTTAGTAGTGAGTGGAACATACCAGGAGAATCTACTGCTAGACTTACAGCCTGTATATTGCTCAAATTGAGATATGCCAATGTAGATATCTAAAAGTCCTTTCTAACCCTGAAATTAACTGATTTTAACTGGGAGTTTCGGGTTTCTGTAGCTGGTAGGGGGTAGACTCAGGTTGGTGACAAGTTTAGAAATGTCCTAAAGCCATACACAGAAATTCAAGGATCAGCATTTCTATCCCACTTCTGGGCATTATGGAAATTTTCTGTTATTCTTATCAGCTTCCCTATAATCTTGCTTGAGCTGAGCTTAAACTGAGTAGATTTCAGCCTGCAGGAATATTCTAGCGGGCCAGAGGAGCCTCGTAAATTTTCATTCTCTAAGCAATGTTTCCATGAAGTCTTAGAACTGATTCCCTCTGAGTATATGGCAGCAATAATTAGAAAGGTGTAGCCAGAAAACAGAGAATATTCACATTTCCAACAATTAAAATCACAGCACTTTTTGTTTAACCATTTGAACTGCAATCTAAAAACATATCACACAATTAAACACAGTTCATAAATATTGGATAACTCTAGTCTATGCTGTTCTAGGCTTCGGCAATAAAAACAATAATAAGCTGTCTCAGATTTCAAAGAACTACCCTTTAAGGTGACAGAGATATCTAAGTAAATAAATTTACATTCTTGGTAATAAATATACAGAGACACAAGGGAACTGCCCTGAAGGAGACAAAGTTCACTGTGATAGGATGCATAAAGCAGGAGAATTGGGGAATGAAGTCAGAAATGTCTTTCCAGGAGAACTGGAAAATGAGATGGGTTTTGAAGGCAGGATGGGAAAACATACTGATTTAGATAGAGTGATTGATAAAGAGACAAAGTTTCAGAGAAAAAATTAGGTGCACATACATCTTAGTTGTTAGGGACTTTATCTAATTGAGTGAACAACTAGACAACAATTAGCGATCAAAAAGTCCTCCATGATCTGAGTCCGGGCTACCTCTCCATTTCTGGAAAATTTTCCCATTGCACCATGGGTAAACAACCATGCCCTGGTACATCACACATCCATGCCTTTGGACACATCACTCCTTCTGCTTGAATGGCTTTGGCTACACAGAGAGGGAAAAGACCCACACTTATCCTTAAGGTTGCAGCACTTCAAGTACCTTGTCAACGAAAACTTTCCTGACTTTCAATTCCCAAATTATGGATCATTCTTTCCCTTGTAACATACTTTCATTGCAACAGTTGTTCTCCAACATTATATATATGTATATGTATATACATATGTACCTTTATTGAGAAACCATATATCATACAGCTCACTAATTTAAAGTATACAAGTCATTGGCTTATGGTACATTCACAGAGTTGGACAATCGTGATAGCAATCTAATTTTAGAGTATTTTTATCATCCCAAAAAGAAACCCTATGCCCATTAGCAACCGCTGCTGATTTATCCCAGCTCTTGGGCCCTTGGCAGCCATTAATCTGCTTTCTGTCTTTATACATTTGCCAATTTTAGACATTTCACATCAGTGGAATCATACAATATGTGGTCTTTGGTGACTTACTTCACTTAGCATGTTTTCAGGGGCTATCCCTGTTGCAGCATGTATCAGTATTTCATCCCTTTTTATGGCTGAATAACATTCTGTTTTATGGCTAGAAAAAAGTTTATCCATTCCTCAGCTGATGGAAATTTAGGTTGTTTCCACTGTTTGGCTGTTATGAGTAATGACACTTTGAGCATTTGTGCATTTGTATACATGTGGGTTTTTTTTTTTAATGCCTGTTTTTTTTTTCATGCTAAGCTTTATCTTTTTTTTTTTTTTTAATTTTTTTTTCAACGTTTTTTATTTATTTTTGGGACAGAGAGAGACAAAGCATGAACAGGGGAGGGGCAGAGAGAGAGAGAGGGAGACACAGAATCGGAAACAGGCTCCAGGCTCCGAGCCGTCAGCCCAGAGCCTGACGCGGGGCTCGAACTCACGGACCGCGAGATCATGACCTGGCTGAAGTCGGACGCTTAACCGACTGCGCCACCCTGGCGCCCCAGCTTTATCTTTTTAAAAAGTTTTTATTGTAATTCTAGTTAGTTAACATACAGTGTTATATTAGTTTCAGATGTACAGTATATTGATTCATCACTTCCATACAGCACCCAGCACTCATCACAGCAAGTGTATCTCTGAATTACCTGTAGGGTCATTCTTCCTTTGTCTTGAAGAACAATTCCTGGCCTTTACTGAAAAGGGTGATCCACACTAACCTCCTTATCTAGTGGTCTCCTGGCCACACCCTAAGTATTCTCATTTTTTGCAATATGAATAGGCTGAGAATTTTCCAAATATTTAAGTTCTCCTTCCTTTTTGCTTAACAATTCATCTTTAAGTTTTTTCTCTATTCTAGTATTTTAGTATAGGTAATCAGGAGCCAAGACTCTATTTCAAAGATTTGCTTAGCAATTTCTTTTGCTAAATATCTAATTTCATCACAAATGTTCTACCTGTTGGGGCACCTGGGTGACTCAGTTGGTTAAGTGTCCAACTTCAACTCAGGTCATGATTTCTTGGTTAGTGAGTTCAAGCCCCTCATTGGGCTCTTGTTGATTCTCTCCCCTTCCTCTGCTCACTCTCTCTCAAAAATAATAAATGAAAATTAAAAAAAAAGTTCTACCTGCTATAAAACACTAGAACATAAATACAATTTAGCCAAGTTCTTTACCACTTTGTAATGAGGTTTGCTTTTCCTCCAGTTTCCAATAGCACATTCTTCCCTTCTGTCTAAGACCTTGTCAGAATGCCTCTTACCATCCATATTTCTTCCAATATTTTGTTCATGGTTCTGTAGGTTTTCTCTAAGAAGATGGAGACTTTCTTTACAGTTCTTTTCCTTCTGAGTTCTCTCCAGAATCGCCTTTAAAGTTCCATTCACAACAGTATGGGTTTTTTCTAGAATGTACCTCAAATTCCTCAGTCTCTATCCATTACCTGGTTCCAAAGCAGCTTCCACACTTTTAGACGTTTGTTACAGCAACATTCCACTTCTTGGTACCAGGTACCAACTTCTGTCTTAGTCTGTTCAGGCTGTATAACAAAAATACCATAGAGTAGGTGGCTTAAACAACAAATATTTATTTCTCACAGCTCTGGGAAGTCCAAGATCAAAGTGCTGGCAGATTTAGTGTCTTGTGAGGATCCTGGATCATAGATGACTGTTCATTCTCTGTGTTCTCACGTGAAGAAGAGAAAAGGGAGCTTTCTGGGTACTATTTCATAAGGGCATTAATCCTGTTGATGAGGGTTCCACCCTCATAACATAACCACATCCCAAAGGTTTCACTGCCAGATGTCATCATGTTGGGTATTAGGTTTTAACATAAGAATTTTGGGGGTGGCCATATTCATTCTATAGAAATTTTTAGATCCTCTTTTTTTGTTTTTTCAATTGAGTATTGAATTTGGATATATTATTCCTACTAACTCATATTTCTTCTAGACAAAAGTTTCAGAAATGGGCAATTGTCCCATTTCAATCTCTAATGTTAAGCCACTTGCTACAGTCATGGACAGCAAGTAGAGAAGGGGGTTTTACCCGATGCAACTAGCTGGGAAGAGCAGCCATTTCAGAAATGCTAAATGCCTTGTGCTGAAATCCATTATAACAGAACTTGAGAAATAAATGTAAAGTAGTATTTGAATCTTCATCTCAAAGCTGCAATCAGTAATAAATATGAAACCAACAGCAGCAAATATTTAAATGACAACTTTACATCTCTTTAAATGCAATATAATGTCCTGACTATATGGTAATGACATCATTAAACAGAAATGCCTTGATCCTCAGTACCGAGATATTTTATAGTAACTTTTGCCAAGTGACATCCTCCAAAAGCTCCATGCCCTTTAACTAGACTCCTGTTCACCCATCATTTGGGTGACAAGGTCTGCCTAAAAAATTGTAGGGTAGTGGTAAAGCATGGTCTTTAGGCTCAATAATCTGAAGATATGAATTTGAATATTTCTTGTCTTTTATTAGTTACTTAACATTGCCTGGTTTCAGATTTAATACCTTTAAAATGGGAATAATAATGTTCATCTTGACAGTAAGACAATCAAATAAACTATATTACTTATAAGATGTACTTATAATTCAGTAAGATATTGATATCATCATTATCACCATCAATCATCATCTTCATCATCATCATCATATTTAAGTAATATTAAGGGATTATGTTTGTAACAGTAGACTAAGTCTTATCCTAGGTTCAATGGATCATAGTTGATTTTCACAATGCAAGACGCTAAAGTGTACTACCCATGAAAAAGTTTCACTTTTTTGTGTGTGTGTGTGTGTGTTTTGAGTGAAAAAAATAAGGTGAGTGACATTGGTATGGTTGGGATTATATAATGTGATTTAATCAAATAATAATATTCAAAAATATCTACTGTGTCATATAACAATAGTTGCAGTGGATAAATCTATAACAACTCCAAGTTTTGATGGCTTAATATAATAAGGATTTATTTCCTATTCATGTTATAGTTGATTTAAGATACATGGGGGAGGAGGGGGTAGGTTGGTTCTGCTCCATGCAATTATTTAGGGTTTCAGGCTTATTCTGTCTAATGGCTTTGTTAAGCTTTAGAGTCTTGGAGTGTCCCACTGGACCTGCTTTGATCAAACTGGGAGATGAAAAGAGAAAATATCATAAAGGATGACACAGGAGAGTGCAGGAACCAGGCCTGAAAGTGGTATGGGCCAATTTCATGCAATTCCTATTGGTCTCAACTTGGCACATGGCAGCACCTAATCCCAAAACAGACCAGAACCTGGAGTCCACATATATGTTTAGGTAGAAAATATAATGGAAATTTGGTATTGCCAGCAGCCTCTGCCACAGGGTTCTAACATATTAAAACAAATCATGAATTTAATTGAATGAAAGACAATGTATAATTTAATAGTGTCACAATCATTTGTGGTACTTATAAAATTGATGTATAATCTATTCTCCCCTTTCTTATACAAGTAAAAATTAGCAGCACCTTGATGATGGTCTTCTAATTAGTATATACCTCTGGGGAACTTCAAGATAAAAGACTTAGTTTTCTCTCCTGAATGTACATGTGGAGATTAAATGCTCTTCATGTGAATGAGGAACTCTGTTTCATAAAGATGAAGCTAGGTTCTCACAAGAAAAACAGAACAGAAGCAACCAGACCCTTCTCAGGATCTTTCTCTAGAGATAGAGATGATGAGAGAGAGAGAGAGAGAGAGAGAGAGAGAGAGAGAGAGAGAGAGAGAGAGAGATGGTCCAGAATGATTTTAAGTGTTAACAAAATGACAACTTTCTCTCTGGGATTTAGCTGAGGTCCATGGCAGCTTCTCATCAAGGTTGTAGCATACCTAGGGCATCAGAGGTCTCCCAGTTTCCTTAGAGGGTCTTTTTGTCTTTTTATCTTATAAAAGTTGAACTCATGACTGAATACTACTAATTTTTGTCAGGGTCCAATCTAATATCAGTTTACACTTTATATCTCATCATAAGTCCAACTTGACCTTACTTGCCATTTGATTCTATGGCCTGTTTATAACATGTTCTGCTCGGTGATAATCACCCCCTTACCATATCCTGGCATTAGGGATGTCCAGAACTGTGCTAGAATCATCTGATAGCACTCTGGAATTCTGTCAGTACTATTATTTCATCAAGTGGAATTTAGCCATTCACACTTTTGTGACCATGGTTATCAATAATTCCAAAACTATTTCCTTATGAGGGTATCATGAGAAAGAGGGAGGGAGAGAGGAAGGGAGGGAGGAAGGAAGGAAGGAAAGAAAACAGAAAGGTAAGGAAAGAACAGAAGGAAGGAAGGAAAAAGGAAAGATCTGTCCTGACTAATCCAAGGAAATCAAATGCAGATGATACTGCTGTGATAACATAGGAGGTTTTTGTCACCAAACTCCATCAACCATTTTTAAAGTTTTACTTTGAGGAAACAAAACAAGTGGCAAACTGTCATACTTCATTTTTTCCCCCATGGAAACTTCTTTATATGTGAATTGTATATTCCTTAGAAAATACAGTTCCATGGAAAATGTAAAAGACATAATTAGTCAAAGTGAGCACCAATCTAAGTGGCAATCTAATTCCAGAAGTTGGAGTTCAGAATTATTTAATGCCTTAGGATACAGGAGACAATTTGGTTTTAAGATATATACTAAAAGACAATATGTTTATATATCAAAACAAAAATTAGCTGGTTGTTGTTCTTAATTCCATTAAATTTTCTATGTTTACTGTTACCTTAACACACCACTAAATTTTGTATATACTTATTTAAATGCCACATTTCTCAAGAAAGATGCTTTGGTGTTTGAAGGGTATTATTATTTTCATTATTAGAAATTTTGTTAAACTATATTCAAGTAAGATGTCTTAAATGCTTACAGAATTGATTGGTGAATTTATCAACATAAAAAGAAGGACATTTTAAATTAATAGACTTCCTGGTTAAATTACTTTAATGCATTCTTATTTTGACTTGGTCTGAATGAGAATTTTGCATATGTTGAGGGTAGATATGAGACACTCTTGAAGTCAAGAACATTACAGTGTTATTGGGAAGATTATTCTGTTGAGTGCCATTTGTCAGTTACTGAGAATATAATGGCAAATGAAACACTTAATTTACATGTGATTGTCTTGTCTCTCCTTCTAGGATAGAAGTTTCAGAAGGCAAGGGATGTGTAATATACTTTTTCCTTTTTTTAACCACTCTAAGATTCCCATAAAATGCCATATATTTGCAGCCAACAAACAATAGTTGAATAAAATTAAAAATAAAATAAGTGAATAAACACAAAATAACTTTTTACAGAGAGGGAGATCAGTACCAAAAAACGTCCATTCTCCCAGTGAAATGTCTCTGCATGTACAGTTTGGAGGCAAACAGTTCTGGTTTTTCTAAATCTTCTTAATACATGGCTGTTATCAGTTTGCTGTATAGATGATTGTAAAAGCTCACAGAGGCAAGTTGCTTTTAGCTGTGAATCTTCAAATACTTGAATGTTTCCAAATGAATTAAAAGTGCTGTTAGAAATGTCAGTAAGTAATTATGCATGGACTGTGGGATTCATGGCTTACTATTTATTTATGCATTTATTCAATTATATTTGTGCAAAGGAAAACAGGTATACTCACTGTTTGTGACACATGGTGCAGGCGTATGAAAAGATTCATTGGTAGCAATTTCAGAGCACATGATACAGAAACTCCTATTGTTTTTCCATCAAGAAATAGGCTGGAACCAGCAGACTTCAACATACTGTGAAAAGCATCCTGGGAGAGAAAACCCTGCCACTGTGATCTTCTGCCCACGTAGAAAGTAGGGGAGCAGGGAACATCTAGGTAAATAAAATAATGGAAGCATCTTGCCAAAGAAAATGACCTTTTCAAAAAGGGTCAAATATCATGAGCTCAGTCTATGGGATCTGCCTGTTGTTCCATTGATTTATGTCAGATCTGCAGAGCCAGCTTTTCATTCAACTACCGAAAGGGAGAAGGTAACAAGGGTCCAAGGCCACTCACATTTGCCTCCTCCTGTGCATCTTCCAAATTCTCCATAATCCTTATGTATCATTTTTTTAATAATAAAATAGAATTTTTTTAATGTTTATTTATTTTGAAGGAGAGAGAGACAAGTGTGAGCAGGGGAGGGGCAGAGAGAGAAGGAGACACAGAATCCAAAGCAGGCTCCTGGCTTCAAGCTGTCAGCACACAGCTGACGCAGGGCTCGAACTCACAAACCATGAGTTCATGACCTGAGCCAAAGTCGGATGCTCAACCGACTGAGCCACCCAGGCGCCCTCATAGAATTTTTTTTTTAATAAGGCACATTAAATCTTATATCGTACTTTTTACTCTTCAAATACCTTTTACAAATGCATCCTCCCATTTTATCCTTAGAACTACCTTCGAAAGTAGCCCTAAACAAGTGTTATTCCTGATTCACAGCTGAAGAAAGTAAAGAAATTAAAGTGGCACGAAGTCAGTCACTTCTTCAAAGTCATCTCAGGAAGCTACACCTAAGCCTACTAAATTAAAATTGTGTGTATGTATGAGTGTGTGTGTGTGTGTGTGTGTGTGTGTGTGTGTGTGTATGACCATACCACAATTCTTTATACTTACCTTTGGCTGTGGCAAAAAGTTAGTCAGAGAAAGAAAATTCCTTCGAATTAGATTATTGAGTTTATAGAATCTGAAGTCACCCATTTGAGTAGAGAAGAAAAATAACAGTTATACTGACTGCTTCTGAGGGGACATGGGAACCAAATGGTCAATTGAGTGCAGTTGTTATCAACACCAGTTTAACTTCTCTTTTTATTTTATTGTCACATTTACAGATTTAGAGCATTCAGAGCCATGGGAAAACACATTATGCAAGAGTAAGTAATTAAGTGGGTAGTGACTATAGTAGCATTTTATGTTAACTGCATCCTTAAAGTAAATGTTACCATATCCCAGCTTTTCTGGAGAATAATTTCAGTGATTTCAATTAGCTTGTTTCAGTAATTTCACACGATGCACCCCACATAGTAGAATGGAAAGAAGAGAGTGAGAACCAGTGGACATCAGCTTGCAAACATTCGTGAGCTTTCTGGTCATAAGAAGAGGGGAGAACCATGCTCTCCCCTGTCATTTCTACCACACAGGGTCTATATAATGATCAAATGAGACAACATTGGTGAAATATGCTAATCCAGAAGCGTAAACCATTTCCTTTACAAGGAAAATTAAAGGACAGATTGGAAACAAAAAGGATCTATGAGCAAAATCATTAAAATTAAAAGCTAGTTTAGGAAGGATTTAAAGAAATTTAATGATGTAATATAAAAACTAAATTAAAGCCTTTAAAAGTAAACAAGATTTGAAAAGACCCTTAACTCAGTGATTGGAAGTGTAAAATTGCATCCGGGGAAAAATGGTAAAAAGAAAGTTAATTGAAAAAAGGAAGGTGCTTAAAGAGAAAAAGCTCAATGCTGGTGATAGAACACACCAAAACAACAGCAAAAATAAGCATTTCAGAACAAAAATCTACACCAGAAAAAAATCATAGTTAAAGCACAAAGGCAACTATTGTTCTTCTTTCATTTACTCAACAGTACTGACTAAAAGCAGGGGTGAAACAAAAGTAAGTGAAAACAATTCGGCTGCCCTCATGGAGCTTCCTTTACTGAGGCAGGAAACAGATATTAAATAGCTACACACATACACATAAAATACATGCATCTGGCATTGCTCTCGTGCCACTTAAAATACCCCCATCCTGAAGGCAAATTGGTGCAGCCGCTCTGGAAAGCAGTGTGGAGGTTCCTCAGAAAATTAAAAATAGACCTACCCTATGACCCAGCAATAGCACTGCTAGGAATTTATCCAAGGGATACAGGAGCACTGATGCATAGGGCCACTTGTACCCCAATGTTCATAGCAGCACTCTCAACAATAGCCAAATTATGGAAAGAGCCTAAATGTCCGTCAACTGATGAATGGATAAAGAAATTGTGGTTTATATACACAATGGAGTACTACATGGCAATGAGAAAGAATGAAATACGGCCCTTTGTAGCAACGTGGATGGAACTGGAGAGTGTGATGCTAAGTGAAATAAGCCATACAGAGAAAGACAGATACCATATGGTTTCACTCTTATGTGGATCTTGAGAAACTTAACAGAAACCCATGGGGGAGGGGAAGGAAAAAAAAAAGAAAAAGAGGTTAGAGTGGGAGAGAGCCAAAGCATAAGAGACTGTTAAAAACTGAGAACAAACTGAGGGTTGATGGGGGGTGGGAGGGAGGGGAGGGTGGGTGATGGGTATTGAGGAGGGCACATTTTTGGGATGAGCACTGGGTGTTGTATGGAAACCAATTTGACAATAAATTTCATATATTGAAAAAAAAATAAAAAAATAAAAAAATAAAAAAAATACCCCCATCCTTCCTCTTCTCGAGGCACTGCTGTCGCGACCGATTGGTGACTATTTGTACCAGTTGCTCTCAGGTACAAGGTGGCAGCACTTTGCACTTGTACACGCACAAGCCCAGGGCAGGACACTTGATGCCTATAGGGCCATTCTTGATCCAAAGGTGTTGTGGTGCTGGTGTGGAAATTCTGAGAGATGTTCTACAAAGCTTCTCAGAAGGCCCCCTGGGATCAAGAACCTCCTGTAGTGAAGGCCAAAGTGATAAAGTAGCATTATTTTGGCTTTCTTTCCTTTTCAAATCTCCCTTCTATCACTCACTTTACAGATAAGAATGATCAGGGTTCAGATAGGTTATGTAATTTACTCAAGGTCACCTTGTTTATAAGGAAAAACAACACTTGGTCTTAAGTGCCTTGCTTCAGAACTTGAGGCAGTTTAAATTTTTTTCTTCTTCTATCTGTCCCTAAGTAGGCCTTACTTTCTCCCTCCCCTCTGATAACTTTAAGACATTCGTGCCCCTTCTCATGTGAAGATATCAGTAGTGATTGCTTATTATAACCTTTTCAAGCATATCCATATGGAAAAATATTACTCCAGAGGGTGGAAGTTTAATCCAAAGGAGCTGATCTCTAGTGAGAACTCCAGGCGTTTTCATTCCTGAAACTGGTCAAGTCTTTTCTTCCCCCAAACTCATAATGACAGTATGTAGATGGCCCCTCAGGTAGTTCCACACAGGTACTGATAAAGCCTCCCTGGTAATAAAAATTAAGAATAATAGTCACTCCCATCTTGGGTTGGTTTCAAGTACATCAATAGAACAACTTATAGAACTGTCATATTTTAGGGAAAATTGCAGAAAACAGTGTTTCCAGTCATTTGCTAACTGAGCCAGAAATTATAATGGCATGCCAAATTAGACTGAGCTGTAAAAGGAAGGTATTCACATTATTCTTCTCTGCCCTCACAATATGCATAAGAAGCTGAAAAGGCAGTAATTTTTTCTTTTTCTTTTCTTCTTCCTTCTCCTCCTCCCTTCCTCCTCCTCCTCCTCCTTCTTCCTTCTACCTTCTTCCTTCTTCCTTACTAAACTTTTTCAAGATTTTTTCCACTCTAGGAGATAGATTTTTGCTTCATTTATTTTCCTTTGCATCCAATCCCCTTACAGCTACAGTAACTATGTCACCCTGTAGAGCAAGTGGGATTGGGCTCCTTTCTGGTTACTGAATGGTTGAAAAAAATACATGACTGAACTCTTTAATCACACCTCATCCCTCCCCATTGTGTTTTGAGTCTTATGTGTTTTTTAAAGTTCTTAAAAATAGACAGCATGCTGCTCTTTTGGGAGAGATGATGGAAATAGGGCACCTGTTGTTTTTTGCTTTTTGGGGTTTTTTCCTCTAAAGTTTCCCCTTGCCAAAGTTGCTGCCTGGTCTGGTGTGAGAAACACTGTCTCTAACTATGGAGGTGTCCTTTTCTCTGTTAGTATGTACATTGCTGGAAGCTCTGTCCTTGACCAAGTCCCACTGCCTCCTGCCAAGAAAGGGCCTCTTTCATGCAGGCAAGAGGACTGTAACTGAGGGAGGGATGTTAGATACCATCTTTGAGCCTCATGAATGGCACAGACATGGCCAGTTCCTTAAATAAAAAACCAGAAACACACCTCTCAGCTTATGAGCATTTGTGTTGCCACATCACAATACTTGAACTCAAAAGTATTTATTGAGAATTTACCCTAGAGATAATCCACAGGGCCCTGGGAGTTCAGCAATGAATAAAATGGAATCCTGTCCCTAAAAGATTTCAGTCTAAGGAGCTAAAGAATTTGTAGACTGGGATTTGAAAATTCAGAATGCATTTTGCTTTATTAATGCCATTAGGTGTGGGATCTAGTTTTTCCATAGTAACCTATAAAAGGTGCCTTAAACAATAAAGAAATTAAATAAACTGCTAAGGAGAATTTAAGCCTAAATTCTATATTCTGGCAGGAATAAATAGATGGAAGAAGGTAATCCCATTTTCTTTTCCTGAACTCAAGGCCAATAAGCAAGATTTAAAATGATAGTTTGTCTCAGCACACAAAGCCCTAATTTCATTTTCAACTACCTCCTTCCTTCTTTCTTATGCTAATACGCTTGCCCCAGAGCTCCTATTTGGAGAACAAGACCAGTAGCTTCATGATACAAAATTGCTGTTCTCCTTCTTTCTAGCAAAGCCTCCAATTTTCACATAGTAGTTCGTCTCAGCTGTGCATTAGGGGAAAATAAGCTGATTAAGCTAAATCACTCTATAATATGAATGACAGAACCTTTGTTCCCCTAGAGATATTAGCGTTTAAGTGTAAATTCTCCTTCATTTAACTTTTTACCTCAATGATTCTCGAACTTCTGTGAGAGACATCATACTCCTTTGGAAGGAAACACATTTTCAAGGACTTCTGAAAATATATCTATGCATCCTCAAGAGTAAGAGGATAATAGTTCAGGAAGCACTGCTCTGTTTCACTGAATCTCAAGGCAGGGAAGTGTGGAGCAAGGAGGAAGATGTCTGTCAAGATGGTGAGGCATGTGGAAATTGGGCCAGCATGTAGTTTGAAAAGATTTAAGCAATATTGAGGTGTAACCTCATGTTTAGAAAAAAAGCCACAGTTTCTGTAATCCAGATTACATAAAGTAAAATTTTGTTTTATAAATCATAGAGAACATGCAGAAAAAAAATTGCCACAATTCTCAGGTAAGAAAGTGTCTCTTTAGAGGTTCATTCCAGAACCTCCAGATGTTTGATTATATAAAAAATGACATGAGCCAGTCTTGAGCACCCATCTGGTTACTGATAGCTTAGTTCATATCAAAGTGAGGTGAATTGGAAAAGCCCAGAAGAACCAAATGGCACTGTGGTATTTGGTTAAGAAACCCACCTGACCAGCTCTGGCCAGGACTCTAGAAAGTTGGGATCCCTAGACTCTCCATCTTTTCAGTTATGTTCCCTTGAACCATTTTATCCACACAAAAGAAATAATCCAGACCACTCTCATGGTGGCCATGGCATTTATTCAACCATATACTGAATATCTATGCACCAAGCATAGTTCTAGGAACTGAGGATACATCCTCTTCTTTCTCCTGGGGTTCCCAAATAAAGCAGAGTGTCAGATGGTGATAGGTACTGTGAAGAAAATTAAGCATAATAAAAGTGATATGATAGGAAATGACAAGGGTAAGAGTAGGTGATTGTTTTCATTTGCCTTTTGGTTGGGGAACTCTGAGGGGCTGACACTTGAGCCCAGGTTGAATGACAAGAACCTAGCCCTGCAGAGAACAGGAGACAGAATTCCCACTACAGGATACAGCAAGCATAGAGGCATGGCAACAGGAAAGAGTTTGGACTATAGAAACAGAGAGAAGGCCATGTGAATGATAGAGAGTAACAATGGTGAGACAGGCAAAAGCTGAAGCTTTGTAGGTTCCAGAAAGCAATCTCATTTTTATTCCAAATGAGATTATTCTGCAGTAGGGAGACATGGGAGAGTTCTTAGTAGGAGAGTAGCAGGCCCTACTATTTATAAACAGCCCCTTATAATTAATTAAATGCTTGTACGTCAATGATTGCTCAAATATTATGCGGATTCCTTGAGAGAACACATGCCAGAAGACCAGGACGATCTTACTGTTCTAGAAAGTAGTGAAGCCAGTGACAAATTCAGCTTTACTCTTCAGGCCACTGTCACCAAACCATGCAAAGTTCAAGCTACTTTTTGCATGAGCCTGTAAGACTTCTGAGGCCGAAAATTGTCTCTCTACCTATTTAGCATGCACATTGCAGTTTGTCTAACTATCTTGTGGTCTACCCACTTTACTGTGATCTTCTTTTGGAGTATTTTAATGGATTTTAGAAGAGTGTTAAATCTCTGCTTTGTAAAGCCTTATTCCTATCCTCAAATTATCTTAATTCATTACCTTCTTGCTATGATAGTTTAATTGAGTGTAGGATATAAAGCTAATTTATTTCACATTTTTGCTCTTAATAGTTTTCACTTTCTTTATTGAAAAAGTAATTACTGAATTCTAATACAATAACTGGAAATTACTTTTTCTAATAACACATATTATCCCGTCACCATCTGCAGAAAATACTTTGAAGTACCCCCAACTTTGGGTTACTGGAAATGAGCTTAAAATTGTTAATGTGGGAAAATCACTAATTGGTTATCTCAGTGCTGGCCTTTTTATTTATTTATTTTGAAATTACATACTTGCCCAAGTTTATTGAGAGAAAAATGATAAAATACAGAAAAGGAAAAGTAAATATAATCCTAAAACTCAGATATAAGTACTATTGGTATTTGGTTGAAGGTCTTCCATATATGTTTCTAGGTACATATCTATAGATATACATACATAAATACATTTAATAGTGTTCTGGTATTCTTTTATTCTTATGTACTCTAATTATTAAAGTGAGCCCTATTAAAGTGCCATTTTCTTAGGTCATAGATAATTAGTTACAAATTATTTCAATACAGTGCAACATAATGTAATAATTTCTAAATTTTAAATATTTGTTTTTAAATTTTCAGTATCTAGAGAAATACCATGTATACACAATCCTGTGTTTGTCTAAATATATGTAAGTAAATGACATTTGCACACTTGCCTACTAATTTCTTCAGGATAAGTTCTCGGTAGTTGAACTGCTGGTCATGGAAAAGCATATACATTTCTAAGGCATGTGACATACATTTCCCAAATAAGTCCCCTGAACTTATTTGTGCACCAGCAATACATGAGGTTGATCATATCCTCAGCAAAACTATTATTCTTTTATTGGCAATCTTATAGAGACAACAAAATCTTTTCCTTTGCATTTCCTTGACTTACTAATCAAAAGAGTTGAGCATCTTTCATAATATTTTTTCACCATATCTGGTCATTTAACTTTGTTTGAATGGTATCTTTCCACAGATTGCTGTAGGTCCATTCACTTTGTTCCCTTAGTAAAGCCTTCCCAGGAAGGATCATCCCCAAGAATAGAAAGTGGGCTAAGCAGTTGGCATGGAACAGTGAGATAAACTGTGAGAGTCACAGGTGGTTCATCATTATGTGTTTCATAAATTAGCTGTGGTTTGGGGCAGGGGCACTAAAAATCAACCAGCCCACAATACAGATTTCACCAGGCTCTTTTCTAAAAGCCCCATGTAGACTTTCTGGAATCAGAATCTTCACCACATTAATCCATCAAGACATCTGGGTTAAGAGCCATCAGATACAAACATTTGAGAATAATGTGTATGAAAAACCCATAAGCCACATTTTTGCCTGACTAGAGTTTTATACACCTTATAGGGAAGGAGGACAAGGGAGTGTAAAGGTACTTATTGACAGAGCAACATGAGAAAAAACTGGCATGTTGGGATTTATTCCCATGATCTCATCCACAAATCAAGTCCTTAGTTCCTTTCACATAGTCCAGACAATAACCGAGGACAGAAGGTAAATGAGCAATTCTGGAATTGCTTAGGACCTTGTTACTCAATGAGGTCCCTGGACCAGCAGCATGGCATCACCTGGAAGTTTGAGAGAAGTTCAGAATGGACATGTCCAAACCTGCTGATTCAGAATGTGCATTTTAACAGGATCCCGAGCATGCTTATGCATCTTAAACTGTGAGAATCCCTGATTTTGGAGATTAGACTTACAGAGCCTGGTGGCAAGTGAGACACAGAAAGTGAGAGAGACTGTGGGAAAAGGAACCATTGAGTTTCAGTCTCCATAAGTAAATGCATTGTTCAATACACAAGTGGCTGGATATGAGTGGTGAGCTAATGGTCCACGATGGTGTGATGAACAGTAAGTGAGCATGTGCTCCTGACTCCTTGTGATGCAGAACTCTGGAGAAGAGCAAGCGCCATGGGTTGAATTAGTTTTCCTCTGATGCATTGAGAAATGCTTAAATAATTTTCTTGACATCATTAAACAAAAGGATGCATTTCAAGGGCTTACGTGATGCCTGGCATATGGCATGCAGACAACCAACTGTACTTATTATTATGGTTATTATCATTGTCAGTATCTTTGTTATTTGTCAAGTAATTAGATTATTAAAGAAAAAACTATACATATTAAAGAACAATACTGTGCAGATAAGGGCGTGGTATGATTATATAGGCTACCTTAATTACTAAGAAACAAAAAAAGGAGAAGAAAACAGAAAAGAAAAAGTTGTCACTTTTAAAAAGCTCAGCAACTGAATATCCCCAAATCAGCACTTAGTGGATATGCTTGCAATTAAAGCCATGGTGAGGAATTCCTGATGACTCAGCTTTTGCAAATTGAAGGGATAATAAATAACACAGGAAGGAAAATGGTTACTTCTTCAAAGATGTATAGAAACAAACATCTAATTTTCATGTTATGCTTGTTTAATTAGGTAATTTACTGTAACATATTTATCAGACAAGAGTATAGATAAGAAGAGACTCTTTTTCCCCTTATATCATTTTATGAGTATTAATTTATACTGCACAAAGGAACTTGCTGATTCTCACATAACAATCCTGGTGATTGAGATTTACAGGCAAAAGACATAAGCATGAGTATAGACTATAAAAGGACAAAAAAAATTGAGGGGAAAATGATTTGAGAAGAATGAAGAGTAACATAAAAAGAATGAAAACACTGTTCTAGTATAGTAGCCAATTCATGTCCTCAGAGTAAAGAAACCTAGACTCAAGTGTGAGGTCACACCAGACATCAAAGAAGTCTGGTGTGTGTAATCACACTGCTCTGGGATTCTTTTGCTCCACCCCTGAATAGAGAAACTGGGGTCAAGTTCAAATCACCTCAAAAATGGTGGATAAATCCAATATTGTCATGTCTCATTTTGGGGTCAGGGCAACTTTAGTCTGCCTCATCCACTGAAACAGCTCTGTGAATGTGATCAAATTGACAGATTTGCATATTAAGAAACAAATGAGTGCTAGATTCCAAGAAGAGTAAATAGTGCTAATAGTATTTTCTGGAAAGTTGCTGGAAAGGAGCTACCATTGAGGAAGTGAAGTACAGCTTCAGGGCTCCCTCATCTCTTGTTGTTACCTCTGATTTTTACTTTTTACTTGGGCTTCCAAGTGAGAGTTTGTTTGAAAATAGATTTCCTCCGGGGGAAAAAAATGAAAACTACAGTATGTATTTCAATATCTTATGTCAGAAAATAACCCAGGTCGTCAACTCTCCTGAACATGCCTACCATCTGTCCCCACTGAGGAGAAGCAGATGACTATAGATTATTGAATGGGCATTATGGCTTAGCTCAATGACCAGTGAACATGGCCAACAGGAAATAAAGAAGGACACCTAGTAATCAAATGGAGGAAAACACTAAAAACTTGCTACGATATTCAAGTATACATATGTGGCAGGCATCTGTACTATAAAATGCAAAGCTTTTAGTATTACAACTATTAGAAAGTTACATAGAAAGGAAAGCAATTCCTCTGATGAAATGTTAAACTCTGGTGATCTAAACACTCATATTATTGAATTAATATTTTACTTTTCATCTAGCATTGGATAACAGTCATGTCTTCAAGTTATCGTGCCTCTGTTGATTTCTTTACAAGCTCTAAGTGTCAACAAAAGAAACCAAAAAATTTAAATTGACATACCCTATTTCCCTAACTTTGAATTCATTGGTGATTGAGGCACCTACGTGGCTCAGTTGGTTAAGCATCCAACTCTTGATTTTGGCTCAGGTCAAAATCAAATCTTACCGGTTTATGAGTTTGAGCCCCACACTGGACTCTATTCTGGCAATTCAGAGCCTGCTTGGGATTCTCTCTCTCTCCCTCTCTCTCTCTCTCTCTCTGCCCCTCCCTTGCTTGCTCACTCTCTCTTTAGAAAATATATAAATAAAACTTAAAAAAGAAGTTTGAATTAATTGATAATTGACATATATTCTTAGTTTATATTTTGTGTTCATTAGATACTATTGAAGAAGAGCCATGATTATGGGTAATGAATAAATGAGCCAGTCAAATCTTTAGGGTGTTGCTTCAATATGAGAATACAATGCATGGAGCACCATTTGAACTTGATGTATATTAGCAATAACACAAGGGCTTGTAGTGTTGAGATGACCTGTAAATAAGGCATCACTCAGAAGTGTGCTCACTTTGAAAAGTTATGAACAATCATGTTAATTAGGGAACCACCAAATTCCCCATTAGAGTTGTCGTCCATACACAAACTCAGATGTTTGCCAAAGAGAAGTAGGTAAATTTCTTGTCCAAAAATAGTTAACATAGCAAGCTTGCATATGCTTGGGCATGCTTAAAATGTTGATCCTTGGCTATCACCTGGGAACATGGATTTTGAGAGGGTTGTTCCCTGGCAAAAATGGCTTATTGTACCTACAGTGTTTCTACAAACAATATGCTTGTGCTGAACACCTACTTTTTTTCTGGGTGTCTGGAATTTTGGTAGATGCAAGGCAGAGGATGCCTATATGACCAACCCCCAATGAAAACCTTAGGAACTGGCTCTCTAATGCCAACCTTTCACACACGTTGTCAGAAATTGCTGAAGAATTAAGTATGTCCCATGTGACTCTACCAGAAGAACTCTTAGAATTTTGCACCCTCATTTCCTCTGGGATTTATCTATGTATCTTTCATTTATTTTGTTTACCTTTAGCATCCTTTTACTGTAATAAATCACAGCTATAAGGATGACTACAGTATTGTGGGTCTTCTTAGCGTATCATAAACTCCCAATGCAACCATATTATTGTATTCCTTAATATTTACTTAAAAAACAGATATTAATTGGTTGCCTACCGTATGTCGAACTCAGTTTGGGCTACTAGCAATACAGCAGTGTTCAAAAGATACTGCCCCAGCAAAAACTTAAAAATGTCACAAACTGTCTCAAGCAGAATGGTAAGATATCCTACACATTGATTATCTGGGTCCCACATGCCTACTTTGGCCATCTACAAATTACTGTCAAATTAGCAGCCAAATTAACAAGACAATTTCTAAAATACTCCTTCACTTGAGACATGCATTGATTCAACGTTTTACTTCTGATACCATGCTAATTTTTTTCAGTTTTCATGTCTGAGTACCAATTCATTATGGCCAAACTATATGTTTTCCTGTATTGTTTTGTAATTATTCTCCAGTATATCATATGGGTACACTTCATCTCTCTAGTAAGTTGAAAGCAAGGAGAATATATTTTTTCTTTGTCTTTTTTATCCTAAGATGGCTCATTCTGGTATCCTACAGATAAAGTGTGCTTCAAAAACATTTAATACTGTTTTAATATTTCCAATGTGCTAAAATTATCATTGCATTTCTACTTTTGAGCTTTATTTTTAACCTCATGGCCACCACAGGTCCATATTATATTTTACTTTTGGGTTTTTTCAGAAGAATGGTGACAGAAGGATGGCATTTTCCCTTGGGATTTGACATTATCTGTGACGGGTCATTCCAGTCTTTGTCCAGCTGTGACTTTTGGTACAGTCCCTGAGCCACCACCAATCCATGCATTATTAACAATGCACAATGCTCAGAGAACTTGTCATTTCAATTACACAGCCATGAAGGAGTACCACAGACATTTGGCTCTAATGATACCGAGTTCATAGACATAAACACTTTCATGCAAATTTCATAGAACTGAATAGTTCAGAGAAAGGAAAGGTCTTCTGTTCCATTGTTGTTGCTTGCCTGTGTCCCCCATGATTCAAAAATAATAATAGGCTGGAAATCCAAGAGACAGCAGTCAGTGGAAGACTGGTGGGGGCATTTGGGAAGTGAAGGTCTGGAGAGCAAACTTTCAGTCACTTGTCAAAATGATTTATACACTTTCTATACCCTAAATAATGGGTAATGTGTGCCTTTGTTGATAATTGGAAAGTCTGTTTCTGTACTATGGTAATCAATCCCCAAAGAAAAGTTATAATTTCATATATGGCCTCCTTTTCTAGTAATTCCATGTCATTGGGTGAGAGTAGGGAAGCATATCTTAGAATAAGACACATAGATCAATCGCTGCTTTATTAGGCTATATTTATAAACACGTTCTCAGTCCTAAGTCAAAATTGCAGTTTCTAATTACTTTTTTATTGGCATCGTTAAACATTGTTTGGCTTCAGAATGATGAAATGGATTAATCATATGTCAAAGAATGATAGTACATGTTCTAAGGACATTGCCTGAGGCATATACCACCATTAATCTGGAGTTGTACAATAGGCACCCATATTTTTGTTCCTATGTTACTGTTGGAGTATTCTGTATACCATTCAGTGACCTATCTTTTACTGGCTTGGGATTAATTTGAAAATTTTTTAAAATTATTTTTTTACAAATTGCCCCAGTGTTATTGGATTTAATGAACATTGAGGAGCCCCCTGGTGGCTCAGTCAGCTAAGTGTCTGACTTCAGCTCAGGTCATGATCTCACAATTTGTGGGTTTGAGCTCAGCGGCAGGCTCTGTGCTGACAGCTCATGGCCTGGAGTCTGCTTCTGATTCTGTGTCTCCCTCTCTCTCTCTATGCCCCTCCACTGTTCACACACACACACTCTCTCTCTCTCTCTCTCTCTCTGTCTCTGTCTCTGTCTCTCCAAAATAAACATTAAAAAAATTTAAAAAATGAATTCACAGTTGTTAAAATATAGAGGTTTTTTTTCCCTCTTATGTAAAGAAACCTTTATCAAGAATTCTGAGTGTACTGGGGTGCCTGGGTGGCTCAGTCGGTTGAGCGTCCAACTTCGGCTCAGGTCACGATCTCACAGTTTGTGGGTTAGAGTCCCGCATAGTGCTCTGTGCTGAATGCTTGCTCAGAGCCTTCTCAGGCTCTGTCTCACTCTGTCTCTCAAAAATAAATAAATGTAAAAAAATATTCTGGGTGTATCGCGAAAAGCATGATAAATTCTTTTATCCACATTGAGGACAATCCACATTGTGGCTCCAATGTGATTGAAGTCCCTTGTTCCCATGTTAATTTAAGTTTAGTGTACTGTTCTAAATTTGCAAGTGTAGCATTATATGACCATTGAAGACATTTTACATACTTCCCCCAATATGAGCATTTTGGCCCCTGAATTTAGGAAAAGTATTTTGACAATTATAAACACAAATGTCTATTTCCTGTGTACAAGTGATAGCTTTCTTTATGACTATGTATAATCCAGTAGTTTGGCCAACGTGATTTAAGTGAAAATGCTTTGGCCAGCTAAAAGCAATACCTATTTCAGAGTGTAACTGATGGACCAGAGTCTTGGAGAGGTCACCTTCTGAATGCTAATAAGCCTTCTCTTGGCTAGATACTGTAGTCGTGGCAGAAATATTCGGCAAAATCTTAGCTGGTTTGATCATAGAACCTTATTTAATGAGATACATACTTGCACAATCTGGAAACCTAAAAGTATAAAACAGAGAGGAAACAAAAAACAAGTCAAAATTAGTTTTCTGTGACCCCATGCATGCCCACAAGAGCACCAAATAGCAACAGAGCTCAGAACTTGCCTAGTTGCTCAATTAATTTTAGCTTTCATAATTAATGTCCCACCAGGGACCCAGCATCCTTCATGCTCCTTCCAGAGGTTCCAAGGCCAGAGAGCTGTTTCTGAGTCCACTGATATTTAGAGGTAAAGTTCTCCTGCTTGGGTCCTGGTGTCTTGTTAGCTATAATTAATCTTGTGAGGTAGGTATTGTCATGCCAAAACCTTGGGGACTTGTGTATCAGAGTTTCTGGGGTTTTTTGTTTTGTTTTTTAAAGTTTATTTATTTTGAGAGTGAAAGAACAGGAGAGAGACAGAAAGGGAGGGAGAATCCCAAGCAGGCTCTGTGCTGTTAGTACAGAGCCTGATGTGGGGCTTGAACTCAAGAACTATGGGATCATGACCAGGAATCGAACACTTTACCGATTGAGTCACCCAGGCACCCACAGTTTCTGGTTTTAAATATTAGTTCTACTCCTAACTCCCTGGGTGATTATGGATAAGTTACTGGCATATTTTGAGCCTCAATTCTATTTTTAAACTGAGAGTCAACATTCCCAGGTAATGTTGGGAAATTCAAAGAATATCTATGCCAAAACACAAGACAGGAGTAAATAAACATATAAATAAATAAGCATAAATAAACATATAAATAACATACAAAGGGATGGTAGTATGTCAAAGGGACATGGGGACCACTCTGAACAAACTCCCAAATACAAAAGCTAGAACAATATGAGTAACAGAATTAATAACATCACACTAGATTACAGCCCACAGTATAAAATAAATATACATGAGTTCATGCTGATATAAATAAGTGTTGACTAAATAAATAGGTAGGAGAAAAGTGGCAAATGATCCTTATAGGAGGATTCCACACAACAACATAGGGTGATACTATTTCTTCCAGGAAGTGGAGTGTAACTCCTATGCCTCACTCCTCCTTGAGTGGGGCCTTGACTTAGTATCTTGTATCCAAAAAATATAGTAGAAAGGGAAGGGGAGTGTTTTTATAGTGAAAATTCCAGGCAGGTTCTACTGTAACCTAAGTGGTCAAGGTTAACATCACCAGTATAAGTCATGTTGATATCATGTACTCTCTGATATAACATGAAGAAAAGAGCACTTCACCTTCCCCCCAAACTCATAACCTAAGCCAATAAGAAGAGAAACATCAGACAAACCCAAATTCACAGTCTATAAAACATCTGAGCAGTATTCTCCAATCTATGAAAGTCTTGAAAGGCAAAACAAGACTAAGGTATTGTAATAGACCAGGGGAATCTAAGGAGACATGATGACAAAATGCAGTGTGCTATTCTTGATGGGATCATAAAACCAAAAACATAATAATTAGTTAACAACTAGTAAAGCATGAATAAAGTCTGATTTTTAGTTAAAGTTATAGATCACTGTTCTCTTAGTCTTGACAAATGTGTTAAAAATGTTAACATTAGGAAACATTGATAGTTGTTATACAGAAAACCCCTGGAAAACTTTTACAGCTCTTCTGTAAATGTAAAATTATTCCAAAATATAAAGTTTGTTGAAGTAGGAGAAAAAAAAAGAAGGCAAGGAGAAGGAGGAGGGGAAGGAGAGCAAGAAGGAGAAGGGGTGTCAGAAAAAAGTCAGTTCTTTTATTCTCTTTCTTCTTAACCATTTTGAGAATGAGGGTCTCAGACTGTGTGGCTGCCTTAACATAAAGGTCAATGCCAAGAAAAGCTGGTAGTTGTGCTGGAAGTCAGGATGGATATTAGCCTTCAACAGGCAATAGTAACCAGGCATGGGAATGAGGAGACTACCAGGGTTCTGGATATTCCTTGTTTCTTGCTCTGGGTGCTAGTTACATGGATGTGCTCACTTTGTGAAAATTCATCTAAATAGACAATTAGCATTTGCTCATGTTTCTGTGTATTATACTTGAATTTTTAAAGTTTTTATTTAAAAAATGCCGCAACGGAATAAAGAGTGAAGATTTAGAGTTCAGTTAAGAATTGGACCATCTATCACTTCTAAGTTTCAATATGTATTCCACTAACTGCATTAAAACTAACTCCAACCTCTTCTTAGGGTGATCTCTAACACAGCCTGTGCGTGCTGCCCTTCAAATGCTAGTAGAAAGCAAAATTCTCGGTGGGGTTACCACCTTCCCTGAATCATACCTTAACTATTTGGGAACTGACAGTTCATTCTGATCACCTCAGATAGCAGTAGAGCACGGCATTGAGACAAGACCCACTTACAGACAGCGAGACACAGTTCTCAATAACTTTGTGCTAAGTCTAAATGCATGGATCCATATATGGATCTTCAGTTCAAGCCTCAGTTATTTTTAAGTTCCTTATCTCTGGCCGCAAAAAATCAGAGAATAGTCATTCCCCCTTTTGGAGCAATTCGACTGGAGAATGGGGTCCTCATTTTTGTAACATAATCTGAAGCTTTCTAAGGTTTGTCCATAAGCAGTGGCAGGCAAATAGAAAATATTGCTATGGCACAGGGAAAAATACGGAAGTAGTTTTTTACTCAAAGGCACTACTCACTAGAGCAGGCTTTTCCATAAGAAATACCTATTAAGTAGCTTTAAAATAAATTGGAAAAAGAAGTAGAAAAAAAGTGTTTCGGGGTGGGAGGAGAAGGAGTGAATGAAGAGTCAGCAAATGAGCAGGTTTCCATTTGAAATTTAAATTGGCAGCTGGCACTATTTGAGTCATTCTGCATTTAATATAATTTGAATGGGGTAGATGATAGTGTTGCATTTTGAAGAGGCAAAGCAAAACCTTGAATATGAGGAATGTACAAACCTGTTATTCTGCTTTGCTCAATTGGACACACTTCCCTTCACTGCGCTTAGAAGAAAATGAGCTGTAGGTATTTTAGCGGTTTACTCCTCATCAGCACAATGGACAAAGCACGTGCTTTGTGGCTGTAAACTGTTCAATGAAATTCTTGAAACAAAGGGTGAAGACAAAACTTTGAACTTGTGCTAACACTGAAAGGGAAATATCCATGAAGTGGAAATTGGGTTTAAAAGATAGTCATTGGGGAGACTGGATGGCTCAGTGGGTTGGGCGTCAGACTTGGGCTCAGGTCATGATCTCACAGTTTGTGAGTTTGAGCCCCACGTCTGACTCTGCTAACAGCTCAGAGCCTGGAGCCTGTTTCTGATTCTATGTCTCCCTCTCGATCTGCCCTCCCCTGCTCACACTCTGTCTCTTTCTCTCTGTCAAGAATAAGTAAACATTAAAAATATAGTCGTTAATTGGGTGCCTGGGTTGGCTCAGTTGGTTGAGCGAACAACTCTTGATTTGGGCTCAGGTCATGAACTTATGGTTCTGAGAGACAGCCTCTGGAAGGGTTCTGTGCTGACAGCCTGAACTTGCCTAGGATTCTCTCTCTTCCCCTCTCTCTGTTCCTCCCCTGTTCATACACACTTGCCCTCTCTCTCTTTCTCTCAAAAATAAATAAATAAGCATTATAGGGGCACTTGGGTGGCTTATTTGTTTGAGCAGCTGGTTTCAGCCCAAGTTATGGTCTCAGGGCTCATGGGTTTGAACCCTACATCAGGCTCTCTACTGAAAGCACAGAGCCGGCTTTGGATTTTCTGTCCCCCTCTCCTTCTGCCCCTTTCCCCTCTTTCTCTCTCAAAAATAAATAAACATTAAAAAATTTATAAACATTTAAAAAAATAGGTAAAAGATAGTCAATAGTAAAGTTATCAATCATACTAGCAAAGGTTAATCAGATAGGCATGATATAATTGTAATAGGTCAACTTATAAGATATGAAAGCTTATTGTATGTAAGTTCGGCTTAAACTCACCTTTCATGGGTAATTGAGATAAAAGCTTATGTAGTTCCCTATTAGGGTTATCAGAAATTACTAACAACCCTATCTCGCTTCTGTAACTTCGCCTGCTTGCTAAATGCATAACTTAGGTTGCAAAACACTCCCCCATCCCTTCTACCAAGATCCGGCCTAGGCAAAGACCAACATGTAAAAAGTCAAGAACTCACTGCTCCAAGGTATCTTAGGTGTCTAACTATGATTGGTCATTTTAAACCCTCTTAGAACAAAGAACTTTAAATTGATAGGTTCCCACCAAAACTAACGTCTATATGTCACAATATAATTGGCTACCATGAAATGCTGTAAATTGTAATTGGTTAACTAAATAATGACATATTCTGACTTGCTAAAATCCATATAAGCTCACTGCTACCTTTGTTCGGGGCCATTCTCTGCACTTTTCTCCTTAAGATCAAGAGATCAGGTTTGGCCCGGCTGTGAATAAAATCTTTCCTCACTTCTATTCGGCATCTGGTGGTTTTTTTCGACAGCACCCTGTTTCAATAATAGAAAGGAAAATTTAACCAATATCAGAAATATGTAAAATTACTTTTTATAGATCCAAGAGAATGTACTCTATTTCCCTGAACACTGATTTTGTACATTTATTTCAATTAACATTTTGAATACATGCATCTCAAAAATACAAGCACTTCACATACAAGGAATATAAAAATTAGGATGGAAAATAGAGAACAAATGGATGAAAGCCAAGGAATTTTATGAGCAAGACGTTCTGACAGGCATACGGGAACACAGTGTCTTAGACACATGATATGTATTTTATCATCTCACATATTAGAGAAGGGAACTGATAGTTATTGTTCCTCTAGAGAGGATAGGCATTTTGCCTATATTATCACATTTTATCCTCATGACACTGAGAAGTGTGTGTTACTATTTCAGTTTTATCTGTGAAATAATTGAAGCTTGGAACAGTGAGTAACTGTAGGCCCAGACAGCTGCAGAAACCATTAGAATCAGAACCCTGGCCTGATGTGAGCTTGAAAGCTACTACTTTTGTACAATGCTTTGTGGACCCTGCATTTTCCTTAGTGACTACCAGTGAAAACACAGGTATTAGAAAAAAATCCTCAGGGGAATTTTAATACTCATTTGGAGCATGAGGAACAAAATGGGGATGTTTTTAATTGCATTGTTTTCTTGAACCCGCCTTGTGATAGTACAGAAGATAAAGAAAACAAACACTTGATATGCGACACTAGGAAGTACAACTGATCCTAAAAAAGTGAGCAAGAAGTCTGGTCAGGACCCCAACTCTCTCCTTCAAGGGCATCACTGTGATACATAGAGAAGCCAAACTTAAAGACAACCAACTTGCGGTGTGGCGTCTGACTCTACACAACTGTTCGTATGAATTTGCATACAACCTCTGTGTTTCAGTTTAATTTACAAAATAGGAGAGAGAATGTGCATCATTGGAATTCTTTGTGAGTATAAAAAAAGGTGATGCACATAAAGAATTGAATATAGTGCTGGACTGCATTAAATGTTATTTTGCCTCCTCATTTTGTATACTTGCATTCAACAGAATGAAGCAAACTGACAGCAAAGGACTGGGTTCTTTTATGCTGCCTATGGCAAAGAAGTATCCCGAATCCTACTAATTATTCAGCATGATGTGGATCAAGTGGAGAGAGATTTTTTTCTTTTATTTTTTCCAGATTCATGGATTCATGTACATAAATTTACTTGTTGCTTAAGGTCCACAGACTGACATATTCAAAGTGGAGTTGTTTCTTTATGTGAATGCAACTCACCAGTTTCCAATTTTTTACTTTGCTGTGTGAATGAGATCTTTGTAGGGGTTGTCTCTTGGTGTCCACAGTTCACTCAATCTGCCTAATTCTAGGTATTAAGGCAGTGTTAGAAATAGGAGGGTAAATAAGCCCACTAATTGGTCCAGTATTACTCACTTCTCATTTAAGGTGTCAGTCTGGAGAAGAAAAATATGTAAATTCATCAAAGAAGTAAAAGAATGTAAATTACCGAGTAACCAATATCTTAAATACATAAGCTGAGAATATAATCAGGCGTGAGGTTCCAAGAAGGGTGTTTTCACAGTTGTGCATAATTTAAAAGGAGAGGGCAAGTATAAATATAGGTAATAAGGGATGAAAGTATTTAAACTTTAAAAATATTTAAATGCCATTTGATTACATCCCAAAACAACTTTTCCTGCCCTGTCATCTGGTATAACTAAATATAGCCTTGTGTTCTAGTAGATCAGAGATATATGTACTCAGTGGGTAATTAGCCTCTTGTATTAAAAATAAAACGTATAAATATCACCTCATTAGTAGGATTGTATCTTAACTATTACCTTCTCTCTTCGTGATCTGAAATAATACATGGGACATTTAGAAATCCAATGTCCAATATGGAATATCCAAGGCTAGGTTTTAGGACTCGTGTGTGTCGTTGATCAATAATGAAAAGTGACTGCTCTTGGATTTTAGATCACTGAACTCTGAAAGGACATAAATGAAATGAAAAGAGCTTGGGATTGGGCAATTTACTAGTAGTCTATTTTTTTTTATTTACCTTCCTGTATATTCTTCTTAACTTTTCTTGTGTATTAAACCATTGTGTTCTCACCAAAGATATAACAAATGAGTATTTGGTTCTTAGTTGTTCTCTTTCAAGTGAGTCCATAATTCTATCAAAGGCAAATGGTGATACAATAATCCAATTATTCTAAGGATCACCTATCACTGGGTTCATTTGTGCAGACATTAACATAAATGTTCAAATTCTTATAGATCTTAACTGTTAAGAAATTTAACATTTCCCCAGATTTTCCAAGTCACCAAGAATATGTCAAATCCATATATTGCTCGTCTCCCAGTCTTTCCCTGGATTTCGTGAGAACTCAGGGGCATTGCTTCTGAAGAGCCAAGAATTCTACTACCTTCACCTTTGGACATAGAAGTGCTTCCTGTACCACTCTGGTGCTAAAGGGTACTGATACAGTGGTATGTGTTGAGGGGTAATGGGCATCTCCTTCCCTTAATGGGATTATTCCTGACTACACATCCCTGATGCAGATGCTTGGCTCATACACATAGAAAATCTAATCTGAGCAAACTCCTTTGGTCCCCGCTTTAGCCCTTCTCTCATCATTATGTTCTACACCTAAAGCTAGTATTATATGTAAACTATACTTCCATTAAAAAAAAGAATAACTTAGCCACTCAGCCCTCCCTAATATGTGTATGTATGTATATGTGTGTTTGTGTGTATGTGTATTTTTTTTTTCTTCTTCCACAAGATGTCTACCATAGGCCAGCATGGGAGCACTCCCCATTAGAGGTAATCAGAGACTCAGGTGCAGTCATCAGTTCCCATCTCAAATTCTACTGGTTCCTTTTTAATGGACAATTATTGTTTGAGGGTGATACATATCACTTTCACTTACAACTTGGCCATAGTTGTCCTATGACCTTACTCAAGGAAGGGATGATGTCCAGGAAGTATCAGTATGCCAGGTTCCCTGATGGAGAGAGAACTGGAAACACTTGATGAATAGCACCACCAGTTTGCAGTTGGGTGCAAACCAGGCTGAGTGAGACCCATTGGAAGCCTTTTGCCTGGATTAGGCACCACTATTTCCATTTCCTTCTCCAAACCTCTGCCCAGGCACCTCGATACCAGACTATACCTTCCTCAGAAAATAAACAAAATTACCCAGCTATCTCAGAAAATCAATTAATGAAAAAGGATATTTCAGCTTCCCCACTCTCTAGGTTCACTAATCTAGTTTGGACTCCTCTAGGAGACCTGAGTATAACACAGTCTTATTTCTGAAGGATGTTTACATTACAAGTTACTTTAAAAGCTGATTTTACTCTCACAAATACCTTTAAGAGTAGAGTAAGTCTATTTGACAATATGAAGTTAAATCACAGAAAGGTTGTGTGGCTTACTTAAACTTTACAACTAGCTAATGGTAAATTTTAGTTTATAATTTTTAAATTCAGGCCTAACTATTCTTTTCTTTCTGGACCATTTTAATTCCTTCTCAAAAAAAAAAACATGGAATAAGTGGAATTATACACTAGAGGCTATACAGATTATTTTTTTCATTTTAGTTATACTTTTCATAATAATTGAGAGTGATGGGTGTAAGTCTGAGTAGAAGAATTTGTTCTTAAATCTTAATGAATTATCATAAAGGCATTAACTGCTTGATAATTTTAGTAAGTGGTCATTGGGTTTTTAATTTTACATATTCACTAATCCCAAAAGCATAGATCAGGAAAACTATGCATATTACAATAAAATCAAATGCTAGTTGGTGATATTGAAGTGCATAATAATCTCAGTTAATACCATCACAATCCAACCAATTACTCAAGTAAAACATTTATAATCCTTCCTGACTCTTTTCTGTACTCTTCTATCCCCACCTAATCCAGCAGGAAATCCTACTACAGCTCATATTTCAAAATATATTGAAACTATCCTGCTTTCACCATCTGCACAGCTAATCTAAGCCACCAGCATCTTTCTCTTGAAGCACAGAAACAGCCTTGCCACTTATTTTCCTGATTCCCTGCTCACTTACTGGAGTCATTTTTCACCCAGAAGCCTGAATAATCTTTTTTTTTTAACACTTTTTTTATTATGTAATATAATGCAAGTATAGAAAAGTATATAAAACATAAACACAGCACTTAACCAGTTATTATCAGGTGAGCACTCATGTAGTTAACCAATTTAAATAAGAAATAGAAAATTATGCATGCCAGGAAGCATCAGGCACTGGGTATCCCAGATCAAGGTGTCCCTGATCAAAACCATTTTTCTCCCTTAGATGTAATATTTATCTTGAATTTGATGGTAATCATTGGCTTGATTTATTTTGTATGCACCCTCATATGATAAAAACTTTAAAGTTCTTTTCAAATTTTACATAACTAAATCAGAAAATTTGTATTATTTTTGTGTCTAGCTTCCTTTGATACATGTATCCACATTGCTCCTGTGTGTCTGTGGTTTTGTTGATAGGATTCTTCCAGTTCTCCAGTGCTGTGTAACAAAACTGTCCCACTGACACTCCAAAATGGCTTCACATGAACAACTATTTTCTTATGCTCATAGATTCTGTGGGTCAGGAATTCAAATAAAGCATAGCTTGGAGACTTGTCTCTGCTATGCAGTATTGGGGACTAATTGGAAAGACTCAAATGTCTAGACTTTGGAATTATCTGGAGTCTTCTTCATTCACATAGCTGGCAGCTGAACCACAATGACTCAGCTAATACTATAGGTTAGAGTGCCTCCAAGTGCCCCCTCAAGATGGCATTTTCTTACAGCATGGTGGTGTCAAGGTAGACACTTTTTTACGTGGCAGCTTGGGACTCCAAGAGTGAATGTTAGAACGTTCAGCTTTAGGTAGAAATGCATGCCTATGTATGTATGTATGTATGTATGCATGCATGCATGTATGTATGTATGTGTGTATGTATAGAAAGAGAGAAAGCAAGAGAGGGAGAGAGGGAGAGAATCCCAAGCAAGTGGGGCTCGAATTCATAAACTGAGAACCAAGAACCAAGGTCATCACCTGAGCCAAAATGAAGAGTCAGACGCTTAACCGACTAAGCCACCCAGGTGTTCCCTGTATGCCTTTTTATGACCTAGACTCTGAAGACATGTGGTATTTACACCAAACTGTCAGAGTTGCCACAGCCCAACTAGATTCAGAGAGAATACATGGATCCCACCTCTTGACTGGAGAAATGTCAAATAATGTTTGGCTGTGTTTTAAATAACATGGTACTGGGGCGCCTGGGTGGCTCAGAGGGTTAAGCATCTGACTGCAGCTCAGGTCATGATCTCACATTTGTGGGTTTGAGCCCCACATCAGGGTCTATACTGACAGCTCAGAGCCTGGAATCTTCTTTGGATTCTGTGTCTCCCTCTCTCTCTGCCCCTCCCCCACCCACACTGTCTCTCAAAAATAAATACTTAAAAAATAATAAATAAATAATACTATTCCATTGTATGAATACACTATCATTTATTCACTCTATTCTCTTTTTTAAATTATCTTCTTTAATTATCAACTAATAGCAATATTAAAAGAAAACTGTTCTGTGAGTCACAATTTCACCACCTGAAGTAAACAGGTATTTTTATTACACTGAATTCTCTTACAGGGATTTGTCCATATGGCTGAATATTCTTACCTAGAAGTCATCATACAGTTTTGTACTTAGGTTTTTTCACTAAACATTATAACATTGAACATATCTTTGCTGCTTTTTATTTATTTTTATTTTTAAATTTGATTCATGTGTTTCTTGTTTATATTTTAGTAAAGTCTAGTTGACATACATTGTTATGTTAGTTGCAGGTATGTCATAGGAATTGATAGTCCTATACATTATGCTATGTTCACCACGGTAAGTGTAGTTACCAATGTCACTACACATTATTACAATATTTTTTTTTACCCTATTCCCTATGCTGTACTTTTGATCCTCATGACTTCTTTATTTTATAAGTATACATTCTATTCTTGATAGGTATTAGGATTGTTCCCATTTTGGACTATTGTGAACGATGTCCCTGTAAACATTCCAGGGTGTCTATTCTGGTACACATCAGCATACATTTCTAGGAGAAATATACGTAAGAGTTAGAATTCCTAGGTCTTAGGTATGAAGTATTCAATTTTGCTAGATACTGTCACTGTGTTTATCCAAGTAATTGTACCAATTTACATTGATCCCAAGGATAAAAGTAAGAACACTCTTGCCAACATAAAGTGATCTCTTTAAATATAATGCTTTTTGCTTTAACATCCCGCAGAAATTCCAACAGCACTTGCTGTGAAAGTTAAAGCCTTTTCCATGGCCTTTATGACCTGGTCTCTGCATACTTCTGTGACCTCTTGGCACATCACCTTGCAATAAAGCTCCAGCCCCACTGGCCTTCTTTGCAGTCCTAACATAAAACACACTTGCCCCCTTCATAGGACTACTGCATTTCTATTTCCTCTGCTTGAAAAGTTTATATCCCCCAGTTCAAATATTTGTTCCTCTGAGATTTTTCTGACCACCAGTCAAAACTATCCCAGCCCCCATCCCTGGTGTCTCTCCTTCATGGTATTCTATTTTCATCAGATCACATATCATCACATAAAATTATCTTTACTTATGTGCTTATTTGTTTTATATATCATACCACTAGAATCTACAATGACTTGAAATGTGTTAAAGACTGCTTTTTGAACTGCATTATTTCTGTAATTAATAAAATAATTGAGCAGACTTGCCTAGGTGTTTGGAAATAGAAGCTGTGTTTTATATTCTTCTTATGTGTTTACTTATACCTACTACCATGCTTGAGGCAAGTAAATATTCAATAATATTAATAATTTGAATAACTTGGCCAAAAATAATGTTGAAATTGAATGAAATTGTATGGTGTAGATTGATTGGCTCTTGATAGTTTGAGCTGATCACTACTGAGTCTGAGATGTCAATAAGAACTATGGTCATTCGTGGGTGTGAAAAGGCAGTTTGAAGAATAAAACCTACTTGACTGCCGTCATTATTAATTTTCTCCTTTTAATATCTCTAGTTTCTTTTCATTGTCTCTCCCCCACCCTTTGATAGATAATGCTCGGGCTTCTGCTGCAGGCTATTAGGATGCTAAAATTTGTCTCTAATATTTTCGAAACTGTGATAAAAGTAGCAGATGCTAGAAAAACTGTCTCTTCAACACAGCAAGCAGCTCTCTGTGGAAACTTAAAAAAAGATTTTGGTGCAAATTGTCCCTTTTCGTGTGACCACCACATAAATGGGTCAGTTAATTATATGAATTTAAAACTTCTGCAATGAAAACAGCTGAGAAGCTGTGTAGGAAGAAGTTGCACTGCTCTGGAGAAAGACATAAATGCCTTTTAGTTGAAGGCAGTCACATCTCAGCTGAGTGTGGTTCCTTCAGCACAGTGATTTTTCAAGCTTTAGCTGCATGGGGCTTGTTAGGACAGATTAGGCGAGGGGTGCAGAGTTTATTCAATAGGTCAGAGGGAAGAGGGAAGTAGAGCCTGAGAATTAGCCTAAGTTCCAGGTAACAGGCATGCTGCTGGTCTGGGTGTCTCACTCACAGAACCACTGTTTTCTAGGTGAGGTGTTATTCCCTCCATCCCATCTCTGACTTCATGCTCTCTGATCTTCCCTGGGGGTTCCAAGGCCTACACGCAAATATTCAGGTTTAACCCCAGCCCCAACCGCTTTTGGAATGGGACTCTCCTCTCTCTAAATGATCAGTAGACTTCTGTAATTGGATGAGATTTTGACAGTTCAGACTCGATGACCTTGGGAACTTCCTCACTAGAAGGAAGGTCCTCAAATCCAGTTCCATCCCCTCCTCCCATATTTTGGTAAATCATGTACCCTTGTTTCTCATGTTATCCAGATTTAAATCTTTTCCACCTGTTTTACTTCCTTTCAATCGTTGCTTTTGATTTACTTGATTATCATAAATATGAAGAGAGATTTCTAACTACACTAACAGTTACTGATGACAGATAAATTTACTATTGTGGGCAAAGCCCCTACATCAGCTGTTTCTGAAATCTGGTACACAGACAAGTCTTGGTGGGCTGAACAAGAACTCCTAAAGGAGTTTACAAGTAAAACGAGTTCCAAGCCCCACCCCAAGCTTGCAATTTTTATTCAGAAACCCTGAGGATTGTGCCCAAGAATAAGTATTTGTAAAGAGGAGTTGTTGGACCCACCTTTATAATCCAGTAATTTACATGGTGATAGAAGGTATTTCAGTACTGCTTGCTCAAGTCTGGGGTAATCCAAACCTTTTCATCCCCTATGGACTGAGCTGATAGTCACATTTTCCAGCCATATCAGTATTTCCAACTCTTCTTTATCCAACATTCCCTTGGTGTGTGTGCAAATAGATGTTAGTTTTATGTTGCTGCATTGGTGTTATTTTCTTTATTCCCTGCTGATACCCACTTTGGAACTCTGCATGCAAAAAACATGGATAATGATGTGACACAGAGAAGGGTCTTCACCTTGGGTTTCCCTCTGAGCCTCTTTTTGCTAGCATTCTTTTAGTTTGCCATAGCAGTTTATTCACACAATTGATCTTATCCTTCCTGTCAATGAAACTTGCCCAGGGGTTTTCCCCAGAAGATTTTTCTGATAACACAGAGGTGCAACAGAAAGGGCATCATGTTAAAAATAGAAGAGATAATATTTTCTAGGCAATATGATTGCCCCTGCCTTCTGTGTCTTTCTCATCCCTGAGTTTCTCCTTTGGATGAATTTTTTTCCCCCACAGATTTCTTCTAAGGCAAACCAACAGTGAGGAAAACAAGCTAATGCTCTGAGGCCTAACGTGAAGTTTCACAGAAGAGGCCAGGAGTACATTCTCTGTCTCTCCTTCCCAACAGCAACAACAATAACAAGACAGCATTTTGTATTCAGATTTCAGGTGACTGGAGTAGGAAAAACAGAAATTGTACAAATTATACAATTTAGTTATTGAAGTTGCAACATTTCAGAAAGCCTAACTCAATATGGTGAACAAGGACATATGTCAGGAAATGAAGGACCATGGGACAATTGAGGCGTGTGTTTAGTATCCTCATTGTCCCGTCTCTGTGCACATTTTTCATGCTCCGTACCTTCTTTCCACCAATACCCTGTCTCCCCTGCCATTTCCACTGTCACCATCACTCCATCATTAGCACTGCCCCCCCATCATCATCACCTCCACCATAACAATAACTTCTAATTCCAGTGACACCATCACCACTTTCTACACCTCACCAACCCCAAGCTTCCAGTACCCTCTCTTCACTTCCCATCCTCCCTTCTGAGGAAAAGACCCCTTAATGCTATAGTTTAAAAGATAGATGAGGTCTGATCCATGTGCTCTCTCTACACCATAATAGAAGAGATCCACTTTTTTTCTGAACTCACATGAGTGGTTCAGATTCCCTATTTTTCTCAGGGCAGGCTTTCAAGAACAAAAATATCTCACTAGAAGAGGTTGTCTGAGGCCTGGTGTCTCTGCCCTGACTTTCCAACTCCTGTGGGACCTGTTCAGGGCACCACTCAGCTTTGCCCTGCATTCCTCTCCATAGGTTTCCAAACCGAAATCAGTCCTGTTCAAAATGAAATATAAACCTCTGTGAAAGAGCACTATCAAAGAATGCTTCTTTTGCCTGAAGGTAACACCTACTTTTAATTTTTAAGTATTTTTTGAAAAGTGTGCAAATCTACATACTTTTCAAGAGTGTTCTTTGTGGGAACTATTAGTCAAAACCAAGGGAAATTTGAAGTTAGAAGGCGTCAGAACCTTGGTTTGCTATATTGTAAAGACTCCAGTGTTTTCTCAAAGTGATTGTACCTTTTTCTAAAGAATAATAACTCCCAATAAAAAACCATGCAGCCTCAATGCCTTTGTTCTCCAACCCCACCCACATCCTCTTTCACCCTTACTTCCACTCCCACAATCTTTAGGGTTTTTGTCTTGTTTGTTTTGTGTTATAAACATTCTAAAAAAAAAAATCTTGGGTGATTGGCACAAAAATGAAATGGAAAAGTTCACAGCTCCATTCCTGCAAAGATACGGTTTGGGGTTTATAGAGGCCAGATCTCCAGTTTACAGAACAAAGCAACACATGCTTGGCTAATGCTCCAGGGTAGACTGCAATTTGTGTTACTCTGTTTTTTTGTTTTGTTTTGTTTTGTTTTGGGGAGAGGGGTGGGATTCTGCAATTCCCCTGAGCATCAGTGCTGATGCAGCATGCAACTTCCAGCATGTTACCTGTGCACAGTTAAGCCTCATGACAACTGAATTCCATACAGGGCACTGTTCATCTGCATTTTCCCTGTGACTGTGTCATAATCACGATTCAAATAGTCTTGTTACTGATCCCAACTATCCCTAAAGGGATCTTTAATTGTGGCCTTCTTAAAGCAAACAAAAAATGTGTTGATAATGAATGAACAGACACTCTGAGAGAAGAATGCTGTACAATTAACTACAAATAATCATGTACAAAAAGAATGCACATATGCAAAGGAAGGAATCATGCAAGCCAGTCATAGACATGTTTGATTTTAGGCTCTAAGCAAAGCACAATCTAGATAGGGGAGCTCTGATGATTTGGCTTCTCAGAGTTTCATTTTCTTAATCTGTAAAATGGGGATAAGAATACTTAAATTATAGACAATATTTGCAAAGTGATTGGATCCATACATAGTATGCACTCAGTATAAGTGTCCCCACAGACTCTGGGTTCTGATAGGAGTCTTTAGTTTCTCCTCGACAACACTGTGCCTACAAAAATAGGTCTGTGATTGATGGCTGATATCTGCTATACTGTATGATCTATGATGTAAATTTTTTGCTTCAAAACCCTTCTGCTTTATTCTATTTTTAGTCTTGTGAAAAGCACGGCTAAATGGTGTTAGGACACTCCAAGACCCAGATCTAAGCATTTATTATTATCAGTGTCTTTGGGAGAAGCATTATGTCTGTGGGATTCACATTATTCTCCACTGTAAAGCACTAGGTTGATGAAGAGAGGAAACCACTTTCAGTGGGAAGAGGTTTTTTTGGCTGGGAATGGAAAGTGAATATGGAGTCCTTATCAGGAATATGGCTTTCATCACCTTCTTGTATATTTCTATTAAATATTTCCCTAGGAATGATAGCTAGGGAGAAGGAATTCGTGTTTAATGACTTCATGCTAAACATTGTGTGACTTACATTGGCATAGATGCATAAACACACACACAGCTAAGCTGGCCATTAATTCATTAACTATTTATTCTAAACCTCTACTCCTTATCTTATTTTGGTTAATCGGAAGATCAATACTTATCGAGTGCATATGTGAGTCATTGTTTCAGTAGACACGATGATGAATAAAAACAAGTATTAAGGGGCATTCCTTGCTTTTAAAGCTTACAGAGTCTTAGGAGCAAAAAACAATCATTTGATACCAATTAAGGACAAGTAATAGTTTGGAATGGTGGTTATTTCCAGTGATGTGAGCTTTCAGAGGATGTAAATTATTAATTAAATAATGATGTTTGGAGTCTTTTCTATGTTCAAATTGGGAAATGAGGGAAGGGTAATTTATTTATTTATTTTTTTAATTTTTGTATTTTTTTAATTCCAGTATAGTTAACACACAGTGTTAAGTTAGTTTCAGGTGTACAATACGTAGTGATTTAACAAATCTGTACATTAGTCAGTGCTCATCATGATAAGTGTCCTCTTAATCTCTTTCACCTAGTTCACCCCCACCCCTGCCTGTGCTCTGGTAGCCATCAGCTTGGTCTCTATAGTTAAGAGTCTGTTTTTTTGGTTTTCTCTTTTATTCTTCTTTGTTATTTGTTTTATTTCTTAAACTCAACATATGATTGAAATCATATGGTATATGTCTTTCTATGACTGACCTATTTCACTTAATACCCTCTAGATTCATCCATCTTGTTGCAAATGGCTAGATTTCATTCTTTTTTTGTGACCCATTGTATATGTATATATACCACATCCTCTTTATCCATCTATTGGTGGGCACTTAGGCCACTTCCATAATTTGGCTGTTATAAATAATGCTGCAAAAAACATAGGGGTTCATATATCTGTTTAAATTAGTGTTCTTGTATTCTTTAACTAAATACCCAGTAGTGGAATTACTGGATCATATGGTATTTCTGTTTTTAATTTTTTGAGGAAACTCCATACTCTTTTCCACAGTGGCTTCACCAGTTTGCATTCTCACCAATAGTGAACAAGTGTCTTTTTTCTCCACATCCTCATCAACACTTGTTTCTTATGTTTTTGATTTTAGGCATTCTGACAGGTATGAGGTGACATCTCATTTTGATTGGCATCTCCATGATGATTAATAATGTTTAGCATCTTTTTATGGGCCTGTTGGCTATCTGTGTGTCTTTGGAGAAATGTCTGTTCATGTCTTGTGCCCATTTTTAATTGGATTATTTGTGTTTTTTCTTTCTTTTTTTTTTCTTTTTGACAATGAGTTGTAGAAGTTCTTTATATATTTTAGATACTAACCCTTTATCACATATGTCATTTGCATATATCTTCTCCCATTCAATTGGTTGCCTTTCAGTTTTGTGGAGTGTTTCCTTTTCTGTGCAGAAGCTTTTTATTTTAATGTAGTCCCAATAGTTTATTTTTGCTTGTCTCCCTTGTTTCAGGATACATTATCTAAAAAAATATTGCTACAGCTGATGTCAGAGAAATTACTGCTTATGCTCTATTCTAGGACTTTTATGATTTCTCACATGTAAGTCCTCAATCTGTTTTTTTATTTTTATTTATGGTGTATGAAAGTTTCATTCTTTTGCATGTTGCTGTCCAGTTTTTCTAACACCATTTGTTGAAGAGACTTTCTCCCATTGCATATTCTTGCCTCCTTTGTTAAAGATTAATTGACTATATAATTGTGGGTTTTTTCTGTGCTCTCTTTTCTCTTCCATTGATCTGTGTGTCTATTTTTGTCCCAGTACCATATTGTTTTGATTACTACAGCTTTATAGTATATCTTGACATCCAGGATTGTGGTATCTCCAGTTCTGATTTTTTTCAAGATTGTTTTGGCTATTTGGGTCTTTTATAGTTCCATATAAATTTTAAGATTATTTGTTCTAGTTCTGTGAAAAATGCTGTTGGTATTTTGATAGGGATTGCATTAAATCTATAGATTGCTTTGGGTAGCATGGACATTTTAGCAATATTTGTTCTTATAATCCATGAGCATGAAATATCTTTCCTTTTTTGTGTGTGCCATTTTCAATTTCTTTCATCAGTGTTTTACAGTTTTCAGAGTACGCATCTCCTTGATTCAGCTTACTCCTAAGCATTTTATTATTTTTGGTGCAATTGTAAATGAGATTATTTTCTTAATTTCTCTTTCTGCTTCTTTGTTATTAGTGTGTAGAAATGCAATGAATTTCTGTATATTAATTCTGTATCCTGCAAACTTATTGAATTCATTGATAAGTTGTAATAGTTTTTTGGTGGAGACTTTATTGCATTCTATATATGGTATCATGTCATCTGCAAATAGTGCAAGTTTTACTTCCTTACCAATTTCAATGCCATTTATTCCTTTTTCTTGTCTGATTGCCGTGACTAGGACTTCCGGTACTATGTTGAATAAACATGGGTAGAGTGGACATCCCTGTCTTGTTCCTGACCTTAGAGGAAAAGCTCTTAGTTTTTCCCCATTGAGGATGATGTTCACTGTGGGTTTTTCATATATGGCCTTTATTATGTTGAGGTATACTCCCTCAAAACCTACTTTGTTGAGCATTTTTATCGTGAATGGATATTGTACTTTGTCGAATGCTTTTTCTTCATCTTTTGAAATGATCATAAGGTTTTTACTCTTTCTCTTGTTGATGTCATGTGTCACGTTGATTTGAAAATATTAAACTACCCTTGTATCACAGAAATAAATCCCACTTGATCATGGTATGTGATTTTTTTAATGTATTCTTGGGATTCAGTTCACTAATATTTTCTTGAGGATTTTTGCGTGTATGTTTATCAAAGATATTGGCCTGTAGTTCTCTTTTTCTGTAGTATCTTTACCTCATTTTGGTATCAGGTTAATGCTGCCCTCATCAAAAGGATTTGGAAGGTTTCCTTCCTCTTCTATTTCTCAGAATACTTTGAGAAAAACAGGATTAAATCTTCTTTAAATGTTTGGTAAAATTCTGGGTGAGGGTTTTTTATTCTTCTTCAGTTTACATTCTATTTCTTAACCTCTTTGCTCTCCAGCTTTATTTTCTTTCTCTAGAGTAGCACTGTACAATGCCACATAATTTAATTTTTTCAACAGCCATTTTCTTAAAAGTAAAACTAAGCAAGAGAAATTAATTGTAATATATTTTATTTAATCCCATATATTCAAGTATTGTCATTTCAGCATGTTACACTAGTACATTTTAAGTGTTCAATACTCACATGGGGCTAGTGAACACTGCATTTATTGGATACAGCAACTCTAGAGTCTAATCACCACTGAATGACATCAAGGAGATCTGGGCATTACCATGTCTATTGTTACAAAGAACACTGATTTCCTGATGGAGGTTCCACTTGAGGTACATTCTCCTGTCAATGATCTTCTTTTCTTATTATTTCCCTCTTTGTCTGCAGTGGTCCAGGTAAGAATTCTGTCTTAGTTCTCAGCCCTTCCCTCTTTCCTCCAGTTGCTGCTGTCGCTGCTCCTGTCCAGCAAAAGAAGAGGGCAGAGCCACACCTTGGAGAATTTAGCACAGGTTTTGCAGACTTGGGGTTTAGGTACAGAACATCCAAAGGGACCTGGAGGATGTTTAATTAGAATCACAGATAAAGGAGAGAGAGGAGGCAGTGGAGGAAGAATGTGCAAACCTGAACAGAAGGACCTTCCTGCCCTTCTACTCCCTCTCACTTCAGTGCTCCATTAATATGGTCTGCCAAGTTCTACTTCCCCACATGGGGATGGTGCTGGCAGGTGGTGGGGTCAGAGAGTCAAGAGAAGAGACAGAGCCTGATTTGGGCATTTTCAGTTTCACCACATAATTCGAATTACATTTTGCATATAAGTTCTGAGTCCAGAAAAATTCTATCTTGATGCTTGATCTGGAGTTATTTGCATCTAAGACATTCATTTACTTCAAAAGCATAGCCTTAGCATCTAAAGCTGGCCAAGGACTGAGCCAAAGGTTGAGGATATAAGGAAAGGTAGGAGTTGGTCCCTCTTCTCAAGGGTCTCTGTCACACACTAGCCAGGAGGTTGTGGGTATCATCAAATTAAAACTTTCTAAATACATTTGTTCCTTCAATAAAGATGTCTTTAGGACAGAAGGACTATAATAATTCTTGGTTTATTGCCTTATTTTTATTTGAATGTCATGTACTTCTTTAATTACGCTTCAGAAAAGTTAGTAGCTAAATGAACAAAGTGAATCAGAATAATCTGTAACCTAGGTAGAGTTGCCAAATGGTTGACCTTCTATTAGTGGAATTTCAAGCATCACTAAGCATGTAGAAGATATATTCAGGGGGACAGACTATGTTTCTACATTCTCAATTACATTATCACTATGTATGAGAGCAATCATGGTGCACAGGCTGACACACCAAGAACTGGCAATTAGAAGTAAAATGTCTCATTTCTCATGAAGTCACCAGTCTCTTGGATTGGGTAGGTCCCAGTTCTACCACTTGCCTTTTGATCTCTGACCAGTCACTTAAATTCACATAGCCTTTATTTTTCTCACCTCTAAAATGAAACCAATTATTTTATCTAACTAGATGTTTGTTAGGAAGAAATAAGATAAAAATCTGTACATGAAATACATCTCTTAGAATGTGTTTGACATTTCAAAAGTAAACATAGGTCATTTCACCTTCAAAATAAAAACCAAAGTGTCTTCATTCCGCATATAGAATAAAATCCAGTCTGCTTATCATTGTCTTGACCCTGCACACAGCAGACATGGCCTCTATCAATTCTCCACCTGTAGTCACATGAGCTTCCAAACTTGTTCCAGCCTCTAAGACCTGGAACTAACCCTTTTTTATTTTTGGAATATTCTTCCCCAAGACCAAAGGTCAACAAACTTTTACTCTAAAAGGTCAGATGGTAAATATTTGGGGGCCATGTGGTCTCTGTCACTGCTGTTCAACTCTGCCTGCTATTGTAACAGAAGACCAGCCACAAGTAATACATAAACAAATGGGAAAAAATACATAAACAGATGAAAATGGCTATGCTGCTCTGTTCCAGTAAAACTTTATTTAAAAAAAAAACAGGTGATAAGCTAGATTTAGTCCACTAGAGTCTGCTGACCCCTGCCCTCGACCTTTACACATCTGACATTTTCTGGTCATTTTGGTCTTAGATTAAGTGACATCTGAGGCCTTCCTTGTCAACTCTATCAAAAGTCTCTTTGTACGATCTCTTAGTTGTATTGCCCTGTTTTATTTCCTTTTTAGTGTGTATTTATATATTAAATTATCTAAGTTATTCATATGTTTATCAGTTTATTGTAAATGTTCATTTTCCATACCACCGTAATCTTAGTTCCTATAATAAAAACTAGAACAGGGTGGACGGTAGGTGCTCAATAAATGTTTTATTGCACATATGACTAAATAATAATTGAATGAAATTCCAGATGGAAAATTCCAAATTTTAGTAGTAAGAAATCAAGATTTTAAAAAATTTTTTGTGATATTTATTTACTTTTGAGAGAAAGAGAGAGCAAGCAGGTGGGGTAGGGGCAGAAAGAGGAAGACACAGAATCCGAAGCAGACTCCCGGCTCTGAGCTGTCATTACAGAGCCCAACACGGCGCTCAAATTCATGAACTGTGAGATCATGACCTGAGGTAAAGTTGGATGCTTAACCAACTGAGCCACCCAGGCACCCCAGAAATCCATATCTTTTGGGGACAATCAGGGATATATGAAAATCATGGGTTCCTGTAAATTATGAATCCCCCTACATAATCTTTCAAAACAAGACTTGTAAAATTCCAGACCTGTAATGAAACCAAGTTATTTTCTTTTTCTTTTCCATATCCTGGCACAAAATAAACTGAATATAACTATTTTTTTTTTCTGGCTAAGAAATAAATAGATTGGTCATCACAGTCCAAGTCAAAGGCATAAGTGATTCTAGCTCATTGGCAGCCTGCGTGCCTTGAAATGGTTTTAATGAAGGCTTTTAAAAACAACTTTCAAAAAAAATGAGATAGTGTATACCCTGTGCTGTCAGTCAGCATTCTCAGTCAGATGCCAAGTGCATGATTGTACAGTGGCCTGTGAAGACCCTAGCACAATGAGGCATCCTTTTCCTTCTGGCCTATCAAGAATAATTTTTGTAATGGAACACAGACAAAAAATAGATACTTATAGTGATAATGATACTGGCAAATCAAATGGTAGTTTAGCTAGAACAAAGGGCTCACACCAAAGTTTTAATCAAAGAGAAGTTAAAGAAGCTATGAGAGTACTATTTACAGAAATGAGGACAAGGATAAAGGAACTATCTGGGAAATGTGAGGCACTCAAGGAATTACAACAGTTGGAAGTCATTCCACCCTTTTAGCCAGAAGGAATTAGGGAAGAAAATTATCTTACCAGAGTTCAATGAGAGCTGGGTCCTGAAGGAAAGGCCAGCCAACAGGAACTCCAGCCATGGAGAAGTATGCTTCTAAGAAGAACCTCAGCAAGGCAACCTTTCCATCATTCCACTCTGCCAAACCCAACAGGAAATGAGAGGGTATGGGAACTGACATCTGCCGTCTATAGAAGCCAGGCTTCCTGGATACCAAGTAAGACAGAGAATAGATCTGGCTTTGGGTGATGGGGAGAACAGAAGAAAAATAGCTAGCATGGTAGGTCAGCTACATGATAAGAGATTACATCTTAGAAATCTACATTTATTCAGTTGATTGTATTTGCTCTGTGGTATGGGAATGCAACAGAGAAAAAAATAATCAAAGAAGTTTTATGGGTGTGTATTCTTAATACTTAAGAAAGTAGGTCAGAATAGTTCCAGGATTACTGGCACAGTTTGTCTAACTCGAGCCAATCCATTTGCAGGCCACCAGTCTTGATGAATTAGAAAATACCGTTCCATTCTGAGGCCTGGAGAAGAAACATCCAGAACTAAGTCTAATCTTTAGCCTGGGACAAATAAACCCAAGTAAAATCCTTCATCATCAGGACAACATTGAATCTTCATTATTGCCAATAACAGAAAAGAAAGAGAGCTTACACGTTCCTCGTAATTATGGTTAAATCACTCACCAGCAATATTCCCTCTCCCCCCTACCTTTTTTTTTTTTTTGACTATCATCATGCAAAAGAAAGTCTCTTTTTGTCTGCCAAAACAAAACTTGTAGAACCAAGTCCTTTTTTAGGTTGTATTACTTTGAAACCAGCATTCTAGGACTATGATCTTTAACAGAAGGCCATTTGGCTTTAACATCTACTAGAATGAATGCATATTATAGATGTTAATCCATCTCTTCTACAGATTATATACTTGCCTAGAGTATATAAATATCATGCTATTCCTACATGTCTTTTCTACTATGTGCACCCTTCCTTCCCACTTCTTGTCGTTGTGCCAGTGCCATTTATTGAGTGTAATATTTTGTATATTTTGCACATTTCTTCAAATAACTATATTTTAAAGTTTTTTTTTTTTTTATTTAGAGAGAGAGAGACAGAGCATGAGCAGGGGAGGGGCAGAGAAAGAGGGAGAGAGAAAGAATTCCGAGAAGGCTCTGTACTGTCATTCTGTTAGTGTGGGGCTTGAACTCACAAACTGTGAGCTGAAATCAAGAGTCAGATGATTATTCGACTGAACCACCTGGCGCCCCTCAAGTAACTATTTTATTTTATTTATTATTATTTTTTAATATTTATTTATTTTTGAGAGAGAGAGAGAGAGAGAGAGAGAGAGAGTGTGAGCAGGGATGGAGCAGAGAGAGAGGGAGACACAGAATCTGAAGCAGGCTCCAGGCTCTGAGCTGTCAGCACAGAGCCCAACGTGGGCGGGGCTCGAACTCTCAAGCCTGGAGATCACGACTGGAGCCTAAGTCAGATGCTTATCAGACTGTGCAGCCCATGCGCCCCCCAAGTAACTATATTTTAAACTCTTATTATGAAATGATAAATTTGATTTTCCCGAGTAACTAGTTGTTTTTCAAATTTCCTTACGTTACATGTGATCTAACCTTGTTGTAGTCTTGTTGCATGTGTGGCTGCTGGAGGGAAGGAAAGCAAGAAGGAAAGTATGGTTGTCTTAGGAGATTTCACGAGCACAACTTTTTAATACTAAGGTATTTATCTCTCATGATGTTCATAGTTGCCTTCACATGATGCAAGCAACTTATTTTGTAATTTCCTCATCATAGATGTTATTAAGCTCTTAAACAGAAATTTAGTAAGAAAAAAAAAGCACTTTGTATGAACTGTTTTCAGTAGCTGTCTGAAATTAAAGCTGATTTCATTGTTATTCCAGTTTAGCTGCTAACTTTGTGACCTTAGACAAACCACTTACCCTCTGTGGTCCTCAGTTTTCTCATCTATAAAATGAGAAGGATGGGTTAAGAGGTCCCTAAAGCCCTTTATAATTCTAACCGACTGTGATTATGAGTCTATGTCATCCCAGGAAATACCATGAAATATAAAAATAAAACTGATTGAGTTGAAAATGGTCCAACAATTACAAAGAAATATTTGACATTGTAATCATGAACTCACATCAGTTAGTCTTTTGGCTCTTTGAGAAACAGATGCTTGATTGCTTGTTTAAAGCCTGTGTAAAAAGCCCAGCCCAGCCTTGTAAAAGCTCAAAATATTCTTAAAAAGGGATGTCAATTACATAATTTTCTAGACCTGGCAGTTTGGTTGAAATTAACCCGCAGCATATTAGAAAGCCTTTTTCTTTTGTGAGCATCTAACGTAGTTCCTATTGCTCTCCTCCTGGGTATCCATTTGTTATCAAAACCAGAAGCACAGTGTGGCATCCAAATTGAAGTTCAGTGTCAGCTGAGGTTACTTTTCTACATTTCCCAGAAAAGGAACAACTATTGTCATGGGAGAGGATTGATGTGTGGCCATTTGGGGTCCTTATTATAATCTTTTCTTTAAGAATGAGGGATTGGAATGTTAATGCATTCAATAATCTATGAATTATAAAGGTAGCTATACTTCTTTGACCTTTTCAACATTTGGTATTTTGATTGAGTGGCCATTCTGAGCCCATTCTTTTTAACAGCTCTATTACTCTGCATGAAAGAGGAAGGCTAGCCAGGTTTTGAAAATACATTCCTCTTAAAGCAAGTGGAGTAGGATTTGGTTTCAGTGTGCTAGAGAGAGTGCTGGGTGTTTTAGGAAACTTTCTCATGAAATCCTAACAATGTTACTTGTGAGATAGTATTATTATTAGTGAAGATATTGAAGCACAGAGAATTGACCACAGTACCTCAGAGGTGAAAGGGAAAGGCAACAGCAATCGGGACTGTATGGTACCAAGTTCTGTGCACTTTCCAGAGTATCCCAGTCTTGAAGTTCTGAAAGTTGTAAGTGGTAAACACAAGTAAACATCCTAAACTCTTGCCTTATTCTAGACGGAACTTTTAGTATTGGTATCTTCTTCTAAGAACCTACTAAGTACCAGGTACTCTTCTGTGACTGGTAGAGTGATGAACAATGCCAGAATCCCTACCCTCAAGGAGATTACAGCCAAGGAGTTTAACTCAGGATTAAGGGAACACACAAAGGATGATAAAGTACCCAGGGACAAGCAATCTGGGGTCACTGGTACCTAACCCCTCTGCCCAGATCTTAATGGATGAAGGAATAAAGTAGTGTTATTGGAGCGTAGTGGAAAAAGGAAGTGGATGAGAAGCTACCAAGTAGGAAGAATATTCCTGGAGGTCTCAGTTAGCTCCAAAAATGAAATATTGTCTCCAGAAGGATGCAAAGAAGAAATACTGTGCTCTCTCTTTCTTATCCTCTTTTCTCTGTCTTCTAAAAAATTTCTAAAATGTTTTTGAGAGGGAGAAAGATAGAGCGTGAGTGGGGGAGAGGCAGAGAGAGAGGGAGACACAGAATCCGAAGCAGGCTCCATGCTCTGAGCTGTCAGCACAGAGCTCCATGCAGGGCTCGAGCTCACAAGCCCTGAGATCATGACCTGAGCTGAAGTCGGATGCTTTAAGGATTGAGCCACCCAGGCGCCCCAATGTCCTCTGTTCTCTTGACATTGCCTTCCATTAGCTGAATCCAACCAGACAGCAGCCATCACAAAACCCAGTCTGTAAAGGTCAGCCTCTGGTGACTCAGAGCAGACAAGGAACATGGAAAGTGGATGAGGGGGAAACACGTGGGATCACAACAAGATGGCTTTTCAAAGCAAAGGAATGAGGTGTCTCAAAGATAAATTCATGTCTCTATTTCTCTCAAAACAGAATAACTGCCTGCAGTTTTTAACTGATGTTGTTTCTCAGCTTTTTCACATCAAAAATCTCTGGTGTTTTAGGTGGAGCAAACTTACATGTGGAATGCTGAGCGAATAAAGTGGTACTAGGGATAATGGAATAAACTCAAATCAATCTGTGCTTATGACCTAGGTGTTAAGAGTGAGAAATGAAAAAAAATATTTTCCTTCCTCATTTTGTTGTAGAGATTCTAATCCTACACTCTTCTTCAATTACTGAGATAATAGCATATAACTAATGATGAATTCGCAGATAACATTGGGGGCTGTGTGCCTTTGAAAGATTGAGAGAAAGACTCATGATATTGATAGCCCATCAGAACTGAAGATGAGATTTCAAAATGACAGTGGTAATGAGGGTTCTTTATTGGCTCCAACCTTGATTCTGTTCTATATAAGGCAAGGAAATAAATACATGATTCCCTTGAGTGAAGTTCAAGCAAAAGCTGATTCTGTGACATTTTCAAATTGCTTTAAGAGTCCATGCATTTAGTAAGTTTTTAGCCTTTTAAGATATTTGATAGACTACAGTTTTGTGGGTTTTTTAAATGAATTAATTAATAGAAACAAGCTTACCTAGAATACTGACCAATAAAAAGAATATTAGGAATTATGTTATAGCTAGGAAGGCTCTGGGGATATTATTAAGTTAGAAAGTGAACCATTGTGTGAAGAACCTTGACTTATAGCATTCATAAACCCAAATGCTAGAAAAATATGTAAAAAAATTTTATTTAATAAAATTTCAGGAGACCAGTGAAAATAGCCTTATGATAGAGCTCTGTATCTTCCCCTGCAGACATGCTATTGTAGATAAAAGAGAGACATGTTCTACTAATAAGAAAGATGAAATCTTGGTAAACCTTCTGCAGTGATATTCTCCAGCAAATAGTCCTGAGAGTAGGTTTTGGTTTGATTCACTCAATATGTATTCATTGAGAATCTTCTCTGTCTGGTTAATTCAATGCTATAGAAAGTAGAAAAGTTATCATCAGATCAGCAGGGTAGACCTAAGAAGAGGAATGCAGTTATCAAGAACTTCAGAAAAGCACACTTCCTGCTGTGAGCATTGGTAACCTCATTTGGTGGCATAAAATCTGTCAGGGGTCTTCCCAGTAGGATCCAAGAGTGACTGCACATCTTTCCATCCAAAGCATTTATCCAGGGTTATAATTAGTTTAACATTTAATATCTGGGACTTCCTCACAGGCAGAAAATGTCATGAAAGAGGGAAGCACTGAGAGCTAGGAAAGGGATGATGCAAAAGTAGGAAGGCGTACATTTAGCCTTGTTTTCCCAATTCTTTCCCAATTCTTAGCAAGAATTATATGCCTGCAATGTCTATTTCCTTTATGTTAATGTTCTGGCTGAGTCATTGGCCAACTGGGACTCAGGGTGACCACCCAACCTGGTATACTTATTTCCCCACTGGATATATGGTTGCCCTAGGATTTTCCTGGATTGTGGAATATTTTCTGAACATCAAGAAGTTATCTCTTCCACCTTTTCCCCGAAGCATTACTTTCTTACCAGTGTAGGCATAAACAAAAGACACGCTAGGCTATACATTGCCTAAATGAATGATTCATTGAAACATTCTATGAATTTTATGTTCTCTCCACCCAAAACACAGGCCCAGGATTTGAGAAGAATAGAGATGTATGCAGTTTAATTTTTTTTTTTTTGCCCTTTTTTCATTGGTAGTGAGTCTGAAAGAATAGATGTTTGGTTCAGTAATTTTGCAGTATGTAGGGCAAGCATGGGCACTTTACATGTGGGGCTGTACAGCCTAAACAATGGAGGATAGGAGGAGGTCAAAAAAGTACAATTGAGCTCCCTTATATTGGAAAGGAAAGGAGATGATTTATAATGTAGCAAAGAAATTATCATGGTGTTTCTGTTACCTATGAAACTGGTTTTGGCTTCAAATTAGAAGTTAATCTTTTTTCCCAAAGAAGTGGTGTATAAAATGTGCTGCAATTGCTGCAGTAATGCAGACAAACGGAATATTTAGAGACGAGCAGATCAAAATTCTGTCTTAAAAAACAGAATAACAGCATTTTCAATTAACAAATATCTGTCATCCAGCATTTTGCAGCATATGGAAGGAATAGAGTGAGACTTTGCAGTGAGTAATTAAGAAGAAAGGTTGCAAAGGCTACAGACATTGTAACTGACGTTTAGTGTTTCAAGTCTGAACTTGGTGAAATTGCAGACAAGAGTCTGAGAAGTCGCTCTAAGTGGCAACATGTGATCAAATAGAGCAAAAGCATCCCAGGAAAGTAAGTTCAAAGAGCCCTGATAATATGTGAATTAGGTGTGACTAATATATAATAAAAGTGATTTACTTACACTGTTTATGAATGATGTTTCTGAGCATTTAATAGGCATGGAGAATGTTAAAATAGAAATAACTTAATAGAAAAACAAGTATTTTTTCCTCAAAGCCTTAAGGAATAAGTGCTTTTGTATATATACCCTGGGAAATGTTTTTATAGGATGTGTATCTGACCCAGGTAAACTCTAACTGGTAAGCATTATGGTTCCTAGAACGGATGGGCTAGATAAATGGCATCCCTTCCAGAAATGTATTTTAACACTTTTAATTCATGTGGTGAGCAAGCTTAAATAAATTGAATGTGCTCTAAAAGTAGAAACCTGATCTTCATTGAACTCACTTAAACAAACGATTATAAAACAAATAAAAGTAAGTGTTCAGTCATCAAAAATGGAACCATGGAAAGATTGGCAGAGAACAGGCAGGTGACCATGATGTGGTAATCTGTAGAGGTGTGTGATCATTAATATGGAATTAGACCATCCTAACCATAGTCAATGCCATTCAGGTGATAGGAGATGTTTTATGGGAAATGATTCAGTGATGTTTCAATTAATGAGTCTCTTCATAGTACAAAAGCAATTGTAGGTACTGATTTGTGTATGAATATATTAAAGAAGTTAGGACATTACTCTGGTGATCCTGACCAGTGGGGACAAGGCCACAGTTAAGACTCTGCATATAAACTCCATTAGTTGGTTAATAATTATTTATATTCAGTAAATATGTTTATTACACCTGACTATGGGTAGTCTCCTCAAACCACTTTTCATGGTTTACTTTGTTGTTACATTAATTTCTTGGTTTGTGTATGTGTGTGTGTCTGCTCACAAGTGTTTAATCCATTAAGGTCTCTTAGCATATCAAAATGTTTTTTGTTTTGTAAAAAGATACATACTCCTTTAGCTAGGAGTGGGGAGGGGTACATAAAACAAGCCCAAATTGTGGGGCTGACAATTTTGTGAGCACGCAAAGCACTCAACATTTTTGTTTCCTGGTGAGCCTCTCTGCCTTTCAAAGCCCAGCATGCAACTTTATTTTTACCCCCTTCTGGCAATCTGCTTTCAGATATGAATTTTTTTTTACCTTCAATTTCACCATTTTCTTATTTTACAATATTCAAAAGCAGGTTTTTACTCACACATGCAGTGGCTGTTTTTCTCACCTTATACAGAAAGCTGCATTTATTAACTATTCATCTTTTTTATTGTCACAGGCAAAATGAAATTTGCTTGTTCCGTTTATTTTGACATTTCAGTGCCAATATTCTATTTCTGAAAAAAAAAAGTGGCATAATTCTGTGTGCTCTTGTTTCAGAGACATGAGGAAGAATAGTGAAAGTGTTATTCTTCCATAGTGGTCAGATAATCTCGAAAGGCTCGCATTTTCTCAAAAGGAAGAATTTTCTTTAAGGGCACCCGGGTGTCTCGCTCAGTCAGTTAAGCGTCCAGCTCTTGACTTCCACTCAGGTCATGATCTCACAGTTCATGGGTTCTAGCACAGTGTTGGGCTCTGCCCTGACAATGTGGAACCTGTTTGGGATTCTGTCTCTCCCTAGCTCTCTCTCTCTGCTCCTCCCATTCTTGTGTACTCACTCTCTCTCTCAAAATAAATAAATAAACTTAAAAAAAGTTTTATTTAAGAGGGACAGAACATAACTCTTGTATACAATTGTATGACTCCACATAAGGTTAATTGTAATTAATTTATTGTCATTAGCATTTCTTTCTGTATTGTTACTCAGAGAAACTTCTAGTGACACAATTAAATATATATATTTATAGTGTATGTGTGTGTGTATATATATAGTTAAGATAAACTGAGGAATATCAAAATTTTAGAGAGATTATCTGAGCAAAAATCTATTTGAGTCAGGCAGCATGCTATCTAGCAGACAGAATGGAACTCTGAGGAGCTATACAGAATGAAAGATATTTGCAGACAGAAGAGAACAGAAGCAAGGAAGTTATACTAATGCAGAAAAGTGGGCTGGCTATTGTAAAATTACTTTCCTTTAGGAGAAGGCAGGGGGCTATCAGTCAGATAACCTCACGAGTGCTAATCAGGTGATTTCTGAATGACTGGTTTAAGATTCCATTTCTGGGACAGCCAGCAGTGTAATTAAGTCTTGGTTTGATGATGTGGGACTTAGCCTAAGTGATTACACTCTGGACCTTTTTTCATGTTTTTAACTGTGTGTGTGTATGTTATACATACATATATGTATAATATATATAAATATATGTGTTTATGCATATACATATATATGCATATATGAATATATATTTATATAATTATGCACATATATAACTATTCATATATGTATATAATATGTAATTATATATAATATAAATGTATTTATATTATATATGCAATATATAATATTGTAAAATATACATATCATATATTATAATATAATATGTTTATGCATATATATTTTCAAACTGTGTATAGATAATATATAGTTCATATATATTCACATATATGTAAACAAAACACATTTTTATACATGCACACATGTAGGGAACTGCTATTTATTAAGAGTCTACTAACTTGTCTATGGTAGGACCACAAAATGTGTTACACCATTTTTTCTCTCAGTGATCAGTATTTTAGATGGAGGTGACTTAAAGTACCCATCAAATTCCTAGAATAGTGCCTTTCATGAACAAGGAACTAACTCAATATTTGCAAAGCAATTAACATGAAACTGCACAAGTGCAAAGCAATATGTTATCTGGTGAGCTAAAAATGCACTAGGAAGTTCAAGAGGTTTTAAGAAGTGGAAGAAACCTGAAGACCAACACAACTATTGATGTCTTCACAGGGAAGTTATCCAATGAAATGCCCAAGTTTAAGATGGGACATATACATACTGCAATGCACTCATGTAGGTTGGGGCTGGGAGGTTGTGCACAGAGGAATAAGGAAGAAGTCTGTTTATTTGTTTTTTAAGAGAAAGAGAAAATGAATAAATAATCCAGAGCATAGAAACTTTTGTGTAGTGGTGAAAAGATTATGTTCAAGGGAAAACAATAAATAAACTTGAAAAGAACAGGGAGTTTGTACATGGAGGAAATCAGATTATAAAAATGATTATATCTAAGGTCGTTACTAGAAATAGACTAATTGCTAGTGAGTGTAGCCATTTGCAAATTGATACATAGGACATTCTTGTTTAGAGAATGATAGAAGTCAGGATATATGTCTTCTCAAATAGAGAAATATGTTTTATTTGCTTCAAAATGTCTAACATTTTTTAAAAGTTTCTAAAATAGGTGAAGTTTAATACCTTGTTCTCTAAGACCTATTAAAAATATTGAAATAGTGACTATGTCTTTTCTCAACAAAAAATATGTTTCAGAATCCACATTATCCCTTCTTTTTCCTCTCCTCACTCCTAAGCAATCAAGTTGGGCTCCAGCTACCACTACAGTCTGTCTTGAATCCCCCCATTTTCCTATTATCCCCTCTGTCTTTAGATTATTAAGTACAACCTCTCATTCCCTTTGAGTGCTATTCTCCTCTGGGCTCTCTACTAAAAATGCTTCCTCTGTCATCTCTTCACCCTAGCTGGTCTTTCCTACCTCCAGTTGAGTTTCCACAGGCACAGCAGAATTTTCTCTATAAATACTTATAGAATACATAAGGCCCCATGTTATAAGCCTTTATCACTCCTTCTTGCAAAGAAGATAATGCCAACTCCCTAGCATTGTACTTATATGTGTCATAACTTGACCATTGATCAGACTCTCTTGCACTATTTCCCATTCCTTTATTTCCACTTGCAATGAGATTCAGTCCCCCTGCTTTGCACTTCCCAAATAGTCTTTGAGCTTCCCAGCCTCTGTGCTGTTTTGGTCACACTATTTTCTGCCTAGCATAACCTCCTTTCCTTCTTTTGGCTGGAAAATTCCTATTCACCTTTCAGGACTCCAGTAAAATGTCACATTCTGTTTAGTCACTCACTGAAAAATATTGTAATCTCTTAACTTTTCTTTCCCTATTTACATACCACCTTCTACAGTGAATTATTTACTCAGACATGCCTCCCCGCCTTCTTGTTACAACCCAGCAGCATAATGCCTGGCACATACTTCATTCTTGTGAACTGCTAGATGGGATTGTTTTGAAATTGAGGCAGATATAACAAGGTTTTCTTTTTTAAAACCACTTCTGTCCTTTATCAATTTCCCGCTGCTAATGGGTATCTTTTTTCTATATCTCTGCAACACACAGAGAAAGGTTTATACATAGTTTCTTTATTAGGCCTAATAGAGAATAATTTTACCATACTAACATAGAAACAAACTCAAACAACTTGCTAAATTAGATAAGCAACAGATTTTTAGCATTAACTCTTTAGATTGTATTAACCAAACTGGTTAGTCACTTTTAAATTTATAGTCAGCTCATCATTAAAAAAAAAATCAGTGACAAAAATTGCTCAAGCCTCTTGTTTAGTGTTAGGTTACCTGCACAGATTTTAGTGAAAAGTTTAATTTTCAACCCACAGTGGAAAATCTAGACTATGCAAAGGTGTTTATTTTGCTATACTTTCCAAGGACATCAGAAATCCTTTATTAACAAAATAGATGATATGGTAACAAAAGCATATTTTTTGTGGTAGTAGAAGAAATGGGAAAATAAGAAGTACTATTGTTGTAATTACAGTGTTGCATTGTCTCTGCTTTCTCAAAATGTTATACTAAAATTTCTTCAACAGAATATACCTTTAAAAATAGTTCTCCTTATAATAGGTTCATGTACTTGTGTCCTATATTTCACTATAGGGGATGTTTGTAATATATTTTTGGAATGAGAAATGGGTCAGATATCCAACAGTTCAGTATTTCACATTTATGAACAGAGCCACCAAACTGAAAATTAGCTTTGGGTGTAACCCAGGACCAACTCTGAAATAGAGGCTTTTGGAAAGGACATAATTACGACCCAATTTACAGAAACCATGTTTATTTTCCCTGGCAAAGAGGAGTTATCTATCTAAGTTTTAATTACAGGCATTGAGTATCTCTGGCCAAAAGTGTCTGTTCTGTGGTGTATTAACATGAAAGATCATTTGGAAAGGCTGGGTTTGCAGAAAAATAGTGAGAAAAAAGAAATTAGATGTATAGAGTTAGATATTCTGCACATAATTTGCAAAACCTTTAGCTCATCAAAGGGAGAGGTCAAAATTCGATTTAATGGAATTGGAAATTAAGTTGCAGAGAAGTACAATTTAGCAAAAATGCCACACTGATACTTCAAATAGTTTATCAGAAAGAAGACTTAAAAAAAAAAAAAGAAAAGAAAAGACTGGTTATGTGTCCAGATAAGGTTTGCTTTTCTCTTTATCTTTCCTAGGGGGAAAAAAAAAAAGAAAAAAGAAAAGAAAAAAAATCCCTAAATGTACTTAGGACTTTAACCAAGGCAAAAAAATAAGAGACGATCTTGATGTCCTTAATCCTGACCTCTCCCCCACCTACTTCTCTATACACATATTTATACTTAATGTATTATTATCTTTTCAGATTAAAATTATTTCAGAACCTCATCTGGACATGTTTGAGTGACATCTTTTGCTTAAATGTATTTTTCATGATTTATTTCCCATTTTTTTCTGACTTTCCAGAACTGAGTCATTCCTTGGTTATGAAACACCCAAAGTTGTTCATGGGAGGAGAACACTTTGAAAGAGCTTTTTATTTCACAATTAAAATTAAGTAACATAAATATATGTTCTTAAACAGAATATAACTCTCTCAGATCTTGCTCAAGATAAATCTTCGAAATGCACACTGCCTCACCCTACCATTGCCAGAGTTTCTATGAAGAAAGGCGGAAAAGATATTTCTAGGTATTTCACCACTTACTACTTAGAGTTAAATCTAACTTACAAATCAAAACCACACTCAGGTATCACCTCACGCCAGTCAGAGTGGCCAAAATGAACAAATCAGGAGACTATAGATGCTGGAGAGGATGTGGAGAAACGGGAACCCTCTTGCACTGTTGGTGGGAATGCATATTGGTGCAGCCGCTCTGGAAAGCAGTGTGGAGGTTCCTCAGAAAATTAAAAATAGACCTACCCTATGACCCAGCAATAGCACTGCTAGGAATTTATCCAAGGGATACAGGAGCACTGATGCATAGGGCCACTTGTACCCCCATGTTCATAGCAGCACTCTCAACAATAGCCAAATTATGGAAAGAGCCTCAATGTCCATCAACTGATGAATGGATAAAGAAATTGTGGTTTATATACACAATGGAATATTACGTGGCAATGAGAAAAAATGAAATATGGCCTTTTGTAGCAACGTGGATGGAACTGGAGAGTGTGATGCTAAGTGAAATAAGCCATACAGAGAAAGACAGATACCATATGGTTTCACTCTTATGTGGATCCTGAGAAACTTAACAGGAACCCATGGGGGAGGGGAAGGAAAAAAAAAAAAAGAGGTTAGAATGGGAGAGAGCCAAAGCATAAGAGACTGTTAAAAACTGAGAACAAACTGAGGGTTGATGGGGGGTGGGAGGGAGGAGAGGGTGGGTGATGGGTATTGAGGAGGGCACCTTTTGGGATGAGCACTGGGTGTTGTATGGAAACCAATTTGTCAATAAATTTCAGGAAAAAAAAAATAAATATTCTATCTCAAAAAATGAATAAATAAATAAATAAATCTAACTTACTACAGCAAGGACCTTATCCAACAGTTGTTGACATTGTTTTTTCTTTCGTTTTTGATTCTGCTCAGAGTGTATTGGCTTTAGGTAGACAATCGTAACTATAAATGTACCCTTAACTTAACAATACCATTTGGTGTTAATGCAAAACCTTTCATCAAAATTGTGCAACCTTCATATATAACTTAGGGTAAATGGGCAAAGATTATTGTTTCCTAGGTATAGAGATATCTAGAAACTTAAAGCAAATATTTGAAATCAAAGTTATAATCCAATATATGTATGGATAGATGAATGGATAAATAGTAATCTAGAGCAGTTATGAAATGCTTTGTCCATACACCTCTACCAGAAAAAAAAAAGAAAAAGAAAAAGGGACATGAATTAAGGCAACATAAGCATGCTTCTGAGAAATTTCAAGTGATCTAAGTATTTATACTTTGACTAATCATGACTGCTATTTTGGAAGTGAAGCCTTACAAGCAAACATATATACTGTGTTTACATTTATACAGTAGTTCCTCCTCCCCCTCTTACCTGCTGTTTGGTTTTCCATAGCAGTTTCTGTCCCCCCCCACCCCCCCCGCCCCGTGGTTAACCATGGCCTGGGAGCAGATGCTCTTTGCACACCATTCACCTTACTTCATCTCATCAAGTGGACATTTTATCATTTCATGTCACCACAGACGGAAGGGTGAGGACATTGCAGAAAGATATTTTGAGAGAAAGGGAGAGATTGATCACATTTCCGTAACTTTTATTACAGTACATGGTTATAATTGTTCTATTTTATTATTAGTTATTATTGTTAATTCCTTACTGTGCCCAACTTATAAATTAAACTTTATCATAGGTATGTATATACAGAGGAAAAAAACAGTATATATAGGGTTCAGGACTATCCATGGTTTCAGGTCTCTTCTGGGGGTCTTGGACGTATATCCCATGGACAAGAGGGAATATTGTACCTATTTATCTATATATGTGTGCACACACACTCATACACATCCACACTGTGATTTATAATCTTGGGGAATATGATATTCTAACTGTAATTCAAGATAAAATAACTAAAAATCACATATTCAAAATTGTGTAAACAAGGGTGACTATTTTTCGGACTTGTCAGTGAAAATCTTGACATTCTATTCCTCCAGCTAGATTTTTCTATGGCATATTCATTTGGCATAATTGTGTATAAATTTTGCAATAACAACATACCAGCTATACAGTTTACTAAGTGAACTGAAAGAAACTTTAGATATAATTTGTGGAAGAAATCTAGGATGTGACTGTCATGTTTAAACATTCACAGTAAGTTGTTTAAGAAAAAACTGTTGAAATAAATCAAGCTTTAAAAATATACCCACTTGCCTAACATTTTTGACTTTTTTCAATGAAATTATCTAGATGTTTCTCAGGCTTCACTATATATTTTTTCCTCAGTAAATAACCTTTCATTTCATTAAAATATGTCTCCTGAATAACAAAACATATTTATTTAACCATGAGATCACCCTTCACACAGATAAAATAAAATAAGGAAAGTTTGAAATCAGTGAGCATAGTTCTTCCTCTTGGTTACATACAGGCGGAGAGTATATAACATCAAGAAATATACTGTGACATATTAATTTTGGGCCCTGGATTTTGGTGGCTTGTATTATACCAGAGTCAGGCAGCTCTAGGTTTGCCTCATGTTGTTGCCAGTGGTCTCCCTGGGTCTTAATTTTCCCATCAGCATATGTGATTATTGTTCCTTATCTCATTATGCTCCTATGAGGATTATATAAAATGAGCTGCTCATATAACGCTTTTAGTTCAAAGCCTGACACACAATAAATATCCAGTAAAAGGTATCTATAGACAAAGGGACAGAAAGACAACACTTGATGTGTTCAGAATCACCAATCCTTATTTGTCCTACGGAAGTCTACACGCAAGACATTGCTGTGACACATGGTGATGCTTTTCTCTTATTAGTGACCCAAAACCAGTCTGTGAAAGCACAATGATTGAGTCTGTAGAACTGCCAGTAGGAGATACATATGTATATATGTGTATACACATAAAATACACACACACACACACACTCACACACACATATACACACACACATATGTATACACATAACTTATGTGACTTTTTTTTATCACATTAGCTTTTAACCAAATCATATTAATGACAAAATAAATATGTGCTTGCTATATTACTCATTTGCTTAGTTCTTGCCAGCATATTCTGGCTTTTCTAGCAGCAGGCTGATCACTTATTCCATAAATCCATCTAATCCAAGCTGTCCTGGAGGGACTCAGGCATGTTCCCAGCTGAGGTCAAGATCTTGTTTCCTAGTCACTAAAAGCAGATTTACTCTTAGTGAACAGAGCATAGGAGCAGATTTATTTTACTTATTAAGAATAAAGGTAAACTCCAGAACCACTTGTGAAAATGCTTGTCAATCTGACAAACACAAATACATGTCATGTCCCCAGTAGGCTATTAAACTCTAGGAGAAGAAATGTGGCCCCTGTCACTGAGTTTACAATTCTATCAGAGGGAGAAGAAGAAAAGCAAAAAGACTGCATATAATTATTTCTCAATTGTCTGATGAAGTCTATAACCGGAATCCTTTTACTTTGAATGCTGATAACTGAGAGAACCCTTTTGAGTGACTAGTAATTATATTTCCTTTTGTCATTTATCTCCTTTTCATGATTAAAATTCAAAAAGATCTATTATCATTCCCTTGTAGGTCTGGACACTTGTTGGTGTGATATCTTCACTCTTACCTGCAAAGCCCTCCTTCCATCCACCCCTAACTTTCCCCTAACTCTCTGACAGTCCCATGCAAGGGGACCAAAAGTAAAGTACAATTCCTTGGCTCTAAAAAGAATTTCTTGAGTCCCCACCTAGAAATAATCATTCTCCTCTGCCTTCCACAGCACTACATGACACTGCTCTATTTGTGAGACATGGTACATTCTGCTATTGTTCATCAGTAACTATAATTCTCCAGTTGTCCTTCTTGAGGGCATGGTTCTTATCTTATCCCCAACAACAGGTAGCAGAGTCCTGAAGAAAGCACATATTTAAAAATATTTGTGAACCCATGAGTGTATTTCAATAATTTTGGTACTTCAGTCTGGAATGTTCAATGCTTTAACTCAACTTGTATAATGAAAGCCTCTGTTTTCTGTCCCAAGAAGTGCAGAAGTTGAAAAAAAAAAGTGGGAACAATAGAGGAGCAGTAAGTAGCTATGTGTTAGATCAGGCAAATCCAAGCTGTGGCAACAAACCAACGCCTAAATCTCAATGGCAGTTAATATTTATTTCTCACATGATTTGCCATTCATGCCATTGCAGGAGGCAGTTTTACTAAGGTTCATCATTCCATAAAATACTCATTATTTTTCTGACCTCTGATACCAGTGTCCTCATCCCCCACTGTTCAATAATGCTGCCTATTTGCAGGCTTTGGATACAATAGCAGCCTACTTACGGTATTAATTTATAGAGTAAACAGAGCTGTGATAACCAGTGGATACTAAAATATCACTGGCATCCCAAATTAAAGGCTCCCCTCTATCCAATGGTTCTGCCATCTGAAAAATGTATCCTCAAGGTCAACACACTTGAGATGAGAGAGAGCTGAAATACCACATGGAATACTTTGAAGGGCCACAGTATTTCTACCAAATCCATTGGTGTGAACTCAGTCACATACAACCTAACTTCAAAGAAAGTGGGGAGAGCACGTGGATACTTGGTAAGTAATAATAGCCGCTGGCACTAGACCCTACAATGACAATAGAAGTTCACTTAATTTAGGCATGCCTGGGTGGCTCAGTTGGTTAAGCATCTGACTCTTGATTTCAGTTCAGGTCATGATCCCTGGTTCATGAGTTTAAGCCCCACATTGGGCTCTGTGCTGATAATGCAGAGCCTGCTTGGGATTATCACTCTCTCTCTCTGCCCCTCCTGTGTGCTTGCTCAATATCTCTCAAAAATAAATACATACATATGTAAATAAATATATGTTTTTAAATTAAAAAAAAAGAAGTTAATTCCTATAACAAAGCTGATTTTAAAAATCACTGAAAGGTGATTCCAGTTCCTCCCCAAGACTGTGCTTTATGTCAGCCCAGCAGATGCCGAAGGCATATTTCAAGGGTTGCCATGGAGCATCATTGCGTCTGATCACAGCAGATCGTTGCTGGGTCTTAGAACCTATCCTATCCCATCCGTGTGGATTGCTTCCCTCTCTCTGTACCTCTTGTCTCTCTGGGCTTGGGTTGACTGTTCCCTATCTCATACATTCTTTGCCTTTCCTTCTGTCACTTCATTTAGGTGTAATTTTATGTTTGGACAAATATTTTGAGAATATTTTTGTTTAATGTTAATTATATTTTGGAGTTGTACTTTGTGTTTTCTCATGTAATGATATATATTTTCATGCTTCAACATGATTTCAATTCTAATAACAGAATTTTGATAAGTATGCTATGGAACATCATCTTCGTGATTAACAGAGATATTACTTTATTTCATTGCAATTTAATCATTGCTTGCCTTATCTTAACAATTATATCTGGGATGGCAAAACTGTATGATCTGTATTGCGACAGGAGGAATATCTAGATGAATGGTAATTAAATACATCCTATTAACATACGGCATGAGAGAGATGGATTTAAGTTGGAAAATTGCTTCTTTGTGACCTTAGAGAGTGTCTAGATTGGTAATCAGATAAGTCTACAACAGATCCCATGGAGTGAGATGACTTTTTTGAGCTAAACACGTATAATATTTCCATGAGTTACTCTGTATATCAAATTCTATTAGCAATCTTCAATAAAAGGTATTAATACCAAAATAATAAGGCCAATTAAAAAATAATTACTACTCATTTGGAGTGACAACAGTACAACAATGAAAATGAAATCAGTGAACTTAGGGAGTTTTGTTAATTAACCAAATATATTCTTTTCTAGTCTTTTAAGGAAATTCGGATGCTTATCAACTGTCATACATATTAACTTTCTTATAAAACTACTTTATTCTGTTGTCCTGCAATTTTGTTCCCTCCCACAGTTGCCCCTTCTCTTTCCACTCATTTTTTGTTCTCTTTGTACCTAGAATGAGAGAAAAACATTTGTAGTATTGTGCAGGGGAGGAAAACTTTTCTCTTTTCCCTCCAAGTTATTTGACTGGTCTTATAATTAAATTGATTGATATAAGACAGATTAATAGAAAGGAAAAAAATAATTTTGTACATACTGGAACCTCAAAGAGTCAGGCAGTAGAAGTTTCTAAGGCATCCTAAGCTAAGGAGAAGGTTGTAGGGTTCTGAGGCTTCAAAAGGGAGGAAGACAATGCATAGTAAGACAGGAAAAACAAATGTTTGCTAAACAGATATTTTCATCTCATGCAGATAAATCTTTCTGATATAATAGGTTATCTCTGGCATTAGATCTCTTCCTGGTACAGGCCCTCTATCAAAATTCTTTTAAGCAGCTAAGGGAGAAATTTACAAAGCACTTGTTTGTGGCAAATATTTGAGAAGAAAAGATGAAAAATTCTAATCAATCTAAGAAGACTCGGGGTTTAGGATTTTAAGAATTACCTTTAGTAAATTGGGTAGCTTTGCATATTAAGGACCCACAATTGTAAAAAGAAACCTGGACAGTTTTATGCATGAAAAATGCAAGAGAGATCTGCTGGTCTATATAGCATTTCAGGAGACATAGTGGTTCCCTCCAAGTTTATGTAAACCTGAATTAGAATAATATTTCTCCCCACTGTGAAAATTCTTAGGCCTTCACATAAAACTGTTAAACAACAAACCAGTGTTTTTCTAAGTCAGTACCTAGTACCAGTTTAATGAAATCAATTGAAAACATTCATAAGGCATGCATAATTTGTGATCTGGCCCTTGCAGGGTGGTTATGGATTAAATGGATGGAGAGAATTTTTTTCCTTTGGTTTAGTCTGGATTGTTTTGGTTTTCCCCAGCTGAGAGGATTATTAAGAACATTTTTTGACTAAAATGGGAAGAGTAAGAAAACTCTCTGCTCAAGAAGAGGTACACATACAGAGGGCAGGAGAAATTATATTCAACCAGCTGTCTTGGACAGGTTATTGCATTCAAAGTCACTGAGTTGGGAATCAAATTCAGAATTTTCTGGTTCTGCGACCTATACTCTTTAGTGTATCTAGCTAAATAGAGGGGCCCCTGGATGGCTCAGTCAGTTAAGTGTCCAACTCTTGATCTCAGCTCAGGTCGTGATCTCATGGTTTGTGAGTTTGAGCCCAGTACCTGGCTCTGTGCTGACAGTATGGAGCCTGCTTGGGATTCTCTCTCCATCTCTCTCTCTCTCTCTCTCTCTCTCTCTCTCTGCCCCTCCCCTACTCTCTCTCTCTGCCTCTCAAAATAAATAAATAAAATAAAACTAAAAAAATAAATAAAGCTAGCTAAATAGATTACAAATTTTGAAATAAACCTAAACCTCCCAAAACTTATGAAATATACTTCCTTTTCACCATTTAAAGTAGGGAAACAAGTGAAAAACAAACAAACAAAACTTCTCTAAAATCCGATCATCCAAAACGTTCAGTTTAATGTAACAGATTTATTCAAGAACAGTTGTCATTCTGTTTAGTTAGAGGTGGCCTATTGTTTTTTATCCTCTAACTGTATTTGATGCCAGCAGTCACAAACTATTTAGGCTCTGTGGTTGTCTTTCCCTCACTAATCAACATAAGGGAGAGGAATTTTATTGTCATACTATTAAACAACTTCTTTGACAAGTTTGTGATTTTCCTGTGATTTTTTCTAAGCCTTATAAGTGACTCATTTAATTATGACTAGAATCCTGGGCAGATGGAGTTTTTTATCCATATCTGCGTCTGCTGCATGGGCAGACAAAATCAGCCTCATAAATGCAAAATATATTACACTAACAAGACTCTACCAGAGAGGGAGACAGGAATCTGAAGCAGGCTCCAGGCTCTGACCTGTCAGCACAGAGCCTGAGAAGGGACTTGAATTCATGAATCATGAGATCATGACCCAAGTCAAAGTCAGATGCTTAACTGAGGCATCCAGGTGCCTCTTACAAATATCTTTTTGTTTGTTTATTTGTTTGTTTGTTTGTTTGTTTAAGACAGAGAGAGAGAGAGAGAGAGAGAGAGAGAGAGAGAGAATGAGCAGAGAAGGGGCAGAGAGAGAGGGAAACAGAGGACCCAAAGAAGTAGGCTCTGTGCTGACAGCAGAGAGCCTGATCAGGGCTTAAACTCATAAACCATGAGATCATGACCTGAGCCAAAGTGGGATGCTTAACTGACTGAGCCACACAGGTACCTCAATCACAAACATCTTTTTAATGCAATTCTTTCTAAACTGCTAGAAATTTAGGAAAATCCTCAGAGGTGGGAGAAAAAAGTAGAGCCAACTGAAAACCTAAGGCACACAGTGACAGCTGACTAGGCTGAGAAAGAAAAAAGACGCTGGAAATGAGACAGTGGTAGAAAGGCAAATTGCCCTGAAACAGTTATATACTCAGTAATACGGGAGATTTAGAAAAAATCTGCCTACTGTCAGGGAGATAAGAAGAATGTCTGGACTGAGGTGGGAACAATCAAACAAAAAGGTGTTTGAGGCTCATGCCGTAGATATGCCCTTACAATATTTGTCCTTTTAACTTACACCATTCCCCTACATGCCTCTGAACTCCCCAAGATGATAAGTGAATGTAAAAGTAATCCCAGGAAGATAATACTCATCTGATTCTTGGCCAAAACCAGTACAAAAGCTTGTTGGAGAAGCGGTGTCCACAGGGCTTCTAAATAAATCTGCATACTACTCATGTTTTTATCATTGGTCCTCTGAAGAAATAAATATGTAGCCTCAGGGATATTTTTATGAATTGCTATGTTAATTCCGGTTTGAATCTTTGTCCTTTTTCTTACAATGATGCATAACGTTTTTGACTCCATGCTTCCCTATGCTATGATTGTTCAACAAAATAAAGATAATTTAGGAGTGGACAGAGTATGCAGGGGTTTCCTGAACAACAAAAAAAGTAATTTTCTTCTATCCACTGCTTATTTTTAGGATGTGTCCTTAAATTTCAATGTTTGTCATTATTGTTGGTAAAGCTTATCTATATTGACCTTTACTATCCTTTTTAACATCTTAAAAGCTTCAATCATATCTCTGCTCTTCAGTGTCTTTTCTTCAGCTATTGTAATCTCAGTTTTTCTCGCTCTCAAAAGTAATATAACCTCCTTTCCCATTTATCATTCTGGGCCCGTCAATCCCTTCTGCCTCCTCAATGTCTTTCCTGCGACATTATTCCTTTCCCTACTGAGGGAGATTGTCTCAAATGGTAAGTCACTGAGTGTATTTAATCAGCCACCATTACAGTGTCTGGCTCCCCAAGACATGTTTGTGGCCTATTTCATAAATTTATTGTTCTTAAAAGCAAACCTAATTTCGCAATGAAACTACCCAATCTCCTTTTCATCAAAAACCAGGGTAAAATATGTCTTCGGTGTAAACAATACTGTTCAGCTGTGATCTAATTGGGATTAGTTTACACTGTGTGTTCTCTAAAATCATTTCTCTTGGGCTTCTTATTATAGTGGCTCTTGCTTAGATTCCCCCTTTAGTCCCCTTTTGTCCTCTATTTCTCCTCTATTTTAGCTTTCCTTCACTCTTAGATCAGGCACATTCCTGTAACCTAAAGCAGGCAGTTGCCCATTGCCCCTGGTATACTGTAAGTCATAATCTTTGTGCAGTGTTTGTATGCTTCACATCTGACCCTTGGAACAACCCTGTGAAAGAGACAGCATGGCTACTAACACTCAAAAGATAAAGTTTCCTCAAAGGCTGAGTGCCCTGCTCAAGATTAGATAATAGGTTACACAGGAGCCAAAATCAGAGGCTAGATCTCCTCATTCCTCCTCTTTCCCACTTAAACCAATAATCTGAAAACTAGAGATATTTTTGACATCTCATTCTAGGCTATAGAGGTATTACAAAGTGCTTGATAAGGTTGATATTTCTTTTCTGTGATTACAAGAATAAATAGACTTGCATATATCTGCATAACCCTGCCAAAGTCCCCAGTGTTGAAGTACACAAGCTGAAATGCAATGAATCCAAGGAAGTCCACATGATTCTCCTAAAAACTGCCTTTGGGAGTGTCCAACTACATTTCTCAATGCCTGAAATTTAAATAATTCTATTCCTACTTTCTCTATGATCCTCCTTTATCAATCTTCCTCTTTTCTTCCTAGGTTAAGTGATATATGTTATCAATTTATATATTTATACATTTAAACTGAATACTTAGGCAAAAGTATATGAATTCCATGGAGGTATTGATGTAAAATTAATCTTGAATAGAGTCAGGGTTGGGAGGGAATAATAGGAGGAATATAATGTTCACCAAGTTACTTACCAGACTTTGTACTAGATGTATTACACACACTTTCTCAGTAGATGCATTCTCTTATAACATTTTACAAGTCAGTGATATTTTACTTACTTTATGAAAATCAAAAAGAAACTCTGAAGAGTATATTTAGTTGTTAATAAAATAAAGGGGCAGGATTAACATTTGGGTATATCTGACTCCAAAGTCAATGCTATTTGCACCATATCAAACTCCTTCATGTGATAAGACATCTCTATATAACATCATCTCAGGTCCTACAAGGTTTTGGCGTCTAGATCAGTCAACCAAAGAGCATCAGACTCCTCCCAGATATGGGATGCTGAGAGGTCAAGACATAAGCTTCCTAATCAGGATACTTACAATCTCATTAGGAAAACGAGAATAGAAGATACAAAATGATTAATAAACACTGCATAATAACTCAATAAGGTGCATATGTGAGGATGGGAACATATAGGAACTCTCTGTGCCTTCCACTTAAGTTTGCTGTGAAACTAAATTTTCTCTAAAAAATAAACTTTATTATTATTTAAAAAAAATAATGTTTATTTATTACTGAGAGACAGAGAGAGACAGAGTGTGAGCAAGGGAGGGGAAGAGAGAGAGAAAGACACAGAATCTGAAGCAGGCTCCAGGCTCTGAGCTGTCAGCACAGAGTCCGTCACGAGGCTTGCACCCACAAACCGTGAGATTATGATCTGAGCCTAAGTCAGACACTATTAACTGACTGAGCCACTCAGGTACCCCAATAAACTTTATTAACTTAAAACAAAATAAGAGATAGTTGAGGATTCCTTGGAATTCTTATAGTTCCGGGAATAAGATTCCTACCGGAATCACTAACCCAACCCAGTGCATCTCTGTGAGGCAGAAAGGGCCATCAAGAACAAGCCTGGGATCTAAGCAATTTTTAACAACATTTTAGTTGTTTTTCAGCAAATTCTCTGTCAGTGGGCTCCCCCAGAGTGTTGTATCACTCGTCTGGGTGGTATGTGAACCACAAAATGAATTCCAGCAACGTTGCAGGTTGACATCTGCAAAAGGTGTGAAGAAATATCTTTGAGTTGTCAAGAAGTGTGAAAAATCTAGCCATTGGAATATTGCCAATCACTCCTAAATGGATACATTTTTCTGGAAGCATGCCTCCTTGCTTGCTTCTCACTCTCTCTTGTGGCAGGGCTAATGTACAATACTTGAAGGTGTTTGAAGAGGCAAACTCCATCTGAATCTGTTTATTTCCCTAGTTGAGACTTTGAAGAATAGACCATGAGCAGTCTGGAAAGAAAACTGCCTTTTTTTATCATGACATCTTCCTTCTGACCCACTGTAGATATTTCTTTCTCATACACATATATGTTTATGTATTGGATCTCACTGAGGACAAGCTTAAGGAACAGGCTGTGCTAACATAACCATGCTTGGGGCCATCACAGTTCAGTGCTCTACTAATAACTTCAGTGTAATATATCATACACATAAGTGCCTCTGATGATGTATTAATAAAAATCTATCATTATTTTAAGAAAATCTTAATGCTATATATTTATCTTGAATTGAGGCTGGTTAAGAACCCAGTTTTCTAATGCTGTCTCAACCCTATGGCATATTATATTGAGAAATCAAAATACCAAGCCATGACTTTCAATTTGTTTTCATGAATTTAAATATGCTGATCAATTACTCAACAAATAATCTAGGAGAAGGCTGTAAGGATCTGTTTGATTACAAAGTGTCTGAAATAGGGTCTTTAAGAAACAAAAAATCATTTCTCAGTTGCAAAAATAGATCTGAAAAGTCCATGGCAGAATAACTTGTAGGGAACTTAATTGTACCCCTGTTCCATCCTTCTTTTCCACAATTTAGACCCAAATAGATAAAGTGAAGTTGTATTTTTCCCTAAATATAAGCTTCACACTCAACTCTGATTTTTCTGTTTTAAGATGAGGATTGAAGATGGCCAAAATTTGTCTTCTGGATTCATCTCTGTACTGGCATGAACCTAACCACAATTGAGACCTCATGAATACTGCTTGATTTCATCAAGCTCCACATTCTCTATCAGTAGACTGCAATTTCAGAATTGTCCATAGGAACATGAGTGAGGGAAAACCATCTCTATTGACCAGCCGTGTGATTTCTGGCTAAGTTGTCTTCAAATTGTTCTTAAGGGGGGTCAAGAGGTAGAAAAGGACTGGTAACACCTGTTCATATGGTGAGATATTTGGGTCTGATTGTTATAAGAGCCAAAAAGTCCTTCTCAAACAAAAAGTCTGCACAATTTCCTGCTTGATTTTTTTTTCTTTAGCATGGCTAACCCTCTTTGCTTCCTGACACTTAGTGTGGTGTAGTCCCTAGTTACTTTCAGTACCTTGAGTCTTGCTGGGCCTTGCCTCAAGCTCTGTTCCTTTCACAACAATTTTAACAACTCTGTTACCTACAGAGTCCTGCACAGTTTCATACCTGGACTGTCCACCTCTGTATCCCCCATATACAAACCCAGGTCAGCCTCATCATAGTTGTTTACTTTCATTTTCAATGCTGGGATGATGTCTGACTTTCTGAAGCAATTCCTCCTAGTGTATTAACTGTAGTCTTTGATCATTGAATCAATAGCCCTTTAGTTTATAAATTCCTTAAGAATAAGGACACACTCTTATTTGTTTCTACACTTCCAACCCTTACAGCAGTGCCTAACACAATTGAAACTATGGATAAATATCTCTAGAATGGTTGTCCTAATAAATAAGTGAGCAAAAAATCAGTTCATCTGTAGAAAATTGATACTATGTGAGTGTATCCAGGGACAACTTTTTTGTAGAAGTGAAATAGCAACTACCTCCTTTATTTACATTGTGTGATTTTAATAGTCTTGATAAAAGTTCATCTTCATAAAAGTTATCTTTTAATGGGCCCGCTACAATAATCACTCCTTTATGTAAAGGCATTGGTTTCACTAGCTAAAATGCACAGAATAAATGGTAGGTCAATGCTATAGTTAGGGAAAGAACACTGAACCATGGTTCAGGTGACAGGGCAAACCAACTTTGCATGTATGCACTAACATTAATTATAATAATAGTATCATCATAATAACACTAACATCTAAAAGGGTTTAAAGACAATGAGAGGAAAATTAATAGCTATTGTAATAAAGTCAGTGTCAAGGTAGTTAGCTTCACTTATGCTGCCAGAAAATACCAGACCTGAGAAATGGTCTTCCATGTCTAAAATACTAAAAACCAGGGGCTCCTGGGTGGCTCAGTTGGTTGAGCGTCTGACTTGGGGTCAGGTCATGATCTCACAGTTCATGAGTTCGAGCCCCATGTCAGGCTCTATGCTGATAGCTTGGAGCCTGGAGCCTACTTAAGATTCTGTGTCTCCCTCTCTCTCTGCCCCTAACCCACTTGCATTCTGTCTCTGTCTCTCTCAAAAATAAATACACATTAAAAAAATTTTTTTAAATAAAATAATAAAAACCAAAGGGGATCAAGATGTGTGGTCCTGCACCCAGGTGATGTGGGGAGCTGGCCATAACTTGGGATCTTTCAATAATAGCCCAAGTTCATAAAATAGACCCGAGAGGAACTTGGCTGACAGATAGGAGATGACAGATAAGCTAGCCATCTCTCTATCCTATTATTTGTGGAGAAGAAATTTTCCCATGAGAAACTGAAATGTCCTATCTGGTGCTGTGCATGAAAGTTGGGTTGGACTTACTCTACATTAGTCAAAGTCAAGAATACAATAGATATTGATCCAAGATTCATGACATCCTTAGGGTTCTAACAACAGAAATTTAAAACTATTCTATAGGGATACTTTCACAATCCAGGACACATACTACTTACAGGGCAAATAAACCAAGTCCAACCAAAATGAGTTCTAATAAGAATTGCAGTCCCCTTGAGATAAATAACAATAAGGGAGTTTCAGAAGATGCAAAAGACAGAAATATGATACCCCAAGGACTATAAATAAGGAAGCCTTATTTAACATTCCAAATTTTTGAGATTCAAAAACATGGGATCACATAGATACCACTAGGATTTTTATCAAAGAGAAACTTGATGAGAAACTGAAGAAAATGAACTCACTGTGATAAATATCATGCTACAATGACTTACATAAGTCTTGTCTTATCACACATCTATTTGATTTGAAGAGCATTGAGAAGGTTTGTGTTTCAAGAGGAAAGGCCTTCAATGATCTGAAAGACTTTAGAGCAAGAATACTAATGAATGACCTCAAAGATATTTTAAAATAGTAGCTACATGATCTTGGATCCAGTAAAAACCTGTTGGTGCCCATATTCGTGTTGCCCAGTTGGTTCTGAACAGGTTGATTCTGGCTTCAGTCTGATTCTTCACATACATATTTACTCAGATTACAAAGCTTCTATTGATTGATTTCCATGTGGCTGAGTGATGCCCCCGTCCCCAGCCTCTCTGAAATAATTGCTCTGGGTCTCTGTTCTCTTTGCTTTGCTATCCTCTGCCAGGATTCATATGTGTGGAGTGGGGCAAGGGGATTTATAAACACCTTTTACTTAAAGTCACTTCTTAAAAGAAATCTGTATTCCACAGAAAAGTGGATATCACACGCAAATAATTTTTTTTTTCCTGTTAGCAGTAGCCAAGAGGTAGTTCAGGAACAGCATTTGGTGTAATCTTAACATGCCTAAAGTAATCTAGATAATGTACCATTTTTATCTTGCTATCCTTGACCCTGATCCCAGGCACCTTTTATTTTTAGGATGTCAGAGAGTTGGCTTATCTTAACATTTCTGAAGAAAATTAGATCAACATTAACCCAAAACCTAAAAATAAGTGATTAATTGAAAGACTATTAAAGTAGCATTCTTTTTATAGAATAGAATCCTCTAATATGAATAATAAATTTTTCAGATTAAATAAACTAGTGCTAATTCTTTTAAAAAGTTTGTATCTGGGGCGCCTGGGTGGCGCAGTCGGTTAAGCGTCCGACTTCAGCCAGGTCACGATCTCGCGGTCCGTGAGTTCGAGCCCCGTGTCAGGCTCTGGGCTGATGGCTCAGAGCCTGGAGCTTGTTTCCGATTCTGTGTCTCCCTCTCTCTCTGCCCCTCCACCGTTCATGCTCTGTCTCTCTCTGTCCCAAAAATAAATAAATGTTGAAAAAAAAAAGTTTGTACCATTTGACAGAAATCATTTTTAAAATCATCATTATCATGCCCTAAGAGGAAGCCATTATATTGTCCCCAGTTATCATTTTTTTTTTTTTTTTTTTTTCCAAGCTAGTAAGGTTTAATACAGATCCTGGAGACTAGAGCCAAATGGACTTGTTGCTTAAGATGCCTCTCCCTTATTTTTGTGTCCAGACTTGAGAATGGGTTTTTACTTCTCTGTATAGGCACTATGGAGGTTCAAGGAGAAGGGAACACACACTGCAAAGGGGCCTCCTTTCCCTAAGAAAAGAAGAATTACAAAAGACTCAGGCCACAAACTTCACATTATTCTTTGTTGCATTTAGTCTTTAGGAGATCTATCTATCTATCTATCTATCTGTCTATAGATAGATAGATAGATATCCTATATATTTATATATTTATATTTATATATTTTTTTCCTGCACTGTAACCAGCAATGTTATCCCAGGTATTTTTTTTTTCGTGTATTTTTAGTTTCTTTGGAAACCTTCCAGAGATTATTTTGTTCAGTATTTTTTGTACAATAGGAACTTAGACCGTTTATAACATTTAGAATCAGAAATGTTTGTGTGATATGAATGAATTCTCTAGACAGAATTTTATATAACTGCTTCATTTTGATTTAGTACCTTGACTCATTTTTCCCTCATTATTTTTTTATTATAGAGAGGATAAAAGGCCGGTGAAGGGAAGATCAAAAGCTAATTAAAAGTAATCAAAAACTTTTCTCTCTAACATTTATTCCTGACAGCACTTTTGGCTCATATCATTTGTAGCATTTTTAAAATCAATGTTTGGAAAATTATTACCCTGATCCTTATTCAGGGTTTAATGATTTCCTTATAGATATTGTTAGACAGGAGTTTATGTGTGTTACTGAAGGCAAGGCTAATACAATTAACAACTGCCTTGTACCAAATACTTACTCTGTATCATGAAGTACCAAGAACATTAACTCTCTAGTTTAATTTAACCCTCACTGTAACAATGTAAGTACTAACATCCCCATTCTACAGGAGGTGTTTATAGTTTGGGTTACTGATTTTATGCACTCACCAGGATATTGAGCACCAAATATGTGTCAGGCCCTGTGCTAGATTTTAGGAGTTTCAATAAAAATAAGTTCAAGTCCTTCTCTTAAGGTTCTCAGTATAACAACTATCAAGCTTAGTTACACAGTCATTTACATAACTCTACACTTTGACTCAATCTACATTAATGATCCTTTAATGTAATGGTTTTTAGCTAAGTGGGCATAAACCTCAGCTCAGAAAAAATACATCCCCATAGCCCCACAATGCACATATCTCTAACTAACACAATTGTAGGTATAGTGCCAGGAGACTTGGGGACCTCTAGAATGCCCTCTGGGAACTCTCAGGGTTCAAGGATGGCAGAAAAGAACCTCTAGAAGAATGAGTTGTACCTGTAATTTTTCCCAGGGAAGACGAAAGAGCCTGATTAGTGCCATCTTCAGGGACCTCTCTGAGATGCTTTTACTTTGGTCTCTGCTCACCCCAGGCCAGAGTCTAGTAGGCCCTCATTGTCTCTCATTTATATCATAATTTATCTCCTTTGTGGCCCTCCTGGTCCCATTTTCTCCCTTTTCCAACTCCTTATCTACATTGCTGCTAGAGGGGCATTTGGGTGGCTCAGTCTGTTAAGGGTCCCACTTGGCTCAGGTCATCTCGCTGCTCGTGGTTCTAGCCCCACCGTTGGGCTCTGTGCTGACAGTTCAGAGCCTGGAGCCTGCTTCGGATTCTGTGTCTCCCTCTCTTTCTGCCCCTCCCCTGCTCGTGCTCTCTCTTTCTCAAAAATAAACAATAAAACATTAAAAAAAAATAAATTCCTGCTAGAGTTATTTTCATGCAAATCTGATCTTGCCTCTTCCTTTACCAAAAAGTTTCACAGGCATTTGATGGCTCATAGGGTACATATAATCTCATAGCCATGACTTGCAAAACGTTCATTACCTGGACAGCCCTCACCTTTGCAGCCACATTTTCTACCCTCACTGTTTTACCCATGCCCTCTTTCCAATGTTCAATGTCTATTTTTTCTGCAAATTTTTATAGGTATTACATCCTGTCTTTTAGTATAACCCCTAATATATACACTGAATTCCTAGTGACTCCTATGAGCCTGCAGGGCATGGTTCAAACATCACCTCCCTGACCCTTCTAGACAGCTAGTGTTCCTGTTCTTGATCTACCTGCTTCCATGATAGTACTCACAGCACTGTGCTGTAATCATCCTTGAATTCGTACACTGGAGCTGCTTTTGATTACAAAGTAGGCCTATTGATATTTACACTCTAGTCATGTATTCCAATGGCTGACACCTAAGAAGAACACAATAAATATTTATTTAATGAGTTGATATAAACAAAACTCTCTGTCTGAAAAAAAAAATCCAGATGTTTACTTTATTTCCCAAGTATGTTACTTCATGCTACTTCCAGGAAGTAATACATGATTTCTTAAGTGAATTTTTGGTGATAGAAGTTCCAAAAACCTATAGAGCTGTATTTTGATCAGATGGCTTTTTGACTGGACTCAGTGTAACCATCTACTCCATTTAAAAGTAAGGTGCATTGCACAAAAGAAGCTAGATAAACTTTCATGGTATGATTCTATTTAATTAAATTTTAAAAACTAATCCGTAAGAACAGAGGACAGTGGTATCTGGTAAAAGGTTTGAAAGCCTTCTGGAATATTGAGATGTTCTATAACTTGATCTAGATGGTAGTTACAGAGATGTAAGCATATGTGAAAATGAATTAAGCTAACAAGGAAATGGGATGACTGGTAGTATTACTACTAGTAATGATTTTTATAAGCAGGGCTGACTCTAAGACTTTCAATATAATCTACATCATCAAGGCCACCATTCTGAGTCAGCACTAAAAGAGGGGGCATGGTTGGTTGGTCAGTTTCAAGAAGACTGACTTAACACCCAGGTTTGCAAAACGTCAGGGGTTTTAAAGACCCGCTGAATTTGACCCCTGGGTCTCACCCTATTAATTTTTATAGATGGTGTGACAGTTTGAAACCATCTCTGTGCATCAAATTATTTGATATCCTCCCTTCAAGAGTAGGGCCTAACTTCCCTCCACTTAAGTGTGGGCTGAACTTGCTTCTTTGAGTAGAAAACAGCCAGTGAGAAATGATACAGTGAGATTTGGGAGAACAGGTAGTAAGAACACACTGAGGCTTCTGTCTTTTTCACTCTTTCTGGGATCATTCACTGTGGAAGCAGGCAGCTGCTCTGATGTGAAGGGGCCTGTGGAGAAGGCCATACGGTGAGAAACTGGGGCCTCCACAGCAGCGTGGTAGGAACTGAAGCAGTCTTCCAACACCCATGTGATGTGCGTGGTGGTAGATTCCTCAGCCCAGGTCCAGCCTTCGAGATGTCTGTATCCTTGGCCAGTATCTCAACTGTCACCTCAGTAGAGACCCTGAGTCACAGCTGTACAGCTAAGCCACTCTTGTATTCCTGACTCCAGAAACTCTATATGATAATTAGTATCTGTTGTTCTCAGCTTCTAGGTTGTGAAGTAATTTCTTATGCAGCAATAGATGACTAATATGTAATGGGAAACTAAGGCCCAGAGAAGTTAAGTAGTTTGTGTGGGATCACACATGCACATTGTCATAATCAAGGTTAGAACCAGATTTGTCTCTTCTATTGCCTAACTCCTAGAGCTGTCATGAATCTGAGAAGAGATATTTTTCTAAAGCATTTAGAACAGTTTTGACACATAGTAAGTTGTCAACCGTGTTTGATTTTCACTTATTATTTTTCTTCACAACTGACCTTTCTCAATTGTAATCCAATGTAAAATGCATTGTAGAGTTTGTATATTCACCTTAACTCCATTGTCATTAAGTATTTTCAAGAAACAAGGATAAAGAGATCTTCTGTCTACAGTGTTCAAAAGCCTAATACTATTCAATTTATATGAATACTGATTGAAAACATAAAGCACCTCTGGCAGAGAAGGCTGTTAATGCCCGAAAGCTTCAAGAATACTTTACAATCTCAGAGGAATAAGAACAGGTGCCATAGTCGGAAGGCAGATATGACCTTGAGTGGTGAAAAACAAGGCTTGAAGAAGCTCTCAAAAAATCTGTCATTTCCTTTGTTATGGAAATTGTAAATACTTGAAGGATAGGGTCCTTGAATATTGCTGTTTAGCACCTATAAAAGTAGAATTAAGGATTCGCTAACCCTTGGGGGCATCAGATATATGACACTTCCTTTTAGGCTCTCTAACTTGTCTTTGAAAAACATTCATATTTGGTCATATTTAAGTTGGGGGGCAAAAGTTTGGGAGTGGATATCTGACTAATTTCTGACTATTTCACAGTGAGAGAGCATGTACACATTTGTGTGCATGTTCATTTTTAGAAACCTTGTTTCGATCCACAAATAATTTTTTTTCTTTTTCTATTTTTATTGAGCTGTCATTGACATATAATATTATATTAGTTTCAGGTGTACAACAGTGATTCAGTATTTGTATACATTAAGAAATTATCATGGGGTGCCTGGGTGGCTCAGTCGGTTGAACGTCCGACTTCGGCTCAGGTCATGATCTCACGATTCGTGAGTTCGAGCCCCACGTCTGGCTCTGTGCTGACAGCTCAGAACCTGGAGCTTGCTTCAGATTGTGTGTCTCCCTCTCTCTCTGCCCCTCCCCCACTCATGCTCTCTCTGTCTCTCTCTCTCTCTGTCAAAAATAAATAAACATTAAAAAAAAAAAAGAAATTATCACCACAATAAGTCTGGCTAACATCTGTCATTATATATAGTTAAAAAAATTTTGTTTTCTTGTGATAAGAACTTATAAGATCCACTCTCTTAGCAATTTTCAATATACAACATTACTAACTATAATTACTACAGTATTTTTACTATGCTGTAGATTACATCCCCATGACTTACTGTTTTATAACTGGGCGTTTGTACTGTACCTTTACCCATTTCTCCCCACCCCACCTCTGGTAGCCACCATTCTGTTCTCTTACTATGAGCTTGTTATTGTAATTATTTTTAGACTCCACATATAAGTAAGATCATAAAATATTTGTCTTTCTCTGTCTGACTTATTCCACTTAGCATAATGCCATCAAGGTTTATTTATGTTGTTGCAAATGGCCAGAATCATTCTTTTTATAGATGGGTAATATTCCATTGTGTGTGTGTATGTGTGTGTATATATGTGTGTGTGTGTGTGTCTGTGTGTGTGTGTATGCATGTATATATAAATATATATACATATATATATGTATGTATAATATATTTATCCATTCATCTATTGATGGATACTTAGTTATTTCCATACCTTGGCTATGTAAATAATGCTGTAATAAACATGGGGGTACAGATACCTTTTTGAGTTAGTATTTTATTATTTCATTTTCTTCAGGTAAATATCCAGAAGTGGGATTGCTAGATTGTATGGTAGTTCTACTTTTAACTTTTTGAGGAACTTCAATGCAGTTTTCTATGGCGGGTGTACTAATTTACATTCCCACCAACAGTGCAGGGGGTTCCTTTTCTCCACATTCTCATCAACACTGGTATTTTTTTATCTCTATGATAATAGCCATTCTAACAGGTGTCATTGATATCTCATTGTGGTTTTGATGTGCATTTTCCTGATGATTAGTGATATTGAGTATCTTTTCATGTGTCTGTTGCCCATCTGCATGTCTTCTTTGAAAAAATCAGATCTCTGCCCATTTTTAATTTTTAAAATTTTAATGCCAGTTAATGTTAGTACAGTGTTATAATAGTTTCAGGTGAGCAATATAGTGATTCAACAATTCCACACATCACCTGGTGCACATCATGCCAAGTGCACTCTTTAATCCCCATGGCCTATTTCACCCATCACCCTACCAACCTCCCCTCTGGTAACCTCCAGTTCATTCTCTTTGTTAAGAGTCTGTTTCTTGATTTGTCTCTCCCCTTCTTTTTCCCTTTTAATTGTTTGCTTTGTTTCTTAAATTCTATTTTTGAGTGAAATATGATATTTGTCTTTCTCTGACTAACTTATTTCACTTAGCATTAAATTCTTTAGCTCTATTCATGTTGCAAATGGCAAGATTTCATTCTTTTTTATGGCTCAGTAACATTCCATTACATACATGTATACACAGATACTTGGCCTGCTTCCACATCTTGGATATTAGAAATAATGCTGCAATAAACATTGGGGTGCATGTATCCCTTTTAATTAGTGTTTTTGTATTCTTTGAGTGAATACCCAGTACTGCAATTGCTGGATCATAGAGTAGTTCTATTTTTAACTTTTTGAGGAATCTCCATACTCTTTTCCAGAATGGCAGCACCAATTTGCATTCCCACCGATAGTGCAGAGGGCTCCTTTTCTCCACATCCTCACCAATACCTGTTGTTTCTTGTGTTGTTGATTTTAGCCATTCTGACAGGTGTGAGGTGATATTGAACTATAGTTTTGCATTTTGCATTTCCCTGATGATAAGTGATGAGCATCTTTTCATGTGTATGTTGATCATCTGAATGTCTTCTTTAGTGAAATGTCTGTTCATATCTTCTGCCCATTTTTAATTGGGTTATTTGTTTTTTGGGTGTTGAGTTTTTTGTTTATGTTTTTGTTATAAGTAATCTCTGTGCCAAGCATGGGGCTTAGACTCATGACCCTGAGATCAAGAGTCACATGCTTTATTGACTCAGCCAGCCAGGTGCTCCTATGGCTATTGAGTTTAAGTTCTTTATATATTTTGGATAGTAACCCTTTATCTGATATGTAATTTGCAAGTATCTTCTCCCCTTCTTAGGTTGCCTTTTAGTTTTGTTCATTGTTTGCTTTACTGTGCAGAAGCTTTTTATTTTGATGTAGTCTCAATAGTCTAGTTTTGCTTTTATTTCCCTTGCCTGAGGAGACCTATTTAGAAAAAGTTGGTATGACCAATGTCAGAGAAGTTACTGCCTGTGCTCTCTTCTAGGATTTTCATGATCTCAGGTCTCACATTTATGTATTCAATCCATTTAGAATTTATTTTTGTATATGGTGTAAGAAAGTGGTCCAGTTTCATTCTTTTGCATATTGCTGTCCAGTTTTTCCATTACCATTTGTTGAAGATACTATTTGTTTCCCATTAAGTATTCTTTCCTGCTTTGTCAAAGATTAATTGGCCATATAACTATGAGTTTATTTCTCAGTTTTCTATTCTGTTCTATTGATCTAAATGTCTATTTTCATGCTAGTGCCTTACTGTATTGATCACTACAGCTTTGTAATATAACTTGAAGTCCAACATTGTGATATTTCCAGATTTGCTTTTCTTTTTCAAAACTGCTTTAGTTATGTAGGGTCTTTTGTGGTTCCATACAAATTTTAGGGTTGTTTGTTCTAGTTCTGTGAAAAATGCTGTTTTTCTTCCCATTTTTAAAATCAAATTGATTTGGTTTGTTTTTGGGTTTTTGTTTTTGCTTTTGCTTTTTGGGATTTTTTTTTTTTTTGGCTATTTTCTTATTTATTTATTTATTTATTTATTTATTTATTTATTTTTTGCTATTGAACTGTATGAGTTCTTTATATATTTTGGATATTAACCCCTTATCAAATATATGGCTGAAAGTATATTTTCTCATTCCACAGGTTGCCTTTTTATTTTTTTGATGGTTTCCTTTGCTGCACAGAAGCTTTTTAGTTTGATGTAGTTCTACTTTTTTATTTTTACTTTTGCCTTTGCTTTTGGTGTCAAATTTAAAAAAAAATCATCACTAAGACCAATGTCAAGAAGTTTATCGCCTATGTTTCTTGGAGGGGTTTTATAGTTTTAGGTCTCACATTCAGGTTGAATCCATTTTGAGTTAATACTTGTGAATGGTGTAAGATAATCCACAAAAAAATTAATGCAGAAATATTACTTTCGGTGTCAAATCACTGATCTCCTTCTACCTCCAAACTTCAGTGAGTCCACAGAAAGGCAAAAAAAAAATTACCTGTTGAGATATGATATAACAAACTCCTTTCCATTCCAGATAGTTTCAATTTTCAATTTCATTAAGAAGAGGAAATGTTAAGGAGGGAAATGAGAAGGGAAGGAGATAGGGAAGGAAGAGGAAGATGAGAGAAAATAGGGAAGGAAAGGGAAAGGAAGGTACAAGAAAGGAAGAGAGGGGAAGGGAGGAGAAAGGAGAAGAGGGAGGGAGGGAGGGAGGGAGGAAGGAAGGAAGGAAGAGAGGTAGGAAGGGATTTTCTTAAATATATTACAATACATGGTAGTAATACAGACCTCCACTGTAGAACCTCATTGAGAACACCGTTTAACATAAAATGGGCATTTATTTTAGCAACTTCTGGTATATGTTATCCAAACTGAAATGTACTCTTGGAAACTTCCCCAAACTATCTGTAGCCCATATGTGAGCACAACTTCCTTCTTTTCCTCCTTTTTAAAGTTTATTAAAGTTTTTTTAAAAGTTTTTTGAAGTTTATGTATTTATTTATTTTAAGTGTGGATAGGGAGGGCAGAGAGAGAGAGAGAGGGAGAGAACTACTGACAGAACACAACTTCCTTCTTTTCCTCCTTTTTAAAGTTTATTAAAGTTTTTGTTAAAGTTTTTTAAAGTTTATGTATTTATTTATTTTAAGTGTGGGTGGGGAGAGCAGAGGGAGAGAGAGGGAGAGAACTCTTGAGAGAGTTCTCAAGAACTATGAAATCTTGATCTGAGCCAAAACAAAAAGTCAGACGCTTAGCCTACTGAGCCACCCCACAGCTTCCTTCTCTGTGATGTTAAAGTTGTATTAAGTATCACAATACTTTTGTGCTCCTCTCCTAAACATATTAAGGTAGTCCTGTCATCTAGTAAGCCTCTGACATGCAAAGCTAACTAGAGACAAGTAGGGATTCTTACCACACCCAAAGATCAGCACCTTATACCACAGAAATAATTTATAAGAGGATATTTTAAAATCACATAAGTCCATGCAATTTTCTTTTTGGTAATTCTAATTTTTTAATGGCTTGTCTTAGTATATAGTCTTGGATGAGATGTTCTGTTATCTTAGATCTCATGTAAATACACTCCAGACAGTTTCTTGAATGTTAGTGTTGCAAAAAGTATTTGACAAAAGTCACATCTTTAGGCGTCTTTGAGGCTGAGTGAAATGCCACAGAACAAACTGTTAATATATTTTTCAAAAATTTTAATATTTATTTATTTTTGAGAGACAGACTGTGAGGGGAGGGACACACACACACACACACACACACACACACACACACACACAGAATCCGAAGCAGACTCCAGGCTCCAGCTGTCAGCACAGAGCCTGATGTGGGGCTCAAACTCAGGAACGGTGAGATTATGACCTGAGCCGAAGTGGGACGCTTAACTGACTAAGCCAGCCACATGCCCCAAACTGTTAATATTTTCCTTCATTTGACAAATTATTTGTATCCTGAACTTAGAAGACATTTTAATGATCCAGGAGGACAAAGGCAATAATGAAAAGAAGAACAACAAGGGAGAGTTCAACACTTCAACAGGAACTTTACGTAAGAAAATACTTTAAAAAGAGCTGAATGTCATTAGTTATCACTGCTATGCAAATTAAAATCCCTTATGTCATTACACATCTATAAATGACTGACTTCCTAAGACAATTGAAAATACCAAATGTTGGTGATGACACAGAGAACTAGAAACTCTCATAAGGCATCAATGGGAGGGTTAAATGTGAAAAAATCCATTTTGAAATTGTCTTGCAGCATTTCCTAAAAACATACCCTTGACCAGCACTTTCATCCCTGTTTGTGTAGAACAGAACGGTACAATAATGTCACCAGAGATAAATGGAGAATTTTCAGGGCAACAGTCTTTGTAAGTAGCTAAAAACTGAAAATATTTCAAACGTCCATCAACGTTATAAATAGTCATTAAAAAATAAAATATAATATGCAATGAAAATGAATGAACTGCTACATGCAATAGCATAGGTCTCACAAATGTAACATTTTACGAAAGAAGTACAAAAGGAGACAGTTGCACAAAATCCTACCTTTGTAGAAGTCTCAAAAACATGCAGAACTAATCTCTAGTATTAAAAGTCAGAATTGTGATTAAATCTGAGTTGGTAAGGAGGGTGCAAGAGAGTTAATTCAGCTTTTATCTAGATTATAGTTACATGAGTTTGTTCACTGTGTGATAACTCATCTAGCTATACACATGTGATATGTGCACTTTTCTATACTTCGAACTATAAAATGTAGTGGACAGTGATCGTAATAAGGCAGTAGGGGCTACTGTTTTTCAGTGTCCGATACCTTTCCATTATAATAAATATAATATCGTAGTTAATTCTTACAATAATTTTTCTGGATACATATTATTATTCCTTTTTGAAAGGAATGGAGGTTTTGAGGGTTTGAAAGAGGATGCACCCATCTAGAATCACCCAGAGCTAAAAGTTGACAGGAGCAGGATTCTAATGTAGGTCCCTCTGAATCCAAAGCTTTTAATTTTTCCTGACTGATTTTCAGTAGACAGGAATTTAGCTTCTAATTCACCCTGTAGTGCTTCTAGACTGAAAAGAGATTCATTTATACACTATGTAAAAATATTGCCTCCTTTTCCCTACTGTTCTCTAGAAAAAGAAAATGTTCCTGGGGTATTTTGTGAAGGAAATTCTCTTTCCACCCTGTAGAAGTTTTGAATAGCAGTGTCCTTTTCAGAGCCCTCCTTTCTTCTCACTTGCTGGCTGGAGTCTTTCACACCTGACCTTACTAATCAGTGGAAACTTTTATCCTCAGGGTTAAGTAAGATTGCCTATGCCTACTGGCCCAGCCCCCTTGGATACATGCTTTGGCACACTGTCATCTGAGCTCAGTTTTTCTTCTATTTCTTGTCCTTCCTTTTTGGAGGTTGGCTCTATGCTTTGGAGTTCACTTCATCTTCCTCCTCACAGCCATCCCAGGCCCTGGAAATATCTCTTGGACTTTGTTTCGTAGGGGGGAATGTGGGGTGAATTTAGTAGTGCTCGCATTGTGAAGACTCACAGGCAGGAAGAAGTTAGCTGTTAGAAAAATAAGTAAGATACCTGACTGAAATAAGTCCAGTGAAGAAACTCAGAGATGGAACTGATGAACAGTCTCTAAGAAACAGTTGCCCTTATTTTAATTAGCAGTCACTAGGTTAACATCCCAGTCTAGATTGAGAGCTGGTTTCTGAGTTTTCATGAGGCAGACACAGTAGTGAACTCTGCCTGCTTATTGTGCACATCACCTTGAGAAGGTAACTAGACTTTTTGAATCTCGATTTCCTCATTTACAAAATGGGAATAAAAATGTCTAACTTATAACTCTATGACAGTTTAGGGAAAATAAATAAATGTGTTTTGTGACATAAAAAAAAACTGAAAATGTCGGGGTTTTATTAGTATTATTATTTACTTTTTCAACATTTATTTATTTTTGGGACAGAGAGAGACAGAGCATGAATGGGGGAGGGGCAGAGAGAGAGGGAGACACAGAATCAGAAACAGGCTCCAGGCTCTGAGCCATCAGCCCAGAGCCTGACGCGGGGCTCGAACTCACGGGCCGCGAGATCGTGACCTGGCTGAAGTCGGACGCTTAACCGACTGCGCCACCCAGGCGCCCCATTATTTACTTTTTAAAATCTGATCCTCATTCCTGAAGTTCTAGGATATAATGATACACTTTAAGCAATCTTTATATCCTCACTTTTCTTTTTCCTTTCTTATTCCTTAAAAAAATACTCTGGGGGCACCTGGGTGGCTCAGTCGGTTGACTGTCCGACTTCAGCTCAGGTCGTGATCTCATGGTTCATGAATTTGAGCCCCACATCAGACTCTGTGCTGACAGCTCAGAGCCTGGAGCCTGCTTTGGATTCTGTGTGTGTGTCTCTCTCTGCCCCTCCCCCACTCATGCTGTGTCTTCTCTCTCAAAAATTTAAAAAAAAATTAATTTAAAAATACTGTGGAGTATTTTGTGTGTTTATGAATTAACTCACCATGATCTAGCAAACAAAGTGGATTGCAACAGGATTCATATGCAAAAGTTATTAATGGAATGTACGTCGATGGTATTGGCAATGAACATTTGCTTAAAAAGAGCTTTGCAAAATTGGCAGTATTCTTTGTGCTTCACTTAGAGTAGTAATTAAAATGTGCACTATCTGTTAAAACTCTGAAAATTATCAGATTATTTTATGAGTATTATAGCTGTGACTTGAATTCCAGTTAAGGTTTAAATAAGACATAGAACATTACTAGAATTACTGTTATACCTGCCATTCCTACGATGTTTACAGTGCACTCTGTGGGTGTTCCTATTCCTCAAAACAAGTCCGTGAAGTGCTTTTTAATATTCCTATTTTACATGAAGAAATATGGAAACTTTTCCCAGGGAACTTAGGAAACTAGATAGCTACTAAGAGGCAGAGCTGGGATTTGTATTTGAGTGACTCAAATCTTTTGCTCTTGTCCCCACATACAGTCTATCTACACAGGCTATCCTTTGTTATAAATCTCAACAAGAGTAGCATATGAGATTCACCTTGTATTTACATGGTGTCATAATAATTGGTTGAGAAATAAAGTATTTAGTGAATCAGTAGGTTATTAAATGTTCATGTGACCACACTGTGCTTTTGACAGATTTCATATTTTACTTAATTTAAAGTGGGTTTAAATTTATATTCTAACAGCTAATCAATTTGTTTCAATACATTTCACAAAGGAAGAAATATTCAAAATAGTTACTTGATTTAGATATAGCAATAATGTGTTATATTTTATTTGAAATAGAACTTACATATGCCAAAATTAGTGCAATACTTTTCCCACAAAACACAGAGAAAATATATATGCCTATGTCTCACTGTGGCTCTCTTTGTGTCTGTTGTTTGTTCATCCATCCATCTGTCCTCCTCTCTAGGATCTTTCCCTCACAAGTGATTTTGGGTGTCTTTCACTTCTCAATCAGTTGTTTTGACATAATTTTATTGATTTTTTTTTTAGCTAAATCACTGGAGTTTGTTGTTTTCCTACAATTATTTTTTTTGTTGTTTTTTAATGAAGAGAAGCTGAAATTAAGCATGACAAATTAAATTTTCAAACTTTACCTGTATAATGAAACAGGGACAAAAATTAATAAACATTATTATATTGAATATTATACCTACTTTACCACTTTAGCTTGCCTCTTTACTTCTCCCTATTGTGCTTACTTACTGTAATGTAATGCATTCTCATAATTCAATATTCAAAGTACATTAAAGGGTATAAGATAAAAGTATTTCTCTCTGTGCTATCTGTGAGCCACTGGATTCTCTTCCCTAGAGGCAACCGATATTTGACTTGTAAATTCCTCCTGGATGTCTTAAGCTTATAGAAGCAAACTTTTCCCCCTCATTGTTCCTTATTTATTCATTTATTTTAAATTTTCTACATGAGGAGCTAGGGGTAAAATCCAGATCTCTCTGAATTAAAAGCCCACGCTTGCAAAACTCTACAACATATCACCTTGCTCTTATCAATACATGGTTCAAGTGTAAGTATTTCAGTACAAAAGCAAAATATGTAGGTCCAAAGTGTGTCCCTGACTTGAACTGTATTATTTCCTTAGATCCTGGGTTGTAGGGAGCCACAGACCTTCCAGGGCAGAGAGTAGGCAGGCTGCATCCATCCTGCATTAGACACACTTCCTGTGGCCACACCCCCCATGTCCACAGGATGCCTGGAGTCTACAACAGTGATGCTACAAAACTCAAGGATGTGATTCTGCCCATCTCCCACATGAGCACACACCTAACCTTGAGTGTTATGAGTTAATAGACCATACCATCAAGATTATGCCAAACCCTTTTCTCAATAACTTTTCTCATAAAAGTTAAGAATATGGTTCTCAACTAACTGAAAAGTACCAATATATTTTCTAAACAAAACAAACAACCACAAAAATATCCAATTAGTTTCATTCCCAGTAAATCATAAAATGTCATTACAGTGGTGCTAATTTATTTTTCACTCCAATATCAAAGACACTCAATGCATAAGTTTAAACAAGTTTACTCTTGAGCCTAATCAATCAACAATATTAACTCTGTAACACATGGAAACACGTGCCAGAAGAGGTCGAGTGAATATGTGAGCAAGTTGATTTGTTCAGGTTCTGGGGCTGGTCTTTGTGTGACTTTGTTCAGGCCATAGTTTGGCAAGTTGGATAGTCCTCACTAAGCAGGGTGTCTGATTTGTATAGCTCTTATTTTTCCTAATGTAGGCTCTTCCACAAAATAGCTAAGTAATTGTGGGTGATTTTCCTAAGGACCATCTCTTTGTGGTCATATTTTTATCATTTATAAGGTGCAGAGCTTAAACTAGATATCTGTAGTTTGTTTTGAAGAAACTGGAAAGTTTATTCTTTAGTATTTAGGTACAACGCTTAGGAAAAACTGTAGAGATGGGTGTCCTTTACCTGATAGTAAAATACCCTGAAAGGAGAAAGATTGTGTCTACACACACACACACACACACACACAATCAGAACTGATAATTTTTTTAAAACCAATCAATTCAAATAGTTTTATGTGCATGTAGCACAAAATCAAAGATTTGATTCATATTTTCACTTCAGGTTCAATGACCTTTGTTGTTGTTGTTTTTTAATAAAAAAAAATGCCTACAAATCCACAGACAGTCAAATCCAGAATTTTATTATTCATTTCAAAATTCCTCTTCTCAATATAGCAATATTGTAGACAGCAGCACCAGACATAGATTATAAAGTCCAAGAGAACAAAGGCAAAACCAAATAGACTTTTAAAAGTCTGCAGATACAACTCCATCTGGAAAGCTATCACATACAACTGTCCAAGTGGAAAAAAAATAGAAAAAAGGACTAAGAACTCACAGCTCATGTAAGATAAAAAGAATTTCTTTCTCCATCATAAGATGCTGCAATTGCATTTTGCTATTTTCCCCCCAATGTCAGAACAGTGTGATACAATATTGGCGACGTGTGTGTTAGCAGAGTGGAAAAAAAAAACTAAATCTCACACCCGGGAACCAGATGCTGACAACCCTTTTTGGCAGATGGACTGTGATTCTCTCTCCTGTGAAATCAAACATTCCAATTTAAATGGCTCTTTGATTTTAGGGCAATGATAAAAGGAAAAAGAAGCTACATGAGGAGAAGACAGAAAAGTTAAAACAAAAAAAAGAGCAAAAGGGAAAGAAGATAAAGACAGGTGAGAAAAAATATATCAGAAATAAATGGGAAAGATGGGCAAGTAGAAAAGGAGAAATGTAGGCTGAAGATCATTTGAACAGCAGCAGTGCAGAAGCACCAATGATATTTGACAAAAGTCAAGCTATGACGTGTGAAGTTTATTTACCCTTTGTAATAAACAAATTTTTCATTTTACTATCTGCTTTAAGCCCACTCGGTTGGTATTATACATCAGGAGTTTTTATTTTAGGACCCAAAAGCCAGCTTTATTTTATAGATTTGTTGTGTGGTTCCGTCGGTTATTCACTAAACATGATTTAGGCACCTCAGATGTGCCAAAGACTGGTAGGATTTGTAGCAGGTAGGTTTAGTGATAATGCGCATGTGGGGAAGGGGTGTGAATGTGCATGCGCAGGTATCTAAAGCGCATCATGAAATCAACATATCTGTCTTAATTTTCTGCGTTCACTAGTCATTCTCAGTGCTGCATGTGTCTGCTTGAAGCACGTATTCCGTGGCTTGATGGCTACCAACTCCCAGCTTAAGATAATTGACCAGCTTTCTGGATAAATGGCGAGGGACAGGTTAGCCAGAATCTGGTTCCTTATGGGACCGTATGCTGGGTTATTGTACTTGTCAACTTGGTTATTCTGTGACCTATGTTTCTAGAGATCCCTGTCCTGTATGATTTCCTTTATTTAAAGGATGGGAGTTGATTGAAAGTAAACTGAGGTGAAGTAAAGCAGAAGCCATCATGTTCTCAAGATGACCGATAGAGGTGGTGTCAGTGGATTCCCTTTTCTGCCCACAGCTCTCCATCCCAAATACCATCCTTACTAATGAACATTGATAGATCTGCGGTCCGACACCAGGCACATAGCTGCAAACTCACAGCCAAAAGACCCACATCTGTCATAGACTTCATTAGCCCCTTTCATGATTTTGGTGCAGGTGTTTTGTCTGCAGCTCCAACTTGTTCACCAGCATAAAGGATGGTTAATGGTTTTGGTCCCTTTTTTGGCCTTTATTTCCCCAGTGCCTCCCAAATTGTCTGAAGTCCAGTTCATAATTTCATAAGAATTATGGTAGTTCTGCTTCCCTGAACTCACCCTGATGAATACAGACAGAATGTCTTCACTACTGTGTGACTTGAGACAGGACAAAAAACAGTCAAAGTTCAAGTACTTCTTGAGATACAGGAAGGCTATGACCATGGTTAAAGATACTACATTTTATTTCTATTTATTTATTTATTTATTTATTTATTTATTTATTATTAAAAGGAAAATACTATTTGTCTTAGCAATGCAATGCTATTTCTACCCTCCCCCCCACCCCCAATTCCCCAGGTGTGGCTACATTATTCCCGTGCCTGTCCTTTGCACACTAAGGGAAAGATGTGGATGAGCAATTTGATAAACTGCTTCGGGTGGGGCTCGGTGCCTCAAAGTCATGTTTGCATCATACAGCTCCTTGCTTATCTGCCTTCTAGGGAATGTCAGTTCAGTTAATTGAAGGACATTTATTTTGCACAGGGGACAAACAATTTGAGAACAGAGCTAAAATGATAAGATAATAGAGGATATTGGAAATGCTGTTTAAAAAAAAATGGACTACAGAGAAAGGAAGAGCCAATGCTAAAACAGAAATATAGAGGGAGAACAGAGATGTCTCGTAGAGAACTTTTTAAGTTGCTTGCAGTATTCCATAAGATATAAACTCTCCTATTTTCCTATGGAAGCCAATAAAAAATCTACATTCCTTGCTCTTTTACTTTATCAATGTGACATTTGCAATAAGTACAATGAAGGATAACCGGTTCACTGCTCTAGCAAATGAGTGACCAAGAGAACCACATCCTCTTCATACCAGCCCCACAGTCATCAAGACAGAGAATAGGGACATCATTAGCAATCACATAGTCCAAGCAAAAAACACACTTATTAAAAAAAATCAGTAAAACCTTCCCTTTTGAGACCTGCCCCCCCCAAAAAAAAAGACCATAGGTAACTCCCAGAAGATACCTTATTTCTAATTGTTAATTAGTCTTTTAAAGCTGTGTTGATTTTTTTTTCCTATATAAAAAAAGTAGAATCTCAAAAAAACCCAAAAACACCCTTATTAAAGGAAACAGGGAAAGAGATCAAGAGAATGAACTCAGTCCCACAAATTTGTAACAGCCCACTGAGAAGCATCCTTGAACTCATCACAGCTAGGCATTCCATGGATTGTGCTTCTGGAGAGAGAGCCCATCCCCCTGCTTCTTACTTATTGATGGGGAACTTGGGAGGAGTCAGGGAGCATGTAGTCGACTACCTATGTAACAACAGGACCTAACTGTCCTGTGAAACTTCTTGCTAGAAAGAGGAATATGCAGGGTTTGGAAGTCAGTTTGTATGGTAGTTTCATACTGATACATGCCTGTGCTGTATCAGCTATGAACCTTGTAGCTCTTTCTGCTGATCTAGCTCCAGCTTGTTTCTAAAGGTGGAGGAGGGGTAGTCATGGGGGACATTCAGCACAATGGACTTGCCTCTCTTCTATAAGTCTTTTCTAAGAAATTACTTATTTGGAAAGTTAGGATAGAGAGGTGAAGAATGAACCACTGCTAGCACTAAATTATAAAATCACTAGACATCTTTGTTTATCCAATAGGACTCCCAAAGTAAAATGGTCAAAATGGAGCCTAGGACCTGAGTGGACATATCCTGTTCTACTTTTAGCATGTCAGTTGCCAATTTCCCAAGATTGACATAAAGATTTTAACAGGAGAAAGCTCTCAGAACAATTTCAAAGTGATTACTTAAGTTAAATTCAAAGAGATACTCTGTAATGTTGCCCAACCTTGCAATGAACCACCTAGTAAGTGATGGTTCACCTCTTTGTTAACCAATGGAATTTGGCTTGGGTACTACTTAGACAAATGGCATGAGAGTACACTTAAACTAATCTTCCCTGATATCACATATTAATTTATACAAAGTAGGAGTTGTAACAGTATTCCGTTTTGTGAAGACATGTATCTTGTGTAACTTTTCAAGCAAATGAATGACTAAAAATGCTCTGAAAAGCCTTATTTGAATGGAAAATACCTAGTATTTAATTTGAAATCTATTGCCTGGATAATAATTTTAAAATTTCTCAAAATAAGATTACCAGTGTCTCATTCTCCTCTGTCTTTCTCTCAGTCACCTTCTCTCTCACATGCACACATTCTTATAGTTTATTAATCTTATTTATGCATTTATGCATTCCATACATTTTGAAGCATCTAACATACCCAATGCATCCAATTTTTATTAGATTCCTTATAAATATTAGTTGAAAAATAAACAGCAATTCTTTAAACCCACTTTGCCATAGGTAACTTTTGGCCCCAACCTTCACAAAACAATTACCACAGTTTTCTCTTGGGAGACAACTGATCATGCTAAGAAATAATGTGAGAAGATTCTTTGTCTATAGAAGTGTTTCTTTCTAATGTGAGAGGTCATTCTAAGAAATTGTAAGATCTGGGAAAATATACAGAGAACAATAGTTCATCCTAGGCTTGAGGAGTAGGAACGGACACATTTTATATCTATTCTAATTGTAAGCACAAGTTCCTGACTGTCTGATACTATGGAAACAGGGACGGATGCTAGGAAAGTTGCACTGTGATTATAAATTATATTTTCATATTGAGGACCTCTAGGTTTATACACACCCTGAGAGAGTATGGCTTCACTGCAGGAGTCTCAGAAGTGATGTGAAGCATTAAGTCAGGAATGTCTTAGTTATCCATACTAATTGGTCTGAAAATAACAGTTATGTAAAAATCTCAGGGTCAGAGATCTGCATTATTTACTGGTGGAACAAGCTTTCAATTCTTTAAGTAGAATGAAAAAAATAAATATTTGCTGCATGAATTGCTTACAGAAAAGGTGAGATAAATTCATAAGTAAATCTATTACAAAGCCTGACTGAAAACTAATGGTCTACTTTACACATTAGAACTTAAAATGCAGCACTCAATAATGGGAAAGACATTCTTAATCTCTTCACTGTTATTTAATTTAACATGTTGGGCAACAGGTTCATTAATCATTTCATATTAATATTCAAGTGAGAGAGGAGATGCTGGTCCACGTTCTATTGCAAATAACAATCCCATTTGGCTGGGTGTTGTCTTAGGCATGATGGGGAGGAAACAGGAAGGAAGATTAACTTTCTGATACACCTATTTCTGCTCCATTACTCTGAAAGTCTTTTCTGAACCATTAGGAAAACTTAACCAGAGTAAAGCCAATCTTGACATCTACCCAGTTCTAATAAATAAAACCTCTTTTATTTAAAAATTTATGTTTGCTTATTCAAAACATAATCACACTTATAAATCATGGCAAAGGAAGAGTTATCATTAATATCATCCTAGATTTTCACTCACCTTTGGGGCATATGATAACTAATGAGAAAAGAAAAACAAAACAACTATGTATTGAGCTCTTATTCTGGGCTCTGAAATTGCTTTTTTAATATTATTATCTAATAAGTTGATATACATGTGAGAAATCCCTTATGTTCTAAATTCTTTATGCAGAGACATCATATGTGGAAAGTATAATAGAAGAAAGGTGCTGTGTAACTTAAAGCATTTACATTGTGTGTTGAAAGATTATATACATTGTTATTAGTAAATATGAAGCTTTATGAAATATTAATGACAATGTGTAGAAGTCTTAAAAACTTGATCTTATTTAATTCTCACAAAGACCCCAGGAAGTAAATATGTGTATGCGTATTTAATAGTCAAGGCAACTGAGGTTTAGACATGTTAAGTAACTTGCCCCAGGTCACATAACTGAGTGGTGAAGTCAAGAACCAAAATGTAAAGGCTGTCCTTTAGCCATATGTTCAAGAAATGGAAAAAGTGGTAAATTCATCACCCAGAATTTAGTAGCCTGCAACCTGAGAAAAAGAGAAAATATGCTGCACTAACTTTCCCTTGATCTGTAGTTAAAAATGTAGACTGGACACTCCCCTAAGTGCATGTAAAGCTCATTAACACCTCATTAGTCATATTCACATATGCAGGCTTTATTCTTTACTGTCTTGTTAATATTCACTTTGAGCATCTCTGTAGGTTAGGGGAGGTTGTCACAGGTTCTCTCCTTGACCCAACATGTAACTGTCATTTATTTCCATAAGGAATTTTGTATTCTGTATTAATGAACAAGGTACAGAAGATGAAATGCAGGACTCATTACGTTTCTTTACTTTCTTGGAGATCTTTGTTTACCTCTGGCTTAAATCAAAGTGAATCATTTTCCCAGGTATTGTGCCACCTCTAAAACAAGGAGATTCTCGGGTGGAACCCAGACAAATAGTCTGAAATCTGGGTTAGAGAGTCTCTTTGACTCACCCCTGCATCTCATTTCCAGCACAGAAGAGCATCACCTTTTGAATGATCTTATTCAATATGATTCGAGTGGTGGGAAGTTTTTAATTACCCTTTCTGGAACCCTTTGTTCAAAACTTTTCATTCTAGTTTTCAAAAGATAATGCAATCAGAATTGGACTTACTGGATTTTAAACATCTTCCCGAATCCCTTCCTTTTAGGAACACAAATACCAGTTATGCTTTTTAGCTTCTTTTGCCCTCTGGGCAGGAAGTGTCATCCAATTATGCTGCTACAACTTTCTTTATGCCTCTTTCTTTATAAGTTAGAATCTCATTAGATTTTATGAAAAGTTTCAGTAATATGCAGTGTATTGCAATTGTGAGCTTTGACATCTGTCTTAATATGATGTTGCACAAACTTTGAGAGTATTTATTTATGGCTATATGTCTCATTATGCACCAGACTACAGCTTGCTAAAACCGAAACCATTTTTATGCCTGTACTATGTCATGGAAGGAAGTAAGACTCTCTTGACAGATTGCTTATTCTCACTTCTAAAGAAGTCCAAGAGCATAGAAAGATGTTGCTAAAGGCATTTAAGGAAAATAAGGTCATCCTGTCACCGGCAAGGGCCCTGGGATCACTTCTCTCAGGCTTCACATGTGACCCTCAGATCCCTAGACTCACAAATTCAATCTTGTCAGGAGTATCTGAGACTTGATTATATCTGGACGCTGAGTTGAATTAAAACAGCCCTAATGAAATGGTATTTAAAACATGCATGGCCAGGTATTAATTTTTAATTAGATTTATTACTACCGGAGGAATGTGATAGTCATATCTCCTGGTCAGTATTCTCTCCTGTTAGTCCAGTATTTTAAAGCTAAACTATGGTAAAAGTTGCTTAACATTAAAACAGGGTGAATCCACTATATTTGAATGTTCAAGAGCCTCAAGAAATTAAAGCCTCAGGCATTTATCTAAAGAATTCCTTGCCACCCAAACTATACAGGTTGAACCTTTTATTAGGATCCCTTCTCTCAGGCACTACTTGAACAGTACTAGGAATCATCTCTGGTCCCTTACTATTCCCATGTTCTGTTATCAATCAGTGTATTTTTTTCTGACAGACACTTGACCTAAAAAAATAGAGCTTTTGATGGTTACAGTTAAGTATTGCTAGCTTTGGGACCATTGTATTTTGAGAGTTTTTTGTTAAAAGAACCACTCTATCTTAAGGTGATTCTGACTTTATCCATAGGTGTTGATTTGTAGTTTAATCCTCCAAGGGTAATTTTATTTTCCCCATTGTACCACTTTCACTTTCAGTTCAGTCCATGATAGAGTGCTAGAAATGGTCAGTTTGTCACATGGGAGTCATGAGACCAACTTCAGGAGACAAGGAATAAGCCAAAGACACCTATCTAATATGGGCAGACAAATGACAGGACATTGATCGTGTTAGATTAAGCTGGGATGAGTCCTACGGATCCACGGTAGATCTGGAAGATGAAATGCCTTAGGGGGAGAAAAAAAACCCTACACTTGGATCAGATAGGAATTCCAGGGGTACTTGATCTAAGATTCAAGATGGATATGAATTGTAAAGAATTGTCAAATGAATTTTGAGCAGTATTTATAATCATAAGTTTTAGGGTCATCCAGAGCTGGCTCTGAAAGTGTTTAGCTGTGTGAATTTAGTTAACCTAAATAACCTCTCTGAGTTTATTTCCTCAGCTGCAAAAGTGGGAAAATAATAATGCCTACCTCACAGGGCCAGGAAAGTTAAGGGAGTTTATGGAAAGACTGAATTCAGTGTCTGCACCATAGAAAGCACTCAGTCAGTGAAAACTGCTGTTATATTTATGGAATGTAGGTATTGGTTTTATTTTATTTTGGAAGGATTATCAATTGATGGCTAAAAGCATCATTGGGTTTTATTTAGGAAATAAGTGTATGCAATAAGAAATGAGTTTGGGCTTTTATTGGACTATAAGACACACTATGTATGTATGTGTATATAATTTATATACTTAAATTCTATATAATATATATATATATATATATATATATATACACTCATATATTCTTTAACTGATTGGCAGGACTAGCTATAACAGAAGTATGTGCCACAGGGATGAAGCAGTTGAGAGCACTGACTCTGGAACCCATATGCCTGAGGTATAATTCTGGACTCTCTCTTCGCTAGCCACTTAGGCAAGCTTGGACTTAGGCAAGTTATGTGCCATCCTTGAAACATGAAATAGGGGTAATAATTATAATTTCCAAGAGTTGTGAGAATGAATGAATTAGCCAATATAAAACACCACAAAGAGCACCTAGCCCATTATAAGCACCACTTAAGGAAACTCATTATCACATGGTTGGTTTTAGTTAACCATGACAACATGTAGACATCAGTGTTTCCTATAAATTGGATCTGCCATTAGACCTCCTCCTCTGAAGTCTCATTTCCTTCTGCTAGAGATTTCTCTTTCTATACTTTCCTTGGGACTATTCCAAGTTGCTTTTCATATAAGACCCTACAGTCATGTTTGAGAAGCAGTCAAGTATGAACTCAGGAAGTCGTTCTCAGTAACCCAACTCTTATCCCATCTTTGCCAATGTACAAATTTATTTTTGTGTCTAAAGAAAAGAAGAAAGCGAAAAAGAAAGAAGGAAAGAACAAGCAAACATGCATGAAATCACCAAATTCCAGGGCTGACAACGAACTAGCAATTTCTGCAGGTTCACTAGCAGGTAGTGGTGGTGTAGATGCAGTAATATATCTGTGACATATATTTATTCACGCATTCATTCAACAAATATATACTGATCATCTCCTAGAACTTGTACTGGTTGGCTGGTGAATTATAGCTAAAAGCAATAGCTCTTTCCCCAGAGATGCTCCAAATCTGGTGAGGGTGACTGACTGTGTCAATTTGCTAGAGCTTCCATAACAAAGTACCATAGACTGTGAGGCTTAAACAACAGAAATTAATTTTCTCAGAATTTTAGAGGATAGAAGTCCGAGATCAAAGGTGTTAGTAGTGTTGGGATATTCTGAGGTGTGTCTTTTTGGTTTATAGATGGTCTCTTCTTGCTATTTTTTCATATGGTCTTCCTTCTGTACCTATGTCCAAATTTCCTTTATTTATGAGGGTACCAGTCATATCAAATTAAGAGCCAGGCTGATGATCTCATTTTAACTTATTTATTTATTTAAAGACCCTATTTCTACATACAGTCACATTCTGTGGTACTAGGGTTAGGACTTCAACATATGCATTTTTGGAGGACACAATTCAGTCCATAACACTAATATATGAGCTATTATCACATGGTATATAAGTATAAATATGGAATAAATACACAATAACATGGAAGCCTGACTCTGGTTGTGGCAAAGGGTAATGGGAATTAGGGAAGAAGATGCTGAGGGAAGGTAGAAACTCAAGGACCTTCAGCCTATTCTACACATTCAGGAGTATTTGCAGGGTTCCTGGTGGTCCCCAGATCACCTCCCAAGCTATTGTCTCTTCCTCTTACAGCACTTTGTTCTACAGATCTCAGAAGCTGAGTGACCTGACTTTGTTACACTTTCACCTGTTGCTTTTAGAAAGTGAGCCCTGGGTTTTTGTCTAACTGCAAAAGGGCAATGTGGTCTTATACAACTTCTCATAACTCACCTGAAGAAAGAACACATCTCTTTGAAGGTTTTTAACCATAGGGAAAGAGGCAGTAGAAAGTCACAGCTGTATAAGAGCAGTCAGAATGAAATTCAATCCTGATGTGTATAGGAATCTAAATGAATCTCCTCTCAAACATGTAACTTCCTGGCTCTTCCTCTAATCTTGGACATGGTTCTCAATAAAGAAGACTGTTACCCTGAACATAAGATTTTTGTTCTTTCCAGTAGAAATGTAGCTTAATAGTTAACTTGGTTTCAGTATCCATTTCTGTCTTATTAATTTTTGACTTTGAGCAAACTTCTCAAGGTCTGTTTACTTTTTAGTAAAATGGTAATAATAATGCCTCCTTCTCATTAGTTCTTTGGTGAGAAGCAAATGGCATAATGCATGAAAAACACTGAATACATACTTGATCCAGAGTAAACATTCAATGAGTATATTTTCCATTTTACTGAAGAACACACAAAGGTGATTATATATAGGGATGAGAATGGAGAGTGTGTAGTTTGAGACTTTTATTCCCTATAGAATAAAATATTTCACAAGGGAATATAGATGGTCTCCTGTTTGGGCAATAGAAGATATGAATAGCAGGAAAATGGGAGGGAAACTCTTGACTGGAAGAAATATACAAAAGGCTGAGGAGACATTTAAAGGTGAAGATATCTCCCTGGGGTGATTGTTCCAGAATCTCAATAAAATATGAGGTTTTAATTGTCACAACAGAGGATGAGTTTTCATTTTTTGTAAAAATAGACTAGTGGCTAGGTAAAGATAGGATTTGTGGGTAATGAAACATCTATATTAACTTATGTAACTAAAACAAATTTCATTTTATCAATAGATAAAAATGCCTGTTTCAAATACCTGTCCTCTTATATATGACATTCGTCAGGATCTTTCCATCAAGATAGAGCTGTGCTGAAAATAAAACAGCACACCTTAGGTAGGTTTGTTGTACAGCTTATTGATGAAATGATTGTGAACCCTCAAAGGGCACAGGCAGCATTCGTATAACAAATGTCAGCTACATCCACTCCCTTTGTCTCTTTCTTTTCTTCTTTTTTAAGTTTTTTTTTTTTTTTTTGAGAGAGAGAGAGAGAGAGAGAGAATGCATGTGAGCAGGGGAGAAGCAGAGAGAAAGGATCTTGAGCAGACTTCATGTGGAGGCCACACGGGGCTCATTCTTGACCTTAGCTCAAGTCAAGTATTGGATACTTAACTGACTGAGCCACCCAGTCAGTTGCATAAAAACATTTTTGTTTAATATTTTAAAAGTTTAAGCAGCATCCACTACTTTTATTTGTTTTTAATTTATTGCCTATGAGAGATGATAAATTTATGGCCGTCCTGGTTACGGTTATTGGTGTTCCCTATCAGAAGGCTGACATATACTCTCTAGTTCTTTATATTTGGACCATGTCAAATAATCACCTTGCCTCACCTGGATTTTCCCTTTTTTGGAGAGATTGCTGCCATGAACCACTTTGGGAAAAAATCCATAATCCTCTATAATAGAAAAATCATATTGGGAAAACAAGACTTATGCCCATAAAATAATTACAAAGAAATTCAAGGTGTAAAAATTTTAAAGTGCCCTAAATCCTTTTCCAGCCAAAATGTGCTATATACATCAGGAAAGGGAGAAATTAAAATGTATGGAAGGGTCCTCAGGAAGATCTAATAAAGGAAGTAGAGTTTACTTTGAACCTACAAAGGTAATAAAAGGTAACCCATCATATTAAACTAATAAGAGCTAACATTTACTGAGTTCTTATTCCTGGAACTGTACTCAGTTCTTCCTTTTGAATTTTGGAAATCCCTACACCTCTGTGATATATATAGTCTGTTCTTACCTACATCTTACAGGTGAGGAAATTGAAGCTTAATATTGTTAACTTGCCCACTGCCACACTGCTTATACATGGAGGAGGCAGCTTTTGACCTTGGGCACTTTGACTGCAGAACACCTATTACTAACCTTCTCCTTGTACTACTAGAGAGGAGGCAGGTGGTTTCTTTACTATTCCAGTATGCTGGATCAAACAGTCCCCAAAGTCACATCTTTATAAAACAACAGCAACAAAACAAAAACAGTGAGACACAGTTGGTCTGCAGTGTGGGTGCTAGGTCTCATTCATTGCTGAGAATGTCGTTAGGGAGTGTGGCTCTATGATATAATTTGGAATTTTGTAGTTTGCCTTTAATTCATATTAACCTCAATGACCCAGTGACAGAAGTAACTATCAGAGGTTTGGGAATCACATGTGTGCTGGGAATATAATGCTTTTCTTCAATATTCATTCATTCATCAGGCATTTATTGAATCCCTATAATGGTCAGGGCATCATAAAGAAGAAGAGATACAACAAGACAAATAAGACATGGTTTTTATTCACAAAGACCTCACAACCTATTGGGAGAGCAGACACATAAATGAATAAATTACAGCATAGCATAGTCAGTGCCATCATGCAAGATGCTAAGGTTTTTGGGTATTTTTTGTTTTTGTTTTTGTTTTTTTGTACTGCAGCTTATTGCAGAACTAAAACTAATATCTTTATTTTGGCTCTGACTTGGAATAAATCTTACTTTGCCTCCTGGGACACTGAAAGCTCTGTTGAGAAACTAATAAGTTCAGCCCAAATTCTCAGCAGTGAGCTTGATGAGAAATAACAAATTTTGAGAAGAAGAAAAGGAGTAGGGCAGTTCAGCTTACAAGAACTTGATCCAAATATTCAGAGACAAATTCAGGCTCTGGTTATCTAAATAAGCAGGTGGAGACAGTTAAGAAATTAGCATAAGTTAAATAATGAAACATTCATTTTTACACAATTGAATTACTGAAATCCTTGGCATAAACACATTTCTCTGTCATATGCTGTTTTATTGTTGCTAGTAGAAGGGAAGCATGTATAATTTAAAGAGATACTTTAATTAGAATATCAATTACTTTCAAATATGTATATATAAATAATAAAAAAATAGACAAGGGCATCTTTAAAGCTATAAATTTAAGCATCATTGTGTGTCTAGTGGAATGTGACACTTTGGAATGAATTTTTAGAAGTTCCAATATATTTATATACTTTGAATTTTTATAGCGTGGAGTGTCTTGGTCATTTATTTAGGGTTTTGTTACTATATTCAGTATTCTTGCAAACTAAAGATAAAGTAAATGACTGCTCAAATATTTGACAAGGAGTTTATAAAGAAAAATATGAATGATATAAAATACAGAATGTAATATAATGAAAAGGCACAGCAAATACTTTCTCTTTTATACACTCATATTTCTCAATTTCTGTAACTATCCTCTAAGATATTATGCAATATTGGGAGACAGATGAATTGACAAGACACAGTGAAGGGGATATTCATTATTGACATCACCAGAAGTGCAGGGAAATCCACAGATCAGAGTAGACAAGGAATAAAGTCCTTTGCTCTGTTCGACAGGCTTCCATTCATAATAGGCTCCATAACTTGTAGCTGAGACTCATTCAGCCTGCAGCTTTCCAATTATGGGAGGCAGAGTAGTCAGAACATGCTCTCTGTGAACTCCAAGGTCTTTGGATTTGAATGATGGCTCTGCCCTTTAATCGCTTTGGGATTTTGGACAACGAGTTTTATCCTTCTTTTATAAAATGAGAAAAATTATATATTGTTTCATATCTCTGTTGTAAGGATTGATTAGATGATATATGTCATCACATAATTTCCCCACTGTTTTCTTTTCCTGTTCCACAAGCCCTGAACTAGCTATCCTTGGTCCCTCCCCCTTGTCAGTGTTTTCATGAGAAAGTCCAGTTAACATTGCCTCTAGAGCAAATCTTGTGTCTGTCCACTTTTCACCATCTTCCCTGACATCTTCTAGACCAAGAATTGTCAACTTTGACATTATTGATGTTTGGAGCCTAAGTCAGCTGCATAATTTGCAGGGACCAGTGCAAAATGAAGTCCTTTGTTCAAAATGCAGGAAAACTGTGACATTAAAGTTACTAAAATATAAACGTTTTTCCTGTTTCCTGCAGTCTCTTTCTTTTCTTGCCATGGTATTATTTTTCTATTTAATATTGCTCTAGCAAAGAAAAATTAAAAGTTTAAATTATTAACATAAATTTTGGTATTCATTTTTATATTGTGCAATGCCAGTTTTAAATGTAAATTTAAGAGCCTAATTTAACTCCTATGCAGTATCATGGAAATTATGTAAGTAGTCTTCCATAACTTGTGCATTACCAGAACAATGGAAAAGCTGTGCAAAACTAACTCATCTAATTTTACTTCACCTCTTGATATGTACATTCTAAATTCATTCTGAATAATAAGGGAAAGAAAAAGGAAACAAGGGTCGTCTTGTTTTTTTTTCACTGTCATTCAATATCATTCTTTATAAATAAGTTGTTGGTTAATACAATACACTAACACAAGTAAGAAAGAATACATAGGTTTCTTGGTCATACATGCTGCCTAGGAACTCATTGTTTCTTTGTGCAGTAGTGTGGGCACGTGAGGCTCTTGGGCCCTACTTATTCGTTCATAAATGTAAAATGGTTATCTTTTACTCACTTTGAGTCTTACTGAAATTCAACAGATCACCAGAACTCTATTGCTCATCAGGTATGCCAAAACCTATGTGTCAGTGGGCAGGAAGTAATGGAGGACATACCTAATGCATATATTTCCTCTACCTAGAAGCATGCTTCATTGTTCAAAAGGACTTAATTCATAAATCAAACTTTCAAAGAGAAAATTATTAAAAATTTCATGACAGTGAACAATAAAAATGGTATGGCTACGTTCTGAGTGTGAGTGGGGACCTATGAGATTTCACAGGACATAACCCATGAAGTTGTCCCCGTCGACACTGGGTAATTCCTCTCTTGAGGGCTGTTATGTGCTCTGCAGGATGTTTACCAACACCTTTGACCTCTGCCCAGTAGATGCTAGTAGCAACACCCGCCCCCCCCCTACCCTTTACAGTCATGACCACCAAAAATGTCTGCAGACATTGCAAATGTGCCCTGGGAAAAATATCCCTCCCTCCCATCAAGAACTATTGCTCTAAACCAAGTCACTCTTGTCTCTTGCTTAGTCTACAGCCTGACCACCTAACCAGCTTCCCTGGCTACCAAGATTTACATCTCACATTTCATCCACTACATACCAGAGTGATTTTTAAAAAGATTGCCACTCCCCTGCTGAAAACACTACATTGCCTGCTCCTCTTAACGACCCCTCACATACAAAGGCTTACATCCATCCCCACATCTGTAACAAAATTCAAACTTCTTACCCTGGCTCCAAACACCTCTGAAAATCTTTTTCCTGCCTACCTCCTTCTTCATGTCTCTCTGCTCTCATCTTGCCCACCGCCCACAACCCCACCTGATTTTTTTTTATGTTTCTCATGACTCCTTATGTTTCTGAATTGAAAAGTTACTTCCTCAAAGTGACTTTCTTGACTGTTTTAACTTTGAGCAGAACAAAGAGCAATTTTATTTAAGTAAGAAAAAAACGAGTGTATTCAGGAATAGCAGGGGTATTGCAATTTTGGACAAGCAAGCTTTCATGAACAATAGGCAAGTCTAAGGAGACAAAGGGTAAGCTTTTATTAGGTTTTAGGGGGAAATTGGGGAGGGTTTTTCTGAACCAAAGTTTATTGGAGAAGAACAAGAATTTGAGGTTATTACAGTTTCTCACTGTCTGCAGACAGTGGTTAGTATGTTGTTGCTGTGCAGGGAGGGATCTTCTTAACTTTCTTAAAGGTGAGAGAGAAATTCCTGTGTGAAAAGTGATCTCCCTTGTCGCAATAATTGTCTTTCTTCTTCCTGCCAGTTATGTAGGCTGCTGTGAATGAAACGTACATGCGAGCTACCCATTTAGGGCTTCCCAACTCCATTCTAGACGAAGTTTCCTTCGTTTATTTTTGCAACTATCAACATAATGTAGCCATCCAGACATTTTCTATTACATCACTGCATTTGTGTTTTCTGCCCAAATCTTATCTCTATTATTTTTTCTTGCTTCATCATTTATGTGTCAGATGTCCCTCTTCATTCCCTACTACAATAAAGTTCTTTAACAACAAAGACCTATTTCTTGTTCTCCATACCCCCAGTGCATTGACCAGTGGGTGTCATGGACAGAGCAAGTAGAGGAGCAATAGGTGTTGGATGTCTGAAGAGTAAGAGAACAAAGCCGTTATATACTTGTTAAGGAAGCTGAAAGGGTCCTAATACCTCTTTTCTGCTTCCTCTGATTACTTATTTGTTTAACTCTTGCTACTTAGAAATTTAAACCCAGCGCATCCTGAAATTCCTTTCTATTCAACAGTTTGTGATAGCGACTCTCTGTGTTTTACTGATGACTTTGAAGGCTATTGTTTCACCTTTAGGCGGGGCAAACCTCAGGGCCAGAGAGGTAGCTACTCTACTGTGTTCCTAACACTGAATTCCATGTTGCATTTGCTACTAGAAACTCACTTGTTTGTGTCATTAGAGACATTTTTGTTGTTGCTATAGCACACAAAGGATACTATATTTGAGAGTCAGGAAATGTAGGGTCAAGTTATTGGTTTTGCCATTTACTAGCCATTATAGTTTGGACTAGCTTTTTCTTTGGCTTTCACTTTCTTTAACTTTGAATATGGGCTGAGTCTTTAAAATTCTCCAAGTTCTAAAATTCCGTAACATTTATAAAACATAATCATTGTTTCAGAATAAGAAAGTTCATAAAATTATCAGGAAGATGATATGGCAGTAAGTAAAAGGAAATATTCTCTGGTTACATATATTAATTTACATATAAATATTAATGTATATTTGTATTAATAAAATGCAAAATATATTTAATGACATTTAATAAAATATAAAAAATATTTGATGAAATAGTATATATAATATGTATATATTATATATTATATATATATAATATATATATATATAACAAAATCCAGTAGAGCTGTTATATAATCTTCTTAAAATTTGAACCTTTGGGAGACTTTCAAAAAATGTACCCCAAATTAAAATATTAATTAAAATACATCACACATGTCAGAGTAAAGCAAATTAATTGATTTAAAAAATCATCTCTTTTTTAATATCTACAGAGTTAGGAAAGGCTATTTGGAAAAGACTGGTCTTGCTAAAGTAAATTATGAAATCTAGACAAATAAAACCCTATCTCCAGTATGGCTCTTCAATTTCTGAGTGTGTGGAGGAAAAGGATGGGGGGAGTATATATACAAATGGATTCCTTCAACTCTTAATGAAGACATGATGGAGTGCTTGCCCTTGGCAAAATTGTGGTTGACCATTCATCTTGGTGGTATTCCGTCAATTCTCCATCACCCCAATCTACCTTCCATTTGCCCACCATCAATTTCTGCTTGAGGGAAAATATTCATCATTGTCAGAAGCCAAGCAGCCTCCTCAAGGTGCTACAGGGCCATAGCTATCATATAAGTAGGGGCAAAAGAGAAGGACAGAAAGAGGTGGGTGGCATTATTTGGCAGGTAACTCTTCCAATAATCTCATTCTATTCTCCCCTTACCTGTGTACCTGGTTACCAGCATCCTGCTGGAACTATGGATATGAAAACCCTTTAGTGGATCTTTGTTCATTCCTAAAAGACCCTACTCTTATCTGTTACTATCTCTCTTCCCTCTGCCTCCTTGAGCATTGATGTAACTGACCACTGCTTGTGGGTTATTGATGGGTCTAGCAGTGACCCTGGAAAGTTGTTGCACATTCTATTGGCCAGGGTTCTTTGATATTTGTCATATAAGATTCATGACTTTAGGGTTGGACAGTATTTTAGAGTTCATTTTTCCAAATTCTGCAGAAATTCTCTCTATTATATCTCCAAAAGATAATCTATCTTATAGTTTCTGCTTGAGCCACATTCAGTGACAGAGAATGCACCAGTTTTTTTAAGGCACTTCCTTCTACTGTTAGACATATGTAATTGGAAGAAAGTAGCTTTTATCTTGACTCAAGCTAGACTTTCCTCTGACTTCCACTTACTGATCTCAGTTCTATCCCATTTGAATGCCACATACAATACGATTACTTCCTCCCCCCACCCCCAGATGTCAGATTACTTCTCATGTTCTCTAAATCAGGAATTCGAAAATCATGTCATGCAGCCTGAATGAAATTCACAATTATACTTTGGCTTATACAATGATATCCTTACTCTGTATTTTAAAGTATGATTGACTTTTTATTTAGCTCATGTTATAGTGCCTTCTATACATCCATTTTATTGTTTATTTATTTTGAGAAAGAGTGTGCACATGTGCACTCAATTGGACAAGGGACAGAGAGAGAGGGAGAGAGATAATTCCAAGCAAGCTTTGCACTGTCAGCACAGAGTGGAGCTAGATCTTAGGAACCATGAAATCATGACCTGAGCTGAAATCCAGGTGGATGCTTGACTGAGCCACCCAGATGCCCCTAGTCATTTTTTAAAATGTTCTAAAAATACTAATTTGCTACCCATGGTAGCCCTATGAAATAGACTCCCATTATTCTATTATGATCCCCTTTTCAAAAATGAGAAAACTGAGGGACAGACAGGAAGTCAGTAGTGGAGCTGTGATTCAAATCCAGGCAAAATGCCTTGAGAACCCATACTCTTCTTAGTAATGATGCTATGCTATGCCCTTTAAAATATTAACATTTTATAGGATAATCTAGATTTCTGCTTTATCTTGAAACATGAGATATTTTAGTTTTACTGAGCTCACAATCCCATGAGACAAGAAACTACAAGAAGTGAGGACCATTTAGATGTTAGAAATGGGCTGTTCAGTTTGCCTCAATTTTAAACCTTTCTTCTGTACTCAATAGCCTACCCACTTGTGGATACTTCCTGCCTATGTCCTCTAAGCATTTATGACACTGACTTGAATTTTATCCTTACTGTGTTAAATATATTTTCTTCAACCATTTTTTCATAGGTTCAGAGTTCAAAGTTCTTAGATGAAGACAGAAAGTAGCAAACTTAGACAAATATATGTTTTGGGAAGCCCACTTATGCTTTCTTTTTGTGTGATTACATGAAGGGTATGAGGGGGAAGAAAAAAATTGACCTGATAATAAAACAATTTAAAATGTTCATGATATGTGAATTTGAGGCCGTATAGAATTGAAAATATTTGAGTACATTTTAATAATGTTAGTGATCTGAGATTCCATGGGGAACATGGCACTGTGAATATGGTAAAGACTACTGGCTAGTCTTCCATCCCAGACAAGGGCTATTCCATAATTTGACTATGTTGAATGGATATCTTTGCCACTGAGAATGAAGGCAGAAAGAGGGAAAGTATCATTAAAAATGGTCGCTAAAGAAATGACTAAGTCAAATATAAAATCAACCAATCAAAAATATGTAGGATGGACTTAATATTTACCAGATAACAGTGAACTAACTATAGGAGAGGGAGGATCAGAAATTTCCTTATTTAAATATGAACAATATTCTCAATAATATATTTTAAAACATAGAACTTCAGCCTTAAGAACCATAATGCTTTTGTTTGAATTATTCTAGAAAAAAATCTGGATATTTATATACTGTGGATTTATATGTAAGAATTGCTTTCATTTATCCTTCTTTCTCTGATTCATACAATAAGCTTTTGGGTAGGTAGAGTAAATATCATCAATACCTTCATTTTGCAATATGGGTTTGGCTTTATCCTCTTAAAAACTCTTGTCCTTATGACCACATTATTAAGATGTATACAAAACATTTCAAGTATCTGATCTAACTCATGATATTTTTCCAGATCCAACTTCTCTTTTGCTTGCTCTGAACCTCACAATTCACTGACACCCCTCATTTCTCAAAACCATTTGGTCTCAAGTCTTTGATTCATTCCTTTAGCCCACACAATTGGAAATTCTGGTTTGGGCTGTTTACACTGGATCTCCCTGTGTTCACATGGGACATTAAACCCAGGTTTCGGGGACCTTTCCTAACATCCTTGGGGCTCAAGGCTCAAGGCTCAAGGCCCAAAGCCCAAGGCCTCAGTCCAGTTTAACAAGGTAAGAGATCAGGCAGTACAAAAGAAAAACAAACAAGTTAGATGATTGGGCCATGATCAGTACTGCAGGTGCACATTTGTAATTATAATTATAGCACTTACATTTGGCTACAAGTATCAGAAAAACTGGAAATCACAGTGGTTTAAACATATGAGAAATGTTCAGAGATTATTTGTTTAAGAATATTAATTGCAGGGACACCTGGGTGGCTCAGTCAGTTAAGTGTTGGAGTCTTGGTTTTGGCTCAGGTCATGATCTCACGGTTTCACGAGCTCTATGCTGACAGTGTGGAGCCTGCTTGGGATTCTCTGTCTCCCTCTCTCTGCCTCTCACCCACTCACACTGTCTCTGTCTCTCTCAAAATAAATAAATAAAGTTAAAAAAAAAAAGAAATAGTAAGCACAGGCCAGGGAGGTAGGCTCCTTCTACCATTATTCTCAATGTTACCTCAGGATCCAAGATAGCAGTTAGGTATCAGTCATTTCATTAGTACTCTGAGTTTATAGAACAGAGCAAAGGATCAAGAAGGCCACAACTCTCCACTTAAGAACTTTCTGAATCTTTGTAATCATACTGAGTTTGAATCTTGATTCCTTAAACTATGTGTTCTTGGTGAGTCATTTAACCTCCATGAGCCTCGTCTTCCTTATCTGTAAAATCAAGATATGGTTTTACCAAATGAATGGAAGTTTTATGACATTTACATAAAATTGATCAATTTTAAGTATGTAGAATTTTGGACACCTGGGTGGCTCAGTTGGTTAAGCGGCTGACTCTTGATTTTGGCTCAGGTCATGATCTCACCATTGGTGAGTTTGAGTCTCGCGTTGGGTTCTGTGTTCACAGTGCAGAGCCTGCTTTGGATCTCTGTCTCCCTCTCTCTGCTCCTTCCCTGCTCTCTCTCTCTCAAAAATAAATAACCATTTAAAAAATTTAAAGTACGTAGAATTACTGTGCCTAGATTAGAAAATTATCATCATTAACAAAATCAGTATTATCACTATTATGATCATTAGTCAATTAGTTGTAAAATTTTCTTACAACCCAGACTTCTGGTATTACAGTCTCTATTTTTTGTATCTTACTTAATTTGTATTTAAGAGCAACTGTACTTTAAGTACTTGCTAACAAGTTTAACAAAATCAAGTTCATTCTCTTAAAGCCTTTTTAGTGACCAGGGTGCTTCCTTCTTTCCTCCTTTGGATGTATTCACAGGTATTTTTGTCCACACTGTCTCTCTACCTCTATCTGCTCGTGTGTATTTCTAACCCAAGGTTATCATTTAAAGAGAAAAACATTATAACTCCAATTGTCTATGTGGCCATTTTTAATAATGAAACAGCAAAAGTTCTGGAAAGAGAAGGCCACTGGTTATCTGAATATCCCACCCCACCTATTCATGTTCAGATAAGGAAATAAAATGAAAATGACATTACTAAGAAGTTTTAAGGACATGAAAAGGGGAAAAAATGTCTTTAATAAATTAATCAATACAGATTTCAGAATAAGAAACTTCAAAATGATTCTAAAATGGTTTAGCAGACATTTGACAAGTAGGAAAAAAAGTCACTCAAACTGATTGATTAGCTGGATTCACCTAAGACAATTGAACTCATTTCCTTGTAGACACAATCTGAAAGATCCATTGTTTACCCATTCCCTTAAAAACAATATACTTGGCCAACTGTTCCTCCATTTGTAACATATATGCCTGGTATATCCATGTGAAAGGAACAGGATTTACTGGCAAGGTGTGTGACTTTCTTTCCTAGGATTTAGTGGCAGTTTGGCAAATAATTGTCTTGTCTGGAGTAATGAATTATTTATATCCTTCAGATTTAAAAGATGATTCAAACAGTCAATGACTTTATAGGTAAATTATTTTGCCATTTTCTGCATTTGTCTCTCTCTATTCCTCTCTGACCATTAAACTGAAGTTAGAGTGTATTTATTGGCCACTTAACCACAGTTGAGGCTGGGCATGTGTGCTAAATGTTTTATAAGATGTAGTCCCTGTCCTCAAGGAATTTACTATCTAGCAGTGAATAATGTTTTTGTTATTTTGCTAGTTTTCTGCTCAGTAAATTGTCCACTCTTATTGTTATTATCATCATCTCACAGATATCCTCATTTCCCTTTAATATTCACATCCCTAGACGGGGTGAAGCTGTCATTAGGTGAGGTATTAAGTCTTGCTTTGCTGATGTGGAACTTTAATAGAGGTGACTCAACAGTGGGTCTCTGGGTTTGTTTCTTTTTAATACATGATTCTAAATATTCTAACAAACCTCCATGGAAGTAGGTGGGTTGGGAGTGGGGGTGGATGTCTTTGTGGTAACTGAAATATTTAACAGGTAAAAAAAAAAGACAGAAAATGTGGTTTAGAATAGATTTTTTTAAATGTTTATTTATTTATTTATTTATATGATATTTATTTTTGGAGAGACAGAGACAGCACAGGTCAGGGAGGGACAGAGAAAGAGGGGTAGAGAGAGAATCCCAAGCAGGTTCCAGGCTGCTAGCACAGAGCCCGATGTAGGGCTCGAACTCACAGAATTATGAGATCATGACCTGAGCCAAAACCAGAGTCAGACACTTAACTGACTGAGCCACCCAGGTGCCCCTATTTTATTTATTTTGAGAGAGAGAGGAGAGGGGAGGGGAGGGGAGGGGAGAGGAGAGGAGAGGAGAGGAGAGAAGAGAAGAGAAGAGAAGAGAAGAGAAGAGAAGAGAAGAGAAGAGAAGAGAAGTGGAGGGCCAGAGAGAGAGAGGGAGAGAGAGAATCCCAAGAAGGCACCTCACTGTCAGTACAGAGCCTAACGCAGAGCTCCATCTCACAGTTTGAGTTCATGACCTAAGCTGAAATTGAGTCAGACTCTTAACTGACTGAGCCACCCAGGTACCCCTAGAATTGATTTAAGAGAGTAAATAACTCAAAAGGACTTTTTTTTTCTTTTACTATTTATTTTGGGAGAGTACAAGTGGAGGAGGGGCAGAGAGAGGAGGACAGAGGATCTGAGGTAGGCTTTGCACTGACAGGCTAATAGCAGCTATCCTAATGTGGGTTTCAAACTCAGGAACCGTGAGATCATGACCTTAGCCAAAGTTGGATGCTCAGCCAACTGAGCCCCCCAGGTGCCCCAAGAAGGCTTTTAAGTAATTTTACGTGGAAGGTTGTTCAATGTGGTAACTACTTTCTCCCATTGTCAGGAGGTGCCCTGGGCTGACCACATGCTTTTCTGCAGGTGTTAGGATGCTGGAATCTTTTGAGTTAGGCAGAAGAGACCATGCTCAGTAACTTAGAGAATTTAGCGCTAATAAAGACGAAGATGATTGTGTATAATGGGATTGCAGGATTTTAGCAACCCCAGTATAGATGACAAATGCCATCATATAAAGTATTTTATGACAGCATATAATATAAAAGATTATATTTCCCTGTGGAAATTTGTCACCTCCATTTTACCTACTATTAGGATCTGCCCTAAATAAGTAGTAGAAACTATGAAATTTGATTCCTCCCAAACACTAAGGGGGAAATGTTGAATAAATCTGCATAGAAGGCATCCACAACATAAAGTTGAAGAGCTTAGCTTACGTGTTAATCATTGCCTTGTGCTGTTTGCAAAACAACCACCAAATTTGGCCCAAGACAAAATAAAGAATATTGCCTCATTAACAAATTTGGCAGTGCTATAGTGACAGTAATCACATTTTTATTCTATTTTCATATTCAAGACTTCAAAGAAGCTTAAAAAATATTCATTAACAAAGCAGGTTGCAGCATGCCAATGAGGAGCTGCGTCAGCACTGCCATATATAATTTTGTGAGCATTATCTAGTAGGGCAGAGTTTAGTTTTGACTGCGGGAAATATACACACACCAAGAAACCTGCCAGATAAGATTAATGAAAACATTCTCTTAAAAATAAATGAGTTTCTCAACAAAAGGGAAAAATAATTCTACAATGTAATTTGTTGTTTGGATTTTAAGTGCTCTGGTCAATTGTTAATGAGCAATATTATTTAAGGAACTTTCCAAGGCCTGAACTTTCGCTAAATACGATTATATTGAATAGCAAGAAAGTATACAAAATGTACCACGTTTTTCAACTTATTAAAGACAATAAAATGAGTCAAGTACATTAAAGCCTTTTGTTGTAACAGTAAATGATGAGGTGATATGAATGGGACGAGCTAAATACGAGGTAAATGTCATAGAATTTTGTGCGTCCATATTGAAAAAGGATGGAAGTGAAAAAATGAGAAACTCTGGTTTCTCAAAGAAGATTTAGGCAAAAGACCAGACAGGAGCAGAAACATGGGCTAACAGCTCTCTGAAAGCCATTCCTTGTTTATCTTTGTGAGGTTGGTGTGGCCGCAATGATGACAGGTTTTATTTAGTTCACCTTACTTTCACTTCACATCTGCCCAGCTACACCGGATACAGAGTTGATATTACCTGTATATTTTGTGGATAGTTCATGTATTTATAGACATGAAGATCCTAGAAAATAATTTACTTTGACTGCAAAATTAAATCAGAAACCTCAATATAGAGAAGGAGGAGTGGCCCATTTTAACATTGATAGTACTTTGGTCGTTGGAGATTGTGCCACAGCTTGTGCAGAGAATATTCTTTTTTTCTGGGACACTCCAAGAGGCACTAGAGATGTTAATACCCCATAGCACATATGTGAGAGCAAATAAATTCATTTTGTATATACAGTAACCAGGTATATTTGCTTCTGGTCAAGTGTACTTTTCCCACTGTTTCAGGGTCATTTTGCTAAAATCCAAAAGTTGACCAAATAGTCCATGGTGTCCTAAAGTTACATCAGGCATGTGGCTCATTCCTTCTCCTACAAGTATGTGTTTATGTGTATGCATGTTTGTTTTATTTTTTTGTTTTTACATGTTTATTTTTGAGAGAGAGAGAGACAGAGACAGAGAGACAGACTGTGAGTGGGGGAGGGGCAGAGAAAGAAGGAGACACAAAATTTGAAGCAGCTCAGGCTCTGAACTGTCAGCACAGAGCCTGATGCGGGACTTGAACTCAAGAACTGAGAGATCATGACCTGAGTCAAACAAAGTCTGAATGCTTCACTGACTGAGCCACCCAGGCACCCATGCATGTTTGTTTAAAAAAAAATATTTACTAGCTTTTTTCAGAAACTATATGGAATCATTTTAAAATAATGCATATAATGAAATGAAGTAAATAATAAACACCTAAAAGAAAATAAAAATAAAAATATCTAAAAAATCAAGATTAGTCAAAATATGAATTATATTAAAGAGCCAAGCAGAATAAAGAAGAAAATAAAAAATGTATTCAAGAGTGTCCACATGGTACCTATGGTTTACTTTCCTGATGGGTGAAGCTGAAAGAGAAGAAGATGCCAATTCAGATCTTTAAGTGCAGAAAAATGAAATAGCTATTGTTCCAGTTAATAAATTTTATCTGTGCTGTTTAGTTCTAAAATGCTAAATTTCATTTTCGTATCACTTTGAGACAAGGAAGGCAAGTTCTTACCTCTCAAACTGTAAGTGAAAGAAAGGCAGATACAGAAAAATTAGATGCCAAATCAACAATCACACACCTACTAAAAGCTTTGGGATTAAGATCAAGTATATTGGTTTTGGTCAAGTGTACTTCTCCTAATGACTCAGATTCATCTCTTGCTTGAGGACTAGAGAAGAAACAACTGCATATTGTGTGGGGGTTAGGGAGCCTACTTTCGCTTCCTGAGTGTCAGGTGACACCAACATGGACAAGGCTACTGGAACTTATGCTTGTATGTCTTACAGGCTTCATTCACAGTGTCCCATATAGTACACAGAGGATAGGGCTCAATAAGCACTTGTTGATTGATTAAATACAGTTTCCTTCCTATAGCATTCACAATTCCTAATACAAATTATTAAGGTGAGGTACTATGAAAGAAAATTATTCTTTCCATGAGCTGCTAGACTTTCATTCTCAGTGAGTTAGGAGTAGATATGAATAAGCATCCTGTTTATTGTTTAAGCATGCTCATTTTACTTAATTTGGCCATGATCCTGGCTCATTTTTCCTGGCCTCTTTCAGTGTATTCCTAAAACCATTTCTTATTTACTTGGTCTATAACACAATATTTCTGAGGGTAGTATTTTGATGAAAAATTTAAAAAAATGGATGTATGCATATACATATATATGTGTAATGTGTATATATATACATATATATACATATGTAATGTGTATATTACTAACTCAGATATTATAAAGCAGCTGAACATCAAATATTTCCTTAAGATGCACCAAAGCCAGCCTGATGCCACCTGGGCTCAGGATGTAGTCTCAGATGGCCTCACTCGCATGTGTGGCATTTAGTTGGGGTAATGGGAGCAATTGGGACCTTGTATTATAAACATCTAGCAGATAGTTGAGGCTTAGTCACCTGGCATTTGGATTCCAAAAGTCAAAAAATAAAAATAAAAAAAGTAAAATAAAATCAAGTACTTTACAAGCCTCTGTATGTACACATAAGGTTTGCTAATGTCTAGAATTAGAAATACCACTGTCGTTTTTATCTTTTGGCAGGCCTTCTACAAAGAATGCTAGCTTTATTTCTTAGTTTTTTTTCTTCTAATTGCCTTATATTGAGTTATTAAATTGACTTGGCTCTTTAATGTTAAAGATATCTTAGAAATCAAATAAAGTATAATATATTGAAGAGTTATTTTATATATATTGGCGCTGTACTAGGTGATGGGAAAGGTTAAAAAGGACCTCTACATAACTCAATTAGTTTATAATAATGGTGGTCTTCTTAGTGAGTTCATGAGATTGTTGTCAGTGTTTTCAAATTTCTGTATAAGCTGTACAGATTTTGTAAAAGAGAAACTTTACTACTGCTAGCTATTCTCTTAACACTGGAAGACCTTTGTTCATACAGAGCAACAGAATGTTGACAAGTCAGTGCTATAAATCCACAGCTACTGCTAGAGTGGGGTCAAGGCTGAGCTCAAAATCAAATATTCCTTACCTGTGGCTGCACCTTCACCCTTATATTTTTTAACTGTTTGCTTAAAATTTGTGGGCATGATGTGAAACTGATTTTCTATTAGAAAGCCTTTACCTTTATTCAAATCTGTGGAATTTATTATTCAGACTCAGCAAAACATGGACCTTTGAACTTATTTGAGTTCGCCTTCATTGTACTATTTTTGCATTGATCACAAATTGATAGTATTTATCACTGATACTCATTATCTCTAGACACCTAACTACTTTATAAAAATAGAGAAGGTATAAAACTATATTCCGAAGTATGTTATAGATGAGGACTATAGAGTCTTGTGGTTTCACAAATGGAACATAGAGTTGATTCTCTAGGTGCAATCCAAGTTCTTCTACTTGATCTTTGTGTCACATCAAGAAAATTATTTAACATTTTTTAGCATCAAAGTCTGCCTTTAAAAAATAAGGATGATGATTTCAGCTTCAAAGCATTGAGGCAAGTATTAAAGGACATAATGCATGAAAAGTTTTTAACACACATTCAGTGTTCACTAAATTAGAGCTATCATCTTTAGTTTTATTTATGACAATGTCCTGGCCATTATAAACTTACATTTCTTTAGGTCTGTGATTTTAATGAAATTATTTTTCTTGTGGACAAAGCTTAAAACAGTACTGAGAGACATAAAATTTTACTTCTAGTAGAATGCAGACTTTTATTTTTAAATCCACATTTTATATGAAAATATGTAGGAAGAATTATTTTTAACATCTGAATAAATATGTAACTGAGGCTACTCTGGACTTTGGACTCCTATCTTTATTTTTTAAGACTTTATCTTTTTAGAGAAGTTTTAGGTTTACAACAAAATTGAGCAGGAGGCACTGAGATTTTCTATATATCCCTTTTCTCTGTTATCAACATCCCTCAAAAGAATGGTAAACTTTTTTTTTTTAACCAAGGATGGATCTCATTAATACATTATAATTACCAAAAGTCCATGGTTTACCTTAGGGTTCACCGTTGGTGTTGTACATTCATTGGATTTGGACACATGAATAGTGGCATATCCATCATTATAATATCAGTTTTGCCTTGTTGGATAGGTTTCTTTCATTTAGTGATATGCATTTAAGGTTCCCCATGGTTTTTCATTGTTTGATACTTCATTTTCTTCTAGGGCTAAGTAATATTCCATTGTTTGGATGTACCACAGTTTACATATACATTCACCTACTGAAGGACATCTTGGTTCCTTCTAAGTTTTGGCAATTGAGAATAAAGCTGCTGTTAACATCCTGTGCCTGTTTTTATGTGGACATAAGTTTTCAACTCTTTTGGATAAATATCAAGGACCATGATTGCTGGATTGTATAGTAAGGTTAGGTTTAGTTTTGTTAAGAAACTGTCCACTGTCTTCCAAAGGGACTGTACTATTTTGCATTCTCACCAACGATGCATGAGAGCCCCTGTTGCTTACCAGCATTTGATGTCATTAGTGTTCTGGATTTTGGCCATTGTAATATGTTTCATTGTTGTTATTATGTACATTTCCTGATGATATATAATGTGGAGCATCCTTTTGTATGCTTATTTGACAACTCTATATCTTCCTTTTTTACTTTAAAAAAATTTAACGTTTTATTTATTTTTGAGAGACAGAGCGCGAGTGGCAGAGGGAGAGAGAGGGGAAGACACAGTTTCTGAAGTAGGCTCCAGGCTCTGAGCCATCAGCACAAAGCCTGATGTGGGGCTTGAACCCATGATCTGTGAGGTCATGACCTGAGCTGTAGTTGGATGCCTAACAGACTGAGCCACCCAGGGGGTCCATTTTTTGTTTTGTTTTTAATCTTTTTAAACATTTTTATTTATTTTTGAGAGACAGAGAGAGACAGAGCACAAGCCGGGGATGGTCTATATCTTCTTTGATGAGTCATCTCTTAAGGTCTTTAGCCCATTTTTTAATCAAGTTGTTAGTTTTGTTATGTGGAGTTTTAGGAGTTCTTTGCATATGTTGAGTAACAGTCCTTTATCTGATGTGTCTTTTACAAATATTGTCTCTATGCCTGTGGCTTGTCTTCTCATTCTTTTGACACTTGTCTTTCACAGAGGAGAAGTTTTCAATTTTTTTTTAATTTTTTTTTAACATTTATTTATTTTTGAGACAGAGAGAGACAGAGCATGAATGGGGGGAGGGCCAGAGAGAGAGGGAGACACAGAATCTGAAGCAGGCCCCAGGCTCTGAGCTGTCAGCACAGAGCCTGATGCGGGGCTCGAACTCACGGACCATGAGATCGTGACCTGGCTGAAGTCGGACGCTCAACCGACTGAGCCACCCAGGCGCCCCAGAAGTTTTAAATTTTAATGAAGTCCAGCTTGTCAATTCTTTCATGGGTCATAACTTTTCAGTCACATCTAAAAAGGCATCACCATGCCCAAATTCACCTGGGTTTTCTCCTATGCAACCATCTAGGAGTTGTATATTTGTGTAAACACACAACATTTAGGTCTCTGATCCATTTTGAGTTAATTTTTATGAAAGATAGAAGGTCTAGATTTGTAGTTTTGCATGTGGACATCCAGTTGTTCCCACACCATTTACTGAGGAGACCATTTTTGCTCCATTGTACTGCCTTTGTCAAAGATCACTTGACTTTATTTATGTAACTCTATATCTGAGTTCTCTCTTCTGTTCCATTGGGCTGTTTGTCTATTCTTTTACCAATACCTCACTGCCTTGATTACTATAGCTATAGTAAGTCTTAAAGTCAGATAGTATCAGTCCTCAAAACCATTCTTCCCCTTCAGTCTACCTTCAATTTTAACTCTATTTCACATCTCATAAGTAAAAGACAATTCATTCCAGGTGTACTTTTTGTTCAAAATAACACAAACAGCAATATATTTTTAAAATCCATTTGATAATTTATCATATAAAAATTTGAATCTCAGGTTGCTGTTGAACTTCAAAAAATTTTTATTAATATAATGATACAGAAAACTCTATATAGTACCTACAAGACATTAACTTTCTCATGGAATCTGTCTGTATAGCAGTTTATATTATAAAAAATATCATGATCTACAGGTTGAAATAACTTTGTCAGGCAGTGATTTTAAAAGTCTTTATTGAAGATGTAGGCTTAGATATATCTCTTACATCTCTTAGCATCTGATTCCTTAATTTTTTAAATATTATTTAATTTACATAAATTTTCAAAAAGTCTGTATGTATATTTTGTCTACACAAATATAAAAATAGAAAATATTTAAATAAACATTTAAATGTAAAAATAGAAAATATTTAAATAAATATTTAAATATAAAAATATAAAATACAAAATATAAAATTCTTCCCTGAGAATCCTTGTGACTACTTTCCTCCCTTTTGGTGTGAGTGCATATTCTACATTCATGCACCCAGACGCCTTTCCCTGGATGTACTGACAAGCAATATATAAATAATTATGCAGTCACGCATATCACTGAGCTGTGTTAGTGAATGCTTTCTCATTAACTTTCCTCCTCCCCTCATAATATTTTCCGTGTCCTCCAGACTGGCATTCCCAGGTTTGACTCATTTTCTCTCATGCTGTCTCCACTAGTGTGAGTTATTTTATTTTGCTTTAATTGCTATAATGGTTGATAATCCATAGTAATCTGTAGTCTCTCTTTCTTCTGTATTCCTTTCTCTATTGTTTGCACTCAATTTCCAAATATCTCCTTTTATGTAGACCCCCCCCCCCCCCAGGCTTTCCCTTACTTTGCTAGAGCACTCAAGTACGTTCTCTTTGAACATTAGGTCTTCTCAGTAATGGCTGGTGCCTGTGAACATGTTGGGTATTGGATTTCAGGTTAAAAGGGATTTATCATGTGATCACAAATAAATCACTTAGTTCAAAGTGATTGATTGGGTTAGTGACTCAGTGAAGACTGAAACTTAGGTTGCTCAAGATAAGCTCAAGGGGAAACAATATAAATCTAAGTATAAAAAAATTTTTGCTTTGGGATTATGTCCTCTTGGAACATATTCACTTTCACCAGGATACCATTTGGATGCAAATATGGATTTTTTTCTAATTTTAAAGTTTTACAACTCTCCAGTTAATTTAAAACTCCCTAAGAACAAGGTTAATGTTTTATACTGAGACAACCCCCAAAGTCTCAAGGTTTCTTTCATCTTCTGTCTTTCAACACTTGTGCCATCATATTTAGCAGGTTGCTTACTTCCTTTAAAGTGAGAATCTTTCCTCTGTAAAATGGTGATAATTATATATAATTCAGAGAGCTTTCTGGGTAATCACACCATCAAGACAGAAGGCTACCATAAATGTTATTGTCTTTACCATTTTACCATTTGGAGAAAAAAAATATTGTGTGATATATTAAAAAGTGTAGGTGTTGCGGCGCCTGGGTGGCTCAGTCGGTTGAGCGACCGACTTCGGCTCAGGTCATAATCTCGCGGTTTGTGAGTTCAAGCCCTGTGTCGGGCTCTGTGCTGACAGCTCAGAGCCTGGAGCCTGCTTCAGATTCTGTGTCTCCCTCTCTCTCTGCCCCTCCCCCACTCATGCTCTGCCTCTCCTTCAAAAATAAATAAAGATTAAAAATTTTTTTTAAAGTGTAGGTGTTGATGCCGGTGAAAGCTTGGGTTTGAGTATTAACTCATGGGGCATACTTTTGGTCTGATCTTAACATGTGTTATACCACGTGGCCAGGCTTCTCATCTAGAAAATGAGTATCATAATATTTGTCTCTGTATTATAAGATATCAGTAGCAGTGCTCAGAGCAGAGTGGTATCCTCTGACTCTCCTTTTGAGCATAGTTTTGCAACACAGAGTAGAACCTACCAAATGTGTTGATTGATTAATCACCAGATTTTTGAATGCATCATTAAAAAACACTAACTAGGTCATTAGACTTTAGTAGATAAAAGAAAAAAGAGATACATTTAATGGAGATGTTGACACAAAGCGACTTGTCAAAAATGTTCATGTATCTGTATAATAATCAGGATTAAACAAAGTTTTACTTTGAAAACTAAGTTTCATAACTATATTTAACAGAAAATAAAAGATCAAAGAAGTTCTAGTTAACTCAAAGGATTTAAAGTTGAATTAGTTTGTAGGTAGAACTTGAAGTTCATTTAAGAGTGATTTAAGTTATATAAGCTCCTCAAGATGGAACTCAAAGAACAATTTCCCTGCTTAAAAATGTATTTTTTATATTAAGGCATTTTCTTTTGTAATAATGTGCTAAAAAGAAGATTTTTCTCTGTGAGGTAAAACTCACATAGGATTCCCATGTTTCTCTTCCTGATTTCTACTTATAATTGGGGTGTCATCATGAGATAGTTCACCAGAGATAACTTTATCCAGAATCTCTTCATTTACCTGCAGACTGTACAACCAGCTCTACCTTGGGAAGATCTACCTTGAGAAGATCTCATATTCTTTGTTAAAGGCTATGGTATTTGTTATGAAACCCTAGTAAAGTAACATATTTCTGTTCATATTGTCTCTAGCACTGGGTTTAGAAAAATTTCCCAGATTATTCCTTAATCTGTCAGTCTGAACTGTGATCAGCAGGTCTGCATTCCTGTGATTCTAGGTTAGCTTTAAATAATTTACACACATTTTTGCACATATTTCTAATAATAAATCTATAATTTGAACCAAGGACTACATCACTGTCACCTTTACTCATGAAACTATAGCCTTTGGGTTTGAATGTACAATTTTTTAAACATTTCTATATCACATTATAAGCACTTAATTTTTTAGGGAATTTTTATAGGGTTGTTCCTTTTGTCTTCCTGCACAGCTTTGGAAAAGAAGGAAGCCCAAAGAAAATCATTATCTTAGAAAAAATGTCTGTTTTTAAACTTGTCTCTAACTGCAAAACGTCCATATTAAAACCAATGAATGAAGTCATCCTATTGTTGCTTTCAGACATCAAGAAATTTGACAGATGGTTGTTACAAATGTTCCACTTTTTTCTTCATGTTTTGCAGTCTAAAGTGAGAATGACTAATATTTTAATTGAAAACATTTGGCAAAAAGAGAAATACACACTGTATATATATACCTTTATTATGTCTGTTCAAATGTCATTAAAGTCAGCATTCATTTGCAAAAGTCAAGCTTCTCATCCCGGTCCCAAGAAGACTGTGGTTGTTCAAGTCCACCAGTGCTTACTGGGCTGACATTGCTTCCATCAGGTATGGATATATACATGGCTACACCATGTCTTCCTCCCTAAAGGATTTCACAGTCTGATGGAGAGACAAACACGGTTTAATGTCATTTAATGCAATATGTGCTAAGAGAGGCACCTGTATATTGCAACACTGATCAAAAAGCTAAAGAAGTGAGCTCAGATTGACTGATGTGTTAGCAGGTGGTAAGATGGATTTTATGCAGGAGCACATTTTCTAAATGATTTTGTGTGCTACAGGGCAAAGAGAAAACATGTTGCCCATGAAATAGAAGACAGTTGGAAAAAAGCAGTTTGATCATGAAAGGTGCAAGAAACAATACAGAGGAGAAAGTGCAGATAGGAAATAAAGTATAAAATCCTCTCCCCCCCCCACCCAATGAAAATAGAGAGCAGGAGCCTTGGAGATATGAGAGCTCTAAATAGAACATGTACAAAGAAGGAACAATTTGAATTTGATCCACAAATTCAGAACAGTCCTCAATAGCCCAAGCCAACTTTTCAAAATTGTATAAAAATAAACCACAATTAGAGTAATTTAAATTATCACCCATTTGTTGTTGTAGCCAACATTCAGATACTTATTGGTATCATTCATTCCTGAAGCATTTATTGAATGCCTACTATGTTTTAATAATTCAATGATAAATTAAATCAAGTTTGAAGCCAAGTGAGGCATTGAGAATGCATATCAATTTAGAAATAACAATATTTTAATCTCTCCTATTTATTGAGTATATTCCATGTATAGGACTCTGCAGCAGGGTACAATGTGTGCAAATGCCATCACCCTGCTCAGAAAAATCACCAGTTATATTTGGTACTTATTTTCAGTTGCCAGTAGCTCTGGAAAATCACATCCTGATGAAAGATGCTGTTGTGTAAAATCGAAACTAACTTTTTAAACACACGGGGAAAAATAAGTCTTAGAGAAATTCCAAGGCATGAAGGAATGCTCATCCCAATCAAGTCCATGGACAGACTATCTGCTGAAAGTAGTTTGTAGCCAAGTATTCAAGTAACTGCATAATGGCAAGACAAGCGAGCATGGAAAGTAAATGTCACAAGAAGGAGATATGCCAAGAACAAGTTGAAGTAGCAGTTCAAGAAAAAAAATAAGAGGCACCATAGGGTCACAGAATAAGCCTTGACACAAATAATGTGACTAATGCTATTTACCACATATACTTAATGTGCAATTAGAAACCTAATTCTGGCTCTCTTTACCTCTCCGGACTATTATGACTTTGATGTGGCTCACAGGTGTTAAAGTGCCCTAAAAATGTTAAACACCAGATAAATGGAAAGGTTTATTATTAAAAATTAAGCTTAACAGCATCAAGAAATGCCACAAGTAGACACACGTGCAGACGGCTTGTCTTCAAGTATGTGGCTATGAGGAATGAACTAAGGATGAAATATCAGCCTTAATTGTGCCCACACATAAAGCCATTGCCACCAGCAGTGCTTTTATCAAAAAGGAGCATAATCAGTCATTAGCAAACAATTTCAAATCACTGCAAAAAAATCATGTGACCTTGCTGAAGAGTCATTTTGCAACATCTTTCAGTGTATTTCTCTTGGCGGATGATTAAATAGCCTGTTAATCTCCTTGTGCTATGAGTGATTGAAGGACACTGAGTCAAAAGTACAATTTAGAGAAGAAGAGGAAATCTGCACTTATCTTTCAATATCATGTGATATGTTAAATGATGATTTACACCCCAGTCCTTCTTGGCAAAATGTTCTCTTCCAGAGGATGTCTGTCTGTAGAAATAAAATATGCTTTTTTTTCTCTTTTCTGGAACCAGTATCAGCTCTCCATGAGGCATAACCTTTAGAATGAGAACCCCTCAGCGCACCTGGGTGGCTCAGTTGGTTAAGTGTCCAACTTTGGCTCTGGTCATGATCTCACAGTTCATGGGTTTGAGCCCTGTGTCAGGCTCTGTGCTGTCAGCTCAGAGCCTGCAGCTTGGAGCCCACTTCGGATTCTGTGTCCCCCCTCTCTCTGCCCCTCCCCGACTCATGCTCTGTTTCTGTCTCTCAAAAATAAATAAACGTTAAAAAAATTTTAGAATGAGAACCTCTCTACTATCCCTCTGGGCTGACAACTAATAACCTCACCAAAATGGTCAGAGATGGTTGGAAGACTTTCCCCACAACTAATGTCTTAAAAACTTTATACTTATTTAACAAATATTCATTAGACACTAACTCTTTGCTATGCACTATAGACAACACAACTGACAAGGATAAACCTCAAGAAATTAATCGGTGGGTAAGAGATAACTCACATACATCAGTGTATTAAGATAACAGTTTGTATTAACCGTCTGCTCTTGCTACCCTTTCCAATCTTCCTTGAATTCTGAAGTTCCATCCTGACTCTCCACCTCCAGTGTCACCAAAGAGACTTGATATACCAATTAACTTGGATAAAATTTTCACAGGAGAACAAAGGAAGGCAAAGTGAAACTCTTGGCTCTTATGTTCAAATGAGATGATCCTTGAGTTATTACACACACACACACACACACACACAATTAAAAAGAAAAGAAAAAAAAATGATGATCCAATTTGTTCTCTCCCAACCAAAACTAGTCAATGGATCCATAGGCTGAGTGAGAGAATGAGGCCAAGGATCACAGAAACTGAAACGGAGTTTATGAGGATAGTCCTCTGAGCTCTGCTCTGCGGGCATAGTAAGCACTTAGCTCCAGGGAACCACCAGAGCTGTCCAGCTCCTTGAAAAGCACATGTCTTTATGCAGGTAAACCCTATACAATTCCTGTGACAGAATCAAATGAGTTGTTCCTTTCCTTGCCGTTTGATGAAGACACCCAAGGAACTGTAGCATGTAGCTTTTTAATCACTCCTGTTGCTCAAACCCTCACCCCACCCCCAACATATCCTTCCCATGTAGACAAACCTTCTTTCCAAAACCCAGGACAGAGGATAGAGTTCTAGACTTCAAGAAAAATGGCAATGACAAGACAGAAAAAAATTCCCGTAACTGAGGAGGATTAGATTTAGTAGAACGATCTCAAGATCTTCCATTAAGCTGAGGCAGTGGTAAAACTAATGGCCGTTGGTGTCCACGGAACACCAATATACTGTAAGGGAAAAGTGTCCTTATTATTAAAAATTATTAATTTTATAGTTAAACTTTCAAACACTTTATATTCTAAATACATCCTTGACTATCTCAGAGCTCCAAGAATAAATAGGGAAAAATGACAATTTTCCAAATGTAAATGATCTTAGAATTCTTTTTTAAATTTTTTTTAATGTTTACTTTTGAGAGGCAGAGAGAGACAAAGCATGAGTTGGGGAGGGGCATAGAGAGAGGGAGACACAGAATCCGAAGCAGGTTCCAGGCTCTGAGCTGTCAGCACAGAGCCCGACATGGGGCTCAAACCCACAAACGCAAGATCATAACCCGAGCCGAAGTCGGATGCTTAACCGACTGAGCTACCCAGGATCCCCAAGAATTCCTTTTCAAAAAATACCAGTGTAAGAGTATACTAATGATGCTTCATGTAATGCAGTTTACAAAACATGTATTCACCATTAAATATATTGCACATGCTCTATGATTTAAATATGAATCTAAAATAATAAACTAGAAAGCAATGTGAGCCTTAACAGAGATATAGATCAAATGCTATGGAGGTTGAAAGGAGATAATTCTCATTTTAGCCAAGGCAGATGGGGGAGGTTTCAGGGAAATAGCATTTAGGTTTGGACTTGAAATCACCAAGAAGCTTTTGGACATTTGGATGTGTGTGGGTCAGGGAGAAGTCATGCTAGGACAAAGGAATACCAGGAACATAGATGCAGCCATGAAAAAGAGAACCAGAAAGAGCAAGAATAAGTAGCTTATCTTGGCTGTGGAATGGGAAACTCAGACAAATTAAGAGTTATCAAGGTGGAAGAGGCTAGTTGGGACCAAATATGGAGATTCATGATTTCTAGAAGAAGCCACTTGATCTTGACTCCATAGAAATTATACCAACCCTTTACAGACTGATAAGCAAGTCAATAACACTTTTAAAACTTGAACTTAATTTCATCAAATCAACCAATTAATGATGAAAATCTAATTAAAATTGACCTTTGCTCCTGCTCTATACAACCTTGCAAGGATTGAGTCTAGTCCTGTTCTCTGACCAGATAGTAATTTAGCTCCCAGCCACCTAAAAATCTTTGCTAGCCCCTTCTATTTCCCCATGTATAGTTCCATTTTCTTCACTTCTTTCTGCTATTCTCTCCACACCTCTCCATTTGTCAATTATTCTGCATATTATTCTGCACTAGTCCCAGCTAGTGCACTTTAATAATAGCTAATAGTTATATAAGGCATTCTCTGTTTCAAATCTTTTCACATGTTTATTTTATTTGTGCAGTACCTCCATGAAATACGCATTATTATTTTCATTGTACAGGTGAGGAAGGTAAAAAATCAAAGTACTAACTATAGAGAACAAACGGAGGGTTGAAAAGGGAGGTGGATGGGGGATAGGCTAGATGGGCGATGGGCATTACGGAAGGCATTTGTTGTGATGAGCACTGGGTGTGATATGCAAGGGATAGATTACTAAATTCTATTCCTGAAACAAGTCTTACCCTACATGTTAACTAACTAGAATTTAAATAAAAACTTGAACCATAAAAAACAAAAAAAAGTGCTCTGTACAGTACAGTCCATGGGATTCCAACCTGTGCCTACAAGATTCTAAAGCTGTGTACACTTTTAATTCCTTAGAAGCAATTTATTTCTGGGTCTCCAAAGACAGTGTTGCTTAACCCTTAGGTAACTCTAATTAAAAGAAGAACAACAACAAACTTTAAAAGAAGTTGGAGGATGTAAATTTAGCCCCTTAGGAAATCCATAGGCCGTTGAATGTTGGCCCACTCCCACCATCCAGAGGACCACTATGCTTAATAACTTTATTAACTGATATCCATTGAAAAATATTAAATTTTTTTTTGTCTAAAGGATATTTATGGAATACTGTGCATCAAAGCAGAAGAATAGTAATTGCAATTAAGTAGTTACTTTTCAGAGTGACACTCAGCACTGGTAATTCTCCTTAAGAATTATCAGATTTTTTTTTTTTTTTTTCTTCTGCTCCTGCTTTTTTTTTTTGTTTTTTTTTTGTTTTTTTTTTTCTGAAATTTATTGACAAATTGGTTTCCATACAACACCCAGTGCTCATCCCAAAAGGTGCCCTCCTCAATACCCATCACCCACCCTCTCCTCCCTCCCACCCCCCATCAACCCTCAGTTTGTTCTCAGTTTTTAACAGTCTCTTATGCTTTGGCTCTCTCCCTTTCTAACCTCTTTTTTTTTTTTTTCCTTCCCCTCCCCCATGGGTTCCTGTTAAGTTTCTCAGGATCCACATAAGAGTGAGACCATATGGTATCTGTCTTTCTCTGTATGGCTTATTTCACTTAGCATCACACTCTCCAGTTCCATCCACGTTGCTACAAAAGGCCATATTTCATTTTTTCTCATTGCCATGTAATATTCCATTGTGTATATAAACCACAATTTCTTTATCCATTCATCAGTTGATGGACATTTAGGCTCTTTCCATAATTTGGCTATTGTTGAGAGTGCTGCTATGAACATTGGGGTACAAGTGGCCCTATGCATCAGTGCTCCTGTATCCCTTGGATAAATTCCTAGCAGTGCTATTGCTGGGTCATAGGGTAGGTCTATTTTTAATTTTCTGAGGAACCTCCACACTGCTTTCCAGAGCGGCTGCACCAATTTGCATTCCCACCACCAGTGCAAGAGGGTTCCCGTTTCTCCACATCCTCTCCAGCATCTATAGTCTCCTGATTTGTTCATTTTGGCCACTCTGACTGGCGTGAGGTGATACCTGAGTGTGGTTTTGATTTGTATTTCCCTGATAAGGAGCGACGCTGAACATCTTTTCATGTGTCTGTTGGCCATCCGGATGTCTTCTTTAGAGAAGTGTCTATTCATGTTTTCTGCCCATTTCTTCACTGGGTTATTTGTTTTTTGGGTGTGGAGTTTGGTGAGCTCTTTATAGATTTTGGATACTAGCCCTTTGTCCGATATGTCATTTGCAAATATCTTTTCCCATTCCGTTGGTTGCCTTTTAGTTTTGTTGGTTGTTTCCTTTGCTGTGCAGAAGCTTTTTATCTTCATAAGGTCCCAGTAATTCACTTTTGCTTTTAATTCCCTTGCCTTTGGGGATGTGTCGAGTAAGAGATTGCTACGGCTGATGTCAGAGAGGTCTTTTCCTGCTTTCTCCTCTAAGGTTTTGATGGTTTCCTGTCTCACATTTAGGTCCTTTATCCATTTTGAGTTTATTTTTGTGAATGGTGTGAGAAAGTGGTCTAGTTTCAACCTTCTGCATGTTGCTGTCCAGTTCTCCCAGCACCATAGTGATGTTAAACAGCAGCGGTGAGAGTGGGCATCCTTGTCGTGTTCCTGATCTCAGGGAAAAAGCTTTCAGTTTTTCCCCGTTGAGGATGATGTTAGCTGTGGGCTTTTCATAAATGGCTTTTATGATCTTTAAGTATGTTCCTTCTATCCCGACTTTCTCAAGGGTTTTTATTAAGAAAGGGTGCTGGATTTTGTCGAAGGCCTTTTCTGCATCGATTGACAGGATCATATGGTTCTTCTCTCTTTTTTTGTTAATGTGATGTATCACGTTGATTGATTTGCGAATGTTGAACCAGCCCTGCATCCCAGGAATGAATCCCACTTGATCATGGTGAATAATTCTTTTTATATGCCGTTGAATTCGATTTGCTAGTATCTTATTGAGAATTTTTGCATCCATATTCATCAGGGATATTGGCCTGTAGTTCTCTTTTTTTACTGGGTCTCTGTCTGGTTTAGGAATCAAAGTAATACTGGCTTCATAGAATGAGTCTGGAAGTTTTCCTTCCCTTTCTATTTCTTGGAATAGCTTGAGAAGGATAGGTATTATCTCTGCTTTAAACGTCTGGTAGAACTCCCCTGGGAAGCCATCTGGTCCTGGACTCTTATTTGTTGGGAGATTTTTGATAACCGATTCAATTTCTTCGCTGGTTATGGGTCTGTTCAAGCTTTCTATTTCCTCCTGATTGAGTTTTGGAAGCGTGTGGGTGTTCAGGAATTCGTCCATTTCTTCCAGGTTGTCCAATTTGTTGGCATATAAGTTTTCATAGTATTCCCTGATAATTGTTTGTATCTCTGAGGGATTGGTTGTAATAGTTCCATTTTCATTCATGATTTTATCTATTTGGGTCATCTCCCTTTTCTTTTTGAGAAGCCTGGCTAGAGGTTTGTCAATTTTGTTTATTTTTTCAAAAAACCAACTCTTGGTTTCGTTGATCTGCTCTACAGTTTTTTTAGTTTCTATATTGTTTATTTCTGCTCTGATCTTTATTATTTCTCTTCTTCTGCTGGGCTTAGGCTGCCTTTGCTGTTCTGCTTCTAGTTCCTTTAGGTGTGCTGTTAGATTTTGTATTTGGGATTTTTCTTGTTTCTTGAGATAGGCCTGGATTGCAATGTATTTTCCTCTCAGGACTGCCTTTGCTGCGTCCCAAAGCGTTTGGATTGTTGTATTTTCATTTTCGTTTGTTTCCATATATTTTTTAATTTCTTCTCTAATTGCCTGGTTGACCCACTCATTCGTTAGTAGGGTGTTCTTTAACCTCCATGCTTTTGGAGGTTTTCCAGACTTTTTCCTGTGGTTGATTTCAAGCTTCATGGCATTGTGGTCTGAAAGTAAGCATGGTATAATTTCAATTCTTGTAAACTTATGAAGGGCTGTTTTGTGACCCAGTATATGATCTATCTTGGAGAATGTTCCATGTGCACTCGAGAAGAAAGTATATTCTGTTGCTTTGGGATGCAGAGTTCTAAATATATCTGTCAAGTCCATCTCATCCAATGTCTCATTCAGGGCCCTTGTTTCTTTATTGACCGTGTGTCTAGTTGATCTATCCATTTCTGTAAGTGGTGTATTAAAGTCCCCTGCAATTACCACATTCTTATCAATAAGGTTGCTTATGTTTATGAGTAATTGTTTTATATATTTGGGGGCTCCGGTATTCGGTGCATAGACATTGATAATTGTTAGCTCTTCCTGATGGATAGACCCTGTAACTATTATATAATGTCCTTCTTCATCTCTTGTTACAGCCTTTAATTTAAAGTCTAGTTTGTCTGATATAAGTATGGCTACTCCAGCTTTCTTTTGGCTTCCAGTCGCATGATAAATAGTTCTCCATCCCCTCACTCTCAATCTAAAGGTGTCCTCAGGTCTAAAATGAGTCTCTTGTAGACAGCAAATAGATGGGTCTTGTTTTTTTATCCATTCTGATACCCTATGTCTTTTGGTTGGCGCATTTAATCCATTTACATTCAGTGTTATTATAGAAAGATACGGGTTTAGAGTCATTGTGATGTCTGTATGTTTTATGCTTATAGTGATGTCTCTGGGACTTTGTCTCACAGGGTCCCCCTTAGGATCTCTTGTAGGGCTGGTTTAGTGGTGGCAAATTCCTTCAGTTTTTGTTTGTTTGGGAAGACCTTTATCTCTCCTTCTATTCTAAATGACAGACTTGCTGGATAAAGGATTCTTGGCTGCATATTTTTTCTGTCTAGCACCCTGAAAATCTCTTGCCAATTCTTTCTGGCCTGCCAAGTTTCAAAAGAGAGATCAGTCACGAGTCTTATAGGTCTCCCTTTATATGTGAGGGCACGTTTACCCCTTGCTGCTTTCAGAATTTTCTCTTTATCCTTGTATTTTGCCAGTTTCACTATGATATGTCGTGCAGAAGATCGATTCAAGTTACGTCTGAAGGGAGTTCTCTGTGCCTCTTGGATTTCAATGCCTTTTTCCTTCCCCAGTTCAGGGAAGTTCTCAGCTATGATTTCTTCAAGTACCCCTTCAGCACCTTTCCCTCTCTCTTCCTCCTCTGGGATACCAATTATGCGTATATTATTTCTTTTTAGTGTATCACTTAATTCTCTAATTTTCTCCTCATACTCCTGGATTTTTTTATCTCTCTTTTTCTCAGCTTCCTCTTTTTCCATAACTTTATCTTCTAGTTCACCTATTCTCTCCTCTGCCTCTTCAAGCCGAGCTGTGGTGGTTTCCATTTTATTATGCATTTCGTTTAAAGCGTTTTTCAGCTCCTCGTGACTGTTCCTTAGTCCCTTGATCTCTGGAGCAAGAGATTCTCTGCTGTCCTGTATACTGTTTTCAAGCCCAGCGATTAATTTTATGACTATTATTCTAAATTCACTTTCTGTTATATTATTTAAATCCTTTTTGATCAGCTCATTAGCTGTTGTTATTTCCTGGAGATTCTTCTGAGGGGAGTTCTTCCGCTTGGTCATTTTGGATAGTCCCTGGTGTGGTGAGGACCTGCAGGGCACTTCCCCTGTGCTGTGGTGTATACCTGGAGTTGGTGGGCGGGGCCGCAGTCAGACCTGATGTCTGCCCCCAGCCCACCGCTGGGGCCACAGTCCGACTGGTGTGTGCCTTCTCTTCCCCTCTCCTAGGGGCGGGATTCACTGTGGGGTGGTGTGGCTCGTCTGGGCTACTTGCACCCTGCCAGGCTTGTGATGCTGGGGATCTGGCGTATTAGCTGGGGTGGGTAGGCAAGGTGCTCGGGGGCAGGAGGGGCAGGCTTAGATCGCTTCTCCTTAGGTGATCCACTTCAGGAGGGGCCCTGTGGCAGCGGGAGGGAGTCAGATCCGCTGCCGGAGGTTTGGCTCCGCAGAAGCGCAGAGTTGGGTGTTTGCGCGGAGCGAGCAAGTTCCCTGGCAGGAACCGGTTCCCTTTGGGATTTCGGCTGGGGGATGGGCGGGGGAAATGGCGCTGGCGAGCGCCTTTGTTCCCCACCAAACTGAGCTCTGTTGTCAGGGGGCTCAGCAGCTCTCCCTCCCTTTGTCCTCCAGCCTTCCCGCTTTCCGAGCAGAGCTGTTAATTTCTGACCTCCCAGACGCTAAGTCGCGCTTGCTGTCGGAACACAGACCGCCCGGCCCCTCCGCTTTTGCAAGCCCGACTTGGGGGCTCTGCTTGGCCGGCGAGCCGCCCCTCCGCCCCGGCTCCCTCCCGCCAGTCCGTGGAGCGCGCACCGCCTCGCCGCCCTTCCTACCCTCTTCCGTGGGCCTCTCGTCTGCGTTTGGCTCCGGCGACTCTGTTCTGCTAATCCTCTGGCGGTTTTCTGGGTTATTTAGGCAGGTGTAGATGGAATCTAAGTGATCAGCAGGACGTGCGGTGAGCCCAGCGTCCTCCTAAGCCGCCATCTTGCCGCAACTCTGAGAAGAATTATCAGATTTTTAAAAATACCTGGCTTTGTATGGTTAACAAAACTGGCTTAATAAGAAATGAATCAAGTCCGAAACCTAAGCATGATTTATGAGAATAAACTTAATAATAAATATGGGATTACGTATCAAATTGTTTTTAATAGCTTGAACTAGGCCTTTATAAAAAGATATAAAAAGACAAAATAAATTAAAAAGTAATATATGTAAAAGATGAGAAAGTACATAATTTATGGCAAAGAGATTAAATATAGAAAAGGAGTAGTATGCTGCCAATTGAGTAAAAATCATTGTTATTACACTTACTAGAAATACAATAATTAAGCAAGTTATTTAAAGTCTGTACTTCAGTTGCCCAATCTACAAAAAAAGATAATACTTCCTACTTCCTACATAGATGTTGAGAAAATGAAACTAGTAAATAATCATAAAGGATGGAGGAAGTGCTTAGTACGTGGTATGAGTTGCATACATATTTTAAAAAAATTTAAGGTTATTCATTTTTGAGAGACAAAGAGAGAAAGAGGACGAGTGGAGAAGGTGCAGAGAGAGAGGGAGGCCACAGAATCCAAAGCAGGCTCCAGGCTCTTACCCATAAGCACAGAGCCTGACATGGGGCTCCAACTCACAAACTGTGACATCGTGACCTGAGCCAAAGTTGGATGCTTACCTGACTGAGCTACCCAGGCGTCCCATATATGTATTATCTATTATTACTAAAGGACCTGAAAATGAGGGCTATGAGTAATTAGCATATCTCTTAAAATAATGGAGTGTGGATGCTCAAATATCAAACAAATTATGCAAATGTGGTTGATAGTAGTCCTAAGAATAGAGGCATTATGGTAATGGATAGAAACTCATCATATTTCTCCCTCTTCTTCACAGGCACGTAGTAGGACTTCATTTCTCAGCCTTATTGCAGTGAGGTGAGGTGAGGCTACTGCAGTGTCTAGAGTGAGAAGCTCTAGACAATGGAATATGAACAGAGATATGTAGGCCATTTCCAAATGTAAAAGTTCAAACTCTTCCATAGGATGCTGGATGTTCTTTCTCTTCTTGGATAGATGTCAAAGGATCCAGGGGAAGACCACTGGCCTTAGAGAGCTAGGAACTAGAGGAAGCCTGGGTCCCCTAAAGGCTAGGGAGTTTGCACAGCCCCTATCCCTCAACTTGGCAGCCAAATGTTAGATTGGAACATTTAAAAAATGAACATTTTTTTTAAGTTTATTTATTTAATTTGAGAGAGAGGGAGAGAATGAGAATCCTAAGCAGGCTCTGCACTCTTACTGCAGAGCCCATTCCAGGGCTCAAACTCACGAACCGCGAGTTCATGACCTGAGCCAAAATGAAGAGCCAGATACTTAACTGACTGAGCCACCCAGGTGCCCCCCAAAATGAACATTTATTTGTTTTAAGCCACTTAGATGCTGGGGTTTTTTGTCAAAGGAGTTAGCCTACTGTAACTAATGCAATAAAGAGAAATTATTCAAACAGCAATTAGGGCTCTTGTGTCCAAACTGTACTTCTATAGCTGTGTACCTTTGGGCAGTTTAGATAACCTCTTTGGTTGTCCTTTTATTTGCTATAAAACTCCCATCATAAAAGTTTCAAGAATGAACGAATATATTGACAGAGCTTGGAATAGAGCAGGAAACCTGTAAATGGTAGTTAAATCTAAATGTAAAAATCTCAGGGGTGCCTGGGTGGCTCAGTCAGTTGAGCATCCGACACTTGATTTCAGCTCAGGTCATGATCTTGGGGTCATGGGATCAAGCCCTGTGTCAGGCTCCATGCTGAGTATTGAGCCTACTTGGAATTCTCTCTCTCTCTCTCTCTCTCTCTCTCTCTCTCTCTCCCTCTGCCTCTCTCGGCCACTCACATGCTCTCTCTCTTTCTCTAAAATAAAATACATAAATAAATACAAATAAATAAATAATAATACATTTAACAATATCAGTACTTATATACCACTGAAATATCTATACTACATACAGCAATTGGTTAAATTAGGTTTTTTACAATAATACAACTATATAGTTGCCAGAAGTTTTCAGTTTTCAATAGCGTTTGTTGATTTCTCATAGAGGCAGCTCTCAAACTGCTTCATTCAGATACATGGTATGGACAATACTGAAGAAAAGAACAGGGTTTTATTTTCTTCCTGAGGCCTCTGCACCAATTTACCCAAACTCTTCCCTAATAGAGTGGCCCGTATTTAATATGCACAACAAGCTCAGGTCATTAATTCTCTGAGTCACTCCTAAATCAATCCTCTAGATGTGGACTAGAATCTTAATGCAGTTGTGGTAGTTGGGAATCTCATCTAATTTATTACATGGAGAGAAGTGCAACACAGGAAAAATGCATATTAACTACTTAAATGAATATTTTTTTCAGGAATTCACTTTCTTTTCAAAGCAGTCATGAACAGATAGCTACCCAAGAAAGGCTATTCATAGTAGCTTGATCAATATAGAAATTCTGTATATAAATAGACTTTCATGCACGCATACATTTAATAGTTAATTGTTATCTCTTTTCTAGCATCAGCTAGATGGTAGTTAAAAGTGAGTTTCATTTTTTTTTCTTTTGAACTTTTTATTGGAAAATAAAATATATGACCAGAAAAAATGCATTAAACATTGATGTAAAGCTTAACAGCTTGCTATTAAATAAGCTATTGTACAACTACTGCATAGAACAAGAAATACAATAGAGCCAGCACCTTAGAAAGCCGTCTATGTGACCCTCCCCAATTAAAATTCCTCCCTCTTTCCTAGATGAACCACGCTCTTGACTTTCATGATAATTAATTCCTTACTTTCATTATACTTTTACCACCGACCTATACATTTTTAAACACAATAGTTTAATTTTTATAGATTTTTGAAGCTCATATAAATGGAATCATCACTATTATTCTTTTCTGATTTTCTTCCTTAACTCAAAAATACATTTGTAAGATTCACCCATGATAATTCACGTAGCTGTAGTTCATGCATTTTCATTGCTGACGATGTCACACATTTTTTGAGTTGTTTCACTTTGGGGCTATTATGACTGTGTTGCCATTAGTATTTTGGACATGTCCCCTAGTGGCCATGTGTACACCTTCTATTGTATGTATACCTAGAAGTAAAATTGTTGGCACAGAAGTTTATAATTTACATTCCCACCAACAGAGTATGGGGGCCCAATGTCTCCCCTTCCTTGCCATCACATGCCATTATTGGTCTTTTCAATTTGGCAGTCTGGGGAGTGCGTTGTGTTATCTTATTGTGGCTTTAATTTTCATTTGCCTCATTTAATTTTCACTTGCATACTTTCATTCATTTGTATGTTGCAAGTATTTTTTTTCATTCTGAGTCTTATCTTTTCATTCTTCTCAAATTTCATTTGGTCAACAGAAGTCCCTAATTTTAAATGTAAGATTTATCAACCTGTCTTTCATGGGTATTTTTTTTTTCTGAGATTTGTTTAAGATGTCTATTTCAAACTTAAAGATAAAAGGTATTCTCTCATATAACCTTCTACAGACTTTGTGGCAAAATGTGTTTCAAGTTTAGGGATATAATACACTTGATTTATTTATGTGATATGATGTAGGTGTCAAATTTAATTTTGCAAATGGATATTCCCTTGTTCCCAAACCATTTATTGGAAAGAACTGTCCTATTACCTCTGTTCTGCATTGCCACCTTTGTCAGAAGTCAACTGCCAACAGATGAAATAATGTACTTCTGAACTCTATAACTGTTCAGTTTTCTCTTTGCAATTGTTATACTAATACGATATTTTCTTGATGACTATTGCTTTAAAATAAGTCTTGATATCAAGTTGTGAAACTCCTGTGTTCTTTTAAAAGTCTTAGCTATTATTGGCCTGTTATTTTCATGTACTTTTAGAATCAGCTTGTTAAATTCTCCTCAATCCCCAAATTAAAAAAGCATGCTTGCATTTTAAATTGGACTCCGTTGAATCTCAGCATAAATTTGTGGAGAATTGTGACCTTTATAACATTAAACCATCTAATCAATTAATATATGTTATAGACTGAAACGGGTCACCTCAAAATTCCTATGTTGAAGTCTTGACCTCTAATGTGACCGTATTTGGAGATAGAGATTTTAGAAGGTAATTCAGGTTAAATAAGGTCATAATAGTGAGGACCTAATCCAATAGGATTGTGAGCTTCCGAGAAAAAAAAAAAGAGAGATCTCTGCCTCCACATGCATGCACTGAGGAAAACTGTATGAGGACACAGTGAAAAGGTGGCCATCTACAGGCCAAGAAAAGAGGCTTCAGAATGAAATCTCCCTTGCTTGGGATTCTCTCTCTCTCTTTCTCCCTCTCTCTCTCTCCTCTCTGCCCCTCCTCCCTCTCAAATCCACCACTCCCCCTCTCAAATAAATAAACTAAAAAAAAAATCATGACCAGATGTTGGTAGAAATATGAATATTAAAAGCCATTCTGATGAGGTCTGAAATGGAAGTGAGGGGCATATTTTTGAAAATTGGAGGAAAAGTAATCCTCGTTAATAAGGTAGCAAAGAATTTGGATAAATTGTGTTTGTGGAAGGCAGAACGTGTAAGCAATGGAACTGTATATTTGGCTGACCAAATTTCTAAGCAAAGTACTGAAGGAGAAGTATAGATTCTTCTGACTGTTTATAGTAAAAGGTGAGAAGAGATGAAGAAATAGTTAAGCAGAAAGAAATAAAACTTGAAGATTTGGAAAATTCTCAGCCTGCTCATACTGCAGAAAGTGAAAAGGCATGTTTTGAAAAGAACACCACTAGTATGACTGGACTATAACTCAAGAAAGAGTTTATGGGGTTATTATATGAGAATTGAAAGGGATGGAGAAGGAAGGAAATGAAGAAAGGCTGTCAAATTCCTTAGACCTGACAGGACTGACTAATAGAGCTATTTGGCTACAAAATGTGCTCTTCTTCAAGAAGAGGGAAATATGACCCAAAAGGTGACTCAGGTATCACCAAGGCCACTACTGCAATTTCACCAGGCCAGATGGCCAGCTCCTGGAGTCTTGGAGGTAGGATCACCCAACAAAGCCAGGGGTTTCTATTACTAGATTATTTGATATCCTTATCTTATTATACATGATGTATATGGTGAAACCTTATTTTCTGTTCATTGCTAGATCCAGCAAAATCTTACCAAAATTTCTTAATTATAGCAGTTTATCTGATGTTATTTCATATTTTATACCCAAATAATTTTTCTTAATAGTAAATGGTTACATTTTGCTTCCATTTCTTTTTATGAATTTACTGTTCTGACAAAAGCCTCTGGTAAAATTTTGAAAAAAAAAAAAAGTAGTGACAGAGGATGTTCCTGTGTATTTTTTTTATAGTTGCCATCAACATTTCATCAAGTACAATGTTTGCTTTAAGTTTTGTTTTGTTTTACAAAAACATATTATGAAATCCCTTTCTATTTTTAAGCAGTTTTATTGAGATATAATTAATCTACCATATAAGTCACACATTTAAAACATAAAATTTGGTGTTCTATAGTATATTCATACAGTTGAGGAACCATGAAAATAATGTAATTTTAGGACATTTTCAGCATCCCCCAAAAGACACTCCATTCCCATTAGCAGTTACTTTTCTTCCTACCCTAGGAAACCACTGGTGTCATTTCTACCTCTATAGATTTGCCTCTTCTGGACATTTCTTTTAAATGGAACCATATGATAACCTCTTTTTTTGTGATTGGCTTCTTTTATCTAGTATAATATTTTCAGTGTTCACTATTTTGTAGCAAATATCACTACTTCATTTTTTTTATATTGCTGAATTATATTTCATTTTATGGATAGACCACATTTATTGATCAGTTTTACCGATGATGGACATTTGGGCTGATTCTACCCAGGCTATTATGAGTTATACTGTTATGAATATTGGTATACAGGTTATTTGTGTAGTTACAGATTTTCATTTATCTTGTTGTATAACAAAGGAGCAGGATTTCGAGGTCATATAATAGCTATATATTTTTAAAGCACTACCAAACTGTTTTCTAAAGTGGTTGGACCAGTTTATCTCATATCCTCACCATATCTCATATCTCATATCCTCACCAACACTTGATATTCTCTTTTTGGCATAAGCATCTTAGAGATTGTAAAATGGTATGTCATCATAATTTTCACGTTTTGCCTAATGACTAATGATGTTGAACATCTTTTCATGCATTTACTGACCATTTGTGTATCATTGGAGAAATGTCTATACAGATACTTTGTTATATCACATATTCACTTCTTTGGTTAAATTTATCCTTGAGTATTTTATTCTTTTGATGCTATTTTAAATAGAACTTTTTCACTTTGAATTATATATCTTAGTGTATAGGTATAAGATTAATATATATGTGTGTGTGTGTGTGTGTGTATGTATACACACATACACATGCACACGTTTATATATATTTTAATGTTTATCTATTTATTTTGAGAGAGGGAGCAGGGTAGGGGAGAGAGAGAGAAGGAGAGAGAATCCCAATCAAGCTCTGTGCTGTCAGCACAGAGCCTGATGCAGGGTTAGATTTCACAAACCATGTGATCATGACCTGAGCTGATATCAAGACTTGGATACTTAACCAACTAAGTCTCCCAGGCACCCCTAATTTTTATATCTTGATTTTGTATCCTGTAAACTTTTCCAACTTGTTTATTAGTTCTAATAGTTTTTGGTGGGTTTATTAGGGATTTCTATTTATAAGATTATGTTATCTGCAATACAGAGTTTACTTCTTTCTTTCCTATTTGAATGTCTCTTCTTTTGTTTTCTTGTCCTATTATTCTGGTTCAGTTCTCTAACACAACGTTGATAGGAGTAATGAAAGTGGCATCCTTGTCTTGTTCTTCATATTATTTGCAAATGAATCAATCCTTCACCATTTAAAGTATAATATATTAGCTGTCTCTTGTTAAGTTGACTAAGTTCTCTTCTAAACCTAGTTCATTGAGTATGTTTGTCATAAAAAGGTGTTGAATTTTGTCAGATTATTTTTCTGTTTCGGTTGAGATAATCATTTTTTTTCTTTAACATATTAATATGGTACATTACCTTAATTGATTTTTTGGCTGCATCCATGGGATAAATCTTATTTGTTCATGGTATGTAATTATATATATTTTCTGTGCTAATATTTTGTTAGATTTTTCTGTCCATATTCATGAGAGATATTTATCTGCAGTTTTCTTGTGGTGTTTGTCTCATTTGATATCAAGGACTCATAGCAGTTTGGAAGCATTCCTTCTTCTACTATGTTTTAGGAGAATTTGTGAAAAATTGGTATTATTTCTTCAAATTTTTGCAGAATTCACTAGTAAAGCCATTTGAGCCTGGAATTTTATTTGTGGATGATTGTAAGATTTCTGATTCATTCTCTTTATTTGTTTTCAGTCTAGTAAGATATTTTATTTCTTGTTGAGTCAATCTTGGTAGTTTACTTTTCTATCAATTTTAACCACTTTCTCTAAGTTATCTAATTATTACATATTGCTATTCATGGTATTTCCTTATAATTGTCTTTTTAAAATTTCTATACACCCATATTTATTTTAGTAATTTGTAATTTTTCTTGGTCATTCTATATACTATGTCAATTTTGTTGACCTTTTCAAAGAACCAATTTTTGGTTTTCTTAACTTTATTTTTTTAACTCTCTGTTTCATTAATTTCTTCTGTAACTTTCATTATTTCCTTCCTTATCCTTGCTTTGGGCTGTTAATTTCTCATTTTTTCCAGTGTGTTCAGAAAATTAGGGAATTTGGGATTTTTCTTCTTTTTAAAAAATATTTATTTATTTATTTGGAGAGAGAGAAAGAGAGCATGGTAGGCAGGGGCAGAGGGAGGGGAGGAGAGAGAGAGAGAGAGAGAGAGAGAGAGAATATTTCTGTCAGTGCAGTGCCTAACTTAGGGCTTGAACCCATGAACCTGGAGATCATGACCTGAGCTGAAACCAAGAGCTAGATGTTTAACTGACTGAGCCATCCGGGAGCCCCTCTTCTTTTTTAATGTAGCATTCACAGTTATAAATTTCTCTGTAAGCACTGCGTTAGATGCATTCCATAAGTTTTGGTATGTTATGTTTTCATTTTCTTTCACCTGAAAATATTTTCTATTTTCCCTTCTTTGACCCATTGGTTATGTAGGAGTGTACTTTTTAACTTCAACCTATTTCTGAAAGTCTCATATTTCCTCACTGATTTCAAATTTATTTCAGCTGTGCTTTGTAACACATATTATTTCAATTCTTCCAGCTATTTTGAGGCTTGATATATGGGCCAGCATATAGTTTTGTTTTTAAATGTTTTTATTTATTTGAGAGAGAGAGAGAGAGAGAGAATCCAAAGCAGGCTCCAGGCCCCGAGCTGTCAGCACAAGAACCCGACACGGGTCTCGAACCCATGAACCGTGAGATCATGACCTGAGCCAAAGTTGGACATTCAACTGACTGAGCCACCCAGGCACCCCCAGCATATAGTTTATTCTAAAGAATGTTATATGTGTCTGGAGAGGAATGTATGGTCAGTTTATTGGGTAGAGTATTCTGTATATATTTGTTAGACCTAATTGGTGTATAATGTGGTTTAAATCTTCTGTTTCCTTGCTGATTTTCTGTTTAGTTGTTCCACCCATTATTGGAAATGGACCATTAAATTCTCCAATTACTATTTTTGAATTTTCCATTTCTCCCTCATATTTTGTCATTTTTTGCTACATGTATTTTGGGTTTCTGTTGTTAGATGTCTATTATATACTTGTAATTGTTATATCTTCCTGATGAATTGACCCTTTGTCACTATAAAATATTCCTCTTTACCCCTCATTATATTTTTTGTTTTAAAGGTAGTTTTGTCTGAAATTAGTATAGGCACTCCAGCTTTCTTATGGTTCCTGTTTGCATGGTATACCTTTTTCCATGTTTTTACTCCATCTAGTTGGATCTTTGAATCAGAAGTATATCTCCTATACAGGCATGATTGTATTTTGATTTTTTTAATCCAGTCTAAAAATCTTTCACTTTAGATTATTACATCAATTAATGCTTGCTGTTATTGTTGATATTTTTCAATTTATTGTAAAATATTGTAAATTTTCAATTTATTGTAAAATTTAAAGTAAAAGTTTTTACTTTTCTATATGTCTGTCATTTTTCTTCTACTGTTCCTCCTTTACTATTTATTTTTATAGTCAATAAATATATTTTAGTGTGACATTTTAATTCTGTTTATAACTTTAAATTATATTTTTCAGTTATTTTCTTACTAGTTTCTCTGGGGCTTTCATTATACATTTTAACTTAAATCTATTTTAGATTTATACAATCTTAATTCCAGTGAGATGTATTAATTTTAGTCTTATAAAGCTCTGTTCCTCTCTCTCTTTTTATGCTGCTATTCAATATTTTATTATCTATGATGTTCCTATCACATTTTTTTCCTTTGGTAGATAAACATATCAGTAAATTTCTTTCTTTTTCTTTAAATCAGAAGTGGATATGATTTTATGAAATGCTTCTACATCTATTGAAGTTATCATATAATTTTACCCTTTATTCAATTAATGTTGTGAATTATCTTGCTTAATATTCCTTTTCCAAATAAAATTCTAATTTCTAGAATAAATCTCTATTGATCATGATATATAATTCTTTTTATATATTGTTGAAATTAGTCAAGTAATATTTTGTTCAAGATTTTGTATTTGTAATATTTGTAAGTGAATTTGGTTGAATGATTCTTATCATAGTTTAATATTGAATTTATGCTACCACCAAACTGGGATTTATTCTTTTATTTTTTACAGTTTCTTGAAGAATATTTATAAGAACAGTGTTATATTTCCTTAAATATTTGAAAGAATTGTCTAGTGCTGCTATCTTGGTCTAAAGTTCTCTTTGAAAAAAGATTTTTAAGAAGTTTATTTGGTGGTTGTTAATAGCTTGCTTTTCCTTCTTTTGTCCATTTCAGTGAGTTATAGGTTTTTAGGAATGAGTCCATTTCACCTAAATTTTCAAATTTACATTTCAAAATTTTCAGATTTCTTATTATAAATCTTTTTTGTCTTAATAAAATTGTAGCCAAGTAGATTGGGTATTAATCTGGGTTCAGCCACCTAACAGCTATGAGAACTTAGAAAATTTTATTTATCTCTCTGGCCCTCAATTTCCTAACCATTAATATGTGGTTAATCTACATTTCTTCTTTTTTTTAATTTTTAAAATTATTTCATTTTATTTTTGAGAGAGAGAGAGGTAGAGTGTGAGTGGGGGAGGAGCAGAGAGAGAGGAGACACAGAATCTGAAGCAGGCTCCAGGCTCTGAGCTGTCTGCACAGAGCCCCACTCGAACCCACAAACCATAAGATCATGACCTGAGCTGAAGTTGGATGCTTAACCAACTGAGCCACCCAGGTGCCCCCCTACTACATTTCTGATAGAAGGTTGTCTATCTGAAAGATCCCTGATGTTATAGATTACCTAAAACTCTAGATATAATGTATAAATAATTCTTGAGCTGGGAAGTAAGTAAAAAAATCCTCAGACATTCTCAAACATCAGGAATACAGAGCTAGCTTTGATATTGAGGCATCTTTGAATAACTAATGGCTTGGAAATTGGGCAATAAAAGCCAGAGACCAAGTAGGATGAAAACTTAGATCAGACCCCACAAAAATCCAGGTTCCCTCAAAAGTAATACTATTGATAGAATCCTTGGAAAAATCATACCATTTGGAGAAAGTGTCTGGAGATACATATCTTTCTCAGTCTAGATCCAGAGAAAGGCGGGAGTTTTTTTCTTTTAAAAAATTTTTTAAATGTTTATTTATTTTTGAGAGAAACAGACAGAGCACAAGTGGGGGAAGGGCAGGGAGAGAGGGAGACAGAATCCGAAGCAGGATCCAGGCTCTGAGCTGTCAGCACAGAGCCCAACAAGGGAACCCAGGAACCTTGAGATCATGACCTGAGCCTAAGTCAGACGCTTAACAGACTGAACCGCCCAGGCGCCCCCAGAGAAATTTTTTTCTGAGAGGCCTTAACTGTAACTCAGCAGTCATTAAATTGGAGATATAATACTTTTTGTGTGAGTCTTGGGGGAAAAATTAAATCATAATTTGTATTAAAGTTCTGAATTGTTCGTATCTCAGGCACCTGGCAGAAGCAAACACAAATCACTTGTAGGAAAGACTTTCAAGTTTAAATGAATTTACACAAAGAATTTACACAAAATGAATGAATTTACATAAATCCCATATGTCTGAAGGACATATATTTACACACACACACACACACACACCAGAAACACTTAAGGAAATAAGCCACCATTAGCAAGAGTCAGTAGATGCAACAAACCACAGGTTCAGAACCGCAGACTACAGAAACTGCATGTACTATAACTCAAAAGAATCAACCAGTACTAAATACAAATATTTATATATACTTAAAAACATGAAACACTAAATTGCCAGAAGGCAACCTGCCACAGGTTGCCAGAATGATATTATGATTTTGGTCAGCCCTAGACACTTATTTTTTGCCTTTGTAGGCACCTTCTACCATGTATGCATGGGTGTATGTGTGTGTGTGTGTGTGTGTGTGTGTGTGTGTTTATGTATAATATACATGCATATGTATATATTTTAAAAATTATATTTTATGACTATGCTGCTAAAAGGCAAATATATTATTTTATATAAAAACATTTTCTTAACGCTAAAAGTCCTTTGTTCCCCCTTCTGATTTTAAAATAAAGTAAAGCATTTTTGTAGGTCCAAAACATATCATGAGCCCTAGGCATTGTACCTACTGTGTCTAATGGGTAATCTGGCCCTGGAGGAAGGAACAAAAATCCATCAACAGCCAGATTTGGAAAAGAACCAAATAGAACTTCTAGATTTTAAAACATTTAATATAAAAATTTGAATCTTAATAGACACCCTAGTAGCAAACCAGACACAACTGAAGAAACAATAACTATGGTAAATTGAGAGATTGATTTTTGAAATATCTAAAATTCATCAGAGAAAGGAAAAAAAAACAGGAAAATTTGAACAAGAAATTAAGAAACACAGAGGAAAGAGTAAGGATATCTAAATACACCTAAACAAAATTCTAAAAGGATAGACTGGAGAGACTAGGGCTAGACAATGGCTGGAAATTTTCCAGAATGAATTAAAGAAATATATTCCTGGGGTGCCTGGGTGGCTTAGTTGCTTAAGCATCCAAGTTCAGCTTAGGTCATGATCTCATGGCTGGTGAGTTTGAGCCCCGCATTGGGCTCGGTGCTGACAGCTCAGAACCTAGAGCCTGTTTTGGATTCTGTGTCTCCCTCTCTCTCTGCCCCTCCTCAACTTGCAATCTGTCTCTGTCTCTCAAAAATTAATAAACATTAAAAAAACTTTAAAAAGAAGAAATATATTCCTATATTGAGGAATATCAGTTAACCCCTAGGTTGTACTAGTAGACCTCAATTAAGACAGACAATCCTTTCAAAACAAATGGCAAGCTGAATTTCTTAAAATTAAAAAAAATTAAAAACTGAAAGCAAAGGTAATTCTCAGCATTTTCAGGGACCCTAATCTGAAACACAAATGGCCAGAACTACTAAGTACAATTTGATAATCTAGCTATTGGTCAGATAAATGAATAATTCATCATATTTAGAATTAAAGATTTTATATGACATAATTTGTTAGCTAATTATCTGTAGATAATAACCAGGAGCTGGGCATAACCTAAGAAGGTATTGATGACTTACTTTAGAGAGAGCAAGACATAATAACTACAATTTATTTGTATAAAAACTGAGACGATTTATTTTGCCAGTTTTTTCTGAAACCTTTTTTTTTTCTGTTGAAATTTCAGTGTTTAGTGTGGGCCTGAGTCACGTTATTTCTCTTGGCAGAGGTGCTTTCAATATATTTTCATTTGTTGCCTATTTTGGATGGTGAAAAGCTCTGTTTTGCTTACGGCATCTCTTCAGATTTACCAAAAGCCTCTGAGTAAACTGTCTGCCCTTTATTCTGGCATTAATATTTTGTTGTTATTCTTAGCAGAGAACATCTGCTTTGCATTTCCACATTCTTTATCCTTTTGTCAATTACCAAGGCTCCAAAGAGCCATATTTTCTTGACTTAACTTGAAAACTCATAATTTCTTTAAAAGTAGAAGGCATTCATAGAATCTCTTGCCTCTTAACATGCTCTTAGATATTTGTAGAATTTTAAATCTGGAAGAAACCTCAGAAATAATTTGCTTTAGCCTTCTTATTTTACATCTGGTATAACTGAGTTATGAAGCCATTTGTTCAAGGCCCCCTAGTATTTCAGGGGCATATCCAAACTTGAAACACATTTTTTCATTTCCAATCTAATGTTTTTACATTCTGACTTTTTTTAACCAGTCAATTTGTAGGCATTAGTCACTTGTTTTGTGTCTAGAACTGTGTGCTGTGACATCATCAGATACAAAAGAGAGGATAGGTGTAGATATAGGTATAAGTATAGTTACAGATGTGGATACCCTTTGATCTGGGAATCCCCCAATTTTTTGTGCCTAGGAAATCTTTAAAAATAAACTCTAAAAGTTTATCCTTTAAGATATAATGGTTCATGCTCAAAGAAATCTAATACTATTTGGAATATAGGACACAAAATTTAATAAGTTTATTCAACTTTGGATGGTTTTTTTTTGTTGTTCAAAGGTAATCTGGAGCATCATTTTTTTTTTTTTATTTAACCCTTTTCTCCATGAAGGGAAGTTGATTTTTGAAGAAGTGTATGGATTTTTCTTGTGTTTTAACATTCAAAAGTGGCTACTATCCGAACTATAGATAAGAAATGTGTATTTCTGTATGTATGCCTCATTCAGTAAATATTAAGCAGATATAAAATAAATATATAGATATAAAATATATACAAAGATATAAAATGAAGAAGTGACCTAACATGTTCTCTTTATTCATGTAGCTGGTATGGGTCTAAGTACAAATATGTCAAATAAAAGTTTGAAATCAATAGACTTCCGTTTGTCCCCCATTTATAGGAAAGCCTCACTTTTGAATTAAAATTTTCTGATATTTTTATGTTCTGTACTTCACTTGAATGTATCTTTTTAAATATCATCTGGGATGTCCTTTTAGCATCAAGGTGACAAGTAATAACCAACCAAGAGGGCCTGCAATCTGTTTTTGAATGATTTTCTGTATATAGTCCCAATTTATTTATTCATCAATTCTGTTCTTCAATAGAAATTTATAGAATGCTCAGTCTCTGCCAGGCATGGTGCTTACCACTAAGAATAAAACATAAGAAAAGGCAACAGAGATCTCTGGCCTTCTGGATCATAGTAGGGGAAATAAACACTAAGCAGATAACACATAGAACAATTGAACTATCATTGTGCAGGATTTAGGGTGGGTATTATGACAGAGAATAGGAGGATGATGAGCAGCTACATTAGACAGAATGTTCAGGAAAATCCTTTCTAGAGCACTGCTATTAACCTGAGGCTCAAATGAAGAGAAGCAGCCAGCCATGCCAGAATGTCTGAGCGCAATCCCAGCAGAGACATTGGCAATGCCAACGGCCCTGTGTGGGAAATAAACTTAGTGATCAGGGAATTGAGGGAAGTCTAGATCACACTGGCCTTTATGGGCCATGGCAAGGAAGTTGGACTTATTCTAATACAATGGGAAACCTCTGAAGTGCTTAAGCAGTTGAGTGACAATGAAATTAATGTTTATGTAAATCAAGCTTGCTGCTCTGTGGAGAATGTATGGGAAGGGGCAGTGTGAAATCTAGACAAGGACTTAGGACACATGATGGTGGCTTCACTAGGCATGGTGCTACAGGAAAAATATTTTCATTTTTCTGGATGGTTAGGGCTTTCTGGGCAAATTTTACTGAAACTTGAAAATTGTCCTTAGAACAGGCTTTGGAAGTTGAATTATAATTGATTAGGTAGTGTTAAACCACCTGGAAAGATTTATCTCCTCAAAGATACGCATTTACATTATGAGGGGGGTGATGAGGCTCGGGACCATGAGTATAACCCTATTATGATAGGAAAAGATAGGATAAAATAGGCAGAGAGGGAAAGGATTGGACCTGAGGTCCCTGGGTAGGGAAAATACATATTTTGGAACAATGCTGGGAACGTCTGACCACAGCAAACTATCTCAGACTTAAGGTTCCTCTTAAGAATGTAACCAACACCACCTACTCCCCCTTAGGTTTCCCTCAGGAATTTGATGAAAGACCTGACTAAAAATAAGTAGTAGACCACATAATGTATGAACCACAAGGAATGATATGGTCGTAGACCACCCTTCATACAATGGAAATGAGCCAATCAGGAATGGACAGCTCAGCACATAGAGTTATCCAGACAATAGGGGTAGAATCTGGGAAGGAATAAGGGGGAAAGGAAGAGTGAGATGACCAGAATCTCACAAAACAAGGACCCTTGCCTATAGTCCTCAGGCATTCACTTCCATATTCCTCTCTCTGTAAAGAGAGCTTTCTTACTATTCTTCCCTTCTGATCTTATACTCTAATAAACTTTTGCCTGCTGCTCATTTTTGTCCACCTCTTCATTCTTCAAAGTGGCAAGACAACAAACCCCGGGTTTTGAGGTAAAAAAACAACAACCCTGCAACACTATGATACAAAGTCGGATACACTTGTCTTCTCTTTCCCTTATAGATCTGTATTTCCATTCGCAAGGGTAAGAACCAAAGGATCTTTCCCATGTTGAACTTGTGTATTCTAGGGAGCAAAAGATTTCACCCAAAAATGGAATTAGGACAGTTTTCTCCTGCTTATATAACTATCCAGCATTGTATATCCAGGATTTCTTATTTACCATAGAGGCCCTATAGTACAGGATGACATCCAATTGTACAAGAACCGGAGAAAAGGGAATACAGTGCGGTTATTTCAGTGAACAAGTAATAACTAATTTGCCTATGTGCCCGAAAACCTCATGTTGGCATTCGGAATAATAATAATTAATATAGATATTCAAAACTTAATACTAAGTTAGTGGAGATAAAGAAAAATAGATGGACTTGAAAGTTTTTGAAGTGATACAAGACGACTTTCTGATGAATTAAATGAAAGTTGGGGAAGAAAAGGGAGGAGTCAAGAATGAGTACAAGTTTATTGAAATAACTGAATGAAGAGTGGCATTATTTATTGAGATGAGGAAATATTAAGTAGGATCAGGTCATGGGTGGAACAATAAAATTCTCTTTTGCCCAGCTTAAGTGTGAGATACTTATGAAACATGAAAATAAGTTGTCAAATTTTGTAGTTAGACGTGCATATTTATGGCCAGAAAAAAATCACATATGTTGTAGATTTAAGAAAATTTGAGAAAAAAAAAAAAGAAAATTTGAGATCACATAGTTATTTTATCTTACAAAGTCCTCAGTAATTCAGGAGCATGATGTGCTTCCTAAAGACAAACAGTTTGGTGACTACTCAGTAACTTAATGGGACCAGAGAGATGTGAAAGAATGAACCGAATCCCACAGAACTAACCCACAAACTAGTCTTTTGACTTTGAAGATGCTAGATTGTAAAAGAGTTAATATCCTAATCAATTCTATATTCTCTAATTCTATGATTCTCCTTAATTTTATGAATTTCTCATTACCGAATCCATGTTGGTAACACCAGTTGCAACGATATCCGTAATCTTCCTGTAAGGTTAAACCCAACCCATTAGACTTTCCTCTTAAAAAGAGATAGTATAGCCAAATGCTACAAAAATCACCAGTTCTGGTTAGCTCTTATTTTAAAAACAGCCACCTCCAAACTCACTGATTTTAAACAATTATTATAATCTGCTACAGTTCTGCTAGCATAGCTTGGTAGTTCTCATTTCGTTTCTTGTGTACTTGCAGTCACAAGTACATTTGGGCCAGAGTCATCTGACGATATCTTCAATCACATTTTCAGTGCCTGAGATGGTGTGATACTGTGATATATAATAAGCAATGTATATTTGGTGTTTGTTCCTATTTTGGGCACAAAGTTCCTAAAACCCTTGACATTTCCTAAGTAAGGAAAGCAATCAAGGTGTCATTTGTTATGTAGATGTTTGACTTTTGGAAAGCACTTAAGGATGAGGGCTGGTTGCCTTGAGAACCAACCATATGATTAGAGGGTTGGAATTTCCAGCCCCATCCTTTGACCTCCACAAAAGGGGAGAGGGGCTGAAGGCTGAATCAATCACCAACAGCCAATGATTTAATCACTCAAACTTACATACTGCAGCCTCCATAAAAACCCAAAATTACTCAGTCTGGAGAGTTCCTGAATTGGTGAACAATTTGAGATATGGGGAGAGTGGGAGTCTTAGAGAGCATAGAAGCTCCCTATCCTTTCCCTAAATCTTGCCCTATGTATTTCCTCCATCAAGCTGTTCCTGAGTTATATGTGTTTTATAATAAACCAGTCATTTGGTAAGAAAATGTTTCTCTGAGTTCAATGAACCACTCTAGCAAATGAATCAAACCCAAGGAGAACACCCCTACAATGTCTGGTCTGTGTCCAGTCAATCAGAAGCACCAGTGACAACCTGAGCTTTTAATGGGCATCCACAGTTGGGAGGAGGGCAGTCTTGCAGGACTGAGCCCTTAGCCTGTGAGATCTGATGCTATCTCCAGGTAGAGACTGTTAAAAAATGAGTTGAATTGTAGGATATCCAGTTGGTGTTAGAGGATTTTTTAGATGTGTGGGGGCAAAACCCCCCATGAAATGGAATTTGTAATCAGAATCTTAGATGGAGAGTTTGATTCTAGCTGGGCATCTCTCTGCATGGTCTTTTCATACATCTAGCCTGGGCTTCCTTACAGCATGTGTATCTCAGAGGAGGGACTTTCTTTCTTGGCACAAGACCTAAAGGAAAACTGCAGTGTTTCTTCTTTTCTAAGCACACAGTATGAGTTTTACAATATTTGATTGGTCAGAGCAGTCATAGAATAGCCCAGATTCAAGGGATTAGAGGAATATACTCCATGGCCTAATAGGGTCAGTAGTACCTATCTTGGAAACAATCTATCACATCTCTCTGAGCAGCTTGAATGGAAAAGAGTATTGTTTTCCAAACATCAGCTCCCAGTTGGGGATGCTAACCAGATATATTAAGTAGTGGACTGATAATCAGAGCAAAGATTCTAACATAACAATTTTATAAGGTTTATGCTATCATTTACCTCTGACACATAGTCTTTAAAAGTACTAAAATGTTGGCATATCTGATAACATCCTAGTTTGCCCATACCTTTTTCCATGTTCATGTATTCTATCATTTACAGTGGCAACAAATGCAAACTCTATCAATCTTATTATTCTTTACTTCTTGTTTGTTTCCTCATATCTCTATTTTTAGTAATTCCAAAGAGCTCAGAGGCTCTCCAGTCAACTATAGAATAGTGATCTTTACACTATGGTAATACATTAACCCATGGTGATGCAGAAAGGCTTTCCATTGATGTGTTTGCACCAAGAGTTTCAAGGGAACTTATTTCCATATTCTCAACCTTCAGATCTTTGCTAGAATTGATCAACTTGTGAGTGAAGCAATACTCACAGTATTCTTTCTCCCAATTTACTAAAATAAACACACAAATAAAACTCTTCACTTATACCAAATCTTACTGTGCTATTGTAAAATTGTCCCTGGGTTGTAAAATCCACCAGGGCATCAAACAAAGGAGAAATTAAAATATTGGCTAAGGAAAATATAGTTTAATATTTAATTTAGGCAACATAAATCCATAGGGTTTTCTGTCTTTTCCTGCTTTGTTATATATTTCTATGAGGGAAGGATGAAGTTTGCTATTAGGAAAATATTTTGACCTATTTGGGTATGCATGTAATTTATAGAGCTTAAGCTATAGATTAGTGAAGCCACTTCTTTGAAAGGTAGTTGGAATGCATTGAGGACTGCCACATTTTTCAAAGTGTGTTGTATATAAATCATGTGGGTAAAACTTCTAGATAACATATTTCAGATATTTTGCATTTCATTTAATACATAGCTAAAATCTATTGTATCAAATCATATCATGAAATGTTCATTAAAGTTATAGTCATTCATATTATTTTATCTTATAGTTTCTAGCTACTATATATAAAGCACATTAATCTAAACTCATATTGAAAATATTTAAATATCAACCTAAAATATGTATGGAAGCATAGTTTATTAAAATTATTTTAGGCATTATGTGAGCAAAATGAATAGACTGTCTTTGCTCTATTATCTATTTTATTTATCAGGTTTTATTGAATAGTTGCTATTAGTTTGACTTTACTTCTGGACCATAGGTCACATTACTCCAGGGATCATATCTATTACAGCAGTATCCCAGATGCCAACTATGATGCCTCACATTTAGTACACACTTAATGAATGCATTGTGTTCACATAGGAATGAATGGATTAATGAGCAAAGGGAAAGATATAGAGGATGCAGTGGCGATCTCTTCTTATTTAAATTTGTATTGATTATTATTTAAGCCATATACTGCTGTCCTTTTTGAGGTTTCATTCATTTATCATAATGTTTTTATCCATTTTCAAAAGTATGAGCCATAATTGATCAGTATATATGTTACATATTATTTAATTTACTAGTTGATATTTAAGTAACAGATATATTGGGGTATAATTTACATAGTATAAAGTTAACCCAAATAATTTTCAATGTATAGTGCAGTGGTTTTCACTGTATTCACAGAATTTTGTATTATAATGACAAGATGTGATCATGTCATATCATTATAGTTAATTTTATAAATTTCAGCACCCTAAAAACAAACCCCATACCCAGTATAATCACTTTTCCTCTCCCCCTTGGTGACCACTGATCTCTTTTTGTTTCTATGCATTTGTCTATTCTGGACACTTTATATAAATGGACATTTTGTATAAATCATGCAGTATACAGTGGGGTTTTTTTGGATTGGCTTCTCTCATCTAGAATAAAGTTTCTAAATGTTATACCAGGTGTCAGGACTTCAACCTTTTAAAAATTGCTGAACCACATCCCGTCATATGCATAGACCACATTTTGTTCCTCCATCCCACAGTTGATGGGCATTTGGGTTGTTTCCACTTTTTTGGCTGTTATGAATCAGTTGCTCTGAGCATGTATTTATAGGTTTTATATGGACATGTGTTTTCATTGCTCTTAGGTATATACTTAAAAGCAGAATTTCTGGGTCATATGGTAAGTCTATGTTTAACACTGAGAGACTATAAGCTGTTTTCCAAGGGGGCTGCACATTGTTCATTCCCACCAGCGATGTATGAGGGATCCACTTTCTCTATGTCATCACCAACAGTTGTTATTATCTTCCTTTTTGATTAGCTCATCCTGGTGGATTTGGTATTGATTTGCATTTCCCTAATAACTAGTGATGCTCAGTAACTTTTCCTAGACTTATGGGCTTTGTTGGACAAAGAAGGTGTCCAATAAATGTCTAGTCAAACCCTATGGTCATGTTTAAAATTAGGTTATTTGGGGGGCGCCTGGGTGGCACAGTCGGTTAAGCGTCCGACTTCAGCCAGGTCACGATCTCACGGTCCGTGAGTTCGAACCCCGCATCAGGCTCTGTGCTGACAGCTGGGAGCCTGGAGCCTGTTTCCGATTCTGTGTCTCCCTCTCTCTCTGCCCCTCCCCCGTTCATGCTCTGTCTCTCTCTGTCCCAAAAATAAATAAACGTTGAAAAAAAAATTAAAAAAATAAATAAAATTAGGTTATTTGGGATTTTTATAATTAAGTTGCAAGAGTTCCTTTTATAACCTAGATTCAAGTCACTTAACACGCACATGATTTACAAATATATTCTCCCATTCTTTGATTTTTTACTTTCTTGGTGGTTTAGTTTGTAGCCCAATGTTTAAAAATTTGGCTACAGTCCAAATTATCTACTTTGTCTATTATCACTGAGCTTTTGGGGTTGTATCTAAGGAACACTTTGATTTTTAATTAGCCTTGTTGAAAGTCAATATTGATCAGTGCCGTCCTAATTCACTTGTTTTGTGTGGCTCCCCTCATTTACAGTGCAAATCCCACGGACTTCCCCAGACCTTCAGCTGGAACTGTTATGTGCTTTCTTCAAAACGAGTCCCAAGTTTTTAATAAGGCTGGGCTTACCAGAAATCCTCTTTCCACTGTTCAGTTGAGATGTACAGGCACTTTGCAAAAATGATTGTTGCTTAAAAAAAAAAGAACAAGAGGGGAAAAAATACGTGCAAACAAGAGAGAGGAAAAAAATGTAGAAGATGAAAGATGAGAGTCTCATCAAACAAAGAATACCTAATTTTAAGATAAAACCCAAGGACATCAGAGAGCATAGTGTATTTGGGAAAAGGAAATAAGGCTGGTTCAGTGGAAAACACACCATCTGTTGAGGATGGAATTTCTCCCTTATTATCCTTGGGATGGAGTTCTCAATTGACCAGAAATTTGCATTCCGATCCCTCAGGGAAACCAAACAAAATACAACAAAAAACAAAGCAACAGGCATGAAATTAATTGTAATCATTTGATTCTGAAGAGCTCACACTTTAATGTATGTACATCACCTATTAAAAATGCAGGTTCAAAAAAAAAACTTTTTTAAATGCAGGTTCAAAAAAAAAAATGCAGGCTCTGGGGCACCTAGGTGGTTCAGTTGGTTAAGTGCCTGGCTCTTGATTTCAGCTCAGGTCATGATCTCATGGTTCTCGGGATTAAGCCCCACATCAGACTTCTCACTGACAGCACAGAGCTTGCTTGGGATTCTCTCTCTCTCTCTCTCTCTCTCTCTCTCTCTCTCTTTCTCTCTTTCTCTCTCTCTCTCTCTCTTTCTCTCTCTCTCTCTCTCTCTCTCTCTCTCTCTGCTCCATGCCTGCTTGCACTCTCTCTCAGAATAAATAAATGAACCATAAAACAAACAAACAAACAAACAAAACAAAACAAAACAACAAAAAAACCACTGCAGGTTCCGATTCAGCACGTGTGGGGTAAGGGCTTGAAATTCTTCATTTTTTAACAAGCTACACATGATGTTAATGCTGCTGTTCTGGGACCACAGTTTGACTATCAGAGCTACAAAGGGCAGAAAAGCAGTAGTTCATTCACTCCTTCAGAAGGGGAGAAAATTTCACTTTAAAATCCGGCTCTGTTTATCAAAATGATCTTTTTTGCATGTTTTCAGATTTAAAGGTCAGATCTGTTTTATTCTCAACAGCTGCTTGGGAATTGCTCCTCTTGCAGTTCCTATATGGGATTTGATTACCTAATTGCATCAAAAAGCTACAAGATAGCTTCGGAGGACAGTCCTTCCAATAGCATCCAACAGTCAAGGGTTCAAATCTTAACAGGCAAGCTTGAAAAGGCAACTTCAGTTAGTATCTCTGGTCCACTCAAGAAATGAGAGCCCACAGACTATTTCCTCTCAGACCCCTATGGTCACATGTGCATGTGTGTGTGCACGGTGTGTAGGGAGGTAGATTTTAGACCCTACCACAAAAGTTCCCCCAAGGGAGAAGGCTGTCCTCAAAAGTGCCACTAAAGCATCCATAGGCCAGTGTAAGGCCCAACTATAAAATCAAAGAAATCTGTCCCTGGTAAATACTCAGGCAGACAAATAGTCTGACAAACTGTCCCAAATATCTACAATATTCTAAATGTACTGTTGATATCCTGAAGGACAGAGATTAACAAGTTTCTACTTGTGAAGGCACACAGTTTGCTGAGGAGACTTTCAATTAAATAGACACTAGCAACATGGTAATTAAGGTGGTACAACAGAGTTGAGCACAGGTGAGGAAATGTCCACTTCAGCCTCTGGAAGCAGAAAACTCAGGAATCATTTCTCAGAAGATGTGATGCTTGAAGCTGTTGTCCCTTCCTTTCTCTCTTTCCTCCCAAGTTCCTTTATGCAGCCCAAGAACTCTCCTGTCAAGAAGTGAGGGTCTGCTGAAACTCTTTAACCTAGTATTACTGATGGTGACACATCCTGTGATACTTTGTCCTTTTCACCACCGCAAACTTTTTTTTTAATGCTTATTTATTTATTTTGAGAGAGAGAGCACATTCATGAGCAGGGGAGAGACCAAGAAAGGGAGAGAGAGAATCCCAAGCAGGCTCCTTATTGTCAGCACGAAGCCCGAAGCAGGGCTAAATCTCATGAACCATGAGATCATGACCTGAACCGAAATCCAGAGCTGGATGCTTAACCAGGCATTCCCCTCTGCAAACTATTCTTAAAATCAAAGCATGAATTGATAATAATAGAAATTCAACTATTAGGAAGGGAAACTATTTGGGGGTTGAGGTGTCAATCTAGAATCCTTAAAACAGCACCACTGGATGACTGTGGCCGTTTAAGCCTGAGCAGACCATGACAGCCTTTCCCTGGAGCAAGAGGTATCCTTCAGGACTAAGTTCATTTACCTGGCCAGGCCCTGGATTCTGGAATTGCAGACAAGCATTAGGGAAATGCTAACTGCCTGCTCCCCTGTATCTCTGCAAAAGAGCAATTTATAGAAGTGCCTGGTACTTTCCTCTGGGAGAGAAAGGTAAACCATGTATCTCTTACATGGACCACCTGGCAGGTGACTTAATATGGAATTATGCCTCTGGGGGAGACAGGTGAACCTTGATCACTAAGAATAGGTCTGAAAGGCAGCAGAATGTAGATTCAAAGATCAGTGATAGTTTATAGAATATATAATTGCTTATATGGTAAACAATCTGGGTGAATCTCACAGACATCATAGTGAGTGAAAAAAAAGAAATACAAATGAAAATGTTTTATATGTTTTTATTTATATAATGTCCCTAAGTCAGGTAAATCTGATCTATGGTGGTAGAAATCAGAATGGTGGTTAGTGGGGGCATGGGTGGGTTGGTTGTATTGACGGGGAAGGAACATGAAGGAAACTTCTGAGGTCCTGGAAATGTTCTACGCCTTGATCTCATCATGGTTATATAGGTGTATTCATAGGTATACATTAATAGACAGTATAGGTTATTGTACTTTATGTATGTTACACCTCAAAAAGAGAAAATATAATCAGCGTAACAAAGCTTGGTGACTAAAACAACAAAAAATCATGCCTGACTCATACTACAGGGTTTTAAAACTGCCACTCACTTGTGGCACCTAGATGGCTCGGTTGGTTAAGTGCGCAACTCTTGATCTCAGCTCAGGTCATGATCTCACAGTTGATGAATTCAGGCCCTGAGTCAGGGCTCTGTATTGACACTGCAGGGCCTGCTTGGGAATCTCTCTCTCTCCCTCTCTTTCTCTGCCCCTCCTCAGCTCTCGTGCACGCTCTCTCTCAAATACACGAATAAACATAAAAAAAATAAATAAAACTGCCACTCACCTAACTTGGGCCAGTCAGTCAAATGGCCACACCTACCTTCAAAGAGGCAGAGAAGTCTATTCTCCCTGGAGGGAGAGAGAATGAGCAGAATATTTGTGACCAACTCCAAAGACTCCACATACTTAGATCTTGGAGTTCTGTGTAATAGACATATTTGCATTTATTCATTCTCTTATTCATTTATCAAGAAAACATTTACTGATTGCCTGTTATGAACAAGGCCCTTTTTTAGGCATGTGAGTGGGATAAGACATAATGGTCTTGCTCTTATGGAGCATATATTCTCGTTAGAAAAAAAAGGCATTACAATTAATACATTAATATTGTGATTGATGCAATGACATTTTGGCCACTCTCAATGCAAAATAAACAAGGCTTTTTAAAAAAAATTGTAAAGAAAAAGGAAAACACTTTTATTGGAGCCCAAGTTAGGACAGCTGCCCTGGGTACACAATCTTCACAAAGAGAAATGCTCTGGAGAAGGAACATTTGGTGCAGGGTTATTTATGTTTGTTGTTTGTTTGTTTTCATATAGAAAGCATTACAAATCAAGACAAAAGACATTCCACAAAGTTGCAGGCTTTATCTTCTGCTTTTAGTATGTGCAAAGCTGTGTGATTTTAATCTTATGGGAACCAGTCAGATTTTTCTTCTGCTTATCTTTATGTTTTGAAGGCCTCTTTTTGGTTATTATTTTTTTTAATGATGCAGATGTACAATGTGTGCTCAGGGCAGAAAGAAAGCCCATGTTTTGAGGTTTTGCTGAGTCATTTTGACCTTGGTAAATGTTAAAATACAGCTTCCCTGAGAGCTCAAGAGAAGAGCCCACAAACATGAAAAGTGGAAAATGCCCTTTATTTTATCACCACTTACCCTCATCTTTTACTTTAAGACCTAGTGTCTCTCTTGTAATCAGGAAGCACCAGCTGACGTTTGTATGACACATTCTGGACCATCCTTCCCCAGCCTTGACACTTCAGCAGCTCCATGAGTCATCAGGAGTTCCACAGATGGGGCAAACGGTCCAAGATTCTAAACTGCATAGCTGCTGAATGCAGGGTTCAGAATAATCAGGCAGACGCAAGAAAATCTAACAGGGCTTAACATTCACTGCCAAAACAGCATACGATCCAACCAAATATTCCAAAGAATTGACTAAGGTTGCAAAAGTAGAAGGTAAAGAAGTATAAGTGTGAAGCCAGAAAAACAATAACAGCAATGACAAAATGTACCAAAGGGTGAAGGGTACAAGAAAGAAAGTATCCAGAAGAATATCAGATACCTGGAATAAGGGTTTTCAAACTTGATTCTGCACCAGAATTACCTGGAGAGCTGTTTACCCAGGCTGCTGGGTCATATACCCAAAGTGTCTGATTGAGTAGACACAGAGAGTTAAGACTTTCCATTTTTAGTAATTTTCAGGTCAGGCTGATTTTGTTTGTCCCTGGACACACTTTGAGAACCGAAGAATTAGAAAAAGGTAATGTACAATTGAACTGCTCTCCCTTCCTTCTGACTTTAAACAAGCTGTTTCTATTCTCAAACAAGAAACTGAGAAGTTCTGCCTACTACTGCTATTATTTTTCTGAACTTCACTATTAAGATGTAGGGATACCATGGCAGTGAAACCTCTTAACCACCTCCAGGGTCTTCCTGGAGTTGACTACAAACACATTAAGTTAGCTACTATTTTCTTATTCATTCTGCAGAAGCACCTTGCTTTTAAAAAAGTGTATTTGTTGGGTTTATACTACAAAGGGTAACCTGCTCTCCAGGACCACAAGCTGGAGCTGGATCAAGTTATAGAAGATGACACACATGAGGTGATCATGGAGACCCTCCTGTAGCAGATCCAGGGCTAGTGGTGGTGGTCAAGGGAAGTTTAGTGAAATTGTGGGGCTAGAATAAAGGATATTAATAGCTCAGCAGTCATTACCATATTGCAAACATCCATTCTCTGAGCTCATACAAAATAATATTTTAATGTATATTTCCATTAGTCCTAAGCAACTGATAAATTATCACATTATCATTATAATCATGTTCATTCATGTGAAGACATTTTTTGAGCTGTTAATGAGTGCCAATTACTGGTACAGATTTTGGAGGTTCACTAATGAATGAGGTAAATCTACCACAGGTACTTAAATTACAGGGATTTTTTTACACTACAGTCTTTTAATCATGTCGCCTATCCCCTCATCGTTCTGCTCCTCTGCCTCTCAATTTAATCCCTCTACATTTGTTTATGATCCGTTGGTCTACTCTTATCTTGCCCTATTGTCCTGATCAAGATGCCACTTTGGTTGCTCTTCGCATATTCTTTCCTCCTGTTGAAAAAAAAGATCACCTCATTGCTTTTAAGTCTGACTCACCCTTATTCATCTGTAAAGGTCCATATCAACCACGTTTTTTACTGAAACCTCTTACTTTACTGTGGCCCACGCTGTCTCAATTTCTTTAGGACTTAATGTATCCACAAAGCACTTAAATGTATGCACTATTGAATTTGTATTGAGCCATGTTATTTGTAAGTAGCACCTTCACCTTGCAATTTCAATTCATCAGAATTATGGATAAGACATGCTATCCCTTCATAGAATTGTCTTTCCACAGTAGTGTCATTTAATGTTGATAATTCTTCATAGGCACTAGGATTGCAATCTGGTGACTGGCTTGAAAGAAAAGACAAATTTAGCCATTCCCAAACAAACTTTGGTGGTCAGAAGTAATCACCTGAGTTATGTAAGTGTGCATGTGTGTGTGTGTGTGTGTGTGTATGCACGTGCACACATGCGCATGCATGTGTGTGCTTAAGTCTGAACAATAGACCAACTATGTCAAGATCTCCAAATACAATAAAACCCTAGATTGTGAGTGACTTGTTCTGTGAGTGTTCCACAAGACAAGCAAACATTTCTAATAAATTCTAACTTGATAAACTAGTGAGGTCTTGCAATATGAGTAGTACATGGCACTGAAAGTCACATGATCACAACTGAGCCAATAGTTCTCTCTCTCTCTCTCTCTCTCTCTCTCTCTCTCTCTCTTGCTGCGAGATTGTGAATGATTGTCTCCCACGCTCGATACTCAGTCTCAGGCCATGGTGTTTGGTAGAAATCAGTGATTTTTCAGAATATTGCCACAACTGGCACTAGTGTATTTTTTGTCACTTCAAAGCACCTATGGACAGTCCTTTGCTTTTCCATATAAAAGTAAGCTTAGGAATGTTTTGCTTCATTCTCAGTCATTGGATAGTTTCCTTGTTAAAGTTGCATGAAAACAAAAGATTCCATTGAGCCAATAGGTAGCCAATAGATTCTGTTAGTGATAGTGAAAGTCATCCTACACAATAATCCTCCTCTTGTCTCCCTCACACCAGCCTGGAAGGTTTGCAAAGGTAAGTGCAGATTAATTTGTTTATTTTTCTTTATATTTTGTATTTTCTTTATTATTTTATATTCCATTACAGTATTGTAATCATCTTATATGAATATTTTTGGGTTGTGGAACGAATCATCTCAGTTTCCATTATTTCTTTTGGGGAAATTCACTTTGATATACCAGTGCTTTGAATTACAAGCATGTTTCTGGAACAAATTATGCTTGCAAACCAAGGTTTTACTGTAATGTGATCTAGGAATCTATATTTTAAATAATAGCCTTCAGTGACTCTTATGAAGAAGTTTGGGGACCTCTGGGCTGCGTATTAGAAACATCTAGAGTTTATAAAAGACACCAATATCCCAGAATAATTAACTCAGACTCTCTGAGAGTGAAGTTCTCCTGGTGTAAGCATCTTCTAAAAGCTTCCTGAGTATTCCTCTTGGGCAGCCAGGACTGAGAACTGCTCCACAGCCTAATTTAAGACTATCAGTAAAAACAGGAATTTGACACAAAATCCAGTTATGTATGTTTCTTCCACACGGGATGTGAGGAGAGGGCCTTTAGATTAAAATAACAGGCACCTGGGTGCCTCAGTCGGTTGAGCGCCTAACTTCAGATCAGGTCACACAATCTCACAGCTAGTGAGTTTGGGCCCCACGTAGGGCTGTGTGCTGACAGTTCAGAGCCTGGAGCCTGCTTCCAATTCTGTGTTTCTCTCTCTCTCTAACCCTCCCTACCCCAGCTCGTACTTGGTCTCTCTCTCTCTCTCTCAAAAATAAATAAACATTAAATATTTTTTTAAAAAGAATATTTATTCCAATTGAATTCTGATAATATAAGTAATAAATATTCATTTTGAAAAATTGGAAAATACTAAAAAGTATAGAAAAGTAAATAAAGTCACGCATCATGTTAAGAATCAACACTGTGATCTATCTCATCCTAGCCAGTTTCCTCTCATATTTTATAGATAAATGAAAGATAGAGATATCCTGTCTATGGACTCTATTAGTCACACAATTAGTTTTATATTTACATACGAATTTAATGTATTTTCTTCTGTTAATATAGTATATATATATTTTACATTTTTCTAAAATATAATTTTATGGGTGCCTGGGTGACTCAGTCAATTAAGTGTCCAACTTCGGCTCAGGTCATGATCTCACAGGTAGTGAGTTCAAGCCCCATGTTGGGTTCAGTGCTGACAGCTCAGATTCTGGAACCTGCTTCAGATTCTGTGTCTCCCTCTCTCTCTACCCCTCCCCTGCTCACTCTCTCTCTCTCTCTCTCTCTCCCTCTCTCTCTTAAAAATAAACATAACATATAATTATAAAGAACGCCTACCCTTAATGGGTATAAGAAATTGTTTAACTGAAATTATGTATTTCCATATATTTTCCTGTTATTTATACATTACTTAAAATGACATCATATATTTTTTACACACACAGTTTTGTACTCACCACTAATCATCTTCCAGTATTATGACAGACCTTACCTTTTCCATATAATATGACCTCTACCTTGTCACATAATAAAATATGATTATTTCTAAGTAATTAGAAGTGGCTTTTTGAGTTAAGAGGTGATCATATGATTCTGAATTTCTCTTTAGAAAAATGATAACAGCTTACAAAAAATGCACGGAATTACCTGTATCCATTAACACTCTTATTGATAAACATATATAAGTGCTGATTCTTTAGGCAAAATTTGTGCCTAGTTGTTCAATTTGCATGATTAAGAAGAGTGACTCTGAATATTTTTTCCCTAGGTATTCATGTAATTATCCCTTTTGAGAACTGCCTTTACTCCCTCATCCCCCTTTTTTAGGAGGGGAGAGTAATTTTCCTAACTCCTTAATTTGTATGAGATCCTTATGTTAGTAAGTTTATCATCCCCTTTTTTCTCTTATCATGCTTTTTCCCTCTTAAGCTTTTCATTTTTAAAAAGTGTTTATTTACTGATTTTGAGAGTGAGACAGAGTGAGAGAGAAAGGGGGGGGGGGAGAGAGGCAGAGAGAGAATCCCAAGCAGGCTCCACAATGTCAGCATAGAGCCAGACTCAGGGTTGATCCCACAGACCACTTAAATCATGACTTGAGTCGAGATCAAGAGTTGGCGCTTAACCAACTGAGCCACCAGGCCTCCTTCCTCTCATGCTTTTAGAAAGAAATCTTTTATGGGCGTGCCTGACTGGTTCAGTCAGAAGAGCATGTGACTCTTGATCTCAGTGTCATGAGTTTAAGCCCCACATTGGATGTAAAGATTACTTAAAAATAGACTCTAGGGGCGCCTGGGTGGTGCAGTCGGTTAAGCGACCGACTTCAGCCAGGTCACGATCTCGCGGTCTGTGAGTTCGAGCCCGGCGTCGGGCTCTGGGCTGATGGCTCAGAGCCTGGAGCCTGTTTCCGATTCTGTGTCTCCCTCTCTCTCTGCCCCTCCCCCGTTCATGCTCTGTCTCTCTCTGTCCCAAAAATAAATAAATGTTGAAAAAAAATTTTAAAAAAAATAGACTCTAGAAATAAATAAATAAACAAGACTTTTATGATAAACAAATCCTTTATTTAGTGACAACTAAAAATCACTTTATTTGGAGTTCTTGATTTTGATATTATACACACATGTCTTTCCTAATTCAAGTTCAGATAATTATTCATTTATTTTTTTAATTCTCTTATAGCTTCATATATAGGATGTAAGTTTCCATGCATGCCAGTATGTATACATAAATGGATATATGTATGTGTGTACTTTTAATTCTTCTAAAATATGTCGCAATAAATGAACTAGTCATCCTTTTGTTCATTTTAGGAAATAATTATCCATTTTTCCCAGTACCAATTTAAAAATAGTTTTACTTATTCTAATTTGTGTACTACTTTTGTCATATACTGAATTTTTCTACACTTGTTTTTCTGTCTATTTTCTACATTGTGCAATTGCTCTGTCACTCTATTTTGAACCCATTTCATGCTATTTAAAATATTTCAACTCCATAGTGCACACAAACACCATTTAGTGCAAACTCTGCCTTACTTCTCTTTTGTAATAAACTTAAACAATGTGCACTAAATCTAAGATGCTATTTATAAAGATAATGAAAGATGAACATACTATCAATAAAACCCATAATAAATTTCTAGTCAGATCCATCACTATTTACATCTAATTCTCATTCTCCTTTTAATTTTGAAGGAAAGTATTTCACTTTGTCCCATTCATATTGTATAAACATCCTGGAATGTGTGTTTAGTTATCTTCGGAAAATTTCTGTATTTCATCCACTTTCCACCCTCTCTGCTCTGCAGGTAGCTGTTAACTTTGCCACATTCTTTATCTGCATCTGTGGCTCTACCACATGTATTAGTAAGCTTGGGCCACCATAACAAAACACTACGGACTGAGTAACTAAGGTAACAGAAATTTATTTTCTCACTGTTCTGGAGTCTGGAATCCAAGATCAGTAAATCAGCATGGTTGGTTTCTAGAGCTCTCTTCCCGACCTACACAAGGCCACCTTCTTGCTGTGCCTCATGTGGAATTTCCCCAGTGAGTGTGCATGGGGAGAGGGAGTGAGCAAGCTCTCTGGGATCTCTTTTTTACAAGGACATCAATCCTACAGCATCAGGAACCCAACCTTATGATCTTTAACTTCAATGACTTCCTTAGGGGTCCCCACTCTAAACATAATCACACTGGATGTCAGGGTTTCAACACATGAATTTGAGTTTTGAGGGTGGGGCACAAACATTCAGGCCATAACACCAGATCATTCTTGGTGAGATCATTGTTTTACTTTACATATGAAATGTAACTCATAGCAAAATTTTCTCCAATACATTATTGCATAAATTGAGTTATGTGGGCCTATGGTGGATCACAGAATAGATATCCAAAATATACTAATTGGCACCCATGTAAAAAACTTATCAGTGGTCTCTTGTGACATTTAATTACTCACCTTGCTTACACATTCTTCCAGTGTATTTAAGCTTATCTTAATTCCTGGCAGTTGGGTAAACATTCATACATATGTGTAAACAATTATTTCCAAAATGTCTTTCTTCTAGAAGCATGAATAATCACAAGGTTAATGTGCAAGCTAATATTGTCCTTTGTGGATCAAGCAAGTAACTCTCACACTGTGAAACCCTCAGAAATTACCCTCTTCCACTGAGAAGCTTAAACTGCTCTTTGACACACTACCTTGTGTTCCTTTGGTCTGACTGTCTTGTGTTCCAGCTGATACCATAATCAGTTAGAGGCCAAACACATGTTTTATTATAAGAGCAAACAGAGTACATCTGTTCTAGGGATCAGAAAGAAAGAAAGATACAAGATTTGACAGCCATGGACATCTAGAAACAGACTGGCCTGAAATGAAAATTTTTGTAAGCTGCAGCAGTTAGTGTTGTGACAGTCAGTTTACATCTAAACATCAGAATCTCCACCAGAGACCGTGCAGAAAAAGTGATGTTTTAATGAGATTCTTGCATGTTTGCATTGGTTCAGCCAATAGGCAGCATAGCAAACCCCAGATCAAGGTATGAAATTCTGTCTTCACCTTGTGTTAAGGGAATATCAATTAGGTCGAAAAGAAATTAAAACGTCAGGCCTTGATAACATAGCGTTAGGTGATAAACTGAACTGCCAAGATAGCAAAGCCATTACGTTAACAGTACTGTGCATTACTATGACTTGTGTTTACTTCTGTGCCTCACACATTTTATTCTGCTTGTGCCGTCTAGTCTCTGGACCCTTAAAATGATTAAAAGCTGTAATTTTTCCTTAAATATATCTCCTAGGTCACTAATTACATTCTCTAGACTCTTACATCCTTATTCATGTGACCGTTGCTTGTATTTTACAAGGGGACTATTGTCAGCTGAACAATCTAGCTGTGATGCCCAGGCAAGGCCACACACATTCCATGCTAAATCACATTACTAAATACTTTTTTCTTGGAACATGTTTTATCGACCATTTGAGAGCGGTTTAATTGTAAAGGTGCTAAGTGGGAATCTAAAAACCTGTTCCTTTTTCTTAAACAAATTTAAAGCTGCTTCGCCAAAAAGCATAAATGATGCCTGTGGTGTGTGTGGTGGATATGACTCCAATCTCTATGGGTTCCACATGCTTTGCACCCATCTTTTGTCAACTGTCCACTCTAGGGTATTTGCGGAAAGGTTCAGACTTTCTTTAATGATTCTGAGATTTCTTATTTTCTTTTGCGTCTGTTCATTCAGTTCAAAAATCTAAACACCAAATAGCTCCCACAGTGGCCTCTCCATGAGCAATCACTGTTTATTCCATAAATGAACGACGTGTTCCCAGGAAATTAGTATTCCTTGGTTGTTGCCAAGTTAGGGAAAAGATTATTTTCTAGGTATTACAGTGTAGAGGATACATGAATCATAAGCATAAGAATAATATTATTTAAAATGTCTACAGCATTTCATGATACTCCAGGTAACTCTTGATCTTTGAATATACGAAGAATATGGTTCATTGGTCCTGTATTATACTGCAACATATGCTAAATTATTGAGATTAATTCAATGTCATAAAAATACACTCTAAACAGATGATAAGTAGCTGTCATACACTTACTATCTATACTAAGTAATAGACTCATTGTTGATAAACACATCTCTAGCTGCTAAAAAGGCACACTGGCATTAATTATTAAACTTCTATTTATTCTGTAACACCCGTGATGACTTCTATGGAGGAGCTGAGAAATGAGAGGATTTTAGAAAGACCTTTACGGAGAGGCTTTGGAGACAATATGCAATCCGTATAGAGAAATGAAGTTCAGGTGACCTTGGTTCTAGACATTTTGTCAGAGCAAAGATTAGGGTATTGCTATGCCATTGTTAAATATTTTGACCAGTTCAGTTGGTCAGTTCCATATGGGGAGGATGGGTGGAGGATTGAGACCAAACAAATGAGCCAAATCTGCCTTTTGATTAAGCAATCGTTTTTTTTTTTCAAAATTGTTATTCTCCTAGTTGATATGCCTCTTATAGCTAAATTAAGCCTTGCTTCTGTCTGCCCTACCTGCTGTGGTCTACCTGTGGTTCTTTATGGGCATTTAGAATTTGAGATATCACAGTAAGTCATGTTTTCTGACAATTAGGAAGGCAATTGACTTAAATTGAAATAATTATTTTCTTTCACTGTTTTTTTTTTCTGAATACAATTTAAATCATGAATATATTGGAAAGTATAGAAGTTCTGTAAAACATTTTAAGAATCAACCATCACTCCAGAGAAAATTATCACTAAGGTGTTGCTTTTTGCTTTCATTGTTCTTAAGAATGGTTGAGAGTATAATATGTAGAAAATTCCTTCACTCCAGTTATAATAAAACTTAACAGCACAAATATTTCCCCATGCTATTATTATTTTGCTTTCAGCATAAGATGTTATGAGCGTACAGTATTTCATTGGGTTTGCAGGCTATAATTTATTTACTTACCTTTTTATTATCGTGAGATAGTTCTGTAATAAACATTTTTAGGGCAAATATTTTTGATTAATTTCAATTTCTGTGTAATAGTTTTCAGTGATAGTTTGTGCATTAAAAAATATTTGTGGGGGCGCCTGGGTGGCGCAGTCGGTTAAGCGTCCGACTTCAGCCAGGTCACGATCTCGCGGTCCGTGAGTTCGAGCCCCGCGTCGGGCTCTGTGCTGACGGCTCAGAGCCTGGAGCCTGTTTCCGATTCTGTGTCTCCCTCTCTCTCTGCCCCTCCCCCGTTCATGCTCTATCTCTCTCTGTCCCAAAAATAAATAAATGTTGAAAAAAAAAATTAAAAAAAAATATTTGTGGGCACAAAGTTGCAATTTGCTTTCTCCTGCGTATTTACACTTGGGGGAAATTATTTTCTTGATATTATTAATAATGTAATTTATAATCACATTTTTTGATACTCTACTGATGATAATGTGATTCATTATCACACCAGTATAGTGATGTGTATGTATACAGTAGTGTATATAATTCCGATTCTGCTTTAACTGTTATTGGCTTTGAACAACTTGTCTACTTTGACAGGAGAGTGATGGTACTTTGATTTCGTAAGTGTTTCTCTTCCTCTGATGTCCATGTTTGCTTCGCAAAATTGTTTGTTAAACACTTGTATCTCATTTTTTAAATCCATTATTGTGTATCTTGGCTAATTTTGACCTACATGTTAGGCATTCTTTTCCTTACTGTTTTTTCAACTATATTTCTTGTTATCCAACCAAGGGAAATAAATGGGTGTGACACTTTGTACCAGGAAACATTTATCTCATGACCTGAAGCTTTCTGGAGCCTTAACACAGCATTAAAGGGACTCCTCTTTCCACTGGGAGTATATAACCCAACAACAACAACTTTATGCCACTCAGGTTTTTACCAGGCACTGTACATATATTGTCTTGTTTAGGCCTTCACACTGCATAGGAGATGCTGAGGTTAAAGGAAGTTTAGTGACTACTGGAGATTTTGTTAGATTTGTATTTTTGGATTATTCTTATCCAGTTTTCAGATCAAGAGTTTATTAGCTTACTTAGGGGACTTCTAAACTTTTCCCTTCCCGCTCTAGTTTTTTTTTTCCTTCATACTGATAATGTAGTAAATTGCATTGATTACTTTTGGAGTGTTAAACCAACCTTCAATTTTCTGTAATAAATCCATGGGTTATTAACATTTTTGTAAACAGATGGATTTAGTTTGCTAATATTTGGTTAGGTGTTTTGTTTTGTTTATATCTACGTTAGTGAGACATAGGGGATTGTCTGCTCTTCTCTTTTAAAGGTCTTGACAGGGCTTGGTATCAGGCTTTCTCTGGCCCCACCAGTGTGTTGGCAAGAGTTTCTTCCTTTCTTTTGTGGTAATAATTGTGTAGAATTGATATTATTTCTTCCTTAAATGTTTAGAAGGATTGTCCAATGAAGACATAAGTCTGTGGTTTTCTTACTGAAAAGACTTTTGAATGTGAATTACATTTATTAAATCTAGAAATATTCAGATGTTATATTTCTTGTGCCAGCTTTGGTAAGTGGTGTTTTTTGGAGAATATGAACATTGCATCTAAATGTTCAAATAGGGGTGCCTGGGTGGCTCAGTTGGTTGAGCGGCTGACTTTGGCTCAGGTCATGATCTCGCGGTCTGTGAGTTCAAGCCCCGCGTCGGGCTCTGTGCTGACAGCTCAGAGTCTGGAGCCTGTTTCAGATTCTGTGTCTCCCTCTCTCTGACCCTCTCCCATTCATGCTCTCTCTCTGTCTCAAAAATAAATAAATGTTAAAAAAATAAAAATAAAAAATAAATGTTCAAATATATTGTGTGATTTTTGTCTGCTTTTTTTAATCACTTCCTGAGAGTATCAAAATATTCAAGTGAAATTTAAGAAAAAACTTTGTCTTTTGGTCCATCAGTTGTTACTTCATATTTTTTGGTGCTACTTATAGATGTGCATATATTTTCTTATTACTTTCTTTTTTCATTAGCTGGATATATCAGAATATAATATCCACTTTGATATTGCAAAGCTTCACTTCAATTTTTTCCTGATAAGAAAGATGATTACATGATCTTCCATAATATTTACCTAATATACATTTGTTCCCAACTAATGAATCACTTATTGATATTATCTTAATGGATCTTGTATAAAAGTATCTGAGAGCCAATCTTTATATTCATGAGTTGGATTTCAGTCCTGTACAATGACATAGTCATTGTTATTTTTGTTAGCTTATTTATTTATTTACTTATTTATTTATTTTGAGAGAGAGAGAGAGAGAGAGAGAGAGAGAGAGAGGGAGAGAATGCATGTGTGCATGAACCAGGGAGGGGCAGAAGGGGAGAGAGGGAGAGGGAGAGGGAGAGGGAGAGGGAGAGGGAGAGGGAGAGAGAGAGAGAGAGAGAGAGAGAGAGAGAATATTAAGCAGGCTCCATGGAGCCTGATCTCACAACAGTGAGATCATGACCTGAGCTGAAATCAAGAGTCAGACACAACTGATGGAGCCACATAGGCACCCCTGTTAGCTCATTTCAAATAGTGTATCTCTGTGCTGTGATTTTCTTTGATTTTTATTTTTTTATATTTTCTTGATTAAAAAAAGAACTTTAGTTGGTTTCAATTTATATATTCTGTTTTTATTAACTTTTATTTCTCAACTTTACAGGTCTTCACATGTTTATTTTTCCTAATCAATCTAAAAATATATTATATATGTATATATTTGTATACACACATATACCTATATCTACTACTTATCTATTATAAACTTTTTTCTACAAATAAGGACATTTCTTCAGCATTTTTCACTCCTCATTCTGTTTCCTCTGTGTGCCATCCCAACCCCCACACAAGCTTTGTTGGGTACCTGTTTTTTGTTATTGCTTTGGTTGACATTAAAATTCCATAAGTTATTTACTTTTTCATATTGTCCATATATTTTTGCTTTTTGATGCAGTAATTTCTTGAAAAATCCTCTCAAAGAGGATTTTAATAAGATCACGTTTCTGAGCCTGTGTAACTCAGAAAACCTCTTTATTTTTCAAAAATGACAATTCTGATAGACATACATTTTAGGTTCAAAGTCATTTTTTTTCCCCTGACAGGCAGTTCTTCTTTGTAGATGTGTTTTCCCTCAGGAAGTTTTTAGAAATTTTTTTTTTACTTTTTATGTTATTAAATTTAATTTAGTTATGTTCCCAAGTGTTCCCACCCTCACTCCCATCTCTTTGGTTCAGTTTTGTTAAGAAATAAAATTTAACTGAGCAAATTTTAAAGATCTTATTGGCTTTATTCAACAATTCATGAATCAGGCAGCATCCCTTCTAACAGACAGAAAGGAGCTCTGAGGAGCTGTACAAAATGAAAGATATTTATAGGCAAAAGGGAGCAGGACAAGAAAGTTATACCAGCAAAAAATGGATTTGTTGTGGCAAGGTCACTTTCCTTCAGGGGAGGGCAGGTGTCTACCTGGCCAATTACCTCACTAGTGCTGATGAGCTGATTCCCAGTGACTGGTTTTAGATACCATTTCTGTGAGATCCAAAACTGTAATTAAGTCCTGGATTAGTGACCCAAGGCTTAGCATAGTAACTCTATTTGGGGCTTGTTGTCTTTCTTTTTAACAGTATTTTATGAGCTCCTTTAATCTGTAGTCTTAGTTCTGAAAGACTCTTGGTCCTTAATTCCTCAAATATTCTCATTATTTTTTCTCTGCTGGGATTATTATTAAATGGATATTAATATTTCTCTTTATATCCTTAGTATCTTTTACCTTCCCTTTTCTCTCATTATTTATATTTCTTTATTTTGCTTTCTGGAATAGTTCCTGAATCTAATGGTTTGGCTTGCTAGTTTGTTCTTTAGTTGAATTAATCTGGCCATTTAACCCTTCAATAAATTAATTTCATTCTTCTTTTTTATACAAATTATTTCTGTTTGGGTATTCTTTAAAAATATTTTTACTTAGTGTTTCCAATATGACTCCTTAATTTCTAAGGCTATTGATAATTCTTCTGGAGATTTTAGGGAGTTAAATGATTCAGAACAGAGAGACAAGAGTATCAAAATATGAGCTAAACCACTTTCATTTTCCCCTCTCTACCCACTATTGGCCAACCTTTTCTCTCAGGAATTTTTTTTTTTTGTACTACACTATCCAGTGATGTTGTTCTTTCATGGAAGGAAAAATTTTTGCCGGAAGCATACCTGTAGCTATTGTTAACCATTTACCACCCAGCTGGGCTCCAGGGCTTCTCAAACTTGAGTGCTCATGAGAAGCTCCTGGCAAGCTTGTTAAAACATAATTTGGCTTCCACAAAGGAAGCTTCCACAATTTGACTTCTGTTCACAGAGTCCCTAGTGGTTGGAGCCCACGAGTTTGCATCCTAATGGATTACACTATATTCTCTGGTTTGAGTTGGGCTAGTTGTACTGATTTTGTTTCTGTTTGCTTTCTCTTTTTCAGTGCAAAGGACAGAAGCATTGATTCCTTGACTGCTGAGTTTCTCCCATGTAGATACCCAATTATCTTTAATCTCTCCAAAAGATATTTCACGGTTTTAATGTTCACGTCTATGGTCCATCGGATTCCTTGTTTCTCTGTGGCATCCCTCTGTAGAGTACATTTCAGCAAACCTGTGTTGGTTGGTCATCATCTCAGAAACCTGAAAGTTAATGTAACTTAAAAGGAAATCCTGACAAAGCCATTTAATGCTACGCTCATATATCCATATGCCATTCAATTACTTTGATAATCACTTGAATTTGAAATGGTCTTCCCTAGCTTTCCATTACTACGATAATGTAAATTCAACCCTATCTTGCCTACATCATACAATGTATTTCAGTGATATTATTTCCTTCAACATCCTTACAAGCCTTTTGTCATTAATGTCAAATTCTCAAAATGACTGTTCTTTGTGAGCTGAGAGGGATGATTTGAATTTTTTTGAATACAGCACATTTGAGTAATTTTCAGATTCTAATGTCTGTACTAAGAAAACTTCTGAGTTTTCTACCCATACAATGTGTGGATAGTACACTGTTTAGTTACTTAGGTTCTGAAAGGACAGTGTTAACAACACCAGAAAGAAAAAAAAAATTCTCCAGCATCTGAAAGATTTTGCCAATTTGTGACAGGATTTCAAAAATTGAAAAATGTTGGAGTCTTTTCAAAGACTGGAAAATAAATGACATGGAAAAACAATACATGACAATGAGACAGATGTGAGCTCATATCTGGTAATGAGGGTCCATAGACCACTTATTCGGTGGGTTGGACTAACATTTACATTTATGTCAATTCTATGGATTAGAAGGAAAGAATCTCTTGTTGGGATGACAATAGTAAGATACAATGCTATAATGAAATCTAATTGTTATTAGCTATTGCACTGGAATGTCAATGAGGGGCTGCTTTGTTCAAAAGCTGGCATTGGCAAAGTTATTAAATTGGTTGGTTCATCAGGGAATATAGTACATTAGTGAGGTATTCAGCCGTGACTGAGTATATGTATTAGAAAGCATGCCTTTGTAGGTTTCCAACATCATAAATCAAGGTAAGATTTAGTACACAACACTCACAGGAAGGGGCGATCGTATATTTTACAAAGTTTAGCTCAAGTAAGCTAAACCTTCAATCATATTTGGGTTAGTATTTCATTTTTATAATTTGTTTCATACTATTGTCATGTTTATTATACCTGATTCTTGTACAGAAAACTTTATAAGGAAGATGAACATGATAAATGAGTGATAAAAAGATAATCCCTGCAGATTTCTATTGAGTTTCCTCTGTGCTTGGTAAATAAATCGTATTTTTTTGGCTTTTAATTATATATGCTTAAAAAGTGATCATAATCAACCAACTTTGCATTTATTTCCCAGGGTGCTTCCATAAGTAATTACTCTAGGTTATTAGAAGTAAATCTAAATATTGTAAAATACCCTAAAGCTAGACAGAAGATGAAGGGTTTTAATAATGAGAGGACAGATTTTTTTTTAAGTAACAAATAAGAAATTTATTTTCTTATACATTCCAGCTTAAATATTTCCTCCTTTTACGTTCATCAATTCTTCTCTGTTTTTCCCAATCTGAATTAAGATCACTGTTTTGGATTATATTACTTGCTTTAAATTTATTAGACCTTTGAATTCATTTGGCTCCTCTTAGAGTTTTTACACACTCATCTGCTCTACTGTTTTGTTTGCCTGTTGAGAGTAGGATGCATACCTGATAAATTTCAGTAGTACCTTCCCCTTCCCCTAATATACTAACAGACATTTACAGTCCAATATTTTTTATAAGAAAAGTAATATTTATATGATATTATTATAGGACTTAATACAATCTTATTAAATGTGTGTTTGGCTTAGTAATAATTATTACATCAAAACTGTATTTCTTAAATATTAAATAAACAAGTAGTTTACTATGATTAGAGTTATAAACCTATTAGTTACCAAGCCAAAATACTAACATCTCAATAGAAGATATTTTGGGAGGATTATAAAATCAAGTAAATAAATAATAAATATACGTTGTATATGATAAAGTTCCCATGCACAAATTTATAAATATAAGCGGATATATGTAAATTACATTATTGTGTAAACACATACATATCCATAGAAACAATATAAATGAGTTTACAAGAAACACACACATACAAAACAAACTTTCTTTGGATTCAACAATACATCCTCTTGCAAGTACACATAAATGCATCATTCCTGTAGTTGCCATATAAAACACAAATATGTTAAAAACAGTGTGATATGCTAGTGTAATAGCCATAAGATTTGAGAATTGAGTTCTAGACTCAGGTGGAAAAATAATCCCTTAAGAAATTACCTATTTTCTCTGTTCTTAAATAGCTTACCTTTTAAAAGTAGTCAGGGAGCTTGGGTGGCTCAGTCAGTTGAGCATCCGACTTCAGCTCAGGTCATGATCTCGCGGTCGGTGGGTTTGAGCTCCACATTGGGCTCTGTGCTGACAGCTCAGAGCCTGGAGCCTGTTTCAGATTCTTGGTCTCCCTCTCTCTCTCTGCCCCTCCCCTACTCGTGCTCTCTCTCTCTCTCTCTCTCAAAACTAAATAAACATTAAAAAATATTAAAAGTAGTGTATGAAACTCTCTGATCTCTAAAATATCTGACCCAAATGGTAAAGTCTGGCCTGATCCTAAATACGTCTAAGGCTACTATGTTATTAGCACTCTGCTAGGAACTCTTGGCATCTGTGCATGTATGGACACGTGAGTTAGGTCAACATGGGTAAAGGGGTAATGAGGTAGGAAACACAAGATACCTGCTATCCTTAAGGAACATTAATTTTGCTGGTATATGTCTAGGTGTGTAGAACTGGCCCAATAAATAACTATGACATGCCTTGTATATCAAGGTTCTCCAGTCAGGCATAGCCTTTTGAGGAGATGTATGACATCTAAACTGAGACTTAAGGATAGAAGGAGTCATCCTTTGGCACCAGGCAAAGGCTTTCGGGCAAATGAAACAAACTACAAGTGTGTGAGGCAAGACAGAGGTGGCTGAGTTTGTTCTCTTGTTGTTGTTGTTACTATTTTGTCCTACGTCTCTGTAGGTTATCAGCAGAAAATTCATAGGGACCCAGTAATCCAAAAATCTTTTATAAATAACATTAACATCTTAAATGATTTATGCAAACTTAAAAAAATTCAATCTTGCTTAAGAAAATAAAACAATAGAATTGTATACCCACAGGGAACATCTGTGTCACTGTAGCCCCATGCTTTCCAAGGTCTGCACTGTGGGACTTTTCTGCTCAGCATAGCAATCTCATGAAGCATTTACTTAAAATGACACTAATACAATATATCTTTTTCATTATATTTAAAATTGCATTTTAGAAAGGGCACAACTTCAAATGAATTACAAACACAAATTTTAATGTATTAGACACTATTGATAAGATGAATTTTGCTCTACTTTGTGTTTTCTGAGTATGAAGGCTTCAAAATAAAACATTCCTTGCTCTGCCATCTGTGTGCATGTGTGCATGTGCTCGTGCACAGCATGTCATGTGTAGTGCTCATGTTTATTTAGACAGGTTGCAACTCAGTATTGGTATTATCCCTAATCATGACCTCTTCCCCATGTGTACTTGATAAAGTTCTGAAGATATATACCCTCCTATAGCATACACTTGCTATACTTAATTGAATTCTAGTGAAGTTTGAACACAACTTTTTGGTACGTGCTGTAATTCTAATTAATAATAGATCATTCAAAAAATAATATAAAACAGGGAGAGGGACAAAACATAAGAAACTCTTAAATATGGAGAACAAACAGAGGGTTGCTAGGGGGCTTGTGGGAGGGACGATGGGCTAATTGGGCAAGGGGTATTAAGGAATCTACTCCTGAAATCATTGCTGCGCTATATGCTAACTAACTTGGATATAAATTTAAAAAGAAATAAACTTACAATAATAATAATAATAATAATCAACAAGTAAGTACAAAATATCGATTGTCTTACTAAAACTATATTCCAGAAAATTTTGAGGTTTATTATTTGGTATACTCTGATTTGGCCTTTGTGTTTATTATGCATACTTTGATTTGCTTTGCAATTTTCAAGCAACACAACTCAAATGCTGGAATCATTTAATTGAAAATATATATTAATTACAAATAATATTCTAACTATTTATTTGTATGAATAGGGGTTTCTTATAATTGTTCAACCAAAGCAAAATATATAAATAAAATAATTAATGATGCTGTTATGATACTGTGATTCATAACTTTCAATAATAAATAGTTGCAATTTACAATGTTTTAAATTTTGAGGTTATTGTAATAACCTTATTATTTAATTGAAGGCTTTTTAAATAAACAATTATAATACATTTCAAATCATGATATGACCTTGTAGTTTAAAGGTGCTGCTTTCTGCTTCACCTATTCGAGTTTCATAAAGGGAAGGCTTTTGAAAATTTTGCACAATTCAATATCCTTGTCGATCACTGAGCTGGATCACTCTACTCTTCCTCCCAGCCCTGCTAAAGGTAAGCAACTCATGTTCAGATGGGGAAAGACACTCTCACAAAGACTTCTGCAGATTAGTATTTTTCTGTTTTGTTTGTTTTGTTTGTTTTTTAGTTTGTCAGGGTGTTATTTGTTAACAATTTTATTGAGCTATTATTCACATTCCATATAATTCACCCATTTAAAATGTAAAATCCAGGGGTGCCTGGGTGGCCCAGTAGGTTAGGTGTCGGAATTCCACTCAGGTCCTGGTCTCATGGTTTATTATCCCAAGCCCTGTGTCGGCCTCTGTGCTGACAGCTCAGAGCCTGGAACTACTTCGCATTCTGTGTCCCCCTCTCTCTCTGCCCCTCTCCTACTCATGCTCTGTCTCTCTCTCTTTCTCTATCTCTCAAAAGATAAATAAACATTAAAAATATAAAATGTAAAATCCAATAGTTATTAGTATATTCAACATCACTAATCTACTTTCTACCTCTGTGGATCTGCCTATTTTTGATATTTCATATAAATAGAATGCCTCAATATGTGACTTTCTGTGTCTGGCTTCTTCCACTTAGCATAATGTTTTCAAGGTTCATCCATGTAACATCTATCAATACTTATTCCTTTTTACTGCCAAATAATATTCCCTTGTTACTGTATAGCATATTTTGTTTATTCACTTATCAATTGATAGGTATTCTGTATTGTTTCCACTTTTGGCTATTACAAATAAGGCTGATTTGAACATTTATGTATAGGTTTTATTTGTAACATGGTTTCATTTTTTTGGGGGGTGCATACCTAGGAGAAAAATTGCTGGGTCTTATGATGTCTATTTTTAACACTTTGAGGAACTGTTGAACTACTATATTTACATTCCCACCAACAATGTATGAGGATTCGGTTTTCTCCACATCTTCATCAACACAGGCTATCTTTTATTTTTATTGTATTATTATTATTACTATCATCATCATTATTACTATTACTGTTCTGAGAGGTGTATGGTAGCATGCTATCATGGCTTTTTTCAATAAATAATAGAGGAGTATGCATTTAGTAATCCAGTGTCTCTGATATACAGCAAATACTTTGTTCATATACACTTTTGTTGGATGGGATATGATGAGTTATCTTTGAGTGTAACTGATGGAAAACTACAGTATTAGAATAATTTGCAAAGGCAATATTTTTTACAACTGTTAATTTTACTCACTTAAGAAAATATAAATATAAATATATTTATTATGCATTTATTTCAAGTAGCAGGACCATGAGAAAACTAAAATATGATTTTGCATTTTTAGCTTATACAGGTGGAATCTTATTATCTAGCCTCAAGACCATTTAAATGAAAACCAGTCGCAATCATGATATCCTTCTGCACAGTGGTGATGGGTTATATCCATACAGTTTCTGCTCCAGTAAAATCCCATTTTAAGAAAATACTATGTGCTATTCACTCACTGGACATTCATTGTAATGGGATGTCATCTGTGTAACCAATATGAATTGTAATCTTCTGTCGAGTGGACATATGTTGAAGTACAGGTGACTTTGAGAGATTCTATACATGGTAACTGACCAATGTATTTTGCTGCCTCTAAAGCTCAAACGAGTTCAGTGGGTAGAAGCAGTTGGTATCCTATCAAAAATAGACGAAAATACATTCTAACTAAAGTTTTTGTTTTATTTATTTGCATGTAAAAAGACAATACAGATATAGCATAAAATATGTGATGTTCGCCAAGCAATGACCCACTATGCTCTTATAACACCTTGTAAAATGTAATCAGAGCATTTGTCACACTGTATTTGTATGTGTGTGTGTGTGTGTGTGTGTGTGTGTGTTTCACGAAAATCTGAGACATAATTAAGAGTATAGAATGTGTGGTTTATCTTCATTTTGCTAGCACTTAATGCAGTCTCTGGCATATAAAAGGCTCTCAATTCTAGTTTATGAGTTCATCAGTAGGGCTGCTGCTGAATGAATACTATTCCTACTATTGATAGCTATTATTTACTGAGTGCTAATTAATGTTATGGTCTTTGTACTTTATCTCATTAATCCCTGTGTGTATGTATAATGTCGGTACTCTTGTTACCCGAATTTTTATCAGTGAAAAAAAATGAGGTCAGGGAAAATAATACTGAGAAGAAGTTAAATATCCTTTTGTCAAGGTGAATTCTTTGGCTTGTTTTTGTGTTTATGTATCAGTTTGTGTGTGTTTTACACATAGAGTTTCTTCAGAAAACGTGGAGGTAGGGAGTTAGGATCTAGCATGTGTTTCAAGAATAAGTTACAGTTAGTATGATTTGACCACGTGAGAATTTATTCTATCCCTCACAGGGATCCTTACAAGGGAAAGAGAGTGAGGATGTACACGTGAGTTTTTGGTTCAAGCATCTAAGAGGAAAGATCATGTCTTCTTTTATTTCCCTTTCTGCTCCAAACCCACATTACAAAGCTTGTCCAAAGCGAATACTCACTAAAGATTATTGATAGGCAGCCTACCTGCCACACATCGTCTTTGTTAAGTGAATCATAATGAAAATACTTCAGGTTATGATGTCTGCCCTTTGAGAGAAAGAGAATTTAAAGTAACCACAGCCTTCCTCAGCCTGCTGGAGATATGAATCTCTTGGCACCTATTAGCATAATCTACTTATGGAAGAGACATAAACGTGGAGCTGAAGACCTGCAAAATGATTTGCTGGGCACTATTGTTGAGCCTTAATTTAAATCACTTGGTTTTCTCCATTATTATTCCAAAGCCTCATCTGAATCCTTCTGATGCTAAATGTACTTTATAGGGACAATATATTTTCATAACTTGCAAAATCTTTAATGTAAGATTTATATATCTTCAGTGAGATGGATGAGAATAATTACTTTGAGTCTTGTTAAGTTCCTTCGAGCAATGCTGTTACAAATTTGTATAATAGGAAGAATTAAAATGTCACAAGATATATTTCTGAATCTAACAACCTTAGCATTTAAAAACATTCTTAAGCACACTGTTTCTTTAAACAAAAATCCATGGGTTGTCTTTGCATATATTTACACATGATGACAGTATGGATTTCCTGAAACTGTTTCTTAACGCCTAGAAATAGCGGGACCCAGATTTCAGGTCCATTTGCAGTGTGGCTGCTTTACGTGGAAGCAAAGACTTCACCACAGTCCCAAGGGCACTCTGGTTTTAAACAGCCAATGTGAAAGCATGCCATTGGTTTCTGAATAAACTTGACAAGAAAGGACACAAATTTCACTTTCCATCAAGAGAAATGCAATTCAAAATGCATACCCTTATAACAGTTAGCAGAATCAGTTTTTTATTCATAAGAAAGTTTTAGGTCAAAGAAAAGCTTTCCTTAAGTGATATCTTTATCTAAATACAGATGCTGAGACTTACAGATGCATGGAAAGAGGTAATAGTTCCATAATACGGCATAATTGTATTTTCAGTGAGGGAAGCAGCTAGAGCCAAAAACTCTTCTGGGTGCGTCATCGAACATTTGGCTGCTTGTTGAGCTACCATCTTTAGAAATACATCATTTGCTGTGCCTGATGTCAGTCTCATTTCACTTACACTTAAAAATCCATTCATTTATTCGTTGCATATTTACTGAGCCTATAGCGTGCCAGGCACTGATCTAGGTTGTGCAGGTACAGCAGCAAACAAAATGTATAAAACTCCCTGCCCTCCTCGAGCTTATTTTCTAGTGGGGGAGACAAGACAAACAAGTAAATCACAGCCCAGCATTTGATCTTACTCCACGTGAGATGAGCAGGCATTGATGAAGCATTTTGAACAGAAGAGTGACAATGTAACTCAGTTTTAGTAGACACTCTCTGGCTGCTTTGCAGAGTTCAGACCAAAGGACAAATGGGGAGGCTACTATACTAATTCAGTGAAGAGTAGTGGCTTGGACCAGGGTGGCAACTGTGCAAGCGGCAAGAAGCAAATCAGGTTGCTCCTTTTCCTTGAGGGTATGTCTGAGTGTCGGTCAGAGAACTAGGGAGAATGCAGATATTTCTTATGCAAAAGATCAAGGGGAAAATACACTTTCTTCATTTTCAATTCATTTTATATTTAATCTCTATCAACATCTCAGTATGGATTATTTTATTTAAATCAGACAAAGACCAAGAGATGAGTTCTATATGATGGTAAGTGTCCAGGTAGTCTAATATGTGTATTTTTGTTCCCTTCAACTTATATTTAATTGTTTCAAGTTGTGGGAACAAACATGACCTTGCAGATGGCTTCACAGATTACAACCATTGTCTCACATTGTCAGGCAAGTCCTGAATAGAGAGTATATTTTACTACAGATATAAGCGTGTTGGGGGAAAGCATATTTTTCCTTTCAAATTAAGAAAGAATGGTAAAAATTATTGTGCGTGTTAAGAGTGTTTCAGGTGAGGTTGGCGTGGGGTCTATTGATTCTGCTGTAAGTATATTTAAAGGGATAAAGTACACTGTTGTTCAAGAAGAACACTCTGACAGCTTATGAGTCTTAATGATGCCTACATAATAAAGGAAGAGAAAGTCACCATTTCTGCCATGGCAGAGGTGAAACAAAGTTTTATTACATAGTTCCCTTGAGGGAACTGAATTTATGCCAGGATAAGTGTCCAGGAAGATGTGATGTTAGATGTTGAGCAGTTGAAAGAAAGGCTATGCAAGATTTACTTTGACTCTTGATCTCTCATTGGAGTTGTATTCATAAGGAAAATGCAGAATGAGAGCTGGTAATTTAAATGACTCTTCTAAATTGAAATAACTTATTAAGATAACAAAGTAGTAACATTTCATATATTAACAATCAGGTGTGCCTCAAATATCAATAATTTTCATAGATTGATTCATTCATTAATTTTTCCTCTAACAGAAAAGGTTAAGGAAAGTAAGCCTAGTTTGAAACAGAGGTTTTCTTGGGAAGAATTTAAGTTTAAAAAGTTATTAAAGGTCGATATGGCATTTATTTTCTCAGTGGAATCAGATTTTCATGCAATGTTGGATCATTCAGTGTTCAATCAGAGAAGCGGAACCACTAGGAGGTTGTCCTTTTGTGTGTGTATATATAGTAATATAATATATATATACATATGTTATTTGTGGATGATACATATGGATTATATAGAAATTCTATATATAAAATCTTTACATATGGACTTCTATAAATGGAATCTATATATGTGGAATCTACATTTGGAATCTGTGTATGGAATCTCTACATATAGAGTCCCTATTTAGAATCTGTATGTGTCTATATCTGCAGAGGCCAGAGTCCTTTATGGCAACCTAAATACTCACCTGGCCTGGGAGTCTCGAAAGCTGAAGGATTCAGGGGACAGTGAAGTGGTTTCGGGCACAACTGTTGCCTCACAGCAACAAGGGGACAACAGGTCAGTGACCATGTGTATAAGCTGCTCCCTCACTCCTGCTCTCCAAATCTCCTATGAGAATTTCTAGTGACCCTTGAAACTGATAATATATAGGAAAGAGAATTCTAGAAAATGTAGTGCAGCATAGTCACCACACATATAGCGTTTGCGCCTGTGAGACCAAGAACATGACTTAGACTCAAGTCGTAACTTTATTAACCACAGGATTTGCATGGAGTCATGTAACCACTTTGTGCTTATTTCCTTAATCTGTAAAATCTGGTTAATAATGGATAGTTGTGAAGATTAATGTAGATGTTCTGTGTTAAACATATTAAAACAGTATCAGACTGGGGCGCCTGGGTGGTGCAGTTGGTTAAGCGTCCGACTTCAGCCAGGTCACGATCTCGTGGTCCGTGAGTTCGAGCCCCGCGTCGGGCTCTGGCCTGATGGCTCAGAGCCTGGAGCCTGTTTCCGATTCTGTGTCTCCCTCTCTCTCTGCCCCTCCCCCGTTCATGCTCTGTCTCTCTGTCCCAAAAATAAAATAAACGTTCAAAAAAAAAAAAAAAAAGGTATCAGATGAAAATACTGATTTTATTTATTTATTTATTTATTTATTTATTTATTTATTTCCTATTAAAAAAACAGTGGATATAATTTGTTTCTTAGTTAATTTCTTAATATGGAATAAGATTTTTCTAAACAATGTGTAAACTGGAGTTAAAATATTCCTGGAACTCCTAAAACATCACTGAGATATTTTAAACTGATTTAGAAAAATTGAGTCTTTTATTAGTAAAGCTAAAACATCAGATGAGAATTTTTCAAAGTATGATTAATATGCAAACTGTTTTAGTAAATGGTATTTAAAATCACAACTTAGAGACCATTGCGAGAATCCAGATATATCATCTTTTCTGGAAAAAAAATAAGAAGGATAATTTGTTGTGAGAAAAATGCCTAAGGAAAAAGATAAAACCCACAGATCCAGCCCTTAGATTGAATACACAAGAAGTGTGTGTGTGTGTGTGTGTGTGTGTGTGTGTGTGTGTGTGTGTTGGGGGTGGGGGTTATAACTCACATACAACCTGAGATGTAAAATTTATATGCGGCACTAAAACACCACATTATAGATTCCCTTCTCTCCATAACCAGACTGACGCTCTGTGCCAATGTAAATACAGTTATTAAAGCTCTTGGTGCAGCAAAAAGCAAAGGAATTTTTAAAAAGTGCTGTCCTCAGCTCTCACCTGGCTGCCTTGGCAGGTGGGCTGAGCTTGAGAGTCTATAGGACTGACCCACATCTTCCAAGAAAGCAGTGAGGGGATGATTTAACCTGACAGTCTGGTCGCAAGGGATTTGCTGAAGATCAAAGCCTGAGGATCCAGCAGAGCTGGATAGAGAAATGAGAAGCGGAGGGTTGAAAAAGGAGACCTAGTAGAGCTGAACTAGAGGCAGGGGTTTTCAAAGGTGAAGATTGTCTTAGTCTCTGTGGGCTGCTATAGCAAAATACCAGAGACTGGTGGCTTATAAATAACAGAAATTTATTTCTTATAGTTGTGGACACTGGGAAGTCCAAGATCAAAGCACCAGCAGATTCTATGACTAGTGAAGGCCCATGTCCTCATTCATAGATGGCTACCTTTTTGCTGCATTGTATGGAAGCAGAAAAGCCAGCTGAGTGTATGGGTACGGAAGCATTTAGGGTAGATGTGCAGGGGAGAGCCTGTAGAGGCTCTTTGTTGGATGGTTGTAGGTTTTCAGAGGAATATGATGCTGAGAATAAGACTGGTACTGAGAGTCTATGGACATAGTAGACAGTGAGAGAGTGAGGGAGAGAATAGACTAGAAGAATATGGCAGATTGCCAGACTGCAGCGTGGATGCTGTCCTGGGGAATTAAAGTGTCCCAGTTATCACTGTGTGGGCTATGAAATGCAGATAAACTATATGTAGTTGGGGGTCTGGGTTTACGCAGGCATCTTGTCTGTCAAAATAAGTACAATGAAATGTGGGGTTGGGGGCAAGGCAGGGAAAGTAAATGCAAAGGAGTGGGTATGACTGATCATTTAAGCAAACAAAGAAAGAAGGGAAGTGAAAAAAGGGAGGGAGTGGGGAGTGAAAAGGAAGGACAATGAAAAGCTGAGAGATTTGTACACGTCAGTGAGGTAGAAGGATTATGTCTCTGTTTTAAAAGCTTCTTATTGGTCCTATGGCCCACTGGGCTTAGTTATTCCATCTGCTACATGTCTTCAGCTTCTTTTTGTTCTTCCTGGCACTGCTTTATTTCAGGTTATCAAAATCATTATTCCAGGGGCATTTTCCTTGCCTCTAATCCAGTACTAATCAAAGTATGGTTCACAGACAAGCAGCATGAATATCACTTGGGAGCTTATTAGAAATGCAAATTCTTGGGCCTCAACTCAGGCACACTGAATAAGAATCTCTAGGAGTGGGGCTCATGTGATTGTTTATGCACATAGCATGTGAAAATTACTGCCCTTGCTGCAACCCGTTCCTGCCCAATTATCCATGGGATGGTCCAAACAAGCAAACCTCATTATGTCACATTGCCTCTCAAAATGTTTCATTGGGTCCTCTTTACCTAAAGCATAACATCTAAAATTCCTTGCTTATTCTATTCCCTTACCCCCATCTTATGTTCTAGCTTTTGTTTTTCTATGTTTTCATGCCTTAACCTCTGCAATTTTGTTTGCTCTGAATGGGCTCTGTCTTGCTACACTGACAGAAACAACTATGACTTAGTCTTTGCATTTAAGCTGAGACCTTTCCTGGTTCCCCTAGCTCAGCTCAGGTGACCTTCCTTCTTTGCTTCCATTGGACTGAATATAGACTTCTGTTTTAATAGGCATCTCATAATCTCATTACTTTTTCCATTTATTACTCTCCTCTAGAAAGAAGGGCCCTTGATGGTAAGGATATTTTTCTTTTATCTTTGTAGTCCAGCATCTAAAATAGTTATTAGGCATTCACTGTATATTCGTGGAGGATGAGTGACTGAGTTATTCCAAAGTGAAATGGTTTCTGAATTCAGATGCTATGCGATGTACACATCTGAGTCACAACGATTTATTATGTGCCATGCACAGCCAGAAATAATGAACAATCTGTTTATAGAATACATTTCTTTGTACCAGGCCATTTACAACTGTAAATTACAACTGTATTAAATAATAAAATATTCATAATATTTTCATTCTTCATATGTGAAAACCAAACATTTACTAATTTTTCAATAAGATTGTGTGATTTGAGAGAGTTATTTTTCTTGAACTATATGGAATTTGCCCCAAGTATTCAGATTCTTTCCCCAAGAGTACTCTTGTGATCCCTAAAAGTATTTGCCCATTGCTTTGTCAGGACAATACTACTAGTCTTGTGGTTATATAGCAGGGTTTTCCAATTTGAACATTGATTGAAGCTATGACGATGGCTTCATAAATTTCATGTTCTGGACAATTGAGCCAACCAGGCACATTCAGATTTGTTATGCATTTCATTTCATGTGGCCACACTAAGCAAACACTTGATTGTTAATCTCCAACAGCTGGGCCAACTGACACAGTTAAATGGTAAGATGTTCTTGGGCAATAGCAATACAATATGCTATACAATAGCAAACTGAGTCATTTTGGAATATCTATATCCAATAGGATAGCTTAAGTAGTTATTGTCATTTAATGTTAGGATAGCTTAAGTAATTATTTTCATTTAATGTTGGTGAATTAATAAAATCCTCTGACAGGTAAACCACCAAAGGTTTTAGGTTTAGTTTCAATACTTTTGGCTCATGTAATATACTTTTCAAATAGTAATGCAGACTCATATTAGCTTTGAATTATTACAGAAAATGTGTGACTTCTTTAAGAAATCAAACTACCTCATACTCTTGTTTTAAAGGCGTATGTAAATTATGGGACAACTACTTGTTTTGGAAGAAAGTTACTAATTTTACAAAGGAATTCACATAGCCTCCTTACACAGCATTTTTACAACACAAATTCATTATTTAAATTTTTTTCTCAATTATACAGAGATTACAACCAAGGTATACACACTAAATTAAATGAACCTGTGGAAGACACTTTTACAAAGTTACATACCCCCAAGATTGATACTCATGAGGATCCTCTGCTTGACTTTTTGAGATCTTGCCTGTGGCAGATTATGTCAGTCCTCATTGATATCTGTGTCCTTTCTTTTCACAAGCTTGACTGCATTTTCTAGTATCCTTATTTAGCTCTGGTCGATGCAATATGAATGGAAGTGATATGTACCTCCTTCAGGCAAGGCCCAAATAGCATCTCTAGCCGTCTTTTCCTGCCCTTTGGCTGAAGGTGCAGGATTCTGAGGACCTAGAGGAAGTATCTGATTCTGAACTAGTTCCATGGAACAGACAACACCCACCGTCCACCAACTCTCATTGAATTGCAGTGTGATTGAGAAAGTTGAATTGTTTTAAACCACTCAGATTTCAGGATTTACTTTTATAGAAGCTAATATTATTTGCCTTAATTAGCATCATTGGAATCTACTCTCTATAGACAAAAGTTAGTTTTCTCCCACCATTGACTTTTCCTCAGGTACAGTTGAATATCCAGGCCCTGCTTGGCAAATGATTTAGACAATAGGGGAGCGACAGTGAAATTGTGGACAAGGATTAAGACAGAATACATCCAAGCTTAACCTGGAGCATGCATGAATTTCCAACATGTTTGTCAGCAGGCTTACTTATGACCTCATGATGAAATGAATGGAAAGTTAGAGTGGGGATATAAATCTGCCTTTAATAATCTAGATATGCCTTAGATGAAGTGAAGTCACTGACTAAAAGGAAAAATTTTCTCTTCTTACAGTGCTTGATATATCAAGTGTGTGAGATTTCCCTCACTTGAGCAATTCTGAATCTAACTTCCCAGAATTAGCCACACCCCATAAGGAAGGGCTCAGTACCACAGGACTGTGTCCCATGTCAGATCCCAACTGCAAGAGCAGAGTCCCCAAGTCACCCATACTTCTGTCCAACTTGACTACAAACACAAGGTTTCCATGACTCCCTCCTGAGATTCGATTATTTGCTATAATGGCTCATAGAACTTAGGGAAACACTTTACTCATTATTATTGGTTTATTATATAGGATATCTAAAGGATAAAAATGGACAGCCAGATAAAGAAGTACATAGGATGAGGTCTGGAAATATCCCATGAGGAGAAGTTTAGAACACACCACCCTCCTGGAACATGTGGATATGTTCATCAGCCCAGAAGCTCTCCAAACTCCGTTGTTTGAGGTTTTTATGGAGGTGCAGTACATGGTCGTGGTTGGTTAAGCCACTGGCCATTAATAAGTAGCATCCAGCCTCTCTTCCTTACCCAGAGCTGGGGATAGGGCTGAAAGTTCCAGGTATCCAATCATAGTTGTTTCTTTGGTATCCAGCCCCCATCTTGAACTAACTAGGAGCCCACGAAGAGGTATGTCAGTAGCATGTCAGGTATGGCTGTAATGGGCTTATTATAAATAACAAAAGATATCCCTCTCATCCTTTTTACTTGGTGAATTACAAGAGATCTCTGTGCTAGGAACTAGGAAAAAAGACCAAATATTTATTTCTTATTATATCGCAATATCATAGAAGCAATAATGAGAAACTTTTTTAGAGGTTTTTAATTATAGGGGTTTATTGATGAAAGCAACATTTAAGCAGCTCATACCCTATGTAGCTCACTTATATTTTAAAAGCCCCTTCCCACCCACTCATAAGGGTGAAAACAAGTTTCCAATGTTGGTAGTATGTTTACATCTAAAACTCTCCCATTATGCATTTGATAAAAGTTATATGTTGTCTCAGCATCACATATAGGGATGTATCCTAGCAGGCCAGATGGTGGCTAATTCCCTAACACCTGGGAGTATCACCATCAGATTGTTTTCTCAGGACAAGGGATAAAATCTAGTCATCTGAATTTTGCTTAAAACCATAACAGCTAAACAGAAACCCTGATATTCAAAGTTTTTTTCCTCTTAACTATAAATATTAGCAAATATTAGGTTCTTAGTAGCAATGTATTAATGCAGCTTTGTTTACTTTACAACAAATTTAATTAGGATTTAGCAATAAATTGATTCAATTTGTTTATTCTTTCATCCAATCCCAAGGTTATTGATCTCTAGTAACTAGATCCCAGCCTTCAAGGGATTCAAAACTTAATGGAGTAGACAGGTATGTGATGGATGGTTGAGTTAAACACAGACTATTAAGGTAGCACATAGGATGTTCATTTAACCCAGACTACAAAGTTGAGGGGCAGCAAAGGGGAGGATTTGTTTAGGAGATCATTAGCATATAATAGGCAAGCCAACTGGATAATTCAGAAATTGTATTTTATAACATGCTTTTTAAGTATAACCCAGATTTTGTGGCTCAATACATATTCAATTTGAATAACAGAGTGGAATTTGAGTACCTCCTGTGTGACAGACACCATGTCCAATGTTTTACTTGTGTTAACACATTTAAAGCTCACGGCAATTTCACAAAGTTGACACTCAATTTAAAAGATAAGGAAGCTTATTCAAATTTGGAGTCACTTTTGGATACCATAATTCATGGTACGCTAGCCACTTTAAGAAACTGCATTTTATAGCATTTACTAATTTGCTAACTTATCTACCTATTTACTTACTGTTTGGCAAAAAGATAAACCACGTTATAATCACATGGTACCATTAATGGCTCCTTGGGAAAGGATTTTTATACCCTCTTAAAGCCACTACCACATACTCACTTATGTTTTGAATCTGCTTGAGAAGAAATAAGGCTTTCTCTCCATTATTAGAGCTATGGTTTTAGATGTAAAAACACCACTGGAAGAAGCAACACATCAAAATTGATTCACACAGAGATATAAATGAATGCCAGCCTTCACTTAGCTTTCTGTGAATAAACAAAATTTTACTTTAGCTATAATGTGACTAAAAAAATAACAGTTTGAGAGAGCAGGTAGACACTAAAAAAAATGGAGAGGAAGATGCCATGAAGTTCTAAGAGAAACAAAGAAAAAGAGGCAAGAGACACTGAAGAAAAATTTGAGACTGCTTGCCATTTTCCCTAAGGCACAACCTGTTCAGGTGTTTAATCTCTCATTATCAAAGAAGCAAACCAAACTTCCAAAATTAGTTATTTTTCTTGATTATTTTTATATCTAATTTTCATATTGAGACAATCAAGTTTAATTAATTCTCCTTCATACTAATAATTTGCAGTAGTAAAATGGCTGAGGAGAATTCTGTTGTTTAATCATGAACCACTACGAAAACCATGCCAGCAAACTTGGATTCACTAGTATCATTTATTACAGGAGCACTGTTAAAAACCAAGTTAGGCTACTACTATGAATAAGTTGGTTCTTCACTGTTTTGTTAAAATTCCCATTTAGAATGAGACTGATTTAGATGGTAATCATAATTAATTCCTAGTTGTGAATCACTCCTTGGGCTTCACATTTTGCTATTGTCCTGGAGAATCATCAGCTTTGAACTTGATCTGATTCATTTTCCCAACAAATATTAGTTTACATAGAAATGCTTAGGTCCACCCTCACAACCAATTTGACTGACTTAATTTGAAGTTAGGGACACTTCTGATTAAACCTCTGCATTTCAGTGATTTTGTGTTCAGTTTTGAAGATTCAGAAAGGTAGAAGATCATGGCCCAAGTAATATTCAAGCACAAATTTGGTTATTGTGTTTTATGTAGTATGAAGAATTGCTGTTCTTGACTAATGAATGAATGTGTCAATCAGCATGCTTTAGGTGTCCTACTCAATACATCTGCACACACACACAAAAGACTTCCTCACTCACCTAACAGGAATTTTCCTCACAGTGCCAGTTTTGACTTACATTGATCTTCCTAATGGCTGAAGGATGATTTCTATTAGCAACTAGGGCTGTATGTTTCCTCATATATCTGGAAAGGCTGAGATAAAAAAAAAATGTCCCTGTCCAGTATTCTAAATAAGGAAGAGCTCCTTGCTTCAACCTGGTTGGATGGTCTAAATCACATGTCCACACTTAATACTACTGTGCTTAGGAGAACATAATCCACTGGTTATATTCCTCTGATGCACAGGGGCTCCATGGCAGAAGAGAGGAGATCTCAGGTTTCTTCTGTGAGGAGGAAAGGGTCAGTATATGTTAATCATACAACAAAAGTATCCACTGTAGCTTATTGCCTAGTGTCCCAAACTGAATCAGACTCTGCTCTTCATTGCATTTTTGGTTTGTGTTTTGTGATTTTGTTTGCTTATTTTTTAATTTTATAGTCAATGATTAGTAATACATATGATGATAGTAAGAAATTTATATAGTAAAATATAATATGTGGCAACAAAATATAGTAATAAAATGATAGGAACTTTTCCTAAAAAGATACACTAATGAAATATATTACTGGCTATATTAACATCTGTGCTATCTTTGGCAAGTATAATTTCCAGCATCTTTCTATGCATGTATATGCACAAAGAAGAATGGCTAAATAGATATATGTATGATGAAATATAAAGAACTAATTTATAAGAATGAGGTCACACTTTACACGCTCTGGTTTTTAGGAAGTGTAGCATTGACATCCATTTAAGTGACTGTCTGTGGGACAATAGATGTTGATGGTTGGTAGGTACCTCTCTGGTATAACTGTGTACTTATATTCCTACCAGTTAAGCTGTATTTTAAGAGTCAGATAGGGGGCGCCTGGGTGGCGCAGTCGGTTAAGCGTCCGACTTCAGCTCAGGTCACGATCTCGCGGTCCGTGAGTTCGAGCCCCGCGTCAGGCTCTGGACTGATGGCTCAGAGCCTGGAGCCTGTTTCCGATTCTGTGTCTCCCTCTCTCTCTGCCCCTCGCCCGTTCATGCTCTGTCTCTCTCTGTCCCAAAAATAAATAAACGTTGAAAAAAAAAAATTAAAAAAAAAAAAAGAGTCAGATAGGTTTGTTCCCAAACCTGCTTATGCAGTTATAGTTGTTATTGTAATATTTTAATGAACTATTATATGAATGGATGAAACATGAAGCTGAAAAATATGAGTTATATCTATGAAAATTAAATGGAATGTTTTTGAAAGACTTGTTACAATTAAGTTGTCAGAAATTTTGGTAGAATTAGTGTGGGAGAAGCAACTGTAAAACATCCGGATACTATTTAAGAAAAAATCTAGAAAGATTTGCAATCAGACTATTTTGCACACATTTTTAATGTTAATGTGTTGCTCTTCTTTTAAAAAAAATGAAATTGAACATTGTAGAAAATATCGTTTCTACAATGTGGTATGGTTATTTTGAAAGGAAAATTTTGAACTTGGATTAGTGGGCAGATACTCAAAGAAGAAACATTCTAATCAAATAACTAGTGAACAGTGACTAGTGCAAATATCTTCTGGTTGACATAAAAATGTTAAGACACGATTTTCATTCCCATTTTAACTTAGTATTTTTTAACTCAGTGGTCACTTATTTATGTGAGAGTACTTTTGATTTTAAATTAGAAAATTAAATTTAAAATAAAACAAGTACATTTGACTTTATTTTAATTGAAGTAAAATAATTTGAAGAAAAACAAAAAAATGCTGAATTTTACATAAATGCTTTTTATTACAAGAGCTCTGGAAAACTTGCTCAAAATTTTTTTAAATATGAAAATCGTTAAAATGTGATTAATTTAAACTACACATATCATTTTTATAGTGTCAATTGATTCTTTCTATGAAAGACATGAGGATTAGCACTTTTTCTCTTCCTATTTCTCTCTCACCTTTCCTCCTGATTTTGTTGCTTTATTCATCATTTACATAACATTCTGTGTCTATAATTTTCTTACCACTTTGTCTAAGTGTCATATTTAAATGGATTCAATGTTCACTGCTAGCTCTTCTACCATGGTGTCTCCATTTTTGTGTAGTTTATCTCTTTGCTGAATTTCACCATTGGGCAGTTTATTTTTTTCTCAAGAACCTAAGTGCAATATTCCCTGAAGGAGAACAGAATATTTGAATACCCCCTCTTGCTTTTTTCTCAAATGACAATATGGTTGGAAATAACACAGAATTATTGAATTATACTTTCCATTTTGAACTTTGTAAGTAGTTTTACATTGTCTTTTACTAAAGAATATTTCAGGGGAAGAGGTTGGAAACAGACTTTTTTCTCCCTTATAAGTGCCTTTTGTTTCTGCCTATAGAATAGTAAAATATTTTCTTCATCTTTGAAGCTCAATAAAAATTAGCTAGAATATACTTAATGATAAATTTTCCTGGTATTTTATTTATCATACCTATATAGTATGTAGGTTCAATGCTCCCTCATTTCAAGAAATTTTTCCATGTATTACCTTCCTCAATACTATTTCTCATTCCATTTGTTGGATTTCTACTTTGAAAACAACAATAATCTTTATATTCAACCTTCTTTGTCCCCTTTCCATATCTATCATTTTCAATTGTTTTGATTTCTCTGTCTCTTTTTTTGCATTTACTCTGATTATTTCCCTCCATGACAGTAATTTGATATTCAAGGGCTAACTTCATCAATCATGAATTCTATTCATTTATTAGATCGGAGTGGAATTGTTTTAATATTCAATTTGTTTTCAACATTTTTATTCTGCTATTGTAATCATAGTATTTTTCCTTTTGTGTTGAATTCATATCTATACTATTTTTATCTTTTGCAGTGGCCTCTGTTTCTTTGTTTTATGCATTTTGCTTATTCTGCTCCCCTCAACATACATCCCATCGTGGTTAAATATGTTTGCATAACTATCATGCAATTGTTAAAATCTTGTTTATCTTTGCATTAGGCAGCTCTGTCCATACCTTCTATCTACTTCGATATAATGGGAATGAATTCCTCTTCAGACTTTAGTCATCTTATCCAGGACATTTTTTTTTCTTGAAACTATAATTTGAATGGTAGATGTTGAATTTAAACTATTTTTCTGTTCCTGGGGTCATGAAGACAGGGAATGAATGGGGAGGTTTTGGATGAAGCTGAGATAAATTCTTACTGGAGCACAGAATTCTGTTCTCTTCTTTGAAATGATACTAAATGATTTGTACTAGAGTCAACTCTCCTAGTTAGGTGGGCATCCCCCAAGTCAGTAACACTTACCCCCAATCTTCCTCCCCTAAGACATCAATCCCTCTAGGCCTTTTCCATCTTGACCAAAGTCCTATATTGATATGTAAAATTTTACAATCCCAAGAACTTGTTATTCTTAAAATTGTTCCTGCTTAACTACTTGCCTTCTTAATACTTCTTTCTCCAAATTGGAAAATATTATTAAAGTATTGAAATATATTAAAGTATTGAAAGTACTTGTATTGGAAAATATTATTAAATATTATTTTTTAACTTGTATTGGAAAATATTATTAAAGTATTGAAATATATTAAAGTATTGAAAGTTAGTATTTAACTAACTCCCTTTCTCTTCTCAGTAGTGTTATATTCAGTTCTAGATTCTTCCTTTGTGTCCTTGGCTGCCACTTTTAAAAGTTTATGACTATTTGTTGTGGGTGAATCTTGGTAATTTATTTTGACTAGTTTTGCGCTTTTTGCAAATTTGGGAGAGAGATTTTGCAAAACTGCTTCCCTTTGACATCTTAGCTCCAAATTCTCTGGTTTCTAAAGTAATCTGACCATGACAAAAATGAAATAAAGAGAAGAAATTGAAAAGAATGAAATAAAAAGAAGAAATTGAAAAGAATTAGAAATAATTAAAGGTAGCATAATAAATTCAGTGGTGGTTTGGATCATTGCCATGACCTAGGCAATGTTAGCCAAAAGAAATCTCTATGGTCGTGGAAATGTTCTACATTGTTAAAGAACAAAAATTCAACTCAGTAAATTTGAAGATCTAGTTAGTTTTATTAAGTGATTCATGAATGAGTCAGCATCTCATCTAGCAAATAGAGGGGAGCTCCAAGTAGTTATAAAAATGAAAGTTTTTTTGCAAGAAGGAGGGTGGGACAAGAAAGTTATTAGCAAGGGGAAGAAGATTATTCCAAGCAAGGTCACCTTCCCTTAAGTGGAAAGGTAGGGGGTCTTATTAGGTGAATTATCTCATTTTCCTTTGGGGAATAGAGAGCCCATTTGACAGATTACCTTTTTGGTAATTCAGATCCCTGAATGCAGGTTAAGACATATTTCTGGGAGAGGTTGAAACTGCAATTAGTTTAGGTATTAAGCCTCGGTCTGTTGACTTGGCCTCAATAACACCATTTTGGGCCTGTAGTTTTCTTTTTAACAGTATCTTTACTCTGCAATATGGTAGTCACTAACCACATGTGGCTATTAAGCACATGAAATGTGACTGGTGTAATTGAGGAACTGACATATTCTATTTTATTTTAATTAATTTAAATGTAAACTAAATAGCCCATGTGGCTAGCTTCTACCATATTGGAGAGCTGAACTGGTAGTTCTCACATTTTATATGCATGACAAGTTCCTTTTGCATGGATTGCTGGACTCCAGCAACAGTGATTTTTATTCAGTAGTTCTGGGATATGGCCAGTGATGATGATGCTGTCTGTCCAGGGTACCACACTTTGAAAAACAGCTCTAGATAATCAAACTTTCTTAACAGATTAAGAACACACCATTCATAAAATTGTCAGAGGAAAAGTACCAGTTTACAAAAAATGGTGGTGTTTAACAATAGAGAGATTCCCAATAACATCAGAACATACTCTCCAGTAAAGACAAAACACTACTCTTTGTTCTTTCCTCATAGAAAATAACTACTTTGACTGTGTCCCATCCCTAGTGTCCTGTGATAATAGTTTCAATGCTACAAATCCTGCTTTGAGTTTTCAGAGTTTTTAAAATTATAATTAATTTATTTCTAAACAGAAAATAATGGTAGCAATATTTTAATGTAGATATATATTCAAATAATCCCTCCATGGCATTGCTAGATATTTTATCAATAACTCAGTGAAGGCAAATCTTTTGAAGATGTGGAATCTTTTATTTCATATGTACCCATCATCAACAGTGTAGGGATGATAATTATTTCCTCCCCTCAAATCTACTCCTAATACTCTGTTGACATTTCATGTTGCTGGACTACATAATTCAGTATGGCTCATCTCATACAAACTAGGACACTTTGTCATGTTCATACCCAGAGAAAAACACAGCCCTATGTTTCTTAGATAAATAAAATTGGTAGCATTTTCTCCCATTGAAATAATCTCACCATTTAGTTTTATTAGTCCAACAAATTATCATTTTTCATAAATCATTTGCATTTTGGAGCCATTTTCCATTAGTGTTTGACAGAGAGATTCACTGCAGCTCTAATATTTAAAATGGGGAATTTCTTTATCTGTCTTTATTAAAATGTTAACAATACACATGGGGAAATAGAACCAAGATAATCAAGACAGCTATTTTGAATGTTCCATTAGAATTTTTTATCTTTAATTATATGACAGTCCCCATCAGTTCTCCCCAACAATGTTGATGTTCCTTATCATTTGTGTTGCTGGGTTTTTCCCCCCTATCAAGTTTATTATTATTTGAGTTGATTGTCTAGTAGGCTTTCCCAACTCTACCTATGGATTTGTACTCAGTTATCTTGGATTTTTATCACTAGTGGAGTGAAGTTCCTTGATATTGGGGAGTGATTACTGAACAGTCTGTCATATATAATAATGTGTAAATATTACGGATATATAACCTCTCAGTTTAAAAACTTTTTGTTACAAGAGATACACCTAGTCCTGAAAAGGGTCAGAGATGAGATTTGTTTAGGGTAGATTTAAATTTTTGCAAATGACTGCATTAACTATTTTCAAGAATAAATGACAAACAATAAAAATTAATAGCTACTTTGGTAAATACATTAGAAAATTAGTGGAGAAGAATCTTTTAAAACTCATAAAATGCAATTTTAATTATATACACTGCGGGTTTAGATAAATTTATTTTATAATATAGCTACCTATCAAACACACTAATCAAACACACTAATTTTCTGCCTTCTGGCATAATGTCAATTGATTTCTTCCTAAGAAAATTTTGTCAGTTTTCACAGTCTTTTCTAATTATTAATATATAACCTAAAAGTGTTTGTGTGTGTGCTAAATCTCCTTTAATCAACTATGAAGATAATGTCTTTTAGGTTTTTGTTTGTTTGTTGTTTTTAAGTAACTTTATTCCCTTACTTTCTGTAGTTTTTCTTGATTTCTGAATCCGACTAACCTTCTATGAGGGCAGTGATGTGCATGCAGTATGTGTCTCTGTGTCTGTTTTATTGCTTTATCCCTAGTATCTAGAAAAACATATGGGAGGAAGTAGAAAGAGTAATAGTATATGAATAACTATGAATCTGATCTTATTTATCTTTTAAAAGCTAATATAGTCACAAATCTTATGCTTTCTAATAATAGCTATAAATAATTCATAATATATTTTATGTTTTTAATGTTTATTTATTTATTTTGACAGGTTGGTTTAGGGGCAGAGAGAAAGGGAGACACAATTCCAAGCAGGCTCCACATTGCCAGCATAGAGCCCCACGTGGGGCTCAAACCCATGAACCATGAGAGCATGACCTGAACCCAAATCAAGAGTCAGACACATAACTGAGCCACCCAGGAGCCCCTAATAATACATTTTAAATATCATTGTTACATGACACTGACATTGAAGTATAGTTAAGAGGTATTACTCTACAGTTACCAAGATTCCATAAACAAATTTCAGGTACATGTGACAAATTTGGAAAATTTCTTGTAACCTATATTAAATACAAAAGAGAAATGCCATGCTTTATAAAGAGCCCCTAGAATTTGGAAAGAAAAAAAAGGATGCTATAGAAAAACAAAAAAAGAATATAATTAGGAAATCTAAATATACATTGTAATATAGAGATCTAAATAGCCCAAACCCAATCGTGATCTCAATTAAATAAATACAAGTCTTAACAATGACATAGCAAGTTTTGACAAAATGTAAAGAAGAATAATATCTAGTGTTTCAGAGAGTATGAGAAAAACTGGCACTGTCATATACTGTTGATAGGAGAGTAAATTGGCTCAACTATTTCAGAAAGCAAAAATTTAAATGCTCAATTCCATTAACTGATTAATTCTACTTCTAAGAATCAGTCCTGCGAAGACCTTCAACTGGTGCTTCAATGTCTGTACAAAAGACCTCTGAAACATTGTATGTAATGGTAAAATATTGTAAACAACCTCAATGTCAATATTTGGTAACATAAATTATGTGAAATCAATAGAATGGATTACTTGCAGTCATTAAAAAGTAAGAAACTCTATTTGAAAATTTATCTTTTACTGAAGAAAGTGAGTTGAAAGACAATAGATCTAGTTATAATTATTTTATTTTTTTACAGATAAGATACATACACTTACAAATATATTTGTATGAGCCCATGAATTTTTATCAGTGTAAGGAATAAATCTAAAATGGTATCGTCCAAATTGTCAACCATGATAACTTTTATGAACTGGGACTGGGTAGCTAAGTGAGAGATTTTCACATTTTTTTAATCTTTTTTTTTTTTTTTAGAATGAGCATGTATTATATTTGTAATTCTTAATTTAATGCCAATAGCATTTTATATTCCACAGTGTAGAACAGTATATTACTCTTATTTATTTTAAGAAAAATTATTGAAATACATGAAATTTTATCTAAACATGTAATATCATTCTTTTGACCCAACTGAATAGCATAGGAGTCAAATTTATTATATATGTCATACAGTAACATGCAATATACTTTCTTTTTTATTTTGCATTAAATTATTAACTTTAAGCATTATAACAAAAATAGATTTTGATTTGTACCACTGTAGACCATTAACATTTCTTTTCATTCTATTTCAACCAGTTATTTATTTTAGAAATTCTTCTCAACACAAAGTTTAGATGTGTGTTCCTTCTCAACACAAAGTTTATAACAATCTATAAAAAATCTCACAGGAACAGAGCCAGTAGTTATGATGAAACCTTTTACAATTTTCCCATTTTACCTATCCTACACATTTTATTGTTTTAGTGATGGGTGGTTGTAATAAAACTAATTGTAGTAAGCATAAGCTTTCTTTTAAAACTAATGAAATTTCAGCAAAATAACAAAATATTAACATAAATCTTTTTTTTTACTTCAAATGTAATACAGTTTTCATTTTCAACTTTCAAATCTGGAAGACTATTTTCATTACTTAAGTTTTATTGTCCTATTAAAATATTATTTCTATATATTACTGTCCTCCAGTGATTTTAGGTTTGATATCAAAACCCATTTTCTCTGAAACAATAGTGATGGCACTATTCAGAGCTAATGATACATTATACACTTGATTATTAATTTTGTGTTTTTTAAGTGAATATGAAAATTGGATATGAAGAGAATGAAAATGGTCTTCATTGCTGTGAAGAATTCCTTTCCATGATTTTAAATCAGAGTTACCAGATGATCCAATTTCTCCCTAGAAAGATTTAATTAGTTACACTGGTTGAAAAGTTTGACATAGTTCCTAGATGCTTTATATTTAAGGCTATTTTATAATTAAATGTCATATTATAAAAGCCCTTCTTACTTCTGAATTAACTTATTAATGGATATTGAATTAAAAATCATAAAGTTTAATGCTAACTGGTGAATATTTCTTGAGTCTTGACTAATAAACAGTTGGCGTATGAACATTCTTGTTGAAATATAGTACATTTTTATTGGTGAATACATTTTCTATTTAAAAACTTTTAGGTTAATATAATATAATTGGTTCCATTAAGCCATTATAATATAAATTGCATTCCCCTAAGGTCATTTTAGGCTTTACACATGGTTAGAGGCATTCATCAGTTATATAAAATTGAGTGCTGTCAATGAATTTTACTATTGAGTAGGGAACTGTCCAGTAGACTGAATAACTAAAAAACCGTAGAGAAAAAGCAAAATACAATTGACCCTTGAACAATGCAGGGGGCAGGGATGCCAACCCCTCACACATCTGAAAATCCACTTAGAACTTTTGACTCCCCAAAAACTTTACTAATAGGCTACTATTGACTGGTGGCCTCACAGATAACATAAACAGTGGGTTAATATATATTTTGTATGTGTTACACACTGTATTCCTACAATAAAGTAAACTAGAGAAAATAAAATGCTATTAAGAAAGACATAAGGCAGGAGTTGCGGCAAGATGGCGGCTTAGGAGGACGCTGGGCTCACCGCACGTCCTGCTGATCACTTAGATTCCATCTACACCTGCCTAAATAACCCAGAAAACCGCCAGAGGATTAGCAGAACAGAGTCGCCGGAGCCAAACGCAGACGAGAGGCCCACGGAAGAGGGTAGGAAGGGCGGCGAGGCGGTGCGCGCTCCACGGACTGGCGGGAGGGAGCCGGGGCGGAGAGGCGGCTCGCCGGCCAAGCAGAGCCCCCGAGTCTGGCTTGCAAAAGCGGAGGGGCCAGGCGGACTGTGTTTCGACAGCAAGCGTGACTTAGCGTCTGGGAGGTCATAAGTTAACAGCTCTGCTCCGAAAGCGGGAAGGCTGGAGGACAAAGGGAGGGAGAGCTGCTGAGCCCCCTGACAACAGAGCTCAGTTTGGTGGGGAACAAAGGCGCTCGCCAGCGCCATCTCCCCCGCCCATCCCCCAGCCGAAATCCCAAAGGGAACCGGTTCCTGCCAGGGAACTTGCTCGCTCCGCGCAAACACCCAACTCTGCGCTTCTGCGGAGCCAAACCTCCGGCAGCGGATCTGACTCCCTCCCGCTGCCACAGGGCCCCTCCTGAAGTGGATCACCTAAGGAGAAGCGAGCTAAGCCTGCCCCTCCTGCCCCCGTGCACCTTGCCTACCCACCCCAGCTAATATGCCAGATCCCCAGCATCACAAGCCTGGCAGGGTGCAAGTAGCCCAGACGAGCCACACCACCCCACAGTGAATCCCGCCCCTAGGAGAGGGGAAGAGAAGGCACACACCAGTCTGACTGTGGCCCCAGTGGTGGGCCGGGGGCAGACATAAGGTCGGACTGCGGCCCCGCCCACCAACTCCAGTTATACACCACAGCACAGGGGAAGTGCCCTGCAGGTCCGCACCACTCCAGGGACTATCCAAAATGACCAAGCGGAAGAACTCCCCTCAGAAGAATCTCCAGGAAATAACAACAGCTAATGAGCTGATCAAAAAGGATTTAAATAATATAACAGAAAGTGAATTTAGAATAATAGTCATAAAATTAATCGCTGGGCTTGAAAACAGTATACAGGACAGCAGAGAATCTCTTGCTACAGAGATCAAGGGACTAAGGAACAGTCACGAGGAGCTGAAAAACGCTTTAAACGAAATGCATAACAAAATGGAAACCACCACAGCTCGGCTTGAAGAGGCAGAGGAGAGAATAGGTGAACTAGAAGATAAAGTTATGGAAAAAGAGGAAGCTGAGAAAAAGAGAGATAAAAAAATCCAGGAGTATGAGGGGAAAATTAGAGAATTAAGTGATACACTAAAAAGAAATAATATACGCATAATTGGTATCCCAGAGGAGGAAGAGAGAGGGAAAGGTGCTGAAGGAGTACTTGAAGAAATCATAGCTGAGAACTTCCCTGAACTGGGGAAGGAAAAAGGCACTGAAATCCAAGAGGCACAGAGAACTCCCTTCAGACGTAACTTGAATCGATCTTCTGCACGACATATCATAGTGAAACTGGCAAAATACAAGGATAAAGAGAAAATTCTGAAAGCAGCAAGGGGTAAACGTGCCCTCACATATAAAGGGAGACCTATAAGACTCGTGACTGATCTCTCTTTTGAAACTTGGCAGGCCAGAAAGAATTGGCACGAGATTTTCAGGGTGCTAGACAGAAAAAATATGCAGCCAAGAATCCTTTATCCAGCAAGTCTGTCATTTAGAATAGAAGGAGAGATAAAGGTCTTCCCAAACAAACAAAAACTGAAGGAATTTGCCACCACTAAACCAGCCCTACAAGAGATCCTAAGGGGGACCCTGTGAGACAAAGTCCCAGAGACATCACTACAAGCATAAAACATACAGACATCACAATGACTCTAAACCCGTATCTTTCTATAATAACACTGAATGTAAATGGATTAAATGCGCACACCAAAAGACATAGGGTATCAGAATGGATAAAAAAACAAGACCCATCTATTTGCTGTCTACAAGAGACTCATTTTAGACCAGAGGACACCTTTAGATTGAGAGTGAGGGGATGGAGAACTATTTATCATGCGACTGGAAGCCAAAAGAAAGCTGGAGTAGCCATACTTATATCAGACAAACTAGACTTTAAATTAAAGGCTGTAACAAGAGATGAAGAAGGACATTATATAATAGTTACAGGGTCTATCCATCAGGAAGAGCTAACAATTATAAATGTCTATGCACCGAATACCGGAGCCCCCAAATATATAAAACAATTACTCATAAACATAAGCAACCTTATTGATAAGAATGTGGTAATTGCAGGGGACTTTAATACACCACTTACAGAAATGGATAGATCATCTAGACACACGGTCAATAAAGAAACAAGGGCCCTGAATGAGACATTGGATCAGATGGACTTGACAGATATATTTAGAACTCTGCATCCCAAAGCAACAGAATATACTTTCTTCTCGAGTGCACATGGAACATTCTCCAAGATAGATCATATACTGGGTCACAAAACAGCCCTTCATAAGTTTACAAGAATTGAAATTATACCATGCTTACTTTCAGACCACAATGCTATGAAGCTTGAAATCAACCACAGAAAAAAGTCTGGAAAACCTCCAAAAGCATGGAGGTTAAAGAACACCCTACTAACGAATGAGTGGGTCAACCAGGCAATTAGAGAAGAAATTAAAAAATATATGGAAACAAACGAAAATGAAAATACAACAATCCAAACACTTTGGGACGCAGCAAAGGCAGTCCTGAGAGGAAAATACATTGCAATCCAGGCCTATCTCAAGAAACAAGAAAAATCCCAAATACAAAATCTAACAGCACACCTAAAGGAACTAGAAGCAGAACAGCAAAGGCAGCCTAAGCCCAGCAGAAGAAGAGAAATAATAAAGATCAGAGCAGAAATAAACAATATAGAAACTAAAAAAACTGTAGAGCAGATCAACGAAACCAAGAGTTGGTTTTTTGAAAAAATAAACAAAATTGACAAACCTCTAGCCAGGCTTCTCAAAAAGAAAAGGGAGATGACCCAAATAGATAAAATCATGAATGAAAATGGAATGATTACAACCAATCCCTCAGAGATACAAACAATTATCAGGGAATACTATGAAAACTTATATGCCAACAAATTGGACAACCTGGAAGAAATGGACAAATTCCTGAACACCCACACTCTTCCAAAACTCAATCAGGAGGATAGAAAGCTTGAACAGACCCATAACCAGCGAAGAAATTGAATCGGTTATCAAAAATCTCCCAACAAATAAGAGTCCAGGACCAGATGGCTTCCCAGGGGAGTTCTACCAGACGTTTAAAGCAGAGATAATACCTATCCTTCTCAAGCTATTCCAAGAAATAGAAAGGGAAGGAAAACTTCCAGACTCATTCTATGAAGCCAGTATTACTTTGATTCCTAAACCAGACAGAGACCCAGTAAGAAAAGAGAACTACAGGCCAATATCCCTGATGAATATGGATGCAAAAATTCTCAATAAGATACTAGCAAATCGAATTCAACGGCATATAAAAAGAATTATTCACCATGATCAAGTGGGATTCATTCCTGGGATGCAGGGCTGGTTCAACTTTCGCAAATCAATCAACGTGATACATCACATTAACAAAAAAAGAGAGAAGAACCATATGATCCTGTCAATCGATGCAGAAAAGGCCTTCGACAAAATCCAGCACCCTTTCTTAATAAAAACCCTTGAGAAAGTCGGGATAGAAGGAACATACTTAAAGATCATAAAAGCCATTTATGAAAAGCCCACAGCTAACATCATCCTCAACGGGGAAAAACTGAGAGCTTTTTCCCTGAGATCAGGAACACGACAAGGATGCCCACTCTCACCGCTGATGTTTAACATAGTGCTGGAAGTTCTAGCATCAGCAATCAGACAACAAAAGGAAATCAAACGCATCAAAATTGGCAAAGATGAAGTCAAGCTTTCGCTTTTTGCAGATGACATGATATTATACATGGAAAATCCGATAGACTCCACCAAAAGTCTGCTAGAACTGATACAGGAATTCAGCAAAGTTGCAGGATACAAAATCAATGTACAGAAATCAGTTGCATTCTTATACACTAACAATGAAGCAACAGAAAGACAAATAAAGAAACTGATCCCATTCACAATTGCACCAAGAAGCATAAAATACCTAGGAATAAATCTAACCAAAGATGTAAAGGATCTGTATGCTGAAAACTATAGAAAGCTTATGAAGGAAATTGAAGAAGATTTAAAGAAATGGAAAGACATTCCCTGCTCATGGATTGGAAAAATAAATATTGTCAAAATGTGAATACTACCCAAAGCTATCTACACATTCAATGCAATCCCAATCAAAATTGCACCAGCATTCTTCTCGAAACTAGAACAAGCAATCCTAAAATTCATATGGAACCACAAAAGGCCCCGAATAGCCAAAGGAATTTTGAAGAAGAAGACCAAAGCAGGAGGCATCACAATCCCAGACTTTAGCCTCTACTACAAAGCTGTCATCATCAAGACAGCATGGTATTGGCACAAAAACAGACACAGAGACCAATGGAATAGAATAGAAACCCCAGAACTAGACCCACAAACGTATGGCCAACTCATCTTTGACAAAGCAGGAAAGAACATCCAATGGAAAAAAGACAGCCTCTTTAACAAATGGTGCTGGGAGAACTGGACAGCAACATGCAGAAGGTTGAAACTAGACCACTTTCTCACACCATTCACAAAAATAAACTCAAAATGGATAAAGGACCTAAATGTGAGACAGGAAACCATCAAAACCTTAGAGGAGAAAGCAGGAAAAGACCTCTCTGACCTCAGCCGTAGCAATCTCTTACTCGACACATCCCCAAAGGCAAGGGAATTAAAAGCAAAAGTGAATTATTGGGACCTTATGAAGATAAAAAGCTTCTGCACAGCAAAGGAAACAACCAACAAAACTAAAAGGCAACCAACGGAATGGGAAAAGATATTTGCAAATGACATATCGGACAAAGGGCTAGTATCCAAAATCTATAAAGAGCTCACCAAACTCCACACCCAAAAAACAAATAACCCAGTGAAGAAATGGGCAGAAAACATGAATAGACACTTCTCTCAAGAAGACATCCGGATGGCCAACAGGCACATGAAAAGATGTTCAATGTCGCTCCTTATCAGGGAAATACAAATCAAAACCACACTCAGGTATCACCTCACGCCAGTCAGAGTGGCCAAAATGAACAAATCAGGAGACTATAGATGCTGGAGAGGATGTGGAGAAACGGGAACCCTCTTGCACTGTTGGTGGGAATGCAAATTGGTGCAGCCGCTCTGGAAAGCAGTGTGGAGGTTCCTCAGAAAATTAAAAATAGACCTACCCTATGACTCAGCAATAGCACTGCTAGGAATTTATCCAAGGGATACAGGAGCACTGATGCATAGGGCCACTTGTACCCCAATGTTCATAGCAGCACTCTCAACAATAGCCAAATTATGGAAAGAGCCTAAATGTCCATCAACTGATGAATGGATAAAGAAATTGTGGTTTATATACGCAATGGAATATTACGTGGCAATGGGAAAAAATGAAATATGGCCTTTTGTAGCAACGTGGATAGAACTGGAGAGTGTGATGCTAAGTGAAATAAGCCATACAGAGAAAGACAGATACCATATGGTTTCACTCTTATGTGGATCCTGAGAAACTTATCAGGAACCCATGGGGGAGGGGAAGGAAAAAAAAAAAGAGGTTAGAATGGGAGAGAGCCAAAGCATAAGAGACTGTTAAAAACTGAGAACAAACTGAGGGTTGATGGGGGGTGGGAGGGAGGAGAGGGTGGGTGATGGGTATTGAGGAGGGCACCTTTTGGGATGAGCACTGGGTGTTGTATGGAAACCAATTTGACAATAAATTTCAGAAAAAAAAAAAATAAATAAAATAAAATGTTAATCAAAAAAAAAAAAAGAAGGTAACAATAATTTTAAATAAAATCCACCTTCACCCAAAGGTTAAAAAAAAAAAAAAAAAAGAAAAACATAAGGAAGAGAAAATACATTCACAGTACTCTACTGGATTTATTTAAAAAAAAATCCACACATAAGTGAACACACTCAATTCAAACCTGTGTTGTGCAAGAGACACCTGTAAGCTTACACCAGTCATGCGTTTTTAAAATTGTCTCACCCATATTAAATAAATTCTTATAAAACTCTCTAAGAGTTTGATCCTATTATTAGGTCCATGTTAGAGTTGAAGAAACAGGCCTGGAGAGGCTAGGCAATTTACCCAGTGCCATATAGGTAGTAGGAGATTAAGCCTGAATGTGAGCCCAGAGAATGTAGCTTCACAGGCCATGCTCTGACTTAACCATTAACCTACCCAGCCTCTGTACAAATTAGTTTTGAGTGACTGAATTAGGCACTTGGAATCAAGTGACATATAAAGTTGCAGACACAGATAGACCCGAGATTCCATAACTTTAATTTGCTACCAGAAGCCCATTTGACAGAAATTCTAATTCCTCTGCTTATTTACCATGTTAATAGAGCTGTATACACCAAGAAATCTGATTTGGTTCAATTTTGCTGCCACTTGGTATTAAAACCTGAAGAGATTTAGCTGATTTCTTCTAAACTCCTGCCAGACAGTTAATGTCAAAAAAGGATAAACTTTCTCATCCAAACCACTGATGCTTTGTCTTCTTTAAAGAGTCCCAGTTTTCACATTTTTTTTTTAGAATATGTACATTTCATTTAAAATATATACCCTGAGTTTTGGAGTGAACCTGGTACACATTTGTGACTGTTGTCTTTGGTTTCAAAAGGCCATATCAAACCAGGAGGAATCTTATCTAAGGTGAGTACAGTTTATAACACATTTAGCAAAAAGAAAAGGGGGAAGAAAAAGGAATTGGTCCAAGCTGTAAGTCAGCAGAGTGTATCAGTCCCACAGACGTGTTAAGAATGAAAACAGGGGGGCGCCTGGGTGGCGCAGTCGGTTAAGCGTCCGACTTCAGCCAGGTCACGATCTCGCAGTCCGTGAGTTCGAGCCCTACGTCAGGCTCTGGGCTGATGGCTCAGAGCCTGGAGCCTGTTTCCGATTCTGTGTCTCCCTCTCTCTCTCTGCCCCTCCCTCGTTCATGCTCTGTCTCTCTCTGTCCCAAAAATAAATAAACGTTGAAAAAAAAATTCTTTAAAAAAACAAGAATGAAAACAGGAGGATTAATATTAAAAAAAATCAGTTTCAGATAAAAATAGGTGTTATTTGTAATGAAAAGACCTCTCAATTACAAGTAATACCAAAATTGGTTTTAAATAACTTTTGTATTGTCTAGCATATTGTTATAATATTCTATTCTATGAACAACAAATAAAAGGGTAAAAAAGGAATAAAATAATAATAATAATAATAATAACCATCAGGCACCATTGCTATCATCAAAAGGCTAGCATTATCTTAGTTTTTTCTTTTCCTAATTTCCTTGATCTGATGTCAGAACCATTAGGTAGCCCGGAGGTTCACTTTGAAAATGAAGGTAGATGAGGGATACAGGAGTGCTGATGCATAGGGGCATTTGTACCCCAATGTTTATAGCAGCACTTTCAACAATAGCCAAATTATGGAAAGAGCCTACATGTCCATCAACTGATGAATGGATAACGAAATTAGGGTTTATATACACAATGGAATACTACTTGGCAATGAGAAAGAATGAAATATGGCCTTTTGTAGCAACGTGGATGGAACTAAAGAGTGTTATGCTAAGTGAAATAAGTCATACAGAGAAAGACAGATACCATATGTTTTCACTCTTATGTGGATCCTGAGAAACTTAACATAAGACCATGGGGGAAGAAAAGGAAAAAAAAATAGGGAGGGAGCCAAATCATAGGAGACTTTCAAAAACTGAGAATAAATTGAGGGTTGATGGGGAGTGGAAGGGAGGGGAGGGTGGGTGATGGGCGTTGAGGAGGGCACCTTTTGGGATGAACACTGGGTGTTGTATGGAAACCAATTTGACAATAAATTTCATATTAAAAAAAAGAAAAGAAAATGAAAGTAGAGTATAGCCCCTTTCTCCTTGTTCCCTTCCCCAGTTCCCTAGGCCAAGGTGTGATCCTCTCTGCCCTATAGCACAGCCATGCCCACAGCTATACACGGATTTCATGGCTTCCACTCTTGACCTCCTCCAAGTTGTACTCCATGACCCATTCCAGAGAACTTTAAGTTAGAAATGAGATCACATCACATCCGTGGTTATTTTAGTGAAAAACAGAAAGATTGGTGCATTCCCATAGATCTTAGAAGAAAATCCAAACTCCTTTTCAAGGCCAATGACTGAACAATCTTGCCTTTGTAACTGCATCTCCTTTTTTTTCTCCCCATCTCCACTTCTTCTCCCCACCCCATGGTTACTTATTTCCAGTTATATGGTCCTCTAGTTCTCCAATGAGCCTACACATTCTCTTGTCTCAGGGTCTTTGCACTTTTCTGGAATGCTTTTGTCTGGAAGCATTTTGTCTGGAATGCTCTTCCCAAGCCCTTCAAAAACCTACCTCAATCTTATTCAGGCGTCTGCCCAATATCATCTCCTCAGAGAAAGCTTTGCTGGGCAGCAATTTAAAAGAAAGCCCCTAAGTCCCTTCCTGACACCAGTGTATTTATTTCTTTCATGGCAAATGTGACAGTCTAAATTATCTTCCTTCTTTATTTGTGTGTGTGTTTTCTGCCCCACTAGACTGCACACTTTACCAGAGCAGGGTCCCATTCTTCCTCATTTGGGCTGTGCAGAGCTAGATACTTGGCAAAGGGTGAATGTCCATTGAATAAATGAAATTGGTGGTGAATTAGGTCAAGAGGAATAACCCACTATTGACACTCTGGATGATGAACATGTTCTTTGCATGTTCATTAGAATAGAAAGAGAGGCTGGAGGAAGTCATATTGGAGCTGAACCCCCTGAATGTATTAAATGATGAGGACATAGTAAAAAAAATGACTATATATATGTGTGTGTGTGTGTGTGTGTGTGTGTGTTATATTCAGTTTTATCCTTTCATGAAAATGTACATTGTATTTAATGGTCTTCAAATCTAGTCATAACATGGTCACAATTAAAATAGGAAAATAGATTTGTAAAAGTAGTTAAAGAAATGCACACAATTCTGAGTGTTCAGAAGTTGAAAATTTAAATAAGGATGCCTTGATCCTCAGTGTCAGATTAACTAAAGATATACTCTGTGATGTGACTGTCAAATCACATGGTTAAGTAGTCTTTATAATTGAAATGCTTATGCGTAATTTGTGTATCATCGTTTGAGGTGACAGACCTCCAGCAACAACTGAAATAATTTTGGTTAAAAGTGAAGCTGTCTTTTTGGACGTTAAGATAATTAAGTAGTAAAATATGGAATTTAATACATGTTATATTTATATGGTATTTTCCTTTCATTTAAAGTCCAATAAACCTGTTCCAGAAACCTTTAAAAGAGAAATTTGCGATAAACTGACTTCAAAATGGCCATTGTTTTTAAGTGTTGTTTTTCTTTTTAGTTTGGGCTGGGCCTTGAGTTTCCAGTAATTACCACAAAACTTAATTAAGACTTAGCAAGATTTTGAGGAGGAGATCATTGCATTCATGTTCTTTCCAGAATTCGCAGCCATATCATTTACATCCCCTCCCTGAGGTTTCATCTCATAAATGCTTTCTGGATATAATTTTGTAGGGAGTATAAGAATCTTTGCAAACTACTCCAAGAACATGGTCATGATTTGTTTTAACTGCCACAACCAATCAGATCTAAAGAGCAACTTATTTAATGAACACAAGTCCCTAAAAATAATAATGAAATTACCAAACTCATTATTTGACAGCAAAAAGGTAAATAATACAAATAAATAGCATGATTCAATGCTAAGAGGTAATGAGAATCTAGGCATTTAAGAGTATCTGCAAAAAAGGCTAAAGCTGACTTCTACAAATTCATTGCTGTAGGACAGGCTTTCTAATTGCCTTTAAGGATTTTTGAAAAAAAAATGAGGTGTCAAAAGCTCATTGAAGTGTACACTTATCTGGTTGAGTTTTATGGGACACAAATTATACTTCAGTAAAGCTGCCAGTACTATTTTCCAGCTTCATCTCCCTCTACATCTTCAACTTTGTTCACTCTGTGCTTTCAACACTATCTCCCATACTTACCATAGCTTTCACTTCCCAGCCTTCTCCTGACCCGCATTCCATCACCTATTTAAATAATTCATTCTTTTCAAGGGTCTTACACTGATATAACCTCTCCACGATTGAGCAGCAAGTGTTTCTAAGCTATAACTTAGTACAACTTCACTTGTTGGTCCTCCCTCCTCTCCTACCTTCCTTCCTTCTTTCTTCTATTATTTTGTTTCTGTCTCTATAACCCAGTTATTCTCTCAAAATGTTTTCCTTCCTAATGTATATAAGATGTGAAAGGCTGTATTTCTTTGAAGTTGCCTTACTTTTGAATGGAAGTTAGTTATTAAGCACTTTTTAAATGTGAAATTAGTAGGAATTGCCATTAATCTTGTTCATATAGAAGGAGCCAGAGATATCTTTTATCTTACTGGGGTGTTATCCTTCACTACTGGTCCAAGACTGTGCTCCTAGAGTACCAAGGCTGTATGTATGACAAAGAGATGGCAAAAAGCCAAGACTGTCCCTTTTTGTAGTAACTTTGTCCCAGATTCTTCAGGACCTTATACCATAAATCATTTTTTTTCATCATGCCCCCCTACTTGATCTACCTTCTAAACATGCATTCAGTCTCAGAACGCTGCTTCTTAAAAAAAAATTCCCTTGACCCCATGATAAAGTCATTTTTCTCTTTATCAACAATACACCATCAATATTATCTACACTTTCTCATCCATCAGCTCAATTTGGCATTTTTTTTTCCCTAAGTCCCTGTTCTCATACTTCTGTGGAAAGGTCCTATATGACCCTCTTAGTAGTTAAGTTGTACGGTTTATAACCAACCCTTTTGCCTATCAAAATACATTGTTTCTCACATTTTGTTTGAAGCAAATAGCATTTAGAATTTGTAATAATTGAAATGGAGCTAAATTCTCTGTGACATTTTAAGATTTGCTCATGTTCAATGGCAAGAAAACTTGAGCCTGAGTTGACAGTGAATCAGTTAATTCAAATCCAAAGATATTTATTAACAACCACCTGCTATATGAAAGGTGTAGCAGGAATATAGCAATAAATGAATAAAGCAAGCAGCATTTTTCCCTAAAAAGATTATTATGTAGTGGCAAAAAACAAACAAAAGTTAATTATGTTATAAGCCAGACTATGATGATAGAAAACAGAGAGTCACTTTGCTAGGAGAATGGTGATTCTGCCTGAGAGTGGGTGTTTGTTTGTTTGTTTGTTTGTTTTTTCTTATTTTTTTTTAGTTTGTTTTGTTTTTAGTTTATTTATTTCTTTTGAGAGAGGTGGAGACAGTGCGTGTTGGGGAGGGGCAGAGAGAGAGAGAGAGAGAGAGAGAGTGAGAATCTCAAGCAGGCTCTGTGCTGTCAGTGCAGAGCCCCAGGTGGGGCTCGAACTCATGAAACTGTGAGATCATGATCTGAGCCAAAACCAAGAGTCAGACTCTTCACCAACTCTGAGCCACCCAGATGCCCTGAAATAGGTGTTTTATATTTCTTTTTCTCCTTTCTTTTTTTTAGTATTACTGTGGTTTGTATTACCCACATTTCTCCGTTCTTGAAACAGTATCATTATGGATCTCTGCAAGGATCACTTCTACTTTATGTATTTATTTACTCCCTGTAACATCAGTCTCCACTGAGGAAAATTTTATACAGATAAAGTATGAACTGGACCTGGACCTGGTGGGGTGACTGGAAGTCTACCATTAGAGGAAGAGAAGAATGCTCCAGGAGAGAGAAGGTGAATGGAGCAACTAAGAACTGATTGCTGCTTCAGGCTGGGCGTGGTACAGCATATGTGTCTAGGAAGACAGTTGCAGCCAAGTTGTAGAGGGCTCAGATTCATGTAAGAATTCTAGCTGAGGAACAGAAAATCTATTCCAGTAACTGAAGTAGGGGAATTAGTTTGTAGATGGTCCATACTGAAATCATAATCACAAAACAGAGGTCTACTTGCAATTAATCTTTTCTCACATACTGATCCTATAGGCTTTATGCTGAAATTCTTTTAAAAATGCTCATGTTTTCCCTTTAACACTTACCACTATTGGAGTTTTTGTTTGCCTTCAGAAACATGAGTGAAGTTTATCATTGTGTTCATTGCTAAGATTAAGCCATAATGGATAAAGTTGTAGACTGGAAGATTTAACTTCTTTAACTTACCACGTATCTTTTATGACTTTTTTTTCTCTTCCTGCTCCCCCTTTCCCCTTCCTCTTTGTCATCTTCCTCCTTCCCTTCTTTTTTTGACATTTCAACACAACCATTCTCACCATCACTAGCGATGTATTTCCCAGGTATTTGTTTTCTCATAAACTATATTTTTCCTTCCTCTCTCTGAATTAGTTCCTATCAGGGTGAATAGCTGAACAAACGTGAATTAATTATTAATGCTCCCTATACCAAAGCTAATTAGTTTTCTTTTGTTGCACAATTTAAATAGACTGAAGTCTTACAAAAAGAAACAGCTTCTTTTTCGGTAAAACTGACATGTGTATAAACATATAATCGTAGTTTGGGCATATTAACAATGTAGCTTTCAACACAGTCACATACAGAAACTGGAAAGAGGGAGATGCTAAATCTTGTGTGATGACACTCTATTAAAATCTAAGTTGAAAGGTGAGAAAAAATTACTTTAAGATGTGTGTGTGTCTATCTCTCTACCTATCTATCTAGCTCTTCCTCTTCAGCTCACCCTCTATCTATCTAACCTCCTTCCTGACTTTAAATTTGTTCATGATTCTCTAATTTCCTGGTTTCCATGTGTTATATTTGTCAATAGCTGAGATTTTGGGCTTGAATCTGCTCTGATTCCTTTATTATTCTAAGCAAATCAAAATTATTCTTTCTTATTCTAAAAACATAAATGATTTGGGGGCACCTGGGCGGCTCAGTCAGCTAAGTGCCCAACTTTGGCTTAGGTCATGATCTCGCGGTTCATGAGTTCAAACCCTGCCTCAGGCTTGTGCTGACAGCTCAGAGCCTGGAGCCTGCTTCACGTTTTGTGTCTCCCTCTCTCTCTTCCCTTCCCCCACTCATGCTCTGTCTCTCTCTGTCTCTCAAAAATAAATAAAAATATTTTTAAAAATTAAAAAAAAATAAAAATATAATGTTTTTTAGGCCCAACAGTTACCTGACAACTTCCTTATATTAGTATCCCTTTCCTCATTCAAGTATGTAAAGCAGTATTCTTTTTACTTTTTCCTCCTAGCATTTTTGTTGTTGTTGTTGTTTATAAAAAGAGCCTTGACTACTTTCGATCTGGGAATCTTTCTGGTCAGAGTTCAGACATGCCTTTGAAGTTAACATCTTTTGTTTTTTCAGAAGAGAGTTTCTACTCCTTTTTCATATTCTTTGACCTCAGACCAGCCTTCAATAATGCATTGGATTTGCTGTCTCTTGCATGACTGACACTGACATTCCATCACTGTTTCTCTTGCTCTATGGGGACTCAAACTCTTCATTACTCTCAAAATATTTTAGTAGGATTTATTAGCACTTAACATTTATAAATGACAATCAATGGCATGCATGTCTGTTCCACATGCTATGTAATAAATTTTCTATACATCAAAGGATACGTTTGTTTGAGGATAAACTTTTATCATACCTCCATAAGTGAATAACAGGTAAGAACAAATCAGAGTTACACCAACTGAGATTACTTGGGAACTTTTAAGGATGTTTCATATTTTTATCGGTAGATATAGACTTGATTGGGCTGCCGTAAAATAGCAACTCCAAAATATCAGTGTCTTAAAGCAAGCAAATTTTCCTTGTATCTTAAAGTCTGCCATAGGACTGGCCAACTGTCCAGGGCAGCTGTCTTCTGAACTGTGGCTCAGCAGTCAAGACTCCATGATCATCCAGAGGGTGGTGGAGAGTTCTAGAATATTCACACCAATAATTTAAGGCATTGACCTACAAGCAATAAAAGGTTCTTCCCTGAGAAGTCATTCAGCAGAATTATTCACAGGTTTTCACTTTAGGAAAAGGCAAAAAAGAACAAAGAAGGATAATTTCCCTGAGTAGCCATAGAAATGCAGAGAATCAGATATAGGTAATGACTAGAAATGTCTACCAGAACATTACACAATGAACCTACATGTTAATGCTAACACCATGTTAACTTTTTTTGACCCCCTGGCTGTCAACCCCAGGAGGTATATTAAATTATTAGCAAGTGTTAAAGGAAGAAAATTTATTATGGATGAGGCATTACAGGCCTGATGAATGTAAACAAATTATCTGGGACTAGAATAGGTCATTTAAATACAAGGAAAATAAAAAGGATATATCAGCTAGAGGGCAGGAAGCATTCTGAGAGCTTTTTTGGAGATAAGCATGGGAAGAATAGAGAAAAAGGTAACAGATAGGAAAAATGATATGGTGGCTTCATGATGACTATTAAAAGCACCAAAAGACGGTATCTGAGTATGCTTATGTTCAGGCAAGTCCACAGGTGGGCGGGGATCTCTCTGAACAGAAACAAGGAATGGGCTACAGAGGTATACAGCAACAGACCACCAGCACGTGTGAGATGAAAACCAGATGGCTTAGAACAGATGTGAATCCAAAATCAATGACCAAAACACTGACTTATGCCCCAAAGAGGGCTATTTTGGAAGCTGGGGTGAATAGGAATCATGATGGAGGAAATAAAGAAGTTTCAAAGAAGAGGAACTTTTTCAGAACTACTGAACCACCAAAGTGGACACACATTCTTCTGTCCATCTGCTTAGAGCTTAGACTGGCTTTTCTTATTTATAGTCAATGAAATGGTAGCCATCTGCCTGTCACAAGATAACTTGCTTCTGGTTCAGAAGCAAGTTCCCCAGTGTGAAGTTCTGAACCTGAGATACACTAATGCCAGCTTCCTACGGAGAACTTATACAAACTCTTGCTGTTGTGTCTTCCGTTTCCAACCTAGGTCCTGCCTTGTACCAACTATTTGTTTAACACTTACTCTGATTTATTTCTTTTAATAAATCCCCTTTTGGGTTATTTAGCCAGAAGCAGTCTCTGTTGCTTGCAACCAGAGAACAATAATTAAGACTGCCCTCCCTCCACCCCCTGAAATACTGAAATTTCTGCACCCAGGTGATTGAGAAGCATCTGGAAAATGAATAATGGGTTTATTTTTTATTTTTTAATGTTTATTTATTATTTTGAGACATAGAGTGTGAGCAGGAGAGGGGCAGAGAGAGAGGGAGACACAGAATCCAAAGCAGGCTCCAGGCTGTAAGCTGTCAGCACAGAGGCCACAGTGGGGCTTGAACTCACAAATCATGTGATCATGACCTGGGCCAAAGTCGGTCACAACTGACTGAGCCACCCAGGTGCCCCAAAAAGCAGGTTTTAGACTGCAGATGCAAGAGAAATATAAAGGGAGAATGAGCAGTATTTGAGGACTAAATTGTTTCAGTGAGGAAAATTTAAAAAGAAAAAGTAATTAAGAGTTTTAAATTTGAGGGCATCCAAAGGGTGGGGTACTTTCAATAATTACAGAGCATTAGCCTATGGACTATTTATGGATAGTCAGTGGTATTTGGGTAAGTATACTCTTCCATAAACTTGAAAGTTACCGTCACAGCAATTCTACAAGGAAGAAGGGGCACATGGCTCCTTTTTCTCTCCAATTTTATTTTTCCTCACAATCTTGATTCCAACTACACCCAGCTAGTTTCATTTCTCTGAATATTTCATGCCCTTTAACATGTATGTGGTTGTGCCCGAGCTAGATCTCCCTCATTGTGTCTCTTTCTCTCTTGTTTGTCCTTTATTTCTTCCATCAGATGTTGTTCTGTGAAACCTCACAAACAACAGTACGAACAACTGCAGAAATTATCACTCACTAGTGTCTTCATACAGTTCCTGGCACGTGCACTTAGTATTTCATTTGTCAAATTGCAGTCTACTATTTAGGTGTATCTATTCTCTCTACTCCACAGAGAGTTCCTAGAAGTGAGGAACATTCTGCATTGCATCCCTGGTACTTAGTACAGTCAGAGTGAGTAATCCTTTTTTCAGTTATTATTATTACATGGATGAATGAATAAATAACTGATCTACCCTTAAGGTTTTTCCATGTCAAAATCTGCTAACATGTACACACAGATTTACAAACCTTTAAGTTAAAAAAAAATCAATACACTGAAAATGATACTGTCCTGTTATATTTAGGCTGAAAATTCAATGTAGACACTGGGTGAATTCTTATTGTGTGTTTATACAATGTGATTAATGCTTTAATGTGATGGTAACTCTCAGATTTATGGAAGAGTATACTTACACAAAATCCTCTTTACATAAAGCCTAATTTTATCCTGTGAATATAATTTGCATAGCATGCAGGTGCTTGCAAATAATTTATGTTATCTTCCTATAATCCACTCATGGGTTGTTATGACTGTGTGCGTGTGTTTATATGTGTGCACATGTATGTATGTACATGGGTCTACACATGTAGTGGATTTTAAGAATCGATGCAAAGCACAGTGGAGTCCAGATTAAGTCTCTGAATATTTCTATGACAACTAAATAATTGGTCTCAACACTTCCTTCCTGATTAGCCTTATCCCTGATGCCCATCTTCTCATTTATCACTCCGTGTTTCTGACCTGCACCTTTTTTCCCTCATCATCTCTTCGTCACATGTACTCTTCGTGAGACTAACTTAGGCTTTATTTTAAGACAGTAACTTTATTTTCTTTGAAACAAGTTTTTTTAAAAAAGCCCAATTGTCTAAAGATTCAAGGTTTTGTTGCTAAGATTATTAATTTACAATCTTATATTTTTGTTTCAGTTTTGCACAATCTAGTGGTTAGTATTTATGTTTGAAATATAAAAGGGAATTTTTAATACACTAGAAAAAGTTCATTGAAACTCTGGATAGAAGTTGTGAAGTAAATGTAATTACTATGTAAGGTAGCATAGTATTTATAAATTACATGAGAAAATTACCTAGGGAAAAAAATCCTTCCTATATATATATAATTTCTTTTTAATTCAAAATGACCATTATCAGGACTAAGTCTCAAAAGTTCTGTGAAGCAGTAGAATTCATATTGGGCACTTCCAAGACTGCCTTTTTACATCCAACCCTCCCCTTCAATATAACCAGTGTGCTTTCTGGGTCCCTCACTTCACCCCTACTCCCCACCCTGTTAAAACCTACTCTACTGAGAATTATCCAGCGTGGCATGTATGCTCTCCAACCTGTGACTTCCAATTTTCTGTAACTCAAATCCTCAACACTCAGGCTACCTTTATCATCCATAGCTACAGCTGATGTACTGTCGTATGTTATCATTATAGGTCCACTTACTCATTTTACTCACTTTCGATATATTCACAATATCTGAAATGCCCTTATCTCTCTGGCAAATGACCATCTCACTTCCTCTGAAATCACCTGCTCCAGAAAGACTCTTCCAATCACATAGCAGTTGTACAAATTGAATTACACCCATTGTCTATTTTATCAATTTTATTATTGTACTTACCACACTAGATTTATTTCTGTGAAATTTTTGTATTAGTTGAAAGACTGTTAGGTTGCAAGTCATTATCTCACCCTGTTTCCTTTTGAAATGTTACTTTGTGGTATCTTCCCACTTTGAGTTCAACCATGTAAATCACTTTCTCCAATACCATGTAGGCAAATATGATACAAGCAGAGGTTTGAAATGTACTTGCACACTGAAGCTTATTTGCTCTTGCCTTTTGATATTAGCATGAGAAGCTGCCTAGACTACCCTGGTCTAAATACACATGGAGCAGAACCATATTGTCCCAGTTATCTCTGCCATTGTCATCTTGCACCAGCTGATAACCAGCTTATAAGCAGATATGTTTGCTAGGCAATACTATCATAGCAATAGGTAAACAATATGATCGCTTTGACTCCACCTTGTGAGCTACTAGAGGACTCAATGTCTTCAGTAACGGTTTCTTTCATACTTAGAAAAGTAGTTGACCTAGTATGTTTTCGTTGAATTGAACTTAATAACACCATCATTTTTCCTTTCCCAAAGGAAGTGCATTCTATGTCTTCTTTCTAATAGTTAAAATTTAGTCTCCTACCTAAAGAGATTCTAAACAAAAATAAAGATATTGGAAAGAGAATTATGTAATCTCCCTAATCAGCATATGCACATGACTAATTTACATATCTCTACAGCCAATCTTAAGCTCTAGAAGAGAGTCAGTATTATATATTTTTCCTCAGTGGTCTTCATGTAATGTTCTGCATTTCTCTAAAACTGATTGTAAGAATTGTGCTTGTCTAGGAGGAGGAGACAAACTTTGAAAACATCATCAGTGTTCTTTTTCCGTCCTTCCTCTACTGATCATATTAAGCTCTGTCCGTTTTCAGTAAACTGCATATACAAATTATCTCCCCTGTTTCATGTACTTGATAAGGTACTTTTTCTCATATACATTTTTAGAATAAAATTATGTATAAATTTGCAATTCTGGGCAGTAAAACCAAATAGGTAAATCTCTCCCTTTTATATAAATAAAGAAAACCATACACTTAAGATATGGATGTAGAAAGATTAGGAATTCCAGGATTCAGCTATTTAGAAAGATTGCTCTGACCCCCCTCACAAAGGACTTCTCTTTCAAGCTTTGAAAGAATCAATCTATGTAAGGATATTTCTCTAAGCTGCTAGTGCAAAAGTAATAAACATCAAGCTTATGGACGGGTGTGGAAACTGAATGGCTTTGCTTTTCTTCCAGGGATTTAATTTATTTTTAATATCACAGGTGGCTTGAGGCAAGGTGTAATCATCTGTCACTCTTCAGTTAAATCATATCCCCTCACTTCTGAAATATTCTTTGATCTCCCTACCTGTAAATCACATTCTACTTTCTTTGTCATAGACTGTAGCATATAGATATAATAATGACATTATAAATTGCCCAAGAAGGTGGGGAGTACATCCATTTAAACAGATGATTAAGGGACAAAACACATGCAAATATTAACTCATACATTCACTATTTTTAATGTTTTTTCTTCTTTTCTGACTTAGTTACCAGAAAATAGAAATTACATAAAATAGAGTTGAAGGCAGTTTTTTAATTTCTTTAATTTAAAAGACACCAGACATTTTTTTTACCGGCTTTATATTTTAGGCAATATTGATACCTTAAGTCTACAGCTGTCTGGTTTTGAACACATAAGTTTAAATGCTCTGATTATCAGTTGGGCAGATCCTAGCCCATACTGAAATTCTCTAGATGAATACTACCTTAATAGTATTTTGGTTTGTAGTGACAAACCTTAGTTCACAACAGATTTCCTTTTTTTTTTTAATGTATGAAATTTATTGTCAAATTGGTTTCCATACAACACCCAGTGCTCATCCCAAAAGGTGCCCTCCTCAATACCCATCACCCACCCTCCCCCTCCCACCCCCCATCAATCCTCAGTTTGTTCTCAGTTTTTAACAGTCTCTTATGCTTTGGCTCTCTCCCACTCTAACCTCTTTTTTTTTTTCCTTCCCCTCCCCCATGGGTTTCTGTTAAGTTTCTCAGGATCCACATAAGAGTGAAACTATATGGTATCTGTCTTTCTCTGTATGGCTTATTTCACTTAGCATCACACTCTCCAGTTCCATCCACGTTGCTACAAAAGGCCATATTTCATTTTTTCTCATTGCCACGTATTATTCCATTGTGTATATAAACCACAATTTCTTTATCCATTCATCAGTTGATGGACATTTAGGCTCTTTCCATAATTTGGCTATTGTTGAGAGTGCTGCTATAAACATTGGGGTACAAGTGCCCCTATGCATCAGTACTCCTGTATCCCTTGGATAAATTCCTAGCAGTGCTATTGCTGGGTCATAGGGTAGGTCTATTTTTAATTTTCTGAGGAACCTCCACACTGCTTTCCAGAGCGGCTGCACCAATTTGCATCCCCACCAACAGTGCAAGAGGGTTCCTGTTTCTCCACATCCTCTCCAGCATCTATAGTCTCCTGATTTGTTCATTTTGGCCACTCTGACTGGCGTGAGGTGATGTCTGAGTGTGGTTTTGATTTGTATTTCCCTGATAAGGAGCGACGCTGAACATCTTTTCATGTGCCTGTTGGCCATCCGGATGTCTTCTTGAGAGAAGTGTCTATTCATGTTTTCTGCCCATTTCTTCACTGGGTTATTTGTTTTTCGGGTGTGGACTTTGGTGAGCTCTTTATAGATTTTGGATACTAGCCCTTTGTCCGATATGTCATTTGCAAATATCTTTTCCCATTCCGTTGGTTGCCTTTTAGTTTTGTTGGTTGTTTCCTTTGCTGTGCAGAAGCTTTTTATCTTCATAAGGTCCCAGTAATTCACTTTTGCTTTTAATTCCCTTGCCTTTGGGGATGTGTCGAGTAAGAGATTGCTACGGCTGAGGTCAGAGAGGTCTTTTCCTGCTTTCTCCTCTAAGGTTTTGATGGTTTCCTGTCTCACATTCAGGTCCCTTATCCATTTTGAGTTTATTTTTGTAAATGGTGTGAGAAAGTGGTCTAGTTTCTACCTTCTGCATGTTGCTGTCCAGTTCTCCCAGCACCATTTGTTAAAGAGACTGTCTTTTTTCCATTGGATGTTCTTTCCTGCTTTGTCAAAGATGAGTTGGCCATACGTTTGTGGGTCTAGTTCTGGGGTTTCTATTCTATTCCATTGGTCTATGTGTCTGTTTTTGTGCCAATACCATGCTGTCTTGATGATGACAGCTTTGTAGTAGAGGCTAAAGTCTGGGATTGTGATGCCTCCTGCTTTGGTCTTCTTCTTCAAAATTCCTTTGGCTATTCGGGGCCTTTTGTGGTTCCATATGAATTTTAGGATTGCTTGTTCTAGTTTCGAGAAGAATTGCTGGTGCAATTTTGATTGGGATTGCATTGAATGTGTAGATAGCTTTGGGTAGTATTCACATTTTGACAATATTTATTTTTCCAATCCATGAGCAGGGAATGTCTTTCCATTTCTTTAAATCTTCTTCAATTACCTTCATAAGCTTTCTATAGTTTTCAGCATACAGATCTTTTACATCTTTGGTTAGATTTATTCCTAGGTATTTTATGCTTCTTGGTGCAATTGTGAATGGGATCAGTTTCTTTATTTGTCTTTCTGCTGCTTCATTGTTAGTACAACAGATTTCCTAAGGTAGTCACTGGGTATAGTATGTACTACTTGCTTATATTGGAAATGGTGATGGCTAGGACAATAATTTTTGTTACACCTATATGAAAAGCTACCTTTGCTTCCCCTAGTCAATGTAATCATTAAATACTTTAAAAGAAATTTAAATGTTGCAAAAGGACATCAGTCCTCATGGATGAAGGTCATAGATGTTACACATTTCTGAGACACTTTATGTGTGTGTGTGTGTGTGTGTGTGTGTGTACAAGAACTGGTAAATTGCAAACAAAAGAATTCACTATGAAAACAGCCTTGGCTAAATGAATCATAATTTCTGGAAATATGAGTGGTGGGATAGAAGGAAGGGCTTCTATTTCCACGAGGGAGGAGATCTGGAGAAAAAAGGGAAAATCGTGTACAATCCTTATCTGCTTCTACAATTCTTAAAGCAAAGAATCTTGAATTTGGTATCATCCTGTTGAATGATTTTAAATGTTGGGGTTCTTTGTCACATCATGACTTGCTTCTTCTCTGTAATAGAAACAGCAATCACTGACAAAGAGAATTTGCAGTTTTGAGTGGGTTTAGAACAACTAATTTATACGAGTATACAGAAAAGAATGACAACACTCATCCAAACCAACAAAACTACATAGGGAGAGGGACCTGAAGCAGCTTTATTAATTTCCAGTGTTTGGCACAATGAGGCTGAAACTGTTTCTATACTTACAGTGAGCTGACTAAATTTGGCAGTTTGTTCAAGTCCTGGCTTTGGAAAGGAACCACATGCATGTATTCATCAAGACCTTAATCTGAGAATTTCTATTTATGACTTGTATGGTTGACAACAACTACCTTGGAAACTACAGATAGGGGGCACCTGGGTGGCTCAATCTGTTAAGACTTCAACTTTGGCTCGGGTCATGATCTCACAGTTCGAGAGTCTGAGCCTCTTCAGGCTCTGTGTTGACAGCACAGAGCCTGGAGCCTTCTTCCAGTTCTGTGTCTACCTCTCTCTGCTCCTTCCCTGCTCATGCTCTGTTTCTCTCTCTCTCACTCTCTTTCTCTCTCTCTCTCTCTCTCAAAAATAAGTAAAACATGAAAAACATTTTTTAATAGAAACGACAAATAGGACTCAGTCTGAAATCTCCATGCCTCACATGTTTTCATGGAGTGCGCTTGAGTCTCACAACCAAACTCTACCCCAACCTGAGCAGTTCTTTATGGTCTCATTACGACACATATGATTCCAATCTGGGCCTCTAGAGATACAGCCTTATTTATGGTGTTCCTGTAAGGGAGTACACAGATTCATAATCCAAACTAAAAGCTGTTGTCTTCCATAGGTGTCTTACCTTAAGAATACGTAGCCTTGAGGTAGTATCATGTGCTTTTTTTCTTTTGAACTTTGCAAGAAATTTATAAGACAGTAATAAAAACACATACAATTATAACTAATAGATGAGAAGACTATGTAGTCAGTTGCCTTGACCAAGGAAAAAAGTTCTCTAGTCTATCGCCAAGCCTCTGCTAAATAATGGCCTTCTCCTTCCATTGTCAAAATCTAACTGGATAGAACATTAAGAACATTGCTTGCTGCCAGTATCTTTAATGGTGTATTACAAGACAATTCTGAACTAATGGTCAGCAAAAACATAGTTTCCAGTTTTCTTGAAAATAGTACAGCATGTTCCATAAACAGTGGACTAGTTACTAGGACATACGCTACAATATAATATTTTATTGTGTTCCATTGGATGGATTTATGTTATTTTCACGTTCTTCTCTAGTAAATACTTGTCTTTCATATGCATGTTGTTAGGTCAAAAAATAAATAGGCATATTAAAGTACTTAGGACTTTTAAAATAACTCCATTTGCATTTTTGATAGTTTATTTCTCTGAATACTAACAGCTCAATTTTTGAATTCTTCACAGTACACCTTGACATATTGACTCAGACTCTTACATCAAGAATATATAAATTTCTGATGGGGCCCCTGGGTGGATCAGTAGGTTGAGTGTCTGATTTTGCCTCAGGTCATGATCTCACAGTTCATGAGTTCAAGCCCCACATGGGGCTTGCTGCTGTCAGTGCAAAACCCGATTCTCTGTTTCCCCCCTCTCTCTGGCCTTCCCCTGCTCATACTTTCTCTCTCAAAAATAAATAAACTTTTGTTTTTTGGGTTTTTTTAAAAGTAAATTTCTGGCTTTAATGGAATCTCCTGCTGTATTGGCCAGCATCCCTTTAGCTGCAATTTAAAAAAAAAATGAGGTACCATCAAGGGATAGTGCAGCACCCATGGGCTAGGAATAGCAAGGAGTTATTAGATCCAGGCCTGGTGAAGCAGGAGTGGAGCAGGGAACACAGAGAAGGAAGCTGCATGGGGAGGACTCCCAGCAGATAGAGGGACCCCGCCCTGCTGATCTCTGCCTCCTCTCACCTTCTGACCTCCTGCCCATTCCACCCATTGGCTGAAACCAATGAGAAACCAGGGGACCAGAGATTCTAACGGTCACCTTTCCAGAGCACAGAACTAAGGGCAAAGGGGTAGAGAATGATTTAAAGGCACAGACAAAAGGTCCAATAGGTTATGACTCATATTTATTCTTTTTATAATTTTATATTTTATAATTATTCATATTTCAACAATTCTTTATAAAACAGGTAGTCATTTTATAATTTGGAGGCAAAATACTTTTTAGTTACCGTGGATTAAGTGTGAGTGTAGACATTTGCATGCATACCCAGGGACAGAAATCCACATATTCCCCACATCGCAAGAGCTCCCAACCCAACACGCAAATCTCCTCTACATCTTCCACCTTTTCATCTGTTCTTAAAAGAGAACTTCTCTACTTTACAGTAAACTTGAATTCTAAACCCAGCTCTGCCATATTGTTCAACAATCAGGAACAAGTTGTTTAAAATGTATGCTTCAAATTTCTCTCCTGTACAAAGAGAAATATTCTTTCAGTAAAACTTTTAATAAACCAATCTTCCTACAACATTTTTTTTGTTTTTCAGGCCTGGAGTTTTCTTTTTTGGTTCCCACATCTAGGGCCTGGAAATTAACTTTGAGTTCAAAATTGTCCTATCTCCATGAAACATATCAGTGTCATTTTTTCATAGGACACATGGTTTACAAATTAATTTTTTCAAAACATACTTTCTAAGATGGCAGTTATTTAATACAATTAACCTAATGCTTAAAGTCAACCAAGGTCTATGATCAGAGAAATGGCATGGGCACTGAACAAAGAGTATGATAGGTTCAAATCCTAGCTCAGTCACTTAACTGCATCAAATGGGAACAAAACTTAAATTACTAGGCTACAGTTTTCTCATCTATGGGGGAAAAAAAAATCCCACACATCATATCCTTTTATGAGTTTCCTATTACTGCTGTAAAACACTTACTACAAATCTAGTGACTTGAGCAACACACTATGTTCTGTAGGTCAGAACGAAGTCTGGGACAGGCATCACCAAAATCAACATGCAGGCAATACTGCATCTCCTGCAAGTTCTAGAGCAGAGTCCATTTCCTTTTCATTTGGGTTCTTGGATTCAGTTCTGTGCAGTTATAGAACTAAATTCTCTTTATCCTTGCCAGCTGCCAGATCAGAAAGTTCCTAGAGGTATCTCTCTGGTCCTAATCCATTGCACCTGATATCTTGGAACCCGAAACAGGGATCCTACCCAAGCTGCCATTTCTCAGACCTTTCTTCTGTTGTCATATCTGCTTCACTGACCACAACCAAGGAAAATTTTTCCACTTCTCAGGGTTCATGTGATTGCACTGGACCTCCCTGAATAACCCAGGATAATCTCCCTATCTCAAGATTTTAACTTAATTAGAGCTACAAAGACCCTTTCATCAGGTAATGTCACATACTGATTGGTTCTGAGGATTAGGATGCAGACATCTTTTAAGGGGTCATTATTCTGGCTATCGCAATCCTGAATTTGTTACGTTATTATAAAAATTAAATGAGATAATGCATATAAAATATTTAAGGTAGAGCTTTACAGAAAATAGATTGCAATAACTGTTGAAACTGTAATAGTACATGGAATGTTACAAAGAGGAAAGCAGTGACCTGTTTGATATAATTTCAAGAAATTGAAATGACTTTTCATGATCCGAAAAAAACCCTCTTTGTTTTAGTGCTTGAAATGCCACCAAAAGTCATGTTTTCCTTTGGGTGCTAAAAAAAAAAAGGAGATTGTCCTCAATAACTAAGTAATGAATCAAACATTTCATGAAGTGTGGGGATATTGTACTTGAAACAGAGATGACTTTATTTTGCTTACTGCTATACCCTCAACGTTTATAAAAGGAGCAAAATAAATATTAGTTGAATAAGTGAATGAATGTATGAGTGACCGCGTGGGGAGAACAACCCTGAGTGAACAGACGTGTAGTTTTGGGAAGTGAGAGAGAGGCGGGCTTCAACAACAGAGCCACTGCCACTTCTTGAAGCTTTCATTATTTCTCTCCCGTATTGCTTCCAGGAGTCCCTCTGAGTTCTTTTGAATTGCTCTCTTCTCCAGTCTATTCCTCATTTTACAGCTAGAATGTGATTTCTTTAGCCAAATCTCATCACTCATTTCTCTGGTTAAATTCCAACCGGAGTTTTCTTTTGCCTGTTTAATAAAAACAAGTTCCTGCAATGCCCCTGAAGATCTGGCCCCAACCACCATTTTTCTTACACTTGACTCTGCTGCCACATGAAGTTGGCTGTTTCTTTGCTTACCTCTTGTCCATACTTATCTTGACACCTTTGTCCATGCCAATCCTGCTTTATATCCTCCTCCATCTTGAGATGCCCTTGTCTGGCATTGTTTTTAATGTCTATTTATTTTTGAGAGAGAGAGAGAGAGAGAGACAGACAGAGAAGCAGAGAAAGAGGGAGAAAGAGAATCCCAAGCAGACTCTGTGCTGTGAATGCAGAGCTGATGGGGGGAGGCTCAATCTCACAAACCATGGAATCATGACCTGAGCTGATATCAAGAGTCAGACATTTAACCGACCGAGCCACCAAGTCACCCCATGATTTTAACACTCAACATGGGTGCTACCTTCTCCAAGAAGCCCCCCTAGCTTTCGAACTCCAAGGCTACTTCTGTATCATTCTGTGTATAGTTTTCTCCCACCCCAGAGGATGCTGTGTCTAATTACTTGGCTCTCTCTCCTATCACCTCCTTTCCGCGGGGGGATAGCAAAACAAAGGAAGACAACCTTTATTTTTTTTATTTTATTTTTATTTTTTTTTTTTTTGCATTCCCTTTGTCTGACACAGTACTCAGCACATAATAAGAGTCTTAAGAATAAATGAGCTAAAAACTACCAAACAACGGATATCCCACTCTCTAACAGAAAAATAGACATTAGGAAAGCCAGGCATTAAAAACATAAAGAATGCCTTTCTACTTTGAAATTGCATCCTGGTGCTCCCAGCATACAGAAGTGGGGAAAGAATGACAAAGATAAGTTTTCCCTCTCTGCTTTGCAATTTTGTGAGACACCCACCAGCTATACTTAACCTGCAGTTCCTTTCTGTTTGATATATGTAAGGGTTCCCCAGGGGAAAAAGAAGAGTCTAGCAATAAATGCTGCTTCTCTCCTTTCTCCCAGTATTCAACACCATTTCTATGGGTGAGAAGAACCCTGAAGGGCTACTGTAAAACCAGAGAATTTGACACCCAAAATTGGGAGAAGAAGCGTGTTTTAGAAAACATGGTAGTCTGAGATTGTGAAACCTTTAAATGAAGACAGTGGCTCTTGTTCCTCTCTGTTGACCATTGTGCCTAACCTATGCTTGGCTCAGAGCTAGAAAACAGGCTCTATTTGTTCAGTGACCCAGGATTCATGCAGAATGAACTCTAGGTGCAGAATGATGAGTAACAGTGTAAGTTTGAGCAAATTTGGTAAATGTTGAGCCTTGGTATTCTCATTTGCCAAACAACAATAATATCCAACTGCCTGTACAGAGTTGTGATAAGATCATAGGAGACAACAGCTAAGAAGTCCCATTCAACTATTAGCTTCATATAATATGCATATGGCTTCTGAAATTTATTTATGAACAGCAAAGTCACAAGTGAGTAGACAAAAATGGCCAATAAATTTATGAAAAGACTCTCAAATTACCTAGTAGTCAGAAATATGTAAATTAAAACAAATATGAGATACTTTTTTTCATCCTTCAGATTCTCAAATATTTTTGAAGATTGATATCATCTGGTGCTAGTAAGAAAATTATACCAAAAGCAGTTGGAGAAAGTGCTATAATATTTCTAAAAGACGGAGGACTTCCAAAATTTTATTTAAAGATTCTGTGACTTGGGGCACCTGGTGGCTCATCAGTTAAGCGTCCAACTTCAGCTCAGGTAGTGATCTCACAGTCCGTGAATTTGAACCCCATGTTGGCTCTGTGCTGACAGCTTGGAGCCTGGAGACTGCTTTGGATACTGTGTTTCCCTTTCTCTCTCTCTGTCCCTCTCCCACTCATGGTCTGTTTCTGTCTCTCAAAAATAATAAATAAACATTTAAAAAAGGTAAAGATTCTGTGACAACATTTTAAAAGGTGTACAATGTATCATGGAAAGTCAAAGTTCTATTTGGATTTTCTTACATTTATGATATTTTTTTAATTTAAATTATGTAGGTGGGAGTAAAGAGATACTACAAGAATTTTAGTGCTTAGAGTTCGAAGTTTATTCTAGCTTTAGGTAGAAATATAAATTGCTGTATCCTGGCAATATCCATTATAATGAAAATGTAAAGAGTATTTTACCAGCAATTCTAACTTGGGGGATATTTTTCATGACATAACAAACAAAAATAAATCATGTTCTATAAACAGGCATTTGCTACAGTGCTGTTTGAAGGCAAAAATCTAAAATCAAGTATATTTAATCAATAATAAAAAGTTGACAAACATCTATTTAAGGGAATGATTTGGATGAGTATGAATCTGGAGAGATGCCCATGGTGTGCAATTGAGACAAATGAAAAAGGGAAAGAATAAATGCAAGTTTTAGAATAATGTAAATGGTAAAATAACACTTAAAGAAATACAAATTCTATATAGATGATAAGCATTTAAATAAATACAAAGGCAGGTGATTTTGTAAAGTTATACATCTCAAATTTCTTATTTGGGTTACCTTGGTGGGTGAATGTAAGAGTAGAATGTTAGAAGAAATATTAACATTTAAAATATCCAATTATGTTTTATTTTTCAATTTCAAAAGAATATTCAATTTTTGGCTAAAAAATTGAATAACCTATAAAAATAAAGTTCAAGACGGCAAAACTTGCTGGAGGTGGAAGTAATGGTTGGAAAGAGGAGTGAGAAAAATCTTGGGGGTGATAGAAATATTCTTTTTTTTATTTTATTTTTTTAAATTCACATCCAAATTAGCATATAGTGCAACAAGGATTTCAGGAGTAAATTCCTTAATGCCCCTTACCCATTTAACCCATCCCCCCTCCCACAACCCCTCCAGTAACCCTCTCTTTGTTCTCCATATTTAAGAGTCTCTTCTGTTTTGTTCCCCTCCCTGTTTTTATATGTTTTTTGTTTCCCTTCCCTTATGTTCATCTGTTTTGTGTATTAAAGTCCTCATATGCGTGAAGTCATATGATTTTTGTGTTTCTCTAATTTCACTTAGCCTAATACCCTCCAGTTTCATCCACATAGTTGCAAATGGCAAGATTTAATTCTTTTTGATTGCCAAGTAACACTCCATTGCATGCATATATATATATATGCATGCAATGGAGTGTTTATATGCAAGATGTGTTATATATATATATATATATATATATATATATATGACACACATCTTTATCCATTCATCCATCGATGGACATCTGGGTTCTTTCCATACTTTGGCTATTGTTGATAGTGCTGCTATACATATTGGGGTGCATGTGTCCCTTCAAAACAGCATACCTGTATTCCTTGGATAAATGCCTAGCAGTGCAATTGCTGGGTTGTAGGGTAGTTCTATTTTTAGTTTTTTGAGGAACCTCCATACTGTTTTCCAGAGTGGCTGCACCAGCTTGCATTTCCACCAACAATGAAAAAGAGATCCTCTTTCTCTGCATCCTCACCAACTTTTGTTGTTGCCTGAGTTGTTAATGTTAGCCATTCTGACAGGTGTGAAGGGATATCTCGTGGTTTTTATTTGTATTTCCCTGATGATGAATGATGAGCATTTTTTCATGTGTTGGTTGGCCATCTGGATGTCTTCTTTGGAGAAATGTCTATTCATGTCTTTCGCCCATTTCTTCACTGGTTTATTTGTTTTTAGGGTGTTGAGTTTGATAAATTCTTTATAGATTTTGGATACTAACCCTTTATCTGATATGTCGTTTGCAAATATCTTCTCCCATTCTATCGGTTGTCTTTTAGTTTTGCTGATTGTTTCCTTCCTGTGCAGAAGCTTTTTATTTTGATGAGGTCCCAGTAGTTCATTTTTGCTTTGGTTTCCCTTGCCTCCAGAGACGTGTTGAGTAAGAAGTTGCTGTGGCCAAAATCAAAGAGGTTTTTGGGTCCATTTCTAGGTTCTCTATTCTGTTCCATTGATGTGAGTGTCTGTTCTTGTGCCAGTATCATACTGTCTTGATGATAACAGCTGTGTAGTATAGCTTGAAGTCCAGGATTGTGATGCTTCCTGCTTTGGTTTTCTTTTTCAAGGTTGCTTTGGCTATTCAGGTTCTTTTCTGGTTCCATACAAATTTTTAGGATTATTTGTTCTAGCTCTATGAAGAATGCTGGTGTTATTTTGATAGGGATTGCATTGAATACGTAGATTGCTTTGGGTAGTATCGACATTTTAACAATATTTGTTCTTTCTATCCAGGGGCATGGAATCTTTTTCCATTTTTTTGTGTCTTCTTCAATTTCTTTCATTAAGGTTTCTGTAGTTTTCTGTGTATAGATTTGTCACCTCTTTGGTTAGATTTGTTCCTAGGTATTTTATGGTTTCTGGTGCAATTGTAAGTGGGATTGGTTCCTTGATTTCTCTTTCCGTTGCTTCATTCTTGGTGAATAGGAATGCAATCAATTTCTGTGCATTGATTTTATATCCTACCAATGTGCTGAATTCATGAATCAGTTCCAGCATTTTTTTGGTGGAATCTTTTGTGTTTTCCGTATAGAGTATCCTGTTATCTGTGAAGAGTGAAAGTTTGATCTCCTCCTGGCTGATTTGAATGCCTTTTATTTATTTGTGTTGTCTGATTGCAGAGACTAAGACTTCCAATACTATGTTGAATAACAGTGGTAAGAGTGGATATCCCTGTCTTGTTCCTGACCTTAGGGGGAAAGCTGTCAGTTTTTCCCCATTGAGGATGATATTAGCGTTGGGTTGTTCATATATAGCTTTTATGATCTCGAGGTATGCCCCTTCTATCCCTACTTTCTTGAGGGTTATCAAGAAAGGATGCTGTATTTTGTCAACTGCTTTCTCTGAATCTATTGAGAGGATCATGATGAATCACGTTGTTTTGCAGATATTGAACCAGCCCTGCATCCCAGGTATAAATCCCACTTGGTCGTGGTGAATAATTTTTTTAATGTATTGTTGGATCTGGTTGGCTAATATCTTGTTGAGGATTTTTGCATCCATGTTCATCAGGGAAATTGGTCTATAGTTCTCCTTATTAGTGGGGTCTCTGTCTGGTTTTGGAATCAAGGTAATACTGGCTTCATAGACTTAGGAAGTTTTCCTTCCATTTCTATTTTTTGGAACAGTGTCAAGAGAATAGGTATTAACTCTTCCTTAAATGTTTGGTAGAATTCCCCTGGAAAGCCACCTGGCCCTGGACTCTTGTTTTGGGGGAGGTTTTTGATTACTTATTCAATTTCTTTACTGGTTATGGGTCTGTTGAAATTTTCTATTTCTTCCTGTTTCAGTTTCAGTAGTGTATATGTTTCTAGGAATTTGTCCATTTCTTCCAGATTCCCCATTTTATTGGCATATAATTGTTCATAATATTCTCTTATTATTGCTTTTATTTCTGCTGTGTTGGTTGTGATCTCTCCTCTTTCATTCTTGATTTTACTTATTTGGATCCTTTTTCTTTTTGATCAGACTGGCTAGTGGTTTATCTATTTTGTTAATTCTTTCAAAAAACCAGCCTCTGGTTTCATTGATCTGTTCTACTGGTTTTTTTTTTTTTGGTTTTGATAGCATTAATTTCTGCTCTAATCTTTATTATTTCCTGTCTTCTGCTGGTTTTTGGTTTTATTTGCTGTTCTTTTTCCATCTCTTTAAGGTGTAAGGTTAGGTTATGTATCTGAGATCTTTCTTCCTTCTTTAGGAAGGCCTGGATTGCTATATACTTTCCTCTTATGACCACCTTTACTGTGTCCCAGAGGTCCTGGGTTGTGGTGTTATGATTTTCATTGGCTTCCATATACTTTTTAATTTCCTCTTAAACTTCTTGGTTAGCCCATTCATTAACGAATGAACTACTAATGAGTAGGATGTTCTTCAGTCTCCAAGTATTTGTTACTTTCCAAATTTTTTCTTGTGGTTGATTTCAAGTTTCATAGTGTTGTAGCCTGAAAATATGCATGGTGATCTCAATCTTTTTGTACTTGCTGAGGGCTGGTTTGTGTCCCAGTATGTGGTCTATTCTGGAGAATGTTCCAAGTGCACTAGAGAATAATGTATATTCCACTGCTTTAGGATGAAATGTTCTGAATATATCTGGTCCAGTGTGTCATTCAAAGCCATTGTTTCCTTGTTGATTTTTTGATTAGATGATCTGTCCATTGCTGTGAATGAATGTTTACATGAATGAATGGCACATGAATGTTTACAATTGTTAGGTCTTCTTGGTGGATAGATGCTTAATTATGATATAATGCCCTTCTTCGTCTCTTGATATAGTGTTTATTTTAAAGTCTAGATTGTCTTATATACGTGTGACTACTCCGGCTTTCTTTTGTTGACCATTAGCATGATAGATGGTTCTCCATCCCCTTACTTTCAATCTGAAGGTGTCTTTAGGTCTAAGGTGGGTCTCTTGTAAACAGCATATAGATGGATCTTGTTTTCTTATCCATTCTGTTACCCTATGTCTTTTGATTGGAACATTGAGTCCATTGACATTTAGAGAGAGTACTGAAAGATATGAATTTATTGCTATTATGATGCCTGTAGAGTTGGAGTTTCTGGTGGGTTCTCTGGTCCTTTCTAATCTTTGTTGCTTTTGGTATGTATATATGTATGTATGTATGTATGTATGTATTTACATTTTCATCTTTTCTCCCCTCAGAGAGTCCCCCTTAAAATTTCTTGCAACACTGGTTTAGTGGTCACAAACTCCTTTAATTTTTGTTTGGGAAATGATTTATCTCTCCTTCTATTTTGAATGACAGCCTTACTGGATAAAGAATTCTTGGCTGTATATTTTTCTGATTCAGCACATTGTATATATCCTGCCACTCTTTCTGGCCTCCCAAGTTTCTGTGGATAGGTCTGCTGCAAACCTGATCTGTCTTCTCTTGTAGGTTAAGAAATTTTTTTCCCTTGCTGCTTTCTTGATTCTCTCCTTGCCTGAGCATTTTGTGAATTTGACTATGATATGCCTTGTTGATGGCCAGTTTTTTGTTGAATCTAATTGGGGTCCTCTGTGCTTCCTGGATTTTGATGTCTGTGTCTTTCCCCAGGTTAGAAAAGTTTTCTGCTATGATTTGCTCACATAACCCTTCTACCCCTATTTCTCCCTCTTCCTCCTCTGGGACCCCTCTGATTCTTATGTTGTTCCTTTTGAATGAGTCACTGATTTCTCTAATTCTTAAATTGTGCTCTTTTGACTTAATCTCCCTCTTTGGTTCTACTTCATTATTCTCCATAAGTTTGTACTCTATATCACTGATTCTCTGTTCTGCCTCATTCATCCTTGCTGCCGCGGCATCCATCTGTGATTGCAGCTCAGTTATAGCATTTTTAATTTCATTCTGACTATGTTTTACTTCTTTTATCTCTGCAGAAAGGGATTCTAATCTATTTTCGACTCCAGCTAGTATTCTTATCATGATTCTAAATTCTGGTTCAAACATCTTGCTTGTATCTGTGCTGGTTAAGCCCCTGGCTGTCATTTCTTCGTGCTCTTTCTTTTGGAGTGAATCCCTCCGTTTCATCATTTTGAAGGGAGGAAAGGAATTATTGAGGTTGACAAAATTAAAAGAAATTAAAATTTAAAAATATTAAAATTAAAAACAAACACACACACATAAAATCGAATAAATGATACTAGATCCTAGCTGTGTTTTGGTCTGGGTGTTGAAAGTGTCTTCATAGATTAGGGAAAAAAAGGGGGGGGGAGAAAAAAAAGAAAAAAGGAAATTGTTTGAAAATTTGAAAAAATGAATATTCTGGGTGTTGAAAGTGGCTTGATAGATTAGAGAAAAAAGGGGGAAAAGAGAAAAAAAGAAAAAAGGTAAATCATTTGAAAATTTGAAAAAACAAATACACTGAAGTAGACTAAAATGAAATGATGGAAGTAAAATAGAATGTGAAAAAATTTACACAAAAGTAAAAAAATATAGTAGAAAAAAATTAAAGAAAAATATTTTTAGTAAAAATTAAAAATAAAAATGAATTTTTTTTCTTTCTGTAAGAAAAGAAATGAATAAGAGGAAAAGAAAGAAAGAAAATTGAATAGTTGGACCAGCTAACAGACTGGAATATGACTAAAATTACTTTGTTTTCCCCTAGCAGTCAAACTATGAAGCACTTTATAGTCCATAAACTAAGCAGGCAGTGAGACTTGTGTACTTGAAGAGCAAGGTTGGCCCAGCTGGGCGGGGCTTAGTGTAACATCTCCGTTCTCCACTAGATGGTGCTGCTTAGCTTACTGGGGTAGATTATTGTGGCGCTTGCAGGTGCATATGCACATGTGCAGGAACGGCGGAAAATGGCTTCACCCAGGTACCCAGTCTCTAGAATCGGAATTCTGTTCTCCCCAGTCAGCAATCATGCACCTGTCCTTCATCTTTAGGTTCCGTCCACTCCACTTCTGTCCACTCCCACTTCTCCACTGTCTGTGACCAAGCCCCAGGCAGCACCTCCCTCCTGAATTTTGTCTCAGATGTGGCTGCCTTCCCCGGCCCCCCACTTCTGAGGGACTGCAGCTTTGACCCACTCCTCCCCTCTGTGGAGTCTCTCACCAAGCAATGGCTGAATGCTGGCTGCACCCAGGAATGCTTGCAAGACCGTGCTGCTGCCAATGCCCAGAGACTGCGGCCAGGTGCCAGCCCGCCCCAGAAAAAGTTCATGAGACAGTTGTAGCAGCAGTGCCTCAGGGATTATGGAAAATCACAACACACATCTGGCACCAGGCTTCACCCCCAATGACCTTGTTCTAGTACCAGTGAATGTGGCCATTCTCTGGGGTCTTCTGGGCCCAGGTGGCCTCACAGCCTCTACCAAATGTCCTTCCAGCAGTGGAAGCGCTTCTCCCCATGTGAAACTCCCCTGAGAAACTCCTGGACCCCACTCTGCTCCTGGGGATTTGCCCTTCCCACCAGAGCACCACCAGGTATTGAGCTGCAGAGTTGCAGCTTTTGTGCTCCCCTTGTTTACAGTCTTAATGGAATTTAAACCCTCTCCTTTCTCCCTTCTCCCTTTTCAGTTTAGCCCCTGTAGCTGTTTCCAATTTTCAACTTTCTCTCCAGCTGCTTTTGGGGAGGGGTGCTTTTTCCATATTCTCCCCTGCCCTGCCCCTGTCTCCATCCTCTCTCTGCACTCAAAAGTGGCTCCCTGCCCTCTGCAGCTTCTCTCTCCCCAAATTCACCTCTCCACACCGCAAACCTGCTGAATTCTGTGGTTCAGATTGTGCAGATTGTTGTGTTAATCCTCAGATCATTTTCTAGATGGGCAGGATGGTTTAGTGATGGTCTGGCTGTATTTCATGGACACCAGACACACAAAAAACTCCCATGCTGTTCTGCCATCTTGGCTCCTCCTCCAGAAATATTCTTTATCTTGACTGTGGTAGAAGTTACATAAATGTATGCATTTAGCAAAACTCATCAAATTGTGCCTTTAAAATAGGTTCATTCATGGGTTGATATGGCTTATTGTTTTCTTTCCATCCTATACTTACATGTACTCCAAAATCTGTGGGACTACTGTTCTCCTGGCTTTGTTTCAGTGTTAGCAAAGGAGCACACAAGAGGGTAACTGCTTAAAAAGCTTTTATTATTCATCCTACTAATCAATCTAATTTTCCCTGTGGAAATGCTAGATGTGTGTAGGTCTTTTTCCTGTTGTTATTCTGACAAAACCTTTTTTAATTGATCAATTTCCTTTTTCCTCTTGTTCATTCCCAATCAGTCAAATTTCCAGCTCAGTTATACTTAATTTAGTATATTTTATGGTCTGCCCATTTGTGTTTTCTAACTTCTCTGTCTTGGAGAGATAAGAACCTAGTGTTGAGAAGGCCCTCTTTAATTAGCTTTTTCTTATTTTTAGAAATTAATTATATTTATATACTTTAAAAAAATAAATGGCCTAAAATAATTTGTAGAAAAATAAGAGCAGATGATTTAAAAATCTAATTCATCAAGCTTCAAATTTAGTGTTTGTTATACATCCAGGACTGCTTGGAACATAAAGAGAAATTAGGAGACATAAGTCCTAGAGTTGAAAATTGTTGCCATCATCATTGTTCCTTTTTTGGAGTTAACAACTCCGGAAGAAAAAAAAATCTTCCAAAATAACTGTGTTATGTAATGTGGAAAAGAAAACAAACCTTGTTAATTCTTTCAGATTTTTTCAGTACCTGTAGTTAAGAATAAATTTGCATCTTTTATAATAGTTTTTGTCATTACAGTAAATAGCCTAGGATGGTTATAACCCACTCTGTTGCTCATAAAACCCATTTGATGTGTGTTTATCACTTGCTCTATAAGTAGCTTTTCATTTCTGTTTGTTCCTGCCATGGTTATAAAATATACTACTATAACAATTCTTAAACACACAATAGCTCTATAAAACAGTATCTTTGGTGGATATTTAAACTATTTTAATGTTGAGGCAAAATAATTTAATGTCCCACCCATATGTTGAATGTTTCTAAAAGCATTTAAAAAAAACCCTAAAACCGTCACACCTGCAAATATCTCAAATTCTTCTAAACCTGTTCAGGCTTATGAGTAATTCCACCACCAATCAAATCATGGCCATCAGACAAGGAGATAATTCATGCATGCTCATTTTCTCTAATAGCCATTGTTTCAGAGCTCAGAAAGTGAATACCAATTTCATCTCTTGGTTTTGTGACATCTATGACTTCCAGGGCATAAGAAAATAAGAAGAGCCTAGCAAATGAACTTGGAGTCCCATTACTTTGTCCTGCTCCAACATTTTCTATGTAGCCAAATTAATATCCTCTGTATTATCAATGAACATTTTCTATTTATGCTCATGATCTACTTTTCCTCATTTTCAACACTAACCATCAACATCTAAATAACTTAGATTTTGACATTTTGACCTCTGTGAGGATTTTTTTGAATGTCATTATGAAGTGAATTATGTGAAATATTTAATTTGTAAGTTAAATATTTAACATGAGGATATGGAGAATTTTAGAACAATAGCATCACTTATGTAACATGAATAACTCACAAATAAATTTCAAAGCATACATAATTCTCCAAACTGCCACAAACTACTGGGGAGAAATAAACATTTTATAGTCATGCAGATATTCACCAACATTTCCTCATATATGTAGGAATTAATATATAAACATAAAGCAACTTTTAATAACAATCTTCCCAAAGTTATATACTTGATTTATTATATTTTATAGCAGTATTATATTATGAACATATATCATTAGTTCATTCATCAGTCCAACAAATATTTGCTTAACCTTACCATATGCATGGAACTGGGCTATGTGCTGAGGGTCTAAAGCTCAGCCAGATCATTTCTGGTCCTCCAGGAATTTCATTTTGAAGAAAATAAAATAGATATTTAAAATGTAGTGTGATAGGTACTCTGATAGTGGGTGGTAGGTCTTCCTAAACTTCCCAGTTGGTCTACCTTTAGTTTGTCGTTTTCTTCATTTTGTTAAAATAAAATGTAGTTGAATATTTTTTGTGCTTTTCATGATCATTTTGCCATTCATAGTTGATTTTTACAAGTACACAACTTTATGATTTTTATAAATATATATTTTTTAATTCCCTGGTCATTGAAGTAAAGGTAATGCAGCAAGCTAGGCACCAGGCTTGTAATAGATGGTGACACACTGTGAAAATGTGCACATATGAATGTAACAATGGAATCAAGTTTTAATTTATTCCTGCTGGTAGATAATAGCAGTAAGTCAGGCAGACTGATGTGCAATTGCTATTTATCCAGTCACATATTGTTTGTAACTAAGCACAATGCATGAGACCTTTTTTTCTGCCTCACTAAATAAGTTAATCATGTAAATCAGAGGGAAATTTCTTAGAAAATATGGGTATAGTTTAAACACAAATGATGCATTTTTCATTGCTAAGAATAAAAACAGATGTGACAATGCCCAGGTGTCAATTACAAAACATTATCATTCTTTATCACATATCTATGTGAATTAATGGAAAATTAACAGGTTACATTGATATACACGGTTATCTGTAGAACATGATCACCAATACACATCATTCTGCATAATTAAAATAAGTCTAAAGGGCTCAAATACTGTGATAAGAATTGAAAATGAGATGCATATTATTTCTGCAAATTGTGTTGAGATGCTTTTGCAACAGAAGCTCAAATATCCATCATTTAGTCGATGAAAAATCCATTAATGTATGTTTAGTGAGTTCATAACAACAAACTGGGCATGGCTAAATCCTTTTATTTTTCTCAATCCCTCAATGTTCCACATGCCTTCTACTATTATAAGCAATAGTAGCAAGACAGAAGAGGCAATACCTGAAAAATTGATGGAGAGGAAGGGAATGAATGAAGAGGAGGCAGCAAGGATGGCCATTACAATGTGCATAATTAAGGTACTGCCTCAGGGGACAAATATCAGCCTGGATTCCTTGATATGTTATATTTTCATTTCCAATCAGTTCAAACTCCTATCAAATTTTCCTTTGGTTTTTTTTGATTAACATATTATTTAGACATATTTTTTTTAATTTTTTTTAATGTTTATTTATTTTTGAGACAGAGAGAGACAGAGAATGAATGGGGGAGAGTCAGAGAGAGGGAGACACAGAATCTGAAACAGACTCCAGGCTCTGAGCTGGCAGCACAGAGTCCGACGCGGGGCTCGAACTCACGGACCGTGAGATCATGACCTGAGCCTAAGTCGGACGCTTAACCGACTGAGCCACCCAGGCGCCCCAATTTAGACATATTTTATTTCATTTTAAATACTGGGGAATTTTTGCATATATTCTGTTTTAATCCTATTGTGGTCAGAGAACATGCACTGTATGGTTTAAACATATTAGATTTATTGAGGCCTGTTTTGCCGCTCCAAATCTGGTCTATTTGATAAATGTTCATTGTGAACTTGAAGACTGTACTTTCTGCTTTTGTACAGTGTTCCATAAATGCCAGTTAGATCAAGTTTACTGATAGTGTTTTTCACATCTCTTATATCCTTATTGATTTTCTCTTTGTCATTTATTCAGAGATGAATCTTGAAATTTCCAAATATAATTGAGGATATATCTACTTTTCATTATAATTCTATCATTTTTGCTTCATATGTTTTGCTTCATTATTAGGCATATAAAAATTCAAAATTGTTAGGTCCTTCTGAAAACTTGACTTTATCTTTTTGGTTTAGTGTTAGCATGATATTTCTTGTTTCATTATCTTACTTTTAACCACATTGCATATTTATATTTCAAGTGAGTTTCTTGTAGACAATATATAGTAGAGTTTTGGTTTTAACCTGATAACAATCCCTTATCTTCATTTCACATTTTTAGGCCATTTACATGTATTGAATGTGAATATTAATTAATATGCTTGCCACTTGCTTTCTATTTATCCTATTTTTTTTCTTTTTTCCTATTTCCCTCTTCTCTATTTGTATTAATTTTGTAACGATTTCAATTTTATTTCCTTTTTGGCTTATATGTTATAACTCTGGTTTATTGTTTTTTTGTGTGATTATTTTAAGGTTTATAGTACTCATATATCCTTAATTTAATTCAGGTGATACATCTATTTGTACATAGTATACGAATCTTCCTAATGTTACTTCCATTTCTACCATCCCATGCCTCTGTGCTATTGTCATACATTTTATTTCAACAACATTTTAAATTCTTCAATATGCTTGTACTGCTGTGGTTTAAATAGTTAGCCACCTTTTAAATAGAATTAAATAGTAAGAGAAATAAGTCTTTTTATTTGCTTATATAGTTACCATGTTTTGGTGTTTTTCATTCTTTTGTGCAGATCTAGGTTTCCAGACCATTTTCCTTTCACCTGAAGGGCTTACTCTAATATTCCTTATAGTACAAGTCTGCTGGTTATTAAATTCAGCTTTGATGTGTGTTAAAAATTCTTTGTATTTCACTCTAAATTTTGAAAAACATTTTGACTCAATCTAGAACTCCAGGTTGACAGGGCTTTTTTTTTCCTTTAGTGCTTTAAAGGTTTTACTCAACTGCCTTCTGACTACATTGTTTCTGTTGAGAGAATTGGCTGTCATTCTTATTATTATTCCTCTCTAGGTATTGTATTGTTTTATTCTGGTTGCTCCTAAGACTTTATATTTATCATTTTTTTTTAAATTACAGTGTAGTTAACCTGCAGTGTTATATTAGTTTCAAGTGTACAATATAGTGCTTGAGCAATTCTATACATTACTCAATGCTCATCATTATAAGTGTACTCTTTAATCCCCATCACCTATTTTAGCCAACTCCCCACCAACCTCCCCTCTGGTAACCATCAATTTGTTCTCTATTGTTAAGAATCTGTTTTTTTGGCTTGTCCCCTTTTTTCTTTGTTCATTTATTTTGTTTCTGAAGTTCCTCATATGAGTAAAATCATATGGTATTTGTCTTTACCTCACTGATTTATTTCACTAAGGTTTATACTTTTTACATCCATCCATGTTGCTGCAAATGTCAAGATTTCATTCTTTTTGTGGGTAATATACCATTATATTTATGTGTGTGTGTGTGTGTGTGTGTGTGTGTGTACATACTTACATACATATGCATACCACTTCTTTACCCACTCATCTATCATTGAGCACTTGGGCTAATTCTATAATTTGACTATTATAAATAATGCTGCGATAAACATAGGGGTGCATATATCTTCTTAAATTAGTGTTTTTGTATTCTTTTGGGTAAACTTGGGAATTACTGGATCTTAAGGTAATTTTATTTTTTATTGTTTGTTTGAGGACCTTCCAAACTGTTTTCCACAATGGCTACATCAGTATGCATTCCTACCAACAGTGTACAAAGGTTTCTTTTTTTCACATCCTTACCAACACTTGTTGTTTCTTGAGTTTTGATTTTAGCCATTCTAATAGGCAAGAAGTGATATCTCAATGTGGTTTTGATTTGCATTTCCCTGATGATGGGTGATGTTGAGCATCTTTGTATGTGTCTGTTGGACATCTGTATGCTTTCTTTGGAGATATGTCTATTCATGTCTTCTGCCCATTTTTAAGTGGATTATTTGCTTTTTTGGTTTAGAGTTGTATAAGTTCTTTAAAAATTTTGGATACAAAACTTTTATTAGATGTGTCATATGCAAATATCTTCTCCCATTCTATAGCTTGTCTTTTAGTTTTGATGATTATTTCCTTTGCTGGGCAGAGGGTTTTTTTTTTATGTTTATTTATTTCTGAGACAGAGCATGGGGGGGGGGGCGCAGAGAGAGAGGGAAACACAGAATCAGAAGCAGGCTTCAGGCTCTGAGCTGTCAGCACAGAGCCCAGCATGGGGCTCGAACTCACAAACCGTGAGATCATGACCTGAGTTGAAGTCAGTCAGTCAACTGGCTAAGCCACCCAGCTGCCCCCAGAAGGTTTTTATTTTGATGTAGTTCCAAGGGTTTGGTTTTGCTTTTGTCTTCTTTGCCTCAGGACATATATATAGAAAAATGTTGCTGTGGCTGATATCAGAGAAATTACTGCCTGTGTTCTCTTCTAGGACTTTTATGTTTGCAGGTGTCACATGTAGGTTCTGAATCCATTTTGAGTTTATTTTTGTATATGGATGTATGAAAGTGGTCCAGTTTCATTCTTTTCCATGTAGCTGTCCAGTTTTCCCAGCACCATTTGTTGAAAGGACCATCTTTTCCCCACTGTCATTCATTCTTTTCCCTCCATTGTCAAAAATTAATTGACCACGTGATCATGGGTTTATTTCTGGACTCTCTATTCTGTTCTATGGATCTATGTGTCTATTTTTGTGCCAGTGTCCTACTGTTTTGATTACTACAACTTTGTAGTGTATCTTAAATCTGAGATTGTGATACTTCCAGTTTTATTCTTCTAAGATTTCTTTGTTTATTCAGTGTCTTCTGTGGTTCCATACAAATTTTAGGATTATTTGTTCTAGTTCTGTGAAAAATGCTGTTGGTATTTTGATAGTGAGTGCATTAAATATGTAGAATGCTTTGGGTTAAATATAATTAAAATATAATTTTCTAAGAATGAGAGTCAGTATATAATGTAAGGAATTAATTTATAATATTTAATTAAGATATCATTTCCGAATGTAGCCTTACAATTCTTGAGATGCCATTGTCATTAGCAATCTTTTGATATGATGGCCCTGGCTAGAAGCTTTTTTAGCATAAATTGCCACTTTTCTCATTCAGACATTTCTCACTTGGAAGTAGTCAAGACACCATACAACAGGTTTCTTATATACTCAAAACTCCTCAAATGTCTCATATAACTTCCTTTCCTCCAGAAGAATATTTCCCAAGATCTTAGAAGAATCACTTAGGGGGAATGATATCTCCTGTCAATTCAATGTATATTTGGAGACAGGGGAAAAGAGCCTGGAGTAACTTGAGGAGATTCAAATTCTGGAAAACCTCTCTGTGACATCATGGCACTGATTGATTTATCTTTGTTGATAGCTAATGGGTCTTACAGGCTGTCTCATTGGCTTCTCAGAGAAGATGACTAGAGTTGGCTTGGTTTGTGTTTGCGAATCAGAATGCATTGGCAATCCAATTAGTTAATTTGTTTTCACCTCTGTTCACCTTTAAGAAAATAAACACAGGAAACTTCCTAGATCATTGAATCATTGCTTTCTCTAAATTGAAGTCATTCTTCTGCATGCAGATTTTACATTAAATATAAACAGTTTTATAGATGTTAGAGTACTGATGACAGAAACAAATAGAAAAGGTGAGATTTTTTTTCTGTTTATCCTTTTCTCCAGTGATTTCATGGAAGAGTAAATCTTTACAAAAGCTCTCAAAAATAGCTTAAGAATAGCTTTTTACAACATGAACAATGCAGCTTTTAACAGTTTAGCATTTCTAACCTTGCTATCTGACTTAGGGGAAATTTTCTTTGCTTTCATCATGTCGGGTTTCTCACCTGAAATATAGCCATAATGCATTTTACTCTTGCATGGACTACATAAGATAATAGTTGTAAAAATCACTTTGAAACACAGACTGTCCATTACCTACATAATATACAACCACAATAGTATGTATCATTGCTGAATTATTCCTTTATAAATGCTTAGTATAATGGAAGAATGCAAAGCTTGAGTCTATCACATATAATTTTCTTATAAAACCCTCTAAAAGAAGAGTCAAAATAGGAGAACAAATTACTCCATGACTTCAGTGTAGGCTTCATGAGAGTGAGAATAAAGTGGTTAAAAAAATAAAACAAATAGGCAGTATTTGCTAACAATAGACAGAAATATCATGCAATCCATTTTTCTTAGCAATGGACAGAGTCCTTTTTAAGTCATATTCACTCTGGAAATTGCCTTTTTTTCCTATAAAAATGCCAAGAATACCCATACAGCAGAGCAGAGACCTTGCAAAGCTGAGAAATCATTCCCAGAGTATCACTGAACTTTGCAGAGAGGGAAATGAGATAAAATCCTGAAATCTCAGTATCATACATGTGTATGTAGTTAATATAAAGAGGTGATCAGGCTTCATTATGTCTACACCTTGAACCATTATATAGACAAAGACTGAAAAACTCTGAAATTAAGTAGTTGTGATTAATGTGACTCAGAATAGGAGGAAAGATATTTATTTCCCTTAGCAACAAACTGAGTGTTAATATTCCTTAGAGATATGGAATGTTTACTTTATAAAAAATAAAAACAGAATAAAAGAATATTCCACGCATGTGTAGAATATAGGTTTATTGTTAGCCTTTTAAAAGAATATTCCAGGGGCGCCTGGGTGGCTCTGTCGGTTAAGCGGCCGACTTCGGCTCAGGTCATGATCTCACCGTCTGTGAGTTCGAGCCCCGCGTCAGGCTCTGTGCTGCCAGCTCAGAGCCTGGAGCCTGTTTCAGATTCTGTGTCTCCCTCTCTCTGACCCTCCCCTGTTCATGCTCTGTCTCTCTCTGTCTCAAAGATAAATAAAACGTTAAAAAAAAATTAAAAAAAAAAAAAGAATATTCCGTATATGTGTAGAGTCTAGGTTCATTGTTAGGTAGCCTTTTAAATTTTTTTGTCCCGTTTTCCCTTCTTGCTTTATCACAAAGACTAGTGATTCTGCTCCTTTATACTATGACTCCTTGCACCTCTCTGTTAGATATAACAGTTAATTCTTCAAGGACACTTGCCCAATAGTAGTGTGTTCTGTTCTCAGAAGACTTATCTCATTTGATCCTCCCAGTGACACTGGCGCCGGGGGGTGGCGGCGGGTTGGGGAGGTACTAGTAGTTTCCCATTTGGCAGATATGAAAGTGAGACACAGAAAGGTTTAATAATTCTTAGTTCACACAATTAATAAATGGGAGAGTCAGGATTAAAACTGGGCTACTTGACTCCAAACACTGAGGCCATAAACACTGTGAGGTACTGTATTTGTTACAATAACCCGTTCTCTCACTTTGTGGCCTCCCCCAGGACTGCACTCCATTAATACTCACTCTCTGCACCCCACTGACCTTCCATCACTACCTTCTACCTTTGGCTTCTGCATCTTCATTGGCTCCTTTTGCTCTGTTTACATGTTAACGTTTCTCATTTTTTTCTAAAACCTTAATAATACCATGATCCTTGCCCTCCACCCCCAACTCTTTCTGTTGTCAAATCCTCAAAGCAATAATCTACTTGGCCTCTGTCTCAACTTCTCATTCACTTTATCACATTTAATGAAACTAAAATGTACTGGTAAAATTTACCACCCCTTCCTAATTCCCAAATTTTTACTTTCAGTTCATTTCCTACTCAAATTGAATACAAAACTTGACATTTTTACCATACTATCTTTCTTTAAATGTTTTCCTTTTTTATCTTTTTCCTCCTGATTTTCCTTTTACTTTATTTTGCTCACCTGTATGTTTTGTCTTCTCTCCTTTTGTCTTCTCTCCTTTTCTTTGAGTATTTATGTTCCAAGAATTCCAAACCTTACTCTCCCCTCTCCTTGTTCTACAAAGCACCCTTGATCCATGTACAAGAAGAGCTATACATTTATAAACCTAGTCCTGATCACTCTCTTCAGTGTGGGATCCATGTTACCAACAGCATGGTAGACATCACCACCCAAAGGGTATGTAGACTTCTCAAACAAAGCAAACACATTATTTCCCACTGCCCTCAGTATTTCCTCCCTCTCCTTTATTCTTTACATGTGAAATGGGAATCATCATTCAGTTATCCATGTTCAAAACTCAAGGCCTTCCTAAATGAGTTAAAACTTGTAAAATGTTTGAGTCCCTGCACCTTGTAAGCTCTCAATATTTGTGAGGTAACAGTAGTATTGCCTTTAACTTGTCACTCTTCCTTACTGCTATATCCAACCAATTTCTAGTCATGACAGTTCTATTACTGTTCAGCCCCTGGAATATCTTCTTCCTTTTCCACTGCCACTACTTCGGTTTTTTCATGCTGCTGATTTTAAAACAACTGGTCTCCCTGACTGTAAATTCTAACCTTTCCTGTTATATTTTCTCACTGCCTACAGAGTTATCTGGCTAAAGTACTCCATGTGATAAGTTCATGTAATCATGATATGTAAGGTCTTTCTCAATCTAAACACAAATTACCATGCCAATCATACCAGTTGCCATTTACCCCATAACACATTTCATGCTGTGCACTCATCAGGATTGCTTCTCAACACTGAGACTCACCTTTCCATGCCCTAACACATCATGCTCCTTTTATACATTTACTCCATGCTTTCTCTTTTTGCCTGGAAAACTCCTACTTAATTTTTTTGTCATAAGCTTGAACATAAATCTTTCCCTATTCATCTCTCTATCCACTTCCATGCTTATCCCCATAAGGCAGAATGGAGCACTGGCTCCTCAGATATCTATGCAAATTTCTAGAAACCAATTTTTAGCACAAATTATCAATTGTTTCTATAATGTTGCATCTTGACAATGATATTTTATTTTATACTAATTGAGCATGAATTAATTATAATCATTATTATTAATTATTAATTATCCTATGTCTTCAAGGAGAAATTCAGTCTTGTTTAACTTTGTATTTTCAGAACAATTCATATATTTAGCACATAACAATTCTCAAAAACTATTTATGGAATGAATGAAATTAAACAACTCTTAAATTTCACCTTCTCAGCCAACCCAATGCTGAAATGTGATTATAGCAGAAACTGCCTTTATATTTAACATCCTTCCTTTGCATCCTTTAAAATTTCAATGTGTCAATGTGAATTGGTAGAAAGCCTGAATCTATATCTGAAGACTGAATTCTGTATCTCATTTTCCTCAATTGTAAAATCATGCAACTACTTCATAAGGTTGTCATGGATATTGGTAAGTTTATACACATAAAATAATTAGCATTAAAGTAGTACAAGATTAGCAAGTAATAAAATTATTACTATTTTGACTTATTTACTTTTCTGGTGTTTTCCCCCTCTGGTATCTTTGTGCACAATGCCTCCTATAAATGATGTTAATATTGTCTTATGTTTTCCCACCTACAAGGGAGAGATCAATGATTCCTTTTAAAAGTAAAGACATATAAGTAATTAAGCCCTGTAAAGCTCTTTGGTGAAAAGTGATGAGAGTTGTAACAGAGTACAATTATTATTATTTTTGGTTTATTGTTATTATTATTCTATTATTGTAACAGCAAGGGACTTTTAGTCAAATTATTGTAGTCTCATGTTAAAATCTAAAAAAAATGAAAAGTGGTATTTAATTATCGCATAATTCTGAAAGGATAAGGAAGAAAACATGAGGTGTTGAGATTCTTGTTCTTATTTTCTAACTTAACACCTCAATGTACTTAGCATTTTCTAGATTCTCCTCAGTTAAAGCTATATCTGACCACAATTTTTTTTGTAGTCATTTTACATTGCTGTTTATTTTTTTCAAAGTACTTCATGTTCATTAACCCATCATCTGTATATATTTACAATTCAATATCTCGACATAAAGTTTTCTTGTTATAAGTGTTTTTTTTTTAATGGAGAATTAAAGAAACCCCAATCTTCTATAGTAGAAACACATTAAAATGTAGAATACATGTCTTCTGCCCCCCCCCATCTGTAAAATATAAACCACCTTCCATTATTCGCTTTTTTGGGGCCTCAGGATGGAACTAGCTCTGAGGGAAGACAATGTGATATTTTTTGAGAGAGAAGCAGTGGGAGCCAGTGTGATTCTTCTCCCTTGCCAAGTGGATCAGGCTGCCTGGAGAGTCATTTATCTACCAAACACAGACTAGAACTCAGTGGCTAAACACAATTCATGTGAAATGCAGTAACCTATGGAGGAGTGTGTATTTACAAATTTTGAAATAATCTTGTTTTGATCACACATTTTTAATAGTTATGCTTTCTCATTAAGTTTATACTACCTGAATATTACTGTTTACCCATACTGAAGAACTAAAGAATTATGAACGAAAGATAAATAATGAATATTCTAAAGTTGTTATGGGAAATTTTGCAGACTAACATATATCACACATACGTGTGAAAAAAAATGTTTTTTTTTTTTTTTGCTTTCTGTCCTCATTTTTTCTAAAATATCAGGTGAACTCTTGGTTCATTTATTCATTTTTTTTTTTCATTTACAAAACAAATATACATGTAGCTGCCCCAAATTTCCAGATGCTCTGCTAGGCAGGAGAAAGTAAAGATAAATAGGATTGCCCTCAAGAAGCTTGTATTTCCTGTGCAGTGATTGTCAAAGTGTGGTCCTGAGACCACAGACATGAGAAGTACCTTAAGTATTTGCTAACTATGTAGATACCTGATGTCACTCCAAATCAGGGCTTCCAAAGTCTCTGTTTTTAAGCACCTCAGTTGACTCTTTTGCTTTTTAAAAGTTGCACATTCAGGGTACCTGGGTGGCTCAGTAGGTTAAGTGTCCGACTTCGGCTCAGGTCATGATTTCATGGTTTGTGAGTTAAGCCTGCGTCGGGCTTTGTGCTGACAGCTCGGAGCTTGTGTCTCCTCTCTCTCTCTCTGCCCCTCACCTACCACACTTTCTCTCTCTCTCGCTCTCTCTCTCTCTCTCAGTCTCTCTCCCTCCCTCCTTCCTTGCCTCTCTCAACAATAAATAAACATTTAAAAAAATGCACCCTGGATTACCTTTGCTATACCAAGTATGGTCTGAGAAACAACAAATCTTTCAGCACTTCCCATTCCCATCCCTTACTTAATTAGACTATACAGTTTAACTCATTAAATGGTTCACATGGACTTTAAAGTCTGAGAAGCACTGGTCTGGTCTATGTGGTTTCTGAGGCCAACCATACAATGAAGCTCTGTGATTGTATTGAAGAGTGATGTGGGAGACACTAAGTCAAATGTTCTCCAGAACTTGAATTCCACCATTACCTATTAATCTATTTTTAACATTTCTCAAGTGAATCTGTTAAAACTACTATCTTTACTTGTGTTTCTTGTTTGTTTGTCAAGCTCCAATGGTCATTGAATATTTAAAGAGTAGTAATGCGTTGCTTGGGCTGATCAGTTAGTGTCTGTTATTTGACTGATGCAGGGGCATGTGGACAATCAGTACAGATGTATTACAAAAAATGAGAGAAACAATAGAAGTCACTGCAACCTGTCTTCGATCATCCGTTCATTCATTTTTATTAAATAAATATTTATTAAGCTTCTGCTATGAGCCAGAGTTTGAAATGGAATTTAAGGTATTAATAAAAGCAAATATTTATAGACCATTTTTACTATGTATCAGTGAATCTTCTTAATTGCCACATGTGTTATTGCATTTAATAGGCACAATCACATAATGAAGGGACTGTGGTTACTCCTGTCTTACAAGTGAGGAAGCTGTGACCAGAGATGTAGAAGACTTGCTCAAAGTCACCCAGCCAGAATAAATTTTATTTGGAACTTGGATCCACCTCTATTTCATCACAGGCCTTCCTTTTTAACTTCTATGCTATATTACTATATACTATATTATATTATTTCTAGCACCTTATTTTTGGAATTAGACCATCATAGTTCTTAAGTAGACACACAGGTGAAAAACTATGGCAAGCATACTACATTTGAGGCCCAAAGGAGTCTCAATGGAAACACAGGAGAAAGTAAGAATCATTGGTTTAGGTAGGAGTCAGAGAAGGCCAGAAGATGTTTCCATGGTCCATGCATGGAGAAGAAAGAGCAAAATTCTGGAAATATGGAGCAATGTGTACAATAGCACAAAGCATGACATAATATGCCATATCTAGGTGACTATAGTTGACCCTTGAACAACACAGATTTGAACTGGGTGAGTCCATTTATAAGTGGATTTTTTTTGATACAGTACTGTAAATGTATTTTCACTTCCTTTTGATTTTCTTTATGACATTTTCTTTTCTTTAGCTTACTTTAGTGTGAGAATACAGTATATAATGCATATAACATGGAAAACACATGCTAATCAACTCTTAAGGGCTTCTAGTGAACAGTAGGCTATTAGTAGTTTAATTTTGGAGGAGTCAAAAGTTACATGCACATTTTCAACTGCATGGGGTTTGGCACTGCTAACTCCTGCATTGTTCAAGGATCTGCTGTGTAAAGTTCTTGGTTTTGCTGGATTGCATGTAAGTTTTGCAGTGGGAGAGAAGTACAAAATGATGGACAGAGAAAGCAAGTGGACAGATATTGCAGAAAGTTGTATGTCATTCCAAGGATCTCAGATTTATCTCATAGAAGGTACAAATCTATTGAATGGGTTTGAACATGTAAATCATCAGGTTTTACTTCAGGGAAATTAATTTTTTTTAACATTTATTCATTTTTGAAAGACAGAGAGAGACAGAGTGCAAATGGGGAAGGGGCAGAGAGAGAGGGAGACACAGAATTCGAAGCAGGCTCCAGACTCCAAACTGTCAGCATGGAGCCCGATGCAGAGCTCGAACCCACAGACCGCAAGATCATGACCTGAGCCAAAGTCGGCCGCCCAACCGACTGAGCCACCCAGGCTCCCTAGGGAAATTAATTTTTAAAGAATGGTAATTAATAGTGTAAACTTTTGATAACAGTGAATCCAAATTTTCTGTCGCTGCATATTTTGGCTTCATCAAGGAAATTGTATTGCTGAGAGTTTGTAGGCATTCTGGCTCCAAGAAAGGGTAACTATGATATGATTTCTTATATAGACAGTCAACCTTCCCAGCAGGTTTTTGATCTGGAAAATTATGGGTACACACATTTTTCCCACGAGTTAGTGAATTCAGGTGAGTTATGAATTCTCGTAGGTCAGGTTAAAAAATTATTTTGTGATTAGCTCCATAAGCATGGGCCAATATTTATACCATCATTTTTGTTTTTAAGTAATTTTTAGGTTGTTTGGTACTTTGAGATCCTAGAGCCTACGTATTGGGCACAATAATCATGGTGCCAGAATCTACTGAAGTACAAGTGTTCCTGTCCATCAGCAAGTGTCTTGTGGACAACTTTCAAGCAATGCCTTACTAGCAACACTAATTCCTAGGACTGAACATGACACTTAACAAACCTTCATCTGATGAATCCATCCAACTAACCATTCAAAAGGCCATATAAATATAAACATAGATGATGCTAGAATTTAATTCATTCCACCTCCCTCAGGTCTATTCAAGCTACGCACATGTTTCTTATTTTATTGTTAAAACTTCTAATTCCAACTTGATTTAAAAATTGACTTGCTTATGAGATGCCTGTGTGGTTCAGTCGATTAAGCATCTGACTCTTGGTTTTGGCTCAGGTCTTGATCTCATGTTTCATGGGTTCAAGCCCCATGTCTGCAGTGTCACTGCAGAGCCTGCTTGGGTCTCTCTCTCTCTCTCCCTCTCTCTCTTCCTCTTCTCTCTCTCTTCCCCCACTCCATATGCTTTCTCTCTCCCTTTCTCTCAAAAGAAATAAAGTTTTAAAAAGTGGTTTTTAACAATGGAGTAATTTATAATTGACTTTTTAATTTTTTAATGTTTATTTATTTTTGAGACAGAGAGAGGGGCAGACCCTGAGTAGGGGAGAAGCAGAGAGGAAGACACAGAATTTGAAGCAGGCTCCAAACTGTTAGCACAGAGACTGACGTGGGGCTTGAGCTCAGGAACTGGGAGATCCTGACCTGATCCAAAGTCAGACACTTAAACCGACTGAGCCACCCAGGTGCCCCGACTTATGTTTGTTTTTAATTGAGTAAGTTTAGTTCCAATTTCAGGTACAAACCAAGAGGAAAGGAGATTTTACCCACTTATGGTCATGTCTAGAGCAGATAGATACTCTTTTTTCTTTTTTGGTATTCTGTGATCACCTGGCTAATGGAATAAAATTATTTATTGATATAATCTTTTTTCATTAACTAAGTTTCAAGGAATACCAGTTCTGCTCCCACCAATTTGATTTCCAGTATTTGGTACTTGTATCATATGAGACAAATCATCATTGGTTTCTTACTTTGAGTTTGGCCTGGCATTCACCCAAGAGAGAAGTGTTATTCATCATTCTTCCTAACCTCGAGATGTTGCTTATCTGGTAGGATAAAATAGAGAAGATCTTCAGCTTAGTGATTTTTTTATGACCCAAGTCAGGATGTGAACTTCAGGATCTCTGCCTTTATGCATTAACAAGTTATATTCTTTATACATTTTTCATAGGAACCGTGCTGTTTTCTTTGTTGTATTTTTTGTCTTTTCTTCTTTTTCTTTATTTTTCCCCTTTTTGTAGCACAGTGGAACTTCTTCACTCTTTCTTCCACATAGTATATCTTTCTAGGTCACACCCTTGCTGCCTCAAGAATTGTAACGAGAGTTATAAATCTACAGTGTCCACATACTTGGAAATTCTCTTCCGGACCTTATCCTTCATCATGTTCACATGAGAATTTGTTATGACTTTGAGTAATGGTGTGTTTTAAGAAAACATATTCTATAAATAGGTGGTGCCTTTTGTGACACAATGAGAATGCCATGAGCCTACTGGCCCTCTGTCAATAGGCCATTTGTTGTTTGTTGGTTTTTCACAGTACAGTTGTCATGAAGCTTGCATCTCCCATTCTGAAATTAAGCTATGTTTTATTTTTGGTTTTGTTTTGCTTTCTCAATATTTTTTCTCTCAAGAACCTATGGTTTAGTGGGAAGAGAATTTAAAATAAAAAAAATGCAGGTTTCAATTCTGGCTTGATCACTGACTCATGAAATTATTCTCAGTTCCCACATCTATTAAATGGATAAAATAAAGCCAACTTCAAAGGATTGATTTAAATTTTAACATGCAATATAGGTAAAATGCTAATATATTTTTATATGTTTATATTTGAGACTGAGAGAGAGAGGGAGAGAGTGCATGCATGTGCAAACAGGGGAGGGGCAGAGAGAGAGGGAGACAGAGGATTCAAAACAGGGTCTGAGCTGAGAGCAGAGAGCCTGATGTGGAGCTCAAACTCAGGAAGCAGGGCTCGAACTCATGAACCGTGCCAGATCCAAAGTCAGACGCTTAACTGGCTGAGCCACCCAGGTGCCCCTAAAATGCTAATATTTTATCTTGAAGACTAAGTTCTCATAAAAACCTGGCGACATTGCTATTGTAATATTGTGAATATGTTTTATTCTTGATTGTTGATTTATGGGTGTTTGAGCTGAAACCTTTCTTAATTTCGGCCCTTCATGTTGCAGACTAGGAAAGTAAGACATAGAAAGGATGTTGCTCAAACTGCAAAAGGCAAAAATAGACTAGTCTCCTCAAATCATCATGATACTCCAACTTCAATTCAAGCCATGATCCATTTTATTTTATTTTCCCCATGCTGGTATTTCTCTACCAATAGAGTTCCTCCTCTTCTCACTTCATAGCATGCGCTTCTCGATCATTTTAAATGTGAACCTAATGATCAGGGACCCTGCCTAATTAACTAAGTCAGTGTAATGTTTCATGTTAACACCTTAAACTTTGATATTTAACATGTTAAATAATTTCATACTTTTGAGTTTATTTCAGTAATGATATGTGCAGAATTACTTTACTGAGGAGTGTTGTTTGACCAAAGCTACACTCTGCCCCACAGACATAGGCAGGTTTCCCTTGTTCAAGGCTGCTGCATTCTATTTAAGCCTTGCTAGCCAAACTAATGAAAATATTTCATTTAAGTAGTTCTGAGTGTCAATTTTTTTTGAGAGTCTCCAATTGATGTTTCATGTCTTACTAGAGAAAAATTTATTTTGTAGATTTATTTCTGCTTAAAATACAATGTGATGTTGCATGACTATTCTAGCCAGTCCTGAATATTATAAAACAATGCATAGTCACATGAATCTTGAAAGGGTCATGTTTATTTGAAAAATAAGGTGATTGGATTTAAATTAACTCACTTTCCAAGATCACAAAACTTGAGAGACCTTATACGTTTGTTAGGCTGTTGTTTGTAAGCACCCTTATCGCAATATGTAGACATGTATATATCAACAATTTGTGTAGCTAGTAATTTAAAACGCCTTCTTCCATGGAATGCACATAAAGCTTCATAACTTTTAGTTTCTAAAACCTATCATATATGACTATTAAAATTGAAAAAAAATTGAGTGAACTCTCAATTATTCAGGGATGGACCTATCAGTTGATACAATCACCACGTTCTTCATTTTTCTTTCTCTCTCCTTGCTGCTTGTCTTGTGGTCATTATCAGTACTCACTAGCAACTCAATCAAAATGAAGAAGAGAAACAAAAAATAAATCCATATTAAGTGTTTTTTTATTACCAAATTATCTTTTAAATTTAAAATTATAGGGACTCCTGTGTGTCTCAGTCAGTTAAGTGTCCAACTTCGGCTCAGGTCATGATCTCACAGCCTGTGAGTTCAAGCCCCGTGTCGGGCTCTGTGCTGACAGCTCGGAGCCTGGAGTCTGCTTCAGATTCTGCATCTCATTCTCTCTCTGCCCCTCTCCCACTCGCATTTCTGTGTGTGTCTCTCTCTCAAAAGTAAATAAACATTAAAAGAAAATTTTAATTATAGAGAAAGCATTAGAAACATTGGCTTTTATTGGAAGTTTTGAGAGTATATATTAAATATATCAAAACTCTTCCCTTCAATAATTCTGTGGTTTTCAAAGATATATTTGGGCCAGATAAAGAAGGATACAGATGATACTTTTGATTTATCAAAATATCAAAATTTATCAAAAATATGTTAGTTCATATTTTTTTGTTGAGCTTTGTTCCATTTTGTTTCTTTCACTAATTTGATGAGTAATTTTCTTAAGTTGGCATTTGCACAAGAGAGACATTTGATGTGTGCTAGGAGACTGTATGTGTGTGTGTTTTGATTGATGTTAAATGAATTCAAACCATTGGTAATTTTGAATTGACCAGCTATTTTCATGTCAAAGCAGTAATAGACACTTTGGTGAGATAAAAGGAGAACTGGAGTTTTTAGAAATTAATTAATGTGTAAACAACTTAGTATTATCTTCATCTACAAAACCATAATTTTCAAAAATGATACTGTTTTAAAGCAAGGACAGAATACAGCTCTGGTTACAAAGGATATAAATTTTTACCTAATGAAATAAAGGTAACTATTCAAAACCATACCATTTGAATTCTTGGAAACTTTAAAGCTTAAATAGATTTCTACCCTTCACACCCCACGGGCATTTTTAATAAGCCACATGGTATGATTCTCAGCTTGGGTGAGGAAATAAAATGGGAATCTCTCTCTAGAGAACTCTTATATATATTACATCCAATTAGGCTTGTCCTGGTTCTGTGAAGTCATCCTAAATCACAATGGATGATAACAGTTTGTAATTTTCAACCAGAGAATCCACTTTAGTTTGTAACTTTGATAGTCAATGCTTGGCAGCAGTAACTTATTTTGATATAGGAGACATTTACAAATACCTTCTAAAGGCTGACAATCAAAACATTTAATTGTCCAAAGATATTATGGAAAGAAGGACATATCCCAATATAATTACTTTAAACATGATGACACTATATTTGTTAAGAATGTATTATTATTTTCCAAGTTCTTCCCAATTTTTGCACAAATTTGCTATATAAGAATTTTATGTGTATTAGCTTATACTTTCTGTTTCTGGCTCCTGTGAGCTTTTTAAAAATCAAAATTGCCATTTCCTCAATATTAGTACAGATTCAAATGTGTGGCTATATTTTGTGTTTTAATTTTGGTTTTGTTCTGTAAGCTTTATCAACAAAACACCATCTGGTACATGTTAAAAATGGACCATATCCTCATTCAATTTGGTTGATGTTCAGAATACAAAGTTGAAGAGATGTCCTTCCATGTTATTTTTTAATCATTAGTTGTTTGCAAGCATATGTGAATTAACAATTTTAGCAGTGGTAACACATTATATATCATTCTACTGAACAAGATCTGTTTTGATCCAGAGAAAACATTGAAAACTTTATAAATTATAAAGATGCTGGTTAGGTGTATCTCATTCCAATGTTGAATAAGTTAAATGTTTTTTCATTCCCTCAATTTATCCCACCAGTTATCTGATTTTTACAAATATATTTACACTGTACCCTTTTAAGTCCATTCATTTTGTCATTGCTCTTTGCCAGCAATGCTAAATGTTAATTAAATTTTCACTATATCAATCACTCTTACATTGCAATTGAAAAAATACTGTGTCTTCAATTGAATCTTAATATTTCTCAACTTTAGGAAATATATGTCCATGCTCGTATTTTCAATAGTAAGAACTATTTTGGAGGAAGGGCCAAGATGACAGAGATGCATCGAAGTTCTCTGTTTCTCTCATTCCTGAAATGCAGCTAGATCAGCACCAAACCATTTTGCGCACCTCAAAAATTGATCTGAGGACTAACACAACACTCTGCATAACCTGAGCCACAGAATTCAACAGGTACATAGTGAAGACAGGTGAACTGGGGGAGAGAGAAGCCACAGAGGGTAGAAAACTGTTTTTGTTTGAGGAGAGAGGACTGAGACAGTGAGAAGAGTAGAGGAAAAGTACTACCCCCGAAAGCAGCTGGAGAGAAAGAGAAAGAGAAAGAGTAGAAATACCCACAAGAGACTGAACAAGAAAGGGAGAAAGGAGAAAGGACAGGGTTTCAGTATCATTTGGACTCCATAAAGAGGAAAGCACAGAGTTGCAAACTCCACAACTCAATACATGGCGGTGCTCTGGTGGGAAGGGCAAATCCCCAGGAGCAGACAGGGAGATCTGAGGGGTCCTTGGGCCACACGGGGAGAGGCAGTTCCTCTGCTGTGAGGATGTTTGGTAGAGGCTGTGTGGCCTACCCCTGGTCAAAGGTCCTAAAGGACCCCAGAGAACGGGCACATTTACTGGTGTTGGAACAAGGACGCATTGAAACCTGGTGCCAGATGTAGGTTGTGATTTACCATAGTCCCTGAACTGCTGCTACACAATCATGTGAAATTTTTCAGGGGTGGACTGGCACCTGGCTGCAGTTTCTGGACCTCTGTGGTGGCACAGTCACTCAAGCATTCCTGGGGACAAGGTGGCACTTGGCCATAGCTGTGTGATCCTCCCCCAGAAGGTTGGAACAGGTCCAAGCTGCAGGGCTCTCTGAAGTGAGGCGTTTGAAAACACAGCCCCATCTACGATAAAATTTAGGAGGGAGGTGCTGCATGGCAGGCTGATGGCCTGGCTTGGTTGTGGACAAGTATAGAAGCAGAGAGTGAATGGAAGCCAAAAACAAAGGAGGGGTGTTTGCCCAGAGCACAGAGTTCTGATGCTAGAGACTAGGAAGCCTGGTGACACTGTTTCCACCTCTCCTGAATAGGCACACATAATATGCGCACACCACACCCCACCCCAGTAAGCTAAGCAGCGCCATCTAGGGGAGAACAGACCTGTTGTACCAAGCCCTGTCCAAGTGTGCCAGCTGAGCCCTAGAGGACAACCACAAGTCTTTCCACCTGCTTAGTGAATAGACTATAAAGTGCTTCAGAGTTTGACTTCTAGTGGAAACTGGATGTAATTTCATTTGTAGTTCATTTGGTTCACTGGTCCATCTATTATTTCTTTTTCTTTTTCTTTCCTTTTCTTCTTAATTTCCTTTTCTTATAGAAAGAGAAAAAATATTTTTGCATTCCATTTTTATAAAAAAAAGATTTTTTTTACATTTTTACCTATTTTTAATTTTTTGTAAATTTTTTAATTCTATTTTTTCATTTCATCTTATTCTGCTTCAGTGTATAATTTTTTTAAATGTTTAAAACTTATCTTTTTTTCTCTTTCTCCTTTTTTCTTTTCTTTGCTTTCCCTTTTTTCTCTATTTATCAAGCTTCTTTCAACAACTGGACCAAAACACATGTAGGATCTAGCTTCCTTTATTTGATTTTTTTGTTTTTTATTAATTTTTTAAAATTTAATTTTATCTTTTATTAATTATTTACTTCCTCTAAAATGACAAAACAAAGAAATTCCCCCCAAAAGAAAGAACAGGAAGAAATGACAGCCAGGGGCTTAATCAACACAGATATGGGCAAGGTGTCTGACCCAGAATTTAGAATCACAACAACAAGAATACTAGCTGGGGTTGAAAAAATCATAGAATCCCTTTTGTGAAGATAAAAGAAGTAAAAGCTAATCAGGAAAAAATTAAAAATGCTACAACTGAGATATAAACTTGAATGGTTGCCACAGGGGCAAGGATGGATGAAGCAGAACAGTGAATCAATGACATAAGGACAAACTTATGGAGGATAATGAAGCAGAAAAAAAAGAGGGAAACTAAGGCAAAACAACACTATAATAAGAATTAGAGAATTCAGTGATTCATTAAAAAGAAATAACATCCAAAGCATAGGGGTCCCAGAAGATGAAGAGAGAGAGAAAGTGGTAGAAGGTTTATGTGAGCAAATCAAAGCAGAAGATTTCCCTAACCTGGGGAAATCCAGAGAACTCGCATTAGATTCAGCAAAAAACAATCATCAACAAGGCATACCATAATCAAATTCACAAAATACACAGACAAGGAAAGAATTATGACAGCTGCAAAGGCAAAAAGTCCTTAACCTATAAGGGAAGACAGATCAAGTTCACAGCAGAAACTTTCCACAGAAACTTGGCAAGCCAGAAAGGAAGTGTCAAGATATATTCAACGTGCTAAATCAGAAAAATATGCAGCCAAGAAGTCTTTATCCAGCAAGACTGTCATTCACAATAGAAGGAGAGATAAAAAGTCTCCCAGGACTAAGGGAGTTTGTGACCACTAAACCAGCCCTGCAAGAAATTTTAAGGGGGACTCTCTGAGAGGATAAAAGATGAAACAAAACAAAAAAGACCAAAAGCAACAAAAACTAGAAAGGACCAGAGAACACCACCAGAAACTCCAACTCTACAGGCAGCACAATGGCAATACGTTCATATCTTTTAGTACTAACTCTAAATGTCAATCAATTAAACTCTCCAATCAAAAGACAGAGAGTAACAGAATGGATAAGAAAACAAGATTCATCTACATGCTCTTTACAAGAGACGCATTTTAGACCTAAAGCCACCTTCAGGTTGAAAGTAAGGGGATGGAGAACCATCTATCATGCTAATGGTCACCAAAAGAAAACCAGAGTAACCACACTTATATCAGATAATCTACATTTTAAAATAAGATGTAACAAGAAATAACAAATAGTTAAGGGATCTATCCACCAAGAAGATCTAACAATTGTGAACATGTATGCCCCCAATGTGGTGAGACCCATATATATAAAACAATTAATCACAAGCATAAAGAAACTCACTGATAATAATACCATAATAGTAGGGTATATTACCCCACTTGCTGCAATGGAGAGATCACCTAAACAGAAACTCAACAAGGAAACAATGGTTTTGAATGACATACTGGACCAGATGGACTTAACAGATAAATTCAGAACATTTCATCCTAAAGCAGTGAATACACACTCTTCTCAAGTGCACATGGAACATGCTCCAGAATAGATCACATACTGGGACACAAATCAGCCCTCAACAAGTACAAAAAGAATGAGAGCATACCATGCATATTTTCAAAACACATGCTATAAAACCTGAAATCAACCACAAGAAAAATTTTTGAAAGACAACAAATACTTGGAGAAAAGAGCATCCTACTGAAGAATGAATGGGTTAACCAAGAAGTTAAAGAGGAAATTAAAAAGTACAAAGAAGCCAATGAAAATAACACAACAGCCCCAAACCTCTGGGATGCAGTAAAGGCAGGCATAAGATGGAAAGATATAGTAATCCAAGCTTTCTTAAAGAAGGAAGAAAGGTCTCAGATACATAACCAAACCTTACACCTTAAAGAGCTGGCAAAAGAACAGCAAATAAAATCCAAAAACAGCAGAAGATGGAAATAAAGATTAGAGCAGAAATCAATGCAATTGGAATCAAAAAAGCAATAGAACAGATCAATGAACTCAGGAGCTGGTTCCCTGAAAGAATCAACAAAATTGATAAACCCCTAGCCAGTTTTATCAAAAAGAAAAATGAAAGGACCCAAATAAATAAAATCCAGAATGAAAGAGAAGAGTTCACAACCAATACTGCAATAATACAAACAATACGAAAATATTAAGAGCAATTATATGCCAATAAATTGGGCAATCTGGAAGAAATGGACGAATTCCTAGAAACATATACACTACTGAAACTGAAACAGGAAGAGATAGAAATTTTAAACAGACCCATAACCAGTAAAGAGATTGAATTGGCAATTAAAAATCTCCCCCCAAAAAAACAAAAACAAAAACAAACAAACAAAAAAACAACAAGAGTTCAGCATCGAATGGCTTTCCAGGGGAATTCTACCAAGCATTTAAAGAAGAGTTAACATCTATTCTTTTGAAGGTGTTCCAAAAAAATAGAAATGGAAGGAAAAATTCCAAACTCATTCTATGAGGCCAGCATTACCTTGTTTCCAAAACCGGACAAAGACCCCACTAAAAAGAACTACGGACCAATTTCCCTGATGAACATAGATGCAATAATTCTCAACAAGATACTTGCCAACCAGATCCAGCAATACATTAAAAGAATTATTCACCACAATCAACTGGGATTTATACCTGGGATGCAGGGCTGGTTCAATACTCACAAACAGAAAAGGACAAGAACCACATGATCCTCTCAATAGATTCAGAGAAAGCATTTGACAAAATGCAGCATCCCTTCTTGATAAAAACCCTCAAGAAAGGGATAGAAAGATTATACCTCAAGATCACAAAAGCAATATACAAAAGATCCACTGCTAATATATTCAATGGGGAAAACTGAGAGCTTCTCCCCTAAGGTCAGGAACATGACAGAGATGTCCACTCTCACCACTGTTATTCCACATAGTATTGGAAGTTCTAGCCTCAGCAATCAGATGACACAAAGGGATAAAAGACATCCAAGGAGGAATTCAAACTTTCACTCTTCACAGATAACATGATACTCTATATGGAAAACCCAAAATATTCCACCAAATAATAGCTAGAACTGATACATTAATTCAACAAGGTACAGGTATAAAAATCAATACACAGAAATCGCTTGCACTTTTATATGTTAATAATGAAGCAACAGAAAGAGAAATCAAGGAATCAATCCCATTTACAATTGCATCAAAAATCGAAAAATACCTAGGAATAAACCTAACCAAAGATGTGAAAAATGTATACACTGGAAACTATAGAAGGCTTATGAAAGAAATTAAAGAAGACACAAAAAAAAATGGAAAAATATTCCACGCTTATGGATTGGAAGAATAAATATTGTTAAAATGTTGATACTACACAAAGCAATCTATATATTCAGTGCAATCCCTATCAAAATAACACCAGCATTCTTCACAGAGCTAGAACAAACAATCCTAAAATTCGTATGGAACCAGAAAGGACCCTGAATAGACAAAGCTATCCTAAAAAAGAAAAAGCTGGAGGCATCACAATTCCAGACTTCAAGATGTATTACATAGCAGTAAACATCAAGACAGTATGATACAGGGGACACCTGGGTGGCTTAGTTGGTTAAGTGTCCTGTGGCTCAGGTCATGATCTCATGGTTCGTGAGTTTCAGCCCCATAACAGGCTCTGTGCTGACAGCTAGGATCCTGGAGCATGCTCTGGTTATGTGTCTCCCTCTCTCTAACCCTCCCTCACTTACATTCTATCTCTCTCTCAAAAATAAATAAATATTTTAAAAATTAAAAGAAAAATAAAGTATTGTACTGGCACAAAAACAGACACATAGATCAATGGAAAAGAACAGAGAACCCAGAAATGGCCCCATAACTTATGGCCAACAAATCTTTGACAAAGCAGGAAAGAATATCCAATGGAATAAAGAAAACCTCTTCAGCAAATGGTACTGGGGAAACTGGAGAGTGACATGCAGAAAAATGAACCTGGACCACTTTCTTACATCATACACAAGAATAAACACAAAATGGATGAAAGACCTAAATGTAAGACAGGAAGCCATCAAAACCCTCGGAGAGAAAGCAGGGAAAAACCTCTTTGACCTCGGTCACAGCAACTTCTTACTAAACACATCTCTGGGGACAAGGGAAACAAAAACAAAACTGCGCTATTGGGACCTCATCAAAATAAAAAGCTTCTGCACAGCAAAGGAAACAATCAGCAAAACTAAAAGGCAACCGACAGAATGGAAGAAGATATTTGTAAATGACATATCAGATAAAGGGTTAGTATCAAAATCAATAAAGAACTCATCAAACTCAACACCCAAAAAACAAATAATCTAGTAAAGAAATGGGCAAAAGTCATGAATAGCCACTTCTCCAAAGAAGACATCCAGATGGCTAACACACACACATGAAAAAATGCTCAACATCACTCCTCATCAGAGAAATACAAATCAAAACCACCATGAGATACAACTCATACCTGTCAGAATGGCTAAAATTAACAACTCAGGCAACAGCAGATGTTGGCAAGGTTGAGGAGAAAGAGGAATGCTTTAGCATTTTTAGCACTCTGGAAGGAATGCAAACTGGTGCAGCCACTCTGGAAAACAGTATGGAGGTTCCTCAAAAAAACTAAAAATAGAACTATCCTCTGACCCAGCAATTGCACAACTAGATATTTATCCAAAGGATACAGGTGTGCTGTTTCAAAGGGACACATGCATCCCAATGTTTATAGCAGTGCTATCAATAATAGTGAAAGTATGGAAAAAGCCCAAATGTCCATTGATAGATGAATGGATGAAGAAGATGTGGTATACATATACAATGGAGTGTTACTCAGCAATCAAAAGGAAAGAAATCTTGCCATTTGCAACAATGTTGGATGAAACTGGAGGGTATTATGCTAAGTGAAATTAGTCAGAGAAAGACAAATATCATATGTCTTCACTCATATGTGGTATTTAAGATATAAACAGATGACCATAAGGGAAGGGAAGCAAAAATAATATAAAAACAGGGAGGGGAATAAAACATAAGAGATTCTTAAAAATAGAGAACAAACTGAGGTGTGCTGGAGGGGTTGAGGGTGGGGGTAGGGCTAAATGGGCAAGGGGCATTAAGGAAGACACTTGTTGGGATGAGCACTGGATGTTATACATAGGGGATGAATCACTGGATTCTACTCCTGAAAGCATTATTGCACTAGATGCTAACTAACTTGGATGTAAATTAAAACAAAAAAAATGAATAAAAATAAATTAAAAAAAATAAAAATAAATAAAAATTTTAACAATGAATTATTTTGAATCTGATTTTAACCAGTTGCCTTTCATTCTTTTAAATCAGTGAAACTTCAATATTTTTCTTCCTTTCTTATTTTATGAGTCAAAATGTTATAGATAACAGTGATCAATGTGAATCATATATACATTTTCATATATAAAATAAAAAGGCATCAAACTTGACATCTGAACAATAAATTAATGAAAAACTATTAGGCATGAAGAGAAGCACTTGTATGCTCCAAATGAGATGAAATAAAGAGATAAACACTCAGTAAGTATAGCCTTTAAAATTAGAAAATCTGAAAGTAATACATATTATAGATATCAGTAACTGAAGAGAGTCTAAAATATTTCCTGCTGATTTTCACTACCACAAATCTCTTTTGCCAGTACCAAATAAATTTCTCTATTCTTAAACTACTTCCCCCTGTTTACCCAAATCTCGCTTCCTACTCACCACCCTTTTTAGTCCTCCATCCTTCATGAATTGATCCCTTATCTACTGTGCCCACAGTTTACTCTGCCTTGTAAATAGTAATAGCCTATGTGTATACAGTTTAGTTGTATAATTTTCCTAATCACCAATAAGATCTCATCCATTTATTTTCCTTTTACATATATATGTCTTATTCCTTCAACCTAAGTGTAAAGCCACGAAAGACTAGGAACATGTTTTATTCTTTGCACTACTTGTGACATGTGATACAGTGTCATGGCCAGTAACCTATTTTATACCCTCACTTGGATGTTTTCAATAGATTGAAAATTTGACCCAGGATCAGCTTTTCATCTCTTTTTTCTTGTTTTTCAACTGAGTAGCTCCTGCATTGGTCAAACCAGATAAAGAATATCATTCTCCTTAGGCCAATAAATCAATAAGTTTTATCTTGTGTCATTTCAAGTTTTGTGTTTCTACCAATTGTCTGCAAGTAAATTAAATTTAAAGAGCTGTCTTCATAGTTTCACCCCCAGCAATTAAAGAGAATATGTTTAATAAATATATTAATGAGAAAATAAATGGTTGAATAGATAAATGATGAGATAACTAAGTTTTAATTTATAATAAGTATGTGTCAAAGGAATGAGCCATAAATTTATGAGCCATAAATTTATAGATTACAGATACAGATATTATTTTCTTTTCAAATATTTTTTTATGATCAAACCCCATTCTATGCTCTGTGTTGACAGCACAGAGCCAGCTTAAGATTCTCTCTGTCGCTCTCTCTGCCCCTCCCTTCCTTGCCTCTCTTTCTATCAAAATAAATTTAAAAATAAACTGTAAAAATGTGTTTTAAGTCCCTTTAATAATCCACTAAATTTCATATAGTATAAGTGATGATAATAATAATGAAGTTGTGCATCAAATATCTTAAGAAGTAATAATGTTGAACATTTAGTGTATGCTTGATATTATAATATGTCCATTTACACCAACATCATATATACCCCACTTAATTGTAGATTTTCCTACAAGTCTTGAGAAACAAGAGTTTATCAGAGTGTAGAAAGCCAGCTCTTGTTTCCATGTCATCACCAAAACTATCTAATTATAGTTACTCATTCTTTTACTTATCTATGCAATGGAGACACTATTTGCTGACTTCATGGCACTATAGTTATGAGAATTGAAACAAGATATTGGACATGATTTTAAACTCTTAGACTGTAGACATCTGGTAGAAAGCTATTCCTTTCCTCAGTTGTAATCTATGTCTTTTTAATATCAGAAAAGTGTTACTCGTATTCATAACAACATTACTCCACATCTGAATCTTTCTTTCCAGGCAATTGTTATACTCGTTATATCTCAAATAGTCCTGGACACCACGTATAAAGCTATTCTTATGTTGTGTATTCCTGCACTGTTCCTACTGAGTTCAACTGATAATTTGACTCTGATACTTTCCCTTTTCTAACTTTTTTACTCTTAGTAGATTTTTTAAAAATATTTGTTTACTTTTGAGAGAGACACAGCACCAGCAGGAAGGGGACAGAGAGAAAGGGAGACACAGAATCCAAAGCAGACTCCAGGTTCTAATCTGTCAGCACAGAGTCTAATGTGGGGCTTGAACCCATGACCCATGAGATCATGACCTGAGCCAAAGTCAGACTTTCAACCAACTGAGCCACAAAAGTGCCCCTATCTTACTAGATCTTTTAAATAGCATATATAAGTCACCTCAAATCTGTTTCATAATAAACTAGGGGAAAAATGAGCTATAAGTTGTGAAACTAAAATGCTGTTATCACTGGAAAGGAATGAGGATTGTGTGAGCTGTATGGTTATATTATCTTTTTTTTGTTTTTAACCACTACATTAAATGAGTGACTTATTTCAAAGGAAATTTCCAACAAAACAATAATGGCAGAAGAAGGAAGTCCAAAATTCCATTGTTCCATAAATAGAAAAGGCTCATAAAAGCTATCTGAATTGATGTATTCCATTTGCTAGGAAATAACCAAAATCTTGCAGAAATCCAGGGAGTCCTTAGTCAGGAAACATTAGCTGAATCTTGGTAAGGGCAGTAAGTTCTGTGGTATTTTAATTTGTTCTCATCATATCATTTCCCTTACTCCTCAGCTTAGTTGTGGCACTGAAAAAGATATTCTATATTTCTAGTACAAGTATCATTCAGTACTGATGGGAGCAAAACGGACCTCATTCACAAAGAATTGTAGTTGATTGTTTTGACCTGCCTGGTAGCTTCCTGAAGGACAAGCTCAAAGGGCTTGCCTTAATCTCTCATAGCTTGAAACTCTCCAAATGCTAAGGTGGCTATCAAAGGGGCATTTTTCAAAAACATTAGCTAATATATTAATGGTATATTAACATGAATTACCTGCTGCAATGAATAACAGGTAGACCAAACAATAGACCAACCAAAAGCTTTAGGACAAAAGACTGGAGAATTAAATGTTTGGGAAAATAAGGGCTTTGAAAATCTCCAACAGATTCCAGGAAGTCTAGAAGGCTACACATAAACAAGGCCATGAAAATGCTCAGAAAAAAACAGAAAAGGCTTTAAGCTTTCACTTCTGGTTAACTTTCAGATTCTTTGCCAGCATGAAGTAAATACTAAGTTTGGGATGTAGATTGCATTGAAGGCATGCCATGACATTCCATTTCCAGTCTGTGAGATTTGTTTTGTTTCTTGGTTCTAGACATGTAAGGAAATCATTGTCCAAACACTAGCAATTGCTAGCATAACAGAAAAGGGACTTCATTGACCACACATGATAAAGAATACAGACTTCATAATATTATTTTAGTAAAGTTATTAAATGGGGGCACATGGGTGGCTCATTTGGTTGGGCGTCTGACTTCAGCTCAAGTCATTATCTCGCAGTCCGTGAGTTTGACCCCGTGTCAGGCTCTCTGCTGACAGCTCAGAGCCTGGAGCCTGCCTCGGATTCTGTGTCTCCTCCCTCTCTGCCCCTTCCTGGCTCACACTCTGTGTCTCTCTCTTCTTCAAAAATAAACATTTAAAATATTAAAAAAAAGAGAGAAAAGTTATTAAATGAACAAAAACAATTACCACAACAAAGCAGCCACAAACCCTAAGGAAGGGAAATAATCTGAATTCCACACTTGCCATCAGATTTGAAATGCCAAGTTTTCAATGACAAAAACATTAGATATACTGACAAGAGGTTATGACCCATGTACAAGAAAATAATAATTAATATAAACAGTCCCTGAATAATCTCAGACATTGGTGCAAGTAGATTAATCCCTATTTTATTTTCAAGGAGCTGAAGGAAATCATGACTAACAAACTAAAGGAAACAGTGAGAACAATGTCTCACCAAATAGAAAATATTAATAAAAAGTTAAAAGTTGTAAAAAGAAATTCTGGAGCTGAAAAGTATAACTGAAATGTAAAACTCAGTATAGGCACTCAACAGCATATTCATGCAGGCAGAAAAAAGAAACAGCAAATTTTAATATAGATTAATTGAGTTTATAAAGTCTGAAAAATGGAAAAATATTTGGAGCAAAATCAATAGAGCCTAAGAGAATTGTGGGACACCTTCAAACATACCATACACATAATGATTTCTAGAAGGAAAGGAAAGAAATAGTGAAAAAAGAATATTTGAAGAGATGATGGCCAAAACTTTCCAAATTTGATGAAAATATTAATTTACACATATAAAAACCTCAAGAAATTCTGAATAGTACAAATCTTAAAAGTCCCACATTGAGACACATTATAGTGAAACTGTCAAAAGACAAAGACAAAGAGAAAATCTTGAAAGCAGCAAGAAAGATGTATCTTAACTTGTGCAAGTGATACTTAATAAGATGAACAGATGACTTCTTATCATAGACCACTGAAGTCAGAAGACAATGGGATGGCATATTTGAAGTATTGAAAAAGATAAACAGCAACCTACCTACCAGCCAAGAATTCTACATATGGCAAAATTAGTCTTCAAAAATGAAGGAGAAAATATGTCCCAAGATAAAAAAATACATAGAGTTTCTCATTAATAGACTTGTCATACACGAAATGCTAAAGACAGTCCATCAAACTGAAACAAAACACTAGACAGTAACTTGAATCCACATGAAGAAAATAAGAATTCTCATAAAAGTAAATAAATAATTTTTAAAATGTAAATACATTTATTTTTTATAACTCCTTCAATTTAAAACACAATAAATAGCTAACATAGAAAAATAATTATAAATGTATGTTATATTGATGGGCACATAATACATAAATATATAATTTATAACAATAACAACATAAAGGTGGTAGATAGAGGTATACAGCACCAAAGTTTTTGTATGCTATTGAAATTAAGTTGATATTAATCCAAACTAGATTTTTTAAAGTTAAGATATTAATTGTTACCCCCAAGGCACCCACTAAGTAAATAACTGAAAAGTAAATAGTATACAAAATATCAAGAATTAAAATGGTACACCAGAAAATATTTATTTACTAAAAAAGAAGGCAGTGATGGAGAAATTGAGGAACAAAACAATAAGACTAATGGAAAATAAATATAAAACTGGGAAAAGTAAGTCCTTCCTTAACAGCAGTAATTATATTAAATACAAGGAGTAAAATCACCAATTAAAAAGTAGAGATTGGAATAATGGATAATAAAGTATGATCCAACTGTATACTAGTTGTGAGAGACACATTTTAGATTAAAAAATACAAATAAGGGAGGCACCAAGATGGCTCAGTGGGTTGAGTGTACAACTTCGGCTCAGGTAATGATCTTATAGTTCATGAGTTCAAGTCCCACATTGGGCTCGCTGCTGTTAGTGTAGAGCCCACTTCGGATCCTCTGTCTGTCTCTCTGTCTTTGTCTCTTCCCCACTTGCATGCGTGTGTACTTTCTCTCTCTTTAAAAAATAAACATTAAAAAAAGAGAAAGAAATATTAAAAAATACAAATGAGGGACACTTGGGTGGCTCAGTCAGTTGAGCATCTGACTCTTGATTTCAGCTCAGTCATGATCCCAGAGTCATGGGATCAAGTCCTGTGTCAGGCTCCATTCTGAGTGTGGAGCTTGCTTAATATTCTCTGTCTCCCTCTGCCCCCTCCTGGAACTCTTTCTCTCTCTCTCTCTCTCTCTCTCTCTCAAAGAAGAAAAAAATGCAAACAAGCTTAAAGTAAAATAATAGAAAAGATAACACATGAAAAGTAATTGAAGGAGACCTCAATAGTAGCTGTATTACTCTCAGGCAAAATAGGTTTTCAGATGAAAATTGTGTATGAGATAAAGAATGTCATTATATGATGACAAAAGTCCAGTCCTTCAAGATGTAACAATTATAAAATATATACATATCTAAAAATAGAGCCCTGAAATACATGAAGCAAATATTGACAGAATTGAAAGGAAAAAATAGACTGTTCCACAATAATAGTGGGAAAATTTAACCCCACTTTCTACAGTGGATAGAAGAAGATGGAAGGTCAGCAAGGGAATAGAAGACTTGAACAAAATTAAAACCAAGAAGACCTATCAGATGTGTCTAAAACCCTCCACCCAACAGCAACAAAATACATATTATGCTCAGGCTCACATGGAATATTCTCCAGGGTAGACCGTATGTTAGGTGACAAAAGAAGTCTCAATTTTTTTTTTTAATTTATTTAATTTCAGAGAGAGACAGAGAGCACAAACATGGTAGGAGCAGAGAGAGAGAGAGAGAAAGAAAATCCCAAGCATGCTCCGCACTGTCGGTGCAGAGCCCAACATGGAGCTTGAAATCATGAACCATGAGATCATGACCTAAACTGAAATCAAGAATCGGATCCTTAATTGATTGAGCCACCCAAAAGCCCCTAGAATTATTATTATTTTTGTTTGTTTGTTTGTTTATGTAATCTCTAAACTGAAAGTGGGGCTGCAACTCATGACCTTGAGATTGAGTTACTTGCTCTTCTCACTGAGCCAGGCTGGTGCCCCTTCAATAAACTTAAAGTGATTGAATCATACAAAGCATTTTCTCTGACAATAGAATAATTAGAAATTGATAAAATATGGATGTGGAAAAGCACAGGTATTTATTTTTATTTTATTTTTTACATTTCTTAAATAAACTCAATAACCTAAATTTCTACCTTAAGAAACTAGGAAAGAATAAACTCAACCCAAAGCAAGCAGAAGGAAGTACACAATAAAAATTAGAGTAGGGAGAAATGAAAAAGAGATTAGGGATAAAAACAAACCAATTAAGCCAAAAGTTGTTTTTCTATAAAGATCAAAAAAAATTAGCAAACATTTAGCTAGACTGTACAAAAAAGGAAGTCTCAGATTCCTAAAATTAAGAATAAAATCAGGAATATTACTACAGACCTTACAGAAATTAAATGCTTAAAAAAATCCTATAACAAAGATATGCCAAAAATTTAAATATATAGATGAAAATGGAGTAAGACCTAGAAACACACAAACTACCAAATTGATTCATAAACAGAAAATTTGAATATATTTTTTATAGATAAAGAGTCAATTAGTAATCAAACACCTCCCAACAGCAGACCAGAATCACTGGTGAATTCTACAAAACATTTGAAGAAAAATACCACTATTTCTCAAACTCTTCCAAAAAATACAATAGACGACAACATTTCTCAACTCATTATATTAGATTTATGTTACCCTAATACCAAAGACAGACAAAAGCCACACAAAATTATAATGTAGATCAATATACCTTATGACTGTAGATGTGGAAATCCTTAACAAAATACTAGCAAACTGAATCCAGCAGCATATTAAAAAGATTACACATAATGACTAAGTAAGATTTATCCCAGAAAATAGAAAGTGGTTCAACCTTTAAAAATAATGTAATGCAATACACAATATAAATAGAATCTAAGAGAGGAAAAACACCATACGATCTCAGTAGACCCAGAAAATTTTTGGCAAAAATCTAATATCACTTTTATGACAAAAATATTCAGGACAATAGCATGATAATGGAACTTCCTCATCTTGATAAAGGGCATTTATGAAAACCCACAGCTAACTTCACATGAATGGTAAAAGACTGAAAGCTTTTCCACGAACATAAGGAATAAGCCAAGGAAGTCTGATTCCATCACTTCTATTCAGCATTTACTGGAGTTTCTAGTCAGAACAATTAGGCAGGAAAACAAATAAAAGGCATCTGGCATGGAAAGTAAGAAGCAAAACTATCTCTATCACAGATGACATGATCTCATAAATAGAAAACCATAAATAATCCACAAAAAGACCTATTAGAGCTAATAAATGAGTTCACCAATATGCAAAAACTCAGTTATATTTCAATACACTTGGAATGAGCAATTCAAAAGTAAGAATATTAGAAACATTCCTACATATAATAGGATCACAAAGGGTAAAATACTTCTGAGTAAATGTAAACAAGGAAGTACAAAATTGTTCATTGAGAAACACAAAATGTTGTTGAAATCAGCTAAAAATTTAAATAAATGACATCCTTGTTTATGGATTGGAAAATATAATATTAAGATGGCAATATTTTCCCAAATGTTCTACAGTTCCATTGCAATCTTATCAAAATCCCATCTTCCTGTTTTTCAGAAATAGCTAAGTACACTTCAATATTTATATGTATTTGCGAGTAATTCCAAATAGCCAAAACAATATGAAAAAAAGAAAAATTTGGAGAATTTACAGTCCCTGATTTCAAGACTGTCTCCAAAACTACTGAGATGATCATACAGTATTTTTTCCTCTCTTCTATTTTGTTTATATGGCGTAATATAATCAAAATTGTGTGGTACTGGCATAAAAATAGATATATAAATCAATGGAATAGAATTGAGAGTCCAGAAATAAATCCATATATGTAGAGCTAAATTGATTTTCAATGACAGTGCCAAGACAACTCACTGGGGGAAGAAAATCTTTTTAACAAATTGTGCTGGAACAACAGTATATCCACAAGAAAAAGAATGAGTTTGGACCCTAATTTCACACCATGTACAGAAAGTAACACAAAATGAATCAAAGGCATAAGTGTAAGATCTAAACATATCTATAAGTCTTCCTATGCTTGTGTTAGGCAGAGTATTCTTAAATATGATACCAGAAGTGCAAGCAACAAAAGATAAAATGGATATCCTGAACTTAATCAAATTTAAAAACTTATTCCTCAAAAGACATTATCAGAAAAGTAAAAGGGCAGCCCATGGAATGGGAGATCATCTCTGCAAGTAATATATCTGTAGGAGTCTAGTATCCAGAATATGTTAAGAACTCTCACAACTCAGCAGCAAAATGATAGACAACACAACTGAAAAATCAGCAACCAAATGATGTGAATAGATATATCTCCAAAGATATACAAATGGCCCGTAAGCATATGAAACGATGATTAACATGGAGTCATTAGGGAAATGCAAGTCAAAAATGCAATGAGATACACTTCAAACCCACTAGCATGGCTCTAAAATAAATAAAATGTGAAATAACAAGTGGTTGGTAGAGAAACTGGGATCTTGGCACATTGCTGGTGGTAGTATGAAATGATGCAGGGGCTATGGGGAACAACTTGACAGTTCCTCTAAAACTTAAACATAGAGTTATGATGTGATCCAGCAAGTCCACTCCTGGGTATAACCCAGAGAATTGAAAATATACTTTCACATAAACACTTGTGTGTAAATGTTCATATCAATGTTATTCACCATACACAAAAGGTGGAAATAACGCAAATGTCCACCAAGTAGTGAATGGGTAAATAGTGTGGTATAACCATGCAATGGAATTTTATTCAGCCATACTAAAGGGCAAAATACTGATACATGCATGAACCCTAAAAACATGAGAAATGAAAGAAGCCAGGCACAAAAGGCTACATATTGTAAGATTCTATTAACATAAAATGGCCAGAATAAGTAAGGAATTCATAGAGACATAAAGTATATTACTTGTTAGAAGAGGCTGGAGGTTGGGGAAAATTGGTAGTGACTGCTGAATGATTATGAGTTTTCTTCTGGGGGTGATGAAAATGTTCTAGAGTTAGATACATTGATGTGATGGTTGGACATCATTGTAACTGTACTAAAGATGACTGAATTGTACACTTAAAAATGGCTAAACTTGGAGGTAATATCTCAGTTTTAAAAATTTGGAAAAAGAAATATCTAATAGAAATTTTGAAAACTAATAAGTATGGAAAACATATCTCATGTGCCTTCAATATAAGGTATATTTACATGAAAACTCAATTCTTTTAGACTTTTTCTCTAAAATGTATAGCATGTTATATTAAGGTTTCCCAATATCTATTTGTAGAATACACTAGAGTATATCATCTTTTCTTCTAAACTATATGCTCCTTGAGGAAAACAACCATTTTTATTGTTGTTGTTGAGTTTCTATTACTGTTTTCAACTAGCTTAGTCACTTACAACTTACGGCCATATTAATAAATAGTTGTTGAGTGACTTATTCACATTCTGGCTTAGAAGAAGGAAGTTAATATGCTGTCATTGGCAGTGCCTGGCCCAATTTTTGCCTTCCAGAAAATGTGTTTTTTTTTTTTCGTAGTTACAAAATGAATGGAGCAGCCAAAACATGGTAGGGTAATGGAGATCATTCACTTGATGAACATAACTAAATTTGAGTAATTTCCTGGTATCTTACATTTTGCAGGATGATCAGTTTTTATCATCTTTGGTTTCAGTACTAAATGCTTTGCAGCTCCTCAGACCCTAGAACAATGTAAAAGGTGATAGAGACTCTACTCATTGAGACTTTCAAGCCTTTATGTAGTTGACATTGATGAACATCATATTTGACTTTTGCTTCCTAAAGGCATTCTTAAAAGCTGAAGTCTGTTGAACTCAGCTCCAGCATCACTTCCATATATGATACTTCACTGCAAGTGACAGAATGGACTTCTCTCTGATAACATTCTTGGGAAAAAATTCACTTTTTGGTTCATTTTTGTAGTTTCTTGTAGCAGCCAGAGTTAAACTCAAGTTTTAGCTAAACAACTGAAGGTAAAATTCACTTTCTTAATTCAGTCTTTGGTCTATGATATTCTCATACTTGCTTTTTATTAGAAATATGTATCATATTTGATATACACAATTTCTTTAAAAAATATAATGTGTTTGGCTTCCTCCTTTCACTATATTTCTTTGCTAACATATTATTATTTTATTTTAACATCCCTTTTGAATTGCCCACAATCCTTTAATAACAATACTGCTATTTATTTTTGTCATGCTTGAGATAAAACTGTGCTATTGGTCTGTGTAATCTACAATTTCTCATACAACTTGGTTTTTTTCCCATTGAGTCTAGCTTTTAGTAAAACAAAAGGATGGCATGAACAACTAATGTCTTGACTATTCCAGTCCCCTGAAAAATGTTTTTTTTTTTCCATCATTCTCTTGAATTTCCACACAGCCTGTCCTGGTTTTAATCTATTTTTCATACATTGTGGAGATGTGGAACACAACATAGGAAGTAATAACACAAATAAAAGTTACTTCAGAACTACCACCAGAAATTTTTTGTTGTTTTGAAACTTTCTGTAAGTGATAAATAGAATTCCAAATAACTCATCAATGTCATTCTTGGAAAAAATAGCTTTCGTTTTCAGTGATGGTAGAACTCACTTTTTTTTGACAAAGTGTTTGGTAGAAGATAAACAGCAGGCTAAAAACCACTTGAACAGGTAATTTTAAGGAACTTTTCAAACTTGAAATTCTATTTTCTCAAATTCATAATTTTTACACTAACCCTCAGAAATGAAATTAGTATTTGATGAGCAAACTATTTGAAAATGCATACTTCAACCAGTTGTCCAAGAGTGATTTGAAGGGTACTCTGCATTTGCTGATAGAAGTAGCAGAATTTGTCTGCCACCTGCTTCTGGAATGGAGGGCTGGCTGAATGTTATTGCACCCAAGCTACTGTAAGAGAGAATTTGCTCATAATTTCATTTATTATTTTGTAATTTTTAGTCTCAAACATTTGGTATTGTTTGGCCTTTCCTGTCATATAAAAATTTAGGGTTTTATTGATATAAGACTAAATGTGTCTTATTAGATTCACTCTTTAAAAAATTAACCCATCATGCTGCATTTAAGACTTAAAGAATTTATAAAGAATGCAATGAATAGCCATATCTAGTGCCAAGCTTAATATGTAAAATATTGTCCCAAGTCAAATATCCTTTGTCTCTTGCTTCCTGAGTATCTCTCCCAGAGATAAACCTCTCCCAGAGGTAAACAGGATTCTGTAAATATGACTACCTTGAATCTCCCTATTTGTTTCTTGCATATGTATGGATCTATAAGTAACATCCTGGGGTTGTAAGGTGAAGCATATAGGCTATCGTTTGCAAAAAGGATGTGTGAGTCAAGGAAACTGTATGAACTGAATATACCCAAGTTGCCACTGAAATACTATTAGGTCCAGAGTTCGAAAAACGTGGGTCACTGAGGAACACATGATAATCATGTCTCAGATAACTATGAACCATGTCAGTGTAAGTTCAATGCTGCACATCCCCTCTCTCCAAATGGCCCAAAATGGAGGACAGGGAATGGGAAAGTGAATCAGAAAAGAGTGAATGGGAAGAAGAGGAAAAACAGAAGTAGCCAAAATGGGGACATCGATTCATCATGTCTATCTTTACAACCTTGTTCATTAAAGTGGCCACCGTCTCTTTCTTCTGCAACAAAATTGCTTAAAACATTAAAACAAGAATGGGAAATAGGTTTTCATTTTCTTACCACTACAGCATCTAACAGCCAATGAGAGAAGACTGATAATAGATATCATTTTAATCATAGCTTGAATTTAAGTTGAAAAGAGGAGAACCACTCCCTACACAACAACAAATAATAATAATAATAACAGCATAACTGTATCTCTTTTAGATATTTCTACTGAAGTTAATATCTGGAAAGAATTTCACAACTGAAGCTGCTACTTCCTGTTCATCTCTTTCTTGACTTCCTTGGAAAGGAGCTATAAGAAAATATACCAGGATACCAGCTTATCTCAGCCCCACTACCCCACTACCCACACCATGTGCCAATCTCCCTGTTCTGGTGCCTAAGATGGGAATAGAGTTTTGACTGCAAAATGTTCCCTTCTCCTTGCATTTATTATACATGAGAAAAAATATTTTAGAACTGATTGGTATAATGGAGGGATCATGAAAACAAAGCTTTACAGTTTAAGGATTTAGAAGTTTCTAGGGGCGCCTGGGTGGCGCAGTCGGTTAAGCGTCCGACTTCAGCCAGGTCACGATCTCGTGGTCCGTGAGTTCGAGCCCCGCGTCGGGCTCTGGCCTGATGGCTCAGAGCCTGGAGCCTGTTTCCGATTCTGTGTCTCCCTCTCTCTCTGCCCCTCCCCCATTCATGCTCTGTCTCTGTCCCAAAAATAAATAAACGTTGGAAAAAAAAAATTTAGAAGTTTCTTGCTTTTTCACATTCATTATTTCAACTACAAAAGAAGGTAAATATACCACACGCATCCATGAAATGAAGCAGCCAGGACTCAGTGACTTGCTGAGAAGGTGTAGATTCGTAGTTTTACTGGGTGAAGTTATCTTTCTTTGGAAGAATAGAAGGGATATAGTGTCTGTATTTGTTTTATTTTGTTTTGTTTTGGTAAATGCGCATGTTATTACCAAGAACAAAACAGCAAGGATGGTAAATTATTCACTTCATGACTTCAAAGAACTTCTACTTTATAGATAGTCTCGTAGATCATAGATCATGGGCATAAGTAAGAGTCACAGAACTTAGGAGATGGACAGGGCTTTTGTGGTCATTTAGGGCAACCCCTCCTAAGAGGCAATATTTTCCCAACAACTCTGAGAAAAGATGTGCTAGGCCAGACCTTCCTGCTGGTGTGGGTCTGAATTTGGGTGAGAATTTTCACTGGGATGTGGTGCACACTTGCTTTCTCTTTGGCTTCTTTGCAAAGCAGCAAATAAGCAGTCCAAAAACTACACAGCAGCTAACAATGTTGTGGGTCTTCAAGTTCTTGCAGTGTTCACACTGGGGGCATGCTTCCCTCCTGTGTGCCTGCCCTGGAGGGTCTAGGAGATTTACTATTTTGTTTGTTTGCTTCCATGGTCAGAGTTGTCCGTGATCTAACCCAAGAAATAGCTCAGACTGTGAGAACATTTTCCATAATGGGTGGTTGACAACATCATAGTGTTTTCTCTTTCAGTTTGGGAAACATAATTGTCAGCCTTTGCTCGACAGCTGTCGTATTGAAACCGAGGCTGAGTTTAAGTCACAATGACAAGAAACATATTCCTTAAAAAGCCCAGTTTCTAGTACTCTGTTAACACCTTCTTCCTCTCATGGAAACATGAAATCCATCTCTTAAATTTCCAACTTTTTGTTCTAGTCTGAAGCAGCGCCATAAAACTTAACAACCTTTTCTGCAAAACAACCCTTCAAGTATCTCAATGAATTACCTCCTTTCTACAATCACGTTTAGCCTTGGTCTTATTTTCTTTTCTAGTCCCCAAATCCTGATACATCTCTTCCCATAACACAGATTCTCTTGCCTTTATATGCTCTCACTAGAACATTATCCAATGAGTCATTTCCAAATTTAAAGTGTAGATTTCTGGGGCACCTGGGTGGCTTAGTTGGTCAAACGTCCAAATCTTGATTTCAACTCAGGTCATGATCTCATGGTTTGTGGGATTGGGCCCATGTGGGGTTCTGCCCTGACAATGTGGAACCTGCTTGGGATTCTTTCTCTCCCTGTCTCTCTGCCCCTTCCCCACTCATACACATGAGTGCTCTCTCTGTCTCTCTCTCTAATATAAATAAACATGAATAAAAGAAAAAACAGAAAGTGTAGATTTCTTAGCAGACCCTTGCTGAGCCACAACATTCTCCCAGGATGCACATCTCCACCAAGGATTCATTCCTATCTACATTGGAAATCCTTTATTGCAGTCTTTCCACTAACAGTTGTACGTGTTCCATCTCAGGAAAGAAGGGAAAAGGGGAGGAAGGAAGAAATGGAAGGACAGAAGGAAGGAAAGAAGGAAGGAAAGAAGATTAAAGGGGAAGAGAATAAGAGGGAGGGGCAGAGGGAGGAAAGGAAAGAAGGAACTAGAAGGTAAAAGAGAAAGAGAGTGGGAGAGAGGAAAAGAGGGAAGGAAAGAAGGAAGGAGGTAAGGAGGAAGGGAGGGAGGAGAGGGAAAGAAGAGGGAGTCTGAGGGAGGGAAAGAAAAAGGACCAAAAGAAAGAAGAAAGAAAGAAAGAAAGAAAGAAAGGAAGAAAAATTATTTTGGCATGATATGTTCTTAATAAATCATGCAAGTTTTTAAAAGTTTTCCTTCTTTGGCTTCTAACTACTCATAAACTGTTTGATAAATATTACAGTAGGTTTCTGTTGTTTGCCTAAGTAATATCCATTCTCCATTTTTCTAACATTGCCCAAATCTCCTAATGGATCCAGGCCCTGTCACTTCCAGGGCAAGTGTTTTGGGAGAGATGTGTCTAATGTGAGCTTCAGTGGGCCCATGAGATTCTGGTCTGCCCAGTCAAAACACTTTATTCCTTCATCCATGATGACTACTTCAGAGATAGACATCTGACCCATGTGAAGCCAGAGCTAACCCCAGAATTTTGACTGAAAAGATCACCATAAACTGTATATCATCAAGATTTGGAAGAAAGCTTGAGACTGCTAGTGGCTCCAAGAGGAAAAAGCAGATGTGGGGGGTAAAAAAGCCAACACACACACACACACACACAAAAAGGAGCCAGGAGATGGAAACAGCTTCTTGATAACCTGGAAGTACAGAGAGCACACCACACCAGAAAGTCATTTCTACCAATGAACTTTCCAGTTACTGACAGTTTTTGTTTAAGCCCCTTTCATCTGGGTTTCTTTATTTGTAATACAAAGTCATGACTAGTAATATCTACTTTCCCAAAGCAAATATCAAATTGCACTAGAGTTTCCAAAATCAATTAGTCCCAATTTAAAACATGAGGATATTGTTTGTACATCTTTAGCATCATTCCTTTTTCTAATCCTTACCCTTAATGTACCTTATTAATTGTCTAATTATTTAAACAACTCTCTCCCAGGCTATTGTAAGTTACATGAAAACAGGAAGTGTTTATTTGTTCTGTTGACCTTTATATGTCTAGCACAGTGTCAGGCACTCAGTTAACACAACATACATGTTAACATGATTGATAGATAGATGATAGATAGATAGATGCATACATACACACATACGCACATAGAAATAATTAAATGAACTTTCTATCAACTCTCCCATTCTCTACCGTTCTTCAGAATTTAGTAGCATATGCTTTGGGAACTCATTCACAACATCTTGTATTATTCTAACAGGTTTCATCTTTTGATCACATACTCTCCTGAAATCTTCTCCCTTCTGATTGCATCCTCGATTATGAATTTTCCTGTCTAAGGAATGTTCATTTTATGCAAATAATGTGAGCTCAGAGAGATGCTTCTCAAACTCTTTAACCTTAGAAAATGTCCCTGGTAATGTGTGGTGAGGGTGCTCATCCCATCTGGGAGAACAGATATTGTATCTCCACACTCATACATTTCAGTCTCCTTGAAGGTTTATGCTTTTATGCTTTCTGTTGCATCTCAAGATGAATTAAAATTCCCTCTGATGATTTACTCCCCTTTAAACAATTATCCAGGATCTTTTTGGTTACTTTGGAGACTCTTTTAAGACTCTTAACATTTTATTTGTCTTCTCCCTAGCCATTACACTTAACAAGGCTATGAATTATCACAATTAACAATATCGTTAAATGCCAGAGTCATTATTCATCCTGATTAAAAACAATACAAGAGCAGACATAGAGATTTCCCTCCTATTCAGGAACTTGTTTAAGAAACATCTGACCTCTGAAGAAGCTTCTGGGAAAACTTACATTTTGTCTATTTGTTATTAAAAATTGATAGGTAAATGCAGATGAAAATGACTCATTTACTTTTATTCAGTCATGCCAAAATTAGCCAAATGGCTTTTGAAGCTGGTAATTTCCATTGCTCTTTGCAATGGAAAAGTGCTACCAATTTACGGAGGCGGGGGTGGGGGGCATTATAGTGGTATCCAATAATGCAATTTGAGCAATAATTCACACACAAATAGCAAATTTGTTACCCTCTGTGCAAAAGCTAAGGCATTTGCATCTGTCAGTATGAACTTACACTGAGTTTGTTCTCAAGAGATTTAAAAATACATGCTAATTAAGTGAAATGCATAGTATCTATTATTAGGAAAAATAGTAATTGTAAGGATGATGATGATAGTGGTAGCTAGATAGCACTTATAAAATTGTTTTGATTTGTTTGTTTGTTTATTGGGGGGGTGTTACAAGTGTGCCAAGCATAGCTTTTAAGTGCTTTATACAAATTAATTTAATTAAATTCTCCCAAACACCGTTTGAGGCAGGTAGTATGATTATCCTACTTGAGAATGGGGACAAATATTACACAGATTAGGCGGTAAACAGCCAGTGCTGAGCACCGGAGGTGATGATGATGAACCACAGAGGGTCAGATGCTTTCGTGTGATCATATCTTATAATTTCAATTTTCATTTTCTTTCTAGTACATGGGTTATTTTTAAATATATTAAAAATTTTAAGGACAGAGGTATTTGTTACTCTTGGCTATTTCTGGCTGTTTCTTTTTAATTTTACCTTTTAATTATTTTGTTCAAAGAATGCAGCTTTCTGTTATATAATTTGTTCTGCTTTTAGTTGTGATCTATTACATGACAATTTTAAATACTCTTTTATGAGTGTTTGAAAAAATTGTATTATTGTCTTAAGGGTAGACCTCTCTCTCTTTCCCTGTACATGTATATATAGAATATAGAATATATATACTATCTATGTATAGCTATTCAAATTGTTGCTTGAATTTTACTATTTCTCTTTATTTTGATTTTAATATTCTCATAAAATACATTTACAATGAAGTATCCTAAGGTTCCCACATTTAAGGATTAGTAAATTTTTCCTTATATTTTTATCAGCTTAGTTTTTTTTTTAATATTTATTTTTGAGAGAGATAGTGAGCAGGGGAGGGACAGAGAGAGAGGGAGACAAAGAATCCAAAGAAGGCTCCAGGTTCTGAGCTGTCAGCACAGAGCCTGATACATGGCTTGAACTCACAAACCATGAGATCACGACCTGAGCCGAGGTCGGATGCTTAACTGACCAAGCCACCCAGACGTTCGTATCCATTTTGTTGTGTATATTTCAATACCATATTTTAGGTGTATAAGGTATTATAATTTTACTGTTACCAATATGAAATATTTTTAGCCTGTCTCATTCATCAGTTTGTTTTCTGCTATTATAATTGACTTTACAATGCTAGTGCAATGCTTGCTTGTTTTTGTTGGGGTGGTGGTTGTTAAAATTTGCCACATGTACTTTCCCTATTATTTTATTATCATATTTTTAACTCTCTCACTCTCTGTAACATATATGTAGGTTTGAGATTGTTGTAAAGTTGATGTCTTTCATGATTTTATTTTATTTTATTTTATTTCATTTTTTGCCTGGTGTTAGGGCCATTGTTTTATAATAAGAAAATGTAAGTAATTTGTGTTTATGGTTCCTACTAACTTACTTAACATTTCTTAGGTTGGGGTCCTCAGAGAGGAGAGTGAGAAGGAAAGGTTTATGTGCTTCTGCTACATTAGAGAGTGTGATCCCAGGGAAAAGCAGTGAGGTCAAGAGGAGGCAAGAAGGGGGAGTCAGTAGAGAATGTGTTATTGAGCTGGCTGCCACAAAATAAAACTGATGCTTGACCTTCAGAATCCCTCACCCAGAAACCATACGACTTAGCACAGTATGAGCTAGGGAGACAGGGGTGAAAATTTTTCCACTCACTCTTGCTGACATACTGCTCAGAATTTTAGATGATGGACTATTACTTCCCCACGACTCTCTTCCTCACCGCCCCATATGCTGGTTGGATGTAGATAAGCATTAGGTGAGGATCCTTAGCTTTCTACACTTATATGTGAGAGACAAAGGGTGGGAAGAGGAGGCATGAATGGGGCACAAGGCAAGGACACTGAAGTGACAAGCCATGAGGTTGTACCTGTAGAAGTTGGTCATAATATTCTCAGAGCTGATCATCACAGAGGTGGCCTAGAGAAGAGCGGTGGGTCTGAGAAAGTATAAACAAATGGTGCATTAGAGCCTTTTAAAACAGTTTTCTTCTTGACATTTAATTGTGTTTCTATTTTATTTAATTTAATTTATTTTATTATTTTATTTTCTTATACTGAATTGTTTCTTCCCATATTCTTTCTAGTTTAAGGCATAATGCATCATATACCTGTTACTGATAAATGTTTAATATACATGTTTATGTTAAATTTTGAAGAATAATTTAAATTAGTATCTATTTTTTTAAGTTTTATTATTTTTTTTATTCTGAGACAGAGAGAGACAGCAAACCATGGAGGGGCAGAGAGAGTGGGAGAGAGAGAATCCGAAGCAGGCTTCGCACTGTCAGCACAGAGCCCAACGTGGCTTGAATGCAGGAACTGTGAGATCATGACCTGAGCCAAAACCAAGAGTTGGACATTCAACCGATTGAGCCACCCAGGTGCCCCTAAATTAGTATCTCTTTAGAAAATGGACATCACATACGTTCACCGTCCTTGTACCCTACATGCTCCACCTCTGTCAGCCACTCCCTATGCTCACATTCTCAGGGTTTAGTATCGACAAAAATTTTGCAATATCCCTAGGTTGTTACACACAACTGTGTTATGTGTTTCTTTTCTTTTTAATTTTTTTTAATGTTCGTTTATTTTTGAGAGACATAGAGAGAGACTGAGCATGAGCGGGGTAGGAGCAGAGAGAGAGGGAGACACAGAATCCAAAGCAGACTCCAGGCTCTGAGCTGTCAGCACAGAGCCCGATGTGGGGCTCAAACTCATGGACTGTGAGATCATGACCTGAGCCGAAGTCAGACACTTAACCAACTGAGCCACCCAGGTACCCCTATTTTCTGAATTTTTAGAAAAAAAAAATCTGTTTTTGAGCTCACTAGTTTCCTTTATAGCTCTATCTATTTCTCAATTCAACCCATCATGTGAGTTTTCTAATTGTTTTATTTCAATTTGAAACTAAAAGTTTAAAGCAAACTCTTTCTAATCGCAGCTGTTTCTCTGCTTGGGAAGGGTAAGGGAGGAGTTACCTATCTGTTCCAGGAATCACCATAGTGAATGACCAGGTAGCCATCCATTCACTCTGATCATAAGGGTCCTCTGGCCTGTTAAAATCTTGGCAGATGATCATTCAATACAAAATTGGGGGGCTCTGGTTTCTTATGCTTATCTTATTTTCTTCATAGTGCTTTTTAATCTCCATTCTAAGTTCCAGGGATTCCTCAATATTCAGGTTCTCTGATGGTGCTCTTCAGGCTTTTTGGTGCTCATTTTGAATGCTTATTTGTTTTTGAGAAAGAGAGGTACAGGGAGAGAGAGCAGGGGAGGGACAGAGATAGGGAAACGGAGGACCCAAAGCCGTCTCTGTGCTGACAGTAGAGAGCCAGATGCAGAGCTCAAACTCACTAACCCTGAGATCATGACCCGAGCTGAAGTCCCTCTCCTAACCCACTAAGGTCCCAGGAGCCCCTGGTGCTCATTTTGAAGATGCACGTGTGTGTGCACATGTGTGTGCATGTGTGTCTATGTGTGTGGGAGTGCGTGTGTGCCTGTGCATGTGTGCACATGTGTGTGCATGTGTGTGCGTGCAGGTGTGTGAGTGCAGCCACCTTTTCCAGTGGTACACCCCCTACCTTCTCCCTCTTGCTCTCTTCTGTCCTACTTTGTTACCTGGCTTTTTCTCATTTTATGGGATTTTGAAAAACAGCATAATAGCGTTGTGTACTCATCCTATCCCTTTAATACAATCTGCAGTACACTTTCTAATTAAGTATACACATTTAGGACACTTGGTTTTCAATAAAACATACTTACCAAAAGGAAAGAAAAATGAATTCATGTATCTGAGTTTATACAGTGGATAATATTTATCTTAAATTTTTGTTAACTTTAGCATATTGCCTGCCATCCCGCGGTGGACTCAGTTTCTGAACCAGAATAAAACTTAAAGTGATACATTAAGAAACCACCAAGTCTTGAGATCTACCATGTTTCTAAATGATGTGACCTGAAAAACTGCATATTATCACCTGAGATAAATATTAAATATGTAAACTTTAAAAGATATAAACTGTTTACAATAGTTTAATCTAGTAAATAAATCATAAGTATTTATTAATTTCTATATATAAATCGCAGTCTGCATTAGTTGTTACAGATTATACGGTCTTAGAATTTAATTTCAGTTGCAATTTTTGTCACACATGTGGCTGCATGTGTACACATTTAAATCTCTATATTTATAGATTATCTCATTAATAGGAGCTTCATTCAAGGATATTTAGCATTCCAAGGAAATACAAATATAAATATGAAAAAAGCTAGTGTAGTTATCTACACAACCTAAATACAGAACTAATCCTGCATGCTTCAGGGATCTAATGGGATCTTGGGGTCCATTACATGGCACAATTGGTTTAAAATTATAAAGTCTCTCAAATTTTGAAAATTAAAAGTTACCTACAAGTAAAGCAAATGACAATAACAAAATGTTAGAACAACATATGGCACTAACCAAATTGATTCTAAATGGCCACCTGTCCTTATACCTGTAATTTCCCCAACAGATAATTATTGGGTACCTGCTTCTCAGTACTGTTTTAGGTATTAAAAATATGAAGATGAACACAGAAACAAATTCCCAATCTAGAATGATTCTTACTGTTGCATTTCTAAAAATATCTAGTAAGATAAGAAACAATAGTAACAGTATTTTTTGTTAAATATTGTGCTTTACAGTCAAAACAAGAAGTTATTAAAGATATGCCATGACCATAAATTTAAAGAATTAATATTGTAAAATGTCCATACTACCCAAGTCAATCTGCACATTGGATGCTGTCTCTACAAAAATGCAAGTGGGATTTTTCACAGAACTAGAGCAAATAATCCTAAAATTTGCATGCAACCATAAGAAACTCTGACTAGCCAAAGAAATCTTGAGGAAAAAGCAAAGCTGGAGGTATCACACTCCCTGACTTCAAGCCATATTACAAATCTGTAATAATCAAAACATCATGGAACTGACACAAAAAGAGACACATAGATCAAAGGAAAAAAATAGAGAATGCGGAAATATATACATACTTACATGGTCAATTAATCTTCAACAAAAGGCAAAAACATAAAATAGGGAAAAGATAGTCTCTCCAGTAAATGGTTGAGGAAACTGGACCATTTGTCTAACACCATATGCAAAAATAAACTCAAAACTGATCAAAGACTTAAATGTAAAACCAGAAACCATAAAACTAGAAGAAAACATGGGCAGTAAGCTTTTGGACATTGGTGTAAGCAATATTTTTTTAGATCTGTCTCCTCAGATAAGAGCAACAAAACAGAAATAAATGGGACTACATCAAACTAAAAAGCATTACACAGCAAAGGAATCCATCAACAAAATGAAAAGGCAGCCTACTAAATCAGGGAAGATTTTGCAAATAATATAACTGATAAGGGGTTAATATCCAAAATATATAAAGAACTTATACAACTCATTATCAAAAAAACGAACAATCCAACTTGAAAATGGGCAAAGGACCTGAGTAGACGTTTCTCCAAAGACATATAGATGGCCAACAGACACAAGAAAAGATGCTCACCATCACTCATTATCTGGGAAATGCAAATCAAAACCACAATAAGATATGACCTCACAGCGGTCAGAATGGCAAACAGACAAGAAATCACAAATATTGGTGAGGATGTCAAGTAAAAGGAACCCTTGTACACTGTTGGTAGGACTGCAAAATGGGCCAGCCACCATGAAAAACAATAAAGTTTCCTTGATAAATTAAAAATACAGCCATCATATGAGCCAGCAACTTCACTTCTGGGTATTACCTGAAGAAAATGAAAACACTAATTCAAAAAAATATATGCACTCCATGTTGTTTACGACAGCATTTTTTTTTTTTTTGCAATAACCAAGACATGGAAGCAACAACCTAAGTGTCCATTGATAGATGAATGAATAACGAAGACACAATATACATACACAATGGAATGTTACTCAGCCATAAAAAAGAATGAAATCTTGCCATTTGTGACAACATGGATGGACTTAGGGGATATTATGTTAAGTGAGATTAGTCAGACAGAGAAAGACAAATACCATATGATTTCACTTATATGTGAATCTAAAAAAACAAAACAATGGAACAAACAAAACAGAACAGACATAGACTCAGAAAGACAGACTCAGAACAGACATAGACTCAGAGAAAACAAACTGATGATTACCAGAAGAGAGAAGGGAGGGTGGGATGGGCAATATAGGGAAAGAGGATTAAAAGTTACAAACTTCCAGTTGTAAAATAAGACACAAGATACAATGTATAGCACAGGGAATATATTCAATAATATTGTAATAAATTTGTATAGTGGCAGATGGTGGCTGTATTTACAGTGATGATCACTTCCTAACGTATATAAATGTTGAATCACAATGTTTTACACCTGAAACTAATATACTATTGTATGTCAATTATTTTGATTTTAGAGGAACTATTTTAGGAATTAATAGATGTCTAAAACTAGGTTCCCCACCAAGTTTGGGAAATTTAGGGATTTGTGAAGGTCATAATGGGTATTCTTCAAACTATTCAGCATTTTCTTACAGAAATTACAGTTTTAGTCTCGGTGTCCTCAGTAAAGTTGCAAAGACTCACTAAAAGATTAATATTTCTTTTCTTTTGTTGGAAATGCATTAACTCAGTCTTTACTCAGTTTAGCAGCGGTAAATGTGTAAGCTTTGACATTGATGCAAATTTGAATTCTGGTCTCATAGGTTACATTATATACACATATAATAGAAGATTCAGCATAAAATAACCACCTACCTGTAGGCGTTCAATGTGGTGTTTGTTAACAAATGTAGTATGTATGTTTACATAGTGTAAAAATTTAAATACAATTGATTTGAGCTTAATACCCCAGTAGGTAGATTTATATCATCATAATCTATTAGGTTAAAATGTGGATGCTCTAAAACAAACAAACACAATGAAACCCCATGGGCTCATAAAAATATAATGAGAAATACATTATGTGCTGATAAGAGATAATACTTCATGCAAATGTGGCATTTCATATCTCTTTGTGTTTAGGAATTAGCTTGTCAGCTATGCAAACGCTAGTCATTATTTCTTAGCATCCTCTGATCCTTAAGTAGCACACAGAAGCAGGTGCTATATTTCACTCATTTAGTACATTACAGAACTGTAATTTTTTTGATAAAACTAAAAAGAACTAGATCACACTATCTTCTTTGATCAATGTTCAGAACAAATATATGGCAGAGAATTATTAAACAGTACCTCAAGCATACTCTGTCCAGAGGGCAATAGATTATTTAGCACCATGTCAAATCACATAAGCTAATTCAGATATGATAAATTGCAATAAAAAGCACACTGATGTTTTTATTCCTGTATTCTAATAATGAGTATAAAGCAATGTTAACTATAATCAATCAGACACATTTATTAGCATGATAACCCACCGATTACTATGTATTGGCTATGAAACAGGTAACAGGATACGATAATAAAAAAGATAAAGACATTACTTACAGTATATGGGCTCTTTTACTTTAGGAATAATAAGTATAAAGGTAAGTGTAACAATACTAATTTGTTGAAAATGCAGTTAAATTCACAAATATTGACACTTACTGGCTGCTTCTTTTTGCCTCCCTGGGTTGTAAATAAGAAGTACATTAAATAACTTGAAATTTTCTCACATTCATTTTCAGTGCATTTAGCCTTCACCTCATAAAAATGTGTATTGGCTCCAGGCATGAAATTTCCCAGATAGTCAAAAACAAATCTGCCCAATCAATGCCAATAATTTTCTAAGTATTTTGAAAATTAATATTTATAAAGGACGAAAGGTTACTTGCCTAACTTTGCAATTAAATGACTATTTTCTCTTCCTAAATAGAAATTAATGAATCAATGTTTATGCAATTGTCTGCTTGCCAATTAAACACTTATCTTAGAATTCATAAATGTCCTTGCTCTTCAAGGAGTCAGCAACAGAGCATTCTTTCTTTTTTCTTTGTTTATAAACTTTCTTTTGTATACTCTTCCCTTATCCTTCATGCTTAACTATTTTTTTTTCTTATCCTCTTTGTTTTTTACTCCTTGCCCTTTCCTTTTCTTCTTTCCCCTGAGCCTCCCTGCACAGGGAGAGGCTAGCGATGGACCACAGTCCAGCAAGGTGGGAAGCAGCAGCTGAGGGCCTGGCTGAGGCACGGGAGAGACGCAATGTGTTCAGAAGTGCTGATCACCTTAGTTTAAAACATTTTGAAGCCACAAGGGAGGGCATTCCCTGGCCCATAATCTAGGTACTCAATTTTTTTTTTTTCCATTGGGTTTTCTCTTGCTTGCTTGCTTGCTTGCTTTCATTTATTCTTTTATTCTTTCTTGTTTTTTTTTTTTCTGCAATGAACAGAAGATTTCAATGTTCAGCAGTGTTCAAAGTGCTCAGTCATTGGCAGTGCCCCTGAGGCAGGGCCAGGCAGTGAAGAGCTAGGCATCGTAAGGATGGCAAGGAGAGACTGTCCAGTTGTACACGTGAGAGCTTAACCCAAAGTTGAGACAATGGCTGTGCATCTGGAAAAGACCAGGAAGATACTGAGAATAAGAAAAAGAGACTGTAGAACTCAACAATAGGTTTCGAAAGGACAGAAATGAGTCACAGATTGGAAATGGAATAAATGCACATTTATGCATTCTTTCCCATCTGTTTTTTTAAAAAGCACATATATCACCTGATGGTTATCTGAACGAGAGCCCTGCTGAAGAAGATGACAGTCAGACTAAGCCAAGCAGACAAGTAACATCGCTAGAGGGAACAGTCCTAGAAACAGGTTTTACGATTTAGCATAGATATGTCTTTTTTCTTAAAAGAAACAATCTTGGCTTATATTTTATTCATAGAAGCCATTCTTTACTCTATTGCCTTGAGTGATTTTGGCTGTGTGGAGATGTGAGTATAGTAGTTTTAAATTCACCTGTGCCCTTGAAACAGCAGCCTCTGGTACATTCAACATTGTTACCCTACTGCTATTCTGCCTTCTCTGTGAGCCTCTCTCCTTTTTTCAGAAAATTGTGTTCTGGTGCTATTACCGAATTAACACTTTGCTTAAATATATACATACAGACGGACACGCACACGTACATTTGGGACCGAATGTGTAAAACCCAAGAACAGCAAAAAGGCATCTTCTCCATGAAGAGCATTTGAAGTGTCTAAAATACTCTTTCTCCCCTAGTTGTTGGGGAGACTTATTAATAATGAGTGGAAACGATACATATTAAACAGAAAGTATATCTTTCCTTTCATTTAGAAATAGTAAGCATAATGTTCCTGAATCTGCCTCCCATATTAAAGGATAATTTGCCTGTCTACAATTTAGTGTTCATTTGTATACTAAATTTAAAGATGTAATGATACATTCCTAAAAAGAATTTGAACTGTACTTTCCAACGTTATCTGCATATTGGGATCTTCTGGAAAGCTTTAAAAATACCGAATCCTGAATTTCACCCTCAGAAATTCAGGTTTTTAAAATTCTCCCTGACCGAGGTTCCTGGGTGGCTAAGTCAGTTGAGCATCCGGCTTTGGCTCAGGTCATGATCTCACGGTTTGTGGGTTAGAACCCCGCATCAGGCTCTGTGCTGACAGCTTGCTCAGAGCCTGCAGACTGCTTTGAATTCTGTGTCTCCTTCTTTCTCTCTGCCCGTCCCCCACTCATGCTCTGTCTCTGTCTCTCAAAAATAAATAAATGTTAAAAAAAATTAATTCTCCCTGGTTTATCTCATGAATTGCCCTGGTAAAGAATCACTATATTAGGGTCTGCCTATACATGAAAAAGAAAAATTTCTTCTCCAAACCTACCTAACTATATAATAGGATGTTAGAGGAAAGTTCCTCCTGAAATCAACCTTATTCCATTTATAATTCTTTCACTGAATAATCCTGGTAAAGAGTTAATCTGGGCCAACCCTGACCTGAGAGAACATAGTCTATAAAGATTAGAACAGGGATTTTTGAACCAGAGTCTTCAACTGGAATGGTGGCTCAAACTTTTATTTGCTGAGATATTTAGGAAAAGATGAATACCTAATAAAACATCATGAATTTCCTCATCTATAAAGTAGAGGTGATTAAAGATCATATTCAACGGGGCGCCTGGGTGGCTTAGTCACTTGAGCATCCAACTTTGGCTCAGGTCATGATCTCACGGCTCGTGGGTTCAAGCCCCGTGTCGGGCTCTGCACTGACAGCTTGGAGCCAGGAGCCTGCTTCGGATTCTGTGTCTCCCTCTCTCCCTGCCCCTAACCCACTCACATTCTGTCTCTGTCTCTCTCAAAAATAAACATTAAAAAAATTTAAAGAAAAATCATATTCAACAACCCAGGGGCTACTCAAATGAAATGGAAGATAATATGTGTAAGACTTAGCACACAGGAAATATTCAGTGTGTATATTCTCCCTCTCTACAACTGACTTGTAACCTGTCATGTTATCTGCTGCTCATTTAGTATAAAATAGGAAGAAGCAAGTGAAGGTAATCAAAATCAAGTCAGTCTACTTACTACTTTGGCAATATCTCTTTAAAGACTGGGGAAAAGGTTGGTACTTACAAGTTTAAGGGGGGGGGGATGATTTAAAAAACACACACACAAAGCAAAATGTTTTTGTCTTGATAAGTACCATTCAACTTAAAATACTGAGCTATGAGAGATATGAGGTTATACCAAAGACACTGCTGATGCTGAAAAAAATTCATAAGCACACATGTGAAATTGTTTTCCACAATTTAGGGCACAAAGGCAGGATGACAATGTAATACAATTGCAGAGTGCTAGGAATACAAACCTGAGAAAAACAAGCAAGTTTCTTGACTCTACAGTTAACCTTCTGGAGAAAGATATATTTTGATCAAGTAATCCTACAGGTCACTGGAACAAATTGAATGCTGCAGATAGAAGGGAATCAAATGTGGATAACAGCATACTATTTAGTGGTAACAAAGTTGCCCGCTTGAGAGAGATGTAAGCACCCTGGACTAGGGTGGGGTGGTGGAGACAGCGAACAGTTGATTTGCACAAACTATGTGGTCAAGAGAACCGCTGGGATTTGCATATAGAAAGGATTTATGCATGTACTATTTAGGAGGTTCGTTAAATCAACAGGATTTGGAGAAGCTTGCCTGTGATACTTATGTATCTGACTTGAATTGCCAGACCAGCTAGGCTACTATTCAGTAAAATTGTGTGTACTAAATAAATCTTTCATTTGGAGTGGAAGACCATGTTATGAACAAGTGAGTTTGATATTCCCTTGGAGTATCCAAGATGAGAAGTTAGGTAAGCAGTTGGATAAATCCTTGGCCCCCTCAGAGGAGAGATGTGAGAAGCAGATAGACATCTGTGGGTATTGACTATGGATGGTGAGGGGGCAAATGAGGCTCTGTGCATGGGAGATCATAGTCAGATAAAACACACAGCAAGAAGAGTGCACACATTTTTATTGAGGTCTGCCTATGCTAACACTAACTGCCAATCACTCTGGTGTTTAAAATAGCCTACCTAACCCACAGGTACTCTTCCTTAGAAGCTGTTCGGAAGCGAAAATAAAGGGAAGCCTGGGTGGCTTACCTGGTTGAGTGTCCATCTCTTGATTTTGGTTCAAGTCATGATCTCATGGTTCATGATGTTGAATCTGCATTGGGCTCCACACTGACAGTGCTGAGTTTGCTTGGGATTCTCTCATTCTCCTTATCTCTCTGCCCCTCCCTTGCTCTCAGGCATGCCTCTCTCTCTCTCTCTCTCTCTCTCAATAAAATAAATAAACTTAGAAAAAAAAAGTGAAAGCAAAGCTGCTCATCAACGACTGTTTCTTGCATATATTTGGAAGTCCAAGCAGGAAGCCAAAATTTCCAAAAGGCCCTTTGATACAGTCATTGTGTAGAATGATCAATAGAATATCAGATTGAGAACTTGGAAGACTGTTTTGCCATTTCAGTTTAGAATTCAGTTCAGAATCCTAAGATTGTTTTGAATCCCTAAAGAAATAGTTACCCCTGGGGATTTTGCCAAAATCGTCTCCTTTAAAAAATAATTTTCATGTTTGTCAGCTGCAGTCCATAATCTAAAATTTAATCAGAGATCTTAAATCTCTTCTGAATCTCCAATGATCTTAGCAGCTTTAAAGGCATTTGAGAATTACTAGTTCTGTCCATCTTACTGCAGGGAAAAGAGCAAAAATGCAATATTGAAGGATTTTTCCTATGTTAAGCAACTCCCTCTGCTCCAAAATGCAGAAAACACCAGCTTTTTACTTAAAATTCTATTTCTAACCACCTTAGGCAGAGTGGTTGAATTCTTACTATTCAGGGACAGTCAGTTTAAAACTTCAACAAGTTGGGGGCGCCTGGGTGGCGCAGTCGGTTAAGCGACCGACCGACTTCAGCCAGGTCACGATCTCGCGGTCCGTGAGTTCGAGCCCCGCGTCGGGCTCTGGGCTGATGGCTCAGAGCCTGGAGCCTGTTTCCGATTCTGTGTCTCCTTCTCTCTCTGCCCCTCGCCGGTTCATGCTCTGTCTCTCTCTGTCCCAAAAATAAATAAACGTTGAAAAAAAAATTTTAAAAAAATAAAATAAAATAAATAATAAAACTTCAACAAGTAAAATTAGGCTACCATTTCTTAAGTTTAATCTTACCATTCCAGGTCAAGAGTGCTTTGATAATTTGGATTCCAAATGGAGTGCAGGAAGCAATTAAGAGGGTGCTGCTATGAATCGTGTACCACACTCACAATTGAGAGGCCCAGTTTCCATTCAGCCCATCTAGCCCACAGTACATGTTTGTGAACTGAACTCTGTGGTAACATGAATTTCTCACCTTCCCTAGCCCTATATCTTCCTTATAAGGACTGGATGTTTTGTGGTTGTTGTTGTAGTTTTACATTTAATTGTGAAATATTTCAGACCTTCGGATGAGAAGTGTTATAATGAATAGCAAGTTTCATTATGTTAGTTTAGGAAATAACTATTTTTGATTTTTTAAAGAAATTAAACATTAAGGATACAGTCAAGAAGCACCTGGGAGGCCCAGTTGGTTGAGTGTCTGACTTTGGCTCAGGACATGCTCTCACAGTTCATGAGTTCAAGCCCTTCGTAGGGCTCTGTGCTGACAGCTCAGAGCCTGGAGCCTGCTTCAGATTCTGTGTCTCTCCCTCTCTCTGCCTCTCCCCCACTGCTCTGTCTCTCTCTCTCAAAAAAATAAATAAACATTAAAACAATTTAAAGATACACTCAAGGTCCCCTTTCTAGACTTCTCCTGGATTAGTTTTTCTTCTTCCTCTGAAGTCATCACTTTTGGAAATTCAGTGTACATAAAATAAAAGCTTTTTTTTTTTTTTTAATAGCCAAAGGTCTACCAGATCCTCACCTGTGACTGTAGAGGGAGGGAGTCAGAGACTGTGCTAAATCTATAGGTATTGGTCCCTTATGTGTTAAAATTATAACCATTCCTATATGTAATATATATATATATATTTATTATATTATATTTATTTTATATATATATAATTATGAAAATTTTTTTCAGACCATTTAAAACTATTGAAATCTGTGGAGTAACAAACAGTATTTTACAACTTTGGATTTCAAATTATTTTCATCATCATAGGCGACACATGGTTTTTAAAATAAATAATGAAAATAATTAAAGCTATCTGCTTCTCAAAGTTGGAAGTTTCAAGTGAGGTAAAGTCCTCTGCAAATTTTAAAATCAAATGCTTTTTTAAATATTTTAATTTTTTAAAAGTTCATTTATTTAGATAGATATATGTGTGTATGTGTCTGTATATATATATATATATATATATATATACATATACACACATATATATTATGTGTTCTATATTTTCATTGCATAATTGTGTATCCATAGTGTTTTGGTTTTTATTCCCTTTATTTAAATAGGATTATACTACATGTAATATTGGTGCCTTGCTTTTACTCAGTATTTCATTTATGTTGGTAGAGCTAACTTTAATTCATTCCAACTAGTACATAGTGTTGGAACTCAGGACACACTAACCCAAGATATGGCACCTTGGCATACTAAATAATATAAGTTTAAGGAATTTGAGAAAACAGCAGAGCAGGAAGGTCACTCTGATCTCCACCTCCACTTCTCTTCCAAAGCAGGTCATAAAACCCTCATGTAAGAGATGCCCTCCCTATACCCACAGTAAAGGAGCATCTTTGTCTCCAAAGATGTGGGGATACCAGTTGAATCCAAATAAGCAGGCTTTGCTAAGTTTCCTCCAGTTTAACTACACCTATCTCATATTCTTTGGCCCTCCACATTTCTCTACAATTATCCACTTTTCATCAAGCCTAGAATAAAAACACTTAGATTTAACTAGGCTCTGTTTCCTTGTAAGGCTTCTGTGTAACTTAAAACCTATATTAAATAAACATACATACTTTTCTCCTGTTACTCTCTTTTTGTCAGTTTAATTTTCAGACCCAGCCAGGAACCCTAAGAAAGTTAGGAAAATGTTTCCTCCCCTACAGTAGTATTCCGTTTACCAATATACCACAATGTACTCTTCCATATTCCTGTGATGAATGCTAGGTTGTTAATAATTTTATTACTATAAATAATGAAACAGTGAGCACTATTGGTCTGGCACATGCCTTCTTGTTCATATGTGAAAGTCTACTACATAGAATATTTATTTTTGGATATAGATTATAAGATTGTTAGCCTTTTCCACCACATTGTATTATTGCTCTCTGAAGTAGTTGTAAAACTGTAGTAACAGTGGGAGTGTTTGTTTGTTTGTTTTCATTTCTTTACCAAAATGTAGTATTTTCTTTTTTTCATATGTTGGCACAATTTTATCTCAGAGTTTCACAGCTACATCTATGAAAAGTTGGTACCACCACCATTGTCACTTTCATCTCTATAAACACCATCAGCTCCCTGATTCTTTTCATATGCACAGTTCTTAAACACTTATGTACAATAGAATGGACTACATACTGTAATCTGATATGTAACTGGACATAAATCAAAACATCATAAGCAAAATCTTTATTTTGTTCATCATATATTAGCTAGTGACAGTGAAAACAATTATAATTCTGATTCAATAATAAAAAGGGGGGATTACATAATCATTGATGAGGCCATACCACATGTACCATGAACTTCAAGGAGCCAAGCACAAAATTCTGCTCCTGCTTGAGTCAGACATGGCATCTGACCCATCGTAAACTAGGAATTCGGTCAAATTATCAAACCATTTTTTAGCTCCTTTTAGCTCCTCTTCAAAATCCCTTCATTTCATGTATTTGAATTAAAGAGACTATGCTTAGTTTTGACCAAGCTCCTTTTTTTAAAGTTGAAAAGCGATTTTTCAAATTTTGCGACCCAAAGAAGTGAAATAACTTGATGAAGTCAGATTACAACCTTTAACTTTTAACACGTTTTACCTGATTTTTTGGCAACCTAGGGCCCTGAAGTAAGGTGCACTGCCAAAACATGCTGACCCTCTTATCCTGGAGAACAGTTCAAGCCATCCACATTTTGCTGCTCCACATATTTACTCTAACATCTCAACTATTACTTACCTATTATTTGAGGACTTTTCTCCTTGCTTATCAAGCTGGTAAACGAACTAACAAGTATTTACAGTGGCTTAATGCCCCATCTACCCTAGAAAATATTTGCCCTGGAGACAATTATTTTACTCAGTTTCTTTTTTAAGTCTCTCAAAAATATTTTTCTATAAGTATCAAACTAAGCTTCTTAAATGTAGGGGGAAAACAGAAATAATCTTGGAAGGTTTTTATTATTATTATTATTATTTTGATTTACTTAGGTATCTTTAAGAAAACTCCTCTACCATCACCCACCCCATAAAGTCCTGAGACAATAGCGCTCACCATTTAAATTCAAAGACACAAGCACAGCATGCTAAAGGAAGTAAGGCGAGTACACAGGTAACTGTTTTTAGTGCCTATTAAATATTGTTAAATTATAATGAAACATTTAAGAAAATATATGTGACATTCAAATGAACACCAAATGATTTCATTTCACACTAGTCAATATTAAATTAACTCCATATTACATGAAAACATTAAACATTACTGAAATAAGCAATAAAAGAAAATTATGCTGCAATATCACAAACATATCATTATTGGAAATTTGTTATTAAAAAAAAGAATAGGGTAAATATTGTAAAACTGTTTTAAAGTCATTTATTTTAGAAATAATTAAAGGGAAATAACATCATACCAGAAGTTCCATTATGTGTTTTAAATCAATGAACAAATGGAACACACTCTAATGTAGGCAGGCATAAACAAATTGCAGTTTGCACAATGCAGTGCTTACTAAAGGTAATTGAAGTGACTGAAAATAACCAAATATCTAAACAATGTATAGAGTCTATAAATGCTCACTTTTCTTTTTTTTTTAATTTTTTTTTAACGTTTATTTATTTTTGAGACAGAGGGAGACAGAGCATGAATGGGGGGAGGGTCAGAGAGAGGGAGACACAGAATCTGAAACAGGCTCCAGGCTCTGAGCTGTCAGCACAGAGCCCAATGGGGGGCTCGAACTCACAGAGTGCGAGATCATGACCTGAGCCAAAGTCAGAGTCTTAAATGACTGAGCCACCCAGGCGCCCCAATGCTCACTTTTAAAATTATGTTTTAAAATTAAAAATTAAAGTAACTGACTGAAGGGATTGCTAACCTAAACAGTCCTGAATTTGTAATAGACACACAAATTTGGCCAACTGATTTGAATATTTAAATTGTTCCAAATTATGCACTTCATTAAAACAAAAAGTTTATTTTGTCTTTATACCCATAACCATTATTTCCACACATTCATTCACATTGCAGACATATTTAAGTATTACCAATAATTTAAATCACTCAAGTGATTAGTTAAATTGCAGAAAACATAACACCATAATTACTCTACAATAATATTTTGATTAATTTGACCTCTGTTTAATCATGCTCAATAGATATTTATGGGTTATTTGATTAATGGGCCATTTTGATTTAGATTGATTCTGTAATAAACTCAAGGATACCAGTTTCATTGGGTTTTTTTGGTTAGTGTTGTTCTTGTTTTGCTTTATCCAGTCATTCCTCGAAACACGCATACACACTTAACTCTATGCCCAATCTACAGCAAGCTGGGACACATACATAAGAGATCCTTAAGGAAATCACAGATTCACATGGAAATCAGACACACAGGACATATTGTGTGGCTCACTGTGCTTGGGGACTACAGTCAAGCCCTAAGAGTCCAGAGAAATTGTGCGTGCTGGATTTGGGGCATCATCACTTTCTGGAAAAGAACAACCTGGGTGGAGTCTTGAAAGACTATGTCAACTAGACAAAGTTGAGGAGAAGGATCAGTACAAACAGCTCATGCACCCTACAGCAGCATCCAGTGCACCAAGCTCAGGAGACCATGATGCCCAGGTTAAGTGGTGAGATGAGCTTGGATGGAGTGGGAAACAAATGGCCACAGTAGGCAGGAAATATCAACACCAGGTCACAAGGGCGCTCATGCCATTGTGAGGAATTGGGGCTTGATGACCACAAAGAAGCCCTTAAAAAAATGTAAACAGGGAAATGGCATTGTCAGATGTGTATTTCAGAAAGCCATTTTAGCTGCTTCATTATTGTTAAATATTTCTTATAATTTACATAAATTAAGTAGACATAAGAGGAAGCTATGTGATGACCTCCCAGTATCACTCTGACCTGTGTCTGTAGAAGGACTCAGAGCCTATGCTAAATATATGGGTACTGGTCCTGTAAATGTTAAACTACAATAGTAAAGGAAAGGGTGGGCACTTGTTTGGTCCTTTGTGTCTGCCCGTTAAGCATGGAGGTAAACCAAAAGAGCTCAGGAGTAGAGCTGGAAGTTCACTAAAGTTAGGATCTATAAACTCGTGGCCTGCAGGACACTTGTGGCCCATTTCCTGCTTCTCTTAACATAGTTTGTTGGAACACCGCCATATCCTCCTACCTTTACACATTGCCTATGGTTAGTTTTTCACCGTATTAGCAGAATACTCCCCAAAGAAACCATAGGGTATACAAGCCTAAAATATTTACACTCTGGCTCTTATAGACAAAGTTTGGCAATTCCTGACTTAAGAGATCACTCAGTCCCAAATCTGTATTTTTTCCAAACAACCATACTTTATTTGCTCTTTATTTCTTCTTATACCCCACACATGCCTGGGATCATTTTCCTTCTGCCTGAGGTACAACTTCGAGATTTTCTTCTGTAGTAAAGTCTGTCACAATGACCCTTGCTTGACTGGGAACAACCCTTTTTCACCAACATTCATGAAATGTTTTCTGGGTTGCAATCATTCTCTTTCACACATAGAAGACATGATTCCTCTATCATTTGTCTTACTTTGTTACTGTTAACAAGGCAACTGTCAGTCTAACTCTTGCTCCTTTGAAGATAACCTTTTCTTTTTTGTTTGCCTCTGGCCTCTCTTAAGATTTTTCTCTTAGTCTTTTTTTTTTTTTTCCTGCACCTTCAATGTAATGTACTTAGTTGCAGATTTCTTTTTAAGTACCCTGCAAGAGATCTGTGGGCTTTTTGAATCTGCAGATTACTGTCTTTTTGGGTCTAGAAAATTCTCAACCCCTGTCTCTTCAGATGTTCGCTGACCCATAGACTCTCTTCTCTCTACCTAAGACTCTGATCGCCTGTCCCAGAACTTGTTAGGGTGTCATTCATGCTTATGTTTTTTTTAAGTTTATTTATTTATTTTGAGAGAGAGAGAGAGAGAGAGAGAGCACGTGCAAGAGAGCACATGCTTGCATGTGTGAGGGGCAGAGAGAGAGAGGGAGAGAGAAAATCCCAAGCTGGCTCTGTGCTATCAGTACAGAGCACAACATGGAGCTTGATCTCACAAACCACAAGATCATGACCTGACCCTAAACCAAGAGTTGAGTGCTTAACCACCTGAGCCACCCAGCACCCCTGTTGTCCATGGTTATTAGTTTCCATCTTGGGTCTTTCTGGTTTTTCTAAATAATTCTTTTCAAATCATCTTCCTGGAGACCATGCCTGTCTTTAGCTCTCCTTAGCTTGTTAAGCCCACTCACAGAGATTTTAATTTCTATTCTGCATTTTTCCCAGAACTTTTTTTTTAAATTTACTATGTCACTTTTTATAGTCCCAAGCCCTCTGCAAATATCTTTCAGTTGGTCCTTCATTTATTGAAGTTTTATCAGCATGGCTGTTTTTCAGTTGGTGTCTAATTATTCCAACATCTGATCTCTTTGCCTTTTGTTGCATTTCTGTTTCCATTTCTGCCCTTTCTGCATATCTTCATGGAGTGTGGCATATATTTGCACCTAGTTATTATTTTTCATGTGATGAACTTTCTACTTGAAAACTGTTTTTGGACTAATTTGACAAGCAATTTTTCAAAGAGAAAGGCCATTGTTGCATCAAGTTCGGGGCTTGATACGGATAATTCAACACCTGACTGTAATTCTACCCAAGCTCTGCCACTTCCAGCTGACCCTCAGCCTGAGGGTCAACTGTTTAGGGTCTGGCTGACCAAGAAGGAATCAGATTCAACTTCCCGGGGTTGTGTACTTCTGGCCTTTGATTTTGGTCCCATTCTCAGAAGGTGTCTGCCAGAAAGTCATATACCTTCAGGGCAGAATCACTTTCTGTGCTGGCATAAATCTCTGGTTTTTGTTATTTTTTCACTTTGGCCTGGTAATTCCTTATTATCCCGTTGTCTATGTGATGTCTTTAAGAAGCTTTTTTTTTTCTTTTTGTAATATTTTATCCAGCTGTTTAAAGTTTTCGACATGCCAATAACCTGGCCCTCCCATTACTAGAAGGAAAAAGTTTTCTGAACTTGCATTTAAAAACTAAGGAGACTAGATTAAAAATGAAGCCTTACCTTTCTGCTTCCTCTGCTGCCTTGGTGGGGCAGGGGGAAGTTTCTCAGCCTATAACTGTCTGTACATGTAAAGGTCTATAGAAATGCTTCATGCTCTTTTTGCTCTGACATTATAAAAAGCTCATGCTGAAATAACTTGAGGCCATTTTTGTCCATAAAGGGCTGTGGCTATGGCAGATAACCAGAACCCCAAGAACTGTCTGTTGGTGCTGCAGGAGACTGAGAAAACGGCAATTCGTAGAAACTCTTCCACTCTTAGAATCTGGGCAGACTCTTATCTTTGGTAGATAGAGTGCTGGAGAAAGGATGTTATATGTTTTATGGGCAAAGTTTTAAGTATCTTTGAGCACATCCATTCTTACCTTCAGAACCCTGTGAATTTCACCTGAATGAGCCAGTGATAGACTACCAGATGATTTGAAACCATGTAGGCAGATGCCCCAGTCACTCAAGCAATGGAAGCTACCAGCTCAACTGAGATTACTCAAGTCTGTCCCAGATTAGAACTACTTAGCCAAGCCCAGCCAAGGTTGTCAACTTGTGACTTCATGAGCCAAATAACTGGTTGGTCCTCAAAAAAAGCTAATTCATGTAGCTATGGTAGTTATTAAAATTATTCTTGTTGGGGCACCTGGGTGGCTCAATTGGTTAAGTGTCAGACTCTTGGTTTTGGCTCAGCTCATGATCTCAGGTTCTGAGTTCAAGCCCCTCATCAGGCTCTGTGCTGACAGCATGGAGCCTGCTTTGGATTCTCTCTCTCCCTCTCTCTGCCCCTCCCCTGTTTACTTTCTGTCTCCCTCTCAAAATAAATAAATAAACTTAATTTTTTAAAATTATTCTTGTTAAAGTCACTAATGACCTCTTAACTGTCAAATCAATGAGCATTTTTTCAGCCCTTATCTAAGGAGACCATTTGTATCATCTGACAGTGTTGGTTACTATTTAAAAATTCTGGATTTCTGTGACACCGTACCTTCTTGCTTCTGCTAAAAGTTCTGCCCTGTTCTTTCTCCATTACCCTCACAGATTTTATTTCTTCTGGTTGTTCATATAAGTGTTAGCCAGATTTCAGTCTTCTTGCCACTTCTCTATCCATACACTCTCCTCTTAGCTCTCCTCCATTTTTTTTTCTTTCAATGACCATCTGTATGGTTATGATAACATTATCTCTATCATTGTAGAAAACCTCTTCTTACATTACAAACTTGAATATGTAATGTGACACTTAGCTGACAGATACATGTCCCCAGGCCCTAAGATTGAGCATATCCCAGAATGTGTAATCCTGTTCTTCTCTGCCACCTGCTGGCTGGCTGGCTACTCCTCCATTTCACATCATGTCACAAGTAGTCACCCAGAGGCCAGCTAGAGAAACCTGGGGGTGACACTGGACTCTGCTGAATTCCATCCTTCTCATCACGTGTCCTGTGTCCATCCCACTGCCCCAGTCCAGGCCTTCCATTTCTCTCTCTTGAAACACTGACCACTTCTGGACCAGTCTCCCTAACTCTAGTTTGTATCTCTTATAGCTGTCTTAAACTAAGCTGCCAAAAGAAGTTATTAAAAACAAAAAACAAGAAGCAACAAACTTTCAGAAGCTTAACATTTACTGCAGCAGATTCAGCAAACCATTAGCACATATTATACAAGTATCTTCTCTCCCTCTGACAATCATCATGAAGTGATCTCTGCTTTAGTTCATGTTAAGTCTAGAATCCACCTCTATGAGACAGCCACTACCATTGACGAGGAAGTAACTTTAAAGCTGAAATCTATTTGACTTAGGATTGTCAGAGGTAAACAAAGCTGGACACTAACTTGTAAGGACAGATTTTAATCAGTAATAGGGAAGAGGACCCAGTAAGAACTGAACTCAGTTTTTATTGGTCCAGAGGTGACTGGGTATTTTAAAGGGAGAGCGAGCAAGTAGGAAGAGGGGCAAAGTCGGGGTCAGTAGAATCAGGGAAGAGAAAAATTACAAAGGATTGATCCGTGTAAATGCTGATTAGACCCACTGTGTCTGATAGCAGGCAAATAAGGAAGTCAGGACTCTGTCCTCCCACAGATACTGAGAAACTGAGACAATATCCTTTCTGATGTTCATATTTTAAAGGAATGACTTTCAGGTCCTTGAGAAAGATATTCATGAATTGAAGGCAATAAATATACATCTCAAAGGGACAGGGGAAAATTTCAATCGAAACCCCTTTTAGGAAATGCTCTAAAGAAAAGGTGTTTAAAGCCTATCTTCAGATGTTGGCTAGAAGGAAACAGTAAGTCCTTTTGGGACCCTTGAGTTTTCTCAGGCAGGCACTTTAAGGGAGACTAGAGTCATCCTAGGGATGAGGCTTTGAGCTGCCAGTAACTATGTTAGTGTTTGTTTAGTTCTTTTAATGTGGGAGGAGGCAAGTGGACAGAATTATTTGTGTTGAGAGTCTGCAGTGCTTATAAGCCAAGGTAGAGACCTAGTCAATAGGAAGGACTAGAGGAGTCTGGCTAGAGGTTGGTCAAGCAGAAAATCTTTGTCAGGATTAAAGTCTAAACTCCTTAACCTTATATTTTAAGAATAGGGTAAGCACTTAGAAAATACTGACTGATTGCTCCAGTTAATTATATTGCTGCATGGCAAATAACCTCCAAAGTCTTTACGTTATTCAAAATTATAATTTGGGCAAAGCCTCACCTCTACTCCATGCAGCACTAGCCGGTGCAGGTAAGCTGGGGCTGCAGCATTTACTGCCAGAATGGGTCATTTACATGCCTAGCAAGGTTGGATTGACAGTAGGCTGGGTGGTCAGCCAGTGCAGTTGGGAAGGAACTTCTATTTCTGTAAAAGTATCTGCATGTGGCTGGTTGGGCTTCCTCACAGCATGGTGGATGGATTTTAAGAACAAGAATTCTGAGAGGCCCACAGTAGAAAACAATTCCTAGGACAGAACCTGGGAAGTCTCAGAAGGTCACTTTAATCATATTTTATTAACCAAGCAAGTTGATAAGGCTGGCCCAGATTTAATAGGTAGGGATGTTGATGAGGAGAGTGTCAAAAGTGTGCCCATTTTTAACCCCCTGTACTGAATGTCTGAATGAACATAGTCAATGAGGAATATTTATTAGCTGTCGCTGTCCATATCTTCTGAATTAGCTTTTCCATTGCTTCTTGACCGTTTTCCTCCAAGATAAACAAAAATACAACCACTCATTATTCTTCTCTTGTATCTTCCTTTCTTTGCCTCCTTGTTGATGCTGTGTCCTCAACCCAGAATGCCCATCCATTCTCCTACTATTCACTCTATATAACACTACAGTTCTTTTAAGATGCAACTCTATTTTCTTTCATGTATCATTTTATGAAACATCTAGATGCTCTTCCCTTGGATTCTGTCCAACTCCATGTGGATCCCTATAAATACTCCTGTGTACAGTTTTGCAGTTTTTTGGTGATGTGCCCATTTACCTTATTAGATATCTTTATATCCCGAGCATTTAGCACAATTCCTGATAATTATAAGCATTCAGTGGTTCTAAATTAAACAACAACAACAAAATGCCTACAGGAAAACACTGACCTCCCCAAACTCCAGTAATACTTGTGGACTCAACATCATCTGAGAATTGGTCATTCAGTCAGGATTATGATTCCAAAATAACTAAGGGCTATAAGCAACATTTTCTCTTATCTCAGGGAAATTCCCAAGGAGTCCTATGCTCTATAGGCAAGTGTCATTTGACAAAGGGTTGTGAAATCAGGTTCACTGCTCTTTCAAATTCTGCCTGGTGCTATGATTATAGTGCCTAAGCAGCTTGAATTTCCTGGGCAAGAGTACACTATGCGGTAATAATTCAGAAGCTGTTTTTTTTGTTCTTGAAACATATGGTGCTAGCTAAGATTTATCTTGGGAAAAGCTGGTCAGGAAGGGAAAATGCTGAAGAGCTGAAATATCCTCCCAACAGCTAAGGAAACGATAGAGGGGCACTGGCGTCCTTCCTTGGAGAGCTCAGGCTCTCTGCCAGTTTGTGGTCCATATGTTGGACCCAGAGAGCTGCTCCCGTTATAATAATGATTGCCTCAAGTTGTGTGGGGCTGATATTCCCCCAGAGGGCTCACGGTTTCAAGCATACCTAAATGCACTCTGTTAGACAACACAGCCTCAGAAAAATGGATTAGCACTTCTAAGAAAAGTTTATTTTTATTCTTCCTGGTTACAGAGTTGCAGGTTGGCTCCTGGAGAATAAGTTCTGTTTTTGCACCACACTGATGTTCAGTTGGGTGCAACATTTATTCTGGTGAGAGTACAGAGCACAGAGTGTGAGAAGAGAGAAAATCTGTTTCTTGGCTTATCTCTTGTAAAAGAATTTGCAACAGGGCTAAGGCTACCTGAAATGAATAACATCCTGAAAGGACAGTCTGCATTTACCTGTGATTCATTATTTATTTACATGAGCCAATAGTTTGACCAAGGAATAAAAAAATTTACTTGATTTGTTTTATGTGCTCTTTTGTTTTTTTAAATTTTTTAAATGTTTATTTATTTTTGAGAGACAGAGACAAAGACAGAGCACAAGCAGGAGAGGGCAGAGAGAGAGGGAGACACAGACTCCGAAGCAGGCTCCAGGTTCTGAGCTGTCAGCACAGAGCCCGATACAGGGCTCTAACCCACAGACAGTGTGATCATGACCTGAGCCGAAGTTGGACACTTAACTGACTGAGCCACCCAGGTGCCCCTATGTGCTCTTTTGTAATATTTGTTTTATCTATGTACTCAACCAATCCCGTCCCCTATTCTCCTTCACCTCCTCTTTCCCTCTCTCCTCTCCTCTTTCATTCTCTCACTCTCTTTGCATGTGTGTGTTTGTATAAATTAAATATGCAATTATACATGTATATGTAAATAAATACATATATAACTATATACCATTTGCATGTATGCATATTCAATATAAATTAAACTGTCCGGTTCAGTGAATACAATAAACCTAGGACGTGAATTTTATACTCAGATACCTTCTAGGTAGAAGAGTAAGGGTTAGTTTCCTAGCATTAACAGAAAAAAAAATAGGTTAGTAAGCTTGTAAATACTATGTACTTGGGGGAGGAAATTTTAGGAAAATATTGGTAATAGTAAAAGGTATACAGGAAGTTGAAGAAAACTCTAAATTAAAAAGAGAAAAAAATTGTTAACTTCCTATTGGAAGGAATGGTGTTATATGAATTATAAAATTTAGTTACAATAATGATTAATAATGGAGAATAACTGAAGTAAAAATATTCTGATTAAAGTATTTTAATGGTTTTTAAAGGTGGTTTTATTCTAATCTACATACATCAGACTTAAAGAAAGAGGCTAAGAGAGTAAAGACTAGTGTTACTACACTCATAGCAACAATTTCTAATCAGCTTATCCAGGAAATACATGTTCTAGATAGGATAGCCCGATTTCCTCTGTATATAAATTTGAGCGTGTGTGCATTCACATCCATTCTGTTATGATAACTGAAAGCATGCCATTTGCTGGAGGAGGTTAAATAGTTCCCCTTAAATATGAATATGTTTGGAAAACTCTTTTTCAGAAAGAATAGAAATGTTAATTTCAACCCAGTCATTTCCAAATTATAATAAATTACTCTAGTCTGAATAAATGAGTTTGTAGTACTATATTTAGAAAATACATAGTTAAAAAGAAACATTCTAATAAAATAATTGTTCTCAAAAAGGTGAAATTTAAATTGAGAAGTCAAAAGTAGATGTACCTGAATATTTGGCCAATCCCATTAAGATAGATGATAGGAAATCTCAGTGTTTCCCTCAACCTCCATCAAAAGAAAAAAAAAAAGTGTTCCTCCAAAAAACAAAACATATCCATATCCCATTTAAATCAGCCTTTCTTGTGTTGGCTCATTATAATGCTGTTTAAATCCAAAATATTTTATAAAATATGTTTTATAAACAGCTAAATATCTTACCTTATGCTATCATCCAGACTATGTTCTTAACCCATGGCAACAAGCACTGCGGATTATGTGACCTATTCTAATCCCATGAATATTATCCAGTCACAGGGCCAACATTCTCAGCCAATAAGCACTCTGTGTGTTCCAACTTGAGTTTAATGTACTTTATTTATTTTGCTGCACCCTCTAATGGTGCTTCCATTTATCTTATAGTAAACAGGTTTGATCTCTCATGGCTAAAAGGAGCCTCTGCCAAACAGGGATACCCAGCTAAATACACTGGGTGTTAAAATAGTAGTGTTGTGGTGTTTGTAGGTACCTTCAAGGAAATGGCTGAAGAAAGAGATGAATAACAAAGACTGGTAGGAAACCGTGGGTGTCAAAAAAAAAAAATGATTCAATCAATTAGTGTAAATAACCTCTTGAGCAGTGGTCCTAAAACTCAGGCAAGTGTCTGAATCACTTGGAAGTCTGGTTAAACCACAGCACAGAATGCTAGCCCCATCTTGAGTTTCTGTTCAGTAAGTCTAGGGTATGGCCTGAGAATACTTACTTCCAACAAGTTTCTAGGGGATACTGATGCTGTTAGCTGGGGAGCCCGCTTTGAAAATCATTTTTCTAGAGCAAAAACTATTAAAGAGGGTTCTTCAAGCTGAATTTCATCAGAATTACTAAAATTTTACTTTGAGAATTGTTTCAGAAGAGCAAAAATGGTGCTACCTGGCTAACTTCCATAAGGAATAAAAAAAAAAACACATATAGAGTAGGGTTTATAGTCATTTTATATTGCTTTTCTACTGAATGATGAGTGAAATGTGGAGTGAATATTCAGCCAAATTTAACTAAGAAAAAAAAATCTCAGTCCTAGAATTATCTAAATTCCTGCCCACAGTAGACTTCCACATTCATTACTTCTCTCCTGTTTTGGCTACTCAGTCCCAGAATAACATCCTGGAAAACTGTCATTATGCAAACCTCCTCCACCTCTTTTTTTTTTTTTTTTTTTTTTTAATGCTGATATGTGACCCTCTCACCTCCTCAAAGCTTCCAGACTCTGATTTCCTCTGTTTCTCTTTTTTTTCTCTTTTCTCAAGTTCTCAGTTCACTCTCTTCTGCCTCGTTATTTTTTCTGAAGCCAAGTCATTACCTAGATTTTATGGGTAAACATCACAATCATGAAGAAATAACTATTTCTTTCTAAGATTAAAAATATCATTGTTTTCTTGTCATTCTTGCACATGGCCAAAATAATCCAATCTATGGGGCACTTGGGTGGGCTCAGTTGGTTGTGTTCAACTCTTGGTTTCAGCTCAGGTCATGATGTCACATTTTGTGGGTTCAAGCCTCATGTGGGGCTCTGTGCTGACAGTGCAGAGTCTGCTTGGGATTCTCTCTCTCTCTGTCTCTCTCTCTCTCTCTCTTCCTCCCTCCCTCCCTCAAAATAAATAAACATTCTTTAGAAAAAGCAAAATAATCTAATCTAGTCATATTTTCCCTTCTGACTTCTGTAGTACTGATCATTGATAGAAAAATATGGTATAGCCATCCTGTGAATATGCAACTGGAAATGTGTGAGCTCCAATATTAGTTGGGCAGGAGTTATACATGTCCTTGATTAGCATCTCCTGTCATTGTCCCCAATCTCTATTTCAGCTTCTCCTCACTGAGGTCCCTTTCTCACTATTGATGAGGTAGCATAAAGCAAGCTGTCAGGCCACAAACACCTCCCTCCCCCAACCAGGTGGGATATGTGTGATATTCCTTGGGCACTCCAGGTTGCCCAAGATCAAAGAAAAGGGGAAAAACAAATAGTTAACTGATAGAAATCATAGTCCTCCAGGAACTAAGTTTTCATCACACCTCTATAGTGAAGTGGGAAACAAAGACAGAAGGAAATGGCAGATAGAAGTAAATTTCCTCCTAACCTGCAGCCCATTGACAAATACTGGAGGCTGGCAGAGAAAACCATTTATCCAGGAACTCCCTACTGTCTTAATGTTAATGCTTTGCTAGAGGGAAAAAACGACCTTAGCTTGACAATAGCTAGGCCTCCACTATCCTGTAAGTCTTCTTTAGCATATGAAAATCTCACTGGAAATTTCCCCTGGACTTTTACCTCCTCTCCCCCCCAACGCCATAGTATAAAACCAGTCTCTCATGGTCCCAAGGCAGCTCTTTGGGCCAGGGGTCCTGTCCCCATGCTTCAATAAAATCAGCTTTTTGCACCAAAGACATCTTCAAAAATTCTTTCTTGGTCATCGGCTCTGGACCCCACAAACCCCACCATCACCCCCCCAACCCCCCCCCCCAAAACCCTCATCAAATGCCTTCTCTGTCACACTCTGGAAAGATTTTTCCTCCCATGCCAGCCACATAAAGTAATAATAGTAAAAATAAATAATAGTTTTAATAATAGCCACCAGTCAGTTGTCTTCTTCCACTTCCTTCACCCATCCCTATGCTGGTACTTCTGTCTGCACTAGTCTGTACAGCCTCATTGCTTCCTGCATCGGAGGAACACAGAAGAAACAAGAGACTCAGAGGAACACAGAGAAGAAACAAGAGCCAGCACATGGGTAGTGTTGGCTAAGTACCCCCATTTCACTTTATATGTCCCCTCACCAGAGGAGCACCTGAGAAAGTAGGCAACACTTAAAAGTTCAGAAACAGGGCCCATTGTTGTTTTAAAACAAAACCAAAACCTCGCGCAACTGAAATCATTTCTTTCCTGGCCTGTCTCCTAAACTAGACTGTGCACTTTTGGTTCCCTGTGACTCTTGCCTTTCATCTCTGATTCCAACAGCTAGCTCAGGAGCTGGGACATCACAGGGAATGCTCAGTAAATGAATCAGTGGGTCATTCCTCTTTTTTTCATTGTTCTAATTTTTCCTGATTCTTACTTGGTGCTCCATGGCTATTACCTCTTAGTTTTCTCTTCTTCACTATTACATGGTAAAATATGTTTCATTTCCTTATCCACTTGCCTAATGTTTACATCTCATTTTTTAAAAGTGTAAGTAAGACATAAAAGTGCAAAGAAAAATTCTACTCACCCAGAGGTAACCTTCACTGGCATTCATTAAATGACATTCTGAACACAACTCTATGCATATTTAAATTTTTCAATCCCTGGATCTCATGCTGGTTTCTTTCAGTTCTTATCCCTATTTCAAAGCAGGTAGTGGGAAGCCATGGTAGTGAAAACTACCTGGAGTAGCTATTTGAAAAATAGAGGGTGGAGCAGAATGTGTTTGGGGTGGGGGGGAGGCACTTGCCTTGGAACAAACTACAGTTTCATTCAGGTTTGTTGTTTCAAACCCCCTCTCACAAAATCTATTATGACTTCCAATTTAGGAACATCTCCCTGTTCAGCGTTTGGCTTTTAGGGCAAAACTGCAGCTCACAGTGAACTCCTATGGTGCAATTAGATGACTTCTGCTTCCCCCTCCATTCTTATTCTTATGTCCAACCACCTCTCCTAGCTAGGAAGCAGAAAAGAAGACAATACAATGACACCTCAGCAGGGATCCACGTTAGGTGTTTCTCTCCTGTTCTGCCTTGTACCTTTGGGTCTACACAGGGTCACTTTCTCTTCCTCCCTCAAGCCATGCACATTTCTGGACTCTGTCAACACTCTCCACAAAGAATTTTTGAAGCACATTTTCAAGACCATCTTACTTTTTAGAGAAATTGCCAAGTCTGTAGTTACCTAAAGTCTGAAGAGCTAAGTATCAGCTCTAAGGCGCCATAACCATTTTGGTCCATATTATAGTGTATGACACAGATATTTTTAATTTTAGGTTTGCAGTTAGGGTCCTTTCTTAGCACTTTGAAAAAAAAATGTGTCCCCTCTATTCCCCCGCCCCCTCCCCCATGTGTCTATATTTGTTCAGGGAGACTTAAGGGAAGGTGTAGAATAAAAATGACTTACCTCTGCCATTTTTCGTCAGAAGCCCTGTCAATTTGCTTTGAAATTATCTTTATGAACAATGTACTGGAGAGGCAGGAATTACAAAGAAAAAAATGAAACCTGTTTGTAGTCGTACTTTGCTCTGGGAAAGGCTTCCTTTTGTTTTTATTTGCCCCACAGCTGAGTTCAGTTTCTCTTCTCTCTAAGTGTGGAGAAGTGCCCCCTATCGGTGATTTCTTCCTCTGCAGTTCCATTCCTCCCACAGACTCTTTCAGAAGCAGATGATCCTTCTTCTGATGAATTGTCAAAAGGTCAATAGTAAGCCTAATGTTAATGTCATAGTACCTGTGTCATTCACCTCATTACTTAGGCATTTTATCTTCTCAGGTCCTCACAAGAAGGGTGAATACAGGGCAGCACATATTTTGAGAGAGAGACAAAGAGAGACCACATTCACATAACTATATTATGTATAATATGTATATGACAGTATATTGGTATAATTGTTCTATTTTACTGTTATTGTTCATCTCTTACTGTGCCTAATTTCTAAATTAAACTTTATCATAGGTGTGTATGTACAGGAAAGGAAAAATCACAGTATATACAGGGTTCAATACTATGCATAGTTTCAGGCATCCACTGGGGGTGGGGGTGGGGGGTCTCAGAATATACTCCCAGCTGAGAAGAGAGAGCACTGTACATGCAGCCCACCTGCCTCTGCCTTTTGTTGTCTGGTGTCATAGCTTGTTTGTCATTCAGTACTGAGAAAAACACCCTGTTATTAGTATAAACTGAAAACAGTCACAATGGTGCTCTGGGACTTTCCAGGCAACACCATTAAATAGTGATCCTGAATCTAGCTACCCAGAGATACTACCACTAACAGTAACCACTGTTGAGTGCATGCATCATGCCAGACAGTCTACTAAGGGCTTTCATACATTTTAATTGCTTCAGCAGCCTGGAACTTGTCTGCTTTACACACACATTTTTTTTTTAAGTAGGTTCCAAGCCAGCGTGGAGCCCAACATGGGGCTTGAACTCACGACCCTGAGATCAAGACCTGAGCTGAGATCAAGAGTCCGATGCTTAACCGACTGAGCCACCCAGGCGCCCCTTATATAAGTTTTTTAATAAAGAAACTAAACCAAGAAAGCTTAAATGATTTGTACTCCTTCCTCATACTAATAGATGGTGGACTCTCTCTGCTTTCCTCCAGACTATATTCTTGAACACCATCCAAATACCAAATAACTCACTTTCCAAACAATTTGTGTCTATTATCATGTGATTCATACATTATCACCTCACTAATTTGTTCATTTTATTACTCATTTCCACAATGGTTCTGCCACTCTTTTTAACATAAAACATCCCATCCAGTATTATAAAGCTAGTTTATATCTCATCTTGTTCTTCCCCTGATTTCTCAGCATGAAGTAGTATTTCTTTTTCTCTTCTACTAAGGCATATCTGTTTCTAACCCTTGTTTTTAATGTCCCAGTTCATGTTAGAAGAACACTTACCATCTTTAGCTGTGTCTTTAGGTCTCACGAGTATACTTTACATGTCCTACACTATCTGGTACACAATTGTTGCTCATTTTAGTTCTCAGTACTTGATTTCAATAAATAATGTAAAGAGAGAGACATGATAAAATGGAGAAAAACAACATAGCACTTGAAATAAGGAGATTTAAGGGATACCTGGGTGGCTCAGTTGGTTGAGCATCTAATTCTTGATTTTGGATCAAGTCACAATCCTAGGGTCCAGGGATCGAGCCCTGCCTTGGTTTCTGCACTGGGCGTGGAGTCTACTTATGATTCTCTCTCTCTCTCTCTCTCTCTCTTTCTCTCCCTCTATCCCCTCCCCCACTCATGTGCACACATGCTCTCTCCTCTCTAAACCTAAAAAAAAAAAGTTTAAGTTTAATTCTAGCATGTACTAGCTGTGTAATAGTAGAAAATGCAGTGGGGGGCACTGGACCTCATATTGTCCTATGGAAAAATGGTAATAACAATAACAATATTGGATTACTTTTCACTTTAAAGAAAATCAAATAGAATAATGGATGTGAAAGTGTTTTATAACTTGATGAAGTGTTATGTAACTGTATTATATCATCGTTACTAAAAAAAAAACAGTTGATTAATTACTTAATGGACTTTTAGGCAAGTATATAGTACACAGTAAAAAAAAAAAAATTCAAAGCTGAGACTGTGAACCTGAAATACAGTTGTAGTTGTTGAAACTATCTTTCCTTCAGGAGAAGTTACTTGGCTCTGCATTGCCTCAGGGGGTTTTCACCACCCATTAAGGTAAAAAGGCTAGAATCTAAAGATCAGGAAAAATAGTCGAGGTAAGGTAACAGTCTAGCTCCAATTCAATGAAACAAACCAAGATAAATAAAAACCCACCTTGGAGAAGAGGTAGAACTGTGGAAACCATTACTGATGGACTACACAGAGAGCTAGAGGTACATAGAACAGCAGAAATCCGGGGGTTCCATTTGAATCAGCAGCTAACGTGGGCTGTCACATATATGTAATGGTATGCATCACAGATCCCAAAACAAGACTGTAAATCTCCACAATGAGTTATATAATATCCTAATACAAAGAATATACTAGAGCTCCTGGGCGACTCAGTCAGGCTTCTGATTCTTGATACAGGCTCACGACAGGATCTCCTGGTGATAAGATGAGGGCCTGCATCGGCCTCTGCACTGACAGCACAGAGCCTGCTTGGGATTCTCTCTTTCCCTCTCTCTGCCCCTCCCATGCTTGCACTCTCCCTAAAAAAATAAAATAAGATTTAAATATAAAATGAAAAAGAAGCAAGAGTTTACTACAGAACTGTCCAACAGAAAAAAAATTCTGGAGCTGGACAACAAACTCACCCACCCCAAGAAAAGCAGGCCTAGAAGAAGACAAAGAACTGGAGGAAGGAAGCCTTTGGCGTTCACGGAATACAGAGAGGGCAGCCATACTGTGTGGCTTTTTAATAAAGCTGCTGGAGAATTTCTTTCCATCACACTTCCATTCTTCCAGAAGAGCCCTCAAAATGGGAAACAAAACTTGTGCACCCGGTTTAACTTGCAGGCATGGTTTTCTTACATTCAGTCCAAGGCGATTAAAAAATCATAATCAGGGGCGCCTACGTGGCTCAGTTGATTGGGCATCCCACTCATGATTTCCGCTCAAGTCGTGATTTCAGGGTTTGCGAGACAGAGCCCTGTGTGCCTGTGCAATGTGAGCACAGACCCTGCTTGGGATTCTCTTTCTCCCTCTCTCTGCTCCTCCTCTCCTTACACGAGGGTGCACACACTCTCTCTCTCTTAATAATAATAATTCAACAACAACAATAATACTAATTAACACTTTGAAAAAAGACTATACCATACTGAAGGACTACACTATCCTTTATACAATTATTTGCCATTTGTAAAAGACAGTTAACATTGAAAATGAAACTTTCTATGCTTAATCCAGACTTTAAAATGGGTATTTATACAAAGTTTATTTAGTTTGCTTTGGAGGGAAACCAAATTTGGAGAAATAGCGATACTTTCATGTCACATACTGTCTAGGAAACAGTATACACCTAATAAATATTTGTTGAGTGAATCAGTGAAAGCAGCCCCTGGAATATAAGCAGAGCAGCCTTTCTGGGTAAAAGACAAGGCTGAAACTGGGATTCTTTTGACCCATGAGTGCTGGGACATTAATTCTATTTAAAAACTTGAATTCTAAAGGAGTGTAAACTTTAGGAAAATGCATAATATGTCACCTAATACATTCTTTGTTCTACTAAGTGAATTTCTTGGCATTTATGAGAGTGTATCTTGGCTCTGTGTGGACACACTTGTGAACTACTTCAAACAGATCTTTTTTATCTTTAATTTTCTAACAATGGAGAAATTCTGCTTTGTGTTCATGAAACATACATTTTCAAAGATATTTTATGAAACTGAATGGATAACTTAGGGATAAAAATGTGACATATGTTACAGTGTATTTTCTCTTAAAACTGAGTGGAAGACTTTGAGACTTACTACTCTTGGATTTTTTTAGGGGTGTCATATAACTTTGAAGTATTGAGAAGTAAATTGTGGGGGCACCTGGGTGGCTTAATCGGTTAAGTGTCCGACTTCTGCTCGGGTCATGATCTTGCAGTTCGTGGGTTGGAGCCCCACGTCAGGCTCTGCACTGACAGCTCAGAGCCTGGAGCCTGCTTCAGAATCTGTGTCCCCTTCTCTCTCTGGCCCTCCCCTGCTCACGCTCTGTCTATCTCTTTCTCTCTCTCTCAAAAATAAAGATTAAAACAATTTTTTTTAAAAAAGTAAATTGTGAATGATAGAGTTCATGTTTCTGAAAATGAAAAGAAAAAAACATTCATATTTTAAGTTTAAACACTTACTTTAACATAGTGATGTGCCAATTAAAATCAAGTACATGCCATTTAAATAGGTTTATTCTATTCATATGACAGCAGCTGACCTTTATGGTTATGCTTTACTGCAACAAAAGCTTTGTGGCTGTTATTCAATTTCTAGTGTGAATTGACTGAAAATGATAAAAGGAGTCAAATATCTAGACTGGGTATATGTCTTGGGAGAAAGAAAAATTATTTTCCCACCTCCAGCAAACTTTCTCATTGATCATAAGATTCAAAAGGCAATCCTCAAGACTGTAATTTACAACAGGTGGTAAACTACTTCAACTGTAATACATACAATGAAATGTAAAGGAGATAGTCTTTGAGTAAAATAGGAAGGTTTTATTGAATTGTAAGCTTCCTGTCTTATTCAATTTTACATCCCCTAGACCTAGCACAATACTTATTTTGAAGTAGAAGTTCTATGAGTATTTATTGAAGTTAACAAAATTTGACTATTGGAATTCAGGTATAGTTGAATTATGTAAGCAATTATTTTTTCTTAACTAGTTATACTTAGCTAACGGTGACAAACAGCATGAAAATGGGCACAGAAATAAGTATACCGAAGTTTTGCAAGCATTTTCTGGAAAGGACCAGATAGCAAGTATTTTAAACTTAGAGTATCAAAAAGAAAAATTGAGGCTATTGTGTGGTACCTATATACCTATTTAAAATGTAACCATTTAAAATCATAAAAACCCTTCTTAGCTCACAAGCCATACAAACACAGAAGGCACATTTGGTTCTTGGGCTGTAGTTTACTGACCTCTGAAGTAGATCCCTCTGCAATAAATCTGAAGATTTTGTTCACGTAGGTGACCTAAATATTTCTGTAGATTTGGTCCTTCATGATGCAAATTTATGGACAAAATGGTAATCAGGTGATGGATTGAAATCAATTTCCTGTGAATTTAAAGCAAACAATTGAAATGAATTGTTTAATTATGCCTTTCTGTCACACATAAGTTAGCAAATTCTGGGAGCTCTGTGGGTGATGTGGATAATAGGGCTTAAATAAGTGTGGAGATGCTACTGAGAATGACATCATCGGAGGAGAGAAAAATCAATGGAATTTAAAGTGCCCCTTAGAAAAGGGATGGATTTAGATAAAAGGAACATATCCTTCCTGGCAGTAGGAGGAAGTTCATAGGCAAATGGACTTTGGAAATGATGTGAGGGTGAGTTACTTGGAGTAGGAGCTGCTACTTGCTCTATAGGCATGACAGGTCATTGTCCTTGAGGTCTGACTTCCGACACAAGAGTATCTAGCACTGGGAAATGTTAAACACAAGTGAGGTCTGTTCAGGAAACTGCTAGTCTTTGCCAATAGGAATTCTGCATTTCTAACTGAACAACATGTGCAATAAAACATATGTGAGCAATGGAAATTAACTGTAATCAACTTATTTCTGTGTTTTAAATGAGATTAGACTGTGGTTCATTAATGTTGCATTATAAAAGGAGTCACATGACATTTTCCAAACTGTAAGGTATCTTACATATAGTACCTTCAAGTGGCATAATAATAAAATTTGAAAAACTATGAGATGGGCAAAGCCCTTAAATGTTCTGAGCCTTAGCTTTTTCGTGGGTCAAGTGAAGAGACTACCTAATGATTGCTGATGAGCTATTTATCTTTGAAATGCCAGGAAGCCACAAACTTTCTATAAGTTCAATAGCTAAAGTGCAAAATTACTCACTAAACCACCCAAGGTACACAGATGTAAACATATGTAAACATATTGATGTATAATGATTTAATATGTGAACATATTAATTCAACCCTAGACCCATAGTTCCCAAACTATATGTCAAAGTGCCCTAGGGATCCACAGTGAACTTACAGAGATGTTTGTCAGACACTGTGCAAACTTTTATACGGACATACAGGTTTCCCTCACTATCCAAAAGTTGGCCAAGCCTATGAAATCATTCATCAGCCAAAATGGCATAAAGCAAAGCAGCAGTTACCACTGATTTATGTGGACAAAATATATGAGTGTTCCCAGAACCAAAAAGTAACCTCTGTTAGGCTTTTCTGATACCAAACATCATTAGCAGATGCTAATATCTTGCTAACAAATGTACAAAATAAATAAAATCTCTCAGATGTTGAGACACCTCATTCTAAGCTATGACGGCTTAGTGCCGAGATGCTCAGTGTAGACCCAGGGGAAGAGCTTGGCGGGGCCTCACTTGTGGCTCAAGTGCCCACTGCGTCTATAGCAGCTCCCTACAAAGCAAACGATGAACACTATTCTTGCTTTTCTCTTTATATATATACATATATATGTATATATATGTATGTATATAAATATATATGTATATATATACATACATGTATATATATACGTGAAAATCCTCTTTAGATTTATTTTGGTTAGAGAAAACAGGTAGTAGTATAGGTCTTTCATGAAAGCAAAGTGCCATAACGTGAACTTGCAAAAAGTGGGAGTTACGTATAGTTCAGTTTCAGCTCGTTCCTTTTAACCATGTCCTATCTTTTAGAAACTGGCTTTTTGGCAGTTGCTTTGACAAACAGCAGGTATCATGTGAAAATCAAGGTGAAACAGGAAATGAAGGGTACTGTGTAATCCAGTTCCAAGTCCTGAGAAGTGGCACAATGCTCAACACATTGTTAGGACATAGACAATCATTACTTCTTTCATTTATTTTTTATTGTTTATGTTTATTTATTTTTGAGAAAAAGAAAGACAGAGAGTGAATGGGGGTAGGGGCAGAGAGAGGGAGACACAGAATCCGAAGCAGGGTCCAGGCTCTGAGCTGTCAACACAGAGCACAAATTGGGGCTCAAACCCACAAACTGGGAGACCATGACCTGAGCTAAAGGCAGACGCTTAACTGACTGAGCCATCCAGGCTCCCCAACAATCATTACTTCTTAAAAATATTACTATGTCACTAAGCATGCTGTGAACAAGAAAATTTGGGACCCTCTGACATGATATGTACATCATTTCTGGGTCATGTCTTTCTAGTACATTTGATTTTCTAAGGCTTATTAAGCCAAATATTAAGTATAACTGTCAGAGTAATTGTAATTTAAAAACTCAATCACATTTGCTTTTATTCTGCACTGTTCTAACCACAAAACCACCTAGACTTACAAAGCAACTCCTGACCCACAAGAGGTAAGCGTTCCTAAAGAATTGCATGCAACCCTAAAAAACAATTTTTCCATAATAATATGGTAGTAGTGGACAAGGGAGGGAATTTTAGTCATTCTCAAGAGACATTACATTCATTATTATTATTATTATCTTAAAGAGAGAGAGAGAGAGAGAGCATGAGTTGGGGGAAGGGGCAGATGGAGACTCTCTCTCCACCAGGAGCCCTTTGTGGCCTTCATCACAGTACCCTGGGATAAGGACCCGAGCCAAAATCAAGAGTCAGATGTTCAACTGACTGAGCCACCCAGGCACCCCTAATTATAATTTTTAATGTTATATTATATTTTCATTCATTCCTAGGAGTATGATGAGAATTTAGAACTGTGGGATGCCTGCTAGATGGAGAAAGAAAGTAAGCAGAGAAGATTCACTGGGGTTTAAACGTCTGAATAGGCCATCTGCATGAATTTGTTAAGGTGAGGTCCCATTAGTGAGTATGATTCGTGGACAAGCAATCATTAAAATGTGAAAACTTTTGTGAGTAAGTAGTAAATTGTCCTTTCCATGAAGGTATAAGTACTCCTTAAAGGAGAGGAAAACTTCAGACTTTTATTCCTACTAATGTACCAGTTTCAAAGACTGAGCTTCTTGCTGGAGAAAACTCTAACGTCATAAGTAACTGTACCCAGTATACATGGGAAACTAAACCCAGCAGAAATTAAAATATGGGTCAAAGTAACACACACACACACACAATCAAAAATTGCTTGCCTACATAGACTGAGAAAAATCTCTCTTTTTCAGCAGCATGATGCAATGCAATATACAGGTGCAAAGGAGCAAACAGACCACAGTAAGTCAGAGAAACAGGAAATCAACACCAGCACAAAGGCTGGTGTTTTAAGAACTAATCTTAACTACGTACAGAAAGAGTCAGAGGAGCCCCACCAGATGTGAATTCCCAGGGCACTGATATGAGTAAATAAACCCAGTTTAGTGAGGAAAAAATGCAGATCCAAGGAAATGTTAGTATAAAACCAGGCTCTCAGACTCAAATGCCACATGGATTGGATGGGCAACCAGAAGGAGAGGACGTGTGTTGCCGGAAAGAGCAGTGAACCAGAGAATGTGGTTTGGTCAAATGCGTCAGCAATCTTCCGGCTTTTCTGGATGATTATCAGGTGGGAAAGCAATGCCATCATTGTCAGATCTGCTAAATTTAGATGAGTCAGACATCTAGCTTTCTTATGTGAAATCTGCAAATCTTAATATGTTGGCAACTAGCTAATGACACAATTTTGATTTTTTTTTTCAACATTTATTTATTTTTGGGACAGAGAGAGACAGAGCATGAATGGGGGAGGGGCAGAGAGAGAGGGAGACACAGAATCGGAAACAGGCTCCAGGCTCTGAGCCATCAGCCCAGAGCCCGACGCGGGGCTCGAACTCGCGGACCTCGAGATCGTGACCTGGCTGAAGTCGGACGCTTAACCGACTGCACCACCCAGGCGCCCCTAATGACACAATTTTGGATGCCATAAATATCACACAAACACGTGAAGGCCAAAGTGAAATCCTGGTTTTGCAGACCTTTTGCTAAAAGACTTCACCAATACTAGTATGTAAAGATTAGGGGTCACTTGATAAACAAGATTTTATTACATAAAATGTAATGTATGTATGTGTGTGTAAAGAGAGTGCAATTTCCAATTCATCATTAATATGTCTTTTCTTAGTCTGTATTGATTGTTAGAAAATGCCACAGACTAAGTGGCTCAGAACAGAAATTTATTTCTCACCATTCTGGAAGCTGGAAGTCTAAGATCTGGGTGCTAGCACAGTCAGGTTCTGCTGAGTGCCCTCTCCTGGGTTGGAGACTGTTGACTTTTTGCTGTGTCCTCACGTGGTGCAAGGCGTTTCTTTTATAAGAGCACTAATCCGATTCATAAGAGGTCTACCCCAATGACCTAATCACTTCCCAAAGGCCCTACCTCCTGATATCATCACATTGAGCATTAGGATTTCAACATGAGTTTTTTGTGTGTGGTGAGGAGGGGCCATAGACATACAGGTCATAGCACTTACAAAGTTTTGGGTTTCTTCCAATGTCTTCCAGGCTCCTTGTTAGAGAGACATGAGTTTCACACCTGGACACTGAACCTGAAAAAAAAATGTCCTGAGAATTTTTAGTGACTTAATCAAAGTAAGTTGCATTAAAACTGCAGACTGTTTAGGGAGGGCTTCAATGAAAAACTACATATTTTGGAAGTGCCTGGGTGGCTCAATAGGTTGAGCATCTGACTTCGGCTCAAGTCATGATCTCATGGCTTATGGGTTCAAGCCCACATCGGTCTCTGGGCTGACAGGTCAGAGCCTGGAGCCTGCTTTGGATTCTGTGTCTCCCTCTCTCTCTCTGCCCTTCCCCTGCTCATGCTGTGTCTCTCTTTCTCAAAAATAAATAAACATTAAAAAAATTTTTTAAACTACATATTTTTCCTTTGGATGCAATCCTAACATATTTTAAATGTAATTTTACACCCAATGCCTGGAAACATAAAATTAGAACAAGAGAATAAGATCTGAGGATATTGCTAAACAATCATAGAATTTAAAAAGAGCTATTTAAGCGCTTGGTTTAGGGGCAACTGTTCCATACAATCATACCCATCAATAACCCCACTGGGGCCACTGCTATATTAGAGGCCTATATATATAAATGACACCAAAGAATGACAACTATGAATTTTTTGAATTTTTGAATTTTTTCATGAATATAGGTTAAGTTAAATTCAACATGTTCTCTACAGGAAGATAGTATAAAATGCCAGAGTACTGAAAGTGTTCTATCATGAATATTTCCAAGTTTTCATAGATTTGTTTTTGAAGTCCTTTCCTGGAAAGCATTTCTATAAGGAACATTTCATTTCCTGAAATTACCGAATAATATGCTATCAATGTAATCTGTATGAGAATGGTATATTGCAAAAAAAAAAAAAGAGAGAGAGAGAGAGAGAAAGAAAAGAAAAAAAGAAAAAGAGAGATAATAAATCATTCAATTTCTATATGATAAGCTTTTAAAATGTGATTTTTTTTAATGCTTCCAGTATGAAATTGTCAATTTTTACAACCCCTTGAAATTTGGTTTGTCTCATGGCTTTATTGGACCATTATAATTTGATGGATGTGATATTCCAAACATAGGACTCTAAGCTATCTTCCAGGTTGTGCTCTTGTTTTCTTAAAATGCTTCCCTAATAGAACCTTGAGGGGAAAAAAAAATTGATGCTAGCCTTTTAAAGGATAAGAGACCAAGTAAGAGAAGTCCCGGCCAGTAGTCACCACCAACCACTAGAGACAAGAATGAGTCCCTCTTGGACTACTGACTCCCTGCTGAGCAACCAACTGAGTGAGTGAGTGAGCCCAGAGGAGACCTGTGGCAGAACTATCTGGATGCACTCAGCCTACACAGCCAACATTCAGCATCCGAAGCAGATAAAGGACTGCTGGTTTAATCTTTGAAGTTTCAGGACTAATAGGATGTGTAAATGTCAGGGGTCAGCAAACTTGTTCTTACACAACCAGATGGTAATATTTTAGGCTTGTGGGTCATAGTTTCTTACACATCTACTCAACTCTGCTGTTGTAGGATTAAAGCAGTCATAAATAGCGTATAAAAAATGAGTGAGATACGTCCTAATAAATCTTTATGTATAAAAAGGGGCGGCTATCACACAAATTGTAGTTTGTAGAACTCAGATTAGATTTAGATACATTTAGATACATTGTGCAGATACATATTATACAAACATATGAGGAGCTTCCTGGTTGGTGAATAGGATAGAATGAAAAATAAATACCTATGTGGAGAATGGGGATAAGGAAGACAGGAAGTGGATTAGAGATAACTGGGCAAAAAGAATGAAGACTACCAGAGTAAAAAGCTTAATAAGTTTAGTATATAATAAACACATCTATGCATGTATGTATACCTGTATGTATTAATGTCAGTTTCTCTAAGAAACATTGCTAGCAAATTCATTCTATATTTGTAGCAATGCTTATTTCAGATATGATAGTATCTAGTTTATATTTCTCTGAAACTTGTGTTTCAGATAAATAAATCAATGAATGTTCATTTTAAACCTATTTCTCAAATTTAAACTCATTCCCATGGTGCCATCTCTTAAATAGTAATAAAAGGTTTTGCTCAAACCGAATGCCTGCCTAATCTAGACATTATACTCTTGTGAAAATAACCACTTTAATAGTAATGAGATAGCCCAGTGTGGTAGAGATTGAACTGAGACAGCTATGTAACTATGTGGCTGACATTCCAATTGGCTGCATTATCAAGACCCTGGATATTGGAACAAATTATTTATAGAATTAAGGGTGATAATAATAATAAGACTGTTGGCAATCTGGCTAGCAAAAACCCTCAAAAAATCTTTTCTACTTAATAAATATTCCCCTAACTTCATGTTAAAGATTGTCACTGATCCTAGATAAGGATCAAATTTTTTTAAATATAGATACTTCAGATGCGTATCTGTATTGAATTCTAATGTGAAGATCTTTGCTAGAATGCTTTGCAAGAGATTAGAAATATTGATTCTCATTTAAGTACTCTTAGATCACTGAAATCTCACTAATGAAGAATTTCTTTAGATAATGACCACTATTGTCTAGTTAACAAACTATATCATGAACATGTAATGCATTAATCCCTCAATACACATGACCTGAAATCTCTATTTTTTTTTTAATTTTTTTTCAACGTTTATTTATCCTTGGGACAGAGAGAGACAGAGCATGAACGGAGGAGGGGCAGAGAGAGAGGGAGACACAGAATCGGAAACAGGCTCCAGGCTCTGAGCCATCAGCCCAGAGCCTGACGCGGGGCTCGAACTCACGGACCGCGAGATCGTGACCTGGCTGAAGTCGGACGCTTAACCGACTGCGCCACCCAGGTGCCCCTGAAATCTCTAAATAATAAAATTACCACCTTGCTTTCTGCCTATAATTGATTAAGGTATAGCATTAATGAAATATACAATTCTTGCTCAAAATTCAGAAGGGTATAACTTTTAAGGTGTAATAAGGCTCCAAAACTTGGAAATCATATTTGACTTTCCTTAGGAAATAGAGGTATGATTAGGTTACCCTGAGTGGGACAATGATTCTATATAAAAAATAAGGTTTATTCTGCTACCTAGAAATGTTTTGCTTGGTTTGGTTTTGGTTTTGGGATTTGGGGTTTTGGATTTTTTTTTAGATAGTTCTTATGGCTGAATTCTTCTCGTCACTCAGGTCTCCGTTCAAACCCCACATTTGTGGAGAGACCACTTTTCACCATTGTTTTAGGTAGGACTCTCCAGAAATTAGACTATGGGACAGAGATGTGCATGCAGGAAGTTTACTAGTCAATGTCCTTGGGTTTAACACCCATGGAGGAGTGAAGGAAACCCAACTGGGCAGAGGCATGCAGTCAGAATTAAGGCCTCAGCAGATCCATCTTTCCCACTAACTCTAGTGCTGGGATGTTGATAAAGAATTATCCCAACTTGCTGCAAAGGAGACAAACATTTATACCTCCTCATCAGTCAAGCATTGAAAAGAGGGTGGGGGCATAATTGTGAGTATATCAGCTCTCATTGGCTGAGGTTAAGTCCCAGAGGAAGGTCCTGGCTGAGAGCTGTCCACCAAAAATACTCCCAGAAGCTAGGCGAATAAGAGTTTCAGTGCTGTGGAGAGAAATGATGGTGTATAAGAGCACCCACTGCATTCCACTTCCTGCATTACTCAGATCCTTGTGCTTCACACATGACATTCTGGGACCAGCTCCTCAAAATTCCTGGGGAAACACACAAATGATAAATGGAATGAGCTATAGTGCATATCCTACAGCTAGTCCAAAGCCATAGATTAGGCTCATTGTTCCCCTCCCTTTTAGTTAATGTCACTGCTAATCTAGGTGTCTTACAGACTGGGTGTTGATGAACATTATGCCAGAGGAGTTTGGGCTTATTTACTATATGCTTCTCAGGCTTTGTCTGTTGCACTATCCAGTTGCCATAAAAAATTGGCAAGAGAATACAAAGAGATGCCTGGTAAATCATCAGATACATCATGTGGGGACCATGCAAATTTTTCCCTGTCCCCAACATGCCACAGTAGCCTTATATTCTCCTGATGATCAAGGTAAACTGTCCTCCCAGGATAATTTCTTTATTATTCTGCTGGTGTATCAGTATAAAAAGTGCAAAGTGACTTGGTATCAGCTATAGCTTAAAGTTTAATGAGGCTTTTGTGACTCTTTGCAATCTGGGGCTTTAAAGTTATGGAATCAAAATTTGTGGAAGCACAAATTCCCTAAGTGGGTCCCTGGGAGTAATGGTAAGTGAAGCCATCCCATGGTTCTGATATCATATATTATATCTGTTGAGGACACAGTTATACATAATGGTCATTGATGCACAGTGCATATTTTATCCACTGGAGGATGGAGCCCCATCCTCTCAGTCTGTCATACCCAAGCTGGAGTCTCAACTTTGCCTTTATAAGTCTCCTATTGCTCTATAAGGCTAGAAAATTCGGAGTGCTGTGGTATGTGATGGAGTCTCTGAATCCCACAGTTATCTCCTTTGTTAAAGTGTGGATTACTTAGTTCAATATGATGCTATTTGAAATCCACGTTGATAATATCAAACACTCTTTAGTCCATTGTATAATGGAGCTGATAAGGCCTTGTGGGCAGAAAAGGCAAATCCACTCTTTGGTATATGGGCAGTTCTATTCAAGATGAATTTCTGCTCCTTCCTGGGTAAAAGGGATCTAATGCAATCAATGCACTACCAAGTAGCTCTTTGTTCACTTCAAAGGGTGGTGCCACATTAGAGGTACACCACTAGTTTCTGTTGTTAGCAGGTTAGGCATTTAAAAGTGGCAGTAACTCACTTAAACTGGGTGAGTGTGAACCCATACTATTGGATTTATGCATAGATTCCCTCCCTGTTACCATGGCGGCTCTATTTATTTGCACATTGCACTAACACTGAGATGGCAGATGAGAAAACCTAGCTCACATGAACTGGCTCACTTCAACTTGGTTTATAAATGCCTCTTCTATATTGGATACTCTCTGCTGAGTGTTCACCTATGACAAAAAATGTGTTCACGCTTTGTGACTACCCCCATAGATCCATCCACATACCTATTTCTCATATACTGCCTTTATCTCCATCATTAAATGTCCCTCCTTCCAGACCCCTGACCAATTAGGCCATTCACCCTAGCCTATGATTCCATATATATTCTTACCTTGACACCTTTTGTCTTAACACACCAGGTAGAAAACCAGATGCACCACCTGAAGCTCTGTTTGGGAAAGTCTGGGAAGATTTACTCAATATAACTGTTATTCAGGGTCATTTTTTAGTTTGCACTCTCATAATCAGCCAACCACCTATAGCAGAACTCAGTCATTTTCTCATCTGTTAGCTAGTCGTAATGGTCCTCTGTGTGTCTTTGTAAGCCACATGTATGAGCTCAGGGAGAAATAAGGGTATAATAGTGATGGATGACATGAGGTCTAAGCTACTCTCTTCTGCATCTTACCTGTGCCTTCTGTCCCTGCTCTTGCTCTGTCCAAATGTACCTTTCCATCTTATGATTAATTTACTTTGGGCTCGTCCCATCTTAGTACTTTTTGGGCCTCTCAGAAATCAGTTAATGATGGAAAGCTCTGGCTGAATGATCACTTGGATATCTCATGGTCAGCTGACCCATATCTTCTGGGAAATGTTTTTTGAATAGAGTGCAATTCTCCACTGCAGGTAGTAAAATCTTATACCAGAACCCTTGGGGTCATATTGTGGTTCTTTTATTAGAGCTACAGTAAACACCACACCGCATCATTTCCCATCACTGATATATGTAATAGTAAAGAATCTGGTGGGTCATATGCTCCAAGTAGTATAAGCACCTGCATTCTGGATCTGCTACAGAACTATTATTTTATGTTCTCATTTCTGGTGAAAACTGGCAGCCTTTGCTGTTACCCAGTTAACTGATCAAAGAAATATCCCCAAGTGTGATAGATGCTGTCTCTCAAATCCAAAGTGGTGTGATAGCTTTGTCTTTTAATTTGGTTATATTGTTTCAGTGTGCCCCAGACCATTGGATTCCTAAAAATATCACTGATGTGGCTGGCTCCTAAATCTTAATAGGTTTTTATTTTCTATTTTCTGGAGCATATGTATCTTTTCGAGGCCCCCAACACATTTATAACATCTTGTTATTCTTGACTGATTAACATGATATCATTGATATGGTGGGCTAATCAAAATATCTGGGTACCTGAACCAATTCTGCAAAGTACCTACAGTGTCCACATTTCCTCCGACTGATTATGAATAGGAGGAATGGAGATGTCACCATAGTGCTGGATCAAGACAGTAAATATAGAGTGAAGTGTGTTAGTTTGCTCAGGCTACTATAACAAAGTACCATAGATGGAGTGACTTAAATAGACATTTATTTCTCACAGTTCTGGAGCCTGGGAAGTCCAAGATTAAGATGCCAGCAGATTTGGTTCCTGGTGAAATTTCTCTTCCTGGCTTGCAGATGGCTGTTTTCTCTACGTGTTCTAACACGGCAGAGAAAAAGAGCTCTGAAGGATCTTCCTCTTTTGGAAGGACACTAATCCCATCACAAGGGCCATATTCTCATGACCTCCTCTAAACCTAATCACCCCCCCAGAGGCTGCAACTCTAAATACCATCACCTCAGAGGATAGGGTTTCAACATGTGATTTCTTTGGAGGGATACAAGTATTCAATCCACAACATAGGGGAATTCTGGTAAAGATTTCTTTCATTGACTGAAAGATAAAGTAATATGGACAAAGGTCTTCTTGTAGCTCCAGTCACCCTCCCTCCACACCTTACCCTTTCCACATCTTCCCCTCTGTATAATCATAGTGTCTGAGGTTATGGCAACTACTTTGTGGCCATGTAACAATAAACACAAGCACAAAGGAGGCAATGCACTGAAAATGGTGGAAGAATGATAGTCTTTCAGGTTATTGACAATATCCTTGAGCTGCAAAACTTCACTGGGGTTCTTATTCCATTAAGAAGATTTTTCGTATTTAAAGCCATTTGCATTAGTTAATGCAGCCACACATGCTATAAAAATAAACTCCAAAATATCAATGATATCATACAAATTACATCTCTTTCATGTAACAGTTAAATCAGGGTGTTTCCACCTGGGTGATTCTCCTGCAAACAATGATAACAGAACCATGGCTTCCTTCAAATTTTGGGTCCACCAATCTCCAAACTTTGGCTACAAAATTATCCTGGGGATCACTTCATTTCCACCATTTGGGAAGGGGCTAGAACATAGAAGATTATGCAGGGGAGGTTTTGAATAAATCAGGCCTAGGCCCAGCATACATCACTTTGCCTACATTCTCCAGACTATATGGTGACTCTTAACTGCAATCAATAATGAGAAATTATGTTTTCCAGAAAGAGGCATAATGATCAGCTGAGATGTCACAGTACAGTCTCATGTGCCTCAAATATCCTTTTGCTCCATATTAATTTTTTTTAGTGTTTACTTATTTTTGAAACAGAGACAGAGCATGAACAGGGGAGGGGCAGAGAGAGAGGGAGACACAGAATCTGAAACAGGCTCCAGGCTCTGAGCTGTCAGCACAGAGCCCGACACGGGGCTCGAACTCATGGACCGTGAGATCATGACCTGAGCCGAAGTCAGACACTTAACCTACTGAGCCACCCAGGCACCCCTCATTCTGCTACATATTAAACACCTTCTAAAGAGAAACAACCCAAAGTTCTACCCAGCTACTTACTATCTCCAGCTCAAATTTCCGAATTTTCAGGTGAGGTGCAACATGTTTTTTCATATTGGGTGTGGCTCTTCATGATGTAGCAAACTGTCAACCAAAGTAAAAATTACTTGTATCCTGACCTAATGTGCACTGATGGAACTGGCAGATAATAACTGGTGATTATCTCATTCAGTAAAGGAAGAAACACAAAGCAATTCTTGGTCCACAGCATTTATGAACCTTTGTATGAATTATGAAGTCTTCCTAAATTGGGGTTAACGAAATTCTTGGTCAGATCCTGATTCTGTTCTCTTTCATAAATTCCTTTTATCCGTTGTTCTCTGTGGTCCTTGATTGCCCCTATCTACAATGTTTGCTAAACATGCATGTAGGAGAATATCTCCCACATGCTTCCTGCTCCTGGAAGGTTATGAGTCCAAGAATTGTTGTCAGCTCCAAATGCCAAAGACTTTTTAAAAAGCTAAGTTTATGGAAATTTTGTAATACAATTCTTCAAAAACTTAGTAGGTATGATCTATTTTATTCCAGTCATGTTCTGTGTACTTGTAATCATATCCAAAGTTTTTTCTAGATATGTTTTTCAAGACAGATTGATTTGTTTAATTGTTTGCCTTCACAGTTTATATTTTAGTTCATGGAGATGTTGGGGCTTTCTGGCATGGTTTCCAGATGGCCAGAGCTATAATCTGATCCTTGTTTCCAGACTACATAGGAATACCCTTTATCATTCAAAATATTCTGCTGTTCTTGGTCTAAGCAGTAAGCTTTGGTAACCATTTAGCCCTCTCAAATCTGGTCTCTTTAATTCCTTTTTAGTTCTTTTGGCGATTTAACCAATTTTTTTCCCCAGATAAACTTTTTTATTATATTACCATCTCAATACACAAAATTATATTACTATCTAAATTACTATATTTTATACTATATTTTATATTATATTTTTATATTATATTATATTATATATTTTATATTACATATATATTTTATACTATATTTTTATTACTATCTCAATTACCGTATTATATTATTATCTCAATACACACAATCACCCTTACCTTTCCAACTATTTTCTCTAGAGGTACAGGCTCAGTAGGTGCCAGTCTAATTCCTAAGTTACCATGGGCCATGATTTTACCAAATGGTTTATAGCAACATACTCCATACATTGGTTCCCATCTGGACTGCTTTCTCATATCATTAGTTCCCTCCCTGCCTGCTACCTAAACACTCAGCCACTGCAGTATATTTAGTTGTTATAACAACACCCCGTTTCCTTGTACTGATCTCCATTTTAGGCTTGTCAATGCTGCTTCTCACTATCAGAAATAATCATGTTTTGTTTCTTGTTTCTGTTTGCTTATTACCTGCCCTTTCTTACTAATACATAAGTTTTATGAGTTTAATGCCTATCTTTCATCACTTAATCTTTTTTACATAGAGCTGTGCTTGACTCATAGCACACACTCAATATCTAACTGTTAAACATATGAATAAATAAGTAGTTTTCTTTGCTCTGTTTCACAGCCAAGATTGTATACTGGGAACCAAATATATGTCTTGTCAGTGTCTTACATGACCATAGTATAGGACCTTGGAGGATCTTATATATACATACAAAACAGTAGCAATCTACTATATCCTTAGTAACAATATATGTGACCTTTTTGGTTCTTCACACTAAGTGAAGTCTCATCAGTGTAAGTAAGATATAGTCTTTTCTTTTTCTTTGCCAATAATTTAGTGAGAGACCACTGCCCTGAAACATTTTTACATAACACCAAAAATGCCTGATCAACTAAGTAATATATTTACTCAATCTTTTGTTAGAAAAAAGACCTATTTCATAAAATGAGTGACTGAATTGATTACATTTCCCACGGTTTACAAGGAAAGAATCTAATTTGGCTAAGATGACTTAGAACTGATTTTATATGTTATCCTTCACATCTATTTGGGTCTGGCTCTTCCTCACTATTGATTGTCCTTCCTTTTAATTCTTCTCTTAGATGGCCACACTCTGATTCTAAAAATCTATATGATTTAACACATTAAAATGGGTTAGCACAGTTATAGATCATTAAGTTTCAAAGACTATAGTTAATATCAATTCTTGCTAAACAAAATACTTATATTTTCTAATAAAATATGTACTAAAGTTAAGCACACAAATCTGATGAATCATTCACTTTTGTTGTTGGTGGCATTGGTGGTGGTGGTGGTGGGATCATTACACACATTTTTAGTGATTACATTGAAAAATATACAAAGAGTCCAAATACATAAGTGAACATATTTGGAAGAGATATTGCATACCAATGGCAACACAAAGGTTTTCATATTTATTTTTAGACACTTTAAAGCATAGGTCAGATTAACTCCTGACATAACCCCATTTATTAAACTTTGTCTCCTAGTTCTTAAGACATAGACATACATATGATTTCCATCACCAAAAGCTATTTTGACATCATTGTGATGGCCTACTGTACTTCTGCAAATTACTTCATCTTTCTTACTGTTTTATGATTCTTCCTATCGATGCCATGTCTCTGATAATGTCACTTTGAACAGTGATTGCATAAATGCTTAGAATTACTGATAATTTCCACAGACAGCATCTTGTAGTGAAGGGAAGTAGTATGGGAATATTTTTCTATTCTGTGCCGATGTCTTACAATGACTGATTTCCTACAAGATGGCTTTTTTGGCATCCAAAGCAAGGACTCTAGTCCCAAGAGATAACTCTGTGCACAAATTAGAAAGGAATGAAAACAGTTTCCTAAAATAGAACTGCATTGGAAGATGCATTCTGTCTCAACAAACTTCTAAATTCCAGTAATCTCTAATTAACAAAGATTATAACTCCAAACACAGAATTTTGTGAGGTAACAGACATACAAAAGCTTTTTGTCTTGAAGATTTTTATATTACTTTGTTTGGGTATTATAACCTGAAAGGAATAGAAACCACCTATTTGACAATCTATTGCTTAGTCTAATTGCTTACAAAGCTGAATTTACTTAAAATATTGAAACTCTAGGTTAAAAATAAATGATTTAGAAGAAAAAGAGGAAAAAAGGAAGCAAGTGGAAAATACAATAAAGAAGGAGAAATAAAAAGGTTTTTGTATTGGTTACAGCTTTATACTTATTTTATTTCATTTTTTAAGGACTATTAATAAGATTGACTATATGTCAGGTAGCTAGAAACTTAAAGCCTATATTTTAAAAACCAGGCCCATAAATTTGGACAGATACTGTTTTAACAATGATTCAAACAATAGATAGATAGAAAGAAACTTATGTGTAATGATTATATATGTGTGTGTGTGTGTGTGTGTGTGTGTATGCACTATATATATATATATATATATATATATAATGCAGCATCTTTTTAACTAAAGTCAAAATGCTCTTATGCATTACCACTTGATCAGAAATTCAAAATGTACTCTAAAATGCTAATTTCCAGAAAATATAATGCCTAAGGCAATTTTACAGTACTTATGATTTGTGCCATTACTGTCTTACTTATTATAATTTCAAAAGATTTATAGAACATTTCTAGTCATTCTTTTTAAGAAAACCTGAACACGCAAAATTTAAAACAAGACATTCTCTTTTTAAAAAGAATATATTAATATATTTTCATCTTTATTTGGAGAAGAAAAGAAGCTGAACATTTATTTTATTGCAAATTATTGAGTGTGCACAACATAAGCTTTTGAGATTACTTTATACAAACTTAATCTTGTCATAATTGGTATTGTGAATCTGATTATGAAGGATAACATTGAGTCACCCATTATTTTTCCTGGTCCTGGTTTTCTCTTTGACCAGGCTATTTCCCAGGGTTATAGATAAACCGTCTCTAATTATTTATTCCTGAGGAAAAAATCTGCTCATTACCAATGTGTGTGTATCGTAAGTGATGTAGATGAAATGGGCAGGGGAAAGAGATTGTGGATGTGTTAATCTGGAGTAGGATCAAAGGCTCGTAGCACTTATGGACTAGAGTTTTCAAACTTAGATGCCAGTAGAGGCTTGGAAGGTAATATAAATGGATTGAACAGGCAGGTATAATTCAATAGACTGTGGTGAACATGAAAGCCTACACTCTCTCAAAAAGAGAGAGCATCTACAAAGGTCAAGCAATTGTTTTCCTGCTGAAATGTAGACTAGATATTACCCAAAATTAGTATAGGGAGAGACGTCAGAAATAGTTCTTTTACATCAAGTTTCAATTAAATGTGGGGATCTCATTCAAATTATTGAGCAATGTGCAAGCCATACAAAATACATCTCTGTGTTGGGGCACCTGGGTGGCTTAGTCGGTTGCAGGTCTGACTTTGGCTCAGGTTGTGATCTCATAGTTTGTGGGTTCAAGCCCCACATCAGGTTCTGTGCTGACAGTTCAGAGCCTGGAGCCTACTTCAGATCTGTGTCTCCCTCTCTGGGCCCTCCTCTGCTCACACTCTGCCTCTCTTCGTCTCTCAAAAATACATTAAAATGTTTAAAAAAATTCAAAATACATCTCTGTGATCTACCAACAGAGATTTAAGCCTAATAATAGATCTTGTGTAGAAATGAGAAATTTGCTATAAAAGAAGTCTACAAAAATTTCTTTAATTGAATTTCTTAATGTTTATTTATTCTTAAGAAAGAAAGATTGGGCACACATGCATGCACACTCATGTAGGGTAGGGGCAGAGAGAGAATCCCAAGCAGGTTCCTCTATATCTGTGCAGAGCAGAGCCCCAAGGGGGGCTCCATCTCAGTTGGTGAGATCATGACCTGAGCCAAAATCAAGAGTCAGATGCTTAGCTGACTGAGCCACCCAGGTGCCCCTCTTTAATCTAATTTTAATATTTTCAACATTGTTAAATTATGGGCCCTATCATTTCTTATCATTTAATATTTGTTAGCTTTTTTTTTTCATTGATTTATTTGCCTTTAGGCTTCTGAATACTCCTGAGATTATGACCACCATTGGTCCAAAAATCCCAATGACAATGTTAGCGACCACTCATCAGTGGAAGAGAGGGTGGGTGTAAGATTGAGAAATGAATGGAAAGAAGAGATTTAACAGATTCATTGACAGGTTGATTCAGGGAACTGCAACAATCCCTCTTCTCTATCAGGAGTGGCAACTTTTCATCCATTTGGGTATCTGTAGCTATGTGGAACAAAAACCTGAATTCATGTCATTAATGGTGTTTTATGTTAAAATAGCAACAGAAAATTCTAATCTAGGCTATCAGTCCTAGGCAATAGAACAAAAAGAGCTGGAAGGAACCAAGTCCAAAATTTGGGTAGAGAAACAATAATTTTTGAAGGCAATAATTAGCAGAACAGGCAAACAAAAAAATGGCTAAAAAATTATTGTACATAAAATTCAGCTACTGGTGGAACTGGTTTCACTCTACCATTTCTCTCCCCTCCCCCTCCTCCACACCCCCACATGGGCTCTGTTTCCTGCTAAATTACAGAATAAATTAAACTGGTTTCAGGACAGAAGAAACACACTCAGGGGATAGTTCTGACATGGCTACAAAAGGTAACATCTCTATGGCAGATCAAGTTTTGGCTTTATTTCTGTTCCACCTTTGCTCCCTTGAACTAACCTTGTCAATGGTGAGCCATTTCTTAGTCACTGAGACTGCTCTTGGAAACAGGTTGGCTTCCCCTCAACCCAGACCTTTGGGAGACAGCTTAAGCAAAGGTTCTGTGCCTCAGGCAATGAATCTCATCACACTGTTTTCTCATTTAGAGTCATTCACTCCAGCTAGCTTTGCCCTGACCATTTTAGTACTCAGCTGACATGTCAATTGTGTCCTATGCTGACAAATGTACAGATGTTAGCTCTTGAGCTGCTATTGTCTCTTGCTTCCAGCCTGAGGGTTCCAAACAGGCCCACTTAGAAGGCTGTGAAGACGAGCAACCTTTGAAGTCATTGAATGAAATACCTTATTTTTTTCCCTCAGTTATCTATTTACAGTGTACATTCCACATACTTCTGTTTTTTTTTTAATTAAAAAAAATTTAGGTTAAATGCAGAATTTTGATTCTGTCCTAAATGGCAGATACATTAAGTCATTGGCATTCCTTTTTGTTTGTTTGTATATGTTATCATAATGTCAGATAAAAAAACAATCTGGATCTAGGGAAAGAGAAACTTTATTTGAAAAAAAATACTGCAGTAGAGTGGGGGGAGGGGATGAATTATTGTAGCAGCAGGAGGGGGTTATTAGGAAGAGCTTCTAATCATGAGATCTGCCAGCTTCTCAAATGTTAGCCAGAAAAAGCCCTTTTCTTCAGAAAGAAGAGTAAAAAAGCTACAAAAGGGTTGAGCTTTGAGGAAGAGGATGAGCAAGGGTGAGGTGGTCTGACAGTAGAATGTTTTATGCAGAAGTCTGTCTGTTCTCAGGATGGGGACTATGAAGAGGGGTTATATGTAGGCTCAGACTAAGGGTAGATCAAAGTCCAGAGGACTGGGAGGAAAGAAAGGTAACCAATTTGGCTGTAAGCATTTATCAGTGGGGACAAAATAGTACATCCAGTCATTTATGAGGCAAAGAATGGGAATTTGGAAGGTCTGTGTCTGGCCTTGTCAGAGGTGAACAAGTGGAACATCTGTTATTTTATATAAGTCAAATGGGGAAGGGTGGTTCCTTGCAGTAGGGATGGAGGGATTGCCTAATCATTGCTGCTCTCTAGACTCACAAGGCCCAGATAAAATTCACCATCATAAATAAGAATTTCACAGTAAGGTACAAAGAGAATGATAAAGAGAATCCAAATTCAAGGGATTAGAATCCCATTGCAGGGGCGGGGGGAGGGCAGGAGAAGATTTCCCAATATGATAAAGCTCAAGAAGGTAATCCATACCGATAAAGCAGTGGTTCTCAGTTGACAGTGATCCTTCACTCTGTCCTCTGGGGCATCTGGAAATATTTTTGGTTGTTGCAAATGGAGGTGAGGGTGCTACTGGCTGTTTAACATCCCCCATGAAATAATTAGCCAGCCCAAATGGCCAATAATGCCAAAGTTGAGAAACTCTGCTTAGGGGGAAAAATACAAGTTAGAGAACTGGATAGTTTGCTGCCATTTTTGGCTGTGTAAATGGTCATAAGTAGCCTAGTTTGAGCCTCGACTTCCTTATATATTAACTGGGACAATACTATTCATTTCATAGGGATTGTTGTGAGGAAATAAAACCTGACACCTACCACAGTGCCTGACAAATAAAGTCAGGTAGAAAAAATGAATTGCTTATGCATTTACAAATTCTCTTTCTATTTACTTCGATCCATTTCTCACATTGGCTCTTCTGGATTAACTCTTTTAGTTATCATTCATTTCCCATTAATTGGGAAGAGAGGTTAGCCATAAGAATCTGGCTTTGGGAGGACAAGGAACAAAGCTTTAGTACCATCAGGATTAGTTTGATGACCTTAGGCAAAGCAACTTACTCTGTTTTAGTTTTCTTAACTGTCAGAAGGACGAAAGACATTTTCCCTTATCTGTCTCAGAGATGAAAATAAATGACTTAATAGGGAAAGCAATGGCTTGCCCAGAAGAAGTGATCAATAAATGATTTTTGCTTCAACAACTTGTGAAAGCACTTTCTGAAGGTATGAGCATTATCTAAATTGAGGGACCTAAGTGGCTATTAAAATTTATTTCACTATAATTTATTTACCTAGTCTTTTGTTGATATGGGTGCTCTTTAATTTTTTTAACTTCTATTTTTATCATTTATCATTTATTTTTGAGGGGGGGGGGAAGGGACATAAAGAGAGGGAAACACAGAATCCGAAGCAGGCTCCAGACTCTAAGCTGTAAGCACGGAGCCCGACGAGGGGTTCTAATGAACCACGAGATCATTACATGAGTTGAAGTCTGACACTTAACTGGCTGAGCCACACAGGTGCCCTAAGGTCGATTTTACCTTAAAGAAAAAATCTTTATAGATGAGTCTCCAATTAAGAGTGCAAAATTCCTTCCACATTCATATCCATTTCTACTCAGGATAGTTAATTTCTCTTAATAGTTTTTGAATTTTATTTGAGTTCTGTCCTTTATATACTTAAAATAAATATTTTGATATTTTTCATGATTTACTAATTTTTGACAGTATTATTTGATTCCAGTCTTTGAAAGATTAATCATACAATGACTTATCCAACCTTGTGTCTTTTTTTCCTTTCTCCCCTAAAGTTTATTGCTTCTATTATTATTTTAAAATTTCTATGTTTATCAATTTCACATTTGCAATGTAACTAGTTGTGTTCCAGTTTTACCATGGGTTGATTACAAATATATAAGCACAATAAAAACATTTACAGTTTTTGAATTATGTAAATATTTTAAATTATGTAACTATGTAACCCAAATACTGAAACTAAAACTGTAAAGAAAGAAATGTAATCTTACGATACTGAAATTTTAATGCTCAAGAATATCCCAAGCATTTGCATCTAGTGACTTTTCCTTTCTATTCATTTGAGCTTACATATATATATAATTTCATGGACCATTAATTCATAATTATCTTGTCATTTTCTTTCTTGTCTACTTAAAAAAAAATCGCTGTGCACATTCCTATTGCATTTAAGTTTCCCCAGGTAGCAGACTCTGAGACAGAGATCTGTGTTCAGGAAATTGAATTGATTGGGCCCTGCTTCTAAGGATCAACATGGTGTGGGATGAGGGGAAGGAGGATGGATTGAAAAAAAAAAGAAAAGCTTGTCTGTGAAGTAATCCTAACAAAGGCCTCACATGATCTCATGAGGATTTCTTGACCAGAAATGCTCCTTCAGAATTATCCAAAATCAGGACAAGGATATAGGCATTGGGTGTGTGTTATAAGGAGGCATGAGGTTGGGACAAGATTGGGAGGTGGGTGGGGAGGAGACCAGCTGCAAACTGTCAGCAGTCCAGCAGCTGGGGAAATGCATGCTCAGACCTGAAAAGGGTCTTAGCCAGGGAACGAATCCAGCAGCCCCCCCAATAGGATCCAAAACAATCTCTAAGGAGTCATTTTCATATGAGGTCCTTGAACATTTCAAATACTGGATTTGTTTTTTTCTTTATGCTTCACTGAGAATTTGTCTGAGTTGACTCCATTTTCCTCAAGTTGTATCTTTATTGTCTTTTCAGCAGTAGTGTTCTTATCAGAAATTGATCTGCCAGCAGATTCTCGTGGTACGTTGTACCTCCTTTTCTCCCTATGGAAGGTCATGGAATTTCTCTTTACCCTATGAAGTTATGTAACTCATCAGGTATGGGTCTTTTTTCATTCTAGTCAGCAATAGAATATGAACATTATCTTCATATTATAATATGAAGATGTATCTTTCTTTACCTAAGACCATCTTTATTTTATTATTTGTTCCATTGTTTCTTAACACTCATCTCCATTCTTTTCAACTAGGATTCCTATTTGATGATTCAGTAAGATCTAGAGTCCTGGGTCTTTCCTCCATGGGAAAAATCTCTCCTTTTATTATGCGTCCCTTTGTCTTTTCCTCTTTTTGTCTTCTGGGGCATTTTGTCAATTTTTCTCTTTCAGATCAACAACTACATCCTTAGTTTTGCTCATTTTACTTTTCCTTCTATATGCTGACTTTAAAAATTGTCTAGGTACTTCTTTTAATACTTTTTTTCTTTGACAGCAGTCTCTTTTATAAATACTGTAAATGCTTGTTTTCCTCTGAATACACTAAATATATCTTGTAGATGTTTTCTTCTGTGTATCATTTCTATTTCTGCCTAGTCAGCTATATGTTTCCCCACTGTAGTATTTTCTTTAATATTTTTTTCATGTTTGGTGATTGATGATTCAGCGTTTCATGAATAAAAACAACTCGTTTGATTAGTATAGGTTGTTTTCATAGGTTTACTCTGCAGATAGATATAAATATTTTTCCCTAAGTGACTATGAAATATGCATGGAGTATGCATGTATGTGTGTATAACTGTGGGCTAGGTTTTATATATACATATATATATATGTATATATATGTGTGTATATAGGTATATATATTTTATGTGTGATATATTTATATATAATAGTTACTTATAGATCTATATGTTAAATATATAATAGTTTGTATATTTATATATTTTATATATGCTATATTTCATGTTTGTTTTATATGTTTTACATGTTATGTTATAGATGATTTATACATTTGCATATATATGAATACATACACCTTTTTCAAACACATATTTATATTTATATGCACATATATACTATGAGTCTGTGTGTTTGTTTAATCTAAATGTCCTGAATGGTTCTTCTGTCCCCAAATGTCTCCTCTGTTAGCCTCAACTTCTCATTATTTTAAATATTTTCATAAGGTATATTTTTGGTCATGTTTTTTGTTCTTTTCTACCACCAACCATCCTAGCTTTACTTCTCATCCCCAATTCTACACCCTGGCCCAAGGAAGACATTTCCAATCTGATTAGTCAGCATTCAAACAATAATGAAGTTATGCTCCCTAATGTTGAGTGTGCATTAAATCATACACATCCACCTTCTCTATCTCTATTTCTTTTTCATCTCTTTTCTATCTTCCTTGATGTTTATATGTAGGTGGAAGATCTCATCAGGGGCCAGGTTTCCAGAACTGGCCATCATAAGCTTCTTCTCATCTTTACTTTTTTAACTTATGTGACCAGTCTGAGGGTGATAAGTTCTTAAGGTAAAGATTTGGGGGCAACATAAATTCCCATATAGGCTACTAAAAATTGGACTTTACCAGAGCTGTGTATTAGGGTATCAGGCTTTTGTAGAGCACATAATAATGTGTCTTGTTTCCTACTCACTATTATTCCTTTTGTGTATTGCCCTTCTAAAAACACAGACAAAAGGTATGATAATCAGGAATTTAATGTGAGGAATACCTTACCCTAATTCCTGATAGTACCCAATCATTTGTTTTCCTAGGTCTACATGATTCCATTTAAAATTATAACTATTAAGAATAAATCATATTGATAGGGATGCCTAGGTGGCTCAGTTGGTTAAGGGACCAAATTCAGCTCAGGTTATGATCTCACAGTTCCTGAGTTCCAGCCCAGCGTTGGGGTCTGTGCTGACAGCTCAGAGCCTGGAGCCTGCTTCAGATTCTGTGTCTCCCTCTCTCTGACCCTCCCCATTCTCTCTCTCTCTCTCTCTCTCTCTCTCTCTCAAAAATAAATAAATGTTTAAAAAAATTTTTTAAAAAGAATAAAACCCATTTATCAGTTAGCTTCCACCAAAATTTTTTCTCAGACTTTTACTTACAATCGATCTTCTTTGTGTGCCACCAACCACGACACCCCATCTTCACCCCAAGCCCACTCGGATTACTGCATTTTCATTGTAATTCCACTTATTTAATTTCTCCTAGGAGAAAATAAAAGCACATTTCAATACAAGTGAGTATTTTTTATACTGATAACACTGAAGAAACCTAGTTTAAATAATAAAATTTCCTTCATATAATTTTTGCATTTTATCTCATGTTAGTAACAAATTACTTTTGGCATGGCTTTCTCTTGGTTAGGGGATATCAACGTGTTTCTAATTTGAGATTTATAAGTGTAGTGTTAACCCATTGGCATAGATTAATTCCTTGATTTAACTAGAAAGCTCAAACAAGGGAAGTGGGACAGAAATGGTTTGTTAAGAATAAAGAGGATCCAAAACATCCCACTACCTGCAAAGAGCAGTCCTTAGTAACTTACCACTTTGAGAAGAGGTGAGCAGCATAGGGCAGCACGCAGTTACAGGTACATGTACGTTGTGGGTGTGCATTGAGGAGGTGGGAGGGGGGATTGGCAGAAGACGGTCTAGAAAACTGTTCCTTCTTCACAGTTTTGACAAGAGCTTTTGTTGTTCCCCAACATCACTGTGTGGAGAGGTAGTGGGACCAGAGAGCATTATTTGAATAAATGACAGAGATCTGGGAAAAGAAGGGTGAATGACCTGAAGGCAGAAAAGTGTGAAGAGGCTTGCCTGGGCTTCGGAGTCTGTCACTCCGTTGCTGAGGCAACCATTACTAGCATAAAAATAAGGTCCATTGTTACCTTTATGGTTGTGTTGAGTTGTTGGAGGAAAATTAGAAAAGAATTTGGATCATCCATTCTCAAGAGACCCATTTGAATCATCGAAGCTTAATGTCATTTGTCTGTATCTCTTTCAACTATGCATTCCACATACCAATTTGCTTAAATGGTGGATGCACATGCCAAATCTAATTATCCCTTATCTCACAAAGTCATTAATCATTCCTATCCATTATTCATTGACTACCGATAGCTACTCCAATCTTTAGTACATGAAACTTCAATATGCATTAGAATACCGTGTTTATGAGTGGCATTTATTTCTGAAATGTACTGCATGGCATTTCTTAGTTAGATGAAGGATTCTTGGCATGGAAGCTGGTGGTGTGTTTTATGTTGCTCTCCTCATAATCTATAAATATAATAAAATAAAAACAGTATGCTAGAGACAATTGTGAAGCTGCTGATAATTATTCATTGTGATGTTAATTAGCACAGTGGAGTGGAAATGTTGTGCAGCCTAAACAGTATCCAAGAATTTCAAAGCACACGGAAGAGAAATTGTAACTTATCAAAAGTATCAGTGGGGAATGATGTGAGGGGAATATAGGCCTAGTTAAAAGAAAAAAAATAATGTGAAACAAGGGTAACTATAGCATCCTCTAGCTATTTAGCATCCTCACAGTTCATATTGCCTTGTATGTATTTTGACCTTTTGTGTTTGAGTGATATTGAAATACATGCGAAGATCAAGTTCAAGCCCCTTTTACTTTCACATACGTAGTCTATTGCATAGCAGAGATTTGAACTCACATCTCATGACTGCAAACCAGAGCTTTCATCCATGGACACCAAGGGATGTGACCAAAATTTTTTCAGTGCCTCCTACATAGCCAGTTATGTAACACATATTATATTACATATGTAATACATATTATTTTCACTATTGAAAAGACTATCTATGTTAATATCTCTATTTATATCTGTAACATCTATCAATTGATCTAGGAAGAGTCAAGGCACATCATGGTTAAGTATCTGGCCCAGGTTTCCTAGACAACAAATGGGTTTGCCAAGATTTGAATCCTGGTCTGTCAGATTTAAACAATAATCTATTTCCAAACACTCTACCTTTTGCTGGCTTCATATAATGCTGGACAAGTAAGAACTTGCTCTTTCTTTATAATATAAACTACTGTTAAGTTTCAAAGATTCTGTAGAGAACACTTAATCCATCTCTCTCATTTTAAAGGTGAGAAAATGGAGAAGGTTACTGCTTTGCACATATATATAATTATTGTTAAGGTGGTTTTAAAGTGTAAATTTCCTAGCTTTTAATCTCGTTGATACATCCTCTACAATACCACAATTTACTCTTGAGCTGCTCATAATTGGAATATCCTATCAACTTTTCCTTTCATTTCTTCTCTTTACAGCTAAAATCTTTGTATTGTAACATTGAGCTCATAACCTCTATCTTCCATAAATCTTTACCAAATTTCCAATGCATAAAAATGTCTCTTTTCTTGGAATTAACATAACACATACATGGTACAATTAATCCACTCTTACTTGCTGTATCTTTTTATTTATCCTTCCTTGTTATCACTCATCCTTTTAAAAATATGTCCAGATCTTGTCCCACCAGCTAGACAGAAAGTTCTGGGAGAAAAACTTGTACATTTCCTTGTAGCTCCTCAGTCTTCTCAGTATATTGACTTTGCCATGATAGGTGCTGAGTCATTATTTGGTGATTGCTTGATAAATTTTGGTGATGACAGCAAATTATTTGGTTTATTTGCAAGGTACATCAAGTCAAATAATATGATCTTTTATCATTGAAATGAAAGAAAGAAAAGAGTTATAGAGGTTAAAAATTCACTGTCTGCTACATCAGAGGTGGAAACTCAAAATAGCAATTTTACCAGCCAGCTTTTTCTTTTGTGTGCCAATAAGCTCCATATTTCAATATGCATTGCCTGAAAATAATTGCTAGTATTTCTATTTCAAGGTGTGTCTATATTTCACATATTTTTTCACACCTTTGGAGCACTCACTTGTACACAGTTTCCTGAAGAGATTTTGCAAGCTTAACATATGATGAAAAGGAAGATGATAAGGACTGCCCTGATCTTGTTAAAAAACTTACGGTGGTATGAAAATATATAGCTACAATTAGAGGAGCTTAAGAGAAGGTGGAAGAATATATATATTGATTTCCTCAAACACCTTCAGAGTAACCATGCTGAGGGGAGGGTGGAAGAGCCTGGAGGAGAGAGGAGATACTGGAATATAAGACTAGATTCCCAAATTCAAGGATCCTCAAGGGTGGCTTTTCAGGGATGATTTTGCCAGACAGTAACTTTTGTCTTAGCATACCTTCCTTCTCTAAACCCATCCCTTCTCTGGGATAGATTCCAATTTTGATAAATGACTCCAGCATCCAGCCAGTAGCTCAAGCCCCAAACCTAAATGTTACCCTTTATCCCTTCCTCTTTCTCACCTACTACATCCAATCAACCACCACTTTCTGCTCATTTCTCCCAGATATGTCTTAGAAGTCTTTCTACTTTTCTCTAGTCTACTGCTATCACAATAGTCTAACCAACACTGTGTGGGATAAGCTTAGGAATCCCCTAGGCTTACACCAATGGGTTAAAAAGGCTTAAAGAAATAAAAGCCATAAAATGGTCACACCTGAGTTTGGGTAAACTAGATTGGCACCTCAAGAATAGGGGTGCAAAGGCACCCTGAGAATAGGCAGGTGCAAAGGTGCCAGGAATAGGAAGGTGCAAAGATCCCCCAAAATAGAGAGGGGCTGCAGAGTCCCTGGAATAGAAAGGGAGAGGCAAAGGCCTAAAATAGTTACAGCACAAAGGTGCCCAATACATAGGTATATGAAATAAACAAGATTAGATATTCAGGGTGGAAGCACCCCCAATTTAGTACTATAGCAGAAAAGCTGCTTTCACAGGAGGAAAGGACCAAGTTAGGTAAACAGGTAAATTGGGCTATAGACCGCTGCACTACAGGTGTAGCAGCCCAGAGTGGAGATGATTAAGAAAAGAAAGTTGACTTGTTAACTCTGAGGTTATTTCCCCTGTCTCATCCCCAAAGCTAGCTAAGATAAACAGAGGTGCTACCTCATGTCTGCTGTAAACAACCCTCCTGATTGCCCAGCACCTGGATTTTGTTTTGTATTAACCCAAACCCCTAAACCCAAATATCCTCAAGACCCCCTTTCCCTCATTTCCACAAGTTAATGTTCACAGATTCACTGTCCCTTTGTGCACGTCCATTGCCATGTTTGTAAGCATTCTGATCCTAATAAAAATGGGTCAAGGACCCTTATTCAGGGTTCTTGTTTTTTCCTGGATATTAGCCATGTCTTGCTTTCAGTCGTGCATCCTGCTTTTTTGCTAAACAAGAGAGAACTTTAGACCCAGAGTCTACAACACAACACCATCTCTTACCTAAACTATTTACTCTTTCAAACTAATTTCCATCTCTTTCTACCATCAAATATGTAGAGAGGTTAAGATTGCTATAGCTCCAAATGAGCTTCTTTGATTGACCCCTACACACCTCTCCAGGCACATCTTTGCCATTCATGTGTTGATTATCTGATCTCTGGAACCACTGGTTAATTCAAATTTCTTATATATGTAAGACTCATTTTGGTCTAAGCTTTCATATAAGCAGCTTCCTTTTACCTACCTTGGGCTGAACCATCTCATATCTTTCCTTAATTCCTGTTGTTATTTTAGAACTCATCTTAAGAAGCACTTCCTTGGGGGCATTTATTAAGTGACATTATTGTTTGACTACTCAAGACTAGATCAAGTTTCCTTTTATATGCAGTTTCATAATAACTAGAATTATAACTAATTAATTACTTATGTAATTTTATGTTTTTATTCCCTTCTATCATGTAAATCTTATTACATTAAGTTTGTTGTGACAAATGGGCAATGTCTGTTTGCCCACTAGTGTCTAAAACAGTGCCTAACATCTAGCTGTTGTTTATAAGTTCTTATTAAAACAATCTATCAACCAATGGATTAGAAAAATAACTAGAGGTACTCTGATTCTATTCTTTGACTTACTAGGGCCTCATCCTACATCTAATTACCTGGAGAGAGCCAGGGACACCTTGGAGATAATCCTTCCTTATTCCCCATTTTAATTTTTTTAATGTTTATTTGTTTATGTTTGAGAGAGAAAAAAGAGAGATAGAGCAGGAAAGGGGCAGAGAGAGAAAGGGGGACACAGCATCTGAAGCAGAGAATTTGAAGCAGGATTGAGTCTCTGAGTTGTCACTGCAGAGCCTGACACAGGCTGGAACCCATGAACCCTGATATCATGACCTGAACTGAAGTTGGATGCTTAACAGACTGAGCCACCCAGGCACCCTCCTTAGTCCTCATTTTAGGTAAACCCACCAATTCCATGCAGTAATATAAAAAGGCCCTCTCCACTGTTTTTCTGTCAAAAGTTCAACTGCTTCTCTCTAATGTCACTGTGGAAGGAATCCCAAACACTAACAGGAGCATTCATGAAGATTAGTTAGGCAATTTATAAAGTTGTGCATGGTTAACTGTGTTAATCTAAGGGTTCAAAATTCAAGTGGTAGAAGTAATGATATCAATAGAATACCAAGATAAAAAAAAGTCTTGGGGACCATAAACAAATATTTCTCCTCCCTCATTGAATTAAAATTGTCCCTGGGCATGCAATGTAAATAATGATAAATATTGTTAAAGGTTTTTCAAACTAACTGTAAGTAGAAAAAGGCAAAATAAAGACTAGAAACTTGGATCTTGTCAGGTGCCTTAAAACCTGACCTGTTCTTGGCAATGTGGAAAAAAAATGACATTTCCAATTCAAAGAACACCAAACACATACAATACAAACTTGGAAATCAATAACATTGGAAGTCAACATAAGATTTTTAAAATTATTTAATTTTGTTGTTTCTTTAAATAGTGAGTCATTACAGATGTTTAGTTTGACTTTAAAAAATATTTCAGTTAGATTTTTAAAAAGCCATGTTATTAGACTAAGTAAAACTCACCTGTTTCATCCTGGAATTATATCTCTATTTTCACACTGGACCTAATACAAAGTTTTGCTGAAAGGACTTCATTTGTTGAATATTTCTATTCATAAAATTTTGTTGTAGTTTACAACATCTTTGCTATTGATTAAAAGTATATAACACTTCATTCATTTCAGGTTGTTTTGTGTTTTCTGTGTTTAGGCAATCTTGATTGACTATGAAAGCTCTCTTTTTGTTAACCTGGAGTAGTTGAAACATATTTATTTAAAAGTAATATTGGGGCACCTGGGTGGTCCAGTCAGTTAAGCGTCTGACTTTGGCTCTGGTCATGATCTTGTGGTTCATGGGTTTAAGCCCCACATCAGGCTCTGTGCTGACAGCTCAGAGCCTGGAGCCTGCTTCAGATTCTGTGTCTACCTTGCTCCCTGCCCCTCCCCTGCTCGTGCTCTGTCTCTCTCTGTCTCTCAAAAATGAATTAATGTTAAAAATTTTTTTAAGAAATACTAATGATATACACAGATACACTTGGCTAAGAGTTTTCAAGTGAGAGAAAAGTTTATGACTGAAGTGGAGAAGGTAAGGTATATATATAGAAAAGTCAGTTGTTTTGTACATTTAAAGTTCAATTGTTCTTTTTGTTCTTGTTGTTCTTGTTCAGATGATCTCTCTCTTGTTTCTTTTTGTGTGTCATAGACATTTCTAGTCCTCTTTTCCTAACCTAACCTTTCCCTGATTACAGACATTGTGCTAATTACTGTGATTCCAAGGTTCGACACAGCCGGCTTTGTTCCCACTTCTGCAAAAACACACAGCTGCATCAATATTCAGTAGGGAGTTCTTGAAAATAACCTAAGTGGCATTTGGGAATAGATCTTCCTTCAGTGGGTAAATACCTATTCAAATCAACAAAATATACATTCAGTAAGCATATTTTTGAAATGCTACAGACTTTCCAAATGAGTCTTTTTACAATGAAAGATTCATAATATGCTAATACAAATGTAAATATTATACCGGGTCACATCTAAGGATGGGAAAGTCTAGTAAGTAGAAATGCCCATTACCCTGGGGCTTCAAGATTTTCTGCCAGAAAAGATGCACCGTGCTATCATTTCCTGACTGTAAAGGACCAGGAAGTTGTGTCGCTATTTGTTTTGTTTCATTTCGTGAGTATGTATAAGCACAAGGTGCAGGCTATAGAGACTAGAATGTGTTTTGTTTTACTAATATACGCTGATCCTCTTGTTAAAATTGTTAATTCCTATTTTTTAAAAGTCAGAAATTATCACATAAGTACTAGATTTCTATCTTCTCTGGAAAACCATGAGGATCTGCCTACTTTGGGCCCCATTCCTGCTTGACAGCAAGAGCTGCTGCTGGGTGGTGGCTGCCCCCTCAGAGGGAGGTTGACTCTCCAGTCAGCGACCTTCCTGGACTGTCAGCCTCCCACACACTGAGGGTTAGAGTCAGGTACCATTCATCTATTGTTTTTCTAAGGTTAGAGCTGACAAAGTAAAAATTTTTATACTTGTATTTCCAATGAGTGTGGTAACATTAAACATAGCCAAATGTGGCTATATGTTTGAAGTAAAACATAGCACAAGGGTGTAGTGCAAGAAAGTAGTATATTTCCTTGTGGAAGGCAAAGAACATTCTGTGTATTTAATTTGTAATGTGTCTGTGTGAAAGACTGCATCTTCAACACCTCACCCACTCTAGCCTGCTACACAAATTTATATTAATTTACTTACCTCTTAGGAGTTTAGTTTATAGCCACTATGACATGGAGTGAGCTGACTTTTCTAAAAGAAGTGTGTGAACAGGAAAAACTGGCAAAGGATACTCCCAATGTCAACCTTATTATCTCTGGTCACATTGCATTCCTAAGTGATTTTAACTTTATTTTGTTTACTTTTTTTATCCTATAAGATTTTCACCATGTGCTTGTGTTATTTTTAGAAACAGAAACAAGAATGAGTTTTTTTTAAAAAATGAAAGAAATGGTTTGGTCAGAATACTAAAGACATATTCCCTATTTGTTCCCCTCTGGATGTAATTAATGCATAGTTCAATCTTCATAGAACCTAACCCAAAATGCAAGGGTCCTTATAATCAGCCTTGCCAAATTGATTTTCACTCAATCAAAACCCTCCTTTCCAGGCATATTGATTTTCTCATTGTGGCTTAAACACACCTGAACCCTGAACTATTTCCTCCTCTACATTTTTATTTATTCTGTTAACCCTCTCAACTTCCACCCAAACCCAGAATATCTTATTTTGTCAATGCTCAAAATACTCACATCATTCAATGTCAGTTCCAACTTCTCAGTAATGCCATCCCCAGATTTCCGAAATGATCGCCAGCCTCTCTAACTGCAATTGCACTTAAGTGACTATAGCAAACAGTTTAATCTTTACAACATTCCCTTATTTGTCCTCAGAGGAATAGGACTAAGTCCTTGAAATAGCAGTAGTTTTTATTATATAAAATAGTTTAATGGTTTAAGAAAAAAAATTAAGAAATTTTAGAAACAAAATTAACCATATTTATTTACTGTAGTAATTCTCAGAGTCGTTACAATTTGCATGCTCTTCCTATTGTAGAAGAGAAGTTTTCATATATGGCATTTTACAAACTCTTATCAGCATCAAATTCTCTTTGAGTCTCTACTTCCATTTTATGGACTACTATTCTGCAAAAGACTCTTTGGGCAATGCTACTTCATAATGTACTCTTATGTTAACCCCTTCTTCTAAACCAGCTAGCAAGTTACTAAAGACACTGAGCTTGTTCTTACCACTCTTTTTGTGCTTCAGTGTCCTTGAACAGCTCTGAGCACTTGGTATGTACACCACAACCAGATGGAGAAAAGAATGGCACTAGCAATGTGTTATCCATGGGCTAAGATGTTGGAGCAGTAGCAAAAAGTGGGGAGGGGGGATCCCAGATTTAGCAAACAGGAGTAAATACCTAAAAGAGCACTAGGTAATCTCTGAACATCTAATGTTGTTTCTCTCTTCATGACACTTGTTCCTAGTCATGTCTCTTCTCTCTGGACCAAATGATTTCAGACTCACGCTTCATGTAGCTCTCCACTGTGAAAGAGGCTTAAAGAGATAAGATCAATTCAAGGTGCAGCCTCATTTTTCCCTCTACAATTCTCAAATTGATAGAAACTTTACATCTGTCATGTCTTCTTTTAAAGATGAATGAAAGGAAGGTGGATGATAATGCATTCAACACCAGAATGAAGGGCCAGTTGAAAACCCTTCATGACATGCAAAAAAAATAAAATAAAAAATTAATCCAAAGAAATATTTCAACTGTCTACTTACCATCTCTAAGAAGTGTTGACCATTGTTTATTTCTGAAATACTTATGTATCTATGTACTAATTATTAACATTTTGTTTATGTTTTCTTATACTTATTAAGATGTCCTTAAACTCTCAGAGGTTCTGCCTCTGTGACTCTCCTGCAGTGTCTCTGCAAAGGAGAGGCATATGCAGCTTAAATAAGAATTTAGTACATTCTTAATGAATACATGAACTACTTGTAGACAATGCATTCTTGTTGTTCCTCTTTGCCATGTTTTTTTTAAAATTTTTTTTTTGACATTTCTTTATTATTGAGAGACAGAGAGAGACAGAACATGAGCATGGGAGGGGCAGAGAGAGGGGGAGACACAGAATATGGCCTGCCTGAAGCAGGCTCCTGGCTCTGGGCCATCAGCACAGAGCCCGATGTGGGCCTTGAACTCAGAAACCAAGAGATCATGACCTGAGCCAAAGTGGAACGCTTAACCAACTGAGCCACCCAGGTGCCCCTGCCATGTTTCCCACCCACGCTCTCACTCCCTTGGCCAAACTAGGTCCTTATTTTGCATTTATGTTAATTACATTCAAGACCCATGGGCCTTGCTCATGCACTTTCCATTACGTCCTTATTTCCCAAAGGGTCATCAGGGAACCAGTACCACAGGCATCACCTAAGAGCTTGTTTGAAATACAGAATCCTAGGTGCAACTCCAGGCATAGTGTATCAGAATACGTGTTTAAACAAAATCCTTTGGGGACCCCTGGGTGGCTCAGTCAGTTAAGCTTCTGACTCTTGATTTCAGCTCAGGTCATGATCTCGCAGTTTGTGAATTTGAGCCCCATATAGAGCTCTGCGCTGACAGCGTTGAACCTGTATGGGATTCTCTCTCTCCCTCTCTCTCTCTCTCTCTCTATCCCTCCCCAACTTGCACTAGTTCTTTCTTTCTGTCTCTCTCTCTCAAAATAGGTAAATAAACTTAAAAAGAAATCCTTGGGTAATTCTTATGCTTACTGAAGTTTGAGAAGTTTTGTTCTATTTCTCTTTTGGACTTCCACTGTGGTCTCAGACACATGGCTTCCTGAATGGCTCCCCTCTCCACTGTCCCTGTTATCCAGGGAGATTTCTTCAGCTTCTCTCTCTCCTCCTTTCAGCAAGTCACCTTGGATGGGACTGTCCAAACCACCTTCACAATTAATGTTCTGTCCAATTACCACCCTTCTATTCATATATCTTCTGTTACCACTCCAAAAATTTAAAAAAAAAAATTCTTAGTACCTGCCTTCTTCTAGCTTGCTAGCTCAGATAGAATGCCCTTCTCCTTCAAGATACTCTGAAGAGTGGCCTACTCCACTTTCTAGGCATTCTTGGTCTTATTGTCTTCCCTTCTGCTCTGTCACTCTCCTGAAGCTTCTCAAAGTCACAATTCCTTAAAATTACTGAACATATTGAGCATTTTCCAAACTTCAATTTATGCCCTACTCTTTAAATCTCTCTTTTCTCTCCATTTCTGTGGCATAATCCTGATCTGATTTTACAAAGACTCGGATCTTCCATTTTAATTTCCCTACCTCTCCTTTTTTATTAAATATATTGTCTACAGCCACCCATCCTCACTTTCTCCTTTTATCTCTCTACACATTTTCTCTAAGTAATATTACCTACTCTCAAGGTTTCAACTACCAAGTTCAGTGCTACCGGTTCCTTTGATGGAACTCCTGAGTTCCAGCCTCATGTTTCTCTTTGCGTATTAGATATCTTTCCTTGTCAGCATGCCCCAAACTGAACTTATTTTCTCCTCCTTTATTCTACTCTATATTCCTTAGCTGGGCTGGTAAAACTGAAATGCCTTTCTCCATTCCTCCTTCCCTTTACCCTCCATATCTAATTATCTCTGAGTTCTGCCAATTCCACTGTCTTAATAACTCTCATTTCTAGCCTACGTCTCTTAGCATGTTGTTACTGACTTGGTTCAGCATTTCTTCATTATTTCTTACTTGTACTGTAATAACTGTCCCCTACTAGATTTTCTTGTTCTTCACCTGCAGGGCTGTTTCTAATTAATCTTTCTCACTTCCTCCAGAGTGAAAAAGCTTTCTTCTTCAAACTGTAGTCACCTCAATGGGTTTCTCCCTGCAGGTCCACCAAAGGCAAGGAAGGTCTCCTGAGTTTGCAACAATGTGAAAGGGACAGGAAGGTAAATAATCCAAATGATATGTAGTTTCTCAGGCAACATTTCCTTCTAACAACTATGTATAAATGAAAATAAAGCAAAAATTTTACATTGATTCTGGGTCAGAAACATGACTGCAAATTGTTCTTAAAATATTCTAGCTTCATCTTTAGCTAGTAATTCTTAAACTCCATAACTTGCTCATCAAATTTACGTGTGGTTTATTCATATACATGCAACATCTTCCTCCTTTACATCTTTGACTTATACCTGAAAATTCTACTCAGTGATAACCTTCTTTCATTCCTGAATTCTCCATCCCCAATTTCCTTTTTCTTTTCCCAAACCTACTTCTTCTAAAAGGGAGTCTGGAGACAACTTATAATTCATGGGCTAATGTTGGGAAAAGGGAATTAATTATTCCAGGAGTTTGTGAGGTATTCCAAAATCAAAACAAGAAAGAAACCTCAAAAATCACCATTTTATGAGTCAAAAGATAGGGAGCAGGATTACTAAAAAGTTCTTTCATAATGCCAGTACCAAAGTTAAAGCCTATGTAACCAGAAATCCAAGATCCTGCTAGGCAAGAGTGTATCCAAGGAGAAAAGTCTGTGGCAATCACTGGTAATTACAATGAGACACTGCCTAACTCACTGCCTGGGGTTGGAGTTCAAGCACTTGAAGGGTTCAAAGGTCAGCCTGCAATGTTTATAGGAACTGGATTGGACAGGCACCATCCCCTGTCCCTTAGGTATGTGGAACAAATGCTTTTTATTACCCTTGTATCCTTTATTCTACATTAGAAAGGTGACTATGTGAGAAAGCCCAACCTAAATGTGGATGCATTAGGGTTCTCTAGGTTAATAATAAGGGTGACAGCAACTCCTGGCAGAGAGCCTGGCAGCTCCCTCAGGTGGGAACTGTCTTATTCAAATCTGTCTTCCCAGGGCCTGTCATACCCCTAGGCCCCCTATATGCATTAATATGCAAGTCTATTATTTGTAATGATCAATTCTATGTGACTGTAATTAGCAAGAAACAAACACAGGATAAATGCAGAAGAAATTGAAAGAAATATGCAAAAGAAATATGAAAGAAATAGAAAAAAGTTGAAACACATAGAGAAAAGCTGAAAGTTGCACAGATTTGTCTGCAATGACTGTTCTGGTGTTCATCTGGTTACCAGGGTTTTCATGGATCAAAAATACAGTTACACTGGATGCCGTTTGGGAAATGGGGACATTTCTAAATGTAACTCAACTATAGGACTAACAGAAAAATTAGTGTGCAAACTTGAAATTTCATTACTGTTAGAACAGTTAGAAACATTCCATCTACTCAAACCAGCAGAAAATCAGGTATTTTTCATATGCACTCGTCAAACCCTCCCAGGTGGATAGCTTTTGGAACCTGTTCAAAACGTTACCAGAGTCAGAAGAGCTAGGAGTTTTGTTAAAGAATCCCTCTATCGTGTCTACAAAAGTAAATGTACAGTGCATGCTTCCTTTGTATTCTGATACAGAAACTAACAAGCAGCCCTTTAATGCTTCATTTCCTTTCCTCAAGAACATGTAAATATAAGTTCACACATGAAAAGTGATATTAATGGATAATCCTTAAAAGCACAGATCGACCAGGGATTTCTCTTTAGGGACTTAAAGATCAAGGAACTGACTTAACACTGAGTACTTACTAGATTCCAGGATCTTTTACTCGTGGGCATTTAGATGGGTTTTCTCATTTGATCTTTATAAAAACCCTGTTAAGTAGGTATTATCAATAGAAAACAAATGAGGAAAAGTAAGTGAAAACAATAACAAATGAGTACTTAATGCCTAAGACTTTTTTAGACATGTAGATTATCTATTATCTAAACCTCATTTTGCAGATGAGGTATGCTGCTCAGAAATCCCAGGTGACTTGCTTCTAGAAACAACACCTTTAAGTGGTAAAGGAGAATGTGAAGTTTTCCTAATTGACTGCATGGCCCAAGCTTCTTTCCTTTCAAGCACCTGCAATCTTTACTTTTTTTAAGAGTCCCCATTGAGATTGTCTCTCTCCTTTTTAAATGTTTATTTATTTATTTATTTATTTATTTTGAGGAGAGAGAGAGAGCACATGAGCAGTGGAAGAGCAGAGAGAGAGGGAGAGAGAGAATGCAAAACAGTCTCCACATTGTCAGTGCAGAGCCCGATGTGGAACTCAATCTCACAGAACCATGAAATCATGACCTGAACCGAAATCAAGAGTCAGATGCTTAACCATCTTAGCCACCCAGGCACCCCTATTTGCTTTTTAATCAGATCTCCTTGCGAAGGAGTCTGCCAGATAGTTTGTATTTGCCCTCTAATGCCTAGCACTGTGTTCTACCATAGTCAATAATCAATAAACACTGGCCCAGTTGATAGAGGATCTTTAGATCTTTAGCGTGCTATTAAGGAACACTTGTCAAACTTCAGGAACTGCTTTGGCCTCACGTTAATAAACAACTGATGATGATGAACCTTTTAAAGAAAATTAAATTATTCTCCTCTGCAAACATGTTTTGTAAAAATAAAAATTTTATTATTTGTGCTTTTGAATGTATTAATTTTAAATACAGTTTAATAACTAGAATAACAGGAATAGGATTAGAAAAAACATTCCTTTTATGAGACATAACATAATGAGACATAACAATTATTTGTTATATAGATTTAAGTACAAATTCATAGAACTCCTTATAAAGAAATTACTGAAATTACTGATTGTCCTATGCTTGAGAATCCAATCAAATATCTCTTAATAGATAATTTCATATATATGCTACTAATCAGTATAACCCCCAAATAAGTGTAACAGCTTGAGCCTTATCCTCTACACACGAGCAAAGGAGATGATATTTATTATGTCTGCTCTGAATTAGGTAGCTAGCTAGGTGCATACAGACTTCCTAATGTTATATTCCAAACGATCATATGAAATATGTGTGCCTATAATCTTAATCAGATACAGAGACTGAGTCTAGGAAAGGTTATGTTAGTTGCCCAATTCACACACCTTACTTGTTAAGGCCAGAATTTAAACCTGCCTATGTGATGCCAAAATCTTTGTCCATTCTACTTATAGTATGCTAACTTCAGTGACTCAAAATACAAGGAAGACACAGTGATGCAAATGCAGCCTTCATCTAAAAGAATCAGAGCAATAGCGTAATGGATAATAAAATATTTATAATATCTACAGGGTCAAGGATAAGTGCATTTTTGGGAAAAAAATGACTGGAAGGAAACACACCACAATGTGAATAGTGGTTTCATTGCATTACATTTTGTTATTTTAGTAATGGAAAAATTTAAACTCATAATAAAGCAGGATAAGTGCATTTTAGGACAAGGCTCTACATCAAATTATAGAAGAATTCTGGGAGTAGAGCCCTGTGAGGCTATAGTCGAGCTTGGACAGAGGGAGAGAACCTTCCACACTGCTGCTCTGGCTAAACACAAACTATGGTAGCTAGCACTAATTTGTGAAATTACACTTTTCATTTCAAACCCAGGATAGGAACAGTAGTCATGGCTGGGTGGGAATGCTGAAAAAGAAAACAGTGCTGAAATCTTCTAGTTATTTATTTCCTGGCATAGGCAGGCAGGTACCAAACTGATTAGGCACGCAGTAGGCTAGATATTGGAGGTAGAAAGGTGAACAGTCACGTAGGGAAGTCCAGCATCCTAGGGGATCGATCACCCTACTTTAACAGGGTCCTACTCCTTTATGGCTCACTTGAGATGGGGTGTTCAGGCTATCTCTCACTGTATTGTGTACCCTCTCCCTGCAGTTCTGATGGTGAAACACAATCCAGAGACTGTCAAGAGGAGAGTAGAATGGTAATGAAAGCAAACAGAATTTAGTAGTATTTATTCCTCCTCCTGCATAGCTTTTATTCCCTCCCTCACTTCTTTCAAATATATGTCCTCTGCACAAATTCTCCAAGTTACCTCCTTGCATATCAGACACGTTTGGAGAATATATCGATTTTGGCTTTATCAACAGCACCCAACTACCTGTTTTATGAAAAGGAAAACAAAACTCAGGTTTTACATTCCGTGTTTAATGCCCAGAAAGAAACAAAGACACCAGCATTGTGATAGTGCTGCCCGATTGAATGGCCTACCCGTTAGAACACTGTTCATGACTTAAAATGGAACATTGTAAAGTTCAGTGAAACAGTGTCTGGTCCCTGTACAATGAACTTTGGTTCTCTCACCTCCTGAGGAGATATACCTCAACATGGTAAACTGGGGTATTTTTAGTTCTAGTGAATGTGAGTGGTGATATGAAACCACCAACCTAGCCCAAGATGTATTTTCCTATGTGTCTCTGAGGCTGGATATTCAATCTTTAATGTTTTACAACCAATCCTCAATCAGTGCATAAAAGGCTTTTTGACTTCCATCTCAAGGATCAAAGGTGAGTTTTCACGGGGTTTGCAACTCTCATGCCGTAAATGAATGAGCCGGAAAGTCGTAAAGCTTTTCTCCCTCCCCTTTAACTTGAGGAGTCAGGCCTGCTGATTCAGTCTCATGCTGTCATTCAGAATCTTCCACCTGAAGAGTTTTTTAAGAAGCAAGAGACAGAGAGAGCACTTAGGCAAAGAGGTAGTGTTAATTATTTATTTTTAAGGATTGGGGAGAACGGGGGAGTGAAAAGAGATGTCTTGTGTCTTTGAGGAGTCTTTCATGAAACTTTCTTTGTGAAACTTTAGAGGGCGGTAAGAGCAGCTACTTGGTTTCTCCTGAAAAGAAAAAAAAAAAAAAGTGAATAGAAATCATGCAGCAAAGGCTCTGAGGTGGTTTCTACACACACCCAGATCCCTGTAAGCCTAGGTATGTGTGTTAAGTTGTCTATCTGGGAAAATTTGTTGGGAGTCTATAACTGCGAGAAAGCACTTGTGTGAGTTCCGTCTCAGTATTTCTGTGTGGATGTGGATGTGCTATGAAGATATTTGGAACAAATGACAGTGTTTTTCTAGCTTTTATGCATTCTCATAGTGTTTGCAGGGACACATCGACTGGGCAGAGTTACAGCTATGAGCAAGAAAGTAAGGACATAAGATTTCAAAAATTATTTTTCCTAAAATTTCATGTGTATATTCTCAAGAGACGTCCTCAGGCACTCAGTCAGAACCAATGTATTTTTATGTTATGACCTATTCTACCAAACATGGCTATCTCATTTCGCAGGTCAAAACAGATTAAAAGGGGAAATGCTGCTAGCAGTCGGCAAAGGCAAAAATTGCAAAGAGATAGATAGAAAAACCATAAAGCAGACATAGAGATTTACAGAGCCACGCAGTGTGAGGACACCTATTTTAGGAGCCGGCAATTACACCTCCGCTAATAATCTTTGGGGGCATAGCACAGAAACTGATGTTCCAAATGTTGACCAAAGTCATCATATTTAAAATCCCCAGGGTAAGAAACCAGAGAGCAGTGTAGTAATTTTAGAAAACTGCCCATCCAAAATAGATTTTAAAATATTTTCAGTTAAAGAGAACATTTCCCTTACCAATGATGTGGGATAAACTATGTGTTATTCCATTTGGGTCCAAGGTTCAGTTAACTCAGTGTTTTCAGCAGGTGCTGGTGGTGGCTACTCCCTTATGTGGTCCAGGTGATTCCACTCTTTTTCAACAAGGCAGTGCCAGTGCAGTTAGCATGCAAACCATGCACACGTGTGGGCCGGTGGGGGCAGACGTGAGGAGTGGGTGGGAAGTGGAGGTCATTTGCATTGATGGGAAGTAAACTCAAAGGGTATATCCAGTCTCACCTTCATAGGTAAAGGGCATCTATTTGCTTTCCATTTTCTGATAGGGAGTGATAGATTTACAACTAATACAATAAATAGAGCCTTAGGGAGTGCAACAAAAGAATCCCAGCCCTGGTCAGTGATTTGATTTGCTCTAGCACATCTATCTGACTGAGCCATCTGGCAGAAAAACCAGTGTATCAGCAAAGCAAAGGGTGTAGCCATGAGGCAGGCTAGCCCCTTATCACACAGGCTGGGGAGACAGCTCAAGATGTGACAGGACTGAGGCAGGTCAGTTACCCAGGCTGCAAAGGCTATCAACATGGAAAAGGAAATGAGAGGTCCACACCAGTGTGTTTGACCAGGCCAGGTGCAGAAGGCATCTAAGCTCAATACCGAAGAATGTCTAACAGGTGGGCCGAGCATTAGGGGAAGTCGGGCTCTAGTTAAGAAGACACTGACTAGCACTGTGGTTTAAGAGAGCATTCCATTCATAATGAGGAGAAAGGAAGGACACTAGGAGGGAGAAAACTTTCCCCAGGTGGAGAAGTAATGAAGCGGTTGACAGGGGTGCCTGGGTGGCTCAGTCGGTTGAGCGTTGAGCTTCTGACTTTGGCTCAGGTCATGATCTCGCAGTGTGTGAGTTCAAGCCCAGTGTCGGGCTCTATACTGACAGCTTAGAGCCTGGAGCCTGCTTTGGATACTGTGTCTCCCTCTGTCTCTGCCCCTCCCCTGCTCATGCTCTATCTCCCTCTCTCTCTCAAAAAATAAATATTAAAAAAAAAAAAAGAGGTTGACAGAACTCGAACTAAGAAGATGTTAAATTACAAAAATTCAACTGAGTAAATTTAAAAGATGGGCTTTATTACACAGTTCATGAAATGGGCAGTATGCCACCTAGCAAGTAGAGGCATTCCCAAGGAGTTGTACAAAAAGGAAAATTTTCATAGAGGAGGGGTGGGGCAAGAAAGTGGTTAGCAAAGGAAAGGATGATTTCAGGCACAGTCTTATCATGCTGAGGACCTCCTCTTTCTTTGAGGGGATGGAGAGAGACCTTCTAGCGGGCTCCTTTGCACTGACTGAGAAACTGACCAATTTCTGGGGGAGGTTGAAATTGCAATTAGGTTAGGTCTCAAGCTCTGGTTTGGAAACTTGGTCTAAGTAACACCATTTTGGGCCTCTGGTTTACTTTTTAACAAAGGCCTATCAAGAAACAGGAGAGTTAGATGAATAAGGAGGGATATAGAGAATGTTGTGACTTAGAGCTTATGCAACCACTGTGTTCCAAACACATTTATGCTATTAGACAAGGAACTAATTCAAAGTTCTATTCAACAATGAGACTTAGGCTGCCAGTAGTTTGCAAAGTGTTACGTGTGGCTGTGCCTGACTGAGAAATGTGGGTCAACAGTAGAGAGCTCAAGGTGTTCAGAGCTTAAAGATATGATGTAGGGACTGGCAGAGTCACAGGCATGCCTTAAGAAGAACCTTACAGAATTGGAACAAATACGTGTTTTATTCTAATACTCTTACCCAAAAGTCGCATACACAAGTGCTTGTTAATTCTCCATCTCCTCTCCACATAATGGGGGCTTGGGTAGCTATATGGAGGAAAAAGGAAAAAGCTTTTCAGGTATTTTTTTAGTACCCTATTGAACACATCACTGCATTTTAATCTGGGACAGAGGGTGGAAAAATAGCATCTGGTTAATCAGAGGTTTATAGATTATTTGGTGATACAACTTAACTGTGTTGATGAAATGAAAAATTGTGTGTCTTCCCTAGAGCAGCATTATAAAGCATCCTGCCTGGTACTTAAAATTGATTGTGCATTATATTGGTTAAAGAGTGGCATTTTGGAAATAAAATTAGGGCTGATTTGCATTTGTGTTGAAATAGTTGCACATGCATTTAATAAGAATGGTTTTTCTCTTTTCTTCTAGAACACATTTACAGTTTGCATTAATTTATATTAACTCAATGTTTTCACTCAACATTATTTTAAAAGATAAGACAAACATAGATACAATTACTCACTAGGAAAATAACTCTTGTGAGTAAGAATGATTGCTATATATTTCATTTGGGAAAATAAAATGCAAATGTGTTTATTAATTAGAGCACCAGCGGTACCTCAGTAAATAAACCAAGGTGATTTCATTATTTTAACTGACAATTTTATAAAGCACTGAGAAGCATTATATATCATTAATTTTCACACCTAGAGTTGCATTTGTAGATGCTATCAGAATCCTCAATCAATATCTGTTTATTAGGATTTAAGCTCCATGACTTTGCTGCATTATTTTAAATTTACATGTATTTCCTTGATTCACAATCTACAGTAAATTCTTATAGCTTAGATGTGGGCAAAATGTCTTTGAAATCATCATTGATTTCTAGGAAGTAGAAAAAATGAATTTCGTATTGATGGTAAAGGAAAACAGCTATGTGTGATTCACACAGATTTATAATTTAAATAAGTCTTTATTCTTCCTTCAAATATGATTGAGAGTTATATTCTCTCTAGAAACTTCCATTTTCCAAGAGGGTGTTTGCAAAAGCATTGTATTAACAATTAAAATAGCAACTATTCCAGGAATTATAACAGAGAACTTAAAAATATATTCAAAAAGAACAGAATTACTATATTATTTAATTTATGGTATATTATCTTTGAAGAGGGAGTCAGGAGACTTAGTGTTCAAAAATTTTAATCACATAAGTGAAAAAAACTTCTTGCTATTATAAAAAATCATGTTGTAAGTAGTGTCAGAGACAAAAATAAAAGGGAAGTTCATAGATTTTGTTTTCAATTTTTAAGTTGATATATATCATCAAAGGACTCTGGGAAGACATTCTCAATTTCTCTCTCTCTCTCTCTCTCTCTCTTCCTCTCTCTCTCTCTCTCTCATACACACACACACTGTAAAAGCTTCACATTTTAAAAGACCAGGTAAATACTACTGAGACAGTGAAATATATAGTAAACATCTGGTTGTAAATCTAAGCGTAATCATCTAGAAAAATTGGCTACAAAATGGACATTTTGGGCTGAGTATCAAAAGTTTAATAAATGAAGCTCTGTCAGGCAGGAGAGGGGACTGAGTTTCAAAGGAGCCCAGAAGTGAAAAGCAAGCATAGAAAGATGTGTCTGTGATACATTAAGGGCACGAACAGAAGAGCCTGAAATTTAAAAATCTGAGAAATACAATAATAAAATCTTGACACTATTTTGTTGTAAAATAACTTGATGATTACATGTTAATGATACATGCATGAATCTATCATCAAGACAGGGACATGGTCAGTAAACTGGCTCGAATATCAACCTCATTGTCCCAGACAAATGGTTCTAGGCCAGAAAATCTAAGCTCTAGAATGCTGGATCCCACTGAGATCAAGATTCACACCTGTCTGTCAAATGCCTCCCATGTGGCAGACCCCATGCTGTGTACTTCAGGTATGGAAGTGGACAAAATAAACAAAGGTCTCAAGGTGTGGAGTTTGTTATACTAGAAGAAGAGATGTAGTAAGCAAATAAACCTGTTCCATGCGGTGATGGGTTTCACTAAGAAATAATAACAGTAATGAATCAGAGTAAAGAAGAGAGAGAGAGTAACAACAATGCTATTTTACAGTAGTTGGGAAAGAACTTTCTGGCACAGTGGCATTTGACAGAGACTTGAAGAAAGTGAAGAATGAGATATGTGGATTTTAGAAAGAAGTGTGCTCCTGTCAGGAAACATCAGGGAGACTCAGAGAGTTTAAGGACCAGTAAGGTGGCTAGTGAGGCTGTAGGATGTGAGCAGAGGGCCATGATGGGAAATGATGGCTCAGAGGTCGTGACAATAAAGGGGCCAGATCATTGAGAGCCTTTGGGGCACTGTAAGAAATTTGGCTTTTATTTTCATTAAGACAAGAGGCCATTGGACACTTTTGAGTAAAAGAATGACATGAATTGAGAAAATGTTTTCTCTGAGAAAATTCAAGAGAGGTGAGGGTGTAGGAAGGGCTGACAGCAAGCTTTTGCAACCATCCAGACAAAAGGTGTTAAGGTTTCTAGCAGTGGTAGTAGTAAGGAGTGGTGGGATCTGAGATCTGTTTTGAAGTGAGGGTCAACAGTGGTTTCTGATAGATTGGATATGGTGTGTGAGAGGAGAGAGATGGGAAGAGAAAAGTAATTGATGACTCTGGGTTTTCTATTCCAAGTAATTAGAAGAATGGAGCTGCCATTTACTGAAATGGGGTAGATTATGTGTGGGAGATAAATCAGGGGTCTATATTTGTGCATGATAATTTTGAGATGCCTGTTGGAATTTCAAGGACAGAGGAAAAGATGCAAAGCATTTATCTTGGCAAGTAAGAGAATGCATAGAGTAGGGGAATATGGTAAGTTTAGCAGATCGGCCTAAAAATCCACCAGTTTGTGAATTTCCCTAAGGGATGTTAACTTTCAGACAGGAATGAAAACTACTGAATAGGACAAGAAGTTACAGGTGTTCAGTTAAGTGGTTAAGGCTACTGAAATTACTTGGAGTTACTCTGACATCTACACATTACGGTGGTGGTATCACAGGGAAGAGGCTGCAAAATGTGTGGCTTAGAAATCTTCCCTCACTGATTCTCACAACCTCATCCTAACATGAAAGTCACCAATGCAGGAGAGAAATTTTTCTAGCTTCTTTCAGAAGCATTCTCAAACTAGGAACCAGAAACTTGACATTTATGAAGGGAGGCAAAGAGAAATTCATGGAATGCATGTTGTATCTCAGTCATTGTGTTTGTTGGCCTTTCACATATTATCTTAATATGATCCCCCCAGCATACTTTTGAGATGAGACTCTTAGCTCTATTTTAAGGGTGGGGAAAATAAGGTTAAATCATTATACCTAGGTAACACAGCTAGGATGGGCTAGAGCTAGCATTTTGCTTTACTTGTAGTCATTTCTATCTTAAGTTGAAAAGATGCTTCCAAACATTTTGGTGTAAGGTAGGGGTTTAATAACTTAAGTGCATATAGCACATTAATATATTAGATTCTGGAAAGAAACACTTCCAGATTTGTAATTTTCATGAGGAGAGAGTCCATAGTATCCCATATACAGGTGTATTCTTGTATTCATTCATCCATCTAACATTCATTGAGTGCTTTTGATAGGCAAGGAGCTATGTACTCCATAGCTAAATAAGACACAGCTCTTGTTCTCAAGGATTTCCTATGCTATCAGGAGAGTCAGATAATAGCACAGTGTTTCTGCTTTAAAGGCTGTACTCCTCTTGCTGTTTAATATTCATCAGCTGCCTATAATCCTGGGCTTTGCAGAAATCATTCACTGCCTTCTGTAGTGATCAGTTAATCAAGCATGGCCACAAAGGGGCTCAAGCAAGGGTGGTACAAGTCTAGATTTTGGAATTCAGGAGAAGCTTTTGCTTGTCAGAGCCCAGGTTCTAACTACAGACAAAATCAAAGCCTGGGAAACAAAGCAATGTGTGCTCTTAGGTACCCTGAACCCAGGAGATTAGCCCAAGGAATGGAGGTCGGATGAAAGCCAACACTGCTGATCTAAATAGAGGCAGACCAAGTTTAGAAATTCTAGCTCAAAAACTCAGATGTTTCAGAAGGGAGAGTTATTGCTGAAACATGAACTAAAAAGTAGGGGTGGGTGTGGCAAGGCCCAGAAGCTCCCAGAGAGGGATGACCAACTGGGACACCCCTCTGGATCCTCTTGGGTCTCACACTCTTCTGAATGGACTCTATAATTTTCTCTATCTGGACTCAGGGGAAGAAGGTCTGCTCCCTGGGAGGGCTTACTGCTGTACCAGTAGGAAGAGACAAAGGTCAGACCCCAGGTCCCCACCTCTAGAGTTCCTTGGGAGTCCACGGAAGTTCCATTTCTCTTTTAAATCCACTTCACTCTGAGTGGTGTTTCCCGCCCACCTCCCGAGGGGCCTGCTGCCTTTGGTGGTGGTGGTATGGTGTCCCAGAGGTGACTAGTTGCCTAAGAATGAAGTTAAACCCCAGAATTGAATTTGAGCTTTTATTAAAGGGCAAGGCTTTTGACCCACTTTTCTTTGGTGATTTTCTATTTCCAGAGAAGGTCCAGTGTTGAGCTCTCTAGAATTGGGCTTGAGATTTCTGGAGGTACTGAGTTCTAGATTCCCCTGCCAGATTTGCCTGTCTTAGGATGTTTCCCATCCCTAGGAGGGACAGAAGGCCATATCACGGCAGACATGGATGAGCATGATGCTGTGAGGTTGCCTGGAGTTGACCTGGAGTTGTAGGTGAATGGCAGGCAGAGGGATGCATCATTTATACCTGGTAGGATAGTCCTTCCCCAGCACATGGGTAGATGGGTAAACTATAGTTCCTTTCAGAAGCTGGAGGTTGAATCACTATTTATGAAACTAAAATAAATATATAGACAGCTGTAAGTGATGGTTCATTATGAATATTAAAACAACAACAGTATTGGCACTTCCCAGGCCAAGGGAATTTAAAGTATTATAGGATGCTCGGGTAGAACAAACTTTATCAACAGACCTGAAAAGATTAGTAAAATAAGAGATGAAATAGATGACAGAGAATGAATGGATCTGCTCAGTGAGTGGGGGCATTACTCAAGGTACAAAATAATTTCCACAAGGCTATGAATTCTATATGTCATTAATGCCAGGGCAGGCACAAAAGGTTTAAAATGCATTGGGATCTTCCATATGCCAAATATGTTACAGAGTCCAACAGATCCTACTGAGAATGGCTATACCTGAATAGAGTTTAGTCTTCTGAATGTCAGATCAGTTCTTTGATCTAATGGCATAAATATGTTTAACATCATGAATAAGGTGAGACCACATTGGAGTAATTGTCTCAGACACCCACGAGTACCCTGGCCTGTCCCCTTCTGTATTATATTCCAGTACTAGTAGAGGGTGGAGAGCCTCCCAGGTAGAGCGTCAGCCAGTCCACAGATCCCCTGAGCATATCTCCTCCTATCCTCAGGGAGAGACGGTCCTCACTTCTCCAGGACCCACTTACATACCCTTTTGAAACTATATCAAGCAAAATACTGGAATAAAATGCAGGTATGATTTAGGCTGAAGTCCTGTATGTTGCATCATGTCAGAGAATCGTGAGGGCTATGTATAGCATAGGGTACAATGCACTTATTTTTCAACATTTAAACAGTAAAACTTTTAAATCTTTTATTTGGTCCACTCAGTCATTTGCAGGAAGGTAGAAAGCTCCTGAAACATCATTTTTGAAAGTTCAGAGTCTCACAGAGGCAACCAGGGCCATCTGATCAGGACATCCAGGAATGGGAAAAAGGATGCCCACATCAGAGAGACCAAGTGGTACTGATTGACTTGAGATGATACTGGCACATTACCAGTCAAGACTCTGGAGGTGACTTCAGTCCAGAGGTGGTGACAAGACAGTTTGGTTGTAAGAGGGGATGGAGAATTGGGGTGATGTCCAAAGGATTAAACTGTCCTTAGTTTCTTATTAAAACTCATCAAGGGGGCGCCTGGGTGGCGCAGTTGGTTAAGCGTCCGACTTCAGCCAGGTCACAATCTCGCGGTCCGTGAGTTCGAGCCCCCGTCAGGCTCTGGGCTGATGGCTCAGAGCCTGGAGCCTGTTTCCGATTCTGTGTCTCCCTCTCTCTCTGCCCCTCCCCCGTTCATGCTCTGTCTCTCTCTGTCCCAAAAATAAATAAAAAACGTTGAAAAAAATTTAAAAAAAAAACTCATCAAGGGAAAATAGTGATAATAAAAAAGAAACTTATACCTTAATTAAGAAAAATAATGAAAGATCTTTATAAGGCAGTCAGGACGTTGATGAGTATCTAAGAGAGAGTGGTAACATTTGGAAGGCTTTTTATATTCTGGAACACTTGCTGAGCATTTTGTAGATCACTGCCCAATGGATATATAATGTGAACTTGCAAAATTTTAGTAGTCATATAAAAAAATAAACATGAAATTAATTTTAATAATATATTTTACTGAATGTAACATATTATTTCAAATAGTAATCAATATAACTTTACAAATGAGATGGATTCATTTTTTTATACTCAGCTTTTAAAATCCAGCTGTTATTGGGGCGCCTGGGTGGCGCAGTCGGTTAAGCGTCCGACTTCAGCCAGGTCACGATCTCGCGGTCCGGGAGTTCGAGCCCCGCGTCGGGCTCTGGGCTGATGGCTCAGAGCCTGGAGCCTGTTTCCGATTCTGTGTCTCCCTCTCTCTCTGCCCCTCCCCCGTTCATGCTCTGTCTCTCTCTGTCCCAAAAATAAATAAAAACTTTGAAAAAAAAATTTAAAAAAAATCCAGCTGTTATTATTTTTTTTTCACCTAGAGCATTGAGTTCATAGCCAGTGTTGTTTCATCAGTATCACATTTTCATATTTAGCCATGCAAATAACACCTACCTTTTTTGTCTTGGTATTTGTTTTGTACTTATTGACTTTATTTTTATAAGCAGTTTGTTTTCAGAATGAATAGAAAGTAGACTTCCCATAAGCCCCCCCCAACAAACCACACACACACACACACACACACGCACATAGAGTTCTTGCTATTATTAATATCTTGCAGTAATGTGATATTTCTGTTACAACTGATGAGTCAGTATTGTTTTTATAAATTAACACTCACAGTTGATACTAGAGTTCACTATATTGTGTACACTGTGGGTTTTGACAAACATGTAATTATAAATAGCAACATATAATCGTGTTTCAGTATTATACAGGATAGTTTCACTGCCTTAAAAATCCCCATTATTTCACCTAGTCATCCCTCTCTTCCTTCTCCCACAAAACACTGGCAACCACTGATCTTTTTAATGTCTCTATAGTGTTGCCTTTTCCAGAATGTCACATAGCTGGAATTATACAGTATACAGACTTTTCATATTGGCTTATTTAACTTAGCAATATGCAGATAAGTTTCCTCAGTGTGTTTTCATGTCTTTGATAGCTCATTTCTTTTTATCATTTATGTGAACAACGTTCCATTGTATGGATATACCACAGTTTATCCATTCATCTATGGAAGGATATCTTATTAATGACTTGTAAGTTTTGGCAATTATGGGTGAATCTGCTATAAATATCTACATGCAGGGTTTTGTGGGTATAAGTTTTCAATTCATTTGGATAAATATCAAGGAGTGTATTTGCTGAATTGTTTGGTAAGAGTGTATTTAGTTTGGTCAGAAACTGTCAACCTGTCTCCCAGGATGTGTATACGTTTTGTATTCCCATCAGCAGTGAATGAGCATTCCTATTGTTCGATTGCCTCACAAGCATATGGTGTTGTCAGTATTTTGGTTTTTGCCATTCTAATAGGTGTGCAGTGGTATCTCACTGGTGTTTTAATTTTAATTCCCAGATGACATATGATTCTGAGAACACCTACATTTTTTACACTAGTAATACCACCACTATTACTACTTGCTGACAATTATTACTTCCTAAGTACCAGGCACCAAACCAATCACTTTTCATGTATTTTCTCACAAGGCTATGAATCACATACCATTGTTATTGTGCATTTTACAGAAAAGGAAACTGGAGTTTAAAGAATTTAAATACATTGCAAGTAAATGTATTGAATCAGGCTCTCTGGTCTTTCTGACTCTACATGTCATCTCTTAAGTACCGTGTCTTTTATTTTTGTCTTAAAATGTGATCCCTCAATCTCTTCCAAAACAACTAGAATGTTGGTTAAATATCATATTCCTAGACACCACTCTGTTGGATCTTCACATGGAGATCTGGAGTCATAGATTCTGAAGGGCACCCAAGACTGAGAACCACTATGCCATCATACTAGGATGACTCAAAGTCCAAATAGAAGTTTTGATATTTTGTTTGTATCTTTATTCATGCATTCATCTTTGAAGCATACTTTCCAAAGCACAATTTTTACATAAAATAAATTATACTGGAAAGAGTGAAAGAATATGTTAAATGTAGGTGAATCAGTGTTTGCTGTGTACCCTGATTAGAGAATACCATATAAACTTTTCTCCACAGCTTTCCATACATATATCTGAAAATTTCTACTAGAAATTCTTATTATTAGTATAGGATATACTTTTAAAACACAGGTCTTCTTACTTACAGATTTTTGAATAACATCTCTGAATGAAGAAGACTGCATGAAACCAATAGTTGTAAGGATCATGGGGAAGCACAGAGATAATGTTGATAGCAGGAACATGTGATCCCCTACTATATATCCGTCTGTGCTACATAAATTGGACAAAGACCTTACAAAATACTTTCAATGTTACAAACCATCTACCTATTTAAGTCCATTTATTGCCTTTTTATTGAGTAGCTCTGTGTATATACTATTTATATAGATATATATTATACATATATGTATGTACACACACATACATTTATAAAGTTTATACTATATTACATAGTAATTCCAAGCAAAAAAACAAAAACAAAAAATCAACACAGCAGGCACCCTATGAAACTTTACAGATTAAACCAAATAGACACCTATTCTTTGTGAGTTTTGATCTAAGACAGGATATTATTAAGGATATTTGCAATAGTATCACCTGTGTTCAAATCTCTGTTATGCCTCGAAGGAGCTGTGGAACCTTGGAAGTCATTGTTTGAGCCTTGGTTTAAATGATTCTAAATGGAGGTAGATAGAACATCTACCCTGTAGAGTTGTTGCATTAAAAGCATTAGACAGTGCCTGAATCACATTAAGCAGTCAATAAATGTGAGTTATTATTATTTCCACTATTATTATTATTCATAGGAAAAATTGCAAAATGGGAATAGACTCGATAGAGTGGTGGAGTGGAAAGCATGCTATGATGCCAGTGTGACGGCTGGCGGTATGAGAAAATAAATGGCACGCGACAAATGCATGGCATAGAGATTAAGTGCTCTAGGAATGGAAAACAGAAGAAATCACTTTTCACTGGAGTGGGCAGGGATGGCTTCTGTGAAGAGTCTAAATGAATTTGCAAACGTTTGTAGGTGGAGAAAATGCACATTTGGAGGGGGTATCTTTTCAGTGATGTACAAATTCAGAGATTTTAGCACTTCTTGGCAGATGGAAGAACCCCATTTGGACCCTCAGACACAGCCCACTGTGCCAAGATCTGGCAGTGTGGGCAGGGTTAGTGCCAAGGCAGGTGCTACATAAGAAAGAAGCATGGACATAAGGGAGGAGAAGGCATCCTTCTAATACTAATTGAAGCTCAGCTTGAAGAGCAACTGTACACCTGTTTATAGCTAGACAGATGCAGATGAGGACTATAGCCCTTCAAATAAGCATGTCACTGGGTCTGGGAAGGCAAGAGGCGTAGCCCCCTGAAGCCACAAATCCTGCTAAGAAGAGCATGAATTGTTCTGTACATCACACAGTCTGTGTAGTTCTGCAGTCAGAGAGTGTGGGCTCGCACTGGGACTCATTGCTTTTTCCACATAAACTTGGAATTGAACGAATAGATCACAGTCTACAATTTTCTCCATTGTGTCAAATGCCAGCTAAGTTGCTATAGTATTTAACAGTATGCAAGTGAGTTAATGGCCTTGCGGTGAGGATCCCAACGAGGATCCCCAGCAAAATATAAAGTGCGTCTCTCCTTACAACCTCCTGTCTGTCTTAGTGTTTGCTAACTGAGGAGTTCTAAAAGCATAAACAAGGTTAGCATTCCACTTTCGATGCCATAAACACATTTTAGAAAGGCAGGAGCAATTTTGTAGCTGTACGTACATTGGGGAAAGAGCATGACCTTGAGAGCTGGAGGTTTACCATCACTTAAAAAAAATATGGAAGGAATTGTTCTAAATGTAGTGCTTATCTTTTTACTTTATGGTCTTTAATAGCCACTCTTTATGGAGTGTTTACTAGGAGCCAAGAACTCTATTAGGTATTTTTTAAACTTTTATTTAAAAATACAGATACAGGAAATCACACAAAATTATTATTAAAGCAAATACCATTTTAGCCATCACCTAAGTCAAAGAATAAAACATTGCTAGCTACCCGAGCCTCTCCATATACTCTATCATCTCTCCTTCCTAAAGTAAACACTGTCCTGATTTTTATAGTAATCATTTCCTTGGTATTTCATTATGGTTTATCACTTAAGTGTCCACCCGGATGCACTATAGCTTAGGTACTAATGTTCTAATTGATATGTTTTGTCACTTTGTTTTAACCAAGGTATCCATTCCCCCAACCCCCCACCAAACTCCTTTCTATTCTTTAATATTCCTCTATTCCTTTTAATTTAATTCTCCTTTCTATTCTTTAATATTCCTTTAATATTCTTTAATATTCTTTAATGTTCCTCTGTTGATGAACTTGGGCCACTTGTTTTATTGAATTTGCCCCAGGGTAGAGTGGCTGTTATATCCGTATGGTGCAGCTTCCCCGTGTTCTTCTCTTCTCTGTATTTCCTGCAAACAGGAGTGGACCCTTGGTTGGACACAGCTTTGATGTTTTTGCCAAGATGATGTTTTTGGTAACACTTTGGCAAGTGTTATGTTCTCTTATCAGGGGACACATTGATGCTTAATGTGTTGATTTATTATTTTACTGGAGCTTCTAAAACGGTAATACTCTAATTATATCCATTGTTTTTACCCATTAGCTTGAATAATTTTATTTATAAGGAGATGCATCTTCTTGTCTACAATTTAGTTAACCAGTCATGCAGTTCCCAAAAGGGCCAGAATCAATGTTCTATTTTTTTCTTTCACCTAATTTTCTTAAGTTGCAATAATGTGATATTTCTGTTACAACTGATGAGTCAGTATTGTTATATTATTATAAATTAACACTCACAGTTGATACTAGAGTTCACTATATTGTGTATACTGTGGGTTTTGACAAACATGTAATTATATATAGCAACATATAATCGTGTTTCAGTATTATACAGGATAGTTTCACTGCCCTAAAAATCCCCATTATTTCACCTAGTCATCCCTCTCTTCCTTCTCCCACAAAACACTGGCAACCACTGATCTTCTTAATGTCTCTATAGTTTTGCCTTTTCCAGAATATCATATAGCTGGAATTATACAGTATATAGACTTTTCATATTGGCTTATTTAACTTAGCAATATGCAGGTAAGTTTTCTCAGTGTGTTTTCATGTCTTGATAGCTCATTTCTTTTTATCAGTGAATAACATTCCATTGTATGGATATACCACAGTTTATTCATTCATCTATGGAAAGATATCTTATTAATGACTTGTAAGTTTTGGCAATTATGGGTGAATCTGCTATAAATATCTACATGCAGGTTTTTTGTGGGTATAAGTTTTCAATTCATCACTTAAATACACCTGATGGATTCCCATCAACTATAATTTCTATCTTTATCAAAGTTCAAATTTTTCTTGACCAGATAGAGCTTTTTCAAGGCTGGCTTTTAATTCCATTTAATATTATCCTGGTATTTTTTGATAGCTTCCATGCTGGTTTATATCAAAATGTTCCAGGTTTATCTGGCACATTTCTCATTCACAGATGCATTTCTCTAAGAAGTCTTTTTTTTTTTTTTTATGAACGAAATCTGAGTATAAGTGTTAATCATCACTCCTATGGTTGCTAGAATTAACAAATACAAATAGAGGACATCCAGTTAAATTTCAATTTCAAATAAATTACAAATAAATTTTAGTAAAAGTCTACCCCCAAAAGTCTACAGTGGGCAACGTATACTAAAAGTTTGTCATTTATCTAGAATTCAAAATTAATTGGACACCCCGTAATTTTCCTCACAACTGATTCCAAGTAGGTTGGTCATTGTTGCCAGGCTGTGTTAGTCCAGGTCCTGTGAGCAGCAGGTGTGGTTAGATATGCAAGAGTTATTGGAGGAGTGCCTATGAAGGAACAAAGGGGAGACTTTAAGAGTAGAGAGAGGTCTCAAATAGTGATCCAGTCTTCACCACTGTGAAGGGCAGAATGAAGAAAGGACAGTTAGATAAGAGTTTCAAATTATGGTTTAATTCTATGAAATACAGACACATATAAATACATAAAATTCGTGGCCCATATTTTATTTTCTTGAATAGCTTAGATATAACTTCATTTTCCCCCTGAAGGTAAGGTGTTCCTGGGGGTAAGTCTGATAATATTAGTTACTTTTAAGTCAAATGTTGTTTTTGCCTAGGTGCCCAAATAATTTTTTATTTTATTTTTTTACTGATCCTTTAATTTTACTCGGTGTTGATTGTGCTATGTTGACCTCAGGTACACTATGTGATTTTTCAATAAGTAGTTTATTTTATTTTATTTTTTTTAATTTCAGGATCACTCTCTTAAATTAAAGTTCTTAGTGTTTGTCTCACCCCCATCCCCAAACCTTGCTTTTGATTTGTTCTCCCACTCAGAACTTCCCTAATCTGTATGTTGGATCTTCTTTGCCATCTATAATATTTGTTGGCAATATTATTGCCAACATTCTCCTTAATGTCTTTCTTTATTCACTTGTTTTTGGTTAAGTTTTCCCTTCCCACCTTCATTAGAGTATCATTTCTTGTGCTTATTTGCTCTAATATACCTCCTAGATTAATCTCTATTTCTAACATGATATTTCTTTTATTTCTCACTCCTTCTTGAGTTCTGTCCTATTTTATTTCTGGGTTTTTCTAACTCTGACTAGTGTTATTCTCTCATGTATTGTATAATTTTTTTTAATGTTCTTTAGCTCATTTTGAAATAGTAAGTTGCAGTTTTGAAAAAATTTTGAGGCTGACTTTTTTGGCAAGCTTTCTTTGTCAACAGCAGAGGTTGGCAAACTTCCCATAAGGTGCAAGAGAGTAAATATTTTATACTTTGCAGGCCATATGTTCTCTGTCACAAATATTTAACACTGCCATTGTAGCATGAAAACAGTCATAGGCAATATGTAAACAAGTGAGTATGACTATGTTCCAAGAAAACTTTATTTATAAAAACAGGAAGAGGGCTGCATTTAGCCTGTGGGCTATAATTTGCCAATTCCTTGTCTGTAGGGGTATTATTCTTTTTATTTCTCATAGCAACTTTGTTTTTGAGTCCAAACCTTTCCTGGGATTTGACTATGATTGGTCAAATGATCTGTTGTTCATTTTTTATGTGAATTTAGTTTTCTTAAACTTTGAAAGTTTTTTTTTGAACTTAAATAGTTAAAAGTACAGATAGTCTTTCCAACTTCAAAGACATCCTTAATTTTTTTTTCTGTAGTATTTTAAAAAATATGATGGCTTGTGCTCTTAAATTGCCTGAATCTTTTACCTTTGGGCTGGATTTCCTCTTTCCTTCATCTCTGTCATCTCTGTTATGCTCAATTTTGATTCTCTTTCCAGTCGTTTTTCCTAGTATGGGGTTCTGCATTGGAAAGAAACCCTTTTTTCGGCATATCAGATTCAAGGCTTCACAGGATCCAGACTTCTCCAGCCACCTTAGACATTGACATCAGCCTATTAAGAATTGAGATTTTATATAACTTGCAAGCTAACAAGTTAACCTACCAGTTTTATGGATATTTTCAAAAGACATGAAGCTCTTAGGGTGCCTGAGTGGCTCAGTCAGTTAAACTTCTGACTCTTGGTTTTGTCTCAGGTCATGATCTCATGGCTTAGTGGGTTCGAGACCTGTATCAGGCTCTGCACTGAGAGTGCAGATCCTGCTGGGGATTCTCTCAGTCACCCTCTCTCTCTGCCCCTCCCCCACTTGTACTTTGTCTCTCTTAAAATAAATAAACTTAAAAAAAAAAGACATGAGGCTCTTGAGTCAGAGACAAAGAACTTTATTACTCATGGTACAGCAAATAGCATGACCATCAGCATATTTATTTGAGCAGTCCTTGTCCCCATGTCCCCCATTCACATGAGGGTGAATGATTGGACCAGATGGATATCTGCTCACATGGTGGGTTTCAGTATAGAAGCAAAAGAAACCCAAGTATTTTATAATGAGAAGGAAGCATGCCTTCTCTTGGTTTCAGAGGGAGACATTATCCTTTTTATACTGGAGAGAAAGCATGCCTGCTTTTTGCACTGGAGAGGGAACAATATTTATCTTGCAAGTCTGTGAACAAACGTATTTTGCTCACAGGGAGATGCTATTCCCCTTTCCAGGATAATTGCTATGCAAATATTCTTCAAACGATATTCTAGAACAAATGACTATTTCTAGGTAGTAAGACTCTTAGAAATGTGAGAGATCAATGGGAAATCAGCTCCCAACAGGGCCCCTTTTACTAACTGTTGGAATGCACAAAAGTCTTCTAGTTCTACTGGATACTCTTAAATTGATCCATTGTGCTTTCTAGTGTATATCTACTGACCGTTTGGGGGTTTTCTTGAATGTTTTGGCCTGCTCAGTCATTTGTCCCCCCACTTCTCTGTGCTTTTTCCTACATGGATACCAAAGACATTCAAGCGGTATGGCTTTTGGTATTTAGAAATTTGGAGAGATGTCTTGCTATCTAGATTTGTTGTAAATGTTGTGCTTTTGGGTTTGATATATAGTTCTCTATTTATCCTAAACCCATGCTGGCATCACTGCAGTCCATCTTCTCAAAATAACCCTGTCTTTTAAAGAAAGTATGCCTAGCCTGATTTTACTTTTTTAAAGTCCACATTTTGAACATCAACGTTACTCTGCCATAATATGGTTATGTTCTAAGGTCCTACTGAGTTACATAAGGATGTTTTCCTCTCTTCCCCTCTCCACACTAAATGATACTAAGTTGTTTTATTACTTTGAGTGGAAAAGCCATTTTTTTATTTTTTTTTCCTTTAAGATTATATATTTCCCTGTCTTGGCATTATTTGTGTATCCCATCCAATGACCATTCCTCTCACCCTATATTTGAAATGAGGTCCAAAGACTTATAAATTAGAGAAAAAAAAATCATTTGAAATGTATGCAGAGGATGCAAGGCAAAAATAATTATGTACTAAGATTGGGCATAATTCTGGAAGATTCTGTTGACCTTGTGATAATTTTTGGCATTATATTGGCAAGCTGTAGAAATTTAAGCTATATTGAAAACAATGAAGCATCTTATTCAGTTAAACTTTTCCGTATCATTTTACCCAGTATAGCTCCTCCTTTCTCAAGAAGTATACTACTTATATATTAAGGGGAAACAAATAAGTTAGGAGCAACATTGCCAATGTTGTTGTCTCCAAATTCACTTTACCCTGTGAGTTCTCAGCATTAGAGGCTCAGTACTTTATAACATATAGTATCTGCTCATTAGTGTGGAAAATTCCAAATTGATCTGGCTTTTACTTAATGTTCTGCAATCAAGCAATATCTTGTGGGCCTTTGTCCATATCCAGCATCAGTAAATCAGAAGAATATTAAGATTATATAACTTATACATGTCACAGAGAAACGTGAACTATTCTAAGACAATAGAGAAAAAACATTTCTCCTGAGTGACCCTGTTCTATAAATTAAGAAAAACAAAACAAAACAAGTGCATGGAAGTTTCTGAAAGAGCTTAATATTCGGGGGGTGAGGAGAATGATTTGGTTTTTTCAAAGTACATTTCCTCTAGGATCTTTCCTTGAGCAAGGAGACTGATGTTGACCCCTACTCACAACCCCTTGCATGTATACAAACTGTATGTCAGTCCCCGAGTCAGTCCCCAAGGGGTTGTTCTCTTTCCCTAAGAATTTGCAATTTGGTTGGAAAGGTAAGAGGTAGCTTGTGACAATTGGAATGGTAAGCCAGCCAGTACAGAAAAGCAGCATAAACTGTGTGGTGACATACACATGATATGAGAACAGTGGATGAAGAAAATCCCTGTGAACTTGAATTAAGGGTGGATGGGAGAGGATCTGGGGCTTAAAAAATCAGTCACGTTTGGGACAATGGACAAAGGAGTGGATGGCTTCTCCACAGGCAGGACTCAGGGACCACAGAAGAGAGTTGCTCATTCATCCTGTGAGGCAATTTTGAAGTCCTATCAACTTGGATTGAATGCACTGATGATTCAATAAAATAGCTAATTAAAGGGTATTTCTCTAGTCATTGATTTGTATAAACTGTGCTATTTGTTATAGATTCTCTCCACCTCCTCCACTGGTGCTTATAATCAACTAGTAAGTGCAAAAAATAATAATAAAAAAACCACAAGAAAATACACACTTGATATTATTGATTGAAAACATCAAATATAAATCACCTACAGAGAAATAAAATTTGGACTATACTTTCTAAAATTATAAAAATACATAGAATATAGCTAATACAGGAGCAGCATGTAGGATCTAACCAATAGGAAATAAAGTATTTCTAGTCCTTATGAGAACAGGAATGAAAATATTAAAGGCTTAATATACTCTGATATCTCTAACAGCTTCAGAATGCATTCTTTTGGCTTTTCTTTTTCCTCCTCTTTTTTTTCCGTCCACTTCTCCCTAATCTCTTTTTCCTCTTTCTCTGATTTGAATAAAGATAGGACTTCAGTAAATATTTAGATTCATAAGAGATATCAAGTGACTCAATGATTCTCCTAAATAGATATAGATGGATGAGCGATAGGTGAATATAAGTGTATAAGAAGTGATCTACACCAGTAGGAAGCAACCCATCTAGGCTACTAGGTTAAACAGAGTTAAACAGTGTTCAGTAATGAGAGATGTATCTTAATGTGCCTCATTTCAATAGAGGTCATATCCCAAGATGTCCTGAAACTATATTTGTATAATCTAAACAGATGACTCTGTGTGGTAAAAGGACTAGCTATGAATCTAAGGACTTGGCCTTGATTTTTGTTTTGTTTTGTTTTGTTTTGTTTTTCGAAGATGGTAGAATAATTCCCAGTGTTGTTAGAGAGTCAATTAGTGGAAAAAAATAAAAAAACACCAGGGGCCCTTTAATGTCAGCAGATGCTCTGGAGCAACTTCACCTGTATCCTAGACTATGTCTTGTTTTCCAGAAGAAAATTCATGGGGGAGTCTGAATCTACTACTAAATCCTTAAGAATAAATTGAGCATGGTGTATTTGTTACAAAAGATGGAAATTCTCCCTTCCCTCCAAAAATTAGTCAGGGTTTCACAGTAACATTTTCTCTTTCAATTCATGAAAGATTTCCCTGAATGGGAAATGTGCTTTGTGGTGGTGTGGGAATTGCATAAGGGAAAAAGTCAGGTAACCATTATGAAATCTGAGTGTAAGAGACATCTCAGTAATAATGTACTTTCCAAGGACAAAGATAAAGAGGTATTTTGAATCATTAGAAAATCTAGTGTTGGTTAAGAAAACGAGAAGTCTTAAGTTCAGAGAAATGTATTCATCAAGCACAGATGCACTCTCTGAAAAGAACAAATGCTATGCCAATATTTCTAAATACTCTTCCACATCTGACAACCTTTCTGTCATTTGCAGACAGAATGTGATTTAGAAAACCTGATTTTATTTCTAAGGAAATGTAAAGATGTGACAACAGCAACAACAACAAAAAGAACTGACCACTATCAGTCAAAAAAGATAGTCTTTTTTTTTTACTATGCCAACATAACTAATTCATTAAACAATTACCCTTTAAGAAATCAAATGAACTCACATGAACCCCTTGTCAAGCATCAAATGGGTAAAAATAATGACAACAGGTAAATTTTCCACATTCTCAAGTTGTTTTGGTGCTTTGATTCAGCCATATGTATGGAGAGAATGTTACACAGAAAAATCATATGCATTAATCTCCTGTCTTAATACAACTGTGTACATCTTAGGAGGGCTATTTAAAGAAGATGTGAAGTATGATAATATAACAACTAAGCGGACTCACTGCATCTGAGCAGTTTGTCAATATCTTCAGGTCTCCAGTGAACAACAAGAATGGCTCTCAGGATATTGCAACTCTGTCTGCTTCCACCAGAGATCATAATTGGGCTATGAATTTTTACAACAGGAAAGTCTTCTTGTCATGGAGACTGACAAAAAGTTTAGTTAAATTAGTGCCCAAAGAATCTCTGAACAGTTTGAGTAGTGTACATGGTTATCACATAAATATGTGGTGACTTCTTTTTCTTCCTTTATTTTTTTTCTTTTTAAAATAAATTTTTGTGATAGTTCACAAGTTAGAGCTTTTAACATATAGCTTGTTTCAGAGGATTGCTCAACATACTGGTTTTCTGCCTAATGACATGATGTGCAGTTTGGGAAATTCAAGAAGCCGATTGAGGTGAGTAAAGGTGATTGATAAATCGAAAGCAAATGATAGCAGAAGATGTGAACTAAAGCTATTTCTTGATCTGTGAAAAGCTAATTGGACACATTTCAGGCCAGGTCTCTGAAGGCACAGCTCATGAACTCTGCCTTCCTGATGCTGTGCTCATTAAGAGCACTCAATAGAGGACTGGCTAATGCTAGGGAAAACCCCATCATGGTGGCCTTTACATGACACTGCAGAAGTACCTCAAGAAAGGGAGAGAAGGAAAAGGTAAGGAGAGGCTTCAGGGCACTAGCTGCTTACAGAATCCTATTTGCCTTATCGGAATGATCTGAAACTGAAGGTTATCTCTAAAGGCTACCCTGCTTCACCAAATCTCAAGGGACCATTGCCTTTCTCTAACATATCAGAGTTTAGCCAGGCCTTGTTATTGGTTGTTGTTGAAGTAAATTTGGGATTTGGCGGTCCCGGGTCTATTCTTTGATATGGAAGATGGAATACAGAACACATGACTTAAATATTTCTGGAACATCCTATATTTGCCACTGATGCTTAAACATTTTAATGATTATGTTGAAATATTAGATAAATCTCATAACCCATACTCAATTATTCATGTTAATACTTCTAGGTAAAATGAAATGTACTGAATTGGCATCTCACTTTTAAAGAATCAAATATCAAGGGAAGACATTGTAGATGTTCACAATATTTTGTGCAAGAAAATTTTTGAGTGACTTTGGAGATTCAAATCAATACGTTGAGGATGCAGCATGGTGGGTTATATCCACATGGGAACCTAAGATGAGGATTTGTACCAATGAAAATTTTCAGAAGAAAGTGGCGGAGTCTAAATCATAGAAATCTTGGTGATTATGTTGCAAAGTATAGAAATGTATAACCTAAAATAGAGGGAATTTTGCTAGGCAATCTCTTCATGTCTTTTGCAGTTATGAGAGCCTGATTCCATTCCACAAAAACTAGGAAAACCTATTTTACCACTGTATCACCGTTATAAGATGTATGGTTATCCATGAGTTAGCTCATTGAACATATTATGTAAGGAAAAATGGTCAAAATATTCTGTTAATCTCTGCAAAACTCTCTTTAAATCTTTTCTTTTTAGAAATGATACACTGTAGAGAGATTTTTTTATATGAATTTTCTGAATTTTAAAAGTGTTATCAAAACAAGAATTGTTACTGTATGTTTATATGTAACTAGAGAGCATGGGGAAGTTTGGGTATTAAGGATTCTTCATGAAGTGGCTAACTTATCTATTGAAATTTTTGTATTTTTATAAACACCTGACTCCTACTAAAATTTAAACATGCATTAGTAATTTATCATTCATAGGATAGTCTTTTGATTCATAAAATTACAATATAAGCATAGAATTTTAGAGCAGGGAAGGATCCTAATGGTCATGTATTCTAAAATGTTTAATTTTACCAATTAAGGAAGCAGAAGCAGGAGACTAGTGACTTCATTCTTGCCCATACCTCGATGCTGTGATGGGTCTAGGGCGAGCCCATTCTGCTGACATGTAGGCTGGTACAGGTCCTCTTGTCCAGCTGCCCTAGGGTTATATCTACTTGGGTAGATAGATTTTGGAGATGTTTGATTATAGTAGATAGATTTTATAGATGTTTGATTATAGATTGGTGGTTTGTTTAAATGACATCCTATTATCAGAAGTCATATACAATTGAGATGTAGACATTCTCTCTTAGAATGTAAGCATTCCTTTATTTTATTCTTCTTGGACATTAGAGTTTTTCCTTCATTAAGAAATGAAGTAGAAAATTGTACACTGTAAGTCAAGTGCATCACATTTCAAGAAAATAGTGTGTGTTAATTTACATGTGAATTTTAATTAACTACCTTAACCTAGACCCCAACAGATATAAATTAATGTTTTTAGTTTAGACAAAATAACAACCCATGCAAAAAAACCCTCAAGTCAAAGAAACTTTCCTTTATTAAAAAAAATAATATATATATGTGTATATATACACATAATATATATAATTTTTCTTGAGAGAAAGATGGGGGGAGGCTAGAGAGAGAGAAAGAGAATCCTAAGCAGGCTCTGCACTGACAATGGTGCCAGCCTGATGTGGGCCTGACGCCAGCCTGATGCAGGCTCCAACTCAGGAACCATGAGATCATGACCTTAGCTGAAATCAAGAATCTGAGGCTTAACAGACTGAGCCACCCAGGCACCCCAAACAAAACTTTCTTTTTAAAAAAAGAGATCAACAGACACAAATACACATTATACGAGAAACATATAAAGCTTCTATCTTTATTTGTAACCAAAGTAGATTTTATAATGAGTACTGAAGAGGAGTACAAGTTGAACAGCTGACTTTAACCAAATAATCAAAGAGGATGAGAATAATTCCCTCTTGTCTATACTTGTCTAATGTCAACAGAACTCTTTGTACATACACTTTCAAGTCAAATCATTTGTCCAAAATGGAAACATAGTCATCGTTTGAAAAGCAAAATGTGAGGACAGAAGCATTTTTTGGAATAATGTAGATCCCTTTCTTTCCAGAAAATATCCTGTGGGAAAATATAAATTGCTGTGTTTATACTTTTACAACTAGGGAAGTTATTCCTGTCAAAAAATTCTGTTGGGCCAACACACTATTAGAAATTACTCATAATATGCATTTGACTACCCATGTTTGAAAATGCCAACAAATTTCCACCTTTCTAAAAATCAAATTTTTATTTTCTAAACTAATCAAATCTAGATATAACTGATTTTTCTTTATTTAAAAAATGTTTTTTAAAGGAACTATTGTTGCAATTAATATTTAGGGCAAAGGTGACAATTCACTGACAGACATGAGCACAACTCCTCGATTTCTGTGGTAGCTCCTCTCTAGGATCTGGCTAGTCCAAGGACAGAGTAGCTCAGACAAGGGTAAGGGATCCAGCCCTTAGCCAATAAAACCAACTCAAGGCCACTGGACACCCTCCCCTATCCATATGCTCCATCATTTCTCACTGGAAGCTAGTCACCACCATGGCGCTGAGTCTGGTAACATCTGGCTACCTGTGCCTGAGACTGGGGACTGCTTGTTACCCATCTGATCTGGGCAGGCCCTTTCTAGCAATAGGGGAAAACCATGTTGTGATGCATCTAGGTGAAACTGGTGGACTTTCTGTGTTATACCCACCCACAGGAATTCAACTTGCAAGACCTTCATTGACTCATTGATTCCTATCCCTGCTCCAGGCTCCCAGTGCCCACCGTGTCAGGTAAACTTGTAGGCATGAAATTTGGTAAATTTGTCGGGTATTTAGTCTCCTTTCTTTGCAATCCCTCTAAGCCTTACAGTGTGATACATGATAGATGCCCAGAAAACGAACTTTTAAGGGGAGAAGGTTGTGTTGAGCCAAGGGAAGGCTGGAGAAAGGACTTAAAATGTCAAGATTTTTTTACGTGTCGTGGGGAAAAAAATAAAAAAGAAAAAAAGAAAAAGTGCTAGAATATCATCATTAGTTATTATTATTTGTAATCCACCTTTCAGAATTCCTCTGGCCTTACTTAACCAGGCAGCTGGCAGGGAATCCAGGCTGGAAGCTAAGGATAAGAATGTCCATTGCCCCAAATCGGGAGGTGCAGAGCCTCGGGCCATAATCTGGGACCACCCCTGTGTCCCGACAGGTGTCGGCAACCCTTATGGGGCTCCGGGTCCCCAGTCCCCAGCGGGCCCCTGTCTTCTCGGAGCGCTGGAGCATGCCCAGTGGCAGCGATAGAGCCACCGAGGGCTTCGCACGGGCGCGCTCCGCTTCTCCGGGTTTTAGCAGGAGCCCGCGGGGGGGCGGGGGTGAGGGGGCCCTCGGAGCCCGGCAGCCTTGGCCGCGCGTGCGGGGAGCTCGCGCGACGCGCAGGGCTCTCTCCCGCGTTGCGGTTGCTCGGGAGATGCTGGAGCGCGGAGCCCGGCCGTTCCACCTGGCGCGCTGAGCGAGTCGCGGGGAGCCCCCGGGGGCGGGCGGGGGGCGCGGACTGCAGTAGAATGCGAGCCGGGCTCCTCTGGCGCGGTGAGACGTCGCTCCAGCGCGGTCAGGTGCCTCTCGCTGCTCCACTAACTTGCCACTTGGTCGTGTTTGGTCTCCGAGGCTCTCTACCCTTTGGGGTGGTGGGGGGCGGGGGGAGTGGGGAGTTCAAGGGTCTGCGGTAGCCGAAGGAGGGATCTTGCAAGGGGGAGCCAGCCTGGTGCCGCTCGTCTTCCCCTCCCCGTCACTCCCCTCCCCCCACCCCGTCGCTGCCGCTTTCCCTCTGCCAATTCGGAGAGCGCCGGGCTCCTGTGACATGCGACCGCTGCCAAGTGACGGTCCCCGAGTCTGAAGTGCCCGCGAGGAAGTGAGCGTCAAGGCGGGCCGCCGGCGATGACAGCCATGAAGCAGGAGCAGCAGCCCACCCCGGGGGCCAGGGCGAGCCAGGCGCAGCCGGCGGACCAGGTGAGAGTTGGCAGCTGCGGCCAGGCCCTCCCGGGAAGGGTGGCTCCAGTCCGCGCTTCCCACGCCTCTCTCTCCCCACCCTCCCCCCGCCCCAGTTCCAGGCTCCCCTCGCTCCTCCATGGACTCCGCAGGAAGTTAGAGCATCTGAGTGCGCTCTGGGGCCGGGCGAGAGGATGCGCAAGGTGGAGAGCCGCGGGGAAGGGGGGAGAGAGGTAAAGGCTGGGGGTGGCCCGGGAGCCCCGGCGGGTGGGCCACCGGAGGGGGTTGGAGAGGCGGTCGGGGCCAAGGAATGGGGGCCTTCTGGTTACAATTAACGCACACTGGAGGAATTGCTGCGCTCCTGGAGGCGTCCGCTGGCGGGGGTCTTCCCGGAGCTGAACCGAGCGCCCGGTCAAAGCTGCCTAGTAGGCAAACGACCTTTAGGCCGACAGAGTTTTTCCTTTCCTTTTTCTTCTGAGGAGCCCCGGACGGGGCAGGGGGACAAAACAGGGGAAGGAGGCTTGGCATGCATCTGTGGTCTGCTGAGTGGAACGGAGCTTGGGAGCAAAAAGGCATTAATTATTAAGGGAAGCAGGCAAGGTGCTGGCCTCAGTGATTTGTCGGGTCCAGATGTCTTGTGTCTGCAGAGATGGGGTGCTCTGTGCCGGCTGAGGGTTATTTCTGTCCCGTTTCCGTCTTTCTGCACCGGCCACCCCCTTTTATTGTTTTGGTTTTCAGAGATTTGTAGCATAACCGTACGGGGATGTTCATCTCGCCTCCGTCCCTGGATTGGGGTGACTCGGGAGTTTGGTGTTGCTTTTTCCTAAAGTTGTAACGTCGGGAGTGCTGAGGCTCCCAGGCAAGGAGGAGGGAGGCTGCGGTGAGCCGGCTCCAGGTGTTGTCACGTTTCCATCCATCAGGGACTCCAGCCGGGAGGGCTTCCAGTTAGGTTATCGGCTAACTACGGAGCTGGAGGTTGCCGGCGCCCGGGTACCGGCCGTGGGCCCTTTGCCCCGAGTGCACAGTTGAAGGCCGCCCGACGCCTTTCTGCCACAGACACTCCTAGCTCGTTGCTGGAGGTGGGGTGAAGGAGGTGTAAGCGGCTAGGCTCCGTTAGCGGCTCCGCTTTTCGCATAGGCTAACACGGAGGAGCAAGTGAAGAGAAGCTGTCCAAACCGCGGAGTGGTGGTGATGAGGGCGGCGGAGATGCCAGGGCTGCTGTTGTTAATATTCTAGTCTTGGTCATCTGTCCTGGCTTGTGGTCTCTCTTTTCTCCCTTCCCTCCTCATTTCCCTGGCATATATTTCACACAGGTGGTGGCGATTGCTTAGTGCCTTAAAGCTCCCCTTCCATTTAGGGGGGTGAATGTTTGAATGTTTACAAAGCAGCTGTTTCCTTAAACCAGCCTCTTGATTCCCTACCCTGAGAGAAGTATAAACATATTAAAACATTTGTATTGTATGATCTGTCCCTTTCCCTTACATCTTCTTCCTCTGCTTCCTTCAACACACCACAAGGTAGCAACTGGTTAGCACATTATAAAACTCATTTCGGGAGAGGAGCATGGCTTTAGCCTCCTCTTTCAAGCTGACAGCCCTTAAATTTCATTAACAAGCCGCTCAGCCTGTCTACTGCTCTTGGAATGATGCTTCCAATAAGAATGATTAGTCAGGTGAGAGTCCCCACATGAAATCTTTGCTCACTAACCTGTGACACCAGCTGGTTACTTGAGGTGCTGCAAACAGCTTAGTGGCCTTGGAGGTGGGGAGGAAGAGACAGAGCGGAGCTCGCAGAAACTGAAAATGTGTATGTAAATAGTGGACAAGCCACATATGCACAGTAAAGCCTTTTGTCAGGATTAATCTGGTGCTTAACATTCAGCTGAAGAGAGAAAGGAGCTTGAGTCCCTTTATCGAGTTAGCGTGCATTTTTGTTTATGGCCACTTCAGATATTCAGGGAGTGGCCATTTTCAGAACTCCTGTTTTAACTGAGTTTTTAAAGTGCCTTTCTGAACGTTTACATGAGTTAAAAACGTCAGTGATATGCATATTGTGTTTGAGTTAGAATGAAAGAGATGGCTTTTGTCAGGGGGAGGAAAGCAGAGTGAAGTATATATGGCAGCATCCCACTGAGGGTTTTCCAAGCACTTCCAGAAAATATCTAGATCTAGATCTATTCGTCTGAAGGTTGACATACGAAATGATGACCAGATAATGTGGATGATTGCTGTGACCGTTTAAACTACTTGCTCTGAGATTCCTAAGTTTTTATTAACAGGATTAGTCATTGTTGTATGATTCTGCAACAGTCATAAGATTCTTATGTGGTACTAGCTATAATACCCCCCGTATAGACGTGAATGATAGTTCTGGTTTCTCTGTTTCTGAAAAAAAATGATTCACAAATTTAAATAAAAGTATAGCTTTATGAAGTCCTACTTAATGTTTAAATAGGGGGAATGTTCCAGCTAATCACTCACCGTATATTGATTTTGAGTGATTTAGGATTTTGAATATTGCCAGAAAGGTCTTTCACTTTTCATGGTATTTTATGAAATCTCAAAAATGCCTTGTCCGAGGCCATCAGCACCTACTTCCACTTACTGCACAGGGGAAGACTCAATTACAGAATCTGGTTGTGGTTATGGTCCTGTCGTGAGCTCCACCTCTGTGTTTTACCTCATCTGTGACTCTCCTCTGACATGTGGTGCCATGACCAGAGTCACCCCTTGCCCAGGGACAAGCAGCAACAAGAATAGCAGGGACTGTGTACTTTTATTAATATTCTGAGTCATTGGAAATGTCTTATCATTTTAGTAGTCTCTCCTTTAAAGCTTCCTTGATCACGTGTTTATGACAGTTATTTCTGTTGTTCTCATAATGCTCCACATTTACAAAATGTCTCGATAATTGCTTTGACATGGGTAGATACAGTCATTCTTAATATGATTAGTATCCCATTTTACATTGAGGGATCTAAAATCTTGAGTAATTAGTTATAACTCACTATTTTTAAAAAAATCACTTCCTACATGCTTGCCATGTGCCGAGTACCGTCCTCTGGACTGATAAGGTAACGCTTATTAAATACATTTTTTCTACTTGATCCTCAAAGCAACTTTTTTGAGTTAGGTCCTGTGGTCATTCCCATTTTAGAGATGAGAATACATAGGATTAAAGAAACTAACTTGATAAAGTTTGTCTTCATAAGTGGTGGAGATGAGACTTAACCCTAGTCTGTGATAAGTAAGATAAAACAAGGTAGTTTAATCGTAAAGTCCCACCTTCTGACTTCTACACAATTACAGTTCAACACATTATTATTAGCGTAATGCAAAATAACTGCAAATATTGTGTGTGTACAAACTGAATATAAAATGGATGAAGAATTTGTTTAAATCTTTGCTTATAAATGTAAATAATAGCTCTTGAAATTTTAAAATTAACTTAATAGCTCTTCTATTGATGGAAATAATACAAAAAGAGCCAAGTAGGTCCTGATAAGTACATAGGAACTTAAAAAAAAAAAAATCTTGGTAATGATGGGACTTTCAAGCTTTCTTAAAGGAATAGATAGAGGTTTATAGTTAGATCTGGTTTAGAATTCAACCACATTTCCACCAGGTGGCACCCTTCTGCTGAATCCAATGGGTAAAAATACTTCCTAAAATGTTGGAGGGTCCTCTAAGCTCCAAATAAAGCAAAACAAACAAACAAACAAACCAAAAACAACAACAGCAAACAAAACAAAACAAAAAAAGCTGACAAAAAAACCTAAAACAAAAAACTAAGCAAACAAATGAAAAACCACAATCCTACTTTCTGAAGTATGACTAAAAAGTGTATTTTTATAGCAATTATTTGGCTGCAAAGACATCATTAGTTCTGTATTTCTCCATAAAAAAAAGTATTGGAAAATGAATCTCTTAAAATTCAGTATGCAGCAGCCTATTATGATGAAATAATTCATGGCCAAAATTGAAATTAAGTATATAATGTGCAAAATGCCTTTGTAAAATATCTATTGTACTTTTGACTTTTAGGTAATATTTGCCCAAAATGTTACTATACAGAAATTAAAGTTCTGTTTTTCTATTTTACCTTTGGTGTAGTAAACGATTAAAATTTTCAAATGTATGCTTAATGAAAACTTACCAAAAGTTATTCTTCCATGTTTCCCTGACAAATATAAAAATATATTATAATTTAGTCTATAAACTATTGATTTTTAGCACAGAACCTCAAAAAAAGCTTTTAGAAATCATGTTGAAAAAATTTAATGGATGATTTATTATTCTTCTTCTAGGCATTGAACATAAAATATATAGTATCTAATGGGAGAGTTCTACATGATTTGGTTATAAAAGATAATTTAGATTGGATAAAGGTGTTATGTCGGAGTCGTTATAACTTAGGAGATACTATGCATTTCCTACTATCCCTTAATGTCTTATTACAGATGTAATGTATGTCTTATTACATGTATATATGACATTTTATCTACTGAGTTTAAGACATACCACAAAACATTCCTAGCTTGTAAGCTTCTAATGTATTTATTTCAGGGACTGAGAAAATTTCACATTTAAGAATGATTAAACTATATAAAAACAAGTTAAAGAAAATTGCATTATTAAATATTAATGCTGCATTATCTTATGCAGTGTATTACATTAGAAACAAAACACTGGAACCAAATTTCTCCCAGTCTGAGTAAAAATAAAGCAATTTAAAATTTTTGGTTCATTGAATCATTTATGAATATGTAATGTTACTATTGTCTATGGGTTATGTACTAGAAACCAGAGATTCAAGTTCATATCCCAGCTCCACCAGTCATCACTGTTTTCGTGGTCAAGATCACTCACTTTCTATATTTAATTTGTGAATGGGGGTGACTGTAGGTCCTTTATGTGCCTGTTGTAAGAATTAAATGAAATAATATGTAGAGGCTTTTGAAGAAAACCTGTCTCATACCAACTGTGCTCCCATTCCCTAGTCTGGGAATAGGAGCCTAGAAAAAGCAGAAAAAAGGCTTAAAGGATCATTGAGCCACCTGTAACTAGTATGCTAACATTTTACAAAACATTACATTGTTCAGTACACATGTTTGAATGATTCCAAATGAACTTGCACATGTATATAAATATTATGTTAATAATCTATAGTATTTGCTTTTAACACGAGGGCTGATTTGGCAGACATTGCACACTTAAATATACTCTGTTAAATCTCTGCTTCCATTCAATCAAAGCTCACTTCTTTACTGTCCTACTCTATATGGATCCAGACTGGAAATAAACATTGGCTAATTCTCACTGACAGGTGAATTAGCTGCAGAATATGTTTTCAGTGTAATACACCTTATAAGGTTATGAGCATGGAGAAAGGGGATGTTTGATATGCTCTTTAATATTTAAGTTAATATTTCATACTTGGGTTCAAAATATAGAACTACCCCCATGTATTTTCATACTTGCTGAGTGACTTCATGTGTGTTCTAATCAAGCTCATGTTTTACTGAAACATTATGCAGTAGTCACCCCCACCCCCATTCGTTGTTTTGCTTTCCATGATTTCAGTTCCCCACTGTCAGCTGAGATCCCAGAAGCAGATGCTCCTCTGTGGAGACCTGGTGTCAGGAGGTCAGTAGTAGCCTCGCCCTCAGTACCAGTGCCCACACCATTCACCTCACTTCATTTCCTCACATAGACATTTTATCTTCTCACAGCATCATCATCATCATTATCATCATCATCAGAGGGTGAGTACAGTCTAATAAAATAATTGAGAGACCACATTCACATAACTTTTATTATACTACATTATAAAAGTTCTATTTTATTAGTTATTATGAACCTCAGACTATGCCTCATTTATAAATTGCACTTTATCGTATGTATGTATATATATATATATATATATATATATATATATATATATATATACATCATATGCATGTACATACATGTATACACACGAAATAACAGTATATGCAGGGTTCAACACTGTTCGGGGTATCAGGCATTCTCTGGGGGTCTTGGAATATATCTATCCCTCGTGGATGAAGGAGGGATGGCTGCAATGAGGGGCATATAGGAATACATGCATCAACTAGGAAAGTTGGAAGTTTGTCTCAACTGAAGACCTTTAAAAGGTCCAAAAAAAGGGGGCAAATGAGTAATGGAATGCAAAGGTCTTTGTAAACATGTCCTCTTATAAATTTAGAAGTGTTTCTGCCCGAGTATATGCTGCCCTGCCTTAAGAAGTCCAATAGCTCAGTATTGATTATCCCCAGCATACTATTGTTTTAAAAAGTTTGTACTGATCTGATGCATAAGCTTTTTGTCAATAGGCAATTCTTCGTTACTTTTTCCAACTAGATAGCCCCTGTTCTCCAAGGCTTTTAAGTTGTACACCCACCACCGCCCTATCTGGTAGACATTCTGATTACTCATTATATATTAACTAAAAGAAATGCTTGTTATTTCCAGGATGATAAAGATGGAAGTATGTGTGGTGGGGAGGATGGGGTGCTGAAGACAGAGCTCTTCTCTTAGAGATTCATTGTTATTAAGCTCTCCTGAATCCTCAGGGTTTCAGACAGGACTTGATGTAATGGTGAATGTAACACTCACTGCCAGACTAATACAGGAAACTTACTTTTATCCGAAACTGATAAAATATTTTATTTCAGACTGTTCCGTTCAGTAATTGAGGTTAACAGTATCCCTTGTATCATCTTCCATATAACAAGAAATGATTTTCATTTTCTATTCAAGGTTGACATGCCATAGTTTATTTGAAAGTTGCTGAAACTTTAATAATTTTTAAATCAACTTTCAGATAATATGGTAATTCAATTAACCAGAATAGTATATTGTACAATATTTTGGGAATTGCCAAATGATCTTCAGATTTAATTATGTTTGGGGGAGAGGCGACACAATGTAGGATTGGGAAGAGAGAACAGATTTCAGATAGAATCTTCTATCATTCTCTATGCAATCTAGGGCAAACTGTTTAATCCCTCTAGAACCATTCCTTCACCTTTAAAGGAAGAGGATGTCAAGAATGTTGCAAGAGTTAGAGACATTCTGTATGAATGAGCACACATAACATCTGGCCCAAGATAGAACTCAGTATTTTCATTCTTGTTGCTACTGTGTTTCTAGACTATCTGAGAAGATTATTTCATATCTTGCAAAGGCAATTTTCCATTTACATTGATGAAAGTGCAGAATATATGTATGGGTGGGTGTGTGTACATAAAAAACACCACACATATATACATATCCATTTTTACACTTACAAGCTAAATAAATGGGTTATTTTAGAGTTAGATTATTATAGGTCATAGGTAGAAATCAATGTATAACAATCTGACTGATTTCTTCCATTTTTAGATGATAACCTGTCTTCCCGAAAGACTCAGGATCTTCTTTGAAGTGTTCATGGTTTAATATCCTCTTTCCGGAAGTTTGGTTTCCAGAAATGACTGACTCAAATTCTTTGCATATAGGAGCTGAGTGATATGTTGAGTTGAAATTTAAGAAGAGTTAGTTGAGTGCATAATCAAAACTGACTTTACATCTGAGAGAGCCAAGGCAAGCTGTGTATTCCCTAGCCAAGCTGTATATTATCTGACTTTAATATTATTGCAATTTATCATATTTACTGATTTTCTCAGGTCAGTGCAAGAAACTGTATATCTGGTTAGAAGATAGCAAATGAAGAAAAGTGAGGAAAAAAGGGCATTTTTATTATATTTATCCTCACCCCTTTTTTGAAATCTAAATGAGGATTCAATTTCTTATACCACCCGAAAGCCTCTGCTCTGAAAACATAATCTGACAAACCTGAATTTTATAATTGGGAACTTGAATGGCAGGCTGTCCTGCGATTTATTTTCAAATAATGGACCAGAGAGACCACTTGAAGTTGCATTAATAATGCTTGTACAGCGTTAGAAGTAGGCCTCCCCTGTAATTGGTACTTGGGTTTACTTTTGGCAGGACGAATCAAATAAGTGAAAACTCTTAATACTGTTGCTTCCATTAATCGTATCTTACCTCCAAGAAAAGTTTTAATATAAGTTAATGAATGCAGGACATGGCTACTATTTTTTTCATTTCACATGTTTTGAAACAAGTGCCAGAAAGTCTTTTTTTTTTTTAATCAACACTTTAAATCAATGTCTCACAAACATGCATACTCATTCTTCTCTCTTAGACACCAAATCAAAGATTATGAGTCAAGGCATCTTCTGAATAGAGGTCAGAACTATATCTTTTCAAGAAGAAAAAAAAAATTCATGAAGAATTTGTCCAATGTAGAAATAGGTGATTTGGATAGATTGGTATATAATTTACATTTCCTAGTGTCTAGGAGTTTATGAATAGATTATGTACTCCACTAGGTTTATGGGTTTTTAAGGGAAAAGACTATACATTTTACTGTTTGTTTCTTTACTAGAGTGCTATAAAGGGATTATAAAAGGACTATTCCTTTCCTTTGATCCTAGGAATTATGTGTGTTTCACTTCTTGACAGTCCTATTGGCAGTGACAGGTGGATGTGAAACGAGTATGGAGTTGATATGGAAGGGACCCACGCTTGTTCACATTTAGGGAGGTTGCTTGTTACTGCTTTCAAATGGGGTTTACCAAACATTAGTGCCACGGTGGCATTATATGAATGTCTGACTGTTCACAGAGTCATTGCCTCTTGTGTTATAGGATGAGAATTTTGATTCCTTTGTCTCAACTTGCATCCGTGCTCTGTCCAAATCCAAATCCAGTCCCTTCCACCTCTACATGTCTTGAGATCAGTCTCTGGCCAGGGTTGATTCCCTGATATCTAAACCACAATGATGTCCGCGGTGGCCTTGCCTTTCCAGATTCTTCCTTGAAGTGGCCATAAAGTCATAAATGATGATACCATTTTGAGAAAGCATTCCCATTGCTGAATCTAGTGCCTTTGTTTTCAAATCAAGAGATAGCCTATGGAGAGGTGAAGTGTGTTAGATCACACAGTTGTTAGATCAAGAGGCAGTACTTGATTCTGGGCCTCCTTACTTACAGCCGTTTGCTATGTGTCCTGCTGCCAGATTCGGCTGTGGATAAAGCATCTTTGTTCTTGTCTTGGTGACATATCTGCCTTCTTAGCACTTGACATCAGACTAACTTAAAAATTTTTTTTCCCTTAAAATCTTTGAGTCCTTAGGCAAAACTCACTTGACATTCCTTGGTTTCTCCTTTGTGATGTGTTGGTTCTAGGCCAATGGTCCTTAGACTTTTAGTACCTGGACACAAAACTTTAGAAAACCATATATGCATCTTCTCTAATTTGCCATGGCAAGAAGTCCCTTCCGTGCCATAATATCATTTTGAAAGTAAACTGAGATCCACTGTTCAAAGGACATGCCAACACCTTCCATCATACATGCAGACACTGGCATTCTTAAATCTCTTCTTTTCCCTTTGATGAATGACCTTCCATTTATCTCCACCCTCAGCATTTGAAATTGCAGTTCAGTAGTCAATGAATTAGTGACAAGATGACTCCCTCCTTCAGAAAGTAGGGATGTACTTTGGAACTCTGGAAAGCATGTAGGTGAATTATAGAACTTCCTCGAAAAGTTAATAGAACAGGCCTTTGATTCACTGGATTGCTTGGAAGATAAAGCTGATAGTTTTTTCAGAGTACCAAGTTCCAATACTAGATCTGAGACTTTTATATGCAAAATAAATAAGAATTTTTGAAGGACACAGAATTCGTTTTAGTGGAAAGAACTAGGGCTTTCTTTTCATTTAACTTCAGGTTAAATTCTATTTACTCATTTGAACAGGTTCCTCAGTCTCTCTCTGAATTTAATACTTCACCTGGAAATGGGATGATGCTTACATTGCAGGAGTGTTCTGAGGATTAGCAATGAGATGGGTTTATTATCCAGGAGGTGCTGAAAAGTGGTGGTGCTTATTTATTTATTTGTTTTTTGTTGTTGTTGTTGTTATTAATATGTAGAGGCAAGCATTGTGAAATCAGTGCTACACTGATGTTGAGGTTCCCAGATGATGGGAATACCAGCTTTAAAGCTCATTTCTCCATTACTTTGACCACAATTCAGAGCACCTTTAATATTGAGCTTCTATTTTTGTTGATATGGAGATTATATGGAATAGTCTTGGCTCCAGAGTAAACATGGATTAGGGATTTGTTAAGAAAATTCATGGTATCCCTTTTTGTATTACTGATAAGTACAGGAGAATCAACAAAGTTTGTATTTTGAGGTTGGAGAACTGAATATGCATTTGCTTTTCCTGAATTTGTTCTTTTCTTTTCCCATCCCATGGTTAAATTCTCTCTCATGCTTATAATGCATTCTACATTTGGAGTGCTGCTTCATTCCTACTCAGAGCTGTAGTCTTTGAGCTGTAACAGCGAATCCAAAAAAACTAATATAGAATCACAGATGGTGCAAATATTTGAAAATAGGTAAATACAATCTAGGATTAGCTGCTTGGGCTCAGAAATGTCAGCTTCGTATTGCTTATTGGTCACATAGGCACTTTTAGTTAAGGGAAAACCTAGGACAAAAGCATCATGATATAAAATTGCTGTTTTGGAGCTACGCAACATAACAAGCCCATAATTGTTATATAAACTCTAAAATGAGTCACTCTGTAACAAGGAAAGGTGTTTCAGAGAGGTCACCAAGTACCAAGGGGTTATACAGGGGATAAAAATTAAGCAGATATCATATCATGGAACTGCTGTATAATACCATCTGTTGACCTTCATTTAAAGCCATTTTTTTAAATGGAAAATATCCATTCTTATGGGTATGCTGTAGGTAGGCACATATTAAATGACCTGAGCATGGGAGCGAACAAATTGCCATCATAAAATCCATAGGTGGTGATTATTAATTACATGTGCTGTGTGTCTCTACTTCTGACTGAGAATTTAAAACCATACAGTCTTATTTTCCTTCGGTTTTGCCTTTTTAAGAGATGCATGTTTATTAAAGGATCTTAGAACCAATCATGGTGACTAAGTCACCTGATTCACTGATAAGATAATTGAGAATGATAAAGGATGACTTGTTCAAGGTCACACCAGTGATGAATTGGGTAGGTGGGAAACCAGAGCCTCTCCCTCCTAGGTTGGGAGTTGCTATGAGACTCACTCAGTCATCAGGATCATAGGTCATCTTTGGTTGAATGTAGTGATATCAGATGAAGAAAAAGTAGATGAGAATTAAGATGGGAAGTTTCCAGCTATTTTGAAAGGTTTTTTTTAATTCAATTTTGTTTCCAGGCAGATTTAATAAAATTAGATCTATTATATAGATTGTATCTGGACGCATCAAGGAGCAGGTGGTTACATGTGTAATGGTAGGATGCAGCTTATGTTCTCTGTAGTCTCTCATTTCTCAGATGAAGTGGCAGAGATTAGGAAGGGCTACTGTAGATCATATGTGAAGGTCTGAAGAATACAGCACTGATTTCTCTCAAAATACATGTTCACAAGTAAAAAATCCTGGCTCTCATATAAATATACAGTGAACATATGTCAAGGATTTACCTTATTAATAAAGGAACCATGAAGATGGTAAAGCTGGTTCAAAGAGCATTTCAAGGAGAGAGATTCATACAGTCACTCAGGAAAGGAATAGTGTGCAATGTTTGCAAAATCAGATACACAACTGGTGAATATCTGACAACACTTAAATCATAACTCTTATGGTTATCTTTTATAGCAGACAGAAATGTTTTGCAACTTACCTATCTTTTACAATGAATGTTTAGGTTTAGATTGCAATGTAAAAACTAAATGGTCAAAAGTAAATGGTAAGTTTAAGACAGGTGTGTTTTCCTAAAATTGTATAATCTTTGTGTGGGCCAATTGGACAATGACTTAGCCTGACATTGAAAAGATAGAGATGCAGTGATACTTAAATTTTATTTCCAAATTCTCAAAAATTTTCTTAATATCCCCTAACTCACAAAAATGGTGCCATCTGGGTCTACACTTGATGTCACAGCCAACTTCTTAAGCAATTTTATCAAAGCTGTCTCTAAGCCCCTTGGAGCTTCAGGTGTCAGATCTGATTCACCTGCAGCGAGGGCCTGGAATGCAGCCAGTCAGCCAACACTGTCTGTCAGGTTCATCCCAACAAATTGGTCCAGGTGCTTTTGAGGGACGGAAGACAACAACTTGGTAATTTCAGAGAGCTGTTTGTAGAAAAGATGAAGTAGAATAATTGCACACGAGGTGGTGAAAAGCCATTCTTGAAGATACAGCAAAATAAGGTTCAGATCGAGTTGAGTGGTGGTGGTTGTCCCTAGGAAATGGCCGCTTTCAAAGCTGCACTTAGGAGGAGATACCATACCCATTCACACAGTCTTAAGACCCGCATTAGTTTCCTTCCCTTGATGCTCACTTTCTTTATTGCCAGTCAAGAAATGTGCATCTGTGAATATCTGGAATTCTACCATGACTTTAATTGTTCCTTTGAAGGTGACCTAGGGGGGGTAACAGTTTACGTATGACTTGAATGTATTTGTCTCTCTGTGATTGCTTAGTATGGCCTTGAATGTATTTGTCTCTCTGTGATGCTTAGTATCGAGAATTTATATTTAGGGGCCATAGAAAATGAGGACCTTAGGAATGTGAAGGGGTAGGGACAGGAGGAAATAAACGTGGAAATGAGTCTGAGAATCTCAAGAGAGAATCATGGTCTGCACAGGAAGCAAGCTACTTAACAGGCCCTCTGTTTTTCTCGTCTGGGTTTAAAAGGGAAAAAAAATAAAATGAGTTTTTGTGTACAGAGTGCAAAGAGGTTTGTGAATAACTTGGGGTTTAAACAATTTTATTGCATTATTGAAACTTATTTTCCTGAAATATCTTTTACTAACTACAGGAGACTTTTAGATTGGGTAGTACCTTCTGGAGTGGTAAAAATGTTCTATATTTGTGCTTTCCAGTGTGGTACTCATCAGCCACATGTAGTTACTGAACACTTGAATTATGGCTAGTGTCACTGAGGAACTCATTTTCATTTAGTTTTAATTAAGTTTATTTATTTATTTATTTTTAAATTTACATCCAAATTAGTTAGCATATAGTGCAACAATGATTTCAGGAGTAGATTCCTTAGTGCCCCTTATCCATTTAGCCCATCTCCCCTCCCACAACCCCTCCAGTAACCCTCAGTTTGTTCTCCGTATTTATGAGTCTCTTCTGTTTTGTCCCCCTCCCTGTCTTTATATTATTTTTGCTTCCCTTCCCTTATGTTCATCTGTTTTGTCTCTTAAAGTCATCATATGAGTGAAGTCATATGATTTTTGTCTTCCTCTGACTAATTTCGTTTAGCATAATATCCTCCAGTTCCATCCATGTAGTATCAATAATTTAAGTTTAAATAGCCATATGTGACTAGTAGCTACTGTATCATTTCTAGACCTTTGTTTTTCAAACTTGAGCATGCATAGAAGTCCCTTGGAAATAATATAATGTGGCAAATTTTAACCCAGGGAATCTGGAAGGAGGTCCAAGATTCTCCATTTACAACATGATGCTTTTTCTGTGGACTGTGCTCTAACTAAGGCTTTATTTCCCAACAGCAAGATTATTGAATTTTAATTTATGGCTTTACCTAGTCTGACCCCTGTCATACAAGATAAGTCTGGTGGCCTATAGCAAAATTACGAAGTATAGCTGTAGAAATATAAAAGGAAAATAATTTTAGTCATAAAATCATTGGCATTTTTATTATAACTAACAGCTAAAATTTTGTGTAATATTCCTGTATACCATGCAGAGGTCAGGTGCCTGTATCTCATTCATTCCTTACCATAAACTCTATGTAATAGATATTACTTTTATTCCAGTTTTACTAATGAACAGCTGAGAATCATATCATATTAGCTATCAACTGCTTCCCTTTATTAAGTTGAAATTACATGATTTGATATTTACATGCTCTTAAATGATTTAAATTATATAAATGATTTGTGGCTGATCAATAAATCATAATTTGATTCTCTTTCATAGATAATAATAGTAATAGTCAGACTTGTAGTTAATGTGATAATCCTCATCAGAACTTGGCACAAGTTAGTATTGTTTTCTTATTGTAAAGATGAGGAAACTGAGGGATAGAAAATAATTTGATTAGGGTTACATGATGTCTAAGTGGCAGAACAGGGTTTTGAATGCTGGCTATTTGTATATATAATTTAAATCATTTAACATCATATAAATATCTAACAAATGATTTAACTTTAATAAAGGAAAGCAATTTGCGGTTGTTATGGTACATATGATTGTGACCAAAAGGATATTTTCTCCATTTATGAGCTTTTCTACCTTGGGAATCTCTTATTTTCTCTGAACCTCAGATGCTCATTTGTAAAACTGTAATAAAAGTATTCAATTTGTTGGCATTCACTTCACTGCTATATGTTAATATATAACATATATAGGCCTTTATATAACATTGGTCTCTCTATGAGATTCTTTTAACATCTTGAAGAGAGGTTAGCTTCCCTCCTACCCCAAGCATTAGACTCAGGAATAGGTGCCAGCATATGCCATCCAAAAATCTGGTAATAACTGGTGAGCATTTCCCAGTGGGTAGATAAAAGGAAAGGGTCTTTTATTATCACATTTCTAAAGGCAGGTCTATACTCTATGCCTCATTCATGTTAAGGAAATGAGACATTTAGGATTTTTGATATAGAACTTTAAATATATCCTGTGTTTTCTGTATGAATAAGGAAGATTTTGTGTTAGTAGATGAATGAATGGTACCGTGGAGCAAAATGTCTAATAAGGGACAGGACCCAACATTGTGAAAACGTGATTTCTTGTAATTTCATTAAGGGATATAGAGACTTAATAAGCAATGGTGAGCACATATTGTGCTTGCATTTCCTTATATCCTGTGGGATTTACCTCATTTGGGAAATGGGAGGCACCTGTTTAAGGAACATACTAAACTTCATTTGCATCTCATTTGCCCTGGAAAGGCTGTATGTTGCTGTCAGTCACAATTACTTATTCTCCTAGTGAAAGGGAAGGAAAATAATAATAGTTGAGGAAGATATGAAGGGCTTTGGCCTTTGCAGACTCCTTTTTTTTTAATTTTCCCAGAAAAATTACTTCAGTAAATTATAAATTCATGAATTTTTATGTCCCTACCACCTCATGTAATGAAGAAGCTGAGAACCATTTCAAACTCAGAAAATTGATTTGGTCAAAATATTCCCCTTGTTTCCACCAAGTACTACTGAAAATTATTAACAAACACACCAGGAAGAAAAATGGTAGTAATGAAATGTTTTTATTAGGTCTTTAAAGATGACCAAGCCTTCCAAGACTTCAGCTACTTTCAGAGGAGGAATTTTTGGTTAGAATATTCTTAACAATAGGAAAAACAAGGCTTACTTTCCTTATTTCTTTTAAGATTCTGTAAAGATTACAGAGGTATTTAAAAAAGCATCTTTTCTCTGAAAATTTTTAAAGAACAATCAATTTTTTACAATACACCTGGTGAACTATGCTAGGACATACTTAGTAGCTGCTAATCTTTAAACCCCAAAAAAAGCATTTCATTTCTAAAGATTCGGGAAAGTCAAACTACTGAATGGCATGTGGACCAAGCATTAGTCATAGATCAGATCAGGCATTAATAATCCTTGGTGTTCTGCTTGGGATATTAGAAGAAAAATGGGGTCTCAGTTGAGGGGAATGCATTAATGAAAACCAAACAAGCCTTTTATAATTTCTTGTTTTAAAATCTCTTTAAATGACCCAGATATAAAAGGCATATGAAACAATACCAGAAATATTCCTGATTTCATGTTGTAAAGGCTGAATGAATATGACTTAAAATAAACCTTAATATGTTAATAATTACATATTCATAAATGAAGGCCGGTAGTGGTACCATTGGTTGTTCTTGTTGTTGTTTTTCAATATTTGAAGTTTATTGTCAAATTGGTTTCCATACAACACCCAGTGCTCATCCCAACAGGTGCCCTCCTCAATACCCATCACCCACCCTCCCCTCCCTCCCACCCCCCATCAACCTCAGTTTGTTCTCAGTTTTTAAGAGTCTCTTATGCTTTGGCTCTCTTCCACTCTAACCTCTTTTTTTTTTTTTTTCCTTCCCCTCCCTCATAGGTTTCTGTTAAGTTTCTCAGGATCCACATAAGAGTGAAACCATATGGTATCTGTCTTTCTCTGTATGGCTTATTTCACTTAGCATTACACTCTCCAGTTCCATCCACGTTGCTACAAAGGGCCACATTTCATTCTTTCTCATTGCCACGTAGTACTCCATTGTGTATATAAACCACAATTTTTTAATCCATTCCTCAGTTGATGGACATTTAGGCTCTTTCCATAATTTGGCTATTGTTGAGAGTGCTGCTATAAACATTGGGGTACAAGTGCCCCTATGCATCAGTACTCCTGTATCCCTTGTGGTACCATTTGATTTTATCACATGGAATCAACCCTCCTGTGCATTTTAACCCAACATCTCTTAGGTTGGACCTATTGCTTTTCCAAATTAACCTGGAAATCTTAGGTCAGATAATGTAAGTATGGTGAAACAGGGTGATTTGTCAGGTTGTCTGGGTTCCCCGGCCCCTGGATGTTACTGTGTTCAGTGGCACAGCACACTTTCTGGTCCTTCAGACTGTCAGAAGAGTCTCATGACATACCCAATGGATAAGTGATAAACTTTGCCCCTTGAAAATTTTAACTTTATAATTCTGTTAATAGAAAGTTGTGTATGTATATAGACACTCAGAGTTATGCACCAAGAAAGTTCCTCTAAATTAGTATGGAGAGAATGTTTTTCCTATTTACCTCAATATCATTGGAGCTTAGTGTTTATATTAGAAGAAGAAGAAGAATTAATATATTAGAAGTGTTTATATTAGAAGGTAACCTCAGGCCTTCCTGGTTATAGTTTCCTTCCTTCTTTCCTTCCTTCCTTCCTTCCTTCCTTCCTTCCTTCCTAAGTAGAGAGACTAGAGACAATAAAGAAGCAGATAAAAATCACTTTTTTCCTTCTGAAAATGTTCATCATTTAACAAAAAACATCTCACCTTTATTTTGATTTGTGAATACAGAAAATTTAAAAGCCATTTTCTAACGTGAACTGCCTTATGCTAAGACCTTGTGAGGCACATCTGTTTCTTTTATCCTAGACCTTGAAAAAACAGTATTCAGACAAATAGTTTTGCTGCAAAAATTCTTCAAATGAGCAGCTTTCATTGTTTTTAAGAAGTTGCAGAGAAAAGTCTGGTGAATTATTGTGCTAACCTGAAGGCATTTAAAAGTATCTCAGGCATAATTCTGCGTTGATTACCTATTACTTCATAACCCATTACTCCACTTTCTGGCTTAAAACAACAGCTGTTTCATTTATTTTTTTTTTTTGTGATTCTTTTGGTCAGGAATTCAGGAAGGGCTTCATGACAGCTCTTCTGTTCCATGTGGTGTCATTAACTCCACTGAATTCAGCTAGTAGCTAGACTAAGCTGAAAGGCAGAGAAGGCTTCATTCATGTCTGGTACTTTGGTGCTGCTTTACATGGCCTTTCTCTCTCTCCACACAGATAATTTGGACTTCTTCACAGCATGAGTCTTAGGACTTCTTACCAGGTGGTTGTCTTTCAAAAGGGAGCACTCCAAGCAGTAAAAGGAGAAATTGCAGATCTCTTAAGGATGAGCTGCAGAAGTTTCAGAGCTTCTCTTCTGCCACATTTTATTTTATTGGTGAAAGCGACACACAGGGTCAACCCAAATACAAAGGGGAAAATCAACTCCTTGTCTCCATAAGAGACATGTAAAGAATTTGTAATCATCTCACATCTACCACAGACTACCAAAGAACAGAAAAAACAACAGAACTATATCTGGATATAAGTATTCACTATATGAGCGTGTGGAGAATTTAAGGGTGTTTAAATGATGAAAATATTGTAAAGATAAAAGTGGTGCCATGGTGTCAATGCTGTACTTGGCCATAATCTGTCAATGTGACAGATTTAGAATGTGAAGGCAAGTTATAATTGATTGCAAACAGTCTTAATGCAATGGTTCTTAAAGTATGGGAATTTATATTTTCATTGTAAAATGGAAATATATAAAACATTCACCTTTATCTAGGTATAGTCATGAAATATATTTATTTGGGAATAAATTTAATGTACTGCTTGGTTGAAAATACAGTATGCTCTAAATAAACTTTTAACTTCAGGGAAATTATGACCATCTAGAGTAATTTGGTGCCATAAAGGAAAACATATATCTAGACTTCTGAGAAGGTATACGTTATAAAGGAAGGGACAACATTGTGCACAGAAGTTGGTTATTATGGCTATAAAGTTACTTTGATTCTGAGATATAATTACTTTAATGAATTCTGCCCCTGTGAAATATTTTATGTTGTCACATTTCATGCTGGATGAAGTAACTAAGCTGGGATTCGTATGTTCCAAAGGTTTCACATAAAGTCACAATTTTCATGAGAGAAAATGATCTGGAACAAAAAAAGCTTTGGGGTTTTCAGGAATGCAATAGAATTCTCTGTGGAGTACCTTTTTTTTTTTTTCAATTTATGAAATTTATTGTCAAATTGGTTTCCATACAACACCCAGTGCTCATCCCAAAAGATGCCCTCTTCAATACCCATCACCCACCCTCCCCTCCCTCCCACCCCCCATCAACCCTCTGTTTGTTCTCAGTTTTTAAGAGTCTCTTATGCTTTGGCTCTCTCCCATTCTAACCTCTCTCTTTTTTTTTTTTTCCTTCCCCTTCCCCATGGGTTCCTATTAAGTTTCTCAGGATCCACATAAGGGTGAAACCATATGGTATCTGTCTTTCTCTGTATGGCTTATTTCACTTAGCATTACACTCTCCAGTCCCATCCACGTTGCTACAAAGGGCCACATTTCATTCTTTCTCATTGCCACGTAGTACTCCATTGTGTATATAAACCACAATTTTTTAATCCATTCCTCAGTTGATGGACATTTAGGCTCTTTCCATAATTTGGCTATTGTTGAGAGTGCTGCTATAAACATTGGGGTACAAGTGCCCCTATGCATCAGTACTCCTGTATCCCTTGGGTAAATTCCTAGCAGTGCTACTGCTGGGTCATAGGGTAGATCTATTTTTAATTTTTTGAGGAACCTCCACACTGTTTTCCAGACTGGCTGCACCATTTTGCATTCCCACCAACAGTGCAAGAGGGTTCCTGTTTCTCCATATCCTCTCCAGCATCTATAGTCTCCTGATTTGTTCATTTTGGCCACTCTGACTGGCGTGAGGTGATATGTGAGTGTGGTTTTGATTTGTATTTCCCTGATGAGGAGCAACGTTGAGCATCTTTTCATGTGCCTGTTGGCCATCCGGATGTCTTCTTTAGAGAAGTGTCTATTCATGTTTTCTGCCCATTTCTTCACTGGATTATTTGTTTTTCGGGTGTGGAGTTTGGTGAGCTCTTTATAGATTTTGGATACTAGCCCTTTGTCCGATATGTCATTTGCAAATATCTTTTCCCATTCTGTTGGTTGCCTTTTAGTTTTGTTGATTGTTTCCTTTGCTGTGCAGAAGCTTTTTATCTTCATGAGGTCACAATAGTTCATGTTTGCTCTTAATTCTCTTGCCTTTGGGGATGTGTCAAGTAAGAAATTGCTACAGCTGAGGTCAGAGAGGTCTTTTTCCTGCTTTCTCCTCTAGGGTTTTGATGGTTTCCTGTCTCACATTCAGGTCCCTTATCCATTTTGAGTTTATTTTTGTGAATGGTGTGAGAAAGTGGTCTAGTTTCTACCTTCTGCATGTTGCTGTCCAGTTCTCCCAGCACCATTTGTTAAAGAGATTGTCTTTTTTCCATTGGATATTCTTTCCTGCTTTATCAAAGATTAGTTGGCCATACATTTGTGGGTCTAGTTCTGGGGTTTCTATTCTATTCCATTGGTCTATGTGTCTGTTTTTGTGCCAATACCATGCTGTCTTGATGATGACAGCTTTGTAGTAGAGGCTAAAGTCTGGGATTGTGATTCCTCCTGCTTTGGTCTTCTTCTTCAAAATTCCTTTGGCTATTCGGGGCCTTTTGTGGTTCCATATGAATTTTAGGATTGCTTGTTCTAGCTTCGAAAAGAATGCTGGTGCAATTTTGATTGGGATTGCATTGAATGTGTAGATAGCTTTGGGTAGTATTGACATTTTGACAATATTTATTCTTCCAACCCATGAGCACGGAATGTTTTTCCATTTCTTTATATCTTCTTCAATTTCCTTCATAAGCTTTCTATAGTTTTCAGCATACAGATCTTTTGCATCTTTGGTTAGATTTATTCCTAGGTATTTTATGCTTCTTGGTGCAGTTGTGAATGGGATCAGTTTCTTTATTTGTCTTTCTGTTGCTTCATTGTTAGTATATAAGAATGCAACTGATTTCCGTACATTGATTTTGTATCCTGCAACTTTGCTGAATTCATGTATCAGTTCCAGCAGATTTTTGGTGGAGTCTGTCGGGTTTTCCATCTAGAATATCATGTCATCTGCAAAAAGTCAAAGCTTGACTTCCTCTTTGCCAATTTTGATGCCTTTGATTTCCTTTTGTTGTCTGTCCACTCTCACCGCTGTTGTTTAACATAGTGTTGGAAGTTCTAGCATCAGCAATCAGACAACAAATGGAGTATCTTTTTAAATTGTTCATGTTCCTCCTTAGACATGTAGTGCATGAAAACTACCCTGTTCTCAATGATATAACTTTTTAAAATGGGCTCCAATACCAAGTGTAGATACTTTTGTTTATGGTATATTTCCCTCTTTATGATAAATTTCCCCCTTTTTTTTTTACCTCTTGGATCAAGTGAAAGTTATTTAACTAAGGGAGGAGGTAGGAAGGTGCTCTCAGAAGATTGCTGTATTTCCTGACTTGATGGGAATTTCCTGTCTTGTGCTCCCCACTCCTCCATACTGCCTGATCTGCTTGAAGTACTGCTTCCTTACCTCCAATTTCTTTATTTTCAGGGAATATGGGAACGTAGAAAGCCAGATGTCCTAAGTGGTGAGCTTGACCACCTGCGAAGAGCAGCTTATACCACATAGAGCACGGGCTGCTGCAAGTCCTTTTAGGAAAGTGAAAAATTTTAAGCCCCAAACATACCCACACACATTAACTAAGGAAAAAGTAGTCACATACTTGAAGATTTGTCTTGGTATGATAATGTATGACCTGTACCACTAGTTGTGACCACATTTTAACCCACTCTTACTTGAAGCAAAAAGAAATTAGAGAAAAGTATTATGATGTCATTCTACCCTAAAATGCCACATAAGAATTATCTCTCACTTCTTAGAGATGGGTTCTTCCTTTAACACTCCAGAAAAGAAACCCTTTCCTCCAAGTTGGTTTTGACTTACTGTTCCTTGGGAATAAAGTTATCTGTAGCATTTTAAGCATCCCTGTCTTGGTGGTTTGGGCTAAGTGCCCTCCACCTGTAAATCCATAGAACCTTTTCTTGACTCTGTCATACCGTGAAATTGCTTGTTTACTCGTTTCTCTCCAAATAGCTACATTTCTTTTTTTTTTTTTTCTTCAACGTTTATTTATTTTTGGGACAGAGAGAGACAGAGCATGAACGGGGGAGGGGCAGAGAGAGAGGGAGACACAGAATCGGAAACAGGCTCCAGGCTCTGAGCCATCAGCCCAGAGCCTGACGCGGGGCTCGAACTCACGGACCGCGAGATGGTGACCTGGCTGAAGTCGGACGCTTAACTGACTGCGCCACCCAGGCGCCCCTAGCTATATTTCTTAAAGACAGTGACTGGGTTTTCTTAATTCTGAATCATCAATGGGGAGGTTTCAAAAATATTTGTCAATTTGCATTTGTAGTAGAAATGCTTTGAAGGAAAGGAATCTGGCATTTAGGAGAGGGGCACATGGCAATGTTTATTAAGCTGATTAGTATTCATAATAGCTCCCAATCTGTGGATCAAGGGTACTAGGCAAAGTGGACTGATGAGTCCTGGATGAACTCATTGCAACAGGTGGAATGAATATTTAGTCTTTTGGTATATAATCTCATAGAGAAAATCTATGGTGAGTTGTTGCACAGCAGGAGGATAAGAGCCTCAAAAGCTAGATCAAAAGAGTTTTAAAGCAACTTAGAAGAGCAAATGGGAGAAACAGAATCCAGAAAGTACTAGTCTGGGAGGGGTATGTGCCTCATGTGAGACCCCAAAAGTCTCTACGGAGGTAATGCCAGTTGGAGACTTCCTGTGGGACCAGGCAGTGAGCCGGGTAGCCAGACTTACAGGGGTATATTGCAATGTTAGTTTTAACTTCAAATCCAATCAGCTTCTTTGGAACTGAGGCCCAAAGGGTGAGGGAATAGATAGCTCAATGACTTTTCTGCTAAGCAATCACAGAGTCTGCAAAATCTAATAAGAAAAATGATGGCTACAGGGGTAAGACCTATCCCGAGTGACATCATGGGTCAAAAAGGAAACAGTACATTAAACTCATGTCCAGTTATCTGAATGGTATAAACTTCAGCTATTACTATTTTTTTCATCATAATATAGTTTATCTGGATGAATTCTTGTGCTACTTAATTGGGGATTAATGGCACACTGAGCTGACCCTGCTAGCCTACATTGGTAGGGTAGAAGTAGAGGAAATTTTAAAAAGAAGAAGAAAAGAGAAGTTGTGTGAACATCTGTAGATGATCCGTGTGAAGTTGGATTTCTTCTATTTCTTAGAATTTTACAAGATGATGGTAGCCACAACCAGGGACTTGACAAGAGTAGCATTGTCTTTGGAGGCTGCCCTTGAGACATGTTCCCATTTATCACAACTTCACAGAAGTCATACATGGGAGAGCTATAACGGGCAACGCCAAGCCAGCAATAACTAATGGCCTGGGCTAATATTGGTCTTTGAAGTACTTGGATATTAATAAAAGTTAGATAAGAAAGGCAGCTATTTATCTCTTCACCCAGTATACTTGCAAACATTTGTATAAGAGATAGATATCCTAATGTAAACGTTTTCTGCCAAACACACTGTTGGAATCTCTGAATTGTGACAGGTGACAGCAGGTTGCTTTAAGTAATTGCAATGACACCGAATAATCTAGTAGGAGCTATTGTTATCCAAAGTAATATTTCCTGCCAAACAGTGTTAAGAAAAAAGAGTAACACTTTAATAATGCATAATGTAAAACTCAAAGAGAATATTGAAAACCTTAAAGGATACTTTATTGCCAAATTTCATCATTGCTGGAGAAAAGTTATGGTAGTCTTTTGTTGTTATGTTTATTGAGTGATGAAATAAGTTACAGTAGGAAAAGAGCATTGCTTGATTTTTTTTAATTTTTAGAATTAGATCAGGACTATAAAATAAGGTATATCACAGTTGGACTGTAACTTTTTGGTTCTCTTAATTTTTTGTAAAAATTTTCTTTTTAAGTAATTTCTACAGCCAAAATGGGACTCAAACTCCCAACCCCGAGATCAAGAGTTTCGTGGTCCACTGATTGAACCAGCCAGGAGCCCCAGGTTCTTTCTCTTATAAATGCTATGACATTGTTTTAAAAGTATCCTAAGCTTAGAATACCCAGCATATTAACTGGATTGTTTCAAGGGTTTGCTTTAATAGATAAGGAGGGTTTTTTTTCTTCTTTTTTTAACTTTGCTACCAGACACATTCAAGGGATGAGCCTCTGACCTGTTTGATGGTGTTTGGAAGCTGAACTACATTGTATTGGGAGAAGTTAAAGTCAGGGAGTTAAATTATTAACATCCATTAACATATATTTAGAAACTTCAGAAATAAATGTAGTGACAAAAGTTTTAAAGTATTATGAAAGACTACTAAAAAAGAACTCATGGAATATTAACTACTGTTTTACCAAACTCATTTTGCAGAAAAATTATCACTAGGGTCCTGAAAATTGAAAAAAAAAAGTATGTAAAATTTGTTATTAATGAGAAGTATTTTAACTTTATCTCAATTTATATTGAAGCTGCAAGCATGTTAATTTCTGTAGAAAATTGCATTAAGAATGTATGGTTATGTTAATTATGATTAAACAAACCAAGAGGAAAATAACACAAATATAGATATTTAATGTTATCTAATTGGGCATAGATGGATGTGGCTCTAATTCAGTGTAGCAGGAACTCAGGGAAGCTAATTTTAACAAAGCGATATAATTTGGACAATTTTGCATATGTAGGTCAGTATACTTAGAGGTAATCACTATAATTATAAACCTGTTAGTATAGATTGTAATGCAAGTATGTTCGACTGGAGTTCTTCAGGAGGTATCCTCACTTTTGTGGTGAAAAATATTAAAATTAGTTTCAAGAATAAAGCTGATTACAGTACAACAGAGCAACTCCCCACCACCTTTACCTTGCAATAAATATACCTTACATTATTGTGTTAGTTATAAACTTAACAAAATGAATTAATTGGTTGAATTTTTTAAAGTCTATTATATTAATGTAATTATTTCTAACTCTTTTGCAATTAAATAGAAATTTTCTCTTATTTCTTCCTCTGTTCTCTCTCACCACTTAGCAATTCCACTGTTTTTTATTATCTTATTTGTGGTTTTTGTTCTCTTTATTGGTTTTATTTAATTGTAGACTCATTTTTACGTGTATATTTTTCTTTGTAGAGAGAATAAAAGTATATTTTATATGGTTGGAACAACAAACATTTACTGAATGAAACTTATGCACCAGGAACTGTGTTAATTGCTGGATTTACAGCTTTGAAGAAGACATGATATAACTCTCAGAAGCTAAAGCAGAATAAAAACAGATATACACCAGCACAATAATATGATTACTGTGATCAAGTATGCAAAGGATGCTATGAGTCCCTTGTCAAAGCTTTGCTTAGCTCATCCTTGGTGGCGGGTAGTGGAATCAATGAAGTCAGAGGACGTGACCTTAGACTTGAGACTTGAAACATGGTCAGGAGATAAAGGAGGGAAGGAAGAGGATGGTAGCCATTTCAAGAGGTAGACAGCACCACGCACAAATTGTACACATCCCAGTCATTTGGTACTTATGGGGGAATTACAAGCAATTTTATGTGACTGTCATGTAAAATTCAAAGAAGTGGTGTGAGAGGAGGCTGGAGAAGTGATGTCCCAGAAATCATTGTCTTTACAGGATATTCAGAGCAGCTTGGGCTTTAACCTAGAGGTTGTGGGAGGGCTTTAAGTTGGTGACTGACATAGTCAGTTTTGGATGTTTCATTTGGCAGCAGTATGCAGGATGGACTTAGGGTAGTAATACACTAAGGTAGGGAGTCTAGCCAGACTACCAAAGAATTCAGATAAGATAATAAAACACCTGGACTAAAATTCTGATTGTAAGAAAAGAACATAAGAGGTTGAAAATATAGTTTTAATTCATCAGGCCTTGAGAATCAAGTAGAGTGATGTGTCATCAAGCTGGATATATGAATAAGAACTACTTTAGGGGAATAGCATGAGACCAGAATACCTCCAGATTTTTAGCTCTGTTGACTTAGGGAGGTGATGTGAAGACTCTTCAAATATAATGGGAGAAACAAATACAACTGAGGACAAGATTGCTTTTGATATGTGAAGTTTGAGATATTTATGGACATTGTTTGGCTGAGATGAGACTAAATCTTGAAAGAGGGAGGAAATAAGACATAAATTTTGGAGCCATCAGTATATAATATATATGAGTATATGTATGTGTGTGTGTGTGTGTATATGTATGCACACACACACGTACATATATATAAACTTGAAAGTAGATGGACTTAGGTTTAGTGTATATAATGAAAAAGTGGTGGTCAATGAAAGATCCATAAAGGAGAAAAATCTAATGGGCAGATGGAAGAACAACAGTGCTCAAGGCCACCAACATCCTGTGGCCAGAACAGTAGGAGGAACAACAGGATAAGCGCATCATGGAACCCAAAGATGTATGAGATTTCAATGACAAAGGGAGAGCTTCAATGTTAAAGATAACAGAGAGGTCTAGAGTTGGAATTGTACATTTTTGTAGCATTTTGGGAAGTACAGGCAAAAATACCGTGGGTTGAAGCATGAGAAAGAGCAGATGGGAAGTAAAATTTCAAGAGTTTTGCTGAGCACGGAAGGAAAAAGACTAATGAGACTGGAGGAGGCATGGGATTCTGATTTCTTGGTTTTAAATTTTGTTTTCTATTATCTGTGATTTCTCTTATGTTTTAGAATAAGGAAAATTGAAAAGTGTTTATCGGCTACAGGCAGAGTCAGACTAATATTGGGGGTGTGGGAGAAAAAGGGATAATTAAGGAAGCAAGGTCTTGGAGTAATGTCAAGTAACTGGATCATTCCATGTAAAGAAAAGTCCAGACTAAGATCTAGACACTTCATTAAGGTTGTGAAATTTTCTTTGAATTTCACCGAAAGGAAGCATGACTCAAGTAATTTTAAGCCAGGTGAAATTTATTAAGAAAACAGGGTGTACTTTATTGTCTCTTCAGAAAATTCATGGACTGGGTCATAAAATATAGGAAACTAAAGAAAATTGAGTGCTAGAAATCTGGTACAAAAGCAGAAATGCAAATGCTTCCTAACTATACATAAAGATGCTTATATTCTCTTATAAAAAGAAATACAAATTGAAACTAAACTCAATGCCAGTGATGACTTTTTGGATTGTCAAAAATTGAAAAGTTTGGTAATATGTATTGTTGACAAAGCTGTTGGAATTGCCGATAGAAATGCAAATTGGTACAATTTCATATGGAGAGGAATCAGGCAGTATCTAGTAAAATTATGCATGTTTTTGCCTTTTGACTCAGCAATTCCATTTTAAGAAATCTGTTTCAATATATATTGGCAGAATATGAAAAAAAAGTACACCAAGGCTATTCACTGTAAGGTCTATTTATAATAGCAGAAGACTGGAAACAATCCAAGTTATCTTTACTAGTATTGTGATGCATCTATACAAATGCAGCACTTTGCCTTTATAAAAATGATTAAAAAAATATATCTATTACTATATTACTATCTCTACCTACCTACTTATCTACTTCCCTCCCTCCCTATCATAACACACAAAGTGGAGAGATGTATATTACTATTTTCCCAAGGACAGTATGCATTTTCTTGAGTAAATGATGCATAACATAGTTACATATACATGTAAATGTTCATATATTAACATAAAAGCCTAGAAAAATAAATGCAACATTTAGAAATATTTACCTATAAAAGCAGTGCCTGGCTGGTTCAGTCGATAGAGCTAGACTCTTAATCTTGGGATTATGAGTTCAAGCCCTACATTAGGTGAAGAAATTACTTAGAAATAAAATCTTCAAAAAAATTACCTATAACATGAAGAGGGAAGTAATGTAGAGGGTAATTGGAAGATAAGTATATTCTTCTTTGAATGTACATTATCTTGTAGTAATGAATTTGGATCTCTAAATAATTTATATAATTTAAATAATGACAGTTTAATTAATAATGGAATCCCTAAATATTAAAAATATACTGATCTAAACAGGTATTTGGTAGGTTATGTGGCTACACAGAGAGAAGCTGTTCCAAGTGATTTTTAAACAGTAATTTGAATTTATGTGCTTAGTGGTATATCCTAAATCTAAATCTATTTTGAAAAAAAAACTTTTTAAAATATAGAAAATAACTATTTAAAAAATACAACTTTTTTAGTTATATTTTTCGAGTATTGCTGCTGTTATTCTGTGGTTCTGTGTATGTAACATGAGCTAGGTATTATGCTATCAGATGTATGAATGAAGAAATCTGACCAGGACATTCTTGGCTCTTTCTGTACTGCTCTCATAAGAGCCTGAAGTGATTGTCAAGCCATCATTACCTTCTACTTTATAACAGGCTGTGAACACTTGCTGTAACCTGGATGGCTGGGGACCAGAATGGGCATTTATGTGTGAAGTTTAATACACTAATGCAAGATGTTTAATATAATAGGAAATTATGCAGTGTTTCACATTCTTGTCACTTAGTCTTGGCAGAGGCAACATTCAGATCCCCTCAGGAAGACAGCACTTCCTAAGGAGACTTCACTGTGTTATGCATCAGAGAACTGTGTTGGTCAACTTCCTAGCATTGAGTTTTGCTCTCTGATCAATCTAAATGGGGGCAATATGGGATGCAGATTTGAGGGGCATTTGGTGCATGTTCATCATCATCAGCGAGTGAGCAAACTTATGTTGAAAAAGCAGCATGTAATTAGAACATGAAGGGTGCTCTGTAATTCGAAAGCTTGTTTCATACCAAGGAGACGTTGTAGCGGATTCTAATTCTAACTCATGGCAGCTTTCAAGATGGACATGTCTTTAAGATCATATGATCATTGTCCTCATGTTTTATCATTGCTGTGTACTCTTAAAGATGTTACAAGTAAACGTTATTTATGTTCTAGTGTGGTAAAAAAGACCACCCCCCACATACACATGTAGAGATGAATATTTTGTTAGGTTTGCTACTTGTTTTGCACATTTGTCTTTTAAAAGTGTGAATATATTTCTAGATACTACTTTGAGCTTATGTTTCAAAGCTACCCAGTTATTTATTTATGCACTCAAGGAGTTTACATGTTTTCACACTCTCATGTCTACTTATGTTAATGTATTTATGTGACTGCTGTATCATTATAGACACTGGTTTTGGCTGTGTATGACCAGAAGTTATTACAGTGTGTTCTACAACTGAAGATTAGGTAATAATACAAACTTGTGGGACCTTGATTTTTCATATAGATGTGGTAGCTTCTTGAGGCATCGGCAGAATTTTTAAGGCTGCTTCTCCTCTGGTTTTGTTACACAGAATTCCTTCCCTTAATTACCCTTGGCTGTGTGTTTTGTGGCACTCCATCCTAAACAAAGCAGCGGGCTGGTACTCCAATTTTCTCTCGCTTCTCTTTCACATTTACTTGTGTACCAACAAACAGTAGATCACCTACTTTATTACTTCCAGTTTGGTGAAAAAGTGAATTTGCCATGACAACCAAGTATTTAATGGAACAAAAGCCTAGATAAAGAACACATCTTGAAAGGAATACACAGGAGCAATATTTCATGCCAGTCTGAGGTGTTTTCAGCATTGAGGAAAAAAAATGTGTGTCATTGAAGTGCCACTTTTTCAGGGACCAGATGTTCATTTTATTTATTAATTGTGGACAATCCATAAAGCATAGCAATATTTTTCCTGAGATTTCTCCCTATGGTTTTCTAATTTATTTGAAATGTAGAAAAGAAAAATTTCAGCTGGCGCTGAAGAATTAGAGTTCATCTTACGTATATTTGAACACTGGAGCATATTCTTCCCTCTGATGTCAAATGTTTAACAGAACAAATTAATGTCTGCTTTGGTGACTTTGGGATCTGCCTGCTTCTCCTACTGGAGTTTGTGTTACATTGATAGTAACCTACTGGGTAGTTGTTCCTAGTATATTTAAAAATTATTGCTATAAGATCATGCTTATCTTAAACACACTTGAAGTAATTGGAATTTCAGAGATTCCTGTAATGAAATATATTGGTAATTTGTTTGGTGTTGACTCACAGTAGCTAAAACAGAAGCTACGTTAAAAAAAAATCCTATTTCCCCTCCTTTTAGTGGGTAGCTATCCCTATGAAAAAAAAAGAACACCATTTAAAAGATTGACTTTTACATTTATTATACCATAAATGAGAAAGATCAAGCAAGACTTCTGAGCATGTCCTCTTGGAGATTGTTAAGGCATGCATGAATCTTCATAGAGCTCTCTGCTTTTGCCTCCCACTTTACTCGAACATATAGAGGTGTGGATATGGTAAACAAGTTAACTGTCCTGAAGAAGAAGCCTATCAGAGAATATTTGGAAGAAAAAGCACAATAAAACTGAAGCATAAAGTTGAATGTAACCACATGCAATGGTGAAATACGTGGAGCTGAATAGGGTAGAGCTTCATGTAGGGAGTTGCTTTATTCTAACACTGGAATTAAGTCACGTCTTGAACACGGATATACAAGGCTTAGCCTAGCAGTGGTGGGATGGTAGACACTATTGCAGGTAAATATGACATGGACAAACTTTAATCATGGCACATACTGGAGAAACAGGAGACAGGAATAAATGAAGTTGGGGATATGAACTCAAACTTACTTTAGGAGAAACAAGAACGGTTTCACTTCATCGGTGGTCAAAATATCACTACTGAAAGGCAGTCAACTTTAACCACTTTAAGTCAGTGTAATTCTACTCAGAATTAAAATTTTAGGCTAAGAGATCTTACTGACTATATCTTCAAGTGGTTTGACACCTTATTTTCTCTACTGCATTTAAAGACTACCATAAACCGTCAAGAGATGACTTGATTCATAGCCAGAATTTAGGATGTTGATAAATCTTGGCCATAAAATTTGAACGTTGACCCAGTCTACATCCCATTTGAATGAAGCAGCAGGACACTGAGGTCTTGAAGTATGCTTATGAAAGTGAATATTCTATGGCATTTGTAGTTGGCGTGATTCAGAATTTAACTGGGTTCGCTGCATAGCATGTGTCTACATTCTTTAGGATCTTATTTCCAAGTTTTGTAGCACTCCCCCAAGAGTAATTTTGCTAATATGTGGTGTGTTTATGATCATGATAGATGCTCTCATTTCTCTGTGATATGTAATAGCTCATCTATGCCATGCCTTTCTCTTTGAAATATTTGCTGAGACTTGCTAATTGATTTAGTGCAGTTCCTCTCTTTTTCTATATTCGTCATTCACTGTACTTTCTCATCACAACTTTGTGGTCACGTCAACCTCATTTGATTGAAAACGATACATATAATTTCATGAAGATCAATTAAAATAGATATGTCTATTGTAAATGATTGGGCTAAGACTTAAATGAGCTATCCTCAGCCTAAAATCCTTCAGTTGTCCCTTATCTTGCTCAGAGTAAGAGCCAAAGTTATTTTAATGATTTATAAGAACTGTATAATTTAATGCCCTAATACTTCTCTCCTGAAAATATAATACTCATCTCCTCAAAAACTCTCTTACACATGCCGTTCAGCTTTTTGGTACCGTAGGTTGTGGGGAAGTTACCAAACTAAATGTCTGCAGTCTCTGTGTGTGTGTGTGTGTATGTGTGTGTGTGTGTGTGTGTGTGTGTGTGTGTGTGTGTGTATGTGTATCTGTGTACTCTCACATCTGGAAGATATTCACCACTTATGCCACTCTATACATACACCCTGCAATTCCTGCTTTTCTTCAGATATGCCTTTGTGCTAGCTGTTCCATTAATCAGGAATTATCTTCTCTCAGATATCTTCATGGATTTCTCCCTCAGCTTCTTAATGAGTTTGATCAAATTACTTCTCAGTGATTCTGTCCCTTAAAGGATTTGTTTAAAATTTCACTGCTTTCCTTCCAAGCAGTCTTTATTTTTCTCCACAACACTTTCTAATATATTTTACATATTTATTCTCTTTGATTGTATCCCTTCCCCATCCACCACAGAACGTATGTTCAGTGAGGACGAGGAGTTTATTTTGTTGTTGTTCCTTTTTTCCTATTAAATCTCTAGCACCTAACTCAAATTCTGGCATGGAGTAGGCATTCAATAAATGCATGGTAAATGAATGAATAGAAACATTTTCTAAATCGGAGCCTACCATTACTGCTGCCTCTCAAGTAGATCTTATGATGGAAAAAGATGGAAAAGCCCTTCTTACTTTGTCTTGTAACCAGAAGCCTTTGACTTATTTGAAACATTAAATGGAACCAGATTCTAGTTTTCTATTTTTCATCTTTAAATTATTTTATTCCATCTAAAGACATGCAAGAGACTAATTGTGGTGTTATAGACAATAATAGTAATAAGTACTAGTACTACTAATAATGGCTAATATTTATTGAGGACACTAATTCTCAGCCACAAGTTTTAATTGAATCATTAACAAATTTTAACAAGTTAATAAAAGCACTAATTTTTAACAAATTTAGACCTTTTGATAAGCAATTTGGTGACAATTTTATTATGCCCACTTAAGATATGATGGAAATCAACCAGAGACCTAGAGGAACTTCCCCACTGTTAGACAGCTGGTAAAGAGTAGATTCCAAAGGCGGCTGGGAGGCTCATTTGGTTAAGTGTCTGATGCTTGATTTTGGCTCAGGTTATAATCTTACAGTTCACGGGATCAAGCCCCACGTTGGGCTCTGCATTGACAGTGCGGGAGCCTGCTTGGGATTCTTTCTCTGCCTCTCTCTCCCTCCCCTGTTTATGTTCTCTTGTTCTCTCTCTCTCAAAATAAATAAACATTAAAAGAAAAAAAGAGAGATTCGATTCCAGCTACCAAATAAGTATCTGTCTCAGAGTCCACGCTTCAGCCAGCGTGCTCTATGGCCCACTGTTAACCACTACCTTAGTTAGTGAGTCTAGCTGGGAGGTTGCACAGGGCCCCTTAATCTCTTCGTTGTTTATTTATGTGCTTCTTTGTATTTATTTGTGTTTTATACTTGGGATCTCTTGTATATTTATATGTGGGTTTTACAAAAGCCGTATGTAGTATGGAGGTATCAGTGTCAGGTAAGTTCTATTATTATTATTATTAGAAAAATTTTTTTTCGACATTTATTTATTTTTGGGACAGAGAGAGACAGAGCATGAACGGGGGAAAGGCAGAGAGAGAGGGAGACACAGAATCAGAAACAGGCTCCAGGCTCTGAGCCATCAGCCCAGAGCCCGACGCGGGGCTCGAACTCACGGACTGCAAGATCGTGACCTGGCTGAATTCGGACGCTTAACCGACTGTGCCACCCAGGCACCCCATATTATTATTATTATTTTAAGTTAGCCCTGGGAATCAAAAACTATTATACATAACTATTAAGTTGTTGTCATCTGACTTCTTTTGTCTTCCGCACTGAAGGGATCATGCTTGATTAGTCATTTGAATGTCTAGATGTTAGATTTGAATGTTACCAATACCTGTGAGAACTTTTTGTCCACACACAGCCATGTAACTCTTTTTTTATTCTAATAACATATTTCCTTCCTAGTAGTATTTGAGGGGAAATTTGTGATCCATTTCGGATCTGACCTTTTCTTGGCTCTGGTGTTTGTTTTGTCCTCCTTTTGTGCCCATGCCCTTTTCACATTTGTATCACTGTTCATAGCACTGTGGGCTTTGAAATTTGCATTTAGACTAAAAGATGATTTAAAGGAAACAGTCATTATGTTCTGGCTTCATTTTCATTTGTCATCTTCATGGGATGGTTAAAAATATCTGGATTTCATAAGGCGTATTTCACAGGTTGTAGATCTGAGTTTGAGACCATGTCAAATAGTATGTGAGACCCTCTGCTTGACACTTTTTGAGATCAAACACTGTCCTAACACCCACAGTGTTTTAAAATAAGGCAAGAGGCTGGCTTCCTACATAGCTGACCTTTAATCAAGAGGAAGGATATAAAATGTCTCTAGAGTGAAATGATTGTATTCCAAACTTAGACTACATAGACATGACACTGGCTCTGGGTCCCATTGCTATTTCTGTGCATCAGTTGTTGCATTTGAGGAGCAGAGTACTTTTTGTCCCCCCACAGTTCATCCAGTTTGAAGCAAGAAAATTGAAGAGCACAGCCAAACAAACTGCCTTTTCCAGCTGAACTCTATCTTCTCTGACAGATGGTTTGGTTGGGCGTCTTTTCCATCCAGAGCTGAGCTATATTTGAAGAATGAAAGCATTGAGAGACATCATTTGTTGTATAGCAGCAGAGTTTCAAATAACCATTACTACCACCAATCTCGGCTGTAATTCTTAGATTTTCACATAGGTATACAAGAAACCCTGTAGTGAGATTAAACATTTAGCTAATTTTTTTTTTCCAAAGTCATTAAGCACCTAGCATTTAATCTTTTCTATAAGCAGATTAAAAATGATGGTTGATTAAGTAACAACAAAGGAAGATTCATTCAGAAAAATTGTGACATAGTCGTTGGTGTCTTCGTGGAAATGACTAATTTATTATGCAGAAGAATGAGACTTTATAAAAGTATTATTTCCCTATGCAGGTACAGCACTTATGAAGGGTATGGAGTATCTGTTTACTTTGCTGATTTAATTCTCTCTCCTTTTCTCTAGTCAATGCCTTTTTTCTTAAATTTTTTAAAAATTTTTATTTTTGAGAGAGAGAAAGAGAGAGACAGAGAATGAGTGGGTAGGGGCAGAGAAAGAGAGAGACGCAGAATCCGAAGCAGGCTCCAGGCTCTGAGCTGTCAGCACAGAGCTCAATGCAGGACTCGGACTCAAACTGTGAGATCATGACCTGAGCTAAAGTCGGAGGCTTAGCTGACTGAGCCACCCAGCCGCCCCAATGCCTTTTTTTCATTTTGGCAAAGAACACCTCACCTAGGACTACTTGTGGAATACAAGGGCCAGGCCCTAGACCCTTTTTCATCCTGTCCTCATGTATCATGACTTCATTATTCTTTACCCTTGACTATTTGAATCCTTCCACATAATGAGAGTTTATTTTTTATACTAATTTAAACTAAAATGCTACTGACTGACTTGCCTACTATATTTGCATTTTCCTGAGGACTTTTGAACTTTATCCTACAGAAATAATGCTGATAGAGGGAGAAGTAGATGCATAAGTCATTTGTTAGGAAAGGGAGAAAACCGGGAATTAATATTTGGAAATAAGAGTTGTTCCTCAACTCATAGAATTTACCTAGTCCTAGTTGAGATCATTGTATTAATCCTACTAAGAAATGGGAACTCACCCATTTTAAACTCTAAAAGAATTTCAAAAGCTAAAGTTAAAAAAAAGACTACTTAGATATTATATCTTATCAGTCCTCACCTAAACATATCTCACATTTTTCAAACAACAGAGCCCTTTTGGTGGCCATGTTGGAGATGGTTCAGATTTTTCTTGTCACTTCTAAGTGATGAAGTCTTAAGCTAGGATCTACTTATTGTGAGTGTACATAAACAGCATTGCAGGTGAGTCCAAGAAAAGGAAACAGGAATAAGTCCTTGGCTGGTAGACCATTTCTTTTCAGAGGCCCATGGTAGTCTTGAGTTGTATGGAAATCCTTTTTTTTTTTTTTAATTTCTCTATGCTCAGTCCCAGTCTTTCCCCAACCATTGGAGTCATAAGTGAGTAAAAAATGCTTGATGTATCTTCAGGAGCAATAATTTTCCATACTTGGAATTTCTGCCAAATCCAGAAATCTTGTGGTTAAAAAACCTTATTTGAAGAAGGAACATATTAGGGAATTATAGCATGAGAATGTCTTTCATGTCCCCTTACATTAGTGTCTTTCTTCAAAAGGTAGTGCTCTCATGTCTTTGGATGTGGCTCCTGTGTTAGGAAAGATCCTAAATTTTATGTTAGTGTTTGTACGTTCTTAAAAAATGCTTACTATCAATAAAGGTGTTTTTCCCCTCACAAAAAAAAAAAAAAAATGCTTACTACCAAGGCTATTTTACATTTGATTGAAACTCAGCCACACCTTCATAATTCATTTCTGGAAATGAATTCAAGAAATAAAGGCCACTGATTTTAAAGTCAAGCATATTTCTCTGACCTAGAAACTTAAGGTACAACCTTTTCTGGTTTTTCACTAAATGAAAAATACCTCCTAATTGAGAATGGGAAAATTGTGGATTTGTGGACCTGAACTGATGTCAGTTTTCCGATTAAACACCCTTGGAATTTTAAGCTCATCTACTTCAGCTTCCTATTGATATGTTTTTGTTGTTGTTGTTGCTTTGTTTTCTTTAATTGCATAGCTTCCATCTAAGTACTTCCAGTGAACGTTTGCCTCTTTTTCTTTTTTTTTTTTTTTTCCCTAGGAAGTCTATATCTCTGACAGTTGTATTTATTTGGGAGTATTCATTCTTTTAAGTCTAAATTGGATTTCTTATAACTTTACTTCTCCTGTTTCCTACAACTTTACTATTCCTATTTCCTCTGTCTTCAGAGGAAGTCTGTCGAGTGACACTTTCTGTGATGAGGTAAGAAATGTTCTATATCTGTCCAGTACTGATAGGTGGCTATTGAGCACTTGAAATGTGGCTAGTGTGCTGAATAACTGAATTTTTATCAGATTTTAACTACATTAAATGAAAATTGTCACACATGGCTAGTAGAGTGGCTGTAGAAACCATGCTTTCACCAGGGGCAAGGAGAAGAAAATACATTCCCTTGTATTACTGCCTCACAGGCAATAGACCACACACAGTTTTTTTCCACAAAATTTTGAGAAAAAACTTTTAGTGTGAATGGTTATTTTTGCATAGAAATAAACGCATTAGGAAGTTTTCATTATGTCCAACTCAGGTTTAAAGGATAATCAGTAGGATATGGTAATGGATGAAGGGAGAGATGGGTAGGGAAAGTATGGAAGGAGGGATAGAGAGGGCATTAGAACAAACACACAGGGTCAGTAGTTTGACTACCCGACAAAGCTCATGTTTTCCACAGGAATGGATGGGTCTTCAGTACAAGAAACAGGGTTGACTTGCAGGCTAGGCTTACCATTTTTTTTCTACTCATCCTTCTGATTTTTTTCCCCCAGTTGTTGCCAGTGTGTATAAATTCTAAGATTTCTCAGATCTCTACTGAAGTGTCAGGTGTGTCAGTGTGAAAGTGCTATTAAGATGAGGAGGTGGAGAGCCATGCACGTATATGCTTGTCTTTGGCTTTTGTAGGATTGCTCTAGAGCAGTATAGCAGTTTTCCTGCTCTGAAAAAAAAAAGGGGGGGGGGTTGATGATAAACAGAAATACACACACACACCACCATGGAATTAGTACTTTACCTTTGGCCTCTCATATCTCTTTTTTTTTAATGTTTTATTGTAATGATGTTTTATTAAAAAGATCTCCTATCTCTTTTTGAACTGCTCTGTGACCTACCTGAACCTCCTTGTCCAAACACAATATTCATTATACTCTATATATTTTGTCATGTTTGCTTCTGGTGAAATATTTTTTCTCCTTATCCAACAAAAATTCTTTCTTGGCCTATTGAAGTTTACCATAATTATCATAGTAAAGCAACTCATACTCAGATGTGGATAGATTCTCTAGGTTAAGAATCAAAACCATAGAAAAATTTTATTATTCAAATGAATGTCTAACTAGTGAAAGTCTGCAGGAGCGGGTGATTCTAAGTAGAAAAGATTTCCCTTCCCTCCTAGAAATTCTCTTCACTTTTTCTAATTTGGTCTGATTTTAGATTACTTATTTTAAAAAAAGCTAATTAGTGAAATTATCTTCTACAGTTAAAAATCCATTATGCCTTGTCTACCTGCCTCTGCTTAAAGCTATGCATAAGCTGGTGGTGACCAGTGACCACTTCTAATTTAGGCAAGGTAGAAAAATTAGTAGTAAGAAGATAATTTAAATTACTCTAGGGAAGTCTTTATTCATGCATGCACCAAGAACTGGCCACATGTCTGACATTGTCCTCAGCATTCAAGGAATTAAAAACAAAAACAAAAAAACAACAAAGCAGCTGACAGGAGCAATATATACCCGTAGGTCTTTGTAGATCCAGCATGCAATTGTGGTGAATTCCATGCTAGTAACAAAGAATAATCTACTGAAACTTTAGACAATGACAGGACTTGCCAAAGTATTGTATTCACATATGCTAATCTGCAAACAACCCACAAAGCAGGTATTACCACCTACATTTTACACATGAGGATCCTGAGGGTGAGGGAAGGAGCCTTTATGGATGAAACCCTGGGTCCCGCCCCCGGCTGCAGGAACAGAGAAGAAAGTATCCACATTCTCAGGGCAAACAGGTCATAAACGAAAGAGGAAGCAGCTCAGTTTCTTCTCCCCGACTCTCCTGTCAGAAAGTGAGAGCTCCTACTCTGGGGAGTGGTGACTCCATCAGTGAGAGGAATACAGACAGGGAACAACTTCTCACTCCTGAAGGAGACCAGTGTATGCTGTTTCTTAATGGGACTATGAGGGCAAGGAAATGTCCCATTCCCCACCCCCCCCACCCCCCACCCCCCCCCATCCCCCCGCAAGTGACTGGGCTGCTTACTGGATATATTAGTCAGGTAAATATATTAGTGTGAGATAATGTAGTAGATGCCATAGGAAACCAATTGTACTTGTTAAGGAATCTATAACACCTTAAATCTGTGTTTTCTAGTATGTTGTTTATAAGTATTCTCAGATCAAGAGTCTCATGAACAAAGAGTTCTGTTTGTAAATACACGTGGGAGAAACTTCCTATTCAATTCTTCCTGTTCAATGTTCTGAAAAATATTACAGTGCAGAATATATTTGTTTTTGTTTACAATAATTCTTCTCACATTTGACCATGGAACCCTGTTGGGTGTTTTTCCTTTTCTAAAGTCAGCCTATTAACATGTCATTTCTGAAGAACACATTGAGAAATGTTTCATTAAACTAAAGGAATGACTGAGGTAGAAAATTTAGGCAAAATTAGGTATCATAGTGAGATTAGGGAAACATTTTTCTTGAGGTGGATTGTGGTCAAACATTTTGTTATGCTATTCAGCTAGGTTTCCACTTCTGTTTAGTGGTGTCTTGTATGGAGAAGGTTGAATTCTCTAGTTTTCTGGGGTAATGGAACCAGTGGACTCTTCATTTATTCTGTAAATGCTAAACAATGTTAAATAAGAATGCTCAGGTTCAGCATGTGCATGTTATTTACTTAATCTAGATGCAAGCTAGGTTCAAAGAATTATGTGACATGAATAAACCAGGTTGAAGGTGGTATCTCTCTAACAGTCTTCAAATATGTGATCATAAGATTTGTAAAACTAGAAAGAGAACGTGACTAAACAAATATGATTATGGGAAAATTTTCCAACTACCAAGAAGTGTTTTGTTGACTATTCCAGACTTTTCAAAGTGCTGTAACTTCAACATTCGAACCTCCTTTTTGTGTGCATAATAAACATTTCTGCTCTGTGTAATTTTAACTAGACTGAAGGATGCTTACACTTTCCAGATACCAGCTGTTGAAGCAGCAACTTTCAAATGATTTTGCAGATCGGCAAACACATTATATCATTGTGGGTTTTGCAGCTGTCTCTTCAGTTAGGCTTGCTTTGCTTTTTGCAGAGTAACTTGTGTACAGTCACAGAAGAGTATTTGTTTTCCTCCAACAGTCTTGGCAATTAGTGCTTTCCTATCTCCAGTTTTCCTTCAGCGCAATAGGTACTCTGTACTGTGAACCATGTACAAACCAAGGTAATGGCTTACAAGTTTTTAAAGAGCAATTACCATAGAAAAATAAAGGAAAAGAAAAATAAAATGTTTTTTCCTCGTTTGAGTCATTTTAAAATTGATATACATTTGAGCTGCTTTGTGTTTAAGGCACGTTGCTAAGTGTTTTACAGCCTTTGAACAGTTAATAGTATAAGTTAGTTGGATCAAGAGTAGATGGGAAGGTTGTTCTAAAGAAAAATTCTGGAGGTGAGAGAGTATTAACGTTTTTATGCAATGGAAGGAAATCCAGTGAGGCTAGAGCAAAGAGTCCAAAATCAGAGTATCTCAAGGTAAAACTTGGAACACAGCAGGTAGATTGTGGAAAGATTGTTAAGGAGCTTGGCATGGAGCCTGAGGTAATGAAAAGCCTTTGGAGGGTTTTCAGCAGGGGATACCAAGGTCAGATACATGTTTCTAGGTGAAGATGACTCAGTATAGTAAGGAGGATACATTGGAGAGCCAGGCTAGGTTTAGGGAAACCCTGCAGATGTTACTGCTTCTTATATTACAGTGGATTGACAAGAAGGGGGCAGCGGAGATGGAGAATCCCAGGAGTTTTCTTAGATGCATCTATCAACGGATACATCAGTTATGAGCTAAGGATGATAGAATTTCAGGGCTAGAGAATCCACTAATCTCAGCCCTTGGTTTAGGATGTGGAAACTTAGTCTCAGGACAGACAATTCAATCACCTTGCTAAAACTTGAGGGCTTGTTAGTGGCAGAGCTAAAAACAGTCTCCATGTCTCTAGGGAAGCTTTGCTTTCTATCACCTCTCCATTGTGATTTTATTTTGTATTTTATTACCTTCATTTAGCCTTAACTGCATAGTATTGAGTAAAAGAGTAATTTCTTTTAATAAAATTATAAATTGCTAGAATGAGGTACCATTGCAAAGGGGAAATGTTTAATGGCAGCTGCCTCCGCCTCAACCTCTTGCTATTTGACTTTGCGCAAAGTGTTCATGTAGCTCTAAAATCTGCTTTATATTCTGTACTTTACCAGTCTCACTTATCTGCATTATTCAGGAAGCATGTATTGATCACTACCTGTGTTCCAGGCACTATAGTAGGTGCTTGGTGTACACAGTGACTAAAGCTCTGTCCATGAGGCCCTTGCATCATCCAAGTGTGCAAGCCAGCAGGTGAGAGGAAGAACTACTTGCTCTGTGGCTGCAGTCACAGGACTTCCAGCTCTTTCTTAGGAGTTAAGAACAGCTTCCTGGGCTTGAGACTTGATTAAGGGAGGTGCCCACATCACAGTTTCAAATTGTCTGGAAGTGAAAGTTTAGGAGGAAATCTACCAATGAAAATAATATTCATGTTTTGTTTTTGAACCCGACACTTCTGATTGGCTGTGACATATTTATTCTGAAACCCTTTCTGGGATTGGCTTGATGGTCAGCAGATCAGTTCTCAGACTAGAGAACAGAGCCATTGTAAACTGGTACCATGTTGAATTACTCGATCCAGAACTCACTCTTCATTTGTAAAACTGATACTCATTTCTGAGGCATTCCTTTCTATCCTAGACTATACCATCCTGATCCTAAGGAGGTATCCTTGATCTTGTATACTTTTACCCAACTGTAAGCTGTGGCTGAAAGCAATCCTTCTCATCTTAAGGAATATATTAGTGCCCTCATAAAACCCACATTCTATCTAAGGGGCCAAATATGCTTCCATACAGAACTTGAACATCTTGGCAGAAAATGTACCTGCTTATACATCTTACATTCAGTACTCACTCATTCTTCAGTTGCTCTTATCAGACACATTTTACTAGCAACATTTAAGATATGCACATTTGTCTTAACATATATTTGTATATATAATATATAACATTAATATGAATATATATTTATAATGTATAATATGATATTTACGTGTATGTGTTTGAAATATTCTACAGCTAGGTTTAAACATGAAAAGTCTTGATATGTGAAATTGCAATGATATCGTCAGTTGCTTTCTTGCTAAAGTAATCTTTATTCTATGGCGTTGGCTTCTCTAGTTTTGCTTTATCACTTTTTTTTTTTTTTTTTGGTCCAGTGTAACTTTCTTCTTTTATACCTTGCTTTAATCATTTTGCTTTTGCTCTTGCTAGAGCAAGCAAACACACCTCTGGGCAATGTTGGTTTTGTAGCTCAGAACAGCAAAGCAAAAAAATAAGTAATATGGTAACTGTAAGGAAGGAACTATGTCCTGGAGATGAATTCATGGCAAAGCAGATGCGCAAAGAAGCTGCTGCAGGGACAGATGTCTCAACGTTTCTACTTCACAGATTTAGTGACACTGATAGTAACACAGATTTAAAAGCACTACGTTTCTACAATATATTCATCACAGATACTAAAGATACGGAGAGGAAGATTAAATAAATCCAAGCAATATCAAAAGAAATACGACATTTATATTTTAATCAGTTTGTTTATTTTGCATACAGCAATCCACAACTATTTGAGCAGTGACGTAAATCTGATAAATCTGTACTTCAAGGATTAATATGTAACTTGACGTGAACAGTACTATTTATTAGCTTTAGCATCAATTTGCTAAATTTGTGCGCTATTCAGAAAAATGAGTTGCTTAGTTTCCTTTGTGGATCTTACTAATGTTTGGCTGCCCTTTTGCTTTAGATCACAACATTTCCAATGAAACTATATTGTTTTTGAAACTGTATTTTTTAAAATTAATTCCAGTGTAGTTAACATGCAGTTATATTTGTTTCAGGTGTACAATATAGTGATTCATCAATTCTCTACATTACTCAGTGCTCATCAAGATGCATGTCCTCCTTCATCCCCTTCACTTATTTCACCCAAGCGAGCCCCAAGCCCCACTGGTAACCATTACTTTGTTCCGTATACTTAAGAATCTGGTTTTCAGTTTCTTTATTTTTTCTTTTGTTTTGTTTCTTAAATTCCACATATGAGTGAAATCATGTGCTATTTGTCTTTCTCTTAATTTTGCTTAGCGCTGTCCCCTCTAGAACCACTCATGTTGTTGCAAATGGTAGGATTTAATTCTTTTTGTGGCTGAGTTATATGTCTTATATATATCACATCTTTATCCATTCATCTATCAATGGACACTGGGTTGCTTTCATTGTTTAGCTGTTTTAAATAATGCTGCAATAAATATAGGGGTACATGTCTCTTTTCAAATTAACATTTTTGGCTCAAATACCCAGTAGTGCAATTACTGGATCATATGGTAGTTCAATTTTTAGTATCTTGAAGAAACTGCATACTGTTTTTCATAGTAGCTGCAACAGTTTGCATTCCTACCAATAGTACTTGAGAATTTTTTCTCTACATCCTTGCCAATACTTGTTATTTCTTGTGTTTTTGATTTTACCCATTCTGATAGGTGTGAGGTAATATCTCATTGTGGTTTTGATTGGTATTTCTCTGCTGATGCATGATGTTGAGCATCTTTTGATGAGTCTGTTGGCCACATGGATATCTTCTTTGGGGAAATGTCTGTTCATGTTTTTGAATTGTTTTTTAATTGAATTATTTGTTTTTGTTTTTTGTTTGTTTTTGGTTTTGTTTTTTGGTGTTGAGTTATATAAGTTCCTTATATGTTTGGATACAAACCCTTTTTCATAATTGTCATTTGCAAGTACCTGCTTTCATTTAGTAGGTTACCTTTTAGTTTTGTTGATTGTTTATTGGGCAGAAGCTTTTTATTTGGATGTAGTTCTGATAGTTTATATTTGCTTTTGTTTACCTTGCCTCAGGAGACCTATCTAGAAAAATATTGCTACCACCTGTGTCAGAGAAATTACTGCCTGAGCTCTCTTTAAGGATTTTTATGGTTTCAGTTCTTACATTTAGGTCCTTAATCCATTTTCAGTTTATTTTTGTGTGTGGTATGTAAGAAGGTGGTCCCATTTCTTTTTCTGCATGTTGCTGTCCAGTTTTTCCCAACACCATTTGTTAAAGAGACTCTCTTTTTCCCATTGCATATTCTTGCCTCCTTTGTCAAAGATTAATTGACTATATAATTGGGAATTTATTTCTGGGCTGTCTATTCTGTTCCATTGATCTATGGGTCTGTTTTTGTGCTAGTACCATACTGGTTTGTTTACTACAGTTTTATAGTATAATTTGAAATATGAGATTGTGATAACTCCAGTTTTGTTTTTCATTTTCAAGATTTCTTTGGCTATTTGGGGTCTTTCATGGTTCCATACAAATTTTAGGTTTGTTGGAATTTTGTGAAAAATACTGTTAGTATTTTGATAGGAATTGTTTTGGGTACTATGGCCATTTTAGCAGCATTTGTTCTTGCAATCCATGAGTGTGGAATGTCTTTACATTTCTTTGTGTGTCTTCAATTGCTTTTATCAATATTTTATAGTTTTCAGATTATGATGGGTCTTTCACCTCCTTGGTTAAGTTTATTCCAAGATATTTTATTATTTTGGTGCAGTTTTAAATGGGGTTGTTTTCTTAATTTCTCTTTCTGCTACTTCATTATTAGAGTATAGATATGAAATGGATTTCTCTTATTGATTTTGTATCCTTCCAACTTACTGAATTTGTTTGTCAACTCTAGTAATTTTTTGATGGGGTCTCTAGAGTTTTCTCTATATAGTATCTTGTTCTCTGCAATTGGTGAAAGTTTTACTTATTATTTATCAATTTGGATGCCCTTTATTCTTTTTTCTTGCCTGATTTCTATGTCTAGGACTTCCAGTACTATCTCGAATAAAAGTGGTGAGAATGGACATTTATGCCTTGTTCTTGACCTTAGGGGAACAGTGTTTCACCATTGAGTATGAGGTTAGCTTTGAGATTTTCATGTATGGCCTTTATTATGTTGAAGTTAAGTTCCCTGTAACATACTTTTCTGGGAGTTTTTATCATAAATGGATGTTGTACTTTTACTTCATCTATTGAAATGATCATATAGATTTTATCCTTCATCATGTTGATTGATTTCTGAATATTCAACTACCCTTGCATCCCAGGAATAAATACCACTTGCTTGCAATGAATAATGTTTTTAATATATTGTTGAATTCCATTTGCTAATATTTTGTTGAGGACTTTTGCATCTAAGTTTATCAGAGGTATATATTGACTTGTAGTTTTGTTGTTTTGTTGTTGTTGTTGTTTTTAAGTGTCTTTATCTGGTTTCAGTAGCAGGGTAAAGATGGCCTCACAGAATGAATTTGAAAGTTTTCCTCCCTCTTCCAGTTTTTGGAATAGTTTGAAAAGGATAGATTTTAAATCTTAATTAAATGTTTTGTAGAATTCACCTGTGAAGGTGTCTTGTGTTGGACTTTGTGTTTTGGTGAATTTTTTAAATTACGGATTCAATTTCACTGCTGGTAGTCAGACTATTCAAATTTTCTATTTCTTCTTGATTCAGTTTTGGGAGGTTATATCTTTTCTAGGAACTTATCCATTTCTTCTAGATTGTCCAATTTGTTGGCCTGTAGTTTTTCATAATATTCTCTTATGATCCTTTGTATTTCTGTGGTCTCAGATGTTATTTGTCCTCTTTCACTTCTGATTTTGAGTCCTCCCTCTCTCTCTCTCTGTCTGTCTCTCTCTCTCTCTATGAGTCTGGTGAAGGGCTTATTGATTTTGTTGATCTTTTCAAAGAACCAGCTCCTGTTTTCATTTATCTGTTCTGTTTTGCTTCCTGAGATAGTACTGTTTGACTATAAACTTCCCTTTCAGTACAGCTATTGCTGAATCCCAAAGATTTTTTTTTTTTAATTTTCTTTAACATTTATTTATTTTTGAGACAGAGAGAGAGCATGAACAGGGGAGGGTCAGAGAAAGAGGGAGACACAGAATCTGAAACAGGCTCCAGGCTCTGAGCTGTCAGCACAGAGCCCGACGCGGGGCTCGATCCCACGGACCGTGAGATCATGACCTGAGCCGAAGTTGGATGCTCAACCGACTGAGCCACCCAGGCGCCCCAATCCCAAAGATTTTTGATCATGTGTCTTCACTTTCATTTGTCTCCATGTATTTTTTTAATTCATCTTTGGTTTCTAAGTTGACCCATTTATTGTTTAATAACGTGTTATTTAAGCTCCATGCATTTGTGCTCTTTCCAGATTTTTTTTCTTGTGCTTGATATCTAATTTCATAGAGTTGTGGTTAGAAAAGGTGCATAGTATGACTGATCATTTTAAATTTGTTATGACTTGTTTTGTGGCCTAATATGTGATCTATTCTGGAAAATGTTCCATGTGCACTTGAAAATAATGGGTATTCTGTTTTAGGATGGAATGTTTGGAATACATCTCTGTTAGATCCATCTCGTTCAACGTATCATTCAAAGCCATTGTTCCTTTTGATTTTCTGTTTAGATTATCTGTCCGTTGATATAAGTGAGGTATTGTCCCCTACTATTGTTTTATTATTACCAATCAGTTCCTTCATGTTTATTGTTAACTATTTTATGTATTTGGTTCCTCCTTTGTTGTGTGAATTAATGTCTAAAATTTTTATCTTTTTGTTGGATTGTCCCCTTTATTATTATATGATATTCTTTGCCCCAGTACATTCTTTATTTTAAAGATATAAATACTACTACTCCAGCTTTGTTTTCACAGACATTTGCATGATAAATCCTTCTTCATCCTTTCATTTTCAATCTGCATGTGTCTTTGGCTCTGAAATGAGTCTCTTGTAGGCAGCATATAGATGAGTCTTGATTTTTTTCCATTGTCACCGTGTGTCTCTTGATTGGAACATTTAGTCCATTTACATTCAAAATAATTTTTGATTGGTATGTACAGTATGTACTTACTGCCATTTTGTTACTTGTTTTATAGTTGTTTTCGTAATTCTTCTCTGTTCCTTTCTCCTATTTCTCTTTTCTCACATGATTAGTTGACTTTCTTTAGTATAGCTGGCTTAGTGGTAATGAATTCCTTTAACTTTTGTTTGTCTGGGGAATTCTTTATTTCTGTTTCTATTCTGAATGATAGCTTTGCTGGATAGAGTAGTCTCAGCTGCAGGTTGTTTTTCTTTCAGCACTCTGAATGTAACATGCCACTCCCATCTGTCTTGCCAAGTTTCTGTTGAAAAATCTCATAGTCCTAAGGAGTTTCCCTTGTATGTAACTTTTCTTTTCTCTTGCTGCTTTTAAAATTCTCTATCAGTACTTGTTGCCATTTTAATTACTATGTGTCTTGGGGTCCCTGGGTGGCTCAGTCTTGTTAAGCATCCAACTCTTGGTTTTGGCTCAGGTCATGATCTCACACAATTCATGAGGTTGAGCCCCAATATAGTCTCCGTGCTGACAGCTTGGAGCCTACTTGGGATTCTCTTTATCTCCCTCTCTGTGCCTCTCCACCTCCCTTCCCTTTAAATAAATAAATAAATAAATAAATAAATAAATAAATAAATAAATAAATTTGAAGAAAAATTACTGTGTGTCTTGATATGGAGCTCCTTGGGTTGAATTTTTGGGGATATCTCTGTACTTCCTGGATCTAGATTCCTGGTTCACTTTCCAAATTTGGGAAGTTTCAACTGTTATTTCCTAAAATAAACTTTCTGCCCCCTTTTCTTTCTTCTCCTTCTGGAATCTGTAATGTGGATGTTACTATGCTTCATGGTGTTGTTGAGTTCCATGTATCTATCTTCACTTTTTATTATTAATTTTTCTCTTTGCTGCTCAGCTTGATTGCTTTCCATTACTCTGTCCCCCAGATCATTGATCTGTTCTCCTGTGTCCTCTAGTCTATTCATTCCACCTACTATATTCTTAATTTCAATTATTGAGTTCTTCATATTTTCTATCTCTTTGTTAAGGGTCCCACTAAGGTTCTACACTCTTTTCGAGTCTAGTAAATATCTTTATGACCATTACTTTAAATTCCAGATCAGGCATATTATCCCCTTTTCACTTATGTCTTTTACTGTGATTTTATCCTGTTCTTTCATTTGGGATATTCTTCTGTCTCCTCATTTTATCTAACTCTCTGTTTCTATGTGTTAAAGTCAGCTACATCTCTTGCTCTTGAAAGTAATGGCCTTATGAGGAAGAGTTCCTGTAGTGTTCGGCTGTGCAGTGTCCCCTGTTCTCCAGAATCTGGTGCTTCAGGGATGTCTCTGTGTGTGTTGTGTGTGCCCTCCTGTTGTGGCTCAGCCTGTTTTGCCTTAGTCCAGTCATCTGCAAAGCCTCTTTCCTGTTGTTGGAACAACTGGGTGCCTGCTCCCTGTACTGTTTACAGTCCAGTCTGGGGCCACTTTGGGCTTGAGTCAGATCAGGCATTTTCCAGAGATACAGTAGCACCACCCGACAGGACTCTTTACCTGTTTTGTCCCCTGAGAAACTTCTCTTGGTGGGCAGATTCTGCAGTAAGACAGCTGTCTGCCCCCAGCTCTCTACTGGGGCCACAGTCTGGATGTTATGTGTGCTTTTTTTTCCCCCTCTGTCCAGGGCAGGAGCCACTTTGGAGTGTGTTGGCCCCTGTCAGGGCTGCTTGTACAGTGCTAGGCTTGTGGCACCTTTTTGGATGGGCCCTGGCCAGGAGCATATTGGAGGGGGCAGATCCCCAGGAGAACATGGGGTGGGGGAAACAGAGGTAGCACGGTTTGAGTAGGCCTGCTAAGCAAGGAGAGCTCCACCCAGGCTGGAGGGGGGTATACCTACAGGAGAACACAGGGGCTGCCCACACTGTTAGCAAGTTAGGTAGAGAGTGTCAGGCATTGAACTGGTTCCCTGAGGTAGCCATATGTTTATGCTGGTGGGCAGAAGAGGAAAAAGGTGCCTGATATCTCCTTTGATACTGGAGAAGCCTACCGAGGAACCCTGCCCCTCCAGCACACACTCTGAAATTAGTAAACATAGATTCCTCCCATATATCTCAGGTGTCTGTCATACTGCTGCTTCTACACTGTAGCTCCTAAGGCTGTTTGTTCTGTTGTCTCTTTAAGGGCAGGGACTTAGTTTCCTCTGGCCCTCACCACCCTCTTAGAACCGAGCCTGCTGGCATTTAAAATTCCATGTTTTGAGTCCCAGTGATTGCTCATGGTAAGAACTCTTGAAATTCTCAGGCTCTCTGGTTTTCAAAGCCAAATGTTACAGGGATTTTTCTTCCCAGTGTGGGCTCCCTGGTGTGATAGTCTGTTTCTCTTCCCTCTCTATACCTGTGGGGTCATTCCCCCCCTATAGACAGTCCCTCATGTTCCTTTAGCTCCTGACTTTCTCTCTGCCCTTCCCACCCTCTTTAACATGGCCTCTTCTCTACATTTAGCTGTGAAGAATTCATTCTTCCAGTCTTTGGGTAGTTTCTGGGTTGTTTACACTGATGTGACTGGTATCTAATTGTGTCTGTGGACAGTGTGTGCTTAGGACCCTCCTACTCTTCTGTCTTTCCCAGAAGTCCCTGAAACTGTATTTTTGATAATTTATCAGTGGGCTACAAAAAGACTCAATTTGCCAACATATATAAAAATGTTTGGCCAAAAAGCAATCGATGATCTTTTCTTATTTTTTGACATGGGCAATTTCACATTAGTCCTAAAGCAGTCTTTTCATTACCTTTTTTTTTTTCTTTTCAAATCATTGTTCTTTACTTTTGAGTAACATATCTGTCATTGATCTGTAATTGTAATGAAAACCATAGTGCAATACAATTTTTTTTCTTTAAATGGTCCAAATTATTTTAAACTTTGAGTTTATGTGGATATACAATGAAAGATCAAGTTTGAACATGAAAAATGAAGACTTTTATAGATGCATTCTGGAATTTATTTAAATGGCTCTTAACAAATTGGATTTGCTAAAGAACACCTTGGTGTGGTGAATAAGGCATGTGATTGACACATGGCAGCTAAGACTTAGAGGCTTGGCCTCCTGCTTCCTGACTGTGTCTTTAGGTAAGTAAGGATAATGATACTAGATAAGCAGGCTCCAGGCTTCTTCTTTGCAAAAGGGCCCAAATATCAGTACCTACCTGAGAAGAGTTGTGAGACAACACATGAAAATCAATTAGCATAGCCATGCCCTGAATAAATTGCCATTGGTAATAGTATCATTGCCATTTCCTAAGTTCTAGTTCCTGCTTATGAGATTAGTCATACATCATCCATCATACAGTGCAGACACATTTTGGATTTATAATAACATTGGCTTGTTTGCTTATTGAATTATGTTCAGTAAATATGTAATGCATTGTAAATGTTACATAATTCAAGGAATAGCTCCTTATAATATACATATTGTATATAAAATATGTAGTCTAGTATATAAAATATGTTTTACATACTCTATAGTTCAAGGAATCCTTCCTTATAAATATTTTCTCTTCTACTTAGAATATTGACATTTGGGGAATATCCACTCTATATACTTTCATTTAATATGGCTGTACTATACTGATCAGCAGTCAGTTGTGCACATCAGAAGCAATTAAATACCATTTCAGTGTATTCATATTTTGTCAATATATTTACTTTGAATCTCATTAAGAAACAAATGGCGTCAAAATTTGGGTTAAATACAGAGACAAACTATTAGTGATTTACTCATTTTTGGTCGGTTTGTGTTTGAATGTGTGGATAGCAGCAAATGGCTTATTTGAGTGGTTGAAATGTTTTCTCATTCAATGTAGTATTCTTTTCTTGATTAACAAGTAAGTGCTAGTTAACACTATTTGACGCTATGGCTATTTAGCACCTTCTGCAAAAGACAGGTCAGAGCCATTTGATTTGTTGAGGTAACTGTTCATTCAGCATTATGCAAAACTTATAACTCAGGATGCATGGTTTAGCTTTGACCTTAACCGGCAATTATTTCTCCATGAAGCTCTGCCAGTGCCTTTGTCAAGTACTTGTACTTTACCCACCAATTAGCTAATTTTCAAGTTCTGAGGTTAATCTTTATCTGTGTTACCTTTAAACTAAATACTTATTGTTCCCTTAAGCACTTTAGTACTTTAGAAAACTAGTTGGAGTGGACCTCCTTGCCTGAGTCAGTTATGGCATGACCCTTTCATACAGGCTCCTTTGAAGATGTGAGGAGATTATATATTAGGCAGAGATGATCGGAGCAGTCTACTTTATGGAGAGAATCAGCCCAGTATGCATCGCGTGTACCGTGTTTCCTTTTGCCAAAGGACACACACTGGTCATTCAGATCAGAGACGGCCTTCAGTTACTATAGCTGAAATACACCACTTTGATCTGTGTCTTCTTAGATTCAACATAAACTTTTATGGGGTATGCCTTTGAAAGGTCCATGCTGGCACTCAGAGGGTCACTATATAGTAGTACACTCTTTTAACATATGAGACGAAATTATATTTTTGTGTTTGGTGGAATGGTAATCTATGAAACACAAGTGTGAACCCACTTTTCCTCCGTAGCTACCAACCTGAAGCACATACAAGTATGCTAAAATGTCTTTTACCTTGGTATATTTATATTATAATAAAGTTTTTGTCAGTGTATCTATTCATATTTGGGTATATTTGTTCATAAATTCTTAAAGTAACATGGCTATATATGTTGTGTCTTAAGTTCAGTGAGTGCTATATTTCATTCTGAGGAATGCTTGAGGTTATTCTCACTGAGTTTATTACATATGGAATAAAGAGAGTCTATTTTACTTCTCTTTCACAATCATATGAACAGTTCATTTATATCATTAAAAAGTAGACCCACCACATAACTAACCATGCTCATGAATATTTAGTTTTTATCACTCCATTATCCTTTAAATGGATTCTTAATATAACCCTTGTATGGCCCATAGAATATAATTGAGGGGATAATATGCAGTTACAAGAGAGTGAAGTTTCCAAGATGAAAGGAAAGTCTTCACTGAGGACTCATTTTAGGTAGCTGGGGTATTTACCCACCTCTGGCCCTATCAGGGTACAATGCAATTTCATGTCACATATTTGATCTCAGAATTAATAAGTGATAACTTGGAGTAGGAAGCCTTATTCTTGACTAGCATTAATTTAGAGAAAACTGAGACTACCAACTCAAATGTAGACCCATTTTGTAAATCTCTTGCTCATTAGAAAGTCCCTGTGGTTTTACCCTCTCTCACCTACCTACAGCGTAAAGCGGTAATGAGAGTGATCAATATTCACCTTTAAGGCTTCAGGGTATGTTTTTTTTTTTATTTTTATTTATTTTTTTTTTTAAATTTTTTTTTTTCAACGTTTATTTATTTTTGGGACAGAGAGAGACAGAGCATGAACGGGGGAGGGGCAGAGAGAGAGGGAGACACAGGATCGGAAACAGGCTCCAGGCTCTGAGCCATCAGCCCAGAGCCCGACGCGGGGCTCGAACTCACGGACTGTGAGATCGTGACCTGGCTGAAGTCGGACGCTTAACCAACTGCGCCACCCAGGCGCCCCATTTATATCAAATCTTCATGGATCTATAGTGCCTTCTTTTCTGTCTCAATCCTGACTAATAATACACAGTTTATCTTTCTTCATTTCAGACTAAGATATTATTTTTCTTCTGTTTATTCCTTGTTATTCAAAAATGGTTTCTCTACTATTAGTGTTTCATGTAATTTTGTTTGATGATTTTTAGTAGGAGAAAATAAGGTCTGTATTTTTGTTTGTGATCTTGTCCTAATTTAAATTTTTTAATTAAACATTTTTTAACGTTTATTTATTATTGAGAGATAGAGACAGAGCATGAGCATGGGAGGGGCAGTGAGAGGGGGAGACACAGAATCCAAAGCAGGCTCCAGGGTCTGAGCTATTAGCACAGAGCCCAACTTGGGGCTTGGACTCACAAACCATGAGATCATGACCTGAGACGAAGTCGGATGCTTAACCGACTGAGCCAGCCAGGCACCCCTAATCTTGTTCTAATTATACCCTGTTTTGTTTCCAGTTGTAGTTCTGCAATTAATATTTATGTTTGTTAACATCCATGTGCTTAGTCCTGTGAATAGTAGTAGATGCATTACAGTACAGTATGTTCAACAAGACTGATGGATATCCATGTCCTAAGTACTATAATGATAAGCTTTGGTGTATAGTTCCTAGATTATATAGTTCCTAGATTACTATTATTTTAGTGCCTACTACAATCACTAGATTTTTTAGGAATATTTCTGAGCTCAATAAACTGACTTGGGTCTCTAAGGCACTGAAATAAGGGCAGGGTTTAGAGATGGAAAAAATAGGCCAAATGCTTTTTTTTTTAATAAGAAAAAAACTAGGGGCACATAATTTTCTTCAGTATTTAACATTTGGACTTGAGTTATGCAGATAAATTTGGTTTGGGAAGCAAGCCTTCCATGGACAAGAACGGGGCAGCAGACTTGAGACTGTCACATAAACATCCTGGCGCATGTGGCCAGTGGGTTGTAGAGTGCCATGCAAATTGAGAACAGTTGTGGCTATGGAATGAATGGGGGTTTGGTCTGCGTGCCAAGTCAATGTAAGGAATGAAAGCTACATCCCATGAAGGTGGTTTCGTGACAACCCTGGCTTTCAGCAAGTTGATGAAAAGCTTTATTATTCCAATTCCATTACAGTTGCAGGAATCCTTTTGGGGGTTAAGCGTACCCAAGAGTATTACCTCATTTGCACAGAACTTCACAAATTTCAGTGATTGATTTTATAAATATACATGTGTCTGACTTAGCATAATCAAAACCATGCATTAAAATATTTAAGAGTGTAATTGCAATATACCTTTCAAATCGATATGTAGCATCTGTTTGGATTTATCCCTGTATCTGTCAGATAAGCTTCTATTAATCTTCAAGACCTAATTCACATATTAATTTCCATCTTCTCCTAGGTGAATTGTTTTCACCACAAGGTTGTACCAAGATATTTCATAATTAGGAGCAAAGACTAGGCATCAGACAACTTAATTGTTAATCCTAGGTCTGTTAATTACCAGCCGTTTGAAATTGGGGTAACCATCTCATGGCTTTAAATCTTGATTTCTTCATCTGTAAAATGATAGAATAGTAGCAATTTAATAATTGTAACTGAACTTATTTTGGGAGTGATAAGTGACATAGTATATAGTAAACATATATAAAGTGCTTATGTAAAGCTCATTTAATATTAGTCCTGTTTTTGTAGGTGGTACTTAATATTATTTACTTAGGACTTTTGATATTTTTGTTTTAAATTTTTGCTTGTAGATTGCTTCCTCTCTTAGATTGGGTCTCTTCCCATACAGCAATAACTTGCTATGTATTGTTCTTTCCTCAGTAGCTAACATGTGTTCTGAACACATATTTTATTAATTTAGGGTAAATAAAGAAGATTGCCATTCCTTCTCAAAATGCTGGCAGAGAGGGGGCACCTGGTTGGCTCAGTTGGTTGAGCATCTGACTCTTGGTTTTGGCTCAGGTTATGATCTTACCATTTGTGAGATCAAGCCCACATTGGGCTCTGTGCTGACAGCATGGAGCCTCCTTGGGATTCTCTCTCCCCCTGTCTCTCTCTGTCCTTTCCCTGCTCACAAGGGCTCATGCCTGTATTTTCTCTTTGTCTCTCTCTCTCAAAATAAATAAACATTAAGAAAACTGCTGCCAGAAGGACTTACCAGATACACATTCAATCTTATTTTACCTCAGTGCTACCCACCACCTGTCCTAAAGCCTCTGATATCCCACACATGAAAATCAAGCTCTTTTGAAAACTACCTCACTGGTGTTGATTCCTGTCACTTTGCCCAACAATCTATACATTGAAACCATTTTGTCTCCTCAAACACACTAGTGATTCACATGTGTTTTTGTCCTTTCTCTCACTGTTATTGGTTACTCATATCTAGGATTGTCCTTGCCTTCTTATTTATCTAATTTACTTCAAGTCTTAGCTCAGACATCACCTCTCACACTTTCAGCTAGGTTTACGTATACCTCCCCCATGCTCTATTTTGCCTAGTTGTCATATGTTTCATAATCTTTATTGTTATTAATTGTTTTTGTCTCTCACCCATGAGATTGTATTCTTTTCAAGGGCAGGCACAATTCCAATGCCTTAATTAATTATGAATGTTTTGTCAGAGAGTTCTTAGTTTGTTGAAAAGATTGAGATTGGATAAACGTGTTGAGACGAACTGAATATTTTATATAGAGTTCAGCTTTCTTGATACAGCTTTTTGACATGTGTTCAAAAGGACACAATTCTTATTTTTGCCTTTGCCTGTTTAAAATGCTACTTTGAGGCCCCTACAACTTAGCACTCCAATATATGTAAAAAATTGAACTCAAGAAATAAGTAGCTTTGAGCTCTTGGAAAAAGAAAATGGATTTGGTTCTTCTTGAAGCATGGTCTCTAGCCTTCCATATCTTTCTGTGATTTCAGTCAGTGCATAGCAAGCAAGTTCTGCAGGATCCTTACATTTTCTAGGAAAACTTTTCTTCTCTTGCTTCTGTTAATACCTGGCTTCTTTAGAGCATGACATTTAGGTAATATATACACCTTAGGAAAATATGTCTCTTTTAAGTTACATGGTTTCTGGTTATCATACTGGCATAAGTTTTACAGCAGTAGCCAGCTGTGTCAAATTTTGTGAAGAAAGTAAAGTCCATGAGTAAACCAAGAAATGCATTTATTTCTTTGAAGGTTTTCCTAAGCTCCCCAACCAACCCCTCCCTAAAAAAGCCCAGCACAATACAAGTAATTCTAATTCTATAAAGCTTCCAGCTTCCTGTAAAATAAATTAATTGAAGGCAGTAAGATCTTGTTCCCTCATAGTCCACTGCACCAGGCGGTGTCTCTTCCATCTGAATTTTTTTCCTTTGAGAATGTTGTGAGTAAAACCCTTGGCTTTCTTCTCATGCCAAGGAAATCCTCTGTAGATTAGGGTACACTGGAGATAATTGTAGTAAACTACACTTCCAATTTCCCATGTCTAATGTTGGTTCCTTAACGTTCACGAACTGTGAGTCAGTTTTGTGATGACTGTTTTTTTTTTTTTTTTGGCATAATTTAAGCAAACAATGCTACTGAATTAAATTGTGGTTCAATTGAGACAGACACAATGTAGTTTTTATGTTTTTTTCCTAAAGGGGGTCAACATGGTATGTTCAGTTTGAAATCGATTAATCTTTTAATGCTAGAAGAATTAATATAACTCCTCCTAATAGCCATGATCATTGCCCACCAAATCACATTGAATGCTTACTATACCCTAGGCTCTGGGTTCAGTGATAACATGCACTATCTCATTTATCAAAGTGTCTAAGGTAACTATTATCTCCATTTTATAGATGATAAATAGGACCATAGAGAGTTCACAGTTACATAGCTTAAAAGTGGAAACAAGTTTTAATTCTACAGCATAAGATAATCACTCAAAACATAAGCTTGGATTTGCCTGTTTGTATCTGAGTTTCTAGGTTGAGTAATTGTGGTTTCCAGACAGTTAAACTCCTTGAAAATGAGGAAAATTATATTGTATTTATTTCTCCACTATTTATTACATAATAGGGATGCAATTAACTTTTGTATCTCAGCCTTGAGTATATGTGTGTATTTACATGATTCAAGATTTCCAGCTCTGATTCTCAGCATTTTTCTGTATTTATTTTACTTCAGGCTACAAATATATACCTTCATTTTATTACTGATCTTTCTTGTCCATGGTCCTGAAGCCCAGAAACTTCCATAAGGAAAAATGACAACAACAATAACAATACGGTGCCATATTCATCAACGATCAAGATAATTGATCCTTATCATATGTGATACCTAACACAGGTTTGTATTTCTTGAAATCTTACCCTAAATTCCCAATTTAAAAGCTGAGAAAACTTAGTAATAAGAAAGCAAAATAGCCGTAAATGTCATTAGCCAAACTATGAGGGACAGAAAGTTAGAGACTGACCAGAGACTCACACTTGGCTTGGAAATGAGCTGGGAAGAAGACCCAGCTGAACTGGCTTATTTTCATGGCCTTTAATGATGCTACCTTGCCTTTACTCTTAAATTAACAGAGAAAAAACTGTCATAAAAGATGAGTGGTTGAATTTTTAATCAGAATTTATCATCCATCATCACCAGCTAGAGAAGTGTGAGCCAGTTAGCCCAGCCTAATTAACTTGCTGTGGTAGAGTGCTGGCTGTGATCCCAATAATCATACCACCAATAACTAGCATTTATTGAATGCTCACCGTGATCTTTATAAGCATTACCCAATCTAATCTTCACTTTAGCCCATAAGAAGTAAAATTCCTATTACGTAGATGGAGCTCCTGATACACAGGGAGATTTAATTGCCCATTTCTCTTGGCATTGTTGAGGGTACATTGTTGAAGCCAGGGTCACCCCACAGTTTATACTCTTAGTCATTCTTCTGTATTGTCTGCAGACAATACAGAATCTGTCTTTGTTCAATACACCACTGTAATCTACTGGTAGCTAGCAAAATTGCAGGCATCATCACTTCCAAATACTGACTTTGTGAGTTCATCTAAGACACTGATAAGGAAAAAAATATTTCCATTTTGTTACCTTTGTGTAGATTTTTCCATGTGATCTCATGAATGACACCTTGAGTTCAATATTATTCTAAGAAAAATGCATTCAGGAAGAATTGTTTGTCATCACTTTTCAGGTGATTATGTATGTATAGTGTAGACGTAACTAATCCTTGATAGGGAACAATATGTCACTGACATAAATGACCTTGAGAAATTATTAAGGCTTCCTTTAACTGGGTATTTATTTAATGGACATTTCCAAAACCAAGACAAAACAACACACTGTGCCTTTGATGATTCTTGAGACATCCAAAAGGGAAATATAACAGTAGTGCACTACTTCCATACCAGATGCTATACTATGTATTTCACATAATTTAATTTTAATTATCATATCCATTCTTCAAAAATATACATATATAAATATAATTTATTTGTATGTAACTAAAATGTTATAGTCAGTGAATTATATAGAGTTAAAATCATACTATTTATTTTGATTCTAAAACATCAAAAGGTATTAACCACATCAGATGTTACAAACTGTCCAACCTAGTCCAAATGAATTGTATATTGCATGTGTACTCCAATATGTATTTTCCCCCCACAGTGTGTATTCTGTGGTTGTTAGAATTTGTTAACAACATTTAAAAATTTCACAAAGAAACCCAGATTTTCAAACTTTTGAAATAATAGTAATCTGGCAGTATTGGGCTGCACAATAATGTGTGTTCGTGTGTGTGTGTGTGTGTGTGTGTATGTGTGTGTGTGTGTATTCCTTGGTATGTTTCTAGTTACAGAAATAGTAAATTAATCAGTGATAGTTTTTAATAAAAAGTGTGGTGTCATAGTAGCTTCAAATATAAAACATACTCTCTTTAAGTTTTAGAGGTATCTGTGTGTGTGTGTGTGTGTGTGTGTGTGTGTGTGTATACATATATATGTATATATTCCTCTTAACAAATGGGCTTAGGGTAATATACAGAGTAACTTTGTCACAGTGTAGTGCAGAGGGAGGCAAGGCCCAGTGAAAGAGTTAGAAAGCATGAGTTTAATGATGGTTGTGCCTATTGCTTGTTAAGGGGGCTTTGACAAGTGATTTAAATTCTGAATCCAGCTAGATTTCCTGAAATTGGACAAACTTACAGTCCTAGGTGTAGACCACTAAGTATATAAGAAACTAAAAATTAGATAATGCATATTATGGCAATTTGAGAAATAAAAAGTGAATAGCTTTAGTAGACTGTGTCCAAGATGATGACTGAGCATCAGACATGTCCCTCTGAAAGGCAGAAAAAGATTACATGAAAAATATAAAGCCAAAAAGAAACTCATAAAAAGGAATGTAGTCTAGTGGCAGCAATATACTAGAAAGTTTGAGGAAACCCTCTGAAATAGAAAGGTGTTGGGATCAGACTGATAGGCAAAAAATACTGGAGAGGAAACTCTGAGACTTTTCTACAAAATCATTGTAGAAATCATTTTCTACAAAAGTGGTTAATAATGTGCACAGAGATGCTTCCAGAATGTTTATCACATCAGTATTTAGCACGGAATTTGGAAGCAAACTTTCACTCTCATCAAAATACGTTCTTTAATAAATCATGCCATGTAAATACTTTGGGACATTAATGAAACCATTAAAATGATATTGCAGAATTGTATCCATTAATATTAAAGCTGAAAATCACATTTTTAATTTATTCAGGAAACAGTTACTCAGCTCCTATTATGAATTGGGTAGTATTATGGGTGCTAAAATGCCAATGGTGATCCAAAACTATCATGACTTTAGCCCCCTTTGGGTTTATGGCCTGTTACATGAAAAACCTCAATCAAGTAAATATGCATATAAATGAATGTGAAGTTACAACTGTGAAGCACTGTAAAAATAAGTGTGGTCTTAGCAAAGTATGCAAAAATGGTATCTGCTCTAATTGGCCTTCCTACAATCTCTAGGATGGGAGACTTAAGAACTAACTGTGGGCATTCAGGGGTTAAGGATATAGGGGAGGTCAAGAAAGAAAAAAAAGGTTATATGGCTTTTTTTAAAACCTAGAAACGGAAATAGGCATAGGTGGCTAGAGGTTAGAGAATAACAGTGATTGTGGGAGATGTTGAACTGGAAAAAAAGGAATTATGAGAGATTTGTCAGCAAACATTAAATATTTCCTCTGTATTAAGCATTATACAGTTATTACATAAAATACTCTCAGAAACTTTTGAGGTAGATGAGGTAGATATGGCTATTTTCATTTCTACAGATAACAACACTAAAATTAAAAATTTGTCCCTGATTACACAGTCCTGGCAGGGCTGGGCTTTGCATCCAGATTGAATCTTATTCACTGTGTTATATTCACTTTTAAGACAGACCATAGGTCTATTTATGAGATTCCAAACATTAAATTTCATCCTAAAAATAAGGTAAAACCATCAGCCTGTTGTCATTTACATACATTCCTCTGATGTTTGTGGTAAGGAGTTTTTAAGAGAAGCAAGAAAGACTACAGCGAGATCAGTTACAAGTTACTATGCAGGGAAGAGATCATGATAGCTTGAACCAGAGAGAGGACAGTAAAAATGGAGAAAAGATGAAATGGGTAACAAGCAAATTAGATCATCTTTGTGATTGATTTGTTGCAGAGAAGTGTGAGGAAGGTGTTAAAGGGGTCTCAGATTTATGATGGGGTGCCTGGTGGCTTAGTTAAGAGTCTGACTCTTAATTTTGGCTCCGGTCATGATCTCATGGTTTGTGAGTTCAAGCTCCGCATTGAGGTCTGCACTGACAGTGCAGAGCCTGCCTGGGATTCTCTCCCCACTCTCTCTTCATCTCTCTCTTCTCTTCTCTTCTCTTCTCTTCTCTTCTCTTCTCTTCTCTTCTCTCTTCTCTTCTCTTCTCTTCTCTCTCTCTCTCTCAAAATAAATAAACTTAAAAAAAAAACAGAGGCATCAGATTTTGACTGATAACTGTATGAAAGGAGAGACCCTTCCCTAAGATGGGTGACCCTGAACAAGGACCAAGTGGTTGATTGGTCCAGGTGGTTGATTTTCATCTTGCTGAGTGCTTTTGAAATATATAAATGTTGAAACCAAAGCAGATGAATATATAGAACTGGAACTTGATAGTAATAATTGGACTAAAGATGTAGATTGGTGACTCAGCTGTGGATAGTTGATAGTTGAAACTGTGGACTTAAATGAAATTACCTAGGGAAATATATTAATGGATACAGATACATGTAAATCAAATATTAAGAGTAATTGTTTCTGAGTCGGTATAAGTATTCTATATACTTTTTTTCTTTACCTGTGTCTATTTTTATTTATTTACTTTTTGTGTCAAGTTTTCATTTAAATTCTAGTTACTTAACATACAGGGCAATGTTGGTTTCAGAAGTAGAATTTAATGATTCATCACTTACATACAACACCCAGTGCTCATCACAAGTGCCTTCCTTAATGCCCATCCCCCATTTAGCCCATCCCTTGTTTGCCTCCCCTACTTTTAAAAAAGTAATCAGCATATCAGGGCGCTTGGGTGGCTCAGTCGGTTAAGTGTCTGACTCTCGATTTCAGCTCAGGTCATGATCTCACAGTTCGTGGGATCAACCCCCAGGTTGGAGTTTGTGGTGGCAGTACGGAGTCTGCTTGGGATTCTCTCTTGCCTCTCTCTCTGCCCCTTCCCTGCTCATGAGTGTGCATGTTCTCTGTCTCAAAAAAAAAAAAAAATAGAAAAAAAACTTGAAAATGTAATCAATACATTGTTTTCTGTGGATCAAAATTAAATAACTTTATTCAGCCTTATTGAGATATAGAGAACAAATAAAATTGTAATATATTTGAAGTGTGTAACAAAATGATTTGTCATATGAATACATTGTGAAAGAACTCCTTCCCTCCATCCTTTCATGGAGGAGAAACATCTATGTATTAATTAACACATCCACTGCTTCATATTTACCTTTTTTGTTTGGTTTTGGTACACCTAAGTTCTCCCCTCTTAGAAAATTTTAATTATATAATAGTGTGTTATCGACTGTAGTCACCATGTTATACATTAGATCCTCAGAAATTATTCGTCCTAAACTGAAAGTTTGCATCTTTTTTTTTACCAACCCCTCCTTATTTCCCCCACTCCACAGCCATTGACAACCAGCATCCTACTGTTTCTCTGCATTCAACTTTATTTTTCAGATTTCATGTATAAGTGGTACTATGCAATGTTTGTCTTTCTCTATTTGACTTATTTCATTCAGAATAAGGCCTCTAGGTTCCATCTGTGTTGTTGCAAATGGAAGGATTTTCTTCTTTTTTAAGGTTGTATCGTATTCCATTGTATATATTTGCCACCTTTTGTTTATCCACTCATCCATAGATGAACACTGAGGTTGTTTCTATACTTTGGCCTTTGTGATATAAAAGGGGATATGAAGAGATATAAAGATGTCTCTTTGAAACAAGGATTTAGTTTCTTTGGTTATATACCCACAAGTGGGATTGCGGGATCAAGTGGTAGCTCTATTTTTAATTTCTTGTAGTGACTGTACCAGTTTACATTACCACCAACAGTGGACAAGGGTTCCCTTTTTCCATATCCTTGCCAGAATTTGTTATATCCTGGCTTTTTCATAATAAATACCCTAAAAGCCATGAGGTGATAACTCATTGCAGTTTTGATTTGCATTTTCCTGATGATTAGTGATGTTGAGTACCATTTTATGTGCTCATTTGCCATTTGAATGTCTTTGGAAAAATGGGTACTCAGATCTTTTGCCCCTTTTTAAAATTGGTGTTTTTATTGTTGTTACTGAGTTGTATGAGTTACCTATACGTCTTGGATATTAGCCCCTTGTTAAGATATGTGGTTTGCAAATTCCCCCATCATTCCACAGGAATGGGACATTGTTTTGTTGATGGTTTCCTTTTCTAGGCAGAAGACTTTTAATTTGATGTAGGCCCCCTTGTTTGTTTTTGCTTTTGTTGCCTTCGCTTTTGTTATCAAATCTAAAAATTCATTGCCAAGACTGGTATCAAGTTCTTGTAACTCATTTGTTTTCTTCCAGGAGTTTTAGGTTTCAGGCTTTATTTTCAGGTTTTCAATCCATTAAGAGTTGTTGTTGTTGTGTATGGTATAAGATGGTGGTCCATTTTCATTTTTTTTTGCTTGTGGCTCTTGTGTTTTCCTAACACCATTCATTGAAGAGACTATACTTTTCCTATTGTATATTTTCAGCTCCTTTGTTGAAAATTAACTGAACATAAATACATGGGGTTCTTTTTGTGCTATTTCTTTTCTATCGATTTTTGTGTCTAGCATACTATTTTTTTTTTTGAAAGTTTATTTATTGTCAATGCAGAGCCACATGCAGGGCTGGAACTCATGAACTGCAAGATCATGATCTGAGTCAAAAGGGACAGATGCTTAACTGACTGAGCCTCCCAGACTCCCCATAGCATACTATTATGATTATCATAGCTTGTAATATAGTTTGAAATTAGGAAGTGTGACGCTTCCAGCTTTGTTCTTTATCAATATTGCTTTGGGTATTTGTGGTCTTTTTTGCTTTCACTCAAACCTTAGGACAGTTGTTTTTTTATTTCTGTAAAAAAATGCCATCAAAATTTTGATAGAGCTTGCATTGAACCTCTTGATTGTTTTAGGTAGTACAGACATTATTTTTAAGTAGGTTCCCCACCCAACATGGGGCTCAACTCATGATCATGAAATTAAGAGTCACATGCTCTGCCAACTAAGTCAGCCAGGTGCCCCAGTATTTTTAACATTGGTTCTTCCAGTTCTTGAGCATGGAATATCTTTCCATTTATTTGTGTCTTCTTCAATTCTCTCATCAATGCCTTGTGATTTTCAGTGTACAGATTTTCCTGATTGGTTAAAGTTATTGTAAACATTGTATTATATTTGATGCTATTGTAAATGGGATTCTTTTTCCAATTTCTGTTTTTGTTTGTTCATTGTTAGTGCACAGAAAGGTAAATGGGGGTACCTGGATGGCTCAGTTGGTTGAGTGTCTGACTGTTGATTTTGGCTCAGGTCATTAACTCACAGTCATGAGATTGAGCCCTGCGTCAGGCTGCATGCTGAGCATGGAACCTGCTTGGGATTCTCTTTCCTTCTCTCTCTGCCCCTCCCTAATTCATTCTCTCTTGCTCTCTCTAAATAAATAGACATGTCAAAAAGAAGAAATGTAAATGTATTTTGTTTGTTAATTTTGTATCAGGCAACTTTACTGAATTCATTTATTAGTCTAACAATTTTTTGGTGGAGTTTTTAGCATTTTCTACATGCAATGTCATATCACCTGTAACAAAAAATTATACTTATTCCTTCTGGTTTGAATGCCTTTTATTTATTTTTCTTGGTTTACTTGCTCTGGCTATGGTTTCCAGGACTATTTTGAATAAAAGTGGCAAGAGTAGGAATCTTTGTCTTTTTCTGAATCTTAGAGGAAAAGTTTTCAATTTTCACCCTTGAGTATGATGCCGATTTGTGGGCTTGTCATTTATGGGCTTTATTGTATAGAGGTATGTTTCTTCTATACCCAATTTGTTTTAGTGTCTTTATCACAAAGTGATGTTGATTTCATCAAATATTTTTTTCTGTATCTGTTTAGGTGACCACATGATTTTTATCTTTTGTTAATGTGGTGTATCACATTTATTGATTTTCATATGTTGAACCATCCTTGCATCCCAGAAATTAATCCCACTTGATCATTGTATATGATCCTTTTAATGTAATATCCAATATTGTTTGAATATTTTTGTGAGAATTTTGCATCTGTGCTCATTAGGGATGTTGGCTTGTGGTTTTCTTTCCTTGTAGTGTCCTTATCTGCTTGATATCACGGTAATACTGGCCTCATAAAATGAGTTTGGAAATATTCCCTCCTCTTATTTTTCATGGAAGAGTTTGAGAAGTTTTGGTATTAAGTCTTCTTTAAATGTTTGCTGCAATTCACCAGTGAAGCCATTTGGTACTGGTCTTCTCATTGTTGGGATATTTTTAATTACTGATTCAATCTCCTTGCTAGTAATTGGTCTGCTCTGATTTTATATTTCTTTCTGAAGAAAGAATGAATGTTTTCAGGAATTTATATATTTCATCTAGGTAAAAGAAGTTTAAAAAATATTAAGGAAAAAAGTTAAAACTTATAATGATAGAATAAATATCATTGTACAGCCTGCAAAGGGTAAAGGTGAGAGTTCAAGAATGGACCCAGGGTTTCATGTCTGGATTTAAGAGGCTTTTCTTATCTCATTCTTTTGCAGTACGTGTTCCATTTGGCTGATGACCATTTCCTCTGACTCTCTGATAGTATCATCTCCATCCAAACTCTCTCTGTCAAATATGTCACCTGACAGCAATTCAAGCTGTTGGCAGAACTCATCAACAAAGCTTGCATTCAGTTTCACTTACTCTTTGACAGAGTGTATATGATAAGCATCCTGTCACTTAGAATGCTGTTGTCATTTGCTGGTGTGCAGATTTAGTTGTCATGATGAAGTGAGCAAATTCTGGTAGTGGGTGAGCTAGACTCACTAAGTAGTATTTTCTGTCACAGTGTGTTTATCATGCACTATTTGCTGCATTCTTTACTAAGAAACTTAATTACTTAACAGCTCTAGATATATATCTTTGTGAGTTGTATATATGTGTGAATATATGCCAAGCTGTTATGTTGCATTTGACACATTTCTGCAAAGACACTGTGAGAAAAGGAAGGCAATGAGACCTTCTGTTTCTGTTTTGAGTCAGAAAAGCTGCCACTTAGTCATCATGTGGTTCTCTACTATATTTCCATGAAAATAATATCAGACATAGTAAACCCATATTTTTAAATTTAATACTTTAAAATATACTGTCACTCTCCCAAAGCAAAACAAAACTTAACAAGCTTGAACAAAATCTTCAAAATGTCAATGTAATATTGTGTTAAGTAATCGTATTTGGCTATGAAATACTTAATGCTTTTCAAATGAACTTCACTGAATACTTCTATCTCTAACAGAGTTTATTAAAATGCTCATTTTGATTACTTATAACTGTTGTATCAATTTAGTATTTCCAATAGTGGGTAGAGTAAGCACAATTTAATTAAATATCTTGGAGGAGGAAATTGATTTCAGAGCAAAAGTTGCTGTTTGAAATTACTTAATTGGACCTCAGATTTTGCTTGTTAATGGAGTTACCTTTGTATAGCCAATTGTAATAGTTTAAGCTATCCATGTGGCATAATGGATGTGTTCCTGTCTATAGAACTACAAATTTCAAGTAAGTCAAAACATAACAAGAAATCAAACCAGAGCACATAAATATTGACTATGGATAGCAAAGCACATTTCATATTTATATTAAAAGTTGGAAACTCCATATAAATAGCCATGTTCCCAGGACATTCTTATATTCTCTGAATGCGGGGGAACTCTATGTCTTGCTTTATTATGCCATCAAAACAGGTGGATGGGATTGATCTTCTAAAGATTAAATTTTAAATTGTTGTTTAAAGTTATATCTGAAGTATGATAGACATCCTTTTTCTCAAGTTACATAAAATATGTTCTGGATAATCTGAGTTATGTGAAGATGTAAGATTCTAGGAATTTAAGGAATTAAATTGTATTTTTCATTTCAGTACAGATGATTTTTAGCAGAAAACAATTTTTGGCAAAAAATTATTTACCAGAGTGAGGTTAGGTTTCAGAGCACATGAAATCATTTAGAAATAATTCTCTTGCAGTAAAGAAATTTGCTGATTCTTCCATTTGGAATTCAAACTTTTTTCCTTTTGTCAAGTTTATTGAGATGTAATTTACATACAGCAAAGTTCATTCTTGATAGTGAACAGTTCTCACGTTTGTCAGATGCATATCACAATTAAAATATAGAAGAGTTCCCCAAAACTCTGTGTGGGCCCTCTTTGGTCACCTTCCATGATTATCAGTTCTTCATAGGAACTGACACGTTTTTGTCTATAGTTTTGCCCTTTCCAGGTTGTCATAAAAATAAAATCATACAATACGTAGGCTTCTTTACTTAATATAATGCATTTGATTTTCATTCATGGTGTTGTATGTATCAATAGTCCTTTAGTTTTGGTGCTGAATAGCATCCCAGTGTATGGATATACCACAATTTGCCATCTTATGTTTTTGTTTTTGTTGTTTTTTTTTGTAGGTAGTGTTCCTATCATGAACACTTACCATTCTATTAGCATTCTAAATATAATTTTGTGTACTTTTTTTTAGGATTTTTCTAATAAACTCTCATTATTTTAGTCTCTGGAAAGAGGGAGCTTTATAAACTTATTATATTATTGTAAACATTTACATTTTAGTATTACATTTAATGAAAAATGAATCATATTAGAAGAGATTATGTTGAAATCCTCAAGGTCTGGTAACACTTTATTGGTTGTACTTTTTGGCGGGTACATTTTTGGTATCAAAATGTAAAAAATGTGAAACTATAGACATATAAAGACTATGAGGAGAAAACTCTGCAGTGCTCTAACACTGCTTATGGTTTGCTGGAAAAGAAATACAATGAGTACTTATTTCAATCTCTAATGTCTGTACACTCAGACTCAAGGATTGAGAACTAATGACTTAACCTGAAAGTTTTAAAATTGAGATGAAAATTAGTTAAAATTTAATTAACTGAGTTGGGAGAAGCAAGCTGACGCTATGGAGTGTGGGATGAGAAAGATGATTCAGTATTCCAAACATTAAAAAAGAAGGATGAAAACTGTAATTTATTATTTGAACTCACTTCCTGGGAGTTCTCTACTTTTATTAGCCTATATACAACCGTGTTTCAAGTAGAATTAAAACTGAGACATTTAAAATTCTGCAGTAGAAAAGTTGCATGGGTGTGTAGACTAAAAAATAAATTACTTGCATATAATTAGCAATCTAAGTTTATGAAATACAGAAAAGTGGGGCACCTGGGTGGTGATTTCGGCTCAGGTCATGATCTTATGGTTCATGAGAAATAAATAGATGGTAGATAGATAGATAGATAGATAGATAAAATAAATAAACATTGAAAAATTACAGAAAAGTAACTCTAAACTCAGTAGCTTAAAACAAGAATGCATATTTTTTTTACTTTTATTAAATCTATGTGAAAATATAGTAACATTCTTTCTACTTACAAATGAGTCTGCCTGTCCTATGACACACATATTTCTAATATTTTTGTTGTTAATACTCCTCACATATTCCCATGAAGAATTTCGAGTACCTCATTGATACTGCAATTCATATTAATATTTAAGTTTTATTACAAGTTATATGTTGATTTAGAGCTAGAAGGGAGTTTAGAAAAGATCCTAATACAACACCTCATTTTCTGGAAAAAAAACAAAAACAAACAAAAAACAAAAGACAAAACAAAACCTCTCTCTTGAGTAGTTAGTGAACAGAAGAGTTCCAAGGTTATAAGAGCTCCAACTCTCAGTTCTGATGAACTTTTCCTATTCCTTATTGCATCACTAAGATACAATGAAAATCACCAGATACAATGTTCTGTACTTTTGTTTGGAACAAACTCTTTCATTCAAGAAGTAGAGACATATTAAGTAAATCTGGCCTCTTGGTTCACTTTTTTTCTGTAATTCTCTTCTTGCTCTCTCCTCATACCCCCAGAGCCATTACTGTAGGTCATTCCCACCCTACCTCTTGTCAGACCAGTGGTTCTCATACTTTAGTGGCTGTAAGTGTCATCTGGAGAGTTAATGCACACAGAAGCCCAAGCTCATATGGACAGGACCTTTAGATTTGTACAAATTTTGTGTATGATTTTCATGCTCACTAAAGTTGCAAGCCTTAGAGTCCTACGTGTGCATCCGCATGGGCCCTTCCAGTCTTTCTCACTCTGCCTAATCAAGAGAAAATGCTTTGGTGGGCACAGTCTTTGTAATGCCTAGTCTATTTTTGTTGTTTTTGTCCTAAATCAGTGTCATTGGCACTCATTGGACAGAGTCACACTTTCTGCCTTAGTATTTAAGAACCCTGGCCCATCTTTCTAGCCTGTGTCCCTTTACTTCAGCACCACTGAACTCCTTACCTTTGGGAGGCAATATTAAAAGTGTGGTTTCAGCTCTTAAAGACTTGACTTAACATAGTTACTCTTAATAGATGTTTTCTTGGCTTGCATTTTTTCTTTAGAAAAACAACAGCAACAGAGCTTTTTATGAGCTATGAATATACATAATATGTTGAGTCTAGGGACGAAGGCACTTGAGTTAATCTGTGGGTACTTATATGGCAGGCTCATCCCCAAAAGTGTCATGTTGTCCCTTTTCTGATTATTTTGCTGATGATGTATCAACTGACCCTTTGCTTTGAGTTTGCACATAATTCAGTACCCAGGTTTGATTTCACAGACTCCCTGAAGCCTTTTATGGCTTCCCTAGTGTTATATATTCTCTTCCTCCTCTGCACATGTGTACAATGGTCATGTGGCCACTGTTATGAAAGAAATTCTGACATTGTGAGTGTATTTTCTACAGTATCCTCACACAAGGCAAATGAGCCAATTTTATTCCTTTTCATAATCACTGCACATGACAAGCTCCCTAAAATGCATATTGAATTCAGTGAATACACTCATTTTGAGCTCTTAATCTGTACAGCATTAATATTTCCCAATAATCATAATAACAGCTGCTGGTTCAGTAGTTAATGTGTACCAGCCTTATTAAGAATGTTATGCATATATCATTGGATATCCTTAGAACAACCACACTGAGATGTAGGTTTCTTAACTCCATTTTAAATACAGAGCAATTTGAGACCCAAAAAAGTTAAGTAACTTAATTTGTTACACTAGCTGTTAGGGACCAGAGCTGGGTCATAAATAGAGACACTTACTAACTTTATTGAAAGTGTCCATGATCATCTTAATATTGGCTGTAAATTACCTTTTTTTTTTTAAAAAAATAACTTAAAATGGCAAAGACAGTAAGTAAGATATGACTATCTCGACATATCTTAAAGGCTTACAATGAAAGAATTTATTCTGTAATACAAAATCAAAGGTGATCTTCCAAACAAGATCAAGGGTTATAATTGTGTTAGACCACGTGTGTGTATGTGCTTGCGTGTGTGTGTGACATTTGTCTATGTGCAATTCAACTGCAGTTAGACAGGTGGTATTATTTTCTCCAGTAACTGCTTCCACTGTGCTTTCTGAAAGAAAACGGTCTGATTCCATATTTCAGGCACATTTTGTTATATAAAGAATCTCATTTTTATAAGACCTGCTTCTAGGACATCATTTAAAGATACAGCCCCGAATATGATTCTTAGTTCTGTCCCTTCCAACCCAGTACAGGCTAGACCTGACTGCATAGGCATCTTTTGGGTTGCCGAAGTCTGTTATTTCCCAACCCGCTTCCTCTGTTCCCTACTTTCCCTTCTGGTGTTCTATTTTATAGGGAACATTTCAATGTGAGTTCCCTCTGACAGTACATTTGATAGCTCTTAGAGACTTTGGGCATCCCCTCTAGGGTTTCCTGGCATAGAGACTCTGTTTCTGCCAAGAGCAAGTCCCAGCAGAGCCGGTCACAGATGGGAACCTTTCCCCAGTTTGCAACCCTCTTGTGGGTGTGCATAGGATCCTAATCTCCACGTAACTTCTATAGCATCCTCTGACTCAGGCAAAACTCATATATCTTTCCACACCCAATGTGGGAACACAGGCTCTCCTTTTCTCTACCCCACACACATATACCCTGTCTTTGTTCTTCTGTCTCTCTCTTGACCCTTCTCCTGCCACAACAGTAACAGGTGGCTTTGAAACAAAATTTCAGACATGAGATGTAAGGTAATCCACAAATCAGTAAGAAGTTTAGTGAAAGGAATGGGGGAAATGCTTTCATGTTACTTCAACCTTAAAGCAAGGGTTGAATTCTAGTGATGGGATGGAGTTGGAAAATGGCTGGTTTGTTTTTTTTTTTTCCAAATTCAGTCATTCCTCAGATTTATTATCCAGATCAGTATTTATCATTTTTATCTCTGGGCCAAAGTAGGAAATGCATTATGCATCATAATTAAATTATCTGCCTCTATTCCTGTCTTCTATGCACACAGACCTCTGAAATATTTTTTTTTAAACCTAATACTTTCCTAAGGGGCCTGAGTGTCTCAGTCAGCTAAGCATACAATTCTTGATTACAGCTCAGGCCGTGATCTCACAGTTTGTGAGACTGAGCCCTTTGTAGGACTCTGAGCTGACAGTGTGGAGCCTGCTTGAGATTCTCTCTCTCTCCCTCTCTCTGCCCCTCCTCCACATGCATGCACCCTTGTGCACAAGTTCTCTCTCTCTCTCTCTCTCTCTCTCAAAATAAATAAATAATAAAAAACTAATACTTTTCTGTACTACATACCCTGCACTATAATTTTGGTTTCTATCAGTTTTCATTCATTCCTATCAGTTCATTCATTCCTATCAGTTTTCCAGACATTTATTTCATGACCCACTAACCTGATTAGATAACCTTTGAATGGATCAAGTTCCACAGCTTATAAAACAAGGCTGTAGAAGGTAAAGACTAATAAACATGTTGGCCTTTCTCTCCCTGATATAATGGATTCTCAGATCAACAGCTGGACCTTTCTAAAATTTGCCCTGAAAATTTTAGAATCTTAATCTGCAGTAGTTTCTCTGCTGTGATCCCTGCACTACCGGGGAACATTTAGAGCAAGGAAAAGAGCAGCAGTATGTCATGGCATGTGCTCATCGTGGCCACTTTGATTGGTGGGTGGCTGGGTGTGTGTATGTGTACTTATGTTTATTAATACAATTTTATTGTTTTCCGTGAATGTGATGATAATGTATACTCTGGAACTATTCTTGAAACATATAAATGAATAAATTACCCACTCTTACTCATACAGAGTAAGCACTATTTCAGATCTTTCTCAGACCCTAGACAGTACACGAACTCACTCATGCACCCTTGTATTTTAGTAGTCTTTTTATTTCTGCCAGGACTTTCTTGATTCTAGAAGTTGCTCATCCTGGAAATATGACCTTGACATAAAAGTCAGCTCTTGCTCTGAAGTTTAAACTGGCATCTCCCTATTGCCTTGAAGGGTAGATTTATGCTTTCTCTGGGATAAGAACATGATCTTTAAACTCTATTAGCCTTTCTCTACCTCTCTCTCATTTAACATGAAAATGCTTAGGTTTTTCTTTCCAACTTTCTTTTTTTTTTTTTTTTTTTAGCTTTTATTGTATACTTGCTAATTTTATTCTCAGTGTGACCTCTCAGATATCCACAGGGAAAGGCAAATTGCTCCAGAAAACCCCTGTGCAAGGGGAAGTTCAGAAAACAGACTTCTCTTTGTAAGAATAATATGGGCTGGAAAATGGTTCACAGGGGCACATAAAACCCTCTGGATACCAAGAGTGAAGGAGAGTAGACGTAATGATCTGGACAGGAAAAATAGTAATAAAGACTTTGCCTCAATCATTTTTTAAGTATTTATCATTTGAGTTATTGGGGTGTGGGTCTCTGGTTTCCAATTTGCAAAAGCAAGAATCCATAGATGGAGGGATACTGTCTGGTACAGACTCATTTAAAGCATTGCAATTCCATTTTAACATCAAGTTGCCTTACTTGATTATTTCAAAGCCAAGGATAGGATGCCGATTTCTGAGTGCCCCAGTTTATCCTAAAGTTGAAATGTAATGCTGTGACCCCAAGAAGTACATTTTGCGGGATGGCTTTGTCAGTGCTTGGTTTGGTCTCATGGGCAGTTTCTCAGTGAATTGTTTAAATTGCTAAGCGCCAACTATCATTCCTTATCTCAAAACTAAAATTAAAGCTTTACTCTTGGCAAAGGAGTACACGAAAAAAACAACCAAAACAAAACCTATATGCATTCCCCCTTTTATACACACACACTCTCAAAGTTCTCTGTCAGTGTCCGTGATGACAGTTGTAAAGGTCTATCAAGTATATTTGCCTGAGACGATTCTAAACATTCTTGTTAAATCCTCAAAACAGTATTTTGAGATAAATATTATCATTTTTTTTTACAAATACAATTAAAAAGATTTGAGAAGTTTCTTACTGATCTAACATGCTGGTAGAGCTTTCAACCCACGTTCTCAAGAATATCCTCTGGGCGTGTGCTAGTGTGCAGGTGCCCTTTGCTAGTTAATAGTAGATACCTTTTCAGACATCTGGTCAGAATCTTGTAGTTGTTTAGTAATAATGAAGAGGAAGATGAATAATGAAGAGGATCAGCTAATCCTTCAACCAAGTGATTTCTCTGGTCCTCTTATTTCCAGGCAACATGTTTGTATTAGTAATAACTCCCTAAGCAAGTGTCAGGAGCTCTCATTTGCTCTCATTTCTACAGCAGACTTTACTAACAGATTATAGCAGTCTTTCCAGTGGAATCCTTCATAAACAGCACTTAAGCCACCCATCAGCAATCAGTTGTGAGTGACATCAAAATTGAAACCGTTGTGCCATTCTGGCCTTCTCCCATCCAATGACTCTTCTACTCTGATGTTTGAAAAGTAAGTTTTGAATTTTTAACTTGAATCTGTAAGAGATAGGTTGATTTGGATCAGGCACTTATTAGGTGTTATGCAGAATAAGCTGGTCAACTCATTGGATATCCTTTGTCATGGAAGGTAGATTAAGTTGGCTTTCCCTATTAACAAAAACAATAGTAACATCTTAGTGTTACAATGAGTTAAGAATTTTAGGACAGCGCATTACATCTATATTCTTGATTTTAGGATTTGACTTGAACAACTTGAGTTCAAAATAAAAATCTCATTGTTTCCCTCACAACCCCTTAATGTATAGCATTTAGCAACAACCACCACAATAATTTAAGTTCATTTATGTATTTTTTAAAGAAAGAGATAGTGAATGAGTGAGGGTGGGGCAGAGAGATGGGGGGTGGGGGTGTGGGGAGACAGAGAATCCCAAACAGGCTCCACACTGTCAGCACAGAGCCCAGCATGGAGTTCCAACTCACGAACCCTGAGTTCATGACCTGACCTGAAATCAGGAGTCTGATGCTTAACCGATTGAGATGTCCCACAGCCACCACAATAATAATAAAACTTTCCTGCCTTCCTACTGTGAAGCTAAGGTCTTTACTGACTACTCCCTATGCACTCAAATGCAATTTTCACAAAAATCTTATGTATGAATAGAGCCAAAATAACTACAATTTAACCTTCAGTAATATAGCTAATAACTAGAAAATCCTGAGCTAAATACCAGATTGCTTCTCTATCTTTAAAGCTTATTATGATACAACAGAGAACATAATGATAATAACAACTTTTCATAGCAAATGATCTAAAATGAGCAGTTTTTCTAGTATCTCCAAGACTTTTTATGAACTGCATGTTTAAACATTTTGCTAGATTTTAATATTTTGATTATCCTTGGTAGCTGCAAATTTCCCTGGTCTTTTTTCTTTTTCTTGAAAGAACACAACCCACCTCATCTGACATCCTCAGAATCTTGCTTTGTGCAGATTACTGATATAAAATAGTAATACACTTACTCATAAATATGTTCTTAGATATTATGATTAGCAGTGAATCAGCAAGAGCTCATTGAACTCCCTCTCCTCCCCATCAGCACTGGTGATGTTTGTCCTGTGAATTCTGTAGTCCTGGCACCATAATGAAAGGTATATCCAAGCTAGCCTTCTGCCATCAGCCAAGCCACTTCCAGCTTCACTGACTTTTCATTAGACTTATTTAGTTTCCTATTATATAGGAACACTTGATATTTTGGAATAGGACTGTCCTGATTTACATTTCATCTATCTGTTAATTGTTCAACTTGATCAGCTAATCCTTCTGTGCCTCAAATTTTATCTTGAAAGCAGGGAAGTTCTGGTCATAAAGTTGTCATAAAAATTTTAATATATTCACGAGAGATTCCTTTGAAATTATGAGGCTCATTGACTGTTATTACTATCCCAGGGACTACTATGAGGTAGACAACACATTGATGTATAATTTTAAACAGTTAAAAGAAAGTAAGACATGTAAGACAAACTTGAAGGGACAATATTTAATATAAAATTATTAATATTTATTATGTAAATCCTTAATGGTATTTGGTGACGTTTCTATAGCTTCACATGGACTTACTGTTTTTCACATAAATTATAATACATATATACACACGTATATTCATATATATATATGCATGCATACACATGAGAGTGTGTGTGTATGTACATAATGTTTTTTTGTGTTGTACTAACTACTGGGCATATATTTTGACTTCCAATTTACTGCAGGTAAGAGTTTTTACCAATGTTTTGCCTTAGTAATATATGGAAAATCATCTTGACAGCCTTTAGTATTAGTTTCTTGGCACCAGAATGCCTTATTGCTAAGCAGGTGACAACTATTTGTATTATAATTGTGGCAGCCTCCTATTTTTAGTACCAGTTTTGGTATAAGATCAATTACACACATTAATCCTAGTGATAGAACATCTTAGTGACTAAACTTATAAAGCCTGGTAGTTCTGTTAAAGTCTGAAAATAAAACTATGCTTAGGTTAAAACAAAACAACATTAAAAAAACAAGTAAGGTTTAGCAAAAAATATATTTTTATTTCCTCAGATTTTCACGTAATTATATATATTTTTATATGTGCTATAGTAACAGAAACTGTAAAACTGGTCACCTGGTAAAGAGTTACGTTTTGATAACAGAAGATGAGTGAAAAATCTCATCATAATCTTTGACTTAGTTAATGGCAGCTATGGAAAACAATATACATAAGTTAAAAGGCCATAACCCATGCCACCATCAAGTATTTGATTTATCCAAATTTATATCAAAAAGTCTATTAGCTCAAATGTTGACCTCTCTTCTTTTTTCCCTTCTTATTTTTTTCTTTACCTACTTCTCTCCTCGTAGTCACCAGAGAATGCTTGTGGGCAGTAAGATAAATATTAGGTGGTGTTTTCGAACAATAGCTATGCTTGGCTGGATGAGGATTTGTGCAAAAAGTAGTTAGATGTGTTGGCTAAAGTGGATAATCTATGGATCAAGATAATACTCGAGTTTGGTTTACTACTTATAGTATCTGTCTTATTATTTTGAAATTCAAAATTAGTTTTAAGAAAATATTTTAAGATTCAAGTCTTTAATGTGTTGGCTACTTACTAATCTATCGAAAGTGGCATTTTGAAGTAAGAAACTAAATGCCATACAATAAATACATTAAAAGCCCATTTGATATTAAAAATAATTCTGTGAATTTATTTTTATGTGCTTTAGTATCAGAACTGAAGCTTTACACAGTGGCAGTATCGTAGCAAATGAGGTTTATCTGAGGCGTGATTATTGCTAATAGTATCAGAACTGAAAATAAAGCCTTGTCAATCTATTAATATGTAAATAACTATATTATTTATATATATGAATGTCCAATATGATACACAGGTCTTTTAAAATCACTTCCACAATTGCTATAAATTAAGCCATATTGATAGCATTTTTTTTTTTTTTTGCCAATATGAAAGTAATATAAAAATGTTTCTGGAAAAAAAAAGAAAAAGTGTTTCTGGGGGTGCCTAGGTGGCTCAGTCAGTTAAGTGTCTGACTCTTGGTTTCTGCTGTGGTCACGACCTCATGGTTTATGAGTTTGAGCCCTGCGTTGGATTCAGCACTGACAATTAGGAGCCTGCTTTGGATTCTCTCTCCCTCTGTCTCTACCCCTCCCCTGCTTGCAGTCTCTCTGTCTCTCTGTCTCTCTGTCTCTCTGTCTCTCTCTCTCTCTCTCTCTCTCTCTCTCTCTCTGTCTCTCAATAAATAAACACACAAATAAATAAATAAACTTTAAAAGAATGTGTCTAGCATTATAAGAATTGCAAATGGAGGGCGTCTGGTTGTCTCAGTCGGTTGAGAGTCCGACTTCGGCTCAGGTCACGCTCTCATGGTCTGTGAGTTAGAGCCCCGTGTCGGGCTCTGTGCTGACAGCTCAGAGCCTGGAGCCTGTTTCAGATTCTGTGTCCCCCTCTCTCTCTGTCCCTCCCCTGTTCATGCTCTGTCTCAAAAATAAATAAACGTTAACAAACAAAGAATTGCAATGGAGAAGTTAGAATTTAAAGCCATAACAAATAGCTTACATAATTAAAACAATTTTGTATGTGGTAAATTGTTTGGCCTGGTGGTATAAATATTTCTTAATGATTCAAAGTAATAGTTGTGAACAACTTGTAAAACGATAGTGAGAGAGAATGCATTGTATTTAAAAGCTGGAGTGATAAATACAAAATCTTGCATAGCTGTGTATTTAAACCTTTCATTGTGACAATTCTGAATACATTTTAGTGGGATTAAAATAAAGTATTAGCATAGATTTTATAGCAAGTTGATCTTTGAACAACGGGTTTGGGGCACTGACCTCTGCACAGTTGAAAATCTGAGCATTGGGGCGCCTGGGTGGTGCAGTCGGTTAAGCGTCCGACTTCAGCCAGGTCACGATCTCGCGGTCCGTGAGTTCGAGCCCCGCGTCAGGCTCTGGGCTGATGGCTCAGAGCCTGGAGCCTGTTTCTGATTCTGTGTCTCCCTCTCTCTCTGCCTTTCCCCCGTTCATGCTCTGTCTCTCTCTGTCCCAAAAATAAATAAATGTTGAAAAAAAAAAATTAAAAAAAAAAAAAAAAAAGAAAATCTGAGCATAACTTTCAACTTGGCAAAAATTTACCTACTAATAGCGTACTATTGATGGGTAGCCTTATCAATAACATAATCAGTCAATTAACCATATTTTGTATGTTTATGAATCATACGGGATTCTTACAGTAAAGGCAGCTAGAGAAAAGAAAATGTTAATAACAAAATTATAAGGAATAGAAAAATACATTTACAATGCTATGCCTATATTTAATGAAACAAAGTCCATGCATAAGTGGTTCCATGCAGTTCAAACCTATGTCGTTCAGTATCATCTGTATATGCCATTTCCTCCCATCTGTATCGCAAGACCCTCTCTCTTTACCTCTGCTTTCAGATTTTATTTCACAGAATTCTAAAAGTTCTGTGATGGAATAGGAATACTTGCCATATTAATACATGGTAAGTTTTTTCTCTTGTAAAACTCAGTCATAATAGGAATAATGGAATGATTCTCATGACAGTTTTAAAAGTTTCTTAATGAGGGGCACCTGGATGGCTCAGTCAGTTAAGCATCTGACTTTGGCTCAGGTGGTGATCTCACAGTTCCTGAGTTTGAGCCCGTAATCGGGCTGTGTGCTGACAGCTCAGAGCCTGGAGCCTGCTTTGAATTCTGTGTCTCCCTCTCTCTGCCCCTCCCCCACTTGTGCACGAGCGTGCGCGGGCTCTCTCTCAGAAATAAAAATAAAACATTAAAAAAATACTAAAAACTTTTTTTTTATATTTCAGATGTATCTTATAAGGTTTTAAAACTGAATTTTGCACCAGTATTAGTTTCTCTTTATTTCTTTTTGTTTTTGTTATGGTGTAATTGACATAACATTGTATGAATTGCAGGCAAATAACAATTCGATATTTGTATATGTTGCAAAATGATTACAACAGTAAGTCCTGTTAACATGTCTCGCCACAGAGTTTACAATTTTTTTCTTGTGATGAGAACTTTTAAGATCTACTCTCCTAGCTAGTTTTAAATATGCAATACAGTAAATACAGGATTATTAATTAAAGTCACCATTCTGTATATCATATCACATCCCCATGACATTCATTTTATAACAGGGAAATTTGTGCCTTTTAATCTCCTTTGCCTCTTTTACCCATACCCCACCTCAGACAACCACCAGTCTGTTCTCTGTACATGTGAGCTTGGTTTTTGCTTTTGTTTTGCTTTGTTTTAATCCTACAAGTGAACTCATACAGGATTCATAGTTTTCTGTCTGACTTACTCATTCCATATAATGCCCTTACAGTCAATCCATTATGTCACAAATGGCAAGATTTCACTCTTTTTTGTGGCTGAATAATATTCCACTGTATATATCTTTGCCACATTTTCTTTATTCATTGATGGACATTTGGGTTGTTTCCATGTCTTGACTATTGGAAATAATGCTGCGATGAGCATGGAGGTGTATATATATGTTTTTAATTAGTGTTTCCAGGTACAATGGCACTGTAGTGATACAGATGAATCTCACAGTGTGTCTTTCCTATTTAATTAATGTTTTGATATAAAATACACTGTAAGAAGTAATAAGCATGGAGTGCCTGAGTGGATCAGTCGGTTAAGTGTCTGACTTTGGCTCAGGTCATGACCTCACTGTTTGTGAGTTCGAGCCCTGCATGGGGCTCTGCACTGACGGTGAGGAGACCTGCTTGGGATTCTCTCTCTCTCTCTCTCTCTCTCTCTCTCTCTCTCTCTCTTTTTGCCCCTCACCTGCTTGCACGCTCACATACTCCTTCTCTCTCTCTCTCTCTCTCTCTCTCAAAAATAAATATTAAGAAAAAAATGAAATATTAAAAGAAGTGAACGGGGAGCACCCATTTACTGGGTAGTAACCATCTGACTTTTAATTTGGGCTCAGGTCATGATCTCACAGTTTGTGAGATCAAGCCCCATGTTGAGCTGAGAGCACAGAGCCTGCTTAGGATTCTCTCTCTACTTCTCCCTCTGCCTCACTTCTGCTCATGCGTGCATGCTCTCTCAGAGTAAATAAATTTAAAAAGAAAAAAGAAAAGAAGTGAATGATCAGGGGAGTTCAAACTGATTACGTCTATATGAAGTGATCAGAAAAAGCTTTGTAAATAATGATGTTGTAGCTGGACCTCAATAATAGGTAGCATTTAAAAATCTAGGGGGAAATATGGTGCATTCCAAGAAGAGAAAACTTCTTAGACAAAGTAATAGTAGCCAGTGAGCAGCAAACATGCAAAATGTGGCTTATTTTCAGTAAGTAAGCTGCTTCAAAAGAGAAGTTAAGACAAATGAGGTTGAAAGTGAAGTCTGATGTCAAATCATTGCCTGCCACACTAAAAAGTATCTTAAAAAATTTTGTTGGTTTTTAAATTTTTTTTTTAATGTTTATTTATTTTTGACAAAGAGAGAAACAGAGCATGAGCAGGGGAGGGGAAGAGAGAGAGGGAGACACAGAATCTGAAGCAGGCTCCAGGCTCTGAGCTGTCAGCACAGAGCCTGACACGGGGCTCAAACTCACAGACGGTGAGATCATGACCTGAGCCGAAGTCAGTCGCTCAACTGACTGAGCCACCCAGTCGCGCCTTGTTGGTGTTTTTAAGCCAAGTTGTTATATGATATGATCTGAGAGTTTAGAAAGAAGTTACTGCCCAACTTTTGAGTTACACATTTTTTTTAAAACAAGCTTTACAGAAGAAGGAGAATTCAGGTCCATGGACAAATCATCAAAGAAAAGGAACTTTACTTTTTTTCCTTAAGAAGTGCCTAGTCGACATGAAAAAGGTCAATCTGGTTCCAGGAGAGGAACAGTAAATCTCTGGGGTCAGGAAGGGTGCTGTGGTGAATGAATAGCTTCATAAAAATGATACAGCAGTCCTGAATGATGGTGATTATAGCTGTTGTGTATTACTATGATTATCTTGTATTTATTGAATTTTTGCAACGGGTGAGTTACCAGAGAGTAAAGGAGTATGTTCACTAGCTGATCAAACGTTGAAAGAATAACAGAAGGATAGTCTTTTGACCTTTGAATTCAGTATTTAAGTATTTCCCAAAGCCACTAGATGTTTTTTCTTCCTGTTCACTGTCTGCTCATTGTCCTTGGATGCAATACTTGCTCATGTTAGAATATATCCCATGATCCGGATCTTTTTCTTAGGCACCTTCCTGGCAAGGTCTGATTTTGCAGGCAGTGTGCATTGTTTAATTCTTTTGTAAAATAGATATATAATGTCCAACTTTAGTGAGACAGACTTTTCACTTTAAATAAGTGAATTTGCTACACAGCTTATGTAACATAAATCTTAACTGAGACACAGATCTTCCTTTTTGTGACAGGTTAAAATTTAAAGTTTGTGTTGAGGAGAGAAACTCATAGAAGAGTTTGGACTCTTGGACTACATACAAGATCTGTGAGCAGAAAGGTCTAGAGGGAAGGGAGAAAAATGGGATGGAGATGTATCTGTGGGGCATATACAGGATAGGGAATCAAACAGTATGAACAGTGGAGACAACTATGAGTCCATGGGGTAGGGTGATGATAATCACAGCTCTCAGAATATTTATATTCACTCTTCTTAGGGTCTTAGAGAAAATTTCCAGGAAAAAAAAACTGCTATGAATGCCAACCTAATAACAGTTTATTTTCCAAAACTGTATTTGGTAGTTACTGGCAACTAAGAAAGGCTTGACTTCGGCAAACGTGCTATGAGGTATCTCATTCCCATATTGGCTAGCAAAGTCCTCTCTCAAAACTTCTGTGATTATATTAATGAAGGGTAGTAGCTTGCTATTTCAAATATGGTTTCTATGGGTAAATAAGTATTCAACACCAGTGAAATGCCAACATTCTGTATGTCCAAATTGTGAAAGTCCTGTGTGCTATTAGAGAAGCTTCCAAAAGCTGGGACTTCTTTATGGCAGCAGTAGCAAGAGAGTGAGAATGAGATAGGGTCAGAGATCTGGTCCAGAAAAGTATTTCATGGCTTTCTTCTCTTATGGCTTTGGAGGGGTATGCAACTGTGGTTACTGCAAAAAAAAAAGAAAAACACAGTTAGAAATAATAGCAACAGTGGAAGCTACCCAGGGCAGGTCTGTGTACTTTGGGAAATGAAGTACTTGTATCTGCTCCTTTATCTTGATTGAAACGCAAAACCACTTCAAACACTTTTCTCTCATTTCCAACAGCTTCACTAAGAAAAGCTCTACAGCTTTCTCTAAGAAAAGTTTTGAAAAGTAGGTGTGATTGGCCTAATTTTATTAATGACCATTTTAAGGCATATTGAGATTGAGGCTGTCACTGCTAAACACAGCACCTTTTTTCCCCTAAATACCATATCTCACAGATATACACACATCTTGCTTTTCTGCCACCTTTTTAAACTGTCTCCATTGTCTCTGTGGGAAAAAAGTGATTTTTATATAATTTTATTAGAAAGCTTTTATTTGAACTCAGAATATCCCAAATCTTAGCTCTAAGTTTCTTCAACAAATATCTATGAGGGCTCATAGAAGTGCAAAAGCATAAAAGAGAGAAAAAAAACAAAAAAAACCCAAAAAAAGTAGGGAGTGATGTCTGCAAAATGACAGCAATGTTATTTCTAGTGTTTGCCCCCACCCCGCTCCCCAGAACATTTATTTGAACACTATCCACACATAAAAACACCTTCATAAGAGCTAAAAATACCAGCTGAGAGAATATAGCACCTATGTGAAGCACAGAAATAAGAAAAGCTTCAGTGAGGAAGGCAGGAAAAATAGATTCGCATTGCCCCCCATTACCTCTCTTCCAAGCCTGGCTACCCATCGTGGAGAGAGACACCTTCCCTGTGGGAAAAGGAGAGTGAAATAAGTGTCCAACTTCACTACAAACCACAGAGCCAGCCTGCACAAGCACTAGGTCAACTACAGATGCCTTAGGTGTTTCCCTATGGGCTGTTCCAAACGTAGGTTCTAGGCTCACCCAGGTATCTGCCAGCTCTTGTGGCCCCAGGTCCCTTGCATGGCTTCTAACAGCTTTTAAGACATCGGGCTCTTGGTAGGATTCCACAAACCCAGATCCCTTGCCCAGCCAGGTACCAACTAGCTCCAGCAGCCCCAGCCAGCATCAGACCCCTCCTGGGGTAAATCCAATCCTGGTACATCTCATGGCCTTTCAGCTCCCCTAGCTGTAGGCGGTAACCACAGGCTTGCAATCAGCCCCATGGACTTAGGTTCCTGGCCAGAATCAGTGTTACAGCAACTACTGCAGCGCCAAACTCCAGGCATTTTCCAACAATAGGCCAGGCCTTATGGTCCTGGATTTCACTGACTCCCTCAGATATAGTCTCCTGACCCTCCACAGGACCAGACCCTGCATTCTCCATGGCCCTACATTCTGGCTCCCACAGACACAGGCTCCTAGCCTGCCACTGTGCCAGACCCCTATAGACCCAACCTTCAGGTTAGTCACCCAGTTCTCAGTTATTCCATGACCCAGGCTTATTCCATGACCAGGACCCAGGACCAGGTCCATGACTGGACCATGACCAGGACCAGTTATTCCATGACCCAGGCTTATTCCATGACCCAGGCTTTAGGATTGCACTTGTGTTAGACTGGTCTCCATTGTCCCAGCTTCCACAAGGCTCTTAGAAAATTAGGCTCCTGACCCGTCCTGGTACTAGAATGGCCTGTGCATGCCCAGATGTTAGGTCCATCTGAGTGGTCCTTGGTATATAGATAGTTTCTCTGGATTCAAGATCTAGGTTTACCCATGTACACATAGATAATAGGCCCATTACCACAGACTTAGGTGCCAGGCCTGTCCAATGAACCCAGACCCCCATCATGTACCCATGCCCCAGGCCTATCCAGACAATAACTTTAGCGAAAGCCCACCCACGGATGTCACCAGATGGCTCACCTCAAATCTCTGGGTGGACTGACTAATGAAGGGCTTTACCTCTTGAAGCCACTGTGTAAAGACTGAAGAGGTGGCTACTTTAACAAATGCATAGATGAAAACCCAAGAACACAAGGATCATGAATAATCAAGGAATAAATACCAACAAAGGAAACAAAGGGGCTTCTGATGGGCTCAGTTTGTAGAGCATGTAACTCTTGATCTCAGGGTTGTGAGTTCAAGCCTCACATTGGGCATGGAGCCTACTTAGGAAGGAAGAAAGGAAGAAAGAAAAAGAAAAGAAAACTAATAAAACTCCAATTACTTGTCCTAAAGAAATGGAAATCTATGAACTGTCTGACAAAGAAGTCATAGTAATTATCTTAAAGTTAGTGAACTATAATCCATAATGATAACTAAATGATATTATAAAAACAATTCATAAATAAAATTAGAAGTTCAGTGAAATAATAGGAAGCATTAAAAAAAGAAAATGGAGATCCCAAAGTTAAAGAATACAATGATTGAACTGAAAAAAAAAAAAAAACAGAGAGCTTCAACAGCAGTTTTTAACCAAGGGGGGGACAAAAACAGTGAACTAGAAGATAGGTCATTTGAAATCATCCAGTCAAAGGAAAAAAATACATACATACATACACACACACACACACACACACACACACACACACACACAACACACTGGTAAAGGTAAGCATATAGTCAGATTCATAATATTCCAATATTATAAATGGTGATGTGTTGGTTACTTAACTCTCATATAAATATTAAAAAGACAAGAGTAGTAAAATAATTATAGCTACAGTGACTTGGTAATGGATAGACAATAAAAAAGGAAATACTGATATAAAAAATTTTAAATGTGGGGAAGGCAGTAAAAGTTTAGAGTTTGTACACAATCAAACTGAAGTTGCTATAAACTTAAAAGTAGACTATAACAGGGGACAAAAAGGTTATTATAGAATTATAAACAGATGAATATGTCAAGAGGATAACACAACTATAAATATATATGCACTTAATATTGGAGGACCTAAAACTGTTAAGCACATGCTAACAGATCTGAAAGGAGAAATAGACAACAAGACAAAATAGTGGGGAATTTCAATACCCCATTTTCAACAATAGATCATGTGGTCACAAAATCAATAAGAAAATAATGGATTTGAACTCTAATTAGATCAAATGGACCTAACAGACATATACAGAATATTCTACCCAATAGCAGCAGAATGCACATTCTTCCCAAGCATACAAGGAACATTCTCTAGATACATAGTATGTAAGGTCACAAAACAAGCCTTAGCAAATGTAAGAATATTGAAATCATACCAAGTATCTTTTCCAACCACAATGGTCTGATAGAAGAAATCAGTAACAGGACGACACTAGAAAATTCACAAATATGTGGAATTAAACAGTACCCTACTGAACAACCAATAGGTCAAGGAAGAAATTAAATAGGAAATTAAAGTATATCTGCAAGCAATGAAAATAGAAATATAATATACCGAACTAATGGGATGCAGCAAACACAGTGCTAAGAGGGACGTTTACATAAAAGGGGCCTGTTACATAACCACCTAAACTAAGAAAACAGATAGTGAACAAACAATCTAGTTTTACACCTCAAGGAAATAAAAATAGATGAACAAAGTGGCTCAAAGTTAGCAGATGGAAGAAAAAGAAACAAACATCAGAGTAGGAACAGGTGAAATAGAGACCAGAAAACAATAGTAAAGATCAACAAAATGAATTTCTGATTTTTGTAAATAACAAATTTGACAAATCGTTAGCAACAGTAACAAAGAAAAAAAGGTGACTCAAATTGGAAATGAAAGAGGAGACGTTATAAATGATACCACAGAAATACAAAGGATCGTAAGAGACTACCATGAACAATTGTACACCAACAAATTGGATCACCTAAAAGAAATGGATAAAGCCCCAAACACACAATCTTCCAAGACTGAGTCTTAACTAGAAATTTTGAAGAAACTAATTGTTAGTAAGGAGATTGAATTAGTAATTAAAAACCTCCCAACAAAGAAAAACTCAGGACCAGATAGTTTTCCTGGTACATTCTACCAAACATTTAAAGAAAATTAACCTCAATCATTTTCAAACTCTTCCAAAATTTAAAGAGGAGGAAACACTCCTAACCTCATTTTATAAGGGTAGCATAACCTGATATAGACGCCAAATAAGGACACTACAAGAAAAGAAAGCTCCAGGCCAATATCTTGATGAAGATAGATGTAAAAATTGTCAGCAAAATACTAGCAAACCAAATTCAAAAGCATATTAAAAGGCTCATACACCAAGATCAAGGGGGCTTTCCTCTGGAATCCCTTGGTGTTTTAATGTATGAAAATCAAGAAATGTGATATACCACATTAATAAAATGAAAGTTAGAAATTATATGATCATCTTAATAGATGCAGAAAAAAAATTTGGTAAAATTTAACACCCTCTCATAAAAACTTTCAACAAGTTGGGTATAGAAGGAATGTGCCTGAACATAATAAAGTCCATATATGAAAAATCCAAAATTCCCAATGGTGAAAGTTTAAAAAGCTTTCTGCTAAGACCAGGAACAAGATAAACTTCCCACTCTCATCACCCCTATTCAACATAGCACTGGAAGCAATTAGGCGAGAAAAAGATGTAAAAGCTGCCAAATCAGAAAGGAAGAAGTACAATGATCTGTTTGCAGATGATTCAACCATGTAAATGTGTGTGTGTGTGTGTGTGTGTGTGTGTGTGTGTGCATTTTGATCATGTAAGGACTCAAACAAAAAACTGTTGGAAGCAATATACAAATTAAATAAGATTGCAGGATACAAAATCGATATGCAAAGTTTAGTTGTGTTTCTATACCCTAATGATGAACTATCAGAAATATAATAAAAAGGCCCATATATAATATCATTAAAAAATAAAATACTTGGAAGAATTTTATCCAAGAAGGTGAAATATCTGTATACACAAAATTAAAAAGCCTTCATAAGAGTAAAGATGTAAATAAATGAAAAGATAGCCCATATTCATCGATCAGAAAGTTAATATTGTTAACTACCCAAAACAATCTACAGATTTAATGCAATCTCTATCAAATTCTCATGACATTTTTCACAAAAATAGAAGTACAATCCTAAAATTGATGTGGAACCACAGAAGACCTAAAGAAAAAGAGAAAGCTGGAGACATCATCCTGATTTCAAAGTTGATTATAAAGTATAGAAATCAAAATAGTATGGTCTTAGTACAAAGCTGACATATAGACCAATTGAACGGCATTGAGAGCCCAGAAGTAAACCTGTGTATGAATGGTCAGCTAATATTTGACAAGGAGCCAATAATACTCAATGATAAAAAGATAGTGTCTTCAATAAATGGTGTTGGGAAAACTTGATATTCACTAGTTTTTACCATAATAAGAATGAAATTGGATCCCTAGCTTCAGATCCCTAGCTTCCCTGCTTCAGGTTCTGTGTTTCCCTCTCTTGCTCTGCTCCTCCCCCACTTGTGCTATCTCTCTCTCACTCTCTCTCTCTCTCTCTTTCACTCTCTCTCTCTCTCTCTCTCTCACTCTCTCTCACTCTCTCTCTCTCTCACTCTCTCTCTCACTCTCTCTCTCACTCACTCTCTCTCTGTCTCAAAAATAAATAAACATTGGTGTGCCTGGTTGGCTCAGTCGGTTAAGCATCCAACTTTGGCTCCGGTCATGATCTCAGGGTTCGTGGGTTTGAGCCCCGCATCAGGCTCTGTGCTGACAGCTCAGAGCCTGGAACTTGCTTCAGATTCTGTGTCTTCCTCTCTCTCTCTGCCTCTCCCCTCACTCACACTCTATCTTCTCTCTCTCTCAAAAATAAATAAACTTAAAAAAATAAATATTAAGAAAAAATGGCAATAATGTGATGAGATAGAGGCATTTAACTAACCTAATTGCAATAATCATTTCACAGTTTGTGTATCAAATTATCACACTGTGCAACTTAAACTTATACATGTTACATGTAAATAGTGCCTCAGTGAAGTCAAGGAAAAAAGAGAAAAAAAAGAATAGAGAGTATTTAAGGACATAATGGCTGAATACTTCCTAAGATGTTGAATAAAGTAGAAATTCATGAATATATGCTGATAGAAATGGAAGGAAAGAAGAGATGGACAGAGGGAGAAATAAAAATAAAAAAGGAAAGAAAGAAACCCTTTATTATAGAAGGGAAAATACTATATATACAAGGAATGATGTTTTTTAAATATTAAGGGCTTAGATTAGTAGGAGACAGTTTAATGAGGAAAGTTTATTGATATAATCTTAAGTGTCTTATCACAAAAATGCCTTTTAAATGCCAATAATGCCACTGTACAGGTCAAAAAATCAGTTAGACATCATTTTAAATGAGTGATTAGTGTTAATGTCACTATAGTTGGGATAAACTGACATCATTGGCCTCTGGAAAAGAGGCACTAAGAATAACACAACATTGTGTTAGTGATAGTGCTACAAAAACGTATAAAGAATCTAAATGTAAGAAAATATCACATAAATGTAGATTGAGATGATTTTACAAAATGGCCAGTGTTCTTCAAAAATATCAATGTTAAGAAAGAATTTGTGGAAATGTTTCAGAATAAAAAAAAGACAAAAGAGATATGGTAACTAAGGGAATACACAATACAGGATTGCATCTTGGAAAAAAAATGAGAACCATATAGGATGTTATTGGAAAATTGATAAATTCTGAATTTGTACTGTAAATTAGGTAATAATGTCCTATCATTCTGAATTCGATAAGTAATTCTTGCTCATACTTCAGAAATACAGGGTATTTAGAAATAAAAAGTAAGAAGGGGAAAGAATTAGGAAAATTAATAGAATGTAGAAAATAATTATTTACTCTGATGTATGTACTCCTCTAGGTGTAGTTATTTTCCAGTGTGACTATTTACTGAATATTGACCCCATGTAGAACCCTGATCAAAATAGCCAGAGGTCATAATAAGTATAATAGAATTTGCTCTTACCTTCAAGATGGTTACAAAGTAATGGACAAATACAGATTTGTAAACTATTTCTGAAGAGTTAGAATTGAGAATGTGACAAAAGAGCAGCCTTTGAAAAAATATTTTAGATAGATTTTCTTTGAGCAGTCCCACCCTCCCTGTATCAGTAAAGAAACCTATATAGAAAATTGCTACAAGACAAGGGCATTCAAAAAAAGAAAAGTGAGAAACAAATCAAGAAACAGACTTAATTACAGAGAACAAACTGATGGTTATCAGAGGGGAGATGGTAGGGAATGGGTGAAATAATTGATGGGGATTAAGGAGTGCGCTTGTTGGGACCAGCACTGGGTATTATATGGAAAAGTGTTGAAATCACTATATTGTACACCTGAAACTACTATAACACTGGATGTTAATTAACTGAAATTAAACTAGAGAGAGGGAGACACATAATCTGAAGCAGGCTCCAGACTCTGAGCTTTCAGCACAGAACTCTGACTCGGGGCTCGAAGCTGTGAACTGGGAGATCGTGACCTGAGCTGATGTCAGAGGCTTAACTGACTGAGCCACCCAGGCCCCCCTAAAAGATTTTTAAGTTTGGGCACCTTGGTAACTCAATCATTTGAACCTCTGACTTCGGCTCAGGTCATGATCTCAGGGTTCCTGGGTTCAAGCCCCCTGTCGGCCTCTCAGCAGTCAGCACAGACTCTACTTTGGGTCCTCTGTCCCCTTCTCTCTCTGCCCCTCCCCACTGGTTCTCTCTCTCTCTCTCTCTCTGTGTCTCTCAATAAATAAATAAATAACTTAAAAAAATAAAAATTTCTTAATCCTATGAATTTTGTATTGTATCACATATTAGTATGACACCCTTAAACAGACTCCAGTAGAACCCTCTCATAAGACCACATAATCCCATAAATTATAGAATTAATGTGTTAATAAAGCCAACTTTCTATCTGATCCATACATTTTGTTTCTAAAATAGATTATTATTTTTAGTTATTATGATCTGACCTTTGCTTACTAATTTGTTCAGTGAAAAGTGTATTAAAATATATATTTGGGCATAATTGGTCATAGATACAAAAAAAAAACAACCTCTCATTTTTTCCTTCCCCTTTTTTTTTTATTTTTTTTTATTTTTAAAAAAAAATTTTTTTTTTCAACGTTTATTTATTTTTGGGACAGAGAGAGACAGAGCATGAACGGGGGAGGGGCAGAGAGAGAGGGAGACACAGAATTGGAAACAGCCTCCAGGCTCTGAGCCATCAGCCCAGAGCCTGACGTGGGGCTCGAACTCACCGACCGCGAGATCGTGACCTGGCTGAAGTCGGACGCTTAACCGACTGCGCCACCCAGGCGCCCCTCATTTTTTCCTTCCTATGTGAGTCAAGTTTTCAAATTATTTAAATAATTCCAGTGAGTGACTTTTACTTAAATTATTTGGATAATTGCATCTATTCAAACTTGACCTTCTTGGGTATTGCCCTATCAGCCCGGAGGACTACATTTGAAATAATTATCAAATTGTTGCTTAGTTAAACCATAGTTTAACTCAGAGACTCTAATGCTTCATTGTGTTCATTTTCTGTATTCTGATCCTTCTTATTGATTAATTATGATTTATGGAGAGCAGCCTTTTTCTTCTGTGTTTACTTGAATCCACGGACACTTCCTTCTGTAGGAGGGGAACTTTCATAGATTTGGTGCTTACTGTAGTTGTTGGTTCTAAATAATTAAGGTTTTTATTTTAAATGTAGTTCTAAGCATAAAGAATTGTCAGAATTTTCTTTAGGTACTTGAATGAAGTTGCTTAAATTCTTCAACTCTCCAAAATCTTAATTGGGTTTCTCTGGTGTAATGCTTTCTTTCCCAATTTCTTTCTTTGAAATGAAAACTCTCTTCTAACCCTGTAGCTTTTGAGGGTTTGCTGAAGGCAAAGTTGTTAGCAAAGATTTTTATTTCTGACTTATGGTTCCAACTTTCTTTTCATTTCAATAGAAAGAATGCAATATGTCCTAATAACCGTTTTATCTGGAATGGGTGAAAAACTGAAGTAGAAATTCTATCATTTTCAGATAGATGGTTTTTTTTTTCAGTTAGAAAAAATTGTGGTCTACATTAATCCATTCAAAATACATGTTTGCTTTCATGATATAATATATGTTGTATTCAGGTTTAAAATTATTTACAAGGATGTTTTTGAGACAATAAAGGCAATGGAACTGAATTTAAAGTTACGAAGAATTCTAGAAGAGGTTTCTGTTCAGGGAAGGAGTCAAACTGAAAGAGAGGACACACATAGGATTTCAGGTGGAATTTAAGAATTTGTAGCCTGACTTTTCTTTTCCTTTTTGCTTTTAGTATTACTTCTAATCCTTAAATGAAACAGCTGTCATTAAAACTTGAAAACATTTCTGTTTAAAAAGCAAATATGATTTATCGATGCCAGAAGCATCGATAAAACCAATGTACTTTCAAGGTAATTTTGTTGGTGGTGGTACAAAGAAATAGAATGTGTTTTGTTTTATGGGTCTGAAATTAACATATTATGCAGAAGAATTCCAACCAAAGACTTCAGCAGGTCTACAGTGACGATTCTGATAGTGGTGGGTGTTAACTGAACACCCACTGTGTGCCAGTTATGTTCATTTTTGTCTCTTAATTTTCATGGCAACCCGCTGAAATAGTTATCATCCCTGTTTTATAGATAACAAAGCTATTCAGAGAGTTTAAATAACTGATTGAAAAGTAAGAGAGTAAAGACAAGAAACTAGGAATAAGTAAAGTTTGAAAAATGTTCAAATTAAACTTGTAGAATTCTATCTGGCAAATTCTCCATAGCATTTAGTTAAATAAAGTATAATTAAAGGTGAAATTAAATTGAATATAAAATAATATTTAATAAATAAATGCATACTCAAATTTTAAATGAGAAATAGATTTCACAGTGAAGGCACAATTACTCTGTTTCTAAAAATGTGCATATAGGTTCAGCCACATTTATCAGAACACCACAAATAATAATGGTTTAAGCAAAGTGGATCCTTATTTCTCTTATAACACAAATCCGGAAGTTGTCTATTTCCTGCATGCTGCTAACACTTATGTTAAAATTGCTGCTGGAGTTACAACCACGATGTCATGCATTCCAGGTAGCAGAAGGGAGGGAAGGTGAGCAAAGAGACATGTTTCAGCTGTATGTACTCCTTTTAAATAAAGAGCTTACTCAGAGTCCACCTCAACAATTTGCTTACTGTTCATTGGTCAAGAACTTTGTCACAGAACCACACTTAGTTACAAGAGACTCTAGGAAACGTGTGGTCTATACCAAAACATATTGCTGCCCTAAGTAGAATTTACACTTTAAATGTGAACAGTATATGGAATGTCAATAATACCTCAATAAAGATGTTTAAAAGAAAATAAAAACGACAGGAAGAAATACATCAAGCAGGTATTAACAAGGGAAACCATGAAAAGATCACTTTTAGCTGTATTTTATGAGGCAAAATAGACATTAAGGCAAAAATCATCATTAGTGATAAAAGATACTATGCAATGATAAAAATTCAATTCTTATTAGACATTTTATGTTTAACTATAAACTTACAAATGTATAGTATTAGATATAAAAATATGAAGTTCTATGCACAGATACTCTCAGAATAGTTTTCTAGCTCAAACTAAAAGGAGATATTGATCAATCCCCAATTATAGTGGAAATTTTCAGTATGTTTAGTAGACTCAAAATTAGTGAGGAATAGGGGCGCCTGGGTGGCGCAGTCGGTTAAGCGTCCGACTTCAGCCAGATCACGATCTCGCCGTCCGTGAGTTCGAGCCCCGCGTCAGGCTCTGGGCTGATGGCTCGGAGCCTGGAGCCTGTTTCCGATTCTGTGTCTCCCTCTCTCTCTGCCCCTCCCCCGTTCATGCTCTGTCTCTCTCTGTCCCAAAAATAAATAAAAAAAAAAAGTTGAAAAAAAATTAAAAAAAAAAAAAATTAGTGAGGAATAACAAAATTAATAAATTTGATTTAATGGATACATGTGGACTTACCTGCCCTAAGTTTGATTCTAGGGTGGCCAAAAAACAGTCTCTATTCTGGTCTATTTGCATTGATTGTGCAATGATTTTTTTTAAAAATGCACACACGTGTACAAACAAACTGAATATGTTTTATATATGTGTGTGCATAATTGCATTATCTCTGTGCATATTTCTATAGTTAGAAAATTTCCTTTAACTATACTGATTTTAGTGTGTTCACTAGCGGTTACCAGTGGAGTATATTTTTTAATTTATAATTTAAGAATATTTTTCCCTTATATGTGTATACTTTTAAAACTAACAAATTTTTTAATAATAATTTTGAATATTCCTAATGTTTGTCACTGCTTTTCCATAAATTAATCCTTCAAGCCTCAGTCATTACTTTTCATAAACTACATAGAAAAAATATCAAGGTATTAATTTCAGGTCTTTTGTTATGATCAGAGTATCTTATGTGGCAGTTAGTAAGTAGGATATGGGTTGAAATTATTATGTTTGTGGTACTATGGACTTACTTTCTCTTTCAATGTGTAACAGATTTTTAAAATTTGTTTACTTTTTATCATTCTTGAACCAAGAAATGTGGAAATCTTGTGAATGTGAATGCGCTTGCTGTTGAGTTGAAGGTCACATGTCCAGCTCAACAAAAGCTAGTTGTGAGATAAATCACCATGCTATGAAATGATCCCATAAATCAAAGACCGTGCCAGGTCTAAAAAGAGTAGATTTGCAAATTTCTCAAAATCTCCATGACAAATGCCATTGTTTCCTTGAATATAAGGTACTTTTCTCCATGAATATGTTTGGTAGTTTAGAAAACTGGACCTCAAAAGTCTATATTAGCTAGTAATAGTAAGTAGTTACTTAGGCTAAAGTGATGGATGTATGAATATTTAAAACGTTTTTTTAAATGTTTATTTATTACTTTTGAGAGAGAGAGTGTGAGTGGGGGAGGGGCACAGAGAGAGGGAGAGACAGAATCTGAAGCAGGCTCCTCTAAACTGTCAGCACAGAGCCTGACATGGGTCTCCAACTCAGACACCATGAGATCATGACCTAAGGCGAAATCTGATGCTTAACCGACTGAGCCCCCAGGCACCCCTGATTTTTTTAAAAGCCCTTTTATAACGGTCTTCTTTAGAGTTTTAAATTTTCTTAAGTTTGTTCCTTATAATATATCTTAATTGGAAGTGTTCTTTTGAAAAGCACAACTAAAATTTGGGGAAGGGAAATTAGTTTTAAAGTCAGAACCTCTTCCTGAGTTCACTAGTTCATTAAATTAGAAATTAAAAGTAGAGGAAACTGACAAGGGAATTGGGGCATACTGTGGAATTACTTTCAAAGCTAAACACAAAAGTGAAACTGTGTCAAAACCATAATTAGTATTTGCCCTTGAATTGTCCTTGTTAGCAGAAGTGGAACAGTGGAAAATACTGCATAGAAGCATTGGCTAGAGACCGTGTATTTCTTAGCCAGAACATCCCAATCATTCTAGCAGAATATAATCAAGAGGAGGAGCTGTGATGTCTGTGGTTTAACCCCACCCCCACCACCACACACACATATCTTCTATCTTTCTAACTTTCATCATGAAATCACGTAAATCTGTGCCATTCAGGATCTCATTGACACCAGTTAAAAGCTGTATAGAAATTTAAAAAATAGTGTGTTATAGATGACCTAATTTTGATGACCCTAAAAGTCAGTGATTCATATAATTACTTTAGTAGGTCATTTCCACTTTGGATATTTCTGATGTGTGCCTTATCAATGTGATAGGGTACTTGTGAGAAAGTGGGGTAAGTGAACTTGGACGATGGGAAATTTATCTTAGTATCATGGGGGATTTTTCTTCAGTTCTGCACATTTTGAACTACCATGGCCTTTCTGTCTCAACATTTCTACAGTCCAATTTATCACTGCTTTTTTGCTGAAGGGAAATAAAATTGCTACATATTTCTTGAGTACATGTGTTGGAAAGGATAAGGGGAGAGAGTTTATTTGTATGGAAGCCAATGTTTTTTGTTTGTTGTAAGACCAGAAGCAAATGTTTGAAGGTGATAAATGGTTTGAAAGGCATGTGAGTTTCTTAGACTACATCCAGTGCTTATGTAAAGCTTTTCTCATCCCTCTTTGTTAATCTTTCTCAAATTCTTCTATTTGGCAGGAGTATTTTACTTATCTCCGTATTGACATGTCTTTTCCAACACTTATTTTAACTCTTCTCAGATGGCACAGACATCCTCCCAACTATGTTCCAATTAGGTTCTACTAAATAGGTGGTGGCTGTCTTAACTTGACCTTAGATAAACAGAGTCTTGGGTGACTTACCAGTTTGGGATTGCAGCTACAGGCAATTGGCAAGGGAGTAGAGACGACCTCGCAAGAAGCCTGCAGAAGGGATGCTGGAGGAAATCTTAACCAGAGTTTTAGGGATGAAGTTGAAATAAAAGTGTCTCATTGAAACACTGATCTGAAAATGCTGAGAAATAAGGTAGAAACAAGGAGTGAGGCAAAGGAACCAAAACAGAACAGGTGGGTATAGAATATGAATTGAGAAGCTAGAGCCAGATCCTTTCCTTTTGGTGCTTAACTAGCATGCATATGTTTTATATAGGACAGCTCAGCCCCACTGGATGGAAAGGGAATTCTTAGGGTCATTGAGTTGATTTCAGTTCTTTTTACAGGGAGATTGTAACCTGAGGGGTATAATAGCATTCTCCCATCTGATCTTGATTAGAAATTGAATACCCAGAGCAAATCCATATGAACCACAGTAGTGAGGCAGTAGGTAGAGCACATTGAGCTGATATCTTCCCCATTATATTGGGGAAAATGGTGTCCTCTTTGGGCAGTTTCAGAGAAAATTGGTGAAGCTGCATTCTTCATTATATTTTCAGTGAAAATCAGTTATAAATCCTGTTGAAATGCTTCATACCCTTTCTGTCCCCAAATTGGGAAACACTGAAATGATGGAATAAACAAAATATACCAAGTAGAATTATAGCATCAGTTCTGTTTTACTTAATCAAATTGTATTTAAAAGATTTTCTTTGTCATTAAGAAATTGACCTGGGCATTAGAGTTTAGACAAGTAGCGGTAGTAATTTTGGAGGGCTTTACTGTAGTCTTTTTTTTTTTTAATTTAAATATTTATTTATTTATTTTGAGGGGGGCAGGAGGGAGAGAGAGAATACAAGTAGGCTCCATGCTATCAGTGCAGCCTCCACGCTGGATGCAGGGCTCGAACTCATGAACCATCAGATCATTACCTGAGTCAAAATCAAGGGCCAGAGGCTTAACTGACTGAGCCACCCAGGCGCCCCTATTCACCACTATTTTATTTTTATTTTTTAAAATATTTTCTCAGAAATCTAAAATGTTATTGGATATAGCTCAGTATTTATTCATTCTTACTATATGTACAGAAAGTCACATAATATAAAGCAACTATTGATTGTGATGTGTACATCAACACTTAACCTTTAACATAATCTTCAAAAAAAACCCCACGCTTATAGCATGCCTCTTTCTGTCCCAAATGTATGTTGGTCAGTAATTGACATTGAGAAAAATTCAGTATTTAAGAAAAATTACAGTTATCAAAAATCAGATAAGGTAATTTTAGTATTGAAAGCATTTATGGTTCTTGGATAAATTGTGTGCTCAGAAATTACACTTTAATAGAGTTTTTCTCCCCATATATAATCATCTCCCTTCTGTTGTCCTAGCATCTCCATAGTCACTTTTCTTGTGAATTACTTTTTCCCAAGGTTCTTATTGAGAAGATAAACTCACTGCAGTACACTATGTATTAATCCTGAAATTCCATGTATTTTCACAGGAGAAAATATAAACCAAAATCATGATACTTTTTGTGGAAGCAGCAGAACCATCCCGTGAAGTCACAGTTTGTCGGTGTACCTTCCACAGTAATGATTAAATGGACCAATAAAATATTAGCATTGTTCTTACTCTGGAAATAATAGCTGTGTCCTAGAGCAAGTGATTTCATTTCCCTGGATGTAGTTTTTCATTCTCCAAAATTACATGGAGCTTATCTATGACAGAAGTCACATACCTCTTGTTTTACTAAAATACTCATTTTAGTAAGAATCTTAGCCTTTGAACCCTGGCCTGGAATTTTTTTTTTTTTTTTTTTTTTTTTTTTTTTTGAGAAAGAGCACACATGTGCAAGCAGGGGAGGAGTAGAGGGACAGGGAGAGAGAGAGTCTTAAGCAGGCTCCACGCCCAGTGTGGACCCAAACAAGGGCATGATCTCAGGGCCCTGACATCATGACCTGAGCTAAAATCAAGATTTGGATGCTTAAGTGACTGAGCCACCCAGGTGCCCCTAGAATGATATTTAAGGATATGTTGAGCTATAATATCTATGACTTTGTACAATGAATGCTTAAAGCTGCTTTGTCTTGACTTTTTTCACCAGAGTTGCTTGGTCAAGCATTGTTCTTCTAGTTAACTATGTGACAGTACTAATATACAATAAGTGATATTCTATCTTTTGAAGATCTTCCTAGGGACAAATTTGGCATTTTAAAAAATGATAGCTGGGTGGGCTACTTTAAGTGCTTTATCCCTTAACTACAAATCCAGAAAGGTCCCACTCTCGTATGAAAAAGATTCCAACAATATTCCTTTGTAGTAGAGTTAGTCATTAATAAGTCAGGAGTTGCTTCACCGGTGTATTATCTATTTCCAACTGCATGTTAGCTATCTTTGTTCTCTGAAAATAGATTCAAAACTTTATTTTTTTCTTTGAAAATGGTAGTGCAAAAATCCAGATGATGTTCAAAATACATACACACATATACACACAAGCTCATTATTAAATACATCATTAAATACATATGGCAGTCAATAAGTCTGTTGATTGTTATATGTCTGAATTCAAGTAATTATGAATTACACCAGATTGCATTGGAAATGGCCAGGAGAAAGGGTCTTAATTCATTAAGGGAGAATGGGAAGTAGTCAAAAGTGATTCCCATAGTTAATATTCAACAAGATTATAAATTAGGAAGAGTGTATATACTAAGGAAATCATGCTGAAAAACAATTGAGGCTTTTCAAGAATGCTAATGGATTTTTGTGATCTGTTTTTAGGACTTTAATTTGGTTATTATGATACTCTTGAGTTGTGAAGTCTATTAATCATTTTTTCTAAAGTTACGCTTAACAAACCATCAAAAATCTCAATGATTTTTCTTCAAGAACAAAAGATTTGTTCTTCATTGAAGAGACTGCTCCTTGGTTGGTGTAACTCTGCTTCAGATTGTTGGTAGGTTCATGTCTCCTCCACGTGTCTCACATTCCAGGACTGATGTTTAACCGGGAAGTAATACTTGCATAGTTTAGGGAAGGATTATATATGCATGCCAAATCATACATACATGTTAAAAACCTAGTTGGATATGGTTCATTATATCAATACACATTGAATGGTTAGAGCAAGTCACAAAATCAAGCACAAAGTCAGTAAGCAGGTACACCACCATGAAGCCATTTCAAGATGGGGAAGGAATCAAGAATTGTGTACAGTCAGTACTCTTTGCCACATGGAATGTGCTTCGTATGACTCTGTATTGTTTTGGATACTTTACATAAGAAATTTAAAATATAGTTTGAGAAATTTGGTAGACAAAGATGTCATGTATTTTAGAATGATGTTGTGTAGACAGATGGTGCCGTTTCAGTTTTGTAAGCTATTCAATGTTTATTCACATGCCATCTTTATTTTAAAATAGAAAGCTTTATTTACATAATGTATGTGAAAAGTAGATACCAAATTCTGTATCTACAGATACAGATCTACAGGGCTGTGTAATAGAACAAGAAAGGAAAGGGTCATAAGAAAATCATGAATTTAGAAAAACACTATTTATGGATTTTATTAAGAATGCCAAATGTTCCATCTTACATATTGAAGAAAAATAAACCCGTCTTTCATACTGCTGGGTGGTACAACTTACTGGTTATAACCTACTGTAGATTACACTTGAGTTTTATGGTGATCCACAAAGAGGTCCTCACTGAAGCATTGTAGTCATTGTGCCACATAGCCTTGTGACAAATCAAAGCCAACTCCAGGTAGCATTGAAAATGAAATTTGGCCTTGGCAATTTGACATTCTCCATTTTTCTCTTCTAGTATGTATTCACTGATACTCCCAATGTCTCCGTTCTGTCCTTTAGTCTTGGCTTCCCATATATGTATCTGATTCTCCCATAGTTGTATTTATTCTCTTGTCCTACCCATTTTAAGCATTTATTTAATATATAATTGTTTGGTAGATTTCTTTTAATGTTTATTTTTGAGACCAAGTATGAGTGGGGGAGGGGCAGAGAGCAGAAGAAACAGAACCTGATGCAGGTTCCAGGCTCTGGGCTGTCAGCACAGAGCCTGACATGGGGCTCCAACCAATGAACTGTGAGGTCATGACCTGAACCAAAGTCGGACGCTCAACAGACTGAGCCACCCAGGTGCCCCTATAATTGTTCATTAGACACTCAATGTTTAAACAAGTAGCAGACATGGTCTACTAAGATGGTTGCTTGCCAGCTTTTTAAAAATATTATAGTACTGTAAGAAATATTCATTGCAGTTCAATAAACACATATCCACACACCTACATAAAATAAAAATTTCGCAAGTAATAGATATCCTTACTACACATGATATGTTCTGATCTATTTCATTGGAGACAAGAGCTGTGGAAGCAACTCACTAACTAAATGTCAGTCCCACTAATATGTCTCAATTCACGGTAAAATTCTACTTTAAGATTTTTAGGTCCAAATGGTGGCCAGAGTTAAAAGAAGAGACATCCACATATAACATATACTGTCTGGTATCATTAAGTACTAAGCAAATGGTGCACATTTTAAGTATTAAAAGTGTTTAGACAAGGAAGAGCTAATTGTGGTTAGAATAGTGATACCAGCCCTCATTAAGGATGAAGCAAGAGAAGGGACTTGGATTTCTTGTTGATGTTTCAGGAGGATTAACATGAGAGAGCATTTTAATTGTTAGATTGGTTTGGCCATCAGCAAGACATAGTTTGGAAATTGAATTGGATAAGATGGATTACACATAAGGGTTCATTTTGAGAATTAGTGTGAGATAAACATGAGATGAAAGATTCATTCCTAAGTTACATCTAAACATGAATGCCTGGCCAGGTGTCTTAAACTTTATTCTTTGAGCAGTGGGGGGTTTCTGATTTGGAAGCTGGAATGATGTAAGAGATGTTTAAAAGGGGAATTTGGTAGGTGACATATGGCATGGTCACTTACCTGTTATTGCATTTTTGCATTTCTTAGACTTTCCAATAAATCCTTTAATGTTGAGGTTGCTAATTGCTGAACCAGTTTACCACACATTATGGGAGTCCATTTTTATTTAAAAAGGAGTTAAATTGAATAGTTGTTTAACTCTGGTGAAGAGTAACTTTAGGGACAATATTGAGAAGCTGTCCATGAGGATATAATGTGTTCATCTCTCAGATCATAAATTCTATGCTGAGAATTTTACATGTTCTTAAAAAGCATTATCCTGAATATCAAATATGTGTTGAATCTGTTCATTACTGTCCACAATGGTTTTATCTTTGCCTGTGGTCCTTTGCAAGTCAGCTTCAGATTTGAGAATGATAATAAATTGGTCATATTTTATGTTCTCATATATTAATTAATAAGAGTTTTCACAAACACTATATAGGATGAAATATTCATAGTGACCATCTATTAAAAAATAGATTTTTCTATTTTCATAAGGTATTTTGTAGAGGGTATCAACAAAGCCCTTATGGTTTCAATTGGGGGGGGGTGGGCAAGCATTAGATTAATTATGTTTTAAGGCACTGGCTTTTCTATTATAAGCAAAAACACATTCACTCTTCAGAGTGCTGGTCACTGTCAATGCCAGAGGGCTTCTGAGTTTGACTCTTTACATATCTGCCCCTATAGAAAGGGTTTCACTAGATAAAAACATCTTAGATGCCATATAACTTTGTTTGAAAAGCTTTGCTCTGTAGTCTAGAAAGATGCTAATGTTTATACACAAAAGGGAATTGAGGGAGGTTTGGAGGAACTACTTTTTTTTTTTTTTTAGATTATAATCTTGGAAAGAAAACATGGTTTCTGTGTGATGGCCCTCAGTGCCTATCTCAGGGACAGAATATAAGGTTGTGCTCTCATGGGGCTGATTCAGGTGTGGGAAGAATTTAGCTTAACTCATTTCTAACATAGAAACATATATACAATATATATTAAATAATAACTGCAGAAAGATATGTCTCTGTGTCTTGAGACATAGTTATTGAAATTTCTAATTTCACAAACAGGAATGCTTTGGTGTATCAGAGAATTGTCTTTAGGAAAGATATCTATGCATTAGCAACTACTATCATATCTAAGAGTGCTTTTTTTTCAGGCATATCAAGGATAAAATTCTTGGAAATGAGGGCACCATCATCATATAACTGCTTTTTTTTTCTGTGTGTGTGCATGATTTGTGTGTGTGTGTGTGTGTTTTGTTTTGCTTTGTTTTTTTTTTTTTTTTAGAGAGACAGAGTATGTGAGTGGGGAGATGCACAGAGAGGGAGAGAGAGAGAATCTTAAGCAGGCTCCACAGTCAGCCCAGAGCCTGACATGGGGCCTGATTCCATGACCCTGGGATCATGCATGATCTGAGCCGAAATCAAGAGTCAGATGCTCAACCAACTGAGCCACACAGGCATCCCTCATAGAACTGCATTTCAACAGCACTTTTCACTGATGTATGCCCAGGAAACTTTCTCTCTCCCCATTTCGCTTGCTCTCCTTTTCCTCCCTCCGTCCTTCCTTCCCCCACTCCCTCCTTCATTACCTGTCTGTCTTTTAATCTAGTTAACAACATTTTTTCCTGCACTTTCCATCCTGTGGATATTTATTCATATAGTATCTTCTGCCTTGCATATATCTTTTTTTTCTATAGGTAAATATAATTTCTAACCATTTTTTTTAAAAGCCATCTTAAAATCACAGTCTTCAAGAGGTTTCCCAAAGCTTTCTTCAAACTTAATCTTATGTCCCCATTTTCACTGTAGCTTGTGCTTTTAAAATTGTAGTTGTTCTTCTTGGCCTTATTTGGCAGTGACTTATGCCTGTCAGATACTCTTTCCCTCATGTTGTACTGTAGGTCAGGGCTCTGTCTTGCTTGCCTACATATTAGTTATTGGCACTGTGATTTGCACAAAGTTGGTGCTAAATGGATATTTATGCTGAATTTTAACTATAAATTGGCTCTCGTTATATATGTGGCTTTAACCATATTTATTGACGTTCTTTAATTAGAAATTTCTCTCAATAACTATATGTACCTTGATGCTGGCAGTATGTCTCAGTCATCTGTGTGTCCCCATGTGTGAAGCTACCACTTACTGTATTCTAAATATATTCCAGACTCACTACTGGGCCCTTTGCTCTGTGTTTGATTCATTTTGTTTCACCCTCAGAATAACCCTTTAAAATAGGTATGTGTTAATGTCTTCAATTTATAGGGGAAGCCAATTATGGGTCAGAGGTTAATTTACTTCATAAGATCTTAAGGGCCCATCACTGACAGAACCAGGATTAAAACTCAGAGAATTCTGATGTGAAAGCTTCATCCCCTTCTGTAAACCTTGAATGATTTAGTGAAGAAGCAAACATGACTTCCTAGCTATAATATATGTTCAGCATAAGAGAGAGAGACTGCCATGTGACTTCCTAAAATATGATGTGTTAATTCTATTCAACATGTATTGGAATCAATGGGAGACAAAGATGTTAGTGGACAAATAGAGTAGGAGAGAAGTGGTGAGCCTGTTTATTAAGTATTTAAGTGATTTATCCTTATTTATACTATACTGTGCATACTTAAACTTTTATTTTCTTTTTAATTTTTCAATTTCCATTCTGTTGTAATTTCATTATATGTAATCATGAGGATCAGGCTCTTCATTTATCTGTCTTCATACCCGCTAGATTGCTGGAATGCCTTGTATGAAATGCATGCTTATTAAATGCTATTTGGGCAAAAACATCAGTTGATTTAAGGCTTAGGATTTATAAACAACTCAAGATTATGGTTTACAAAATAAAAAAAGGTTCCATTTATTGAGCCCCTGTGAAGGCATTGTGAGATACAAGGAGAAAGAATACAGAGTACCTGTATAAGTTATCTGTTGCTACCTAAGAAATTACTCTAAAATTTATGGCTTAAAACACCAAACATTTGCTATCTCACTCTTTCTTTGGTTAGGAATCCAACACCTCTGATTTAACGTCTCTAATGAGATTGCAGTAAAGCTGTTGGCAGGGGTAGGAGTGTCATCAGACGACTAGGGGAAAATTGCTTCCAGATTCACTCAAGTGAGTCTCCATTTTTTGCGGGCTGTAGCCCACAGCCCTCTTCACTCAGTTGCTTGTCATGTAGGCTGTTCCACAGGGCTTTCTCATGACATGACACCTGGTTTCCCCAGAGTGAGTAGGCCAAGTGAGAGTGTGTGTGAGAGTCCAAGGTGGAAACCAAAGTCTTTTAGACTCTGGATCGAAAGTGACATTCTATCACTTTTGCTACATTCTGTGGGTTTGAGGTAAGTCACAAAGTCCAGACCACCTTCGAGGAGGGAGGATTATAGAAGGGCATAAATACCAGGAAGGAGATCTTGTGGGCCTGCCATAGAGGCTGCCTATGACAGTACTGACGTCTTCCGTTCTCAAACCCACGTCCCCATACTGAGATGTGCTCAAGCTCTTTTTGCTGCATTCTGGTGCTTGCAGTATCACTTCATTGCAGCTTCAGTGGGATTCACGTTTAGGTATGTGTAAAATATCAACAAATTGGTGTTACAGGAACAGTCGAGTTTTTACTTCTTAGAAGAAATTGATTTGATTACCCTGATTTAGGTGGCATTAAAAAGAAACATTGCCCACATTCTGCACTTATGAACTACTAGTGACCATTTTAAGGTAGTTTGGTATTTTAGTAGGTGATGAAGTTTTGAAATAAGGAAATTTTGACTGAAGTTTTGAACAGTGTATTCTTTATCCTTTCAAACTGTGAAAAGTATGCACTTTCCTAGAGTAGATTTTAAAGTCACACAAGGAATCAGGTTGAAAATTGACTTCCAGAGTCTTTGCTCTGCAGGCTGTTGCGTTTTTTTTTTCCTTATCATCGAAAACCCTCTTGTTCTTGCCCTTTTTTCTTACTGCTTTCAGAAATGTGGTGACAAGCTCCAAATTCTTCCAGAAAGAATAAGCAGTAGAGATACTGGGTACCATTGAACTGCTGTGATGTCTTTTGAAAAAAATTTTTTTTCAGCTGAACTAGAAACTTCAAAATCTACCTAAAAACTAAAACAGAGGTTGGAAAACAAAAAACAGGTTTTAAATAAACCATAGGTAAAAAACACTTGAGTAGGAAAATATGAAAAAGAATGGTAAAAATTGTGGATGATAAAGTGATGAGTCCACTGGAGGAATTCATAATGCAGGCGTTTTTCTGAAAATTTGACAAATACTAACCAAAATGTAAATGTGAAAATAAGGGGTAGGTATATTAATTGAGAAAGATTGAGTTAGCAGTATTTTAAAAATTTCCCAAGAGTTCCATTTTTGTTGATAATAGTATTTTTATTTAATAAAATATATCTACAAAATGTTACCTTGATAATCCTTCTGGAGTTTTAGTATAAGATGCAATCAATGTAAGCATATATATTCAACCAACTAAGTATATTCCCATGCTCTATAAAAGATCTGTTAAGATGAAATGTTTTAGGGGTGCCTGGGTGGCTCAGTCGATTAAGTGTCCCACTTCAGCTCAGGTCATGATCTCACAGTTTGTGGGTTCAAGCCCCAGGTCTGCCTCTGTGCTGACAGCTCAGAGCCTTGAGCCTGCTTCAGATTCTGTGTCTCCCTCTCGGTCTGCCCCTCTCCTGCTCCTGCTCATGCTCTGTCTCTCTCTCTCAAAAAAAAAAAAAAAAAAAAGAAAAAAAATTAAAAAAAATTTTTAAGATGAAAAGTTTTATAAACACATAATAAAATGAGCAAAAAAGCTTCTTGGGTAAATTGATGTTACTGTTGTACCAATGGTTGGTATTGTTATAAAAAATTCTTCATGTAATATTATGTTTTCTTAAGTGTTTTCTGTGAAACAGATACTGTTAGGCTGACAGAAATTTGATGTATATTCTCAGTGCCTAAAATAAGACTTTCCAGGTTTTTTTTAGGAAAATATCCTATTTGTCTGGTTTGTAGAAATATTACGAATGAACATAAAAACTCTACTTTTTGACCTAGAATATATGAATTCATTAGAGAATAAGTATGTTAGTGTTATACTGATTTGAATTAGTCTTTACCTTGAACCACTGCAAGGAAAAGAGAATAGAACCAAGGTTATTACAGACATGAAATGTTTCAGGATCCACATATTTCTTAACTCAGACATGAACCCAAGTGGTGGAAAAACAAAACAAAACAAAAAAATAAGAACACCTGTCAGATTTTTCACTGAAGTATCTGAAAGAGTCAGCTTGTTCTGCCATAAGTTACTGTTATTGCTTATGTTTATTTGGGGAAAACAAACGGACAGACTTTACTAAAAACAGTATTTTTTCTTTTATATATGAAGCATTTTTAAGATGGATGGTTGGTGGGTGGATGGATGGATGGACAAATAGATAGATTGATATGGAGAGACAGGGAAGAGAAATAACTATATTTACTTTACTCAGACAAGGAGAGAAATAACTATATTTACTTTACTCAGTTCTTTGGACATGTTTGTCTTTCCCCCTTTAATGTAAATTGTTTGAATGTTCAAGAGTGGAATGTATTTGTGTTCTAAGAGACAGCAAAATTTTCTGGTTTTATTTTTTGATATATTCACTCTAGATAATCAATTGAATTTACTCTTAGTACTTTCCTGTCTGACCAAGGTTATGCTTTTGATTTTTCAGTTAGTTTAGACTGCTTTTAAAGAGCTCTCACAAATAGTAGCATTTCTGACTACCTTCTGATCTAAAATGTGATATTTCTGAATATATTACTAGAGATTTGAAATGATGTTCTTAAAAATCATTAAAGTTATTGATGTTTTTCTAAAGGTCAATAATGAATATTTATTCTGAAGATTGAATTTGGAACATGAGGCCCATTTAATTAGTTTCCCTAAACTGTTTAGAGTAGAACACAAGTGGCATGTTCTTTTTTTAAATTTATTTTAATTTAAATTTTTTACTTGATGTATAGTTGACACATATTGTTACATTACTTTCAAGTGCACAACATAGTAATTCAGTAACTCTTACATTATGCTGTGCTCACCATAGTATAGCTACCATCTGCCATCATAAAATACTATTACACTATCATTGACTATATTCCCTGTGCTATACCTTTTATCCCTGTGAGTTTTTATTCATTCTGTAACTGGAAACCTGTATCTACCTCTCCTTTTAATATTCCTCTGCCTGCCTCCCCTCTGGCAGCCATCAGTTTGTTCTCAGTCTTTATGGGTCTGTTTCTGCTTTGTTTTGTCTTTGTTTTTTTGTTTTGTTTTGTTTTGTTTTTAGTTTCTATATATAACAGCAACCATGTGGTATTTATCTTTCTCTGTCTGAATAATTTCATTTAGCATAATACCTTCTGGGTCCATCTATGTTGTTGCAAATGACAAGATCTCGCTTTTTATGGCTGAGTAGTAATCCATCATATTATATATATATATATATATATATATATATATATATATATATATATATGATGTGTATGTGTATATATACTTATATATATCACTCCTTCTTCATTCATCCATCTATCAGTGGATACAGCTTGCTTCCATATATTGGATATTGTAAATAATGCTGCAATAACCATGGAGGTGTATATGTATTTTCAAATTAATGCTTTTTCTTTTTTCTTTTCTCTTTTCTTTCTTTAGTAGATACCCAACAGTGGAATGATTGGATCATAGATTGGATCATATTGTATTTCTATTTTTTATTTTTTTGAGTAGCCTCCATGCTGTTTTCTGTAGTGGCTCTACCAATTTACTCACCCACCAACAGTGAGTGAAGGTTCCTTTTCTTCTACATCTTTGCCAACATTTGTTATTTCTTGTCTTTTTGATTATGATCATTCTGATAGGTGAAAGATACTATCTCATTGTCGTTTTGGTTTGCATTTCCATGATGATCAGTGATGATAACCACATTCATATGTGTCCGTTGGTCATCTGTGTGTCTTCTTTGGAAAACTACCTATTCATGTTCTCTGCCCATTTTTTCATCAGATTATTTGCTTTTTTTTTGGGGGGGGGTGTTGAGTTGTTGAAGTATTTATATATTGGATATTAACTCGTTATCTAATACATCATTGCAATTATCTTCTCCCATTCAGTAGGTTGCCTTGTCATTTTGTTGATGATTTCCTTTGCTGTGTAAAAGGTTTTTATTTTGGTGTAGTTCTAATGATTTATTTTGCTTTTGTTTAACTCTTGCCTGAAGAGACATATCTACAAAAAGGCTGCTAAGGGTGATGATTAAGTGATTTCTGCCTGTGTTTTCTTCTAAGATTTTTATGGGTTAAGGTCTCACATTTAGGTCTTTTATCCATTTGGGGTTTATTTTTGTATATGGCATGAGAAAGGGGTCCAGTTGCGTACTTTGCGTGTGACTATCCAGTCTCCCCAGCACCATTTATTGAAGAGACCCTCTTTCCCCCCTTATATGCTCTTGTCCCCTTTGTTATAGACTAAATGACCATTTAACTGTGGATTTAGAGCCAAATAAATTTGGGGATTACAGAGTTAAACCTCTTGTAGCTGTCCTTTAAAAGATTTCTGAGTCTACTATGCTTAGATGCTTCATGCAATTGCTTAGATGCTTCATGCAACTGCTTCTCAGAAACTTAGTGTGAGATGGTGTGTCAGTGATTAGCATGAGCAAAGGACTCCTGCCTCCATCTGTAGCGCCTCCAGAGGAAATGCTTTTCGTGTGTATATGCTTTAGATTACTAGTTAATAGTTATCTAAATGAGCTTTACATTTGAATGGTACTTCTATTATGTGTAATATAATTGTACTTGAAAATACATTCCAATTGTTTTGCCTTCCATTTTACTTTTAAAGGTGATTATAAAACTTCACATTTATGGCCCCTGCCATTTCATGTTGGAAGTTCTTTAACACTAGAACCTGCAGAATTAAGCCAGCTCTGATAGTAAAACTATTACGTTGCCATCACCTTTCTCTTTTTCTCTAATTCTTAGGCGATATTTGAGATCTGGTGTGTTATTGCTGTAGTGGTATGGCCAGAGTACCTTTTCTTTTCTTTTTTTCATCCTTTCTTTTTTTTTTTTTTTTGTTTAATCTACACAGAATTTCTGAGACCCTCCAGAGCTCTGGTGGGAAGACTTGTAAAGTGTATCCACCGCCCAAAGAGGTCATAAAAAATTTACACAGTTGAAGCCTTGGATAAATGAATTATTCATTGTCAAACGTTCGTCAGGGAATTAGAAGTTTATGGCAACATGAGAGTGGAAAATAGGGAAAAAAATGACCAATTACCAACTTTTTAAGTGGGAAAGTCAGAAATTAAGATAGAATTCAAATTTTAACTCGTGCACATATAAAGACACAGTGTAAAAACTGAGACTGCTACTGTTTATGTAGCTCATTATCTGATGAACATAAAGGCTGTCAGGGAACACTTGTTGCCCCTTTCCAGTCTTTCTCCTCCACCTGATCAAGCATAATAATGTCTGTGGAGCAAGCACGTTCTGGTTTGTAACTTTTTAACATTCCTCTGTAAGATTGCAAGTCCTTAGCACTTCGGGCAGGCAGAACTCGCTTGCCAGAATAGAATCTTATTTTGTTTTCTTTTGTATTAGCAACAGTCCATTGCATCTTGACAAGATGTTATGAACCAAAGAGGAAAGGTCAATGATTTAAACAAGCTTTAGTAAAAGCACATATATAGAAGTTGTTTCTTGACTTTCTGAAATGAATTTTAACAGCCATCTATAATTGAAAGCACTTCATGCAAGGTACTTCATGCAGGGCACTTTACAAAACAGACACTCAAAACCTGTAGGTTGACCCATACTGCAAAAGTAGAGTTGCTCTATGCCTTTGAGAAGTACTCAGGGATAAATCAGGTACGGTCTATATTGAATTCCCTGATTAAATAACAATCTCTTTTTGTTTTATCTCTCTCTAGCCAGCCAGCCATCTATATGCATACACACACGCACACAGAGATGCTCAAATATATTTTACATAATTTATCTATATTGGCATATATTAATAAATAACTACCACGCATCTAACACTTGCTTAAGGCATGTGATTTCACATGCACTTTGCAAAAATCTATAAGGAAAATAATGTAATTAATATTATAGAGGTAGTAAGCCAAGGCTCAAAGAGTTTAAAGGATTTTTCCATGTTTACATAGTAAAGGAGAAAGTTACTATATATGTCACTTTGACAGCAAACACCAGCCTTTCTTCTTTTTCTGGATATTATATAAAAGTTATGTAGTCAAGTTACTTTATAAATTCACACCATAAAAACAATTCTGCAGTTTCCATCATGTTATTGGGGACAGAAACATCTTTCTTATATCTCACCTGGAGGTGAATTCTATCCTCTTTATTTCTTAATGGATATGTGGTGAGGCCAATTACAGTTTACTTTTCTCTTGGCTTTTAGCATAGTTATTGATAATGAGAAAACACACAATTGGCTGGTTGCCAGTTGGAGAAGAAAGAATAAAGGTACATACAGCCTGGCCACTCTAGGTTTGAGTCAGTCACCTTTTAAGAAATGGAGGGTTCACTAAGGTTGCTAATGAGGCTTGTCACTTCTGTCACTCAAGAGGATAATTTGTAGATGGCTGGTGGAGAATGACAGACCAGAATATGCTCTTTCCTCTGAAAAGCAGAAAACACATTATATTGAGCTAATTATGCATTTTTGGGTTTAAAAAAAGTGCTTTTATCTTTCCACAGACAAATGCATTGTTTTCTAAATATGGGTTATATCCAAGAATCTATAGTCATTCATTCTAGAGAGAGAACAATGGTAAGTTGACTGTCTGAGGGACAACTGTCATAGGAGTTGGTACATTATTGAGAAAGGAGACATTACTTCAGAGAAATTTAATGATGCCATTTATTTCCCAGTGCTCTGTGGCACAGCCCCCATTGAGATGAGTTACTCTGAGATCCCTGTAAGATATTCAGTGAGATACAGTCACCTTTATTGGTGGCACTGTAAGGGCAAGCATGAGATATTTTGGCAAGATTGTCTTTTTTTAGAGATACATTTATCATTTTCCTTTCATTCTCCTTTATTAAGTAGGTTCTAATAATGTTTCTGATTCACTTCTATGATGTTCCCAGGATTCTACTAATAGGATAATTTTCATAAAGCTCTTGACCACGACTTCCTGCTGCTGACCTGTGCCTCTCCATTTCTAGATTGATCCAAAGAGTATTTCAGCACAGACATACTTGCCAACAAAAGTGTCAGGTTTAATTTTTTTTAAAGTCCTATTTATTTCTTTATTTTCCCAAGAGAGATTTTTAAATGAATTTATTGAGCAATTTCATTAAGAATAAAAAATAAAAATCTTGTATTTTTATACAAGAACTTCATGTGAGGTATAATTTTCACAATAATTTCACTTACTTATATATTTTAAATCAAGAAAATGCCTAAAGAAAAAAAAACATTTTCCATTTTTTCTTGTCTCAGAATTTGGATAAGCAGCTACTGTAGACTAAAGTAGCTGATGCCTTTTCAGTCCTCTACAAGTAGGCGATCCTGGAGTATCTGACCCTGCATTTCTTTGACACCCACGGAACCTGTGAACTAGAGAGTCAAGTGCAGTGTTAATGAAAAACTTTATAAAACTAGCCCTTAAGGATAGTCAGTTTGCAATCCTACACGATCTTTTAGTACAATGTACTTTTTGATATTGCTCTAGGGATCAAAGAGAATGGTAATGACACTTAAATCCTGCCAGCTTTTTTTTTCTTTTTTAATTTCCCCTATACTCAATAGCACTTTCCTTGTACTCCACCTATGACATTATGTTATAGGATGAAATGTTTTACAACAAAGTCATTTGGGCAATTCAGTCATTATACAAAATATATATATACTATATATATACAATGTGTATATATATATAATATATATATATATTTTTTTTTTCTTGGTTTCTTTATATTCTACTCTTTTAGTAGTTGAAATTTAATGAAAATATGGCATTATTTGAGAACAATAATTATGATGGCATTTCTTTCTAAATAAATTTTAAAATTTTACTATTGAATGTATCACATAAACAACACTACATGTAATGTTTGTGACAGTTTGAAGCACAGATTTTTAAACTCTCATAAAGTGTATATACAGTTACCATTATAAGTTGTTACAACTTCTGTTGTTAACATTACTGTCAAAAATTAGGGTTGACAGTGTACAGGATGATGTTGACCTTATTGTCAGAAAATGTATGAGCCTAAAGGCCTCCATAAGTATCCTTGACCCACACTTAAAATAGATGCTTTGTTGCTGTATGATTTGATGAGGTGGTTAAGACCACAGCTTCGGAGACAGATGTGGATTCCATTCCTGGCTCAAGCATTTCTAATTATGTACAACTTTGGGCTGTCATTTATTCTTTCTAAGGCTCATTTCCCCACTCTGTCAGTGTGGAAATAATACCTTTCCTGTAACCTAAGGTTGTTGTGAGAATCCAGTGTAATAAATTCTTTCACATATCTAAATATCATGATTACTTCCTTATGATTAGTGTCAGTCAAGCCACAGTCTACTTATTGCCTCTGATGTGAAGCTGTCCCTGTGTGCCCTGTGTAAAGACTGAGCCTTCCTTCTTTTCTGGACCAATTATTGACTATACCACTTGTTTGCCTATTAGATTTATTGTTGTAGAGGCCTTTCTGAGTCTGACTACTCAGAAATCAACCTTTTTAAAAAACAGCTTTAGAGATAGTTTATATGCCATACAGTTAACCAGCTCACCGCATATATTTTAACATATCTTAGCATATTAACAGAGTCATACTGCCATTGCCATAATGAAACCAGGAAACCCTTAGAAGAAAATTCAGCAGTATATCTTTATTACCTTGGGTTATACAATGGTTTATTAGATTTGACACAAAAGTACCAGCAGGAAAAGAGAAAATCAGTAAGTTGGAAGTCATCACAATTAAAAACTTTTATGCTTCAAGGAATACCATCAGAAGTCATTATTGCACCATGTACCTGACCCATGGCCATAATTGATTAATTTAGAAATGGACATTGCACCCATGGATGTCTGACAGATATTCTCTCATGTTGGAGTTTGGGACAGACGTGGGGACTGTCATGAAGACAATCTCTATGGACCTGTAACTTGTAAACTTTAGAAAACTGCACTTACTGTATTTTACTCATTCTGTGGAATGAGGAGGTGGAAAATCAGTGAAGAAAGAAAAGGAGAGGGAGGAATGGAAGGAGGAGGAGAGAAGGAGATTTATCTAGAAGAGAGTGCTACTCACACTGTGGAGTGTGGATCAGTACCAGACCATGAGCTACTTGTTAGAGGCCTCTATGTGATAAGGAGCTAATGCTGGAATGAATAATGCAGTAGACATTTCCTTTTGGTAGCAAGATTTGCCCAATTAAGTGCACCTATTGATTTGCACTTAATACAGAGTTGTTATCAGAAACTAGCTTTTGGGGTGGCATTCTTTTGGATTATTGGAACATCAAACTTTGTGATAGTAGTACTCCTTGTGTCTTTGCCATAATTTTATGCCCAATGGTATCAGGTTGCATGCCCTAATAGAGTTCAACAAGAACTGGCTGAACTGGGGCGCCTGGGTGGCTCAGTTGGTTGGGCATCAGATTTCAGCCCAGGTCATGATCTTGTGGTTCATGAGTTCAAGCCCCGCATCGGGCTCTGTGCTGACAGCTCACACAACACAGATTCTGTGTCTCCCCCTCTCTCTGCCCCTCCCCTGCTCATTCTCTGTCTCTCCCTCTTTCTCAAAAATAAACATTAAAAAATTTTTAATAAAAAAGAATTAGTTGAATGAATTTTGGAAGAGTGAATAGGAGGGTAAGATCTTGAGTTTGGGCTTATATGAGTTTTAAAGGGAAAAAAAAAGTGGCATGGTGAAAAATTTACTCTTAAGATCAGCAAGCCTGTGTGAACTTGATGCTTACTTGCCTTAGAATTGGTAACAAGTAATGAAAAAGTCATTGCTATTTTACTAAGACACAGATGGAAACTTAAAATCTGTATGTTCTACTTTCAGGTACATAGATGAAAATATTGGTAAAAACTCTTCAAAGATATTTTATCTATTTATAGTAAAATTATACTCTGGAAATTGAATCTAAGGCTTAATAATTCAGGCTTTTCCTGAATTTCAGAGCAACTGTGACATCTTGAGGCATGCTCTCTAAACGATTAGTAAATATCAGTCTTACGGTTGGTTCCCTGGTCACTTTTTATGATTTCTCACATGTGGGCAACATCATGGTAGATGCTTGTGAACAGTTTGCATTGGAAAACCAATCCACTATGAAAAAAATTTTTTGAATGTTTATTCATTTTTGAAAGACAGAGAGAGACAGAGCATGAGCAGGGAAGGGGCAGAGAGAGAGGGAGACACAGAATCCAAAGCAGGCTCCAGGCTGCGTGCTGTCAGCACAGAGCCCAACGTGGGGCTCGAACCCACGAACTGCGAGATCATGACCTGAGCCGAAGTTGGACGCTCAACTGACTGAGCCACCCAAGTGCCCCCAAAACCAATCCACCATAAAGCAAAATGTCACATTTGTTATGACATCCTCTACATGTGATGAGAAACTGCATCGCTCGAAGATTTCTTTAGTTAACCTTGAACAATTAGGCTCTGTTGTAGGTTTGAGATTCTCTTCATTTTTCCCCACTCAGTGTGTTCTGTTACAGATCTTCCACCTCCTAGATTTGTGAGAGAGAATTGCTAACTATTTTACTCTTGGTTATCTAAGGAAGTCATGTGAGGGATTGCCTTGAATACCCTAAATCCACATTGATGGCCAACTTTATAATTCTGTTCTCATCTGATTTCTTTCATACTCGTTTGAACATAAGACTTTGACCCTGTCTCCCACAAAAGGTAGAATTGCAATATATATGCCATATATTTGTTCATAAAATGTGCAGAGATTAGTCTATGGAGATGAAATTGGAATTTGGTGTTCATAAACAATATTCTGCATACCTTTTCTGTTTGCTTTTTTTGTCAGCTAGACCATAAACAAGAGGTTTAGTTTTCCTTTTTTCCTTTTTATCTAGTTGCTTCTAAACAGATTTGCATTACATCCCTTAAACCTCAGTTCTCCATTAATATTCACTCTTTAGAATAAAGTAGGATTCTTGCATTGTTTCAGTAGAAACTACAAATAGGTGCCTTAATGAGGCAATTCCTGACTCTTTGTGAGAACTGGGTAAAACTGGTTTTCCATTTCAGAGCAAAAACAAGGCCCTGTGTGCTGGTGTGTTTCAGACATTTTTTTTTTTTTTTTTTTTTTTTTTTTTACTATTTCTGCTACTTAGAAGTGAGACAGAATTCCCATAGAGTAATTGTATCTGAGACCCCACAAACATGAAAACTTCACAGAAAAGGATGCTTTTTCCTCAGTGGAGCTCATTTGCTAATAGATACTCTGCTGCATGATCGAAGCTGGTGTTAAAATGGAATACCCACTGTAGTTGTGTCTCTTGATAAAATCACATGAGCCCATTAGAAATAAGATGTACCTATAGGACTAAAAATGACTTCTTTTTTTTGTAATTTTTAAAAATTTTAATTTATTCTTGAGAGAACGAGAGACATTGAGAGAGAGAGAACATGAGCAGGGAAGAGGCAGAGCAAGAAAGGGACACAGAATCTGAAGCAGGCTCCAGGCTTTGAGCTGTCAGCACAGAGCCCAATGCGGGGCTCGAACTCACGAGCCATGAGGTCATGACCTGAGCTAAAGTCAGACACTGAACCAACGTACCCGGGTACCCTGATAGATTTCTTTTTTTTTAATTTTTTTTGATGTTTATTTTTGAGAGAGAGAGAAAGACAAAGCATGAGCAGGGGAGGGGCAGAGACAGGGGGAGAATCCAAAGTAGGCTCCAGGCTTTGAGCTGTCAGCACAGAGGCTGATGTGGGGCTCGAACTCACAAGCCATGAGATCATGACCTGAGCTGAAGTCCGATGCCTAACCGACTAAGCCACCCAGGCGCCCCTAAAAATGACTTCTTATTTTCAAAAAGTACACATGAATGTATTTTGTTTCTCAATGCCTAGCAAGAGAGTACTCAATATTAGTTGAATTAACGAAAGCTTTAGTCCAAGAAATATAACCCAGAGGATATAAATATACATGACCAATATTCTGTAAAAACAGCTAGGCATCTGAAAACATTATAAAGTTAAATGTGAAAGAAATTTTGTCGTGCTTGATGATTATAAAAGTAGGGTATGTCCACAAAATATTCAAAAATACTGCAGTGTTGATAGGGTAAGATGGTATCTTAGGAATTTTGGAATACTAATCCAGGAGTAATCTTTAAATTCAGTATTGATTAAATTCTTTTTTGTTATAATTTATTTATTTTATAATATACATCCAGATTAGTGTATAGTGCAACACTGATTTCAGGAATAGATTCCTTAATGCCCCTTACCCATTTAGCCCATTCCCCCACCCACAATCCCTCCAGCAACCCTCTGTTTGTTTTCCATATTTGAGTCTCTTATGTTTTATCCCCCTCCCTGTTTTTATATTATTTTTGCTTCCCTTATGTTCATCTGTTTTGTGTCTTAAAGTCCTCATATGAATGAAGTCATATGATATTTATCTTTATCTGACTAATTTCACTTAGCATAATACCCTCTAGTTCCATCCACATAGTTGCAAATAGCAAGATTTCATTCTTTCTGATTGCCAAATAATACTTCATTTTATATATATATATATATATATATATATATATATATACATACATACATATATGTATACATACATATATATGTATGTATATATATATACACATACATATATATATATATATATATATATATATATATATATATATATTTCACATCATCTTTATTCACCTGCTGGTGGACTTTTGGGCTTTTTCCATACTTTGGCTATTGTCCATAGCACTGCTATAAGAACATTGGGGTGCATGTGGCCCTTTGAAGCAGCCCACCTGTATCCCATGGATAAATACCTAGTAATGCAATTTCTGGGTCATAGGGTAGTTCTATTTTTAATTTTTTGAGGAAGCTCCATACTGTTTTCCAGAGTGGCTGCACCAGTTTGCATTCCCACCAGTAGTGCAAAAGAGATCCTCTTTCTCTGAATCCTTGCCAACATCTCTTGTTGCCCAAGTTGTTAATGTTAGCCATTCTGACAGGGGTGAGGTGATGTCTCATTGTGGTTTTGATGTGTATTTCCCTGATGTTGAGCATTTTTTCCTGTGTCGGTTGGCCATCTGGATGTCTTCTTTGGAGAAGCATCTATTCATGTATTTTGCCCATTTCTTCACTGGATTATTTGTTTTTTGGGTTTTGAGTTTGATAAGTTCTTTATAGATTTTGGATCATAACCCTTTATCTGATATGTCATTTGCAAATATCTTCTCCAGTTCTGTCGGTTGCCTTTTAATTTTGCTGATTGTTTCCTTTGCTGTGCAGAAGCTTTTTATTTTGATGAGGTCCCAGTAGTTCATTTTTACTTGTTTCCCTTGCTTCCAGAGATGTGTTGAGTAAGAAGTTGCTGCGGCAGAGGTCAAGAGGGTTTTTACTTGCTTTCTCCTCGAGGATTTTGATGGCTTCTTGTTTTACGTTTGGGTCTTTCATCCATTTTGAGTTTATTTTTGTGTATGGTGTAAGAAAGTGGTCCAGGTTCATTTTTCTGCACGTCTCTGTCCAGTTTTCCCAACACTGTTTGTTGAAGAGACTGTCTTTATTCCATTGGATATTCTTTCCTGCTTTGTCAAAGATTAGTTGGCCATATGTTCATGGGTCAATTTCTGGGTTTTCTATTCTGTTCTATTGATCGGAGTGTCTGTTTTCGTGCCAGTACCATACTGTCTTGATGATTACAGCTTTGTAATACAGCTTGAAATCTGGGATTGTGATGCCTCCAGCTTTGTTTTTCTTTTTCAAGATTGCTTTGGCCATTCGGGGTCTTTTTTGATTCCACATAGATTTTGGGATTCTTTGTTCTAACTCTGTGAAGAATGCCAGTATTATTTTGATAGGGATTGTTAAATTTTTATTTCATTTTTATTTTTTCCACAGAGAGAGCATGACTGCATGCACAAGTAAGGGAGAGACAAAGGGAGAGAGAGAATCTTAAGCAGGTTTCATGCTTAGTACGTAGCCCGACATGGGGCTCCATCCCACAACTCTGGGACCATGACCTGAGCCAAAATCAACAGATGTTCAACCAACTTAGCCACCCAGGCACCCCAGTATTGATTTTTATATATGTACTTTAAAAGTACTATTGTTGCTATTTATAAAGTGTGATTATTTGCAGTATATTCTTTACTTTGAATTTGGGGTGGGGAGGTTCTTTCATAAACTTAGTACTTATTGAAAAAAAGATGTGAGCCCTGCTAATTTGTAACATGTACTCTAGTAAGCATGTTTGAGAAGATAAACACATGAAACAGAATTACATGCATGATATAGCTATGGTTAGCTTTATGATGTTAATTTACATATGATAAATTTTACGAATTTGAAAAAAAATGTTACTTTTTAAAAGATTTTTTTAATGATACTAATTTATTTTGATGGGGGGAGGAGGGAGAGAGAGAGAGAGAAGGAGAGGAGAATCCCATGCAGGTTCACACTGTCAGCACAGAGCCCTGCACTGTGTGAAAATGTGACCTGAGCCGAAATCAAGAGTCAGATGCTTAACCAACTGATCCACCCATGCACCTCAGTTTTGATGACTAAGTTTTCCAGGCACCTCAGTTTTAATAAATGTATCTAATCATATAATGTAAACATATCATTTATAAAGCACCTCCATCATTCAAGGATTTTTTTTTGTATTTTCTTCTAAAAATTCTATAGTAGCCTTTATATATAAGTCTGTACCCTTCTAAGTTAATATTTTACATGGTATAAGGTCATGATAATGGATCATTACTTTGCATATGGATATTCAATTATTCTAGAATCATTTATTAAAATACAACCCTTTCTCCATCGAATTGTGTTGGCACTTTTTTTGAATATCAGTTGGCCATGGTATGTGTATGTGTGTGTGTGTTGCACTATATTCCATTCCATTCATCTATGTATTTATCTTGACCCCAGCATCATTCTGTCTTTACTTCAGTTATTACAGCAGGTCTTAAAATCAGGTAATGCAAGTCCTCCAGCTTTGTTCTTTTTCAAAGATTATCTAGGTTCTTTGCATTTAAATATAAATTTTGGAACTTGATGTCAATTTCTATAACAAAAACAACAACAATTTGCTGGTGGTTTGATGAGATCGCATTGGATCTGCAAACCAATATGGGTAGAAATGATATCTTAATGTTGCATCTCCCCAGCTGATAAGATGGTATGTATCTCATTTATTTTGGTTTCCATTTATTCCATTCAGTGAACAGTAGTTTTCAGTTAACAGGTCTTGCACATTCATTAAATTTATCATTAAGAACTTCATTTTGGATGCTATTATAAATGACAATTTTTAACATAAAATGAGTATTAAAATATACATTATACACACATACACAGTCTCACACACAATTGATTTTTATCTAATGAGTATCCTATGAATTTGCTAAACATACTTAATAGTTCTAGGATTCTTTTGTCTGTGTTCACTGGGATTATTTTTCTATAGATAATCATGTCATCTGTAAGTAGAGACAATTTTATATTTTTATTTTTAGTATCTGAATGGCTAGTATTAATACTTTTTTCTGTGCATGATATTTACTCTTGGTCTTCTTAAAATAAAATTTAAACCTCATGAATTTTTTTCCTCTGAATTCCACTCCAATTGCATTTTATATTTATAGTGTCTCACCAAAAAAAAAATTAATTATAGAATAGAGCCCTTTAAAAGATGAATTCTTTCATTTTGTATTTAGATCCAAGAGGGTTTGCTCCTCAGGGGATCTCATCCAGAAAATAACCCTCATCTGCAACTCTAGTATTGCCCCAGAAAACTTTCCCTAAAATGTGCCAGAGCCTACTTAAATATCAAAGAGAGACTAGGTATTGATTGTTTGGGGTTAGAAGATAATATCAACTTTTAAGCTAGCATTTTAAACCAACAGCATTTGCAGATTTTGAGATTTGGGGGGTTTGCTTAAGTCTCTCTGGCAAAATATGATTTCTGTCTTGTGCTCTGTTTCCCACTTTGAGCCACAGTCTTGACTCAGTCTTTGAATATGGACACTCTTTCCCCTTTCTCCTTCTGATATGTTTGGATAAGGATCATACCTATAAGTGTATTACAATCTACTTTGCACATTTAATTATTTTTTAACTTCTGATGAACCCCACTCACATGCCTTTCTTGAATAGGCTCCTATAACCTGGCCATGGTTTCTCTGTCAACCCTTTCACTAGCTCACTTTTTCCTATTCTAATATCATTTCCTGCCCTGCCTTTTAAGAGCAAATGTCATAGTATAGCTTTCTGTATCCTTGGGCTGCCTGGAGCTAATGCAGATCATTCATTTGCCATATTGTAAATCATCTATTTGAAGCATACAGCAATAATAGAGCCATTTTAATAATTTAAACTTTAATTCATAGTCATATAGGAATTATCAATGAAAAATTTGTGATATAGAACATTATGTTTTGGGGTGGACAATTTTAGTGAAATACTAGCAGCTAGGAGTGATACTTGCTGAAGATGTTTTTTGGCTGGCTCTTTTCATGCTCTTTATTTTCACTGTGTTTATTCTTTATTGTTTTATATTGGTTAATATTTTTTTAAGTCCAAAGAATATGTAGTCAATCTTGATAACTCCTGCTTACCTATCTTGACCCCAGTATCTGATGTGTGTGAAGTTATCCGATACAGTTTTTTCAGAGGTTGTGATGGTTGGCTAAGCTCAGTGTTTAAACTCAGTCCAAAGTTGCTGTTACCTGGTAGGGTAGGGGCCAAATTATTAGCTTTAATTTCTAATCAATCTTACCCTCACTAAAAATGTGGTTCTCTGAGTGTGTATACATAGGATATTTTGGTTGTGATTATTTTTTAAATTGCAAACAAAATAACTATGTTTTCTCCACAATATCAAAGTCTTAAATAATTCTAAGTAAAGAAGTCACAGAAATAAAGACAATCTACACCATTGTGCTGAAAAATTCTATGTGGGTTCTGAATACTCACAGCTGTTAATGACATACCCCTAATTTTTGGTGACATAGCCAGATTACTTTCACAATATGCCTGTTCTCTGTAACATTCTGATTTGTTTCACCTGGTCATATTTCTGTGACACCAATTGAACGGAGAGGGCCCAACAGTTTAAATAAAAAATGCATTATATTTCAAAAGTTCTGTTAACTTTTTGTGTATAATCTATGAGTGGCCTTGATAAGTCAAAACATGTCCTCGTCCTCTCACCTGTCAGACATTTAGGCACCAAGTAATCTTTCCTAAAGTTTTAATTAACAGCACACAATATTATCTATGAAGCAGATATGTTAAACAGTTATGATAAAATAGGGTAAAAGTAGCTTTTGGCTCAGCGGGGAAGGAAAAAGTAAATGCATTTCTTGTTGTTTGTTTGCAGATACATTATGTTTCAGTGTTTGCTATAGGAAAATGAGATGCTTCTGAACTAGATACAGGAAAGAAGAAAGGTTAAGACTTACAGGGTGTGCTTTGTAAACCTGTGCCAAGTTACCACACTGAGAGGTGGCTCCGTTTAGCAACAGTGCAGTAGAGGGATTTAAGTCAGTGTCAGATTAATTTTACCTTTATCCTGTAATTCATTTCCCTTTAGTTTTCTTTCTCCTAAAATTTACCATTCTCCAAAAACTGCAACTCTTAGCCATGATTCTATGAAATTCTCAGCTTCTCAATGGTATTGCTTATCCATTGTGTTTTAACATGGGAAGTGTGGGTTTGTAATGAATTACCATAATAGCTCTCCCTTTACGGGATATCCATAGCAAGCCTGGCTCTGTGCTAAGAGCTTAAAACCCATTATCTCATTTAAAACCTACAGAAGTACTCTGAAGTTGGTCCTCTTATGAACTCTGTGGCTGAAGAAATCAAGGCTTCAGGAACTGAGTCACAAATATAGCCCTGTGGCAGAGTAGGCAAAGAGTCCCTGTCTTTCTACAATAAGACCCAAGTCCTTAACCACTACTCATTCCCATATCACCTATTGTATCATTATTGTGCTGATTATCTTTAAAAAGAGAATTAACATCTGCAATTTCATAAGCTAAACAATACATTGACTGTATTTCTGGAATGTGATGTAACTCACCATGTATCTAAATGCAAGTGACAATGAGCATATAATAGGGTGTAAATGGGAGGGTACAGTAGGAGGGAGCAAATATGTGGGCAAATTTCTTTTAAAATTTCTTTCTGTATATATTAACACTTCGGAATGTGTACAAGTCATACTGGTGACCTTTCTACATAGAACTCCAATGAAGAAAGGCATCCCATTGTTAGATGAAACACTTTTCAATTTCAAGCATGTAAGCAATACTGCACTTGGTGGATTAAAGATCGATTGATCTCAGCAAGCAAAGAACATTGTTAAATTGGTGAGTCCTCTTTTCTGGCTTTCTCTTTTTGCTGGGAATAAAAGAGAAAGCCTCACTTTCTATTGCCTCCATCTGGTACCCAGGGCTACGGTTGCCAAAATCCAAGAACAGTTTGGGTTTGGTTTCTATGTGTAATTACATCATAGCTGCTTCTCTTTGCCCTCTAGTCGTGTTTGCAAGTTGTGATTATAGTATTAGTGGAAATAAAGTAATGATATATTGTAGCTAATTAAACATTTTTTTCTATCTGTTGTTTGTTCATTACTTTTATTTTGTCCCATAGGTTTACATATTTATGTTAATTTTTATGCATGCTGTAGTTATGTGTCTATATATTATTTAAGAGAACTTTTATATTAGCTCTAATAAATAAACTGGTAAGTTTAAATCATAGTCTTTGCTCTACTTAATTTATTTGTATTTATTCTTTTTTATTACTGCAGGAGGAAACAGCCCCAGTGTTTTATTTTTATCATAAAATACTCTGAGAAAGAGTTATTATGGGTCCTAATACTGGTATGCAAACATCATTAAAGTTTACACAGCAATGGCTTTTCATAATATTTGGAGAATTTTTGGCTAATGCGGTTTTTGTGCTAATATTTCTGCTTTAAAATAAGAGAAACTTTACGGAAGGATTTAATCCTTCCTAGGATCCTGGAAAATGCTGATGTTATTCTTAAGTGCAAATTTAGAAGCCCTTAACTAAATTGCTTTTGAAGTTATACATGTGGAGTCTCATCTTTTTTTTTAAATTTTTTTTTAATGTTTGTTTATTTTTGAGACAGAGAGAGACAGAGCATGAGTGGGGGAGGGGCAGAGAGAGAGGGAGACACAGAATCTGAAACAGGCTCCGCTCTGAGCTGTCAGCACAGAGCCCCATGCAGGGCTCAAACTCCCAGACAGTGAGATCATGACCTGAGCCAAAGTCAGAGGCTTAACTGACCCAGCCACCCAGGTGCCCCGAGTCTCATCTTTTCAATATGAAATTTTAAGATGGGATTTATTTTCCTGCATCAGGTGGCCTGTAAAGTTTAATGTAAAAATAGAGGCAGAAGGCTGAGAATTGAACCCGTAATGACTAATTGCTGACAATAGCAATTACAATAGGGCTTGGGAAGAGGAAAAGCAAGTGCCTGTAAAGGACAGAGGCAAGGGTGTGGATGAGGGGGGTGGTCTAGGGAGGTGATAAGGGGAGGAAATGAAGTTTATTATTAAAATATTCTCTAAAAAATGCTTATTTTGAATGATCATTTTGCTGTTTTGACTCCCTATTAAAAATGAATAAGAGCACTGAGAAAGTAGCCAATTTTGATACGTTTTTGATAGCAAAGGAAGTGTGCAAATTTTTTTTAGGAAATTTCCTTAAGTCACATGACACTGCTATGTTAATTTTTTTTTTTTTACATTTTTATTTATTTTTGAAAGAGAGCACACGTGGGGGAGGGGCAGAGAGTGAATGAGACACAAAATCCGAAATAGGCTCCAGGCTCCAAGCTGTCAGCACAGAGCCCGATGTGGGGCTTGAACCCACAAACCGTGAGATCATGACCTGAGCCGAAGTGGGACGCTCAACCGACTGAGCCACCCAGGAGCCCCGACACTGCTATGTTATAAACCAGATGTACAATAGCAGTTTATCATGTATAAATTCTCTGCTTCTGGGTGTACAAGACCTCTCTGTGACAGTAGGCTAGTCTTATTGAAACATTGCATAGTACAAATTCAAGTACATATTTATGGTCTAGAGTAATTGAGGAGACTTTTAATAATTGCCTTTCTTCACTCTAGAAGGACAGAAAATGTAGGACTGTAGAGTCGGCATTCATGAAATGTATCACAAAATATATCACATGTATCATGTATACATGCATCATAAAGTGGAGGAGAGGTAGGAGTCTGTGGAGATTTCAGTAAAATTTGAAAGAGACAAATATCAAGCCAAATGGAAGATAACAATACCTGATTCATTTAAGCCTTGTATATGTCTCTATGTAGATTTTACCCCTCAAAAACGTTAATGCTTACATAACAAAATAGTAATTCTGGAACCCCACTGCTGAGTTCATGTTGTTCACTATGCATTTTCCTCAACTTTTCTATATGTTTAACAATCTTCTTCATAAAATGTTTGGGAAAAAAGTGAAGCTACCTGAGACAATGGTAAGAAAATCAATAATGCCTGTTCATGTAATGATAGTTGAAATTGTTCAAAAAAGCATTTTGATTGTCATGGGTTATATAAACAGTGCCCATCTCTGTGAAATCCCCAATGTTTGACTTTGTAGGAACACTGAACTAGATAAACTGTGTGTTTGATCAAAAATATCCAGTTTGGGGGCACCTGGGTGGCTGAACGTCCAACTTTTGATTTTGGCTCAGGTCATGATCTCAAAGTTTGTGGGTTTGAGCCCTGCATAGGGCTCTCCACTAACAATATGGAGCCTGCTTGAGAGCTCTCTCTCTCTCTTTCTCTCTTTCTCTCTTTCTCAAAATAAATAAACTTAAAAAAATCCAGTTTTGATATGCTTTTGATGCAAAATAAATTACAGTATACAAATACTTGGCAGAAACTTTCCTTAAGTCACATGATCTATTGCAAAGCAGATGTGCAGTAGAAACTTTAATATTAAAGTTACCTGCTTCTGGGCATACAGAACCTCCGTGAGAATTGGCTCAAATCTTGTTAAACCATTTGAGACTACAGATTGATGTGTGTGTTTGGGACCTAAACTAAAGCAGGGATGAGAACAAAGTTGAAAATAGCCTTTACTTGGAGACCATTGCCTCAACCCAAAAGGTATCACTGACACTGGATTAGTTAGCATCTCTTTAAGGTGATAAATTATATGTTTTGGGGAAGGACACTTCCTTTTGTTACCTAAATCGTGACATGTCGATAATCATGCGCATGCAGTAAGAATGTCTCTGATTTTTCCTCCACTTATGGGGGAGACTCCTCCTTCTGACCAGCAAAGAGAACTGCTTTTTTTCCCTTTAAAAGATGAAGATAAAGCAAATCAACTTTACAGTGTCTGAGGCAGGGGAATCACCACTGATCTGCCCATCTCTCCACTTCTAATCCACAAAGGCTAAAGTTGTTATATGACCACAGATCAGGCTTTGCCTCTTTATCACATACCACTTTTTTATTTATTTATTTTTTAAAAATTTTTTTTTCAACGTTTATTTATTTTTGGGACAGAGAGAGACAGAGCATGAACTGGGGAGGGTCAGAGAGAGAGGGAGACACAGAATCAGAAACAGGCTCCAGGCTCTGAGCCATCAGCCCAGAGCCCGACGCGGGGCTCGAACTCACGGACCGCGAGATCGTGACCTGGCTGAAGTTGGACGATTAACCGACTGCGCCATCCAGGCGCCCCACATACCACTTTTTTAATCTTCCCCAGACTAAATATTCAAGGCTATTAGTAAAATGTTATTAAATCTGAAAACATAAAAATCCTGACTTTAAGCTTTACTGACCAACATAGCATATTGAATTTTACTCACCACAAATTTCCAATAGCTGGTGAATTAATGATGTGTTTTGTTTTTCCTTTAAATACTGGATGAAGGACGGTTTTGCTATATACTGATACCATAACACTTGTCTTCCTGAACAATTTATATGGCCACTGTATCAATATATTTTATTTAGTCACATAGTTTTCTACCGCTACCTTTACATAAATGATCGATGTGTTGACTCTTGAGCTCATTTATCCATAAAAAATGAAATTAACTACTAGTTGGAAACCTTTGTGAGTTATATAGGCATGGAAATGTCAGAACTGATCTTTTATGACAATGACGTGGTCACTGACCAGATCTTCATGTAGACTCATTACTTTTTAACATATTTACCAAAAGCAAGACCTTGATAGTGACTGGACTTTATGTATCTATAGCTCTGTGCCGCTATGTACTCTGTAAATATCCATTACATAATACAGACCATGTTTTCCCAAACTTAACACTAGGGGAATTTATTGCCTTTTCTGTAAGATTACATAACCAAAAACATCTAGAACTGGAAAGTCTTGTAAGTCGAACATTTGCTTCCTTATGTAACTGTTCTTTATCCAAGACAGGCAACACCAAGTTCTTTTGTAAAATATTTTTGGAAAAAAATCTTTATTTAAATAATGTCATATATATACCCAGTCCTTCATTATGTCCAGTTAGTAGTCTAACTTTCTTTAGTGCTGTATAAGCCTTTATGAATCTACATTTCACCTCCATAGAAATGCATACCTCCTGGTAACACCCTTCATATAATGAATTTCATATTTGTGTAAAACTAAATTACATTTGTTTTTATATGCATACATTCTACATACAAAACAATTATAGTTTCTCTGTATATTTGTATTTTATCTACAATACACAGTTTAAAGTCTTTTCATCTTAATTTGGAGTAGCATTCCTCAATTTTTTTTCCTAAATAGTAATAAGGAAGACTAGAAACCCAATAAAAACTACTTCTCCTTTTTGTTTTGATTGAGGCATAGTTGACACACCATGATACATCAGTTTCAGGTGTACATGATAGTGATGTGACAAGTCTATAGGTTATGCTATGCTCAAAGTGTAGCCTACTGTCTGTCGCCATACAACACTGTTGCAATACCATTGACTATATTCCCTATGGTAAGACGTTTCATCGCCATGACTTATTCCATAACTGGAAGCCTGTACTTCCCACTCCCCTTCACCTATTTTGTCCATCCTTCCTTCTTCTCCCTTCTGGCAACAACCAATGTTTTTCTCTGTATTTGTAAGTTTATTTTTACTTTTTTTTCATTGATTTGTTGTTGTTGTTGTTGTTGTTTTTAGATTCTGTATATTAGTGAAATCATATGGTATTTATCTTTCTCTGTCTGACTTATTTCACTTAGCATAATAACTTCTAGGCCCATCCACATTATCATAAATGGCAAGTTTCATATTGAAGCATTTACTTCTGAGGATCTGATCATTGTGACATGGTGTTAGGAGTGTTGCTGCTAAGCATGCTACTGGGAATGGTAACTAAATCCCAGAAATGTGTCTACTGTCAAAGACAGGTGATTGCCAAGTTCAGGCTATCCCTTGGCAAATCAGTTTGCCATATTTCTCATTGCCATTTATTTTGGAGTCTTTACCTATGTGTAAGATCTGTTACTCAAGTTTGTGGCACAGATATTTGATGTTTATAATCACATTAAATTGATTCCTTTCTTGAGTGTGTATTCACATTAACTAGTGACGCAGACTGGCAAGTAAACCATAGTGCTAAGTTAAAAATTAGGAAAGAAAAGACAAATGACCTCACAGCCTGCACAGTTTAGAGTAGTTTGATCATGTGTTTACGTCCCTATGGCAGTCATTTCACAGAAGCTACCTGAACATCTAGAAATTGCAGGGAATGTGAGATTAGAATAAGGAAAATCTCTTTTACAGTTACCATATTTAATAGTCTGAGCCTAATATTTCCTTCTACATTCATTTCTTCAATAGGAATTTATGTGTCTTAAGGATCAGAATTGTCAAGAACCAGGAGGGCACTGCTGCCATTGGCTTTCTGATTGCTGCACACCTTTTCTATATGTAGGCATTGGGATACAGTGAGTATCTCTCTGTAGACCAGACCCAGTTCTATTTCTTATAATTCAACTCTGAAAAGAATTTCTTCCTTTTATTCCCCTAATTCACTTCAGTACTGCCATGCAGTACAGACTAGTTTCTCGTAAGGAAAGAATAAAGGGAAATGTTCAGCTGTTCAGAAACTGTGGGGCTTAATAACACACGGCACTGTTAAAGTAATGCATCTAGTATGTGGGGAGATAGGCAGAATGGGGATTCAGAAATGATTTTTATAAAAGAGAGAAATTGAGGGTGAGAAGGATAAAGAGCAATTATGGTAGATTCATATATCCTGAGTAATATTATGAAAGTTTATATTTCATCACTGAAATCTAAGTCAATATGCATATCTATAAATTTCTCTTACTAAAGGAGCAAACTAAGGCTAAGAGAAACACTTTGTCTTCCCCACAACCATATCAAAGGAAAGAGATAAGCAATAAGCAATTTTGTAACATGAAGAATAACAACAAAAGAAATATATTTTTCCTTAGAAAATATTTGCAAATTATTTGCAAACTCTAAACATCTAGAAGGTGTAAGAACATCTAAAATATGTAAGAAAGTCCTGCAACTAAGTAGCAAAAACAACCCAAACAGAAAAATTGAAAAATGAGCCAAGAACTGGGAGAGACATTTTTCCAAGAAGATATAGACATGGTCAATAAGTTCATGAAAACGTGCTCAGGATCAGTAATCATCAGGGAAATGCAAATCAAAACCATGCTGAGGTATCACTTCCCACCTGTTAGAATGCCTATTATAAAAAAAGACAAGAGTTAACAAGTGTTGGTAAGGCTATGGAAAAAGGGAACCTTGTGCACTGTTGGTGGGAATGTGTATATTGGTGTAGCCACTATGGAAAACAACATGGACGTTCTTCAGATATTAAAAATAAAATGACCCTGTGATGCAGCAATCCCACTTCTGGGTATATATCCAAGGGAAATGCAGTAGGGATCTCAAAGAGAGATCTGTATGCCCATGTTCATTGAAACATTATTCGCAATAGACAAGATTTAATGTCCTAAGTGTCCTTCTACAGATGAATGGATAAAGAAGGTGCAATATATAACATATATTCATATGTATATGAATATGTGTACATACATACACATATACACACAAAATGAAATATTATTCAGCCATGAAAAAGAAGGAAATCCTGCCATTTTTGACAACATGGACGAACCACAAGGGCATTATTTTAAGTGAAAAAAGTCAAAGAGACAAATGTATGATTTCACTACATGTTGAATCTAAAAAAGCCACATTCATAGAGTAGAATGGTGGTTTCCAGGGGGTTGGGAATGGAGATGTGGGGAGATAGTTAAGGGCATAAATTTCCAGGTAAAAGATGAATAAATTATAGTTAATGATCCATGAAAATTTCTCGTAGCATAGATTTTACATGTTCTTACCACAAAAAAGAAATGGCAATTATGCGAGGTGATGGAGGTGTCAACTAACACCTAATTGTTTCACAATTTACGAGTCCATCAGATCGTCATTTTGTATATCTTAATCTTGCACAATGCTGTATGTCAGTTATATCCCAATAAAGCTGGGAAAAATGAGAAAAATGAATCTTTCCAGAAAAGGAAAATACTCAGTCGTAGTATTAGACCATATTCTGTGCCATTCATTCCCACTCAATTCAAACATATTTGTTGATTAAAGATACAGTCTAGTGGAAGAGACATGTACAACTGGACAATCAGATGCAGTTTGACAAGTGCTACCATGGTGGTAAACCAAGGTGCCTTGAAACGAATGGAGAGGGTGCCTTGTGCAGCCTCAGGGCATCCTTGAATCATTCTAGAGTCCCAGAAGGCCATTATGATATGGTAGGTATTCATTAACTAGGAGGTTGACTTATGAAGAAAATATGTGTCCGGTTTTAGAGATTCATTTATTTACCAAGTTTGCATTGAGATCTTATTATGCGCTCTGTTAACACTATGGACACAGTGAAACAAAGTAACAAGATACGGCTCACACGGAGTTCTTATGCTAATAGGTAGATTTTATTTATTTTTGGATTAAGCTTTGTAAATTTATATCTGGAAGAATTATTGTTTTGTTTTGCTCCCTCTCTCGCTCTCTCCGCCCTTTGTTTTTGCTTTTTTAAAGGAGGAAGCTTCTAAAATAGTTTTTATTGCTTTTCTTCTTTGAAAAGTTTGGTATCTTCTCAAATGTCTTCTTTTTAAAATTTTTTTTTTAACGTTTATTTATTTTGGGGACAGAGAGAGACAGAGCATGAATGGGGGAGGGGCAGAGAGAGAGGGAGACACAGAATTGGAAACAGGCTCCAGGCTCTGAGCCATCAGCCCAGAGCCTGACGCGGGGCTCGAACTCACGGACCGCAAGATCGTGACCTGGCTGAAGCCGGACGCTTAACCGACTGCGCCACCCAGGCGGCCCTCAAATGTCTTCTGAAAGGGCTTGATGAAATGAAAAGTGTCTAGGTTCATGTTGGTAAGCTTGTCACTTGTGACTATTAACATTGAATCTTTACGCCAATGTATTTTATGACGGGGAAGCTTATGATTGGTTTGAGACAACTGTTAAACATCCCTTGATTCTCAGAATGCTTTTTATGCCAATACATATCACCAGAAGAGGTTTATCATGTGGCCAAAGCAGTGATGCTTTTCCATGAGGGAGAGATATGAAGTTGGCAATCTTTTTTTTTTTGGCATGTGATTTGTTACTCCCATCTCTTCCTCCCCAACTCAGACAGAAGGTTGATATAATTTTATTCTCTTCTCTTGGAGAATAAAAATGTAAGACCTGCATATAAAATAAATTATAATGTAGGTTTAAACTACCCATAACCTAATAATTCGGGCAAAATGAACCTTTAGAGCAAAACTCTTTTGAAAGTGCATGGGGGATGGTCTGATTTTAACTAGGAGTACTGTGGGGACATTCTACAAACTGCGGCAGATACTGGCTACTGTATTCACAAAGACTAGGGAAAAAGAAGACTCTCTTCAGCAGATGAATGGAAACATTGACTGGCTTTGAGGCAAGTAATTGCCTTACTCATCCATTCAAAAACTTCAGCCAGAGAAGTCCTCCCTTTAAGCAGAGCACAAATGATGCATAATGCATATGTACATATGCAGATAGAGTGTAACTCACCTTGGATTTATTTAATTATTCCTGGTCCACGAGGTTTCTGAAAAATAGTCAGGATACTACCTTACTGCAGATTTACATAAAAGGCCCAAATCTGTGTTAAATTCTTTTCTTCACTGAATAGTGTGTCTATATAATATATATGTGTTAGCATTGGTTATAACCAACACAGAATGCTAAAGAAGTTAAAACATACATACTCTTAACATTTCTTATTAAAAGGAGCATAGGAATATTAATTACTACAGTGGAAATACATTGTTATTTCTTTCTTTCTTAAATACCTGTATGGTACTTATTAACATTTTAATGGCAAAAGTGATAAATATAATTAAAAGCACATTTAGTTCCTGTTCTGCCCCGTTTCATTAATTTCTGCTTTTTTTTAAAGAAAAAGTTGTAAAATTTTTAGCTATAGCTGCCTCTTTATGATATTAAATTTCAGTATGTGAAGAAGGAATTAGATTTTTCTCCTACAACATCCTGTCTTTAACACACATGCTATCGTTAATGTTAAAAAAAAAAAGTGATTATACTTCGATTCCTACTATATAAAAGGCAACGTTGGAAAGTTTTACAGTGGACTGAATGCTTAATTTTCAAAATGTTTTATTTTTTCAGAGTTAATATGTAATAAGTGGTCAATAAGTGAATGTGTCAAAAAATTGAGTCTTAAGCTACATTAAATGTGTCTGTTTCAGTTAAATACTGGTTTTGACTCCTGAAGAACTAAGGTTTTCCTACTGAAAGAGGTGATTTCTTCATAGCCATCAACTCTTCCTCTGGCAAGTCTTACAAAGAAATGACACTTGCTTCTGAAAAGAGGGATTTCCAGATCAGACCCATTGCTGACTTGGAAGATTTTTGGCCTGGGACACGGTGGTCATGGTGGTATAGAAGGGCAGTTAGTTAACATAAGGGGATCTAGTGAAGTGCTGAATTTCTACCCAGATGCTCAGCAACATCTAAAGGTCAGCTGTGTTTGAAGAGCACATTGATAGTGCCGGCTTTGAACTTAGCTGAAAGCTGTAACTGCACTGGTTCTTTGCAAGCACTCGTATTTTGCCAATGGCTTTATTATTTTCTTAACCTTTGTTTGGAGTCTTATTTGACTACCGGACAACTGCAACCTTTAATCACTAGAAAAGGCAGAAAATTAAGCATACCTTGTTCAACTTGAAGACATAACAGGGAGTGAGGTTTTCCTCAGCTTGGGGTGACCTTCTTCTGTTTTTCATATTTAAGCTCTTCCTGATCAAAGTCTTTTTTTTTAATTTTTTTAATGTTTATTTATTTTTGGGACAGAGGGAGATAGAGCACAAGTGGGGGAGGGGCAGAGAGAGAAGGAGACAGAGAATGCAAAATAGGCTCCAGGCTCCAGCTGTCAGCACATAGCCTGACTTGAGGCTTGACCCCACGAACTGTGAGATCATGACCTGAGGCGAAGTCAGACTCTTAACTGACTGAGCCACCCAGGTGCCCCCAAAGTCTTCTTTAACTAAGGAAGGATCAACATAGGTTTGGTCTTTAGCATACCTAACATTAGCCTCACCAGGGACCTCTCTCTTTTCTGGAATCCTATCACATGGAGCATCTTACACTACAATGTTGAATTTTTTAAATATTTTTTTAACTGTTTAGTCAACCAGTGGCCTTCCCAACTAGATTGTCATTTATTTGAGGTTATCAAATTGCAATGAGTCATTGCAATGAGCTTATCTGGAGTCCTTCCTCTCTTCCTTTATCCCTTCCTCCCTTCCTAGTCTTCTTCCTTCCTTTATTCCACCCTTCTGTCTTTCATCCAGTATAAATCAACATCTGTGTTAGAATAGGCCAAAATCCTACTTATGCTTCATAAATGCATGTGTTTATTAAGACTTTACAGAAGTCTTAAAATGTGTGTGTTTGTGTGTGTGTGTGTGTGTGTATGTATGTATGTATGTATGTCTGTATTTATTTATTTGGGAGACAGAATGCAGGGGAGGGGCAGAGAGAGAGAGTGCGAGAAAGAATCCCCGATGTGGGGCTTAATCTCACAAACCATGACATCATGACTTGAGCAGAAACCAAGATTCAGATGCTTAACCCAACTGAGCCACCCAGGTACCCTGACTTTACAGAAGTCTTAAAACTGTCATTTATTTTTATTAAAAAAATTTTCTACATGTTTATTTTTAAAAGAGAGAGAGAGACAGAGTGTGAGTGTGGGAAGGGCAGAGAGAGAGGGAAACACAGAATCCGAAGCAGGCTCCAGGCTCTGAGCTGTCAGCGCATGATCTCACTGTTCATGAGTTTGAGCCCCACATTAGGCTCTGTGCTGACAGCTCAGAGTCTGGAGCCTGCTTGGATTCTGTTTCCTTTTTGCTCTGCCCCTCCCTCTCTCATGCTCTCTCTCTTTCTCTCAAAGATAAATAAATGTAAAAACAAAACTGTCATTTCAAAGGACCTACTTTCCCTGATTCAGTAACAGTGAATACTCATGAACAATTACATGTAGGTTTTTAGTCTTTAAATTTGAGAGGCACGGTTACAAAACTTAAATTTATGCATACTAAACAGTTCATGAACAGTTTTCACTTGCATTATTTCTTGGAAGGCTCACAAGTAGCATGTACAAGTTGGTAACATCACCTCCATTTTGTATGGGAGCAAAACGAGGCTTTGTCTCATCTAATAGGAAAATGAGGATGGGTTTTGTGACATGCTTGATACATCAGACAAAGCCCAATGGCGTTATTTGGGCATAAAATGTTATTTCTGTTTGATGCTTAAGAAACTGAAAGTTTTATCTTAAGTCACACAAGTTATGTGGGCACACTAGGCTACTACTCAGTTTACTGTTCTCTATTTCTCTATCATGAATATTTCACATTAGACACAGATAAGTCATTGCCAAGTTAGTTTTGCATCACACGTGGATATAAAATTAGTTTTAAAAGAGTATTGAAAATTAAGAATTGAATTCTGAGGGGCACCTGGATGGCTCAGTTGGTTAAGCTTCTAACTTCAACTCAGGTCATGATCTCATGGCTTGAGAGTTCGAGCCCTGCATGGGCCCTGTGCTGACAGTTCAGAGCTTGGAGCCTGCTTCGGATTCTGTGTCTCCCTCTGTCTCTAACCCTCCCCGGCTTGTGCTCTGTCTTTCTCTCTCTCTCAAAAATAAATAAACACCAGAAAAAGAAAAAGAAAAGAATTGAAATTCTGAAAGGACCTTCAAGATGAAGATTTGAATATTAAACAAAGCCAAAAAATAGTTTCTTAGTTTGTTACATTCGTATATTCAATAAAGATGAGTGGATGAACCATGTATCCAAAACTGTGTGGGGCAATGCCATACCATGAGAAATGAGCAGATTCTCCCCTGTTCATAGGCAGGAGGTTAAAGTACTAAAACATTAGAAAGAGTTAGCAGCCTGCTCATTTCCTGAAATAAGGTTCAAAGATGAGATTGCCTGGCCTGTTAGCAGTTCATGCTGGGTAATCAACCATAGAAATTTAGGGCTATTGATCCAGTTTATAGATCACTGAGATTCTTTTAGTGCTCTTTAACCACAAACATACAGCTTCTGAGATGAGTGGACAGCTGTCTTCTGCAATGTCTCTTCTCCTTAGATTTCAGATGAAGATAACTAGTTCACCTTCTAGTCTTCACGTGGCTGAGATGCACCCCTCAAGATTAAAACCCTATTCTTAATTCTTAGGGCATAAACCTAAGCATAGTGCTTCCTTATCAATATTTTTGTGAACATTTACTCTACTTGGTGTTGAGGATACGAAGATGAATGTGAAATGGTCTCTGACCAGGCAGAACTCATTTGAGACTAAATCTTGATTTGATAAATAACAGATCAAGAAAATAACGAAAGTGATCATTTTGTCTCCGGCACTGCTAGTTGGGTATATAATTATAACAGGTTAGGTCATTTGTGTATGTACTAGAGCTAGTAAGTAGATAATTAGAGATTAAAATCTGCCTGTACTGACTGCAAAGCCACTAAGTTGTAAGGCTTCCACCAAATTCTTTGAGGGCAAAGGGATCGTTTTAGCAGTTCCAGAACTATATCACTCCAGCGTTTAATTTTTATGGCTAAGGTTCTCAAACTTGAGTGTGCCAAGTAATGATGCACAGGGATCATGGAGAGCTTGTTAGAGGAACAGTTGTTCAGCCTTTCCACAGAAACTTAGTAGGTCTGTGGTAGGGCTGAATAATTTGTATTCCTATAATCGCAGAGGTGACACTAAAAATTATTTGAGTGGCTCTGACCTAGGGAAATGTGTGTCATACTTTAGCATGGAGCAGAATCCTCTGGAAGTCTTATTAAAATGAATTGTTGGGCTTATCCTGGCCGTAGAGATTCAAAAGGTCTGGGGTGGGACTGAATATTTTTTATTTCCAATGATGATATTTATTTTCAGATGATATTCAGCAGCATCTAAAAGTCAGCTTTGGAGTCTGCTGGTTCATGGACTGCACTGAGCTAAGGAACTATCTAAATGGATTGACAGAAGCACCCTACTAAGAATCCCAGTTTACAAAATATAAAACCTTTGATCAAAATAAGTACTTCACTTAACCTGGAGTTCTCCATCAGTGAGGTAGCAAAAAGTGACAAACTGTGAATGACATGAATTTTATGGGAAATTTTAAGAAGTAAGTACAATAAGTAACAACTGATTGTGATACCTAAGAAAGATGTTAGTTACAAGGATAGAAGGAAAAGTAGGCCGCTTGAAGGATACAGTGATGACCTTTAGCCATCTGTCTACTTAGAGATCAATTTTTTTTCTTTTAAAAATAGCTTGTCTGGGGCACCTGGGTGGCTCAATCGGTTGAGCGTCTGACTTCAGCTCAGGTCATGATCTCACAGTTTGTGGGTTCGAGCCCCACGTTGGGCTCTGTGCTGCCAGCTCAGAGCCTGGAGCCTGCTTCAGGTTCTGTGTCTCCCTCCCTCTGTCCCTCTGCGCCTGTGCTCTGCCTCTCAAAAATGAATAAATGTTAAAAAAAATTCAAAAAATAGCTTGTCCGTGTGTTCTCTTTTTAACATGAACATATAAAATTGCTAGAAAATTTGCATGATATCAAAAGTGGAATTGGATGGTATCACTGGAAATAATGTTCATGTAGAGCACACAGGGCCAAGGGCTGGGGAACTTCACTGGCCAGAGGTAAACCTGAGAAGGAATCAGTAAAGAAAATGGTGAAGTGGCTAGCAATGGATTCAAAAAACAAAAATACAAACAGGAGAATGTGGTGTTGCAGGAGCCGAGAAAATATTGTCCTCTGAGGATTCAATGGTTAATGGATGATAATGCTGTAAGAAGTCATGTATTAAAATAGAAAAATTGTCTGATGTGGTACCATAGAGACCATGAAGACATCTCATTTGAGTGTTGTGTGGAACCCTAGTTGTCCTTCCTTACAGAAAGAAGGTATAATGAGAAAATGCATGTCAAAAGTAAACAATTCTCTTGTGTTCATGGGTCTTTTTTCTTTGAAATGTTGTTTCTAAAGTTTTTATTAATATCACATGTGTATTGCTAGCACAGATTTAGATTATGTATCAATATCTGGCATCCATCATTATTTTTCTTTGTTTCAAAATTATTCTATTTTCATATGTTTATTTTTCCAGATGAATTTAAGATCATTTTATCAGTTTAAAAAGATCGAGTTCTGTTAGGATTTTTATTGGAATTACCTTAAATTTTTAGCTTAATCCAGAAAAATGAACATATTAACATATGGCTTTTTCTTTACTGGGAATTCATTGATCCCCTTCATCTTTCAAGTGGTCTTGATAAATCTTTCAGTAAAATTTTGTGGTTTTCTTTCTTTGGATACTAAAACTTTCTAAAGTAATTAAAGTATTACTTTAATCTGTTGCTATTGTGAATTCTCCTGTTATCTACATTTTTAAAACTGTGGCAAAATATGTATAACAGAATTTTCCATTTTAATTCTTTAAAAGTGTATAGTTCTGTGATATTAAGTATATTCACATTGTGCAACTTTCACCACTGTGAATCTCCAGAACTTTTTTGTCTTCTCAGACTGAAACTCCACATACACCAAATAATATCTTCTCCTTTCCTCCTCCCCCTGCCCCCCGCCCCCCACCCCCATCTCCTGGTAGGCATCCTCATTTCTAGCTCTATGAACTTGACTTTTCTAGGTAACATTTATAAGTACTTGTATAACTGGAATCCTATACTTGTCCTTTTGTGATGGGCTTATATCACTTAGCATAATGTTTTTAAGACTCATCCATGTTATAGCATATATCAGCGTTTTCTTTCTCTTTAAGGATAAATAATATTGCATTGTATGTGTATAACATCTTTTACTTTTCCATTCATCATTGATGGGAAGTTGGATTGCTTCCACTTTTGGGTTACTAGCAAATAATATTGTTATGAATGTGAATGTGCAAATATCTCTTCAAATCACTGATTAATGATAGCTCCCCTAATCTCTCTTTGGTTACTATTTGCAGGTGATATCTTTTCTATCCTTTTGTTTTCATCCTAGGTGTGTCCTTAGATCCATAGTGAGTCTTTTGTAAACAGCATATACTTGAATCCTATTTTTTTCCTTTTATGCATTTTGCCAATTTTTTTTATTAGGGTGCTTGATCCATTTACTTTAAAAATGATTACTCAGGGGCACACCTGGGTGGCTTGGTCTATTAAGCATCTGATTCTTGGTTTTCACTCAGAACATGATCTCACAATTTTGTGAGTTCAATGCTCTCATCGGGCTCTGCGCTGACAGTGTGGAGCCTGCTTGGGATTCTCTGTCTCTCCTTCTCTCTCTGTCCCTTCCCCACCTGTGCTTTCTCTGTCTCCCTCAAAATAAATAAACTTAAAAAAATTACTCAGGGAAGGACTTACAATTGTCACTTCGTTCGTTTGTTCTATGTCCTATAGCTTTTTGTCCCTCATTCCTTTTTACTACTCTCATTTGTGTTTCATTGGTCTTTTTGTGTGATGTAATTTTACTCCTTTCTCATGTCCTTCTGTGTTTATTTTAAAGACTTTTTTTGTGCTTATCCTGAGGATTATACATAGCATCCAAAAGTCATAACAGTCTATTTTAAGCAAACACCAACATAACAATTGCATACAAAAAGTCTTTCATAGCACTATCCTTCCTACTTTGTTATTAATGTTATAAATTATATCTTCTTATTGTATACTTATCACGTAGACTTATAATTATTTTCATATTTTTTTAAATCCTGTAAAAGACCAAAATGTGGAATTAAGAGCCAGAATTACACTAGTCCTATTTTTTATGTTTGTCCTTATATTTGCCATTATGGATGAAGTTTGTATTTTCATATGGCTTCAACTTACTGCCTAGCTCCTTCTCATTTCAACGTGGCCTGCTTTTAACATTTCTCATAGGGAAAGTCTACTAGCAGTATGCTTCCTCACTTTGTTTCCTTTTCTTCTTCAAAGGAGAGTTTTTTGTTTGTTTGTTTGTTTGTTTGTTTTCTTTCAGTGTCTTAAATGTGTCATCCTATGCCTCTGTCCTGCAAGCTTTCTGCAGAAATCCTCTGATAATCTTAATGTAGATACTTGTACAATATCTTGTGAAGTGACTTGCAGTGAGTCACTTTTCTCTTTACTCTTTGATATGTCTTTGGCTTTAAGTAATTTGGTTATATGTGTCTCACTGTGGGTGTCTGTGTTCATCCTGCTTGGAGTTTATTTGTGCTTTTTGTGTTTCTTGTGTTTTGATATTCACATCTTTCCTAAAATGTATAAAGTTTCAGTCATTATGTCTTCAAATAAGCTTTCTGACCCTTTCTCTCTTTGTTCTTCTGGGATTCCTATAACATGTATATTCATTTGTTGGATGGTGTCCATTAAGTCCCTTAACTTCTGTTCACTTTTCTTGATTCTTCTTTTTTCCTTTTGCTCTTCACACTTAATAATTTTAAATGACCAGTCTTCATTGAGTATTTTTCTGATGTTTGCATCTGCTATTGAAGTCCTCTAGTGAGTTTTTCAACTGAATTATTGTGTTTTTCAACCAAGAATTTGTGTTTGGTTTTTTTTTATAATTTCTATAGTTCTGTTGATATTCTTATTTGGCTTATATATCATTTTTCTGATTTCCTTTAGTTGTTTGAGCATATTTCTGATAACTGCTTTAAAGTCTTTCTCTAGTAATTTTGAAGGCTTTGTTATTTTACAGTGGATTTGAGAAGATTTATTTTGTTCCTTTGAACGCACCACTTCTCCCTGATTCTTTGTATTTCTTGTGATGGTTTGCTGCAAATAGGGAATTTGAAAATATTGGCATCTTTCTCAGTCTTTGTAGACTGGCTCTGTGCAGAGAAAGACGTTCACTAGTTAGTACAGTATGAAGGTTCAAGATCTTCTCAGATCTTTTTGCAATATTTTGCTTCCTCGGGCTCATGTGTGCATTTCCCCCACCCACCCTCCACAGTTCCCCTGTGTATGTGGATATTTTTAAATATTGTGATTATCCTAAGGGTTTCACCCTAGCTTTTTCTAGAGGCCTTAGGTGTTCTACTGTGTTTCTCTGCCTATAATTTCTTGTTCTCATATTCTGCATGTCTGTGGTTCCATGCAGTTTTAATGTACCATGTACCACTGCCTTCCAGGGATTCTTATCTCTGCAGCCATTTCTCTCTGATCTCCAAGTCATGCAAGACAGAAATTAACCCCTCAAATAGCCCACAGACAGACCAGTGGGCTTTTGTGGGGAAAAAATTAGAATTAGGCTACTTCTTCTTGACCATACTTCACTGTGTTGGGGGCAGTGGGAGGGTAGGGCATTTTAAAAATGGCATGAAATTTCATTTTTTAATGTGGCTTTTTTTGATTGGGCTTTTGCTTGATTGCTGCAGATCCTTAGCTGGTTTGTAGGGCTCCCACAAACTATTTTAATCAGTCTGTAGTTGTATAGTCTACTTGATATTTGTGTGGGGAAGATGGGGACTTAGAGTTTCTTAGTCTCCTATCTTGCTGCTATCAGATCTGTTTAAGTTTATTTATTTATTTTTTAGAGAGCATGAGTGAGGTAGGGACAGAGAGAGAGGAGAGAGAGAGAATCCCAAGCAGGCCTCACACTAATATTGTAGAGCCCTATATGGGGCTTGAACTCACAAACCATGAGATCATAACCTGGGTCAAGGTCAAGAGTCAGATACTTAACTGACCCAGTCACCTAGGTGCTCCCAGATCTATTTTTTTTTAAATTGGTATGTTTTTTAGTTGTGGTTTTGAACTCTAAATATGTTCAGATTCATAGATGCTCAAACTCCTAAATCATGATAATAGGAATGTAAAGCTATTACTACATAATATATTGATGATGCTGTCATCCTTGTTTTCTTTCTAATTTAATGATGATCCATCTAGGAGTGTGTCACCACCATCATAATTATTGAGGAGAGATAAATGTCAAAGTATAATTGAGATAATTGCTAGTTCTTTTATAAACAAATTAATGGTGAACAAATAAAACCAAATCAGAATTAAAAAAAAAAAAGTAACGCAGATAGCAATAAAAGAGTCTTAATTTGCATATCTAACAAGCTCCCATGTGGTGGTGAGGCTATTGTCTATAGTTCACACTATGAGTAGTAAACACTGACTAATCACTGCTTCATCTACATTAACAGCACAAAACTATAACAAGCATAATTTTGAAAAAATATATAACTTGTGATCACACTTTAGGGGCGCCTGGATGGCTCAGTCTGTTAAGCATCCGACTTCGCCTCAGGTAGTGATCCCAGCATTGGAGCCCCTTGTTAGGCTCTGTGCTGACAGCTCGGAACCTGCTTCAGATTCTGTCCCCCTCTCTGGTTGCCCCTCCCCCACTCACACTCTGTCTCTCTCTTTCAAAAATAAACATTTACAAAACATTAAAAATAAATACACACTTTACTTACTATAGTCCTCTAATCAGAGAAGCATGATGAATGAGAAAATTGTGAATGACCATGAATGTATTTAAGAAGCAGTAGGCGTTAGGGGCGCCTGGGTGGCTCAGTCGGTTAAGCGTCTGACTTCAGCTCAGGTCATGATCTCACAGTCTGTGAATTTGAACCCCGCATCAGGCTCTGTGCTGACAGCTCGGAGCCTGGAGCCTGCTTCAGATTCTGTGTCTCCCTCTCTCTCTGCCCCTCCCATGTTCATGCTCTGTCTTTCTCTGTGTCAAAAGTAAATAAAAACATTTAAAAAAAATTAAAAAAAAAAGAAGCAGTAGGCATTAGAGGCACCTGAGTGGCTCAGTTGATTGAGCCTCCAATTCTTGATTTCGGTTCAAGTCATGATCTCACAGTTTGTGAGTTTGAGTCCTGCATCAGGCTCTGTTCTGACAGCATGGAGCCTGCTTGAGATTCTCTCTCTAACCCCTCCCCTGCTCCCATGCATGCTCACTCACTCTCTCTCTCTCAAAATAAATAAATAAAACTGAAAAAGAAGCAGTAGGCATTATAAATATTAACTACATATTAGGTATGAGATACAATCTTTATGATTATATTTTTATTGATATTCTTTTTTAAAAGTCTATTTATTTTTGAGAGGAAGAGAAAGAACAGGAGCAGGGGAGGGGCAGAGAGATAGGATCCCAAGCAGGCTCCTCATTGTCAACATGGAACCTGATGTGAGGCTTGAGCACGTGAACCTTGAGATCATGACTTGAGCCAAAATCAAGAGTCCAACACTTAACCAACTGAGCCATCCAGGTGCCCAAGTGATATTCTTAATATATGTGTTGTGGGGTACTATGGCTGTATCTCCTGAAATTGGACAATATTTAAGGATTATTTAATTAAGCTCCTGCATTTAATTCACTAAAATTTTATTTCATTAACTTATTTTTATTTAAAGTGAGTTTAAAATTTCTTTATGTGCTATGTTTTTAAGAGATAGTATTGAGAGAGTGGAGGAATTTAATAAAATTTGGAACTTTTCCTTGTTTTAGTACACTCCAAAATATTTTTTTAATGTTTATTTATTTATTTTGAGAGAAAAAGCATGAGCAGGGGAGGGGCAGAGAGGAAAAGGGAGAGAGAGAAACCCGAGCAGACTCTCAGCACAGAGCCTGATGTGGGGCTCAAACCCACAAACCATGAGTTAATGACCTGAGCTGAAATCAAGAGTCCGACACTCAACTGATTGAGCCAGCCAGTTGCCCCCAAAATGTTTTAAGTGGTACAAGGTTAATTGTTTTTTGAAGACAAAATCTGTGGTCCTCTATTTTGGGGGAGATTCTTAAAAATTACCCCAATTTTGTTTATTGGCCTGTTCCATGTTGTAAATTTTGTCAATTAGTTTTGCTAAAAGAAAAAAAAAAGCACACTCTGTTAAACTTGCCAAATACCTAAGCATGTATTTTTATGGACACTTCCCACTTTTTTAAAAAATAAAATTTGGGGCGCCTGGGTGGCGCAGTCGGTTAAGCATCCGACTTCAGCCAGGTCACGATCTCGCGGTCCGTGAGTTCGAGCCCCGCGTCGGGCTCTGGGCTGGTGGCTCAGAGCCTGGAGCCTGTTTCCGATTCTGTGTCTCCCTCTCTCTCTACCCCTCCCCCGTTCATGCTCTGTCTCTCTCTGTCCCAAAAATAAATAAACGTTGAAAAAAAAAATGTAAAAAAAATAAAAAAAAATAAAATTTGTGATTCCTTTTTTCATTCCAGATTTTGCATAGTTATGTAATCTCAGCACATCCAGCACCTCATAGTTTACAAAATGCTGATTGGATGTTCAAAGCAAATTTCTTATATCATTAAGGAAGTTAAAACTTCTCCCCTCATTTCCCATGGAAAAATTTTTATAATTTCCTGTTTTAACCTTATTTATACAACCTTGTATTAATTATACTGGTGGCTAGCAAAATCTTCATTAGAGTTTATGCTCATTGGGGACAGTTCTTATTTTAATTTGTATTCCTATCTTCATCTAGTTTAATATTTTACCCACTAAAATACTCCCGTATATTTTGTGAAATAGAATTGTTTAAAGATAATTGGCCAACTGTTGATTCCCTACATCTTAAGGTTTTTCAAACCTTAATCCTAATCATCTCTAATATCATGAAATAGTATAGAACATTTGAAAGTATTTTAACTTTGATTAAGATATTTACTAATTATTTGGTATAAATGTCTGGATTCTGTCTAACCTTTTCATTGTTGAGAATGTGAGCACGATGAGTAAAGTAAAATTATTTAAATAAAAATAATTGAACTTCTGAGCTATTTAACAGAAAATGAACTAGTAGAATGTGTCATACCCCCCTTTTTTAATTTAAGGACCCCCCTTTTTTTAATTTAAGGAACTTATTTGAATTCATTTCAGAAAACATTAACACTTTGATTTTTGTGAAGACTTCAGTACAGTAGAGAGTTTTGAAGTAATAAAAGAAGTATAGGTAGGGGATAAAATAAAAGTGAAGAGTTGAGTTTTCGGATGGTTGGTATGGTTGTATTGAGAACCAAGCTAAGAATCACTGTATTTAATACTAATATACTAAGCCTGAAAATCTAAGTTCTCCTTTTCAAATAGCAATAAAGATATTTTAAAGAATCTTCCCTGTGGTTCTCAGAAAGTAGACATGTGGTAGAAGAAAATCTATTTTTATTAAAATACACCCACATCTAATCTACAGACATAATTCAACATTATGATTCTCCCTTTGAATCTTCCTCTAAATGTTATCACTTTTTGAGACTATTATAATATGGAGGGATCATATTTCTTCTCATGGTACATATGGCAGTGAATACATTGTAGTTGTCTAAGGGAAAGTACAAGTGGGATATATAAGTTTAAAAAGGCCCTCACATTTTTTGTATTCTTTACTTTTTAGAGAAGATAGGATCACTTTGGCTTTCCCCCATTATTTTGCAAATGAAATGACATATAAATTTTATATGTTTTTTGTGTGATTTCCAGCACTTTTTTCTTTGCACTTGAACAAATAAAACATGCATTTTGATTTAGGTCAACTATTTTTTTAGTGGACAACCTTGTCATATAAGCTCAACTGTTCTCTGGAAGGTGATGAGCAGATAGGCTGTCGATAAAACTTGAACAGCTAGGTTACAGACCCAGTTCTTTCTAGTACTGACTTGTCTCTTGATAGTCTCAGCACTGAATATTATCTGGAATTGGACACAAATGTTTCCACTGATGCATCCGTCTACTAGAGAACTAATTTACAAAAGCAGCTCTTGTATGGATTATTACATACTTGTCTTTGTATCTTTGAAGGTACCTCAGACCTATTCTGTGAATATGATTTCCAGCATGGACTCGGTTCTGCCTCCACAGCATCTAGATGACATCATTGCCAACTCCTTAACATGTTTTCTCAGGTTGCTGCACAGCACCATACCTGTTCTGTGGGCCTAGCAAGTGAACTTAATTGGTTTCAGGTGTTGGCTTGTAGAAAGTCCTTGAAAAGCAAAGCCAGTTAGGACCACTTTCCATAGCAATGGAAATTATGAAGTTTGTTGAAGAAGTTAACTTGAATGTTGGCAACTGCATTTTGGAAAGCTAGCATCAGATAAATGAGGCTAAAAATAACTGCAGAGAAATTAATCTTTAGCAAGTAGCTACATTTTAAAAGTTCGCTCTTAATGTGTATTTAACTAATGGCACTGTATCTCTATCCCCCTTTGGGTTTCCATTTATACCACTTAATTAATTGGGCAATTATTTTCTAAGCACCTATTAAGAGAACCAGAGATTGTTAAGCGGTTTGAGAAATCCTAAGTTGTCTAAGATGTCATTCTTACTTTAAGCAGATAGTGACTTTGACAGGGATATGATGGCGTTTTACATATGGCTTTAAGCATTATCATGAGAACCACTACCACTACCGTCATCATTATCTTTATCATAACTGCTATCATTCATTCATTTGTTTTAGAATTATCTATGGCATGCCTAGTATGTGTCAAACACTTTTCCCAATCCTGGGGATACAGCAAATGTACTATATTAATGACACCATGATGTTTCTATTCTGGAGGGGTGAGAAGGATAGAAGGAACATTTAAACACCTTAATATATATTCTTAAATAGCTTAATATATTACTATAGATACATGACTAAATATGACTTGTGATATACCTAAAATGATAATGCTATGAAGAAAAAGAAAGGGGAGGGAGCCGATAGAAGGGATATGAAATGTTACTTGAGAGAGAGTGGTCAGGAAGGAGCATCAGAGATGAGACTTGAATGTAGAGACAGAGTGATCTAAGTTAAGTGTGTTGAGGAGGAACATTCCAAGCAGTTCATTTCATGTGAATTTTATTGCGAGTAAAAGTTTTGTTTGAAGAATTGATTTTAATCCTTACATTTAAAAATAATTACATTATTACTCCATTTGTTCAGATAACCCCCCCCCCCAAAAAAAAATCTGAGGCTCAGAAAAGTACATCTTTGCATTCTCACAGCTGTTAAGTGGTAGGGGTGGATTCAGCCTATTAGTACAATGTATTTTAGGCATTTTTTTTTTCCAGAGGAAGGGAAATCATATGTGGCTTGCATAAGTAGGTGAAATTCGGAAGAGAAGAGACATTAGAGCTGGATGTTGAATGATGGGCAGTGCCTGCAAGTGGAGGCATGCAAAAGGGATTAGATGGGAAAGAATCCGGATGGAAGGTGAGGTGAAGGCTGAGGCATCAGAGGCATCTGTGCCAAATGGTTACCAGAGCAGTATGGGGCTGTGTTCCTTCTCAAAAGGGATCAAGCTGGATGAGGAGACTGGAGCTTGGCAAGAGACAAGTGTTAGGCTAAATTGTCTCATTTGCATTTTGATTATTTAGCTAGTACTGGGACACTAAAGGACTTTGTGTAATAAAGGGACAGAAGTAAAACCATGTTTTATAAATATTGCCTTGGTAAGAGATGGAAAGGGGAGAATTTTATTAGGAGCTCATTAAGTCTGCAGTTCCAAAACAGACTAGGAGATGCCTTGGGTATTGATGAGTCATCTTAAAAGTAGCCACACATTCGGGGCGCCTGGGTGGCGCAGTCGGTTAAGCGTCCGACTTCAGCCAGGTCATGATCTCGCGGTCCGGGAGTTCGAGCCCCGCGTCAGGCTCTGGGCTGATGGCTCAGAGCCTGGAGCCTGTTTCCGATTCTGTGTCTCCCTCTCTCTCTCTGCCCCTCCCCCGTTCATGCTCTGTCTCTCTCTGTCCCAAAAATAAATAAACGTTGAAAAAAAAATTAAAAAAAAAGTAGCCACACATTCTTTTGTGAATCACTTTATGAACAGGAAAATTTTTATTTTCTTTTTTTTTCACTCAAATGTTTTTCGCCATTTTAAAATGGTATATTTTCCCAGTCTGCCATGACTAGGGAAAATATAAATTTATTGGAAAGGCATCGCACAGCTTTTCTTTAATTGTGAATTTTCTCATATAAAAGGTGATAAAGTACAACTGTTACTATGTCGGGGTCCAAATCATTCCTTGACTCATTGATTTATTTATTGCTTCATGCATTTATCCTTGACATATTTATCTTTAGAACATCATATTTAAGTGGTTAAGAGCCAGAGTTTATGGACTGGACCCTGAGATCCCCCACTTATTAATTGTAAGTGGGTTTTTAATTAATCTCTCCAAGTTCCATTTTTCTCATCTGCAAATCTGTCAAAATAATAGTAATCACACCTGATTTTTCTGAGGATTATGAGAGATTATGAACATAAAATATTCAGTATAATACCAAACCTATAGTAAGATATCTAGGCTATTATTGCTGTTAGACCACTTTTGGTAGACATTATATGGTTACATCCTATTCAAAAACTGAAAAGCACACTCTGAAGTCATTTCTTTAATAATTCGCCTTGTGTTTAAGAGTATGGTACCCACTGGATAACTAGTTTGTGGAAGCATCCCATGAATGCTCCTGTTAACTACTATCTTGAGAATGCAGAAATCCTATCCTCCCTCTATATGCCCATCAAGCAGGAGGTATAGAAGAACATATTGTTCAGTGTTCAAAGACAGGGGTTCTGGGGATAGCCAACCTGGAGCATCTCCTTTGTAACAGAGAGTGTCCTGATGGCAGGCCCTGATATCCTTAGAACTCACGCCATGCAAGGAGGAAGAGGTGGCAGGTAGTTGCTCAGGCAGGTTTCTGTGATGTGCACACTTGCTGCATTAGATCCCAGCAGCAGATGCTTGTCCCATTGGCCACTCATGGACTCCCTGTAAGGAAGTTTCCCCAATCAAACTACATCTCAGTTGCTGTCTCTGGGTCTTGTCTTTGGCCTTACTGGACCATCACCCACTCTAGGCTTAGAGTCTGGTGAGGTGGCTGCCTATCCAGTGAGGAGGAACCAAGATCAGAATCAGTAGATTTAAAATTATAATTTACTCTTGATTCCTTTACTGGAGTGAGATGTCAGTTATAATTGCTAATACATTTGACCCTTGAATAATGTGAGGGTTAGGGACATTGGCCCCAGCATAGTCACAAACCCATGTATAACTTTTGATTCCCCAAAACATAACTACTTATAGCTTACTGTTGACTGGAAGCCTTACCAATAACATAAACAGGCAATTGATACATACTTTGTTTTATGTATTATGTACTGTATGTGTGGGTGTGTGTATATATGTATATAAACACATTTCTTTGTAAACTTGAAAAGTAAACTTGAAAAAGTTTCAAGTAAACTTGAAAAAATAAATTGTTAAGAAAATCATAAGGGAGAGAAAACACATTTACAGTAAGTACTAAACTAAAAATCTGTGTATAAGTGGACATGTGCAGTTCAAATAAATATGAATGGAGATTCTAACCAAAACGCAAGAGAAATAGGGGTGTTGGATAACAATCATTAATAAGCATAGAAAAGAGGTATAGAGTGAGTCATAAAAAAAAAGAATAGAATGGGGGCGCCTGGTTGAGTGCCTCAGTTGGTTCAGGTCATAATCACAGGGTTCATGGGTTAGAGCCCCACATCAGGTTTTGAGCTGACAGTGTGGAGCCTGCTTTAGATTCTCCATCTCCCTCTTTCACTGCCCCTCCCCTGCTCATTCATGTTCTCTCTCTCTCTCTCTCTCTCTCTCTCTCTCTCTGTCTCTGAAATAAAAAATAAATAAAAATAATAGAATTGATCTCTGCTGGATTTGGTTCATCAGACTGAAAGACACAGCAGTTGATCTGAGAAGGGGAAAAACTAGAACAAAATACCTTTCATGCACGTTCTCTTCTTACATTTATTTAGGGTTTAGTTCTTTACATCCAAAGTATTTATGGCAGAATTGGAAGCCAATATCACTATATGAAAACGTGCTCAATGTTTTAATCCATGAGTCATAGGAACCCATTTATAATTTACTAAATGTTTGCCATCCTATTTATCTTTGTTTAAAGCAGAGCTGCTCTGAGGCTTGTTGAGTGATCTGTGCACACCTGGTGAACTGGGTACCTTTACATTTTGCTTCATTTGTCTTGCAAAAAAAAATTAGCTAGTTTTGAATAAAAAAGTCTTTGTTGGGAAGGAGGAAGAGAAGCTGGGAGATGGGGTAGGAAGAAAGAAATGAGAGACTCAAGGTTTTATAAACTTCATTGCAAAGAAAATCTGGCATTCGTTTCAAGCCAGTGTGGGGTTTGCTTTGCTTTGGGGAGTTATGCTCACACAATTCTAGTCAACAGGGTAGAACACAGATCATCTGAAAAATGAAAAGCTTTACTTGATGTATTGTGAAAGATGCTCAAGTTTATCCTTCCCCATCCATCTTCCTCCTTGCCAATATTAGGCATGCTGCCTAGGGAGAGGATGCTATCAACCACTGATATAGAAGCACTCATTTAATTTAGTTACTACATCCTGTTGATTTTTATGAGTGGTGGGGGAGCCGTTTAAAAAAGACCTGTTGTGTTGACAGATATGCCCTGCTCTACAGCATGGGGCATTTTGAATGATTTTCCCATCTCTAATCTTTTCCCCCCACTATCCAGTGAGAAAAGTAGTCCACAGTGCTTGGGAAATATTTGTCTAAATCTTTGTCATAGGTTCCATTGTAGTAAGAAAAAAATGTAAGTGGGTGTGCTTTATTTCCATAATTATTTTGCAGAGTACTTTGGCCATTGTCCTAGTGTTTATAGTCAATGCATTTTAACTCCATCTACATTTTGGACAGCAGGCCTAAAGCTCTGTTGGTTTATCTCTTAGAGAAATAAGATTACCACCGCCCCCCCCCGCAAAAAAGATAGCCATTTATAATATATTCACCTTTGAATAATTAAAGGAGCTACCGAAGAGGAAAAGGATCCTAATCAGCTTTCAAACTGTGATTGTGCCATGCAGTGAATTATTCCTTTATGAATACATTTCTTTTGGAGCATGTATAATTATGAAACTTTTTTTTATTTTTTCTATCTCGGTAGGAACTGGGAAGTAACAGCCCTCCACAGAGAAACTGGAAGGGAATTGCTATTGCCCTGCTGGTGATTTTAGTTGTATGCTCACTCATCACTATGTCAGTCATCCTCTTAACCCCAGGTAATCTGTCTTTATTCCTCTCTTATGATGGTACTGTGGATGATAATTTCACATTCAAATGCCTTAAGAGGGTAGCCATATGTGGTATCTTAAGACACATTAGCACCAGTTGGAATAAAAAAATGCATAACCAGACATTTTGCAAATGGCACCGTAATTCTGTGGTTCAAATACCATGCAAGATATTTTGGGGAAACTGAAATGTAAAATATATACGTTGAGAATGCCAAGGAGATTTTTGGTCTCCATTACTACTTAGAGACTTATGTTTGTCAGTTAATAAATGCAGGGGACATCTGACTTCTATTGTGGGTTGAAGATGAGGGAGTGGAGTCTGGAAGCTCCCATATATAGGTGATACCTCGACTATAATGATGGTGGTGAAGGAGGATTTGAGAGACAATGAGGGTTTGATGAAAAGAGAATGAGCTAAGCCCCTAAGTGCTTCTTTCTTCTGTTCCTTTCTTTCCTTGTAATTTTATATTCCCAGTTTCCCCTTGTCTAAAGAACATTGCCAAATTGCCCTTGCAGTGATCTTTAAATTGTGTCCTTTACATTAAAGAATTTAACACTAATATATAAATTATCAGAAGGCTTAATTCCTCTTTGGGGATTATTTCAGTACCCAGAAGTTTTACTGTTCTTTAGTAGGTGCTGATATTGGAAGACAGCAAAAGGCTGCTGACTTTTAAAACTCCCCAAAATATCTTCTAGGAACAAATCCACTTGGTATGCTATGACAACCAGCCCATCTAGCTTCCTCAAAGACTGGACACCCATATATTGCTCAGCATTTTAAAAAAATAGTCATTTTCTGGGGTAGGTAGGATTGAGCTAGTCCAAAAATCAACTGATATAATGAAGTTACAGCCTGTTGTTGAATATTATGTATTTACACTTCATTTCTTGCCCCATTTTTGTTACTTAGAAGTCCTTAAACATGTTGGACTTATTTCCCATGTACAAAATGTGATTAACAAGAACAGCTCTCTTTCAGAGTTACTTAGTCAACTAATTATGGTGTCTAATTATACAAATGACAATATCAATTATTCCAGTATGGTACTTTGTGGAATCTATCATCTTGGTAAAAATATTGGCTTTGAAATATAAATTCCAAAAAATAGTTTGTAATTATTATTTAGCATATAAAGAGACTGAAAAAGAAACTAAGGGAATTAGGGCGGGGGGAAGAAAGCAGAAAGAAAGAGAAAGGAAGAAGGAAGGAACTGAGAGAGAGAGGAAGAGGGGAAGGGAGGGAAAGAGAGAGAAAAAGAGAAAGCAATTCCTTGATAAGAGCTGGCTTATCCAGAATTCTCTTCAGAAACCCTGTCTTATCTGGCTCATTTATACATCTGCAATCCAGTGTAATTGAGCAATGTAATGGCTCTAAGTTGTTGCAGAATGCCAAGAATCTTTGTTAAATGAGAATAAGCTTATGTCCGACATCATGTTTGTCTTAAGCATCAGAATTTTAATGTAATTACTAAAAAATGAATGAGTTGAGTGTACTGTCTTCTACTGGGGACTCTTAACCCAATGGAGAAATTGGTGCCCTCATGCCTGTGTGTTTCTCTTCAACTTTCTTCCATCTGATTATAGTATGCTTTTCCAGTGATTTCTTTTCTCAGATTTTCTTGTTCCTCTCTGAGGCTATAGTGACACATGGAGGTCTTCGAATGTTTGGTATAAGCAAGACCTTATTGGGTTGCCACTGACAAAATTAAACTTCCTCCTCACAACCTTTTCCGTGTTGTTCAGTATAAAAACAGTATAGTTGGCATCACTTTGTCATGTACTTATTCTCTATTAAAACAAGTGCTCTGAGCAAGGCACACCTTGGTTTGAGTTCTGGCTCCTAGTTTTGTGAAGTTAGCCAGTTATTGAACCTTGTCTGTCATTTCATTCTTCTGTATTATGGGCACAACATACAGTGCCAACTTCACAATGTTATTATGAGGGAGAGATGAGATAATATAATTGAAGTGTTTAGAATAGTATCTAGCACCACCCTTGCTATTCCTCTTATTATTGCTATTATTCCGTACTTATTGACCACCAGACATGATGCCAAACACTGCGTTACATGAGGGAAATGTCTAAGAAAAAATAAAAATCTCTCTGGAATATGGATCTTCTGTGATTTCAAGTTTAAATTATGGCAGGTGGAAAGGGACTAAATATTTAATCGAAGTCAGTCTTTCAGTAGTCTGTGTTTTCATTCATTCATTCATTCATTCATTCATCAGTAATTAATTATAGAGTTTTTACTACATTCTGGGTACTGTGGGTAGCTGGCCTTGCTCTCTCCTGCTTTCTATCCATCACCTTCAACCCCCCTTTTTCCTAACTACACACACACACAACAACCACAAATCCTCAACCCAAAGACTTAATTTCTTATAAGATTAATCACATGTTCAAATGTCTTTGGGTTTTACGGTCATTTTTGTCAAGAATATAATGATACAAAACAGGAGTCAGGACGCTGGAAAAAGTTTTGCTGCAAGGAATAGTTAAACTGTGTTATGCACTCTCTGTTTGCAAATTCAGAGCCACCAGAGACCTGGGAAATCCTAGAAACTGAAGAAGTAGATAGGTGTAGTCATAGTGGTTAGGAATTTATTTGAGTTATGAACAAGTAAATACCAGCCTAGTTACGTGACCTTCATGGTGGGCTCAAACCGAACATAGTGAAATAGAAGGCTGGAGGCCTAATAGTTTGTGGCCTAAAATATGAGTCCAAAGTCTTGAAGTGCTTTTGCTTTCCTCATGAGACAGGAAAAAAAAAACACCTGCATTTGTTTAATCTCTGGTTCTGAGGACTAGAATGTGCATCGAGACCACTAGTGTAGACTTTGATTCCACACGTGTGCGTGCCTGTGCATGTCTGTGGTCAGAATCTAGTGCTCTAATTACACCATGTCTTTCCTCTTCTGACTGTCAGGTTTGAGACCCCTCTGCTGTACTAGAATAGATCCACAAAGGAAAACACAGAACTAGAAAGATAATATACAACACCCCCTTCTGTTGTTCCCTTTGTCCACCAATAGTCTCCAAGGCCAGATTACTAGGGAAAACTACACAAGCAGATGGAAACTTTTAACCAGGAAGGGGAATCCATGTCATGAGGGGAAACTATTGATCCATAAATCATTCAGCAAAATAGTAGATCTCGAGAACTAAGGGCTGACTCTAGAACAATCCTTCCAGTAAGAGTGGGGGTTCAGAAATCCATATGCCTTTTATAGCTATAGAATCTGGGGCAAATCACTTATCTCATTTGACATCAGGTGTCTGGTTGAAGAAGAGGGTATTTTTGGTTCACCAGACTAGTGATCTTTTGAGGTTTATTATAGCTCATATATCTATGATCTAATCAAATAACAGCAGTAACAACAACAGAAATAATGGTGGTCTGTTTGGTGACAAATGTAGGAACAGATAAAATCTGGTGAACTCACACTAAGCCTCTTCTACTTTGAAAAAATATTTAATGTTTTTTTTTGGGGGGTGGGGATTGGAGAGGGAAGAAAGCATACAAAAAGTTATCTAGTCTAAGAAATGATTTAGAAACTATTTTGCTCAAAATAGCATCCCATTTTGGAGGTAAGTGCTAAGGAATGCAAGCCTATAACCAGAGAAACACATGTTCATTGTAATTTTGGTTTGATTGCAAATTTTATTACAGAAGTAATTTGACACAGGTGTCTTAATTTCCAAGCTTGTCAGCAACTTCCCTGCCTGGTGAAGAGAAGTCCTAATTATATTTGAAGAGTGGGTTAACCATTCAAGTATTTCTTTAATAAGTAACTATTTTTGAAAGGAACAAATTATTCACTTCTTTTTTTTTCTGATTAAAGGGCAGACTTATTTAGATGCATCGATCAAGCCTACATATTTTTTTGTTTGTATTGAATTAAAAGAGCACCCATGTTTATTTTCAGAATATGTAACTGTAAGATCAATACTTATACTGTGCAAGTATATGAGTGTACATTCATGCTTAGAGTTGTGGAAAACAGTGTTATGTAGCCATGCATGCATTTTGCAGCCTCATATTTATATTGAATATGTAGAATGAGAATGATCATGATCCAGAAACATTTCTTGCAGAATGTAGTTACCCATTGTGACCAGTTTTGAGAGGAGAGGCACATTTTATGAGTTAAAATGTGTTTACTGGAGAATATTCTTCTTTTTTTTTTTAACGTTTATTTATTTTTGAGACAGAGAGAGAGCATGAAAGGGGGAGGGTCAGAGAGAGAGGGAGACACAGAATCTGAAACAGGCTCCAGGCTCTGAGCTGTCAGCACAGAGCCCGACGCGGGGCTCGAACTCACGTACCGCGAGATCATGACCTGAGCCGAAGTTGGCCGCTTAACCGACTGAGCCACCCAGGCGCCCCGTACTGGAGAATATTCTTTAAGGTTTCAATTTGGTTGCCATATTGAGATAGCCACCTGGGTTGACTGTGTATAATCTACCAATTTTTCAGCTAAAGTGGCCTGTTGCCCTTTGCTTGGTGTCTGCAATCAGTCAGTGTCAAAACAGGGTCATCGGCTTAATTTACCGTCATGGCTGACTAAAGACAACATTGTAAGGCACTGAAATCGTGTCTTCATCATTAGCTGTAGCTCATTAGGCAATTTCCCATTCCTTTAGTACCCTCTTTAGGTGAGCATTCTCGTCTGGTCTTTGCAGGTCTGTCAGAGCAAAAAAGAAAACAAGCATTCACATATAAACTATCGGCATTCATGCATAAGCCATCAGAATTCTGCTTGATCTCAGTTAAACAAGAATTTAATAGGGATCCTCTAGGACCCTATAAACATGCCTTTATTTTTACTTGTAGAAGTATCTCTAATAGTAAGGATTTTACAACAGGCTCAGATGCCCTGTTGGGAAAGAATTTACACATGTTGAGACTGCCACTGTGATGTTAATAGTTAGGTAAATCTTTATGTCAGGTAAGGATTTGATTCATGAAGTTAGGCTCAAAGAGTTCACTATAATCAAGATTTAGGACGGGGAGGGAACCAGAGAAATTTAGACAAAGTTATCCAGAAAAACAAAACAAAATATAGAAGCAAACCTTTAAGGATGCATACTTGTCTTTGAAGAAATGCCAACTTTCCTATATTTTTCCCCAAAGAGTATGTAATCCTATCCTTTATGCCTCATCATACACCAGCTTAGAGAAAGTGCAGTTTTCTAGGTAATACAGCTAAGGCCAGGAGAATTTGACTTAGGTGCCTAGTTTGTGGAGTAAGTATAGCAGAGCATGTGATTACATTGACCTTCAATTCAGACTGCCAAGTTCATGCCCTGGCCTTGATAGGGCGGTAAGACTTTGAGGTAAAGAATTCTTTCTTCCTGTTGTCTTTCTTACACTGCAGGTTTTTTCTTTTTCCTTTTGTTTGTTTGTTTGTTTTTGTTTTTAGAAAAAGAACTATCTGACCCTTTGAAAGGAGGCTTAAAAAAGATTAATCTGTTCCTAATTATTACAAAAATAATTTTCTAGAAAGCATTTGATAAAATTAAGTATTTTATTGGAATGGTGACAGCTGATTAGTTATTGTTATGCAAAAACTCAAAATGAGTTTATTCTCATTACTCTTATGTTCTACCAAAATAATCACTCCTGGTTATAGTTAGTTAAAATGTCATGTCATATTATGTTGCAAGCAATCTCTTGGCAGCTGCAATTTAAAAGGTGTCATTTAAGCATCTGACCTGTGTTTTAAAATGTCAAAGCAACAATTAAACTATCCCACTATGCTTTTATGATAGGGAAATAATGTTTTACAGATTTTAAGATTTGCATTACTCACTTGTAAACATCAACATCAACCAAGATGCAAATTGTTTATTTTATTTTGTTGAATTAAAAAAAAAAAGGAGATATGTTGTATTGATAGTCATAAGCTAAATTGTCTCTGCTTGTTTTCCCAAGAACAGCACAGATGAACCCATTTGAATATGGTATTACCCAGACATAATCAGGCTGCCAGAGAGAAAACAATGGCAGATTCCAGCAGTTTCCCCCTGGATTACATGGGTTATTGTTCCTTTTCTAACAGATTTATCTCTGATGTTGAATGAAAAATAATTTTCTCTGTCATTAATAAAGTAAGAGTAGTTATACTTTTTTGTCTTTGCTTTACAGTTACATTTCTATTTTTAAGTCAAATTTGATTTCTTAGCCTCATCTTTTTGTATTGTCTAATCAGATAAATAATGGATTTAGTTTACATTATGATGTGTTCAATTTTATCAGTCAGAAGAGAATCTGCTTTAACAAGCTACATTTATTATCTGCTTGTTACAAGCCAGATATTGCGCTAAGTGCTTTGCATGTACTATTTTATTTATCCTTACACTACTAATGTGAAATAGATACGATTAATTTATGCCTCTTCTACATTATTCAGTTGAGTCTTACAGGTTACAGTAAATTATCTCTCATAGGACTGGAACATGGAAAAGCTGGATCACTTATGCCAGGGCTTTTCGGCTCTAGCTGGTGTCTTAAACTTTGAATATAGGTTAAGATATATTATTGCACCCATGACAAGTATAGGCAAGAAACATGTCAGAAAAGAAAGAGAAAAATGAGTTCTGCTTTATTCTGCCCCTGATTTTTTTAAATAAGTGAATTGATTCTGTACCTGCCTTAAAGGGAGTGCATGGCAGAGAAGGAATAAGCTGGGGTAGACAAGGGGTAAATGGGAAGGGAGTGCAGAAGTGAGCATTTGAAAATTATGCATGTCAGGAGCACCTGGGTGCTTAGTCGGTTAAACGTCCATCTTCAGTTCAGGTCATGATCTTGCAGTTCATGAGTTTGAGCCCTGCATTAGGCTCTGTGCTGATAGCTCAGAGCCTGGAGCCTGTTTCAGATTCTGTGTCTCCCTCTATCTTTGCCCCTGCTCCACTTACACTTTGTATCTCTCTCTGTCTCTCAAAAATAAAAACATTAAAAAAAACCTGACAGATTCCTTTAAAAAGAAAAGAAAAAGAAAATTATGCATGTCAATTCTGTATAAATTCTTTTTTCAGCTATTATATTTTATTGGAACCTCAATATCCATGATAAAATATAAATGCCCACTTTCTTTTCTAAACCACATCGTATAACAATTATTTATATGTCACTGTACAACTTTAAATATTTTGTTATATTTTTTCTTTGAAATAGAAGTTTTAGAAATATGATAGCCTGGCCTCTAAAAATGGGGGGAACAAGGCAGCCTGATCCCTCAGAAGCAAAGTTTCTTTAAAGGAGGGAGTTGCATTCAACTGCTTATCCCCCTGGGGGAAAAAAGAAGACAGCGTTCTTTTTTTAATCTGCAATTATTTTAATCTGTGGGTATTTTAATCTGCAATTATTTGCCAGGGACTTTATCATCCAGTTCTCTGTGTTTGAACTGTAACTTAAGATCTCCCATCCTAGAGTTCATTCATTAGGTGTGAGAGGAGACTCTGTGAAAACAAATGAAAAAAACAGACAAATAAAAACCTTAATTAAATAGCCTTTTAAACTAAATAATATCCCAATTTATGCCTTTGTTCATAAAAGTGAAAATTTAGTTGAAACAATTTCAGTGAATATTCATAGCTTTGGCCTGTTTTCACCAATATTTCTCTTGTTCTAAGATTGTTCTACTAAGTGTAGGGTCCATTTGAATAAACTCTAGAAAAACTGGAATTATTAAAGTGAGACTTGGGAAACATCTTTATTCATATGGAAGACTTCCTTAAATCTCTGCATTACAATTCGCACTTTGAATATGGCATAGAAAGTCTGTGATCCTAGATTCACAGCTCATCTTGCTTTTCCTGGGACATTATCTGTAATTATGTAACATTAGGAGAACAAGGCCAGTAAGAATACTTTCTTTTTTAATTCTTTTTATGTTTATTTATTTTTGAGAGGGAGACAGAGCCTGAGTGGAGAGGGGCAGAGAGAGAGGGAGACACAGAATCTGAAGCAGGCTCCAGTCTCTGAGCTGTCAGCACAGATCCCGACATGGGGCTCAAACTCTTGGACTGTGAGATCGTGACCTGAGCCGAAGTCGGACACCCAACTGACTGAGCCACCCAGGCGCCCCAAGAATACTTTTTTGCGTAGATTGTAATTCAACATTTAGGAATTCTTCTTGCTCCAATTATCTTGTCTCTCCCAATCACATTCATTATCTTTATTCTTTGACTCAAAGCCTGGTGTTGAGAACAATTTTTATTTTACTACAGTGCAATTCTCGGAGCGCCTGGCTGACTCAGGCAGTAGAGCATGTGACTCTTGATCTCAAGGTTATGAGTTCAAGCCCCACGTTGGGCATGGAGCCTGCTGGAGAAAAAAAAAAATGAAATTCACATTTGAAACTATCAGTTTTAAAGTGAACAATCCAGGTCACCTGGGTGGCTCAGTTGGTGTCTGACTTTTGATTTTGGCTCAGGTCATGATCTCACAGTTTGTGGGATCAAGCCCCGAGTTAGGCCCTGTGCTGACAGCACGGAGCCTGTTTGGGAATTTCTCTCTTCTTCTGTCTCTCTATGCCACCCCTGCTCACACTCTCTCAAAATAAATAAATAAACTTAAAAAAAGATAAAGTGAACGATCTATTTACTGTGAATGGCATTTACTACGTTCACAATGTGTACAACCATTACTTGTATAAAATTGGAAAATATTTGTATCACCACAAAAGGAAACCTTATGCCCGGTAAGCAGTTACTCCCCATTTTCATCTTCTATCTTCTGGCAGTCACCAATTTGCTCTTGGTCTCTACAGATTTACCTATTGTGAACATTTCATGTAAGTGTGGCCAAAAAATATATGATGTTTTGTGTCTCACTTTTTGACTTAACATAATGTTTTAGAGATTCAAGGTTCTTAATTTTGATGGATTCAGTATATTTGGTTGTTTCCCATGCTTTTTAGTATCATATCCAAGAATCCATTGCAAAATCCAAGTCATAAGGAGTTACTGTTATTTTTTAAGAGTTATGATTTTTAAATTATCTCTTTAGATCAATGATTGGTTTTGAGTTAATTTTGGCATATGGTATGAAGTAGGGAATTCAACTTCATTTTTTACATAACTTAAATTTCTCTTCACACCATTTGTTGAAGAAATTCTTTTATCTCCACCATATGTTTTTTTTTAACCCTTGTTGATCGTCATTGATTATAGATAATATGAATTTACTTGAGGATATGCAATTTTAATTTATTGTTCAATGTCTCTATCCTTCTGCCCACATCACACTGTTATGGTTACTGTAGCTTTGGAGTAAGTTTTCAAATGAGAGTATGAATGGTCCAACTATTTTTTTTAATTGTTTGACTATTCAAAACTCCTTACAATTCTATATGAATTTAAAGATTGACTTTTCCATTTCTGCAAAATTAAACAGTTGGGGTTTTGATAGTGATTGTGTTGAATATGTGAATCACTTTGGGTAATACTGCCATCTTAGAAATATTAGTTTTCCAAGTGACAAACACAAATTGTCCTTCTATTTATGTCTTTGATTTCTTTCAGCAATACCTTATAGTTTTAAATGTGCAAACCTTTAACTCTTTGGTAAAATTTATTCTCAAGTATTTTATTCTTTTGGATGTTAGAGTAAATAGAATTGATTGTTTAATATCCTTTTTAATTTTTTCTTTCTTTCTTTCTTTCTTTCTTTCTTTTTTTTTTTTTTTGGATTGCTCAGTCCTGTTGTATACAAATACAACTAATTGTTGAGTGTTGATTGTGTACCCTTTAACTGTGCTGAATTAACTTTTTAGCTCTGGTAGGTTATTAAAGACTCTTTGGGCTTTTCTGCGAATATAGTTTCTTTTTTTTTCCTTTCTAAATTCACTCCATTTTATTTCTTTGCCTTGTCTAATTATTCTGGCTGGATTCTAGTATAATGTTGAATAACAGCAATGAAAAATGAACATCCTTTTCTCATTTCTGATCATAGGGCTACAGCTTTCAGCCTTTCATCATTGACTATTGTCTTAGCTCTGGGTTTTTCATAGATGACCTATTTCATGTTGAGGAAGTTTCCTGCTATTCCTAGGTTTTTTTTTTTAATGTTTTCATAAACAAAGAGTGATGGATTTTGTCAAATGCATTTTAACATCAATTCAGATTATTGTGTTTCTCCTTTTTTCCCCCCTATTATGTGTTGTTACATGGTTGATCTTGTTTTGTTGAGTTACTCTTATATTCCTGGGGTAAATCCGTCTCATTAATGATACATAATCCTTTGATATGCTAAAACATTTGATTTGTTAATTGAAAAAAATTCTGTCATTCCTGCTGGAATTGCATTGAGCATTTTTGCATCTATGTTTATAAGGAATATTGATATATTGTCCTTTCTTATGTTGTCTTTCTGGATTTGGATCAGGATAATTCTAACTTTACAGAGGAAATCAGTAAGTATTCCCTCCTCTGGGTTTTTAGAAAAGTTCGAGAAGCATTGATGTTAATTTTTTAAATGTTTTGTAGAATTCACAAGGAAAGTCATCTGTTCCTGTGTATATTTTTTATCGGGAAGTTTTTCATTACTGATTCAACGTCTTGTTTTAAATCTATACAGAGTTTCTATTTCCTTTTGAGTCAGTCTGGTAGTTTGTGTGTTTCTAGAAATGTGCTCATTTTATCAGGTTATCTGATTTGTTGGTATGCAATCAAGCATTCATTGTATTCTCTCACCATCCTTTTCAATTTGGTAAAATTGGAAGGGAATGCTCCCAGTTTCATATCTGACATTGTTTGCATGTTATTTTTTTCTTTGTCAGACAAATGTATGTCAGTTTTGTTCATCTTTTTAAAGGAACAACTTTTTATTTTGTTGATTCTCTCTATTGTTTTGCTCTTTCAACCCCCCCCCCCCACTTCTTTTTGTGTAAAGTTAGGTCACTGATTTAACTTCTTTCTTTTTTAATGGAGATGTTTCTGGCTATAAATATCCTTTTGAGAAATGTTTTCACTGCATCCCATTAAGTATGGGTATATTGCATTCTCATTTTCATTTGTTCCAAAGTATTTCCTAATTTCCCTTGTGATTTCTTCCTTGAAATATTTCTTCTTAAGAGTGTGTTGTTTAATTTCCTTATATAGGTGAATTTTCCAGTTTTCTTTCTGCTATTGATTTCTAGTTTCATTCTACTGAATTCAGAGAAGACACTTTGAATGATTTCAATATTTTTAAATTTATTGAGACTTGTTTTATGGTCTAAAATATGGCTTGTCTTGGAGAATATTCCATGTACTTTAAAATAATGTATTGAAAATAATGTATATATGTTTATATATATATATATATATATAAGATTTTTATAACACACACAACGTATATATTTAAAATGTCTTCTTATTAATAGTGTTGTTCAAGTCCTATATTTTCTTATTAATCTTCAGTCTAAACTTTGTATACATTCTTGAAAGTGGGCTATTGAGATCTCTAATCACATTTGAAGACCTATTTCTTCATTTCTGTTGACATTTGATTCACATAATTTGTGATTCTGTTATTTGGCTCTGGTATCATTATTCTTGTTATAACTTTTGGGTATAACAGTTTTCAATATGTGATGTCTTTATTTGCCACAACAATTTTTGACATAGTTTATTTTTTGTGATAATAGTAGAGCCACTTCTGCTCTCTTTCATTTACTGTCTCTATGGAATATCTTCATCCATCCATTCACCCTCAACCTATTTTTGTCTTTGGATCTAAAGTAATCATAACAATTTTTTTTTAATTCAATTCTGCTGTTCTCTGCCTTTTGTTTAGAGAGTTTAATTCATTTACATTAAAAAAATTTTTTTTCAACGTTTATTTATTTTTGGGACAGAGAGAGACAGAGCATGAATGGGGGAGGGGCAGAGAGAGAGGGAGACACAGAATTGGAAACAGGCTCCAGGCTCTGAGCCATCAACCCAGAGCCTGACGCGGGGCTCGAACTCACGGACCGCGAGATCGTGACCTGGCTGAAGTCGGACGCTTAACCGACTGCGCCACCCAGGCGCCCCTAATTCATTTACATTTAAAATAATTGCAACAAAGGAATTACTTCTTCAATTTTACCATTTATTTTGTCTATGTTTTTTACCTTTTGTGTTTCTTAGGTCTTCCAATACTACCTTCTTTTGTCTTTGATTGATATTTGCTTTACTCTTTTGAATTTTATTTTATTTTTTTAGATTTTCTTATGGTTACCTTTGGTATGACTATAAATATATTAAATTTATAAAAATTATTTTGAATTGATGCCAACTCAACATCAATAGCTTGCATAAACTGTATTTTTATATGGCTTCGCTTTCCCTCATATTGGTTTTATTGCAGATTACACATTTTATACATTCTGCACCCTTTAACATAGATATTTAGTTATTTCTTCATGCATTTGTCTTTTAAATCATATAAGAAATATAGAGAGACATTCCAAACCTAATATACAGCAATTTTCGCTTTTATATTTAACTATGTAGTTACCTTTACTGGAGTTATTTTTTAACCTGACCTCAAGTTACTACTACCCTCTTACTTCATCCTAAAGGAATCCCTTTAACATTTCCTGGATGCCAAATATACTTGTTGTGACCTCTCAGATTTTGTTAATCTTGGGAGGTTTTAGTTTCTCTCACACAATTTTGAAGGATAGTTTTGCAGGATATAGAATTTTGGGTTGACAGCTTTTTCTTTCAGCACCTTCATAATGCTGTTTCATTCCCATCTGGCAACATAGTTTTTGATCAGAAATCTGCTGTTAAACACATTGAATACCCCCTGTATGCAATTTGGTTCTCTCTTGCTGCTTTCAAGATTGTATATTTGTCCTTTGCTTTGGCAATTTGATTATATGTCTCAGCCTGGATCTCTCTGTGTTTGTCCTTTTTGGAGACTTTAAGCTTCTCGAGCGTATAAGTGCATGTATTTTGTCAAATGTGGCAGATATTTGGCCATTATTTCTTCAAGTATTCTTTCTGTCCTTTGGTTCCTCTCCCTTTTGGACTCCCTTTGCTCATAGGGTGATATGCTTAATGGAATTCCACATGTCTCTTAGGTGTTATTGGTCTATTTTCTTCTTTGTGTTCCCCAGGCTATATCATTTCAGTTAACCTAAATTCCAGTTCACTGATTCTTTCCTTTGTCTCCTCATATCTTCTATTTGAAACCTCTAGAAAGTTTTAATTTCCATTGTGGTGCATTTCAGCTTTAGAATGTCTGTGGATTAAAAAAATTCTTTCTCTTAAATGGTATTCTCTCTCTCTCTCTCTCTCTCTCCACACACACACACACACACACACACACACACACACACACATTGTTCTCTTGGTTTCCTTTAGCTCTTTGTCCAGAGTTTCCTTTAGTTCTGTGAGTATATTTAAGACAATTGATTTAAAGTCTGTCTAATAAGTGTCTTGTCTGTGCTTCCTCAGGGGCAGTTTCTGTTAATCTCTTCTGCGAGTGGACCGTAGTATCTTGATTCTTTTCATGATTTAAATTTTGTATTAAAAACTATACATTTTGATTTTGATAATGTGGAACACTTTTTTTTTTTATTTTTGAGAGAGAGACAGACAGAGCATGAGTGAGGGAGGGCAAAGAGAAAGGGAGACACAGAATCCAAAGCAGGCTCTAGGCACTTGAGCCACAGCCTGCGAGATCAAGACACCTGATGGTTAACCAACTGAGCCACCCAGGTGCCCTTGGAACACTTGATACATGATTTTTTCAACTCTTCAGAGCATATTTTTGTTATATGCTGTAGGCTGTAGCTGTTTTTGTGGTTGTTTAGTTGACTTTTTGGATGTATTTTGAAAAGTCAGTGTTCTCTGTCATATGTGGTCTCTGAAGTTTCTATTCCTTTAGCTTGTGTTCAGCTAGTATTTTTACAAAGAATTCCTTGAATGCTAGGATCCAAATAAACTCTCCCATTCTTTCAGATTAGTTCTGTGCTGGGGCAATTATTCAGTATTTATTTGTAGCTCTGCCTTAGCCTTCATTTCCTGTTTGTATTAAGCCTAGAGTTTAGCTGGAGCCAAAAACTTAGGGTCTTCTCAGGTCTTTTTTTGAACATGCATCCTGTCCTGGGCATGCATGTGTTTTTCTGAATTTCCCAGTATATGTAGACACTTCAATGTCTAATTACTCAAAGGAAAGCTCTTCCCAGCTTTCCTTCTCTAGCCTGAATGCTATATTTTAGGCCTTAACTGTATCTTTTTTCCCCAGGCAGCCAGGCTTATTCATTTGTCTTATAATGTTTTTGAGAATATCCGCTGATTTTCTGTGCTGAGTTTTCTGGATCAGGTGTAAGAAAAATAAATACCCCAGGTCAGTCCTTTAGGTAACCCCAGGCAGGTCAGACCAGACAAAAAGTGTTTTGAGAAAGCATCTACTCTGCTTTCTCCAGAACACAGGGACCGGGGTCCCATACTCTACATTCAGACTGTTAACTTAAAGATCACCACTGAGCCAGGGAGGGGTTTGGAGTAATGCCAAAGAAAAATGCCACAATGCTTTTCTTTTTTTTTTTTTTTAAGATTTTTTCTTTTCTTTTTTTTTTTTAACATTTATTTATTTTTGAGACAGAGCATGAACAGGGAAGGGGCAGAGAGAGAGGGAGACACAGAATCTGAAACAGGCTCCAGGCTCTGAGATGTCAGCACCCAGCCCGACGTGGAGCTCGAACCCACAGACTGTGAGATTATGACCTGAGCCGAAGTTGGCTGCTTAACCAACTGAGCCACCCAGGCGCCCCGCCACAATGCTTTTCTACTGTTTTTAAGTTGCCTTTTTCTGGATTCCGTGTTTGCTAGGTTGTTGTGAACCTCTGACTCTTTTCCAGAGTTCTGAAAAAGCTCATTCTGACAGTTTTGCTTCTTCTTCTTTTTTTTTTAAATGTTTCTGTGAGGAAACAGCCTCTTAGAGCTGCCTACTCCTCCATGTTCGCTGATATCGCTTTGTTGACAAATTCCGCTGGTGCGGTTTTCATGTGCATTGGTGTCTGTCTGTGAGTAACCTGAGTTCCTTACTATATTTGAAGCCTTCAAGCATAGAGTTTATAACTTTATCACCTACACAATTCCCTACACTTATTATACCAGTAAATGTTGACCAGTGACAAATTTATCCATTTAGTCCCTCTTGCATTACAAATTAGAGAATGTAAGAGAAGTAGTTTGTGAAAGTTTGTGAAGACGAAATACAATAGAGCACACTCATTAAATCTAATGATATCATCAAATTAAAAAGAAAATGCACAACAGTAGAGACCTAGAATATTATGTACTATAAACTTAGCAGTTTGAAATATAGGCTAAAATAAACTTAATAAAATACGTAATGAAGTACACACAGTAGAGCTTAGTGTAGGGCATTCTAACAGATTTTTGAGGACCCAAAAATACTTTTTGGGCTTTTGAATTCTGTCAACATTTACTGAGTTAGAAAATAAAATTTAATTGCTGAGGTTTTTTTCTAAAATATTGATTAATTCACATAAAATGGCAATGATAAAACTATACATGTAAATATACATAACATGTAATAAAAATAGCTATATTTTGCAGAACAAACAAAAAATATAACATCATTATTTTTTATTTTTGCAAATTTGTTTAATGCCTGGATGAAAGACATTAGGATTTTCATATGTGCCCTGTGTTAATTCTTTTGCAGTAGGTTGTTTTGGTTGACATATATGAAGAATCATGGCCTCATAACTAGTTAGAAATGGAAGATGTAGTTTAATAGCTTTTACATAGTTGTAGATGTCCTTGTTTGACCCTTCCTGAAAACTTAACAAATGATTGATCCTTGAAGGTTAGTTGCCATGTGGAATCTGAAAATACGTCAATAAAATATCAGTACTTTGCTACATTTAAACCCATCAGTCACCTTTTACTTTAAAAGGATCTCTTACCCATGCATGATTCTAAGCATTGTGCCTTGGACTTTTGCAAAATATGAGTTCACTGAGTTATGCCAATTTTCCAAATGTTGGTGGGGTTTGTTCTATAACATAAAACAAAACAAAAACATAGTTAACATCACTGATGGTACAACTTATGAATCTCACTAGAAAAGTTTTGGGAAGCTTTCACACTCAAGGGAGAGGACAACCCTTCCAAAATGCAAATATTTGCTTGAAAGTTTAAATTTTATAATTTGTAACAGCCACTTGTGTTTGGTTTTTGTGTGTGTGTGTATACATGCATGCATGTGTGCTTTATATGAGAGGTTCATTTCATTTTGAAGGCAAACATTTGCCAGACACAGGTATCCTTTACTCTCTGAAAGTTGGCATTGTGTGACTTTGTTTTTGTGAAAAATTTACATTAGTACAGTGTAGAAGTGCAAATCCCCTTTGGATTTCTTTTGGTTCGCAAAAACAGATAGTGATGTAGGACTTCAATAAAAGTGGAAGTGGTACAATGTGATGTCTCAGAAGGCAGGGGATTCTCTTTGCTTTATACCATTTCAGCTTACAAAGTTTTCATAGGGATGGTCTACTTTCAGACAGTGAATGAAACCTATATTTTAATCTGAAGTCATTGTTTGTTATTCATTACTTCCATTAAATTCATGTTACATGAAGAAAAAACAAAGTGGTTAGTTGAGCACAACCAGCTGCTGCCGAGATGTTTTTCCTTGAGACAACTTCCAAGTTGATGCACAATGGAAGTGTTTTTGTTTTTATTGTTTTTAAGTTTATTTATTTCTAGAGAGAGAGTGTGATAGAGAGCAGGGGATAGGCAGAGAGAGACACGAAAGAGAGAGAATCCCAGCAGGCTCTGCCCTGTCAGCGCAGAGCCCAGTGCAGGGCTTGATCGTACAAACCATGAGATCATGACCATAGCGGACATCAAGAGTCAGACACTTAAGCGACTGAGCCAACTGGGTACCCCTATTTTTGTTTTTGTGTACTTCAGGTTTACTGCACAGATATTAAAAAGATCTTAATAGCGATACTGAATACAATTATCATTTTTATAACTGTATCAGGAAATTCTCAAGTGAAACTGAATTTTTTTTTAATTGAGCACATGTGGAAGTAATAGTGTTGGCTAACGATAAAGTGCTGAGAATTGCACCCCGCATTGGTTTTGTACCAAGGGTGAAAATTTCAACCCAGTGTAAGGGGAAGACAATGCTGTAATAGCATTGTGTATATAATTTGAGTTTAGGACCCATTTTCACTAGTTGTTCACAAATTATACTCTGTAGATAAAGATAGGAAATCAAAATGTACTCACAGTTATGTAACTGGAATAAACAGTATACCTGAGAGAAGAACTTAAACACGTCTAGAGAGGAGCCCAAGGGCTCAAAGTAGAACCATAGCACTTCAGGGTTAAAAAAAGACATTATTTCAGAGAGAGAGAGAGAGAGAGAGAGAGAGAGAGAGAGAGAGAGAGAATCATTGCATAATTTTCTCAAATGTGAAAAGGCTTTGTTCAAGTATATTTCTCATATTTAGCTTTTCTACTCAAATTCAGGAGATGTTAATTTGAAAAAGGTCTCAAAAAGAGGTTTGAGAATGATTAGCATTTTGAATAATTGACCAATTTGACTAATTAAACCTATGAGTAAATCCTAAAGCTCTTGGTTTATTTATTCAAGAGATGACAATTTTGAGGTAGCATTTAATAAGTCCTTCAGAACCTGGAAATACATTCTTTATTTGATGAGCACTTAGAGTCTCTGCTGAAAACAAGAGAAAATTGAGTAAAATGTAACAGAAATTAGGGGATCTCAGAGATGCAACCTGCTTCATAGGCCATGTGTGTGTATGTGCATGCCAGTGTGTATGCATAGTATTTCCAATTATATATGAAGAGGTCAAAAATATGCTAAAGCAGAGCTGTTCTGATTTTAGAGTTCTGACCATGTAACCCCTGTCCTTCCCCTTCCAATCTCTGTCCTAACAGAGCTTATAGGACTTTCTAGAATATACCTGACAGTGGTGTCATTTGCTCCAACCTTTTCTCTTTACAAAGAGGAAACTGATACCTGAATAGACTGAGTGCTAATGCCATGGGAATACATGGTAGTTAAGGGTGGAATAGAACTAGATTACAACCTCCTAGCTCTAATGACTGTTCTTGAAGCCTTATTGCTTTTTCTTGTTTGAGAACAAAGAATGGGAGAATAGGTCCAAAACTGTGTTCGGAACCTTAGAGAAGGTGAACACATCATAGGAGGCAAATTGTTTGCAATCGGTACTTGTATTTAATATTTAATGTAAAATTCCTTAAAATCCCTTGCATGTATGGTAAAAGGGGCAGGCTGGGGATGGGGAAGAAGGAGACACATAAATAAATATGGATTATCTTATTTATCAGCTGTCTTCTTCATTCTATTCAGTATAGACACAGCTTTGGTCATAGTTTGGTAACTTTTCACATAGCTGATTTTTAATATGTATTTTTAAAATAATATGGCTTTCTGAGGCACCTAGGTGGCTCAATCGGTTGAGCGTGTGTCTTTGGCTCAGGTCATGATATCGTGGTCTTTGAGGTTGAGTCCCGCGTTGGGCTCAGAACCTGGAGCCTGCTTCGGATCCTGTGTCTCCCTCTCTCTTGTCCCTACCCTGCTCATGTTCTTTCTTTCTCTCTCTCTCTCTCTCTCTCTCTCTCAAAAACTAAATAAACATCTTAAAAAATTAAAAAATAATAATATGGCTTTCTACATGAAAGCCACATGCTAGAAATAGACTCAAGAAGGAACAGTCATTGGAAGATAATCAGATTAGGGAATAAATTCAATTAGAAGAGTTTATATTAGTAGACTTTATAAGATACCAGGTTAATCTGATTCAAAAGTAGTTCTAGATGTTAAAATTAACAAGGAATTGACTGGCTTCTTTGTTCAAGAAACTTAGCTATTGCCACAAGATGTTAGAATAAGAAAAGGCAAAAGAAAGAGATCTGGAAGTAAATTCCTGGCATGCTAGAAGGAACAGAGGTCGTTTTCTGGGACCATAAAACAGGTGTTACGTGATGCACTATTTTTTTTTTTTTTGGTGCTTCTGCTTCAGTGGATGAATTGATGTTCACAATAGTAAGAGACAAGCTGCTTGAAGTGTCCTTCACTGAAAAGAATAATGTATTATTTGTGATTCATATTTTTGACTTCATGGATTCAACATAGTTCAGTGTCCTTCCTCCAAAATAGACCTTTGAGTGAAATGAACATTTTATCTTTTTTTTTTCATTAATTACTAGAAGAAACTCAACTGTACTTTTGGTAGAGTAGATCTGAGAATATACATTTTGAAACATGTTTGCTTAGGGAAACAACTGTGAGAGGCGAAGATATTCTGAAAGAACAAAAAAATTTTTTTAGGTTCCAAAATTGAAATTTTTATTTATTTTTTTAGTTTTTACTTATTTTTGAGAGAGACAGAGGCAGAGTGTGATCAGAGGAGGGGCAGAGAGAAAGGGAGACAGAATCTGAAGCAGGTTTAGAACTGTCAGTACAGAGCCTGATGTGGGGTTCAAACTCATAAACTGAGATCATGGCCTGAGCCGAAGTCTGATGATCAACCAACTGAGCCACCCAGGTGCCCCCTGAAATTGAAAATTTTAAAGATACTTCTTATTAACCAATACATTTTGTTTTTATTTTTTTTTGGACTTATACATGTTAATGTTTCAATCATAATAATGACAGTGACTGACTTTAAATGAACTGAATATTTTGCCTAATGATTTTCATGTATTATGTAAATACATTTATTTAAAAAAAGCAATAGGTGTAACTTGTGACACATCTTGTGATTTTTTTTTCTGTTCTAATAGTGTTTTCTTTTTTTCATCAAATTTACATTATGAACTATCTAATTCTTTAACTGAGAGTTAGTAAACGTTTATTCATTTTCTGGGTAATGAATGAGGACGCTTTAAAGAGAATTTGGGATTGTGTATCTGATCTCAAATGACATAAATTTTGACAGCATTTAGTCTGCTGTATAGTGTTTCAGCATCCTAATGAAAGAAAATGGGGGAAAACTAGAAAGTAAGAGGGTGAGTAATGCTACAGCTGTTAGGTGGTAAAACAAAACTTTTAAGTTGTGTTGACTGGTTAGGAAATGTACAAACAACAGATATTTTGTCTAGGTCTGGAATTTAGCAATGACTCTAATGATTTTTATTCTGTGTTTTCAACTAGTTTTATAAGGAGGTGTGGAAGGGATATTATCCTTTCAATGAACTTTAAAAATTTACCCATGTTTCACATTGAAATGCACTAAAAGAGTAGCCCGAACTGACTGACACTAAACACAGAGAATGAGAATAACCTGTAAGACTAAATAGAGATTTAAACAGCGTGGTGGGAAATGCAGGTGGTGGTGGTACAGTGGTCATCTGGAGAGAAGAGAGAGTCACAAGAACAGAAAAGGAAAATGGCTTTGTAATTCTCATGGGTAATTCTGAGTAACTGCCAGATTAGATTTTCCTTTTTATTAGTATTTTAACAGGAAATTATTTCAAATAGGATTTAAATTAAAAGAAACATTTCTGAACCTCTGATGTGGAGAGTAAACTAGATAAAAAGTAACACAATTGGTTTCTATAAAGAGAAACCAAGAACTGAAAGTCATAAATTAGTTTTTCTTCAATTCAGTACTAAAGAACTTTGTTTTTTCTTCTAAGATTATGCAGTCAACTTATTTCAAAAGGCCATTTAAAAAGCAAGATTGGATTTTTGGAAGAAAGCACACAAATACCAGTAGCCGTCTATGATCTTGAATGACAGACTAGAGCAGAAAAAAGAACATGATATGAATTATTTTATGTCAGTTCTGTCATTGCATTCATGTTGCCAAAGCTGAGTATTTTAGCTAAGATTCTGTATCTTGTAACAATTTAACAAATGATTACTATGTTTCTAATTCCTTTGTTATTTGAGAATAGTTGACATACAATGTTACATAAGTTTCAGAAGTAAATCTTTGTGATTTGACAAGTTTCTATATAATGCTGTGTTCCCCACTGGTGTAGCTACCATCTGTCCCTTTACATCCCTACTACAGTATCATTGACTTTATTTTTCATGCTGTGCTTTTTTTTAATTGAAAAAAAATTTTCAATGTTTATTTGCTTTTTGAGAGACAGTGTGTAAGCAGGGGAGGGGCAGTGAGAGGGAGACACAGAATTCAAAGTAGGCTCCAGGCTCTGAGCTGTCAGCAAAGAGCCTGACGTCGGGCTTGAACTCACGACTCACGAGATCATGACCTGAGCCAAAGTCAGATGCTTAACCAACTGAGCCACCAAGGCATCACTCTCATGCTGTGCTTTTTATTCCTGGGCCTTATTCATACCATAACTAGAAGCCTATTTCTGCCGTTCCCCTTTACCTATTTTACTTACCGCCTCACTCCTCTCTTCCCCCGTCCTCTTGTGATTTTGGTTATCCCTTGCGTCTCAGTGCATTTTTGTGCTGCTCTTCATAATTATAACTATAATCATAGGGTCCTACTTGGTTAACCAGTACTTAGCATTTTACTAGCAACTGTTAACACATATTAGGTTTACAGACTTGCACACATGTTTACACACACAAACACACATACACACACACATACATGCATGCACATATTAGAGAGGTAGCTCCTATTTAGTTGCAAAGTAACTAGAGTTATGTGACCCAGTACTTTATTTGTGAAAAATAAGGGCTATGAGACGTGTGAATATTAAGTAATATTTTTTATCTTAGGAACAGGTAGTGATTTCAGAATTTTGTTTTATGAAAATGTATTAAGAAAGAAGTTTTACATGAGGAAGTCATCTCTTAAAATTATTTATATTCTGTTACCATTTTCCTTCTGACTTAGCTTCTCAGTGTTCCTTGTGAATGATCAGCACGAATGAGTGTTGTCCATGATTCTTTGTTGCAAAGTGTGGGCTTTGTGTTCACATACAGAGACAATTGTTAAAATGTATCAAATAATAAGATTTCTCTGGACGATTCTAACATAAATCAGGTTCCTAAGAAATCAGATACTAATGTGGGTTATAAATGTTTGTTGATGGGATATGGTTGGAAATGCTCCTGAAGTTGTAACACTAAATAGCATGCAACAGCGAGCAGAGGGTTAAGCTGGAAATTTCCTGACATGTTATCGGCCAATGTCTTGAAGAGAACAAACAGAAAGCCCTACTTTTTAGTGAGTGCTGTGGTATCACTCTCTCTGAGACAAGAGAAGGACTGTGGCAATGGTACTTTCTCAGATAAGTTGGACTAGAAAGGAATTCTAGTAAGTTCTGGGGAGGGTACGCTAAGTAGTTGAATTTCAATTTGAACAAGGGTTCTTGTGGGTAAAAGACATTAAGGATATTCTTAAAATAACATTTATATAATTGTGTATCATCTTTAAAAAAAAAGATCTAACTGATACAGTATTGAAGAAGATGAGGAAATAAAACTTATTTTGAGAGACAGTTTAACTTTAGTAAGTTGGAAAGATACAGGTTCCAGTTTCAGTCCTACCTCTTACTAATCACGTAGACCTTTGTCACATTTGACCTTACTCAGCTCAGTTTCCCCAGTGGAATGAAGATACCCAATAGGGTTTGGAGGGCATTTCTAAAGAGGAATATTAATTTTAAAAGATGAACACCCCAAAATATTATGAAGATACTTGAAGAGAGAGGAGATGGAGTATAGAAGTGAGTTTGAGAAGTTTATAGTTGGAAGATGTCTTTATTCCAGGACTGAAAAAAATTCAAGAGACCTTAGGGATTGTGCCTGGAAGCTAAGGTAAATTTATTTTTTTTTTAATTTTTTTTTCAACGTTTTATTTTATTTTTGGGACAGAGAGAGACAGATCATGAATGGGGGAGGGCAGAGAGAGAGGGAGACACAGAATCAGAAACAGGCTCCAGGCTCCAAGCCATCAGCCCAGAGCCCAACGCGGGGCTCGAACTCACAGACCGTGAGATCGTGACCTGGCTGAAGTCGGACGCTTAACCGACTGCGCCACCCAGGCGCCCCTAAGGTAAATTTAAAGAAAGGAATAAACAAATAAAGGGGAAAAAAGAAGTATATAGTTCATTTTCTAAGTAATGATTAAAACCAAAGTATCCTTAAAACACACATCTCTCTCTCTCTCTCTCTCTCTCTCTCTCTCTCTCTGATTATTGTTTAAAAGAAAGATTAATTACAATAATTTGAATTACTTTGATAAGTTGATTTTAAAATAAACTCCAGGTTCAATTGCAGTTAAAAGAAAAATTCTTATGGGGCACCTGGGTGGCTCAGTTGGTTAAGCGTCCAACTCTTGATTTTGGCTCAGGTCATGATCTCACAGTTCTGTGAGTTCAAGCCCTGCATCGAGCTCTGTACTGACAGCATAAAGCCTGCTTGGGTCTGCCTCCCTCTCTATCTGTCCCTCACCTCTTGCTCTTTTTCTCTCTCTCAAAATAAATTGTAAAAAAATAAATTAAAAAAAGAATAATTGTTATTAAATATGTTAATTTACTGAAGGTCAGAGAATAAAAGTTCAAAAATATTTAATACAAATATGCAACTGTTAACTGATTTGTATGACACAAAATGGAAAAACAACGGGTCATCTCATTTCATTCATCAATAGTGATCTAAACATTTAAGTAAAGATTTTGCATATTAACCTAGCAGTATATAATAATAATAATTCACTTGGCCAATTGAGCTTTGTTATAGAGATAGAAAGTGGCTGAAATTCGGAATTTCATTTAGACAACTTTTATATCAATGCATTAAAAGAGGGGAAAATGTTTATATGTAAGAGGCTGAAACTGTATAATGATATAGTAATAATTTCAAATAAAAATTCTAACTGACATAGTAATAAAAATATTACCTAAGAATGGTAGAGATTCCTTACTAAAATTCTAGAAAAATTATTTTATTCAATAATGACATTAAGATATATAGAAATATTAAGCTCTTTTTTTAGAGGAAAAAGATAGGTGTATCATTACCACCATTATTATTCAACATTGATTTGACATTCAACATAATGGAATAATTCACTAAAATGAAAAGCTGCTTTTAGCAAATGGTGCTGGAGAAACTGGGCATCCAGTAGACAAAAATTAAAAAAAAATATAAACCTCAAACTAATTTTCACACCATCTGCAAAAAGTAACTCAAAGTGCATCAGGAGCTTCCACGTAAAATATAAAACTATGGCCCTGTTAGAAAAAAGAAATGTAGGAGAAAATCTTCAGGACCATGAATAGGTGATGCACTCCTGGTTTTGACAGCAGAAACATCATTTATAAAAGGGAAAACTAATTAAAAAATTGGACCACATTGATTTAAAAGCCTTTTCTCTGGAGAAGTCCTTTTTAAGAAAAGGAAAAGACAAGATAGAGACTTGGAAGAAATATTTGAAATTAAAATATCTGACAAATGATCGGTATCTAGAATAAAGCACTTTCTAACTTAACAGTTCAGCCAACACACAAACAAAAACAATCCAGTTAGAAACAGAGGGCATTAACAGACATTCCATTAAAAGAGATACACTGTTTACATTCACATTAATTCACATTAAAAGATGTTCATCAGCTCTTAGGGAAATGCAAATTATAACCACAATGGATATCATTATAATTATATGACAATAGCTAAATTAAACACACACACACACACACACACACACACACACACACACACACATACACTGTGGCAAGAATGCAGAGGAACTGGGTCTATATATTGCTGTTGAATATGCAAAATAATGCAACTACTCCAGACCAGAAAAACCTATGGTATTTTCTGGCAAAACTGAACATATGCTTACCGTGTGACTAAGTAGTTGCACACTGTGGCATTTATCCCAAAGAAAGGACAATTTATTGTCATACAAAGCCTGTTAAACAATGCTCAAAGGGGCATCTGGTGGCTCAGTTGGTTGTGCATCTGGCATGCTTTGGGCTCAAGTTGTGATCCCAAGGTCATGAAATTGAGGCCCACATTGGGCTCCTGAGCATGGAGTTTGCTTAAGATTCTCTTAATGTCTCTCCCTCTGCCCTCTCCCCCACCTGTACTCTCTTTATCTCTCTAACATTAAAAAAAATGCTCATAGAAGCTGTAGTCCTAATAATTCAAAAACTATAAAGGACAACCCAGATGTATGTCAACAGGTAAGTGGTTCAAGAAACTGTAGTACATTTGTGCCCTAGAATATTACTCAGAGATAAAAAGACACAGAGTACTGATACACTCAACAACTTAGGTGGATCTTAAGGGAATAATTCTGAGTGAAAAAAAAAAATTCAAAAAGCTTGCATATTGTATGATCCTTTTTACCTACTATTCTTGAAATAACAAAATTGCAGAGATAGAAAATAGATTAGTGTTTGTCAAATGGTTGCAGAGGGAGGCCATGGTAATAAAAGTACAGTTCTATCTAGTGATAGAACTGTTGAGTATCTAACTGGTGCTGGTTATATATGATAAAATTGCATAGAGCCAGACACACACACACACACACACACACACACACACACACACACGTACACAAATGAATGCATGTAAAATGTGAAATCTATCTGAATAATTTTGATAGCGTGTATAAATATCAATTTTTCTGATATTGATTATGCAAGGTGTTGCATGTTATTGAGGGGAACTGGATGAAGTACATAAAGAATTTTCTGTGTTACTTCTTCTTTTAAAAATTTTTTAAAGGTTATTCATTTTTTTGATAGAGACAGAGCGTGAGTGGGGGAGGGGCAGAGAGAGAGGGAGACACAGAATCTGAAGCAGACTCCAGACTCCAAACTGACAGCACAGAGCATGATGTGGGGCTTGAGCTCACGGACCGTGAGATCATGACCTGAGCTGAAGTCGGACGCCCAACCGACTGAGCCACCTAGGCACCCCTGTCTGTGTTATTTCTTAAAACTGCATATGAATCTGCAAATACTTTAAAATCGTATATTATATATATGCATTATATATAATATATAATAAAATAAGAATGAGAAATAATTCTGTTCAAAGTAATAAACTTATATAATTATAACTAAATCTAATAGAAAATGTAAAGGATATATATGAAAAATAGAAGCTGCGGTATTATAGGGGTGCCTGAGTGGCTCAGTTGGTTAAGTGTCCAACTTCACCTCAGGTCATGATCTCATGGTTCATGAGACTGAGCCCCACACCGGGCTCTGTACTGACAGGTCAGAGCCTGGAGCTGCTTCAGATTCTGTGTCTCCCTCTCTCTCTGCCTGTCCCCACTCATGCTCTGTCTTTCTGTCTGTCTCTCAAAAAAATAAATAAACACTTAAAACATTTTTTAAAAAAGATACAATATTATAAATGTACATAAAATTTAAGTGATATAAGCAGTTCTAAATTAAAAGCTATAATATTACACAATGGTTAAAGTTTTCCAATTTTCTGTGCATATGTGGGGCAGTTTTAATAAGATCTTCAATTTGGAAGGTTGAAATATGATTTTAAAGACATATAAAGAAAGATGTTTGCAAATTATTGATATATAATTTGAAATATTATTTGAAAATAAGATTATTTGCTGTGGTGCCCTTGACTTATAAGGTATTTTTTCACATTAACATCTATATCTGTATTGTAAAAGATCCCATAACAAAATATGTATAAACATCTGTATCATAAAAGATACAATAGACAAAATATGGGGGAGTTTGGGTGGCTCAGTTGGTGGCTTCGGCTCAGATCATGATCTCGCGGTTTGTGGGTTCAAGCCCTGCATCAGGCTCTGTGCTGACAGCTCAGAGCCTGGAGCCTGCCTCCAATTCTGTGTCTCCCTCTCTCTCCCTCCCCCACTCCTGCTCTCTCTGTCTCTCAAAATTAAATGGAAACATTAAAAAAATTAAAAAACAATAGACAAAATATGTGGAATTTACATGGGAACAGAAACAAAAATCTTTGTCAGAAAAATGGGTGTGTGTTTATTTAGACAAATGTATAGTGACTTGTATCTACCATGACAGATCATACAGATCATACAGAATAGTTTCACTGCTCTAGAAATCCTCTGTGCTCCACCTATTTTTCCTCCCACCCCTGCTCCAAAACTCCTCACAGCCACTGATATTTTTAGTATCTCCATAGCTTGCCTTTTTCAGAATGTTACATAGTTGGAATCATATAATGTATATAGCCTTTTCAAATTGTCTTCTTTTAGGGCACTTGGGTGGCTCAGTTGGTTAAGCATCTGACTTTTGGTTTTGGCTCAGGTCATGATCTCACAGTTTCATGGGTTGAGGCTCCACATCAGGCTCTGCTTCCATAGCACAGAGCCTGCTTGGGTTTCTCTTTTGCCCTCTCTCTCTGCTCCTCCCCCACTCACACTGCCTCTGTCTCTCTCAAAATAAATAAATAGACTTAAAAAAACCCAAATTGTCTTATTTTACTTAATAATAGGCATTGGCAGTTCTTCCGTGTCTTTTCATAGTTGATAGCTCATTTTTTATCACTGCATAATATTCTGTCATCTGGATTTATCTATTTGTCTATTCATTCACCTAGTGAAGGACATCTTGGTTCTTCCAAGTTTGGGGAATTATGCATAAAGCTGCTATAAACATTCATCGCCAGAGTTTTGTGCAGACATAGGTTTTCAACTCCCCTAGGTCAATACCATAAATCACAATTGCTGGATCGTATGTTTAGTTTGGGTAGAAACCGCTTAACCCTCTTCCAAAATGTCTGTAGCACTTTGCATTCACTCTAGCAATGGATGAGAGTTGGTAATTTAATTTATAACTTAGGCCTTCTCTAATTCCCTCTGCAAGATCTTTCTCTTCCTTTCTTTGAACTTCTGTAATACTCTTTATCCTTATTCTGACACTTACCATATTCCTTCTTGCTTTGAAACAAACTATTACAAATTTTCTAATTCATTAGCTTCAAAAAACTGACACGAGATAACTGTCTAATCTAAGAGTTATTTATCCTGAATCCCTCAGGACAGACAGACAGGTCTCCAGCATCTTACAGTAAGTTCTTCATTTAAAATTTTGAAAATTAAAGGTCCATTATCTGTTGAATGAATGAAGAAAGTTCAAATTTTGATGTGTCAGACTATCAAATGGGGTATTTTGTTTTGAAAATCCATATGTAATCCCAATGCTCTACGCTAGGCTTGGCATCATACAATTCTCACTATTGCCATTAGTAATATTTTTTCCAGGTGTTTTGTAGTGATTATTTTGTGGGTTAAATACATGGCTGACTCATGTGAAAGGAAATTGCATTTGAAGTTATTGATTCTCTACCACAGCTTTTCAGCTGGAAGAAACAAAAGCTCTCACTGCAATAAGGCTGAACCTTTAAAAAACAGTATCTAATGAGGTTAGTATATGTCTTTGACATTTTAGTATCAACCAGAGTGAAGGTCACAGCTGAAAGGTAACAAAGATGATTTTATACAGTAAATAAAAAATGCTATTGAAAAGAAAATGAAATACTGCTCACTTTTTATCACCTCTAGTATCAAAAGCATGTTTGTTATGCCTGATTTGGGTACTTCATCCATATTATTCTTCCATTTCATAGATTTTTGAATTGAAAAGGGGAGTGCACTTAGTTTCTATGTCAGGGGCCTATATAAATGTGTGCTTTTTATTAATATTCTGCAATTGTATTATTTGAATTTTTATGTTTATCTTTTAAATCTATTTAGTGTTTGTTTGGTAGTAATTGTGGGAACATGGTATTCGTTCTGTTTGGTGAACTTCCTTCTGAGTTGGGAAGTTTCTTTATCATTTATATTATGACCCTCAACTCTTTCATTTTTGTTGTTTACAACAAAAATATAAGTTTAGCGTTAGGAGAATATGTCAAAGTGGTTTTGGAAAGTAATGGAATGGATTATGGTTAAACCACGAAAAATGGGCACAGAGCACAACAGGAATTCTTAATTGCTTTTATATTATATATCACTACATAACAGGGGATTGATCTATTAAATTTGTGCTAGATGAAGATAATTATAATATTTAAAATAATTTAATGAAAACGTTCATGAAACAAAAAGCTTCAAATGCCAAAGGCCATATTAAAATGACTATGTTGTCCTCAACATATCTTTGAAACAAAATATTCCAAATTTTATAATTCATTAGTTTTGAAAACTAACATAAGACAAGTGTCTAATCCAAGATTTGTTTTATTTTAGATGAACTCACAAATTCATCAGAAACCAGATTGTCTTTAGAAGACCTCTTCAGGAAAGATTTTGTGCTTCATGACCCAGAAGCTCGGTGGATCAATGGTATGTGCACACATCTGTATGTGCTGTATTTATTTTGAGTTCCATGTAACTAAAATGAAATAATTATATTTGGTAGCTAATATTTTAATTAACATTATGCTTCAGCAATTATATATACCAATGTACCATTTAATCAGAAATTAATACCTTGGCTCATGTGAGAGAAAGCCAGTTCCTAAGATAGGTCATCATTCAAATTATTCTCAAGTATTAGATTGTTCTATATCTGCAGTGCCTCATGATTGCTAGTTATGTGACTTTAAGCATGTGCTAAATCTTAACATTTCTCTGGATAATGCTTTTTGGTGTAGAAATCTATACTTGTAGAAGTATAGATTTTGGGAGGCTGTGTATGTAAATGCTTCAAATTTGGCAATCAGATTAGTTTTCTTTTCTCTGTGTGGCTTTTCTTTTTAAGTTTAAGTGCTACAAACTAGGAAGAATCTTTGCAAAGTTGAAATACTTACATATGACATGGAAATATATTGCACTTTCTTTTTCTGGCTTGGTAAAAAAAAGCCCCAAAAGACAAAAAAAAAAAAAGAACAAAAAAAGCATCTCAGTTCTTCTTAGGTTAGTTCTGATTTTATTATTGTCAAAAGTTTTAAAAAAGCTTTTAGATTTAAAAAGGAACAATGAAAAATAAAAACCACTGAATGGCTCGCTCTATGGACTTTAGTTTTTCTTAATGAAAGGTAATAGGGGAAATTATTGGATAAGAAATGTGTTGGTAAAAAGGAAGTCATGTGTCCATTTCTTGAATATTCCAGTTTGCCTGACCATTCTAATCACTGTGGTTAGATAGCTGTTAATCTTTGCCCTTCACTTTATTTAGAGATAATAACTGTGCTTGTTTTCAAGGCATAGACTAGATTATTTGTATGACAGATAAAAGGAGATTTGCTTTTTCATTTAATAAAGATCATCTTACATACAGCCCATTCTTTCTTCTCTAATATTCTAATTAAGTGCACTTATGCCTGCAAATTAAATGTTAATTGGTGGAAGCTATAAAAAGGATGTAACTTAGTTTGTGAGGGCAGAGGCCAAATCATACTTGTTTACCTGGCCCTGATACAATTCCTGGAGATCAGAAGACACTCACGATTTGAATAAATGAATGAATGTATTTAATTGAAGTCTACTGTTATTTTTAGATAAACTCAAGTTTCAGTTGGAATTGGTTGGGATATGAATGTGTGCCATGGGGATGGTGTTATTGATAGAGAAAACAAAATAGCATTTTATTAACTTATTTGTATATTTTCACTTTGAATTGTTCACAATTTTGGGATTTGCCGCATTGTTGCCTTGCATTTATGATTACTTTAGACATACACTGTATTTATTTCACATGAGCCCCATGACTAAAGAAGGCTAATGGAGAGGTATATCATTACCAGTCATTGCATGGATGTCTCACAAATGTTTCTTCTGTTTTTAATTTCAAAACCGTCTTTGCACTTGCTAGCACTTCTATTTTCTATTAAAGGTGATGACATAAAAATTGTGGAAAAAATCAGGAGTCAATAGATTTGAACTGTTCAGCAATATTCTGTTTTATTTACCACGGTTTTGGCCAAACTATAGAGATTTGCATAGTCTTTGGAAATCAAGAAAAAAAATCATGGACTTTTCTCCTTTCTCAGGTGAACTTGGACTATTTAAAGAGGCATTTACTCCTGTGTATAACTGACACTTTGATATTGAAGTGCCAGAGGACTGGACAGATACTTAAGCAGTGAACTGCATGCTAAATTAAGCCACATTTCAATATCCAGGACATACATTCTACTTTAGCACTTTACAAGATACTAAAGTAACATATTTGCAGTCAGTTATTTTCATCATTTTTTTTTCCATGATTTCTTTGCCAATCATTGGTAAACTTAATCTTGACAAAATATCTTAGGACAAAGCTGCAGTGTTCTTCTCATTATACTCTAAGTAAAACCTAAGACTTAACATGTTTATAAAATAATTTGGCTCAAAAACAAGCTTTTAAACAAGGTGAAACAAAATTTAAGCTCTTAGAGGCAGACACTCTTTATAAATACCCCTGAAGAAATTGACATACTGTTAGTTAGTAGATTGTATATACTGGGTTGCTTTTCAAGTAGAGGAATAGATTTGTACTCATTCATTTCTCTTATCCAGCTCAGATCTGCTTTCTGGCAATCACTAGATACTTGGCCTATTTACATATTCCTCACATAGCCAGAAAATACAGTGGGAACTCTGTGGATAAAATGTGTAACCTTGGCCTCATTATCACAGATTATATCAAAAGGTGAAATGTGATCTTTCTATTTATGAGATGTCTCACTAGGTTTTCTTAGTATATGCATGGCTTAAAGGAGTCAAAGCTGAGCTCATTTGGAAGCTTCATTTGATTCTTGGAGGTCACCTAGGAGCACTTACTGCATTACTGGTCAAGGAGAAGGAGGGAGTCGAGATGGCCCTGACGTGTCTAGGTTGTTGTGAAGCAATGTCATTCATTATGCTGCTTCTCAACTAATATATCTGTGAATGTCACTGCAGCCTTGGATAGGTGCTCATATTCATGGTTAGCTTAACAACTCTCTTCCCCCAAATCTGCTCATATCCTTGAAATCTCCATTTTTATAGCATCTTTTTCCTAGTTACATCACCTTGAAACCTGGAAATCCATCTTCTATAACATTATTCATCTCCCCACATACATTTGATGACCAATCAATCATCAAAAAAAGACCTAACATTAATTGAGGGCCTTCTGTGTTAGGCTTTGTGCTAGATATTTTCTATACATATTTCATGAATAGCATGTAAAGTTAAGCTACGAACCCCAGAAAACTGAAACTTAAGCAAAAAGTATGTATCCAAAAACACAGCTGATAAGAGATGGACCCTGCTTTCCTCACTATGTTCAAGTCTAAAACTCAACTTCTTTCATTGTTTGACTCTGAGATGCCAATCCCAGTCTCCAGTACACTTTCCAGCTGCTTTGATAATCTCATTGCTATGGATTTCATTGCTGTTGATCCTGTTATCTTTAATATTGTGGTAATGTCCTCTCCATAGGTATATCTATACAATGTTAATTTATGTGGTCACTAAAAGAAAGATAGATATTTGTTGACATGTTTATGATATAAAAAGTGAATAAAGACGTCTTCAAATCAGTGTTGATGGCATGTTATATCATATCATCTGTATGTGATATGTGTGCAGATGGCTATATGCATATGGCTGGATTTTGGCCTGCCTTTTTTTTTTCTTTTTGCCTATACATTATTCTCTCTAAATTTTCTTTAATACATGTGTACGTTTATGTGATTTTTATAACTAATTAAGAAAGAGAATGTCCTTCCCATTTTTTCATCACATGGATCTCCAACCAATCCCTCCATCAGTCTCTTTCTCCTGTAAACTAAAACTTTATAAGGCCCAGCTAAAAACTGTTAATGCATTTCTCAAAAAACATCAGATGGACCCCACTGAATAAATTTCAAACTCTTCCCTTTGTAGCAAGCCTCTTAGAATTAAGCTCAGCCTCTTGTCTACTATTCTGCTTTACATTGTATTTCAGACACATTGAACTTCTTGATGTTTTTCAAAAGCTGGAAAGCTTTCTTGTTCTATGCCTTTGCCTACACTATTTCCTCTGCCCCAATCTCTTCCCTAATCTGAAAACCCAAATTTTATCCCACTTGAAACCCAGTGCCCAAAGAGCCAGTGACTATTTTTCCTGCCAGCTGTGAGGGTCACCATCGTCTTCTAAACATCTAAACCTCTAAACTCTCCCATATAAAGACTTCTACCTTGATTATAATTATAACATACCTCATCTCCTTTAATACAGTGCTTCTAAAACTATTGTGAAATGTCACTATTTTTAAATTTAATTAATTTATTTTTATATTTGACCCTTGAAAAGCACTGGGTTAGGAGTGCCTATTAATATAAATAGTTGATTAATACATATTTTATGTATTACATGTATTATATACTGTATTCTTATAATAGAGTAAGAGAGAAAAGAAAATGTTCTTAAAATCATAAGGAAAAACAAACAGTACAAGATTAGGGATAACTGTTAACATAAACAGTAGATTAATACATATTTTATATATTATACATATCATATACTGTATTCTTATAATGAAGTAAGGTAGAGAAAAGAAAATGTTGTTAAGAAAATCATAAGGAGGAGAAAATACACTTAGAGCACTGTCGTGTATCCAAAAAAAATCTGCATGTAAGTGGACTCACATAATTCAAACCCATGTTGTTATTTCAAATGTGGCATGAATCAATACTTTTGAAAAATACAACAAAAGTAAATTACTAAAAAAAAAGATTCCTACATATTCCAAATACAACCCCAAATTCTACCTTACTCTATTCAAGAGTTCTAAAATTATATTTCAAAAATATATTAAATAAAAATGTAATATTGGAATTTAAAAAAAGAACTTTAAATATATCTTTGGAAGACTGGATACAGGCAGTTAATAGAGAGTATTGCTTTTACTCTTCTTTTTGTTAGTCCTAAATCAGAATTAAACAAATATTGAGAGAGAGAGAGAGAGAGAGAGAGAGAGAAATGATTCATATTATATGCCTGTTCTCAGATTTGGAAGAAGCACTAGCCTTGCTGTTTTAAAGATTTTAATGTAATAAATGAGCTCGCCTCCTTCTTGTTAATTAATCTAGGCTAGACTGATGACAACACTACTTACTGAAGATAAACTTTATCTAGATTATTTCTACTTTTTGTTTTGTCAATATTCATAGTAGAGAAGAAATCAGTCTCTAAAATAAGGATGATAGTGGGGGGAATTTTTAATGCAGTTTTGGTAACCTCAGTTTACTCATTTTGAGCTTTTACCCATAACAAATCAGGCGATAACTTGAGAACTTTATCTTCAACTCTTTACCACTAGCCAGTTTCAAAATTTATCCTGTAGGGTATAGATCCTTTAAATCACCTTTTGATAAAAAAATAGATTTTGGATTTTAAATACATATGGGTTCTAGTAGACAAACTGATGTTAAATTATACAATTGTGAAATGAGGTTTTATTGTGTAGAGCTAGTCTGTCACTGCCTTTGCCACTAGTTCAACTATGCAGTGAGATTAGTCCACTTAGACATTTGGGCCTGCAGGAATGTCAGATTGCCCTTGGAGTTTCTAAATGTGTGCTCTCAATTAACCTTATCCCATTGTGGACCAGTGGCCAACCCTTTACTTGCTGACTGTAGTTTGCCAACATCATCAGCTCTAAGAGACAGAAAGCCCTGAGGAGAGGTGCTTGTATTGTATTCATGTTTGAGTCACCCCAGCAGTTAGCACCCTGCCTGGACTCCTTTTCTGCTCAGTAAACAGTTTACTTAGTGTAGTGGAGTGAACTATTATATTTTCCTTGATATATAAATGTGGGCCCCTTGATCCATAATCAGTACAGGATTCAGTTCGGCTCCTTTTCTCATGATATTCCTAGATTTTCCTCTGATCTGTGCAAACCTGTCCTTCCCCGTGTCCACCCAGCATGTAAGCTGTTGCACATTGTTTTTGAAAAATGGCTATTTGGGAGGAGCAATGATATGTGAGGCTCTGGATTTAATCATGACTTTATTGGACTTCTGTTGGAACCAGTTCAACCCATCTCCCAAGTGATCTCCAAAAACAGATATTTAAACCTGTTATCTTTTATGTGATGTGTGACCGTATGACATATTGATATAGGGAAGTCACTAAAATGAGACAAGCCAGGGTCTCAGCAATTTTTTAGAGCCTACCAAGGCTTGTGTTTTGTTTTGTTTTCATTTAAACTGAGGGTAGATAGCCGTTCCTATATGTAGAAACATGGTGAAAATTAAGTAAGCAAAAATGTGTGAATAGCAAAGATAACAAACATAAAGGCAAGAAAAAAATAAAGGAAAGGTAAGAAAATGTGTAAGTAAAAAAGAAAGGTCTGAAGCCTAAAGATCTTTAAATGGTCAGTATCCTGAATAACCACTTTTAGAGATGATCCAGTCACCTGGTATTTCTCTGTAAATGCCCCCCAGCAGTCTCATCCCGAAGAATGGTGTCTGAGATACTGAACAGAAGGTGAAAAGCCATTGTTGTATTCTTAATGAAAAATAAATTATTGAAGTAATATCAATATTATTCCAATAATAGAGGAACTAATATTGGGATAATCAAACAAATGAATCTCGTTTATTATTTTTTTGTTTGTCACTATTTCATCATGCTAGAATTTTGGTCTATCCGTTCAGTTTGGTTGTGTTGCAGAAACTTGGATTTTTTGTGCAAAGGGAGCTAGTTATAGCTTCGACAGCAATCTCACTCCCAGCCCTCCCTGGCAGAAGATTAACTTTTTTCCCTTATTTTTTGTTTGCTTTTACAAAAATAAAATTATAACCATCAATCAAAGTGTTATTCAAAAGTGGTAGAATTGAATTCATGACTGTGAGGTTTGGGGGATAATTTGTATTTTTATTACAGCATAATTTATAAGGACAAAATATTGAATAGATAGCAAGTGTACAAAAGTAGGTATGTGATTAGATAATTCATCTTACGTCTGTTTTTCCATCTCTTTAAAATTGACCTTGTGAAAAAAAATAATGACATTAGAACAGCTCAGCATAAAATGTTAAGTGAAAGTAGTAGAATCTAGAATTACATGATCTTGCATAGAATTATACACACAGTACATTCACAATTACATTACATGCATGTTCACATATGTAGACACAAGGAAAATGATGTAAGAATTAAATATGCTAACATATCCAGTAACTTTCTGATGGAGTGATTATGAGTTACTGTTTTTAATTTTTTCTCCTCTGTCGTCTCTTATCAAAATTTGAGCAAGTATGTTGTTACTTTTGTAACATGTAAATAATCACTAAAATTCTCATTAAAATGTAAATTCAGCTAGCTAAATGTTTTGTCACTGTGTAGGGTACTTTTATTTACTGTGTGAAGACAAGTTAGGTATGTGATGTAAAATGATGAGTGCTTAGGATGCCTGGCAGGGCTGAGGAGTGGGGAGGCCTACAAGATGTGAAAGAAGACACTAGAAATAGAGTCTCATCTCTGGTATACCCAGAGATGAGCCCCCACCCCTGCAACGCTGGGATAAAAGACAGACTCTTCTCTTTTTGCCCAAAGACCGGCGTGAGAGGTTCAGAGAGAAGCATAGGTTGTTACTGAGATTGGGAGAAGGGGAATGTTCTAAGAGCAATGCTGGACTTTTTTCCTTTTGTAATTTTTATTTGATTATAGTTGACACACAGTGTTACGTTCTAGGTGTACAGCGTAGGGTTGGGCAGGTCTTTCTGTTATGCTGTGCTCCTCGTAAGCATAGCTACCATGTGTCACCATATAATGCTTTTGCAATACCAGTGACATATTCTTAATGCTGTATCTTTCACTCCTGTGACTTATTCTGTAACCAGAAGCCTGTATCTCCTATTCCCCTTCTCCTTTTTTCCCCACACACCCCCTTCCCTGGCAACCATGTTTGTTCTTTGTATTTACACATCTGGTGCTGCTTTCTGTTTGTTTGCTTATTGTTTTGTTTTGTTTTAGATTCTACATTTCAGTCAAGAAGAATCAGACCTGTACTGCTTTAAGGGGTGCAGATTCTTAGGACAGCAGTTTTACTCCCTCTTTCCCAAGAGTTTGGGACAGAATATTCCCTGTATTTTACTAGTGTTCTTTTTTCTCTCAGTGATAAAAAACATATTAGAGAGAATTGATTAGTGAGGTTAAAGATATAGTTAATTGTTATCCTAGTCATTGTTTTTTTTTTTTTTTGGAGTAACATATGTCAAAATATCTTACAATCTTACCTAATTTCCTGCCAAGATTAAAAAGTACATACAAAAGTATACCATTAAAACATTTTTATGTATCTCTAATTACCAAAGATGTTTTCCTTATTGCTTTATGACTTATATGTCATATTGTGCTTTTACTGAAGTTTAATCTACATTAAATGACTTGGAATAAAAAATAAAATAAAAATATTTTCTATAAAAATCATACTATGGCAACCTTATACACTAACTGCAAGTATTCAAATTTTTGTTTGAAATTCAAATCTAAATAGTTTTTAAAGGAAATATATTTAAGATTCTAGCTTATCTTAAAATGACATAATTTATACTAAACACTGAGGGAGAATAGGGAAATGGATTTACCCATAAAATTCAGTGTTAACATTTCAAGGAAAAAAATTTCAAGGAAAAAAAAAAAACGATAGTTCTATGTTTTATAAATACAATGATTACCTTAGAGAATTTAAAGGGAGATGGAAGTAGAAACCAGACTTTAGATTAAGAAAACTAAACTTTGATGTTACAACCTACTTTTCAAATAGGAAACTGTGTTTGGTTTTCCTTCAAAGAAGGAAAAAGGAATCTGAGTTCGATGAAACAGTTATGTTTAAAGTTAATCAGCAAGCATTATTTACTTTTAACTGTAGGCCCTGCACAGGTTTTTGTATATTTCAAGTGGGATCTGTGGGCATTTGAAAGGTTTGTGATAAAATAAATAGTGTTCTCATAGACATAGTGCATTTCACACAATTGTGATTGCTCTAGGCTTTGTAGGCCCAGGGACCGAGTTTGTCAACACAAATGGTGATTAATAGACACTTTGACATCGACACCTACCTTTCCATCAATTTATTCATTTATCTTTTTATACATTAAAGACTATTTATGGGGTATTGCCAACAATGCTTACGGATACAAAAGCATAAAGATGAATAGAGACAGCCTTTCGCACTGGGAAATTATGAATATTAGGATTCTTTCTCCATTGTGCACAGTATCTTTTCTGATATCTATGGTTTAAAGAAGTGAAATTAGTGATCAAAGGCTGTAATCGGTCAGAACTTAGAAATAACGAGATTTATAAGGCATATTAAATCCAAAGTGCGATGAGGTTTGATTAACATTTTTTTTCCCCAGTATTGGAAACATATATCCATGTCCCACATCTTTCTCTCAGGTATGATAGAGGAGACACACTAGCACATTTTGCTTTTTGAACTATTCTTTGTTCTTTTTGCCTCCACTTTACTTGATATAGTCTTCACCTGTATGTATTAATAGTTATTACTAACATACACGTGTACCACTGACAAGTTTACAAGGTACAAAATATGAGTAAGGTACGTAGAGGATTTAGAAACTAGATGAAAATTCAGTGATAGATTTCTGGATTATTTTTTGAATCATATAAAACAGTTGGAACTGTAAGAAATTAATTTGAGGTAAAGATAACTAGAGGTCCTTATGGAAGAGATGAAGTTTGGTGTCCCTGTAGAGGGCATGTGAGCATAGAAGAAAGAGGGCATTGCTGGGAAAACAAGACTGTATTGTGACAGTGTCATAGATATTAGCAAAATATGTAGGATTAAAGGATGCTATTGCTGTGTGTGTGTTGTAAGTGTGTGTTTAAAATTAATGGTGAAAGAACATGAGGCACACGGGTGGCTCAGTCAGTTGAGCGTCCAACTCTTGATTGCTGCTCAGGTCATGATTGCATGGTTCATGGGAACAAGCCTGGCATCACGCTCTGTGCTCACTGTATGGAGCCCGCTTGGGATTCTCTCTCTGTCCCTTTTTCTCTATCTTTGTCTCTCAAAATGAATAAATAAACTTTAAAAAATTATTTAAAATTTTATGGTAAAAGAAGTTGATCATTTTACTGTTGACATATAATTAAAATATTAATACTGTTATTTTACTGTGCTTGTTATATCTTAATTTCCTTTAGTGGATTTAATCTTTTATTAGATCACCTTTTGAAACAGAAGAATTTGTGGTTGCTCTGATGATTATCAGCTATTTTATTTTCATTAGAATTAAAATAGGAGATGCTGGTAATAGGAATTTCACCTAATAGGTGAAATTTTTATAGTTTCATCAAAAACCATTTAATCAGAAAGTGGTTAATAATACATCAGAATTTATGATTACTTTTCTACTTTTCTAGGATATTTCCACACGTTATTTATTTGTATTTCTTTGAAAAACCTTCTCTGGAAGTCAGAGTGGCCATTAATTTTGTGTTATAAATGAGTGAATTGAGGCAAAAAAGGTTGTCTTCATCTTTTTGCAATTCAAAATCAGTAATGAGCTCTAGCTAGAATCCAGTCTTCATGTTCAATTTTGGGTAGGATACACTGGAGTAGATAAAATGTGTTAGGTGAATTTTTTGTGTTGTCCTTAAACTAACATTTAATAATGTTTATAAATTAAAAAAAAACATTGATAGCTTAAGGAAAGGCATATTAATGGAAAGACCTAATAATAGTGAAAATTTTCTTTGACATATCTGTCTGAATTTGATTAGAATTCTTAGGTAATTTTGAGAAAATATAATCATTTTGTATCATTGATTGTAAGTGTAATTAAAAAAAAAACTCTTGCAGCAAACCAAAATAACAACTTACGTTTACATGCTTTTAATTAATCTTCCTTTCCTTGAGTCACATTTTCTGTTTGTGTGTGTGTGTGTGTGTGTGTGTGTGTGTGTGTGTGTATGCACATGTGCATTTCTTTCTAAGGCTAATTTTTCTTCATCACCTTGGTCACGTAGTTAGTTTGGAGACCATTGAGATCTTTAGATAGCACACAGTCAACTATTCCATTAGTTTACATTGAATAAACAAGTATTAACATGTAAGCACATTTCAGAAAGTCTTTAGGAGAATTGCTAGAGATAATATTGTTTATCATTAAATGGTTAGTACTGTCTATGGTAAATCATTTCAAGCACAAACATTGAGTCAACTGAAATATTCTATCCATTTGGTTTCATGTGTGTTCATGTGTTGCGTTCATACATAACAGGAGGTTTATCAGATGTGGTTCTACTTCTTTTCTATATTTGCCTTTTATTTTTGATTTTGACGAAAATTAAATGTTATTTTAATATACTTTAGGGATACAAAAATGATGTTATAATATCTTCCTTCATCAATTTATTATTAATGATAATGATAAAAGTTGTGCTTTTGGGAGGGGGCATCTAATAGTAGCCAGAAGGCATGATTTGCATTTTTAATTTATTATATCTAATTTTATAGTTTCCTAAGTAGAGATATATTCCTTTTATAAATAAACTGAGGTTTAAAGCAAATAGATAATTTTTTCAAGTTCACACAGCTATTCAACATAGTACTGCAAATCCTAGCTGCAGCAATCAGAAAAAATATATATCCAAACTGGTAAGGAAGAAGAAAAAAATTTCACTATTTGCAGATAACATGATACTCTACATATAAAACCCTAAAGAAGCCACCAAAAAACCACTAGTTCTAATAAATAAACTCAGTAAAGTTGCACAATACAAAATTAATATACAGAAATCTGTGGAATTTCTATACACTAATAATGAAGTAGCAGAAAGAGAAATTAAAGAAAAAACATTTACAGTTGCATCAAAAAGATTAAATTAGGAATAAACTTCACCAAGGTAGTGATAGATCTATACTCCAAAACGGATAATGCACTGATGAAAGAAATTGTAGATGGCACAAATGGAAAGATATTCCTTGCTCATGGATTTGAACAATGAGTATTGTTAAAGTATCCCTACTCCCCAAAGCAATCTACAGATTTAATGCACTCTCTCTGAAATACCAGTAGCATTTCTCACAAAACTATAAATGGTAATACTGTAATTTGTGTGGAACCACAGAAGTCCCTGAATAGCCAAAGCAGTCTTAAGAAAGATGAACAAACTGGGGATATCACAATCCCAGAAATCAAGATATACTACAAAGCTATGGCAATTAAAACAGTACAACACTGGCACAAAAATAGACACATTATAATGGAATAGAATATAGAACCCAGAAAAACCCACATTTATAAAGTAAATTAAGCTATAACAAAAGAGACAAGAATCCATATGAGGAAAAGACGTCTCTTCAACAAATGTACTGAGAAAACTGGATATCTACATGCAAAATAATGAAAGTGGGCTACTTTCCTATATCATTTACAAAAACAAGCTCAAAATGTATTAAACACCTAAATGTGAGACCTGAGACCATAAAACTCCTTAAAGAAAACATGAACAGTAATTTCTTTGACATCAGCTCTAGACATGTCTCATTAGGCAAAAGAAACAAAAGCAAAAATAAACCATTGAATTACACTACAAAAGAAAGTTGTTTGCGCAACAAAGGAAATCCTCAACAGAGCAGCATGGCAACTTAATGGGAGAAAGTGTTTACAAATGTTATATCCCATAAGTAGAGTTAATATCCAAAATATATAAAGAATTTATACAAGTCAATAGCAAAAAAAATAAATAAATAATTTGATTAAAATGGGCAGAGGGCCTGAATATATATTTTTCTAAAGAATATGTACAAATGACCAATAGAACATATGAATAGCTACTCAACTTCACTAATCATCAGGGAAATGAAATCAAAATCATAATGAAATAATTACTTCCCCCAGTCAGAATGGCTAAAATCAAAAAGACATGAAATAACAAGTGTTGTCAAGACGGGGAGTGAAGGGAACCCTCATACACTGTTGGTGAGAACGCCAACTGGTCCAGCCACTGTGGAAAACAATATGGAGGGTTTTCAAAAAACTCAAAATAGAATTACCATATTATCCAGCAATTCCACTATTGGGTATTTGCCCAAAGAAAATTAAAACACCAATTCAAAGAGAGACATGCACTCCTATTATCATTGCAGCATTGTTTACAACAGTCAAGATATAGAAGTAACCTAAGTGTTCATTCACAAATTAATGGATAAAGAAGATTTGGTATATACACACAACGAAATATTTTTCAACCATAAAAAAAGAATGAAATCTTGACATTTTTGACAACCTGGATGGACCTAGAAGGTATGATGCTAAGTGAAATCAGTCAGAGAAAGACAAATACCATATGATTTCACTCATAATGTGAAATTTAAGAAACAAAAGAAACTAACAAAAAAGAGACAAAAAAGCGACTCTTAAATACAGAGAACAAACTGGTAAACTGGTGGTTGCCAGATGGGAAATGGGTGGGGGGTTGGGTACAATAGATAAAGGGGATTAAGAGTACACTTTTGATGAACACTAATATATAGAAATGTTGAATCATTATATTGTATATATGAAAATAAAAAAAAAAATGTATCAGAATCAGAATTTAAGTTCACATATTCTACTGTTAAACTCAGGTAATGACGAACATTTTAGCTATTAACAAATGTAAGCTTAAGGAATAGACTATTAAGAGAAAGACAAAAAGTAGAAAAATATAATTTTTAAAAATAAGATTGGGGTGCTGGGTGGCTCAGTAGGTTAAGCATCCAATTCTTGGTTTTGGCTCAGGTCATGATCTAATGGTGTGTGAGATCAAGCCTCATGTCGGGCTCTGAGCTGACAGTACAGAGACTGTTTGGGATATTCTCTCTCTCTCTTTCTCCCTCTCCCTCTGTCTGCCCCTCCCTTGCTCATGCTCCTTCTCTCTCTCACTCTCTCAAAATAAATAAACATTTATATATATATAAATGTTTATATATATATAAAAGTTTATGTATATATAAATAAACATATATATACACATATATATGATTAATATATGCTATATGTCTATATCTATATCTATAGACATATATCTCTATATATCAATAATTTCTATCTCTATATCTATAGATAGAGATATAGATATATATAGTTAATATAGGAAAAAGTAAAATTTCTTTAATCAGTTTACATAAGACCTCTGAAATAATATGCACACACGACTGGAATTTAAAGCTTAACTTGGATTAGAAAACAGAGTATTACACTGAGATTCAGCAGTCCTGGCTCAATAGTTGAATATTCATCTTGGGCAAACTTCATCAGCTTGCTGGACCTCAGATTCTTCATCTGCATGATAAGAGGGTTTGATTGAAAAAACTCATAGAATTTCTCCAGTTTTCTCATTTTGGAATTATCCAAATCTGTATATTGTAGCACAATAGGTCCTCAAGCAAATGACTGTATGGCTAGTGCATATTTCTAAACTGTGTATCATCTAGTTTGGTGGAAATTTATTATTAGTTAGCACTATTAGTGTTAGTATTTCACAGTTCTCTGCTGTCACTTTCAAAACTTGATGCTACTCTTTGTCACTTTCTGATGGACTTGCTAAATGACATGAGTTAAGCTGATAATCAAATTTATGCTTTTAGGTAAGATGCCAACACTTTTTTTTAATCATCACTAATGACTTAATGCCCTTAATGCACTATATATTTATTTATGTGTTAAAATATGAATTTTGCCTTGTTTCAAATGATAATTGAGTGTTTGGGACAGTGTGAAGAGTCTGAAAATGAGATATTCTGGTTATGTCATCTTTTATACAACTTTTATAGTGGAACTTTGTCTTTGATACATACAAGTGCAAAGAGTAGTGCAATGAACCTTCAAGTAATTATCCCCAATTTGTTATCATCACCATCATCTTATGAATCTTGTGTCATCCAAGGAAAGAGATATGAGTGTGAATAACTAGGTTTGGAAAAGCTCAAGGAACAAATCTGATTGAAGCAAGAGAATTAGTATCCAGTTGTTGGAGATGAGCTCAAGGGAAGAATTGTATGTTGATCCTAATTGCTTTCTGGAATTGTGCTAATTCTGAATGACAGCATTCATTAAAAGTATATACAAGCTGGGGGGCATCGGTGGCTCAGTTGGTTAAGCATTTGACTTTGGCTTAGGTCATGACCTCACGGTTTGGGAATTAAGCCTCACGTCAGGCTCTGTGCTGACAGCTCAGAGCCTGGAACCTGCTTCAGACTCTGTCTCCCTCTTTCTCTGCCCCTCCCCCTGCTTGCATGTGCTCTCGCTCTCTCTCTCTCTCTCTCTCTCTCTCTCTCTCTCTCTCTCTCAAAGGTAAATGAACATTAGAAAAAAAGTTACAAAATAACTTTAAGAAAAGAGTGTATGCAAGGAAGCAGACCAGAATTATGAGCTAGAATTCCTGAAATATGGTTGTGGAAATTCTGACCTAGAAAAGCAAGGAATTAGAGGTGTTATCAGAAGCATCATTGGATATGAAAGGTCATCCTGTGAGCAAGAGATCAGATTGATTTTGTGGACTTGAGTTAACAAAATGAAAGTCAGAAAGGGTGGGTGTCTGATCAACTATGATAAATCCAATCTGGCAAGTGCAGTTTTCCAACTTTTTGTGAGGATGAGCTAGAAAATAGTAAGTTCTTCATCCCTGCTAATACTATAGAGAGGTTGGGTAATCATGTGATAAGAGTACCTTACTAGGATTCATGTAATTGATAGGAGGTTATAAAAATGACCTCTAAGGCCAACTTTAGAGCTAAGATTTTGCCATTTTATCTCCAAATCAACATAAAGGTTTTGTCTACACCACTATTTTTATAGTTCTTTGGTTTAGGAAACCAGTTGGTTTAGGTCTAAAGTAGTTCCTAGGGAAGGGTGTCAGCTTTCACAGAAATTTCTCCACTACTCATTTGCATACAAGAAACATTCAGTATATGATATGAAGCTCTTTTCTCTTTGGTTTGACTGGCCATATGGAGTTGCTGAAAAATAATTTAAAAACTGATCCCATTTTGCACTTTCAGTTGATAACACCTCTGTATCCTCCTTTGTGCTGTCAATACCCATGCCAGTTTTAATGAGCTTGAACATTAATTGCTGGGGCTGTGTACCCAAGCCATTAACCTGTCACTGCCATCTGCTTGCAAATAGCATCTGAAAGCAGGTAGCTCACAGCTACCTGGTCTCTGATGATGTTTAATTTGTAAGTGAAAAGCAGTACAGATATTAATGAGTTGTATGTGTATGTTTCCCTCTTTCCTGGGAGTGTGAATGTTAACTTGGTTTTCTGCCATTATTTCTGTCACTCACACCCATGTGAAATGTATTTATTTCAAATATTGAACTACTTAGATTTTATTTTTTGTTGTTTCTTTTTTTTTTTTAAAGTTTATTTTCAGAGAGATAGCACAAGTGGGGAAGGAACAGAGGGGGAGGGAGGGGGGAGGGAGGAAGGGACAGAGAGAGAGAGAGAGAGAGAGAGAGAGAGAGAGAGAGAGAGAGAGAGAATGAGTCCTAAGCAGGCTCTGCACCATTACTACAGAGCCTGATATGGGGCTTGAAATCATGAACTGTGAAATCATGACCTGAGCTGAAATCAAGAGTTGGACGCTTAACCTACTGAGCCACCAGCCACCCCATTGAACTACTTAGATTTTATTTCTCCCAAGATCCTATTATATTCAAAATATCAAAGAAAGATACATATGCTATTTAGAAAAGTGGGTAAGGCTTCCTGGAGCAAAATGGCTCCATAATCTTCCCAGGCTCATGATTAAGTAACTTTGCTCTTGTAAGCCATCCATATGTATAGCTCTTTAAGGTCCTTATTAGTCACCAAGGTGGAGGAGCAGCCTGTCTCTATGTCAAACAGGTGTCTGACTAGGTAAAGTTTAGACCTCCAGAAACCAGCCCTTTACTCTGTGTCTGGTCAACATGGTAGGCAAGTCACTGGACTTCTTGAAGTCGCCATGTTTTTACCCATACAACTGAGAGGATAGTTCTTCTTATGTCTTATTTATTTATTTAATTTTTATTTAAAAAGATTTTTAATTTATTTTTCAGAGAGGGGGAGAGAGAGAGAGAGAGAGAGAGAGAGAGAGAGAGAGAGAGAGAGAGAGAATATGAACAAAAACAAGTGGGGCAGGGACAGAGGTGGGGGGCAGCAGAGGATCTGAAGCAGGCTCCATGCTGACAGCAGAGGGCCTGATGCAGGGCTTGAACTCATGAACCATGGGATCATGACCCTGGTCAGAATTGGACGCTTAGCCAACTGAGACACCCAGGTGCCCCCTCTTATGCCTTACTTCTAAAGCCACTATGAGCATCACAAAGGATGTAGGTTTTAAAACCAATTTAACCCACTTAATTTTTTTTCTCTTTTGTTATTGAATGAGAATTGATTTTCACTTCCATAGACTGTACGACCTTGGGCAGATCAGTCAATATTTCTTGGCAGTACTTTATCACGACCCAACAGCAATAACAAATAGTTATTTGAGTGTGTGCCAGATACTGTGCTAACTGCCTTTAATGATACAACCTTACTTAATCTTCACAACAACTCTATGAATTTTTTAAATGATCTTTACAGCTGAGAAAGCAGAGCTCAGGGAGCTAAGTAGCATTCACAGGCTCACCCAGCTAACAGTAGCAGATCTGGAGGGAGATGCTTTACATCCTTAAATAAACAGGGAATGGAAAGTACAAAGTTTCATTCATGCTAGATGAATAAACTCTGGGGATCTGATATACAGAAATGTGACTGTAGATAACAATACTCTCTTGTTAGACTTGAAATTTGCTAAGAGAGTAGACTTTAAGTGTTTTCACTACAAAAAAAGAAAGAAAATAAAGAAAAGTTAACTCTGTGGGATGGTTATGTTAGTTTGACTGTGGTGATCATTTCCCACTTTATATGTATATGAAAACATCAGTGTGTGTAGCTTAAATGTGTACAATTTTTATTCATCTCTTATACCTCAATAAAGCTGGGAAGAAAGAAAATAATAAAGAAAACCTAAAAAATTAGTCCAAAAAGCTTGGCTTAGAGAGGGCATGCATTGGAAGAAAGACAAAGGTAGAGAATGAAACATTTGCTACATTGTTATTATTTATTTTAATTTTTGTTTTGGCCAATTTTGCCCAGCAGCCTATATGCATTCTCCTTATCTGCTTTGAAGTTTCTGCTGCTGCTGACACTTTGGGAAGCTAGAACTGCCCTTCCTGCTGTTTGAAGTTCCTATTGTTTAAACTCATGGAGTGATCCTAAAAGCCTGGGTTACATAGGTCTGACATATTTCTCTCTTGTCAGTGTATCACCTCACTGCACTACCACTCTGCGCTCCAAGACTCACCATACCAAGGAGTAGTGTTGAACCCATGGAAAGAGAGTACTTTGTTGTGTACTTCCCTCAGTACATGGGTTTGTGTCCCAGACCTACTCTCCTTTCTGGACCAAAAGCAGATTCTTACTTATGAAACATCAGTTCTGTTGTAAATTCATCCAGAATTTCCTAGGCATCTCTAATTAGAAATAAATAAATACATTTCCCTGGGCTATTTTCATTCTGGTCCGTGTTTGAGACTCATGCTTCTGAACTCAGTTTCCTTAGAACATGGATGTTACATTTTTTTTTCTTCTGTATTTCCAGCATCAAAAACAAAGTCTAGCATGTGGTTACTTTGGCAAATGATACCAGTGGCCCACATTTCAATTTGAAAGTAGACATAATTGTGAGGGCAAAATTTGAATTTTAAATTTTAAATTTATAAGGAATTTTAATGCCTTATAGTTTTTGGAGTCATACAAATAGTAGAGAACATTATTTCTCTTTTTAACAATTTAAAACAAGTAAATCCATCAGTTTGCTTAAACCTTAATAAAAGAACAAAATCACTGTGACCAACACTGTCCTAGAGTGTGGTATGATTACTGATGGACATGTATACATGACCAATATTGTTTTCCACAGTTGATGAGACAAGTTCTAAGAAATAGAAATATTTGTTTCTTTCAGGATTCCTGAAATACTCATTTTTTTTTAAATTTTTTAATATTGATTTAATTTTGAGAGAGAAAGGCAGACTGCAATTGGGGGAGGGGCAGAAAGAGAGGGATGGGCTGAATTGGAAGCAGGCTCCAGGCTCTGAGCTGTCAGCACAGAGCCCAACATGGGGCTCAAACCCATGAACTGTGAGCTCATGAACTGAGCCGAAGTCAGATGCTTAACCGACTGAGCCACCCAGCCGCCACCTGAAATACTCATTTGTGTCATGGAACTATACTTGAGCGAACTAGACAGACTGAAACTAGACAGACTCTGCTATAATTCAGTGGGCTGTTGGAGGTATCCTGCATGCCAATGGGGCAGTGGATTTTGCTTAAGTCCAGTATTATCTAACTCCAGATAGGATATAAAATAAACATTAAAAAATGCTACTATGGAGATGTTTTTAAATAGGAATACCTCGGACCCTTAAAGAGGGAAGTTTCGAGTTATGGGGTAGATAGTTCCTTAGGGCCATCCTGGACACCAAGAACTAAAAGAGCCTGCAGGAATACCAAGATCAGCTAGGGATGATCCAAGTAATCAGGCAGAACATAGGTTAGTTCTTCAAAACACACCATATCTTTAGGAGCACCAATAGAATTTTAGTGTTTAGAAGTTTCTTTTTTCACACTGCGTTTCTATATATTGAATCATTTATTTTTTCTCCTTAATTTTTCTAACTTCTCAGTACTGTGGCAATTAATCCTAGAATGCCAAATCTGGAAGAATTTTTAGAGAGATCTTCCTCAGTTTAAAATAAGATATTTGAGAATGGGCACCATGTTGAGTTAACTTTAATCCTCTAATGCCTTTTAAGGTGTTCAGTACATATGTATATATTTTGAACTAAACCGAAGCCATATCCATTAACTACCACCATTCACGGTCATCATCCAAAACCCTGTTTTAGGGTTAGAGGAAGTAATTTCTAGGATGACTGGTTTTTCTCAAGGTCAAAAGGCACAGAGCTATATTCAAAATCAACCTTGTGATTCTTAGTTTTGTTATTAATCAGTATTAATATTTTGCTGGCTTTTCTGACCTTCTATAATGAAAATTTCTGATTATAAATTTATGGATTTTATGTAATCTAAAAAGTCAATTTCAAAGGAAGAGGACATAAACAGTGATTGGTAGTCAATGCCTGGGATTTTGCTGAGAAGTGACATTTTGATAATAGAATTATCTGGTTTCTTCCCCCAGAGAGATCTATAATGCTTAGGATAACTCTTTACTCTGAGCCCTTTTTATCCATCATTTTGCCCCACATTTACTTTAATCTCTTGACTAACCTGCTTATTCTCAGAGTTCCCCAAATTTACCTTCTATGTTACTTCTTTCCTTTTTTTTTTCTTCCTTTTTTTAGGCTTCAATTCTACTCAGTACTTGGAGTGCTGCTAATGAAATTTTGGTCCCTTGAAGATCTTAAGATTATATTCCTTCTTTATGTAATTCTAAATTTTTTAATCTCCATTTTATTCCTTACAGTTTTATGCTATGATTATATAAAAAGAACATTGTCATATCTTTTAGTTATTAAACAGGTTTTTAAACTTTTTATTTTTAAAAATAACTAGTCTTATACAAAGAGGCATATATTAGTCACTTCTTCCCCTCTGATTCCTCAGGATGATGTTTTTTAGTTTTTATTTACGAACATTTTTTCCTGCTTATCACTGGAGGTAGGGCTATTTAGACTCAGTGTTTATTGCTCTTGACTTTGCTAATTTTCCAAGATCCACGGAGACATAGGGAGAGCTGCCTAGTTCCTGGGTCACTTCTCTACATCTAAGCAAATTCCAGCTAGTTAGGTCTCATGGGCATTGATATTGCATTTTTTTTCCTCTTCTCTTCATGTCTTGCCTCCCTGACACTCTAAACAACATTGATGAAAAAAAAAGACATTACATTCCCAAGAGTACCCTTTTAGGAAGTTTCTTCTGGCTTAAGCTCAAGCCTACAATTCTTTACTTGTAGGAGCTACATGTTACACAATATATGGGCTCCATCACTGTCTTCCCCAACCATCCAATATGTACCAAGGTATTTTCTGGAAGTTGGCATTTCTAATGGATATTAGAGTGATACTGGCGGGAGTAAGAGGGGTACTGGCTGGCTTAATTATCTGATACATCCTTTCATGTTAGATCCCAGAGACAAACAATGTTGACAGATTATAGATTCCTCTTGATTTTTGTATGATGTTGTTGTTTTCATTTTAGACTAGTTTTGGCAACATAGCCTGGTGATCTAGATATTGTAGTTTTTAATCTAACTCCAGGGGCAATATGGATGATAGAAATTCTTCCAAGTTTCTTAGAGACTATTCTTTTCAATATAGTATGATGCATACTAAATATACCTTTATTTGTTTCCATTTATAATTTAGTAGAATTTTGGGAAGACATGTGGAAAGTAATGTTACCCATTAATAGACTTATGACATTTCTTACTTTTTAAATCCTGAATGCCATTTTTTTGTCTTGACTGATTTAAAAATTTTTCAAGTCACCAAAGAATTTCCTATAATTTAAAGGGAGTTTAGGATGAACTAACACTGGAACTTCAATGAGGTGTCCAGTATTGAAGCTGCCTTTTTTGCCAGAAATGAATTATAATTAATAATTAATATTATTAATATTAACTAATTATAAGGACTAATGAACTTCTACATATTTTGTGAGATGTATGATTGCTGTTTCTTTGTTTTGAAGTTAATGGTAAAATTCTATAAAATAGCTAATAAAATTAGCTCTAATATTTATGAAAACACATGTTGCTATTTGATAGATGTTCAAATAGAAAAAAAAATGATTACTTTAGTTTTCGGATTGGAGTTTAAGATTTCCAAAGGGAATCCGTTTAGAAATCAAGGTACCTTGTCTGAACTCTGACTCCATCATATATGTAACTTTGGAAAAGTTATGTAATCCCAGGGATATCACTTAGTTGGAGGTCACTGATGAGTTCTCTGTACCTTTTCTTACCCTTCATAGTAAATTAAGGTCATTGATAAAAATTGGAGATTTCTGTGAACTTCTTTAAAGCATTGTTTTTTCATATTTTTCTTGTCATAAGATTTGTTCTAACAAAATCATATACATGGAAAGAGACAGAGAGAGAGGGGATAGCTTTTCTGAATAAAGCCTATATCAAGGACAGGAAGTCTGGAATGTGCCATATGCATCTTCTTTCTTCCTGGCAGCCTCTGGGGGCCTTTATGAAATTGCCAGGGTTCCAAGGAGCACAGGATGGAAATCACAACACACAGCATTATTCTGAGATTAAAGGATATATTTGAACACTTCTAGTGGTATGCAAAGCCTATAAATATTAGGCTAAGTATTATTTTATTCTTTTAGCTTTATTATGATGTATCCATCATTGTTTTCTAATGTATTATTTCTTTTAAACATTTGAAATTGTGTATTATTATCTTTTTTGCAATATTTTAATTGAATCAGTAATTTGAATTGCAATTGATAAGAAGGATGAGAAGAAATATTAATTTTTAGAAAATGTGATTATCCCTAGATTAAAGTGTTGTGAATCTACAGTTTTTATGGCCCAATGGATATGAGATATGTTTTAGTGGGATATCATCTTTTTACTGAAGGGCTGAATGTTTTTATGCACTTATACAGATGTGTGATATGTACAATGGTTGATTCTCTTTTTAATATATAGTACTTCAAAGTATTTTCTTTGAGCAAAATTTGACACTATTTTGGAATATCTATTTTGCTGACAATCTGCCTTTCTATGTTAACATATGGTAAATTTATATCATTATTTCTGTGATTGCTATCTAGTCAAATAATATGCTTTTATTTATTTTACTTGCTGATTAAAATGGACTATTTTCACTAATTACAGTAGTTACATTAAATAAGCATGGAATCTACATATATTAATAGAGGGTTTCTGAGTTTGAGCTTTCATTGAAATTGTTGCATAAGAGTTGGTTGCATACCAGAGGGAAATTTTTCCTAAAATCCCTAAAGATTCATATTTCAGTACATCTGTATCCTACAGCAAATGATCGGACGACTACCCAGACAGTGTGATTTATCTTTAGTCTTGTTAGACTAAAAGTATAATCAAATGAATCAACAGAAAACATTAATGGAAAGAAAATGTCCTCAAAAGTATTTAAAATAGCAAAATTAGTTTATAAACTAGTTTATATGGTCACAATAAAACAGAAAATTGAAGTTTGGATTATTATAAAAAGAAAGCATTTGCTTCAAATATGATCAAACAGTTTTTCTGTGAGTCTTTAAACAATATCAAATTATATTAATTGCCTTAATTTTTCTCTGTATTTTTGATTAAAGTATACATTTACTGAGTGTCTATGATGTGCCAACCTATGCTTTGTGTTGGAAATACAAAGATGAATGAGGTATTATACAGCTCAAGGATGAGATAGAGAGGCAGATAAATAGTTCCAGTAGAATATTTGAGTATCATGTTATCTTAGAAATCCATTGAAGATAAATTTAAGATAACAGTAGGAAGACTGGTCTGTTGTAAAGCCTTTACAAAACAGAATAGAGCTTTTGAATGGGAGGAGATACTTTCAAATCATATATGTGATAAGTTCTTCAATATATAAAGAACTTATACAACCTAATAAACACAGCAAATGGAAAAACGAAACAAAATAGAAACAGAATCATAGAATCAGGAGAAAAACTGTCAATTACTAGAGTGGTGATTAGTTGGGGGATGGATGAAATAGGTGAAAATGATCAAGAGGTACAAATTTCTTGTTATACAATAAATAAGTCATGTGGATATAATGTACAGCATAGACAATAGAATCACTAATCTTATAATAACTTTGAATAGTGACAGATGGTAACTAGACTTTCTGGAGATCATATTGTGTGATGTACAAAAATACCAAATCACTGTGATGCCCACCTGAAACTAATAGGATATTGTATAGCAGTTTTATGTCAAGTAAAAAAAAAAAAAAAGAAATCCTGACAAATGCTGCAACATAATAAATATTATATACATTATGCTGAGTGAAATAAGCCAGTCATAAAAGGACAAAAACTGTATAAATCCACTTATATGAAGTCCCTATTATAGCAAATTCATGGACACAAAAAGCAGAATGTTTGCTAGGAACTCAGGAGGTAGGAGGGAATGGGGAGTTATTGTTTAATGGGAACAGAATTTTAGATTACAATGGCAAGTTCTGGAGATTGATGTTTGAGGTGGTTGCACCACAGTGTGAACACATTTAATGCTACAGAACCGTCTATTTTAAAATGGTTAAGGGGTCCTTGGGTGTCTTAGTCATTTGAATATCTGACTCCTGATTTTGGCTCAGGTCATGATCCTACGGTTGTAGGATCAAGCCCCGTGTAGGACTCTGCACTGAGTATGGAGCCTGCTTGGGATTCTCTCTCTCCTTCTGCCCTTCTCTCTTCCTATCACATGTGCACTCTTTCTCTCAAACAAACAAACAAACAAACAGAGTGGTTAAAACGGTAAATTTTATGTGTGTATTAACACAATTTAAAAAAAGAAAAAGTATATAGTATAGTAAGCATTCAATACATAAATACTTTCTTAAACAAAAAGAGCTTTAGTAGTTTTCAAGAATGAACAGAAGTTGCTAAATGAACAAATATGGGCCTAATAATATTAATAGGTCAAAAGCTGCAGAAATAATAGTGTCTTTACATGTAGAGATGAAGCCTGAATACTTTTCTACTCAATATCAGGGAAATTTCTTGTTTTTCTCTCTCCTATTCTCTCTTCTAATATTCAATTTGACAGATTATTCTGCCCAAGCCATAACAAACAAACAAACAAACAAACAAAAAACAATGAAAACAACAACAACAAAACAACAAAACTTTTCATTCATGGTAGTCCTTGTAAATCTATTACATGTAATCATACCCAGAGAAAAAATATTTTAGATCAAAGTTTATAGACTTGACCAAGCAAAAACTTGAGATTCAAAGATGTGTAGGTCTCTGGAACTATGGAAGGAACAGTTAAAAAGGTTTTCTGATTCTTTACTTCAACCAGAAAAGTCTTAATATAAATTGGTTTTAATATTTAGGTTTCTTGTTTGGAGGAAAATAGGGAAAAAGAAGATTCTATTGCAAAAAGTAAATGTATAAGCAAGTTACTTTTAACTGAAATCCTCAATCAAAACTTAGGTTTATGGTCCTTTTTTTTGTATAATCTAGATGATAGGGTTATTTATAGAATTGGAGACATTAATATCTTGACATCTATGTTTACTTATTTGGAAGTCACTCATTTTTGCCCTCTGATGGTTTTAGAAATCAGGACCAAAGATACGCTAATGGATCTTTTTGGGATTGAGTTAATCTATGTAGAATTCAAAGTTTGCTCTTGAAAACATCCAAGTGCATGATGATTTTGAAAGAAAGAGTAATTAAAGACATGGAGAAAGAAGAATAAACATGGATCAAAAGCTGTAGTACAGTGTTGGAACTGGTATATTGGTCCCACCTCTTTCTTTTGTAAAACAAAATGAACATTGAAAAATTAAGGTTTAATTTTTGGGTTCTGTGATTTGCAAAATGAAGAGAGAGATTCAAATAAAAAGATACTTTAATTTTTTTTAATTTTTTTAAACATTTATTTATTTTTGAGACAGAGAGAGACAGAGCATGAATGGGGGGGGGGGGTTGGGGGCAGAGAGAGAGGGAGACACAGAATCGGAAGCAGGCTCCAGGCTCTGGGCCATCAGCCCAGAGCCCGACACGGGACTGGAACTCACGGACCGTGAGATCGTGACCTGAGCTGAAGTCAGACGCTTAACCGACTAAGCCACCCAGGCGTCCCCAAAAAGATACTTTAAGCAACTATTATGTGTCCTGGAGTCCTTTGTCTATCTGTATCATCTACTACAAACAGATCAGAAAACCTAAGATAAACCATAAAGCAAACTTTAGCATGCATTAGAATCACCAGGAGCATTGTTAAGCCAGGAATTGCTGGACTTCGTCAGAGTTTCTTATTCAGTGGGTTTGGGTTTAGCCTGAAAATGTGCATCTTTAATAAATGCCAGATGATGTTGCTGGTCTCAGAACAACATTTAGAAAACCTCTAAGAAGAGCAGATCATATGAGTTTGAATTTCTGAGATTCTATCATTTTCAAGTAAGAAATCACAATAATGGCCATGCTTCTGTCTGAAAAGCTGTGAAAGCCTTTGTTATTGAAGCAATTAAACTAATTTTTCATAAATTAAAAGTTTCCAAATCTTGTCCAAGTGACTACGTCAGTATGAGCTATATTTGATCAGTTGATGAACTTATCACATTATATACCCTTTGCTTTCATAGTATGCCTGTCATGTATATTTTATATTACTATTTTTTAAATGTTTGCTTATTTTTGAGAGAGAAAGAGACAGGCCATTAGCAGGGGAGAGGCAGAGATCAGAGGACACAGAACCTGAAGCAGGCTCCAGGCTCTGAGCTGTCACCCAGAGCCTGATGTGGGGCTTGAACTCATAAATCACAAGATGATGACCTGAGCCGAAGTCTGATGCTCAACCAACTGAGCCACCCAGGCACCCCTGTCATGTATATTTTAAATTTTACATTTAGTTTCTCAGGATGTTGAACTCTTTATGCTCTCAAATACTTTTCCTGTAATTTGAATATCCTGCCTCCAGATAGCAGAAGTTATATCTTAAATAAATATACCTCCTGAAAATACTTGCAAACATCTTTTTTTTAAAAAGCAAAGCAAGGGGCGCCTGGGTGGCGCAGTCGGTTAAGTGTCCGACTTCAACCAGGTCACGATCTCGCGGTCCGTGAGTTTGAGCCCCGCGTCAGGCTCTGGGCTGATGGCTCAGAGCCTGGAGCCTGTTTCCGATTCTGTGTCTCCCTCTCTCTCTGCCCCTCCCCCGTTCATGCTCTGTCTCTCTCTGTCCCCAAAATAAATAAACGTTGAAAAAAAAATTTAAAAAAAAGCAAAGCAAGACTTTTCATTTAAATTCATGTACCTGAAACTTTTTATGAAACACTACTTAAAGATGATTGATTTTCAAACAAATTTTACTTTATTATGTCAATTTTCCTTTCTTTAAAGATTTCAAATGCTACAGATTATTTTACCCTTTTCAATATTTGTTTTCCTGCATAAATGTACTCAGTTATTTTTTTTAAAGGTTTATTGTTGAGAGAGAGAGTGAAAACAGGGAATGGGGGCAGGGCAGAGAGAGGGGAATAGAATATACGAGGCAGGCTATGTGGTAACAGCAGTAAGCCCGATGTGGGGCGTGAACTCATGAATTATGAGATCATGACCTGAGCCAAAGTCAGATCACCTGTACCAATGAGGTGCCCCTGTACTCAGAATTATTTTAATGCTTTTCTTTCTGAGTGTCATTTTTAATATTATTATTGGAGTAAAGGCCCAAAGTTACTAAGAATGCTGGGATCCTCACTGTGGATGAAATGTACTAAATGGAGAATAATACAGATATTCAAAGACTCAAAGGAATAACATTTGAAAAATGGTATATATCTTTATTTAGCCTAGCATCTGTAGAGGGAATTTATAGGGAAATGTATTTTATCCTAATATAAGAAAAAGAAATCTAAACACAGTGGTAGAACAATTGAATAATGTGCTGATACTTTCCATAAATGTCTTCAAATTATGATAGAGTGGATGCTCATGAGAAATATTGTACAAATGGTTCTTGAATAGGATGAGTGTTAGTTTGAATGCAGTTTTGATTTCTTTGTGGCTCTAACAATGACCCTATTATAATTTAAGCTAATTTTTCCCCTAGTGCTTATTTTCTATGTAATTAACTAGCTTTTTAAGTCTTTTTAGTATTCATGTAGTTAAGAGCATAAAATTCCTTGGGGGCTTGCATTCTAAAGACATTTTTTTTTTCATTAATAGATGCAATTTTGTTTTTCATATGGTTTAGACCCTGGAACTATGTTGGAGAAATGCTATTCTCAATTCTCAATGCTATTCTCATTATAAAAGGGAAAACAATTGAAAATAAGAAAGGTCTTAGGAAGACAAAAGAAAAAAAAAGAGTCCATGTAAGATCTTTTGGTTTTAAAAGTATGAACAACCAATTTCTGGTGATAGTTTTTGAAAATTTCAGTTCTTTTTTGGATATTTCTTTAGCTTCTAGATATCACTTAAGACAGTGAATGAAAAGGTAATCATTACCCTTCGGAGGTAAAAGAAAATCTCTGCAGGTTTTATAGAACCTACTTAATTTCAATAAGTACTCAAAAAGGTTTTGTAATTTCTCAGTGTCCCACATTCAGGGTAAACCCAAGTTGATTCTACTCTGAGCTCAGGATGAAACTTTTTAGCAAGTATGAAACACTCTTAATTGGCCCAAATTCTTTCAGGGGTTTAGCACACAGCCAGGGACCATTATTTGTGATAACTGGCTACTGACTCAGCAACTGGACCAGAGAAAAAGATTCTTAGTGAATCCTGATCAGAGACCAGATTAGTTGGCCAGCCCCTGGAGTTTATAATCTGGCATATGGAGTAAACATCTAGCCATCATTGAAGTCAGAGTAAGTTGAGCACTGTACTAGAGTCAGCACAGCATATAGAGAGGGAGGGCAGCACTGGTATCAGGTTGGTGTTGAATCCTAGCCTAGAACTTTACTGTGACCTCATGTCAGTTATTTAATTTATGCTAAGCCCTAGAAGTGTAAATGCAATAAAGCCATAGTGTTTGCCTGCTCTCAAGAAGTTTATGACCAACAAAGTTGTGATGCAGTCAAGTTATTGATATTACAATATATAATATGTACCATGGCTTACTATAGTAGAGTTTGATGGTGCTATGATAATGGTTGTTTTTATAGTCAGCCCTTGGAAGCCACAGGAAGGCTGCCTGTTGAAGGATATCAGGGAAAGTTCCCTGGGGGAACGAACAACTTAGCAAAAACCAGCAGGAAAAGTAGAAGTAATAACTCTTTAGTAAATATTGAGTGCTTGTCTATTTGTGTCAAACATTCAGGTAATAACAATGTAAGTGAAGTAGTTTAGTAGGACAATCCAATAAGATAGGCAATCTTATTCTGTTTCTTCCAGATGAGAACATAGATGTTTAGGGAGGATATATAAAATTATTGCAATGTTGCAGTCGAGCTGGGAGTCAAAATCAAGTTAATGTGATCAGTCTCTGTGCAGTACTGTGCAGAGTGTTAGACAAATGGATTTCTCAGTCTTATCTGTAAAGGTTATGTTGAAGCTATGGAAATGGATTGATAATAGGAGGGGGAAAGAGATTGGAGCATTACACCAGGGGAACTCCCTCCCATAGGTTATAAGAATGGGAAAAAAGAGCCAGAAAAATAAGTGAAGAAACTAGGAATGGGAAGAATGTTTCAAAATAGTATAGTCAGGAAGATAACATAAAATCATTATGGATTTAGCACTTTGCAATTCACTAATAGTCTTTGATGGAGGAAACGCATTAGACTGTGTGAAGCCTAGAACAAGGAAGGCATTTGTGGGTAAATAGAGAGAGAGTGAGTGCAGGGAGTTAAACTCACTTTTACTTAACACAAATCAGGGGAGCTATGAGTGGAGGCAGGAGCAAGTAAAACAAATACATTTTTGTTTCCTTGTTTGTGTGGGTGCAGACTAGAGGCTTTTAGAGGAAATTACTTCCCTTGTAATTGTTATACATTTTCTCCTAACTTTTGTGAGATCAATGGGAATGGGGGTACAAACTAGAGTAAGAATTCCAAACTAAAAAATACAATGTGTGGCTTTTATATATGAACACCTTAGAAGTGTTTTGAGTTTTGACCTCAGTTTTAGGAAAAGGTGTGATATTACAGTATCCCCTTCAAAGATTAAAGAGACTAGCATTTAGAATATTACCAAGGAGACAGTCTCTCACTTCTCTCTCTTTCTCTCTTTCTGTCATCTCTCTCCCTCTGGTTAGCTCCTTTTTTTGTTTACTTTTTTAATGTTTATTTATTTTTGAGACAGAGAGAGACACAGCATGAGCAAGGGAGGGGCAGAGAGAGAGGGAGACACAGAATCTGAAGCAGGCTCGAGTCTCTGAGCTGTCAGTACAGAGCCTGATGTGGGGCTCAAACTCATGAACTGCAAGATCATGATGTAAGCCGAAGCTGGACATTTAACCAACTGAGCCACCCAGGAAACCCTCTTGTTAGCTCTTCCAAACTGGCATTTTGATGGTTTCTTTCCAATGCCATGTCTGTGTTCAGTTCATATTATTAGGTCTCCTCTCTCATCTAAATTGTTTCTAGTGGAGAAGAGATATGCAGGGAAAGTATGGGTATTTTACTATCAAGCAGAGCTTGAATTGTATATAAAAAGAAAGCATGAGCTGGAATAGTTTTTATCTCACTTCTGCCTTCTGAATTCCCACCCATTCAATTATATTTTTACTGTTTAGTTTTTTTTTTTTTAATTTTTTTTTTCAATGTTTTTATTCATTTTTGGGACAGAGAGAGACAGAGGATGAACGGGGGAGGGGCAGAGAGAGAGGGAGACACAGAATCGGAAACAGGCTCCAGGCTCTGAGCCATCAGCCCAGAGCCTAACGCGGGGCTCGAACTCACGGACTGCGAGATCATGACCTGGCTGAAGTCGGACGCTTAACCGACTGTGCCACCCAGGCGCCCCATTTACTGTTTAGTTTTGAGTGAGAGAGTTGGGAGGGGCATAGACAGAGGGAGACAGAGAATCCCAAGCAGGCTCTGCATGGACAGCTGTACCTGGGGCTTAAATTCAGGAACTGTGAGATCACGGCCTGGGTGAAATTAAGAGTGGGACACTTAACCACCTGAGCCACCCGGGGACCCTCAATTATAATTTTAGAAGAGGCTATCTATAGTAAGAGGAAAGTAAAGAGAATGAAGACAAGAAATGTTGGGAAATCAGTAATCTAAGTTTTCATTTTAGAAAACTGGGGGAAAAGAGCTGATTAAATATGAAGAGAGCAGAAGAAAAGAAATATTATGAATTAGAAAAAAAATCAATGAAATTAAAACAGGAAATTTAATTAATAGGGGTATTAATGGGTGGCTCAGTCTAGTTGAGCAATCCGACTTCTTCTGGGGTCATGATACGGTTCATGAGTTCGAGTCCCACATCGGGCTGTGTGCTGATAGCTCAGAGCCTAGAGTCTGCTTCAGATTCTGGGTTGCCTTCTCTCTCTGCCCCTCCCCCACTTGTGCTCTGTCTCTCTCAGAATTAAATAAACATTAAAAAATATTTAAAACAGGAAATTAATAGAGAAAACTCAACAAGACCAAAAGCTGGGTCTTTGAAAAGTTCTCAGTAAAATTGATATGCTTCTAGCTAGGCTAACTAAGAAAAAAATGAGGACAAAAATTACTAATAACAAATGAAGGAAGGTATCGCTGGAGAGCCCATGGACATCAAAAGGATAACTTTATGTTTACAAATTTTGTAACCAATTCCTGGACCAATTCCTTGAAAGACATAATTTACAAACACTCCCACATGAAGCAGTAGACAATTTGAATAGGTCTATTCAACAGAAATTGAATTAATATTAATAACCTTGCAAAACAGAGAGTACCAGGCCCAGATGGCAATGCTATCAAATTTAAGAAATTATACCAATTTCTACAGTTACTTTCAGAGGATAGAAGCAGAGAGAATATTTCTTAACTCATTCTATGAGGCCAACATTACCCTAATACCAAAACCAGACAAAGATATTACAGGAAAACTACACACTGTTATCTCTCATGAACATAGATGCAAATGCAAAAATCTTCAACAAAATATTAGCAAATCAAACCCAACAATGTATAAAAGAATTCTACAACAGAACCAAGGCGGGTTCATCCCTGGTATGCAAGGCTGGTTGAATATTTGAAAATCAGTTCATACAATCCATCACATTAACAGGTTAAAAAGAAAAAGTACATGAGCATATCAATCAGTGCAGAAAAAACATTTGACAAAATTTAACACCCATGGACAACAAAATTATCAATAAACTAGGAAGAGAGAATTTCCTTACGTGATAAAGAATGTGTACAAAAAAACCCTATGACAAGGCAAAGATGTTCCCTTTCACCATTTCTTTAAAACATCATACTCATCATACTACAAGTCCAAACAATGCAATAAGACCCCCACCAAAAAAAGGAAATAGTTATATAGATTGTGAAGAAAAAATGGTCTTTCTTCACAAATGAAATAATCATTTATAATCTGTAAGAATCACCAAAATAATTTCTGGAACTAATCAGCAATTATGGCCAGAATGAACACTCTGAGTCTTTAGATGGGAGAATCACAATATTGAGTGGGATAAATAACAATCCACTTAATGAACCTGGAAATCCTGTTTTGCTTAAATTAGTTCAAACTGGGTTTCTGCCATTTGCACCTTTTCCAAGTTAGTCTCAGAATTATCTTAATTTGTAGTCATCAGTTTTATGCTTATTTTGCCATAGTGTTATAAATTTATATCTAATAAAATTTAACAATTTAATAATTTTTTATTTAAAATTTGTGTTTCTTAGGGGTGCCTGGGTGGCTCAGTCGGTTAAGTGGCCGACTTCGGCCCAGGTCATGATCTCGCGGTCCGTGAGTTTGAGCCCCGCGTCGGGCTCTGTGCTGACAGCTCGGAGCCTGGAGCCTGTTTCAGATTCTGTGTCTCCCTCTCTCTGACGCTCCCCCTTTCATGCTTTGTCTCTCTCTGTCTCAAAAATAAATAAACACTAAAAAAAAAAAATTTTAAATTTGTGTTTCTTAGAGAATAATGATTTTGAATATATTATGATAGATTCCTGCATTTGCTTATTTCATTAACCAGAAAAAGTTAGGACAATTTCCTGGCAGTGTAGGGCTGTGTCACTGAAAGACTGCCTTACCTTTTTGTTTTCTAATATTAGCCACAACAGAACAAAGAGAGCATAAGAAACATGACCAAATATGAAATATTTATCTAAGAATTAATATAATTAGAATCCTGCATTGATATATCTAAATAGACTTAATGTTACAAAAAGCATGATGTTCATTTTGGTCAACAAAATTGCCAAAGGTCAACATATAAGCTGTAGTGATATTCTAAGCCAAATTGCCACCTGAAACAATTAAGGTTGGCCAGAGACGCAAGGCTGAATATCAGTATTTATTAAATGTAGTACTTTTAAATATATGTTATATAATGGAAGAATTAGTGGTTAGATAAGTTATATACCTCATATTGATTACTCAGAATCTCTAGGGAATTAATTGTATTGGACAACCTTTATAAAGGAGGTCAGAGTAATTGAAATACTATTAAATAAAAGGATCAAGTGAACAAGAAAAGCAGGCATCCTTCTTTTCTCTGCCCCATGTAAAAGTAGAAAATTCTGTGTAACAGATTCTTTTTTTTTCTCTTTTTGAGAGAGAGAGAGAGAGAGAGAGAGCACAAGCAGGGGAGAGGGGCAGAAGGAGAGAGAGACTATTAAGTAGGCTCCATACACAGCAAGGAGCCCAACATGAGGCTTGATCCCATGACCCTGGGATCACGAGCTGAACCAAAATTAGAGTCAGACACTCAACAGACTGAGCCACCCAGGTGCCCAGGACAGATTCATTTTTAAATATATTTTTACCTGCCAGTATTTATTGATTGCATGTTAAATTCAAAAAAAAAAAAAAAACAAAAACAAAAACAAAACCACAGCTATATGAGAATACTAAATGTGATAGGTATAGTGTATCCACTAAAGTTCCAAATCCAGCTGTAGATACTATAAATATCTACCTTTTTAATGTTCTTTTTTATTATGAATAATTTAAAACATACAATGAAGAAGTGAGAAGAATATAATGAAATCTCTTCAGGTCCTGGATCTCTGTGTTCTTATATACATTCCCCACCTTTGCCTGCCTACCTCTTTTCTGTGCTAATGGAGGCAGCCCTTTCATCTGTGATTTTTAGCATCCTCCACCTGTTCACTTGGCTCTAGCAGTGGAAGGCTCCAGTGGCAGATAGGAGGGATGGGACAAGAGAACCCTCAGGAGGTTTCTCCCCCAACACTGTTTTTTGGCCTTAAACATTATGTTAACGTGTTGCCTTATTTGCTTCATCAACTTTTTTTTTGCTTGTTTACATAATTTAAATAACAGACATCATGTTATTTTACCTATATCTCAGTATGCATCTGGGAAAAAAAATAAAGACATTGTCCTGTAACCAAATCATCATTATCACATCTAACCAAATTAGCAATAATTCCATAATACCATTTAAAAATGTTTTAAAATATTCCTGATTGTCCCAAAATGTCCTTATGATTGATTTGTTTGAACCATGCTCCAATGAAGATCCTCACATCTTAACATAACTCATGCACTATGTAGAGCATAGTTACAGTAAAAGAATATTTTTTGTTTATCTAAATTCCTAATTTAACTAGATGTTCTGCATTTTCATTTGATAAATCTAGCTAGCAATCATACTCACATTCCATTTGGGTATTGGGTTTTTATCGGTCACAAATATTTGCCAAGCCCTGGTTCATTTGCCACTAGTAAATATAATGAAATGGTCCAGGCTTTATGGAGCATACATTATATGATTAAGGATGATAATCAGGCAAGAAACAATTAAATGAGCAAGAGGAAGAAAGAGGACATAAAAGTGGTAGAATGGGATAGGAGAATCGGGATTAATCGCACTCAAGGAAAATTTGTCTGAGGCAGTGACATTGCCCTGGAAAGCACCCATACCTGGACAAATGAGAAGAAAATGTGTTAGGAGGAAGGGATGAGAGATGTATACACACTTCCTGAGGTGAGAACAAATGTATTGTTTTATCTGAAGACTGTAGCACAGTATCAATTTCTGGGATGTTTTGAGTAAACTAGGAGGGTATTCTGAGATAAAGTCAAAGAGGTAGGGTCTACAGTAGTAAGAGGGTTTTATGTTGTGAGATGACATTTGGATTTTACTCTAAGTGTAACAGGAGCTTTCACGTAGGAGGTTGGGATGAAGAGATTGTCTCTGGAAGATCAGGCAGGCAGCAAGAGATTGTCACTGTGCAGGGTCAGGTGTTGGATTGGTCAGCGGCGTAATTATGGTAGATCAGTGGGAGACGGAAGTGGTTTCGACCAGGGTGGTAGTTGTGGAGATAGAAGTAGATGCCTTTTGAAAGCTGTGTGGACAAATACTTTGTGGGGCTTTAGGATGATTCAGCCAGCTCTACTTATTCTTTATATTTCAATAGGACAATGAGTAAACTGCCATCACAGCATCTAAAATACTATGTTGGAATTCCTGATTTTTTTTCATTTTTCTCCTCAAGACTATAAACCTCCTGAGGACAGGAAAAATGTTTTTCACAGCATGTGCTCATAATCATTGCTCAATACATGTTGTGGCGAGGAATTATTTAATGGGCATCTGGTTTACATTCCGTAAATGCTTTTCAAAAAAACATGCCTCCTGCAATTGTGTTCATTAAAAATTCAAAACATATATATAGTATATAATTGTGGCTCTTGTATATGATAAATATTGTTATATATGCAATATATAATATGTAATGTATAACATGAAATATTACACATAACATAGTATTTGTTATATTTGATATGGGAGGAAATGTGTATGTTATAAATTGTTATATATTTGTCATATAATTATATGTGATATAATAGATATATAGTTATCGTGCTATAGAAACTTTAAAACCTATTTCTTTTTTTAAACTCTTGAAAATTAAGCTGAGATTATGGTTATAAGCTTCCTGAGGTCATGGCAAAAGTAATTAAACACATATGTTTTCAACTTCTTGAAAGAAACCAGATGTGACTTCCTCATTTTTCCTTTACCAAATCATAAAACTGCTGTCTGAACTCATCTTTTCTCCTTTGCTCCTTTTGCAATCTCCCAGTGATCTTGGTAATGAATATAACCTTGTCAACTTAATGAAATCAGTTTTCAAAATGTTATCACAGAAAACAAAATGCACCCAACTGTAATATTCCCCCTACCTGCACTTGCATCTAGGTACTCTTAAAATAATCACACACACACACACACACACACACACACACACACTCTACAATATACAACTACATGGAGCTTAATTCAGCGGTTATGGCAAGCCACATAACTTGTTGGCTTTTTTGAAAAGTTTTCAAAACTTTTTTGAAAACACGATTAATCATTTGTGCACTAACCTTCAATTTTTTTTGCCCTTTAACACTCCAGCAAGGCGTCACCTCTATGGTGTGTATTCTCCATCCACTCTCTCTCACATGTGCTTGACACTTGGAATTCAGAGTTTTTGTGAATAAGTTAATGATATAAACTCAATAATAACCTTACTGAACCTAATGTTACAAAGTCAAGTGTGGTTATCTCCAGGGAAGTGTTGCTGGGTGGGAGGATGAGAAGAGTCCTAGTAAGAGAAGTGCCCATGAATTGTACACCCCCCGTCCCCTGCTAACAAAGCAGTGCTCATGCTCGAGGGTAGCTCCACATAATGTGTGAGGACTGGGGACACTCCTGAGAACACTAGTCACAACAAAGTAATATTCAATATATAATTATTTATCTTAGAGCCTCTGAGTGAACACTCATTTGGTAAACAAGTTTCATTTCATAAAACATGAAAATCATAGAATACTCAATGAGTCTTTTCTGTAACTGGTTAGTATCTCATTATTTAGGATAACCCATTTGTTATAAAACAATGGGTTTTATTTTTTAAAACTAATAAGCTTTTTTTAGCTTATTTATTTGAGAGAGACGGAGACTGTGAGAGTGGGGTATGGGCAGAGAGAGAGAGAGAGAGAGAGAGAGAGAGAGAAACAGAGAATCCCAAGCAGGCTCCATGTTGCCAGCACAGAGCCTGACGCAGCCTCGAGCTCGTGAAACCGTGAGATCATGACCTAAGCCCAAACCAAGAGTCAGATGCTTAACCAACTGAGCCACCCAGGCACCCCAAAACAACTTCTAATCTAACCTGAAACTAACCTTTGTTGACATCAAAGCTAATATATACCTTATTCACCATAGGAAGATCTTGGAGGCAATAGAGAGAATGTGAGAATTCTTTCTGTAGTGTGATGTATAAAGTACTGCTACATCCAACAATAGTCTTTTTTTTTTAACGTTTATTTATTTTTGAGACAGAGAGAGACAGAGCATGAATGGGGGAGGGTCAGAGAGAGAGCGGAAGACACAGAATCTGAAACAGACTCCAGGCTCTGAGCTGTCAGCACAGAGCCCGATGCGGGGCTTGAACTCACGAACTGCAAGATCATGACCTGAGCCGAAGTCGGACGCTTAACCAACTGAGCCACCCAGGCGCCCCAACAATATTCTTTACTAAACTCAGTTTCTTGGGGACCGTGAGTGGCTCAGTGGGTTGAGTGACTGACTCTTGATTTTGGCTCAGGTCATGATCCCAGGGTCATGGGATTGAGCCCCATGTTGGGCTTGACGGTGATCATGGAGCCTGCTTGGGATTCTCTGTTTGTCTCCCTCTTTCCCTCTCCCCCTGCTCACTCACTCTCTCTTTCTCTCTCTCTCTCTGTCTCAGTAAACTAACAAATAAACTCAATCCCTCATTTTGTTACATTATTTTTGCTTCTTTGGTTTTTACTGAAGTGATTAGAAATTTACAGATACTGAAGTACTATTTGTTTTAAGTTGAATGAACAAAAAATGGCACTTGAGTTGAAATGGTTGTGTTTATGTGCCGATAGATGCATGTGTTGCTGACACACAAACACCATGCTTAAGCATAATCATCCAAGGAAATAACGCTAAGCTGAGATAATTCCCACAACAACTATTTTTAGTAAGTAATAATTATATGTTAGCCAACTGGTGTTTTCTGCTAAAGGGGAGGTGGCATTTCTGTTGATGATAAGTTGTATGTGTTCTACAGCTGCATCTTTGTGCTGTAACGGGCTTTCTCTAAGTTTCTATACATAGGGAATTAACTGTCACATGATCTTGCTCTTTTTTTGTCATTGCTTTGGCTTTATGACCTGCTTGATGAAAATAGGGGTACTGGCCACTGCTTAAATGATCTTTTTTCTACCTTTAATTCAGCATGCCAGTTGTTCCTTTTAACACTCAAGTTTCATGTTAAGAAAGAAATGAAGTGGCTCCAAAAAAAAGCTTTTTGATGGTCATATTTAATTAATGAGATAAACATCTTTTCTTTCTGAATACTTTATACGGTAACTCAGGTGCTAAAATTTTACACTATGTGTAAGGTGTATAGCAACATATGAAACCAAATACCAAAACTCTTTAGAACTAAAAAATGGAATCTAAATGTCTCATTTTAGTCAAGAAGTTTGAATTAGGAGAGATTAAATAATTTGTTTGAAGTGCAGAGCTCCATCCCAGGATTATTGACTACATCCCAGAGTTTGTGTCCTCTCTTAATAACCAATATCAGCATATACTAGCTATCTTTACTCTCGCAAATAACTTGGACATAAAAGTATTGTGTTGTCTGTCACTGCTTGAGATCCCAGCATTGGTTTTGTGAAGTCTGTTAGACACAAGCCTGCAGTATAAGAAGGAAAAGAAGAGCGGGGGAAAAAGGAGAGGTGCTTAGGAGAGTTGATACCTGTGTTCTGAGCACTCCATGAGGATTTTAGATTGTTTTGGAACTCAGAGTGGAAATCCACATTTAGCTAATATGTGACTTATCCATGATGTTACTTTTGATTAGCAAGTGATATTCAGATATTTTAGTGAGCCAGAGTCTTCCAAAGCATGACTATACAACAGTGGGATAATGACTTACAGCATGGATCTCTCTATGCTTACATATCTAAGGTTTCTAATGAATCCAGTTAATATGAAGACCTGAATAGTGGACACAGATAACGCACCTTATATCATGGCACTGATCATGGAGCATGATCATGTTCTGAGATCATTCTGTCTCATCATAGTTCAGGGGCTATAAGAACATTCAGGATAAACGTTGGCATCCAGAAGGAAGGGACTTTGAGTGGTATATTAAATGGCTAACAGCACATGTTTTGATGTCAGGTCTATGTTTGAGACTTGGATCATCATCCTAATAACTTCGCAAGCTTCATCAGCTAACCTATAAACTACAGTATCCAAATCTATACATCTGGGCTGGGAATATCTAAACCTTAAAGATGCAGTGAAACATGTGTAATGCACTGAATGTGATTTTAGCACATAGAAATTAATAAGCTACCCTTTATCATAATTATAAATTTTATCTATAAATAATTGGTCCAATGTTAGTTTTATTAAGTTGAGGCCAGAAATAAAATATTTTTAAAAATTTCTCCAAGTGAATGGGAGAAAAATACAAAGTGAATTATAGAGGTAATATATGAGAGAATCATAATATCTTTACAGTTAAACTGGTTCACTTATTCATTTCACTTTTTAATGTTAAGTAGATAACTGAATTGAACAGCTAGCTAATAAGATGATCTATTAGTTAGTAGAATCTTAATACCATAGCAAAAATTATAATGACCTAGGTGACTTGGGATGTGAGTTCCGCTAGAAATACTTGTATAACCCAGGACAAGTCGGCTATTTGTGTGCCATCTTTATATATGTATAATACAGATAGTGTCTGAGGTTTCTTCTGGACACACATTTCCAAGGTTCTGTGAAAATATTATACCTGTTGATATAATAATACCCCTCCGATTTACTTACTCTTGTGTTGTCAAATGGGAAATCAACTCAAAGCCTCACATTTTAATGTCATTTTATTATTTTAGAAAAAGAAAGATTTATTCGGCATCATGATCAGACTATTACATTTAGCAACAAAAGCTTGAGTACAAAAAAATCTACCCTAAAACCCTTTGTTGGAATGCTTTATACTTTTCACAGAACAGAAGCTAAAATAGCCTGTTGTATAATTAGTCAGAAATATAGTCCTTGAGTTTTTGCCCATACACGTGAGTATCGTCTAAAACATGGCCCTGCCACCACTGTGCTTGGCTGAGTTCACAAATCTGTTGGAACCTATAGCTTCTCTGTCACATCTCCAGCTCCCTTCTCTTGCTAAGCTTTCTTTCCTGGAAGTAATTAAAGTCTCTGCCACTGCCACAGCCACTGCTGCTGCTGGAAGTACCATAGCCACCTTGGTTTTGTGGTTTGGCAAAGCACTGGCTCTACCACCATAAAGGCTAAAGCATCTCCCTCAAAAATTTCCTCCTTTCATGGGTCCAGAATTTGAAGATTGATTGTCGTAATTGCCAAAATCATTATAGCTTCTACCACCTCCAAGATTGCTTCCATCATTATCAAGGCTGTTGTAGCCATCTTTACTACCATCATATTCACCACCATCAACTGTCAGCAAAGCCACTCCACCCACTGAAGTATCCTCCCCCCAAGCCACCTCCACAACCATCCCCAAAGTTTCCAGAACCACTTTGACCTTTTTGGCTGGATGGAGCACTAGCCATCTCTTGCTTAGATAGGGCTTTCCTTACTCCTCAGCTGTGGGCATTCACAGTATGGTATTTTTGAATGGCAATGTTGTCTAAGGAGTCATGATCATCAAATGTTACAAACGCAAAGCCTCTCTTCTTGGCACTGCCTTGGACAGTCATGATTTTAATCACTTCAGTTTTCTCATATTGTTCAGAATAATCTTTTAGATGATGTTCTTCAGTGTCTTCTTTAATCCCACTAACAAAAATCTTTCTCACAGTTAAGTGGGCATGGGTCTTTGAGAATCTTCTCTTGAGACCACCCTGTTTGGTTCCACAGCTCTTCCACCCACCTTGCCTTCATGGCTGCATCCACCCCCTCCACAGTGGAGGAGGGAGCTGCTGGGATGCTTGGTGTTTGGATCTCTCACTGCCACACAGTCTGTGAGCATTCCTCATTGCTTCAATTTGCTCCTCAGATTCTTGTGGGACTCTCGTTGTTTGAAAGCTCAGACTTCCAAGGAAGAGCTTCCACAGCTGTTCAGGTTTTCGGGAGACCTCACTTAGACATGACGCCAGTGGTAAGGGAGGCTTTAGCATACATACTCGGTGGTATCCATAGACAGAAAGCTTAACGTCATTTTAGATTCTTTTGCTTTCTTCCCCCTCAAGCCTTGAATTACTGGAAAGCTGTAGAGTCAGTAAAACATATTGAGGTTCTAATCCTTGCTGATCTTGTGTTTTATAAGCTGTGCTGCCTTTTATTGTCAATAACTAAGTTCTTTTAAGGAGAGGTGGTCACTTTGATATTGTGTTAATAGAAAGGTCAAAAGAATGTCAACCTTAAGGATATAAATTGTTGAGCTTTGTTTTGTTATTTCTAGTTTTTCATTTTCAGTTTTTATACTTCATATATAAAGCTATGTGCTCTCATTGAAAAATAGAATTGCAGTGATACCTCAAAAATATTAAATACACACATGTACATATGTATATGTATATTTTTAGGACACTGTATTAGATGAGCCATGCTGTTTTCTAGATCAGACAATATTTAATATAGTTTAGTTTTTTAATTTCATTGGCCATGATTTAAACTATAATGAAGCTAGAATTCTTATAAATACAGTTTTATGGAGTTTAATTATTTATATTAATCACAATCATTAAATGAGTTTTCAGTATACTGAAAACAATATAACCCTTGAATTCCATTTGCTTCTAGAAATCCAATGTCAGGGAAATTGGGGCATTTGGAAAAAGGAGAATGTTACTTTCATTAATGATCAGTTTCAGCTTTCTGTCTTTCTGGGCCTTTGTGCATCTTCAAAGAAAAAGAGAACTTTTGGAATTCATTACTTTCTTTAGCTCATGGGAGGCAGGCCATATTTTGAAATGGTTAGGCTAACGGACCCAATAAAAAGGCAAATTAGCCTTCCATACCTCATCTGTCTGGCATGGTTTATAAAGGCAGGAAAATGTAAGCTGAGATAGAAATCGTGAAGTTGGTGTAGGCCAAGTAAGTGAAGGTCATGTATAAGCGTATTCGGGCCAATGAAAAATTATATACATTGGTCCATAGATGGGAGAACATGGTTTATTCTAGAAACTGAAAGAAATCTGTAGTTGTAATGTAGGCATAATGTTTGTTCTATGTAGGGAGTAAGGATTGATGGAGGGGTGTGGGATGTAGTTGAATTGTTATACAGAGATTGTCTTACTCAATGTTTCATCACACATATAAAGAACTTTGGAATTGATTCTAAAAGCCATGAAGAAACAACACAGTGTTTTAAGTGAAAAGTGACATGATCAAATTTCCATTTTAAAAATTGAAAATTAAAATTATTAGATTCTTGGTATTCTTAGAACTTCTGAAGTTACAGGACAAAATATAGCTTGCAGTCATCTTAAGTAAGAATACAGAGAAGCTAAATTACCTACCTCAACATCACAGTGCTCTTGAAATGGGAGTGGAAGAATTGTTGAAACACAGGCCATCGCTCTTGAAAGTACTCTTTTGGGAATGTGGAAGATATTAAAATTCTTTTTTAAATAAATTACTCTCTTTTAAATAAACATGCTTCACAGGCTGCTGTGAGTCATTCAAACTCAGCAACCAACCAAACAAAAAACAATGAAAGAAAGAAAACTAAAGGGAAAAAAATCTGCTAAATGTTACCTCTCCATAACACTAATGAAATGGCTGACTAAAGTCTTTTTAATAAAGCATTTCTGGGATGCCTAGTTGGCTCATTTGGTTGAACATCCAACTCTTGATTGCAGCTCAAGTCATGATCTCAGTGTTCCTGGAATCGAGCTCCACATCAGGCTCTGTGCTGACAGATTGGAGTCAGCTTGGGATTTTCTCTCTCTCCCTTCTGCCCCTCCTCCTCTTACTCTCTCTCTCTCAAAATTCATAAATAAGCTGTAAAAAATGGCATTTTTCCCAGCATGATATAATTTTCTGAGAGGTAAAAATTTTAAATAACTATCAAAATAGTTCATATCAAGTATAATATTTTCCCTGAATTTCCAGACTATTAAAAAATAGAGGTCCAAACAAAGGAGTTTGTTAAGTATAACTCTGTTTACCATTGGCTCATGGAAGTACAGATTTTATTTCTTTGCAGGTTAAATGACCATCTACTCCTCTGTATCTAGACAGTTTTTGATAATATATTTATCTTTCTTGAATACGGGGATTACAAAAATAACAGTGCTAGGCTTACTTGCTAAGAGTAATGATATCAATGTTATCAAGAGCTGAGGGTGTCACAAGAGACTTAAAGATCAGGAAGAAGATCAAGATCATTTTGACCAAGGGAAAAATAAATGGCTTGCTCCCTTTCTCCTAGTGTGTGCTTTCTAACAGTGTAGAGAAAAAAAAAATGCTCGTATTCTCACAAGTATTTTCACTCTTCACCTCTATATTAGTTTGCCAGGGCTGCCTTAGTAAAATACTACAGACTGGGTGTCTTAAACCACAGACATTTATTTTCTCACAGTTCTGATGCTGGAAGTCCAAGTTCAACATGCTGGCAGGGTTGGGCTCCTCTGAGGGCTCTCTCCTAGGCTTGCATATGGTCACCCTCTTGCTGCCTCTTTACATGTTATCTTTCTGTGCATGTGCTCCTTAGGGTCACTGTTTTGTGGGTCCAAATTTCTCTTCTCACAAAAACTGGATTAAAACTGGGTTAAGCTTTAAAGTGAAGCCATACACTGTAATGTATGCCATTGTCCATACATTACAGTGTATGGCTTCATTTTAACTTCCCCTTTAAAGGCCCTCTCTCCAAATACAGTCATATTCTGAAGCACTGGGGTTAGAGCTTTAATATATGAATCTGATGGGGACACAGTTCAGCTCTATGATAACCTCCAAAGGCGTCAGTGATACCTTATCACCAACCAGATATGCCTCCAACTTTCTTTCTAGGCCTTTCCCCATTTGCCTTCACTAATTCGTTTGCTCATCCTGGCCTAGGAGATTACTGACCCAATAAATGTCTACACCTTTTATTCCCCTTTCTCTAAAACCTATCTAATCCTGGCTTTGCAACTCAGTTCAAACCTTTACAAATAATTCTATAAAATCTTTACTATGAATGAAACTTAAAGGTTTCTGATACACAATTTTCCACTTAATTTTAACTTTTTATATACTGGGTTCTCATTGTCACACATATTTCTGTTGTCTCCACATATAGATTATAGTTATGAATATTGGAATGTTACTTTATATTCTCTTCATGTCTTTGTAGTGATCAACAGAGTGTTGTGTACATAATACATTCTCAAATAATGCTGTTTGATTGGATTTCTGATTCGTAAAGTATGCAGCTACCTGAATCTGTTTCTTTTCAATGGTACCTTAATGGCTTTGTGAATTCCCAGTACTGATTTGTAACCCTCTATAGTGCTTGAGTGGACTCTTAAATGTTTTAGCACCACAAGCATGACAGTTACCTCAGTGCACTTAGATGTGTGTCTCCTGGATTATCAGGTTTGTTTTTACTGATGTGGATAGATAGTTATCTAGATGTACTCATCATAACTTTCATTTTCTTGTGTGTCCTTTCAAGAAGATGACCTAGCCCAATAGAGAACAATTTCACTTTAATTAAGGTTATGCACACATCTGTGGTCTTTTATGGTAATCTTGGAAGTCATAGACATTTTCGGACTGTACCATTGTATTAGGTGAGAGATTCATGTTGATCTCTATCATCAATGTTTGTTTTTAGAACATTAGTAGAATAATGTTTACAAATAAATTCATGCCTGAACTAAGTAGTTAAGAACTCAAACCAGTTCACCAAGTGATTTTTAAAATTATTTTATTTTACTATTTTATTTTATTTTTTTAATTTATTTTATTATTCTATTTTATTTATGAAGGAGAGCATGTGCTCATGTGCTCAAGTCAGGAGGGGCAGAGGGAAAGGGGGAGAGAGAAAATCCTAAGCAGCTCCATGCTCAGCAAGGAGCCCTCCATGGGGCTCAATCTTAGGAACTCACTACCTGATCATGACCTGATCTGAAATCAAGAGTTGGACGCTCAACCAACTGAGCCACTGAGGCTTCCTCCCTTGTGATTTCTTAAGATGGAAATCCTGTAATGTGGTTCCTTCAAGCTTGAAATAATACACAAAATATCAAAATGAGTAAAGGGCTTTTAGTAGTCAATGTTTATTCTTTCCTTATTCTTTATTGTTTCATAGCCACTTAAAGAGACATGGGGTACAATGTCAATAGCTCCCACTGTGTTAGTATTTTACTGTCCCAACATATGTCCTAAAGTTTAAAAAGCAATAAAAGTTTGCTGTTCTGAAGTTATTAGCTTTGGTTGTTGCAGTCAGTCACCCATAGAAGTCAGAGCCATAACAGATTTTTCTCCCATCATCGTTGCACAATCAACTACAGCCATTGTCCTTCTTTATCATTTAAAGGAAAATGAACCAAGAAAGCCACCAAGACTCAAAAGTGAATTGTACTGTGAGAAAACTCTTATCAGTTTACTTGAGGGAAGGTATCACTGTCATGTGGAATAAATGATAAAAAAAAAATGTGAGTTAACATTATAAATGGAAGTATTACCTTGTCTACTTTAAATGGATTAAACATTTTCTAGTTTTAAAATATGTATTTACTGAAGAAAAAAACATTACTAATTGACAGAAATACTTAAATAATTTTAGGTGAAATTCACTCTTGTCTCAGTGACTTGATCACTTCTATGTAGATCATAGTTAGGAATGCCAGTAAGATTATTTGAACAGAACCTGATCTGTCTATACAGTCAGGGAGTAAAAGGAAAATATAAGATGGTCATGTTTGTGTGTCCTTACTGGGTTATGCAACCTTAAGAAACTTTGAACAGGTAAGGAAATTGATTTATTTTTTTTCAATAAGTTCATTTTGAGAGAATTAATTAGAAAAAGACAATTTTTTTTCTTTACTTAGATCTTAGCCTCTGGTTTTCACACTTTATTTCATTTCAACCCAAGCCACATTCATTGATAATGTATTTTATGCTTCTTACATCATTTAAAAAAAAAAGGGATAGTCTAACATGGTCATATAATTCTAATTGACTAGAGTTACATTCCAGATTTTTTGATATTCAGTAATAATTTTTATGATTGGGTTAAACCTGTATGTATGAATTATATAAAACATAGGCTTGGAAATGGCCATCCAAGCCTGATTATGAAAACCCTATACAAGTAGTCTTACTGAATGCAGTTACAACACAACATGCTTCACTGATCAAGAAGGGAGATGATGTGTTAGTTATTCATGTTCAGCTCCCTCTAACCAGTTTTGGCCCAGAATACTCTTCCTGTGTTTTTGATCAGAACTTTTTAACTTTTTATTATTTAAATTACTAGTCTGCTTCCTATGAGCTAAGATTTTCAGGGTTAGTGTTTGTAAGGGTTGTGGAGACTGTTACCATAAGTATTTCCCCTGTATGCTCATTTGTATTCCTTTGTTTTGTTTTGTGTTTAGAGAGAAAGAGAGCACATGCACATGTGGGTGAGGAACAGAGGGATAGGGAGAGAGAGAACCAACCCTAAGGAGGCTCCATGCCCAGTGAGGAGTCCCACGTGGGCTCAACATGGAGTTTGACCTCATGACCATGAGATCATGACCCTAGCTGAAATCAAGAGTTGGTTGCTTAACCAAATGAGCTACCCAGGCATCCCTATTTATTTGTATTCTTTGGCAAATGGTCTTTGCTCATGTCCAGATGCCTCTGACCAATCCCACCTTTGCCCCCTCTGCAAATTGCTAGGTTACTAGTGTGATAGTTGATCTGGTGCCATCACATAGAGTAAATGTTTGTGACCATTTTGTAATTTGATAAAGGGATTAAATTTGTGTATACTTTCTGCCTAAAAATGCTCATCACACAGTTGCATATCGTTTCAAGACTCTTTTTTGAACTTGACTTAGAACTCTTGGTTTAGAGGTGACTTTGAATGCATTTCCTTGTATATTTTCATTGTATGTGAATTTTTTTTCTTATTCTCTTTCCTTTGGTTATGTTAAGCTGCTTATTAATAGTTAGGAAAGTACTACTTAAGAAACTAGAATATCTTTTTCCATATGAATATGTGATAAAATTTATTGCAACTTACATGATTTATTGAACTGAGTCACCCCTGAAGCAAATGCATTATTAAGTAGTTAAAAAATTCATGACATGTCCTTAACACAGTGAGAGTGCCTTAGAGGAGCTCATTCATCCGATAAATGTGTGTTTAACAAAATTGCTTGAAATGAATCTCTTTTATGGGTTTTTGTAATTATTGTTCTTATTTAAGACATATATATATATATATATATATATATATATATATATATAGCATAAATAACAATGTATTTTTCACATAGCGTTGTGGTTTGTTTTTGAATGCAAACAGTCACAGTGTTTTCTTTGTGAGTATGTGATAAAATGCTTTGGTGCATCATTAAAACTGTTCAATAGGCTGTGATGTCCGAGAATATATTCTCTACATTGTACATTGCTGCCTTTCTATTTTGAGATTTAAAGGAACATTGCAGTGGAAACCTTCTATGATTTCTTATTGTTTGTACTGAACTCCAAGCTCAATTATTTGGCTGCAGAAAGATCTTAAATTTTAACTTTCCTGAATTTTCAACCAGATACGTTCAAAGGAAAAGGGCTATTCAAAAAAAAAAAAAGTTCTGTTTCTTGTGCCATCTCAAAGTGGTTTTATACTTATTTTGAGATGCACTGAATCAAAGGCAAACCTAAGTCAATAACCCAGTGTAATTTCCCTACAGCTGCCATCACTTAGAGAGCATGACTCTAAGAACTGCAGTTTTCCATTCCTTTAGCACTTGTTCATATTTAGATTGATGTTGTCCAAAGCTGTACGTATTTTGACTCTGTATTCTGAGTCAGTGTCCAAGACCTGTTTTTGGCACCACCCTTGCTTCATTAGTACTATTAATACCAGTACCATTATCACTAATAATTACAACATGAGTACTCACACTGTGACAGACACCCAGGAAAGCACTTCATTTATTTAACCATGTTGCAGATAAAGAGACTGACAAAGGACATGTACTGGGAGGAGATCTATCTATATCTATATTTATCTATATATCAGTATCTATATTTGGTAATCCGCATATGTAAGCCAAGAACACATAATGATACAATTATGGATTACCTTTCAAGCTCTAATTAATTGGACACCTAGGCAATAGGAATACATGACTTAATTTTTATTATTTATTATTTACCTAAACTGTTTGAATAATCCTAAAGTTATTCTCCACTTTTCCAGCTACATTATCTATGTTCAAAAAATTCTTAAAATTTTGCCATAGAACCAGCCGATTATAACCTGCTGTAATTCTGTGCATTTCTTTATCTTTCGTCTCTGAAGTTTGTAATGTATTAATTTATATACTTAAAGGCCAGTTTATGTAACCTTATTTTTGAGTTAAAATCTTATATGAAGACAGGAAAAAATAAGTTTTATTTCGTCACAAATTCATCCAAGTCCTTTATAAAAATTCACTCTTTAGTGGGGGGAATTTACTAGATCTACTGTGAATGGAAAGATGTGAATGAATCCCAACAAATAAATGGATTTCATATTAATTCCTTTAAAGCTAGCAGTAAATATTCCATTTAAATTAACTATAATGGGCTTTCAGTTATGGCAATATGAAGAGGTTGTCAAATTCTCCCCAAAGTGCAAGTATAATATTGGAAAGAATAAATGTTTAAAATATCTCAGGGTACTGGCAGACAACAAGTTGATGAGAATTTATTCTTGTAATAAATACAAGAGCTGAAGGTTAGAAGATTGAGTACCCGTGCCCTGTTTGCCTAGGTTACTTCCATATTTTCCCACCATAAAAGGGTCAGCAAAAACAGCCGTTTTAAGAGTTGGCATCAACAACCAATAGCTTTGAGGTTATATTCAGTTTGGAACAGTAAATGAAGATCTGAGGCTTTGGCAACAAAAGGTGGGAACTTAGATGGGAGCAAATGGTAACAAACACACAAACACACAAAGAAACAAACAAATAAAACACCTCATTGTTTTGTTCACATAAGGTTGTCTCCCTGGTTGAGCTGAACAGTGAACCAGCCAGAAATTTAACTGAGAAATCCAAGAAATTAGAGAACCATAGAAGGTCTGAGATAAACTCTCCATGTATCACTGGGTGATGGAAAAGCTTTTACATTTGTTAGTGTTTGGGAAATTTAAATGCTGAGGAAGACTTGAAAACTAGCTACAATTTTAAATGAATTTTCCAAACCACTCACTAATCAAAGTGAAGAGGGTAGACACCTTATGAGAACAATGATTTTGAACATACCCTTTGTCCAAATAATTAAATGACCACTAACTTATAAAGACATGGGAGAGTTCTAGAAAAGTAGGAATAAACATAAGGAAAATTATAATAATAAAAATAAGAAAATTAAGCAGAGATACACAGGCTGCATATCATGGCTGGTACAGAGTCTATGGTAAATTCAAGGAAGTTGAAAGAGAGGAAAGAAAGGAAAAAAGTAAGGAAAAATAGGAAGAGAAGGAGGAATGGAGGAAGGAAGGGGAAGGCCTAAAGGGGGAGGAAGGAGGGAAGGTCACAGAAATATAATATGTATTCCATAACTGGCATGGTGTTTTCTAAATGTTAAATTTTCAACGAAAAATGATGAGACATTCAAATAAATATGAAAGTGTGACCCATAGTGAAGTGTTTTGAGGAAACTATGTTCAAAACATTAAATATAATGGTAATGACACAACAAACAGGAAATCTCAATAGAAAAATAGAAATTTTTATTTTTAATATAACAAAAATAGTGTATTTAAAAAGTACAATAACTAAAATGAACAGTTCATCAGTGGGGTCCAAGGACAGATTTGAAGTTACAGGGTTAAGTATCCAGAATTTTGAAGGCAAGTACATAGAAATTATACATAGTGGTAACAGAGTGAACCAAAAATGAAGGAAAACAGACTCAGAGACATGTGAAAGAAGAAAATCTAACATGATATAACCTTCTTGAAAAAAATCTAATGTAATTAGAAGTAAATAAACTGTAAATATCACAGTAGGAATTAATGAAAAAAATATAGGTACATGGAGAAAACCAGTAACCAAAACTTGTTCATTTTTTTTTTTAATTTTTTTTTCAACGTTTTTATTTATTTTTGGGACAGAGAGACAGAGCATGAACAGGGTAGGGGCAGAGAGAGAGGGAGACACAGAATTGGAAACAGGCTCCAGGCTCCGAGCCATCAGCCCAGAGCCTGACGCGGGGCTCAAACTCACGGACCGTGAGATCGTGACCTGGCTAAAGCCGGACGCTTAACTGACTGCGCCACCCAGGCACCCCAAAACTTGTTCATTTTTTAAAGAAAAAAAATGGTAAATATTTAGAGTTATTAAAAAATAGAAAAAACAGACTGTTAAAACTGGTAATAAAAAAAGACTTCTGTATAAACTCTTGAAATTAAAAGAAAAAAAAGGAATATTTTTAACTATTTTATTCCAACAATTGTGAACACCTAAATGAAGTGGATATATTTGTGAAAAACACAAATTATCAAAACTAACTCAAGGAAAAAAAAACGGAGATGTGTATGAAATAAAAAATTTAAACTATTAAGTAATACTCTTCCCACAAAGAGTCTATGTGGACATATGGATGAATTCTATCAGACATCTATGGAAAAATAAATACTAACACTTCACAAACTGTTTCAGAAAGTATGAAGCTGAACACTTCTCAACTTATATTTTGGGACAGTTATTACTCTCATACAAAAACCTGGCAAAGTTTTCCAAGAAAATAAAACTACAAGCAAATATCTTAACGAACTAACAAACTGAGTTCCACATTTCATAAAGAAAAATTATACAATTTGACTAAGTGGGGCTTATCCCAGGAATTCAAGAGTAGTTCACCATCCCAAATCCATTAATGTAGTATTAATTGAACAAAAGGCATACATATAAAATTATCTCAATTGTTTCAGAAGAAGCACTTGATAAAATCTAACACACATTCATGATAAAAGCTGTCACCAAACTAGTATAGAAAGGGATATCCTCAAATTAATAACAGAGATTTATGAAAAGCTATGTCTAATATAAAAGGTGAAAAAATGAATAACTTCACATTATGATTGGAAATAATGTGAGGATATCCACATTCATCACTTCTACTCAGCATTAGTTCTGGAGTTGTAGCCAATGCAATAAAACAAGAAACAAATTAAATACATGAAGGTAATCAAGGAGGAGTAGAACTGTCTTTATTTTCAGATGACGTTTATTGCATGTAGAAAATCCTAATGAATCTACAAAACAGTAAGATACAGTAAGTGAGGGGGATCCTGGGAAGATAGCGGCATAGGAGGACGCTGGGCTCACCGCGTGTCCTGCTATCACTTAGATTCCACCCACACCTGCCTAAATAACCCACAAAACCACCAGAAGACTAGCAGAACAGAGTCTCCAGAGCCAAGTGCAGACGAGAGGCCCACGGAAGAGGGTAGGAAGGGCGGCAAGGCAGTGCGCACTATACAGACTGGCGGGAGAGAGCCAGGGCAGAGGGGTGGCCCGCCGGCCAAGCAGAGCCCCCGAGTCTGGCTTGCAAAAGCAGAGGGGCCGGACGGAGTGTGTTCTGACAGCAAGCGGGACTTGACACCTGGAAGGTTTTATGCTAACAGCTCTGCTCGGAGAACAGGAGGGCTGGAGGACAACAGGAGAGAGAGTTGTTGAGCACCAGACGACAGAGCTCAGCTTGGCAGGGAACAAAGGCACTTGCCAGCGCCATCTCCCTCGACTATCCCCCAGCCAAAATCCCAAAGGGAACTAGTTCCTGTCAAGGAAGTTGCTTGCGCCGCACAAACACCCAACGCCGTGCTTCTGTGGATCCATCTCTCCGGTGGGTCTGACTCCCTCCCGGTGCCACAGGGCCCCTCCCGAAGCGAATCCCTGAAGGATAAGCAAGCTGAGCCTGCCCCTCCCGCCCCTGTGCACCTTGCCAATCCACCCCAGCTAATACGCCAGATCCCCAGCACCACAAGCCTGGTAGTGTGCAAGTAGCCCAGACAGGCCACGCCACCCCACAGTGAATCCCGCCCTAGGAGAGGAGAAGACAAGGCACACACCAGTTTGACTGTGGCCCCAGCCGTGGGCTGGGGCAGACATCAGGTCTGACTGCGGCCCTGCCCACCAACGCAAGTTATTCAAGACAGCACAGGGGAAGTGCTCCGCAGTCCCACACCACTCCAGGGACTATCCAAAATGACGAAATGCAAGAATTCCCCTCAAAAGAGTCTCCAGGAAATAACAACAGCTAACGAACTGATCAAAAATGATTTAAACAATATAACAGAAAGTGAATTTAGAATAATAGTCATAAAATTAATCGCTGGGCTTGAAAACAGTATAAAGGACAGCAGAGAATCTATTGCTACAGAGATCAAGGGACTAAGGAACAGCCAGGAGGAGCTAAAAAATGCTATTAATGAGCTGCAAAATAAAATGGAGACAACCACAGCCCCGATTGAAGAGGCAGAGGAGAGAATAGGTGAAAAGAAGATAAAATTATGGAAAAAGAAGAAGCTGAGAAAAAGATAAAAAAATCCAGGAGTATGAGGGGAAAATTAGAGAACTAAGTGATGCACTAAAGAGAAATAATCTACACATAATTGGTATTCCAGAGGAGGAAGAGAGAGGGAAAGGTGCTGAAGGTGTACTTGAAGAAATAATAGCTGAGAACTTCCCGGATCTGGGGAAGGAAAAAGGCATTGAAATCCAAGAGGCACAGAGAACTCCCTTCAGACGTAACTTGAATCAATCTTCTGCACGACATATCATAGTGAAACTGGCAAAATACAAGGATAAAGAGAAAATTCTGAAAGCAGCTAGAGATAAATGTGCTCTAACATATAAAGGGAGGCCTATAAGACTTGTGACCGATCTCTCTACTGAAACTTGGCAGGCCAGAAAGGAATGGCAGGAGATCTTCAATGTGATGAACAGAAAAAATATGCAGCCGAGAATCCTTTATCCAGCAAGTCTGTCATTTAGAATAGAAGGAGAGATAAAGGTCTTCTCAAACAAACAAAAAGTGAAGGAATTCGTCACCACTAAACCAGCCCTACAAGAGATCCTAAGGGGGATCCTGTGAGACAAAGTACCAGAGATATCGCTACAAGCATGAAACCTATGGACATCACAATGACTCTAAACCCATATCTTTCTATAATAACACTGAATGTAAATGAACTAAATGCGCCAACCAAAAGACATAGGGTATCAGAATGGATAAAAAAACAAGACCCATATATTTGCTGTCTACAAGAGACTCATTTTAGACCTGAGGACACCTTCAGATTGAGAGTGAGGGGATGGAGAACTATTTATCATGCCACTGGAAGTCAAAAGAAAGCTGGAGTAGCCATACTTATATCAGACAAACTAGACTTTAAATTAAAGGCCGTAACAAGAGATGAAGAAGGGCATTATATAATAATCACAGGGTCTATCCATCAGGAAGAGCTAACAATTATAAATGTCAAATGTGCAGAATACAAGAGCCCCCAAATATATAAAACAATTACTCATAAACATAAGCAACCTTACTGATAAGAATGTGGTAATTGCAGGGGACTTTAACACTCCACTTACAGAAATGGATAGATCATCTAGACACATGGTCAATAAAGAAACAAGGGCCCTGAATGATACATTGGATCAGATGGACTTGACAGATCTATTTAGAACTCTGCACCTCAAAGCAACAGAATATACTTTCTTCTCAAGTGCACAGGGAACATTCTCCAAGATAGATCACATACTGGGTCACAAAACAGCCCTTCATCAGTATACAAGAATTGAAATTATACCATGAATACTTTCAGACCACAATGCTATGAAGCTTGAAAGATACAGTAAGTGAGCTCAGAAAGTAGCAGAATTCAAGGTCAAAATGCAGACATCAATTTGTGTATACTAGCAATATGTGACAATCTAAAAAATAAATGAAAAGATAAAATTTTATTAAAAAGTAAAATATTTAGAAATAGATTTTTAAGAATAAATGTAAGTCCTATAGAATACAAGTCACAAAATATTTTTGAAGGAAGTTAAAGACCTAAATAAATGAATATATGAATATATATATATATATATATATATATATATGCCACATTATTGAATTAGAAGGCTCAGTATGTTTCAGATGGTGATTATCAACAAAATGGTTTATAGATTAGATACAAACCTTATCAGAATTTGAGTAGGCTTTGTCTTGTAGAAATTGATACTTAATGCTAAAATTTTTATGAAGATGTAAATGACTAGAAACCAAAATAGTTTCTGAAAAGAAGGGCAAATTTATAGGTTGTGTGCAACTTGTTTTTAAAACGATTATAAAGCTACAGTAATCAAGAGAGTACGACATTGGCATAAGGAAAGATATAGATCCGTGAAACTAAATGGACAATCTAGAAATAAACCTGGACATTTATGGTCAATTTAATTTTGACAAAAGTACCAAGATAACAGTGGGGAAAGGATAGTCTTTTCAACAAATGGTACTGAAATAATTGTAAGTCCTTACTTTACACAAAAACTAACTTGAAATTCATCATAACACCTGAATTATGAGAGCTTGACTATAAAATTTCTGAGAAGTATTAGAGAGGCAACTGTTTTTGATCTTGAAAAAGGTAAATATTTCTTAGAGATGCCACCAAAGCGTAATCAATAAATTTTAAAATTGACCAACCAGACTTTATCATATTAAAACCATTTACCTTTCAAAACACATTAAGAATATGAAAAGGCATACAACATAGTGGGAAAATATTTGCAAATCGTATATCCAAAAATCACTTGTGTTCATAGTATACAAGGAATTGTTACAAATTAAAAACCAGAAGGCAAAAATGTTAAGAAATGGACAAAATGTTTGAACCGTCCACTCCTTTAAGGATGCTATATGAATGAATAAGCACATTAAGTATGTTCACCCTAGTTGTTAGAGGAATACAGATTCTCTTCCATGTGATATTTCACTTACCACTTATCAAGTGTTTATAAACAAGCTAACTAACATGAAGAGCGGGTGAGTATATGGAGATCTGGAACCCTCATCTATTTCTGGTGAGAATGTAAAAACAGAAGAGCCACTTAGGAAAACAGTGTGCAAGTTTTTTTTTAAAGTTAAACATTTTCTTACCACCTGATCCAAGATTTTGATTCCTAGGCATCTACCTGAGAAAATGCAATCAAATGTTCATACAGAGACTTGCACAAAAATGTTTAGAGAGCAATATTCACAATAGCCCCAAAGTGGAAACCAAATGTCTGTCAATTGGCGGATGGCTAAACAGACTGATACATCATACAATGGAATACTAATCATCAATAAAAAGAAATTAACTATTAGATTATGCAAGAGCGTGAATGGACTCAAAAAGTTTGTTGAGTGAAATTGGCCAGGTACAAAAGCCTACATATTATACGATTTATTAAATCATATTGTATCATACATTAAATTTTTTGATGAGGGAAAGTTATAGAGACAAAAGTCAGTATTTTCCTGAGACTGTGTTTGGGACTGACTGCAGATTGATACTAGAGGATATTTTGTCATGATGGGAGTGATCTAAAACTGAATTGTGATGATGGTCATAAAACAATGTAAATTTACTCCAACTCTTCAAATTGCACAACTGAAATTGTTCAGTTTTATGTTATATAATTTACACTTACTTCATAAGAGCTATTAAAATTTGGCAATTCATTGTCAGGATTTGTGCATGGCTTGTTTGTTATTCTTTAATACATGTTTAGTAAAAAAGAAATCATAGCTAATCACTTATTTATTTATTTTTAATTTTTTTAATGTTTATTTTTGAAAGAGACAGAGATAGACAGAATGCAAGCAGGGGACGAGCAGAGAGAGGGGGAGACACAGAATCCAAAGCAGGCTCCAGGCTCTGAACTGTCAGTACAGAGCTTGACGTGGGGCTCAAACACACAAACCATTAGATCATGACCTGAGCTGAAATCGGACATTTAACCCACTGAGCCACCCAGGTGCCCCATACCCAGTCACTTATTTATAAACAAGTAAGGTTTTTGTTTTTTTGTTATTGTTTTTGTTTCTTTTTTTTTGTTGTTTGGGTTTTTTTTTTGTTGTTAATTTGTGTCAGTTAGGTGTTGTTTTCCTGTGGGAATAATATTATAAATGTTGGTTCCTTTTTCAAATAACCCAACAGATTTATTTCAGATCATGATAAAGTTAAAAATGAGTAGTTATGATAACTTCAAATTTAACATTTTTTTCTCAACATCATATTATGAAATGTTGAAACATATGGAAAATTGAAAGAAGTTCAAGGAACACTACATCTATTGCCAACTTTAAAAATTGATCATATTTTGCCATAATATACAGTGTTTTCCTTTTTATATAAATTAAATGTTCTTTTTAAAAATTTATTTATTTTGAGAGAGAGAGCATGCCACAAACATGAGAGGGGCCGAGAGAGAGGGAGAATCCCAAGCAGGCTCTGCACTGTCTGCACAGAGCCTTGTGCAGGACTCTAACTCACAAATGTGAGATTGTGACCTACACTGACACCCAACCAGCTGTACCACCCAGGTGCACCTGTAGTATTTTTCTTTTAATTAATCAAATGCATGAATGTAACTTGGAGACATCATAGCATATCATTCTTAAATACTTCTGCATGCATGTGTTCACATATTCAAAGTTCACATATTATGTGTAGTTATGTATTGCTATTCTCTTTTAATCAAGAAGTCTTCTGCATTTACCTATACATCTATCTATCTGTATGTCATCTATCTTTGTTGTGGTTTTTTTTTATCATAACTGGGGCAGTTGTCTTGGAGAAAGCCCCTTATTAGGGATTTGATTTATTCTCATTTTTTGTAATTTGTTTTGTACCCATATCCCCTAAAACACTATAATTTTGGAAGCTGGGTTTAAGGGTTTAATTATTTTTGGTTTTGGCAAGAAAACTCAGAAGTTATTTATTTCACATTGCATCACATCAAAACCATATTTTGTCAGGTGGTTGATTCATTTATTAGGGATCCTAAGTTTGGGCATTTGACTAAGGGAGTAATGATTTGCACTCTACATTGCAAAATTACATTCTTTTGTTACTATTAGCAAGAGATTTCTGAGATGCTAGTTTAGTTAAGCATCCTATTGTTCTTCAACTGCCTTTTATACCTAAGGGTTTTATCACATATTTGCAATTTTTACATAATTGTTTTTTAATTGGGAATTTGCAAAATGGTGATTGTTTTCATAATTTTATTATCCATTTTATATTTATTACCTGTCATTTTGTAAAAGTTAGCTTTTTCTTTGCAGATGACAATAAATGCCTTTTCTTTTTTAAAAAGCCAAATAAAACTTAATCATTCTATTAGGCTTAGAGTGATAGCAAATGAGTCTCTTTATGCCTGTGTGTATTTCTTTATCTTCCTTTTTTCCTCTCTCTTATTCTGGACTTTTGATTCCTTAGTATCAATTATAGTTCCAGACTGACAAGAAATTACCACTTTCTACAAAAACCCTGATTTTTTACAATAAGGAGTTAAGGAGTAGTATTTTAAAAAAGAAACAAGCTTTATGGGTACATATGTATGTGTATGTATAATTTTAAAAATGCATAAAGTAATTTTAATAGTTAACATTTATGCTTAAACAGGATTTTTCTCAAGTTTTTTTTTTTTTGTATTTTTGTCTCCTGTTTTACATTGAAGTTTTTGGTTCCTAATATAGTAACATATTTATGCATTTATTCTGTGATATTCATGCTAGCTTCAAATTACAATAGAGTATTATTAATAACAACAAATCTATGTGTGAAATAGGACATTTATTTGAAGTTTGTCTTGGCCTTAGAATACTAGAATATATATAAGATCAGTGAAAGAAGTTGTTCGGAAGTCACTGAAAGTGATTATTTTTTTTTAATTTTTTTAACGTTTATTTATTTTTGAGACAGAGAGAGACAGAGCATGAACAGGGGAGGGGCACAGAGAGAGGGAGACAGAATCTGAAACAGGCTCCAGGCTCTGAGCTGTCAGCACAGAGCCCGACGTGGGGCTCAAACTCACGGACCGCGAGATCGTGACCTGAGCCGAAGTCGGCCACTTAACCGACTGAGCCACCCAGGCGCCCCTGAAAGTGATTATTTTATATCAGTGGTTATATTAACATTTTGATATACAGTTAGGTGAATTTGTCTTCCATTTTATCATTTTCCTTCTTTTTTATTTCATTATGTTTGTTTTAAGTTACAACATTTTTACATGGTTCAAATTTCAAAGCATATTTTATGAGTGAAATCTGTTCAGAAATGACTCATTTCACTCTGTTCCTTGTCACATGATGACTCCTCAAAACTATAATAACCAAAACTGATTGATTGGAAAGTTAAGGGTATCCTCACTGTAGTACAGGAGCATATTACCTTCACCGAGTCTTAGTAGAGTCTTGGAAGGAGAACAAAATTTGGATATCTTTGAGGGTTTTAGAATGTGATTTAAAGAGGGTCTTTTCTTGAGAGAGCTTGATTAGGGATGGGTAAGGGTTTTCATGTACTAGTTTTGATTTGTTTGACTCAGCAATCTGAACGTTTGGGAGAGGACTTAGAAGAATCTTGGGGAGTAAACTCTGCTGAACATCATGCTAAACATCATGATGCTAAACATCAAAGATGATGTTTACTTAAATGAGATTTTCAGGAAGCCTCTGGAATAAAGAGTTACTTGAAAGTATTAGCTTCCTGAGAAAGTTTCCAGGAATTTAAGGTCATGCTAATGCAGTTAGTGCAATGGTGAAATCATGAGTACATAGGCAGTAAGCTCTGTGAGAATGGATGGTTTTGGTACTCACCTTTTACCCTGATGTACCTGCTCCCTATGGGTTGTCACTTCCGTAGTGTCTGAATTATCCATCAAGTGTTTATTTTTGGGGAGGAGAAAAGCAATTGCAGCTAGCATTACTTCTTAGACATTTATTCAGTCTCATCACACATTTATGTGAGCACCTACTATGGTTTGTAAACCATGCAAAGTACCTGGAATTAGAGATAAATCTGGTTTAACAAACAAATGAAACATCAGAATTTTGCCCTACATAAAAACTCATTCTAACTTGCTGATTAAGTTGCTAAAGGCACACAAACCAACTGAAATAGTTGTCAGGGACTGGTAATGATTTGGGAGGAGAGGAAAGATCTTATCTACTCTGTTCATATTTAATTGTTGGTAGACAGCTGTTACCTGCATTGATCAAAGGACTATCTATCAAGATTTCACATTTCAAAAAAAAAAGAAAAGATTTCACATTTCATTATTACATTGGAAAAAATTAAAAAGAAACATGATATAATATTTACATAAGTTTAAACCACCCATTAATTAAAATATTTTAAAATTTATGGAGAATAGACCATTCTTAGACAACTTGACTGAAAAGGGCAGATTTAGAGGAGCAAAAAGAAACCACTTCATAAAGACAGGTATGTATTTGTGCAGTCATTGAAATTTAAATTTGTTTTGAATTCTTCACAATGAGCTCTGAATAGCATTTTCATTTGCAGCCTTATTGGGTTATTGGTCTTGGGTTAGGATACAGTTGCTATGATGATCTTTGTTTCCTTTATAGTGACTCTGGGTGACTTATAACAGGCACCTTGACTTATAATAGGTACCAAGGTTTTCCTTAGTCACAGGACTAAGCTATTCTGACCTATTTAATGCAGTGTAAGGACCTGGGATTGTTCATTCTTACTACTTAATGTGTTGAGAAAGTTTTCCTCTCATTTTTCTTTTTTAAACAAGTTATTTGGGGGAAACAAGACGTTTAACTTTCATTGGGACTGAAGATGGATTTTCTAATCCTAGTATATGGCCGCTTGGTGTCAGTTGTTATACCAGGGCACAATGGAAATATTCACAGCTATTGGTTTCTTTCTTTATAGAAATAATGTAAGGAATTGTTCTTGAAATACTAATACCATCAAGTGTTCTCTAATGTCTTTTTTTCTGAAATGTCTCACTGGTATGTATGACCACATCCATTTTCTGAGGGGTTCCCCGCATATGGGGCATCCAGCATTGTGCCGTGAAGCCTTCCCGTTTGCAACACAGCTAATTGGACCAGAGAAAGACACTGAAGGAAGAGGCTGTTTTTGGTAGCCTGGCCAGGAGATGACAGAATGCCTGGTCCCCAAGCCCTGCCCTACAAGGTTACTCTGCTGAATAGTAACTTAAGCTATTCACCTATTCTCTCTTATGGTGTCCAAATGTAAAGCATATAGAAGACAGATGCAAAGAGAGACACAGGGGAAAGTAGAGACCTTGAGTCGGTAAAACTCATGAAACAGAGTAAAGAGAAGGACAAAAAACAGAAGATACTGGCAGGGTCCCCACAACAGTGGAATGCTAGTCAGTTATCTCTGTGTAGTAAGGTTTGTGTAAATTCAATTTCTTTCTATTTTCCCTATTTTTTAGATAGTCTGCAATAAGAAAATGTTATTTTCATGATTAGAACAATATATTCAAATCACATAAATGTATCTAAAATTTTTGGGAAAAAAATCACTGGTTGATTTAACTAGATTTTCTTTTGTTTATCATCATGACTCTGCAAAAGCTACCACATCTGTTGCTTTATGAATGAAATACTGATTGAGCAAACCAAAACACGTTTTTTCCAGATCTCATATTCAGGCCACTGTAGAAAGTCTTGTTTCCAAGTACAAGCCAGAGGTTTCTATCCTGTATTCCAGCACTGGGGCAGTTGATGGTGGGGAGTTTCAGTACCTTAGACATGAAGTCTGATTCTCCAATTGCATGTTTTAACCATTTGCCTTTGTCTCAGTAAGGTAATTCTACATCTCCCAGTGATTCTTTTCCACTTAGGTTTCTCTGTTATAACCAATGTCTTTGACATTCTGGCTAGAGCCTAAGGGATTTGATATATACTTCCGATTCAGTGGGCCAAGTGTTAGGGACACAGACTTATTCTGAGGAAGAGCCTTAAACTTCTTTCTTCCATTAGTATTAACTAGGTTTATGCCAGGTTTATCCAAGTGCTACCTGGATGAGTAATAAAATATATATAATTACCATGCCCCAAACTCCTCCTATGAGGGATGATTTCAGAATCTTATTTCAAACTCTAGACTTTAAAAATAATTTAATCTAACTATTGTTGTAAAGATGAGTAAATGTACTCCAAGTTAGATGAAGTGACTTGCCAAGATTATATAAAAAGTGCATGACAGACCACAGGCTAGATCCATATCTTCCTGTTTCTTGCCAGATGTTCGTTCTGTCATGTTCTAGAGGAGGTACATTCTCATTGATCTTTCATCCCAACGTTAATAGTATCCATGACACATAGTAGGAGATTAATTAATGTCATTTAAATGAATACTGAGTACATTCTGTAACACATATCAGAGACATAATTTGTCTTCAAAGAAGTGTTTATTTCCACAGTATACATTGTTATGGGAAATTTTGAAACTAAAATAATTTTAACATCAAATAACAGTTATTAATATACACGAATTTGTGCTTGGCATATGCCAGGATTTGCCAAAGAGATTAATATAAAATTATCCTTGCCTTTCGGAACATGTAGTGTCTCATGCAAAGTCAAAAGAGAGAGGAAGGGAGGAAGGGAAATTGGGAGGGCAGAGAAAGAGAGAGAGAGAGTTAGAGTTTAGGGGGAGAGAGAGACTTAAGGAAAAGCTCTAGAGCTCCTAGAATGCCTCAAGCAAAGCGTGTATCAAAGGCCAAACCGCAGAGCCACTGTTTCCCAAGTCAACATTAATACACAACACTGTCTTCCAGAAGCATATTGGAAGGAAAACATAGCTATTCACTCAACATAATCCAGATTCTCACTGATAAACCGTGTTTCTTAAGATGGGGACAGATTTCTCTAAAGTGCTGTTGCCAGGATCAACTTTTGAACCTTCCCATGTCATCAGAAGGCTTCATCTTGATCTCAGATTTTAGTGTCTCTTGTGTTCTTCTCTGTTCTTGAGCTCTCACAGGTGCCTGCGATCTGTGGTATGGTTGTTAATCTAGGCTTACTAGCTTATTTGCCTAGTAAGAGAGGTGTTTAATTCTGCTAATTTTTTCCCTCTTGCTTCTGTTTTAAACTGGACTTAAACTTTCTGTTGATTAGTACTCTGCCTCAGCAACTATTTGTCTGGCGGTACTTTGGCCAGTTTCATTGTTTATGGTTATTTGGTTTTGATGCCTGTCTATATTATCAATTCAAGACCTAGCTCAGTTGGAAAATTCCATGGCCCCATCATACACCAGACATTGACAGCAACAGCTGCTTCTGTATCTACCTCTGGCCTATGTGCCAATGTATATTAATATTCTCTCAACAGTTGTTTCTAAAGGGTTAAACTCTAAAGTCCATCCTTGTGTATTTGATCTCTGTTTAAAATGAAAACAGGAAGTAACACAGTCTGTATTAATTAAAAGGTCCATTAAGGGCTCAATGCCAAAAGCTGGGTAGATGAAAGCTTGCCAAGTGCACAGGGCCAGAAACTTAATTGCACCTTTCTTTAGCAAGAGTTCCATTGACTGTAATTCTCAAATATATGACCTTGCCTTAATTTCGTGCTAATGCATAAAATGAGGGTCCTGCTTGTCTTTGTACTTGCCATTTCCATGATATATATGCATGTGCCTAAAATGGAGTTTGCATATGTATACGTGAGGGTAGAGTTCCTGCCCTGACGTCAGTGGGAAATAATCAAATTTGTGTAGGTGGGTCTGTCTGTATATCTGATATGTTTATGTAAATATATACACATTCATATTTATTTTAATGACCAAAATATTTTAAGGTATGTACAATGAGTTTTCAATATAGCAGTATTCTAATTCTAGGATTGTTGTTATTTTTAGTGCAGCTTCAAAAGGAATCTTTACACAAATCTGAAAATGAAACTATAAACTTGAAGTCATTGGGGTTTACTCTATTTTCTGAGGATATCAAGCAAATTATGCTATAAGGTATCCTTCCAAAATTGAAATTATATTTTGATGCTTGCAACTAGGTTATGCTACAAAATATGTTGCCATGGAATGGCCACTCTAGTCGCTTCTGAACAGACATTTTTCTTTGCCAAGTCACAGAGGGAAGAAACAGGACAGGAATAATGTTGATACAATGCAAAGTGAATCCACACTTCTAGCTCCCTGATGTGCATTGGAGTGCACTCTGAGATTTTGGAGAAGGGTTAATTAAGTTCGCCTTCCCTCTGTTCTCATAATTTGCCAATATTGTTTTCATCCTTACTTCAAATAGAAAACAAACCAGCTTTAACTGGTAGCTTTTTCAGTGGGTAGCTAATGCAGGTGGATAAGCAACCTTGAAATCATGGCTGAATCTAACAAAAATAAGTACACGGAAAACTGATAGTACATTCTGGAGATATTGAGCTGTACTAGTCTGTATTATTTTTCTGTCTTTACCTTTCCTTGTTATCAAGCACTTAACTAATAACTTAAGGATTATAATGGAGAACAGAAGCTTGGGAAATCTTTCTTAGGCATTTTTATACTTAAAATACCATTAGTGAAGTTGCAATTTATGTGTGCCTTCCATGTAGAAAGGATGCCATTATGTCTGGTCTTAGATAAACATAACACACCATATCTGCCCACTGAAAGCTCAAAGGCTTTTGTGGAAGTCACACAGAAAGATGGGCAGTTACAAGACTGAGTTCCAGTTTCATGAATAGTGGTTTACACTTTTCAGAAGTGACTGAGAAGGACTCATCAAGTGAAGGGACTCTACTGGAAGAGGGTGTGTTGCTTTACTGTGTTATCGTTTGCCTGGTGACATCCTACAGGCCTTACTTTATAACATTTCAGAGACTTGTTCTGTAACTCATACGTAAGGAACGGAATTCTGTCATTTCCACTCATACTTGCTGTATAAGACTGATATCATCTTGTGTTAGCCTTCTCTATGAAGAATAGATATTGGACATAGGTGCATATATTTGAAATAAGTCGTCCTTGGTGCAAATAGAGCTTTGCAACATTGATGCCGGCCTTTCAATATTAATTTCTTGGTACTGTATAGTATAAGTTGCTATGGGCCCAGTAGAAAAAGATGAGATCAGAGGATACAGACTCCCAAAATAACGTAAGATTATCATCTCTCTGACTCTTAGATAAAGCTGTCAACTTCTTTCTAAAGAATATGGTTACTGTGCTCTTCAGAGAGGAGTACAATTTAGAGGGGATGGGCAAACAATTTGCAGTTTGAAAAAGGGGTTATGTTTGAAAAAGGCTATATTTATACAATATAACCTATTGTATAAATTTTAGCAATAGCTTATGTCAATATTAATAATGTCATAACAATATAGCTATTATACCAAACTCTGTATCTAAGAAATATTCCCAGTAGTTAACATATGTTAATTATTTTGATACTTATAAGAACTCCATGACACAGCTCTGTGTAACTCCATTTTCCATGTAAGAAACGAGAGGTAAAAAGAGGTCAAGGTTGTTCAAGATCACAGCTAACACATGTCATAGTTTGGTTCTGGATGTTAGTCTCTCCAACTTCATACTGTCTCTGAATTCATGATGTCTCACTCTGTCTTCCATGCTGTGTTTGGTGTGTGTTGCAGTTGGCTAATTTTTTAGTGGAATCATCTGTGCTTTCCAGATATTCAGTCATGCCACCAGTGTATTTTTATACCATTAATTTTAATTTTTCTCTCTATATGTTTTCTCTTATCTAATTGTGTTAGCCAGTACCTCCAGAATAATAATTGTGATAGTGGGTATTTTGTTTTAGTGTAAATGATTCAGTTGTTCCCCACAGGGTGTGTGCTATTAGCTTTGAGGTCCACCTACATATAGTTAAAAAAAAATTAAGGTTGATGTGAGAAAGTAACTTCAATTGTTCCAGGTAAAAGTTAGTAGTGTGAAGAGAGGTAGTGAGAGCCTGACTCATTTTGAAGGTAAGTTTATATAATTTCCTAATGGATTAGATGTGATGTACAAGGGAAACAACTGAGTCAAGGATGTTGTAGTTGTTGTTGCTGTTGTTATTTTGATCTGAACAAATGACAATAAAAAGTACGTTATTTACCAAGATATCGAAAATGCCAGAGGAACAAGTATGGGGGAAAGTTAGGAACTTTTTATTTCACATATGTGGTAGGGTTCTCCGGAGAATCAGAATTAATAGTAGATGATGGATAAGGACCCCTGGGTGGCTCAGTCGGTTAAGCGTCCGTCTTCGGCTCAGGTCATGATCTTGTGGTTCATGAGCTTGAGCCACACATCGGGCTTGTGCTGTCAGCTCAGAGCCTGGAGCTTGCTTCGCATTCTGTGTCTCCCTCTGTCTCTGCTCCTCCCCACTCGTGCTCTGTCTCTCTCTCTCCCTCTCAAAAATAAACATTTAAAAATTAAAAAAAAAATAATAAAACATGCACACCAAAGCATGTGCCATTAAAAAAAAGGGGGGAGATGATGGATGGATGGATGGATGGATGGATGGATAGATAGATAATAGAGAAAGAGACTTTAAGGAATTGGCTCAAGGGAGTGTAAGGCTGACAAATCCAAAATTTGCACTGCAGGCCAGTGGGCTAGAAAATCTGGGAAGAGCTGATGTTGCAGTCTGGAAGCAGAATTCCTTCCTCTTTAGAAATCCTGTCTTTCCTTTTAAGGCCTCAAGCTGATTGGAGTTAATACATAAGAAGGTAAAACATACCACTATTACAGCATATTAAGCTTTGGATACCAATTAGACGTCCAGGTAGAAATGTCAAATAGCCAGTTAAGAACACATTCCTCAGCACAGAGATGTCTTTTAAAGCCTTGCGACAGGCTAGGAAAATCATGTCCCAGAGTCCACGTGAAGAAAGTGGTTCAAGAAAATGGTAATTATCTGTATTCATGCAACTGATGGGTCAGCTAAGAGTTTGAAAATTCAACTATTGGTTATAGTATTGTAGAGGTCATTGTTATTGTGACAAGTTTAGTTTCCATGGAGTAGGTAAAGTATAAACTTGAATAAAGTAGAGCCAGGAAGGAGTGGGAGGTACATGAAATAGAAGCAGTACTTCAGTCAGTTTTGCTGTAAGGAAGAATAATAAGAAACAGTAGTTATGAATGAAGGGAGATGTGGGGTCAACTGATTTTTTTAATACAATACATTTTGTCATGCTGTATGTTGATGAAAATAATCTAGTAAAGATGGAAAAGTTGATGAAAGGAGCATGTAATTGCCAGAGGTTTGCCCTTGATGAGGTGAAAAGGTTAGGATGTCAATCTCAAAAGGAGGTATTTTCAGAGAGTAGAGCAAGAAGGTTGATCCACAGTAACAGGGAAGGCAGAGCACATAGAAACAGACAGGTGCATAGATAGGGTGCTGGGATAATGAGATAGCACTCTTTTGATGGCTTCTATTTTCTCTGCGAAGCAATGCCATCTGGTGAAAGTAAAGAAGAAAAAGGAAGTATTGTGTATCGAGGAGAAAGAAACTATATGAATTGATTGTCTAAGAGAGTGGTACATTTGTACAATTCAGCAACATCTATTCTTTAAAAATGATGCTTTTCTGTCACCTGCTAGAAAAGTATTCTAATACATACAAATCTGCAGTGACTGTGAATGTAAATGGTACCCTCTGTGGTTGAGCAGTGCCCCACAAATACATGTTGATGCTCTACTAGGAAAATACAGTAAAAGAGCCTAGTGCTTATTTGCTGACTAAATAAATATAAAGCAGATAAATCCCTTAAAAGAAAACTAATGACATCAATTTATTATGGGTAAGAAAGATTATACATATAGTTTGCCCTTTGAGGTATACCAAAATTAGGAGTGGGATTAAGAGATATAGCCCATCACTAGCTTTATGATTTAATGTTTGGCCTGACGGTGTCCAAATTATTAAAGTCAGCTTTCACACATTTATTTGAAAATAGGCCATCCTTTTCTGTTCTTTATGACTTAAATTAGTCCATTTTTCCAAAAAAAAATGTATGTGCTGCTTGAATTCTATAGAAAAGAAAGAACTAAGGTACATTTTAAAAATATCTAAAACCATTAAAATGTCCCCTGGTGATATTTAAAATGAGAAATAGGGCACTACTTATTTAAGTAGTATATTAATAATGTATAAATGGGTTGAATCTTCTCCTCTTGGGGTTCTGGAACTTTCCTCTTATAATTGTATATATCCATAGGTGAATTATATTGTTGATAACTGAGAGATAATGTCTTATGAAAGTTCTCTTGACTCTGTTTAACATAGTTTATGTAAAATGTCAAATGTTTGTTAGAGGTAAAGGTGAGATTTTGTTGTTTTTCCAGATTTTGATTGGATTCTTAGTAAACCCAAATCCTGTCCTACCAATCATGAATTCTCCACATGGAGTTCTTGAGAAGTTCTTGAATATCAAAGTATCATCTCAATAATAGTATGTCATTGTCTCATGCTGCAACACACATATGTGGACAAAGCAAGAGTTGTCACAACTGACCTAGACTCAAGACCTGAGAAATTTCTATATCCCCAGTAATATCTGTCTGTTTCCTGGTATACACAAGCCTGCATGCAGGAGAGACAGGGTATATAACTGAGCCAAAAAGATTCCATCGATGTAGATACCGCAGAATAGAGCTGAAGTAGAAATGCCAAGATAAGGAAGGAATGAATCATGGATGATTTCTTATTAAGCACTATTTAAACCCAATAAATACCGCATAGTCTGACCAATGAGATTTGCAACTTACCCTTCACAGAAAGATCTGGAAAAGGTCTGTGTAGAGCCAGGACTAGTTTGAGAAGTTTGGCAGAAGCCAAACATGATGTTTTAGATATGTTCTACCCCTTCTTTATTCTGACCACAATTGATTTAGTTTGGGGGATGACAATTACTTTGTAAGACATTTACTTTAACTCAGTGATAGTCAAAGAGGTGTTGGAAATTAAGAGGGCTTAAGTGACTTATCCAGAGTTTCAGAGAAACTTAATAGAACTAGTACTAGAATTTGACCCTTCTTTTGGGATTTTTTTCTGATTCATACAGTTCATATATAAAATCTTTGACTGTTTTCAGAGGATTCAGAAATATCTGGCCACTTGGTGGGAATATACCACTGGTAGTCTATTTCACATGAAAAACTGGGATGTGTCCTGGAAGGGACCTCTATCCAAGGCAAGTTCTTTTGTGGCTTCATTCAGTAACTAACCCTGAGTTTGACAGAGCCTTCCATAAAAGGGGTAGGGTGAGATTGTTAGGTGAAGTACCCAAACAGCTTAATATCTGTGATTCCCATTTATTGCTCTGAAACAGGATGCATGTACCTAGAGATCAAAGAATTAAAAACTGTGTGAACAGAGTGAATTAAATGTTTTTGGCATAGATAGTATGAGGCATGGAGCTCGAAACCTTTATTGCTAGGTCTCTGTCAAACAGTGTAATATACACAGAGTAGGGTCTTTCCCTCTATAACACAAGACATCATGTTGCTCAGACATCTTATAACTTCGGTTTATTAAGGATGAGGGAATCAGAAGCTCCTGAAAGCAAAGACTGATTGAGACCTCTTCTGAGAAGGAAACCTCATCTGTGATCCAAAAGAAGGATGGTCTTAGCTTCCTTCCAGGTAGCCAGGTAGCCACGGTTACCAAGAGATGGCAGCAAGTAGCTTATGGCAGCAAGACTGAATGGGAGACATCAGAAGGAGGATCAGGGTAAAAGATGGAAGAAAATATCAGATACCCAAGAAAATATCATATGACTAAGAAGTGAATCAGAGAATGCTGAGACATCACAGTAACGTGTGGAAATAGGGACCAGAAATGCCTAATCAGTTTTACTGCTGGGATGATCCAATTAGTAACTTTTCTTGCTGGATTCATCTGATCGCGGATCTGTTGGCCAACAAACAGAGCTGCCGCTACCCCAACGCCAGGGGGCAGAAGTTATATTTTTAGTTTATAATGTGGTGGTCTTACCTAAATTTGTGACTTTTTGCTTTCTCTGTTCCCCAGTCGCATGTAATTCACCAATTATTTATTAAATCCTTTACCACATTCTTATCAAGAACTTTATACCTGTGTATATTCATAGAATGTCAAACTTGAAATGATCTTCAGCAGCATCAGTTTATTTATAATAATTTGAGTCGATTAGACTTAGGCAAATAGTGAATAATATAGGAGAGAATTCCATGAGGGACTAAATTAAATATACATTCATCTTTTTTTTTTTCATGCCTGTGAAAATGTAAGGATGCCAAGTTCAGAGACTGATTTCTATTTCAAAATTCCCTTCCATTTCTAACAAGCTGAAAGCCCTCCCCCTACCCCAAGGCTCTCTGTAGATTAGAGACTATAAATAGGACTTTCAAATCACAGGGGCTTTATTCCTGGAACAGATGAGAAGTGACTGCACTGTGGCGAGCCTCTATGGGAGATTCCTTAGCAAACTCAAATGGATTTGAGGGAGAAAATTGTTGGTGAAAAGCTGTTAAATGAGTTCTGTTACTTTGAGGGGAGATCAGTCCTCACAAGGATCATTCACTGTGAGAGGCAGAATGGAAACTCCCTAAATATTATAAATTGCTGTATTGATATTTTTAGCACAGGCCACATAGAACTTTGGAGTTTGAGGGTTTTTTATTGTTTTTGTTTTTTTTTTTTTTTTTTCTTCCCAGTGAATACATTTTAGTATTATTTATTTCAAACAAAGCTATCTGAGAGAGCAGTTCTCTTTGGGTGGTGTTCTTAGCTTTGCAGTTTAGGTGAGAAGTCTTCATGACTATGCCAGCGGCATATTTCTTTGTGATAAGAATGTGCATCATTCTGCTAAGCAAATGACAAAATCATTTACTGCAAATAAGCACAAATTGTTGGAAGACTGAAATCACAAGTAATGAAAGTTTTACTACCCATAGATCTTAATTTCCATGACTTTGATTCTGTCCCTGTGAATTAGAGAATGTTAGAGAATGATTTGATATGGTTTTAGTAAATAATCACACTTCATATTTCCAACCGTCTTTTTTTAATCCTGACTAAACTTGAGTTGATAATGAGGAGAATAAATAATTTCCAGTGATTTTAGATATTATTTAGATATTTCCAGTGATATTATTTAGATATTGTGGATTCAGTTAAGGGAGATAAATGAAAATTATATAAATTTGTTCACGTCCCGTGACTTTCTCAGTGGTAGGGTTGTTGGCATAGATTCATTTATATATGCAGCAAATTTTTTAATCATTTAGCATTGAATGAGACAATGAAATTCCTTCAAATGTCACACTTGTACAATGCGTAGCCACAGTCCTAAGAGTGTAGAATACGCTTTTGTTATCCAACTGACATGTAATAAGAGCTACAAATACAAGCATATGAAGTTGAAATTGCCTAGTAGCCACAATGGAAAAGGGAAACAGGTAAAATTAATTTTAATAAAATAATCCATTTAACCCTTATAAATTTCAGCATTTCATCATGCAATTAACATAAGAATTATTAATGATATAATTTACATTATTTAAAATACAGTTGGCATTTTATAGTTACATTTCAACTCATTCCAGCCATATGTGAAGCACTCCATAGTTAAAGGTGGCTGGGATGTCTACATTATTTGGAAAGAGAATTCTACAGTGTGTTTTCTTATTTATATACAAAGTTATTATTTTGAGGGAACATCATAAGAAATACTATTTTTAAAATCTTAATTAAAATTTCAAATGAGAAAACAAACTCATCCCCTTTAAATAAATGGCTTGTTCGTATATATAGCTATCCCTGTCTGTGCAGTTTCTGCAGAGGAAAGAGCCGGTAGCTGAGGAAAAGAATGGCTTTTGCCTGGGATTGTGGGAGAGAAAACTGGGTGAGAAAAAGAATGCTCCAAGGCTAGTTAAGCAAACATTAACTTAAATGTTGGACATCATAAATTATATAAGGGGCTTTTAATGAGAGAAGTATTGTAATGTACATTACACAGCGAAGGGATAATGCCTTAATTGCTGTCTGATACAAACTAGAAAACAATATTTGAGCACTGTGATTGTTTTGTTGTATTATAACTATATTTGCAATACTTTCTGTAATGCCTGTTATCTTTGTTTACCTTTGATTCACACTTGTATGCATTTATCTTTAGCAAAAGCTGATTTAAAAATCTATAATTTGCATTCCTGGGTATGTCGGATTCCCCAAACACAGCTATAAAATACCAGTGTCTTCTGCACCAAATGCTTTCAGTACCTGATGATTTAGAATCTTTGTTGGAATTTGTATAACTATACTCCAACCTGGTGAGAACCATAGTTACTCAAACACTGGGACCTCACTATAGGAAATATCTGTTATAAATAGGACAGCAAAAGCAACAGGCAACCGGTAAGGTTAAATATAATTCTAAACGTGATCAGTTTTTACTTGTCAATATGATAAAAATAGTATTATTACTATATTTAAGATCTGAGTGTTGTGTAGCAGTAGTTTTTACATTTGACCATAATTAATTTTTGTGAAAATATTAATGTACAGAGCTTTGTTTTTTATCATGAAATACCTAACTGGAATTAGAATGTATAACTTAAAGACTTTTAAAAATTTAGTGTTATTGTGTTCTAAAATAGTATAGTATTTTTACCACAGATTTTTGTCCCCTGGTGTAGGGGTGAGGTAGGTTCTTAGCTGGTAGAAAACAGAAAAATAATTAACGAAAATAGAGACAGGTCATATAGCAAGATTGAAGGCTAGCATAGCAGGTCCCAGCACTTACCTGTTCCACAAAAATGAACAAACAAACAAACAAAAACAATAAGCAACTTCAAACTGACAAAAAACTAGGGAAAACTCTGTTCTATAATGAAGAAGCAGCAAAAACCCCGTGGAGCTTAAAAACTGAGGAGGACCCCACAGAAAGGCATAGGAAGCATTTTATCTGTTACTCCATCCCACAGTCCAGAGCAGTTTGGTGACAAGAGGCATTCCGTCAGAGGAATTTCACCCTGTGGGGCAAAGGAGAGCTGGAGAACTCCAGTGAACTTTACCACATGGACATTTGCCACCTTTGCTATTAAGGATTCCCACAGTCTTCACCAACATTGATGTCTTTTTTTTTAAATATGAAATTTATTATCAAATTGGTTCCATACAATACCCAGTGCTCATCCCAACAGGTGACCTCCTCAGTGCCCATCACCTACTTTCCCCTCCCCCGGACCCCCATCAACCCTCAGTTTATTCTCAGTATTTGAGAGTCTCTTATGGTTTGTCTCCTTCCCTCTCTGTAACATTTTCCCCCCTTCTCCTCCCCCACTGGTCTTCTGTTGAGTTTCTCAGGATCCACATAAGAGTGAAAACATATGGTATCTGTCTTTCTCTGTAGGACTTATTTCACTTAGTATAACATTCTCCAGTTCCATCCACATTGCTACAAAAGGCCAGATTTCATTCTTTCTCATTGCCAAGTAGTATTCCATTGTATATATAAACCACAACTTCTTTATCCATTCGTCAGTCGACGGACATTTAGGCTCTTTCCATAATTTGGCTATTGAAAGTGCTGCTATAAACGTTGGGGTACAAGTGCCCCTATGCATCAGTACTCCTTTATCCCTTATGTAAATTACTAGCAGTGCTATTTCTGGATCATAGGGTAGATCTATTTTTAATTTTTTGAGGAACCTCCACACTGTTTTCCAGAGTGGCTGTACCAGTTTGCATTCCCACCAACAGTGCAAGTGGGTTCCCATTTCTCCACATCCTCGCCAGCATCTATAGTCTCCTGATTTGTTCATTTTAGTCACTGTTACCTGTGTGAGGTGATATGTCAGTGTAGTTTTGATTTGTATTTCCCTGATGAGGAGTGACGTTGAGCATCTTTTCATGTGCCTGTTGGCCATCTGGATGTCTTCTTTAGAAAAGTGTCTATTCATGTCTTCTGCCCATTTCTTCACTGGATTATTTGTTTATCGGGTGTGGAGTTTGGTAAGTTCTTTATAGATTTTGGATACTAGCCCTTTGTCCTATATGTCATTTGCAAATATCTTTTCCCATTCCGTTGGTTGCCTTTTAGTTTCGTTGATCACTTCCTTTGCAGTGCAGAAGATTTTTATCTTCATGAGGTCCCAGTAGCTCATTTTTGCTTTTAATTCCCTTGCCCTTGGGGATGTGTCAAGTAAGAAATTGGTGCGGCTGAGGTCAGAGAGGTTTTTTCCTGCTTTGTCCTCTAGGGTTTTGATGGTTTCCTGTCTCACATTCAGGTCCTTCATCCATTTTGAGTTTATTTTTGTGAATGGTGTAAGAAAGTGTTCTCATTTTCATTCTTCTGCATGTTGCTCTCCAGTTCTCCCAGCACCCTTTGTTAAAGAGAGACTCTTTTTTCCATTGGATATTCCTTCCTGCTTTGTCAAAGATTAGTTGGCCATATGTTTGTTGGTCCCATCAAGAAAGTTGGGATAGAAGGAACATATTTAAACATCATAAAAGCCATTTATGAAAAGCCCACAACTAATATCATCCTCAATGTGGAAAAACTGAGAGCTTTCCCCCTGAGATCAGGAACACAACAGGGATGTCCACTCTCACCGCTGTTGTTTAACACAGTTTTGGAAGTTCTAGCATCAGCAATCAGACAACAAAAGGAAATCAAAGGCATCAAAATTGGCAAAGATGAAGTCATGCTTTCACTTTTTGCAGATGACATGATACTATACATGGAAAACCCGATAGACTCCACCAAAAGTCTGCTAGAACTTATATATGAATTCAGCAAAGTTGCAGGATACAAAATTAATGTACAGAAATCAGATGCATTCTTATACACTAATAACGAAGTAACAGAAAGAGAAATAAAGAAACTGATCCCATTCGCAATTGCACCAAGAAGCATAAAATCCCTAGGAATAAACCTAACCAAATATATAAAAGATCTGTATGCTGAAAACTATAGAAAGCTTATGAAGGGTATTGAAGAAGATACAAAGAAATGGAAAAGCATTCCATGCTCATTGATTGGAAGAATAAATATTGTTAAAATGTCAATACTACCCAAAGCAATCTATACATTCAATGCAATCTCAGTCAAAATTGCAACAGCATTTTTCTCAAAGCTAGAACAAGCAATCCTAAAATTTGTATGGAACCACAAAAGACCCCGAATAACCATAGTAATATTGAAGAAGAAGACAAAAGCAGGAGGCATCACAATCCCAGACTTTAACCTCTACTAAAAAACTGTAATCATCAAGACAGCATGGTATTGGCACAAAAACAGACACATAGACCAATGGAATAGAATAGAGACACCAACACTGATTTCAAATGAAGAAGCTTCCTAGAGTCCTTGTTGGTACATCAGCTTCTTCGTCTACAGCTCTTACTGCAGTGAGACATGTCCCCAAGGATCCCAGTACCAAGGTCTCTAGGATCAGGATACCAGGGTGCCCTGCCATACACAGGACCAAGGCTCCACTGTTCTGTACCCTGATCCAGGTCCTAGGTCATAGCTTTGTTCTGCCATAATGGGTGCAGCCACAATGGGTACACCCAGCTGATGCCCTCCAAACTGATGCTTACCAGCCACTTCAGGTGAAGATCTTTTCACACTGAAGCCAGTCTGAAAAGATTGGAAGACATTAATTATCCCTCAGATATACAGACATTAACACAAAACCATCAGAAACATGAAAAAGTAACACACACACACACACACACACACACACACACACACACACACACAAGAAACACAATCATTTTTCATTAATGAACTCCAAAGAAGCAATAATCTGTGAGTTTCATGAGTAATAATTCACAATAAATATTTTGAGGAAGCTCAGTAAGTCAAAAGAACACAGACAACTCAATGAAGTCAAAACAGAATGCATGAACAAAACAAAAAAAAGATAAAAAGTATAAAAAATAATTAAACAGCTGAAGAATACAGTCAATGAAATGAAGAAGGCAATAGAGAGTTTCAGCAATATGTTCAAGCACACAGAAGAATCTGTGAACTTAAAGACAGATATCTTGAAATTATCCATAGAAGACAAAAGAAATTAAAATTAACAAGAAATAAAGAAAGCCTATGTGGACTATGACGCAATCAAACAAAGTAATATTGACATTATTGGAGTCTGATAAGGAGAAGAGACAGAGAAAGGGACAGAAAAAATATTTAAAAAAATAATGGCTAGGGTGCCTGCGTAACTCATTTGGTTGAATGTCTGACTTCAGCTCAGGTCATGATCTCATGGTTCATGGGATCGAGCCTCATGTTGGGCTCTGTGCTGATAGTGAGGAGCCTGGTTGGGATTCTCTCTCTCTCCCTCTCTCTCAGTCCCTCACCCAGCATCTGCACACTTGCTTTCTCTCTCTCTCTTTTGAAATAAATACACAAACTTAAAAAAGATAATGGCTGAAAGCTTCCCAATTCTGAGGAAAGATATGGCCACCATGTACATGGATCTTTAAGATTCCCAAAAGATTCTTCCCAAGGAGAACTTCAAGACACGTTATAATTGAGTTCTCAATAATTAAAGACAAAGAGAGCAGTTTGAAAACAGGAAGAGAAAATAGACTCACAAATATAAAGGGATCCTGATAAGACTGTGAGAAAACTGTCAGCAGACACCTTGCAGGCCAGAAGAGAGTAAAATGATGTATTCAATATACTCAGGGGAAACACAAACAAACAAAAACAAAAAATCAGACAAACAAAAAACTCAAAAACAATATGCCCTGCAAAGTTATCTTTCAAAATGAAGGAGAAATAAAGACTTTCCCAGACAAATGAAAACTGTGGGGATTTATCACCACTAGACCTGACTTATAAGCAATTCTAAAATGAGTTCTTTGAGCTGAACTGAAAGAACAATAATTAGTCATATGATATATATATATAAAATCTGTGAATATATATGTGTATATATGTGAAAGTATAAAATTCACTGCTGAATATAAATATGTACTCCAATTTGAACTAATCTGACACTGCAATGTTGGTTTTAAACCACTTTGAACTTGGGTGCATGGGTGGCTCAGTTGGTTAGCTCAGCTAACTTTGGCTCAGTTGGCTCAGCTGACTTTGGCGCAGGTCATGATCTTGCAGTTTGTGCGTTCTAGCCCCATGTCAGGCTCTGTGCTGACAGCTCAGAGCCTGGAGCCTGCTTCAGATCCTGTGTCTCCCTCTCTGCCCCTCCCCCATTCATATTCTCTCTCTCTCTCTCTCTCTCTCTCTCTCTCAAGAGTAAATAAACATTTTTTAAATAAATCACTTTGAACTCTAACATACAGTTTACAAGACAAAAGCATTAAAATTAACTATAATATTTTGCCAATGGATATAGAATCCAAAAAGGCATAAACTGGATCAGCAACAGCATAAACTGGACGGGAGGAAAGTAAATATGTAGAACTTTTAAAATATAATTCAAGTTATTTCAAGCTTAAAATAGACTCTTATGTACTATGAAAGCTTTATAGTAAACACAAAGCTAAAATCTATAGTAGATACACAGATGATAGAGAATAAAGTACACCACTGCAAAAAACTCATCATCTTCTAAGGAACGACAGCAAGAGAGAAAGAAAAGATGAAGAATTTTGGAGAGCTGTTAACAAAATGGGGATAATAAATCCTTAACAATCAATAATATTTTAATTGTAAATGTTTTAAGTTCTCCAATTCAAAGTCGGAGTGACTGAGTAGATTTCACACAAAACAAAACAAGAAAACAAGATCTGACTTCCCTGACTACAAGAAACTCACTTGAGCTTTAAGCACATTCCCCAGCTGAAAATGAAGGGATTGAATAGATATTCCATAAATGAGGACTACAAGAAAACGGGGTGGCCGTACTTATATCAGACAAAAAGACTATAAATCAAAAGCTGCAATAAGAGACAAAAACATTATATAATAACAAAGGGGTCAACTTCTCAAGAGAATAGAATAAATATAAATATATACACACCTAATATTGGAGCACTTAAACATATTAAACAATTTCTAACACTTCTGAAGGCAGAAATAGCAGTGTAATAATAGTGCAAGTCTTCAGCAGAATCACACTTCCTGATTTCAAACTATAATATAAATCTGTAGTAATCAAAACAGTGTGGTATCAGCATGAAAACAGAAAACTAGATCAATGGAACAGAATAAAGAGCACAGACATAAGCCCACACAGATAAGGTAAGCTAAGTTTTGACAAGAGTAGCAGGAACACTCAATGCGGGAAGGATAGCCTATTCAGTAAATGGTATTATGAAGATTGGATATCCACATGCAAAGGAATGAAACTGGGCTCCTTTAAAAAAAATGTTTATTCATTTTTTAGAGAGAGAGAACATGAACAGTGAAGGAGCTGAGAGACAGGGAGACAAAAATCAGAAGCAGGCTCCAGGCTCCGCTCTGTCAGCACAGAGCCTGATGCAGGGCCTGAAGTCACAAACTCTGAGAGCATGACCTGAGCTGAAGTCAGACACTTAAATGACTGAGCCACCCAGGTACCCCGAACCTGGCCTCCTGTCTTAGACATCTTACAAAAGTGAATTCAGAATGGATTGAAGACTTAAATATAAGACCTGAAACCATGAAAGTGCTAAAAGAAAACAAAGAAAAGGATCCTTGACATTGGTTTTAGCAATGGTTCTTTGAATAAGAAACCAAAAGCAAAGGAAATAATAGATTGAGAAGGTAACATATAGGAATGTGAGAAAATATTTTCAAACGATATATCTCATAAGGGGTTAGTATCCAAAATATATAAAGAGCTCCTACAACTGAATAATAAAAAAGTGAATAATCCAATTAAAAATGGATGAAGGACCTGAACAGATTTTTTCCCCAAAGAAGATATAGATAGATAGATAGATAGATAGATAGCTATAGATATAGCTATAGATATAGATTAGATATAGACATAGATGGCCAAAAAGTGTATGAAATGGTGCCCAACATCATTAATCATCAGGGCACTGTAAATCAAAACCACAAGGAGATATTACCTCATACCTGTTAAGATGGCTTTTATCAAAAAGGTAAGAGGTAACAAATGAATTATAGAAGTTGAGGTGATAAAAATTGTCAAAAAGGTGAGCAGCTTAAGACTTGCTTAGAATACAAGGGCACCTGAATGTGGCTCAATTATTGAAATGTCTGACTCTTGGTTTCGGCTCAGGTCATGATCTCACAGTTTGTGAACTCAAGCCCTGCATTAGGCTCTGTGCTGACAGTGAGGAGTCTGCTTGGAATTCTCTCTCTCCCTCTCCCTACCCCTCTCCTACTTGCTCACTCTCTCTCTCAAAATAAATAAATAAACTTAACAAAAATTTTTAAAAACTTATTTAGAATACATAGATTAAAAATGCCCTTAGTTGTAGAGTATATATTATGAAAGACACGATTGATTATTTTAGTGAAAGTATAATTTTTATTTTTATTTCTTTTGAAGACAGTGGATGATCTAACATTTCAGTTTCTAACGTAATTTTATTATACAAGCTTTTATCCAGCCACACCACTTCTGGAACCTTCAAAATGATGTTCCTTACAAAACTATTTGTAGAAGTGATAGAGTAAAACAAATTAATATTCTGCAAAGAAGAAAGTGGCTAAAAAAATCAGTTAGTTCCTTGTAATAGAATATTGTTCAGCTGTTAAAAAATTAAATGTATGTGATGAGATGAAAAGTCATCCAGTCCTTTTTTTCTGTTAGTTTTTCTTTCAGAAAAATAGATGATTGATAGGTAGGTAGGTAGGTAGATTACCTAACGGGAAACGCAGAAAGAAGTGACTATAAAGGAGGAAGAAAGTAAAGATGAATTAAAAAGAAGTGGAAATGGCACATGTTAGAGTTTAACTGTGGTTATTTTTGTGATGAAAATTATGGTGAATAAGGAAGGAAATTTCATTTTTGCTTTACCCATATAAAATTTTTTCCCAAACCCCTTGTATTTCTTTAGAAATATTAAATTAAAAAAATATTTTATACATGCATATGCTTTACTTTTTCTTTTATTTGAATACAAGCTACTATTGTATTTAAACTGAATTGTATTTATTAATATACCCCTTACCTTATTTGAAAAAAAACACATTAAGTTTTATAAGCATACATAAAATTCAACAAGCTAGCATAAATATAATGTTTGGGAAAATAAATGATAAGGCGAGATGTGATCATAAAATAGAGTAACAATGAGGCTTAAAAATGCATAACATAATGTCCAAAAATATGTTTCCATGCTGTCTGGCATATAAGAAAAGCACAAAATAGGAGAGATTTATTTTATATGCACATTAATAAAAGCCAAATGACACTTCCCAGACACAATATCCAGTGTTTTGAGAACTTTTAAAAAAATGCATATTTTACAATTAGAATAAACATTAACTAAGAGCCTGACTTATTTGCCCACTTCCCCAGAATCAGATCTAGTCTGGAACCTTTATTTGGTCTACTTTGTTATCGGATATACAGAAACATAACCTTCCCCCCTCAGAAAAACAAACGGTGAGATCATTAACAGAGTAAGGAAGGTAATGGAGCAGGTTTTTATTAGCAGTCCTGTAGATCATTCAATGACTGTGATTATCACACTCTGTTGAACAAGTCATGCTTGTAGTTGTGTGTTCCGTTCTCATTCTCATTTAAAAATACATATATAAGGAACCTGGAGCATGTTCAGAGAAAGAGGACTAGAAGGGTAAAATCGCTATATATGACAAGGAATTGAAAGAACCTTTTTTGTTTGGAGAGGTTTCAAAAAGAAAAAAAAAAGGAGGGGCACAAAGCTGTGTAATATCCATTATCAAATGCTTTTTTTTTCATTATTTGTAAATTTTTTTAAATTCATTTTTTGAGAGAGGGAGGGAGGGAGGGAGTGAGGGAGGGAGAGAGAGAGAGAGAGAGAGAGAGAAAGCCAGGGAGGCACAGAGAAAGAGAAGAGAGAAATCCCAAGTCACCTTCCCAGAGCCTGACACAGGGCTTGATCTCATGAACCAAACCCTGAAGTCATGACCTGAGATGAAACCAAAAGTCAGACTAAATGAGCCACCCAGGCGCCCCTCTATTATCATATACTTAAAGAGAAATTGCCACATAGAAAATGAAGGAAATGAATGAATAAACTTGGACTTCCAGTTGGAGGTCAGAGGGTGGTGGATCTGGGTTTAATCTAAGAAAAAAATTTTCTAACAAGTAAATCTGTTCACTGGTGAAATTAATTGCCTCACAATGTGATGTTTGCAATTTAGCTGTAACTAAATGGCTGCAAGATCAGGGCTCAAATACTGGAAAAGTCCTTGGACTAGACAGTTCTAATTTCTAAAATGTTACCAGATTTATGGCCAGGTTCTCCTCTTTCCTTGTTTAGTAATTGAGGGATATGAAACTAATGCGAAACATCATGAAACACACACACATAAAATATAAACGTACTGTTTTAATCTGTCCATGTGGCATAGGGAAACGATATTCTTTAACACTGAAAAAAAGTGGCTAACAGTAACATTAGGATTCCTCTTCATCTTGGTGGCTTGGGAAGGTCACTGTCAATAGGGGCTTTCAAGTACTTGAGGAATTCAGCTGTTTATCAGAAATAGAGTAAACCAAATCACACAAAAACAACACCATACAAATAAAATGTAATATATTCTAAGAAGCAAATTAGAAAATAGCACTCTTTTTATAACATATATGAAGAAACAGCTAAATTGATAATCTTAGGTTTTTGCTTTTTATTGAATTTTCTAACTGAAAACCCTCAGGTGGTACATTTTTAAGAATGGTGTTCTTTTTGTAGAGGACTTTAATAAAGATAGCACACTGCCAAGATCCATGAGATCGTAGATGAGCAAATTGCTCTGCATTTTACTTCTCTGTCAACTCCTCCATTCATAGTATTTGACAAGAAGGACTTAAATGGGAACGCTTTCTTCTTCTCTCCCCCACCCCACCCCAGAGAGGGCAGTTTCTCTGAAAGCTTAAATGAAACATATTGGAGTAAGGTGGCATAAATTTCCCTCCTCATTTTTAAGATCCAATCCTCATGCAAACTCTGCCAGGCACATTATATTAGATTGGTTAAACAGATATGATACTAGCTTTTTAACAGAATGAAAATCAGATGACATCAAAGTAGGGATTCAGGACTATTATTCATGTCAGCGCACTGGGATTCTTCATGAAATAATACCTTGCAAAAGAAAAGAAATCCAGGAATGTTGTAATAAATATTAGACAGGATGTCCTGACCAGAGATCTATGAAATAAAACTGGGCCTAAGAGGCTTTCAGGAGCCTTAGAGGACAAGTCCATGAATCTCACTAGACAATGAAACAGTAGGTAAATAGTAGCACCAAGGCATGGATTCAGGTAACAGAGAGTAGATGTTCAAGTAAACGGACCCAGGAATAGAAGATCAGTGAATATACCAGGGTCAGCGACCCTAGCACAGGATCACCACAGCATGGAACCAGGAATCCCAACAAAATCTTCTACATGTTAGAGGTCAGAATCTATAGTAGGTATGGAGTACACATGGACTACAAGAATAGAGTTTGATACTGAAGTTATTAAGGGATGGTGCTACTTAAACCATTCTGCCTGAGGCCAGTGATCTTTGAATGGGAATTGACAAAAAACAAGTGGTTCTTTTTAGCTTGAGGACTGGGAGTCTAAATAAGATAACCAAACATCACAGCCAATTCCATATTCCTTCACAGCTCTTGACCTCTCCATTGTGCTAATCATGGGTCTTTGTTGGTCCCGAACACTTTAGTGGTCTAACGATATAACTTGCCCTATGTCTGTGACCCAACTTGCCCCAGATGTCCATGTTCTGGGTATCAGTCATCTCTTCTAGGCCTAACGTTTCCTCTTCACTCCTTGCAGATCTGAGTATGGAAATAGGACAAACAGGCATTTGTATCTACCTACATATTCATGTGAACTACATTTGGAACACTAGGATGCTGAATCTTTATTACTGCAGGATGTCTATAAAGTTAGATTTGGAATTTGTTTAGAATAATGCCAGAATTATTGCTAATGATGCAAATAAGCTGTTTTCAAAGCTGAGCAGGAAACCCATATACTTTATTCTGAGAAAAATCATGCCAGTGAGCGTAATAATCAAAGCTGTGTATAAACTACCCATACTCCAAATAGAAAAGCAGACAAAAACCCATTATCCAAAAAAGGGGTTTGGGACAATATAGTCAACATTTGTACTCAATTTTCTACACTGGGATTCATTGTTATCTATCAGTTCTCTTTCCTCAGCAAATATCAAGTCTATGGACAAGTACATTTAATTATGTTAGCTGAAATGTTAAGCTTTATGACAGGCCTCATCAGTTGCCTGGTCTTTTATTTAAGCTGTTATAGATTTCACTAATATCTGAATGAAAACAGAGGCCGTTTCTTACAGGAAATAATGCTTGAAATTAAAAGACTTGATTTCAAATGACAAAGATACATGTAAAACAGAAAGGTTGGTCTGCTGGTGTGGTTACTGTCTAGCTCTATGAGGGACTGTAGGCAAGCCATTCAATAATGCAGAGTTTGCTTCTTATCTGTGATAAGGTTAAGGGATTAGATTTGATAATGTAGAGGGACTGTTCCTTTCTGTAATGATGTAAATAATTATTGATGGATGGACAAAATAATTGGTTGGTTGAAGTTTAATATTGTGTTCTTGAAATCATTTGCATTAGTTTTGAGGGGTCCTTTTTTTATTATTTTTTTTAACGTTTATTTATTTTTGAGACAGAGAGAGACAGAGCATGAACGGGGGAGGGTCAGAGAGAGAGGGAGACACAGAATCCGAAACAGGCTCCAGGCTCTGAGCGGGTCAGCACAGAGCCCGACGCGGGGCTCGAACTCACGGACCGCGAGATCCTGACCCGAGCCGAAGTCGGCCGCCCAACCAACTGAGCCACCCAGGCGCCCCAAGGGGTCCTTTTTTAAAAGGCATTTACAAGTGAGTGAGATAGAGATAGAAAATCTTTTAAGTCATTGCTTATCAATGGGGGCAATTTTGCCTCCCAGGGGACATTGAACAATATCTGGAGACATTTTGATTGTCACAGAGATGTGGGTGCCACTGGTATAGGCCACAAATGCTGATAAACAATATACACAGCACTGCCCTCCCAAACAATGTTCAGTCCAAAATATGTTCAATGTTGAGAAATCCTGCAATCACTTATGGCTAGACTAATAGCATATCCCATCCTTCTGCATACTGTGATCAGTCCAGAAGAGGCTTCCACTTAAATCAGATGCAGCAGATGCATATTCCTGTCCCCTCGCCCCCAGCGAAAGGATCTTTCTACTTCCTGTATCAAACACTAAGAGTTGGGGGCCATGTTTCTTTCCATGGTTGAGATCATACCTCATTATGAGGTTAACAGTTCTTAGGCAATACAGTCTATGTATTTCTTTTTTATTATTAATTTATATATTCTTATGTCCTGATGTGTATATTTTTTATAAGTGTTTCATATGCTATGAAAGAAGTGCACTCCTCATTTTCATTTTAAATCCATGGATCAAATTGCCATGGCTTTTTAGGTTGTCTATATATTTGTACCCAATTAAAAACCAATAAGGATATGTTTGCTGATTTCTGTCATAATCTTAATGATTTTCTAAATTCAGGCAGGATTGATTTGGCTGTTTGTATGTGGGATATATGCAAAGGCATATCTATAAATAAAAGAACTGATTTTTACTCCCATGACATCATTCATTCTATTAGTAAGATACTGTTTTTCTCTGTGCAACACACAGTTTCTTTTTCTATTTATGATTCACATATACTAAATGTTTTCTATACTCCTAATTTTACTTTAAAAGTGGAACATCTTGTCTTCTTCACACTGGGTCCACCTTCAGGGCCTCACAAGTTGGAGATACCCGAGATTTTGTTCCTGATTCCTTTATTAACTCCATTAGTTTTCCCCCTTAAAAGGACCGGTATTTTCAAAGATGAAGTTGTCTAAATGAGCTTGTCACTTAACTTTAACCGAGATTTATGTTTCATGTGTCTTTCAGATTTAATGACTAACATGCTCATATCCAAATGCACATTTCTGCATTATGATATTTCCTAAATTTCTGAAAATTGAGTTCCAGACCAATTCTAACAGTCATTTTCCATGTATCTTTAGATAAATAACAACTATAAACTGTGACTCACTTTATTTTTTAAGAATCTAGACATAGCTTTCTGCTCAATTTCTTTCAGAAACAGGGTGGGATAATAAATATTAAGGAACTCTGAAAAATATTAATGACTGTATATATAGGTGGTGGTGATAGTATAATTTATAAGCTAGACAACAGTAGCAAGAGCAACACAAACATAAAATTGACCAGGAGAAATAAAAATCTATGGTGTGAAAGTTCTTGGGTCATTTTACATTTAGATCATGTTACTCGTCTAAAATTGGGTACTTGAAAAATTAATTCAATCTTTATCACCAAAGTTTCTGAAATACTGGCTCATTTCAGGGCCAAGTAAATTGTGTTCTGTTCATTAAACAAAGTTGATTGAACACCTACTACTTAACCACATATTGAATTATGTCTTGAAAAATTGCAGGATGAGTGAAATTGGCTCCTCATCTTCCCAAAGCAGCCATTTCGGGTGAAATGGAGTGACAGATGAGCTAAGAGAGCCATATACATTGTAGAAAGGGACACACAGAAGCATGGATAAACCCTTCTCGGTAGGAGGACTCAAGACAAGCTTCACAGTGGAGGAAATGTTTGAACTGATTTTTTATGTGTTTGTGCTTGTTTTGAAGGAGGTATCAATACTTAGGGGCAATTTACTTTCATACTCTGGCCTGTTTGGGAGCAAAGGTCTTTGGTAAGTGTGATAGAAACTTCATAGAGAGAGGGCCAATATTGCTAATGTGGACTCTGGACTCTGGAAGAGTGGCATCAGTCAGTGCCTTTTGGACTGTGGGTTTATTTATACTATTATTATGATCATGCACAATTTGAAATGCCATGCAAAAAGTCTTCAAGAGCTTTCATGGGATTAGAGGTTATACACATTTAGAATAATTTAAATAATTATTTTTATATTTAATACTAACTATCTTATTGTTCCATTTTCTGGAAAAATATTTAAGTCATCAAGAAAAGATACTTTACTGTTACCCCCCTCCCCAACTTTTGGCAAGAGTAGATGTATGTTTTATATTTCCAAGAAATAGGTAGAAAAATTCAGTTACTGTTTCCTTTGTCCTTTTAAGGTAATCAATAACATTAGGATAGAAATGTAAGATATTTTGCCACTTAGTGTTTTCCCCTTGTTCTTTCTTCTAACCTATTATACTACTTGCAAATGTGTGTCTGTTATAATTGCATATTAAAATTCTTTTCCAAGTATCTGAGCAAATTTGCTATCAACTTCAAAAGTACAAAGTAATTTTTTTTACTATAAAAACAATAGGGTGTATAAACATACTTCTTAGAAAATAAAATCTCTTTGGAGATAATTTGAAATGAGAAAACCTATTCTGCAAGTATAATCTGAAATATTTGGGACAGTGTCCAATTTAGAGCCAAGAACATTGATTGGATTTTGAATCTCAGTCTATATCTATGGCAGTGTGGCAAAGTGTTTAAGAGCCCAGACTCTGCAAGTAGATAGACCTAGTGTTTAATTCCTGCCATGTCTGTGATTAACTATGTGAGATTTGGCATATTGCTAACCCTCTCAGATCTTTAGTAGGTTCTTCAAAATTGTCAGGCTAAAAATAATACCTTCTAAAAGGATTGATGAGACAATCCAACCAGATTGTACTTGTTTATGTGTATGTGTTTAGTAAAAGGGCTGGCAAATACTTGATTAATGTTAACTGTCATTATCTTATTGGTTTATTGTTAATATTATGGATTTGTGCAAAAGTAATACATTGTGGAGCTTTCTCATTCTCTTCTTCAGATATGTACAGATGTTGCCTATGTGAAATAAAGATCCAGGATATCCTTGAAGGGAAGGGTGTGCCAAGATAAAGATGAAATATTGTCCAAAGAGCATGTAGGGGGTGGAAAGAGTAATCTCTATTTGCAAAGGCGGGGTCAAAGCTTTGTTCACATGACTTTTCTCTTCCTAAAATGGCATATTCTTCAGGCACTAATTTCATTTTTCACAGCTATGCTCAGGATACTTTCCCTGAGTAGACCTTTCTGAACCTTTTGTGCTTCCTTCTACCCTTGTAGAGCTCACCACTCGTCCCTTGAATTCACACTCTTGCTATCTCTAGTGCATGCTTGGCATGTAATAAATCACAACACTTAAGTGGAGGCTTAAGTATATGCATATATTCTTTAATAGGATGTAAATCTTTCCAGGCTTTATTCCTATATCTCTAGGCCCTTGTAGGTTGTAGGGATTTCATAGAATTTTGACGTCTGAATGAATATGGTGGACTCTGTGTCATGCAAGAGGAACAGAGGCTGTCTGCTGCAGCATATCAGGTTTTTTTGGGTTGGGACAGTGGCCTCCACTTGATGTACTACTGAACTATTTCTGCAACTAGAATGAAGTGTCAGAAAGTATGTCATTATTACCCCTCTGTGAGCCCAGCATTGTATTTTGTGGCCTTGAAAACCCAATGGCCTGCATTCATATGAATAAACAGGAGTGAAACACTCTTCTGAAGGACATACATTGGCCCTTCTGAAGATGGATCCATGATGGTGGTTTTAATACCATGTAGAGCAATCCAGGGCCCCATGTTTAATGGGGATAAGAAGGGAATGGACATTTGTGTGCTATATTCAGCTGTAGGACATTGCCAAGAAGCATTTGCTTAGACCTTAAGAAAAAGAGATTATGGATTTAAGAAGGTAAAGAAGTAATCTGCTTTGTGAAAGCTTTGGGGGTTCCGATGAATTTTTTTTTTTTTTTTGAAACTTACAAGTGGGTTGAGAAACCTAACACAGTTTACAGAAGACAAATGTGTGTAGCAGGTTGATTTTGGTATTGAGAATAGGGTCATGCAGAACAACAATAATAAGAGAAAATTTGTTTTGGTCTAGTCTTATTTTGTTCTTTTTTTCTTTTCACTTTAAACTCCTGCCTCAGATGACTTTCTATCATCACTCCCACCTTCTTTAGAAGTATGGTTCTTTTATTTTTCCAAAACATACCCAAATTTATTACCCATTTTTTTTTGTTCTTTAATTTATTTAGATATCCATGCTTGTTGTCATCAATAAGCTTTACTAATCTTAATCCCCTCTCCGCATTCCTTCTACATGCTTGGAATGCCGGCTACTCTTTGACCCTTCTCTCAATTATTTTTGTTTTACTTCTTTACAAAAGCAGTAAAGATTTCTTTGTATTTCAGTCCTCAGTAATTGTCAAGCCTTGTGTATTGTCTTTCTCCGTGGTTTCTAAATCCCACTGATTACAGGTGGCATTTAATCATATAAAATTTTAGACTTGTATCAGTGGAAATTAGACTTTGGTCTAAGTTTATTTCCACGAATGTCTAATTTTATAAAGCACTCTGAGTGGTCATGACTGTCATTGGGCTGATTATCATAGAAAATATATTTCTAGAAAACAAAAACTACTGACATCTTTCATCTAATATATTTTAATTGTTTATTCAATTATTTCATATTGTTTGGTCATTCCTTCCTAAGTATATTGGAAACTCCTTCAGTTTTGAGGCTACGCATTATATTCTCATATGTAATAACTGAAGTATTTTGAATTTAGTTGATTCATATATATACACATATATTTTATAAATATGGGTATTTATAAAATATACTTATAAATATGTGTATTTATAAAATATATTTATAAATATGTGTACACACACATATATGTTACAGTAATATATACATATGTATATATTACTGATATATATTACTGTTCATCATTTTAATGTCCTGGAAAAAGAAGTGCAATTTTGTTTCTTAGGGTGAGGCACTTGTTTAATGACAAGTGTAATTAGATGGAATAAATAAGAGGAAGGCAGTCTCACCTAAGATGCTTGGGATCTGCTAAAGCTAGAGACAAAAATGTCTATAAAGTTCTATTTATTTATTTTTAATTTTTTAAATATTTATTTTTGAGGCAGAGAGACACAGAGTGTGACTGGGGGAGGGTCAATGAGAGGGAGACACAGAATCTGAAGCAGGTTTCAGGCTCTGAGCTGTCAGCACAGAGCCCAACGCGGGGCTCGAACTCACGGACCGTGAGATCATGACCTGAGCCGAGGTCGGACGTGCAACTGACTGAGCCACCCAGGCGCCCCAGTAAAGTTCTATTTCTAACAATAAAATTGGCTAAGTTATCATCTTGGCACAAAACACAACAAATATTAGAACACACACACACACACACACACACACACACACACACACACAGTTCTCTTTTTGCATAGTTCTGATAGGTAGGAATTCAGGTACCATGGTTTAGCTCAACAGCATCAGTCCTCCAACACTATGGTTTATATTTAAATTTCCATGGTATATTACCTGTGTGTAATATGCATAACATGCAGACTTTACTGCTAGCTCTTCAGTCCACACCTCACTGTGTAAATAAAAGGTGTGCATTGTGATCAATGGCCAATCATGTTATTTCTTCAGGGTCTGTCATTGGTCATTGTGCATCTTTTATTCAGTTTGTAGACCAGCTAAGTAAAGCGCGTCACATTTTACAGAAATGAATAATCAGATGAAGAAGATGGCCAACAAAGATAAAAGTGCATCAAACAAATGAAAAGTGATAATGAGCAAAGTGAAAATTGAATGTAAATGGATTGTGATGTAAGTGGATTTATGGAAGAAATAGCTGATGTGGGGATGTTGATAGCTGCCAATCCAGAATCTAGATAAAGCCAGAGAAACTTTAGGGAGGGGGAATGATGGACATAAATGAGAATAGGGTTTTTGACAAACAGAGGAAAGTGACCCAGAGGAAGTAACAAAACTTAAAAAACTTAGCATTAAAAGAATTCTTAGAGTTATTTCACAACTTTTAAGGCATGAAAGATAAAATGTTAGAAACAAATCCAAACATACAAAATGGTTTAACAATTAAGGCATAGAAATGACGCTGTGTATCATTAAGTTATATACATAAAACAAAAAGACCAGTAAGATTCGAAATACTCTTTTTTGTTTAAAGTACTCTTAATAAGTTTCTCATAAAAAAAACAAAAATGTAAATCTCAATGTTTATAATGTTTTAAATTACATTGTATTAAATATTAGTTTTTTTTACTATTTTTGTCATTTCCCCATATATTTATAACTAACCATAAGGAAGTTTATAATGTTTTGAAAAAAAAACATTAAAGTCCACAGGACGATCATAGTTTTTCCACTGATCATTAAGATCACTTTGCACAATCTCAACTTTTGTGAGCATCTTTTCAGTCTCACATAATGTGTAACTCAAGGATTAATGTGTAGTCTTTATATGATGGGATTGTGCTTGCAAGAGAGTAAGGAAACCCTTTGGGCCAGTAAGCAATGCAAGTGCCAGGTTATATATGTTAGTACTAACATATATAATATAAAAACTTTGAGTCTTTACAGGGGCAAGGACACTTTAGACATGGGGACAAAAATGAGCAAGGTATTGGCAGATTCTTGGGCACACTCAACAGTACACTGATGTAGCCATTCAGCCATTTTTAAACATCATTTACTGATGCCCACGTAGAGGCATGGTATTGATCTTTGGATACAGTGGAGGACAGGGTGGGGACTACAAAAGAATTATAATAAATGGAAAATTAAGACTTCATGAGTTTTAAAAACATGGAAAACTCATCTAATTTGAAACTTCCTGGTTCTGAATAGTCATGTAGTTTGTGTGCCAGCTATATTCTAAAGTAAGGATTGGCGTTTATACGAAATACTTTCAAAATTAACTCTATTCATTCAATCAGTAAATTTTCTACCAAAATAATGATTAGTAATTTATTCTGTCAACAGTCAATTTAAAATTCAGGTTTAATAATCTGTAGGATGTGACAATTTCATGAAGTATAAGGTGCAGTATTTCCTTAACAGAAGCATAAAGTCTCAATTGTGATTAAACACATGACTGCATGAAGTTAAATCAGAATATCATTTTTTGATAATTACATATGAAAAAATGTTAACCTTTTAGAATCATAAGAGATTTCAAATGTCATCTGATCCAGCCCCCTACATGATTTTATCTGATGAACAGTTTCCATGAAAAGTTGATGTTTGAATTGAACCAAAATGACGTGACATTCCCTAATATTGCCGAAGAGATTCCTTGTGAATCTTGTCTAGTGTGTTGATCAAGCAGCAAACAACTCTGTGTCTGTTGTTGCAGCTCTTTTACTAATGCAGACTACCCTTTGATTTAACCACAAAGATAGGTTTCCAGCTTTAAAAAAGTAACATGTTACCAAGCTCTACACTTTGTAGGGCAAAATGAAGCTGTTGACCCAGAGTTCTACGCATCCCCATCTTGTGATCACCTAAGTCTGAAAAAGCTACTTAATTGCAATACTATTTTTATTGGCCCAAGGAGATGGGATCCATCTCATTTCTTCCCTGGAGATTTGCAAACCATGGCATAGATTCAACAGAGGGAGTCTGTGGATTCAAAATGGAGTAAAAGTGATAGAAGAGGCACTTCCTCAGCCACATTAATTATATCAGTGGTGGGAAGTATGTTCATAGATGATCAAGTTGAATCTAAGACAGCGGGGCAGAGTTTCATTCCCCAAGTGTTAAGATTGATAAGCACAACCTTAGTATTGTCTAAGTTATTTACGGCTACAACAATAGTCTCTGTGATAAATCCCTTAGAGATAAATGTCTCCAGGGTGCTTTTAAAAATGGAAAATGATGCTGAATAGGAAAGCAGATGGCAACTTAAATATTCATAATCCAGTGTCCTCTTTCCTTAATCATGTAGTAAAAAACAGCTTGCACTACAGTGTGTGAAACATATTAAGAATATGACTAATCTGTGTAAATTTATTAGACATAGGTATGAATTCTGAAGGTGAGAAATGACTCTTGGTTATTCTGTAAAAGCTATCACTAAGAAAAAATGAATAAAAATGATAACAGAATTTTTGTGTCTGAATTTTTGTTTACACATAATTTATTTTAAAACATGTATTATTTTGTAATTTTTTTAATGTTTATTTATTTTTGACAGACAGAGAGAGAGAGAGAGAGAGAGAGAGAGAGAGAGCATGAGCAGGGGAGGGGCAGAGAGAGAGAGAGGCACAGAATCCGAAGCAGGCTCCAGGCTCTCAGCTGTCAGCACAGATCCCGACACGGGGCTCGAACTCACAGACCGCGAGATCATGACCTGGGCTGATGTCGGACGCTCAACCGACTGAGCCACCCAGGCGCCCCAACATGTATTTTTTTAATTAAATTCATTTTATGAATCTCTTAGTGCTAAACAGCTGACATTCATGAACCTTAAGATTAAAAGTAATATGGGTTTTCTAGTACATACTAAAAAATAAATAAGTCTCTTTATAAGACTTGGAGTTCTAGCTGGAAAGAAGAGGGAGAGAGGCTTATTAATGTGGATGGAATTTCAAATTAAACACGAACTATGATGGAAAAACTGGTGGGCGAAAAGTACTAAACTAGACTAATCATTAGAGAAGTGCAAATCAAAACCACAAGGAGATACCACTTCACACTCATGAGAATAGCTATTGTCAAAAACAAACAACAGAATATAACAGATGTTGACTGGGATATGGACAAATTGCATGATTTGTGCATAGTTGGAGGGAGTATAAAATGGCACAGCTGTTATGGAAGACAACATGGTGGCTCCAAGAAAAATTACACGTAGAATTACTACATGATCTAGAAATCCACTTCTGGCCACATGCCCCCAAAGAACTGAAAGCAGGGATCTGAGATATTTGCATACCAACGTTCATAGCAGTATTATTCACAGTAGCCAAAATGTAGATGCATCTCAGGTATTCATCAGTGGATGAATGGATAAATGAAATGTGGTATACATATGCAATAGAATATTATTAAGCCTTCAAAAGATATGAAATTCTACTCAGCCTTAAAAAAGAATGAAATGTTGCCATTTGCAACAACCTGGAAGAAGGTAGAGTGTGTTATGCTAAGTGAAATAAGTCAGTCAGAGAAAGACAGTACCCATATGATTTTACTCATATGTGGAATTTAAGAAACAAAAGAAAAGAAAATAAAAAAGAGACCAAGAGACTCTTAACTACAGAGAACAGATTGATAGTTACCAGACAGGAGGTAGTTGTGGGGATGGGTTAAACAGGTGATGTGGATTAAGGAGTGCACTTGTCATGATGGGTGATGTATAGAATTGTTGAATTGCTACATTGTATACCTGAAACTAGTATTACACTGTATGTTAACTGGAATTTAAATAAAAACTTTTTAAAAAAAAGGAATGAAATTCTGATACATGCTATAACATGAATAATATACATATATATGTATATATATGTATGTATATAGATGTATGTGTGTATATATATATGTGTGTAAATGTGTGTGTGTATATGTGTGTGTGTGTGTGTGTGTATAAAACCAGCAGAAAGAGGCAGAGGGAGAGAGAGAGAGAGAGAGAGAGAGAGAGAGAGACAGAGACTCTTAAGCAGACTCCACATTCAGTGTGGAGCCCAACCAGTGACATCACAACCTAAGCCAAAATCAAGAGTCAGACACTCAACTGACTGAGCCACCCAGGTGCCCCTACGTGAATGAATTTTGTAAAAAATATACCAAAGTAATATTTTCCAGGTTCTAGGGATAAGAGGTAATGAGTTATGGTTTAGAAATATCAATTGTGTGTGTGTGCATAATATTTCCATATATTAGGGGGAAAATGAACTTCAGTGGCATAAGTTTTCTTCTCTAAAAAAACCCACTCTGTTTCTTTCATTAAGGTACTAGGGATTAATGGACTGATGATGTTTTTCTCTTACATTGGTTTTCAGCAAGTTCAATGACATACTCAATCCTATGAACCATGTAGAATTTCATTAGTTTATTTTATCCTCTTCATCTTTTTAAATTTTATGTCCCCCTTATATTGTATTTTTCTTCTTCCTGATTTAGTGTTCTTCACATTTTATTATTTTACAGTACAGTTTCTTATTTTAACTCCAGAAAGATTTTGAGATAACTAAAAAAAAAATCCAATAAAATAAGATGATAATATTAGTCACGAGAAAAAAAAGTTGAGAACATAAATAAATGTAGCATTAAGAGCCAAAGATGAGGTTGAGTAATGGTGCTGTGTGAAACTAGAGGCAGGAATATAGGCTTCCAGCTGGGCGCCTCAGCATGCTATGATTTATATGACTTAGGGTAAGCTTTTTGCTGTGGGATTTGGTAGTGGATAAAGATTCTATGTGAAGTAGTGAGGGACGAGGTTGGGAGGGGCTTTTATATGTGACCCATATATGTCTATTTGAATTTTGAAGTCAGATGAACTATTTTCTCTTCCAGGAAACTTTTCTACTTTTACCTGTTTAGGTATAAGTTTAGGATAAATGATTACTATGGTTTTCGAGGATGTCCTATGGTTATGTTCGCAATATCCTTTACCTGTCTCATTCTCTGGATCTGCAGTGTTCAGTGCAGTAGCCACAAACCATATGTGTCTATTGAGCCCTTGTAATGTGCCTATTTCTTGGCTCTGAGTTTCCAAAATCACATACGGTTAGCATAAATTTAGACTCCAAATTTGTGCAAGAACATAGACCTAGTAATTTTATTTATCATGGAACTCTTTTGTCTTTCAATCCTTCTCAGACCCAGATCAAGACAAGTTGCATCTTAGTTTTATGCGTCAGTAGGTGAAGGTTTTTTCTTCAGTAAGCTTATAATCCTGTAGAGTCTTAGGTTTGATGCAGTAGTCTCACTACTGCCTGAAATGGACATTATAGTACAGTTTCCTTATTGTAACTGTTCACTACCCCTGCCCCTTTTCACCATGGCTCTTACCATTCAGCTTGAATGTCTATTACTCTAGATTTCTATTTTCCTTTCAATCTTACAAACATACCTGTTCTCTCTCTCTCTCTCTCTGTGTGTGTGTGTGTGTGTGTGCGCGCGTGTATTTCATCCAGTATTTCTAAGTGTTATTATGGGAGTGTTTCTGAGCTAGCCTAATTCTTGATTTTCCAAAATCAGAATTTTTTTGATAGTATTTCATTGTTCAATGAAACACTGTTTAAGATTTGTAAAAGAAAGGAGATCAGGGTGGAACTTTAGGGAGATTTTTTTCATTACTTGCATGTGAGTAGATCACAAAAGAGAAAGATTAAATCAAATTGCTATTTATTTAATGCCTTTAATGATTACTGAGAGATCAGGTTTTATATTGATCACAGGTCTAAAGAAATAAATCCCTAACTATATACTGTGTGTTTTAAATGTATATGGAGTAGACACTCCTTGCAATGACATTAAAATTTATTATTGCAGACTTTATTTTTTCCTTTCAAGAGGGTTTCATAAGTGGAAGAAATGTAAGGGGAGAAAATGAAGCTTGTAATACTTGCCAGAATTATCAATGTTTGCTCCATGATCTGTCTAAGTAGAGTTGTCTTTAGTGGTTCTGTACCCAGCTTGGCTTTAGTTTTATGTGGGAATACAGATTAGAAAACTGGAGATAGTATAGTCTCGGTAAGAAGGGAGTGATGAATAAAGGTTGAACCTATTGGTCTGTATTATATTATACTTATTTATTCCTTTTAGTTTGTCTTTTTTGTTTTGCATTCATGCTAATAGTCTTTTTTTAAATTTAATAATATGTTCTAGTAAGTCAATTCTTTGATTTAGTGAGGCTCAGTTATGAGATACTTGGTTTTCATTAGTGTCAACGACTTATATAAATATTTTAAGTAAATTCTTAAAGGCTTCAAACAATTTGAGCAGTTTTGTTGAGGCTTTCAACTTACAAGGCAGAAGATATATAAACGGTAGTAAATGTTCCCCTACCAGACTTTTCTCTCCTAATATTAAAAATCTGTGATTAAAAAGCATTTTGTTGTTGTTCTATAAGGAAAAGAGCCTTCAATCTCTTAGATTTTGAAACTTTGTAGCAGTATTCTATATAGTGAAGTTCAATAAATTTTTTATTCACTGGAAATTTGAGTGACTGTTATGTGACTAAGTAGTGATAAATGGAACAGACATTTCTCTTGCTTAATTGAGCTTAGAATCTAGAAAGGAAGATGGACGTTATATTTTTTACTGTAAATATATCCTATATGAGGAGAAATGTACGATTTTATGAGTGCTTCTATCAGAGGGATTTAAGTCAAGATGATGGTTCTCAAAATGTGGTGCCAGACAAGTAGCATTAGCAAGTGCTGAGTCCTAGAAATTTCTTAGAAATGCAAATTCTAGGGGCTTCCGGGTGTCTCAGTTGGTTATGGGTCTTGACTTCAGCTCAGGTCATGATCTAGTGGTTTGTGGGTTCGAGCCCCATGTTGGGCTCTGTGCTGACAGCTCAAAGCCTATAGCCTGCTTCACATTCTGTGTCTCCCTTTCTCTCTCTGCCCCTCCCCCACTCATGCTCGGTCTCTGTCTGTCTCTTAAAAGTAAAGAAACATTAAAAAAATTTTATAAAAATATTTTTAAAAAAGAAATGCAAATTACAGGAACCCACCCAAGACCTACTGAGTCAGAAATACTGGGTATCCCACTTAGGAAGCTCTGTTTTTAACAAGTTCTCCATGTGGTTCTGATGGCTAAAGTGTGACAGCAACTGACCTGGGTCAGAGTTTCTCATTTACTGATATTAGGGATAGATAATTTTTGATTGTGGGGGCCTAGCTTATGCTTTGTAGTCTGTGTAGCAGCATTCCTGGCTTGTGACCACTAACTGCCAGTAGTACCTCCCACTTGGGTCGACGGGCCAAATATTTCCTAGGTACAAATTCTTCCAATGCCCTCCCACAACAGTGGCCCCCTCCACGCACTCACGCAAGATCATATTCAAGTAACATGCTCTGTGTTTAACATGAAATCTTGAATGTTTAACATGTTTAACATGCATCTTGTTATCTTACAGTGTGTCTTACAGTTACTTGTCTGAAACAAGTAAAAAGGGACTCCACCATGTTTCTTCAACAGAGGAGCCCTAAATAAATTTGCTCTAACATCTAAACAGAGAGGATCTAAGTTCTAGTCACTTTCATATTTCATATTTTTTCTTTCTTTTGATGGCTTTCCTTTTTTTTCTCACCTTTTCTTCACTCTTCACCCTGGTTTTCCCCGTTTCTTTTTCAATGTAGGAAGTGAATTACTCCTCTTCTAGATTAGTCTTATTGTGACCTTAATAGTAACTTATTCTGTGTATGTTCCAAACGTAGCAATTTGATGAATCTCAGGTAATTAAAACGGGGTTTGTTTTCACATAAATTAAATTGAGGCACCTTTTCCTTCCTAAGGTCCTTGAATGTAACTAGGAAAATGTAAGGTGCATTTTGTCTTATATTAATAGTAAGTCAGAATATTCTCATTGATGAGTTATGTCCTATAGAATTACCTCTCAATCATAGACTACCTTGGGAATTCATTTATTTCATTTATTACAAAGTTTCTTTTTTTTTATTTTTGTAGTAGTGAACTATTTTATTTCAGAAACTTTTCCTAAGCCTCATCTATAAAGTAGGAAGATGTTCCAGTTTTTATCTCTGAAGCAAACTCCAAAGTGTTTTAGTTTCCTGGCTTTCAGATAATAGAAGATCCTGTTTGAGGACACATTGCTAGGAGCCAAGTAGACAAAAGTAGTTGCAATTAAAAAGCAGAGATAACTACAAGTATATCAGTAATGCCTTTTGGTAGGTTCATAAACATCTGCACAGCTTCTAAAATAGTTAGATAGACCTGGACTTATAACATGTTTCTACAGGTTGGTTAGGCCCATACAGGATTCAAGTCCCATTAACATTTCACTCATACTAACTGGTAAGTGTCAGTGAGGGTCAGTGATATTTTATCTCTAATAATAACAAATTCCTGAACAGGATGGTAGTTGTATACTAAAGATGATGGATATAATGGTGTGATGATGGTAATGATAATGGTCATAATAAATAATACATATTTTGAACAAGCTTCAAGTGGGTATGTTTCAAAGAGAGCGGAGGGTTGTAAGATATGGGTGGTAATACAAGAAATATAACACCACCTAGATTTTGTACAGAAGATTTTAGATATAACAATCTTGATTTTTTTGAATTTTTAAGAGATTTTTTTTTTGGTGACAGTGCAGAACTATGGTGAGGATAAGGGGTAGTGGTCCAATGCTATACGCAAAACATGAAAAGAAAATCAAATAGACCATGGAGGGGGGTAGGGATTCGGTACATTTTGGTCTGTGGGTGCAGACCTGGTCACAGCCTTGTACCAGTACCCACAATCCCCAGTGACACAGATTGTAAGAATCCATGATCCCTCAGGCTTAGTCACAAAAATAAAATCTCATGTTGCCACTGAATCCAACTAGAGATGACAGCTGGAGGATCAGGGAGTGAAAGGAGACAGATGGCAATAGATAAAAACAGGCAGAAAAAAGAGTGGGAGACACAGGAAGGAGGGCCAGGAACAACCAGAGGCACCAAGACGATCTGAAAAGACAGCTAGAGTCAGAGCCAGAGAAAAGACAGCCTGAGACAGACTGATCCATCTTGTACAGAAGCCATGTTTCCAGTTCAAAAGCAGGCTCTGAGGGCCAACATGAGGTAGGCAGAGGTTACAACAGCTCTTCCCATGCATACTCACATACATACCTACATGTAATATATTTATATATCATAGATGCAGTGCCTTTTGGAAACCAGAAAAAGGTTAAATAGCCACTGGAGGGGCACCTGGTTGGCTCAGTTGGTTAAGTGTCTGTCCGAATCTTGATTTCAGCTCAGGTCATGATCTCAAGGTTGTGAGATTGAACCCTGCATTGGGCTCTCCTCTGGGCATGGAGCCTGCTTAAGAGTCTCTCTTTCCCTCTCCCTCTCCCTCTCCTCTGCTCACGTGCACCAGCGCTCTCTCTCAAACAAACAAACAAACAAAAAAAGGCATAGGAGGCCTCTGGGTGCAGGGCCTGAACTTGTTTTTCTTCATAGCCCTAAATATTTGCTTTTTGTTTAATGTATGCTTTTAGCTGACAGAGACTGCTAAACCGTTTATTGACTCTTGACTCATTCAGACAATTGTGCTGAGTCCTAAAGACACCATCATTTCCAAGGTCTCTCCCTCTGTCTTTCTCAACTCACCCATACATCTGTGCATGTTTTTAGATTTTATTTGTGTGATATTCAAAATAGGAGATACTAGAAATATAAACATAGAATTCCCTAATTTATAAAATGCTATTTCTCGGGGCGCCTGGGTGGCGCAGTCGGTTAAGCGTCCAACTTCAGCCAGGTCACGATCTCGCGGTCCGTGAGTTCGAGTCCCGCGTCAGGCTCTGGGCTGATGGCTCGGAGCCTGGAGCCTGTTTCCGATTCTGTGTCTCCCTCTCCCTCTGCCCCTCCCCCGTTCATGCTCTGTCTCTCTCTGTCCCAAAAATAAAAAAATAAAAAACGTTGAAAAAAAAAAATTTAAAAAAAAAAATGCTATTTCTCATTTCATATCAAATCCTCTTTCATGAGGACAAGTGTTTTTATGGTCGTCTTACTCATAAAGAATCTGAGGCTCATTGATTATATTTTGAGACAAATGACAAACCTCCCAAATGACCAAGAACAGGGCAGGGATTTGTGACTCAGAAACCAGTGGTTTTCCTGCTGTAATGTTTGCCATATCTATTCACAGGCATCGTTGTTGTTTCAAAAAAAATGTGTCATCTGTTTAAATGGAATTACCACTTAAAATGTTCATTAAAAAATGACATTATCATGGGGTGCCGGGGTGGCTCAGTCAGTTGGGCGTCCGACTTCAGCTCAGGTCATGATCTCATGGTCTGTGAGTTCGAGCCCCGCATCGGGCTCTATGCTGACAGCTCAGAGCCTGGAGCCTGCTTCGGATTCTGTGTCTCCCTCTCTGTGCCCCTCCCCCACTTGTGCTCTGTCTCTCTCTCTCTCTCTCAAAAATAAATAAAATGTAAGAAAAAAAATTTTAAAAAAAGTTCTCATCACAATACAAGACTATGTGATGATAGTAGTAATGAGACTTTTTTTTTTGGTAACCATCCTGCATTATATAAATGTATTGAATCATTGTTGTATACCTAAAACTCATATAATGCCATAAGTCAATTATATCTATTTTTTTTTTGAGGTGAGTTAGGGACAGGGAGAGGAAGAGAAAGAATCTTAAGCAGGCTCCATACCCAGCATGGTGCCCCTTGGGCTCAATCTCATAACCACGAGATCATTACCTGAGCTGAAATCAAGAGTCAGAATGAAGAGGCAGACACTTGACAGACTGAGCCACCCAGGCACCCCAAGAAAGCTTTCTAAACGCACAAAAAAGTGAGGGGAAAAAACACCTAGGGATACAATTAACAAAATAGGTGTAAAATTTGTGCCCCAAAACTGAGAATTTGTGGAGATTCATGAAAGATTCAGTGCAATCCCCATCAAAATTCTGTAAGTTTTTTGGAGGCACAAATTGACAAAGTGTTCCTTAAACTTATACGAAAATTTAGAGGAGCTAAAAGAGCCAAGATAATTTTGAAAATGAAGAAAGAAGTTGGAGGACTTGACCTACCTGATTTCAAAACTTTATAAAGCTACAGTAATTAAGAGATTGAGGTGCTGTCATCGTGAAGACATATGAATCAGTGGAATAGGCATTGTAAGTCAAGAAATAAGGCCTTAGATTTACAGTCAGTGGATTCACAAAACCACAGTGGCAAGGCAGTTCCATTGGAAAGACGGTAGTATTTTCAAGAAATGGTGATAGCAGAGTTGTATATCCCCTTCAAAAAGCTGCATTTCGCTCCTTATCTCACAAGATAAAAAGAATTGAGGATGGATCATATATAAGACCTAAATGTTCAAGCTAACACTATAAAACTCTTAGAGTATGGCCTATGAGAACATCTTTGTTACCTTGGTTTAGACAGGTTCTCATATGATACCAAAAGCATGATGCATAAAAACTAAAGATTGATAAACATGACTAAACCCTGCTAAGAGAGAAAAAAAAGCCACAGGGGGAGGGGGAGGGGAATGATGCAAAACTTACATCCTAGAAGGAGTCTATCTAGAATATATTTGAAAACCTAAACCTCAATATTAAGAAAATTACATCATTTAAGAAAGTGGCAGGAGATTCAGAGAGATTTCTCCAAAGGAGACATATGAATGGCTGGTAAGCAAATCTAAAAAGGTGCTCAACATCATTAACCTTTATGAAATACCACTCCATACCTACAAGAATGGCTGTAATCAAAAAGAAACTACCAGGGCGCCTGGGTGGTTCAGTCGGTTAAGCGTCCGACTTCGGCTCAGGTCATGATCTCACAGTTCCTGAGTTCGAGCCCCGCATTGGGCTCTGTGCTGACAGCTCAGAGCCTGGAGCCTGTTTCCGATTCTGTGTCTCCCTCTCTCTCTGCCCCTCCCCCACTCGCACTCTGTCTCCCTCTGTCTCAAAAATAAATAAACATTAAAAAAAATTTCAAAAAGAAACTACAGGTGTTGGCAAAGATGTAGAGAGTTTGGAGCCCCCTACATTGCTGATGGGGAAATAAAGGAGCGCAATACTTAGGGATACATTTTCACAGCTACTCTAAAAGTGAAATACATGCTAATCAAATGACATGATTACATGACTAGGTATATGCCCAAGCACAGTGAGACCTATATCCATGCAAAACCTCATATTAGAATGGTCATAAGAGCGTTCTTATTATAGCCAAATACTGGAAGCCGTCCACAAGTTTAACTGGTGAATGGACAAACACAACGCATAGATCTATGCAGTAGAATACTAATCAGTAATAAAAAGACCAAACTCCTGACGTACGCTATAAAATTGATGAACCCAGAATATATTATTGTATGTTTTCACTTAATATGAAATGTCCAGAAAAGACAAATTTCTAGATACAAAATGAGGATTGTCTGCAGGGGATGGGGCATAGATGATGGAAAATATACTTGAGAGAATTTGGGGAGGATGATAGAAATGAGCTAAAACTGGATTGTAGTGATGCTTGCACAAATCTGCAAACTTATTACAAATATTTGAATTCTATACTTACAGTGAGTAAATGTTAAGGATAACCATTATATGAAAACATGTGAGAAAGAGAGGAGCCATTGCCATTGAGGGTGCCGTCAGAGCTATTTGCAGATAAAATCTCAGTCTCTGAGATTTAATGAGGCTGATGTTAATGGCAGAAGGATTCAAGAACATGTTTATTTTACTTGTGAAAAGAACAAGGGGATTTTAATTTTTTTAACATTTATTCATCTTTGAGAGACAGAGACAGAGCATGAGTGGGGGAGGGGCAGAGAGAGAGGGAGTCACAGAATCTGAAGCAGGTTCCAGGCTCTGAGGTATCAGCACCTAGTCCCATGCAGGGCTCGAACTTCTGAACTATGAGATCATGGCCAGAGCTGAAGTCGGACGCTTAACCAACTCAGCCAACCAGGCACCTCAAGAACAACGGAATTTTAAAGAATAGAGAAAACATTCTAAGGATAAGTCCTCATTCCATTTACGTATTAAATTCATAGACAATTGTTTAAGGGGAAAATTTTTCTTTTCCTTGAAACCATTTATCTAGACTGTCTTACTGCATTGACAAAGAGTACATGAGCATATAGAGCATATATATAGAAAGCGTCATCTAGTTGCATAAATCCTTCAGACACTTCTTAAATCCCTCTCTCAACTCTTAAAGGGAAGGAGAGTGAAGAGGAAAATATGGGAGAAGTTTTATTCAAATGATTATTTTTATGCAATACAGTTTGGGATCAGTGAAAGCCAATATTTGGTCCATGTTTTTTATGTCTGTGTGTGTACACAAACACACAGTCCTGTATAAGGAGAATAAATATTCACCATGGTAATTTTGAAGTGTTGTCATGAAAATAGTACATCAATGCTTACTAGCTTTTACCCACCAAGTCAAATCTAACGTGTAATCTAGTATTTATTTTAAAGAAATGCTTAACTAGTATGTGTGAAATAAATTATGAGTTAATCAGACTTAATCAGGATCTAATATCACCCCACCTTTCTCCCTAGTTAAATCAGAAATTATGGTAAATTTTGTGATTAGTAGGGCAAAGCTATGCATTTCAACTTAATAATCATTTGGGACCCATTAATGCATGAAGAATATACATTTGTGTGTGTGTGTGTGTGTGTGTGTGTGTGTGTGTGTGTGTGTGTGAATTAAAGCCATACCACAGATTTCTTCATAGCAGTTGTGTTTACTCTGTCACTAAGAATATGTTATTATATTGGTATTATTGCTAAGGATTTAACTTCTCTCCCAATTATTTCAACATTTAAAATTAAAACTATGTAGGTAAATGCCATTGTAAGGTCTGAACACTTATTTTCATTTGTCATGGAGAGCGGAAACTGAGATGTCTTTGAAGAGACAAGCCATGATCAAACTATGTTGGCTGAGCAGCTATGACTTTGTTGTGTGTGTCCTTAATCAAGCTCTCTCGTCATTCACTTATATGCTGGTTTTGACCCTTGCTAGAATAGTGAGATTTTTGGAATTATGAGGTATATTAAATTATGATACAGAGGACCAGTAAAAAGGAAAATCATTTTTTAAATGAAAGGAGATAAGATGTATTTGTACAGTCCATATCCTGTAAAGATGTAGTCTGTCTACATAAGTCTGTGCCTGTTTTTATTAAATATGTAGTATAAGCATTCTAATAATGTTTAATGTGAAATATACATGCCAGCAATATATGGTTGATATTTTGCTGGGTACTCCTTTAATTGCAAGGAATATTAATCTGATTAAGACAAAGCTCTTTCCTTTATGCCTACATTCCAACAGTAGAGTCTACTACAGAGGCCAATAAAGGGACGGTCTCACTGACCTGGTGTATGCTCTTGTACAGGCTTCCGATTCACAACTGCCACTGCACACAGCATTGCTAAGCACCTGTGTTAAACTTCTTGGAGGCCACATTGGTGACTTGGGTGGACATATAACAGTTGGTTGTCAGAGTTTGGGAATAAGTCAGTTTTTATTTTGCAAGTTTGATTTTGATGCTTTCTAACCACATGAGAGGCTGTTTCTGTGGCTTTATTATCACGGCTATCATTGATCTTTTTATTCTTCCACACAGACAGCATTAGCATTATGAAACATAAGATATGTACTAAACTTAATTCCCCCAAGTGCCCAACCAGCCCTTCCCTTAACTAACTGTTCTCTAGGAATGCATAAGGCAACTTGAGGAAAGGTGGGACATGAACAATTCTGTTAGGGGATCAACAAAAATGGAAATTTTAAAGAACAAACATTAAATACAGTATGAATCCAAATTAGTGTGTTCATTTCTAAATACCATTTTTGCAACTTCCACTTGAATGATTGAAATTATTGTTAACTTCTGAGATTTAATTTTAGTCCAACTACTAACGTTTAAAGAAAGAATTGGAAAGGATGGCCATCTCATCAGGCTACCCTTAGGTATTATTACCTGCAAGGCTTATATAAAGAACATATATATTGGGCATCTTTGTTCACATCACTCTGGTAGATAATATGGATATAAAGCTGAATAGGATACAGAATTTGTCCTCAAGGATGGAAAACTACATTTAATTTTTTTCTCCTTAGCATATAGCAATAAATGTGGTAATTTTCCTTTTTAGAATTAGTAACCATAGTATTCATTTGAATATTCAGTGGTGATGGGAGTTTCGAATTTTAGCTTTATAGGTACTTTCTACTGACTGATATAATAGGTTTCAGAGGCCCATTAACTCTGCCGGGTGTCCACATTAGTGATCACACGTTCTTTTGTATGAATGGATTACATTTTTCATAGCGACTTGAAAATATAAAACCTTTCTTTCTCTCCCTATTAGTTATTCTCTTTTGGCACATAAGTAGAAGAGACATAATGAAGTACTAGGAATTTTATCTATTTGAACTCAAGTAATATCTCCCAAGGTGACATTCCATGGCTAAAAAAGCAGTCTTCTTGGTTTTGTGTCTTAAAACACACCTATTTAGATCTAGATTTAGTTGATGCTTTTCTTGCAGGAGTTTGAAAATGCTTAACAAATGTAAAGTTAATCATTTCTCTTTACGAATATATTCAGGATTCTGAAGTTCTCTAATTAGCTGTTCTTCTTGGCCAGCTGCATGTACATGTCTCTAAAAAATTTGCATCATCTTCACAAGGTAGTAGTTACACAACTGTGACCCTACCGTTTGATTCTGGGTCTTTCTCATGTTGCCCTATCAGAATCCTGAGATATGGCAGAGAAAGGTCACAGCAGGGTTGCAATGAACAGAAGTTTGACTTAGATACTAGGTTTTGTGAATGGAAAGAGGGAAGAGTTGATGTGCATGATAATCAGTAGTTAAAGTGCTGTAAAATACATTTGATCAGGAGGTATTACCTGGTCTAATCAAAGTCTGCTTATACATGGGCTGAGTCCATATGAGGGCACGTAATGGTTAAGGAAGTGACCATCTCAGATTTAATTTTAGAGTTATGGGGGCTTAGCTGTGGAGTACAATTTAAGATAACATCCCAAGGGAAAAATGAAAAAGAATGTCACAGAGATGCATTCAAGAATGCAAAATTTATTACTTAATGAATTTTTATTGATTAGCTCCTCTGTGCTTTGTGTCAAAAAGATAAATAAAGCAAATAAAACCAGTATGCCCTTATATCTTGTCATCTCAAAAACTCGGAATACTCTTAAACAAATTAATAATTATTTTTTTTCTTTTTCACTAAAACTTAAAACTTAGTTACTAAAAGGGGAACTTCTTGGAGTAGTTGAGAGTTTTATATTTTGATTGCTATAGTGGTTATGTGCCTATATGTATGTATATATATATATATATATATATATATATACCTACACATGTATACATATACATATGTTTGTGTGTGTTTGTGTGTATTTGTCAAAACTTCATTGATATATAAAGTGAAAAGCGTGAATTTTATTGTATATAATAATTATACCCAAAGAAAGCCAATTTTAAAAATAGCAGATTATCTTTTTCTAATAGACAACTGTGTGTATTATTTTTACTTCAGGGAAGAAGTATTATTATGGAGAATAGTGCCAGTATTTATTTATTCACTAATAAATAATGTCCCCTTTGCTCTGATACTCTTATTGTGGAGTAATTATTGATTTTAGAGTCAATTCCAATCTCCTTCTCTCTCTTCCTCCCTCTTTCTCTTTCAACCTACCCTAAAGGTATGTATTTTTTTATTTAAAAACACCTTTTTCTTTAGTCCCCTCTGATCATTTGGTGCTTTGAAATTTCTTTTATTCAATTATATCTTTAAGAAATTTTTTAGCATCTTGCATTACTTTTCCGAGTTTCTCCTGAAGAATCCAAATTTTAATTCTTCACAGGTACCTCGAACTCAACTTGTTCAAAGTTGAACTCACTGTTGTTCCTTGCTAACTCTACTGTTTTCCAAACTATGGTGAATGATACCATTTTGTGCTAGTCCTTCAGCATTCCTCTGTGACTCCCTTTTCCTGATCCTTTTTATCCAAATGACATCCAATTTCAATTAATTCTACTTCCTTATGACTTCTGGTACTCACTCCCTTGTATTCATCCTTTTTCTCCCACCTTAATTCAGACTCCATTCATCTTTTTCCTTCTTCTGCGTGTTCTCTTTATATTAGTCTTGCCTTCCTTCAATCCATGCACCTTGTAGCAGCAACAGGATCATTATATCATACTGGTCATATCAATTCCTGGCTTAATCTTTCTTCACTGACTCCTCATTGCCTACTAGGTTGGATCCAAATCCCTTGATAGGACACAGGAGGTTCTCCATCATATGGAGTCTGTCTACCTCTTCAGTAATTACAGGACCCAGCTAAATTTAATAGTTTGGTCTTTGTTATGGGCTAAATATTTATGTTTCTTCAAAATGAATTGTTGAAGTCCTAATCCTCAATGGGATGGTGTTAGGAGTTGGGGCCTCTGGGAGGTGATTATGGCATGAGGGTGGAGCTATCATGCATGAGATTAGTACCCTTATTCAAAGAGACTGGAGAGCTTGTTTTCTCTCTCTACTTTTGCCCTGGGAGGATAGAATGAGAAGACAGCCATCTGCAAACCAGAAACAGGGCTCTCACCAGACACCAGTTCTTATAGCACCTTGATCTTTGAAATTCCAGCCTCCAGAACTAGAAAAATAAATCCTTATGGTTTAAGTCACCCAGTCCATGGTAATATGTTATAGATTCTTGAACTAAGGAAGTCCCTAAACAATGATACGATGTCTAATTCCTTATAATTTTTGTTTAAACTATTTCCTCTACCTTGAATGGCCTTACCCAAAGAGGTAGAAGAACCACTCAGCTCCAGCATCAACTGCATTTGGAAATTATTCATGTTTATCTGAGGGGGACTTGGAGACTCCTTCCCATGTAACCACAGCAGCATGTTTCTAATTCATCCTTTCCTTGTTGTTTGAGGACAACATCCATGAGTTATTCATCTCAGAGGCTCCTACACTTAGCATGGCATCTGACACATCGTAAACACAAAACCCTGGCAAAGTGCTGATAGCTATTCCTATTTTATGTCATTTATTTAGGCTTAGAGAGTTATGATACTTTAAGAATTTGAATACCAGACTTTTAAGATCAGTGAAACCCAAAAGAGATAGTTGAAGTGTTGGCTTCTGAGCTTTTTAGAATGAAAGGAACTTGGGTAAAGTATCATAATACCATCAGTAGCATGTCTTTAAAAATATAGGGGTGATATATAAACATATTTATCCCTAAGTAATGATGTCACAAAATTGCAAATACTTCAACTTAAATAAATAGTGCAATTTATTATTTTTTTTCTTTAACCAATTTTGTCTTTCCTAGTACCGCCAAGTACTAGGAAAACATACTTCATTTTGGTCCATTTATGTCTAATCTATTGCATTAACCTGTACAGCTCTAGATTAGGCTATCCTTTTAGGCAGTGCTGACTCCCTAGACTAAAAATGATCAGTCTCTCAGCTAGTCCCCCTCTCCTGACTCTCACTATAAACTGGCATCTGGGGAAGAGTTGGTTTCTTAACCTTGTGGTGCTCAGATAAGATTCATGCTTTGTAATGTCATCTGGTATCTCTAGACTCAACTGTTTTTATCCTGTATGCCTGTGGTTGATGCTCTCACTGTTGATCTTAATGGCTGAGTTCCTAAACTGTGGAGCCCAGACTGGCCTCTTTACTCTGCATTGAGTATAGACAGTGGCAGTCTCTTGTCAACTCAGCCTTTCCTTAGCTCATAATGGCTCTATAGATGTCCTGAATCATAGCTTAAGCCTCCATCACATCTTCACTGTTCAGTCACCCAGGCACTTTGTCAATCCAATTCTACTCAGCATTCCTCCCAAATGATTCAGCGATACAATGTGCCTCTCCCCAATAGCAAGTATAATGTGATCAGAACAGGACCAGTCATAATGTTTTTAGAGCCAGAATGAGGTATAAATGGAGATACTTTTCCACATTAAATATTTGATTCATAAATCAAGCTGAAATACTGTTAAATGAACTACATTCCATCCTCCTACTTTGATAAGGCTATCTCCCTAACAATCTGCAAAGTCAAGTTTGAATTGAGAATTACCAGACTTTTTAGAGTTTTCCACCAAAACTCAATGACACAGGAGAATCAATACCTGGCATCTGGCTGTTATGCCCCACACCCTCTTCTCAGTACCTTGAGGAACCTGAAACAAATATGTGTGGGGACCCCAGACTGCATTTTGAAAATGTTTACACCTTCCCATAAACATATCCCCTGCCACTCATTAAGCCCAGAGATATGGTACAATCCATCCTAAGGAGGAAAAACTCAAGGAATGAACTATTGAAGAGAGCTCACATAGGAAATTTTAGAGTCCTAGGCAGGTATGGACTCTGGATGGATATGTTACCAGTAGATGACTGTGGCATCCACTGTGCCTCATAGAATCCTTGCTCCATGAATAGGGGTACAGTTAGAGGAGGGATAGAGAGTCCTATAAAGTACAGGGGCCAAAGTATCCTTCATCTTAGGGCAGTCCCTGATCAACTTGCAGATTTTTTTTTCTCCCATAATCACAAGTAGAAAACGTTGTGATCCCACCCACTATTACCATTATTTAATACTCTGTGGTCTTCTCTTTATTTACCCCATACTCTGATTCTTCTTTTATATTCCTGAAGAGGAAAAATCACCAACACAGTCTGCCTGGGAACAATAAATTTTTGGCCCCATCTTAGAAAAGATGTAATGAAACAATGTAAGGATAAAATTAATAGATATTGTTAAATATTGGCAGTCCATTTTTCCTGTTATATCTATATAAGTTTTGTTCTTGACTCTTTCTATTTTTTTTATTTTTTTTAACGTTTATTTATTTTTGAGACAGAGAGAGACAGAGCATGAACGGGGGAGGGTCAGAGAGAGGGAGACACAGAATCTGAAACAGGCTCCAGGCTCTGAGCTGTCAGCACAGGGCCAGACGCGGAGCTCGAACTCACGGACCGCGAGATCATGACCTCAGCCGAAGTCGGCCGCTTAACCGACTGAGCCACCCAGGTGCCCCTTGACTCTTTCTAGATTGCTGTAACATGTACTCATAAATTCAGCAGTTAACTCCTCTGGACTTGCAATAATGCTGTTGATTATTTCTTTAAAGAATGCGGTTATCCTATTGTGCAATGTGAACTTTGGAGTAAAAGTACATTTTAAAGCAGGACTAAAAATTAGAATGGCTCTTAAAGGCAGTAGAAGTGTTGAATTTCAAAAGAGTATAATTTTCACACTGCGGGGGGGAAGCTATTCAAACAAATTGGTACTGAGTCAAAATATTTAATACGGCATATAAGGATTAGTGACAACGGTCTAATATCCTTGCTTAACTATGAGAAATTATATTTTAAGATTTCAGGAGGGGAGAGTGGGCAAAAAAAAAAGATTTGAGGAAATGCTAAATGTATTGAAATGGACAGGGTGAAATAATGAGCATATTTTGGTCATAGTTGGTATGTGTGCACGTAGGTTTGAGTTTGCCCTGAGTCAAACACTGGCTTCCCAAATTAGTTTACTTTCATAGTAATTTGCTTTTTAAAAGACTTCATGTAAAATTCCATTATCGGTAACAATGTTAACTGTGTTTTAAATAATTCAATAGCTATTAACTAACTATTTAAGGCAGTACTGATTTAAAAGTGTGAAAAACATTGTTTTGGATCAGTATCATCAAAATGTTTATGTACAAGTCCCTGATTGACTTATTTTCTTCCTCTATAAGTAATAGGCCTATGTTTTACAAACCAATGTGGAAATATCGATCCATACATATCTTTACCCTCCTGCCTCACATCAGGGACCTCTCAGATTCTTTAAACTGCATTTTGAAACACAGAGTTCCTGAACTCTTCAAATCATGGAATCCTTCACCTGAAGCTCCAAGTAACATTTTGTACAGCTAGTATTTTTCAGAAAACAGAGAAATGCTTTAATTAAAACATTTTCCACAAATAGAACATTTCTAGGAACATTAATATTCCCCAAGTTAAACTCAGCATTTACTCTTATTTGCTGTATCAATAATAAAGCAGTTTAAGTCATTTTAGTTTTTGAAAATTATTGCCAAAAGTTCTTGTCTATAAAAACATCCTCTGATGTAGTATATCTATAGTGCTAATAATATTTATGATGAAATTAACATTTGAGATGACAAAGTAATATAAATCATGCTACACTTGTGAACAATTGGAAAGGCTACAGAATAAAACCTTAAGTTTCCTAAAACATGCCTTTCTGACTTTGTAACTACTGATGTACATAGAAGCTTAAATCACTTTGATGTAGCACTAAATCATAGGTGTTCCTGTTGGAAATCTAGTTCAGTGCTGGCTCCTTCCCTAATTATCAGTGTGATGAGAGGCAGGTTACTGGATCTCTGTAGATTTGTTTACTCATAGATTAAAATGATGGTAATAGTATTTTCCTTCAAAGGTTGTATTGTTAAAGAGATGACCTATGTGTGTATGTGTGTGTATTTAATATATATGTATATTAAATATATATATATATATTTTTTATTTTTTTTTCAACGTTTATTTATTTTTGGGACAGAGAGAGACAGAGCATGAACGGGGGAGGGGCAGAGAGAGAGAGGGAGACACAGAATCGGAAACAGGCTCCAGGCTCTGAGCCATCAGCCCAGAGCCTGACGCGGGGCTCGAACTCCTGGACCTGGCTGAAGTCGGACGCTTAACCGACTGCGCCACCCAGGCGCCCCTATATTTTTTAAGATATATATATTAAATATGTATATTTAGGTTACATGTATATATATATATATATATATATGAATATATATATATATATTCATTTAATGTTTATTTTTGAGAGACAGAGAGCGGGGAGACAGAGTGTGAGCAGGCGAGAGGCAGAAGGACAGGGAGACAAAGAATCCGAAGGAGGCTCCATACTCTGAGCTGTCAGCACAGAACTCAGGAACCATGAGATCATGACCTAAGCTGAAGTCAGATGCTTAAACTCAATGAGCCACCTAGGCGCCCTGAGAGATGACCTATATATTGAAAGTACTTGCCTGTCATGGGAATATTGATTATAGTTTACCTCTCCTCTCCATACACTTTCTTAAATCTTAAAAATCATTCTGCTGAAGTACCTAGATTTGTTAGAAAATTTTAAAATTCCCTCAGAAATGGAAAACATAGGGAAAATTAAGGGTAATGATGAAGGAATAAGAAAGAGAAACAGCATCGGTGGCATTGAAGAGAAACTGTAAATACATGTACCCTTATGCACACATGCCCACAAAACACAAACATACTACAAATGAAATAAGTCATTAAAAATGGGAGAAAATAGACTAGGAAGCTCCCTGGGCTTGTGGGATTCGTTGAATTATATTGCTGTTTAATATGGCAGACTTAAAGACCCATTTTAACAAATTTTTTAAAATTATTATTAGACAAATGACACTCAAAGCGTTTGCATTGGCTTCTGTAGAAAGTTTCATTCATTGTTCTGTGAACAATCTGTACACAGGTAGGAGGAGCTTGTGAAACAAAAATTGTAACCCTCAGTGAACAGGATAGATTCCAAACATAAACTGAGATAACAGAATCAGGGCCTTGTTAGAATACTGCAGTTTTGCTAAATTGTGTTAGGAGAATTGGAGGGAATAAGAATCTAAAATATAATGTAAAGAAAAATGAAAGATAAAATTATGCTTTTTAAAAAACATTCAGAAGGGGTAACAAAATACTTAAATCGGTTTTCGAATTAAAATATTCTAGAAGGTTTTCAAATTGAATTTAATATGGTGAAACATTGTCGATTGGTTGTGGGGTGACAATGTGCAAAGTATCTGACTGAGATAATGAAACTGCATGACAGATTTACCAGTTGTCATGTAGTACTTGGTGATTTAGCTTGTAGTTGGTTTTAGAGGTCTGGTATTTAGAACGTGTTGCCTGTCCATGATCATGACTGAAACTTTTACTACTCTAATTTTATTTCTGTTTATTTTTTTTATTTATTTTTTTTGGATTGATGTTTTATTTTTTTATTTTTTATTTTTTTTATGAAATTTATTGACAAATTGGTTTCCATACAACACCCAGTGCTCATCCCAAAAGGTGCCCTCCTCAATACCCATCACCCACCCTCTCCTCCCTCCCACCCCCCATCAACCCTCAGTTTGTTCTCAGTTTTTAACAGTCTCTTATGCTTTGGCTCTCTCCCATTCTAACCTCTTTTTTTTTTTTTCCTTCCCCTCCCCCATGGGTTCCTGTTAAGTTTCTCAGGATCCACATAAGAGTGAAACCATATGGTATCTGTCTTTCTCTGTATGGCTTATTTCACTTAACATCACACTCTCCAGTTCCATCCACGTTGCTACAAAAGGCCATATTTCATTTTTTCTCATTGCCACATAATATTCCATTGCGTATATAAACCACAATTTCTTTATCCATTCCTCAGTGGATGGACATTTAGGCTCTTTCCATAATTTAGCTATTGTTGAGAGTGCTGCTATGAACATTGGGGTACAAGTGGCCCTATGCATCAGTGCTCCTGTATCCCTTGGATAAATTCCTAGCAGTGCTATTGCTGGGTCATAGGGTAGGTCTATTTTCAATTTTCTGAGGAACCTCCACACTGCTTTCCAGAGCGGCTGCACCAATTTGCATTCCCACCAACAGTGCAAGAGGGTTCCCGTTTCTCCACATCCTCTCCAGCATCTATAGTCTCCTGATTTGTTCATTTTGGCCACTCTGACTGGCGTGAGGTGATACCTGAGTGTGGTTTTGATTTGTATTTCCCTGATGAGGAGCGACGCTGAACATCTTTTCATGTGCCTGTTGGCCATCCGGATGTCTTCTTTAGAGAAGTGTCTATTCATGTTTTCTGCCCATTTCTTCACTGGGTTATTTGTTTTTTGGGTGTGGAGTTTGGTGAGCTCTTTATAGATTTTGGATACTAGCCCTTTGTCCGATATGTCATTTGCAAATATCTTTTCCCATTCCGTTGGTTGCCTTTTAGTTTTGTTGGTTGTTTCCTTTGCTGTGCAGAAGCTTTTTATCTTCATAAGATCCCAGTAATTCACTTTTGCTTTTAATTCCCTTGCCTTTGGGGACGTGTCGAGTAAGAGATTGCTACGGCTGAGGTCAGAGAGGTCTTTTCCTGCTTTCTCCTCTAAGGTTTTGATGGTTTCCTGTCTCACATTTAGGTCCTTTATCCATTTTGAGTTTATTTTTGGGAATGGTGTGAGAAAGTGGTCTAGTTTCAACCTTCTGCATGTTGCTGTCCAGTTCTCCCAGCACCATTTGTTAAAGAGGCTGTCTTTTTTCCATTGGATGTTCTTTCCTGCTTTGTCAAAGATGAGTTGGCCATACGTTTGTGGGTCTAGTTCTGGGGTTTCTATTCTATTCCATTGGTCTATGTGTCTGTTTTTGTGCCATTATTTCTGTTTAAAGAATTAGCACCCTTTCAAAACTTCTACAATTGCAGATTGAAATGCTTTTGAAAAAAATTTGCTTATCTAGGTATTATTCGAGAGACTATTTGCTTAAAAATTTGGGAAATCAGTTAAAGTCTATGTGTTTAATTGTATTTTGAATACTTTGGATGGATTAAATTTTAAAAAAAGTAATGTTTATTTTTGAGAGAGAGAGGGAGACAGAGCACAAGTAGGGGAGGGGCAAAGGGAGAGGGGACTCAGAATCTGAAGCAGGCTGCAGGCTTTGAGCTGCAGCACAGAGCCGGATGCAGGGCTTGAACTCACGAACTGTGAGATCATGACCTGAACCAAAGTCGGACGCTTAACCGACTGAGCCACCCAGGCACCCTGGCATGGATTAAATTTTAAAATGAAATGTGCAACAAATCTTATTTTAAGGGCACAATCCCTCATGAAATTGAATAATTGTATCTTAAGATGTCCTTCTATTTTGGAGTTTTTAAGATATGAATTTGGTTCAAGTTACAACACACAGCATTTGTGTCTATACAAGTCCCCTGTTCTACAGCAGGAATTGTGAATCTGGGTAGCTATGTAAAGACAGAAAGAGAAGAGTTGCCATCAGTCTCTTTATATACTGTGGGCTTTGGCTGTTTGCCTTTAAAACTTTATAGAAGAATGTATTTCAGGGCAGACATGTTGGTAAATCTGTTTCTGTTGCCAAGAACAGAAGAGGACAACCCAACCTTTTAATTTGGTGAACTTCATTTATCATCCTGTCACTGCACCATCTTTTTCCAGTTTCATCCTGGACCAGGATCTCTGGCACAGAAGGAAACCTGGGCATCAAAGTACAGCATATGAACAAGTAGATGGCCCAAATGTTTGAAAGCATAAACGTGTCTGTCTCATCAGGCGCTGGTTGAGAGGGTTGAAGCCCATTATTTTAATTGCAGTGCAGACTAGAGGAAGAAACTGTGTCCAGATGAAAAACAATTTGAATGTGTGTGTGGATTTGGATTCTAACAGCTTTTGTCACATTCCATCACTGTTTGCTTAAGCATTTCCTAGTCGGCTCTCCCACCACCAAGGCCATTTCTCAATTATTGTTTTTTCTAAATTGTTCAACACTTTAAATTTTGGGTTTTCTGTGCTCTCCTCCTAAAAATAGTCACAGTGAGATTTACAGTTTATATAACAGTCAGTAAAAATATAGACCCCCTAGGAGCTTAGGTGCCTAAACAATATTCGAAATAGTTTAGTATAATGTTTACTTTTACATTTTTATTTCCTTTGTAGTTCTCATTCATCTGAAGATGCATCTGTCTTAACTAGAATTTTATTTTTTTTAAAATTTGTCATTTGTGTTCATTAGTTTTCAAATCTGAAGGATAATAAACATACATACATACATACATACATACATACATACCTAGATCGAAGAAGAGGCAATTGGAAGATTATAGTGTTAAGCCATGAGTGACTAAATGCGGTCAGTAGATGAGCCTACATAAGAGAAAGCACTGTCCTATGAGAAAGAACATGCCTTATGCAAGAGCAAAGGGGTTGACCTGCTTCAGTGACACACTCAACACTGAGGTGGGGGGTGGCGACGAGATGGGACGTAGAGAAACTCTGAGAAACATGCTAATAGCATATGACCAAGAAATATTTAAGGTATCTATTGGATGTCAACTGGGAATATGTCCTCAGGTGCTGTCACAGGATGTTGATATAGACCAGCTCTTTGTATCTAGCTGTTTAAACCATTGAAGACAAAGCAGCAAATCGTATGAGAAGAGAACACAAAAGAATGACTCTAATCAAAAGTAGAAGTTACTTCAGATACTATTGCTGTTGCTTACTGTTACAGGTTCTCCTATCATGCTTTTAGTATATATTATAGGTATATATGGATACATGTATTTGTCTTTTTCACTTTTTTATAATGTTTCTTTATTTAACATATTTAAAATTTAACCCACCATATTTCTTCCGGAAGAGTCACCTTTCTCATTATTGTATTGTCCTCATGACATGCCATTGCAACTGCTGTTAAAAGAAACAAGGAGGCCATTAGGCTGAGGCAGGTCTGTTGCTTAGGTAGTGTATGTAAGTAAACCAGTACCTAAGCCAGAGTCAGTGCACTAGAAACCAAAAAACAAAACAAAGCAAAACTTAAGAATAATCATAAACATCGCTTCTCGGCCTTTTGGCTAAGATCAAGTGAAGAATAATCATAAACAGCCTATGAGGCTTTCTCAAATAAGGCAACTGCTTAATGCTTAAAGCAGACCAAATGTTTTGTTTTGCTTCTGTGCCTTCTCTGTAAACACTTTTTCCTTACTCCTGCCAGCAGAGAGGTCCTAACCACTTTCTGTTTGGCATTGGCCACTTTGAATCAGTGTTTGTACGAATTAAAAATTCTTATGTGCCTCAGTTAATATTTTACTCCTGCCTGTATCTCTAAGACAACGTAACCCTTTTCAGATAGCTTCCGACATTTTCTCTTTCTCCTGGGAGGTAGGTCTTTGTAATTCTATTTTGTCTGTGTAAGTTAAAAACGACTTATAAGAATCTGTGTGTATCAGTAATCAGAATAGAATCTGAGCAGTAGTATTTATTTTGGTGGCCTTGCCAATTTACAGAATTCAAAACTGTTGGCTTGTTGGCTTAACAGGCTCAGTTAGTGGAAAAGGATAACTTTCTAGCTATCAGAAGCAGCCTGCCTTGAGAGTAAGCTAAGTGGGGAAGAAAAAGTATGACTTACTCCTCAGAAATTCTTTTATTAATATTTTAGCATTCACCTACACGACATCACTTTTTCTCATTTCAGTTCCTCTCTGTATATTTAGCTTTGATTCTTGTGGGACAGTGTGGCTGATTTTATACAGGGAGTTCTCAATTTCCTCACTTCCTTGGAATAGGATAGGACAGTGCATTGACCTGGCCTTTACCTCTTCTCTAGTCTCTTTTCCCACCACTGCTTTGAGGAAGTTTGCAATATTACACCTTAAAAACCACTTTCAGTTCCTTGAATGGCCCGTGGTTCTCTCCAGTTTTGATGACTTTATTTGTATTGTTCCCTATTCCTAGAATACTCTTCCCCTGCTATTACACTTGGACAACTCTCTCACATTCTTTTGAGGCTCAGTGAAACCATTTTTTTTCCTTTTACAAACTCTTCCTTGAATTTACTTCTCCTGGCCTGAAGTGGGTACTCTTCTGTGTACTTATTTAGTAACAGTAACCTTTTACATGGTTTAATTCATTTACTCATTCCAACAACCTTTTCAGTCAATAATATTATTTCTCATCAGCCTCTTTTTATGCATGACCAAACAGGCAAAGAAGATTAAGTAACTTTTGCCTAAAGTCTCACAGCTATGAGTGATTGAATGAATTTTGAAGACAAGAGTTCTTACATAAGGGTTCATGCCAGTGTTATCCAACAGAAACCTAATGTAAGTTACAAGTGCATTGTAATTTTCAGATTTTTCTAAAGGACACATTAAAAAATAGAAATGGGTGAAATCAATTGTATTAATACATTTTTAATACAATATATCCTGAGAGCAGTTCAGTATGAATCACTGTTTAAAAGGAGATATTTTATATTTTTTCATATTGAATTTTTAAAATCCAGTCTGTATTTTACGCTTGTAGTTTATCTCGATTTTGCATAGTGTCTGAAAATACAGGTGGCTAATTGCAACCTATGTTCAATAACTCAAGTCTTTACTCTTAATCACAGTACTTCTCTTTGTATTGAAACAGTTTTATTTCCCTATATCTTTCACTGACCTGTGAGCTGCTTTACCGTGAGAGGATGTGTTATGCATATGTTTTTATCCATAGCACATAGACTAGTTAGTACCTGATATATAGTAGAAACTTAATAAGTGTTTATTGAGTTTTATTGCTGAAGTATTTTAATCGCTTCAGTGTTTACAGATTTATGGATATAATTTTTCATCATGGTTGAGTTGAAACTTCAAGATTCAAAATGCTTGAGCCAATTTCTAAATGGCATGCATTTGCACTCGGGCAGATCGAGAAGATTGAGAAGGCATTCAGGAAGATGGTTGTAGTTCTCAGGAACATTAGAATATATTTAAGATTCCACTTAAAATGTATGTAAATGCTGAATTTCACAACAACCATATATTGATATAATAAATGAAAACACAATCAGGAGTATTCTGAAAAATGATTTTATTATTACAGAATACAGTGTTCTAGTATAATTGTTAAGTAAAAGAGGGGGGAAGAACTAGGATTGTAATATCATGTTGAGTAAAATCATGAGTGAAACCATGCCTCCAACATAGTAGATGCCTAATAAATGTTTTTAAACTTGATTTATTTGAGCCAGGGGTAGTAAGTACAACTCCTGCAGGTGTTCATTATTTATTTGAAATCCTATCCATGTGCCATCAGTTTGGACAAGCTGGGACAGTCCTCAAAATGAACTCCATTATAGTCAAATTGTTCCATCTGTTTTCCCTAAATGAAAGAAGCTTCCCTTGATGCTAGTCAAAGAGTGAGGGCTCCTTGACTCAGACCAGATGCAAGCTTAATACCAGCCTTCCATTTCAGCACAATTACATTCTTGGCAGCCTATGAGGCTCATGGGGTAAACTTTTTATAACAATTATCAATATCAGCCAATTTTTCAGAATGGGCAAGAATAAACTTCAATGGCTCCAGCATGAGTTTTCAGTCTTCCAAAGGCTTTCTCTGGCTGACTGCCATAGAGAATATGTAGGAGCATAAAGAGTGCAGTCTGTGTAACACTCTAGAAATCAGCTAACTTTATGTCTACTTAGGTTGTAAAGATTTAATCAATTAAAATTAACTCTTTAATGTTGGTTTAATTTTTTTTTTCAACGTTTTTTATTTCTTTTTGGGACAGAGAGAGACAGAGCATGAACGGGGGAGGGGCAGAGAGAGAGGGAGACACAGAATCGGAAACAGGCTCCAGGCTCTGAGCCATCAGCCCAGAGCCCGACGCGGGGCTCGAACTCACGGACCACGAGATCGTGACCTGGCTGAAGTCGGACGCTTAACCGACTGCGCCAACCAGGCGCCCCTAATGTTGGTTTAGAGTACTGTTTTTGTGAAAGCAGATTTTTTTTCCCTCTGGTATTTTATATACAGAACTGCAGGGGTGTGTGTGTGTGTGTGTGTGTGTGTGTGTGTGTGTGTGTGTACATTATCTAGAAATACCTGAAGGCTGACTTATCATTGATTTCCTCATGGAACTATTGTGGAAGAAAAAGAAAACATCTTACTGATGGGCTATAGCTTAGTAAGAGCCTGGAACTTTTGGATTTCCAGGAGGTCAGGGTGTGTGTATATTGTGGTTGAAATTATGGTTAGGGATATAATTGAAATTCAGGGCGCTGTGAGATGACTTTATATCCTTGAATCCAGAATGGCTAAATCCTCTCATTATTCAGCATTCCTTATACCTTGTGATCTTAGGCAGGTCATTGTACAAGGGAAATCCCAATTTATAAACACATACTGCTCTATTAGTTATTGAATGTACATAACAACATAAGTGGATTTTTTTAATTGCAGTGGGGCACCTAGACCTTTCCTTTTTTCAAAAGCCCTAATATTAGCACCAGACTTCTGTAAAAACTGAAGCAATGAATTCACATGAGAAGAGGGTGAGAAGTCATAAGGGTCATCTTGCCCCTCAACCAGGCTCTAATGGATTCAACCTATGGGAGCAGAAAGTGACAAAGACACCAGAAACAATATAGGCTTTAGTTTCTTAGGAATTCAGTCCCAGAATGTATGGTTTTGGATACATAATATCTGAATATGTAATTTTATAATATCCACAACTAGAAGTGGTGGGGATGGAGCTGTAAAGGAGCAGAGACTTGTATATTAGTGAGGATAAACTAGTATAAATTCAATTAGACTGTTACAAACTTTAAGATGTTAAATGTAGTTCCCATGGTAACTGTAAAGAAAATAGCTGCAGAATATACACTAAAGGAAATGAAAAAGGTGTTTAAACGTTTCAGTATAAAAAATCAACTAAACATAAAGAAAACTAATACAGGAAATAAGAATAAAAATCCATAAAGCATATAGAAAACAAATAGAAAAATGACAAAAAACAGTTTTATTTTTCTTGTGAACAGTAACTTCAAATTACCAGTAATTACAAATAGATTAAACTCTCCAATATAAAGATCAGATTGTCACATGGATTAAAATATGATCTAACTATATCCTTTATATAGGAGACACATTTTCAATCCAAAGACACAAATAACTTGAAAGTGGAAGGATGACAAAAGATATTCCATGCAAACAGTAACCAAAAGAGATCTTGAGTGACTATCCTAATATCAGACAAAATAGACTTTAAATGAAAAAAAGTTTATAAGATACAAAGAACAACATTATATAGTAACAGTAGTTTTAGTACACCAAGAAGGTGTAACGATTATAAACATTTACACACATAAAAACAGACCATCAAAATATATGAATTAAAAATGGATGGGATTGAAGGTAGAAATAAATAGCTCTATAATAGACACTTGAATACCCCATTCTTAACAATGGATTTAACAACCAGATAGAAGGTTAAACAACACTATGAACCAACTACCTCTAACAGACATCTAGAGTCTGTAAAACAACAGAATATACATTTTACCCAAGTGTGCATGTGATATCTTCCAGGATAGACCATAAAGTAGGCCATAAACCAAGTATCAACAGATTTTAAAACATATATAAAGGCTCTTCTCTGATTAAAATGGGATGATATTAGAAATCAAATTTAGAAGAAAAACTGGAAAATTCAAATATTTATGGAAATGACATACACTCTTAACCAATTGATCAAGGCAGAAATCACAGTAAAAGTGAAAAATAACTTAGGAATAAGTAAAAACAAATACTCAGAGATAAATGAACATGACAACACAAGGAGCCTCTAAAATGTATGTGACACAGTGAAAGCACTGCTAATGGAGAAATTTAGAAATGTAAATATTAGCATAGAAAAAGAAAAAAAGATCACAGGGGCACCTGAGTGGCTTAGTTAGTTGAAAATTTGACTTCAACTCAGGTCATGATCTTACAGTTTGTGAGTTTGAGCCCCGCATTTGGCTCACTGCTGTCAGCACAGAACCTGCTGTAGGCCGTCTCTCTACCCCTCCCTTGCTCAAGCTGACTCTCTCAAAAATGAATATGCATTTATTAAAAAAAGAAGAAAGATCTCAGACCAACAATCTAACTTTATAACTTAAGTATAAAAAGAAGAAGAAGAAAAAAAAACTAAACCCAAAACTAGCAAAGGGAAGGAAATCATGAAGACTACAGTAGAGAAAAATGAAATAGAAAATAGAAAAACAATAGAGAAAATGAAAAAATAAAAATAAAAGTTTGTTTCAAAAAGATCAACAATATGACAAATCTTTAGGTTTAAAAAAAAGACCATTCAAATTACTAAAGTCAGAAATGAAAGTGAGGACATTATGATGGATTCTACAGAAATCAAGATTTAAGAGAGTGCTATGAACAATTGTGCATCAAAAAATTGGGTATTTTACATGCAATGTACAAATTACTAGAAGCATAAAATGCCCCAATACTAAATTATGCAGAAATAGAAAATCTGAATAGAGCTAAAACTATGGAAGGGTGAGCTATAAGTAAGGAGATTGAACCAGTAATCGATCATCTCCCAAAAAAGAAAGCCCTAGACATGCTTGTTTTGCTAGTGAATTCTACCAAAATTTTAATGAAGAACTATCACCAATCCTGAAAGAAATTAAAGAAGTTATCAATAAATGGAAATATATCTAATATTCCTAGATTGAAAAGCTTAATATTGTTAAAATCTCAATACTACCCACAGTGATCTGCAGATTCATTGCAATCCCCATCAAAATCCCAACAGTATTTTTTGTAGCATAGAAAAACACACCCTACATTTCATATGGAATCACAAGGGACTCTGAAATAGTTAAAACAATCCTGAAAAAATTGAAAAAAGTTGGAGAACTCATGTTTCCTGATTTTGAAACCTACCACAAAGCTCTAGTAATTCAAACACTGTGGTAATGGTATAAAGACAGACACATATCCCAATGGAATAGAATAGAGAGCCCAGAAAGAAATCCTCTCATATATGGTCAAATGATTTTTGACAAGCGTACCAAAATCCTTCAATGGAAAAACAACAATCTTTTCTACAAATGATACTGGGATAGCTGGATATCAACATGCAAAATATTGAAGTTGAACCCTTACCTAACACTGTATACAAAACTTTACTCAAAATGGAACCATGACCTAAATTCAAGGCTTAAAAGTATAAAACTTTTACAAGAAAACATAGCACAAAGTCTTCAGGACATTGGATTTGGCATTGATTTCTTGGATCTGACCAACAGCTCAGATGATCAAAATTTAAAATTGACAAATTGGATTTCATGAAAATTAAAACAACTTGCACATCAAAAGATACTATCAATAGAGTAAAAAGAGAGCCCACAGGATGGGAGAAAATATTTTCAAATCATATATCTGATAAGGGGTCAATAACAAGAATACTTAGAAAACTCCTAAAACCCAGAAACAACAACAACAAAAAGAAACAACGGCAACAAAAACCAGATTATGGACAAAGGACACAAATTGACATTTTTCCAAGATATACGAGTGGACAATAAACACACGAAAATCAGAAACAAGCAAATCAAAAACATAATCATAGAATGGTTACTATTAAAAAAATAAAGTAGAAAATAACAAATGTGCACAAGGATGTGGAGAAGTTAGGACATTGTGCACTCCCAGTGGGAATGTGAAATGGTATAGCTACTGTGGAAAACGGTGTGGCGTGTCTTCAAAGAATTAAACAAAATTACCATATGATCTAGAAATTCCACTCTGAGGTATATCCCCCAAGAATTGAAAACAGTTTCTTAAAGAGATATTTGTTCATCCATGTTTATAGTAGTATAGTTATACTATCCATAGTATAGTAGTAGTTCATCCACATTTATTGGCAAAAGTTAAAATATGGAAACAACTCAAGTTTGCGTTGATGGTTGGATAGGAAGATGTGGTATATACATACAATAGCATATTAGTCATCTTTAAGAAGGAAGGAAATTCTGACATACGCTGCAACATGCATGAATCTTGAAGACATTATGCTAAGTAAAATAAGCTAATCACAAAAAGACGAATGCTGTATGATCCCACTTATCCAAGGTATATAGAAGCAGGTGGAATTGTGGAAACAAAGTAGAATGGTGATTGCCAGGGACTGTGGGAAAGGGGGATTGGGGAGTAATTAAACATGTATATAGAGTTTCACTAGGGGAAGATGAAAAGAGTTCTGAAGATGGATGGTGGTGACGGTTGCACATTATGAATGTACTGAATACCCCTCACTTGTACAGTATAAATTGCTAAGATGGTAGGGGCACCTGGGTGGCTCAGCCAGTTAAGCATTCGACTTTGGCTCAGGTCATGAATGATCTCACAGTTCGTGGGTTTGAGCCCCGCGTTGGGCTCTGTGCTGACAGCTCAGAGCCTGGAACCTGCTTCCAATTCTGTGTCTCCCTCTCTCTCTGCCCTTTCCCTGCTCGCACTCTGTCTCTTTCTGTCTCTCAAAAATAATAAACACTCAAAAAGAATTGCTAAGATGGTAAATTGTGTTATTGTTTCTTGTTTATCACAAGAAAACAATTGGAAAAAAACAATGTACTGGGGCGCCTGAGTGGATCAGTCACTTGAGCGTCCAACTTTGACTCAGGTCATGATGGCATGGCTTGTGAGTTCAAGCCCCATGTCGGGCTCTGTGCTGACAGCTCAGAGGCTGGAGCCTACTTCAGATTCTGTGTCTCCCTCTCTCTCTGCCCTTCCCCTGCTCATTCTCTATCTCTCTGTCTCTCTCTCTCTCTCTCTCTCTCAAAAGTAAATAAACATTAAAAAAATTAAAAAAAAAGAAACATATACTTACTTTTTTTTTAAATCACACACATATATAAATATTTCATATGATGGCATAGAGTCTAGTATAAAAGCAGGAGGACTGCATCATCTTGCTCCAGCCTCACAGCCTGCCGTCAGCCCTTTGAAGGTTATATCACTCCGTTCTTCCTGAACTTCAGAGGTGAGTATGCACTAGTGGAGCATGGGCAGGCTCTGCCATCAGCCACATGCTGTCGTGCTGTTATCTTGGTTTCTGAAAGGATTCTGACAGCTGACACTGAGGAGGCTGAAAGAAGAAACATACACCTGCAGAATAGACATAGAGGCATAGGCTCCTCCATGTGCCAGGCTCAGACCTCAGTTGTATCCCAGAATGGAACATTGCAAGGACTCTCAGGAGCTGCCCCATCAATGACCACCTCTGTTCGCTGCAGGTCAGGACACCAGCGTAGACTGGGAGGGGTGTGTGCTGGAAGGGGATAGAGACCCAGAAGTAGCCTCCCCGGGGAGCGGCTATTGTAACTCTCATCATCAAATTGTATTTAAATCTGTGCCCTATCAGAATTCTGGCTCCACCATTCTCTTAATTCTATAGTATTAGTCCAGTTATTGAAGCTCCCTGAGGCTCAGTTTTATTTTCTCTTGGGTAAAAAGGGCCATAGGAATTAAATGAGATAAGTATAAATGTCTAATGAAACACCTTCATTGTTGTAGGTAATAATACATGGTGGCTATTTTTTTTAATGTACCACATAACCATATTTTATTCTACAGTCTAGATTTTAGGTGTTTTTTTTCTCCCACTTCACATTTCTCAGGAACATGGTAAACACTTGACAAGTAAATAGTTGAGTGACTAACCAGAGATTGAAAACCTGTGTATCGCCTTGTTACTTGTAATAGCAGCACAGTTTGATAAGGATAAAAATAGTGCTTGTTTTCTGTATCATACCTGCATCTGTGAACACAGATATCTGCTAGCTGATCGTATGTGTGTTTCCAGCTGTGCTCCAGAGCAAATGTTAGGAAGGGAAAATGCAGGTGAAGCGAGGCAGGGTCTGCAGATTGTGGCTCCTATCTGCTTAATGTGGTGACAGCAAGTGTCATATTAGGAAGAGGTACAGGAAGGTTCATCTTTTTGAAGCAGAAACATAATGTTCGGCACAAAGAATCTCATATCATGTTTTCTAAAAGATTATGGGAGACCAGGAAAAAAAAAGGTGAAATAGAATGTGTAAGGAGAGACATCTGTTCTCTCTGATTCTTTAACTCACTTTAAACTTGGAGAAACAAAGCAAAGTGACAGTTTAACTCGTGTTTTGTCAGGCCTAGATCTTTAGCTCCTGCATAAAAGTGAGCAAGCTGCCATCTGTGCAAACAGGTGGCTTGAATTAAATATGATGTTGAGTATTAAAAAATTATAGTTGGAGGGATGGCAAGGAGTGGAGAATTTAAGAAAACCCAGAGTACTTTTCGTAAGATGAGAAATGGGGACCATCCCGTGTGTCAGTTAGAAGATAATGTGGGAGTACTTATCCAAACGGCTTTGAGTACCTGCAGACTTCCCATTTTCTCTTAGTAATTCTGTCGCCAGTGTGCTCATCCCAAGGAGCAGACAGAGCACCATTACTCTTGTGCCTCCCTCAATGGGCTACTGTGGGTCAATTGAGGCCGTCTTGGAAACAGTAGTAGGGAGTCACTGACAGCTAATGTATTGCCTACCCGTTACCCATTGCTTAGTTATGACTTAGCAGTGCCTCCTTTAGCTTCAGAAAGGAGGTTCGTGAAACTTACCACTAAAGGGAAAGGGAATATACAGATGGGAGGGCTAGCTGAAGGAAGCAGGATAGGCCTCAGACATTGGTTAACAGATAGCCAGAGTTGCAGAAATTAGACTGGATTTACAATCCCAATCCAGAAGTTTTACTTACTGATTCCTCACTGTGTTCACCCCAACTTTTCTGTGGTTTTAAGTTTCACTGATAAAATGAAGGGATTGGGCAAGATCACCTCTGTCATTCCTCCCAGATCTTCAGAATATTTTGGAGACAATTATGTTGTCAACTTTATTCTAAGGACTCCCTTATAGAAACAATGTATAAAAATTACTGATAATCTGTATAGATTATACAGATAATTTACATCTGTGTGACTAATATATTAATATATATTTTACATTGATTAAGTGTATATGTGCATGATATATGTGGATATATTTGTATATACACATATATATATTTAAATAAACAAATTGTTTGGAAAGGATTTAAGATAGAGGGATAGACTTTGAACTTGCCTGTGATGTTTAGTAAGGGAGATTTGGATGACAATAATCCTAGGTGGGTCTGCGTCAGCAGTTTCAGGAAAATAACCATGGCAATAAAATACATACCGCATTGGTGTTGTAACACTAAGTGATAGGTTTTACATAGTATGTTTAGAGTTTATCCTTATTGGCAAGACTCATTTGTAAATTCAGTCTGTTCCTTGGCAAATCTGATAACTCTTAACAACTCAACAGGAGACTTGAAAATTTGATGGAAATTTGTAATTCTTCCAGGACATGCATCTATACCCCCACAGCAGTCTCACCCTGATCGCTGCCAGCAGGTTTCCCCGCTCTCAGTGCAGTGAAATCTCTGACTACACATCCTGGCAAAAGCACACATTCCTCCTGGCAAGCTTCCCCAGTGAGCCACAAAAGTCTTGTGATTTCAAGCAAAATCATTTTTCTCTAGGGGGAGCATGACTTGGGAATATGGCAGGACCTCAAGCAAACTCCTTTTTTTTTTCCTCAGAATTTTAGCAATTACTACAGTACATTTCCTATTATGGACACAAACCTCTGCTTCCAAATCTCTCTCTCTCTCTCTGTCTCTCTCTCTGCCTCTCTCTCACTCACTCACCCTCACCATCTATTCTGCTTCACTTTCCTATATAATGAAGCACCAATTTGTGTTAGGTTTGGAGATGCATTGCTTTTGTTCTCAACAACACCTTTCGTATGTAAAATCATTCATTAGCAGCACAGATATGCTGTGTGATACATCTGTTGTCTGTATCACTTAGCCAAACTTGACCCTTTTCTGACATCCACAAAATAACTTTTTTTTAAAATCAATCCTCAACCCTTGGCACGAGAGGACATGGGATTTAGTCTTCTGTATGCTAGTGCATTGCACATCCCTAACATCCAGAGCAAGACTGTCTACCTGGCCCAATCAAGACCAACAGAAGTAATGAATCACTCTCTAATTGAGAATCCTGGAAAAAAAGAATCTTGATTTTTCCAATCGGGGTTGAAAATAAGAGGCTGTAAGCTTTCCAGGCTGTTACAACCATCTTTTGATTGCAAAGAGAAAGCCTATCTGAATGGAGCCATCCGAAAATAAACTATGGTAAGATATTACTTGTGCCCATGATGACAGCATTTGAGCCCCTGCTTAAAGTCATACTTGAAGCCAGACATACAATACAATCCTTTTGTGTGTGTGTGTGTGTGTGTGTGTGTGTGTGTGTGTGTGTGTGTTTTGTATGTTATGTTCATTTAGGTTGAGGCTTTTGATACTTGAAACAAAAATAGTCCTTTCCTTACCTCCCCGCTCCTACCCTGAAATAGAAAATAGTAACTGACTTATTCAAGTATTCTTATCTGATCAATTTTCTTCTAAGGACATCAGTTTGTATAATAGCTGTTTATGGTTGAGTAAGTTACGTCCTTGGCATATGACAGAATATGATTAAAACCATTTTTCAACTTGAACTTAATGAATATTTTTCTTTAATCAACCCAGCTTTTCTCATGAACTCTCACAATGTTTTTTACAAAATGCCTAAATATGCTTGAGAAGTGATTTCATCCAAACTCAAAAACAAAAACCTGCTCCCCAAAGTTGCTGCCTCATTTCCACTAAACTCAGCCACAGAACTAACTATAGTTTTCTGATGTTGGTGATTGTCTTATATTCATTTTAATATATTTAACATATCTGTTATTCATTCCTGGCTCTGATTTTCCTTGAGTATGTGAATTTTTTTAATTTTTATTTTTGAGAAAGAGAATGAGAGAGCGAGAGCGAGAGCGAGAGAGAGAGAGGGTGTGCAGGGAGGGGCAGAGAGAGACAATCTCAGTAGGCTCCACACTGTCAGCATAGAAGCACAGAGCCCTATACAGGGCTTGACCTCAGAAACCATGACATCACCACCTGAGAAGAAATCAGGAGTCAATGTTAACCAGTAGCCACCCAGGTGCCCCTGAGTATGTGAATTTTTAATTATTCCTTTTATCACCTCTTTCAATGTTGTTTTTGTTTAAATCGATGCAATACTTCCATATTATTCAACTAAATCAATTTTCTATTTAATGAAGTCTTACCTTATGGTTCAGTTGCATACTTCTTGGAGTGCAGTGATCAATGTTAGTCTCTAGAGATTTAATTGAAAAGTGCAGAAATTGATAAAGGTATGCCATTATGCATTTGAAGAGAGTCATAGCATCTGTTGTTTAGATGTATGAATTAGTTTTCCAGACAACAAAGTTTCTCAGTGCTACTTTGCGAATCTATATTCAGGGGTATCTTATCTACTTTTTTTTCCTCTACATTTTAAATAGTGCCGCTTTTCCTCTTTCATATTACCAATGATTATGTTTCAATTTATTTTTCTGTCTAAAGTGTCATTTGGGCTGAAAGTGTTAAGAATTTGAATTAGCTAATGAAGAATTTTTAATAATGGGATATAATGCCTAATCTTCAATTTTAAGAGAAAGGATGCAAATTGTGATATACATTGAGATCTCAGCTGTGTGTTTTATAAGGAAATACATTAACAGTTTCACAGTTATTTTTCCTTGATATGTTGGCCTTATACAAATTTTCCGTGGTGAATATATATTACTTTAAAATGAGGGAAGATGCAAAACGTTACTGTCCTTGACCTCATGTATTTTTCTTTCTCTTTTTTTTCCATTTTTTAAATTTGAGTATAGGTAACACACAATGTTACATTAGTTTCTGGTGTTCAACGTAGTGATTCAACTTTTCTATACCTTATGCTGTGTTCACCACACATGCAGCTACCATCTGTCGCCATACAACACTATCCCAATATCATTAACTGTATTCCCTCTGCTCTACTTTTATTCGTGTGATCTATTTATTTCATTACTGGAAGCCTGTACCTCCCACTCCCCTTCAGTCATTTTGACCATCCCCCTGTCCACTGGCAGCCACCAGTTTGTTCTCTGTATTCTAGGTCTTATTCTGCTTTTTGTTTGTTTATTCATTTGTTGTTTTTTTTTTTTAGACTCCACATATAAGTGAAATTGCCATATGTCTTTTTCTTTTGACATCTTCAGTATGCTGATAATAAACATGGCCAGAAAAATACTGCTGTGGGACAACAAAATCTGTCTAAGATGAGTTGGCACTAGATAGGCAAAAATCATGATTTCGTATGTCCATTCAACTGAAAGAACCATGGCAAAATATTGCATCTTGAGAAGAAGGGCATAACCTTATCAAAGATATTGGAGAATAAACATGTTTGTCATTGGGACAATGTCAATAGTAAATGGAAATTCACTTAAGTGCATGGACTGGCCAGGAAGGATCCAAAGGGGATATCAAAATAGCTAAGTGATGGGTGGTTAAGTCTCTACAGATACATATTTAAATAGTGTAATTCAGAGCTTTAAATTATAGTCATTTTGCAGTATGCAAGCACAAATTGAGTGTATAGAATTAATGTTCATTTTTGAGTTTTTAATTTACAAGTTTGATGAAAGATTATTTGATTTGGGATTAAATTAATAAAATGTCACCATGTAATATGAAGCTATTTTATTAGTGATGTAGAAATTAATAATAAAATTAAAACTTGAGAGAAAATGGGGGGATCCTTAGAATTAAGGGAGGAAAACTTTTTTCTTTCAATTTTTTTAATGTTTATTCATTTTTGAGAGAGAGATAGAACACAAGCCAGGGAGGGACACAGAGAGAGGGAGACACAGAATCCGAAGCAGGTTCTAAGCTCTGAGCTGTCAGCACAGCAGGGCTCAAACCCACAAACTATGAGATCTTGACCTGAGCCAAAGTCAGATGCTTAACTGACTTAAGCCACCCAGGCGCTCCCTGAGGGAGGAGACCTTTTAAATAAATGCAGGATCTGAGGTTTCACCCTACTTGAAAATGAACTTGTATGTAAAACATCAGAGACGAAGAGAGTTTATTACTCACAGCAACAGACAAATCACCAAGGCAGTGTGGTGAGGACCAGATAGTATCTTCACATCCAGAGAGGCGCCTTGCATGAGTGGACCCTGAAATAAGAAAACCCTCATTTTTTTAAGGGATTACTGGCTACCTGCCCCACCTCCAAAGATACATTTGGAGGCTGAGCTCAGCCCAGTTTAATCTTCAGAATGAGAAAAGAAATGGTGGCATATTGGTGGCTGACTCCAGCAAAAACAAAATGAAAGGAGAGAGAAGTGCTTCAGATATCTGCTTGTCTTCTTTTTGTTCCCCTATATTTTGCAGTTTAGATGTTACTTTAAAATAAGCTCTGTTTTCTACAAGTGTTACTGCAGTAGAATTCTAGCCCTTTAGTATCATGGAAACACACGCACCATTTATGTTCATTTTACATGAGACACTCAGTGAAGAGAAGGCTTGAATCAGCATGTGTCTTCCTTTTGCCTGCAGGCTTCAGTAGACTGGACCACTTAAGCACATCTTTGATTATGGGAGTCTGAAGTTAAGAAAACTTTCCGTAAAACTCGTGTAGGTTTTAGCTTAAGAAACTGAAACAGTTACAATCTGGTACTTATGACACTATTATGCAAACAAACCTTTTGGTGGCAACACATATTTGAAATTCTAGAGAGGGGTGCTTTATTTTCCTCTTCTGTGAGTTTTTTTTTTTTTTGCAAATAATCTAAGGAATGAAATGATCATCAGAAAATTGCTGCTATTCACATTTTAGCTACAAATCAAAAAGACATCATTTAGCTGAGTGGCCATCAACTGCTCCATTACTGAGCCTGGAAAGGGCTCTTTATTACAGGAAGTGCCATTCATAGGATTGACACTTCTATATGAATTAATGATTACTTACAATTATGATGACTTTTAAATGAAGGTGACATTTATTTTGGTTGCTTTTTAGGAAAATGCATTTATTTTGCGCACCTAACTTTATCCTATTTGCCAGGAATTCAGATCACTTTAAGGCAAATATATTTCTCACGCCAGGTTGGAAAACAAAACAAAACAAAATAACTCTTTGGAGTATATAGATATTTTGGGGATCCAAAGAACATTCTTCTAGTGGAATTGCAATGATCAGTAGCTAACATTTATAAATATAATAAACAAAATGTATTTTCTATGATGAGTCAAGCAATTAATAGTCTAACACAGAGGTCAGCAAACTTTTTCTTGAAAGGACCAGAGAGTAAATATTTTAGGCTTTGTGAGCCATTTCATTTGTTGCAGCTATTCAAACCTACAATTATAGTGTGAAAGCATCCACAGGGAAATATAAATGAATAAATAAATAAACATGATTGTGGACCAAATTTGGTGGACATAGATTTGTCCCATAGCCATAGCTAAAGTTTGTGGACCACTGGTCTAGTGTACTAAACTAACTCTGTGTGTGTGTGTGTGTGTGTGTGTGTGTGTGTGTGTGTGTGTATTTCTTTGAGCAACATGTAGGTTAGGGATGCTGACCCTCCACACAGTAAAAAATGTGCATATATTGAGGCCCATGGTTGGCTCAGTGGGTTAAGCGTCTGACACTTGATATCTGCTCAGGTCATGATCTCATGGTCCTGAGATGGAGCTCCAGTTTGGGCTCTGGGCTGTCAGTACAGAGTCAGCTTGGGATTCTCTCTCCCTCTCTCTCTGCCCCTCCCCTCCTCATTTTCTCTCTCAAAATAAATAAATAAACTTAAACAAACTGTGCAAAAAGATTTGACTCCCTAAAAACGTAACTACTAATAACCTAGTGTTGACTGGAAGCCATACCAATAACATAGTCAATTAACACTTGTTTTGTATTTTATATGTATTACGTACTGTAATTCTTACAATAAAGTAAGCTAAAGAAAATGATGCTTTTTTTAAAGTTTGTTTATTTTGAGAGAGTTGGGGTGGGGAGAGGGGGAGAGGCAGAGAGAGGGAGAGAGGGAGAGGGAGAAGAAAGGGAGAGAGAGAATCCCAAGCAGGCTCTGCACTGTGAGTGCAGAGCCCTACACAGAGGCTTGATTTCATGAACCATGAGATCATGGCCTGACCTGAGATCAAGAGTCGGATGCTTAACTAAGTCACCCAAGCACCCTGAAAACAAAGTGCTTTTAAGAAAATAGTAAGAGAAATTGTCTTTATAGTATTGTACCATATTTATTGAAAAAAATCTGCATATAAGTGGACCTGTATAGTTCAAACCCATGTTATTCATAGATTAACTGTATGTATATAGTTTATTGATATGAATGTATTTTATATAATTTAATTTATAGTAAATTATTAAATTACATTAATTTAATATTAATAACGTATTAATTTATAATATATAACATATAAGTTAAATTTAATACCAGAATGTTATTAAAGTAGGTTACCTAAGTTTAGATTTCCAAGGTAATGCTAAAGAAAAATTAATCTGACACTTGTTAAAATAGTAAGGAAGACTTTATTCATGATTATTATAATAGAAGTGAGACTATTGCTATAGAGGGAGAGAGTCTCAACTGAACTCTGAATACAGAAATGGAACTAGAGATTTATTGCCAAAGAACCAAGTGGGGGGTGGGCAGTAGGGGCAAATTACTGAGAGGACATATGGAGGTTACAGGATTCTTACTAAACTGGCCTAACAGGATTCTCATTAAATGCAAGTCCAACCACTTAGATTTCACAGCTGGAGGGCGAAGAATTTGATCAGACATCAATGATTGGGCATATTGTAACTAAACTGGCTTAGCAGGATGTGGTAAAGACAGGCCAAGGTCAAGGACTAGTCTAGAAGAGGGCTCAGAGGAGGCTGACTGAATTTTGGTCAAGAAAGGAGTCTTTGTCACTAGTGCTAAATCTATTTCTAATTAAATTCGTAACAGTGAAAAACATAACATGTGAAAGATAGTGGAAAGATTTAGTCCTGTAGCAGAGAAAACTATTTCTTGAGATCCTTCAATTGGATATATACTATACATATTATATATTTTATATAATACAGAAATTTCAAAGAACTGAATGTTGGTTCCCCAGCCCCCCCCCCCCCAATAAAAACATCAAGGTGACAGCTGAAGCTATTGCTCACTTTGGTAAAGGAGATCACCGTCTTGACAGAGAATGAACAGCACATGGAAAAGAACGGAGAAAGGAAGGTATGTTTGAGGTTTGGGGGATCTAGTTTGACAGGTCTGTCATTAGCAGTCTTGATTGGAATTGGGGGAGTTTGTGTTGTAGGAGTTTAGGATTGATCTATTCAAGGAGGTGAGGGTTTGGGGAGGCTCTCAAATAGTCAACAGTCATTTGGTTGAGCTGTGTATTGTTCTGAGAAAGAGATATTTGCTTTAGTAGGTACTAGTCCAGTATTCTGTTTTTCAAACAAATGGGTTTTCACAAAGTTCTCTGTAGGAGTGGAGGAGATGAAGTTATTTGCAACCTCATCTTCCTGGCAAGAGTTTCCTGAAATATTAAAGTCATATTAGTGCAGACAGTTGAATGGTAAACTCATGTTAATATAGATAGTAAGATTTGTGGGTGTGAATCCTCTCGCTTCTCAAAGGAACAAGAAATAGGTCCTTTCTTGTGTTTATAAAGTAATTGAAAACCCAAAACAGTGTATTGAAACTAAATAAAATAGATAGTATTTTTTTTAACTTCAACATTTACTTATTTTTGAGAGACAGAGTGTAAGCGGGGGAGGGGCAGAGACAGAGGGAGACACAGAATTCAAAGCAGGCTCAAGGTTCTGAGCTGTCAGCAGAAAGCCCGATGTGGGACTGGAACCCATGAACCCTGAGATCATGACCTGAACCGAAGTTGGTCCCTCAACTGACTGAACCACCCAGGTGCTCCGTAAAATACATAGTAATTTTTAAAGAAATATACTATTAAATATTAAATGAATTAAACATAGAAATTATGGAAAGGGAAAGATTGAGTGAGGGCTCTGTAAATTTGGGGAACTTAATGGTGCTTGGAAACACAGAGTCGGGGCAGCACCTGGGCAGTGTGGGTCATTATCAAAATAGAGTAGGGGTGAGGTACAAGATGTGTAAACAAGAATAAACAACAGATGATATGGACTATTTTATAGAGCATCAGGTGACAATAGCTATGTAAATATATGTTGAAGACAGGTAGTGAGTAACCTGACTACCAGGCTTTGATTTTATACTTTATTATTCGTGAGCCATGACTATTTTTGGTGCATATGACAAAATACAAAGTGGTGTTTAGAATGTGTTAGGCTGTGTGATTGGAATAAACTAGAGGCATAGAGAACATGTGAAAAACTGAAACACTCTTCCAAGTGAAAGGTTATAAAGAACAGTATTAATATAGGAGGTGAAGAAGTAGAGAAGACACAGTAGACATACATGTGTGCATATATATGGAACTCCGAAGGAGGATATAGCCATAAGTATAAGGAGTTGACTTTTTGTCTACTGACCTTTCTGTAGCTGCAAGACATTTATGTGATCTGACATAGAATTGGACACACAAAACTGGCATACAGGGAGGGGTCAGAACCAGAGTTGAAAGTTGAAGAATCAATATAGGAAGGTCTGAGTAGAAGGGATCACTCAGACAACAGCAGTTGGAAAAAAAATAAGTAAATAAAGCTCAGTGCTGAACTTGAAAGGATGTCTTTGTTTAGGTAGCAAGGAGGCGGGTTAGAACAGATAGAAATTTTTGAGGAAATCATTCCAGGGCAAAGCAATGGTTCAAAGTCAAGAAAGATGATTTCGAAATCCTTCTGTTCATCATCATTATCATACACTGCAAAATCAAGTGAGGTAGGGATTAACCTTGGTGGAAGAGCACATTGGATTTGGTTAATTTCAGGTCAGTGGTAATGTTGCACGTTTGCAATTTCAGCAGCATAAGGACAGCAGCTACACAGCAGGAAGATACAGAGAACAGCACATAGGGCAGAGGCACAGAATAATGCAGAAAACTTATGTAGAACGTTTATTGAAACAAACCTGGGGGAGAGTGAAAGAGCTGGATGCAGGTGATTATATTATTATTAATTATTGCTATTAAAAATAAATATGTATGCTCTGAAAAGTACAAGTAGCTGGCAAGAGGTACCAGAAATCAAAGATACTTAAAAGTTTGGAGAATACTGATTTGGCCATGAAACAGCATTTTGCTTTGCAAAGGAGAAAGATTACTTCATTCTCAATGTCTGGGAAAAAAGGAGTATGTATAGAGCAAGATTTTGAGGTAGGCAGGAAAGGTAAATGAAGCCACTTTTGATGTCTTCAGTTTTCACAGGTAAATATGTGGTTCTTTAAAAGTGACGATAAAAAAAAGTGAGGATACTTTTACATAGTTATGAGCAGTGTTTTAGGAGAGATGAATGAGGGGTCTGCTGTGTTTCAAGTATGATTAGTTCAGTATTCCAGATTTAATGTTGATATGTTAAATGATTAAATCTTAACTTGATATTTAACAAATTCTTTCAAAAATCATTTGAGCATTTTCTGTGGTAATCATTTCATTATTTTCTTTCACTGTTTTTAGATTTTTTTTAGTTCATTATTTGAATGTGACTTAAGAGATTTTAGATGCCATGGAGTTTTTATTTTAGATATCAAAAACAGATTTTTTAAAAAATTTTTTGCAAAAGGGAGAATGTGAGCAGAGATGCAGAGAGAGAGGGATAATCTCAAGCAGGCTCTGCGCTGTCAGCACAGAGCCTCATGTGGGGCCCAAACTCATGAAACTGTGAGATCATGACCTGAGCAGAAGTCAAAAGTCTGATGCCTGACTGAGCCACCCCAGTGCCCCCAAAAGAGATTTAAAAAAAAAACAAACAAAGATCATATTTGAATTAATATCTCCAAAATAGTTGATTTGCCATACTTTTTTTTCCAGTTTTTGAAAACTGTCTTTATAGATAAATGATAGATTTTGTTTTGAAATGTTCAAACAAATTATCCTATCAAAATTAAATGCATACTTACATTATCAATAATAACATCAATGACAACAAAAACAAGAAAGTACTTTTTTTTTTTTTTTTTTTTTTTTAATTTTTTTTTTTTTTCTGAAATTTATTGACAAATTGGTTTCCATACAACACCCAGTGCTCATCCCAAAAGGTGCCCTCCTCAATACCCATCACCCACCCTCTCCTCCCTCCCACCCCCCATCAACCCTCAGTTTGTTCTCAGTTTTTAACAGTCTCTTATGCTTTGGCTGTCTCCCACTCTAACCTCTTTTTTTTTTTTTTCCTTCCCCTCCCCCATGGGTTCCTGTTAAGTTTCTCAGGATCCACATAAGAGTGAGACCATATGGTATCTGTCTTTCTCTGTATGGCTTATTTCACTTAGCATCACACTCTCCAGTTCCATCCACGTTGCTACAAAAGGCCATATTTCATTTTTTCTCATTGCCATGTAATATTCCATTGTGTATATAAACCACAATTTCTTTATCCATTCATCAGTTGATGGACATTTAGGCTCTTTCCATAATTTGGCTATTGTTGAGAGTGCTGCTATGAACATTGGGGTACAAGTGGCCCTATGCATCAGTGCTCCTGTATCCCTTGGATAAATTCCTAGCAGTGCTATTGCTGGGTCATAGGGTAGGTCTATTTTTAATTTTCTGAGGAACCTCCACACTGCTTTCCAGAGCGGCTGCACCAATTTGCATTCCCACCAACAGTGCAAGAGGGTTCCCGTTTCTCCACATCCTCTCCAGCATCTATAGTCTCCTGATTTGTTCATTTTGGCCACTCTGACTGGCGTGAGGTGATACCTGAGTGTGGTTTTGATTTGTATTTCCCTGATAAGGAGCGACGCTGAACATCTTTTCATGTGTCTGTTGGCCATCCGGATGTCTTCTTTAGAGAAGTGTCTATTCATGTTTTCTGCCCATTTCTTCACTGGGTTATTTGTTTTTCGGGTGTGGAGTTTGGTGAGCTCTTTATAGATTTTGGATACTAGCCCTTTGTCCGATATGTCATTTGCAAATATCTTTTCCCATTCCGTTGGTTGCCTTTTAGTTTTGTTGGTTGTTTCCTTTGCTGTGCAGAAGCTTTTTATCTTCATAAGGTCCCAGTAATTCACTTTTGCTTTTAATTCCCTTGCCTTTGGGGATGTGTCGAGTAAGAGATTGCTACGGCTGAGGTCAGAGAGGTCTTTTCCTGCTTTCTCCTCTAAGGTTTTGATGGTTTCCTGTCTCACATTTAGGTCCTTTATCCATTTTGAGTTTATTTTTGTGAATGGTGTGAGAAAGTGGTCTAGTTTCAACCTTCTGCATGTTGCTGTCCAGTTCTCCCAGCACCATTTGTTAAAGAGGCTGTCTTTTTTCCATTGGATGTTCTTTCCTGCTTTGTCAAAGATGAGTTGGCCATACGTTTGTGGGTCTAGTTCTGGGGTTTCTATTCTATTCCATTGGTCTATGTGTCTGTTTTGGTGCCAATACCATGCTGTCTTGATGATGACAGCTTTGTAGTAGAGGCTAAAGTCTGGGATTGTGATGCCTCCTGCTTTGGTCTTCTTCTTCAAAATTCCTTTGGCTATTCGGGGCCTTTTGTGGTTCCATATGAATTTTAGGATTGCTTGTTCTAGTTTCGAGAAGAATGCTGGTGCAATTTTGATTGGGATTGCATTGAATGTGTAGATAGCTTTGGGTAGTATTGACATTTTGACAATATTTATTTTTCCAATCCATGAGCAGGGAATGTCTTTCCATTTCTTTAAATCTTCTTCAATTTCCTTCAGAAGCTTTCTATAGTTTTCAGCATACAGATCCTTTACATCTTTGGTTAGATTTATTCCTAGGTATTTTATGCTTCTTGGTGCAATTGTGAATGGGATCAGTTTCTTTATTTGTCTTTCTGTTGCTTCATTGTTAGTGTATAAGAATGCAACTGATTTCTGTACATTGATTTTGTAGCCTGCAACTTTGCTGAATTCCTGTATCAGTTCTAGCAGACTTTTGGTGGAGTCTATCGGATTTTCCATGTATAATATCATGTCATCTGCAAAAAGCGAAAGCTTGACTTCATCTTGGCCAATTTTGATGCCTTTGATTTCCTTTTGTTGTCTGATTGCTGATGCTAGAACTTCCAGCACTATGTTAAACAGCAGCGGTGAGAGTGGGCATCCTTGTCGTGTTCCTGATCTCAGGGAAAAAGCTTTCAGTTTTTCCCCGTTGAGGATGATGTTAGCTGTGGGCTTTTCATAAATGGCTTTTATGATCTTTAAGTATGTTCCTTCTATCCCGACTTTCTCAAGGGTTTTTATTAAGAAAGGGTGCTGGATTTTGTCGAAGGCCTTTTCTGCATCGATTGACAGGATCATATGGTTCTTCTCTCTTTTTTTGTTAATGTGATGTATCACGTTGATTGATTTGCGAATGTTGAACCAGCCCTGCATCCCAGGAATGAATCCCACTTGATCATGGTGAATCATTCTTTTTATATGCCGTTGAATTCGATTTGCTAGTATCTTATTGAGAATTTTTGCATCCATATTCATCAGGGATATTGGCCTGTAGTTCTCTTTTTTTACTGGGTCTCTGTCTGGTTTAGGAATCAAAGTAATACTGGCTTCATAGAATGAGTCTGGAAGTTTTCCTTCCCTTTCTATTTCTTGGAATAGCTTGAGAAGGATAGGTATTATCTCTGCTTTAAACGTCTGGTAGAACTCCCCTGGGAAGCCATCTGGTCCTGGACTCTTATTTGTTGGGAGATTTTTGATAACCGATTCAATTTCTTCGCTGGTTATGGGTCTGTTCAAGCTTTCTATTTCCTCCTGATTGAGTTTTGGAAGCGTGTGGGTGTTCAGGAATTCGTCCATTTCTTCCAGGTTGTCCAATTTGTTGGCATATAAGTTTTCATAGTATTCCCTGATAATTGTTTGTATCTCTGAGGGATTGGTTGTAATAGTTCCATTTTCATTCATGATTTTATCTATTTGGGTCATCTCCCTTTTCTTTTTGAGAAGCCTGGCTAGAGGTTTGTCAATTTTGTTTATTTTTTCAAAAAACCAACTCTTGGTTTCGTTGATCTGCTCTACAGTTTTTTTAGTTTCTATATTGTTTATTTCTGCTCTGATCTTTATTATTTCTCTTCTTCTGCTGGGCTTAGGCTGCCTTTGCTGTTCTGCTTCTAGTTCCTTTAGGTGTGCTGTTAGATTTTGTATTTGGGATTTTTCTTGTTTCTTGAGATAGGCCTGGATTGCAATGTATTTTCCTCTCAGGACTGCCTTTGCTGTGTCCCAAAGCGTTTGGATTGTTGTATTTTCATTTTCGTTTGTTTCCATATATTTTTTAATTTCTTCTCTAATTGCCTGGTTGACCCACTCATTCGTTAGTAGGGTGTTCTTTAACCTCCATGCTTTTGGAGGTTTTCCAGACTTTTTCCTGTGGTTGATTTCAAGCTTCATGGCATTGTGGTCTGAAAGTAAGCATGGTATAATTTCAATTCTTGTAAACTTATGAAGGGCTGTTTTGTGACCCAGTATATGATCTATCTTGGAGAATGTTCCATGTGCACTCGAGAAGAAAGTATATTCTGTTGCTTTGGGATGCAGAGTTCTAAATATATCTGTCAAGTCCATCTCATCCAATGTCTCATTCAGGGCCCTTGTTTCTTTATTGACCGTGTGTCTAGTTGATCTATCCATTTCTGTAAGTGGTGTATTAAAGTCCCCTGCAATTACCACATTCTTATCAATAAGGTTGCTTATGTTTATGAGTAATTGTTTTATATATTTGGGGGCTCCGGTATTCGGTGCATAGACATTGATAATTGTTAGCTCTTCCTGATGGATAGACCCTGTAACTATTATATAATGTCCTTCTTCATCTCTTGTTACAGCCTTTAATTTAAAGTCTAGTTTGTCTGATATAAGTATGGCTAAAGAAAGTACTTTTATATTGATGCACATGGAAGGTGAATTTTCCGAAGGTTAACCCTCGGAATAACCTGTTAAGCAAAACTGATTTTATTACTTTTTGCAGATACAGAGGACATTTTGTCAGTCTTAGAAGGTCCAGAAGGAGGAGATAATTGGGTGGGGGTGGGGATATAAGTATAGGGCTGGGGATCTGGGCTTGAATGGTTAATGGTCTTTCTCTGTGAGAACCTGTTTGAAGTTTGCCATGTTTCATGATGTAATAGCTTAGGATTGGTGGACAGAGAGGCAGCAATCTTGAGGTTAGTATTAATTAACAGGTGTTTAATGATTAAGAATTTGCTCAGTTTTAAGAGTTTATTATTCAGATTAATTAATTTTTATTGAGTTTCTGAAAAAATGAGTTTGTATAGTTTTATAATTTCTATGGGCAAGAACTTGGAGTAACTCAAAATTAAATCTTATGGATGTAGTCTCCTTTGGTTCTTGGTCCTGAACATTTGGAGCAAACATCGAGGCCTCACTTCTCTCAATGTCGTTAGTAAATTGAGAATTGAGCTGTTATGTGAAGTGCTTTACTACCTGCTTTGTGTAGGTCTAAAATAAAAATTAAAAAAAAACACATTTACCTGAATGATCTAACGTCTATTTATTTATTTTGAAAGAGAGAAAGCACGGGTGTACATGCATGAGGGAGTTGGGGAGGGGCAGAGAGCGAGGGGGAGAGAGAATCCCAAGCAGGCCCTGCACTGATAGCAGTGTGGAGCCTGCTTGAACTCACAAACTGTGAGATCACAACCTGAGCTGAAATCGAGAGACAGACACTTAACCTACTGAGCCAGCAGGTGCCCCCCTGAATGATTTAAAGCTAAAATATACTATTATGTTTTTCCTTTTGTTAGACACATTAAGGAAAATAGGAATAGAAATTACAGTAATAATAATCATTTAGGGAGACAGACACTAAGAATATATTTTTGGACCTCAGGATAGAGAGGCTAGATAGTGATTCTATTTTGTCACACCTTTTTATTTAAAACAAAAATGACTGAATCAAATATGTGTTCAGGACAATTGACTCTTAACTTTCAATGATCTGAAAGAAAGAAAGATGATTTAGTCAATGTGCTGTATAGACATGCATGATACTGTGTTTTAAAGAATGTTTCAAATACACCTCCCTTAAAATTTCTGTGCTAATGCACTTTATTCATTGCTCTTACTCACTCGTATCTCATCACCTAATATTAAACAAAATATGACATGGCAATTTTGAAATATAGTTCTAGAAAGTAATTTAATAATGTAATAACAGGAGTATCAAAATGGGAGATTCTACTAGTGATTATAAATCAAACAGGATAGGATAAATAGGAGACCCAGAAGACCAAATTTTGAAGACCGGAAAAAAAAATTAGATGCTTTTTTTTTTTTTTTAATTTTTTTTTTTCAACGTTTATTTATTTTTGGGACAGAGAGAGACAGAGCATGAACGGGGGAGGGGCAGAGAGAGAGGGAGACACAGTATCGGAAACAGGCTCCAGGCTCTGAGCCATCAGCCCAGAGCCCGACGCGGGGCTCGAACTCCCGGACCGCGAGATCGTGACCTGGCTGAAGTCGGACGCTTAACCGACTGCGCCACCCAGGCGCCCCCAAAATTAGATGCTTTTAAAATAATTCATGCAGGGGTGCCTGGGTGGCTCAGTCAGTTGAGCATCCATCTTTGGCTCAGGTCATGATCCCATGGTTTGTGAGTTCAAGCCCTGTGTCAGGCTCTGTGCTGACAGCTCAGAGCCTGGAACCTGCTTCAGATTCTCTCTCTCTCTCTCTCTCTCTCTCTCTCTCTCTCTCTCTCTTTCTTTCTCTCTCTCCCTCTCTGTCTCTCTCTGCCCCTCCCCCACTCACACTCTGTGAATTTAAATAAACATTTAAAAAAAACATTAAAAAAATTAAATAATTCATGCCAAAATCTGTATTAAATTTTAAGCTAGAGAGTTACACTTGAATTAAAGAAAGTAGTTTTCTCCTGCTAATGCAATGTTGAGTCTAGTGGTAACATTTGCAGGTATACAGATCTCAAGGTATTTGTAAATCTCAAATCTCTGTACATGTTTTTCAAGTCTAAGTAATTATTCAGCAAAGTTTACTTTTCAAATATTAAATTTAGTATTTATCTTCTCAAACAAACTTCGCTTCCTTCTACTTTGGTTCTAAGGAGAACAAAACCTAATTTTCCTTCCTCTACTCTTGATATAATCCATCACCTGCTTAGAGTTCTCTCTTAATGTGAGAGACTCTGGGGCCATACATTACTCTAACCCTTCCACTGAAGAGGAACCACTATTCATATTACAGTTGCTCTCTGAGCTCTTCCTTCTTAAGGCCAAAGACCTCATCCCTGTTTAGAATTCTGTGATGTGTTTGTCCTCTAGAAGAAGAACCACACATTGCTGGCTTTTGGTTTTATCTTCACAGTATAATAGAAAGGGGAAAATTTTTTTTCTTTTGACTTATAGTGAAAATATTATGAGGATGTCTTGATAAGGCATGCTTGTCGGGTCTTCAATATCAAGAGGTGGTCCAGAATTGAGAATATCAAGAAAAATAACAGAGGTGTTAAGGTTCGACTCTTTATTCATGCAAACATTAACTGAGAGCAGAAAGAAGACTCGAATCAGCTGGCAAAGCCAAATGAATAACCCAGACCAGTGTTGCTGCTGAGTTATGGTCCTAAACACAGGGTAGAAAAGAAAGGCCAGAGAGGAAAGGAATATAAATCAAAATAAATATTTATTATTTGTGTACAACTGTTGTTTGTTCTACATCACTAGAAAAGACAACAGGTAAAGTTAGTGAGAGGAGAGCTCAGTTTATTTATAGCTGATGAGAGAAGTTCAGAAGGTGATACAGGCCTTATTTTGAAGATCTGCCCATACGGCCCGCTTCAGAAAGTAACCTGAATATCTTTTTTTTTTTTTTTTGCCTCTTTTCCTACTTTCTTAAAACACCATTTGTTGTTCCTGATTCAATGTTCCATTGTCCTCATTAAGCTCAAGAGGAACTACTGGCCTCCTGTGCCATCCTTAACCTTAGTAGGAGAGTCATATTGAACTCTCAGTCTTCTTAAATGAAACACAGATACAAAAAAGACAAACTTAATTTCTGCTAGAATTGATTGCTTCTCATCATATGATTTCTGACTATAGCTTTTTATAATATTGAAATAACTACAGAAGAAGAGAGAAAACCTAGTTCTGTCTGAATTTTCAGACATTTCTATATAATCTTCATAACCCACCATGGAGTACTTGTTTACCATTATACATGTGAAGACATTTGGGTTCTAAGAAATTGTATCTTGTATAACTTCATTCACTGTGGATAGTGGACCCAAACTCCTTCAATATTGCCTTTCTTCCAAGAATGGACAGAGGGCTAGGGAGGTGCAATACTATGCAAAAGTTAGAATTGAGCAAAATTGGACAGAAGATTATCATTAAAAAAACACTCATGTCTACTTTTATTTGGGTATTTTTTACACACACACACACACACGTATATGTAATATGTATATATTTAACTTCTGAGTATCCTCTCTGACAGCTTTCCCTCCTGTTGATATTTTCATTCTGACATATTCTTAGGATGATTTAATTTCCTGACATATGTGGTTGAAGTTAACTCCTATATAAGATCAACAACTGTCCAGAAGCCATGTGGTTATTTAAAAAAACCTCATTTCCCTCAGAGATTTTGGGCTGTGGTCACACAAGCCAGATAACCTGTCAGAGACAAAATTCCCAACCCTAAGGAGAAAGATTGGATGGGAATTGAGGGGTGGTAGGACGGGAAGCATAAAGTGTACATGAGGGTGGTCCAGTAGGAGTAGCTTAGACTTGTTTCCAGTTACAGTAAATGACAGCCTTTATTGTCAGCTTAACTGGATTATGAATCAGTAACAGCTTATCTTGGTAACTGGAGGCATTTTTTGTCCCTTCTTTCTCATCCCGGAATGGGCAGCAGATTTCCCGTATTTTAATTAATTTTTAGTTGTTAAACCAGAAACCTGAGTGGCCCTCTCACTAACCCTGTTTTCACTGCACAATAGACCATGTGCTAGCCAGGCTTCCTGATCACTGCAGAAGATTAATGTGAGCCAAATACAAAAATTTGCTCCGTTATTAAAGGCTAACAATGATTGTTCTAAGTGTGTCTGTTTGTTATGCACATTTTCTCCTCTACAGTTCATTGTATTACCTAGTAAATGTGTTTGTCAATTGTTAATATCTTTGTTGTTGCAGATACAGATGTGGTGTATAAAAGCGAGAATGGACATGTCATTAAACTGAATATAGAAACAAATGCGACCACATTATTATTGGAAAACACAACTTTTGTAAGTAATGAAAAATTAATTACTTTATGCATTTCAGTGTTGTTTTGAATGCTCTCTAGGTGCACATAACTTTTTTCTTCTTCAGTTCCAGCACCTGCAAAACATTTCAGGTAAAGAGGGCTGGAATATCATTACAATCAGTACATCTATTAATAGAAAATGCCCATGTGACCATCTGCTTCATTTCTCTCCGTTTCTCTTCATATCTCCCCATTTTAGTAAATGAGAAATGTGTCTAAGAATGAAATTTCCTTACAGTGAATATTTCTTCCAATATTTTCTATGTAAAATCAGTCATATGAATATCAAGATTAAAAAAAAATCTGACGCAAGTTATCACAACCTTTTTCTCCCAGTTTTCATTCTTCCTGACTTCTAATTTTGTTGTGGTTTTCTGGATCAAGCAGAAGGCAGGCTTTCTAAAACTGGCCTTCTGCTGGAGTTGATGTGTTTTGCTTTTATGATTTAGGCTTCTATCATTTTCAGTTTGCTTCTCCAGAATCACTGGTTAGCCTGACAATGTTTAAATAATGGAATGTATTTGTTTTGCTCTTACAAAAGAATATGAATCTTGTCTTTCTTGTAAATTCAAACTTCTTAAGGCTAGATTTTGTGATGATTATCTGTTGAGTGAGTGTTAATGAATGAAATGTTGCAGATACTCAAAATTCAGTTGTCAAACACCACTGAAAAATAGTGCACAGTTATTTGCTGACAGTTTTATATAATCAAAGGTTCAGTATATTACCTATAAGATGACTTTGTATGAAGCCATAGTCCAGAGCCTCAGAGGACCTTCTATGCAAATTAAATCAGTGAGCTAATCATGAGCTACTTTTTTTTTTCTTTTTTCTACTTGTACATCTGAAATAGACCTCAAGACTTCATGTTTATTATAGGATGGCCAGGTGAAATAGACTGGAACCTTCTCTTGTTTAGTATTTTTATATATTAAGAAAAAATAGTCATTGAAATCATGAAGTGCTTATATAGTTATATATCTATTAGGCTACATTAAACCAAACATCTGATGTACTTTAGTAATTTGGTCAGCAACTAACAGAATAAGGACATTTTTGTTTTTAAACTCATTGGTTAATTCACAGAGATTAGAGGGACAGCTTCTGAATGCAACTGTTCATAAGGCATATTACTCACTTTCTAAATAAATGGATTTCCTTAGGGCAGAAAATACTAACCCTAATGAAAAAGTTTAATAAACAGAATAGAGCAATGTGTATTATTTTTTAATTGCATGGTCCTCAGGAATACTAGAGAAGAGGCTGAGGAATTACCAAGAGATGTTGAAATGAATGGAAAAGAAGCCTTCTGTAGGATAGAAGGCAGAAAGCAGGAATTGGTAATGACAGAGGGTATGCTAATGATTGGCTGATTAAAGTCAGTATGAATTGATTGTCAGTAAAATTAGTTTAGGGAAAAAAAACTAAATGCATTTTGTTGTTGCTGTTGTTTTGTTGTTTTATCATAAAGTGTCATTTTTGATGTGGAGTATAGACCTTCAGTGGCCAGACATTTAAGTTAGTTATAGGCGTTCAGTACATGAAGATTCAGTTATGTGACTATTCCTTACTGACCTTTGCCTTTATACAGGCTAGTGAGGTCTTCACGGTGGTCACAGATTATGTATTTTTTTTGACATTTGGTCCTTGCTTTCTTAGCTTCTATGATACATGTTTTGTTGGTACCTCACACCACCCCCACCTCATCTTGCTGTAGTTTCTCCATGTGTTGATTAATACCATTTTATCTTTGTGCATGTGTGTTTAATCTTTTTGAATCCTTTTGAGGTCTCTTCTACTCTCTTGTATGTAGGCAATGACTCTTAATTACCAGAGTCATATTTAGCAAATATTCCAATTTACTGATCTTCTAAGATTCATGGGCTCCCTAAAGACATTTATCTCACAACACAGATAATTAAGCAATTTATAAGTCCTAGAGGTGTCGAATTGACTGTGGGCGGGGGGGGGGGGGGGGGGGCGGGGGGCGTTGGTGCAAGGATAAGGGATTGGAGTGTGGCATATATTTGCAACTAGTTAACTGAAAACTGTAAAAGAAAACAAAAAACAAATATACAACCATGATTCTATATTTCTTCAGAGGAATTCATTTAATCATTTCCTCTCCACTCCATGATAGCATTATTAAATGTAGTTGTATTTTCAAAGCTCATGCTAGGCTAAAGTCTGGATTTACTTTCCTCAAAGGCCATTCTGTTGAAAAAAAATCTCTTACTAAAGCATAAGAATTTTATTAACACAGCAGTTTTTTCATTGAACAATTATCAATATTTTAATTGGAATCATAATTAATTGGCTATGATCACTATAAAGGCTGTGTAGTCAAAGTGCCAAGTCAATTAAGAAAATAAACACATTACTGATAGAAATGTGATAACAGAATAGCTTATTATTTGGTAGGAAATATTATTCTAAAATGTAACAGTCATTTTATTATAAAAATTAAGATAACACCACATTGTGATTTCCCTCTTAAAAATATTTTAAATATGAATGGTGTGTACTTTTTAGCTATGTAATCATGGTTAGCAGACTCTGAGTAACAATAATACTGGACCTGGCTTTCAAAAATAAAACAAAAGTACATCATTTTCCTAAAATTATTGTCTTAAGGCTTCTTTTGGATTGAAGATAGGTAGATTTTTTTAATGAACGAGGAAATTAAAGAGTATATAACTTTTTGAAGATGAGTTGTGCAAAAGAACTGGTTTAGCCTCAAAACTGCTCTTAATCATTTTTAAGTGTTTGGAAATTTTATCTCTTAAAGCCAGACTATTTCAAACAAAAGCTCATTCGCAATGAAATAATGAAGAAATGTTTCATAAGTATTAGCTGTATTCTTTCTGCTGTCAGTAAATTGAATATCACCAGTGGTCTTAGCAGAATACACCAGCAACCATAAATAGTTCTGTCAAATCACCAGTTTAAATTAGAAGGGAATTGGAAACATGGGCATGATGTACTAATATGGAAATGGGTGATTGATGGATAAGACTCATATCTTTTTGATTCTGAAAATCTGCAAGCTTTTAAAAACATACTAAAGGGAGGAACTTTATATATGGAAGCAGATGATTCCAAGGAAAATGTTAGCTACACATTTTGGGGGGTCCAACTGTCTTTTTATAGGCCATTAAAAAAATAGTAGGTTTGACTGGAACCAGGGAGTATTTATTGACTCATCATGTGTGGAGAGATCTTCCATTGGCTTGCATGCCATCATAATATTTCTATTTATTTTTTTAATTTGTTTTGCCACTAGGTCTGTGGGGGTGGAGGGAATAGATCCAACTGATTTTTTTACCACCATGAAATCAAGAAACATTTTTCAGTTCATGTTGAAGGAGATAGGTGCCCTATCAAAAAATTCTGGCACCAATAAATACTTACTGGATAGAGACACCCAAAATTTCATCTCTTAAAATTTGAAATAAAGATAAGGAGGGCACTTATTGTGATGAGCACTGGGTGTTGTATGTAAGTTATTAGTCACTAAATTCTATCCCTGAAAGTAATATTATGCTAACTGGAATTTAAATAAAAACTTGGAAAAAATTAAAATAAAGATAGGTTATTAGACAGTTCTGACTGCCTGAGTGGCTTTATATGTTGGCTCTAATCCTGGAGAATTTGTTTTTGTTTTTGTTTTTGTTTTTGTTTTAAGATCTAGCTTTAGCACTATGTGTTGGTATCCTGGTAGTGAGTAATATCAGTATTGTAACTAATATTGATGGGCCAATGAAATCACAGGAATTGCACACTTATGCAGTTGCTGTGTGCATGACAATACAGTTTCTTTCTTTCGAGCAGTGGTTCTCAGTTGGTCTAACTTTGTCATCAAGAGACATTTTGCAAGTCTGAAGACATTCTTGATTGTTATGGCTGGAGATGAGCAGTGAGTGTGCCATGGGAATCTAGTCACAGATGCCACTAAACATTCTACAATGCACAAGACAGCTCCTTCCAACGACAACAAAAATTGGCTAGTTGAGAACATCAGTAGTGGAAATTTGCAAGATCTGGTTCTAGGCAGGAATACCAGGGAAACCATGAGATAATTAACAGGTAGTTTTTTAGTTTGTTTTTTTTTTTTTGTTTTTTTTTCTTAAGATGACAACAAGGAATGGTTCTCTTTTTCTGTCAGAAAAGATTTTCAGCTGAAGCTTCCACCTTCATTTTCTTGAGACATGTTTCTTCTTTTTATGGACAGTCCTGGAAAAGAAGACCAGCAGGCATGAATATAATCATTTGGCCTTGGATTTCTCTTCTTTGGATAGGGCAGAGGACAGGCTAAAAGTATGACCCCAGATTTCATATAATTTTCTGGGGTACTTCTAATTGAGACATGTTGTTATTGTTCCAACAAGTTAGTATCACTTACTGGCTATTGTCAACTATTTGACAAAGAAGTAAGTGATTTCCTTTAAGTTAGAAGATGAAAACTCATGACTACTTGATGTTCCAGTCATCATGATTCTTTTTTTTTAATTGTTTTAATGTTTATTTTTGAGAGAGATAGAGCTTGAGTGGGGGAGGGGCAGAGAGAAGAAGACACAGAATCTAGAGCAGGCTCCAGGCTCTGAGCCATCAGCGCAGAGCCCAATGTGGGGCTCGAACTCGAGGATGAGGAGACCATGACCTGAGCTGAAGTCAGATGCTGAACCAACTGAGCCACACAGGTGCCCCAGCCAGCATAATACTTTACATTGGCATTATATTGTTTAATATAAAATATAACAATAATAATATATTATTTAATTTAATTTTTAGTTAACATAGAGTGCAATATTGGTTTCAGGAGTAGAATTCAGTCTTCAGTTTGGGCATATCTGTCTTCTACCCAAAAGCAATAACCACTCCCTATCATTAGATACATTTATATTTCTGACATTTTTTTATTATTCACCTTGAAAGTATGTAGTTCCTTTGTACACCCATATTCATTTTAAAAATGATCATTTGTATTTAATTAGATGATGTACATAATTTCCAGCTCTTAGGCATCAAAGAAGTATCATACTATATTCACACCATCAATGCACATTCAGGAGAATGGAAATAAGGTAGTATTTTTCAGCAAGGATTGGAATATTTTGTTTATGTTTTTTCATTTAAGAAAGAGGACATGGAATCTACTGTGAATATTTAGGTTGTTCAAAATTTTCTCTAAGTTAGATGAATGTGAAAATGAATTCCTGCATAGTTTTACAAGTAATCATTGTCAAAACAGGAGAATCGGAAAGGAAAATTTTGATCCTCACCCTGGAAGTTTCTTCAAGGACAAATATAAAATGTGAGAACAGATACTCTTGTCTCCATATGTTGGCGAGTGTGACATGATTATTCTAAAATTCCATACACTTATTCATACAGTTCCCTATAGGTGATAAAGACTTGGAGACCACTCCATATTCTTTTTCACCCTTAATTAGCATTGTGAATGATCCAGGAAACAGATGCTACTATATTTATTCGCTGGGATAAAATGTCTGGGATGGTATAAGCATTTTTGCCTTTAATATATCAAAGGTCTCCTTTGTGTAGGAACAAAACACTACTTTCTATTTAAACATCAATTACTTAACCATTTGAACAAGAGCTTGTTTCAACTATATCTAATATTCCTCTTAAATATGTGCAATAAAATTATTACAATTCCAGTATTTGCTTCTTTAAAGATTCTTACTTAGTGTTCCCGGGGTTGGGGCTATAAATTTCTTTGGTGTGTGTCAGATAGGATGATGGAAGCTAGCTGGCTAGCGTGGTGGAATTTGTGCAAGCAAATGCATTTTAATAAACCTTTGAATGTTTGCAAGGTCCCTATGACATAAGGATTTCCTTTGTTCCTTCCTTCCTTCCTTTTTTCCTCCCTCATCTCTTTTTCTTTTTCTTTCTTTCTTTCTTTCTTTCTTTCTTTCTTTCTTTCTTTCTTTCTCTCTTTTCTCTTTCTTTCTTTCTTTCTTTCTTTCTTTCTTTCTTTCCTTCCTTTCCTTTCCTTTCCTTTCCTTTCCTTTCTTGTCTTTCTTATCTTTCTTATCTTTCTTGTCTTTCTTTAAGAAAACCTTGATTAGTGAAGCTTTGGTTAATGGAAAACCATGCATGAAGCAGAATTTTGCAACCATTTGCACTAAAGAGTGCAAATATTTTCATAGTACATTGGGACTAATATAGTAAATTAGTGTTTCAGTGTGCTTATGGAATGTAATATAGGGCATTCAGCATTCATTAAATGATAATGGGAGCCCATTACAGAGCTAGAAAGCATTCTCCCTGTCTTCTACTTTAGTTTCAATAAAAAGAAACTGAGACCCAGAGAAATACAGTGACTTGCTCAATGATTTAGTGGAGTTTTAAGACTGGAATACAAATTTCTTGACTCCTAGTCTAGTGTTGCTTCTAATAGGCCTAGATAAGTTTTTCATTTTAAATTCTTCTTAAAGAAATGTAAAATAAATTAAAATTCTTTCATATTTTTGTATAAGGAATTTCTATATGTATTTGTGTACTTATTCCTTAAACTGTTTACAAAAAATACTTGAATCAAATATAGGTACATGTGTGTGTGTATATGTGTTTATATACATATATATGTGTATATCTGTGTATATGCACATACACACACACATATTTTATCACCAGTTAATCAGGAAGAAAGCAGCAGACAATGAAATGAAAATTAAAAAAATAAACAAAAAGTAAAATGTGTTTTAAATGTTTTTTGTTGCCTTGGCTTTGCTGAAGTCACCATATTTGTTTTTAGCATATTTTGAATTTTCACGGACTGTCACCTATGTCATCATTGTTTCCATGCAGTTATTTTCAGTTCTTGTGGAAATGCTGCTCATGTAAACAAAGAGAAACAACATTATCTGCATTCCACAATTACACATACACACATACACATACACACACTTATATCACCAAGCCACTCACGGCTCTGCTATCCCTTGATTAATCTTTCTGAAAAAATCTAGTCTACATTTGAGATTCTTACATCTCTTAAAAGGTTACAGAGATTTTTCTCCCTCTCCATTTCTGTACTGTTGCTGCATCATTGTTAAAATGACTCATCCTGTCTTAGTCTATTAATGCATTTGCCAACTAATTATTGAGCCCCTGCTACTTATCAGATTATATTCCAGGTTCTGGGGATACATGTTGAGGAAGACAGATATATCAAACGAACAACAAACAAATGCTCAAGTAGAAATATAAGCAGTTGCAGCTAGTACTAAGTCCTTAGGAAAAAAAAGGTGGCATAGAGTGAGGATTAGACAAGGATTAGGTGCCTAGGAAAGGTCCACTGTAGAAGCAACATTTCAAGGTCAGGTAGAAGAGTTTTGTAGGCTCAAAGAAGAATCATTATAAAGAACCTTGGGTAGGAACTGCGTAGATCTATTGTAAGAAAATATATAAGCAGTGGAGAATGCAGAGAATGGTACCAGATGAACCCAGTAGAATAACTACTAGAAAAATTATGTTGTTTTGTTTTGTAAGAAGTAGGCACACTTTGATATCTGAGTCATACTTTAAAAGAACACTTTGCTATGTGAGGAATATATTCTAGGGATTTTGAAGTCGAAATTGTAAGACCATTCTGAAGGCTACAACAATGGTATTTCCCCTTTCTCTGTATCCTCACAAACACCTGATGTTTCTTGTGTTGTTCATTTTAGCCATTCTGACAGGTGTGAAGTGATATCTCCTTATGGTTTTGGTTTGTGTTCTGATGATCAGTGATATTGAGCATCTTTTCATGTGTCTATTGGCCATCTCTTTTTAGAAAAATGTCTATTTGTGTCTTCTTATTTTTAATTGGATTATTTGTTTTTTGGATATTGAGGTTTTTTTAAGTTCTTTATAGATTTTGTATACTAACCCTTTATCAGATACATCATTTGTAAATATCTTCTCCCATTCCATAGGTTGTCTTTTAGTTTTGTTGATTGTTTCCTTTGCTGTGCAGAAGCTTTTTATTTTGATGAAATCCCAACAGTTTATTTTTGCTTTTGTTTCCCTTGCCTCAGGAGACATATTTAGTGAGAAGTTGCCATGTCCAATTTCAAAGAGGTTACTACCTGTGTTCTCCTGTAGGATTTTGATGGTTTCCTGTCTCCCATTTAGGTCTTTCACCCATTTTGAGTTTATTTTTGTGTATGGTGTAGGGAAGTGGTCTAGTTTCTTTCTTTTGCATGTTGCTATCCAATTTTCCCATCACCATTTGTTGAAGAGACTATCTTTTCCCCAAAGGATATTCTTTTCTGCTTTGTCAAAGATTAATTGGCCATATAGTTGTGGGTTCATTTCTGGGTTTTCTATTCTGTTCTATTGATATATGAGTTTACTTTTGTGCCAGTATCATGCTGTTTTTATCACCACAGCTTTGTTATATAACTTGAAGTTCAGAATTGTAATTCCTTAAGCTTTGCTTTTCTTTTTCAAGGTTGTTTTGGCCATCCAGGGTCTTTTGTGACTCACATAAATTTTAGGATTGTTCGTCCAAGTTCTGTGAAGAATGTTGTTGGTATATTAATAGGGATTGCATTAAATGTATAGATTGCTTTGTGTAATATAGATTTTGTGTATAGGGATTTATGCTTTGTGTAATATAATAGGGATTGCATTAAATGTATAGATTGCTTTGTGTAATAATATTGTGTCTTTTACCTCTTTGGTTAGGTTTATTCCTACATATCTTATGATTTTAAGTGTAGTTATAAATGGTATTGATTCCTTGATTTCTCTTTCTGCTGCTTTATTATTGGTGTATATAAATGCAACAGATTTCTGTTCATTGATTTTATGTCCTGAGACTTTACTGAATTTATTTATCAGTTCCAGCTGTGTTTTGGTGGAGGCTTTCAGGTTTTCTGCATAGAGTATCAGGTTCCTTGATTGAAATGTTAAAATTAAAACTTTAATTTCAAAAGACTCAAATAGATGGTTGACATAATTAATGAAGTAGTTATTGATTTAGAACCCAGATATATGTAAGCTTATCCAAAGATAAATTTTGATTATGTTTTAATTAATTCGTTATGATACATTTTTATATCTTTCATTAAACTTTCACTAGTTTATGAATATCTTAAGAGAAGAGGCCAACCAAAACTTACTCAATTTTTTGTTTTCAGTGACTAGAACAATGATGGCATAGCACAAAGTAGACATGTAGTGTACATTTTATGAATTAACCAGATTTATTTTCTTTTCCACATAGCATCATATATTTAAATATTTTATTCATACTGGTCCATGAGAGAATGTAGGAAAAAATAAATTTAATTAACTCTCCTAAAATTTGAATCAGTTGCAAAAAGGGTAATTTATAAGCCAAAATAATAATTTTCCCCATTCAATACAGGTGTGATCTCATCAGATTACAAGCAAGTAAAAAGATCTTCCAATTATTGAAGTGAATGATATTCATTTTAAGCAGAGATTGACATTTACAGGAAACAATTACTTGATTCTTTGCAACATCTTTATTATTTTGAAACATGGTTAATTTGTAGGCTATCCAAGAAATGTATATAAATATAAGAAGCTTCATTTTATCCCCAGATGCATTCATTACTGATTAGACATTGAAAGAAATGTCTCCACCATAGTTTCAGGAAAATCTGTTCATCTATTTGATTTTTTTAATGTTTATTTATTTTTGAGAGAGAGACACAGAGTGTGAGCAGGGGAAGGCCAGAAAGTTGTGCAACCATCATCACAGTCTAACCTACCCTTAAAGAAACCCATACACACTAGAAGTCTTTCTCCAGTTCTGGAATCTTTTCTCTGCAACCTCCTGCAACTAGTAGTCTACTTTGTATCTCTATGGATTTATGCATTCCATTCATTTCAGATAAATGAAATACACAGTATGTGGTCTTTTATGACTAACTTTTGCACTTAGCACAATATGTTCCGGGTTTATATATGTTTTTGGATATATCAATACTTCATTCTTTTTTATTGTTAAATAATATTCCATTGTGTGATATGCTACTTTTTTGATCCATTCACTAGTTAATAAACATTTGAATTGGTTAATTTTAGGGCTACCATGAAACATACAAATGTTTCAATTGAACATTTGAAGTTTTCAGATAAACATTTGTATGCAAATTTTGTGTAGGTACATGTTTTCATTGCTCTTTCTTGACATCTTTCCACTATTGTGCAGTGTAATTCTGGGTCATATGGTAACTCTGTGTTTAGCATTTTGAATAACTATGAAATTATTTTCCAAAGTGGTCTTGTCTATTTACCTTTTCACCAGCAGTATGAGAGGAGCCAAATTTCTTAACATCTTTGTCAATGCTTGTTCTTGTCTACCTTTTTATTGTAGTCACCTTAGTGTGTGGGGAGTGGTATAGCATGTGGCTTTGGTTTGCATTTCCAGAATTTACTAATGATGTTAAGCATGTTTTCATATGTTTATTGGCTATTTGCATTTCTTTAGAGAAATTTCTGATAACATCCTCTGCCCACTTTTTAACTAGACTCTTTCCATTGCTAAATTGTAAGTGTCCATTTATATCTCCAAAATAGAAGTTCCTTGTCATATATAAAATTTGCAAATCACTTCTGCCAGGTGTGTAATTTTTTACTTTCTGGGTGGTATCCTTTGATGAACAAAGGATTTTATGTTCAATGAAATCAAGTCTATCTATTTTTCTTTTGTCTTATATAGCTTGTTAATCCAAGAAGTTATTGGCTAACCATTATCATAAAGATTTACTCCTGTGTTTTTGTCTAAAAATATTACGGTTTTTATTTTTACATTTAGTTCTGTGATTTGAGTTAATTTTGTGTATGATGTGAGGCAGGGTATCCATTCTTTTGCCTGTGGATATTCACTTGTTCATGCAACATTGTTTGAAAAGACTATTCACACAGAATGATTTTAGCACCTTGTAAAATATCAGTTGACCACCGATGTATAGATTTATTTCTGGACTCTCTATTTTCTTAATCTGTATGTTTATCTTTATGCCATTATCACAATCTTGATTACTGTAGCTTTGTGGTAAGACTTCAGATCAGGACCTGTGAGTACTCAAACATTCTTCTTCTTCCAGATTGTTTTGAATATTCTTGGTCCCTTTCATTTCATAAGAATTTTAAGATCAACCCATAAATTAACATTTTGTCTATCCCTAGATAGTGTTTCATTTGAATTTTAAGGTCAACCAGTAAATTAACATATGGTCTCTCCCTAGAGAATTGTTCCATGTGCTTCTCCTTAAAATATATTTTTTTCTAGGGATTTCTGTCTGTTAGATACTTTTGCTTTATAATGTTGTTCAAGTCTTCTTTTTCCGTATTGATAATCTGCCTAGTTCTATCCATTATTGAAATTGGGTCAGGAAGTCAAACTATTACTGTTGGATTGTCTATTTCTCCCTTCAATTCTGTTTATTTTTCTTTATGAATTTTGGAACTTATGCTTTTTGTTATCAAGTACATATTTGTTTACAATTGGTATATTTTCTTGATGGAAATAGTATACAAAAACTGTACCAACATATTTTTATTTCTTCTCTCTCCTTTGCATTTTTGTTGTCTTACAAGTTATGGCTTTATACATTTTAACCTAACAATACAATTTTAAAATTATTTTTTATGAAGCCATCTTTTTAAATAAATACTGGGAGAGAGGAATTAGAGTGTGTTTATGCTGCCTTTCAGAATTTCCATGCAGTTACCTTTATTAGATCATTTTGTTTTCTTCATGTGGATTCAGGTTACTGTTTAGTGTCCTTTAATTTCAACCTGAAGGACTCCCTTTAATATTTCTTGGACCACAGGTGTGGTAGCAACAAAAGCTCTCAATTTTTGTTTATCTAGACGTGGCTTAATTTCTCCCTGATTTTTGAAGGAGTGTTTAGTTCAATATAGGATTATTTGTTGACGATGTTTTTTTCTTTCAATACTTTGAAGATGTCATCCTAACATGTGACATGTATGGTTTCTTAAGAAAATTTAGCTGCTAATCTTATCCATTCTGTGTGATACATTATTTTTTTTTTCTCTTGCTTACAAGTTCATTCATTGTGATTTTTGACTATTTGTGATTAGTTTAGGTGAGGACCTTTTCAAATTTTTTTAACTAGAAATTTGTTGAGCTTCTTGTACATTAATATTTTTCATCACGTTAAAAAATTTTTACTTATTACTTTTGAATTTTTTATCTTCCTATTTCTCTTCTCTGCATTTTATATTCTGCATTCAGTTTTACCAAAGCAGGAAGGAATATAAGGAATTCCCCAATACAATATAACTAAGTATAATTTTCTGTTCTCACCTTGCTTAGATATTCTCTGTAAAACAGTGAAGTCATTTTCATCATGAGAAAAGTGGCGCTTTGTCTTTAATATTCTCTTCCTTCCTTCCTTTCTTCCCTCCCTCCCTCTCTGCCTCCTTCCTTCTCTCCCTCCTCCCCCTTCCTTTCTCCTCTGTCCTCTCTCCCTCCCTTCCTTCCTCCTTTCATTCCTTCTTCCTATCTCTTTCTTTTAGATAATAGACTCTCTGTATGAACTGAATGATTGCAACTTCTTAGCCATTAATACAGATAATCAATGGTTAAGAGTTACTATATGAATTGGGAGAGATTACAATGAAAATCCTGTCCTTTACCAGCTATACTGTCTGACATTATGAACATTTTCCAGCCTATTTTAAATACCTGGACTATTCTTAACTAGTTCTATCTTATTTATACAACTTTTAAAAATGTTCATCAGGTCCCAGATATTCTTATTTACGCAACTTTGAAAAACATTCTTCAGGACTCAGTTGTATATACTATTGATTTTAATGAAACATTAAGGAAGAAAGAATATCTAAGATAAATGAATAACCAGATTATAATTTCAAAAAGTAAATTATAATGAAATATGTATTTCTAACTAAAGAAGTACAATCATATTTTATTCAGAATGAGAGATTATTCACATCATTATAAGTGGCAACACCATGGTGTTATTCATTTTAGAAGAAAAATACTTAGAATAGCATTCTACTTTTTTATAAAAGAAGTGGTAAGTTAAGATTTAATTCATATAGATATGTGGAGAAATCTTGTATCCTTACATACACTCATATATTTTTTCTAAAAATAAAAACAAATTCACACTGTGAATTCTCTTTGTTAGGAACAAAGCATTTATAAATTCTGAATAAATCAGAGCTTATATTTGTATAATACAATTCTATGGCATTCTTCTTTATCCTTGGTCATTCCCTACTGTATCTATAATTTATATATGCCCATTAAAATATTGACATTTAATGGATATTTCAGTAAAATATAATTAAGGACACAAATATTCTTAATCTTTTTCGTTGACATTTCTAAAAACAATAGAATGAAAATATATGGTTAAAAACTATAAATAGTTTATTGAACTATCTAATATGAGTCATTAGCTACATGTGGTCTGTTTACATTTATTTTTAAATTCATCAAAATCATGTGAAAATTTAAAAATCCATCTCTTAGTCACATCAGCCTCATTTCATGTGTGTAATAGCCCAGTGAAGCCAATGGTTACACATTAGACTGTGTGCAGAATATTTCCATTATCATAGAAAGTCCTGTTGGACAGAACTGGTACTCATGTGCACATACAGTAAAAATAAAAGTTTTCCTCCATATCCTTTTTGAAGACATCCATGTCCATATTTGTACCAAATAATATCAAACAATTCTCCAGAAATAAGTCTGTATATCTTCATAGGTCTCTACATAAACAACATAATATTTTCAAATATATACACTCTGTGTGTGTGTGTATATATTTCAACAGTATGGAGAGCTTACACTTTTTATTCACTTAATAATGTAACGTGAGGTTCTGTTTACATAAACCCATTTGTTTTTCTCTAATATTATTTGATGGTTATATAGAATTTCTTTGCATGATGTGCTATTTATTTCCTGTTATGCACTTGTAGATACACTTGGAAACAATTTTTGAAATGTATTTATAGGCTAAATTCACACAGTGGTATTGCTGTGTCAAAGGAAATTTGAAATTAAATTGAAATTTAATAGATAGTATCAAATTGTATTAAACAAGTCAACCAGTGGTATATGATATTGCTTAATACTGTATTCTTGCTGTCACAACATGTTTTTTTTTTGGTTGAGGCAAAATAACCCTTAATTATTATACTGATTTGTACTTACTTAATTATAAGTGAGGTTGGGCATCATCTTGTCATACATGCATTGGCAGTTGGTTCAGTTTTTTCTGACGAATTTCTTTGCACGAACTTTTCAAATTGGAACTTTGCATTGGTGCTCATGTGCAGCAATTTTTTTCCTTCAGATATTTCTATTTGTCCTTGATATCATTGGAATTACTCATTCACCACCATTTGGAAAGCCCTGTGAAAGGATTTTATTTCAAATCTCTTGGGTGTTATGTATCTATTATTAACTGGTAAAAAGGAACGAGTAATGAGTCTTAAAAAAAAGAAAAAGAAAAAGAAAGGAGGGATAATGGAGAAGGTGTTGACTGAATGTCTATAACAAACTCATTCAGCCATAATTACCTATTTAATAACAGTTAAAAGCATCATCTGCCCCATAAGACCTTAGGAATGTACCCCATAAGTTTCCCCTCAATTTTCCACGTGAAATAAAATTCATATTAAAAAAAAAAGAAGACGTGTAAAAACTGAACACCTTCTTCATGCCTTAGACTTAAAACAGTCTGCATTGGAGACTTAACTATATGCAGAAAAGTTATTGATCTTTGTCTTCTATATATTTCATGAGAAGATTAAAGCTATTAATGAACATTTCTGAGAAAGGGGGCAGTACAGGAAATGACTTGTAGATTTGGGGCAGTAAGATGCAAGGTTAGTAAATGACAACTCTTAAGCTAATATACTCTGAAAATTATATTTATATCCATCTTTGGAAATCTGGTGAATCTCTAACAGAGCTCCTAAGCACAGTTGAGGAGACCAGCAATATTTGCAACTCTGACTGTGAGATGAGAGAAAATAATACTGTTCTTCAGACTTGGGGATTTGGTCTCAAGACATTGAATGTGGAGGCACTTTATGATTGTTCCCTATTGTCATTCCATTGGGTTTGACTTACTTTGCAGTTCCTCTTTCTTTCCACAACTAAATGGAAAGTTTTGTACCACCATGAACGTAAATCTAAAATTACTCTTTTCCTTTACTATTGCTCTTTGCTTTAGCAAAGAAGGGTCATGTATGATATCTCTGCTTATCAAATAGATACTGACAAATGAGAAACAAATGGAGAATCAATTTATCATTATGATTCCTGAGCATGAGTATTCAAAGACCACCTGTTAATGTACTTTAGAAGTACTGATGTTCATAGGTGAAAACCCAACATTTTTATTCTGTTTTTTTCAAATAAGTTGCATATTTAGAATCTTCCTCTTAAACATCATATCTTTATATTTTTGTTGTTTATATCTTGTATGTATTATAGTTTCACGTTAAAATTAGAGTGCACAGACAGATATTTTACCATACTAAAGAATGCCAAGTAGTAAATGATAAAGATATGGTAAAAAGCATAAGTTAACTTAAAAAAGATGTATAATTAATAATAATAATAAACACTTTCCCAATTCTGATGAAAAATGAGCAAAATCTATTTATAGACTTTTTATAAAAGAAGCATTGTTAGTAAACAAATAAATAGATGCTTAATATTATTTATAAAAAGAAAAATGATGACCAACAATGGGATTGTATTTTACACCTGTCCATTTGGCAAGGCTTAACTCTGATATTCCCAAGTGTTGGAAACAATGTGGAGAACAGGATCTCTTACTCATTGCAGATAGGAGTGTGATTTGTGTTTTTACTCTGGGTAACCATTTGTCATTACTGTGTGAAATAGAGACTTCATATGCCCCACAGCCCACAAATTCCTCCCTTGATATCATAAGAAAATAGTTGCTTGTGTGCATCAGGAAATGAGAATACAGACATTTATTCAGTCATAGTTGCAAACAACCTCTGGTGTCCTCAGCTGAGCTTGGGCCTATTAATGGACATTATGGAGAAAGTGGACAAGAATGACTTTCGACTTTGGACCATTAAAGTGCAATTTAGTAAATGACAACTGTTTTTTAACTAACTCACTCTGAAAATTATTTTTACATCGTTGGGGATCTGGTGAATATCTAACTCAGCTTGTGTGTGTATGTGTGTTTGCCTAAATGACATGTTATTTAGTCTTAATTGATTTTGAACTTTTAATAGATGCATCAGGCAACCCATGATCTTCTTCCATTTCTCTTTATTACTCAGCATTCTGTTACTGATTCGTACATATTTTCATTTAGCTGTGGTTCACTTATTTTCATGATTATTATAGGATATTCCATTATTTTCATATTATTTTCATAGTTATACAATTATTATTTTCATATTTATGATATATTTTTGTTTATCTGATATTTATCTGGGTATCCTGTGTTTTCATTTGATTGTGAATTATACTATATCACAATTAAAAATTTATTAATCTAATTATTTGCATCCAAGACCCATTAAGATGAAAACAACTAACAAATATACTCTATATAATGTTATATGGAGTATATTTATATGGAATTATTATTTCATTCAAGATAGAAAATAGAGACAGGGGAGTAGATATCAAACATAGTATTATTGAGGAATATTCCAGAATATTTCAAATCTGGAATAAATATGTTTCTTTTTAGTTGCTAGCTTGTCTTCTCTCTTTTTATTTGGGATTATTAATGATAATGTAAATTAATGATGTCATACAAATTTTAAGTAGGCCTTTTATCCATAAGAAAAAATGATGAGTTCTCAAGCAAATTTACTTTTTGAAGCACCAATATTTTCCCATTTCTCTCACTTCTACAGAAGAGTCAGGTTAAAGCTTTTCTTTTTAATAAAGCAATATTAATCATTATGTTTTTCTTTCTTTTTAAATATAGGGTAATTGCAGGGGCACCTGAGGGCTCAGTCAGTTGAGTGTCTGACTTTGGCTCAGGTCATGATCTCGGGGCTTGTGGCTTTGAGCCCCACGTTGGGCTCTGTGCTGACAGCTCGGAGCCTGGAGACTGCTTTAGATTTTTGTCTCCCTTTCTCTCTGACTCTCCCCTGCTCACGCTCTGTCTGTCTGTCTCTCTCTCTCAAAAATAAACATTAAAAATAAAAAAGAAATAAAAATAGGGTAATTGCACAGTTCTCAGTAGCCATCTTCTCGCCTATGGCAGAAATAAAATTGTATGACTAACCTAAATACCTGAAATGTACATATCACATTTTAAAAAATAACTTCATTAATTAGATCTGTGGAATCATAGTCTCTAATATTTACCTGATGGAATATTCTAACAAGAATAGACAAGTGGGGCACCTGGGTGTTTCAGTTAGTTAAGCATTCGACTTTAGCTCAGGTGATGAGCTTGCAGTTTGTGAGTTCAAGCCCTGCCTTGGGCTCTGTGCTGACAGCTCAGAGCCTAGAGCCTGCTTTGGATTCTGTGTGTGTGTGTGTCTCTCTCTCTGTTCCTCCACTACTTGCGCTCTCTCTCTCTCTCTCTCTCACTCTCTCTCTCTCTCTTTCTCTCTCTCTCTCAAAAATAAAAATAAAGATTAAAAAAAATTTTTTTAACGAATAGACAAGTAATTTGCTACTGGAGAGCTCTAGTCCACCCACCTTAACTTATAAGCCTTCTGTTGAGCATGTATTAATTAGGTCGTGATGAGGAAAACTCACCCAGAAATTCTGATGTGATAATCTTTAGGGCTTCCATAACTTTTGATATATTTCTATATGCTCTATTATTTTTCTCTTTTTAATGTGTTTTAGATGGGGTAGGGGCAGAGAGAGGAAGAGAAAGAATCCCAAGCAGGCTCCACATTCAGTATGAAGCCCAATGCAGGGCTCCATCTTACGACCATGAGATCATGACTTGAGCTGAAATCAAGAGTCAAACGCTTAACTGGCTGAGTCACCCAGGCACCTCTACTCCTTTTATTTTAATTGAAGAGTGTTTGACACAAAATATTACATTAGTTTCAGGTATATAACATAGTGATTCAAAATTCTATAGATTATGCTATGCTGACGGCAATTGTAGCTACCATCTGTCATAATACATCACTATTACAATACCATTGCGTATATTCCGTATGCTGTGCCTTTCTTCCCCATGACTTATTCATTCTATAAGTGGAAGCCTGTGCCTCCCACTTCCCTTCATCCATTTGCACCCCACCCTTCTTCCTTCTGGCAGTTATGAGTTTATTCTCAGTATTTATGGATTTCTTTCTGTTTTTTGTTCACTTTTTTTTTTTTAGATTCCACAAATAATTGAAATCATGTGATGATTTTCTTTCTCAACCTGACTTCACTTATTTTAGCATAATATCCTTTAGGTCTGTTCATGTTTTCATAAATGGCAAGATTTCTTTCTTTATGGTTGAGAAATATTCCATAGTGTGTGTGTGTGTGTGTGTGTGTGTGTGTGTGTGTGTGTACATACATACCTACATACATCCTACATCTTCTTTATTTATATATCAATGGATACGTGGGTTGCTTCCATATCATGGCTATTGTAAATACTGCTATAAACATAGGAGTGCACATATATTTTCAAATTAGTGCTTTCATTTTCTTTAGGTAAATACCCAGTAGTGCAATACTGAATTGTATGGTATTTGAATTTTTAATTTTTTTCATGAACATCCAGTCTGGTTTTCACAGTGGCTGCAACATATTACATTCCCACAAACAATGCACCTGGGTTTCTTTTACTCCACATTTTCACAGATATTTGTTATGTCTTGCCTTTTTGATACTAGCCATTCTCACAGGCGTCAGGTGATATCTCATTGTGGTTTTGATTTGCATTCCCATGGTGATGAGTGATGTTGAGCATCTTTCCATGGGTCTGTAGGCCAACTGCATGTCTTCCATTACTCTATAGGCTCTATTCTTTAGTGCAGCTGCACCTGAATGCAATCACTTAAAAGAAAATTATGCTCGAAATATAATGATTAGAAAGCCCTAGACAATTTGAAGTCAGTAGAATAGTACACACTGAACTTCAAAGAAATAATTTATATACATATACATGCTACAATATCCTTTTCCTCCTTTCTCTAGCCAAAGCGTTTCCAATTTATTGACTTTTGGCGTAGAGGAATATTGACACTCTTCTCATCAAAGTCACCTTGTCTGCCCTGTTTTTTAGTTATTAATAAAATTCAGAGACTATTAGTTTTCACCATCTATTAAACATAAAAATTGTTGGGCCGCCTGGGTGGCTCACTCGGTTAAGCGTCCGACTTTGGCTCAGGTCATGCTTTGCACACTGACAGCTCAGAGCCTGGCTTTGGATTCTGTGTCTCCCTTTCTATCTCTGTCCCTCCCCCCTGCCCCTCCAACTTGTGCTCGCGCGCTCTCTCTCTCTCTCTCTCTCTCAAAAAGCATCTTTGTATATAAATATTTAAAGAGTAAATAAATAAATAAAAATAAAAATTGGTTTTTAAATGTTTTAGTGTATGGTCTATGATCCAAATCAATAAATATTAATTTGGCTATTCACATTTATTGAGCAATAAATACATATGTGAGATACTCTACAGGGTATCAATCAATAGGTCCCTATTCAATAGTTTTAAAAACTACCTACTTGTACCATGGCATTTTCTGCATTTAGTACTTTACACAATATTCTAGTATCAATAAAATGCATGGTTCCAAGAAAAAAGAGACCATCTATTAAGTTTATACAACATGGATGTCATGGGTATCACAAAGAAATATAACTTAAACACTATACTAACTAATTGAGTAGCTAAGAAAAGAGAGCATGAAAAAAATACAATAAGATATTTGATTTTTAAGTTCTTTGCATATAAACACAGTTATGGCTATAAAAAGAAATCATGGCTTGGTTCAGAGCTACAAGATAAAAAACAATCTATTTGCTTCTTCTTTGTTCATTCAATTTGAAGCCAGGCAGAGAAGGAGAGCCCATTCTTAGCATCATACCATGGACTAAATTTTGGTTTGCCTTCTTTTCTAGCCTCCCTTCATCTCCTTTTCCTTTGTATCAGTTAAGTGCGTAGTGACCATTTTCCTCCTCTCATCCATTTAAGGTCAACTGACTTTCTAAAATCCTCCATCATGTATATTCCATGGTCTTTTATAGACTGCAGTGTTAAAGAAACTTATTCATAATATATACTTAATTACATGTTTGAAAAATTAGTATTTTATTTTTCTAGAATAAGAGATGATTTTTTCTAAACTTTTTGTCATGTATCAATAAACTAAAAATGAGATTGAGTGATGAGGGAAGTTATGGCCCAAATAAATTAAACATAAGGGGTATAGGTATCAGTCTGTAGGGAGCTTGGTAGGGTACAGGTGCAGGGAGCAGGAAGAAAAGATCATAGGGTCCACAGAGACCTACCTTCTTGTTTTAATCATTCTCTATGTGTTAAAAATATACCCACTGACACTTGAAGGCTTAGAGCATTATCCAACTCAAGGTCCTAGGCCAGTTGTTTTGTTTTGTTTATTTACTTTTGTAAGTAGAGATGGCTATAAATATTCTTATCACCAGCTTGTTGCAAGATCGTGCACAATACCCACCCAAACTGTACAGTTCCCATGTTTCTCTTGTGTCTCAATCTTAAGACAACCAAATCCTTCTTACCAGTTAGTGCTAATTTTAACCCCATCTCTTATTCTTCTCCTCTTGCTCTGTCCTTTCTCATCCTCAAGTCCTACAAATGCATATTTTATCTTTTCTGGCACTTCTGACATTTAAGTTTGTGTTTAATGATTTCTTGCCCTGATCTTCAGTATCTGACACCTTGCAACACTATCATTATCTTATTTCTACCTCAAGTTATAATGTTTCTGACAAGAGTGAATCATTGCAATAGAGCCTCTTAATAGGGGCATTACTGTGGCAATAAAAGATGTAAATCGCAGTCCCAAACAACCTAGAAGAGCAATCATGAAACAGTGATCAATGATTAAATGAACTGCACATATAATTATATACATATAAGGTCAGATGAATCACTTGAGCTGAAAAGGACAGGGAGTATTTTAGAGAAATACAATTTGAATAAGGAGCAGATCAAGTTGTGAAAGTTTTATAGCAGGTGGAGCAGGTTGAATGAAAGTACAAAACAAAGAAAGCATATACATTTAAGGAATAAAAGTAATAGTAAGCAGTACTTGTAATAATTGCATTGTTACTGATCCATCCCTTGTAGGGCATACTGTTTTAGGGGTTTAGTCTCTTTTATGATGGGGATAGATTTACATTGAATACAAACAAACTTTCATCTAATGCTTTGTATAATGATTAATAATGAAGCTCCTAGGTATATCTCTTAAACTCCAGGCTTTTATTATTTAAAAAAATTCAAACATCCCCTGTAGGATCTTATGAATATATATTTTTAAGTTCTTTTTATTTTAAGAGAGAGAGAGAGAGAGAGAGAGAGAGACAGAGAGAAGAGGGGAGGGGGAGAAGAGAGGAAGAGAGGAAGAGAGAATCCTAAGCAGGCTCGACATTGTCAGTTGTCAGCGCAGAGCCCCACACGGGGCTCCATCTCATGACCTTGAGATCATAACCTGAGCCAAAATCAAGAGTTGGTCGCTTACCTGACTTAGCAGTGTAGGTTCCATCTCTCACTCCCACCCCCTGCTGGATATTCTAAAAGGACTATAACCATAACACGTCTGAAATTGAAATGTTTCAGAATTTCCTCAAAATATGTTTTTTGTTTTTCACTTTTGCCTAACTTAAGTTACAATAGCAACATTCACCCAGTGCTAAAAACTTGAAACATAAAATTACTTTGGATACTTACTTGTTTTTCAGTGTTCAAATCTAATCATTAAATTCTTTTGTTTTTATCTGTCATCTCTCTTGCATGTGTCTCTTCCTCTCTATGCCCCTGCTTCACCCTTGACTTCTTGGCATTGCTTGACTAAATTGTCGTGAGATCCTCTTACCAGATCTAATGACCTTAGGCTGTCATCAGATCCAGCTCAGTTTTTACCCAACTGCCAGAGTAATAGTTATAAATTCAAATCTGATTTTGTTGCTTTTTTTGACTTTAAACTTCACCATTCATGAAACACAGCAATCAGCTCTGCTATATTCCTGTTAGTAATAGTGCATGCATTATTAATATCAACAGTAATCATGGGGCTGACCCCCATTTCTCCAGTAATCTTTTTAAGCTACTTGTGCATAAGGTTATTCTAATAACATAGTCTATAATTTCATTTAAGTGGGAAACACTACATCATGAATTTTTCACTTATATTTCCAGAAAATATATGAAAAAGTTACCATTCTGTTCTTTAAGTCCTATAACATTGTCTTCTTGCCCTTTCCTCATCCTTATGGCAATTATTACTTTACCCCAAATTAGCAAACTGGTGGCCCGCAGGTAGAAATTGGCGCCTATAAATATATTTAAAAGTATTGGTCTATAGTTAAAAATCATGAGATTGTAAATTAAAGTCTTGGTTTCTAGCTTATCTTGAAAAAAAATGCAACACTAGAAATACTATATGAACTTTTTTAGAAGATGATGGTTTTCTGGAGCCGAGGACCACTGCCCCTTTTAGATAGTCTGACTATTCCATTTGCCCTCAATTTATCCATACAGCTTAATTCTACTTGTCTATACTCTGTCCCTCTAGGCATTTGGGTGTGGGAGTCCTACTCTACCATAGACTATAGAGAAACAGAATGCTTGTCTCATCCTTTCCAATATTAGATGGAAAGGATTTTAATGAGCCTGGTTTCTCAACCTTCTAGCACTTTCAGTTCTATGGTAATGGTAATATTGTGAATGTTCAAGAAGTGAGTTTTGGTAGAATTGAATGATACATGTGAATGAGGTACTGCAAAATCTTCCCAAGCTGCCTAGAAACATGCATTTTCTTCTCAACTTGATCAAATGTCTTGCCTCCCTAAATTAATTGGTTTAGTTAACCATCTGCATATTTATTTTCCTCTGTTTATCCAACCTTGCTTGGCTTTAATTGAATGTTCCTGGATGGCAGAGTTCATGCATTTTAATGCCCTTTGTACCATGCCCAGTGTCAAAAAATGCACTGGTAGGTGTAATTGCTAAATAATTCCAATAAACACATGCAGAAAATATTTCTGCATCCTTTTATTTCAATAGTAATTAAGCGATTAAATATATAGATAACTTAATAGCCTTATTAGCAATAATAAACCTTTCAAAACACTAATTTAAAGCCATATCAAGTTGAGACTCAACCAGAACTGTATTAGTATCTGTAATTAGGGTCATTGTAGATCAAAGGGTCTCCTGTGGCCGCTAGAAAGAATGAATCTCCCAGATGCAACAAATGATAACATTAATGGTTTATGCTAAGAGAGATTTGCCTGAGACTTCTGATGTCCTGTGACTAAGCTGCAAGAATGTGTTTCTTACACGTGTACTATCATCAGCAAGTCACTTTGTAGCATCAGTGACCTGCTCACAACTCTCTAAATTCAGAGAAGGTTCAGCAGCTTGGGCCCCTGAAAAGGTATTTGGAAAGTTTCCCAGTTTATGTGCTGTATAAGCTGGAGGCAGTATAGTGATAATTAATAAAGTGCCAGACTGGATAATTGTAGGAACTGTAAAAGATACTATAAAATGTTGTTACCAGAGGCACAGACACACCTGTGAATGTGTGAAGTTAATTTCTGTGAGGAACATCACAAGTGAGTGGATGAGGACGACAGAGGTGAGATGTTCTTTAAATAATTCAGAAGGGAAGCTCTCTTCCAAAACGTAAGGAAAGGAACTCCTGCTGGTGAGATAATGCAGGATTTATTCAAGGAGTTTCTCTTGTATTCTCTTGTTATACATACTCATCTTCTTGAGCAATTTTTAAATAAATAGTAAACCTCCCTTTATTGTGTAACAATACACCTCTTGACACTGTAGTATTGAAAGACCTGATCTTATTTTCTCAATGTCACCCTAAATTCTGTGCAGACAAATTTCCATTAAGTTTTCCTACACAGTAAGTTAATGACAGAGAAAGGAAGAATAAGAGTGAGGATACCAACCTCATAAAATTTTCATGAGGAATATTGAGGACTATTGAGATTTGCTAAATTATAAGCAATTTACAGAGCTGATAATAGATCAATGGTAGCTCTCTATCATTTTTTGTTGTTAGTTCCATTATTATTGAAATGAAAGCTAAAATCCTTGAGGTGAATTACTGCCAATGACTATTCTGATCTTCTTTTGAAGTGTCTTATACATGGGCTGTATAAGATAGATGTATGGAGGCAAAACTCCCAAATCTTAATATTGCCATATAACAGTACTTTTTCCCAGACCATTGCATTCTCTTGTGTATCAGGCTTAGAGATTAACTATGTTATTCTAACAATTTTCTAACACCAGCTGGGTGTCCTATAGTTTGATTCAATTCTAACCACCCAGAATTAGTGTAGACCCTACCAGTTAAGGATTTAGTGCCTGCCCCCACTTAAAATACCAGCTGCATGTCCCAAGTCCCTAGGCTACCTGCATTTCAGACTAACTTGGCTGTAAATTTGGTGGTTCCCACAGTCCTCCTTCAGGTTTGATAATTTGCTAGAATGATACAGGAAGTGCTATACTTATGAATACTCATTTATTTTAGAGAATACAAATGAAGAGCTAGATGAAGAGGTAAATAGGGCAGGTCCAGAAGGGTCCCAGCATAGTCTCTGTCTCTGTGGAGTTGGGGGATGCCACCTTCCCGGTACATTAGTATGTTTACTAATAAGGAAGCACCTCCAAATTTCATCATTCATAGTTTTTTTATTGAGCTCTCATTACCTAGGCATGATTATCATTGGCCATGCAACTGAACATCTCCCGTCCCTCCGCCCACCCTGGCCTCCAATTAGGGTTAAAAGTTCTAATCTTCTAGTCAGGTGGTGGGCACCCTCTCCAGAAGCTGTCTAGCCACTCTTCCCTGGCCTCTATCTACCCCTTGAGTCATGTCATTCCTATACACCAAGCATGGTTAAAATTATTAATAATAAATGACATTCCTTTCGCTCAGAAAACTACAAGTATTATAGAAGCTCTGTGCAAAGAATCAGGAAAAAAGACTCAATATATTTTTTTTATTATACCACACAAACTATTTCAAATATTGATTAGGCTGATTTTCTTGTCCTTTCCATTGTGTTTTGAGGATTTCTAAATTTAAAAACCTTGACTTCTCTTTTTTTTTCCATTTTTAAAAGAGTTCAGTCTTATAGAAATTGGCCTGACATAAAGTATACAAAATTATTTACATACGTATTTCTCTGCAGAAGCTATACAAACTAGTTTGCCCAAAATGCATGTATGGTTTATTTTATTTTTTGTATTTTGTAGACTTTTGGCACATTAACTCAAATTGTTTGCCTTTTCTTTGCATCTGAAATTAAATATAATCTCTATTTCAAATCAAATTATTTCTCCACTCAATATATTTCTTTTTCACTTCATTTTCAATTATTTCTGATAGTAGGCCTATTCAATGATAGAATTGTAGGCTCAAAATCAATCAGGTGCAGTGTAGTTATAATCAAGTATAATCAGTATTTATGTTTTAATTAATTTTACTATGGGAGTGTCCTCTAAAGAGACTCTGTGTTTAATATAAGTATCTTCTTTTTTTTTTTTTCAACGTTTATTTATTTTTGGGACAGAGAGAGACAGAGCATGAACGGGGGAGGGGCAGAGAGAGAGGGAGACACAGAATCGGAAACAGGCTCCAGGCTCCGAGCCATCAGCCCAGAGCCTGACGCGGGGCTCGAACTCACGGACCGTGAGATCGTGACCTGGCTGAAGTCGGACGCTTAACCGACTGCGCCACCCAGGTGCCCTAAGTATCTTCTTTTAAATACAAGTATGAAACCTATAAGGAAGCAAAAGTAGAGACAGAAATTATGATACCACAACATGTTACTCTTTCTTCCTTCCTTCCTCCTTCCTTCCCTCCCTTTCTTTTCTTTTTTTTCTTTTCTTTCCTTTCCTTTTCTTCTTTCTTTCTTTCCTTCCTTCCTTCCTTCCTTCCTTCCTTCCTTCCCTTCTAACTTGAAAATATAAAAGCATTTTGGTTACTTAAAAAGTTCAGTAAGTTTTTGCTTTTTTCTTATGAAAATATTAACATAGTCTTCACATGATATACATAAAAAAGATATGCTAGAAAATTTTCTTCCTAATGAAATTTGTAATATGGCCTCTCCAAGTGTTTATATCCATCGGGATAAGTATACATACACACATGCATATTTATAATAGAAATAAAAATGCCTTTTCCATAGAGTTATGATGAGAATTCAGATCTTTTTAAATATCTACATTAAATATCTAAATGCATATTAATGTCTCTGTTATTAAGGTTTTTACTGCCTTTGTAACTGCCTTTTTTTTTATTTCTAGGTAACCTTCAAAGCCTCAAAACATTCAGTTTCACCAGATTTAAAATACGTTCTTCTGGCATATGATGTCAAACAGGTAAAGAAGTGATCTTCTTTGAAAATCTTTCCTTGTGATTCATTCAGGTAACAAGTCATAGTTTTATTTGGTCATCTACTCCTCTAGAAACAATTTGACATATCCAATAGCTGCAGGGGGATACTGATAACCGGTATTGCACAAGAGAGGTTTGGAGAAAGTGTCCTGTCTTCCATACCTGGCTAGCAAATACCTGCAGCAGTCTACTAGGTCTGCATGCTTCCTAGTCTGTCTCTTTTAGAGGGGAGTGTGGAAGGTGTATAGCAAATGGGACAAAGTAAGCCTTTTGCCATTTTCAGGACAGCCTTATTATATATGCAAGTGCTTCATGTATGTATAGATTAAGGAGTTTGCTGATGGCTGTGTCCTGAGATGCAGTGTACATAATGGGAAGGGACTGGTGAAAACATTGATTCTGGTTGTGGTCAATGAGTTCTTTTGTGGTATTTGAGCATAAGCCTGTGGTTGTAGAAAATTCTGAAAGCAGGTCAAACCAAGGAATCAATTCTGAACAAATAAAATGCTCTAATTGCAATTAGCATTTCATTATTCTGTGTCAGCTCTACAGCACACAATTAGAACAATATGTATGGTTGTTGAGTATTTTGTATTTAGATATAATTTGCACTGTTAAGAAGCAAAGTAAATGTTGAAAGGCAATTCAGCAGATTAGCTTTTGTAGAAAATAAATGATTGGAAATCATTCAAGAAATTTTTATGTGCTTTAAGACAATAAAAATTTATAGACTTAAGACAGAAGTCCTCATATAAAGCATTGAAAGCCTTTGAGCACATAAAATTTCACAGTTCCAAGGACCTTCTAAGTAATGATTTTAGTCTTTTAGTATTTTGGAATATACATGCACTATGTTTTTAGACAAGTTTATGTATTTTCATTTAAAATAACTAATTTACACTGCAGAAGATGGGAGATTATGATCAAAGATCTCTTTTCCCCTTATAAATCTTGGCCTTTTTACTTTACTTTTGTCCTGTTCCCTGTATTCATTGAGATTTGAAAAATACATGTGATAGGAGAAAAACATTTGTTTTATAAACAAAATATTACAATTTCCAAGTTTTTAAATAATACTCAGTATCTAAACATTTTTAACTTCATATAAATCTGTATTAAACTGATCATGAATTTAAAAACAAAACAGGTTTTAGTAGCTACCATAATCAAGAGTGTGTGGAATGAGCAGGGGGATAGACATAGACATCGAAGAAATAGTTTAGAGAACTGGGAAACAGATCCATGCAAATTTGACAGAAGTGCAAATGTAATTCAGTGGAAGAAAATAGTTTTTTCAGTAAGTGTTGCTGGAACCATTGGGCATCCGTAGGCAAAACAAACACACGAGCAAAAATATACTGATCTAGGCCTCACAGTATATCAAAACTCAGAATGGAGTTGGTCTGTAAAAGAGGATGAAAATCCAACCTACAGGCTGGTAGGAAATATTCACTACTCCCATATTCAACAAGGACTAATATCTAGATTATATATAAAAACTCTCAAGACTCAAAGTTACAAAAGACAGAACAACTGTACAGTCTTGTGTGCACGTCCACGCAAGATTGAATCATCTAATTCAAGAAACATACAAACAGGTAGAGGTAATATGACACAAACACTTGTATCCACTGTGTACAGCATTGTGTGAGGTGTTAGGGAAGTGATAGTATGGAAGAATAGAGAAAATTTCCATTCAAGATGATCATGGTGGGAAGGGAAGCCTTTGATGGGAATTGAAGAGCAAATAGGTAAAGATGAACAGAAAAGCATCCCACATGGGCAATAACATAGGGCTTTGTGGAACTAGCATTACATCTTGGAGGGATAGCAGTCAGTTCAGACTAACTAGCCTACTGGTAAATAACAAAACTTTATACCTAGTGGAGCCCAAATTATAGAAGAACTTGAATTCCATTTTATTCTTTACAGTTTATACTGGGATGGCCGTTTGGGAGCTTTGATGGTTTTAGAGTAATGAAAGGCCATGATTTAATGTGTGTGTCTGTGTGTGTCTGACTGTGTGTGTGTGTGTGTGTGTGTGTGTGTGTGTGTGTGTGTGCGTGCACATGTGTATAATGCCCATTAACAAAGACGGGAAGAAAACAGTCATACAAAATGCAACCACTTAAATGCATCCACTAAAATTATTTTGGTGTGTTTTATTCATTCCTTTTATCCCCTTTATGTGTAAAAGTAGGTAAACAGGAATTATCATATATTAAGCATTATTTGGGGCAGGCTGGAGTTAGACGCTTAATTGGCTGAGTCACTCAGGTGCCCCAAAAGTAACATTCGGTAACTGAACTGAAATTCACAACAGTCAACACAAAATAAGCTGCTTTAAAGTGTACGATTCACTGCAATACAGTACATTTACAATGTTGTGCAGCTACCCCCTGTATCTAGTTCCAAAACATTTTTATCACCCAAAAAGAAATCCCTGTATCCATTAATCCATCAGTCCCCATTGTCCCCATCACACCTTTTGGTAGCCACCAATCTGATTTCTATTTCTGTGGATTTACCCATTTGGATATGTAACGTAAATGAAATCATATGGCATGTGACCTTTTTGTCTGGCTTTCTTCACTTAATATAATGTTTTAAGTTTTATCCACATTGTAGTATGTATTAGCACTTCATTTTTTATGGTTAAATAGTAATCCTTTGTATGTATATATCACAGTTTGTGTATTCATTTATCCTTTGAGCAATATTTGCCTTATTCCCACCTTTTGTCTATTAAGTATAGTGCTGCTGTGAACATTTGTACTCATGAATTTCCTGAGTGCCTCTTTTAAATTTTCAGAGTATAAACTGAGGTGTGGAAGTGCTGGGTAATATGCTAATTCTGTGTTTAACTTTTTGAGGAACCACCAAACTGCTTTCCAAAGTGGCTGCACCGTTTTATATTCCTACTAACAATGTATGAATCCTAATTTCTTTGTATCCTCGCTAAACACTTGTTTTTTCCATCTGTCTTCTTTTTTTATTTTTTTAATGTTTATTCATTTTTGAGAGAGAAAGAAAGAGAGAGACAGAGTGCCAGCAGCGGAGGGGCAGAGAGAAAGGGAGACACATAATCTGAAGCAGGGTCCAGGCTCTGAGCTGTCAGCACAGAGCCTGACACGGGGCTCAAACTCAAACCATGAGATCATGACCTAAGCCAAAGTCGGATGCTTAACTGTTTGAGCCATGCAGGCGCCCCGTTTTCTGTGTCTTATTATAAACTATCCTGAGTGTACAAATTGGTATCTCCTTGTGGTTTTGGTATTCACCTCCCTAATGACTAGTGATGTTGAATATATTTTATATGCTTGTTGGTCTTTTGTATTTCTTTTTTTGAGAAAGGACTCTTGAATTCCTTTGCCTATTTCTTTATTCTTTTTGTAGTTGTGTTTAAGAGCTCTTTTATATTCTGGACAGTAGACACTTATATGATACATGACTTGAAAACATTTTCTTCCACTCAGTATATTGTCTTTTCACTTTCTTGATAATGTCCTTTGATGCGTAAATTTGAAAAATTCTGATAAAGTTTAATTTATCTACATGCAAGCTCTTGAAGTTGTATTTAGGAATCCACTGCCAAACTGAAGGTCATAAAGTTTTATCCCTATGATTTTTTCTGAAAGTTTTATACTTCTAGTTCTTATATGTAGGTTGTTGATTCATTTTGAATCAATTTTTATATATTGTGTGAGATAGGTTTCCAAGTATAACACATTTTAAGGCTCCTGATATATTTGGAAGCACTGCTTTCCAAAATCGTCACGTTGCTTTATACTGCCCTTAGGCAATGTGCGGCTTGTTACGTTACCATCTTTACCAACTTAGAACTGTATTTTAAAGAAAAAGTAATTATTAACTTGATTATCTACTGATCAAATACATATACACATTATCACTCTCTCTCTTTCACACACACACACACACACACACACACACACACACACACACACACACACACAGAATCAGTATTAGTTTTATATAACTATGCAATAAATTGCCCCCAAATTAGTGACTTTTGAAAAAGAGCGTTTATTGTACTCTGTTTCTGTGTAATGGGAATTTGGGATTGGGTTGGCTGGATGGTTCTGACTCAGCATTTCTAGTGAAGTTACAGTCAACCCTGAGCTGGGTCTTCAGGCATCCGACAGCTTAACTGAGATTGAAGAATATGTTTTCAAGGTACATCATTCACTTGGGTTTATGTAAATTGGTGCTAGCTTTTGGCATGAGGCTTCAGGTTTCTCCCTGGGGACCTTTCTAAAATACTGCTTGAATGTCCTAATAACATGGTACTTGGATATCTCCAGAATGCATAATACAAAGGATAAAGGCAGAAACTTAAATGTATTATATAATCCTTCCTTAGGACTTACCTGTTACTTTGAGGGTGCCTAGGTGGCTTAGTCAGTTAAGTGGCCAAATCTTGATTTCAGCTGAGGTCATGATCTCAGGGTTCATGAGTTCAAGCCCCTGCATCCGGCCCTGTGCTGACAGCACAGAACCTGCTTAGAATTCTCTCTCATGCTCTCTCTCTGCCCCTATCCCACTCACATGCTCACTCTCTCTCTCTCTGAAAAATAAATAAATAAACATTAAAAAAAAAGTTACTCATTACTTTCACAGAACTTTTGTTTTAATTTGATTTATTTAAATAACAAAAAATAAAAATAAAAACAGTTCACCCATTTTTCCTATGTCCCAATCCCATGTCTAGCGACTACCAATATATTCTCTGTATCTATAAGCTTAGTGCTTGTAATTAAATTTTTTAATATTCTGCATATAAAAGAGATCATATAATATTTGCCTTTCTTTGTCTTATTTCACTTAGAATAATGCCCTCAATTTCCATCCATGCTGTTACAAATGGAAAGATTTAATTTCTATGGCTGAACAATATTCATATACATATGCATGCATATATGTGAATATACCTGTTGAACCCCTCTAGTGTATTTTTCAGTTCAGTTATTATATTCTTCAGCTCTGTGACTTCTCTTCACTACTTTTGTCTATTATCCATCTCTGTTGACATTCTCATTGTGTTCATCCATTCTACCTTTCGGTTCAGTGGACTCTTTATGAGCATTACTTTGATCTCTTTATCAGGTAAATTAGCTCTGTTTTATTTAGTGTGTGTGTGTGTGTGTGTGTGTGTGTGTGTGTGTGTGTGTAGTTTATCTTGTTCTTTCATGTGGAACATATTCCTCTCTTCTTTATGTTGGACTCTGTGTTGGTATCTATATATGAAACAATCACCTTGCCCAGTCTTAAGAGATGGGCCTTGTGTAAGAGATGCACCTTGTTGTTCATCCCCGCCTGAGCTCCTGGTTGTCTCTCAAATCTCTGTGCTTGTCCAAGCAGCCTATTATATTTTTAAAACATTCTCAGTAGTTGAGGCTATGCCAATACCTGTCAGCATCCCAAAAGAGAGGATCCTAGCACTTCGATTCAGGCTGAGTGGAAGCCAGACCTCAGGCAGCAGCTTCTTAGAATATGCCAATATATATATTCTGTGGTGGGCCTGCAAGTGTAAAAGCCATGTGATACGAAGGTGTACTTTTTCTTCTCTTTTTATTTTTATTTACTTTTTTTTTTTTTGGTCACAAAGGTCAGTTCTAATTCAGTGTGGGAGACCACTAAGAAATGAGGATTTGGGGGACCATCTTAGCAGCTGGCTAACTTAGTCCCTTATTTTCTTATTTTATCTATCTATCTATCTATCTATCTATCTATCTATCTATCTTACACGCAAAGTATAATCACTCTTTCCGAGGTCCCTCAGATTTTCATCCATTGCAGTTCAGCATTTTTGTTAAATCAGGTCCAGATCTTGAGAACTTTCTGTAGGCATGGCTCCTTGGCTGTCGTTCTCTGAGTATATTTATATATTCATACACAAAATTAAATGTATTTATATACATCCATATAGATATAAAAACCACACACATATTTCCTAGTTATTTATATCTTATGTATTTGAATACTGGTTTAACTAACATTCTCAGCACCTATTTTCAGTTTTATTACCTTCATTGTGAGTAATGTATTTGTGTATGCCATTCCTTTTTCTTTTGTTGTCTTTGTGTATTTTTTTAAGCCACATGTTTGTGTAATTCAATGATAGGTTTTATTATCTTTTTTAAACATAATGTTTAAAAAGTATTTCGCCTTTAATTTTATTTTTCTTAAAAGAAAATTTGAATTTTGTGATAAAATTCATCTTTTACTTTGCTATGTTTTTTTTTATCTCTAGGCTTAGAAACATGTCCACCAGTATGAAAATACATCATTGTACTTTCCCCCCCCCTCTTTTCTTGTTTTTTATGCATATATGTTTATTCCATCCTATTTTCAATTGTTCATGATGGTGATTAAAACCAATCTTCCTAAAAAATCATAATAATGGAAAATACCTCTCTTTTGTATAAATTAACATTGATAATAGTCACTTGGGAGGACCACAAAGGAATATTTTTGATGTATTATTAAGAGGTCACACAGCACAGTTGAGAAATGTAACCTGACTCATGGTTACCACACATGTCCTCAGCCTCAGTTTCCCCATTGCTGTTATAAAGAAGAAGAAAATATGAATTACTTCTCAAAATTACTATATTGAATAATTGCCTGGTATGAAGGAAAGTCATGTGATGATAATTCTGCCTTGAGCAGATATCTATATCTGTATATCTATCTGCCTACCTATCTATTTATATATGGTAGATTTTTAATTTTTGTATTGGATCATTTCTCTGATCACTAATTTTTCTATTACCCTGTTTCTTCTTTGACAACTAGTTAAATAAGAGATTGCAGTAGAGGGGACAAATTTTTGTTGAGCACTCATATTGTGCCTATAATATGGGAAATGTGTGTACCAATTTAAACCTCCCAACGTTCTTGCTTGTTGTCCAGTGATAACATTTTTTACAGAGGTAGGAGACTTGGAAATCTAACTAACTTAATGGCCCCACCTCACCATTTCAACATTGGGACACTATCCCATCTTTCTAGGTCCAAAGCCCCTTGTCTTTTGATCACACAGCCATTTTGAAAGTCTTTATATATCTTCATAGCTTTATTCTGTATGCTGGAATAATTATTTTCTCATTCATTTGAAATCATATCAACTGTTCTAATTAAGTAATTGCAAGACAAATGGTACTTTTATTTGCAGTGTTCATGCAGCATTTATTATGCTTCTCCAGCCTTGTGGTTTACATTTCATTTTTGTATCTGCTTCTTAGAAGGTTTTTTTTTTCGTTTCTTTTTTTTTTCCAACTGTGGACTGAATTTTTATGCCATAACTTGAAAATGGTAAAAAAAAAAAAAAGAAATTATGTTAATGATCAGATTATTTGTGGTTAAAAATTGGCTAGTCTTTAGCATTTCTTGTATTAGGCAACGTTATTTTTTGTTATTTGAGTCATAAGTCATAAATAGTTTCAATTTAAACATTTAAATACATTTATTTTATTTTTTTAATGCTTATTTTTGAGGGGGGGAGGGGCAGAAGGAGAGGGAGACAGAAAACCTGAAACCTTCTCCACACTGTCAGTGCAAAGCCCATCGTGGGGCTCAAACCATCAGTGCAAAGCCCATCTTGGGGTTTGATCCATGAACCCTGAGATCAGATCATGACCTGAGCTGAAGTCAGACATACTAAGCTACCTAGGCATCCCCAAATCCAGTTTATTTTATTTATTTTCACAATATGTTTGAAACTATTGGTCCATTTAAATTATTTAACAATTGCATGGGGCACCTTGGTGGCTCATTCAATTGAGCGCCTGACTTCTGCTCAGGTCATGATCTCCCGGTCGGTTGGTGGGTTTGAACCCTGCATCAGGCTCTGTGCTGACAGCTCAGAGCCTGAAGCCTGCTTTGGATTCTATGTCTCCCTCGCTTTCTCTCTTCCCCTCACCCACTCATGCTTTGTGTCTCTTTTGCTTTGCCCCTCCCCCACTCACGCTCTGTGTGTGTCTCTCTCTCTCAAAAGTAAACATTAAAAAATATATAAATTATTTAACAATTACATTTTTGAGCCATCCTTGAGAAATCAGTAGTGTTTTTATATACACATTTTTTAAGACAAACAAGTAGAAGAAGTATTTAAACTCATTTTCATTTGTAGTTTCCTTATTGTTTGGATTAAAAATACACATTAAATGGACTAATTAATAGTTAAATTAACCATTTATTTTACATTAACTCCCTTTCTTATTGTGTCTTATGTTTGAGGTCAGAAACTTTAATTAAATTTACTGTCATTTTAGCATAATTAGAACTGTCCTTTATGCATGATGGGCCATGTCTTGAGAATAAGCTTCTTCTGAATAGAAAAGTTAAAAACTGAATTAATCTCTTAAATAGTATCTAATAGAAGGAACACATAAATTATATATGTGATACAGTTGCTGTGTTGTTGTCTGTCCTCCAGAATTGATGCTCTGCAAAAAAACAGTATTGTTATCCTCTAGAGTTGGATGCATTTATTTCCCTTTATGTCCCTACTAGTTTGTAACTTTGTAGACAAGGCCCGCTTTATGATAAATATCTATTTTAACTAAGATGTAATCACTGTAAAGTGAATCCTGCATGCGCTACTGCCTGAAAAAGTAACTCGTCTCTAGTGAATTACCTAATTAAATTCTGAGCCTTAATACTTCAGTGCTTTACAATTACAGACACATATTGAAGAAGTCTGTGGGAGTGCATGATCTGGTCATGGGATTATCTAAGCTATTAAACTGCATACACTTGGGGCACACAAATATTTCAAATAATCCTGTTAATAATAAACTCAGGGAAATTTCAGCCTAGGAAAGTGACTCTATTCAAATACATGGGACTTGAAGTTGACCCTGAGAGCCTCCTCCCTCCAGAACCCATAGAATGCACCTTCCATGTTCTCCTGTAGCTGCTGCTACAAAAATGTCTTCCTAGTTAACCTTCTCCTTACTAGAGAGAGATTATAAAGTATGAAATGTATATTAATGTCAATTTTGGATTATTGTTGTTGTTGTTGTTGTTGTTGTTGTTTAAAGGAGAAGAGTCCTAGAAGGGAGAAGGAAGGGAGGGGAGAAGTGGGGAGGCAAGGCAGGCAGGCAGGAAGGAAGGAACCTAAGCTTTGGAAAACAGTAGTTACAATTTTTCCCTTTTACAGTAGCTACTAATATATTTTTTGGTTTATCACTAATTCAACTGCACAGCATTTATTGTCTTTTGCTTTTGAAATAGTAGGTTTATTATAGAGAATCTGAAAATTCTGAAAGATATAAACAATGATTCTAGTGCCTATATTTCCCTCTTTTAGAGAAAACCAGTGTTAATATATTGATTTATCTTCTCCAAATCTTGTTTTTGTCATACTTAAGTGCACTCTTTCCAATTATAGACAAAAGCATTAGAATACATTGAGAAATACTATATTAGCAAAACACTGTCACACTAAGTGTTAAGATCATGTTCTGGTGACCCAATGCTGTATAATTAACTCAAAAACTTGGTAGTATAAAATGGGAATTTATGATTATTATAGATTCTTTGGGTCAAGAATTCTGGAAGGGCTTGTCAGTCCAGTTTCCACTTGAGGCCTCTTATGTGATTACTTTCAGATGTCACATGGGGCAGGGCTGCAAGAGGTCAGGTAGAGTTCCTGGGGCTGGTGGGCAGGAGGCTGGGCCAAAGAGGAGGAATAGCATCCGAAGGGCAGGGATCATCCTGCTCATGGAGCCCCGTGCCCCCATGTTCTGTTCTCCCAGGTCCTCTGCCCTGGGCTCCCTGGCCTCGGGCTATTCCAAGTTTAGCTCAGATCCTTCTCCCTGGTGGCACCTTAGCCTATAGGCCTCCTACAATCTAGGCACTCATGTGTGGCCACAGCTGCTGATGGGTACCAATGAGTGGTACACCTCCAGACTGATTGGGCAATTGTACTGAGCCCTGAGGCTGCTGTTGCTACCCATGGGCCTCCTCTGCTCACCCTCATGCCCCTGTGGCTGCCTTTGCTGGCCTAGCCCCTAAGGCTGTATCACATCTCCATTTCTGGGCCAGCACCCTCCCTTCCCCCACCAGCTGCCATCATCCTTGGCCCAGCCCATCCTGGCCTGCTTATATGTGGATTGTTTTCAATAAATATATGTATAGTACAATAAATGTATTTTTTCTTTTGATTTTCTTTTTTTTTTCATCTTTGTTTATTTTCGAGAGAGGGAGAGAGAGTGTGAGTGGGGAAGGGCAAGAGGGAGAGGGAGACAGAGGATCCGAAGCTGGCTCCAGGCTCTGTGCTGACAGCATGGAGCCCCATGTGGGGCTCAAACCCAGGAACCGTGAGATCATGACCTGAGCTGAATTTGGAGGCTTAACCAACTGAGCCACACAGGCGCCCTTCCTTTTGATTTTCTTAATGACATTTTCTTGTCTCTAGCTTACCTTATAATTAAAATATAAATGTACAGTGTATATGTTAATTGACTGTTTCTGTTATTGGTAAGCCTTCAAGTCAACAATAGTCCATTATTTAAGCTTTTAGGGATCTGAAAGTTTTGGGGGATTTCCACCCCTGGGTGAGGTGGGCCCCTATAACCCCTGCATTGTTCAAGGGTCAGCTTTATTACTTTCAGTTTATACAACATACTGATTCAATATTTGAGTATATTGCAAAATGATCACAAAAAGTCTAGTTAACTACTTATTTTGGTAAAACTAGTTAACTAATTTATTTTGGTAAACCAGTTTTAAATAAATAAAGGGATACTTATCAAAGTGTAGAATGAGCCAGTCAAAATGGCAAGTTGATTTAGTAAACTACAGAGTCAAGATTACAGATAATCTGGAGGTGGGTATGCTGGCCCATGTGAACATGCACCTACCAGTGCTTAGAATGAACTTGAGCATGTGTTTTATAACAAAAATATACTTCTTAAAATATAGTATGAGGAATAGTAACTGATAGGCCAATTTAGATATTTTCATTGACCATATGCAGTGTGAACTTAGATTGTCACATGAACTTTAGAAACATTGATATAATTTTAGGCTGAGCTAATAAAATAAACTATCTAAAACTGTGCTGTTTGGTACTGTAGCCACTGAACATGTGGCTATTGAGCACCTGAAATGTGTCTTGTCCAAATCGAGGTGTGTCGTAAGTATAAAATACACCAGATTTCGAAGGCTTAGAGAAAAAAAAAAACAAGGAAAAATGTAAAACATGAGTAAAATGTCATATTCTTGACAGATTGAATTAATGGTTTTGATACATTGGGTTAAATAAAACATCTTAGTATGTTGATTTCACTTAGTTCTCTTTATTTTTTATTAACATGGCTACAAAAAAATAAGCTTATACATGCATGGTTTGCATTATATTTATGTTGCTTGGTGTTGCTCTAGAACACAGTAGGTAAATATTCTAGTGTTTGAAATGCCAATTAAAAGACACCTGAGATGCTGTCCCTTAATGAAGACTATATACAAGGAGACAATCATAATTCTCAAAGATTTAGCAGCTATAATGAAGGAATTAGAAATGTAGCTATGGAAAGAGACAACATGGCAAAATATGGGGAGGATGGTATCTATTATGAGTGTTGAAAGGGCCGTCACAGAGAATAGAAATTAGATGTGTTCCTTCGTGTAAAACTAAAGCCAGGGATATTAGGTGGCATCAGGACTGGCAGATTTTGGCTCAGCATAAAGAAGGCCTTTCTAACAATTGTTTGATAAAACCAGGGCGAGTATGGGAAGGAGCGCACCTGCTTTCTTTAGAAACTTTTTAAAAGGTGGATAGATCATGTGCCTGGGTGGTTCACTTGGTTGAGTGGCCAACTCTTGATTTTGGTTCAGGCAATGATCTTACTGTTAGTGAGATCGAGCCCTGCATGAGACTCTGCACTCAAAGCACAGAGCCTGCTTAGGATTCTCTCTCTCCCTCTCTCTTTCTGCCCCTTTCCTGCATGTATGTGTTTCTTTCTCTCAAAATAAATAAATAAACTTTTAAAAAAGTGGATAGATAACTCTATTATAGACATTGTGCAGAGAAATCTTACATCTTTTTAAAAGGTGGATGGGTAAATTGTGTTGGGATAGGTCAATTACAATATCTATCATTAACCCAAGAAAAATAGTAGATTTCCCTCTGAAATATAGTATTCCATAAACGTAAAAAGAAAGATAAATGTGTCTCTTTGGTATGTTTGAAATTTTGCAGATTGTATAGTCCCTGATTTTTCTTGGTACAGACTTGAAACAAAATCAGGTTTGCTTTATTTAGTCATATCTATTTTGAAAAGGATCAAATAGAAGATAATGTTTCATAAAACGGTAATAATAGTGGGGTGCCTGGGTGGCTCAGTCAATTAAGCATCCAACTTTAGCTCAGGTCATGATCTCACAGTCCATGAGTTTGATCCCCACGTCAAGCTCTGTGATGACAGCTCAGAGCCTGGAGCCTGCTTCTGATACTATGTCCCCCCTCTTTTCTCTGCCTCTTCCTCACTCACACTCTGTCTCTCTCTGTCTCTCAAAAATAAATAAATGGTAAAAAAATAAATTAAAAAACAGTAACAGTAGTGAATCTTACTAGAAATAGAAAAAAACATATGCACATATAGAAAGAAATCCACAAGTAGTGTTTTCTGATTATACCAGGAGACAGCAATATTATGATTCCTAATTGGAGTTTATACTAATTAACTTCTCATTGCTTTTATGTTGCCTATTTAACAAATAAAAACAGTTAAAGATTGTGAGTTGGTAAATTAAGCAGCCCAAAGATAGTGTGTGGTGTAGGGGGCCTCTTAATTAGCTAAATGAAAGAAGCTTAGCATTTCACAATAAAGAGGGAATAGAAAATACAATTAGAGTATGAGGCCATGCATTTTTGAAAGACCTCAGCCAGAAAATGACCAAGGCTTATTGTCAGAAAATTGAGACTTGATTTTTAAGAGCAAAATGTGTGTTTATATATAAGAATTAATTCAGTGTACCTGAAACATAATGAAGTATTGCATAATCGTACTTAGTTTTACTTACTTATATTTAATGATGTTTATTTTTTAATGTTTATTTATTTTGAGAGAGATGTGGGGGTGGGGACATTGAGAGAGGGAAGAGAGAACCCCAAGCAGGCTCCACGCTCTCAGTGCAGAGCCTGATGTGGGGCTTGATCCCACCAACCATGAGATCCTGACCTGAGCCAAAATCAAGTCTTTAAACTGACTAAGCCACCCAGGGGAACTTAATTAAGTTTAATTTAAATGTATACACATTTTCTCCCCTTGTGCTTTTGAGATTATAGATTAACTGGAGCTTAATCTGTGTGGCATCTCCAACACCAGGTACCATGCAGTGGTACTCTACTGCCATTTGTTTCTTGAATAAATGCATAGCTTGGGAAAGAAGTGGTCAAAGCTTCATCACTCAGGGAGAGAGGATGCATTCCTTGCTGCTGCTTCTTTTCTCCCTCTGCTTTTTCTTTTTAACAACTCTTCAGCACCCTGTCTCAAAATAAGAGATCCTTTACACAGATGATGAAAAGCCAATGGTATTCATCTGAAATTTGATCTTTTTAAAAGAGATTCATTAAATAATTGACGTTCTTCACATATAATTTTTCACCTCAAACTAGTTTTATCACATAAAATGTTGCACTCAAATTTATGAATAGGGGCTGATTGACATGACTTAATCACTTTTTCTTTCTCAATAGAAAAATGCCTATGATATTTCAAATGCAAAATATTAATAATTTCAATATAAGGATATCACTTTGTCATCATTACTTTGCCCTATGTGTGGAATTGAGGAACAGATATGTATTTACTTATTTATTTTTTAAATTTTTTTAACGTTTATTTATTTTTGAGAGACTGAGAGACGGAGCAGGAGTGGGGGAAGGGTAGAGAGAGAAGGAGACAGAATCTGAAGTAGGCTCCAAGTTCTGAGCTGTCAGTACAGAGCCTGATGTGGGGCTCAAATTCACAAGCTGTGAGATCACGACCTGAGCTAAAGTCAGTTAACCCACTGAGCCACCCAGGCACCTCTAAATTATTTTTAATGTTTATTTACTTTGAGACAGAGAGAGAAAGAGAGACAGATAGAGAGAGAGAGAGAGAGAGAGAGAGACAGAGCATGAGTGGGGGAGGGGCAGAGAGAGAAGGAGACACAGAATCTGAGGCAGGCTCCAGGCTCTGAGCTGTCAGCACAGAGCCCGATGCAGGGCTGGAACTCATGAACTATGAGATCATGACCTGAGCTGAAGCTGGATGCTTAACTGACTGAGCCACCCAGGTGCCCCTATTTTTTTATTTAGCAATTGCGTTTCATTTAGTATGTATGCTTATCATGTATAATAACACAATCTGGGAGAAGAGCATTTTATTAATCACTTACATTATCTTTATTTGTAGATTTAATAATGACAGGAGATCAAAATAGTGGGATGCATGCTTAGTTAATCTCCCTTATAAATGACAAATGAAATTATTTTTGCAAATACAGGCATGTTGCAAAAGGTAAGAAAGGAGAATCTTTTTAAATAATGATGTTGGTAGTGATGACATTAATAAAGAACAGAAATTTAAAATCTGCCTATGACTAAGTTATAGATTTAGATCTATAGGTTTAGATCTGTGCATAATAAGGAATAATTCATAAAATGAAATGAAGTCTTTGTTTTCAGAAAAAAAATGCTCCAGAGTACTCTATAATATGCTAAAATCATAGCTCTTTTTTTTTTATTATTGGACATTTACATTTTTTCCAATTTTCTCACTACAAAAATAATGTGATGATCATCCCTGCTCTTAAAACTATGTCCACATTTCTCATAAACTATAAGTCAAATGATCTTAGTTTTATAAGGTTATTGAAGCATATTCCTCTAATTATTTCCAAAAAGATTATCTCAAATAATATCCCTCTATCTGTATTATTGTGTGTGTATGGTCTTTTTTTTCAGTTTAACCTTTTAAGCATTATTAATTTTTTGGATGAGAAAATAGAATAAAAAGTTCCAAGAGATTTGATGAAGATTTACTAGATAATAGAAGAGCTGGGATCAAAATCAAAGGTCATGATATTAATCACAATGTTAAGATGATTTTTAATGTAAAATATATTCATTAATCATAAATTTATTCAGTATCTATTCATAGAGAGCTTACTGTGTGCCTAGAATTATACTCTGTAATGTGGATACAGCACTGAACAAAAATAAATGACAATTCCTAGTCTATATTGAGCTTATATATTAGAGGAGAGAAAATATCGAAAATAAATAGTAAATTGTACAGATGTTAGATGGTAATACGTACTAGAAAGAATTTTTTATTTTAATTTTTTATTTTATTTTTTCTTGTAAATATAGACTCACATGAATTCAGCATAGCACAGATGTGTCTGTCTTCTGTACTCATCACTAAAGCTTCCCCCAATGGTAACATCTTTCATAACAGCGCATTATCAAAACCACGAATAGTGCATTCATGAAAAATTACCCTAGTGCATTTATTGAATATTGCACAGTAAAATTGAGTGGACTATGGCTCTTCCTTATATTTTGCCAATGTTTTCAGACACTCATTTTTTGGCATATCTTTGTGCTCAATTCTATTGCATTTGATCACATATGACCAATGCTGCTCCTTTATAGCACATCCTCCCTCCACTTTTCTAATCCCTGGCAAGCATTCTCCATCTTTATAATTTTTTTATCGACAGCATGTTGTATCAATGGAATCACACAGTGCGTGACCTTTGAGATTGGCTTTTTTTTTCTTTTTTTGCATTCAGTATAATACCCTTAAGATCCATCTCAGTGGTCATGTGTATCAGTAGTTCAGTCCTTTTTATTGCTGATTAGTATACAGAGATATATAAAGCAGAAAAGGAAATACCATTAAGAAAGGTACAGTTTTCAAAGGAGAGAGTGCTTAGTGAAGGCATTCCTGAGGAAGTTACGGCAAAGCATACAGTTAAGGAGGTGAGAAAAGGCTGATGTGCCTATCTGGGGAAGCATTTCCTAGGTGGAGGGACTATCAAGACCTTCATCCTGAGTAAAAGTCTGGAGAAGCAAAGACCTGTGTGGAGAAGTGGGAGAGATGGCATCAGGGTTAACAGGGGGACAGGTCTTATAAAGGTCTTTAGACCCTATGTGGTTAGTGTAACTGCAGTGATTACTTTAACAGTAGTGACTCACCAATTTCCCATGATGCTGCTTCCAAAGCTGGGAAGGCTGAAAGTATTCTCCCTTCTCTGAGGGTCTAGTGTACATGAAACACACTTCATAATAGCAAAACACCTTGATTGGAATTCTATCTTTAGATGGGATTATATGAAACTTATATTCCATTTATGAAATATTTACGTTGATTATATCAAATCTTTAACTTTCACATGAAGTGAGAAGCACATGTATTCTATTATTTTTCATTATATATCACTCATCAGTGCCTGCTGGCCTCACTCTTTTGTTTCTTTTTTTTGAAATTAAAAAAATTAATTTCAGTACAGTTAACAGTGTTATATTAGTTTCAGCTATAAAATACAGTGATTCAACAATTAGACACATTACTCAATGCTTATCACTAAGAGTGTACTGTCTTTAAAAAATATTTTTATTTTTAAGTAATCTCTACACCCACATCAGGCTCCAACTTACAACTCAGAAATCAAGAATTACATGCTGTACTGACTGAGCCATCCAGGCACCCCACAATAAGTGTCCTTTTAATCCCCTTGACCAATTTCACCCATCCCCCCCACACCTCCCCTCTGGTAACCATAAGTAAGTTCTTTATGGTTAAGAATTTATTTTATGGTTTGTCTCTTTTTTTCTTGGTTCGTGTGTTTCCTAAATTCCACATATGAGTGAAATCATATGGTATTTGTCTTTATCTGACTTATTTCACTTAGCATTATACCTTCTGGACCCATCCATGTTGTTGCAAATGGGAAGCTTTCATTCTTTTTATGGCTGAACTACACACACACACACACACACACATACACACACACACACACACACACACACACACACACACCACAACCCACATAGTTTTTTTATTTTATTTTACTTTATTTTTTTTTACAACCCACATGTTATTTACCCATTCATCTCTCAGTGGCCACTTGAGCTGCTTCCATAATTTAGCTATTGCAAGTAATACTACAGTACACAGGGGCTGCATATATTTCTTTGAATTGGTGTTGTCATTTTCTTTGGGTAAATACCCAATGGTAGAATTACTGGATCATAAGGAAGCTCTATTTTTCATCTTTTGAGGTAACTCCATACTGTTTTCTACAGTGATTGCACTGGTTTGCATTCCTACCAACAGTGCAAGAGGGTGCCCCTTTTTCTACATCCTCACCAACACTTGTTTCTTGTCTTGTTGATTTTAACCATTCTGACAGGTGAGGTGATACCTCATTGTGTTTTCTTCTTTTTCTTTTTCTTTCTTTCTTTGTTTTTAAATTTACATCCAAGTTAGTTAGCATAAAGTGCAATCATGATTTCAGGATTAGATTCCAGTGATTCATCGCCTATGTATAGTACCCAGTGCTCATCCCAACAAATGTCTTCCTGAATGTCCTTTACTCATTTAGCCCACCCCCCCCCCCACAATCCCTCCAGAAACTCTCAGTTTGTTCTCTGTATTTAAGAGTCTCTTATGTTTTGTCCCCCTCCTTGTTTTTATATTTTTGCTTCGCTTCCCTTATGTTCATCTGTTTTGTATCTTAAATTCCACATATGAGTGAAGTCATATATTTGTTTTTCTCCAACTGACTAATTTCATTTAGCATAATACCCTCTAGTTCCATCCATGTAGTTGCAAATGGCAAGATTTCATTCTATTTCATTGCCATGTAATACTCCAGTGTGTGTGTTTGTGTGTGTTTGTGTGTGTATCACATCTTCTTTATCCCTTCATCTGTCAATGGAAATTTTGGCTCTTTCGACACTTTGGCTATTGTTGATAGTGCTGGTATAAACATTTGGGTGCATGTGCCCCTTCGAAACAGCACACCTGTATCCCTTGGATATATACCTAATAGTGCAATTGCTGGGCTGTAAGGTAGTTATATTTTAAACTTTTTGAGGAACCTTCATACTGTTTTCCAGAGTGGCTACCCCAATTTGCATTCCCACCAGCAGTACAAAAGAGAGCCTCTTTCTCTGAATCCTCACCGACATCTGTTGTTGCCCGAGTTGTTAATGTTAGCCATTCTGACAGGGGTGAGGTGGTATCTCATTGTGGTTTTGATGTGTACTTCCCTGATGATGAGAGATCTTGAACATTTTTTCATGTGTTAGCCATCTGGATGTCTTCTTTGAAAAAGTATCTGTGTCCTCAGCCCATTTCTTCACTGGACTATTTGTTTTTTGGGTATTGAGTTTGATAAATTCTTTATATATTTTGGATGCTAACCCTTTATTTGATATGTCATTTGTAAGTATTTTCTCCCATTCCATTGGTTGCCTTTTGTTTTGCTGATGATGAGTGATGGTGTGTGTCTTTTCATGTGTCTGTTGGCCACCTTGATGTCTTCTTTGGAAAAATGCCTATTCATGTCTTCTGCCCATTTTTTAATTGGATTATTTCTGTTTTTTGTTTGTTTTTAGTTCTTTTTGGTGTTGAGTTGTATAAATTCTTCATCTGTATTGGATAGTAGCATTTTTAACAGATATGTCATTTGCAAATATCTTCTCCCATTGTCTCTTTTGCTGTGCAGATGCTTTTTATTTTGACGTAGTTTTAGTAGTTTGCATTTGTTTTTCTTGCCTCAGCAGACATTTATAGAAAAACGGCTATGGCCAATGTCAGAGAAATTATTGCCTGTGCTCTCTTGTAGGATTTGTATGGTTTCAGGTCTCACATTTAGATCCTTAATGCCTTTTGAGTTTATTTTTGTATATGTCTGTAAGAGAGTGGCCTGGTTTCATTATTTTGCATATGGCTGTCCAGTTTTCCCAGCACCATTTGTTGAAGAGATATTCTTTTCCCTATTGCATAACATGCTTCCTTGGTCAAAGATTAATTGACTGTGTAAGTGTGCGTTTATTTCTGGATTTTATGTTGTGTTCCATTGATCTACATATCTATTTTTGTGTCAGTACCATACTGTTTTGATAACTACAGTTTTTTAATATATCTTAAAATCTGGGATTGTGATATCTCCAGTTTTGTTCTTTTTTTTTTTCAAGATTGCTCTGGCTATTTCAGGTCTTTTGTGGTTCCGTACACATTTTAGAATTTTCCTTCTATTTCTATGAAAAATGCCTTGTTATTTGGATAGGGATTGAATTAAATATATATATTGCTTTGGGTAGTATGGAAATTTTAATATTTTTTCTTCCAAATCATGAGCTTGACATACCTTTCCATTTGTGTGTGTCCTCTTCAATTTCTTTCATCAATATTTTATAGTTTTCGGGTAACAAGTCTTTCACCTCCTTGGATCACTTTATTCCTAGGTATTTTACTAGTTTTGGTACAACCATAAATGGGATTGTTTTCTTAGTTTATCTTTCTGTTGCCTCATTATTAGTGTATAGAAATGCAATGGATTTCTGTATATTGATTTTGTATCTGTGATCTTACTGAATTCATTTATCAGTTCTTGTATATTTTTGGTGGAGTCCTGTCATCTGCAGATAGTGAACATTTTACTTCTTCCTTACCAATCTGGATGCTGTGGGCCTCAGTCTTAAAGCTTAAGAATTTATTGGCAAAACATAGATGGAATCTTCTATGACTCAGAAGGCATTGCCTCAGAGTAGAGGCCTCAGCACAGCAAACTCTCATGCCAGACGGGAAGTGCAGATGAAGTCCTATCAGGACTGTGGTTCTTTGAGGTCATGTGTGATGGCAGACCCTAAGTGAGTCCCACTCCCCCAAATCTACTCCATTTGGGAAATTGTATGAACTTGAGCTAATCTTAGCCTTTGATCCTGTCAAAAGTAAGGGCTACTAAGTCCCATTGACAGGTCTCAGAAGCAGCTCAGTAAATGAACAAAACTTAGGAAGACAAATCTGCAGATATTAATGAAAACTCTGAATTAATCTGATTTTGGGGAAAGCTGGCAATCCTAATTTTATTCATCACAAAAATGCTGATAATGATAAATTCTCAGCTAAAAATAAAGCTCAATATATAGACATTCATTCATTTCTGCTAAATAGTAAACTTCCCATGAAAACTTGATCTCTTTTATTCTGTACTATGTAATTGGACACTTACCCCTTCATTATTATATGTTCTATTTCCGCTGTCATTAAGCTCCTTGAGGGCATACACTATGTTTTCTTTTTTCCCCCTTTTACTAATTTTCCCTACCATGCCTAGAATGTAGTAGAAAGAAGTAAGCACTCAGTCACTATGTGTGAAAGCCATGCATTCATCTTATATCAGAGAACATAAGTTATGACTTGCAGGTGCATGTGGCAATGTTACTACTGCTATAAACTATTCTAGACAGTACCTTAAGTGTGCCCCAACATTGATTATTCTCCCTCTTGGTTGCAACAAGAATTAGGAGATGAAACCTAGCTGCCAAGAATGTATTAAGGGGAAGTCATCATTTGACTTGAATGTTTGATGATTTGAATGTGGTGGAAATCACATTAATATTAAATGGGTTTTTATTTAACAATTGCATCTTTAAAGGGAAAAAGTAATTACCTGAAATAAATTAAAACATTTCTATCCCCAACTGCCTAAGTAAAGGGAAAAAATAAAACAAAACTGAAGAAACACCAACTCTCACATGCTTATTTTCTTTCTGAAAGTGTGAGGTAGTGAAAACTGAGAAACAAATTAAAATGTGCTTTTGGCTATTTATAATATCACATCACAGAAACTATAATAAAATTAAGAATTCCTTTATAGTGTTAAATATTTAATTCTTAGGAAACTGTCAATATCGTTAGCTTTTGGGGATTACAGGTATTTGCTGTTACTATTTTAATTTCTTGTTTATTTATTTTTAAGAATTTTGTTTATTTTAGAGAGAGTGTCAGGGAGAGAGAGAGAGAGAGAGAGAGAGAGAGAGAGAGAGAGAGAGAATATCCCAAGTAGGCTAAATGCTCAGTGCAGAGCCTGACTTGGAGCTCAATCCCGTGACCCTTGCATCATGACCTGAGCTGAAATTAAGAGTCAGACACTAAACCAACTGAGCCACCCAGGCACCCCTTATTTCTTGTTTTTATATTTAGATATTTTTCATTACTGCCACATAGGTGCCCATGAATGTTTTGACGGAAGATGTTCAGTTGCTATTTCTGCAGGTGCTTTTATACTGATACATTTTCCCATTTACTTCTTCTTAATTCCTTAAAAATTAGGTGCAAGAGGGTAATCTCAGTAGAGGCCATAGAGAATACCAGACAACTTGGTCAAGGTTATAAACTTCATGTACGGGATTATTTTGTATTTGTCCCATAGTTTATTTCTGCAGAAAATTTAACATATATCCTATAACTATTTATTCTGCCCTTTCTCCTGATCAAAAGTAGAACTGTGGTTACAGGCTTTCAGTCTGGCTCAGTTTAGGTCTGGCTCATTTTAGGGCTCAAAGCCAAATTAGGTTGATCATATTTACACCAGTTGTCACATGTTCTGTCCCTAAGGGCAACATAATGCATGCCTTTTGAGCATGTGCTGCCTTAAAGTTGGAATCCCACATGAAAAGAGGTGCATTTTTTTTTGCCAACTGCCACAGGTAAACTGAATGGTGAAAATGAGGTTGCTTCGAGTTTGAGGTTATTTCCTTTTTCATTACTTCATCATGTGTTTTCCATTAGATTAATAGACTGTTTGTCTTAAAAGTTTGTCTTGACCATTGCCTAAGTTGTTTCCTTCCTTCTTGGTAAAGAAAGTGCTCTGGGAGAGTTACTAAGAAATTAGAGCATTTTTATGTGGGAGGGGACTTTAGAACACCCTGATTTTTTGCTGAGGAAATTAAGGCCCAGAGAGGTCAAATGACATTAGGTGGTGGCAGAGTTTGACCTACATATTAGGTCTCTGGATTCTCAAATAAAGGACTTTTTCATGTTATTTTAAAAAAATATTCCGGGTGTGCCTGGGTGGCTTAGTTGGTTAAGTGTCCAACTTCAGTTCAGGTCATAATGTCATGGTTTGTGGGTTGGAGCCCTGCATTGGGCTATGTGCTGAGAGCTCAGAGCCTAGAGCCTGCTTTGGATTCTGTCTCCCTCTCTCTCTCTGCCCCTCCTCAACTCACATCTGCCTGTCTCTCTGAAAAATAAATCAACATAAAAATATTTTAAAAAATATTCCATATCACTGGTAGGGGGAAAATTGTATTGCTTCCAAAAAGTTAGAAAAAGACACAGGTAATTTAATCCCTTTTCATACTAATTACTTTGCATTTTTAACACACATCTACTCATTCATTTTCGAATTATTAAATATGAGGAAGTGTGCTATAGCAAATAGGAATAAAACTGGTTATGTATCATTCCCACCTTTCATTTGAAGAGTTTGCACTCAAGTGGGGATGTTGGTATAAATAGAATTTTATAGTACGTAGGGGCAAGGATCAGCTTGCAAGAGCCAAAGAAAGTTCAGAATTCCCAGGAGAGAACATCAAAACTGTATCTTGAAGACTGAGTAGGAACTTTCTAGGGTTAAAAAATAAAGTGGGAAGATTCCCTAAAGCATGTACATGACAGAGTATGCAAGGTCCTAGCATGTGTACAGAGCAATGAGATACTTGGTGTGGCAGGAATGTTGGAAAATGAAGTGTGGAAGTTGTTCAGAAGACATGTAAGCCATCTACTTGCTAATTATCTTCAATCTCTCAAGTTGGTTGTGGTGAAATAAAATAATGTAACCTCAAATCCTTAATCACTTGCAGGCTCACAAAAGAGAATATGAGTTTTTGCTATCAAGTAAAGCCATCGATTTATTATCTGTGAGTGTTTACCTCTGACTGGAATGTTTAGTCTTAACGAACTTGGCAAGATCACAAAAAACTACAATGTCTCCATTCTACTCTCTAACTAAGGGCAAGCAGTAAAACTTGTCTTAGTCTCCTCTCTTCCATGTTCTTATGTTTGGCATCTAGGGCTTTTCTAGTATGTTATGGACCTTGATACTACCCTTTCTGGGAATCAAAAGGCAGGGTCGGGAATGGGCAAAAAAAAAAGCTGTGAGTGACCCCTATACCTGTACTCTTAAACCTAAAATAGTCTGCATTGGGATTTGGCACCATTTTCTTTAGGTTTCCCACTTCTAGAAAGCAGTGATATGGAAGGGTTCCATCCCCTCCCTTCTCAATTGGTTACTAAAACTTCTATCAAAGTTAAAACAGCCAGGACCTACTTGACTGCTATTTATAGTCAGATGAATGTTTCTCTGGTTAAAATTGAAATAAGTAAATTCATTATCAAACTTCGTTTTAATCCAATGCTGAGTATGTATATGTTGAATATGTGTATATATTTATATGCATTTTTTTTGGTGTAGGTAGATCATCCTGCTGTTGTATTTGTCAGGTATTGTCAGTCTGGATAAAACAAAACCTGTAGCAAGTCCATCGTTCCCTTGTTTTGGGCTCGGAAATGTATCTCTTTCCCTTCCTGTTCATTTTGGGTTTTCCACATTATACCTTTAGTTGTTTTCTTCAACAGTCTCATTCCTCATTTATTTTGCATTCTGGCAATGGTAACTAAAAGGATTATGTGCTCTCACTGGGATGGACTAAATCATCAATGCCCTAATAAAATATAGGTATAAGGGTAGGATAAAAAGGAAGACACTGATAATTGAGCATCTCAGAGACTAGTGATACCCCCTGCATTCAGCTCCTTTCTTTGCAGATGGTAACGAGCTCAGAGTGTTGTTTGAGGACCTGAGGTCTAAAACTTTGGAAGACCAGTCCAAGTAGGGGAAGCATGATAATGTTGGGGAACATAGATGTTTTTTGTTTATTTTGCTATTGCGGGACTACAGGTTTTATCAGCTCCTCCCATTCTGTTTACCATATTGCAGCCTCATCATATATACAAATGTAATTTACTTTGTATATTAGTGAGCTCTTACTAATCTAAGTAATATCTGCTGAGGCTGATGAGGAATAAAAATGAAATCCTTAGAAGCTCTGAACCTAGCCTGAGAAGCTTGTAATTTATATTCTTTCCTTCACTCATTTTTAGTTCTGCCTACTACCCTGATATCCCTGGTACCAAATGCCACTTTATATCCATTTCCATCCCAGTACTGCCTGACAGAAAAACTCCAAGCAAAAAGTGAATGATAACTTACTATAAAATTCCAAGTGAAGTCATTCTTCATTCTGTTAAATAATTGGAGAACTATTAATAAAAGCTGTCTGGGTGTAATGTATAAAGCCATTTTGAAGGATGCTTCTGTAGAATTATAGCGCTGAAATCTTTTTTTATTAGAGCTTCACAATCTTTGAAAAGTCCCTTTGATATGAGAATATTTAAGTCTTCCATGCTACAGTGGTAGTTTATATTAAAAATAAAACACAATTCCTTATCTCATTCACCGTTTCTAAATTTGTTTCATAAATCAGATAAACTTTTCTTAAAATGACTTATAAATGATTTTATTAGGATGAAATGTTAGATAATCTGGCGTATTTTATATTTCTTTACATGTAATAAAAGCACTCACCTAATAGCCTTGACTAGAATCAGTATCTTTCCTTCTTAGACTAAATTCCACTTCTTTTATGTTTCATTGTTCAAATGCATTTTACTTAATAAACCAATTGGACTTGAAAATAGTACTTGAGGGGCGCCTGGGTGGCGCAGTCGGTTAAGCGTCCGACTTCAGCCAGGTCACGATCTCGCGGTCCGGGAGTTCGAGCCCCGCGTCAGGCTATGGGCTGATGGCTCAGAGCCTGGAGCCTGTTTCCGATTCTGTGTCTCCCTCTCTCTCTGCCCCTCCCCCGTTCATGCTCTGTCTCTCTCTGTCCCAAAAAATAAAATAAATGTTGAAAAAAAAAAAAAATTTAAAAAAAAAAAAAAGAAAATAGTACTTGAATAAATAAGTCATTTTAACTTTTGCACAGTAAAATCTTGATTAGTTGGGACAAAACTAACAGGAAATATCAATTAACCAAAAGAATGAAATTTTAAGGCGACTCAAAAGTACCTTGAATTTAGAAAGCTATAATAGAAAATTTGGGGAAAATGTGCTGTAGGTTATAATCATCTAATCTGATTCCTTTGCTTTTTATGGTTTTAAAATCACAATTTAGACATTTAAGTCTTCTGGGATCTTTAAAGCAGGTTTCCTGTGTGCATTCGATTCTTCTTACAAACCAGGAAAGGAGAATAGTGTCATGATAGTACAGTCATCAAAGAATCATCAGCTGATTATTCCTCATTAATTGGCACAGAACACAACCTCTGCTTTCACTGGCATTGTGCTGAAAGTACACATACATGGAGGAGCTGATGCAAGAGTTGGTCAAGTAGACAAATTAGGATGAAAGAGTGCAGAGAGAAGACTCATTATGCAGGAGGATATTCTTCAAACCTCATCATAGAAAAATCAGTGGCGCCTTGAGGAGCTTTGTATGGGAGTCTTTAGCTACCTCCTTGACAGATCTCAAGACCCTTTATTTTTTCCAGACATTACTGACTACAGAAGACAGTTTCTGGCCTCCATGAATTCACCAACTAATGATGGATGGTGGAGGGAGGTCAGTAATTACACACCTAAAAACAGCCATTGATAGATGATGACATGACCATTGTGTCCACAATGTAAACACATGTGACTTTTAAGCCATCATTTGAAAATAGCAATTGTTCCCTTCTCAGTTACAGCTGTCACTTGATTCTATGGAAACATGGCAATGACATCACATCACATCATTTTAACATATTTATACAATTACCCTCTTCTATAATGTTCTCTTGACTTTTCTGCTTGTATTAATGGTATCATTACCCACCTAACAACGAAGCCTGAAGTCTCAGTTATTTTTTTGCACCGCTTATCCTGTTATGCTTTGATATCAACAAATGGCTAGGATTCGCTTAGGCCTCTTTCATTCATCTCCTTTTCTGGAATTCTAAAGGCCATGCCCCTACTACTGCTAGGTACATACTATTAAAGCATAGCTTTGTTTGGATAAATTGATTTTCTGAAAACCTTCAAGGGGCCAATGCCTACTGTTGAATAATGTACAAAGGAGTAAACCTGCTGTCAAGGTCAACACAATAAGCCCAGAGCTGACTTTCTCACCTTGTTTTCTATGTCTGCATTAAGTGTTTCCTTTGTGTCCCAAATGTGTGTAATTACTATTCACCCTGCCCAATAGTCTTTGTCCTTTCCCATCTTATTAACTGTGTTCCCAGATGCCTCTCTGACCTCTACCTTTTTTCATCAGACTCTTCTATCCTTTAATGTTTAGTCTAAAGATCTTATCATCTATGCATCCTCTTCTCATTCCCTCACTTTAAGATGACCTTTTCTGTCACTGAGATTTTACAAAAGTAGCTACTACTCCTGTGATACTTTGTAAATATTGATGTATGGGAGTCAAAGCATCTCTGTGCTACTTGACCATGTGTATTAATTGTCTCTACAATACCACACTGGTCAGAATCTCTATCATCTTTCACCTGGATGGCTATAATAGCCTCGTAAGTTGTCTCTGTACAGCCAAGGCATCCTGTCTTCTGACTAGTCCATTCTCCACACAGAGTAAAACCAGAATGTTTTTTTTCTTTAAACTTAAATATGACTATGACAATTATTTGCTTGAAATTATTCAATGACACCACATCAGGATAAAGTCCCCATCCTTTTCAAAGTCTACAATGATTTGTAAACACAGCACTGTGTCTACATCTCTGGCTTTCTTTCTCCACTGTCTTTCTTTACTATCCAGATTCCATGTACATTAGATGTGATATGTTTTGGAGTATATCATATATTCCTTCTTACCCCAACCTTCACATATACTATTTCCCCAATTGTTATTCTTTTTCCTACATCACGCCTATTCCCTTCCAGTCACTGTGAAGATGTGATTCTACCACTCAGTATATAGAAGTCAATTCCATCAGTGCAGCTTGAGTGGAATTAATCCCACTCAAATCATTTGAGTCCTACAAAGAGGGATAGAGAAAATTTCTAAGGTAAGTCAAAATTCTGCTAAGAAAATGGAAGACAGAATAGATGCAGTTAGGCAACTTTGAAACTCTACTACAGTCAGTAATGGATCTTATTATTGCAAAGGCTTTTTTTCACAATTGCAAAGTATAGTGAATTAGTGATATATGAATAAAAAATGAGGAAAAGTCATCATCATATATTGTACACATATCGGTCCAATGGCTATAGTAGCTGACTTGCTTCTGTGACCCAGTTAGAAATTATCATTCTCATAACACCATCTCTTTAACCTGATAACCTCTTTAACCTCATGCAATTGTCATCACGTCTCAAAGACATTTTTCAGACCTGACAGCTATAATGAAATAGATACTTACAAAATGTGCTCAAAACATACTCATGGGAATATACATAGCATGTTGCTGAGGCAGGTTAAGAAAGAGTCCCCAGTGCACTTAACAGCACAGAAATATCTGCTTCATTTTCTGACTATTTTACATGTAGAAACCAATCCCCCCCCTTTTTTTTCTTTCATGAAGTTCCGAGTAGCCATCTGCTTAAGGCTGTGACCTATTTTCTTTCACAACTTTTCAGTTGAAATGAGAATCAACTTTAAAGCTTATTTAAAGGGATGTGAAAAAGCTAAATATGGGGTTGCAGCTGGTTCAGACTTTCTATTGAAATTCTCATGGCCTGGTATAATTTAAGATCTATTTGTGTAATTGTCATGAAGTAGGAAAAACAAAGAAAGCTGCATGTTACATCATTTTGTCAAAATGAGATATGTCAAAAAGGACATTGTCTTGGTCTTCTTGTTTAAGAAAATTAACTCTAAAATAGTAATTTGGCCCACACTCAGATATGTTCAGATTGACCCTTACAGTATTTGTTCAAATATGGACTAAAAAATATAAAAAATAATTAGTTGTCACCATTTAAAATTTGGGAAATTTTACATGCAAACCCATGTTTCTTCTACTTTTCTCTTGAAAACTTGGAATATATGGCAACATTGACATATTGAGATAGGATTTCCTCAGGGAAACAGTGACCAGCCATCATTAGATTGGTCATCCCTCTTCAGTTAGATGTGGCACCCGTTCTAGTTAATATTTTCTTGTTCTTACACACTTCACTTATTTATATTAACTGTCAAACTTGTGTAGACTTTTCAGATCATAACAATTACTTATCACCTCCAAAACAGAGGATTTGACCAAAATGAGCAGTAGAAGGAGCTCAACGTACAATATCAATATTAATTTCAGTCTTAAGAACAAATCACTCAAGTGGTGAACAAATTGAAAACTGAATAAAGTAGACATTCCTTCAACTGAAAGGAAAAGAAAATATAAATGCAGGTGTTAAAAAAATTGTGACTTATTAGTTTCACAAGAGAAAAGGTCCGTTAGCAGGCAGCTGAAGTTCTGTGGCTCTGCAGTTGCATGACTGGCATCTCTAAATGCTCTTAACCTTTCCCTCACGCTTGTCACCTACTTGTTATAAGATGGCTACTGTAGTACCTGGTGTCTCATATCTATTCCAAGCAGAGAGGTAAGACAGTTGTGTAGGCAATGGACACAATTTGTCACTTAAACCTTCTAGGCCCCCAATCAATTTCGAAGAACTTCACTATAAATTCTGTCTTGTACTTTAGGAAGCCTACTCCCCGGACAACCATTGTCTCACACTTACAGAGTTATTATCAAGCCAATCAATATTTTCTGATAGATGAGGCTGCTGAGCTGTTCACTCTGTAGGGCTTCATACTTCTCATCTTTTACCTTGGACTGCACTAGACCTTGGCATGTGATACATGTGTGGAGGGAGGTGGAAGATGTCTCTCAGGCAGTATTGTTTTAGGGTGTGATAAAGTTAAGGGACAACAAAATAGTTTTAACAGAAAGTATCTTTGTTGACTTAACAAGCATCATGCGATGTGAATATTAAATAATCATTGATGAAAAATATTACTAGTTAATAAAATTCAGGATCATTATTTCCAGAGTGGGATGGCATTAAAGAATGTGTTAACCAGAGAAACAAGGCAGGTAAGGCCAAAATGTACCCATGACATCTATATTTTTAAAGCATTCTTCTTCCTTTGACTTTAGACAAGAGGAAATTATACAATTCATGCAAGAATTTACTTACAATTTAAAGTCCTAGATTTGGAGGCCTGAAATTTGAAATTAGGTTGATCTAGCTGTGATAAATGAAAAGAAGATACAGAAAATGGAAGACTTGGACCAAAATCTTCATAGAGTTTTGTTGCCTGGCCTAAGAAATGAATGGATTCAAAGGGAATTCACTATGCCAAAAGCAATTCAGATAAATTTAATGTGAACATTTTAGTGTACACTCTTGCATTATTCATGTACTATCCAGATATTATAATTTTATATGCAAGGCTGTAGTCATTTGACTTTCAAAGCATATCCTGTAGATATCATAGACCTGATATGCTTGGTATAAATTATGAAATTACACGATAACATTACCATGAATCTTTATATTAAAATGCAGACTGTGTTTTTCCTCATAGCCGTTCTTCTCACTCTTCTAAATAATATAGAGCCAATATAAATTATATTTGTAAATGGGAATTATCACTATTTTCAGGAATAATAAGTATATTAACATATATTAATAAACTTTCAAATCTGTCATGGCACACATTTAGAGTTCTTCCTCAAGAAATGGATAACTCTTTCTCATTTTAACATTGAATGGATAAATAAAATGGTATATTAAATTAGCATAAAATATTCTGACTATTGAGTATAATACACTTGTATGGGCTTCTTGTGAGAAGAAAAAAGGGATCCTGATTGGATTAGGACATGGATTAATGCATTATTGAGTGGAAGATAGTATTTACTAAACAAATGGCATATTTCACTTTATCGCTGCTATGATCTTTATAGCAGAATAATCTATTCTGATTCTTTTGTAAAGACCACCCCATAAACACATGATTTGGATTCACAAACTGTGCTGGGAATATGCTCTTACGATGCTGTTTTGGTTCCCAAAATTATGCTGGGGTGTGCTTTGCCTTAGATTATTTTTATCAAATTAGTCAAGCAACTTCCTAAATAAGCCGCTGTGGACTGAATTATTCAATGTTTCAGGTGGAGTGAGGAGTAGAGAGGACCAGATCCAGATCAGCCTCTTAGCCCTAATACTTCCCTCTCCCTCTCCCTCCCTGCCCCCCTCCCCATGGGGAAAATGAGCAGTTTTCTCTAGCCCCATAAACATATTCACTGAAAAAAAAATTATCTTGGTTTAATGTCATTAATTACTTAAGTAAGTGTCCTTCTCCCAAAGCTATGTTACCTACCTAGAATTTTGACATTACATTTGGAAAAACTTGGGAAGTTAAAATTGATTATAACTGCAGAAATTTCATCACATGTGAGAAGATAGGATGTAAATATCAGATGTGTCCTTACATAAGTTTACTATAAGAAAAGCAGATGGAGAGAAGGGAATCAAGTTTTTGTTTTCAGTTACATTATTTTTCTCTCTGCCACTTAAGACAGCCATCTATCATTTTAAGGACACCATCTGAGATGCTTTTCCCTGGGTTTACAAATACAGTGAAGACTAATATTTGCTCTTGGCCAATAGCAATTTGAAAACCTACTATATGACGGGGAGGTGAAATAAATATATTAAATGCATTTGTTCCCTACCCTCAAATATTACATGCATTGATCAGAATAGCACCAATCTATGCTATGTTCACAAGTCAATCTTGATATCTCAAGGATTTAATGTAGTAGCATACCTTAGAGGTAACTATGTTAATGGCTCTTCAAGGGTCCTTCTAGAAACTTCTCTCTTCATAAACACATACACACTCATGCACATATGTCCTTTATACAAGGGGACTAGTATGCTGTGTGCTGTTCTGCAGAGGGACCTGATTAATATTAAATCATTTTCATGACATATCTTTATATGACCAAACAAGATACAGGCCTCTTCTTTTACATCAAATCATCTTAAAAAAATAATTTCCTTGGTTTGTATTATAACCTTTGTCCTTTTTTTCTTAACAAATTCTGCCTATTTAACCACATAAATCACTCACTACATATTAGATTGAGCTCTTTGTTGATATTCTTTCCAGAAGCTTCCTCCTCTAATACAGAGGCAGCTCGTACTCTTCAGTTCCTTTTGGGTGCTAGGAGAACATGTATAATAAATAACTACACTAAAATGTAGCTTTTCACACCTCTGAAACAGAGAGGAGAAGGTGGCTGTGGACTGACACCAGTATCTCATTCTTGTTTCCCTTACTTTGGTATCTGATATTTGATGTGGATATTGATGTGGGAATTAATTCCCAATCTAAAATCAGAGGCAAAAATGAACCTTCTCAAGCCATTGCTTCCTCTTTCGTGTACTGTTCCCTAGAAAATTTGAACACGTTGTTATGCACTTTTTTCTTTTCTAAAAAATATATCCCCTAAATCATCCTTGACCTTTCCTACCTTCTTACTTATTAGCACTTGAGGATGCTAAAGTTTGGAAGCCAGACTGATGATTTTTTTTTTTTTATGGTGTGGGTGTTTTGGGAGGTACATGTGGAGATTTCTCTATAACTTCTAATTTCTTCAAATCTATTCCCAAGTTCTATTTTTCTTTCTGTATGTGTTTCCAAGTCATTGTCATTAACATGCATGAACTCTTGAGTAGTCACTTGAGAACCAGCAGTCTTTTACATCTTTAGAATAGGAATAATTTTTCTGAGTATTAAAAATGTAACCTAAGGTTAGCTTGTAGGTTATTTCTTTATTATACCCTAAGTCAATTGTATACGAAATGAACAAAATTTTCTTTTTTTTTTTTTTTCAACATTTATTTATTTTTGGGACAGAGAGAGACACAGCATGAACGGGCGAGGGGCAGAGAGAGAGGGAGACACAGAATCGGAAACAGGCTCCAGGCTCTGAGCCATCAGCCCAGAGCATGACGCGGGGCTCGAACTCACGGGCCGCGAGATCGTGACCTGGCTGAAGTCGGACGCTTAACCGACTGCGCCACCCAGGCGCCCCCAAAATTTTCTTAATAGACTTTCTTTTTAATTTTTTTTAATGTTTATTTATTTCTGAGACAGAGAGAGACAGAACATGAGTGAGGGAGGAACAGAGAAAGAGGGAGACACAGAATCCGAAGCAGGTTCCAGGCTCTGAGGTGTCATCACAGAGTCTGATGTGGGGCTCAAACTCAAACTTACAAACCGTGAGATCATGACCTGAGCTGAAGTCGGTCGCTCAACCGACTGAACCACCCAGGCGCCCCCTTAATAGACTTTCTTTATACCATTTATATCAATATGGAAAAAAATAAGAGTAGAAAACTGTCTAGAAGATGGGAAAAGACACATTTACAAATGTGTCTTGCTCAAGTATAACACCAATGTCAGAATTGTGTGCCAAATTAAAAGTATTATTCAAATCTTTCTGCTCTTACAAAAGATTTAGATAGTGCTCACTTCTAAGCATGTATTCTGTGCATCGCACACTCTCATGTTGTTTTAACCAATGTAAAATACAATATATACCATTTCAATTCCTACATGGACATTCTGGCTAAATCAGTTTAACCGAAGTGCTAGTATCTAATGTTTTCTCCTCCATTGTGAAACATGTATGTGAGAGCTCCTTTCATCGTCTGAATGGGTCAAAACTGACAGAATAGCTTTCCGTTGACTTCTTTATACACTTTTAAGAAGTTATAAAATGTAGAGTTGCACAGCCTTGTGATAGATACATGTTTATGCCATTTTCAGATGAGGATAATAACATACTGTGTCCCTTTCCCAAGGTCGCAGAACAGTGCTAAACTCAAGATTCAAACCTTTTTTTTTTTTCTGACTGCAATGAGCATTCTATTTCCACTTTCTTAAGTAAACAATGAAAACCAGTAGCTTTACAATTGCAGCTTAGAAGTAGTTCAGAAATTATACAAATAATACATTGGGTCATATCAAAAATTGAAATTTAACCAAATGAAGAATCAAACCAAATGTTTGAACATTCTGTTGAAACAGGTTGAAGCAGCTTTTAATACAGAGTATCAAACCAGCTGCCATTTTGACTCTGCATAAGACAACCATAGAATTATGCAGTGTTGAGTGTTTTTCCTCAAGAACCCTGCCCTTCACCTTTACAGAGACTGCACATTGAACCACTGTCTCACTCAAAATTTTCTCTGTTGCCTTAACCCTGACTTTTTGCAGTTGCCTTGCTTTCATGATAAAATTTCTCAACAAATTAGGTATAGAAGGAATATACCGCAACATAACAAAGGCTATAAAAGCTAAATCTACAACTAACATCATATTCAACAGTAAAACAAGGTGGCTTGTTTTCAATTTTGTGTATAGGCATTTGGCTTTATATCAGGTTTAAGAAATTACAAACGGTAACTCAAGGAGAATTTCTAGATGTTGACTTTTGGGGGCATATGCAGTTTTATTGATTAAATGTTACTAAATTCCCCCCTACAAAATTTATACTAATTTGCATTCAAAATTGCATTGCTGAGAGTTCCTCTTTCACTTGAACTTCACCCAGAGAATGTGTTGTTGTCTTGTTTCATTTTTGCCAATGAAAAATAGTATCTTAGTGATTTGCATGTGCATTTCTCAAATTCAGGGTGAGGCTGAGCATTTTCCTTATTTTAAAAAAATTTTTTAATGTTTTATTTATTTTTAAGACAGAGAGAGACAGAGCATGAGTGGCGATGGGGCAGAGAGAGAGGGAGACAGAATCTGAAGCAGCTCCAGGCTCTGAGCTGTCAGCACAGAGCTCAATGTGGGGCTCAGGCTCACCAACTGTGAGACCATGACCTGAGCTAAAGTTGGGCGCTCAAACGACTGAGACACCCAGGCGCCCCAGCATTTTCCTTATGTTTAAACACATTTTGCATCTTTCTTGTGAGCTGGTTTTGTCTTTTGCTTATTTTTCTACCATGTAGTTGGTCATTATTACAAACCCACTAAATGGGTAAGATTCTGTATATTACCTATGATTATATGATATTAACACTCTATCTGTAATACACTTTACAAACATTTGCACTCAGTTTGTCAGTTTTCTTTTGAATGTATTTATGGCAATTATTTTCTGTCACATTTATCGTGTTTTCTTTTATTGTATTTGGATTTTGAACTATAGTTTCTAAACCTTCACATGTAAACAGGACAGATTATAGTAGAATTCACACATGTTATTTTGCAATATGGTTTAATTTTTTATATTTAGACCTATAAATCAATTGAAATTTATCCTTGTGTATTGTGAGGTATGTATCTAACTTGATCCTTTTTGACAAATGGTCACCCACTATCTTTGGTTGAGATACTCCTTTTATCATATTATATAGATTTCATATTTAGTATGTATTTTGTTCTATAAATTTTTGTTTTGTTGTTTAATTCTGCTCCATTGTTGCCTTACTTTATATCTCTTTGGAGGTTTATAATCTCTGGATTAATTCTTTTGCTTTTATAAATTATATGATCTAAAAATCCTTGAAATCATCAAGGGTATTTTATTTATTAATCAAGTCTTATACGTTTACTCACATATCTTTTTCCAGATATCTAGTGTCACTTTTAGTATGCAAATGCAGGTCTATTGTTTTTTGAAACGTTCTTGGATTTCAATTTTAAATATTAGTACTGTTCCATTTTATATTTTTTGCCTGCATTCTCTTTCAGCCACTTTCTCTTGATCTTTTCAATTTATTTATCTCAATTTCATTTCATTGACATTTTTTTCTCCATTCCTTCAATCCCTTATTAGATTTTCATTTGTGTCTTTTTTTTCATCGACATTATTAAAATTAATCCTAAGGTCTGAGATAATTTTTGCCTTTTTCTTTCATTGATTTTTAGATTAATCAGGTATTTCTCTTTTTAAAAATGCTTCTTTACTATCTGATTATTGTTTTACATTTTAATTTCTCTGTTAAGGTGTTTTTTTCAGGGGCACCTGAGTGGCTCATTCAGTTGGGCATCTGATTCTTGATTTCAGCTCAGGTCACAATCTCACAGTTCATGAGATTGGGCCCTGCGTCAGGCTCTGCACTAACAATGTGAAGCCTGCTTGGGATTCTTTCTCTCCTTCCCTCTCTGCCCCTCCTTTTCTTGTGCACGCTCTCTCTAAATAAATAAATAAATAAATAAATAAATAAATAGTTTTTAAAAAATGTTTTTCTCTCATCGTCTTTAACTCATTTTGAAATGTTTAGCTTTATGTTTTTCTGTATATGGTTAATGTTCGTAGTTTCATATGAGGATATGGAGTTTCATCGATTTAAACACCTTGGTCCTCCTTTCCTGCTATATTATAATTTTGTTGTGTAGATTTCTATAGTTTTCATATAATCACTTGGAAAATTTTTGATGTTATGTAAGATGGAGTCTTCAGTGGTACTCTTGTATTTCTTTACTTTTGTTTCCTTTTCATTTTTGCTTTTGAGAAAGAGAGGGATTCTATATAACCTCTAATTTGTTGCTTCTTTTTTTCACAGTAGGACCCTAAATGTCCCATTTGCTAATTTTTTACTTCCTAAATGATTTCTAAAATTTCCTCTTAATCTTCTTTCCTAGAGGTAATGTTTCCAGATTGCAACCTCAGATGTCATGTGCTTTCCTGCAGTAATTGTTCTCAAACCGCATGACTCTTTTTTTGGTCTTGTACACTTAAAAGGAACTCTTCCCCCCCCCCCCCCCTTCTCTATTTGTAGTAATATTTGGCTCAGTTTTATACCTGCCACTGGCTCACCTCCTCTCTCTTTCCTGACATTCTTACTCCTGGCAAAGGTTTTCTGTAAAAGCCGAAAAGATAGCTCACTGGGGATAGGTGTTTTTTCTTTCACCCACCCCTCCCTTTTCCCCCTCTCCTCCTCCTCCTCCCTGTTCTTTTCTTTCCTCTTCTTTTTCCACAGAGGTAATTTCTTTTTATCTTTTAATTACACATGAATTGGGTATTTTTCTAGTTCCATTTGTTTTTCTTGTTATGTATTGTTTCTGGAGAATATGTAGGATATGCCATTATTCTCCACTCTTTATTTGAAAGTCTTACACACACTCACACACATTTGACTGTCACTATTTTTCCTGTAACTCATGAAATCATAAGTTTGTAAAACTACTCAGAGTAAGAGTAATATTTTTACCTGACATTCCTGTCTGTAATCTTGTATCTCCTCCATATTCAGTCCTACCAGGGAAAGCTCAGGAGCCTTCTTTTAGTAATGCCACTTCCCCACTCAAGTTCTCAATGGCATCATTATTCATCTTCAAATAAACTTACAATTCCACCCATGAGTTTTGTGGATTCCCAGGTTGCCCACTTTTTGTTCCATTCTGCCACCTTTCTACTGGCTCCATTTCCTTGCCACCTAGAAATCACTTTTCCAGAATCATCTTGAGCAAGTATCCTCAGAATACATTGACTCTGCACTGGCTACCTTGGTTAATGAGAAATCCCATTAATCCCTTTGTGACATTTTAATCCTTTCTTATTCTGTGTTTCTGTTATCTTGGCATCTGTATTTTAATATGGGTACTTAGCAGTCTTTAATTTCTTTCTGCTGTCCATGCCATAGACAAAGATTTTTCCTTTGGCAGCTGTGCTCAAATAATATCCTAAATCTTCTTTTTGTACTATATCACTTATCCTTTGCAATAAGTATATGAGTTATGTACTTTTACTAACCTTCAGTTTACAGATAAAAAAGAGAGAGGCGCCTGCATGGCTCAGTCAGTTGAGTGTCCGACACTTGATTTTGGCTCAGGTCATGATCCCAGGGTTGTGGGATAAACCCTGTAGAACCTGCTTGGGATTCTCTCTCTTCTGCCGTCTGCTCCTTTCCTCAGCTCACATGCTCTCTCTCTCTCTTTTTCTCTAAAATTTAAAAAAAAAAAGAGAGAAACAAAATTAAGAGTGATGAAGTAACTGAGTTTAAATAGCTAGTAATTGATAAAACTGGGTTTTGGACCCAGGTAGACTGCTTTCAGAGCCTGAACTCAAAACTGCTAATCTGTTTGTTGCAAAGGATGAATGTATTTCATTGATTTTGAAAAGGTGAAGAAATATAAAATCATATCCTAAGCTTTAAAATGACAAATGTTTGCCTGAAAGTACAGTAGGGAAATAAGGTATCTGATTTTAATTAAAAAGCAATAGTATGCTATAGTTCATATATTAAATAATTACAATTCTCTAGTGTCAGTGGTTTTGAAAATTAATTTATACTTAATGAGATATATCCAAATATTAATTATACTTTGAGAGGGAGAGGGATTAATACAGAACTCATTAATAGATCACATTGATTTATTTTAATATGTACTTATATCATGTCTGCATGATTTAAAGGATATTTTTTGGTTTATTTGGTGCAAGAGTTACATGATCCAACAGTAAATGTTCAGTAGGGAAGTACACTGTAGTCTGATTAATTTACTTAACAGAAGTAAATCTGGCATGGACCACCATTGATATGTATTCACAGTCATACGCATATGCAAACTACATAAATACCTGCCCAGGCTGGGGTACTGTAAAGTTATCAGAGTCAGAAATTAGGGAGAACCTAAGTGATTTCATTGACATTGGCTTATTATCACAATCCTATTCTTGTTGTTATTATTATTAACATGTATTAATTTACCACATCTAAGAACCAATATTAATTTGAAATAAAATGATAATGCACAATGTTTGAGTACTAATTATTCAAAATACAATACTTAAAATGATCAGGAAATAAATGTTCATATCACCAAATTCTGTTTAAATCAGGCTTATTGCAATTGAAATTACCTTACAATGATGTGTGTAAAATAGAGACTGAGGCCAATGGCCTGAGGAGAAAATTTTATTTAATATATTTCTTCTAGCATTAAAGTGTTGCTTTCTGAAGAGTCTTTATTCCTGCAGAGAAATCAAGACAACTGGAAAACCCTCGTCTTTCATGCCTGCTGTTTTCTTACTTTATGGAAGTGACATTCATCATTGGTTAGTTGATAGAAACTGAGCAATAAAAGGTTCTGAGACCACATCTGCAGAACCAAAATAACAGAAGGCCTTAAAATATTCCCATGAACTCAGAATAGTCAAAATAGAATAAAGGAGGAAAATCCTAAATCCACATTTACGTACATTGGCCCAATAGTTTCAATGACACAGTTGTAAAAAGTCATTCTTTACTGTGCTAGACATTTTCCGTATATTTCAAAAGTAAAATGTTTGACTGGAATTTCTGGTATTAAATATTCTGGTATTTCAAATGGAGTCTATGCTCCAGGTTCCACGTAGAATCAATGCCCACAAATTCTCCCTCTCTGTGCACCTGTTTCATTTGAACTTCATTCTCTATGGTAGGGATTTCCTCTTAAAGAAATCACCTCTCCATCTGCGATTTTGATTGGTCATCTTCAAATGCTTGACAAATAGTTGTCCTGAGTTAATGCTGCAGTGTCATTATTCTAAACTCCTAACAGGAAAGCATCAGTTAGTGTTGAAAAAGATCTGAAAATAAAGTTCTTTTGTTAAAAGTACTGATTTAGAAATGCTTTTAAGTATACTTTTAACCAAAATACAGAAATGGATACTGAACTCCTACATGACCTAACACTCTAAGTAACTTGAGTAACAGATGAACGTAAATAAAATAATAGAAAAGGACAAGCATTTCCCTCAAGATATTCATGTCTCACATACTGCCTTGTATCATTCTTTGCTGTTATTGAAGCATTTCACGTGTCCTTTGTTGACTCGCTCAGCCCTGCCACCTGAGAGGGGGGTTTGTGGGTATCAGCCAGAGTGTGAATCAGGATGTGGAGATTCAGAGTCAGTCCTTGCCCCTGACACCCACACACCTACTTAATGTTTGAGGAAGCTGGGACTTGTTCCCATGTCACTGCACTCTTAGCTTGGTCCATTTTACTCAACTCACTAAGGAAGCAAAATAATTAGATCCATTGAGACATTAGGTATGAGTCAATGAAATGCAAGAACTTTCAAAGCATTCAGTCCCTACATCACCTTGAATGTTGCCAGTATGTTTAATCCAATATGCAACGTGTAGAAATGTGTTAGGAATAGCAGTGAACTGAAAACAGGCAATGACACGGTGTCACTTTGCATTCCCTTAATCCCAAGGATCCTGCCTAAGAGGGCTGAACCCTCTTTTGTTCAAAACAACCTGTAGACTTGAGGGTATTTTTTTCTGATTTTAGAAGAAATCTGTTTTCATTATGGAAAATGTAAAAAAAAAATAAAAAGAAATCGAAAATCACTCCTAATCTCAAACCCAAAAAGAACCCCTGAACAATGTTGATGTATTTTCCTCCAAAATCTTCATATGCACATGGATATGTAAACATATGTGTGTATGTATGTTTTATAAAATAAAATGTACACTCCCAAATGGGGATATAAAGTAAATCATTTTTACCTTCCAAACCAAATTATGAAGGGCAATTCTTCTACTGACAGTCATATCATTCAATTTAAATAGAAAGTTTTGGGGCACCTGGGTGCCTCGGTTGAGTGTCCGACTGTTGGCTTTGGCTCAGGTCATGAGCTCATTGTTTATGGGACTGAGCCCCACGTTGGGCTCTGCACTGGCATTGTGGAACCTGCTTGGGATTCTCTCTCTCCCTCTCTACCCCTCCCCAGCTTGTGCTCTCTATCTCTCTCTCTAAATAAATTAATTAACATTTAAAAAAGAAATAATGTTTTATCCAGCTATTGTCTGAACAAACTAAAGCTATCTAATTGCAGTATTATGTAATCTTTAAACAGCTTGATATATTTACAGATCAAAGTGTGTAACACAACACCTGGGTTGCTACAGAGATGTCTAAATTTCATCAAGATTAAAGAATTAACAATAAGTAAATTTGTTTCATAAGGATGTTAAAGATTTACCGTAACTTACATACCTACAAACATTTCTTGCATGCGTTTTGTGGGACAGATACAGGTGCAAGATACTATGTGCCTCCAATTTGCCATGTTTTCCCGTCTCATCTGTTTTATTCTTCTGATGTATCCTCTCTACTGATCTATTTCTTCAGTTTAGAATTATTAGTGAAAGCGTTATATTCTTTAAACTTTCCAACGTGGCCTGCCAAAATGATAATGTGATGGGTACACACATATATGTACACAGACATGATGTGTGCATGCATATATATTCATTCATATCTATCTTTATGTATGTGTGAACATATGTTAGTGAAGATTTTTATGGTGTTCACGGAACAGAATTAAGGTCATCTGATCTATGTAAGAGCCAACATACAGACACATTTTTTTTAATTGCCTGAGAGTTTGGGGAGGATATTTCTCTAGCGATCTAGAACCTTAACACTAGGCTATTGGTTTGACAGAGTCTTTAAGAAATCACTCTGTTATTAGTGAGACAAAAGTTTGCCATTATTATGTTGGTTTTTTAAAACTATTTTTGAAAAACTTTGGGGGCAACTTTGGTTTGGATCTTATGGGAAATACCTGACCTGTGTTGGTCATGAGTATTTGATGTTATTGGTGAGAAAGAAGGTGAAGAAGAAAGTGTAACTAGAATTGCATCTATAACAACATGCTGAAGGTGTACAGATTATTGCTTAAGTTATGTCTTGGTGCCATGTTAGAGTCTTGGAAAAAGGCTGGCGTTGTCCTTTGGAGGTAATTTAAGCCAAATTTGGTAGCAACATTCCAAAGAAAGCAGACATGTTAGAATGCTGACTGTATGTCAGACAGAGCTAGCACTACAGCAGTCAGAATTTATAGATCTTCACTTTATAGTTCTGCTCATTAATATGACTCCACCAGATTCTGACAACTAATCTAGCTCCTATTTGGTACTAAGAGGTTTTTCCACTCTCTCCCATATGAAGCAGTGACTTTACGACCCTAGAAGCATCAAAGGACCTGAAATAGGCATTCACTATTTTTATAGATGAAGTTCATAGCTGACATAATATAAAAAAAATATAATTTCAACAACTGACTGGCATTAATCATTGTCGTCATTGTTGTCATCGGCATCATCAATACAGGCTGAATTGTGCCCACCCCCAAATCCCCATGTTAAAGCCCACCCCCAGTATCTCAGACTTTGACTCTATTTGGTGGCAACAAAAGCTGGCAGCATAGCTCCAACGCCTCAATTGTTTTCAGATAGTCAGTGAAGCCAATGCCTTTGGCCTCTGAGGGGTTTTGTTACTTTAACATGAAAAACTGTCATATAAAAACAGGGAGGGGGACAAAACAGAAGAGACTCATAAGTATGGAGAACAAACTGAGGGTTATGGGAGGGGTGTGGGAGGGGGGATGGGCTAAAGGGTAAGGGGCACTAAGGAATCTACTCCTGAAGTCATTGTTGCACTAGATGCTAACTAATTTGGATGTAAATTTTAAAAAAATAAAAAAAGAAAACAAGTTAACATTAAAAAAAAACTGTCTTCAAATTATGGTCCCATTTTTTGCACTTCATTGGGACATCCAGCTTAACTGTAGGAATGCCGCCAATGACAAAATAAATATGGAAAGTAGCAATTTTTTTTTTGCAGCAACTCTAGATCCCCTTCTGGGGGAGAAACAAACCACTAAAACTGTCATGGTCATGGTTAACTGGCATTTGCTGTTAGAGCTGCTCTCCAACTAGGCCCAGAGACTCACTGAGGAATTGAGTGATAAGGTTATATCCAGTCCTCAGAGGAGCAAGGATGTGGATAATGAGTAACATTTATCCTAGGGAAACTGATCAAGGAAGAGAAGTCATCTTATAAAAAACAAGTCCAGGAAATCTGCATACTCAGAATTATGATTTGAGATGCTAATCCAGAAGTGTGTTTTATTGGTCTATTTAATTTGATTTGGGGAAAAATCTCCCATAAGGATTTGGGGATTTTCAGACCTAAGACACTGGCATAAAAAGTAAAGTTGGATTTTACTATATCAGTTGCCCCTGTGGAATCAGTTCATCAAGGCTCCTTATAACCAAAGCAGTGTCTTTCAAACTTTAATGTATTTAAGAATTATCTAGAGAGCTTGTTAAAATGCCACAGGTTCAATAGATTCTGATTTATCTGGTCATGACTGGGACCCAGAAACCAGCATTGTATCAAGCCTTTCTTCCCTGATGTAATACTTTTTTCTAACGCATTGTGTTTACTATATACCAGACACTGTTATGAGTATTTTATTAATGTTAACTTCTTTAAAATCAGAAAACACTACATTTTGTTAACCTGTATTTTATAAGAGAAATGGAGGCAGAGTTTGTTTGTTTTTGTTTGTTTATTTTTTTGTTTTGTTTTTTAGCCAAGGACATAATGCTAGTAAGCAGCAAAGCTGGGATTTGAATACAGGCTTTGGTTCCTGAGCCTATGCTCTTGGCCACTATATTATGTGGCCACCTCCTTTTGATGCAAACTTTCCAGCATTCAGGCTTTGAGAAACACCACAGTAAAGAGTATTTACATAGATGTAATAACTGACCCCATAAAGTAAGTGATTCCTATCAATCATGTATATTTGTTTGTCATCAATAAGCATTTATTGAACAAATATACATTGTGCAGATACGGATAATGAGGCCCAAAGAGGTTAAATTATGTGATCAAAGTCAAATTTCTAGAAAGTGGCAAAGCAAAGATGTGCATGCAGGCAATTGGTCATAGAGCCTGTGTTCTTATTTTTTATACATTTAGTCACCTGAGAAAAACATGAGGACCATGACTGACTCTCCTGTTTTAAAGTACTGGGGCTTATGTCTTCTTAGTGGAAAAGCTGAATGCTCATGCACATGTCTCTTTCTGTCTATGATCAGTGTGCCCAACTCAGGTGTAGAAAAAATTAGTTTTGTTACATGCGTTATGTCATTTTACTTTATAATGGGCCAGTGAAATGGGGCACTGTTCTACGGATGAAATTAAATCTCAAGGAGTTAGTTATTTCCTTAAGGTCATATAGCAAAAATGTCCTTGAATCAGAACTAAGGCCCAGGTTTCCAATTTCTGACCTGATCATTTCACTACCAAGCTTCTTGCTTAGAGCCACACATACTACTGAAGTCTCTTATACAAAATAATACCCTGCTAAACAGAATTGACAAGCCACTGACTCATACAGAATTGTAGGTATAAGAACAGAGTTCTCAATGATACCCACAAATGATCAGATTGCTTGGAATTAATTTTACTCAGCAGTGCTAAAAGATTCTAGGAAGTTGAACAAAGCTGTCTGGTCAATTGAGGATAGGCATGTAGTGGTAAAGTGGGCCTGAATGTTACTGTGAAACCAGAGCTGGCTTGCACGTGACTAAGGGGAAGTGGAAGGTAAGACACAAGCATCTTTTCTGTAGGAATGACTGTTGTCCTTATCACAAATCGCAATGACATGAAACCGAAACATGGATCTAGAGGTTTTAGGTCCAGGAAAATAATAGACTCGTCATCCTCAGTGGTCAACATTAAGATTTCATATTTTCTAGCATGTTTTAGCTTCATAAGCTCTGTTAATAGCAGTTGGACATATTTGAATCCCAATACAAAAGACCTAGTGAGGTTAATGGATAAAGTAGCAATCCCCTTCATTGTAAATTTGGAACAGGATTTCTTAGAGATGTCAATGGCTTATCTAATATCTCATAGTTAATTTTACTCAGTCTCCTGATGCCAAGTCTGTCCTCTTGTCACCCATCTGCAGTTGGGAGTTCAGCTGGTTCATGCCTGCCATGTACTAGGCCTTGAGGCAACATTAGTTTTCTCTTTTCTTTCTTTCTGCTAATTAAATTATTTTATTGTCTTAAAGTTCTGTGAAATGATCAGGCATTGTAATCTTTATTTTTATGAAGGAGAAACTGAAGCTCAGAAAGCTTCTGTAACTGAACCAAATAAAAGTTTAAGCCCAGCAAGCAAAGAATAGGGGAAATGGTACACTGAATATTTGCATTAGGTTTTACATGTTGCAGGTCACATTACAAACAAGATGATTTTCCTCTTAGACCTCTCTCTGTTGTCAGGACTACTAGGAAATTAATTCCTTCGTGGTCCTCTTTGAATCATTTGCACTTAGAATCATTTCATTCTACTCTACTTATTTATTGTTATATAAGAAAACAATCTCAGGGGCGCCTGGGTGGCTCAGTCGGTTAAGCGTCCGACTTCAGCTCAGGTCACGATCTCGCGGTCCGTGAGTTCGAGCCCCGCGTCGGGCTCTGGGCTGATGGCTCAGAGCCTGGATCCTGCTTCCGATTCTGTGTCTCCCTCTCTCTCTGCCCCTCCCCCGTTCATGCTCTGTCTCTGTCCCAAAAATAAATAAACGTTAAAAAAAAATTAAAAAAAAAGAAAACAATCTCCAAATTTAGTAGCATAGAACAATGGGATTTCATTATGTATCATGGTTTTTATGGGTCAGAAATTTGGGTAAGGAGATTATTCTTCCGTTGGACATCAACAGAGGTTACTTGATGTTAGTCAGTTGCAAATGTGCTGGATTGGAAAGTCCAACAAGGCTTCTCCTCAGTGCCTTGGAGGAGATAGTCTTTTGGAATGGATGGTACCTTAGGAGTAGATGGATGGGAGGCTGGGTTCAGCTGGGACTATTGACTAAACACCTCACGTGCCCCTACAACATGGTGGTCCCACAGCAGTTGAATTTCTTACCTGGTAGCTCAGGGCTTCCAAAGAGAGTGTCCCAAGAGACAGGAAGCTGATAGTGGATTACAGCCTGGGGACAAAGCTAGTAGCATCACTTCTGTATTCTACTGCTCAAAGCAGTCACAGGGCCTGTTCAGATTCAAGGGATAGAGTGTAGACACCACGTTTCAATGAGAAAAATGACAGATAATTTGCAGCCATCTTTAAATATTCTTATTTTTTATGTTTCTACTCAATAATGATGAGCATGCAGCATCTAACATGGTTAGTCTAACCTATACAGCATAGAGAAGGAGGGTAATGAAATCCAGAGAGTGATAAGCATTAGAGGGTATCTCTTACCTCTGAGGACAAAGAGTTCCCTAGGCAAAAAGAAAAAAAAGTTAAATAGTAGTTGGTCTTTGCTATTCTTCTGATATTTTTGCTATCAACCTGTGGGGTGGAAGTATTGGCAAATATATTGAATAACTGAATTCTTTTCCAGCAGCCACTTCCTGCCACAGCCATATCCATGAGGTTTCCTAAGTCAGTGGTTTCAAACTCTCTGTAATTCTGAATCATACTATTTTGTTTACCTATTTTTAACTTTAATTGAGCCTATTACAAACACACACACACACACACACACACACACACACACACACACACAACTTTTACCATTATAAAGCTTTGACTTTGAGCCTGAACTAGACTAGAAAATATGAGTTGCAAGAACTACTTTTGTTCTCTGGTATAAGATCAAGAACAGCATTTCTCAAGTTGCAGTGAAGTGAAGTGTTAAGAAACAGGCACAAAATATGAAGGTTCCTGCTATTTTGGAGAATGCTGTAATTGACAACCCATTTTTTGAAAATTCACAAAGTTCATATTAGTATATAAAAGTCATTGAGGAAACCAGTTTTACTCAGCATTAGAATGTTTTTTTCCATGGGCCTCCTGTATTTCATTCAATATATAACTATTATATGCCTACATTTTGCCAAATTTTGTGTTATATCTTGGAATGAGAGCAGTGAACAAAGCAGATGTCAGCCCCTCCCTCAAAGGTTATACAGTGTAGTAGGAGAGCCAGGCATCACCCAGGCTCTAAAAAGTCAGTGCCTCCTTTGCACTAGTCATATTTCAAGTATTCAGTAGCCACTTGTCCCAATGGCTTCTGTAAAGAATAGTGCAAAATAAAACCCTTCTATTTTTGCAGAACATTCTCTTAGACCACCTTGCTCTAGATCAGGGTTCCTCAAGTAATAGCCCATTGGCCATACACTGTCTCATATTTTGCTGCATATTTTTAATATAATTTATTGTCAAATTGGCTAACATACAGTGTGTAAAGTATGCTCTTGGTTTTTGATTCACCGCTGTGAGTCATTGCTTACATACAGCACCCAGTGCTCATCCCAACAGGTGCCCTCCTCAATGCCCATAACCCATTTTCCCCTTCCCCCCCATCCATCCTCAGATTATTCTCTGTATTTAAGAGTCTCTTATGGTTTGCCTCCCTCCCTCTCTGTTTATACTATTCTTCCCCTTCCCTTTCCCAATGGTCTTGTGTTAGGTTTCTCAAGATCCACATGAGTGAAAACATATGACATCTGGCTCTGACTGATGTATTTCACTCAGCCTAATACCTTCCAGTTCCATCCATATTGCTGCAAATGGCATGATTTCATTCTTTCTCATTGGCAAGTAGTATTCCATTGTATATATAAACCACATCTTCTTTATCCATTCATCAGTTGATGGGCATTTAGGCTCTTTCCATAATTTGGCTATTGTTGAAAGTGCTGCTGTAAACATTGGGGTACATGTGCCCCTATGCATCAGCACTCCTGTATCCCTTGGGTAAATTCCTAGTAGTGCTATTGCTGGGTCGTAGGGTATTCTCTGTTTAATTTTTTGAGGAACCTCCACAGTCTTTTCCAGAGTGGCTGTACCAGTTTGCATTCCCACCAACAGCGCAAGAGAGTTCCCTTTTCTCCACATCCTCACCAGCATCTGTTGTTTGCTGAGTTGTTCATTTTAGCCACTCTCACAGTTGTGAGGTGGTATCTCAGTGTGATTTTGATTTGCATTTCCCTGATTATGAGAGACATTGAGCATCTTTTCATGTGTTTGTTGGCCATCTGGATGTCTTCTTTGGAAAAGTGTCTACTCATGTCTTCTGCCCATTATTTGTTTTTTGGGTGTTGAGTTTGGTAAGTTCTTTATAGATTTTGGTTACTAATCCTTTATCTGATATGTCATTTGCAAATATCTTTTCCCATTCTGTCAGTTGCCTTTTAGTTTTGTTGATTATTTCCTTTGCTGTGCAGAAGTTTTGTATCTTGATGAGGTCCCAATAGTTCATTTTTGCTTTTAATTCTCTTGCCTTTGTAGATATGTCATTGCTGCATATTTTTTAAAGATTCAGAAATATATGATTACTGAGCCAAAAGCTAAATAAATATACAGTTTGTTTGAGAAATGTCTAGTTCTATTCCATGTTTCATTTCCAACAGTTATGGAAGAAAGCCCCAGGCTTCCCACAGGCTTACCAAGTTGCCCAACATAGAATTCTGATTGTTCTCTCAGGGGAAAAAAATGTTGCTTAGTATAATTTTAATTGCCCTGTTATTATTGTGAACTTGAGCATCTTTTAATACATTTAAAGAATATTTTTAATTTATTTTACTCTGAACCATCTCATCATATCTTGGGCCCATTCTTTTTTTCAGTTTGTTGATTTTATTCTCCTCAATTTCTTGAAGCTCTTCATGTATTAGGTATATTAAACTTTTGTCTGTGATATAATTTGTAAGTATTTCCTGAGATAGAAGTTACAATTATTATTCTATGATACAAATATTTGTCCCAATTTGTCATATTTTGCCTAGATATTTTTATGGCATGTAAAAGAGTTCAAAAGTTTATGTAATCAGATTTATTGATCTTTTCCATCAGTGCTTTTGGAATCTTAGACACAGGGAATTTCTTATGTCTAGAAATATGAAAAATATAAACAACATTAAAAAATACTTGAATAATTTTGCTTCAGTTTTATTTCTGACTCACTGGGAATTTACTTATTGGGAAGGCACTTTGAGAATTGATTCATGGTTTTTTTTTTTTTTTCAATTTTTAGTTTGGTTATCCAGTGGTTTGTGCATCATGTATTTACAAGTTTATCTTCTTATTTGAAAACTCATATTTATCATTCATTGATGCAGTCTATCTTTCCTTTTAGTGTTTATTTCACTTTCAAGAAATGCAGGGGGTACTGGTTAGAGGGAAGTACATTTCAGGAACTCAGTATGTATTTGTTATATAAATGAATGAGTAAAAGAATGAATTCCCTGAACCGTGGCAGGGATTTATGTACTCAAGTTTAAATACTATTCCTCTGTACAATTACAGTTAGGGCAACTAAAAATGAAACATACTTAGAGATCTCCAGATCCCTCCCTCCAAAAAAAGTCTCGGACTACAAAAAAGACTCAGATAAAACTGTAGATCTGATTATTAAATAAAATAAATTATTTATATATTAAATTGATGATATGAGAAAGAGCCTGATCAGTTGGATATTAAATATTAAAGAGCTTTTAAAACGACATCCCCAATTGTGAGCCTTCATTCATTTGGCCAACTAAGGTTCATGTTATACTTCCTCCATAGTTGACCAGTCTATGAAGAATTCTTTAAATGACAGGTTTTTGAGAACTCATAAAAAAGCACTTAATAATCAGAAAGTTCCCACTAGAAGTCACTAAAGCCATGTAATGCCAAATCCGCTCTGGCTTGCTTTTTGATAGATGACTCTATTAAATTGTTTCATAGAAATCAAATATTATTATATAATACATTTTTATTTTAGTGGCACATGATTCAGTCTTCCATGTTGTTTATGGGATAAATCAGATGAGCATGGCTTAAAATTGTTCACTTAATGTGAAGCAAGGTGGACAACCACAGACTAAGTACTGATTAAAGTCTGAGGTCAATCCAGAGTTAAAGCTCTTGAGATCATTTTCAGAACTCTGTTCAGGCTCCTTTTTACTATCTGTCAATAACTTCAGTAACACAGAAATGGCTTTAATAAAAAAGTATATAATTTATAGTCAATTTAAATCTGGAATAGGAAGCAAATATGAATTCTAGAAACACTACTCACATTCTAAAGGCTGACATGCCACAACAAAGCAAACAAAATGAAATCTAACCAAAATCTAACTGGATTGGCAGACCATGTTTTAAGAAAACATTTATAAAAGTACATGTGTAGGGAATCTAGGGTTGCAGCAGCTCAAGAAAAAAAATGTTTAACCAAGCAAAATTTCAAGTTGTGTTGACACTTTAAGTTCTAAGATATAAGTAGTAATGTCCTAAAATTCCCTTCATCTTTGCCAAAATATTTGCCAGTATCCTAATAGATTATTCCTGCCAAATACTTTCCTCAACAGACATTTATGCAAGTGAGTATCTTTGCTTTTATATGTTCATCTATTCAACAAAACAGAGTGTGTCCTGTAAAGCATGATAGTGTTGCCTACACTATAACATGTTTCATTGTGCACAAAACTAATTATCTTCCTTTTCTTGCTGAGTCTCTCTCTCATTCTCATTTACCTTGAATAGCTGTGAGACCAATAGTGTATTGTAGAGTCTCAGGTTAAGGTGAAGCTCCTGCCTGTGTCATTCATGACTGAGGTGAGCTAGGAAAAATAACATGCAGAGCAAGATCAGGTCCCCTGATCCCCTGATCTTACCTACTAAAAGAGGTTGGAAGTATCACAAAAAGTTGGATCTTATGTTTTCTCAGTCGCTGACACCCAAGTAAATATCATCAGAGTTTCCTAGAACTGTAATAAGAGGACACTGATAACTTGGATACTAATTTATTCTGCTTAGGTGTCTGCTCAGGCTTTCCTCTTATCTGAAACACTCCCAAGTTCTTGCTTTGTTCCCTCTGCCTGCAACTACAGTCCTTATAAGAAGCCTGCCATTCCTCCTAAATTGGAAGTGATCTTATGTTCTACAGAACTTCAGTACTCATGACTACTTGTTCATAGTTTATCATATACCGTCTTATAACATCACATGGTTCAAAGAAGACAGGATTGCAGTCATGAGAGAAAGCTCGTCTCTGGAAAACACATGGTCTCTGAGTACCACATCTTCATTTGTAATTATAAAAGGTCATACTAGAATATTATTAGAGGCGATATCAGTCTAAGACTGTATAGCGTAATGTTTGTATTATATTTAATTTTTTTTAATTATCTCTTGGAATACAAATATCTTGTCTTCTTAAAAAGATTATGAGCTCTTTGGAAGCAAGGGAATATATGCATATATATTTATATGTATATATGTATGTGTATATATACACATATGTATACAATACACATATCTATACACACACACACGTATATATGTACATACACATTTAATACACTATTAGTATCTTAAACTTTTACAGTAGGGAAGTGCCTAGGTGGCTTAGTCAGTTAAGTATTGGAGTTTGCCTGGTCATGATCTTGTGGTTTGTGAGTTCGAGCACCACATTAGGCTTGCTGCTGTCAGCACACAGCCTGCTTTGGATCCTCTGTCCTCCTAAGAGTACTGATTTTTCCAGCTTCTGAACATGGTATATCCTCCTAAGAGTACTGATTTTTCCAGCTTCTAAACATGGTATATCTCTCTATACATTTAGTTTTTTTCTTTTAATTTTTCAGCAATTTTCTCTTGATTTCAGAGTACAGGTTTTGCACATCTTTTGTTAAAAAAAAAAAATATATATATATATATATGCATTATTTTTTGTGTTCTTGTACACATAATTGTTTTTGAATTTTATTTTATTTGTTAGTAATATATAAAAATAGATTTTAAATATTAACCTAATAGCCACTGAGTTTGCTAAAATTGCCAGTGATAAGAGTTGTTTTGCAGATTCTTGAGGATTTTTTTATGTCAATAATCATATCATCCACAGATAAAGGCAATTTCACTTCCTTTCTTATGACTTTTTTTCTTTACTCATTGCAATGGCAAGATTTTGTAATCTAGTGATGAACAGAAATTGTAAGAACAGATATCCATGCCTTGTTTCTGATCTTAGAAGGAAAGTGTTTAATATTTTATCAGTAAATATGATTTGGGCTGTGTAAGTATTTTTCATAGATTCTATTTATCAGATGAAATACATTTTCTTCTATTTATAGTTTGAAAAAGATTCCATCATAATGTTAAAATTGTCAAATTCCTTTTCTTTGTTAGATCAGATGGATATTCTCCTTTTTTATAAACATGATAAATTATAAATTACAAGTGATTAATTACAAATGATTACTTTTCAAATAGTAAATTGACGTTGCATTTCTCAGAATATTCCCCAACATTGAATTGTTACTACTTTGTTAAGGATGTTTATGTAGTTTGTATGTGTGCTGTTATTTGCTTGTTTATTGTTATAGTTTTATCTGTTTTTGTTATCCAGTTATTGTCAAGGTCACAAAATAAGTTGTGAAGTGTTGTCTTCTATATTATGCACAAGTTCGTGTATAATGATTTCCTTTAATTATTTACATGTCTGGCAGAATTTACCCATGGAGCTATGTGAATTTGCAATTCTTGTAAGACAGTATTTAAATTTTTATGTTAAAAATATATATATAACTAGTAATATATATAGTAATTACATAATTATATATAATTACATATAATATAATTAATTTATATAATTAACCTACGGCTGTCCAGGTTACCTATTTCTTTTTGAGTGAGCTTTCACAGTTGTTATTTTTCAAGGAATTTTTTCATTACATCTAAGGTATCAATTTCTTGGCAGAATGTTGTATGTAATATTACTTCATCATTCTTTAAATGTCTGAAAGACCTTCATTTCTGATACTAGTGATTTGTAGCCTCTCTATTTTTTGTGAGTATTATGATCTTAATATTTTCATTGAACAAGTTTTGGCATTATGAATGTTCTCTACTGTGTGCCTCTTTTCTGTATGCTGGTTTTGCTCTTAGCATTAATATGTCTTTTCTTCTGTTTAGTTTGGGTTTACTTTGATCATCTTTTTCTGCATTCTATAGGTAGTACTTAAAGGTGTGCATTATCTCATAATTCCTCAGGCTTAGTTCAATTATTTGTTTTACATATATATTTTTTCTCACCTTCTGATTTAATGAAATCTGTTGATAGGTTTTCAAGGTGCAGTGGCCCTTTTCACTGGCTTCTTCAGTCTTCATTTTATTATGCTCAGTTATTTTAGATGCTTATTTCAGTTCTAACTTTTCCTCTTATTTATTTTTTATGTTGAATGTATCTTTGCTGAGATTTCCTGTTTCAATTCATTATGAATACATTTCATTTACCTTAGAAAATGTAATTGCTTACCATCTTCATCTGATAATTCTGGCCTCTCAGCCATCCAATTTGTCATTTGCTGATTATCTTTTACCTTGGAATTGGGTCCCTTTTTTGTTCTTTCTGTATCTAGTCATTTTGGATTGTATCCTGGACATTATGAGTGTTATGTTGTATAGGCTCTGGCTTCTGTCCTATTTTTCCCCCAAGGATTGTTTGTATTTATTTATTTCAGCAGGCAATTTATTCATTAAGTCTCAAATTATAGACTGTCACACCTTCAGTGCATAGTGACTCACACCCTCCTTGGGTTTTTTTTTGTTTGTTTTTTAATTCTCAGTTGTAAGTTGCTTTAATTCTTTTCATCATCACTTACTTCCCACATTAGTGATTTAGTGATCAACCAGGAACTTAGGCTGTTTATGCAGTATGTTAATGGTTCACTGTCTCTGGATCTCTCCTTTCTGCCCTTTCCTCCTCTGCAGCCTTTCTTATTCCATGGCTCTTTCTCTAGTTCCTCTGACCAATTATCATTTGTCTGTCTTTACTGAAATCACATCTACCACAAGGGTGAAGCACCAATAAAATGGGGATATATTATGTGCTTGTCATTTTTCTCCGCATTTTGACTCCCGTCTAGAAGCTCCCTTCTTTGTTCAACCTCCAAAGCCCTCAGCTAATTGCTTTTTGTATTTTATCCAAAATTTATTGCTTTTATTTACCTGAGGATAGGTTTGTTAGGAGCTCATTTCTCCATCAGAAAAGTACAAACTTCGGGGCGCCTGGGTGGCTCGGTCAGTTAAGCAGCTGACTTCGGCTCAGGTCATGATCTCGCGGTCCGTGAGTTCGAGCCCCGCGTCGGGCTCTGTGCTGACAGCCCAGAGTCTGGAGCCTGTTTCAGATTCTGTGTCTCCCTCTCTCTGACCCTCCCCTGTTCATGCTCTGTCTCTCCCTGTCTCAAAAATAAATAAAACTTAAAAAAAAAAATTTTAAAAAAAAAAAAAAAAAAAAAAAGAAAAGTACAAACTTCATACTCAATACTTTTTTAATAACTAAGAGAATAATGAAATGAATTTTCCCTCAAATGAAAGATACAGATTTAAGAAATTATGTCAGATTCTTTAGCATATATTTTGAAAAAGAACAATAACAATGGCATATTCTTGAAACTTTTATTTACATATCAATCCTATTAAATGCCTTAGTTGATTTCAATATATATATAGTGAAATGCACAGGGCTAAATTGTTCAGGTAATCTATTTTTGTGCATCTTTGGGGAAATGATTTCTGCCTGATTGCCTCTAAAGCATGGTTCATTCACATTTAATTAGCATAAGAGTGGGCCACTTATAACATTAATCCACAAAGCTGAATTTATAATTTGTAAGATATGGCAACTTTGAAGTTGACATTTCTTTTATATCAATGAGATTGCAGCTGCAGATGAAGTGCAAATGGCGTATTATGCAAAATAAAAGTTTAATTATGAGGGAAAACTTCAGTTGAATATTTCTGTTTGATTAATAATCCATAAGCAGATACCATCTAATTTAAATTTACACAAAAGCATAACTGCTGCTGAAAAATTGCTACAATTTAACAGAGACATGGATCTCAGTCTCTTTCCCCTCTTCTCTGTGTATAGGCAAAGCTAGTAGTCACTTGGATGTGAACTGACCCTTTTAGAATTAAAACCTGGTGAATAGAAAAGCAGTAAAAACTTTAAGCAATTCTGTTTCATGTTCATTCACTTATGTACCTTATTCATATCTTTTTTTGGTGCTTATGAGGCTAGAATATATTTTTCGATTTTGGCTGAGATACTTCTTACAAGAGGAAAACATTTATTCATTCAAACTTTTTTTTTAATATGAAATTTATTGTCAAATTCGTTTCCATACAACACCCAGTACTCACACCAACAGGTGCCCTCCTCAATGCCCATCACCCACCCTCCCCTCCCTCCCATCCCCATCAACCCTCAGTTTATTCTCAGTTTTTAAGAGTCTCTTATGGTTTGGCTCCCTCCCTCTCATTCAAACTTTTTAAACCATGGCTGATATTCATGGGAATTGTGCTAGTTTGCTAAAGACCGTTTTGGTGTCTAGAATTGAGCAAAGAATGTATTCAGGTAAAATGGGCTTCGTGTAAAATATGATGGGTTTCAGTTTTCTCATTATCTGGACTTCAAAATTCTATTCACTTATCCTTAGGATTACTTTTGTTTTTGTTTTTGTTTCATTTGTTTGTTTTAGCAGCTCTATCACTCTTGTAACAACGGCGATACAAAAACCAACTATCCAAGTAAAAATTCACGATTAAAGGCTATGTCTTTTTCACATTAAATACAGTCATATTGTCATGTGGGATTTACCACCTGAAATCTGTAATGCAGATAAATGATGTTATGTGTGTTCCTATTAAAGTTGATCATACTGACACAATTTGACTATGTGGCAGAAGTTCTATCTCATTAAATAGGAATCTATAGGGGCTAAAGGATGAATTATCACTTAGGTTAATAAGCATTAGATAGGGGTTAGAAAGTCTAATTCCTAACTAGTTGGGCTACACTAATTAATTGTATAACTTTAGGCAAATCATGTGACCTCTCAAGGCCTCTGGTTTCTTCAACTGTGAAATTGATATATTTCACATTAAATCACCTCTTAGATTTCTTTTTTTCTCTCAGAAATTAACATTTCCGTGAATAATACCCTGAATGCAAGCAAGAATTTAACAGCCTCCGAGTAAAAGTCTAGTTTTCAATAGGATAGAAGGCTTTAAGCCATGATAATCTTCTCATAATCTTATTTACCTGTACATATTTTGAGGACTCAAAGGTCTATTAGACGTGGTCTCTGTCTGAGGAATGGACTACTTTTATGGAATGACAAGGTTGTACATTAGAAATCATAATGAATATTTCAAAAAGTGATACAGGAATGGATACATTTCCAAAGCCAATGTGCATTTTTAACTCAGAATCTTATAAAGACCTCATAATCAAATTTATATCACATTAAATAGTTTATTTCAATCCTTTATTTTCTGTTTATGTTAACAATTGTGTGTAGTAAGGGAGATTATTTCATTCAGTATCTAAAAGAATTTCTTCAAAAATACTTTCTTGGGCATTTCTCTTTGCCCTTTCAAGTAATATACATTTTGCTTTTATTTTTCTTTCTCTTTTTTCATGTGAAGTGGCTGATCTTATGAGACTGTGTCTTTTATGAAAGGAAAAGAAGGTCTTCCTTGCAGGCATATGTTTTATGTGAAAAATAAATGTATATATTTGCAAGGTTACATTTCTTCAAGGAGTCAGTCATTGTGCAGTCTGGGTACACACAGATCATATGACAGTGGCTGCAGGGAAGAAGTCAGAGTTTTGCAAATTGCTTTAACTGTATCTGCCAGGGATTCATCTAGTGACACAAAAATGCCACTTAGTCACTGGCTCTTTTGAATAGCATTGCAGTGAATAGACATACATATACATTGGCATATGGCTGTCTTCTTATTTCCTTGAAGTAATTTCCATGAAGTATAATCATTATTAACTAGCTTAAAAGTAAATAATGTAAGATAAATTATTATAATTAATGTCCTTGATATACATTGATATATTACCTTCCAGAAATTTGGCACATTGCCTATTCTACCTGGAATGATTGTGAGTAATGTTTACTTTCATGTTTATTAATTCTAGGTATTATCACTTAAAAATAATTAATCCATATAAATTTTCCCATCTGATAACTGGAATATTGCAAAAATAAAGTCTAGGTTTTCATCAACATTTCCTAGTCAAGATACAGCCTGTCATTGTCTTCTACTTTTTTTAATGCTTATTTATTTATTTTAAAAATTTTTTAATGTTTATTCATTTTTTGAGAGACAGAGAAACAGAGCGTGAGTGGGGGAGGGGCAGAGAGAGAGGGAGACACAGAATCTGCAGCAGGCTCCAGGCTCTGAGCTCTTAGCACAGAGCCCAATGCAGGGCTTGAACTCATGACCTATGAGATCATGACCTGAGCCGAAGTTGGATGCTCAACCCACTGAGCCACCCAGGTGCCCCCAATGTTTGTTTATTTTTAAGAGAGAGAGGGAGACAGAGTGTGAGTGGGGGAAGGGCAGAGAGAGACAGAGACACAGAATCCGAAGCAGGATCTAGGCCGTGAGCTGTCAGCACAGACCCCGACGCGGGGCCTGAACCCATGAACTGTGAGATCATGACCTGAGCCCAAGTCAGACGCTGAACCAGCTGAGCCACCCAGGTGCCACATCCTCTACTTTCTTTAGATGGTGAACAAGGGCTCCATAAGCTCTGTGAATTGTGACTTGGAAAAGGCACAAAAAGGAGTCCAGTCTCAACTCTGACAGTGGTAGTGACCAAGAAAATAAAACAGATCTGTTTACTCAGCTTTCTCTGTTCTCAGTGTCTGAAGCAGCAGGGGAGATAAGGTATGAGCTCATGTTCCTGCATAACATTTGGGCATGACAAAGCTTGACTAGAAGAACTTGGCCTCCCTTCAGCTATGTATTTCTTTGGTTTTCCTGACAGCTATTACCATGTCAGCTTAAGAGCAGAGAAAAGGAGAAAAGTCACAGTCCTGCCACGTGCAATGCTGGCATGTTTTTAAAGCTGCACCTTGTGCAAAATAAACTGTAACCATTTCAGAGCAGTGATATTTCTTCCACAGAATTTTGATCAATGAACAAGTTTGGCCCACTATCCCAGAGGTGGGATAAGCACAGGGTCCATTTTTTTTTCTGTAAGGTAGAATATTTGTGAGATCATTTTTGTCAGGAGACACTTACTAAACAATCTTTATAGACTCTACGCTTCATGCAGAGCTATCTACACACAGTTAAACTAAGGTAAACACCTAGGAGTTTACTTCTTCAGAAAGACATAAAGGGTACCGACAAATGAATGCTGAATAAGAACATGCATTTATAAAGCCTTGGTTTATAAAAGCAGAGACGCCAATGTACCTTAGGTTGTTGGAGAAAACACAAAGAAAGGGACAAACCACAGTCTGAATAAACTTCTCTTCAAGCTATCTTATTTGACAATAGTAGCTTTTGAAACAATGCAATCTTTCAGGATCTATAGATGCTCTTTCAAACAAATTGATGTTGTGTGACCCCAAATGGTGCTTTTTTAATGCAAAACAGGTGATGACAGTTGATTCTCAAGGTTGTCCTCTTGAAAGGGTAGCCTGGTTCTCCATTTCTAGAATTTGTCAACTTTCTTGCCTTCCCTGTACATCCCTCAGAAACTTTAGTCTCCTTGCAGCAGCCTTACATAGAAAACTCTCTCAACTTCTGATTTAATATCAAGCTGCCAAAGTGCAATTCTCACACCTGTCATTTCTTCTCTGACCCCAGAGGGACTCTCTCACCCTAGAGCACTTGCCCACTGAGTGCAACATAACAACACTCTGAGCCTGAACTGGCCAGCCACTGTAGTTCTGTTCTGTCAAGGTAATTGCTATCATGATTCACAAGCACTGTCTCTTTCCCTCAATGAAATGTCACTCAGATTTATCCTACTTCCTTCACCTTGAATACCATCACCTAAATCCAAGCCTTTTTCATTTCATACCCTACATCTGCAAGAGTCTTTTAACTATTATCTCACTCTCTTCCACTATGCCAATACCAATATTCTTGCCCATTCTACTTTTGTATTAGGTTATTTACTTTTTGAAAACATTAAATAACCACGTCTTTTCCTTGCCAAAACCTCTTCATGAGACTGTTAAGGTTATTTGTAATCTGAAAGTCTCCAATTTGATCTCTCATTATTACCACAAAAAGTTTAGGAAAGATTAGTTACCTGATGAATTATAATGGTTTCTATTGCATTTTATTCTAATTTTTAAAGTGCTTATTGTAATTTAATAAGTGACTTCATTACCCACTGCAATTTCTTTTACCTTATTCCTTAAATATGAGTTCTATACAGTCTTCCATGATCTCACAGCAAAATATTAGGATGGTTAGATGATGATAATGTTACAGAGAAATCAATGTTCACCAGCTTTACAGGAGTAGATCATGGCTATACTTTTGGAAAATAAAGGAATTTCATAATTGCCTTTTGGGGCAGATGATGATTAACAGGCATTTATTGGGTATTATCAGTTTCTGAGATCCTCCATATGTTATATCATCTAATGCTAATAAACACACTAGTTACATTGTTTTCTCAGTTTGAAGTTGGGAAGACTGAATTAGACATATCATATAGCATAATTTTTCTATGAAGACACAATTTGGGAGATGGAAGTCAAAATTTTAAACTTTTCTGTCACCCCACGCTGTCTCCCTGGATGTTAAAGATAAAAGTTTTAAACAAAGCCATTGCTTCTCTAATAAGCTCATTGTTTTCTATTCTACCCAAATTCTTATTAATTTCCCATTCTTAGAAATCAAAACATTTTCTCTTTTTGTCTCAATATAGAATTTAATTATATAGTATATATTTCAGTATCTACAAACTTGTTAAGGCATGGGAAATAGGATCTATTAACACCTAGATAATTATCTGTTGAACTCCTGTGATGATTCCCAACCAGAAACAGATAGTACTTTCTTACATTTAAATTTTGTAATCTGGGAGAATAAACAAACTTGGAGGAAGAGGTAGAAGGGGAGGTAGAAAGGTAGATGGGAAAACAGGTAAAAAAGAGGAAAAAAGAGAGGAAGAGGGCACCTGGGTAACTCAGTCGGTTAAGCATGCGACTTTGGCTCAGGTCATGATCTCATGGTTTGTCAGTTGGAGGCCCGCATTGGGCTCTGTTCTGGCACCTCAGAGCCTGGAGCCTGCTTCGGATTCTGTGTCTCCCTCTCTCTCTGCTCCTCCCCCACTCACATTCCGTCTCTCTCTCAAAAACAAATAAACATAATTTTTTTTTAAAAAGAGAGGAAGAAAAAAAGAAATATGTTTCAATGTCCTAGCATATAAACAAAATTGGGGCTCTCCAATACTAAGATTATGCCACTCTCAAATACCCAGAGGTAAGCATCCTAAGTCTTAACTGAAACTAAACAAACCAATAAACAAACCAGCCTGCACCTGGCATCCTCTCTCATGCTCCATAATCCCAGAATGACATCCATTGCTTATTTCTTTTCTAAAAGTCTTCATAGAAATTGAATTGGCATGGACATAATTGAAAATTCTTTTAAAAATACCTAAATTTGGATTTGTCATTTCCTCAATCCATTTTGGCCTGCCAAGAATCTTCATAAATGTTATAGAATTTTAACAGATTCATAATTCTTCATCTTGTGTCTAGGTCTTTCTCTTAGTCATTCTCTGCTTCTAGAAAATAGGTTTTATATTACTTGATTAGCCATTCATTTAGCTCATGCTCTCTAGAAAGCTTTTCACTCATCTTGGTAGTTAGGTATGACTATAACTTGGAGTCCTACAGAATCCAGTGACTTAATGGGACTATGTCATAATTGAGTAGCCTTCCAAATTGCGAATTAAGCTCTTTGCTTTAATCATGAGCCTCCAACACCAGTCTTTATAGGTTCTTTTATTTTTTTCTTTTGATAAATATTTTCCCATTTTTATGTGATTTCTAACTTTTCTCATATTCTGAATCAGTCCGTGCTAACAAAAGTGTTTTTCTTCTCAAATTTAAGTGAAGAACTTGGCATTTGACTGTAGTTTTCCTCTTCGTCCGTCTAGAGTAAACTATAGAGAAACGGAAGGAAAGAGAAGGGGGAGGAAGATGAGCAGTTTCTACCAGGTGTCAAACCATGATATATATTCCAGCCAAGAAGTTTCCCAGCTTGGGATCAAAGGAAATAAAATGTACCCAAGTAAATTATTTTAGAAACAGGAACATTTGCCTTGCCTTGTAAGCTCAAATTCAAATAGTGTTTCTGGAGTACCTACTATGTGATAGCATCATCTTTTTTCAATTTCCCAATGGCATCATGAATGGAAATTACTATGTATCAGGCAGAATCAGCAACTAAGCTCTGACAGGTTGAGCACCTAATTAAAAGTCACACAGATCTCATGACTTCAAGATTCAATGCCTTTGCTATTCTGTATATCTTTATATGATATTCTAGCCCTCTACAGAATTGTTAATATGAAGATCTCTAGATAAGAATTTCTTTTAATATTTTTAATGTTTATTTATTTTTGAGAGGGACAGAGATGGAATGCAAGTGGGTTAGAAGCAGAGAGAGAGGGAGACACAGAAACAGAAGTAGGCTCCAGGCTCTGAGCTGTCAGCACAGAGCCCGATGCGGGGCTCGAACTCACGAGCTGTAAGATCATGACCTGAGTGGAAGTCGGATGCTCAACTGACTGAGCCACCCAGGTACCCCCTCTAGATAAAATTTAAATTGACATACAAGTTATTAAAAATTTACTAATTCCTAACATATTTTTAAGTTTTTTGTTGGTAACTCAAAAAACTAAAAAGTTTTTGCTCAGAAGTATTTGTTCAATAAGGTTTATTTTTAAGCATTGATAACAATTTTAGAAGCAATCTCAATTCCTGAATCAAGCAAATAAAAATGCTTTTTAAGATTCTATAGGGGAATTTAACCATTAGATATTTATTTCTCAGTATGCACTTTTACAGGTTTTTTAAAATTTTTGAAAACCACAAATAAAAGAATATAATTAAAATAAGTTTTCATTAATATCGCAAGCATTTTTTATCTAAAATAATAGTTTCAAATTAAGCTGTATGTCTAGAAGACAAAACCAATCTAAACTAATGACAGTACTTAAAAATATAAGCCAAAATATGTTCCTATTTTTTCTTGTCTGCTTCATCCTGTGCAACTTGTCACTGAGTACTGATTAATTTCCTTCAAATTGTTTCTTTCCTTCTCCTCTTGAGAGGTGGGTTGTTGGATTGAGCAATGGATTATAACTACACTCATAAACACTTGGCTGGAGGACTCTCAACCTCTCTAATAGCAGAGCACTTTGAGTTCAAATGAGCCTATGATTTTTGAAGGGGTATCCTTCAAACAGTGCGGAAACATGGTACATCTGTTCATTAGACTCACCCCTGTCTATAAAGATACCACAGAAGTCAGAGTTAAAAGTACAGGATGTGAATGCCAGCAGTGCTGATCTCCTGGGCTAGTTCTCAAGGAGGTTTCTACTTGCCTGGCAAGTCTGGTGTAAGTGCTCCTACAACAGAATCCTTAGCCCATAAAATGTTTTGTCCCTTACTACTTTGAAAAATAGAAAGTGATGGAAGGCATGTCAGGCAAAAAAGAATGAACTTTTTAATATTCCTCTTTCACCTCGATTAGAACTGGTCAGTTGCAATCTAGTGTGTCATTAAGCGTCTCGGGTTAAGATAACTCTTATGTGATTCCAAACTCTCTAAAAGCGGGAAAGAACAAAAATTGTGAGAAGAAAAAGCAAAGATTCACCAAAAACCTTAAAAACCAGAGCCTAAAGTTTTTTGAAAGGATGTTAGCTCTGATGAAGTACTCTTATGACTTTACCCTGTTCTTTCATGTTGGTACTTCCATACTAATGTCAAAGAAGGTATGCTTATCATGTTTGTAGATGGCATAATTCTGGGAGACTTGGTCAATATATTTGGAAAATGATACAAGTTAATTCAAATATATCTCAAAGTGTAAAATCTAGATTCACAAAAGGAATAAATCACAAAAGGAATAAATTCACAAAAGGAATAAATAAATATTCACAAAAGGAATAAATCTCACATTTAGTAAAAACAAACCAATGAAAGCAAACATATTTACACAAATATATAGAGACAGGAACTATTTAGCAACTGTTTATGTGGTGGTGAAAACACATGAACACTTTAATTGATTACCTTTAGTACAGTGTCAGTCAACTGCATAATGTGGCTGTTAAAAAAAAAGCATCAAGTCATTTTAGTATCATGTTTAGAAACAATGTGTAAAAATACACTCAGATAATGCTTTCATTGCACTCTATCTTTCTTGGATCCTTTAGCATTTGTTACAGCTTAATGAATTTACTTTAATGAGTGTCTTTCCCACATCTGTGATCTCCACATCACACCTGTTTTATTCACTAATACATATTCAACCTATGCCCAGTAGGGTATACTAGTATACTAGTACATGTATGCCAGTACATGGTCCAAGGTGTATGTTCACAGTGTTTGATAAATGGTATATGAGGATACTTTAATGGGAGTAATATAGCAAAGCTGGGGCCTGGGAAGGTATATCATATATTGCAACCAGGAAACAAGCCCAGAATCATGTGGAAATAATGCAGAGATGAATTTAAATTCAGCATATTTTATTTTAATTATTCTAAAGCTTAGAGATATCCCCAAATGGAGTAGGTTGCACTTCTAATTAAACGTGGTGGAATAAAAAATATGTGTACCTCTGGCCTTGAAGACACCAAGTCAGACGGGGGCACAAGGGCTTACTAAACAGGAACAAAGTGTTAGTCTGTGTCCTAAATGATGAGACATCTCCCGCTCCTTTCCCAGCTGAGATCCGGAAACTCTGCCTGCTAATTCTACTCTCTCATAAAGGAATTTGGAAGGCTCTTAGCTGGGAATGGGATAGTCCAAGTGAAAATATGCACAGATGATGGCACATACTTATCCCAAATAAATGTCTGATCACTTTACAGTGAGGATTATTATTCTTCAAACTGTGTATGTGATAAGAATTTCCAATCATCCGTTAGTGTCTCTTTCTGAAATGAAAATGATTCAGTGATGATCAGATAGTGTGAATAAGCTTTCAACATAAAAGAAACAATAAGCAAACTAGAGAAAGGGAACATGAGAGTAACAGAGACAGTGTGGGGAGCATAAGAAGAAAATAATATCATTAATCTCCACAAATAAATTTCAAAAAGTCTTTTGTTAATGAAAAAATGCTATATTAAAGAATGTTTGGAAAACGAAAAAAGTAGGTGTTGGAAATTTCAAATAACTGATGGATACAAGTTTTTTAATTAATACAAATACAAATAGATAAAGATACTGAAAAAGAGCAAAGAAATGTGGATATATAATATAAAGGAAAAAATAAAAAAAAAACAATCCATAAAGGTCAATGTGAATTCCAGAACGAGAGAACAGAGAAAATTGAAAAGAATATTTTTTTAAAAATAATATTCTAGACTGAGTACCAAAAGAAATGGATGGTGTGGAAGAGGGGACATGCACACAAGGGCACCTTATGAAATTCCAGAATGTAGAAGATAAAGAGAAGATCCTAAAACTTTACAGAGAAGAAACAATGGATCTGGCAATACAAGGATGGAATATCAGAGTCTTCTCAATGGCAGTTCTAGATGTTAGAAAACATCGGGCAGTACCCGCAAAGTGCAGAGGGGAAACTATTCCCAAGGTACAGATCCATACCTAGTCAATAGAGCATAGTGTTAAAATGGAGACATTTTCAGGTACACAAGGTCTTAAAAACAGTGACTTTCTCAGGAAACCACTCGATAATATGTTTCAGGGGGGGAAGTATATGAAAATAACAGTAAAGGAGACATGAGATTGGTATCCAGGAGTCAGAGGATCTGTCAAAGGAGGCATGAAAAGGGAATTATCAGGAGGGTAATGAAGAGATATTTCAGGATGCTGTTTAGAATCTAGAGAATGGCAAGCTGTCACACAGATGTGTTCAAGTTAAAAATAAGTAAAAAAAATACATAAATAATAAATAAGCAAACACTGATTACTAGAGCCTACTGTGACATTAGAATCCATTTGGAGAGTGGGAATAAATTGGCTTTCATTGCATATAATACTAAGAAAAAACTGTTTTATTTTTTTATTTTTTTATTTAAAAAAAATTTTTTTTTAATGTTTATTTATTTTGGGGACAGAGAGAGACAGAGCATGAACGGGGGAGGGGCAGAGAGAGAGGGAGACAAAGAATCGGAAGCAGGCTCCAGGCTCTGAGCCATCAGCCCAGAGCCCGACGCGGGGCTCGAACTCACGGACCGCGAGATCGTGACCTGAGCTGAAGTCGGACGCTTAACCGACTGAGCCACCCAGGCGCCCCGAAAAAACTGTTTTAAAGAGTGAATTGTTGGGCCACCTGAATGGCTTGGTCAATTGAGTGTCCAACTTCGGCTCAGGTCATGATCTCATGGTTTGTGAGTTTGAGACCCACATCAAGCTCTATGCTGACAGCTTAGAGCCTGGAGCCTGCTTTGGATTCTGTGTCTCCCTCTCTCTCCCCCTCCCCAGCTCATGCTTTCTCTCTTTCTCTCAACATAAATAAACATTAAAAAAATTTTTTTAATGAAAAAATTCAGTGAATTTCAGTGAAACTAGATTCACATTAAAAAGTGTAATGGGGGGCGCCTGGGTGGCGCAGTCGGTTAAGCGTCCGACTTCAGCCAGGTCACGATCTCGCGGTCCGTGAGTTCGAGCCCCGCGTCGGGCTCTGGGCTGATGGCTCAGAGCCTGGAGCCTGTTTCTGATTCTGTGTCTCCCTCTCTCTCTGCCCCTCCCCTGTTCATGCTCTGTCTCTCTCTGTCCCAAAAATAAATAAACGTTGAAAAAAAAAAAATTAAAAAAAAGTGTAATGGATCGGCTCTTAATTTTATATATATATATATATAATCATCAATAGCAAAACTACTAATACTTACTAAAGATTATAATATACCTATATTGAATGGATGGATAGATGGGGAATAAATGGTTCTTGGTGGAGATGAGAGTGGATATGTTAGAGCTACATTGTCACATTGTCATCTTTGTTAGGGGAAAGTCAGTAGAGAACACGTAAAATTTTTAAATCCAGAAAATGCTATGTAATTATTACCAATTGCTGCATAACCCATTATCTGCCAATTTAGTAGCTTAAAATAATATTAAAGATTGGTTATCTCACATAGATTCTGTGGATCAGAAATACGGGAGAGGCTTACATGTGTGGATGCAGTCTCTCATGAAACTAAAGGTAAGATGTTAGCCAGGACTACAGTCACTAAAGCTTGACTGGTGCTCAAGGATCTGCTTCCAGAATGAATCACTCACTTGGATGGCAGGCAGACTATTAGGGGGAGGCCTCTGTGTGTCCCACATATGTCTCTTCCTTAAGAGACCCATGTTTAAGACTGGCTGTTTAAAAGTCACAGCATGGCAGCTGCCTTTCTTATAACAGAGTGAGTGATTGAAGAGAGCATCTGCAGCAGAGGAAATGTCTTCTCTGACGAGTCTCAAAAGTCACAGGTTATGTTCACAATATGCTATTGGCTATTGAGATCCATTCTAAATTCATGAATTGAGAGCACTTGACATTAAGAATACCAGCAGAAGATCACGGGGCCTGTTTTAGAGACTAGCTACCACAAGCTGTGTGTGTGTGTGTGTGTGTGTGTGTGTGTGTGTGTGTGTGTGTACAACTGTATGTACATGTACATACACACACATGCTTAATATGGAATAAATGCTAGAACCATTCCCAACATAGCTAACAGAGAGCTACATGAGCAGAGATCTTAGTATCTGAAAAAGAATAAGTATTGTAATTACCCATGTGAATGAAACTCCATGTTTTGGATCTTCTTGTCCTAAAATGCTTATAAATAGTTAGCATCTTAATCATTGAAGGATATCTTGAGTTACCTAAGAATAAGCTATATGCCTCCTTTAAATTCTTTTTCTCTGTTTCCCAGTGCCACTACCACAGTGCAAGCAGGATATAAGTACTTGGAATTCACTGCTTTGCAGTAATGCCTTCAAGAGAACTGTAAAATTGTCAATACTGAGCAGAATGGTAAAGAAAAGCTAACAGCAAAAAAATAGATGGATGAAAGAAAAAAGAGAAAAGCAATAGTGACCAAAATGAATATCTTTAGAAAGCATACTTCTTAGTAGAACATTGATATTTCTAGGCATGTCAGGAAATTAATCCAACCACTTGACAATGGTTGGAAATTGGTGTCTTAAGATATACGTCATTTTGTCTACATATCTATATTACATCAGATCGATATAGCTTACATTCTCACAGTGAAAAGGAAATAGAATTTTAATAAAAGCTGGATTGTGTGACTAATATTCTTGAATTGTAGTGCATAAAAAGCCTTCATGCAGGAAATGAAAGAGAAAAAAAAAATAACCAAGATCCTAACTTTTCAGTAGGGGAATGAAATGTAAAATGATTATAGAAAATAGATCATTTTCAAATTAGTATTCTGCACTTCAGGGGAAGAGCATATTTTTCTCCTGCATAAATTATGTGGGAACACATTTCAAAAACCCAATCTTAATCTAAGCAATGAACATTTCAAAAAGTAAATTAATATCTTCAAGGGAATGAAATATAGCATCTTCGGGAGCCAAATCTAGCGCCACAGTAATTATGGCTTTGCCAACATTTCCACAACATTCTGAAACTGCTTTTTCCTGCCCTCCCAGCCTTGTTGATGACAGAAGTTAGTGTCTATACTAGGCTTTGAATACAAAGCTGACCTATTTTTTTCTTCTTTAAGTGAAACTCCTTTATAACAACATGACTTTTAACTTCTTCAGATGAATATGCATGGCTCCGGATTTCTCTCCTGCTTCAAATATTCTAGTTTACAGAGAGGAGATTATCACAGAATGATTGCATTTCAGGATTAAACTTTGGAATCATGTTGCTGAGGCCATATCATAAGGTGGGGAGCAGCCTATAAACCTTTAAAAGGTGCTGTTCCTGGAGTGAGAAGCCCTGTGTTAGCCTGGCTGGTTATAAGAGGGGTTGCCTATAGTGCCTTAGTCCATCACTTCACTTTTAGGAGACTTTGTGTTGTTTATTTTTTTAACTTGTAAAATGAGAGTGCTGAACTTAATACCCTCTGAGATCTCTTGGGGCTCTGATGTTACTCAAGGCTGAATGGCGAGGTGAGGTTTGAACCAAATCTAGAATATATATTTCTTGTCTCTAAGTTGGGTATCTTAACAGATATTAAATGTATGATTGTTTGTTTGTTTGTGTCCTTTCTTTTCCTTCCTTTCTACTTTATTTTTTTTAATTTTAATATGGGTAAGAACATTTAATATGAAAAAAATTTAACATGAGATCTACCCTTTTAAATGTTTAATTGTGCAATACGTTATTTTTTACTCTAAGTATAATATCGTCCAGCAGATTTGCTAGAATTTGTTCATTTTATGACACTGAAACTTTATACCTGTTGATTAATAACTAACTTTCCATTTCCCTCCATCCAGCCCCTAGCAACCGCCATTCCATCCCTTCATTTTATGAAGTTGGCTCTTGTCAATACCACACATAAGTGGAATCATGCAGTATTTGTCTTTCTGGTGACTGGCTGCTTTCACTTAGCATGATGTCCTCAAGGTTCATCCATGTTGTCACATCCAGCAAACTTCCCTTCTTTATTTAAGGCTGAAATCGGATCTGTTATATGTTATGTACCACAGTTTTCTTTTTTTCTTGATTTTTTTAAATCTTTATTTACTTTTGAGAGAGAGAGAGAGAGAGAGAGAGATCACGAGCAGGGGACAGGCAGAGAGAGAGGGAGACACAGAATCTGGAGCAGTTCCAAGTTCAGAGCTGTCAGCACAGAGCCTGAGGTGGGGTGGGGCTCAAACTCACTCGAGATCATGACCTGCGCTGAAGTCGGATGCTTAACCCACTGAGCCACCCAGGCGCCCCTGTACCACATTTTTCTTGATCCACTTGCCCATTGATAGACATTTGGGACGTCTCCACATCTTGACTGTCCTTAATAGTGTTGCAGTGAACATGAGAATGCTTATATCTTTTTGAGATCCTAATTTTCATTATTTTGGGAAAACACCCAGAATTAGGATTGCTGAATGATATGGTAGAGAAAATTTAAGCATTCAGAATACACTTTTTGGCATATGAGAAATATTTACAATGTGGCAGGAAAATGATACCCACTTGTGACACTTCCCTGTCTCTCATCACATACAGACATAGCAAGACATGTATCTAGCCAAAATTCATAATTTTATATTGTAGTCAGCTTCTGTGCGCTTGCTTTGACATCTTCTTAATATGACTAACATTTTAATGACTAACATTTTGTGACTAACATTTTTGACTAACATTTTAATGAAGCATGAAATATTCCAAACAAAATCTCAATTAAGAAAATAAGACCCAGGGCACCTGGGTGGCTCAGTCAGTTGAGCGCCTGACTTCAGCTCAGGTCATGATCTCACAGTTCAAAAGTTCGGGCCCCACATAAGTCTTGCTGCCGTCAGCACAGAACCCATTTTGGATCCCGTCCCCCTCTCTCTGCCCCTCCCCTGCTTGTGCTCTCTCTCTCGAAAATAAATAATCATAAAAAAAAGAGAGAGAGAGAGACCCAAATATAGGCATTTGGTGACTATTTGCTAGGATTTTTTCCTCTGGACCAAAGGTCAAATGTCATTCTGGAAATCAGGAGTGTTTGATTTGAATATAGCATTGCTTTAGTTTAGAGTGATGATTATCCTTGTGAGTTTCTAATTAACTATTTGCAGGGTTATTTTACAATGTGGTTTGGCCAAAAGACTTCAAGCGTGAAGTGTGTGTGTGTGTGTGTGTGTGTGTGTGTGTGTGTGTGTGAAATCCACTAGAAAATGCATCATTATAACCATAGTTTCATTTATATACATTCCTTCCACAAGTAACATGAAGTGGTGTGTATCTTTCTAGTTCCCATAAAAACTTCTAACTGGTGATACCTTCTGCCCAAATGTAGGATGTGGGAAGCATGTGTTTTGCACATACAGAATCAGAATCTCATTTGTGCGTGTCAGAGTTATTTTGATCCTGGGAAATTTACTTATGTCTCTGAGCCTCAGTTTCTTCCTTTGTAAAATCAGTCCGGTAGTGCCTCTCTTGTAACATTGTGTGTACTGATATTTATTTAAAATATATATAGGCACCTATTTGAACTTTTGTTGATATTCCTAGTACAGTTAGATGCATTAAAAATGCAGAACACAAGCACCTTTTTTTTTCTTTGCCACTTCCATTACTTTCCATTTAATCACAGTGAAAGTATCACAACTGGTAATTTTAAGAATAATCTTACCACTAGGCAGAGTTGATAAATCAATTGTATAAAACGGGACATAAAGCAGAGAATGTGTTTCTTTTTTTAATGACTGTAACCATGACTGTTACATGGCTTTCATACTTTGCTGCTGAGAGAGAGCATATTTAGTCAAGAGCTCAAGGAATTATATTCTCATAGTATTTAGTGGTTTGTTTCTGTAACTGGCTGCTGGAGTGATTTCTAGGAAAGCCAGATGCTTGGGTGCTATTTTTATACAAATAGAAAGGAAATCTCTCCATTTACTGGAAATTCCCGGCATGGTATTTTCTAATTTACTGGGTGACCAGGTGAAGTCTCATATTCATAAATGAAGCTCAGGAAGACTCAATGTTTGGTTCAGTGTTTAATATGCACCAAGAAATATTTGAAGGTGCAATGTAGCTGTGGTTTATGACTTATATGCTGATAGAGTATCTTTTGGTCCTTGCGGTATAGCAACTCTTGTCCGACTGTGTCATCAGATCAGTTCTTTGCCTCAATGTCCATGAGTTCTTTATGTATAAGTGTCTCCAATTTGTTTATGTAATATGACATGATGTAAAATCTTTCCTGTGACTTCAAGGCACCTGTGCACCGAACAGACTCAGTCTTGTAGTGTTCTCTCTGTTCCAGTTCAATTCCCTGACTCACTCAAGCCTTCATCTTCAGAGATCTTTTCCTGATGGCTTGACGAAATACTAAGATACATCCCTTCTCAGAGAAGAAATTGCTTAGAGCCAATACATTACTGTCCCATTTGCATTTCCAGAAGAGCAGACTTTAAGGCATAGATTTGAGTAGAAGTAGGTTGTTTGGGAGATGAGCTTAAGAAACCCCAGTAAGAAAGTGAGACAGGGAAGGATAGGTACATTGTCAAAGCTACCTTGTCATCATGTTAGCATTGGGAGAAAAGTCTAATCCTTTTGAGAAGCCATGGGAGATTGTATATAACACATGCTTTGCATGTCTGCCCACAGGACACAGAAGGATGGGATCAGTCCTTGATTTAAAGGCAACCCCAGGGACATTCATTACCAAGCACTTCTATGGACTGTTGAAGATAATAGTCATGAAACTGGTTATATATATGCATTTTATTTGTGAAAATTTGCTGGCCAATTGCAATGTTATATATTCATTCAGTTGATTTTAAACACATGCATGCACACATATACACATGCATTTTTTTAAAAATTTCAGACTGTTTTAAAATGGAAGCACATGTTTCGAACAACAACAAAAGGACATTATTTATCTCACTTGGTTGATTATAAATTCTAGAATGGTGTGGAGTTATAAGCTGCATCACTCTTGACTCCACAGACTAGGCAAATGCAAATTCTGCTCATAAGATCACAGCATTACAAAGTAAATGCATTCTTGACATGCTGGACTTATCTGTGAAAAAATATATATACATGATAAAAAAAACAGTTCATTTTATATTAAACAAAAATCTAGAAACCACTACTTCAAACTGGGAAGTCATATCTGTTTAAGATTGTTGAAATTATTTATAGGGATTATGAAAATTAGTGCCAAACCTAGTATTTTGGAAAACTAAAAGAGTCAGTGATTTCACCTGGAATTTGGAATTCCATCTTGAAGTCCCATTCCTTTTTATTTCCAGAGGGAATTTAAATGGAACTTATATTAGAGAATTAAGCTCTGATAGTACATTTTTCAAAAGTAATGTTGTAAGTATTAATTAAATAGAAGTGAGAGATGTATGGAATTAGTCTGAGTTCTTAAACTGACCATTTCAAAAATTAGAGATTTCTTCTTTCTACTATAGGACCTGTAAAATTATTAGCGATTCTAAATTATTCAGACATGCTTAAATTTGATGAGTTGTGATTTAGATGAAATAGGATAGTAACTTCATTTGTTAAAACTGTGTAAATTAGCTTTGGGGTCCCAACCTAAGATGCCTAGTTTCATTTTATCATACCTGTGCTGAGTGAGATAGCTTTGAAGTTCATATGCTGAGTAACAGGGCATATTACGCTGGGGAACAGAATTGAACAATCATGATCATAAAAATACTTTTCTGCACATAAAGCAAATATCTATTGTGTGATAATTGTGTGCTAAGTATGTTATCTATGTATTATCTCATTCACTTCTCATAAGTCTATGCGATAGGTACTGTGAAATTTTCCATTTTCCCAATGAGATAACTGCATGACATAGAATTCGGTATGATGACCTTGGTTAGGCAGCTGGTAGGTAAAGGACCAGCTTTAACCTCCAGTGTCCCTTTTGTATCCTAAGTAGGAACGTAGACATTCTGATAAATATATATGTGTATGTATAATGAATATATATGTGTATGTGTGTATATCTATATATGTAGATATATTGGTACATATGTATCTATATAGATAGATATCTATATAGATCTATATAGATGTATCTATATATCTAGATATATATGTAGGTGTATAGATACACACATGTATATATATATACCTATAGATGAATAACTGATGATTTAATACTAGGAAATGTGTGTGTGTGTGTGTGTGTGTGTGTGTGTGTGTGTATACCTCACAAGCACAATATGTCACAAATTACAGGGTTAGTGCAGGTTATGTTTCTTTTTATTTTATTTTCTTGGTTTTTTCTTACTGTCTCTGTAGCATATAACAAAGTTGGCCACAACATCTTTCTGGACCCCATTTCCCTTGTCTTCCCAGATAAGTACATCCTTCTGGTTGACCTCTTATCTCTCTGATGGTTACTTTTCTGACTCCTTTACAGAGTTTATTTCTGCCTTTGCAAACTACAGTGGTAGTTTCTAGTGTCTTATTTTTATACTACATATTCTCCTTGGGAAATTTCCCATGTTCAACCACCGTCCCATGCTACTGACTCCAGTCCAGACTGACCCAGATTTTTAGACTCATATATCCAGCAATCTGCTGGATACCACCATTAAAAGCTTGACCTAAGAAGTTTATTTACATATAATAAATTATATTCCTATAAACATGTTCTTTTTTTAATGTTTATTTATTTTTGAAAGAGAGAGAAAGAGCATGAGTAGGGTGCGGAGGGTGGGGGGAGGGAGCAGTGAGAGAAGGAGACGTAGAATCTGAAGCAGGCTCGAGGATCTGAGCTGTCAGCACAGAGCCCAGCGCAGGGCTTAAAATCATGGACCGTGAGATCATGACCTGAGCCGAAGTCAGATGCTTAACCGACTGAGCCACCCAGAAGCTCCAACCCATAAACCCGTTTTTATGCCCAATCACCTACACTAGAACCCAGAAAGTCTTACTTGACTCCTTCTGCTTTTTCATAAGCTTCCGACCTTAAATTTCATTTTTCAATCTTCATTCACTCTTTTTTTCCCAAATGCTTCACATTTATTTACATATGAAATGTGTTTAATAAAGTCATGATGGATGTAGTATATAACACCTGAAAGCAGCAAAATGAAATATTTACTGTAGTATATCATGCAAGTATCTGTATATACACAGATTAAATTTATATATTTTTAAAATATTTATATATTAGGAATTTTTCCAGATGATGGGATATAATTATAGACATGATTAAGTACTGCCTTCTTGAGACTTCTATTCTTGTTGAGGAGTTGGGATTGAGAAGACAATAAATCTGTAAAGAGAGAAACATGTTTTCTACTAGGGATGAGTGTTTTGAAAAGCACATAAAACAGGTCAGTGGGTAAAGAATGAAAGGAGGTAACATTTTATCTAAAATGTCCATTAAGATGGGGCGCCTGGGTGGCGCAGTCGGTTAGGCGTCCGACTTCAGCCAGGTCACGATCTCGCGGTCCGTGAGTTCGAGCCCCGCGTCAGGCTCTGGGCTGATGGCTCGGAGCCTGGAGCCTGTTTCCGATTCTGTGTCTCCCTCTCTCTCTGCCTCTACCCCGTTCATGCTCTGTTCATTCTCTTAATGTCCATTAAGAGAAATGTGTCAGTTAAGTGAACTTTGTTGCAAATTACCATTGAGGCGGTCAGAAGCCATAAAAGCCTTACGTACAGAGGTGGTATTTAGTCAGGGTTATGAATGATGAAACTAGGGAATTAATGGGGAGTTGGGAAAAGAGGCTGTGGGAAAAGCAAATTCAAAGGTCCCGAAAAATTAACAAGTAGGCACATCTGTGGGCTTCACTTACTGTTAAGGTTTTCTCCCTGCAGTATTTCTGTGTCCACTACCCCGGTTCACCCAGGTATTCTAAGCTCTGATTTTTCTTCCTATAAATCTCTTCACTATGTAGTCAGAGTCACTCATTTATCTAACATACAAATCAGATTGTGTGACTTCAGTGCTTAAAACCTTCCAGTATTCCTGCGTATAGCTGTGTACCACAAAACATGACAGGCTATAATTCACTTAGCCTGTGATATAAATAGTACTCCCTAGAGTTGTATGCCATGGTGGCCCTGAATTACATGCCATCAATAGTGAGGGGGGAGGATAAATTCTTTATGGCATTCTATTTTCTTCTTGATCTGCAGTGTACCTTTACTTGCACTCCTATTCCTCACAATGTCCTACCACTACCTTTATGCCACATGATAGTATCTCATATTTCTGCATCTAGTATCCATCCTTCTCTCTGTAAGGACTTGTCAGGTTAGCTCCTGTTCATTCTTTGAACTATAGCTCAGCTATCACTTCCAGGGAGTGGCTTTCCCAACTGAGATTCAATATCTGTATTGCCACCCCTGCTCACTTGTTTTTCAATTGTTCATACCATTTATAGTTCTAAAATCCAGGTCTGGACATTATTAGTTCCCTGCTTAAAATACTTCATGTGCCCCCATTATTTATAATAAAGAGTCTAGTATCCTTGGCATGACATTTTCTGTGCTTCATATCTTCATGACAGTTCTCTCGTCCTTTTGAGAAAAGATCAATACTCAAGTATAGACTCACCTATAGCTTTCTGAATAAGCCCAGCTATTTCTAACACTCCTGCCATTACCCCTGCTGATTCCTCTGTGTAACCTTCTGCTATTCTAGTCACCTGCTTTTCTTTTAAGGCTCAGTCAAGATTCACTTAGACAGTGAGCCTTTTTCTAATCCATACATAGAGCTGCCTTTTCCTGTGCCCTTGCTTTCCTCTGTGTGAACTTCTATTACAACACCTGTTATCATTTATTGAGTTTAGTCATTTGGTATTCTGTTTTCTTCAGTAACCTCACCAAAGATAAGACTTTGCTCTGACTTTGTTTTCCAACAACAGGTGGAGTGGGCACCTGAGAATTGGTTACTATTTGATTGACTAGCTGAATGAGTACTTTTAAATATTCAGAATGGATATTGAAATGGACTCCATAGTTGAAACCATATTCTTAATAAATATGAGTTAAGGAAAGAGATCTATTCTATCAGTTCAGTTTTCCCCTCAACTTTAAATAGCTCCATATTTCATATATCACATGTTGGAATGTTCTGACACTGCTACTGTATTAATGGGCTTTCTCATCTCTGAATTTTTTGCTCACTGCCATCAGTATGTATCAGCTATCCTTCAGGAAAATGGGTGTTACAACCTTAAAAGCAAGACTTGCTTCCCAAACAGAGCCCTGGTCCAGGTTTGGATTTGACATCTAGTCGCCCGTTGTGTGCTACACTAGCCCGCCTTTCCACTTTACCTCTCTTCTCTTTCTATACACACTCACACAGTTTTTATGTCAGAAACACAGTGTTATGTTTAAGTCATAGCACACATGGCAGAGTTTTAGTTGAAAGAGATCAGATTGTCTAGATTCAGAAGCCTATAGCACCAATTTTTAGCTTTCCCCACAGTTAGTGTGGAGTAGGATTTATAGAACATTAGTTCTCCACTCTTTGCAGGTTAAAAAAATCTTACATGGTCACATAGAAGATTAACACCCACAAAAAGATAACATGCTATGGTTAGAAATCAGGCCTGTAAAATATTTTCAACTAACAAAAAGTTTGTCATATTTGTTTAATGAAGAAACCATAATTCTTTCCTGTCTATACTAACTATTCTCTTGGAGTTGATACTCTTGGACTGCTTAGGGAGTCATGATCCTCTATCCATTTGCTTAAGAGTATGCCTTTAAAAATTTTTTCTGCCTTTGTATATGATAAAGATCAGTGATGTCTTCTTTCCCAGACACTTCTTTTCTAATCAAATCTTTGCACAGTTACTTAGATATTTCCATGAGAAATATGGTATTAGGGTAGAATGGCCATATAATTTATTGCCCAAGTCAGGTCAGTTTTTGAGAATAAGGAAAGCTCTTACTTATAATTACATCAGTATGGCAGGCATAAATTGGAATGTATGGTCAACCTATTTTATGAACGTCATTTCTTGTAAAGGGAAATATTTCCAAATAACACAAATCTTAAACACCTCCAGAGACTTACAGCCCATTCTGAAAACATAATGTGCCTTTTATATTTCAAAATGACATGGTTATCTTCCAGGGGCAGAGGGATGGTGACAACGAATGATGTATGATGCATCTGATGAAATCTTTTTGTACTTACGTCCAATTGTTGGGTCCAAACACCAAATGCAGAAATAAGATGCGGAGAATTGTAGTGTTCAAGCATCTCATTTTTGGATCGTAGAGTGACAATTAACTTTTAAACTATTTTAGATACCATTTTAAACAATTTTTATTTGGGGCATCTTTTGAACCTAAATGCCAGTGTTCAGAAGTAGAAATAAGCATAAATACTGCAATTACCCTTCTCTCATAAAATATTACATTTTAAATTATAGTAATTATTTTTAGCTATTAATCTTCAAATGCATGATGCTTTACTTGTCTTTGATAATACATAGACAATGCTTTGTGATACACAGTTGCCTGGGAACATCCCTAAATAAGAAAAAAAGGAGGATGAGCCCTATTTTTTTTAGACTCAAATTGTTTTTTCCTTGACTTTACTTTCTATTTCTGTGGGTTCTAAGCTTCATGGATGGTGTAAGGAGGATTTTAGGCATGTAAGGAATATTTCTATAATGGAATTCGATAATGTAAAATCTGTAATATAAATTTCAAAATTAAAAAAAAATTCTGTGTATATATTCCTAATAATATGGTTTCTCAAGTGGACTAATCATACCGTATAGAGTGTCATCTACTTATAGATACTTGGTCAACTTCAGAGGTCAATTGCCTCATATTTTTCTCCCTGAACTGTCTCCTGAGCATGCATGAATGTTTTCCTCACATTTCTTTACACCTCTACATGCATGATCTTGGCCCTCGTTTGGAAGAAAATGGACTATGTTCTTTTTGTGTGGGAATATTTTCCTTTCTACTCTGTAAACTTGACTCTAGAGAAAAAAAAGATCATCATCAAATGAAACAAATGTGTCTAAGGATGAGTGTGGGTTTTTTTTTAATGTTAGAGTTTTTTGTTGTCATTGTTTATTTTTTTTTTCGCATTAAGAAGACCTTCATCATATTTTTTTCTTCTCTCTGTGAAGGTCAAATTAATTGTAACTTTTGTGGATGATCTATGAATAATTTTGCATCCCTCAGGTTTGAGTTAAAAGCAGTGCTTTTCAAATTATCATACAAATATAACTGGTTCTCAGTGATCCCAACGACAGCCACATTTAGGAAATGTTAAATGTGTTTTTCATTATATTTATTAGCATTACCTGGAGCAGGCATAAAACAACGCTTTTTGGAAAATGCTGATTTAAAGGGACTGGGAGCATTTTTAAAGGTATTTCACAAAGGAGACCCCAATGTTGCAGGATTTTTTTACCTCAATACCCAGGATTAATTGTCTTGCCACTTCAAAGAATGAAGAGGTGGACACAAATGAGCAGCAGGCAAAATTTATTAGAATATAAAAGAGTAAGAATAGAATGAAAGCTCCCTTTACAGAGAGGGGACATTGGAAGGACGACAGTAGGCAAGGGTCCTTGTTTTATAAGGTTCTGGTCAGTACCCCCAACCTTCCCTCTGGTTCCTCCTCAGGTTCTCCCCTTACTGGCTGGATAACTCTAAGTACTGGGTTGTCCTTTCCTGATTGGCTCAACTCCATTGTGTGAAGAATCAGGTCATACTGTCCCCTGGTCATACTGTCCCCTCGTGTAACATAGGTTTTATGGTTTACTTTTTTGGTGAGGTATTTTGATTGTCAAATTGCTGAGGGAGTACCTAAGGGGAAGTAGGTTGTGTCTGTTACATCCTTAAGAGGGATCTTATGCCCGAGGGTTTGCTGTGGTCAAATGCTCCCAGCATTGTTCCAAATCACGTGTTTTTCCCTACCCAGGGACCTCAGGTCCTAACCTTTCCCTCTCTGTTTATTTTATCCCATTTTTTCCCTATCATAATAAAGGAACCCAACAATCACACCTACTATTAAATTAGTGCACGGGGCTTTTTTAAAAAGCTGGTTATAGACAAATGTCATTGAGTGTTAGGATAACAAATTCAGTCCTCTCCTGAATCCTTCACCTGAGTCATTCTAGACTAGCTGCCAGTAAATATATCCTGTTGGTCATTAAGTCAACTGAAAGAAATCCATTTTCACTACAGGCAAAATATTGCCCAGTAGGTATAAAGTATAAGAGTTTATTCTTTATATGTGGATTGTAGCATAATCTATTATTACCCAGGCAGTGTGTAATGATTCATTTCCTTGGGTTTAGTCTTTTTGTTGTAATTAGTATCAGAAAAGGATAAGATGAGTCCCCTAAACTCCAAGTCTGTTGTATCTTTGTTCTTGATATTGATGAGGTTATAACAGTTTGGTAAAATTATTCATAGCATGTAGGTAGCCACGAGCCACTTTGGGAATCAGATCAAACTGCAGACCTAGAAAAATGCAAATAAGCACATAAATATACATATTTGCATATAATTCAGGGCTAACAACCTGTATAGTTTATCTTTGGGTCCATGATCTCCAGAGTAAGACTTTGTTACTATAAGACTTGAGTCTCTTCTTTTAAGGATTTTTACTATTATACACGTATAATCATTACATCAATTTTGAAGTTCATAAAAATTATTTTCATGTATTTAATAGGATCCAGTATCATCAATTTTGTCATTTCTGATTGAATATACCTTTATGAACCAGTGACATGTTCTAATTTTTCATGGTTTTAAATTAATATGCAGACAGTTCATATCATGCTTTTTAAACAAAAAAAAATACTTATTTTAATATGAGGGAGCAAACTATTCAATACAGAAAATGTTTATGAATCATCAACCAGATGTCAAGCATTGTTCTAGCAATGCATTCGTAAAGATGGCTATGATAGAACACCTGCCTTTGGCAACTTACCATCTATATATAACTATAATGTAATGTAACTGACTTTTTCCATGTAATTAGATTCCCTAGCCACATTCAGGCATGCCTATAATACACATGAATGCATTTATTCTCTTATATGTGTATATACTCACACATCTTGCTTCAAAGTTCCAAGAAAATTAACCTGAAAAACACAAAGACAAATGGATAAAGGCACATCTAAACTAATGGTAATAATCATTATATCGGATATTTCTCTCTTTTTTTAATGTTTTTAATGTTCATTTATTTTTGAGAGAGAGACCCAGTGTGAGTGGGGGTGGGGCAGGGAGAAGAGGGAGACACAGAATCTGAAGCATGGTCCAGGCTCTGAGCTATCAGCACAGAGCTGGATGTGGAGGTTGAACTAACAAACTGTGAGATCATCACCTGAGCCAAAGTTGAACACTTAACCAACTGAGCCACCCAGGTGTCCCATATCGGATATTTATAAAGCACTTTTTTTAGGGTTTACACAGATCTTTCATATGTATTTTGTAAATTGAATAGGAAGATTTTTATCATTCCATTCCATTTTCTCTGCCTGGACTAGCCATATGCCATAGGTCAGGACCTTAGCAGTTTTAAAGGTGGGGCTTTCTAATTCTAAATCTTAGGTACTTTTTTTACTTCCATGGTTTCAGTGTATAGTAATTAAGAATTTTTACTTAATTTCAAAAATTAAGAATTTTTGAAAAGTACTGGGCCGAGTCCTAGAGACTGCATCAATGAACCAGTAAGTCAGAGTCCTTCATGCTTAAAATCTAGAGATCAATCCAGAAAATCAAGGAAGAACTTAAGAAAGTATAGAGTTAATATGAGGGGCAATGGCTAATTCAGGCTAACAGAGATATGCCAGTTTCTCCATTGTCAAGGGGCAGGAGAATGTGTTTATTTGCATACAGGTGTTTTTCTGAATTCATGCCTATGATTTGCCCAAAATGTGGGCTAAAAACTTTTTCATCTGCGCCTGTGTCTGTGTACGTGTGCGTTCTCATAAAATACACGGGTTCTAAGATCGTGCACATGCACAACTCATAGTTTGGAAAATTCAATTATTTCTCTAGTAAAAAGAAGCCTTATGAATCAATTATTTTAGAGGTTGGAAACACTCTGCCACTTAAAATAGTTTTTCCTTGTTTTTTTTTTTATTTTTTTTAATTTTTTTTTTCAACGTTTATTTATTTTTGAGACAGAGAGAGACAGAGCATGAACGGGGGAGGGGCAGAGAGAGAAGGAGACACAGAATCGGAAACAGGCTCCAGGCTCTGAGCCATCAGCCCAGAGCCCGACGCGGGGCTCGAACTCACGGACCGCGAGATCGTGACCTGGCTGAAGTCGGACGCTTAACCGACTGCGCCACCCAGGCGCCCCTCTTTTAAATTTTTTTTAATTTTTTTTTTCAACAGTTTTTCCTTGTTTTTTAACAAATTAGATATAATTTGCGTGCTATAAAGTTCACTCAAAGTACACAATGCGATTGTTTTTAGTCTATTTCCAGATTTGTGCATCCATCACCATAAAATTGTAGAACATTTTCATCATCCCCCAGAAAGAAACCTTGAATACGTTAGCAATCATTTCCCACTCCCTCCACTGTCCACCCTTCACCCAATCCCCAGCAACAGATTATCTTATCTACCTTGTCTCTCATATTTGCCTCTTCTGTATAAGTCACATGGCATTGTGCAATATGTAGTCTTTTGTGTCTGGTTCTTTCACTTTTGTATAATGTTTTTTGAGGCTTATCTGTATTGAAGCACAGTATCAATACTGTATTTTTTTATTGTCTAAGAGTAGTCATTTGCATGAATATATCACTTTTATTTATCTATCATTTATTTTAGTTCATGGAAATTTGTGCTGTTTCCACTTTTGACCATTAATGCTACTATTCATTCATACAGTTGTTTTTGTGTGTTTGTTTTGAATACGTGTTTTCATTTCTCTTTGGTAGATTCCACTTATGAGTGGAATTACTGGCTCAAATGGTAACTGTCTGTTTAACCTTTTGAGAAACTGCCAGACGGTTTTCCAAAGTGGCAGCACCATTTTGCATTACCACCAGCAATGGGTGAGGGTTCTAATTTCTCCACATTCCTATCAAGACTTTATACACACACACACTTTTTTTTTTTAGTTTAGGCATTTTAGTAGCTGACTAATGATATTGATCTCCTCTGCTGTTGGAATAAATGAAGGTTTTTCTGGAACATAGACACACCCGTTTATTTATTCTTACCATCTGTGGCTATTTTTGCAGTGTAATGGCAGAGCTAAGTAGTTACAGAAGAGATCCTATGGCCTGTAGAGCCTAAATTATTTAGTATCTGACCCTTTCTAGAAGAAGTTTGGCAACCCCTGCTTTAGCAAATCAGAAATTCACATCTTCCATTGTGTTGTGGATTTGCATGCATTGTAGTGCTTAATGAGAGATAAAAGTGTATCCAATTATATACTGCAGGGGACTATGAAATGCCTTTGTTTGGATACACATGTGAACTTGCTATTGGTGTAAACTTTGGTGTTAACTTTCTATTCATTCACTCACATTCATTCACCTTCATTCACTCACATTGCACTCACAACATTCATGTGCATCAAATATTCATGTATTCTGTATGCTTATTAAAGTCTTACTATGTGCCTGTTGCTGTGTAGACTCTGGAGGTATTTCAGTGAGGATGCATAGGGTCTCTTCCCTAACAGAGCAGAGGATTTATGGAATGACCCCCCTTACATGGTGGAAATAGTGAGGTGCAGGGTGCACAGTGGAGTCGCAAGCCTGAGGGAAGATGCGAAGTGATAACGGATAAGGATTAGTGGAAGGAACCTTCAGAACAGCATTTCCCCAAATGTGAGCATATTTCTCAGTGTTTTGAGAGAAAAAAAAATCTGGTGTAATATATTTGGGTCTGAAAAACAGTTCTCTTTCCATATAGTTTCTCAGAGCCTTTAATATGTGAAATGTGCATCATAGATCTCTAGCAGGATTTCCCAAAATTGCCTACAGCCTTTCAGGTTGACAGAGCATTTTCGAGGAGTCTGGGTTCCATGAAAAATTTTCTGGAAAAAAAAAAAAGATTTAGAACTTTGCTGTTCACGAATTGAATTGAAGTTAGCAAGGATTCAAAAAAGCTCCTGGAAGCAAAATGAGAGAGATCACATACTCAACACCTTTGGTCTCCTAGTACAATGTGACCTTTTAGATCTTGAAACTTTCCCTTGTGTGGATGTTAGGGCTGTAAATTAGTTATGGTAATGCCTCCTTCAAAGGTTCTTTGAAGTTAAGTTTTCCCTTTATTAAATACCTGTCTTTCATTTGAGTTTTTCTAAAGGACTTTAAGATCCTGGAAAAGAAAGTTCAAGGAAAGATAATATAATAGATTATTCTTTCTTGGGCTTTCACACTTTTAAAAGGATTATTCCTTACCTTGTTAAATTAACTTAGATAAATCTCTCAAAGTGAAGTGTTTGGTTCTCAAAAGCTAGGGATATCGTTTTATCCTTTTTTCCTTCTAATATTTTCCTTCCTTGACTAATTCATGGCTGGATAATAGTCTGAAAAATACCATCTTAATCCTCTTGCCAAATTTTTGTCAAACTCTCAGAAACTACCCCCCCAAAAAGGAAAACAGGCATTGACAAGGAGGGTCCGTTTAGCAACACTGGAAGCACAAATATCAGGCTGTCTAGGAGAGCACCCAAACTTCTGTGTACAGCCAGTTACAATTCTGAACTGTGTGAAACTCAGCCTCCATTGCCTGCACTGCCGTTTGGTACCTGTGTGTTTTGCATGAATAACTGCCTTCCCCTATAACTCACTTTCTTCAGTTGTACGGCCAAGAGAATTAATAATTGTTATTTCAGCCAAGTAGATAGGTGACATGCAAGTAAAGGTAATTACCAGTACATAACATCAGTCTAAGAAAGGAAGAAGCATCTGTTAGAAAAAAACAAAAAATTTTTTTGAGAAAAAACTTAGTGGCCAACAGCAAGATTCATCTCTCTTCTTGTGTGACAGTTATTAGCTGGTAAAATCAGTGAAATATAAAAGACTTGCCGGATACAGATATTGTGATATCATTATGATCATGAAGGAAATGGACTCAAGTGTAGAAGAGTTAAGGATTCAACACTGGATGGATGTGCAATTATAAGCAATGGTTAATATTTAGAAAGAAGGTCGTTGAGGGTTACTGTCCTCAGTCTGGTCCACTGACTATATTTAGCAGTGTCTACAATAATGATATAAAGCAATTTAATCAAATTTGCCATTGACTTGAAACTGGAAAGGATTGATAATATGTTGGCAAACAGAATGATGACCGTACCATATCGACAGGTGCCATGATGTATCTAATTTATGAGCTAATATGTAAAATAAGGAAATGTGAGGAAAGACCCTTGTTGAGATCAAAAATGCCATCTTAACAGTCTGTGAAGATGCAAGTGTGAAAAACACTTAGGTGTTTAAAATGACTGTAAGAGTAAAATAATTGTTAATAGTGTGATAAGGAGGTGCACGTGCCAGAAATAGTCCAGTACAATTATGATTATGATAACTGCCCACATAGATACAAAATATCTGCAGCAATGCAGATGATGGCTCTACTCAAATTCAGACTTGCTTATAAGTGTTAGAGTCGGTTGTCCTCACTCCACTCTGAGGGATAAAGATAAATGTTAATGTATTCTGGGAGAGTTAAGTAGTAGGTGGCAGCTGTCAATAAAAGGATTAAGATATTAGGGTTAGTTGTATAGATGTGAAAATCAGATACAAAAATTGTGCACAGAGAGATAATCTACCAAAACATTTGACTCCGGCAACCGCATATCTGGGAATTTACCGTAAAAATAGTTCTCCACACCCAAGGTTTTGAATTTCAGCATTGCAATTTTAAAGTTACGAGACTTTAAAATACTGGAAACAACCTAAGGTGCTGGTTGAGTGATTTATGTGCGACCACCCAAGGGAATCCTATTTTTCCATGAAAAAAAATAAAGGATAAAGAAGTTTTCTATGAACAGATATAAAGTGATTTCTAGGATTTATGGTGTAAAGAATGATTACAGAATGTTAATATTTATGTGTCAAGTATGGTGAATAAGAGTATATGATTCTCAAGAGGTTTCTATTATCTATTTGCCAATACTTCTGGAGCAAAAAGAAACGAAGACAAAACAGAAACTAATGAAAATAGTTACCCGTGAGGAGTAGCTGAAAATGGGGGAGAGAGACTAGGAATGGGAGTGTGATTTTTCTGAAAACCCCTTTTTATATAATTTGTTTTTAAATTATGAAGCTGTTTCATGCATTCAAAAAGCATAATTAAATGGATGAAAAAGCAGTTGAATGATAGAGAAATAAATGATCCCAACTGAATATTGAATTAATAACTACTACACCAAAACAGTAATTAATTCAGGTAACTTTTACTTGAATAATTTATTGATGAACATATTAATTAATTAAAATACTTAATTCACATAATGTTATTCATGAACACATGTTTGGATGTATTTTGAAGTACAAAACAGCTATACAAATGTGAGCTTTTTTTAGTAGGTTTGTTGTTGGTAGGTTTGTTGTTGGTCATTCTGAAATGGATGTCTTTATCCTAGGGCAAAAAATCAAATGAGTAAATTACACATATTGTCCAGAAAAGGGAGATAAAATATAGAATATGATATTGTAGAAGAACGCCGTAGTACCGGGTTTTATTTAAAAGTATCAGGAAATTTTTTAAAAAATAAATAAAAATGTCAGTACACACACACATACTTAATATATATTTCAAGCATAAGCACATATTCATCCACCATGAATCCATCTAACTATTCTTTGTTCCAATACTATATTCTGCCTTTTGGTTAAAGGATATCATGCTATCTTTTTATGCATCCAATGCCCACATCCTGACTTGTCAGTGCCATTCACCACACACATATTAAAAACTGGAGAACTTAAACTCATAACTGATTTCAGGTCTGAAAGAGGAAAGAATAAGGCGAGTCTGAAGCATCTTGTTATGGCAGTAAGCAAAAAGGAGTGTTCAAAGATTAAGAGGGCAAGAGGCTGAAAGAGTACAGATATTATGTATAGGGAGTTCACATAAAACTAATTGTTTTATTAGCCCCCAATCTGGGGCTATATTTCATCAATGAGAAATACAGAATAACATGTCAAATTTAAAAATAAATGCATGGGTCCATAGTGACACAAGAAATAAAAAAGAAAGAAAAAATGGGGTGGGTTGGCCCTTTTTTCAAAGGATAATGTGTTTTGTAAGGTGGCCTGGACTTTTCAAAGAATTCAATATGAAAGAATAGGAGACATCAGATCAACTATTCTAAATGAGAACAGACTAAGATGGCATAACCACCCAATGCAACGTATGAACATTGTATAATGGATTATTAAAAAGATAAATGTAAAGAATGTTTATAGGGCTACTTATGAAATTTAAACATAGGTTGCGTGTTGGATAATGTTAAGATTGATTTTTCTCTGGTATGGTAATGGGTTTGTGGCCATATGTGCTTGAGTGAGCCATGCTGAAATATCATGTAAATCTTCTTTAGATGATTTGATAAAACAGCTCTGTGTGTGTGTGTGTGTGTTCGTGTGTGTGCGTGTGCACATGCATGTATGTATGTGGAGAAAGAAAGAAAGAGACGAAGCAGATATGGCAAGAAGTAGTGAGTTTGTGAATCTAAGTGAGGATTACTCAGCTCTTCATTATACTGTTTTTTCCATTTTTCTTCAAGACTGAAATTCTCAAAATTAAAAATCATGATTAACATATATCTGAATGTGAAAGCAGATTATTATACAGAAATAACATAAAGACGGACACAAAATTCTATCCCCATGTCATATACGTAATAGTAAAATTGCAAGAGTCAAAGGAGAATGGAATCTTAAAAGATTCTGAAGGAATGACAGACTACAGAATATGGGAAATTTATTAAACTGGCCTCTTACCAACAACCAAGAGAAAGAAACGCAAATATAGTGGAATAATATCTTCAGTGAGCTGAGAGAGCTTAATATTCTACTCCTAGTAATAAATATTTCATGAGCAAGGGTGAAAAAAGATATTGTGAAACATAAATGACTTTTTAAAAAATTTTTTTAAAATATAATTTATTGTCAAATTGCCTAACATACAGTGTGTAAAGCGTGCTCTTAGTTTTTGGGATAGTTTCCCGTGGTTTATCGCTTACGTACAATACCCAGTGTTCATCCCAACAAGAGCCCTCCTCAATGTCCATCACCCATTTTCCCTCACCCCTCCCCCGCCATCCTGCAGTTTGTTCTCTGCATTGAAGAGTCTCTTATGGTTTGCCTCCCTCCCTATCTGTAATTATTTTTTGCCCTTACCTTCCCCCATGGTCTTCTGTTAAGTTTCTCAAGATCCACATATGAGTGAAAACATATGACATTTGTCCTCTGACTCATTTCACTCTGCATAATACCTTCCGGTTCCATCCACATTGCTGCAAATGGCATGATTTCATTCTTTCTCATTGCCAGGTAATATTCCATTGTATATATAAACCACATCTTCTTTATCCATTCATCAATTGATGGACACTTAGGCTCTTTCCATAATTTGGCTATTGTTGAAACTGCTGTTATAACAATTGGAGTACATGTGCCCCTGTGCATCAGCACTCCTGTATCCCTTGTGTAAATTCCTAGTAATGCTATTTCTAGGTCTTAGGGTAGTTCTATTTTTAATATTTTGAGGAAACTCCACACTGTTTTCCAGAGTGGCTGCACCAGTTTGCATTCCCACCAACAGTGCAAGAGGGTTCCCATTTCTCCACATCCTCGCCAGCATTTGTATTTTCCTGAGTTGTTCATTTTAGCCACTCTGACCAGTGTGAGGTGGTATCTCAGTGTGACTTTGATTTGTATTTTCCTGATGATGAGTAATGTTGAGCATCTTTTCATGTGTCTGTTGGCTATCTGGATGTCTTCTTTGGAAAAGTGTCTATTCATGTCATAAAAGACTTAATAAATGGAATTCTGAAGGTATAATTTAGGCAGAAGGAAATGGTACTGTGTGGAAAGATGCAAGAAGAAATTGTGAGCAATTATATTGGTAAAATGTGGTTAAAGATTTTTTTAAAATGCCTGTATAAAGCAATGATGATTGGAAATTTTTTCAAGAGGAAGCAATCTTCTTAGAGCTTAAAAACAAAAATACAAAAACATCACCACAAAATCACCTGTAGAAACATGAATAGAGTAATAGACTATAGTCTTTGTATGGTTTGGGAAGTGGGTAACTTAATTATCCTTAAATTTGTTAAGTTAAATTAGAATAACTACTGAAAGAATAAACATATAGCACAAACATCCAAAACTGAGTAGAAAAATAAGAAAACAAGAGACAGACAAGCAAGCCTCGGGAAATGTGAAAAATGCAATTCAGTCACAGAGGAAGATTGGGCAACAATGACAGAAGAGATTGTGGAGTTGACAAGAACGTGACAGTTCTTGGCTCAGAATCCTCTTAGGGGAGAATTCCCAAGAGCTGAAGAAATCTAGCACTTGTAAATTATGAGTAGTGATTATTTTATGAGAATTAAGATGAAAAATATTACTGAATTTACTAGTGAGTCCAGAAATAGAACATATTCTATAGGCATGAGTCTTTGATGAATTTTACCTTTACTTGGGGGAGGAAGGTCCATAGAAATGATCTAAGGGCAGGTCTACACAGCTTTCACCAACTGACATTAATAGTGATGATGCCAGTCAGAACAAACTTGTGTGAAGTTCGGTAAGCCTGATTATTATCAGTCTGTGACCTCTAGTAAGATTCCTGTGTCCAATGCATGCATGACATTCAGTTGCTATAATTGAAATGTAAGTGAAGAGCGAAGGCATTGAATCATGGTAAAATGAGAGAGTGGCGTGTAGGATAATAGCCAGAAACCTGATGCCATGTTAGGTTTAGAAGAGAATCTGAGGGTTAATAAAGTCTTTGGAATGCAAAGATCACTCTTCCTCTGAAGAGGACTTATAAAAATCTCTGATATATATAGTTTCATATGCATCTGTGGTTCTGCCTAATTTTAATGGGTACTGCTTTGTGATTGTTTGGAAAGAAAAGTATCATGAGACTTTGAAATCTATCAGTTGATTGCACATTTCTTGTTCAGTCAAAACTTACTCAGAATTCTAAGTGTACATTGACTAATACTGCTTGAAAGGTTGGTAATGGGTGATTTAATTCTCTGATATTATATGTGATTGCAATCTGGAAGGCTGAACTCTTTTGGTGATGGCCAACCATGCAGTAAGGAGGTTAACACAATTTGCAATGGTAATCGTTCCTTCATCTATATATTTCAATCAACCTTGGCATTTATCTCTAAGGACAGATCCAAGTGCCTGTAAACCAGAATTCTTCAGGAGACGTAATTGGCGTTTTCTTTTCTTAATTCTTAGACTCTAGGTCAAACCATCTGATGAAGGTTTTATGGCTAAAATATCAATATTGATCTCTGCGGATAAAAGAGGAACACCTGAATTTTTCTTTATGTTTTCCCCATAGGTCACTCAAAATAACCTGGTATGCTATCTTTAAAAATAAAGTAGGTCTCAATTGTCCTACTGTGTTTTTTATATCCCCCGTGGACCATAAAATATGAAGGGTCTGGACTAAGATTTGAGTTGCTTTAGTAAGTGTATACATTTGATTTCAGTCAACAAAACAGAGCTACCAAAATCATGGGAGCATAGGGAGTTACTATAGGAATTTGACCTTAACACAAATATGGGAGCAGCAGATGAGGTGAAGGTCTTTAATGGGGAGTAGAAGGGCTAGGAAAAGAATCTTGTCCAAAACTCTGGCCCAAACAGCCAGGTGAGAGCTTGCAGGGAAATGAAAGTCACCAAATATGTCTACCACCAAAGTGGAACGCTAAAGGGGGAATTTGAGGCAAGAGTTCTAAGAATATGTTGTCTACAGGAGCCATGGCCTCTGTGGGCCCATAGCTATGTGCTCAGTGGTAGGTCAAGGGCTGCCATTGGTCAGCAGGATTGGCATCTGGAAAGATGTGCTGGAATCTAAGAAGAGGAGAATGAGAATAAGCCAGGGCATGCCATGCACCTGGGTTTATGCATCCGTGTGTCCTTTCTTTGAAAACCTTCTGAAAGTAGTGGCTCCTTTTTCCTTTCTACCTTCCATATCTAACAAAGCTTTCTCTTCTCTCACCTGGAACTATAGAGGAAAGAGTATCTGGGAAATGTAATACCCAGGATTAGCCTGACGTAACACAACCAAGTTCCTCTAGTGAGAAGCTGATGATTTTCATGTAGCTTAGTGCAAATAGGAGTCTAACGCAGTTGGCAAACTGGGAAGAAGAGACCAACAATCATAAGAAAATAAGTCAGGTGCTGTATACAAAAAATTCATTATCCAGAAGAGGGAAGACAGGAAAAAATGGAAATCCAGAGGATGTCCATCTTCTGTCCTGATGTTCTATGTCGTGCCAGTATGTAGGAGGTCAAGGGTCAGAAGTTGGCAGTGGGAGCCAGAGTTAAAAGAAGGCTTCCCTCTGAGATATCAAAGGGTCATAGATAAATGAAGCTCAAATTTGTTGCATTTTGTTCTTCTCCAACTATAATTAGCAGGACATTAATATCAGCAAATTTTGAGGTTCTTATTAAAAATACAGATTTCTGGAACCTACTTTCAGATCTAGGAATCAGAGTCTCTGGGGTTCAGACTCAGGAATCTGAATTTTTAACAAGATGTTCAGATGGTTCTTCTGTACAGTGAAGTTTAGAAACTTGTAACTAGTGGAGTGGCTAATATGTGCCAAGCTTATGTCAGGTCTTTGAGGCACTGTTGTATTTCAGCTCTGAGAGCAGAGACTGAGTTAGAGTCATTAAGGAATAAATGAAAATTTAAAAAAAAAGAAAAAAAGTAAAAGAAAAAAGCTAACCAAGAAGTTTTGCTATCTTTTAGAGAAGAGAAAATTGAGGTTAGAAATGAGAAATAAATTATTCATGTTGAATATCTAGTAAGTGACCAGGTCCATATTTCTAATTTAGATCTGTTTAGTTCCAATATGTATCTTTGGGGTGTTGAATATGGTTAACAAACAAATAACAACACACACACACACACACACACACACACACACACACACGCACACAAGCTTGCTAAATTAGTCAAACATACTAAACAAATATTAGTGATACCCCACAGGAAAGGAAAAGGTATACTCATCTCCTAAGCCTGTGTCTCTCATTAAACTAAAGATATTTTTTTAAATTTTTTAATGTTTATTTATTTTTGAGAGACAGAGAGAGACAGAGCATGATTGGGAGAGGAACAGAGAAAGAGGGAGACACAGAATCTGAAGCAGGCTTCAGGCTCTGAGCTGTCAGCACAGAGCCCGATGTGGGGCTCGAACCCACATACCGTGAGATCATGACCTGAGCCAAAGTCAGATGCCTAATTGACTGACCCACCCAGGCACCCCTAAGCTAAGGATTTCTAAGAAAAGTCCTTGAGGCTGAGATCCTCCCTGAAAAGCAAGCAAAAAGTAATGCATAAAGTAAAGGGACTGAGAAAATCCCTCCCAAGGAAGTGAAGACTTCACATTTTACCCTGTTTCCTGCTCAACCCCTCCTCCCTCGGCAGACCCACCATATATACCAAACAAGTTCTGTGTATGATTTTTCTCATCTTTGTGTGTCCTTAGCATACTGAGAGTTTATATTTATTCTCAAAGGGGAAAAAAAATCTTTGGCTTGTTTAGTTGATATTAATTTTACAATTAATACACAAAACCTGATTTCTTTCCCCTACATTTTTGAGAGCAATACTATGGACTCAGGTTGGCCAAGTTATTTAATTGTATTTTTGAAGGACTAGGCGAGTGTGAGTGAGCAAGCCGTGGAATCAGATTGCAGCCTTGGAGGTAAGCCTAGCTGTGGCAGCTGAAATGTGACCTGAATCCCTGCATTCTAATTTAGACTCTGCTCGGAAGCGTCCTGGGCACTGCTACATTGCTGGGCTTATAACAATTAGAGCTGGCCCATGTGGTGTCAGTTGCCTTGGGAATTAGACAATTCTTCTGTATGAAAGATGACTTTGCAGGAGCTGGCTTTTATACATGGACATTACAAACAATAGTTTACAAAATACAAATTTTCAGTCCCTCAGCCTTAATTTTATCCTATTAGCTATCCGTTCACCAAATAATGGTTAAAGCTGTCTTTCTTCACATATTTTGCTGAATTCCTTCTTAGACCAAACAGATATAAATTATAAAATCACTTTGGAAATATGTAGAGTAATATATGTGATATGATGTATTTATAGCACATGGGAATCACTTTTATATCAGCAGTGATTCCAGTATCTCAACTCTGGATGCTTTCTAGTATATCTCCTAAGTCAGGCCATCATCTCTCACTGGCTTACTAGTCTCCTGAGCCATCTCCCTGTTTTCTGTTCGGCTTCCTCAAGAGTCCATTGTCTACTCAGAGTAATTGAGGTCCTATCTTTCCCTTGCAGTAAAAGTCTGTCAGAACAAGTTTTTCCCAGGCTTCAAGGCCCTGCATGATTTGTCCTCACGTGTTTTTCCAGGCCCCATATTTATAACAGTGTTCATTTACGTCTGTATATTCTGCCTCATGGACTTGCTTTCCAGTCATCAAATGCACCCAACTCATTCCTCTTCCCATTTTGTTCAAATATTACCTCAGAGAAACCTCTTTTAAACCAGCCTCAACCAATTAACCCAGACTTCTTTCCTCTACCATTATTCTCGTTTTATTTTCTTCATAGCAGTTATCACTGTCTGAATTTATTTACTGACTTATGTGTTTATTATTAGTTTCTTTTTTTAAATTTTTTTAACGTTTTTATTTATTTTTGAGACAGGGAGAGACAGAGCATGAACAGGGGAGGGTCAGAGAGAGGGAGACACAGAATCTGAAACAGGCTGCAGGCTCTGAGCTGTCAGCACAGAGCCCGACGCGGGGCTCGAACTCACGGACCGTGAGATCATGACCTGAGCCGAAGTCGGCCACTTAACCGACTAAGCCACCCAGGTGCCCCATTAGTTTCTTGATACTAAAGTACAAGCTCATAAGGGTAATAATACTTTAGTCATGTATCCCCAGTTCCTAGAAGAATGTGTGCCATATACTGGGTTCAATGCAAATGTTGAATAAGTGAAAGAAAAATGGAAGGGATTCACTTATATGGGATAACGTGGTAACTGGCCAGATTCGGGGAAATTATGGGATATGAATGGCACCAAAGAAAGCCTTTTTATGTCATTTCATATATCAGAGCCTTACAAAATATCATGCTTTTCAGCCACAGGGTCTGAAATAATGAAACAGAACATACTAGCTGGCCTTGGAACCAACTTTTCCCTTAGGCAGATGGAGTAATGAGCAGAAAGCTCATGCAGAATTTAAGTTGATCATTTAAATAAAAATCCTCTTCAACACACAGAAAGGATGGGTATGGCCTTAGTTTCTAAGTCATTGGATTTGCAGTGGTTAGATAATTATAAATATGTTATTTGCTTGTTGTATATTACTATAACTCTAATCCAAATGTCGCCTCTCTTTTCAACTTGGGTATAAATTTAAATAGAAAAGGAGCAATGCCTCATAAATACAATCTGAAGATATTTCACAAATAACATACTGTGGTGTTTAATTTTATGTTTGACCAAATATTTAGACAAACGTTATTCTGGATATTTCTGTGAAGATTTGTTTTGTTTTGTTGTTGTTGTTGTTTTCTGGATATGGTTAATATTTAAATCAATAGACTTTTTGAAAGCAGATTATCCTCCATAGCGTGGGTGGGCCTCATCTAATTTGTTGAAGGCTGTAATAGAACAAAGACTGACTTCCTGGAGAGGGAAAGAATTCTGCCAGCAGACTGCCTTTGAACTCAAACTCAATCTTTTCTGAGTCCCCATACTGCTAGCCTACTCCATCAGATTTTGGACTTGCCAGTCCTTTACAATCATATGAACCCATGACTTAAAATATATCTCTCCAGATAGATGGATAGATAGATAGGTAAATAAGTAGGTAGGTAAGTAGATACAGACTGATAGATTGATTGATTGGCTTTGGTTCTGTTTCTCTGGAGAACCCTGACCAATACAGACAATATTTCAGATTATAGATGTAAAATACACTGCTGAGAAAAGTTTACATAACCTGTCCAAATATTTATCTGGTTATTATTTCAATTAAATATTATTGACCCCATCTGTCACTTCTGAAAGTCTATCAGGAGATTACTACTCAGAATCAAGAGATGATAAGTAATGTCTTATGAAATATGATATCATTTAAATTATTTAACATACATGAAGAAGGAAAAGAAGGAATAAATTGAACTTAGTTCTTTTCCTTTGCTTTAGCAATTGAAGTCAGTCTTGGCCCTGTCAATAAAATTCTCGGGGGAGAAGGAGAAAAGATAGAAAAAACAAGTGTGACAATAGTAGTAGTAGTGAAATTGCTGCCTTAGTGGGTTAGTCGTAGAGAAACTTACAAGACGTACAACTCGTTGCTGTAGTTCAAAGTTATGCTCAGCAGTTTTTCTTTTAATTGCTCTAGATACTCTACTGTGACATTGGCTGCTTTGGCTGCATAGAGAGTTTAAAGAATCAAGTCATTGTATTTTATAGTTAACATGATTGCTAATAAAGAACAGTATAGCATGAAAAATTCCAGAGACAGTAAAACTGAAGGTTCAAGGGCCCTATGTGTGCAGATTGTGAAATACATATTCCACACAAAGGTGTGAAAAGGTGAATAAAGATGAACCCATGACATAGTGGATGAACTCATGACAAAAGGTATGGTGTCTAATTCCAAATCCTGGATGACATTGGGGGCATGGGGTAAGTCCCATATGAAGTCATGTCAACAGAATTATTCTCCAGGTCTCTTTTTAAGTTAACAAGAATTACATATATTTTTGGTAGCATTAAGGGTGCTTGTAAATGTAGCCATGTTCAGCATACTTTTAGAAAATTGATCACAGGATTTTTGGTGTGTGTTCCCATGAAATGACGTCAGTTCTATCTAAAGATTTTTACTTTTGTTAAGGTAGCTCTCAATTTAACAACCACTTATGGATTCCTACAACACACCAGCCACTGATGGGCTTAGTTATTTTGTGTGTGGTCACAGCTCAGGACAAGGCAAGCAATTTTCTAAATACTCCTTTTGAAATATCTGGTGAAACTTGTATTAGAAATGCACTTAGCAACATGGGGGAACTGGAGAGTGTTATGCTAAGTGAAATAAGTCATACAGAGAAAGACAGATACCATATGTTTTCACTCTTATGTGGATCCTGAGAAACTTAACAGAAGACCATGGGGGAGGGGAAGGGGAAAAAAAGTTAGGGAGGGATGGAGCCAAACCATAAGAGACTCTTAAAAACTGAGAATAAACTGAGGGTTGATGGGGGGTGGGGTGGGAGGGAGGAGAAAGTGGGTGATGGGCATTGTGGAAGGCACCTGTTGGGATGAGCACTGGGTGTTGTATGGAAAACAATTTGACAATAAATTTCATATTAAAAAAAAAAGAAATGCACTTAGAGATGCTTCACGTGGTTTCCACGCTCATCCTTGTTGGTGTTGTCCTGTCATTGTCAATTATCAGAACCGTCAGCACCTGACTGGCCAACCAGGTCAGTCGAATTTGATTCTCTGCAATCCACTTAACAGTTCTGAACCCGGTTGCACACTGTATACCAACTGTGGTTAACCATCCTAGAAATTAGAAAAAAACTGAACCATGTCTAATGTGCAAAAAACAAACATTGTGTTTACATATTATGAATAGGAGTGTTTGTGTGGGGTGATATTCAATACCCAGCATAAGTTCCCATAATTTAATCAGTTTATATGATGTATACCTACCAAGGATATAATTATTTATGTTGAAATATAAACATGTCCAACAACTTAATTGTGTTCTGTGTTTCTTTGCACTGGTGAGCAAGATAGGGGAAAAGTTATAGGGTAGTGAAGTCAGTTTCCTAAGGCAACTTGCACAGGAACTTGACTTTTGGGTTTACAGCTTCACCCTGTTGTTTTAAGTGTGTACTTTAGTGGTGCTGTGGAAAGATCCTGTAATATCAGATAAGAAGCCAGGACCCAGACGGTTTTATGAAAAGGGTCCTGAGAAGTGATATTGCTTTGAAGTCCCAAACTCATTTCCTTGTATTCCAAGTCCAACCCCCCCGCATGTATATCATTTTGTTGCATTGAGTTTTAAAATTTTTGTATTAGTTACCAACATTGAGAGTGGTGAGTTTTTTCACAAAGATGATAATTTGCAGTTTATTTAGAAAATTTATAAGACCTGGTATACATTCCTGCATGCCCATGATCAGTTGCAGCTGAAAAGGTCTATATATATATATCCCTTTTCAGATGAGTCCAGTGATCCCTGGGGCTTCACAGTCCCCATCAGCAACTTTCTCTTTACATCACCTGCCTGGACTCTGTAATCACATGTGTTCGTAACCCCTCATTTAGCTTAAATCCTTCGCTTTCCCCCATGTAAATATTTTGCCTAAAATTGTGGAAAATGAAACTTGCTTGTACAGAGTCATCCTGCCATGTGCCCTTCTTCCTTACTATAAACAACTTTATATTGTTTAGGGTGCTATATATCTAATTAAAAATCAAAACAAAACAAAAAGTATAAAATCCTTAAGTGTACAGCCTCACCTCCAACCAAGTGTTGGTCATGTGACATACTATGTTCCAATATTATATAAATAGAAATATACTGGGGATTCCTGGGAAAGTTTTGTCTTAATGTAAGACATTAAAGTGACACTGGAATGGCCACAAGATAATGATTATTGAGACAAAAGGCATAATATAAGTATCATAATCAGGAAACATAGAAGAGCTTGAATATATTAAGCCATTGTGGTTGACTCTTTTTGTTGTTTATTTACTTTGAGAGAGAGAGAATGAGTGGGGAAAGGCAGAGAGACAGGGATAGAATCCTAAGCATGCTCCCTGCTATCAGCACAGAGCCTGATGCCTGACTCCATCTCACAAACGTTGAGATCATGAGTTGAGCCAAAATCAAGAGTTGGACACTTAACTGCCTGACCAACTGAGCCACCCAGGTGCCCCCGCGGTTGACGTTTCTTAAATGGAGCAAATATTACCCTGATAACTGATAGACATATATATTTCCCTTTTCATCACACACACACTCATGGACACACACATTTTGCTCCCTTTTGACCTCGCTATTTATTGTTTTATTCATTAGAGCAACAGAGGATTGTTTAGGGCTTGTTAAAAGTCAATCACCGTACTGGTCCTGTTTCTATCTGGGAGTAACGGTGATCAGACTGTGGCACATTGCTCCAAGTTCTCATATCCATATTCTCATGAAGACCAATAAAGTGAGTCAGAGTAGTGCATCCTACTTAGATCTTTAAGGATTCTTACGGTGGGGCTGTCGGCACTGTGAATGGGAACACAGCCTGACTCTTGGTAAAAGAATTGAGGACTTAACATATGGGAACTTCTATTATTTATTCACAAAATTAATAGATAAGGAAATAAAGGTGTATAAACAAACAATAAAATTGATTCTCAGGAGGACTCTGTTAGTTCTATCTGCACTATTATTGGTGCTGAAACACTAGTGGATTTAAAATGTAATGCCATTAAGACATAGGTGAGAGTATGTGTATGTGTTTTTTATGGGTGTGTGTATGTTTAATATACATTTAGATGTTTTATTTGCCTTTCTTGATTGATAGGTAAGAAAATATTGTGTGGTTGGCTATGCTGAAAGATTGTTTGACCTAGTTTAACATATTCTTAGATCTTTGAATGAATCCTATTTTCAAAATATTTCATATTGGAAGGTTAAAAATATTTAACCTGAAAAAGTTTACAACCTTGAGCCTCAGTTTCCTCCTCTCTAAGTAAAATTGTTGACTTGTACCATTACTAAGTTCCTTTCAGATCCAGTGTTTTTAGAATTCTAGAAAGCCACTTTCTAATGCATTTTTTTCCTACCACTCTGTGTGTATTACTTGTTCCTGGATTACTCTCAACAGATGAGGAAGATCATGGGCATATAAATTAATCAGAAGTGGTAGGTCATGAATATGAAGTAAGATATTTTCCTTTTATAGTAACCACAAAAAAATTCCCATCACATTGAGATGAAGGGAAATCATTCACTTCACTCTAGAGAGTAGAGACTTATCTATATATTTGCAACTCCTTTGGGCTCTGGAGCATGGACAGAAAGAAGGAAGAGAACGTAGAAGTCAGAAGGCACATCAAGGCCTTTTCTTTTCTTAGCATGCAGCAGCCAGAGGAGGAAGACAGCTTCTCTCATGTGTATCACTGATTTAACGAACATCCCTCTAGGCGATGTGCACAGAAATGCATTCCTAATGATAGAATTTCAGGCACTAAAATAGGCAGTTGAGGATGAAATACTGGCACAAAGGAAGCTTTCCAAACCTCTCCAAGTGGCTATATAATGATTATACTCATTCATTAATTCTTTGTACAAACAAGAACTTAGTGGCTAGTATTTGCAGGACACTGTGACAGAAATTTCAGAAACACTATTATATAAGGCAAGATATTTCCTATAGGGAGTTCAAATAATTAAAATATAATAAGATAAATGCTGTGTTAGAAATAGTACATGATACAAGATAAATTCGTAAACAGAGGACTGGGATAACTTGGGTAAGGATGTGACTAAATACACCCAGGAAAGACTCTTATCACTTTTATTTTGGTAAGAAGGAAGAATTGTTTTTTTAAAGTTACTTTATCTGCATGTCCAGAGGGATAGTAAGTAACCACCCCACCTCAATCTAACTTACCAAGAGAGATACAAGCAGGTTTTCACTTAAGGGACCATGAAAAGCATCCACCAGAGTAAGACGAATGGTGAGCCTTTATGATTCCTTTATTTAAAAGTAATCCATAGGCATTTTGTTCACCCTAGGATGCCCTGACTAATTTACATCAATTATATCAACATGGGAGGGAGGCAATAAAAATCTGTAAAAGCAAGAGTAGAGTAAAGCATGAGTTCATAGATTAATGGAATAGAGATCCCAACCCAGTTGGAAAGCAAAGCAATAATTGAAATCATATGAAGGATCGTCATCATTTATCTTTGTTCCTTTAGCACCTAGCAAAGATAGAATGAGCCAAAATTTAATAGATTAATGGAGTAGAGATACCAACCCAGTTGGAAAGCAAAACAATAATTGAGGCCAAGCAGAGGTCCTAGATAGGTGAGTCCATGTTATTATGATTTTCCTAAAAATATCTTTCCAGCATTGATGGGAAGGAAGGCACTGGGAAAAGAGAGGAAACACTGTAATAGCAAGAATGAGAGTATTAATAACAGAAAATAATGTATCTGTCCTTGAACGGATTAGTGAATTAACATTAATAAATAACCAGAGTACCTGGGTCAAACTTCAATACAAGCGAGAACAGTTACTCTTATGTTATTTTCTCTGAGTTCATTGTCGACCAAAAGGATTATTATGGACTTTGACAGGATTAAGTGCCAATTAACAAAGTAAGATGGAAGTTTATTATGGAGAATTTTCCATCATTTATATTAATTTCATAAAATACATTTTAGAAAGTATAGTTTAGAATTTCCTGTATTCATATTCTTGAAATTCAGTCTTTATTCTTCCTTCAAGATGCTCTTTATATAGGAACATAATGTTTTCAGGAAGCTATTGATCAATGTCCTATTAATATATTCATTCTTTTATATGACCTTTTAAAAATATAGTTAATTTGATTTTAAACTACTTTAAAGTAATCTTTGGGGTTAACAATGCTCTGCTTTCAATGGTGAAAAAGGAGAGAATTAAATTTCACATTTATTCACCATATGGATTTTTATGTGTTTTATATTATTTAATTAGAATGGGAATGTGTCCTATATTTTCAGAGTAGTTTCTCCCTTAGTTTTTCATATTAATTCAAGGAGTTAGAAAATAAATATACCTTCATTCTTCTTCCTCTGTATTTTCTTATACTTGTCTTCTAACCAGCCACCAGACTTCATTTCCACCTTTAACACCTAGAAACAAGCCTGGCTGCTCTTAAGGTCATCTGCCAAATATCGCATTTTCTCTATTATGGAAGAACTAACACACATTTTTGTTCATGGTGTGTCAAATATGTCAATTCAATTAAATTCTGGATTTGTTGACAGAAAACAGACTTTCAAAAAAGCATGTGATATTTTCCATGTGGCCAGTACTAATTCGTTGGCACAGAGAATTTCTATAATATGAATGATACTCAGTTTTCTCTTTGATGGATGGCCCCACTCTAAAAATAGATTTTAAATCAATAGATCTTAGTGACACAGATTTTCAATCATGTGGTTTTTTTTTTAAGGTAGATTCTTAAAAATGCCTTTAGTTACTTCATCTTGAGTCTAGTGCTGTTGAAAGATTTCTTATTAATGCGATCATTTCAGGGAATACCTTAAAGTTTTCACTTTTTTGACATGACAACTTTTATCTCCTTGATCTTGAAAAATCTGTGTCAAGATAAAGGTATGTGTTGGCATACAGTAGACAGGGAGTTATACAATTGGCATCTAATAAGGATAATTGTGTTTTTACTCTTTTCTGATAAATGAAGTATTAATGTATGAGCCTGATTATGACTATAATTTTCTTTTTAGTTCTACATATTGCTGTCAAAGTTCTTGGTACTGTCTCATATATTTTGGCATATAACCCACCTGCTGGAAAAAAAAAATAGAGTATCTTTCTATTGTTTGCAGAATTGTTTATTTCTTAGAATGTAACTTCTTTCACATGCTGACTCTGCTCCCCAGCCTCATCTGCCCTCTTCTTTTCATGGTATTTTCTGCTCCAGCAATGTTGCTATAGTTTAATCCTGACACACTCCCTGATCCCCCTAGGTGTCCATGTTTTACCCATAGTTTTACTCTTCTGGCAGTACTTAAAAAAAAAGTTGCAGACGGGGGAAGGGAGGGGAAGGAAGAAGAAACAAAGAAAGAACTCCTACTCATTTCTCAAGACTCACCTCAAGTGCGCCTTCCCAAACCTCCCTCCCACTCCCAGATAGCTCGTTTCTACTATACCTTGTACTGTCCTACCACCTACCAAATTCTTGTGGTGTTGTAAAGTGTCTGTGTGTGTGTGTGTGTGTGTGTGCGTGTGTGTGTATCTTTTGCATTCATATGATTAGAAAGTGGAAGGAAGCATCTGAGTTTTGTCTGTCTCTGTGTGCCTTATCACCTAGTAGTAACTAGGGCTAAAACTTTCTTTTTGAAAGAAGCAATAAATGGAAATTGTAAGTTTATATTAAAATAAAAAAAGAGAACCAAACAAACAAGCCAACACAATAGAAATGATACACCTAACCCTGTTTATATAATGGAAGTAGACATGTAAATTAGTCTTTCTAGTTGGTACCACATTGTTAAGTGCCACATTATAAACTTTGTAAGAACATAACTGGGAGCTTTCATTCCTTCTGTTGCCCTTCTTTCCCTTTCTACCCTGAATTATCTTCTAAACTGTTTCACCCAAGTAAGAAGTTAATTTATATTAAACAATAAGAGGAAGAAAACTAATTTTCAGAGAGAGATGGCATATTCTTTATCCTCCATTTACACTGACAGTTTTACTTGTGAAGAGAATTAGCGGATAGTTTCCAGGCATTGTACACATATTCATCTACCTATCTGTCTATCCATCTATCTTTCTGTCTATCTAGGCACTGAGATTCAAAAGGAATTGGCTCATACAATTGTGGATGCAGAGATATCCAACACTGGCCCTCAGCAAACTGCAGACTCAGGAAAGCCAATCATGTAGTTCAGTCAGAGTCTAATGGCCTGGGTACCAGAAAAGCCAATAGTTTAAATTCTAGTCCTAGCCTGAGTCTAAAGGCAGGAGAAGACCAATGTCCCAGCTTAAAGACAGTCAGGAAGAGATATCAAATTCTGTCTTATTCTGCCTTTTGTTCTATTCACGCCTTCACTGTGTTGGATGAAGAGAGCACACAATGCCCATGTTGAGAGCAGTCTGCTTCACTCCAGTCTGTTGGTTCAAATGTTAATCTCTTTCAGGAACACTCTCACAGACACACCCAAATTAACCAATTTAACCAAATTTAACCAAATAACTAGGCATCCTAGGGCCCAATGAGGTTGATATATAAAACTAGCCATCATAATACATTTCAAACAAGGGAAATATTGGTGGATATATGATAGGGAAAGATAGGATTCAGTAGGCACAAAGGGAGAGGCTAAGGCTTGAAGGTCCCTGGGGCGGGGGGGGGGGGGGGGGGAGACACAAATTTTAAAACATTTCTGGAGTGTCTGGGTGGCTCAGTCAGTTAAGCGTCAGACTTCCACTCAGGTCATTATCTCAGGATTCCTGGCTTCAAGCCCTGCATCAGGCCCTGTGCTAACAGCTCAGAGCCTGGAGGCTGCTTTGGATTCTGTGTCTCCCTCTCTATGTGACCCTCCCCCACTTGCACTCTCTCAAAAACAAATAAACATTAAAAAAAATATTTAAAACATTTCTTCTGGGAATGTTGGACCTCAAGCAAACTCCCTCACATATAAAGCTCCTCTTAAGAATGCAACAGATACCACCTATTCCCCCTCAGGTTTCCCTCAGCAATTTGACAAACAAAAGATCTAACTAAATATTAGTAGACCAAAAAACAAATGACCCACAAGGAATATTACGGCCATATACCACATACAATGGAAATGGGCCAATCAAAAAGGAAGGACTAGTTATTTAGAATTACCTAGCCATTGAGGGTAGGGCCTGAGAAGAAACGAGGGACAGGTGGTGACCCAAACCTTATAAAATAAAGTCCCTTGCCTATAGTCACTGGCATTCACTTTTGAATGCCTTCTGCTTGTAAAGAGAACTTTCCTACAATTCTTACCTTCTAATTTTATACTCTAATAAAATCCTTGCTTTCTTGCTCCCTTTATCCTTTATTGTCCACCTCTTCATTCTTTAAAGTGGCAAGACAACGAGCCCTGGGTACTGAGGTAAAAACTCCTGTAACAGATTCGCTTAAAAGTGAATTTTCAACATACAGGTTATAATCATATTTTACAAGAGGCACAAGGGGAGTGAAAGCACAAAGGAGAATGGATTCCATGCCTCACACACAGCAAGCAATATTTATTCAATGAATAATTGAGATCATCAATTAGTTAGATATGCCAAATTTAGAATAGTTACAGGTAATTCAAAGGACAAAGTACAAAATCAAGGCAAAAGAGAAGACAAAATAGGTAAGACAGAATAAGAGAAAGTATAATAAACGGTATATCCATTTAGCTCAATATGTAAGATAACTACAGGTGTAGGTATGGTCTCAAGTAGACAAAAAGGAAAGTATTCTTAGAGTAACAAACGATGACCACACACAAGAAATATCCAACTGTAGCTTCTCCTGTTGTGAATCCATCCTAATTAGTACCAGTAGCTTGCTGTTTACACTAGAAGTCTCATTGTCATCCACATGCTTAAAAACGTCTTAGAGAAACTCCACTGTCTAAATAAAATTCAAGCTTCTTTGTATCCCACAAATGAACCTACCAATTTGCCTTGCTTTTCATTTCCAGCCTCATTTCTCACCACTGCCTTTCCTGGATGCCATAAATTCTGTCCATAATTAACTTAAATTCCTCCTCTCGCCTAAATGACTCCATCCCCCTTTTCCAACCCATGAGCCCTATTCCTTGAAAGGCAAGTTTCTGTTGATAATGACAATGATGAGGATGATAATGTCATGGGGAAAAGAGGAGAGTGGTGTTTATAGTTCTCTTTTATTGATTATTTCTGGCCAGCCCCAGTAGAGAATATCATACTGTATTATTTTATTTAATTCTAATAATAAGCCTAGTTTTTATTATTCACAGTTTATTGTTGAGGAAATTATAGTGTAAAGAGAATGATTGACTTATTCAAGGTCACTCACTTAATAAGAATAATTTGCATTGAGTCTGAAAACCAAATCCACTCAGCAAACTACCAAAATGGATTTTCTAAGGACTCTTTGATTAATAATAAAATTTAAAAACTCATAAAGCCCTCCTGTATGTTCTCTTTATATTGTATCTAATTATATCAGAATTATTTACACATCAGTCTACTCAATTTGATTAAATTTCCTTGAGTCTAGGAATCAGTTCAGTCCAGCCGGCTTCCCCCATGCCCTGTATAGTGTTCAGTTCATCATAAGCACTTTATAATCTTTTATTAACATAAACAAATATAAAAAATTAATTTTAAATATACCCAAATGAAGGCTATAAACCTAATACTAAAAATAAGAAAGCAAATTGCCTTTGCTATTTTAAACATTGGGAGAGAAAACCTTATTAAAATTTCCCTCTATGGGAATGTCAATAGATATATACATCGGATGAAAATAAGCACAAAATTTAATTATTTTTCTTAATTATTATTAAAGGAAAGTCTTTGAAAAGAGAAGTGCCAAAGGATATAAAAACAGAAAGATCAGGAAATGTACCAAATTGACAGTGATTGGCTATGCAAAGCGAACAGTCTATAAATCATTGTTTTGGTGTGAGAGTTCTTGTATCAGTCACAGAAAGCATGAAAATTAAGTAATTTGCTTTAAGTAATCTTGTCATAGGAAAACACTGTGTGCTTCTTCCTATTTTTTTTTCTTTTCAATGAATCCCTTGTATGGTGGCCCATTAAGAGGTAGGATAACAATCTTTATTGTTTATAGACCAATCAGTATCTTTCAATCCCAATGTGTAAGCTCTTTGTCACCATTATGACAGGAGAGGGCAAAGGAGGTACAATAAATATTAGCATGGACAAGATGAAGTAGCTGATAGACTCATTAGAGTAATTATCAGGGACAGAGAAAGCTGGCTCCTGACATTAATTCCCGAAACTTTGACCTTAGGATTGGACTTTTTCATGGAATTCAGTTTCACTTTTCTAATTTTTAAAACTTCTGCATTTATTCTCTAATTTCTTTTGTCTTTTTCAAGATTTTTTTTTGTAAATAATTCGTCCAACTAAATAATTAAACAGCAATTAATGTTTTTTGTTTGTTTGTTTGTTTGTTTGGAACTTTACCCTGTTGTGGTTTTGTAAATGCATTTTACTGGAGGTAGAGGTGGGTTGACATTTAGACTTCATTATCACTTTATACTAAAGCATATATTGCCTTTTTGTAATATGTATAGTGTCCCAAATACACAACTTCTTTAAGTGTCTTTATTTATAAGTATTTGGCCAAATAAGCAGAGTAGATATTGAGTAATTATGTGATTCTGGGGCTCAGATTTGAAAAAATAAATAAAAAAAAAAACAATTTGCTACCTCTATAGTATGTATTCTTTATATAGTATATATTTAAAAAGCACTTCTTAGTAGTGCACATGTATCAGAATAAACTCTTTTTTTTTTGCTTTAATCAAGTGTACCAACACTTCAGAAATTTTTTCATATCAAATTCTATAAGAATTAAATCATATTGTATAAACTTAAAATCTGTGAAAGTCACAATTTGTACTTTACTCACCGATTATATTTATTTACATCATATCTACTACATCCTCCCCTTTCTAGATGACTTTATTGAGTGATTGGTTCAGGTACATAGATATAAATTATCAAGTCATATCAATCCTTGTTCTTTTCCTCCTTTAAGTAAATTGTCTTCAAATTCACAATTCTTATTGCTTACTTAAATCAATAGAAAAAGAAAATTAATAAATATACAAATTATTGAGAGGTTAATCACATAATTACTCAATAGCTTCCTATTGAGTTGATTCTAATCTTTAGAGGATTAGCTCTTTATTTAAGATAAATAAGTTTCAGGGCACCTGGGTGGCTCAGTCAATTAAGTGTCCAACTTCAGCTAGGTCATGATCTCACAGTTTATGGGTTCAAGCCCTGTGTTGGGCTCTGTGCTGACAGCTCAGAGGCTGGAGCCTGCTTCAAATTCTGTGTCTCCCTCTTTCTCTGCCCCTCTCCCACTGTGATCTGTCTCTGTCTCTCTCCCAAAAATAAACATTAAAAAACCTTTCAAAAACAGATAAATAAGATTCAGGGTACCTGGGTGGCTCAGTTGGTTAAGCATCTAACTCTTGGTTTCGATTCAGGTCATCATCTCACAGTTCCTGTGTTCAAACCCTGCATTTGGCTCCATGCTGATGGTGCAAAGTCAGCTTGGAATTCTCTCTCTGTCCCTCTCCTGCTCGTGCTCGCTCTCTCTCTCTCTCAAAATAAATAAACTGAAAAAAAGGACAAATATGTTTCTAGGGGAAGACAGAGAAAAGATAAAGTGAAGAAGCTTTGGTGATTGGGTGTTAAGTCAGTAATACAGTGATGCATTGCAAGATACTGTTCATATTTTGTAAATTTTTTTTAACGTTTTTATTTATTTTTGGGACAGAGAGAGACAGAGCATGAACGGGGGAGGGGTGGAGAGAGAGGGAGACACAGAATCGGAAACAGGCTCCAGGCTCTGAGCCATCAGCCCAGAGCCTGACGCAGGGCTCGAACTCACGGACCGCGAGATCGTGACCTGGCTGAAGTCGGAGGCTTAATCGACTGTGCCACCCAGGCGCCCCATATACTGTTCATATTTTGAAGTGCATTTTCCTTTTTCTTTGTGTGTGTGTGTTATGTATGTATTATGTAGGCATTTACTTATATTTAAATTCAAGTTAGTTAACATCCAGTGTAGTATTAGTTTCAGAAGTAGATTTTAGTGATTCATCGCTTACATATAACACCCAGTGCTCATCCCAAGTGTCCTCCTTTATGCCCATCATTCATCTTGCCCATCTTCCACACATCTCCCTCCAGCAACCCTCAGTTTGTTCTCTGTATTTAAGTCTCTTATGGTTTGCTTCCCTCTCTGTTTCATTTGTTTTTTGTTTCCCTTCCCCTATGTTCATCTCTTTTGTTTCTTAAATTCCACATATGAATGAAGTCATAGGGTATATGTCTTTCTCTGACTGACTTATTTCACTTAGCATAATAAATTCAAGTTCCATCCACATTGTTGCAAATAGCAAGATTTCATTCTTTTTGATTGCCAAGTAATATTCTGGTGCGTGTATGTATGTGTACCACATCATCTTTATCCATTCATCAGTTGATGAACATTTGGGCTCTTTCTATAATTTTGCAGTTGTTGATAGCACTGCTATATAAACATTGGGGTGCATGTGCCCCTTCAAATCAGCATTTTTGTACCCCTTGGGTAAATACCTAGTAGTGAAACTACTGGGTCACAGGGTAGTTCTATTTTTTTTTTTTTTTGAGGAATCTGCATACTGTTTTTGAGACTGGCTGAAACAGTTTGCATTCCCACCAATAGTACAAAGTGTCCCCCTTTCTCTACATCCTTGCCAACATCTGTTGTTTCCTGTGTTGTTAATTTTAGCCATTTGACAGGTGCGAGGTGGTATCTCATTATGGTTTTGATTTGTTTTTCCCTCATGATGAGTGACATTGAGCATCTTCTCATTTGTCTGTTAGCCATCTGGATGTCTTCTTTGGAAAAGTGTCTATTCGTGTCTTTTGCCCATTTCTTCACTGGATTATTTGCTTTTTTGGATGTTCTGTTTGGTAAGCTCTTTATAGATCTTGGATACTAATCCTTTATCTGATAGGTCACTTGCAAATATCTTCTCCCATTCTGTCAGTTGCCTTTTAGTTTTGTTGATTGTTTCCTTTACTGTGCAGAAGCTTTTTATAGTTCATTTTTTGCTTGTGTTTCTCTTGCCTCCAGAGACATGTCTAGGAACAAGTTGCTGTGGCTAAGGCCAAGGAGGTTGCTGCATGTGTTCTCCTCTAGGATTTTGATGGTTTCCTGGCTTGCATTTAGGTCTTTCATCTCTTTTGAATTTATTTTTGTGTATGGTATAAGAAAGTGGTCCAGTTTCATTCTTATGTATGTCTCTGTCCAGTTTTTCCAACACCATTTGCTGAAAAGATTGTCTTTTTTTCATTAGATATTCTTTCCTGCTTTATTGAAGATTAGTTGGCTATACATTTGTGGGTCTATTTCTGGGTTTTCTATTCTGTTCAATTCATCTATTGTTTTGTTTGGTTTGGTTTGGTGCCATACATACTGTCTTGATGATTATAGCTTTGTAATATAGCTTGAAGTCCATTAGCTTTGGTTTTCTTTTCCAACATTACTTTGGCTATTCGGGATTGTTTCTGGTTCCATAAAAATTTTAGAATTGTTTGTTCTAGCTCTGTGAAGGATGAACTGCTTTTTTAAGCTTAAATTTGTAATTTGGCACATATTATTTTTTAATTCTGGGGAACTGAAAAACTGGAAGATGAGATAGCTGTAGAATTTTTTATATATAGTACTGAAAATATGAAAGAACCTTGGTTTCTTGTTTTCTTGCATCTTTGCATAAAAAAGAAGAAAGTGAAATTTGTGGGTATGAAAAAGGAAAATTAGAAATTCTAGTTAATGGTTTTGTGTTTACAAAGTTTTCATGATTTTGATTAGAGATGTTCATGTTTAAAGTTCAGATAATAAAAGTGTTATAAAGAAGAAAATTAAAGTTAACTGAAATTCTACTAGTTGAAGGAAACCACCATTATGTTTGACATATATTCATTCCTCAGGAAATACATAAGATATATGTATAAGCACAACTACAATGTTGACATGCTCACTTCCTTATAAAAATGTAATCATTCTATTTTTTCATATAATTTGTCATGGCCAGCTTACATAATACTATGGTAAATTTATCTTAAATTATGTTTATCAGCCCTAGAAAATTAACATTATTTTGCTCTCTTGGCATTAAAACACAATTATGTATCAGAAGTAAACTTAGAGTTAACCTCTTTTACTTGTTTATTTTATGAAATGAATATTTCTACAAACCTAAAAGTAGGTAAAGAGACAATAATGGCAGCAATAGATTTTCTCGGAAAATTACATGTGAACTTGATTAATAAATGGTGATAATAATGATAGAACAAACTTCTCATGACTTTAAAACCAGCTGTGTGAAAATTAGGCACTCATAGATCAGGTTCAGTATTTATAGTAGTACTTGAATCTGAAATCAACAAGAGTACATTTCTTATAATTTATGAAACTTAGAAAATATAGTACCTTTCTCTAGTTCTTTTTTTTTTGAGCCATTAATTCATCCTTATCTTTGCATTTATTGTTTTTCCTCCTTTTAATCTTACCCACTTCTTTTCTTTTTTTAAGTTCATTTATTTATTTATTTTGAGAGAGAGAAAGAGAGCATGTGCATCCAGGAGCAGAAGAGGGCCATAGAGAGAGGGAAAGAGAATCCCAAGCATGCTTCACACTGTCCTTGGGAGCTCTGGAACCATGAGATCATAACCTGAGCCAAAATCCAAAAGTCGGCTGTTTCACCAACTGAACCACCCAGGCACCCCTTACTTCTTTTCACTCAGTTAAGTTCACTTGCTCTGCTTTATTATGTAATGCCTTGAATTCTCAACCACAATTCCAAACTTGCCTCTTCAGAACTTAAATTACTAATGTGAATGGTCATTGATTATTACTTTTATAGATTCTTTTTCTTTTAATGTTTATTTATTTATGAAGGATAGAGAGACGGACCATGAGCAGGGCATAGGCAGAGAGAGAGGGAGACAGAATGTGAAGCAGGCTCTGAGCCATCAGCACAGAGCCCTACACGGGGCCTGAACTCACAAGCTGTGAGATCATGACTTGAGCCAAAGTCAGATGCTTACCCAACTGAGCCACCCAGGTGCCCCAGAAATTCTTGGGTTTTTTTTTAATGTTGCTGAGCAATCTAAATGAATCTAAGATATGTAATCACATTTTTCTAAATAAAAATGATAGATATGTTTTAATTTGCATTAGGTCCTTCATATTTATGTTCTTTCCACATTAATGGCTACTAAAAATAAACAGTATCAAAAAGTTATCTTGAAGACTTTGAATATTGAATACTTAACATTAGTATTTAAATCTGCACATCTAAAAAGAACCCACTTCAGTAGCCCATAGTGGAACATATATTCATGTTGCCATTTTTTTCTTCCAATATTTAAGTTATTATATGTGATGTATAAATTGTATTATTCAATATAAAAAACTAATTAAATTTTATGTGACAGTGATATATTAATCTTTCAAGATAAATTGTATGCACTGTTCTTTTTTTGGAAATAATTCACCTATTCTGGATTGCTGCATTGTATTTAGAAGTATACATCCAAATGCTAGCAATATCTCTCTCTCCTTAAAGCTTAGCAAATGCAGTCTGAAAAAGACAACTATAGCTTCTTAAAATGAACATAATTGATTACTGGTTGATAAGTACATGGCAGGGGTTTCTATCCACCATCCCATCACTATTTTTCTGCTAAAACTATATAATGCACTTAGGTTTGACACATTCACTTGTCTTTTTTTTTTTTTTTTTTTTTGCCTAAGTCTCTTTCCTGACCATGTTTCCCTCCTTGACAGCATTTTTTTTTTCTTAAGGATGAATTAAATGTATTAACTTCTCTCTCTCTCTCTCTCTCTCTTTGTATTTATTTTAGTTTGTCAGCAAATATTAGTTATAACTTGCTGTATTTAACTCTCCAAAGTGTTACTATCATTTATAAATTATGACCCATGGTAGGCACTGGTTGTTATCAATCACCGGGGAGTAATTGATGCTGATTGAATGAAATCAATGTGATGTTTGCAGAGCTATGACCTTGTCAGTTAACTTGGGTGCAACAAATCAATTAGATCTGTAGGGACTGAATCTTAAAGATAACTGAAAGTAGATTTCCATTAATTTAGAAGAACAAAAATGGCTTTTATCTTTGACTAGTCCTTTCTTTATAACATGGGATAGTCTAAAAACTCTGCAAAAAATCATTACTAATCTTTTTTATGTGGAATCACATACTAATGAAAGTTGTTGAGAGTATTAAACATGAAAGAAAGCTTGTTCAACCTCACATTTTATAAATAAACTATATAAATGCAAAGACCAGAAAGGGGGAATTGTTTCAGGTAGTAAGTACAGTGAGCCTTTATCAAACTTGGGACCAGGACTCTCTCTTCCAGACCAACTCCTCATCGCATCTCCTAAAAAATGCTTTTTCTTTTTCTACACTGAAAGTGATTTGCAAAACATAATTTATGATTAAATCTATTTCCAATTAGCTTCAAAATGCAGATAGAGTCCACTTTAATATACATCTGTAAAAAGCTCCATTCAGCCAAGACCCTAAGACTGCATTTAGATATGGAAAGAAACAAATTTTCATGAGTGGTGTTGATTTAGCCAAGAATCAGTGGTTTTGATTTAGCCACTTTTTTCCCCAAATGCCTATGAATTTGATGTTGAGATAGTACTTTCATAGTATGCATTTAAATGTAAGATTATAGCTTTAATAATAATATAATAATTTTAATAATACAGTAGGTTTTTATAGGTCTGCTATGCAGAGACACTTTCAAAGATCATGAGTCTTGGTCAGTTTAACAGAAGGAATTCAGTCAGTAACCACTGCAAAGAAGAATTCATTAGTTTTCATTCATTTACCAGTTCCACCAGCCCCAGACCAACTTCTTTCTTTTTTCACTTTTTAATTAATTAACCATACCTTAAGTGCTAAAAGCAATGAGTTATTTTAAGAATTTATTTATTTTTTGTATGTCATCATTTCTAGTTTTGCCATTTTGTACTCACAAACAAGTCACAAATGGGTTAATCATTATGTTATGAAAGGATATAAATACATGGCGTGGAGGCCAATTTAAGAAGTAGATTGTCCTAGAATTTTATAATAGCTTCCGTTTGTTGAAGGCCTGGTAGGTAACAGTGAACTGGGCATGCTCCATATATCATTTCCAATTTGTAACTGGCAATTACTAAAGGATTATCTCATTGAAATCCCTCCCGTAATCTTCTCATTTACGAAATGAGAAACCGAGTCTCAGAAAATTTGAGCATATTACCCAAGTTTAAAATAACTGAAGAATGGAAAACCCAAATGCTACCTAGCTCTTGGTCTCTGGATTCACAGTCTTATGTTTTCACCTCTACCAACAGTCTGATTTTGTAAAATTAGATTTTGAGAATTTAGAGGTAATAACTTTGGTCTTTTAAGTCATCATCAGTTGAAGCAAATAGACTAAGGAAAAACCATGTCACTAGATAGTGTGATTATTACTGAATGTCAGATTTCTTTATTAATTTCTTTGCAAAATTCTTTTTTTAAAATACTTTATTATAAGTATTTTGAGACCAAAGCTGGTTTTACTGTTCATATGGTTGGAAGTAGAACTTAAATAAATGCTGTAAGAAAATATGGTATGGAAACATCAACGAAATCTTACTCTCAGCTGGTAGTCAGACCTGCTATATAAATTGTGGGGCCCAGGGCAGAATGAACAGGAGACCTTTGTTGATGAAGCAGAAAGAAAGTGTCATTAAACTTACTAAAAGATACATATTTTTTCATTCTTCTGTGGTCTCAAATTGTCATGGTGTTGGATTTGTATTATTATTATTATTATTATTATTATTTGCTATTTAATGTTATTCTTATTAAGAAAAATTGAAACTTAAATCTTGGCATCAATTTTAGCATTTGTACTTATATTGTGCAATACCGATTTTAAATGAAAATATGAGTTTTCATCTTATCTGTAGAACTGCTGAAATTACACAGTTCCTATTTCTTTGTTTGTATATGCGTATGTATTTCTTTCCAACTGGGCAATGGCAATGCTGAATGAAATTAATTCAACTGGTTTTATTTTACATTTGATATGCACATATTCCGCCAATAATCTCTACCTTTGGCTTAATGATGAGTAAGACAGGAACTTAAATGGTAAAGGAATTATGGGCATTTGTCTTTCCCTTTCCTCCAGTGACATTATTTTAAGCATACATGGTTGACTAACACAGGGAGGTAACACATGTAAAATGAATACAGTATGGTTCCTTGATCATTGATGTTTCTCTATTTATTCAAACAAGCTCTGCTTCAAACAGAGAGCCCCTTGAGGCTGGCAGCATCCCCTCTTACTCAGTTGTAGACATAACATACTTATCTTGTACTCAATTTAGGTATCACTGAACTCAGACACATTATGGGCTTACCAGAATTCTGTGCTTAGGAGGCATCATAAATACTACATGTGAACGGAGCGCATGCCTGTTCTGAGTGTCTCCTCTGATCACGTGCATGCTCTGCTTTCCCAACAAACTTAAATTACAAAACACAAATTCAAATATGTAATTGTTAAAAATGTCAAGGTGGTGAAAACCAGTCCAGTTTCATGTCCCTGAAACCAATTCAGCCAGTAGTACCTGCAAAGGTAAAAACATACTGTATCTTCAGAACACTTGTTATGTAAAGAGGAATTAAAGAAAGACTTTTCCATTCAGGAGATTTTTTTTTTCCTACAAGAATGTCTCTTTGAAATTTGAGAAATTTCAAGAAATCAAGGAGCCTTTAAGAGAATACTTAGTAAATTTGACAGTGGACAAATTACAACATCGTTTTATTGTTTGGCTCCAAAGTCTCTAAACTAGATTGGAATTTAAGCTGTATTGGAGCTGTGTGTTTCTTGGGAGAAAACACATGTGCTTTAGAATCAGAAAATCTGTTCTTTTGCCAACTATGTAAACACAGGAAAATTATATGACCTCATGTATAAATGGGGATAATTGTGCTCATATCTTGGAGTTTTGTTTGAACCAACTGTAATAATACAGAGAAGGTCTAATCATGGTTCCTAGATGAATATGTCATTTGACATAATAGACATTTTTTAGATTATAGCTTTTTTTTTTAATTTTGGAGATACCCTGTGACCCTGGAGGAAAAATCTCCTTATTAATATGCTCTAAATGCCAAAAATACTTTTGGAAATTAAATCAAAATTTGAACAGTGTATACTGGAGCCATTGAAAGCACCACCAAAGATAAAAACAGAAAGTAAAGGGGAAAAAATTCCAAGATTTCATAATGAGTTGTTCAAAACTGCAAGGAAAGAATCAGACCAAAGAGAAAGCTATTCCACAAAGAGAGCATTGTTCAAGGGGAATCAGGAGTGCATTTTAGAGATCTGTCTGGAGGACAGTCCGGGAGCAAGAGTCCCATGAGGCCCTCTCTGCTCTCTGTAGCCTCTACTAATCTTGTTTTCCTTTCAGTCAGTACCTTTCACTGTATCATTTAATTCTGTTTTTTTTTTTTATATATCATTATCTACTCCAAATGTCTGTTTCTCATGTTCGTGGCAACATTTCAGATTTCTTAAGCATTAAAAACAAACAAACAAACAAACCTCTAAAAAATGTGCCTTTTTTCTCTTTTGCTTCCCCATTGTGGAGTACAGTCCAGGTGAATTGTTTTTCAGATGCTTGTCTTGTTTTTCACATTTCTGTGACCATATCCAGAGTCATTATAAAATAAAGTAATACATCAAATATTTGGATGTAAAATGAGAGGCTTAGGCTAAATAAATAATAAAGATGTGGGGTCCAAAATTTTATTATGCAAATGTCTCTGGGAAACAGGGATTCCTTTAGTGAAAGTAGAGTATTTGGAGCCTAATAATTCAGATTGCTTATTTATATCATGTAAATCCCTTGGAAAGTAATATTCAATCTATTTGAAGTACAACAACCTGATTGAAATTACCATCTTATTACAGGTCCCATATAATTCTTGTTCTTATGCTTTCTTTTCATTTTCTCTGGTTTTAAGTCTTTTTCTGATATTATTTTCATAGTTGCATTGTGTGGATGTGTGTGTTTTTTTGTTTCATTTTGCTTTGCTGTAATCATGAGAGTCTTTGTTTATATTTAGAATCAATAGTCTGTCCTATAAGAATATCCTTTTTGTACCACATTTATAGACCAACTTCTTAACTAATTGTTGGGTTAATGTTATTTCTACAACTGTTCTTAAAAAACAGTAATTTTCTGTGTCATCTTGCAAAAAGCCAAGAATAATAATCATGAGGAAATAATTATGTAATCAATTATTTATTTGCTATAAATGTTAACATGATTGTTTTACATGAAATATTATATTTCTATTTGGATGTGCACAGGATAACATAATTTAATTGGCTTCTGTGGGGATTTCTTAGAGTTAGGATGTAGGCATGTAACTTAGACCACCAATAACGAACTTCAGTTCAGAATTATTCCATATGAAAGAGAAGGCTCCCTGTGGCGTCTCTAAGTTTTGTTAGGTTGGTGGTCACACAAGTGTTGGCGTTCCACTGGCATCAGCTGCCATCAGTCATGTTTCTAGTCCCGAAATGGTTTTGGTGGAGAGAAAGTGGTGCAAGTTTTCTGTAGGGTTCCATGTATCACCATTTTGTGTGTGTGTGCCAGCCAGTTTCATGGTATAGTTTCAACCAATATTCCAGAAACTTAGCACCTGTCATTGGTCTTTTAGTGTTCCCAACTCTTCTTTGAGATCCCTCATACTTAACTAATACATGCCTTTTAGGTTTAATTAGCTAAAATCAAATTCTGACACTAGTAGTCAAGAATTCTGATAGAGTTTTCCTTAAGCCTTTATTCAAATAATGGAGACCTAAACATGAATAAACATAGCACGCTACTGGGAACATGTCTAGGCACATGTTAGGACCACTGCATCTTTGTGTTTAAAAAAAAAAGTACTCCTACTTCAGGTAGACAAATTATGAAAAGCTCTTTCTCGATGCCTGTTCATCCATGGGCACACTGCTTGACAAGTGCTCAGCAGGTTGTGTGATGAAAGGTGCTTTCTCTTCTGGTCAGACGCAGTTCTGTGCAGGAGGATAGCCAGCATTTAGGTTGGCCTTCAGTCTTCTCTCCTCTGCTGGGTTGTTTTATATACAGAACAAGGTGTACAACCATATAAAATAGCCCTGATATAACATATATATAGAACATATATGTATGCATTTATGTCCATACGTGTGGTACACCAGTGATGGTATTTTTTTAAGTTTTTTATTTTGAGAGGGAGAGATAGCATGAAAGTGGGGGAGGGGAAGAGGGAGAGGAGAAGGAGAATCCCAAGCAGGCTGTGCACTGTCAACTCAAAGCCCTACACCAGGCTCAAGCTCACAAAACTGTGAGATCGTGACCTGAGCCGAAACCAAGAGTTGATGCTTAACCATCAGAGCCACCCAGGCACCTCTCCCCTTGCCCTAAAGTGATGGTATTAAATTATTTTAAATTGCTTTTGTTAAATCATTAAATTTTATTCAGAGTCAAATTACCATCTACTTCTTAGAGTTTAAACATGTTAAGATACTTTGGAAATGATATGAATTTACTAATTATTTGATACTGATAACATTTTTAATTGAAAAACTCCTTAGTCCAAGCATATAATAAATGAAATACAAAAATATACTGGAAAAATGCAAAGTGCAATAGCCAAAAGTGATATAAAATGTCAATTACTGATTACAAATTGTTGGTTCTTCAGCAGGGAAGGTTGTGACCTCTGTATAATCTCCGTACAGATCCGGGTTGAAGTCCTCAATCTTATTATTCTCACCATTAGCTGTTATATATTTAGACTACATAACTAATGATACTACTTAATCTGCATCTTTCAGTTGTGTTATTCTCCCTGCTATCACACTGAGAAAAATGATGAAAATAAAATCAGGGCTGGGAGAGATTTGTCTGCCGGAAAAGGGAATGCTTAATTGCATGAAGGGTGACAAAGGAGAAACAGTTGGTGTTCTTACTGCGACCCAATGTCTCTTGTGCTAATCTTCGTACTTGTTGTTTCTCCCTTATCCCAAAAACAGGTTGATGATGCAGGACCATGGAGGCCAAAGCAGTGCTGATTGATACTTTCAGAGCTGTGTCATAGTCCTTTTATACGAATCCTAAAACAGCTTCAACCCAATGGCTAAGTCTGTGTTGTCCACACTTATCAGCATGTGGCCTTTTGAATTTAAATTAATACTACATAAAATTACATGTTCAGCTCCTCCGTTGCACTAGCCACATTTCAAGTACTCTTTTGCCACCTGTGGTCTGTGGCACAGAGCAGATTGAACATTTCCGTCACTGCAGAAAGTCCAGTTGACCATGTGGGTCTATGCACTTACTTTGAAATTAATTTTCATTTTGAATTTACAGTTCCCTGGAATCTTGCTTTAAATATTCCAATGACATAATAAAATCCCATTCGCATATTGATTGTGTTCTTCCCATTTAGTAGTTGACACTGGGTAATTAGGGAATGAAAGGCAGCAAAGCAGCATTTTGGCCTTTAACCCTTTTGACAAAGATATACTTCCTTTTAGCACAACTTGTTTGCTACAGTAGACTACTATACTTCATCGAATCTGACATATCATCACTTAAAAGATGCACCATTATTTTGTGTCCCAGTAAGCTTGGCATTCTATTTGTTTCAGAGTCCTCAATTTCAGAGGTGTTAAAATGTGAGAACAGTGCACAACTTAGATTTCTTGAAATATGATGAAAATCTAAATCTTTACTTATAATATCTTGCAACATAGAGTAAAACAGTTTAAATACGGAAAACCATTCTTGGTAGTGTCTTAATAGATTGAGAATTTTCTTAAAATAGCCCTCTATTCCTTTCTTCATCTATACCTGGCTTTATCTCAGATAGCAAATAACTCCTCTATTTTTTTTTGGTGGGGGGGTTGTTTTATTAAGATATAATTTAGGGGCTCCTGGATGGCTTAGTTAGTTAAGTGTCTGATTCTTTATTTCAGCTCAGGTCATGATCTCTGGCATGAGATCAAGCTCCGTGCTGATCATGGAGACTGCTTAAGAGTCTCTCTCTCCGTCTCTCTTTCCTTCCCCCACTCGTGTGTACACAGGCTCACATGCTCACTTTCTCTCCCTCAAAAAATAAAAATATTACTCTTGAAACCAATACTATACTGTATATTAACTAACTTGAATTTAAGTAAAGTAAATAAATAAGTAAACAAAATCTTTGAAGATATAATTTAAATGCATGAAAATAAGCCCTTTTTAGTGTTCAGGTCTACAAGTTTTAATAACTCCATGTAGTCATGGCACCTACAGTCAAGACACAGAATGGTGCCATCACACCAAAAAATTACCCCATGTTACATGGTACTTAGCTCCTCTCTCCATTTTTTTATTTTTGTAAAATTTATTTATTTATTTTGAGAGAGGGAGAGACAGTGTGGGTGGGGGGAGTGGCAGAGAGAGAGAGAGACAAACAGGTAATTCCAAACAGGTTTCGTGCTGCCAGCACAGAGCACAACACGGGGCTTGAACTCATGAAACTGCAAGATCATGACCTGAGTGAAACGAAGAGTCAGACACTTAACCAACTGAGCCACCCCGGCACCCCCTTAACTCTTCTCTTTAATCTCAGCTCATGGCAAGTATTGGTTTGTTTGCTGTCTGTAGTTTCATGTTTTCTAAAATGTCATATAAATGGAAATCATGTACCTTTTAAATCTAATTTCTCTTTTTCTCTTACTTATGAGTGAGGTCCATGCATATTGCTGTGTGTATCAGTAATTTGTTTCTTTATATTCTTAAATTATATTTGTTTGGATTGATATACCACAAGCTATTCATCTATTTCTCTAGTTGAAGGACATTTAGGTAGTTTCAAGTTGATGATCATCTAAAAATAAAGTATAAACCTTTGGACACAGGATTTTTTTATGAACATAGATTTACATTTCTCTGAGAAATACCTAAGAACGGGCATGGCTGAATCTTATGGTAAACATAAGTCTAACTTTATAAGGAACTGGGAACTTATTTTCTAAAGTGCCATTTGACAATACCATCAAAAATGTTTGAAACTTCCATTTGGTCCATATAATCACAATTTTGTATCATCAGCATTATCCTTATTTTGACATTCTAATAAGTGTATAATGGTATTTGAATTTTCCTAATAACCAATCATGTTGAAAATTTTTTTATTGCTTAATTTCTATCTATGTATATTCTTTAGATAAGTTTTCAAATCTCCCACCCCTTCTTTTTTTATTTATTTTATTTATTTTTTTGGTTGGAAGAGTTAGTTTTATTATTTATTATTATTAGTTATTATTTTATTTATTTTTTTGGTTGGAAGAGTTAGTTTTATATATTTATTATTTTGGTTGGAAGAGTTAGTTTTATTATTTAAATAGGTGAGGGTGAGGGTGAAGGTGAAGGTTCTTTGTTTATTTTGGAACCAGGCCCTTTATCATAGAGGATTTCAAATACTTTTTCCCAATCTGTGGTTAACTATATCATTTTGATATAAATGATATGTTTGAAAATCAGACATTCTTAGTTTTGATGAAATCCACTTTACTTTTTGTCATTTATGCACTATGTCTTTGGCTTTCTAGCTAAGAAATTTTGCCTAGTCAAATATCACAAAGATTTTCTCCAGTATTGTTTCCTTGTGGAACTTTTAGGTTTTACATTGAGGTCTAGGATTCATTATTAGTTAATTTTAACATATGATACAAAATATGGATAAATGTTTATTGTTTTATACATAAATATCCAATTATTCTAGCACCATTTGTTGAAAAGTCTGATTATTCCTTCTCCATTAAACCATTGAATTGCAATGGAATCTTTGTTTGAAATTCACTATGTGTATGTATGTGTGTGTATACACACACACACACATATGCACATGTGTATATATATGTATATATGTACTTGCATGTGTGTATATATGTGTGTGTATATATGTATATATGTGTACATGTACATGTATGTGTGTATATATATGTGTATATATATACACACACACACACACACATATATATACACACACACACACACACACACATATATATATATATATATATATATATATATATATATACACACATACACATTTCTAGACTCCTTCTTATTCTGTGATTGGGCCCCTCATTTCTTTAATATCATATTGTGTTGAATACTGTACCTTCATAAGAAACCTTAAAATCAGACTGTGTGTGTCCTCCAACTTTGTTCTTACAAATTGTTTTGACTTTTCTAAGTTCTGTTTTGGTTTGGTTTGTTCATAACTCATATACATTTTATAATTATTTTGTGTATATATTTTGCTGGAGTTTTATTTGAAATTGTGTTAGAGCTATAGATCAGTTTTGGGAGAATTGACATCTCAAGTACATAGAGTGTTCTAATCCATGAATACCATATATGACAGCACACTTAGGTTGTCTAATCAGTGTTTAGTAGTTTTAAGTATATAAATTTTGCATACTTGTTTAGATTTATATTTAAGTATTTCATAATTTTGACACTATTATAAATGGCACTGCTTTTTCAAATCAATTCCCAGTTATTTATTGCCAGCATATAACTTTTTGACATTTTTCTATATCAACATGTTATCTTTTAACATTGCTAATTTATTAACATTGTTTCATTTATCAGTTCTAGTAACTTATTATAGATTCTTTGGATTTTCTACATAGACAATTATGTCAGTTAAGAATAGACACAGTTTTATTTATTTTTCCTTTCCAATAAGTATATATGTTATTTCATTTTCTAGTTAGGAATTCCAATATGATATTCAACAAGAATGGGGAGAATGGATTCCTTGCCTTGCTTCCAAGGGTAGATAAGCATTTAATATTTCATCATAAAGAATGACATTAGCTGTATGTTTTGGTAATACTATATATCACATTGAGGATATTTGCTTCTAATTATAGTTGCTCAAAAATTTTAATCATGAATGGATATTAAATGTCAAGTGATTTTTCTGCATCAATTACTATATAATGTGATGGGGGGTGTTGAATGTGAAATATAAGACTTGATTTTCAAATACTAAAGCAGTCTTGCATCTGGAATAAATTCTATTTGGTCATTATATATATATATTTTTTTTTTCATTAGAATTTTGTTTTGAGGCTTTCTGTGCCTATGCTCGTCAAGCATATTGGACAGTTGTATCTATTTTTTTTTTAATTTTTTTTTAACGTTTATTTTTGAGACAGAGAGAGACAGAGCATGAACGGGGGAGGGTCAGAGAGAGAGGGAGACACAGAATCTGAAACAGGCTCCAGGCTCTGAGCAGTCAGCACAGAGCCCAACGTGGGGCTCGAACTCACAGACCGCGAGATCATGACCTGAGCCGAAATCGGACGCTTAACCGACTGAGCCACCCAGGCGCCCCCAGTTGTATCTATTTTAATGCCTTTATCTCATTTTCGTATTAAATAATGCTGGCCTCATAAAATTAGTTGGGGAGTATTCTGTTCTCTCCTGTATTCTGGTAATGTGTGTGTTGTATTGGTATTTGTCCTACTTTAAAGGCTTAATAGAGTTCACCCATGAAGCCATTGTGACTTGCAGTTTTCTTTGTTTCAAAATTACATTAGCTATTAATTTAATTTCTTTAATATATCTAGTACTCTTTAGGTAACCTATATCATTTTAAGATTTTGTAGTTTTATGTTTCAAGAAATTTGTCCATTTCATTTATCAAATTTATAGATATAGAAGTGTACTAACTGCCCCCTTATATCTTTCTAATGGTTTGGTGATACTCTTATGTCCAATGTTTCTGGTTTTGTTTTCCCTTTTCTTTTCTTTTGTTAGTCTTATTATAGGATTGTCAACATTAATGATCTTTGAAACGAACATGTTTTTGCTTTCAGTGATTTTATTATTCGTCCTCATTTTCATTGATTTTTTTTTCTTGTCCTTGAGTATGGTAGTATTTAGCAGGATGGTATTACAAATAAATGCAGTTTTGTTGTTGAGTTGGCTATCTCTTATCCAACCCCAGAATGAGTTAGTTTAATTTCTTTCTTCCTAACAAATACATTTCAGCGAGTTAATATCATGTGGAACATGTCTAATTAGGAATAATATAGGCTAAGAAGGAATTTTGTAAGGAACATTTTCTATCTCTTCATTCAACTCCAAGTATCATAGTCTTGAATGGAGTTGTTAATTAGGAGTTTAAGGAGTCTAGATTTTTTAAAGATTTTATTTTTTTTAGAGATTTTCTTTTTTAAATAAAAATAAAGATTTTTTTAAAGATTTTATTTTTAAATATCTCTACATCTTTTTTAAAGATTTTATTTTTAAATATCTCTACATCCAGTATGGGGCTCAAACTCACAACCCCAAGATCAAGAGTCATAGGCTCTACCGACTGATCCAGCCAGGTTCTCCAAGAGTCTATATATTTCTAAGGATAAGTGATTACACATAATTGTGCAATTAAAACCCAGTGTAGTTCAGGATGACTACATTAATTGACATTGTATAAAAAAAAAACTCTACATAATATAATTATTTAAAGCATTTTTAAAAACAAATTTTTTAATGTTTATTTTTGAGAGAGAGAGAGAGAGAGAGAGAGAGAGAGAGACAGAGTATGAGCAGGGGAGGGGCAGAGAAAGAGGGAGACACAGAATCTGAAGCAGGCTCTAGGCTACAAGCTGTCAGCACAGAGCCCGACACGGGGCTCAAACCCACGAACCATGAGATCATGTTGGGGAGTATTCTGTTCTCTCCTGAGCCGAAGATGGACACTCAACCAACTGAGCCACCCAGGCTCCCCTCAAGCATGTTATTCCTAATAACCATAGAAGCAATGTTAATAACATCTAATGTTTATTGGACCCTGAAGTATCCCAAGGACTTCACAATATCTCATTTTATATACACAGTAAACCTATGAGATAGTCCCATGATCATCCTTTTTTCCAGATATGGAACTGAAACTGTCCCCTTTCCAGAATATAGTCAATGGAATTTAAATGTAATGGGTTGCTGAGACTAAATCCCTGTAGCACATCAAGTGCCTTAACCAGGTCATTGACAAAGCTGTATTTCTTCTGTCCGGTCTTTGTTATCTACTTATTATTCAGTGTCTTCTCTATTTCCCTGAGTCCCCATCCTGTTTTCTTCTAATCCAAGTCAGAACCATGATACTGTTAGCTCAACTGTGGGTTCTTATTTCTATTTCAGAAAGTTCAAAGCCTCTATTAGGAATAATTCTTTTAAATTAAAGAAAATACAGCATCTTCTACAATGGTCTTTTAAAAAAAAAGATGGTTTCCCTATACAATTGAGTGTGTAATACCAGATTAGTGTCTATTACTCTGAGCCTAGCTTCTCTCTTTGAATGGGCCAGGAATGATATTTGATACCTGGGTACTTCTGGATTCTGACCATGATGCAGCATTGGGAAGAGATTTTAAAACCTTGTACTTTTGCTGAAAAGAATAACTTCCTTCTTGCAGTCTAAACTGAAAAGGATGATTAATTTTACATTAGGGAAGAACATTGACTTTGAAGCCCTTTTCTCATATTCTGTAATGAAACTTCTTTAGCCCCCGATTGTTCTGTCCAATTACTTTCTGTCCAAATGAAGAGAATTTTGATAGAGCAGAAGAACATTTCCCAAACCTGCCTGACAATAAGGTGACATGAGGCACCCGGCAAAATACAGATTTCAATGTCTCATCTCAGGTGATCTCCTAGAAATCATATTTTTATAAAGTGCTTTAATCAATTTTATGATTCAGAAAATTTGAAGAACATACATACAGAATACAATTTTTTTAGAAAGAGGAGGGTCAGGATAATTTGGAGTCATAAAACAATCTGTCAAAGTGTAACACGAGGCTTTTGGAATGAAGCAGAAATGGGCACAAAAGTGAAGAAAACAGATCTATGTACTTCAGTTTTAAAATTATTTTCCCTGGATCTTCTGATTTTTGTATAAGTCATATATACTAACCCCCCTTTGCAAGTAGTTACAAGTTTGTGGCATTTACCTTCCTAAGGGAGAAAAAAATCTGTTCTTGAACCTCAGGTTCTGATTCCTTGTCTACGTGATGGTTTCTGGATGATCTCTGGCATTTTCTACTTTTTAAAAAAAATTTTTTTTAATGTTTATTTCTGAGACAGAGAGAGACAGAGCATGAACGGGGGAGGGTCAGAGAGAGAGGGAGACACAGAATCCGAAACAGGCTCCAGGCTCTGAGCCATCAGCCCAGAGCCTGACGCGGGGCTCTAACTCACGGACCGCGAGATCGTGACCTGAGCCGAAGTCGGACACTTAACCGACTGAGCCACCCAGGCGCCCCTCTGGTATTTTCAATATTCAGTTGTATTGGCTGAGCTTCAGGGCTGAAGATTTGGCCCCTTCTGGAAGACACCCCTGTTTGGGGCAATAACCGGGATGGCATGGATGACATGCCAGGCCAGTTGAATATACATGCAGCATGTGAGATTGAAAGTCAATTTGTTATGTATTTGAGTTTCATGCCACCGGGAACCTTACAAGTATAGATGGCAGGGGGATTTTATGTTGAAAGTAGTGGACTATTATCTTTGCTACGAGAGAAAACAACTTTCTTCAGATATTACTATCACCATTAGAATAATTCCTCTGTAAAGTTCTGTCCTGAGTTCTCTTTCCTTTTGGGGAAAAAAAAAAAGTATTTTTTTTCATCAGGTTGTATTCAGGTCATTTTTCATAAGCAGCATATAAAAGACCACATTAATCTTTATCAGTGCCTGCCTGTATTTTTATCACAAGGTCAGTTATTCTGAAATACTTCCAGCCCACAACTCTTTCCCTTTAATAAGAATCCCTCTTTATTAACCCCCCCAGTAACCACCCATCCTTCAAAAGGAAAGCATTGATTTTCTTCAAAGATGTTATCATCTCCAGGAAACTAAGGCAAGCAAAGTTTTGTCACTTGTCCAAGTTTTCACAGTAACTGTCGAGCCATACACACAATCCACACAAACACTTTAATACCCAGCAATCTTCACTCCTACCATGAAGACAGATAAATATGAGGATGAAAGATATTAAATAAAAACAGGAACAAATGAATGATGCTTATGACCGATATATTGGTGTTTTAAGAAATGACTCAGTTTTTTTTAAGGTGATGAACAAAAACATTTCCATTTACAATATTGAATCCTCTTAGTTTGACTAGAATTTAATCAGAAGATTAAGACTTGCACTTGAATAATCAAGATTTAGAATATATAATGTCACTAAAAAAGATGAAAATGAACTAATCTTCTCAGGTGTGAAAGTATATTTTAAGGTTGTATTATAGTGATTCTAGTCAGGTAAAGGCAAAGAAATAAATAAGGTGAAAATCATCCAGAAAAAGTCAAGCATATATAAGATGTAGGAATATTTTAATAAAGAAAAAATACTAAACTGATTATATTGGGCAACTTCTTGCTTATTTGGGGAATACAAAAAAATACACAAAAAACAAAAGACAAAAAACTGGAATTATACTTCACACTTTTAAGAAAAAATGTTTTTAAGTGGATTGAAGAGATCATGGATCTTATCTTTCAATTTTTTTTTTTAATTTTATAAATTTTTAAAACATATTTTAAGTCTTTTTCAAAGCTTTTACATTTTTAATGAACTGTAATCTCAAATAAGATTTGGAGAATAAATACAAATTTTTTTTCACTTTTAATTTTTTTAGTGGAAATATAGTTGACACTTGGTTACATTAGTTTAAGTAGGTTTTACATAGTGATTTGACAAGTTTGTACAAGAGATCATGGATGTCAAATAACCATAAAAAATACTTGCACAAAGTGTGTAATGTTGAGTTAGTAAAGCTTCTCTTGACCTACTACTAGTGTCTAAAATAGGAAATGACTGTTAGAAATAATCACATAAAGATTTTCAATTTGGGGTGCATGGGTGTCTCAGATGGTTAAACGTCCGACTTCAGCTCAGGTTATGATCTCACAGTCTGTGGGTTTGAGCCCCGTGTCAGGCTCTGTGCTGACAGCTCACAGCCTGGAGCCTGCTTGGGATTCTGTGTCTCCCTCTTTCTCTGCCCCCACCCTGCCACCTTGCACACACACTCTCTCTCTCTTAAAAATAAACATTAAAAAAAAAAAAGATTTAAAATGTTTCTGTAGAACACACACAGAGTTGAAAAGACAAGCAATTGTGTAAAATATTTGTTTCAGTCATGAAAACAAAATTATGATTTACAACGTAAGAAGAGCTTTTATAAATCAATGAGAAAAAAAGAAACATGAATAACCCCATAGAAAATATACTGATAGACACAAATGAAGAAATATAAAATATTAAGAGCTATGACAAGATATTCAAACCAAATCAAAGTCAAATTGCAACTCTAAATAATTATGTTTGTGTTTGTTTTTGTCTTTCAAAGAACCCAAATCAGCACAACAGGTAACATTATTTTATTGTGGCATTAAGCGCACACATACACACACACACACCCCACACGTATATCACATAGCAGTATAAATTGTTTTCAGTCTTTGTAGAATTTGACTAGTTAATATGAAACAAAATATAAAACATGAATATCTTCTGATCTAAAAGTTTGTTCCTGGGAATATATCCTAAGGGTATACATGAATGGGTAATGAACATAATCTCAGCATTTTGTATAATATGTGAAAAATCTGATCATCAGAGCTATTAATATGTAAATACTTCTGTAAATTATCATACATTCTTGAAAATGATATTTATTATTATTTTTTCCAATATTTAAAAATTATTCAATGCAGAGGACTATTGTCTATGGAAGTATAGTGTGAAAAGTGACAAATACAAAATTTATACAACTACTATTTTTTTTTCCTGCTTAATAGTAAGACTTATTGAAATATAACTGACATAAAATATTCTATCAGTTTGGGTGTATATGATAGTGACTTAATATTTTATATATTGTGAAATGTTCCCCATGATAAGTTGAGTTATCATCTGTCACCATATAAAGTTACTATAAAATTATTGATGATATTCCCTATCTGTATATCCACATGACTTATTTATTTTATAACTGGAAGTTTGTACTTATTAATCCCATTCACTTTTTGTGCCTGCACCCACAGCCCTACTGCCACCGGTAACCAACAATTTGTTTCCTGTATCTGTGAGTCTCTTTCTGTTTTGTTCCATTCATTTGTTTTGATTTTTAGATTACATATAATAAGTGAAATCATACAGTATCTGTTTGACTTATTTCACTTAGCATAACACCCTCTCAGTCCTTCCGTGTTGTCACAATGGCTATATTTCATTCTTTCATAATGGATGTGTAATATTTATATGTAATGTATATAATAAAATAGATGAAGATATCTATCTATCACATCATCTTCATCCATTCATGTATCTACGGACATTTAGTTTGCTTCCATATCTTAGATACTGTAAATAATGCTACAATAATCATAGGTGTGCATATTTCTCTTCAAATTGGTATTTTAATTTTCCTCAAATACCCAGTAGTGGGATTGCCAGATTGTATGGTAGTCCTATTTTAAAATTTTTGAGGAACCTCCATGCTGTTTTCCATGGTAGTTGCACCAGTTTACATTCCCGCCAACAGTATACAAGGGTTTTTTCTCCACACCCTCACCAACACTTGTTATTTTTTGTCCTTTGGATAATAATCAGACAGGTGTGAGGTGTTGTCTCCTTGTGGTTTTGAATTGCAATTCTCACTTGATAAGTGATGTTAAGCCTTTTTTCATGTGCCTATTGGCCATGTATATGTCTTCTGTGGAAAAAAAAATGTCTATTTAAGTCCTTTTCCCATTTTTAATTTTTTGTATTAAATTGTGTAGCATCTTTTTTTCTATTTTGGATATTAACCCCTTATTGAATGTATGATTTATAAGTATCTTCTCCCATTCAGTAGATTGCCTTTTCATGTTGGTGGTTTTCTTCACTGTACAAAAGCTTTTTAGTTTCATGTAGTCCCATTTGTTTATTTTAGATTTTGTTGCCCTTGCCTGAGGAGACTCCCCCCCCCCAAAAAAAAACAACTGCTAAGATGATGTTAAAAAGTTTATTACCTGTGTTGTCTTAAAGGAGTTTTATGGTTTCAGGTCCTACATTCAAGTCTTTAATCCATTTTGAATTTGTTTTCATAAATGGTATGAGACAGTTGTCTAGTTTCATTCTTTTCCCTGTAGCTGTTCAGTTGTCCCCACACCCTTTGTTGAAGAGACTGACTTTTCCATTTTATATTCTTACCTCCTTTGCAATTGCCATAGATTAATAGACCCTAAAGCTGTGGGTTTATTTATGGTCTTCTTTATTCTATTCTCCTGATCTATGTGTCTGTTTTTGTGCAGATTGTTTTAATTACTACTACACCTTTGTAGTATAGCTTGAAATCAGGTGCATGATACTTCCAGCTTTGTTTTAATTTTTCCAGATTCCTTTGGGTATTCAGGGTCTTTTGTGGTTCCATACAAATTTTAGGATTCTTTTTCTAGTTCTGTAAAAAAATGCCATTGGTGTTTAAATGGGGATTACATTAAATTTGTAGATTGGTTTGGGGGGTATCAACATTTTAACAATATTAATTCTTTCAATTCATGAGTACAGTATATTTTCCCATTCATTTGTGTCATCTTCAGTTTCCTTCATCAGTGTCTTAGTTTTCAAAGTACAGGTCTTTTCCTCCATGGTTAAAGTTATCCTTAGGGATTTTATTCTTTTTTGATACAATTGTAAATGGGATTATTGTCTTAATGTCTCTTTCTGATAGCTCATTATTCATATATAGAAATGCAACCCATTTCTGTATGTTAATTTTATATCTTGAAACTTTACTGAATTCATTGATGTGTTCTAGTAAGTTTTTGGTGGAGTCTTTAAGGTATTCTATATAGTTTCATGTCATCTACAAATAGCAACAGTTTTACTTCTTCCTTTACAGTTTAGATGTCTTTTATTTGTTTTCATTGCCTAATTGCTGTGACTAGGACTTCCAGTACTATGTTGAATAAAAGTGCCAAGAGTGGGCCTCTTGTTACCGATCTTCAAGAGAAAGCTTTCAACGTCTTAACACCGAATATGATGTTTGTCATGACCTTGTTGTCATATGTGGCCTTTGTTATGCTGAGGTATGTTCCTTCCATACACCCTGTGTTGAGAGTTTTTATCATAAATAGATGTTAGGGGTGCCTGGGTGGCTCAGTCAGTCGAATGTCCGCTTCTTGATTTCAGCTCAGGTCATGATTCCAGGTTTGTGGGATCTAGCCCTCTGTTGGACTCTGTTCTGAGCATGGAGCCTACTTGAAATTCTCTCTCTCTTTTCCTCTTCCCCTCTCATCTGCCTGCATGCTTGCTTGCTCTCTCTCTCTCTCTAAATAAAATAAAATAAAATAAAATAAAATAAAATAAAATTAAATTAAAATAAAATGAGGTTAAATTTTGTCAAATGATTTTTCTGAATCAGTAGAGATGATCATATGATTTTTCTCTGTTCTGTTGTTAATGTAGTGTATCATGTTGAGTGATTTGTGAATGCTGAACAATCCCGCATCCCTGGAATAAATCTTGATTGTGCTGTCTGATACTATTAACATATTGTATCAAGTTTGCCAATATTTTTAGAAGATTTCTGCATCCTATGTTCAAAAGAAATGTCCGCTTCTAATTTAATTTCCTTTCCTTTTTTTGTTGTTGTTGTTTTGTTTGTTTTGTTTTTCATAGTGTCTTTGGTTTTGGTATCAGGGTATTGCCTGTCTGGTAAAATGAGTTTGGAAACATTCCTTCCTCTTCAATTTTTGGAATAATTTGAGAATAATAGGCATTAACACTTTAAATGTTTGGTGGAATTCACCTATAAGGCCATATGGTCCTGAACCTTTGTTTGTTGGGAGTTTTTAAAATTATTGATTTAATTTCATTACTAGTTCAGATTTCTATCTATTCAGATTTCCTATTTCTTCATGGTTCGGTTTTAGATTTTGTACTTCTAGTAACATCCATTTCTTCTAGTTATTTTTTTAATGTGTTTGCATATAATTGTTCATAGTATTCTCTTTATGATCATTTGTACTTCTGTGGTATCAGTTGTAACTTCTCTTTTATTCCAGGTTCTATTAATTTGATCACTCCTCCTTTTTTGCTTGATGAGTCTGGCTAGAGGTTTATTGATTTTATCTTTTGAAAGAAGCAGCTTTTAGTTTCACTGATCTTTTCTATTGATTTTAGTCTCTATTTCATTTATTTCTGCTCTTATCTTTGACCATTTCTTTCCTTCTACTAATGTTGGGCTTCATTTTTTTCTTTATTTTTCTTTTTTCAATTCCCTTATATATAAAATTAGATTTAATTGAGATTTTTCTTATTTTTGAGGTAAGCCTATATCACAATGAACTTCCCTCTTGGGGCTGCTTTTGCTTCATCCCAAAGATTTTGGAATATCGTGGTTCCATTTTCATTTCTCCCAAGGTATTTTTTAATTTCTTCTTTGATTTCTTTGTTGAGCCATTTGTTTGTTTTGCCTCCATGTGTCTGGGGTTTTTGCAGTTTTCTTCTTGTAATTGATTTCTAGTTTTATAACATTTTGTTAGAAAATATGCTTGATATGATTTTAATGTTCTTAAATTTATAAGTATCTGTTTTATGGCCTAACTGGTGCTCTATTATGAATAATATTACATGTGCATTGAAAAGAATATGTATTCAGTAGTTAGATGAAATGTTTTATATATATATATATACACACACATATATATATTATATATATAGTATGTAATATGTAATATATAATATCATATATAACATATACACAGACACACATATGTATATATTAAGTCCACCTGGTGTACTCTGTCTTTTAAGGTCAATGTTTCCATATTGACTTTCTGTCTGGATGATCTATCTATTGATATAAGTGGGATATTAAAGTCCCCTACTATACTGTGTTCTTGCCAATTTCTTTCTTTATGTCTGTTAATATTTGCTTTATATATTTAGGTGCTTCTATTTTGGGTGCATAAATATTTATGGGTTATGTCCTCTTCTTAGCATTATCATTATGTAATATACTTCTTTGTCCTTGTTACATTCTTTGTTTTAAAGTCTATTTTGTCTGGTATGAGTGTTGCTAATCCAACTATTTTTCTTTCCATTTTCATACAATATCCTTTATCACCCCTTCACCTTCTGTCTGTGTATATCTTTAGGTCTGTGTTGAAGGCAGTGTATAACTGGATCTTATTTTTAGTTTGTTTGTTCAAAGTATAATAACATACATGTTAGTTTCAGGTGTACAATATAATGATTCAGCAATTATATTATTCATTGCTCATCACAATAAGAGTACTCTTAATCTTCTACTTCATCTCTGTCCCTTCTGGAAATCACTTGTTTGTTTTCTCTATTTAAGAGTATTTTTTTGTGTCTCTTTCCATTTGTTTTCTTTGTTTTATTTCTTAAATTCCACATATGAGTGAAATCATATGTATTTATCCTTCTTTGTCTGACTTGTTTCACTTAGCATTATACCCTCTAGGTCAACTCATGTTATTGCCAATGCCTAAATCTCCTTCATTTTATGATTAATATGCCATTGTCTGTTTATACGACATGTTCTTTAACCAATTACTTATGGACACTTGGGTTGCTTCTATATCTTGCCTATTATAAATAACGCTGCCTTAAACATAAGGGTGCATGTATCTTTTCAAATTAGTGTTATTGTTTTCTTTGGATAAATACCCAGTAGTGGAATTACTAGATCATATGGTAATTCTACTTTTAATTTTTTGAGAAAACTCCATACTTTTATTAAAATGGCTGGGTCTTGTTTTGTTATTGTTTCTGTTTGTTTATTGCATTTATTCAGTCACTCTATACGTTTTGATTGGAGCATTTATCCCATTTACATTTAAAGTAATTATGGGTAAGTATGTACTTACAGATATTTTCTAATTTTTTTCTGGTTGTTTTTGTAGTTCTCTGTTCCTTTCTTTTCTTGGTCTTATTTTACAATTTGATGACAGTCTTTTGTGTTACATTTGGGTTTCTTTCTCTTTATTTTTTGTACATTTATTGTAGATTTTTGGTTTGTGGTTACTATGAGGTTCATACATATTGACATATATATTGTAGATTATTTTAAGCTGATTGTCACGTAAGTTCAAATGCCCTATATTTTTATTCCTCCTACCCTGTTTTTAGTGACATTATGTTTTACATCTTTTTACTTTGTATATTCTTTAACTACTAATTGTTGTTATAGGTGATTTCACAATTTTTGTCTTTTAACATTCATACTAAATATTTAAGTGGCCAATCCACATCCTTTTTAATATATTTGCCTTTACCAGTGAGATTTTTTCTTTCATATGCTTTCCTATTTCTAGTTATGGTTTTTATTTTTTAATTAAAGAAGACCCTTCAACAAGTCTTATAATGTTAGTTTAGTGGTGATAAACCAGTGCTTCACTTGGAAACTGTTTATCTCTCTTTCAATTCCAAATAATAACCTTGGCAGATACAGTATTCTGGTTAGGTTTTTTGTTTTTTGTTTTTATTTTTATTTTTCCTTTTAGCACTTTAATTATATCCTGTCACTCCTTTCTGGCCTGCAAAGTTTCTGCTGAAAAATCAGCTTGTAGCCTGCCAGTATTTCCCTTATATGTGATAATTTGTTTTGTTTTTCTCTTTCTGTCTTTTATATTCTGTTTACCTTTAGCTGTTGCCATTTTAATTATATTATATCATGATGTATATCTCTTTGGGTTCATCTTCTTTGATACTCTCTATCCTTCTTAGACCTGGATGTCTGTTTCCTTCTCTAGGTTAGGGAATTTTTTAGCCATTATTACTTCAAATTAGTCTTCTGCCCTTTCTCTCTTTGCTTTCTGGGATCCCTATAATGTGAATGCTATTTCTTTTGATGTTGTCTCTGAGATCCTTAAATTATTCTTAATTTTTTTTTAATTCTTTTTGTTTTTCTTTTTGCCGTTCTGTTTGCATGACACTCTCTGTCTCTCTCCTGGAACATTGATCCATTCTTCTGTTGTGGATTTCCATAGTGTATTTTTCATTTCAGTTACTGTATTCCGTAACTCTGGTTGGTTCTTATATTTTTGTCATTGTTGTTTTTGTTGTTGTTGTTGAAGTGCACACTGTGTTCTTCCATTCTTCTCCCGCTTTTGTTAAGCATCATTATGACCATTACTTTGAAGTCTTTATCAGGTAAATTACTAGTCTCTGTTTCATTAGTGTATGTGTCTTTTCCCCACTTTTTTTTTTCTTCTTTTATTTGGAACCTATTTCTCTGTCTCCTCATTGTGGTTTTTTTATGTTAGACAAACATAAAAACATTATGAGTTACATGGGATAGCTGCCTCTCCCGGTCTTGAAGGAGTGGCCTTGTGTCAGAGTATTATTTTTGTAAACTGTGTATGCCTGGTGGCTTTGACAAGCCAACTGGGGCTGAAGTGGGCACAAGTTGTGGGAGATCCCAAAATGTGCATTACTGGGCTGTCTTGATGGGATGGCTGGAATTGGTGAGGGCTAGGAACTCAAGGTGCACTGGGGCAGCCCTAGCAGTCCACTTAGAGTATCTGGACCCTACTCCCATCTGTGCTATCAAGGTAGAGAGAGAACATAAAAAATTAGCACCTCTGACCCCAGAGAGAATTCCAGTAGTTCCCTGCCTGTGTGTCAGTTACTCTAGGGTTAGTAAATGGATTTTTTTTTTTAATCTCTAAGGCTGTAGTTGTCCCTTAAACTGCTGGGTTTTTGTTTTCATTTTGTTGTTGTTTGTTTGTTTTTGCTGTGCCTCAGGGCAGGGGAGACCCTTCAGTGGTATCTCCTTACTGTAGGTTTCACATCAGTGTAGGGTTCTTGTCATTACTGTGTCTGTGTCTCTTCTACCCTTCTCTATATGGTCTCTTCAGTGTTTGCTGTGTGGAAGCTGTTCAATCAGCCTCCAGTTCTTTTGAAGAAATTACTCTACATATAGGTGTAGATTTGGTGTCTCTTTGGGAGGAGGTGAATTAAGAGTCTTCCTATGCCACCATGAGACTTTTATTCAAGATATTAAAAAGTTGCCAATTGAAATTGGTTTGAGTTTTTCTGGCTCTATTCTCTTGGCATAACCTCATGGAATGACTAAATAATTCCTATATAGTTTTTCCTCTAAATTTTGTATCAAAACAGTTGGATATATCTTGCTTGCTGTATTTTCCTGATGTGCAGATTAAATATTTCAAATAAATTTCTCACGAAAACATAAACTACATTTTAATTCAATTTAAATGAAGAGAGAACTTTTTCACCAAAGTTTGTGGGGAAAGAATGGACCACTTTCTAAGTTACATACTTGGTTCAGTCACTGGGAACCTGCAAAATATTTGTATGTGGAAACGTTGATTTTCATTCTTGACTTTTTAGTTCTAGCACTACATAGGAATAAGGTTGAGTTTGTCTCTCACTCTGTCCTCTTACAATGTATTTATTTCTGCATTGACATGCTAGAGAGAAAACTAGTTTATACATGGTTAGATGATGTATAAATTTATTTCAATACCAACTGAAAACTTACTGTACCAGTGTCAGTAATTAACCTTTACATGCTATTCAGGTTATCAAACCAGATATTTTCAGTGATTGGACATTTGAAATAGTTTAATGCCAATTGGTGTGAAAGTAGCTTATTTGCATTAATTAATGCAGAAAGGTCTGGTACATGAAAATATTTTTATTATAAAGAGTGGCATTGTCAATGAGGTTGGTACTTTAATCAGAGGTATATTATGGTGAAATTTCCATGTCAAATAATTAAGAAACTTTGATTATGGAGTATCATTGAAATGAAATTTTGTATTATAGACCTCTCATGAACTGAATTCTAAGATCAATTTGAAGGGGTTTGTCTGTGATGATCAGTTAATTTATCTAACATGGAATATATCAGAGATTGGCTGTTCTACTTATTCAAAGATCTCCTATTGTATAATACATTATATTCATCTTGTGCTGGCTATTGATAATGTTTAGCCCAGTTGGATTATATTCTGAGCACAGCAGTCCTACCTGGAATTGAGAAATGATGCCCAGGTAATTTTTGGTGTTACCTGCTTTTTAGACTTGAATCATCAACTATCCTTTTTCTTAAGTAAAATTAATGTATTATATGGAAACATGTTTACCTAATACAATCTCCTATTAGGTTTCTACTTACACACTATGCTGAAAGTATCACATTTCAATTCAGAGTGACTATACTATTTAGTTCAGAATGAATACATGATGAATACTAAAATAGCCAGAATAATATCCTATTTTTTTTTCCAAATGGGAACCCAACTAGACCCAATTAGGGCAAAGAGAAATATAAATATTACTTTTACTATGTATCTTCTGTGGCGATGGCTTTGTGATGCCTACAAACTAACAGAATGACTAAATTTGTTTTCTGGCAGATAGTGTTTTTTTTTTTTTAGTAGTAGTAGTAAGTTTATTTTTATTTGTTTTATATAGGTTTGGGCATAAATAGAGATGAAGTCAAGCAACACCTAAACTTTATCTTTTTCACCAACATTTATATTTAGTTTCACCATCTCGAGTATGTTCCTGTGCTTACCACTTATTGTAATGGTGAAGTAATTAAAGAATACTACATAATTCATGTTTGTGGTAACACATTAAAACAGTCCTTGCCTGTTTGGAATCAGTAAGATTTAGACTGCAATCTTGGTTTTATTAACTGTATATCTTGGTGAATAATATCTAAAAGTTTACGATGAACATTAAGTGAGAAAACAAATGAAAGTAGATTAAAATACTGAAAAATATTAATATACCCTTAATCCCTCCGATGTTTACTTTCCCTTTCAACCAATACTTGATCAGCATTCACAAAGCTTTTTTCATATAATGTTTTAGGAAAATTTCTGTAGAGCTGCAGCTTAAAATTATATGAATTGTTTTTACTATATTTGAGTATTCTGATAGCTTAGTTCTTCACTGAATAATAAAAATTTTTCCAGCAACAGAGTCACTACTTACTCATCTTTTTTTTTTTCAACATTTATTTATTTTTGGAACAGAGAGAGACAGAGCATGAACGGGGGAGGGGCAGAGAGAGAGGGAGACACAGAATCGGAAACAGGCTCCAGGCTCCGAGCCATCAGCCCAGAGCCCGACGCGGGGCTCGAACTCTCGGACCGCGAGATCGTGACCTGGCTGAAGTCGGACGCTCAACCGACTGCGCCACCCAGGCGCCCCACTACTTACTCATCTTAAAAGGGATTCCATCATCCTAGAACAAGCTTGACGTCATCATACCACTTACTTCCAAGAGAAACAAGTGCCCTTTTACCTTTATTGTTTTTTTCTCTCCCTGGCATTTATTTGTAAACGCTATTAACTCAGAGACTTGCTTCCTCACACTGTAGTTAACGAACTGCTTGAGTCCATGGCAAATCCATAATCCTATTTTAAATATTCTCCAGGCCATGAAAATGCATGCTCTTTATACCAATTCGGCAGTTTAACTGCAGTGCAGAAAAAGCTTTGGCACCCTGAGATATAAACCTCTGGTTTAATCATAAATTACTGGAGTGCCCTGTTCTTGTTTCCTGTAAGCGTAACTCTCCTTGACACGAATCCCCATAGATGTGTTAGGTAATAACTGATATTCCAAGAAAAAAAAATGTGAAAAACAGCTAAAGGAGAAGGGGATTTACATTTTTAATCTGATCTATTAGATCATCTTTCTAAAATGAAATCTCTCTTCACTGTGGTAATCACAATTAATTCATGCCTACTCCTGTCAATAAATCTTTGCATGATGGCTTAATAGGTCTTTCAGAAATGAATCTTTTGCAAAGCTGGAGCCGTGCTTCCTGTCCCAGCTCCCTGAAAGAGAATGTGCAGAGAGATTAAGTCACAATAATCAGACAGACATGAGCTCAAATTGTGGCTCTGTCTCCTACTTAAACTTTCAGTGCTTCACTTATCGTGAGAATTGTGAATGATAGTATATATTTCTTACGGTGTACTTAAATGTTAATATATTTAAAGCACTCAGCTGAGTCCAGTGTATAGTATATGCTCAATTCAAAAATTGTTCTTGTTAACAGTTACAATCTTGAAAGCAATAAGATTAATTGATTCTTGGAAAGCCTATAGGTTTATAATCTGCAATTCCTAATTTAACCATGACCTGCAACAGAGTGCTCTATACTAATGTAATGCTTCTCAACCTTGTCACCCTGACTGGATCAAGAGCTCCTTGGGGACAGGAATTACATTTATTATGGCCTTGGCATTTGGCAAGGAACTGAACTTACGAGCTTGCACATAGTATTCAATAAATGTTTATAAATTGACAGATAAAATAGAGTAAAATAAAAATGATCAATTGATATTCTTTTGTATTTTACCCTATTTTTAAAATAATCTTTACTATTGCAAGCTTATTTAAGTGTTTATTTATTTTTGAGAGTGAGAGAGAGCAAGGGAGGGGAACAGAGACAGGAAAAGAGAGGATCCCAAGCAGGTTCTGTGTGATAAGCGCAGAGCCCAACGAGTACCTCGACCCCACGAACTATGAGATCATGACCTGAGCTGAAATCAGGAGTCAGAAACTGAACTGATTGAGCCACCCAGGTGACCCACAGTTTTTTTTTTTTTTTAATGGTACTAAGTGCAGGGCTTGCGTCAAAGAAGTTGCTTAAAAGATGTTTGATAAATGAATGGAGGTAGCTAGCTTTCATTTACAGAACATGAATGCCACCATTCTGGATAACTTCTGTGTTTTTCTTGCATCCAAGTTCTGGCAAGTCTTAAATATGCTTATTTTTTGTTTCTTTCTTCCAGTAATATAGCATGCTATGTCTATATTACCAATACTGGTGATCTTTATTATTTGTGGATTCCAGATTTCCAAATTTAGTTGTTTTCTAAAATTTACTTATAATCTCAAGATCAATACTCTCTGTGTTTCTTAGGCATTTCCAGACACATGCAGAGCTGCAAAACATTTGGGCTGCCTGATACATATTTGCCGAGCTGAGATCAAACAGGATGACACTCTGCCTTCTTGTTTTAGCTATCATACGGTGAATTAGTGTCCTTTTCATAGTCCTTTTAGTGCTCTGCTTTTCACAGTTGTATTTTGTGTTGATGTGTTTGCTGTTTAAAATACCCCCCAAGCACAGTGCTGAAGTGCTCTCTAGTGTTGTGGCTAGGTACAAGAGGCTGTGATATGCTCTACAGAGAAAGCACATGTGTTAGATAAACTTTATTCAGGCATGAGTTATAATGCTGCTGGCCAGGAGTTCAGAGTTAATGAATCAACAATATTAAATATTAAATAGCGTCTTTCAAAAGAAATACACATGAAACAATGTTATGTACTGATTGGTTGATGGAAATGTTGTGACCAGAGACTCATAGGAAACTAGCTGTGTATTTCTTCTAGGAGGCGATGGTTCTGTATTTGCTAATTCAGAGTTTGCGATGACTTACAGCACAAAACTACAGCAAATAAGGAGAACCAATTATACTACCCTTAGCAATGAACACTTAGTAATCAACCTCTTCTTGAGGTTCCAAAGTAACGTAGAAAAGATAGGGATGAGACTAGATTGCAGGATCTTATGAAGCTTTCTGTTCCACCCAAAATCTTTGGCATCATGAGATTTAATAATTGGACATCCCAAGGCTAGTTTCCAGAAGTAAGCTTTGATCAAGTTGTTACATAGTATTTCTTAAGTTTGCCCCACTCCCACTACCTTTGCCATAACCCTTCACACTCCCTAACAGGCAGTGGAACATCATTTGCAGAGATGCGATGAATATGTGATTTCGGGCTGTGAAATATCTTTCTCCCCAAGGATCTCATCAGACGTTCACTTTGGCTCTCATTATGCAGCAGCCAATCATTACAGGAAAAAGACTGTTCCTAACCTTCGTGACTCGATCTTTATCCTCTCATCCTGCAATAAAACCTACATAGCTAATGTAGAAGAGGAATTTGGGATAAAAGGAAATGAGGAAATGATAAAAATAATAGACATCCTATCCACGGAGTAGGAGGGAGAAGGAGAGAGAAAGATTGGGAGAGAAAGAAAGAGAGAGAAATGCAGATTAACACAGTGTTAGACCAGTGCACCTTAATAAAGATGTTCAGTAAAGCTAAATCAAATTCTCTTTGGAAAAATCCCCCTTTTGAAATCTCTGCAGCACTATGCAAACAAATGTATGAAAGGAAACTTCTACCTCTAAACCCTGTTCAAGATCCTTCCTACTTTATACTTATTATATTCTATTGTGGGCATAGAATACTATTTGAATTATGGAAAGTTATAAAACAGGAAGTGTTTGAGATCTGCTGGAAGTATACACACACACACACACACACACACACACACACACACACTCCAAAGACAAGTGGACTCAGAGGAAAGCCCTAAACTAGGAATAAATGGTTAGTTTCTAGTTATCTGTAGACGGCAGACTACTGGCTTTGTGAGACACCTGTAAAAGAGGTGAAACCCCGCAACTGGTTACTTCAGCTTTCTGTGAGTCTGAAGACAAGTTAAGATTAATTTTATTGTGGACTTCCACCTCAACGCATGAACTATGGGGGAAAATGTTGTACTGGGTGAAGAACTATGAAGCAAAAAGTGGGTTTATATATCCCCCTTTCCAAAGTACATCATTTGGAGGACATCATTTGGAGACCTTTCAATTCATGCATTGAGAAGAGTCAGCAAAGTCTATAATAAGAATTACAGAAAGAGAGCAAAATTCAGTGGTTATATCTGGTTTTGTCTTAGTTGTTTTGGCCTCCTTTGACTAAAACAGTAATGCCCAGGAACTCTTTCTCTCAAGATGCCTGTGAACCTAGAATTCAGCTAGAGTGTGTTGGCTAATTAACAGGCAGGATGAAGAGACGAACTCCTTTTACCCATAACGTCATTGACACATTTGTCTGCTTGGAAGACAAAGTGCTCACTTGGCAGTTTGCTTTGGCAACAGAACTTTCTGAGATGGGGAAAAAATGTTTATAGAGGTGGTCACATTTCTTATCTTTTTGTCAGCTCTTGTAGTAAATTCAAGGTTTAAAATTTGTAGTCAAATATGGAATTTTATAGCATAAAGTGTGAATGCCAAAATAGCAACCAGGAAAAGTTATTTTTGCTTCTGCAACTCTACAGCAAAGGCAATCTTAGATTTAATAGTTATTTTAAAAGGAATGGGAGAATAAAGCTTCATTATAAAACACAATACTATAATAAATGGTGGAAGAATTGTGATTTTAATGCAAATAGACAATGCTAGTATTGTCTTACCAAAATATGTGGCCAATCATGTTTAATTGAAGCTATTATTGCAAAAGGAAGAAATAGCAATTTGACTTCTAGGGAGTTTTAATTGACAGTATTATAATATTTGTGCAGTGTACATCCAGTACTGGAATAAAAGAAGCTTTTATAATTGTGTGCTGAGAAAAGAAAGTAACAATATAAGTTTTCCCCAAAGATGTCCTAGCGGGGGGGAAAAAAAAGAAAAAGTTCAGGATATACAGCAGGAATGTGTCTAATGTGATTGAAGCATAGACTAGGTAAAGGGAAGTAGTGGATGGTAAAGCTGGAAAAGTGTGTAGAAACCAAAGTACCAAAATCCTTGAACATCAATGAAGCTTGAACTTTATTTTATAGGCAATGAGGAATCATTTGGTATTTTAAACAAGACAGCAATATGATCACAATTATACTAAGTATGGACTAGGTTGAATAAAGCGTTGGAAGGACAGTCAGAGGAGTCATGAGGCTTCTGGAGTAAGGCTCAGAACTGGAACAGTTCACATTTGATTTCTCTCTAAAATCAATTCTTGGACTTCCCGGATTTTATTAAGAACATATCTGCACCTTAGGATAGAGCTTTTATTGCAACCTAGGGTCCATAACTCTTTTTTTCTTTTAATTTCAGATTTTTCATTATTCCTATACTGCTTCATATGTGATTTACAACATACACACAAGGTAAGTTCTTTGATGCTGGTCTTCATTAGCAGTTGTCCAACTAAATTATTGGTGTAAATGTCAATTTGTTCATGTAAAAATATTTACCTTTTTTCAAGGGAAGTTTGGGAGTTAAATCCTCCAGAAGTAGAGGACTCCGTCTTGCAGTATGCAGCCTGGGGTGTCCAAGGCCAGCAGCTGGTAAGCACAGGCGTGGGTATTCACCAAACACTGTCAGCCATGGCCCCGTAGAAAACGTTTACAGAAGCCACTTCCTTTTGCAAACTGTCCTGTTATACTTGATGTTTTCTATTTACCTTCCATCTTCCATCTGGTATTCCAATTTAAGAATATATAAAATAATACAGGTATTATTTTATTAATTAATTAAAAAAGAAAAAAAAGTTTATAAATCATGGAACCTAGAAGAGATCCAAGAATACCGAGGTCTAGTTCTGTGGAATTTCCATTACATAACATTGTCAAGTTTATTTATTCTTTCTTTAAAATTTTTTTAATGTTTATTTCTGAGAGATAGAGACAAGCATGAGTGGGGGTTGGGGCAGAAAGAGGGAGACACAGAATCAGAAACAGGCTCCAGGCTCTGAGATTTCAGCACAGAGCCTGACGCGGGCCTCGAACCCACAAACTGCGAGATCATGACCTGAGCTGAAGTCAGATGCTTAAGTGACTTAGCCACCCAGGTGCCCCATCGTCGTTTATTTATTCTTAATGCATTATTCAGAGTAAAAATTTAAGACAGAAGTCTACACTTGACACTGGTTTCTTAGGGGAAGATTTCTTGTCATATTACATTTTGAAATTATCAACAACTCAAAAAGAGCATTACTGATGCATAAAAGCATTTTGAGCAACACTATATTTTTGTCCATGTCTCATGGTGAAAGTATAAAGACCTTAAGGGGATATTGCTCAGGAAGTGGTATTGCTTGGTTATATGGCATGTGAACGCTCAAATGCAGTACATGCTGCCAAACTGACTTCTAAATTGCTTGAATATTTATATGCAGACCAGCGACACTTTGAGAATTCCCATTGGTACTATATTCTCACCAATGCCTTCTTTTTCCATATTATCGTATTGTTTCTTAATAATGACATTATTGCTTCTTCCATTCCAATTTTTATACTTTCTGTCTTATTAAGATGTGCTTGCTCTACTTACCCTATGAATGTGGCTAGGTTTGGTGTGGTATTTATGTGTGTATGGGAGAGATTTTCAAGAACTCATCCTATTATGGTAATAAAATTAAGTTTTGCATTTTTAAAATTAGTTTCAATAATTTATACATTTCTTTTTTTTAATCAAAAAAATTTTTAATGTTTATTTATTTCTGAGACAGAGACAGAGCATGAGTGGGGGAGGGGCAGAGAGAGAGGGAGATACAGAATCCGAAGCAGGCTCCAGGCTCTGAGCTGTCAGCACAGAGCCTGACGTGGGGCTCGAACTCACAGACCGAGAGATCATGACCTGAGCCAAAGTCGGACGCTCAACCGACTGAGCCACGCAGGCACCCCAATAATTTATACATTGCTAAAAATCCATCTCACCTAAACTTCCACTGGTTAGCATAATGTTTTTATCCCTTTTTACAGCATTTTTTAAATCTTTGTATTTTGTACTTTCTTCTTTTCCTGTGTTATTTAGAAGTACTTTCTTCTTTTCATGATCAACTTTGATATTGGTAAACTTCACATATGTCTTCTCAAAGGCCAAATTTTAAATTTATACAGTCCTTTCTATTATAATGCTAGTATTTTATTTTTCTTTTCTAATACAGAAACACTGATTCTATATTTTCTCTAAATTTTGCTTTATCTTCATCCAGCAAGTTTGATAATAATATTTTTATTAGTATTTAATTTGAATATTATTTCAGTGTTCATGTATGTTCTTCTTTTCACATGGGCTATTTTGATCTTTGTTTTTAAGTTTACAGAAATGTAGAATTAGTTTTAAAACTATATATGGAGTTCATAAACATCTTTGTAATAAACTTTATCTATTATCTAGTTTATAAACTTTGAAGTTTATAAGACTTGATTTTTACCTTATAATAAACTTACGTTTTCATGTGATAGGTGTGGTGTTTAATATATGCATGTTAGATCTGTCTTGATAATTACATTTTTAAGACTTTTATTTCTTTGCTGGTGATAGTGGGTGTGGTCTTTTACTTTAGCATGCTATCAGTTTTGCATTATGTAATTTAAACTATGATTTTAAGAGTGAGGCGGTTTAAATGGTAAATAAATCTTTCAGGATGGAATTGTTGATACTCTTATCAATATAGTATCCTACTTGCCTTTAATGGTTCTAATTGACCAACCCTAACTCTGAATTTTAGGAGAGTCCATGAAGGGAAGTTAGAATCCTCTAGATTTTTTTTTTTTTGAATTGTTGCTTCAACAACGGCTGGGTGGGCTAAGGTGTGTTTCTTATTGCCTATGGGCCTCAAATTCCTCATTATAAAACAGAAATGTCTGCATCATCATCTCATTATGATAATTAATTTGGGGAATCTAAATATTCCCCTTAGTGAGGTATACATTATTATTTTTATTTCATTTTATAAATCTAAGAAATACTTTTATAGGCTGATTGGTGAGATAGGGAGGTAGTACAAGATATGTCACATCTCAAGAAGACTGTAGAATAATATATTGCTATTAAATAGTGCTTCTGTTCGTTAGAAAAGCTTCTCCACCTAAAATATTCTAGAATTGAATATACCTGTGATAGAACCTCTGCTAGTGATTGGCCATGTGATCTTGGCCAAGTCATTTTTCCTCTTGGTACCTCATTTTCATCAGAAAAGTGAGGACCTTTGACCATGCTTGTTGGCTTTGTTCATGGAATATGATATACTTTTATATATCCATAATATATATATTATGCTACATAATATATTTTTAAATATTATATTTTTAAAAAAGAATGAAATTATTTTTAAAAATATTTTCGGGGGGCGCCTGGGTGGCGCAGTCGGTTAAGCGTCCGACTTCAGCCAGGTCACGATCTCGCGGTCTGTGAGTTCGAGCCCCGCGTCGGGCTCTGGGCTGATGGCTCAGAGCCTGGAGCCTGTTTCCGATTCTGTGTCTCCCTCTCTCTCTGCCCCTACCCCGTTCATGCTCTGTCTCTCTCTGTCCCAAAAATAAATAAATGTTGAAAAAATTTAAAAATATTTTCGGAATGACTGGAATAAAGAAGGGGGAGCATGAGAGGTTGAAAAGGGTTGTAGAGTAATTGCCTTAGCAGATTTTCTTCTTTTCTTTTTTTTTTTTTTGTTGTTTCTTTCTTCCTCCCTCCCTCCCTCTCTCTCTTTCTTTTTTCTTTTCTTTTCTTTCTTTCTTTCTTTCTTTCTTTCTTTCTTTCTTTCTTTCCTTCCTTCCTTCCTTCCTTCCTTCTTTCCTTCCTCTCTTCCTTCTTTCCTTCCTTCTTTTTTCTTTTCTTTTATGTTTTCTTTTCTTTCTTCTATAGTTTTCCACTCTGAAATATTTCCAGAGTCAACTGTGCAGTAGATGACTGTTTTAGAGTAAGAAATACATTTTTCACATGCAGAAATAACTTTCATTGTATCTTGGTGGATGTGTTCCTTAAACATGTAAACTAGTTGTTTGATGGAATATTAAAAAAAGGAAACTATTTTCAACATAGAAAAAATCAACAATAAAATAATTTTTTATTTAAAAATAATTTTAACGTTTATATATTTTTGAGAGAAACAGAGCATGAGCAGGCGAGGGGCAGAGAGAGAGAGGGAGACACAGAATCCGAAGCAGGCTCCAGGCTCTGAGTTGTCTGCACAGAACCCGACTCCAGGCTCCAACCCACACCACGAGATCATGACCTGAGCTGAAGTCGGATGCCCAACTGACATAGCCACCCAGGATTCCCAATAATTTTTTTGAAAGGATGTTTATTTTGAGAGAGAGAGAGAGAGAGAGAGAGAGAGAGAGAGAGAGAGAGAGATAGAGAGAGAGAGAGAGCACATAAGCAAGGGAGGAGGGTCAGAGAGAGAGAAAGAGAATTCCAAGCAGTTTTTTGTTGTCAGCGTACAGCCTGACATGGGGCTCAAACTCATGAACTGTGAGATTGTGACCTGAGCCAAAATCAAGAGTTTGATGCTTAACCTACTGAGCCACCCAGGCACCCCTTATCTCTGGTCTTTAGTCCCCTACATGTTTAACATGGCTTTAGGAACTCAGACAAAGAAGACTTTGGGAAAACAAAGGTTTACCAAAAATATTGAAAGAAGCATACACAAAGTTGCCAGACATTAGAAGCTGCTTAAACATCTTTACACTTGTATTTCACAAAGAAATCCTATATAACACTGTATTCACTGTGATATCCACACCGAATGGTTGAATGATTGATTAAATAATTATGAAGGAAACAAGCTAGTAATTTAAAATGCAGTTAATGATAAACATCATGTTTGCCTTTATCTTTTTCATATTCAAAAATTTTTAGAACAGTGTATTTCGTATACATGTATAGATCTGTCTTAGATCCATTCCATTACGATATTCCTAAAAAGTGGCAGCAGAAACTGCCTAGGATATGCTAGATATGGAGATGCCAGGTTGGATTCAGAGAAGGCATGAATCAGTGTAGGGCTGTGGTGAGTGAGCAGCAAAAAATGGGCACTTGCTCTAGTTTTACCTGTTTTACTCTGATGATGTCAACAAGAGAGCTGGTCCATTAGGCCAAAGGCAAATTCCCAACACAGAAATTTCCAGAAACTAAAAACCCAAGACAGTTTCATGTTTTTCTCATTGGAGAGTCCTTCAGAAAATCTTTGAAACTTTCATGAGTTTTATATAAGTCTCATTCTCCTAGCCTTAGAGGTACAAAAATTTGTGCCAAAGTAATAGTTTGACACCCTGAGGGAAGCTGTATTAATTGCTGGCATTTTCTTTAATGCTTCCTACTTGTTATGGATTGTTTTTCAGTATAGTTGAGAAAATAATAAAAAGGACTAACAATTTATAAAAATCATAGATCCTCTCATGGGAGTCGTTTTTTAGGTGGTTAATTCCTGGATCCATTTCTTACTAAATGTTGACCTTAAGAATATTACGTAATTTCTTATGCCTTACTCTCCTTATCTTTAAAATGGTGGGGAACTGGAGAGTGTTATGTTAAGTGAAATAAGTCATACAGAGAAAGACAGATACCCTATGTTTTCACTCTTATGTGGATCCTGAGAAACTTAACAGGAGTCCATGGCGGAGGGGAAGGAAAAAAAAAGTTAGAGAGGGAGGGAGCCAAACCATGAGAGACTCTTAAAAACTGAGAACAAACTGAGGATTGATGTGGGGGTGGGAGGGAGGGGAGGGTGGGTGATGGGTATTGAGGAGGACACCTGCTGGGATGAGCACTGGTGTTGTATGGAAATCAATTTGGCAATAAATTTCATATTAAAAAAATAATTAAATTAAATTTAAAAAAATTAAACGGTGAGAGTAGTGGTACTTCACCAATAGCGCTAGTCTGGTGTTTAACATATAAGCATAAAGCACATTGAATAATATCTTGCATATAGTATTTTAGAGGTTAATTTTTTAAAAAATTTTAATCTATTTTTTAAAAAAGATTTTTTAGGTTTATTTATTTATTTTGGGAGAGAGAGAGAGAGAGAGAGAGAGAGAGAGAGAGAATTAGCAGAAGAGGGGCAGAGAGAAAGAGGGGGACAGAGGATCTGAAGTGGGCTCCGAGCTGAGAGCAGAGAGCCTGATGCCTGTGGGGCTCGAACTCACAAATCATGAGATCATGACCTGAGCCAAAGCTGGATGCTTTATTGACTAAGCCACCCAGACACCCCTAAAATGATTTTTAAAAGTATCTTTGTCACTTGAATTTTAACTTGTTTGGGAATTTTTGTTTCACTAGTTTTGAGGAGAATGAAGTCTAAGTTCTTTGTCATGGCATATCCCAAAATCCTTTGGGTAAGTTTTGGGATAAAGTCCGTATTTGTCAAGGTTATCCTTGGTGTGCATGTAAACATAGATTCAATATAAATTAAAGGATGCATCTCTACAAATGGCTAATTGTCCATTTCATGTGAGTATGACAGGCTTTGTCAATATTTGAAGCCATCAGCAAACTTGGCAATATGATTTTATTAGATGAGTCATTATAATACTTTAATTAGTTTTGCATTAAATTAATTAAAGAGGCCTGTAGCGTTTATAAACTAAGGACAATTAACTTCCCATCCTTAAATCTCAGTTTTTAATTTTATTTGCTATGAAAGAAATCCCTGGTTGTAGAGAAGAGAGGTAAGAGGTTGATATAATTTGTAGATAAAGAGGGTCTGAATTAGAATCAAAGGGAAAATTTTTCAGTACCAGTGAGATGGGGGAAGGCATTTTGCAGGTGGTAAACTTTGTGGGGAAGAAAAAGAAACAAAACTGACACGATACAACATTATTGACACATACAACATGTACGCTCTAAATAACATTTAGAGCAGGTTGTGAGTAGACTACTATAGCGGTTATAAAACAAAATGAAATGTCCCAAAACATGTATACCAAACATATGTGTACTATATGTATACATGGATGTGGATGTGGATTCTCTGTAAAGGGAAGATTTTAAGGAATCAGCTCATGCAATCGTGGGGCAGTCTGGCAAGCTGAAAACTCAGATGAGAGTTCATTTTATAATCTTGAGCAGAAGTCTTGAGGCAGAAGGCCTTCTTTAGGAAACCTGTTTTTTGCTGTTAAAGCCTTCAACTGATTGGATAAGGACCACTCACATTATTCTCTTCTAAAAATCAACTGATTGTAAATGTCAATCACATCTACAAACTGCTTTTACAAGACGGGTTTGACCAAGCAGTCAGACACCGTAACCTAGCCACGCTGACACATAAAATTAGCCATCATGGCATAGTAACCGCTTGATTTGATTCCCACTTGTCCTTTCCTACAGTAACACACTTTAATTCAGATCATCATCTTTCACATAAATATCCCTCTTCACTCGCTGGCCACTCTAATCCATCCAGCATCCACAGAGGTATGTGTTAAAAATGCAGATTCTTAACAGCTCCCACAGGTGATAAAATGTCATTGCTATGACACACAAGATGCAGCTAAGGTGACACATCCTGTGGCTCCTGCCACTCCACTGCAGAGCAGAAGCACAGGTTTTTTTCTCTACGTGAGCCAAAACTCTGTAATCTCGAGAGTGATTACATCCTCTGAGTGTCCTCTCCCGCATAATGTTTGAGCCTTTGGATCATTCTCTTTGGTGTATCCCCTCATTGTTTTCTTTTCATTATATGTCTTTGTCAAATACTAAAATGCAAAATGCTAACATATTCCGCTTCTCTGATAATTTCCCCCCCGCCCCGAATTTCTACAGGCTAAGTGAATTGCTTGCTTCTCAGGAGTCTAACTTTCTTCTATTTTATCTCAAATCATTTAAGATTTTATTTATTCACATTGCTGTCTTTCACCACTGACTTCCAGTCATTTCCAGAGCATATGGAATACAGAATATGCTAACATTTCCCTCCCTCCCTCTCACCTAAACCCTCCCTTCCTCTATGTCTCTTTCCCTCCTCTTCCTCCTTCTTCTATGTAAAACTCATTTTAGCCCAAGGCAAAATGTAAATTTAATGAGTATCTGGTTGCATTAAGAAATTAATGAAAGGCTGACAGTGGTTTGTGTGGACGATCAGATACAGCAAAGAGTTTTGAGGATGGCATGATGTGAAGCGTAGTCATGCATGAAAGGTTGGGTCTGGTCAAAGAGTTTGTGTTAGACTATAAGTAATTGAGTTTAGAGCCAGAGAGCTAAGTTTAGAGGCTACTATAATCTGGAAATGATTTGGTAAAAAATATATTTAAGAGATAAGTATGTCAAGTATTTAACTGAGATATAAAACTTGATCACAGTCAAGTAATAAAAATTGTCTTCAACTCATTCACATACATTAAGTTATACAAATATGATTTATCAATGTATTTCTACACTTAATATACAAGTGTATTCCTCAATCTCATGTTAGACTCCCAATTTTTTAAGCCACTTTATTGAGAACAAATAAAGATTGATACATACAGATGGCTGCACTTTGCATTGAGTACAAACAAAAAAAGTGTACATATTTTGTGTAAAACTTGAGCTGAAGAGAAGTGTATACCTGTGAAACAATCATCACATTCAATACCATAAATGTATCCATCAAGTCCAAAAGTTTCCCACTGCCCTATTCATCTTTTGTGTGTGATGAGAACATTTAACATAACATAGATTCCTTCTTTGATATTGCTAATATCTTTTCAATCTATTCAGGCTAAACTAACATCACTACACCCATCCTTCCAGGGGCATTAACCTTTAAAATATTCAATGTTTTACTCATCACAATCTAGGTATTTGGAGAAATTACTTTTTCTATATTTTATTACCTATATTATTGAAAAATGTAATGTTTTAGGTAATTCTCCAAGTACAAATACAAAGTCACAACCTTTCCCATCACCTGCATTTTTGTTATTACTAGTATTGCTTTAAAATTGATAATAAACTCTTCAGTGTTTAGCAATGGTTCCATGCCTCCAGGAAATTTTCAATTTCCTTGATGTAATTGTTTACATTTAATAGTTCATTAATGGAAATTTTGAACCATTTCCTTGACTGTTCTAGTATGACCTTAGTCCTCATTGGTTTAAGGGAGGTGTTTAAGGCAGCGTTTTTCAAACACGTCATCGAAATCTCATGTTTCCTCGTAAATACTGTAATGTTTTTACTGGACATTCCATTAAGTAGTTTTTAAGTATAAAAGTAATTATTTTAATTATTATTAACATATGTTTGGGACATATATGATAAACATATACAAATATACTGTATATAAGAGATACATATGTATATACCCATGCACGCCACAAATGCACACAGACACACACACTCACACCTGCTGCTGACTTCATGTATATTTTGGGATGAAAGGCTTAGGCCTGAAGTTGTAGCATATTCGAGGTGTTCCAAGTAGATGAAGAAAGGGCCAATAAGAGTCAAATTCTAGTTCAAGTCAGTACTTCACAGTAGTGTGTGCGATGGTCATTGCTAGTACATTAATTGCTACAGGAAAACTGCTACTCCCTGAAACCGGAAAATTTACATCCTTAACATCCTCAACTATTTATTGCAATGACTATTTCCATATAAATGAATTTTGAGCATTTTTTTACCTCATTCATCTTCATTAGTGGAGATGACTGAAAACATATTACCTTTTTCATGTTATCTGTAACAAAATTTAATGCTCCTGTTTTTTGTTACAGAAAACAAAAGCAATCCCTCTTAGCACATTTAGTACTAGGCACACCTAAAGTCAAATGGGTCTCATTTCAAATTTGACATAAGGAAAGTCAGTATCAAGAAGCTGATATAATTTCTTTACTCAGTATTAGACTGGAAAGAATCCAGTGAACCATAATAGGATAACTGCTTGGGTTTAACAAAAATAATAAAAACACCCTTAAAATGTCCCGAACATCTTGACTGGTAAATTTGTAGTATATTGAGGTATATGTTTACATTAATATAGTATGTATGTAAATATGACAGGAAATACATTCTCATACAAGTAAAATACCATAACAGTGTAGGTGTATGCATAGAAAAGGAAAAAGAAATATGCAATTACCATATATACTGTAAAGGAAAATTAACTTGCAATTGCTGTAAAGATTACCTACCCACATATCAATTAAGCACTCCTGTAGACCACTTGTGCCTTGTATTTAAATAGTATATTTATGACTTTTCTATCTAAAGTCAGAGATTTTTCAAAGAAATAAAAGTTCTGATTCTCTATAAGCATACATTTCCTCTAAAGTGTTGCATATTTCAGTGTAAGGAGAATCTGAGCAACTTGCATACTGTTAGTTCTACTCTTACTGCCTTTAAGCTATCTGTACTGGCTTTAGTAAAAAATCACTTGGTGGAGCGCCTGACTGGTTCATTCGGTTAAGTGTCCGACTTCGCTCAGGTCATGATCTCCTGGTTCATGAGTTCGAGCCCCGTGCCAGGTTCTGTGTTAATAGCTCGGAGCCTGGAACCTGCTTCGAATTCTGTGTCTCCCTCTTTATCTGTCCCTCCTCTACTCACACTCTGTCTCTCTCTCTCTCTCTCTCTCTCTCTCTCTCTCAAAAATAAATAAACATTAAAAAGAAAAAAAATAAGTCACTTGGTAAGTATATGCTGACTTGGCCTTGCAGACTGCCTGGGACTGTGAACCCTCTGAAGGCAGGTGCTCCAACTGTGCAATGCTTATAGCGTGTATAATTGTAAAGTGAGCTGCAGGCATGTGTTTTCCCCTGAGAATAATAAAAGAGAAGCTGCTGACGGAAGATGTTGCAACCTGTGTGAGCATGTGAAAATAGAAGTTATTTAAATGCTGACAGTTTCTAGTTGAGGCCAGCCCTAGAGATTTTGAGGGAAAGTAGAAATATTGTCAGGCTTCTACAAAAAAGAAAAGAAGAGAAAATCATCAATCAGTGCTGTTTGAGATAAACTTTACCTGTGTTATGTTTTTAATGTTTTATTCCACACTTAGAAAAACCAAACGGAAATCAATTCTTTATCATAGAAAGTACCAATATTAATAATGAGACATCTGAAATTTACTTACTTCTTTTGGGGGAAAGGAGGAGACTTCATCCCTATTTAAAGTGCTCCCCTTGGTTCACCTAGATGAGTTATAAAATGTTGTAGAGGTTCTAACTATATGTTATGAACATGCAACTCACTAGGGATATAAAAGGCACAATTTCGATATTCCAGGACCTCACAGAAAATAGAGCTAAAGGTAGGGATTCCCACCTCTTGGAACACCTGAAACAGAAGGGTTCCAATGTGGTCTTCACCTTGCAGGGGGCCCTCTCTGAGGTGATGGGGCAGTTTCCTGCAGAAGATGACCTGAAAGCTGAGTGTTGAAGTTACACAAGACCCTTGAACAACAGTGCAGAGGTTAGGGGTGCCAACCCCACGTGCAGTCAGAAATCCACCTGTAACTTTTGACCTCCCCCAAACTTAATTACTAAGAGCCTACTGTTGACCGGAAGCCTTATCAATTAACACATATATTGCATGTTATATGCATTATGTACTGTACTCTTACAATGAAGTAAGCTAGAGAAAACAAAATGTTGTTAAGAAAATTATAAGGAAGAGAAAATACATTCATGGTACTGTATGGAATTTGTCGAAAAAAAATCGACATTATAAGTGGACCCGCACAGTTCAGATGCATTGACATTCAAGGGTCATCTGAACATTCCAGGACCTTAATTTAAAGGCATTCCTCTAGACTATAAGGAAGTTCTCAATGTAAGAAGAAACAGAATATATGTATATGGAATCACATGCTTTAATTGATTGGTTTATATTTTTAATAACAAAAAGCTATAACTTAGATGTTACTGACAAATGTGAAAAGGTAAAAAGAATCAAATAAGCTAGAAGAATAAAATATGCCAGCAGATTTGTATCAGAAAGAATAACTATTGTTTGTTTCCTAGTTCTAATAAGAATTCACTATGTTTCCCTTAACTTATGTTTAAACAGTTTTGAGTTATTTAGCAATAATGAGGTAAATGTAATGACCATATCTTTTTTACCCATTTTCCCACAAAATAGCAATTTTTCTGGCAATTATTTTCTCAAGCTGCTCCTAACATTAAATTTAAGAATAAATTTTGGTGTAAGAGCCACGGAGGCTCCAGGGTTGCAGATTTTTTAACTATAAATTTAGGTCATGCATAACCCGATGTACTGAACAGTGTAGACAGTTCCTGCTAAGAAGTCATTGGAGTAGAATAACAATGTAGATGATAATCACTAAAATCTCTTATTTCATTGCAACCAGGGTTTGGCATATCTCTTATGCTTACTCTGACCATACAGGATTATCCTACAAGGATAACAAGGCACATTCTATCAGTGGTCTAAGTAGAAACTTTAAAAATAAAAGTATAAGAATGTTATTTTTTAAATTTTTTTTTTTTTTCAACGTTTATTTATTTTTGGGACAGAGAGAGACAGAGCATGAACGGGGGAGGGGCAGAGAGAGGGAGACACAGAATCAGAAACAGGCTCCAGGCTCTGAGCCATCAGCCCAGAGCCCGACGCGGGGCTCGAACTCACGGACCGCGAGATCGTGACCTGGCTGAAGTCGGACGCTTAACCGACTGCGCCACCCAGGCGCCCCTATAAGAATGTTATTTTAAGATGTGAGCCATCCTACACAACCCCTAATGTTAAGAAAAAAAAAAAGATCCCAATTATGAAAGTTTAGTATTCTAGTGATTTACTTTGTCTTATTAAATGACATGAAAAGAACTCACTGATGGAAATGGTTGTCTGCATTATGGCAAGATTTTTCTTGTCAGAAATAACTTTAAATGGTGCATTCAGGAGCTCTCTCCTTGTTCTGGTCCTTAAAAACAACAAAGGAAATGAAAATGTGAAAAGAAACTCAATCTTTTATGATACTATTAGTCAACCACAGCATAAACTGTAATCTCTAAGGAACATAAAGTAATAATTCCCCAGAGCCAGAAAAAGATTGAAAGCAAATATATACTTTACCACCTTATGGGAAACACAAATTGACAATTTTAGCTGGTAATTTCAACACTTGTCTTACAGTACAAGATAGGACAAGTAGATAGAACATCAGAAACAATATAAAATATATGGTCAACACAATCAACCAACATGATGTCATTGTCATTTACAAAACACTATACCCGGCAATTACAGAATACATGGAATATATACAAGTGCACACAATGGGCCATGAAACAGTTTCAATAAGTGTACCAGAATGGGAATTATACACAGCATGATTTTGGACCACAAAAAAGTTAAATTAAAAAAAATCACACACACACACACACACACACACACACACACACACACATTTTTACTGGACTAAGAATATGTCCAAAAGAAATAACAGTATTAGATATCTAGCAGCTCCAAATGTAGATTTCGTCCTGTAAATATATTCCACATATGCCTAAAGATATATGAAAAGAAAATTCATTGGAACACTGTTTATAATTTAAAAAGCAAAATAAAACACTAGAAACAACTTAAATAAGTTATCATTAGACCAGTAAAAATTTAGGGTGCATAAATATAAAATATTGAGAAGCCATTAAAATTAATATGATTCTTCTACATGTGCAGATATGCAATGCCATCCAGTAATAAAAGGCCATAGGATTAATCAGTATGCTCTCAATATTAAATAAAACACCTATTACATATATTATATACATATAGCTCTAAGATATATTATATATTAAATATTTATTCTACACATTTATATTATTTATATTATTAAATATATATTTAATTATAGTTATGTGTATGCATATATTTATATATCATATATTACATTTCATTATATTATATAATATGTATTTTATATTATATAATGTAACATAATTATATACTATATAAAATATATTGTAATTACAATATATTGCATACATTATTGATTTAGTGTAATATTATGATTATATATTATAAATTATTATATACTATAAAATGTTTATTCAATATAAAATCATACATAATTACAATTATACTATTATATTAATTTATACTATACTATATAATACTGCACTGTTTATTATATTATATTATATTATATTATATTATATTATATTATATTATATTATATGTGTTGAGAAGTGACCAGGGTTGTCCTCTTTAGAGGAATACTCCCCTGAGAGAACTGGAGTTTGAGAGACATTTTATATTATTTAATTTTTGTCAGAGCATTTCTTATATTTTAAATGAAATATTTTTAAAAATTATTATAAATGACAAAAAGTTTTAAAACAAAGTTGAGGGGCACCTGGGTGGCTCGGTCTGTTAAGCGTCTGACCCTTGATTAGCTCAGGTCATGATCTCATGTTTCATGAGTTTGGGCCCCAAGTCAGTCTCTGCACTGTCAGCACAGAACCTGCTTGGTATTCTCTCTCTTCCTCTCTCTCTGCGCACATGCACATGTTATCTCTCTCAAAATAAATAAGTATTTTTAAAAAATGGATTACCTTTAACACAGCATGTAGAATCAGGCACTTCAAGGACTTTCAAAATAGAGAAAATTTTGACAAGTTTTACATATATATATATATATATATATATAGTACATGTATATATGTATGTATATATTGTAAATTTAAAAATTTATAAGTACTTTATATATATACACTACAGATACTTGAAATACTTGAATTATATGTATATATATATCCATATATATATCCACTATATATATGTATGTGTGTGTGTGTGTATGTGTGTGTGTATATATATATATATATATATATATATAGTGGGTAAACAGAATGTATGTGTCTTGTGTCTGAAGTATGTGTTAGCAATGATCATATAGAATGGTTAGAGGTTTTACCTCTGCTACAAATATGAAATATAACTGGGGATGAAGGTGGCAAAATGGAGGGGTGCCTGGGTGGCTAAGTTGGTTAAGCGTCCGACTTGATAACAGCTCAGGTCTTGATCAGGTCATGAGTTCAAGCCCCACATTGAGCTCCACACTGGATGTGGAGCCTACTAAAAAAAAAAAAAAGTAAAAATAATTACTGGTTCAGAGTAGTATATTAATAGGTAGTTTAGTCTTTAAAATATATTTGAGAGGTGCCTGGGTGGTTTAGTTGGTTAAACCTCCAACCTCAGCTCAGGTCATGATCTCACAGTTCATGGGTTTGAGCCCCGCATCAGGCTTTGTGCTGACAGCTCAGAGCATGGAGCCTGCCTCAGATTCTGTGTCTCCCTCTTTCTCTGCCTCTCCTGGACTCATGCTCTGTCTCTCTCTCTCTCAAAAATGAATAAACATTAAAAAAATAAAATATTTAAAACATATTTGATACTGTTTTATATTAGAAGATAAATTATAGTTTGAGAAAGAGAAAGGGACATAAAGAATTACATATTTAAAGCTTAATAAAAGAACCATAGCTTGGTCCTTCAGTTTCCTTGTGAGGGGGAAAATAAATGCTGATAGTGAAGATGAATGTTAAAAGATTTTGGTCAGGATGGCACCTGGTGGCTTATTAAGTTAAGTGTCTGATTCTTGATTTCTGCTCAGGTCATTATCTCACAGTTTCTGGGATTGAGCCTGTCAGTGCAGAGCCTTCTTGGGGTTCTTTCTCTCCCTCATTTGATCACACTCCATCTCAAAATAAATAAATATTAAATAATGTGCTCAGTATCTTGATTCTAATGTGTTCTGATATGAACAGGAGAATGAAGATAATTATATATAAAATTCGGTATTTAAATCTTTATTAAAAATTATCCTACTAATTACATTCTACATCCCAGAAGTAAACTAGAATGAGCCAGGGAACATAGCTAAACTTGGCTATTCATTTAAGAACACACAAATAAAGCGTGTTCATTAGTTTCTCTGTCTTCTGTTTATGTTATCCAAATTCAATGTCTTCCTAAAGAACTTTCCCTAAGAAAACTTACAGCATCTTCTGTTTTTTTTTTTTTCTGATCAAGTTTATGTCTCTCAAAAAGCCCTATCCTGTCCCCAGAAAGGTAATGTCGTATGTCTAGTGGCATATCAGATCTTTGGATTCTTTGAACTATAGTTGTCCTTAAGCGTAAACCGCCGTCACTTTTTTGAAATTACGTTATTAGCCTGATATCAAGAGATTCAATCTTAAAAGGAAAAAGGAAAGTATTACCCTAGGAATATGATAAATGTCATGCTGGAAAATAATTTTCCATTTTTGGAGCATTGTCCAATTAAAAGAACTTTGACTAAAGTTGAATACATGACTTCTCACCTCAGATAGGTAAGAGTGGACTGTTACAAGCTTCATGTGAATTCACCTGTAAAAACCAGACAAAACATTAACAAAGCAAAATGAAACTACCCAAGGATTCTGGAGACTAAACAAAACTGTGCAAACTTGGAAAGGAAGTGACAGATCACAGAAAAGTGAATAGTAAAGTGTGTGTGCTCCATTTTGTTTTCTGCAGGGTTGTCTCTTACAAGCAGGTATGTTTGAGACAGAGGTGGATATGTAGGGAGCTGATTCTCTGAAAGGAAAACCCAGTCTCTTCTGACAGGAGCAAGAGTAGTAAGAGCCACTGGGTGACCATGACCGTGACTCCCAGAGTAAGGGAGAAACCCTGAGTTCGAGAAGAGGTGTGACCCGTTGCGTGAATGAACCCAGCCAGCACTGTGGCTGGACCTGAACTACAGATGCTTGAACTTTCACGCCACGTCTTTACAGTCGCTTTTCTGTGTTCCTTGAGAGTCAGGAAAATAAATGCATACAAAGGAATGAAAATCTAGGATATATCAGCATACGTGTGTGTGTGTGTGTGTGTGTGTGTGTGTGTGTATGTACTGTATTTTAAGTACACACATACAAAAATAATAAAAAAAATAGCATTGGACATTCCTAGAATTGAAAAATACCTAAAATTAAACAACAACTAGATGGGATTCAAGTAGAATGGAAATGACAGATCAGTCCATGACATACAGATCAATACATATCATTAAATCTGAAAAAGAAAAGAAAAATAGAAGATTAAAAAAAGAAAAAAAAATAGAGCCTAGGGACCAGCAGGAAAATTACAGAAAGTCTTACATGACGGTAACTGGAATTTTAAAAGGAGAGGAGAGAAGAAAACAGGAAAACTCTTTGAAGAAATGATATCCAGATATTCTAAAATTATTGGAAGACATAAATGTACATATTCAAGGTGTTCAGCGACCACACCCCCCCCCCAAAAAAAAAAACCCAGTAAATTCTATGAGAACCTCCCCTGGGCACATATTAGTCAAACTGTTGAAAATAAAAAGAAAGAGAAAATGTTGAAGCTACCAGAGAAACACCACAACATGTTAGATACAAAAGGACAACAGTTAGAATGCCTGCAAACTTCTTGTCAGAAACCATGGAGAATCAAGGTGAAATGAAGATAATTTCAGATAAAATAAAATAAGATAAAATAAGGGAATTTGTCTCAACCTGTCCCATGCTGTAAGAAATGTTCTTCAGTCTGAAGAAATACAATACCAGAGGAAATCAGATCTTAGGAACAAAAGAACAGCGGAAATGTTAAATGTATAAGTAAACAGCAAACACTAAGCTGTGTCTTCATTTCTGTATAAAACATGTAACCATTAAAAGAAAAATGGCAATAAGGCTTTGAGGGTATACAGTGTATGCATGTGTGATAGTCTTGACAATAGGAACAATGAAAATGTTAAGAGAGTGAGAAACTATACCTTTTCAACATTTCTATATTTTTCATGACCTTCTTAACTTCCCTAATGATAACTTAGACATGGCAGTTCAAAATGTGAGTTGACTAATAAAAATCAAATTGTCTTAACTTTAGAATTTAAGGGTATGTGATCGTTTATTTCCATCAAACACTAGGTGGAATCATGCATTCATAAACAACGTTCTTTTTTGTTGACATTTTTGTTCCTAGTACATTTGAGAAATTGAGACAAGGCATTTTGAGAGTGCCTCTTGAATGATCAGTGATTTATATTTGTTTTAACATTTTTCTAGAACATTGTAAACTTTTGAGATTTCGGTTAAGGGTCTTATTTCCAAAACCTAAGCTGAATTATCTCAGGAGCTCATCTAGTTTTAATCATACAGTTTTCCTAGGAGCATGAATTACTCCCAAAGGTCAAGACCTTCAAAAATCTAGTGAATAAAATGTGGAAAATATTTACTGAAAAAAACAAAAACAAAAACAAAACCCAGGCACTTGAATTTGGAAAGAATAGTAAGTTTGTTGTTAGAATCTGCTATGTGTTAGTCATTCTAGATCATTGGTTGGAGTAAAATTTAATAACTGCTGAGCCTATAAAATCCAAAAGCAGAAGGTGATAAGTCAGGAAATACTTGGAACAAAATTGCAATGCATATAGCATAGTAACATGCAGATAAGGCTTATTAAATGCATCTCTTTTAATTAATTAATTAATTTTTTTTTCTTTGAGAGACAGAATCCCAGGATGGAGACAGAGACAGAGAGAGAGAGAATCCCAGGATGGAGACAGAGGGGAGCAGGGAGAGGGAAAGGTAGAGGGAGAGGGAGAGAGAGAGAGAGATTGAGAGGGAAGTGGGGCTCACCCAAAGAGGAGCTTGTGCTCACATTATGTGGGGCTCACGCTCACCTGGAGCAGGACTCAAGCACACCCCATGTGTGACTCGAACTCACAAACTTTGAGATCATGACCTCAGCCAAAGTCAGACACTTAACATCTGAGCCACCCAGGCACCCCTAAATGCATCTGTTTTTAAAGGGAGAAAATAGGGGGTTTGTTTTCTTGAAATCATTGTTTCTTGATTTAGAGTTTGCCACTGATGTGTATCTATTCATAGAAAATAAAAAAAAGACTTTACAAAACAAAAAAAAATATTGGAAAGATACTTGGGAATGATTTGACATGTTTGTTCAGGAAAGTTAGCTTGTTATATCAGAGAATTTAAAAGATAAAAAGAATGAGCGATATGCTAGGATAGAAGGAGTCTGGCTCTGTTGATCTGGTGGCATTATATTTGTGGGTTTTTTTTAGTGTTTATTTATTTATTTTTGAGAGGGAGAGAGAAGAGGGGAGGAACAGAGAGAGAGAGGGAGAGAAGGAATCCCAAGAAGGCTTCAGCTGTCAGCACAGAGCCCGACGCAGGGCTTGATCTCACGAATTGTGAGATCATGACCCTAGTGGAAATCAAGAGTTGGATGCTTAACCAACTGAGCCACCCAGGCGCCCCGTGGCTATCTATTTGATGGGACTGTAAATTGGGAGTTACTTTGGATTCTTGTGCATCTCAAATGGAGTTTAAGGTAACTCTAGCAGGTGCACATAGGATGGATATGTCCTAGTGTGGGGGACTGAGTTGGATGAAGTCCTGACGTGACTGTCCTTCTAATAAAATAATGAAATGCTAACCCATTACAATTGTGGGTATTAAAGGAAAAGCTGTATAATAGTATGGATGAGAAGTATTGTAGAATGTATTTATTTATTTGACAGAGAGACAGAGACAGAGAGGAGGAGAGGGCAGAGAGAGAATCCAAGCAGGCTCTGTGTTCATCTGGGAGCCCGACCCAGGGCTCAGTCTCATAACCCTGAGATCTCAACCAGAGCAGAAATTAAGAGTCGGACACCTAACCAACTGAACCACTCAGGCACCCCGGATAAGAATTATTTTTGTGGATTTTTAGTAAACCATGGACATGTGAGGAGACCTGTTGTCCTGCAAGACAAGATAAGAAAGATCAGAGTTAAGTTCTCATGCATGACTTGAAAGGCATAACAAAATGGTGGATCCAAGGGGAAAAGAATGGAAAGTTGACAAGTGAAGCCTGTCTTGGACTGAGGTTTCCCTTTTAAAGTATCATGTAGTTGAGTAGATTCGCATTGAAGTCAGGATAATATGTAAATACAAATCGGTCAGTTTGGGAGATTCTCACCCATGCTTTTAAAGAAAATATGAAAATGTTGTTCTAAATTGATCACATTAATTCCAGTCAATCTTTAACATTATTTTCTTTGGGATGAGATTTGTGATTGCTACTGAACTTTGATGTCATAGAGTTGACCCACATCTTAGAGGAAGTACTATGCTATTTGAAAGCTATGAAAATAATTGGTCCTTAAGGATGCAAATAATGATCCAGATACCAGTTCATTTTTATTTAAGAAATAGGACCTATTTTAAAATGCAGTTTAAGATTTTTCCCTTAGAATATTAGACCTGCCAGATAACCTGATTTAAAAAAAAAATCATGATCAAGTTCATTTAAGAAATGCGATATCATGAATTTCAATGATTCGTAATGGGATAAGCGAAATTTTTGAAGAATTCCATTTTTTTCTGTTTTTTCAATTTTTTTTAATGTTTATTTATCTTTGAGACAGAGAGAGACAGAGCATGAACAGGGGAGGGGCAGAGAGAGAGGGAGACACAGAATCGGAAACAGGCTCCAGGCTCCGAGCTATCAGCACAGAGCCCGACGCGGGGCTCGAACTCACGGACCGTGCGATCATGACCTGAGCCGAAGTCGGATGCTTAACCAACCAAGCCACCCAGGCGCCCCTGAAGAATTCCATTTTAAAAAGAAAATAGAAAGACAGAAAAAAGAAAGAAAATAATTTTGCTTAATTCAGTGTTTTGTTATATTGCCCTATACCAAGGGACAGTAAACTTTTTCTGTAAAGGTCCAGATAGTAAATATTTTTTTTTTAATTTTTAAAAATTATTTGTCTTTATTTTTGAGAGGCAGAGAGAAAGACAGAGCGCAAGTAGGGGAGGGGCAGAGAGGGAGACATAGAATCTGAAGCAGGCTCCAGGCTCTGAGCTGTCTGCACAGAGCCTAACACGGGGCCCAAACTCACGAACCGTGAGATCATGACCTGAGCCAACGTCAGACGCTCAACCTACTGAGCCACCCTGGCGCCCCGAGATAGTAAATATTTTTGATTTTGCAGGACAACAGGTAAAATTGAGAGGGTTTTATACAGGTACTTATGTAACAAGACAGAAAACAAATTGTCATAACATTTTATTGAGGTAACTAAAAATCATAATTAAGTGCAATGTTTTGTAATACATGTCTACTAATGAGATTATTTTTTGTGGGGAATCTTTTTACTTACCTGAAATTCCAAGTAAGTGTCCCTCTCATCAAATCACAAATGTTCGTCTGCAAAAACCATTCATAGCTTGTGAACCATGCAATATCAAAGACAGGCTAGACTTTGCTCATGCACCATAATTTGTAGAACCCTGCCCTTGACCATGGCACTCATTTTCATATAATGCCTACTTGTTAGAACTAGTGCTTTAGAATATCACTTCACTCATTTGAGGAGCCAGAGATTGGTAAAGCTGATTGGCATGAACCTCATATGAAAAGGATTTTTTTATAATGGGGTGGAAAAGTTATGTTCTAAAGGAACAATACAGAGCAGTGAGCAGCTTGAGGTGTGAGATAGTAATCAAGTGTCACTAGACAGGGCTACCGGGTAATGATGCCCTCAAGGGAGACCGGATTCAGTTACAGCGAAGTGATAGAAGGAACTTTCAGAGAAGAAACAGGGTCAGGGGCAGTTGGTTGGTTTGGGAGTGACTGTTTTCAAATGTAGCGTGAAAGAGTATGGACACGGGGGTTGGCAAAAGGTCCGGGAGTGCTGAGCGTTATTATTGTGATGACAGCAAGGTGAAGGATCAGTTGTCAGTAGCAACAGTTACAATTTTGGGATTACTGAAATTACCAAGAATAAGCGATAAGTGAGAGATTTAGTTGATTAAGTCCAGGAGAGGAAGGTGATCTCAAAACCTGGGGCAAGGAGACTTCCTTGTTCCGATGATGGGATCCTAAGGAAGTCTGATGGTCTTCTTTGGTTGGATAAATGCTATTATAAAACATTTATTGCTTAAACTATGTGAAGGATTCTGGACAGCAGACTTGAAGCCTAAATATTTTGAGGAAATAAGTGAAAAAATTCTGGGTGCATTTCCTCAAATCTCAGTCTTCTGCTTTTTGCAGTTCTCTTTTTCATCCTTCTCCATATTACTTTTAAATCCACCCCCCCCCAAAAACAAAATCTTTTCATAGAGATTTTCCTGAAAGCTCCAATCACACTATGCTCACTTTTCATCTTTTCTTATCCCATTCTCCATTTACAAACCCAGAAATGGGTATGCACTGGTGGTGGCACCCCAGAATCCCGCTTCTTCAATCAATCGTATATCTTTTCAAGTGTTATGATACCCAGTCAACAGTGGCAACTGAGTTTGGACTTTCTCAAAAACCATCTTGCTCCCTGCCTAAGCATCTCTTTTCTCTTTCTGTCTCTCTCTTTTTTTTAAAGTTTGTATTTAAATTCCAGTTAGTTAACACAGAGTGTAATATTAGTTTCAGGTGTCCAATATAGTGATTCAACACTTCCATACATCACACAGTGCTCATCAGGACAAGTGCACTCCTTAATTTGCATCACCTATTTCCCCCATTCCCCCATCCACCTCCTCTCTGGTAGCCTTCAGTTTATTCTCTAGTTAAGAATCTATTTCAAGGAGCTTGGGTGGCTCAGTCCCTTACGTGTCTGATTGATTTCGGCTCAGGTCATGATCTCACAGTCCCTGGCATCAAGCCTGAGTTGGGCTCTGTGCTGACAGAGTGGAGCCTGCTTGGATTGTCTTTCTCTCCCGCCCCCTCTCTCTCTGCCCCTCCAGCCCTCGTGCTTGCTCTCTCTCTCGCTCTCTCTCTCTCTCTCAAAATAAATGAAAATTAACAAAGTAAAAGGGTCTATTTCTTGGTTTGCCTCCCTCTCTCTCTTCTTTTCCCTCTCCTCATTTTGTTTCTTAAATTCAAAATATGAATGAAATCATATGATACTGCATTTTCTTTTCTATTTGTCACTGTTTTATCTGTTCTAACATTAAAGTATTATATGCATCAAACTTAGAAACTCACCTACCTCCCACTAATGGCTAATATGAAAAGCAGTCCATTTTAACACAAGGCATATTATTTGTTTACTGTATGAATACCTGTAGAATAAGGACACCCATGTGGGAACAGTGTTTGGAGGTTCATTCTGAGATAGGCTTTCCCTTAGTAGTTAATATTACAGTATCACTGGCATCCCATTTCACTTCCTAATGCTCAACCAGAACAGGGTACAGAAAATAATAGTTCAGATTAATTCAAAATGAAATGAAAGATAGTAGGATCATGATTTAAGATATTCAGGGCACTTGTATCTTCACAAGTGGACTAATATTTTAGTGTGTTTTTAGTTTGAACTGGTTTTCAGAATGATCATCCAAACCACTAAAAGGAAAATTGTTAAGAAAGCATCTCCTTATCTTCATATGTTTCCCACACTTCTCTCTAGTTTTCCGATAATTCTTTGATATCTAGTCTGGCCTCACTCCCTCCTATCACACATCTCTTTGCCTTTTCTTCTCTCTTATTTTCCTTTCTGTTTTTTTTTCCTCTTCACTGTGTTTTCAGTTTCAGATCATCTAAACTTGTCTTTCCTCATGCTATTTCCTCTACTTGGAATATTGTTTTACCTTTCTCTGCCTGGAAACATCTACTGGAACTCATAGGCTCAGCTAGAATGCCACGTCTCATCTGAAACCTTTTCTCTTCCTACTTTTCCTCAGTCAACTTTGGACTATAGGCATCCTCCGCTCTTGGAAAGTGCACGTTACAGCACCTTGCCTTACAAAGCACCTACCTTAGTATGGTCATGGGTTTTTCACTAAAAGCGAAAAATTTTCTCCAGACTTATTACAGTTAGTGAAAACAGGTACAAAGGTAGGTGTTTCACAAAAGTGAAGTGGCCTAACCCAAACTTCTGGAAAGCGGGGGAAATCCATATTTCATGTCTTTGGCTTACATTCCAGTAATGTATGCATCACTGTATCACAGAAGTGCCATATTTTGTTAGCGTTTTTCTTATATTTCTTATTTTAAACTGTGAATTCATCAGCAACAGGGACGAAGACTTAGTGTTATCATAGATGTGGTACATATTAGGAATGCTATAGAACTGCAAATGAATGAGTTAAATAAAAAATGTACAACCATCACCCCTCCATGTATACCCCTCCCTCACCCTACACGTAACTTGCTGTCTTTTTTCCTCTTTAAACCTTCTTCATTAAGAGAGTTAAAAATATTTCCCCATTCGTAAATATATAGTATTTACATATGTCTTCAAATAATATGAAACATGTAATATCATCTGACATTAGCTTTTGAAAAAGTGCCATTTTGCTGGGAATTCTATATAACCGATCTGTCCAAGGTGGATTTTTCTGTTTTGTGTGTCAAGACCTTTTTCAGGGAGAAACAAATAAAGCAAATACAGATAAAACCCACATATATGTGATGGCAAGTCGATGAGATTACAAAGGCAAAGGTTGCCTTATAGGTGGGTTAATACACGAGTCCTGAAGAGTATGTTTTGCTCATAATTTTAGCCTAAACAATTTAGGCTTTATTCTTTATTGAATGCTGAGTAATAGAATACTTCTTTGAGCATTGACTATGTTGAAGCGCTGACCACAAGATGTAGTTTTGTGATTTTACTAATTGGATGGAAGTAGAGACCTGAAGGGAGGGGCACCACTGAATAACTGATGGAAAAGAACCAAAAATGAAATGCTGAGAGTCAGAAATTGCTCTTTTACGTACCCTCTTACATGCTTTTATCCACAAAAATAAAAAGTGATTTGGGTATATTGTGTTGCAATTACACATACATCAGAGGTAGGATTTGATCACACCCCATTGCAGTAGGCAGATTAACTGAAGCATGACGGATGGCTGTTTCAGTAGAACCTCATGAGGTAGGGAAATATTTCAAGTGCTTTTATTCTGAATCCCACGTTATGCTTGAATTGAAAGGATTCTCATCTTCAGTTTATCATTGGCTCACTTAAATTCGAGTTCATAAGAACATTAACTAGAATAAACAAATTAATTCTGGACATAGACATTACATTACCAAGTTCAACCTTTCTATGTCATTTTACTGATATCCACTATTTTGGGAGGATATAGTAAAAAAAAAAATTCAGGTGTTTCTGTATTGTTTAAAAAAAAAAAACAAAAACAGCCAAACAAACAAACATCCACATTTCTTCATTTGTGGCCGAGGATCCCCTGAAATTGCATGAAGAGGAATAAAGAGTCTAGAGCCGTGGGAGAATGTGCATGGGAGATAGCCAAGGCTGGTTCCACCTTCTGCATTTTTCAATTTGTTTTCTTATCAGCATGCCTATAAACTGGAAAGCATTAGGCACAGACTCATTGATAAGCATATGAGAATTTCTTCCAGTCTCCCTCAACCCTCCTTCAGGGACTCTATTTTAAGAATGTAGGAGTCCCCATTTGAAATAAAAAGAGTCATAATACAAATACAAAAACAAATTGTTTTAGCAACAGAGGCTAAAGTGCATATGCACCATGCTTTTTTTTTTTTTTTTTTTTGCAAATCTTGGGGTGGATGAAAGGGAGGACAGCTAGCTGCAGAAAAAAGAGGGGTTAACTCAGTTTGTTCCCAACACAAGACGGTGAAGGGCTTTCCTTACCCATGAGGTGGCTGTTAAACTGTTGCTTGCCATCTGGCAATTAGGGTTCCTGGAAGTAAGCAAGAGAAATACTCAGGTTCATTTCAAGAGAAAATGAATTCACTAAAAGAATAGCTGAAACCTGTCAGAATCAGTGAGAAGGTTGGAATTCCGTGACCAGGAGTCACGAGGAGTCAGGCACTGTTGAACACTGGAATGCGTTCAGGAAAATTTGATTGGGATGCCACAGGAAATATGATTAGGCTGCTGAACTGGCAGTATATCAGTGGGCATCCTGCCTCCGCCTTTGCTGGACCCTTGAGAATTTGCTGTTGCTTGTGTGACTTGTTTTTCAACTGCAACTTTATTCCTTCAAGATTCAAAGTCATAGGTGGAATCATGACCTAGGGGAGTTTATCTGGTTTTTTGTCTTTAAGATTAGAGATTAGGCTCTCCTTCCCCACCCCCAACCCCACCCCAGTACTCGCATAATGCAAGAATCCTCCAAAATAAATGGAAGTCAGATCTAAGTGGCCAAATAAGACAAAAAAAAAAAATACATTATGTACGTTACATTATGATATAGAGAAACAGAGGGTAAAGTAATTAATTCACCTTCTTCAAATCCTTAAGCTTCTTTTTAGGGTAACTGGATAGGACTGTTTGATTTTCCTGAAATTATAATAATATTTTATGACCAATACTTACTAGCTTCAATTCATTTTGTAAAAGTTGAGCATCTATGTGCAGGTACATACAGCAACATTCATGATCTGTTCTAGGTTTCTTTAATCCTGTAGACCACCATGAAAAGTAGTAATATCACCACATTTTAAATGAGGAAACACTATCAGGGAAGCAAAGTAACTGAAGTGCCCAGTTTTATAAAGAGATCTACCAGGATTAGGTCTCATGCCTCTCTGATAAAAATCCCATTCTCTTGCTTTTCTTTTTATGTTCCATTTCGGGTTCGAATGCCATGACACATATTAAGCAGTCCCCATACATTGGCTTTATGTTTTGTTGTCTACCACACCTAACTTGTGTGTGCTTGTGTTGGGAAATCACATTAGATCGTAAGATCTTGTCCTTATATGCCCGAGGCTCAGTACAGTGCCTAGAATATAAACGGTACCAGATACATCATACATGCTTGTTTTTTGATGGAGAACTAGAAGGGAAGAAAGGCAAGCAGATGGGTGGTGAAGGAGAAATGAAAGAGGAGAACATGGGGTAGAGGGGGAAATGGATACACAGCGACTAGGTCATTCCGTCCTCTAGCATTTGACACATAAATCAGTACATAGGATATTTTTAATAATGTAATAATGTTTATAACTGTCTTCTGTAGGTCCCATTTTATTACTGGAGACCCATAAATATTTTTATTAATTTCAGTTATCAAAATGTGCTATTTACCATAAGGCCTTCTCTTATCCTAGATGAGTTTGATGGACTGACATTTCCAACTGATAGTCTGCCATTGTCACATTTCACTGATTGGAGTGTACTGTCAGTTGTCTGTTTGCTAACTTTTATCTGGGGTCCATTTTTCTCCTAAAAAAGCATGGATGCAAGGGCTTTGGAACTGGGAAGTGACTTACATAATTATGAATTTAAGACAAAGGGATATATTTCACTTCTTTGAAAATGCATAATGTTCTGTAAAGGTTTGAGGAAATAGGAACTCTTTGAAAGGGCTTTCTGATATGAATAATTGCAAATGTCAAGGGATGAGAGTTCTCTGATAGTGATTATATCTCTAGAATGTCAGGTACTGGTGCAAAGGTGAGATGAATGATTTGAGTGAGTTGTTCTATAGCCGAGAGATGGTCCCGCAGAGAAATGAAAGCACTACTCCATAACCAACAGAGAGGTTTATTCAAAGCCAAATGTCAAAGGTAATCAAACTATTTAACTTGTGCTCATAGCTTTACTTTGTATTATATAAACGGACACTCAGAATTTATTACATCCTGGCAAATTAAGGAAACAGAATTTTTATGAAGTTGAATGATGCACTATAGTTTTCAGTGAAATATTGGTAATCTTTTTGGTAGTATTTTAAATGAATTATGGTTACACATAAATATTCTGCATATTATTTTTTTTCTTTTTCTTTAGTTTTAATATAGATCTAGTACTTTCTCATATACACAGTGTCCAGAATAGAAATCAGAACCCCTCTTCTGTCCTTTACTAGTCACTGTTCCCCTCCAAGGATAATCTTTGTCCTGACTGACAATATCATTATTGGTTACTATAAAGAGCTCTGCTATGAGCATTCTTGTATATGTCCCTTGACTGACTGATTGACTGACATATATGATTGAAAATTAAAAATCTGTTCTTGGAAAGCAAAAGGCAAGCAAAGGTTCCACACGAATTTTGGAACCTGTGTTGGGCCAGGGAGTATGATGAAGTTGGAGTATAATTGGTGGTTCAGGGGCCAGAAGGAGCCAAGGCCATGGTTGACTGAATGTTCAAATTCTCACTGAGCAGGGTAAAAGGTGAAAACTGCCTATGATTTGAACGGTATGAAAGTAGTGTTAAAACTGCAGTAATTGACTCTGGAGAGTGAAGCTTTAAAGGATCCAACTGAGAGATACTCAAATGGAATCCACAAATGTTTTAGACATAAGCAGGATATTATATGTTAGGAATAATTACTCCATATTTATAATTATTACACCTATTAAGCAGAATATTTGAATTATCCTTCTGCCAGGGGTCTCATATTTCCACCTTCAATTCATTATTGCCACCAATTATTTTCCTAAATATTTTCCTAATTACTCACCTGCTTGTAAACAACTCATAGCTGTCAATTATTGAAAACACGGAATTCAAATCATCCGGTCTAGCATCCAAGCTGTTCTATGGTTGACCACCATGTTAACATTTATTTTTATTTCTTAAATTTTATTTATTTATTTTGAGAGAGAGAGTGAAGGGGAGAGTCAGAGAAAGAGAGAGAGAGAAAGAGAGAGAATCCCAGGCAGGCTCCATGCTGTCAGCACAGGGCTCGAACTCACCAACTGTAAGATTATGACCCAAGCCAAAATCAAGAGTTGGACACTTAGCCAACTGAGCTAACCAGGCACCCCAATTTTTAGACAGCCATAGGTAAATAGGAAGTGTTCCTGAATCTTTAAAAAAAAAAAAAAGTTCCTCTAAAATTTCCATAGTTGTTCACTTTTGGCTTTAGCTCATTCTGTTCCCTTAGCCTGACATTTCTTTTCTCTACCTTCCTAATCCCATGAAATCATTCCTTGTCTTTTATGACATTGTTTACATTCAGTATCTCATAAATGTCTCATGAGTCACTTCCCCCACCCTGAGCTCTGCCACTCATGCCTAAGCCCTGTAATATGTATTTTTTTCCTTCATTCAATTTTAGGAATTTACCTGCCTATCACATAAAATTATAATCTTCTTGAAGATAGGGACTACACATTAAAATCTTTATAGCCCCAGGCACACTTAGCAGAGTACTTTTGGACAACAAATTGCAAATTGGCTTTTAAAAGTTTACGGAATTAAACTAAATTATTTTATTCATGGAGCATACACATGCAAAACAATTTACCTCAAAATCATTGGTTCTCAGCTGGAGGTGATTTTGTCCTTCCCCTCCAGAGGACATTGGGTAATGTCTGGAGACATTTTTGGTTGTCACAACTGAGAGAAAGGGCTGTCACTGGCATCTTGTATGTAGAAGTAAGGGATGCTGCTAATCATCCCACAATGTCAGGGTAGTCATCCACAACAAAGAAATATCCAGGCCTCAAGGCACCTGGGTGGCTCAGTTGGTTAGGCATTGGACTCTTGATTTAGGCTCAAGTCATGGTTTTACAGTGTGTGGGATCTAGCCCTACATTGGGCTCTGCCATGAGTGTGGAGCCTGCTTGGAATTCTCTTTCTCCCTCTCTCCCTGCCCCTTCCCTGTTCATGCTCTTTTTTTCTCTCTCTCTCAAAATAAATAAATAAAAATTTTAAAAAGATAACCAGTCCTTAATGTCAGTAGGTTGAAAAACCCTACTACTCCAAGAAAACATCCTTTATCATTAGTTTCATATTTTTAAAAAATTAATATAAAGAATCACCTACTATTCATGTAGAGCCTATATGCCTAATTTCTGTATCACTGTCATTATTTTTTATTATCACTGAAATTATTGTTGGTACTTTACACATCTACTAACCTTTATACTTTACATACACGTATAAATGTAATCAAGTCTTTTTAGCATATTTTCCCAGTCTTTTCTGTTTGACTACCTGTTTCTTATTCCTTTCTCTTACTGTATAGCTACTTTCCAACACATAAACCCATATTAAAAGGCTAGCATATATCCTTGCAGAGTCACAGGCATACATACATATATTTATATGTGGATGTATACACATGTATGTAAATATAATACATACGTATATAGGTATCCTTAAATTTCCTCATGTTTATATATATATGTGTTTATTTATAATATTTATAAATATTTTAAACTACCACTGAACCACTATGGCTTAAGTTGACATGCTAGACCAACTGTTAATGGCAAATGTCTTCAATTCCTATCTACCAACTCTCTTTTTGCACAAAGTAACTAAAACTCATCTAGCAAAGAAGATGAGAAGATTAGTTTGCAAGAGAGTCTGGGAAATGGGAATTTGGGGCTTTGAATGGCCCACAGTTATAAAAGACTATATTGGGGCAAGCATGGAACTAACTACAACAGATAATGAATGACCAATGTATATCTGTTGGTGATATTCCTGCTAGTATAATTTTGTATAAGTAGTGTTATTATTTAGTGCAAAAAATGGGTTCACATTGAAATAACTTTTGTTTTATGTCTTTTGTCCTTTGACAATATTTCAGTGAAACGTCTTCCCATCAGTTCACATAACACTACTTTGTTTTCCTCAAAACCTGAATGTTATAACATGATGCAGATGAATCATAATCCATCTAGGTATTTGCTTTGATGGGTTTTCACTTTGACTTCTCCTTTTGGCCATTATAAACACTGCTGTTATAAGTATTATCCATCAGCATTTCCTACTTATTAGTGATTTTTCTTTCTTTTTTTGCCCTACAAGAGAAGGTCCCAGGTTTGGGATAGCTGATGAGATTTCCCATATCATTTTCCCATATGGCCATACCACTTTATATTTTTACAATCAACATAAGAAAGGACTCCATTCACTACATTCCTACCAGCAATATCTGTTATCTGGTATATTTTCTTAATTATAATTTTTTCCCAGAAAGCAAGTCACAATAAAAGGCAACCCAAATACTATCCCAACTAGACTGTTTCATATCCTCTAACACCATTACAGTGCATGGGGATTTTTGAGTAATTCACAATTTTCTTTTTTGTTTTTAATTTGTTTTTTTAATGTTTTATTTATTTTTAATTTTTAATGTTTTTATTTATTTTTGAGATAGAGAGGACAGAGCATGAGCAGGGGAGGGGCAGAGAGAGAGGGAGACATAGAATCCCAAGCAGGCTCCAGGCTCCAAGCTGTCAGCACAGAGCCCAATGTGGGGCTGGAACTCATGGAGCTGAGATCATGACTTCAACTCATTTCAGACGGGTAACTGACTGAGCCACCTAGGCACCCCTATGTTTTATTTATTCTTAAGAGAGAGAGAGACAGAGCATGAGTGGGTGAGGGGCAGAGTGAGAGAGGGACACAGAATCTGAAGCAGGCTCCAGGCTGTGAGCTGTCAGCACAGACTCCGATGCAGGGCTCGAATCCACAAGCTGTGAGATCATGACCTGAGCTGAAGTCGGACGCCCAACCAAGCCACCCAGGTGCCCCTTCACAATTTTCTAATTTAAAATTATCGTGACAGTCAGTGAATGTGGAATAACTTTTCAGTAACATTTCAGCAAAAATAGGTCTGATATTCAATTATATTCCTGTTTTATTTTGCTGTTTTTCTAAGCTCATTAAAAGTTTGCAAGAGTCTGCTACTATCAGGCATTGTCTCTAGTTGAATCAGGCACAGTAGGCTAATGTACATTGTCATTACTCTCAGTTCCAAAATCATAATGACTTTTAACATTAAATGTTCACTTCTTGCTATGTGTCCATCACAGTTTGGCTGTGTGCCCTAAGCTTCTTCACCCAGCAATCAAGGCCACTGGGTGCCCACCATCAGAAGCATTGTGTGTGGTTATGGCAGTGGGAAGAAAAGGTGAATAATTGGCCCTTATAGACGCCTGCTCAGCAGTGGCACATGCTATGTCCAATAACTTGAGAATGACCTATCAACTAGCACACTGATTAATTTCTTGGAACGTTTATTACATACTTGTTGCCATGAGTTGGCACATAGTACTTTGTCTTCCTGTTCCCTTTCTGATGTCTTTACCAGTTTTGAATAATTTTGTGAGTGTATTAAGACCATTGATTTTGGGGATTCTTGGGTGGCCCAGTCAGTTAGGCTTCCAACTCTTCGTTTCGGTTCAGGTCATGATCTCATGGTATTGTGGGTTCAGGCCCTGTATCTGTCTCTGTGATGTCAGGGTGAGGCCTGCTTGGGATTCTCTCTCTCCCCCTGTCTTTCTCTGCCCCTCCCCCACACATGCTGTCTCTGTGTTTCTCAAAATAAAGAAATAAACTTAAAAAAAAACTTAGAAGACCATTGATTTTTAAAAACTGTGTAGTTGGCTTGCTTTGTAAATTGAAGAGTTAAATGGTCAAATAGCTATCCATTCCTATTTGTTATACTGTTTAGGTGGCTCATTGAAAGAATTGATTAACAGCATCAAAAAAAAAAAGTAAACAGCTTAATCAATAACACTAGGATAAATAGCATTACAGTTTGTCATATTTTCAATGTGATTTAAATCTAGTTTAAGTCCTCGATGATTGACATTTCGATCCAGTTTAATTCTATCAGAGTGCCCATGTAGTACCTGTGAATATTTGCAGTTCTCCTATTGTTAAGCTAGTAGTTAGAGTTTGTGATGATTATTTGAAACTAATATAATTCAAGAAAAAACTTTGGCTATTTAAAAGAGGTCAGAAGATTACAAATGTACATTTTCATGAAGGCAGCTACAAATTTTTCGTCCATAGAAGAAAGATCTTGTGGACATTCCCTGGTATTTAAGCTTTCAGCAAATGGCATTAAAATTCAGATTCCATATTGCTTGTTCTTTTACATTGAAGCAGATGTCAGTTTCATATGGATTCTGAATATCATCCAATCTGTTCTTCAAATATAAATGTAATTACTGGTCAATGGTTTTGGATAATTTATACATCTGCTGAAATCGTGGAGGTTTTATCAATTGTTTTGACTTAGAGTTTGTTCCCTTCAGAAAGCTGAGGATCTGGAACTACATTACTTTGGATTAAGTCACCTCTACCCCCAAGAATAGCCACATGTCCTTACGTATTCTGGGTGTAGATGATCTGAACTGTTGTTGCTCACAAGCCCTAACAGAAGATTCAGGTACAAAAAGGGTATTCCTTCCATGTAGGGAAGACTTTGTGTGCCAGTTTGTGAAGGCACTTTGTGTGTGCCTGTTTGTGAAAGGCAAAAAGAGGTAGTTGACAAAAGATGTAAAGCTTAAATTAAGCTCTAGATGGCTAGAATAAAGTTAATATTTTTCCTTGGTTATAAGGGATTGTGCAAGTTGTTAAAACCAACTTCCACCCAGTTTTAAGACACCTGAGGTATAGTTCTCAAGCTTTAAGCTAGGTATGATGCATGTGATTTCAATAATGAACTTCTTTCTGGGGTTCCTGGGTGTCTCAGTGGGTTGATTTTGGCTCAGGTCATGATCTCACAGTTTGTGAGATTGGGCCCTACGTCCGGTTCCATGCTGACAGTGGAGCCTGCTTGTTATTCTCTCTCTCCCTCTCTCTCTGCCCACATGTGCCCCCTCTCTCAAAATAAATATTTGAAAAAGAAAAAAATAAATAAATTTATTTTCTTTCACTTGAAAACTTTCTAAACGAAATGAAAGCAGCAAGTGTCATTTGTTATTACCTCTCTTCTTTCATTATTAGTAGAACACTACTACTGTTAGTATATTACTACTACTCCTAATCCATATTTTACCAACATAATATGCAATGCTGGCCAATAGTTTGGGAGAATTTACACATTGGCTGAAGCTGGAGAGGGTTTTTGTTTTGTTTTGTTTTATTTATTTAAAATTTGTAGCCTCCAAAAAGCTTAGGATTTTGAACCAAATTAGCTCGTGTTTCTAGTGATAGTCATGTTATTATTTGTTCTACACTTATTACGTCATGTATGCTTCACAACAGATCACTAAGGCAGGTGTGAGACGTCCCACGTTTTATAAAAGAGAAGACTGAGATTTAAAAAGGTTAAGAAAACTGTCAAAATCATTCAAATTTTGAATTTAGGCTGCCCGATTATAAAGCCCTCTCTTTTGAACACCCTGTTATAGCTGTCTTTCTCCCCACCCTCCCCCCAAATCCTCATCCTTACATTGGCATTCTTACCTGTAATACAAATTACATGTAGTGTTGGAATGATTAATTAGATCTGCTGTTTATATCCTTGCCAAATCACCAGAATCAAAGCAGAATATCAATGAGATTTTCTGGATATTAATATGGTTTTCATTATTTTTCACACCGATATTTAAAATCTAGGACCTAATGAGAGGATTATATCAGAAGTTCTTGTGTTTGCTCTGTTTGCTACTGTGCAGTGGTCCTGTAGCATGCTGGAACACAAGGGCACTAACCATCTTCTACCTTCCTAGTAGAATGTTCAGTCTAGATATCAGCTTGTTTTCCATTTGACAGTCTTCTACTCCCCCCAACATGTGGATGGAACATGATTCTCTGAAGGTTATATTATCACATGGATGAGCAGTTTGAAAGGTTTGCATTAAAAGTATTCAAATGTAGGGCGCCTGGTTGGCTCAGTCAGTAGAGCATGTGACTCTTAATCTTAGGGTTGTGTGTTCAAGCCCCACATTGGATATAGAGATTGTTCAAAATTAAAATTAAAAAAATAAAATATGGGTTATAGATAATTTTATCCTGAATTTTCTCTATTAAAGACACATCCCTGGGGCGCCTGGGTGGCTCAGTCGGTTAAGCGTCCGACTTCAGCTCAGGTCATGATCTCATGGTCCGTGAGTTCGAGCCCCGCGTCGGGCTCTGTGCTGACAGCTCAGAGCCTGGAGCCTGTTTCAGATTCTGTGTCTTCCTCTCTCTCTGACCCTCCCCCATTCATGCTCTGTCTCTCTCTGTCTCAAAAATAAATAAAACAGTAATTTTTTTTTAAAAGACACATCCCTTTGTGTGGACAGATTCTGCTCAATTTCTACTGTTGTTCCTATTGTGGGGGCTGTTGTTGATGATGATATTATTTTGGAAGACTTTGTGATGTGTTCAAATTAAAACTCTCTCTTGAACCCTCAAACACACATTGATTATTATTGCTATGCTATTAAGGAAAGATTTGCCAGCAAAGAGTGGGGCATAGCAAGATGTGTTCCATTAATCAATTCAAGGGAATTTTGCCATCCTTTCCTTTCATCAGGGTATTAGTGAGTCAGGATGGATGGAATCAGAAAGATTCTCTAGAGATTATCTTATTGATGACCAAGTCCATTTTTGTAAAAGACCCCAAATTGAAGCTCTTAAGCCATCTGTTGGCTGTTACTAAAATGGCATCTGATACAGTTTATCAGTCTCTTAAGTATGCAAAGAGTTAGTAAAACCCAAATCAATTTTGTGGTATAAAAAATAGATGAAATAGATGAAAAATTGTTGTAGAAAAAACAGATATAAAAGCTTAAATACCAGTACTATGTAATTTCTAAATGATAATTTGATACTGATATGATAAGGAAGGAAAGTGCCGTTAATAATTGAAAACAATGCAAATGTGTGCACTAAATAAAAAGAAACAGAAAGCAGGAAAATAATACGACACTTAGGTCCTCAGCTATTATTCTATAGCATGAAAGTATTTTATTTTTTTCAGTATGAAAGTATTTTTTAAAAACTTCCTAATATGTTGGTATTTTTTTCTTTTTCTTCTTTCTTGTTTGGTTTGCTTTATATGTTTCTGGAACCAGATTTATATTTTTGAAAATAATATCTACTATCAACCTGATATAAAGAGCAGTTCATTGCGGCTGACATCTTCCGGAAAAGAAGGAATTATTTTTAATGGGATTGCTGACTGGTTATATGAAGGTGAGTTGAATAGATTTAGTTTCAGAAGAGCACAAATGACATATTTTTATACAAAATCTGTAAAAGAACTCTATTCATTCTAGAACAAGACTTAGAGCTCCATTTCTTCTTATTTTCACTCAAAATTGCCTTCATGATTTCATATCTTTGCATGCACTCGTATTTTGACTGGTTGTGATTCATGTCTACTAATATGATTCCACATTTGGTGTGTGTGTATACACATACACATACATTTTGTTCAGATTAGATAGATTTTATTTTGGTGATGCTTAACTAATGAAAGTGAATGATCACCTTATGTCACCCTGGAATTCGATTCTGAATTTTTCTGACTGGGGAAAAGAAGAAACAAAAACCTTTACTGTTGAAAAAGTACTTGAAAGCCACTTGATTTTAGTCATTCCCATTAAGAACAGTCTGTCACATTTTAAAAGCCATTGCATGGGGAGCAAAATAAAACCCACCTAAAGAGTTATTTGCAGTTATTGTTGAATCAAGTTTTCATGAGAGTTAAGAATATAAAAAGGAATCAGGTAATGAAAATATCTATCCAATTTTAGCATCCACCAATTGTCACCTAGGTTATAGGCACAGATTTCCTGGGGAAGTTTCAAAGCTTGAGGTTAATACCTAGGTTTCAGACTCCACAACTGATCTTGGCAAAACACCGAGATTTAAACTAAGTTAGTTGTATTTGATTAGAAATTATAAAGCTAAGGCTCTTCTAGAAAATAAATTTTATTTATTGAGCAATACTGCCAAATGCAATCTTTCTACCTCAGAGTCGATATTTTTAATTCTGTAAGAAAAGTAAATCACTTACCTCATTCTTTTGTTCATCCAGTCTATCATTAAACAGATATTATTAAAGACTTACTACTTTCCAAGTATTTGTAAGGGTGCTAAGATACATCAGGGAACTAAACAAAGTATACTTTGAGGACCTTACATTAAGAGAAACATTTTGCCGGGTGTAGCTATTTTATTAATGAAGAGACATTGTAACCTTTGAAATTTATATGCATATGTGCACATGTATATCTATATCTATATTTTTTATATATATGCTAGCATCAAATAATAAAATATTTTAGAGACCACAGTTTATTCTGAGGAGTAGTGGAAGCTACTTTGGAAATATCAATAATAATTATGGTATGAAATTTAAAAAATTCAAACACGCAGAGTAATAAGTAGGTTTCTTTGGTTCAGAGTGTCAGAAGCTGACAAAAAGGTAAGTTATTGGTGGGGCCTGAGATGGCCCAATGAATTAAAGAAACATCTGGAGAACAAACTTGAAACTTGGGTAGTTCCAGAAATCTAGTTAGCAAGAACTAACCATCTTTTATGTAGAGGAACTGGGTAAGAGATGCCCTTTATCTTCAAAATATTGTCAGTACTGTGTGAGACCCTGAGGGATGAAGAGACTATGTTAGTGCAGCGTGGTAAACGGTCAAATCACAGTAAACATAGGATTCTATAAGAACAAAGAAGATTTAGCCCATTCTAGGCATTTCCAAACATTTTCCTAAAGGAGAAACCCTCTGAGTTGACACTGAAAGATTAACAAAGAAGAAAGTAGGTAAGAAACAGCCCAAGTATTCATCAATTGATGAGTGGATAAAGAAGCGGTGGTGTGTATATACAATGGAATATTACTCAGACATTAAAATGAATGAAATCCTGCCATTTGCAATGACATGGATGGAGCTAGAGAGTATTTTGCTAAGCAAAGTAAGTCAGTCAGAGAAAGACAAATACCATATGACTTCACCTATATGTGGAATTTAAGAAACAAAACAAATGAACAGAAGAAAGAGAGAGAGAGAGAGAGGCAAACCAAGAAACTCTTTTCTCGCTCTTAACTGTAGAGAACAAACTGATGGTTACCAAGGGGGAGGTGGGTTGGGGAGTGGGTTAAATAAGTGGTGGGAATTAAGGAGTACACTTGTGATGAGCACCAGATGTATGGAAGTGTTGAATCACTGTATTGCATACCTGAAACTAACATTACACTCTACGTTAACTAAACTGGAATTGAAATTAAAATACTTTAAAAAGAAGAAGTTAGGGAAATGTAAGCAACAGTTTGCAAAAGCATAGCAAAGTTAAATAGCTCCGTGTGCACCTTGGGAACTAAAATATGCTTGATATTATTGGGGCATAAAATTTGAGAAAAAGGAAGACAGCAAGAACCAAGGGATGGTGACCCTAAAAATAATCCAGGATTTTGATTATTTTTTCACCTCATAAAGGGGGAAACTAATAGAGCTTTTCAAGTAAGGGAGTGTCAGCATTAGATCTTCCATATAAATAGGCCATTTTGAGTACAGCGTAAAGCTGGGATCAAATAGCAGAAAGAACCAGTGAGCAGCTGGGGGATTTTTCTATGTTCCGTCAAGAGATAATGAGCAATAGTACCGGGGTTAAAGCAGTAAGAAGGAGGGGAGATTCTAAAATTGACGAGGCAGCAAAATAGATCTTAGTGGTTAAAAGGATGGAGTAGATGAGAAGTCAAGAATGATTTTTTGGCTTCTGGTTTGGGTTGTTAGTAAACAGTGGTGACAGACCCAGTGAGCAGGCATTCCTAGTGATGCATACATCAGGGATGCAAAACTTAATTTAGTGGGAACATTGGTGCCTCACAGTGTGCCAGCATGCTACCTTGGGTAACAAAATGTGATCCAAGGAACTTCTAAGTCAACTCAGTGTAGAATGTACTGACTTGACCACTGAACAAGATGATTTGGGTCTCTTATCCTTTACATAGGATATGTCATATTGCGTGACTTTGTGTAATTTTTGGCATTACATTTTTAAGAAAATTGACAAAAGAGAAATTAAAGACCATTATCTTACAAATAAGGTTATTTTCTTAATTAAAGAATGAAATTATATATATATTCCAGTACAGAGTGAACACTGTGTGAGAGACAGGAAAGACAAAGAAATAACAAAAGTCTTCCGTAATAAGTCTGTAGGCCTGACACTTTCCAAAAAAGAAATTGAAAAATTAGAGTTTTTGCCATTCAAATGAAACTCAGTCCCTTGGCTCTTATACTTATCTTATCTTATCTTATCTTAGGCATACTAGCAAATTCCAAATGTGCTATGTGATTGAATCCTCACAGTACTAGCATATTTATTCCTTTGCAGAAGAAACCAAGACTCAAGGATAGGTGACTTGGACGTGGCCTCAAAGTTCATGAGTGCCAGAGGTGGCACTTGAATATGTGTCCTCAAATCCAGTGCTTAGTCCTGATCTACTTTACCTGTTTCATGTCAGTGCCTTTCATCGTTCCCTAAGGAATGGCATACATTATGGACCCGAGCCATTAGATTTCCCTGGTCTATTTCCTCAAGCAAAGACTCTGACCACAGACTTACCTCAGTCCTCACTTTACTTCCAAGAGAAGGAACTATACCAAGGGAATCAGTGTTAAGGTTTGACAGAGGGATTTAGGCCATTCAGATGTCATTAATGTTTCCCTCAATATTTTGCCTGTCATCCCCAACCTGTATTTCAAGAGCCACACAATACCTTCACTTTCTTCTATCACTTTGCTTTTCCAAGATTCCATCAGCTCCCAGATTCCAAACCTTCTCTTTTCCCTTCAGTACACTCACCACAGCACAGTGATCTTCAGCAGTATGTATGTGACATTCTAGTGTGGAGATTTCCTTCTTGTAACTTTACAGAAATCAATTACAATCTGAATAGTGTGTGGGGGAGACCTCAGAAGTAACATGTAACATTTCCACCTTGTTTATTGAAATTTGGCTTTAGCAAATATCATAGGGGAAAAAAAAAGATTCAAGAAGGAGTCACATAAAGGATAATAAAATGTTTTTGTGGCACATTTAAGGGCATGGCTTAAACTTTTTAAGTCTAGGCCAATCTGTAAGTGTGTCTGTTAATCCCAACCAAAGGCACTTATGTCGAGATTTTAAGTCTTTAAAAGTGTAATTTTAAAGCCTCTTTGTATTTGTAGTATTATTCAATTCCTAAGGAAAGTCAAGGAAAATAAAATATGTGTTTTAAAGAGTTGAAGTTCAGAAGAAAAATAAAACATCATGCTCAAAATGAAGTATCATTTTAAACATAATTCACACAAAATGCATCTAATGTTATTCATATAAATTGGCTCACTTAACATAGTAACTTAACTAAATAAAATATCACATGAATGTTTTGCTAAAAAAACCCTAAAGTTCACAGCTGCCAAGTTTACAGCTTTGAAAAATTTCATAAAGTATTGAACCTATTAACTAGAAACAAAAATTGACTATCACTTTAAGTTATTTGAGCATATGAAATATTGGAACTACTGTGCCTAAATGATTTATAAATGTATTTTTAAGGAATTCTTCCTCGATATTCAATTCAATAGTTATTGAGTATATATATCTTTCCAGGATTATCTGAGTACAATGTGATGAGGAATAGGGTTTCTATGTTTTGGGTATTTCCAACTTACTGGAGTGAAAAACTGTAAACAACTATTCTATAAGGAACCATTTGGAGCATGGTCAATAGATATATAAATAAAAGTAGAATTAATTCTAATGGGATAGAGGAATATAGAGTCACTTAATAGAAGAAATGGTCTGTGCATTGAGCTTTAAGAATGACAAGAAGAAAGAAGTGAGAGAAAAAATTCACGGCATTAACAATACCCTTTCAAGAGATGGAAATCGGTACATTTTTGGTTGCTCACTGAGAACAACACAAAATGCCTATTTTTGCTTTTTTTCCTTCCTTCTCTTGGATACAGGACGTCTCATTCATCCATTCATTGATTTAACAAATATTTATTGAGCACTTACTAACTCTCAGTAAAACTGGACTATGGCAGATAAGAGAAAAAAATTAGAGGGGCAGCCATGGAAGCCAGAGGAAGACAGAATAACAATGCTAATTCTCTGGAAGTCAAATAAGCTAAGGATTCCCCAGTTACTGTTGGATTTGCTACCAGAAATTGATGAAAGCAAAATCAGTCAATTTGTGGTACCAGAAGCAGGACGGCAGTGGATAGAGGTGTAAATGGGAAGAGAAAAGTTTATGAATATAGACAACTCTTTGAAGAAACTTGACAGTGAGATACAGGAAATAAAGGGGAAAAGCCATCCATAGACCCCTATGGCTGGCAGTAGCATACTCAGGAAATCTTACATGTCTAAATTGATACGCCACAAATAGATGAAATCAGCTTGCTTTTCAGAATAGCATGTTAATCTGAACACAACGATTATATATTAGATTTCTGTAAGTGCTTTGTGTTGAGGCTATGTTTCTAAGTGTTTTTGATATAAAACAACATGTGTTGAAAACTCCATCTGTTCTGCACTGAGATTTTCTAATCATTGTAATAAAGACAAAGAACCAAACCTTTGTTGGAATGGAATGGAATGCAATTTGTAGAAATACATTGTTTGTAAATAATATAATATAATTAAACAGGAAGTTTCATTCCATGAGTAAGAGCCCCTATTAGATGTAATTAAAAAAGTGTGTGCATTATCCAAGAGAACTCTTAAGCAGATGCATATTAAAGATTCTTTTATTTATCTCCTGCCCATTTCAGTTAGCTTGATTTTTTGTACCTGAAGGAAGTCACATAACTTTTTGTGTGTACTAGTTTGCTATTTTAACATTTTTGTGAGGAACAACTTTAGACATAGATCGCACTAAAATAAATTAGAATAGACGATACCTAGTTTCTCCTGAATAGTGTTCTCAAATCTGGGCCATTCTTATTTTTGGGCAGTACTTGTGCATACATATTTGCAGCTAGGATAGAACCCACTTCTTAGAAACCCTGAGTGTTGATTTTAGGCAACGCAATCTGATCTCTCTGTACCTTTAATTCTCACAAGAATTTACACCCATTTGGCATTTAGCCTCTTTTTTTCCTCAGTGTGTCTTGTGGATGGGTCTCCTCATATGAATTGCAAGTAACTTGTACAAATCAGGATCAGAATTACATTTGGAAAAAAATGGCACATTCAAAGTAGTATTAAACAACTTATCAGCGAAGGGGTCACTTATCAAAGACAAGGGATATGTAGCAACCTGTGGCTGGTAATGATTTAGTCATTAACACCTGAAATGGAAAGGGTACATAAGCTGTTACTAGAACCTACAAAGAAGGAATCCTATAGTTTTTGCAGTAATAGAAGCAGTAAGTTTTGGTTGGGAAACATAGCCAGACTCACATGATTCCAATGGGTGAGAACCAAGAAAATAAAAAAGCATGCAAAAAAAACCTTTATTTTCTTCATTTGATTTGTCTGGTTTCATCTTGGCCATGGCCAACAAAAACTCAGAGATCAAGTGGTATTATTATTACTTAAACAAAAACTTTGTGTCTTTGAAAGAACACATGAAATTCCGTCTGCTACTGTTTCATTGTAGAGTGGCATCAGTCCAGTTTATATTCCTGTCTGAAATTTATAACTACAGCCAACACTTGTGTTTTTCATATAAGGCTTCAGGGGAAATGCCCCATTAAACAAGAAATAAGGCCTTACCTAGTAATCATAGCTCCTTTGTCAATTAATGATTCACTTTTGCCTTTACCTTTTGCCAGCATTTTGACTACATAGGTTATTTACCTAGTAGATCAAACCAAAATTTTATCCCTGCCCAATCTTATTCCTTTGCTTCTTTTTCTTAATTAGGTTGCTACAATTTCAATTTTGCATTGAAATGGAAATTGGAATGTGGAAAATGTAGAATTGGAAAATGAGATAGAGTTGAACAAAGGAGTATTTGTGAATCTCCTGAGTCCAGATAGATTTTTTCTTTCCTCTCCTTTGTATAGTGAAGACATATATATATATTCTTCCTGGCAGATGAGATTAATTATCAGACAGACACACAGTGACTATGTTTTCTGTCAGTTTTGTTTTCCCCTCCAGGCCTATTGAGCCCCAAATGGTCAGGGGGAAATTTCAGCTTCTAATTCAGAGGAACATGATTATGAGATTTCCTGTTAGAAGCAATCCTCCCTTAGGCATTTGGACTTCTAAAACCACTGATCTCCTTATCTTGAATACAAGAAACAAAATATGTCCAGTGTCCAGTGGGTTAATGGGGTGATGGTGAAAGAGAATGCTACACTCCTACCCCTTAGTTCCCAGATCTGTGCTTCCTGGCTATGCGAGAGAAACACATATGTATGATGACATCCTAACTTTAAGGTTGTTATAGGGCCAAAACCAAGGTAGAAAAGACTAGTTCACCCTTCCATCAAGCCAGGTACATATAGCTAATGGAGAACACTGAATTTTATGGTCTGAGCCTATTGCCCTTCTTTTTTGCTGTAAAATCTTTTCTGTTCGGTGGTGATGTGGGTGAATCATTGTGATAATGGGTACACTATTCTGTAAGCCCATGAATAGCAGTGCTGACAGGACTTCAAGCAACCAAGGCATATCTAAAACAGAGTACGTGTCTGTCTTTGTAATGACAAAATGCTACCCGTTCTTGATGGAATGGCTCCCATGTGATCTACCTGTCACCAGGTAGTCAGCTGGTCCTGTTGGGAAATCATGCCATATCAAGAGTTTAAATGACAGCCACTCTTGTTGGCAGGTAATGGTGGGAGCCCAAGCAGACTGACCTGTACTTAGTAGTCATATTGTCCATCTGATGATTGAGAACCTCCTCTGGTATGCAGTGTTCTGGTGGATATCAAGTAGGACACTACTATCTTCACATTTTTACATGTTTACCCCTCCTGATAGATGGATGCAGTTATCTTTCCCTACATTTCCTTGTCACTAGTTTTCTAATTTTAGTCTTCCCATAACACTGATCAGGTCTTTTGTTAGTTACCGTGCATGAGTCAGGGTGGACCCATGCTTCAAGCCAATTCTCCTTCCACAAAAGGTAGAAAACTAAGTATCTTGTTCAAAAGTCTGCCAACTTGGAGGATTGATGTTTAGTTTGGTCTTTTAATGCCATTCCTCAGTCAGACTGTAGTACAGAGCCTATCCAATTTCACAGTCTTCAAGTACATCATACAGACCTGCCCATAAACCAGGCCTGCATTTATTCCTCCCCTGTCAACATGTATTAGAAAACACATCTTGAGATTTTGACATGAGCTGAGGAGACAGAGTAAAGCAGAAGATGCAGTACTCTGGGCATTTTACTTCTGTGTTCTGTCCCAGTCCCATATATACCCCTTCTATTTTATAGTGGGATATTGCTTTATGTGTTTAGTTTTATGGTCAGTGAATCGGATAACTTTAGTGCATGATGGGCAATCGGGGTTGCATAGACACTTGGCATCCCATGGTCAGACTAATTGCTTCTGCAAGTGTCCAGTAGAGATCTGCTTTTGAAATAGAGAACATTAATCAGCACAGGAGGAAATGGCCTTTCTCTAAAGCCTGTAATATCTATGTTTTGATTGCCATATAGTGAGTGTCAGAAGCTCTGCACAGCATCTCTGTTTACCATGAATATTTATATTAACATTGTATCTGCTGGTTCACAAGGTAAAGGTGGCAGAAAGGGTTGTACCATGGCCTTGATGTGCTGAATAGCTCTTTCTTGCACAGACTCTGCTCAGAACGGGCAGCTTCACAGGTTGTCTGGGAAGTAGAACAGGGCATCATATGTGAATATGCTTTAAGCTGTTTCTTCAAAATCTGAAGAATCTATTCCCTCTTCACTTTTGCATGAGTACAATTCCAACAAATTTTCTCTCACTTTAGAAGATATATCTTGGTGTGTACTATGCTACTAGATCTCCAAATTCTCCCCTAGGGATATAGAACTCATAAACTTTACAGGGATTTATCTTCACTTTGCCTTTATGCAGAGGATGTCTCCCTCCCTTGGATAGAGGCTGCCTCTGTCAGCAAGAAGACTTGTGGGAATTTTCAGGTTCAGCATCTTCAGCCATAAAATTAGACACATACAGCAACATTCCAGTATAAAATGTTTTATTTATGAGACTGGTCCAGAAAGCATAAGCATACTGCACACATTTACCTAAGCATCTTTATCCTATGTGCCAGGGTCCCAGTACTTCTCCGCTAATATCTCTGTCTTAGCTTAAACAAACAAACACACACAGAGTTGAGCCACTAAATTTGTGTTGTAGCCCTGCAACCCTTGCTGTGTACTCTTGGACCTCTGCCTTACCTGCAACTACAGAAGAGACAGACTCCTTCAAAGATGCCCTGATGATCTTTTTTGTATCCCTGATTTTGCAGTCATGGTTTCAATTTCAGTTTATGTCTATGTACTCTCCCTGAGGTGTCATATGAACCATGTGAACTTCACTTTATAATCTGTAGAGTTGCCATTGTTGTGGAAATCAAGTGCCACCACCAATTACCCTCCCCAAACCTTTCCTCTCTATCTGCATTTCATTCTGTGTCATCACCAGTGACAGTGGATTACTCATGATTCCATCCTTTGCTACAGATTATTTATGCTCCAATTCCTTCCTGGAAGGGTGATTGTTACATCGAAGGTAGTGCAGATATAGATGGATATAGATATACAGATATAGATACAGATATAGATCTCCAAGGTAATCTCAAAATCTCACTTTAAAGGTCCCTTTTCTGAGTCTATTGCTGGTATTCTTCACGGCATTTGTCAAGGTACCAAAAGGAAAGAGCTGGCACATTCTGAAGAAGATCTATTTACAAAGAGACCACATTTATGAAGTGAAACCATAAAGGACAGAGATATAATCTAGACCAGTAGCAACCAAGCTATTATACCACCCCTATGTCCATAGAGATGAACCATGCATTACAAGATACAAAAGGAGAACATTTCATGGAAAAGACTGCATCCATAGGAGTAGTGACATTATTTAAAACATACAGCAAGCCTGAAGTGCCACTTCAGGATAAGGCCAAGGGAGTGAATACTCTGATTTCACTCTTCTTCTAATCTCTTGCCATTGTACCCTAATGGCCATGCTCTGGAAAGCATGACAGCCCTTTTACTGTAGTTGATACAAGTTAACTTACTGGGACAGAAGGCAGGTATAGACAAGTGAATAGTGGATCTGGTCACATGAATGATATCCAATATATTTCTTATTCTATTTCCTGAGAGCTCAAAATAATTTCATGAATCTAGTTTGTCAAGGCATTGACAAATACCGAAATTCAACTTGTTTGATGATGGAGATATGATCGAATGCAAATATAAATGAATGGTGACATGAATATGGTTTTATGCCATATCTCAGTCTTCAGTTACTGTTCTTAGTCTTTTTATTCCAATAGTGCTTTCACCTTCTCTCTTCACATTTGCTGATGGTCTGTGAAATCCTGACTTCATTGCTTCATTCTTTCTTTCCATTGCATCTGCTTCCCCTGGGACTAAACGGGTAACTCAGAAATAAAGAATTCTTCATGATGTTGATAAAACCCAACATAGGAAAAAAATGTATATGTGCAATGGAGATTTCAAGGACAGATGTTTGTGGGTCACTGAGCCCACATCTCTACAGTTGGTTTCAAATAACACTCATTTATTCTAGAGGAACTTCTGCATTCTCATATTGCCCACTGGTGGTCACCAGATGGAGAAAGGCTTGCCTTCCTGATGATAAATGACTCGTTGGTGCCTAACATGATTATTCCTCGATTTACCGGAGCATTGTATCCCAAAGGAAAGCAGTATCCATACCCTAAGGTAAGTATCGTAGAAGCACTAGTTTGTTCTCTCTGCACCATTGACTTGATTGATAGTATCCTTGGTTCGCGAACAAATTGTCTTTGCAGAAAAAAAGAAACTTTTCCTACCGGTCAGCTGACTCATCTTTTTAGAGCTTGCAGTAGCCTATACACACTGTTCTGGTAGGAAGAGGTAGAGATGATTAAGGGCTTGGGAACGGTCACTTTTGCTGCATTTATTTCCCTTTGATGCTCTCATTCTTGTTTTCCCTCACCTTCCCAGTTAGAAAAAAGGTGAGAAGACATAAGGGGCAGCACTGATGCTAAGGCACAGGTTTCTCCAAAAGTACATTCTGTTTGTTAACATTTGTCATGTTCTAGTTGGTAATAGGTGTTATAAGGGAAGAAAAAGTCTCATGGTTAAATGAGTTGAAATTTCTTAGTCAAAAAAAAAAGAAAAATCCAACTTCTCTCAGATTATTTCGTAGAGCATTTAATATACTATATGTTAATGTGTATTATAAATCTCTCATAAAAAATTGACTAAGCATAAAGTATCTCCAGTAAGGAATAGACTAAGCATAAAGAATCTCTATAAAGAATTTATTAGTATTAGTATTAACATCAGCATTATTTTGGCAGAGCATACTCTGGAACATACTTTATAACATGCTGGGGTAGAGCCATAGCCAGGCATGGCTAAGATAGATGGAATTGTTTTATTGAGTGAGGCAAATACGGAAATCTTGCCCAGAGAGCAAAACCATTTTCAAGTAGGGAGCAGGTTGCAAAACATCTGGAGTGTAACTGTTTTTTCTATTGTATGGCATTTTTGATGCCTTAAGTTCTATTTTTAAAGGTGTATTTACCCCAGGATTATATTACAAAGAAAAAGGCTCACAAGTGAGGACCCTTATGCATTAATCATGTAAAGATGTTTTATAGGAAAGTTTTTAAATTCCACTTTACACAGTTCACCTCTTAATTTGGTAAGAGATGGCTGCTAATTCGATTTAGAAGCTATTTTTAAGCCATTCCTTTCGTGTGTTGTACTTTATATTTCCCAAGCATGATAGGTTTTGTACCTTTCAACTTGTGCATTACATTAATTGGTCAAAGTATTGGACAAATTACCCATGACACATGTTATTCTATACTTGCAGTGAAGGCATGGTCTGGGTAGGGGTGACTTTCTCTATTTTCCTCTCATCTACCAGACCCAAGTTACTCAAGGTAGGGAAAGAGAGGAGAGGAGAGGAGAGGAGAGAAGAGGAGAGGAGAGGAGAGGAGAGGAGAGGAGAGGAGAGGAGAGGAGAGGAGAGGAGAGAGGGAGGAGAGGGGAGGGAGAAAGGAAAGGAAAGAGAGGAAAGGAAGGAAGGGAAGGAGGGTGGGAAGAAAGGAGATGGAGCGGGGGAGGGAGGGAGGAAGGAAGGAAGGAAGGAAGGATGGATGCTGGCTTGAATATAGAGAGTCAGGAATAAGAAGATTGTTTACTCAGTGAGATTCTGTACCATCTGTTGTGGTTTTGTTTTTTGGGTTTTGTTTGCTTGCTTGTTTGTTTTCTCTCAATCTTGTCTTCCTTCCATAGACTGTAGGTAGTATTAAATGACTGGCTTATAGCTGAGAAAGACAGGAGAATTGAGAGGAATCTAATTTTATGATTTTGAAATATTATGTATAGGGTCTTTTCTGGATATAAGTTAGAAGTCGTATATATTCTGTGCTCTTCAGGAAAAAATGGCAACCTGGCCTAACAACAAAATAATCACATTCACGAAGAGATTTTTATTGTACTTCAAGTACACAACTTATGACTTCTCTAATATAGATTTAGCCATGTTTTACGAATGACAGTTTGTTCCTATAAGGCATAACTGCATCTTTCCCCCAAAAAATGACTGAAAAGACTTCTCAAATGTATTAATTCTCACATCATTTGATTTACTTATGATAATGAAAATTCACCTGACAATTTAAATACAAAATGAAGTGGCATATTGTGAAAAGCATATGTGAATAGGCAAGATATTCACACACAACTGTTTGTTCACTGCAAAAAGGAAACAAAATCAGCCCCAGGGAAGAAACAAATTTTTTGTAATTCATGTCCCAAGAGGAGTGGGGAATTGTAGGACTCACGCTAAGAACCATTCGCAATAGGTGCATTTTCAAATTGCCTTCTCAGTTAGAGGCTGCTGGTGCTTGAACTGGGACACTCCTAGACCTCATAATTTTAAAAGGCTGAGGCAAACACATAAACAAATAGAAATATCTGAGAAAATTTGATTCAGAAAATACTGGGTTGATAAATCTAGACATTTTGTTATTAATAGGTTAATTATTTTATAATTCTCAATAATAAAGCTAGGCATAAAATAATCTTTGCTATTATGTAAATCATGTGTGCTAATAATATACTTCATATTTTCAGAGATAGTTTCACTATTTTTTTCCTTATTTGGACTTCTTCACAATTGCCTCTATTTATAAATGGACAAACTGAGCTCTCTAAAAGGCTAAGTCCTTCTATAAAAGTCAGAGTTATTTTAAGAACAGGGAAATAACTCAAATTTATTGATTCTGTCCCTTTTTGTAAAACTACCAGAGGTTAACTTATATATCTGAGGACATATCTGGAATCGAAATATCATCTTGTCAAATTAACAAATATATGTGTAGCTCTGTTTGCTCCATTTACTCCTAATGACTTAGTAAGATATACATATGATTCTTAGTCTCACACATGAGATAGATAGATGGATAGGTAGGTAGGTAGGCAGGCAGAGAGAGAGAGAGAGAGAGAGAGATAGGTGATGGATGGATGGATGGATACATAAGATATATAAATAATAGATACATAGATAAAGACAGGTAATGCAAGGTAAAAGTCCTGAGTGTGTGTTAATTACCACCACTGAGGAGTATTAAACACAAAGAAACATTAGCTATTCTAGCAACCATGCCAAGAGAAAGAATCATAAATCCTCGGGAGGTTTTCAGTAGGAATCCCTGCCCAGGTACTTAAGACCATAGGACTGGAAGAAAGTAGGTCTGAGCTTGATCCTTGTTCTCGGAATAAGTTTCAGTATCATTTTGGATAAATTACTTAAACTTTGAAAGTTATTATTTTCCACTCTGGTTTAAAAAAAAAACAAAACATTTGTCAGTTATTCCACTAGCAACTGTATTATTTTGATTTGCTCTTACTTTTGCAATAAACTTACAAAAAGTAGTACTTTAGACATTGAAGTAATTCATAGAGTTCACACTAAATTGTGCTTCAAATTAAACTAGATTAAAATAAGTGCAGCAAATACTCAATGTGGTCAGATTTACTAATGAAATACTTACACTAAACAAATATATTTGTATTTTACTTAATTCAGCATGATTCAGAACTCATAAAATACCCTATCATTAGCAATTCAGCACAAAAGAGATGCACAGTTCTATCTCAGTAACCTCAGGTTAATCTTCTTAATTAAAGCATTATCTCGTTTAATGACAATTTAGTTGCCAGTAAAATAAGGTTAATTATTATTGAGGCTTGTGTTTCAGAATTATAGAGGAAGGATTCTGTAGATATGCAGTCTTTCTGGAAAATGTGACTGTAAAAAGCAAATAGATGAACTCCTCTAATTTGCAAAGTATTGAAATGATCCAGATATTGAAAGGTGTGAATGAACTTGCACTGTGCACTTAATTTCAAAACTCCATGGAGAGATAAAAATCTAATTGAGATTATAGACTGATGGACAGCTGAGTTTTGGAAATAGCCTAATGTTTGTTTTTTATCTAAAATTGGCCACACATGTACACAAATTTTAGTTTGTTTTCATGTAAAAGCTAACAGGGTTATCGGTGATCCCATACAGGTAGAAGCATAGCAGAGTTGCAAACATTAAAAACAAACAAATGAACAAAAAAGTATCTTATGATATGGTAAATACCATCTGTGTCTTTGACAAAGTATGTCATAAAATTATTCATCATTGATATGAACTGACAAAAAATCAATTTCTCTTTTTCTAAATGAGTTTATTGAAAAATAAAAAGTAATAGGCACAATTTTTCACCAACTAGAAAATTCAATGTCTTTATGATAGCTATCTTTTTAATTTGCTACTATATACTGTTTTAGACATTTTTTAAACTTTAGACATTTTTAGAAATTACTGTTTTGTTAGTCTATGTGACAAAATTATGAGCTATTTTTAAGCTACAGAAGGGAAACCTACTTTGACTCAAAACTGCTGACTTGTGACATATTCTCAGAGAAGTATTGTCTCATTTTTGATAATCAAACAATACTTGAGGATCTTTAACATCTTGCCCATCGTCTATATTCAGTAAATAACAGTTATGTCCCATGACATGAGAAATGCTGGTTAAATCTTATTAAACAAGCCTTCCTGCCCTCTGGGTAATTCTGATGCAGGTTAACACCTTTGGTAACCACTGAACTGTAATATATAATATATATATGTATATATTACACATGTATCCAATATGTGTATATATGTATACAATATTATATATTATATGTTATTATATATTATTATACATTATTGAATATATATGTATTACTACATATACTAGCAATAATATATATTATTGAAAAAATATATACATATATATCAGTGTCTTATAAAATTTGCATACTAATTATAGCTATCTGAGAGTCTTGTTAAAACACAGAATCTTGGGCCCACGACTATGGATTCTTATTTTGAGTTTGTGTAGGGCCTAGTATTTGTGTTTCTAAGATGCCAGGTGATACTGATGGATACTTGCTGCTGGTCAAAGTTCAACACTTTGAATGGCACTACTAAATATTGTATCCCAGCTCTAATTTTTAGTATATGTGGTCAAACTAAAGAAATGGTTAGATTGAAAAAATGGATAAGGCCGTTTTTTTCAGGGAGGGTCATGACAATTAAATTGAAACAGTAGTGATGTGAAAGGGAGCTCCTGTGTGTGGTATAAAACTAAATTGTCCAAGACAGATGTGCCCAGAACTTGAGGGTTTTAAAATAATGAAAAATTTTATAAAATCTGACACCAGATCCTACTCCATGAGGCAGGATCATAGCTTATCTTCCAGGAAGCCCTTCAGTATATGAACCATTGCCATCATCTCTCTTTATAGCATTGTTTCTGCAGTGGAAGACATTCCTGACCCCTTTCTTTGGCTCAGAACCTCTGACCTGTGTATGATACACTTCCACAGGTGTGCTAGTTATTTTTGTTTATTATTAAGACTTTATTTTTAGAGCAGTTTAAGGTTCACAGCAGAATTGAGAGAAAGGGACAGAATTCCCATATGCCATCTGCACGCACACATGCATAGCCTCTCCCAATATCAGCATCACTCACTACAATGGTGCATTTGTTATAATTGATGAAGCTACACTGACATATCATAATCACCCAAAGTCCATAGTTTCAATTACAGTTCACTTTTAGTGTTGTGCATTCTGTAGATTTGGACAAATATATGACATGTATCCATCATTATGGTATCACAGAGTATTTTTTCACTGCCCTAAAATTCCTCTGTGCTTCACCCATTCATCCCTTTTCCTTTCCCTCCATGCTAGTCATATTTAATAGCCTAATAACACAGTTCTCATGGAGCTATTACTGAGTGTTGGTGGAATGCATTACGTTGCTTCTGGTCCTGTTCAACTTTGGGTTTTATCAGTGCCAATTACTTGGACATGGATTTTTCATTTTCATTCTCCTCTTTAAATCACTTTTATCATCCTCCTTAGATTTTGTCAGTCTTCTAATTTAACCCACTTTTAATTTCCTTGTCTTTCTTTGTATATCTCAGATAGCCTTCTCCTAAAACATCAGTCACACCCCAACAACACATCGGTACTTTGTTCAGAAACACATTGCACCACCAGTAGTCAACTGATTCTGTAAGTCATTTATTCACATACACATTCTTGTATTCATTCCAAACTGCTTGGAATATATTGGTAAAAGGTCCCTTTCTTCCCCCTATGAGTTCATAGTATATTTAGAAAGACTTTGGAAACTATTGCCTAGGAATGAACTGACGCATAACTGCAGCAGGGAAGAGCATCCCAGGTTTACATGCCGGCTTCCTCAGTTATTAGATATCCCATCTTCCGCTGTTTGCTTGGCTTCTCCATTGTCATCTGGAAAAGGGTTATAATTATATCTTAAGTGGGAAGTAGGAATATTTAGTAGGTTGATTAATGTAATGCCTTTACTATATACTGTGAGCCAGAAACATACTAATGCTCTAGGCTAGTTATTACCTATTCTTATCACTGTCTTTCTACTCCTCTAGCTCGGTACTTAGTGAGGGCAGTATGCTCTGTGGCCCACCACCTCTGAAGGGGCACTTGTACCCCATGTAGTGTTCACTACAGTTTAAAAGGAAATTTAGGAATGTTTAATGCAATGGAAGGGATTAGGTATTGGGGAATTTTAAGCATGTGCTACCTAGACTGGCAGGTGGTCTTCTTCGTTTTCTTCTTCTTCTTCTTCTTTTAATCAGCTAATCTTTTCTCTCATTGCATTTCTTATCCTATAATGTAAGTAGCAGTTTGTTCTACTCATTGTTTTGTAAAGCCAGCCCTTCTGGTGTTATCCTAGGGAAAGAACACAGTAGCGATGCCTAATGAATAAAGCCATCATGATTTTCCATCACCTTTAATTGTCTGACTAAAATGCTTGAGAAACAGCAATCTACAAAAACAATTGAAGGCAATCAGGTTGTTGAATTTGAAATCATTTCTACTTTAGAGAAATTAAACTTTTTCCGTATTCTAATGCAGAATTGTAAAGGAATCGAAACACTTTCCTTTTCAATATAATTTAATGCTTAATATGTTTGTATTACAACTCTCATTTTCTCAAAGGCAGGTCAAATGAACCCAACCATCAAATTATATGTTGTAAACCTATATGGACCAACTCATACTTTGGAACTCATGCCACCTGACAGCTTTAAATCAAGGTATGCAATCTCCATTTTATTTTTACTTGGAAATAGTTACTTTAACTTCAATTATCATTTTTTTGCAATTTAGAGAGAGGTGATAAGCTCAACAAATCCACTTGAAAATAAATCTGAGGTTGTCCCATTAGTGCAGGAATGAACTCATTCTGGATTTCTTGTTCTCAGGGAGCATTTAAAGTTTCCAAGTGATTAGCAGCACCACAAAATGACTAAATGTAGTGATACTGAGAATTAGGCCTTTTGCAGGAGATGTGACAGGGAGATGGGAGCAAAGGATAATTTTCCATTGAATTTTCTTCCTGGAAATGCCTCTTTTAAAAGGACCTGAAAAGAGATCTTCTTTAAAAGAGTACAGTCTTCCTAGAATTTGTGTGGTTTTTCCAGAAGAAATTCTCCCTATAACTTGGGAGTGATTCCCTAGGTTTTTTTCTCCAGGCAGGGAAATGTAATGAGATGTTGTTTTAAAACATCCTACATAAGAAGCCTTCTTATTTAGGAAGTTTGAATGGAAATAGAAGAAACACTTTATGTGTCAGAAGCATAATTTTAATATTAGCAAAATTTCTAGTAGTGAACAATGAATCAAATATCCATGTGGATTTTTAAATTCAGAGTGGTCTCAAACTTCAAGGGTGTTCTTTCAAATAGTGCAGCCCTTTAAAACTTTACAAAGGTCCTGGGGAAGGAATAGGTAGCTGACTTGGGAAAATACTTTCACACTATATTGGATGATATGGGGCTAAGCTCAAACTTTGTTTTGATGCCATCAACAATCAGTCCTAGGGGATTGATTCACCTGTAAATTCCACTCAAACGTTGATCCATCAATGTATTCAGGAAAATTTCATCAGAATTGGGAATTTTCACAGATATTATAGCTTGAAGTATGTGGAAATGTTTCCTACTTATAAAGTTATTAAAAGTTTATGGAAGGCTTACACCAGTAGGGCACCCATAACTACCTAATATAATTTGTTTCTATTAGTGATGGAAAAGATGAGGCTTGGGGAGAAAATTGAACCCCAAGATTAGTTGGTAGCAGAAGTAGAAAATGTGGTAAAGCCTCCTACAAGTTACAGAGCATTTCATGCAGGTCATGATGGAAGACCTTACAGGACCACTGGAATTAACATTTAGAAGGCAATAGAGTTGGCCAAATCAGGTAGGAACTGTAATTCCGTACTCGGTCTGCTAGCCATGAAGGAATTAAGCACAGATGAAATAATGATGGAAGCCATTTGTATTTTATGTCCTGAGCTCTTGTCTTTTTCTTCAGTTTGTTTTAATGCTCTTAATTAACAGAGAAGGTCAGTAGACTGGAGTGTCTGAGTCAAATCTCTGCCATCATTTCATTAGGTGACCTTGGGCAAATCTCTCTCTCTCTCTCTCTCTCTCTCTCTCTCTCTCTCTGGGTCTGAATAACTTCATTTTAAAGTAATACACACACACACACACACACTTCATTTTCATTAATCATTTGAAATCTTTGAAGTGGAAGTCAACTTTACAATATCCAGTGTTCTTCTGAGAAAAAATGGTGATTCTGTACCTTGACCTTATAACCCCAGAGGCTGCTAGAGAGTTCACCCAATAGGATATAGCAATGTCACCAAACACAAAAATTCTTAAAGATAGAATCAATTGTCATTTATTGGGTTACTAGTTAAGTGTATGTCTGTAATATTTGAGGTACAATATGATAAAATTAGTCACCCATGCCGAAAAGGGATGTATGTATGTGTGTGTATGTGTGTGTGTATGTGTGTATGTATGCATGCGCAATAATATAAAAGATCCCGCTAAAAGTGAGGAAGAATCTTGTGAAGAAAGATTTCTTAAATGTAATTCAGGTATGTTGATTTAGTGATGAATTTGGTCTACAATTTTGGGACAGTCATGTATTAACTTATGTATACAATGCACCAAACAATTTGGCTTTTTCTGCCTCATGGTCTTACATTAAGTGCATGTGAAGTGCATGTGAAATGTATGATTTTTGTTGAAAAACTCAAGATCAAAATTTACTTTAAAACTGATACTTTAAAATATTTCTCCTGCTTCAGTTTTACAGAAATGTATTTCCTTACTCATTTGTTTCTGGTAGAGAGCTTCAATCCAGTTCACAGAGGAGTAATAAATGAATTTTAGATCATTTTAGAGCACTTGATGCTCTATGTATAGGTGTTAGGTCCAGAGACACACAAACATGAACAAAATAAATATATCCATGGTGTGAATCAAACAAAGTTGCATTCCTCTAGCTTCACATAAGATGGAAACCAAACTTTTATGTTTTCTTTGATTTTTTTTTTAGGATTATTAACATCTCTAATATATAATACTTAGTATTTTAGCCATATAGAAATTAGCTAGAAAACTACTGTGCCCTCCTAGTGAGAAATCTAAAAGAGTATACTGGTTTTCATAATTGAATGGTCAGGGTCCTAAAAATTAACAAAATGGCACACTCAAGACGGGTAAGTGAAATGCAATTAATTAAGGGACTATTAACAAAAATGTGGGCAGGATTAAGGGGAAACACAAAGGATGGGAAAGCAATTTAAAGTCGGCTATCAGGGAGAGGTATGGTGGTCCCAGGACTAAAGGAATGAAGCACAGGCTGTTATGAATCCAGAAGCCTGTAGTTCTGAAGAATAGGATGGACCAGTAGGATGTGTCCACAGATTAAGCAATTCAGTCATTGCCAAGCCATACCCTAATAGTGAGTGGGTCCCGGGAATTAATACCCTGAACTCTCTCTCCTCTCAACCTTTGAGTATCCTGCAGAGGCCTTCCACTGTCAAGGCATCCTCACTGTAGAGGCCAGCCTCTGGAAACTGCAGAGGGACAGTTGGAGAATGGACCTGGCAAACAGAGAGTATTGCATACAAATAATTTAAGAATATATTTGCTCTAAGAAGTTTATCATTGTTTAGGCATAGGTTGGAGATGTCCCCGCCAGAACACAATGATTTTTCTGAAGCCACGTGAGAAGTGTTCTGTCTCTGTGTCTAGTACTGTTTCTGTTTCTGTCTTTCTGCCTCTCTGTCTCTCTGAGTGTGTGTGTGTGTGTGTGTGTGTGTGTCTTTCAGTATCTCTATTTCTATACAGACATATACACATACACACTCATATGCAAACATATACACATATCTATGATTTATCTGAACTGATGCATGTGCTTCTCCTGCAAACTTCCCATATTTTTCTTATGTGTACGGTGAGTCATGTAACTGCATTAGTGTACTTTGGACATGACGCTTACCTTTGGTAACACTTGTTTCCCTCTCTTAACTTATTTTCCTTTTTCTCTTTCTAATTTTCTTTATCATGTTATTCTTAAATCTTTCTAAGCTAACTCAAATTCTTTTTTATATTAAAAAAATTATATATGTAAATATATAAAGTAAATTTTTGTTGTCAACTATCAGTACCAGTATTTTCATATTTATTAGTGACCATATTCCTACAAATTCCAAGAAATACAAATCATTATTTTTTAATGTATAAATGTAAACAAGCATAAATTAATTTTATTAGTTTTGTCCTTTCCCCATGCTCTCTTAAGACCATCATATGCTCTCTTTTTTGTGGAGTTTGTGTTGTGTTCATAACATATGGTTTCATAGTACCCATATCATTTGAAATTCTATTTAAACTCTCAGTAGCAGAATACCAAAATAGTTAATTTACCCCATAATAATTTACATATCTACTCCTTTTTTGGGTATGCTATCTAAACATCTACTATATTTTTATAATATCTTCAGATCTGCACAACGGCAATCAATACATGACTCTTATTCAATTGCTCTGTGTATTTATGAACTTTTTTTTTATTTTTCTTTTTTCCACTAAATCTGAACCTCATATATGACCATCTCCTAGCTTTTTTTTCCCTCTCGTAAAATCACTATCATGACAATAATAATAATTAAATATATATGTGCATACCATATAGGGAGGAAGACTTATAAATAGAAAAAGGGTCTCTTAGGCCTTGAGCTATCTTATAAGCTCGTATTCTTTCATTCCCGTTCCAAAGAGCAAGGTTTGTATAGAATTTGAAGACGTTAGGTCATTTGTTTTGGTCTATTGATTCTTTACTTGGTTGATTGATTAATTGATTTATAACAACTAATGTTCATAATTATAATAGAAATATGTCCCCAAGGTAGAATCAGCATTCGGTAGATCTTCCCTTCAACTAGATACTTAAACTCTACTCAAAGAATTTAAAATAAATTTCTATCCATTTATATGGTTTTAAAAATAAAAGGATACCATAGCTTAGAGAAAGGCATAATTTCTTTTTCTTTTTCCCTCCCCCATACTTCTTTATTTTTTCAAAAAGCATATTTGTGATTCAGCTAAAGATCTTTTATCAAACAAATTCAGATCATGAATGAAACTTTTCTTCAACAGTAATTCAGCTCATACTGTTTAATTATTGTCTGTGTTGATTCTTCAGAATGTAGCACAGTAGGAAATAAGATAATGCCCTTTCATGAACATTCCAGACCCATTTGGGAGTTAGATGATTCACCTCATCTAACAGATGACCAGCCTCACTCTCTTAAGAGTGGAGGAGGAACAGAGAGGGAGAGAAAAAATCCCAAGAAGATTCGTGCTGTCAGCACAGAGCCAGACACAGGGCTTGATCTTATAAGCTGTGAGATCGTGACCTGAGCCAAGATCAAGAGTTGGCCACTCAACCTACTGAGTCACCCAGGCTCCCCCGATAATTCATCTCATCTTAAGGGGAAGTAACATTTTGTAAATTTTTACACTATGAGTGTAAGGTATTATAAGCATTCCTTATCTTTACTGGAATTTATAAGTAAAATTTTAAAATATATATTTAAGTTCTAGGCATTTTCCAGATTGTTTTGAGGAAGTGATTATCCTTTGTATTCAGATATCTCCAGGCTGAGGAGAAACAGTAATGTTTTATCTGTAGTTTCTCCTTACTCTGTGTCTTTGACTTGCTAGTTTGTCCTTCCTATATCGTTGAAGTATGTCTAGTCTATACTGTATCTTTTTTTTTCTGCCAAGGAATGTTGTTTCTTCCAAGAGAATCAAGTTAATAACAATTTCTCTGTTCATAGAAATGTCCTAAGTGACCCTTCTTACAAGTAATGCATAGTTATTAACAGAAGCCTTTGGAATTGACTAGCGATGAGTTGGTCACGCATGCCATGACCATACAGTCATGGGTTGAGATCCCGGACTATCTGGAAGAGAGAGAGTTTGGTGCCACTATATACGTACAAATATTATGTTGTGAACTTGGAGTAGTGATTAGACAGGAAGCCAGTGAAAACGCAGGTGTGACTTCTACCATAGTACCTGTCTGCTGATGATGCTGGGGCCTCCATTCCACGTGCCCTTGTGAACAATTAGATCTTCTGTGCCAGACCACCCAGCTGATAGAAAGTCTTTCTTGACTTGAGTGCAATCCCTCTAACCTGCTTGTCTCTGTCTCTGTGGCTCAAGAGGATGAACTCCTCGAGGACTTCCTGGGTAATCCAGAGCCATGGAGACTAGGAACAACCAGGAAAGCCAGTTGTAAGGAAGGGACACTTCCGCTGGTCACTGGTCGTGGGACACCAGATCTAATGTGTTCCTGAGATGGATTTCCAGGAGGACATCAGCAGCAGGCAGGCCAAGGAGTGTGATTTCCAGGTAAGGGCCCTTCCCTATTCCCTCATTTGAGGAAGCCTGATTGCTTATGAGCAAACTAAGGAGAAGTGCAGCTAGGATCCTGAGACAAGGAAAGAAAGAATACAGGGTGTGACTTACTTCTTATGTGCGAAGCTTCACTTTAACTTTCATTTTAGATAATCACAACACTTTATCGTGGAAATTTCAGTGGTTTGAAGTTACCCCTGATAAACCTTATAAATTCAATTTTGGGGAGAACTCTCATCTTTCAGATTATAAATCAGGGTATATCCTAAGATAGATGGCATCACAGTAAATTGTGCTTGTAGGCATAAGACACATACAAACACACTAATCACATTATCTAATCAAAGAGAAATGTTAAGTGGTATGAATATAAATTATTTTAACTTTATTTTACACCTAAATTAGTGTTTCCCTTTAAAAATCACTTATTCACCAGATTTGCACTGGTTGAATTTCAGTTGTTTTACTAACATGAAATCCTTGTTAAAAGTCAAGATTTTCTACTGTAGATAATAAATATGTGTCAATGTCTGTGAAGACATTATAAAGAAGATGTTCTTGCAACATTACACTTGAGGGCTACTTTGGAAGGGAAAACCCTTAAGATGAATATTTAAATTATGTTTGTTGTGGCCGCTGTTAATTATTTTAAAAATTGTTCATGTTGGTTGTCATCTCATTTGGCACAATATATAATATTACTCACTTTAGCTAATTAAGACAAATTTCTGATTGGGTTTGAAAATTTATGTATGCCAGTTCGATCTAGATTTTTCTATAAATTAACCTCTGTGATTTTGTAGTCTGTGGTCAGTTGTTTACAATAATCACACTATTTTTTCTTGAAAAAAAAATCACACTATTTTTTAACTTTAATTGTGAATAACATTTGCACCAATTAATCAGAAATATATATTGTCAGAATTCAGCATTTCTTTTCCTGATTATAGTATCCACTATCATTTTATTCCATGATAAATCCTCTAGAGAAATCTATTAGAGGTTAGTACCTATATTTCCCCCTTTTTGATATTCACACTGCTGAACATGATAATGCGTGCAAAATAGTTTAAACAAAACACAGTAAAAATGAACAGGGTATCATTCTTTGAAGAATCCCAAAGACTGATCCTAAACCAGTTGCATATTTGATTCAAAGTTGCCTTTGTTAGCTATTTAGAGAACTTCATGTAATGATTTCAGTGGGTTTCTTGGCAAGTTTCAAGTGAGACTTAGCTGGTGTTGAAGGGTGCCAGATGTCTTGAAGAGATTGCTGAAGAAAATATGGCAGGGTTCACTGTATGATAAGTTTTGCTTGCCTTTCTACTGACATTTTCACTCTGATGGGCTGACAGGTTTTCTGGAGAAAGTGGTAGTTATTCAGTAACATTAGAAACGTAAGATTCATGTAACTAAATGTCTAACCCACCTTTGTCTAAGGACAGGTGATTTGTATCACAAAGCTTTTCTCCCATAGGTGGTTTTTTTCTAAATCACATAAAAACTGGGTGGATTAATTTTAAGACAGTGCTTATGGATGGCACTTCTCAAGCCATTTCTAAATCACCTCATCTATTCTGAAACTGGGCAAATTTGTTGGAAAGTTTTTTTTTTTCCTTTTTATTATACATTGAATCACTGTTGACAATTGTATTTTGTCTGTATGGGTTGAGATTTTTTGATACAGTGTGTAATTTCCTAAACATAAAATCTACAATGAAAGAAATATATACTAATTATAAGAGGAAAAAAATATAAGCTTTCCTAATCTAGAAGTAGCCTTAGAACATTCTGGGCCCCACTAATTAGCATCCTCACTATACCAAAGGTTCAATATCCCTCATCTACCTCATTTTGATTTCTTCATTTTAAACTGTTTTAAATAAGATTTTAAAATTATAATATATGTATATGTATATATTTATGTATGTGTGTGTGTGTGTGTGTGTGTGTGTGTGTATGCATGTGTGTGTAGAATAAGATTGGCCCCTGGGTAAAGTGAAATAACACAGAGATCATGTATAAGAAAAAATTGTGAAATCAAAAATAAGATTTGCCTTTTAATTAATGGTTGCATTTTTTTACAAAAATAGAATATAGCTTAAAAAATTATGCTTATTGCACCTGTTAGTGTTAATCAATAGAAAATTAAAAAATATATTCATAAATGTCTATCACCTTGATTATTTTATTTTTCCAAGGATTTCCTTTCTGGTATATCATTCACTTTCAAGTTTATTCTCAAATTTTCTGTATATTTGTACCTGTATGTACATGTACATGTGTTAACATACACACACATATATTTGTATTTATGTGTGCATGAGTATTCAGAATAGCAGATGTGTAGACATACATAAATAGAAATTAATGTGATATGGCATCCTTATAGTGTTTCATTTATCCTTATATATAAAATAACAAGTGTATATTATTGGTACCACACAGGTTCTCTGGCTCTAAATGTAAATTTTAATTTTGTTTCCGAACTAGAGAATATTATATCACTATGGTTAAATGGGTAAGCAATACGAAGACGGTGGTCAGATGGTTAAACCGGCCTCAGAACATTTCCATCCTCACGGTCTGTGAGACCACCACTGGCGCTTGTAGTAGAGTGAGTATAATTTACTTTTCTTTCATGCCTCAAATGAAGTGTTTTATGCTACTCACAAAGGGAAATCAGGCAATCCATTGTACAAAGACCAATATTTAACTTTCAAAGGTAGTTGGGAAAGAGTCCTTCTATTAGGAGTATATATTTTAATCCATAAATAATCTAAACTTTGAAGTGAGAAATATATGATAAGCAAAAGAGAACAAACCAAGATTTAAAAAAAAATGAATTCTTGTATTAAAGGGATTCTAAATCACATTAGTTTAATTCCGAAATACATTTTTCTCTCCATAGTTTGACTTTGATTAACTTGAGAATATGGAATATTTTTCCTGTTTTCTTCAAACACATTCCAAAGTTCAATTTTTATGGTCATTCAGATTAGTCTTATAAAATAATGGACAGTATCTCTATTTTTAAATTAAGTAAGAAGAGTAAAAAATAAAATGGTCCTTGAACCACTATGATTTTGAAAGCTGGTTGCATTTCTATTTCTATAATCAGTTTTTATAACTCTGCAATAAATCCTGTACATGTAATTTTTAAACTTCTTTACAGAGAGGAATACTATAATCAGTTTAAATTGCTCTACTGTACGCTTCTATTGTTACTTGCCAAAGTATTCCCAATTATTTAACAACAGAAATTTTCAAACTTCTGTTTCTAAAATTTTTTTGATGTTTATTTATTTTTTAGAGAGAGAGGGAGAGAGAGGAGAGGAGGGAGAGCAAGCAGGGGAGGGGCAAAGAGAGAGGGGTGTCACAGAATTCCGAAGCAGGCTCCAGGCTGTGAGCTATCAGCACAGAGCCCGATGCAGGGCTCAAACCCACGATCTGTGAGACCATGACCTGAGCCAAAGTTGGACACTTAACTGGCTGAGCCACCCATGCACCCCTCAAACTTCTGTTTCTGGACAAGATGGTGTACATGTTGATAGTCTAGCATCTCTGCTGTTGCCAACTATAAAACTATACAAAATGTATTAAACAACTATTCTCAGACAATAGCAGGATAAGGACATAAATAGTGAAATAAAATAAATACAGAGGATAAGCCTACCTTTCTGTGGGGGCTACTTTGAGATCACAGTGCAAGTTAATGAGGCCCTAGAAAAGCACAGTGGTATCACTGATGTCAGTAGGCAGGGAGAATCAGTTTGAGACTGTTGTGCTGGCTGAAATTTGGAGGACAAGTACACCAGATTTGGAGTTGCAGAGAGAAGAGCTCTCTGGCAATCCATGTAGAGGGACTCTCAAGACTGTAGCTCAATGCTTAACTGTGCAAGCACATGGCACGCTTCACACAGAGAAGCAAAAGGAGAATCTGCAGGTTGCACAACGCTTGGAGACTTTGGAGTGCTCAGCAGCAAACATAGAGCACTCTCACTGAAAACCCTTTGCATTCAACTCACAGCCCAGAAAGAAAATGCATTAGGAATAAGGTTGTTCTGTACTCTTTACAATAAACCTTTATATCCAACCTGGGAAGGATGAAGTGCATGCCTATAAATTAGCTGTCTTCCCAGAAGATAGTTTACTCTTTAAAAGGAAAATTAAAATTTAAAATATCAATTACACAATCAAAACATTCTACATATGTAGAAAAATAGAAAATGTAACCTGCCTGCCTCTCATCCCCCTGCCAAAATATTTATAAAAGCAGACTTACACACAATAGAGTTACTAAAATTAACAGATACAGACTTTTTAAAAATCTGTTTGAAAGATAGTTGGTAAATTAAAGGGTGGCCCTAATTAATGAATAGATGAGACATTTCAGTAGGTAAATAAACTGTAAAACAGAGAACAATGAAATTTCAGGAACTCAAAACAACAGTAACTGAAATGAAAAATTGGATGGGTTAAAACACAAACTGGACACTGTTGTTGTCAGGGAAATAAAAACAATTCAAACTGAAGTCCTGAGGAAAAAATGACCGGAAAAAAAAATGAACAAAGCCTCAATTACCTGTAGAACAATATGAGCTGATGTATACGTATGATGGAATATACACAGAAGGCAAGATATGAGATACTGTGGCAGGAAAAAAAAAACGAATTAATGACTTAAGGGGCACCTGGGTGGCTCAGTCAGTTAAGTGTCTCACTTCATCTCAGGTCAGGATCCCACGGTTCGTGGGTTCAAGCCCCACATCGTGCTCTCTGCTTTCAACTCAGAGCCTGCTTGAGATCCTGTCACCCTCTCTCTCTCCCCCTTGCCCACCCCCCCTTCTCTTTCTCAAAAATAAATAAGCATTTAAAAAAAGAAATAATGACTTAAAATATCCCAAATTTGAAACAAAATAAAACAAAACATTAACCTATATATCTAAGAAGTTAGCAAACCCCAAACAAGATAAAAACAAAGAAAATAAGTAGGCACATAATATTCAAATTATTGCAAACCAAAGATTAAGAGGGAAAAAATGAAAACAACTTGAGAGAAAAATATATTACATATGGGAGAATATAATGATGAAAATTACTGCCTCTGTGTCATCAGAAACAACATAAGCCAGAAAGCAGTGGAATGCATTTTTAAAGGACTAGAAGAAAAACAGTGTAAACTCGAAGTCTATGTCCTATGAAAATAACTTTCAAACATGAAGACAGACATTTACAGATGAGTAAACACTGAAATAATTCATCACAAGTAGATCTGTATAAATAACATCAAATTAAGTTATTCAGTCTGAAAAAAAAATAGCACCAGATGGAAACTCAAGTCTAAATGAAGGAAAGAAAGGTGCCAAAAATGGTAAATATGTGAGTAAAATAAAAATGTCTTCTAGTTTTTTTTTATATATTCTAAAAGGTAATTGATAATTTAAGTAAATCAAAACTATCAAACTAAAAGGCTTGTACACAGCAAAAGAAACAGTCAAGAAAATTAAAAAGCCGGCCTATGCAATGGAAGAATATATTTGCAAATCATATATCTGATTAGGAGTTAAGTCTAAAATATACAATGATCTCATATAACTCAATAGCAAAATAAAACAAAAACAAAAAAATCTAATAATCTCATTTAAAAATGGACAAAGGACCTGAACAGACATTTTTCCAAAGAAGATATTCAAATAGCCAACAGGTATATGAGAAGATGCTCGGCATCACTAATCATTAGGGAAATTCAGTCAAAACCACAATGAACCTTACACTTGTTAGCATGGCTATTACCAAAAAGACAAGAGATAAATAGAATCAGGGCAATGGAGAAAGGGAATCCTGTGCACTGTGGTAGGAATGTATATTGGTACAGTCACTATGGAAAACAGTATGGCAGATATAAATTAAAAGTAAAACTTCTGTATCATCTAGCAATTCAACCTCTGGGTACGTATCTCAAGGAAACTAAATCATTATTCAAAGGCCTCTTTGTCAGCCCATGTTCATTGCAGCATCATTTACAATAGCCAAAACACGGGGTAAATATGTCCATCAGTGGATGGATGGATAAAAAATGTCACATACACACACACACACACACACACACACACACACACACACACCACACTGGAATAACTATTCAGCCATAAAAAAATAAAGAAATCCTACAATTTGTGACAACAGGGAGGGAACTTGAGGGCATTTATTCTAAATGAGGTAAGTCAGACGGAGAAAGACAAATACAGTATGATCTCACTTGTATGTGTATTGAAAAAAAAACTTAGAGAAAAAGAGATTGTTTGTAAAGGGGAGGGTATGGGTGGGAGTGGGGAAACCGGGTGAAGGTGGTTAAAAGATACAAACTTCCAGTTACAAGATAAGTAAGTTCTGGGGAAGTAATGTACAATATAATTATGATAGTTAACAATACTTTATTGTATATTTGAAAGTTGCTAAGAGAATAAACCTTAAAAGTTCTTATCACAAGGAGAAAAAATGCAGTTACGTGGGGTAATGGATATTAACTAAACTTGTGGTAACCACTTCATAATATATAGATATATGAAGTCATTATGTTGTATACCTTAAACTTATACAATGTTCTATGTCAATTATATCTCAATAAAACTGGATAAAAAGGAATAAATTTTATAATTTCTACAATCTCCAGAGAGTGGAGAAGGAAGGAAACTTTTCAGTTCATTTTGTAAGCATAGTATAATTCTCTTAACAAAACGAGGCAAGGCCATATGAGAGAACACTTTAGACTGATGTCTCATGCATGTATATACAAAAAATTCCTTAAACATATTAACATATCAACTGTGGCAATATAGAGAATTGTGCACTGTGACTAAATGGGGTTTATTTTGGTAATTTATGATTGGTTTAATATTGAAAAACAATCAGTGTAATTCATTATTTTAATAGAAGGCAAGAATTAAAATAAACAGTTATCTCAATAGTTAAAAAAAACAGTTGACAAAATTCATCACTCATTCATGATAACTTCAACATAAATGAATAGAAAAAAAATTTTCAATTTGATAAAGGATACCCACAAAATACCCCAATAAATAGACTCTATGGTAAAACATTTTCCTTAGTTATCTTAATACCAGCAATAAGGTAAGGATATACATTCTCACTCTGTTATTCAAACTTTATTAGAGATTCTAACCAGAGTAACTTGGTGAGGAATAAATATCATGGTGATTGGTAAGGAAGAAGTAAAATTCTATTTGTGGATGGCATTATTGCATAAATAAAAAGTAAGAAATCTACAAAAAAAAGACTAGAATGGGTCACAATTCACAAATCAGTGTACCAGTTTAAATTATTTATTCAATTTCCTGATTTTTATCATTTTACTATAAATAAATGTGAGTATATAGGATACTGTAATTTTCTTGAACACTTACTGAATTATTTAGGGGTAAATGGATATAATGACTCAAAATTTCTGTTAAATTGTTTAGAAAAAGTATATTTTTAACATTCAATTGATTTTGAAAAAATATATATTTTTTGCCTTCTTTTCAAATGGTTTAAGAACAGGAGAGAGATATAATAATAAAGCAAATGGAACAAAATAGAAATTAATGAGGGATATGTCTAAAGGCTGTGCAAATGTTTCTTGAACTGGTCTTTTAACTTCTCTGTAAGATTGCATTTTTTTCAAAATAAAGATTTGAGAAGCATCAAAATGTGTTTCTAGATTCATAGTATTACAATGGGAAAAATGCCACTAAAACATTAAATACATAAGGATAAATTTAACAAATAGCATGCAAAATCCTCATATTGAAAACTACATTTTTGAAAGGCATTAAGGATGACCTAAATAAATAAAAGATATGCCACATGCTTGAGCTGAAAGGCTTAATATTGTAGATGGCATCCTACTCGAAGTGAACTGTAGTTTCAATACAATACAAATTCCCAGCAGATTGATCAATTGATCTGTCTATCTAGTAGAAACAGATAAGCTGTTTTTGAATGTATATGGAAGTGCAAAAGACCCAGTGAGCCATGCAATCTTGTTAAAAAAACCAACAGTGCTGGAGAAGTTGCACTACTGGATTTCAGGATTAACTGCAAGCCACAGAAACTGAGAGATGATAGTGGAGGCATAAGGACACACAAACAGATCAACTGAATTGACTGATAAGAGTTTCCGGAAATAGATTTCCCATTTATATGATCGATCGATTTTTATCAGAGGTGGCAAAACAATCCAAAGGGGGAAAATTATTCTGGAACAATCAATAACCAAAGGAAAAATACAGTGGTATTTAACATCATGTACCATATTCTCAAATTAATTTGAGATGAATTGCAGTCCTAAATCTAAGAGATAATACTGTCAATCTTCTAGATAAAAATATGAGATATAACTTAGTTACACCGAAGAGGCAAAAAGCCATTAATCATAAAAGAAAAAATTATACATTAGGCATCATCAAACTTAGAAAGTTTTCAACAAAGTCACCATTAAGAAACAACCACAGGGGTGCCTAAGTGGCTGAGTGGGTTGAGCCTCTGACTCTTGGTTCTGGCACAGGTTTTTGAGATGAAGCCCCACAGAGGGCTCTGCGCTGAGAGCTGCTTGGGACTCTTTCTCACCCTCTCTGCCCCTCTGCTTCTCTCTCTCTTTCTTTCTCTCTCTCAAAAATAAATACAAAAAAGAAAAGAAAGAGAAACAGCCACAGAATAGGAGAAAATATTTTGCAAAATGTGTTATCACACAAATATATGCATCTCAATAATGAAAAGACAGACCAATTAAAAAGATCAAAATGTGAACAGAAATGTATAAGGAAGTAATAAATTCATGAAGAAGTATTCAACATTATTAGACATTAGGAAAATATAGATTAAATCATAATAAAATAGCACTACATACCATTAGAATGACTAAAATTAAAACAACAAAAAAGTGACATTAACTATTGGGGAGGATGTAGAAAATTTCAGTTCTTATTCTTTTTCTTTTTTTTTGCCATTATTAGTCTATTTTTTGGTTTTGTTTTTTTTTATTTTTTTTTTTAAATTTACATCCAAATTAGTTAGCGTACAGTGCAACATGATTTCAGGAGTAGATTCTTTAATGCCCCTTACCCATTAGGCCCATTCCCCCCTCCAACAACCCCTCCAGTAACCCTCAGTTTGTTCTCCATATTTATGAGTCTCCCTGTTTTTATATTACTTTTGCTTCCCTTCCCTTATGTTCATCTGTTTTGTCTCTTAAAGTCCTCATATGAGTGAAGTCATATGATTTTTGTCTTTCTCTGACTAATTTCACTTAGCATAATACCCTCCAGTTCCATCCACGTAGTTGCAGATGGCAAGCTTTCCTTCTTTTTGATTGCCGAGTAATACTCCATTGTGTGTGTGTGTGTGTGTGTGTGTGTGTGTGTGTATTATATATATATATATACACACACACACCACATCTTCTTTATCCATTCATCCATCGATGGGCATTTGGGCTCTTTCCATACTTTGGCTATTGTCCATAGCACTACTATAAGAACACTGGGGTGCATGTGGCCCTTTGAAACAGCACACCTGTATCCCTTGGATAAATACCTAGTAGTGCAATTGCTGGGGTGTAGGGTAGTTCCATTTTTAATTTTTTGAGGAACCTCCATACTGTTTTTCAGAGTGGCTGCACCAGCCTTCATTCCCACCAACAATGCAAAAGGGATCCTCTTTCTCCGCATCCTCGCCAACATCTATTGTTGGCCTGAGTTGTTAATGTTAGCCATTCTGACAGGTGTAAGGAGGTATCTCATTGTGGTTTTGATTTGTATTTCCCTGATGATGAGGGATGTTGAGCATTTTTCCATTGTCGGTTGGCCATCTGGATGTCTTCTTTGGAGAAGCATCTATTCATGTCTTTTGCCCATTTGTTTACTGGATTATTTGTTTTTTGGGTGTTGAGTTTGATAAGTTCTTTACAGATTTTGGATACTAACCCTTTATCCGATATGTCGTTTGCAAATATCTTCTCCCATTCTGTTGGTTGCCTTTTAGTTTTGATGATTGTTTCCTTCGCTGTGCAGAAGCTTTTTATTTTGACGAGGTCCAGAAGTTCATATTTGCTTTTGTTTTCCTTGCCTCTGGAGACGTGGTAAGAAGTTGCTGTGGCCAAGATCAAAGAAGTTTTTGGCTGCTTTCTCCTCGAGGATTTTGATGGCTTCTTGTCTTACATTTAGGTCTTTCATCCATTTTGAGTTTATTTTTGTGTGTTGTGTAAGAAAGTGGTCCAGGTTCATTCTTCTGAATGTTGCTGTCCAGTTTTCGCAGCACCACTTGCTAAAGAGACTGTATTAATTCCATTGGATATTCTTTCCTGCTTTGTCAAACATTAGTTGGCCCTACATTTGTGGGTCCATTTCGTGGTTCTCTATTCTGTTCCACTGATCTGAGTGTCTATTCTTGTGCCAGTTCCATACTGTCTTGATGATTACAGCTTTGTAGTACAGCTTGAAGTCCGGGATTGTGATGCCTCCTGCTTTGGTTTTCTTTTTCAAGATTGCTTTGGCTATTCAGGGTTTTTTCTGGTTCCATGCAAATTTTAGGATTATTTGTTCTAGCTCTGTGAAGAATGCTGGTGTTATTTTGATAGGGATTGCATTGAATATGTAGATTGTTTTGGGTAGTATCGACATTTTAACAATATTTGTTCTTCCTATCCATGTGCATGGAATCTTTCACCACTTTTTTGTATCTTCAATTTCTTTCATAAGCTTTCTATAGTTTTCAGTGTATAGATTTTTCACCTTTTGGTTAGATTTATTCCTAGGTATTTAATGGTTTAGTTCTTATTCTTCATGAGAAGAAGTGTAAGATGATACAGCTACTTTAAAAAATGATTTTGCAAGTTCAAGTAAAATTAAATGTACATATATAAACATATATATTATAGTGTATATTATGTATATGAATGAATGTGTGTATGTGTGTGTGTGTGTGTGTGTGTGTGTACCCATGCGCATGCACACACACACACACACACACACACACACACATACATCCAATAGCTCCATTCCTAGATATTTGGACAAGAAATAAAAACCTGTGTCCACCAAAGGATGTGTAAAAAAAAAACAACTTTAGAGATGATTCATTTATTGTAGCTAAAAACTAGAAGCTATCAAATTATCCATTAACAAGGAATAGATAAACAAAATGTGCCATATCTGCACAACAGAATTCTGCTTGAAAATTCAAAAAGAAACAATACTGATATGCCCAAAAAATATGAGTGAATCTCAAAAACATAGTGTGACAAAAGTCCCTCTTAGAAGAATATATAATATATAATTTCAGTAATCTGAACTTCTAACACAGGTGAAATTAATGGGGAAAGAGTTCAGAAGAGTGACCACCTTTTTGGAACCTCTAGGAAGGAGCACAAGAGAATGTGTGAGGAAGTGAAAAGACCTTGTATCTTTATGGGAAGTAAATATATTTGTCAAAACTCATCGCTTATACTGAAGATCTGTACATTTCATTATATGCAAATTATACTGCAATATTTTTAAAACAGAATTTTTAAATGGTCTATAAAAGAGAAAAGAGGAAGAAACTTATCTTTGGAGTGATGAGCATAGATGTGTAGATTAAGTTTGATGCGTCAACCATGTACTTACTGGCTTTGGTTAATGCTCTTTACATATAGCTTATATTTATTAGAAATATTTCAATCAACCTCTTTCATCTGATTAGCTTATAGACAGACTAAGATCTCACCATTCATTTGTTAAAGTGTTCTAGACGATTTCTTGTTCAGCTGATTGCTAAATGATTTTGAAATTGGCATGTGTATATTCTAGTTACAGAAAGCCTGTTATCTTTTCTATACAATGATAAGCTATATAGGCAATGTCAAGAATGTATCAAAATGCTTCAGTAGAAAATAGATATAGGAACTGTATCATACTGATTTGGTACCTTATTGGTATTCTATTTCTCATCCATCTATGGAGTTAAATAAAGGTTTTACTCTCTGCTGGAACTGAAATAAGACAAATGCATGTGAAACTTTAGACTTTCATGAATTCTAAAAAAATTAGTAATGCTTTGGGGTGCCTGGGTTCAATTGGTTAAGTATCTAACTCTTCATTTGGGCTCATGTCCTGATCTCACAGTTCGGGAGACTGAGCCCTGCGTTGGGCTCCACACTGACAGCACAGTACCTGCTTGGGATTCTGGCAGTCTCTCTCTCTCTCTCTCTCTCTCTCTCTCTTTCTCTCTGTGTGCCCCTTTCCCATTTTCACTGTTGCTCTCTCTCTCAAATAAATAAATAAACAAAAAAAATACAAAAATTTTAATAAATAAACTTATTAAAAAGGGGCATTGATATATTTGTGTGTCTATGTTTTATAGATAGCAAGGTGCAGGAGGTGCAAATAGAAAATCAAGGAATAATTTAGTTAGATGTTTCCTCAATATCCACATGTAGAAAAATCTATTAATAAATAAAAAGGCCCTGAAAATAGAAAGTGATTGATTTTAATGTAATAATAATATGGCTTTAAAAGAGAAAACTGGTAAAAAACATTATAAATAATTATTAATAACAATTTAAAGTGAATACTTCTGCATATTGATAAAATTTATAGTATATTGTGATTTTATTTTCATTTAAATACCTTTAGTATAGACTTACTTTTCTAGTATACAAGATTTTCATAAATTACTGTATGTAAACAGTACGAATAAAATTTATTTTATCTACACATATTTAACTTGACATTAAATTAATCTAGTTTTGCTCTGTGAAATAATGACCTCAGTTCTGATCATTTGCAAGATAATTTTAATGGAACATAAAATTTTGTCATTTCAAATTTTTAATTCTTTTTCCTTAAGAAAAGAAAATGACTATGAAGGAGAGTGCATTGAATGTTAAAAGAACATCTACCTTTTCATTTCATTGTTGGCAGTTAGCCCAGTTCTTTTGAAGGACTTAATAATTTTGTTTCCTGATGATGCCTAGAGGTGAAAAGAGACAGTGCCTAGTGGTTCAAAACAGTTTGAATGAGGTAATCAAACAGCACTGGAAAATGATCTTCTATCCGTGGTGACATACTACTGGCAATTCTAAAGGAGTTCACCAAAGAAAAGATTTTATAATTAAATTATCATTTAATCCCAATTCTGTACTTATTCATTTTAAGTCAGTAGTGACAATGGGATCTCTCAAGGTATTTCATCAGTTGAAGAGAGAAAAAAAAAATAATACCTTAAGGATAACGTGTAAAAGAAGTTAAATTGATGCATGTACATTTTTGTGTTTAGATGCCTCATGGAGTTCATTGTTTCTTTTCAGAAATATGAGATGACATCAGATACGTGGCTCTCCAAACAGGTATGGCACAGGAGGTTGCTTTATGTTGCATTTTGGCCATTGTGCTCATTCTATTTATCCAGTGGCTGTATAATAATATTCTCTCAAAAGTTACCTCAGTAATATGACTTTAAGGCTTTGCTATGTTTGGCTAAGTGCATCTTTTCCATTAAAATATTTATGACTTGGCCTTTCTGTGACATCATTTATGAAAAGGCTAGTTCCTTTTTTTTTTTTTTTTAAGAAGGTAAGTTACAGAGTAACTACTAGGATCCATTTTCAGGATCATTCATATAAGTAAACTTTTGTGTAGATGAAAGAGGAAAAAGTTGTGACCCATTAAAGCTGGAAATTGTCAGTATTGTTCAAATTTCCCAGAAGATTGACCAAACCTGTGGACATTGTTTAGATAGATGCTTCTTTCCTTAGATGTATCCTAGATCATGATGCTAGTTTGTGACATACTTGGGGCTGGAATCCAGACCACAATAGAATAACTACTAAATGTCCCCACAACATGGTCTCATACCAGACATTTCAGAAGGAAACACAAGCAGAGTATCCAAATATGGCTGAACCCATTTTACTACTGACTCCATTACTGTTTTTTTCTTTTCTTTTCTTCCCCTTTTTTTTTTGCAAAAGGAAGTGTTTTGTTTGGTTTGCTTTTGATTTTTGTTCTTTGCAGTGATCTTTTATATTCTCTCCTGAAGTGTCATACACATCTATGGTTTCAGTGACCACCCAGGTATTGAGACCTCTAGATGTATAGCCCTAGGCAGCTCACTTGGCTGAGTTCTCAAACATCCAAATTCATTCTTGGAAACTTCTCCTAAGTCTGTAAAAGTAACTGCACACTCCACAGGTCCACAGTGGACATATTCCCCTTCTAGTGACTATATGCATTCTTTTCATCATAGGAGTCAAGGACATAATTACCCATCCAGCTATTAAAAATTGGAAACCTAGCAGTCATTCTTAAACTTTTTCCCATTCTTTTCTGCACATATTATTCATCACCAAGTTCTTCAATTTTATATCAGAAGATCTCAAGTCAATTTACTTTACTCCAATTCACAAACAGCATCCAGGATCAATCTGCGGGTACTGCAGCACCTCTCTCACTGCTAAACACTCAACCCCTTGGGCACACGCCAGTCTGTTCGCCACACTGCAGGCTGGCTGAGAGACCTGTGCACAGCATGCATTTTGGTGCCTCTAGCCACGTCACTGTCACACTCCCCCTCTCACAACTGGAACGATTCTTGTTGATTCCTTCTCCACTGTGGCACATTAGCACTCATACTACAAGGTTTGGTATGAACCTTTCCTTTGAACAGAATTCTCTCAACTACTTTCTTTTGTGAAGCCTGATCATTTTTCAAACCTCAGCCTAAATCACCCACTTAAAAAGTCACCTCCTCCAACCACCATAACCAAATCCCATTTCTTAATAAGAGTTATTTGAAAGTCAAGTGTAATCTTTTTTGTGATACTTACACAATTATTTCTGTGAGCTTTTTCCTAAATTCACAAGGGCAGGAGGAATATTCATCTTTTGTTTCCCATTATAAACTAAATGCCTAATACAGAGTCTGGTTATAACAAAACTTCCATAAATACTTGGTGAATAAATAAAAAGAAGGTCTGTAAATAAGCTAAAACTTTTCTTGTTTGAAGCATAGGCATACCAAATCTACAGCTAGATAGATAAATAGATATTAATATGGACTACTTAATCTTCATGAAATTGGAGGAAAAAACCCAACTTTGGTCTTATAGTCAGTAATGGACTTTCTTAAGTTAGATACTGAAAATAATAACAATGAGAAACAACATCATAATGGATATTGATATATTCTGAATTGTACTGTATTATTAAACCTATTTTGCTATCATTTTTATTGCCAGTGACATTCATAATAGTCTGACATGTATCAACATAATGTATGCTCTTTTGGAATTATGTTATCTACATTTTAAATCCAAAATTTATGAATGTTTAATAGAAACTTTTTTAAAGCAAAGAAACTAGTTATCAATTATTCAGTAAAAAAAAATGCAGGTGGTAGTTTGTCACAGTTGAGGTTTTCTCTAGAAGTTCTTAGGGAATTTTATAAAATATTTAAAATTTGATGAAATTTAAAGTATGACACTGATAGTATTGAGATGAACCAAATTTCTAAGACAACTAGGAATTAAGTATAATCATCATATGCTCACTTTCTGGATAGTAGGAAGAACAGAGAGAATGTGGCCTGGCTTTCAAGAGGCTTGTGATAACCCATGTACAAAACTATTGGTCAAGAAATAGAGTTTGGTATCCCCAATCCATTGTTCTGTGTGTCATAAACATTGACTTGCTTACAATCATAAAAGTAGACAGTGAAATAGGCTCCATTTCCATTATTTGATTCTAGGAAAAGGTTGGCATAGAGCCCTATTTATATGTAGATATTGCCTCATGGTGAAGGGTTTTAAGCCCAGCAATGCATTTAGGAATATAGTCTCCATCTGCTCCTTTGCTGAACCATTTAGAAGGCATTAAAATTGGAAAGGGCTTGGGGGGGGGCGGGGTGGACAAATATAAAAAGGAGAATTCTCAGATAATCCTGTACCTTAAAAAGGCAATTTACTTTTGGAGCAAATCACAAGGAGAGAATAGGGAAGGAGCTGATAAGTTGGAGCAAATGTGGATAGAATGATATATATATAACAAATATTTTGCCTGTTGTAAACATGCATTCATCTATCCAATTATGAGTTGGACACCTACTGGGTCCTAGGCAATAAAGCTAAAAAGATGAAATTATAAACTTAGTTTAATTATTACTTGCCTAGTGAAAGAAGCCAACCATATAATAGAATGCATTTAATGTCATGATAGAGATAAATACAGTGTAATTGTTAGAATCTCTAAGGAGAGATTTCTTAACTACGAGACACTCTAACCAGGGAAATTTGGTAATGGTTTCTGTTCCTTGAGTTTAAGAAAAAAAAGTAAGATTCAGTACAAAAAGCAAAACAAAAATGTTGTTCCAAGCAGAAGATGTTTCATGTACAAAGGCAAAAGAGAGATTCCAGAGGGCAAGAGAGGGAACCTACAGAATTATTGACTCTATCATAGTTGAAAGATGTGATTCACTCAGGTATCTTGTCAGTATTTATTATATACCTAGCAATGCAATGTTTTCATCCTTGAACTGTATATTCCTTCAGTTTTACATTTTTACATATGTCATATATTTTCATGAGTGTCCATGAAGTAGAGAAGAAAAATATTAGCCTTATATCTCTATCAAGGGAGGTTCTCACTAATAAAGCTGAAACCAGACTCTTGAGATTATGAAAATAGTTACTAATTTACTTATTCAAGTAAAATAAGTAAATAATTATTAAGCACAATTTATATAACAGTCATTATCTAGGTGCTGGAGGTAGAGCAGTGAAGAATTCAAGGGTCCTCCCTCATGGAGTTTACATTCCTGAGGAACTTCACCTACTTGCCTATCTACTTGCCCACCTGCATACATACACGCATATACAAAAAAAATGCATACCTACCTGAAATAAAATATGTTGGATACTGTTAGGTACTATGGAAAAAAAAACAGAAGTAGGTAAAAGGAGATGAGGGATTCAGACAGAGTTGGCTGATCTGGCTTCTAAGATCACCCTCTGTATGGGGTAATGGGAAAACACCTCACTGTTAAGGTGATACAGAGCCAAGATATGAAAGAGATAAAAGAAAGAACCAGGCAGAATAAAAAGTGCAAAGGCCCTGGAGCAGGATCATGCACAATGAGGAAGCAGGAGAATGAAAGGAGATGAGATCAGAAAGAGAGTGGAGGGCCAGATCATCTGAAAGGGTTTATAGGGCATTTTAAAGACCTGCAAAAAAAGTAACCATAGCAGAAGTCTTTCTTTTACCGGATGTATAATCACTGTCACTAATCCAACAGGAAAGAACTGAATGTTTGTCAGACAAATCCATTTTCTTAATGTTTCCCCTGGAGCAAAAGGAAAGCAGTCTATATGCATAGCTTCCATCATTTAATTTTCAGAAAATAATTCTATTGATGTAACATGCCACTTAGAGCTTAATTAAAAAATCATCAAATGGGCATTTGTATTTGTGTATTTTTGGAGGGGTGAACAGTGAAGATGGGAAGTTTGAATTAAATGATTTTCAATGGATTCCTTCCAATTTTGCAGCCTTTTAATTTCAGCGTTTCAGTACATTTATATATGCATCAACAGAAATGTATGTTCAAGTAACTAGAGTGGCTGGGTGAAATATTTCAGAAAAAAATATATTAGATATTGTTTGGTTTTTGTAAGCCAGTCATTAAAGAATTTGTTCTGGTAGAGTCAAAACAAAGAGACAGAAAGGACATTGATGGTGCTTCCAGGGAGTGGGGTAGGGAGGAATGGGAAGTTACTGTTTAATGGACACAGTTTCTAGTTGGGACACATGAAATTTTTCTGAAGGTAGATGGTGGTGGTGCATTCACATTATTTTTAAAATAATTTGACCGTTTTGCAAACAAAAGTCCAATACCATCCTGATGTCATCACGTGCACTTCTGTTTTTAGAATGAGGAGCCAGTGTTTTCTAGAGACGGCAGCACATTCTTTATGACAGTTCCTGTGAAGCAAGGGGGCCGTGGAGAATTTCACCACATAGCGATGTTTCTTGTCCAGGTACGTGCTGGCTCCTTTCTGTGTTTGGTTTCATTGCTGTCATACTCACGAAGGTACAATTCTTAGGGCATATTCTGAACCTACAGTTAATGCCTGTGAAATCCAGGCATACATTTAACCCAAGGACTAAGTTCTAGAAAGAGGATCCCCCTCCATAACTATAAATTCAAACTGTACTTTCCCATATAATAGTCTCAACACTCAAGAGAATTTAGTGAGCCATAATATATGGTAAGAGACTTGGGCCTTGGATTAGAGAGAATTGAATACATGAAAATTACCCAGCCCCTACTTTCAGAGATTGGAGGACAATTTAGAGAAAATTTTTCATTCAACAAATATGTATATTCCCTATTTTGTGTAAGCAGTATTTTCAAGGTGCTATAAATGTTTTAAATATTTGAAGCAAACTAATTTCTGGGGCACCTGGGGGGCTCAGTTGGTTAAGTGTCTGACTCTTGCTTTAGGCTCAGGTCAGGATCTCACCATTCGTAAGTTTAAGCCCTAGGCTGGGCTCCACACTGTCAGTTGCAGCATCAGAATACTTGGTATTCTCTTTCTTTCTCTCTCTGGCCCTCCCCCTCGGATGTGCTCAGTTTCTCTCTTTCAAAATACATAAACATGAATGAATGAATGAATGAATGAATGAGTGAACAAATACATAAATGCTTGAAGCATACTAAATGTCCATCAAAAACTGAATACTTGAATACTTTATGGTAACCCCCCCACAAGGAAATACAATGCATATTTGAAAAACCAGGATAAAATGTATTGTCAATGACACAGAGTCTGTGCTATATTTTTATAGACTTTCCAATAAAAATAAGGAAAGGGTTATTTTTCTTTTAAATTCCAAATGAGTTAGCAGACCATACAGTTTTATCCAATTATTTAAAAACGGGAGAATTCACAAATGGTTTAAATGTGACAAGGTTAATGAGTCAATTGGAATGTAATGGTCAATAACAAACATTCAGGAGAACTGGTTTCCTTCAGAATCAAATAAACAAACATCCTAGTCTCAGGCAAAAGATGATTTATAAAGGCAAAGGATGTGGATAAACTGGAATCCTCTATGGGAGTTTACAAACAAAGTAGCCAAGAATCAATTTCGCACTTACAAAATATAGAGTAAATATAAATGTGCCAAAAGATCCCTAAACCACCTAGCTACATTTATGTTGTTAGAACCTTCACAAGCCTCGTGCAAATTCTCAAACTTTTATCATAATCTATATACATATTTATGTGCAGCAGCTCAGTGCCTTGAATTCTCAAAATCTTATGTCAGTAGTTTAAAATTTAACACATGTCTAAGTTCTGTACCTATTAAAACAACTGCCATGACTTTAATTTGAATTAAAGCCAGAATAAGTAATTTGGAACATATATAATTTTCACAATAAAGATGTAGATTAATTTTCATAGTATATCATTTAAGTTGGAAAAAGAGGTTATAGACTAATCTATAACATCTCATATATGTTTGAAATAAATGTATCTATATATGCCTAAACTTTTTGATGATTTTATATGTATTAAAATGATTATATCAGACAGCACTAAAGGGGCTATTTTTTTTTTTTATGTAAACTGGAAGAAGTTTCACTAGCAAATTATTCTACCTGATTAACTTTTCCTAGCTAATTATAAATTTTGTTATCATAAATACTAGATCTTTTGGTCAAAAATACTATATCACACTATAAGTGTGGGTGCGGGGCTCAAACCCACTAAACGCAAATGTTAACACTGTGACATTTTATTAAATTTTTAATGTTTATTTTTGGGAAGGAAAGAGAGAGAAGCAAGGAAGGATCAGAGAAAAAAAGGGAGACACAGAATCTGAAGCAGGCTCCAGGCTCCGAGCTGTCAGCAATAGAGCCTGATGCGGGGCTTGAACTCACAAACCTCGAGATCATGACCTGAGCTAAAGTCAGACACCCAACTGACTGAGCTACCCAGGCACCCCATTTTATTAAATTTTTAAACCACAGTATTTTATATTCACAAAACTGTGTGAAAACCCAGGTTTTCCAAATTGCATACAAATTGTAAATACAGCAAATGATAGGGAAAGATGTATAATACACTATTATATATACAATTCCAAGAAGACAATCTATTTAACAAATTGAGAGAAATAGTGTCTTTTAAAAAGTGTTGGATTGGAAGGGAATGGGAGGTACTAATGCTGGCCTGTAAGAATTGAGACATTTCTTTATAAACAGAAGTTTCTTTATAAGCCTTGGGAAGAAATACCTTCTTCCCCCAATCAAAACAGCCTGACATGCAGTCTAATTCATTATTCCTGAAGTGTTCAGAACAACTTCATAGAGTAGATGTGTTTACTTTGTTCCTCTTCTATATGAAGATTATAACAAAGCTTTCATTGAAGTAGAAAAGATTTTGATCTATTCCGGTTGCAGTTCAGAGAATTTGTGGCTTGCCTCAATGAGAAATAAACATGACTGCACTATTATTTATGGATGTTTTGGCAATGTGGATAAAATTAATCTACTTTGTAATGAGTTAGAGGTCAGTGGTTAGATAAATGTAAGTTATACCTAAGTTTATAAACAGACACAATCTTAGTAAACAGTTTGAATTCCTTTCCCTCAAAAAAAAAGTTTTTAAAGTTTTTATTTATTTTTGAGAGAGAGGGAGAGAAAGAGAGAGCATGAGAAGGGGAGGGGCAGAGAGAGAGGGAGACACAGAATCTGAAGCAGGTTCCAGGCTCCAAGCCGTCAGCACAGAGCTTGATGCGGGGCTTGAACCCACTAAATGCAAGATCATGATCAGAGCTGAAGTCGGATGCTTAACTGACTGAGCCACCCAGGTGCCCCCACCTCAATTTTTTTAAATAGTTTACAAAAAAGATCTTTTAAGAATCCTCTAAGATTATGATATTGATACATATATATGCTATGAAAATCTTAGAATTCAAAGCTGAATTAACTCATTTAAAATCAAACACAGTCTCCTCACCTCACACATCACACTGTAAATAAATTTGTATATATAGGTATTTCTAATTCCTTTTAACATTGAAAAATACTTAATTTTCTTTTGAATATTGCAATCAAAGCACATGTATGGATTTGTGGTATTTAAAGAATAATGTATAAGAATTCTTATATTATTTATTATATTCTTAATGTTTAATATTAGTCTCCAATGTATTTTAATAGCTGTTCAACATTCTGCCAAATAGGTTTAGTATACTCTATTTAAATGAATCAATTTTAATCAGCATTAAAGTTACTCTAATTTTGATACGAGAAATTACTCAGAGGTAAACATTCATATGCATAAGTATTTATTTATGATTATTACCACAAAAATATATTTTAAGATATCAGAGATATGTAGGCAAAGTGTATGTGTATATACGTTTTTAAGTTTTGCTATGGAGTGGCAAATTGGCTCTCCAAAAATAGTGTAATAACTTAGAGTCTAAATAGTAATGCATATACCAACATTGATGACTTTTTACACTCTTTCTTCCTTGACCTGCTGCCAGTGAGGAGGAATGACAAGAACAGAGTTTGACAGCCAACCAGCAGGATGAGCACCCTTTGATGCTTAGCTATATTTGAGAGCTTCCTCACTGACTGAAAATGTATTTATCTGTATGAAGTATCTCACTAAATGAAGTTAGTAATTTTCTCCAAACATTTTGCTCTCTTTGACAATGAGTAGGTAGATGGAAACTATTAATTGGAGACTAGGGTATAAAATTAGCCTTTCAGGCTATTTTCGTTAAGAGGGTGATGGTTGTCATTACACATATTTTAGTATTCATTTTTCTCATTTACAAAGGCATTCCTTACTAATTTCAAAAAATAAAACTAGAAAGAATTTATGTTTCTCTCCTTTCAGACAAGATTATAATTTTATGTTAACTATACATTTTCATAGTTTAAGTTCTAATTATAAAGCATGCTTTTCCCATAATGCTACATAATTTTGAGAAACCGTTCTTTAGAAGATTAATATTTAGTTGACTGGATGTAGATAGTTAACCAGTATAATTCAGTGTTTAATTCAGTGGCAGTTTGTTGTAACTATATCTGTCACTATACAAAAAGCTAGTTTATATTATGGATCCTTTATTTAGTTTTGATTAACAGACTTGGAGTTCCTGCATCAAAAGTAAGATATTTGTAAACTCATATATATATGTATACACACACATATAAACTCATACATATACACATATATGTGTGTGTGTGTATATATATGTATATAAAATTTATTTCTAGATTACTTTCCATATGAATATGTGATAACAGAATTTCTCTACTTTCATAAGTTACCTTAAAGATAATATGAATAAAAATAAAAACTGGCTTTTCTAAAAATCTATAAAGTAATTGCTCTTTTGAGTAAAATATACACTGTGCAGTATTAATATCAGTTTATGTGGTTCTTGAGTCAAACAATGATGCAAAACTTCTTTCCCTCAGAACATTAGACTTGCAATTGCTTCACAAGTTTTCTCCTACCTCTCTCTCCACAGCAATCCTCATATAGACCTTTAACTTCTGAATTGCCTTGTCTGGAACTCTAATATCCTGCATTCGCTGTAATGCAGGCTGCAGTTAAGTAAAAAGGTTTTTGCCAAAGACATGGCTACCTTTTTTCTCTCAGATATGGAGTAAGCAGAGTTTCAATCATGCTAAGTGGTTCAGATTCATAAATGAAAGGAACTGCCCTGTCATCTTTCTAAATTGTGTTAAATGAAAAATTATATATGTTGGTGAATCCATTCTCTTTCTCTACGCAGCAATACAAAGTTTTGCTCATGAGAGCTGATGATTTCACTTGGAACAATTTTAAATGCCATTATTCATTACAAAAACTGTAGAAAATGGCATGCCCCCAATTCACAATTCTATCACCTAATCAACCCAATAAATTTTTTTTCATTAAATTTCACTGCTGTATCTGATTAGGACATAGTCTGAAAACAATTAGCTCACCTCGTGTGATAAATAGTAAATTATAGCATGCTATTTTAGGCACTATATCACTTATTTAGAAGCTGTAGAAATTAAACAGAATTTAATATAAGAAATTTGAATGAACAGTGTGTAATCAGGTAAAAAGCACATATATTATGAAATTTTCACTGATACCAATCTTCCAAATTTTTAAATAGAAATACAAGATTAATATTTAACTTTTCTAAGTAAGAGAAAATCTATACCAATTTGAGGAGAGGTAATCTGATTTCTAATGGTGTCTAATACCTTATTCTCAAATTTTATTTGGCAATAAAAACACTTGATCTGCATCCTAGATTTCCATCCCACTAATGAATGAAAATCATTAGTTGTATCGCCATTTAGTCTAAAATTAAAAGTGAAATATGAGTTTAAAGTACATTGCCATGTTGCCCTTGTCAAAAGTCCACTATGCTTTCATATTTATCATCATTTTTTGTATTCTACCAAGTTAATATAATAGAGACCATGGCTGCATGGAAAGAATTATTACTGCACAGTGAGAATGATTCTTCTTTCCTCTTTGTTCAGTTATCTTAGCTGTGATTGTCTTTGGAAAGTGGACTGAAAACTAACTGAGATACAGACACCCCTTGGGAAGATTAGTCAAGTTCCTTGGTATTTATTTTGAACTCACTGTATGAGCCATGTACCATATTTTGATTTGTATTAGGATTATTTACCTCCAGTCCAGATCAAATGTAATATGCTCGCTGATGCAATATAATCTGATATGCAGTAGTGGAGAATAGTTGAGTCTTACAACTATAACTGTAGAACTATAAAAGACAGGCTATGCTCTTAGATGTGAAATGAAGTTGCACTTATTCCTCAGCCCAGATTTGCCCTCGTGGATATAAAGTGAGCAAAGCAATTACAGATGCTTGAAGTGAAATCTAAAAAGTGTGAGGTTGTTGTTAAGGCTTCCAACAAGAAAACTTTTGGTCCTAAGTTAGAAGAAAAATATTTTTATGCTGATGCATCATTGAAATGAATAATGTGTAATTTTTAATATTGGGTACACTGTGTTCAGACATTGTCTCAAAGCATTGAGTTTTGCTCATGATAACTTGTACTTTTTAATTTTTTAAGTATTTTTTTAAGTTTATTAATTTGAGAGAGAGAGAGTGTGAGCAGGGGAGGGGCAGAGAGAGAGGGAGAGAGAGAGAGTCCCAAGCAGGCTCTACACTGTCAGTGCAGAGCCCCATTTAGGGCTCAAACTCACGAACCATGGGATCATGATCTGAACTGAAATCAAGAGTCAAACTTAATTGTTTGCTTAACCGACTGAGCCAGCCAGGCTCCCCACTCATGATCACGTTTAATGTGGACACTCTTCTATCCTTGAATACATACCTACAAATAACAAAATTTTCTGAAAAAAAATGGAGAAAATATAATCAAGCTAGAAATCTTGAAACCAAGGCATCTCTAGATATGTTCAAATAATAGAGCACAATTTCTGTACCTTTCAATGTTTTGAGATATTGTTCATCTTAAAATTGGGCACCAAAGATGCACTAAAACCTTAAGCTGTTAGGGGCGCCTGGGTGGCTCAGTTGGTTAGGCGTCCGACTTCAGCTCAGGTCACGATCTCGCGGTCCGTGAGTTCGAGCCCCGCGTCGGGCTCTGGGCTGACAGCTCAGAGCCTGGAGCCTGTTTCAGATTCTGTGTCTCCCTCTCTCTCTTTCCCTCCCCCGTTCATGCTGTCTCTGTCTGTCTCAAAAATAAATAAAACGTTAAAAAAAATTAAAAAAAAAAACAAAAACCTTAAGCTGTTAGTATTCTGTCCTTGGCTCATTCAAAGCAAGGTCTGATAATGACTACTGGAATCCAAAGTTATAATCAAGAAATTATAGGTTTGGGGTGTCTGGCTGGTTCAGTCGGTTAAGTATTCTACTCTTGGATTTTTGTTCAGGTCATGATCCAATAGTTCGTGAGTTCAAGCCCTGCATGGGACTCTGCACTCACAACGCAGAGCCTTCTTGGGATTCTCTGTCTCCTTTCTCTCTGACCCTCCCCTACTCATGGCTTTCTTTCACTGTCTCTTTCAAAAAATAAATCAACCTAAAAAAAAAAAGTGTAAGTTATACAAAGGAGGCAGAACTGCATATTTAAACTGTATTTTAAAATACTATTAACTTTATGCCAATAAATTTGAGAACCTAAATGAAATAAATAAATTCTAAAAAAACCCCAAACATATTTAAGAAACAATGTGATTGTCCCATAATATTAAGGAAATGGAACAGCATTTTAAAAGTGTTTTCAGGGACGCCTGGGTGACTCAGTAGGTTAAGGGTCTAATTTCAGCTCAGGGCATGATCTCGCAGTTCGTGAATTCGAGCCCCATGTCCGGCTCTGTGCTGACAGCTCAGAGCCTGGAGCCTGCTTCAGTTTGTCTGTCTCCCTCTCTCTCTCTGCCCCTCTCCTGCTCACACTCTGTATCTCTTTCTCTCTCTCTCTCAAAATAAATGAACATTAAAAAAAATTAAACATTTTCACATCAAGTACAGGTGGTTTTGAAAACTGGGCTCTACCAAAATTCAAGAAGCATGCACTTAAAATGTATAGAAATATATTGAAAAAGGAGAAAAAGATGGAATATTTTTTGATACATTTAATGATACAGATATCATCTTATAACCAAAATCAAATGAAGACAGTATGGGAAAGGACAGTTACAGGTCACTTAAGAACTTATAAACCAAGTAGTGGCAAACTGAATTCTTCAATGGATTTAAAAAAATACTGTTATTTTTCACAGAAGAATGCTGTTTGCTTAAAATTTAAATATCTGTGATATAATTCACTGCATTTTCATCTACATGAAAAAATATAATCATCTTAATAGATGCAGAAACAGCCTCCAATAAATTCCACAAATCCATGTTCAAAAACCTTACAAATTTAGGAACAAAAACAATTTCTTTATGCTGATAAAGGCATTTACCAAAAGCTTAGGTTATATAGCATAGTCTATACCGTGGAACATTAGTTACATTCCTTTTAAAATTCAGCATTGAAACTTTGTATATTGACAGATGGTAAGTAGACTTAACCTGGGCATCACTTCTTAATGTGTGCAGTATTGAAGCACTATGATGTACACCTGAAACTGTAAGATATTTTATGTTAATTAAACCTAAAGCAAAAATAAATGAAATTTAAAAAAATAAAAGTTAGCACTGAGACAAGGAATCACAGTGAAGTACCTTGAATATGCACAAAACCAAATATGATTTTTTTTTAATACCACCTAAGAAAGAAAGAAAGAAACAAGCTTGACAGACCCATCTCTTGGAATATTGTGGTGAAGGGAAAGGTAGAAACTAGAAACTGGTGATAGAAATTAAGGACCCCCCAGGGAAAAAAAATGTATATCTATATATATACACATATGTATTAGCCATATATATATATATATATATATATGTGTGTGTGTGTGTGTGTGTGTGTGTGTGTGTATATACAGGGCTTGGACTGTATGTATATATATATACACACACACACACATACACACACACACACATATATATGTAGCTAACATATATATATATATACACATATACACACACACACACACACATATATACATATACATATAGGCTGTCAGAAAACGCGTATCTACTCCTAATGGTGCTACATTGGGGTGCTTGAGAAACAAGTTCTTAGGGTACTAGAGATAGCATTCCTTAGGGATGCAGCTCCTTAGGGTACTAGTGATAGAAGTTTAGTGGCTCACCTAATCTTTCACCACTATTAGGCATCTATACCCTAGGAAATCCAAGATTTTTATAAAGAAGAAATATGGCTGGCAGTAGACATGCAGTTGCTATGTGAGGTAAACAGAAAGTGAGAATAAAAAAAATATTTAATAGATAAAGCTACCCCTCTCCCAAAATCAACTATGAAGCAGAAGGATCCAGTAGTATAATACTCCCCAAATAACTAAGTATCACTAAATAAGCACTTGTAGATATGAAATTATCAAATGTGAAATTCAAAACTCAGAAAAGCCTTCATAAAGTATAAAGAAAAGTTGTAACCCAAAAAGTAACAGATTTCAGGAAGAATATTGAAAAAAAATAGTACAAAATCCTAAGAAACTAATGGAAAGATGACCAAGGGTAAATAAATATTGCCAAAAATATACTAGTGGTTATCAGGAAAAGAGATAAAAATAAGTAAATAAATGAAATAAAGTAGAGAGGATCAGAAGTAGCTAAGACAGGGAAATAATATGCAACTGATATTTAATTGGGTTTCTTAAAGGAGAGAAGCAGAAGACTGGAAGAAAGGCAACATTAAAACTATAATCCAGGGGGGGCGCCTGGGTGGCGCAGTCGGTTAAGCGTCTGACTTCAGCCAGGTCACGATCTCACAGTCCGTGAGTTCGAGCCCCGCGTCGGGCTCTGGGCTGATGGCTCAGAGCCTGGAGCCTGTTTCAGATTCTGTGTCTCCCTCTCTCTCTGCCCCTCCCCCATTCATGCTCTGTCTCTCTCTGTCCCAAAAATAAATAAACGTTGAAAAAAAAAATTAAAAAAAAAAAAAAACCTATAATCCAGGGGCACCTGGGTAGCTCATTCAGTTGAGCCTCTGACTTTGGCTCAGGTCATCAACTTTGGGGTGCGTGAGTTTCAGCCTCGTGTCGGGCTTTGTTCTGACAGCTGAGAGCCTGGAGCCTGCTTCAAGATTCTGTGTCTCCCAGGGCACCTGGGTGGCTCAGTCAGTTGAGTGTCTGACTTCAGCTTATGTCATGAGATCACAGCTTGTGAGTCCAAGCCCTGTGTTGGGCTCTGTGCTGACAGCTCGGAGCCTGGAGCCTGCTTCGGATTCTGTGTCTCCCTCACTTTCTGTCCCTAACCCACTCGCATTCTGTCTCTGTCTCTCTCAACAATAAGTAAACACTAAAAAAAAAAAAAAGATTCTGTGTCTCCCTCTCCCTCTCTCTGTTCCTCCCCCGCTCGCACTCTCTCTCTCTCAAAAATAAATAAAGATTAAAGAAAATTAAAAACCATAATCCACAACAAATCAGAACAACAGAAATGGTCAAGAAACAAAAGATAACTGTGAGAGGGATAAGAACATTATTGAAGTTGTTAATATAATGATAACATGTAAAACTAAAATAAAAACCTAGCACTGGATTTAAAAACATTTTTAAAAATTACTAAAAGACTTCCTACAAAAAAACTCATTAAGTATGACATCCATAATGAATATATAAAATACGATGGAGGTTTTTAAAATAGTTTTATAAAAGAGGTTTATAAAACAGTTATACCCAATAAATGTATTTGGCTTAATTTATGTACGACAATTTAAAAAAGTTTTTCATATTGCTTCTTGAAATTCATGCAATTCAGTCTTTTTGCAAAATACACATTTAAGAAAAAAGGATTTAGAAAGGGTAAATCCTAATGCTAGACAAGAGAATTTTCATGCCGCAAAGCATTAAGAAGACCAAAAGAAGATACTTTATAATGGTCAAGGGTGCAAATCACAAAGAAAGTATATTAGTTAAAAATGTATCCACATCTTGGATAGTATAGTCACCACCTTCATAAAGTAGATATGCACAAAAAGTACTTGATATGTGGAAACTTCTTTTACTTTCCTCAGTCCAAAGTGAATTATATGATGTTTATATATATATATATATATATATATATATACACACACATATATATGCATATATATGTTCATATATACACATATATATTGTTATATATAATATATTGTATTTTTTATATTTTTGTTATATTAACTATATTATTACATATAGTATAGATTTTATTTTATAAATATAAATATATAAATATAATATATAATTTTGAACACATCCAAATGAAGAAATCCTTTTTAAGTGTATAGGGAACACTGACAAAAGTTAAACATACATTAGTTATTTTAAAAGCTCAAAAAGTTCTATAAATTAAAAATTACATGAAAGCATGCTGTGATTACAATGTAATACGCCTAGAAATCAAGAACTCCTAACAAGTTTTCTGGCTAGAAACATTTTTAAAGCAAATCCAATTAAACAATTCCTTTGAAAAGTTCAAATTTGCAAAGTTATAAAACAGTAATAATAAGAATGAAAACACCTTTCAGAATCAGATGTCAGAAAAAAATCATAGCTCTAAAAACCTATAAAAACTAAAATGGAAGTATGAAATTAAATGAGTTTAATTTCAGGTAGCAAATTATCAGCAAAATCCAACATAAGTCAGAAAGATGAAAATAAATTTAAAGCAGAAATGAGGTACATTATACAGTATATAGAAAGATGTAGAATAAATTTTAAAAAAAGTAATGTTTTCTCCTTGAAAACACACACACATAGACACACACATACACACACACACACACACACACACACGCACACACAAAACATAAGCTGGCCCAATCAAGGAAAAAGGAGAAAGAAAACACACATAATTGGAAATGGCTGGTGGGAAATAACAGGACATTTCAGTAGATTTTGAGAGAGTATTTTGTAGAACTCTATGTCAACTAATTTGAAAATGTAGATGAAATGAACAATTTCATGAGGAAATACATTTAGCCAAAACTGCCCCAAGAGACACAGCTCACATTGACTCATGATAGAGAAGAAACGTAATGTCATTAAAGAACTGCACCACAAAGGAGCACCAGGGCCCACGTGATTTTATAAGAGAACCAGACATTCAAGGGTAATGCCAACACAGTTTGAACTGTTCTACAGCATAGGCTTTCTTTATAGTTGCTATAAAAGCCTTTTGCAAAATTTCATACCAATTCCTGGTTTAAAAAAAAAGAAATTAAAAGGACACCTGGGTGGCTCTGTCAGTTAAGTGTCCAACTTTGGCTCAAGTCATGATGTCACGGTTCATGAGTTCAAGCCCTGCATTGGGCTCCCCGCTGACAGTGTAGAGCCTGCTTGGGATTCTCTTTCTCCCTCTCTCTCTGCCCCTCCTCTCTCTCTCTCTCTCTCTCTCTCTCTCTCCAAAATAAATATTTAAAAAATTAAAAATATAGGAATTGGAGGATAATTTCTTAATGTGATAAAACCTATATGCCTCAGTCCATAATCCAACAAAGTGGCATTCCTATTAAGCTCAGAAAGAAGGAAGGATGCTCAGTATCTCCACATTTTTGTTTTGGACGTATTTGTGTAAATCAGATGAAAATAAACAACTAGCCATAAGATTTGAAAAGTATTCAGTGAGATAGGATAGATATTTAGCATATGGAAATGAACAGTTGTTCCTATATGCTAACAATAACCATTTAGAGTATATGGAATAGGAAGCCATTCACAATAGCAACAAAATATAAAATACTTAGTGACATAAGAAAATGAAATGTATTTGAGATATATATAAAATATATAAATGTGCAAAATGTGCAAAACCTGTATGAGGACAATGTTAAAACATTCCTGAAAGACATAAAGTAGACTTGAACAAATGGGAAAATATCCCTGCTCTGTGATAAAATGAAGATAGTAAAGAGGTGAGTATTGGGGCGCCTGGGTGGCGCAGTCGGTTAAGCGTCCGACTTCAGCCAGGTCACGATCTCGCGGTCTGCGAGTTCGAGCCCCGCGTCAGGCTCTGGGCTGATGACTCAGAGCCTGGAGCCTGTTTCTGATTCTGTGTCTCCCTCTCTCTCTGCCCCTCCCCCGTTCATGCTCTGTCTCTCTCTGTCCCAAAAATAAATAAACGTTGAAAAAAAAATTAAAAAAAAAAAAGAGGTGAGTATTAATTATAAATTTTATATTATCCCAATAAGAAATTCTAACAAGTTTTATATGTTTGAATGAGATATGCTTATTTTTAGGTTCATTTAGAAAAATAAGTATGCAGTAATATCTGAGGAAATACCAAAAAAAAAAAGTAAGAAGGGCTGAATTCTAAATAATATGGATGTTAAAAAATCTATAACTAGAAATGTGTGGTTTTAGGACATGAATTAACAGAGATTAAAGGAACAGAATATACAGTATAGAAAAAGACATATATATATATATGTATATATATATATGACAAATATAAGACGTGTGTGTGTGTGTATATATATATACATATATATACTATATGTGTGTGTGTGTGTGTGTGTATATATATATATATATATATATATAAAATAGAGATGGAACTTCAAAGTACTGGAAAAATGAATTTTTTTAATAAAATAGTTTTGGAAAAATTGAATATCATAAGGAAAAAGAAAAGTAGTTACGTACTACCATAATTCTAAAATGATCAGAAATCTAACTTTGAGAAATAAAACCTTACATGTACCAGGAGAAAACAGCAATAAATTATTTGTAATCTTAGTTTGAAGAAAGCCTTTATACTATGCACCAATAGCCAGAGACAATATAAAAATACGATGGTAAATTTTATTACATAAAGATTAGAAGAATACTTTTGGTCTTTCATCCATTTTGAATTTATTTTTGTGTATGGTGTAAGAAAGTGGTCTAGCTTCATTCTTTTGCATGTTGCTGTCTAGTCCTCCCAGCACCATTTGCTAAAGAGACTTTTTTCCTCTGGATACCCTTTCTTGCTTTGTCAAAGATTAGTTGTACATACATTTGTGAGTCCAATTCTGGGTTCTCTATTCTATTCCATTAGTTTGTATGTCTGTTTTTGTCCCAATACTACACCGGCTTGATGACTGCAGCTTTGTAGTATAGGCTAAAGTCTGGGATTGGGATGCCTCCAGCTTTGGTTTTCTTTTTCAACACTACTTTGGTTATTCTGGGTCTTTTGTGGTTCCATACAAATTTTAGGATTGTGGTTCCATTACAAATTCTAGCTCTGAGAAGAATGCTGGTGCTATATTGATAGGGATTGCATTGTATGTGTAGATTGCTTTGGGTAATATGACATTTTAACAATATTTGTTCTTCCAACCCATGAGGATGGAATGTTTTTTCCATTTCTTTGTATCTTCTTTAATTTCCTTCATAAGCTTTCTACAGTTTTCAGCATACAGATCTTTTACCTCTTTGGTTAGGTTTATTCCTAGGTATTTTATGGTTCTTGATGCAATTGTAAAGAAGATCTTCTGTCGCTGCATTATTAGTGTACAGAAATGCAACAAATTTCTGCACGTTGATTCAATATGCTGCTACTTGGCTGAATTCAAAGACCTAAATATGAGCCAGGAAACCATCAAAATCCTAGAAGAGAAAACAGGCAACAGCCTCTTTGACCTCGGCCACAGCAATTTCTTACTTGACATGTCTCCAAAGGCAAGGGAAATAAAAGCAAAAATGAACTCTTGGGACCTCATCAAGATACAAAACTTCTGCACAGCAAAGGAAACAATCAACAAAACTAAAAGGCAAGCAACAGAATAGGAGAAAATATTTGCAAATTACATATCAGTTAATGATTAGTATCCAAAATCTATAAAGAACTTACCAAACTCAACAGCCCCAAAAAACCAAATAACCCAGTGAAGAAATGGGCAGAAGACATGAAGAGACACTTTTCCAAAGAAGACATCCAGATGGCTAACAGACACATGAAAAGATGCTCAACATTGCTCATCATCAGAGAAATAAATATCAAAACCACACTGAAATACCACATCACAGCAGTCAGAGTGGCTGAAATTAACAACTCAGGAAACAATAGATGTTGGCGAGGATGTGAAGAAAGGGGAACACTCCTGCACTGTTGGTAGGAATGCAAACTGGTGCAGCCACTCTGGAAAACAGTGTGGAGGTTCCTCAAAAAATTAAAAATTTTATTACCCTGTGACCCAGCAATGGCACTACTAGGAATTTATCCAAAGGAAACAGGAGTGATGATTCATAGGGGCACATGTACCCCAATATTTATAGCAACACTTTCAACAATAGCTAAATTATGGAAAGAGCCCAAATGTCCATCAACTGATGAATGGATAAAGAAGATGTGGTTTATATATACAATAGAATACTACTCGGTGATGAAAAAGAATGAAGTCCTGCCATTTGCAACAACGTGGATGGAACTGGAGGGTATTATGTTAAGTTAAATAAATCAGTCAGAGAAAGATATCATATGTTTTCACTCATGTGGAATTTGAGAAACTTAACAGAAGACCATGGGGGAAAGGGGAAGAGAAGGGGGAAAAATAGTTACAGAGAGGGAGGGAGACAAACCACAAGAGACTCTTAAATACAGAGAACAGACTGAGGGTTGATGGGGGTTGAGGGTCGAGGGGACAGGCGGGGAGGGAAAATGGGTGACGGACATTGAGGAGGGCACTGGCTGGGATGAGCACCAGGTGTTGTGTATGGGTTACGAATCACAGGAATCTACTCCTGAAGCCAAGAGAGACTATGCTGTATACACACTGTATGTTAGCTAACTTGACAACAAATTATATAAAAGATACATATATTGGAAAAATAGTACCATAACCAATGTCAAGATAAAACAACAATCCAGAACATACCTGCAGCTTATAGCTCACATAATGAATATAAAGACAAAGAGAACTGTTGAAAAATGAAGACCAAAACACAAAAGAAATCTGATAATAAAAACGAACATTAGCAGAGATTCAGATAATGATTGGCTCTCATTTATAATTGTACAAATGACACATTATATATGTTATATTATACATATATGCATATATATGAAGCTCAACTTTTTTCCTAAGAGAAATACAAAATGAAATTACACCAGTATACCTGTGGCAAGTTGGGTTTCACAAGAAGCCAAGTGAAGAGAAGATTAGCCTGCAGGACCATTTTCACACAGGACATCAATAACTGGAAAGTTACACAAGGAAGCAAAATTGGCCAGAAAAATGTGGGCTGCAGGGCCATCTGAATGAAGGCCTCCGCTGATTCCACAAAGAGTTCTAGACTGAGGTGGCTCTCAGAGAAGTCCCAAGTGAGAGCAATAGGGTTGGGCTTGTATCCTTCAGTACTGATCAGTCCCATTGGATGTGGACTGCCCTTGAACAGAGGTCTAATCTTGGATGAGACATTGTCTTCAGTCCCGGCAACCCTCAGAGAAGAAGACTGACAGCTGAGCACTTTCTTCCAACAGCACTTCTAGGTGCTGCCAAGGTCCTTCCTTCCAGAGAGGGTTCCCATTGGCATGTCCTAGTGTCTACTACACCACCATTTCTCCCCTATCGGATTGGCAAAAATTCAGACACTGAACAACATACTCTGCAACATGCCCTTGAGAAAATAAGTACCTTATACATTGCTGGTAGATGTGCAAGATGATACTTCCCTTATAGAGGAGCATACCCTGACAATATTTCCCTACACATTAAATCACAAGCATATGTACAGAGTTAACCACTGTGGCATCATTTGAGATGTGCGTCTTAGGAGGCTCATTATAGTATATCCACACTTTGGAGAACTATGTAGGAATAAAAAGGATGGAAGAAGATCTGTAACAAGAAAACATGCCCTGTGTTCTCTATCTCTAGCTTATATGTGTATGTGGATCTGGGTTTACATTTATAGTTATGAAATATTAATGTTTCAGTTATAAAACATTTCCCCCCAGAAAAGGATAAACAAAGACCTAATAACTTTTTTGTATGTGATGAGAATGGCATGAAACCAAGACTTCTTGCAGGGATGCTCCCTCTGTCTGTCTGTCTCTGTCTTTCTCTTGTAATCTTAGTTTGAAGATATATATATATATATATATATATACACACACACACACACACACACACACACACACATATACACTACATGTTTGAACTATCTACATATTTTTAAAATAATATTGGGGCACCTGGATGACCCAGTCAGTTAAGCATCTGACTTCGACTTCGGCTTAGGTCATGATCTCATGGTTTGTGAGTTTGAATCCCACAGCAGGGTCTCTTCTCTCAATGCAGAGTCTGCTTTGGATCCTCTCTCTCCTTCTCTCTCTGCCCTTCCTCTGCTCACACTCTTGCTTTCTCTCTCAAAAATAAAATAAACCTTAAGAAAATAAAAAGAGGGGCGCCTGGTTGGTGGCTCAGTTGGTTAAGCCTCCGACTTCGGCTCAGGTCATGATCTCGTGGTCTGCGAGTTTGAGCCCCACATCAGGCTCTGTGCTGACAGCTCAGAACCTGGAGCCTGCTTCAGATTCTGTGTCTCCCTCTCTCTCTCTGCCCCTCCCCCACTCATGTTCTGTCTCTCTCTGTCTCAGAAATAAACATTAAAAAAATAAAAAAAAAAAAAAAGAAAACGAATATTAGATAGAAAACATGAGGACACCAAAGCTATGTTGAAATACTAAGAGAAGCAAATGCACCTGAATGTAAATCAAACGGATATGGATTTTACTTAAAGATAATACTAAGAACACATACACACACATGTACACAGAGAGAGAACATAGGGATATCTCTCTAGCTAGCCATCTATCTCTTCTGAAAAGGCCCACAACTAATAACATTAGAGTAGCAATTAGCACACATAACTCCAGATCTTTATATCTAAATACTGTAATCCAGTAGAAAAAACTCATTGGCAAAATGACTGATTATAGTTAGGAGGTAGGGGAAGTAAAAGGATCTCAGAACATGTGATTGTGCAGAAAACAAGGAAGCGCTCAAAGACCAATGTAATCATTTCTAAAGAATAGGGGTGTTGGTTTGAAGGAGTGCCCAATAACCAAATTGTGACAATGTTAACATCATAAAGAATAACAACAATTATGGAATGTAATATATTACATTAAATATGGTTAAGTATGTAGTGATAATGAAGAGGAGGGAGAGCAAGGATGAGAGTGAACACAGGCAAGGGGAAATAGTTTTCTTCACAGAAGAATGCTACCTGATAAATACAACAGTGATATTAGAATTAGAAAATCACTTTGAAATGATAATTTATTCAGGGAAAGGTCATGAATGAATGCTAAACCTATGGAGTGAAAAGTTAATGGAGAAGAAGATGCTCACATAATGTGCAAGTATCATCCCACTTTTAATTAAAAGGCAAAATGTATTTTTCAATGCATATATCACAGTTACCATGTAAACAGCATTGTCATGAGTGGGAAGATGTGTAATGGTATTCTTCCTAATATGAAGCAGAAGAGGTATCCAATATCACCTGTGTAATATTCTTGCCAAAAATATTTAGCCTAAATTAAAGCATAAGAAAACAATCAGACAAATCCAAAATGCTGGACATTCTATAAGACCATTGGACCAAGAGTCTAAAAAATGGTTAATATTATAGAAATCAAAAAAGATAAATGTTTTCCTTTAAGAGAGATTAAAGAGATGATAACCCAATATATGTAAATATTTATTAAGACATCTATTTTATCTAAATATATAAATGTACATATTTATATGTCTAAACGTAATATACACACACACACACACACACACACATATGGTTACTTGGGCTGTTGTGGAAATTAGGGTATAGACTGTATGTTTAGATGATATTAACATAAATATTCATATGTGTTATTTGCTTACATGTGGAAATCATCTTAATCTTGAGAGATGTATATTGAAGTATTTAGGCAAAAATATCCTGATGTTTGCAACTTACTTTTAAATGATTCAGCAAACAACGAAAGAGGGAGGGCAAATATTCAACGTGTTGATATAAGATGGTGAATCCAGGTAATGATCTCATGGGTGTTTATGTAGTATTCACTCAACCTTTCTGTAGGCTTGAACATTTTCTCAATAAAAAGAAAACAAATGTGGTACCATTTCATACTCATTAGATTGACCAAAAATTAAATAATCTGATGAAATTAACTGCCAGTAAGGAAGCGGCAAGGATGAGAAGCAATGGGAACTCACATTGCTAGTAGACTGTAAGTAGGGGCAACTTTGGAAAATACTTTGTCACTATCTAGTTAAGTAGAAGACATGTTTACTAATGACCAATCCCACTTCTTGGCGCTTGTCTCAAGAAAATCCTGCCATGTGCATCACGAGACCTTGATAAAACTGTTCATAGGCGACTTGTTTTTAAGAACTAAAATTTGGAAATGCTCAAATGTCAATAAAACATAAATTATGCTATATTCACATAAAATACGACACAGTGGTGGAAACCAACTATGGCTGCAAACATCAACATAAATTAACCTCAGAAATAAATTCTTGTGTGAAAATAGCAAACCATAACATGATGCAATGGTGTAAAGGTCAAAAGTATACAATAGCGTTTATTTACAATAAAATTTGTTGTGAAATGTTTCACCTAAAGCTGTCCAAACTGTAGTTGTCGGCCATTTAGATGAGTGTTACCAAAGTCCTGTGTCTTTACTAAATGCCAAGATGACATCCTGTGTCAAAGTGTTGCACAGGCAATCATCACCTAGAGGTGTCTTCTAATGCTTTTCCCACAGTAATGGAGAAAAGGCACTCTCCTACCCGGATCAATGTTTACATGAATGTGTGTGCATTCTCGAGAATGAAAACAAGAAACTAAGTGTTAGCTGCGAATTGCAGAATTAAAAGTGATACAGGTAGTTGGTATTTTTGTGTTGACCAGAAAGATGCTGTTTAAATAAAAAAAAGAAAATCAATATTTTCTATTTCTTTGCAGAGTAAAAGTGAGCAAATTACTGTGCGGCATCTGACATCAGGAAACTGGGAAGTGATAAAGATCTTGGCATACGATGAAACTACTCAAAAAATGTGAGCATTTTGGTTCTCTAGTCAGGTTGGTAGTTGCAGTTGTCAAACGCAATCTTTCAGCCAGATTGATGTTTTGCTTACCGTGGTCCTAGTCCAGACACCTCGGCCATGGAAACAGCAACATTCTCTTTAAAGAGTCTCCCTACCCTTCACCCAGAGAGACACTTGCACACACACATTTACACAGATACGTACACACTTAGACTGAGAGAGATCACAGAGAAGTGTGATATGATGATATTTTAAGAACAAAAAGATGTGTTTCCCAAAGGGATCAAAGTTCGGTGGTTGAATGAGAGAACAGGCCGGAGCTCGAAGATTCAAGTGAAAACTCAGCGTGGCAAAAATTGATCTGTGCCTGATGTGTGTGTTTTCTCTTTCCTGGGCAGTTACTTTCTGAGCACTGAGTCTTCGCCCAGAGGGAGGCAGCTGTACAGGTAAGCAAGGCGCAAAGACGTGGCTGCACAGGTTGATTTCTCAGTGGCTATCTACACACCTTAAGGATAGGATGGAAAACGCTGCAGTTTCATTTTTGACATGACGGAACCTCACGCTCTTGGTCCAGTCTCTCACGTCTGGACCTTTGCAAGCCTGAACGTTGGGACCTGACGTGAAGACCATCCAGCTGCTCCTTTTGTAATTTTTTTCCTCACCTGCTTTTACAGTCTCAAAGTGTCTTTTTTTTTAAGGCTTGCATTTCTCAACTACCCACCTCACGGGAGTTTACGTATTTTCCTGAGTGGACTTTTCTTCCGCTAAGCCTCATTTTGAATTTTCAGTGCATTTATATTGTACACCGGTAATTTATTCCCAAAGTAAAACCATTGTGAACACTTAGAAGAGTAGATCAAGGGGAAGTTTTTCTCCCCTGCCCCCATGATGTGCAAAACCTGGTAAGATTATTATTTGAGCCAGTAACACTCACTGCTTAGTAAAATAAAGCATTAGATGGGGAATGTTCTCATCTGCCCAATTTTCCCAGATGGAAAGTTATATTCATAAAAGATGCTTAAGGTCATACCTATTTAGTATTAAAATGTCTCCTCACTCAGAAAGCTTTCACCAGAACCTCATAAGAATGACTTTTATTTTTGTCTGGCAAGCAACTTATTAATTCTAGACTTTATATACACTTTCAAATTTCCATTTCACAGATTCATTTTTAAAGTGTCAAAACTGCCATGGCATATTCTCAGTGGAAATTCATCATGTTTGAAGAAGTGTCACCACTGATTCTTACCCAGTAGCCTAGACTTTCCTTTGAGAGTAAAAATGCATGTTTAAAGCACCCTAAACTCCCTCTAATACACTGCACACTCTTATTTATGCATAAATTGCTTTCATCCGAAGCGTCGATTTTTATCACCTCTCTCAATAGGTGATTTTTGTTTTATGGGGTTTTTGTTTTGTGTTTCTCTTGAGTCTGAAACCCATAGTCTCAATTCTAATGACTTCCAAGGGAAGGACAGCTGTTTATTTAAAGAGACTGATGCTAGTGTTGATTTAGAGATCTTGATGAATGTAGTGGTCACTTTGTGCTTTTTGGTGACCTGAAGCTTATCTTGAAGCGTATACTCCGGTTGATGCTGGCAGTTGTGAACAATTTAAGGTTGTGGAACTAGTATATCTAAGTGTTATTTCTCTCATTTTATGAAACTCTTAAAGAAAAATCATAGTGTCAAAAGATTAGACTAGGTCCATTTCAGCCAATGGAACTATCTCAATCTCTCTTCCCAATATGATTAGCCTAAAATGTGATCTGAATCAAAATGACTTCTTAGATTTGTGTGCTTGTCTTTGTTCTCTAGTGACTGAGGCAGCAGTCTATCTATGAACTGTACTAGTGGAGCAGGCCATATTATAAAGGAAATATAGTACCAATAAATTTCCCCTTAAGTAGCTTAGCAAATGCCAGTTGACTTGACTGTAAGATAACGTTACTGTTTAACTCAGAAAACTCAATCACTGTCTTACCCAGGTCATAAAAATAATCATTGGTTGACTAAATTTATGGGATGAGATATACCCGTGAAGAATCACAGATGCTGCCATAGTCAGTGTTAGAATGAATGTTGTCTCAAAATGTGCATTTCTTTATTTCAATAGATTATCATAATTTAGACTATGATCTAAGTAATGATAAATACTAACATAAATCTCTGAGGAACTTGAATCTGAAAAGTTATATGAAGGAGGAGAGAGGGAAAGGGTTTAAATCCTAGTTATGTCATTTCACTAGGCACGCATTCTTCTCTGTGGAGAGTGCTGCACAACATTGTGACTATAATTAAAGACACTGAATTTTATACTTAAAAATGATTAAAATGGAGGGGCACCTGGGTGGCTCAGTCGGTTGGGCGTCCGACTTCAGCCAGGTCACGATCTCGCGGTCCGTGAGTTCGAGCCCCGCGTCGGGCTCTGGGCTGATGGCTCAGAGCCTGGAGCCTGTTTCCGATTCTGTGTCTCCCTCTCTCTCTGCCCCTCCCCCGTTCATGCTCTGTCTCTCTCTGTCCCAAAAAATAAATAAACGTTGAAAAAAAAATTAAAAAAAAATGATTAAAATGGAAAGTGCTATGGTATAGGTGTATTTGAATGTATATACACACATAGAGCAATTTCGAAGAGAAAAAATAAGGTATGATTACCTTGCAAGTTATCGTAAGGGTGAAATGGCCTAATGTATTAAGTGCTTCGTGTGTATATTGATCGGTTAGGCCAGTAAAGGAAAATTTGGATTCTAATGAGCTGAGAATGTTTCAAATGTGAAATTTTGAATTCATGAACGATACTTAACATCTATTCTCAATGGCTTCTGGTGCCCACGCCAATATTCCTGTACCCATCCCCGTGTCTACAGCATACTGCACATCAAAATGACTATCATTCATTTACAAATGCATATCCAGAATCATGTTTCAGTATTTTCTCCAAGTTTAAGATGAAGCTTCACCAGCATTTCCAACTGTCAGAATAATCTATGATACATCTCTCTTTATAAAATATTCTACATAGGAAATTTAACCTTGGGTAAATATCTCCATCCCTCTGACCTTAAGCATCATTGTTTGTGAAATAGAGAGATGATGACTTGTCTCTTTACCTACCTTCCTGATGTATCAAAGTATGCATGCTCATGAAGATTATATTATCTCACAAAACATAATTTTCCTTGACCAAAAATTTCAGGGTAAGTGTTAAGTGCCAGTATTTCCCATGTATCTATTTACTAGGAAAATTTGACAGATAAACAAATTCTAATGTTTAGAATTCTGAATTCAGGAAATCATGAGATTGATTCTTTGTGTGACTTGTGAAAACTTTCATTAGTTCTTTCAACTAATATTTATTGATGGTGACTTTATTCTAGTCTCTGTGGGCACTTCCTTTTAAAACTTTACAAAGAAATATCTATGGAGAAAAGGCAGATAAGAATAAGTTATATTGAGTCCTGTGGAAATCAGTTCCTTTATTTTAGAAGCATGCATATATACTTTAATATACATATAAGCATACATGATTTTAATTTTATCACAGAGAAGAAAACTGTGTCTCTTAACATTAGTAATGGAAATTGACTTTGTGTTTATATGGTAAGTCCTAATTGACAAGGAGCCTCAATATAAGCAGTGCTGTAGCTCCTGAGTTTATGTTAATGTTTAAATATATGCCACATATTCACGTACCTGGAATGGTACCATTTCTAATTTTCTTTTTCTTTCCCCAGTGCTTCTACTGAAGGATTACTGAATCGTCAATGCATTTCATGTAATTTCATGAAAGAACAATGTACATATTTTGGTGCCAGTTTTAGTCCTATGAATCAACATTTCCTATTATTCTGTAAAGGTAATAAATTATTTGATCAGTATCTATTACCATCACAAGTAACTATTACTCTCTAGCTATATGATTTGATACTCTAAATTTGTAATAAATTATGAATTTACTGAGATAAAAATTGCATCTTCATGTAGAAAACATAATTGGGAGTCAACATTTACTCGTGACCACTAAGGGCTGTTTGAACGTGAACTGTTTAAAAAAGTGAACAAGCATATTTACATCAGCAAAGTCCTGCTACAGCAATAAACTAATTTACCTAGTCTTTAGGGGAAAAAAAAAAAAACAGCCCTCATTGAAATATTGGCTTGGCTGTTAAGAGGTTTAGGTTCTACAGAAATTTAACTGCCTGGGTCTAGCATCCTGAAGTTCAGAGAGATTACATTCACCCTAATTAGATCTATCAGGTAAAAATACTCTATAGTCTTATATAGGAGTATGGTATATCTATGTTATACTGATAGGAATCATTGCCCCTTAAAAAGATACTGTAATTCTCAAAGATCATATGGGAGACATCTGTCCCTTATAATGTGATGGACTGAGTGTTCTTGCTTTAGCTGGTACCTGAAGCTGTCCTGTTTTTAAGACACCCTGAGGAATAAACCAACACATGCTCTTTTTAGTTGGTTTTTTTTTTTTCCTTCTTGGTATCTGAAAACAAAGTAATCAAAAAAGTACTTGTTTGATGACATCAGGGAAAACCATTAGACCTCTAGTTATAGTTCTGCAGAGGAATAAAGCTTCAAGATAACATCTTACAGTTACCTGAATTAACTAGTATATCTGAAATATTTGGTGATTCCAGTTAAGGTATTTTTTTCAATGAGTATATAATTAGAACCAAATTTTTATTCATCTTATGGATGAGATATTTCCATTCCAGAGTGTACATCCTTTCTTTCTTGGCTGAGTGGAAACAATTTAATTTTGGATGAACAAATGAGGGGTTATGAATCAGCATTCTGAGTATCACTGTTCTATAAGAGAGTAGTGAAAGAGTAAGGAGCTTAAGATTGGGAACCATAGAAATGTAGAAGTACAAGGGCATTTTGGAGAAGGGAAAAGCTTAAAAATAATCTCTGCAAATGGTTTCTTTCCCCATATATTCTTTTTTTTAATAAAATAGCCATAGGTAGTGATTAAATGTAGTTATCTGGTTTCTGTTTCATTATGTTTTTAATATGAAATACTTCCATTTGGAAAAAAATAACACTGTCATGAATTGTTACTCATATCTTTAAAATATTTATACAAATTTTTAATTTATACATATTTTTAATATGTATGTTTTTAAAATCCAGGCCCAGGCATCCCAATGGTCAGTCTCCATAGCACGGAAAACCCAGCGAGTAAGTACACAAACAGGACAATGTGGAAGAGTCATGGTGGGCACTGGTATGAGGTATTATATATTCTGAGTGTCATATTCTTATAGAACCTTTTTCAAAGGTGTTTCCAGTATGGGGAAAGATGAGTAAGTACCATCAACTTGGCCTTATTTATGTAAGAGAAACAGTAAAGCAAGTGGTTTGAGCCATGTTGCAGCTGGAATTGAATCTTGCATGCCTGAAATAGGGTGTCTACTGTATCTAAATTGGTGAGGCCTGATTGAAGAGGCCCATTTAGGTACATTTCAGCCTACTAGCCCCTTAGTGCTCTGGTTCGTATTTTTCCTGGGCTTCATATAGATTATTCCTCCTTTTGTGTACATTTGGGAAAAATATGAAAAATGTTACTTTTTATATCCATTTCCAGATATCCAGGGATTTCTAGTTGTATACATTCATTTATTCTTTTATGTATTTAACTCTGCATCATCTATTAAGTGAGAATTCATTTTATAAAACGATAGGACAGAGGTTGGCTGGACCTTGCTTGTCCTATATGGTCAACGTGTTTAAGAAATTAGTAGAGTACATAAGTAAATGTGTGCTTGATTGAAGCTTGATTGAAGTAATTTTCAAAATGAATAGCCAGATACTCCCTGCCTTCCTTTCTTCCATGTTTCTTTCCCTTCTTTAAATTTTATTTGATAAATACTCTTCTGGTCTAATGATTTACATTAGGCCACTAGGATCTAATAAATCCTATATTTATCAACTTATTTCTCAGAACACCCTCTGAGATAATTTTTTTATTATCCTCTTTTAAGGATGAGGAAACTTAGTCACAAGGAGGTTAAATAACTTGCCTAATTCATACTAATAGGTAGCAGAGCCAGGAATCATATGAGATGTCTGACTCCAGAATAGGATTTGTAATTGATGTAGGAGACTTAGAAAGGAGAATGAGTCACTATTGCTTGGTGTTAGGGGTTCCTACTGGAAAAGGATCTAGGGTCCATGTTCCTTTAGAAATCCAGGGTAGGGTCCAATCAAAGGTGAGTGACAGGTGAATAATAGTTGTTCTTTCATGAATCATCAAAGGTAGGAGGTATTGATGCCAGTGTCAGCGGAGGTCTATTTGAAGCTAATGTCCTGGAAGATGTTTGTTTGGGATCCAGTTCTTAGATGTTAGTTATCACGTGGTAAGGACCTAGGACAAAACCCAGAGAATGATTAGCTTTTTTGCTTCCCCTTAAAGTGGGAACATGGCTTCTTTGGCATGTTCAGAGGCAAAATATAAAAATGTGGCCTAGCAGAAAAAACAGCAGAGACCTAGCCTCTCTAAAATGGATTCCCCTCAGTTTTCCTACTTCATAATCACAACTATAAGATGGAAACTTATTGTGCTTTTGTCTTTCACATCTTGTATTTAAGAAGGAGTCTTACTTAGATGCCTTGACATAATGGAGATGCAGCCATTAGACTAATGTTGAAAGACAATATTATTTTTAGAGAACAGAGGAAGACCGTTTATGCTCTTCAAATACCAACATATGGAGATTTCCTCCCTGTTCTAGAAAAAGACACGATTGCTTAGTTTGTAATGGAGTTTTGTGTGGTTGGGAATAGGTGAACATATCATTTAGTTTCTAGTTATCAGTATACATTTTAAAGAGGTTATGGTAAGCAAATTAATCTGTTCAGTATTAACGCTAATGTCAATGATAAAACAGAATATTTGATAAAATAGAGGCTTGCATTTTACAGATTATGAGTTCATTACATGCCTTTTGTGAGATCTGAGACAAATTAGCATCTCATAGGATCAATTTCCTTGTAGGCAAATTAGCAAATGAATTTTTCAGGAAGATGAGATATATTTGCAACATAGGATGCACCGAATATGTATTATATTGCATATTCTGCCAAAATGATGATTTTCTAAAAATTTCCAATATGACTTTAACAATGTTTTCTAGTAATATCTACTGCAAACAAACATTTTTGTTATAAGTGAAATAAGCCAATTATGATTATCTCAGGGTCAAAAAAACCAAAAAGGGGCACATGGAGTAGTCAGGTACTTAATTTTCTTTTTTAAAAGACATGTATTGAGATAAAACACATTCAATATCAAGTAAATTTTGGGGTTAATGGATTTTGTATTAATCTTTGTTACACTAATGAACTAATCATAATTCATTTGGGGCCACATGAAGTAAAATAGGATATGAAAAGAAAAATGAAAAAAACATGAAAACCTTTAAACCTAATAGTTATCAAAGAAATGCAGAGTGAAACACTGTCATATAATTTTCCAAACAAATTAATAACATCAAAAACTTACATTGCTAATAAGGATATACTCTCATAACTTGCCGGAGGAGATATAAATTATAGCAATCTCTTGGAAAAAATAAGTCATAAGCCTTAAATGTTCTATACCTATTTACCTGGTATTTTTTCTCTTAATGGTTTATACTGAGGAAATCATGATAAGTAGAGAAAATCTAACAGCATTATTGATGATAGTGGGGGAAAAAACAAATAATAAAAAAGGGAGCTTTGTAAATAAACTTTAATTAAATATTAATTAGTGCCCTGAATATTTTCCGATTGTCCTCCCAGAACCACTGGATCTCAGTTTCTTTCCCCTTTGGTTTCTGCCTCAGAAGTTATCTATACGGATGACTTAGGTTCTGTTCCATTTGGCTGCCAGTTAGTTTCAGCTAAAGTGAATCTCCTGGATGACTGAAGAGAGGGAGAAAAGAGGTTTTGGGAATATCTATTCTTCCATCCCTATCTACCCCTGTGGAGTTACCCCAGGTTGCCACAACTCCTAGCTGAAGGTCACATTGGATTCACACAACCATCACTGCTCTCTGCCCTTGACCTGCAAGCATAGCCACTAAGCCCTGGGTTACTGTCCCTTATGAACTCCTGTCCATTGTCCATATATTTGTAAATAGTTTTTCATTAAAATGTTATCAAATTATTCTAAGTCAACATCGGTTTCCTATTAGGATTAAAAATAAAAATGTTTACAAAAGACAATTCTTCAAAAATGTTTAAACTATATTTTTAAGTGATCAAGGAGTCCAGATGTTTATGTCACACTAACAAAACTGTTTGAAATGCATCTAAAATTGTAAGAAAATAATACAAATGTTAAAATTCTTGGATTTGCTTAGCAGCCTTCCAGGTGACCTTTGTTCTTTCTTCTTGAGTATTCCCTAACACTCTACAATGAACATGTATTGCATACATATACATATATATACGTATGTGTGTGAGTGTATATATACGTACACATATACATACATATATATGTGTGTACATATGTATGTATATACACACATATTACTTTTTGAATGAAAAAGAAACCCTTCTTTAAAATGCTCAGTGCCTTGAGAGGAGGTATAAATATGTAAAACTTTAGTTATTTCAAAAATCCTTTATCTCATATTATTACCATTTTCTCTTTCTTCTTTTTACATTTTCATCTTTTCTCCTTAATTTAGCATATATGATTGTCTCCTTCTTCCCATCTCATCTCATGTTCTCATCTCTCTTTACTTCTCTTCTACTTTCTTTTCTTTCCCTTTCTTCTTCCCAATTTTCTGTTATCAATTTCTTCTCTTTTAAGATCACATCTTAACATTTCTTCCTCTTCACACTATTTTGCCAAAAAACTGTGTATTGTGTTTTTGGAATTTATGAAAAAAAATGCTACCAGCTCTTAATATTTTCAAAATGGCTTTACTATTTCCTATATTTTTTTCTTACAATATTTCTTTGTTTAAAATAGAATTGACTTTTTCCCCCATGCCTAAATGAATGGCCTTTTTATTTAGAAGTAAAAAATTTCTCAACTGCCCTGTACTCATGTATTTAGTTTATATGTAATTAGGTTTATTTTTTGCCATTGATATTTGATAATAAAGAGAAATCATTAATATATAACACTCATTGGTGCCTCTGGCTGTATCTATTCATTTATTCATTTGTCAATTAGCCATGTTAATAAACCACTTGTCATTTATTTAAAAAACAGCCAACAAGATGATCTGCTAGAGGTATAAAAGTAAAAATTTAACAGGATTTATTCTTTAAAAACTGTCCTCCTTGTAGTTAGCAAATATCAGGTGACACTGGCTTCCTCTAAATACAAAACAAATGGTTTTATCCACAATTAAGTGCATTTTTATGACTATTCTTAGATTATAGATGCTGAATCTTTGATTAAGGTATATAGAGTTTAAGCATACACATTTTAATTTTTATAACAATATTTGGTATAGCTGCCTTGAAAATATCCTATTTGAATATCTGGAATTTCTTACATTTTAGTGATAGAAGAAACCTCTGAGAACATCTAATTTCCCAAATTTGTATTGTAGAGGATGGCACTTATTTACAAGAGATGTGGTTTGATGTGCCTGCAATCACACACAGAATTCAAAGGACAGTGCAGGAAACATAAAGTTAGATGGTTCTAATTTCCTCTGATAGAAGTGGACACAATTTCAAGGAAGCAAGTCAGTAGAAAGGCAAAGAATGTGAATGTACAAAGATGAAGGGATGAAAATATTCAAACTTGCAAGATAAAAGTTGTTCCATGTGGCTGGAAAGAATCATTTAAGTTACAAGCAAAGATATATGTATGGGTGATAGGGGCAAGCTGGAGCCAGGTCATAAGTGTCTTATGTTTCATTCTAAGGAGTTTAGATTTAACAAAGTATCAATGATAGGGGCGCCTTGGTGGCTCAATCTGTTAAGCATCCAACTTCGGCTCAGGTCACCATCTCATGGTTCCTGGGTTCAAGCCCTGCATCAGGCTCTGTGCTGACAGCTCAGAGCCTAAAGCCTGTTTCAGATTCTGTGTCTCCCTCTTTCTCTCTGCCTCTCCCCCATTCATGCTCTGTTTCCCTCTGTCTCAAAAATAAACATTAAAAAAAAATTAAAGTATCAATGATAAACCACTGACAATTAAAAAAAAAAGAAATTTGTATTCTGGCCATGGAGTCACTGAACTAAAAGTAGAAAAAGCCTCTTGCCAGGGGGAAAAAAAAAAAAAAAAGAAAGGAAAAGAGAAAAACTGGATAAAATAAATAACACTTTTCAAGCATCTGACAATAGTCAGGATAGGACTCTGATCCCTAGAAGAAGGGAAATTAGTGAGATTAATGTAATCGCCCTGGCTTTCTGGCTGGAATCTTTTTCTGAATCTCAGTGCAATGAAGAACAATCCAAGAAGAGTACAGTGGTATCTCAGAGTCATACTAAAGACAGAGACTGGAGTTCAGAAAGGTTGAAGCTTTGGGAATGTTGAGAAGATGGGCAAATACAATGGATAGGAAGAGGCAAATGGGGACAAAACAAAACAAACAAAACAAAACAGAAATCTTAATAGGGCTGTGGAGGATCATCTGAAGTCCACTGCAGAAAACACCTAGCTGGGCAGACGTAGGAGGATGCTTTGTGAGCTTGGGAGAAGCCAGAGCTCAAAAAGTGCGGGGATATGATAAAAGTTCCAATCAGGCAACACACTAGAATGTTCTCCTAGGAGACAGCCCACAAGAGTCATGCCTTAGTAGTAGAGCAGCACTAGCCGCATAGCAGAGGTCAACCAAACCCACACTAAAAAAGATATTTTTCAGAGCCTTGAAATGATTACGCTGAGCTGCAAATAGCTTAAACATATGCCAGAACAAAGTCCAACAGTTTCCAAAAGAACAAAATCCAAAGCACTGTAAATATCATAATGGTCAGAATCCAATAAAACACTACTGGCTTTGTGAGGAAGCTAGAAAATGTGATGCATACCTGGGAAAAAAGCTAGTAAATAGAAACAGACTCAGAAATGACAGGGAGGGAACCTTCTGACAAATACAGTAAACCAGCTATTACATATATGATTTTGAAAATCAAGCAAAGGTTGAATACAATGTGAATATAAATAGAATATTTTCAAAGGAACTTTATGAACTTAAAATATCTGCAATAAAAACTTCACTGGAAAATACTGAAAGTAAATTAGACACTACAAAAAAATCGGCATGCAATAAAACATATGATGAAATAATGGTCAAATCCAAATAAGATGAAAAGTATAAAATAGCTCAACAAGCCTCAAGCAGGATGTATCCCAATAGAAAAGGTTATTTAAAAAACAAAAGAACCTTACATCATCAAAATTAGAAGGACATATTACATCCACACATTACATACATGGTAGCAAAGCCAAGAATTAATGCAAATGTCTCACCAGGGGGAAAAAAATAGAGCAGTCTTTAAAATGATGATGGAAGAATTCCAGAGAAGGTGGCAGAATAGGACAACCCCAAGCACATCTTGTCCCAGGGATACAACTAGGTAACACTCACATCAGTGTAAATAACCCAGAAAATGCCAAGAAGACTAGCAGAACACAGTCCACAACTAAGGGGACTCTGGCACTGTCTGCGGGAGGGAGGGATGCTGCCATGGCACAGAGGGGAGTGAAGCAGACTGTCACATTGGGGAGCCCACATGGGGAAAACAAATCCTCATGACATTTGGCTTTAAAAACCAGAGGGGCTGAACTTCACGAGTTTTATTTATTTATTTATTTATTTTTTAATTTTTTTTTCAACGTTTTTTATTTATTTTTGGGACAGAGAGAGATAGAGCATGAACGGGGGAGGGCCAGAGAGAGAGAGAGGGAGACACAGAATCGGAAACAGGCTCCAGGCTCCGAGCCATCAGCCCAGAGCCCGACGCGGGGCTCGAACTCACGAACCGCGAGATCGTGACCTGGCTGAAGTCGGACGCCCAACCGACTGCGCCACCCAGGCGCCCTGAACTTCACGAGTTTTTACAACCAATAGTACTCAAAACGTAAAATTTGAAAACTGAATGCACTCAGGGATCGCCTGGGTGGCTCAGTTGGTTAAACTTTGGACTCATGTTTTAGGCTCAGGTCATGATCTCATGGTTCTTGAGTTCAAGCCCCACCTCAGCCTTCACACTGACAGCGGGAAGCCTGCTTGGGATTCTCTCTCTGCCCCTCCTCTGCTCATGTGCTCGCTCTCTCTCTCAGTAAATAAACTTAAAAAAAAATTTTAAAAAAAATGAGTGGACTCAGCTCTGGGAGAACGCTGAGAGCAAGAGGAAACTGAGTCCCCACCCTTAAAGAGACAGCACAAGAAACAGTCCACAGAGACACAGCATAGAGGCAGCATACAGAAGGGAGATTTCTTCACTAATCAATCTCATGAGTGTGCTGGAGTGGCAGGGATCCTTGAGAGACTTCAGAAACAAAGAAGCTGATGGGCACCATTTCCTGCCCCCACCTCCCACCATAAACACATGACCACTTACAGGAACCAGCAGGGTCCAGACACTCGCTATTTGTTAACACTGTACATCCTGCACACCTCTGTACCCTGCACTTCGGATCTGCCCCCTACAGCCAGGCTGGCCTTAGTCCTAGAAAATGCAGATCCCCTCCCCCAGAGGATAAACACAACCTTACTAACACCACCACCCCTCCCCCATGCACTTTGTGGATCCTTGCCCGTGGCAGAGCCAGCCCTCCAACATGCTCTTGGCCAGAACCCATCCAAAAGGTGCCACAAGTCTGGCAGTGTGCAAGGAGCCCTGACAAGGGCCAACAGATCTCCAAAGTAACTCCAGTCCCAGGAACAGGGGAAGATAACCACATACACTACTCCAGCTGTGACCCCAGTAGTGGGCAGGAGACAGAGTGCTGGTCTGACTGAAGGCCCCACCCACCAAGAAAAAGCTTCTCAGGGGACAAACAGGTAAAGCATTCTGCAGTCAGGTTTGACTGTATCTGTGGTAAACACCTGGTCTGACACAATTCAAGCCCAAGGCAGCCCAAGACTGCCCTGCTAACACAAAAGGACCAAGCATTGCCTACAAAAGACAAAGAGAGGCATTGCAGAGGACTGGACTGGTGGAAAAAGTGGCAAGGCACACACAGCACATGTAGGAATCACCCCCGAAGTGCCGGTTCTGCGGAAGAGGGGACACTGCACTGAAGGGCGCTACAGGGCCTCGTCTTTGTAAGGCACTACTTTCAAGAGCATGAGACGTAGCTGACTTTTCTAACACACAGAAACAGACGCAAAGATTTAGACAAAATGGGAAGAGAGAGTATGTCTGAAATGAAAGAATAGGAAAAAAATTACAGCAGGAGACCTCAGTGAGACAGACCCAAATAATACACTTAATAGAGAATTTAAATTAGTGATCATAAAGAGATCTACTGGACCTGAGTAAAGAATGGAGGACATCACTGAGACACTTAAGAAAGAGCAAACACAGAACAAAGAACACAATCAGATATGAAGAACTTAATAAGTGATATTAAAAATACACTAGACGGAATAAATAGTAGACTAGAGGAAGGAGAAGAATGGATCAGTGACCTGGAAGACAGAGTAACTGAAAGCAATCAGCCTAAGCAGGTGGAGGAAAAAAAAAAGTTATGCAAAATGAGAAGAGACTTAACATCAAGCGTAATAGCATTCACATTATTGGGATAAGAGAAGAAGAGAGAGAAAAGGGTGTAGAAAATATATCTGAAGAAATAATAGCTGAAAACTTCCCAACTCTAGGGAAGGATCCGGGAGGCACAGAGAGCCCCCAACAAAATCAACCCAAAGAAGTCCAACCAAGATACACAGTAATTGAAAAGGCAAAAATAGTGATAGAATATTAAAAGCAGCAAGAGAAAAGAAAATAGTTATATACAGAGGAAACCCCATAAAGCTGTCAGGTGATTTTTCAGGTCAGAAAGGAGTGACATGATATATTCAAAATGCTAAAAGGAAAAAAATCTGCAAAAAGAATGCTCAATCCAGGAAGGCTATCATTAAGACTAGAAGGAGACAGGGGTACCTGGGTGGCTTAGTCGGTTAAGTGTCTGACTTTGGCTCAGGTCATGGTCTCACAGTTCATGGGTTTGAGCCCTGCGTGGGGCTCTGTGCTGACAGCTCAGAGCCTGGAGCCTGTTTCAGATTCTGTGTCTCCATCTTTTCTCTGCCCCTGCTAAACTCTCATTCTGCCTGCCTGCCTCCCTGTCTCCCTCCCTCCCTCCCTCTCTCTCTCTCTCTCAAAATAAATAAACATTAAAAAATAAAAAGACTAGAAGGAGACAGAAAAGGGTTTCCAGGAGCTGGCTATTTGAAAAGATTAATAAAATTGATAATCCTATAGCAGGACTCATCAAAAATATTAAATAATTAAATAATTGAGAAAAAGAAAGAGACAGAGAGGACTCAAAGAAAATAAGAAGTGAAAGAGGAGAAATGACAACTAACACCAGAGAAATAAAAAGGATTATAAAGGAATATGAAAGGTTATATGCCAACTAATTGGACAACCTAGAAGAAATGGATAAATTCCTAGAAACATATAACCTCCCCAAACTGTATCATGAAGAAATAGAAAATTTGAACAGACTGAGTAGAAGCAATGAAATTTAATCAGTAGTCAAAAAACCTAAAACAAAAATAAGTCCAGGACCAAACAGCTTCACAGGTGAATTCTACCAAACACTTAAAGAACAGATAATAACTATTCCTCTCAAAATACGCTATAAAGCAGAAGAGAAAGGAAAGCTACCAAATTCTATGAGGCCAGCATTACACTGATGCCAAAACTAGATACAGACATTATGAAAAAAGAATTATAGGCCAGTATCTCTGATAAACATAGATGTAAAACTCCTCAGCAAAATACTAGCCAACTGGATCCTACATTAACAACAACAACAAAATCATTCACCAGAACCAAATGGGTTTTATTCCTGGGATGCATGCGTAGTTCAACATTCACAATCCACTCAACATGAATCATCACATCACTAAGATAAAGGATAAAAACCATATGATCATTTCAATAGATGTAGAAAAAACATTTGAAAGGGTACAACATGATGAAACCCTCAACAAACTAGGTTTAGAAGGAACATAACTGACCATAATAAGGGCCATATATGAAAAAGCCACAGATAACAATATACTCCATGGTGAAAAACTGAGAGCATTTCCCCTAAGGTGAGAAAAAACACAGGGACATCTCACTTTTATTAAACATGATAGTGGAAGTCCAAGCCACAGCAATCAGACAACAAAAAGAAATGAAAAACATCCAATTGGTGAGTAAGAAGTATAAAATGTTTACTATTTGCAGATGATATGATAGTATATATAGAAAACTCTAAAGAATCCACCAAAAAACTAATGGAATAGATGAATTTGGTAAGGTTGCAGGATACAAAATCAGTATATAGAAATTTGTTGCATTTCTATTCACTAATAATAAAGCAGCAAAGAGAATTTAAACAATCCCATTTACATTTGCACCAAAAATAAGAAAATACCTAGGAATAAAATGAACCAAGGAAGTGAAACATCTGTACTCTGAAAACCATAAAACATTGATGAAAGAAGTTGAAGAGGACACAAAGAAATGGAAACATATTCCATGATCATGTACTGAAAGAACAAATACTGTTAAAATGCCCATACTGCCCAAAGGATCTATAGATTTAATGAAATATCTACCAAAATATGAACAGCATTTTCCAAAGAAATAGAATAATCCTAAAATTTGTATGAAACCACAAAAGACCCCTAACAGTCAAAGCAATCTTGAAAAAGCAAAAGTTGGAGGTATCATGATTTCAGACCTCAAGTTATAGTACAAGCTGTAGTGGTAGTAGCAGTAGTAGTAATAATAATATAGAGTATTTTATATACACACACACACACCATATATATATATTTTTATATATTATATATTTATATATATATTTATATATATATACACACACATATATATATAGTATATACATACTGTATATAATATACACATACTGTATAATAATTACATACTGGAATATAGTATATGTTCTGTTCCATTGATCTATGTGTCTATTTTGTGCCAGTACTATATGTATATATGTATATATATGTAAATATATGCACACTATATATGCATTATATACACAGTACTATATGTGATATTATTACTACATATATACTATATATACTATGTACTATATATATGTATACTATATATGCAGTACTATATATTATTATGTATATACTGTAATATACATTACTGTATTACTATACTATATATAGTTATATACTATACTGTAATACATATTACTACCTATATATGATGTATATATGGTACTATATATAATATATATAGTACTAGTATATATGCTAGTATAGTATAGTATAATATACATAGTACTGTATATACTGTAATACATATTACTATACTATATATGTAGTATCGACTATATAGTATAATTATGATATATATATGTAGTTTATATATATAGTATATATATATATAGTATATATATACTATATATACTATGTATATTATACAGAGTACTGTATGTACATAGTATATATGTAGTAATTATATAACATATATATAGCACTGTGTATATATAATATAGTATATATAATACATACATAATGTAGTGTGTACATATATACATATAGTACTAGCACAGAATAGACACACAGAATAGAAAGACCAGAAGTAAACTGACAATTATAGGGTCAATTAATCTTCAATGAAAGAGGCAAGAAAGTGCACTGGGGTAAAGACAGTCTCTTCAACAAATGATGTTGGGAAAACTGGACAGCTGCATGCAAAAGAATGAATCTGGACCATTTTTTTTTACACCATACACAAAAATAAACACAAAATAAGGACCTAAATGTAAGACATGAAATCATAAAAATCCTGGAATAGAGCACAGGCAGCAGTAATTTTTCTTACATCAGCTGTAGCAATAATCTTCTAGATAGTTCTCCTGAGGCAAGGGAAATAAAAGCAAAAATGAACTATTGGGACTACATCAAAATGAAAAGCTTCTGCACAGTGAAGGAAATAATGAACAAAACTAAAAGATATCCTAAAGAATAGGATATTTTTGAAACAACATATCCAATAAAGGGTTAGCATCCAAAATATATAAATAATTGATACAACTCAACACCCCTAAAACAAATAATCAACTTAAAAACTGGACAGAAGACATGAACAAACATTTCTCCAAAGATATACAGATGGCCAACAGACATATGAAAAGATGCTCAATATCACTCATTATCAGGGAAATGCAAATCAAAACCACAATGAAGTATCACTTCACTCTTATCAGAATGGTTAAAATCAACACCACAGGAAACAACAATGTTGGCAATAAAGAGAGAAAATGGAATCCTCGTGCACTATCAGTGGGAATCCAAACTGGCACAGCCACTGTGAAAAGTAGTATGGAAGCTCCTTAAAAAGTTAAAAATATAAGTACCATACAATCCAGTAATCACACTACTGGATATTTACCCAAAGAATACAAAAACACTAACTCGAAAGGCAATATGTACCCCTATGTTTATTGCAGCATCACTTATAATAGCCAAATTATGGAAGCAGCCCAAGTGTTCACTGATAGTTGAATGGATAAAGAAGATGTGAGATACACACACACACACACACACACACACACACACACACAGGAATATTGTTCAGCCATAAAAAAGAATACAATCTTGCCATTTGCAACGACATGGGTGTATCTATAGAGTATAATGCGAAGTGAAACAAATCAGAGAAAGACTAATACCATATGATTTCACTCATATATGGAGTTTAAGAAAGAAAACAAATGAATGAAAGGGAAAAAAAAAGAGAAACCAAAAATCAGAGTCTAACTACAGACCAGTTTACTCTGGTAAACATGGCTACCAGAGGTGGGGGGTGGGGGATGGGTGAAATAAGTGAAGGAGATGAACAATACACTTATGATGAACACTGAGTAATGTATAGAACTGTTGAATCGCAGGGCGCCTGGGTGGCTGAGTTGGTTAAGCGTCCAACTTCAGCTGAGGTCGTGGTCTCACAGTTCATGGATTTGAGCCCTGCATTGGGCTCTGTGCTAGCAGCTCAGAGTTTGGAGCCTGCTTTAGATTTTGTCTCCTTCTCTCTGTGCCCCTTCCCTGCTCTCTCTCTTAAAAATAAACACACATTAAAAAAATAAAAAAGAATTGTTGAATCACTATAACACTGTATATTAAGTGTACTGGAATTAAAGTTAATTAATTAATTAAATGATGCTGAAAAAGAAAACATAATTCTTAACCTGGATAATGATATTAGAAAATAGCTTTCAAAAGTGAAGCCAAAATAAGGAATGGAGAAGAAGAGCTGAGAATGTTTTGTTATGAGACCTGAACTTCTACGTAAGACATAAATCAAAGAATAATTTAGAACACTAATTAGAAAATATTTTGAGCCACAGAAAAACACCTGACAATGTGACAAGAAATTTTTGGCTCTAAATTCTTGCTTTCTAAAGAAGGAAATCAATTATCTAAGCTTCTGCCTTAAGTAGGTAGAAAAAGAAGAGCAAATTACATTGAAGGGGGGAATAAAAAGTGGAAATAAATGATAAAGTAAATGGACCAGCAGTAGAGAAAATATACAGAAATAAATATGGTTTTAAAGATCAATAAAATTGATAAAGTTCTGTACGGTCACCAAAGAAAATGTACATTCTCATCATTTTCATTAACAAAATACATAATGTTAATAACAGATCCTACACACATTAGAATGATAGTAATAGAATATTATAAGTAATCTTAAGGCAGTAAACTTCATATTTTAGATGAAATGGGTCTAAACAGGCAGGGCAAGTACAATATAAAAATATCTCATTATCTACTAAAAAAAATTCTTCCCACAAAGAAAATTCCAGTTACCTTCACTGGTGCATTCTGTGCAATATTCAATACATTTATACCAAGCTTACACAAAATCTCAGAAAATATAAGGCCAGCATTCCAAATTCCAAATCCAGCATAAACATTATAAGGACAAATAATAATAAAAACAAGGAAGGAAGAAAGGGAGGGAGGAGGGAGGAAGACCTTTTTAATGAATATAGATGCAAAATTTGCTAACTAAATACCAGCAAGTAAAATCTACCAGTTTGTAAAAGAATATTATGAATACATTGGGGTACCTGAAGAATCCATGATTGCTATAATATTCAATAATCAATCAATGTAATTCGCCTTATTTTACTGTTAATGCTGAGGATTAGAAGAAAAAATTTGATAAATATGAAAACCAGTAACAATAAATTAAAAATAGAAAGAATAGAAATTTCTTCATAAGATGAATTGGAATCTACAAAAATCCTACAACTGACATCATCCTTAATATTCAAAGACTGATTGCTTTCCCCCAATATTGGGGAAGAATGTCCACTCTCACCCCTCTATGCATCACTGTATTATTTAGCCAATGAAATGAGGGAAGAAAAGAAATATAAGTAGAAAACTATCTTTCGTTGCCGAAGATATATCTGTAAACAAACCAAACAAAAATATGGAATTGAGACACTTTCACAAAACTTTTAGCAATGAGTGAATTTTTCATGGTTACAGTTATAATACACAAAAATCAACTATTTTATGAAATAAAATGCAATGCAAAATTTGAAAGTAGTTCAAAACATTTAAAGTAACAAGAAATCTGACAATATCCAATAGTAAATCTAATAAAAATGTGAAAGTCCCCTAAAATGGAAAAAAACAATCATTGCTGGGAGATCTTAAAGGCTCAGTGGATATACATACATACTTATGAATTAGAGGGCTCACTATGTGAAATCTCTCCAATAAATTTATAGATTTAATGTATCAATAAAAATTCCAACAAGTTGCTGATGTTCAAATTCCAACAAGTTGCTGATGTTCTTTTCATGGTTTGTCAACTTGTTTTTTGATTTTTTATTTTTTACATTGTCTATTTGCCATAGTCTCAAATTCACTAATTGTTTCTTCTACAGTATCTACTATGCTACTAATCCCACCTACTATTTTTTTCATTTTAGATCTTATAGTTTTTATGAATATCAGATTTTACTGTTTTTAATCTTTAAAATTCTAATTTGTGTCTTATTTTTAAATTTCATTCATATATCCCCTTAAGATCTTCATGCCTATTTTTTTTCACCTTAATAAACACAAGCGATAGAATTATATTCTCTATTTTAATGTTATTTTCAATCCATTATGTCATTTGTATTATTTCTAGGTTATTTTTATTGACTGGATTTTTTACTCATCGTGGGTAATATTTTCCTGATATTTCCAATAATTTCATATTTTATTTTATTTACTATATTTATTTATATATTATATTTTATTTACTATGCCTGGGCATAGTAAACGTCATCTCATTGGGTCCTAGATAACTTTGAATTCTTTTAAATATTCTTAAGCAGAGTAGGACCATGATCAGATTTGCATTTTGAAGATGTAAATGTTAATTCCAAGAATAGGGCATGTGGACAAAATTTCACTGAAATAAGAAAGGTCAGTTAGAAAACTTGTAGAGATCTACAAGGAGAAGAATTTTAAAGAGTTTAATCAGTGCCTCAGTGCTTAGCAAATGACAATCACTGGATAATTATTTGTTGTGCTGCACTTATTCCTGATCAATACATAGTAGTTAGTTATTTAAATTAACTTTTTTGATTTATAGAGTTTTTTATATTGGAAAGCAATTCTATGCTGAAGGAAGCTATCCTGAAGAAGAAGATAGTGAAGTCAGAAATTAAAATGCTTCATATTGATGACTATGGTAAAGTTTTGTGCATGCTATGTTATTTAACAACAATTTTCTATGAATCATAGTTTTTACATGTAAATGACTCTCCATCTTTAATATTTTGCTCTTTCTTTAAAAGAACTTCCTTTACAGTTGTCCTTTCCCAAAGATTTTACGGACCGAAACCAGTATGCTCTTCTGTTAATAATGTAAGTATTTCACTTGTTTTTGAAATGAAGGAATATAAAGCCTTTATAATTTTTCATATGCCTCACACGACAGCATTCTGATTAAAAAACAAAAGAAGTCCTATGTGTGTAGTTAACTGGGGCAGCTGTCAGTGGTATGGATTTGTCAAGGACACCACCACTAAATAATATGCAGGGATGTGTAATTTGTTTGTACTTCTTACCTCTCAAATTGAATTCGATGTCACTACTGGGAATAGTGACACATATGGTTTGGTTTATGATATCTGTTTAGCAATTACTCAAGCCCTATGTTCACTTTTTCATTTTGTTTGTTTTCATATATAACATTGGTCTATTGTTTTCCTTCTTTGTGATATTTTTGTCCTATCAAAGTTATGCTGGGTTCATAAAAGCCATTTTTTTGTTATTGGAAGACTGCTTAATACGAGATGTACTCTCTTGACAAATTTTAAGCACACAGTAAAGTACTGTTAACCATAGGCACAGTGTTGCGTAGCACATCTCTAGAACTGACTCATCTTGCATGACTGAAACTTTATACCCACTGAATAGCAACTCCCCATTTCCCCCTCCCCTGGAAAACACCATTCTACTCTCTGCCTCTAGGAGTTTGATTATTTTAGATGCCTCATGAGAGTGGAATCATGAAGTATTTGACTTTTTGGCTTATTTCACTTAGGTCCTTAATGTCCTTAAGGTGCATCTATGTTGTCATAGTTAGGACCTATGCTCTTTATCAGTTGCTTATGCAACATTGAGGAAACATTTTCTTCCATTGCTGAAACCACAATGCTTATACTTGTATCACTCCTGCCAGTTTTCCTTCCTGGCTTCATAGCCAGCAGGAAGCACCCCCCATGCTCAGAAAACCTTTTAGGTTTTTTCCAACTTGGAATTGAATTCATTCATACTTTCTGTGAGATCATACTTTGACATATAGCATTAGGCACAGAGGCCCATAACATGTAATGGTTGATTAAACTGATATAGATGTAGCATTTCATTCTCAAGAGTTATTATTTTCCTTATTAAGAAACCAGCCAGAATATTGCTATGACAATGCTTAAAATGGTCTGTAATTATATCAGAGCCTTAATAGGAAAAGAGAAATGAAAATAACATTACTTGTTGACTACTTAATATAGAGGGTAAGTATTCAGTCTGTGAAATCAAACCTCCTGGCTTCAAGTTCCAGTTTTGTCATGTATTAGCTGTGTCCTTGAGCAAGTTACTTAACCTCATATAAGACTCAGTTTCTCCAAATATAAAACAAGCATTAAAGTACAGCCTACCTGTTATGTCTGCTTTTTAGATTAAATGAAATACAACATGTAAAGTGTCATGCACGTATGATTGTTTTAATTATTTTGATTACAGTTCATTATTTGTATACAGATTGCATTCACTTTAGATTCTTTAATAGAAACAAGTTGTCACTTAATTTTAAGCAGCTAAACACAGAAAATATTATACTTAATATTTTCCCACACTCCAGTATCTATTCCTAATGTTAATGCCTTGACCTCATCTAGTTTGTCATGCCCATCTGGTTCTCCTTTGTCCCTAATAACCAGAAGGCCCTGAGAGTTCTTGGTGGCTTGCTGAGAAGGTTGTTATTTGCTCTTTTATAGGTCTCTCCTCTTTCACTACCTGTTTTCAATCCCTAATTGAATTTCATGTGTGATTTATTGAAAATAAATTTTTAAGGCATTCAAATATTTGAAAGGCATTAAATATTTTAAGGCATTAAAATATATGAAAATATTTAAGGCATTAAAATGAAACAAAAAAGAAAAAAATCTTAACCCTGTCTTCTGTCTCAGTCATATCTCCAAAAGGGGCTGTTCTTTTTGTTCACTGTGTGATGGGGATGTGGTTCTCAGGGAAAAGAACCCTACCAGGCATTCTTCTGTGAAGCATGCCTCACTTGTTCACATAGACGTGTAAGAAATTATCCTCACTTGCATATTCATTGGCTCCAGAATAATGTCACACATAGGGGGAAAAAGTAGACAGAAGTTACAGATTCTCTCTGTAGCCTTGAGTCAGAGAAACTAATGGGCTCGTTTTGGTATCCAATATGAGGTTTAGTCTGAGTGACTTTGTTTTTAAGAAGAAATTAGTTTGTAAGAGATTAGCACAAGACAATTTCTGTTGTTAAAAAGAGATAATCATTTTTTTTTTTAGAGGCAGGATAGTACAATAAAGTTACTGATTTAAGAGTCAGGTAGCCTGGGTTCAAATCTCAGCTCAAAGATTTACCAATAAATTGCTTATGTTTTCTAAGCTTCAGCTTCCTTACAAATAAAAGTTGGAGATGATAACTTGGGATAATTTATAGAGACACGTCACCATAGTGTTTGGTGGAGGATAAACACTTGCATGTAGTGTTTAATAAACTGAAACCACAAACGTAGTTATTTTTGGTACTAGTAATTTTAATATTTAAAATTATCAGCTTCCACAGATCCACCCCTTCAGACAGTGTCTCTCAGTCTGGGTGCTGCAGGGCCCTGCCTACAGAAAAATGGCAGCATTCAAAGCTTACTAGCCCCCGCCCTCCCTGTGGGTGCTGCAGCCCTGGCAGCATGAAAGCGGCCCCTACAATAGTCAGCACCATTCCACTGTGACTCATGCCCCTGAGAGAGGGAAAGATAAAACACACACACCAGTCAGAGACATAGCAGTGGGCCAGAGGCCGACAACTAGTCTGACTGCATGCCCCACCCACCAATGAAATCTTCTCAGAGGACAACCAGGGAAAGTGTCCTGCAGTTTGGTGCTAATGTCTTTGGCAAATGCCTGGTCTGACTCAACTCAGGTCCAAGGCATTCCCAGACTGGTCCACTGACACTACAAGGGAGTAAACACTGCCCACAACAAGCAAAGAAAGCTATTGCAGATGACTGGGCTGAAGGAAAGAGCAGCTCAGCCACAACAGCAGGGTTCGCACATCACACATAGAAGACCTTGCACCAGGTTCTGGTGAACAGCAGACACTATACAGCAGGATACTAAGACCCTCTTCTTCATACAGACATTACTTGCAAGTGCAGATGTGGCTGTCTCCCTTCACACACAAAAACCTACACATAAAGTTATACAAAATGAGGAGACAGGAATATGTCCCAAATAAAAGAATAAGAAAAAATTACAGCAAGAGACCAAAGCAAAATGGAGATAAGTAATATGTCTCATAGAGAATTTAAAGTAATGATGATAAAGATACTCATCAGACTTGAGAAAAGAGTAGAGAACATTAGTGGGACACTTAATGAGGTAAAAAAAAAAATAACCGATTATGGATAAGGAATACACTAAACTAATTTAAAAATATGCTAGATGTAATAAATAGTAGACTAGATGAAGCAGGATTGGATCAGTGACCTGAAGGACAGAGTAATAGAAAGTAACCAAGCTGAGCACATGAGTGTGTGTGTGTGTGTGTGTGTGTGTGTGTGTGTGTGTGTTTTCAAAAAGGAAACTAGACTTAGAGAACTCAACAGCACCATCAAATGTAATAATATTTGCTTTATATGGATTACAGAAGGAGAAGAGAAAGAAAAGGAGACAGAAAATTTCAAGAAATAAAGCTGTAAACCTCCCAAGTCTGGAGAAAGAAACAGAAATCCAGATCTACTAGGCACAGAGATTCCCCCAAAAAATCAACCCAAGAAGTCCACACCCAGATACATAGTAATTAAGTTGGGAAAAGTAGTGATAGAGAATTTTAAAAGCAGCAAAAAAAAAAAAGATAGCAGTTACATAAAAAGGAAACATCAAAAGGCTGATAGCTGATTTTTTAGTAGAAATCTGGCAAGCCAAAGGGAGTGGCATGATGTATTCCAAGTGCGGAAAGAGAAAAATCTGCAGCCAAGAATATTCTATCTAGCAAGAAAGGAATAGGAGAGAGAAAAGAGTTTTCCAAACGAAAGTTAAAGGAATTCATGACCACTAAACCAGTCCTACAAGAAATGTTATAAGGGACTCATTGAGTGGAAAGGAAAGACCATGAGCTAGAGTAAGGAAAGTAGGAAGCACAAAAGCAGTAAAAATAAGTATATTTATAAAAATAAGTCAAGGAACTCACAGGGATGAGAATAAAAGGATGTAAAGTATGATACCATACACCTAAAATGTGCTCAGTGTAGACAGCTACATACAGAGATGTTATATACAAATCAAATGGTAACCACAAATAAAAAACCAGTGATATGCCAAAAAAATAGAGAAAGGAATCCAAGTATATCACTAAAGAAAACCGAGTTATCATGAGAGAAGAAAGCAAGGGAAGAAAGGAACAGAGAACTATAAATAACCATAAAAAATAATAATAATAAATACCTTCCTATCAGTAATTATGTTGAATGTAAATGGACTAAATGCTCCAATCAAAAGACAGAGGGTGAAAAATGAATGAAATAACAAGACCTATCTATATTCTGCATACAAGAGACTCATTTCAGACCTAAAGGTACATGCAAGTTGAGAGTGAAGGGATGGGGAAGCATTTGTCATGTAAATGGATGTGAATAGAAAGGGTAGCAATACTTGTATTGGACAAATAGACTTTAAAACAAAGACTAGCAGAAGACAGAGAAGAGCACTATATTATCATTCAGGGGACAATCCACCAAGAGGATATAACAATTACAACTATTTATGTACTGAGGGGTGCCTGAGGTCTCAGTGAGTTAAGTCACTCTTGATTGGGCTTAGGTCATGATCTCACTATTGTGAGACACTGTGGAGCCTGCTTAAAATTCTTTCCCACACTCTGCCCCTCTCCTGCTTGCACATTTACTCTTTCTCTCATAAAATTTATAAACAAATAAATATGCATCCAATATGGGAGCACCCAAATACAGCAGTTAATAACAAACATAAAGGAAGTAATCAAAAGTGATACAATAGTAGCAGACTTTAACACCCCACTTACATCAACGGACAGATCATCCAAACAGAGTATCAACAAGGAAACACTGGCTTTGAATGACACATTGGATCAGATAAATCTAATAGATACATTCAGAACATTCCATCCTAAAACAGCAGAATATACACTCAACTGCACATGGAATGTTCTCCAGAACAGATAGTAGGCCACAAAATAAGTCTGAACAGATTCAAAGAGATTGAAGTCATACCATGTTTCTTTTCTGACCACATATCTATGAAACTATAAATCAACCCCAAGAAAAATTCTTTTTTTTTTTAATTTTTTTTTCAACGTTTACTTATTTTTGGGACAGAGAGAGACAGAGCATGAACGGGGGAGGGGCAGAGAGAGAGGGAGACACAGAATCGGAAACAGGCTCCAGGCTCTGAGCCATCAGCCCAGAGCCCGACGCGGTGCTCAAACTCCGGGACCGCGAGATCGTGACCTGGCTGAAGTCGGATGCTTAACCGACTGCGCCACCCAGGCGCCCCCAAAAAATTCTTGAAAGAACACAAATACATCGATGTTAAATAAGATGCTACCAAGAAATCAAAGAAAAACATACATGGAGACAAATAAAAAAGAAAAGGATCCAAAATCTTGGGATACAGAGAAAGTCCCTCAAAATACAAGAAAAATATTAAACAACCTAACCTTACACCTAAAGGAGCTAGAAAAAGAACAAACAAAACCCCAAACCAGTAGAAGGAAGGAACTCAGGTTAGAACAGAACAATGAAACTAGGAGCTGATTCCTTGAAAAGACCAAACAATTCTGAAGCACAGTTAGCCATATTCATTAAAAAAGAGAGAGACTTAAATAAACAAAACCAGAAAGTAAGGAGGATAAATTACAACTGATACCACAGAAATACAGAGGATTATAAGAATATTATGAAGAATTACATGGCAACAAGTTGGACAACCTAGAAGAAATGGGCACATTCCTAGAAACATATAACCTAAACCAAAACTGAAGCAGAAAGCAAGAGAAATTTGAACAGACCAATTACTACCAATGAAATTGAATCAGTAATTAAAGAATTCTCAGCAAACAAAAATCCAAGACCAGATGGGTTAGCAGGGGAATTCTACTAAACATTTAAGGAACGGTTAATACCTTTTCTCCTCAAATTATTCCAAAATAAAAGAGGAAGGAAAATTTACAGACTTATTCTATGAGGCCTGCATTACCCTGATACCAAAACCAGATAAAATAAAGAGAGAGGAAGAGAGAGAGCAAGAGAGAACTACAGGCCAATATCTGTGAAGAAAACAGATGCAAAAATCTGCAACAAAATACCAGCAAATTGAATCTAACAATATATTAAAGAAGTCATTCATCAAAATCAAATGGGATTTATTCCCAGGATGCAAGAGTGGTTCAACATTTGCAAATCCATCAATATGATACATCACATCAATAAGACAAAGGATAAAAACCATATGATCATTTTAATAGATGCAGAAAAAGACATTTGGCAAAGTAAACCATCCATTAATGATACTAAACCTCAGAAAAATAGGTTTAGAGGGAATATACCTCAACATAATAAAGGCCATATATGAATACTCACAGCTAACATTATGGTCAATGGTGAAAAACTGAGAGCTTTCTCCCTAAAATCAGGAACAAGACAAGGATGTCCTCTCTTTCCACTTTTATTCAACATAGTACTGAAAATCCTAGTCATAGTAATCAGACAAGAGAGACCAATAAAAAGCATCCAATTTGGTAAAGAAGTAAACTTTCACTATTTGCAATGACATGGTATTATATATAGAAACCCAAAAGACTCCACTAAAAATTACTAGAATGGATAAATGAATTCAGTGAGGTTGCTAAATACAAAATCAATGTACAGAAATCTGTTGCATTTCTATACACTAATAATGAAGCAAAAGAATTAGAAATTTAAAAAAGCATTCCTAGTTACAATTACACCAAAAATAATAAAATCCTTAGGAAAAACTTAAATCAAGGAAAAGAGCTGTGCTCTGAAAAATATAAAACATTGGTGTCAGAAATAGAAGATAACCCAAATAGAAATATATTCCATGCTCATGGATTAAAAGAACAAATATTGTTAAAATATCTTTACTACCCAAAGCAGTCTACCGATTTAATGAAATCTCCATTGAAATACCATTAGTATTTTTCACAAAACTAGAATGAATAATCCTAAAACTTATGTGGAACTACAAAAGACCATGAATAACCAAAACAGTCTTGAAAAAGCAAAGCAAAGCAAAGCAAAGCTGGAGGCATCACAATTCCAGACCTCAAGTTATATTACAAAGTTGTAGTAATCAAAACAGTATGGTAATGGCACAAAAGACTGATCAATGGCATAGAAAACACACAAATAAACACACACCTATATGGTCAATTAATCTTCAACAAAGCAGGAAAGAATATCCAAAGGGAAAAAGACAGTCTCTTCAACAAACGGTATTGGGAAACTGGACAGCTTACATGCAAAAGAATGAAACCAGACCATTTTCTTACACCATACACAAAAAGAAACTCAAAATGGATTAAGGGCCTAAATGTGAGACACAAAACCATAAAAATCCTAGAAGAGAACACACACAGGAAGTAACTTTTACATAGGCCATAGCAACATTTTTCTAGATATGTTTCCTAAAGTAAAGGAAATGAAAGCAAAAATAAATTATTGGGACTACATTAAGATAAAAAGCTCTGCACAGCAAAGGAAAAAAAATCAACAAAACCAAAAATTAACCTGTGGAATGGGAGAAGATATTTGCAAACAACATATCTGATAAGGGGTTAGTATCCAAAATATATAAAGAACTGATACAACTCAGCAGTCAGCAAACAAATAATCCAATTAAAAATGGGCAGAAGACATAAGCAGACATCCAAAGAAGACATACAGATGCCCAACAGACACATGAAAAGCTGTTCAACATCACTCATCACCAGGGGAGTGCAAATCAAAACCACAATGAGGTAACACTTCACTCCTATCAGAATGGCTAAAATCAACAACATAAGAAGCAACAGGTGTTGGCAAGGATTTAGAGAAAATGAAATCCTCACATGCAGTTGGTAGGAATGCAAATTGGTGCAGCTACCGTGGAAAGCAGTATAGAGGTTCCTCCAAAAACTAAAATAGAGCTACTCTATGATCCAGTACTGAGTTTTTACCCAAAGAATATAAAAAAATAATTTGAAAGGCAATATGCACCCCTGTGTTTACTGCAGCATCATTTACGATAGCCAAATTATGGAAGCAGCTCAAGTTCCATCAACAGATGAATGAATAAATAAGATGTGTATATATATGTGTGTGTGTACACACACACACACACACACACACACACACACGCACACACACACAGTGAAATATTATTCAGCCATAAAAAGAATGAAATACTGCCATTTGTAACAACATGGATGCAACTAGAGAGGGCAATGCTAAGTGAAATAAGTCAATCAGAGAAGAACAAATACCATATGATTTCAATCACATGTGAAATGTAAGAAACAAAAAGGAAAAAGTAGACAAACCAAGAAACACACTCTTAACTATTTATACTTACAATTACTTATAGTTATTGAACAGACGGGTAGTTACCAGAGGGGAGGTGAGTGGGAGGATGGGTGGAATAGATGATGGGAACTAAAGAGTACACTTAGCACAATAAGCACTGAGATATGAAATTGTTCAATCATTATATTATATACCTAAAATATAACACTGTATGTTAACTGTACTAGAATTAAAATGAAAAACTTAAAAAATAAAAATGTCAAAGATCATAAAAAAATTATGGAGGAGAAAGATGATCCAGTAGGTATTATGGTCTTTGAAAGCTATTTGATTTTACACATATCATACAATTAAAAATATACTTTTAGGAAATATTTTTTAATTATCAGAATTATGTAATATGTAATTCAGCACCCATGAAATTATTTAATAGACATTCATTACAAAAGCAGATAAAATAATGTAGTCAGGCCTATAGAATTTGCTAATTTTTGGTTGATACAGGGAAAAATGAAAGTATTTTTTTTAAGTTTTATTTCTTTATTTTGAGAGAGAGAGAGAGAGAGAGAGAGAGAGAGAGAGAGAACATGAGTGGGGAAGGAGCAGAGAGAGATAGGGAGAGAGAGAATTACAAGCAGGCTCTTCACTGTCAGAACAGAGCCCAATGTGGGGCTCAAACTCAAGAACCATGAGATTGGGGCACCTGGGTGGCTCAGTCGGTTAAACGTCCGACTTTGGCTCAGGTGATGATCTCACAGTTCCTGGGTTTGCGCCCCATGTTAGGCTCTGTGCTGACAGCTTAGAGCCTGGAGCCTACTTCAAATTCTGTGTCTCCCTCTCTCTTTGCCCCTCCCCCACTTGCACTATCTCTTTGTCTCTCAAAAATAAACAAATATTAAGAACCATGAGATCATGACCTGAGCTGAAACCAAGAGTCAGATGCCTAACCAACTGAACCACCCAGGTGCCCTGAAAGAATTTTTTTTAAGTTTATTTATTTATTTTGAGACAGAAAGAGTGATTGGGGGAGAGGGAGAGAGAGGGAAAGAAAGGATCCCAACCAGGCTTCACACTGGGCGTGGAGCCTGACACGGGCTCTGTCTCACAACTGTAAGATCACGCCCTTAGCCCAAATCAAGAAATGGATACTTAACCAATTGAGCCATCCCGGAGCCCCTAAATGAAAGTATTTTTATTTATATATGCTGATTATACTAAATGTTAATTTACTTCATCCAAACTGCTTGTTTTTCAGAGGTAAATTCCCAGAACTTTTACAGAATAGGACTTACTAAACCAACCCAGGATTTTTCTTTTTTGATGTCATTTTTAAAAGTGGTATAGTGTTTTAAGCTGATGATTTCTAAAATATTTATGCTTGGAAACCTACATGGGTGAGAATGGCTTAAGCGGTTTTTAAGTGTTTTTGCCGGTTGCTTATAATTTAAAGGCATATCTTTTTTCTTAAGATTAAAGTATCTGCAGTGACAAGTAGAGTCCCCACTGTAAAAAAAATAATAATAAATATTTATTTTTTTTACCTAAATGGATGATTAGATAGTGAGGAATAATAAAGTGACTATTATTTAAATGACGCTAAGATACGATTTGGTGATTTTGGTGTCACTACTTTTTTGCTTTTTTGTATAGTGTACCTAGCACTTAACAGACTGTAAGTCATTTCTTCACCTGTACAGATGGAATTACATCCAGGAAATTCTAAGATGACTGCGTTAGTTGGAGACAGGCTGCAGCAAATACCAGAGTAGCTGGAAGGAAGACTGGCCTTGAAGAAAGTAGACTCTGACAGTTTGGAATTCCCTTTCTACCAAATCTTCATTATGGAACCTCAGAAGAAATGGTCCTCTGAGGATCTCTGTATGGCCAGATTTTCTGAAACCCAAACCTAATTTCATGATATAGGAAGTGAAAGTGAATCAATGGTAACAGTATATTTTACTGTAATAGAAAAGCTAAGAAGCATTACCACTACAGATAAATCTCATGACCTCCATTTACAGTGGTCTCTATGGAGTCATGACCACCCTTCTCTTTCCTATTCTGTATTCTCCTTTTGGATACCTAATTATCGTTCTCCTGTCTTTCTATTTAACATTATAGGGAGCCCTTAAGAACCCAGTGTCTATATTCATCTTTATAACTATACTATATACATGTATATCCATTTCAGCATTTATCATCTTGAATTTTTTTTTAGTATTCTTATTTTCTACTCATATATACATAATTTAGTGTAACACATTTACATGCTGCTTTATGTGCAAAAAACTACGCCAGTGGCTGTGGGAAGATAAAAAAGATCACAAGCATCTTGAAATACATAATCCTTTTTTAGATATGTTAAATGTGTCTCCATAATGCCTGGCACATATAGAAGAATCCTATAAAAACTTACTAATCTGTCATTCTTTTAATAGTGCAAAACTAAGGATTGAGATAGCCTACAGTTATAAATGTTTATTTTATACATAAATAAATATGAACTTAAATGCCTAGACCCTGGTAGGAAGCAATCCAGACAGATGTACTATTATTAAAGATGAAAGGTTGTTTGTTTGCTATATCCATGAAGAGAAGCAGTATGGATCTGGAAAGTTTCGTTCAGTGCCAAGAAATCACTATTCCTTTCCATTTTCTACTCTTTCATGTTCAACTTATCCATGCTACACTTGACAAAGGTCTAACTCTGCGAGGCAGTGGCTGTGAAACAAATTACATTAATTTTAAGAATACCTCTATGACTTTGTTTCTTCTTCCATCCATTTTCCTTCAAATTCTAATAAGTTTATGGCCATCCATCAAGTCTTATGTTCCTGAAGCTTTCTTTCACCCTCCTTATCCAGCCGTCTGTATCTTATTACAATTCCAAATCTGTGTTTCCTCCTACAGCCACAGCTTTCTGTCCAAAGTCTCTCCAAATATCTTGAATCATATCAATCATATGGTCACTTTTCTAGTTTACTCTAATTTTTGTCAGGATGTCTTTACACACTATTTAGGAAATTTCTGACTCTCACTAGATTTTGGACCAAGGTTTCTGGAGGAAGATCCACAGTCTAGAAGTGAATATTGAGAGAAATAATTCATAGAATGGTTTATGGAATATTTAAACAATTTAAGAAAACATAAAAAAATCTTTACACATGCCATATGCCTCCTAGTGGTTAGCTTTTGGAGTAAGAGTCACTCCACAAAAACATATTGAGTGAATAAATGGATGATGTCCAGAAAGCAAATGACATGATCACTATTAGTTTTCACATTAAGCCATTCTAACTAGAAAGCATGATTCATTTTTATCTAGAGTTTCATCAATCAGTGTTATGCATATCAGAGCACTGCAACATGGTCATCTAGATGGAAGTGAGCTGTTTGTCAGCTCTGTTCTGTATAATTATTCCATTAAATAGCAGGATATAATTAAGTGATACAGATGTAGTGAGTGAAATTATATAGCCATGCATGTCCCACAATCAAGATAACATCATTGCTTTTTTCATAAACACACTTTCAACAAACAATGGATATTGTTTATAATTTTGAATAATATCATGCTCATGGGACCACAGTGACTTGCCTTGATCTTTGAACCAATGGGGTTGTCCAAGAGCCCACACTCTTTCTGAAGCCCCATAGAGGCAGACACCATGTCCGGATGAGTCAGTTCTTTTTTCTTTTCTTTAATTTTCTTTTCTTTCTTTCTAAGTTTATTTGAGGGAGGGAGAGAGAGAACATGCATGAACAAGGGAAGGGGCAGAGAGAGAGGCAGAACAAGAATACCAATTCCACTGAGAGTGTGAAGCCTGACACAGGGTTCCATCTCACTAATGAACCATGAGATCATGACCTGAGCTGAAATCAAGAGCTGGACATTTAACCAACTGGGCCACCTAGGCGCCCCTGGATGAGTCAATTTAATCTGCTACACTGCTCTCTACCTACACTTCCTTTTCTGTACTTTATTGTTCCATCTGCTCTAAGTTGCTTTTCCACTCTGATGCTAGAGTGAACTTTGTGTGCTCCATATCTGGAAATGTGGCACTCCACCCCTAGTAGAGATTCAATCTCTGGATATTTAAAAAACAAACAAGCAAACAAAAACAACCAAACAACAAAAAACTATTTTATTCTGCAAAATAGGAGCTTCCCAATCATTCCTCTGTGTTTTTTACAGTCTTCCAGTACCTTGATTTTTTTTAAACAACTGGAAAAGTTCTCTTTAACATTTTAAGATGTATTTCCTCATATTCTGTGCTCACCTCTGTTGTACCATGTAACCACAACAGATTACAATATTTTATTTCCTCTCTATTAACTGTAAACTCCTTGTTTATAAGAACTCCTTTTGTATGGTTTTGTCTTAACACAGTGACGGGCTTTATCTGTGTTCAGGAAATATTGAATGAATGAATGAATAAATGAATGAATGACCAACAAATCAGTCAACCCTGAGTTAGTCATTAGGAATGAATTCAGCCAAGATAGGGAAAAAGGGAGAAAGAAATGATTTGAGGGTTTATAATGTGTTTAAATTCAGCCTTTGAATGAATCAATTTCTTTGCAGTGTAGTTTCCCCCTCAGAAAAATGTGAGGTCCATTTCTCATTTCTCTAATAGTCTTTCTGGAAAATGCTTAATAATGATTGATTTTCATGTTATCTTTTCACTGTTTCTCTTTTATTTTTGATTATTGAGCTTCTTAAATTAGTAAGATTATTTATTGGATAAAGGACATCATTTTAAGGATGTATAGATACCACCTTTAAAGCTTACTGAAACCATGAAAGATAAATATCATTGTCTTCATTTTAACACAAGGGAACTGTGACTAAAATATATCATGTATATTATCTCTAACATCAGGAGCAGGACAAAATTAGGGTTTGAACTTAAGTTTTATTTATTTCTTTTTTGGATCAATAATCTCTTTTTATTACTCAATTCTTCCTGGGTACATAGCCCATTGCATATTTGATTTTGGAAAATTATCAAAACTGCTGACCAGAATTAGAGACTTCACTACAACCAAATTCTTAGGACCTTTTTTGTTGTTGTTGTTGTTGTTGTTGTTGTTCCCACTTAAATGTATAATAATCTCTAGATTATAACCTTTTCCAACAGGACCATGTTAATGATTATAGGAATAATGATTAAGTTCCTGGATATTCCACATGAGAGTTCAAATTCTCACCTAGACTATTTAATAAAATTCCAAATTCTAATAAAATTGTTCTCTTTCTGAAAAGTGTTTATAACCACCAATTTTTCTGTGGATTCATATACTTTTGAATGGGTAAGATAGCCAGGAGTAAGTTTGTTTGGTTTCCCAAGAGTAAATGCACATCTATTCCACAAGTTCTCTAACATCTTTTGATCTCACACTTGTTCATGCCAAATACAGACCTACTTCACTATCAAGTTCTTATGAAACTAACACATATTGAATGCATATGGATAAGAGGGTCAGTACTCGCCTCAAAGAGGGATTATTTCGGGGTGCCTGGGTGGCTCAGTCGGTTGAGCGTCTGACATCGGCTCAGGTCATGATCTCGCTGTCTGTGAGTTCAAGCCCCGCGTCAGGCTCTGTGCTGACAGCTCAGATCCTGGAGCCTGCTTCGGATTCTGTGTCTCCCTTTCTCTCTGACCCTCCCCCATTCATCCTCTGTCTCTCTCTGTCTCAAAAATAAATAAACATTAAAAAATTTTTTTAAAAAATAAAAAAAAGAGGGATTATTTATAAGGGGCAAAGCTTAAATTGTAAGTTTCTGATTTTTCTCATTTTTAAAGATTTCCCACATTTAAGTGGATAGAAAATTCTCCCACACTTTAATGCAGATGAAATGATTAGGAAAAGACAGTGGCATTTGATCCAGGTAATGGAAGGGGAAAGGGTGATCATCACTTCTCATATTTTTTATGAACAAATTGGACCTTGTTCTTTCATAATCTATAGAGAATGCATCTTAAATGTCAGCATTAATTTCTGTATTATTTAAAAGTGTACAAACTCAAAATTGATATCTCGAGAAGGTTCCACAGGGGGGAAAAAAATCTAAGTTTACAGAAAATGTGTATATAATGCAGCAGTATTCAGATTATCTTTTACGATTCTTTTAAATTGACAGATTTTTCTCTATATAAATACATAAAAATCACTTCTATGACTTTTTTATTGTAACCATTTTAGCTCTCTTCTCTTAATACAGATATTGATGATTTCATATGAATGACATGAATTATAGTTTCATATGAACAATACTGATTACTAGTACCAATGAAAACATACAAGTATATTGTATATTTAAAGGTATAGCTCCTAAACACTTTTCATAAAAAAAAAATATTTGCTAATTTACTGTTTCTAAAGTTTTGATGGTCATACACTGGGTCATAAATGTAAGAATATACCTATATTTAAATCATTCTCTTTTTCTGGTTTAATTATTTTTTTTCTAAAATCCACAATAGAAGAAAATATTAAGTATGTTACTAGTTTAACATGTATTTGAAAAGTTAAATCAAAGATGCTGAGAAACTTTCTCCTTTGACAATCTAACAAAACCCCAAGTTAGAGTACATCAATGACGTGTTATTTGAGGGTTCTCAAATCTTCTTCCCTTTTGCCTTAAATATAAAAACATTCATATAAGACTATACAGCATACAGGCAAAGCAGAATTAAGGAGTATCAATGAGGATTAGAAGCTCTGCCAGAAGGAAAGGCTTTTCTTTTATGACATCACACATATATTACTAAGAAACAAGTATTATACAAAATCACATGCTAACATTTACAGAGTATCTAGGAGAAATGAGACTGGGGAAGAAATTCAAAACTATTAAACTTTTGTAAACAAAACCACAATTCAGACGTTAAGATTCCTAGTAAAATTCTTGTAGGGTTAAATCAAATAGCATTTTTAATCTAGAGTTACTCCATTTTATTCAACCTGGAAATGGGCACTTCCTCTTTGAGAGCATTCTCTTTCAGCCATTTTTTATTGTACCATTTTTATAAAAATTACAAACCAAATCTAGGTGTGCCCTGTTTCATTCACTATTTATTCTATTCCCTGTTTTTGCAACATCTATAATCAGAACTCTCAGTTGTCATCAAATAGCCTAATGCAGAGGGACCCAGTGATTTTGAGAGCTACTATGCCATCCGTAACATGCCCTTAATCAAGGTGCTTCTACTGAGTTTCACATTTTTTCTTGAAGTCTTAATATATTGTGAGGGCTTTCCCTTTCATCTTAAGAAAGTGTGTTTCTGACTACCTGCAAATATTAATGTCTTTGGAAAAGCTGTGCAGAAACCACAGTGATGTCTATGTCGCCGTCATTTCCCTTTTAATCCATCACATGAAATACAGCAGATCAACTGAACACACGCCGAACAGAACCTGCTGCATCTTTAAGAATTAAAGCATAAGGGGTGCCTGGGTGGCTCAGTCAGTTAAGTGTCCAACTCTTGGTTTCAGCTCAGGTCATGATCTCACGTTCCTGAGTTTGAGCACCACATCAGGCTCTGTGCTGGTGGTGTGGAACCTTCTTGAGATTCTCTTTCTCCCTCTCTCTCTGCCCTTCCCTTGCTGTGCTTTCTCTCAAAATAAATTAATTTAAAAAAGAATTAAAAGTATAAAAAGATATGTATACATATATATAATACACATATAGCTTCATACGTGTGGATATTCTTGTAAAAAATCATCTGTGTATCATGCAGTTTACAATGCTTATACGTTATTTTATTTTGTCCAATGAGTATAATAGGGCAGATGTTTTAATCAGAAGTGGTAGGTAATGTGTCACATGTTAGACATACACTAAAAGGTGAACACTTAGCCAAAAGGTACATTTTCAGACTTTTACTACTTTTCCCTAAAATTTCTAAGGATAAAAACCTTCAAAAGATATGGTATAAATTTGGGAAAAGGCCCAGAGTCAGGACTTGGAAAAAAAAGGCCTTTATTTTATTTATTTTTTAAATGTTTTATTTATTTTTGAGACAGAGAGAGACAGAACATGAGCAGGGGAGGGGCAGAGAGAGAGGGAGACACAGAATCCGAAGCAGGCTCCAGGCTCTGAGCTGTCAACCCAGAGCCTGACGTGGGGCTCGAACTCACAAACCACAAGATCATGACCTGAGCCGAAGCTGGATGCTTAACTGACTGAGCCACCCAGGCACCCCAAGGCTTTTAAAACCTTAAATTCTTAATTCTCTTTCAGCTAAGAATTCCAAATTCCTTTTGAGAATGTAATTGCTCATATGTAAAAGATAGTGAAGTGGGCCTACTGTATAAGAGATTTATCTAACAGTTATATAAAATAAAGAATGAGGTTGATTCTCCTCTGAGTGATCCATTTATGCAATGTGCTAAACTTTCTTTTGACGGTGACCCTCTCTAAAGAGGTCCAAGGAAGGGGATCAAATGCTGTTTTACCTCAGTGATGATACAGGCATTCCTAGTAATTGAAACTAAAGATCAGCAAATTCCTTCCTTTCTACCTCCTCACCCATTTGTTAGAAATTATCCCAAATGGAAACTGGCCAATGGATACGAATTAATGTAGTAAGACTTTGACAGCAGAGATGATTAGGAGATTGGAACTTGCTCTCATTTTATTGCACAATTTCTATCTGTAAGATATCCCTGAGGCCCTTTTCCATTGGTTCTCTTCCAATATTTTCATGTGCTTAGATGTTTATCCTGAGGTTAATTTTGTGTGGATAATACTAACAGTCCATTTTTGAGTTTTATAGCTGGTTCATTAATATCCATGCTGTTCAGTGTTTCATCCTGCATTCTGGTAAGTTTTTCATTTTTCAGCTTCCTACAACAATAGAAATAACTTGATTTAATGAACTGGATTCTGCTTTTTCTTCACTGCACTAATGATAATCATTATGCAATTTTTGTATCATGCTAAGGATATAATCTGTGGCTTTTAATCAAGAGAAACCAAAGAACAAAATATGATTAAATTCCTTTCAAAGCAAGGAAGAATACCTTTAATAGAAATTGAACCTGATATGAGAAAGGCTACTTATTAAAAATTAGAAAGAGGGCACTGATAGCATGGAGCCTGCTTGGGATTCTCTTTCTCTGTCCCTCCCCCATTTGTGCATGCTTGCTCTCTCTCTCTCTCTCTCTCTCTCTCTCTCTCTCAAAACAAAGAAACAAACCTTAAAAAACAGGAAGTGGGAGAAAGGAGTAGCAGGGTAGTGGAAGGATGAAAAAACAGATCCCATTTTACTAACATAAAATACCCTCCCAAATTCAAGATCCAAATTCTGATCAAGAAAAAGTATTACTTATCTCAACAGCGTTTTCAATATAAAGAAAACTTACTGAAAAAAAAATAATGCCTTAAAAATAAAAAAAAACTAATTTCTATGGCATACATTTTATAATCCAGAAAAGTATACCAGGGTAAGATTTTTCTGTTTTTATCTATTTTTATTTTTTATTTTTGGTGCTAGAAAAATTATACATCTGTGGAAGCAAAAGAAAGAACTTACACATACAGGGATGCACATAGTACAAACACACATAGCCATGTGTGGAAAGTAACCAAATAGACACACACACACACACACACACACACACACACGTCTACATATACACATCTTTCATTCTAATTAACTGAAAGACCCACCCCTGTGAAAAGCAGAACTTTTGTTTGTTTTTAAGTTTATTTATTTTGAGAAAGAGTGAGAACATGAGCAAGAGAGGGGCAAAGAGAGATTGAGAATCCCAAGGAGGCTCTTCACTGCCGGTGCAGAGCCCAATGCAAGGCTTTATCTCACCAACCTGTAGATCCTGACCTGAGCAGAAATCAAGAGCTGGACGCTTAACTGACTGAGCCACCCAGGTGCCCCCAAAGTAGAACATTTTTATTTAAAAAAATTTTTTAAACGTTTATTTATTTTTGGGACAGAGAGAGACAGAGCATGAACGGGGGAGGGGCAGAGAGAGAGGGAGACACAGAATCGGAAACAGGCTCCAGGCTCTGAGCCATCAGCCCAGAGCCTAATGCGGGGCTCGAACTCACGGACCGTGAGATCGTGACCTGGCTGAAGTCGGACGCTTAACCGACTGCGCCACCCAGGCGCCCCTAGAACATTTTTAATGCAACTGAATTTGTTCCTTAGACTAAGCAAAATAAAAAAACTTGACTATTGTTAAACAAAGGCTCAGGAATTATCAATGCAGAATTGCCTAGGGAATCACCAGATATGGCAGCTCAGCTTCCAAGAGGGAAACAGAAAATGAAAAGGTCAAGTCCTATAGCATTGGACAGAACTGGGTTAATTAATATTTAGTATCTATCAAGAACCAGACACTGTGCTATGTTTGCATATATATTTTTTTTCTCATTTAATCCTTGCCATTATTTTACTAGGGAGACAGTCTTATTATCATCCTCTACACCAAAGATAAGCAAACTTAGGGACTTAGGCATAGGGAAGGGAAGTAATTTGTCTAAAGCCACTGGACCTGGGCTCAACTCACTTTGGTTTTACCATCATACCACCCTGTGCTCTTTCCAGGATGGAACTCCCACACCCCTGCAATCCCTAATTCCAGTGGATTTATGCAGGTAGTTTTTCTAAAAGGTTTAATGTGAACAGGATCTATGAATGCAAGTATATGAACACAAGTGTTGAAGAGTAATACAATTTGAGTATTTGGTTGATAAGCCTAATTTTGTATGTATTCTTAACTAGGCTTTATCATTACTACCACCAGAAACACCGGCTTTGCCAGTGTAAGAAAGGGCCTAAGTAGAGGCCTAAATAACCTGGACCATATCATGGGGTGCCTGGGTGGCTCAGTTGGTTAAGCATCCGACTCAGGTCATGATCTTGTGGTTCGTGAGTTCGAGCTCCACATTGGGCTCTCTGCTGTCAGCATGACAGCAGAACTAGTTACGATATTCAGCCAAAATTGTATTATAAACAAACCACAGATCAGAAATTTACAGATATTAGTAATACTCCTAATGGAAGAAGAGGGGCATGTGGACAAGAAGCAGTTCTCTGACAGGCAAAAATAATAATTCTCATATGATATAGTAAATATACAACAAAACTCATTCTGCCATTCTGCATGTAGGACAATCCATCCATGAGAAGAAATCTAAGGATCATAAACTAAGAAATAGAAGGAATCGGCCAAGAGGCCTTTAGCCCACATACATATGTATGTATGTATTGCTTCAAAGAGGTCAAACTTCATATATGTTACAACTAAATCATCCCTAACTATAAACTTCTATTTAGTAAAATTCATATTAAGGCAAAGAAAATACTGTTTAAGGCTAATGTCCTGTAAAACTCACCAATTATGAAATGAAGGATCTCCTAAAGACAAAATCAGAAGGGTTGACAATTGATTTTCCTTAAAAATTTAGTGTGGCGATGGCTCTTTGTGGCATCAGTTTCATTTTTGTTTTCCCTAAGCTCACCTTCCATTGTATTCTTTTCCCTTCCTTTCACATGTTTTAAGTCTATCCTATCTAAAATAAAATTGCAACACTTAGTTGTCAATGATTCTAGCTTTCATCTAGCTTTCATGCAGCTGAAATCTATCTATTCTAGGCCCAGAAAGAGGAAAGAACCGAGGTGACTAAGCAATTCTGTGTCTCCTCCTCTCACATCCCACTGGACAGATACACAGCTATCAGTACAGCAGCTTTAAAATTCTGCCATGTAGGAAAACAAATTCTGCCACGCAATAGATTGGTCAAGTAAAGAGTACTCATTAGAAAATATTTTCTTCGGGCACCTGAGTGGCACATTCAGTTGGGCATCAACTTGATTTCGGTTCAGGTCATGAACCCAGGGTCATGGGATCGAGCCCCATGTCTGGCTCTGTGCTGAGTGTGGAGACTGCTTAAGATTGTCCCTCTCCCTCTCCCCTTCCCCACCTTAAAAAAATCTATTTCCCTTCCATTTATTATAACCTTAGCTCTACTGTTAGGGAAAGGCTTTTAAAAATGTACTGTACGTAATCTTAACTATTTACAACATAGTATTTTACAAACAAGAACAGTAAAAATAAAAACAGCATATAATTACTCAGGGAAACTCAGCACTTCCTAACAAAGTCAGGACCAAAATCTAAGTTTTCTGAACATAAATTCAAGCTCCGTACATGAATTTAAGTAGCACTTTGTGAACTTGACCAAACATTGCAGTCTGAACAATTTGATTGTTCTTCACACTTTAATTCAGGTTTGGTATAGGTATTCTGTTAGGTCATAAAGATTGTTTTGTCATTTTAAAGGTCTGTTAAATATCATGTATAAATCTCATCTTCCTTTCTATATTTTACTATATGCCCATATCTTGAACTCTTCATCCACTCAGGCACATGTAGTGTTGAAGGTATTGAAATAAATGAGGAGCCTGTCTCCCAAGAACTTAACCTCTAAGAAAAACTTAGTATTAATTTTATTTTTCTACCTGTGTTAGGAAATAAATGTTGTGATCTTTCCACTGCTTAAAACAGATGTAATTGTTCTTTTACCACAGCTTTTGAACAAAATTGTATGTCCCTACTCTCAGCCTTGAAATGCCCTCCTTTCTATGGGTCCCCAGAGTTTTCAGAGACAGAGACAAAATAGTGCAGGAAGATGACCTGAACCTAATACAATACCATATGTTAACTATACTAGAATTAAGATTTTTAAAAATTATATATAAACACTTAGATCTTAAAAAAATTTACAAAGATGAAGATGACCGCTCTGGAAAGCAGTGTGGAGGTTCCTCAGAAAATTAAAAATAGACCTACCCTATGACCCAGCAATAGCACTGCTAAGAATTTATCCAAGGGATACAGGAGTACTGATGCATAGGGCCACTTGTACCCCAATGTTCATAGCAGCACTCTCAACAATAGCCAAATTATGGAAAGAGCCTAAATGTCCATCAACTGATGAATGGATAAAGAAATTGTGGTTTATATACACAATGGAACTCTACGTGGCAATGAGAAAAAATGAAATATGGCCTTTTGTAGCAACGTGGATGGAACTGAAGAGTGTGATGCTAAGTGAAATAAGCCATACAGAGAAAGACAGATACCATATGGTTTTACTCTTATGTGGATCCTGAGAAACGTAACAGGAACCCATGGGGGAGGGGAAGGAAAAAAAAAAAAAAAAGAGGTTAGAGTGCAAGAGAGCCAAAGCATAAGAGACTGTTAAAAACTGAGAACAAACTGAGGGTTGATGGGGGGTGGGAGGGAGGAGAGGGTCGGTGATGGGTATTGAGGAGGGCACCTTTTGGGATGCACACTGGGTGTTGTATGGAAACCAATTTGTCAATAAATTTCATATTAAAAAAAAAAACAAAGATGAAGATGACACTCAGAGAAAGACAAAAGGGAACAAAATAAACTGGAGCTCACCAATTCTACATGACCAAAATACATGAGTCGTGGCCGCCTCTTATCGGTGGGTGATTTGGAGTACTTCTTTGTGGTCATTCTCACTGCCATGTGTCTTACTATTTCTGTCTCACCGAATAAGCAGTATTTTTTGCCTTCATTTGCAGAAAAATAATCTAGTATTTCTTGCTCAACACTTTGTGAAGAATCTTCACCCCGTTCCTGCAATTGTCTGTCTTTTTCCTTATAAGGACAATGCTTAGCATAATTCATGTTCTTTGATAACTCATCTTGAAATACATATGCTTGTAACATACACCAAAAAAGAACAAACAATAAACCCAACTGGATGGAGAAATGTGTTAAGATCTTTGGTAATGTATTGATATCATTTTGTATTCTAACACTGAAAAACTGTAAAGACAATGTTAAACATGGCAATTAAGAGAAAATACCAAAGGAGTGGAATTGTATTTTTTCATTGGATATTGCAAACCTTAAGGGATTAAAGGTTTTTGTTTATAAAAATCTACAAACATTTATTAATCATTAAGTTTGAAAAATGCGCCTTATTTTAAACTGTATCTTAAGATAATTTTCCTGCCATAAAATGTCTATGATTAACATTTTGTCTACACTTACATTAGCTTTGAACTCAACTCATTAAACTGCTGTGAACAATGCAATGGGGTTCATATATAAGTTGGAAAACTATTATCTTACATATCAACAAAATATTTTACAGTGTGATCTCACTCCAAAGGGTCTGTTCATTACAGTTTTATATTTTCTTAGAAGTCTTTAGGTATCATTGGTCCATCTGACATAATACATCATATGACATGACACATTACCTTTATCCACAGATACTGCCCAGTTTGATTTCTGCACAACTGGCCCAAAGCCTTTATATAGTTTTTTTGTTTTTGTTTTTGTTTTTTGTTTTTTTGGTTTTTTAACTGCAAGGAAATATGCTCAATATAAGCAAAACTGCTCACAAAGAGAAAAGCAACAGGTTTCTACTGTGTGATAAATCTAAACATTGTTTTACATTTCTTACTATATTTTGTAAAATATTTCAAATACATTATGCCATTTAATGCACACGAAACTCTTTGAGACAAGGAAGCCAGTATTTTGCCAGTATTAAAGACAAGGACACAAAGAGTCTTTGAGCCTTAGCGTCTTGCCTATCAACATTCAGAGTAAAGGATGACCATCTGGTCATATTTTTACTAAGTTTAAAAATTGAAGTTAAGGGGCGCCTGGGTGGCTCAGTCGGTTAAGCGTCCGACTTCGGCTCAGGTCATGATCTCGCGGCTCGTGAGTTCGGGCCCCGCATCGGGCTCTGTGCTGACAGCTCAGAGCCTGGAGCCTGTTTCAGATTCTGTGTCTCCCTCTCTCTCTGGCCCTCCCCCGTTCATGCTCTGTCTCTCTCTGACTCAAAAATAAATAAACGTTAAAAAAATTAAAAAAAAAAATTGAAGTTAATCATTGAAGTGAATCATGTTTTGCTAATATTTGCAATAAATCCCCAAGCTTCAAAATATAGTCCCTTTACTTAAACTAAAGGCTTTTCATTTTTTTTAAATTTATTTTTTTGTGTAAATGTTCTCCATTTTATTTTTTTTTAAATATATGAAATTTATTGTCAAATTGGTTTCCATACAACACCCAGTGCTCATCCCAACAGGTGCCCTCCTCAATACCCATCACCCACCCTCCCCTCCCTCCCACCCCCCATCAGCCCTCATAAATTAAAGGCTTTTTAAAAGTCCTTCCATTTTAAACTTCACATGAGTATACTTTCCCTGAAAAAATCTAGGTAAACAGCCTTTTCTGTGTTCAGGTACCACAAACTGTGCTAGGCATAATGATTCATGGTACTTCTCAATGGATAGACAAGTTATATTAGTATCACCTGGGAATCTGGAAAAACTAGCAATTCTGCACTTTGTCCTGAACTAGGCAATTAGAACTCTAGCAATTAGAACAAGCACGTGGGTATGTGTAGTAAAAATTCCTAATAAACTGATCAAGAGCTAATGCTGTAAAAACTAAATTAAATTAAAAATAAAATCACAAGAAGAGTTAAAGATTGAAGACACCGTGGAAAGACCAAACAGATCTAGATTTGGCTCACAGGATCACCACTAATTATGTGACTTGGGGGGGATGGTGGGAGATCATGATTAAACATTTTCATGGGACAGTTTATTTACAGTATAGGAGGAATAATGCAGGAAATAAGCCATGCAAAAGACAACTTCATCCCCAGAAAGGTTAAATAAATTCTGGTAGTGTATAGTAAGTAAAATAATGGATCTCAAGTACTTAAACCACAGAAGACATTTTTATTACTTTAATAGGGCTGGGTATGCTAAACAATAAAAATTTATTTTATGACAGTTTTGGACAATATAAGTCAAAGTCAAGGTGTCAGAAGATTTTATTCCTTTTGAGACCTCTCTCCTTGGCTTGCAGTTGGTTTCCCTCGTGTCTCTTCAGAGTCTTTCTTCTGCCTGGTTCATGTCCCTAGGGTCTCTGTTGTGTACTAGTTTTCTCTTATAAGGATACTAGTCAGATGGATTAGGGCCAACCCTAATGTCCTCATTTCAACTGAATCACCGCTAGAAAGGCACTATCTCCAAATACAGTTACATTCTGAGACAGTAGGTGTTAGAGATTCAACATGTAGATTTTCGGAGACAAAATGTAGCCTATAAAAGCATTTAGTAAATTTTAATTGTCCTATTTTTTTTCCCTATTTCCTACCTCCTCCTTTACCTAACTCACTGATCTCACATGGCCCCTGTATCTGTTCAGTTCTATTTGCTGCCCGGAAGTTATTTTCCTTAGCAAATTTGATAACCTAGAAGCTTGTTGATGGGGGTTAATTTATGTATTGGTATATACTGGTGCTTCTAAGCAACATATTTATATAAACAAGAAGTCAAGAGATTGGTATCCTTACAAGAGTGAATAGGGTAAAGATTTCTGGTACACAGCTCAACTAAAATTGGAGATGTTCTCAGAAAATTAGATGTTGATGCTCTTTAAATCTATCACATGGACAAATGAACGTTTGAACTATAACTATGTTTGGACCTAGATTATCTGTGAGTTTATGAGATTTTGCTTTTTTTCCCTTTTCTATATTCTAGAAAGTAAAATAATAAGTACCACTATAATTGGACATTTTAAAGTTGTACCACTTTTTCCTGCCAGAGACAATGTTCATGCTTTATAACTTGTGTGTCCTTCTTTACTTCTAGTTTTCAAATTTTTCAAACATCTGTGTCTCTCTTTTTTAGTTAACTTTAGTGATGAAAAACCCTATTTCCTCAATGTATGCTTAATTTCTCCTTAGTGAGAATTCTACCACAAAAACAAATTCAGGGTATATTAATGTAGTATTTCTATTTGAGTCAGAAAGTCTTTAGGATTGTCCATTTATTGTGTCAAGAAACAAAATTCAACTGAGTAGTTTAAAGATCTAGTTGGCTTTATTCAGGATTCCTGATTTGGGTAGCATCCCGTCTAGCAAATAGAATCCCCAAGGACCTGTACAAAATGGAAGGATTTTATAGGCAGAAATGGGGTGGGACAAGAAGGGTTTTAGCAAAAGAACACAAAAGATTGTTTCAGCCTAGGTCACCTTCCATTAAGGGGAAGATGGGGGCTATGGGAGGGGTCTTAACATGTAGATTACTTCATAATACTGAACAGGAAATTCCTGATTTTCATTGGTTTAAAATTCCAGTTCTGGGAGAGGCTAGAAGTGCAATTAGGTTAGGCTTTATTAAGTTTTGGAATTTAATATAAGTGACTTCATTTTGGGTCTGTTGTCTTTTTAATGCTTGTTAAACTATTATTAAGTCTCCATAACTGGTTCTGCTAACAGATCCTTTAGCCTTTGTACACCATCTCCAAGACATTTATAAAACACACTATCTGGAAGAAATCCAATAAAGTAGGGCCCGTATGTCAACTTGATCATTGTTCTTTAGAAATGCTTATGGAAAGTTAATGTATTTTTCTTCCTTTCTCTCATTTGAAAAATGAGTTACAATAATCTCGTATGAACAGTTTTAAATCGTGTTTCATGTTTTCAGTGCATTAGAGAACTTTTCATTTGAAATTTTACAAAGGAAAATGGCATTATACTTTCAGGTTTCTTATCAAGGATTAACAGATACTTTCAGGCTTCTTATCAAGGATTAACAGAAATTTTAATAGGCAACCTAGGTCTTTTCCAAAATTTTGAAATAGTAAGTGCGAAAGCTAAAATTTCTACCACATGGTCAATTGCTCTTGTTTTGGTCCAATGTGTTGGTATTTACAGGGATGAAGAACCAGGAGGCCAGCTGGTTACAGATAAGTTCCACATTGACTGGGATTCAGTACTTGTTGACACAGATAATGTTATCACGGCACGATTTGATGGCAGAGGAAGTGGATTCCAGGGCCTGAAAATTCTGCAGGAGATTCATCGAAGGTTAGGTTCAGTGGAAGTAAAGGACCAAATAGCAGCTGTGAAGTAAGTGGGTCCGCATTTTCCTACTGTTTTTCCTTTAATGACAGAAGCTAGGTATATGATACATTACCTCTGAATCATGTACTTTAGTACAGCAATCTGTACTTTAGTGAATAGACAATTTTCTAAGTTAGTCATATAGATTTCCATTCATTTCTTCAAGTACTTTTCACTCATCACAGGTAATAAAACAATTATCGAATAAACAAATAAAACTTCTGCCTCCTTGGAATTAAAATGCACTTTAGATTTATAAAAATTGGAGCAACCTTAATTAAACCACTCTAATATTTATTTACAATAACCTACAAAGTCTATTATTTCCCAGTTAACTATAATTCTTGAACTTTCACAGACACCATTCACCCCCTGGCAGGAGTGACCTAGAAAACTAGTAGGTTCTCTAAACCAGTACACAGAAACTGGCTGGGATATTGTCAAAATGTAGATCTGTAGGCCTGAAATGGGGTCCCCAATTCAGCATTTGTATCTTCCTACCAGGTGATGACCAAACAATTGGACCATCACTTAGAGTAGCAAGATAAAGCTCCAACCACTAAAGTATTTCTGGTTTGACTTCTGGGTTTTGTGTGTACATTTGCATGTGTGTGGGTGCCAAAAATGAATTCCCATGCGTGTTTAACTCAAGAAAATATAACGGTTTTTTTTTCCTCATTGCAGATTTCTACTGAAACAGCCATACATTGATTCCAAAAGATTAAGCATTTTTGGAAAGGTAAATAGAAATGTTATGCATATGTATATAAGCACAGATTTACATATGTGTATTATACATATATAGGTATATACATGTGTTTGTATGTGTGCATATATAATTTCCCCATTTTACTATATATAATCTCTCTGTACCATTCTTTAAAATGTAATATTATAATACTATATACATTCAGTCATTTATTAATCCAGCAATTATCTATAATCCAATTGGTGCTGGTATTATAAGTAGAGCAGCAACTAAACAACAACAACAAAATCTATTTTTGTAAAGCAGATCTTCTAGAAAGAAGAACTTGATAAACACATAAATGCAAAACATGGTTTCATATAGCATGAAGTCTTACAAGGAAACCAAAAAACAAAAAAAAGTGGACACAAGTTAACTCTAGAAAGGGCTAATGTTCTTAGATTAAGGGGTCAAGTAAGGCCCCTTGGATTAAGTGATATTTAGGCTGATACCTGAATAACAAAAGGGAGCCAATTGTACCAATCTCTTGAGGCAGGGTGTTCTCTATAGAAGGATCAAGTACCACAGCCTTAGGGATGACTTACATGGCTCAGAAACTGAAAGAGGACCAATATTCATAATTAGGTCTTTGTGGTGTTTTCTGCGTGATATTTACTTCTCATTGCAGTAATTTTACGTCAGGTCCAATATCATTTTCACAGTGTGGATAGAGACTCCACATAGATACTTACTGAGCACCTAGTTTATGCATATCACTAGGCTAGACACTATACAGGTACTAAAATGAAAGGAAGGAGGTCTAGTACTATTTTAGTTTGGAGACAAAGAAAATTATTGGTGTTCATGGATTTAAATATAAAACAAGTTTTACTATCCATAAGTGAACTCAGAGATACAGGACCAGAATAACCGACAGTTTCACTGGGCGTAAATTTTTGTGGTATTCACTGACAAATAGGTATATGGAAAGCTATTTAACAAATGAGTAAATTGTAAATCAGCCCAAACCACCACCACTCTCCCCTGACTTCAGATACCTGCAGCGTACCATGTCTTTGCTTTATTGTATTCTTGCCCTTCACAATATTCAAGAGATTGACAGGGACAATGCTTCTCTGACACAAGTACAAATAAATAAATGAAAACCTACCCCTATACATTATTTAATATTGATTTTATTTTTGAGAGAGAGAGAGACAGAGCATGAGTGGGGGAGGGGCAGAGAGCGAGGGTGACACAGAATCTGAATCAGGCTCCACACTCCATGCTGTCAGCACAGAGGTCAGTGCGGGGCTGGAAAAGCAAGAACCCGTGAATTCATTACCTCAGCCAAAGTTGGGTGCTTAACGAACTGAGTCACCCAGGCGACTCCCCCCTCATCATTACTAAGAAAGATATTAGCAAAATAATGGAAATGTCTAAGAAAGTGATCATTCCAAAGAAATGGAAACTCTCAACAAATTAACAAGCGCACAGTGAAGACTTATCACATGCGAGAGCATGGATGAACCTTGAGGACACTGTGCTCAGTGAAGTGAACCATAGAGTGACAAATACTGTGTGGTCCCACTTACATAAAATATCTAGAGTAGTCAATTTCATGAAGACAGAGAGCAGAATGGTGATTACCAAGGGCTAGGTGGAGGGGAAACATAAAGTTTGTTGCTTAATAGGTAATGGGATCTCAGATTTGGAAAATGAAAAAGTTGTAGAGATTTGTTTCACAATACAGACACTAGACAAGACACAATACACTACACACTACTGAACTGTGCACCTAAAAGTGGTTAAGTTGGTAATACTATATTAGGTGTTTGTTACCACATACACAGCGCATAAAATTGACAACATTTTACTCTTTAATGGTCCTGAGATATGTAATAATTTACAAAGGACTTATGGAAATTTAGATTCAAAAGGTTGTAAAATGCCTTATAGAAAAAGTCAAACATAAATTGGATAGTGAAAGTCATTCAGCAAGTAGAGGACAAGGAGAAGGCTCTCAGGTAAATGTTCAAAGAACATGAAATAAAATAATTGACTATAATTAAGGCTCATATAAAGGAATGAAAAGTGACAAAACCAAAAGGAAGTCTTGGCACAGACCTTAGAAAGTCCTTCATATTAACTAGAAAGCTGAGTGCTAGTCTATAAACAGGAAGAAATAAAGCTCTAAGCCTCAGATTTAGAAGTTTAAAATCCCATATTTATCATTTTATTAGGGGGCTGATGAACCTCAGGGTAATTGACAGTCTAAATCTATGAAAGACTGACATAGGATATAAACAAAGAAATATAATTAGATTTTAAATGGAAAAAAAAATGTTCCATTTCCAATTAACCAAATATGCCTATCTGTGACTGAATTATAATTTAGAAGGTGGCTTTCTGAGCATACAAAGGAACATTGTTAGCTTCAAGACTCTTAAGTCTTGTAATTTTTTTTTCTTGGAATGTACTTGTTTTGTTTCCATATCAAATAAAACAATCCTAAACTCATAAAATTGGCTGGGGTCTAATCATCTTGGTTTTCTGGAATTAGATTGTAAACATATCTGGGGCTGTTTCTTTCTCTGTTGGAAAATTTTAATTAATATTTAAATTGATTTAATCAATACAAGACTATCAAGATTTTTCCATTTCTTCTGAAGTCAGTTTTAGTACTTTTAAAATAATTGTTTCCATTTCATATATGTTTAAAGACTATTTTTAAAGCATAGTATATACTGTCTTACTATACGTTTAATCATTTCACTGTGGTGATAAGGTCTCATTTGACTCCCAGTTTGGTTTATTAGTGCCTTTCTGCCTTTGCTTGTCTTAGGTTGCATGCACACTCTCTCTTACTTGCTCTTTTCTCCCTGCTTGACTCCCTTCCATCCCCCATCCCACCTCCTTTTTTAATGAACCATATTTTGGCTTAGCTGTTCTCATCTTTGTATTCGATTTCCCTAATTTCTGCCCTTACCATCATTATTTTCTTGCTTCTACTTTTTAAATCTATTTTGTTCTTAAATTATTGAGTTGAATGTCTAGCTTATTAACTTTCAGCAGTCTTCCTTTCATTTGAGTCACAAAATCCCTTTGCATTAGTCCCTCAGGTTTTTCCCACCAGGTCCAATAGGTGGCTATCCCCAGAACCTAACCTAACCTTACATAATGTGTCATAATTTTAATGTTCATTCTATCAAGAAATTATATCTAAATGTTAATGGTAAGAAAACTTCTAGAAAAAAATTTCTCGCTTATATGTTAAAAAAAAAGGAAAAGACTAACTATATGAATTGAAAATGGATGGCAAAATTCAAAACCTATAAACATGATACATAGAATGGATGTTGCTATGATTACCAGGCTACATCAATGGGGAATATTAATTCATTCCATAAACATTTATCAAGTGTGTACTATGTGCCTAGTATGTCTGAATATGCTGGACATACAGCAGTCACAAAAACAAACAAGCTTTCTTGAATTTCTAGTTCAGTGAGTAAAGATAAATAAAAGACAACTTACTTAGTACAATATATGAAATGTCAGTTAATGATAGGACAATTCAGAAAAATAAAGCAGAGAGGCAGATAGGTGGCCCAAGATAAAGATAAGGTAGCAATTTTCATTCATAAGACAGGAAAGATTTCACTAGGAAATCATGTTTGATCTAAGTCAGGGAAATTTGAGGATGCAAGAAACACAGATATCTAGGAACAAAAAATATATATATATATAAAGAAAGAAAAAGAAAAGTATAAACACAGGAATATGGAAACTTGTTAAAACTTTACTTAGGGAGGGAATTATTTAAAGCTATAAAATATTCTCCATTGGGATAGGTCTTGTTACTAACATGGAGTCACTTCTAAAAGGTTGAAGCTTTTAATATATAGAATATGAAGGAAACAATCAAGGCAGAATTGTAAGAATTGTGATAAAATTTGTGATCACATTAAACAAATTAAGATTTAATGCAAAATAAAACTGCAATAAACTGTTACTCCTAACGTACAGTATTTTTATTTCAAATTAATTCATTGTGTACTAAAAGTGATATGTGGTTTACAAAGAATCATGAATCTAAGGATAGGAAATATCTTTTTTGTTGTTAATTTTTTATTCTTTATTTTTGAGAGAGCAAGGAGCAAGCACAAGTGGGGGAGGGGCAGAGAGCGAGAGAAAGAGAGAGAGAGAGAGAGAGAGAGACACACACACATACACACACACACACACACACACACACACACACACACACACACAGAATCCCAAGCAGGCTCCAGGCTCTGAGCTATCAGCACAGAGCTTGATGCAGGGGTCAAACTCAAGAGTCCTGAGATCATGACCTGGGCTGAAGTCAGATGCTTAACTGACTGAGCCATCCAGGCGCCCCAGGAAATATCTTTTTTTTTAAATTCTATCAGTATATCTTTTTGACTATTCATGAACTCTGTCAGGAATACTCAAAAAACTCAATGATTATCTTAAAACACAAGGCACATGAAAATGTTAGTCCTCAGTAAAATGGTATTACAGACTCTACTGCCTGCTCCTCTAAGTCCATCTACCTATTAGATTCAGTTTCTTCCACTATGGGTATATCTTTTTTAACATAAAAAAAAAATCTCAGGCAACATTTCTATACTTTAAATGCACCGGACAACAACTTATAAAAGATAGATTCTAATGCTAAAATGCTTTGCAAATGGAAAGGACATAACGAATGGAAAAATACGATCACTGAGAAACCAATGAAATGACAGACAGCACAATTGAACAGAACAGCCTAAGTATTAACTACTTTTGATCTATAGCAAATAAAAAACACCCCCTATTTGATTAAATCAATATGATGACCCACATTTTCTGGCATCTTCCTGATAGATAGTTGCTCTGATAATTAAAGTTATAATACTGTATCCAGCTAGAACTTATATCTGATTTCCACCCTCTTCCAGAATGTATTTTCTCAGAACTCTTTCATGATCTATTCTTGCATTCAGTGAATAAATATAAAATGGCAGAGAGGAAGGTGAGCAATTAAAATTTAATTTATTCTAACGCCTCCCAGTGTTTATTTTTCTTTTAAAAATAGAAGTTATTTTGTTGAAATAAATCAAATTAAAGCAGTATTTTGAGGTTAGATTTTTGAATGCTATAAAGAGAATTTTATTTAACAGCTTTCACTATCATTAAGTCTTAAAGAGTATTTAGCTTCATTTATCTCAAATTTTCATGTAAAAAGTGGTAAAATGTAACTCTTTGGGCAGCAACAATGATTTACAGCCCTGGTTTCACTTTAGAATCACACGGAAAACCCTACAGCCCATTCTCCACAGATTGAACTGTTTTTGAGAACATTGATATATATGTTTAAATCTCCACTGGTGTAGGGAATGCTGATTGAAGCTAGGGAGATGTTTGGGCAGGGATATTCATTATATTATTATATTGTGAGAACTTGTTATTGAAAATGTGGAGCAACAGCCTAGGCATCCCCTGGAATCCACTGAATTAGAATAGGCATTTTAACAAGATCTCCAAGTGATTTGAATGAACTTTCGAATTGAAAGGCATTGTTCTGGAATCTGCCCCTTCTCTGGAAGACACCATTCTATTTAATTCCTGGAGAGAATCGGACTGAGATTTATGTGAAATGGGAGTAAAAAACAAACAAACAAAAAGCATAATACCAATTTATTAATTTATATTAGTAAATTGTGATGTATAGCTGTTCTGTGGATTGGAATATTCACCCATTCTCTCAAAGTAGTCAGGTTATATAAACAACCAAATTATTATCAATTGAAAGTCTGCTGTAATTCCATTGTGGAACTAGAACCAGAAAAGTTATCAACAGAGGTGTGCATCAACTGAGATACATTTTTCACTGTGGAAACAGTGTTGCCCCATGGGACATACTTGAAACCTCTTGGGTTGCAACATCTTGGTCTTACCTCCCTGATCAAGAACAAGGAACAATATGCTGGAAAAGCTCCCTTTAAGGACAGAACTTTTAGGGGTTTTCTACACTTTTGCTCTATAATAGTTACTTACTTACTTGCTTTGCAGAACTCCTCCCATCCCTGCATATTTCTGAAGGGGAGAATATGCCATCCCAGAAAATGCCTCTTTGGCATAAGGATTATTTTGAGCTGATTCTTTTAAAAAACAGCAGACACAGGAGAAGCTTTGGAAACAGAAGTTACTCTTTTGTAAGAGACATTTACATTTATAAAGGAAATCTCCGTTTGTGTCTCCCTCCCTGAACCAGGATGAGAAGATTAACTCTAAATCATAAAGAAACCCTTATTAACAGAAGGCACTGACTGCAAATCAGACTTAAATCTGCCTAACCAACCTTATCCTTGTTTATAGTTCTTTTCCTGGTAACCTCCCATAACAGCTCCCTCCAACATCTATCTTTCTTTCTTTCTTTTTCTTTTTTAATGTTTATTTATTTTAAAAGAAAATGTGTATGAGTGTGGGGGGGGGGATGGGGGGGGGAGGGAGGGAGAGAGAGAAGGAGAGGGAGAGAAACAAAGAGAGGATGCCAGGCAAGCTCGGTGCTGTCAGTCCAGAGCCTGATGTGGGGCTCAATCTCAGGAACCAAACCATGAGATCATGACCTGAGCCAAAATCAAAAGTCCTGTGCTTAACTGACTGAGCCACCCAGGCACCCCACGCTCAACATCTTTCTTTTGCCTTTGGCTAAAGATGGTATTTAAGGTGGTGGCTTGGGCCATTTTTAAGGAGTTATTCAGTTTCACTGGGTATCTCCCATGTGTACATGAGGTATGCATGTCAATAAACATTTTTTCTCTTTTTTTCCTTTTTTTTTTTTTTTGAGAGAGAGAGAGAGAGGGAAAGAGGGCACACAAGAGGCAGAAGAAGAGAGAGAGAGAATCCCAAGCAATATGCCCAGTTCAATTCCACGACTGTGAGATCATGACCTGAACCGAAATCAAAAGTTGGACATTCAACAGAGCCACACAGGCACCCCCCCAATTGTTTTTTCTCTTGATAATCTTTTATTACAAGGCATCAGCAATGAATTCAGAGGATTGAGGGAAATTGTTCTTCCTTTCCACTTCTTTCTTTATATGTGTTAACACTCTTTTTTTTTTTTTAAATTTTTTTTTCAACGTTTTATTTTATTTTTGGGACAGAGAGAGACAGAGCATGAACAGGGGAGGGGCAGAGAGAGAGGGAGACACAGAATCGGAAACAGGCTCCAGGCTCTGAGCCATCAGCCCAGAGCCCGACGCGGGGCTCGAACTCGCGGACCACGAGATCGTGACCTGGCTGAAGTCGGACGCTCAACCGACTGCGCCACCCAGGCGCCCCTGTGTTAACACTCTTAAGCCTACTACTTCTGAATTTTGCTGACCTAAGGATAGTTTTATATCTTACAAAAAGAATGAGTAAAGGCACTCTGTGATGGTTTACGTCTATAAAGGATAATTTTACATCCCTTAGTTCCCAATTGTTGGAGAAGCTTTGCTCAAGCTTCTGGGTACTAGCCAACTAATCTAGGACAAAACGGACATGGGCAAAGGATGAAAAATCATTTTCCCTCTACCCTTCTGAACTCTTGTCTGAGACCCCTGTAATAAAAGACAGATCCACAAGAGAAAAACAACAGAAGTTTATTGACATGTACACCTCACGCATGTATACATGGGACATACCCGGGTAAAGTGAGTAACTCTCTCAGGTGAGTTTAGAATTCAGGCTTACATACCATCTTAATAGGGAAAGGGGAGCGGGATATAGGCCTTTGAGGAGACTGATTATTAGCAAAGATGAATGGGCCCTTAGAAGAATAGATAGGAAATGTGATACTTGTGACTATCCCTCCAGGTGTGTTGTGGACTTCTAGTGACAAGAGTCAATCTTCCTTAGTTGATGACACTCCCAGGAAGGGGATCTATGACAATTGAGTTCTTTCTGGAGGATCTGTCTTTAGGCAGGTAGCGGGAGTTCAGAGAAAGGCTTTCCCTGTCATTTGTTATTCTCCAAGTGCCTGCAGCTCAAAATAATCAATAGGCAAAGTGGCGTATTTTGGGGTGGCATATTCTGCTACTCTTTGTTCTCTCAGATACTCCGGTAATCTCTGACTGCATTTAGGACTTTGATGTCAATCATCCCAACTTTTAAATAGTCCAAATAAGCATAAATGAGATTCTGTATTTCACATCTCAAGAATTTAGTGAAGATAGCAGATTACTATTGCATAGGACAACACTAATATCATCTGGTAATCTTTAAAGTAGACCTCATCATGAGCGAATTACATCAGAATTTCTGAGGCTAAGGCCTGGGTATTCATTGTTTTTGTATCTCCCAGGATACTCTGATATCTAGCAAGATGAAGAACACTGCTCAGAGTACAGCTAAAAATTAATTTATAAAATGAATATATAACTCAGTAGGTCATTCCCCTTAGCCCAAATCTATTAAATTGTTAAAATCTCTTCTGGAATTTTCCTGGACAAATCATGGACTACAAAAGAAAACTGGACATCTTGATTTTTTTTTTTTAAGAATTTAAATTAGTTCAGGGTGCCCGAGTGGCTCAGTCGGTTAAGCGGCCAACCTCGGCTCAGGTCATGATCTCACGGTCCGTAAGTTCGAGCCCTGCGTCGGGTTCTGTGCTGACAGCTCAGAGCCTGGAGCCTGTTTCAGATTCTGTGTCTCCCTCTCTTTGACCCTCCCCCGTTCATGCTCTGTCTCTCTCTGTCTCAAAAATAAATAAACGTTAAAAAATTTTTTAATAATAAAAAAAGAATTTAAATTAGTTCAAAAGCTTTGCAGGAGGACATTTAAAAATTAAATTTGAAAAATAATCCAACTCACGTAACTAGTAATATTATTTATCAATCTCATTTCATTCAAATAGTGAATTGTGTGGGACTGAAAGCAGAATCTGTATTTGTGAAAATAGATTATAAATATTTAATTCTTATTTCCTATTTCTACATAACCATCATTTTTAAATATTTCACTAAATATATGTAATTTGCTGAAAATGATGTACGAGTTAATAAGGGCTATATTTCCCTAGCTTTGAATGAATTGGAGTTGTTCCCAAATATACTACATGAGATGAGAGAGCAAACATTGGACACTGGTGATATATAATTAATTTTATATTTTCCCTAAAGTTATTAAAATAGCTTGTTAAAAATTTAAATTATTTTCCTTTTTCAGCTGTACAAAGTGTATCTTACTATATTCTTCCCTCAAGTCTGAGACATCAGAAGACATTCTGTTAGCCATATTACCAAATAGTGATCAAAAGCTAAAATTATCTCCAGGGATAAGTGATGCACGTGCGCGCGCACACACACACACACACACGCACACGCGTTATTATTATTATTGTTTTTTTAATTTTGCCAGGGGTATGGTGGCTATATTGCATCAATGATCTTAAAATCAGATGAAAAGCTTTTTAAATGTGGATCAGTGATTGCACCCATCACAGACTTGAAGTTGTATGGTGAGTACTTCCTACAAATTGACCTAATGTATTGATTTGTAAAAAAAAAAAAAAAAAAAAAAAAAAAATCCCAATGCAGAAGAGCTCAGTTGTTGACCTCACTTATTGTGTGCTATCAGAGATGTTTTCAGCTGTTTATCACCTCACTGATTCAATCAATTTTACTGGAACATATGAAATGTAGAAATCAAATAATGAAATAAGCTAGTCAAATGATTTTTAAATTCTAAAATTTCTGTTTTCTTGGGTCACAGCCTCAGCATTCTCTGAAAGATATCTTGGTATGCCATCTAGGGAAGAAAGCACATACCAGGTAACAAAATTTAAAATAATCAAGAAAGAGTATACTTGTTCTAAAAATTCAGTCAAATTACAAATATAAGTAGATCTATATAGAGATATTTGTGCTTTCCTTATAGGCATCCAGTGTCCTCCATAATATTCATGGCTTAAAAGAAGAAAATATATTAATAATTCACGGGACTGCTGACAGTAAGTATCGTATTTGCTGCTACTGCTTGATGGGGTCTGACCTTGAACAAAGGGGTACATCTATGAACTTACTTACAAAGGACCCTGTAAACTTTCTGAAGGTGATAGCAGAGGATAGCAGCACAAAGAAGTCAATTTGTGATAGGGAGTAGGAAGAAGCAAGTCAAGACCAAGAGGAAAGGAAGTTGTGAGTCTCAATGACAACACCATCCAATAAAACTTTCTGGGATGATGGAAATGTTCTGTACTTATGCTGTGGAACACTACAGCCACCAGCCACATATGGCTCTTGAGCACTTGAAATGTGTTTAATATGATCAGGAACTGAATTTTAAATTGTTTAATTCTAATTAATTAAAAATTTAATAACCACATATGGCTGGTGACTGCCACTGTGGCGTTACTCAGCACACTTCAAATGGAAACTAGCCGAGAAAACAACAGGATAGCAAAAAGATGCCAGCACTGAGATAAAATTCTGATGAGATCACTCATTTAAAGTTAACACAAAAAACTTTCTAAAGAGCCCTTTTATATCACTTCTCCTTTTTTCATCACTTTAAACACTGGATATGGATGTGATTGATATTACTAGTAATAAATATAATTTTATATTCTCTTTGAAGTGTTTAGGGTTCAAAGAATTTATATATATATTTATTATTTTATGTGATACTTTACAACAGAAGGCTGAGTATTTATAGCTCCATTCACAGATGAGAAAAATCAATTTCAAGGAGGAAACTGATTTAACAAAGGCTGTGTGGCTCGTGAGCAGTGTCAAAGCCTTGAATCAGTATTTCCTAACACCTGAACTTGATTTTGTTGGTCTACCCTGCCCTGACTCTGTAGTTTTACCCTAATTTACAGACAATATCCCTAAAAAGGTCTTATAGCAAAGACTATATAAGCTGTTTACCTTAACTTAAAGTATTCCAGGACATGATTAGAGTGTAGATCAATACTGATGTATGTATGTGTGTGTGTGTATGCATATATATACACACACAAACACGTGTTTATATATATATATATATATACACACACACACACACACGTATATGTATATAAATACACAGTCTACAGCATGTAACGTATGTGTATATAGTGTGTATATATAGTGTATACTTCAAATACACACACCACATATAATGTATTATTCACTACATAAATTTACATAGTGTGTGTATATTTGAATAAACAGGTAAATGGACGAGAAGAAACAAATCACCCTTAGGTATGATTCCAAATAATTTATGTAGGTACACTCCCTCAAGGAAGCAAAGCTTAACTCTCCTCCCTTACCCCTTAAGAATGGGTTGTACTTAGTGATTTGCTTCTAAAGAGTACTGTACGGAAAAGGGGGAAAAGAGTGACTTTATAATAGAGAAACTCAATAAATAACATCTCAGCCAGGTGATCAAGGTTAACATCTCAGCCAGGTGATCAAGTAACATTGATGGTATGCACCTTTGACATCACTTCATGAGAAAGGCATTCTCTATGGTCTTGTCCCAAAAACCCATTACCTCAGTCTACCCACGAGAAAAACATTAGACAAACCCAAATGAGGTATATTTGCCAAACATTTGACCTGTACTCCTCAGAATTGTCAAGGTCATCAAAAACAAGTCTGACGATTTCTCATAGATCAGAAGAGGTTAAGGAGTCATGATATCTAAATGTTTCTTAATTGTAACAAATGGGCCATAATAATGTGAGATGTTAACAATAGGAGGATTTGGGTAAGGGACATACATGGACTCTCTGTATGGTCTTTTCAACTTTTCTGAAAATCTGCAACAATTATAAAATTTTAAAAAATACTTAGATGATCTCATACCTGTGTTGGGTTAAATATAGGAAAAAGAGGATAAACATTTTGAGACATTAGAATCTTGTTCTAAGGTATTAAGATCTTACATGTATATTAATAGTGGCAACAAAAAATAGAAATCAACTGTTGAGTATATGTCAGAAAATATGCCAAAAGCTTTTAAGATTACACTATCCTTTTTTCACAAAAATGTTGCATAACAGGTATTATTACTCTTAACTGATTGGGGAAGTAAATATTATGGAATGTATCTAACCTGCCAAATATCACACAACTACTAATTCATAGAAAGGGGGTTTGAATCTGTCATGAAGGCTCCTTTTCATTGTGCTCTGAAACATCAGTTGTGAGACTAAGTTCTCTTGGGTGTTAAATTATTTTACATCTGATCATTACCCTAGAATGTATTAGTGCTCTCCAAATGTCTCTGTCAATGTGTTGCAGCTATTAAAGAAAATCATGTTCTTCCTGTCTGACTCAGCCATGGATCTGGGTTTTCACCCCACTGATAAAATGCTAGCAGAGGTTCAGCACTGGCCACTTCAGAGGAAAAGCACCTGTGTGTGCATGCACACACGTGCGCACACACACACTCTCTCTCTCTCTCTCTCTCTCTCTCTCTCTCTCTCTCTCTCTCACACACACACACACACACACACACACACACACTTATACACCCACCACATATATACACCTCATAAGGGCCTGGTGGATTATAGGTGCTCAATGGCATTGTAATAGTACTATTATTAATATTATCCCCCAAAACTATCAACAAATTAGTTCACAAAGACAATCAGACCCTTAATACTCCTGTTTTAGGATGGGGGCTAGTGATAAATTCCAATAGGATTCACACCAGAAACTAAACAAAAAAAAAATCTAACTGGAAGATATATTTGTACATTTATCTTCTCAGCTGAATCCATACAGTGAAATGACAGAGTCCTTTTCAAACTTTTTTTCGATAATAAACAACTGAGCTCTGTTAGGGATCGTTTTACCTCAATCATTGTCACCCCCCCCCCCATCAGCATTTCTCATAACTCTTACATTTACAGGGCAATTTTCAAACTTACTTAGAAGTAACGTGATGGGGCGCCTGGGTGGCTCAGTCGGTTAAGCGACTGACTTCGGCTCGGGTCATGATCTCGCTGTTCATGAGTTCGAGCTCCTCATCAGGCTCTGTGCTGACAGCTTGGAGCCTGGAGCCTGCTTGGGATTATGTGTCTCCTTCTCTCTCTGCCCCTCCCCCACTCACACTTTGTCTCTCTCTCCTTCAAAAGTAAATAAACATTAAAAAAAATTAAAAAAAGAAAAGAAGTAACATGGCCTTAACAGAAGACCATGGGGGAGGGGAAGGAAAAAAAAAAAAAAGTTAGGGAGGGAGCCAAACCATAAGAAACTCTTAAAAACTGAGGGTTGATGGGGAGGGGAGGGTGGGTCATGGGTATTGAGGAGGGCACCTGTTGGGATGAGCACTGGGTGTTGTATGGAAACCAATTTGACAATAAATTTAATATTAAAAAAAAAAAGAAGTAACATGGTAATACTCTAAGTACAAAAGGAAGAAGTTGAAAAAGATCTTGGGTAGATTTTAAAAAGATTTAAATGATCTTTTGGAATCTTTTATTGTCTGCTATGTAATAGGATTAAGCAGCATCATAGAATTAGAGCAATGAAGAAGATTAAACTATTTAAGTCCAACCTAGTTTGATAAAGACACTTAAAGGTTAGCTTAAAAGTTATTTAAAGAAATTTAAAGATTTACAAAGTATAGGAATAAATAGCCAGGCAGCATCTGAGCCAAGTGCTGCACAAAGAGGTTTGAGTGATCCATCTGTCTTCAGAGCCAGTTAGGGCAATTTACACAGCCCCAATCTACTGTGCCGTGTATTTCAGAGTTTTGGACCTCAGGTTCAGGCAGAGAGGGAAGACAGAAGGAAACAGGAGAAACCTGTATGATCCCCATTAAATACTGAGTCCTTCAATAATGAGATGTGGAGTCTAATTTCTCAACATGGAATAATTTTTTCCAATTTAAAATAAAACAAAATGTCAGTATCTGACAGAGACTGGGCCCCAGTAATCCTCAGAGAGGAACGGAAAGATGGTTTGCTATATTATCATACAGATAGATATTCAGTGTGTTAAATAGTTGTAATGATATAACATATTTGAACAATTAGAAATAAACAAATGATAAAGTAAATTTAAATACTATCCTTTACAATAAGTACAGCCTCAGTAGTAGCTCCTGTGTCAATCTATTTTTTTGTAATGCTTAGTATTTTTTTTTTCATAAACCTCAAAGTTTTATCAGCATCGTATCTTACTGGCTTTTGAGTTGATGTGCAATGTATGTGAGGTAACATAATCTCTTTAAAAAATGATTTAAAACGTTCTGATCCTAACAAATGTATTTGCATTGAATAATATAATTTAATTTCTTACAGCAAAAGTCCATTTCCAGCATTCAGCAGAATTAATCAAACATCTAATAAAAGCTGGAGTGAATTATACTATGCAGGTAAGCCACTTTTTCACAAGACTGTTTTCCTACCTTGGTTTTTTAGTTATGGGATACAGAACACAGCTTCTGTACTACTCTGTCTCCCATGCTATTATTTTTAACTGTGATTTTTGCGTATCAAAGATTGTGGGCTGTTTTCCCGTTACCATGCTGAGAAGGTAGATCAGCTCACGCTTGATAACTAAATTGAATAAACTTCCAAAAGCATCTTTTTCCTCTCAGACTTTTATCTCTATCATGAATAATGAATTGTCTTAAAGACTTAATGTTCTATTTCCCTTCTAGTCCCTCTATCATCCTTTATTACATGCGCAACCACATATAGTAAATGGTATCAAAGACTTACTTTATAGCGATCACTAGGCTAGATGGATCAATACGACAGATCTTACACCTTTAAGGAACTTTCAGTCTGAGGGAGGAGTCACAGAAGGGGGAAAAGAAGTGATTTTCATTTTTCAGCATTTTAAAGAACCAAAAGTAGTTCAACATTTCTACAACGCATGTACTAGCGTTAGGATGATGACCCATGGAGATGTAGAGATAGACAGATGGTAGGTCATGCCACAATACGAAGGAGTAGGAGGCTTACTTAGTCATACTTAGATACTTGCTTCAGCAGCACATATACTGAAACTGGAACAATACAGAGAAGATTGGTAGGGCCCCTGCACAAAGATGGCATGCAAATTCATGAAGCATCCTATATTTTTTGTATGAAACTGTTGAATTACTGTGCTGTGCATCTGAAACCAACATAATACTGTAAGTCAACTGGAATTAAAATAAAAACTTGAACATATTAAAAAAGTAAAAAATAAGTGATGTCATGTTAATAGTAAAAGTAATAAAAAGTTTAAAAAATAAAAAAAATAAAAACTTTACACCCAGGAATTGACAAATATTTGTATTTGTAATTTTAGAAAAATTACTAATGTCTTTTATATTGGAGGGGTCACGGTCAAAATAAAATTTGTACCGGACAAGATTGAACAGACAAGGAAGACTTTATTTAAGACTATTGCAAAAGGGGAGAGAAATTAAATCTTTTGAAATAGAGGGATGGAGAGTATTTAATAACTGAGGTGGAGGGAATCATAGGCTATCTGTGTGTGGTAATTCACCTTACCAAAAGGAAAAGTAAACTTTGTTTATGACAAAAGGTAGTTTTACAACTTGGAGGAGGGTTTATCCCCTTCAATATTTACATTTAGGAGAAATGGCTTTTAGGTCCTTGAGAAGGACATTTCCTAAATTGTAAAAGTGGCACTACTGAAGAAGATTTACATACAAAGGGACAGAAAATTTACAAAATTGCGAGTTTTCTAGAGTGAATGCTCTAAAGAAAAGAAAGGCCCTATAGTTGGGAAGAAACTTTAAAATTTAGTCAAGCTGAAGGGAATGTTAGTGTTGTCTTAGCCAACACGAACACAGAGAGCTCTACTTTTTTTGACCAATGAATTTTAATTTAAATACATAGAAAATTGTATTTTATCTCAATTATTACCATGGGATTATAATTACAAAAAGAAAAGCTGGGCACAAAGAACTCAAGAGTTAAATTAGGTTAGATTTGGGGCGCCTGGGTGGCGCAGTCGGTTAAGCGTCCGACTTCAGCCAGGTCACGATCTCGCGGTCCGGGAGTTTGAGCCCCGCTTCGGGCTCTGGGCTGATGGCTCAGAGCCTGGAGCCTGTTTCCGATTCTGTGTCTCCCTCTCTCTCTGCCCCTCCCCCGTTCATGCTCTGTCTCTCTCTGTCCCAAAAAAAATAAACGTTGAAAAAAAAATTAAAAAAAATAAATAAATAAATTAGGTTAGATTTTGGTCAGATACTACTTTCCAAAGTTCCCTTGCCATTGGGCTAAAGGAATGAATTCTGAGGGACAGTATCTATTTGGTAACTTTAAATCTCTTCCTCCCTCAATATCTTAGATCTACCCAGATGAAGGTCATAACATATCTGAGAAGAGCAAGTATCACCTCTACAGCACAATCCTCAGATTCTTCAGTGATTGTTTAAAGGAAGAAATACCCGTGTTACCACAGGAACCAGAAGAAGATGAATAACGGACCCTATTTATATAGAACTGAAGGGGATATTGAGGCTCAATGGAACCTAACCAAGAGACTGTAATATTGTACATGCTCCAGAATTCCAAGGGCAGCTTAAGGAGGTGACACTGGAACAGCACACTCAGAGACAATGAACTAGAATTTGAAACCAGATGTCCAAGTCTACTGTGTTGCTAAGGGTGCAGAACCTGTTTCTTTATGTAAGGAAGGTCTAAGGGTTGGTTTCCTGGGAGAAATTAGTTTTGCATTAAAGTAGGAGTAGTGCATGTTTTCTTCTGTTATCCCCCTCTTTGTTCTGTAACTAGTTGCTCTCATTTTAATTTCAGTGGCCACCATCATCTTTGCATAGGATGCACACTTACTTATCAGTACCACACCCCTGATCTTTGATGGCTGAGCTGCAATCTAACACCTTACTGTATCTTTACAAGTGCAATTCCTTCATTGTCTATTATTATGCTTACGAAAATATTCAGTTAATAAAAACAGAATATTTTATGTAATTTCTGTTTATAAAAAGACATTATTAAATGGGTCAAGGGTCATGTAGAAATACGGATGGATTTCAGCACCTTCCAAAGTTCAGCCAGTTATCAGTAGATACAGTATCTTTAAAACAACACACGAGTGTATGTCTCACAATATATAGACACACGTGTGCATATACAGTCAATAAATCTATCTTTACATGTTATTCATGCTACAAAGGATAAACTTCTGATGAATTACAAGAGATGCTCTTTTACAGGCTGTAATGGATGCTTTGTTTAATGAGCCAAATATGATGAAACATTTTTTCCAATTCAGACTCTAGCTGTTGCTTTCCTATAAATGTTTGGGTTGTGTTTGGTATCGTTTTTAGTGGTTACTAGTTTTCTAGTTGCAATTTAATTTTTTGAATATGATACCTTGTCACATGTAAATTAGATACTTAAATATTAAATTATAGTTTCTGATAAAGAAATTTTGTTAACAATGCAATGCCACTGAGTGCTATTTTGCTCTTTTGGTGGAGAAGGCTTTTTTTAAAACACTTGGTCCTTTTACTTCTCTCTCTCAATGCAGAATCAATTCTCATTTTCATTGTAAAAGCAAAGAGCTGGATTATTTCATTCGCCAGTTCCTATTAGTATTCTGTGCCTGCCCACTTCATCTGTTACTGTTTAATTTAAATCCTTCTGGTGAGAATTAGAAATGAAATATTTTTTATTCATTGGCCAAAAAGTTCACCAACAGCAGTGTTTGCTATTTGAGTTGAAGGCACAAATGCATTAATTCCTGTGCTGTATTGACTTGCAGTAGTAAGTAACTGAGAGTGTAAAATAAACTTGACTGTCTGAAGTCAAATTTAAGTCATGAGAATATTAAATTTGGTTACTAAAATCACTTTGGTGACTTAAGGGATCTTCTCAGATGTCTGAAAGTCTGTAATCAAGCTTAGAAGTTCAGATAATTCTAGGCAGTGTGCTATGTTTTTGTGGTTTCTCTCAAATTCCTCAGGACAGGCTGGATATCATGACATTAGAACACCAGGAGGAAACTTAAAGATGTCACAGAACTGCTCAGTAACCCTCCTGTTTGTTTAAAGGATCAACTCCAAAATCTGGGTATTTGGAAACGTAGAGATTGTTTTTTAGATATTCGACTTTTCTTCTGGATGCTATGGTATTGTGTCTTCACTGCTCCGCTGAATTCAGTTTAAAATGGGAAAGGCTCACTTTTCTGAGAGACCCATTTCAGGTCTTTTTCAAGAATAGTAAACACATTTTTTAAAAAAATAAGTTTTAATGTTTAAAAGGAAAGTTTTGCCTATTTTATTAAGATGGAAATTTCTTTTTAGGCTGATTTGAAGTCCAACTGAAGCTTTTTAATCAATATTTTAAATTTCAACCACTAGAGTTTTTTATGATGCAAATAATTATGTTGTCTGAAAGATGTGGTTTTATTGAATGTCTATTTGAGCAACATTTTAAAAGTATTTACCTTTTACTGTTCATCATTTCTCCTGTTTTATTACTATTATCAATGTTTATCTATTTTTCAATTAATTTAATACAGTTTCTAATGTGAAAGACATTTGTCTGGAACCCACTTTCACCTTAAAGGCTAAATGGACCTCCAGTGAAAACATACTGCTTAATAGGAAGGTGGACATTTTTCATCTCCCGTGATTCTTTGAGTTTTAATCACTGGGCTGCTTTAGAAAAGGGAGTGCTCACTGACATAGACACCAGTTATTAGAAGAATCATGTGACTGAACGTTCTTGACACATTTGCCCTTGGTTACAATCCAACTATTTCACATGTATTTGTGCATTCTATCTGCTTCCTAAAACTCCAGTAGCAGGCTTTTTAAGTGTGATTTGCCCCTTAAAGGTAAAAACCTCAAGACAAACTAAAAATTCTATAATAAAACAGGTAAGCAGTATCAAATCATCCACATAGATACACACATAACCTTTCAAAACTATGTTTTTAAATTTTTTTTAATGTTCATTTATTTTTGAGAGAGACAGAGACAGAGCATGAGCGGGGGAGGGGCAGAGAGAGAGAGGGAGACACAGAATCGGAAGCAGGCTCCAGGCCCGGAGTGGTCAGCACAGAGCCTGACGCGGGGCTCGAACTCATGAGATTGTGACCCGAGCCCAAGTCGGACACCTAACCGACTGAGCAACCCAGGCACCCCTCAAAACTATTTTTAAAAGAGAAAAGTGTTGTTTCTGTTACTTTTTATGTTAATTGCTTCCATGGAGGTCTCTGATTCAACACCTAGACACTAAGGAGACCATGAGATCTGTTTGAATTTCCCTGGGAACTAAAGGAAGATACTCTTCAAAATGTGGGTCTTTGTTCACCCTGAGAGGGTGTCTTTCTGATTGGATACTTAGCATAGTAATCACCTTTGAGTGTCATGCACATTCCAGTTGTAGATCAACTAGAAAGAGGTGATGTGAACATCGGTCTTTACCATACAGGGGATTATTTAGGCCATTGTCCTCAAGTGGTGGGCTTTGAAACAGAAGAATCTGGGACTGAATTGCTCTCAAATTTCAAAGATCATGGAGGGTGCCTGGCTTGTATAAAGAATCACGTATGAAATACCTCCTCGTCTCTCCTCAAATGCTCTCACCACCTTCACATCGTACAGCACCCAGCAGTGCATAAATAAAACTTTCCCTCTGCTGCGTTCTCTTTCCCTTTCTGTCTGGGGATTCTCTGCCATAATATCAGCTCTCTACAGGAACCAACACTCTCATTCACTTACGCACTACAAATATACATCAGGATGTTCATACCCACACTCAAACCCGGTTAATGGAAGACAGGAGCGGTTGACTACATGTTCCCCATTTTCTTTCCTCAGATAGTCTGCATGGTCCTTACAAGGCCCCACGGGACTCAGCTGCATACCTTTCTATTACCCATTTCCCCTATTCATCTCATCTCAGTCCCTCACTTGTATCTCCTAGAATCAGTTCTCAAAATAAAATACACATGCATCAGGCTATACTCTGGGGGGAAACCTTTTGGCCCACAAGAGTATACCAATGTGAATACTACAGGATGAGCAAATAAAATGAGAATAAAGAGGTGCTTCCTTTTCAGGTTTGAATAGCTGTTTTTTTTTAATGTTCATTTTTGGGGGAGAGAGAGAAAGTGGGGCAGGGACAGAGAGAGAGAGGGAGACAGGATCCATAGCCAGTTCTGCACTGACAGCAGCAAGCCTGACATGGGGCCCAACCTCACACACTCTGAGATCATGACTGGAGCTGAAGTTAGATGCTCAAATCACTGAGCCACCCAGGCACCCCTGGAACAAATTTCCTGGATGCTTACTAATACCAAGTATCAACTAAGTGTTCTACATTCATTATCAAATTAAACTTCTCAATGTGCCCTCAAGTATGTAAAATGATTCCCATTTTACAGATAAGGAAATGGACTCTCAGAGGAGTATGTAAGGTGCCCACACTAATATAACTAATGAGTGAATAGCTGAAAACCTAGCTCCAGCCATTTGAGAAGCCTTTCTGCTCTATAGTACTCTTCAAGTAGGAGGGGTTTCATCTCAGAAAGGATTCTGAGTAAACTCAGAATATAGTTCCAGATATTTTATTAAATTTTTTTTAACGTTTATTTATTTTGGGGACAGAGAGGGACAGAGCATGAATGGGGGAGGGGCAGAGAGAGAGGGAGACACAGAATCAGAAGCAGGCTCCAGGCTCTGAGCCATCAGCCCAGAGCCCGACGCGGGGCTCGAACTCACGGTCTGTGAGATCGTGACCTGAGCTGAAGTCGGACGCTTAACCGACTGAGCCACCCAGGCGCCCCAGTTCCAGATATTTTAAAGAATGATTTGATACAATAATACTGAAAGGTAATGATAGGCTAATGCATCACTCTAGCCATATTTGAAGCTACGTGGATTCACTGACGTCAAGAGGATGTATGTAATATTAAAGCATATTTTGTTTTTGATTGGAAATATGCAAGAATTATTCCCATCCATGGAAACCCTTGCCCAGAAGACAATGACCATATATCTAAGATGTCATTAGTAAAATCCCTTGTTTGGACGTTATGCCAAGAACATTCCAAAATCATTCCAAGAGGCATTAAAAACATTATGTTGATCAAAGCACCCAGGCTTGTAAACATGAAAACCCTACCTAATCTTCAAATATTAAAACCCAGAAAGCACACTGCAACATTTAGAGCCATACCTGACATCCGCAATCCTCTTTATAATACGACTTAGGAAAACTGCATTACCTCCCATTTGTCTATCACTAGAAGAAATAGATGTTTTTGTTTTTACCACTGATCAGATCTGCTAGCAACAGTCATTCCATTGGGCAAATTTCCAGCAATTTTGGGAGAAAGAGTCTGTAAATTAAAAAAATTCCTTTCTCATCAAAGACAAGGCAGACAGATTAAAAAAAAAAGTCCTATCAAAGTACAATTTTGATTATTTTTCTTTTAGACTTCCAATTAAGTTTAAGATAGTCTGATACAAGCATTGTAGGCTTGTGATACAGCAGCTTGGTTAAAAGTCTTTGGGCTGATTCTCGCAATGTCCTCTATCAGACTTGGCACCATTTTAACTAAGTAATCTTTGGCATAAGTGAAGCTTAATAATACAGAAGTCCAAAAGAGTCAATAGAAGAGGAATTCATGTATGTTCAACATCTAGGCGCTCTGTCACATCATCTCAATGAATGCCCAAACCAACCATGTGAGACAAGTGCTGTTCTTGGAGGAAATCAACATTCAGAGAAGTTAAACAATTTTCCACAGGGTCACACAGTTATTAAACTGTTAATAAACCAGGATTGGAACACAGACCATGATGACCTCAAAGCCTTCACATGTGATAACCCTATCTATGAATTTTTTAGCTGGTGAATTCTTAAGGTCCATCCTGCATATCTTCAGGTTGGGTTAAACTTTCAAGTCCCTCACTATTCAGGGTCGCCACTTAGTACGCATCTGATTTCAAGTAATGATGCAAACTTAAAAGTGGCTTAAATACCCGTGACCCAATATGTGGGCAGTTTGGGTACTAGCTGAGAGTTCCTTAGAAATGCAGACTCTCAGGCACCATCCTGGCCCTCCAAATACGAAAGATTTGATGGTAACAAATCTCAAGTGATTTATATGCAGAGTAAAAGTTTGAGAGACACTGGCTTAAAGAACAAGAACCTTTATATACTCACATCACAACAGAGCTAAAATTGGGTGCTTCTGGGGGACAGTTGAACAGATCAGTGTGGAAATCAAATCCCAGGCTCGTCCCACTTTGCCACTTCTCCAGCTTCCCTTTGTTATCTGGCTCCTTCATTAGCTTCTAGATAACCACAACTGCCCCAGCTGGTGTGTCCTTTCACAACAGTATCCCAGGCTAGATAGACAAAGAGTGACTATGGTTTTTATCAGGAAAGATGACTTTCTCCACAAGTCTCCAGCAGAATTCCTTTCAAAACCTTCTGTCCAGGCTTTGGCCGCAAGCCCCTATTGTACGTAGGTATACAGGTGTGGCAGGCTAGGAAGTTACATATCTGAAATTGCCTTCCCCTTAGTGGGGTGCAAATAAGAATGTAAGAACAAGGACAATGGCTGTAAGGCAGGTGCTCAGTGTAGGACACAGAAGAAATAGGTAGATCCTACCAAAGGTGGTAAGAGCCTACTTGCCGATATTTTCACTACAGAGAGATCAAGACATTGAACAGTGAGGACCTGGGATTTACACACACCCTTTGTTTGAAGGGATCTCACTTTTCCTCCCAGAAATCCCCCCAAATCTGCCCCACCCTCTCTTCTGAAGAGTTGGTATGCTCCTTCCCTAGCTGACATTTTCTCTTTTCACCTTTGCTCTTCATTATCAACATGGTTTCTAGTGCAGGCAGGCAGTTTTGAAATTTGATTGCTGTGCTAGCAGTCCCATTTTGCAGGCTTTATTTGCTCTAACACGATTTATGATGCCTTGATTATCTCCGTATGGTCTGAATTGCTAGTCACACCATTAATTCTCCTGATTGATGGATTACATAAGGCATATTCCAATGGGAAAAGCAAAAGAAACACAGGTAACACAGCCTCCCCATTCACAAGCTCTTTTAATGGGAGTAATTGTCATTACACTCCAACTCTCTATCCCTTTAGGACACCATGTGTGACTTTTAATGATCTGTATGATGTAATTGGATTCTGAGCCTCTGGGGAGAACAAGTTGTAAATTCTCTTGCCCAGGATAAATGGAAAATTTCAACTTCAAGGTTGACTTCAAATCATGTAATAACGAAAAGACGTTTTGTGCCTACTATGCGGCAGGTACTGTGCTATTTGATACAGCATTAGGATCCCCACCCCCACCTTTTTGAACACTTAATTTAATTAACATGTCAAATGTATAAATGGCTATTTTCATTCAAATGTTATAGCTAAAGGAGTCATCATTTACTAAAAAGTATCAGCATATTCAATCATGGTTTGATTTTCACTGAGTCATTTATAATGCTCCCTTATGGCATACGCTAATCCCTTGGACCTGTTCCCTTTGAATAACTATCTCATAATGAATTTACTTGTTTTTCCCAAGTCAAAAGGACTCCACAGTCCACTGTCGCAGTGGCTAGCAGTGGGTCTGTACGCAGCTGCCTGTCCCACATCAATTTAGAGAAATTTGGAGTGAAGTCCTGCCATTTCCTAACAATTCTTTCTCAATTCAAATAACCCCTGAAAGAGGGACCGTGATTACAAAATTTTGGGTTAAGTTTAATTTTCTTATTTTGTGGTGTGTTAGATTTGTTTTAACTGAAGAATACATAGCCTATAAAAACAAGTATTTCCACAGGATTAAAAATGATAAATAAAGCGAACTGCTGCCCCCAGCTCACTATCTGCCTTAGGATCTCAGTTCAGTCTTTCTCTAGCTTAGACACAATATAAGTCATACACATTGTATTTTACCAACCTTCTTTTGGTATGCTTTCCTCTTTCCTCAAGCCCAGAAAACCATATAATTTGCCGGCTTTCCATTTGTTCCCAAATTGATAGGTATTAGTAAAAGAAGTTAAAAAGTTTGGTACATGAAATCTATACCAGACTAAAAAGTTTGATATGTTTTAACTTCATCTGGACTCTGTATCTGTACAATATTTTGAAATTGAATTTAGTTTATCCTCATTTACTTCGTCAAATTCTATCTCCCAGTTATTTTGAATTCTTCTCAAAACCTAAATTCCCTCTCATTACTCTACGACATTGAGCATAATGCTTCATTCATGTATACTTTTTAATGTGTGTAATTTATACTATACCCTAGTCTGTTTATAATTTGCTCAGGAAATAAAAGGTAATAACAGCTAACATTAACTCATTGCTTAGTCTGGGCCAGGACCCAGGGAAGCCACCTTGGCTCCTCTGGGCAACCCACCTGTCTTTACACTTTAGCAAATAACCTTAGCCCAACCTCAGCCCATGTGATTCACCTACGTATATCTATACATTATGCATTCTTTTCTAGAACGAACAGAGAACTTCTGCACATCACAAAACAAAAACCAGACCCTTTACACAATGCCTGGGCACGAAGGGACCAGACCCCCTTGAGCAACCACAGGGCACTAACATCTGTAGCTGGCACCATCAAGTCTGCACGTAATCAATAAATATTATGACCTTACTGATTAACTGCCCTAAATCCCTTTAAAAATCCCTGGGCCAGACAGAAACCTTGAAGTTGACCTTTGGAAAAGAGTCCCCCATTTCCCCAGGTGGCCCGCCTCGGCCTCCTGAATAAAGCTCATATTCCTTTCTAATCAAGACTCCCTCATGAGTAATGGCTTTTCTAGCAATAGGCAGCTGAACTTAAGTTTCGGTAACACCAGGATAAGCTCATTAACAGATTTATTTCACCTTTAAAGCAGCTGCGGGAATTAAGTACAATCACTATCCTAATTATTATATAAGGAAACTGTAAGCTTAATAAAGTTGAGTTACTGAAAGCCTATGGATTACTCAAGTAAGACTCACTGGTTAGTGCAATCAAAGAAAAAACATTAAAGAACTAAAGCTTTCTCACTCACATGAGGTCAAAAATGGGCAGGTGTCATATATATGGTTTTACTCTCACCTGTTATTGGAAACACGTGTCTCCAAGCTGTAGCCTCAAGGTTGAAGGAGACACCCAATAGCAGCTTTCAATTGCCATCTCTCATAAGTGATACCCATCACACCTGCCTGTAGTCCGTTTTTCAGGATAGCTCTCAGGGTCCAACCTAATATCAAAGAGATTAGAAAATTCAGGGAGGCAAATGTAGAATTTAGGGAGTGCTAGCTATCACTGGCACAGTCCACAATTCTGAATAGGAGACATTTCATGTACTCCTTTGATTTTCCCCTTACACGGAGCACAACAGACCCCACCCCAAGAGACGTAATCCCAATCCTTTCCAGCATAGACCCCGCGATTTCTGGGAGGACAGGGCTGAAGACGGTGGTGTAGGAAGATCTAGCACTCACCTCTTCCCACGGACAAAACAAATTTACAACTACATATGCAGTAATTTTCTCGGGAAAAGACTTGACAACTGGTCCAAACAAAGCCTCCACAACAAAGGATAAAAGGGCAGCATCCAAAGCAGGTAGAAGAGGTAGGGTCTCACCAGAGAGACCCTCTAACAAACAGACAAAACACTTCGGGTGTAGCAATCCACAATCAGAAGGCAACTCCAAAATAAAAGACTTCCCTGGAAAGCAAGGGCTGTGTGCTTTATTTACATCAGGCACCCCAATCCCTAGATCCTACACAGGAGACATGAGCACCCAAACTCCTGGTTCTGAAGACAAAGGGGGATTCTCTATAGGAAAACCACAGGCTGTAGGGAAAGGAGAACCTCCTCTTAAAGGGCCCATGCAAGGACTCACTTGCCCCACGACCCAGCGCAAAAACACCTTTGAAAAGCTCCTGGAGAATATTTGAAGGAGACACACTTACTAATCTTAAAGTGTCTGCGGCGGAGATGGGAACTCATTGGGACTCGCTCCAGCAACAGAGACACCAGAGGACGCCACAGTCCGGCGGATGTCGCTCAAACTTGCTAAGGCCAGGCTGACCTGCGTCCTTTGGAAATTCTCGGAACCTGTTAAGTACCAGGGCGCATGCGCTGCAGAAGGTTCCCGTCAGCCTTGGAGCAGCCGCGCCTGCGATCTGAGTGAGTCCGTGTTTGTTGTTATTAGTTACCGAACAAGTCCCACACTGAGGTGTGGAGACGTTTACAATTTAAAACGGTCCACGACGGTGGACGAGGACCGGATAACCAAAATAACATAGTGCCATTTGGAAAGGGACGTAGAGGGTAGGTCGGATTCCAGAGTAGCATGGCTTCCCGAGCTTTCTTGCCTGATAGGAACCCAATTCCCTTCTTCAGTGTTACGCAGTTGCATGCTGTTTACATATTTTTAACATTAAAAAATATTAATGTATTTCTGTGGGGCTGGGTGGCTCAGTCCCTTAAGCATCACTCTCGGTTTTCTCTCAGGTCACCAGCTCAGGGTTTGGTAAATTCCAGCCTCCCCACCCCCCGCCCCTTGTCAGGCTCTATGCTGGCAGCACAGAGCCTGCTTGGGATTCTCTGTCTCTCTGTCTCTCTGTCGCTCCCTCTCTGTGCTTCCCCTGGTTGCACACAGAAAATAAATAAACTTAAAAAAATTAATGTATTTCTTAAATCTACCTGTAAGCCAGTGTAAAGTCAGTAACTAAACCTAAATTATTATTATTATTATTTTTAAGTTTATTTCTATTTCTTTTGAGAGAGACAGCAAGCCGGGGAGGGGCAGAGAGAGAGAATCCCAAGCAGGCTCCGTGATGTCAGGGCAGAGACCGACTCAGGGCTTGAACTCAAGAACTGTGAGATCATGACCTGAGCCAAAATCAAAAGCCAGCTGCTTAAATGACTGAGTCACTCAGGTGCCCGAAACCTAAATTCTTTTTAAAGCATAGTTTAAGAATGTGCACAATCTTTGGAGGAATAGGGTACCAGAACTTCTTTACCTATCACTCAAAATATAGGTAGCTAATTTAAGACCATCTGTAGCAATAGAAGACTATGTCCCTTAATCTGAGCTTCATTTCTATTGAAAAGAAAGATTTTAATCCTGACACTTTCCCTTTATGATCAATAAACTGTGACTTTTTGAATCCCAAGACCCAGATACATAGACTCTTTCTATGACCTTCTACTTAAATTTCTTTTTGAATGAACTCTAATTCATAAAACCATACAAATGATGTTTTAAAGTGTATAATCCCTGGGGCTGCTGGCTGGCTCAGTCAGAGGAGCCTGTGACTCTTGATCTCAGGGTCATGAGTTCAACTCCCACGTTGGGTGTAGAGATTACTCAAATAAATAAACCAAAGAAATAAAAGTGTACAATCAAATGGTTTGTAGTCTATACACAAAGTTATGCAAATATTATTTTCAGAACATTTCTGCCATCCCAGAAAGAAACCTTATATCCTAACCTTATGCCCCATGTCTACTTTTCCTTAGCCCCTGCCAAGCACTAATCAGTTTTCTTTCTCTACGGACCTGCCTATTCTGGAATTTTAATGTAAATGGAATCATACAATATGTGGACTTTAGTGATTGGCTTCTTTCATTTAGCATAATCCATGTTGTAGCATGTATCAATACTTCAATTTTTTTTGTGGCTGAGTAATAACCCATTAAGTGGATATACCACATTTTCTTAATCCACTCATCAGTTGGTAGACATTTGGCATTTTGTCACTTTGGGGCTATTATGAATAACGTTACTATAAATAATCTAGTTTTTGTGTGGACAGGTTTTCAACTCTGCTGGCTATGCACCTAGGAGGGGAGTTATTGGTCATATGAGAACTGGTTTAGTTTGTGAGGAACTTCCAAACTGGTTTCCAATATGGCTGCACTATTTTACATTACTACCAGTAATGTGAAAGGGTCCAATTTCTCCACATCCTGAAAATGCTAGGTTGTTTTTTTTTTTTTTTATTGTTAAACATCCTAGTGCGTGTGAAGTATCTTGTAGCTTTGATTGGAATTTACCTAATGCCTAATGGTATCGAGGATCTTTTCATTTACTTACTAGTCATTTGTCTGTCTTCTTTAGAGAAATATCCAATCAAAATGGTTGCCACTTTTTAATTGTGTTATTTTTTAAGAGTCTTTCAATATTCTGATACTGGTTTCTCATCAGATATACGATTTGCAGATAATTTCTCCCCTTATGTGGGTCTTTAATATACGATATTGTCTCTTTATGCTCTTCTAAATTTTATATCAACTTTGCTTGATCCATCTGTTCATTAAGTATCCCAAAGTTTGAAATTCTACATCTCTTCCTTCTTAATTAAAAAATTTTTGTAAAGAAAAAAAAGTTTCTATAAAGAAATTTTAATGCCACCAAACCTTTTCCTACAGTGTGTGTGGGAAAAGCAGGACAAATGCCTGAGTTTTCCCTTCTACTTAAACATTTTCAAGATAATTAATTGATTTCCTATCATTCTCCAAATTTACCAAGAAATTATTTTAATTTTAAAAAATTGTTAGAAACTTACAAATTTAAACACGTAGTGTGGCTTTTAATCCTTTGAAGTTATTATCCAAACTGATGCTTTACAGCATGCCTGTCTGAGTTGATCTTTAAGTTTGTTCCTGAGTCCTTTTGTTATAATCCAGGTAGTTTGTGATAGCTTCTTTTCTTTGTGTTATGCCCAAATATTCTGTACTTTCTTTGTATTTCTTTCCCCCAACTTGGAGCTCTGGTTCTTTACAGTGAAATTGAATTTGTACATTATGATTTGAACAGAAGTGCTCAGTGCTACTAGGTTGACCATTATTTCTAGGCTTTTTCAGTGGACAGAGTGAGAAAATTAAAAAAAAAAAATGCTATCCACTGGGTACCCATTTAATAAAACTAATTATTCATTTATTTTAACCTATAAATCAACATTAGAGTCTCAGGGAAAACATGCCAGCCTTGCCACTAATGATAAGATTAGTAAATCATATTTAGTTTATTTTTTCAGTTTTTTCAATCCTTGGAGTATAGAGATGAATTAATGTATTTAAAAATCATTTAAAGGAAAAAAAGTCCTTTGTTTTTAAAACTTTCTTTTTCTTTTAATATTTATTCTTGAGACAGAGAGAGAGAGAGAGAGAGAGGCAGAGATTGAGAGTGCAAGCAGGGGAGAGGCAGAGAGAGAGGGAGATACAGAATCAGAAGCAGGCACCAGCTCTAGGCTCCAGGCTCCAAGCTGTCAGCTCAGAGCCTGATGCAGGGCTCGAACTCAGGAAACTGAGGAACCTTGAGATCATGACCTAAGCTGAAGTTGGACGCTTAACCGACTGAGCCGCTTAGGTGCTCCCCCAAAATTCCTTTATACACTTGTTCTTTGTACTCAATATAAAGTTAGAATTATTGGTTTTATTTTTCTTTAAATATTTAATCTCTGCTTATTACACTGAACTTCATTGTATAATAATATAACATACTTGCATGATTAAAAATTAAATATATATAAAAAGAAATAAAAACTAGGTCTTCCTCTTCTTCACTCTACTCATTCTCTCCCCATACATACCACTGAAAATATGGATTATGTATTCATTTTAGCAGTATGATTTAAAAAATATGCATAGATTGATACTAATCTCTATCTTCTTAAATAAACAGTAACATATTAAGACACATTTCTCCACTTAAATTTTTCACTCAACAATAAATCCTGGCAATCACTCTGTAGGATTATCAGGATGTATTCCTTATGCTTCATTACTGGTGCATATTGCAATCATGTAATAGTGGTAATACCCACTATTTGGAGGCATTGTATTAAATTTATAAATTAACTTCAGGAGAATATCTTTATAATGTTGATCCTCCCTAAGAAAGAACACAGCATGTTTGGATTTATGTTTCATTCAGAAGTATTTTGTAGTTTAGCTCATATGAATGTACACATCTCATATTAACCTAGATATTTTCATCTATTTTTCTGTTCGTGTGTTTGTTATACGATATAATTTCTTCTCTTAGAATTTGTTTCTCTTTGTATCCATGAAGGCTATTGATTTTTCAATGTTGTTTTCTGAACCAGCTACTTTACAGAATTCACTTAACTTTTAGATAAGTTTATCTTGATTCCTTTAGGAGGTTATCAGATATATATTATCATATGCAAATAGAGGCACTTTTATTTCTTTTTCTGTTTTTATGCCTCTTAATGCTTTCACTAGCCTGTTTGCATTTGCTGAAAATATGGGACATCCCTTTTTATTTATTATTATTATTATTATTATTATTATTATTATTAACATTTGTTTCTTTGTGAAGGAAAGAGAGAGACAGAACTTCCAAGGGGGAGGGGTAGAGAAAGAGAGAGACACAGAATCAGAAGCAGGCTCCAGGCTCTGAGCTGTTAGAAAGCTAACAGCTGTTTCCATATTAAGAGAGAGGGTAACTATTGGGTTCAGATATTTTATTTAGTTATTTAGCTTATGTGGGTATTAAATTTTGTCATATATCGTGATGGTACCTATTGAGAGGATCATTTTTTTTTCTTCTAAGATATTTTAATATGAATTGTGAATAGATTTCCTAATATTGAGTGCCCTTGCAACAGTGGTGTAATGCTATATAAGTTTTAAAAAGAATATTAAATTCTCTTTACTAATATTTTATTTAAGCTTTTTGTATTGGTATTTAAAAGGGAGTTTGGTATAAAGTTTTCTTTCATGGCTGTGATTTTTTCCCCCTGGTTTTTGATCAATGTTATGCTTGTTTCATAAAGGAATTGTGGACATTTTTACTTAGTGTTTCCATGTTCTGGAATGATTTAAGTAGCATTGACAATGACAATTGACAACCTTAAAAGGTTTTTTTTGTTGTTGTTGTTGTTTTAATTTCTTAAGAACATCTCAGCCATAGATCACATTTGCTTTTTATTTGTATGAGTGTGTATGTGCATGTGTGTGTGTGGGGGGGGTGTCTTTATTTATAGTCATCTTGGTCTCTAGTCTTACTGTCTCCAATTTGACTCAAATCTTTATTACCAGTGATTTTTAAAATTCTTTCATGTAGGAGTTAACATTTATTTGAATATATTTGTTCAGAGTAGCTAATTTTTTGTTGTCATTTTGTTTTTCTTTCCATAATTTTGAACAGCACAAAGTATCTTTTCTGATTTTGTGTTGTTTGTCTTTTCTTGTTTGTTTTTGAAGTTAAATTATCTATGAGATTTTAGTTTGCCTGTCCCTCCAAAAAATATTTCAATTTGTTTGTTCTGTTGTTTTCCTGTTTTCTAACTTATTAATGTATCCTTTTATCTTATTACCTTATTCTTTGTACTTTATTTCTGTGGACTTTATTCTTCTTCTTCAACTTTTAGGTTTAATGTTTTATTAATTTTTGTTTGGTTTTAATGCTGAGATTTTTCCTTTACTAAATACTTTTGATCTATCTCATTGCTTCTGTGTCATGTCTTATTATCAGTAAATTTCAAATTTTTAATTTATTCTTGGATGACAAATGAATTGTCAAATAGAGTATGTATGGTTTTATTATTATTATTATTACAGTGGAAAAGACTTGTTTTAAAATAACATCTGGTGTTATTACACAGTAGTGATAGAACACTATTTAAATTACATGTTTTGAAATATGGGATATTCCTTCTAGCCTGAGATATGGTCATTTGGTAATATTTTTCTAATGAGTGTTCATTATGCATTTTGAAAAGAAAGTTTAATTTCTAGAACTGGAGTTCACTGGATAATATATTATATATATATTACTGGCCCTTAAAAAGTCTTAATTTGTAGCCAGTGATTAACATTTGTCCTTCTTGGTAGAGAGGTGAGCAGTAGTGGCGGGGGGCATCTTTAAAAAATATAGTCCTGTTTTTGGCAAATAGGGAGAGAACAGAGAGCTTTTCGTGTGTCTGTTTCTTGTCACCTGCTTTCAGCTCAAAATAATTCTTACATCAAAGTGACATATTTTTGGGTAATGTATTCTGCTACCCTACAGCTGTTAAGTTTTTTATATTATCACTAATATTTTGTCCACTTCATCTGTCTTCAGTTGAGAGAGATGTGTTAGAGTCTCCTATCAGTCTGTATTCTATATCTATTTTTTCTTACACCCTATAATATCTGCTTTATAAAAGCTGCTAGGTTATCTGGAGCCTGGATGTCTAAACAGTTTTCTACTTTTATAATTAAAGTTTCGTTTCTGAAATTAGTTTTAATTTTTTAAACTTACCTAAATTCTTCCAGTATACTCTTTCAAATTACTCTTTTTCTCCAACCACCTCATTATAAGTTTATCTAATTCTAATATATGCTATTATTTTGATTCTTATGGTATTCTCTTAATTTCTTGAAATTTATTTTAAAATATTTTGTAGTAGCTTTAATCTACTTTGTTATAATTTTCTTATATTCTTCTAGTATCAGCACTAACTAGTTTTAGAATATTTCCATGTAAATGCTTGGCAACAAACAGAAGTAGTGCTGATTACATATATATTATAATTCATCCAAGAATAGCCACATTAACATTTTACTGCTGATGCAAAATCAGTGGGGTTGGGCAGTATAAGTGCTAGCATTTAGCAAACAATCAAAGCAGTGACACTAAATAGAACTAGTAGGCACTGCACTCTTCATTGTCCTATACTTACAGGAAAACAAAACAAAACAACCAAACCAGTGTCACTTAAAAATGTTTCTGATGAAGCAATGAAAAAATATTAACCTTATTAAATGTCAACCAACAAGGACGTGTCTTTTTAATATTTGGTGTGATTAAATAAGCAATATGCATAAAGCACTTTTCCTGCCTACCAAAGTATGATGGTTGTCTTGAGGAAAGGTATTTTTTTGTGTGTCATTGTGTGATTTGAACGCTGAACTAGTTATTTTTCTAGTGAAACACCATTTTTACATGAAACAAAAAATTACCGACTGATAAATTATGTTTATTCAGACTTGGATTTTTGAAAGAAGTTATTTTTGAAAATTAACAAATTCAGGCTATAATTTTGAGAAAAAGCTGATTGTATTTGTTATCTGTAAAAAATCTGTACTTTCAAATGAACATCAAAATTTAGGAAGGGGCACCTGGGTGGCTCAGTGGGTTGAGCATCTGACTTCAGCTCAGGTCATGATCTCAGTTTGTGAGTTCGAGCCCCGCGTCCGGCTCTGTGCTGACAGCTCAGAGCCTTGGAGCCTGCTTTGGATTCTGTGTCTCCCTCTCTCTCTCTGTCCCTCCCCTGCTCATGCTCTATTTCTCTCTCTCTCTCTCTCAAATATAAATAAACATTAAAATTTTTTTTAAAAAAAATTAGGAAAACGTAGTTATCTTACACCATGATCTTGACAGCTTTTCAACATTTATGAATTTTAGGGTGAGATTATTAAGAATGTGATTTTTCATATCATATGATAAAATATATAAATATCTGCAAGAATTGCCTAATTTAGTGGATCAGTATTTCCACAATGGCCAGTTAATGATGATACAAAATCATGCATCAATTGCAAGTAGACCCCAACAGTTTCTCATATTTTGGGGGCTTTGTCCTGAAAGGAAATTTTAGTGGATCATTTTAAGAGTTCAGAGATCCCCAATTACTCTAGCACCATTTGACTTTACCTCCCAGCAGTCGATTTCCCCATTCACTGGAGGCTTGAAGCCACTTTCCATTGTCTGCAGCTGTTCTCACATTGCGTCTTTAAGCTCTCCAAACTCTCTTCTCCTTCCTTCTGCTTCCTTCTGTACTACTGCTAGTACAACACAGGTTTCTTATTGTTGTTTTTTTTGCTCCACTTATATTTTGGGGACTATGGATGTGCTTGGTCACTTAATTTTGTTCTAGATGCTGGCCATATGCTTATTGTTTTTGCTGTCTTGACACTTATATTTACTTTTGTGCAAATGTTCAGGGGCATTCTAAAACTATGTTACTGCCATCCTCTCAAAATTCTCCTGCCCAAAGTAACATGAATTAGAATTAATAATAATGTTAATAATAACAACAACAACTCTTGATATGGGACTCTGCTGCTTGATGTCAGTGATGATGTATTGATAGCCCAAACTCCATTTGCTAAAACTAGGGCTAATATTTTACTGGTAATTACTACAGTCATAAATGATGTGTGCTCTTTTTCTCAAGACAAAGATCTGACTTCAGTTAGCATGTTTTGGGGCGCCTGGGTGGCTCAGTTGGTTAAGTGTCACACTTGGGCGCAGGTCATGATCTCCTTGTTCTTGAGTTCAATCCCTTCACTGGGCTCTGAGCCTAGAGCCTGCTTCTGATTCTGTGTCCCCCTCTCTGCCCTTTCTCAACACACACTCTGTCTCTCTCTCAAAAATAAACATTAAAAAAATAAATATATGGTTAGCATGCCTTGCTTGTGATTAAATATTTTAATTATTCCTGTAAAAAAGTGTAAATGTATATATTTTATTTATTTAGGTAAATTTAAACCTCAGAAAGACATGAAAAGAGACTGGATAAAGGAATTGGAAGGGACCTGATTTGTTGCCCTCTGCAAATGAATATTTTCTTCCATTATTAATAAGATGAAATTGTTATTAGAACTTTTCCTCTTCAACAAATTTTTATATGCAAGCAGAAATAGTTCAAAAAAGAAATAGCATTATCTAATCACATATTATAAAAGAACTACTCAATTTGTAGCATAAATCTTAAACTGTGAGAGCATATTTTTCCCCAGAGCTCAAAAGAAAACTTAAATATGCAAACACAATCTGTGAGATCCTTGAGTAAGACATCATCTTTATACATTGTTGAACCCCTGAGATGTAGTAGAAATTGACATTCAGAAGGTACTCCATAAAGATGTTTTGATTTTCTGAAATGAGAGGCCTACTTGAATTAGTGAAAACTACATTCAAACACATATGCTGAAAATATGATTTATAATTTCATGTGCAGTTGAACATTTAGAAATGGAGTAAAATTTGTGATTTGCAGCAGGAGGGCCTTATCCCACTTCTTAAATATGTCACTGAAAATGCAGTTGAGCGCACTGATTGACTGTATGTGAAGAGTAGATTCCCTATTTTCCTAGTTTCCAAATGGAACACATTAGTCTGAAAAATATGACTTACTATGTGAGCAATCTTTCTTTTGAAAAATAGATCAATTAAACCACAGAATTTACATAAACCGATGAGGTATCAAAGGTAATCATTTAAGTCCAAGTTGTTATAGAACTAAGATTCATCATTATGAATCTAAAATATTGAAAGAAAAAATGAGTAAATATCACTAGTAACTTTTAACTGAGGCTGTATCTTATTTAATTTATGTTTTATATGTATATTCATATCTCTAAATGTTTAAATACGAACCAAGTGTGAATGCAAGCAAGAAAGGAAGCAAGCAATTTCCAAGAAAAATACCATGCCTGTAAGGAAACCATTTCAGTCAGAAGTAAGAAAAGAAATTTCCGTATGGAAAAGGGTTCTTAAAGGGAAGGATAGAGATTGAAGACAAAGCAGCAAAAATTAGCCATGAATGAAATTGCATGTAAGAGATCTCAGAAATTGACTAGACATACACTCAAAACTGATTAAAAAATAAGTAAGTAAATAAATATGGTTGATCATATTCCTTGCCCAACTTTCAGCATATCTCCACAAAATGTTACCTGAAACTGGTCTTTTCCATTCACTTTTATTTCTTAACAGAAACCATTTCAATTACAACATTTTTAAAATTAAAATGTAATATTTTCAAGTATAAATGTGACTATATTTAATTATATTTGCCAAATATTTACAAATAGATATCTTAGGAGAATAGTTTTTTGGAAGAGATTAGAATTTTACCTTAAACAAATACATGTTTCTCAATACGGGTAAGATTTTTCTCTTTCTCTTTTTTTAAACAATTTTTTTAATGCTTATTTTTGGGAGAGAGACAGACACAGAGAGGCAGAGAGAGAGAGAGAGAGAGAGAGAGAGAGAGAGAGAACACGAGTGGAGGAGGGGCAGAAGGAGAGGGAGACACAGAATCTGAAGCAGGCTCCAAGCTTTAAGCTGTCAGCACAGAGCCAGACACAGGGCTTGAACTCATGAGCCATGGGATCATGACCTGAGATCATGACACTTAACTGACTGAGCCACAGAGTCTTTCTCTTATAAGATTAATTCACTTTGGCATTATTTAAACTCTGTATTTTATATTTTAGGGGAAGTAAAGAACCTTCTTTCTCTATTCTCCTAGGTTCTCTGACTGGGACCCTGCAAATTAGATTGACTAAAGACAGATTAACAAGAGAAAAGCAAGCACTTTATTAACACATGTGGTTCACAAATGTGCAGGAGAAACTCAGTGCTGAATAACTCAAAGGGGTGGTTAGAACTTGGAATTATATAGCATTTTAACAAAGAACAACAGATTTGTAGACAAATGACAATATGTAAGAAAAGGGCTTCATATTTCCAAGAGAGACAAACCATAGGAAAGTAAATATATAGGGACACTGATGGAAAATAAGGGCTTTTTAATAAGGTTTATTATATAGATTCCTCTTAATGTCTTTTATGGACTGGTAAGATTCACCAGTGATTAGAGCCTAAGCCTGCTTTGATGCAAATTGAAGATGAGGTGGGGTGGGCAGAAAGCTGTTTTTGCTTCTTTGTGGTCTTCAGCTCAAAATATTTTTTTTGCCAAAGTGACATATTTTGGGTGACATATTCTGATCTTCTACAGTATAAGTGCTTTTGGATAGATAAACCAAGACCAAAATTACCTCTTTTACCTATTAGAGTAATTAATACAAAGACAGCTTACTGGCATGGACAATGTAAATTCATGAGCTGGAATGTCCAAAGAGGATCATGAGTGTGTAGAAACCTTTTAGGAGCATGTGGGGAAGAGTGTTTAGTGTCCTGAAAGGTGGATTCGTCTTCCATCTGTACTCCAACCATCTCTGTGATCTTGCCAAGTTATATCAACCAATATTAACAGGAGTGCTTATTGTCCTTGAACTTGTGGTGAATAAAGTGAGTTTATCTTATCTTAATAGTTAAAATTACTCTTTAGAATTTACATTTGTATCTTTCAGATGTTGTCTTAGAGTGGAGGACTGTAAAAAGGTCAATTAACAATTGATAAAGAGTAGGCAGATTGTTTCAGTGTGTTTTCAAGAGTGTTATAAGGCTCTTCTGATCAAAATGTCTCTTGCTCATCTGGAATGATACTTAAAATTCCTCCCATTGAAACTGTTCCTTTAGATTAAGTGATTGTCTCTAGACGGCCTTGAGTGGAATGGAAAGCACCATTATAAAGGGTAACACATTTACATTAATACAAAATCGTTGATGTAAAGAGGAAATAGAGTAGGGACATGGGGCACGGACTATTAGAAAATTTCAATGAAAGGAGTCTTGCTGGGCAGGAAAGACCCAGCAAGTGTTAAGGTGGTAGACTTTACAGCAGCAAGAAGAAACACAGTGCTTTGAAAATAAGAACAAAGGAAAGTCTAGAATTATTTAATGTTCATTTACTAGAGGATGGTTTAGTTAGTGAGCATATAGTACCTCTGGATGTGCATTGCTAACACCCTCCTCAACCATTTTTCCCTTCCGTATCTCTATTCCAGACTTCTTCATTTAAACTTTGAAGATTCCTCTCTGCAAGTTTAGTACATGGACTGACTCTTCCATTTCCTTTTTAATGCTTGAGGTTACCTTGTAAATATTTTACCTACTTTGGTCATAGAAATTTTCCTAGGATTTGCAATGGCTTCTTTATATTTTATTGGTGTTGAGCAGGGATCTTACACATGATGCCGATATATAAGCTCAGTGACGGATGGCCCAGTACAGTGGTTTAATGATCTGATAATATAAAGTTCAGTGTTACTAAAAGAGATAAAACATTCAAAGGACTTAACATGGTGTCTGGGTGATAGTTCTTTACTTTTATGTAACTAATCCAGATGGTCATTTATTATGAAGTGGTGAAATAAATAATTTTCTTAAAAGTATTTTTAATTTCTTCAGCCAAAAGCCCCATATTTTGGTTTTGGAATTATGAGGGATTTTGATACATCCATTGATTATCTCCAAGATTTAACACAGAACCAGGAAAATATAAAAGATCGCTGAGTATATGTAGATTGATCAGGCACATTAATAAACACAATAGATTCTTGTGTTGGTTTTCTGAACAAGTTTTCAATTTCTGTGGATCTTGATACATTTTAATTGGTTAAATCTTATATTAATGTCATATTCTGACTATTCCTAGTGTCAGGAAACCCCTGGAAAAATCCAAATGTAAACATTTGAAGTTAACAAGAACTAGTAATTTCAGAGGTACAAAAATAGAAATTAGTTGAAAAATAGAAAGAGGACAAAGCAAATAATAGTCACTGCTAAAATTATTTACATAGTGTTTTGGAATCTAAACTATACTTTTTCAAAAAGGTTTTAGTGCCAATGCATATTTTTTTAAACTTGGTAACTAAGACTGTATTGACTGTAGAGAAGATAAACTTGAGATGAATTAAGAAAATAGATTAATTTCATAGTTGGGTCAATTATGGCAAGAAGTCCAAAATGAGAAGTAGTCACAAGTAGGAAAATCTAAGTGGGAAGCTCTTCAACGCTGAGAAGTACAGGGAGTTCCTACAGGATAGTGAATTTGTAATAAGTCTTAAGGCGAGCATATATGGGACTTCTGGAGTACATGAGAAAATAAATCATTATGCTTGGATGATACCAGTATCTATTAACAATTTACCATAACATTCATTTAGCCATAATATCCCATCACCCAATCATTCTAAATTAAAACATAAGCGAGTAGTATAAAGGTACTCTCTGAGGGGGCTAAATCCATAAAATGTACCCATTACTCAATCATTTCACATAAAGAAGAAGATTCTAGGGATAATTTCCAAGGACCACTCAATCTCCAAAGGGGCTCTGTTAACTAGCCTTTCAAAATAAGAATGAAACAACAGAATAATAGAGGTATTTTTGAGATTTTTTTCCAATGGTTAAATTCTAGGGTTCTAAGAAATAGAATATTTTTAAAGACTATCAATAGACAATCATTTTTTAAAGAGCAAAGAAAAATTATACTTTGGGGTTTAGGGTTAAAGAAGAGCAAATTCAAAAAATGACGAAATACTTAGTGGATATAACTCAAATTAATACTAACAATCTAAATGTCATGATCTTTCTCCAAACTGCTAGTATACAACCTAAACTCTGAAGTCTCTTAGCTTTCTATCTCTTGAAATTTCCACTTATCTTAATAAGTAAGTATCCATCAGGTATAGAGACCACAAAGTACCCTACAAGTTTTCCTATCTAATTCTGGTTTTCTCTTGTTGATGCCCTTGACTTAGGAAGCAACCAAAGGATGCCTCCTTGCTCTCCCTGTCATTGATGCTCTCTAAAGAGAGTGTGACCACCACTTGTGTTCTCTCCACATTACCAAAGTTGCCAAAATTGTTTTGTAAGTAAGTCTAGAGTTTCTGGCCACATTTTATCATTTAATCCTCAATACTTACTCTCAGTTTATACATACACACACACACAACACACCACACCCCGAAATGGTTTTATCAATGCCAAGAGTTTCTGTATCTTAGATTTCTGACCCCTCGGTTTATAGTTGCTTGGACCCATTCTAAGAAATCTGGTAAGGAACCAAAGACATTCTATTGACTGGTTTTCCCAGAATTGAATTCCCTAACTTTATTTGTTTCTCTAAAGGAAAGCCTTCATGACATTGTCTTTCAAACATTTCCAATATTTTAGAAGTAGGCAAAATTTGAATCTCAGCATTGAATTTGAATGTTGAATATCAATTTGTTAGAAGAGAATATTTCATTTGCACCAAACATAGAAACTACTTAAGCAGGCATAAGGAGAAAATAAAGGATGTCTAATTACAATGTATAGAGACTCAAGCAAAGTCATCAGGATATGGTCCATTGTTTTATTGGTTGGACTTTCTATTTTCTCTCCTGGTTTCATTCTCTCAACATGGTGAGCCCTACCCATCTCAAGGCTTATATCTTATCAGTTGGGTTTCAATGAGGATAGAATTCTCTTCCCTTGGTAGTTCCAACAAAAGCCTGAGAATGCATACCATTAGCCTTTTGAGTTATATGGCCTTTCATGGATCAGTTGTTATGGGTATAGGAATTATATGCCCTGAATGAGTAGGCCTGGCTCTCCTTAAATCAGTAGTTGAGGTCAGCCATATGTGTGACTTCACGAACTGAGACAGAGGAAGAAGGTATTCCCATTGGAAAACCAAGGCACACATACTGAAAGAAATGGTAAAGAATAGTAGGCATCTGTGCTCACTGGTACTGATAAAAAATACTCTTGGTGTAGTATCTTTATCTTTACCAGTTGAGGAATTTTCTTGCTAAAAGATAATTTTCTTATTAAAAAATAAGGAAGAAAAATAAGTTCAAATTTCTATTTACACGGTTTTCTCAATTCATATCCTTGGGACATAGGCTTTATCCGTCCTTTGCACTGCTTTTGAGAAGGCACAGCATAATTTTAACAAACACATTTTCATCTTTTCCAGCATTTGGCCTTATGACTTTATATCATCCGTGTAAATGTTATAGGAATTGGATTGACCATTTGCAAAGAGGAAAAAAAGCTGGCAATGTGTGTTGGTAGAGAATCAATTCTAGAAACAAATAGAGTATAACCCCAGCCTGTTAACCTTAGTATTTAAGCAAATATCACACATTCTGACAGTGCATCATAAACAGACACCTCTTCCTCATAGGAACCACCTTCCAGATTTGTGAGTATGGGGGAGTTTCCCATGTTAACCTCATCACCATAAGTAGAAAATTGTTAGGGTAGTCAATTTTTCCGGTTTTATAGACTATGAAATCTTGGCAAGGTTTGGGGATTTATTTGTCTCCTCCCTTGATGTTGTTCTTCCTAAAGTATAAGATGTGGAGGTAGCAAGTGTAGGCTTGTGAGGATAATCCAAATGCTAGTCCCAGATCTCCTATGGCCTATGCCTATATCTGTGTGTAAGTAATTTTAACAACTGGTAGTTCAGTCTCTTCATATTAAAAGATGATAGTAACTCCCTTCTCTTTTTTCTCTTTATATTTCTCATTCAGTTCATCAGCAATATCCCACAATTTATCTACCATCACATTCACTTTTAGCCACTTTAAGAAAGCCTTCCTTTGTCTACTTTCTCCTTCCCCACAGGCCACATCTAAGGGGTTCAGGCTTGATGGTTCCTTTTGCATTGATCGTCATATTTAGCATCACGTTGATAGTTGGGCTAGAAATTAAAGTAAGTGGTGTGTTTAGCAAAGGTTGTGCTGGACAAAATACACTCTATTTGATCATGATAGGCTACACTAACATAATCAGGGATTATTAAGTTTTACTGTGGGAATGACAGCTAGTAAGTCAGGAGTAATGGCAACAGAATCTAAGCAAGTCCATAGGAGGAAAATAAAATCAAAAGCTATGGTGCTAGAAAGTGTACATATGTGTGTGCGTGTGCATGTGTGAAGTATTTAAGTTGATACAACAGTTAAAAGAAAAAGAGAAAATAAGTTTAGACATTACACCCTTGGGATAGAGGACTGCTAGGGATAGTACTGGGACCTGAATGAGTTTCCAATTCAAGAGTCTTACACAGGTTTTGAAACTGTCATTTTTCTCCCCCCCCCCCCCCCCCCCCCGCCTTTAGCTTAACCACCATTAACTTAGGCAACCAAAGCCAGCACATGCTCCTTGTAGTATGAAAAAATAAAATACCATGTAAAGTAGTTATTCCAGGGGGCACCTGGGTGGCTCAGTCAGTTAAGTGTCTGACTTCACCTCAGGTCATGATCTCACAGTTCATGGGTTAGAGCCCCACGTTGGGCTCTGTGCTGACGGTTCAGAGCCTGGAGCCTGCTTCAGATTCTGTGTCTCCCTCTCTCTCTGCCCCTTCTCCACTCACACACTCTCTCTCTCCTTCAAAAATAAACACACATAAAGAAATTTAAAGTGGTTATTCCAAGTTAATTTGCAAGTAATGGATCCTCAGAAAGACTTGGAGGTTATGATACTGGCAATGGTACAAGTAGCAGGTAGTAACTCGTGGTTTATCTGTGAATCTGAAGATTAAGCCATTTCATAAAATATTTCTATACCAAAAGAAAAAAACAAAGCAGAGCTTTGACTGCAGCTTTAAATGTAGGCACAGTAAAAGTAAAGGTTTACTTCTCATATCTCAAAATGACTACAATAGAAAAAACACAAGACAAAGGAGAAAAAAGACTGAGTGTTATCATCCAAACATTTCAAGGTATGTTTTCTCCTTATAACTGATACTGTGAAATAATGTAAACCTAGCCCTTGAGATATGGGAGTGCATTTTTGAGAAAACCTGAAGTCTAAAGATGATAGGATTTCATGATCAAGATCAGGACCTTCATACTCAAATCTCTGGCACCCAGGAATTTGAATGAGATTATTTAGGAAGCATTGAAAGTGACTGGGGTATTGGAGATTCCTGACACTTAAAAACCATACAAATCTGCTCTTAATTTATCAGTACACGTAGAGTAAATGCTATCAGAATGCTCTGTGCACCTGAAAAAAATGTCAAAAAATCAGATTAACAAAGAAAGAAATGGATTATGAAGAATTAAACAAAAATTTTAATGTTTATTTTTGAGACAGAGCATGAGCGAGGGGAGGGGCAGAGAGAGAGGGAGACACAGAATCTGAAGCAGGCTCCAGGCTCTGAGCTGTCAGCACAGAGACCAACGTGGGGGCTCAAACTCATGAACCACGAGATCATGACCTGAGCCAAAGTCAGACGCTCAACTGACTGAGCCACTCAGGTGCCCCATTATGAAGAATTTTTATAGAACCTTGTAAAAGAAGCCAAGAAAGATTTAAGTAAATATGTATATTAAGGGCTTCTGATGAGAAGCTTATCAAATAGGTAATTATACTGAGATGATTGGTTCCTTGTTTGTTTGTGGAGGTGCATAGGTAGATAACACACTGTTCAGTGTGTTAATATCCATATTTAGTAGCTTTCAAATCTTTTTGGCTTAACTGATATAAACCTAAACCCAGTAGTGGTCCATGCTGCTCAACATTGAAGAAATAAAAGACCACCTGCTATGGGAGGAAAGAAAGTGGGATTGCATCTATCACATGTATCTGGCTGACTCACTCCTCCTTTAAAGTCCCTTTCAGGATGCAAAATAAGAAGCTGTCAGAGGTGGAAATAGCCCTTGCCTGTTAGTCCTACCTGAGCCAAAAAAAAAAAAAAAAAAAAAGCTAATGAGAAAGGAAAACATAAATAGTCCTATTGACCATAGCAGGAGTGGGAGCCTATAAGGCATTAGCTTAGTTAGAATTGAACATTTCATGCAGTTAAAAAAACAACGACGCATTAATCATTAAATCCCAAAGGCTTAATAGCAAAGGTTTATTTCTCTCTCAGGCAATGATAGGGATTACAGACTAAAAAGGTATGCAGGGATTTTTACTAACCCAACCAGTAGGTGGCCCCGATTCCTCACAGCATGTGGAGTTGAACTACCATCTGACTGTGCAACTATAAGGAGGCTGGACAATGTTAGTCAAAAGTGAGGTGAACATTACTGTTTCTATCATACTCACCCATTCTGGTTCCAGACTCTCCCCTTATTCCCTTTTCCATAGAGCACACTCCATCTTCCCCCCAAGGGAGACAAACCCTACATTTTTTTTTTTTTTGAGTATGAAGCTCAAAGTTCAGGAAACCTAGGTGATGTATGGTAGTCTCTACCTTGACCTTATAGTTGTTTCGTCTGGGTCTCAGGACCAATTAACTTAAAAAGACAATTTATCCCACCATATCCAGTAAACAATAGTAAATAGGATTGACATAGCTATAATTAATACCTCATTTCAAGAAGGAGAAGAAGTACATAAATACTCTGAAAACCCACTGGGTAGGATGTTGTGTGGGTCCTCACCCCCAACAGAGACTGTTGACCAGGCCCAAATCTCTCACCCTGAGAAGTGTTCCACTGTCCAACAGCCCCCAAGATTCTTTTCTATTATTCTTCCTTCTCTATTATTCATCTTGACCATATCTAAGGCTGAGAAATAACCTTTTCCTGGATCATGTGCAGCTTTCTCAACACACTTTTTTCCATAAAAGGTTAGGGTCTCAGTGCTCTTTATTTTTGTTCTTTAATGTTTATTTATTTTTGAGACAGAGACAGAACACAAGCAGGGGAAGGGCAGAGAGAGAGGGAGGCACAGAATCCAAACCAGGGTCCAGGCTCTGGGCTGTCAGCACAGAGCCCAACATGGGGCTTGAACCCACAAACCGTTAATTCATGACCTGAGCCAAAGTCAGACACTTAACTGACTGAGCCACACAGGCACCCCTCCCAACGCTTTTTAAATTACAGTCTCTTTTAGTCTAGAGTCGAAAACTTGGTTACTATGCTCCTTATGAACTGTATTTGGTCTGCATCATGTGACAGTAATCCTGCCCACAGTTCTACTTCAAATATACTTTTTAAGATAATTTCTTGCTCTTTGTTATTACTCTCTCCTTCTTTCTGACCCCTCCCCTTCTCACACACTAAATGGATTTAAAGGTGGCTACCTTGAATTTATATGATTAGTTAAAATAGTCATTATTATAAACTTCCCTACTAATTATTTCATAAACTGAGAGGATTTAATGGGTGCTACACCTTAGTCTAATCTTTCCGCAGAGGCAATCAATTAAAATATTTTGCTAGCTAGATATCTATTACTCAAATTCTCTCATTGTAATATTTGACCTTTTGCAATTATTTAGAGACCTATTTTTTTTTTAAGCAATCTCACCAGTGTGGGACTTGAACTCATGACCTGGAGATAAGTAGTTATATGCTCTATCTACTGAACCAGCCAGGTACCTTTTGACTGTTTGCATTTGAAAGTTGGCTTTCCTAATACTTCAACTGCTTCCTAAATTTCTGAGATTTCTCTATTCCCTTCATTTTTGTTAATGTTTATTTATTTTGAGAAAGCATGTGAGAGAGTGGAGGTAGGGGCAGAGAGAGAGAAGAGAGAGAATCCCAAGCAGGCTTCATGCTGTCAGTGAGGAGTCCTATCCAGGGCTCCATCTCATAAACTATGAGATAGATCATGCCCGAGCTGAAATCAAGAGTCAGGTGGTCAACTGACTGAGCCACCCAGGGGCCCCTATTCCCTCATTTCTGCTCATAAAGTCAATAGTCCTTTCTTGAATTCAGCTTTTTCCTGAAGTGCCTTCCTGATGTATCTGAAAACAAGCAAAGCCCACCACTAATGTTATGTCCTTTGCCAAGCTCTTTGTGCAGATATATAATTTCCTAATATTGGACTTGCTTTCCAGGTTTCCACAGGTAATAGTGTTGCCTGCTATTTTGCCATTTTATTATATGGATCTCTACCTTTTTGGACTCATAGTTTACTCACCCATGAAGCTTAACTATTAAAACGAAAGCCATGCATTTTAGGCTTTTGTTTGGTTCTGCAAATTATCATTTTCCTGTTTTGGGTTTGCTTGTTTGTTTCCTCTTTTCTTTTTCCTTTTTTTTTCTTTAATTTGTGTTTTTAAAAACCAATAGGAAAGGCTATGCTGTGATAATAATAATCCCCAAATAATTTTATGAACAAACTGGCAGATGGCATTTATGGTTTTCAAGAGAAACTTTTTCTTGCTTATGCTGTGCTCCATTATCTTGTGCCTCCATCATTGAAACATACATGCACACACAAACAAAATGATCTTTTTGATTGTCGTAAAAGGAGAGACTAGAGAACCATGCATGTTTGTCTGGAAGTTTAATTTTATTGCCTTAGCTATACATTTTGCTTTCCTACACAACCCAATGGCCAAGCCTCATTTCTCTGAAGAAGCTTTGAAAATTTAGGGCTGCAAATGGAATATTTGGTAAGCATTACAGTCTCTTTCACAGCAGATTCATGTGGCACCTATTAAGTGTCAGATATGGGCTTAGTCAATGGCTTGGAGACTTCAAATCCCTTTTAAAAACTAGATAAAGTACACTAGATAAACTATATCTATAGCTCACAGCAAGAATGGACTTGCTATGGGGAATGTCCTGAAGATAATTAAGAAAAAAATCCTCTTATTCGGAATACTATTTTAGTACGTAACCATAAGAAAATAATCATAGCCCTTTGGATAGAGAGTAGTTCAAGACAAAAAGATAGACATTAATAGATGGATCATTCAACTAAAAAAGGGTTTTGTGAAATAGTTCTGCCCAGCAGCCCCTCAGCATTCTGTTGTGACAAGTCAGGACAATTTTATTCCCTCTCAGGACTTCTGAATATGAGACAAAGAGAGCCAGTCACTAGGAGACATAGAAAGAGAGAGAGAGAGAGAGAGAGAGAGAGAGAGAGAAAGAAAAGAAAAGAAAGAAAGAAAGAAAAAAAGAAAGAAAGAAAGGAAGGAAGGAAGGAAGGAAGGAAAGAAAGAAAAGGGTGACTGGATGAGCTGATTGGCAGAGCCTTATATTAAGCAATAAATGTTTTTGTTTTCAGTACATTAGAAGACCACAGGTCACTAGAGCCTTATATCCTGAGATGACTCTTATCATAAGTGTCCACTTACTGAGGTCTCTGTTTCTTGCAATTTGAAATATCCTGACTCATGTAGAAAGTGAATATGTGTATGTTATTGACTGAATTGTGTCCCTTCAAAATTCATACATTAAATGTCCTAATCCCAAATGTGATGGTATTTGAAAATAAGGTCAATAAAGAGGTAATAAAGTTATAAGGTTAGTGCTGTGGTCCAATAGGATAGGTGTTCTTACGAGCAAGAGACACCAGAGTTCTCTCTTTTTCTCTCTGAATGCACACAGAAGAAAGAAGGCCATGTGAGGGCACAGCAAGAAGTCAGCTATCTGCAAAACAGGAAAGGAGGACTAAGAAGGAGCTAGCTCTTAGGACATCTTGATCTTGAACTTCTGCCTCCAGAACTGCGAGAAAGTAAGTTTCTTCTGTTCAAACCGTTCAATCTGTGATATATTTTAATTAAGAGTTTAATCAGATTATTATTATGATGATGATGATGATGATGATGATGATGATGTCTTGGTATCAGCAAACTGTGCCTACTATACTGCTTTTCTTTTAAGAACCTCTTTCCACAAATTTATTTTTTGTTTCACAAAAGATTGATTGATTGATTGTTTTGATTTTTGCAGCTTATGTGGTAGTGTAATGATTGGAAGATCAGAAAAGGGGCGCTAGGGTGGCTCAGTGAGTTAAGCATACGACTCTTGGTTTCGGCTCAGGTCATGATCTTATAGTTCGTGAGTTCGAGCCTTGCACTGAGCTCTGCGCTGATGGCATGGAGCCTGCTTGCAATTCTCTCTGTCCCCCTCTCTCTCTGCCCCTCTCCTGCTCGCTCTCTGTCTCTCTGTCTCTCAAAATAAATAAATAAACTTAAAAAAATAAGAAGATCAACAAAGACAACCTAAGGACTTTACAAATTAAGAACACTAAGCAAATGTGAACATTATTAGTATTTTAATAATCCTCATGGATGCTGATATGGAAAACTGAGGTAATTATATGGACCAGTGGCCCTTGATATTTATACAATATATAATGATATTTTGTTCACTGCTCCACTTTTTTGGAAAGCTTTTTTCTAAAACAATATATGTTTAGTTTTGTTTTTAAATAGTAAACTTTTTTCTATTTTAGTCATATTTACTAAATTTATACAACAAATTCTGAACACTTACCAAAATGTCACACACAGAACGAGGTGCTGAGGTGTCATCAGTCAGCCAGACAGACACAAATCCCTGCCCTTGTGGAGCCTGGTAAGAGGAGGCAGGCAATAAACATTATAAATCCACTAAATATCTGATATGCTGTATGATGATCTACGCTATCTTGTTGGAAGGGAGACTTGGGTGGGAGGAATTCGAATTTAACTGAAGGTGGCACTGGGTTAGAACACCTGAAGCGGATATGAGACAGTCATGCGTATACCTGAGGGAAAGATCATTCAAGTCAGAGGGAACAATGCACACAAAGACCTGAACTGAGAGCATGTTGGGCATGTTTAAGAAGTAGCAAGGAGGTCAGCATGGCTGGAGAGCTGTGATGAGGGGAAAACAGTGGGAGATGAGATCAGAAAGGTAATCATGTGGGTCCTTGTCTATTGAACGACTTGGCTTTTGCCCTCAGAGAGAAAGAAGCAACTGAAGTGTTGAGTAAAGCAGCAACATGCCCTGCTTTATAGTTTAACAAGATCATTCTGGCTACTGCATTGAAAATAGACTGAAGGAAGGCAAGGGGATAGACATGAGACCAGTTAGGAGGCTACCTTAGTAACCAAGGGGAGATGGTAGTGGCCTGCATCAGGAGCATTGGGGTGGAGGAGTTGAGAAAATGACTAATTTTGGACATATTCTGAATATACAATCCTCAGGATGTGCTAAGATACTGGATATAAAGTATGACAGAGAGGACTGAAGAGTAACTCTAAAATTACTGATCAGAAAATGTCATTAACTGAGGTGGCTTAGGCGGGAGGCAGCACACGTGTTGGAGGTAGTTAGGAGAATTAACAGTTCCCTGTCGACAATGTCAATTTTCAAGTATCTAGCATGTCTGTGTGTAAGGTGTTAGGTGGGTAGTTAGGTATTTGATTCTGGAATCGAGGGGAATGGAACAGAACTTTTGAGAGTTGTTGGTGAATAGGTGACAGTTAAAGCCACCACGTAGGATGATACATACCACAGAGGAAGATGTGTAGATAGACAAGATGAAAAACTCCAGGGTTGGGCTGTGTGGCACAATTAGAGATTCTGATAGATGTGGCAACTTTTATGAAACTATTGTCAGGTCTTTATTTCAGTATTTCTTTGATCTGTTCATATATATTACATCCAAATTACCTTATAGAATAATTCTGGACATTGAGTTCCTTACATATGAAATAAATCTTTATTGCATCAAAAAATGTGTGCTTGGGGTGCCTGGGTGGCTCAGTAGGTTAAGTGTCCAGCTTCGGTTCAGGTCATAATCTCACAATTCATGGGTTTGAGCCCCGTATGGGGCTCTGTGCTGACAGCTCACAGCCTGGAGCCTGCTTTGGATTCTGTGTCTCCCTCTCTCTGCCCCTCCCCTGTTCACACTCTGTCTCTCAAAGATGAATGAACATTAAAAAAAAATTAAAAAAATCAGTGTGTGCTTTAAGACTAAGTCATTTGTAGTATATCTTCCTTTTAGGTCTTGGTGAATTTTCATATTTTTAAGTTTACTGATTTTATGGACGTCCTGAAGTATATTTGCTTTCATGTTTTCAGCCTTGTCATTTTAGATTGTGAAATCTAATTTGTTGGTATTCCTAAACATCATTTCATGATGAGCCATAATGATTGCAGTTTTCAAGAAGCTTAAAACTTAGTTGGCAATAAACAAAGACATATATAAATAACTAATCTCAGGTGTGTTGCATGTTAAAAAGAAAATACAAGAGGGTAAAGGGATAGGGAGTGACATCAATGGGTGACAGGTAATCTGTTTTATGTTAGAGATCAGGAAAAGCCTCTCTAAAAAGATACCTCTAAGAAGAATAATGAAGAAGATCCAATGGGTGCATACACACAGACACACATACACATAACAGGGAAGGTTGTTACAGAGAAAGGGAAGGGCAGTTGTAATAAATATATATAAGTATTCATTCATTTTGCAAACATTTACATAATAGCTACTAGATGCTACAATTATAATAATACAGTCCCAATCTTGAAGATCTTAGCGTCTCTTGGTCTAATGAGCACTCTTATCAAGCTTTACTATTCGGTATCAACAACTAATTACCAGAACTCATGGAGGTGTGAGGTGAGTTTTGAACAGCAGTTTTTCTTCATTAAAAACAAGTTTCATGTTCCTTGGGAATAGTTAGGTCATTTTGTGAGGTCTGCTTCTGTTTTCTCTGCGCCTTTCTGCCACTTGTCCTTATTTATATGCATCATGCAACAAGCCACACACTCTTTGTGAAATCTTTTCAGTGTCCAGCTGCATCACTGACAGAACATTGATGCCCTTTGCCCTTCATTTTATATCCCTTCTACTTGATGCATACTTTGAACGTCACACCCTTTCTACATTGTGCATATACTCCTTTCTGCCTACTTTCGTTTCCTGCAGAATGTAATTCACTACATTGTTTTTTCTTCAGAGCTGTCACCTGTTTCTGCGTACTGTCCTATTTCTTAAACTTTTAATTTTAGAATAGTTTTAGATTGACAGAAAAGTTATGAAGATAGTGCAGAGTACTCATATACTCGTGACCTAAATTCTGCTCTAATTCATATCTTGCATCAGTATCATACATTTGCAGCATTGATGGACCAATACTTATATATTCTTGTTAACTGAAGTGCATACTTTATTTAGAGTCCCTTAATTTTTACCTAATATCCATTTTGTCTTCCAGGGTCCCATCTAGTACTTTGGGACCCCAAAAGAGTTCAGTTCTTTCTGGCACATGGGCTGCAGTGCTTTTGATCATCTCATTGGCTTAGGAGAAGTAAACAGCTGAATTAGGAGATAGGAGGAAAGCAAAAAACACTGAGGTTCCATGCCTGATAATTCATTGTTATCCAGCTTCATGGATGGGCCGATTTTTCTAACCTGAAACCGTTTGTTTGTTTTGTTTCTTTATTTTTATTTTTTTCTCCTAAAATATATTTAATAAGTACTGTTTATTGTCACTTTTTATCTCTTGACCTATCTATCCTCACTCTACATCCCCCTAAGATCTAGCTTCCATTCTACCTTACACTAGAACTGACTCTAAAAGTGTCACTTATTTCTCAGCTGCCATATCAGCAAAAATTAAACATTTTCACAACATACTCCATACACAATGATTCGGGTTCTTGTCCTCTTAAATCAATATTATTATTAATATTGATCAATATATTGATAAATATATTATTATCAATATTATTGCCCTCTTAGATCAATATCCTGGCCCCTACTGTGACCCTCTCTCTTTGAATTTTAGTCCAGTTGCATAAGGATAGGGATATTACCAGCTTCAAATATAATGGGAATTGTTTTTAAATAATTCTAGCACTAGGCAAAAGTCCACAATGTTACAAATTTTCCAGTGAAATAAACCTCACAGGACTTTTAAAATGTACTCCCAGGACATTTTATCTGAATTGCTGTCACAATTTCTAATGTTTTATTGTGTATTTTACGTTTCTGAGCATGTCCCTTCTTTCCTTTGGCAGTTGAGAAATTAAGATAGATTCCATATTTTAATTAACTTAGCATGTTTTCCATGATACAGGGAGCAGTATTCACCAGTTTGATAGATCACTGAAATAAGCTGATTCCAGTTACCACAGTTGCTATGTTGTTAACAGTTGTTTTAAGAACTTTCCTTTCTTTATTCCTTTTTTTATCCAGGCAAGAAGCCATTAATACATATACATATATATATATATACATATACGTATATAGGTAATTTATATACATATTCTGCCTTCAAGGAGGTAGATCAAAATCCCCACCCGTTAAGTGTGGGGTGTACACAGTGAATTCTTTCCAAAGAGTACCATATAGGAAAGGAAGAGGAAGTAACTTTATTAGGGAAACTGACGAACACTTCCTGCAGGTGATCAACGTTGACAGCAACAGCAATGAGTCACATTAATAGTACATATCCTTTGATACGGTGTTGATGAAAATGGCACTTGATATCTGTGGTCTTTCTCCCAAATAACATAACCCAAAATAATCATGAGAAAAATAAAAATCAGATCTATCCCAATTGAGGAACATCCAATAAAGTACCTGACCAAATCTTCTGAAAACTATCAAGTTCATCAAAAACAAGAGAAACCGTCCCAGCCAGAACTCTAAAGAGACAAGATTGATGACTCAGTGTAATATAGGATCGTAGATGAGATTGTAGAACAGTAACAGTAGCAACAGCAACAACAAAAGGACACTAGGTAAAAACTTAGGGAAGTTGAATAAAGTAAGGACTTTAGTGAATAATAATGTCTCACTGTATCAGTCAGTTATCACTGCCTTATGTTTCCTTTCCAGGTTTATTTTCTCTTGCTCCCCCATATGAGTCTTCAACTGTAGTTAAATTAGTATATCTGTGTCCCTCTACACAGAACCTTATTTCCTGTGTCCACATCTTCACATTAACTTTCCTACCCATTAGTCAACCGAAACTTCTTCCCTGCTCCACTCCCATCTCCCTATCAAAACTGTATCAAACATTAATTTTCCATTTCAAATCATTTTTATGTTTGTCCTTACATTGCCTCAACCTAAAGAAACCTTCCTTCCCTCCACAGCTGTAAGAATTATTATCTGTGTTATTTATTTCACTCTTCATGTGCTAGTTTACACAGTTATTTTTCCATTTGTATTTTGGAAGGCCGTATTTTATAGTTTTGTACACATCTGCCCTTGCTGTACAGAAAGTACATTTCCCAGGATTACTTTTCTTTATAGTCCCACTTCACAGTTGACCCCAAGAGAAATATGTGTGTGATATGGCAGGTAAAAGGCAAACAGCTCTGGAGGTCGGTGTAAAGTATAGGGACTATTGTAGCTCACACGTGTTGCTGATCTTCTGGCTCATCTTGCTTCTTCAGGGTGGCAACCCGGCCTGCAGGCCTTCAAATCCCACAGGACCTCCTCCTTCTAGTCTTGGGCCAGGCACATGTGCAGCTCCATGATGAAAGGTTGCAGCTTCTCCTCTAGGTCATCAGTGTAATCAGGTGAAATCAGATTCAGGTTTCAAGTTGTCCTTGTGTGTTTCCTTTATGGATTTCATTCTTTCCCCCCTTATTCTACATCATATACAGCTTTCCATTCTGTCTGCTAATCTTGCTGATCCTTAGTGTTCATGGTCTCACATGAACTTCATCACCAGCAGTCAAGTGTGCATTGTGCATACTCTAGGATGACAACTAACATATATATATATATAATTAAAAATACATGCAATTAAAATGATAAAAGGGAAATGGAATCATGTAAAATGTTTATTTAAAACTCTTAGAAAGCAGGTAAAGAAAGGATAAGAAAAAATATTGCAATTAGTAGTTACAGTCATAGTAGATATTAAGCCATATCTATCAATAATAATTTTAAATGTGACTGCCCTAAATACACTAAAAATATAGAGATTGTCAGGGCACCTGGGTGGCTCAGTTGATTAAGCATCCAACTTGGCTCAGGTCATGATCTCATGGTTTGTAGGTTTGAGCTCTGCCTTGGGCTCTACGCTGATAGCTTAGAGCCTGGAGCCTGCTTCAGTTTCTGTGTCTCCCTCTCTTTCTCTCTGTGCCCCTCCTCTGCTTGTGCTCTCTCTCTCTCTCACTGTCTCTATTTCTCTCTCTCTCTTTCTCTCTCTAAAAAATAAATAAATAAAATTTAAAAGTAAAATAAAATATAGAGATTGTCAGAGAAAATAAAAAATAAGACCCACCTATCATCCAAAAAAAAAAAAAAAGAAAGAAAAAGAAAAAGAAATACACTTTAAATATAAGAACTCAGCTAGGTTAAAAGAGATGGAGAATGATTTACCTTCCTAATACTGATCAAAAGAAAGGTGAAGTTAATTATATTAATTTCAGACAAAGCAGATTACAAAGCCAGGAAATCATCAGAAAAGGGAGGGGCATTACAAAAATGATAAAGGGGTTAGTTCTTCAAGAAGACAAACAACAATTCTTAATGTGTATGTGCATAATAGCAGTGAATGAAAATATGTGGAATAAAAACTAATAGAACTAGAAGAGGACAACTATTTTAGGTGAAGACTTCAACACCCTTCTTTTTTTTTCTTTTAAATTTTTTTTTTTTTAACATTTATTTATTTTTGAGACAGAGAGAGACAGAGCATGAACGGGGGAGGGTCAGAGAGAGAGGGAGACACAGAATCCAAAACAGGCTCCAGGCTCTGAGTGGTCAGCACAGAGCCCAACACGGGGCTCGAACTCACAGACCACGAGATCGTGACCTGAGCCGAAGTCGGACGCTCAACCGACTGAGCCACCCAGGCGCCCCTTCAACACCCTTCTAATAGTGGACAGACCCGTCAGGCAGAAAACCAGCAAGGACACAGTTGAATTCAACTGACCATCAGTCAACTGGATCTAATTGGCATTTATAGAATACTTCAGCAGACAACAGCAGAATACAGCTTCTCAAGTTCCCATGGAACATTTATCAAGACAGACCATATTCTGGGTCAGAAAACATACCTTAACACATTTAAAATAATAGAATGTATACAATGTGTACTCTCAAACCACAAGGAAATTAAATTAGAAATAAAAAAAAAAGAAAAATAGCTGGAAATTCACAAAAATACTTGGAGATGGAAAAAGTCAATTCTTAGTAACACATAGGTCCAAGAGACAATCTTAATAAATAATTTTTGAGCTGTTATAATAAAAACTATATCTTACCAAAGTTTGTGGGATACAGAGAAAGTAGTGCTTTTTTTGTTAACATTATAAAAACTTTATTTTCAAAGTTTTAGCATGTGACATATTTCTTGAATAAATGGAAAGTATCCAATATACTGAAATATAAATCATCATACATATAACACATGGCAGGATAAAACAAAACAATAAGATTCCACAGTCCCTGCAGTAGTCATGGTCTTATTCTCAGATGCTTCCTCCATCTGCCAAATGTGTTTTGCTAGATTGTATAACTCACCATGCCTTCTGGGATCACACTTGGGCACGGCTGTAGCCCAAAGAGCATTCAACTGGCTGGACTGTGGTGTTGTTGGCTCTGTTCAAATGCAAGGCAGTCGTATTCAAACAATGTATTGAACATCCTTTAAATATCAAAGTGAGGAACATGAAGGCAACATTGTAATATTAGCAGAAAGTTTTTAGCAAATTAGGACAGCTGTGTAATGCTTGAGGATGAAAAGTCACTTGCCAACTTCATTTCTTTGGTTTCTTAGGCAGTGACCAGTGAAGTAGCAAGATGTGGGGGAAATGATAACATTGAACACATATGATAGAAAAGAATAAATGTCTGAAATCAATAATCTAAGCTTCCACCTTAGAAAATAAAACAGTAACTTAGCTTAAAGCAGTCAGAATAAAATCAGTAAGAGTAAAATCAACTAAGTTGAAAAGAGGGAAATGATAAAAATCAATAAAATCAAAACGTGGCTCTTTGAAAAGATCAATAAACTTGATATACCTTTAGCCAGAGAACCAAGAAAAAAAATAAGAGAGAAAACGCAAAATCAAAGAGTCCTAATGTGGGAAGTAAGTTTAAGAATTCTGTGTGCTTGCACCAATGGATTCACCAGGCTTAGGGTAGAAAGCTGCCACAGGGCGAAAGCACCCAAGGCCAGTCATTAAGTAAGACAAAGCATAGAGGTGGAAAGCCACCACCTATGGGAAGAGCCCAAGGTTAGTCACTAAGTAAAACAAGGCCTAGGGCAGGAAACCGCCTCCTTGGGACCAAAATGTCCAAAAACATTTAGAGGAGGAAAGCTGCTACAAGGCAAAAGCACCCAAGCTTAGCTAGTGAAAAGGGTGCCTTGTTAGGCTTGAGGCAAGGCTCCAGCAGTCTTACACTTTGGAGATAACAGCTACTTGGCTGTATTGCCCACAGAGAAATACTGTCCATCTGGAGTCTGGTTCCAATATATCATTGTGCTTTAATCTCAATTTCTAATGCCACTCACCCCACAAACCCTTTGCTTCTCACACACACAAATTAATGGTCACTATCTTATTTTTTTTCTTCTGCACGTTTACCACATATGGAAAACCTTGAGAGCTCAAAAAATACAGAGACAAAAGCCCTCTCAGGGCCTCTTGTCTCCTCCCGGACATTAGCCCCTCTCGTATTCAGTTCTGCATCCGCTCTCTTTCTGGACACGTGAGAACTCCAGACTCAAAGTTTGCAACATCCTAATAACCAGGAAACCAGTGATGTAAGTTCTAGTCCAAAAGCTGGGAGGCTCCCTACCAGTTTGGGTCCAAAGACAGGAAGACCAACATTCTAGCTCAAAGCAGCCAGACAGCAGTTATCTCTTACTTAGTCTTCTTTGTTCTCTTTGGGATTCCAGTTGATTGGATGAGGCCCCTTCACTTTAAGGAAGGCAATCTAGTCTGCCTTACTCAGTCAACTGATTCAAATGTCAACCACATCCAGAAACACCCTTATAGATGCACCCAGAATAATGTTTGGCCAAATGTCTGGTCATCCAGTGGTCAAGTTGACTCATGATGTTAATCATCTCATATTGAATGAGAAATGAAAGAAAACTCACTACTGAGCCCATAGACATTAGAGGAAAATAATGTTATGAACAATTATATGAATTGGACTAATTTCTTGACAGACACAACCTATCAAAAACTAAACAAGGAGAAATAAATAATCTGAAAAAGTTCATAACTATTATAAAATTTTAACAACAATCAATAGTTTTCCAAAATTAAAAGGACTAGGCCCAGAGGGTAAATGCTACTGAATGTTTTAAGGAAGAAATTATTCCAATTTCCTGTAATATCTTTAAAAAAACATAAGCAGATGGGTATCTCCTGCCTCATTCTATGAGGCTAATATTGTCATAAAATCTGATAAAGAAATGATAGGAAAACTGTTACAGACCAGTATCTCCTATAAATGTATATGCAGAATTCTCAGCAAACTTTTCAAATCAAATCCAAGAATATAAAAAGAGAAAAATTCCCAGTTACTATTCGAATTTATTCCAGATTTGTAAGTCTGATTCAACATTTAAAAATGAATTTATGTAATCCATTACAGTAACAGGCTAAATCATATGATCATATCAATGGATGAAAAAAAAGCATTTGACAAAACTCAGCATTTGTTCAAGGTAAAATAAGGCTATGAATAGAGAAGAACTTTCTTAATAAAGAATATCTCCAAAATTGGTGGGGTTTTTTTTGGTTTTATTTTTTATTTTAGTTTCTGGTTCAAATCAAACACTATAAAAATGTAACATTGTAAAACCACAACAACACTGAGTAGAAGCTGAATGAAAGAAACAAGTGACCACAGATGAAAAGGAATATAGTTTTTGCAAAAATAGTTGGGGAAAATCACTAAACAGATGGACCACTACTGCCTTCAACAATCAAAAGAATAAAAAATAAAATAAAAAATAAAGCACACTAGGGAAGAGAGGAATCTAATTTCCATAGTTACCATTTTATAATATTCAAATGTTCAGTTCTCAAGAAAAAATAACTAAGCAACTAAGCAGATTATGCAGTTTTATATACAGTGTTCTCTGAGGAGGCAAGGATTGATCAAAGACCTGCATAAACAGGGTGAATGAACCACAGAAATACCTCAGTACACTCCAGGCAGAAAGAAACTTAGAAAAACCGTAGTTAAGGTTTTCACTGATGTTTTGGGAAACAAAAAATTTGGGGGCAAATAAGGTTTGAGGAGAGGTAGCCATTGGCCAGATTATAAAAGTCAAGAAATTTGACTACAGTGCTCACTCATCTTTAGATATTTTATTTAATAAATTTGTGACCCTGGATTATTTCTGATTCTCTTATTTCTTACCTGTGAAATCAACTACAATTACATATTCATTGTTATAAGTCCAAGATAGGAATGTGAAGTTGTCTAGGATGATGGTTCTATTGTGTTCTTTGATCTAGAAAACGGTTACATGGATTTTTCATTTTGCATACACTCATGACTTACGCATTTTACTGCATGTGTGTTGAACTACAATCAAAATTTAAAAATACATAGCTATTTTACAGTGCTTTTGTAAAAAATAAACAAAGTAATAAGTACATATGTATATATGCCAAGCAAAGTAGCTAGTACAGATTAGTCAGTACCTCTTATCCTTTTCTTGTTGGTTTCTTTTTTTTCCCTCTAGCATAGCTGTCCTAGAGATTTCATAGTCCTTCTAGTTCACCTTTGTTTTCAAAAGAGCTGATTATACAGAAAATAAAACAAATTTTAGGAAAAACAAAAAAAAATTGAGAATGTGCTTAGTGCTAGAAGAAAAAAATCCAAACAAATCAAATTTTACCACCAGCCAGCAACCTATCCCTACCCTAACCAAAATATTCCAATCCTCTTCTCTTTTTCCTTAAAAAAAAAAAAAAATATTTTTCCTTGTGTGAATAGTTGCATTTCATTTCTCAGAAACATTTACTTAGTTTTCCTACCTTCTTCCCAGTTATCTTCCCTAAACATTTTTGGTCAGTTTCAAAAATAATAATAGGTAAGAAGAAGAAGGCAAGGGTAGCAGTTAGAACAAGCCAGAATTCTTCAAAGCAGTGAAGGCTGAGGAAAGACTATATTTGGAAGTTAATAGTGTACCTTTCAATTTTTTTCTATCCCTTTCTATATTTAATACCTCAATGCTTCTGAACATCTAAGTTTTTTTTTTTCCTTGCTCTTATAATAATGCTCTGCATTTATTTTTATCTGGATACTTCCATCATTTCGTTGGAATTTAGAAACAGAAAAATAAACATGTGATTGTGTGGCATTCTGATGGGAAAGAACTGTTTTTCTAATACATATTTTCTTTTTTTTCCACTATTTATTTTGAGTGAGAGCATGAGCAGGGTAGGGGCAGAGAGGGAGGGAGACAGAACCCACGAGTAATGAGATCATGACCTGAACCGAAATCAAGAGCAGATGTTTAACCGAGTCACCCAAGCACTCCTGTAATACATATTTTTAATATATATTCAGAAAGAACTTTTTTCTATAGTATTATAATCCTTTATGTTTCAGCTTTTGGAATCAGAGTTACACTAGCTTTTGAAAAATAGTTATCTTTTTTTTTAATCACTTGTAATCATTCCTCAATGTAAAGATTATTTAATCTTAGTGTGTGAAAGAATTCTCCTAAGTCACCATTTGGGCGGCCATTCTGAAACTTTACTTCACAAATATTGGTATATTTATTTATACTAAAGAAGAGTGATTGTAAATTATGTAATAACAGTCACAGGATGCTTTTGACTTGCCTAAATTTTCTTCCCTTAAAACCCTTCCTCACTTGAGGACACCCTCAGCTGAAGAAACCAACAAGTCCTCAGACTCTCCTTCTTATGTAATTTTCCTTGAAGAAATTCTCAGCCCAATACATAAGCAAGTAAAAATATACACCATTTCCCCTAACATGACACCATTTCAGAATTGTCTCTCTGGTGTTTTTCATGCCCTGGGAAATCAACAAACTTTGTGTTCTTGTAACATAACAGGATGCTTTATTTGAGGGAGGGAATTTTTATAATTTGGAGGAAGCATTGAGAGTCAGCAATAAATCTTAATGACATAGGCTAGGACCTTTTTACCAGACAACTTCTAGAAATATCTTTTGAGGTTGTTTCATTTCTTCTGCTTGATAATCCTGACCTAAGCTGCATCTGAGCCCCAATTTCATTAAACTTCTCAGTCTATGAGTTTTATATTATCCCATAAAAATTAGAATTCACCTGTCAGAGTATTTGTTACTCTCATCAGAGCTGTCTGCCTAAAACTTCTTGGTGACATTATGTTCTTCATCTAACCTCATATTTGCCTTGTCCTATTTTATTTAAAAAAAATGTTGTTTGCCTAAGAAGAAAAAATACTGTAGAATGATCAACAGAGAGAGTCCTAATAAAACAGACTAAAACCATTCTTGAGTACTACTAAGTTTCATGTTTTGTCAGGCTAGCATCTTGTAGTGGGCAAACTTCGCCCTAGGTTACTATCCAAAATGCTGATGTGGGTTCTATAGGCTTTATCCTGCCTTTGTGTCCCTGAGAGTTGATTTGGGAAGTGAAATCCCCTTAGAGATGGAGAAGCCATCTTGTTACTACATGAGGAAATCCAAGAAAAATCACAGAGAAGCGGATTAATTGCCTTGAAATCATTTAATTACCCAATTAGTCAATCATTGGCTATCTACCTGTGCACTTCTGATTCTGTGGAGGTTTTCTGGTCTGTGGATTTATAATCTAGACTTCTTCTTGGCCTCAGTTTTCTCATCTGTAAACATTGGATAATAAAAATATCTCAATCTTAGAGAGTTATTTTGAGGATGAGTAAAATAAAAGAGAAATTGCTTAGAAAAATGCTCATTATATACAAAGTGGTCAATAAATGCCAGCTGTTATTATATATTCATTGTCACAGTTAAGTTTCTTTCATCAGATGTTCTATTATGTGCAGCCACAGGAGCACTAGCCATTACAACCACTACATCCTTCACACATGTAGCTGCCTGCTGGCAGCTGTGGGTGGTTATGTTCCATGGCATATACTGCAATGATAGGTTAGGCTTTGATTGTTTTTCCTTCAATAACATTAAAGATGATTTCTCATCTAATGAATTCATTTAAGACGTTGTTTCTTTTTTCTTTCCTTGTCCAAAGGCATTGATAAACTGAGCATCGTCCTCCTCCAAAACAAAGTGAATTAAACTAGAGCCAAGAAGACTCTTGACCTGTCCAAGTTATTCTTTTCTAATACCACACTGAAATTTCTGATGTTGTTGCCACCATTTAATCCCCACTGAAGAATATCTGTGTATTTGATGATTTTTGGGGGGAGGAGGGTCATCATCATTAAATTTATTTATTTTTTTATTAAAAATTTTTTAATGTTTATTTATTTTTGAGAGAGAGAGACAGAGCACGAGCAGTGGAGGAGCAGAGAGAGAGGGAGACACAGAATCTGAAACAGGCTCAGACTCTGAGCTGTCAGCCCAGAATCCAATGTGGGACTCGAACTCGGGAACGACAAGATGATGACAGAGGCTGAAGCCAGATGCTCAACCGACTGAGCCACCCAGGCGCCCCTAGATTTATTTTTTATCAAAAAAGTATTTTTGGAATAAGACAGCATCTGAGTACAAGGCATCTGTATCACAGAAAGGATACATCTGTATCTTTACTTGTGATATTCCACACCTGTCAATGAACTGTTATTAACAGTCTCTCTTCCATTAGATCGTCTAGGTTTGTTGGACTTTTGCATAGGAAATATAATGTGAAGTGGTTGGTGGAGGCCTGGCTGTTACTTTGGTGTCAGTGAACACCCATTTTCCTTTCTATACTTCTTTTGAGAGGTCAGACGCCTTATTTCACCCACCCCACTCTCGGCTTCTCATCTCTCTCCCTTCCCAACTCTCTACTGTTATGATTTTTACCTAATTTATGAAGGGAATGATAACATTGATTTTTAACAAATAACCCACTGAAATTATGAAAGATATCTAGGATTCAAGGTGTAGTCACAATATTTCAAGGGCATATAGTGTACTATATGTGTCCTTCAAACTTTCAGGCAGTAACAGTACCACTCCAAGTATGGAAATAGGAATACTGCTAGAAATAGGTTAAAATGTGTACTATATCTTGACTTCTCATTTTTATTTTTCAACTAACTTATAAAAATTAATAACTATTTCAACAGAAATAGCTTCCATATTTTTTTCTTGTTTTTCTGAGGTCAAGCTATACTTGGTATCACCATAAATCTCTTCTCACCTCACATAAAAGTTTAGTATCTCACAAGCAGATGGGTGTGGCGAGGGAAACTAAAAAAGAAGATTGAATAATCAAATAAAATTATTATAGTCCTTACATCCCTCAGCCTTTCAAAGAAAGCTTGACTGGATTGAGTGGTTTATATATGCTCCTGTCAAATATGCTAAATGCCAAGAACCCACGTAATTTTTTTAGAGCACTGTTTTCATACTTAATTTGATGGACAGTGTAGTGTTCCCTTTCTACCATAGCAGGTGGCAGAAAACAGCAAGATAGTAAATCAAATTTTAATAAAAAGGATTTTAACAAGAATAAGATATGTCCCATTAATTTGATCTTGTTAAAGTAGAAGGCATTAATTAATAAATGAATGAAACATTAATGGGGATCAAATATGTAGAGAATCAAGAGACACTAGAAACCATACTAGAGAGTCAGGAGTGAATGTTCAGTCATAAGTATCTGCCCGAGGCTTACTTTTGTTGTTATTGCACTATATTCCTCTTTTTAAATACAATTCAGTGTGTAGTGCAGTGCATTGAATTTGAGATATTGGTAAACACATATAATTTTGCCCCCCATTCTTTTTGTCTTCTTCCATCCCTCAGGTCCTTTCTTAATATATGGTTTATGCCCACTATGAACTGAATGTTTGTATGTATCCCAGAATTCGTGTATTGCAGCCCTTATCACCAATGTGATAGCATTTGAGAGCTAATTAGATTTAGATGAGGTCATAATGGATGATGGATTAGTATCCTTAAAAAAGGAGAAAGAGGGCTCCTGGGTGGCTCAGCTGATTGAGTGGCAGACTTCAGCTCAGGTCATGATCTCACGGTTCATGGGTTCGAGCTCTGTGTCTGGCTCTGTGCTGACAGTTCAGAGCCTGAGCCTGCTTTGGACTGTGTCTCCCTCTCTGTGCCCCACCCCCACTTTCACTCTGTCTCTCTCTCTCACACAAAATAAATAAACATTTAAAAAAATTAAAAAAACAAAACAAAAGCAAAGGAGATAGAGACAGGAGATCTCACTACATGGCTGAACCAGAGAACCAGGGAAGGGTCTTATGGAGATACAATCAGGAAGAGCCCTACCGTGCTGGCCCCTAGACCTCAGATGTCTAGCCTCCAGAACCATGAGATACTTGTTTGTTGTTTAAGCCATCTAGTCTGTGGTATTTCATTACAGCAGTACAAGCTAGGTGCTTAATTTGACTTTTCCGATCTTCAAAGTCAGGGTTGCCAGTGACCTCACTTGATAGGGCTTAAAGCATCTTAAATGATTAGCTTTTATAAACAAATTTCCCTTCCCTGAAGACCTTCTGAAATCCATTCTTATTTGTTAAAAGATGATATTTTGCGGGGAGAGGTGTTCCAAGCAATGTAAATAAATCTGGAGTGATATCCTTTTATGTCCCAGTAACTGTTGATACTCTTGAACATATTGGCTTATCAGATTTCTTAGTTGTCATCTGAAAATGTGCAAGTTTTTCCTGATGGAATGTGTGAGAGGAGAGAAATATTTCATATCGAGTAGAGGCATGGGTACCTAAATATTACTAAGAAGAAAAGCAGTTTGGGGTCTTTGGCTGTGGAAATAAAACCATGTCTCATTCTATTAAGGGTAATAATAGACCTCTCCCTCCTGTTTTGCAGTGATCAAAAATTGGAGGGGGGGGGGGAGGTGAGGAGAGTGGAGAGATTTTGAAATGTATCCTGATGTTTTCTTTTCACTCTGGGTTCTTTTAAATTTTGGCAGCAGGTAGGAGTTTGCACTAGATATGGCCTCTTTTTGACAAAGATGATTTCTATAAAGATGTGATGTCCACTGCATAAAAGCCAATAGCCACATGTGGAACTTAAATTAATTAAACTTAAAGAAACTTAAAAATAGGTTCTCCTTTAAAAATAGGTTCCACAAGCCACATTTCAAGGGCTCAGCATAGACAGCACAGTGTGGAACATTGCCATCATCATAGAAAGTTTTATCAGAGGTGGTTTTCAAGATACAGCTATAGCCAATAAATATTCCTATATAATTTTAATTAATTTAACCAAATTAGTTAAATTATGCCTTATTTGGGGCGCCTGGGTGGCGCAGTCGGTTAAGCGTCCGACTTCAGCCAGGTCACGATCTCGCGGTCCAGGAGTTCGAGCCCCGCGTCAGGCTCTGGGCTGATGGCTCAGAGCCTGGAGCCTGTTTCCGATTCTGTGTCTCCCTCTCTCTCTGCCCCTCCCCCGTTCATGCTCTGTCTCTCTCTGTCCCAAAAATAAATAAATGTTGAAAAAAAAATTAAATTATGCCTTATTCATACGAACCTAAAGACATCTATCTCTTCTGTGATTAGAATACAATAATTGAGCGTTATAAAAATCTACAACTATCTCACTTAAAGGTGAAATGTTTGAGAAAACTAACAGTGTAAAGTGGATTGCTATTGTAACTATAAACATTTACTAATTAACAATTTTGAGTCACTAACAAGTACAATAGGTTGACAAAAAGAAATAAAGGTAAAGGAATTAGAAAAATGAATCATTATTTACATATTATGTAGTATATATGGAAAAATATCTAAAGGATTTTTTTTGTTAAATATTGTTTTTAGTAAGAAAGTTTGCAAAGCATATTAAATCAATATGTTTTAAAAGAGATTGTGTTTCTATATAAAAGGAACAAACAGAAATGGAAATAATCTGTGTGTAATTTCCAATAGCATCAAAGTAAAAGTACCTAGGAATAAATCTAAACAAAGATACACAAGAATTTTATGGTATCACATGTAAAACTGTTGAAGATCATTCGAGAAGATCTAAATGAATGAAATAATATACAGTGTTTCTCAACTGGAAAACTCAATTGTAGAAAGAAGCCAGTTCTCCTCACATTAATCTCTAGATACAAAGCAATCCCAGTAAAAAATTCCAACAGTTGGGTTATGTGTGTGTATATGTGTATATTTAAATTGACGTCCTGAATGCTAGCATTTTTACAGAAGTAGAAAGGGCTACTACTATCAAGATTTTTGAAAGAGAAAAAATGGGAGAATTTAGTAGTTAGAAAACTTACAATAGAATTACAGTAATTAAGATAGAACAGAAATATGAAAGAATAACATTAGAAAATATCATAGAACAGGAACTAGAAACTGCATAAATATGACAACAAACACTGCTATTTTCTGCTATTTAGAAAAGTCAAGGAATAAGGAACATAAGCACAATTCATTAGTCTTTAGCAATTCTAATATCTTGTTGAGCAGACATTGTAAAGAATCCCCTACCTTGAGATTAGTGGTTAGGAATAACCTCATAAGATCTGAATTTGACTCTATATACCCTTACACACATCCACACACACATATATGTATAGTGCGGGCGTGTGTGTGTGTGTAACCTTGACATTATCAACTGGGGTCTTGCCTATCAAAAACTGAAAAGCCTGAGACCTGATATTCTACCATGCTTGCAACTTACCAAGTTAGCCTGCCATAGTTTCACATGTATTGGCAAAAAACATGAGACTCTTGGGATGAAGACAAAATTTTTATTATTCATAGCAATAGCACTAGTCAGAATGTCAGCATTTTCTTATCCCTGTCTCCTGAGCCCCAGTTCCCTCCGGGTGATGTACAAAGGGCCAGATGATCCCTGAACACACAGTGGGCAGCATTATAGAAAAAAAATCATGCACTTAGGGAACTCATGTATTCAAAATGAACAGTAAGAGTACCTGATTCAGAGGGATACATTATTTTCATTATACTGGACAGTAAACATTCCAGACTTTTGCCTGAATAGACATTATTTCTATTTCCCAAAGCTGCTCACTATACAAACAAACATCTTTGCATAGATAGTTCAAAAAGAAACCAGTTAATGCCTCTGCTAGCAAGACAGAAACATGAGAAATCCATGGAGAATTGTTTCCTAACATGCATTTTCATCCTCCTCCTCGGCCACTTCTAAAGTATACTTGGTGAATAAGTCCTCCAGGGCAGGTAGGACCAAGGATTGGGGAAATGTTTCCTGTTGGTTAAGGATTTAAGTTCCTAAGATGTTTTGTAAATATCATATAGTCAAAAATATTTTTAGTTCAGGACTCTTCAAAGCTTAGTTTAAAAAGACGTAGCTTCCTACCTATGTGATCTTGAGTTCCATGTGTTATTAGCCATATGCATAGATCTAGATGTTTCTATGGCTTTGGATTTAATGTGGATATGCTGAGCCTATCAGCTTGGTGACACAAGTCTCCTTACCCTGAAAAACTTTGTTCAACTGTTAAGGTTCCATGGGCATCTCAACTCATTCAGCCCTTTAAACTGTTTTTTGCCTGGATTTACCCTAAATTTGACATTTGCCATTATGTGAGTTCTAACTGAACTTTCTTTCTCATAGAATTTTACATTTTTATCTTTTACTGTTTAGGATTATTAATAAGTTGCAATGCCCAGTTCTTCATAACCATAAATTCCTGAACTTTTTATATTTCTTTTAATTCCTTCTTGTGAATAGATTATTTTTCTTAAAGCAACCATATTAAGTGCAACCAAAAAGAAGCCAATCCATACATATTATTACCATTCTGATTTTTAACATCAATCTCTAAAGCTACGAATATATTAGCTATATTATCTGTTTTTCAAATCACGGGCAGAATTATTACCTTGTATTTTGCCTGTACATTTTATGGATTGTCATGTGTCCAACTCTCAATATTAGATTTCTCTCTGTAGCCAGTCACATATTTTAGTTTATGATGATGATGATGATGATGATGATAGTACCCTAATTCTAGGATCCAGTTTCTATAACACATTCTGTAACAGTTTCTATAGTAAGCAATCCTTTAAATCCCAAGATTAAAGCAAAGATATCTTTCTCCTGCATCATATATGTCTACTGAATGTTGGTAGGAATGTTCTGTTTCTAGTAGTCTTTCAGCAATCTAAGCAGACAGATCAGCCACCATTTTAAATGTTACTGGGCACTGAGCTAGAGGAAGTAAGAAGTAGTGCAGGGGAGGGCCCTGCCTTAATACCTGGCAATTAAGTATTTTCACCAGAAGAGACACATTTGTGGTTCTTACCACTCATGGTCATAACTAGCCACATGCCTCACTCAACCACATGGGGTGAAGCAAGTACGGTTGGCCCATGTGTCTAAATGATGATGATTCTGAAATATCTGGTCAGCAAAATTAATGATAACCATAATAACCCTGATGATAGTTTTGGTTGTCACGAGTGGAAGGCACTGTACTACTGGAATCTAGTGTGGAGGCCAGGGACATTGCTAAATATACTATACTGCCCTGGCAGCCCCCAGGCCCAACAAAAAATTACCCAGTCCCAATGTCAATAGTGCTGATGTTGAGAAATCCTGCCTTTTAGAAACTAATCTATTTGCAGAGGAATATACATTCAAGATTGTTAATAACTTCATTGTTAAAAATTAGGAAACAAAACCCCAAAAAACCAATTGGATCCAATTTGAATACCAGTTAATAGTATAATAGATAAATAAAAACAATTTATAAAAATAAACCAAAGGTAAGTAGAATAACACAAATGAAGATCTCAAATGAAATATTGAACAAAAGAAATGTTACATAGGAATGCACCTAGTATGTTCCATTAATATATGGTTCAAAAACAAAAGTAAAGCATTAATTTTAAGGGTTCATTCATAAGTAGGAAATTAGAGGGGTGGCTCAGTTGGTTAATTGTCTGACTCTTGATTTTGGTTCATGTCATAATCTCACAGTTTGTGGGTTAGAGCCCCGATTTGGGCTCTAGCATATAGCCTGTTTGGGATTCTCTCTCTGCCCCTCCCCTGCTCTCTTTCAAAATAAATAAACTTTAAAAAAAAATGAGTGGAAAATTAGAAATAAAATATAAGTTCAAATTATCATAAAAGTTGAGATTGTCCTCAGAGTAAGGAAAACAGGATGTAAGAACAATATATGGTAGGGGGTGCTTCCAAAGTTCTGGAGAGTTCTGTGCCTTCATCTGGTAAATTGTCACCTGAGCATTCATTCACTTGATGATAAAGGAGGAGGAGTGGTAAATCCAGCGGCCTGTCCCCTTTCAGAATGGCATTATGCCATGCATTGGGTGGACACATGCATTGGGTGGACACATTCTGTCACCTGATCAGACTAAATGTTTATCTGAATCCTGCTACTGGAATATTGCTACTTCTATCATAGATGCTGAAGGGAATATGAAAGCAAGGCCTGGGTGGAATACTTAAACAGAGTGAATAATAAGGTAGAAGTTTGGGAATGGAGAGAGAGAAGCTGAGGTGTAAGTAATTGGTGATAACAGGAAACTTAGGAGTTGATTTGAGAAAAAACAAAACAAAAAACACTCTGTACTTCTTTCAAATGGTTCTCTGAACAATTAGAGTTGGGAGGATGTAGCCTCTACAAACTCTTCTCCCCACCCGTGTGGCATGCATAATCTCTACATGGGGGGGGGGGTTGTTATTTGACTAAGCAGTGTAGCACAGGGAAAACATGAATTTGTTTGAGATTAGATAAACCTGTACTCAAATACTAGCTTCTCTGTTTACTATATATGTGATCTCGGGAAAGAAATTTAACAATATCTAAGTGTCTGTAAAAACTAGATATACTAATATTCACTTACTAGGGCTAAGCGTAATTAAGAAGCATGTGGAATGATGCCTGGCAAAAAGTAACTTTAATCAATAGCATCAGCTATCATTATTGTCATTAATAGTAGTAGCAGTAGCCAGAGTGCCTGATAGTGTTTACTAATATGTTCCCGGTGAAAGTCCATAAATGCTTTGGGTAGACTGTTTGATCTGATAGAGTGTGCATCTTATTCTTATCTCATCCTTGTTAATTTTCTTTTCATCTACATAGTTGTAAAAGCAGGAGTAATAAAGAGGAAATTATACTTTTGTAGAAGACACCACAGACAATTAGTATACACAAAAGTATACTAAAAAATCCACGATTATTTAATTACACAAGAGTACTTGGACAAAACTCAACAATAAGAAAACAATAAGATAACCACTACACAACTATGAGAATGGCCAAAATCCAGAATACTGACAACAGAGAAAATATTGTCATTAGTTGGTTGTGGGAATACAAAATAATACATCTCCTTTGAAATACACTGGCAGTTCCTTAACATACTCTAGCCATACAACCCAGTAATCACACTCCCTGGTTTTTACGTAAAGGAGTTGAAAACTCTGTCCACACAAAAATCTTTTCACAAGTGTTTTTGTAATAGCTTTATTCATAATTACTAAAACTTGAAAGCAACCAAAATGTTCTTTAGTGGGTAAATGTATAAGTAAACTTATACACTTATTCACAATAGTGAATATAGAATATTATTCACTATTAAAAATAAATGAGGGGCACCTGGGTGGCTCAATCAGTTAATCGCCTGACTTGGGCTCAGGTCATGATCTCATGGTTCATGGATTTGAGCCCTGCATCGGGCTCTGTGCTGACAGCTCAGAGCCTAGAGCCTGCTTAGGATTCTGTGTCTCCCCCTGTCTCTGCCCCTCCCCCACTCATGCTCTGTCTCTCTGTCTCTCTCTCAAAAATGAATAAGCATTTAAAAAATTATAGATACATGAGATCAATGGAACAGAGTAGAGAACCCAGAAATAGACCCACAAATGTATGGCCAACTAATCTTTGACAAGGCAGGAAAGAATATCCAATGGAATAAAGACAGTCTCTTCAGCAAATGGTGCTGGGAAAACTGGACAGCAACATGCAGAAAAATGAACTTGGACCACTTTCTTAGACCATACACAAAAGTAAACTCAAAATGGATGAAAGACCTAAACATAAGACAGGAAGCCATCAAAATCCTAGAGGAGAAAGCAGGCAAAAACCTCTTTGGCCTCGGCTGCAGCAACTTCTTACTCAACATGTCTCCAGAGTCAGGGAAAACAAAAGCAAAAGTGAACTATTGGGACCTCATCAAAAGAAAAAAAGCTTCTGCACAGTGAAGGAAACAGCAAAACTAAAAGGCAACCAATGGAATGGGAGAAGATATTTGTAAATGACACATCAGATAAGGGTTAGTATCTGAAATCTATAAAGAACTTATCAAACTCAACACCCAGAAAACAAATCATACACTAAAGAAATGGGCAAAAGACATGAATAGATGCTTCTCCAAAGAAGACATCCAGATGGTGAAAGGACACATGAAAAAATGCTCAAATCACTCATCATCAGGGAAACACAAATTAAAACCACAATGAGATACCACCTCACACCTGTCAGAATGGCTAAGGTTAACAATGTAGGCAACAACAGATGTTGGCAAGGATGCAGAGAAAGAAGATCTCTTTTGGACTGTTGATGGGAATGCAAACTGGTGCAGCCACTGTGGAAAACAGTATGGCGGTTCCTCAAAAAATAAAAATAGAACTACCCTACAACCCAGCAATTGCACTACTAGGTATTTATCCAAGGGGTACAGTTGTGCTGTTTCTTTTATAATTTTTTTTAAACAGTTGTGCTGTTTCAAAGGGGCATATGCACCCCAATGTTTATGGCAGCACTATTGACAACAGCCAAAGTATGGAAGTATGGAAGGAGCCCAAATGTCCATCTACGGATGAATGGATAAAGAAAATGTGTGTGTGTGTGTGTGTGTGTGTGTGTGTGTGTGTGTGTGTGTGTATGTGTGTATGTGTGTGTACACACACATACACACACACACACACACAATGGAGTATTACTCGGCAATCAAAAAATGAGATCTTGCCATTTGCAACTATGTGGATAGAACTGGAGGGTATTATGTTAAGCTAAATTAGTCAGAGAAAGAAGAGTATCATATGACTTCATTCATATGAGAAACTTAAGATACAGAACAAATGAACATAAGGGAAGGGAAGCAAAAATAATATAAAAACAGGGAGGGGACAAAACATAAGAGACTCTTAAATACAGAGAACAAACTGAGGATTTCTGGAGGGGTTGTGGATGGGGGGATGAGCTAAATGGGCAAGGGGCGTTAAGGAGGACACTTGTTTGGATGAGCACTTGGTGTTATACATAGGGGATGAATCACTGGAATCTACTCCTGAAATCATTATTGGACTATATGCTAACTAATTTGGATGTAAATTAAAATAAATAAATAGTTGTTACCATAGAAAATAATGAAAAATAAATGAGCTATCAAGCCATGAAAAGGCACGGAGGAAACTTAAATGCATATTAATAGTGAAAGAAATCAATCTGACAAGTCAGCATACTTTGTGCTTCCAACTATATGAAATTCTAGAAAGGGCAAAATTATGGAGACAGTAAAATTATCAATGGTTTCGCAGGGCTGTGGAGGAGAGAAGGAAGAGATGAAGAGACAGAACAGAGAATTTTTAGGGCAGTGAAAATACTCTGTATGATATTATAATGGTGGATAAATGTCATTCTACATTTGTCCAAACCCATAGAATGTAGGACACCAAGTGCAAACCCTAATGTAAACTATGGACTTTGGATGATAATGATGTCAATGTAGGTCTATAGATTGAAACAAATGTAACCCTGGTGTAGTGTGGCCATAGTGGGCAAGGTTCTGTGTCTGTGGAAACAGGAATACATGGGGATTCTCTGTACTTTATGCTCAATTTTGCTGTGAACCTAAAACTTCTCTAAAAACAAAGTTTATTAATTTGAAGGGGGGGAAAAGAGTGGTTTTGTTGAGCTGACCTGAGTTTGAAGAAAAAAAAATAATAGAAAATTTAGGTTATGTAAGAGTGTTTGCCACCTTGATTAGTTGGGTATCTTTATTGATTCTTGTGGCATGATATATATATAGGTTGAACTGTTCTGGTGAAGAATCATACAATTAATCAAATGGAAATGAGTCAAACAGAAAGTTAATCTAACATTAAATTATCTGAAACATCCCCTATTCCATAAAAACAGGCTGAAAAACATTGACACATACTCCATCTCTCTTCATTCATTTTACTTCTTTATAGAGAGATGTGCATAATTAAAGTGTCAGTGTTTCCAGGAACACATGGCTAAATAAGACATTCATGTCACTTTGTCTTTCTGATAACTTCATGGAAAGTTATTCAATTAATTAGACTAACCCCCAGTATAAAGGGAGACATCTCTATGTAAGTCGCTATGAGGCAGGAGTGACTAAATCAGACTGCTGGAGTTGCCTTTGAGCCAAGTTTTGACAGGTGTTTTGACCTCTTTCTCTTTTCCTTTCTTTTTTTCTTTCTTTTCTCCCAACCCCATGGAGTTTTGACTTGTTCAAAATGTGACAGTGAAACAGAATAGGCTACATTTGACTGTTTTCTAAAAGAAAGGAAAACATTTGGGAGTGGGAAATCAACCACGGTGCATTTCTGATCTGTCTGATACATGCTATGCCTCTTAAATGCATTGCCTCTCAGTTCCAAATCGCCCCTTCTTTGTTCTCCTTTGAAACTATACCCTGTAGACATTTCTCCCTTATAGCTGTCTCATTGTTAGGGTTTGTCACTAGAAGGAGCTGGAGGGACATTGTAAGAGGAAGGGGTTTCCTGCTTCTGTGTACTATTTCCAAGAGCATGGCAGGCAGCGAATCAGCATCTAAGAGGTCTAATAGTACTCTCTTCAGGAAGCTTCATAGACTAGCTATGGCTTTCACTATCCAGTGGGATTTTTCCCATCTGGCAGGCCACTTTTGCATATGAGTTCTGGCCTACTCATTCTGGCAAACTTCTTCATCTCTGGAAGGCTGGTGTTCTTGTAGTAGCAACATACTCTCCAAAGGGGTATGAATTGAATATGGGAATGGGAAGCTATATTAAGTCTGTCCTTCTATGTACACTCCCTCAGCTCTTCAGGATACTAGTAGCTGATTTAAGCCCTTTCCACTTCTGTAAAGTTTATAGTTTCCTTTTAACCTTCAACCACCTACTTGATCATTCTGTACATAAAATCCCAACCCCCCCCCTTAAATTTCCACTATGGTTTATGTCTTCTGACTGATACACATGTATTAAGTACCTATTGCTTGACAATAGGAAGTCCAAACATGGCGGTTTAAGTCCAATTATTTTTATTAGAGGAGGCTAGGGCAAAAGCCTGCTTCTTCCATAATATTGCTTCGTAAGAAAGCAACTGTTTAAATTGAGCATTCATGCCATCAATGAAGACTAATAAAAAAATTTTGTATATCGAAGATTTGTCCCGGCTTTTCATGGTGCATGTGTGTATTTGTAGTATGTGATCTCTACAGATAAACCCACTAACTCTTCAGTTTCTTGAAACTATTATATTATCTGCTATACTTACTGGCACAATTCTACTTTCTTTATCACTAACATGTGGAAAAGGACATTATGGTGAATTAATCCAGCGACTACTACACGAATGCATTGTTTTATAATGGTCTAATTGTCTTACCTTTTTTTTTTTTACCAGAATAAAATTGCATTGTACTTCACATATAGAAGTCAAGCAGCTAAGTATTTGGATATAAATGCATATCCTGTCTGCTGGATAAGATAAATTGCAGAATTCATAGTACTTTTTCTGCTGCTTCTCCTAGGTATAGATTTCCCTCAAGGTAAAATTTGAATGTTTGTTAGAAGGATTTTTATGCATGAGTATAAATATCAGAAAGAAGAGAATTTTTCCAATAATTTCTCCTTGATTTACCATAGTGAAGGGTATCTAGCACCTGTTTGCTAAATGGTTTATCTACTTGACTTAGCACTATGAGAGGGGATCCTGGCTATACTTTAAAATTCAAATATCCTGAATCTCCCCCTGGTTATTTGTTATAAATTACTCCATTTTTTCTTCTTCAGTTCTAATCCTTGTTTTCTCATTTTACTCCACTTTAAGTCATATATTACCTGTATTAATTTCTTTGTTACTGCCCTCACCCTACCATGTTCAATGACTTTAAACGGAAGACAGTAATATATAATGAAAACCCACTTTGTGTTCTAACTGCTTCTTGATTAATATTTTATCTTAAGTTACTTAAATGCTCTGAGCCTTTCTTTAAATTATGATAATAATATGGTCCATGTGATATTTAATTATATAATTATATTAGTTAGGGTCTGCCTAGATAATGCTTTGTAACAAAGAGTCCCATAATCTCAATAAGCATTTATTTATTGTTCAAACCTCTAAAAGTCTTGTAGGACAGTTCTGCTGAGGAGATAGTTCAGGTACATCCCCATCACTCTGGGAACTACAGCTACCTGGGCATAATCTTACTATGAGTGATGCTAAAACTGAAAAGACTGTGCTAAACCAAAGTTTAAATACTCATATTTAAATGCTTTGTTTACATTACCTCCACTAATATTCCATTAACCAAGACAAGCCATGTGACTATCCTCAAGTCAGTGAAACAAGGATGTACATTCCACATATTCTTCAAGCAAGCACTGCGAAACACAGAGGAAAGTATGCAGATGTATTAATCTATTACAGGAAGGAAGTGAAGATTTGAAAACCACTGTCCAATCTAACATAGTCTTACCTCTTGCTTGTAAGCACTTACTTCCCTGTTACATGCAAATTCCTCATCCCAAAGAAGACACATCAGTAATGTCAGTGTTATCCAATAACTGCATGAATCTCAGTGTTTAAAATCTCATGTTCTGCATCATAGCTGTATGTAGTTCCTCTTTTCTTGGAAACCTATGAAGTAAAAGGATAACGTGTTTTCTCCCTCCCCCAAGTAAAACAGGGATAGAAAAACCATGTAACAATCCCATTTGGAAAGGAGCAAAGAGGTACACAGAAGACTGGCTCAGAACAATTCCACAGTCTTTCTGGGTAAATGTTGAAAAGTTTTGCCACTCAACATGGTAGGAATGCTTCTTGATTAAGCTTCTATTTTGCTAGTCAGTAGGTCCTAAAACATTGTTCTTAACAATTCTTGGCTCTGCCCCATGACATCATGCCTGTTGTACAATATGGTGTTCTACTGCATATAGATTACTTCAGGTTGCTTACTTTTACCTCCGACATTGCAAAAGACCTTTCCTTAATAGCAGCTTTCTTTTAGAACACTAGTTACAAAAGAGATTTGTATATGTGCTTATGCATTGCAATAAGCCTGTGAAAATATTTGCTTTCTCCTAAGACATTAGGAAAATGCAAACACAAAACAAGAAATGTGATCACCCTCTCACCTATCCGTTTGTCATAAATAGTTTATATCTGGTGTTCTAGAGTTTGCAGAGAAACTGCCACTCACACAGGTGATGAGAGTCTAAATTGGTAAACTTTCTTGCAGAGCAATTTGTTAAGTATCTACAGTAAAAAGTATGCATCTTTTGAATATTTGCTGGGAGTTTAGCCACTGAACACATTGTCAAAAAATGCCAGTTCTTTATGTGAAGGGTTTACTGCAGCATATTTGCAATGACCAAAATTAAATAAAATAAATAAAAATTGTTTCATTAAAAGATTCAAAAATAATCTAAGTTTCCAAGAATACATCACCAGTTAAGTATAGTATGCTACTTAGGTACAACTAAGTACAGAAAGTTGTGCAATTATTGAAAGGAATAAAGAAGATCAGTACTGGCAGAAATGAGATTATGTCTAAGATCTATTCCTAAATGGAAAAGAAAAACAAAGTGAGGCCTTTTATGTTTTAAAATTTGTCAAAGCACTGATTTGTTGATAGATACACCGTCCCATCCTCCCTTCCCTATCCCAACCTTCCCTTCGCTATCCCTGTCCCCCCGCCCCCCCACATACACCCTTTTATTTCTGCTAGAGGAATACAAAATAAAGGATAGAGATAAGATGTGGTTTGGGGGAGAGTGACTACTCTTTTTTACTGACTTTCAAATTCTTTGAATTTTCTAAAGTGAGCGATGTTACTTAAAAAATGGAAGGAAAAATAGAAAAGAAAGTTACTCTGCCGATGATGTGTTAGTTAATGGTTCGGAAAATATTTGGTATGTGGCAAATGAATCTATAGATCCTGAGATCTTCTGTGGTAGGGTAGTGGATGTGAAATAGGATGTCGTGGAGAGAGCATGCTTTGGACTGGCTGCTACCCCTGAAGCAGAGTGAGAATATCAGGTGAAGAGATGGGGGTGGTCAGGGGGCTTTCTATAAAATCAGCAGTTTAGCATAGTGATTGGATGAGATGTTTATGAAGTCGGTTGGTCTGAGTTCAGTTCTCAGTGCTAACATTTACTATGTGACCTTGGGTATGGTTTTTATTGTTTCCGTGTCTTAGTTTCCCCATCAGTAAAATTCAGTTGATGGTAATAATGCCTATATCTTGGAGGATTTGTGAGAATTAAAATGCTATTCAGAAAAAGCTTTTAGGATTGTGATTTGCGAAGAGTAAGCCATAAATAAATGTTAAACAATATTGTAATTAACAAGATTTTAAGAAGCATTAGTTGTGGTAAAAATAGGCTATCTTTTTGAAGAATATCACTGGCATGATAGGGTGACTGGATGAGGCTGCGAAGAAGTCTACTGCATTTCTGGTAGTGCTTGAACACTTTGATTTTAGCTCTTTCCTGCTCAGAATGGGCCTTTGTTTTTAGAATATTAAGAAAATTGAAGCTGATCACCTCTGGCTGATAGGTCAGATTTTGTTTTCATGTCTTTCTAATAGAAATTCAAAACGAGTACAAAATTCCTTTGGTCTCAATAGATCTGAAAAAAAAATGTTAAGAATTTGGCTAACTGCATCCAATGAAAGCTTTTCTCCCTGAATACTGAGCTTGTTCTCTGGATAATATATGAATTTACTTCTAAGAATTACGTGTGAAAGTCTTCCTCATCTCTACTCTTAATATTAATTTGGGAAAATCATCCAATTTTTTTTATGTATATTGATGGTACATCATCCTGGTTCATTGTTACCTAAAATGAAGCCAAGACAGGCTCAGTAAAATTCAGGTTCACATTACCCTTGTAATGCCTGGTTTTTTTTTTCCCCTTGTTCTTCCAAGTGTATGCTTCCACAGAATTGTAAGCCATGTGCTCTGCTTCTTAAAATCATTGTGTTGTTATTTTTCATGCCCTTAGTGTCATGTTGCCACATGCCATACTGAAACTATCTTCTTTCCCCATAAAAGTAAAACTTTAAACATAAATAAGTAAAATATACATGTAGATCAGCAACTTCTTCACAAATCGTCTGTCAAACGAAACAAAATAACAAACAAAACAAAACAAAACCAAATCCAGACCTGATTAAAGAAGACCTGTTGATGGGCGCCTGGGTGGCGCAGTCGGTTAAGCGTCCGACTTCAGCCAGGTCACGATCTCGCGGTCCGTGAGTTCGAGCCCCGAGTCAGGCTCTGGGCTGATGGCTCAGAGCCTGGAGCCTGTTTCCGATTCTGTGTCTCCCTCTCTCTCTACCCCTCCCCCGTTCATGCTCTGTCTCTCTCTGTCCCAAAAATAAATAAACATTGAAAAAAAAATTAAAAAAAAAAAAAAAAAAAGAAGACCTGTTGGGAAAGGGCTATTGCAAGGGAGGAGGAGCTAATGCAGTAGGGAGAACATTCTGACCATAAGGTACGCAAGTGTCTCAAAGGTTCCACAAAAGCAATGATTTTTTGTTGTTATTGTTTTTGTTTTTGTTTCTGCTTTTTTGTTTTTTGTTTTTTGTTTTTTGTTTTTTGTTTTTTGTTTTTTGTTTTTTTACAGAGAGGAGTGAACAGGGAGGAACCGGAGTGGGGAAGTAGGATGAAGGGTGTGCTGTGACCTTGATGGGCCAGAAGACCATATGCTGTTTCTCTCTGGGGCCAGTCTATTCTCAGGCGGGGCTTTTAAGTCATATGCTGGCTGGGGCCAAAGGTTCAAATGAATAGACAACTATTGAATACAAATATGGGCCAAAGTTCAGGGCCCGGGGGGTGGGGGGGTGGAGGTGGGGGTGGGGGAAGAAAGAAGATTGACCAAAGTTTGGTTAACAAGCAGTAGAAATAAACAAAGAACAACCAATTGCCTTAAGCAGAGGTTATTTATCCCGAGTTCCCTGTGTCAAGGGTGTGAGCCACCATCACCTGGGTTTGCAGAGACACAGAAGCAGGTAGAGTGAGAAAGCTTTCTAGCAGAAAAGAGAGGGAAACTCAGGTGAACTGGTAGGAGGCTGCTGTGTGGGGGAAGCTGTACTCCGGCTGGCTAACTAGAGGTGCAGTTCTCTATGTGATTGGTGAGGGGTGCAGTTTGGCTTTCTCATTGGTGCTAAGTTGAAAACAGGTACAAGGATGAGGGAAACTGTTATTAATTCCTGACCATTAGTTGACTGCTAAAGAAGTAATTGTTTAGCTTTTTGGATTGTCACCAGGGATAGCAATCTGGCTTCCTGGCTGGGTTGTTGTAGGTAAGGGTTTGGTTCCCTGAGCAGGTTGCTGTAAGCTTGGGGTCAAAATTCTGTATTTATATATGGTCTGGCTATTGTTCATTCCTATATTGCTTCTCTCAAAGCTTTTTGTTCTGATGAATCAGTAAGAACAAAACACTTGAGCTAATCACTTACGAGGATAAGAATGGGAATTCTGAGGGTGTGTTTTTGGGTTTTGGGCTTGTCATGGGTAAACAAGGGAAGCATCTAAGGTGGTTCTGTGCAGTAAGCCATTTCCAGGAACACAAAAGGGCGGGAGGAGTTTTTTAGAAAAAATAATTAATGTTTATTTTTCAGAGAGAGAGACAGAGAGACAGAGGGTGAGTGGGGGAGGGGCAGAGAGAGAAGGAGATACAGAATCTGAAGCAGGCTCCAGCACAGAGCTGAGCTGTCAGCACAGAACCCCACGTGGAGCTTGAACCCATGAATTGTGAAATCATGACCTGAGCCGAAGTCGGAAGCTTACCCTACCGAACCACCCAGGCACCCTGGGGGGATTTTTTAACTTTGCTGTTTTCCAGGATCATAGAGTTTATGTAAAATTCAGCATTCTCTGACCCATATATATACAGCAATATACATATGTATGTGGATAGATATGTAAGTGTTAATTATGGACACAAACACCTCATAGAAGTTAATGTGAACATCTCTAACATATCCATCTATATTTGTCTTTAACTACATATAGATATAGATATATTTTTAAATATTAAATATTTAATTTTGAATCTTCTGTTTGTGTATTTACTTTTTGAAAAAGAGATGAATCTAAATATTTGGGAGTATGCCTAGGGCTTTTCGGTGTTCTTTCCTACGATACATCAATGAGGTATTTGAGGAAATTTAGAAAATATTCCTCACCTAATGAGGTTGCTGCTTTTTAAATTGAGAATGCACTTCAGGCCATCACTAATATAAGACTCCTTACTCCGTTACTGAAATTAATAGATATTTTATCCCATGTTGGTCATAGATGTGATTCCTCAGGCTTTGTTTTCCTTACCCTTAGTGTTAAAGACTCAGCCATCTTTTTATCCAAGTCAGTTTCTATGACTGTGCTATCACGGACTTGTGCACCTTCAGGGAACAGTGCTTAGAACGGATACAACAGACGCTATACTTTAGGATCTACTGAGATTGCATTGTAATTCAGAGCTAAAAAGAAATTCAGAAAAGGTTCATTCATAGGATTCTTCATTATCACCTTCATCGATTTCCTCAAATTTAACTTCATGTGTCTATAATGATTCAATAGAAGAGCCTCAGGAAATTTGAAAGGGCTGTTTAAAACAGCGTGACTGCCTTGTTTGTGTGGACATCTCTTTGATCATCTAAAAGTGAAATAAATTAGATGGTGGCATTTCCATTGTTGCCCTCTCACTGCTTAATCTATATCAGAGCAATATACGCGTTATCAACCCATTTCAATCTTAACTCGATGTGAGGCTTTCAAAATTGAGCCATAAATCATTTTGAAAAAGGAATCCAAAAAAGGAAACAAAGATTTTCATGTAAGAAGCAGCATTCTAAAATTTAATTTTGCAAGAATCTTATTTAGAAATGTGAGATATAACGTGCATGGCATGGAACAGCTAATGGAAAGCACAGGGTCATGTGGAAGACAAGGATGTGGCCTGTGGATTAAAGAGGTATACTCTAGTGTCCCTCCTGTGAAAGAGACCACTAGCATAAGTTAGAAGATGCCAGAGAAGCTCCCTTTCTCCCCAAGATATGTGACCTTGCCAGTTTAAATGTTGAAGCGTACCATGTATATATTAGAATCATCAGATATAAATGGAAGAAATGACTATGTAAGGATACGTGAAGCATTAACCTTTGTAAAGTGAAGAGGTTTTTTTTGTTTTTGTTTTTGTTTTTTTTGGTTCTTTGCTGGGTCATTGCTGCTTAATTGATTGAGCATCCAACTCTTGATTTCAGCTCAGGTAAGGATCCCAGGGTTGTGGGATCAAGCCCTGTGTTGGGCTCCAGGCTGAGCATAGAGCCTGCTTAAAATTCTCTCTCTCTCTCTTTCTCTCTCTCTCTCTCTCTCTCTCTCTCTCCCTCCCTCTCTCTCTCTCTCTCTCCCCCCTTCTCTCCCTCTCTCTCCCTCTCTCCCTCTCTCTCCCTCTCTCTCCCTCTCTCCCTCTCTCTCCCTCTCTCTCCCTCTCTCCCTCTCTCTCCCTTTCTCTCCCTTTCTCTCCCTCTCTCCCTTTCTCTCCCTCTCTCCCTTTCTCTCCCTCTCTCCCTTTCTCCCTTTCTCCCTCTTCTTCTACTGTGCTCTCTCTGTTTCTCTAAAGTTAAAAAAAATGGACTTTTGAGAGCAAGAACATTTTATAAAATTATGGCCAATAATCAAATGCAAAATATGAGCATCTTTAGAATGAGATCAGCGAAGGATAAAAGTAGCAGAATGGGTAAGTGAGAGATATCTGATTATTGTCACAATCACTTTGGCTTAAGTACTACGAAAACTTCGCTATTTTAAATCAGATTCCAAACAAAACCAAACACTAATTAATTACATCATGGAAAATCTGAGAACTTTCAAAACAAATTTGGTTTAAAAAAGTAAACTACTAACCCATGTTTTCAGTGTAAATAAGGCAAGCAGAGATGAAGTAAGTGGGAGTGTGGGTAAACTTGTCCCAAATTTCCCATTTACTAAATTTGGCTCTACAAATGCATAGCAACTAGACTGGGGTACGTACTCTTTACTGAGTACAGTTGTTCAGTTGAATTCAATTGTTCAATTGAATAACAGCACTATCTCCAGTATTGTACATGTGCCGCCTATATCCCCTTCTCTTTACCAATTTGATGCGTGCTCACCTGACTTCCACGGCAGAACCTGTATTCCTTTACCTGAGATCTTTCTTTAGTTGGTGAGCAAGGTTCATCAACCTAAGCATGGGCCATTTGTGCTGAGGCATTAGGACCACCTGGGAGCAGTACTTACTCAATGACTAAAGGGAGGTTATGAAAAAATTACACCACTCTTCTTTTCCCTTGTGTAGGGTGACTTGGAGGCATGATCTTCACACTGGCTCCTAGGATTTCCCCAGCAGAATTAAGCTTCAGCAGTCCCCAGTAGTACTGGGCTTGATTATGTGCTTTCACTCCAGTATCTCACTTCCCTACTATTTCCTTCATCTGTCAAACAAATAACTTGCAAGAGATCCTGGTCTCAGGGTCTACCACAGGGGAACCTAAACTCAGACAAAGTGGAGTAAGTTACCTTATACATGTAAATATATCACGGTTAAATCCTCTAATTACAAAGATGTTATCCTAATATAACCTGTTTGGTGAATGTACCTTTGAAGTCTCCTCTTGGGGAGAGAGAATGAGAGACAGCGAGTGAGTGAGCAAGCTTGGGTGTTTCAGTGGGTATAAGAAAACAAGATTCATTCTGGTACAGCCATTTTCAAGAAGTAAGGGATGCTGTGAGCAGCAGCTTGTGGTTGAAGTTAGTGATGTGGGCACTACTGCCGAGGCATAGATTTGGCCTCCGGTCCATATGTATGCACAGCTGGCTGGGCTGCTGGAGGAGCCTAGTGTAGAAGGACAGCCTGCTGGGCTTGAGATAAAACACACCTGCTCCTCATTGCTTCCTTCTGGGACCTTCTATGCTAAAAGGGATCATCTCTTTTTCAATAAACACTGGGCTCTGTTATGGGAATACATCATGCAGGACTGAAAAGAAAGCCAGAATCCACAGAGGAAAGTTGGTAGAACATTATTCCAGGCAAAAAGAGAGTTGTAGCTGCCAATTTATATTGGTCTCATACCCACTATCATTACTAAGACATCCATAATCCTAAAAAGACTTTCAGTAGAAAAATAAGCTTAATTGTCAAAGGACCACAGATTTGCAGTTGGTTTCAATGGTCCTTTGCCAGTTACACTACTTGACATTTGAAGTCCTCCAAACAAAAATATTAAGAAGATCTACTGGAAACGTTAATTGTTGTATAAATAGATCACCGGTCTCCTTAAAATTAAGAGTATTTTTAAGCAGTATTTTGACCTATGAAAAATTAATATAGCCAACAGCATATTCTATGTGATTCAAATTCCCCCAGATCTTTTTTTTTTTCTTATGTGTTTGGTTTGTATTCAAGAATCAGAAACTACTACTCAAGGAAGCAAAATGGTTCTTGAGTAAATATGTAAATTTTGCCTGATGTAAGAATTTCTAATAAATTCATTGTTTCATGGTGTCTTAGAAGGAGTTATTGGGAGTTATGTCCCTATGAGCCAGAACAATCTGAGAGTTGGGAGAAAGGGGAGATCCATATGCCCAAGATAGCTCTGGGTTGGTGAGTCAGTCTGTCTTTTTCTAGCTCTCTCTATCTCTTTTCCTGCCAGAGCATCTTTTCAAAGACCAGCTTACTGCCCCTTTTCTAGGAGACACAGCTACTTTTTCCTCTTGCATATTCACTCTGAAATGTGCACTGCAGGGTTTGTGGTTTACTGGAAGACTATACTTGAGTTGTCTTTCTATTTCCTGTAGCTATTTCTTCTTGACTCCTGGGTATCTTGATTTTCATTTGATCCACAGACTGGTTTCTAATGAAGAACACCTAAACCACATTTAGGTAGAACATAGCTGCAGTTTATACAGGTTGGAAAACCAAATATAGAGAGGTTTTTACAATTTTTTTTTAGGGATTCTGTGTTCGTCTTCAAAAAGTCACTACCTAACAGTATTTCCTCTCCTTCATACTGAAGAAGTTAAGAGCAATTTTTTGAATTCAGACCAAGGGAGAAATAATAAATTCTGTGCCAATTAATGGTAATATTAATGAACTCTTGCCATTATGTAATTATGGAGCTTTTTGTAAATGATGTCAACTTTGATTTTGCCAATACCTTACAATAGCTCTTTTAATGATAGCTTCAACCAGGAGTTGTTTATAAATGTCAGTGTATATCAATTTGAGAAAGAAAATCCTATGAAAGGATAGTTCAGTTTCTCTAAGCCACATTCAATAGAAATATAATGCAAAACACATGTGATTTAAAATGTTCTGGTTGACAAATTAAAATTTTTAAGTAGGTAAATTGATGATACATTTACTTCAATACATCTAAATGTTTTTATTTTAAGTTCTAATCAATATAAAATGATTAATGAGATATTTTATATTTTTTGGTACTAAGCCTTTGAAATTTGGTATGCAATTTATGATTGTAGCACATTGCAATTTGGACTGGCTACATTTCAAGGACTCAATAGCCACATGTGGCTAGTGACTACCATGCTGGATAGTAGGTCTATATAGTATCTAGATACAAAATCCAAGGATGAAAAGTTCTCTTACTTTAAGACCCAGTAAAACACTGTATTGCTCTGGTGGCATTTTTGAGAGAGAAAGCTTCTATAAAACAGTGATAAAAACTCACAGCAGATAATGCCTTTTTCCAAAATAAATTGCTTATATTTAAGAATTAGGTGTACTGCTCAGTGCTGTACATTTGGAATTGTCTCAGTTTACTCCTTGGCATCTGCAGAAGGATACAGTGACTTTTACTGCTTCTTGGACATGATTTGTTTAGCATTTTGTAGGTAAGCAATGACAAAAATATATGGAAGGTATACATATTAAGGGAGGTTTACATTGTACATTTAGGTGTTTTTAGAATAAGAGCAGTTGTTTTTTTTTTTTTTTTCCCCTCCTCCCTATCGTATAATCAGTTTGTTGAGATACCATCATGGTGACAAAGAGTGCTGCAAAATTGATAGGGCGGCCTCTCCTAAATCAAGTTGACTTTATAATCATTAGAAAATGGAATAGAGACCATTTTTAATGGTGTCATTTTTGTTGTGTTCCAGTCACTGTGGGCTGCAAAGAATACAGAAGTGTGCACTGGCTCCAACTTGGATGCCTTAGGCATGAAACCGTTCTGCTCTACATACTGAGAAGAAACCATTTCCACTTAATCCTACATAGCCATATCAACAAAACATTCGAAGCTAGAATGCAGTTCCTGTGATGCTTATAGAAACATAAAACACTTTATTTGTTAGGGCATTTATACCACATATATTTCTGACTATGGGTGACAAAATACAAAGTGAATATATGCTATCAGTACGTTTTTACTCGTTTTTTTTTTTTTAAATTGGAGTAATCCAGTATTTCTTTCCAACTCTTTGTATTCCTTCTTCATATTCCTTAAAGATTTTGCTCAAAAAAAGCAAAGTGTATTATCCTGTCCAGGAATGTTCCCACAATGAAGAATATAATTAGAGTTTTCCATTTGTCAATATTTCCTTCTTAGGTAAACAAGAACTTTAGGAATCAATCGATAAAATCTCAACTACAGAAAACCATTTTATTATGACAAATACTCTATATTAAGGTTTCTCAATTTTTCACAAATTGTATATAATATTTTTTTTTGCTAAGCCCTAAGTCAAATACCAAGGGAAGTTTTAATAACTCATGAAAAGTAAAAAATACAAAAGAGAAAAAAAAAAACTTTTCTTTATAAAAACTCTAGGAAAATAGTGGGTTTTGCTTGTAATTGAATCATGACACTTTTAAAATAGAATTAACTCTAAAAATTTGCCTTATTTTATCAATGGACATGAGATTTTAAGTTATGTATAAAACATATTCAGAAATCTTTCTCAACCCACAGGATCTCCTTTTCACAAAGTTCTGGATCTGTTGGAAGAATGTCAAATCCAGAATACATGAGGCCAATTATCTAGGAATTGTTAGAAGCTTAGAAATATGATGTGGTAAAAAAAAAAACAAGGGGAAAGGAATGTAAAAAGCTGATGAAGAGGAGATATTATTGAAACTGTCTTAAACTCATTTTTAAAAGCTGGAGAACAGTTTAACTAGAATGTTAGACTTTGTTGGTGGAGGAGTTATGGAAAATTTGTGCTTTTGGAAGTGTTCTAAAATTCATTAGGAAAAGCATTAGGAAAATGGGTTTTCTGAAATGGAAAAAGAGATTTCATAATTTCATATTTGGATGAAGACCCACTCCCAGAAACATAACCATTGAAAAATGCATATTATATACAGAAAAAAAAATCCACATGAGACTAGCAGTGAAAAGAATGTATGAGTACAAAATAGAAATTGACCAGAATGTCACAAATTTTAAGTAATTTAAAATCTATTGTCTTTATATTTATTGGCTCTTTTTGGTGCAAGTGTGTGTGTGTGTGTGTGTGTGTGTGTGTGTGTGTGTGTGTGTGTGTGGTGTTCAATATGAAAACTTTCATGAAATCTGTTTCCCAAGCTGTGTTTTCCTATAAGATCTTAAGTCCTTAGAAATGATTTTTTTTTGTATTTTTTTTTTACCCTACAGAGTTTAATTTGACCACTTGGTTCTGTAGTGATTACTTAATGTGTATTTTGCATGATAGTTTGCAGTTGTCACCCATTATAAGCAATGCATATTTTTAGAAAAAATATTTGGCCCTGAGATATTATATTCACATAAGCATCTCAAAGTTCCTGCCAAGGCACATCTTGCTTTCCCTAATATGATGCATTTAATGCTCCCATATTAATACTACCTAGAAATCAACATTCAGTCTCCATTATTTTTGCACAAATATTCTAAGTACATTCATATTTAAATGTTTCACACAGCTAATTCCTGCTGCCTAGAAGTTCTGTTTGACTCAATAGGACTTGAATGTTTAAACAGTCTAACTTTTATGTCATTGCTTCCCAATAATTTATTGCCAGGAGGCTAGCATTTGATTTGTTTTTCAAGCAATTCTATATTTGAAGGAATAAAGAAAGGGATGTAAATACCTTATATAATAGAAGTGCTTTTTTTCTAATTCAAATATGCATCTTTGTTCAGAGGCTATATTTTTGTTCATTAACTGAATTAATGTAATATTCAATTATTTAAAATAGTTCAATAACTAATTATCTAGAAGCTACTATGGACAAGGCCAATGAGCAAGTGTTTATGGGGTGGAGGTGTGGGGTGATATAAAAATGAGGAAGCTTTATGTTATCAAGGAAAGCTTAAGCTATTAATGAAAAGCTATACATAAATAACTATAGTACAAGGAAAAAGTAGTAAGTTCATGAGAATGGATGGAAGTATTTTATATTCAGAAGAGAGAAAACTCACTCAGCTGTGATGAGTGGAGATTTCATGCAGTTGGTGACATATTAGAAAAATACAAAAGAGGACTAAGATTTAAACAGAGTACCATACTCAATGAGAGTAACAGTTCAAATTAGGAAAAGCCCTTATTGTATATAGGAAATGAAGCTCACTGTGAGGAGAGCAAATGTCCCCTGCAGTACGGTACCAAACCATTTTGTGAAGGGCCTGGAAGAACCCAGGAGTCAGTCTTTGGTTGAGGTGTTCTATTCCCAGTATTTGATCAGAGAAATCATATTACAAAATAGTGAACTTGGAGGGGCACAGTACTGTGTGATTAATGGAAGAAGGCTGGTGGCAGTCTTGTTAGGGCAGGGAAAAGCTTGTGAAGGATGCAAAAGGTATTGTGAAAACCGGTCAACCAAGTGTTTGTCATAAAGGAGTAGGAAAACTCAAAGGTCCATTATAAAAGTTAGGTGAAATCACCAGGAAGAGAATTGGAGGCTGAGGGAGGAGCTACTGTGTGAGAGGGAAGACAACCTAATAACAAAGTACAGAATGAGATGTGGATGTGCAGATGTCTAGTGGGCCAGAAAACATGAGGACTGGAACACAAGAGTGATCTGGGCCATTTGAGAGGCAAGTCTTTATTTATTTAACTACTAAACTTTGGTAGGTGAATATTCACTGATGTTGAAACATCTTTGAGAAATTGGGAGGGTTGGCCATGGGAATTATGACATATAAGAATATGAAACTTACAGAGGCACAAATCCCATCTGTGCTCTGGCTGGTCATGTACATGAAAGCAAAACAGGGCAAATGAATGGATGTGTTAAAAATGTGTGTCTTAAAAATTAATCTCTTTATACTTACCTCTAGTTTTGGAATACTACAGATTTTTGGTGAATATTTGGCAAATTGTGACGCTTTGTCATGCGTAAAATTGAGATTAAGATGGGAAAGAAAAGAAATCTGGACACAGTAACAATGAAATACTCAAGAGATCAGATAAATATCAGAGGTAAAGCAAGTCATGGGTAAGAATCAAGGCAGCAGGCCATAGAGAGATAATAATGTGCAAGGATCAGAGAAAGCAGTGTGTCAGGATCCATTCAAGAACAAAACTTAGAAGTTCACATATTCTGGAGAGCAGAGTAAAAATGAGAGGTTCAAAGACCTGGGAAATGTGTACACCAAAAAGCAGAGCAAGCCAGCAAGAGGCACCTGGAATGAAGTAGTTACTTAATACCCAGGAAATGTCTAGCTGATGTGAAAAATTTAGGCATGCATAAACTAATAACTCAAGTCACTTGTAGGGATTAATTTATTTGCTCATATTTTGTTTTGTTGTTCTATGGCAGCAAGTAAAAATTCTTATGGAATCTCTGTATGTCCTTGACTTTCAACTTTGGCTACTCATTTGAATGACCTGAAGTGCTTTAAATTTTACAGATGACTATGCGACTCCCCCCAAAATCCAAATTAGCTTTCCTAAGTGTAGTTTGGGCATCTGTAGTTGTGGACCCTCCCCATGTGGTCCTACTAGCCCAGATTGAGAAACCCTGCATATGTAAAGCTGACCATAATGGAATTGATCACCGGAAAGGAGAGTAAAGGAACCTGTGTGCTGCTGGTTGTCTCTGCACCAATTTGATCTAGGTTATGAAGCAGAATACCTAGGGGATAATTCTAACAATACAGAAGCCTCAGTCCCACCCCCAAAATATTAAGTGGAATCTGATTGTTGAAGGTAGAACACAGGTGATTCAGACACACTAATTCTCTTTTTAAAGTTTCCTGCCATTAGGTCTCCCTAATATATATACTCCATAAATCACTACTACAAATAAAGATTTTTGACTTCTGCTGAGTTTCCAAGCTTCTTATGAAAGATCATACTGTGACCTGTTTAGGACTCATGATGCAGTGCTATTAATTTCTATTTCTATATTACATAATACTTAATTACCATAAATTAAGAGCAATGTGACAAGATTTTGGTAGTCCCTAAAGATTTATAAAGAATCAAGTCATGGTCCTTGTCTTTAAGAAGCCACCCACTGACTGGAGGAAAAACAAGTAAATGATTGTGACAACGTGGGGGCTGATTGCTCTAATAAAACTGTGTGGAGCATGTAGGACTGGCACAAGCAGTAAGGAAGTCAACAAGACTGCCTCAAAAAAGTGAGAGCACTTCCTTGGTAGGAAAGATCAGGAGAAGACAGAAAAACAGTGTGTTAGGTAGGAAAATGGGCAAACAAACTAGGAAGTAGACAACACTCTAAATCATGCAAATTTCAAGGTTTAACCAAGACATGGGCTACTTTCTCTGGGACCTTCATGATGTTTCTTGCCTTCCACCTCCCTTTGGAGTTCAGACTAATAGAGTATATGCATAAAGGCCTATTAGTTTGCCACAGGACACGTGAGAGGATTCAGGAAGCAAATATGTATCTTTTAAGCCAGCAGTTCTTCCTCTTACTAAAACAAGACAAAATTATTTTTAATCTCTGATGAGTCAGGTTGACCAGTCCTCCCTCTTTGGGTACTGGATTAAACGTGTATGATAGGGTAGGGGAGAGGGAGAAGAATAGAGACTTTTTCTCTTGGTCCTTCTATGACAAAGACCATTAGTTGCTGACTAATATCCATTCTCTACTTCCTTAACAACATAACCCAGGTTTTATTGAGACTGACAATGTACCCAGTCTAGAAGCAACATTCATGAGTCCCATGTCGGGTATTGATGTCTATGGGACAGAGTTCTGACTAGTGTGACATTACTGGAAGTTGGGCAGAGCTTGCAGGAAGTTTCTCTGGAAGAGTGTCATTCTTTAAGGACATATCAGTTTTTATATGTGGTTGTGCTGTTTCCACTGTCTTGAAACTCAGATGTGAGTGTTGCTGGAACAGCACCCATTTCATGAAAACAAATGTGAGGGTATAGGCCTGAGTTATACCTAACAACATGAAGTATGGTACCAATATCGGATGGCCTATCTTCAGACTATCATTACTAGAAGAAAACACCCAGTTCCCTAATTTGTTTAAGCCGCCTTGTTGTTGTTCTTGGAAAGAGTAGTGATATCTCTGCTGCTTACAGAAAAATTACAATTTCTGATATTTTTTCCCACAAGGGAAGAAATTACCAAAGTAATTCCCCTTCTCCATAAGGCGAGATCAAAATTTTAGCATGTAGGTATACATGCTTTACGTTTTACTTAATGAGAACCAGTAAATCCACTGACTTAAAAATGTGTATGCTACACCAAATTGCATACCAGTCAATAACTAGAAAAACACTGTTTATGACCTAAAGTAAGAAATGTCACTACAAAATCCCAAAGATCTGAACTAGTTCTCTTATAAGAGAAACATTTCATTCTTAAGCAATACTAATAAGACTCGCTTACCATTGCATGTTAAGTCAACTCTTAAAATTATTTGAGAGAAAACTCCTTTCAGTTTTTTCCAATTATTAGGTGAGTAATTTGCAAAAGGCTGCCCCAGGAAGTGTCCATGAGAGGATGTGCCAGTCCCTTAAATGGAAGTGACAGCTGCTGGATAATGCTGGAGTTCTGGCTTATGCCTTCTGCCCACTCACTGTGACAGACTTGTGATGAGTCACCTTATGCTATGAGCATAGACACATCCCTTATGAAGAAGAATGAGAAAAATACCAATAATATTTCTTTTTTTAAGTTGACTGAGCAGTTGTAAGAAATCTGCACAATTAGCCTCACATCTTTTTAAGGAGTTGATCATCATTGTGGACATTTCATGCTTTTAATGGCTTTGGTTTAAAATTAATGACAATCCTCAAGCTCTAATGATAAACTTTACAATAATGTTTTCCACAAGCATTTAGGGATGCAACATTAGCCACTGATCTGACATTACTCAACAGTAACAATATCCCTCCATAGACTTTGAATGCTCAAGGAAAACAGCATCAACAAAGCAATTTTTATTAATAAGAAAAAGGAATTAAACCACAAAAGATATGTTATTTTCCCTGTGTTTTCTTCTAATAGAAAATTTTATTTTATAATGCCTCTGGTGTTCAGGTATAGCTCTCAGTCCCAGAAATACCTAGAGATTGTGGGCACTGGGGTTTAGGGTACTTAAATCAAGATACTGGGTGTGGGTCTGTGGTTCAGCTGTGGGATCTCAACATCACACTTTATAATTTTCAAAAATGCTTTTGCTCGAAGCAGATGTGTAAATTTGGGGTTTCAGGCAACGTGGAATTTTTTTTTTAAACATTTAGTGAAAAATCATTTGGGTTATCTTTCTCTATACTTAGGGGATCACATTTTCCAGATTATTATTCAGTCTTTAAGGACCACTGTGACTAGAATACACTACTGAGCCCACATCCTAGCTAAGTCCCCCAACTGAGAAGTAAATTAAAGAATTCCACAACAGCCTCCATGATATTTTGGATTAGAAGTAGATTTAATATGTGTAGTGCTTTAACTTGGAAAACCACTGGATAAATTTTATTACTGATAAATTCCGCATAGCTGGGAGCAGGGGAAGACCAGCAGTGCCAAGACTGTTTTTCCATACTCATTTAATGGGATAATGTGGCCTTTGTTTCATGCATAATAACCATGTGAATATCAACAAAGCAGAAAACTTCAATCTGGTCCTTCCATCCCTTTTTACTCAAATATAAATTTCTCCTACACCAACAGGCACATTTTTATTTTTATTTTACCAAAGCTAAATGCAACAAAGAGCCTTCTCTTTTCTTGTCACTCATATCTCTTTCTGTCTTATTATAACCCACTTTACTGTGCTGGAGACTGAGACCCAGAGCTAGGACCAGGGCTCAGGAAAATGCTAGTGTGTCAGAGATCAGTAAGCTTTTGCGAAATCCATTTTCCAGACTTCTTAGCAGTTATATGTGACTAACACATCTTTCCCTTTCCACTAACATGATGCACGTGGGTTTGGTAACCTTGGCAGTCATATGTTCAAAGAGATGAAGCCATGGGATAGGAGAAAAGTGAGTCTCTAAATTATCAATTGGAGGAAAGCTTTTTGTCAATTAAGAGCAATGGTTTTACTTAATGTATTCAAGAAATGAACATTTGTCATGTCATTATCATGTCAAATGTCATGCTTGAGTCTTTCTATATTGGGGGGTTTGTTTGTTATAATAGCTAAAATTACTTTAAACAAGCAGAAAACAGATGATTAGTATTCTTTTATCTCACTGATATCCTGCTCATTTGGAAGGTCTCTGTAGGAAACCTGTCTCTTCATTTCTTAGTTATCTGTATTAAATCTGTCCCCACTCACTTTTGCCTATGATCAAGGTTTACGTACCTCTTCCTGTAACCATAGCCTATTTCCTCTTTTCAAAGAGACCTATCCCTGTCTCATGTCTTCATGGACTTTATTCTTTGGAAAACAACTAATTCACTCAAATATGTAAATAACTGAATGTTGTTTAAAACAGTGCCTCTCAAGTACTAACACCTTGGTATTTTAAGAGATTCATAATAGACTGATTTAAATGAATGGCTAACATGAAAAATATAAGCCAAGGGACCAACTTTTTGAATATTTTTGGTCCTCTGTATCACATTTCCTAACATATTCCCTATCTAGCAGTATGCAAGATGAACCCTCAGCCTGACAATCAGTTGGTAGCACCAGATTGGGGATTGTATCCTCACTGATTCAGTCATACCCTCACCACCACCATCCTCCCATCTACTCACCCCACTCTCTGCCCTGTCATGAAATTTTGAAATTGGTAGATTTTGAAATTGGTATTCTTCCAGTGCAGCCATTGATTCCGTTTGTTTTCTCTTCCCTCCCTGATGCCCTGATGACCCATGAAGCAGGAAGCCAGGATGATTTCACCAGGGAGTGTGGATTGATCTTCTGTGAATTTCCCAACTTAAAAATCAGCTAGGAACTACCAAAGCCTCCATCAGAATAAACTGAAGTATGTGACTTCATGGTGATTTACCAAATAATCCCCTGCCCTTCCTATTTTACTAAAGTGTCCTTGATTTATTAGAGAGATATTCAGTGGAGAAAGTCAGGTCCATTAACACAGTAGGTCAAAAGTGTTAATGCGCTCTTCAGAAAGTTTGCCCACACAGCCGCATACAAAGTGGCTGTTGTGCCAGTGATTCGTTCCACATAGATGGTTGTTCTGGACAGTGCAGTCTGAACAGAAAAGAGTCTATAAACCTGGAAATGCCCAGTGGCCTCTATTATTCTGTGTGAATGCCTACACAGGTCTAAAAGCCTGGAAGCATATTGGGTTGTGTTAAATGAATGCCAGCTCAGACTTCACTCTGTCCTTCTCAGAAGGTGCTCGGTCTGCTTCACAGCGAGCTTGTGGAAGTGCAGGGGCTGGGAATGCTTGCCAAATGGCCTCCTCTCATCAGGGCCTCTAATATCCAATTCATTTGTATCTGGCCCCCATGCATTAGAGCAAATTGCTAAAAATGCCATAAAAAGAGTTATTGTAGGGTTATTGAAGTTCTGATAGGTGATTGATGCCTTAATTAGGCCTGTTAATAGTCTTCATAGTGGTCTGTAGTAATAACTAAACAGTCAGGTTGGGATTTAGGGTCACTATATTAGTTTGTTGAGTGCCACTAAATGAGCTTTTCTCTTCAGAACCAAATTATGGTTTTATAGCTAACTCATAAACTTAACTCAGCTCAAATACTATTTAAAAGGCTCAGAGAGGTGCTTTATTTACCAAGCTCTGAGCCACTAAGTTCTAAGCTGTAAAACTTGAATTCCAGCTATTAGAATCTTAATCTTTACTTGATAATAACTCCTTTTTAAATAATGTCCTACATTTTATAAAAGCACAAGGTAAATTCAACTATCCTAAAGAGGAAGTTGTGAGTATACACATAGTAGCATAAAGTTACATTCACTATTTCTATCAATTTAAAGGGAAACATTGATAACTGCTTTCAGTGCTATGTGTTCCCACTGGATTAAGCCTAATTCCAATCATTGTGAGAGGCACCAAAAAATATATGTAGTTTCAAAGGCTAAGAAAAACAAATTCCTTAATAGTCAAAATTTAACTTAGGAGAGTTTCTTTCACTTATTTCAAACCTATACTTTTTCTGTTACTATATTTAATTCTATATTTGACCTACGGAGACTTCAACATTCATCGCATTTACAAAAGAAGCATTTTTCCTCTGTGTATAAAAGAAGGTTAGCCTCTTTAAATTCTCATCTAAGAATAACGTACTTAAATATGCTGGTTCTATTTTTTACTTTACTCCTAAAAGGTATTTCCAATGAGACCGTACATAGGTTATATAAATTGAGCCAAACAGTACATGTGGACAGGTAGGACAGGCATCACTTCCTTCGTGTGGGAAAGACAGACAAAAAAAGTCCATGCTTGTGTGATTCACCATGCGGATCAGTTGCAGAGTTCCTATTTTAAATCCAGAAGGCCTTGATTCCATGTGCTAGGCTTTTCTAAGACTAATTCTCATAGCATAATGATTAAGTGAGATAAACAGATAGAATTAAAAATAAAGTTTTACAAATAGGTCCCTCTCCCCCACCTTCGTGGGCTTCCTGAGACTTCAGATAAGATTGGTTGTGGGGTTCATCATACTTGTGGGGAACACAGGTGCAACTGGGGGGCTAGCATTCAGAGGCTGTGCTGGCTTCAAATGTAGACATTGAATCCAAACCAGAGATCTAGAGAAAAGGGGAGGTAGATAAATATGGAGGTAGATAAAGGACGGTTAAAAATGAAACAAAGGATTAAACTCTGCTTTAAAGCACTTATGCTTAGATCCCCCTTGACATGTTATTGTAGTTATTTCTCTACTTTTCTATTTCCTTGCCTCAAAATCCTTGAGATACAAGACTGTCATCTATACCTGCCTGTTAGAAACCTAGTTCTACTTTGGCCACATAGAGGTTGCTCAATAAATGTTTATGCAATGAATAAATCATTTAGTCCTTGGGAAATGTAAAAATGTACAAGTAAGTGGAACCAGATTATGAATTTAAAAGGTCCTTTAAGCCTCTCCCTGGGATCTGTCAAGAAGACTCTCCACCCTTAAGAATATTCTTATAGGTCTGGAGAATTTTGCCTTCAGAAATATCTGACTAAAAATTCTGGTGTAACTTGAGTGCCTCTTTGGCTCTGGAGAACGGAGAGCGTTCTGAGGTGGCAGGTTCATATCTATCATTACCAATTAGTCTCCCCCTAGGTACTCTGAGGTTTGGACTTTATAAATGCTTACTCATTGCAGCCTCTTCTGTTGTCAGGAGATTTTAACTTAACTCCAGATATGATCTTTTCCAAATACAGAATCTACTTCACAATACATCTAAGGACTCTGTTTTCCAATGTTTTTATGAAACTGCCATCCTCTGGGAAAATTAAATCCATATGTAGTTTGATTAAGAAAAAATGGTTTCTCTATTTTCTCTTTGCTGTGGCCCAAATAATTCAGCTGCTTTTTGCTGGAATTCCCTACACAGTTGCCTCTCCACTTTATTTGGTGGAGGAAGCCTGATTAGCAAGAATAACTACCTTACCTCACCTCCATGTGGGGGGAAAAAATAAAAAAGGGACCGGTTTTGGTTAAAGCTCTTCTGGTTAAGAATTCACTCAAACTAGTGGTAGAAAAAAAAGAGGAGTTGACTGGACTTGGGGCCTGGAAAACAGCCAGGATATAAGCTGTGTCTCCCTTTCTTTTAAGAATGTATTATCTTACATTCCTGTTTCTATTTGGGTGTTTCATTAATCCTTGTGTCAGCCAAATGCTTTCTCCTGCTTCTCCATATAAATGGGAGAATGTGGTCCCTTCACAACTCATGAGTTTAGTTTGAATGTTAACAGAATGTAGCTACATACCATATTTAAATCCCAGTATTTAAATCCCATATTTAAATGCTTGAGACAAAGAAACTAATTATCCCAATGGGTCAGCTCTCCACCTCAATCACCTGTAACAATAGGATGACCATGGTCATGGATGACCCTACACATGGCAGAGTAGATCCTTGTCAAGTCTTAAGACATGTTATACATACTTTGTGGGATAGACCTAACTGGAACAGCTGCCTATCACAAAACATATTCCATCCAACAAAATTGGTAGTTTATCTATCTATGGCTTAGCACTAAAAATTAGAGGCAGGGGCACCTGGGTGTCTCAGTCAGTTGAATCTGGCTCTTGATACCGGCTCAGGTCATGATCTTGTGGTAGTGGGATCAAGCCCCATGTTGGGCTCTGTGCTGCCTGCTTGGGATTCTCTCTGTCTCACTCCCTCCACCCCTCCCCCACTCATGCACATGCATTCTCTCTCTCTCTCAAAATAAATAAATAGATAAATAAACATAAAAAAATTAAATTTATTTTTAAAGTGTGCAACTTAGTTGGTATCACTGCCAATAGTCATCATTAAGTTCAAATATTTTTTAACACCTCTTAGAGAAATCTTGTACTTATCAGCAGTCACTCCCCTTTCCTACTTCACCTACTCCCTGACAACCATTAATCTACTTTTTTTTTTCTCTCTAAAGATTTGTATTCTGATTTGTATTCTGGACATATAATATAAATTAAATCACATAATGTCTGGCCTTTTGTGTATCTGACTTCATCAAATTATCAAAATATATTCAGGGTTCATCCATGTCGTTGCATGTATCAGCACTTTGTTGCTTCATATGTTCATTATATGGGTATACCACTATTCTTTCATCATTGATGGACATTTGAGTTGCTTCCATTTTACTATTATTATTGTTGTTATTTGCTATTATGGATGAGTCTGCTATGAACATTTACATATAGGTTTGTGTGTGAACATACCTTCCACTTGTGTTGAGTGTATACATGAGGGAGGAATTTCTGGGCCATATGGTATAATGGTTAGTTTTATGTGTCAACTACAGTATCCAATTATTCAATCAAACGTTAATATAGGTATTGCTGTAGAGGTATTTTGTAGATTTGCCCAATAAAATCGGTTGACTTAAAGGAGATTATCCTTGATAATGTGAGTACTCCTCATTCAATCAGTACTTAAGAAAAACACTGAGGTTGCTATGAGAAAAAGAAATTTTGCCTGAAGACAGAAGCACCATCCCCTGCCTGAGAGTTTACAGCCTGCCAGGTTGGCCGACTGATTCAAATTTGACAGTCTCACTATCATGAAGCAAGTTTCTTTAGGTGAATATACCCATAAGTCCAAATGGTTGTGTTTCTCTGGAGAAAACAGACATATTCAGATTTTTGTACTGAGGATGGTTTTGAGGAACAGATATTAAGGATGAGTTTTCTGCATTGGTTCTGGGTTTTTTGGAATTGATTATCTAATCTGACTATATTTCAAGGTACTAATGACTATTTCCAGTGGTAAAAAGAACACTAGTAGTCCATGTGGCAATGGAAATTTGCAAAATATCACCGTATGATATTCTGGATGACTATGTGTTTGGTACTGTAGGGCATTTTTGTCAAATGAAGGAGTAGAATGAGATTGAATGGTTATTCCTAACTAATGGAGAAAGTGAGGGACATAAAGGATAGATCTGGACTTAAGTTTTCTAGCTTAAGCTTTACATAAATGACCTAAAAACACCCGTGTGTGTCCTGAAAGAAACACTTACCTCCTACAGCTGTAGAGGTGATATTTCTGAAAAGCACACCCAGACTCTTACCTTAAGAGTGACTGAATCACAACATGAACTGAATTCCTAACCTCTCAGGATTCTCATTAAAGTGAGGATATTGATTGGGAGAAAAATGGGATCTTGAAAATTAAAATAGGAGCATGTAAAGAAGGTCTCAATGAAGCTGGAGATACAAAACCCGTACGTTCTACTGAGTCTTATTTGACAGTATTCCAGCACCCCTTTCTGAGGAGTTTAACCCCTGTCAGGAGGAGTTTAACTCAGATTTGCCTGAAGAAACTCTGGTGATCTTCTCTGTGGAAATGCCTCTGTGGAAGATACTGTTCTCTCTACCCTTCTTTTCTCCAATACCTATAACTGGACTTATGTTCCAGCAGGTGGTCCAGAAGGGTAAGGTTAATGTGTGAACTACAGAGAGATGGGCTACACATGAAAAGAACTGTCATATTTTCCTAATATATATGGAAAGAAATCTGGGGAATAGTTAATATCAAATGTGCAGGGTAATAGTGGAAAAGGAAAAAAAAATGGATTAGTCCAAAGCAATTCATATAGAACCACTAAGCAGAGAATCTGGATTCAGTGTTGCAGCTGAAGGGGTTAGAATGGGCTCTGACAAGTTGATTGGTTGGTTGGGTGAAACATGGCCGGGAAGATGACCTACACTAAATAAAGTTTAAATGAGAAAACAGTCTTGGAATACTGTAGGAGAGATCCAAAGATGTAGGGAGATTGGAATAGTAGAGTGGATTTATCATGTCTGGGAATACTGTAGGAGAGATCCAAAAGCTTAAGGAGATTGGAATGGTAGAGTGGATTTATCATGTAAGACCTGGTCACTCATTGTGGAAGGGTCCACGGGACACATCTTTCCCCATTATTATGAAAAGTAAATTTGTGAGAGATACCCCAGCTTCCTTGAAGACTGCTATAATTGTTCTTCTCTGTAGGTCTGAAATTAGAGTGGGAAATGTTGCCACTGAAGTGGGATTATTAAATGCAGTGAGAGATTGTTAGATGCCAGTGGCAGTATTTCATTGCCGAAGACATTTAAATACCAAAGGCAGACATGATGGCTTTAAAAGACAGAAAGTCAAAGCAACAATCAAAAGAGTCTAACTCACAGAGACAACAAAAATATTGTTCAGTTTATCATGATGTTCGTGGAAGAAAAATAGATGTATAATTTACTGAAATTCTTGCTTGATCTTTGTAAGCAGAAAACTTCTAGATCAAGTGAACAGAAGTCTAACTTGAATCACCAAAACAGTCACAGACTCTCAGTTCCTACACTGGATCTAGTTTATAGACCTAAAGCCCCTTCAGTGAAAAGGGAGGCTGAGTCTACTTAAAGAAGAACCCTACTTCCTTAAAATTAATATTGATGATTTATTAAAGCTGTCATACGGATAATCTTCCAGCATTCTCCAAAAGGGAAATAGGAAAAGAAGAAATTGTCTCCCTTTTTTGGATCACTGGACACTACTTCTGAATTGACACTAATTTCAGGAGATCCAAAATATAAGTGTGATCTACCAATCAGAGTAGACATTTATGGAGATTAGATGATCAATGGAGTTTTAGCTCATATCTGTTTCATAGTGGGTATAGTTGGTTGTTGAACCTATTATTTGGTTATTTCCACAGTCACTGTATGCAAAATAGACATGGATGTACTCAGCACCTGGCAGAATTCTTGTATTATTCATAGTAGCCTCTTCGATACTGTGTATTTCTGTGGTATCAGCTGTAATGTCTCCTTTTTCTGATTTTATTTACTTGAGTCATCTGTTTTTTGTTAATCTAGCTAAAGATTTACCACTTTTGGTTATCATTCAAAAAAATGTTAGATTTGAACTTTTTCTTTTCTTTCTTTCTTTTTTTTTTTTTTGGTCTCTATATTGTTTATTTCTGCTCTGATCTTTGTTATTTCTTTCCTTGTGCCAAATTTGGGCTAATGTGTTTTTTTTTCTGTTTCCTTCAGGTGTAAAGTTAGATTGTTTGAGATCTTTCTTTTTCCTTAATATCAATGTTTATTGCTGTAAACTTCTCTCTTAGAACTACTTTTGTTGCATTCCATAAATTTTGGTATATTGTGTTTCCTTTTTTATTTGTCTCAAATATTTTTTGGTTTTCCTTTTGATTTTTTCTTTAATCTATGGGTTGTTCAGGGGTGTGTGTGTGTGTTTATGTGTATGTGTGTTTTAATTTTCACATATTGGTGAGTTTTCCTCCTGTTACTGATTTATAGTTTCTTGCTGTTTGATTTAAAAAGATAATTTTTTTTAATTTAATTTTTAGTTTTATTTTTTCTTAAGTTTTTATTTAAATTCCAGTTAACATACAGTGTAATATTATTTGCAGGTGTACAATGTAGTGATTAAAAAAACACTTGATGCAGGGCACCGGGCTGACTCAGTCGGTTAAGCGTCTGACTTCTGCTCAGGTCATAATCTCATGGTTCATGAGTTTGAGCCCTGTGTGGGGTTCTGTGCTGACAGTTCAGAGCCTGGAGCCTGCTTTGCATCCTGTGTCTCCCTCTGTCTCTGCTCCTCTCCAACTTGTGCTCTCTCTCTCTCTCAAAAATAAAATACTAAAAATTAAAAAAAAAATACTTGATATGATTTCAGTCTTCTTAAATTTCTTAATATTTGTTTTGTGGCCTTACACATGACCTTCTAGAGAATTTTCTGTCTGCACTTAAGGATGTATATTCTGCTGCTGTGAAATAGAATGTTCTCAATGTCTATTTAGTCCATCTGGTCTAAAGTGTAGTTCAATTCCAATGTTTTCCTATTGATATTCTCTCTGGATGATATAGCCATTGTTGAAAAATGGGTTTGGAAGCTCTCTATTATTGTATCACTGTCTCTTTCTTTAGTTCTGTTAATTTTTTACTTATATTATTTAGGTATTCTACTTGTATACATATTTATTTACATTTGTAAATAAAGATACATATATATGTATATACATATACACACATATATTTATCTTTACATAATAATTTTTCTTGTCTTTTCATAGATTTTTGACTTAATGCCTGTTTTGTCTATCAGTGTAGCTACCCTGCTCTCTTTTGGTGTCGACTTGCGTGGTTTTTTTGTGTCCTTAAAGCTAAAGTGAGTTTCTTCTAAGCAGCATATATATATGCAGCATGGAGTTGGGTTTTCGTTTTTTATCCAACTGGCCACTTGGACTGCAGAATTTAATCCTTTTGCATGTAAACAATTATTGATAGGTAAGAACTTACTATTGCCATTTTGTTACTTTTTTTTGTTTTTGTTTGTTTTTTTTAATTCATTAGGGGTTCTTTTGTTCCTCTCTTGCTGTCCTCCTTTTGATTTGATAATTTTTGGAGTCCTTCCAAAATTTTGGAATTTGATTCCTTTCTTTTTTTTCTTTTGTGTCTACTGTAAGTTTTTGCTTTGTAGTTATGAAGCTTAAAAAAAATCTTAATGTTATAATAGTCTGTTTTAAACTATTAACAACAGTGTCAATGGTATACAAAAACTACATTTTTGCTCCCAACATTTTGTTTTTTTAATATTTATTTATTTTTGAGAGAGACAGAGAGAGAGTGTGAGCGGGGGAGGGGAAGAGAGAGGTGGAGACAGAATCTGAAACAGGCTCCAAGCTCTGAGCTGTCAGTACAGAGCCCAATGCGGGGCTTGAACCCAAGAACCTCGAGATCATGGCCTGAGTGGAAGTCGGTCACTCAACTGGCTGAGCCACCCAGGTGCCCAAACATTTTGTTTCTGATATCATAATATATACCTTTTTATATTGTATGACCATTAACAAAAGTTGCTATTGTTATTTTTAATCATTTTGTCTTTGAGTTTTTCCACTAGATTTAAAGGTAATTTATATAACACCATTACAATATTAGAATATTCTGAATTTGGATATATATCTACTTGTACTATTGAGTATTATATATTCGTATATTTTCATGTTACTAACTAGCTTGCAATTGTAGGTTCTTATAGATATTCCTTAGCAGGGTGAGGACTTTTCCTTTGATTCCTTTTAACAAGAATTTTTATCATAAATGGGTATTGGATTTTTAAATTGTTTTTCTCTATTAATTTACATAATTGTTTTTTTTTCTTTTTTTTAGCTTTTTGATATGGTGCATTATATTGTGTGATTTTGAAATATTTAACAATCCTTGAAACCTGAAATTATCTTATTTGATCATGGTATATAAGTCTTTATGAACATTTGGATTCTGTTTACTAATGTGTTATTTAGGTATTTTGCACCTAGATTTGTGAGAATTATTGGTCTGTAGTCTATTTGCTGTGGATGGCAGGGGGAGACTGCATTTTTTTACATTTGGTACCAGGGTAATAATAGTCTTATAAAATGAGTTGGGCTATGTTCCCTCATTTTCTGTTTCCTGGAAGAGGTTGTATAAATTTAGTTAAATTTTTCTTTAAATGTCTGGTAGAATTGTCTGGTGAAACCAAATGTGCTTGGAGATTTATGATTTGGAAGCCTTTTAATTATGAATTTAATTTTTTCTGATTTATATAGGGCCCTTTAGATAGTTTATTTCATGTTGTTCTGAGTCTTGGTAGTTTATGGTTTTTGAGGAATTGATCTATTCCTTCTAACTGGTCAAATTTATGAGTGCAAAGTTGTGTGAAGTATTCTCCTGTTACCTTTTTAATGGTTGAAGATCCCTAGTGATATTCTCCATTTTATTCCTGATAGTGGCAATTTTTGTCTTTTCTCTTTTTATATCTGTCAGTCTGGTTAGAAATTTATCACTTTTACTGATTTATTTCAAAGGACCCGCTTTTTGTTTTATTGATTTTTTTTTCTCTGTTTCACTATTTGAATTTTGTTGACTTCTATTCTTTATTAGTTCCTTCCTTGTGCTGGTGTTGACTTTATTTTTCTTTTTCTACTGTCTTGTGGGAGGGAATAAGCTTATTCATTTGATGACTTTCCTTGTTTCTAATGTAAGCACTTGTTTTCATAATTTTTTTTCTCATCACTATTTTAGGTTTTGCTATACCTATTTATTCTTTCCTATTCAGTTTTTCTGTTTTTAAATCTCCTTTGAGGCCTATGGATTATTTAGAAATCTGTTTTTTTTTTATTTTAATACCTACATTCTTATATTTTCCTGTTTTTATTCTATTATTGATTTCTAGTTTTATTCTGTTATGGCTAGAGAACAGAGTATGTAAGATTTAAATTCCTTTGAATTTGTTGATTTTTTAAAAATTGATTCAGGATATAGTCTATCTTGGTGAATATTCCATGGGTACTTGAAAAAAAATTTGTATTTTGGTTGGTGTGTTTTTATACATGTCAGTTAGATTCTGTTTGTTGACTCTTTTGCTGTTTTTTTGTCTAACAGTTCTGTCATTTGCTAAGAGGTTGATGTTGAAGTCCCCAATTATAATCGTGCCAATTTTTCATTATAGCATTATCTGTCATCACTTCATGTATTTTGAGTCTCCATTGTTGGGTACATACACACTTAGGGTTGTTGTATTTTCTTGGTGGGGAGGATTAATCCATTAGTCTTATATAATGCATCTTTTAGTCTCTAGGAATTTTTCTTAAGATTTTCTATTGTTAAGTAATCTCTACACCCAACATGGGGCTTGAACTCACAACCCTGAGGTCAAGAGTCCTACGCTCTACCAACTAAGCCAACCAGGTGCCCCTTAAATAATGGTATTTTCTCTGGAGATTACTTTGTCTGCTATTGATATGGCTCCCCCTTGCCTTTTTTGATTAATGTTTGCATGTATATCTTTTTAAAAAAATTTTATGTTGATTTATTTTTGAGAGAGAGAGAGAGAGAGAGAGAGAGAGAGACAGACAGACAGACAGGCAGAGCATGAGCAGGGGAGGGGCAGAGAGAAAAGGAGATACAGAATCTGAAGCAGGCTCCAGGCTCTGAGCTGTCATCACAGAGCCCAGCTTGGGGCTCGAACCCATGAACTGTGAGATCATGACCTGAGCCAAGTTGAAAGCTTAACCGAGTCGCCCAGGCGCCCCTGCATGTATATCTTTTAACTATCCTTCTATATTCAGTATACCTATGTCTTTGAATTTGAAGTGACTTTCTTGTAAACAGTATATAGTCATGTCATGTTTTACTTATCACCTTTGCCAATTTTTGTCTTTTAATTGATGTATTTGGACCATTTACTTTATGGATAATTACTGTTATGTTACAGCTTAAGTCTGCCACTTGATTATTTGTTTCTCTGGTTCTTCTTCCCCTTTCTCTTTCTTGCCCTTCTTTGGGCAGCTTGTATTGTCCAAACTGGGTGAATTTTAACTGTTTTTAGGTATATACCTGTGTGTAATTTTTGTGGTGATTGCCATGTGTATTGTAATATACATATGACTTATAATAGTCCTCTGTCTGGTAGTAACACTTTGAAGGATATATGGAAATGCCATTTCCACTTAGGTCCTTTTACCTTCTCAACTTTTCATTGTCTTGGGTATCACATATTATTTTGTTTCAATCATCAAATGTAATTTATAAAATTTATAAGGAATAGGACAGCCTATTGTATGTTCCTGTATCTCTGTTCTTCTGATTTTTGTTCTTCCTTCGTTTTGTCCTAAGATTCCTTCCAGTATCATTTTTTTTTTTTAAGAATGTCTATTAGCCAGTTTTTAGGGACAAATCTACCTACTAATAACAAACTCATTTTTGTTTTCATTCTTTGGACAATGTTGTTGTTTTTTTTTTCCATTTTCATTACTTTTCATTACTGAAGTATAGCTTTACTAGTTAAAGAATTTGCAGGTGACAGTTGTTTTCTTTCAGCACTTAACGAATATCAGTTCAGTTTTCCCTGGCCCCCATTATTTTATATGAGAAATGCACTGTCATTTGAATTTGTGTTCTATGGATAATGTGTTGCTTATCTCTGGTAACTTTTGAGATTTTCCATTATCTTTAAGTTTTCTTTTCTTTATGTTTTTTTGGGGGGTGGAGGCAAAGAAAGAGAGAGAAGGCATGCAGAGGAGGGGCAGGGAGAGACAGAGAAAGAGAATCCCAAGCAGGCTCCATATTTGGCACAGAGCCTGACACAAGGCTCCATCCCACAGACCATGGGCTCAAGACCGGAGCCCAAATCAAGAGTTGGATGTTTAACCAACTGAGCCACCCAGGTGCCCCTAAGTTTTCAAAAGTTTAGTTCTAATGTATGTTGGCAAAGGTTTCTTTCAGTTTATCTTGATTAGTGGTTAGTCAGCTCCTGGGATTTATAGGTTTTGTCTTTCACCAAATTTGGAGAGTTTTGTATTATTTCTTCAAATCAATTACCTCCAATCTCTTTTGCATATCATGAAAATATGAACGTTGATGGGGCGCCTGGGTAGCTCAGTGGGTTGAGCGACCGACTTCGGCTCAGGTCATGATCTCACGTTTGTGAGTTTGAGCCCCGCGTTGGGCTCTGTGCTGACAGCTCAGAGGCTGGAGCCTGCTTCTGATTCTGTGTCTCCCTTTCTCTCTGTCCCTCCCCCACTCATGCTCTGTCTCTCTCTGTCTCAGAAATAAATAAACATAAAAAAAGTGTTTAAAAAAATATGAATGTTGGACCTTTTGTTTTTATACCACAAGTCCTTGAGTCTTCTGTTTATTTTTTTTTTCCAGACTTTTTTTCTCTGTGATATTCAGATTGGGTGAATCCTATGTTTTCATTTTCAAGTTAATTGAATCTATCTTTTGTCACCTCTATTACTGAGGCCATCCAGTGAGTTTTCTTTCTATCTTGTATTTTTCAGTTTCAAAATTAATATTTGGTTCTTTTTTTTTGAACTTTATTTATTTATTTTGAGAGAGAGAATGCAAGCAAGGGAGGGGCAGAGTGGGAGAGAGAATCCCAAGAAGGCTCCTCACTGTTAGCACGGAGCCCAATGCAAGGCTTGATCTCACAAACCATAGGATCATGACCTGAACTGAAATCAAGAATCAGATGCTTAATTGAGCCATCCAGAAGCCCCTAGTTGGTTCTTTTTGTAAAATTAATTTCTACTTCTTTGTAGAGGAGATATATATAGTTGTTTAAAAAGAATTGTTAATTGTTGAAACATTTTTATTATGGCTATTAAAAATCCTTGTCAGGTAATTCCAATATTTGATTCATATCAGTTGATTGTCTTTTCATATTCAAGTTGTGATTTTCTTGCTTCTTGGTATAACAGATGTTGTTTTTGTTTTTAATTTATCCTGGACATTTTATCTATTATGTTAGGAGATTGGATATTATATAAGTCTTTCATTTTAGCAGTATTCACCTGTTGAGGTTTAACATGTGGGTGTTGGTCTATTTTTGTGGGCTGTGGTTCCAATATCAGTTTAATTTTAAGAGCCTTTGTAGTGTTATTTTGTCTGCTTGGTTAATCTACTGCCACTGGGGTTCCCACTAGTTCCTGCTGGTTTCCCCAGATCTGACTGCAGGCTCTCTCTCAGTGAAGGAGTGAGTATAGTAGAATCTGTTCACTGTCCCCTCCTCTTCTTCTCCCCTATTGCTCTGATGTTTCCTGGGGGGGGGGCGGGGGGGAGGAGAGTCTCTGACCCACAGAGACAAAGAGGCTTCCAAAACCAGGACACTCTTTCCAGCTAGTTGTCTCCTACCTACTCCATCTGTCCCCTGTTTACATCAGCATCTCTTAGAGGAAAGGAAAAAGTCTCAGACTCAGCAAGGGAGAAGGCCTCCACTGGTAGCTTACTGCTGGCAGCGATCCCAAATAATTCTCCTTGTTGGTGGTGTTGTGCAGCTCAAATGATGTTGTCAGAAGGATGCCCTTCTATCTGGGGGAAGAAGGAGCTGCTTTTTGTTGCTAGCTCAGACATGCTGGGTCTGGGTGGACTTCCTCTGTTGGGTGGGGAGATACAAGATACTATTCTACTGTGCCGTTCCTCTCATTCTGGGATCCCAAACCAGACCACATTCTTCTTACCACCTCTCAGAGTTCTCTTTTGTTGTTTCTTGAGTCATTTCCGGGGTTTTCTATTGTGCTTAGCAGAGAGGGGCAGGGAAAACAGATCCACATCATTTTGCCCCTATCAGAAGTCTCTAGATATCATTCTAATAAACTGACGGAAAGAAAACAAATCTCACATTCATTGTGAGCCAATGCAATGTAAAGAAGTTAGGAGATTTTTTTTATTTTTATTTTTTATTTTTAGTGTATGGTAGACTATTATTCCTGAGATACATTTATTAAGTTTTCCATATATTGGAAACCTAATGTGGTTTACAAATGGCTCAGATTTCAAGATTTCCATTACAATGATGATGTGGGCTCTGGTGTTTATACCTTCACATAGAAGAGAAATTTGTGTTGTTACTCTGCCCAAGGAATGTTGTCACTCTCATGCCAGAACTTAAGGTCTTTCAGTAATATAGAAATTGGAATAAAAGAAGAATGATGAGGTGACTTTTAATGAATAATTGCACATTTGGTAAGGTGTTGGAGAAGGAGGTTGAAGCCATGCCAACATTCCTAACTTGGAGGGTAAAAACAAGCCAAAGGAGAAGAAATAAATGCGTGTGATAAGGAAGCTGCCAGGTGCAGAGCCCCCTGCAGCAAGGCAGAGTACTGGTCACCAGTTTTTTATGTGGTAGATTTTCAGAAGGCCAAGCAGTGGAAAATATCTCCACAACTGTTAGCATAGTCAGGGGCTACACCTGATGGCCACAATAAACAAGCTTGGCTTTTGAATGAGCTACGTCGGGGAAAAAAAAAATCCTTTAGGTTCATGGGAAGCCACCTCAAGTCCAAAGAAAGTCCCTACCGTGAAAAATCAGTAAGTTTATCTGAAGTAGTTTCTCTATAGAATCAAGAAAATAATTAGGCTATTACTGAGTTGTGTATTCACACATACCACAAAGCACATAAAAAATTGATTGTGCAGTCATGAAGAAGTAATAGAATGAGATTTCTAGAAATGAATGGAGGTTACAAATATTGCTAAGTAAGATGAACAACAGTTTGGATTGTGCAGAAAATCAAATAATGACTTTAGACTCTGGATTCTGAAGGCCTGAGATGCATGTATTTGCTCCAACACTCACATGCTGATTGATGTGGAAGGAAGAAGGGCAGGCAGAAAAGGACAGAGAGGAGAGGTGAGGCAGAGAAATGGATACAGATATAATTATGGTATAGACCTTAAAGGGCTGAGAGAAGTTTTGTTTTGTTCGTAGTTTTCTTTTCTTTTTCTCCTTCTATAAAATGGAATAACCCTAATGGTTTGTTAAATTAGGGCAAAGAAACTAACTGAAAATGTAAGAGCAGGAAGAGGACATCCTAGAATAAATAGTAACAGGAGGAGGTCTGGAAGAAAGGCCACAGGAACAGGGGATTCTTTACTGAAATAATAAAGGAGAAGGATTTTGTGTCATTCAGGGTCTCATCAGGAAAAGAGAAACCAGTTTAAGAGTTCACAGCAGATGCTGTTAAGGCAGGAGTTGGTTGTACCCATAATGGAGGAATTAAGGAGCAAAATGGACAGTGAGATCACAGTAGTAACAGACTAGCAACAGCAGGAAACACCCTGCTCTCAGGCAGGGGCCCGAGTGAGAATGTGATGTACCAGAGCCCACACACCATATACTACAAGCTGGAATGGTTGCAAGCCTGCCTGTTGGGAGCTGGAGGAACTGAGGAGAGGCGACCACTGAAAAGAAAATGCCCGAATCCCCATAATATTTTGGAGCAAAGAATGGCAATATGGGCTGTGTTTAGCATTGGCTAAGTGATGGGAGGATTCAAGGATGCTAATGAGGATGCTGTTAAAAATTTGTCAGTATTTATTCAGACCACATAGAGAGTTGGGTGATTTAAAAAAAATGGAAGGGGGAAAAAAAGGAAGAGAAAGAGAAATAACAATGTGTCTGTCACATCAAACGTGACATTGGGTATAGTTTGCCGAAGTGGCTCAGATAGGAATCAGATTGCTAGAGGTTCAGGTAGATATAGTTTGTAACGTATGGGCTGCAGATGACCACCAATTGAGCCAGAAATTAGAAACGAATGCAAGAAGAGAGTAAGAGAGTAATCGGGAGTAGTTATAACAGAGTGAGTGAATTTTTTTTCAATATAGTAAAAGTTATGCCCACATTCAGAAAATTAAAGGAAATGGCAAATTTCCATTGACAGGTATTTAAGAGAACCTTATATAATTTTGTTTAAAAAGTGGTTTCAGTCACCTGTTTACATACCCTTCATTTTGATTCAGATGATTTTATTTCTTTATTTATTTTGAGAGAGAAAGAGAGAGAGAAGAGAGAGCAGGGGAGGGACAGAAAGAGAGCGAGAACCCCAAGCAGGCTTCACACTGTCCTACATAACCCGATGTGGGGGCTCAATCTCACAAACTGTGAGATCATGATCTGAGCCGAAACCGAGTCGGGTGCTTACTGAGTCAGATGCTCACCACTGAGCCACACAGGTGCCCCCGATTCAGCTGATTTTAAATGCTAACATTGAATGAGTAGGATTGAAATCAAGATATTTAGAAGATCTTATAGAAATTTTGCAGGTATAGGGGTGCTGTCAGCACAACCTGCTTGGGATTCTCTCTCTTCCTATCTCTGCCCCTCTCCTGCTTGCACACTCTGTCTCTCTCCCAAAAATAAATAAACTTAAAAAAAATTTGGAGGTGTAGCCTTGGCAACTGTATCTCCAAACATCCCAACAAGAGCCTCATGTTAATCCCTGGGAACATTTCCAAGCACAGTCTTACAATAGCAGTTGTGAAAACTGGGAGACAAGATTGTATACTCACAATGAGGGCAGTGTGTTGTCAGAGAGGATAAAAGCAAATGATGTACAGGTGACTTTAGCATAGACAACTATGTGCTTACATCTGGGAAGTATTCCAAAGGACAGATCCTGAAAAGACACAAAGCCCTGGCAATGGACTGGGCAGATAATCATGCAAGCTCTGTGATTCTATACCACTTACAATTTAGAGCAACTCAAGGGAGAAAACTCTAACAAGGAAACCACTGCAATAATTGAGCCATAATTATTAGCATTTTAAAGAGAACATTAAAATTAAACTCAATGTACTGTATCTGTTCTCTTTAAAAATGGGGCACCCTGTGGAGAGAAAGAACTCTGAGTAAAATGTCATCCCAATTATAATGAAAATAAAGTAATATTGGAAATCTGGAGGTCAGGCGAGGTGTGGTAAGGTCATCTTCAGTATTTTGATTTATTTCAGAAGACTTGGCTATTTCTTGCCCACTCACAGCATTTGGAAAGAGTTAGTCCTATTTAGATTTCTTGGGATGCATTCTGTGTTAGTCTGCTTGGGCTGCCATAACAGATTACCCTAGACTGGATGACTTCAACAGCAAACATTTGTTTCCCACAGTTCTGGGGGCTAGAAGTCCAAGATCAAGGTACCAGTTAATCCGGTTCCTGGTGAGAGCTTTCTTCCTGACTCGTGTGGATGTCCTCCTTCTCACTGTGTCCTCACATGTCAGAGACAGAGAGAAAGAGAGAGACAGAGGCAGAGAGAGAGCTTCTTATAAGGTCATGAATTCTATCAGATTAGGAGCCCATCCTTATGATCCTACTTAATTACAGCCTAAAAGCCGTGTCTCTACATTGGATGTTAGAGCTTCAATATACCAATTTTGGGGTGACACAGTTAATCCTATGGCACATTCTAATAGTTTATTTGAGTCAGAGTCCTCAGCATGGTCTGTAAAGCCCAGGATGTGTGGCCTGGGCCCTAGGCTGATTCTCTAACATTTCTGTCCATTCTATATAAGCATCCTAAGCACTGGCTATTTCTTAAAATGCTAGATATAGTCTCCTCCTGGGGCCTTTATATGCAGTGCTTTCTCAGCCTGCTGACATACTACTTTCTGTGCTTGGCTTCCACTCTTCAGTCATCTCTGCTCAAATGTTGCCGCTTTCAGTCTTTAGGTACTTCTTGTCTACTTACATCAATAGATTGAAAATTCAGTGAGGAGATGCACTGTTTTGTTACTGTTTATTGTACAGTAAATAGTAAATAAATGTTTGTTGAATGAATAAATGAATCTAGAACCAAGTCAAGAATGTAAAAAGCTTGTGAACCAACTCTATTTTAATTACATGCCAAAGAGGAATAAGTGTGTAGACGTCTTCTCATTTGTTTATAAGTAAAAGTCCCTTGGACCTGAGAGCCACTCATGAAGAAGGATATGCCCTTCTCTCTCTCTCTCTCTCTCTCTCTCTCTCTCTCTCTGACCTTTCCAGCACACATTCATGAGTACACATATCTAACGCCTTTTTAGATTTCTCATATAATCAGTGTCATGGGAGTCCACATTACTACTCACTCACATCTCCAGTTTGGAGTATGCTCTCCCAAAAGCTTTGAAATGGCAGTATTAAAGGGGTCTCTCAAAGGGGGTGAACCCTTATAGTCTCATTTTGGGAAATCCAAAATTTATTATCCCAAACAGATAAAACAAGAACAACGACAACAAAAAACAACTCAATAATCTTTGTTGTAAAAAGCACAATTTGACTCTGGCTACTTTGAAAACACAGTTTGCTGGAAACCTGTCAGCAAAGCTGAATCCACAGATGATCCCTCCTCACCTCTTTGCATGGTATCAACATTCCTGGTAACAGCAGGGAGCAAAAAGCACAATCAGGGTAGCTGGGTGGCACATTTATAGAAGCCCATGGCAATTTACATAAGCCACTGTTCCAGAGGAATGGCTCTATCTTCTCCCAGTCCTGTCATTCCTTCCTGTGCTGAGATGGCCACCAGGAAGAACATGAGGCCGTGTACACAGGTGACACTATGCTATTTACGGTCTCCGAATGCAGTACCCACTCTTAACTTGCAAACTCAGCATACTTCCTTTTATTTACAATCTGTCACTTCTTGCTTCTCCATTCCTCAAAACAAACAAGCTTTCACAATTTCCTAGACCTCCATAATCATGAAATATAGGCAAGTCAACCCAAAATGCTGTTTATATTGGTTGCATGTGGCATTTCTTTTTATAATATATTTGGCATGATAAGGCAGTTATAAAAATGCATACTTGCAGTATCCTTTTTCAGTTTAACCAGGTTTGAATCCATTTGAATATAATTGAGACATCTTATTTATCTTACATCTGTCAGCCAGCTATGTAAACTCATTTATTTTCCTATTAGCCAAAGCAATTTCAATAGAGCATTTAAAATTATCCAAGTAACTTATGTCCATATGATCACCTCACATAATATTACCAGCTTTCTAACAAATGATGCTAACTTTTTAACTTACATGATAACATAAGTTTCACTAAAAATTACCATCAATTTTTATATAAAATGTTTTCTTATGCATTGTATCTGATCTTATGAAGGATATTGCAGCATGCAAGGGAAGCAGAGAGACTGAACTTGGAAATGCCAGGAACCTAAAATGTCACAGAATGTTATAAAAGGAAGGAATGGCATGGCCAGGAAGTCACCACATTGGTGACTTCAGTGTTAGTCCCAGCATATTTATCAACAGAACTTTTTTTCATTTACAAAAGTATCCCAGTTTGAATATTATATTATTGCTCTCATAATGACATCAAGAGATATCAAGCTATTGAACTATTCATTAACGGGGCCAATTCCCCAAGATGAAAGAGCTATATGGGGGTGGTGAGGTGATTCATAACATCTAACTGATTTGTTAAAATAAGCCTGAGTGTAACTTATGAATCTGCTCATTCTTTCTTCTGCATTTTCTTTTGGGGAGAAACACACAGAGGGTAGGAACCCTTGGAAACTGAAGTTGAAATTTTACCTGAGACTCACTGGGAAGAAATTTGTGTACACATCCTAGGATATGGCTGATAAAATGTATGAACAGAGAAAGGTTTAAAACCACTGCAAACTAAGTACAAAATTGAATGCAGGAAATTCCATGACGCTGAAAAAATGCCCTGGAAAACTGAATGAATAAGACGTCTATAACTGGCCTCTTTAGTGATCAAAACCTTAATCTAAAGAAAGTGTTTTTTCATCTATATGGACATAACATTGCTTCCATTGATGAAGTGATCCAAACCAAGGAAATATTTGCTGTTGTGCTCCCACACAAATGCAGTGAAAGGTAACAGAGGCCTGACCAGCTGCTGCTTCCCCCTCTTAGTTTAGCTTCAGAATGAGAACTACTGCTTCAGATCTGAGCCAGGAGACTTCAGTTATTATGTTTAGTTTCGCTATTGTTGTCATCATCCTGAAAGAAATGGTAATTTGCGTTCTGCAGATCCTTGAGAAAGAAATACTCATGTGTATTGCCTGAGTTCACTGTGAACAACTCTCTAGGCAGAAGTGAGATAAAACTGAAACAAATTAGTTCGACAACAGGAAAATATGTATAATGCAAAGGATAATTATTTCTTTTTTTTCTTTCTAGTATTCCATTAGTTAGGATTGTTATCTTTTGTGTTAAATTTCAGATTTTTCTACCAAGGCAAGAGAGTGTTCTGCACATAAAATAGAAAAAAAAATGGCTAGCATTAGAGCTTTCTTAATGTTTCGAATAGGTAATTTTTGCTTTAATAAATATAAATCATTATTCTAACAATTTATCTGAGATGCTGTGATTGCCTTGATACTGGAAAACAAAAGCTTATTATATATATGTATATAAATATATATATGTATATATAAATATATATGTATATATGTATGTATGTATATATGTATATATATGTATATATATACATATATATATTTATATATAATTATATATAATTAATTGTATATAATTATATATATATAATGTATGTATTAAAGTGTAAAATAATACAGGTGTGCAAATTATGGCAGCTTAGTATGTGAAAGATGTCTTTATTGAAGCATAGTTACCATACGGTATACCATATAATGATTCAACAATTCTATACATTTCTTGGTGCTCATCAGGATAAGTGTACTCTTAATCCCCTTCACCTATTTCACCCATTCCCCCTCCATCTCCTCTCTGGTAACCACCAGTTTGTTCTTTGTACATAAAAATCTGGTTTTTTGTTTGTTTGTCTCTCTCATTTTAACAATGTTATTCTATAAGTATGTGATTTTTTTCAGGAGTGGGGGGCAAGCATGAAACTATTATACGATAAAGGCAGCAAAAATTTCAGAACAGCCAGGCCCACCCGAAGAAAATAAGGGAAAGGGAGAGACAGGGAGAGAGAGAGAGATAAGCAGAGAGACAGAGATAGAGACAGAGAGAGAGACAAAGACTGAGAAGGAAAAGGCAAACCATTTGAAGTCAAGAATTTTGAAAAGTTAATAATAGTAGAAGTGGAAGGAAAGTGCAAGGATGGAATTAATCAAGGAAAAAAAAACCAGAGAACACATTTGAAATGAATGTAGCAATAATATGTAAATCCAAATGTGATTTATTTCAAAAACAGTAAAATCTAAGCTAGTCAGGAAATGATAAGGGAGAAAGTATAGACACAAAAGATTAGACAGGAAATGGAAAAGAACCAAAGAAACAGAGGAAATTAAATGAATTAAACAATTTATCACTTTTTCGAATCAATTTGAAAGCTGAATATAATAAATGAGATACTGGGAAAATGCAAATCGCTAAAATCAACAGTTGAAGTGAAAGGAAACATAAACAGACCAATTTCAGGAGGGAAATTAACATGCTCAGAAAGAAAACAGCCTCCTCCTGACCACTGCATCTCTAATATCCTGCAAAAGGCCAAGAAGCAGAGGTTATTACTGGTGAATTTTATCGATACTCCAAGAAATTGATCATGCTGATGCTATTTAAACTTGTCCAGAGTACCGAGAGCAAAGGAAAAGTTCAAAACTATTTTTAAAAGTCAAACATAGCCTTGATATCAAAACCAGACAAATCAGTTCAAAGAAAGAAAACTCATTTAAAAATATTGATTTGTAAGTCTCAAATAAAATAGACTCCAGCAAAGAGCTAAATTAGGAAATACCATAGAAAACTAGTTTGTTTCCAGAATAAAAAAATAATGTTAAGAAATATATGTATATAACATAACATGAAACATATACTAGTATAAAAACGTATGCAACATAGCATAGAATTAGTATACAAACTATACATTTAATTAATATAAAAACATTTACAAAAGCTGGATTGATGGCCAAAAGACATATGATAAAATTTAAAATATATTTTTCATTAAAATCACTTACCTTTCAAGAAAATAGGATTTGGTTAGTGTAATCTTTAATAAAGGAACACTGAAAAAACATTACATTCAGAAAGCATAAATGATTTGTATCACTACCACCACTATTACTTAAAATTATTTCAGAAGTACTAAATACACAAGAAAACTGCGCTTAAAATATTCATAAAACATCTTCTTTAAGGAAAAGATCCACTTATCCTTATTTATAGATGATGAGGGGTGCCTGGGTGGCTCAGTTGATTAAGCTTCTGACTCTTGATTTCGTCTCAGATCACAATCTCACAATTCCTCAGTTTGAGCCCCGCGTTGGGCTCTGCGCTTAGAGTGTGGAGCCTGCTTGGGATTCTCTCTCTCTTTCTCTCTCTCTCTCCGCCCCCCCCCCCCAAATAAATAAATAAATAAGAGATGATGAGATCATATAGCTGGTCATTCAAAATATTTAAATCTAAACTCTGTTAGAAACTCTGAATTCATCAGTGTAGGTACAAAAGTAATGTACCCAGCATTCATATTTACAAACAGCAACCTCTTAGATATTAGAGATTCCATTTACAGTAGTAAACATGTGCAAATTATATAAATAAACATAAAATCCAAACCTAGAGGAAGAAACTTTATATACCCATCAGTTGTTCATAACTGTGTAATTAACCACCTCAAAATTTAATGGCTTAAAACACAATAACATATTCACTCTGTTTCTGTTGGTCAGAAGTTTGAGCTGTGCTCAGTGGGAATGACTCCTCTCTATTCCATGTGGTGGTGTTGGCCTTAACTGTGTCTCCCTTTGACCCCTCTTCCTCTAGGAGGATAGCCTGGGTTTATTCACAGGTGGCAACAGCCTTCCAGGTGAGAGTGTAAACCACAAGATTATTTTAGGTTTAAACTTGGAACTTGCAGGGATCCACTCAGAAGTTGAGAGTTGGTATAAAGATTATTTCAAGCTGAAAATATTTGAGATTTAACAGATGTAGAAAGAAGCTTTCTCAGAGCATCCCTGATCTGACCAAAAGCAGAAACTTGTGAGAAGTGAAGACTGACATAAATTGCCTTTTCAGGGCACCATCTACTCCCAGGAGAGAGGCCAAAAGTGAACTTACTAAAAATCCCTCTCTGGGCCCTGAAGAAGACCACTCATACCTGTATAGACAAATGTTATCACAAGCTTTCTTATTTCCCATTTGTTCTAAAGACCATTTTCTTTCCTTCCTTCCTTCCTTCCTTTTAACATTTATTTATTTTTGAGAAACAGAGACAGAGAGAGCACAAGCTGGGGAGGAGCAGAGAGAGTGAGTGAGACCCAGAATCTGAAGCAGGCTCCAGGCTCTAAGCTGTCAGCACAGAGCCCAACACAGGGCTTGAATTCAGGAACCATGAGATCATGCCCTGAGCCCAAGTTGTACACTTAACCAACTGAGCCACCAGGAGCCCTGCATTTCTCTTTCTTTAAAAGACCTATTTGTACTTCCAACAGAAGCCATTTCTCTTCTTTCCTTTCCCCTACTAATGTAGGTTTATAAACCTTCACCTTTAACCATTTAACAAGCTAGCTACTTCTTTTGTTGGCTCCTGTGTGTGTATGAATAAACACATTTCCCCTGTTACTCTAGATTTTGTCAGTTTAATTTGTAGATTCCAGGTACCAAACATAAGAGATAGAAGAAAAAAGTTTTTTGTTTTGTTTTGTTTTGTTTGTTTGTTTGTTTGTTTGTTTTCCCCTAACAGACTCAAGGTACAAGCCCAGCCTGGGAAAATAGATTCCATCCCTTTTGGGGAAGAGCTACAAAGCATTTGTGACCACTTTTAATTTACTTATATTTACAAAGGGAGTTAAATAAGACACCTAAATGCCTGGTTCTTAGTCAATGAGAGAAAATGTTGTAAGCCTTTCAGCTCTTTCAAAAGGCATCTATAAAATTAATGGGATTGATAAAATATTGGCTAATTATTTTGTTTCTTTGACACTTGATGCTAAACCTCATATGGGAAAATATGTAAGAGTTGGTATAAATAGTGACAAAAATAATTATGATAATGGTAAGTCATGATTAAAGCATAAAAAATTAGTAGTAATGTTTCTACAAATATAAAAACATTACAAAAACACAGTAATAGAAACTTTTGATGTCGGCACGGAAATTAGAAAATAGGTAAATGAAATGGACTGAAGATTTCATAAAATATACTAAGCATATGGCAAAGCCATCATTTAAAAACACTAAGAAAGCTATGAATTAGTCAATATACAGTTAATGGACAAACCAAGTAAAAATAAAATGCTAGATCTGTACATTTTTTACACCACACTCCCTTGCAGGAAAATAAAGCTAGAGGACAATAGAGAGAAATTTCTTTTATAATCTTGGAGAAGAGGTTTTCATAAATAAAAAAAGAATACAGAATTTATAAGATAAATTGTATTATGCAGAATTAAAAATGTACGTATAGAGGGGTGCCTGGCTGGCTTAGTTGATGGAATGTGGGACTCTTGATCTTGGGATCATGAATTCAAGCCCCACGTTGGGTGTAGAGATTACTTAAAAATAAAATCTTTTATTTATTGATTTTTAAATAAAATATTAAATCAAATCTGATAAATATCTAGAGAACAATTATTACTCTATAAAAAATCTACCACAAATCCAATAGCAAATAGAATGGGCAAAGGATATGAGTAGGGAGTGCAGTGGTTAATTCTGTGTCTCAATTGGACTGGTCTCTGGGATGCTCAGACAGCTGGTAAGACATTTCTGGGTATGTCTGTGAAGGTGATTCTAGAAGAGCTTAGCATCTTATTTAGTTGGCTGAATAAAGCAACCTGTCCTCACCAGTGTGGATGAGCATCATCCAATCTATTAAGTGCAAAATGGAACCAAAAGGCAGACAGGGTGAATTCTCTCTTCTTGAGCTGGGGCTTTCATTTTCTTCCAGAGTTCCTGGTTCTTCAGCCTTTGGACTCTAGGAATTGCTAGTTTGAAATACACAAATGATTATTACAACAAAACAAACTCTATAAAGGTACTTTAATTAAGTGCCCAGAACTGAACCCAACATACTGTTACTGTGCTAAACTATTATAGAATAGAGAGTATTTTTCTGCTTTTATCGTAAATAACAACAGACCAAGAAAAATAAGTTAGCTGCTTGTTCCAAGAAATACTTGTTCCTATGAACCGACTGAACACTTAAACCACAACAATTTCCTTATTAAAGCTCGTTTTAAACACCCTTGTTTCACTTCATTGTGTCCATTAATCCAAAATTATTAGGTCATACATTTTCCCTGCTTCATCTCAACCAGTTCCCCATTTTGCAAGACTTAGCTCAAAATCACCAACAAAGGCTAAATCCAGATTTTCCCATTTTGAGACACTATTGGTTAACAGGGTGATTCTCTACTGCTCAACTCTGAGTAACAGATTTTATTGAGAGTCTTTTGGGGAGTTGATAGTTGACTACATCAATAAAGACAGTGCAAAAAAAAAAAAAAAAAAAAAAAAAAAAAAGAAAAAGACATTGCAAGAGATAGGTCATTTAAGCAAATGTTGAAATGAAGTGTTCCTGGGTTGGCAGTTAGCCTTCTGTGGGCTGCGACCCATCTCATCACCTTTACCTAAATGATAACATGTTTCAGAACCACAGTCATTCAGTGTCACTTTTCTGTATATGGATATAGAAACTGGTTCTAAGGATGTTAATTGAATAGTCAACATTAAAACATGGAATTAAAGACATGGGGCTAGAATCGCTGTTTCCGAACTTTCAAACTTAAACGTTCTGTTAAAATAATGCTTATTGCTGGAGAGCTCAGTCTTTTTTTAAATAAAATATAAGCCTCAAAATTATCCTATTAAATTTGAAATGTTGGCTGAAGCATTTTAAAAATGGTACTGTAAGTAATAATGTTACCGAAATGTGGTTCATTTATTTTAGGGGTATATGTAAAATTTTACAGTAGAGTTTCTCAAACTTACTTGACAGTAAGCATTTCTTAAAATTATTATTAAAATTTATGTATGTTTGGCCCCTCCTCAGTCTATTGAACAAGCTTATAAGAAGGTGCCTGGAACTTGCTTTTTTATCAAGTTGTCAGATGTTTCTTGACTTAAAGCAAGTATGGGAAATGATGATGCATTTTAGGCCAGTGGCTCACAACCCTGTCTGTACTTTTTAGTAACCTGGGAAACAGTTTTAAAAACACTCACGGCTACCTATATCCTAGATCAATTAAATTAAGATTTTAGGGGGAGATGGGGTACCTGGGTGGTTCTGTCGATTAAGTATTTGACTCCATTTTGGCTCAGGTCATGATTTCAAGGTGCGGGTTCAAGCCCTACATGGGGCACTGCGCTGATGGTGCTGAGCCTGCTTGGGGGTCCTCTCTTTCTTTATCTCTTCCCCTCCCCCACTTGTGTGCACACGCACTTTCTCTCAAATAAATAAACTTAAAAAAATTAGAAGAGATGCAAGCATGTACATTTTTGTATCTTCCCGGGTTAAGCTAATGTGCACATAGGACAGAGACCTAGTGTATCAAGCCAATGAAAAAAACTTCTCATTTATGTGCATACAAATCTTAATAAAATGTAAATTCTGATTCAGTGGGTGTGGGGTGGGGTCTGAGATTTTGCAGTTCTAACAAATTTCCAAGGGAGGCTGATGCTGCTGTTCAGCAGACCACATAATGAGTAGCAAGAAATTAGAACAGTGATTCTCTAAGCCTGATCCCCAGACCAGCAGCATCAGGCTCACCTGGGAACTTGGAAGAATACAAATTCTTGGGCTCCACCCTGCTTCTACTCAGTCAGAAACCCTGGGGCCCAGATCTTGGCTTCACAAGGCACCACCCTACCCCTCACAAAAATAGCAGATTCATAGTCATTTACTTTATACACTGAGCTTCCAGCAATGATTTTGCTCAAGAGCAGTGATTAATAATTAAAAATACATATGTAGCTAAATAATTAAAAACCCCACATTTACAGGAAAATTCTGATTATAGAATTAAACAGCTAAATTTTAAATTGTAGTTCAGTTTTCTCTTGCTTATGGCAACTTGGTGAATCATGTAACCTTGAGCCTTCAATTTGTTAACTGAAAAAATGCTAAAATAACCTTCCTTAGCTACTTTACAGGTTAGCTGTGAGGAAACAAGTTTTTACAGGTAGTGGAAATATACACTTGGTAATGACAAGTAGGTGCATAAAGAAATATATAATTAAACTTTTAAACTTGGTTCTGGCTGCACAGACTTTTCAATCTACTCAGAAACAAAAGTTCATTAACCAACACTAAAGAAAGCAAAGGAACAAAAGAAAGTATAGAAACATTTACAGAAGACCAATTGGGTGCTTTCTGTATCGTAATTTATTTTTCCAGCATCCTAATAAATTACAAGTGAGTAAATTGGGATTGCAAAGAAATTAAGTGAATTGCCTTTGAAGCTACATTAATGGGCTTTTGTATCAAAAGATCTAGGTTTGAGTAATGCCTGTCAGTAGCTATGTGACCATTGATTCAAACTGTTTTGTAGTGTGTCTTTAATGAAGTGGATATAATATCTGTCCTACAAAATACTTAGTATCTATAAATTTAATGTGAAATTGCTGTAAAAATTTCAAAGATTTTTAGTGATGTGAGGCATTGTCATGCAAAATAGCACAAAATAGCATGTAAGAAGCCTTATGATAAAGACTTTAATATTTTCATATTTGCCTAAATTTGCCTTAATTTCTCTGACTTATACATACATGTATCATTGGTAATGTTGAGTTGTAGAATATAAATTCATCTTCAATCTTCATTTCCATACATTTTAATTTCATAAGTTATTTCTTACGAATATTATTTATTCAGTAATCAGGAGAGGACTCTGAATATAATCATGTTGAAGTTTTCTGTCTGATTGCTGTGTCATTTTCATTTTATTGGGAGGGAATTCATCTACTAGTGTTGGTTTTACTGGTAGCTTCTATAGTTCAATTGTATTGATATATTCAGAGTTTTGTTGTGCCGGTGTTTAGGGACAGGCTCTCTCTCCCCATCAGATCCTCACTCTTGTAGTTTTGCAGTTGCTTTCACACAACTTCGCAGGGCTCCCAGTTGAGAATAGCATCCTGCCTGTGGCTCAGTTCCTTCTCCACGGTGACTGCAGGATTGCTGCTGATTCAGTGGCTGAGCTGGCAGGGGTGTCTCTCTCCTGCTGCTTCCGAAGAAAGCGGATGTGTGTGAGCCATGTTGCCAGGCAGGGGTTGTCAGAAACATTTTTTAGCTCTCTTACTTTTACAAGTAAAGGTCCTTTATCATGCCCTGCTTTTAACACAGTGATCCTGACTCTATTTCCTCACCTCTTGTGGAGAATGTTTATTCCTTATAACCCTAGATGAGTCAGATTCTCAGCTGCTTCTGCCTGCTTCTGTACCTGGAGCCTGGAGTGCTCATGGCTTTAGTTCTGCTTTGTGCTGTGTTTTCTGATTTTTAGAGACATTTATTTACTTAATTTTAGAGCATGGCCATATCTTTTTTTTTTTTTAATTTGCCTTTTATCAATCATTATTCTATCTTTAGAGATGAGGAAAAGCCTCAAAATATAACTTTTAATGCCAGCTTACTAGGGAACACGGTGTCAGTTTTATGAACTGATGCTAAGAGGTATAAGGGTTAGAAGAGGGGAGAAGGTATCACGGGAAAAGGTCTGCTAGCACCCACATAGGCAGAATCAGATCATTACATGAATTTCTGTGTGTTGGCTCTGTGGGTACTGAAGCAATGCCTGCTCAGCCTCAGTGCTGAGGGGGCTGAGACAATCCTTTGTTCCTCTTTTACTGTTTTCCACGTCATTGCTTTTCCTCATGTGTTAGCCCTTGGGGAGGGGGTAGTGATCTTGTTTGGTCTTTATAGCACCTATAAATTGGCCATTCTTCAGTTGAATGTCTCCCCAGCTGACTGTGACTAAATCGGATCAACCTTTGCAACTTGATGGACTTTCCTACACTCTGTCATCAAGAAGGCTGAAAAAAGAGGGACAGGAAAGTTGTCCATGTGTAGGCTTTTCCTAAGGACACATTCACTTGCCCCATGCCCTGACTGCAAAACTCACCTGTCCAGCACTAAGTTATAAAACACATTAAAAAACAACAACAACAAAAAACAAACAAACATCAATTAGAAATCCTGAGTAGAGTTTTTTGTCACCTTTTCAATTGATTGGGTTATATTAACTATATTAACTCTTGGGCATTAACTGAATAAAATTATTTTGTCATATTATTCCTGGTTTTATTTCAAAGGAGGTATAGGTCTCCTTACATTGGAAACTTATCCTGAATAATGTCCCAAAATGACTCTATGAGAAAAATCATCGTGTATGTGTATATATATATATATATATATATATATATATATACACACACACACACATATATATGTGTATATGTATATATATATATACACACACAGTAGTATGTATATACAGTATATATTTATAATATATATAATATATTAAAAATATAAATATATAAATATATATGTTTATATAGTATATAATGCATATATTAAAATTTAACTGGTTTATTCTCAGAATCATTACTGAGCTTCTGAATTTATTTTTGAGAGAATGGGAAATATATGTAGATTTAGAGGTTTTTATTGTATTATAAATTATCTGGAAGCATATAGAAGTCATTGCAATATAGTTTATCTAAACATAAATAGAATATTTAGAGAAAATAAATATAATAATTATGTTTTTTTCATTAGGGTGTACTTTTTGTTTTAACTGGCAATCTGGAAAAATAATTATCTATCAATTATGTAAGTAGTGGATTAATCAGTGTGTAGGTTAATAGTGATTTAAAATAGTAATCGTGTGGGATGTTTAAAAAAGGAACAGACTATTAAATTTAACTTTTTTTTTCCTTAATAATATTAGCAGAGGTCAGACCATCAATGAAGGAGAGGCTTTGCTTGCTTAACAAAGCAAGTTTTGAAACGCTTACTTTATTCTGCTCCTGGATTGGTTCCAGCAGTGAGAAATTCTTTGGAGAATGTATTCAATATGCATTGTGTTTCCAGGAAGGACAGAGTTGAACTGGCTCACTCCCACCCTGTTAAATTTGGGCTTCAATGCATGAACCCAGGAACTTGCATAAGACTGATCTCTGAAATAGCCTCTGATTGCAGAATGGAAGAAATGGGCCAAAGTGAAACCAATCTGTTCCCAAGAAATGAGCTAACATCTTGTTTCTCATGGTTCAGACATCCACTCTATGAAAGAATCTTATCTTGGAAGGGTCTTCAATCAAGAGGATATGGTGGAGGAGTTGGATACCCTCCAACAGAGAGTTCCCTGAGCCCTCCATATGTGTTTATAAGGATGTTTTGCAACATGAGAGCTGGCTGGGAGTAAAGACTGAAAAGATATAGATAAACCCTAAATTTTATGGTATAGTGATAAGAACATAAAACCTGAGCTCTCAAGTTCAAGTTTATTTCTTAGTACTTTCTCTTTTGGAATCTTGGGCAAGTTAGGCTTTAGTGCCTTAATCTGTAAAATGATCACAGGTATATAAGCCTCATACTGTAGCTAGTGATTATCAAGTCAGGGGACTCCACACAGTTAAGTAAAGAATATGAGGGTGGGAGATGAGAAATGGATGCTGTTCCTCCCCCCTCCAATGAAGGACCTCTGGATTCATCATCTGTACCAGTGAGGTTTAATTTGAAGAAGGGTTGACTAAGAAAAGAAAACCAGGGGGGCGCCTGGGTGGCTCAGTCAGTTAAGCATTCGACTTCAGGTCAGGTCATGATTCAGCTCAGGTCAGTTCGAGCCCCGTGTCCTGCTCTGTGCTGACCTCTTGGAGCCTGGAACCTGCTTCAGATTCTGTGTCTCCCTCTCTCCCTCTCTACCCTTCCCCACTTGTGCTCTGTCTCTGTCGCTGTCTCTCTCAAAAATAAATAAACATTAAAAAGATTTAAACAAACATAAAATGAAAACCAGGGATTATGAATGTAAAATATAAGGGACAGAATAATGTTTTTTTCATTTCAGGTTTTCAATCCCAGAAAATTTAGGATTATGAGGTCATAACAGGGAGAGATAGGCCTAGCAGTATGGGGTTGTCATAATGGAAATCTCAGCAAAACTGTGTGGCTCTCAAAGAAAGGAGGAGAGAAACAAGAGTCAGGGCAGAGCTGAAAGTAGGTGTACAGAGGTAGTGTGGTATTTCTAAAGAGGGTGGAATTTGAGGTCAGAAAGTGAGTTTGAGAAATGGCTTGGGTAGCCTTTGGCTCAGAATTCACCTTAGGCTCAGAATTCTCATTGGGGAGCAGCCACTGTAGCCAGACCTTTCTCTTTCATCTTCTCCCTCAGATTCTGCCCTGCATCCATGCTTTACTGTCTGCCGTTTGTTTGAACCTAGAAAGCTCACCCATGTCTACTTCTTTGGGCACATGATTCTGTTTTCCCAAAGTGTTCCCAAGGGGGCTCGGAGTTCCAGGACAGCAGGGCCCAAACCCTCCTTTTTAATACCTCCAGAATTTAACACAGTCACACATAGAATAACATTGGCACCCAAAAAGTGTCTTTTAATGCATAGAACAAGAAAGGGAGAACAGAAGAAAGGAGGAAGGAGGGAGTGAAAGTGGTTTAGTATTGATTCATCCCTACCCAGTCACACACGTATAAGACAAATTCCACTGGTAAGATCAAATCTGTGGCTAAGGAGCTGAGTGGTGAGTTAGGGATGTGGCAAGGCAATAATAAATTGATGATACGTCTCATTAACACAGGTATTCAAATCAGTGAGCTAATACGCTTGCAACCTAGGAAGGTGAGGATTGAGAGAAAAAAGAGAAGGAATATAGGGAAGTGTGTGCTTTAAGGCTGTGAACCCCAGCTGTGCCCTCCAAAGTAGGCAGTATTCACTACCATTCTATATTGACTTTCCACATAATATCTGTGGTGATAAAGGTAAAAAAGATGAGCAAGTTAAACAGCAGAACAACCCAGGCATCAGGCAAGTCAATGCTTTAACTTTCTGCTAAAATAGCACTTAGCCAGGCAGTTTACTTTTTGGACTCTTTGGCCTGCCATATGGGTAGCAAATTCCCCCACAGCCATTAACTGAAACCCAGTTGAAGTACTGGAGATGATCCAAGAAGTGTTTCCTTTCACCATCACTTGTCAAAGCTAAGATCCTACACCTATATAAAACTGTGCCGTGGTTTGACTGCAATTCAGAGATCTCACGAGGGCCTTAACAGGTTTTCCCACTGTAAATTTCACCACCCCATCAAGCTACTCCTAACTGTTCTGAGCCATATAAAAACTCCCTCTGTTAATATCCTTCATCTCATACTTAAATCAGTGGCACTTAGACTTTCTCTTAGTAAAATAACTATTTGTTGGTGTCAGAGTTGTTAATGCAGAATTTAACGTGGAGCATCAGTGTGATAGAATAGCTCCAGAAAAATGAGTTCAGATGGAATGGATTGGAGTTCTGTGTTGAGGCTGTACTGATGCTAGTTCCACAATAGCTGACTGGGAAAAGAAAACAATGAATAGAGGTCAGAAAATTGGGTTCTAGTTTTAGCATGAAAAAGCTGTGTGAACTTCATCAACTCAGCTCACCTATCTCACCTAATGTTTCTAATATACAAAACAAGGCAAGGGATGCCTTTCAGTCTTAAAATTATTCAGAGTGAAATAATTTATGATTCTTGTAATTTTAATCTTGATAAATTAAAAATGGTTTTCTGCATCAAAGATTGAAAGAAAAACATCAACAAAAATTTTTGAGGAGCATGGATTCATGTAGCTTAATATTGCACAAAGAGCCTGTGTTATTCATTAGGGCATTGATTGGTTATTGACTTGATGTAAGAGAAGAAAGATCTATAATAAATGAAGAAATAATGTGAAAGCCACATCCTTAAAAGTTCAAACATATTCCCATATGTGTATGTCCTTTCTCTACTTTATTTAACACAATTTGAACAAAACATTTCATTGTTATGCCCCAACTACTCTGCTGGCTGAAGTAAATATTGGATTCCCCAGATATAAAAAGATTTTTCACCTTTCAAAGGGACTTTGTAAGGTTCCAGTGACCTGTTCCTTAGGCAAACAAAATGTCTTTTTCTGCACATAATTTTGACTTGAGAGAAGGTAAATTGAAATGACATTTTAAAATTTAAAATTAGTTTTAGTAAATCCAATATTGACAGTGTACTACTTGGGGGCACCTGACACTCGAAAGATCAGAGATCAGTTTTTCCTCAGAGAAATCCTGCTTTGTTTGTGTCAAGAATATTTATTTGTTTATTTTGGAAACCTTGACTGTGAAACTGAACATCAGAAATAGCAAGTTGATAAAAATAATATGATGCTTATTTTTTTTTTACATTTTCAAAGTACTTCCATATGACTAAATTTAATTATCATAATTTTTGTAGATTTTTAAAGTGACATATAGCATAAGGTTAAATATATAAATCTTGTGTGTGAATTTTTCTCAAATGTAAAAACATCTGTAAGTACCACCCAGATCAAAGTAAAGGACAATATTAGCAGATCAGAAACTTCCTTTGTGTCTTAATCCAGTTAATTCCTACCCCATAGTTATACAGAGTCTTTTATAACATAAATTTTCTGTTTCTGAACTTCACATAAGGAATTATATAATATGTGCTATTCTTTTCATCTGGCTTCTTTATCTCAACTTTATTATTTCTATCAGATTTATTCATGTTGTTATATGAATGTTATATGTTATACCAGAATTTTTTCCAGAATTTCTGTATTTTATTATATCCCATTAATAAACATACCCAATTTATCAATTTTAACATTGATATGTGATTAGACTATTGCTATTTTATTATGAATAACACTGCTATCAACGCTCATGTACTTACATTTTGGAATTTATTTTCTGTATGTGGGATAAAATTGTGTGTACTCCATTTAGTAGTAGTTACTGCCACAAGTTTTCCAGAGTAGTGGCTGCAATATTTATTTACATGCCCACTAGCAGTGTCAACACTAATTTCTGTTAACATATTATCAGTGTTTTTCAAATTAACGTTTTCAGTTTGAATATGAGCATAGTGATATCCTGTTCTGTTCTTAATCCCCCTAATGTAAGTTATATGAATATGTTTTTGTATTGTGTTCTATTAAACTTATCTCTTGAATTAAGTTCTATTAATGCAGAATTTTCAATTCTAAAATTTCCAGAATATGTTTCCAGTTTCCTGCTGAAAATATTTTTTATTTTTTCTTTTAATTTTTGTTTAAGGTTTTCATTTATTTGAGAGAGAGAGAGAGAGAGAGAGAGAGAGAGAGAGAGTGCACGAGCGCATGAGCGGGGGAGGGGCAGAGAGCGAGGGAGACGCAGAATCTGAAGCAGGCTCCAGGGTCTAAGCTGTCAGTACAGAAACCCACGTGGGTCTCAAACTCATGAACCATGAGATCATGACCTGAGCCAAAGCTGGACACTTAACTGACCTAGCCACCCAGGCACCCCAGAAAATCTGTCTTTTTCTATATTTTCTGAACATATATATGTTTTTAAATTTATTTATTTATTTATTTATTTATTTATTTATTTATTTATTTATTTTTATTTTAGAAAGTGTGCACACATGAGCAGGGTAGGGGCAGAGGGGGAGAGACAGAGAGAGGGAGAGAGAGAGAGAAAGAAAGAAAGAGAAAGTGAGAAAGAGAAAGAGAGAATATTAAGCAGGCTCCATGCTTAATGTGTGGAGCCTGAGGTGGGGCTCAATTCCATGACCCTGGGATCATAACCTGAGTTGAAATCAAGAGTTGGATAGTTGACTAACTGAGCCACCGAGGTGCCCCTATATTTTCTAAACATATTAAGTATAGTTATTTTAAATTTTTTTTTTTAACATTTATTTATTTTTGAGACAGAGAGAGACAGAGCATGAATGGGGGAGGGGCAGAGAGAGAGGGAGACACAGAATCGGAAGCAGGCTCCAGGCTCTGAGCTGTCAGCCCAGAGCCCAACGCGGGGCTCGAACTCACAGACCGTGAGATGGTGACCTGAACCGAAGTCGGACGCTCAACCGACTGAGCCACCCAGGCGCCCCAAGTATAGTTATTTTAAAATTCTTACCTGATATTTCCAGTATCTGGATCACTGTTCAGTATTTTTATATTATTTAATTTTACTCTTGATTTTTTGGTCATTTGATTCTTTTTCTTGACATGCCTATGAATTTTCCATTAAAACTGGGATATTCTATGCTTTGGATGATGCTTTTTTCCAGAGAAGGTTTAATTTTACTCTAGCATAGAGTACAAGTAAACTATCTTATTCCATTGGAGCCTTTGTTTCCAGTTTTACCAGGGCTGCTGTATTTCAGGTTGTTCTTATCCTCTGGTGTGATTCCCACTCATTCAGTGTAGCTCTTTCAGTGTATCGCCTGAAACTACTCTTTCCTCCTTTCCACCCTTTCTTCACCTCCATGGCCAGTGCTGAATTTTAACTTCATTGTAGCAAGGCTGCCAAACTATCTTCTCAGCCCTTTACCTCATCAGATACCACTCTCCACTTGCTCTTTCAGAGTCTCCGCTTACACACCAAAGTGTAACAATTGGGCCATGCTCAAAGTGGGAATGACGTCTAAATTTCAGGCTCACTTCTTTTTGGTTATTCCTGCCTCTGGTCTTTTGCCCTTTATGTTTTTGTCACCCTAGGAACCCCAAACTCCAGATTCTGTGTCCCTTCCCCAGTTTGACTGCTCAACTGTTCAGGTTACTATGGGTTTCATTTTCCTAAAATGTGATTGGCAGGTTCTGTGAGGCAACAATGGAAGTGAGTGGAGGCTTTCCTGGGTTGTGCTTCTCTTCTCCTGCCTGCATGCCTTTATCTTCGAACAGCTGTTTGTGCATTTTATCCATCTTGTATAGTTTCTCTTAGTGGGGAGATTGACTTCTTACATGTCCCATTTTCATGGTTGCAAGTCAGAGAGCATTTTTTTAAGTAGAGTGATAAGCATTGTAGTACTGTTTTGAAAGATGGAAACAATAAAAAAAAATGAAGAAGTAAGCATTTCCTGTGCTTACAGAGCAAGGCTTTTGTGGACTGGGAATTAGGATTTTAGTCTCAGAAACTTGTGGTCCAAGTTTTTTATTTGTGTGTGTGTCTTTTACTTTATACCCTTTAGATTTCAGATAAATTGAGCTCCCATGGTTAGTTTTTATCAGATTATATTGAGAAGGAAAATTAACAAACCAACAATCCCAGTTTGTAACAAAATACAATCTTGAGTGTATTCTTATGAATAGTAAATTAAATAGTACATTCAAAGAATCGGGAAGCTTTTTCTTTAATTAGCAGCTACAGATGAAGTCCACAATTAGAAGGAGTACATAGAATACTATAAAAATAGGGGTGCCTGGGTGGCTCAGTCTGTTAAGTGTCCAACTCTTGATTTCAGCTCAGGTCATGATCTCTTGGTTTGGGAGTTTGAGCCCCGCATTGGGGCTCTGCGCTGGCATGAGGAGCCTAATTGGGATTCTCTCTCTCTCTCTCTCTCTCTCTCTCTCTCTCTCTCTCTCTCTCTGTCCCTCCTCCACTCACATGTACATGCTCTATCTCTATCAAAATAAATAAACTTAAGAAAAAGAATACTGTAGAAATAAAACTAATTCCTAACTTCTCTTTACATTAAATCTAATGATATAACCTTGTCCAGAAGTTATATGATGCTGATATTGACATTAATCATGAATGAGTGTATTTATATCATCCGAACCAATGGCTGACAAGTGGACCCTTTAAATGGAAAATGACATTCATTTTATGACATCTTACAAAGCTTATGGTGATTTTCATTTACTGTCTCAAGTATTTTATGGTAATACTATAAGGTAGTTCCATATGTTATAAAGATGAAAGAAAATGGATGCACAGATATAGTCACAGGAATTAACCTGGGGCAAAGAGGAATTTATGACAGTCAGAAGTGAAACTCGTATTTTGTCTCAACCTTAGCCTCAGTCCCCTTTTGCTGTACTGGAAAACCTGAATGTATGATGGATACAGCCCAAGAGCTTTGCTTTACCCTACATCTCTTGAGCTACCCTCAGGCATTTGAAAATACAAAATAAACTCCATGAGGAAAGGTTTCTGAGGCTTATGATGAAAATGTTGTGGAAAGTGCCTGCTATTTAAGTATCACTGGAAAATTTCTGTTTTACTTTCTCTGTATTTTCATAGGAATTCCAGTATTCTGTATAGATCCTCTCTTGTTTCAGGAACTTAGGGCATTCTCAGTGAGAATTTCATATGAGCACCATTTACTTAGATCTCACCATGAATGATGCATTAGTGTGATTCGTTAGCCTTGGGATCTAGTGTCCTTCCATGGTTTTCTTCCGTGTTCTATTGATAAAGTTTCAGGCACTTTCCCTCCTTATAATTGCTGCTGCTTTGCCAGACACAACAAGTCCTCAAAGTGCTTTACAACTGTTTATGAGGTTTTCTTTCATGTAAAACAGTTATGAGCTGAGTGATGCCCCCAATTAGAATTTCAAAGTTTCACAAAAATCAAGAGAGGTTGTCTTTTCCTTGTGTGTCACACTTTGTCAGAGAAACCCCGAAGAAGTCATACTTGATATTGAATTGTGACAAAGTTTAATGAAAAAGACCCTGTCCTCCCAGTGGATATTAATTTTCTGATGCCTAGCTTAGGGAATTAATACTATTGACAAAAACAATGATGTATTCACCATTTCACTTCCCTTCTGATGAATAAGCCATCATTAGTTATAAAACTCTTTGCTCAATTGACTTTCCAGTTTCATTTCAAGAAATTATTATCAGAATAGCTCAACAATCTTGAAGCTCAGAAATATCTGAATTTCTCAAAATACAGTTGGAACCTCCTACCAAAGAGATTGTAACTGATTTCCTTTACAGATGGAAGAGACTTGCTAGAAAACAACTGCGCATAATAAATAAAATAAAATGCTATGTCAGATCCATAGAAAAGGTCATTAGCAATCATAGAAACAGGTGTTCATGGTTGGCCTAGCCTTTTTGTAACTGGACTATAATGATCCTCATTTCCTAATAGCTGGTTTATCTAGAGACAGCAATGTATTTTATAGATTTGAATCATTAATTTTTGAATGGTCATAGTAATTTCTGATTTTTACCAAACCTCATTACATACTATATAGAATTTGGTGAAAAATGAACTCTCTCTTTTAATGAAAGCTTTCTTTCTGATTCTTGGTATGGAAAAATGGATTAAATTGTGCTAGAAAGGACTTTTACAACAGCAGGCCACAAAAAACCCATTTAACACTTTCCTTGAATCGTATGAGTGTTCAAAGATTACCATTTCAGAGGTTTGCTAATTTTCAAAAAAAAAAAAAGAATGATTCAGATAATTGCTATGATTTCTTTCCTTAGGTGTTATCACTTGTAGTATGCTATTATTCTGTCACAGAATAAAAGGTTAAAAAAAAAAAAGAAAAAAAAAAACAGCTTTCGTAATTTCCTGAAATGAGCCTTCTTACTTTGTGTAAGAATTCAGAAAAGACCAAGATTTAATAAAATGCATTTTGTTGAGAAATGAAAATACTCGAGGAAAAGGAGTGGGTGCGGGCAGGGAAGAGATTCAATTGTAGTTAAGTTTTTACCAGCAAATGCGCCATTGTGGTTGAGTAAATATAGTTACCTTTAGAGAAACAGATGCACAAATGAGTGTGTGCTTCGAATGCCAACTGCTTTAAATCTAATTCTTATATAACTTTTGAGACCTAAATCTGTAGTTTCCCTTTTGTTTTTAGGCCAAGAAAAACACTGCCGCTTGAAAAACCTACAACTTTGTGGCCTGGTGGACTAAAAATAAATGATATCATCCCAGTTACCTTGTTCTATGATGGCAGCTAATCAGAAATAGATTATTTTGTGTGGGTAACAGGAAATAATTTGATGTTTAGTGAGATAGGCATTAGATATCTCTTCCTTTTAAACCAAGCCAGTTCCGCTAAATCTGTAGAGAGGTCAGCATAGCTCTTGAACTTTCAGAGTTTGGGGGGGGGGGGGGGGAAGAATGATAGCATCAATCAAGGCAATTATGAGCTTAATGCAACATTCAGATGTGAATAGGAATCGCTTTGAGGAATGCTAGCATGTTTTCAAACATTAAGGCAAGTATTTCTTCAAATGCAGAAAATGTTTATTTAAAGATTTGGAGACAAGTCTGTGGAAGAAGTTAATTTGACCCTAACATGAGATGTAGCTCAACTTAGTAACATGAAGGTAGCCATCAGATGGTAAATAGTCATTTTTAAGCACATGACAGTTTTTCTCCATATTTGATATATAATCTTGTAGTCTCTCTTTTGTGTGCGTAAACTTGTTTGGTTTATTATCAAATGATCACCATGCCTATCAATGGCTATTAGAGTACAGTCACAACCATGACCTCTGTGCTTGTGTTTTTGTACACCATCGAGCCCTTCAGGCTTTCTTTATTAATATATCCCCCATAGCTCAATTCCACTCTACTGATCTTATCTCAGTGTTTTTGTTTTTTACTTCAATTATGATAATATTTGCTTGTGTATGAATATTCTCGCTGGAGGGAGTCTTAGTTCTCTATGTTGTCAGTGAGTCCCATGGAGGGGGATTATTTCCTCATGGTTCATCAAGCTAAAACTGAATGGTTTCAGGCTGGAAATAAAGTCTTGTTTTCTGTCCTCTGCATTAAGCTGGAAATTGGTTCACAATCTTTGATTTGATCACAAGACAATATGGATCATCACCTCTGTGTGTAAACTAGTTGTAGTGACTTCTGTCATCTTCCCATTTCTCCTGGAACCCAGCAAGAGAATTATATATTTTTATGTAACATTATAATTAGCCAACGTGAGGATAATCAGTGGAGAGTTTATAAAGTGTTATTAGTCTCCCTGACCCATTAGCTAATACTTCTTATATAGTGCATAATTCTGTTTATATTTATTTCATATATAGCATTGATTTAAAATCATTATCAGATTGTCTCATCTAAGAAATTTTCCTGCTATTTAAAGTTCTTAACTCTCTGGGGACGCCTGGTTGGCTCAGTCCTTTAAGCATCCGACTTCGGCTAAGGTCATGATCTCGCAGTTTGTGGGCTTGAGCCCCATATCGCACTCTGTGCTTACAGCTTAGCTTGGATTCTATGTCTGTCTCTATCTGCCCCTCCCCCGCTCACACTCTGTCTCTGTCTCAAAAATGAATAAACATTATTTTTTTTTAATTTAAAAAATTAAATTCTGAACTCTCTGAAATGCATGAGTTCACCAAGATCATCTTAATTTGGATGTCGTGGCAAAATTTTGGTGATCTGGGTTGTCCAATTATCAGAATATCAGAATTGGTATATTTTCTTATTTTGTACTACCTAATGCCTACAGTAAGATATTCATTCATTTTTTGTTCTCTTTATTCACATTGTTCCTTGCCTACTTTTCTTTCTTCCAGCAGTTGCTTTTCAAAGGTTTATTATATACTGAGGACAGACATTCCAAATATATCCTAACATAAATAAGGCTCATATTTTCCAGAAGTTCAGAAAACAGTGGGGGAAGCAACCCAAGTCAGATCTGTACAGCAGTGAAAGTATCTCTCTGGTGGAGTGCTTTAGAGAAGGTTGCGCCACTTAATTTACCAGGAAAACTGGAGAGTGTTCCTTGAAAGGATGACACTCAAAATATAGACATAGAATAGAGGAAATATGAAATTTCTGTTAAGAGGGGCCCAGCGATTGCAAAGCCACAGAGTCACGAAAGAGCACAAGCTGTTTAGAAAGTGTCAGTGGACTCATATGCAGCTGTGATCTCCTTGCTCCCTTATCACAGTGAGGAGGTGGTGGGGGTTGGCACAGAAGGGGATGCTTCTATGGGACAAGTTAATAAACGGTTACTGCTGTAATTGTGCTCTGAAACTGATTGGTTGTAAATTTTTTTTCCTACAAGTTGCTATAGGAATATAAACAAGTATTCAGATTACCAAGCAAATAATTTTGAGAATAACACAAGCACAAAATATACTCTTAGACGAGATCGGGCACATTCAGGGTGGCATGGCCGTAGACAAAATATACTTTTGGAAGTGACATGTCATTCTTTTTGTTGAAAGCAATCCTTTAAAATCCATTATTTACAACCAATCACTTAAGAAGCCAAACTGTGGTTCACTAGGTCCTTTAACTGAGGAAAGATGGCTTTCTACTCAATCTACCCACTGGCTAGAATCAGTTAATCATATTTATGTTGTCATGGTGGACATTTTTAAAAAAAATTGGTATCCTTTCCCTTCTTTGTGTTTTCTTTACTGTCAGTGGCTGTTCCTAGTCAGGATAGATTGTTAGAAAATGTTTGTTCTTGGCAGTCTAATCCCCTTAGAATACTGAGGAACCTATGGACATCATTCACCCATTAGGATTAAAGGCTAAGTGTCATTAGTGGATTGCATGGACAGGTGTACTTATTTTTTACTTCCTCTCCTGGCAGTAGAATCTAATTAGAGAGCATCCTCAAAGCAATAAGAGGAGGTCCACAGTGGTACTCACTGAGATAAGAGCCTTATGGTACTGAAAATTCCTGTTGCTACAGTGAATAAAACACACTTTAAGGTGTCACAGTGAGCACATGCATGTATGCTTCTCTAACTTCAAGAAGATTTGGATCAATGTTTCTCACATTTAAGTAGTGCACTTATACTTTCCTAAGAGACAAATATCTGTGTATGTGTATCTGTAAATTCATGTGCATGTGTTTATAAAATTAACACTTGAGAATAAAATTTAAAACCCAGGATGAGAAGCACCTTAGTAAAAGGTAACGTTGACTTCTATTTCTAGCCACAATAAATAATAGACACTGGATTTACTATGCCAAAACAACTGAAAACTAGACAACATACATAAAACCATGTTTTTCAGACATTAAACACTGGCAACGCAGAAATTATACTTGACACAGAGGAGAAAAATGAGGCAAGCCCAAGATGTTTCCAGTGTACTGACTAGTAAGGTTGCAAGCTGAAACAAAGGTACTAGGAAACCAGGTGGAGGCCAGAGGTATTTCTCAATTAAAGAGACAGAGTTCAGAGTCTGGGAGTTCAAGAGGAAATATCTGCAGAGGCTCACCCTTGAATCTTCAACTGAGTACTGAGTGTGTGTGTGTGTGTGTGTGTGTGTGTGTGTATATATATATATATATATATATATATATATATATATATATATGACTTTTTGTTTGATTTCTTTCACTTACCATAATGTTTTCAAGGTTCAAAATGTTCACCATGTATTAGTACTTCACTCCTTTTTATAGTTGGAATAATATTCCATTTTATGTATATACTACTATTTGCTTTTCCATTTATCTATAGATGGAAATTTGGGCTATGTTCACCTTCTGGCTATAGTGAATAGTGCTGCAATAATGTATATATATGTGTAATTTGTTTAATAACCTATTTTTAATTATTTTGTGCATGTGCATATCACGTAATGCCTCTTAGGATTTTGATTTGCATTGCCCTAATGATTAATAATGTTGTGCATCATTTCATGTGCTTGTTAGCAATGTTTTTGTATATCTTTTTTAGAAAAAGTTTATTCATTTTTTTTTACCCTTTTTTAATTCATCTGTCTTTTTGTTTTTGAGTTGTGAGAATTCTTTATATATTCTGCTTATTAGACCCTGATCAGATATGTGATTTGCAAATATTTTCTCTCATTCTGTAGGTTGTCTTTTTCACTTTCCTGGTAATGTCCTTTGATGTACAAAAGTATTTTTTTTATTTTAATGAATTATGATTTATCTGATTTTCTTTTTGTTACGATTTTAAGGTCATATCTAAAAATCCATGCCAAATCCATGGTCATGAAGATTTATCCTGTATTTTCTTCTAACATGTTTATGGTTATAGCTCTTATATTTGCGTCTCTGATCCACATTTAGTTAATTTTTTCATAGGGAATAAATTCTTAAATCTCAAACAGGGTAAGGATTTGTCTGTTTCCAATGACTAGAGTGGAAAACCTTATAATTCATGATGTATAGGAGTCTATTTGGAATTATTATTCAGCAGGGTAAAACTAGCCTTAGACAAAAGGTTGTGTCCTCTTTCCAAAGTTAAAAGAAGCCTGGCAACAATTGTTCTGTTTCCAAGTAAATCCATTGTATCCTGTAATAATGCACAAATATATTTATAGAAAACGAAAAATATTAATAATCCACAAAGCAAAATTCCCAAAGACCTAGCATGCAGTGAAGCAAGAAAATAAGTCCCATAATAAAGAGAAAAATCAAACAATATAAAGAAAGATTAGGGAGTTACTAGGCAAATGCATTAGATTAGTCTTCTTTATAATTGTATCCCATATGTTCAAGAAGTAGAAGAAACACAGAAGACAGTAGATACATGAAAATTATTTTTAAAAAAACATCAAAAGTCTGGAATTAAAAAACTTCAGTATCTGAAATGAAGAAGACACTGGATTGAATTGACAGCAGATTAGCCAGTGTGGAAGAAAAGTTTAGTGAACTTAAACATATAGCAGATTGAAAGTACTCAAAATGAAACACAGTGAAATAGCCCTCAAGAAAACAGAGCAAACATCTTTCTTTATGATTTTTTTCCCTCTATTATTCAATTTTGAGACTTGATTATATATCCTGCATACACGTCCATTATTAGATAAGTGATTTTAAAATGTTTTCTCCAGTCCATGGCTTTTCTTTTCATCCTTTTACCAGTGACTCTTGAAATGTAGTGGTTCTTAATTTTGATTAAGTTTGTCATTTATGTTGTTTTGTTTTGTTTTGTTTTGTTTTGTTTTCACCTGTGGGTCACATTTTTGCTCTCCTACCTAAGAAGTCTTTATTTAGGCAATAGCACAATTTCTCCTATGTTTAATTATTGATATATTATTAAGTTTTACAGGTAGGTCTATAATTTTGAATTAATTTTTATATATGAAGTGAAGTAGGAAAAAGGTTTCATTTTGTTTTATTTCTTTTCTTTTTTTTTTTCTTTTTTTGCTTAGAGTACTATTTGTTGAAGACACTATGCATTTTCCTCAACCATGTTAACAAGCAATTGATCACATATGTTTTAGTCCATTGTAGTCTCTATCCTGGTACGTTGATATATGTGCAATTTTTATTACAAAGATACTCATAAAGCTGTACAGTAAGATGGTACAGGTCTTCAGTTAATATAGGTTTTCCAAATTTATTTTTCCTTTCCTAACTTTAGCTACTCCAATTTTTTTTTTTTTGCTGTTGTTCTTTCATATAAGGTTAAAATTGGCTTGTTGATTTCTACAAAAAATCTTGCTCCAGTTTTTTATTGAAATTGCATATTCAATGTAAGGAACATTTTTATCTTAACAACAATGAGTCTCCCATGAGAATCCCATGAACATAATACATCTCACCATTTATGTAAATATTTGAAAAATTTCCTTGTGTTTTTACAGTTTCACTATATAGGTCTTGCACAGGTATTCTAAGATGCATACCTAAGTTTTTCAGGGTTGGGGGACAGTAATAAGTGGATCTTTTCAAATGGCAACTTCCAGTTTTGTAACATCGATCTTGTATCCTTTGACCTCACTAAATTCATGTTAAAGTTCCTGTAATTTTGGTAGATTCTTTGAAATTTTCCAAGTCAGCGATCTTGTTTTTTCAAATAACAAGTTTACTTCTTCTTTTCCAGATTGTATACCTTTTAATTCTTTTCCTTGCCTACATACCTAGCTAGATCCTTTAGTTCAATGATGCATAGGTGTGGTGACAGAAAATACCTTGCTTTGTTACCCATCATTAGGGGAGATCATTTAGTCTTTTATCTTTAAATATGAGGTTACTTATGGCTTGTTGCTTTGTAACTTTTTTTTTTAATCAGGTGGAAGATGTTCCTTTTTCATGCTAATTTTTGGAAGTTTGTCACTAATAAATGTTGAATTTTGTAAAAGTCTTTTACTTCACATTTTGAGATGATCACAAAATTTTTCTTTACCTTGTTCACATGGTGAATTGCAATGATTGATATTTGAATGTTGACCAAATCTTGCATTCCTGGTATAAACTCCATATTATTATTTTTAGATTGCCCTGAAAAGATAAAATCATATATAATTCCTAGACTATAAAAAAACACATCTGTAAAGTTCTTTTTTAGAAAATCTTTTGTTTTTGTTTTTGTATTTTATAGTATTTTAGATTCTAAAATTTCCACCTCTATATTTCACTGCTGTTAAAATAATTAACTGATTGACAGGTATTATTTTTAGTTTTCATATAAGACTAAGGGAGATCTTTGTTCCAGGCATCAGTGGAAATTTAAAATTGTATGGATCAATAAATATTCCACAAAGTGGGCATTAATCTTTGATTAAATGCATTGATAACAATGGCAGCAATGTGATTGTATTAGAATGTAAGTATAGAAGGATATCACTGATGGATAGGATTGATGGCTGGGGGGTGGTACATGACTGAAACAGCTCAGGAGAAAGGGAGATTATCTCATCTTCCTTTGGAGGATAGAAAGGGCCTATGTGGCAGATGACCTTGCTGGTGCTTACCAGAAAATTTCTGACTGACTGGTTAGGACTACATCCTGGGGAAGGTTGAAACTGTAATTATGTTAGGTATTAAACTCTAGTTTAATAGATGGTTTGGTGATGTGGACCTAGGACATGTGATTTCATTTCGGGGCTAATGGGATTTGTGGTTATTTATTTGTTTATTTAGTAATTTTTAATTTAAATACAAGTTAGTTAACATGTAGTGTAATAATGTTTTCAGGAATAGAATTTAGTGATTCATTACATATAACACCCAGTGTTCATCCCAATAAGTTTTTTTTTTTTGAACGGCAATTTTCTTTTTGTACCTGTTGATATTAAAGATTAAGTGATTCTCTGTATCACACAGCTAATAAATGTTATGGGTAGAATTCAACTCAATGATTTTCTGCATCTGTAGCTGTTGGTACTGATCACCATGCTAGAATTTGAGCACTGAGAAGGAAGGTGGGATGTGTCAGTTGAGATCATACCGGAACCCTCTTGGAACCTAAGCAATAGCTCAACTTTCTCCAGGGGTTTGAGCTTGATGGTCATATGTGTGAAACAATGAGAGAGACAAAAATGACTCTGGAGTTCATGTAAATTTCACAGAAACTCACATTAACAGAGGTTCTGCAAGGTTCCAAGAGGAAGAAATAAATTTCAAAAGAGGCAACACATTTGGATATTTGGATCCAAGTTAATTTCTATTCACCTACTCTTGAAGATATGATATATTGCCTTGGGTTGTTCCTAAAATTAGATTTGGAAATGGTCTTATGTTCCAGTAGACTAACATGGATACTATATAAAGAACAACTTTCTCAAATAGATTGGTGAAGAAAAATTTGCCTATATCCATGGTCCTTAAAATTCAGAATGCTTCAGAATCTGAAGGCTTGTTAAAACAGATCCCTGGCCCCTTCTCCAGAGTGTATGATTCAGTAGGGCTTTGGTGGGTCCTAGAAATGTGCATTTCTGTAAGGTTCTAAATGAGGCTGATGCTGCTGGTCCTGAGATCAACCTGGACATCCACTGGCCTGCCCTAGGTCATTTCAGGTGACATCTTCTCTCAAGAGCCAGGAATCAGGACACCTAATTTCTAGTGAAGGTTCCCTACCTACCTGTGTCACCATGGGACAGTTCCTTTATCTCCTTCGGTTGTATCTAAATTGTGGGTATGGACTAAGTGATCTTTAACAGTCCCTGTAATTTTATGGCTTTTAAAAATTTTATTATTTTTTCATGTTTTAATAGTTATTTCATTTTTCTTTTTTTTGTGATTTTTTTGCATTTTTTCATAAGTCTGAATTTTTCTGTAGCTCCTTACTATTGCCTGATTTAAGAGCAATGCATTTATTCATTAATTTATAAAATACTGACACCTATTTCATGCTGGGCATGGAGTTGTAAGATGAGTAAATTAGTCTTGTTTTCCAGGAACTGTATCTAATTTTGCACATCTCCAACTTCACCATACATCAGAATCACTTAGAATTAAAGACAACTAGGCCTTTCCCTGGGAAATTCGTATTCATTAGGTCTAGGCAGAGGTGTGGTACCTAATTAGTCTCAGAAATGATTGCACTAAGTGGCCAGTATTAGGAATTAATGATTTCATAGAGGAGATAGGCACAAAAAAGAGGTGATCATGGTGCAATATGATCGGCACCAAGAGAAAAGCCCGCATAAGGTGAGGAAGCCAAGAGAAAAACAGCTTTGTTATTTCCCTCTCTTTCCCTTAGTAGTTCAGTTACCTTTTGCTGACTATAGAATCTTGAAGAAGCTTATGTTCTCAGTCAGATGATAGCGATCACAGCAAATACACTCAAAGTGTAAACTAGAAATCAGGGACCAGTTATGGGGCCCCTACTCTGCTTTATTCTCCCTAGATTCTGGACACATTGTTCCACCTCTTGCGGCTCAGTTCTTCCATCCCCGAAATGAGGACATTGGAACTGGCACCATCTGAGATGCCATCCAGTTCTCAAGGCCTGGAAGTTTAGGGGCTAAGCATATAGATATTGTGGATGGTTTCTAACAGTCAGCTCTGAGACAAGTTTCTTTTGTTTGTTTGTTTGTTTGTTTATTTAGTTAGTTTTGGTTTATTTATTTATTTTGAGAGAGAGAAAGAGGAGGCGCAAAGAGAGAGGGAGAGAAAGAATGAATCCCACACAGGCTCCATGCTGTCAGCCTGGAGCCCAATGTGGGGCTCCATCTCACAAACTGTGAGATCGCAAACTGTGACCTCAGCTGAAATCAGGAGTTGGACTCTCTATCGACTGAGACACCCAGACATCCTGAGACAAGTTTCTGAAGTGGACTTCTTTCCAACAGTTTTCTTATTTCTCCTGTAAGTGGGTTAGGAGGGGAAGGAGGGGAGCCCACCCAGTGGCTTGCAGATATGGTTCCTTAGATCCACCCATCAGTGCTTTTATTGTTGGAGAAGATGATTGTGTATGTCTCTCTCTGTGGTTTGATACCATGTGCTTTCATGATGTAGACTTCCTTTACAGCATATGAAATAATCAAATAATCACTTTCAATGCCTGCTTCCAGAGTATCCTCTTGACTGGTAAGTAAATTAAAAACAGGAGAATCCAGTTAAGGAGCCACTTCCTTGTGAGAGCTCAACAACTGTTCCCTCATTTACTAAAAAAATAAATAAATAAATAAATAAATAATAAAGAAATCTAGTTTATTCTAACAGAGCTCTCTGAGATATGCATTTGTCAGAGAGATTAATACCTCTCACAGACCATTCAGCAGGCAATATGCAAGGAGCCAAGAGGCTTCAGAGGGTAATGCAATTCTGTTCGGCACGATTTTTTCTCTTATAAAAATGAAGTTAATGTTATGCCACCCTGTTAAATCTTTGCATGTTTTAATTCAAAGTGATATATTTTAATGTTACCTTTGTCTTTAAAAAAAAAAAAACAAAACGGCCCTTGTATCTAAGCTTGTAAAACTCCAATGACAGTGATTTCAAATGGCAATGGGAACTGGCATTGGTTATGAAAAACAGGAAAACAACAATTTGCTGTATGGTTAGAATTTCCGATGGAATTTTAGTTTGATATATTAAGAGGTACATGGATGAAGGAGTGTATGGTTAAAAACAATATTCATTGTAACTAATATTATTTTCATCATTGCAAATAATGGCATGCAAGCACATATTATCTCCATGCTATTTAACCATCCTAACAACAAAGACAAATAGAAATTATTACAGTTAAAGATAAAGAGCATGAAGCACAGATAAATTCTTCATTCAAGGTCATGAAGGTTATAAGTGGGATTCAAATTTATTTACTCTTTAAATGTGTTTAATGTTTATTAATTTTTGAGAGAGAGAGAGAGAGAGAGAGACAGAGTGCAAGCAAGAGAAGGACAGAGAGAGAGGGAGACACAGAATCCGAAGCAGGCTTCAGGCTCTGAGCTGTCAGCACAGAGCCCAGTGCAGGGCTCAGACTCACAGACCATGAGATCATGACCTGAGCTGGAGCCAGACACTTAACTGACTGAGCCACTCAGGTGCTCCTCAAATTTCTCTCTGCAATCACTTCATTCTGTGTTCTCCTCTGTTCATTTCCCTGGAATGTAGCAACAGTTCCCATTTCCATTGTAGCAATACAGCTGGAAAAGTGTAAAGTGGGAGGACCAGAGATGTATCTAGATGCATTTGCTAGATGGCAAACTATGACAGAAGCATGAATGCTTCCTGTTTATGCACTGATGCCAGCTTTTACCGTGACTGTATTACACGCCTGCCATCAGCGGGAGAACCAGCTTTGGTCCTGTTGACAAACAGAAAAAGTTTGCTGGTGACTTTACTAAGACCGTTTTGAGTCTGGGTAATTGAGAGCTATATGAAGAGCACATCCACACCTAGATGAGTTGCCTGAAGTTGTAAATGTAAACCATGGTCCAGCGCACTGTCAAAGCTACCATCTTAACTAGTTACATGTTTTCAGATGTCGTCTTTCCTCTTGATAAGCATCACATTTCCCATCCACAAACTAAAATTATAAAGGCTGGAAAAGGCTCAGGGAAGTTCTCTGGCTTTTTCTGATGCTCTGTCTCACGTGGAATATCTGTAGGCTCCTCAGACTGGGGCAGAATTCCTTTGCATACTGGCAATCCTTTCTTCTGTTTTGCTTCGCTTCTATAGCCACCCTCTCCAACCTAAGCTACCACGTGTGTGCTGTGTTAATACATGTGAGAGCTTGCTGATTTTTATGAGCATACAGGATTCTATATAGAATTCTAGACTATAGGCTAATATAGAATTCTTTCTAGCATCAGCTCCACTGCTGCTCACATTCCTTTCTCACTTGCTCACCGCTGGGCTCCAGGATGAGCTTAGTCAGATACAACTTGATTCTTCATCCTATTCTAATGAGTTTCCTGAAGAGCCTAAAAAGATAGCATTAACACAACACTGTGCCATGCTGCTGGAGGTAATATTAGGGAGGCATCCAGTCACCTTTTATAGTTAATCAAATGATAAAATAGGTCATGTTATGGCAACCTTCCCATCAGGAACTTTGGGGAGTGGGTCCTCCTCTCCAGGGGGTCCCCTCTCCTAGAAAAAGCATGATCCTATAATTAGCTCACAAGCCCTGTGTGAATCCTGAGGGTATCCTGGCCTTAGGCACCTTCTTATCTTCCTGTGTTCACTTTGCTTTTAGCCACACTACCCTCCTTGCTGTTCCCAGAGGTCTTTTCTGCAGTCTTTGCACTTATTCGCCTTCATGTCTGGACTGTTTCTCTCCTGTAACTCTACAGCTGCTCATTCTTTCCCTTCCTTTATGTCTTTGCTTATATGATACTTGCACAGCAAGGGATTGCTCAGTAATCCTGTCTAAACTGCAACACATACGTAGACACTTCACATTCCCTCACCATCTTATCGGCTATAGTATTTAATGTGTCACTTCGTTTATTCTTTTGCTTCTCTCTCCTCTCACTCAAATATGATTCCTCTGGATATAGATGTAGGTAGAGATGTGGATATAGATGTAGGTGTAGACATAGATATTCGTTTGCTGCTGTGTTCACTTTTTGTTTTTGCGTTTTGTTCACTGCTGAGTTCCCAGGGTCTCAACCAAGTACCTGGCACATGATCCCCTCAATATATAGTTGTTACATAAATGAACATGTCCAGGCAGTCCCCTAAGTAGACTCGACACACCCATTTTTCTTCGTCAGGAATGAGGAGCAAAATGAAGAACAGGAGTTTTCGACAATCTGGATTAAGAACCAGTTTTTAGTGTAAGATTTCACTGACTCTCACATAATAGAAACAGATTCTGTTAGTTGAGCAAATACATAATAACAACAAAGCTGTTTTTAACTAAAAAATTTAAATCAGTCTTCACTTGATCAATCACAAAAGCATGACATATAATTTATTCTGTTTGGGTTGCAAAAGAGATTCTTCAGAGTCTTTCTGACTGAGATGGATAGCTGTGAGGCCAACAGTCTTCAATGTCCTGGAAACAGATGGTTTCTTGGGCAACTATGACTGAGTTTTGGTTCTAACACCATCACTTTTCTAAGCCTACCCATAATGTGAAACCATCTCTTAGGGATTTTGGAAGGATTAGATATGATGGCATTTTAAACAATGGTACTCAACAGTGGCCTGCCTGGGCCTGCACCTCAAAAATAGGAATTCTGTTAAGAAATAATGGCAAGAGTGATGATCCACTGAATAGTGAGAAAGAGTGGGTTCTGCTTGAACACAGATATTGGTTGAGCTGTTACTGAGCATCAGAGATGCACCAGTGTCCGCAAAATGTCCTTGCAAACTGTACATTTCAGGCCAGTCTTCACCCAAAGGTGCTAGAAAAACAAAACAAAAAAGACTGTCAATTTTTATTCCTGTATGTCTCCATACAGAAATAACTACTGGGGTGGCTGGGGGGCTCAGTCAGTTAAGAATTCAACTCTTGGTTGTGGCTCAGGTTATGATCTCGTGGTTCATGAATTCAAGCCCTGCTCTGTCAGCACAGAGCCTGCTTGGGATTCTGTCTCTCCCTCTCTCTGCCTCTCTCTCTTTCTCTCAAAATAAATAAATAAACTCAACAGAAAGAAATAACTGCTGAATTAAATATCATTTTCCCCCATGAAGTTCAGCTCAATGTTTTATTTCTTAAACAATGAATGAGTATTACACTTGTTGCTTATTACATGCCTAGCACTGTGCTAGTGGGTGACGAGGACATGATGCAGCACCTAGGGCACAGGCATTGGGATCATTTAGACTTGGCAGTGAGCCTTGTTTATGGTTCCCAGCTATGCTCTCCTCCTGAGGCTGCTTATGTACAGCTCAGTTTTCCCATTTTTAATATAAGCATAATTCTTCATAGGTTATTTGTTAGGGTTAAGATTGATATAAATAAAGCAAATTATAAAAAAAAATGAAGTAATTAATATATTAAAGGAAAAGCAGCTAGCAATGGAGCTCAATAAAATCCAAAGTAATTTGTATAATTGTAGAAAACTTACAAAAATTTTCTAAGCCAGAATTGTAAAAGTTACTACATATAACCATACCAATCTCAGAAAAACATCATCAATATTATGTTTTAAGATTGTCTGAGACCACAGGAAAAGATTAAAAAGCAAGAATGTTACTATATATATTATGCAACTTGTGGGCAATTTTTTCCCACAAATGTTATTTCACATTTTTAAAAAGTATTTTTTTAAGTGCTGCATTACCTTTAAGAATTGGGTGTAAAGAATCAACCCAGGTTCTGTTAGTGAATTCCTAGGCTAATTTCAAGTGGTTTTTATTGTTATAAGCTAACATTCTATAAACAATTAAAGAGCTCCTGCCACGGGGCTGGAGAGGGCAGTCCACAGGGGAGTGCAGCGATGGAGAGAGCAGGGTCCCAGCAAGGTCTTCCTGGGTCTGTGGGAGGGGGCCCTGCAGCTGCCCAGATCTGGGGCAGGGTGGAGGTGGTTGGAGTGAGCAGATCTGCAGAAGAACTTGGGGGGCAGGTGTGCAGTGTTAGCAAAGTCTGTGGGGGTCCGCCTTGGAAGGAGACCTGGAGCCATGGCCTGGCTGGCCAGATCGTGGGGGTAGAGGGTGCTGTTAGCAAGTTAGGTTGAGAGTGTTCTCCCTGTGTCAGTTCCTGCAGGTGTCCCTGTGTCTGGGGGCAGGGTGTGGGCAGGAGAGAAATGGCGCTTGCCAGCATCATGGTTCCTAGAGAAGTTTCCTAAAGATCACTGCCCCTCCAGCACATGCTCTGAGATTAGTCAACAAATCCTCCTCCTGTTTACCCTGGGCATTTTTCAAATGGCTGCTTCTATGCTGTATCTCAGTGGGTTGTTTGTTGTGTTCTATGTTTAAGGGCAGAGACTTCTCCTGAGCCCACTGACTTTTTTTTTTTTTTTAATTTTTTTACACTGATTTATTTTTGAGAAACAGAGTAGGACAAAGTGTGAGCAGGGGAGGGGCAGAGAGAGAAGGAGACACAGAATCTGAAGCAGGCTCCAGGCTCTGAGCAAGCGGTCAGCACAGAGCCCGATGCGGGGCTCGAATCCACAAACTGTGAGATCATGACCTGAGCCGAAGTCGGACGCTCAACCGACTGAGCCACCCAGGCGCCCCTGAGCCCACTGACTTTTAACACTCCAGTTGATAAGTCCTGCTGACTGTAACTACCTGCTTAATTTGGCCCCTCTAGTTTTCAAAGCCAAATGTTATGGGTATACATCTTCCTCATGCGGCTCCCTGGTGTGAGTCTTTCTCTCTCCTCTTTGGGCCTGGGACATCCTTCCCTCCTGGGGGCTGTTCCAGGTCCCTTTAGCCCCCGCTATGTCTGCTCTTCCTGCCATGTGGCCTCTTCTCTACATTAGCTGTGGAGAGTCTGGTCTGCTGTCTTTGTTTTTGTTTTTTTTTTTTGTTTTTTTTTTTTGTTTTTTTCTGGGTTATTTACAGTGATGTGGGTGTTATTTAGTCATATCTCTGTGATGAGGTGAGTTTAGGATCTTCTTACTCCACTGTCTTCCCCAGAAAGCCTTGTCTCCCTTTTTAAATTAATAATACTTTCCAAATATTTTTCTACAGTATTTTTTCTTCTCAAAAAGAGAAATAAAGAACACTTTTAATTACATTGATCAAATCTTCTGTGTTGGGTTTTGTTAACTTCTGTGTTTATGTTAAATTTTAATTTTTAAAAGAAACTTGCTTCTTAATTGTACATGAAATGAATGAATCTTTATTATAATAAGTACAATAATGTATTACAATATGTCTATTGTCAACACTTATCATCTTCCACTTCCCTACGACCTTTCTTATTGCTACCCTGGTGTGTGTCTTTTCAGAACTTTTTTCTTATTGTAAAAACTTATCTAAACATAGAACTTTAACACTATATGCATACATGTGTATATGTGTGTGTGTGTGTATGTGTGTATATATATATATATATATATATATATATATACTTTTCCCTTTTTGAAAACTTTGTGAGCATATCTACTGTCAGTAGATAGAGCTGAAAGTAAAAATTGTTTGCTTGTCACAAATATACACAAACAGATCTCACGCTGGTGACTTTGACCCCCCTTTCATATATCTGATAGTCATCTACATTTATCTTTAAAAAATTTTTTTTAATGTTTATTTATTTTTGAGAGAGTGAACAAGAAACAGAGCACGAGCAGGAAAGGGGCAGAGAGAGAGAGGGAGACACAGAATTTGAAGCAGGCTCCAGGCTCTGAGCTGTCAGCACAGAGATCAATGCGGGCTCAAACCCATAACTCTAAGATCCTGACCTGAGCCAAAGTTGGACGCTTAACCAACTGAGCCACCCAAGCGTCCCTGCATTTATCTTAAGTAGATTGCATTTTACTATAATTTTTCTTTCCTTTTATAGTTTCTAATATTTTCTTAGCTATAAGATTTCTGCACCCCGTATTATATTAAGTCATGTACTTGTTCAGTGCTTCTCAAGAATCACTGAGTATCATTTTAAGGGCAGATGTGGTATATTGGGGTAGAGCCAGAGAACCTGGGTCAATAGGACCTCTGCTGCTGCTAGAGGTCTAGATGTTCTCCTTGGGTCTGGGAATTTATGTTACCTACATAGAAAAACAAATGTGCTTTAATATACAGTATAAGTATTTTTTATCAAGTTAACAAGTTTATTACTGGTTTTTATGCTGTACTGGAGGCTCTTAAGGTTTACAAATATGCAACATACCATTAGCAAAATGCATTTGTTGGAGCTTCTGACATACTGCGAATTATTATAATGGTAGCACACCACTTTTGCAAGGTTACAGATTTTAATTTTAATGATACTGGTGTCCTTCCATTTAAAATATGTGCTTTGCCTTGGAAATTAACTGTTGTTATATTTACTTGGCTACTTTTAAGTGTTATAACATGTTGCATTTTATTATTTTATATGTAAAATATCAACACTACACAACGATATGAGGATTCTTACTCTTTCTATATTTAGATAATACATGAATGGCTTTCTTCACATGAAACCTCCCTTGTATTTCTGGAATAAATCTACCGTGGTTGTGGTATATTGTATATTGTAGTTGTCGGCGGTGATGTGTTATAGGATTGCATTTGCTAATATTTACATAGGTATTTTCGTATCCGTGTTTTAAGTGTTAGGAACAACTCCTATTCAACCTGTTGGTGAACAAGGAACCCTCTGCCCTAATTAGTATGAGATGGCTTAAAGCACAGCACCTGACACTAGATGGCTAAGCTTTGTAGCAGTTCATTGGCCGTATATACTCCCTGGAGGAAGAGGACACTGTGCACCAGGCAGGGCCACACAGAGGTTGCAGTCAGGAGAAAAGTGACTGAACACGGACCAACTGAGGCAGGCTTTGTAGTACCAGAGAGTGTGGGGACCCCTGGTTCCACTGGCACTGTGTGATTGGATTGTTTGAAAAGTTTCAAGGACTGGCAAGGGAATAAAATCCATTAGATTGAGCATTGGTAGGAGGCAGTTGGTATGGCTGATAGGCAAACTGGCCAGGCACGGAGAATTTCCCAGTTGGCTGGGGCACGTGTGGGGACAGTAGGGGAACTCGTAATTAGGCTTTCTGGGAGTTTTGTGAGACTCAAAGAGCTCAAGCCATCATTTGGCATTTTAGGTTTTTTAATACAATAAGTCAGATTAGTCTATAGATTATTTTTTATAATATTTTTAGCAGAATTTGGAAATAAATGTATGCCAGCCTTATAAAATAAATTGGAGAGCTTTCTAGAACATTTTTTCTAGGATATTATTTGAATATTTTAACATTAGAATATTATTTATAGAATATACATTTTCTAGGTTGTTTAAAATAATGGCCTCATCAGTTCTTTAACAGAACTCAGTTGTAAAACCATCTTTTTCTAACCTTTTGAAAGGCTGAATCACTTTTGCAATCACTTTGATGGAGAAATACTCTAATTATTCTTAGGTTAATAGAAAATTAAAATTTTACTTCAAAATTATTTATTCTAGGTCTTATTTTCTTTTGTTATAGACTTGCATGTGGTATTTTCTTTTTTTTTATTTCTCATACTCATGCATAATCAGGTATAGGACTAATATAAAATATTTCTTCTCTCATTCCTAATCATGTTTTTAACTTCCTTTTAAATTAATAAAATTAATGAAGGCTATTCTAAATCTTTTAAATCTTTTCTAAAGATGAGTTTCAATTTATCTTCAAATATTTATGCCTTTTTATTTCATTAATTTAATTTAATTTAATTTAATTTAATTTAATTTAATTTTTAAAGTTCATTTATTTTGAGACAGAGAGAGAGAGAGAGTAGGGACACAGACAGAGGGAGGCAGAGAATCCTAAGCAGGCTCCACACTGCCAGTGTAGAGCCCTATGCGGGGCTTGAACCCATGAACTGTGAGATCATGACCTAAGCTGAAATCAAAAGTCAGATGCTCAACCAACTGAGCCACCCAGGTGCCCCTTTCATTATTTTTAATATTTATTTTTAGTATAATATCCTGTATCATTGTGATTATATTGTTCATATTTTGATATCTTAAGAAAAATTCTAAATTGATCTTTTAGATGTGTGAGATTCAGTTCCTAGATGCTGAATTGGAGACAGGAATTCTTGTGGAAGTGACTTAGGGAGAAACCTCTACAGAAAAGTCTTTAATACCTCACCATTAAGTGTAATGTTAATTTAGGGTTTTGGTAGATCTCCTCTATCAGATTAAAATATTCTCTGCTCTAACCAAAAGCAGGACCTGGTGCATATACTTTTCAGTGGCTATATCGTTGTTTATTATTATAGCTGTTATTGTGTTTATTAGTTGAGGCTTCACTGACCAGATTTTAAGCTTCTTGAGGGTAAATACTGTTTTTAGACGGAGCTTATTTGGTATCTTAGTGTTTGAGAAAAAGAAGTGTAATTCGTACTGGCAGTTTGACCAACCAGTTTTGTACGTACTGTGTTTTTTTGTTTGTTTATTTTTGTTGGTTTTTGTTTTGTTTTGTTTTGTTTTGTTTTGTTTATTTGGTAGCCAGGACTAGAGGGGAGAGGAAAATGAGGAAGTGTTGCTCAGTGGGTTTAAAATTTCAGTTATGCAAGATGTTTCCATTTTCATTTAATCTTTTCAAGTTGCCATGGAAAGTTCTGTGCTTAGTGTATACTTTTTCTTCCTATCCCAAAGTCTTTGTACTTTCAACAAATAAACTTAGCAATTTCAAATATCTTATGTAAAGAAGATAAAAGTCAAAAGATTGATGATTTCTGGCATTTGAAGTTAGAGACGGTGTTTGTTAGGAATATTTTTTGTTTCATCTAAGTTAATTAACAGCAACGTGGATTTATCACAGGAAAAGGAAGTACTCTTGCTTATTTCTTAAGGGTATTAAGAAGTCCTAAGGAATTTTCCTAGAGCCTTTTCTACCCCAAATCATGGTTTTCATACACAAAGGGACTGACATTATACATTATTCTATGTATTTTGTTCACTTTCTTAATGAATATTTAATAAAAATCTATAACCTAGATCAAAAATATTTTTTATTAAAAAATAGCATATCCTGGTAACCAGAACAAAGATTAAAGTTTGCCACGATCCTTTGGCTTAAAATATTTACCTTCCTGCTGTCCCAGAAAGGATGCATTTATTTTAGCCAGTAGACTCAATATTTCACTGATACCATTATTATTTTAAAAATCTCGATAGTACTACCAGCATTTATCATGACATCTCCCATTATAACATCCAGATTGTGCTAAAAGGTGTATGATTTTGGTTAAATGAAACTTATTATTTGGGTATATCGTAAAACTGCCAAACATGTACTAATGTAATAATTTAGCAATTGAAAATAGCTACCACTAAGAAAGCTTTTATAAATAACTGATGACCATGTATTTCTACATAATATTTACACATAAAAAGAGGTATAGATCTCCTATATTGTATCATAGATAAGATGAATGTTAAATTTACATGTTAAATCCTCCTGTAATTTATAATTTCATAAGAAATGGTGTAACGAGGTCAGTTGCCATATGAGTTAGCTTTATGTGCTTTTCCAGATTATTCTATTTGTTTATATTTGTGGTTATGGCAGTCCCTGGTAAACATTGTTTTTAGGCAGAATCTACCTAAGATTACAGTGAATTGGGATGACTATACTGGAGCTGTTGCCTTCTAAGACCCTGAGCTAGTTAGTAGATATGGAGTCTCAGAGCATCAGCTAAAGGGAAGAAGTGGGGCCAACTCATTATAAAATTTTCCCAGCACTTATGTCTCTTGAGTATACCAGGAAAAGGTCAAGTTTCATGAAGTTATTAATTATTAAGACCCAGTTACATGTTAAAAGCAATCTAAAGATATTGAGAGGGGATGTTAACCTTGTGTCCTTTCTCATTGCTCTTGACACAGTAGATGCTAAGAAATACAATTGATTGACAATGATTATAAATCTTCCTCCTTGTTCCCATTTATCCAGTGTCTGTTCTGGCCCTAGGAACTCCAGTTTGAATTAGTCTCCCTACCATTTTTCAGGAGACACCGTTTACCACTGTTGCAAAATAGAATGAATGATCCTTCTTTCACAGAAAGGATGGATGAGAATGTAGAGTGAGAACTCTTTAGGGCAGATTGTAACTGGCTGAAAGACAAAATGATACAGATTTCTGTCCTCAAAGAGAATTCTTTGAGTGTCTTGATGAGTCTAGTACAAGTGTTCATCTTTTATCTTTTCACTCCTAGGTCAGAAAGCATCTTTCTAAACGCTTTTGTCAGGACACTGTGCTTTTTATTCTGTTTCCTTCAAGATTTTTATCCTTACTTCCATTTGCTCTTCCTCATTTTTTCTGGCTAAATTATATTTGTGCAAAATGGCTAATTAATATTTAATCCAACATTTCAAGTCCTGTTTAATTTTTTAAGAGTCTGTTCTTTTAGGTTTCTTACATAAGGACAATTCTTTTCGGTAGCTATTAGTAAGCAGTAATTAGCCAGAAAGTAGCCCAGTGAGTATGAATATTTTATGGTAATTAAGTCCCTGCTACTCTTAAAACATGAATGTATAAGCATTCATGAAAGTATGAGTTGGGTTATGAAGTACATGAACCCAATACTAGCCGAAGACAGATAGAGAAGAGAGAATAACAAAGATGTGCAAATGAGAACCCCTAATTCTGAGCAGTACTCAGAAGCTTCAGGAGCAAAAAGAGAAAGGGTGAACAGCTATTACAGTTGGTGTCATGAATGTGACAAGCATGCAAAAAGCACTGGAGACTTAAAAGACAAATAATTTCTCCAAAGGACGACATGATGCCATGAAAGAATAAATTTGATTGATACTTTTTATAACAGAAGTTCTTGAATTGAGATAATTAGGCAACAAGAAATCATTGGAAGCTCTCTAAGTTGATTTCCACCACTTCAAAAACCATAACAAATCATACATTTAGCAATGCCAAATATGTAGACATTAACTAAAATCCCAGGTGTTTTTCCTTTTTTGGAATTACATTAGTATGGTGTGGTAAGGCATCCGAGATATCACTCATCAGAATGTCATTTTAGCAGATATGTGAGGGTGAGTAATGTAAGAGGTAGTATACAGATAAGGTTTTTCAGAAATATGTTCTCCCTCCCCCTACTATGTTCATGAGAAGCTTAGATTTCTCCAGCTCTTTGATTTTGATTTTTTTTACATTTACTTACTTTTGAGAGGCAGAGAGAGACAGAGTGTGTGTGGGGGGGGGGGCGGTGAGAGGGGCAGAGAGAGAAGGAGACACAGAATCCAAAGCAGGCTCCAGGCTCTGAGCAAGCTGTCAGCACAGAGCCCGACGAGGGGCTAGGACCCATGAACCATGAGATCATGACCTGAGCGAAGTTGGATGCTTAACTGACTGAGCCACCCAGGTGCCCCATGATTTTGGATTTATCTTATAATCTACTTAACAAAGGATGTCAGGAGATGGACATAGCTTAAAAATCGTTTTGTACAATTTGATATTTACTCTTGCATCGCTGCCCTTATCATGAGCTTAATGTGTTCTCACTGGCTTCTTGTTGGAAAAAGAAATTTTTGGCATCAACTTGGCCTCAAATAGCTGCTAAAAGCCACCTAACTATGCCCACCATATATAAAACAACACCAGTGAACCCACAAACCCTTGAGGGAAAAACAATCCTTATTGTAATGCCACAGAAATTTGCCTTCATTTTTTTGTTATGCACTCTATGACAGATACAGCCAACGAATGCTAAGAGATCTGGCTATAAAAATAGAGAAAGGAGCTTATTTGCTAGTTGAGTAAGTTTGGAGTTTACAGGAATGAGTATTGCTTTGTACATTTTTAAGAAGAGTCATTTAGAACTCCCATTAGGGTAGGCCATTGAATTGTATCAATAGAGAATAGATTTTAAATTTGGGTGGTGGTGAAAGTTGAAAGAATCACAGGCTAGAAGAAAGGGTATTAATATACAAAGTCAGGATATATTTAAAACAGTATATGTTCGACAATTATTTGCACTATGTATGTATTGCCTCACTGCACCGAACTCATACTTAATTAACTGCTCTGTGATAATAGAGTTGGATCCTAGAAACAATTTTCCTTTTTAGCTAACCCAATATTAAGCATTATCAATAGAGGGCATAGGAAGGAAACTGAAAAAGGAGGGTATTTCTCTTCCTAGTTTCCATTTCCTTCTCTTGGGTTTTTGTTTTTCCTGCCATACAGCTGCACACTGCAAGTACATGCAGTCCCTTGGTAAGTTTACAGCTCATCTCTGGCCCTGTTACTGCCTTACTCCCCAGGCCTTGTGTTACCCATTCAGTGAGTATGCTTCTGAGGCCTTGACTCCCCCTATGTGTCCATCTGTGTGCCTTGGTCAACCTGAACCGTATAGGTGTGTCAAGAAACACCTCTTATATACTCCATATACCTCAGACCTCACACCACCCAGCCATTAAGCAGCAACTAAAGCCCTGACCCTATTGGTGGATTTTCCTATAAGGGTGGTCACCTTCATCCCACAGGTTTGCTGCTTGAATATCTTCTCAGCCACAATTGTTTCCACCTGGACAGGTGTTTTGTTTTCCTGGAAACTGCCAGCAGTTTCTGGTCCAAAAATTGAACCCACTGGTGAGCTGCTGTCTTATCTCTTCCAACAAGATCTGAAAGACAGTCTTGAGGAAAAAATTATCTTTCCAAGTTTGTTTTTTTCTTGGATATTCTCCATCAGGCCTGGGGTATTTACTTATTTTTTTTTTAAAGAATTAGCCTCATCTTTTATTCTCTTTATACAGTTGATAATTCTTTACAATATTTTTTTCCCATATCAAATAACTGTGTGGTTTCTGTTTCCTGATTGGATTTTAACTGATAAAGAACACTGATGAGTCAATTGTGAGAGGGAAGAAGAGAGTGGTCAAGGGTGATTCTGAGATGGGGACTGATTAATGGTGGCGCTCTTGACTGATGTATGAAGTAGGAGCAAGTAGGGGAAGAAAATCAATTGCATTTTGAATGTGGACAATGTGAAGTACTTGCAGAGCATTCAGAGGTAATTGACCATCAGGCAGTAAGAAAGCATAACTGAATCTTGGTGGAGACAAGACAGATCAGCGATGTGGATTTATGAGTCATCAGCATTCAAAAGCAAGTTGAAATTATGAGAGTAGAGGCGATCACCCAAACTACTGAAGTATGATGAATGATAAAAGCAGAGACTCAAAGACAGAAATCCACAAAAAACTAATGTGTGATAATTCCTAAGAGTAAGTTAGAGACAGCCATGAGAGGAAAATAGACATTTTCTCAAAAACAGAGTAATTAGTGATGCCAAATATAACAGCAAATTTTATTAATATAAAGATTGAAAAATATTACATTTGGTAATTCAATTTGGTTAAAAACTTCATTTCTTTTCTAAGAATAGAAAAGAAACTATCATAAGTTGAGAAGTAAGTGTCAAGTGAGATGACAGAGAGTAGTTTTGTCTTTGTGATGTTTAAATGAAAAGAGAAAAAGATAAAACAATACCTTGCAGACTGCATGGCATAGAAGGCAAAGGAGAATTTAGTTTTTTGGGTGAGAGAGTTTTAAGCATGATTAACAGAGGAAAGGTAGTCAGAGTGAGAAATTAAAGGAAAAAAAAAAGGTGCAATAATAATAGAATTTAATCTCTGGGAGACAAAGTGTCAGGATTAAGAACTTGGCCTTGAAATGAAGATGGTACTTGAGGCTTTGTGACTGGAGGATGTTGTTGAATGTATAAAGTATGTAATATTGGGCAGGGGAATTTAAATAAAAAATGCTTAATGACTTAAATCTTTGCAATGAAGTGAAATAATCTGAGGTTGATGAAGTGGAAAAAAATGTAAGACTCTTTGGAGGAATTAAAGGTACAATATGTTGAGTTTAGGTTAGGAGTTTACGACTCATTACCATGTAATAGTAACAATCAGCAGTGGAGTGTGTAGGTATATGTTAGTGTTTGTATGTTTGTGTATGTATCCAAAATGTGGTTATTTGCTCATGTACACACATGATATACTTGTGCTCTGGATAAATTGTTTCCATATATATTTTATATTTTCCTCATTTGGCTTTTCAACTGGCAGCATGTGTAAGTAACCTTTAAGTACAATTTCACACAGTATTCAAAATCAATTGCAAATCTATTTTGGATAACTTTAGATGCAGCATGGAATAGTGGAAAGAGCACAGGCTTGGTCTGAGAAAATCCTGAATTCTATTCCTGACTCTTTGCCTTTTAAACTGTAGGATATTGTTTCCTGATCTTGACACAACCAGATGTGCAATAAATGTTAGTGTAATTCTTAAATGTATAAGTTCTTACATTTCTAGGAGGACTCTCTAAAAATTTTTTTCTGTCACGTCTGAGTTTTCTCTTGTATAAAATCAGGATAAGCCTTATTTTGAAAAGGTGTGAATATCAAATGAACTGATTAATATATATGAAGTCTGTGGCTCATGGCATCTGCAGAGTTTTTAAGTTCATGACAGAAACTTAACAGAAAATGCAGATTTTCCTTTTCACCCACTGACTTTCTTTAGTCGAAACATTTAAAGCGATCCACATACATATTACTTGTATTAATTACTTGATTTCTCTGATACTGACTTTTATTCCCTAAAACAACCATTAACTATTATTTAGGACATAATTTTTTAATTAGCAATTAATTGGTTTTAGTAGCAAGAATCACCTAAAAGCAAACAGAAGTCATTGAGGAAATATTCACTGACAAGTGAGTAGACAGTTTTCAAATTTGTAAATACAGATCAAGGCTTCTATTTCTATGGGTATAGCAGATTAAATGTTCTTTTTTCGTCATAAAAATAACTAGAAATCCTGCATAAAATGCAACAGATATGCTCATGAATGCATAGCTGTGATAGCAAGATAGTATGGAGACCTTAAATGACAGAGGAGCTGAAACCAGTAAAGTAAACAAGAAATGAGATAAAGGCTTTTCTTACATTTGCTTGTACCATAAATTGAGTGTCTCTTCAGGGAACAGGGACAAGTCATTTAGTTTATAGCAGCAGAGAGGTTAAATGAGACTCTTTACAAAGTTAGGGACCTCGTCTAAAGGTTGTGCTAAAAAATATTTTGCTTTCACACACTGTTTGAGGTTTTCATTTCAGTGACAATGGAACTTGTTAGAAATATAGAAACCCTCACCTTTTTTCCCAGGCCTGCTGTCAGATTCTGCTTTTTAACAAGATCCCAAGGTGATTTTCATGTATATTGCCTTAGTTTCCTATTGATGCTATAACAAACTTAGTAGAACAAAATGTTATAACTACAAAGTTAGTGGAAGACAGCACAAATGTATTATCTTATTGAAGATCAAAAGTTTTAATATAAAGGTATTGGAAAGTCATCTCCTTGCCTTTTCAGATTCCTAGAAGCTGCCCGCATTTCTTGGCTGGTTAGCTCCTCCTTCATCTTCAAAGCCAGCAATGCAACATCTCAAACCTCTCTCTTTTTCTCTCTACTCTGCCTCATCCTCACATCTTCTTCCCTTATAATGGCCCTCCTGCTTTCCTCATATAAGAACACTTGTGATTACACTGGGCCTACCTGTATAATCCAGTATGATTAACTTCACCCCATTTGCAAAGACACCCTTCTTGTACAGAGGCTAACATATACAAAGGTTCTGGAAATTAAGATATAAGCAACCTTGGGTGGCTTTTGCTCTATCTACCATATACATTAAAGCATCAAAAGCACTGTCTTAGAGACCATGAAAGAAACAAATGTAGATAGTCTCTAGAGAAACTCAAGTTTACCCTAGATGCTTCAGGATTTTCATCAGATAAGATCAGCTGAATGGAGCTCAGAAAAAGAAATTATAATGGAAACAATGAGAGAATCAGAAAGAGCAAAGAACAGAAAGAATAAAATGCAGAATTAGGACTGCAGATGCTTGTAAATATGTATTTAAAGAAGTAATGTTATGAATAAAAAACACAAACATGACTTTCAAAAATAGGTTGGCATATTTGACAACTAATGTGTTATAAAGCAAATTAAGAACATTGTGTAAAAGAGTGCACTGGCAAATACTAATGGGTAAATGATCTAGAATGTAACATAAAGAAACAAAAGCTATTAAAGCAGGTTTAAACACATTGGGGATATAATAAGAAGACCTAATATACATCTAATTGGAATCCCAGAAGGATATGATAGTGAGAAAGGGTGAGAGTGCATGTTTATTGAAAAGGATATATGAGAATTTTACAGTTGATGCAAGACAGTAATATTCTCGAAACATAATTAATTGCAAGAAGGATGAATGACAAGAAGTATGTATTTAAATATGTCAGAGTGAAACTATATAGCAGTAGGACAGCCAAACTGGGGGGAAAGAGATTATGTACAAAAAATGGTAGCTAACTACTCAATCACAATAAAGGATACCAGGCAAAAAGAATATTTTGTTGGACTGGAGGATATAATATAAAATCTGGAATTGTATAATTACCTGAGAGTTAGCATTGGGTAATCCCTTTATAATATAATACCATATATTGTACCAAGATACATATAAATGTAATAAAAGTATTAAAGATATAGAGATAACAAATCCCAATTCAGGAGACTCGATAGTCAAAAGGGAGTAGAGGTTTTTGTGATTATGGAAATGTACACAAAGATCTTCATTTCTATCGGTATTCTTGTACTTATTAAGATAGTGGCTTGTATATATATATCATATCTCTATCTATCTATATCATATATATACACACAAGGTGTATATATACACAAGGTGTGTATATATATAGATAGATAGATAGATAGAGATATGATATAGATATATAGATATATAGATATACATACTAACATAGTATAATATTCACAAATTTTTGAATATCTTAAAATGCATAACAAAATCAATACAATATATTTGACTTTGATTTTATTCCCCAACATGTCAAGCACTGGAATTTTTAGTTAAGTAAATCCTCTGTGCTGGGCACAGTTTAAACACTACATGAGTCTAAATTTACTTGAACTTAGAGATCTAAGTTTGCTTCTTTCCCATTTCTACATTCTTTTTCTGGTAGTAGTGTAGGTTGTGGAAGGAGCACCTACCAGGGAGACAGGCAGCCCTAAAATTGAATCCTGTCATGGAAGCTTGACATGTGGGTTATACAAACACAACAACTACAAAAGATAATACTTTTCTTACGAGGTTGAGCACAGGGATAATAATGTGGGTGTAGGAGAACTAATACTGAACCAGCACATGCAAGGAGCAAAATTAATAACCAGTTGATAATTATGGACCAGGAAAAAGTATTTTATGATATATTCTCGGCCATTTGAACATTGCTATGAACAGTACAGATCAATTCAGTATGGGATAATTATTCTTCAAGGTTAAGATACAGAGAAATAAAAACTGGCCACATGAAGCTTTTATGTAAGTAGAGGTTTCAACATGGAAATAATATTTAAATTAATATTATGGCAAACCAGGTCATTAATATGGATGAAATGTGCCAGATATAAGACAGTTGTGTTTGGTGGGACATAGGTCTATCTACTGGGGCCAGTTACAACCAGTTGTCGCCATGCAATAATCACAACATGGGCTAGTATTTCCATGTGGTTAGAGAATGGTTAGCCTAGGTCAGAACCCATTTCAAAGCCACGAAGAAACCATTGCTTTAAGATGTATTATAAGTTCTGGCTACCAATAGGCAGTCATGTTTACAGGTGTTGTTTCAAATTCATTCTAAATAAAATAAGAATTTTGATATATTTTACTGGTAGAAACGATGCTTTATTTTCAAGAAATAATTGGACAAAAGTTGGGTGGAGTCAATGATAAAGTCTTGTGGAAAGAACTTTCTAGGCCCTAGATGTAGCCACACCTGCCCAAAGTGTCAAGGCAAAAACTAAAACATTCATGTTCCTGTAAATGCAATGTAGCCAGTCAGCCAGCCCCAAAACGCCAAGCCAGCTCTGGGCTTAGTATTTATTGCCTTGTTCCTTGATCTTCCTGAATAAGGCCAGGTGTGCATCCCCAGCCAGTCATGCCCTGTTTGTTCACTGCTGCTCTTGGCCTTCTATAAAACTCCCTTACCCAAAATTCCTCAAGAAGAGTATGCCACTGCTTGTGCCACTACTCACACAATCCACACCTTGGCTTCCCTTGACTAAGACCATAGAGCTTATAACTAAATTGTTTTATTTTTGTCATTTGAGAGATTGATGTTGTGTTTACGTTTATCAGGTTTATTAACAAATAAATCTCATCCTTAGTAGGGTGATCTAACCCACTGGGATAAGCAGTCACATGCCAAAAGGAAATTTCAAGAGTGAACAAATGACAGTTTTCCAAATCCCTTCATTCTAATATAGACATTTTGAATTTATTTGGATCTAACAATAATGTCATAGATGTGAATTACATTTCTTATTCTACACTAAAACTCACCTGAGGTTCTCTATCTTTCATAGAAATGAAGTCAAATTTCGAAGAGCTGTGAAAGATTACATAGAACTTCAAGTATGGCCTATGAATCCGTGCTAAGCAGTGAATTGTTTGTTAGAGTCATGACAAGATGATACAATAATTAAAAAAAAATAAAATGTTTCTAGTAATTACTGCCGTATTCAAAGCGCAAGATCAGGGAACTTGTCTCAACAGGAAGCAGATCCATTTAGGTGTTGATGATCTGGGCGTGGTAAATTGTATCTGATGTGAAGTAAGCAGTACTCATGTGTTATTTAAAGGTTAATCTGTTAGATCAAACCCAAAAGCATTAAAAATATGAGAAAGCTTAAACATTTAGTTATTGTATGACTTGTTTTTATGAATATCTTTTTTTAAATCAAGTATTTACAAAAATTTATGACTGTGTAGTAGTATTAGTTAAGAAAATATGATTTGTAATTTTTTTTCACCTAAAACTTTATATGGTGAAACAAGTTCACATTAAACTTGGGCAAGAATTAATATGAATTATTTTATATATAGCAGTAGTGGTAAGTCTAATGACAACGTTACAAGTGATTTTAAAGAAATGAAAAACAAAATGACTAATACTGATTTTACTCAAAAGTATGGTCCTTCAGGTATTGAGTTTACTTTTGTAGGCATGATTTATAGTGAAGTACTAGAATAACTGTGTTTTTTGTGAGAGATGTACTGGCCAATGACACAACAAATCTATTCTAATTTAAGTAGCATTTATATCCAAAATAAAAAGCACATTGAATCATAAAGAAATTCTGAAAGAGAAGATACTGGATTAAAAACTCAAAGGAAGCTGATGTTCAGTAAGTCAGATACACACACTCATTCTTCAAGGGCTTCTTTTAAAGTAGCACATCACGTTGAGACTGAAGGACCATATTAAATTGCTGAGACATTAGTGAAAGACTGTATCAAAGATGCACTCCTGCAAATGTTAGGTAAATTTAACATTTAAAAAGGATAGATCAAGTACCATCTAACTGTTAAAACATAGCTTGACATATTTGGGAAATGGTTAATGATATGGAATACCAGCTCTTAGAACACATAAAATCATCAAAGTATTTTTTTTAATGGCATCTTACTGAAGTCCTAGATATTGCTAACACAACAGTTCTTGGGTGGGATGACAAGAAGGATTCATTTCTTTAGCTTCATTGCTAATAATTACAACCAGTTCTGAAAGGCATAACATTGTACTATGATGTTGTTTTGGACTTCGGTTCCAATGACCCAGGTGCAAAGATAGGAGAACATTATGGTTTAGTTATACAGTGCTTCAGTCATCTGTTGCTGATAACAAATCACCCCAAACTTAGTGGCTTAAAAAAATCAAACATTTTTTTTTTCTCACCATTTTTATGACTCATGAATGTGGGACAGCTGAGTGGGTAGTTCTGGCTCAGGGGAGTTCATTAGGTTCTAGTCAAGCTGGTGACCAGAGCTGCAACCATCTGAAGATCACATGGGACTGAAAGATCAGCTTCCAGCAACTCACGTGGTTGTTGGCGGAACTCAGTTGTCACCAGTTATGGCCATTTCCTTGCCTTGGTAGCCTCCTCATAGCCGTGTTGATAGGATGGCCTCTCCCATGATGAGTGATCAAAGAGTGAGAACAGTTCCAGACAGAAGCCACAGTTACAATAATTTAACTTAAAAGTTATATACCATCCTGTTTACTACATGCTATTTGTCACACAGATCAAACTGAGCACAAAGGGTACCACACAAGAATGTCAATAGTAGGAGGTATGGGTATTGGGGGACATCTTGAAGGCTGGTTACCAAATGTAGGTTAAGAAGTTTATGCTAATTGTAAATCAATGGGATGCTTTCTTCACTGAGGAACTATTGCTACAAAAACCAAATCAAACAAAAAACAGGAAAGAAGACCTCAGCTGCACTAAAATGTGTTATTAATTTAGTAAAAATTATGAATCATCTAAAGAATATGTATTATATCCAAGGTTATTCTCTTTATTATGTGACAATATCAAAACATCATAACCAAGTTATTACATGCTGGGCAATAGTAGGTAATAAGGAGAAGAATTCTTTCAATGATGTTTGAATCATGGGCAAACACTTTGCAAGTAGTACTGTGAGGTAGGACATCAGTTTAACCCTGATACAAACATACACTTCGGATAACCACATTGATTATTCGTTGAGGTTTAAAAATCCTGATGTTCCACAATTTGAGAGAAATTATCAATAAAAGTAGGTGATTTTGATACTGTATATCGCTTCTCGGCCTTTTGGCTAAGATCATGTGTTGATACTGTATATCTGTGAAAAGTGATCAACAACACCTTAAAAAATTTAGTAGAACATTTTGAATTTCACATCCCTAAAAGGAAGATCCATGCATAGAAGGTTTGTTATCCAAATCTATGTCTTTAGTCAAAAGACAAACTTGACTCTAAACTTATAAGATAAATTAGGGAGACTAGCAATTAATGAAAGACTGAAAATGACTTTTAAAATGGAGTATCATTTGCTTGCTACATTTTGATGGAAAAAAAAAAGTTTAGGGGCGCCTGGGTGGCGCAGTCGGTTGGGCGTCCGACTTCAGCCAGGTCACGATCTCGCGGTCCGGGAGTTCGAGCCCCGCGTCAGGCTCTGGGCTGATGGCTCAGAGCCTGGAGCCTGTTTCCGATTCTGTGTCTCCCTCTCTCTCTGCCCCTCCCCCGTTCATGCTCTGTCTCTCTCTGTCACAGAAATGAATAAACGTTGAAAAAAAAATTTTTTAAAGTTTAAAAGAATAATCTGAGCTCAATGAAATTGCTTTAAAATCTCTTCTGTTCCCATCAAGACACCACTGTGACACTGGTTTTCTACTATAAGGGTGATTAAAACAAGACACTGAAGCAGTTTATATATACATTATTTTTTATGAGTTGTGCTGTTGTCAATGCAACCTAGATTAGAAAAGTTAAAAAGTGAGAAGCAAATTCATTTATCACATTAATATCTGATTATTCATAAATATGATATTCATTTAAAGTGTCTTTGCAGATATTTAATATGGAAAATCATTATAACCTTATACATTTCCATTTAGTTATGACTCTAGAATGTCAAAATATGTTGCATAATATTTTCCATATTAATGTTTATAGTTTCAATGAGCGATGCATATATTTAGTTATTTCACCATGTTATGTTTGACCTGAAAATATTAAAATTTAATATGCCTGTTGACTCTAAGGGATGAAAAAATCTTGAGCTTGTATATCATCAATCTTTACTATTTTATTTTTCTAAGAATATTTTTTAATTGTATTTTTTAATGTGTTGGACCATCATGGATTGAGATGTTTAAAATGTTTTTTGTTTGTTTTTGTTTTTGCTTTTTAATGAAGATGGTTTGGGAAATGATGATCTAGCGGATTCTTTAATAAGTTAATTACCAGTTTATTACAAATACTTTGGCTTGGGCCCCCTGGAAAAGCAGTAATGGATTCAGAGCTCAATGTAGAAAAAGTTGTGTGGGTGTTTGGGGTGGGAGGAATGGAAAAAAAAAATTAGGTTACTTAAATGAAGTATAGAGAACTTTGATTTTCTTTCTTTGACAACTGAAAGAAGAGAAAATAAGTAAGATTTAAAAGAACACCTTCATTTTTTTCTCATTTTGGCATAATTGCTTTGCCAATAATATTGGCAAGCAATTTTGGTTCTTTAGAAGAAGATACAGATTTTACCTGATTGCCTTGAATACTTTTCCTTCCCACTAAAATTATTCAGGGCTGATGTATAAAAATTTATTTTTCCACATAATTCAGAGATAGGTATTTCTGTAGAACTTTGCAAACAATAACACTGACATACTTAGGAATTTACCGAAAGAAATTTAAAAATCCTCAAATTATCTATGAGAATGCCCAAGTTTTTTCTTTTGATGTTAATCTTATTTTTATATGAAAAGCTACACAGAATCAGAAATTATTATCCCTGTGAATAAGTATTACAATATTTTGAGAGATAATTATGTTAGGCATTGCATATTTGTTAAACCAATACAAATGTTATATATTTTACATGTATTTCTCTAATTTAAAAAATAATTCTGCAGAATAGATCATCATCTTGCAGATGGAAAAATTGAGGCACAAGAAAGTTAAATAATATGGTTAATGTCACCCAGTGCTGAATGCTAAATGTGAAAATTAAACCCAATTCATTCTGATTCCTTTTATGTATATTATTTTGTCCTGACATTCATTTCCTGCCATTATATCATAAGTAGATTTACATCAAAGAAAAATATCTATAAATTGAAAAAAAAAACTGTTAGGTAAGATTTTACTAAAGAAAGTAATCTTAATTTTAAACTTGATTATTTGGAATTTTGTGTTTTTTGTTTCACTGAAGTGGTTATGAAACTGGCTTTTCTAAGTGAAATTTTCTACATGAAACCAGATCAATATACACTACTACTTAGACAATTTGTATTTTAGTCTGCAACCTTGAGACAAAATGGCAGTTACAAAACTCCCCAAATAAACATGTTTCCCAAAAGTGGTAATTTTTGTGAATGAAAATGATCTTCAGATAAAAGTTATCTGTGACCATTCTATGAATAAATTATTACAAAATAATTTCCCAAATTATGGAAAGAGCCTAAATGTCCATCAACTGATGAATGGATAAAGAAGTTGTGGTTTATATATACAATGGAATACTACTTGGCAGTGAGAAAGAATGAAATATGGCCTTTTGTAGCAACATGGATGCGCCTGGAGAGTGTTATGCTAAGTGAAATAAATCCTACAGAGAAAGACAGATACCATATGTTTTCACTCTTATGTGGATCCTGAGAAACTCAACAGAAGACCAGGGGGGAGAAGGGTGGGGGATTACAGAGAGGGAAGGAGACAAACCATAAGAGACTCTTGGGAACTGACAATAGACTGAGGGTTGATGGGGGGTGGGAGGGAGGGGAAAGTGGGTGATAGGCATTGAGGAGGGCACCTGTTGGGATGAGTACTAGGTGTTGTATGGAAACCAATTTGACAATAAATTTCATATTAAAAAATAATTTATTAAATTTATTTTATTAAATAATTTATAATTTATAAAATTATTTATATTTTAATTTAATATTATAATATTATATTATTAATTTTTAATTAATTTAATTAATTTAATTAATAATATTTAATATTATAATATTATAATTTAATTTAATATTATATTTTATAAAATTATAATTTTAATTTAATTTAATTTATTAAATTAAAATAAATTTAATTAATTTAATTAATTTAATTAATAATATTTAATATTATAATATTATAATTTAATTTAATATTATAATTCATAAAATTATAAATAATTTATTAAATATTAAAAAATTTCATATTAAAAAATAATTACTCATAAAGCAATTCTGTTTTTCATAGATTTTCTATTTATATGCATGATTTTTCCCACCCATAAGTTGAAGTAGTTGCTTGTGTAATATCTAATATATTTTTCTTTGTCTTAAGCATTTGATGTTTGCTACTCATTTTCCTTTTTTTTCTTCCCTCATAATATTTCCCTCATAAGCCAACAAGATAGGGTGTTTATTCTTCCTTCCAACTCACCCATGACCTCCAATAAGTCATCAGGACCCAATTTCACCTATTGCTTCACTATTCTAGCTATAGCTTATCTGCTGGGGATATAACCTTTTTCTTCTTAGATATTAGAGCAAGCTCTAAGTTCTGACTGTCCAAAATAAGCAACCATTAGCCACATGACTGTTAACTTGTAATCTGGCGGGTGCATGTAGCCACTAGCTAAAAGCATAAACTACATATTGTAGGTGAAGGTGTGTATATATATATTATATATATATATATATATATATAATATATATATATAATTTATATATGTATAATATATATAATATATATAATACAAATATTTATAAAAATTTATATATATATAAATATATATATAATTTTTTAATGCCTTAATGTTGAAATGGCAGTATTTTTAATATGTTAGATAAAATGTATTCTTAAAATTAATTTCACTTCTTTCATTTTGCTTTTTTAACATGGCTAGTAGCAAAATTTAAAATGACCTATGTGGTTCTAATATATTTCCATTTGACAGTGCTGCTCTGGTTGATCTCTCTGGTTTTTGACTTGTCAGTTTTAAATTCATTCTTACACCCAGCTGACAGAATGGTCTAACACACAATTCTGACCACTAAACAGACACCTCCAGATGATGTATAAAACAGCTTCATGAAGAAATTGTAACCAGAGTGGAATAACAAGACTCAAATTTAGAGACAGTTATGTGAATAGCATGGTAGCCCTTAAAAGAGTCAAATATATAATTGCCAGTGTGCACATTGCATAGAAGGTGGTGCTTTGAAATCAGCTCTGCATAACAGGAGCTGACAAAGTGGAATGACCATTTACAAAGAACCATCTTCCTTCTTCACCTCATCAACATACACTCACATATATGCCTTCCAGTGTTTACAAATAAGAAATTTTAGTTGCAATAGAAAGAAAATCAGCTAAGACCAAATTTTATATTTATTTTTTTTATTCTTAAAACTTTTTAAATATTTATTTTTGTTTATTCACTTACTTAAAAAATAACGTTTATTTTTGAGAGAGAGAGAGAGAGAGACAGAGCATGAACGGGGGAGGGGCAGAGAGCAAGGGAGACACAGAATCCAAAGCAAACTCCAGGCTCTGAGCTGTTGACACAGAGCCCGATGCCAGGCTCCAACCCATAGACCACGAGTTCATGACCTGAGCCAAACTCGGATGCCCAACCGACTGAGCCATCCAAGTGCCCCAGTGTTCATTTATTTTTGAGGGAGAGAGTGTGAGAGTGAGCAGGGGAGGTGTGGAGAGAGGGCAAAGTGAGCTGTGCACTGACAGCAGAGAGCCTGATGCGGGCTTGAGCTCACACACCATGAGATCATGGCCTGAGCTGAGGTAGGACCCTCAACCCACTAATCCACCCAGGTGCCCCAATTAAGACCAAATAAAAAAAATAACTATTCCTTGTATATTGGTGTTGTTTTCCCATTCCCTCTTTATAATCCCTCGTCTCGACAAAATAAAAATATCCACTTCCCAAATCACAGGTTTAAATGTACTAATATCATATGGTAACAACTTTTTTAATAATACAAGAACAACATTACTTTGCAACTGCTTTTTCTTCTAATGCATTTTGAGAAGAAACGAAATGTCACTTTGACCTATGTTCATAATAGTAGTGGAATATGTACATGAAAGTAGACGCAGCTTTAATAATTTTTCCTTTTATAAAGCAGATCACCATAATGCCATATTCTCCTCTAATTTTTATGTTACTTTAGGGAGCAAAAATATAATCTGGCATTTTTTGGGAAAGTAGTTGGTTGGGGATAGTGATGTGGATTGATGTAGTATTGAACTAAGGGTAGCAGCTCTATACAAGGATTGAATGGATAATCAGATTTCATTATTAGTTCGGTGATTCAAACTACTTGGCTAATTGGCTACAAACAAAATGGAAATAATTAGAGAGTGACTTTTACAGAAGTGAGAGTAAGTAAACATTTCATTCTTTTGTGGATATTTGAACTTTTCTAATGAGATTATGATCAAAAGTTGAGCCATTTATTTTCATTTTGAAAATATGTCACAGGGTTCTCACACTAGCTCACATGAAAACAGTGACTTCAGATCTGACATATAAAGGAAGGCTCAAAAGATGAGAAATAAAACCAGGTTTTAGCAAACCTACTTTAAAGGCTGACCTCCTACAGCGCAGGGGTCATGGCAAACAGTAGTTGTTCTCTATGTACGAAGCGGGTGAATTAAAAAATTTTTGAGATATGACTATGACTTCCAGAGGACCCACATTTTTTTTCCCTTGGAAAACACAAAGAAAATGTAGGAAATAATAAATGTAGAAAATGTAGGAAAATGCAGGAAATGTAGTATTTGAGACCTCATTTTCAACCTTCTCTCCCCTTTGGATAAATATAATTGCAGATAAAATTAGTGAAGAACTTAAAGTCTTTGAAAGTAGACAAAGGCTGTCTGATTGCATAGATTTTTTTTTTTACCCTTGAAACATATATGGCTTAACTTTTATGAAAATGAGTTATGTATAATATAGATGTATTTTTCATTGCTAATACAAGTATGTCTTGTGTGCAATTAAATTTGGCAGAATAGGTTTTAAAAATATCCTTTCAAAGAATCTACATGGAACTGTATTGTTTACTTATACTGGTTCGGCATACGTTATGTGTAATTTATACAAGAGTATAGTCGAGTAGGTATGATATCATCATTTTCAAGATAAGAAGAATGAGGCACAGAAAAGTTAATGATTTACCAAATATCACAATTTGACTCTGATGGTGCTTGAAATTGCACTCAATTCTCTGATTTCAAAGCTTCTTATCCTTCTACTGTATTGTTCATATTTCACATATGAATACAATTTTTGTGTAAGAAGTATATTTTCATGGAAGTGTATATAAATTGGAAAAGCCCATTATGTAAAAATTTGCCAAGTTAAAGAAAGTCTCTAATTCAGCTCTCAGTCATTTGACATCTTGCTTTTCTGTTGCATTGCTATTCTTATGGGATCAAACTGATCTTTGGGAAATTTAAAATATAAAATAAAATTAGATCAATAGGGCCTATTAATTTGGTGATTTATACTTCATTATAACTAATGGGGTTTCCTCTGGGGACATACTTTCAGGAAGTTGTAACTTAAATGAACAAAATATGATCTGTGCGTGAAGATTACAGAAATAGGCAGTTGTTCTGAATCATTTAACCATTTCCAGAACTTCTAGTAATGCAATTCTGCCTCCCCTATATGCTTTATCTATGTGGGTGACTTATTTATTTAGTTGTATAAATAAACTTATTAAGGACTTTAAGATGTATTTAATTTTAATTTTTTTAATTTCAATTTTTTAAGCATTTTTATTTATTTTTGAGAGAGAGAGAAAGACATTGAGCAGGAGAGGGACAGAGAGAGAGGGGGACTCAGAATGTGAGGCAGGCTCCAGGCTCTAAGCTGTCAGCCCAGAGCCTAACATGGGGCTCGAACCCACATACCATGAGATAATGACCTGAGCCAAAGTCGGAGGGTTAACCGACTGAGCCAGCCAGGCGGCCCTATATTTAATTGTTACATTTACTTGTTTTTTGGAAAGTGCAGTATATTTTATTTGCTTCAGGAGCCACATAATTTCTCTCTAGCAAATTCTCCATCTGGCTATATCAACAGATATATTCAATAACATTTGTTCTAATATTCTAATGGTAACCTTTAAAGTGATCTATCTAAACACAACTCGACCTGTGTTTCTCCCTCAATTATTATTCTCCAGTGGTCACTCAGTCACGTAAATGATAGCATCAAAGTCCTTAATTTATCTCACTCTGCCTTTCATAATGTTTGCTTAGTTTTGTGACCTGATTCCTCACCATGGCCTCCCTTGCCTATTATACTCCAACAGCACTGAGCTCTTAGCCAGGGTGTTTCTGACCTTTGGCCCTTTGCTTTGGCTACTCCTTTTCATTCATTCGTTAAACACATTTACTGGACATGTACTCTGAGCAAGATACTCTCCTTGGTGTTTGGAAATTTAAAAAATGAAAATAATTGTTTCTGCTCTTTAAAAAGCTCACCATTTAGTAAAGAAAAATCCAAGGACAAACGGACAAACAAACAAAAAGCACACTATCATGTAACCCAGAAGGTTGTTGGAATCAAAGAAAACACGTTATACTTCTTCAATACCTTGACTCTTCTTCCTCTTCTGCTTGTTTTTTGTTTGTTTTTAAATCTCCAAGTCAAGAAATCAGGTCACCATCTAATTTTAAGCTTCTGCCATGCCAACATGCCATGAATCATGTTAGCATCTAATGGGAACACAGAATACGTAGGAGATGCGGGCGTTTCCTCCAATAAGTATATGGTATCTTTGAAGAGACTTCAGTGAAGCAACTAGAGATTGATTTAGTTATGTCAGCAAAATTTTTCTGCCAAGAGCTAGATAGTAAATATTTTGGCTTTGGTATATGGTTTTTGCCTCAGCTGCTCAAATCTATTGTTGCAGGACACAAGCAGCCATGGATACCATGATAGACCTGGCTGTGCTCCAGGATAATTTTATTACAAAAATAGCAGGCCAGATTTGGCCCAGAGGCTGTAGTTTGCCCACTTTTGATTTAATGCATAGGAAATAGAAGGTACAGTATAAAATAATAGTCATATAATTATTCAGAGAAAGAAAATGCATTCTGAGTTAGGCCTAGCCAGGACAGAATATCTGGTTGCAGTAATAATTAAAACAGATACTTCCAGAAATGACCAAATGAGGGCTTCTGTATAGAGTAGAATACTGAGTATCAGTATCTTATAGACCATTGTGCAACTGCATGGTGGACTTTAAAAAAACAAATCAAACCAGAATAATTCCTATAATTAGATCGCAGAGTATATTAGATTTCTCCAGAGAAATGAAACCAATAGAAATTTGATTGTAGATATAGATGGCTGATATAGAATTGATTTGATATATTAAATAAATAATTAGATACATACTTACATAATATAAATATCAAATATATGCCACATATTTAAATACAATAAATCTTGATATATCACCCATATACATGCAAATAATCTACTTGCAAAATCACAAATCCCTATAATGACATGCTATCTCTTTTATACAAAGAGTGTGTTGCCTTGTTTGTTGCATCTGTCTTTGTCTAAAGCCAGGTGTGAAGAGATGGCATATCTCATTTTAATTTACTTTACAATTTTATTAATGAGATGTATTACTAGAAACTACCATAAAGGAAGTAGCTATATGCTTAAAATATTTTTTTCTTAAACTTAATAAGTAAAAGGCCATTATCATCATCTATTTTCTTTTCAGCCTCTTTACCATAACAAAAGAGAAAAGTGTTCTTTTATTTATAGCATCTATTCAAATAACAAGGGTGAATATTCCATTGCTTAAGTAGAGATTAATGCTGCTTAGGAATTCCTGTCTTGTATTGTCAAACATTGCTTTCTTTCATATCTCTGCCTCTCCACCCTAAACAGCACCACCCACTTACACTAATGAAGCAAATATGTTGCTTATTACCATAAGGAACCAATGTGAAGCCATCACTCTCATGTGAGAAACTTTCAGATTGGCACACATCTCTGAAACTGAATTTCTCTTGACATAACTTTTGAAATTGATTTAATTCCCAACAGCCTGGAAATTCCTTTGAGTCTTTGGTTTGTGGGTTCGTGTTTATAAGTGACTGGCATCTATCTTCTGCATTCTTTCTCCAACAAACAAGATATGGTTTGACAAAATAGCATCTCTTTGTAGGATTTTTAGCAAAACAAGAACTTTAGAGATTGAAGCATATCTGAAGTTATCAATTTCTGATCCAGTTATAACTATGCCAAATGGCATTCTTCTAGGTAAACAGTGAATATCCTTTCTTTTTTATTCTTCTCTTTCTTCAAAACCTATGAAGTTGTCCTTAGAGCAAAGTAAAGTTTAAAGGGAAAAATATGATTTGTAATTGAGGTTTTCTGTTAATCTTCAGTCTATATTGGTTGTGTTCAATGCATTTATTTTTCTTCTGGAAATAGCAGTAAATTAGTATGTGGGTGACATTTCAGAAATCCCATCTCAGCATACACCTTATACTCTATATTGCATTATAAATACTGACTTGCTTTCAAACCCCATGTGTGTCTGTCACGTAGAAACCAACTAGACAGTGAAGTCATTATTCAACTTAATTTGCAACATTTATTACCCTTGCTGGACATGTATGTGCATTATAGTCACAACAAATGGTCTCAGAGTTTTGAGGTATGTATTATATTCTTTAAAAAATTTTATATATATATATATGAATATATATTTGTATATATACATATATACATGTATATATACATATATACATATACATATATACATATATACATATACATATATACTTCATATATATGTATATATACATATATATTCATATGTATATATACATATATATTCATATACATACGAATATATATGTATATATACATATATATTCATATACATATGAATATATATATATGTATATGTAATTGGGGATTAAGATACCACATTTGAATTTAACATGTGATTCCATCTGAATACGAATCTTATGCATTACTCTGCTGTTTTTATCAACACTATAAATTGTATTAGGAAAAAGGTGGTTTGTTTTTTAAATTCATCATAATCATGTCTTAACTTCCCCATTCCATCCCTTTGGTTTTCAAGCCTCACTTATGTATGTTTCAAACCTTTCTGTGTTGTTTTTTTCTGTCTCTTCTATTCTTTTGGTCAATGTTTATTCGTCAGTATCAAGAATAACACAGCTTTTCTCCCTTATGATAAATAAATCAGTGCCTTATTAAGGTATCTGAGTTGCTCAGCATAAAATAAAGAGATGGATATAAAATTTGAACTTTTCCAAGGTATAAGCTGAACAATAGCTGTTTCTGTGACCGTTGAAGGTATAACTGGTGGGTTGGGTTCTGCTTGAACATTTGTTTTAGGTCATTGTACTGAGAAGATAAATATACAATGATTTTTTTTTTCTCATTAGAGCATATGGTGCAACTACTAACAAATCCATCCACTTTTTCTTTTTGTTCTCATATATTAATTTTCTTTAGCTGCCTGAACAAATTTCCAAGAAGTGGGTGGCTTAAAACAACAGGGCCATGTCTCCACACAGTTTGGAGGTCAGATCTGCTCTTTGCCTGCCTCCTAGTTTCTGGTGATGGCAGACAACCCTGGGTATTCCTGGGGTTTTAGCTACATGACACCAAACTCTTCCTTCACCTTCGCATTGCCTTCTCCCCTGTGTCTCTGTATTTCTGCTGTTTTATAAAGATACTTGCTTTTCAATTTAGGGCCTGAGCTAAACCCAGGATAATCTCATTTTGAGATTATTAACTGAGTTATGTCTACAAACTCTTTTTTTTTTTTCCAAATAAGGTCACATTTACAACTTTCAAGTGGAAGTCTCTTTTGGAAGGTCACAATTCAACCCATTGTGATCTGCCCTCTGCCCTCCAAAAATTCAAGTCTGTTCTGTATGTAAAATGCATCCATCCTGTTCCAATGCCCTTGAAAGCCTCAACCCATTATATAGCATGAACTCCAAGTCCAAAATTTCATCTAAATATAAAATCAAATGGTCTTAGGTCACATTATCTAAATCATCTCAATCAAGTATGAGTGAAACTCTGGGTATAGTCCATCCCGAGGCAAAAATCTTCTTCTTCCATGAAACTAGAAACAAGTTAGTTACTCTTAAAATACAATAGTGAGATGGGTATAGAACAGATAGTCCCATTCCAAAAGGGGGAAAATGGAAAGAACAAAGGGTCCATTCAAACCCCAGCAAGTTCAGAACCCATCAGGGAAAACCTCATTATGTTTCAAGGGCTGAGAATGCTCTATGGCTTGAAGCTTTGTTCTGTTTTTGGTGGCCCCAAGAGTTATTCGTCCTCTTTGTTGTAGAACAGTATATGTTTGCGGCCTAATAGTTCCATGATTCCATTCTTAACTGTAGAATTTTAGAAGTCTAACAGTCTATTGTCATTTTTTCTTATTTCTGTCCCTTTCAGTCTAAGATGGTAGTGTTTCTGCTGATATAATATTCTCAAAAACCATATTGGTCTCCTGTGTGTGTCTCAGGGTCCATGCATTATACAAGAATATTCCTCAGGTCTTTCCTGCATAGTCTCCTCTCTAGTCCTGGCTTCTTCTGATATACTTAATTGGATCTATGGGTCATATCCCCGGTCTCTTCAGCAAAAGGTTGTCCAACCACACTTTTGGTCTTCCCTTTGGAACACAATTTCTAAACAGTGAATCTTCCAACATGTTCTGATAGCAATTCTCTGATACCAACTGAGTGTCCTACAAATCACATTCAATGTGGACACTACCCAGAATATGTGTAGACCCCACAAGTTAAGTACAAAGTAAGTATTTCAATTCTAACACTAAATATCCATAGTCAGTGTCAGATCTTACAAGATAAGAACAAGATCTTCAACAAGATTGTTCAGATGCCAGGCACCAGAGCAGTCCACAGGCTACCTGCATTTCTGAGTTGGTTACAAATGTAGGGATACCCACAATGCCCCCTCAGGTTCTGGGGCTTGAAGCTGCATATCTTCAGTCTCTGCCTCCATGTTCACATGGCCTTCTCCTCCATGTCTTTGCATTTCTCTTGTGCTATCAACTGCCTGTCACTGTGTTTAGGACCTGCCTCAATTCCAGGAAATGTAATTACATGCACAGAGACCTTCTCCAAATAAGATCATGTTCATAGGCTCCACCTCCATATATCTTTTGGAGGGCTACCATCGAGTTAATTACCTATGCCCTCCTACCTTTCTCTCCTCTCTCTCTTGTTCTCTCTCTCACTACTAGTTTTTCCTTTATAAAACTTAAAAACATTTTTTTTTGTTTATTTTTGAGAGACAGAGAGAGATAGAGCATGAGCAGAGGAGGGGCAGAGAGAGAGGGAGACACAGAATCTGATGCAGGTTCCAGGCTCTGAGCTGTCAGGACAGAGCCCAATGTGGGGCTCAAACTCTCGGACTGCAAGATCATGACCCGAGCCTAAGTCGGACGCTTAACCGACTGAGCCACCCAGGCGCCCCCTTTTATAAAACTTTTGACATAATTAAATGATATCTTTCTTGAAGCTATGATTATTCATGCTAAACTTTACTTACAATGGTAGAACCAGACTAATTTTGTCAAGGTTCATTTACTACCTCTCCTATAGTTCAAACATTGATAATTTGAATTTTACCCCTTAGGTCACCTCCTTAAGACATTAAAACATTTGCTGCTCTGGTTGTTGCATTTATTAATATGTAGTTTAAACTGATCATCATTTTATTATACCTTATTTCCACTGTACCTTAAATTAACCTTGTTCATAATGCTTTATCCTATGTGTTCATAGAGATAAAAATAGCTTCCATTATATAACACTATTAAATTTCAATGGCAATCAAATTCAGTAATTGTTTATAGAACTCCTAATGTGTACAAGGCCAAGTTGCACTGCTTGTCAAAGTGTTACCTGGAGATTTGCTGATTTAAAAAGTCACTGAATGAGCTTGTTAAACCAGCAATTTACAGGTATAATCTTAGACCTATGTCGTGGCAATATTCAAATAATAAAACCCAAAAAATAGAGGCTTTCTACTCTGTATTTCTAGTTCATTGTGTATACATGCACTATCATACAAATAAGCAATACATTGCAATGTATCATGTTTTGCTTCCAAGTGTGTTAGTGACAAGGACTGTCATACTCATCTCTTTGTGCGCATAACATATAGCTGCACCTCTCTCATTCATCTTTGATGGCTCCATGGTATATGATTCCATAGTTCAAAGCAGGACTAATTTTGTAAAGGAATGTGTACAAACAATTGTAAGATGGTAAGCATAATCGTCAAGATATTCTGGAGGCCCAGTTTTGTCACATACTTTATAGCAAATTGGACAAGTATGTCCTTATTAGGTAAAGATATATTATAAAGTGTCTCTCTCTGAAAATTATTATGAGGAATACATATGTAATCTATATAAAGTAGAGGTCTTTATTAAATTTTGAATGAGTCAGTAAAAATATATACAAGTATTCACTAAGAATCATGCAACATGGTTACATCATAGACTTACTATTTCTGGCTTTTCTTATATCATGAATCTCATTAAGGTGACATTTTCCAATAATCACACTGATAATTACAGCAACACCAATGGTCACCATCATTTGTTATCCACTAGCTTGGTAGCAGGAACTATACTAGGTTCTGTACCCATTATTTCTACTCCTCAAAGGATCTCCATGAAAATAGTATGAAAATTTAAGATTGCTCAAGGTTACAAATACTTAAGTGTTGGAAGCAGAATGTGGACAGAACTGCATTTTTCCAAAGCTAATGTCTGTCTTTAGCATCCATATAGAAGAGATTATGAGACCCTTTATTCTCTACTTGGCAACATTTCAGGTCACTTGCATATGAGTCACTTTTCATAGTATCAGAAGAATTAAGTTTATAGGAGTTTTTCAGAAAGAAAGCCTGTGGAAGTAACAGGCAGAAATATAGCAGGTGTTATTGCAATAAGAACAACATACTCGTAGAGTTCTACCTCTGATTGGGCATCTGGGAAGGCTTGAAGAAGATGAGGAATCCAAAGTCTGTGTTGAATAATGCCTGACATTTTTGATGGCAGGCACATTATATGATCTTATGAATAATCCTGTGGAGTGAATTTGGTGGGTTTATTATGACCACTTCAGATGTGAAGACACTGAATCTTTGGAGGGTTATGTTTTTTTCCTAAGCTACTGACCAGACTGTCTCCTTAGCTAAACTTTATTTTATTTATTTATTTTTGTTTGTTTATTCATTTTGAGAGAGAGAGAGAGAGAGAGAGAGAGAGAGAGAGAGCATGCATGCGCACACACACATACACACTGGATAGGGGGAAGAGAGAGAATCCCAAGCAGGTTCTGTGCTCTTAGCACAGAGCCCCATGTGGGGTTTAATCTCAGGAACAGTGAATCATGACCTGAGCTGAAATCAAGAGTCAGACGCTTAACCAACTGAGCCACCCAGGCTCCCCTCCTTAACTAAATTTTACTCTCGTTCCTCTAAGCCCTGCAGGCTTTGACCTTCAGTGTCTGTTCCTGTCTGGCTGGTATCACCTAGTTTTAGCAAGAATCATGTTCAGTCAGAAAGAACCCTCACCCTCAATATCTGATCAAATTCCTCATTCTCCACTAAACCCCAGCGGATAATCTGACCATCCTGGTCTGCCTTCAGCTGAATTCTGTCAAGTCAGTTTAGCCAGAAATCCCCCTTTACTCCTAATATTTCCTCTTAGTATTTTTTATCTACTCCTTGGCTATAAATCCCTACTCACCCATGCAGTGCTTGGAATTAGCTCAGCTCTTTACTGAGGTCTCTCCTCCTCTGTTGAATACTTCCTGAGGAATATCTGGGTTTTTTTTACCTCTAGCTACTGCCCAGCTTGGATTTTTCTTTGACACTAGTAAGCTAATGTGAGATACAAGACAGCTAGGACTTTGCTCTTCTGAATTCTAAATTAGCAGCTTTCCTTCTGTCACACATAACATATATTATTCCTCCAGACTACAGCCAGTTGAATACTGGTGTTGACAGAATTGAATGTATACAATTAAGCCAGTATGGTACTTCTGTTCAAAGTTTGTAATAGAACTTATAAAGAAGTGGTGAAGGAGGTAGACAGGGTTAGTTTTTGTGAGCTAATCAAGGAATGGATGTATGTTAAGGATCACCTGGAATATTTTCATTCTTTGTTTTCATTTCATTCATTCCTTCAGAAAATATTTATTGAGCATCCTCTTTACCTCCGCAATTCTGTACAAAAGCAGACATGTGTCTGGCCTTCAAAAGTTTAAAACCTGCTAGAGTACACATACATTAATCAAATAATCATGTAGTTAAGTGGAAAAAAATGTGCAATTATGATATCATAACAAAGGCTGAGAACAAGAGGTACCTGATACCTTTAGAGCAAATACTGGGGGTGGGGATACAGCCTGGTCAGTAAGGTCAAGAAAGGTTTCTTCCAGGAGAGGAAGCAAAGTCATGGATCTCCTTCTAGGCAAAAGATACAGCATGAGAAACTGAGATGTTACAGGAGCCACATGTCAGTACTAGAGACTACAAGCAGCCTGGTGTGGCTGACGTGCATTCTGCACAGAGGCCGTGATGCCACATGACAAGAGAGACCTGAAAGGCGTTTTAGTCAGGCCTTCTATTATAAGCCATGGTCCCCCATGTTAAGTAGCTTTGTCTTCACTTGCAGAGAAAAGAGAAGACATTTGGAGGGAGTTAAACCCTGAGTGATAGCATAGCAGATCTGAGTGGTGGAAAGGTCACTGTGCCTGTTCTGGAGTGAGGTTAGAAGAAGCAAATGTCGGGGCGCCTGGGTGGCGCAGTCGGTTAAGCGTCCGACTTCAGCCAGGTCACGATCTCGAGGTCCGTGAGTTCAAGCCCCGCGTCGGGCTCTGGGCTGATGGCTCAGAGCCTGGAGCCTGTTTCCGATTCTGTGTCTCCCTCTCTCTCTGCCCCTCCCCCATTCATGCTCTGTCTCTCTCTGTCCCAAAAATAAATAAACGTTGAAAAAAAATTTAAAAAAAAAAAAGAAGAAGCAAATGTTAACCTTGGAAGGTGGGTCAGAAGGAAGGTAACTGTAGCTGGACCGAGTGGAGGGGAGGAAGTGAGAGTCATCTGGAAGGTACATCTATAAGCCACAGGGACAGATTATACATGGGGGATGAGATAAGGGGGGCTACAGATGAGGTCGTGGCTTCTGACCCACTTAAGTAAAGATTGGTGGTGACATTCGCTGGTGTCGTAAGAAAAGGAGCAGATTTCAGATGAAGACCAGAAAGCTAATTTAGCTATATTGAATAAAAGTACTCAGTAAAAAATGCAGTTGAAAATATCTAGTTGCAAGGTAGATGTTTGGGTCTGACTCAGAGCTTGGTTTTTTTGTTGTTTCAATTTCTTCTTAGAATTAATAAACGGTGATCATGGCCCTTTTGAACACTTAATGGTATTTTTCTTTACAATGTGATAGAAGAGAAAGACATGCAGACTCCTTCTTTGAGAAGCGATGTGTTATCACTTTTTTCCCAATCCACGACATACTGATTTTTATTACTTCAAATGACAAACAAAAAGCCAATTGTAAGTCAAACAAAAAAGGAATTTGCTGGTGTATGGGTTCATGTAAATGAGAAGGTTCAGAGGTCAGGCAGGCTTCCGGTATAATTTGCTCAGTGCCTCAGCTACATTTTCCTGCCATTTTTGTAAATGCTTTGTCTTCTCCTTCAGACTCAGGCTGGTTTTCCTTGTGGCAGAGGAAGGGCTGCAGCAGGCATTTGCACACCATGTCATCCGACACAAGAAGACTACATCTCTATTATAAAATGTGTAAGAAGAGCCCTAGGATTAATTGTCTTTAACAGCCTTAGAAGATGTATCATTCCAGTTACTGAGGATAGAGTCAGCTGGCCCAAAGCTACAGGGATTTTCAGTATTTCTTGGGTCAGTCAGAAGGATGAATGGATGTTAGAAAGTCAACCAGTAGCTATTCACAAAAATCTATTTGGCTTACAAACACTTATGTCATTTTCTTAACACATGCCTTTTCCAATATGATTTTATCAGCCCGAACTTTACTCACTTTCTCTCCAAAAGGAGTTAACAAAAGTCATATCCAATTACATGATTGAATTCCGAGTTTTAGGCTCACTAGATGATGTGCAGTATTTTTTATCAGGTACAGATATAGCTCCTGATAGTCCAGTAGTTAGAGTTAATGAAAATTTATGCACTCCCATATATAGACTCTAATAAAAATTACTAGTTCGAGAAGGGACATTTGGAAACAAGAAACAGTGGTCACTTACTCATAACACATAGAACGTCCTCTGGAAAATAGTAACAAAGTCTCCCTGACTTGGAGAAGTGAATCCTTCAGTCTATTGGCTTAATCCTGGTTCTGTTCTTCAGGGTAAATGGGCCTGCATATTTATCTCTTCTCCATGGTTATATGTATTGTTTCTTGTAGATGTTGTCTTTCGAAGTAGGAAACATCAAAAAGCAGCCCATTTCCATGTGGTGTGAGTTCAGGGATGAGGACATTGTTCCACAGCTGGAGCAATCATAAGCCATTGGGAGTCAGGCTTGAGATTTCATTGGCAATACATCTTCCTTAAATCCTCACTAGGTTTCTGGTGCGTTCGGTCATCCTACAAAGGCAGGAAAGATTCCCACCCAAAATGTGGCTTCAATGTTGAGACTAATGACGCCACCTACATATATACCTACAGTGTATGAAATAGTTTATTTCTTATATCATAGGGCTATTCTGGGGAGAGCAGGGCAGACTTCCCAAGCTGGCCCATGAATGGCTTGAAAGAGCATGGAAAGCTACTGGCTTGGGGCATTCATTTAGGCTAGGGGTTGTAGCTGTGGTGAGGGTTCCCATCATGGGAAGAGGATTTATGTGATTTTAATCTTTAGTCACTTCATAGGAGGGATCCCTGGACATCAGCTTGTTCAGATGTGTGGGAAGAAAGAAGGAAAAGACTTAAAAGTGGTTGTAGTTAAATATAAAAAAATGGAGTCGGACATTTTATTTGCACAGTCTGTATCTTTTCCTAATACAGTTACTGTTCTGGAAGTCATGGAATCATATCTAGCCAATGTTTGTGGCTAGTAATGAACCCAAATATTTCTGTCCACTCTCAAGTACTTCTGTGTTCTTCAGCCTTACTTCATTTTTTTTTGTTTGTTTTCAACCTCTTTCCTCTGTGATTTATTTTTTTCAATATATGAAATTTATTGTCAAACTGGTTTCCATACAACACCCAGTGCTCATCCCAAAAGATGCCCTCCTCAATACCCATCACCCATCCTCCCCTCCCTCCCACCTCCCATCAACCCTCAGGTTGTTCTCAGTTTTTAAGAGTCTCTTGTGCTTAAGCCTTACTTCAAATTCTCCCTGGGTGAATTGGCCAAAGTGGATCTGGAAAACAAAAGAAAGGTAAATTGTCCTTTTGTCGCAAGCTATATCCTGTCTTTCTACACTGAAGAGATTGTCCCCTTTGACAGAGATTGTTCTACCAAGGCTGTTTGGAGAGGCTTTGTGGATCAGGCTTTACCTGTGTCCCAGTCTTAAAACTTTCCAAGATTTTACCTTTACCGTCTCTGCCAGAAGAGACATTAGAGTTTGGGGTAGAAAATCTAACTCTTCAGTACTGATATCCTCTAAAACATTGATGTCTCGTTGACATGGATTGAAGTCTTTGGACAGGAAAAACATCTCCTAGCAGAGTTGCAGGTCTTCCACTCCTTTCTGACAGACCAGTTCCACAGCAGCTTAGCTCTGTGACAAATGAACTTACCGAAGTTACTGAAAATGACAATCAAACAACACTCTCCTGAGTTTTTGGTTCATGTTCCCCAATGTTGCAGCCTCACAAAGCAAAAGATCCATGTTCAAACATTAGACCACAATTTCACAACAGTTTCATTAATGTAAAACAATCACTATCAGTTTCTCACTTGAGGTAGAGACACGTTCTGTACCCCTTTCCTCTCTATCTTAACTGAGGACAGCCTTCTTACAGAACTCTCTTTCTGGTGTTAATTCCATGTAAGTTGGGATGGTTTGCTTTCAAATACAGAAAACCTAAACTAAATTAAAATATAAAGATAATTTGATTGTCTTAAGTAACTCAAAGGGATTAATAGGTAGGGCAGTTTCTGACAGAACTCTGGGCCCACTTATCTATTTTCTTGACTTTCATCTCCTCATGGTTACTTTCTTGGGGGCCCACATATGACTACAGAAGTACTAGGCCTCATACAATCCAATAAAAGAGAGTGTCATTTTATTTTTTTTTCCCCAAATATTCCCATCAAACATTCTCAGATTTACCAGGTGAGAACAATTTAGGTCAGGTGACCAGGCTGAATTTATAATTGTGGCCAGCATGGTAGGATGCATGGTTGGGATTAGTCCCCGTCACCTGCTGCATTTCTAGAAACTGCAGTGAATTCTACCTACTTGGAACCATAATGACTCTGCAATAGAAATTGTGGAGGTGACCAACAGGTATCAACTGTGGTAGGTGCCCAATAAAAGGTATTTTTCCACTAAGAAGATAGTACCTTTTCAGAATTTTCAGAATTTGAACATTTGATTGATTGCCTTAAATGTTAAGCAGCGTGGGGCACTAATTTTCTCCCACTTTGTTTCCAGTATTTAATTGCACAGGATAATCTGTGCTAGGAAGGACCACCACTGTAGAGCTGTCCTGACATGGCTCCCAGGGGGCCATAGTATTTTCCTCTATGCTTATCAGTAAAAAATCCTATCTCTGTGGAGATCTATGAGACTCATGCAAGGAAACTGATTTGATGACCTTAAGGTCTTTCCCGTCCACTCAGGGGCATGAAACTTACCACCCATATTATCCATTAACGTTATGAAAAATTGTCTTCTGTGGTTTCCCATGTGAACTTTTTATATTCAGTCATAACATTTGAAATCAAGCTGCTTTTCTTTTATCAAACAGATTCTTCTAAGGAATTGTGCAAAGCTTTCAATTTTATAAGGTTGTGCATTCAAGAAAGCTTTTTAAATAGAAATAGGCATGAATTCCTTTGAAAGTTTATGCTAAAGTTGTGTCCTTCTGAAAAGGACTCCTGCTTCTCTTTAATGGTTCTCTCGGTACTGAAATTGGAATAATTACTTTGGTTAGCTTTTGCACTTCTAAATTAGAGCCAACTGGATAAAATTTATTTTTCTCTTACTGAAAGCAAAATTTATTCGTATGTAGCCCTTTTTCCTGATTCCTCATTTTGAAGTAACCTCTTTTCCACCACATCCAAGGAAACAAGTGACTTCATTTTTGCTACCCCATCTTCTCTGCTCAAGCCACTGTCCAGCTTTGCCACACTTAAGTGTGTACCACAGCAAGCATTGTGTTTCTCTACTTCAAGAATATTTCTGCCCTATGTTATTTTCCTTCTGGCCTTGCTATCTGATAGGCACTGTCTGAAGAATTGACTCAAACAAAGGCATTCAAGGTTGAATCCTGCATAGAGGAAGCACCAAGAAGGCCACTTGAAGAGGCTCCTTTTCCTCATTAGCACAAAAGGACCATCTGCTCACCAAGCTGTACATTCGTAGCTTTGCATCAGACCAGAATGAAACATCTTTTTCAGTTTGCAAAAATGTGCTTTTTCCTAGAGTTTCAGATCCAGTTGTATAATCTATTAGAGTCCCATGTAAGTCAAGCATTTTCTAGCAAGCAATGGAAATTAACTCTGATTAACTTATGAAACAGCAAAGGAATGTGTTGCAAAGATATTGGGGTAGCTTATAGAATTATGGAACATTAGGACTTTCAGAAGGACAGGGGCCAATGTACAACTATCGGATCTGCAGCAGAAAAAAAAATGGACAACAAAATTAGCCAAGGGCTAATGTTTCTTCTCTTTTTCTCATGACTCCAGTTTCCAATTCTCTGGGGACAGTATGATTGACCCAGTTTACTGCATGTTCATCTGTAGCCACGGATCAGAAGAGCAGACTTACCAGGACTTGCCTGAAAGGTTCTTCATTAAAGGGAAGAGAGACCTTGTCACCAAAAGAATGAAGAAGAAATGCCAAGTCTATCAGAAAAAGTAAGTCCACTTGTGATAGACATGAAGATACACACCCCTTCAAGACAAGGCTCACTGTCCAGTTCAGAGTAGGTGGCAACCAGCCTTCAGCTACTGTCATCGCTAGGTCCACCTCAGCTTTTGAGTTGTAGTACATCAGAAATGGCCATGACTGACAGTGGCAAGAGAATATCTTTCCAAAGGGAAGAACCTTAGGTGCTACACCTGGGCATCCACTTTCTGTTCAGTTAAACGTCTGACTCTTGATCTTGGCTCAGGTCCTGAGTTCAAGCCCTGTGTCGTGCTCTGTGCTGATAACATAGAGCCTGCTTGGGATTCTCAGTCTCCCTCTCTCTCTGCACCTCCCCCACTTGCATCCTGTCTCTCAGAATAAACAAATAAACTAAAAAAAACAAAAAGGAATGTATACAGACTCATGCAAAGTTACAGATGGACTGGTCAGCTGTCAGGGGCTTAGAATAGAAAGTAGAAGATCAAGGACAAAGTGGTCTGGGGTAGAGACATTTGGATGGGCCTATGGGAGTAGGCATGCAGTGGGAAGGTTTTTCTTTCACATATGAATACCAGCAGAGTATTATCTACCAGAGGGCCACTATCAACTGAGTACACAAAATGCCTTATTAAACGATTGCCATCAGATGACTGCCTCTGGTTGGTCCCACTTCATAGCAATGAACGAGCAGGCGTGGGCCGTGAGCTTGGGATCCACTCATTGTCTCATACATACCAGTTGGAAGCAGCTACCGAATATAGCATCATAATGGTGCTTTGAAGGCACTAATTAAGTGCCAGCTGGGTGGCAGTCTTCTGTGAGCCTAGAGTACCATCTTCTAGAAATTAGAGACATGTCTGTGGCATTGTGTCTCTAGTAGCAAGAATGCATAGGTCTGGGAATCGGGGCAGAAGCAGAAATGGTTCCAATTGCTATTATTCCCAATTCTAATGACGCCCCAAGGAGACTCTGTGCTTCTCATTCCCTCCACTCTCGGCTCTGCAGGATCAGAGATCCTGGCCCACAGGTGGAGTATACATTCTTGCCAACAGACACAGTAAACATCCTATTGAACTAAAACCTCTGACTACCACCTGGTGCTTTGAACCCCTGTATCCAGGGACCAGCAGACCAGAAAAGGAGTCACTGTCTTAGCAGACCACTGAAACTCACCAGCAGGAGGAGCTAGAGCAGCTGTTATTTAACAGGGGCAGTAAGGAATATGTGAAATATTGGTATCCAGTTGGGTTCCTTTCTTGCCCGATTGTAACTGTGAATGAGTAAGTGCAGGACACTGGCCTGAGAAGCCTATGGTTGCCAGGAACTCACATCCCTCAAGAAAGAGTTTAGGATACAACCTACGGTAAACTGCCCACTGAGACCAGTAGAGGTGACAGTCGAGTGGGGATTTGAAAAGATGAAGGAAGAAATAGATGGATGAGTACCACTTGCAGCCTTGGGATGGGAGTGGGAAAGAGAGAGAGAATTCCAGCCTCTACCTTCCTGTTTTAAATTCTACCCCCACAAGCATGCGTTTTCCAGATGTATATGGAACAGTAAATCCACAGGGTACAAAGTATGGGTTGTGACAGATACAAAGAGATGTAACTCTGAAATTCTCCTTCAAGGAAGGGCTCGTTGCCCAGTGTGAGAAGTGATGTTAGCTGGCAGCTTCCTTCAGTTCACTTTTTCAGGTGTGCCTCAGCTTTGAGTTAAGTTCATGTTCTCTTTGGGGTGGCCTCAGCCAGTGACTGGACAAGACTGACAGAAGGAGAGAGCAGTTTCTGCTCACTGTAGGATTACTCTGATATCCTTCCATAGCCCCCATGGGCATTTATATCACACTTTCTTGACAGACCCTGCCTCATCTTTCCTCCCTTTTGCTTTCATAGATGTTACTTCTCTGCAAGCCTGTTGCCCTCCTGCCTGCATTTCAGTGTCAGCTTCTGTAGGACCCAACTAACATACCACTAAAACCTTTTTTTTTCCTTTCCTTTTCTTTTCTTTTCTTTTCTTTTTTAAATTTCTACAAGCAGTGTCTAAATCAGTATAAAATAATCCTGACCCCCAGAAATTTCAATTCCTTTTAGAGTGCCACACATTCAGATCTTGTCCCTTGGTTTAGCACGCAAGCAAATTTACGTTACTGTATAATCCTCCTTCTAACTTTTACAGCTTTGGGTGACTCACTGTACATCAGCATAGAAGCATTATGCTCATTCTGATTGTCCAGTGTCTGTTTACCTACTCTGGCTACCCAATACAAATACGAAAGGACCACCTTTGTGAGCCAGTATGGGCAGCATCACCAGCGCTCAAATACAATGTTTTGTTTTTCTCTGATCTTGTGAAAATACTTCTAAGAACACTGAAAACAAATGTTCACATCCAGGCATTACTCATGGCTGATCCTGAGTTACCTCAGGTGCTAAAATAGCTCTGTTGTAGTGGAACAGACTCAAGTTTTTCATCAGAATCAGCTAGGTTGAACCCTGGGTTTTGTCCACGTAGCCTGTGACTTGAGGAAAGTTACTTCATCTCTTTATTCCTAAAATTTCTTATGTGTAAAATGGAGGAATGATAATACCTATCTCAGATTTTTCCTCTGAGGATGAGTATTGCGTACAATGCAACCAGTATATCTGGAACATGGAACCCAAACAAGAAATAGTTTCTTGTAGAAGTTATAGTATATAAGTAGGGTCCATAATCTGAAAGTGAAAGAAACTGTAATCTGTTTAGCAACTAGCAGGGGTCATGGCCTCCATTATTTATGTTGTGTACATGATCTAATTTTTTTTCACCCACATAATAACCTTACAAGTTAACTGTATACAACCTTACAGCTGGGAAAATATGGGTCTCTGAAAGGTGAAACAACTTGCCCAATGTGAAATGGCTCATAAGTAGCAAGGATGGGAAAGTTATAGAATTAGCAACAAAGTCCCTGATAAGAATTAAGTACCAGAGGTGAATGATAACAGGAATGAATGTGCTTTCTTATCTCTTGTGCAGCCCGCCATGTATGGTGAACCAGTGTGCTTTCACAGTGTGTGTTTTCTATGAGAAGTAGGCTGAGATTTTAAAGGGTAACTTGCTTGTGGGTTTGAAGCTGATCAGTGGGGTGACTTATTAGAAAATATTATTGCTTTTCAATGCATACAAAAGGTCAATATAATGTGAAAATAAAACATTGGCGATCTTACCGCATCCACTTTCATGATCATGTCTAACTTTTTGCCATTAGCAAATAGCCTGTTAAAAGAAGCTGATAAGTGAATGTGTACTTGCACACTGAAGTACTTGCAGTTCCCAAATCGTGCCAAGCTCAGTCAGATCTCCCCCTCTGCATATGGCTCACATCTGTGACTTCTCCTTGGAAAGACCTTTCTCACTTATTTGCTTAGCTAAGACATTCGTACTTCAACACCAGCATCAACTCCCCTTAGAAATGTTCCTTGGAACACTATCCCACCCCTCCCCACCAAACCACCTCCTAATGGTATGAAACAGGTCCAGTGCCTTTCTCACAGCATATTTCTTTATGATAACAATAAATTTTGTGCGATTTAATGGATTTTGCTGTTTGAGGACAGGGCATATAGGAGCTCAATAGAGATTTATTAAAATATGTTTGGGGAAGATGGGAGGATGACCCTTTAGAACTAAAAGCAGCTAAGAGTATTTTAGTTTTAGACCTACTAACATGGGCTGGACTATTAAATCCGATGATCTTGAACTACATTCTATAGTGGACACTGTGTTTCGCCCAGATCTCTTCAGATCTGTTTTCCCTTTCTGTGTGACACTCCCCCAGTTTATTGTTCTTGTGTTTCTAAAGGCCCCCACCTGCCCTTCTTCAGTGACTATGTAAGGGCTACTTTGCTTGCATTACCAGAAATGAAAATATGTGAAGATTGAGTTGCTCTCATCTGCCGGCAGCACAGCCCTTAGCAGAGCTAGACTGGAAGCTGGAGCAGAGTGGAAAAGCCCAGCTCCCTTGCCTACAGTCAGGACCAGATGTTAGGGGATCAACCTGAGGCTGAGACTTGCTGAAACCACCTCTTTACCTCTTTGCCTTCCTTGTCCTTGTCAGATGACTGTGTTCCTGGTTTCTCCCAGGAAGATGTCAGTATAAATTATTTGCACATGAAAACACATCTCAATGTCCACTTATGGGAAAACTCTATCTTGAAGACATTAAATGCCTATTTAAATGTATTGTTTATTTTATCAAACTAATTCTCAAATAAGACAACAATGAAAGGCAACAGTGACCATCCCTCCTTCCCCATTCCCCACTTGTGGACACAATGACTCTGTCTTTGTTTTAGGCTTAACTTTATGGCATTTTCTTTCACATCACAAAATAATTATTGCTCTTACTTTACAAATCAGAGTTAGATGCTGTTTACTTCCGATGAGGAAATAGTTCACATGTTAATATGTGACCTTCCTATGCAGGGCCTTCCTCTCTTTCCTACCAAGTGGGTTCTGTTGTTGTTTTGTTTGTTTTAAATTCATAGTTCTATGTTGGTCTGCACCTTCTAGCAATGTGCTTAAACTTCTGTCCTTTATCTGCTGAAAATGTTTGGCATTTCCATTCATAGAATCGCCTTTTTTCAAGAGAAATCCCTCCCAAACTTTTTCTTCTGCTCTGATAGAAGCTTCCTGGCTGGAACTCTCATCATAAGATTTACTTTTCTTTCTCTCTGGAGTCTATGTATTCCTTTTAATTAGATACATTTCTTACCTTGCTAAAATATATCCTTGAATAATTTCCTAAGTGTGAGTGAAGGTAATTCTTTGAGTCTTTTCGTGATGAAAATGTCTTTATTCTGTCTTCTCACTTTATAGTAGTCTTCCAAAGTATTCTAGTCTAGGTTGAAAAATCTCTTTCCCTCATAATTCCAAAGGTATTTTTTCATTGTCTTCTTACATTCATTGTTACTAACAAAAAGGCTGAGGCCACTCTATATTTCATACCTTTGTGACTGAACTACTTTTTTTCATTGCTTTTGGACACTTTTAGGGCTTTCACTTATCCTCCACAATCTGCAATTTAAAATTGATACATCCAGATTTCTGATTTTATTTTCATACGTCTTGTGTGGTACTCTTTCTCTAAGTTTCATTTGAATGCCCTATAGCCTTCCTGGTGTGGAAAATTTTCTCAAATTGTTTCTTTACTGATTTTCTTCCTCATCATTTTTTTTCTATTCTCCCTTTCTGGAACTTTTATTGGTTTCTCATCTGGTCCTCTTGTTTCTTATCTCTTTTCTCATTTTCTATATAATCTTTTGTTCTATGCTCAGAGATATTTCTTGACCTTAGTCTTCTGTCTCGTTTATTATATGTTCTATTTTTAATGCTACTTTTAATGTCTAGTTCTGTGATTTTTCTGTTTCACAAGATCCTGTTTCTCTCTCCATATAAAATGCATACATTTTTCTGAAGCTATTTTTTTTAAGTTCCTTTTCCTTCATTCTATTTCATATCAGAGCCTTTCAAATTTCTTGAAAGGTCTGTGGGTCCTTTACTTTGGACTGTTGTGTGTGTGGAACAAAAGCAAGGCCAGGTTGCTCACTCTTCATAGATAGGCTGTTGATAGGCAGGCTGTGGTCCTGGGAAAGCTCTTAACGTCAGGTTAGGTAGGCTCTCCTCAGGGGTCTTTTTTTGCCCCAGATGTTAAATATCTGTCTGTGCAGAAGGACATTTTGTCTGGACATAGATATCACACTGCCAGGAGCGTTCTGTGTGCTCACTGGGAATGAACTGTTCCCACCTACTTGTGTTCTATTAGACCCATGATTTAGGAGTGGATGCTCATAACAGCCCACATTTTAGCCCGATTTCTAAATGTAAATTCTAAACGTCACATCCGAAATGTCAAGCTCTGCAACAGGCGAGCAACCTCTTTGGCTATATAAAGCCCAGTGCACATGGCCAAGTTTGAGGCTGCATCCCTAGATGTGTCTTCATGTCCTTTCCATGATCCAGTAATTGTTGAAATTTCCTGCCCATGGGTCACGTTTTTTCTCATTTTCCTTGTCACAGTTTATGCCATTTTATAAATTCTTTTTTTTTTTTAATCTTTTTGTAGAAGTCTGAGAGGGAGAAGAGATTGTATGGTGTTGCTTCTATCTGTCTTCTCTTACTCCTAGAAATTTACAATTTATCCCATTACCATTATTACTCCTATTGATTGTAATTTTGGTACTTAACTATTAACGTATAGTTGGATTGAATATTAGTTTACGGTACCTTGTGACAAGAACCTGGTTATGAGATTTGCATATTTCATGATTACATTTAATTATCCCCTTATCGTTATAGGTATTGCTCTCTCTATTAAACAATCAAGGAAATGCATATTCAAAAAGATATCTTTCAGAGCTTAAATTTGCAATTCAGTCCATCTAACTACAAAGGACATAGTCATTCTGTTATGTTAGGTTACAGGCTACTCTGTGCCTCCCAATAGGTTGGTTGGTTGGCCTGCAAATTTGTGCCATACTAAATGACATCATTTGTGAAATAATGAAGGGTATCTTTTGATTCAGGGTTTTTCTTGATGTTATTATAGTTTTCTATAGTGATGTTGCCTTTTCATATTTGACTTGGACTACATTTATATTGAATACCAACAGACTGGAAATATGTTTCTCTGTGAGAATCTTGCACCTCTGAAATGTAAGATAATATGCAAGATGGAACTACATTTAACTAGCTTGAATATTCCAATTACTGATAAACAGAACTCTATAGGGTGTCAGACACAAAGTATTAAAACGACTTTATATTTTTTTCTCATGATGTAAACTTACCAGAACACTAATAAGTGTCTTCACAAGATTTATCTTGAAATTCGTTTATTTTGAATTTGTTTCCTAAAAACATTAACTTGTGTAATAACTAAATAGCTGATTATATCAATTTATATCAATTCTATCCACCTTCTTTTACTCCTAGAAATTTACAACTTCTCCCATTACCATTATTACTACTAGTGATTCTAATTTTGGTAACTAACTATTGGTACCAAACTATTGGCACTTAACTATTTGGTACTTGTTTCAGTTAGTTTTTTAAAAGTTTATTTATTTATTTTGAGAGAGCGCAAGCGAGAGATTGGGGAGGGGCAGAGAGAGAGTGAAAGAGAATCCCAGGCAGGCTCCACACTGTCAGCACACAGCCTGATATGGGGCTTGAACTCATGAACTGGGAGATCATAACATAAGCCTAAACTGAGAGCCAGACCCTTAACTGACTGAGTCACCCAGGCGCCCCTTAGCTGGGTTTTCTTAACACTGGCCCATTTTTGGAGACTTGTACATACATGTGTAATTGTACTTATGAGCATTGAGCTGCAAAGTTAGAAGACAATTTCTATCCTTCTTCAGATGGTCTGGATTCATGAGAAAGAAATAAAAGATAAGACTAATGGGGGCTATGCAAAATGATTTTTCTACTGTGAAAATTAAGTTTAATTCCTTCCTAATTTTTCTTTCAAATTCTTACCTGCGACCTTGTGGAACTCCTAATCTCTATAAATGTTCATATCTCTCATGTTTAAAATGAGAGCATTAAAATAGATCAATAGTTAAACATTTCTTTTCAAATCCTTTTTTGTTGTTGTTGTTGTTGTTGTTAAAAAAGATATACAGAAGTCCAGCTTTAAAACCCAACAAAAATCAGACAAGAGCTGAGATTCTCTGGCTGAAGCCCTGTGAGGAGGAGTGAGGAGAAGCTGGGAGCTCTGCTTCTCCCAGCTGCTGCAGCTCAGCTGTAAGGCGCAGCTTCAGGGTGCCTCTCCTGGGCCTTTGGGTACAAGAGAAAACTGCTCACATATATATTATCTAAGTGTACTTCAGTCTTGAAATGTATGTAACAGTATGGCACAGAATACTAAGCTTTGGAAAAGAGAGACCGGAGGGGGGGGGGGGAACCACTAATGGAAAATAGGGAAGTATGAAAGTGATTGCTCATGTCTCATTTCCATGTTTGTTTGTTTCCTTTTGGAGTTTCCTGCAGCTAAATCTACCTGTGTTCCTCATTATTGCATATAACCATTTGTATAAGATTTTCTAGGGCCAAGGAGTCTCTTACATTTTTTCATCATGACATAGATAACAATTTTTATACTTTTATAAGCCATTTCAGAAAAATTAAGTCAAATATCAGAAGCTCAAAGATCAGAATCCTTGGTCCCCCAAGAAGTCTATATATTTGGTTCCGAAATCACAGTCAAGATGAACTTCAACCCCATACCTATTTAGCAGTAGACTTTCCTAATCCACAAAAGCTTCTCACCTCTGATTTCCTTTTGCAGTTCTTACTTGAATCTACCTTAAATACACATTGCTTTATAAAGCAAGGTGTTGTTTTAAACTTTTTGGTTTCAGGTTTTATGACTTTCTCATTTGAATTTTATTCAGTATTTAGAAAGTAATGCCTTACACATAAAATGAGCTCAATCAATATCTGGCAATGGTGAAAGAAAAGGGGAAAGGATGTCATTATTGGCAATATAAGCTTCAGTATGGGATTTCTAACCTTTTGCCTTATACCTAGATCTACTTTGAACTCAGCAATATGATCTGGATCATGAAAAAATACCGTGAAAAAGTATCAAAAGTCTGATAAGGACATATTTATTGATAAAATACAATGATAAATAATAAATTATGATAATTAAAGGTTGAACCCATCTATTTTTCTGGTGGGTGCCCTGAGCTATGATCACAGGTGAAGATAAGAATGGTGAAATTGTAAGCACTGTAATAAACATGAAGCGATAATGTTATTTGAAATTATAGTGATTATTTTCAAAGTTGTCTTGTATGAAAATCTTCTTTTAAGTTCACATGAGACATTTTGTAAAACAGTGTTGAGTGTTTAAAAGTTGCATTTCATTGAGCATGAAAATACACATGTTTCATATGATATGGTAGTGTGCTGGGTTGAGTCTTTTGGGATCAAAGATCAAAGGAGGCACAAATCTGTTAAATGAAAAATGCAATAAAGCCTCAGTATAAATCTGAATATATCTTGATACACTTCATAAGTTCTGAGTCTTTTTGGGATGTAAGAATTTTTCCAGTCTCTCAAAAATTCATGTTGCAGAAGGTAATTTTATCCAAATCATAAATCCCTACATCAACGTTTTAGAGTTCCCAATTATCCAAATATTCATTCCTCCAGAGATAATATCATGCAGTTGGTAAATGTTCAAAAGAATCCAATTTTAAAAGTTGCCTCTTAGAAGGTGAAAAAATACTAGGTATAACATCTAATATCAATCATATCTTGATGCCAAAACAATGATGATTCAGAGCATTATGCACACTCAAGGATGAGCATCTCAAATCATATACCATAAAATGTATCATTAAGGTTTGTATTTTTCAGGAGAATGTCAGCCATTCTCTGGGTCTATATCGTCATAATAAGCTTGCCAGGGAGCTGCAAACTGAAACAGAAAATCCAGGGAAAGAAATAAGATTTTCTACGATTGTATTTTGTTACAAATTGAACACTAAAAATGAGAGGTTATTTTTTTTTTCTTAGTCCCTTGGATGTTTCCTGAAAATGCAAATAAAATGTCAGGCTTTCTGCTCTCACCTAGTATTTTACACCACTCTTCTCCATGACTAGAAGAAAGGGACCCCCGCCACAAGTGTCAAAGCTCATTCTGTTGTTTTCACTTCCAGGTATAGGATGTTAGAATGATCATAAGCCTAAGCTGGGTATCTCCTAAGAGAGAACAACCCCAAATTAATGCCTACCTTATCCTTCCTGTCTGCACCAGTGGGAATGTTCTCTTAGAGAGAAATCTTCTCCATTTCACCGTGGGTCTCAAGAGTTCCTGGACGAAAAAGCGTTTCTTGGAAAAATACTAATGATCCTAGGAATCATGAAAAACACTGTGTAACAATTTGCTGCCTTTCACATTTCTATCAATTCAGTCTATATTATGGGTTATCTATTATGGACTGCAGTTGTTGTTCTGCATCTTTTCACCACGGTCACTATTTTGTCCCGACACTAACGTGAATCAGCTTCTTTCTGTCTTCCTTTATTAAGTGTTGTGAGCATTCAGAAGAGGAAAAGATTGCTTCCAGAGGGAAGAAACTTCATCTTTTCAAAAGGCGGCACTAAATCTCCTATTGTATGTTAGACAGTAAGGGTACAAATACGAACAAGTTGTATCTTTTCCTTCAGAAGCACTCAGTCCAGATGGAATCAAGGAAGAGTTAAGTAGGAGATAGCATTTGAGCTGAATCCAAAAAGATGGTGTATGCTTCCTAGGGCTGCTATAAAAAAATACCATAAACCTAGAGGCTAAAAACAATAGTAATGTATCCCCTCACAATTCAGGCTAAAAGTCCAAAATTTGTTGGCAAAGTTGGTTCCTTCCTGGGGGCTCAGAGGTAGAATCTGCCCCTTGCCTCTCTCCTGCCTTCTAGTGATTGCTGGCATTCCTTGGTGTTCCTTGGCTTTTGGCATCATGACTTCAATTTCTGTCCCAACCTGTGTCTATCTCTTTTTCTTCTCTTCTTGTGAGGATGCCAGTCATATTGGGTTAAGGGCCTACCCTACTCCAGTATGAGCTCATCTTAACTAATTACATCTGTGATGACATTATTTCCAAATAAGGTCACATTCTGAGATTCTGGGAAGGACCTGAATCGAGGAGGGAAACTATTTAACCCAATATTGATGGATAAGATTATGTAACTAGAAATAAAAGAGAGAGTTTTTATTTAATTCTCTTTTTCAACAAGCATTTGAGCGCCTCTCTTGGTCTAGGTATAATGATAAAGTCTGAAAGTATAGGGAATAGGTGTGGTCACTATAGTCAATGAAGAAGGAAAGGCATACATTTTCCCTAGATATCTGTAGGGTATGGGTGATTTTTCAGCAATGTTCTGCACACTTGAGGGAAAGCCTTCACCTTACAAACTGAGACTGAGTGTGGAAGGGATTCTCAACCTCTGGGCTGCACTTGCCTGGAATTTAGCCTCTGTGAAACGTAGCTGGGAGATGAAAAAGGCTAGCATTGGCCCTTCCTAGAAAGCTACTATAGCCCTTACCTGGGAGTTTGGGGGAGAGGGATTAGTCTTTTTGGTCTCACCCACTCAGAGTGGAGCTCTCCCCTGCTCAGCTGGGGATTGGAAGGAGGGAGAGAGCAAGAGAGTCATCATGCAATTTTTATTGAGATTTAGATTTTCTTGAATAAATGTTTTATTTGCTGTATGTCCTAAGGGCAGTTTTCAGAGACTTTAAAGGTTGATTTTGGGGGTCTGGGGTCTCAGTTGGTTTAGCGTGAGACTCTTGACCTCGGCTCAGGTCATGACATCATGGTTCCTGAGTTCAAACCAGACATCAGACTCTGCTGTGGGCACAGAGCCAGCTTCAGATCCTCTATCCCCCTCTATCTCTGCCCCTACCCTGCTCGCGCTTTCTCTCTGTCTCTGTCTCTCTCTCTCTCTCTCAAAAATAAATAAACATTAAATTTTTTTAAAGGTTGATTTTTTGTTTTGTTTTATAATATTCACTAGTTGTAGTTGTTTCACTGGCAAGTGTGTCTGCAGAGCTCCTTATAAGGTCCATCTGGAAGTGGAGTCTGCAGATAACTGTATATCCCTTTGCATGTCTCCACCTCTGTCTCACTTGGGAATGACTACAAGAAACCATAATGACAAAGCAGAGTAGGTAATGTGACCTGGGCCATGCCTGGCACTCTTGGAGTGTAAAAGAAAGGTAGCCCCTAGGATTTACTGAAAAACTGATGATCTAAACTGGGATTTTATTTGTATCACATATCACTCTGTTACCTGATTTTTTTAGTGTTTTTTTTTTCATATTATTACTGCAAATCTAATGTAAGCTTGTTGAGTGTTGGGACTGTCTCACACCAGCATGTGCAAATGTACGTGGCACACTGCAGAAACATGATAAATAATTATTGAATTATGACTAGTGTGGATGTAATTAAAAAGGGGAAAAGTGAGCAGGTTTGAAATCTAGTTCAAACATAAATTTCAAAGAACTTGCTGATATATGTTCTAAGAAGAGTCAGGAAGAGAGTTGTCAAGGAACTAGGTCAAGTGGCAGTATTCACAGAAATGGGGAACACAGGCAGCCCTTCAGCCCTGTCATTGAAGACACAGGACTCTGAGTTCAAATACTTAGATCTATGTCTTTGTGTCCTATTTCCACATCTGAAGGTACGTTGACTGGAGATACCATCTTTAAGATTCTTTAAAATGTTAAGATTCTGTCACTGAGTTAGTGCTTATTTGTTTAAAGGAAAATGGGTTGTCATTAGCTTTCGTGGATTAAAATATTTTGACAATAGAGACAAGTGCTCAGTTTAAGGCCACAGCTGTCTTTAATTAATTAGTGAGGAAATCAAAGGGTTATGTACCCAGAGCCTAACTACCCCTAATTAGGATAGTCTTTATTTTTAGGGGAGGGTGTAAAAATCAAGCCTGTATAATTTGAATTTTTATTTGTCATCCTCTTTAGAAAACCTCCTTAGAAAATCCCCTTTGCATAATAATTGTTCTAAACGTTGTTGTTGTAGTTGTTGTTGTTATTTTGTTATTGTGATTTCTTTGCTATCTCTTTAATAAACTTTGGGGAAGAAGAAAAGATGTCTCTCATCTTGAGCCAGAAGCCTATGCGCATTTTTGAATACCTCAACTTGTCACCGATTTGAAAAATGTTCATGTGTAAGTTTTGTTGCAACCATGTGACAAGGAACTTTGGAAAACCTGCCATAAATTCTTGTCCAACAGTCTTGCTTGTTTAAAATACCTTCATGTGTTTGTTTGTTTGTTTGTTCTACAACTTAATGTTTTTTTTTTAATTGAAAAATAGTTGGCACACAGTGTTACTTTAATTTCAGGTGTATATTCGTATGATTTTTATATGCTGATCGTTACAGATGCTGATCTTCAAATGATCAATAATATTTTTCCATCAACTATCAGTAATAGGTGCTGAAAACGTAGCAGGTGAGGCAGCCTGGTGAGCATTAAGGAGATCAGGACCAGGCAGTGGCGGTTGTGTGTTGTACTGTTTGCTGTCTCAATTTCTGATTATGCAACACTGGGGAATTCATTTCTCACTGACCCTAAGTTTTCTTATCTATAAATGGAATTTGGCTAGGTGGTTTCAGACTTTTTTCAGATCTGACGTTTTATGACTTCATATTTCTAAGATACTAGTAATTTCTAGTCAATGCTGGTCCCATAATAAGAAAAGTTATTGCAATATAACAGACACCCAGAATGGTTCACATTTTAGCTGATTTTCTGTGGCGAGACAAAATCCTATAGCTGTCACAGAAGGAGGATGTTAGCACCTTCTGTCTTCAAACTAGTTTTACTCTGTTATAACTCTTTTAAAATAGATATCTTTTGCACAGTTTATTACATAAATTTCAAAGACCATGCATATTTTATTCTATATATGCAGAAGTCACTGAAATGGATCACACAAGTTAAATCTAGTCTTAAATTTTTTTTTACCCTATCTCATTATTCATAATAAAATCCAGATGCTTTAACATTAGATATAGAATTCTGTTTGATCACTTACAACCATGTTTGTCCCTATTGATTTTCTCCCTTAACATTTCATCCTGCCCACGCTGAAGCCACACTGAAATGCTTGAAATTCTCCAAATTGTCGGCACTTTCAAATGTGTGCCTTAGTACACACTGGTCACTATTAGCAATGCAGTTTTTCACCTTCTTAATCAGATCATTCCTTACTAAGTTTTTAAGACATTGCCTTTAGGAAATGTTCCTGTCTATAACCCAACTTTACCATTAGTTGGACTGAGGTCTTTCTTTTGTGTTCTGTAGTATACTGCATTACCTCTATAAAAGAACTCCATATCTACCTCTGTAAAAGAGTTCCACAGGAACATGAATTGTATTTGTATGCCTTACATCCCCAGTATTTAATAAAAAGCCTGATCTAACAGTAGATCATTAGTATATGTGTATTGCATAGATCAAAGTAAAGACTTCTGGTTCCCCTTCCTAGTACCCCTTTTTCTGTCTTCCTCAGAGTATGACGGAGAAGGAGGTACCCAGTGAAAGGAAAATACTTTTCTCCGTACTACTCATTTCCATACTACTATTGCTACTACTAATAATAATCATAACAACATGTTGATTGAATGCTTATGCTTATTAGAATTGGTCCTTGTGCTTCTCTAGCACCTTCTGTCTCCAAGAAGTTTTCTTTAACTTACTCATATCAATCTGCTTGACGCTCTTTGTATTTCCCTTCAAGGAGCAGTCTCTCACTCTTCATATAGGAAAATAGAATTCATTTATTTTATTCGTTTTTTATTTTTATTTAAAAAATGTTAACGTTTATTTTTGAGAGACACAGAGATACAGAGCGCAAGAGGGGAGGGGCAGAGAGAGAGGGAGACAGAATAGGAAGCAGCCTGCAGGCTCTAAGCTGTTAGCACAGAGCCTAAAGCGGGGCTCGGGGCTCGAAATCATGAACCGCAAGTTCATGACCTCACCCAAAGTCGGACACTGAAGGGACTCAGCCACCCACGCACCCCTATAATTTATTTATTTTTTAAAGCATGAGTAAGGTATAACCGAAATGCAGTGAGTTGCAACTATTTAAGGTTTAAAATTTGATAAATTTTGATGTATATGTGCGAAGCCACTAGCACAATTAAGGTAATGGACATATCCATCTCCCCCCAAAGGTAAAAAAAATTATATAAATATATATGGGATGCTGGTGACAAATATTATTCCCTTTTAAAAATATTGATAAAGAGAATGAGATTGGGCCATCTATTTGGGCATTAACCATGATGGCTATGATGACATACTGCCTGGGGACACTCACTAACAGTCTAACATAAGCAAATGAGTTTATCTCTGGGAATCCATTGACTCATATATAATATCTATATAATAATTGTACTTACCTTAAGCTTATAATGAGGACTAAATGAAATGTTGCATTCAGAGTTCACCACCATGGAAAGTATTTAACACTATGCAAGACACTTAGTGATTACCCCCAAACATGCTGAATAAAAGAATAAAAGGGAAAAAATGAAGTAGGCCACTTAGCAGAAGAAAACAGATTGCCCCAACAAATGACTACTCCCGAAAATCCTGTCTGATCCCACTCAGGTGCTGTGGCAAAGAGTCTCATTTTTAACTGAGTTTCTTTTTGTTAGCCAAAGATGAAAACTTAACAGAGACATGATTGTACTTTTTTGTTTTTTTGTTTTTTAATTTATTCTGATCACGGCTGGTACATACTGGACCTACCTTGCCTAAAATTAAAACCTGTATTACTTCTGACACTGTCTTCAATTTCCTTATTGAAAGAATTACAAATAATGTAAAATTTTAAATCTTTTTGCTTCAGAATTAAGTCCTTGAGTGAAATTTTTGCTCCACTAATGTAATATAGGAGAATGTGTGAGTTTGTATTGCATTATATACAGGAGACTTCCTCTATTTTGATGTCCGTTATCTTTAGAGAGCTGTCTACAACCTTGATGTTTATATACCAGACGGCTAAGTGGTTTCCCTGAGTTGTTTGTACCATTTTATTCCTTGAACATTTTTGTGGGCAGTTTTCAATGGACTGCATTTAATGGTACATAAAGCTCTGAGGGAGGAGAAAGTAATTTGATAAATAAAAAGCAACTGATGCTGTCTTTCCTCAACCCAGGTATTCACTGTCCTTCAATGTAGGTGAACAGAATTGTAAAATCACCTAACAGACACTCTGATTTGTCAAGACAGTTGAGAGCAGATGTGATGAGAAGGAAAGCAAAAAAATAATTTTTGAAGGAGTAGAAATTCAGATAAGGCCATTGGAGGATGAATTGAATCCAGAGAGGGCTAAGAATTGAATGTGGCCTGCAGTGATGTCTTGTATTAAATATAATAGATGAGTAGATGCCAAATTATTAAACAGAACCATATATAGGTGATGAAATTATGGGTGATATTTTTTCTTCCTTGGAAATTACTGTATTTTCAGTGTCCTTCCAAAATAAGGATATATTATTTGTGAAATCATAAAAAATAAAAATAATAGATAACCTTTTTGCTTAAAAATTTAGATTTAAAAAAAACTTAAATTTTTGCTAAAAAATTTCACACCCAATTTAACTTAAAAGTAAAGCAGTCCTTAATTCTACAGAAAAAAAAAAAACAGCAAATGACAGAGATCAAAAAGAAGCCCTTTCCTATTCTGGTAACTGCAAGGACTTATTAGGCTACATTATCTGATAATTTCTAGTCTGTAAAGGACATTGAGAGGTCATCCACTTCATTTCCTTATCATCACACAAGATGCCTCTGAAATTATCCAAGAAAGATTAGAACCCATCCTATTTTAGACCTTTTGAGAAGTTTCCATGTCTTCCTTTGCTGGTGCTTTTCAGCACTTAATAATGTTTTGCTGACAGAATATATAAATTTTTATATTTAATGGTGGCTTAATGAAAAGTTATGAAGGAATGACTGCTTTTTAAAACCAGACAATACTCATCACTGACGTGTGATCTCGTAATTGTTTTATCCTTCTCCAGAATCAAGTAAAATTACTAAAAATACTAAATCATTTCTGTCTCCTTAAAAAACAGACTTTCTGGGATGCCTGGGTGGCTCAGTCAGTTAAGTGTCCCGACTCTTGATTTCGGTTCAGGTCATGATCTCACGGTTCATGAGTTTGAGTCCCACGTCAGGCTCTGTGCTGATGGTGTGGAGTCTGCTTGGGACTCTCTCTCTCTCTCTCTCTCTCTCTCTCTCTCTCTCTCCATCTCTCTCTGTCTCTGTCTCTCCATCTTTCTCTATCTCTTTCTCTCTCTCAGATATAAATAAACTTAAAAAAAATCAGTCTTCTATGATTGAAGTTTCACCTCTCTGGGAGCACTTGCTTCCACAGGGTGGACATCTTCCTTGGGAGCAGGAGGTGAACCCATGTGGCGATAGCATCCGGATACACCAAGGTCGTGCCAGACTCTGTACTAGGCTCTTTTGGTATGATCTTTAGTTCTCCAATCATACCCTTCTACATATATTTTTAACCCTACTCTACAGACTACTCAGACAAGCACCAATGTGATCATAGATTTCCTTTGTATGAAATGCTTCCATAGTTCCTTATGGTCAAAGGAAAGTAAAAAGGTGTTAGTTGACTCATCAGCCTAATGCATGAGGCCTTTCTCAGACTTCTCTTGGTGCTCAGAGGGCTTCTCATCTATGAGGACTTTCCCAATTGCTACTTCTGCCCACAACGTTCTTTCTTATCTGAAACTTTCAAAAGTTATGCATCTTTCCACATTCAGCAAAATGCTACCTCTTCAGTGGAGCCTTCACGGCATATTCCCTACCATCCTGAAAATTCCTTCATTGGGGCCACTTCATCAGCATATAATTCTAATTTATATTCTGTAACTATAAAACTCAGCTATTTTTTTGAGGACTGAGCCTATCAAATGTATACTTATAACTTCAGGGGCGTATACATATAAGATGTTTAATATAGTTTGTTGAATAAATGACATGAGAAAGAAAAATAGCTCCTGAGAGCTCAGGGTAGCCTGGAACTTAGAGAAAAACCTTGGTGTTTTTCTATTGGGCATAATCTCACACAGCACTAATCTCAGACAAGGCCACACAGTGCCTGATGAATCAAGGCAAAAACATGGTATTACCCAAACCACAAAAATAGACCAGTATCCTCTATCTTGGCTAATATGATTCATTGATGTTTCTTTTTTCAATCATAGCTTTAGCCTCTCTTTGCTCTCCTTGTTTTATAGGTAAAAATTATTAATACACCCAACATGGAATAACCTCAATTCTTAACAGCATTCTATATAGAGCTGCTTCTTTGAATTTTTTTCACAATCACCTAACATAAGCCCAATTCCTAGTCTAAGTTCTCTCCAACACCCTCTAATGAGATGTCCCTTAATTTTCCCATTATCCAGTTACCTCTGTGTTCCTGCAGGTCTTTGGTTAAAGACTTTAAGAGAATGAATGAATGAATGAATGAATGAACGACAACTCTTATTTATATTAGACTAAAATTTCTGTGTATTCAGGGATGTCATGTTTTCCCTCCATCTCAAATGTCTAGATTTAAATAGTCACAAAACAAATATGGGATGAATGAAATAGCCTTGACTCTCTCACTGCCTTGGTTTCTGCACCCCCCTTCTCTGCTGGGATCACTTTATGGGAGATTCAACCTCTACCATTGCCACTGTCGACTCCCCCCTGCCCCAGCACTGAGAATCCACACTAGGAATTTCTATCTTCATTTATCCCAAAGTCTTCTCAAGTCTAAGTTACAAGCTCTGAATGCCTTTTTATTTTGCTTTTACTTGGCCAATATCCAAGAATGTCATTTGGCCTCAGTTTTTTGGTCAAGGTATACGTGTTTAAGTGTAATTTTAAGACCCTCAGTTCTTACATTTTGGCTGATGAGAAAATATCCCTTTTATCACCAGCTGCCTCACTTAGTATTTCACACTCTTCACAATATTGAAAAAACCTGAATATTTGCAGGTACAGACTAAGCACCTGATTTGCTACTCATTTAGGAAAGCTAGTATCTAAGTCCTTTAGGGAGGAATTCTTCTTAGGACAGACCATTTGGGAAAAGTATTTATTTCAAGCATACATAAAGTTCTAAATGGCTCCCTGTTATCAGTATTTTATCAGGACATACAAAGCCCTCTGTGAATGGGCCCCTTCTATTAGCCCCTCTCATAATTATGAGAGATACAATTAACAACATTAAGTTGCATGGTTAAGTTCAATTATTGTGTTTGGAAACAAAAGGATAGATTTAGGTTATAAAAAATTGGCTTGAAATAAAAGGAAAGAAATGTCCAAAAGTACAAGTATGATGTATTATATGCCCATTTAGCAACTACTGATACCTATTAACATAGGTCTGTGTTTTGGTTATGTTTTCCTTTTTGATAATTTGGATCTCAGCAGCCTAATATGCTCTTCATTTACTTAAGGGAAAAAACAAACAAAAGATAGCAAACCACATCCTACATGATGATGGCAGGATAATACCAAGAAGTAGATATAGAGGCTTAAGAATATGAAATTGTGGCCTGTAGCCTCCCCGTCCCTCCCGCAATACTCTACCCAAGGATCCCCCTGGCTTGCCTGCCCGCTGTGGCTGGCAAGGCAGCAGCATTTGATGAGGCAAGAGGAAGAAGGTGTGATCAACGAAGAGTACAAAGTATGGAAAAAAAACCCCACATCTTTTCTTTACGATTTGGGGGCGACCCATGCTCTGGAGTGGCCTAGCCTAACTGCACAGTGACTTCCAGATGTAACCAGACCAGAAGGGAAAGACTTCAGCATTCATCGACTTGTCCTAGGAACACACATGTCAGATGAGCAAAACCACCTTGTGATAGCCAGGGTGCATCTCCCTAACCATGATGCTTCCCACTATGACAGTGAGAAAGGAGAATTTGGAGGTTTGGGTTCAGTTAGTGGAAAAATTGAAATAGAAATCAAGATCAACCAGGAAGGAGAAGTAGACAGGGTACACTATATTCTCCAGAACCCTTGCATCATTGTAACAAAGACTGCATTCAGCGATATTCTTGGTTTTAACCATACAAAACATCCTTCCATAGCAGACCCTTCTGGAGAGTGCAACCCAGACTTGCATCTCCGTGGACATCAGAAGGAAGGCTATGGGCTCTTTTGGAACCCAAGTCTCAGTGGACACTTACTTAGTGCTTCAGATGAACTTACCATCTGCCTCTGGGACATCAGTGCCGTTCCAAAGGAAGTTGTGGATGCGAAGATCATCTTTTCAGGGCATAGTAATAGTATTCAGTAGCAGAAGATGTTTCTTGGCATCTGCTCCATGAGTCTCTGTTTGGGTCAGTTGCTCATGATCAGAAACTTATGATCTGGGATACTCGTTCAAACAGTACTTCTAAACCACGTCACTCAGTTGATGCTCACGCTGCCGAAGTGAACTGCCTGTCTTTCAGTCCTTACAGTGACTGCATTCTTGCCACAGGATCAGCCAACAAGACTGTTGCCTTGTGGGATCTAAGAAATCTGAAACTTAAGTTGCATTCCTTTGAATCACATAGGATGAAATATTCCAAGGTCAGTGGTCGCCTCACAAGGGGACTATTTTGGCTTCCAGTGGTACCGATCTGAGACTGAATGTCTGGGATTTAAGTAAAATTGGAGAGGAACAATCCCCAGAAGATGCAGAGGACAGGCCAGCAGAATTGTTTATTCATGGCGGTCATGCTGCCAAGATATCTGATTTCTCCTGGAATCCTGATGAACCTTGGGTGATTTTTTCTGTATCAGAAGACAATATCACGCAGGTTTGGCAAATGGCAGAGTACATTTATGATGATGCAGACCCTGAAGAAGTGGATACAGAAGGGCAAGCATCATAGATATGTCTGTACTTCTTGTGATTTTAGACTCCCCCTTTTTTCCCTCTCAGTCCTGACATTGATTTAACACTGGTTTTGAGACACAGACTGTGTTTGGTTATCCCTCTATGATAGGTACCATCAACACCCAAACAGAGGGTATTTTCTAAATATGAACTGGGGGATTTGATTCAGTAAAACCACAGACTTATATTTAAGTTTTATTTAGGAATTTTCTAGTAACAAAGGTCTAAAGTACACAGAATAACTACTGTGTGTAGTTATTTTTCTTCTTAGGCTGTATCCCCAAGTTTTTCAGACTCCTTTAAGTAAAGGCTACAGTGAGGAAGGAATAGAGCCAAGTGAGGAGTTAGTCCTTGACCACTAATTTGGTACCACCTCTATTTTGGGTGACCTGTTTCACCAGCAGGCCTGTTACTCTCCATGACTAACTGTGCAAGTGCTTATAATGGAATAAATTGCTTTTATACATTAAAAAAGAATGAAATTGTGAATATTCTGCTCTTTCTAACCTACAGAATTGACCTATGGATTCCATATAATTCAACCTAATAGCCTAATTTGAATTGGTGCAGGCAGGAATGGGAGATTCTAGATAGATACTGGGTGAAACCTGAGTGGTGTTAAAAGGTGACAAAAGAAAAGAGGTACTTTTTGTTCTGTGTGGTGTCTGAGTCCAGGCATTTATGTTTGACAACAACATGAGGTATACAGTAAGCCCCTGTTCCTAGTGGCCTGATGGTCAGCAGGGTAAGTAAATCACTAGCAACACTGACTTACATCCTCTGCCTGTTAGTGAGAATCAATAATACATCATCCGAACTGTGGAACTTTTGAGAGTAAGGGTGCACTGTTAATAACTACTTCAAGAAAATGCTCCCAGACCTGGACTATCTGAGGCAAGTTCTCTAGGGTTACTCTGCTTTTCACAAACATCACTGCAAATGAACGATCATAAGACTTGTACTTGAGGCCTGTGGTCTACCTTCTTGTCATTCTTAGTGAGTTTAATTGGGGTGGACAGAGTAAGAGATCATATTACGATAACTTCTTAATTCTTGACCTTATCAGATACAAAACCTCCTTAACATATTTTAATATTTCTTAATGGATAATAATACACATTTCAATACTTCTTTATCTTCCTAATATTCTTTAAAAACTACGGGCGCCTGGGTGGCTCAGTTAAGCGTCAGACTTCAGCTCAGGTCATGATCTCACAGTTCATGGGTTCAAACCCCATGTCAGGCTCTGTGCTGACAGTTCAGAGCCTGGAACCTGCTTCAGATTCTGTGTCCCCCTCTTTCCCTACCCCTCCCTTGCTCACACTCTGTCTCTCTCTTTTTCTCTCTCTGTCTCTCTCTCAAAAATGAATGATTGTTTGAAAAAAATAATAAAATAAAAATAAAAACTATAACCCACCCATAAACAATATTCCAAAAAGCAATGTAATGCTTTTACTGAACTCTGAAAGAAAAACAAAAGAAAGCAATTCATAGTAAAATATTATTCCATAAATAAATGCTTAGAATATCTGCACTACACAGTAAAGTGAAAGGACCACATATTTGCCACAATTTAGAAGAATAAGTTTGAGTTTAAGAAATGTAAAATAATATTCAGCTGAATAATATTATCCCTTTTTTACTTGACATTTAAAACAAAGGCCAGGTAAATACAATTTTTCTACACATAGAAAAACATTAAATACAATAGCTACAAAGGCAACATAATAAGGTTAATCATTTGGTGATTCAAATATCATGAGTGATGTTATAGTCAGTGACGTGATTATCCAGATTCATGAATAAAACCTTGATAGTATTCCTATAAATCATAAACAGGGACACCTGTTGGTTGACTTAGTTGGTTGAGCATCTGACTCTTGCTTACAGCTCAGGTCATGATCCCCGGGTAGTGGGATCAAGCCCCATGTCAGCCTCTGTGCTTAGCATTGAGCCTGCTTCAGATTCTGTCTCTCCCTCTGTCCCTCTCCTCTACTTAAGCGCTCTCTCGTGCTCTCTCTCTCTTTCTCTCTCTCTCCAATAAAAAAAAAATCATGAACAATCTTACCTTAACATTTTTGACTATTATAGTCCTGGAAATTTTAGTATGTATTAAATCCCTAAAAAATATTTTTGTTTATTTATTCATCAGAGCCAATGTGGTTCTAGGTTATGATATTTACAAATAAACTTTTTTTCTACCGAGTGTGTGGTGGTACGATCACATTTGTGTGGAATGTAGCATATCATCCTTATGCAGAAGAGTCCCGCGTATTGCAGAGTATCTAGAACCCCTGGCGTTTGCCCATTGGATGCCATATATTCCTCTCAACTTTAATGACAATTAAATTTGGCTCCACAAGTTTCCAAATTCATGAATCCCACAATTTACCAAATACTTAACCTATGAACTCTCCTTGTTCCTTCTGGTCACCAAGGAAGAGTGAGATCACTGAAATAATGTGGTCAGAAAGGCACTGACGCTACATACTGTATGGAAGTTAACATTTATGTTGCATCAGTATAGCTCCAAAATTTAATCAGTTCAGTGGAAAATGTCAGAGAGACTAGCTGGTTTAGAATCCTTTCAGAAGAAAAGAAAAGCTGTAGTGACTAAACATTATAATTACTTTTGTGTGCCACCAACCACTGAGTCTGTGAGTCTGTTGTTACTGAATTATTTTTGCCATACTTCACAATCGTATTGTAAGTATGAAGTTTTTGTTCCAGATGGAAGCCAACCTTTAGCAATGGATTTTATAGGATCAAAACTGTGTGTGCACTTTTTAAAAACTTAGTGTTAGATTTTGAGAGACTGCTCCCAAACTGTAGCCTAAATTTATACTCCCAAGTTTCTGAGGCAGCACACTTTGACTGTACGATTCAGCTACCTTACACTCCCAATTTTAAAAGACCACTGATGTTAACTTAGAATCTAAATGTGTATAAAATATATCAAGTCAGTCTACCTTACTTACAGTTTTTATAAAGCTATATACATAAAACATAATACAGACATCTTTACATTTATTTTACTTATTATTTAACACATTTTATATATGTTCAATGCAAAACTACTAATTTCAATCTATGTTTTAATTAGTAGAGTAATTTTTCTTTCAGTCTTCTGAAAATGAAAAATTTGGTATCTTATGTTCAACAAATCAAAGGAAAAATGCTCAAAAGATATTTTTCTGAGAGTATAAATGTCTGCAGCCTGCACATTCTTTGGCTTTCCATAAATTCTCATTCTCTTCCCATGAGCGCTGTCAGTCCATAATGAACTTGAGTGGTAATCCTCATTGGTAATCATCTCTAATTTTAGACCATATAGCCTGGCTCTTGTGATATGTATCAATAATGACACATGATTGCTGTCTCCTGGGATTCATTAATAAAACAATATCATCTATTTGGTTTATATTTTCAGATGGACCTTTGGTTTCCTAGGTGAGGTTAACTCTGACTCTCTCAGTTTGCTTTCTTGTGAAATTAAGGATAGCAGTGACTATAAAACTCAGTTTTATCATTTAGCATCTGAAAAATGTGAGGAGCACATCACATTGGGAAAACAGAGATGCATGTATGACAAAAACAATTTTATTTAAAAAAAAATTTTAATGTTTATTTATTTTTGAGAGGGACAGACTGTGAGGGGGGAGGGGCAGAGAGAGAGGGAGGCACAGAATCTGAAGCAGGCTCCAGGCTCTGAGCTGTCAGCACAGAGACCAGCGCGGGGTTGAACTCAGGAAGAGTTGAGATCATGACTTGAGCTGAAGTCATATTCTTAACTGACTGAGCCACCCAGGTGCCCCGGAACAATTTTAAATGGCTAGTTTTATGGAGATATGGACATAACATGAAGAAATATCCCTCACGACACTTACTTGGAAAACGTGAGTTTCCTTGTTTGGCCACATATTTTTGTAAAGTATTGATAGCTGACAGAAGTCCTTCATAACAGTGGTCTTAATCTCATCTCGTAACCCTAAGAGATGCCAGTTTCTCTGTAGTTATACCAAGGAAAACTTTATTACATGTGCTCTCTTCGAGAGAAACAAAAGATTTATGGAAATGTTTCAATGGGACTATTAAAAGGAACCCTTAAAGACTCAGTGGACTATTTCTTTCCTAAAATAACAAAACACCATCTGTCAGACAGAATTGTGTGGAGAGAGGATAATAACTTCATTTACTATATACACCAGGAGAACTGATAAATCTTCTTGAGGTCATGGATGTTTTTTGGAATAGTTTCAATTTAAATTTTATTTGTGAAGATGGCTGTCAGGAGGCATGTTGGAGGCAGTCAGTGATGTGTCATCATGATGCTGGCTGTTCACAACACAATGTGGTAAGAGAGAACGCTGAATGCATAAGACAAGAAAACTAGACCAGAAGGCAAAGGCCAGCGAGACTGGAATCTCACGTCAGTTTTGTTTAAGAGCCAAATGTTAGGGATATTTTATGGAAAAACATAGGGGAAAGAAATGAGGAGTGGTGGACAGATTAGGTTCAGTTTATCTCAGTCTTTGAGTTGCCTTCTAAACTCATGGTATTGGCAACATTGGCAAGTACAGATTTTGATGATTTGTCTTCAGGGAGCTCAGTTCAAAAGCAGAGATACCGAACACAAATGAGAAAGGCAGTGGGCTAAATAATGGTGAGACTCAGCTAAATTTAATATAATCTCTATCATTGAGGTACTCATAAAATAGTGTGGAAGCCAGGCAACCCGAGCAGGTAATCCCAAGGGATAAATATAATTAGGTAGGTATATTAGTATTCTCCAGAGAAACAGAACCAATAGGTTATAAATACATATATGTATGCACATATGTACAAGGAGAGTTATTATAGGAATTGGCTTGGTGGAGGCCAGAAGTGCCATGATCTGCCATGTGCAAGCTAGAAAACCAGGGAAGGTGGTGATGAAATTCAGTCTGAGTCTGACCAGGGTATTTGAGTTTGAAAGCCAGAGAACCAAGAGCATCGATGTCCAAAGGCAGGAGAAGATAGATATCTCAGCTCAAGCAGAGAAACAGAATTCACACTTCCTCCACCTTCTATTCAGGCCCTCAAAGGATTGGATTATGCTACTTACATTGGGAAAGGACATCTGCTTACTGAATTCACCAATTCAAATACTAATCTCTTCCCTCAAAGACACACTCCGAAATACATTTTGGGGCACCTGCGTGGCTTAGTTGGTCGGCAAAGCACCGACTTTGGTTCAGGTCATGATCTCAGGATTCGTGAGTGCGAGCCACACATCAGGCTCTGTGCTGACAGCTCAGTGCCTGGAGCTTGTTTTGAATTGTGTGCCTCCCTCTTTCTCTTTCTCTCTCCCTGCTCTTCCCCCTCTTGCGCTCGCTCGCTGTCTCACTTTCTCTCTCAAAAATACAATAAACATTTTAAAAAAGAAAGAACGTTTTACCAGCTATCTAGGTATCCCTTGGCCAAATGAAGTTGACATAAAAAAAATTGTCCCAGGGGCGCCTGGGTGGCACAGTCGGTTAAGCGTCCGACTTCAGCCAGGTCACGATCTCGCGGTCCGTGAGTTCGAGCCCCGCGTCAGGCTCTGGGCTGATGGCTCGGAGCCTGGAGCCTGTTTCAGATTCTGTGTCTCCCTCTCTCTCTTCCCCTCCCCCGTTCATGCTCTGTCTCTCTCTGTCCCAAGAATAAATAAAAACGTTGAAAAAAAATTAAAAAAAAAAAATTGTCCCAGAGAATGAATGAAGGTGGACAGGCATTGTAGGCAGAGACAATGCCACAAGCAGGAACTCTACCTCCTTCTTATCATCATGAATGTCACCATCACAGAAGTACTAGTAATGCTAATAATAATAATAGTTTGTATGTAGCATTTACTTGTTAAGTACACACACACACACATATATATAATTTATATATATACCATATATATTATATATATGTATATATATATATATATAATTTTATATAATTTTCTAAGCAAATTAGAAGCTAGAGGAATTAGTATTAATGAAATATACTGAAACTTAAAGATGCTAACTGATTGGGTTTGGATTTATTTAAATCTACACAGACTGACTCCAGAATATGAATTCAAAATCACAATATTATACTGTCTCATTTATGTATCATGTGTATGTGTGGGGACAGGTTGGGGGTAGAGGAGGGTGGCTAGCAATATGCTGTAAGGTAGAGTAGTGGGAGATAGGAGTGGAGTAGTTAGACAGCTCATACTGAACTTGTTGGGAAAACAAAACAAAAAGCAAGAGGCTCAAAATTGAGTCATTTGCTTCCATACCAGACAATGAAGACTTGATTGAAGTTTCAACGTCTCCCAGAAGGTTGCCCTTTAGACAGTCAGTCTGGAGTTTCCTGAATAGTACTGGTAGCACAATTTGCATCATATAATGCCTGCCGTCCCCTTCTCCCCCAAAAATGATGACCTTGCCTGAAACAATCCTTTCTGTTCTCCTGCTGAGAGTTTCCTTGCCACACTTTCTCTCTACCTATAACAACCTTACATTTTGTACAACTCCTTAGAGCACCTGTCTGTTCACCAGAAGAGATGCTGCCCAGTTTGTGAATAATTGAATAAAACCAATTAAATCTTCACATTTGTTCAACTGAGTTTTTGTTTTTTAACAGATTCGGTGGCAGCAATGGGATCAAAGTGAACTCAGCATTTGGAGATGTTGAGAGACATGGGCATGGGACCCTGTGAACACTTCTGAGTTCATGGTCTTTCTCACCATTTCCTAGGGCTGTTGGTAAGTTCCTCTTGGTTTGCGCTCTGCTCTATTTGGTTTACGCTTCTGGTCTAAATGGCTTTCCAATCCAGGGCTTGGTGTGTCAGCTTGAGCTGGCAGATGGTTCCATCAAGAATCTGATTCCCTAGCCTTTGGCTCAGTGGGGAATTCCCCAGTGTTTGGTATCCAGTCCACAGTCTCTGTTTGCTAATCCATGTTGGGAATTGTTGGTGGTTTTGACTGGAGTTGGACGGGGTCCAGTTTAAGAACTGGACTGGATCTGGTTTAGGCTGGATGGGGTCTAGTGGAAGCCTCATGTGAATAAAATTTGTTTAAATGGGATCCTTTGTATCCAAAGAGTTGAGCACTCCACCTTCAACCTAAGATAATTCATATGTCAAAGAGACGCATTTTGGGGGTAGCATATTTTGCTTCCCTACAGTCCCAGAAGTTTCACAGTCCAAAAGTAAAGTTGGTAGATTGTTTCATCTTATTGAACGAGTCTCTTAGTCCTGACAGTAGATAGGATCAGTTAAACTTATTTCAGGAGAAGGTGGTGGTGTATTACCTAAGTAAGGCTTATGGTTCAAGTAACCACATATTAAATGAGTCATTTCCATGGAAATAAAAGTAAAACAGTGATTAATGAATGGAGCAAATTATAGACCGGTTTCTGAGTTCTGAGGGTAGCCAGTCAAGGAGATTTCTAGATGTCAGGGTCAAAGGATCTTTTGTAGTTTGAATGTCTCTGATGATGTCATTGGGTGTTGACAGATAAGCTTTCTGAGTGGCCCCACGTCAACTGGCACAAAGATTACCCATATTCAAGCTTTTGTGGTGATTTCTCTAGAGGTTATATCAAGTTGTTCATATTCACTTTTCAGGGCTTCAGGAAAAAAGGCAGTTCTAGTTCTCATGACTCTAAGAAGGGTAGAAAAAAAAATGAAAAATTTACTTTGGAGAGTTATATCCAGACATTGGAGAAAACTAGAATTCAGGATCTAGTTCGGTTTACAATGGACAACATGAGAATCTAATATCTGCAAAATATGCTATTGAAACATCCTTTGTTTTCTCTTTACAATCACCCTCATTTCTATCAAAGATAGCCAACTTCAGACTACTTTGTAAAATAAGTTTAGTTTCAGTAAATTTGGCCTGATTGTTTGTATAAGTGTAGCAAGAATATTGATTAATCTCATAGGCTCTTTTAAGTCTGCTTTGCTGGAACTTTTTATAAGGAATCTACAGATTCAACTTTTAAGAACCTCACGAGGCTGAGAAGCCAAGTTAAGTATGTGCTATCAGATTTTGTCTGCAGTACTTATAGATCTGGGTTAATTCCTCTCTTCTGAGGTTCCTGTATCTGCCAGGACCTTCTTTACTCACCTGATAAAGCTGCTGGGAATCCTGTAAGCAAAGTATCAGGCCACTATATCCAAAGACCTTTCTGGGCTCCATAAAGCCAACCTTAGTTCTTTAAAGCCGTCTGGTCATACCTGAGTATATGCATGTCTCTCTAAATATGACATTCCAATCAAGGCCTTGGTAATATGACCACTGTTTCCAATTGGGTCCTCTGACAAGGAAAACAGATTCTTATTCAACTTATGCAAATAAACATATTACCTTAAAAATAAGAATGTTCACTGACAATTTCTGAATTCTGGAGTTATCACGTAGGGAAAAAAAGATAATTGTTTCAGTTCTGCTTGCAAAGGTATAATGTACCCAATTGTGAATCATAGTTTGCCTAAGAGAAGAAGTTTCCTGGTATCTTTGCACTGTTAACAAACAAAATTTGCAACTTTTAAAAACATTAATTTCTAGTAAAAACTAAAAAGTAAGCAATTGTGAACTGTGATACATCAGCATTCTTTAGACTGGCAAAGTTTTAGATACATTTCAGTTTCCAGAAGTGTGTTTCTTCATAATACAGTCTTTCAATAAAGCGTAAAACATGTTTACTACCAGATTCAAATTTATCCTCAGTTTCTCTGAAATTAGAAAGTCAAAAGTTGGTAAATCTTTGTTGAGTAATTAATATTTCATTATTTTACCTTATTTGGAAATGATCCAAGCTATTCAAGGAATTCCCATCATTTAACTTAGCAAAACTCTGAAGTTTCATATTACCAAAAACATTTTGGAAATTATTTTAAAGTATACATATCATAAAACATATATTTTGCTAAAAAGTTTACCTAAAAATTCTAATCACAATCACATCTGTTTACATCATTTGCTCCCAGCAATTATGTTTAAATTGCTCACAAAAACTTCAGGAGTTATTAGACAAAATAAATCATCATTCTAAGTTGTTGTTGTTATTGTTATTGTTATTGCTAATAAATTTTGCAACAGAGATAACATGAACCTATTTGAGTAGTAAACCCAGGTAGAATAAAAAGTAAGACATGTCTGTTTTAAATTAACTTTGATACTATTTTCCCAGATCATGTGAACCTGAAATTTATTTTAACTAAGTTTCTATTTTATTTTTGAGAATGTTTATGAAGACTAAATTAATATAAGTGCTTAATTTTCCTTAAGACACTTACATAGAGCTATTTTATAAATTGACTTCAGCAATACCATGCTGAGGTAGAAAAATATAGTATCTGTAATGTACATGTGCATATAGACAAACAGAGGTCTTAGAGCTTCTGTTTTAAAATAATGTAAAACTCACTAATTTATAAATAGCTGAATAAATTAAATTTACTCAGATGGCCAAAGTTGTTTTACTATTTGTGGAAAGGAGTTTTAAGATTTGCATTTGTCCCTGGAAGTAATCTTAAGGAGGAGGCTATGATCTAAAGTTTGGGCAAGAGAGCACGTTTTGTAAGTCCTCTTTTTTTTTATTCCTTTACTCTTAGGTGAGTGTGGCATTGTTTTAGATACCTCCTGGGATGTTTATATTTCAAAGACATGTAAGATTTATATCTTCATGAGGCAGAGAAAGAATGCAAGTTCTTTCAAGAAGTATTTTGATTTCCTAAGGCCACTACCTTACAAACCTTTTGAGATAAATAAGGGACATTTTAGGATTTGTAAGAAGGAATGGATGGACTTTAGATTGCCTCTAGAGTTGAATTTTTAAGATTTGTAAATCTCTAGATAAGGAAAGTTGCTCTCATTTTTTTTCTTTTCTTCTTAAGTGCAGAACAATTGTACTTCCAATGTCCTGATTTTTTATATCTGCAAATATCTGAAGGCAAATAGAAAGGGGTCTAAGTGGACTTTGATTTTTGTTCTAAGTCTAATTTCTGTTCTTCTGTCTTATTAAGGGAGTCCATAAGGCTAACTGTTAAACCAATTTGACATTTTTCAGGATGACAGCATTCTGATTTTTTTTTTTTTCAAATAGAACCTATTTAAAGGATCATCCTCTAGACATTGACAGGTAGGATCTTATTACTCTCACTAGCAAGTCAAACCAGTAAGATTTAATGAGTTAACCATGGACTCAGTAGGCATCCCCAAAGGAGAGTGCAAATAATGAAGCCCTTATAAGGTCCAGAAATTCACTGCCAAAGTTAGCCTAGGTAAGCAAAGGACCTTCATTATCAAAGGCATGGATGCCTCTAGTCACAGACCTGCTAGTCTATGAAATTGGCCAAGTGCTACTGGAATGGAACTTTTCCAGAACTAACAAGACAATGAAGGTTGAGACAGCAAAGGTCCCTTATGGCCCAGGATTCCTTATGAAAACCTGCCCTGAGAGCTGGAAATGTTGAACAAATGATGCTAGTAAAAAGCCCAGGTTGTTAACTATGCTTTTGACCAACCAGCTTATTGGATTCATAGCCTATTTAGCTGTCCACCAGATGCATGCTGGTACCTGCACCCTCTGAATGGTGGAGAATAAGGAAAACATTCTCACTGGTCATAAAGCCAAGTTCTCAAGACATAGGACAAAATGAAAGGGAAACCTCATCCTCCTTTCTTTATATACACATATAATTAACAGTAGACTCAAAATGACACTTCAGAAGAATGGTCATGGGGTTAGGAGGAATTGTGTAGTGTTTTACAATGTACCTTGTTGCATGGAAGTTCTCTTGGTGTTGGTGTGTGACCTAGTGTCAATATATCCCATTCTGTGACCAACTTATCCTAACGTGGGAGTCTTTGGGTTAGGTGGAAATGCTCTAACAGCTCTTAGGTGTTTGACCCATGCCCACCAATTTTGTGGCTTTGGCTTCCAAGATGCCCCTTAGTAACAGCCTTTACCTCATGTGCACTTTAAACCACAGAATAGTTAGTCTAAGCAGAAACCAGTCTGATGAGAACTACGAGCTCATCACTCTATGAGGCTGGCTCAAACAGCAGACCCATTAGGGCCTATGCCTGTGTTCTGCCCCATGTTTTTTTTGTTTGTTTGTTTTTGTTGTTTTGTTTTGTTTTGTTTTTGCCATATTATGACAACACAAAGACAAGAAAAACAAGTGACCATCTCTGGAAGGAAATGAATGAGTCACACAAAGAGTACTTTACCAAATTTACCAGAGTTGCTAAGCCCAAGGAACTAGTTCCACAGATATATTTTTTTTCCTGTTATCTAGATTTAGAAAGAAAGAGAAAAAGGACTATCTGTGCTTTCATTTTCATTGGGCCCCACACACAGAGATTGGGAGGCTGACATGGTAAGAAATCTTACTTTCTGCCAACTTTCACCAATATCTCTCAGCTGCAGTAGCCTCAAAGTGAACAAGTGTCCAGCCAGGAAAATTTATCTTGCCAACTGTATCAACTGTTGGGGAGGAAAATTTTGCTTTATTATTCATGATTCTTCTGGCTGGTTTAAGAATTGCATTGACATGGAACAGATTACAAGAGAAAATCAAATTTAATTACGTATGTATGGGAAAACCACATAAACATGAGAGATTCCAAAGACAGTCAGGCAAAATGTGGTATATATGTCATTCTGTACTAAAGAGAAGTGGGGAGGGGTTGGGGGCTTCAAAGGGAAGGAAGGCAATTCACAGGAAGAGTGGAAGGGGTCAATATTTGGCAAACAAATGTTTGCTGGACCATACAGCAGCAATCGAACAGGGAGATAAATTAGCAAGCAGACTTTTATAGGTTCCTCTCTATACCACACCAATTCATATTATAATGTAGTTATCTGTGAGGATAGCTCCCTTCTTGGGAAAGGTCCTCTGTCTAAATTCTTTAAGCACTTAAGGGGGAGGCAAAAAGAAAAAAAACATCTTGAGTCTTCTGTTTCTTTTAAATTTTTTTTTTTCAACGTTTATTTATTTTTGGGACAGAGAGAGACAGAGCATGAACCGGGGAGGGGCAGAGAGAGAGGGAGACACAGAATCGGAAACAGGCTTCAGGCTCCTAGCCATCAGCCCAGAGCCTGACGCGGGGCTCGAACTCGCGGACCGCGAGATCGTGACCTGGCTGAAGTCGGACGCTTAACCGACTGCGCCACCCAGGCTTGAGTCTTCTGTTTCTTAAAATAGCCTGAAATAGCTACATGCCAAAGAGACATATTTTGGGGTGGCACATTTTGTTCCCATATAATGACTTTTTCAAATCCTGTATGGACTTCAAGATTCAGCTCAAGTGTAGTCTCTTTCATGGACTCTTCTCCAGCTATTTAGATTTGCTGTTTCTGTTACAATTTAATCCTAAATTATCCCTTCATGTATTAGTTTTTATAAAGTGTGATAATGTATACAAGTAGGTTTCACATCTTGTACAATTCAAGATTTTTTTAATTAATGGAATATATGCAATCAGGAAACTCTTTAGTAAGTTGTAAGCCTGATCCTCTAACAATGCAGAGGTTTGGAGTGCCAACCCCCATCATTAGAAAATCTACTTATAACTTTTGAGTCCTCTAAAACCTGTTAATAGCCTACTGATAACTGGAAACCATACTGATAACATAAATAGATTAACACGTATTTTGATTGTTATATGTGTTGTATACTACATTCTTACAATAAAGTAAGCTAGAGAAAAGAAAATGTTAAGAAAATTATAAGGAAGAGAAAATCCATTTGTAACACTAAATGTTTATTTATTGAAAAAAAAAATGCTTGTATAGGTGGGCCAAGCCAAACTAGGACAGGAGCACTGGCAACCTGGCTCTGGGATGGCAATGTTCTGTAGCCTGGTGACATTGGCTCAGCAACAGCAGCTGTGGGGTACACCTGCAGGTGACAATGTCAGCCTGAAGGTGTAATACAACTGTCCCTTCTTCCTGGAGGTAAACCACCAGACTGTTGCCATTGACAGCTGTTGCCACATGTGAGTGTACTGGCCTTTGGGAGGTTCCAGGACTGGGGTGCCCCCACAAGGATGAGTCTGTGCCTGGCTCATAGGGGCTCAAGGACTAAGGTCTCCCCAGTATAGCCTCCAAGCTGGATGTGCAAAGGACTTGGGGACCAGGAGCACTGGGAAACAAGGCTCCTTGCATAATACCATTCCTGCCCTCTGGGCACATTCCTCTGCTTCAGCCCAGCCTCCTGATCACTAGCCCTGGAAGCTTGACGACCACCTTATGGGCATACAGTGTGACCTGTAGCCCTGTGTGGTCTAGGGCCCCCAGGAGCTGTTGAAAACCCCAGCAGACCTCCCCAAGTACTCAAAAGGCACTGGGTATGACCTCTGTGCCAGTTGTCTTTGATTCATTCTGGTGAAGACCAGGGTGGGCAGATATAAATAAATGTCTAGTGGCTTTTGCTGTCAACTCTTAAAAAACAAACAAACAAAAACTTCATATAAGTGGGCCCTCATAGTTCAAACCCATGTTGTTCATGGGTCAACTATACTTCTTAGTCAGTATCCATTGCTTGGAAACTTCCCCAAAGGATGTTAATAAGTGTTTCATAGCAGTCAAAGAAAAACAACCCTAAAACTTAAATTGTTTTTTTATTACAAGATTTCTCAGATTCTTTAATATGCTGCTATACATTATGAATGTACCACATGGGATCGATCTATCTATCCATCAATGCATATTATCTATCTACCTAGTCTAGTTCATAAACTTTTTGGCTAAAGAATGCTTCCCCCACCCCCACGCCCAGAACATTTGGGGGGACTGTTTTCCTTGGAGTACATTTTGATATATGTTGAGGACTCTTTGAGGACAGTGAGCACATTTGCTGTTGTTTCACTCATTGCGCTTAGGAACCCAATTAAGTTCCAAATGATTAGGAAAGTAAGGGGACTGAGATAACATTTATTGAATCCTAAACATGTACAATGTTCTATGCCTAAGAACTTTGTATTTGTGGTCTAGTTAGTCTGTGCAGCATTCCTATATTATCTTTAGTATTTACCGTATTACATGGTTGAGGACACTAAATTCAAACGGTAATTTGCCCAATGTTGCACAACTGAGAGTTGCCAAGTTCAGATATAATCCCAATTTATGAAATGTTTAGTATACCTGCTACTTACTTCATCTCTATTATTATTTATATTCCGTAAATAGCCAGGCAGGACTTTAGGTGGTTGTTGATTTTTCATGATTTGTATATATTTTATGAGTACCATGAGAAAGGTTAGGTAATTAACTCATTTAAGTAAATTAACATGGGCAAACCTCTACAGGAATTTAGTAATTACTGTTATAACTATCAATTTTGCAATAAAAGAACTCATATCACTGCATTATTTCCCGTTTCAATATTTAGAGGCAATAACAAGCACAAAACATTTACTAGGGATTAATGACCATCTGAAGTTAACTGTCCTCAACCCAATCTTAGGCAGTCTACCCCTCGCCCCATTAGTCATTAATTCCTTAAAAATGCCGCACATTTGAATTGCTATTTTTGAACAATAACACTTTGACTCTGTTGGTTGGACACAGTATAAGGGGTCATTATTATATCTTTTTTTTTTGTCTTTACAGTTATTTAGAATTAAAAGATGCAAAATCATAGACTTACTTAATCCTCATGACTATATATATTTGAAAAACATGTTATTGTTGATGTTTAGGACATTTTATCATCCTAAGCTTTTTACCTAACCTTTTTACTGAAGAAAAAAATATTTCACTGATCTACTGGAATGGTCGGGTGACATTAACTTCCTCCTTATAAACCACCCAACTCTCCCCCAATATAGATAGTAAAGAGGCTTATACTTATCCTCCAAATAATAGTGCATCTTGGAATATTTGTCATAGTAAATGTTAATATAAAGTTATGTTCATAAATGCAAAATATTTTCCAGCCAAAAGAATATGCCCTTTGTGACCTGGTTGGCTATCTGGGGCAAGCAATATCTGATTTGTGGTTCTTTATCTTCCTACAAATTAGCTGAATGTGTCAGAGAGGGTTTATAGTACTCTATATTCTCAGGCAGATAAGGGGATGAGAAAAATATCAAGTCAGTTAATTCCTGTAAGCTGTTGACTAAGGGCTAAATATACTAATCTGCTAAAAATTATAGTTTGATGAACACGTTCCTACTTATCTTTGAGAAAATTAGTAAATAAAGAGATGTGTTAAGTAGATGCCTTATTTGACGTAGACATTTTTATCTTTCTAATCTAGGTTATCCAGATCATTTGTTTTCATTCTAAAGTTGACTTACTTGTTTCCATCACTACAAGTTCACAAGGCATAAAAACTGTAATGACTTCTTTAATTTTCCATGGGTGAGGTGTTTTTTTTTTTAATGTTTATGTATTTTTGAGACAAGAGGTAGGTTTTTATTGTAAAATAGCTCAAAGTTAAAATAAGCCAGTTCATTGATGTCTGTTGAGAAACACCTAAATGAGGATATCTTGATTTTGCTTTCTATTTCATTATTTATATAACCTTTAACATTTAATATCAGAAGGAAGGCTTGTGCCTCACAGAAGAGAGGGAAAAGACATCTATTCTGCCTTTAATTCCATTTTGAAATCTGCCATTTACTGCTCCCTTTGATACAGTTCTTTCTTATGTTAAAATATATTCTATTACTTATATAAATAGCAGGACTGTCACTCTTAATGCAACTTGCCTTCATTTTTGCTTTGTAGTTTGCAGGGGACAAATGGGATGATTTTGAGGTATTTTATTACTGTGAATGCTGTCTTTAATGTAAAGGTGAGAAAGTTTAAAAAAAATCTTTATAAAACTTGTGAAAAAGGAACACTTGCTCAACATGAGCTGTTTAATTAATATACCTGAAACTAAGATTAGTTAAAAATTCGTCTCAGTCTCTGATGTCCTATACACCAGGAAGGATATGATACTCATCTTGTTATGTAGAATGTCTTAGTATCAAGTGTTCTAATTCTTTGCTCTAAGAAGATGGAGATTTCAGGCAATGGAAATTGTCATGGTTCCTTCAAATCATCCTGCCCAAGGCAGGGCCACACTCACAATTTCAGGTAGATTTGGAATAATAAATATACTGTGGAGATAGAAAACTGGAATGAAATAGGGAGACAAAATGCACTGCCTTTAGGGGCATAGGTTCATTATGCCAAAAAGTAGAACTGGTATGCTAGGAAACTGATACCAAATCTTAATGAGTGGAATCTCATTACAGGGAAAAGGTTAGTTTCTGGTGATCAGCCCAGATAGCAACACTAAATCTACTAATTAGAGAAGCAGAAGTCTGAGAAACACTCTCCCCTTACTAGGCTCACCTAATTAGGATCTACTGGTGATCTTAAATGCTTAATCAAATGAAGGATCTATTCCTTTTCATCCTGTAATTGTGGGCAAGTTTACTTAACTTCTCTGGGTCTCCATTATTTAAATTTGCAAATCAGGAATGATAATAGTATCTGCTTCATAGGGTTATTGGGAAATCAATTAATATCCTTCAGAGTGATGCATGGGAGAGTAAATCCTTTGCTGTCATTATTACATCAATCTATGTGGGGCTGCTTTTGCTAGAAGATGGCAAGGGAAGTACTTTGCACTGGATAATTTGGACAATGAGAAGTAAAATGAATTAACAAATGAATTATTTTTCTCTGTGCGAAACAAGCTTTTTTAAAAAAAAATTCCTGAACTTAAAAATTAGTAGATTTGTTATCAAATTGTGTTCTCACTTAATTTCTTCATTTTCTCATTCTCAGGCTTCTACCATACCCTGATCTCATACTTTATAAACCACTTCAGATTATCTGAATAGTAGTCTTCCTCTTGGTTCCAAGGTATTCCAGAATCTCAGGTAATTTCAAATCTTGGAGCATGACTTATTTTGTTTTCCTGGCCTCTATTTAGCTCCAGTGACTACCTCTCAACTCTCCTTTAACATCCACTCCTGTAGCCATATCTTTGCTGCTATGATCATAGGCTCCTCCAAAATTGAAATCTTAAGTGACAATACTTCAGTCTATGACTGCAACCTCATGTTGTCCCAGGTTTCCTCTACCTTTCCCAATTCACCTTTTCTTTGACTTCATTGACACCTGTTTTTTTTTTGTTTTTTGTTTTGTTTTGTTTTGTTTTCCATTCTGTGAGTCCACTTCTGACTCCACTTTCTCATGTGCCCTAATACATTTGTCACATGTAACTGGAGCACTCTAACATGAGATAGTTCTCATATTCTACCTTCTCTCCTTTTATACAGGAGCTCCTGAGCAAATCTGAAGAAAATATTCTAACCACTCAGCTTTGTGATCTTAACAGGTTCCTGCTGCCCAGTCTTACTGAGCACTCAAAACTATCTAGTAATTTTCCACAGTGACTCTTTCAGATTGTCTCTTGTCTCTTCTAGTTTCTACCCCATATTCTACTTCTATCCCTATGACACTCCTACATGTAAACAACCTAATTCTGAAGAGAAAATCTCATTTATTGCCTATAGAAAAAATATATATATATAATACTCAGAACTGTACACAGTAAATCTCATATAAATGTTTAATGTTTTTATTATCACTGTACTTTTCAGGAGGTGAAAGTCCCTCAATATTTTATCTCTCTGCCTTCATCTATACAATCTTCCTTGTCTTTTCCCATTGTCACAAAGGATAATGGACCCATATTTACCTCAAGTAAAGTAATTGATCAATTTTCCTTCTCTAATGGCTCTTTACTATCATCATTTAAACATATTTTGATCTCTTCTATTCTTCTTTTCAACTGTGACTCTGGTCCTGTATCTTTTCTTCAGTTATCCTATGCGTAACTTTCATTTTTATAATTTTTGACAATTTCATCCTTCTGAAAATGTTTGTGGGGAAGTTGGTATTGAATCCAATTTCCCAATAGCATATTTATAATCTCATTCATTGGTTCTTTTTCCTTTGTCCAGATGTTGATGTTTCCCCTGATTATCATCTCCATATATGTGATTCCATTCACATCCATTGTTGCAAGAACTTTGCATTTTTTCCCATCAGTATTTCTTTCCTTGAATTGTTCTAGACTGGTATAGCCAACTACTTACTGCCTACATATCAAACTTAAAGTATGAACCCAGAACTCATCATGTCTTACCCTCCCACCCAAAATGTATCTACTTCTTATAATCACTGTACTAGTTGGTAGCACATCAATTCTTAAGTAAAAAAATTTCCTGGTCCATTTTGACTATGGCTTTTATCTTTGCACCCAGATATAATCAACCCAGTCAATATTTTTTTTAAATATACTTCCAAAATATCAAGTTTATTTTATTCTTCATTACTACTACCAATATACTCAATACACTCTCCAAGACTCCAGTCTTTATTTGGTTGAAACCATTCTCCACACACTATCCAAAATTATTTTGAAATACAGTCATGACGATAGCAAAAACTTATGTAGGCTCTCTGCACTGAGGTACACATAGGAGTAAGCTTCAGGTAACTTATTTGAACTGCATTTAATTATACTAACATCTTTTCCCTGTTTCCCTTTCAAATATTCAAATTTGTTGGTGAAAATAAAAGAGCCAAGCATACAAAATAATTGAATTATCAGAAAAGCACCATCATTCATCAAAATTACATTTCTTTGAACTTAAATGAGCTTACAATGGCATATATTTCCCAAAGCTAAAAGTAAATACTCTCATTTGTTAAACACATATTTTTGTACTAATAGACATAATGTATTTTAGATGGTAAAATTGATAATGAGTTTATAATGTTGAAAGAAAGATGTTATTTACCTAATGGTGTAAATTTTCTTATCATCTTAACATCATCTTAAAATTTATGAATTAAAAATATCATCAGGACTTATAGAACTGACACTTTAAGATTAGACAATTTGATAATACTTTTTGTAAGTCAAATGAAAAAGTCTGGTTATACTGAAGCTAGCTCTTCCAAGATAAATGAAGTGTCTCTTATTAGAGCAGTGCTTTCATTTTTTAGTTGGAGGTAGGGCTAACCAATATATACTATTTAATAAATAATAGTTGAATGAATGTCTGGTTCTCCGAGCTTTTCTCTAGGCTGTACTAAAAAACGTTCTTTTGAGGATAGCTGTTTAAATCTGCCTAAGTTATTTCTTGCCTACTACTACCATACTTTTATTTATGATCATTCCCTGTCATTAATCCATGCTTGCAATTTAATATTTATTTGTTGATATTGCACTAAAAAGTTTCCTTGAGATACACTGCAACATTTCAACATTATGTTCTAATAAATGCCCTTACGCAAACATCAGTGTTTATGGGGCATAAATTAGAAAACGATGTTTTGTTTAGCAGTATTTTAGTTTGTTTGTTTTTGCCTTTTCTACTCCTAAAATATGCTGCCTAAGAATTTAATTTCAGAGTTATCATTTTCTGAACACTTTAATACCATTTTAAGTGAATTCAGGTTTCCTTAATATAATTATAAAGACTAACTTAGGGGTGCCTGGGTGGCTCAGTCGGCTAAGCATCTGACTTTGGCTCAGGTAATGATTTTGCAGTTTGTGAGTTCAAGCCCCACATTGGACTCCACATTGATAGTGTGGAGCTTACTTAGGATTCTCTCTTTCCCTCTTTCTCTCTCCCCTCCCCCATTTGCTTTCTCTCTCTCTCTCTCTCTCTCTCTCTCTCAAAAATAAACTTTGAACATAAAAAAATAAAAATAAATAAAGACTAATTTACATAAAGCTGACTAATATAAATTAAATCTTGAGATACTTAAATTTTGACAGCTCAGTATTGGCAATCCAGTACTTTATATGTAGACAGCTCAAATTCATTTAACTTTAATTAATGATTTCTTTATTCAAATAATTGTTCAAAATTTATAACCAGCAAACTTAGGCCTTTTTCCCACAGGGATGCCTTTCTTTATAAAAAATACTCAAAATTACATTTTACAGTTGTTTCGGTATGAAGATGAATACATTCCAGAATCAAATTATTATTATATTTTCATAGCATTACACTATTACCTTTTTTCCTTACTTTAAAAAAAATTAAAATTAAGTCTTTTCTCCCTAAAATTATATTGAGGACTGTGCCCACAGTCCTGAATGGACAAGCCAGTAGTTCAAAATTAACAACCTTTTGTTTTGAATCTTGTTTCTACTCTCACCCACCTGCTCAAAATATGGGGTGAGCATTAAACTTTGAATGACAAATAGGAAGAATTCATTGTGGTTTATTGTTTACTTACTCTATTTAAAAAATTTATTTTGGTTAGCACTATTAGATACTTTGGCCCCAAATATGTAATTTAAAGGCCTGATCTTTCTTAACTTATTTGCTGACATTAGCAATCTTTGGATAACACAAAAAGTATAAAATATACCAGAAAAATAAATATTGATCTTTTACTACTTCAGGTACTTCCTGTCAGATAATTTATAACTAAACAGTTAAATGATTGTCAATTCATCATTTTTTCATTAATATAAAATGACAGTTTTTTTAAAGTATAAAATAGAGTTTGATTAAAATTTTCAGTGGAGATATCAAGGTGTATAAATGTGCACATGTTTATGTGAATATTAAGAAACCACAAGAATCCTCTGTACTTTCTTTAGGAAAAAGATCATTTTTCAGGAAATTTGCATTGATATAATTGCAAATGTACTGTTGAATTCCACAGTGAGAATCAACAACTGACTGATTCATTCAGCTATGCATTTGCAACAGCTTTGAGATGAAAATTAGATGAATTTTAACAGTAAATTGTAAAGCCTAAAGTGTTTATAGCAGTCCTACAGCTATGTATCATCATATTTCAACTGATTTCATTTGTAATACTCACTGAACCTGAGGAACATAAAAAAGTTTAGTTCTTTCAGAAGACATTGCTATTTATAATTGGTCTGTCTCATTGTGCCTCTGCTGAAAAATATACACTTTACAGTTGAGCATTCTTTCATTTCTACTGACTGGAATGTTATATTAAAAAGGAGAAGCAATGTGGAAAGAGGAAGGGCCTTCAGTTAAAACAACACTGGCTTACACACTGGCTCAACCAGTATTCAACTATAGGCAGGCTATATTTTCAGACTCAGCCATTATTCTGTGCTATGTCTTGAAAATTGAGTCAATCCCCCAACCATGCCAAAAACGAAGGAAGTAGGAGAGGAACTTCTGGGTACATTTTGAATTGTTGATGGAATTTGGTAGTTTGTCAGATTTTCTCCATTTGACTCAAAAGTCACAGGGCACACAGTAAACATTTACTCATTCATTCACTCACACACACACACACACACACACACACACACACACACACACAATGGAAAAAGGTTATACATTTTTGGGAAGAGGGCTTCCATACACAATATTCAAGAACGTATTAATCAAAGTTGAAATCATGAACTGCTATAACAAATAATCCCCAAATGTCAGCTGTTTGACACAATAAATGTTTATTGCTCACTTACTTCAAACAAACAAACAAAAAAACAAGATAATTTTTTTTTACTGGTTTCTTTTCAGCCTTTAAAAAATGTCATGTCATTCTATCTTTAACCTCTCATAGCTCAAGGCATTGATAGCTATATTCTTCCTATATCCACAAGCAAAGCATGTCAAATTAGGAAATATTTTAGGAGTTCAGGCCTCCCGTTCAAAACAGGTTTAGAATAAATAATTTTGCCTATAAGTTTATGATCCTGTATTGATCAAAAATGAATTCTAGGCACCCACACGCTGGGGGAGCTTACAAAGATGCTGGGTGGTGAGAATTGTCAATAAGAATTATTAGCCCCCACAAGAATTACTGCAATCTCGTGATAAAACTTGAATGGAGGAAGAGATGAGCAAAGAAAGTGGTTTCTTGAGATGGAATCTACTTCTGGTGAAGATGCTGTGAAGATTGTTGAAGTGACGGCAAGAGATTTAGAATATTACATGAACTTAGTTGATGAAGCAGTAGCAGGGTAGAGAGAGATTTACTCCATTTTTTAGAGAAGTTATTTTTTAAAAAAATTTAATGATCTTTTTATTTTTGAGAGAGAGAGAGAGACAGAGCATGAACATGGGAGGGGCAGAGACAGATAGGGAAACACAGAATCTGAGCTGTCAGCACAGAGCCCAAGGCAGGGCTTAAACTCAGGAATCACATGATCATGACCTGAGCCAAAGTTGATGCTTAACCAACTGAGCCACCCGGCACCCCAAGAAGTTCTACAGTGGATAAAATTCTTTCAAACAGCATGGCATGCTACAGAGAAGTCGTTCTTAAAAGGAAGTCTGTTCATGTGGCAGAGTTCACTGTTGTCTTACTTTAAGAAATTGCTGCAGTCATCCCAGGCTTCGGCACTCACCACCTTCATCAGTCAGCAGACATCAACATCTAGGCAAGACCCCCACCAGCAAAAAGACTACAAATCACTGATAGCTTAGATGATGATCAGCATTTTTATTTCTTTTTTAATTTTTTTTTGTACTGTAACTTTTTTATTTATTTATTTATTTTTATGAAATTTATTGACAAATTGGTTTCCATACAACACCCAGTGCTCATCCCAAAAGGTGCCCTCCTCAATACCCATCACCCACCCTCTCCTCCCTCCCATCCCCCATCAACCCTCAGTTTGTTCTCAGTTTTTAACAGTCTCTTATGCTTTGGCTCTCTCTCATTCTAACCTCTTTTTTTTTTTTCCTTCCCCTCCCCCATGGGTTCCTGTTAAGTTTCTCAGGATCCACATAAGAGTGAAACCATATGGTATCTGTCTTTCTCTGTATGGCTTATTTCACTTAGCATCACACTCTCCAGTTCCATCCACGTTGCTACAAAAGGCCATATTTCATTTTTTCTCATTGCCACGTAATATTCCATTGTGTATATAAACCACAATTTCTTTATCCATTCATCAGTTGATGGACATTTAGGCTCTTTCCATAATTTGGCTATTGTTGAGAGTGCTGCTATGAACATTGGGGTACAAGTGGCCCTATGCATCAGTACTCCTGTGTCCCTTGGATAAATTCCTAGCAGTGCTATTGCTGGGTCATAGGGTAGGTCTATTTTTAATTTTCTGAGGAACCTCCACACTGCTTTCCAGAGCGGCTGCACCAATTTGCATTCCCACCAACAGTGCAAGAGGGTTCCCGTTTCTCCACATCCTCTCCAGCATCTATAGTCTCCTGATTTGTTCATTTTGGCCACTCTGACTGGCGTGAGGTGATACCTGAGTGTGGTTTTGATTTGTATTTCCCTGATAAGGAGCGACGCTGAACATCTTTTCATGTGGCTGTTGGCCATCCGGATGTCTTCTTTAGAGAAGTGTCTATTCATGTTTTCTGCCCATTTCTTCACTGGGTTATTTGTTTTTCGGGTGTGGAGTTTGGTGAGCTCTTTATAGATTTTGGATACTAGCCCTTTGTCCGATATGTCATTTGTGAATATCTTTTCCCATTCCGTTGGTTGCCTTTTAGTTTTGTTGGTTGTTTCCTTTGCTGTGCAGAAGCTTTTTATCTTCATAAGGTCCCAGTAATTCACTTTTGCTTTTAATTCCCTTGCCTTTGGGGACGTGTCGAGTAAGAGATTGCTACGGCTGAGGTCAGAGAGGTCTTTTCCTGCTTTCTCCTCTAAGGTTTTGATGGTTTCCTGTCTCACATTTAGGTCCTTTATCCATTTTGAGTTTATTTTTGTGAATGGTGTGAGAAAGTGGTCTAGTTTCAACCTTCTGCATGATGCTGTCCAGTTCTCCCAGCACCATTTGTTAAAGAGGCTGTCTTTTTTCCATTGGATGTTCTTTCCTGCTTTGTCAAAGATGAGTTGGCCATACGTTTGTGGGTCTAGTTCTGGGGTTTCTATTCTATTCCATTGGTCTATGTGTCTGTTTTGGTGCCAATACCATGCTGTCTTGATGATGACAGCTTTGTAGTAGAGGCTAAAGTCTGGGATTGTGATGCCTCCTGCTTTGGTCTTCTTCTTCCAAATTCCTTTGGCTATTCGGGGCCTTTTGTGGTTCCATATGAATTTTAGGATTGCTTGTTCTAGTTTCGAGAAGAATGCTGGTGCAATTTTGATTGGGATTGCATTGAATGTGTAGATAGCTTTGGGTAGTATTGACATTTTGACAATATTTATTTTTCCAATCCATGAGCAGGGAATGTCTTTCCATTTCTTTAAATCTTCTTCAATTTCCTTCATAAGCTTTCTATAGTTTTCAGCATACAGATCCTTTACATCTTTGGTTAGATTTATTCCTAGGTATTTCATGCTTCTTGGTGCAATTGTGAATGGGATCAGTTTCTTTATTTGTCTTTCTGTTGCTTCATTGTTAGTGTATAAGAATGCAACTGATTTCTGTACATTGATTTTGTATCCTGCAACTTTGCTGAATTCATGGATCAGTTCTAGCAGACTTTTGGTGGAGTCTGTCGGATTTTCCATGTATAATATCATGTCATCTGCAAAGAGCGAAAGCTTGACTTCATCTTTGCCAATTTTGATGCCTTTGATTTCCTTTTGTTGTCTGATTGCTGATGCTAGAACTTCCAGCACTATGTTAAACAGCAGCGGTAGAGTGGGCATCCTTGTCGTGTTCCTGATCTCAGGGAAAAAGCTCTCAGTTTTTCCCCGTTGAGGATGATGTTAGCTGTGGGCTTTTCATAAATGGCTTTTATGATCCTTAAGTATGTTCCTTCTATCCCAACTTTCTCAAGGGTTTTTATTAAGAAAGGGTGCTGGATTTTGTCAAAGGCCTTTTCTGCATCGATTGACAGGATCATATGGTTCTTCTCTTTTTTTTTGTTAATGTGATGTATCACGTTGATCGATTTGCGAATGTTGAACCAGCCCTGCATCCCAGGAATGAATCCCACTTGATCATGGTGAATAATTCTTTTTATATGCCGTTGAATTCGATTTGCTAGTATCTTATTGAGAATTTTTGCATCCATATTCATCAGGGATATTGGCCTGTAGTTCTCTTTTTTTACTGGGTCTCTGTCTGGTTTAGGAATCAAAGTTAATACTGGCTTCATAGAATGAGTCTGGCAGTTTTCCTTCCCTTTCTATTTCTTGGAATAGCTTGAGAAGGATAGGTATTATCTCTGCTTTAAACGTCTGGTAGAACTCCCCTGGGAAGCCATCTGGTCCTGGACTCTTATTTGTTGGGAGATTTTTGATAACCGATTCAATTTCTTCGCTGGTTATGGGTCTGTTCAAGCTTTCTGTTTCCTCCTGATTGAGTTTTGGAAGCGTGTGGGTGTTCAGGAATTTGTCCATTTCTTCCAGGTTGTCCAATTTGTTGGCATATAATTTTTCATAGTATTCCCTGATAATTGTTTGTATCTCTGAGGGATTGGTTGTAATAATTCCATTTTCATTCATGATTTTATCTATTTGGGTCATCTCCCTTTTCTTTTTGAGAAGCCTGGCTAGAGGTTTGTCAATTTTGTTTATTTTTTCAAAAAACCAACTCTTGGTTTCGTTGATCTGCTCTACAGTTTTTTTAGTTTCTCTATTGTTTATTTCTGCTCTGATCTTTATTATTTCTCTTCTTCTGCTGGGCTTAGGCTGCCTTTGCTGTTCTGCTTCTAGTTCCTTTAGGTGTGCTGTTAGATTTTGTATTTGGGATTTTTCTTGTTTCTTGAGATAGGCCTGGATTGCAATGTATTTTCCTCTCAGGACTGCCTTTGCTGCGTCCCAAAGCGTTTGGATTGTTGTATTTTCATTTTCGTTTGTTTCCATATATTTTTTAATTTCTTCTCTAATTGCCTGGTTGACCCACTCATTCGTTAGTAGGGTGTTCTTTAACCTCCATGCTTTTGGAGGTTTTCCAGACTTTTTTCTGTGGTTGATTTCAAGCTTCATAGCATTGTGGTCTGAAAGTAAGCATGGTATAATTTCAATTCTTGTAAACTTATGAAGGGCTGTTTTGTGACCCAGTATGTGATCTATCTTGGAGAATGTTCCATGTGCACTCGAGAAGAAAGTATATTCTGTTGCTTTGGGATGCAGAGTTCTAAATATATCTGTCAAGTCCATCTGATCCAATGTCTCATTCAGGGCCCTTGTTTCTTTATTGACCGTGTGTCTAGATGATCTATCCATTTCTGTAAGTGGTGTATTAAAGTCCCCTGCAATTACCACATTCTTATCAATAAGGTTGCTTATGTTTATGAGTAATTGTTTTATATATTTGGGGGCTCCGGTATTCGGTGCATAGACATTTATAATTGTTAGCTCTTCCTGATGGATAGACCCTGTAACTATTATATAATGTCCTTCTTCATCTCTTGTTACAGCCTTTAATTTAAAGTCTAGTTTGTCTGATATAAGTATGGCTACTCCAGCTTTCTTTTGGCTTCCAGTCGCATGATAAATAGTTCTCCATCCCCTCACTCTCAATCTAAAGGTGTCCTCAGGTCTAAAATGAGTCTCTTGTAGACAGCAAATAGATGGGTCTTGTTTTTTTATCCATTCTGATACCCTATGTCTTTTGGTTGGCGCATTTAATCCATTTACATTCAGTGTTATTATAGAAAGATACGGGTTTAGAGTCATTGTGATGTCTGTATGTTTTATGCTTGTAGTGATGTCTCTGGGACTTTGTCTCACAGGGTCCCCCTTAGGATCTCTTGTAGGGCTGGTTTAGTGGTGACAAATTCCTTCAGTTTTTGTTTGTTTGGGAAGACCTTTATCTCTCCTTCTATTCTAAATGACAGACTTGCTGGATAAAGGATTCTTGGCTGCATATTTTTTTCTGTCTAGCACCCTGAAAATCTCGTGCCAATTCTTTCTGGCCTGCCAAGTTTCAAAAGAGAGATCAGTCATGAGTCTTATAGGTCTCCCTTTATATGTGAGGGCACATTTACCCCTTGCTGCTTTCAGAATTTTCTCTCTATCCTTGTATTTTGCCAGTTTCACTATGATATGTCATGCAGAAGATCGATTCAAGTTACGTCTGAAGGGAGTTCTCTGTGCCTCTTGGATTTCAATGCCTTTTTCCTTCCCCAGTTCAGGGAAATTCTCAGCTATGATTTCTTCAAGTACCCCTTCAGCACCTTTCCCTCTCTCTTCCTCCTCTGGGATACCAATTATGCGTATATTATTTCTTTTTAGTGTATCACTTAGTTCTCTAATTTTCCCCTCATACTCCTGGATTTTTTTATCTCTCTTTTTCTCAGCTTCCTCTTTTTCCATAACTTTATCTTCTAGTTCACCTATTCTCTCCTCTGCCTCTTCAAGCCGAGCTGTGGTGGTTTCCATTTTGTTATGCATTTCGTTTAAAGCGTTTTTCAGCTCCTCGTGACTGTTCCTTAGTCCCTTGATCTCTGTAGCAAGAGATTCTCTGCTGTCCTGTATACTGTTTTCAAGCCCAGCGATTAATTTTATGACTATTATTCTAAATTCACTTTCTGTTATATTATTTAAATCCTTTTTGATCAGCTCATTAGCTGTTGTTATTTCCTGAGATTCTTCTGAGGGGAATTCTTCCGTTTGGTCATTTTGGATAGTCCCTGGCGTGGTGAGGACCTGCAGGGCACTTCCCCTGTGCTGTGGTGTATAACTGGAGTTGGTGGGTGGGGCCGCAGTCAGACCTGATGTCTGCCCCCAGCCCAGGCCAGGATTCACTGTGGGGTGGTGTGGCTCGTCTGGGCTACTTGCACCCTGCCAGGCTTGTGATGCTGGGGATCTGGCGTATTAGCTGGGGTGGGTAGGCAAGGTGCTCGGGGGCAGGAGGGGCAGGCTTAGATCGCTTCTCCTTAGGTGATCCACTTCAGGAGGGGCCCTGTGGCAGCGGGAGGGAGTCAGATCCGCTGCTGGAGGTTTGGCTCCGCAGAAGCGCAGAGTTGGGTGTTTGAGCGGAGCGAGCAAGTTCCCTGGCAGGAACCGGTTCCCTTTGGGATTTCGGCTGGGGGATGGGTGGGGGAGATGGCGCTGGCGAGCGCCTTTGTTCCCCACCAAACTGAGCTCTGTTGTCAGGGGGCTCAGCAGCTCTCCCTCCCTTTGCCCTCCAGCCTTCCCGCTTTCTGAGCAGAGCTGTTAACTTATGACCTCCCAGACGCTAAGTCGCGCTTGTTGTGGGAACACAGTCCGTCAGGCCCCTCCGCTTTTGCCAGCCAGACTCGGGGGCTCTGCTTGGCCGGCGAGCCGCCCCTCCGCCCCGGCTCCCTCCCGCCAGTCTGTGGAGCGCGCACCGCCTCGCAGCCCTTCCTACCCTCTTCTGTGAGCCTCTCATCTGCGCTTGGGTCTGGCGACTCCGTTCTGCTAATCCTCTGGCGGTTTTCTGGGTTATTTAGGCAGGTGTAGATGGAATCTAAGTGATCAGCAGGACATGCGGTGAGCCCAGCGTCCTCCTAAGCCGCCATCTTGCCGCAACTCCTCCTCTTTTTAAATTTTTTAATGTTTATTTATTTTTGAGAGAGACAGAGACAGAATGCGAGTGGGTTGGGGCAGAGAGAGAGGGAGGCACAGAGTCTGACGCGGGGCTCGAATTCACAAGCTGTGAGATCATGACCTGAGCTGAAGTCGGAGGCTCAACTGACTGAGCCACCCAGGTGCCCCAGCTTTTTTATTTTTTAATTAAGTTATTTACGCTTTGCTAGTCATAATGCTACTACACACTTAATGGGCTACAGTAGAATTTGTATACGCACTGAGAAACCAAAAAATTCATTTCTTTATGACAATATTTGCTTTATTGTGGTGGTCTGGAATTGAATCTGCAATACTCCTAGTATGCCTGTAATTTGAAACTACACCCTGTGAGTTCTCTAAAGGCATTTTCGTTAGGTGTTTATATTTTTTAAAGAACAAATCAGGGTAATGACAGTTTTTAAGAATTTTAACATGATCATTTCCAATGTGCCAGAAAAAAAATATAAGTTGATATTATGTATTACATATCATGTATTGTTTATATTTGGGGTTTTTTTTTTTTGAAAAATGTATTTTGAGTATAGGAGAAAAATCATTATCTGTATTGGTGAGAGACATAGCTTTCTAAGAAAAGCGAAATTTTCAGATAATACAAAGATTTTCTCCAGTACTTTAAATAGTAGGCCTTATTAAACATTTCATTTAAGCTTTTGGATTTTCTGTTCATCTCTTGTGGAGACATAGAAATAGAAATTTTCAAATGCTGATAACTACAGACAAAGCAAGAAGACTGCTTTGAAATCATCCAAAGGTAAAATAAATGCTGACGTAAGTCTGATCAACTTAATTCATTCAGGGATGATAACCTTTTAGAAGAAAGAATTGGAAGAATAGTCTGGTAGCTTCAGATGACAAATTGCTGATCAACAGAGTAAAGAAATAGACAGCAGATATTCATTTTTGAGTCTATATTAGACAGTATAGTCAGAACATTGAGATACAGAACCTTATACCTGTAGGTTAAACAAGTATCATCAGATAACTTTGCTTGAATTACTTAAATTATAAACTTTTATTAGTATTATCCTTTTCTTACAATCCAAAGCATCATCCAGTTGTTTTGCTCTTCTAAAGCCAAAGTTCCTTTGTGTGATAACATTGTGATCAGTTTGAAAATAAGGATTTTACCTGAACTTCCCTTGATTCTCAAGGACCTTCATTTCTATACAAACTTATTTTTATTTTCAATAATTCACAACAGAGACTCTGGTTATACATGTGGACATGGCTAGACCATAAACACTACTAGACCTTAGAATTATATAGGAACCCCAGGAAGCCAAACCACAATGTCTATGGTAATCACCGTGGGTTGGTCAGTGATTGCAGACTTCCCTATTTTTACCCCTACTTCCAATTTAGGAGCAACCAGAGATCTCAGAATATGTTCCCCCCACTTGCCATTAGCCCACCCCCAGTCTCCACTTGTCAACAACCTCCAATCAGAACATACCTGAAGCCCCACACCCCTAGTTTATTGTGCTATAAAAATTTCCTATATCCTGCAAAACATTTGAATTCCTGCCAGGGGGCCATGGCTGGCTCAGTCAGTAGAGCATGCAGCTCTTGACATTTGAGCCCCAAGTTGGGCATAGAGATTATAAATACGTACATATGTACATACATATGTACATATATACATAAAATCTGAATTCCTGACAAACACAAGAGATGGAGACTGATTCCCTTGCTGTAGTAAGTTCTGAATAATTAGCCTCCATTTGTTCTCATTTTGATGGACTGTGTTTATTTCTACATACCATATAGCTTTCTGTTTTGATCAGGTTTCCTTCTTCAGCATCCCACTAACTGACCTTGCTGTGCAAGCTGGATTTTTACTCATCCATGAGGGGTAACGGGAACTTCAGGACTCATGGTAGTTTTTATGTTCTTATGTCAGTTTACTGCTGTCTGTCAGAAGCTCTTTCTCAACTCTCAAGGCATCCACTTTCTACAAAGGTCTGTGGAGATGAGAATGAAAACTTTTCAAAAGGCAAATGTATAATTCTATGGATAGATGGGATATGTATAATATGTATGTGAGGCTTTCAGATACACAAAGTGAAGAATAAAATGAGAAAATCAGTGTTACACACACACACACACACACACACACACACACAGATTTCCTGTCACATATTCAGAAGTTTAGAAATTTTAACTAGCAAAGAGATCTTCATCGTTTTATTCTCCTGGAGAAGCGTTCATAGTCCTTTTATAAATTCTACAGTTTACCATTAAGAAGTTTTTAGCTGTCACTGAGTTGAGAGACTCTAAAGGGATATAAATATGTTTTTTTTCCTTTTTTTAATCTGAAGAGTGATAAATTTGATGAATCCTAAGGAAGACAACTTAAAGACCTTCAAATGTCATAGCATTTGCCATTATTTTATAATCTTAAGATTATATAGCTTTCAAAGGATTGTGTATAATTATGGGTTTAAGGATTTTCAGACTTCATATGTATTAATTAACTAAGCTATTACTGTATTCATATTCAAATTATATCAACTTTATGTATCAGTAGAGGTTCCCTTTGGACTGGCTTTTGTGTCTTTCTGCCATAAATGAATAGGCTTTGAAAACGTTCTTAGCTTCTGGCACAATTGAGTGTATCATGCTCTCCTCTGTGTCCTGCCTCAGAATCAAAATGAAAAAAAAAAAAAAATTTCTTCAGAGAATGCTGTATTTTCTTTGTGACAAATTTATAGAAAAATAGATATCAGAATGTGAGCACTGAAGGCATTGTGGAATTGCCATTTCAGTGGGAAAACCCAGAAAAACTAGGTTTTTATTTTTATTTCTGTTTTTGTAAAGTTATATTGATCTTTCTAATATAGTAACTATATTTTTTACAGCTAAGTACTTTATTATATGATTGTACTGTTTTTTCTTGTTTTGAAAATACTAACTGCTGGGGCGCCTGGGTGGCGCAGTCGGTTAAGAGTCCGACTTCAGCCAGGTCACGATCTCGCGGTCCGTGAGTTTGAGCCCCGCGTCCCGTGAGTTTGAGCCCCGCGTCGGGCTCTGGGCTGATGGCTCAGAGCCTGGAGCCTGTTTCCGATTCTGTGTCTCCCTCTCTCTCTGCCCCTCCCCCGTTCATGCTCTGTCTCTCTCTGTCCCAAAAATAAATAAAAAACGTTGAAAAAAAATTTAAAAAAGAAAATACTAACTGCTAATAAAGTATATAATTAATTAAAATATGTAATTACCTATCTTTTCTAACTAGAATGCCAGACAGTAGTTTCAAAATAATATATTTATACCAAAAGAAGCTTACTGAATAGAGTTCAAAACTTTCTGTGTATTTCCTCGTATTTTAATAATGTATGGCACCTTGAATTTTTATTCAAATTACTTTGGTCTTGATAAGTAAATATCTCATGGAGAGTTGAGTTTGCTTGATTCAGGTTCCTTTTGCTTCTAGGACATTGATGCTGCAGATAATTCTTTATTCTTACAAAGTAGAGTCTTTTAGTCCCTAGTCTTTTCTTGGAAAAGATTAACCACTGGGTAAGAGGGAAGAAGAGTCAGACCCAAAAGATAAATATTGTACAATTTCACATATATGAAGCATCCAGAATAGGAAAATTCTTAGAGAAAGAAAGTAGAACTGAGGTTATTCAGAACGGGAGGATGGGAAATGAGAAGCTACTATTTAATGGGTACAGAATTTCCAATTGGCATGATGAAAAAACCTGGAAGTGAATTGCCAGAGTTGTTAATATATTCTGGTTACAAGTTCTTAGATTATTTATATATATGTTTTTTTTTTTTTTAACCTGCATCTTCTCTGTTGATTTACTAGATGATCCCTTTGGATGTATACAAGGTATTAATGATAGTAAAGTTCCAATCTATCATTTTTTTTTTCAACGTTTATTTATTTTTGGGACAGAGAGAGACAGAGCATGAACGGGGGAGGGGCAGAGAGAGAGGGAGACACAGAATCGGAAACAGGCTCCAGGCTCCGAGCCATCAGCCCAGAGCCTGACGCGGGGCTCGAACTCACGGACTGCGAGATCGTGACCTGGCTGAAGTCGGACGCCTAACCGACTGCGCCACCCAGGAGCCCCATATCATTTTTAAGTTTTATTCTTAGTGCTTTCTGCTCTTACCCACACTACCCCTCCAAAAAAAATGTTTGACTCTAGATTCCCAAGTCCTTTCTGCAGTTTCATTCTACGTGTTTATAATTTTAATTTTCAGATTTACATCTTGAGTGTAATAGAGGTTAATGTGTATATATGCATACATCTACATAATTTATCGTTATATATATGCGTATATCAAATTATTGTAGCACCATTTTTAAGAATGACTTTCCTTTACTCATTTAATTGTGTTATTATTTTTTATTCATTCTATATAGATGGATCTACTTTTGGAATCTTGTTTTGTTTTTTGTTTTTCCATTCAACTGTTTATCTGTCCTTCAATCAATACGATGCAGTCTTAATTACTGTAATCTGATAATACAAACCATCTATGTTTATTTTTCTTTTCCAACATTTTTTGTATATATCCTATATCATTTGCAGTTTTGTATTTTTACATAGTACTCATGAATTGCTATGAAATGTACCTGTAGGAATTTTGATGTAATGAAATTGAAGTATAGATTAATTTGAGGAACATTGGTATCTCTGCAATAAATACCACGTCATCTGTTTAATAGACATGATACATCTATGCATTTAATAGATCATCTTTAACTTTTTCAACAATGTTTTCTAGTTTTATATACATTTATTCCTAAGTATGTTATGTATACTATTGTAAATGCTATTTGCCTGGAATATCGGTCTCATTTCTCTGCCCTACTCTCAGCCTTCAACAGACTCCATACACCTGCACTTCTTTCCCATCTCCTGTTTCTACTCAGTCACTGCTGACTGCTTCTTTGTACTCGGAATATGGCCCAATATATACCTATAGACTTCCGTTCTCTTGCCCTGCCTTCAGACTTTGAGAGGCTCAATGTTCCAGCACTTAAGGGAAAGAGTTCTTTCTCACTGCCTCCCTCCAGCTCCAGGTGACAGCAAATTCATAGTCCATGTAAGGCTCAGAGTTCCCAGTTATCCTTTCCTTAACCTTCACCAGGCTTGCTGTGTCTGTGGTTCAGATGGTATCTCTCACAGCTTTTCTGCCCTGCCCTCACTCTTTCTCGTGAGCACTCAGTGAAGCTTCATGCAGAGAGCTGGCACTTTTCGTGTTTGGGGCTCCTAAGGACTCTAAACCCCTGTGCCAGCCCATAAGATAGCTTTAAACATGTGTTAAATTTTATCAATTTATCTTATTTTCTCTTAGCCACTGTGGATCCTTCTTTTGCTATGTTCTGCTGAGAATAAAATCAGCCATAGATCTCATCTCTCTTAGGAGAGGTTTGCCATTTACTCCTGTGTGTGTGTGTGTGTGTGTGTGTGTGTGTGTGTGTGTGTGTTCACGTGCGTGTGTGTATATGTCTGTCCTTCCCTGTTAATCCCCTCAGCTCAGTAATGGATGTTAAGAAAGAAACAAGCAAATTATAATTTATAGGTTTTCTGTCCTGTTCTTATTATTAGGACAGGATTGATATTTTCTTACAATGTTGTTCTTCCTAAGTTGCAGCTGGAGCCCCACTACATTTTTATTTCCATCTGTGTCACCTCTACTCTGCCTAGATAGAGTTCAATTTCAGAGGTGGTCACGATAACCTCCTTTTTCTATCCAACATTTTTTGGTGTTTATGACATTTTATAGCTTTTAATATAGGAAAAACTCAGTTGGGCACCTGGTGGCTCAGACAGTTAAGCCAATGACTCTTGATTTCAGCTCAGGTCATAAATTTCACAATTTGTGAGTTCGAGCCCTGCATTAAGCTCTCCGCTGACAGCATGGAGCCTGCTTGGGATTCTCTTTATCCTTCTCTCTCTGCCCCTCCCCTGCTAACATTCTCTCTCTCTATCTCAAAATAAACAAACCTAAAAAAAAAAAGAAAAATTTGGTTAAAAATTTAACAAGTATTTACACATGAATACTTATGAAATATACAGTTTATAGAGTGCAGTTGGCTATTTGAGTTTCTCAGAACAACATGGAAAGACCACTGGACATAGAACTGGATTTAAAGCTGGACATTAAACTCTGAGACCTTGAACATATATCTTTAAATTACTGTTTCTCAAATTTTTTATCTATAAAATAGGAGAAACACCCACCACAAGGAATTCATTAGCATTAAATGAGTTAACGTGTAGTATAGAGGAGTATATGGCACACAATATATATACTGATGTATTGATGTAGTATAGAGAAGTATATGGCACACAGGTGACTGATCTCTGTTCCCTGAATCTGAATATAAACCTAAATATCAGAAATTAGTCAAACACAGATGTAGCAAATTATAATTCACCTAAAACATAAAAAAATGACATATTTTAGTTATCCCTACAGGCTGTGTTATGGTTATTTTTTATTGTCTACAACAACAAAAAAATAAAGATTTTACAGAATCATTGACTAATAAATGTGGCAGCAAGGGACTTCCATTTAGAAAAAAAACCTCTTTAATTTCTCACTTTAAAGCTTTTTTTTCATATATTGATGACTTTTCCTTTTCAAGAAATTTTTGAATTCTGATTCAGATCTACAAAGGCTAGTTTGATGGCATTAAATTTACGTGATATGTTACAGGATTTCTCCGTTGTTGTGGCTTGGGTGTTGAAATTTTTTTCTTTCTTTCTGTTTTCTCTTTGTTGTAGTTTTACTTACGTATCACTTTCCACTATGTTTTTATTTTAAAATATTTTATATTTTCTTAGATCAGTAATAACAGCTGTTTTAACATAGGCAAGGATGAGGAGTTTGGCCAATTCATGAGTTAAAGTTGCTGCTCTTCCATTGGAAAGCAGCTTCTTTGATTTTTGGTGCCTTATTAATAGAGAGGGTTGATTTTGTGAATGTTTTCTGTTTGTTTGTTTGTTTGTTTGTTTGTTTATATAGAAAACTTAATTTTGATTGCTTACATCCTTCTTTACCTTCACTACCAAGGCTCTGAGGGAAGCCTTTCCCTTCTAAATCACCTCCCTCCTTCCAGAAGTCCCGCCCTTTCTTATCCGTTTTCCTGTGGCCACTGAGGTGATCAACCTAGCCTCAGCTTGAAATATTTTTCCTTTAGAGTAGGACTTTCCTCTTCCTGAGGAATCTCCATTAAATGTTGCTTCTGCATTATGGATGCAGCTGGCTGTGGAATGAAATGAGATGTTCATATCATCACTCACATGATTTTAAGCTGTAGTATTCTCTCTGCCTCTCACTCATTCCAGGCAAGGGTTGTGGGTGGTTTTCTTTGTTCTCTTTGTTGACCTGGATGGTTTGGGGATGATGTATGGAGATATTCAGATTCAGGAACTTCCATTATTTTTCAGGAAATGGCATGTCATAGGAGGTGTCAATTTATATGAAAGAAATGAAATTATTTTTAAACTTGTAGTTTTTTGATATTTTTTATCTCATTTATAAAAAAAGACAAATGGTACAAAAAAGCTTACTTTCTATGGTTTTACTTAAGTATAAATCATCTAAATTCTGTGCATGCCATATATACAATATAATATGTTTTGACATAGATATTCAGGAAGCTTCTTTTTGCATGATATGGTGTTACTGGAAGTAGTACATATGGGAACAGGTCCTTGCTTAGCACTGTTCTGTGATCACAGGTTACCATGGGACTATGAAGTACAAAAACAAGATATGTTTAAGTTTCCATTAACCCCTTACCATGCAGTGAGGACTATATATACTCATGACAACATCACTACAGTCAAGGTAAAGGACATTTCAAAGTATGTTCATGCCTCTTTCTAATCAGTCCATCCCTCTCTCTTTACCCTTCCTTAGGAAGCCTCTGATCTGCTTTATCTTATATAGCTTAGTTTGCATTTTCTAGAAAGTTATATAACTGGTATCTTACAGTATGTACACTTTGGGGGTCTAGCTTCTTTCTTGTAGTATAATTAGTTTGAGATTCATTCAAGTTGTTGAATATAACAATAGTTGAATTAGATAAATTAAGCATACGTTCTCCTAATATGTTCTCCAAAGTACTTTTTCTTTTCTGGATCTTTTTAAATCCCATATAAATTTTAGAATCAGCTTGACAATGTCTATATGAAAGTCTGTTGAAATTTTAATTGGAATTGTAAGTTCTCTATAGATATAATTGGGGACAATTGACATCTTAATTATAATTATTAAATTTATGTGTCAGCCTTACGAGGCTAAAGGATGCCCAGATACCTGGTTAAACATTATTTCTGGATATGTCTATAAATACGTTTCTGGAAGAGTTTAGCTTTTGAATCAGTAGAATAAGTAAAGAGTGCCCTTGCCAATGGGGATGTATACCATCCAATCTCTTGAAGGTTTGAATAGAACAAAAAGATGGAGGAAGGGGAAATCTGGTCTGTTTGCTTGAGTTGACACATTTACCTTCTTTGGCCCTTGGACATTGGCACTCCTAATTCTTGGGCCTTTAGACTTGGACTGGGACACTATCATCTTCCCTGTTTCTTAGGCCTTAGGATCAAACTCTATTACACAACCAGCTTCCCTGGTTTCCCAGTTTGCAGTTAGCAGATTGTGGAACTCCTCAGCCTCCATAATCCTGTGAGCTCAGTCCTGCAATAAATCTCTCCTTAGATAGACATAGAGATATAGAGCTAGAAATAGAGAGAGAGATAGAGATAGATAGATAGATAGATAGATAGATAGATAGATAGATAATCTTCTATTGCTTCTGTTTCTCTGGAGAACACCAACTAATACAAACAAGTTGTGTCTTTTGATGCATCAGGTTACTATATTTCTAAATTCATTCAGATATTAGTCAATTTTATTTTTTTCAGTTTAGAAGTCTTGTACATCTTTTGTTTAATTCCTAAAATGTTATGTATTTTATGTTGTTTGATTTCTAATCATTTGTTGCTAGTATATAGAAATGCAATTTACATTTGAATTTTGATTTATATCTTCCAACTTTGATAGATGCACTTACTAGGTATAATAGGCTTCTTTTTTAGATTTTTACAATTTTCTACATAGATAATCATTTAATCTATGAATAAAGACATTTACTTATTGCCTTCCAAACTATGATTTCATTTATTTTTGCTACCTTACTGTCCTAGCTAAAACTTCCAATACAATTTTTAATAGAAGAGGTAAAAACAGATTTTTTACTTATTTCTAATCTTCAAGAAAAAAAAAACATTGTTTTTCACTAAAAATGATTAAATATATTTTCTCACATATACCCTTCATCTGATTGAGAAAGCTTGCTTATATTACTAGTCTGCTAAGGGTTTTCACCATAAATGGAAGCTGAATTTTGTGACATGCCTGAGGTGATCATAGATATTTTCTTTGTTAATCTGGTGATAGGATAACTTTTTAAAAAAATATTAAATAGTCCTTGCATTCCTGGGATAGCCCCACTTGGTCATGATGCGTTATCTTTTTTGTATATCAGTGAATTTGATTTGCTAAAAATTTTGTTACAGAATCATATATCCATGTTCATGAGGGTTGTTGCTCTGTAGTTTTCTTGTAATGTCTTCATTTGTTTTGTATATCAGAGTAATGCTGGTTTCATATAATGAGTTGAAAAGTGTTTCCTACTAACTCTCTTTTCTGAAAAAGTTGTAAAACTGGAATTATTTCTTTCTCAAATGTGAGGGGGAATTCCCTGGTGAAGTCATCTGAAATTGGGATATTGTGTGAAAGTTTTATCTACCAAATCAGTTTCTTTCATAGATAAATATTTAGGTTATATATTACTTAGTGAATGAATTTGGTAGTTTGGTAGAATGAATTTGGTGTCATTCAAGGTGTTTGCCCATTTCATCTTGACTTTTTAATGCATTGACATACAGATCTTCATACCATTCCTTTATCAAGTTGTTAAGACTTCGAATATTTGCAGTGATGTCCCCTTCCTTTTTGCTGACATTGATAATTTATTTTTTTTCTCATATTTTATAATCAACCTAGCAGGAGGTTTGTCATTTTTATTCATGTTCTCAAAGAAAAATCTTTTTGTTGTATTGATATTCTCCATTAGTTTTCTGTTTTCTATTTCATTGTTTTTTGTCTTTATATTATTTATTTTTCTTTAATTTTAGTTTAATCTTCCCCCTCTCTTTTTCTAACTTTCCAAGGTAGTTAGGTCATTAATATTGTTCTTTCTCTCTCTCTCTCTCTTTTTTAATGAATGTGTTCAGTTCTACCCTTTTTTCTCTAAGCATTGCTTTAGCTGAGACTTAGAAATTGATATATTTGATTTTTTGTTGTTATTGATGTATAGGTTATTTAGAGGTATATTGTTTCCTTTGCCCATATGGGGATATTTCCAGATAGCTTCTTGTTATTAATTACTAATTTAGTTCCAGTGTAGACAGTTAATAAATGATGTATGATTTAAATCCAGTGAAAATATTGATAGGTATTTAATGGCCCAGAATATGATCTGTCTTGTTACATGTTCAGTATGCGCTTGATGAGTGTTTCTTCTGATGTTCAGGGAATGGATGTCTTATAAATATCAGTGAGCTTACTTTGGTTCATTAATGGTTTTAAATTATTTTTAATTCCGAATTTTCAGAGATGCAACCTCCCTTCAAATACTAAGATTTGACTGTACTCTCTATTCAGGTCTTAGATTTACGTTAAGTGGGGATTCACAGAAAATGAAATGCTTATTGTATTTCTGCCTTCATGTTTAGTGTGTTGTGTGAAAATGTTGGAAAGGCAGCAACATCATACTTTTTTTCCCTGAAATAGAGATATCTTTAAGTAATACAACTATGTATTAGGAAAAAAAATGTTGAATGAGGAAAAATACTTCCCAAATTCTAGCCAAACATTTTTGTAGTAAATCAGCTTTAAAGATCAACAGAAAGTGTAAGCCCATAGGGATAGAATAATAAGAATAAAGATTATAAAATAAATTTAAAAAATTATATCATGACAGACAAATGTTGGTGAAATTTGGTGGACTTGGGTTCTATGTAACCTTATTTTATTATTTGTTTATTAAATTTGTATTGGAAAATTAGTAAATATCTAAAAACTTCAAATAGATATGAAAAAATAGTTAATAATTTCATCTCAGTTATCTTATTCAGCATTACTTGAAGTGGTTAAAAAATAATTTGATATGTATTAGTTGATTCTGATCTGTTTTTTGTGTTTCTTCTAAGTCTCTGTATCTTGACTTACTTTAGGAATATAATAATTTATTACTCCAAGATTCGAGATTGTCTGTCACCAAAAACTAAACGGTTAAACTCATTCACGTTATATTAGTATTAGTCAAAGTTCTCCAGAGAAACAGAATTAATTAGATGTATGCACAGAGAGACAAAGAAAGATGCTTATTACAAGGACTATTAGTTCTTGTGACTGTGGAGGCTGTCAAATACCAGGATCTGCAGGGTGGATCAACAAGACGAAGACACCGTAGAGAACCAATGGTATAGTTGCAGTGTGAAAACTGGCCAGCTTGAGACCCAGGAAGAGCTAAGTTGGTGTGTTTGTTGGAGTCTGAGGCAGGAAAAAAGCCTATGCCCCAGATCAAAGATCATCAGGCAGGAAGAATTATTTACCTCTCTTGGGGAATGGTTAGCTCTTTTGTTCTGTTAAGGCTTTCAACTAATAGATTAGGCCCACCCACATGATGGAGTTCAATCTACTTTACTTAGTCAATTTAAATGTTAATCGTCTCCAAAATACCCTCATAGAAACATCCAGTATCTGGGCAAGTATCTGGGCACCCCATGATCCAGTCAAGCTTACATATAGAATTAACCATCATCCACACCATGGGGAAGTGACTGATCGAAGAGTTATGTGCTATACACTTAAAGGGTACTTTGCATGTAAAGGGCACCATTTCAGTGCCCTTTTACAAATAAAAACAATTCCAGTTGAGAAAGTATGCATATACAATCAAAGTTAGCCAAGCACTTGTTCTAAGTTGGACCCCCTTCAGGCTCTAACTCTAGGTGGTTATATGAAGTAGTCTTTACAGTAGATATACTGTCCTGATATTTAAAATATAGCTGCATGACAATACACATGGTAGCATTATAGTACATAGAAATAGAAGAGGAAACAGTTATAAAAACTGGGATTTAGATATGTTATATATGTGTTTGTATAAAACTGAATTCTAGAATCACTGTGTGAGCTACAGGCCAAAAGGGAGGCATGAGTTTTATTAAAGATGTTTCTCTGAGATCCTTTAGTAGAAAAAAATGCCTCAAACGCCAATCACTGCCAAGACAGCCATAATTTTATACATCTGATTCACAATAGGAGTATGAATATCATTTCTTGGTGCACTGATATCTGCCTCTTGTCAGGTAGTTTCCTCACATTTCATCTCTTCGTCCTTGACAAGTTGGAATTAGAGTCTTCAGTTTCAAAGTGATTGATGTGAAATGTTGTTATGATAAAAGCTACTATGATACCAAGAAAACCAAAACCAGAAGCGAAACATAAGATAAATAATCCCTAACAACATAACTTTGAATGCAGCAATATTTTCAAAGCACCCCTCTGCCCACCACCCCCCCCAACACACACACACTTGCACAATGTTTCTTGTCATTTGCGCTGGATAAGAAAGGTAGTAATTTTTCTTTCAATAACTTCTGGATATATTCCTACTAAAGTTATGTTGCTTTTGAAATTTTATTAGCCAGTTAAAATTTTTATTCCCAGTATGTGGAGACTTGTGGAATGTATTGGGGACCTCAATCTTCCTTCCACAAAGTAGGCTACCCATGATAGGAGCACCTCAATTGGAGCCAAGTGCCACACTATGAATATGAGTCACACTTGTCTCGTATTTCTCTGATGCCATTTGGATGGATGTCTTCATTTTCTCACCTTCCTGCAGAAGATCACTTATATGTGATTAAATCCAATGCAAATTAAATCCATAGTCCAATGAATTTAGACAGGCTCCAGATTGGGAAGGGAACTTAATGGAATCAATCCACATAGCTTAAGAGAGGGTGATGAGAAGGATGTGGTTTTGAAAATCAATTCAAGTGAATGGCTTGTTGCCAGAAATGGAAATCCATATTTCACATTTAACATCTAATTAGGTCAAATGTACTGTTTTTGCATGGGTTTCTAATGTTAAATGAATGTAAATGGGTGGTTTTTCAAAGTCATTGGAAGATATTGATAGGTAATTTTTCCTTAAAAATTATGATACTTAATTTTACTCCAGAATTTTTGGTATAAGACATTTTATTAGGACCTAGCTCCATGAGATATTAAAACTAATAAGAACTAATATATACCTATATAATGAAAATGAATTCTATGTAAACTTATATATATTTAATCTAATTTCTAGATTTGTTAGATAGTGCTTTTATATGTGACCTGTAAAAGGAAAGCATTTAATATTTGATAAGTGATATTTTTATTTCATGAAATTTAATAAAGGTGGTAGCACCTTTATGTCTTCTCTTATCTTTTTATTTTAAAAAGTGTTTATTTAAAGAAATACCTCAAAGAATTTATAATAACATAGTGACATTTAATGTACCCACCAAACACTTGGAGTACATCCTAATATCGGTGTAATTTTCTCAGATCATATGTATAGTTTTGATATCTCTTCTTCCTCAGAGGAAATCACTACAAGAAATTTGGATTTTATAATATATGCATACTTTCCATTAAATGTGCATACTCATACATATTTTATAATATTTGACTTTTAATAAATAAGACAATATATATGTATTTTTCTGATTCTATTATTTACATTGTGTTTTGAAACTTATGTTAATATCTGTCATCTAGTTCATTCACTTTAAGTACTTTATATCACTGAGCATTTCACAAATTATGTATCCATTTACTTTTTTATTATTTAAAAACATTTTGTTTAAAGTTTACTTATTTTAAGAGAGAGAGAGAGAGAGAGCAAGACAGCAGGATCGGGGCAGAAAGAGAGAGAGTGAGAGAATCCCAAGCAGGCTCCACGCTGTCAGCACAGAGTCCTCTGCAGGGCTGGAACTCATGAACTGTGAGATCAGGACCTGAGCAAAGACCAAGAGTCAAATGTTCAACCGACTGAGCCACCCAGATACCTGTCCATTTTATTTTTGAAGGTCATTTATGTTGTTTCCAGTTTCTTAAAGTTTATTTATTTATTTTGATGGAGAGAGCAGGTGAGGGGCAGAGAGAGAATGGGACAGAGAGAATCACAAGCAGGCTCCCCACTGTCAGCTCAGAGCCCCATGCGTGGCTCTATCTCACAAACTCTGAGTCATGACCTCAGCCGAAATCAAGAGTTGGATGCTTCCCTGACGGAGCCACCCAGGTACTCCTCCAATTTCTTGAACTGTGCTACAATAAACATTCCTGTAATTATGTACTTTTGCATATATAGCTATCTGGAATATACTTAAAGGTGAAATTTCTAATATATTGCCAAATTGTTATCCCCATTAGATTCACCAGTATTTATTCTCATTGACAGTTTGTAAACATTCTTATTTTTTGCATCCTTGACAACATTTTGCCTTCACAGACTTTTAAAATTTTAGCGTAAATACTCAGAATCCTCCACTGTAGGTAGAACTAAGTATTTGCATACACCGAAAAAGGCAGGTGAGCAACCTCAACTTCAGTGGAAAATACCTTCCGTGTACTACTGTCCATGTTTTGCTGCTAACCCTGGTCACATCAAATTAAGAGATCCATCTAATTGGTGGTGTGTATTTCCTAATCACTTGTCTCATTCTTCTAATTATGTTTTTAGTGTTGTTCTTTTGATTTGTAGTTTTCTTCAGATCTCTTGAATGCTAATCCTCTCTCCATTATGTATATTGAAAATATCTTGAGTTTTGTCTTCTCTTTTTACTTTATTTATGTGAAAATATCAATTGCAATAAAGACAGTATCCTCAATATTTAATTTTATATTTTACTATTTTTGAGTGCTGTTCAAGAAATCATTCCCTGTCCCAAATATCAAATATTCATATAAAAGGCTGCAAATTATGCTGTTCCATTTTGTGCCATTAATCTAATTTACATTTGCTTTTACAGGTGTGGTATATTGCGGGGCATCTACCTCTACCTACCTCTTTTTACATGCTAAATGAGTTATCCTTATGTCATGTATTGTGTAGATTTAAGATAGCTTTCAAGAAGCCATGGTATCATTATATGAAGTGCTAAAAAAGAAAAAAAAAAGAATAATTTTTTATCTATCAGTCTACTTTAATCTGTTTTATAAGTTGCTTTTGCAGAATGCAACAGTCTTCTCCTAAATGTCCAAACACCACAGGTATTACCTAGAATTTTCGAAGGATGCCTCACGTGCATTTATTAATCAGTTTTTTTGTTTGTTTGTTTGTTTGTTTGTTTGTAACCACGGGTATTGTTTTCATGCCTGAGACATTGCTGTCAGGCCAGTCATCAAGGCTTTGCATTGGTATTCACCATGAGAGTGCTAATATTTATACCAGGATACTGTGTATTTAGGCTCCCCAAAACCAAGTCCTTATGATTTTGTAGTGGTTCTGTGCCAGAGTAGAGAAGGTGGCTATATCCTTAATTCTTTCCAAACATTCGAATCTGGACCTTTAACCCTCTGCTCTGTACACTGATATCCACCTTATTTTAAAAATACTTTTAGGAGCACCTAGGTGGCTCAGTCGCTTAAGCATCTAACTCCTGATTTTGATTCAGGTCATGATCTCATGGTCTGTCATGAGATCAAGTCGCAGGTGGGGCTCAGTGCAGATTGCGGAGCCTGCTTGGGATTCTCTCTCTCTCTCTCTCTCTCTCTCTCTCTCTCTCTCTCTCTCTCTCCCCCTCTCCCTGCCTATCTCTCACTCATCCATGTATGCATGCTCACTCATTCTTGCTCTCTCTTTCTCAAAATAAATAAATAAACCTCAAAAAACACCGCTTATCTTCAAATCTTCTATGGAATTTACACTGAATGGCTGTAAGTTGAATGATAAGTGGAGAATACCTGAAATTAAGCAATTTTACTGAACCAACTATTGTAACAGGACAATTTATAACTCTATCAAAGATCACTTGTATTGTTTTCTAATTGCTTATGAGTGTAATAAGATTTCTTGCACAAATCCTAAACTATAAATTTCTAGGGTATAATGGTAATAACTCTCTTTTTTGTGTTTAAGAGTTCAAGGCATGTGGTAGATTTAACTAGATTCTCACCAATTTAGTAATTAATTAATTATCACCAATAAAAAATGCTCTCTAAATTGCATGGGATTTATAGTTGTACAGACACACATTTAAATCTTATTCCAAAACTTCATTATATAAAAAATTTTTCCATGAAACTTTTTCTCATGGGGAAAATGGGAATAGCATTGCCCAAATTATAATACATGTATATGAACTATACAAAGTAGAATAAAAATACAAAAATGTCCTTGCCAATTACATATAAAAAGTAATCATCATAAACTCCCAAACCAATCACACTGCATTCTGTGCTATAAACACAGCACCTGTACTTTCATTTTTAATTAATTTATAGCAGGATTGCTATAGTCTTTGTATTTTCAGAGAATCTTGGGATTTCAGCTAAATATATTTTATAGTACCTCTTTTTTAGTGGCTGAAATATTTATAAATATAAGTTGACTTTTTTCACAACTTTCTCTGAGACTGAGAATAAGAGCCAGTGTCTTGCAGGAGCAGGAGGACCTATTATTTAAATTGTTTGAGTAGAAACCAAAATAGCAGGAAATTTTAAAAATACATACTAGAGAGACCCAGACTTTTAATTAAGAATAGTGGTTCTCAAGACTGGGACCAAAGCACTTTAGTGCTAAACCAAAGACTGGGTTGAGGGAAGCACTTCAGTTGTAAAATGTCAGAGGCACTCACTCTAGTCACTGTCCTAGTGGTTCTCAATCTTTAGCCATAATGAGTTGAGGTTGTTTGAACTAATTTGGATTTAATAGCCATCTTGAATCATTGTAGTGAGAAAAAAGAAACTAATAGCCCAAACCTGGACCATGTGGCCATCTTTGGACCAAATGAAAACTGGGACGAGACTGGAAAAAATAAAAATTACAAGGAAGAAAAAGCAGTTTATTTGTTTGTTTTCCTTAGGATTACAGCTAAACTGTACTCCCTAGCCTTCTAGGCATTTAAGTGGGGCCATATAAAACTAAAGACTAGCAAATTACTGGTTAGCAGAAGTGATATGTGCCACTGCTAGGTTTGCCCATAAGAAACCAGCAATATTCATCTCTTTCCCCAGTGAACCTTGAGGATCCACAAGAATATTTCAAGGACTAAATAATAGCAGAGGCACAAGATGGAAATTTCTGGGGTCTCTGACTTAATGAGATAATCGGAAGCTCCATCTAACATCCTTCCTGTTCTTGATTAGATTTACCAGGGTAAGAAACCATATAACATATACAGAGGAATGTGTAAAACATTATGTATATTTTAAAGAATAATATTAATGTAATAAATGTAAACATCTCCAGTTATAAAAATCTAAAAATATCCAGGACACTAAAAGCATTGAATATGTACCTCCAGAGGCAATTATAATGCTGTAAAAAAAGACTTAAATCTGTAATGTATAAAAAGTTCTTACCAGTCAACAATAAGAAAACAATTCAGTACAACTTAGGCAACATAGTGACCAGTTCACAACAGAACAAGACTACCAAACACGTGAAAATATGCTCAACATCATTAGTCATCACATTAATGTTTAGATTAAAACCATAATGAGTTACTACTACAAGTTCATTAGATTGGAAACACCAAAAACAGCCAAGTGTTGGTGTGATGGTTAATTTTATGTGTCAACTTGGTGGACCAAGGGATACCCACATAGCTGGTAAAACATTATTTCTGGACGTGTCTGTGAGGCTGTTTCTGAAAGAGATTGGTATTTGAATTGGTAACGTTGGCATTTGAAGATCCACCTCACCAGTGTAGGTGTTCATCATCTAATCCGTTGAGATTTTGTACTAACCTGGTTAGTACAAAAAAAGAGCAAGAAATGGCAAATTTGCTCTCTTGAAGCTCTACTTGAGCTGGGACCCCCATTTTCTCCTGCCTTTGGACATCGGCACTCCTGGTTCTCAGGCCTTTGGCTTTGGACAAGGACTTACACTATTGACTCCCCATTCCTGGGTCTTTAGACTTACACTGGGATTTTCTCTATTGTCTCCCCCTGTTGTACGGCCTTCAGGTTTGGATTGGAGCTACATCGACAACTTTCTTGGGGCTACAGCTTACAGATCATGGGATTCTTAGCCTCCATATGAGCTCATGTGAGCCAATCTTCATAAGAAAGATCAATCTCTTTCTAGATATCTATGCGTATCCTGTTGATCTGTTTCTCAGGAGAACTCTGCCTGATAGAATTGGCAAGTATTTGGAGCAACTGGAACATACAAAATATTGCTGGTAGGAACATAAAATCGTATGTTGAAAAACTATTTGTCAGTTACTTATAAAATTAAATGTACACTTATTGTAACACCCCAAAATTTCATTCCTAAGAATTTACTTAAGAGAAGTAAAAGTATACGCCATAATACAAATGCTTATAGCAGCTTTCTTCATAATAACATAAAACTGGAAAAAGTCCAAATGTCCACTCACAGGAGACTAGATAAATCTTGGTATATTTACACAAAGGAATACTATCCTACAATAAAAATAGATGAACCAATGGCAAGTTAAACAACATGAACAGATCTCAAAAATACTATTTACTGAATGAAAGGGACCTGAAGAAAGAGTACATACTGTGGGATTTTATCTGAAATTCTAGAAAAGGAAAACTTAATCTTTAGTGAAAAAACTCTGATTTATGATTGCCTGGACATGGGGGACTTCATGAGTTGACTTCAAAGGAGCATGAAGGAATTTTTAGTGGTGATAGTAATACAGATGTATATATTTGCCTAAATTTATAGAACGCTGTGCTTAGAATTATTGATTTATTATCCATCCAGCTGTCCTATTAAATCCTTGTTTTAATGTTGATTATATATTTGTAATTTATTTTGGAATATTTACATACACAGTCATATAATCTATATTCTTAATGGCAATTTTATTTTTCTCTATAAACTCCTTAAACATTCCGCTTATTCTTGCCTTACTCCACAGGACAGTATTGTCAGTAAACTGAATAAAGATGGCGACATTGAACATTCTTGGCTTCTTTTCCATAAAAAGTCTTCTAAATATAAATTAATATTTATTAAATACATAGATAAATGTATTCATTCATACACATATATATCATGCTATATGATTAAAATGTATCTATGCATATATGTACATGCATATGTATACATGCATAGATACATTTTAATCATATTAAGTGAGCATTTCTCTATTCCTAGTTTTGTAAAGGTTTGTATCATGATGATGATTTTGCATCTATGACATGATCATATAACATACCTTATTAAATGTGCTAATATGGTGACTGGCATTGATTAATTTTGCAACTGTTGAAACAACCTTTCATTCATAGGAAAATCTAACCTGTTCACAATGTATTTCCTTTTCATGTATTGTTAAATACTTTTGCTAACATTTTGCATCTATGTTTATGAGTGAGATCAAAATGTAATGAGTCATTTTCACACTTTCCTTACCATCTTTCCACCTGGAAATTCTGTGAGCCTCATAAAGTGAGTTGAGGAATAGTTTCCCTTCTCTACTGCCTGGGAAGACTTTAGAGCAGGATGAAATTGTGTGTTTCTAAAATGTTCAGTGAAACTTGTTGATGAAACTATCTGCATCTGATGTTTACTTTGTGAAAATATTTTTGATACTGATAGACTTTCATAATATTATGCCACTCAAATTTTCTGTTTCTCCTCATATCAGTGTGTAAGACTTATTTTTCAAACAATAAGCAAATTTTCTAAATTTTCTAGTACATTGACACAATTTTGTATATATTATTGCCTTATCCGAATCATCTGTAATAATGTGTTGATTTCCATTCCTGATTCTGGCTGTCTGTGCCTTCTTATTTTTCTTCTTGCGTACTGTGCCAAAAGTTGGTCAGTTCTGTTCTTTGAAAGAACTACATTTTAGCATGTCTATTGTATTTGTTTATTTTTTTAGCCAATTATAATATTAATTTCATACTCCTACAAGTTCAGTATGAGAACGAGAAATTATGGATAATCTCATTAGTGGCAGAGATGTAAAAATTCAGGAAAAAAACTAATCAGCAGAATTGAACAAGGGGTGTAAAAGGTAATCTGTTTTGAACAAGTTGGGTTTGTTCCAGAGATAAAGATTTGTTTCAATATTAAAAAACTCACTAATCTATCATATTACTAGACTCAAGGAGAAATCTCATGCTCATCAAAGTAGCTGCAGAAATACCATTTAATTAAATGTATATTAATTTATAATAAAATTCATGTGCAGTTAGAAATAGAAATTGAACTGTCCTTACCCTCATAAGGGGTTTATGTTTAACATTAATATCAAATTAAATGTTGAAATACTGAAGAATCTCTGTTAAATATAAAAAATAAGGCTAGGTGCTACTGCCTTGAATTAGAGGGTTGCAGCAGTGCCATAAAGATTGAAGGGGATGCGAAGAGTGCCAAATTCTCCCCTATAACTTCTTGCTTGATGGATGGGAAAAAATGGGCCCTACAGAGAGAATTTTACAATCACCCAAATTTGCCACCTATTCTAGACATAAGATGTAAAAGGCAAATGCAGTTCTATATATATGCAGCAGCAATCAGAAACTCATTTAATAATTAACGCACAGCATATACGAGAAAAATCTTCAAATGACTCGTTAATCCAAATTTTAGAAATTGTGCTATACTAGTGCTAGAAAAAAGCACGTGTGGATTTTCCTAAAAAACAATAGAAGTCCAGATTCACAAAGATATTTTTGTGAGTAATATATTTTCCATAGTGTGTTCTACAGGGCATGGATATCAAGGGTCACTAGCATTCTTGAAGCTGGTATGTGTGAACGTTCACCTTAATAATAATTGTTAATTTTAGTTCTGTTTTGTGTTAAGATTAAATTACTGCTAAGATTTTATCCTAAAACCCATGAGTCCTTTGTCTAAGTCTATATCTTTGATAGTTTATATCAGTAAGAAAAGAACTGTAGAACTGTTCTTCAATTTTAATGCCTTAAAGATAGAAATAACTTTAGAATAAGTTTTCACATGGGGCACCTACATGGCTCAGTTTGTTGAGCATCTCACTCTTGGTTTTGGCTCAGGTCACGATCTTGTGATTTGTGAGTTCAAGCCCGGGATCCAGCTCTACACTCATAGTGTGGAGCCTGCTTGGGATTCTCTCTCTCCCTCTCTTTATGCCTCTCTCTCTCTCTCTCTCTCTCTCTCTCTCTCTCAAAATAAAATAAAATAAAATAAAATAAAATAAAATAAAATAAAATAAAATAAACTTGGGGTGCCTGGGTGGCTCAGTTGGTTAAGTGTCTGACTTTAGCTCAGGTCATGATCCTGTGGTCCGTGGGTTTGAGCCTCCCATAGGATTCTGTGCTGATAGCCCAGAACCTGGACCCTGCTTCAGAATTTGTGTCTCCCTCACTCTCTACCCCCCTCCCTGTCCCTCTCTCTCAAAATAATATAAATGTTGAAAAATTTTGTTTTCAAAATAAAATAAGCCTTAAAAAATATTTTTAAAAACAAAAAAAGTTTTTACATGCATACAAGTGTGTACAGATCTCTCTTTATTTAATATAAAATTTGTTGTCAAATTGGTTTCCATACAACACCCAGTGTTCATCCCAACAGATGCCCTCCTCAATGCCCATGACCCACTTTCCCCTCCCTCCCACCCCTCCCCCCATCAGCCCTCAGTTTATTCTCAGTTTTTAAGAGTCCCTTATGGTTTGGCTCCCTCCCTCTCTTTTTTTTTTCCCTTCCCCTCCCCCATGGTCTTCTGTTAAGTTTCTCAGGATCCACATAAGAGTGAAAACATATGGTATCTGTCTTTCTCTGTATGACTTATTTCACTTAGCATAACACTCTCTTTAAAGAAACAAAATGATAGATAATTTTGTATCTCAACTGCATCCTGGTAAAGCTCTTCCTTCAGCATTTGAATGTTTACAAGGGTTTTCAGAGCAACTGTCTTCTTCAGTATTGGCAAGTTATACAAGAGAGTACACACACACACACACACACACACACACACACACACACACACACACATTTATGTATGTACTTACATCAACAATGGTGATTTTAGGACCTTATATTGAAAGGTATACCTTACTCACATTGTTAAAAACATTTGTCAGGTAAGCCAACCTATGGATAATATCCTTTCTTTAAAAGAGTTTGAAGGGGTGCCTGGGTGACTCAGTGGGTTGAGCGTCCAACTTCAGCTCAGATCATGATTTAATGGTTTGTGATTTAATGGCTCTCTGCTATCAGGGCAGAGCTGTCTCAGGTTCCGATGTCTCTCTTTCTCTTTCTCTGTCTCTCTCAAAAGTAAAAAATAAAACATTAAAGGAAGGAGTTTTAAGAGTGGGCTTTGTCCTTCTAAAGGAAGGGAGGGAGGAAGGAATGTAAGAACAGGAAAAGAGGTACTTGACTGCAGTCTAGGATTTGGGCTTGAACTGTAGTTCAAATACTCCTTGTTTTCTTAAAAGCTAGCAAACTTCCATGTGTAGTGAAGCACTTTTGTATGCTGTCCCCACTTCTTGCAAAATAGCTTTGAAATGAGAAAGCTGATGATTTTTATGGTTGTTGACAAAAACTTTCAGGGTTGTTGGAAGAATCTTTAGTGCCAATACATGTCTCTATAAAAAGCGACACATGGCAACACTATGATAACCTTGCTTTTCTGCTAAAGTAGAAAAAAAAAAAACAGAAGACTTTTCAAGCATGTCAGGAGCTTTATTTTTGGCAGGAGAATGGAGCTTTTATTTCCACTGAAAGGTATGTTTAGGGGGGAAAATGAAAAGCAAAAAACATCTTTTAGTCATTTTCAAAATGTTGACTGCCTGAGTAGTTTTTATTCTTTGTATATTTTTAAATGTTTATTTATTTATTTTGAGAGAGAGGCAGAGAGAGAGAGAGAAGGAGAGAGAGATAATCCCAAACAGGCTCTGCACTGCCAATGCCGAGCCCCAGGTGGGACCTGTATCCACAAACTGTGAGATCATGACCCATGCCAAAATCAAGATTCAGATGCTTAACTAACTGAGCCACCCAGGTGCCCCTGCCTTAGTAGTTTTTAAAATGAACACACCAACAAGTGAATTTTTCTTCCATGGCATCAGCATACACCTAGACAATAATACTTGTATATGCATATTCCATATAAAAATTATATATATATGTATAATTATATATGTAATTATATATTATATATGGGGGGGGATGGTTCCCATGGAAGCTTTATCCAGGTTCATATTGAAGGAGAGAGGTGAAGCTGCCAATACTGTCATGAGCAATATCCAAAAGTTAAAAGATATAGCAAGCAAAAATAGAATATATTTAGAATTTATAACTATGGAATTATAGTTGATAGGATAGATAGATAATCCATGATAGATAGAAATGGCATATTGGAAGTATAACAATTGAAACAATAAATCCATTGGAAAGGGAATATCTCTCCTGTCTTTTCCTCTTTTCCAGCTCACCAACTAGTTTGAAAGTTTTGTGGCATTATTATAGTCTCTGTAATACTGCTGAGGTTTTTGTTGTTTGGCCATCTAATAAAACCGTATTGATGTTTCAAGAAATGGTTTTAAGGAGTGGAGACTCTACTATATCTTGGAAGTGTCCCATTGGAAAGTTTAGAATTCTCATTTGCATTGTTCCATTTTACAAAACTTAAAAATGTTAAAAGAAAAACAGGAAACAATTAACCTCTTTCCAAATATTGATCAATGCACGATTGTAAACAGAGAACGCTGAACTAAACTTAGCTATTACGGTCACTAATGTGACAATATGCCAGAAGGTAGCTAAATGGCTCCTAGGTTCCAATTCACCTAACATGAGGCCAGTTATATCATGGAAATATCTGAACATAAGAGGACTGTAATCACATGACTTCTGGCACAGAGTCTAAAAACCATTGTTTTTTGAAGAAGTCATGAATATAACTGATGTTTTTAGATATTTGTAACAACTGTAATTGACAATGAAAATATTATTTCTATTGGTGACTTAATTATAAGTACTGCTAATAGTAATTTTCTTTATTTTTACTTTTGTCTACTTTCATAATTGGAGAAAATGCTAAGTTTTGACTAGAGATCAGTAAAAACAAAGATGTAATTTTTCCTCCATCCAAGTTTGTTGAAGACTCTAAGTGTAAAGTTCTTTTTTGGCCAGCAAAAGAACAGATGCAGGGTTAAAGCGAGAGATAGCTAATATCCGGGAAAAGATAAGAGCCCTGAATAAGGGTCCTTGCCCCGTATTTATTCAGATCAGAAGGCTTACAAACATGTTGGGCGTGTACAAAGAGACAAAGAAACTGGGAACATTAACTTGGGGACATGAGGGAAGAGGGGGATTTTGAAGACATACAATGTTTGGGGTTTGGGTCAGTATAAAACAAAAGCCGGCTCTGGGCGCCGGGCAGAGGGGTAGATGGTTGTTAACAGCAGACAGGAGGCTCTGTGCCTGTTTATCTTTGCCAGCCTAGGGGAGGAGACAGATAGGGTGAATAACCTCAGGGGTGACAAGGTCCTTTTTTGTTGTTGTTAACCATCTCCACTCTGGGCTGCTTTGCCTACAGCACAGCAGTCCATAGTCCAATTCACCAGTTTACCGACCTGGCCCTATCCTTCTGTGAAAGCAGCTTTCTGCTATAGTACTAAATTGGGGGTGCTTCCACCCTGAATATCTAATCTTGTTTATTTCATATACCTATGTATTGGGCACCTTTGCGCCATACCTGTTTTAGGCCTTTGCTTCTTCCTCTCTATTCTGGCGGCTCTACACCCCCTCTCTATTTTGGAGTGCCTTTGCACCTCCCTAATCCCGGCACCTTTGTGTCTCCCTATTCTCGGGGTGTCTCTGCACCTGCCTATTCTTGGGGTGCCAGTCTGATTTAACCAAACTCGGGTGTGAGCATTTTATGGCTTTGTATTTCTTTATGCCTTGTTAACCCATTGATGCAAGCCCCAGGGATTCCTAAGTTTATCCCCCCACAAGTTTAGAGACATTAGAAATCTGTTCACACATGTATTTCATATGCTTTAAATATCCCTGCTTTAAGGGCACAGTGGTTAAGCATCCGACTTTGGCTCAGGTCATGATCTCAAAGTTTGTCATTCTTAAAAGAGCTATGCCTTCATTATCTAATTATCTCCCAAAGACCCCACCTCTAGATACCATATTAAGGATTAGGTTTCAATATATGAATTTTGGGAGGACACAAACATCAGTGTATTGGACTGGTGGTTTTCTTGGGGCCAACACAGAGGCTAACATTTATTTCTTTGCCCTCCATCCCCCAATCAGGCTGGATTGGCTTTCTGGGTAGTGACAGCCTCTATCAAAGGATTTAAAGACATATATAGTGCGTAACTGAGGCAAGAGACCATGAATGGGGCAAACAGCAGACAGTCCAAATACCTGAGAGAGAGGCAGCTCAAGAGGATGTTTCTTGAAAAAGTAAAAGCTCAGAAGGATCAGTTTTCAGTGGGCAATATGGAGTGCAGTGTACATGCTGAGGACTTGAAGCAGTTTCAGAATACACCGGAGAGGACCCGAGGCATGCTTATTTGTTTTTGTTTTTGTTTTTGTTTTTTAACTTTAATTTATTTTTTTTATTTTTTATTTTTTTTTAATGAAATTTATTGACAAACTGGTTTCCATACAACACCCAGTGCTCATCCCAAAAGGTGCCCTCCTCAATACCCATCACCCACCCTCTCCTCCCTCCCACCCCCCATCAACCCTCAGTTTGTTCTCAGTTTTTAACAGTCTCTTATGCTTTGGCTCTCTCCCATTCTAACCTCTTTTTTTTTTTTCCTTCCCCTCCCCCATGGGTTCCTGTTAAGTTTCTCAGGATCCACATAAGAGTGAAACCATATGGTATCTGTCTTTCTCTGTATGGCTTATTTCACTTAGCATCACACTCTCCAGTTCCATCCACGTTGCTACAAAAGGCCATATTTCATTTTTTCTCATTGCCACGTAATATTCCATTGTGTATATAAACCACAATTTCTTTATCCATTCATCAGTTGATGGACATTTAGGCTCTTTCCACAATTTGGCCACTGTTGAGAGTGCTGCTATGAACATTGGGGTACAAGTGGCCCTATGCATCAGTACTCCTATATCCCTTGGATAAATTCCTAGCAGTGCTATTGCTGGGTCATAGGGTAGGTCTATTTTTAATTTTCTGAGGAATCTCCACACTGCTTTCCAGAGTGGCTGGACCAATTTGCATTCCCACCAACAGTGCAAGAGGGTTCCCATTTCTCCACATCCTCTCCAGCATCTATAGTCTCCTGATTTGTTCATTTTGGCCACTCTGACTGGCGTGAGGTGACACCTGAGTGTGGTTTTGATTTGTATTTCCCTGATAAGGAGCGACGCTGAACATCTTTTCATGTGCCTGTTGGCCATCTGGATGTCTTCTTTAGAGAAGTGTCTATTCATGTTTTCTGCCCATTTCTTCACTGGGTTATTTGTTTTTCGGGTGTGGAGTTTGGTGAGCTCTTTATAGATTTTGGAAACTAGCCCTTTGTCCGATATGTCATTTGCGAATATCTTTTCCCATTCCGTTGGTTGCCTTTTAGTTTTGTTGGTTGTTTCCTTTGCTGTGCAGAAGCTTTTTATCTTCATAAGGTCCCAGTAATTCACTTTTGCTTTTAATTCCCTTGCCTTTGGGGATGTGTCGAGTAAGAGATTGCTACGCCTGAGGTCAGAGAGGCCTTTTCCTGCTTTCTCCTCTAAGGTTTTGATGGTTTCCTGTCTCACATTTAGGTCCTTTATCCATTTTGAGTTTATTTTTGTGAATGGTGTGAGAAAGTGGTCTAGTTTCAACCTTCTGCATGTTGCTGTCCAGTTCTCCCAGCACCATTTGTTAAAGAGGCTGTCTTTTTTCCATTGGATGTTCTTTCCTGCTTTGTCAAAGATGAGTTGGCCATACGTTTGTGGGTCTAGTTCTGGGGTTTCTATTCTATTCCATTGGTCTATGTGTCTGTTTTGGTGCCAATACCATGCTGTCTTGATGATGACAGCTTTGTAGTAGAGGCTAAAGTCTGGGATTGTGATGCCTCCTGCTTTGGTCTTCTTCAAAATTCCTTTGGCTATTCGGGGCCTTTTGTGGTTCCATATGAATTTTAGGATTGCTTGTTCTAGTTTCGAGAAGAATGCTGGTGCAATTTTGATTGGGATTGCATTGAATGTGTAGATAGCTTTGGGTAGTATTGACATTTTGACAATATTTATTTTTCCAATCCATGAGCAGGGAATATCTTTCATTTCTTTAAATATTCTTCAATTTCCTTCATAAGCTTTCTATAGTTTTCAGCATACAGATCCTTTACATCTTTGGTTAGATTTATTGCTAGGTATTTTATGCTTCTTGGTGCAATTGTGAATGGGATCAGTTTCTTTATTTGTCTTTCTGTTGCTTCATTGTTAGTGTATAAGAATGCAACTGATTTTTGTACATTGATTTTGTATCCTGCAACTTTGCTGAATTCATGGATCAGTTCTAGCAGACTTTTGGTGGAGTCTATTGGATTTTCCATGTATAATATCATGTCATCTGCAAAAAGCGAAAGCTTGACTTCATCTTTGCCAATTTTGATGCCTTTGATTTCCTTTTGTTGTCTGATTGCTGATGCTAGAACTTCCAGCACTATGTTAAACAGCAGCGGTGAGAGTGGGCATCCCTGTCGTGTTCCTGATCTCAGGGAAAAAGCTCTCAGTTTTTCCCCGTTGAGGATGATGTTAGCTGTGGGCTTTTCATAAATGGCTTTTATGATCTTTAAGTATGTTCCTTCTATCCCGACTTTCTCAAGGGTTTTTATTAAGAAAGGGTGCTGGATTTTGTCAAAGGCCTTTTCTGCATCGATTGACAGGATCATATGGTTCTTCTCTTTTTTTTTGTTAATGTGATGTATCACGTTGATCGATTTGCGAATGTTGAACCAGCCCTGCATCCCAGGAATGAATCCCACTTGATCATGGTGAATAATTCTTTTTATATGCCGTTGAATTCGATTTGCTAGTATCTTATTGAGAATTTTTGCATCCATATTCATCAGGGATATTGGCCTGTAGTTCTCTTTTTTTACTGGGTCTCTGTCTGGTTTAGGAATCAAAGTAATACTGGCTTCATAGAATGAGTCTGGCAGTTTTCCTTCCCTTTCTTGGAATAGCTTGAGAAGGATAGGTATTATCTCTGCTTTAAACGTCTGGTAGAACTCCCCTGGGAAGCCATCTGGTCCTGGACTCTTATTTGTTGGGAGATTTTTGATAACCGATTCAATTTCTTCGCTGGTTATGGGTCTGTTCAAGCTTTCTATTTCCTCCTGATTGAGTTTTGGAAGTGTGTGGGTGTTCAGGAATTTGTCCATTTCTTCCAGGTTGTCCAATTTGTTGGCATATAATTTTTCATAGTATTCCCTGATAATTGTTTGTATCTCTGAGGGATTGGTTGTAATAATTCCATTTTCATTCATGATTTTATCTATTTGGGTCATCTCCCTTTTCTTTTTGAGAAGCCTGGCTAGAGGTTTGTCAATTTTGTTTATTTTTTCAAAAAACCAACTCTTGGTTTCGTTGATCTGCTCTACAGTTTTTTTAGTTTCTCTATTGTTTATTTCTGCTCTGATCTTTATTATTTCTCTTCTTCTGCTGGGCTTAGGCTGCCTTTGCTGTTCTGCTTCTAGTTCCTTTAGGTGTGCTGTTAGATTTTGTATTTGGGATTTTTCTTGTTTCTTGAGATAGGCCTGGATTGCAATGTATTTTCCTCTCAGGACTGCCTTTGCTGCGTCCCAAAGCGTTTGGATTGTTGTATTTTCATTTTCGTTTGTTTCCATATATTTTTTAATTTCTTCTCTAATTGCCTGGTTGACCCACTCATTCGTTAGTAGGGTGTTCTTTAACCTCCATGCTTTTGGAGGTTTTCCAGACTTTTTTCTGTGGTTGATTTCAAGCTTCATAGCATTGTGGTCTGAAAGTAAGCATGGTATAATTTCAATTCTTGTAAACTTATGAAGGGCTGTTTTGTGACCCAGTATGTGATCTATCTTGGAGAATGTTCCATGTGCACTCGAGAAGAAAGTATATTCTGTTGCTTTGGGATGCAGAGTTCTAAATATATCTGTCAAGTCCATCTGATCCAATGTCTCATTCAGGGCCCTTGTTTCTTTATTGACCGTGTGTCTAGATGATCTATCCATTTCTGTAAGTGGGGTGTTAAAGTCCCCTGCAATTACCACATTCTTATCAATAAGGTTGCTTGTGTTTATGAGTAATTGTTTTATATATTTGGGGGCTCTGGTATTCGGCACATAGACATTTATAATTGTTAGCTCTTCCTGATGGATAGACCCTGTAACTATTATATAATGTCCTTCTTCATCTCTTGTTACAGCCTTTAATTTAAAGTCTAGTTTGTCTGATATAAGTATGGCTACTCCAGCTTTCTTTTGGCTTCCAGTCGCATGATAAATAGTTCTCCATCCCCTCACTCTCAATCTAAAGGTGTCCTCAGGTCTAAAATGAGTCTCTTGTAGACAGCAAATAGATGGGTCTTGTTTTTTTATCCATTCTGATACCCTATGCTTTTTGGTTGGCGCATTTAATCCATTTACATTCAGTGTTATTATAGAAAGATATGGATTTAGAGTCATTGTGATGTCTGTATGTTTTATGCTTGTAGTGATGTCTCTGGGACTTTGTCTCACAGGGTCCCCCTTAGGATCTCTTGTAGGGCTGGTTTAGTGGTGACAAATTCCTTCAGTTTTTGTTTGTTTGGGAAGACCTTAATCTCTCCTTCTATTCTAAATGACAGACTTGCTGGATAAAGGATTCTTGGCTGCATATTTTTTTCTGTCTAGCACCCTGAAAATCTCGTGCCAATTCCTCTGGCCTGCCAAGTTTCAAAAGAGAGATCAGTCACGAGTCTCATAGGTCTCCCTTTATATGTGAGGGCACGTTTATCCCTTGCTGCTTTCAGAATTTTCTCTCTATCCTTGTATTTTGCCAGTTTCACTATGATATGTTGTGCAGAAGATCGATTCAAGTTACGTCTGAAGGGAGTTCTCTGTGCCTCTTGGATTTCAATGCCTTTTTCCTTCCCCAGTTCAGGGAAATTCTCAGCTATGATTTCTTCAAGTACCCCTTCAGCACCTTTCCCTCTCTCTTCCTCCTCTGGGATACCAATTATGCGTATATTATTTCTTTTTAGTGTATCACTTAGTTCTCTAATTTTCCCCTCATACTCCTGGATTTTTTTATCTCTCTTTTTCTCAGCTTCCTCTTTTTCCATAACTTTATCTTCTAGTTCACCTATTCTCTCCTCTGCCTCTTCAAGCCGAGCTGTGGTGGTTTCCATTTTGTTATGCATTTCGTTTAAAGCGTTTTTCAGCTCCTCGTGACTGTTCCTTAGTCCCTTGATCTCTGTAGCAAGAGATTCTCTGCTGTCCTGTATACTGTTTTCAAGCCCAGCGATTAATTTTATGACTATTATTCTAAATTCACTTTCTGTTATATTATTTAAATCCTTTTTGATCAGCTCATTAGCTGTTGTTATTTCCTGGAGATTCTTCTGAGGGGAATTCTTCCGTTTGGTCATTTTGGATAGTCCCTGGCATGGTGAGGACCTGCAGGGCACTTCCCCTGTGCTGTGGTGTATAACTGGAGTTGGTGGGTGGGGCCGCAGTCAGACCTGATGTCTGCCCCCAGCCCAGGCCAGGATTCACTGTGGGGTGGTGTGGCTCGTCTGGGCTACTTGCACCCTGCCAGGCTTGTGGTGCTGGGGATCTGGCGTATTAGCTGGGGTGGGTAGGCAAGGTGCACAGGGGCAGGAGGGGCAGGCTTAGATCGCTTCTCCTTAGGTGATCCACTTCAGGACGGGCCCTGTGGCAGCGGGAGGGAGTCAGATCCGCTGCCGGAGGTTTGGCTCCGCAGAAGCGCAGAGTTGGGTGTTTGCGCGGAGCGAGCAACTTCCCTGGCAGGAACTGGTTCTCTTTGGGATTTTGGCTGGGGGATGGGCGGGGGAGATGGCGCTGGCGAGCGCCTTTGTTCCCCACCAAACTGAGCTCTGTTGTCAGGGGGCTCAGCAGCTCTCCCTCCCTTTGTCCTCCAGCCTTCCCGCTTTCTGAGCAGAGCTGTTAACTTATGACCTCCCAGACGCTAAGTCGCGCTTGTTGTGGGAACACAGTCCGTCAGGCCCCTCCGCTTTTGCAAGCCAGACTCGGGGGCTCTGCTTGGCCGGCGAGCCGCCCCTCCGCCCCGGCTCCCTCCTGCCAGTCCGTGGAGCGCACACCGCCTCGCCGCCCTTCCCACCCTCTTCTGTGGGCCTCTCGTCTGCGTTTGGCTCCGGCGACTCCGTTCTGCTAATCCTCTGGCGGTTTTCTGGGTTATTTAGGCAGGTGTAGATGGAATCTAAGTGATCAGCAGGACGTGCGGTGAGCCCAGCGTCCTCCTAAGCCGCCATCTTGCCAGCCACCACTAACTCGAGGCATGCTTATTTGAAGAATCTATGGGTTCCGCAAAAGCAAGAGATGAAGGTTAAGACAGTTCTAGGTAGCCTGTATTAGCATGGAAGAGCTCAGCTCTGAACCAATCTTAAAAAATCTAGGAGATTAGTTTCTTCTTTTCTTTTGCAGGTATTTGTTTTTAATGTTTACTTATTTTTGAGAGAGAGAGAGAATGTGAGGGGGTGGCAGAGAGAGGGAGACACAGAATTGAAGCAGACTCCAGGCTCTGAGCTGTCAGCACAGAGCCCGATGCGGGGCTGGAACTCATGGACCGCCAGATCGTGACCTGGGCTGAAGTCAGATGCTTAACCGACTGAGCCACCCAGATGCCTCTCTTTTACAGGTATTTAAAGAAATCATTGTCAGGTTTCCTATTGACTGCTAAGATAATGGACATATATAAACTTCAGTGACCACAAAGAAGGAACTGAGTCTTTAAGAAATTTTTTGTAAAATTCACTAGACAACTGCATCCCTAAATAAATAACATTAGCAAATTCTGGAAAAGAAGTTGATTTACTAAAGGATTTAATTTCCAGAGTTACTAAAGTGTTCAAAATTGTACAATTTTCAACAGAAAAATCACAAGATTAAAAAAATAGGAAAGTATGACCCATTCACATGAAAATAATAAATTGACAGAAATGGGTTCAGAAGAAGCACACACATTGTACTTACTAGACAAAACCTTTACATTAAGTGTCTTAAATATACTCAAAAGGCAAATAAAAGACATGGACAAAGAAATAAAGCCAAGAACACATTGTATTAAGAAAACAAATATCAATAAAAATATAACAATAACATTCAAATAGAAATTCTGCAGCTTAGAAGTGTACTAGCTGAACTAAAAATTTCACTAGAGGAATTCACCGGCAGATTTGAAAATGTAGAAGAAAGAATTTGCCAACATGAAAATAAGGACAACAGGGGTTATCAAATCTGAGGAGCAGAAGGAAAAAAAATGCTGAGGAAAAGTGAACAGAACCTATAAGAGCTCCTGAACAATATGAAAAAGATCATGGTCATCTCAGAAGAAGAAGAGAGAAAAGGGCAGAAGTAATTTTTGAAGACAAAATGATGGAAAGTATCCCAAATTGATGAAAGATTTGAACCTACACATCCCAACACCTAAAAAAAAAAAAAAAAAAAAAGATCAAACTGTTGAAAACAAAGACAGTGAGAGAATCTTGAAAACAGCATGAGAGTAGCAACTTGTTACATTCCAGGATTCCTTAATAATATTAATAGATAATTTCTAATCAGAAACCATGAAATTCAGAAGACAGTGAGATGACCTATTTAAAGAGCTTAGAAGAACAACTGTCAACCAAAAATTCTATACACAGCAAAAGTATACTTAAAAATGTAGGAAAAGATTAATACTTTTCAGATGAGCAAAAGCTAAGGGAGTTCTTTGTTGGCAGAACAGAAAAGGTAAGTTAAAATTACTATATGACCTGCCAGTGATATTACTGGATATATAACCCAAAGTAGTGAAAACAGGGATTCAGGTACTTGTTCACCAGTGTTCATACCAACATTATTCACAACAGGGATAAGTTGGAAACAACCTAAATGCCCATGAGGAGATGTTGGATAAACAAAATGTGGATTTTACTTACAGTAGAATCTTAATCAGTCACAGAAAGGAATGGAGTGCTCATAAATGCTATAGCATAGATGAACCTTGACAGTATGTTAAGTGAAACAAGCCAGATGCAAAAGGTCACATATTGTATGATTCCATTTATATGAAATATCCAGAATAGGAAAATACACAGAGAAAATGTAGATTGGTGGTTTCCAGGGGATGGGAGTGACTGCATTATGGTTATAGAATTTTCTTTTGGGGTAACGACATGTTTTGGAACTAGAGAGGTGGTAATTTTACAACATCAACTAATGCCACTAAATTTTGCACTTTAAAGTGGTGTATTCTATGCTAAAGGAATACCATCTCAATTTTTTCTATCATGGTGGAAAACATATAACATCAAATTTACTATATTAATCACTTGTTTAAGTACATAATTCAGTAGTGTTAATTATTCACATTGTACAACAGGTCTCTAGAATGTTGTGATTCATCACTTACATATAACACCCAACGCTAAGATGAAAAAGTTCCTGAAAAAAGTGTGCTATGTAGAGACTGACTCAGAACATTTTTAGATGCTTTGTCTTTGTGTTTCTCAAAATAAAAATAAAAATAAGATATTTTTCTACATCTCATATTCAAATTACAGGTTATTTGTATATAAAAACTAAATAAAAGTTATTTAATACCATGTTTTTTTTTTAAGTTTATTTATTTTTGGAGAGAGAGAGGGAGAGAGCTCTAGAGTAAGTGCATGAGGGAGGGGCAGAGAGAGAGGTGAGAGAGAATCCCCAAGCAGGCTCCTCACTGTCAGCACAGAGCCTTACGTGGGGCTCATGCTCACAAACCATAAGATCATGATCTGAGCTGAAATCAAGACTCGACTGCTTAACACTGAGCCACCCAGGCACCCCATGTTTTGTTTTGTTTTTTAAGAACTTTTTTATGTTTCAAAAAACTGAAACTCTATACCCATTAAACACAAATTATTCCTTCTTTTTCCACCAGCCCTTGGCAACCACACTTCTACTTTCTAAGAGTTGACTAGTCTAGATTGTTTATATGAGTGCCACCAGAGAGTGTTTGGCCTTTTGTGATTGGCTTATTTCACTTAGTATAACGTCCTTCTATAAGGTTCATCTATGTTATATTATGTGACAGGATTTCCTCCATTTTTAGGGATGCATAATATTCAATTATATGTATATACCAAAATTTCTTTATTCATTCATATGTTGGTGGACAGTTGGGTTGCTTAAACCTCTTGGCTATCGTGAATAATCCTGCAGTGAACATGGGTGTGCAAATATCTTTTCAAGAGCCTGCTTTGAATTCTTTTGTATATATCAAGAAGTGGGATTGTGGGATTATATATAGTAGTTACATATTTTTAAATTTTTTGAGGGACCTCTGGACTGTTTTCCATATAGCTGTACCGTTTTACATTCACACCAACAGGGCACAGAGGTTCCGATTTTTCTGCATCCTTGGCATGCTTTTTTTTTTTCTATTCTTTTGATAGTGGCCACCTGAACAGGTATAAGGTAATATCTCATTGTGGTTTTGATTTTGCATTTCCTGGATGGTTAGTAATGTTAAACATCTCTTTATGTGATTGCAGGCCATTTATATGTATTCTTTGGAGAATTATCTATTCATATCCTTTGCCCATTTTTAAAATCAGGTTATTTGTTTTGATGTTATTGAGTTGCAGAAGTTACTTACGTACCACTCCTTATCAAATATAAGTGTGCAAACAGTTTCTCTGATTCTGATTCTGTGGGTCTCTTTTTTATTCAGTTGATAGTCTCCTTAACTATAGTTAAGTTTTTAGTTTTGTGTAGTCCCATTTGTATAATTTTTCTTTTGGTGCCTGTGCTTCTGGTGCTATCCAAAAAATAATTGCCAAATCCAGTGTCCTGACATCTTCCCCTATGTTTTCTTACAGGAGTTTGATAGTTGTAGGTCTTATATTTAGGTTTTTAATACATTTTGAGTTAATTTTTGTACATGATGTAAGGTTAAGGTCCAAATTAATTCTTTCGTATGTGGATATTCAGTTTTCCTAACATCATTTGTTGAAAAGAAGACTTATTTCCCCGTTATGTATTCTTGTCAAAGATCAGCTAGCCATTTACACAAGAGTTTATTTCTCGGTTTTCTATTTTGTTTCTTTGGTCTATGTATCTGTGCAATACCACACTGTCTTGGTTGGTATTGCTTGTAGTATGTTTTGAAATCAGGAAGTGTGATTTCTCCAATTTTGTTCTCTATTTTTAATATTGTTTGACTGTTACTGGCCCCTTGAGATTCCATATTAATTTTAGGACTTTTTTTCTATTTATGCAAAAAAAAAATGGCATTGAGATTTTGATAGGAATTGGATCAAATCTGTGGATTGCTTCAGGCAGTAGGAACATTTTAACAATATTTAGTCATTCTGTCCACGAAAATGATATATCTTTCCATTTATTTGTATCTTTGATTTCTTTTAGCAATATTTTATAGTTTTCAGCATATAAGGCCTTCACCTCCTAAGTTGTTTATTATAAAGTATTCCTTTTCATACCAGAGTAAATTGAAATGTCCTTTTCAGATTGCTGAGTGTTAGTGCATAGAAACCCAGTGGGTTTTGTATGTTGATTTTGAATTCTGCCATTTGCTAAAATCATTAACTTTAACACTTGGGGGGAATCTTTAAGTAAAGAGATATGAGATCATGTCACCTATGAACAGAGATAATTTTACTCCTTAGTTTCCAATTTAAATGCCTTTTATTCCATTTATCTTTTTTTTTAAATATAATTTATTGTCAAATTGGCTAACATACAGTATGTAAAGTGTGCTCTTAGTTTTTGAGGTAGATTCTCATGGTTCATCGCTTACATACAACACCTAGTGCTCTTCCCAAGAAATTCCCTTCTCAATGCCCATCACCCATTTTCCCCTCTCCCCCACCTCCCATCCACTATCAGTTTGTTCTCTGTATTTAAGAGTCTCCTATTTATCTGTCGGATCTGTCTGTCCATTCATTCTTCGTCTATCCATCCATCTATCTGCCTATGTATCATCTGTCTGTCTGTCTGTCTGTCATATATTTGCTCTGGTTAGGACGTCTAGTACTCTCTTGAATAGTAGTGGCAAAAGTGGGCATCCTTGCTTTGGTCCTGATTTTAGATATAAAGTTTTCATGTTAGCTGTGGCCTTTTGTTAATGTATATTATTATGTTAAGGTAGTTTCCTTCTGTTCCGACTTTGTTAAGTGTTTTTATTATTAATAGAAGTTAAATTTTGTGAAATGTTTTTTTTCCTCCACCAGTTGAGGTGATTATGTGTTTCTTGTCCTTCATTCTGTTAGTGTGGTATATTACATTGATTTTGGTATTGGGAACCACCCTTACATTCTTGGTATAAATCCCACTGGTCATGGTGGATAATCCTTTTAATGTGCTTTAGAATTTGTTTGGCTCATATTTTGTTGAGGATTTTTACATCAGTATTCAAAAGGGATATTGGTCTGTAATTATCTTTTGTTGTGTCTTTGATTTTTTAATCAGGGTGATTCATTCATTTCAAACATGAAATGAGTTTGGAAGTGTTTCTTCCTATTAAATTCAAAAAATGTATTTAAGGTAGATTGTTGTTAATTCTATTTAATAACATGTTGGGTAAATTTTAAAATTTTAAATATTGGGTAATTTTCCAGTGAAGCCATCTGATCTTAGGCTTTTTTATGAGGGTGGGGAGGGTTTGATTATTTAATCCACTTTTTGGTTATATGTCTATTTAGGTTTTTAAAAATTCTTTATAATTCAATCTTGATGGGATTTATATTTCAAAACTTTATCTATTTTTTCTCAATCATATAATTAATTCTAGTGTAATTGTCATTGTAGTCTCTAATCTTCCTTTTCATTTCTGTAGCATCGGCTGTAATATCCCCTCTTTCATTTTGAGTTTTAGTTACTTGAGTCTTTCTTCTTTTTTTCTTAGTCTATTTAAGGATTTATCATTTTGTTGATCTTTTTAAAAAAACCCAACACTTCTATAAGGTTTTGTATTATTTTTCTATCCTTTTTAAAATTTTTTTAAATCTTTATTTATTTTGAGAGAATGACAGAGTGTGAGGAGGAGAGGAGCTGAGGGGAGGGAGACACAGAATCCAAAGTAGGCTTCAGGCTCTGAGCTGTCAGCACAGAGCCTGATGCGGGGCTTGAACTCATGAACCGTGAAATCATGACCTGAGCTGAAGTCGGACGCTTAACCAACCAAGCCACCCAGGCGCCCCTTATTTTTATATTCTTCATTTAATTTATCTCTCCTCTAATCTTTACTATTTCTTTACTTCTGGTAACCTTAGGGTTCATTTTTTTCTTTTTATAATTCCTTGATGTGTTTTGTTAGGTTGTGGATGGAGAACTTTCTTCTTTTTTAATATATGTGTTTATCACTATTAACTTCCCTCTTAGTACTACTAACTGCATTTTAGAGTTTGAGATATATTTTCATTTATATTTGTCTATACATATTTTCTAATGTCCTTTATTATTTCATATTCAATCTATTTGTTATTGAAATTTGGATAGTTTAGTTTCCACATATTTGTGAATTATCTTGTTTCCTTCTATTGTTAATTTTTAGTTTCATTCTATTGTGCTCAGAGAAAATATTTTGGATGATTTCAGTTTTTTTAATTTTTTAAGACTTGTGGCTTAACATGTAGTCTATCTTAGAGAATATTTTATGTGCATTTCAGGAGTATATACATATATCATTATAGGTTGCTCTGTAATGATATTGTTCAAATCCTTTTTTCCTTATTGATCTACCTGGTTGTCCTATCCATATGTGAAAGAGGAATATAAAAGTGTACTATTTTTGTGTTGCTGTCTATTTCTCCCTTCAGTTCTGTAAATGTTTGCTTTACATATTTGGGTACTTTTATGTAAATATATATATGTTGTTATTATATATTCCTGGGAAATTGATCATTTAGTTGTTATATCCCCCCCTTTTTTGTCTCTGGGGACAATTTTTATTATAAAGTCTGTTTTGTATCATATGAACATGGTCATCCCTGTCATTTCATTTTCAGCCTCTATTTTCTTTATATCTAAGATGAGTCTCTTGTAGACAGTGTATTGTTGTATCTTGTTTCTTTATCCATTCATGTACTCTGTATCTTTTAATTGGCATGTTTAATCCATTTACATTTAAAGTAATTATTCATACAGAATGAATTACAATTGCCATTTTGTTGTTTTCTGGAAGTCTTGTAGGTTTTATCGTTTTTTTCCTCTTGCTTCTTTTTGTTTTATTTCATTCACTTCCTGTAGTGACACGTTTTGGTTTCCTTTTCAATTTCTTTTTGTGTATATTCTATAGATATTTTCTTTGCAGTTACCATTAAAATTATATTAAACATCTTAAAGTTACAGCAGTGTATTTTAAACTGGTATCAACTTCAATCACAGGCATAAAAAGGTTTTCAAAAAGGCAATGATGGATGACAGAAAGTCATTTTTTTTTAAATTTTTTTTCAACGTTTATTTATTTTTGGGACAAAGAGAGACAGAGCATGAACGGGGGTGGGGCGGAGAGAGAGGGAGACACAGAATCGGAAACAGGCTCCAGGCCCTGAGCCATCAGCCCAGAGCCTGACGCGGGGCTCGAACTCCCGGACCGCGAGATCGTGACCTGGCTGAAGTCGGACGCTTAACTGACTGAGCCACCCAGGCGCCCCGTCAGAAAGTCATTTGATTGACAACTATATATTTCCCATTTTCTTCAGGTTGTCAATTACATTTTTAATTCTTTCTCTTTTGCTGTAGATCATAGAAGATTTATTGTGGCTTACAGGTAATACTTAAAATATGATAGTAAAACACAAAACATCAACTGTTTTTTAAGGAACAACAAGTTAGGCAATACCGGAGAACTAAAATTTCAAGAGGAATAAAAAATAATTTCAGCAATATGCCTTTATGTACTAATCTGTTTAATCAAAGATATATTGGTTGGATTATAGTTATTTCCCCTATTTTAATCACTTTGATCTTCTCTATATAAAATATATTTTACTAATTTGTTTGTTCAGCACATTAAAATAAATGCTACATGTTGGGCACTGAGCTCAGGATTAGAGATACAGTAGTAAAGGAAAGTGATTGTTGTTACTCTCACAGTGCTTATATTCCATTGGAGAAGGACAAATTAAAAGGAAATATATAATAGAAACAAATGTTTTCAGATAGCTATAATTGCCTTAAAATAAAATAGAAGTATATAATAAAGTTTGTAGGTACAGTTTTTTTGATAGGGTAATAAGAGGGGCTTTTTTGAGGACATGTTTGTACTGAGACCTATAGAGATAGTCATGAAAATGTGTGGGAGGATAGACTTAGAGGCTTAGGAAACATAAACTTCAAAGACTAAGACACAGAAAAAGGAGACCATTGATCCTAGGATATAGTAGGAGATAGGAAAATAAGAAGAGAAAAGTCAAAGAGATAAGCAGGGCCCAGATCATGTAGGAACTTTAAGGTCAATGAAGTGCTTTAAACTTTATTTTTTAAAAAATAGTTTTCACGTTTACTTATTTTTGACAGAGAGAGCGAGCAAGCAAGTGGGGGAGGGTCAGAGAGATAGGGAGACAGGCTCCAGGCTCTAAGCTGTCAGCTCCGAGCCTGACGCAGGAGTCGAACTCACAAACTGCAAGATCATGACCTGGGCTGAAGTCGGACATTTAACCAACTGAGCCACCCAGATGCCCCATGGACTTTATGCTAGTGATGAAAAATCTCAAATATATTTTATGTAGGGATATAATGTAATACAATTTATTTTTTTTAAATATTACTATTGTTGTTGTGTGGAAATCAATAGAAGGGGGATGAGCCTGAATGTTGGAAACCACTTCCATGGATATTAAAGTAACATGTATTTTGATACATGGAGTCTTGAACTAGAGATGTAGCATTGCAAATGGTGAGATACAGATATATGCTCCTTACAGAGCCAAAAGGAGTTACCAATGAATTACATTAGGGAATAAAGCAAAGAAAGGGATGACAAGTTTCCAGTAATAGAGGTGAAAACCAAGAGTTCTGCCTTTCACCAAGTTTAAATTTAAATTGCTTCATATGCTAAGGTGTTTATTCAGTTGGTTATATGAGTCTGGAGTATACAATAGAGATAAATGCTAAAGACTGTATTTTTAAATCATTGGCCTACAAATGATTTTTTAACATTTATTTATTTATTTTGAGAGAGACACCACTAGTGGAGGAGGGAAATAAAGAAAGGGAGACAGAGAATCCCAAGCAGTCTCCACAACTGTCAGCACAGAGCCTAACCTGGGACTCGAACTCGTGAAATGGTGAGATCATGACCTGAGTTGAAATCAAGTAGTATGCTTAACCAACTGAGCCAACCAGGTGCCCCTGGCCTACAAATGATTTTTAAAACCATGAAACTGGGGTGCCTGAGTGGCTCAGTTGGTTAAGTATCTGACTTCAGCTCAGGTCATGATCTCATGGTTCATGAGTTCCAACCCAACATTGGGTTCTTCGCTGACAGCACAGAGCCTGCTTGGGATCCTCTGTCTTTCTCTCTGTCTGCTCTTCTCCCACTCTCAAAATAAGTAAATCAACTTAAAAAGGTTCTTAAAAATAAATTAAATAAAAATAAATACATAAAACCATGAAACTAGGGGGGTCTGGGTGGCTCAATTGGTTGAACATCTGACTCTTGATTTCAGCTCAGGTTGTTATCTCACAGTTCCTGATATCAAAGCTCTGCTCTGACTGCACGGAGCCTTCTTGGGATTCTCTCTCTCTCCCTCTATCTCCACCCCTTTTTCACTTGCATGTGCACGCACACTCTGTCTCTCTCTGTCTCAAAATAAATAAATAAAGCCACAAAACTTGATAAGATCACCCAGGGAACAGTATAGATACAGAAAAATAGAAAGCCCAATTCCCTAAGATTCTTTAATACTTAGACATGAGCAGAAGAGATAGAAAAGGAAGACCTGTGAAAAAGAAAGAAAACAGACAAAGATGACGCTCTGCAAGGCAGAGGAAAAGAGTGTTTCTAGAAAAAGGGAGAAATATATACAATGCTGCACGAAGTTTGACTAGGATGATGAAAGACAATTCAAATGGAGGAGATACAATACAGTTACTATCCAAAAAGCACACATATTATTGTTCAGTTTTTACCTAGAAATTTTTAAATTAATACCATAGCATACCCATTTGAAAATTTCAGTGTTTCAGAAATTACTCTCAGGGTTTCTGAACAGAAATCTTTAGGAGATGGGTAGTTTCCTAGGTAAACTCACTTGGTTCACACTTCCCATTGCAAATTTGTTTGCTGTGACAATTCTAAACCATTGTCATTTACACGGAGGAGATTTTTTTTTTGTCTAAAACAATCCATGGTACAAAAGGAACGTCATATGGTACAAAAGGAACGTCATGGTACAAAAGGATTGTCTAAAACAATCCATGGTACAAAAGGAACGTCATATGGTACAAAAGGAACGTCATGGTACAAAAGGAACGTCATGGTACAAAAGGAACATCACATACATATATATATATATATATATATATATGTGAACTATATATATATATATATATATATATACACACATATATATATACATATACATATATATACATATACATATATATACATATACATACATACACATATATACATATATGTATATATATACATATGCATATACATATATACATATATGTACATATATACATGTATATGTATGTATATGTATATATGTATATATGTGTATATGTACATATGTACATGTATGTGTATATATGTATATATGTATATATATACATATGTATATGTGTATATGTACATATAATGTATATGTGTATATGTATATATATGTATATATGTATATGTATATGTATATATGTATATGTGTATACATGTATATATGTATATGATATATGTATATGTATATGTATGTGTATATATATATATATGATATGTGTGTATATGTATGTATATATATGATATGTATATATATGTATATATATATATATATGGGAAGGAGAGGTAGCACCATTTGAAAGATCATAGCTACTTGATGGATTATTCAAGTCTTTCCAAACACTCTTTCTTTTATTAATGAGTTTAATCATGGGGTTGTGTGGCTTATAGAGGTGGCAGGAGGTTGATATCAGTCTTAGAAGTGTGTCTCCTAGAGTGAGTCTATGTGGGACTGTGACTAGTTGGATGGATTTTAGAGACACGTTCACTGAAGTGAAATATTATTGATGTGTCAGGTTTAAAACTGCTTCTGGTTTTTCTTACTTACTCTAGTTATTCAACTGAAGGTCATTTTCTAAGAGCAGGTGATGTTTTTGTTATCACATGTAATGATTTCCTGACTTTCCTACTTCTAAGTTTGTCTTCCCCTGAAACACAATTTTTTGTTAATATAAATTTAACATATTGTTGTCCGCTTCTTGAAACCCTTCAGTGTTTCCCATAGGTCTCTGCTTAAAATCTAAGATAAAGACTATAGTAATATCTAAAATAAAATCTGCAAGATCGTATATGATCAGCACACCTGAACTTTTCCTATGTCATTTCTGACTTGTGCACAACTCTCCTGCTTACTCATGATTTTCTGCCACCTGACATCCTTTACATTCCTTAACCACCCAGGCTCTTTACTTTCTCAGGTTCATCTGGGTGGGGCTGGGTATTTCTTCTTACTTTTCTGTAATCTAAGGAAACGATGGGGGTAGAGAGAGTTGATCTGAAGTGGTGTGCCATTTTTCATAGAGTGCTGGAGTTCTTCCCTCGCTCCTGAGGTTCTGTGAATGCCACCTGTGAGGGTTGGTCACGCAGAGTTGAAGGAGTCTGCCACTTGGAGTATAGCCCCAGGCTTCATATCAATTCCAAGCAGCATGTAGCCCTGAAAACTTCCTTGCATTCAGAGTGGCTGAGATACATTTTTTTTTTTCATTTCTTAGGATTTGCAGTTAATGTAGCCTTACATGACAAATGTCTGAAAATTGTAAAATTTGTAAATTTCTCAAATATAGTAGTCTGTCTTTTTCAAGTTATTTTTTTTTATTTTTTATTTTTAAGAATTTTTTAATGTTTATTTATTTTGAGAGGCAATGCATGCATGGTGGGGGGAGGGGGCAGGGCAGAGAGAGAGGGAGAGAAAGATTCCTAAGCAGGCTAAGCACTGTCAGCCCCCTCGGGCTCAATCACAGGAACTCCTGTGATCGTGACCTGATGGCCAAAATCAAGAGTCAGACACTTAACTGACTGAGCCACACAGGCACCCTCTTCATTTTATCATGCTGAATAAAGATGTTATAGAGGTGGCCCCTACTCTGTGTAATCTTTTTGGAACTTGGGCTAGCCAAAGCTTTCCCAGCTTCAACTATAGTTTCTTCAGTATTTTTCTTGGGGCTGTCTCCTCTCTGTCTAGCATGGCAAAGAAACAAAGGAGGTTTCTAAGAACCTGGACTAGAGTAGTCCAAATCACTTCCTGTCACATTCCCTTTGGACTCAATCACAAGCCCATCCTTATCTGCAAGGGATACCAGGAAGTGTAGGAGAGCTACATAATATATTTTCTGCTATACCTGTTTCATCTGTTTAACCTTTTCAACCCCTTTCACTCCTCTTCTGTCATAGGAAAGGATGAAAACTCCCTACTTAAAAGATTTAGGGCTATTAATGAAAGTTCTCAGGATTTGGAATTGTAGGATACCAGTTTGCCTTCTCTGGGGTAGAAACAGGTGTGAGAATCTTGCTATGCTGTGATTTACAACTCTAGAGTCTTGTATTTTGTTCTTTGTTCATGGGTTTTGTGATCTCTAATATTTATGCTCTTAAACTCTGTTTTTCCTCATTTATTTTTTAGTGATCTCTGGGAGCACTTACATTATTTATCTGCTTGAGTAGATATTTGGGGAATGAGATTCTGTATGGTGGTTTTACTTTTTCCCAGCTACTAGGCTATATACTTCCTATACTACCCATTTCATCTTCACAAAAACTATTGAAGTACATAGTTACAATCATCCCCATTTACAGACCAAACTGCATAACTAAGAGATTAAATCACTTGGCTAAAGTCAAACAGCAAGTAAAAGGAAGAGCCAGAGTTTCATCAAGGCAGTTAGTTCTTGAGTCAAACATATACCTGGCCCATTTCCTGGGTAAGAAAGAAAACTCAGATAAACAGAAGGGGGGAAAAAAAACCTCACAGTTTTGGAGGTATAGAACAACAAACTAATAATTTCAATATAAAAAAAGTTTACAAAGATGGTTTTAAAAATAAATGAGATAAGAACAAATAAAAAGAGAAACTAGACATAAGGCAGCAGACTGAGAAACACCAGTAAGAAGAATAACAATAAGCACACAATAAAAAAGAAGCAGAAGTAGAGATTAAAGTATAAATGAAAGGAACGGATGTATCTTCTGAAGAATGCAGTTACTGACATGGAATAAAGCTGTAGTTAATTCCAGTGGATGCAGGTGACAAAAGCAACCAAAAAGGAAGTCAAAATTAAACAAAAAGATGAGCTGTCTTCTAAGGTAGAGAAATAAACAAATGGAACAGAAAAGCATATTAAAAGATTTATTGAGATAAACTTTCCCTGAAGTAAAGAATAAGATCCGCATATTAAAGAAACATGTTCCAGAAAACTTGAGCAATCGCCTTTGAAACATTGCCTAATTAAAGTCATGGTGTTTAAAAGTGAAGTAATGTAAAGTCAGGTAGAAAAAAATAAAGCTACTAGAAGAAACGAAAATCAGGTTGGCCTCAGACTTCTCTACAACAACATTCAATATCAGAAGATAATATGAGAAGAGTTGTATATGTCAAATATGTTTTGTTCTGAAAGAGCAAATATTCTGCCTGTCCCAAATTACCATTTTAAATAAAACATAAAGTAGAGGTTTATGTTCTTAACATGAGTAAACTTAGGAAATGGAGAATAAGTATCCAGAACTGTTGAGATTACACTATTTTGCAGTAGGAAATTTACTTGTTGGGAACATTGACAGTACAAAAGTAATGATATAATCGATAACAAGCAAAATAGCAAATATGAAGCAGTCTGGAGTGAAAGTGGGAGAAGAATCAGATGCTAATACCTTTGACTTTTTTTTTAATGTTTATTTATTTTTGAGCGAGAGAGATGACAGAGTGTGAGTAGGGGAGGGGCAGAGAGAGAGAGGGAGACACAGAATCCGAAGCAGGTTCCAGGCTCTGAGCTGTCAGCACAGAGCAGGACATAGGGCTTCAACTCACGAACCGCGAGATCATGACCTGAGCTGAAGTCAGATGCTTAGTCAACTGAGCACCCAGATGCCCCTACTGTTGACTTTCACAGCAGAGAGTCAATAAGTACTACATAGATTGAAATTATTGATGAAAAAATATATCAAACCATTCATGTTTTTCATGATATTTCTACAGTAGAGAAAGTCTTTTATAACCTTTTAAACACTGCCTTAGTTAAATACTGCCATTTCCTTAGTTTCTTTTTTCCTTTTTCTTAACTTGAGTGAAATTGAAGTAAATTTTAATATGCTGTGTAGATACAAAGAAAAATGATGTCTAGAATTTATAACAATTTATAATTAGTGATGTAATGTGGGATGATTTTCTTTTGCTCCTTAATGTTATCAATGCTTTGTAATAAGCAACACTATTTTTACAGCAAAAAAAAAGTGATGCTCTTAACAAAAGAAGAAAAGAAAACTCCAAGGGATTATGTGCATATATTTGTTTGTAGAATGAGTGTATAAATTCAGTATCTGAAAATTCAGATGATGTCCTCAAAATTTCAGAGACTTTTTCTGATGCTGTCCCTAGGTGACCATCCTCACTGATAACATAAATCATCGGGCTGGACGACCTTACCTAAGTGCTGTTCAAATCCTTCTTGATTGTTTTTCCTTTTACCCAGCTCTAAGTGGCCATCATTTTTTATCACCCAAAAAGCCTAGATCTAAATGTTGACACTGAAGAAGTACAGAGGAGAAGAGAAAGATTGACTCTACATCACTTTTATGATCTGAAAAGGCAAATGCAGTTCATTTAATAACATTTTTGGAGCTTCCACTATGTTCCAAGTGCTGTATCAGTTGCATGGGAAATGAAGATGTATTTTACATTTTTTTTCTCTGACACCAATGCCTAAGCTATTATAGGAGACATATTACACTAACAATCCGTTTTCTTACTTACTCACTTAACAACTATTAAATGTTTATTATATGGGAAGTAAGGGCATGTACACAACTTGCCGAGCATCAAATTGGAGAGGCCACTCACACACATGGGTGAGCGGTTAGGAAAACATCAGATACATAGCACCTTGTGGTAAAAGATACATCTGACCTAAGTCCCAAAGCTCTTGCAGGTACATTCAGGAGTAAGGCAGAAAAGAGATGAAGCAAAGTTTTCAGAGTTGAGGGAGATATTGGTGTTGGTCAGTCCATTGAAAGGACGGGTGAAGGAAAGCAAATAACCAGCTAGTTTTATTCCATTAGTGATTCTGAAATAGGAAATGTACATGAATTATTCCCACATTTTGTAATCCCAGAACAGATGTCATGATTGCTCTATCATTTGATAGTCAAGAATAGGTGGATCAAAAATAAAGCTACCTTTCCCAAGGGGGGAAATTTAAAGAACAGATGGGTCAAATTTTCGAATTACAGAGCTGAACATGAACTAGGAGAAAATTCACATGGATGGTAACTGTAATTTTAAAGGGAGAATAGACTTTTTAATAGGCAGATATTGTTTTAAGATAAAAAAGTGTTTTAATATGGTGGCAAGTGGAAATTTCTCAAATGCCATACATGTGGTTTTGCGTCACGAAAGGAAGGACTCTGGGGTGCCTAGGTGGCTCAGTCTGTGAAGCGTCCGACTTCGGCTCAGATGATGATCTCACGGTTTGTGTGTTTAAACCCCATGTCAGGCTTTTCACTGACAGCTCAGAGCCTGGAGCCTGCTTCAGATTCTGTGTCTCCCCGCCTCCACCCCTCCCCCACTTGTGTGCACATTCTCCCTCAAAATAATAAACATTTAAAAAAAAAGGAAGGACTCAAACTCTGTGTCATTTCAAAAAGCACAAACTGTTTTCTAACATCATCTGATTTATTGTAGTCAAATGAGAACATCCTTCAGAAATTGATAACAATATGAACATATCCATCTCTGTCCTCTATGATGTTGTAGGTAGTAAAAATATTGTGAATATCAAGATCATTAATAATAATTCTCAGGTATTGGAAGGCAGGAACAATTACACAAGATAGATAGAAAATTTGCCAAGCTTTGCTAAGATAGAAAATTTGAAAAATAAAGAGAGACACAAAATCAATAGAAAAGGATACCCTAGCAGATATTATTGCTGCCAACAAAATGATATTCAGTTAGTTTTAAAATTTTAGGTGATAATAGAATCAGATACATGCCCTAAAATGGTCAACTTCCATTATCTGTCAGAGCAGGTAATGGTGGCACAAAGAACTGAAATAAAAAAACTCACAACAGCTCTGAATGTGTGTATTTCATATTTAGCCACCCAGGATTCATTATGAAGCTATATAAAAGGGAAAATGGTCAGCATGATTTGTAGTGTTAACACAATGCCATTTACTCAGCCTTTTTTTGAATAAGTTAATGAACCAAAAGCATACTGATATTCTGTTAAAAGCTAGCTTTTCATTTGAAATTTGCTAATTATTATGGGGTATTGCTAATGATAGACCAAACAAATGTATTTCAAGCGTATGTTATGTAGTAGCCTCATTCCATATTGAATTTGAGGCAACAAACAAAACTAATGTGTAATAATCAATAAAAATGAAACAGGAGTAATGAATTGTACTAGTAAACAAATATTCCAGATTAATCATGATAATGACAATAATAGCTATTATTTATAGGTTTCCTGTCCCAAGCAACGTTTTAATGTGCATGAACATTATCTCCCTTAGTTTTCCCAACAGCCATGTCTATTGTGTGCATTATCTTCATTATGAGGAGGGAAGACTGAGGTCTGGTGAGGATGAGAGTAAGAATCATGCTCCAGATTGAAAACTTGGGAAAGACTGACACTGAAATCAAACGGGATTTTTCCCCCATCCTCAGTATTCTCTATCAGAAGAATGCAAATATTTAATTATTAAAATGAATATGATTGTGATAGCTAATTTCAAATTTAACTCAATTTCTAGACTCCTACAGAATTACTTGCAAAGTAGTAATTTCAGAGAAAAGGAAAACATCACACAGTAATTCAGAATATTTTGAAAAATATGTTCCTGGCATCAGTAAATTTTAACATGTACTTGGCACTTCCTAGATCCTGACAAAAATTTTATAATTCTCTAAAATTTTGTACCAATATAAAGTATATTTTATTTAAGTACAAATTATGAACCATTTTTAAGGAGAAAAAAAGGGTTAGCTGTTTTTGTAAATTAGTTTAAGTAGTCCTTAGAAATATGTTGTTACATAGTGGGTAAAAAAAAATAGAAAACTTATAAAATAGACTCAACTTCTGTTATTCTCAGTTGAAATGAGTAACTGATTCATTTGAGCGTATTCTCTTTTTAGTTATTTAATGAAAAATACCATATCTTGGGGCACCTGAGTGGCTCAGTAAGTTAAGAGTTGGACTTTGGCTCGGACTTTGATCTCATTTCCTGAGTTCAAGTCGTAGGGCTCTGTGCTGACAGCTCTGAGCCTGGAGCCTGCTTTGGCTTCTGTGTCTCCCTCTCTCTCTGCCCCTCACCCATTCGCTCTCTCTCGCTCTCTCTCTCTCTCTCAAAAATAAACAAACATTAAAAAAATTAAAAAAAAGAAATATTATATCTTATAAAAATTTTATATATACACACAAAATTTTCAAATAAAAGTAATTTCATTTGTATTTTTGACATTCTTTATAGTTTCCACAGACCCCTTTAATCAAATGCTTACTTAATTCTAAGTTTTTATGCAGGTGAATTTCATATTGAAATAAGTAATGGTATTGAATGAATATAAAACTAAAAATTTTTTTCAGGCCTACTTTTGCCAGTGGTTGATTTTCTTGATTTGTTTTGTAAGATAGTATGGATATTCTTTTTTTTTTTTTATGCTTTATTTTTTGAGAGAGAGGGTGCAAGGGGGGAGGGGCAGAGAGAGAGGGGGACAGAAGATGGATACTGCTCCATGCTGACAGTCTGGCTGCACTGAGCCTGATGTTGGGCTAGAACTCACAAACCTGACCTGAGCTGAAGTCGGATGCTCAACCAGTTGAGCCAACCCGGTGCCCCAATAAGAATAGTATGGATATTCTTACCTGTTGAAATAAGCCAATAAATTATGAGTTTGTAAATAAACAGGTATTCCTATACTGTGTCTAAATTATACAATTCTATGTACACACACATATGTATACGTATATATATATACACACACATACACATGTATTTATATGTATATAAAATATGTATATGCACATATATGTATACTTTAATTTTTAATTTTTGTTTACATAGTTAAAATGGTTAGTGCTTAACACAACGCCTTAATTTCTCTTTCAAATGTGCTCATACTTTAATTTGTTGATTTGCTCTATCTGGAACCCTAGCAATTTGAGGCCCACACAGTAGAGGAAATGTATAATTCCTTTTTGGCCCATGTATTAGTTGACGTGGTTTCCTTTTGAGCTAATCTATAAATGTGGCAAATAGAGAACAGTACTGAGATTAGAATACATGGACAGGACTCCTGGTTCCATCATTTACATATGTCTTAAAGCAAGTTATTAATCTTTGTGACACAATTTTATCCTCTTGTATGTGGGGACATAAAACCTATATTTCAGGGTTAATATGTAGTCTAAATGAGTTGTTGTTTATAAAGCATGGTGGTGCCTGGTTCAAAGTGATATTTTGGAGATATTTTAATAAAAGTAGTTCTTGTAGTTGACTTAAATAATGCTTGCAATTAGATTAGACCAGGACAAATCCAGAAGCCAGACCAAGGCAGGCTCTGGGAATGGGATGGGGGGTGAGGGTGGGGGAGGAGGTTGAACATTACATCAATCTCTTGCTATTTCACTTGGTTTGAAAGGGAAGAGATTAACTTTAGCAAAGGTAGCTTTGAGTAGGCAGGATCAGGCAAGGATTAAAAGTCCAGACAGGTAGAAACCAGAGAACAGGAGGTCAGTGACACTAATGAGCAAGAAATAGTGAGGTTGACCCAAAGTCTCAGAAAGGGAACATTTTACTCTGAGTTCTGTTTTATATACTCTTCTTGTCATGAGTTCTCTTTGACACACAGGTATTCGGTATAACCAGAAGGATGTCAGAGGACTGAAAGTCAACTGTTACAATTGTAGGCAGACAAATGGGTCACTAGCAGATTCTTCTAACTGCTGAGAGGATAAAATATTCCAGCAATGAGTGGAGAGTAGAAAAAGAGAAGATTAAATATTTGGGGTTTGCTGACTTACAACAAAAAGTACACAATCAAACCATTTGTAAAACAATAAAGAGAACTGAAGAATTGGCACATTTGCAAATATTCCAATTTAGAAAAACAAAAACAAAGCAAATGAGCAAGACAGGTTGCAATGCATACCGTAATTCAGGCCCCTTTGACATCTATTGGATGTGTATTGAATTCTGTTTATAAAGATTGTCTTTTCCAGAATCAAATCAAGTTCTGTTTAATATTCAAAACCATGAATGCTTAAGAGAAACCATTTAATAGGGATCTGAGTAGCAAAAATTTCCAAGTATTTCCATTCTGAGATTGACTTTTCCATAGCCAATTTCATTGAAGAACCAATTCTGATGACTTATTTCTCATTAGAATTGCCAATATCACCAAGTCTTCAATTTATAAATTAATAAAGTTTTCAGTTGTGGTTAACCATATTTCTGACTCTCTTCATGCTTTTGTGTATCCAGTATATTTAGAAGCCTGCACTAGCTGCCTCTGTTAACATACTTATCTGGTAAGCCAAACCTCACTGGATTATATATTACAAAATCTGTTTTTATACTGTAAGACTTTATGTAAGCAGGGGAGCCTCTACATATGAACAGCTTACATCTCAATAGGCCATTAGTCCATCTACTTGAAATCCCTAAGTCTCAATGTATATTGATCATTAATGCCATCTCATGGCAGCAAGCCAAGAAGATAAACATTGTTTGCATGTAGGACAATTTATGAGCTACTGTGAGGTAAATTCTACAGCTGTCTGTCTGTTTTAGTTCAATGATCTGCCTGAATGTTCGTGAATTTTAATTATTTTTGCTTTAGAATATATTTCATTATCTGGTGGGGAAAGTGAGCCCGTTTTTATTTTTTCATCTCCAAATTTCTGTTTACTTTTTCAAATGAAGTTTTGAAAAATTTATAGCAGCCTCTAGAAAAGAATCTTATTTGGGTGTTTTTATAGGAGTTATATCTTTACATAATCGATTCCATGTATTTAAAATTTTCAATCTAGGAACTTCTTTTAAAATCGCACCTTCTCAGTTTTAGCCTTAATAGCCAATAAATTTTCTTGTGTATGGTACATATATAATATGTATTTCACCAATTTGGCATTAAAATTGTAAGCTTTTCTTTTAGAGCTGCTGGATACTAGTCCTATATCCATTCATCTAAGCAAAACAGTCTTTATTGGAGCACAAAAAGGGTAATCCTAAATATCCATCAAGTCCTTTAATGACACATCCACATGGTTATTTTCCTTTCCCTAATTCTACACTAGTTGTTTCTATCTAACAAAACAATTTTTAGTCATTCTAGGAGATTGGCTCTGAGCTTCCTTTGATTTTATTTACTCATTTACAAAAGAGCAGACCTCTTGCTATTATTCAGTTATTGGAATACTCACTGTAATACACTAATGAGAGAAAAGTTCCGTTTATCTTTAGTCTTTTGACTGAATGTCTCCTTCCCACCTAAACCCCGGCAGGGCATAGCTGTTACAATCCCATATGCCCATATAACTCCCCCACCAACAGGGCCTCCATGGTATCCAGCACTTGGATATCATTGAATCTTTCCTTTTAAATCAACAAGAGTTGGAAAGTATTTTCTTTTATAACTTACATTAAAATAAGTTTTCCACAGAAATATTTATTACTGGGGCGCCTGGGTGGCTCAGTCAGTTGGGCATCCAACTTTGGGTCAGGTCATGATCTGACAGTCTGTGAGTTTGAACCCCGCATCGGGCTCTGTGCTGACAGCTCAGAGCTTGGAGCCTGCTTCAGATTCCGTGTCTCCCTCTCTCTCTGCACCTCTTCCCCTCATACTCTGTCTCTTTCTTGCTCTCAAAAATAAGCAAACATTAAAAAGATTTTTAAAAAAGAAATATTACTGAGCAAATTCTCTTTGGGATATATTGAAATTTATCTTTGTTTAGAGAGTGAAACTTTTTTTTAATTACTATTAGGAAATCTTTTGCAGAAAATCTCTTGCATCTTACTTATCTACATATCTTTTTATTTATCTGAAATATACTCTCTTTTCTGTCTTTCCTAAGAACCCTTACTCTAGGTGCTAGAGCATAGGAAAATATGTATTTTTCCTAATATTCTTCTTTAGTTATTTACCCCTGAGATTTTCAGTAAAGAAGACTTGTAAATAAAGGGAAAACAATAGTAATGAAATAAAAATACTCAGATCCCACAGCTGGGGGGAATACAAATGTTCTTTTTGACATTTGGTAACAAAATACATTGCTTTCCCTCTTGTAATTACTTTGAGATTCCTTGTGATTTTTAAAGGTCATATTTTATATTTGGATGTTGCTGTTAATTAGTTCTTGGTCAAACGTTAAGCCAAATAATTATTCTTTTTATATAATGAATTGTTTCTTTCAGCCTGGATTTTTTTAACTTGCTAAAGATGTATCTGGATTCTGGGGTATGTAGGGACAGAAACTGATAGACTTCATTTCAAAGAGAAGAGGCGAAGATGGAAATATTTACTTAATGCTGTGTAGATAGTTGACAGGACAGCCAAGGCCAGATCCCTGATTCTTATACTTGAAATGTTCTCTGAAGTTTATTAAGATTTGAAGTCTAAAAACAAAAATAATTGCTTTCTTTCATTTTCATTCCTATAACAAATATCAGTTGAGTATTTTATGTATTCTGGGCACTCTTTCAGGCAAGAGAAATAAGAGAGAACTTCTTCCTATTCTGAATATGTTATGTGGTTAAAAAATCTGATATTCAATAATGGTTAACTAATAATAACCAGCACTAACTGGTGATGTCACTGCCACAGAAGTTTCAAAGTACAACTAGAGTATTTTCGTTTGAACTGATCAAGAAAGCTTAATGGAAGAGAAGAAATGAAAATTGTGTACACAAGAATGAGAAGAATCTGGATAGGCAGAGCAGAGAGTGTATTCCAGAGAAATAGAATGAGTAAGGATATATTAGTTACGTGTGTTTAGGGAAATAACCTTGCTCCAGGGATATTACTGAAAGACTAACATTATGGAATCAGAGTAGGGCCAAGTTATGGACAAGGTGAAATGTCAGATGAAGTTTTATAAAATGTTCTGCAGGGGGGGGCGCCTGGGTGGTGCAGTCGGTAAGCGTCCGACTTCAGCCGGGTCACGATCTTGCGGTCCGTGAGTTCGAGCCCCGCGTCAGGCTCTGGGCTGATGGCTCAGAGCCTGGAGCCTGGTTCCGATTCTGTGTCTCCCTCTCTCTCTGCCCCTCCCCCGTTCATGCTCTGTCTCTCTCTGTCCCAAAAATAAATAAACGTTGAAAAAAAAAAGTTTTAAAATGTTCTGCAGGGAATTGAGAGCCATGTAAGGATTATGAGAAAAGTTGGGGCAAAAAGAGTATTGCTATTTTTATGCCTTTTATGATGAAGATTATTACAAGGACTACAGCAGGCATTATAATTTGACAACTTGAGATTTAATACTTTTTAAATATTAGTTGTGTTGTTACTTTTTTTCTTTTTCTTTTTTCTTCTTTTTTTGTGAAGCAAGTGAGGTAAATGCTCTGAAACATTCAGTTATTAAAAAGGTACAGGGGCGCCTGGGTGTCTCAGTGGGTTAAGGGTCTGACTACTCAGGTCATGATCTTACAGATCATGAGTTTGAGCCCCACATCAGGCTTTGTGCTGACAGCTCAGAGCCTGGAGCCTGCTTCAGATACTGTGTCTCCCTCTCTGCCCCTCCCCTGCTCTCACTCTGTCTTTCTCTCAAAAATAATAAATAAACATTAAAAAAATTTAAAAAGGAACAATTACAATACTTAAGCACCATTGATAGGAAGGACATGGTTATAAAAATCATCACCACTTGAGAGGATTGTGATGGAAGGATATCCTTATGGTAGAAATAGGTTTCATGTAGGTCGACAAGGGGAAGGGGACTTCAAAAGCTAATGAATTTTTCTATTGTGAGAGGAATAAGCATAGGGAGTTTTTCTATTGTGGGACCAAGTATTCCAGGAGGGTCAGGAGGAAGATTTGGAAAGAGAGGAAGACATAGAAGATGGTTGATATTAGAGGATACAGAATACAATATTTTACATATATGTAAACATATAAGCAACTTGATCTATACCATTTGTGTTCTGAAAGTCTGTCGGAGAATGAACTGTCTTTTAATAAATAGTGCTGTAACTTTATACCTAGAATCACTTTGTTATAAAATTGAAAGGTAAAACACTAAAAGTTAGGAAAACATTCTCATGACCTTGAGACAGGCAACTAATTCTTAGAATAATATATAAAAAACTATAGCCTTAAAGAAAAAAATGATGAAAGGAATTTTACTAAAAATAAAAACCTCTATTCAATGAAAGGTATTATTAAATGAATCAAAAAGTGAGCCGCAAATGAGAAGACAACGAAAATATTTGCAGCCAGAAAACAAAAATGACTACAAGTAGGTAAAAATATGAACAAGACATTTAAACAAAACAACAAAATTCTTAAGTATTTCATAATTAAGAAGGTAACTAAGCCCAAACATAGATATTTAGCATGATCAGTTACCAGATGCAAATTACCGCCCTGGTGAGGAGTGCCACGTCCTACATGACAGCAATCAGGGCTCTGCAGACCCTCTCCCCAGTGAAGATTATTTTTTAAAAAATATTTTAGAAATAATTTTTAAAAGTACAATCATCTTGCTTCCCTCAAATGCACATAATCCTTCACATTCCTTATAAGGAATTATCTGTGAATTAGAGGAATGGGTGTAGAGACCAGAGGAGAGATATGAATAGACCTTTTAAAACAGTGTGGAATTGAATGCAGTAATACATATATATTCCTCAATTTCATTAATTACCATTTTATTATGTTTTTTTTCTCATTACGCCTTAACATCTGTGTCTTTCATTCCCGCATGTATTTGAAGCTGCTTCTCAAAACTTACAAAGAAAAGTCTCATTTCTGAAAAACGTCTTTTCCCTGTACACTCCCCTCATTGCATTGCTCATGACTGGTTTAGTGGAAAGAACGGTATATTTGTTATATATTGCGATGTAACAAATTACTCCCATGCTTTCCAGCTTCAAACAACATACATTTATTATTTCACTTTTTCTCGTGGTTAGAAGTCCAGCTATGGCTTAGCTGGGTCTTGTACTGCAAAAATTCCTACAAGGCTGTACTCAGGATGTTGACTGGGGTTGCAGACATCTCAAGGCTCTACTAGGGAAGGATCTATTGTAGGTTCACTTAGTGTGGTTGGCAGGAGTCAGTTCTTCATGGGCTACTGGACTGATGGCCTTGGTTCTTACTGGCTGTTGACCAGAAGCTGTCCTCATTTTTTTTTTATCCTCTCCAACACGTCAGCTTCATCGAAGTCAACAAGTGGGAGAGAGGTTCTGCTAGCAAGGTTAAAGTCACAGTCTTTTGTAACCAAATTTCACAATTACAATACTGCACTGGTTTGGGTTCTCCATCCTGACAATGAAGGGGAAATTGGATTGTGAATACACCTTGGGAGTAGGGGGCAGCAAGTCTGGAAGACAAAGCATCCCCTGGAAAACCTCCCAGTTGTTGCTGAGGTTGGAATTGATGAGTAACGGATGCAAGTTCTTGTTGGTACTTATGGATTCCAGTTTGTCTCCAGTGCCCTGCTTTGCTTCTATCTATTCTTCCTGTTAGCTCTATTGATCTATACTGACTTCTGGAACACCAACACTAATGTTCTATGAATACCTTCTCTAGCTTCTGTGATTATATAGTCTCTAATCCCCATAGCGAATCTCTTATTCATGAAACAGATTCTAGTTTTTTTTTTCTTTCTTTCTTGATCATATATTAATGGATAGAGAATTAGCAAAAGAAAGATGGTAGGGCAGAAGAAAGAAAAGGAAGGAATGGAGGGAGGGAAGGAGTCATGAAGAGAGAGGCAAGGAGAGAAAAACACAGGAAGAGAGGGAAGAGAAAGGAAAGTAGGAAGGAAGGAGAGAAGAAAGTAAAAAAAAAAAAATTACAGTTGCTAAATATGAGAAACAATTAGTAATAGTAAAAGTTGTAACACATATACTGAACCTCTGCTGTATGACTTAAAGTTTTCAATGAAACATCAAATTTAGTCATAAAAATCGCTTTTTAATGTGTGCTCATTGTAATGTTCTGTAGTGTTCTACCTGTGCTGACACACTTGAAACTTATACCTATGAGGTTGGTACTACTATCAGCTCGATTTTACAGATAAGCAAACTGTAGGATAGAGCAGTTACATAGATTGCCCTAGGTCACAGAACTAGAAACTGAAAAGTGTGAGATTCAAACCCTGACAGTCTGGTTCTAGAGTTCACACTTTTAAATAGCTTCCTTCTCCATGTCTACCATCAAGATTGCGACATTGAAGATGATGTTATTAAGGTTCCATATTAAAGTGATCCTCTAAAGAACAAATTGGAAGTAATGGCTGAGCTGGGATTCAGTCCACGTCTGTCTGCCACCAAATCTTGCATGCTTAACCAATATTACATTATAAGCTATAAGACAATTAGGGGTGCCTAGGGTGGCTCATTCGGTTAAGCATCTGACTCTTGGTTTCAGCTCAGTCTTGATCTCATGGTTTATGAGAAGCCTGTTTGGGATTCTCTCCCTCCCCCTCTCTCTCTGCCTCTCCCCTGCTTTGTCTGTCTGTCTGTCTCTCTCAAAATAAAGTAAAAAAGTAAAAGATAAGCTGAAAGACAATTATATTACTGTATCTCTAAGTGTAAGAAATGTGGCTAAAGCTACATTCAGAGTTTCATCATAATTTGATATTCAGTATATTATCATGTAAGAATGTATGAAAGTTGGTGGGGTATATATTCAACACTATTTTGAAAAAGGACTATAAAACTTGTAAAGTTACAAGAAATATACAAATAAAACAAAAAATTAGCTAATTAAAATACAGAAGAGCCACAGATTTAATAAACTCACCCAAAATTATTGTTTTGAAAAGACTAAAATCATGGATTAGCTTTTGTAGTCTGGTCATAAAAAAAAAAGAGAAAACAAATACATATAAAAATGAATACATAAAGACAAGTACATATTAAAATAAGTCACAGGGATATAGAGCACAGCATAGGGAATATAGTGAAAAAAATAAATATATGATTGATAGATAAAGGAGATGTAAAGAAGTTTTCAAAAATCTGTAAGAAATATATAACATTCTGTTAATTGAATTAGCAAGTCTCAATAAAATGTAGATTTAATAGGAAAATGTAAGAGTTTTAAAAGAGAGCTATAGAAATAAGTAGAATGAATTTTCACAAGTTGAAATTCAAATACCAGGATTCCAGGAAAAAAAAAAGTATCATCTGGATGGAGAATAATTTGAGGGATAGTTATATATTGCTAAATTTTATATATTACTCAGGAAAGGGCTTAATATATTTTTCCTGACCTATTGTATCTGGAACCTGGTAGTGATTAAGCTTTGGCTAGAAAAGAGGGTACAGAACATTAGAAACAGCATGGGCTAGACAGCATAGAATCTGTGTTCTCATCTCCATGACCTTCAATGATCATCTCAGCTAATTTCAGTTTATCATCTGTGAAATAAAGAGGCGGAACCTCATGATGTCTAAGATTCCTAGTTCTAGTTGTATGATTATGTGGAGTGTCCACTTTCTCTTTTGTAGGATGATAATTTAAATTTTATTGCTAATAAGACATGTTCCTTTGAAGTGTAATTTCACTTTATTATTGTCCTTTACATGAAGAAGACATTTATTTTTCACTGTAAATGCTTCCTTTATATGCAATTAAATCTTTCAAAAACATGGAGGAAATGGGGGGAGGAAATCATTGTAATATTTTATTTTTTATTTTTGCCATTTCTTTTTTTATTATTTTTTATTAAATATAATTTTTTGTCAAGTTGGCTTCCATACAATACCCACTGCTCATCCCAACAGGTGCCTTCCTCAGTGCCCATCACCTGCTTTCCCCTCTCCCCCACCCCCCATCAACCCTTAGTTTGTTCTCAGTATTTTAGAATCTATAATGGTTTGCTTCCCTCCCTCTCTGTAACTTTTTTTTTCTCCCCTTCCCCTCCCCCATGATGTTCTGTTAAGTTTCTCAGGATCCACATATGAGTAAAAACATATGGTATCTGTCTTTCTCTGCCTGACTTATTTCACTTAGCATAATAAGCTCCAGTTCCATCCACATTGCTGCAAATAGCCAGATTTCATTGTTTCTCGTTGACAAGTAGTATTCCATTGTATATATAAACCACAATTTCTTTATCCATTCATCAGTTGATGGACATTTAAGTTCTTTCCATAATTTGGCTATTGTTGAAAGCACTTATATAAACATTAGGGTTCATGTGCCCTATGCATCAGCACTCCTGTATCCCTTGGGTAAATTCCTAGTCATAGGAATAGGTCATAGGGTAGGTCTATTTTTAATTTTTTGAGGAACCTCCACACTGTGTTCCAGAGTGGCTGCACCAGTTTGCATTCCCCCCAACAGTGCAAGAGGTTTCCTATTTCTGCACATCCTCGCCAGCATCTGTAGTCTCTTGATTTGTTCATTTTAGCCACTCTGACTGGTGTGAGGTGTTCAGTGTGATTTTGATTTCACTGTAATATTTAAAATTTTTGTTTTAATGTTTTTATTTTTGAGACAGAGAGAGACAGAGCATGAGCAGGGGAGAGGCAGAGAGAGAGGGAGACACAGAATCTGAAGCAGGCTCAAGGCTCTGAGCTGTCAGCACAGAGGCCGACGCGGGGCTTAAACCCAAGGACTGTGAGGTCATGACCTGAGCTAAAGTCGCACGCTTAACCAACTGAGCCACCCAGGTGCCCCTATTTCACTGTAATATTTTAAAACAAATATTTAAATGTTCACATTGCCCCTGTCTCCATATTACTGTTTTGGCTCTGGTACAAAAGGTACAATTTGATCAATTGTCATAAAAATTATACCGTGCCCTAGTTACCCAGAATTACATTCCTTTGCACATAATGCTATGTTGAGAAGTCATGGCCACTGAAGCAAATGAAGAGCCAAATTGCCTCCATCTTTGTTCATCCAAAGCTCTTAAATTTGAGCTACTTTTCCAGTGCAAGAATTCCTAGAAATGAAGCAATTCCAACAGATCTCATAGAATCATAATTCTGAATAGTGCCTTTACAGTAATTAGCCTTATTTTGGCAGGCATGGAACAAAGGCATAGGAAGATGAAGAGATATACTGGAAGTCACCCTGTTAGAGCCAAGGATTGATCCAAGGCTTGGGTTTGACAATCACTACTTTGCTTGGTCCTAAACCCAGTTAATCCTCAGTATCCTCCAAAATATGTTATACTACTTATTGCTGTTATTTTCTTTATTAAACATTGTTAAAAATTTAAAAATCTACATTAGGACACCAATCAATAAATGTAGAAGACATAAATGTAGAAGAAATGGTTGAGTTGGAAGGTCAACATTTTGCAATTATTATGGTAACAAAGAATCACCAATGGATTTTAAACTAGTAGGTGAGCATTTAATGAGGAACGGGATGCTTACAAAACATTAAAATATCTCTCCACCCTACTATCAGCTATGAATAAAGGAGAAAATAGTAAGTTTATAGTAGAGAAATCTGTCAGACAGCTGTTTAACCAGGTGATCAGAGAACTCCATATGTGTCACACTGTCGTGTTCCTGACAAAAAAGCACACAGCCTGTATTTGTCATGAGAAAACACCAGACAAACCAAAAATTCTAGAAGTTTCTACAAAAATGACCTGTACTCCAAAAATACAAGTGTCTTGAAAGACAAAGAGAAACTAGAACTGTTCTATATCATCAGAGACTGTAGAGATAATGACATTTGATGTAAATTTGAGATCCTGGGTCAGATTGTGGATAGAGAAGCATTCTGTGAAAGAGAAGGTTGGAGAAATTGGTGAATTTTGACTATGAACCATGTGTTGATAATCACATTGTCTCAATGTTAAATATTCTGATTTTGATCATTGTAGTTCTATAAGGAAACAAAGTATTCCTAGGAAATACATGTGTGTGCATGCACATGTGCATTTACGTGTATTGACAAAGCATACATACTCTCAAAATATTAATAATTGTTTAATCATCATAAAAGGAATGATCTGTGCTTTTCTTGAAAATTCACTAAGAGTTTAAAATCATTTTAATATAAACAAAATTAACAAAAAATTTCAAATTGGAATAGTAGTAAGTTCTTTCTGTGACAAATGAAATCTTCCAAAAATTTATAAAGAGAAATTTATTAAATTCTCTTACACTGTCCCCTGCCATTCTTTTTCTCCTTAGCTAATAGATATAAGCAGAAAAGCTTTATCACTCCACACCTCACTACAACATGTCCATCCTAATTTATACTTAGGTATTTATGTGACCTACATGTGTAAGGTTTTTGTTGTTTATTTTCACAAATAATTTATTGTTTACACATTACTTTGTAACGTGGATCACCACAGCAAGAACATCTGCTATTTTTTTTTGGCCCCTAATGTTTATTTTATTTTTTTAATATGAAATTTATTGTCAAATTGGTTTCCATACAACACCCAGTGCTCATCCCAAAAGGTGCCCTCCTCAATACCCATCACCCACCCTCCCCTCCCTCCCACCCCCCATCAACCCTCAGTTTGTTCTCAATTTTTTAAGAGTCTCTTATGCTTTGGCTCTCTCCCTCTCTAACCTCTTTTTTTTTTCTTCTTCCCCTCCCCCTTGGACTTCTGTTAAGTTTCTCAGGATCCACGTAAGAGTGAAAACATATGGTATCTGTCTTTCTCTGTATGACTTATTTCACTTAGCATAACACTCTCCAGTTCCATCCATGTTGCTACAAAAGGCCATATTTCATTCTTTCTCCTGCTAGGTTTAATACATACAGAATTATCACGTTTTCCCCCCTAGTTTCTCCACTGTTTCTTTCATATATATATATATATATATATATATATATATATATATATATTTAACGTTTATTTATTTTTGAGACAGAGAGAGACAGAGCATGAACGGGGGAGGGCCAGAGAGAGGGAGACACAGAATCCAAAACAGGCTCTAGGCTCTGAGCTGTCAGCACAGAGCCCGACGCGGGGCTCAAACTCACGGACCGCGAGATCATGACCCAAGCCGAAGTCGGCCACCCAACCGACTGAGCCACTCAGGCGCCTCTCTCCACTGCTTCTTTAGCTATATTTTCAGTTCCAAGTTTAGGTTGCTATCTTTTTCCACTACAAACAATGCTGCAATAAATTCCATTATATATGTATAATATATATTATTATACACTATATATATTATAAAGGTATGTTAAATATGTATGTAAATATCAAGTATGTAAATACCTGATATTTCTTTATTTCAAATAACAGAAATCCCCAAATATGTGATGGCTTGGGGAAAATGCGTATGTTTACAAGTATTACTGTATTACTTTCCAAAATTATTCTAGGAGTTCACAAATTCCATCTAAAATATATGAGAGTTTGGATTCTTGCACCCTTAAAAATACTAGAGTTTTTCAGATTTTTTACTTTTCCCATATATTACTTTACAAAACAGGGATTCATTCCCCCCCCACCTTTTTGTGTGTTATCCTGATTTGTATTTTTAAATACTTTTTAAAAATTACAGAATAATAAATACATGCCTCATATAGAAAAAAGCATAAAAGTTATATGCAATATGACAAATAATTTATATCTGTCATATAATTTTATATGACTTATATATAAAGTCATACTTTTAATTTTATTATAATTTTAGAGGATGTGTTTTCAGTAGTTATTAATATAATAATGTATTTCATTTAAAGGGTTTATGTGTCTACTATTCCAAGATCTACAAGCTGCCCTAAAGAAATAAATTTAGGATAGAGCAGTACTTCTGTCTTTCTCTGCTTTTTCTTTTGCTTTTTCTTTTCCATAATTTGCCTTCCCTTTGTCACTTGGCCAGTCCATCTTAGTTCCATTGTGAACTTCTGAACTCATAATTTGTCAATGCTTCCCAGCACCTAGGAAACTAGGCTGGCCTCTGGAACTCAATTCCAGTACTGATCCTCATAACAGGATTTTACAGTTCAGCCTGAGCTAAATTCGCACTGCATCTCAGGAGTATAAGCAGAGAGGTGTTTCTTGTCATTTATTGTCTGTTTTAATTACACAGGTAAGACCTACTTCATAAACTTGAAACAAAAGCTTTAGGGATAGGACCCAGGCTTACTTTTGAAAATATTTTGTCATGAAGTTGAAAGAAACACAACTGGTTTGACATTTGAGGGACCAGAATTCATTACCCAAAATGATTTATGCTTTGTTATGCCTTACACTTACAGCTACTATTATATACTTAATTTATTAATTCACGAACACATTCTTATGGGTCATCTATTTAAAACTAAAAGGAATCTTTGTTTTCTTAGGTTAACCCTTATACTCTAAGGCTTCACAAGCTCTGTGTGCTGAAAGATAAGTTTTGTTTCTCTTTAATTTTTAAGTTTATAACTCATCATAGACCAATATATGCTATTCACACCACATGTGATTTAACACGTAATTTCAACCTCAACAGAACAGACCTAGAACCGTCCTCTAATAAGATTCATTTGAATGTTGCTGCCATGTGTTTCTGAAGGCCCGCTTTCAAATTATCTGTTTTCTTCTTGTTGACATTTAGCAATTTGAGTGCCCTCACTGGGGTCACAGGCCACACTGGGGGTCAAAGACTGGGAAGGATAATAAACTCAAGCATTTGCCAACATAAAACCCTCTGCTCACTCTCAAAGCCTTTGCTTCCTACCCTGCTTCTTGTCATCATCTATAATATCTTTTCCTCTCCTTATTATATCTCTGCACACATAATGAAACTATGAACAGTTATATTTAAAGTGGAAAATGGTAAGGTAATATAGAAAATCAGAGTAGAAACAAATAGCAACTACCTAGCCCTGGAAATCATGCTCCAAACCGATCCCCTTTGACTGGTGTTTTTAAAGTGTTGAGTATTCTCTAGCTAGATATATGAATGAAGCACCATTCTAAAAGCTGAAAATATTTAATAATTAATGCATATAATTGATTTGCCAGGACTATAGGGACCAAGGATAATTGAAAGGGATTCATGTCTGCCAGCTTTTACATCTAGCTTTTAGAATTACATTTTTTTTAATAAAAGCTGATTCTCTTGGTAAGACACTTTTATGACAAAGACACTCAAGGGGAAAATAGAGAATGCTGAAGCAATGTAGGACATTACCCTTTCTCCACGAGAGTTATAAAATCTAGCTGTGCAAAGTACGTGGCTTAAACCATGATGTTCTCAGAACAGGCATTATGTTTTTTTTTTTTTTCTTTCACTCCTTTATTTTAAAATCTCATATAAATGCTTACATTGTTCTTAGTTTATTGTGGACTGCTGGTACATGGATGGCCGACTGAGTATCTATATTAGACAACAAATATTTACTAAATTTGTAGCAGATACCCATGGTTGCCTGTAGAAACATTCTGCCCAAACCCTTGTTACCAATGCCCTAATTGTGTTGAGATATTCACCTGTCAGAGAAATGTAAATCATTCATGGATATTTTTTATTAATGCTTATTTTAAGAGAGAGCATGTGACCCATGAAATGTGGAAAAAGAGAAATTGTTTGAGGGAATTCCTAAGAAATATTTACTCACATTTTAAAAGGGACATCTGGAAAGAACCAGGTTATTTTTCCACTTAATATTGTCATGTCTGCAAGTGATGCCTAGAAATGAAATAGCAATTTTTACTCACAAGAAAATCCAACACACATACGAAGTGCGACAGAGCAAACAAGGTAGGAAAAACTGGATTCTCGATGACTTCATTTTGCCAATGCACTAACCACCCCTAGAGCTGCTTTATCTCTGGAATTTAGCTAAGTGAATCAATTTTCCACATTGTTTTGGTCATTTTTAGTTAGGTTGCAGCTGAACTCATTTACACTCGTCACTGTGGTAGGTGCCAGTGATAACTTTTTGAGGTGGAATTGATCTGGCTCTTCTGCAGCTCGCATTTCTGTGCTGTGTCTCAGTACCTTCAGAATTAGAAAAGATTCATCCTTCTAGATGTTAATCCTGAATTGAAAATTAGAATCTAGCTATGATTAGTAATAAAGTACGTTATATGAAAAAGGTTTATATTTTCAAACTAGAAGTTTAGGCTTGTTCATTCTTTCCTACGTTCATAGTTTGGTCATAAAGTTTCAGGAGATGTCTTTTTTCATATTTCCTTAAACTGTTGCCCAAAGAGAGGAACCTGGGAACAGATTTAGGCTCTTGTTTCTGATGGATGTTGGCTATGTGAAGTGATAACATTTTGCATCCATACAAAATACCTTAGGACTTTAATGGATTTGGAAATAGTCCCAGGTAATAAGTACTGTTGTAAGTCTTTTAGAAATGCCCAGTAGGCTAGAGGGAAGATGCGGTTTGGTTTAGGGTTACTTAAAATATCCTATGAAATGAGGGCATAAGTTAAAATAAATAGAATGGGTCTCGTGTGCAATTAGCATCAATCAAATGTAACATTACAGAAGGCATAATTCACTCTACACATTGGGGAATAATTTGAGGATTCTAAATGTCTAAAACCATGCATGGAAAGATAAGTTAAAAAAAGTTTAGTGGTTTTTTATGTTGTTTTTAGACATATATAAATGGTAGGTGCCAAGCCTGAGTGACATTAATGGTGAATGTGTTATGTTGGGAGTTTGTGGTTACAAATATTTTAGATCACTGATTAGAAAGTTTGCCAGTAATGGAACAGTATAAAACATCAGGGTAGGTAGGAAGGTTGATACTGCATTTTGCTTTTTAAAAAGAACATAACTTTTTTTTAAATATGAAACACTGTAAGCATTAAACAGATGTGATATGAAATAAAATTTTTGATGAGATTCCTCCCAGGTAATTAGAATCATGGAATGCTGTCAGGTGATCAGCTTCCCTGGCCTCAAAACACTTAGAAAAATCTGTTATTTCAGATAAGCTACCTAAGCAAAATTATATCATAATGTTTAATTAACATAAAGTATGCTTTGATACACATACGGTTTCAAACCAAGAGAGCCAATTTGGAATGCACAATTATTGTATACTTTTGGTAAATAGAAGTGGTAAATAATATTTGCCAGAGTGTGAGCACTAGTTCCTCCCATAATCTTCTTTCTACATTATTACAAAAGCAAGTGTCAGACAAAACTCTACTTATACATATACTTAAACACTTTTTAATACAGGCAAAAACCAGTGTTTTTGTTTGTTTGTGTTTTTTCATACAGCATTTATACAAAAAATATTTTGTGTGAACTGTAAGGTGCCACGTTGGCTGTCATTTATGTTTGTGATACGTATCATAAGTATCTGCTAAAGCTTTAGTAGGTGCATCCAATTTAAAACCCGAGTGACATTATTTGTAAATAAAACTAGTTGTGAAGCACACATACCTTTATTCACGGGACAGATTTCTGAAAAATACAGGCAAAACCCAATCTTACAACCTCTGTATAAGTTCAGTGATCTCCAGAGTCTTTTTGGAGCTCCAAAACACCCGGCATATAAGAATGACCTTACACAATTATGACAGTATTCTAAGAACAGCCCTAGAATGACCGCTAGTCAGGTGGAGACAAGTAAGAGGTTCTCCAAGTGGGTGGCTCAACACAGGGTCATTTATAGTTCAAGCCAAGTAGGCAGTATTGAAAAGGCCATAGGAATCACGTGTCCTGTTCATTTAAAGTCAGAATGTCTACCAACTCTTAGATAGTTACCACATCTACAATGTTACTTATTTACCAAAGGAGAGCCAAATTCTAACACAGTCTAGCTATTTAAAAAGACACATATTCTCTAATTAAAACTTGTTTTCACTAGGGGGAGCCTGGGTGGCTCAGTTGGTTAAGCACCCAACTTCAGCTCAGGTCATGATTTCACAGTTCCTGAATTTGAGCTCCTCATCTGGCTCCGCACAGACCATGCGGAGCCTGTTGGGACTCTCTCTCTTCCTCCTCTCTCTGTCGCTCCCTGCATTGTACACTCTCTCTCTGTCTCTCTCTCTCTCAAATAAATAAATGAACTTAAACAAAGAAACAAAGAAACAAACAAAAAACACGTGCTTTTCCTATTTTTTTTTTTGCATTAATTAGAAAGGCTTCTGGTATTGATATGGGTATAAGAAGAAAAGATATCCCAAACATGGTCTAGAAACTTCCTGGGGTCATGACTCACAACTTTCTTCTGAAAATAAATTAGCATTCTTGATAAAATAAGTGGTTTTTTGAAGAAGATAAGATTGTTTTAAAAATAATGGAGTAACTGTGTATACTCCTGCCTAGCTGACTGTCAGTCAAAATATAGTGACTTTCACCAGGTTTTCTTTCTTCCTTTCTGTCTAAAATGATTATATTTCCTATAAAAATGTCCTAACAAAAATGAATCTTTCTGGTAGCCTATTAGGGTCTTTTCTCTTTCCAAGTAATATTGTAATAAAAATCTAACACATACTCGTAAATAAATTGTCTAAGAAATTTTCTTTCTCAGGGATAATGATGGCTGCAGCAACATCATTTTAGTATATAGTATAGTAGAATAGTATAGTATAGTATGGCATAGTATAGTATAATATAGCATAGTAGATGCCATTAAAGAGGGGCCTTTTCATTAAAATACTAATGCTGAATTATATGTTACTGATTAGAACAACTGATTATCTTGAGCATGTTGTTTAATATAGCTAGTAAGTAGATACTATTCCAAAGTCTATGTTAAAATAGGAAAATATGAATATAGACTTCTGCTTCCAGAAAAATAGAACAGTCATAATTTTCTCCATATCTTCAGATAAGCACAACTAGAAACCTGAGACATTATATATAGTCCAACATAAGAAAAGTCTAAGAGGTGGAGAGCAGAAACAAACTAATTAGGGATCCCCAAATGGAAAGAATGATGGTGGTGAGTTTGCTTCTTCTCTTTACCTGATATAACCCAAATTTGGTGCTGAAAAAGCCAAAAACCTAGAAACACCAGTAAGCTCTAACCAAAAACAGTGCCAACACAAGCCTGCTCTCTAGCCAAAGGGCTGAGAAAGGTATAGTTTACACGGACACAGAACATTCAGAAAATATTGACTCTAATCCAACAAATCCTACACACACACACACACACACACACACACACACACACACACACAATCAGTGGCTTCACTAATACCTCACCAGCAAAAACTGGATGGAGAATGTAAATTTCTACTCTTACCACACTGTAGCAAGGCACGTGGTAAATCAGTGAAAAATGAGTAGGGAGCATGAACTTTCATCCCTGATGAACAGTGATGAGGCCCTATCCTGTGGTGTCAGTGGAGACGAGGTTGGAAACAGAATTCCCACATCCATCCAGCAGCAAAACGGAATCCAAGACCTTGATAACAATGAGGATCAAATGGGGAACTTGGACTTCTGCTTCTATTTGGCAGTAGTGAGGTGACATACTCCCTTCCTCTGTCAGAATGATGACAGAGAAAGTGTCTAAAACAGAATGTTTACATAAGATCTAGAGTCTAATAGTACACACAATGTTCAGGTTTCTATTAAAATTCTTTGTCACATTAAGAACTAGGAAGACTTCAAAATGAGTATAAAAAATAATCAAAATGTGCCAACATTGAGATGATATTATCTGATAAAGAATCTATAGTAGTCATCGTAAGGAAAACACTATAGACATATAAAATAGAATTATTAAAACAATTTCAGGTAAACCAAAGAAAGGAGCCATTGCCATGCTGGTTCTGTGCTTAGAATTAGGGCATTCTGAAGCATTTTTAGATGATGGTCCAATTTGTAAGGAATTATCATTTGGATATCTTAATTCGCTAATAGTACCACACTTTAATTTCCAAGGGAAATAAAGCAGTATGTCTTCACAAGTAACAAAAACACAAGTCCTGGGCAACAGGGCTTTGAGAGGTGTTCACAAAGTGACTAAAGGAAAGTTATCAGAAGAGGAATATAGAGGATATATGCACATTTCTTATGTGAGATATGCAAGAGTTGCTTAATGTCTTTGTGCCATGATTTCCTCCTTTATAATTTAAGGTATATTTTGAGGATGAAATCAGTTAATCACAAAAATATCAATCATGATCACGATAACAACAATGATGATGATGATGTTTTTACTATCATAATTTGTGTGTAGTATTTTAAAGTGTTAGAAAATATACACTCTTTATTTCCTTTTTCTATTTTAGATTGCAACATATTGGCAAAGTGAGACATTCACAGGATGAAAGGAAATGGATGAGAAGAGTTAGAAGAGCTTAGTTTTAAATCTACCGTCCATGGTTTCATTCTGTCCTTTTATCCTCTCATATCCCCACACATGTCTATCCATCCATTCATTCTTCCATAGCTCTTTAGGGACCAATTCTGAATGCTGGATTTATGATGAGATGGATACTTAGAATCCTATGGACCTCCTAGAATGTTTTTAATGATGAATGAAAGGTAGCATAATAGAGTAGATAAAAACTCTTTCTTGACTGATGGTTGGACAGAGACATTGAGAGATGGATAGAACATGTGATAAAGCAAATATAACAAAAATTTTATTATAAAATTAGTTGGTGGCTATAAGGCTATAGCTCTTTGCATGATATTAACTTTAAACTTACCCATTGCTCAAAGATCATTGTAGGGTAGCTTTCTTCCAGGGTAAAAAAAAAAAAAAGTAAAAGAAAAGAAGAAACAAGAGTCTGTTGGGAATTAGACATTATGATAGGCTGAGTGAACAAGTTGTTCTCTTTTTACTTGAAGCAAACGACAGATGTGTCATATGTCCCTAATTAAATTAATCCTAAATTTTGCACTTTTCACTAACTGGAATATTAATGGAGTTGAATTACAAGACTCAATTCATTAAACTCTCTAGTTTTCCCTCTTACTCTTATTGTTATATCATGTCTTCAGATATTTAAGGATAAGATGAAGGGGAAAAAAGAGTTTGTGTGAATAATAGATCAAAATGGAGTCATAAAAAATGTTCAGGTAACTCATAGGAAGATGAGCGAGAGAGCAGAAAGAAACATAAAGGTCAAAATAAAATGGGAAATTTAGAGGCACCTGGGTGGCTAAGTCATTTAAGCATCTGACTTGATTTCGGCTCAGGTCGTGATCTCACCATTTGTGGGTTTGAGCCCCACGTCGAGTTCTGTGCTGACAGCACAGAGCCAGGTTGGGATTCTTTGTCTCCCTCTCTCTCTGCCCCTGCCCCACTCACTCTCTATCTCTCTCTCTCAAAGTGAATAGTTTTTTAAAATGGCAAGCTTAAGCCTTAACATATCAATAATTTTATTAAATGTAAATGGTTTAAATGAGCCAATTAGAAGACAAAGATGGGGAGAGTAAACTAAAAAATATGACCGAACTTTATAGTATCTGAATCTCACTTCAAATACAAGAAGTATGCAGGTTGAAGGATACAAAAGATATGTTTTGCCAAAATTAATCAAAGGCAAACAAGAGTAGCTATGTTAACATCATATAAAGAAGACTATAGGACAAAGTCTGTTATTAGAGAATTATTAGAGAAAGGATGACCAAAAAAAAATCAATCTGCCAAGAACATATAACAATTATAAAAGTGTTATGCAGTAAACAACAGAGTTGTAAAATATTTGCAGCAAAAAACGATGGAATTAAAAGGAAAATAGATATATTCACCAACTTTAGCACCCCTCTCTCAACAGTTGATAGACCTATTTAATCAGAAAATCAGTCAGGATATTAAAAAAAAAAGTGAAAAACACCATCAACTGAGGGGATCTAACAAACATGTACGGAATATTCACCAAAAATGTCAGAATATGCTTTATTTTTTAATTTTTTGTTTATTTTTGAGAGAGAGGGAGAGGGAGAGAAACAGCGTGAGTGGGGGAAAGGCAGAGAGAGAGAGGGAGACACAGAATCCAAAGCAGGCTCCAGGTTCTGAGCTGTCAGCACAGAGCCTGATGCAGGGCTTGAACCCATGAACTGTGAGATCATGACCTGAGCCGACATCTGACGTTTAACCGACCCAGCCACCCAGGCACCCCAAGAATATGCTTTATTTTTAAGTGTTTACAGAACATACACCAACATAGGCCATACACTGGATCGTAAAACACATTCCAGCAAATTTAAAGGAATTCCAATCATACCAAGTACCTACTCCGACTACAAAGGAATAAAACTAGAAATCAGTAATAGAAAAATAACAAGAAAATCTCCAAATACTTGGACACTAAACAACACATTCCTAAATGATCCATGAGTCAAAGGGGAACACAGAGGGGCACCTAAGTGGTTCAGTCAGTTAAGTGGCCAATTTTGGCTCAGGTCTTGATCTCAGGCTCCATGAGTTTGAGCCCTGCATAGGGCTCTATGCTGACAGCTCAGAGCCTGGAACCTGCTTTGGATTCTGTGTCTCTCTCTCTCTCTGTACCTCCCCTGCTTGCACTCTCTCTTTTTCTCTCTCAAAAATAAATAAACATTAAAAAATAAAAGAGGAATACAGAAAAGAAAATAAAAGTATACACTGAACTTAATGAACATGGAAATATATCGAAATATCTGGAAACAGTAAGGCAGTGCTGCTGACAGAGATACTTACAGCACTAAATGCATGCTTTAGATTAAGAGCAAAGACCCAAATCAACAATCTAACCAACCATCTTAAGAACCTAGAAAAAGAAGTGCCAAATAAATCCAAAGCAAGTGGAAGGAAAGGAATAACAAAGAGCAGAAAAATAAAATTGAAAACAGGAAAAGAATAGATAAAATGAGTGAAATAGTGCTATTTTATCAAAAAGATAAAATGCAGTTTAACCAAAAACAGGCCCACACAAATATATTTGGGTGATTTTTGACAAGGGTGCAAGAAAAAAAATGTAGAAAAGATAGCCTTTTCAACAAATGAAGGAAAAATAAAGACAAATCCTAAAATATTTGAAAAAAAAAAAAAGTATGGGAACACCTGGGTGGTTCAGTCAGTTAAGCGTCTGACTCTTGGTTTCAGCTCAGGTCATGATCTCACAGTTTGTGGGTTTGGGCCCACATCGGGCTCCACACTGGCAACACAGAGCCTGTTGGGATTCTCTCTCTCCCTCTCTCTCTGCCCCTTCCCTGCTCACTATGTCTGTCTCTCTCTCAAAATAAATAAATAAACTTAAAAAATGTATAATAAAATCTTCAGAACTAGGGCTAGACACAGAATTCTTAGACTTGTAACCAAAGCATGATCCTTAAAAGGAAAACTTGTTACACTGGACTTCATTAAATTAAATCTTTACTCTGCCTAAAACGTCATTAACTGGATAGAAAAGCAAGCTACAGATTTTTATTAAATAGTTGTAATTCAGATGTCTTAGTAGAGCTAGTCCCTAGAACATATTAAAAACTTTAATCTCAGTAGTAAAACAATCCAATTAGAACATAGACAAAAAACATGAAGAGACATTTCACAGAAGACACACAGATGGCAAATAAACCCATAAAAAGTTGTTCAACATCACAACCATTAGGGAAATACAAACTAAAACCACAGCATATCCTCAGAATTGCTAAAGTAAAAAATAGTGACATCACCAAATTCTGGTGACTATGCAGAGAAGTCTGATCATGCATATATGCTAGTGGGAACATCAAATAATATCATTACTCTGGAAAACACTTTGGCAGGTTTTTAAAAGTGTAGGTTTTCACTTATCATATTTACATATTTAGTTTTATCCCTGGGCTTTTATTCCAGAGAAATGAGAAATTATGTTGACACAAAAACCTGTATACAAATATTTATAGCAGCTTAATTTGTAATAGCTAAGATATAGAAAGATCTCAGATGTTTTTCAACAAGTTAATTGTTAAACAAACTGTGGTACATTCACACCATAAATACTACTAAGGAAAAAAAAAGGAATTACTACTAATTCATGCAACAACTTGGATGGATATCCAGAGAATTATGCTAAATGAAGAAAAGCCAATCCCAAAATATTATATACTGTATAATTTTATTTACATAATATTGATGGAAAATTATAGAAATGATGAATATATAAGTGGTTGTCTGCAGTTAATTAGGACGTAAGATTGAAATGCTTGTTCCTGTAAAAGGGCAACATGAGGGGTCTGTATATGTTTGTGTTTTTGTAATAGAATTTTAGAAGATGTTATCATTGCAAGAAATTGGGTAAAGTGTACATGGTACCACTCCTTATTTTTTCTACAAAGGCACCTGAATCTACACTTATTTCAAAATAAATAATATAATTTAAAAACATTTAAATCCCGTAACAAATACCAAATATTAAGTGTCTAAACTGGTATAGACTCAGATAAATCACAACTGACTTCAGTCTAAAAACACACTCACTGCATGCATGAATAATGATAGCTTTGTCTTCTTCCTTCAGGCTTCTTTGGAACATTGTCTTTTTATGCAATTACATTGAATAATTATCAACATAATCAGCTACGTTCATTTTTTGACATATTTGAAATAGTGACACAACTTACTTTGATGTTTGTCTTTCTACCTACCTCTGGTCAATGTCAGGAATGAATTGGGATTCCTCACTAGCTCAATCTCTGGAATGTAGCAGGCAGTATCTCTTCACGTGAGAAAAACAGAATTATTTATTCTTCTTTTTAAGACTTTCTTTTTCTTTAAAGAGCAGTTTTAGGTTTACAACAATTGAGAGGAAATTGAGAGGAAAGGACAGAGATTTCCCATATGTTCTCTATCCCCACATATTCAGGAACCCCCCTCTGCCCCCCGCCAATTATCATTAACACCACTCACCAAAATAACACATATTTTTACCAAATTTTATTTATTTATTTTTTCATTTTTATTTACTTATTATTATTTTTTTAATATGAAATTTATTGTCAAATTGGTTTCCATACAACACCCAGTGTTCATCCCAACAGGTGCCCTCCTCAATACCCATCACCCACCCACCTCTCCCTCCCACCCCCCATAAACCCTCAGTTTGTTCACAGTTTTTAGGAGTCTCTTATGTTTTGGCTCCCTCCCTCTCTAACGATTTTTACCAAGTTTTAATTAATCTACAGCTGACAGGATATAGTCACCCAAAGTCTATAGTTCACCTTAGAGTTCACTGTTAATGTTGTATATTCTATGGGTTTTGACAAATGTATGACGTATCCATCATTGTAATATAATACAGAATATTTTTAATGCCCTAAAAATTATCTGTGCTTCACCTGTTCAACTCTCCACATCTATTGACTACTGATTTTATAGTCTATAGTTTTGCCTTTTCCAGAATGCTGTATGGTTGGAAACATACAGTATGTAGCTTTTTCAGATTGGGCTATTTTCATTTAGTAATGTACATTTTATGTTTTTCCATGTCTTTTCATAGCTTTAACAGCTTCTTTTTAGTGCTAAATATAATATTCCATTATTTAGATGCACCAGTTTGTCCATTTACCTACTGAAGGACATCTTGGTTGCTTCCAAGTTTAGGCATATATGAATAAATCTGCTATCAACATCCTTGTGCAAGTTTTTATGTGGACATAGGTTTTCAGCTCTTTGGGGTAAATAGGAAGGTTTATATGGTGGTTCATATGTTAATGATATGTTTAATTTTATAAGAAACTGCCAGATTGTTTTTCAAATTGGCTGTATCATTTTGCATTCCCATAAGAAATACATGAAAGTTTCTGTGGCTCCATATTCTTGTCAGCACTTAGTGGTATCAGTGTTCCGCATTTTGGCCATTCTAATAGGCATATAGTGGATTTCATTGTTCTTTAGTTTGCATTTCTGTGATGACATATGATATGGGACATCTTTTCATATACTTATTTGCCATCTATATAGCTTCTTTTTCTGTTAAATTCATTGGCCCCATTTTTTAATCTAGTTTGTTTTCTTACAGAGTTTTAAGTATTCTTTGTATATTTTGTATAACAGCCCTTTATCAGATACGTCTTTTGCAAATATTTTCTCCCAGTCTGTGATTTTTCTTATTCTCTTGACAGTGTCTTTCACAGAGCGTAAGTTTTTAATTTTCCTTAAGTCCAGCTTCTCAATTATTTTATTCATGGATCAAGTCCTTGGTGTTATATCTAAGAAAGCATTCCCATACCCAAGTTCATCCAGGTTTTCTTTTATGTTGTTTTCTAAAAGTTTTGTGCTTTTGCCTTTTACATTTAAGCCTGTGATCTATTTTAATTTAATTTTTGTGAAGACTGTGAGTTCTGTGTTTAGATTATTATTATTTACTTACTTTTGTACGTGGATGCCCAGTTGTTCCAGCACCGTTTGTCAAAGAGGCTATCTTTGCTCCATTGGATTGCCTTTGTTCCTTTACCATATTTATGGCAATTTATTTCTTGGCTTTCTATTCTGCTCCATTGATATATTGGTCTGTTCTCTCATCAGCACCACAGTATCCCATTTACTATAGCTTAAAATAAGTCGTGAAGTTGAGCAGTATCAGTCCTCCAACTTTCTTCTCCTTTAATATTAATGTTGGCTATTCTGAGTCTTTTGCCCCGCCAGATAAAATTTGTTGTAAATATCCACAAAATAACTAGCTGGAATTTTGATTGAGATTGCTTTGAATCTATATATATCAATTTGGGAAGAGCTGACAACTTGACAATATTGAGTCTTTCTATCTATGAACATGGAAAATCTCTGCATTTATTTATTTTCTTTGATTTTGTTTATCAGAGTTTTGTAGTATACTGCATACAGATCTTGTACATTTTTTTAGGTTTATATTTCAGTATTTAATTTTGGGGCTGCAAACATAAGTGGTATTGTTATTTGTTCTTGTTCATTGTTGTTACATAGGAAAGCACTGACTTTTGTATATTAACCTTGGAATTGGCAACCTTGATATTCTCAGTTATTAGTTTCAGGAGATTTTTGTCAGTGCCTTTGAATTTTCTACATAGATGATCATGTCATTTTTTTAACAAGGAGAGTTTTATATTTTCCTTCTCAATCTTTATACCTTTTCTCCTTTTCTTGACTTATTGTATTAACAAGGACTTCAAGCATGACATTGAAAAGGAGTGATTGGAGGGAACACCCTTGCCTTGTAAGCCATCTTAGTGAGAAAGCTTCAAGTTTCTCACCAGTACGTATAATGTTAACTGATTTTTTTTATAGGTATCCTTCATTGTGTGGAAACATTTTTTCTGTATGCCTAGTTTACTGAGGGTTTTTATTGTGAATGGGTATTAGATTTTGCAAAATGCTTTTTCTGCTCTATTGACATGACCATGTGATTTTTCTTTTTTACCCTACTGATTTGGTGAGTTACATATCAATTTATTTTTAAATGTTGAACCAGCTTTGCATACCTGAGATGAATTCTACTTGGTCATGGTATATATATTTTTTTTCAATTCTTTTATATATTGTTGAATTAAATTTGTTAGTATTTTGTAAAGGATTTTACATCTATGATTATAAGAGATATTGATCTGTAGTTTTCTTGTGATGTTTATGTCTGGTTTTGGTATTAGAATAATGCTAGTCCATGGAAGTATTTCTTATGCTTCTATCCTCTGAAAGAGATTATACATTTAGTACAATTTCTACCTTAAAAATCTGGTAGAATTAATCAGTAAGCCCATGTGGGCATGATGGTTTTTTTTTTTCTGTCTTGGAAGTTTGTTAATGATAGATTCAATTTATTTAATACATACGGGCCTATTCAGCTTGTATATTTCTTCTTATGTGAATTTTTGCAGATTGTCTTTCAGGGAATTGGTCCATTTTATCTAGATTATCAGATTTGTGGGGGCAGAGTTGTTCATAGTGTTCCTTATTATCCTTTGATTTACATGGGATATGTAGTGATGTCTGCTCTTCCATTTCTGATATTAATAATTTATGTCTTCTCTTTTTTTCTTAGCCTGCCTAGAGACTAATCAATTTTCTTGGTCTTTTTTTTTTTTTAATTTTTTTTTTAATGCTTGTTTATGTTTGAGAGAGAGAGAAAGAGAGAGAGCACGCACACATGAGTGTGAGTGGGGGAGGGACAAAGAGAGAGGGAGACACAGAATCCCAAGTAGGTAGGCTCTAGGCTCTGAGCTGTCAGCACAGAGCCTGATGGGGGCTCACACTCATGAACTATGAGATCATCACCTGAGCCAAAGTCAGATGCTCAATTGATTGAGCCACCCAGGAGCACCAATTCTTGATTTTTTTGAAGAATCAGCATTTGGTTTCATTGATTTTCTCCATTGATTTTCTGCATTCAGTTTTACTGATTTCTCCTCTAATTCTTATTATTTATTTTCTTCTCCTTTCTTTGGATTTAATTTGCTTTTCTTTTTCAAGTTTCTTCAGGTAGAAACTTGGACTACTTATGTTAGATCTTTTTTCTTTCCTAATATATGCATTCAGTGCTATAAATTTCCCTCTAACTCCTACTATTACTGCTTCTCACACATTTCTATGTTGTGTTTTTATTTTTATTTAGCTAAAAGTATTTTAAAATTTTTTTCTTCAGATTTCTTCCTTGACCTCTGTGTCATTTCAAAGTGCACTTTTAATCTTCACATTTTCCAGTTAACTTCCTGTTATTGGTTTCTAGTTTAACTCAACTGTGGTATGATTTTGGTATGGCACTGTATGATTTTGTTTCTTTTAATTTCCTTAAGATGTGTTTTATGGCACAGAATGTGATCCATGTAAGCTTGAGAAAAATGTGGATCCTCTGTTGTTGGGTGATGTATGCTGTAGGGACAATTCCCCAGGAAGACAATCCTTAATGTATACACACCAAATAACAGAGCATCAAACTACCTAAGGTAAAACCTGATAGAAGTACAAGGAGGAATAGATGAGTCCACTATCAGTTGGAGACTTTACTTCCCCTCTTTCAGAAATGGACAGATCTAGAAGGCAGAAAATCATTAAAAATGTAGTTGAACTCAACAACACCATCAATCATCTGGACATGATTGACATCTATAGAATACATTATCCAGTACTTTCTCAGAAAAATTAAAATTGAGGCACTTTGTTGCTAGTAGACCTGACTTGCAAGAAATATTAAATTCTTTAGAGAGAATAAAAATGATACAGGTCAGAAAACTGAGCATACATAAATAATGGAAGAGCATCAAAGGAGGAATAAATAGGAAAAAAAATAAAAACTTGTATTTATCGTACTCTTAATTGATCTAACAGATATATGCTTATGTGTATATCTTATGCCAAATGTATGCTTACATATAAGTGAAATAAATGACAGTAAAAACTCAAGGGACAAAAAGGAAGAAATAGGATTACTTCATTTTTTTCTGGTATTCACACAACCTGTGGAGTGATATAGTGTTATTAGAAAGATGTTTTGGTTAGTTATAAATGTGTATGCAAACTCTCTAAGGCAACCATTATTAAAAAAAAGTCTTATAATTGATATAAGACAGAACTAAAAATAGAATCATATAAAATGTTCAGTTAAACCACAAAAGACAGAAAAGGCAAAGACAACAAAAATAGGAACCAAGAACAAGTTCACCAAACAGAAAATAGTAACAAATATAATAGATATTAATCCAACTATGTCAGTAATAACTGTGCCATCAAAAAACACCACCCAACTTCATGTTATCTATAAGAAACCATTAAAAAATTGTTTTAATCTCTATTTATTTTTGAGAGAGAGACACGGTGTGAGTGGGCGAGGAACAGAGAAAGAGGAAGATACAGAATTCAAAGCAGGCTCCAGGCTCCGAGCTGTCAGCACACATCCTGACGCTCGGCTCAAACTCAGGAACCATGAGATCATGACCTGAGTCAAAGTCAGACACTTAACTGACTGAGCCCCCCAGGGGCCCTACAAGAAACTATTTAAAATATAAAAGCACATTTAGATTATAAATAAATTGAAGGAAAAAAAATATGTCATGTTAACACTAATAAAAAGAAAGCAAGATTAGTTTTATTAATTTCAGGAAGAGCAGACTTGAAAATGAGGAAGTTAGATTAATTAAGAATAAAAGATTATTTGGGTTTTCCAAATATCTGACATTAATTTGGGGACATTCTCAGCCATTATTGTTTCAAATATTTCTTCTGCTTCTTTCTCTCTTTTTTCTTCTAGTATTCTCATAACGTTTACATTACATATTTTGTAGTTGTTCCATGGTCCTTGGGCATTCTGTTATGTACTGAATAAAAATGCCTTTTACTGCTGTAAATAGGCCCTTAGTAATGTGTGATGGGGGAAGCATTCTATAGCCAGTGAGTAGGTCTCAGTATCTTGGTGAGCTTTTGCCTCTGACCTGGGAACTTCACAAGTATTTTTCAGTTTCTTTTTCTTCTCTCTGTAGGTTGGACAGCACAGGTAGAGTGGACTGGAATTGGTTATTTCCCTTCCTAGGTCCATTAGGCTCAGATAATACTTCAGCAGGTCGGGCTCTGGTTAACTAGATTTCTCTGAGGGCAGATCTTGTGGAAATGAACAGAGTGCTCTGGCGTGTTTCAGAAATGGCTGGGGTGCCTGGGTGGCTAGGTCAGTTAAGTGTCTGACCCTTGATTTCGCCTCGGGTCATGATCTTGATTCATGAGTTCGAGCCCCACATAAGGCTCTGCACTGACACTGTGCACAGACAGTGCAGAGGCTGCTTGGGATTCTCTCTCTCCCTCTCTCTCTGCCAGTCCCCTGCCCACATTCCCTTTTCTCTCTCAAAATAAATAAATGAACATTTGTTTTAATGGCTGCTTTCCCTCCCCCTACTGCAAGCCTGAAGGAATTTTTCTCCCACATTTACTATGAGGACCTGGCTGATCTGGCGGTATAATATTGTGGGTAAAGAGGCTTTTAACTTAGACTGGTCCACACTGAGCCTTGAGCAATTTGTCAATTACAGTTTGGGCTTCTGCCCCAGCTCTGGTTCCTGCAAGGTTTCATCTTGTGAGTCTTTCCTCTGATAAGCCACAACTCCCTGTATTCACCTTGTCTCTCCAGTACTGGGGGCAGTGGTTTGTACTGCATCCCTTTCTCTTAGGAGTCCAAAAAGAATTGTTGATTTTTCAACCTGTTCAGCTTTTTATTTGTTAAGACACAGTGGTGACTTCCAACCTCATTATATGTAGGACCAGAAACCATTTAACATAAATTCTTGTCTGAGAAGGCAGCTAGGAGTGTAAGTATGAACACCAAAGCTAATTCATCTCAATATTTTCAGTCTACCTGAAGGAAGAGCTGAAAGTTTCATTCTTCGTTTGCTGTGAGTTCATTGTTCAGAGTTCAGTTGTCACAGTTAAGAATGCTAAATATCAGGGCGACTGGGTGCTCAGTCCCTTGAGTGTCAGACCGGCTCTGGTCATGATTTCCTGGTTCGAGTCCCACATTGTGCCAACAGCAATGAACCCACTTCAGATCCTCTGTCCTGCTCCCTCTCTCTGCCCTTTCCCTGCCTGCACTCTCTCTCTCTCTCTCTCTCTCTCTCTCTCTCAGAAAGTAAAATAAACATAAAACTGAGTATCTATTCAAAGAGAGGCTGCAAAGCAGAATTATTTCCTTATATATTTAACTGGGTCCTATTAGAAGTATGTAAAATACATGCGTTGTTTCTTACTACATAGCAAACTAGTTTGTGAGTCCCCAAATCTACTGACTTAACCTAACAATTTAATGTCTTCTTTCACAGTTCTAGAGGCTGACAGCCTCAGCTAGTTAGGGTTGTTTGTTGAATGACTGATTGAATGACCTTAATCAATCCAATAAATCACCTACTGATTATTTCTAACATTGTGTTTAGAGAGTGATTTGGCAAGTATTTGTTGAATGAATAAATACATGAATGAATGAATCTGAAGATAAATGTCTGATGAAGTCAACAATCTTTCTATCACAAACTATCTCTGTGTTAGTCATAGTTGAAAGTAAAGTAGTGATATAAACCTTGAAGTTTCCTGCTGGTGTAAAGAAAAGTCCATGAGTTTTGCCTAACAACAACTTCTGGGCTATAATTAGATTGAATTGGCTGTACTATCCAAAGGAAAAATAGAAATTTCGTAATATTATCTTTGTCTGTAACTGTTAGCAAGAAAATAATTAGAGAAACGAGACTGATTTTCTAAATTTAAGGTATTAAGTATCTTTTAAAAAAAATTAACGTTTATTTATTATTGAGAGACAGAGAGAGACAGAGCATGCGCAGGGGAGGGGCAGAGAGAGGAGGAGACACAGAATCCCAAGCCAGCTCCAGGCTCTGAGTGGTCAGCACAGAGCCCGACGTGGGGCTCGAACTTACGAACTGTGAGATCATGACCTGAGCTGAAGTCGGACGCTCAACCGACTGAGCAACCCAGGTGCCCCTAGGTGATAAGTATCTTTAATAAAATAGTATACAAAATTGCCAGTTATTCTTATTTATTTTGCTGTAGAGGACCAGCTAATCTTTTCACCCTCAGTATAAAACAGGTAGGAATTGCCACAAAATCACAAATCCTGATAAAATTATACCAAACAAAAACCATAAAAAATCCATCATCAAAATACAATAGAAATGTTGTTTGAGTTTCAAGGGCATGGTCAGATATTCTGCAATTACTTTTATCTTCACATGAAACATTTGTTAATTTAAAATTTGAATTTAAACATGAAGGACATTGTTTCCTCCAGGCTTTCTAAACCAAATTAGTATGTGCGATTTAAATCTTTCTTCACTTTCTAATCTTTTGAAATCTAATCAGGCAAATGTTTTTGTCCCAATATTGTATTATCACATCAAATATATCTTATTGCCAGTTCTTCTACTGTTCTAAGTTCAGTGACTCTTACATAAAACTCACACAAAATGTCATTTGCATGAGCAAGTTTTACTTTCTAGTATCCCAAAAGTACACTTACGATCTGCTTTATAAAATGAAGTAAATTATGAGGTCTCATTCCCTGAAATTACATTCAAGTATATTAATTGCAAATTGATTCATTAAGAAAATGTTTAATGTACAGTGTCTCTTCCCTGATTTTCAGGATCTCCCGAGAAATCACTTGTTACTTACACACACTTCATTATCTTAGAAAGATTTATTTTAAAGTTAGCAAAAAAAAAAAAAAAAAGAATGATTCAGCAAGGACCGTTCTTTCATTTGCAGTAAGGGAAGCCATGGGAAGTGATTTCCAAATATAATACAGTAAGTTACCAATTTGTAGAAAATGTATCTTAGTAGAAACCTTACAAATTATCTATTTGTATTTAAAAAATGAATAAATGTTATTTATAACTGTGTTTTTATCTAAATGATACTACAAAAGAAGCAAGGACAATATAAACGTAAATGTGTATGAGTTCACAAATAATTGTAAGAAGTGTAGACAGATTTGATGAGTAAAGTAATAATGACGTTTGAATGTCAGAGAAGTTTATTTTCCCATTAACACAATTTTTGTTATTTTTTTTTTAATGTTTATGTATTTTTGAGAGAGAGAGACAGAGACAGAATCTGAAGCAGGCTCTGGGCTCTGAGCTATCAACACAAAGCCCAACACAGGGCTTGAACTCACGGAACGTGAGATCATGATCTGAGCCGGAGTTGGACACTCAACTGACTGAGTCACACAGATGCCCCATTATTGGTTTTAAATGTGATGGGACCTAGTAACAATCATAAATTAGGAATAAAAGCTATAAATGAATATCTGATTTCATTTCCTCCTATTTCATTGACATCTTTCCCCTGTATTTGATTTAAATCTCACCCAATGTTCACTACTCTATCCTGCTGTCTTCAATTAAAACCACCTTATATCTATCCCTTTCCCAAAGATTTGCTTCCATATCTCATCAGTTTCTTACTGCATTCTTTCTCTTCCTCTCAGAATTATTTTTAAGATAATCCCAGCTCTCTGGCCCTCAATCCTATCTCATTCTGCTCAAGAAAACATGACAGTGCTCTCAGTATGCTATAGGATGATAAATACTCACCACTCAAGATGCATTTGAGATAAAAAAAAAAATTATAGAACAGTTCCTCATTTTTAATCTGAAATCAGTGCTGAAATGCATCATCTGCTACATTACTGAATTAAGCTTCTTTTCCTCAGTATTTCTATGAAAACTCTTGACAGCTTTGGTGTCTAATTTACATTCCACATTTTATTTATATTAAATCATTAGTACATTAACTTGACATGTAAAGTGATGTGGCATTTAGATTAAGCATTTGACTCATTACCTGCTCTTTGAACATGGGCCAGTTATTCCAAATGACTTGAAAATACCTGATTCTTTACTTCAAAAGTTTATCTTAATGATCAGATAAGTGTATGAAATACTTATTTATTCATTTATTTATTTTAAAGCTTATTTATTTATTTTGAGAGAGAGAGAGAGAGAGAGAGAGAGAGAGAGCCAGCACAAGAGGGGCAGAGACAGAGAGAGAGGGAGAGAGAGAATCCCAAGCAGGCTCCGTGCTCAACACACAGCGTGATGTGGGGTTTGATCTCACAACTGTAAGATCATGACCTGAGCCAGTATCAAGAGTCAGATGCTTGACCAACCGAGCCACCCAGGTGCCCCTGAAATATTTAAAAATTGCATCATTCTCAAGTTGAAACAGTTTAAAGTAATTACTGAAAAGTAATCCCAATTCCAGTTATCAGTTAATTTATATTTAAGATGAAAGATGAGAAAAAAGGTATTTTAAAAAGTACCTTTGTATTTCTTCTTTTTTTCCCTTTTCCTTATACACTATGTATTTATAGACATGCGACATGCTGTAAACTGCAATTCCTGTCATTAGGAAGAGTTTTTTGAATTTATTTTATTCTTATTGTTAAGTAAAGGAAATACTTTGCTTGACCGGTCCATACCTTGACAAGGTATTTACACATGGAAATTATACCCAGAGAAAGTAGAAATACAAACTGAAAGAAAACATGTAAAGAAAAAACTAGTCAGGTATATGAACTAAAGCTGAATTTTGGAATAAATATTAAGATAAAATTAAGGAATCTAATAGTTTTATAACTGTAACTATCTATTAGGTACTTATGTATAATAGGTAAGTGAGATATTAAGTAATATATAAAAGTTATCTTCTGTAACTCATAACAAGCCTGATTAAAATATTGCTGCCTAGGGACACCTGGGTGGCTCAGTTGGCTAAGTGTCTGACTCGATTTTGGCTCAAGTCCTGATCTTGCAGTTTGTGGGTTTGAACCCTTCCCCCACTGTCAGTGCAGAGCCTGCTTGGGGTTCTCTCTTTCCCTCTCTCTCTGCCCCTCCCATGCTCAAGCTCTCTCTCTCTCTCTCAAAATAATAAATAAACTTTAAAAAAAAATAAGGAGGGGTAAGCACCCACTGAGACCCTTGCTACACCAAAATTAGAATTGCTGTTCAATATGTTCTTGTCTGCAAATTTGAGGTATTTTTATAGCAAGAAGAAACGATTAAGTGCTTGTAATAGTTTGCTAAAAGCTATGATTATAGCAAGAAACGACCTTTGTTTAATTTGGTGTGATTCTGTTTAAAAATAGTTACTTTCATTGTCTCTTAAAAGTGAACAAAAGCACCTCCTTAACAAGCACCTTTATTTGTCTCAAATGGAAGACAATAATCATTAAAGTAGACTTGCAATACAGAGTGGAGAAAAAGCCCTCAGACTTCGAGCACTCAATCTGCAAAGGGTTGCATTAACTACTATTTAATTTATATTTGAGTTTCATTTTTGACTTTAATATTCATTTTGGTGATAATAATAATATAAATTGTGAATCACTTTATGGAAAAATTTGCAATAATTAAAATTCTAGAAGAGAGACTCTAGATTTTAACTTCAGCTATGACCCACAAATCTCAGAGATTCACATTCTGGAAGCCTATGTGTATGGTTTGGGGTCGTCAACTTATTTTATATTAGATAAAATTACACAATTTGTGAAATGATTATATTAACCATCATTAATCCCTGGCACCAAAAATATTTAAACTTCAGAATATAATTGTTAAGTTTCAAAATTATACCTTGAACAGTTTGTGATTTAACATGACATCACAAAATTTCTCAATTAAAATAATTTGAAAAATTCCAAACTCTCAAGCATAGAATTCTTATTACAATTAAAAAGATCCTTCAGGATATGACCCATGTTTCCTGTCCAGCCTGATGTTCTTGGTGTCTCTAATCCAGCTATACACACTTAATTAAATTACATGAACTATTAAGCACTTTTTGCCTCAAAGTCCTTGTGCGTATAATTTCTCTGATTCAAGTTTTCTTTACTATGCATGTGACTAACTCCTACTTAGCCCAAATCCCCAACCTCAACATAACTTTGTCTTATGTAATATCTGGATGTTTCCTCATTCATATCACAATTATGTACAAGTTCAGAGCCCGATAGGAGCCAAATACTGTCAATAGGCTGGAGATACAGCAGGGAAAGCAACTATGCAAAATCCCTTTTCCTACGCCTGGTTCTGCTTCCTTGTAGTTACTTCATTCATTCAGAGCAGCAGGTGCTGGGAATGAGGAGGTGGTAGGCTGCTTTTGTTTTCATGGGATTTCCCCCACGAGTTTTGTTTACTAAACATCTCAGGTATAATGCAAGAATTTTCCTCAGTGTAATTTGCTTTTGTATAATTTATTGTATTATTAATAATCTTCAAAGCAAAGACATTTTCATCTTAGAGGAGCTCTTTGATCAATGTTACGATTCCTGAGACCTGGAGAAAATGGTAAAATCTATGGAATTCCACACCTCCCTACCCCCACCCCCCCCCCTTTTTTTCCCACTTTTGGTCATACCTTCACACCTGTGCAGTTTAGGTTTCCAAACACTCATTCTATGAACTTTCACGTTGTGAACTTCCTTTTGCTATTGTACTTAAAGTAGTTATCTTCACAATTAGTCTTATAATTCGTTCCTAAAAACTACTTTTATGATTGCACTTATAAATTACTGTTAACAGTTACTGTTACAATATTGTTCATAGTATCACAGAAGAGTCATTACATTTTATAACCTTTTATTAAAACTACTTGCATATCATCCCAGTGAAGCTCTTGGGATAATTAGTTCTGTAAACTCATTGACAACTTTATCTGTCTTAAAATAATCTTCTTCATACTTCTTTCTTTTTTAAGTTTATTATTTATTTTTGAGAGAGAGAGAGAGAGAGAGAGAGAGAGAACACAAGCAGGGGAGGGGCAGAGAGAGAAGGAGACACAGAATCTGAAGCAGGCTGCAGGCTCTGAACTCGTGAACCACGAAATCAAGACCTGAGCCAAAGTCAGACGCTAAACTGACTGAGCCACCCAGGCGCCCCTCTTCTTCATACTTCTTAAGTATGCATGTATGGGTGTTGATGGAGATTGGCGCAAGCAGAGATTAGGCTTCTAATTCAGTGTTCTGACATTTGATTAACAAATTTAGGTTCACACTCTACCTATTCCATGAAATGATAGATTGTACGCTGATCCTATTTAAATTTTTCTAATTATTAATCTACAGAAGATAACATTTTTAGTCTATATGCTTGTAAATTCTTCACTTTGCTCATATATACCTTAATTCAGGTGTGTTAAGTACATGCTAATTCAGTCCCAAGTGCAGATTAATTAATTAAGCCATTCATTTATTGAACAAGCATTAATTGAATATCAATTATGTGCTTGGCCCTAGGGATCCAAATTCCTAGACAATGCCTTCAAAGAGATTGTGTCTAGTGGAGTAATCAGAGAAGTAAACCAGCAAATGAGATCTAAAAATGCCTCATGGGAATCCAGTGTGTTATGAAAACATGCTGATATGACAAAATGAAGCTTTGCCCAGGAGTATTAGAAAGGTTTTCTGCAACAGGGCACACTTGAGTTTTAAATAATGAGCAAGAGTTGACCATAAGAAGACCCGAGGAAGTGTTTTAGGCAGAAGGGAAAGCATGGTTACAGAAGATGTTTCCACCTGCTCTACTTAACATAAAATATATGTTGTAACTGGATCAGAGAATGTGTTAATAGGGGACAGGGGGACTGAATAGGAAGGATGAGGACAAATTATGGGCTTGTTAAACTACCATAAGGAATTTGGACTTAATACGTTCTGTGATAAAATTCCATGAACATATACCTTAATTCTGGGGTTTAATCCCTGTTCTCTGTAAAACTAGCAGTCATTGCTCAGGAACACTGACCTGTCACCAAAAACAACTAATAACTGTGTCCAGTGCCACTGTGTGCTATTTCATTTTTTTACAATGAGAAATGTCCTAGCCACTGCTCAGGTTAATCCTCTTACTGGGTTCTGATTTACACTCCTTCATAATTCCTCAGCAGTTTGTTTCCCTAATTTTTCCTTGCTTCTATATCTCTATCCCTTTGCAACTACTGGATCATTCCCATCTCATCAAATTCACTTATTAAGATAAGCAAGCAAACAAGTAAATAAATATTAGAGAGCAGTCACCCTTGACAAAGAGATCTGGGAAGGAAATGTGAATGGACTTACTGGAATGTGTGCCTAGGAAAATATTTATGTGACCCTCTTTTCTGCTTTTGGCACTATGAAGACAAAGAAAGTTCTTAATAAATCTCGAAAGGCAGAAACTGTATATAATCCAGATAAGAGAAATATAGAAATTATAACAAAAGTTGATGTCAAACTGAGATAATTAATAAAACTTCATCCTAGCTGAATTGAACCAAAAATCTGATTTATCTCTTTTAGAGCACTTGAAAATTTTCAGCATTACATATCACACCATAGGGTGGTGCCTAAAACCGCACTTGGAATACAATTCATTGGTGTAATTATTAAATAAGAAAAAGTACAGTTTCCACTCACTGTTAGAAAATTAGGAAAAACAGGATATGTAAATTAACTAAGGATTAAGTAGAATGCTAGTGAATTAGAAAGCCACAATGAATAAAAGGTAAAATGGCTTTAAAGTGCAAATGTTTTCAAAAAAGATGGGGGAGGAAAAAAAATTTCCTCATTTCTTGTAGAGTCCCTGGCTGGAGCTGAAAATTAAGCTGACAAAGACAGTTAGCTGGAGAAAAGCATACACATTTTATTGAGTGTTTGTTTGTTTTAGAGACAGAGCAGGGGAGAGGGGCAAAGAGAAAGAGAGAGAGTGAAAATTTTAAGCAGACTCCACACTCAGCACAGAGCCTGATTTGGGGCTCAAATCCACGACCCTGGGATTATGACCCAAGCCAAAATCAAGAGTTGAACATTCAACCGACTGAGCTACCTAGGCACCCCCTGTTAAGTTTTTACCTGTACATGGGAGCCTTCACAGGAGAAGGAAGACCCAAAGAAGTGGGCAGAAATAGGAAGTTATACCTTTTAGACAAAGACAAAATAATATTGTTTAGAATTGACAAGAGAAAGAGGATGGGGCTAGGGTTAGTAAGTGATGAGGAATTAACTAAGACCATAAGTGTTAGTTTAATAAAGTTTGTTTGTATAGGTTTATCATCCCTAAATTCCCCATCTCTGGTTTTAAGAATGTCTTTCTTCCTCCTGGTACAGGGAAGGTACACTTCACAGGATAGTTTTATGGCCTGTTTCAGAGAAAAAGTGCGAGGCAGGTGAGGTCAGAGTGGCCTCTCCACTTCTGCCATTTTCTCAAACTCCTTCAGCTTAAGATATTCAGTATATCAAGGTGCCATTTTTGGAGGGTAGCAATTCCTGAACCCAGTCAGAAACATTTAGTCAAAATAAATGGAAGAGTGTCTGGATCTGTGCAATATAAATAAACAAACCAACAACATCAACAAAACTAAAAAAATAAATAAAATGTTGTTTGAAATTTGAAAAGGCACAAAGTCAAAATAAAGAAAAATATAATAGAAGACAATGTTAGGTGCAAATCTCTCTTAATATGTGTGAAATAAAATCCATTCTGTGCTTCTAGGATGATAAAGATTACTAAAACCAGTGAAGAAGCAATGTAAATTTAAGTAACTGTCACCCATGAGATATCTACATGTTTCAAAAAACTATATCCACAAACAACAGTGGATTCAGATGGCTTTTAAAGAGACTAATTCTAAAAGTTCTCTTTGTGATTTTCCTCAGCTTTCAGTTGTGATAAAAAATGCAAAGCTGGTTTGAGCTCAGGTGTGAAGAAATTTTTCAGAACATATGGTTTTTCTCCCTTAGGAAATGGAACCAAAGTCCGAGAATTAAATTGTTTGTAAGTACTCAATATGTTTCACAGCTAAGAGAACTTGATAATAGCCATAAAAGGCCCAGCTCAGAAGAACATTTTAATATCAGACTCATCTCTCTTACTATGATTAAGAATATGAGTGAGTAGTGGTTAAATACCTACATTTCTGTCATGGTTTCAAAGAAAATAAACAAGTAAGGAGGCACCTGGGTGGCTCAGTCAGTAAAGAAAGCATCCGACTTCGTCTCATGATCTTGCGGTTTGTGAGTTCAAGCCCCACATGGGGCTCTGTGCTGACAGCTCAGAGCCTGGAATCTGCTTCAGATTCTGTGTCTCCCCTTTTCTCTGCCCCTCCCATGCTCATGCTCTGTCTCTGTCTCTCAATAATAAATAAAGGTTAAAAAAAATTAAAAAAAAAAAAGAAAAGAAGCAAGTAAAATACAGGGAAATTACATTATGGAATTTTTTAAATTTAAAAAGTAACAGTTTAAGATCTTTGATACTCCTGTAACATTTTTAGCTTTGAGAGAAAAAATTCAATCTAAATGGAGGTAACAAAGAGAAACATAGTATGTCCATTTGAAAAAATATGTAAAAAGTAAATCTTATAATGGTTTTCTTATAATGAAATTTATGATCGTAATTACTAATATATATGCATATATAAAGTATTGTGTTAAAAATTGTATTAACAATTTATAAGTGTTCTATGCAGTATTGTTAATTATATATGCAATGTTATATAACAGATCTCTAAAAGCCTTTATCTTGAACGTCTTGAATGCCTAAAACTTCATACTCTTTGAACAAGGATACCCTTTTCTCCTTCCACCCAATCCCTGGCAACTGCCATTCTATTTCTATTTCTGTGAGCTTGCTTACTTTATTCGCCTCATGTAAATGGGACCATTAAATGTTGACGTTTTTGTGACTTGCTTATTTCACATAGCATAGCCTCTTCAAGTTTTATCCAAGTTGTAGTATTTGCCAGGATTTCTTTCTTTTTAAGAACTGAATAATATTCCACTGTACATATATACCACACCTTCTTTTTCTTTTTTTTATTGAAGTATAATTAATACACAGTGTTATATTAGTTTCAAGTGTATAATGTAATGATTCAGCAATTGTTTTCATTACTCAGTGCTCACTACAATCTGTATAGTCACCATCTGTCACGAAACAACGTTATTACCATTATTGGCTTTATTCCCTATGCTGTATCTTTACCCATTCATTTGTCAGCGGACATTTAGATTGCTTCCATTTCTTGGCTTTTGTGGATAATTCTATGAGAAACATAGGTGTGCACATAACTCCTTGAAAGGGACCCTGTTTTCAATTCTTTGGGCTGTATACCCAGAAGTGGACTGTAGAATCATACATTAGTCCTATTTTTCATTTTTTGAAGAGAAACACTATTTCTTTATTGTTTAATGCAGTTTCCATACTGTTTTCCACAATTGCTATACCATATTACAATCTCAACAACAGTGCACATGACTTCCAATTTCTTAGGGTGCCTTGGTGGCTCAGTCAGTTAAGCCTACAACTCTTTTTAATTTATTGTATTTTTAAAAACTTTTATTCATTTTTGAGAGACAGAGACAGAGTGTGAGCAGGGGAAGGGCAGAGAGAGAGAGAGAGAGAGAGAGAGAGAGAAAATCTGAAACAGGCTTCAAGCTCTGAGCTGTCACCATAGAGCCTGATGTGGGTCTCAACCTAGGAACCATGAGATCATGACCTGAGCTGAAATCAAGACACTGAACTGACTGAGCTGCCCAGCCCTCCCCCTACCCCCTTTGTAATTTTTTTTTAATATTTATAAACTCCCCACCCTTGATTTGGGCTCAGGTCATGATCTCCTGGTTTGTGGGTTTGAACACCATATCAGGCTTTGTACTGATGCCACGGGGCCTGCTTGGGATCCTTGGTCTCCCTCTCTCCCTCCCCTTCATGTTCTCTCTCTCTCTCTCTCTCTCTCTCTCTCTCTCTCTCAAAAATAAACTAATAAACATTTAAAAAAAGAATTCCAATTTCTCTTCATCCTTGACACATTCATTATTTTTTAAATAAAAGGAATTATAGTGGTTATTTTAATGGACATGAGTTGATTTCTCATGGTGATTTTGATTTACATTTCTGTGGTGAATAGTGATGTTGAGCATCTTTTCATATGCTTGTTGGACATTTGTCTTTTTTTAAAGAAATATTTATTCTTAATTGGGTTTTTTATTTTGTTTTATAGTGAGCTGTATACACTCCTTATATAGTCTACATATTAACCCCATATCCAATATATGGTTTTCAAATATTTTCTCTCATTCTATAGGTTTCCTCTTGATTCTGTTAATTTGTTTTCTTTGTTACACAGAAGTGTTTAAGTTTGTTGTAGATCCGTTGGTCTTAATTTGCCCTTATTGCTTATGTTTTGGTGTCATACCCAAGAAATTATTGCCCATTCCAAGATCATGAAGATATCCCCCTATGTTTTCTTCTGGGGCTTTTTTAGTTTAAGGACTTATATTAGGTATTTAATCAATTTTGAGTTAGTTTTTTATACATGAGGTAAGATAAGGGTCCATATTTATTTTTTCCATGTGGATATCAAGTTTTCCAAACACAGTTTATTGAAGATACCAGTCATTCTCCATACCATGGCCTTGGCACCCTTAGATCATTTGACCGTGTACCTAAAGGTGTATTTTGAGCTTTTGATTCTGTTTCATTAGCCTATATATCTCTCTCCATGCCACTACCATACTATATTGCTTACTGTAGTTTTATAATGTGTTTCAAAGTCAAGAAGTATGAAGCCTACAGCTTTGTTCTTCTTTCATAGGATTGTTTTGGCTATTTGAGGTCCATTTGGAGTTGACTCTAGTTGAACTCCAACTTTGAGCTTGAATTAAGATATCCATTTTCTTCCTTAGATTTGGGATGTTTTTAGCCATTATTTCTTCAAACAAGCAATCTGTCCTGTTTTGTTTTGTTTTGTTTTGTTTTGTTTTGTTTTGTTTTGTTCCTCTTCCCTGTTCGGAATTTCATAATGCATGTATTGGCCCAATTTATGTTGCCACATTAGTCCCTTAGGCTTTTTTCACTTTTATTCATTATTTTATTTTTACTCTCCTGGTTCAATAATTTCAGATGACCTATCTTTGAGTTCTGATTCTTTCTTCTGCTGGATTAGGTCTGCTATTGAACTTATCTAGTAATGTTTTCAGTTCAGTTATTACATTCTTCAGCTCCAATATTTCTGTTTTTCTTAATTTTTTCATAGCTTCTATCTCTTTGTTGATATTCTCTTTTTGTTTGTACATTGTTTTCTTGATTTTGTTTAGTTGTCTGTGTTCTCTTGTAGATCATTAAGCTTCTTTAAGACAATTCTCTTGAATATTTTGTTAGGTGATTTCGTAGATATCTGTTTTGGGGAGATGATTTCTTTAGATTTATTTTATTCTTTTGATTTAATATGTGTTCCCGTTTCTTTATATACCTTCCAAATTTTTGCTAAGTTTTATGCATTTGAAAAAGAAGCCACCATTCCAGTCTTTACAGGCTGCCTTTGTACATGGCAAAAATTTCACCAGTCAGCCTACCTACTGATTCTGAGACCTCTGAATCATCTTTTGGGGGATAACAATTTTCTAGGTTTGTGTATGCAATTTCCCAATTAAAGAGGTTTGCAGATTTCTTTTTCAGGAGTTCATAATCTCTTGCTCACCCTGGTGTCTGTCAGTAGTACACCAGGTTTTGTGGAGGCTGCAGCCAAGCTCTTTTGCCTCCCCCCCACAACCCCAAATGGCCCCAGGCATTCTGTTAGTACCTTGAGTCAGATGAGACAAAAATGAGTCTCTTGAGCAGCCCTGTGAAAAGCCAGAATCTCAAGTGCATACTCTACTCATCTTCCTCCCTCCCAAGGGAAAAACCATGAGCAGGGCCTCTCTCCATTGGCACTGAGCTGTGTCAACTTAGGGATGGGGTGATAAAGAGTAAAGTAAAATGGCTCTTCTTACCTGTTTCAATGTACCTGTTTTTAGGTTTGCACACAACTGGAACACTATGACTTCTTATATAGTTTCTGCAGTTCTCATAGAGATATTTTTGTCCATACAGACGTATCTCATTTTGTTGTCTTGCTTTGTTGAACTTTGCCAATATTATTGGCAATTTTTACAAATTGAGGGTTTGTGGCAACCCTGCATTGAGCAAGTATATCAGTGCTATTTTTTTTTCAACACCATTTTCCCCCATTTCATGTCTCTATCACATTGTGGAATATTGCACATTCTTGCAATATTGCAAACTTTTTTGTCATCATTATTTTTGTTATGGTGATCTGTGATCAGTGATCTTTGATGTTACTATTATAATTGTTTTGGGGTGCCATTGACCATGCCCATGTAAGACAGCAAATTTAACAGATAAATGTTGCGTATTCTGACTGCAGCTATGGTGGAAATAGCAAGAGAACTAGGATGAGAAATGGAGCCTGAAGATGTGACTGAAGGGCTGCAATTTCATGATAAAACTTGAATGGATGAGGAGTTGCTCTTTAGGGATGAGCAAAGAAAATGGTTCCCTGAGACGGAATCTCCTCCTGGTGAAGTTGCTATGAAATTGTTGAAATAACAACAAAGGACTTAGGATGGTACATAAACTTAGTTGATAAAGCAATGATAGGGTTTGAGAGGACTGACGCCAAATTTGAGGAAGTTCTGTGGGAAAAATGCTATGAAACAGCATGGCATGCTACAGAGAAATCATTAATGAAAGGAATACTCAAAGCGGTAAGCCTCACCTTTGTCTTGTTTTAAGAAATTGGTACAGCCACCCCAACCTTCAGCAACCTCCATTCTAATCAATCAGCAGCCATCAACATCAAGGCAGGACCCTCCACCAGCCAAAAGATACTGATTTGCTGAAAGTTCAGATGATGGTTAACAGTTTTTAGCAAGAAAATATTTTGTAATGAAGGTATATGGAAAGTTTTTTTTAGACATAACACTATTGCACACTTAATAGACTATGGTATATGTAAAATATTTTTATATGCACCAGGAAACACAAGAAATTTATTTGACTTGCTTTAGTATGATATATGCTTTATGCAGTGGTCTGGAACTGAACCCACAATATCTCTGAAGTATGATTGTATATTGTTAAGTTAATGTCTCTGTGGGGGAAGGAAGCCTGAGATGTCCTATTCTACCACATATCTGATTCATATACTTCGTTAGCAAAATCTGTACTGATACAGAAAATTATTGAATGTTTTAGTGTTTAAGTTAGGAAAAATAAATATACAGTAAAAAAAAACCAGAAATGAGTTAATCCTGAATTTGAACATTTTCAGTCTGTAAACTTGGTCATGCCAAGATGCCACAGGTGTACTTTGGCTTAGCAGAGCAGAGATAATTATCAGTGGAGTTTATGCCTCCCAAAGTTCCTGCACATCCCTTTCTATGTTTAGAAAATGTTAATGTAAGAATAACCAAGAGATAAAAATTTTGGTTTTGCCCTTAAAAAACAACGATGATAAAGACTTGTGAGATTCGTTGGACATGGTTGTAGAACTCCCAAGAAATCTGGAAATCTATGTTAAGCACCAAAATTGCCTTTTCAGATTTGCAAGTATGAACATTCAGCTGAATTTTTAGTTTCCTATGTATCATTTTGATTAAAATATACATTAATCATATACCTGGATGCAAAGATATTATTAGATGATGATTGTTCTTGTACCCAAAAAATTCCTTTTAGTAACATGAGTAGATCTGACTATAAAGCTGATTCTTTTTGTATAATTAATATATCAGACCTTATATACTAGGTCCTGTTAAAAATAGTCATGAAAGAACAGGACACCTGTTGCTACAGTAGGAGGAGCAGAGGTTTGAGAGTCACACTGGCCTGGGTTTGGAACTTTGACGAGCCAATGCAATTCTTTTTAGCCTCAGTTTCTATGTATGCTAAAAAGAATAATGTTTCTATCACAATATTATGAGAATTAAAATCAGATAAAGTGGCCTTTGTAAAATAGGGAGTAGAATGCTCTACATTTAGTACATTTTAGCTATTATAATGACAAAAATTTTCCTTGAACTTATCATTTGAAAGTAATACCTTCCATGGAATGTTCTTCAGAGCCTATGGAATGTGCCAGAGAAAATGATAAAGATTCACTAAGGCACACAAACTACAATGGAGACTTGTTAAAAAAAAGAAATGCAAACATTTTCTGGATGTTGTTTAAAACAGAGTTTTATCCCTTTTTTTTTTTTTTAACTTACGAATATACTATTAAGAGCATAATGCAAACACTTGGGTGACTCGGTTAATTGTCCGACTCTTGATTTCGGCTTAGGTCATAATCTCATAGTCATGAGATGGAGCCCCGTGTGGGGCTCAGTATGGAACCTGCCTGGGATTCTCTCTTTTCCTCTCTTCCTACCCCTCCCCCACTTAAGCGCATGCTTATTCTCTCTCAAAATAAGTAAACAAACATTTAAAAAAAGGAACATAATACTATTTGAAATTATCAAATATTTTTAAAGAAACCCTTTTATTCCCAACAATCTTAATATATTAGTTATTTGGTGAATTATTTTTTATATTGGATTTCCCTAGCATCTTCATGGTTACTAGAAATATTTTTTGGTATCCATGAATTCTCCATATTTTTAATTGTATACTGCTGTACTAAAATGGATATTAATAAAAGCATAGCATAATCACTAGTCTATCAAGTATAATATTGATAATTACTGTGAGGAACTTTCAGTATCAGTGTTGATACTTCTGTTTTAAATTTTGTTGATACAGAAAAATATTACTTTGTGACAGACTAATAAATACACACAGAAGCCGTCCTATTGTATAACAATCCACTAAAGCTAATTGAAAGATAAATAATATCCAGGAACACTATAAAGACTGAACTGTAGATCAAACAGAAGAAAATGGTGGGAGAATTGAACCATAACCTGGTGGCCAATAACTGTACTGGAATGCCAAATGCAATAGAACGTGAGTGTCAGCAATCAGGGCTCTGCGTGTATTCCTGTGTATATTCATAAAATATTATTGTGCTCCTATTAGATAGCAGTTTCATTTCAGCAAAGTAATAGATGGATTTTATTGAACTATTCTTAGTAATTTAAATATAAGGGCTGATAGTTTTATTTGTAGGGTTTTTTTAGTTGCATAAGAGTTATAAAGAATATAAAGAGAAGGAGTTCACATTTAGATGAATTCAAGTAATATTAAAATAAAAATGATTTAAAGCAATATGTTTTTTTCTCTTCCTTAAAAACTGTCCCGGGGGCGCCTGGGTGGCGCAGTCGGTTAAGCGTCCGACTTCAGCCAGGTCACGATCTCGCGGTCCGGGAGTTGAGCCCCGCGTCGGGCTCTGGGCTGATGGCTCAGAGCCTGGAGCCTGTTTCTGATTCTGTGTCTCCCTCTCTCTCTGCCCCTCCCCCGTTCATGCTCTGTCTCTCTCTGTCCCAAAAATAAATAAACGTTGAAAAAAAAAATTAAAAAAAAAAACTGTCCCGAACACATACAAATTTGCGAAACACTGATGAAGTGCATGATGCTACCAAGGTTGTGGTTCCATTTCTGATGAGCCTACAGGCTTTTCACTTCCGAAGACACAGACTATACTTCAGCTCTTTCTAAGGATATAACATGAGAAAGGAGTTAAGAGGATACGGTTGTTGACTCATGATATATACGTCTTGAAGTAATGATCACTTTTGGAAGGCAGATTTTATTATCATTTTACTCATGTAGAAACAGGGACTGAGATTAGTTTATGATGGGCATTACATAAACAATAAGCAAGTGGGGAATGAAAAACATGGTGTGTCTGATTTCAACGTCTCTGTGATAGCAACAAAATAAAAATACTGAAAACTGAAAATAAATAGTAAAATATTTCCATCATAACTGAGGTTTCGTACTCAAGGTTTCTATTTGATGAACAAAAGAATTTATTTATTTTTCTTCCTTTTGGAAGGAGGAAAATAGGCTAATATGCATTAACATTAAGATACAACATTATTATCAAAGGGGAATTTTTAAATTCCACAAAGAATGATGCGGAAAATGTCAATTCGTACTGTCAGTACTAGCAAAGCATATTTACTCGTATATTTTTACTTGTCCACTGAAATCATTGACACTAACTGGGCTAGAAAGTATATGAATCCATATTCTAGCTTTATGATCCCATCATGTTCTTGAGGCAACAATTTAGAGAAACTCACACTTTCGGTACTTGGAATACATTCTGTTCTCTACTGCCATAAAATTTCCTATCTACCAAGCCAGCCAGTTTCTGAGCAAGGCATAAGATTTGCTTCACTATCTGGCTCCCACCTCGCTTCCCAGTGTTGTTTCCTAACACTTCCCCTGGGTGCCATATGGACTGGCCATGCCCTTCTTGTTATTATTCCCTGAAGACAGCAGGCACTATCATGTTGCCACTTCGCTGCATGTGCTATTTCTTTTGCCAGGACTCTATTCTCCACGCACTTTATCCTTGATGAATTCTTACTCTTTCTTCAAGACTCTGCTCAATTTTAAATTCTTCTGGAAGCTGAGTACACTAATCCCAGTCTTTATGTATTCACAAGAATAGCTCACAACTTTTGCCTCACGCTTCAAATCACATCTGGTATTATGTTCTATTAGTAGTTACTCCAATGTGATTTTTAAAATCATAATTCTTATTCTAATCATATATCTGTGGCAAGGAACATGTCTTTCTCTCCTTTATGTCTATAGTACCCGGTTTGATCATCACACAGTAGGTCCTAAAGAAGTCAGTACAAATGGGTTGATGTGGTTTATGTGAAGTAACAATAATCAGGTCACCAATATAGAGGACGAATCACAATTTTCTTGTTTTCAAGAGAAGAAACAAAGTTTTATTCAAAAATACCAATTTATAGATGGAGCACTTGCCAAAGGAATGGAATTGTATCTTAAAATGAAGAAAAGCAAACTCCTTGTGAAACAAGTAGTTTAAACTTGAATTAAATTTAATTTGAATTTTGTTAGTATGATGGTAAATAATTGATGTGAATGTCTATATTTGATATCTTTACTTTTAAGATATGTTGTTTTTATTATAAAATTGGCAGAATGTATATTTTAGAAAACATGTAAACATCAGGCAGTTATTAAAAGTACATCAAATAACACACCATATAGACTAGCTAATGTTAACTTCGGGGTGAATTTCTTTTCACATATGCAGACATGTCAGAATATCATTAAAAAATACATTATTTAAGCATTTATTAGCCACCTGATGTATTCCATGGTAGACCCTGGGACACTCAATGGTGAGCAACATTAGACAAAATACTTGTCTTGGTTAAACTAAATTAATTTTAGATATTGTTCAAATCTAAAAAAACACACGTGTAATAACATGTTATAAAGGAAAGATCTAGAGGCATCATGATAGCATATGTCATGGGCTCATGACCCAGATAAGGTTAAGGGAAATTCTTACTGAGGCAGCAACACACAACTTGAGATCCGAATATTAAAAATCAATCATTATAATGATTTGTAAAAATACTGAATATGAAATGTCAAAAAATACTGAAAATTTAATGTCAAATAAAATATACATCTGATTATGTCACTTTCCCTGGATAAACAAAATCTTCCAGTGGGTTTTTATTTTATCACAACAGAAGTGGGAAACCAGTGGAGGGTTTTGTACATAGAATTCAACAGATATGGTCTGGATTGCTTCATTTTTGTTAAAAATTAGCCACAAAACCTTACTTGCAAAGCAACACACACTTCAGTCATATGAATGGGGGCAAAAAAAAGAAAAAAGAAAATAAGCATGTCTCAGAGACCAATGGATAATTTGGGGAAACAATAGAAAGGTTCACATTCTCACTTAGTTTTGTGGCCCCAAAATAATTATCACTCCTTCCAAAGGATGTTTATTTTACAGGCAGCCAAACACTGGTATGCACTATTTTTACAAGTGTCTCTTCAAATATAATCCCAAGCATGAAAATAATTGGTAAATTTTCTGTTTATGGAGAATTTACCACAGACTTTCCTTACATGAAGAGTTCCTGTCATGCATTCTACATGTGATTTATAGATGTGTATTTATATTCCATTTCTTTCTCAGAAATACTTTCTTGAGAAAAAGCATACACTTTTTTTTTTTACCTTGAATCTAGCAAGTTGAATTTCAATTCAACTTAGCCTTCTCTGATTCTGATCAAACAACTAGAAAGGGAAAGAAAATGTAAAAATCTGTCATTTTTATTCTGTATTCCAGTGGTGTAGTAACGTATTATATAGTATCCTGCTTGGGTATGAAAACAAACAAAAGAAGAAGTGATTCATGAAAACAGGGAATGATTTTATAAAGCCTAAAAATGTGCATTTATCCTTGTCTGCAGTACGTTTCTGCAGTGATCATCACATATCCCAACCCAGTGCAAAGAGAGGTCACTTGTCAGTACCTGTCATTACTTGTATGAGGAGGACACAGACGAGTTTAGGACCAGCGGGCTTCGAACCACAAACACTAATGAATACTAGGGAGTCTGAAATTCTCATTCCATACTTTCTGCATGCTGAGCCCACCATTTTAACAGTAGACAAACACAGTTTTGCGTCTTGTTTTCGATACCTATTTGATGTGTGAATTCAGACAATTACTTAACCTCTCTGACCTGCAAAATGAGAATAACACCATACACCTGACAGGTCCACAGTTAGGAGAAGATAAGGCAGTGCGGATAAAATGCTTGGCATAGCAAGGCTTGGAAGGACTGTGTCTAGTAAGGAGACAGATTATAAATCAAAGGACACAATACGAGTTTGCCTAAATGTATATGAATTACTTCTGTATATATTTATATAGCTAATATGTGTACATGTGTTAAACATGTACGTGCATACATATATGTTCAACACATGCATATATATATAAAACTAGACTGCCTTAGTAATGGCACTCTGGAATCACAGATTTATTTTGAAGAACTGTTGTGTCAAAAGGTATTTAGGCATTAGTATCACAGATGCTTGAGCAGATGGACAATAGTATCTGAAAAGCATGTATCATAAAAAAAAATGTGAAATAGTGTAGAGAAATAAGTCTTGATGGTCTGACAGGAAAGTATAGATGAAATACAAGATATTTGTGTCTCTGTTCTTAAGTGTAGAAAATATATGACTCTTCTCAGTGTTCTATTTCCTTTCATTCCTTCAAGTTCCTTCTTTCTGTTCATTCAAATTCTGTCATCTGGTTTCACCTCGATCCTTTACTGTGCTTGAAATTATTTTCCTTCATGGGGTACCTGGGTGACTATCAGTTAAGCATCTGAGTTGATTTTGGCTTTGATCATGATCTCATGGTCCGTGAGTTCAAACCCCATGTTGGGCTCTGCGCTGACAGCGTGAAGCCTACTTGGATTCTCTCTCTGTCTCGCTCTCTGCCCCTCCCACACTCATGCTCTTTCTCTCTCTCTCAAAATAAACAAGTAAATATTAAAACACATATTTCTTCCTTTGTCTTTTGGACAATAGACTGAACGTGTTTTTTGTTTTGTTTTGTTTCTTTGCCCCCTGAAATAAGCCAACGTTAGTATAGAAACCTACCTTTTTATTCCTCAATAATTGTCTGAGGCATAGTTCAATCTATGTCCACTAGTACAACTTAGAAGTGAGCACAGGTAGGGACTGTTCTCAAGTAGGATCCATTTTCTCTTCACACACACTGACACACAGACACACACACAGACACATGTGCACACTTAGAAGAGTAATATTTACTTTCCAGATGTGAAATTAAGGATGTCCTTTTTTGCTTCTCTATATTTCTGACAATTAGCATTTTCAATAATCTTTTTGTTGGCATGATCTAAAGTACGTTTTAGTGTGCACACTCAAGTGGGTAGGAATGTGATAAATCAAACTCAGAAAATGTATTGAATAAAACAATAGTGAGGGTGAGGATGGTATCTATGGGTGAAACCCCATGAATGCAGGCTTGTAAGTTCTTGTGCATAATGAGGATTCGCGTCTTTCCATTCTCTCTTGTTACTGTGAAATATGCTCATTTTAAAGTTTATAATTTAAAGACAGCAGATAGGGAAGGCAAAGATAAAAGGAATAGGCCACTGAAATGACTGAGTATCCTTCTCTCAAAATTCCAGTAAAAATATGTATTCCTACATTATTTCACAAGATACACCCCAGAATAACATACATAAAACAAACACATTTATTCTGATTCAAAAATATTTCATGCTATTTGTGTCAATCTGAATTCCCACTGTTTTCCATAAGTCATTGCTAGTTTTTTAAGATTATGTAAGATGTCATTTATATTAAAAAGTAATATTCTAATAATTAAAATTTTACTGCTCTTATGAATTATATATTTTATATTTATCTATTTTTTTCTACCCTTACATTAATCATACTTAGAAAACTCTTAGTATTGATATTAATTTTAATTTTAAAATTAATATTAAAACACATTATGAATATCTTAATATAAAAGCTTTATCAAATAAACAAAAGAGAAGAATTTTTTTTTTGCTAGCATCTTTTGAAAGTGATTCATGAAACAGTTCTTATATTGATTTTGCCAAGATCAATATTTTCTTTTTTTTTAATTAAAAAAAATTTTATGTTTATTTATTTCTGAGACAGAGACAGCGCATGAACGGGGAGGGGCAGAGAGAGAGGGAGACACAGAATCCAAAGCAGGTTCCAGGCTCCAAGCTGTCATCACAGAGCCGGACACCGGGCTTGAACTCACAAACCATGACCTGTGCTGAAGTTGGTCGCTCAACAGACTGAGCTACCCAGGTGCCCCTCTTTTTTTTTTTTTTAATGTTTGTTTATTTTTGAGAGAGGGAGACAGAGTGCTAGTTGGGGAGGGACAACGACGGAGAGAGGCACGGAATCTGAACCAGGCTTCAGGCTCTGAGCTGTGAGCACAGAGCCCAATGCACAGCTTGAACTCATGAACTGTGAGATCATGACCTGAGCTAAAATCGTATGCTTAACCAACTGACCCACCCATGTGCCCCTAAAATATATTTTCTGATTACAGCAATAGCTGACTTCAAAATAGTTAAGAATACCAGTATATTTCCCTCTAAATTTTTAGTATATTTATATCAACAGCAGTGGATAATTATTTAAAGCAAAAAATCTATTTGAATCTTAGTATAACATTAAAAACGAATGTCTTTCCTCAGAATTTAATTACCAACATTGCTAAATCTTTTTTTTCAATGGTGACAGTCTTTGCTTTATGATATAGTGGCAGTTGGTTTTCTCTTTTTTTCTCTCCCTTTTTTTCTTTCTTCTTTCTTTTCATTCTTTCCAAGTGTGTGAATTACATAGTTTCTTAAAGCTTGCAGTTCCAACTATGGTCCCTGAAATGACTATAATTTCTATAGATTCTATGGCTTAAGTTAACATTTTAAGCTAAGAAAATATTGAGTACCCAAACAACTTCTCTTTGATCATATCAATGACTTTGTTTTGAGGAATTGCATAATCAATAATTTTCTTAACAGTTCAGCCCACTGTTTTTATCAGCCCGCTGAATTTTATTGACAACAAAACTCTTGAAAATGCAAAACAAAATACTAGCAGTAAACAAACTAATGAAATTTGGTTGCAAAGTATTTCTGTATAATATAGAGACTAGACTCATGCCCTTCAGGATAATTATTTTATTTTGTTCCTATAGGTAATTCAGTTCAAGGTCTCCTGATTTTTGAATAAATGTGTAGACTTGAGAAACATTGCAATAGAACACAAGGTACCCACCTGGGTCGAAAAAGAGATGTCTAGATATTGGTTGAAAAACTGAAAGTTAAGTACTTTGTGTTCAGGGAAAAACAATAGCAAACCTTGGAAGTTTAATAAAAGTCCATTGTTTCAAGTAAAATTCAAGCACAACCATTGTCTTGTCTAAACAAAATAGAACCTGAAATGATTCTTCATTACTCCTGATGACAGGAGGGGTGCTTTGGTGGCCCAGTTGGTTAAGCTTGGGCTCTTGATTTCCCATCAGGTCATGATCTCACAGTTTTGTGAGTTTGAGACCTGCTTTGGCTCTGCACTGACAGTGCGGAGCCTGCTTGGGATTCTTTATCTCTCCCTCTCTCTGTGCCCCTCCCTTGCTCACACCCTTTCTCTCTTAAATAAGTGAAACATTAAAAAAATACTGATGACAGGAAAGAACAGTATATTCGGCAACCACGGTTTAAAAGTTGATGAACTGCAGTGTCTTTAAAAACTTCTCTTCCAGCCCATTATTTGACGTACACATAGTATTCACATACTATTTAATTTGGGAATGTTGCAATAAAATGTATGCAGCTCTGTGTTGGGAACCATGAGATCTCCCAGCTTTACCATAATAGTGAAATATTTAACTTTTTTCAGCCTTATTATTTTTAGTTGAAAGTTGGAATTATAGAACTCGAGTTGTCTTTCTTGGTGATTATCAGATGTAATGTGGTTAAGAGCACAGATTTAAAACCAGCTTGCCTGGATTCAAATCTAAGCTCCGTTACTTATGAGCTATGTGACTATGGAGAAGTAATGTAACATCTGCTATTCCTCACAGCAAATGAATTGTTATCAGGACAAAATGATCTAATATTTGCAAAGTGCTTAGGATAGTGTCTGACACATAATAAGCATGCTATAAATGTTTGACATAAAATAATAATATAATAATAATAGCAATAATAATAATATGACTTCCAATTTAGAAGTTCTGATTTAGAAGTTTTCCCTGAGACACCACCTTTTTAGGGAAAACACAACTAGATTTCTGAGGCTTCAAGTCTGAAGACCACTATCAGGACTGTGATACACTCTCCAAAATAATTAATGCCAACATAGGAACATTCTTGGTGTAGTGCTAGCTAACTTGCCTTCTGGAATTGAAACTCCAGCCGTATGTATCCGTTAGAGATGTGGAAAGCACAAAGGTAAAAGCCATGTTTTGAGAGAGCCGGGTTGAATAATCTGGGATTCAACAATAGCTCTGTGACTCCACAGTCTGAGTTATGCCTGTCTAGCCTTTTTAACAATTTATTATGGGTTATGAATTGTAAACATATGTAATAAAAGATATTATAATGTACTGAACCCCCACATACCCATCATTCAGCATCAACAGCTATCAGTTCACGTCCAACTTTGTCTCATTTAATCCTCATCTACCACCCTTTGTTCTGTAATATTTTGAAGCACATTCCTACATTTTACTGTATCCGTAGATAGGAGGATTTTTTTAAACACGCATACTTAAAGTAACACACCTAAATAATTAACAATAATTTATTTAAAAATCAGTTATTCGGTTTGTGTTTACATTCCCAAGCATCTTATAAATGTCATAGTGACAGGTTTTAATTTTCTCTATTTGAAATTACTAATATGACTTTAAAATCTTTTTTTAAGTTTTTTTTAATGTTTATTTACTTTTGAGAAAGAGAGAGAGAGGCATGAGTATAGGAGGGACAGAGAGAGCGAGAGACACAGAATCCTAAACAGGCTCCAGTCTCTGAGCTGTCAACACAGAGCCCGAAACAGGGCTTGAACTCACAGACCACGAGATCATGACCTGAGCTGAAGTCGGACGCTTAACCGACTGAGCCTCCCAGGTGCCCCATAATTTTTTTGAGTTTCCTACACCCTCTCTTTTTCCTCCTACCTGTAGCTTCCCATAGACTGGATTTTGCACAGTGTAGTTGAACATGTTACTCTGTCTTTTGATTTCCTAAAAACTCATAATTAGATCCATATTTAGTGTTTTATTTTTTTCAGAACTTCATAAAAATTTGATTTTTACAGTTTTTCCTCCATCAGGAAGTAGTAATGTCTGATTGAATCTTTTATTAGTTATCTATGATATTATCTAGATCATTCTAAAAGAGTGAGAAATGTTAATATACTCATTATATTGTATATATTTCTTCTTCACCTTTTCTTGAAATAATTCTTTAATGATAAACTTCACCTCATCTACTATTCAACAATTCAGGGGTTCAGTTTGCATAGAAAAGATAGGATAAATGTTTGATTTTCCCTTTATTTACTAGTTTTCAAATAAGCCATTGGTTCCCAAGTCTCTTGCAATAAATACAAATTATTTTTATTATTTCTATTTCAACATGAATTAATAAGAGTAAGCATTTCTGTTTTGTTTCTTAACACATTTTAGTATTATAATGTTATAACATATTTAGTATTATATTTATGGGATACACAGGGTTCTTTGTATCCTTAACCTCATAAATGTAGCATTCAAGTTGGTCCTTAAATAGTTATACAAGATGGATGGATGGGTAGATAGATGGGTAGATGAATGGATACCTGAAAAGGTGCAAGTACAGAATGCAACTGAGAGGGTTGGAATTAAAACAAAGCCATCTGTCTCTTTGTACCCTTTTGCCTTCATCCTGTGAATTTTTTTACCTTGCCAATTTGTTGCAGTTCTAAAATGGAAAAAAAAGACTGTCTATTTTTCAATACTTCAAAATGCTATTCATAGGCAAAGTATGATAATAAAACATCACCATGTTCATGATTATCATTGATAAGATTGAGCAATTAACTTACTTAATCATCACAAATATTCCCCAAATTTTACAGGAGGAAGTTAAAGTACAAAGACTTTAAATAATTTGTGTATCTCACATAAGAAATGTGTATAGACTCCTCTTCTGACAACCTCCCTTTAGTCCCTTCATGACAACCTCAGAAATCACTGCTGCTCAGGAATTACACTCCCCAGGTTGTTATGTCCATATCCTTTTCATTGACACAAGTGGCACCATGGTTTTTTGTTGTTGTTTTATCCCTTGTGAAGACACACTACTTTGTTTCTCTTGGAAATTAAACTTAAGTAGTATTACTGAGTTAAGATGTCCAATGATGATTCCTTGCAAATTGGCTCATCTAAAAATACTGCTGATTTCAGTGTGCTCAAGCACAAATTTTCATGCGGCATGGCAACAGCTCCTGGCATAGATTATTTAACCCTAAACTTCACCTATAGCTCAACACTCATTGTGGGGTAGTTTTCTTCCAAGAAAAAAAAATTGAAAAGAAGTAGAGAGTATGTTGGGAATAAGAAATTATAATGTGCTGCATGAAGAAGTTGTTCTCTTTTCACTCGAATCAAAGAACAGATTTGTCATGTTTCCCTGAGGAAATTAGTCTTAAATTTTGTACCTTTCACTTGCCAGAATATTAATGGAGCTGAATTATAATAAAAGACTCAATTCCTTGAACTCAGTAGTTCTTACTCTTCGCATTTCCTGTCTTCAGATATTTAAGGATAAAATGGAGGGAGAAAAGAGTTTATGTTAATAGCAAGCAGTGAGAAAACCCTAAAATGTGAATTAAACAGTCTTTTCAAGACTTTACTATTCATAGACCAGTTTGATCAGTTTTTATTGATGGTTTCCAATATCTGAATAGGTTAAAATACAGAGTAGAGAGTGCTTTATTAATCAAATAACCAGCCTAGAACTCTAGATTTATTACATATCTAACAAAAAGGAGAAAGCAGAAAGTATGAACTAAGTTTGAAGTGTGGTGGGATGAAGTTGGACACATTCATGTTATTTTTGCAACTGAGTATATACATAACATAATGGGGAGGTCGTGTTCAATAATTCCTCCCTAACTTACTGGGAAAGATTGATTTATAATTATCCCCTTAGCTCTTCTTGGCTTTCTATCTATCTCTTGCAGTCCTATGGAACACTTTTTCCATATATATTCTTCTAGCTAATACCTAGAATGACTGTATTACTCACGTCAATAGCACCTGCTTATCAAGCACAATTCAGTTAAAAGACTACCTCATCTTGTCAGCAGATCCTAAAAATCTCCACTTTATAGCACTGATTAAGTATCCTGCTTTGGGGCTTCTTTCCTGTGTTCCCATCATACTGGGTGATTGGTAGGGTCAGACTTCTGAATTGTTGCCAATCTGGTGCATGTAAAATGGTATGCTTTAGTTGCTTTTTTTTTTTCCTGCATTTTTCCTCTTTTGAAGAGTAAGTATATTTCCTACCATGATTATCATTATAATATTAATTGCATTGTAATTTGATGCTTACTTTCTTGTTTATTTCAGACATTGACTGTGTACTCCCTTGAGCCCAAACTCATTCATTCTTATACGTTTATCATTGATATCTGGCACTGATGTATGCCTTTTTAAGACATTCCATCAACTATCGAAAGATCATCACTAGCTGTCACACTGCAGCCAGTGTATTCAGATTACGGAACATTAATGAAATGCAAATATTTAAAGTGTTTCAAGGGACATTTATTTCCCATATTTAGATGCAGGTCATGTTAGTCTGTAAACTCTGCTGTTATTTTGTGCTATTTTGTGCATATTGGCATGTTGTGCTCTACCAAATACAAGTACAGGCTGGCTAGTGCCACTTTCATTAGCACTCAGTCATACCACCAGCCTGTCAAGCAAAATGCTTTTGATTTCTTAAACTACGCTAAGGAGAGAGGGTCTGTTTTGGGGGTTTTGTTTGTTTCTTGTTTATATTCTTGTTTTCCCTTCAGCAAAACCGTCCATATGAACCAGGATCCTTGTGTTCTAAACAGCTGAAATTACAGAGATCTGATTTAAAACTCTAACATTTGGTAATAGAAATATTTTTTAATGTCCATTTTAGTTGAACAAGGAAATAATTAAACTACTCAGTGTTCTCCCATTAGTCAATCTCTATTCCTGAAAGAGAGGATTTTTACAATCTGGGTATCTTAACTCATAATGAATATGGTTATTTCAAGATATAGTGTAAATTTCCCTCTCCCCCTCCTTGCTCCTTAGATTGAGGATTGGCTTCCCCTTAGCTTCAGGTTTTGATTGTTCCATTTATTCACATGGGGGAAGATGATGAGGATTAGGTTGAAGTCCAAAGTCATGAACAAATGGAACATCAGAGGCCTCACCCCCTGCTGAGTCTCAGCTTTAGCCCTACCTCCAGTGGTTTGAGATGGAGATGAGTTTGAGATTTTCTGACCCTTGTTCTCTAAAAGTATTATAAGTGGGGAGATTTTCCTTCACTTGATTTGCTACCCTAAGAATAATTTAGAGAAATTAACTACAGAGTCGGCGGCAAGATGGCGGCTTAGGAGGACGCTGGGCTCACCGCACGTCCTGCTGATCACTTAGATTCCATCTACATCTGCCTAAATAACCCAGAAAACCGCCAGAGGATTAGCAGAACGGAGTCGCCGGAGCCAAACGCAGACGAGAGGCCCACGGAAGAGGGGAACTTGCTCGCTCCGCGCAAACACCCAACTCTGCGCTTCGGCGGAGCCAAACCTCCGGCAGCGGATCTGACTCCCTCCCGCTGCCACAGGGCCCCTCCTGAAGTGGATCACCTAAGGAGAAGCGATCTAAGCCTGCCCCTCCTGCCCCCGAGCACCTTGCCTACCCACCCCAGCTAATACGCCAGATCCCCAGCATCACAAGCCTGGCACGGTGCAAGTAGCCCAGACGAGCCACACCACCCCACAGTGAATCCCGCCCCTAGGAGAGGGGAAGAGAAGGCACACACCAGTCTGACCGTGGCCCCAGCGGTGGGCTGGGGACAGACATCAGGTCTGACTGCGGCCCCGCCCACCAACTCCAGTTATACACTACAGCACAGGGGAAGTGCCCTGCAGGTCCGCACCACTCCAGGGACTATCCAAAATGACCAAGCGGAAGAACTCCCCTCAGAAGAATCTCCAGGAAATAACAACAGCTAATGAGCTGATCAAAAAGGATTTAAATAATATAACAGAAAGTGAATTTAGAATAATAGTCATAAAATTAATCGCTGGGCTTGAAAACAGTATACAGGACAGCAGAGAATCTCTTGCTACAGAGATCAAGGGACTAAGGAACAGTCACGAGGAGCTGAAAAACGCTTTAAACGAAATGCATAACAAAATGGAAACCACCACAGCTCGGCTTGAAGAGGCAGAGGAGAGAATAGGTGAACTAGAAGATAAAGTTATGGAAAAAGAGGAAGCTGAGAAAAAGAGAGATAAAAAAATCCAGGAGTATGAGGGGAAAATTAGAGAATTAAGTGATACACTAAAAAGAAATAATATACGCATAATTGGTATCCCAGAGGAGGAAGAGAGAGGGAAAGGTGCTGAAGGGGTACTTGAAGAAATCATAGCTGAGAACTTCCCTGAACTGGGGAAGGAAAAAGGCATTGAAATCCAAGAGGCACAGAGAACTCCCTTCAGACGTAACTTGAATCGATCTTCTGCACGACATATCATAGTGAAACTGGCAAAATACAAGGATAAAGAGAAAATTCTGAAAGCAGCAAGGGGTAAACGTACCCTCACATATAAAGGGAGACCTATAAGACTCGTGACTGATCTCTCTTTTGAAACTTGGCAGGCCAGAAAGAATTGGCACGAGATTTTCAGGGTGCTAGACAGAAAAAATATGCAGCCGAGAATCCTTTATCCAGCAAGTCTGTCATTTAGAATAGAAGGAGAGATAAAGGTCTTCCCAAACAAACAAAAACTGAAGGAATTTGTCACCACTAAACCAGCCCTACAAGAGATCCTAAGGGGGACCCTGTGAGACAAAGTCCCAGAGACATCACTACAAGCATAAAACATACAGACATCACAATGACTCTAAACCCGTATCTTTCTATAATAACACTGAATGTAAATGGATTAAATGCGCCAACCAAAAGACATAGGGTATCAGAATGGATAAAAAAACAAGACCCATCTATTTGCTGTCTACAAGAGACTCATTTTAGACCTGAGGACACCTTTAGATTGAGAGTGAGGGGATGGAGAACTATTTATCATGCGACTGGAAGCCAAAAGAAAGCTGGAGTAGCCATACTTATATCAGACAAACTAGACTTTAAATTAAAGGCTGTAACAAGAGATGAAGAAGGACATTATATAATAGTTACAGGGTCTATCCATCAGGAAGAGCTAACAATTATAAATGTCTATGCACCGAATACCGGAGCCCCCAAATATATAAAACAATTACTCATAAACATAAGCAACCTTATTGATAAGAATGTGGTAATTGCAGGGGACTTTAATACACCACTTACAGAAATGGATAGATCATCTAGACACACGGTCAATAAAGAAACAAGGGCCCTGAATGAGACATTGGATCAGATGGACTTGACAGATATATTTAGAACTCTGCATCCCAAAGCAACAGAATATACTTTCTTCTCGAGTGCACATGGAACATTCTCCAAGATAGATCATATACTGGGTCACAAAACAGCCCTTCATAAGTTTACAAGAATTGAAATTATACCATGCTTACTTTCAGACCACAATGCTATGAAGCTTGAAATCAACCACAGAAAAAAGTCTGGAAAACCTCCAAAAGCATGGAGGTTAAAGAACACCCTACTAACGAATGAGTGGGTCAACCAGGCAATTAGAGAAGAAATTAAAAAATATATGGAAACAAATGAAAATGAAAATACAACAATCCAAACGCTTTGGGACGCAGCAAAGGCAGTCCTGAGAGGAAAATACATTGCAATCCAGGCCTATCTCAAGAAACAAGAAAAATCCCAAATACAAAATCTAACAGCACACCTAAAGGAACTAGAAGCAGAACAGCAAAGGCAGCCTAAGCCCAGCAGAAGAAGAGAAATAATAAAGATCAGGGCAGAAATAAACAATATAGAAACTAAAAAAACTGTAGAGCAGATCAACGAAACCAAGAGTTGGTTTTTTGAAAAAATAAACAAAATTGACAAACCTCTAGCCAGGCTTCTCAAAAAGAAAAGGGAGATGACCCAAATAGATAAAATCATGAATGAAAATGGAATTATTACAACCAATCCCTCAGAGATACAAACAATTATCAGGGAATACTATGAAAAATTATATGCCAACAAACTGGACAACCTGGAAGAAATGGACAAATTCCTGAACAACCACACTCTTCCAAAACTCAATCAGGAGGAAATAGAAAGCTTGAACAGACCCATAACCAGCGAAGAAATTGAATCGGTTATCAAAAATCTCCCAACAAATAAGAGTCCAGGACCAGATGGCTTCCCAGGGGAGTTCTACCAGACGTTTAAAGCAGAGATAATACCTATCCTTCTCAAGCTATTCCAAGAAATAGAAAGGGAAGGAAAACTTCCAGACTCATTCTATGAAGCCAGTATTACTTTGATTCCTAAACCAGACAGAGACCCAGTAAAAAAAGAGAACTACAGGCCAATATCCCTGATGAATATGGATGCAAAAATTCTCAATAAGGTACTAGCAAATCGAATTCAACGGCATATAAAAAGAATTATTCACCATGATCAAGTGGGATTCATTCCTGGGATGCAGGGCTGGTTCAACATTCGCAAATCAATCAACGTGATACATCACATTAACAAAAAAAAAGAGAAGAACCATATGATCCTGTCAATCGATGCAGAAAAGGCCTTCGACAAAATCCAGCACCCTTTCTTAATAAAAACCCTTGAGAAAGTCGGGATAGAAGGAACATACCTAAAGATCATAAAAGCCATTTATGAAAAGCCCACAGCTAACATCATCCTCAACGGGGAAAAACTGAGAGCTTTTTCCCTGAGATCAGGAACACGACAAGGATGCCCACTCTCACCGCTGCTGTTTAACATAGTGCTGGAAGTTCTAGCATCAGCAATCAGACAACAAAAGGAAATCAAAGGCATCAAAATTGGCAAAGATGAAGTCAAGCTTTCGCTTTTTGCAGATGACATGATATTATACATGGAAAATCCGATAGACTCCACCAAAAGTCTGCTAGAACTGATACAGGAATTCAGCAAAGTTGCAGGATACAAAATCAATGTACAGAAATCAGTTGCATTCTTATACACTAATAATGAAGCAACAGAAAGACAAATAAAGAAACTGATCCCATTCACAATTGCACCAAGAAGCATAAAATACCTAGGAATAAATCTAACCAAAGATGTAAAGGATCTGTATGCTGAAAATTATAGAAAGCTTATGAAGGAAATTGAAGAAGATTTAAAGAAATGGAAAGACATTCCCTGCTCATGGATTGGAAAAATAAATATTGTCAAAATGTCAATACTACCCAAAGCTATCTACACATTCAATGCAATCCCAATCAAAATTGCACCAGCATTCTTCTCGAAACTAGAACAAGCAATCCTAAAATTCATATGGAACCACAAAAGGCCCCGAATAGCCAAAGGAATTTTGAAGAAGAAGACCAAAGCAGGAGGCATCACAATCCCAGACTTTAGCCTCTACTACAAAGCTGTCATCATCAAGACAGCATGGTATTGGCACCAAAACAGACACATAGACCAATGGAATAGAATAGAAACCCCACAACTAGACCCACAAACGTATGGCCAACTCATCTTTGACAAAGCAGGAAAGAACATCCAATGGAAAAAAGACAGCCTCTTTAACAAATGGTGCTGGGAGAACTGGACAGCAACATGCAGAAGGTTGAAACTAGACCACTTTCTCACACCATTCACAAAAATAAACTCAAAATGGATAAAGGACCTAAATGTGAGACAGGAAACCATCAAAACCTTAGAGGAGAAAGCAGGAAAAGACCTCTCTGACCTCAGCCGTAGCAATCTCTTACTCGACACATCCCCAAAGGCAAGGGAATTAAAAGAAAAAGTGAATTACTGGGACCTTATGAAGATAAAAAGCTTCTGCACAGCCAAGGAAACAACCAACAAAACTAAAAGGCAACCAACGGAATGGGAAAAGATATTCGCAAATGACATATCGGACAAAGGGCTAGTATCCAAAATCTATAAAGAGCTCACCAAACTCCACACCCGAAAAACAAATAACCCAGTGAAGAAATGGGCAGAAAACATGAATAGACACTTCTCTAAAGAAGACATCCGGATGGCCAACAGGCACATGAAAAGATGTTCAGCGTCGCTCCTTATCAGGGAAATACAAATCAAAACCACACTCAGGTATCACCTCACGCCAGTCAGAGTGGCCAAAATGAACAAATCCGGAGACTATAGATGCTGGAGAGGATGTGGAGAAACGGGAACCCTCTTGCACTGTTGGTGGGAATGCAAATTGGTGCAGCCGCTCTGGAAAGCAGTGTGGAGGTTCCTCAGAAAATTAAAAATAGACCTACCCTATGACCCAGCAATAGCACTGCTAGGAATTTATCCAAGGGATACAGGAGCACTGATGCATAGGGCCACGTGTACCCCAATGTTCATAGCAGCACTCTCAACAATAGCCAAATTATGGAAAGAGCCTAAATGTCCATCAACTGATGAATGGATAAAGAAATTGTGGTTTATATACACAATGGAATATTACGTGGCAATGAGAAAAAATGAAATATGGCCTTTCGTAGCAACGTGGATGGAACTGGAGAGTGTGATGCTAAGTGAAATAAGCCATACAGAGAAAGACAGATACTATATGGTTTCACTCTTATGTGGATCCTGAGAAACTTCACAGGAACCCATGGGGGAGGGGAAGGAAAAAAAAAAAAAAAGAGGTTAGAATGGGAGAGAGCCAAAGCATAAGAGACTTAAAAACTGAGAACAAACTGAGGGTTGATGGGGGGTGGGAGGGAGGAGAGGGTGGGTGATGGGTATTGAGGAGGGCACCTTTTGGGATGAGCACTGGGTGTTGTATGGAAACCAATTTGTCAATAAATTTAATAAAAAAAAAATAAATAAAAATAAAAAAAAAATAAAAAAAAAAAAAAAAAAAAAAAGAAATTAACTACAATTGTCTTAATATTTTTTTTAATTAGGGAGACAGGATATGTTAAAGTAAGAATAAAAATATTTCACAGGCCAGTGCATGCCAGCCAACAGAAAGTTATCTCTAATTCATTATATTATTTATAACAAAGACATGTAGAGTATGAACCTTGAAGATAAATCTACTCTCCTATTTTTCAAGGTGAAAACATACCAGCGGAGGAAATTTCTCAGCACACAGCCAGACTCCTTTTTGTTTGTTTGTTTGTTGATCTCAGAAAATTATAGAAATGCTAAATTTATAAAATGCACTCTGTATCTTGGTGGATAGAGAATGCTTCAAACAGGTTGTAGCCTACACATTTAGAAAGGGAGCTCAGCCTTACATTTCTGTGTAATTGATATTTATAAAATAAATGGTGAATATGATCACACACTTGGTAAAAGGGAAAAAAGGGGAATAGGAAAAGATAGTGGGCAACTCAAGGTTGATGCTATAATTGAGAGTGATAGAAAGAATTAGAGCAATAGTATCTTTCAGAAAAATACTGGTCAGGGATAATTTGGTCTAAGAATCTGTATTTTGGAAGTAGGTTTTTTTTTAAAAAGTCCTTAGGAAAGTGTTACTGAAACATATCCACTCTAGTTATAGAAGTTAAATAATGTAATTGGCCACATCCATTGTCTCTTCATAGTAAATATTGAAGATTTTTACTTTGAAAGATGTCTTCCACAAAAGCAAAGATTATGTCTGACTTGTCCTTCATTGTGGACTCTGTTGCCTTTGCAATCTGTCTCAAAGAAGATAATTCAAACATACATTGAATAAATGAATTAGTATAGGAACATAAAAATGTTTAATTATTTCTAAACCACATTCACATATCTCTATACCCATATATTCCATCAACAAATATCTTTTACTTCTCTGTATTCAAAGACACACACAGTAGAATGAGTTGCCTTTCATTCATTTAACAAACTTTGTTGAGTATTTCTATATATGTGGTCAGGTACTGGGAGACAAAGATGAACAAAAACAGAAAATCTTCTTTGCTTCATAGAATTTATAATTTCTCAATGATATGTATCAAATAGCTACACAAATGAATATATTATTTTAGGCTGATACAATAGCTCTTGAGTATGTATTATGCATGGTGCTAGTTATAACATGCGTAACATGTGAACCTGACCTAGAGTCCAAAAAAAAAATTCTCTAGCTAAGAAAAAGAAGAATATGGAGTATAAGTTTCCTTTAGAATGTAAGGTCTATGAAGGAAAGCAATGATTCATGTTTGTTTTCTGCTGAGTCCCCACCACTGGGTACAGTGAATTGCATATTGTGAGCATTCCATGAATATTGACTATGAGTGCAAAAATGGAGCAAGACTTGGACTCTGAAGAGTCAACAGAAAAGGGAGAATAGAATTTCATACGAAGTCTTGTGCAAATGCTGTGTGCAACAGTATGTGGCATTACATAACCTGATGCTTTTAGGAATAAAGAACAATGTAGTATAACTGAAATGTCAAGGGTGAGGAGCTTGCTGTGAGAACTTGCACTAGAAAGGGTCTGGCTACCCAAGACCTGTTGTCCACATTAAAGAATATAGTCAGTATTCTCAGCTCAATGCGTATATGACTACAATAGCCTTTTGTAGGGACATCACTCTGGTTAAAATGAATGGATATATGGGAGATAAGAATAGATGTTGTAGGGGTGCCTGGGTGGCTCAGTCAGTTAAGTGTCTGACTTCCACTCAGGTCATGATCTCACAGTTCATTAGTTTGAGACCCACATAGGGCTTGGGACCTGCTTCAGGTTCTTTGTCTCCCTCTCTCTCTGCCCCTTCCCTGCTTGCACTCTGTCTCTCTCTCTCCTTCAAAAACAAATAAACATTAATAAATTGTTTTTAAAAAAGAATAGATGTAGATGAATAGATAAAGGGTATCAGAGATTGGCTTCAATTACACACGCAGAAGATAACACTGATCTTTTATACTAGATATACAGTTATACACAGATATATATACAGATATATATACAGATATATACTACACTATACAGTTTATACTAGACTGGCTCTGGTTGGCTGAATAATGCCCCCCTTCAAAAATGGTCACATCCTACTTCCCAGAACCTGTAACTATGTTATCTTAACACACGAAAGGAACTTTTGTAAATATGATTAAATTAAATTAATGATTTTGAAATGAGGAAATTATCCTGGATTGTTTGGGTGGGCCCAATGTAACCACATGAGTTTTTTTTTAAATATATGAAATTTATTGTCACATTGGTTTCCATACAACACCCAGTGCTCATCCCAATAGGTGCCCTCCTCAATACCCATCGCCCACCCTCCCATCCCCCATCAGCCCTCAGTTTGTTCTCAGTTTTTTTTTTTAATTTTTTTTTCAACGTTTATTTATTTTTGGGACAGAGAGAGACAGAGCATGAACGGGGCAGGAGCAGAGAGAAAGGCAGACACAGAATCGGAAACAGGCTCCAGGCTCTGAGCCATCAGCCCAGAGCCCGACGCGGGGCTCGAACTCACGGACCGCGAGATCGTGACCTGGCTGAAGTCGGACGCTTAACCGACTGCGCCACCCAGGCGCCCCTGTTCTCAGTTTTTAAGAGTCTCTTATGCTTTGGCTCTCTCCCACTCTAACCTCTCTTTTTTTTTCCCCTTCCCCTCCCCCATGGATTCCTGTTAAGTTTCTCAGGATCCACATAAGAGTGAACACATATGGTATCTGTCTTTCTCTGTAGGGCTTATTTCACTTAGCATCACACTCTCCAGTTCCATCCATGTTGCTACAAAGGGCCATATTTCATTCTTTCTCATTGCCACGTAGCACTCCATTGTGTATATAAACCACAGTTTATCATGAGTTTTTAATAAAGAGGAAGATAGAAGGGTCAGAATCAGAGAGACAAAGATGGAAAGCTACCATGCCAGTGGACACTAAAGATCGAGGGTGGGATCACATAAACCAAAGAATGCAGGCAGCCTCCAGAATCCTGAAAATTAGCATCAGTACATATGGTGATGACGAGAGGTACAGGTATTCAAGGAAAATTAATGAAATTAATAAAGATAAGTTGGACTTAGTGTGTATGTATATGATGGATGAGATAAAGGGATTATTAAGAATGACTCCTAAGCAACTTTTGTAGGAGATCCCTTTGTTTGAAGTTGGGAACAGCAGAAGAACACCAGATTTGAAGCAGAAAGATTATGACTTCCTTTTGAGACATACTGATAATGAGCTGTCTCTTAAGATAAGTGAAAGGAAATGTCAAATAGGCCGTGGAGATAATGCTTCTGAATCTCAAAGCTACAGGGCTTATAGGGGATGAAAAAGGATCATGGGCTTCAGTGACAATGAAGTTCTGAATGAGAGGTGTTGAGAATGAGACATGAGGCAGAAACCAGACTGGAGTGGAAGGGGTTACAAATGAGGAAGTGGAGAGAGCTGACATAGATGCTTTTTGTACTTGTAAAGTGGAGGAGAGAGAATTCTAGAAGAATGGGAGGTCAAAGGAAGTTTGGAAGGTTTTCAGAGTTTTCATTTGTTTAATATCAGAGAGTTTACATTCTCAAGGTAAGGAATTTTTAAAGAGGGAAATGTTAAATGTACAGAAGGAAGCATAATGAACATGGTGGGCCTTTGGTCTAAAAGATGAGAAGAGATAGGAACTAAATCATAGGGGGATGTTGTCCATAGATAAGGGAATGACCAGTATCTCTATTACACAAAAGGGAAGTGAGAAAAGGATTATTATGGATAGAAGTGAGTTAGAGTTTGGGAAGCAAAAGATTAAGAGAATTTGTGATTAATGGAATGTGTGTGTGTGTGCATATACACACGTATATATAAGCTAACATATAAAAGCTAACACACACACACACACACACACACACACACAAATCTACAAATGGTATATACTTATATGTGTGAATACCGTTGGTCAATTTTAGCATTAGAGAGAGAGGGTGAGACAGATTTTGAGAAAGAGGGAGAGATGGAGAGGACGTTTTATTCATCCTCTAAGAGTGAGACTGTGTGGAAGGAGTGTGGTGAGAGAAGGAAGGTGGCTTGGATTTTGAGTGATAGAATTTTATAGTGTTTATCTCTGCATCCTCAGTATCTTGCAAATGCCTGACAAGTAAAGAGCAGCAACTTCGACTGCTTTCCTCTTTATTTCTCTATAGATTTTCTTACCATAATCACTGCTCATACATTATTGTTTACTATCACTACTGTTTAAGTAAATAAACTTTCCTGTGGATAGATAATTTTTTGAGATTTCACTAAAATTGAGTCACCAAGCCCTACCTATGTTCTTATTTATCCATTAATATTCTTAATGACTATCCCTGTATTTCATAAAATGAGGGCCATGCATCAGGCACTTTGTTTCCCACATCCTGTGTGAAACAGAAACAAGGTAAGTAAAGGAGAGAAATTGAGTGGGGAAGATAAATTTTCTTGGAATTAGATATGAAAGCATTGAATTGATAAAAATGTACAAAGGTAACTCGAATAGACAGACACAGTAATGACTGGTGGGGACAGAACATAAAAGTGAATGTTTAAGTCAATAAAAACTGATAAAAGTAGATGACACGATGATGATAAAAATGGAGGGAAGAGTCCTTCCCTTCGTGTCCCCTTCCCATTATCTTTAACTCAATAGCTGCAGCTCGTCTGGAATTTCAAGAGTGAAATAGGTAAAAAAGGGTGGAAATGAAGGAAAATTATTATACATGAATAGCTCCTTTGTGGTGTGCATTATTCTTGGTATTTTCAGGAAAAGAAAAAAAAAATGATAGGAACAGTTTGATTAAGGTGACTGCAGAGGGTGTCCACCTGCACAATATTCAAGGTCTTTATTGCCTCCTTTAGTTAATTTTAACTGCATATTTTAAAATTTAAGTGACAGTTAACAATACTATTTAGCATTCATCCATGACTGTCATCCTTTTTATGTGTGCTGAATCTATACTTATTCTTTGTTTAAGCAAGTAAGAAAAGGTACCAAAAATGGCATATAATATTCTTTAAAATATGCAGGCTAGGCTAACATGTTACATATTTATAGGTCTAGCTACACTTGATTATATTGCATTCAGTTTCTTGGAAGAGAGCAAGGTAATTGATTATGTTATTGTTTAAATAAAATGCCAGTGAAAATAATATTTTAAAAACCAGTTTGAACCACCCCTACAATGTTGTACATAAAAAGACAATCCAAGAAGAAATCAATATAATTGAGTAAAAAGACAAATCTCTGTTGCCAACAACCATATAAATCACACCCATTGCAAGCCGCTTGCCATTATTAACTACAGTTGTATTTGCTCACTATAGCCGAGTATGGAAGCAGGTGTGCATACATATATTTAGTTAATAGGGCAACTGCTTTTCTCTATTTCCTAAGGTAAAATGGCTTATATGTTGCTTTCTATGAGAGTTATGTTCTTAAAAGCAAATGAATTTTGAACTAAGTATTGAAAGAAGTGCTGACCTTAAGAAGAGAATGAATTCTATTCTAAGAGAGAGTAGATTGAGCAATAGCCTTGAAAAGTAGTGAGTGGGAACTGAGGGAGAAATTTAGGATGTTGAATAGAACAAAGAGGATGTGCTACAATGGCACTCAACCAAAAATAAAATCAGAAAGGTGTTTGGCTTGGAAGAATAGAGAGGAGAAATAGGATAGGACTGCTTCAAAGAGATTTTCAGCTGACAGTGTGATAGATTTGTAGAGGGAGATGCCATTTTCTCATCCGTAATCAGGAATTTGTATTGGTGATGCTGAGTCTACTCATTGGCTTGTCTACTTCATTGGCTTGTGTTTAAGTCCCTAAGGAATTTGCTTTAAAGTTTAGCATCCTGAAAATGTAAAACTGTGAAGCCATGAATGATTGAGGTATTGTGTCTTATTTAAACCATCAAGTTCTAATGCACACTGTTGAAATGGTGTAGCATCCAGTTATATTCATACTAATATTATAGTATCAGGACAAAATTACAAAATAGTCACGTGATTAAGAATGGCTGAAGAACAATAACCACAGTCATTTAGAAGATAATAAGACAAAGTTTGTTGATTACAAAAGCTAACATAACCACATTCCTCCGGTAGGATTGGCTTAAAACTAAATAAGACTGTTTACATTCGGGAAAAAAATTGGGCAACTAAACATGAAGTTTGCTGAATGTATTATCGGGAATGGAGTACAAAGTATTGCTGAAGTTTAACTTGTGAAAGGAATAAAGATTTTCTGCAACTACACTTAGTGAACCTTTCTCATGGGATTTTACGTAAGTGTCTAAGGTAATACACACATAAATGCTGTGTCGTTATGTATCAAATATCTCAATGGAATCAAAAAATTAGTTAGATTTATGTATATGGCCTTGAGATATAAAATATGTGGATAAAGTAGTTGAAAATTTTCACTTAATTTTCAGACTCTTCTGGTGACAGATAGTTACAAACTTCAGAGGAATATTTATAACTGAACAGTTCTCAAGGAAATTCACATTTCAAAATCTTTTATTCTACTTCCTAATCCTATTTTCTACTATATCTAAAATATCAAACATAAGTATGTTCTAGGAACAAATTCCTAACTCTGGGAAATAAGTGGAACTACTAATTTTTCATTGAACCATTCATATAATTATATACGTACAAATATACTTTGGGTGTAATATTAGTTTTCTCCTTTTCATATTAACTAAAATGCAGATTACAAGAGAATAAAATATGTGTTTTACATGTGTGCACCTGCTATGATATTTGGGAATGGAGAGTATGAGAGGCAAATAAAATAGCCATAATAGAGCTGAGGACCACAGAAGAGTATTAATCTATCCCATCCATTTGACCCATCTAGTCAATGTTGTAGACTGATAGTGGAGAGATATTAATGTATTTCATTTACCCAAGGAGAATATATTCTATCATATTTGTTCAATTCTTTCCTTAATTCATGCAGTTTGACAGAAATAGCAATATATGTAATGATAGGAAGTAAATATCTGTGTTGTTGGGAGGATGAATTTGATAATTTAGTTTGGAGAAAGAGAAAGCCCAGAAGGGGAAATTTACTTCATTTTTATTCACTGTGCTGCTTTCTAATAACTTTGATTTTTGGACCACTGAATGTGTCATGCATGACATCAAGAGAGAGTTCAGTAGCTGTGGTCAGTATAGGGAATATTTGAGGCAATGAGGAGAAATAGGAGAAAGAAATGAAGGGGCTGACTCATGTAAAGGGAATTGGGTCCGGATGAAAATTGAGTTAAACATACAGATTTAAAATCGATTTGTACAAATGGTTTGTACGTCTCCTGTGTCACCCCAATATACTCAATACATTACTAGTTCACTGTACATTTGTTTCCTTTTATCTATTATCTACCAAATTCTATTTGATTTTTAATTTGTCTTTAAAATCCAATGAGGTGAGCTCTCAGAATTCGACATGGACACAGTTAGAGCTAAAGTAATAGAATGATAACTATAACATGTTTATATTAAGTCCTTTTTTAATGGCATGTGAACAGAATTCTAGTCACATTTAAGTTTAGGATCTACTAAATAATACAGGCACTAATATAAGACGTTAATTGGGGTTAGGGGACAAAAATACCCTCCAAAAACAAAAACAAACAAAAAAAACCCCATCAAAAACAGAAGTCACTCTCTGAATTCCAGGTAGAATGAGTATAGTATAGGAACCATTGGTGTAAGAGAAGTCACCATTGAAGATCAGGATTATCAGTCAAGGCTTAACCAGAAAGGCAGAATCACCAGCAGTGATATAGAATAAAGACTTTATTATTGGGATTTGACCTTCTACAATGGGGGACCTGGCTAACCAGTTTATGTCAGCTATTGCTTCTGTGTTGGGTGCTAGGCTGGCATCAGAAGTTCAGGCAGTCAAGAAAAGATGAATATGGAGTGGAGAAGAGCAAGGACAAACTCAATTCTTATGGGAAAGCTGGAACCTGTGAGGAGGAGCTGGAAACCATGTGGGCTTTTCGTGACTTCTAACCTTGCTTTCTATGACAAGAGTAACTGCAGCGGAAGCTGGTGACCTTCGCTACAGAGCTAAAAATGCATCTGTTTGGCCAGGGAAGCTAAAGGGGAGCTACTGAAGAAAATGCATCCCTGTTTAGCCAGAGAAGCTAAAGTAGGAGAGCTACTGAAGAAGCTGTAAGACCTATAACCTGGGCTGATGCTTCATGCCCCCAGAGTGAAATGGTGGACCCATCCCAACACAAGCCGATCCAGAGCCTGAGTTAACCCTGACTTGCCCAGAGTATCCATGAGTGCTGCTTCACTTTTACCTTATGAATCCCGCTAAATGTCTCTTAAATCCAGCTTCATCCCGGAACCCAACAGAGGAGAGAGTTCTGTGAAATGCAGTTCCAGGTGAGCTGACACAGAAACAGACCATTACAGGGAGATTGCACAAAGGCTGCTGGAGACCAACCCAAGAGCACAAGCAGGTTAGCCTCAAAAGTTCACTGCCCAGCTGCTATGGAATGTCTAAGAAACTCTCGTCAACACCCTGTCTGCGCACAGCAAACGGCCGGTCCTCAACAGCTCATTGGGAAGCCACTGAGCCATTTCTTCCTCATCATATGACTACAACTATACGAAGAGAATAAGGACTCTTCCTTCCTTTTGATCCTCCAAATTTCCAAAGAGTTCCTGTTAATGGAACAACTTAAAGCCAGAACCATAAAGAAAAGAAGATTCTGGGAAGTTCCTGGCCTCTCTCTTGGAGTGCAGTAAAGCCCTTGAAAGAGGAAGTCCTGGGGATGCTGAATTGGCAAGAGACAATCCAGAAAATATAAATATTTACTGTGTGTTCTTACCTAGAAGAGGATCAGGTAACATGGTCCTAAAAGGATCAGGAAACAGTTATCAAAGGAGATGGTATTAAGATGACTCAAGGAGAAATAGAAATGTCCAAACAGTGAATATAGAAGGAGAAACATAGGAAAGGTGGCTAGAGCAGAGCAGAAAGCTTGAGCACACGCGTGGCTACGTGAGAGCCCATGGGACACACCAAGAACTGTCATAGCTGAGGAGGCCTGAGATGCAGGATATGAGAGGGCCGGAGGGAGAGGAGTCTGGAAAAGTGGCCTGAGAAGCTTAAAGGCAATGGTGTGCCTCATGAGGGAATAGCATGGGTTCATTTGCCTTTTAAGCAACTGGCAATAGTCAGGCAATGATGAAGTAGAACAACTCAGAATGCAGGACTGGAAACCGTGCAACCAGGTGCCCCTTTCAGAAAGTGTAAGTGAGAAATGATAGAAAGTGACCAAAATCTGGAAAGTTGGACTAAACATATGACCGAATTAATGAGTTTTATAAATTGGAAAGATCTCCTGGAGTCCTCACTTCAGTGGCTGGTGTTCTGTCTGTTGCACTTGAGACAGGAAGCTAGAAAAATCGAGGGAAATTATATATCAAATTATATATTTGATACCAACATTTGGAGTTGGTATCCTGCAAACTATTCACATAACATTGTTCAGCATATAGTTGTGAATATGAGTGTCAAACTCAAAGAAGCAGACGTGGGGCTCCTGAGTGGCTCAGTTGGTTAAATGTCCAACTACGGCTCAGGTCATGATCTCACAGTTTGTGAGTTCAAGCCCCGCATCAGGCTCTGTACTGATAGGTCAGAGCCTGGAACCTGCTTCAGATTCTTTGTCTCCCTCGCTCTCTCTGCCCCTCCCCTGCTCTCTCTCTGTCTCTCTCTCTCTCAAAAGTTAAATAAACATTAAAAACATTTTTAAAGAAGCAACCTCAGTGGAATCATGTATTTGTGAGTAATTATTGAAGCATAGTTGAGATACAGGCATGAATGGATGTTTGTTCAAAAAACAAGCCATGTCATGAATAAGAAACCTCTTAAGTAGTTAACAAGAGCTTGGCGCTATGCTTCATCTGTAGGTGAAAAAACAAGTAGATAATAAATTGTTCCTGCCCTCATAGCAATAAGTAAATCTCTGTGTGTGTGTGTGTGTGTGTGTGTGTACATGTGTGTGTAGTTCATATTTTTTTTAAACTTAAGAAAGTATAAGTAATATACTCATAAGTAACTGGACATAAATAGTAAAAATAGTGCATATTTTACAACTAGATTTTTTTGTTGGGCTCTCAGTGACAAATCTCACTATCTTTGTGCGTTTAGCATCATTTTCTTCGTCTGGGTACTGCTGTGGGGAAGATGAAACTAGGAAAGCATATAAAGTAAGTCTTTACCATAGAATTGAAATTCCATAGAAGTGTCATAAGAGTAGCTATGATTATATGTATCAAAGTTAAAAGTTTAAAAGAAACATTCAGATACTCAGTCATTTAAATATTTGTGAATGTCCTGCAGTGGGTTAGACCAGACATCCTTGTAATGAACTCTGTGTTCCCGTTTTGATGCAGGTTTTAGTTTTATGTGATAACAATGTCTAACTATACAAAATAAGCATGTATTCTGACCATGCTTAATTGTGCATTATTTCCAGTAATAGAAATGCTTATTAATTGGTAGGCATAATCACAGATGAAATTTCATATTGTAATAATAAACAAGTTAAAATTTAAGTACTACTTTTTATGACCCTCTGTTTTAAACCACTGATTGATTTAGAGGCACATTAGTTTTTCCCCAAGGCCTGAGCCACTGATAATGAATTTCAGGGGAAGAAATGCATAATTGAGACATTTAGACGTATATTCTACATGTTAAAAGGTCTCTGAGTACCACACTTTCCTCTTCCATGCTTTGCATTTAATCTTAAAGAGAAAAGTTTGGACATGCTTTGCATTTAATCTTAAAGAGAAAAGTTTGGACATAAATCATGGACAAAATCTTCTCATGGACACATAATCAGCTAAGTTTACTGTTGGGAAAGAGGCAGCTTTTTCTAGAAGATAAGTGGAGATAAAAGTCCTATTTCCTTCTGGTTCTCTTCCTTTGTTCCTTCCTTTCTTCATGTAGCTAGATCGTATTTGGAATACTGAGGAACATCACTGTTTTGTGGGGAGCCTAACTGAAATGACACATACATCAAAACTGCCCTAGGACTTGTCACTTGACTTACAAATTAAGAAACTTGTTCTTATTTACAAATGTGCCAATCCTGAAGATAGGGAATGTGGATAACTAGATCCTTTTATGTTTTTCAGAGTGTAAGTCAGGGATGAAAAAATTTTCCCTGTGAATGATCAGGTAGCAAAGATTTTAGGCTTTGAAAGCTAGGAGGTCTCTGTTGAGGCTGTTCATCAGTGCTGTTGCATATGAAAGCAGCCATTGACAAATTGGAAAGCAGTGAGGAGACAACATTAAAGAAATAGAACAATACCTCTAAGGAATGCTGAGTAAAAATATTTAAACAGCATTTTCAAAGTTAAAAAAAGTCCTTGATAATGTCCTTAAGCTGGCCAATGAGCCAACCACAACACCACCCTTCCTCTTGACTTTTGCTAGGTAAGGCAATACGTTTCCTCTTCTGTAAGCCATTTGTAGCTGTTTTATTTCTGTTGTTACTTGCAGCCTAATTTGTCTTGAATTAATTCCCTTCAGCCAAATAATTAATAAAATATTCAGCCTCAGCACATCATGCCTCAATACACAGGTCATTTGTGGATATTCAGTGTAATGTTATTGGAGTGGTTAGTCATAATTGACCTGAACTGTAGGTTTGATGCTCATAGGGTCAGTACAATTGTTCTATTTTATAATTATGGTCTTCCATTTTCTACAGTTCAATAAGTTGAAAGAGGACCGTTGAGTATCATTTTATTCATTCTATAATATTTATTTACCAACTTCCATGTACAGGCACTGAACTTGCTACTAGGGATTTAATGCTAAGTAAAATAGGTTTGGATTCTGATTACAGGCAGCATGCATCCTTGTAGGTGAGAAAGACATTAATCAGATAATCACAAAATTATGTCTTTACAAACTGTGATAAGTGCTACAAAGGGCAAGTACAGAGAGTCTGTTGAGTCATAACAGTGAGATAAGGTCTAATCTGGGGATTAGGAAAGATTTTCATGAAGAAACAATGCTTGAGTTGAGAGCTGAAGGGTGTTTAGGAAAGGGAGAGGAGAGTTTAAGGTAAGGGGAGAACATTCCCAGCAGGGCCAGGAAGTCCTAAGGCATTCATTCACAAACTTAAAGAAAGACAATGTAACAGAACCTCCCAGAGCCTTGGGGATCTTTGTGTGAGTTGAGGCTGGGAAGCAAGAAGTGGTTGAACCTTCAGGGCTATGTAGCTTTTGTTATGGGCCCAGTCAAAGTAATGCAAGTGGACCCCTTACCATCCCTTTCCACAGATAAAGACTTTAAACCATTTAATCTAAAAAGTGACAGTAGTTCTCAAACTTTAAGTTCCAGTGGAATGTTTTGCAGAATATCTGGGCCCCATGCACAATCTCAGACTCAGTAACTGTGGGCTGGGGCCCAAGCATCTGCACTTTAAACAGTTGCAGGGGAAGCTGATGTGCTGGTTCAGGGACCACACCTGAGAACCACTCTTACGTATTTAGCGAAGCCAAAATTTTTATTTCTATATTTATACCATGAACAGCTGAAATATGAAAAGCACTCTCGATTGAGAATCAAGAAACATGCCATATCTATTCTCAACTATGCAGGATTCAAGGTCCTTATCCAAAATTCAGTGTTTTACATCAACACGTTTGCTCAGAGTAACTGATTTGGTCTTTCAAACACATTTTTGAATAAGGTAGACTTGAAATGGTTATAACTTTCTGCTGATCATTGAACCATCATTAAATGGCTTCTCCACAGACACGGGATTAAAATGGGGCTGAAGCCATGGCTTCAACAGGTCTTCCTCCACACGCCCTCCCCTTCCCATTCTACAGCATTTAAATGAACGTTATGTTTTCTTCCAACACTAACATTTATTGTTTCTATTAAGTGCCTGATAAATTGCCTTAATAGTCATAACCCCACACTATTAACTGAAAATTAAAACTCAAGTGGTTTGTTATCATGTCATTATTCTGAAAAATAAGTCAAGTTTATACCACTTGATGTTCTCAACAAATGACTTCAGTGTGGTTCTCTTCAACACAGAGACTGGACTCTATTATATATAAATATGATTCCACAGGAAACAACAGAAAACAAACCAAGAAAAGCTGATAATACTATTTTTTTTCAAAATATGACAATTTTGGGGGGGTAAGCAGTCAAGCATTTATTTCAACAAGGATAGCAATCCAAATGAGTGTGAGTGGGTGTGTGTGTGTGTGTGTGATGAATTTTAAAGCAAGAAAGCTTTCTTTGGAAGTACAGTAGACACATCACTGTTTTTATTCATTAATTCATTTATTCTTCCATCCATCCATTCATTCATTCATTCACCGAGGGCCTACTGTATAGCAAGCAAAGTTCTAGGCATTAGGGATACTTAATAGAACAGATAAAAAGTCTCTGTTGTCAAAGTTTTACATCTTAGGGGGAAAATTAAGAAGAGAGAGAGAGAGAGAGAGAGAGAGAGAGAGAGAGATGATAGATAATTAGTTGACAAACTCTGTGGAGAAAAATAAAGCTAGGAATTCAGAGAGAGGGTAGGAAAGGCTGTTCTAATTTTAAGTAGTGTAGTGAGGTGATATTAACAGAGAAATTGACACTTGAATGAAGACCTAAATAAAATGAGGGAGTGATCCCTGCATTGGTTTTCTGGATAAACAATATCCCAGGCAAAGAGAGCAGAAAGTGCAAGGGCAGATGGAGATGAGTAGAAGCTATTTGGAACCTTGGTTGAAAGTTTACATTAAGGGGCACCTGGGTGGCTCAGTTGGTTAAGCGTCCGGCTTCGGCTCAGGTCATGATCTCATAGTTTGTGAGTTTGAGCCCCGTGTAGGGCTCTGTGCTGACAGCTCAGAGCCTGGAGCCTTCTTCAGATTCTGTGTTTCCCTCTCTCTTTCTCTGCCCCTCCCCTGCTCACACCCTGTGTCTGTCTCTCAATAATAAATAAACGTTAAAAAATTTTTTTAAAGTTTACATTAAAATAAGAGTACAAAAAGTACCACAAATGATTTCAAACTATACAAGTCAGGTATTTCATTTCTAACAAGTCCCCAGGTGATGCTGATGCTGCTGGTCCATGGACCACACTTCAAGTAGCACAGGTGTGAACATATAGAGACCTTCCAAGTCATGAAAGCTAGCAGAAAGGTAGAAGACAAAATGATTCTTGTGAAATAAGAAATTGCGGGGGGGGGGGGGGGGGGGACAAAGAACACTGCAATCACCAGACTTGCTGTATTTGCAAATCCTTGAGAAATCAAAGTGCTGTGTCTCTAAAGTATTGAAGGTATTAGGACATTAACAGCCCATGGCCACGTAGATAAGCAGTAACAGTTGAGAGTTGATCTTCTTCCTATCCTTCCACCCCTAGAAATGACTGCCAGATCAGCAGTGACAAAACATGCCCAAGTCACTCTTGGAATGGAGATAGTTCCTCTCTCTCACCAGTGCCATGTTGAAGGGGGCCCTCTGCTGGACTTACTGAAATTTATCAGTTTTTGCCAAATGTTGCATTGAATAAACTTTGAGGTTCTTTGGACTTAACAAAAGAAGGAGGGACTAATGGGTTAATGACAAATCTCCTTTTTCAGCAGGACTGGGGCAAGATGTGGGATTTCAGATCATACCATGAAGAAGTAGGACATGTTGACTACATATAATTATTTGCATTTATATGTTTGCATCTTTGTCCCATCTATAAACTGGAAGCTCCTAGAGGCACAGGATAAGGGAGGCAGGGACTTGGGCTTTTGTATTTCCACATAGCACAATCCCAGGAGCAGAGCAAATATCCAGTGTGTTTTGTACTCAGATGCTCAAATAAAGATAACTAATTATAGATGTGTACTCATACATTTTTGCCTAATGTCACAAAATTGTGATAATGATCATGTGTCCAGGGTTCTTGCAGGTAACGTTTTTACCTCTTGCCACTGCACAATTTATGCCAGTTATCTCAAAGTCATTATTTGTTTATTTTCACTACTTTTGATTCTTTAAGGATCATTTTATCCTGTACCTTCAGATCAACCTTCAGGACTGAGAGAATCTCAGTGTCTCCACCTGTACTACTCAAAGTGCGGTCCATTGACCAGCAGCATCAGCATCAACTGGGAATTTGCTAAAAATGAATTTGGGGACCTACCCTAGACCTGCTGATTCCAAGCCCAGCAATTTGTTTTGAGTACCACTGGTGCACATTGATTTCTTAGCTGGTACTATCATAACTATCATACTGTTTTGTTTTATTGTGGGCTTTTCCCCCCTCCTTTTCTATATTCGTAGCATGCTCTCAGGCATTCATCTTTCATAAATCCCACTAGGTTATTCTTTTTTTTCTTCCTTTACTTTAGCTCTCACACCTTCTGAAAAAGGGAAAAATATGCCCTAGGCCCTTGTACAGGGTCATGTCAGTGAATGTGTACAAAGTATGTCGTTACAAGAAGCCCTCATTGAGATGAGCACAGAGAACTACAAATGATTTTAGTGACACTGATTTTCAGAGCAATAAAGAAGGATAACTAGATTTAAGAATGTGCTTACTGCTCGTTGAAAAAAAAAATATTAAAAAAAAAATAATAAAAAAAGGGGCGCCTGGGTGGCGCAGTCGGTTAAGCGTCCGACTTCAGCCAGGTCACGATCTCACGGTCCGTGAGTTCGAGCCCCACGTCGGGCTCTGGGCTGATGGCTCAGAGCCTGGAGCCTGTTTCCGATTCTGTGTCTCCCTCTCTCTCTGCCCCTCCCCCGTTCATGCTCTGTCTCTCTCTGTCCCAAAAATAAAATAAAAACGTTGAAAAAAAAAAATATTAAAAAAAAAAAAAAGAATGTGCTTACTGCTTTCATGGGAAATCCTATGTCTCTTGTTCCAGTGTTTTGTTCTCTTGTCCTTCTTGATTAAAACCAAGGAATATTAGAAAAGACAAAGTTTATAAACATATACAACATATATCATATATATATATATGTATATGATAGACAATATATATAATTTTATCATGTTAAAACAATGCACAATTGAGAGACAAGGGGCACTTGTGAAGGTATACTTGTTTACCAGATTTCTCATTGCTTATTATTCTTATATAGTCATAATTTAATGATAACACAGGTTAGGGAAATAAGTAATTGAATAGTATATTGACATCATGTTCACCTATGAGAATAAGAAGACACTGTAGGGTTCTAAGTATGGGAAAATTTCATGAAAAGCCAGCATGGTGCTGTAGAAAGAACACTAAATTAGAAATCAAGCCACCTAATTCCTCTTCAGGTTTCGCTAATATGTGATGTTGGAACAATAATTTCATGTATTACTTTTTCTTATCTGTTGGAATATATTATATATAAGCTTTTCTCGAACATGTGATTTAATTTTGTAGTCTTACCTAAAATACCTGATTTTATTGCATCTTAGTTGTACCCAACAGACATGGTAGTGTAATAACGATGACCACATTTAGGAAATACGATCAAATATATTATGTAGACACGGTATAATAATGAACTTACCATCAGACTTTGGGTAACCTTTTTGTTTGATGTGGTCACACCATTTGGCCTTTGTGTGGACTTCCTGACTTTATTACCTTTCCTCCCTCTTTTCTACATCTACCATCTGGGGAAAAAAAATCATCTTAGCGATGACATCCCCTTAGCCAACAGTGATAAATATATCAGTAATCATGTATTAAAATGAGTAATAACTCATGACAGCCTTTATTTGTCTGAAAGCTTGGGTTCGAAGGACCAAACATTAAGAAATGAAGCTCTGATAGCATTATCCCATTACTCTTAATAACATCTCATCTAGTAGACAGACTAATGTGATTTTCATTGCTTTTAATTTGAAGTCCATCAGATTACATGCACCAAATAAAAAGACCTGGCCTCAGAGTCTGCACAAGCTTGAGAGAAACAGAATCTCTGTAATGAAATCCCATGCAAGGCTTATCAGTTACTAACACCAGGTGAAATGCTAAGTAACACCCAGTCAGGAAATCAATACCTATTCATGTAGAATTTTTTCTGCTGCAATAGAAAGATAACATTAACATTCTGACATATTAAAACATTGTGTTTGTACAGCTTCTGGTATGGGACTACATAATAAAGATGTTTCCATCTCTAAAGATTTACAGGATCTTTCTGATTCATTGAAGCCACATGAAGTCAGAATACTTATCTGAATGTACACAGCACAGACTGTTGGAGATTTGTTCCTTTCACTTGCTGTTTGTTCCAGTCCCTTCTCTCCCTCCCTCTCCTTTGATGCCATGCTGTGATATTTTGGGAAACATTAAGCCTTTGTGTGGCTATTGCCTTTCCAAGCTCAGGCAGAAAAGAGATTCCCCTACCAAGAATTATTTTTCTTGGCTTGGACCTGATATTCACACATTTGGATTTGTTTGGTTTATAATAACCTAGGAGGCCTTGTTGAAACAAAAATATATTATTTGAGAAGAGATGCCTTATTAAGTTATGTCCATGCACAATTAATCACGGATTGGGGTTATTAGATTAGGCAGTATCTTGTCAAGGCCTTATGCCAACAGATTTAAGCACTATTTGGTTACATAGTAACTTGGTCCAGGTAAAATACGTGTCTTTGTAGATCCTGGCCTGAAAAGCTACAACCCAGAAGTTTCTGTTTCTCTTGTTAGCCGTTTTCATGACCTTCAGCAGTAACAAGAAGTACCCCTATTAATGTATCTTCTCCAGGAAAAATGTTTTCCAGTCATCCTAGAAGATAAACTCAACCTCAACATATTCATCCTGAAGTTACTTATCTGGTAGGCTCACCATCCCAGAAGACGACTAAAATGTGTGTGTGTGTGTGTGTGTGTGTGTGTGTGTGTGTGTGTGTACTCCTGGATGCGTTTGTTCACCCATGCAGAGGAGGAATCCTTAAGCAAGACAATAGAAAATTGAACTTTTTCATTGCATAATGTGCATAGAAACTTCTCATACTGAGATAGTAAAAACAAATCTATATTGACTGTGTTCACTATCACATTGCTCAAAAAACACTAAGAACTACAAAAATATATTACTATTGACGTATAACTTCTGGCAGAATATTGACTGTGCTTCTTAACTGACAGACACTGCAGAGGAAGCACTCTCAGGTGGAGAAGTCTGTTACAGAGAGAGGGTGGGCGCCATGATTTATCCTGGTTAGGCCTAGAAGTTGAATGGGGATAGGGGACTAAAGGGACTGTACACATCACTTAGGGAGTTGTTAAAGATGCTAAAAAGTATCAATGGCATAGAAATATATCTCCACATTGTTTTTTTTTACTGTAACTACCTCTAACTTCTCTTGTAAGGCTGTGACAATAGTACAAGCTATCTGATAACTTGAACAGATTTAATATTTAACTGTATTCCCTTCTGCCAGACAATTTTCAAGTAATCTCTAAATCCATCCTGGTTGTCATTCATCTTTTGTACCATTTGGTTCTGGAGCACACTTCACTTTACAGTCTTGCCATACTGCAATCAGTGTTATCAAGTGGCCGGGGCTGTCATTCCTAGCGTCTAGGCTCCACCAGTCCATGAGCAGCCATTTTGTTGCTCCTTATACCATAATATTCCTCTAATCTCCACAACTCAGCCTATTCCCCCACACAATAGAAGTGTCATTAATCATGCTTTCCCAGTCCCAAGTACAAACTGGCTAACCTTATTTTTCACTTAAGTTTTAGTCTTACTTTCTCTTCAGCAACATGATTTCCAAGAACGTAACCCTTCTCAGTGAAGAGATACTTGCATACTATTATGAAGAGCATTTTACTGCTTGATTCTTTACAATTTATCAATTCCAGAAGACAGTTTCCCCTTTATATTTAAATAGCTAAAAAGCATATTAAGGTATTTTTTCCAAGGCAAGGAGATATGTGCTCCAAGTAGTATATTCTATTCTCCTGTTAGAAAAATAAAAATCAATAGTAGCAGCAGCGGCAAAACCCACAAAATAACTTACAAATACTGACAAATATCTTCTATGTGTCAATTTTAGAGTTTGTCCTCAGAACACCCCATTAAAGGCAGTCTGTTGACTGAAGTTGGTTGATATATGATTAAGAATGAAGGTTTTTTGTTTATTGGGTTTTTTTTTGTTTTGTTTTTCTTGCTAGAAAAACAGCAAGAGGCTGCCATTGTGGAGGGAATGGAAAGAATAGAGAACAGATGGAGATGGGACATAGGGTGGGAGTTTCTTGGAACCTTGTTCGAAAGTTAACATTAAAATAAGAGTATAGGGGCACCTGGGTGGCTCAGTCAGTTAAGCGTCCGACTTCGGCCCAGGTCATGATCTCAGGGTTGGTGAGTTCAAGCCCCACATCAGGCTCTATGCTGACAGCACAGAGCCTGCAGTCTGCTTTGGATTCTGTGTCTCGTTCTCTCTCTGCCCCTCCCCCACTTGTGCTCTGTCTTTCTCTGTCTCTCAAAAATAAATACATATAAAAAAATAAAAAAATAAAAAAATTTAAACTTAAAATACGAGTATAGAGGGGCACCGGGGTGGCTCAGCCAAGTTAAGCTTCCAATTCTTGGATTCAGCTCAGGTCATGATCTTATGTTTTGTGAGTTTGAGCCCCTCAATGTGGCCCATGCTGGCAGTGCAGAGCCTGCTTGGGATTCTCTCTCTCCCTTTCTCTCTGCCCCTCTCCCACTCACATTCTCTTTCTCTCAAATAGATAAATAAAAACTTAAAAAAAGTAAAATAAGATAAAATAAGATTAAAATAAAATAATAAAAGAAGAGTATAGAAAGTACCACAAATGATTTCAAAATGTACAAGTCAGGTAGAAGGGTTAAAAATAGAAGGACTATTTCTGTTTGCTTTGCTCCGGCAGAATGCTGTTTTTGTAGAGCCCAAATTGTGTATCCCTACATAAAGGTCAGGGCAGGCATGGAAGTCTTTTCTGACATTACTAAAGTCATTCCAAATATCCCAAGGAAATCACAGATTCGTGAGGAGTACACCTACTCATCCCTTTGGAATGATTCCATCTTAGCAGCTCTCTTTTCCTGTCACAAGAGTGACAGGAAATACTGGGGCTGGATGTGGAAATTTAAGCTGATAAAGATTAAGTGACTTACTCAAAGTCACCTAGCTGTTGTTCAGAGACAGAATTCATACCTAGGTAATCTGAGCTACACTGGTAATTGTAACTTAATGTAGATTAAAAAGTACAGCAAATTTTGCTAAACCAGCAGGTAGGTAGGGTCTACCTATTTGGCCAGGGGTAATGTCAAAAGCAACAAGAATGGTAATCATAAAAATAATAAGGAGGAGGCAAAGAGGATGTAGAAATGGCTATTCATTGTGAGGTCCCAGACTACTATTGCAGTTGTCTTACATACTTTATGAGATTAAATCATCACAGTAATTTTAAAGTTTAAATATTTGTAGGAATGAACACATTGTAGTTCAGAGGTTAAAGTTCCTGCTACAGGGTCACATACTGATTTGCTGACCTAGAATTTGAATCCAGAAAAGTTATGAGCCACCATGAAAGACTCGTATGCTACTCATAGTGAGATCCCTGCAATGGTGTATGTGTAAGTAAAATACCTTCTACTTAATATTAGTTTTTTTTGGTATTACTCAGCTAAGAAGTTATCTTTCCATATGGAACTGAGAAGATCCATTAAGTCTATGTAGCTGCTCAGTTTGTCATTGTATTCCATCTTCCGTGGTAGACTGTTTCTACCCTTTTGTTTTATCAGGCATGCCACCAGTTATAAGATTTCATTGTCATATGATGCTTTGCCTATTAGATAACTTCTGCAGATGTCTTCTAGATATCAAATGCCATATGTACAAAATGAACTCACTCTCACCACCCTTGTCCTGCCTGTAGCATCATCACCTCAAACTGATTTCTGTCATTGTATTTCCCAGCTTGGTTGATGATGCCAAACTCTATTATTTCCACCAAGCCAAAAACCAAGGAGAACATGTGGCCCACTTGTCTTTCTCATCTTTCTTATCCTATCCCTGTAGACGCCGCCTCAAATACCCTTGTTTCCTCATTAGTTAGTTTAGACTAGACTTTTTATTTCTTACCTGGATGAGCGAATAATTGTGTGACTTTCTGCACATACAGAGTAGATGTCTTTCCCTATGGCTACAGAGCTGGCTGTATTGTAAATATACTACAGTAGTTTAATCTCCAATAGAGCTACTTTTATCTAGTGAAGATCTGTAATGACCCTGAATCCAATCAGTTCTGAATATAATCAGGTCTGCTGCAGATTCCCCTCTTCTCTTCTTGGAAGGATTTCAGTGTACTGAGTAAGTATCAGTTCATGGAATATGGACTAAATTCTGAAATGCCCAGAAGTTCCTTAGACTTTCTCCAGTCAGAAGCCTAACCCAAAGATGTGTACCTCTGCTGCTTCATTCTACACATCCAGCTACTTATTTTTATTTATCTCAAAGTCTGTATTTTAATTGGTAGAGTGTATCACACAATTTCTATTACTTTTAAGGTAGATTTAAAGAAACACTATGACTTATTTAGAGTTGTCCTCTACTCCTTTGCACCTTAAACCCATTAACAATGTGGTTGTGTTAAAAAGGTGTTATTGATGCAGTAAAGCTAGCTAATGCACGTCAAATCTATGTATTGATCCCCAAAGGGATACAAGAGTGTGTGACCTTTAGTCCACTTACTCAAAAAGTAAAACTTGAAAATATAGGCCGACTATTTAAAATATATATGTGTGTATAAAGAGATAAAGGAACATGCTGAAAAAATTCTTAAAAATGTTCTTTAAAGTCTTTATCTTCATATAAGTGCTCACATAATCTTCCTCTTTTACCCTAGATTCTATGCTTTTCCACTCTTCTGCTGTTTGTTGTCATATCAGAAGTGTCTAACATCTATAGTTGACCTTTGAACAGTGCAGGGGTTATTGGCCCAAGCCTCCATGCATTTGAAAAACCCACGTACGACTTTGGACTCTCCAAAAATTACTTATAGCCTACTATTGACCAGAAGTCTTACTGATAACCTAAATGGTCAATTCACACATATTTTGTATATGTATTATATATATTGTATTCTCATAATAAAGTAAGCTAGACAAAATAAAATGTTTTTAAGAAAATCAGAAGGAAGAGAAAATATATTTACTATACTGTATTTATTGAAAAAAATTCACATATGATTGGACCTACATAGTTCAAACCCATGTTGTTCAAGGGTCAACTATATATTCACATGAAACAACTATGTTGGCTCTCATTCTCTGCCTTTCTACATTTCTCACATAATAAAGAAGGCTGGATAGGTTGCTCAATGAGAAAAGAATTATTTTTTAGAAGATGGAGGGAAAGGGACAGCTGATAAATACTTATGTAACGGTTTTTCTTTTTTTTTTTTTTTGGCTTGTTTAAGCTTATCGAACAACATATACTTCAAGTGAAAATAATTTCCCTTTTATTTGTAGAGAAAAAGTCCAATACTTTTCAGTGCAACTGGAAATCAGAATTCTGAAAGCTAAAAGAAACATTTACAAAATTATCCTAGAGAGACTGCTTTTGTTTTGGAAGGCCACCCCAAAGCACAGTGTACATATTTGAGGTTGAAAGGGGAATGGAAAAATCATTTTTCACAGTGACATCACAAATGCAGACTTTTGACAACATCTGGTTAATTGAATGATTTTTAAATTGGTTAAATGAATGCCTGGAATCTCTCCTTTCCCATTTCCATAGTCCTTTATTCAGATGGAAACACAGCTGTGTGTATCTGGCCTATTCATTGTTTCAGTTTTTGGAAACTATCAAGATAAAGCACATATATAAATCTACCTTCTAGGCTTGAAAGAGCCTGTAGTGCATTTTCTTGGGTAAAATTAATGGTTTTAGTATGGTCTTGTGTTTAGCTAATTCTGACAAATATAATTAGGACTCCCTTTTTATGAATTCTAAGACAGGGAAAGACATGTTTCAACCTGCTGGTAATTGCATTGTCCATTTCACAACATATATTTTATAATTCCACGTATGTATGATGATATATCTTATAAAAGAGAAAATATCATAGAAAATGGAAGGGAATCAAACTAACTTGACTTTGTATCCTAGATTTGTAGTTAAGCATGGGGTCTTGAATTAGTTATTTAAAATGTTTGCACTTCACTTTCTGCGTTTAAATGGAAATCATGATATTAATTTTCAGACTTACTGATAATACAGTGTATGCAAAGTTCATGAAATATTTATTTTTCTATGCAATTTAGATAATTATATAATCAAGACAATATTTCTTTAAATGAAGGCCATCTTTGTAATTGAACAAAATGGGGAATTTATCAAAATAAGAGGTGAAATGTGTGCCATATATGATATTATTTTTAACTAGAAAAGGGGAGAAATTATCAAGAAATCACTAAATGATTTCCAAAATTCAATCAACAATTCAGATTATTTTCTCACTTCTAAAATTGTACACTCTCTTTCACAACATAGGCTAACATTTTGCCCTCTCAGCCCACTGTTTCAGCATTGTGGGGCTGTATATTAACTTCAGATGATCAACAACAAACCAACAAAATGTTACAATTCTAGGAGAGCTAGTTTGTTTATTAACAAGACAATCAAATATTCAAACTCTCTAACACCATCTGTGTTTTATTTATTGTTATCTCACTGACACCATTGGAAACTAAAACAGAGCATAATTGCTCACAGAAACAATCTGTCATTAAGAGTATCTGTATCTACTTCTGCACTGTTTCAGGAACAGTGTGATATCGACCAGAGTAGATATAGATTTGCCATTACCCTTCTAAACGTGAAATGGATGCAAAAGGCCTAATGGTCAAAGGGTCAATGAGCACTCATTTCTACCTGGACAGAGGCCATTCAGATGATTTATTCTGGGATGTCACTATTTTTCCATCAATTCAATTCAAGAAAATGCAGTTGAGGGATTACCAGGTGCCCAGCAATGTGCAACATACAAGGGATACGAAAAAAGCAATATATCAGTCATGCTCTGAAGAGCATCTCAGTTTAATTGGAAAACTGAGATTGTAAACAACCTTTATTTTGATAGCTGCTATAATAGATTAAGGCAAAGTGGCAACACAAGGACAGGAGAAATAACTAACCTGGGGCTGTTTGGGGGTTCATAGCATAAGTGAGACATTACCTCACAACAAGATTATTTAATCCATTAGTAATTAAACCTATTAGGTAAGACTAAATCCTGCCCCTCTACATATTGTATTTTTCCTTAATATGACCTTGTTGCATTGAGACCCATTCTATTTTGAATCAGACACAATAAAAGGATAAAATAAAAATTCCATCACTTGAAGTAAGTGGTTCAAAAAATTGACAAATTCGAGAAATGACCAAGACATTCTCTGCTTATTTTGCCACTACAGTGAAATAAAATCTTAGATTTTAACTTAAGCAAAATGCATGCCATTGTATATGGAAGCAATCCAGATTTTACTGGTCACGTTTGTACTATTAAACCATCAGAATGATGATAAAATTCTAAATACATCAAGGAGTATGGCATGTTAATTGCTTTATGCTAACATTGCTGAAGTTGATGGCCATAGGTTAATCCAGTCTGCAGAATGGTTGATGAGTTCTTGAGTTGTCTATGTATATAATCTAGAGTTCTATAGAGATATCTTTATTAGTTTTATTTGTTGCTGTATCCTCTCATTTGAAGCAAAGCCCTACTGTGTTGACAGTGCCTCAGAGGGATTGGATATTACTAAACATTTCTATTTTTAAGTTTAGTATGATAAGGTAATCTCCTAAACCAAAGAACCCCATCTTATTTCTGGGACCAGCACTCCTTTACTTTAGTTCTTACCAAAATCTACGAAAAACCTTCTTATGATAAAGGCAAAGTCTCTTGGGAGCAATACAGCCCCTGCATATATAAAAATGGTAGAATTAACATTCATTTTCAGGTTTCTGAGATGCTATGCCAGAGCCATGTTCATTTTGATCAGGTACATTTTTTTCCCCAAAGTCCATTTGAGTATGAACACTTTAGTTTCGCCTTTTCTTGTATCCTGCTTCTGGCTTGGAGGTATGGATATGATCACATTACTATCTGTTGTCTGCTTGATCCCTTTAAAAAGTCTGAGTGTTAATCAGGCTTTTACAAAAAATGACATTTTATGTTCTCCCCATCTAGTTTTGTTCTCTTGGCATTTATTTTAAATTGCTCATTGAGATTCCAAACCCTACTTCTCTTATTTTTGTTTTTCACTTAACACACAGAATTTATTCCTCTACAGCTTTGGTTTGGGGGTTATATCAATGTTAAAAGAGAAATGACCACCTGCAGTAAGAAGAAGTCAGTAAGGAAAAGATGGCCCAAATGGGAAACTTGCATGAAGAGGCAGTTCACATATACATACCAAAAAAAAAAACATCAGTAAATATATGTACACTTCCAAAGTGCATATTTTGGCAAGCTTGAGGGAAATAGGCACTCATACTGTAGATGGGAATAAAACTGGTAGATTTTTGGAGAGTATGTTGTCAATAACCATCCAGATTAAAAAAGACATACTTTCTCCACCCAATTTTATTGATATATTACTGACCTACAGCACTGTACAAGTTTAAGGTGTACAGCACAATGATTTGACTGACATATATTGCAAAATGATTAATAGGTCTTGGTAACATGCATCATTTCATATAGATAGGAAGTAAAAAAAGACAAAAGAATGTGGTGTTTTTTTTCCTTATGATGAGAGCTCTTAGGATTTACTCTCTCAACAACTTTCATACCATACAGCAGTGTGAACTGGAGTCATCATGTTAAACATTACTTTTGGTACTCATTTGTCTTATAACTCGAAGCTTATAACCTCTGACCACCTTCATCCAATTCCCTCTCCCCCATCCTTCTGCTTTCAGTAGGCACAAATCTCTTTTTCTGTGAGTTTTTTGTTGTTTGTTTGTTTGTTTGCTTGTTTGTTTTCATTTTGTTTTCATTTTAGATTCCACATATATATGAGATTATACACTATTTGTCTTTCTGTCACTGACTTATCTGACTTAGCATAATGCTTTCGAGGTCCATCCCTGTTGTCCCAAATGTCAGGATTTCCTACTTTTTTTATGGCTGAATAACATTTAATATATACATTTTACAGCTTCTTTATTCATTCATCTGTCAGTAGACATTTAGGCTGTTTCCATGTCTTGGCTATTGTCAATAATACTGCAAAACAAGAGGGTGCAGATATCTCTTTAGCATAATGTTTTTGTTGCTTTTGGGTATATATCCCTGAAAGTGAAATTGTTAGGTTATATGGTAATTCTATTTTTAATATTTTGAGGAGCCTTCATACTGTTTTCCACAATGTCTGTAGCGCTTTTTGTCTCATTGACTTGGATTTTTGACCACTGGCCTCGGTTTCAAATTTGAGATTAATAGGAAGAGTGATGTTGGCTCTCATAAAGGGGTGCTATTTTGTTCTCTTAATTTGCAAGCTAATTTTCAGTGAGTTCATTATTTTTGGGGATATCTGATGAGAATAATGTAAATAAATAACCACAATGAAAAGAGGAAGATGGGTTCATTTATTTCTTTGACTTGTTTCCCATAAGGATAATACTGTGCCTCAAGGCACTATGCTAGACTTGGATAACAAAATAAATATGAAAGTACTATTCAAGTTGAAAATCTAACTAAAATTATAGAATTCTAGAATTAGATGAAAATAAATTCAGGAATATTCTACATTTAAATAGCCCTAGAAACTACAGCCCAATTATTTTGCAAGGGTGGGAGTACTTCACATCTGCTTCAGTGAAGAACTTCAGAGTTCCCATTTTTAATAGTCAGGAAGTTTTTTTACAATTTGCTGTATTAAAATGCAAATGAATTTTCTTTCATTCTATTGAATATCCTCCAGTCCATAATCCACGTTTATGGCAGAATGTACAAATACATATTTTCCTAGATTCAATTTAAAATGTATGAATGCCTAATGTGTGCTCAGAGCTTTTATTCATTGTAAAAGACATAATTTTTAGGTTCTGAAGGAAATTAGGATATTTATTTAAACATACAAAGCAATTATCAGTTGCATTTCCTAATACTTATTTTATATAAGTATATACAAGCATTTCTCTGTGATTCAATGTTTCTCTGTATGGTTATAGTATGGGGTAGGGGCAGTCCCTTCTCAACCAATATTCCTCGTGTTTGCCTCCATTTCCTTGCAGTCTTTTTGGGTTCTGTAGCCAATTCTGATCACAGCACTATGAATCAGTGTGTTCTTTATCCTTTCCGTTCTCCACCCTGCTCACATGGAGGCCAAGTGTTTAATGTTTGTTTGTTTGTTTGTTTGTTTGTTTGTTTGTTTTAATTTTGTTAATTTTCATTTATTAGAGAGAGAGCGAGAGAGCAGGGGATGGACAATGAGTGAGAGAGACGGGGGGAGACACAGAATCCACAGCAGGCTCCAGTCTCCGAACTATCAGCACAGAGCCCAACTTGGGGCTCAAACCCATGAACCCTGAGATCATGACCTGAGTCAAAGTTGGACGCTTAACCCACTGAGCCCCCCAGGTGCCCTAATGTTTATTTATTTTTAAGAGAGAGAAAGAGTGTGTGTGTGCAAATTGGGGAGGGACAGAGAAAGAGGGGGACAGAAGATCCTAAGCAGGCTCCTTGTTGACAGCAAAGAGCCCAATGCAGGGCTGGATCAGGAACCTTGAGATCATGACCTAAAATAAGTTAGATGCTTAACTGCCTGAGCCACCTAGGCACCTGAAGGCCAAGTGTTTAGATAAAGTAACTAAGGACTAGAGAATGGTCATCTGGCTTGTATCAGATATTATTTCATCATAAAAAGACCTTTACTGCATTAAGTCACTCAGACTTTGAGGTTTCAGTCTTACAACAAACAATTATCTTAACTAATACTACGTTTGTATAATATTTAGGTCCTTTAGTAGGTGGACTTTTCCAAACAATTGCTCTATATATCATAGGGAAAGGATACTGTAAGGGTCCTTACGTATTGTTTCACAACTGAGTAAATTGATAAATGATAATTTATAGGGCTAGGTTTTAATCTGATTTCTGTTTCTATATATATCCTAGTCTGGGGTGGGATTATATGATATCCTGAGACATGATATTTTTGTGTGATTGGAAAAAGCATCTGCCTTCCTAGATTATTATGAAGATAAAATATTATAATGTAGATGAAGTATATAGTACAGACATTGACACATATCAAAGGGTAAATAGGCCTCTAATTATTAGGTTAATCTCTGTTTCATTTTTCCATTTAGCCACATACTGAACATTTCCAAGTGAGAAAAATCCACTAAGATTTTATAATTTTACTTGTGTTTGGTATGTTCTCTTAGACTTTTTGTGAAAGCTTACAATGTAAGAATAGCCCTTTGATAATGGCAGTGATGGAGAGAAAGACATTGAGGCAAATTTGCATAGTATTCTCAGGATAAAACATCAATGTTTAAATCAAAACAGGTAGATATGGGATGCAAATTATCAGCCTTATACATGTAAATACACCACATTCAGCTGGGTCATTGGGTGTTGGAATGTGTAACAAAAATTTATTACTGTTCTCATTTGTCATTGCCTTCCCGCTGAAGAGATTAAACACCCTTGCCCATTGACATCAGTCTTGGTCATGTGACCTGCTCATATACTTAAACGTGAGTAGAAATGAAGTGTGCTACTTCTGCATGGGAGCTTTAAGAGTCAGGTGTGGTTCCAGTATTTCCCTTTCCCTCCCTCATATGGAGAGTGATGTCTCAGTTGGGGATATTACCTCATACTGGAACAGAGCCATAGATAACCTTCAATTTATATGCATCATGAATGAGAAATCTTTGTTGTGGTAAGCCATTGAGAATTTGGAAGTTGTTTGATACTATGGCACAATCTAGTAAAAATTGAATAAGTAAATACCCAAAATGGAATTTTTAGCTGTATATCTTTTTCTACTCAATGAAGGAAAATTCATAAGCTAAACAATTCATCTCTTTCCTGGTTCCAAATGGACCAGATGAATAAGTGTATTCAGACCTGTTCTTAGCACTTCCATCTATAGGGCATCACAATACATTGTGAATTATTTTTGTTTTAATAGTCACTTTGATTTCAAAGTAATTAAATTTTTTTAAATGCATTTATATTTAACCTTATAGTTACCAATTCCATTGCTCAGCTTTTCATTTTGTAGATCCAGATTTTTCTTCTATTTTATTATCCTTCAGACTCATGGACTTTCTTTTAGTTTAGGTCTGATGCTAAGGAGTTCTTTCAGCTTTGTATGTCTCAAAACATCTTCATTCACCCTTTTTGAAAGATTTTTTTTCTAGTTATAGAATTTTAGGTTGACATTTAGTTTCCTCTTGTACTTTAAAGATGTTGCTCTATTATTTTTTTGCCTTGAATTGTGTCTAAAGAGAAATACACTATTCTCTTGATTTCTCAGCACTTAATTTATACTTTGAGTGCCTGCTTTAAAGATTTATTTGTTTAAAAACTAGATTATGATGTGCCGTGGTGTAATTTTCCTTGTGTTTTTTGTGCTTTGTGTTAATTGGTTTTTTTGGAACTGTGGGTTTAGAATTGTCATCAAATTTGAAAAAAAAATGACTTAAAAAATATTTTTCTGTCCTGCTTTCCTTTATGGTCTTTCATTACATATTTAAAATATTCTAGAAGTTGTTTTTATTTTTAGCTACCAAAAGTTGAAGTTGTGTCCGCTTTATTTCAGATTTTTTTCCTCTCTCTTGCTGTTTAATCTTTCCTTTATCTGAACACAGGTTGTAGTATAATAATATGTCCTTGTTTGTTAGTTCTGTCATCTGTGCTGTTCTGGGTCTGTTTTGATTTATTTATCTCTCATATGAATTGTACTTTATTTCTTAATTGTATGCCTCATAATTTTGGATTAAATGCCAGACATTCTGAATTTTATTTTATTCAGTTTTGGATATTTTTAAACTTCTATATATTTTTGAGCCCTGTTTCATGGTACAGTTAAATCCTGGGAAACAATTTGATCTATTTTGTGTTGCTAGTAAACATTTTTTTTTTCTTAGGTGGACTCATATCAGCATGTTGTCTAAGGTTAATTTTTTTATCCATTACTGAGGTATAATCTTTTAGTCCTTCTGATTACTCTACCCAATATCCCATGAATTATGAGATTTTCTACCATGACTGATAAGAACAGAAACTATTCACAGCCCATGTCAGCATGAGATAATCCTTTCAGGTGGTTCTTTCCCACTTTAGCTAGTTTTAGCATATACTGGTAAATATTCTGCATAAGACTGGGGGAGGACCCTATGCATATCTCTGGAGTTCTATCCATGTACAACTGTCCCCTCTGTGTTTGCTCCTGTCACTTTGGCCTCCCTGGGATCTCAACATCATCTCATCAACTCACATTACTGCCAGGCTCCACCTGGGTTCTCCATCACTGAGCCATGATCTAAGAACTCTGTCAGGTTTTTAGGTTGGTCTGTCATAGGACTCACTTCATTTGTTTTACACTTTTCAGGGATCATTACCATTCATATCCTAATTTCCAATATCTTAGAAATCATTTTCTTGTATATTTTGCATAATTTTGTAGTTATTTCATACAGGAGGGTATACATCCCATTTCTGTTGTTTGATGGTAGCCTAAAGAAAAAAAATCCTCATTACAATGGATTCCATGTTTAAAAAAGCCATTTCTCTATGAGGTATTTCCTACATACATTTCTCTTTTTCCTGACATGTGTATATAAATCAGTCTTTTTCTTAGGATAGGTTTTCTCTTAGGTTTTTATTGTTTTGTTCATTATAATATTTGAAGACTAAAAATTTCTCCAACTCCATAAAGTCACTGGAAACTAAATATCTCCTCTTCTCTCCCTCTTTTGTCCTTTTAAAGACCACACATGGCATGAGGATTTCTTCCATAGACACCAAACAAATATTCAGTCATTCTTTGCTATGACACTTTTATTTTCAGTGATACAGTCTCCTCTATATTGGAGAAGATTCGGTGATTCGGTAAAAAAGACTCTTGCTATTGTAAACTGAAACATGTTACCCAGTGACATTCAGAACTGGTTTTAGTTTTGCCCTTTAGAGTTACAAAAAAAAAAAAAAACCAAAAAAAAAACCAAAAAAACTCTTATTTCCTCTTCTAGGTGACAGCCAGTGCACAATATGAAGACACTTACATGTGTCCCTCACACTCTCTCATTTGCTTTAATGGTTTTTTTCTGAAATATCTTTCTAAATGCCTTATCATCTTATTTTTCATTGTTTTCAAGCTTTTCAGTAGCACTTTATAATGTGGTTTCCAGAAATGAATGAGACAGCAAGTGAAATCTGAACAGCACAGAATACAGAGAGCTTTTGTTTTCTGTGATCCATACCCAACAAATCCGTTAATATGTAAATCATATAATGATCAAATTAGATTTTGAAAACACTATCACTTAACAGTATGAAACTCACATTTAGCCTATGCAAAAATGAAATTAACAGATAATTTTATGTAACTTTAAGGATACATTTGATACATTTATTTTGATATGCCTTCAACAGTCAATGAGTTTTAGAAATTTTATTTTAAATTTTTAAACCATGCCAAATTTCCATGAAATAAAAAAATATATATTTTAAGTTGAATGGATGCACCAAAAAAATAATAATAATTAACAAAACTCCCCAACTAGGAAATTTTCTATAACAACTGTCATCTAATGTATGTTTACATTTTTATACTTTAAAAAAATGACCTAATATGAGAGCATACTAATGTTGGCCTTAGGTTAATAATTATTTTCAGGTATCTGAGAAGTTGTCACAAGACTAATCTCCTCTAGGGTATGAATCCGATCTTATTTATTTTTGTTTCTTCCTGAGATCTGATCCTATACTTGTAACAAAACAAGCACTCAATCCCTAGGCGCTAAAAGAGCAGGCCGACTTTAGCTTTCCCAGCGAAACTGTGGGCATATTACAGGGAAGCAGACATTGAATCTATATAACAAAGGATTTTATAAAATTGAAACTACCCTGAAGACCTCTGCTTTGAAAAGGTGCGCTCTTCACCTGGACTATTCAAGCAGATAGCTGGTGACAAGCTGTCAATGTATGTATTGTACAGTAATGTATGGGAGTGAATGTTTGGATTCAGCAGAAACTCCATCTAGACAAGCCTTTATTTTCCTAGGGAAGTATTACAGCATAGAGGCCTTGGTTGTTTTATATACCAATTATAGTAAGGCAAAAATAAAAAAAAATATAAGAGGGTAATGTCTATTTTGACTTTTTTTTTTTTTTTTGGTCTAAAATCTAACGAGGGCATAGTGTATGTGTAATGCTCTCTCTCTGTTAATAGCATCAAATAAAATAGCCAGTAATTTATCGTGGATATGATGGAGTTAGCCGTCATATTTAAAATTAGTTATTTTGGGGGTGCCTGGGTGGCTCAGTCGGTTCAGCGGCCGACTTTGGCTCAGGTCATGATCTCGCGGTCTGTGAGTTCGAGCCCCGCATCGGGCTCTGTGCTGACAGCTCAGAGCCTGGAGCCTGTTTCAGATTCTGTGTCTCCCTCTCTCTGACCCTCGCCCATTCATGCTCTGTCTCTCTCTCAAAAATAAATAAACATTAAAAAATTTTGTTTTAAATAAATAAATAAAATTAGTTATTTTGTATATCCTTTGAAAATGGGCTCCTCAGCTTAGCTCTGTTTTTAAGCATAGCTTTCAACATATGCAGAAACTGAATCCTGAAGGATGATTGGAAGATAGCTACTCAAAGTTAGGTGTGGAAAAGCAGTGTGTGCAGTAGTAGCATGAGTGAAAACATGAAAAGGCAAAAGGAAAACCACAGCCACTTTGTATTAATCAAATGATGAAGTGGGGGGGGGTGATTTTATGGCTATCAAAATCTTTCTATGACAAGGTGTTCAGCTTCTTGGTTCTGAGCAATGGTATTTTTACTCCTTTCATACAAGTATGTAGAAAAGTCGTTTCTGAGATATCCCTAAGAGGCTGAAGAACACTACTTTCAAATGAAAGGAATATTCTCTAAAAACACAAGAGGAAAAAAAAAAAGGTGAAATGTGAAAGGAACTGGTCAAAGATGGCAGAACTTTATCATGAAAACAAATATAACAAGGTAATTATAAAGTTGTGTGGTTAAATTGAGTTCAACTGTATTTTTGATTGTTTAGATGAGGTTCAAATTAACCTAAGTGAATAAAAATGTATAGAGGACTTATTCCTCTGAGAAATGACAGTGTATTCTAGAAAATAAGGGGACCACAGTCTAAAATCAAAGAATACTTTGTCACAGTGACTTCAGTGAACTTTCACATTCAAGTTTCTGCAGTGCAGTATTTTTGTGTATTTGGGTGTTAAAATGGGACTCATTCCTTGTCAGTTTAGCTGAGGCTCAAAGATAAAAGAGAACTAGAATAGGTACTTAGAAACCTCTCATCCTAAAACAAGCTGCTGGACAATATAGAGAGTATAAGCAGAAGCCGTGGAAACTGCTCCTGCCAGCTTCAGGGATCACTTATCTCACCTGTGAAGGAGCAAGTCTTCAGAGTCCATAGAGAGAATCACTCTGGATGGTGTTATTGGAACTGTATGCCTTCCCCAAGCTCCCTATCACCTCATACTCAGGAGAGGACCTTTCCATCCCACTTAGGAAAACTGTTTGGAGAACTGACCACCTGTTAGGGTAGTCAGTTAATTCTCACCACACTCTCTAAAGAAAAAATCTTTCTGAGCTGCCCCTATGTGACATACTGAGAAAAAAGTTTGCACTGAGAAGGAACTACAATGCTTAAGTAGAAGTGAAGAAAATGTTCTCCAAAGATCAGCATTATCGCTGGGAGATAGTCAGACTGAGCTTTCAATCAATCAGTCAATCAATCAATCAATCAGTACAAAGATGGCCAGGAAAAACAAAGGGGGTGCATGAATTGAAGATAGTAGGAGTGGGGGGTAACTGCTGGAAGCCTAGATGCTGGCTGAAAAAGGGATCTTAAATGCCTAGCCAGAAAAGAGAAGAGCAAGCATTAGGATAAGATCTGAAAACAAACCAATAAAAAGAGAAAGCAACACAAAAGCAGAGGACAGAAAGAGCAGCAATTTTGTGCTTCTACCTTGTGCAAGGGGAACCACTGTCAGATTATAATGTCACCACACATACCAGGGCATCCTCTCATCGGGGTGTTAGGGGGAGGAAAAGGCACAGAGTGAGGTCATAGGATGAAAGCAGACCACGCCCTTCCCAGGCTTTATCTGTACAAGCCTGCACAAGTCCAAGCTATGGGAGATAAAAAAAAAAAATGGTAGACATTATTGAAGCTGAGAGAACTGATTGTTACAGTAGACACACATATTAATCTTTGAAGTAAGAATGTACTTGGGACAGGAAAGGACAGAGAAACTATAAGCCATGCTTGAAGTATCTTCCATCATCAGAAAAAGACCAAATCCAGGGATGGTCTTTGAAGGGACCTTGGCAAAAATAGCAATGCTTTATACAGATAAAATAGCTAGGAATAAACCTAACTAGAAATGTACCATATATAAATAAATAAAACTAAAATACTTTTAAAAATTTTTAATGTTTATTTAGTTTTGAGAAAGAGACAGAACACAAATGGGGGAGGGGCAGAGAGAGGGGGAGACTGAGAATCCAAAGCAGGCTCCAGGCTCCAAGCTGTCAGCACAGAGCCCGACAGGGGGCCCGAACCCATGAACCTTGAGATCATGATCTGAAATGAAGTTGGGTGCTTAACCGACTGAGCCACCCAGGCACCCCAAGGAAACTAACATCCTTTTAAAGGATACAAAGAAAGATTGAACAAATGTTCTTGAAGAGAAAGTATGAGTAATATAAAGATGTCAACTCTAACTTGTTTTAAATTTAGTATGATACAAATAATAATACCAATAGTTTTTTCACATTCTTTGGAGTTGAGACAGAACTAGATAAATTGATTTGTAACTTCACTTGGAAAAACATATAAACAGATACAAATACCCAAGAAATTTCAGAAAAAAAGAAAAAAGCAACAACCAGCCTTAATAGATATTAAACCTTAAAACCCGGTAATAAGTATGCTTCACTGACATATAATACAATAAAATTGTGTTCAGCTAGACAGATCAATAAGTAGAATGGAAAGTTAAAAAATAAACCCAAATGTAAATAAACCCAATTTACTATATGTTATGTGTGTCATCTCAAGTCAGTGGATAATTATGTTGATCACTCAATTAATGGTATTGAGAAAACAAACCAGGGGCCGTTTGGAATAATCTAAAGGCAGATCTATTCTTTTAGATACTGAATATCACAACGGATTTCTAGTGTCTCATACATTTAAGTCCAAAAATAAAATGACATCATAAAAATACAGGACAAAAATATGAAAAACTATTTTATAGCCTCTTAGGGGCTGAGACCTTTCTAACACTGATTCAAAATACAAAGCTATAAAAAAAATTTAGGGATAAATTTCACAACATAAAAATATCATATGCATGGCAAAATATCATAACCTAAATCCAAAAACAAATAACAAACTGAAAAAAAATTCACAATTTAGATTACAAAGGATTAAATGTTTCCAGAAATAAGAAAAGGATTAATGAATCAGTAGAAAAATGAACCAAGGTTATGAATAGAAAATTCAAAGAAACAGAATTATAAATACTTTTTAAGTATGACATGTTTCAACCTCAATAAGGAAATAAAGACTGTAATATCTTTTTTCTTTTATGCACATGACCAAAATATGTAAGTCTGGTAACACTGTGTTGTTGAGCCATAGGAGAATATCGCCACTGAGAAAATAAAGTTGTAAAATTTCCCAAAGGAAATTTGAATAAATTCCTTAGATTTAAAATTCAAAGCACCTTTTGTCCCACAATTCAAATTTCTGGATTTTATCCTACACATACATTTTCACACATGTGAAATATTGCCTGTGTGTTTGCCCAACTGGAAACAGTGGGTGGAAGAGTTGTATCATATATCCATATATTTTCATTGATGGGAGAGAAACAACCTTTGCTTTATTTCACTATGAAGAGTATGTCTTCAAAAGCCAGCAGGAGTTTCAATCAAGGCCAAAACTTCAAAACTTTGAGCATATAGACATTTGTGCCACCCAGATAATCTACCTTTGTGTCCAACCCATGTCTCATTTCATCCCTCTTGCCATTTGGCAAAGGGCCTTTGCAGAATAGGTGTCTGATGATTTACAATTCGTCATAAATAGAAGTACAAAGTGCATTCTCAATATAGCTGTATTTATCACTCTTTATCACTGATGCTGTACTTAGATTGAAAATTAGATTGTTGTTGGGAATTGTCTACTCCCAGTGGAATGTAAGTTCCATGAGGGCAGGGATCTTTATAGATTTATTATTGATGTATTGTTATCAGGCCCAAGTTTGGCTGCCCTTCACTCAAAAGGCCATTACTCAAGAGATGAGTTTTTGATTGGAAAGGAATTTGAGCTTTATTTAAGAGGCCAGCAACCTGGGGAAAAGGTGGACTCCTGTCCAAAAGCCAGTCTAGATCTCTGCCCGGCACAGGTATTATTAAAGGGATTTAGGGTAGTTAATAAGCCAAGGGAGTGCAGTGGCTTGCAATGTGTCTTTTGTTTGTTTGTTTTTGTTTTTTTTGTTTGTTTGTTTGTTTGTTTAGTTAGAGTTTTTGTGCTCACACAAGCAGTGGAGGGAGAGAGAGAGAATCTTAAGGAGGCTCCACGCCCTGTGCGCATACTGATGCAGGGCTTGATCTCAAGACCCTGAGATCATAACCTGAGCTGAAATCAAGAGTCAGACACAACAGACAGCCACCCGGGAGCCCCCAACATATCTTGGTTACATGCAGACTCGATGATGCCAGCTACAAACGTTATCTTAGTGTTCTGGGGCTTTGTGAGGGGGTCAGTTCTTACTTCATGATGTGCAGGAGAAGTACTCTGTTCTTTTGACAAAGGAGGGCCTGGTCTACAGATACACAAAGGGAAGTCAGTAAAATCTTTTGTGTGAACTAATAAAAAGAAAAACATTTTGCTGGGGCTAATCAGAAAGCTGCGGTGTCTTCAAACACACTTGCTGGCTTCTTTGGCCTGGGAAAGTTCTGGTCCTTCACTCCTCAAGGCCAGTGGTCTGCAAATCTCAGAGAAAATTAGTTCTGTTACAGATCAAGGGATTTAGGTCAGCAATTAAGGAGTGTGTTAACTTGAAGCAAGTTAACGCTTAAGACTGGTTGGAGCAGTTACAGTGTTCCAGACACCTAGAACATAGTAGGCAATAAATATTTAAATGAATAAATGAAGCAAATATTATGTCATGGACTCTTTGACACTGTGTTTTCTTTTACTTTATTGACCTTTTTAAGTTTAATTAAATATAATTAAATTATTTTATTTTATTTTATTTTATTTATCATTATTTAGAGAAAGAGCTGGAGCAGGAAAGGGGGGGAGAGGGAGGGAGGGAGGGAGAAGGAGAGGGAGAGAGAGGGAATCTGATGCGGGACTCCATCCCATGACCCTGGGATCATGACTGAGCCGAAATTAAGAGTTGGATGCTCAGTCAACTGACCCATCCAGGCTGCACAGTGGACTTGTCCTCTTAATTTCTGTTTACTTGCTGGTTACTAGCACCCTAAACAGCCACTCTCTGATACCTGAGTCTTATTCAGGTCAGTTTTACATGGGTAAGTTTATTTTGAATATTTTATTATATTTCATATAAACTATATAAGACTATATAAGTCTCCCTTAAATGAACTTCTGAAAGCCTTTTTCCACAAATAAAATATCCTATTATGTTTTGTCTTTTGTCTTTTAATCAATTCATGGACATTTGTTAAAGCCCCAGATGTGTATAGAAGAGGTTTAGCAACTATGTAGGATTTGTACAAACACTGCTTCTCAATTAATGCCAGTGAAGGCACAAAGATAAAAATTCTGATTTTTGCTGATTAGGACAGTAATTGAGGGCATGAAAATTTCCCATGGACTAAAAAAATATATATATAAACAAAAATGTACTCTCTGGAACAGTAATAGCTCCCTCTATGCCCCTGTGCTCTACATTGTAAATGTCTTTCTCCTAGTACACTCATTTATGGCTTCTGAGTTACTTGATCTCTTAGTAAATTATTTAAATAGCCCACCAAGTAGAACATGGGTTCTGTTAACAGTAAAGATTTAGAGGCAGATGAGATCAATACAAGGTCAAGCCTTTTGTACTGGAGTTAACTTGATCTCATATCTAGACAGTGTTATTGTCTTGAAGCCATTTAAGTAATAATTTCCTGTCTTCATGGAGACCTTGTTTGTTAGGAGGACTCTATTTTAATGGCCACATTAAGTTTGCTCTCCCTGTTTTTCAAGGATCTGTGGCATTTCATCTTTCAAAAAATGGCAGCTTTCAGTGATTAAAGATTAGTCCAACTTCATCCCTTCAAGTCTTTTACTGAAGGATGGGTACTAAATAAGTAATAATTAATAGAATAAACTCAATGATGAAAGTGCCTTTGGGCATGCCCTGCTTCATTCTCTAACCACAATTTGTCAGTCAGAAAGCCTCTCTGCCTTGTTCTGATCCACCCCTTCCTTCTGGGTTAGAGGCCACTCTTCCTTACTTCCATAATGTACTCAGAATTACTCTATCCTAGCAGATAGATTGCACTGTGTTATAATAACCACTTAACTTCTCCATAACGTTCTACACTGAAAACTCCTTAAATACAGCATCTCCATCTTTCATTTCTACATCTTTGTGCCTAGCACAAAATGTCACAAGTAGTAGAGGCTCCAAAAGAGGGAATTGCTGAAAAAGGGATAAATCAATGAGTAAGACTTGTAATTAATTCTGGACATTTAAAATAAAATGTGTATAAATCACTGAATGCAAGAAGAAATAATGATAATTAGAGTCTCATATTTCTGCTCACATTTAACACCAAGCATGATTTTATTCATAGAAGTACATTGTATTTAAATATCAATTTCTTTATTTACCAAATAACTGTAGTAAAACTGCATTTGTATTTTATTTATTTGTGAAGACATTAATTCTCTTTGGTTTACATCATGAAATTCCTTTAGCAGCCTGGAGTTCTTTCTGTGTGGGTGTATGCTGTCAGATTCTGGGTGACAGTCTGTCCACACTGCATCCCAGCCTCAGATACAGTTGCTGCAGTATTGCCATTGAAGGAAAAGTAAGTTCTGCTGAGAACCTCCTGTGTTTTTCACAAGAGATGAACTGTCATGAAAACACACTTCATTAGTGCTTTTAGCTTGTTGCAATTCAACTTTATATAATAAAACAGATAAAAAGGACTTACCATTTTTATTGAAGGATGACATCCAAACACAGTAGTGTGCAAACCACAATTATAAATATCTACACATCCTCAAAATGTACACTTGTATGGAAAATTACCAGCATCCCAGAAGCTCTTTGTAACCATTCCCAACCTGTACCCCTTCTGCCTGCCAAAGGAACCACTATCCTGATGTTTGACATCTTGGATTAATTTTTCTATTATTTGCAAAGTATTGACATGGTAGTATACTAATGTAGTATTTTATGTCTTACCTTTCTGCAAATTATAAACATGGAATTATACATTATGCATTCTTTTGCTTTTTTTTCCTTCATGATGTTCACCCATGTTATTATGTGTTGTGGATACCAGGAGTTTGTTCATTAACGTTTCTGTAGAAGATCCTGTTATCCAAATATTCCACAGTACATTTATCCATTCTATAGTTTATATGGACATTAGTATTCTTTCCAGTTTGAGTCTGTTATAAATACTACTTCTAAATACATTCTTGTTCATGTTTTTTTCTTTTTAATAATTTTTTTAATGTTTATTCATTTTTGAGAGACAGAGAGAGAGCATGAGCAGGGAAGGGGCAGAGAGATGGAGACACAGAATCTGAAACAGGCTTCAGGCTCTGAGCTGTCAGCACAGAGCGTGATGCAGGGCTCGAACTCACAAACTGCAAGATCCTGACCTGAACCAAAGTCGGACACTCAACTGACTGAGCCACCCAGGCCCCCCTCATGTTTTTTTTCTTTTTAACGTGTGCAAATACATCTTTTAGCTCTATACCAAGGAGTGTGTGTGTGTGTGTGTGTGTGATTATATTTATTTCATTCCTAAAATGAATTGAAGTTAACAGGTAAATGAAATGATGAAGCATGAAATAGTCTTTCATATTGATTAAACTTGTGGAACAAATGTGTGAAAGATCCTAAGACTTTCCATTTGTTGACAAATAACTGAAAATCTGGCTAGATGAGTGGATGGTTATCTGTCATTGGCATCCTGGATGAAAAATAAATATTAATTTAAGAAATACCGAGGAACAGATAAAAATATCTGTAGAAGACTCTGTTTTAGTGGTTCAGTGCTTAATTTATAACTTACTCTAAGACAAGATGTTCCTACTGTATTCATTATGAAGTTTGAATCATCCACATATATTTTTTAATTTAAAAAGTTGTCCAAATCTTACAAATATGAAACCAAATCACAATGAACTTAGATAAATTACTCAAAGTAGAAAAAACCTATTAAATAGAAGATGAAATATTTTATATGTCTATCTATTATAATAATAATTAGAACATCAGAACAATAACACAATACACACATATGTCAACATTTTATTAAAAATATGATTGAATAAATGACAAAAGTATTTCATAGACAATGTGAACTACCTGAGTTGGAAGAGAGGAAAGAAAATTACTATTGCCTTATAAAATTAAGTGATACTATATAGATTCGTACATTGGAAGTGGGCCTTTTGGCAAAGGTGGTGTTTTCGTAAAGTCAGAGATAATTCAACAAGGAATAGGCATTCCTTTATTCTGGAGATACACCAAAGTGTACCACTCTCAATAAATACAAATCTGCTAATAAAGAAACCTCTTAGTCATTGTCTTTGAGCTTATAAGTCTTCTTCCACTTTCCACTCCCATGAGCTACAAAAAGACGTAGCAGTCTTTAAACACTTCTAGGCATTAGGAGAGATTGAAATTGCCTAAGAATTTTACTTCTATGAATGATTCTCCACAATGTTTGAAAATGAAAAAGGAAAAAAAGGAAGATTTTTTAAAAATATATTTAAAAAATGGAGATTTTATTTCTGATTTTTTTCAAGGAGACATAAAAGTTAAAAAGTAAATGAAGAAAAACAATAAAAATTATGGATACTTGAATAACTCTTGGAAGTTCTATTGTTTCCTTGTCTTAAGAATTAGTATTGGGGAAACATGCTCTGAAATATCCACTTTTTATTCTAATTTGAGGGGTGAATCCTAGATGATGTCTCCTTATGTGTGTCTCCCCAGATACTATGGTCCTGGACCAGCTGACCTGGTAGGAGAATCGGTTAGCAAGGACAAGAGAACAAATAGTAAGCCAGAATTGTGATAGATATATACCCCCAAGGCTTTTAGAAATAATGTTTTAGGGTGCCTGGGTGGCTCAGCCAATTAAGCATCTAACTCTTGATTTCTGCTCAGGTCATGATCCCATGGTTCGTGGGATCAAGCCCCTCACTGGGCTCTGTGTTGACAGTGTGGAGCCTGGTTGGGATTCTGTCTCTCCTTCTCTCTCTGCCCCTCCCCATCTCTCTCTCTCTCTCTCTCTCTCTCTCTCTCTCTCTCTCTCTCTCAAAATAAATAAACTTAAAATAAAAATAAATAATGTTTTGTTGAGTTCAGAGGGTGAGGAGGGACTAGAAACCCAGGGAAAAGATGAATAACATGGCAGAGTAGAATGTTGTGTTCTTACCACATGTACACACTCAAACAAAAATCAAAAACAAAGAGGCACAAGGAGACACAAGGAAATATTGGGAGAGATTGGATATGTCTATTACTCTGATTGTGGTGATGGTATCATGGATGTTTGCATATGTCCAAACCCATCACATTGTATACATTAAGTGCGTGCAGTTCACTGTATATTATACCTCAGTAGAGCTGTTTTTTTTTTAAAGAAGTATTAGGAGTTTTTTTGTTTTTGTTTTTGTTTTTGTTTTTTATTACTGATTGAATTTCATTGCTAATAACTGGCATATTAAAATTTTCTATTTCTTTGCAATTCAGTTTTGGAAGGTTATATGTTTCTAGAAATTTGTCTATCTCTTCTAAGTTGTCCAATTTGTTGGCATATTGATTTTCATAATATTATCTTTGAATCCTTTGTATTTTTGTGGTGTCAGTTATTTCTCTTCCTTAATTTCTTTTTTTTTTAATTTATTTATTTATGGGGTACCTGAGTGGCTCAGTCGGTTAAGCATCCTACTGTTGAAATTGGCTCAGGTCATGATCTCACAGATCTGTTCATGAGATCGAGCCTAGCGTGGGGCTATGTGCTGGCAGTGGGGAGCCTGCTTAGAATTTCTCTCTCTCTCTCTCTCTCTCTCTCTCTCTCTCTCCCTCTCCCTCTCCCTCTCCCTCTCCCTCTCCCTCTCCCTCTCCCTCTCTCCCTCCCTCCCTCCCCTATTCATGCATACCCATGCTCTGTCTCTCAAAAAATTTTTTTACTTTGAAAGAGGGAGCAGGGGGAGTTTCAGAGATAGAGGGAGAAGGAGAGAAAATCCCAAGCAGAATCCGAGTTCAGCATAGAGCCCAACACGGGGCTCAAATTCACAAACCATGAGATCATAACCTGAGCCAAAATCAAAAGTCAGAGGCTTAATCGACTGTGCCACCCAGGCACCCACTCCACCTTCATTTCTGATTTCATTTATTTGAGTCCTCTCTCTTCTGCTTCTAAATGGTCTGGGTAAAGGTTTATCAATTTTGTTGAGCTTTTCACAAAATCAGCTCCTGGTTTCATTGGTCTATTTTTTTTTTAATTCTCTATTCCACTTATATCTGTCTAATCTTTATTATTTCCTTCCATCTACCATCTTTGGCATTTGTTCTTTGACTAGCTCTTTTAGGTGTAAGGTTAGGATGTTTATTTGAGTTTTGGTTTTGTTTTTCTTTTTCCTTTTGCTTCTTTAGGTAGCCTTGTTTAGTATAATCTTCCCCTATAGAATAGCTTTTGCTGTACCCCAAAGATTTTTGGACTATTATGTTTTCATTTTCATTTGTCTCCATGTATTTTTTGATTTTCTCTTTGATTTCTTGGCTGACCCATTCATTGTTTAATAACATGTTATTAAGTCTCCATATATTTGTAGTCTTTCAAGATTTTTTCTTGTGATTGATTTCTACTTTTACATTGTTGTGTCAGAAAAGATGTGTGATATGATTTTAATCTCTTGGAATTTATTGAGACCTGTTTTGTGACCTATTATGTGATCTATTCTGGAGGATGTTTTCTGCACACTTGAAAAGAATACATATTCTGCTGTTTTTGGATGGAATATTCTGAATATATCTGTTAGGTTCATCCGGCCCAATGTGTCATTCAAAGGCACTGTTTCCTTGTTGATTTTCTGCCTGAATGATCTATTGATGTAAGTTGGATGTTAAAGTTTCCTACTATTATTGTATTACTCTCAATTTCTTCCTTTATGTCTATTAATAATTGCTTTATGTATTCATGTGTTCCTACGTTGGGTGCTTAAATATTTACAATTGTTTTACCCTCTTGTTGGACTGTTCCCTTTAGCGTTATGTAGTGCCCTTCTTTGTCTCCTGTTACAGTCTTTGTTTTAAAGTCTATTTGTCCTATGTAAGTATTGCTACCCCCTCTTTCTTTCACTTCCATTTGCATGACAAATGTTTTTCTACTTCTTCACTTTTAATCTGCATGTATCTTTACATCTGATGTGAGTCTCTTGTAAGCAGTATATAGATGAGTCTTGCTTTTTTATCCATTTAGTCACCTTTACATTCAAAGTAATTATTGTAGGTATGTACTAATTGTCATTTTGTTACTTGTTTTATAGTTGTTTTTGTAATCATTCTCTGTTCCTTTCTTTTCTTGCTCTCTTCAACAGCTTTCTTTAATGATACACTTGTATTCCTTTCTGTATTTTTTGTATATCTATTATGGGTTTTTTATTAGTGGTTACCAGTAAGCTCAAATAATAACATTTTTTTTTTTGCAGATAACACTCTATGTTAATTTGATGGCTACTTACGTTTGAACCCATTCTAAAAAGCACTAAAATTTTACTTCCTCCACCCAACTTTTACAGGTATGCAGTCTTACCCTAGACCTTTTTGTTTTGTGAGTCCCTTAACTGATTTTTACAGATAGAATTGATTTTATAGCTTTTGTACTTTAACCTCTGAACTGATTTATAAGTGAATACTCTACAACTCCTATTGTGTTTGTGTTCGCCTATAAAATTATTTCCTTTCATAATGTTCTTACTCCTAATTATAGCTTTTTCTTTCCACTCAAACAATTCCCTTTAACATTTCTTGTAAGGCTGGTTGAGTGGTGATGAATTCTTTTAACTTCTGTTACCTGGGAAACTCTTCATCTATCCTTCTATTCTGAATGATAGCCTTATTGAATACAGTATTCATGGCTGCAGATTTATTCCTTTCAGCGCTTTGAATACATCATGCCACTCTCTTCTGGCCTGCAGAGTTTCTTCTTAAAAATCAGTTGGTAGCCTTATGGGTTACCGTTGTAGATAACAGCTTTTTTTTTCTTTTGCTGCTTTTAAAATTATCTCTTTATTACTACTTTTTGCCATTTTATTATGTGTCTTGGTATGGACCTCCTTGGGTTGATTTTGTTGGGGCTCTCTGTGTCTCCTGGATCTGGATATCTGTTCCTTCCCTAGATTTGGGAAGTTTTCACCTATTATTTCTTCAGATAAATTTTCTGTACCCTTTTCTCTCTATTTTCCTGGAATCCCTACAGTGTAAATATTATCACACTTGATGCTTTGTCTATTCTCATTTCACATAATTTTTTTTTTACTTTCACCTGCTCAGCCTGATTGCTTTCAATTGCTCTGTCTTCTAGGTCGCTTTCAATTGCTATGTCTTCTAGGTCACTGATCCATTCTTTTCCTTCCTCTAGTCTATTATTTATTCCATCTGGTGTATTTTTTTATGTTTATTTACTTATCTTGAGAGAGAGAGAACACACACAATTTTGTGGGGGAAGGGAGAGAGGGAGAGAGAGAGATTCCCAAGCAGTTTCCACACTGTCAACACAGGGCCTGATGAGGGGCTCGAACCCACAAGTCACGTGATCATGACCTGAGTCAAAGTCTCGCACTTAACCAACTGAGCCATCCAGGTACACCCTGGTGCATTTTTTTTTAAATTTTTTTTTAACGTTTATTTATTTTTGAGACAGAGAGAGACAGAGAATGAACAGGGGAGGGGCAGAGAGAGAGGGAGACAGAATCTGAAACAGGCTCCAGGCTCCGAGCAGTCAGCACAGAGCCCGACGTGGGGCTCAAACTCACAGACCGCGAGATCATGACCTGAGCCAAAGTCAGACACTTAACCGACTGAGCCACCCAGGCGCCCCACCCTGGTGCATTTTTAAGATCACTTATTGAGTTCTTCATATCTGATTGTATTTTTTTTTCTGTGTTTTCTCCTTAAGTGTCTTCACTGATGTCCTCCACTCTTTTCCCTAATGCAGTATTTTTTTGATTAGTTTAAATTCTCTATCAGGCATATTGCTTGTTTCTATCAGGCTATGTCTCTATCGGGCATATTGCTTGTCTCACTTAGGTCACTTGCTGTGATTTTGTTCTTGTTCTGGTCTTTCATTTGGGACATATTCTTCTCATTTTGTCTAGATCTTTGCATCTGTTTCTGTGTTAGGAAAGTCAACTACATCTCCTGCTCTTGAAAGTAGTGCCTTACGAAGACGAGGTCCTGTAGCACCCTGCAGTGCAGTGTCCCCTGTTCACCAGAACCGGCACTTCGGGGGTGATTCCTATGTGAGTTGCATGTGCCCTGCTGTTGTGGCTGAGCCACTTTTTCCATTAGTCCAGTCCTCTGCAATGCCTCTTTTTCTCTGTTGTGGGCAGTGCTTGGTCCCTTTTGTGTTGGTGGGCCAGTATTGGGCTGCCTTGGTCTTGAGTTGTGTCAGACCAGGCATTTGCCAGAGATGCAGTAGCACCTGACTGCAGGATTTGTCTCCTGAGAAGCTTTTGTTGGTACGTGAGGCCTGTAGCAGAGCAGCTGTCTGTCCCCTGTCCACTGCTGGAGCCACAATTGGAGTGGTGTGTGTGATTTTCCATCCCTGTCCCTGGGACTGGAGTCCCTTCTGAGTAGTGCTGGCCCCTGTCGAGGCTGCTTGCGCACTGCCAGGCTTGTGGCACCTCTTTGGATGGGTCCCAGTCAAGAGCATGTTGGGGGGTGGTCAGGTCTGCCAAGAGCAAGGATCTGCAAAATGTGTGGTGGTGGGGTGGTTCTGTTAGTAAGGTTTGCACTTGTCCTCTGGGGGAGGGGACCTAAATTTGCTAGGACTAAGTCCAGCCTAGCTAGAGGGGCAGATCTGCTAAAGTGTGGGGTGGGGGTGTAGGGTGTGTGGTGTTAGCAAGTAGCAGGTTTCTGGGCCTCGCTGGTTCCTTCAGGTGGCTGGGCGTTTATGCTGGTGGATGGAGGTGGGAAATGACGCCCACCAACTCCTTTGTTTCTGGAGAAGTCTCTCAGGGATCTCTGCCCCTTCAGCACACTCATGAGATTAGTAAAGAAATCTCCCTTCTGTATGCCGCTCACATTTTCCCTACTGCTACTTCTGTGCTGTATCTCCGTGGCCTGCTTCTATGCCTCCTGGATCTGGATGTCTGTTTCCTTCCCCAGATTTGGGAATTTGTCAGCTATTATTTGTTCAAATAAATTTCTGCCTTCTATTGTCTCTCTTCTCTTTCGAAGATCTCTGTAATGCAAAACAAAAGTCTAAGACCACATGACTTTACAAGTAAATTCTAACAAACATTTAAAGAGTTAATGCCTATTCTTCTTAAACTATTCCCCCCCCCCAAAAAAAAGAAGGAAAGAAAGAAAGAAGAAGAAGAGAAAGGAGAGCTTCGAAATTCGTTCTATGAGACAAGCATTGCCCTGATACCAAAACTAGATAAAGACATTATGAAAAAAAAAATTATAGGTCAATATCCCTGATTAACATAGATGCAAAATTCTCAACAAAATATTAGTACACTGATTCAATAATACATTAAAAAATCATTCACCATGATAAAGAGGGATTTATTCCAGGGATACCACAGTGGTTCAGTATTTGCAAGCCAGTCACTGTGATAGACCACATCAAAAAGAGAAAGGATATAAACCTTATGATCATTTCAGTAGATGTAGAAAAAGCATTTGATAATGTACAACATCCATTCATGATGAAACCTTCAACAAAGTAGATTTAGAGCAAACATACCTCAACATAATAAAAGCCATTTATGAAAAACCCATAGCTAACATCATTCTCAATAATGAAAAACTGGTAACTTTTCTCATAAGGTCAGGAACAAGTCAGGGATGTCCACTCTCACTAGTTTTATTCAACATAGTACTGGAAGTCCTAGCCATAGCAATCAGACAAGAGAAGGACATGAAAGTCATCCAAATAAGTAAAGAAGAAGTAAAACTGTCACTGTTTGCAGATGACATGATATTATATATATAGAAAATTCTAGGAGTGCCTGGGTGGCTCAGTTGGTTAAGCGTCCTACTTTAGCTCAGGTCATGATCTGACATTTCATGGGTTTGAGCCCGGCGTAGGGCTCTGTACTGACAGCTCAGAGCCTGGAGCCTGCTTCGGATTCTGTGTCTCCCTCTCTGTCCCTGTTCCCCCCCACCCTTGTGTTCTGTCTCTCTCCCCCTCTCTCTCTCAAAACATTAAAAAAAAATTGTAAAGACTCCACCAAAAAAACTCTTTGGTAAATGAATTCAGTAAAGTTGCAGGACACAAAATTAACATACAGAAACCTGTTGAATCTCTATACACTAATAATGAAACAGCAGAAAGAGAAATTAAGAAAACAATCCTGTTTACAATTGTACCTGAAGCATGACTGACACTTTCTGTTGACATTTACATTGGGTCATACACAGACCCTGAAATCTGTTCCTGGATTCTCTGTCTACCTTAGCATTCTGGATTCTACACTGAGAAGCTTAAAAAAATAAAATTAGAATAAAGAGGGAAAACAACGAGAATTGCAAAAAGTGGTAACTCATAGACTGTCAAAGGGACTATAAAAAATAAGACACAGTGTTCAAAAATTCATATAATCATGTGGTCTTTATGTGAATACATGAGTTATTGACATAAGTAGGACTCAACTAGGTAAGGTATACAAAAAGTGATGCCTTAAGGAGTAATTCCCAAATATGTGGCAAATTCCCTTTTTGTGGACCACCCTCCTTCAATAGTAGAATTGAGTTACAGCTGAAGTGAATCAGATTTTTATGTTCCTTCCTCATTAGACAACCTTGGGCACATTTTTTAACCTCTTTGAGACTCAATTTCAGTATCTTTAAAATGACACTAAAATATGAATTACTGGTTTAAAAAATTTAATAAAATACCGTGTATAACATATGTATATCTACATTTAAATATGTAACATAGGCTTGGTGTTCAATCGATGAAAGCTAAAATTGCAGTTTTAAACAAAAGGTTAAAAAAAAAGATAAAGATTCCATTTTGAGCTAAGTCTGATTTCAAATGCCAACTCCTGGACCTTTTCATCTTTCCCATTACTAATTGAATGAGTCCAGATTTGATTGCTATATGGTGACCAACATTCAAAATGAAAATTTTGAAGTATAGTAAGAAATAAAGCCCCTTCTATGCTCAAGCCTACATCCCTACATACATCATCACACAGTCAAATGTAAGCCGTTTATAATGATAAATGTGGGTGGCATTATCAGTGACAACATTTCTTTTTTCCCCTAAAGAAAACAAGGCTTGCACATTCAATCCCATCACAGACAGAAAGCTGACAACATCTAAGGCTAATTAAATACTTGTTTAACATAGTTTTCTTTAACCAATATCTCATTGCTATGATCTTAATTCTATTCCCTGAAGTCATGAGGCACTTTCTTGAGTCTCTCTCCTCTCCTACCATGCCATGTAAGAGTGGGAGTAGCATGTGCAAAGATGTCTATCTGATGTCAATAATTTCATTTTAATGAGAAATTTCTTGTCTTCCCATTTTTATTTGACAGGTGTGACTGTATATTGCTGGAATTGAAATTAACCTTTACTTGTTTTTTCTTTTATTAATAAAGATATTTATGGGAACGGAGTATAAAGGATTTTATACATAGTAAATACAAGGCATCACATCAATTAACTACTTGGACAAAGCGTCCATTTATTATACAAATTAAAATTCAGTGCAGAAGGCACATTTATTCTATTTATTGGGAGCTTTGTGCCAATGAGAGGAAAAACAAATCATCCTCCACAATAAATAGAAGTTTGACTTCTTGAAAAGTTAACATCTCAAGTGACAAAGAGGTACTTACATTTTACTGCCCAGAACAAATACAGCAACCCCACTATATATCTTCATGTTTTACTCTGCTAGACAAATAAACCTGGGGCTTCTTCGCAGACCCTAAATCTCTCATAGTAATATGTTTTCTTTCAAATGCATGGTATCGATATCTTTTAAACAGTCATTGTTTTCTACTTTTGTCTGCAAGATATACCTCCCTTGGTTAAGGATATCGCGGTCTTCTCTTTTCTCTCAATATCCCAAAGTCTCTTTTTCCATGTTCACTGACAAAATTCTTTGAGAGTATCTTAGGTTTTGCTCGTGTGTAACTTTCAAGTTTGCAGTGTTAGGGATTATAGACATCATAGTCATCCAGTGGTTGACTGGTATGTATTCCCCATATTTCTTCCTGAAATACTGTTCTTATGGAGGACGAGGACCTTTTAAAAAATTCTCACTCATGGTCTTATTTCGCTCAACATAAAACATATCCCAAGTGCTTTCCAAATATTATTAAATCCTACAGTAAACATAACAAGGTGTGTTATGATACTATCAATTTTTAAAATGAGAAAACTAAGATTTAGGAAAGATAAATAGTTTACCAAATATGACACAAATAAGTGATAAAACTAGAACTTTAATGAAGCTCTGATTCTTAGAAAACATGGTGGTTCTCCCTCTTTATCAAAATATTCACTACTTAGAGTAGAGAGCCCAGAAATACAACCACACTCATATGGTCAATTAATCTTTGACAAAGGAGACAAGAATATGCAATAGGAAAAAGACAGTCTCTTCAACAAATGGTGTTGAAAAACTGAACAGCTATATGCAAAAGAATGAAATCGGGCCACTTTCTAACACCAGACACAAAAATAAACTCAAAATGGATTAAAGATCCAAATGTGAGGCCTGAAGCCATAAAAATCCTACAAAAGAGTACAGGCAATAATTTCTTTGACATTGGCCACAGCAACATTTTTCTAGGTGGGTCCCCTGCGGCAATGGAAACAAAAGCAAAAATAAACTATTGGGACTGCATCAAAATAAAAAGCCTTTGTAAGGCAGAGGAAACAATCAGCAAAACTAAAAGACAACCTACTGAATGAGAGAAGATATTTGCAAATAACATATCTGATAAGGGGTTGGTATCCAAAATATATAAAGAAATTATACAACTCAACAACAAAAAAGTAAATACTCCAATTAAAAAAAAATCTCAAATTCACATGGTTCAAATTTGCATGAAGTGCTGTTGGACTGTTTATGAAGCACTTTTACTTCAGTAGAATCATAGAGCAAAGCTACTCACAGGAAAGAAGGCAAATGGAAGGTACATGTCTAGTTACAGATGCCAGGCTTGTTCAGATTAGGAATAAATGGGTCTTAGCCATGAAAAAAAAAAAGGACAGGACACATGAACAGACACGTCTCCGAAGAAGATATACAGATGGTGAACAGACACATGAAAAAATGCTCAACATCACTAATCATTGGGGAAATGCAAATCAAAACCACAATAAGATATCATGCCACACCTGTCATAATGGCTAAAATTAAGAAAAAATTAAAAACAAACAAACAAACCTGAGAAACAGCTTGGGAGCAAGGGTGTAGAGAAAAGAAACTTTGCACACTACTGGTGGGAGTGCAAACTGGTGCAGTCACTGTGGAAAATAGTATTGGTGTTCCTCAAAAAATTAACAAAAGAACTACCATATGATCCAGTAATCCACAACTGGGTAGTTACCAAAAAAATCCAAAACACGAATTCAAAAAGATCTATACACCCTATGTTTATTTCAGCATTACTTACAATAGCCAAATTATGGAAGCAGCCTAAGTGTCCATTGATAGATGAATGGGTAAAGAAGATGTGGCATATATACAGCAGAATATTACTCAGCCATAAAAAAGAATAAAATGTTGCCATTTGCAACAGCCTCGATGGACCTAGAGTGTATAATGCTAAGTAAAATAAGTCAGAGAAAGACAAACACCATATGATTTCACTCATGTGTGGAATTGAAGAAGCAAAACAAATGAGTAAAGAAATAAGACAAACCAAGAAATAGATTCTTACCTACAGAGAGCAAACAGATGTTTACCTGAGGGGAGGTGTGTGGGGGAATGGGGTGAAGTAGGTGAAGAGGGTTAAGAGTACACTTATGATGAGCACTGAGTAATGTATAGAATTGTTGAATCACTATATTGTACACCTGAGACTAATATAACACTATGTATTATACTGGAAATAAAATTTTAAGAAATAATAAACACATAAGTGTCAAACAGGAAAAGTACCCGCTATTTATTTTTAAGACATAGAGAAAATATTATCTTCCAAGCAACTGGTGTGAAAGGGCCTTTTTGGCAGAGAAAATGACTTTGATAACTCTGTCGAAGGACAAAAAACTGCAAGAATTTTAAAGCAGAAGAAAAAAGCCATCAACCTCAATAAAGAAAAGGCAGGGCAAGCTAAAAAGCTGAGCAATGCTCAAGGGTGTAGGGGGTGGGAAGGAAGCTCCTGGCTGACAGAAGGACTGAACAGGGGTTTTGAGGGAAATATGAAGGACTCCTGAGTTTTTGGTGGTGTGTGTATACTTTATATCATCTTTAGTAAGTCTGCAGTGATTATTAGAGTGTACTCTGATGAAGAGAATTTTTTTATGAAAGCATGTGGAGAGCCGCCAAGTCCTGTGCAAGCATGGAATAGGACAACAGATGCTGTCCACGGGGGCAGCCAACTAGTGGGTAAGGTATCGACTGCAGAAAGATGCTGAAAAGAAGCTAAAAGAGGAAAAGCATAACTTCTCCCACTGATGGCTTAAAAGGTAGTTGGAAATTGGAATGAAGTTTAGCATAAGCATTTAATACTTTAGCTGGATTGGCTAGTTATATTAGTAAAGGAGATGGATCTCTCAGGATACTTGAAGTGAATTAAAACCATGTCAATAATATTTAAATAGCATTTATAACATTTAAAAAATTTTAAATACTTTAAATGATTATAGTAAGAAGAAAGATGTATAGTTATGTATTTAGAAAAGATTTAAACACTGTTTATATGGGGGCACCTGGGTGGCTCAGTCGGTTAAGCATCTGACTTTGGCTCAGGTTGTGATCTCATGGTTCATGGGTTTGAGCCCCCGTTGAGTTCTCTGTTGACACCTCAGAGCCTGGAGACTGCTCCAGATTCTGTGTCTTCTCCTCTCTCTACCTCTCCCTGCTCATGCTCTGTCTCTCTCTCTCTTTCAAAAATAAATAAAAATAAAAAATTGTTTCTATATTGTCCTTATATTACCAGAAACTGAGATACATGTGGATCCCATTGATTTGGGGACATAAGATTTGTTTTCCTATGAGAATAGCATCAGCTAGGATTGTTACACAAGGCCAAAATGGCCAAAATTTTACCATAAGAGTGTAACAGAAATCTCAAGTGAGGTCCAACTCGAATTCTCTTTTACTTAAATAGATTTATTCTGTTCTCAGATTCAATGCTAGCAAATGCCTGAACACCTGCTATCTGTAGCTTACTCTGTTAGACACCACAAGAACTAAGGAGGTAAATGGGAAAGCTCTTCATTCTACAAGTTGCCACAAAAGAAGCAAGGCTCCTGAAAGTGCTTCCTGGAGTCATCTAAATGCAGAGTGTCTTCAATCCGAGCCCTCCTTGATACCATTCAAAGAATAGGTATGACGTGCGACAGACCTGCCATCTGCCTAGATATAAAGAATCTAAACAAAAAGCAGGAATCTAAAGGAAAACTAAAAACACAAAGTAATTGTGAGAGGGGCTGACTTTTTTTTAAAGCCAATATGCTCTAACATTTACCAAGGTAATAGGAGTATTTTTGTGATATTGTTGTGCCCTTTTATATTCTGTCATGAGAACACTTTTTCAGGGAATTATATCTAAAAATATATGATTATATTTTTCTTTATCACTCTAATGGCACATTTTGCACCAAAACAGAATATTTTTCCAAAAAAAAGTAATAATAGATAATAATTTCCTTTGACAAGGACTATAATGAGAGCATAAAATGGAAGGGGGGAGTATACATTTATTCTTGTGACAGATATTTCAATGCACAGAAAATTGTGGACCATTAATCTATTTGTATGTCAGGCTGCAGTTGGACTATCATGGAGCTCAGAGCATGCCATATCCTCTATCAGTTTCTCTCTCTAGGAGGAAAATTATTTATCTGGTAGGATATGGAAGAATACAAATTGAAAGTGCACACGTAGCCTGCCGAACTTAGATGAAGACACATTTCTCTCAGCAATTCTGGAAGCACCCATTTTCAAGCATCATATGACACAATTACCATAATTAATTAGCTTTATGGGGCTGTGCTCAGCAGTCACCTGCTTTCAGAAGGAAATTAAAGTCAATGTTTCTGATAAGTTAAAGAATCATTATGAAAGTGGCTGAAATTATAAACCCTAGTGTTCTGATCATGTCAGGTTTTCCACAGAGAGGGAAAGAAATAAATATTTCTAGGAGTCACTAAACTTTCTATGGAAAAAAAAAGTTAAATGAACTGTGTAAGTACTTACCAGTCAACAAGATGACCGCAGATCAAGGATAACAATGTAGTTGAGGTCAGAACTTCCCTCAAACCTTTATGTGTATGCATTTTCTATTTTTGTCATCACATTAATAGTAGATCTCTTTCCTTTATCAGGTAGAAAAGAACTCTAGAACAACGTAAATAGATTAGATCTCATTTTTACTAACCTGTATGTTTCCGAGTAACTTTAAATTTTGACAAAAAAAATATTTAAACAGTAAACCTACTTGGGGTGCCTGGGGCTCAGTTGGTTGAGCGTCTTACTTCGGCTCAGGTCATGATCTCGCTGTCCATGAGTTCAAGCCCTGTGTCGGGCTCTGTGCTGACAGCTCAGAGCCTGGAGCCTGTTTCAGATTCTGTGTCTCCCTCTCTCTCTGCCCCTCTCCCACTCATGCTCTGTCTCTCTCTCTCTCTCTCTCTCTGCCAAAGATAAATAAACATTAAAAAATTAAAAAAAAATAAACCTACTTGATTAGACTTGTTTTGATATAAGGCAGAATCTTGAGGGGGAAAAAACAGTATGTTTCAGGATTGAGTATAGCTATAGATAAGTAAAGGCATTTGCTTAAAAGAGTAACAATGTTGCACATTGTCTGAGTTCAGGAAGGAGAGACACTAACCAGGACTAACCAGGAACGGGGGTGGTTAGGGTTTGTGTTATACTCTATCACATGTGCCATGTTGAGCTTACCATATTTAGAAGCTTGAATTGGTGGCCCCCTAGAAATTGTTAATGTTAGTTTATCCACAAATAGGAACTTTGCCGATATGATCTAGAGATGTGGTCATCTTGGATTACTGGATGGGCCTGAGATAATGATAAATATCCTTACAGTAGAGAAAAGGAGAATGCAAAGACAGCAGAGAGAAGGTGGCAATGTGAACACAGAAGCAGAGATTGGGCGGTGCCTGGGTGGCTCAGTTGGTTAAGCATCTGACTTAGGTTCAGGTCATGATCTCATGGTTCATGAGTTCGAGCCCCGTCGGGCTCCGTGCTGACAGCTCAGAGCCTAGAGCCTGCTTCAGATTCTGTTTCCCTCTCTCTCTGCCCCTCCCCCACTTGTGTGTGCGCTCTTTCTCTCTCTCTCTCAAAAATAAAATAAACATTAAAAAATTGTTTTTAAAAAAAGCAGAGATTGAAATAACATAGCTACAAGCTAAGGAAGGGTAAGGATTGCCAGCAGCTACCAGCAGAAAGGCATGGATTGGGTTCTGTCCAGAGCCGTGGGTCAGAGTACAGGCCTGCTGACACCTTGATTTCAGACTTCTGGCCTCTAGAATTGTGAGAGAATACATCTGTGTTGCTTTAAGCCTCTCGGTTTATGGTGATTTGTTACGGCAGCCCTAGGAAAGTAACACACTATACCATACCCAAGATGAAATGGTAAATAAAAACATGCAAAAGGATAAAGGAAAGAGGGACATTCCCATTTCCTTAACCATCCGAAACTGTTTGGGAAGAGTTAGGTGTGAAATACGCAGACATATCAGAAGCCTGGCCAAGAGAGAGGAAGGGGAAGCCTGCTTCTGGCAAGATGAGGGAGATGCTCCAGATGGGAATGGCCCACGGTGAGATGGTCTCCTTTATATACCTACTAAATACAACATCTGATGAGAAAAACAAGCTCCGCTCTGGTTCATAAAAGTAATACAATTAAAGAAAACCAATCTGGTGAGAAGGCAGGCACAGCAGCGGGAGGCTGGGCAGACTTGAGTAGAGGAAATCTGTTGGCAGAAAACCTGGCAGATTCCTGGGGAAGTCCAGAGGAAGGGAAAAGAGGCAGATGCCGGCAAATGTCATTTGTGGTTGGAGCCAACACTGTTGAACCATTGACTATCAATTTAGTCCCCATGCAGTGTGAACAACATAGACCTGGGGTCGTCTGACTGAGGAGTCTGAGAGGACCTGATGGAATGTACGAACTGCACCACTTTCTGTTTTTTAATATAGCTCCTTCCAGAACTCTTGATGAACTCTTTAGAACTCTGGTTTATTGTAGAAGAATGTGAAAGTCCTTGAGAAGGCAAAATGGTTTCAGTTTTCCTAAATTTTTGTGTGCTATTTCAACAGCTTGGCTGACAGGGGTAAATAGTAAGATATAGTGTTTTAAATTCTTTGCACAATGTTCAGCCTGGTTTAATAGTTGACAGCCACTCTAATGTATCAGGAAGATTATGCTGTGTGAAATATTCTTTCATTTGATAATGACAATTTCATTGCTATTTTATAGTGTAGGTGCCATGGCGGTGGGGAGGGGGGAGTCACGGTGATGAATTGACATCATTTAGATCTTCCTAATATGATAATTTTCCAGGAATCCTAAAACCTGTGCCCCAATTCATATCAGGTTTTAGCTACAGGACTCTGACTAATCCTCTGGCTACAGTTTTCTGCCTGTAAGTCAGCAGGAAGCATAGAAAGGGGAGAGAACATTCAGCGAGAGATAGTGAGTAAAATGAAATATTTTGGCGTAGTGACAGGTCTCAAGTCAACTTTATCTTCACTTGCTGTGTAATGTAAGAGAAGCTTTTAACCTGCACAGGGCCTCAGTGTCTATGTCAGTCAGGAACGATAATCTGTGCCCATAATTAATTTATCCATTTGTCTGTCAATAGGCATTTCAGTAGCTTCCAGTTTTGGAATACCATGAATAACACTGCAATAAAATCCATATCTATTATTTTCAGTGGATATACATACTGTTTCTGCTAAGCATTTACTTAGGAGAAGAATTACTGGAGTGTATTTTACATGCATATTTGTGCTTTGAAGATTCTGCTAAACAGTTTTCTGAAGTCGATATATAAAGTTTACTCTTCATTACAGGAGAGTTCTCATAGGTCCACATCCTCTCTAACACACGGTGTTGAACATTATCACATCACAACTACTGATTTTCTCCCTGAAATCTCCTTCTTCCATGGTCTTGCACATTATAGTAAATGACATAGCTTCATTCTACACCTGTGTGCCTGCATTGATTTCTCTCTGTAAATCCAATGAAGCACAAGGCCTTATAATTCTATTTCTAAACATCTTTCTAATGTGTTGGCTTCCGTCTCTCTTCATTGCCAACTTCCTCGCCTAAACAAACACTATTTCTCACTTGGTCTACTGCAATAGCTCCCTATCTATCATAGGTCCTTATTTTCCCTACTTCTCTTGTTCCCTCTGGGGGAACATTCATTCATTTGGTCGCCGATGAGATGTTCTCTAAAGTAAATGGGATTCTTTTATATCTCTGTTTAAAAACTCTTCGTGTAAAATATTCTATAATTATAATGTTTTCAAGATTCATTCTTTAGAACACAATTCCTTTTTATGACTCAATAATGTTCCATTGTATAGATATACCAGATTTTGTTCATCCATTCATCTGTTGATGGGCATTTAGGTTTACATATTTTGGATATTATAAATAGAGGTGGTTATGAACATTTGTGTTCATTATGCTAAGTGAAAGAAGCCAGACACAAAAGACCATGCACTGTATGATTCCATTTATATAAGATATCCAGAATACTTAAACCTATTGAGAAGGAAAGTAGGTTAATAGGTTCCAGGGGCCTGGAGGATGAGGAACAGAGAGTGACTGCCTAATGTGTGACTCGGAATCACTTAATGTGTGACTCGGAATCACTCATTCCGGGTGATGAAAAATTCTGAAACTAGGTAGTGGGATAGTTGCTGCACAACATAGGGAATGCACATAAACTACTGAATTATACACTTTAAAATAGTTTAAAAAATGGTGGATTTCATGTTACATACATTTTTCCACAATGAATTCAGTTATAGTGCGGTTGAAGAACTCCATAATTGTACTGAAAACCATTGAACTGTGCACTTTAAATGCATGGAGTTTATAATGTGTCAATTATATCTCAATAACACTTTAAAATAATAGGAGAGGCCGTGACTGCCAGTTGACTTGTGAGTTGGACCCTGGCAATCAGAGGCTCCTCACTTGTCCTTGGAATGTGGCCTCTACTTGCTTTTCCCACTCCCCGAGGCTGCTCCAAGGACACAGCCTGGAGATGGTGATGCGGTGCTAAGACCATCTGGACTGAATACATAACTGAACCCAGTTGAGGCCTCTATATGAATTTTTACGGTTTAGTGGGCAAGTGTAGAGATCTTCTTGTCTTGCAGTTGCACAAGACAAGTCCTGTAAGTAAGTTCCAGTGCTTTTTAAGCCTGCCATCTACCAATGTAGAGTGATCTGCCTCTTTCTTCAGTCTCTCCTTGCCCTCCATGTATGGGGACTGGTTTCAGATTGCACCCGCAATGCCCCCAAGGAGCTTGCGAACCAATGAAGCCTGTCATGTAATATGCATTTTACTCCAACCAACTTCCAAATTTCTCCTCTTGGATAATCTGATTCCTTTTGAGCTGTCATTGTCATATGGAGCCATTCTCTTCAAATTAAGTAACATTTAGCCATTTGTATCTTCTTTTAGTTCCTAAAGCACACCATTGTTTCCTTAACTCAGGCCCTTTGTATTTGCCATTCACTCTGCATGGAATACCGTCCTCTTATTCTCCCCCATTGCTGAATTCTCATCCTTTAAGCTTTACTTTAAATCTTATTTCCATAGACAGACTTCCCCGTGCCCTATACAAGTAGCCCTCAGGTTCTGCCTTCTGTACTCACAGTCATTCAGTGTTTTCTATCCTGACTCCTAGTTCATCGCTTTTATACTTCATTCCCAATTTGTAACAACTGATTTATTTGTTTACACGTTTAACATCCGTTGCTACCCCCACTAGAGTGTAAGCCCATTGCTACCCCCGACAGTGTCTGGCACATAATCAGTGCTTGGAAAACTTGTATTGAACAAATATTAAATTATTAATGCATGTCTCTCAGTGGTCTACATTGGAAGTTCACATTTCTATAGATCCTCTGAATAAAGGCACTGGAGACCCTTATGTGGAGAATTCTTATTCTGCCTGATCCATATGCAACTGCAGCAATTTTTTTGAATAGATGAATGAGTGAATACATTAACATTGAAATGTAAGCTGAGTCTCTTAGATTCTTAAATGTAAAGGATTTCTTATCTAAAGAGTAATATACTTTTATGGGGCGCCTGGGTGGCGCAGTCGGTTAAGCATCCGACTTCAGCTCAGGTCACGATCTCGTGGTCCGTGAGTTCGAGCCCCGCATCGGGCTCTGGGCTGATGGCTCAGAGCCTGGAGCCTGTTTCCGATTCTGTGTCTCCCTCTCTCTCTGCCCCTCGCCCATTCATGCTCTGTCTCTCTCTGTCCCAAAAATAAATAAACGTTGAAAAAAAATTTAAGAGTAATATACTTTTAGTTTAGTTGCCTTAATATTTGAAAATTTTATTCTATATACATATTCACTATGTATTATATATAATCATACATATAATCAGTCTATTTTCAATCTGAATCAAGTTCCACATGGCCAAGCTTTGGAATTACTTAAATTATGGAGACAAAGTAAATTTCAATTTTGCTATTTTGACAATTAGACTAATTTACAGTTAGACTAGTGATAATTTGTCTAATTGTAAAAATGGATAAATGTAAAGATAAATGTACCATAATCACTATCAGCCACTTTCTAGGTGTGTGGCAGATGCCTTAGTCTTTCTGTGACTCACTGTTTTCATCTCTTCAAAGCAAAGACTGGGTGAAACTGAATGTTACAGCCTCTTTGAGTTCCACTATGAAGACTTTTTCATACAGAAATTCCTTATCCAGATCTGCTGACTGGTTGTCATTCACTCTATTTCATTCTGCCACTTCCATAAAAATAAATTTCAGCATGAGCCACCAGACCAGATTTCAATTCTATTGGGAGTTACACTTTTGTTTGTACAATTCTTTATTTATTACTAGTTAAAATTATTTTTAAAAAGTCATATACCAAGTCAGAATTATATCTTAATATAGATGGTTGTCTAGCAGCCTCTGCCATTTCATTTTGCAAGGAGATACAGTTCAAATTGAGCCTGGGAATTTATACACACCGGTAATTAGTTGAGCCTTGTAAATTGCAGACTTTCTCTCCTTGTAACGCATCTCAGAGATTTTGTGTCAAGACATGAAACAATATAATATGTCAAGATTTGGGAAAGTATATGCCAAACTGTGATGGCTTAGTTGAAAACACAGCTGGTTTGGGGGGGGGAAGCAGGAAAATTGTAGGATGCGAGGAACACATTTAGTGCATTTGGAATGCCTCTAAAGAGATGCATACAGTCCGCAGATTCTCTTTACTGTGGGAGTGTAAGGAAAGTTTAAGATGAAGCAGTCTAGGCATATTTGGTGGTATTGTACCCTTTTACTTTGAGAACTAATTAATGACAGAAAAAAAAGAGAAAGAAAAAAGAGAACTTAGAAGTGACAAATCAGATGTGAGTAAATTATCCCGAATAGAACCATTGACCATTGACCCGAATAGAAACCATTGACCAAAAGTATTCGCATAGGTGCTACACCTCAGATAAGCATTGCCTTTTTTCCCTTTCTAAGCCTTAGTATTCTAGCCATCCTGCCTTTTGAGAATACTTTTGGCCTCAGTTGGGAGAGTTACTGTTTTTCTCCAAACAGAGCATTACTTGTGTAAAGCCTGTGAAGCCAAGTGGAACTTGGTTGTCTGTTTCATGCTTGTGAGACATTCACCTATGTCTCCACTGCAAGCTCTCTGTGGGCAGAGATAGGCTTACAGTTCTTCTGTGTGCCTGTGACACAGTGGTGGTAGCCAAGTGCAAAGACGAGGACTTACTGCTTCTAGTCTGGTTAACTCAATCCCACAAGTATTTACTCTGTTCCCAACACAGGCCGATACGAAAATTAGGCATAGCCACAGATGCTTCTGTCTCAAAAGGGTACCTCAGTGCTCTTCCACATGGAAAACACTTGCCCATTTTTAAATCTTGTCATATAAAGTGGAAACATTAGGTTTTGAAGATAGATGAAGCAGTGCTGGAATTCATCTGTGAGAGACAGCCGGGTCCTGTTATAACTTCCTGGAGAGGAGGCATAATAGGGTGATCTGGGGTGGGGCAGGGGCAGGGGCAGGGCTTTAACGAAATGAAAACCTATCTGAGCCTAGGGAGAACTGAAAAATCAGTGGCATACTTTAGTGTCGTCCTTAATGAGGACATAGATTTTATTACAACGCCCTAAAAGCCATAGTAACAAAAACTGTATTCTTAGTCCATTAATGATGAAAGCTAAGCAAAGTTGAGAAATCTTTATCCTGGGTAAGCAGAAAGTAAAAATATTGATCATTATTATATATTGGATCCTGTGTAAAGCACATCATATAAACATTGTCATTTTGCTCCTGTAACACAGTTAAGAGTTATAAGCTTTATTCCCTCGTTTTACCTAAGGTGGAGCTTGGTAAAGACATGAAGTGGCTGTTTGAATTTCATGGAACTAAAAAGAAGCTGAGCCCTCAGCAAAGGATGTTCTGTGGGACCTTCTCTCCAGCTCCCTTTGCTATCACGTACAGTAGTTTGGAATGGAGTGGTGTGTGTTAATACTCCTGCAACAAATTGTTAAATATAGCTTAGAAAAATGTATATTATTTCACATTTAGCGAGTGTGCTTATTGAAATGTTAACAGTCGCTGCATAAAAATGGCGAATGCCATTATGTTTTCCTCCAACAGAAAAACAATGAAGAAATACTATACAATTTAATTTTACATTTGAAGTAAAGGCTAATCACAGTAGCCCATAAAGTTATTCTCTGGAAACTTGTTCTGTAAAACAAATGTTACTGATTTTAATTAGAGTACATGTATGCACAATTTCACATTTAATGCTGAAACGGGAAATTAAAGAATTCAATCTCATTGGCCTTAAGTCAATTCAGAATGAAAAAATAACTTCTCACTTCAGAGCTGAAGCAATAAACACAGCTTTAGAGTTCTGTCTTTGAATATCAGGCTAGTCATTTTTTTAAAAAAATCATTTAGAAGTTTCCATTTTTAACCAGGTACCTCTTCTCTATACTCCTTCCCCCCTGCCATCATGTTTCCTGCCAGGAAGCAATGCCAATGTGAAAATTAAAAAAAAAAAAAGTTTTCAAAGGGTCGAACACAAAGGCAATAAGAGGAAAGAAACTCTCTAGAGATTTTCCTTGTCAAGATGTTTTTGAGTAATTTTAATTTCTCAACAGCTCCATTGCCTCACTTGTAATGCATAGTGCATTTACCTAGAATTCTTTTCCTCTCTAGTAACCACTGTAGAGCACACTCCTGCTTCGCTTTCATCAGCAATGGATCGGGTTACCTAGGAGAACTGCTTGTACCCAAATGACCTAAAATAAAATGTAGCGGAAATAATAATTAAAAGTTAGTGAAGGATTCCAATGACCAGGTTTTCATTTTGGTATATGTTGGATAAACGGATCCATTAAAGAACAGAAAGAAGCCATAGCACCTCTTTGCGGAGAAACATTTGATTACTCTGCACGGCCTGCAAGGAAAAGGACTCTATTTAGAGCCCTCCGTTACTCATACTGAACCCACTTCTCTGTGGGGTTTGTACACCCACAGTTGACAAGCGAGGACTAGAGACTGGGCAAGAGTGGGTCAGGAGTGTTAATGGTGGAGCACAGGTTCAAGGGTTTTTTTGTTATTGTTGTGTTGTCTGTTGGTTTGCTTGTTTTTCAAACTAGAGGCTGAACACAGGACAAAGAAAGTTGTGAAGCAACCTTTCTCAGAAGGCTGTGGGGTGGAAACCCAGGAGGAGAGGGTGAACAAATGAAAGTACTCATGAGCTTGAAAATGAAGCTGAGGTCGGAAACCGATTGCTAAGTAGTCAGTTGGTCTATCAAATGTTAGGATTTAGAACAGGAATTAAACTTGTTTTGCATTTCGTAATTCTGTTTTCTCTCTCTCATTCATGAAAGATACTGTCCACTGATGATACAGTTATGCTTCACGGAGGTCAGAGACTGCAACACACCTCTATGCTGTGAACACCAATGGCGTAGACTTGCCAAGAAAATGGAAACTGAGCTAGTAGAGCTAGAAAGGGGGAGGCGGATAAAACAAAGCACTTAAAAGTGGAGGCTGGCAGCCTGAGTACTGAAAACTCATACGTGTTCTTTTGTTCTGAGGGGCAAGATTGCTTATGGTTAAGAAACCAGACTCCGGGGGCGCCTGGGTGGCTTGGTCGGTTAAGCATCTGACTTCGGCTCAGGTCATGACCTCACAGTCCGTGAGTTCAGGCCCTGCGTCGGGCTCTGTGCTGACAGCTCAGAGCCTGGAGCCTGTTTCAGATTCTGTGTCTCCCTCTCTCTCTGCCCCTCCCCTGTTCATGCTCTGTCTCTCTCTGTCTCAAAAATAAATAAACGTTAAAGAAACCAGACTCCAGAGCCAGACTGAGTTTGCATCCCACCGCTGCCACCAACCACCTGTGTGACTTTGCCGTAATTACACCTCTGTGCCTAAAATGAGATGATAATACAAGTTGTATTATTGTAGTCCATGGTGTGGATGTGGAATAAACTTACAGCAATGGAAAGACACTATCAATGGCAGAGGTCTGAGTTGCTTCAGATCTGAAGAAGAAGAGGAAGCTTTAGCCCTAGCCAGAAATTAAGTCTTAAAGTAAAAAAAGGGTCAAATTGTTTCCAGCTTCATTAACCTCCCCTTCTTTTTCAAACCTCTCCTCTCATAGATAGTTTTTTATAGAATCACTCACATGCCTTTAAGTATTTTCTCAGATGGTGTGATGGTTAGTGTTATGTGTCCACGTGGTTGGGCTGTTAATACCCAGGTATTTAATCAAACACCATTGCAGGTCTGTTTGTGAAGGTGTGTTTAGATGTGGCTAATATCTACACTCAGTTGACTGAAGATGAAAAACTTAGGCTTGGTTTCCAGATGGTTCTATATGACATCGAGGGCTGTGAGAAATGATCTCACTGGATGGTCAGATACTTGAACACAATTAGAAAATTCTGACAAGGAAGCCTGGTGGGGGAAGAGGATTATGTGGTTATACATGTTTCTGAACGAGCAGAAAACGTAAAGATACTTGTTCCAACAATCTATATGTCTATCTCTCCACTGATTCTGTGCACTCTTGATTACTTTAGCTTTTTCTTCATAAGTCTTGAAATAAGTTGGACTAATTTCTCCTGCTTTATTCTTTTTACAAATTGTTTTAGTTGTTTTAGTTCCTTTGCCTTTCCATATAAATCTTAGAATAATTATGCTTATAACTATAAAAATCTTCCTGAGATCTTGGGGTGCTCACTTGGTTGAGCACCCAACTCTTGATTTCAGCTCAGGTCACAATCTCATGGTTCATGGGATCAAGCCCCACGTGGGGCTCTAGGCTGACAGAGTGGAGCCTCCTTGGGATTCTCTCTCTCCTCTCTTTCTGCCCTCCGTGTGCCCCCCCCCCACTCATGCACATGCATTCTCTCTCTCTCTCTCTCTCTCTAAAAATAAATAAATAAACTTAAAAAAAAATCTTACTAAGGTTTTGATAGGAATTGTGCTAAACCTGTATGTCAGTTTGGGGGGAATAAAAATTTTTTTGTATATTTTCTTCATTTCTTAAGATCTTCATCTATTTTTTTAATTGTCCAAATATAGATCATATACACATTTTGTTAGACTTATGTCTAAGCATTTTATTACATTTTATTATTTTTTAAAGATTTTTTTTCAAATTTCAGTTGTTCATTACTGGTATATAGGGAAGCAATTGACTTTTTAAAATAAGTTTTTATTTAAATTCCAGTTAGTTAACATACAGTGCAATGTTAGTTTCAGATGTACAATTTAGTGATTTAACACTTCTATACAACACCTTGTGCTCATCTTCTCTGTATTAACCTTGTATTGTATGATCTGACTATAATCACTCTTGGTTTAAAGAGTTTTGTTTTGTTTTTTGATTCATTGGGATTTTCGACATAGGCAAACGTTATCTGTGAGTAACGACAACTTTATATTTTCTTTCCTAATGCAAATAACTTATAATTCCTTTTCTAGTTTTATTGAATTATCTCGGATTTCCAGTGGTGAATAGGGGTGCTGAGAGACACCACTCTTCCCCAAATCTCAGGGGAAAGCATTCAGTTTTTACCCATTAAAAATTATGTTGCCTGTAGGATTTCTGTAGATGTTCATTATCAAGTTGAGAAAGTTGCCCCTTTACTTGTAGTTTTGTGAGTATTTTTTTTATCATGAATGGAAGTTCATTTTTTTCAGATGTATTTCCTTCCTCAATTGATATGATCACTTTTTTTCTTTAGCCTTAATTGATTAATTAATTGATTAATTGATTTTCAAATGTTGAACCAGGCTTGCATGCTTTGAATTATTCTTAGGCTGTCAATTTGCTAATATTTTGTTGAGGATGTTTGCAGTTCTGTTCATGACAGATATTGACCTATAATTTTATAACCTTGTAATGTTCTTGTATGGTTCTGGCAATAAGGTAATGCTGGCCACATGAATGAGTTAGAAAGTACTCCCCTTGCTTCTGTGTACTGGTATATTGCAGAACATTGATGCCACTTCTGTCCTAAGTATTTTGCATAATATGCCAGTGGAATCATCTGTCTTGGTGATTTTGTTTTGAAATGTTATTAGTTATTGATTAAAAAATATAGGACTATTTAGATTATCTATTTCTCCTTGTGTGGGCCTTGTAGTTAACTATATAATTAGATTAGTATCTACCATGTTCATACCTGTTTATTGCATCAGTTCTTTGTTTCTCCTTCTCCTTACACTCCCATCCTTTTATGCTTTGTCTGGTTATAATTGATCATTTTATATGGCTACACTTTATTTCCTTTCCTAGCATATCAACTATATATTTTTAAAACTTGTTTTACTGGTTGCCCTAGAGTTTCCAACAACGTTTTTAACTCATCTAAATCCACCTTCAAATAACACCATGCTGCTTCACTTGTGGTGTGGGTACTTCATAGCACATTGTCCCAAATCCTCCTTCCTTATGACCTTTGCTGTCATTCTTTCTACTTATTCACATGCTGTAATCACCCAGCAATACATCAATACTGTTACTACTTTATACAGTTATCTTTTAAGTCCATTAAGAATAAGAAAACTAAAATATTTTATTTGGCCTTTATTTTTTCTTTGACACTTTTCTTTCTTTTTAAAAAAAAATTAACAATTATTCATCTTTGAGAGACAGAGAGAGACAGTGTGAGTGGGGGAGGAGCAGAGAGAAAGGGAGACATAGAATCTGAAGCAGGCTCCAGGCTCTGAGCTGTGTCAGCACAGAGCCTGATGTGGGACTCGAACTCACTGACTGTGAGATCATGACCTGAGCTGAAGTAGGACGCTTAACCCACTGAGTCACCCAGGCACCCTCTTTTTTTTTTTTTAAATGCAGATCTCAGTTCCTGTTCTATATCTTTTTTTTTTCTGCCTAAAGCATTACTTTTTAACATTTCTTGCAAGGAAGTTCTGGTGTTGATTAATCCTTCCAGTGTGTGGGTGTGTGTATGTGGGATGCACACACATGCACTCACATCAGATAATGACTATGTTTCCTTCACTTTTGAAGGATAATTTTGCTAAATATAGAAGTCCAGGTTTTTGTTTTGTTTTGTTTTGTTTTGTTTTGTATTTATGCTGTTTCTTGTTTTCTGAGAATACTAGTCCTGTGGTTAGTGCCTGTAATTAATTTTGGAAAGCTCTTGGCCATTCATTATTCCTTCAAGTATTGCCACTGCTTGATTCTTTCTTCTTCCCTCCTCATATTTCAATTATGTGTATATTGCACCTTTTGAAATTCTCTCACAGTTCTTGGGAAGTTTCTGTCTATTGAACTATCTTTAAGATATCTCATACTTGTTTCCAGTGGAGCCAATATACTGGTGAGCCCTCAAAGCCATTCTTCAGTTATGTTTCACATTTTTCCCTAACATTTTGATTCTTTATAATTTCTAAATGTATGCTTATATTTTTGAAGTTGTCTACTTTTTGTTTCCTTTATAGTTCTCAATGGGTTAGTCATAGTTATTTAAAATTTTCTGTCTCATAATTTAAAAATCAGAATCATATCTGAGTGTAGTTCTGATGTTGACTTTATCTTTCATTCCATAGTATTTTTTCCCCTTTTTTAAATTATTATTATTTGGCATGCTTTGTAATTTTTTGTTGTAAGTCAGACATCTTGTATGGAGCAATAGGAACTGAGATAAACAGGCTTTAGGGTGAGGCTACATTAATCTGGGTAAATATTGGGCTGCGTTTAATATTTTACGTAGTTATAGGTGCCAGAAGTTTCAAATTCTTCTGATATCTTGGTTTTTATGTCTGCCATTGACTTTGGGATTTCTAAGAATGCCTCCTCAGATAGTCTGTGTCTTGCAGCTCTTTTGGCTATAAAGTAGTGTTATACTGGAGTCATGTTGGTTTGGAGGTAATGTGTATGCATGCACGCGCATGTCAGGCTGAGTGTTCTCTACTCTTAATGAACTCTTAGTTTTTCAGGTCTGTATCAGGACTGTGACCTCCACCAGTAGTATAGCTTCCTCCACTCCCTTAATTAGAAAGGAAAGCTAGAGGGACTGGCAGGGTTGGGTACAGGGAGGTGGGGGTGGTTCTTTCTCACCTAGGAGAAGACTCTGATAAAGGCTTTGTTATGGAGAATGCTCTGGGCATTTTAAAAGTTCTGGCTCTCCCTCAGCCAGAGCCAAGAAGGTATCTTTCTACCATCTGCATCATAAAAACCTGGTGGGATCCATGGATGAGGACCAAGGAAGTATAGGGGCCCATAAGATAGCACCTCTGGAGTTTCTCACTCCCACTAGACCACTCTCAACCTCCAGCAGTCATTCAAAATTACAAGGTTTTTTACAAGTTTTTCTCTCTAGCAGCTCCTGTTCCAGTTAAGCAGATCTTGGGTATGACTGGATTCACCTATCTCTCTCTAGATTTCAGAGTGGAAGTTTGCTCTGCAAATTCAGTTCTCTGATTGATCCAGGAAAGCTCCTTATGCTTCAAATTTGTCTGCTGTTTTCTGAGAAAAATGGTAGTAACAACTTCTAAAGTCTTTACCTATCAGAGCTAAGATTGAAAGACTCCTCATTTTCTATCAGTAATTCAACAGTACGTTTTCTATCATAAAGTATAAACATTTAAAACTGATAAGAGCAGAAGGATTGCCACCCATCTACTTGAAGGGATGAAAGGAAGAAGATCCTACAAAGTTTTATAGTGAAGCTTTTTAATAAGAGCCATGATTTTCCATGGAGGGCGAAGCCCAAGTGATACAACCCAGTAAGAAAGTTAGGTAAATAAAAACTCTCATTCGCTGTAGTTTCCCATTAGCTACTTTTTATTGTCAGACAGCAAACTGGAGAAAGACAAAGAATGGTCTAGGAAATGGAAGGTATCCAGCGTGTTATCATTATTACCAACCCCATTTGGTAATAGTGGCAGTAATCATCTATAGCAAGGTGATGATGACGGGAACAGTCTTCAGGAGGAAAACCCTGGCCATGGCGGGGAATTCTCAGAAGAGGGGAATCTCTGTATGCTGAAGACTACCTTGTTCGTGTCCAGGAAATGTTCAGAGTTTTGAAGAAGTGAAGAGATGATAACTAGATTGGAGAAGAAAGACAAATCTGGGAGATAGATTCCAACACCAAACCCTTGCGAGCAGGAACATGGTTGAGTTCTTCCATTTGCAGGGGATTTGTGCTTGTAGTTGTTCCTCTCCTTACAGTGCCTTCATATAGTATCTCCTGTGCTACCTTTTCCCCATGCTTTGTGGTTTCTTTGAGATACTATTTTTTTTTTGCTCTAAGAATTATTTCTAATAGAAATTACTCTCTTATTTTTCTGAATTTCCAAAGCATACTTTGATTCTCTCATGTACATTCCAATACATTCCACTAGATATTATTGGATTTTATGTGTGGTTTTCTTCATTCATGAATATATTAAGAAATCAATAATTGAAGTCAAGGCATGGAAAAGTGAAACCACATAAAACATTAATATCAATTGATAAAAATTTGGCATAGTTTGTGGTAGAAGACGAAAATCACAAAAATTAATAATGGCCTATTAACAAAAGGCCATGATAGACATACAAAGCCAAAGAGTTTAGATTTTTTTTCTGCAATCTTAAGTGTCTCTAAAATAAAAAGTAACTGCATGTGCTAATTTGACCTAATGGATTCTGTAGCAACAGAGACTATATGTTGTTTGTCTTCATTCTTACGTTTCTCAAAATATTCTGTATACTGATATATTACTGTTAGATTGATAAAGATGCGAAACATTTTCCATGTGAAAACAAAACTGAAACCCTGAAGACTAAATGGGTTGTCCATGCTAACATAGCTAGATGGTGGTAGAAATCATGCTCTCATTCCTGTGTTACAATACGATGTGGTTTCCCCATGCTCTTCCTGTCTCTGTTCTCTATCCATGTTTGGGCCCATGGTATCATCAACTAGTATAATTTCACAGTACAATGCTTAACACCTGCTTTCTGCTAGATGATGCACGTTAGCATATTTTCCCTGCCATATGAGTCACAAGTGATTAAGATGATGATAATCTTCATAAATGAAGGGAACAAAGCATTAGTTCTCCCTATTTACATTCAATGATAAGTCCTGGAACATTCCATCTAGTACACATTCATGAAAGAGGGAACTGTAAATTACCCCCCCCAATAACAAAATATAGTAAAAGAGTGAAATGTTACTTGGTAATCTGGAATAGATGAAGGATAAATTTAGAGTTAGGAGAGTAGTATAAGACCTGTACTTAGAAATTTTGTGTTTGGAACCTTAGTAATATGGCTCTCTCAGGTATAATTTTAATACTTTAGAGGTTTCCAAACTTCCTCCGTTCAAGGTAACTTTAGTATCTCAGTAATTTTTCATAGAATCCCTAGGCCAAAAGAAATACTAAGAGCACTTAGGCCAAACAACTTAATAAGTATTTATGCCCTAAGAAATTAGCAGACTTTTGAAAAAAATAATACAAATAAAATAGAAGACATTAACCACATATAATAAATACTATTAGCTAACTAAAGGCATATATGTGCCTGTTTATCACTGCACAACCTCTCAAGCCTCAGAATCAGATTAGCTAAAGTCACCCCCATTTCCTGTTCCTGGTTAATTTCTCATGCAGTACTTGCTTATTATCACAGTCACCAACAAAACTTGGCTTTGAAAACTATGACATAATTGAAATGTATGCAATACTATCTAATATAAACCCTTCATTATTTAAAATTAGTAGTTTAGTGGGTGCTGTCAAATGTCTAGTATCACTATGCTTTCCATGCAAATTTAACATTTTAGCATCCTTTAGCATCCCTCTGAGTTCACCATGTTATCCTAGGGAAACTTGTCACGTATCTTGGAAACTCTAAACTTGGATTATTGTAGAATTTATCATTTATTGCAGAATTTCCTATAGAAACAAAACCAATTTGGGTTTTTGTTTGTTTGTTTTTCATTTTTTTTCTTATCTAGAGGTTAGGATTATATTCTAAAGTAATAAAGCCATGAATATGGAATCTATGCATAACTTTTCCATATAGAAAAACACCCTAATTGTCAGGTGATATAAAGTTTGCTAGGCAAGAACTTGGGGAAAATGTGTTCTATTTTATGTCCTGTTAATAACTTAACTGTAAATATTTGGAGAAATATTGGGGAAAATTGTTGGTGCTTCTATAGCTCAATTTTTGTCTTCCATTGCTAAGACAGAGAAAGTTAGTTCTGCTTACCACCAGAAAGTGTCATTTCTTAATGTTTTTGTTTTGGGTTTTTTTTTTTGTTTCTTTTTTGTTTTTGTTTTTGTTTTTATGCTAGAGAGAGAGTACAAGCAGGAGAGAGGGGCAGGGGGAGAGAGAGAGACAGAGGAGAGGGAGAGGGGGAGGGGGAGGGCGAGGGGGGAGGGAGAGGGAGAGGGAGAGGGAGAGAGGGAGAATCTCAAGCAGGCTCCATGCTGAGTATGGAGCCCAACATAGGACTCAGTCCCATTACCCTACGATCATGACCTGAACTGAAATCAAGAGTCAGATGTGATTCTATATGCTGTGTATTATAGAAGATAAATTAATGTATATCAAATAAATATCTTGCTCCTACTCCTCCCTTGATCAATTTCTCAATAGACTTTTAGAACTTATTTTATTCACTTAAAATTTTAAAATTTTAATTAAATAAATTTGATGCCTAAATACATGTTTATTCTAAAATTTAATAGAAAAATAGAAACGAGGATATATATAGACATAAGAAAAAGATTTATTGGGGGATTTAAATATTGATACATATTTTTGAAACTCCCTCCAGAAAGGGAACACCAATGTATTCTTTCTCCAAAGGTAAATGAAAGTATGTATTTTTCTACCTCATTACTGTCACTAAGGTTTATATGTTACAAAGAACATTATCCTTTCCCTATGTGAATTTGTGTTTCACTGCATTACTAATGAGAGTAAACTTACAATATGTTTATTAGCCTTTTATGCTTTTTCTTGAATTAATGCAAATGTTCTGCCATTACAGTGAGAACCAGGGAGTGACAGCTGGAGTACTGTTAGAAACACATGGAGCAAATGGTTATTACTTTAAACTCTAAGATTTAGTTTCTTCAGGGGCACCTGGGTGGCTCAGTCTGTTAAGTGTCTGACCTCAACTCAGGTCATGATCTCCTGGTTTGTGGGTGAGAGCCCCACATCAGGCTCTGCACTGAGAGCGCAGAGCCTGCTTGGGATTCTCTCTCCCTCCCTCCCTCTCTCTGTCCCTCCCACACTCCTGCTCTCTCTTGATCTCAAAATAAATAAATTGAAGAAAAAAAAAAAGATTTCATTTCTTCAGCAGAAACAATTGATTCAATCACCCAAATCACTTCAAAGCATTTCCTTTTTTTAAGTTTTATTTATTTATTTTGGGAGAGAGAGAGAGAGAGAGAGAGAGAAAACACAGAGAGAAAGCACATGTGTGTGCATGTGCATGCATGGGCAGGGGAGGGGCAGAGAGAGAAGGAGAGAGAATCCCAAGCAGGCTCTATGCTGTCAGTGCAGAGCCATCTGTGGGGCTCTAACCCACAAACCAGGAGATCATGACCTGAACTGAAACCAAGAGTCAGATGCTTAACAGACTGAGTCACCCAGGTGCCCCAAATATTTACTGGCTTTTGTGTACCTCTGCTGCTGCTCAGCATCTGTGTTATATTTGTCCATTCTCTGTTCACTCTTGCCATCCTTCTAGATGATCATCTGAGATCTTACCCACTCTTGTCGGATCTCCAGCAACTACACCTTAGCTGAAGATCTTGCATCCTGTTCAGCTGAAGAAATTGTAGCAGTTAAAAGGGACCTTCCACAGAATGCATTATTTCAACCCACGTAATCGTATTTGTGGTGATCTAAAACTTTCTGGTTCACAACACATAGATGGTCCACACTTCCACCCAAAGGCAACACCTTCGGTTGTGCAGTGGATCCTACTCCCACTAGGTTCCTGAAGTGTATCACTCCATCAAGTTTTGCCTTTCTTTCATTTTTAGGCATGTGTGTGATCTTTGTATTCAAAACTGCTGCTTTTGTCCAATCTTAAAGCAACAAAAGTAACCAAATATCCATATCATGTTTCTCCTCTTTATATACAAAACATCTTTTTTCCCCCTTTACAACAAAACTCCTTGGAATACTCATCTAAACTCGTTGATTCTAATTCTTCTCTTCATATTGTTCTTTGAGCCCATTCTACTCAGACCTATTGCTCCTGTCATTGTACTCAAATTGCTTCTTCAAGATCAACAGTGAATTCTTATTTACTAAATACACCAGTCACCTTTTATTCTTCATCTTGCTTAATCTATCTGTAGCACTTTCCTCTCCACCCTAGAACACATTTTTAACTTGTATTCCAGACTCTCCTGGATTTCCTTGTGTATTCTGACCACTCATATTCAGTTTTCTCATTTCCTGGGCTCAGTTAACCAGCGCTGTCTTGTCCTTGGATTTCTTGTGATTTTTTTTTTTTTTTTGCTGTTTGTTTATTTCATTTTGTTTTCTTTTTTTTATATATACACACTTACCAAATATCATTCAATCACATTTTGTTAAGTGCAGTTTCTACTGTAAAGATGTTAATATGTGTATCTCTAAAGTGGATTTCATCCTGACCCAAAGACTTATAAAATCCACTTTCTACTTGACATCAGTACCTGGTCTTCTACCAGGCAACTCAAAAGAAACATGCCCCAAGCTGAGCTTTCAGACTCTAACATGTCACTGCTACATCCTTTCTTCTTATAGTCTTTGCCATCTCAGTTTAAAGAAACTCCATTCCTTATTTCACAATTCTGTGGAATTGGATCTGTTACCTCCTTTCTTTTTAGAAGCCAAAATATGCCTGATACAACATAAGTTCTCAATATGAGAGATTGAATGAATGAATGGATCTTTCGAAGGATTATAGATCTTATTAAGTATAAATGCCCCTCTCTGTCCTTGTCCTCTTAAATGTATTTAACTGATGTTCCCTCTGCTCTACCAATGATACTAACATACCTGCTTGTGTGTGTGTGTGTGTGTGTGTGTGTGTGTGTGTGTGTTTACATGAATCTCTTATACACTTTTTTCCTTCTTTACTACCAATATTTATGAGTCATTTTTAGGTATAACTCTTTTAAATAGGAAACAAGATCACATTTGTAAAGCCCCATCTGAGACTAAGCACTTCAATCATTAATTTTTAGATATTTATTTCATTGTGATTACTGAGATGTTGAAGGTATTTCCTAACAATATATTTTATGTTTTCTACTTTCTCTGCTTTAAAAAAAATGGTATTCTTATATTTTGATTAACTCATGCAGTTTTCTTAGTTCCATTTTTTTCTTTAGTGTTTTAAAAGTTTAACATCTCAATACTTTGAAGTGTTTGCACTTGAAATTTAACATCTGTATTTAACATTTGCTATTTCTATGTAATGCTTTATGTTAATCATTTTCTTTGTATTTTTATCATATAAATCAAGAATCCTAGCATTTATTTTATTTTTTTCTTCCTCCTACCTCTTGCCATCTCTTACACCAGTAGGCTGAAAACCTATTCTACATTGAGATCATCAATAAATTAAATTTACTTTAAAGTTGTCATTTTTTAAAATGACTCTTATTTAAGCCTAAGTATAAATTACACTGTTTTTATTGTTCTTCACTATTTCTTGTAAAATATTTTATTTAGAGTCATTGTTCCTTTTTTTCAAAACATCCTCTAGTAAATTGTCCAGATTGGTGATGGGTAAGAAATGTTTTGTATTTGGGCATGCTTTATTTATTTATTTTTTTTAGCTCCCATAGTTCAATGTTAGTTTGATTTAATACAAAGTTATAGTTAAATCTTTTTACTTCAGAAATATAAAGACATTCCTTCAGAATCTTATATCAAAAGTTATTAATGAGGATGCAGTTGGCTCTCTGTTGGTTATCAATTTAATAGTGGTTTCTAATCCCATACCATCCCATGGAACTTCCAGTGAAAAAACTTTTAAATTCTAAAATTTCATTCGTATACGAAAGGCATGGATTATTTTAAATGTACTTTTCTTATCTCGGCTTGGCAATGAAAATGTAAGGACTTATGTTTCCTCTTCCATTCTAGAGATTATTTTTTCCTTTGAGAGAGAGAGAGAGAGAGAGAGAGAGAGAGAGAACGAACATCAGAGCGGAGTAGAGAGGAAGAAGGAGAGAGTATATCTGCAGCAGCTTCCATGCTCAGTGCAGATCTCGATGCTGGACTTGATCCCATGACCCTGGGATCATGATCTGAGTAGAAATCAAGAGTCTGACACACAACCACCTGCGCCACCCAGGCATCCCTAATTCAAGAGAATTTTTTAAAGTATTTCTTGTATATCTTCCTACCTACTCTCCCTATTGTCTGCTGTCCCATTTGTATATAATAGGTACTGCTGGATGATGGAAATGTATCCTCTGTGTGTGTTAAATTTAATTTTATTCTTTTTCTTTCTTTCTCTTACACGTACACACACACACACACACACACACACACACACACGTGGGATTCCTTGTATAATCTCCCAGCTCATCAACTGACTCTATTTAGCAGGGTCCTTTTTAGCTTATCTTCTGTTGTACCACTCCCCCTTACCCAATTTTGATTTTTATTTTATGACTTTCATATTTTTCACTTCAAAGATGTTCTCTCAGATCCTTTCATATCAATATCTGTATCAATATTTCCATAGTACTTTTTGTCTGACCTCATGTTTTGATCTTAACAACACAAAGTTGATTATATACAATTAATTTTATTCTCTGTTTCATGTATACATATCCTGTTTGTTCAGTCAGCTTATAAATCATTCAGAGACACTTAATATAATTTTGTTCTTTTCGTTTTCACTTTCTTAGTTCTTCTTACTTTAATACAAGATATACATAAGGATTCATTTCTTCAAAAGCAGGAGCCTCCTCCTCTATTTGCTTCCTTGGGTCCTCTATTTGTGCTCCTGAACATAAACCTTCCTTCCCCATCCTAGAATCACATGAATCTCTTATTTTTGTCCTCCCCTCTGAGCTCCTAAACCTCCGGAGGTCTGTCTTGTCTGTTTTGGCCTGAGTTTTCCAGCATCATTCACATAATTTGAAAGAATTGGAAAGATTGATTACAAATAACATTCAGCACAAGAAATAGTGCTCAGTAAACTCAAAGCCTCACTTGTCCAAATAGGATTTAATTTTCACTCACAGTCATACATTGACAGCAACACTATTTTCCAGGAAGAACAGGGTTATAACACAAGTCAGAATCATTATCTTGGGAGAAAATACAGAGCTTATAGTCTCTAAGGAAACATCTCTGTTACTCAGTTATTTTGTTTATATTTTAAAAACTGTCGAGGTAGCATATGACTTATTCATATAAATTGCTCTAACAATAATGAGTATAGCAATTTATATCATTGAAATACCATTGTGAACTAAACAGAACCAGATGATGAGCAATAACTTTTTGTTTTATATATATATATAAATATATAATAAATATATTAATATAATATAATATAATATAATATAATATAATATAATATAATATAATATAATATATATATTATATTTAAGTATTCTCTAACCCAATATGGGGTTTGAACTTACAACCTCAAGATCAAGAGTTGCATGCTCTACTGACAACCAACCAGGAACCCCTAATGAGCAATAATTTTAAATATGGACATTCAAAAGAATGTCATTCAGATAGAATCCATTTTGGTAGGATGTCAAAGAGACTGCCGGACCCACAAAGGATGATAAAAAGAACCTGAATTTACCCGTTTATGTTGCAATTATTAAACATTTGTATGCAAGGAGAAGTTAGAGCTCTGACAGAGATATTTGATTTTGCAAGATTATTGTATGTCTATCAAATGGTCAAGCACAGTCCCAACAGCCAATTTAAATCTAATGGTTGAACTAATCATTCCTAAGTGAAGATTTTAAGTATGAAAAGCTAAAAATAGGTTACAACAAAAAGAAAAATAAATTACAGAGAATAGCCATTATAGAAATGTGTGCAATTTCTCCCTTTAAAAAATAGCACCTTAAAAATTTTTATAAAGTTTTAAAAAACAGTTAAAATGCATTTTCAATTATTGTTATGCAATGACTTTATCTTTGCCAAATTAACTGAAACATTGTTCAAGTATGAGATTCACAATTAATTATAAAATACAAATTCAGTTTTACTCCTTTGAAGTAACCATTTATTTTTAGAAAGAAGCTTATGGATCTGGAATGTAAAACATGGTAGAAGATGTCAAACAGCTTAAGATTTAGTGCTGGTATCAAAGAGACAAAAGTGAAATTACAATAGTGTTCCTGTGTCATTAGCTATAATCAAAGGTGAAGGTGTATAACAATGGATAGCAAGTATAGTGAATTAGAAACTCTTAAGGATGATACTTAGTATTCTCTTGAACTTTTATGTAGGTATTATAAAATGGAAGAAAGCTTACACAAGGAATATATACACATTCTCTTATCTGTAATTCTGAATTTCAATGTCTGAGAAAATTTTTTTTTCATTCTGTTTGTTTTGTTTTTGTTTGTCTGTTTTATAACCTGCTTGGCAGGGAAGCCTGACCTAAACAGAGAAAGGCAATCTAAAATCGTTATGTATGTCACTTTCTAGCATGGTCATTCACATGTTCTGTTGAGGAAAGGTCAAATATACCCTTGCCCCTACTGTCAGTGTTACTTGTATATTATGTATCTTTCTAATTCTGAGAAACTTTGAAATTTGAACCATATCCTATCCCAAGTGTTTTAAGAAGGGAGGGTAGATCTATATTCGAGTAATTAATAAGGAGGCAAGTTATCTAAAGCAAAAGTTGTATCACCTTAAATCAAAAGAATATGCTATTTTGAGATGTTAAAAATGCAACTATACTTATTTATTCTGTTTATATATCCAATTGAAGTATGTCCTTTTAAAGAAGCCAGTTATTCCAACAGTCTTACCATTGATATCATTAGAAATTTTTGTTGTTTTTTGTTTGTTCATTTGTGTGTTTGATGAGTTTATTTTGCGCCTGGGTGTACTGATGTGATTGTCTTTGATAAGGAGTAATTTCTATTCAGGAAGAGAGGATGTAAACTGGGAAATTAGCTAAAATATATTTAGATGACATTTCAATGGAAAATGAAAGTTATCAATTTGGCTAATGGTTTTGGAATTTAAGAGTTAAATAAAGGAAGACATAAGACTGATTTTTACATTTAATGTGTAAAATATTTTTTATCTATGTATCATAACAAAGCTAAAATGTTTCCAAAATGTTTAGTCACTAACTATTGAACTTTATCATGTCAGACACAATCGTTTCATTGCAAGCATTCATACAGATATGTTTAAATATTTATTTTTCTAATTGGAAAGTAAGAACCTATATTTGCTGATGTTGAGTAAGAAGCCAGAATTCATCGGTATATTATTTTTATTATTTTGAAAATGATTATTTGCTAACAGTCCTTCTCCATGGTAATTCCAATGACTCTTCATCCTAAATATTTGAAATTCGGGATTAATACTTTACCTTTTATATAGGCACAATTATATATAATTATATATATTTGTGTGTGTTTAAGATGACCTATGCCAATATCTTTGTTCAGCAATTATTAGATTCTTTTGGTAAACATCTGTCTGTAAACCCTGATGCTTAAATGTAGAAAGAACCACATGATTCTTGTGGAGTGCATTAGCTCTGTATCTCTTGACTACCATTACTTTTAAGATTTAAAATTAAGTTTCACAATCAAATATTCAGTTTCCATTACTTTGAGTACTCATATATCCACTTCTGAATTGTGGGCTTCTGATTACATTATGTCAAATGCTTATGTCCTCATCTTAAAAGTCTAGAACAGTGGTTTTTCAGCAAGGGGCATACAACCCTATTAGGATGCATTTTGAAATCTATCTTGGAGTTTCAGATGTCATAATGACTTGGAAGAACTCTTGACATTTTGTGCAGGGGAAAAAGCAGAGAGAGATTTTGCTTTCTCTAGTTCTTGAAAATTCAAAAATGCTGTTTCTATACTGACTATACCACATTGTTTCCATTCACTTCTTCTGGGACTCCAAATTATAGACTTTCTAATTCTATTCTTTTCATCTCTTTCTGTCTCCTTTCTGTTTTCCACCGCCTTTGCCTTGCTACTTTATTTTAGGCAATTTATTTTTCTTTATCTTTCTGTATTTTATTTTTCTCTTGAGCAGTGTTTAATCTCGTACTTCCTTTTTAAAATAAATTTGTGTAAATTTATAGGCTTACTGTTTAGTAGTTCCATTTACTTTTTTAAAAAAAATGTTTGTTTATTTTTAAGAGAGAGAGAGAGAGAGAGACAGAGCATGCACAAGCAAGGGAAGGGCAGAGAGAGACCAGGAGACCCAGAACCTGAAGCAGGCCCTAGGCTCCAAGCTGTCAGTGCGGAGCCCGACACAGGCTTGAAACCATGAACCGTGAGATCATGACCTGAGCTGAACCTTAAGCTGATGCTTAACCAACTGAGCCACCGAGGTGTCCCTATTTGCTCTTATATTTCTGATTCATATATTAAGATCTCTTTTTAAATTGTCTGCTTTTGTGCCTTTACCCCTTATGTTTTTAAACATTTCATAAATGCTGTTTTACATTCCTTATCCAACAATTATTATACCTTAAGTCTTTGGTAATCTAAGTTTTATTATTGTTATTATTATTATTATTTTATTATTATTATTAATGTTAACACCTAGTCATTGTGGCTTGTTTTTTTTTTTTTTTTGTGTGTGTGTGTGTGTGTGTGTGTGTGTACTCCTGATCTTTAATTGTGCCTTCATTTTTTTTTTTTTGCTGTTGTTTTAGTTTTTGTGTTAGCATTATCTCTTTGTAACTGTTAGAACTGTTGTAGTTCTGATGCCTAAATGGAAAATTTGAAAAGCATTCCTACAGACTGGATTTGCTTTTGCTTCTTTCAAAAAGTAGCAGGTGGCAGGTAGCACTGATCTGGGACCACGTCAGCTCTCTTCCATAGTTTGGATTTTGCTATAGGAGCTTTCTTCTCTCAGTGTTGCTTAAGAATTAGTACTTCCAGTAATATCTATTCTCAGACTAATTTCCCTTAATGTGTAGGTCGTGGCTAATCATTTTTATTGCAGTACAGCCCTTCCAGTGTTTACCTAAATTATTTCAAATGATCAGTCTCACACAAAGAACATCTCGTGCATGATGTGATTGTTCTACACTCTCAGAAACTCAAAGACCATGCAGCCACAATGCTGGTAACAGACATTAGATGTTTAAGTACTCCCTTCCATGGTCTCCAGTTCTGTGATTCCTCTCTGAGTGGCCAAAGGACGCAAATTATTTTTGCTGTAATTTTAAGAATTCTGTTGGGCTAATAAGCATTATTATAATACCTCATAAATTATGACTCGGGAAAAGCTTCTTTGAAATAGAGAAAAGTAGTGAAGACAGGAGCTCCTTGAGTTTCTTTTTTAATGAAATTTTAAATGAAAAAAAACATTAATTATAAATGAACTCTAGGCTAAAGTACAGACGCATATATTGTAAAGAAATACTATATAAATCTGCACAGATGGTCTCTCTAAGAACTCTCAAACTGTAAACTGTATTTATATACATCATCTTCAAGAAGGCACTGTGTTCCCTATATCTTAATTTAGTTTATGTTACATTTTCAGCATGTTTCTCACTTGCAGAGGTCTCTGGGGATAATAACTGTATACAGCCATTCAGATTTCATGGTGATCGCAAACTATTTTTCCCATCCCTACTCCACCATATATTATGTTACCTATCTCAAACTGTAATTAAGATATATAGCATAAAGTATTTCAATTTTACATTTCTACTACTATATCAATATATATCTTCTTAAATATTATTTTCACATCAAGTTTCTAGCTCATATTCTAAGACTAAAGTGGACACAGGCAGCTAGCCAATATAGGTTTCCACAAATTCACTTTATCTTCATCAGCAGGAATAGCAATGGAAAATAAAAGATGGAATATTATTCCAAAACCTGAGGGCAATTATAAAATCAACAAAATTTATCAGAATATTTGTGTTTATAGATTGTAAAGACTCTTAATTCACCCTTGCCTATTGGTGAGTGGAATATATCATACTGGAATTACAAGAACTATAATAGGGTAAAAAATGTAGGAACTAATAGGGTAAATTATATTTTTAATTAGGGCTGTACCTGCCTGTTAAAACCATTCTCTAATAAATTAGCATGTTCAATATGCCCATTACAAATGGCATTTGCACTTATACATCATAACGTGAAGTAAAAGTATTTTCATTTCACTCACCATGTGCTTATAGCAAAATGACATGGGACCATGTTATGGACCATTCTGTGTGAGAGTTTCCTTGAAAACTGTTTTATACCTTAGCTTATATAACAAGTATAGAATCCCATAATTAAAGTTTTATTCTTATACTTATTTTTTACCACTAAAATATTTTTTTCATAAAATAAATAAAGGTCCAAAAAATATACAGAAGATATCTAGGCATTTCACTGAAGTAAGTAGACTGTAACCTACTGAATGGTGTATAGTGCACCTAAAATTGCTTGTAATTATTTCTCCTTCCCTTTTTTGTTTGCTAATAGATTTACTGGGGTTGAAATGATAGAGTGAGTAGATTATAATATTCATAATTCCTACATCAGTTTACTAGAGGCCCTCCACTAATCATCGCATCTTACTGTGTTTCTTGGCTCTAGATATCACTCCCTTAAAACACGTGAAAAAGTAATGTATTATCTTATCATAATTACCCCAACTTTAATCATTCTTTCGTTCTGGGAATTTCCTTGTGGGAAAGAATTAGTTGTCATGAATGAGATGGTATATATAAAATTGTAGGGTAATCTGCGCCTACTTTTGAGACTGAAAAATAGGAGAGAATATAGCCCTTTCTTTAGATGATTAGTCTGAGAAGTCTTCTGAAATATAAGGCTAAAGTCTTTGGGCTTTAAGTGGAACAGCTAAAATTGGTTATTATTTTTTTCAACATAGTTTACTTCATCCCAATCATTAAACACTGTGATAGGCATTGGAAATATATTGATATAGGTAGGTAGATATAGATAGATATGGATATAGATAGATATATAGATAAATACACACACACACACACACACACATACACATAAACATATATAATCTTCCTTCAGAATTAGAAAGGGTGACTTCTGTGTCCTTTGATAGTTGACATTGTTTGGGTTTTGGTAGTTTGTGTCTTCAAGGAATAAGTCTTATTCATCTCAGTTATCAAATTCAGATTTGAGGGCCTGAAACTGTTCATCTTATTCTCTTATTATCATGATAATACCCATGGACTCAGTAGTGATTTTCTGTCTTTCATTTCTGAAATTGGCAATTTGTGTCTTCCCTTTTTTATCTTGGTTACTCTGGCTAGATTTTTATTAATTTTATTGATGTTTTCAAAGAATCAGCCTTTGATTTTATTGATTTTTTTTTCTATTTCCTGCTTTTCAATCTCATTGATTTGGGCTCTAATTTTAATTATTTCTTTTAGTATTCTAGCTTCAGGATTAAATTGTGTTTTTTTCCTTCTAGTTCCTTAAGGTAAAAGCATAGAGTGTTTTTATTAATTTTAGAGTGTTTTTCTTTTCCAGTATATGAATTGAATGCTATGATGGAGGGAGCACCCAAATATATAAACCAATTAATAACAAATACAAAGAAACTTATTGATAATAATACAGTAATAGTAGGGGATATTAATACCCCACTTACATCAATGGGTATATCATTTAAGCAGAAAATCAACAAGGAAACAATGGCTTTGAATGACACACTGGACTGGATGGACTTAACAGACGTATTCAGAACATTTCATCCTAAAGCAGTAGAACATACATTCTTTTCAAGTGCACATGGAGAATTCTCCAGAATAAACCACAAATTGTGTCACAAATCAACCCTCAACAAGTACAAAAAGATTGAAATCAGAAAATGCATATTTTCTGACCACAACACTGTGAAACTTGAAGTCAACAACAAGAAAAAAATTGGAAAGATCACAAATACATGGAGGTTAAGAACATCCTACTGAAAAATGGATAGGTTAATTAGTAAATTGAAGAAGAAAAAAATGTGGAAGCAAATGAAAATGAAAACCTGACAGTCCAAAATCTTTGGGATGCAGCAAAATCGGTCCTAAGAGGGAAGTATATTGCAATACAGGCTACCTCAAGAAGCAAGAAGCAAGTCTTAAATACACAACCTAACTTTGCATGTAAAGGAGCTATAAAAGGAACAGAAAATAAAGTCAAAAGACAGCAGAAGATGGGAAATAATAAAGATTAGAGCAGAAATAAATGATACAAAAACAAACAAAATTGAAATAGTTATCAAAAATATCCCAAAAACACAAGTACAAGGCCAGATGGCTTCCCAGGGGAATTCTACCAGACATTTAAGGAAAAGTTAATACCTATTCTTCTCAAACTGTCCCCCCCCAAAAAAAATAGAAATGGAAGGAGAATTGCCAAATTCATTCCACAATGCCAGCATTACCTCTATTCCCAAGACACAGACCCCACTAAAAAGGAGAATTACGGGCCAACATCCCTGGTAGATGGATGCAAAATATCTCAACAAGATACTAGAAAGTCAGTCCACAGTACATTAAAAGAATTATTCACCATGATCAAGTGGGATTTTCCGGGCTGTAGGGGTGGTTTAATATTCACAAATCAATCAACATGATACACTACATTAATAAAAGAAAGGATAAGAATCATATGATCCTCTCAATAGATGCAGAAAAAGCATTTGACAAAATACAGCATCCATTCTTAATAAAAACCATCAACAAAGTAGGAATAGATGGAATATACCGCAACATCATAAAGGCCGTATACAAAAGACCCACAGCTAGTATCATCCTCAATGGGGAAAGAATGAGAGCTATTCCCCTATGGTCAGGAACAAAACAGGGATGTCCACTCTCACCATTACTATTTAACATAGTCCTGAAAGTCTTAGTCTCAGCAGTCAGACAACAAAAAGAAATAAAAGGCATCCAGCTCAGCAACAAACAAGTCTAACTTTCACTATTTACAGATGATACGATACTCTCTGTAGAAAACCCAAAAGACTCTGCCAAAAAAATTTCTAGAATACATGAATTCTGCAGACTCGCAGAATATAAGATCAATGTATGAAATCTGTTGCATTTCTATACACAAATAGTGAATCAACAGAAAAATATATCAAAGAATCAATTCCATTTACGATTGCACCAAAAACTGTGAGATAGCTAGGAATAAACCTTACAAAAGAGATGAAAAGTCTGTTCTTTGAAAACTATAGAAAAGTTATGAAAGAAATTGAAGAGGAACACAAAAATGAGTGGAAAAGCATTCCATTCTCATGGATTGGAAGAAACAAAAATTGTTAAAATATCTATACTACCCAAAGCAATTGACACATTTGCTGAAATCCCTATCAAAATACCACCAGCATTTTTCACAGAGTGAGAGCAAACAATTCTAAAATTTGTATGGAACCACAAAAGACCCTGAGTAGCCAAAGAAATCCTGAAAAAGAAAAGCAAAGCTGGAGGCATCATGATTCTGGACTTCAAGCTATATTACAAAGCGATAGTCATCAAGATAGTATTGTACTCCCACAAGAACAGATACATAGATCAATGGAACAGAGTAGAAAACCCAGAAATATCCCCACAACTATATGGTCAACTAATCTTTGACAAAGGAGGAAAGACTATCCAATGGAAAAAAGACAGTCTTTTCAACAAATGGTGTTGGGAAAACTGGACAGCAACATGCAGAAGAATGAAACTGGACTACTCCCTTACATTCAAATGGATGAAAGTTCTAAATATGAGGCAGGAAGCCATCAAAATCCTAGAGGAGAATACATGAAGCAACCTCTTTGACCTCAGCCATAGTAACTTCTTATTACACATGTCTCTGGAGACAAAGAAAGCAAAAGCAAAAATGAAGTATTTGGACCTCATCAATATAAAAAGCTTCTACACAGTGAAGGAACCAATCAACAAAAATAAAAGGAAGCCTACAGAATGGGAGAAGATATTTGCAAATGGCATATCTGATAAGGGGTTACTATCCAAAATTTATGAAGAACTTGTCAAACTCAGCACCCAAAACATAAATAATCCGGTTAAGAAATGGGCAAAAAACATGAATAGACGTTTTCCAAAGAAACATACAAATGGCTAATAGGCATATGAAAAAGATGTTCAGCATCACTCATCATCAGGGAAATACATATCAAAACCACAGTGAGATACCACCTCACCCATGTCAAAATGGCTAAAATTAACAGTATAGGAAACAACAGATGTTGGCAAGAATGAGGAGAAATGGTAACCCTCTTACACCATTGGTGGGAATGCAAACTTGTGCAGCCACTTTGGAGAACAGTATGAAAGTTCCCCAAAAAGTTAAAAACAGAACTACCCTATGATCCAGCATTTGTACTACTAGGTATTTACCCAAAGGATACAAAATACAAAGGGGTATATGCACCCTGATGTTTATAGCAGCATTATCAACAATAGCCAAACCAGATGTCCATCAGGCTGATGAATGCATAAAGAAGATGTGTGTGTGCGCGCGCATATGTGTGTGTGTAGAATATGACTCAGCCATCAAAAAGAATGAAATTTTGCCATTTGCAATGATGTGGATGGAGCCAAGGGAAATAAATCAGAGAAAGACAAATACCATGTGATTTCATTTTTATGTGGAATTTAAGAAATAAAACAGATGAACATACTGTAGGGAGAGAAAAAGAGGGAGACAAACCATAAGAACATTTAACCATAGAGAAGAAACTAAGGGTTGATAGATGGAGGTGGTTGGGAGATGGGCTAAATGGGTGATGGGTGTTAAGGAGGGCACTTGTGATGAGCACTGGCTGTTATATGTAAGTGATGAATTACTAAATTATACACCTGAAACCAATATTACAATATATGTTAACTAACTCAAAGTTAAATAGAAATTTGAAAAAGAAAAAAAGGAATGCTAACAAAAGGCTTTTTTTATGGAGAACACTTTGGATGTATTTTGCAGTGGTTATCTTTCCTCTCTCTGTTCCAGAGCCATGAGGGAATCTTTCTCGACTCTTTATCATCAGAACCTAGTAGAGTTCTTAGGGGTAAAATCCACGAAATTGTGAGGGTTGACTATGGCTGCAGCCCCCAGGAGGTTTTTAGCCTCATGTTGGTCCATAGTCCTCTAGCAATTCACTCAGATTAAGGTATGCATCCCTCTAGTTCATGGCTCCAAGTAAGCATATCTTGACTGTAACTCTGGATTCGCCTGCTTCCAGATTTCCCAGTGACAATTTACCATGAGATCTCAGTTTTTTGACTCATCAAAGAAAAGTCATTGATTGTTTTCAATCAGCAGTTTTCTTGTAAGGATGGGAGTGACAGATTCAAAGCTCTTTTACATGTTGTAGCTCCTTCTATTCAGTTTTAACCTATTAATTATTAACCTGTTATTAATTAACCTGTTAATTATTAATTATTTAACCTGTTAATTATTTTGTTAATACCATATTTGTAGGAACACAGTGTATGACCTGTCAATATAGAAACTAGAAAGAAATGTATCCTCCTACAAGGAGATGATACTACTTAATAATTATGAACTGAAAATGGTCTTAATGGGCAATTGATCTTGGAATTAAATACAATCAGATACAAGTAGCCATGTTTTAAGGCTTATTACTCAGAAATTCACTTTTCTGTTCATTAGAGAAAATCTAAAATCACGTCCTTAAAATAGTATTCTGATAAATATCTTAATATTTTAATTTTAAAACCAAACATATACATGTGTGTGGTAATAAATCAAATAATGAAGGAGAGATTTCTTCCCTGTTGGCTCCTTGTCTTCTATTTCACTTCTTAGTTTTACAGCTCTGCTTTATTTTGACTCCCTAATTTCACAAGAGAATGTCAAATGTATCTTCAGTTTGATCAATTGCTAAACATAGCTCTACATTTGAAGGCAATGTAGTCTCACATTGTCTTGAATAGTGTACAAAAGCTCAGCTGAAAGAAACAAAATTTATGAAGGATTTTCTAAAGAGTATCAATTCATCTTTTTGTCTCCATATCTGTAACATTGATCTCTTGCTTAACCCAAACTATCATGAGTGCAATATGTAAACAATGTTATATAGGTATCCAGGAGAACTTCTTTCACTGTTTTGTATTTTGGTAAGATCTCATCAACTGTGTTGGGGGTTAGTGACCAGAAATAATACAACAAATCACATGGCTGTGGTCCTAAAATGATGCTTTTGAGGATGACCATTATGTTGCCTAATATCTTCTTCCTGAGGGCCAGATGAGAAATTATTTTTATCAGGACATTTTTTGAATCTCAAAAATTTGATTTGGTTTCATCATATTTATACAGAGCCTATTCTGATGGCCTTTTCCACCTGGCTCCCATTACTGTGAAGATTGAAGTCAAATTTATACATTTCAAATCTATCAAGTATGTACACTCATAATTTCCAGTTCATTACCAGTCTCAATCAAGTCTTTACCTATTCTGCTGATATTTGCAAGTTTTTAAAATTGTGTTATTTTTAAAAGATATTTTGTCCAGCATTACTTCAAATTATAATCTAAAAAGCAGATAGATGTTCAAAAGTAATTTTAGTACATGTCAAGCATGGTAACTACTAAAATCTAAAATAGATGTATGTAATAAATATGGCAGGAGAAAAAAAAAGACAGAAATAATCCCACTTGTTTTAGAGAAAGCCTGGGGAGGGTTTAAGCTGGAGAAGAATCTTAACAAATGAATAGGTTTCATAGGGCTGAAGAGGAAGGTGGGACATTTCTACCAAGCGTACATTTCCACCAAGGACACAATGAATGATAAAGGGAAGCACAAGTAAGAAAGTATTTATTATTTTTTTATTATGCCAGAAGCAACTGTGTAAATGGGAGAATAGCCCTAGTACAGCATGAACTGAAAAGGGGTCCATTTCCTTCTGAAGAATCACATCTAGCATAGCTCTCAGCCCACTGTGCTTGGTTGAACAAAAGCTGAATCGTAGGAGATTTTGAAACCATTTAGCTTGACATATTGAAACAGCAGTGTGGGACACTTAGTTCCACTCTCTGAAACATAACAAATAGTCATATCTAATGAGAATTGTTGAAGTTTCTTTATTGCTAGTGATACAAATCTGAAAATGCTCAAATTAAAGTTGGTTTGGGTACTAGTTTCTTGATGTATTGCTAAAGTCCTCTTTTATTTGGTCTTGAACTACTACCAGTTGTGGAGGAAATAGTAAAGAAACAAATTTTTTAAAAAGATAAAAAGCTGATAGCATCTTTAATTAGCTCCTCTTGTATTCTTTCCATAATGTATTATAAAAGCTTGTCCATTGTTAGACAAGATAAAGCTTTAAACACTCAATTCTAGAACATTTTAGCATACAAAAGTGATGAATTCATGACTATTGGATAATCCTTCCTTTCTAAGATGGAAATATCTTCTAAGACAAGGTTGGCATATTGTGCAGATAGAGATCAGTACAATTTGAAGAACTGGTCATTTGTCACTTGTCAAGTAATGTACATATTGACATACATTAACTCATGTAATTCTCACCTATAATTCTGAGAGTGTGAAATGAGTAATTCTGATTTATAGGTAGAGAAATGGATCCCGAGAAGAGAAGTGATTTGCTTGGCATCACACAGCTGGTGGGTGGTAGAACAGTGATTTGAACCTTCTTCAGCTAACTCATTTTCCAAAGAAGTTACACCTAGAACCCAGGATGTTCAATCACATGCCCGTAATGAGGGACAGAGCCAAGCTCAATGCTTTGATCAGATGATTTGCTATCATGGAAGACTTGAGAACAGATTTGAATACAGGATCCATGGGTTTGGTGTCTCTATTATTGTTACTATCTGGAAAGAGAAACTGACTTTAGCTATCTTAAGCAAAAAAAAAAAAATCTTGTTAGAATGAGAAATGACTTGCCAATAACTAGTAGACCATTTTGCATTTGATCTTAAATATTTAATTGATGTTAGGAACTCCTGAGTGGCTAAGTCAGTTAAGAATCTGGCTGATCTCGCAGTTGGTGAGATCAAACCCTATGTCGATCTACGCTGTCAGTGCAGAGCCTGCTTGGGATTCTCTCTCTCACCCTCTCTCTCTGACCTTCTCCTACTCCCTCTCTCTCTCTCTCCCCCACTCTCGCTCTCTTTTAAATAAACATTTAAGAAAAAAAATTGATGTTAAAAAAAACCTATTCAAAGTAATTGAAAGGAAGTATGTTTAAACCTAATTGATTAGTGTTCTCTTTCTAATTTGGCTTTCTTTTATTTCTTTCTAGAGTATTCGATTGTTGTTCAGCTATTCTTTATGTGATTGTGTGTGTTTGCCACTTTCTTTTTTACAGTTTTGGAATGTCAGTGGGTTGCGTGGCAGAAAAATTGTGACATAAAAGAGGGTAGAATCATAAACATCTGTTATCAAGTTTTTAATTTAGTATCATACCATTATAATTTTATGTATTCTGAATTAGGTAAGGAAATCATTGTTTCCCTTCCACTTCCTGATGACCTGTCTGAAAAAACTCTTTTTTTCTTTTCTTTTTTTTTTTTTTTTTTATTTATTATTGAGAGACAGAGAGAGACAGAGCATGAGCATGGGAGGGGCAGAGAAAGGAGGAGACACAGAATCCAAAGCAGGCTCCAGGCTCTGAGCTGTTAGCACAGAGCTCAGTTCGGGGCTCAAACTCACAAACTGCGAGATCATGACCTGAGCCGAAGTCGGACACTTAACCGGCTGAGCCACCCAGGCACCCCTTATTTTCTTAACGTGTAAAATGTTTTCCCCAGAAAACATTTCATTTTCCACATCCATTTTCCCTCTGAAAAAAAATAGCACACAATATTTACAGTATACAAAAAATGAAAAATAAACATATAAAAAAATACTTGGATCTACCACGTAGCTTAGAACACAGCATTAGCAATAGAGTTGAAACTAGTCCTGGGCATTTCTCTCCTATCTCACATATTCCCCTTCCTCTGGATTCAGTTTTGTCCCACATTTTGTGGTTACTAGGACCATGAATTAATATACACTTTTATGTTGTGTGTGTCTCAATACAATCTATAAAATTGTCCACATTTGTTCTACTAAATGAATCTTCTCATCACAGTGTCTATGAGCACCTATGTACTACCCTCTCTGCTGGAACTTATATTAAAGATTCTTTTGTCAATACGAATAATCTAAAACAAGACCTAGTGAAGATTTTAACTTTCACTGTTTATTAGTGGACTCCTGCATCTTTTTTGTTTTTACTAACCATACTTGTTTCTCCTCATCTCAATTGTCTATTCATATTTCTGATATTTTCTAATGTAAATTTTAAAACTGTTTTTATAGAAATCTTTTAAAAAATTATTTATATTTTAGTCATTGTTACTGTATATACTGCAGATCTTTCCTTTGGGCTAAGACTTGTCTTTTCATCTCTCCATGGTGGTTTTAGATAAATAGTTTTCTTGTTATTGTTATTTTGATAATGCATTTTTTTCAGTTTTAATAAAATTATATCAGTCAGTTCTTCTATAGCATATGTTCTTTTGCATCTGTTTTAAAAAGGCTATATCAAAAGATAATGATTATATCTAAAATGTTTTAAAGTATTGCTTTTCATATTTGAGGTTTTCATGCACACAAAATTGATTTGTATGATACTGTGAGGTAGTGTGAAGGGGGAAGACTCAATATAGTTTTTTTTTTCCTATGTGAATATCCAATTATTCCAGGATCATTTGTCATAGAGACTATCATTTCTAGAGTAATTGCAACACCACCTCTGTCATGTATCAAGTTCCCTCTCCTGTGTAGGTCTGCTTCAGGACCCCAGTTCTGTTCCACTGGTTGGATTTTTTTCACATACATGTTCATTTTCCTGTCAGATGATTTCTGTTCGGGCATTTATCCTTTCTAATGTTATCCATTTGAACTTCTTACTTTCCTCTATAAATATCTCATATAATTTTTGTACAGTGGGTTTACGTAGTAATCTCCATTTTTATTTTATGATCCTGTTTTCTGTTAGATTTTGCATTTTAATTTTTACTCACATTTTATGAGACCATTGACTCTTTAAATGCTATTTTTATGGGGACAAACCCATAGTGTTCATGAGGATTTAGCTTGTAAATGTTTCCCCCATAACCTGGAATCCATTATTAATTCCAATTATTTAAATTAATTTAATTAAAAATAAAACTAAATTCCTTTTCTATTAAAAACAATTAGCATACTCCAAAGCCTATATTCTCGATTATTTTTGGAAATTAATGGCAATTAGACATGCTGTAAAGTTTAAACATTTACAGTAAATTAGGCAACATCACTGCGGCAAAAGGCAGTCTAAGATAAAGTGTTAATTATCTCCAAAGAGATAGAATAGCATTTTTATGATAACGATTTGCATCTGACTAATATAATTGAATTTTGTATCTCAACCATCTCTTGAATTAAAGGGAAAACTATCATTTAAAAATTATCACGGCCCTACTGGTAATCCTGATAATCTTCCTATCCCCTGAGATATCTCTAAAAACACTGGAAAATAGAACTTTCTTCAAATACGTTTCTGTGATGCTACTGAAGCTGATTATAAAAGAAAAAATAGGTTTATAAACTTTTGGTATTTTTGTCCCTATATTATTAATAAGGTATTACTTTTATCTAAAGAGTAAATGCAAGATTATGCAATTCTGTAACATCAATGATAATAATTAGTCAAAGACGCTAAACTTGGGGGGCACCTGGATGGCTCAGTCAGAGTATCCAACTCTTGATCTCAGCTCGGGTCTTGATCTCAGAGTTGTGGTTTAAGCCCTGAACATGCTCTTCACTGGGCATGAAGACTACTTAAATAAAGTAAGTAAGTAAGTAAGTAAGTAAAACAAAGAGGGTATACTTGTAGCTAGAGCTGTGGCGAGTATCATGTTTTTTAGCAATCTCATAACTTCCCTTACCTGAATCCTCTGCCTGCCTAGGTAACTGAACAAGTAGGGTATTGATCAGTGGAATATTGACTGCAATAAAAACCAAGAAATCTGGATCCAGACCCTATTATTCTCTGAGTGAGGCAAAATACACTTAATAACTTAGATTGAGTCTTAGTATCCTCTAAGATATAATGAAGACCTATAAATCAATAAAATAATTGTTATGAATGTCAAAATATATAATATTAACAAATATTTCAAATGTAAACACTGTATGTTTAAAAGTCAATAAATAATAAATATATCAATAAATGCAAATCATGGTAATTAATAATACCAATATATAGTAGTACCTAATCATTATCTGCCAAATGTGGGAATGATGACCAAGGGAACTATGTTTGCTTCAATAGTCTTTCTCAAAATTCACTTGAAAACATGAGAAAATATACCTGCAAAGAAGCAAGAAAAATACTTTAGCTGTAGATACCAAGATATTAAGAATACTTACACAGAGGGAGGCATATTATAAGAGACTCCTAAATACAGAGAACAAACTAAAGATTGCCGGAGGGGAAGTGGGTTGGGAGATGGGCTAAATGGGTGATGGGCATTAAGGAGGGCATTTGGTGGGATGAGCACTGGGCGTTTTTAAAGTTTATTTATTGATTTTTTTTTTTTTTAGCAATAGCAGGGGAAGGGAAGGGAGAGAGAGAGAGAGAGAGAGAGAGAGAGAGAGAGAGAATCCCAAGCAGATTCTGTGACAACAGTGCAGAGCCAGATGTGGGGCTCAATCTCACGAACCATGAGATCATGACCTGAGCCGAAATACCAAGCACAATGCACTGAACATAGTAACTATTCAATAAGAATAAAAGATACTTTTTTGTTTCTTATATTGCTGTGACCAGCCCTGTTGGTCACTATTTAGTTAAAATTAATAAAAATTAGGGGTGCCTGAGTGGCTCAGTCAGTTGAGCATCCAACTTCGGCTCAGGTCATGATCTCAAGGTTTGTGAGTTTGAGCTCTGCATTGGGCTCTGTGCTGACAGCTCAGAGCCTGGAGCCTGTTTTGGATTCTGTATCTCCCTCTTTCTCTGCCCCTCCCCTGCTCATGCTCTGTCGCTCTCTGCCTCTCAAAAATAAATAAACATAATAAAAAAATAAAAATTAAAAAACTAATAAAAATTAAAAAATAGTAAACATAATTTAAATAGATGAACTCTGTGAGAAGTTATGGTTTCCTCGATATTTGCAAAGTCTATTCTTACCTTCCCCTCTATCCCTTTGTTTTTCTTCCTGAGGAACTTGCTTTAGAAAAGTAGAAATCACAAAAGGCCACCAGAGAGTGAAGTTAAAATTAATACCTTCCCCTTATTGAAATCTAAGATATTGTTGTTGGTAATGATTCAATTTATCCTATCCTTCTTAATTTGATTAAACCACTTCCCAGCAAAATGTCTTCCTTTACTGAGCACCCAACTTCACCATGGGGGTGAGACAGAATGAGTGCCGTCCCTCTTTGTCACCAGGTACCAGATACTCGGCAAAGTTCCTCAGGATTTATGAATTCTAGATAAGTAAGCCATAAAAGATGTATTTCCCCTTTGATCCATCTTGAAGAGATTTACTCATTCACTTGTACTCCACATCACAAGAGTTGTGGACTCTATATCTTAATTAACATTTTAAAAACAAAAATAATATGAATTTGGCATTTTCCCATCCTTCTCTGTTTTATAATTGCAGTTCACTTTTTCTTGTAACACTCCAGTTCTGCGAATACAGCCAATTTTCTTAAGTAATTAGGTTGTCTATTTTGGGTAAATATGCTACAGTGTGAGAATATGTAAAAGTCTCTGTGTGACTTGATATAAATTGTGTTAATTAAACACACTATTGTTTGAAGCAGTATCTTCTAAAAACAACCACGAGAGATTTGGTTTTCTCCACAGTAATCAGATTCTAGTGCTTGGAAGACTTGAGCCTAATGAGCTCTAGGCACTATCATCAAGTGAAGATTTTAAGTTTCCAGTGACCAGGACCCACTGTGGGGCAGAGATGAGGCCGGAGGTCAATTGCAGTTGTCAGTGCCACTCTACAAGACGGTCATCAGTGGAGATAACGCTGAAGACAGAGCTGAGGAAAGAGAAGTAAATGTTTACCCAGTATATGCTGCAAATTACAAGTAAGGCCGTGCACTAGATGAAATACCTGACATCTCTTTTATAAGCATCTCCTCACTGATATAGGGACACATTTTCCCTAAAGATGGCTAACTTGAACTCAAAGTAACTTAGAGAAGGTGACAGGCTAAAGTTAAAATAGCTGCATTTGAATGCACATTTGTACAACTCCAGAATACCAGCACTTTCGAAGATACCAAGGTCTCCAGTAGGTCAGAAGAAAGGATACAGAAAGCTTATACAACTGGATGGGACTTTCTTATGGAAAACAATACGAAATTATGAACGGTAAATTAAATGTGGGGCCTGGAGAAGGCACCCATGAAAATAAGTAGCTCTGAAGATTCCTGTTCGAAGTATTGTTGCCTGCTAAAACACTGCAAATATTTAGTTGCCTAAATTAATTACTATTATCTTTTGCATTTCTGGGGTATCATAGGGTTGGCTAGGAAGTACTTACTTAGCATTCCTTATGTAGTTAGAATTAGGTGCCAGGCGAGGCTGGAGGCATCCAGGCACTTGATTAGCTAAGCAGCCAAGGTGACTCATTCACATAACTGGCAGTTCAGGCTAGCTGACTGTCTACTCAGTGTTTAGCTGGGGCTGTTGGCCATGATCTTATCTGGGGCTGCATGTGGCTTGTGCTTCTCATTGTATGGCAGCTGGGACCAGAGGTGTTGTATCACAAGACACAGCTTTCCAATAAGGATGGAGCAGATTTTGCCAATCCTTTCAAAGAGTTTCCCAGAGTTGCAGAGTATTGCTTCTGCTGCGTTCTGCTGGGTAAGCAGTCACCAGGCAAGTCTAGATTAAAGAAAAGGGAAATGAACTCCATCTCCCAATGTGGGGAACATGACAGAATCTGTAGCTATCTCCAGTCCACCTCTGCCAAGCAGATAGAATCCTACCAAAGAGATTTGTAGAGCACTCTAGACTTTCAACACTGGTAAACCTGAACAGACAAGTGAGTTGGTATAAATACTGAGGTTTAAAATCACCGACCAAGGCAAATAGGAAATCGTATTACTTTCTGCCTTTCTTTTATCCTGATGCTGATGAAAGAAATAGAGAAAAGGATAAGGATGGAAATGTAAGAGGTTAATCTTTGAATGGAACCCCTGAGGAATGAGAGAATATTTTCAGATAGGGGATTCAAGATTTCCCATCACATTTATATTACATACAAGGAAACTGGCCAGGGTAAAGGAAGTGAATGGCTCAAAATTACACAAGTTAGTGACATATCAAATTAATTGTGGATTACCTAATCTTATAATTAAAGTGTGAAAAATCTTTAACTCTCTTTTTCATAAGAACTACAGTTTTACTAATGTAAATTTACCCAAATTTAAATGTAACCACATGTAAAAAGTTAAGCCTATTGAGCATCTAGGTTTTTAGCTCATCTTAAACTGATCATAATGTAAGCTCCCCAATGAAAAAGAACATGTCTTTTTCATGTCCCAAGAACATGTCCCAAGTTTGAATCACTGGGATTTAGCACCATGCCAGGCATGTGACATATAAGTACTAAATAAATAATGTTAAATATTGTTAAAAGAATAAATTAATAAAAATAAATTTTATGAATAAATTCATAAAAATTAGCTTTTACTATTTTGACTTTCTCAAATGCCTTAAATGATAAGGTAACTGTGTATCCAATGTATATCCCAAATTATCAGTTAAGTTGTACTCTATGTATCTTGTTTCCTGTTTCCTACGTTCTTCCCTGGAAGTCTGCTAGTCTTAGAAGAAAGACATTTGAGGCCAAGCCATTTTCCTTGGTTCACAGACATGCATTCTGAGGCAGATATGTCCCAGTTGACCTGACACCTGTCAGCATGATAATAACTCTATATTATTGTATGTCGCTGTTTTGGGGGGCGCTTTATTATGCAACAGTAGCTGACAAATAAAAATATGGGTCTTTCTTTGGTTTTGGTTATTTTTATTGGCTTATTTTTAATTTGTTAAGTTTTTGGTTTAAAAAAATTAGTAAAAATAATCATCCAAAAAGTTACCATTGAGTTTTGTTTAACACAGAGAATAAATTAATGGCATTATTCCATGCACCAAAATAAAGGACCCAAGAATGTCTAATAACCCAGGGAGTAGGGAAGATTCTTTTTTTTTCTTAATGTTTTTATTTATTTTTGAGACAGAGAGCATGAGCAGGGGAGGAGCAGAGAGAGAGGGAGACACAGAATCTGAAGCAGGCTCTGAGCTGTCAGCACAAAGTCCAACGCAGGGGTCGAACTCACAGACTGTGAGATCATGACCTGAGCTGAAGTCGGACGCTCAACCAACTGAACAACCCAGGTGCCCCAGTAGGGAAGATTCTTAAAGCAAGATAGGAAACAGCTAATGACAAATATCCCCCACATTACAATTTATCTTTAGTTTAATCATTGGAAAATGTCTTAAAGTACTTTCTAGGATAATACAGGCAAATAAACTCATGTATTTAGTCTCTTGTTTCTTGTGCCCCCCTTCCATTTCAAATCTTATTTAAGTGACAATAGGAACCATTAAGCTAAATATATAACGAGTCTCAGCATAGGTATCTGTGTTTTAAAGTTTTTATATCCAAAGAGTTTCAGAAGGTTTAGGTTTTCACTGAAGTGAACTTAGTAGTGATGTAAGGGAATATGCATTCACATAGTCATATTACTGTCAGGCTACTGAGGATAATTGAAGACTGAGGGCATTTTAGGTAAGAACAGAAAACTTAGTTCCAAGTTTCTGTATCCAAACGCACATAGTGTCAACAGTTCAGCAGAATTGAGACCAGCATAGTGGCACCAATCCCCCTAATTCTCAAATATAAAAGCATGTCATGTAGCCTTCACAAGTCTTCTCCAGTCCTAGGTGTATACCAGTAACAGGGAAATTCACTGGGGTTTGATGCTTTAGACATTTATGGTTAATGGAGAAAAATAGTAATTATAAGGCAATGTTAGTGGGTGGATGTTGATGAGAACAATTAATGCTGTAGATAAAATTAATAAGGGGCTGAGGGTAATAAATCAACATTAAATGTTACATGGAAAAAACAGAAATGTTTCTTGGCAGTATGTAAGGAGACTATCACCCCCTGCAATGAGAAGGCAGGAAAACCTCAGAACCAGTCCCAGGTCATAAACAAAATAGCCGTGAAACTCTAGAGAAGGTTGATTTTAGCCCCAGTAGGTCTGCTACCCCAAAATCAAGACTCTAGTTGGGAAGAAAGAGAACCCTAGAGTGTAAATGTAGGGACATCTGGGTCATGCACTTAAAAGTCTTGAGTTCCCAAGGCCATCAGTGATGAACCACTGTGCTATCCCCAGACTTGAAGGTGATTAGAGATCTTTCTCAATCTGTCCCAACTACCTTTTTGCCACTACATTGAAGCAACATAATGGAGTAATATAAATGCTTGGCCTTGAAAGGAGAAAAAGCACTGTATAACTGTATACTGAGTAACCTGTAGAACTAGCCAATATGTACAGGCAAAATTGGGAGTATATGAGAATGAATTTTGAGACTTCTAGATCAAGGAAGTAAAACACAAAATTGGATATGACTGAGTTTGTTCATGTGGATCCCTTTTCCAGTATATGAGATTTTACACTCTGCAAAGGACCCTTGGAGATAGCACTAACAAGTGGAAACCAGTGGAACATAGTAAGTGAAATAGAAATACCCCAAACACTGTGACAGATACTACAAGAAGGGATCAGAAGGCTCAGAGAATTAGTTATGCTAGAGTGGGTATATTATGCAAGGGTGGGATACCCAGAATATGACTATGCTCCTTGTAAGCAGTCCATTTACCAAAACAATAAAGAATGTATTGGTAGGAGAGACCCCAGCATCACTGAGAAGCCCCTCTGAAGTCCATAGCTGATAGTAAGGGATGTATTTACATGAATCTAGGCTACAGTACAGCAATGGGAATGATAGGCTCACGAAAGGATAGAGGCTAAAATAAAGTTGGGCACAATTGCTTGTTGTTGTGAAAAAAAAAAAAAAGGAAGTCAAAGAGGAAGTCAGGAATCTGACATAGAGTTCATAGTACATGGTTTTCCCCTCAAAGCTGAAAACAAGTGATTCCATCTTCTACCTCTTAATTACTAACACAAAAGCATAGGATCACTTAGGTCTTTCTTGGTCCCAGAGACAGCATATTCCACACCTGGGAATATTTAGTGCCATATAAAGCTCTAGCTTTGTGTAGGGCCCAGAGGAAGTAAGGGCTTTGAAGCAAGTCTGGGTTGAGTCCAAAAGGTCTTACCATTTGGGCAGTGGACCCCCTGATATTAGAGATATCTGTGTTTGGAAAAGAAACCATGTAGAGTGTATGGCAAGTACGAAAGGAGAATCACAATGTAGACCTCATTGTCTAGAGAAAGTCTATTCCATTTGAAACAGAGAATTATACCCTTTTTAGAAAACTGCTCTTGGTGTGCTGATTGGCACTGGTGGAAACAGATTGCTGCATGATGCGTCACAAACTTACTGTGTAAACAGAACTGCCAGGAGCTGGTTTTTGCAGACCCACCACGTCATACTCTAGGCAGGCCCAGCAGCAATCAGTTTTATTAGATGTAAGTAATATATCGATTACTGAACTAGACCATTGGACTCAAAAAGCCTACACAGGAAGTGGCCTAGGTCCCCATGATATCTACCAGTTTTGCACCAGATCCTCTCCCTCAGATCACATAAGCAACTGTGTGGAAGATCCCTTTGGATTCATGGACAAAGAAGGAAAAAATCCAAGATAGCATATGGATGAAGAAGTCAGTAATTCATGTAAGCTGAAAATGGATGGCACTTGTACTATAAACACAACCTGGAAAGACAGTGACAAGGGGTAGAAAATGCAGAATCCCTAGTGGTTCATCTCGTCATCTACATTTTCCAGAAGGAGATAGGCCTTTAGGTTAAAATTTACATAGATTCATGGGCTGGTTGCTCCAGTGATGATCTCACTGGAAGGAGATCTATTGGAAGATTGGGAGAAAAACGTCTACAGAAGAGGCACATAGATTGACCTATCAGAATGGGCACAAGGTCTGAAGACTCTTCTGTATCACATGTTAATGTTCACCACAGAGATGTACCACAGACAAAGTTTTAGAAAAGCAAATAACAAAATAACTCTGCTATTACAGAGCAGACAGCCTCTGACACTCATACCTGTGCTGGGAAAACTGTGTGATTAAGAAGTAACTGTGTTGGTTGAGATGGAGATTAGGCACAAACTCCAAAGCAAGGCACCCCTATTCCCCAAATTGAATTAACTAATTCTGTTACTGTAAGAAATGGAAGTTAACCCTGATGGCACCATCACATGGCATCATTCCTCAAATAGACCAACCAGCCTTTGGCATCAAGTTGACTGCATTAAACACCCTTCCACCATAGAAGATATAGCAATTCATTTTGAGTGAAATAAAAATATGTTTTTGGTATGAGTTCTCATTACCTTATCACAAGACCTAAACCAGGACTACTCAGTATTCAAGAGCTCACCGAATATTTGATCCATGAACACTGGATCCTGCATAATCAATGGACCCACTCTAGAGTACAGATCTTCTATCATGTACAGCACACCAGGAAGTTGATGATGGCCTGATAACAGTGTTGGAATAACCTAATCAATGTACAGTGAAGCATTGGTTTCAAACTGATACCCTACAAAGATGAGACACAATCTCATATTCTGAATATGACCTAATTGGAGAATTTGTTGTTTCCTTCCTTGTAATTCTAGGTTATATAGTTAGGTCTTGTCACCAAAATCACCAAAAGTGAATTTCAATATAGGTAAATTTTAAAAGGTGAACTTTGTCATTGTGAATACTTTTAAAGAATACCTAGCCAAAATGTAGAATAAAATATGGGCATCTATTTAGCTACACTTGACTATTATTTAGAATAACAGGTCATTATAAATGTGAAAGAAGTCTTCAAAATTATCATATCCAATCCTCTGTTTTTATCAGTGAGCTGAGATCAAGAGTCAGATGCTTAACCAATTGAGCCACCCAAGCACCCCACCCCCCTAATTATTTTTAAATACTATTTTGACTTGGTTGAGTCACTGATTTGGGAAGCTTTATATAAAAATAAAATAAACACTATCCTGTATTATTTTTTCCAACTAATGGTATTTGGTATGCAAGATAACATAGATGTGTTAGGAAAATAAATTAATAAAAATGGTTATGGATATGGTGGCAAGGAAATTTCTAAAAATAAAATTAATCACTTAAATTGTCAGCTAAGAGGTCCACTTTCTCTTTATATTAAGGGCTCAATGTGAAAAAGTAAAGGATAAATAGAATCCCCTAAATATTACTCTAATATCACTTTAAATCAAGGAATAACACAGAAATATTTATTAAGCTGTTCCAAGGGCATATAAACAGAAGAAATTGCAAGGTAAAGAAAATTAATTAAAACTTTTTCATAGAAGATTAAATTCAAGAGCTCTTCTAAGACATAGTAATTTATTACTATAATGTCAAGAGAATAGAAGAAGGAGAAGAAAGGAAAAACCTTTTCATCAAAGTGTTAATAGGTATGTGTTGAACTTTTCAAAGCCCAAATTAATCAGCATGGCAACAGTGAGGAGTAGGACAGAAAGGATGCAGATCACAGACAGGCATTTTCAAACTTGTAAGGTGTCTTTGGCCAACTTTCAATTTCTCCAGGGAATAAATGATGACATTTTTAGTGACCTAGGGGATGACCTCTACTTCGGTATGTTCTGGAGCCTAACAGAGATGCTGCACACTGGGGCTTCTAACTGCTTTGTGGCCAATGCATCTCTTGCCTCAGATGTCTTCATTTAAAGGGGGTGGGAGTGTAAATATCTCTTAGAGACCCAAATACTACATTGGATGACAATACTGTATAAATAAATGTGACATGAAGTGAAAAAATACAAGTACTCTAAGAGAGAGAGAGAGAGAGAGAGAGAGAGAGAGAGAGAGCAGATTTGTGGCAGAACTCTTTTAAGTTCTATCCAGAAGCACTTTTGTATCTTTAATTTGAGCCTTGTAAGAATTTAGTAAAGATCACACCTAATATCACACAAAGCTATTAAAAGGTGCATTATTTCAGTAAAATCCTCCAAATCAAATATGTCAAAAACAATAGCCACTTGCAATATACCTAATGCTTACCTGCCTATATTTCTCTTATCCCCCCCCCCAAAGTTCTCATATATGTATGAAAAAAATTATATATTATATACAAGATTATATATATCACATATAACTATATATATATATACATATATATATAAAACTATCACAACTAACTATATATAATACATTATTTTTAGATTTGAAGGTGAATTCCTTGGAAATTTTTCCTAAATTTAGTTGAAATTGATTTACATATAAGATCATTTTAAAGGCAGTCAGCTCCTTGTGATACAATCAGTTCTGAGGAGAGTAAAATTATTTTAGTCTAAGGTGACATAAAGGTTCATTGATAGATATGATGAGTTCATCTTTTTTTCTTTTTTTAACATTGAGGTTGAAGGGAAAATGATGAAGGGTTAAAAGGATAATTGTACAGGATCCATGGAACTTCATCAGAACACACTACATAACCAAAAACCTCTCACTCCAAAACTTTCTCTTTCTTTCTTTTCTTTCTTTCTTTCTTTCTTTCTTTCTTTCTTTCTTTCTTTCTTTCTTTCTTTCTTTCTCCTTTCTTTCTTTCGAGAGAATGAGCATGGGAGAGGAGAATGAGAGAGAGAGGGAGAGAGAGAATCCCAAGCAAAAGCTCCATGCTGTCTGCACGGAGCCCAACGTGGGGCTCAATGTCACTAAGTATGAGATCATTACCTGAGCTCAAATCAAGAGTTGGACCTTAACCACTTGAGCTATCCAGGTATCCCCCCCAACATTTTTTTTAATTTGATGGAACTAATCTGAGCTGAGCTATTTCTGTGATGTCATTACTTCGATATATATCCTGGTTAAAAAATATATATAAGTATAAAAGTCAGCTCCTCACACATAATGTTTGTCTATATAGTGTCAAGTATCCAGATATTTGGAAACATATGATGATTGACTGACATTTTAATTTTTCAACTAGAAATTCTGGCAGAATGTTGACCTAGACTTCATCGGAAAAAGCCCTTTTTCCTGAACTAGAATCTTATTTTAGAATGATTGGCATATCTTAAAATTACACATTTTTTGAATTGCCATTTTACTGGGCTGTGAATTTGAAAGAAGAGAATAAAAGAAACTGTCATAAATCTACACACAAACCATTTTAAAAGCTTAATATAGAAGTATAAATTTTAACCCTTTTGCATAATCTTCACTTTGAGGATACTTTCAGATAACAATATATAAAACATTTTCATTGTTATTCTGCACTATTTCCTAGGAATCATAGTTATGAAATTTGTCACATATGACTTTATTGGAGATTTTCTTATTTAAATTAGGCTGTTACCATTAGATTTAGTTCTGTTGTGAATTGGAGAGAAGAAAATGAGCTTATGTTGAGATACACTCCGCTAGAATGTAACTCCATAGAGTTGGAGTCTGTTTACTTGTCATCACAAACATATCTCAATGCCTAGGACTTTCATAGAATAGGTGCTCAATAGCATTGATGAAGTGAAAAAGTGGATAAGAGGAGCATGGTGACTCATAAAGTTTGGATATTGCCTCCTCAAGAGATCCTAAGGCATAGATAAGAGATACATATTTTATAAAATGTCTAAAATTAATAGAATTTATAAAAAAAAAAGAGGTTGCTACAGAGTCAAGTGTATTGACGGGGAGAGCAGGCTAAGAAAAGACAAGGGACATTGGATTGGTGTGTTAGAAGTTGGGTGACTTTGGCCAGAACAGATCCAGGGATGTACTGGGATAAGAAGTCCCATAGGAATATGGGGCGCCTGGGTGGCGCAGTCGGTTAAGCGTCCGACTTCAGCCAGGTCACGATCTCGCGGTCCTGGAGTTCGAGCCCCGCGTCAGGCTCTGGGCTGATGGCTCAGAGCCTGGAGCCTGTTTCCGATTCTGTGTCTCCCTCTCTCTCTGCCCCTCCCCTGTTCATGCTCTGTCTCTCTCTGTCCCAAAAATAAATAAACGTTGAAAAAAAAAATTAAAAAAAAAAAAAGAAGTCCCATAGGAATGGGACAATGGAAAACCACAAATTTGCAAACAGTAACTGTAATAACTGTCTTAAAGATCTTAATGAAATGAAGAGTAGGGATAGTGAAAGTAAAGGAATAAAACAAAGGTAACGAACATGTAAATAGATAAATCATAGGATCCTTGCTGTGGTGGTTAAGAGTCTGTGACCGTTTATTTTATTTATATTTTAATGAGGGGGTGTGAGTTCTTCCTTCCATTTTCTTTCTTTCTTTCTTTCTTTCTTTCTTTCTTTCTTTCTTTCTTTCCTTCCTTCCTTCCTTCCTTCCTTCTTTCCTTCCTTCCTTCCTCTGTCTCTCTCTCTTTTATTTCTTAAATTCTTCCTTCCTCTCTCACCCCTCTTTTCTTTCTCTCTCATTATGTAATAATCTTTAATAAGAAACTTATATTTCTCATAATTTCTGAAGGCTAGAAGCCCAAGATGAAAGTGTCAGAACATTTAGTTTCTCCTAAAGCCTGTCTCCTTGACTTGCAGGTAGCTACCTTCTTGCTGTGTCTTCACATGGCCTTTTCTCTGTGTGCACAGATCCCTGGTGTCCTTTCCTCCTCATATGAGGACACCAGTCCTATCACATTGGAGCTCCTAAATTTCTATCATTTAAACATAGTTACCTCTTTAAAGGGTTCATTGGCAAATACAGTACCGTTGGGGGTTAGGGCTTCAAAACATAAGTTTGAGACAACACAGTTCAGTCCATAATAGATCCATGGACTTCCCATGTCTTCTTTACCCGCTTTAGATTTGGAGATGTTGCTGGGATTATGCCAGAAGTATTTCTATTCTAACAGAAAATACTGTTTTGCTTCCCCTGGAGGTGGAATAAATTGTTGGTGCCATCTTTAGTTTATCTCTTTAAGCACTAAAGTTTGTATCTTACAGAAATTACTGGTAGGGTTTTTTTTCCTAAATGGTGACAATTTTCCATATTTTCTAACGTCTTTAAAGAAGAATATTTTTGCTTTAAAAAACTTTTCACCGAAAGCCTTGACAAAAATATCATTGCTATTCCTTTTTTTCTCCCTACTAGAAAAAAAGAAATCAAAAGTAAGAGGTAACAATCTCTCACTTTCCTAGTACCTAGAAGGGCTAAGGTCCAAGAGAGAAACTGAAATGAAAGAAGAATTTAAGGCCAGAGCTTTGTGTGAAGGGGCCACCCCCAACTGGAGGAGAGAAAATGGCTACAAAGCCCAGAGAAATGCCCGGACGCAGAGTGTGCTCTGTGTATTCAGGTACTAAAATAAGGTTGGAAAGAGGGTGACGTGGCCATCTCCTTAGGTATTACCACCACCAAGGAAACAATGTACATATTCCAAGTAAAGGACTGTGAAGGAAATCAGTCTGTACCGTCCCACCCACCTCACAATTTCTCACCTCTTCATAACTTTTACTTTCAGTTGGGAAATGATACACTGGGGCCCAAATGTTATCTCATTTTGTATGCAAACATAAAGGGATACTATTGCTCTGTGATGACTTCCAGCAAAAATTCCCTCCCTTCCATGCCTGTCCCCAAGGAACCCCTTCCTTAGCCAGATTTTCCATGAGAATGCGACACATTGGTGCATGCGCAGACGTATTCTGAACAAATAAGACAGCAATATTCAGGATATTTCTTTATTTATAAATGCTTATTATTTTTGAGAGAGAGAGACAAAGAGAGAGAGCATGAGAGGGGGTTGGGGGGGTGGGGGGAGCAGAGAGAGAGGAGACACGGAATCCGAAGCAGGCTCCAGGCTCTGAGCTGTCAGCACAAAGCCCAACGCAGGGCTCAAACCCACACAGACTGCGAGATTCTGACCTGGGCCGAAGTTGGATGCTTAACTGACTGAGCCACACAGGCGCCCCAATATTCACAGTATTTCTGAGAATAAGTGTTTTGCTTACTGATTTTAGGTGTCTGGAGTCTGTGATCCAAGCACAAAACAGGGAGTAACAAGAAATTGGGAGAAATGAGTAAGCTACCTGTGACAGGCATGAGCAGTTAGAGAACAAAACTCAGCCCTGTGTTTCAAACAGGCCCTTGGTAGTGTGGGTATGGGTAGTAATCATCATGAAGTAAACATAAAGGCAACATCTTTAAAAGAGCAGTGATGGAATGCTGAGGCTAGAAGATATTTTTCCTTCCCTTCTTAGAAATTTATAGCCTGGTTTCAGAAAAAGGAGATTCAAACATCTGATCCCACTGGAGGAGAAACACACAGGAGAGCTGTAGCTCTGCATTCAGTAAGATATTTACTAATCCATTAAGTATGTGTTAAGTGGGGCACTATTCCAGGCACCAGAAGCATAGAACTGAGTAAATTTGTGCAACAGAATTTTGGACACAGATAGAAATATAAATCAAAGGACATGAAAACACAAATAGAAATAACGAACTCCATGCACAAAAGGCACGGTCTATAGTAACAAAAGAATAAATTTGGATCGATCCTGTAACTGTGGAAAGAGAAATTGACAGTACTACACCGGAGATAAGTAACAAATCTGAAGTGATAATGTGGTTCAATGGTACAGAATAAGGATAGTTTAATTGGGCATCGTATTCTAGCTTTAAAATAGTATTTCCCGGGGCGCCTGGGTGGCGCAGTCTGTTAAGCGTCCGACTTCAGCCAGGTCACGATCTCGCGGTCCGTGAGTTTGGAGCCCCGCATCGGGCTCTGGGCTGATGGCTCGGAGCCTGGAGCCTGTTTCCGATTCTCTGTCTCCCTCTCTCTCTTCCCCTCCCCCGTTCATGCTCTGTCTCTCTCTGTCCCAAAAATAAATAAAAAACGTTGAAAAAAATTTAAAAAAAATAGTATTTCCCTCAAAACGGTGGTATACTCTGGTACTACCCTTAGGGAGACCAGCACCATATGTTTTGATTCCCAAATATATTTTTAACCACGTATTTATTTATTTTTGAAAGGGAGAGAGACAGAGAGCATGCATGGGCATGAGCAGGGAAGAGGCAAAGAGAGCAGGAGACAGAATCCCAAGCAGGCTCCATTTTGTCAGTGCAGAGCCTGACATGGGACTCAAACTGGCAAACCTTGAAATCATGACCTGAGCCAAAATCTAAGAGGCGAACGCTTAACCAATTGAGCCACCCAGGTGCCCCACTGATTCTTATATTTTTATAGTCCCATTTTTCTCTCTATAAGAATTTAATATTATACAGTTCCTCTTTATCCCTGGTGCTCTGAAATTTCACAACAATATGAGTCTCTTTAATTTATTAGAGTTGCCCTATGTTTTGTTTTGTTTTGTTTTGTTTTTTCTGGAAAACTGATGTTTTTCAAATCTAGGCTTTTTAGTTTATAATTTCTGAGAAAAATGTTTCCTTCCCCTTACTTTGTTCATTCCTTGTTCATTCTGCCCAAGATGGTGGGCATCTTGAATTGACTACTTAATTTCCTTATCTTTTATTTCTTGGTTATATCTTGACTCCCTCCCCCCTCATTTTTTCATAAGTACACTCATTTCTAACTTTTCTGTATAAATTTTATACCTTTGCTATCACATTTTAAATTTCAAAGCACTTCCTTGTTTTATGAATGTGCTTTTTATGGATTCTGTTTCTATTTCATGGTCTCAACATCTCTCATTTTCTCTAAGAATATTTATTCAAATTTTAAAATGCTCTTTTGTTCTATTTCTGTTTCCTCCACATTGCTCTGCTTTCTGTTTTGTAGCCATTCCTATAGAATGGCTAAAATGCAAAACTAACTGACAATACCACTTGCTGGAGAGGATAAGGAGCACAGGAACTTTTTCATTGCTGGTGTAAGCATAAAATGATGCAATCAATTTTGAAGGTAGTTTGACAGTTTCTTAACACAGCTTGACAAAATCTTGCCACATTATCCAGCAATCCTGCTCCTTCCAACTAATTATAACACTTACATACACAAAAGCATATACATGAATGCTTAAAGCAGATTTCTTCATAATTAACAAAAAGTAGCAGAAACCAAGGTGTCTTTCAATGGGTGTATGGATGAAAAAACTGCGGAACATCCCTATAATGGAATATTATTTAGAAGTAAAAATAATGAGGGGCACCTGGGTGGCTCAGTTGGTTAGTGTCTGACTTCAGCTTGAGTCAAGATCTTGTGGTTCATGAGTTTGAGCCCTGTGTCAGGCTCTGTTGCTGACAACTCTGAGCCTGGAGTCTGCTTCAGATTCTGTGTCTCCTTCTCTCTCTCTGCCCTCTCCCCCCACCCCATCCCCACTCACACTCTGTGTCTCAAAAATGAACAAATGTTTAAAAAATTGTAAAAAGAAGTAAAAATAATGAGTAACGAAAGTGAAAATGGTTGGATGACTCTCATTCCTAAGTGAAAAAAACAGTGTATAAATTTAATGATTCCATTAAATGTCATCCTAGAAAAGACCAACCTATTGAGAAGATATATTGGTGGCTGCCAGGAGTCAAAGTGGGGAGGGCTTGAATAGGAGAAGCACATGAGATTTTTAGGACAATGAAACTAATTTTTTTATGATACTGTGTTGGTGGATACTTGACATTATGCATTTGTTCAAAACCTACAGAATTTACACAAGGAGTGAACTTTAATGTGTTCAAATTAAAAAAAAATATTTGGAGATTTAATTTATCACAGGATAGAATGCAGAATGAGACAAAAGAATCTCATTGGATTATTTGTGTGTGAAACAACTCACTGAAGGACCTAGGGGTTGAAGTGCAGACCTAAGCGTCTTTGGAAATGAGCAGAATCTCTAAGAATAAAGGCAAAATGAATGAACATAAGTTCTGTACAGTAGCTGATATACTGGTTTGAACAGGAATATGGGTTAACAATTCTAAAACCAGAAGTGTGTGTGTGTGTTTGTGTGTGTGTGTGTGTGTGTGTGTGTGTGTGTGTATGAATGAATGTAACATTAAATAAATTAATGGTGGATGGGGGGAGCCAGCTTTCTTGCTGCTGAGTAGGCTAGAATGATCCAGTGGTAATGGGTTAGATTTAGAGAAATTAATATGAACTCATGTTTAGCTTAATATGAACATAGATGGATATATATATATATATATATATATATATATTAGTACACACACATATATATCCTTGTTCTGTCAGCTGAGAGGGCTGAGAAGAAATTGATGGAAGTATTCCATTAGAAACAAGTATACCTAGAGCCCAGATTTTGTTTTTAATACTGTTATCTGGAAAAAGGGAACTGAGTCCTAACAGAAATGGCTGAGTCTATGTCTGAAGCAGGATATTGCCAGAGTCCAGCTCCAGCAGGTCCAGGGGTTCCCGAAGGAAGAACGGCGTCGGTGAAAATAAAATAAAACTAAAATAAAAAACTGGAAAATAAAAAACTAAAATAACAAACTAAAACTAAAATAAAAATGGACACAGACAACAGCAGTGTGTTGAACTGGCCAATTTATTGCAGTAAACGTGGCATTATATATGCTAGTGATTTCCTTGTAGCATATGTCATCTATGTTTTTCTAACTATCTAATTTTGAAAATGTTCCTACGTATAAACGACCTTTAAGAAATAACATGGTGATTTTCCCCTAACTTTCCCACATACCCTTTGATTATAGATTAATTTCTTACATTATTCCATCATGCATCTGCGTTTATCTATAATCTACAGAGCATTTGCTTTGCTGTTCTCGTGAAAGACCCTCCATTTCTCAACACCTCAAGTGGAACAGTTACAGGGACATGACCTCCTAACCACATGAGGCCAGAAGAACAATGTGTTTGCCTCGGTCCGAGGTGCCAGAAAGGGGCTGAAAAGGCCTTAGAAACCTATGCCTCATACATTCTCAGAGAGACAGTGCACCTAGGAACCAGTGAACCATTCTGTACCTTAACTGACTAGGTTCAGTCATCATCTGGAATGCCTCCGGGGGGCCGGGTGGGCCTAGGGGTTGAAGTCACCTGTGCCCAGAGATACACTCCTTAGTTGCCGGAGTGGGGCTTTCAAATCCATAGGTCTCTTCTTTACAGGCCCTCTTTGCTGGCAAAGGTATGAGGCTATCCTTCCTGTAAGTAGAGGAGTCTCCATAGAGGATGGCAAGGGCTAAATGTAAGGCCGCACAATTTCTTGCACAACCTTATTTTCTTTCTTAATGGTTCTTTTCCCAGAGGGCCTGTCAAGGGCGATTCCCCAACAGACAATACCCCAGGTAGTTTTAAGGCCAAATTACCTAAAAGTGGGAGTACAAGAAGCTTCACTGTCGGCGGGCCGCCTTGCAGTCACCAATCCGTCCACAACCCGGGCTTTGCCACTCAGGATGGGATAGCTCGGCTTCCAGCAGGATATAAAGAGGACGAACCAGGAGCATCTTGTAGTGCTGAAAAGTGAAGTATTTAAAATACATACATGTACTGCACAGTGACAGATATATGTGAGAGGGACACAGGAGCCAAGTGAAAGAGCTCCCAGTGGCCAAAATTCCAACTACTTGAGTGACAAAATAATTAAAGTACTATTGGATTGTAAGCCAAAGTACAAAAAAAATCCATGAATCCATATTGATAGAAATAAATGACTCAATAAAATAAATGGGAAAAATAGGTAAATCTCCCATGCAGAACAATTTGAAATAATTTACCTTGACTCTAATTTCAAGGAGGTGGAACATACCTCCTCACTCCTTAAATGTGGGCTGCGTGCACACAGTGACTTCCTTCCAAGGGGCTAAAGTATGGAAAGATGAAAAAAGAGTATCTTTACACTGGAGAGAGCCGACAGTTACTGTCTCAGGGAGGTGACCAAAGTTACAACTCGTGTTGGTAGTATATACACTTGGTACATTGTGATGAAAATGGCACTTCATTTTTGTGGTCTTCCTCCAAAAACCGTATGCCTGCTCTACTTTGGAGAAGCATGTTAGACAAGGCCCAGCTGAGGGACATTCTACAGAACTTTTGACAAGTACTCATCAAACCTGCCCAACTTATCAAAAACAAACAAAACCTGAGAAGCAGTCATGGGCAGGAGGAGTTAAGGACACATGTTGACTAAGCACAGGTAGTATCCTGGATGGAATCTTGAAATGGAAAAAAAGACATTAAGTGAAAATGAAGAAATCTGAATGAAGTACAGGCTTTAGTTAGTAGCAACATATCAATATTTGTTCATGCATTGTAACAAAAGTGTCATACCAGCATAAGAATGAAAGAGGAAACCATGCTGGCTACATGGGAATCTCTGCACTAACTTCACAATTTTTCTGAAAACTAAAGCTATTCTAAAATAAAATCTTTCTTTAAAAATACTGTGTGGACGTATAAATTCGCGCAACATACGCTTTTACCTTTTGATCCCTCAACCCCACTCCTGGGGATTCACTGAGAGACAGCACCAATGAAAAGACAACGACAACAACAACAAAAACTACATTTCTACAAAGACTTTCACTGTAGTGTCACTTAAGTTATTGGGGAGAAAAAAACTAAATGCCCATACATAAGACAATGATTGAGTAAATGCACAATACACAGAATACTATGAATTTATGAGACTGAATGAAGATCTCTATGAAGTAACAGGGAGTGAAAAGAACACAGTGCAAAAGAGTGTATCTAATATGCTAGATCTTGTATAAGAAAGATAAGGAGGGGTGCCTGGGTGGCTCAGTTGAACGTCCAACTTCAGCTCAGGTCATGGTCTTGCAGTTTGTGACTTAGAACCCCTCTTCGGGCTCTGTGCTGACAGCTCAGAGCCTGGAGGCTGCTTCAGATTCTGTGTCTCCCTCTCTCTCTGTCTCCCCCTCCCCTGCTCATGCTCTGTCTCTCTCTGTCTCTCAAAAATAAATAAATGTTAAAAAATTAAAAGAAAGATAAGGAGGGGCGCCTGGGTGGCGCAGTTGGTTAAGCGTCCGACTTCAGCCAGGTCACGATCTCACGGTCCTTGAGTTCGAGCCCCCCGTCGGGCTCTGGGCTGATGGCTCGGAGCCTGGAGCCTGTTTCCGATTCTGTGTCTCCCTCTCTCTCTGCCCCTCCCCCGTTCATGCTCTGTCTCTCTCTGTCCCAAAAATAAATAAACGTTCAAAAAAAAAAAGAAAATTTAAAAAAAAGAAAGATAAGGAAATAAAGAAAATAATAATAATAATAATAATAATAATAATAATAGTAACAATAATTATTCCTTCCCTTGGGCTATTTTGTTTTACCAGGAAATAATTTTACAGTAGTGTTCTGAGATTGGCAGATTGGGAACAGGAAAGCTATACCCTGAGTGCCAGCTTTCAGGAAGCAGAGTGGAAGTAGGGATTTGGAAGCCTTGCTATTAAGTGTGCAGGTTTCTATTTATTCACATTCATTTGCTAGTAGAACAAGTCAGGATTTCCTCAGCTTTGCTTTGTTTCCCTGAAACTTTTCAGGTTCTCCTGTCCAGGAGTTAAACATCAGTCTTTTCCGGCCTTGGTACCTGGGCCATTCCTAGGTCCAGGAGAAAGAATCTGACATTATCAAACTGCTTTTTACATGCACTTTTAATTAGCCCTTCTGATTTTAGCTTCACTCTGAACCCTGCCTTTACACACTAAAAGTTGTAATTTCTGAGAATTTGTGACAAAAATAACTTGCTTCTTGTAGTTTCACCCCTTGCAGGCTTCCATATCAGTGTTCTGGGACATCCAAGTCCATTATTACTCATCCATTTGCTTTTTTGCCTTCCAAATCATTATTGTCATATCCTTTTCCTGTATTTCTTTTACAACTGTTATTTTTTCCTTTCTTGTTTATAGCTTTTCTTTTCATTCAATATCATTTAAGGGGAAAAAATTAATTCATATGTTCAATCCAAATGATTTAACTATCAGTCCTTAGGTTTGTTTTTTAAATTTGCAATATGCGTTGAGTTTAAATTAACACCAGGCTGTGTTTTACTTGGCATGGATTTAGTTTCTTCTGTCAAATAATTTAACTTTTTTTGTTTTCTTTCATAAAGTTAGTCAACAAAATGTTTTCATTCATTGAACAAATATTTGAGAATTTTCTGAAGATCAAGCATCATCGTGTAAATACCTCCCAGGCAAAATTAAAATATGTGTCTTTTAAATGAAGTAGAAAACTATTAAAGGGTTTCAAGTGTGGTTTCAATACGGTAATGATTTCTATTTAAAACTATATCATTTCAGCAGCTGTCTACAAAACGAGGAAGAAGTAATGTAATAATCGCAGCAGAGAGACCAGATAAGGAAGTGATTTCTATAGTAGGAATACATGCAGATAGTGGCTGGGACAAGAGCATATTAGAAAGTGAGATACGGAAGATGGACTTATTTGCAAATATTTTGAAGATAAAATTGTGGGCCTTATTGATGGGCTCCAAGGAGTGACGGAAATGGAGGAAACAAGTGCAATTTTTAATTTTCAGGCTTTATCAACTAGTGGGGTGAGGCAGACAACTGGCAAAATGAATGTACTTATAGGAATGGGAGCGAGAGGGAGGCACATTGCAAGGGCTGTATTTTACACGTGCTACACTCAAGCCCTGGCTCGTGGAACTGTTTGTGACATTATTAAAACACAACGCTTGCGCTACTGGGATTCAGTTGATATCTGTTGTAAGTTTCCAGGTTCTTAGAATAAAAATTAAGATGAGATGTGCAAACTTCTCATACGGATTGGAGAGAAAGACTACATTTGGCCAAACAGAATGTTAAAGAATCCTCAAAGAAAGCTGAGGACCCTAATTTTTAAAGGCACCAGTTACATAGTCGAAGTGCCCCTTAATGAAGATCAATTTGAACACATTATCTCAGTTATTAAAAGATAGAATTATATAGCTATACACACCATCAGAGAAGTTAGACAGTGAAAATTAGAATAAATTTTGGTGAAGACAGAAAACCTTTGGGAGCACACTTGTGTTCATAGTCTAATGATTTTTTTTAATGTTTATTTTTGAGAGAGAGAGAGAGAGAGCGAGAGAGAAAGAGTAAGTGGGGGAGAGGCAGAGAGCGAGGGAGACACAGGATCTGAAGCAGGCTCTGTGCTGACAGCCAAGAGCCCAATATGGGGCTTGAACCCACTAACCTTGAGATCATGACCTCAGCCAAAATCTGACGCTTAACTGACTGAACCACCCAGGCACCACCATAGTCTAATTACTAATGAAGAAAATAACGAAACATTGCTAAGCCTATCAGTTGGTTAAAAATACAAGTAACTTGGGGCGCCTGGGTGGCTCAGTCGGTTAAATGGCCAACTTCAGCTCAGGTCATTATCTTGCGGTCTGTGAGTTCGAGCCCCGCGTCGGGCTCTGTGCTGATAGCTCGGAGCTCAGAGCCTGGAGCCTACTTCTGTTTCTGTGTCTCCCTCTCTCTCTGCCTCTCCCCCATTCGCGCTCTGTCTCTGCCTTTCAAAAATTTTTTTAAATAAAAAAAATACAAGTAACTTTATCAACAGATTTGTTGAGTATGCACATCTAAAGTGTTCATGATATATTTATTTATAATGATATGATGAGTAAACTACCACATCCTGCAGAAACATAACCATCCAACAGTCCCCCTTGCTGACTGGCAGCTAGAGGAGAGGGAAGGAGTTTGACTGAATTTCTGTACAGTGTTTTCTTTACTCTCAGGCTTCAGAGGATTCATACGTGAATATAAGTGTTCTATTAAAAAAAGAATTTTTTTTTTCTTCTCGTCAGTGCTTGGTTGACTGAGTTATATCAAATATTCAACGGTGAACAATGCAAAGAAATTATTGCTACCTCTAGGCCATACTTGCCTCTTTACAATAATCTTACTGGTCTAGCTTACTCATAGTTGAGTTATTGATGATCTACTGAGCTAGATGTGACTGAAAGATGAATAAGATATATGGCCCACATTCAGAGAGATTCTTACATCACCAAATTTTACTGCAATTACTCAGTAGCCGCTGAAACCTAGTGAAATGGAATTTAAATGGAGAAACTAGGAAGACAAAGAAAGGCATTTCACCCTAGCAGAGCCTCCCAGAGCTTTTACCAGTCAGTTCTATGTAGTTTTCCCATATGTGGAAATGCTAGCTTGTGGAAGTGCATAAAACTTCCCAAAATAATCCTCCAACACACACACACACACACACACACACACACACACACACACCCCACAAAATACACATATACAATCATTGCCCTTTAAATCTCCTTGGTGACATAGTGTGAGAAAAAATCAGTGCTTCGTGTAAAGCTATGAGTGCTCATTCATGACACCACCAGGCGTATTTATTGCCTACAATGGATTTTCAGTGAAAATTTTGATTGTGATTGCAGCAATAAGCACATATTGAGTGCAGCAATTTTTCATGAAAGTATTTTGCCGATTTTTGACACACTGTTCTCCAAAAAGGCTATATCACTTTTATTTTTAAGTTGCAATTGAACATTCTCAGGATGACACAAAAAACTAAGCTGCAAAGCTTCACTGAGCAGCTAATAATTCCCCTGGTGGCACTTGGCACAGGACACTGTCACTTACTACTTGCAAAGTCAGTGTAAAAGACAATAAACGCATTTATAAACCGAAAAGAAGGACGAAGTCCAAAGGAGCCCATGGAGGAGTGCCTTCCTATTTCAAAATAGTCGTTGCATTATTTGTTTTCCATAACATCCCCAAATATGAATATACACCAGATGACTGGATCTGTCTTAAAGAATGTAAAGACGCATATCTGTCCCTAAGGTTTTATCCCCAGTCTCATGTTTGTATTTTATTCCCACTTTTGGCAAAAATGGCAAAGTTAAAAGGAAAAGTGATTGCGTTCTTCAGCAGTAATGAATAAGAACAGAAGTGTATTGCCATGAATCAACTCCAGTATTACAAGGCAGAGGAAGATGCATTTCAGTGAAGGAAATGTTTTTATATCAGGTGGTGGAGTCAACTTCAATCACTGATTTCTGAACTTCACCATCGCCCACTGCTGAAGCCAATGTTTGAAAAGAGGCTAGGACACTGTAATGAGGTAATTAGACATGATGGTTCCTATTAACACAATCACTGTTCCTGCAGGAATAGGTCTTCTCTCTTGTTTGTTTACCCTGTTAGAACACCTCTAGTGAATGTGGGGAGGGTAGACAGCTCTCAGTTAAGCAATGAGATGTGGGCATAGAGCTGCCCTGGATTAGGTCCCCAGCTTGTCAGCCTACATTTCCTCATCTATTAAATAGCCTCCTAGACGCTCATCTCATTCTCAATTAATATGAGACTTACGCATTCTTGAATATTTCTAGCCCCAACATGTTGAGGCTAGAAAAAAATGAGAAGAATCTAATTCCCAAAATATCTCAGTAGATCTCATTTCTGTGATGTTTGTGTACATATCAAACCCCAAAAAGTGGCAAGAATCACAATAAGCAGTAGTTGAAACACCAACATGAAGGTAATATTTGCACCAAGCAACAAATAACAGCTTTTAAAATGTTGCCTGAAAAAAAAATCTACTTTTAAAATATTGCCTGAAAAAAACCCATTTAATTTATTTTTCCCCCTTAATTCATGATGGCTACATAGCAAATGGGTAGAATTGAGCCAAAGAGCAATACATAGAAGCTTACCTATTTCTTTCACCTTCCAATTGGTTCAGAGCAAAAATGCAATTTACCAATTATCCTTCTTCCTCAGTTAATACTTAATTTAGTTTTCACTTTTATGAAGGAAAATAGACAAGTTAATGTGGCAAATATATATTAGCATAATCACAGGAAGAACGGGACAGAGAAGAGGAGAAAATAGAAAACATATAATTCAGACCAAAGGATCAGAAAGGTTATAGTGATAAAGGGACTCTTGGGCTGAGTGTTGAGTGTAGAAGGTAAGGATAAGTTAGAGAAACATTTGAGGGAGTATATTCCCAGCACAAGGAACACCATAAAAAAATCATGTTTCATGAGAAAAACTCCTATCCAAATATTTGGCACAGAGCCTGGGAGAAAGTGAGCATATATTTAAAAACTCATGAATTAATCACCCACATATGGTAATCAATTGAATCAACCCTACAAAGCCAAGCGTTGAGCAATTTTTGCATCCAGATCATTCTCACTACTCAGGTGTGTGAGATGGCTTGCTGCTGAGGAAGAGAACATCCAGTCTGAGTGAAGTGAGGTCCTGGAGTTATTAGCATGCGGTTACCATAGACTTTGACCTTCTCTAATCACAAGGCATGAATATAATATGTTGTGACACACATATACTCAGCAGAGATTTTCAAACCTGCACTCACATTTTAGGAAACAACCAAATACATATTAACAACTAAAATGTTCACATTCCCTGACTGAAAACATTTTGTGAACTTTTTCCTCCATCACCATGACAGAATGAAAGTTCTAAAAAAGTCATAATCAATCAATCAATCAATAAGCATACATCCAAAACTATCAGAAACAGAATGATCAGAACTATCAAAACTATATCAGAACTATAATAAACTCTCAGAAAGAGAAAATAAAACAATCCTATTTACAAGTTTATCAAAAATGAAAGTACCTAAGAATAAATTTAACCAAGAAGGTGAAAGCCTGTACAGTGAAAATCATGACATTAATGAAAGAAAATGAAAAAGACACAAATAAATGAAAAGATATTCTGTGCTCGATGATTGAATAATTACTATTGCCAGAATGCCTATACCACCCAAGGAAATCTACAGATACAGTGCAATCCCTATCAAAATTCCAATGGCATTTTTCACAGAAACAGAGCAAACAATTCTTTTTTTTATGAATATAATATTGTCAAATTGGCTTACATACCAACACCCAGTGCTCATCCCAACAAGTACCCTCCTCAATGCCCATCTCCCATTTTCCCTTCTCTCCCACCTCCCCAACTTCCTCAGTTTGTTCTCTGTATATAAGAGTCTCTTGTGGTTTGCCTCCCTCCCTCTCTGTTTTTAACTACTTTTCCCCTTTCCTTCCCCCCATGGTCTTCTGTTAAGTTTCTCAAGATCCACTTATGAGTGAAACATATGATATCTGTCCTTCTTGACTGACTTATTTCCCTCCACATAATATCTTCCAGTTCCATCCATGTTGCTGCGAATGGCATGATTTCATTGTTTCTCATTGCCCGGTAGTATTTCATTGAATATATAAACCACATCTTCTTAATCCATTCATTAGCTGATGGACATTTAGTCTCTTTCCATAATTTGGCTATTGTTGAAAGTGCTGCTATAAACATTGGGGTACACGTGCCCCTATACATCAGCACTCCTGTATCCCTTGGGTAAATTCCTAGCAGTGCTATTGCTGGGTCATAGGGTAGCTCTATTTTTTAATTTTTTGAGGAACCTCCACACTGCAGAACAAACAATTCTAAAATTTGTGTGGAATCACAAAAGACCCCAAATAGCCAAGGTACTCTTGAGTAAGGAGAAAGAGCTAGAGGAATCACATTGCCTAATTTAAAACTATACTACAAAGCCATAGTAATCAAAACAATATGGTATTGGCATACAAACAGACACATAGGTCAGTAGAACAGAATAGAGAGCTCAGAACTACACCCCCAAATATATGATCAAATAATTTATGACAAAGGAGACAAGAATACACAATGGGGAAAGAGTCTTTTCAATAAATCATGTTGGGAAAACTGGACAGCCACATGCAAATGAATGAAAACTGGACCACTATCTTAAACTATACACAAAAATTAATTCAAAATGGATTAAAGACTTGAATATAATACCTGAAATTATAAAACTCACAGAAGAAAACATAGGCAGTAACTTCCTTGACATTGGCTTTATCTATAATTTTTGGGGTCTGACTTCAAAAGTAAAAATAAACAAGCTTCTGCACAGCAAAGAAAACAAAGAAATGAAAAGGCAACCTACTGAACAGTAGAAAATATTTGCAAAACATATATCTGATAAAGGAATCCTACTAAAATAAATAAAGAACTCATACAACTCTATAGGACAAAAATCTGATTTAGAAATGGGAAGAATATCTGAATAGATATTTTTCCAAAGAAGACATACAGGTGGCCAACAGGCACATACAAAGATGGTCAGCATCACTAATTATCAGGAAAATGCAAATCAAAACCACAATGAGATATTACCTCACACCCACTAGAGGGGCTACTATCAATAAGACAAGAAATAACAAGTGTTTGGTGAGGATGTGCAGAAAAGGGAACCCTTGTGCACAGTTGGTGGGAATGTAAATTGGTGCAGCCACCATGGAAAACAGTATGGAGGTTCCTCAAAAAATAAAAACTACATTGATCCAGCAATTCCACTACTGTGTTTTTATCTGAAGAAAACAAAAGTACTAATTTGAAAACATATATGCAGGGGCGCCTGTGTGGCTCAGTTGGTTAAGTATCTGACTGGCTCAGTTCATGATCTCACAGTTCGTGAGTTTGAGCCCCTATTGGGCTCTGTGTTGACAGCACAGAGCCTGGAGCCTGCTTCGGATTCTGTGTCTCCATCTCTCTCTGCCGCTTACCCACTGGAGCACACTCTGTCTCTCTCTCTCTCAAAAATAAACATTAAAAATTTAAAAATATATATATTGAAAAGATATATGCACCCCCTTATTTCATGTAGCATAATTTACAATAGGAAAGATATGAAAACAACCTAAATGTCCATTAATGGATGAATGGATAAAGACAGTATGGTATACATATACAATGGAATAATACTATTAGCCGTAAAAAGGAATGAAACCTTACCATTTGTAACATGAATAGACCTTGAGGACATTATGCTAAGTGAAATAAGCCAGACAGAGAAAGACAAATATTGTATGATCTCATTTATATGTGGAATATACACAAAATGAAACAAAAGAACAAACAAACAAAAAGCTCATAGATACAGAGAACAGACTGGTGTTTGCTTAAGATGGAAGTTTCAAGATGGGTGAGGGTTGCAGGGTTGACATAGATGAAGAGGGTCAAAGGATACAAAACTTCAGTTATAAAATAAGTCATGGGCTGTAATGTACAGCATGGTGACTATAGTTAATAATACAGTGTTGCATATGAAAGTTGCATATGGTAGATCTTAAAAGTTCACAGTCACAAGAAAAAGAGAATTTATAACTATTTATGGTGATGGGTATTAACTAGACTTACCGTGATGATGATTTCACAATATATACATATCTAATCGTTATATTGTACCCCTGGAACGAATTAATGTTATAGCAATTTTGCATTAAAAAACACATGTATCCATTAGCGATGTATCCATGACTAATTGTGCTAGTTGCTGTGTAGGATTCAAGAGAAATGCGTTAGTATTCTCTCTTTTATTTTGAAATTTGTGGAGACAAAGGTTACAGACTAACACAGAACAGGATAAAACCAAATATGAAAATGCACAGAGTAGAGTAAGAGCTGTCAGACTAAGGAAGAATAGTTGTAAGTTCAAAATAATTAAGAATGTATATGGTAGAGAGAATGTTGTAGACCTTCCTGGCTGCTATATAGAAATACCATTGACTGCCTGGCTCATAAACAACAAACATTTATTTCTCACAGTTCTGGATACTGGGACATCCAAGATCAAAGTGCTGGAAGATTAGCTTTCTGGTGAGGCCTCTTTTTGCTGTAACCTTACATGGTGAGGGGGCAAGGCAGCTTTCTGGCCTCTTTGATAAGGGCACTAACCCCATTCATGAAGGCTTCATCCTCATGACTCAGTCACTTCACAAAGGTCCAGCCTCTAAGTACCATCACACTGGGAATTAGATCTTGAACATATGGATTCTAGGGGAATACAAATAATCAGGCCATAGCAGATGGGATTTCGTATAAAACCCGTGTTCTATATGAAAAAAAGCACTTCTGACCTGTTGAGATCAAGCAGAGAAATAATCCTGATTTAATGATACTAAGGGGGCACCTGGGTGTCTCAGTTGGTTAAGCATCTGACTCTTGGTTTCAGCTCAGGTCATGATCTCACAGTTTGTGGGTTCAACCCCCACATTGGACTCCATGCTGACAGTGTGCAGGGCCTGCTTGGGATTCTCTCTTCCTGTCTTTCTGCCCCTCCCCAACTCACACATGTGCATAAGCTTTCTCTCTCTCCCACTCAAAATAAATACATAAGCTTAAAAAAAAAGATGCCAAGATGCTCAGAAAATATTCAGAGAAATCATATTTTATTGATCAGCAGCAATTAAAGATATTTGCTTAAAACGCTAAGCTGATATTTTGGAACAATGACTGGAGGAGGAGGAACTCTGGTTTTCATTTATTGTAAAGAATTATTTTGCCTTGGGGTGCCTGGGTGGCTCAGTTGGTTGAGTGTCCAACTTTGGCTCAGGTCATAATCTCACAGTTTGTGAGTTCGAACCCCACATCAGGCTCTGTGCTGACAGCTCAGAGCCTGGAACCTGCTTTGGATTCTGTCTCCTTCTCTCTCTCTCCCCTCCCCACTTGTGCTCTGTCTCTCTGCCTCTCAAAAATAAATGTAAAAAAAAATTTTTAAAAGAATTATTTTGCCTTGAATAATTAGATTAGCTTCCCTTAAGGGCCATGTGCTGCAAAAGGAAAAAGAACAACAACAGAAAGTCAGGCGTTACACTCAGTGCATTTGCTTAAACAATGATGTACAAACAGCAAGGTTCACGCAGTTAATGGTAGAGACCCCTCGGTGAACAATTACGTAACATGTGTCATTGGTTCCATGAGAGGCTCTGATCCCAGCTACATTTCATCATTTTGTGGAGTGACAGAAAGCCAAGTCTCTTCAACCATATAAAGGAAAACATGCATGGCAATAAGAGAATGGTAAAGAGAAAAGTATGCTTTTAGGAAAGCTGGACAAACTTCTGCACCTCAAATAGATTATGTAGAGACCTATTATATGTCACATACTATACTAGGTATTGGATATGCTGTTGTGAATAAATAAGAGGCCCTTCCCTCAGAGAGCATACATTTTAATGGAAGAAACAACCTATAAACAAATCCAGACAGAAAAAGAAAAATTCAGAGTAAAAACTACTAAGCATTAAGAACGCAGAATATAGAGGTATTGTAAAGAGTGACTGGAGAGCTGTCTTAAGAAGACTGAGTAGAAAAAGTCCTCTCTGATGAAGTTACATTTGTGTTAAGACCTAAATGATGGGGAGCGCCTGGGTGGCTCAAGCTGTTGAGTGCCAGACTTGATTTCAGCTCAGGTCATGATCCCAGGGTTGTGGGATTGAGCCCCGTATCAAGCTCTGTGCCGAGTGTGGAGCCTGCTTACAATTCTCTCTCTCTCTCTCTCTCTCTCTCTCTCTCTCTCTCTCTCTCCCTCTGTCCTTCTTTCCCATGTGCATTCTCTATCTCTCTAAAAAATAATAAATAAGTAAATAAGTAAGTAAGTAAAACAGAAAAGAAAAGAAAAATACCTAAATGATGGAAAGAGCCACTGTGGTGTTACTGAGGGGAGCATGTCCCAAGCAGAAGGAAAGCAGTTGTTGTCTTTAGTTATTCATTCGTAATTCTTTCAATATGCAAGCAAGCAAAACAACACAAGTACATTTATCAAGCCATTACTATGCCCATGCATTGTTCTAAAGAATACAAAAGCAATTATTAAAAAAAAGTCATCAAAGAAATCAGAGTTGAATGGAAGGAAATGGAAATGTTTCCATACAGAGGATGGAGAAAGTGAGAGGATAAGAAAACATCAGCTTTTGTTTCCAAGTGTCAGATACTCAGAGCATTACAAATTAAAACAGATTAAGTGTTAAGGTGTATATGTTAATGAATTATAATGAAGTCCAACCACCACTTCCCTCTTCTACTTCTTCAATGGATCTTGTTTGCTTATCTGTAGAACTTGGGGAAAACTTTCTGCTCTTAATACTTATTTTTTGTTTATTTGTTTTTTGGTTTGCCTTTATCAGTGTCCTTTAAGTATAGTTTCTGCACTCATATTATGTATACACTTTGATGAGTTTTGACAAATTTTACACCCACCTAGCTACTACCATAATCATGATAGTCAACAATTCAATCACCTTCTACAAACTTCCTCATCACCTTTTGTATCATTCCATCTCTACCCTGCCAGCCTCCAAGCTGCAAATTTTTCTTTTAATTTTTTTGATAAGTATTACAATTTTTTGTTGAAAATGATATAATTTGTGGATAATATATAATACAGAATAGTTATTTGATTTAAATTGTCGCCTTCTGAGGAATTTTCTTCTGGCAGTAATTTAACTTACCTGCACTCAAATAGCAAACTCATTGTTTCCTGCATTTTTCAGCAGCTAACAACCTTGCTCATTTCCTTGAACTTCTAGCTACTGCTTCCTGCCCTCCCCCATCCCACCCTCTTGCTTGCCCCACTGTGGATCTCCCCTAAACTTGCATAGTTTAGTGGTTAGTCAAGGATTTGGGCAGTTGATATTCACTCTTAGAAACTCATTTTCTTTGTGGCTTCCTTATTTCCAAGTCCTCCCTTCTAAATTTCCATCTGTTCTGGCAGTTCTAAGGTCTGGTCTTTAAGCTGATATCGCTTGAGTTTTCTATTGCCTGAGTTGTTCATAGACTCAGGAATTACATGGTGAAAAATGAACACACATCTCACCCACTGCAGTATTTTCTCTAAAAGTTAGTCTTGCTGTTTTCTGTCTGCTTTTTCACTAGGCTACCAGGAATCTTCCCCGTGCATGTACAGTTAGGAATCATCCATGGACACAGGCAGATGTTATATCCAAATCTGGGGATCTAGCCCTTTATGTGGCCCTCTTGCTTTCATAATATAACCTGCAAATTTCCAGCTGCTCTTCCAGCCCTGACCTCACTTCTCTACCACTCCAGCCAGTTAGGCCACAATGATTTTTTTTTTTTCAATTTTTTTTTTCAACGTTTATTTATTTTTGGGACAGAGAGAGACACAGCATGAACGGGGGTGGGGGGGGGAGGGGGGAGGCAGAGAGAGAGGGAGACACAGAATCGGAAACAGGCTCCAGGCTCTGAGCCATCAGCCCAGAGCCCGACGCGGGGCTCAAACTCACGGACCGCGAGATCGTGACCTGGCTGAAGTCGGACGCTTAACCGACTGCGCCACCCAGGCGCCCCCACAATGATTTTTTAAATGGAGAAAATGGCTTAGAACTGGTTCGGTGATGGTGGCTACAAGGATTTTGAGGAGCATGTTAGAAAAGGTCTATACTGCAGTGAATAAATTGACATCAGACTTAGAGTATACAGCCAGTTAAAGATGAAAAGGAAGTGCTGAGCCGATTATTAGAAACTGGAGGAAGGATGATCCTTATAACTTTATGGTTGAAAGGTTAGCAACATTCTCATCTGAAGTCATTGTAGAGAACACAAAGAAAAATGGATACTTCGTAGAAAAATGTTGAAGATGCTGCCTAGCTTTTTCTCACTGCTTATGGTAAAATGAGACAGGAGAGACATAAATTGAGGGAAGGATAGTTAAATAAAGAGGACCCAGGACTTGACGGTTTAGAAAATTCTCCATCTTTCTAGATGACAAAAGATGCTAAAATTAAGAAATAACTTTTAAGCAAAGTTCAAACCCAGGTCACAGCCAGAAAAAAAAAAAAAAATATTACCTAATGATGAAGGAAAAACTGCCTAAACTACAGATGTATCAGGGGTGATACTTCAGAGTAAAATTTAATCACAAAAATGCCCTTGGAAAAGTGTAAGAATGGGGTACACCTCATAAGTCCTCTCAAACAAAACTAATCTGTCTATAGGAAGCTGTTATGGGCTGTATAGTGTCCCCTTCAAAACTCCTGTCTTGAAGTTCTAACCCCCAGTATATCAGAATGTGGCTATTTGCGGAGATAGGGCCTTTAAAGAGGTGACCAAGTTTAAATGAGGCCATAGGGTGGGTTCTGATCCAATATAATTGGTGTCCTTACCAGAAGAGGAGAATAGGACACATGGTTACGCATGTACATAGACAAAAGACCATGTGAGGACACAGGCAAGATGGCTGTCTGCAAGCCAAAGAGAGAGGCTTCAAGAGAAACCAAACTTGCTGACACCTTCATCTTGGACTTCCAGCCTCCAGAACTATGGGAAAATAAATCTGTGTTGTTTAAGCAACCTCCTCTGTGGTATTTTGTTATGGCACCCCTAGCTGACCAATAAAGAAGTTAAAGGGACTTGTCCCTCAGCTGTCTCTATAGGAGGCAAAATTAGAGAAAGTTTTATGACAATGAAATTTGTGTTTTTTGACTTCTGTCTCGTAAACTCAAATGGTATCCACAGGAAGTTTTTGAGTGAAGTATATCAGCAAAACACTAACATCATGGTGGCATGGGACAGAAATGGGACAAAATGACAAGGCTTGTTTGGACCTTTAAAATCCTACAGGCAAAAAAAACAGTCTGAGAATACTATTTAGCCACAAACATGTACTGCCTTTAATGAAAAATGAGGTATGAATCAAAAGGCACAACAGAAAGCACAGACAGAGAAGAAGAGAGCCATGGAGAATTACTCTCAGGCTTTGAAACCTAATCAGATAGTTGCCAACATTTTCCTTGGCTGGATTTCAAAATTTTTATCAGTGACTACTTTTTGCTTCTTAGATCTTTAATTTTTGAATTGGAATGTCTATGGATTATCCTATGCCTGTCCCACTACTGTGTGAGTGCTTGTGTGACAAAATTTGTCTCTAATTTTATAAAGCAACAGAATGAAAAGAATTTTCCTTGAGGTCTTGAACTTATGGCACTGTATCTGAGGAGCTTCATCATATCTCCATACAGGTCAGATAGTGAGATTCTGGACTTTAAGCTGGTGACATAATGTGATACAATTTTTCGGGAACTTGAGAACACATAAATGTATACTTAATATGGAAGGGATATAAATTATTGGGGGGTCAGAGGGTGGATTGTAGAAGGCATCCTCTAAGATATATCCCAATAAGCACCCACACACACACCTGCTATGGTGTTCACACCCTGTAGAATCCCCTTCCCTTCATTTTAGGCTGGCTTAATGACTTTCTTTTTTTTTAATTTATTTAAAATTCTTTAATGTTTATTTTTTTTTTTGAGAGAGAGAGAGAGAGGACATGGGAGGGACAGAGAGAGGGGGGACAGAGGATCCAAAGCAGGCTCTGCAGTGACGGCAGACAGCCTGATGTGGGGCTCGAACTCATGACTCATGAGATCATGACCTGAGCCAAAGTCAGATGCTTAACTAACTGAACCACCCAGGTACCCGTTAATGACTTTCTTCTAAATGAATAAAATATGGCAAAAATGTTGGAATGTCCCTTCTGAGATTGGCTCTCAAGAAAACTGTCTTTTCTCCTCCTGGCCTGTCTTGCTTTCTCTCTCTCTTATTCTAATGAACACACAGCTGGTGTGTGTGTTGCCCAATGGAGGGGACATATGGCAACCAATGGAAGGAGATTTCTGGCCAACAGCCAAGGACGAAGTGCGACCCTCCGGTCAACAGCAGTAAGGAACTGAATCCTGCTGTCAACCATATAAGTGATCTTGGAAGTAAATCCTCCCTTAGTCAAGACTTTGGATGAGACAGCAGCTCTGGCTGATACTTTGATTACAGATATGTGAACTATCTTGAGGCAGAGTCACCCAAATTCTTGATGCACAGAAACTGAGATAAAAAATCTTTTTTTTTAAGCTACTGAATTCTGGGTTCACTTTTTAAACCTCAACAGGTAAATAGTACAATGTATGGCTTGTTTTTAGCAAATGGAATGCGAAAGAAGTGGGACTGTGACACCCAAAGTCTCAATCAAATGAACTCATGTCGCTTTTGCCTTCCTCACACACACACAAAAAAACATTGCTTTTAGAATTCTGAGTCACCATGTTAAAATTCTGATCGTTCTGAATCTGAATAAAATTCTGATTGTGCTATGAGGAAACCCAGACTTCATACAGGCAGGTACTCAGTCAAAGCTAAACCCAGCCATCCAGTCATCCTAGCCCAGGAACCAGACGTGGCTGAGAAACCCTCCCCAAATAGTGAGTCAACCCCATTTATTCAAAATCGCCAAAAGCTAGTGCAACACACAGTGAAAAAAAAAGCCATTTCTGTTCTGTTTGAATTCATTAGTATAATAAAAGTTTAGTTTTATTGCACTACATTTGGAAGCAACTTTTCACATTCCCTACTCTCCAGTAGGTAGCTATGGGTCTGGCAAATGCTGTTTTCTCTCTACTGATTAATAAAGACCATGAAAGGAGTACCCTGGTGACTCAGTCAGTTAAGCAGCTGACTAGTGATTTCGACTAAGGTCATGATCTCACCGTTTGGGAGTTTGAGCCCTGCATCTGGCTCTGTGCTGACAGCATTGGAGCCTCCTTGGAATTCTACCTCACTCTCTGCCCCTCCTTTCCTGGCTTGTGTTCTGTCTCTCTCAAAATAAATCAATAAACAGTTAAAAAAAAATAAAGACCATCAAAAGCAGTTTGCTGTCTGCTGGGAGGTCTACAATGCATTCCAATCATCCCAATCATGTCAAAATCAACTTTCCTGCCTTCATCACCAACTCATTATACAGTATATCACCCTGATCTATTACAGTGGGGACATGATGCTGAATGGAATTAGTGAACAAGAGGTTCACTACTAGACATTTTGGTCCAGCACATACATGGAAGAGGGCGGGGAATAAATCCTATAAGAATTCAAAGATCTGCCTCTTCTGTGATCTGGGGCATGTTGAGTTATCCCTTCCAAGGTGAAGGATAAGTTTCTTCATCTGACAATTCCACAACTAAGAAACATGTTGTCTGGTGGAACTCTTCAGAGGGGTATACTATTTACCATGCCCCCAAAGTCTTCCAGCTTTGAGTGGGTTTCTGAATATTTGTATCTTCTCAAAATTCATATGTTGAAATCCTAATGTCCAATGTGATAGTATTAAAAATGAGCCCTTTTGATAGATGGTTAGGTCGTGACGGTGGAAGCCTCATGAATGGGATTGGTGTCTTTATGAAAGACCCCATAGAGCTTCTTAGCCCCCTTTACCATGTGAGGTCACAATAAGAAGTCAGCAGTCTACAACCCAAAAGAGGGCCTTCACCAGAACCTGGGCATGCTGGCACTGTGATCTTGGACTTGTGGCCTCCCGAACTGTGAGAAATTAGTTTCCATTGTTTACAAGCCATCAGTCTCTGGTATTTTTATTATAGCAGCCCAAATGAACTATATCAGGCTCAGAAAAGGACAGGTTCTGGAACAGGTCCAGAATGCTTTGTAGACTGCCCTAATGCTTAGCCTATGTGGCTAAATAGATCCAATGGTGGTGTAGTATGTGTGGCAGATACAAAATGCTGTATAAAACCCTGATAGACACTTATAGGTGAATGTAGCACAATCTTTTTAAGTTTTAGAATAAAGCTCTCCTATTGTTGACATTTAACTGCTTCACTTAGTTTCTGGTTTTTTGTGGTCCCTGATAGAGGCTGAATGCTCAACCACTGGCCATCAAATTACCATCATTATCTAGATGTTCTGTAATAGACTAAACTATATTTGGTTGATCACAGCAGTACATAATCATCAAGTGAAAGCAGTATATAAAATGGTTCAAACAAATTCTAAAGTCATAAGTAAGTTACATGACCCAATGGCCCAGATGCCCATGACCTCTACCTACTCCTTTCCCTTTGGTTTCTTTATCTCAACCACATCTATGTCCTCATAGGGAGTTTCATGTGACTAAGTGACTCAGGAAATAATCTGGTAACTTTCATTGCTGAGCACTTAACTTGCCAAAAGCCAAGACCAATGACAAGCCCCTGACACTATTTCTCAGCACAATCAACCAACCACCTGGAGGTAGATTGGTCACACGGGACGACTTCTGTCATGAGAGGACAACACTTTTTTTTCTCTTTACCTATCCAGGCTTTTCTTTTAATTTCTTCTCTTCCCATTCCTACATCATGGATTTCTCTCTTTCTTCTCTCATTTTCTCATCTCTCCACTCTCTCCTCAGTCATTCTCAGGGTATCATATTCTATTTTTTTCCCTTTGATGCCACATAGACCTCCAGTTTAAGTCATGCACTCAACACTCTAGTAAAACTGTACTTAAGATTAGCGATAACTTTAGTGAATGTAAAATTTAGTTGTTATCTGTGGTTTTGTCTCAGAAATATTCAAAAGTGACCAGATCTTTCATCTTGGAACATACTCCCTTCTTAGTTCCCTTTATGTTACTAATAAAAGGACACTTTCTTTTTCTCCAGTCTCTTTTGTAGACTGCTCCCCCACTGCTTGCTTTTTAAACTTACCTCTTTTAGTCTTGATTCAAGGCGTGCTTCTTTTTCCCAAGACAGTAATAATAGCCATTAAGTTTACAGGTTCTAGATTCAGACTGTGTGGGTTTAAAAATAGCCTCCACCATTTACTAACTGTGTAGCCATGGAATAATTACATAACCCTTCAAAATCATGATTTTTGTTCTTTAAATGGGGTATAATAACATTACCTATTTCTCAGAGTTCTTGGAAAGATTAAACAAGATAAGTCATGTAAAGTGCTTAGCACCTTCCTGGAATCCAGTTAATAGTCAATAAATGTTAACTATATTTATCCATTCATTGCTAAATATTCTTTATAGGTAATCTCATCTATTCCAGCAGCAATATATAACATGTATATGCTAATGATTTCCAACTTAAAGCTCTCCTTACGGTTTCTCCAAACAAAATTGTCCGGTCATCCTTTTCATTTTTTCTCTTTTTATATATAATATCAATCAGTGTCGTTTTTCCCTCTCAAAATCTGTCTACTTTCCATTTTTAGAGGACTAGCCAATTTCAAGTCATCATTATTTTTTTGCCTTAACTGCTGAAATAGCCTCATTATTGACATTTCTCTTTCATGCTTCTCCCATCAGATCTTTTGTCCTTAGAGAAGTCAGAATAATAAGTTTAAAACAAATCATATTAAGATGCTCTACTACTTACAGTCTTCCAATGATTTCCCATTGTGGTTTATATAAAACTCAAATGCTTTGAAATAACAGTCAAAAGTATACATGACTTAGTGGCCCTACCTACACCTCTAACTTCTTTTTCAGTCACTTTACCTTCTGCTCAGTACATCTCAGGCAAATGGAATATCAGCCTCTTAAAATTCTAAGTGTTTTGTTTTGTTTTGTTTTGTTTTGTTTTGTTTTTTCTGTTCCGTTCATTATTTTTGCCACTGCCTACAATGTGTACTTTGTCTTTCTCCAGATAATTCTTTCTCGTCCCAAATGCACCTCACTGTACCTAGTGGTTTTCTAGATGCCTTCAATTAGTGTAGTGAGGATCCTCTTGACAATAAGGTTTCATATTGACATTTAAGGACTATTTTCTTAAAGGAAAATAAATAAATTCCCAAGTTAGTGAATAACTTGTCTGGATCAGGATACATGGTTCTCTCTGTTTCTTCTATCATTGTGAGCTTCATTTTTCATTATGCTTACAGCCCTAATAGCAGTATGTCATTGTTTTTAGTCTTTATACGTGGGCTGAGAAATTCAGTCTGTGCTCAGGGCCCCAGTGCATGTGACTGTCTCCTCTAAAATTACATAGAAAGTTGGGGCACCTGGGTGGCTCAGTCAGTTAAGTGTCCTACTTCGGCTGAGGTCATGATTTCACTGTTCGTGAGTTCAAGCCCCACATCGGGCTCTCTGCTCTCCTCACAGAGTCTGCTTTGGATCCTCTGTTCTCACTCTCTCTCTGCCCCTCCACCACTCATGCTTGATCTCTCTCAATAAATAAATAAATAAATAAATAAATAAATAAATAAATAAACAGTTAAAAAATAAATAAATGAAATAAAATTACCTTCTCTGCCAGTTTCTCATCCAGGATTCCAGTTTTGTTTTGTTTTTTAAATCATTTTAACCCCCACTCAAGGCTGTGTATTTATTTACATTTTATTTCATATCTAGAGAGATGTTGACCTCATTGTTATTTTCAGTTTGTCATATATATATATATATATATGTAAATATGTAGTTAATACGTATATGTAAGTATATATAGATATAGCTATATACGTGTGTATAAGTATGTATACATGGCATTGTTATATTTTGCAAGGAGTTCCAAATCCCTTCCAACATAATATGGAAGTCCTCAAAATGTCCATGTGCTTGAAAATATTTTGTGAAGACATGACTAAATAAATGAAAGAATATGAAATCTAACTTGGATATCTTGAAAATTGAAAATATTGTTAGATTATGGGTTGTAGGATTAGGAATGATGCCTTAAAATGTGTAGTAAATTTAGATTATGGACAATGTCTGAATATTAATTTTATGTGAATTCAGTACTGTTAGCTTCAGTGACATCACAGGGGCATGTGGCCACGTTATGAAGAACCAACATACTATAAGCTTTGTTGTACAGTGTGTTCGAGACACTCAACAAGGTTGGCTTCTAAAATAGAAACATGTGGATGTTCTTAAATAATTTATTTACTGAGCAACATTTCCGCTTTTCTCTTAAACCCGTTGTAATGTGAAATAGCACACACTTTCATAAAAATATACAAAAACTAAAATATACTGCTCAAAAAATGCCAAAAAGCAATTATCTATTTAATCTGCATGTTCTCATAAAGAGAACATTGATAGTACCCCCAAAGCCTCCCTTTGTGCCATTTCTGCCATCTCAGCTCTCCATTTACCTACAATTTCATGAATTCCATTCATGGCATAGATTATTTATAGTTTTGTTGTACCAACTTACACTCACAAGAACAGTGATTAAGTTATCTATTTGCTCCACATTCTCACCAAATATTGGTAGTTTTAGTGTTTTCTGTTTTAGCCACCCTAATGGGGCTGTACTGATGTTTTACTTTGACCAATGGTGTGTTTATATTTATATTTATATTTATATTTATATTTATAGATAGATATATTTATATAAATATATATACATACACACATGCACAGATGATAATACATATCTATATATATTATATTATCTATATAATTGAACAATTTTATTTATATATATGTGTGTGTATATATGTGTGTGTGTGTGTGTGTGTGTGTGTGTGTGTGTGTGTGTGTAAGCGCTGATTCTCGTGTGTCTGACCCTCTCGTGTGACCCTGACAGAGTTGGTGTCGGAATTGGGATGTGCTAGTCTGACCCTGACACAGTGAAACATGGTGAAAACATTGTTTGCAAAAGGAATGTTTCAAAAGCAGAGAAAGATGAGCCCTCACTTTCTGGGTGTCTGAGGTCATCCACGGTATAAAGCAGCAGCTGAACTTTTGTCTGTTGCGAAAGGTTAAAGTTGCATGTGGATGTGAAGATGATGGATCCACTTTAAGAGATTGGCTTGCTGTATTCTCTAGCTGTTCCTGGCCATCCTAGCTAAAATGGGAAGGAGAAACAGTGTAGCCTGGATAGTGTCTTTCATTGTTTTAGCTCTTCTCCCTTGACAAGGAGAAACATTCATGAACATGAGCATTGGATGAGCCAGATGTGTTAAAATGTGTATTTTCTCTCCTTCAAGTGGGATAAAAAAGGTTCACACAGTTCCTAGAGCTGGAGCAAAGCTTTAGGTGAGCCAAAGTGGGGATATAAGGAACACTCTTGTCATTTCTTCAGCCTAACTGCTTGCGGTGCAGCAGGCCCCCTGCCCCTGTCTTGCATTCCAGCTGGATTTCTCCTGACAATTATAATCTTGAACCTGTAAATGTGGAATTTACTGAGAGAAGTTTTAATAAATTTGCAACAGCATAAAAAGGAGATTTTAACTGCCTTTGTATTTTGCAGTTATTGTATCTGCATATATAATAAAAATTGCAGTAAATACTTGTAATTTCATAAATTCTAAAGAGATCATCACAATCTGGGGATGCTACAAAGTAAGGTGCTAGTGGGACACTGATTCCTTGATTTTTGTCAGTGGTGGTTTTGTTGCAAGTTAAATTCTTTAAGAATTTAAAACAAAACATGTCTTTATAAACTGATGTTTTTGGCTCTGAATTTTGCCCATTTTTAGAGTCTCTGAATAAAGGGAGATACATGAACAGAGAGTCAGTCTCCAAATAGAGATACACTTTTGATGTTGTGAAAACAGTTTTTAGTTGCTAATGAGCTCCTCTGAAATCAGATATCTGACCCTTAGAGGCAGATAATTTTCGAGCTTAATGTGCATAGTTTTTAGTAGATCAATTTGGACTCTAACACTGACAAGACAAAAGAGGCTCAGGAAATCCTTGCTTGTCGCCTAGACTTGGAACCCAGCTGTCTGCCTCTATACAATCTTGCCTTTGCTGCTGCTGAAGAAAAGCCAGTGGCTTTTAAAAAAAATATATATGAATTCAGATACTAATTGCCTGAACCTTACTCCAGGCTGAAACCTAGTATTTCCTGTTATGGGCTGTTTTGGTCTCAGCATGGATTATACTGAACTGAAGGCCACCATAGGCTTAATGAGCAGAACTCAGATTCCAAGACTACTACAGATTGAGGATCCCCCTGTGTGGGGCCATAAACTATGAAAATATCCTTGATGCTGACTGGACCATCTGTATCACATACAAATGTCCACAGAAAAGGGCTTATTCTCTGATAGAACTATCTGAAATTAAGCTCCTGGTCAACTTCATATTGCTGAGACTGATGGCATTCCCAAACTGTGATCTCTGCCAAGAGCTGCAACTTGGAAGGAGGACACATCATGGGGCTTGTGAACCCTCCACCCACTCCTGACAGATGAGACTCCTGACCCGCTGGAGGATGTCTCATTGCTGTTGATTAGTTGTGTTTGGCTTTTCTGATTAGTTGTGGTTTGCAGCAATGAACTGGTAGCTTGAGTCCAATTCCTGCATCTTTCTCCTCATACACACACCTCAGTAAGGAAATTTTATTATTATTTTTTTAATGTTTAGTTATTCATTTTGGGAGAGAGAGAGGGAGAGAGAGCAGGGAAGGGGCAGAGAAAAGGAGAGAGAGAGAGAACCCCAAGCAGGCTCCATGCCATCAGTGCAGAGCCTGATGCAGGGCTCAAACCCACGAACCATGAGATCATAACCTAAGCTGAAACCAAGAGTCAGATGCTTAACTGACTGAGCTACCCAGGTGCCCCAGTAAAGCAATTTTATTATTAAATGCAGCTATCTTCAGAAAGCTTTGAGTTTTTGGTAGGTGGTTCACCCAGTAAATGATCAGAATAAAAGGGATGGGAGGTTGTGTAAACTCATTTTTAAAATGTTTGAAAATTCAGGACTTTGACTTAATTTCTAAATGTGATGTGCCTTTCTGATTAAGTTGTATAAAGTGTTGTTTTGTTCTGTTTTTTTTCTGAGAAAAGTGCTTGGACCTTCTTGCATACAACGTTTCTAGATGAATCGTATGGGTGAGAGTAGGAGATAAAGTAAAGATTGGAAAGGCACAATTGTTGGATGAGATACACTTAGATAAAACAACACAGAAAAGGCAAAACGCTGATACCTGGGCAGGCAAAGGGAATGGAGAAGGGATTAATAATCTTTTTTTTTTCAAAACTGTTCCAGAAGCTTAGCCTTCCTCCCACAGAGAAGAGAGAAACATCCCCAGTGTTGATCTTCCAAGCTGCTCCGAGCCTTTTGAATCAATCTCATTGCTGAGCCCATGATCACACATGTCTAGGAGACAGCAGGGGTTGGCCCTCATGCTTTCCACACAGAGCACCTCCAGTTGCCGTCCACATTTGTGAAGAGGACGAACTAGTGTCAGGGACAAGCAAAACTATTTGGAACTGACAGATCCAGGCTGTCCTTTTGAAACCAAGGACTGAACTGAACTAAGTGGACTGAACATCTTCATGCATATCTTGACTATCTTGACGTTGCCTCAGCTCTGGAAGGCATTCAGGTCAACTCCAATTTACTGGCCAGGGTTCTTCTGTGCCCAAATTGATGCCATGGGCTGGGTACAAAAGGTAAATGCACAAACTTTCGGAGGAAGCCGCTGGCTTTTTAAGATAGACTTTCATGGTAAATGGGATTTGTTGTAACTGAATAAATATATCCATGACCCCCTAAAAGTTATAACCAAGATAACACTGCAGTTTGGTCAGCTTCTTGATCATAATTTTGCTGTGACTATGCCTTGGGCAGAGGGCAAGCAGTAGACTGTGCAGAAGAGTTGAAAATAGCAGAACTGAAACTATCCTTGGAAGAGCCTACTTGCAAAATTAGCCCTGGGCTGGGATCTGTTCACTTAGATTCAGGGGGATTCCTGGCCGATAAGAGTGGTTCACTGTACCTACATTGTTTGCACAAACAATATGGTTTATGGTGGACACCTGCTTTCCTTCTGGGAGTCTGGAACTTTGATATGACATAGCCAGAGAGTGCCTAGCTGACAAACTTCCAGTAAAACCCTTGGCCACTGAGTCTCTAATGGGACCAGTGACATTTTATACATGTGGTCCTCACTTGGTGCTGGAGAAATCACGTGGCCTGTGTGACTCCACAGGGAGAGGGCCCTTGGAAGCTTGTGCCTGGTTTCCTTGGTACTTTATTGTATATGCCTTTTCCCTTTACTACCTTTCTTATATATGAGTTTGTTTTTTCAGAGCTGCCATAACAAAATACCACATACAGGGTGGCTTAAGCCACAAAAATCTATTTTCTCACAGTTTTGGATTCTAAAAGTCCAAGATCAATATATTGACACAGTTGGTTTCTCCTGAGGCCTCTCTCCTTGGATTGCAGATAGCTACCCACCGGCTGCCGTTTATGTGGTTGTCCCTCTATGCACCTGCTTTTTGTCTCTTTCTGTGTGTACAGACTTCCTCTTCCTGTAAAGATAACAGTGATTAAGATTCATTCTAATGGGCTCCTTGTAACTTAATCACCTTTCAAGACCCTATCTCCATGTACATAGAATGAGGTATAGGGGTGTAGGACTTCAATATATGAATTTGGGGGTGGGAGAACATAGTTTAGCCCATAATAGTATTATTTTGCTGTAATAAGTCATAGTCATGACAATTGAGTCCTGAGTCCTGTGAGTCCTCATAGTGAATTATTAAACCTGGTGATGGTGTGGGGGGCTCTCAACAAAACCTCTCTCTAGTCATTTATTGTAAATGTTCTATCTATGCTTGGTATGAAGAAAAAGTATACCCTAATTTTTGAGTGTAATGTTCCTTATATGTAAATGTCATAATTTGTTGATCATGTTTTCATAGTAACTATTTTCTGGAATCCCTTTTTATTCCTTCATTTTAATTTGTTTCTGCTGGTTTTCTTTCACATTTTATTTCCTCTCTGTGTCCTGTTATTTTTATTTTATTTTTTTTTGCATTGTGTATTAAGGATGTAGTTAAAAATTTATTTGTAGCAATTCTTTGTAGAAAAGAGAATTTACTCTTTCTCCTGCAAGATACCTGGAGATACTAGTAACCTAAAACAATCCAATTCAAAGGTTCCAAATGATTAAAATTGCTATGCAGTCACTGAGGACTGAATTACTTCTAATTAATCCTTAATTCTAGAGGGTACCTTTCAAGAATGCAATGTATATTTGTCATCCAAGCCCTACAAGGCTGTCAATATCTCTAGCGTATTTCTCAGGCATTTAACTTCCTTTACTCAATTAAAAAAAAAATCCCCCAGAGAAACAGCTTCTCAGTTTTATTTCTCTGAATTTACATTTTTTTCTTGGATTTGTTCTAAGCGTGCTTCACAGTCTTGTAAGCTCTCAGGATATGCTTTTATATCTTATCAAGCACCTCTGATCAGTGGATAGATTAATACAAACTAACCAGTATGAAAGAGAAGGTCCTCTCTAGCTGTCATTTCTTGTTTATCAAATATCACTATTCCTCTACTTACTTTTAAGATTCATGATGATGGTCAAATTAGGTATTTGAGAAAGCCCTTTGAGAATTCTCTTGGCTTTAGCTCTACACCTTTGCACTCCTTTGTTTTCTTCATTTGATCTAGCCAGATCAAAGAAGTAAATCTTTTGGGAAAAGCCATTTTTGTAGTAACTCTTCTTTTGAGTAAATAATACATTTATCTCCCACATGGACACTGTGCTGTTAGAAAAAGCCATTTTAGCCTGATTTACTAAAATACTTCTCATTTGATCTGAGATCTATGTTTTCTTGGAAGATTAATTCAAGCTTTTTGTCTTTCTGGAAGATGACTATAATCTGTTTCTCTCTTAATAAATATCACCCTAAACCTTCTAATACATCTTTTATGAAATACTGCATGCAAACATACTTAAATTCTATAATAATTTAACAAGAAACCATAGCATTTATATATAGAAGACTGTGGAAGCTGCTATGTGAAGGACATGTCCATACAACTTTTGCATCCAACTTATTTTAAAATATTCTTAAATGTGTTAGAAATGGAAAGTTAAAAATATACAAAGTGTCCACAGCAGTGCTAAGAAACTTCTTTGAAGGAAACATAGGGGAGACAAGGTATACAATTTTGAAATAATGCATTTCCAAAAGGACCTCTATTACCAGTAGTAAGCACTGAGGAGACAAGAGCTCTAGACCTCTCCTTAGCTAGCATAAGTTTCTTTCATGCCCTATCAACTCTTCTGGATAACCAGTCTCATTGTTCATTGGCAACTTAAGTGTCCACTCAATTGTATTCAGCAAATTTAAAAAATACTATTGAAGATAAAAAAGGTGCGTGGGGCGCCTGGGTGGCTCAGTCGGTTAGGTGTCCTCCTTAGGCTCAGGTCATGATCTCATGGTTTGTGAGTGCTGACAGCTCAGAGCCTGAAGACCGCTTCAGATTCTGTCTCCCTCTCTCTGTCCCTCCCTTGCTCATGCTCTGTAACTCTCAAAAATAAATAAACATTAAGAAAACAAAGGGTGCTGAAGGTCCCAAGCACTAGAGTTATATATCCTATTCTACAAAACTGATGGACAACTGAAACATGTTGTGAGTCATATTTATTAATAGAATCATACTTTAATGGAACTGAGATTTTTCATGAAGGGAATGCTTTAATGCAAGAAAGCTTTTGTTAATGGGTATAATCATTGTGTAATGACGTGTAAGTTTAAACTTTCATATATTGGCTGTTTTTATTTTTTTTAGGTTTATTTATTTATTTTGAGAGCGAGAGAGAGAGAGAGAACAAGCACATGCACAATCAGGGGAGGAGCAGAGAGAGAGGGTGAGAGAGAAACCCAAGCAGGCTCTGCACTGTCAGTGCAGATGTACTGGCTGGTTTTAAAAGCAGTATTGCTCATGGTAGTAAGGGGTTGTATATAAGGAAATGTAATCTGATTGGATATCTACTGGTTTTGACTGTCCATCATCTATCTCCTCATCAGGGGTAATGAAATCCTGATTTCCCTTTGGAGAACTACCCTTTGCTCGTTGTGCTGTCTTGACTCTAATCTCTTCTTTTAATGGGGAATATGATCCACGCTTCCTTTGGGTATTTGAATCTTGAGCAGGTGTAAGAATAACAAAATTATTGAAGCTGGTTTGTCCCAAAGAGGGGGACCTGAAAAGCACATCAGTTCTGCTACCTTGGTCCCAGAAGATGCTTTGAGTCCTGTCCTTTGTATTGCTTAGTTATACTTTATTTGAGCCATACTACATCCTTTGAGTAATGTTGCCCCTTTTTAATTTGAGTTCATCAGAATCGTTTTCTATACAAAAGTGCTTAACCACCTAGTGATTTTCATACAGAAAGCATATGGAATGATAAATAATGATCTGTTTGCCAAGGTTTACTTGTAAGTCTTTAGTTCATGGCTTGTCTGCATATGCTAAATTTATCTACTGCAGTGTTTCCAAAAACTGGCTTCATATTAGAGTCTCTGACCTTTAAAACCATGTTAGTTGCCAATTAATTCAGACTCTTTTTCGTGAGGATCAGACACGTGTTTTGTTGTTGCTTTTTTTGTTTTATCTTTAACTCTGCAGTTCTAATGAGCATGCAGGGATGAGAAATATTAATTTAATGCTATGGTTATGAGAGATATCACATTGTTTTTTTATTGTACACAGTTTATGACATTGAGTGATAAGAAACTTGATTAACGAGAAAAATAAACATGGGATAAGGTCATGAGTGGAACAATGAGAAAAATGAATGGAGAAGGTAGCCTTAAGTTTTCCCACTTAAGATGAAAATGAGAAATATTCCATAAAGGATGCCAGAGAAATCTGTAGTTTTGAAACTTCTCTGCTCCATGGAAATAAAAGGATAGTGAGTTTGAGATAGTACTTCTATAGCTTAAGTGATCTATCCAGTAAAATTGTGTCTCTATGTTTTTCTTTGTTGTTGTTGTTTGTTTTGTTTTAATTAGAGGATTCTTAATTATAGAGAACAAACTAATGGTTACCTAGTTTGTAACCTACCAGAGGGGAAGTGGGTAGGGGGGTGAGTTAAATAAGTGATGAAGATTAAGGAAGGCACTTGTAATGAGCACCAGGTTCTGTAAGAGTTTAATCACTAAATTGTACATCTGAAACTACTATTTCACTGTATGTTAACTAACTGGAATTTAAATTAATTTTTTTAAAAAAGAAGTCATTAGAGCTAATCTAGAAAACTTTTTCAATTTTAGATGGAGAGCCTGAGTCAGAGGTGGCCTCTCTAAGGTACACAGTGAAGCAGCATCATTGCTAGGTAGGGAACCACGTTGTCTCAAGACTTCTCTGTGTCTACTCTTGTCAGTTATACTTTCTTCCTTCCACATCATTATTTACACTCTTCTTCCTACTCCATATTCCTTCATTTTGTTCTGTATCATATACATCAATTCCTTAAGTGGCAGTGAGCATAGGGACTGAAAATGGAATGAATTGTCTTTTGATTCAAATATAAATGCCTTTAATCACTTTTTGCTGGGTGAACTCAGAGAAGCTTCTTAGTTTTTGTGTGCATTTTATTCCCTCTGTAAATTTAGGATAATGATAATACCTACCACATAAAATTGTTAATATTAAATTAGTTAATTCATGCAACATAGTTTGAAAGTGCCTCTTACATGTTCTGTACTCAATGAAGGTAGTCTGTTATTATATTTGTCACAGCTTGTTGTCAGAGTTTCTCATTTTAGCTTTTTAAAAAAATTTTCTGTATGGTCTTCTTCTCTGGTTTCAAAGAGGACCCATCTCTTATTGTGGGTTCTAAGAAATATCCAAAGCTTTCCTTCCTTTACCTAGAGTCATAAAGTGTTTTACCTCAATTTCCCCAATATCCTTTATGCTGGGGTCAGTAGTATTGTTATTTGTTTCATTTTCATAGAAATACTTGTTAGTAGTTTAAAATACCAAATGATTTATGAAGATTTATATTGAAAACCATAGTCCCCTGCCTCATTCATTTCCTATCTTAATTCTCCCTCCTCTGGCACAATCACTTACAACTATCTTAGCTTTTTCTTCTTGTTTTTATTTCATACTACTAAATGACTCAATTTTTATTTCCTGACTTTTCAGTTTTACGTAATAAGCATTGCAGTCTCTGTTAGGGTTATCCAGACAAACAGTATCCTTTGAGATATATATTGCTATTCACATTATTTGTATTATTTTATTATGCACAATTATTATATATATTTTATATCATGTTGCTATATATTATTCTATTATATACATATAAATTTATTATAAGGGGTTGGATGATATGATTATGGAAGCTGAGAAGTCTTAAGATCTGTGACTGGAAAGCTGAAAAGAAAAGAAATGATGACCCAAAAGAAATGATGGTGTAATTTCTGTCCAAGTCCGAGTTTGAAGACAGAAGACCAATGTTCATCCCAAAGACAGACAGAGAGGGAAAATTTGTTCTTAGTCATCTCTTTTATTCTAGGCAAGATTTCAGTCTTTGGATGAAGCCCACCTGTATTGGAGAGGACAATATGTTTTATTCAGTCTAGTGATCTGAATGTTAATCACATCCTATTACGCTAAGTAAGAGCAAGTAATGTGTCACCTATCTATTATCTATCTATCTATCTATCTATCTATCTATCTATCTATCTATCTATCTAACATGTATCACCTTTGGAGCCAGATCTATCTATCTATCTATCTATCTATCTATCTATCTATCTATCTATCTATCTAACATGTATCACCTTTGGAGCCAGAGTCCTATCCCTTATTCAATTCTGTCATTACTCTTGGGTTCATGTCACTGTAATCCAGTTACATTATCCTATTACCACACCCCCAACACCACTTGTCTCCTTCACAGAAGTATGATTCAAGAAACAAATGTTTATATTTCTTCTGGTAATGACTAATGGCTCTTGGCTTTGGAATATATTTACCCAGTAGGCAATACAAAGCTACAAAAAGAAACCCAAAATCAGTTTACTAATTCTATCTGCAACACTCACTCTTGCTTTTCAGTCTCATAAAAAATATTAGTAATTAATAAAACTTCATCTGACAACAAGTTAGCATTGTAATATGTTAAATTAGAAATACCAATGAAAATAAATTAACAAAAATAAATACCATTTCCCACGTGTTCAGTGAAAGAAGTCCAATAACAAACCCAACAATTTTCCTTAACACCAGTACTTACCTGTTCTTATGATTTTGTTTTCCAATGTATTATTCACTAAAAAATTGGTATGCTCCTTGAATATGACTGACTCCATGTTTTGGGGTAGAAAAAATCCAATTTGGGCTTCAAATATACTATTATTACTGCAAGGAAGGATTCTTTCAGGGGTGCCTGCTTGGAGGTAGGTATTATTAAAAGAACAAAGGAACCATATTAAAGGGGCTTATAATGGCTGACTGTGACAATTTTCAATTTTTAATTATAGAAAAAGCCCTCATAATTAATGGAAACAAATTCTGTTCTTGAAAAGCTGTAATTTCATAGTGAAATTTAAATGTAAGAAATTAGCATAAAGTGTACTATATTGATTGCAATACAAAAATAGGAAGAATTAATTATATGCATAAACTGTTTCTTCTATTAAGTATAAGTTTGCTTATAAACTGTAAAGGTGTGCTTGCTTCTCTCAGAGTAATAGAGGATGACAAATATGGAGACGGGGCTGTTAATTATGTAAATAATCATGGGGAAATTAATGGCTACACAAAAAATAGGATGAAACAATTACTTCCAGTGCCACATGAAATATATAAGCACAAACAGGCTTCTACAATGTTTTAAGTTTGGTATAATAGCTAAATGTTTTATACAGACCCGACCATGTAGACTTGATCCTTCATCTAGTATGAAGGAAAGTGTTTGAAGGACTCATTCAGTAGAATTAGATACAGATAGAAGATCTTTTTTTTTTTAATATGAAATTTATTGTCAAATTGGTTTCCATACAACACCCAGTGCTCATCCCAACAGGTGCCCTCCTCAATACCCATCACCCACCCTCCCCTCCCTCCCACCCCCCATCAACCTCAGTTTTTTCTCAGTTTTTAAGAGTCTCTTATGGTTTGGCTCCCTTCCTCTCTAACTTTTTTTTCCTTCCCCTCCCCCATGGTCTTCTGTTAAGTTTCTCAGGATCCACATATGAGTGAAAACATATGGTATCTGTCTTTCTCTGCATGACTTATTTCACTTAGGATAACACTCCCCAGTTCCATCCACGTTGCTATTTCATTCTTTCTCATTGCCATGTAGTATTCCAATGTGTATATAAACCACAATTTCATTATCCATTCATCAGTTGATGGACATTTAGGCTCTTTCCATAATTTGGCTATTGTTGAAAGTGCTTCTATAAACATTGGGGTACAAGTGCCCCTATGCATCAGCACTCCTGTATCCCTTGGGTAAATTCCTAGCAGTGCTATTGCTGGGTCATAGGGTAGATCTATTTTTAATTTTTTGAGGAACCTCCACACTGTTTTCCAGAGCGGCTGCACCAGTTTGCATTCCCACCAACAGTGCAAGAGGGTTCCGATTTCTCTACATCCTCTCCAGCATCTGTAGTCTCCTGATTTGTTCATTTTAGCCACTCTGACTGGTGTGAGGTGGTATCTCAGTGTGGTTTTGATTTGTATTTCCCTGATGAGGAGCGACGTTGAGCATCTTTTCATGTGCCTGTTGGCCATCCGGATGTCTTCTTTAGAGAAGTGTCTATTTATGTTTTCTGCCCATTTCTTCACTGGGTTATTTGTTTTTCAGGAGTGGAGTTTGGTGAGTTCTTTATAGATTTTGGACACTAGCCCTTTGTCTGATATGTCATTTTCAAATATCTTTTGCCAGATAGTAGATCTTATGTTTGCTTGTCTTGTTTGTTTGTTTTCTTCCCAGTATCTTTTATTACAGTAAAATACACATAACATAAAAATTTATCGTTGTAACCATTTCAGTGTACAGTTCAGTGGCATCAAAATATATTCATGATAATGTACTACCATCACCACTCTTTTGATCTTGTGCAACTTAAGCTATATCCATCAAACAACAACTCCCCATCCCCCTGTCTTCTCCCAGCATCTGGCCACCACCATTCTACTTTCTGTCTCGATAATTTTGACCACTCTACGTATCTCATATAAATGAGACATTTATGTTTCCTATATAGGACATACTGTATGTGTCTCTTTTGAGATTGGCTTGTTTCATTTAGTGTACTGTCCTCAAGTTTCACCTGTGTTATAGCAGATGAATCAGAATCTCCTTATTTTTAAAGGCTGAATAATATTCCATTGTATGTATATACCACAATGTGCTTGTCCGCCCATCCACCAGTGAATACTTGGGTTACTTTCACATTCCAGCTATTGTGTACTATACTGTTATGAACATGGTGTATAGACATCCATATGTTTTTAATACTATCTAAGGACAGAAAAACTAGGCTAAAAAAAGGCTTACATGGAAAGAATGGATGCTATAAATTATTGAAGTAACAAAGGAAGTTTATGCTTGAAAACAAAACTTGAACTAATGACCAGGGACCAGTGAAGTTGCCTTTGGAGAATCAACCAGTTCTAATGACCCAACACAAGCACCATTTGGTTGATAATGCAGAAATTATAATCACTTTTGCATTGTACATCTACTGGCTCTGTAAATAGTTTAATCCCAGTAGGGTATCAATTAAGAACTACTATAAGCATTGGGAGGTATAAAACAAGAATAGAAATGATGATGATATGGTCCTGAAGTTTTAAAATAGCTTTAAGTATCCATCTAGTAGTTTTGTAATCAACATATTTATATTTGCTGTCTCTTATTCAAGGTAGTTAAATGTTCAAAAGAATCTTAATACTCAGTTTGAATTTTAGTTTAAATTATGTATGGAGATTGATTTCATTAAGCTTAAAGGCAGTGTCTAAATGCCTAAGAAAAATAATTTGAAGTTGGGAAATTTCGTATATAAAATTTCTTTATGCTTTTCATTAAATTAATTTTAAATTCCTGGGTGCCCGGGTGACTCAGTCAGTTAAGTGTCCGACTTTGGCTCAGGCCATGAACTCACATTTTGTGGGTTCGAGCCCTGTGTTGGTCTCTGTGCTGACAGAGCAGAGCCTGGAGCCTGCTTCAAGTTCTGTGTCTCCCCCTCTCTGCTCTCTCTCTCTCTCTCTCTCTCTCTCTTTCTCTGTCTCTCTCTCAAAAATAAATAAACATTAAAAAATTGTTTTGATTAATTTTAAATTCCTTAACACCAGTTCTCAAATTTTCCTATGATTTTCTAAAACGTGTTCTCTACTAAAAAATAGTTTTGGTCTTTGGAAGGTGATTGATACAGTAGTCACTTAAAATATTCTACTATTGCTAGAACACAAGGATTCTTTCAAGGATGACTGAGAAGAGGACAGGTAGTACTCCCACGTGGATTTTAAAGAATCTTTACCTTGCTCTCTCCTGATTTCTGTCTTTCAACAAACCTTCCTAGGTAACCACCAAAAACAGGAGCCCCCCTATTAATAGCCATAATCACGCAAAAACTTGAGAAATCATCAAGCCAAACCTCATTATATCAATGAAGAAACTGAGTTGGGACCAGTTTTACTGGTTTATTAAGACTTGGCGGTGTTGGTAGTTGTACCCACATTTTTACTGATTCCCTGTCAAGAGCTTTTGCTATTTCCCTTTTGTACTTTTGTCCTTTTGTTTCCTTAGCCTATAGTTCATGCTCATGCCCTCCAGCTCTTTCTGCTACCCAAAGATGTGTCCTTCTGTCCATTTTGCTGTCACACATGCCTTCAGATTTGCACTGATGACAGGTTCACAACAGCTTCTGTGACAGGAACCCAGGTATTGAAATAGCACAATTAGAAATGATGTATTTGCCACTGAGACTTTAGGTTTCCTATTTTCAGTATTTTCATGAACCGAGACACCCAGATCTAATAGTAGAGGGAATACCTTTAAATAGCGAGGCATGGTGGCCACTGACATTATAAATTTAAAATCTCTCATATTTTCTCGGTGTCGCTAGTGTCAGATGCCTTGTACTCTGTTTGCATTTCGTTATTTGATTTCTCAGGCAGTTGAAGAGGGAAATGTCACTTTTAAAAATGGTTATCTCCTGGCCTCCACACAAAATGGCCAGTCATGGATTTTTTTGTGTGCTTTTTAAGAGAATTTCTTATGGTAAATATTTCACCTAAATAAAAATGTTGTAGCTGTGAAGGAAGCAGTTTACTCTCAAACCAGCAACAGAATTAATGATGGCTTCTCTCTGCCCAGCTCCCACTCATCTGGGTTCCTGATCCTAATATCCCTTGCCTTGCAGTTTACCTTCCAAGCATGGTCTCTCCCTTCACTATGTGTCTTTTTAATCCACTCTCCACAGAGTGGCCAGAGTAACCTATCTCACGTGTTCAGGAAATATGCCAATTCTCTGTGATAACATAGCATAAATATGTTATCATCCAGGAAACAAAACTTAAATTCCTTAACTCAAAAGATTAGTTCCTCTTTAAACTGTTCCCTTTATAGCTCTAGATTCATGTTCTTATCATTGTATGCCTTACACTTAACAGTCTACCAAATACTGAGCTGTTTTTATTCCTCACACATAACACAGAGTGAAAAATAGTACCTGCTTCTCAGGACTATTGCAAAATGATGTGTACGAAGAACTTAGCACTTGCCTCAAAGAAAACCCTCAATAAAATGAGCTTTTGTAAATTAATTTTAGACTTAATTCCATATGACTTTCCTCATTTTGTTTCTTCCTTCTGCATATGTCCTCAGCTTCCCCACACTGTCCCCTTTCTTGATTTTGTCCACTCTGACTTGCCCCCTACAACACATTTCATAAATCACCTGTTTCAAGAATAGATATGTCTCCTCTGTATGGTCCCTAGACTCATCTTTATCATTGCAATGTGAATCATCCTTCTGAAAATTACTCTTTTCCTTCCATCTTTCCCATTGCTCTCAATTTGCCTTGAGGACAAGAATATAGGACTTACTCATTTTGCATTCTTGGTATTTAGCACAATAAATGGCACGTTATAGAAACTCAATATTTTTTTAACATAAGATACAAGACTACTAAAGAAAAGATATCTTGACCATGCAAAGTCCACAAGCAAAACTAAAAATTTTTGCAAAAAATATTAACTTATTACACACAGGTTAATCATTGTGGAATTAATGGCAATCATTGTATTTTTTTTTAACAAGTGTCTAATCTGAAGCAATGAAGAATCAAATGTGAAATATAAATGTAGCAGCCCTTACATGGGCATTCTTCAGGTTTGGGGTATTTTGAGATATTACTTCCCATTAATTAAATCAGAGTGTCAAATAAATAAATTCAGATTCCCACACACACACAAAAATCTGCTGCTTGCAACTGGGAATGGAAAGAATCAAAGAAATACAGACTACATTTTTTAAAAGCAAATAATAAATAGAAGAATGAAAAGTGTTTTTTTTTATTTCAAGTAATGGAAAGACTCTGGTTTAATCTCTGAAATACATTTAAAACCCATAAATAGGAAACGATTACGTATTTCTGACCCAGTCTCATCTGATTGCCTGACTTGCTACTCTAGTAAATGGGATATTGGTTAATTGAATAGTTTATCAATCTGCAAACAGCATTCAAGTTCAGATGCTCTTTAAAATGTAATCATTCTAGATAAATACTGTTGGAGTTTTCATTTCAATGTTTGATCACATCACAGTAATATGATATTTTCTCATTACATTTCACTATAGATCGTGCCCTGACATTACTTTCAAAACTTGCTTACCAGATGCTTCTTGCATGCAGTATTCCTTGCAAAATATACATTTTGTGAAAGTGGGAACTATGAGTGCTTGAGACGAGGTGACTTCCTTCCTAATCGGAAGCTATTTTTAAGTCACCAAGATCAGCCTGGGTCAATGGAATAAAAAGCAGGCAGAATAACAGTCTCTAAGGCTGACCTTTGAAATGTTCTCATTTCCAAAAGTAAATTCAGTCACCGAGATCTTAAAATAATCACTTTTACTTTCTACTCCCATAAGAATAAAACAGATGACTTTTTGAGCAACATAAGAAAATATAGGGTGCCTCTTGGAAGATATTGAGTGTCATCTTGTTAATTCAGGTAGTCATTTAAAAGAATTTTAAATGTCATTCTTTTTTAAATAAGTAGCAATGTGGTTAGTAATATATACCTGAATTTACATGCTATTTCAATTAAATTTGCCTTCCATTATTATAAAAAATGAATATTCATATTAAAAACTAAATATCTATTTTTAGAAGTTAAAAAAATCACCAAGACTCTCATCTACTTCTTATGTACATCTGCATTTTTACATGTCAGTGTTCTTTTCTTTACTAGTCATAGCCATGAATAAATATTATGCAATAAACCATAACAATCTGTCTCTTCTCAACTGCATCAAAAACAAATTATAAATCATGTACATAAAATTAACAATTTCAAGAAATGTAAATTTTCTTTGTGAAGAAACATTAAATCAGAAATTATAAAGGATGAAGCCAGTATGTTAGACTGTAAAAACTTAAAATATCTGTAAGGCAAAAACAATTTTAAAATATGTTTCTCTGGTCAAAAGCCAAATGCATTTGCTACTTACTTGGCTTCCGTTCCCTCCTTCCCAATTTTCCCTGGTTTCTTCTTTTTGTTCAGGTGTACCCCTCTCCCCCACAGAGCTCATTCGCATTGAGAGAAGTTGATTTTACCTTTAAACTTAAGTGTGCACCCTGATTTATGTAGTCATTGTTTAGCCACCACAGTTACTAGGAGTGACCTAAGCCAGTCAAAACTAGGTTCATGTCTTTCATTTACAACACTAGGAGAAAGATGCTCTCCCTTTCTCTGGATAGCATGGAGGTTGATGTCATGCCTGGAGCTCCTTCAACCATTTACTATGATGAGGGAAGCCCACCAGAGCACAAATATGACCCATAAAAGACAGAACATCTGAGAATTAAGGCAGAGATCTGATAAAATGATAGCTGAATTCTACTCTGCTCTGGACTGTTGTTGTTGTTGTTGTCATTGTTATGTGAATCAGTAAACTTCCAGTGTTAATTTGCTATGGCTACTGAAACAAAATGGGTGGTTTAAATGACAGAAATTGATACTTGTACAGTCTAGACGCTAAGAAATCTGAATTAAGGTGTTAACAGGCTGGGTCCCTTCTGAGGCTGTGAGGAAGAATCTGTTCCATGTCTCTAACCTAGCTTCTGGTGGCTCGCTGACAGTCCTACATGATCCTTAATTTGTAGACATCATCCTGATCTCTTCTTCTTCACTTGGTGAGCCTTGGGGGGTGGGAGAGGGAGAGGGGCACAGCTCAATCAATAACACTTCCTTTATTGTTAAAGCCAATTTCAGGTTTTTGTTATTGTTACTGACAATTTTTTTTTTTTAATTTTTTTTTTTCAACGTTTATTTATTTTTGGGACAGAGAGAGACAGAGCATGAACGGGGGAGGGGCAGAGAGAGAGGGAGACACAGAATCGGAAACAGGCTCCAGGCTCTGAGCCATCAGCCCAGAGCCTGACGCGGGGCTCGAACTCACGGACCGAGAGATCGTGACCTGGCTGAAGTCAGGCGCTTAACCGACTGCGCCACCCAGGCGCCCCTGTTACTGACAATTAAAATCACCCAAACTAAAGGCAAGGGAACCCTTATACACATCATCTGCTAGTATTTGAAATTCCTAGCCAACTACAAAATAAGCCCTCTCTTTTCCAAATTAATCATCCTCTAAACAAAATGTCACTTTGGAATACATTTGCAAAGTGATTCTTCTAAGGCTGTTTAACCCTTCAGAACTTTGGCCCACAGTGTGGCCAAAAACTTAACTCTCAAATTAACCCTCAACATTCCATACAAAAGGCATAGGCTATGACACTGGCACAAGACAACGAATATACCAACCACTGTTTAGGGAAAAAATAGAGAAAAGAAGCTCCAAATTTCAGTAGCTTAATATGATTCATGTTTCTTGTGAGTCCAACTACTGGCTGGACTGGGCACTTGTTCTCTACTAAGGGACGCCAGATCCATATCTTATCACCAAATGTACCCCAAAACCTCAAGTCCTTGTTTTAGGGTTTTCTAGGGTTGCTGTGAAAAATTACCATGAACTTGGTAACTTAAAATAGCAGAAATGTATTCTTTCCCAGTTCTGGAGCTCAAAAGTTCAAAATCAATGCAGTGTTCCAGAGAAGTCTTTCTTTGCTTCTCTCTTAGCTTTTGATCGCAGCTGGCAATCCTTGCCTTTTGACACATGACTACATCATTCCAATCTCTGCTTCTACCTTCACTGTCTTCTCATGGCCTTTCCTTCTGTGTTCCCCTGTGTCTGTTTCCCCTTCTTTTCAATTACAATTTATCCTTGACTTATTGGAATTAAGGCCAATCCTAATTCAGGGTGATCACATCTGGAGATCCTTACCTTACTTACAAGTACGAAGATGCTTATTCCAAAAAAAGCTCACATTCTGAGATTCTGGGCAGATGTGTCTTTTGGCAGCCACAATTCAACCCGCTGTAGTCATTATAGAAAGATATGAGATGAGGGAGCCACCCTGGATATATATACATCATTCGCTTGTCTTCCCCTGGCCAGAAATATTCACGTGCAAGGTGACTGAGAAATGCATCCTGTAGTTTGACAGCAGCTTCCCAGAATGAGCTCTAGGATAGAGACTATACTATGCATAAAGAATTTTGGTAGTCAGCTGGCCTTCTCTGCTGTACACCTAAGATTGGAGCTTAATCCCTCCCTTCCTTGTTAAGACTGATATCCTGAAAGTTTCTATGTCTGTAATCAACATAAACATATAATGAATTAAATCTGTATGAAAGTGTAAGAGGGAGAAAGAGCAAAACTAAATGCCACCATATATAGTTATACAGAACACCTGGGTAGAGTTTGGGATGCTCGTGAGGAACATCCAACAGGAGAGCATTTTGAAAGGCTTGTTAGGGGTGCCTGGGTGGCTCAGTCGGTTGAGCGTCCGACTTCAGCTCAGGTCACAATCTCACGGTCTGTGAGTTCGAGCCCTGCGTCAGGCTCTGGGCTGATGGCTCGGAGCCTGGAGCCTGCTGCCTATTCTGTGTCTCCCTCTCTCTCTGTCCCTCCCCCATTCATGCTCTGTCTCTCTCTGTCTCAAAAATAAATAAACGTTAAAAAAATTTAAAAAAAAAAAGAAAGGCTTGTTATACAATGGGCCTTGGAAATATCTTCTGACGGATTGTCACACATGAGACTTCTATCCCTTCAAATGCAATAGCTACAGTTTGAGGTTCTGATTGATGTACCCATCTATAGTATTATTCTTAATATGTTCTGCATTTTGGACCTTTAGCTGAATTGGTATTCAGGTATTTCCTTGTTTATTTCTACATATAATTTATCTGGGCTCCATATTAGCCCTCAACCATATCTCATATTAAATTCTGTACATTTATTAGAAAAACATTTAAAAATCACACTCTAATTGTTTCGTAGTTGTTACTTACTTTTAGTGGATAACAGATGATGATGGTATATTCTCTAAAATACACATATTTTTCCTCCATTGTCCCCCTAGCATATGGGATTATTTTTGGCAATTTTATAACTCGAAATTGATCAAAGATTTAAATGTAAAACCTAAAACCATAAAACCCTTAGAAGAAAACACAGAGAAGAAGATCCTTGATGTTGGCCTAGTTGGTAATTTATTGAATAAGTCATAAAAATCACAGGTAACAAAAACTAAAACAAACAAATGGGACTACACTAAACTAAAGATGGGCCACAGGAACAGATTACACATGTTGAATGCAATGAATCCGTAGGACGTCCAAATAAACAGTAGATAAGCAGCAGGATTTTTCCAGTTCTAAATAGAATTGTAGCCTGGTTCTTATGGCATGGTTTAGAAGAATGTCTAGTATTGGTCCAAGAGTAAGCAGTGACATAAGCATATCGGCATAACATTTTATAATATACAGCACTATAAGGAAATTTACTTTATAATTTTTACTTTACTTGGGACACAAGTTAAACATACAGCTTTCTGAAAATCTTTTCTCCAGACTCATTGGATGAAAAGTTTTGGGACTGTAATCTAGGGACTTTTCAATAAAATCCTTAGATAATTCTGAGCGGCTGTCAACTTTGTCAGCTACTGTCATAAGGCCATTTTCCCCAAACTTTGATCTGAGAAACAAGTGAGGGATATATTTAACTGATATTCCAAAACAAAGTAAGCTGTCAAACAAGCTTATGAAATGTCACACACAAAATCTTTCTTAGAGTTACAACTAAACATTAGCTTGGAAAATAAATAAGAAATCTGTTTAATGTGTTTAATGATTAAACTTCATTTTACAAGGCACAATTTTTCTTCATACCTATTAGTATCTTTAGAACAGTTGTTTTGTTTTGTTTTGTTTTGTTTTGTTTTTTGTTTTGTTAACCCTAACATAGACCAGGAAGATACTGTGTTAGATATGATCATCATGTTGTATACTTTAAAATTACACAATGTTTTAAACTCAATTATATCTCAAAAAAACTGGAAATAAATCAATTATAAATGTAAAAAAGAAATGTCTTCTACTTGAGATTTTATGGTTTGAAGTTTTACATTTAGGTCTGGGAGCCTATTTTGAGATTATTTTTGTATATTATGTGAAGTATGGCTCCAAGTTCTCATTTTGTATATGTGTATCCAGTTGTCCCAGCATCAATTTTTGAAAAAAAAAATCTTTTCTGTATTGAATCACATTTCAGCTTTTAAAATATCAGTTGTCCATATATGTGTAATTATCTTATTATTTTTTAATATGTGTATTACATTAATGGGTTTCCTAATAGCAAACTAACTGTGACTTTCTGAAATAACTTCCATCTGTTCATTACATATTATTTTATTAATACAGGTTTGGATTTTTGCTAATATTTTATTTAGTTTTTTCATTAATATTTATGAAAGGTCTTGTTCTGCATTTTGAATTTTTTGCTGTCATTATCCATTTAACTCTCAATGGGATATTTGATTTATAAAAGAATATAAAAGTTTTATTAATTTTTAAGACTAAAAATTTTTCATAGACTTGGAATATGTATTCCTTTTGAAGGTTTGGGAGAGGGTCTCCCAGGTGGCTCAGTTGGTTGAGCATCCAACTCTTGATTTCAGCTCAGGTCATGATCTCAGGGTCATAGGATTGAGCATCGGGTTGGGCTCCACGCTGAGTGTGGAGCCTGCTTAGGATTTTCTCTCCCTCTTCTCCTGTCTCCTGCTCACATACTCTCTCTCTCCCTCTAAAAAAAAAAAAATCTGCTCAAGTTTTGGGAGAGTCCCCATGTGAAAACATCTCAGTCTAGCACCTTTTAATGGGATAATTTCTTCATTATTTTTTTTTCTATTTCATGGATTTCAAAAGTGTATTTTCTTCATTGGACTAATTCTGGCAAACTACATTGTCCCAGTAAATACTCAAGTCATCTAGGGTTTTAAATTTACTTTTACAGAGATCTTCAAATTATTCCATTTTGAATTTTTTTCTACTTTCATGTATATTTCATGCTGGTCATTCTTTGTATTAGATAGTATTTGCTATCTTCTTTTTGATTAAATATTCTAATGTGTTGATTTATTTTTGTGTTTTTAAAATATATTAACTGAATATATTAACTGAAACTTAATAGTTTCCTATTTTCTTCTTCCATATCTTATTTTTTATCTTTAATATTTCCAATGCTTTTATTTGGTTTACTTTTTTGCTCTTTTTTTTGTAGATTTTTGAGTCGAGAATTGAATTCTTTTATTTTTAGTCTCTTGCTTTTATTGAGAAATATATCTGAAGGTATGATGTTTCTTCCTATGACTATTGTAAATGTGGTTGTGTATATGGTATGTTATTATTTTAACTTTTTCACATCCGTAATCTCAGTTCATATTTCCCTTTTCCCTCGAGTCATTTAAATTATGCTTTGTATTTGTTTTGGTTTTTGTTAACTTCCATTTATACTAGGTCTTTTGAAATTTTTATTCAGTTTTTTTATTTTTCTTACATTGTGATCAGAGTGTGTTTTGAAATATTCATTTCTTATGAAATGTACCGAAGCATTTTTGTGTGTGTAGTGTGTGGGTATGTGTGTGAGACCTAGCAAATGTTCCATTTTTGTGAATACTCCCATGCTTGAGAAGAGATGTATTTTCTATTACAATATGTATCCATTGAACCTAATTAGCTAATCATGGTTTTTAGAGCCTCTATATATAACCTTACCTATTTTTTTTTTGCTGTCTTGATTTCTTTTGTACTCAGAATGGTATGTTACAGTCTCCTATTATAAATTTCTTTCTGTGTCTCATTACGTCCCCTCTAGTTTTTGCTTTATAAACATGAATTTTTCTGTTTGATTCATATGTATTTATATACATTTATAACTCAATTATTGTGAATTAAGTCTCCTTAGATTACAAAATATTCTTATTTGCTATATTTATTGTTTTTTGGCTTAAATTCCACTTTGTCTCATATCAGCTTACCACCCTCTGTGCTTTTAATTCTTTCTATTTGCCTCACATATCTTTACCCATCTGTTCATTTTAGCTTTTCTTTCCTTCTTTCTTCTTCCTTCCTTCCTTCCTTTCTTTCTTTTTCTTTCTCTTTCTTTCTTTCTTTCTCTTTCTTTCTTTCTTTCTTTCTTTCTTTCTTTCTTTCTTTCTTTTTTTTCCCAGAGAGAGAGGGAGAGAGAGCATGAGGGTAGAAGGACAGAGAGAGAATTTTAAGCAGGCTCCACACCTAGTTCAGAGCCGCAGGCAAGGCTCGATCTCACGGCCCTAAGATCATGACCTGACCTGAAATCAAGAGTCTGACACTTAACTGACTGAGCCGCCCAGGCACCCCCATTTTAACTTTTTAAATTAGCTTTGTTTTAGATGTTTTTCTTCTATACAGCATATAATTCAATCTTGCTTTTTGAGCTGAACAGCTTTTTTTGTTGTTGTTTTTTGTTTGTTTTTGTAGGAGAGTTAAGCCTTTACACAACTATTGCTATTCTATTTTAGATCCTATTTTGCTGTGTTATTTTATGTTATGTTATAACTGATATGTGAGCTCTGTTTCTTTGGACATAGGGTTAAATAGAAGCTCTCTTCCATTATTTCACTTTCCAGGGATTCCAATTACATCCGTGAGAGATCTTTTCTTGTCATGCTTTCTTGCTCATCTCCCCTTTCATCCACTTTCCTTCTGACACTTAAATTTATTTGTCTTTATTACATTTTTGTTCTTTTGACTCATTGCCAGCTTTCTTAAATCTTTCCTATTTTAATTTAAATCTGTTCTCTCTTGGATACCTTATAATTTATTCTTTCTTTTTTCTTTTCCTTTTTCATTCTTTTTTTCTTTATTTTTTCTTTCTAATGCTTTGTGTTTTTGAACCATTTTGCTATTTTAAAGTATTTTTTTCTTTAAGATGGTAGCAGGAATGATTTTAATTTCATTCTCCCTCTTCCTCTTCTTCTTTGTTGTATATTTAATGCATCTTGTTAAAGATCAGTTTGGAATTACAAGTTTAGAGGATCTTTATTCTTTTATCCTTCTATTGAAGTATAATTTAACACAAAGTATTATAATAGTTTCAGGTGAGCAGCATATTGATTCAACCATTCTATATATTACTCAGTGCTCTCCACATGTACTCACCATCTGTCACCAGCAACATTATGAGAGTACTGTTGACTGTATTCCCTATTCTGCACTTTCTAACCCTGTGACTTTTTTTTTTATTTTATAACTGGAAATTTGTACCTTTTTATTCCTTTTAACTCTTCACCCACCCACCAAGGGCTACCATAACAAAGTCCTACATATCCTGTGGCTTAAACAACAGATATGAACCTTCTTACACTTTTGGAGGCTAGAAGTTTGGGATCAAGATGTCAGCATATTTAGTTTCCATATTTAAAGCATAATGTTTTCTTACAAAACATAGTTGTCTTTGTTATTATATAACCTTTGAAAAATATAGTAAAATTAAAGAAAATCATTCAAATTAGCCAGAACCCTACTGCCCAGAAATAAATGTCATGGAAATATTGCTATTTTCAACGATTTTATATATTTCTACCCAGTCACTTTTTGAAAACCAAAATTAGGGCAATACTAAAGTGGTACTTTTTTTAAAAAAAAGTCCAATTTCCACTTGATATTACACTGGGCACATTTTTCATGAAAGAATATATATTTTAAAATCATGATCTATAATTATTTTACTTCCATTTTACTTACATACATATCATCGTTTATTTTCTCCTTGTTATTGAAGATAGAAACTTAGATTTTCACAGTTTCAAATAACACTGTGATGAACAAATTCGTATACAAATTTTTTTAATGTTTATTTATTCTTGAGACAGAGACAGAGTGTGAACAGGGGAGAGGCAGAGAGAGAGGGAGGCACAGAATCTGAAACAAGCTCCAGGCTCTGAGCTGTCAGCACAGAGCCCGACGCGGGGCTAGAACCCACAAACTGTGAGATCATGACCTGAGCCGAAGTCAGATGCTTAACCAACTGAGTCACCCAGGCACCCCTACAAAATTCTTATGTATCTATGATAATTTTTAGTTAATAAATTCCCAGAAGTGGAACAGTTACCTAGAATTTGATTCACATTGCAAGTTTAGGGTCACCTAGCTGGCTCAATCAGTAGAGGTATGACCCTTGATCTCAGGGTTGTGAGTTTGAGCCCCATGTTGAGTATAGAGATTACTTAAAAAATAAAATATTAAAATAAAACAAAAACACAAAAGGTCTAAATAATAATATTGTCAGATAACAGGACTCTAGTTGATCAGGAGGAGGAATAATTCTACATGGGCCACCTTCCATGTTAATGTTGGTAGTCAGGAAACAGTGGGCTCTGATTACTTTTGCTGCTCAGTGGTGGGTTGTAAGACACCTGCTGCTGATGTTCTTACCCCAGTCCCAGGTCACTAACCAGTCTGCCTTTCACTTTCCCTCTTCAAAAGTTCTTGGTTGCCTCACAAATTTTTTCTAGTTTATAGTTGTGTTTAGTGTGAAAGAACAGTGGAAATTGGTTCATGTCACCTTGTAACAGACAAGAGCCTATATATATATATATATATATATATATATATATATATATATAGGAACCTGTATCACAAGAGTCCTCTTGTCTGTTACAAGGTGATATGAACCAATTTCCATATATATGTATATGTGTATGTGTGTGTATATATACATATATGTATATATATATATCCTATACTTTTTCTTATGCCCATCTTAAATACTAGCACATTTTCTCACATATACAGTAGTATATGTCATATAAACACTTGCTTCATTTATAGATGTAAAATATATACATATAGATAGATAGATGTAATAAAATCATGTTTTTGTTTTTTAATTTACCTTTAAGAATATGGACATAGGAGCACTGGGTGGCTCAGTTGGTTAAGTGTCCGACTTTGGCTCAGGTCCTGGTGTCACGATTCTTGAGTTCAAGCCTTGTGTTGGGCTCTGTGCTAACAGCTCAGAGCCTGGAGCCTGCTTTGGATTCTGTGTCTCCCTCTCTCTCTGCCCCTCCTTCACTTGGTCTCTCTCTGTCTCTCTCTCAAATAAATAAACACTAAAAATATATTTTTAATGAAATATCTCTGCAGAATGAGTAAATGAATACAATATTCAGGGCTTGTCTCTTCCATACTCCTTATCTGGCTTTCAGATGAAGCCTTCAGCAAACTCCAGTCTTTCTCCACACTTCCCTTGCCCAAGGTCAGAAAGTGATCTGCTGTGCATAATATGAAAACATTTGGAAACAGCATTTTTGATGCTCTATGCACAACATTGGAGTTGTCTAACACATTCCATTTAGGGAGAAAATGGTGTAGTGGAAAGAACCTTAGCTTTGAAGGTAAAAAACAAACAAAAAACACCTTTTTTTTTGGGGGGGGGGGGACAGAGAGAGACAGAGCATGAACAGGGGAGGGGCAGAGAGAGAGGGAGACACAGAATCGGAAACAGGCTCCAGGCTCCGAGCCATCCGCCCAGAGCCTGACGCGGGGCTCGAACTCACGGACCGCGAGATCGTGACCTGGCTGAAGTCGTACACTTAACCGACTGCGCCACCCAGGCGCCCCAACACCTGTTTTTTTTTAAGATCTACTTTCTATAAGCTTTGTGGCATTTTGCAAGATTATCAAGCTTCAGTTTCCCTGACTATAAAATGGGGAATATTTTCCTCCATTTTGGAGGAAGGACTAGCACTAATTTAAGAAAAATGCCATATACACAGGATGGGTTCGATGGACACAAGTATTATGGTTGTACACAAAATCACAGGGAAGATACACGTTCAGAATAGCCCAATGGAATTGCCAAAATGTCTTCCTAAATCCCTTCTGCCTAGGTCTTTTGGGTGCTTGACACTTCTCATTTTCCTCAGCACAACAGAGCATGATTAAGAATCCTGCCCTGTGCCCAGTGGTCCCTGAACTAGTATTTGTTTATTCATACCAACCACATTTTTTTCTTCTCTCTTGGTATGTTGTCAGATGAAATTTCCAGAGAGAACTCTATATGTCCGATATTAACACCTTCTCTGCTCTGTATATTTAAAACCTACTTATGTCTTATTACCTTTGTCCCTATCTAACTTACGTACACAGTCTCCACTGTGTTTATAGTTTTGTCTTAGCTGACCTTGACGTTGGAAGGGAATGTCCTGCTTTGTATTTGGTCTGTGAACTGAGCCTCACTCTCAACCTTTCTTTACCAGTCCCAACTGCCAATGTTACTATTCACTCCAGGAAGTTCTCCATCCCTTTCCCTACCTAGTTGTCTCCCCTTTGATATCCAGCATGCTGTGTTTTCGATAAGTAGTGGTGCATTCTGGGAATAAGCACTCCCAATAGCAGGGCCAAGTAAATGCCCCTTCTAGACACCAACAACATGCATAGTGGCTAGAGGAGTAACCTTTAAAGATGGGAGAAAAATCTTAAAACAAACTTGACTTTCTTTATAAGAATTTGGGGAATCAGTGGATTTTACACAGTTCAAAAGCAATATAAATGTAGGCAATTGGTGCTTTATTTTTTTCAAATGATGACTTTACTGAGATGGTTCTAATTTCTTCAGTACCCGCTTTTGGATTAGAGATGACCAAAAAGACATTTGCTTGAGTTTTGGAAGGTAGAAATGAAGTGGCAGGCATTACTCTCATCAGGTTAAGTTGAATGAGAGATGGCAGAGGTGCTGGAGAGTTCCACCTTGCCCTGGCTCGCGCCACTTCCTGCCCAACTCTTCTTCCTGACTTCTGGCTCCGTTGACCAGCAGTCATCCCAAGCACAACACCAGAAGTAGGGGCAATGGCCTTTGGCAGACCTCCCCATCAGTACCCAACCACGGTCACACCCTAGCAGCTGGCTATGCCTACCTTACCAGACTTCCCTGAGAGTCCTGACTTTTCCACTTTCTCCAATGTTTAGCAGAGCTGGCTAGGGACTTTTCTCTGGTCCTCCAACTCCCCTTGTGGCATTTACTTCCCAAACATGTTCTCAATTGTGATATGCCTAGTTCTTATCATAGGTCCTTATTCTATGGTAGTCATAATGGTTCTACTTCCCTGATCAAATTCTGACTGAAACAGCATTGTTTTTTTAGTTTCCTATTTACAGTTATAGCTAATAGCTGTTTATTTCTGATTCCAATGATAATAGCTTTATGTAATATCTATAAACATTGAACATTAAAAAACACATTTTATTGGTATTAGTGGAATGTTAAACATTAGGTTGTTATTAAGAGTATTCCAAATATTTTACATTAAAACAAGAAGTTGAGTAGAGGGTCAAGAGTATGACTCTAGAATCAAATAGCCCTGGTGTATATGAATCCCATCTTCTTTATTTACCATATAGGCAATTTTGTATAATTATTTAATATCTCAAAATGTCAGTTTTTCACATGGAAAATTGAGATAACAATATTTCATAAAGTAGCTGGAATTATTTGGTTCATTTAACAAAATCTCTGGCACATAGTTGGTAATATTAAGTGAATACCATTTACTAAGTGTACTAAACACATTAGATACACCACTGTTAATCACAGCAGTGATATAGCAGTTTTTATAACCTTCATTTTCTGCACAAGATGATTGAGGATCAGGCCCTCTTCCCTATAGACTGAATGTCTGTACAAACATCAATATTTGTCATAAGAAAATCTTATTTTATTCTTATAGAATAATAATCAGGAAACAAATCGTAATTTTGATTCACCAGACTAGCTGAAGAGGGTAGAGCCATGAATAAGCCAAAGAGGTAGGTAACCTAAGATTATATTTATCTAAAATTCCACTGTGAATCACATGCAGTTTCTCCAGCAGATTTGTTTCCTAATTGAAAACAGTGAACTTGTTTTGCACATTGTTAATAAATAGGATTAGTGCAGAAAACTGGGTTAGTTCTGAAGGGTAATTGAAAAAAGTAGCAAATTGACTTTATATTTTAAAATATTTCCACTGATAATTCTCAATACACGTAATGTCCCTAAGGCCAACTGGAAATTGATAGACTTTTAAATATTAGAAGAGCTCACTGGCTTCTGTGGAACTAGAATCTGACTATGAGTTTTGTAATCAGATGGACCTCTTCTTCCACTCCAGATCCAGACACCTACTATCTGTGCATCTTTGTACATGTTTTAAACCACACTGAGAATCAGTTTTGTCATTTGCTATACAAGAATGGTACGTCCCGCTACTGAAATACTGTGAACATTAAAATGAAACAATACAAAAAAAGATAGTTCATGAAATATGGGTCAGAGATTCACCAAAAAAATACGTGTAGATGGCCAATAAGCCCTGAGCATATGCTTCACTTCCTTTGTTATTAGGGAAATATAAATTAAAATCACAATGAGCCATCACCACACACCTATTATCATGGCCAAAAACAAAGCAAAACAGCAAACAAACCCAACAACACTAAGTGCTAGTGAGCACATAGAGCAACTAGGACTCTTGTACATTGGTGATTGAAATCAAACATTATATAGTTACTTTGGAAAAGAGTGCACAGAAAGTAAAATATACGCATATATGACTCAGAATCACTTAAGAGAAGTTAAAAATTATATTCACTTGAATGCTTCTGTTTATAGCAGATTTATTCATAATCGCCAAAAAGGAAAAAGATCCCAATGTTCGTCACCTGGTAAATGGACAGACTGTCATAAATCCATACAAGGGAATGCTATCCTGCAATAAAAGGGCATCAATGACTCATCCAACAGTGTGGGTGATCTCAGTGATGTTCTGCGAAGTGAAAGAAGACAGACTCAAGGCAAAACTATGGGGATGATGGAATCATTGTAGATCTTGATTGTGTTGTTAGCTACATTAAAGAATGATTGTGGCAACACTAAAAGAATGCACACTGAAGGAGTAAATTTTACTCGATGTAAATGATATCCCAGTAGAAAGATAATCTCATATTCAGCCCTTCTGTAATTTACAGGGCACATTTTGTGTATCCTCTATTTGATCTTCAGTTTAGCTAGTATATATTATTCTTTTTTTTTATGAAATTTATTGACAAATTGGTTTCCATACAACACCCAGTGCTCATCCCAAAAGGTGCCCTCCTCAATACCCATCACCCACCCTCTCCTCCCTCCCACCCCCCATCAACCCTCAGTTTGTTCTCAGTTTTTAACAGTCTCTTATGCTTTGGCTCTCTCCCATTCTAACCTCTTTTTTTTTTTTTCCTTCCCCTCCCCCATGGGTTCCTGTTCAGTTTCTCAGGATCCACATAAGAGTGAAACCATATGGTATCTGTCTTTCTCTGTATGGCTTATTTCACTTAGCATCACACTCTCCAGTTCCATCCACGTTGCTACAAAAGGCCATATTTCATTTTTTCTCATTGCCACGTAATATTCCATTGTGTATATAAACCACAATTTCTTTATCCATTCATCAGTTGATGGACATTTAGGCTCTTTCCATAATTTGGCTATTGTTGAGAGTGCTGCTATGAACATTGGGGTACAAGTGGCCCTATGCATCAGTGCTCCTGTATCCCTTGGATAAATTCCTAGCAGTGCTATTGCTGGGTCATAGGGTAGGTCTATTTTTAATTTTCTGAGGAACCTCCACACTGCTTTCCAGAGCGGCTGCACCAATTTGCATTCCCACCAACAGTGCAAGAGGGTTCCCGTTTCTCCACATCCTCTCCAGCATCTATAGTCTCCTGATTTGTTCATTTTGGCCACTCTGACTGGCGTGAGGTGATACCTGAGTGTGGTTTTGATTTGTATTTCCCTGATAAGGAGCGACGCTGAACATCTTTTCATGTGGCTGTTGGCCATCCGGATGTCTTCTTTAGAGAAGTGTCTATTCATGTTTTCTGCCAATTTCTTCACTGGGTTATTTGTTTTTCGGGTGTGGAGTTTGGTGAGCTCTTTATAGATTTTGGATACTAGCCCTTTGTCCGATATGTCATTTGCGAATATCTTTTCCCATTCCGTTGGTTGCCTTTTAGTTTTGTTGGTTGTTTCCTTTGCTGTGCAGAAGCTTTTGATCTTCATAAGGTCCCAGTAATTCACTTTTGCTTTTAATTCCCTTGCCTTTGGGGATGTGTCGAGTAAGAGATTGCTACGGCTGAGGTCAGAGAGGTCTTTTCCTGCTTTCTCCTCTAAGGTTTTGATAGTTTCCTGTCTCACATTTAGGTCCTTTATCCATTTTGAGTTTATTTTTGTGAATGGTGTGAGAAAGTGGTCTAGTTTCAACCTTCTGCATGATGCTGTCCAGTTCTCCCAGCACCATTTGTTAAAGAGGCTGTCTTTTTTCCATTGGATGTTCTTTCCTGCTTTGTCAAAGAAGAGTTGGCCATACGTTTGTGGGTCTAGTTCTGGGGTTTCTATTCTATTCCATTGGTCTATGTGTCTGTTTTGGTGCCAATACCATGCTGTCTTGATGATGACAGCTTTGTAGTAGAGGCTAAAGTCTGGGATTGTGATGCCTCCTGCTTTGGTCTTCTTCTTCAAAATTCCTTTGGCTATTCGGGGCCTTTTGTGGTTCCATATGAATTTTAGGATTGCTTGTTCTTGTTTCGAGAAGAATGCTGGTGCAATTTTGATTGGGATTGCATTGAATGTGTAGATAGCTTTGGGTAGTATTGACATTTTGACAATATTTATTTTTCCAGTCCATGAGCAGGGAATGTCTTTCCATTTCTTTAAATCTTCTTCAATTTCCTTCATAAGCTTTCTATAGTTTTCAGCATACAGATCCTTTACATCTTTGGTTAGATTTATTCCTAGGTATTTTATGCTTCTTGGTGCAATTGTGAATGGGATCAGTTTCTTTATTTGTCTTTCTGTTGCTTCATTGTTAGTGTATAAGAATGCAACTGATTTCTGTACATTGATTTTGTATCCTGCAACTTTGCTGAATTCATGGATCAGTTCTAGCAGACTTTTGGTGGAGTCTATTGGATTTTCCATGTATAATATCATGTCATCTGCAAAAAGCGAAAGCTTGACTTCATCTTTGCCAATTTTGATGCCTTTGATTTCCTTTTGTTGTCTGATTGCTGATGCTAGAACTTCCAGCACTATGTTAAACAGCAGCGGTAGAGTGGGCATCCTTGTCGTGTTCCTGATCTCAGGGAAAAAGCTCTCAGTTTTTCCCCGTTGAGGATGATGTTAGCTGTGGGCTTTTCATAAATGGCTTTTATGATCTTTAAGTATGTTCCTTCTATCCCGACTTTCTCAAGGGTTTTTATTAAGAAAGGGTGCTGGATTTTGTCGAAGGCCTTTTCTGCATCGATTGACAGGATCATATGGTTCTTCTCTTTTTTTTTGTTAATGTGATGTATCACATTGATTGATTTGCGAATGTTGAACCAGCCCTGCATCCCAGGAATGAATCCCACTTGATCATGGTGAATAATTCTTTTTATATGCTGTTGAATTCGATTTGCTAGTATCTTATTGAGAATTTTTGCATCCATATTCATCAGGGATATTGGCCTGTAGTTCTCTTTTTTTACTGGGTCTCTGTCTGGTTTAGGAATCAAAGTAATACTGGTTTCATAGAATGAGTCTGGCAGTTTTCCTTCCCTTTCTATTTCTTGGAATAGCTTGAGACGGATAGGTATTATCTCTGCTTTAAACGTCTGGTAGAACTCCCCTGGGAAGCCATCTGGTCCTGGACTCTTATTTGTTGGGAGATTTTTGATAACCGATTCAATTTCTTCGCTGGTTATGGGTCTGTTCAAGCTTTCTATTTCCTCCTGCTTGAGTTTTGGAAGAGTGTGGGTGTTCAGGAATTTGTCCATTTCTTCCAGGTTGTCCAATTTGTTGGCATATAATTTTTCATAGTATTCCCTAATAATTGTTTGTATCTCTGAGGTATTGGTTGTAATCATTCCATTTTCATTCATGATTTTATCTATTTGGGTCATCTCCCTTTTCTTTTTGAGAAGCCTGGCTAGAGGTTTGTCAATTTTGTTTATTTTTTCAAAAAACCAACTCTTGGTTTCGTTGATCTGCTCTACAGTTTTTTTAGTTTCTATATTGTTTATTTCTGCTCTGATCTTTATTATTTCTCTTCTTCTGCTGGGCTTAGGCTGCCTTTGCTGTTCTGCTTCTAGTTCCTTTAGGTGTGCTGTTAGATTTTGTATTTGGGATTTTTCTTGTTTCTTGAGATAGGCCTGGATTGCAATGTATTTTCCTCTCAGGACTGCCTTTGCTGCGTCCCAAAGCGTTTGGATTGTTGTATTTTCATTTTCGTTTGTTTCCATATATTTTTTAATTTGTTCTCTAATTGTCTGGTTGACCCACTCATTCGTTAGTAGGGTGTTCTTTAACCTCCATGCTTTTGGAGGTTTTCCAGACTTTTTTCTGTGGTTGATTTCCAGCTTCATAGCATTGTGGTCTGAAAGTAAGCATGGTATAATTTCAATTCTTGTAAACTTATGAAGGGCTGTTTTGTGACCCAGTATATGATCTATCTTGGAGAATGTTCCATGTGCACTCGAGAAGAAAGTATATTCTGTTGCTTTGGGATGCAGAGTTCTAAATAGATCTGTCAAGTCCATCTGATCCAATGTCTCATTCAGGGCCCTTGTTTCTTTATTGACCGTGTGTCTAGATGATCTATACATTTCTGTAAGTGGTGTATTAAAGTACCCTGCAATTACCACATTCTTATCAATAAGGTTGCTTATGTTTATGAGTAATTGTTTTATATATTTGGGGGCTCCGGTATTTGGTGCATAGACATTTATAATTGTTAGCTCTTCCTGATGGATAGACCCTGTAACTATTATATAATGTCCTTCTTCATCTCTTGTTACAGCCTTTAATTTAAAGTCTAGTTTGTCTGATATAAGTATGGCTACTCCAGCTTTCTTTTGGCTTCCAGTCACATGATAAATAGTTTTCCATCCCCTCACTCTCAATCTAAAGGTGTCCTCAGGTCTAAAATGAGTCTCTTGTAGACAGCAAATAGATGGGTCTTGTTTTTTTATCCATTCTGATACCCTATGTCTTTTGGTTGGTGCATTTAATCCATTTACATTCAGTGTTATTATAGAAAGATATGGGTTTAGAGTCATTGTGATGTCTGTATGTTTTATGCTTGTAGTGATGTCTCTGGGACTTTGTCTCACAGGGTCCCCCTTAGGATCTCTTGTAGGGCTGGTTTAGTGGTGACAAATTCCTTCAGTTTTTGTTTGTTTGGGAAGACCTTAATCTCTCCTTCTATTCTAAATGACAGACTTGCTGGATAGAGGATTCTTGGCTGCATATTTTTTCTGTCTAGCACCCTGAAAATCTCGTGCCAATTCTTCATGGCCTGCCAAGTTTCAAAAGAGAGATCAGTCACAAGTCTTATAGGTCTCCCTTTATATGTGAGGGCACATTTACCCCTCGCTGCTTTCAGAATTTTCTCTTTATCCTTGTATTTTGCCAGTTTCACTATGATATGTCGTGCAGAAGATCGATTCAAGTTACGTCTGAAGGGAGTTCTCTGTGCCTCTTGGATTTCAATGCCTTTTTCCTTCCCCAGTTCAGGGAAGTTCTCAGCTATTATTTCTTCAAGTACCCCTTCAGCCCCTTTCCCTCTCTCTTCCTCCTCTGGGATACCAATTATGCGTATATTATTTCTTTTTAGTGTATCACTTAGTTCTCTAATTTTCCCCTCATATTCCTGGATTTTTTTATCTCTCTTTTTCTCAGCTTCCTCTTTTTCCATAACTTTATCATCTAGTTCACCTATTCTCTCCTCTGCCTCTTCAAGCCGAGCTGTGGTGGTTTCCATTTTGTTATGCATTTCGTTTAAAGCGTTTTTCAGCTCCTCGTGACTGTTCCTTAGTCCCTTGATCTCTGTAGCAAGAGATTCTCTGCTGTCCTGTATACTGTTTTCAAGCCCAGCGATTAATTTTATGACTATTATTCTAAATTCACTTTCTGTTATGATATTTAAGTCCTTTTTGATCAGCTCATTAGCTGTTGTTATTTCCTGGAGATTCTTCTGAGGGGAATTCTTCCGCTTGGTCATTTTGGATAGTCCCTGGCATGGTGAGGACCTGCAGGGCACTTCCCCTGTGCTGTGGTGTATAACTGGAGTTGGTGGGCGGGGCCGCAATCGGACCTGATGTCTGCCACCAGCCCACCGCTGGGGCCACAGTCAGACTGGTGTGTGCCTTCTCTTCCCCTCTCCTAGGGGTGGGATTCACTGTGGGGTGGTGTGGCTCATCTGGGCTACTTGCACCCTGCCAGGCTTGTGATGCTGGGGATCTCGAGTATTAGCTGGGGTGGGTAGGCAAGGTGCACGGGGGCAGGAGGGGCAGGCTTAGATCGCTTCTCCTTAGGTGATCCACTTCAGGAGGGGCCCTGTGGCAGCGGGAGGGAGTCAGATCCGCTGCCGGAGGTTTGGCTCCGCAGAAGCGCAGAGTTGGGTGTTTGCGCGGAGCGAGCAAGTTCCCTGGCAGGAACCGGTTCCCTTTGGGATTTCGGCTGGGGGGTGGGCGGGGGAGATGGCGCTGGCGAGCGCCTTTGTTCCCCACCAAACTGAGCTCTGTTGTCAGGGGGCTCAGCAGCTCTCCCTCCCTTTGTCCTCCAGCCTTCCCGCTTTCCGAGCAGAGCTGTTAACTTATGACCTCCCAGACGCTAAGTCGCGCTTGTTGTGGGAACACAGTCCGTCAGGCCCCTCCGCTTTTGCCAGCCAGACTCTGGGGCTCTGCTTGGCCGGCGAGCCGCCCCTCCGCCCCGGCTCCCTCCCGCCAGTCCGTGGAGCGCGCACCGCCTCGCCGCCCTTCCTACCCTCTTCCCTGGGCCTCTCGTCTGCGTTTGGCTCCGGCGACTCCGTTCTGCTAATCCTCTGGCGGTTTTCTGGGTTATTTAGGCAGGTGTAGATGGAATCTAAGTGATCAGCAGGACATGTGGTGAGCCCAGCGTCCTCCTAAGCCGCCATCTTGCCGCAACTCCTAGTATATATTATTCTTGTCCCTATTTCAAAAGTATAAACACACACACACACACACACACACACACACACACACACACACACACACACCAGGATCAATTCCAGGATTCCTGATTCCTAACTAGGTGTTCTTTCTGTCAGACATTACGGTACTGAGGTGTGTTTCTCTGAACCTAAGTTGTTTGATACTTTAAAAACACCCCATGGTGGCTTTTCCATTAAATAGCTTTGCCATAAAAAATATCCAAGGTGTCACACTTTCATGTTATTTTTTCTCATTCTTAGAAAAGGGTGCAAACTTGCCTGGGATAATTGACCATCAATTGAAGTTTTGTATTTTGTATCTGTATTCTATTGCTATTCTTTTCCCCCAAAAAATAAATGCTTAAAAAATACCCCAACAAACCTCCTGCTAAACTACTGTAAGGGACCTGCTCTTGGAGAATCTAAGAATAGGCTAGTTTTGTTTCTTCCTATAAACTTTCTCCCCAGGGATGGTAAATTAGACAAGCTAGCAGGTCAGCTTTGAAGACACTCAAAGCAGACATGTGGCACCATACAGATTACTTTTCTTTAGTGAGATGGACATTTATCTTGCCTCTTCTCTCCCGTAGAGAAAGAAAGCCACACAAAGAAATTTAAACCTCTTGCAACAAGCAGAATAACCACTCACTCCCAATATAAAGGCATTCCCTGAGGAGCGATAGCAAATCTCTTCTCCACGATTTAACCATCATTTGGATTTGAGAGTCCAAACTGAAATACTAACACTCTTCCAGCTATTCACACCAGTGACCCTGGCAGTCCTTACCCCAGCATAATTAGAAAACAACCTCATCTTCTGTGTTGCTAACAAATTTGTGCTGATTTTAAGTGGGAACTTGATGGCTATCCTCACAGGAACTGCGATAGAATTTACTTTGGTTCTTTATAACTAATGAACCACATTGACTAAAGAGGATGGATTAGTGGAGAACAGATACAAAGACCCACAGAGTTGGTGGTTATTTGGCATCAAATTAAGACATGTGGGTGAGGGCTCTAAAGGGGAAAGGATGCTGAATTTGGAGTCACTGCTATGTTTGCTATGTATTATTGGGAGTTGTTAGGCAAGGCCCGAGGCTTTTGTTTGGTGATTAATCAGGACTCTTGGATCAAGAGACAGAAAATCAACTGAAGTAACTTGGCATAAAAGTGAGTTTAATAAAATAATACTGTATGTCTTTGGGGCCTAAAACAAACAAACAAAAAGCTGGGTTCATGGAAGAGCTGAAACAAGGGGCTAGAATTTGGACAAAATACTCTGTGCCCAGGTCAGCTTCTTTATTGGAATGTGTCAGATGCCTCCATGAAGATCAATAAATTAATCAGAAGGATGGCAACTAGACTGATCCGCGTTGAGCAGGTACTCATCTTTGGGCAAATAAGCTATGTGTGGACATAGGAATAATTTTAAATATACCTTCCCCGTCTGCCACCCTCTACAGAAGGGTAAGGGTAAGGGAGTCAAGCGATGACCTATCACCATTCTAGCTGCTTTCTAGTCTACTGTTTATGAAATTGTGACACTGAAATACCTTGTCACAGAGTTGTCAGAGAGGCTCTATAAAATGTGGGTGTGTGGTCTTACTCCAGATTTCTTATGGTGGGATTCAGCCATTGGCATTTTCATAACAGTTCCTAGCACTGTTATGTGTACAATAAAGATTGAGACCCAGAACTCTATGTCTTTTATTTATAAATTGAAAATAATAATACTTTTGATATGCTCGGAGTTCCTTTTTAGCTCTGGAAATGGACTTTTCTTACTAAATGTAGGATGTAGATTATATAATCTGGCGGGATGAGACTATTTGAATTGAAGCTAATGTGAAATTTGCAGGGATATAATTTTGTCAGATTTGTTCACTAATGCATCCCAGCACTAATAGTGGTGACTGGCATGTAGTAGGCACTCAGTAAATATTAGTTGCATTTGTTAAATTACTTAATGTTCTTACGTATATTGCCTGGTAGCAAAATAATATACGAGATAATGGCACATAAGAATAACAATTACTTTTGGTCTAAGAGTCATGATGATGCCAGATGGTAAATGAAGCCGTGTGTTCATTGTTAACCCATATTCATCTCATACGTTCTCTTTATGTACCCTTCTCCTTAACCTTCATCACTTACAATGAACCAGGGTCCCAGCTTCCACCCCAAATTCATGCTCTTTTCACTGCAAGACACCCTTCATCATGAGTTTCTTTTGTTTTTAGTTTGTAAGTCCCAGTAACTTGAATAAATTTGTTCAGTAAAATAACACTTATCTAAGTTTCTCTTCTCTAGTCAAAGGATAATAGCAAATATCTGTCCGTATGAGATGGAACCTTAAGAAATCAGCTACTATCATGAGGATACAATGTGAGATATTAAGAATCTTGACTATCTTGCCCAAACTCCTCCATTTTTTAAAAAAGTTAAATACATGTTTAAATTTTAAGTTGCACATGATCAGTAAAACCAGTGAAATAATGCAGAAAGTATGACTTATTCCATCCATCACTTGTCTATCTCCTAAAATGAAAAGAAAAGCATACAGCCTGATATATAATATGTATACACACAGAGAAGGGTGTTTTGTTTTGTTTTGTTTTGTTTTGTTTTGTTTTAATTGGGAAAGTTTTATACACATTGTATTGCGACTTGCTTTTCTAAATTAGCATCACCTATGGAAATCCTTCCAGGTTATCAGATTTTCCAATGATGCTTTATCACATACTTTTTAATATTTTAGGATCTGGATTTAATACAACTTATTTTACTCTTTTACTATAAATAGATATTCAGGTTTACTCCAGTGCTTTGCCAATATAAATCAGGCTACAGTGAAAATTTGTTCACATTTATTTATGCATTTATTTATGTATGTGTTTATTTTTAATGTACATCCAAGTTAGTTAGCATACAGTGCAATAGTGTTTTCATGAGTAGATTCCAGTGATTCATCTCCTATGTGTAACACCCAGGGTTCATCCCAAGTGTCTTCCTTAATGCCCCTTACCCATTTAGCCCATCCCTCCAGCAATACTCAATTTGTTCTCTGTATTTGTCTCTTATGTTTTGTCCCCCTCCCTGTTTTTATATTATTTTTGCTTGCCTTCCCTTGTATTCATGTGTTTTGGATTTTAAGTTCTCCATATGAGTGAAATCATATGATATTTGTCTTACTCTGACTGACTTATTTCTCTTATCATAATACCTTCTAATTCCATTCACATAGTCGCAAATGGCAAGATTTCATTCTTTTTGATTGCCAAGTAATACTCCATTGTATATATATACCACATCTTCTTTATCCATTCATCTGTCGATGGACATTTGGGCTCTTTCCATACTTCGGCTATTGTTGACAGCACTGCTATAAACATTGGGGTGCATGTGCCCCTTCAAAACAGCACACCTTTATTCCTTGGATATATACCTAGTAGTGCAATTTCTGGGTCATAAGGTACTCCTATTTTTAATTTTTTGAGGAACCTCCACACTGTTTTCCAGAGTGGCTGTGCCAGTTTGCATTCCCACCAGCAATGCAAAAGAGATCCCCTTTCTCTGCATCCTCGCCTACATCTGTTGTTGCCTGAGTTGTTAATGTTAGCCATTCTGACTGGTGTAAGGTGGTATCTCATTGTGGTTTTAATTTATATTTCCTTGATGATGAGTGATGTTGAGCATTTTTTTTAACGTGTCTGCTATCCATCTAGATGTCTTCTTTGGAAAAGTGTCTATTCATGTTTTTTGCCCATTTCTTCACTGGATTATTTATTTTTTGGGTGTTGAGTGTGATAAGTTCTTTATGGATTTTGGATACTAACCCTTTATGTGATATGTCATTTGCAAATATCTTCTCCCATTCCGTTTGTTGCCTTTTTGTTTTTCTCATGTTTTCTTCACTGTGCAGAAGCTTTTGGTCTTGATGGGGTCCCAATAGTTCATTTTTGTTCACATATACTTTTAAAGACCTATGTTTGATTTTCTATTATTTAGTTGTTTTCTTTTTTAATGCAGGTCAAAGGGCATAATAGGTTTTCGCTTTTAACAGGCTTTTCCAAATTAGTTTTTTTTAATAAAAGTTAATATTTTCCCTGGGAGTAAGTACCCATTTTGTACTATCTTTGCCCGTATTACATATTTCTCTTTTTTTTCCCCAATTTTATAAGACAATGTTGTTTCACACTATTGCTTTAGTTTTGACTTTTGCTGCAATTAAATTCAAGGAACTTATGTAGGTTCCCCCTTCAGGAAAGTTCTCAGAAACACTCCCTTTAACTTGAAAAATACAGCCAAGTGACTTGATACCACTTCCATTGATGCTGACTTTGTAAGAGAGGGAAACAGGAAAGGAATGGGCTTCCGTCTTCCTCAGGGAAAGGTGTGGGGAAAATCATGTGTGCTGGATTGAGCCACTGGTTAAAGCCTGTGTGTGTAGCTCTGTAGGAAGACTGGACCCAGTGTCCCTCTGGAAAGGCTCTGGGCATCTGTGAGGAGAAGAGCTGTGCTGTGGCAGTCTGGAGAAAGAAGAATCTAAATAAGGCAGAAAGATAATCATAGAGAACCTTTGTTTTCTCAACTCCATGCCTGGCTGGACAGGAATAAGAATGGAACCTGTCAGCAGAGCGCAGATGAAACATGATAAGTAATGATTAAAAAGCCACGTTTTCATATGTGAGTCAAATGTAGAAACATTAGCCAATAAGCAATTTGTAGTCTTGTGTAAATTCTGGCCCGACTTGGAAGGCTACTGAAAAAGCGGAATAATGAACTGAAGCTCTTGAACAGCGTCCAGATGGCCACAGATGTGGCTGACCAGAGAAGCCTGGGTGATTGACTCACGGAACTGGTACCTTGCTTCCTCACTATCTGCCCTCATCAGGAATGTCAGGCCCTTGCATGTTGACAGTGACAGCAGTGTGGACCTACCTGGATAAGATGACCTCTGGGTGCCTTTTCCATTCCCTGAAGACATTCTTCACTCCGGACCCTGGACTCCACCTATTCCTTTGTAAGCCTGATACATTTGCAATTCTGAAACCCACGGATACTTTCCTTGCAGTGTGCCTCAACTTGAGCAGCAATCTCCTCAGCCTGTGAGCAAGCAGCCACCTTTACTCTCTGTGACCTCTCTCCACGAGCTGTCACTCTGCTGAAAGCCCTGGGGACAGCAGGCTGACTAACGTGGTTCCCTCTGCATGGAGATAGGTCAGTGAAAGCATGTCTGGGGTCTCCCAGAATGACCTGATTCAAGGCAGGCCAACCTTTTAACAGAGAGAGGCACGTTCCTGCAGAGAAGAGCTGGTTCTCTGTAGGAAAATCACACAAAGGGAATGACTCCACTGCCCTTTGGAGAAATGAAAGTCTGCCCAAGACACCTATTGTTTTTTCTATTTCAAAAGAGATGCGTTTACAGAGCAGACACATTCCCATCATTTGAGCTAATTTAACTAGTTTAATTTCTAGGTGAGTAAGCAAAGGAAAAAATGAATACCAGAATGTAATGTCACTTCTGATTTTCCCTTCTTCAAAATGGATAGTCTGTCATCCAGATGAGTCACTTTGTCACATTGCATTACCTAATGGAACAGACTAAAGCCCCTAATTCAGAAAGTTATGTCTCCTCTTTAAAACCAATTGTGACATAAACCCATTTACAACGTAAGGAGGTGGCTGCCAGTACCTAACGTGTTCATCCCTGAGCATAAGGATATAGAACAAAAATGGCACAAGATGCAGGACTAGAGACCTGCCAAATGTCAACAGGGAGGGTCTCTTTTGGAAGATGTTACCAGTGGAGCAAGTTACTGTTAAAACAGGTTGTTGGAAGCAAATTATGAATCACAGCAGCCTCACTGGGAGAGCTGCAACCTCTGAAATAATGAAAATGCAATATTGCATGGTATTAATCCTTTGTTACCTTCATCTGATTGTCTTTAATGACATTTCATGCTTAATAATGTGATAATGATATTTTGTATCTACTGTTCCATAAAAATAATGCCATGTGAGCATATGTTGTGTGCACTCAGGCATAGCAAATGGGAAGGGAGAAGACTTAATTGCATGTGTGGGAGATAATGTCAAAATACTTTTACAAGTGAAGCTACATTTTATTACACCTGTGGTAGGAGATGATATTCTGTGTCAGGTTGATAGCTTAGGGGTCAAATGCAGCAGATCAACATTACACAAATAACGTTTTTTTCTGAAATGAAATTCAAGCAATCACTTTGGCAAATTTAAGGAGTGAGAGATCCATATATTTAATTCTTACTAATTTTCCACTTTGAAAACTGACCACCAGCTCTTGGGCTCTTCCAAAAATGTGTTAGGTTTTGACTATCTCCTCATTTATATGCCTGTTTGCCTGAAGCATGTGAATGGCTGCAGTGTGGGAGGCAGTGAAGATACAGATCTCAAGAGACACAACTCCCCCTTTTAAATTTTAATATCCTAGTGGAAGGCAGACCTGCAAATAATGACAAAAACATAAGATATATGCAGTAATGAAAGCATAAACAAAATGCAATAGGTGCACATGGGAAGGAACATACATTAACTTGGAGGAATAAGGTAAGTATTCAAAGATAAAGTGAATTGGATTTCCAGTTTGCAGTTCGAATCTTGAAGGGCATTGTAGGCATACATGAGAAATAATTGTGTATTAATGTACAAGCAAATAACTGTAGCTTGTCCAAACAAGGAAGGAGTCAAAACAGAAAGATGCTGACCATTTAGAAGGGATAATAATCATGATAGATGCTTTATGTTAAGATTTTTTTTCTAATAAATGATTGAAAAGAATTCAAGAATATGGAACAGAGGGGTTACGTGATCAGATTTAGAAAGGAGAGATTTGGGCTATGCCCATTATATACTAGAAAGTGGTAGCACTCAGGTGTCTCTAGAGTCAAAGTGCCCAGTAATAAAACCACTGACTTATTTGACAAGAATCTGCACCAGGGCTGTGATGCTTCTTCTGAGTTGTAACATTTAAGTGTGGGTGTGTAGGGTTGTTTATGGTATCCTCTTAACATCCTGTCAATTCCTGTGAGGTTGGCCTTGATGACCCTTCCTGTCATTCCTAATATTGGCAGTTTCTTCTTATTTTATTAATTTTCTAGGGTTTTACCAACTCTTTCAGCTTTTCAAAGATCATGGTTTTTGTTGGGACTTTTCTCTAGTGTTTTTCTGCTTTCAATTGTGTTGATTTCTGACCTTATCCTTATTTCCTTTCCTTGCTTAATCTGAGTTTGTATTCCTCTTCCCTTTCTGGTTTGTTTAGATGGAAGCTTAGATGAATCCTGTAAAATCTCCTTCTCTGCTGATATAAGCATAAAAAGCTATAAATTTCCCTCTAAGCACTGTTTTAGCTGAATCCCCAAATTTTTCAATTTCATCCAGTTCAAAACATTGTCTAAATTGTACCAAGACTTCCTCTTCGACCCATAGATTACTTAGATGTGTATTGTTCAATTTCCCAGTATTGAAAAATTGCCCTCTTATCCTTTTCTTATAAGTTGCTAGTTTAATTCCATATAGTGTGAAAACATACTTGGTATGATTTCAAATCTTCTGATTTGTTAAGGTTTGATTTATGGCACAGGGTGTAATCAATCTTGGTCAGCACTTCCAAGTGCGTTTGGGTGAAGTGCCTATAAATATCAATTAGATCTAGTTGGTTTGTGGCATTCTTTAGTTCTCCTATGTTCCTGCTGATATTCTGTCTACTAGTTCTAAGTATCACTGAGAAAGGAACACTGAACAATATCCACCATGATTGTTGATTTTTCTATCTCCTATCAGTTCTGTTAGTTGTTCGTTCATGCAGTTTGAAGCTCTGCTCTAAGGTACATACAAATCTTGATTTTTTAAGTTTTCTTGGTGAATCATCACTTTAATCAATAGGTAACATCTGTTTTCCCTGGTAATTTGTTTTGTTTGGTATTAATATAGCCACTCCAACTTCTTTTGTTTCATCTTTGCCTCACATATCTTTTTCTGCACTCTTATTTTTGTATTACATATAACATTTTTGAAGTGAATTTCTTGTATACGTCATACAGTTGGATCACGTTTTTGTATGCAATCTGAAAATCTCTTTCAATTAGTAAGTTTAAACTATTTACATTTTTAAGTTGTATTTATTATTTATTTTGAGAGAGAACAAAAAGAAAGAGCGAGCATGAGTGGGGGAGGGGCAGAGAGAGAGAGGGAGAGAAAGAGAATCCCAAGCAGGCTCCACGCTGTCAGCACGGAGGCCCCATGTGGGGCTCAAACTCATGAACTGTGAGATCATGACCTGAGCAGAGACCAAGATCTGGCACTTAACCGACTGAGCCACCGAGGCTCCCCTAGACTGTTTACATTAAATGTGATTATTTATGTTTGTAACTAGGTAAAATATTTATCCATACATAACTTTTTCCTGTTTATTCAGAATCAGTGATTTGTGATGTCTTTTGGAATGTAGAGATACTGCCATCACAGAGTCTCCTTGCTTCACCCCCCCCCTTATGCTAATAGTAGTTGTCTTATATGTTATACCTAAACATAGTGAAAACCTCATCTGACAAGGTTATACTCCCAAATGTATTTTAAACTGCCAAACGTATTTTATTTTTTATTTTTTTTTTTTTAATTTTTTTAAAATGTTTTTGTTTTTTGTTTTTTGAGACAGAGAGAGACAGAGCATGAGCAGGGGAGGGGCAGAGAGAGAGGGAGACACAGAATCCAAAGCAGGCTCCAGGCTTCAAACTGTCAGCACAGAGCCCAACAGGGGCTCAAACTCACAAACCGTGAGATCATGACCTGAGCCGAATTCTGATGCTTAGATGCTTAACCGACTGAGCCACCCAGGTGCCCCCTGCCAAACGCATTTTAAATAACATTAAGAAAAGAATAGAATGGTATTTACCCAGATATTTACAAATTGGTTTTCTCTTTCTTTATTCCCAATGTTCTGAGTTTCTTTCATTTTTCCCTCAGTAATCAACCAATTCTGTTAATCTCCCTTTAATTAAGTGTCTTTATTTTACCTTTATTCCTAAAGAATATGGTTATTAGACATGGACTCCAACTTTCTTTTAGCACTTTAAAACATATTTTACCATTTCCTTCTGAACCCAGTGATTAGTCATGAAAATTCCATAGTTATTTGCCTACTTGTTTCTCTACAGGCATGCATCATTTTCTCAGGCTGCTTTTGAGATACTTTGTCTTTTGTTCTCACTGGTTTTTTGAAATGTGTCTTCTGGGTTAGATTCTTGAATTTGTAGGTTTATGTCTTGTGAAAAATGTGGGAAGTTTCCAGTCATCATTTCTTCAAATGTGTTCTTCAGCCCTGCTCTCTTTGTCTTCTTTCTGGAATTCTGATAGCACAAATGTTAAACATTTTTGTGGGAAATCTTATTGCATTCCTACACATTCCTCAGTGTGTTCATTTGTTTTTTTTCTTTAATTTTTTGTTTTTATATTTTTCCTCTCAAGAGACAGAGAGAGAGAGAGAGAGAGAGAGAGAGAGAGAGAGAGAGAGAAATAGAGTGAAAGAGCCCACGAGAGTGGGAGGGACAGAGAGAGGAAAAGAAAATCTTAAGCAGAGTGTATGCTCAGCATGGAGCCTGACAGGGCTCAGTCCCACAACCCTGGGATCATGACCTGAGCTGAAATCAAGAGTCAGATGCTCAACCGAGTCACTCAGGTGCCCTGTATTTTTCCCTCTCTTGTTCATATTACATAATTTCAATTTCTACAGTTTCATTTATTTCTTTTTATATTCTTTTTTCTGAGACTTTCTATTTCAACACTTCTTTTTCAAGGATATGCATGATTCATAGAGCATTTTTACAATAACTGTCTTAAAGACTTTATTAGATAATTCCAATCCCTGAGTCATCTTGGTGTTGGCAATGGTGTTTATTATCTTTTCTCATGAAAGTTAAAATTGTCATGGTTCTTTGTATACTGAGTAATTTGGGATTATGTCCTGCACAGGTTGAATACTCTTTACCACGTAAGGAAACTGGTTCCAGTGATTAGGGCATGAACATCTTTGGGGGAGAGGTTATTCTGACCAACTACAGTCTACCTCCTGACCTCTAAAGTTTACATCCGTCTCACACACAAAAGACTTTCACCGTATCCCAAGGTCCCCAAAAGTCTTCAACTCTAAATCCAAATTGTCATTTATATCAGATCAGAAGTCCCAAATATCATCTAAATTAAGTATAGATGAGATACTGGGACACAACTTCTTCATTGTGGGACACAATTAATTCATTCTGGGACACAATTTCTCTCCATCTGTGGACATGCAAAACTTAGGAAACAAGTCATTGGCTTCCAAAATATAATAGTGAAACAGGCATGTAGGAAAACAGTCATAGACAATTTGGCATCAGAATGAAGAATATGAAAGGGAAAAAGAAATCTCCTGTATCAAGTAATTTGGAAATCCAGCCAGATGAACTCCATTTGCTTTCAGTGTGTGGAAATAATCCTGTCTGGCTCATGACTCTACCCTCTGGCTTCACAGCAGCTCTGCCCTCAGCATCATCCTTCCTTTCTCAGGGAATATAGCATATGTGTGTTTGCAGTGCATAGTTTTATCAGTCTGTTTCCTGCCAAGAATTTTTGGGGGTCTTTTATTTTGTACTCTTTCTGCCCCTTTCAGTCCAAGCTGGCAGAGGTCCTGCTATATAAAATTTTCACGAACCATGTGGGTTTCCTGTGTGTGCTCATGGGGATTCACTCCACTAACAAGAAGCTTATCTCCAGATCTTTCCTAGAAAATCCTTTCTCTATGTTTGGTTTTTACTGAGATGGCTGAAGGAACATGCCTTTATGTTTCTGAGATGCTCTCTGATATGACTGGTCAGATCTGAGAGGCACAGCCATAACCTCTCCCCAGAGTCTGTGTGATGGAATAGTCTGGTCTTCTCTTTCTGAGATGTTAGCAAAAGGTTGTGTAACCACACTGCAGTATTTTCTTGAGAATGTGCTTTTCTGATGGGATATGTCTTAATTTTAGCAGCTCTTGCCATTTCCAAAATCATCAAATCCTAGTTCCTCTTTCTTTAACAGTTCTTCCCTAATTTACCTCTTTCCTCTTTTACCTCACTATAATCAGTGAGAGGAAATCAAACCACATCTCTAACATTTTTACTTGGAAACCACCTCAGCTAATGTCCAGCCTCATCATTTACAAGTTCTGCTTTCCACCGAACTGCAGGACACAATTGCACGAGGCTCATTGCCACTCTCTAACAAGGATTTCTTTCCTTCACCTTCCAGTAATAGTTCCCTCATTTCCTTCTGAGCTGTCAACAGCACGATTGTAAAGGCCTGTAGTTCTATTAAGAGTCTGTTCCCAGGAATTCGGGAATTCTCTAAGACGACTTATGTTCCACCATGCTTCCCACTTCCTCTGAGCCCTCACTGCCAAAACCTTTAACATCCACATTGCTGTTAGTAATCTGTTCAAGGGAATCTGTCATGCTTCCCAAAATTCTTCCAGGCTCTGCCCAATGCCCCATTCCCAAGCCATTTCTGCATATATGTAGGTATGCATTACAGCAAGACTCCATTTTCAGGTACCAAATAAGTTTTCTATTGCTGCTATGACATATTTTCACAAACTTAAAGTTTTAAAACAACAAAATAAGTCAGATATCCAATATGGGTTCCACCAAGGTAAAAATCGAGGTGTCAGCAGGGCAGCATTCTCGTCTGGCGCATCTAGGGTACAAGCTATTTCCTTGTCTTTTCCAGCTTCTAGATGCAACTGACACTCCTTGACTCATGGCCCCCTTCTGCCACCATCTTCATGGCCAGCAATATTGCAATCTCGTGAATCCTCTTAGTCCTCATATCTCCAACTACAGCTGAGAAACTTTATCCACTTTTAAGAGTACACATTATTAGGTTGAGCTCACTGAGATAATCCGCAATCATTTCCTCATCCCACAGTCCTTAATTACATCTGCAAAGTCCCTTTTGCCATGTAAAACAATGTATTTAGGTTCCAAGCGTCAGGACACTGACAGCTTTTTCCCTTTGGGGGGCAGGGGGGTAGGAGGGGAAGAAAGAAGTATTGTTATGACCACCAAGCTATGGAACTCACTATACCACAATAAAATTAGAAGTTAATCAGAGAAGTGGAGAAAATACCCTGTTTGTGATAAATCAGGTAAGACAGCTGAGAATACTGAATTTCCTTATTTAGTGGATAAGGAAGTAAGACAAACCTGGAGATATCTTGGTTGAAGAAATAATTAATTTAGAATAAAGAGATACACATGAATTCTTAAACTGGTATTTCCCAGCTCATTGACAAATTCAGGTGCTATAGAGAATTGAACAAAGTTCCAAGGACGTTTTTAAAAAGCTGATTGCAAAGGGAAAGAGATCTAGAATCTGTCTAATCTAATCTATCCTCCACGTGTAGATGTGTTTCAAGCGGTGTCAGAGTGGAGAGGTCAGTCACAAAAGTAGTGTATCTTTATACAAAATCATGCTAACAAAATTAAGATTAATAATTCAGGAAGTTGGAAGAAGGAAATGAGATCTGCTCAAAGGCTTTCTAAGGAAAGTATGGATAGTGAAATTTGAAGTTATTTCATCAAAATTCTCATCATAATTAAATGGGTTCTTAAGCGTTGAAAGAAACAAAGCCACCATGATTGGCTTCCCAAAAGCCATTTCCAACATATTTTTCCCCTGTCGCCTTTACCTAGAGAGGTCTGAAATCTAAAACTCTGTCTCTTACTCTACCTTACAGCTCTGCGTAGTCAGGACACCTGGTTTGGGCCTATAAGAAAAGTTTAAGTCGTCTGTAAGATTCAAGTGGGTAACACTTTGCTTTCTTTCTTTTATGTTTATTTATTTATTTATTTTTGAGAGAGAGAGAAAGAGGAAGGGCATAGAGAGAAAGAGAGAGATCATCCCAAGCAGGCTCTGCACTGTCAGCACAGAGCCTGATGCGGGGCCCAAACTCATGAACCGTGAGATCATGACTTGAGCTGAAATCAAGAGTTGGACGCTTAACTGACTGAGACACCTTGGATCCCCAACACTTTGCTTTCTTGACTATTACCCTACCATCTCCCCGTCTTCTTGCCTTAGCTGGGAAAATGACACTTAGCACTGAGGCAGTTGTCTTGTTACCCTAATGTCCAGTAAGCAGAATGAGGAGGTGCTGGCCCTTATACCATGAAGCCAACGGTAACTGCCCATCACTGAAGCCTCTACAAATTGATTCTTTGGGTGCAATCTTGATATATTTCTAATTAACAAAGTCAGTGAAATACGAGTAGTACTTTTAGCTTTATAAAAATATTTAGAAATTGAATTCATGCTGGAGATATGAATGGGAGGGGAGCCTGGTTCCTAATCACAGTGAATACATGAATCATGAAATATCATTCTTGTACGCGGATGCAAGACCTCTGTCAAATGCAGAGATCATGGGGCAAGCCCAAGTCACACAGTTGGGAGGATATAATTACCAACATCACAATGAATAGAAAAAAGAGGAAATAAGAAAAAATTAAAACTATATAATCAGATTAGAAGGCAACAGGGATCTCAGAAACAAATAATTTTCTCTCATATTCACCAATCCTGCTTGAATTGCATTCTGTCAATTTTATGGATTTATTTTTTATAAAGCTTCCATATTTTTAGCAACTGCTCTTTCATGGAAAACATCAAATTCATGAAAAGAATTCTGAAAGCCACCCTATTTTCATGGGGACTGCATCTGTACTGCAAATATGTCAGCAGCCTGTCTGGTTTTAACAGGATCTTATTCATGTCAAGCAGACTACAAGAGAAATAGCAGAGACAAGGACTAATGCCAGGTTTACCATTCTTTATTTGGGAAAGGTATGAACAATAAAACCACATATTCTACAAAATAAGAGGCTTCCCACTTGTGGCATCTGATAAGTCTTAAAACATCACCACGATGATCCGGATTTTGTACTCGGATGTCCTCCAGCTACTTTGCATGCAACTGAGGGAATAATTGACACTATCCTAGTTTATAGGGAAGGAATAGATTCTGGTTATATTGGACCATTAATTTATTAAATGGTTATGAAGAGCTTCCACCCCCCTTAAGAAACATCACCACTAAAACTCTACTGCCTCCATTTGGGTGTTTGATTTGGGCAATTCCACATGCTCCATAAGAAATAATTTAGTATGTCTGTGAGATAGATGACAGGGTTTGGATCTTTTCTCCTGGGAGATTTAACCTGGAAATTCTTTTCAATGCTAATGGCAGTTATTCATGTCAAGGCTGGCATATTGATGGAGGAATATACTCCTAAATCTGTTTTTACAGTTTGTGTATACTTGGAAGGATTTTACCACCATATGGCCCTTAAAGATTTGTTGTCAGTCAATCCACAGTGGTTACAGAGTCCCATGTATATTGTTCTTACAAGTACTTCACATCTCCATTCTGAGAAACTCAAATGAAGATGTTAAGTGCTAGGAGAAAGGTAAGAGATGTAACCAGTGTGATAAGATAGAGTCTCACAAGTTCCCCCCGCCCCCATACAACAGCAATCTGGAGAGAAGCTGAAGGCTATTGGTTGAGTGATACATACATTTTCCCTTGTTATGTGTCTACAGGAGGATAAAAGAAATCATGCAAGGGTGTTGCCAGAAGCTCTCTGGAATAAAAATCTGACTAGGAATAGGCATACAGCAAACCAGTGAAGAGATCAGACTGCCAGAGTTCAAATTCTAGCTGTGCTTCCTCCTAGCAGCACTGTCTGAGGAAAGTTATTTAATATCTGCCTGCCTCAGGTCTTTCACAGATAGAGTGGATAAATAAAATGACACCTGCTTTGAATTAAAATCAGCTTATATAGTTAAAACCATTAACGCAGGGCCTGGTGTGCGGTGAAGCACTGTGTAAGTTTAGCTCTTACTGCTGTGAAGTTCACTCAGTCATTAAGTCGTTCTGCATTCTCAGAGAATTATTTAGAATCTTTGACATGCTTTAAGAAGATAATTGTTCTTCCCTAACATACATCTCCTTTTTATAGAGGGAGGGAATATATGTGTCCAGGTTTTGAAGCATAAATAATAATATAAATGTAAGTGAAAACTACTATCCTTATAAGCGCCTCACCTGTGAAAAACCGTTTTAAAGTCAAAGATGTCATGATGGAAAGGGCTCACTCACTTCTTAAGCTCAACTTCTGCATATGCAAAAAAAAAAAAAAACTTTACTTACAGATATGATTTTGAATTATCTAAATATAGCACATTTGGTAAATCATGATTATTTAATCAGTTTCCATCCAGAAATCTGGTATGTTATCAAATATATCACCACAGATTCCATCTCAGTTTCTTTCCTAGTATAGCTTCTAGAAATCATCATTTTTGTTTCAAAAGTTAGTTATGAATGTTCCAAATAACAATAATAATAAATCGCAAAGTGCTTGATAAGTTATTGTAGAGGAAGACTTTACAGCATCTGTACAGTTGGGCTGAGGTGGTAAGACAGGATGATGCTCCACAAAATCGTCACACACACTAATCCCCCAATCTGTGAATACCTTGCGTAGCAAAGGTGACATTTTTTTTTGTTTAATTTTTTTTTTCCAATGTTTATTTATTTAGAGAGAGAGAGGGATAGAGAGTGAGCAGGGGAGGGGCAAAGAAAAAGGGAGAGAGAGAGAGAGAGAGAGAGAGAATCCCAAGCACTATCAGTGCAGAGCCTGATGTGGGGCTTAAACTCCCAAACCCGTGGGATCATGACCTGAGCTAAAATCAAGAGTCAGAGGCTTAACTAACTGAGCCACCCATGCCTCCCAAAGCAAAGGGGACTCTTAAGATGTGATTAATTTATAGACTTGAGATGGGAAGATTATCATGGATAATCTTTTCCAAATGGGCCCAGTGTGACCACAAAAGCTCTTAAAAACAGAGACCCTTTCCCTGCCGTGACAGTGAAGGAAAGTGAAGGACAGTGAAGATGTGACAATGAAGGAAAGGCAGGAGAGACCCAAGGTCAAGAGGGATTCAATTCACCTTTGCTGGCTTCATGGTGGAGGAAAGGGGCCATCAACCAAGGAATGTGGGCAGGCTCTAGAAACTGAGAGTATTCCTTAGCTGACAACTAGTGAGGGATCAAAGTCTTCATCCCTGTAACGGCAAGGGAGTAAGGATATGGATTCTCTCCTAAAGTTTTCAAAAGGCGGTACAATCTTGCCAGCCCACTTGGAACATCTGACCTCCAGCACTATAATATAATAAATTTATGGGTTTTTTAGCTTTAAAATGTGTGACAATTTATTGCAGCAATGATAGAAAATGGATACAGTTGACATACAATGTGAACTATGTGTTTCTTATTTTTATTAGTTTGCTGATTAATGATTACGAACTAATTTAGTAGAATCATAATACCTAGGAAGATTGTTGGTCCTCAGTTTACATATGCAGCCCATCCCTGCAGACTGATAGCTGAGCTCTGCTCCATATGCTTGTGTTGGGTACTCACAGAACTATGAAAAGGTGTATTTCTTTGAGAAGATATGCAGAAGGAGATAGGAATTAACCTTGGAGCAAGTCAGTATTCTGGGGATTTGGGTAACTTCAGTGCCTAGTCAGAAACAACTGTAGGTCAACTTAGGGAAAGCCATCAAGACTGTTTCTTTTAGAAAACTCTAGAAGGTTCTCAAAAATAGGATTTCTTGGGGCACCTGGGTGGCTTAGTTGGCTAAGCATCTGACTATATTGATTTAGGCTCGGTCATGATCTCACAGTTCGTGAGATCAAACCCCCACATCGGGCTCTGCACTGACAGCACAGAGCCTCCTTGGGATTCTCTCTCTCCCTCTGCTCCTCCCACACTCATGTTGACTCTTTTTTTTTTTTCAAATTAAATACATAAGCTTAAAAAAATTGCACTTCTTAAGAAATCCAGTGTCTTGAAAAAGTGAATTCCATAGTTGCAGTGAAAGAGCTCCACAATCATTCCCAATTACTTTACAGTCCATAACAACATTTAATTGGTCCCTGAAAAACCACTTCAGTAATTTCTGATGCCTTCATGTGGAGAACGCAGGGCTGTGGTGGGCAGGAAGCTAGGAACTGGCACTTACGAGAAACTAGTGAGAACTTCTCTGGTCTATCTAAATGGCAGCCTTGTCAAAACGACTGAGTACCCTGCCTTCCTACATTTTTCTCCTTAGCACATGCCACAATATAGCACAAATGTAATGAGAAGTCTGACCTCATCTTTGGAGGCTTGACTGTTGACAGCTTGAAAACCTCACCACCTCCCTTTTTCCCTTCTGCTCCCCCCACCCCCCCACCCCCCCCCCATCCAGCCAAGCTGATCTAAAAGCCTAAGTCCTCTTTGTTGACAGTGGCAGGAAATTCAAACCCTGCAAGTCCCTGCCCGCATAATGGAAACTCTCACCTGGCCTGGTCCACTAACCCTAGTAAAAGCCCGGACCAGGATCCTTTCCTTACTCTCTCTAGCCATTGCAGACCTGCTTGAGAGTCCTGCTGTGCTCACCTCCCCACAGAGACCTCAGTCATGTGACAGACCTTTTCATACCCTTTTTCATATATGTGTGGCAACACCAGTCTCAACATCTCAACCACACTTTGAGGGGAGATTCCTCCAGATTTTGTAGGATGACCATACAATACATCCGCTAACACATTTAAAACAAAATACATTTGGGGAGCCTGGGTGGCTCAGTCGGTTGGGCGTCCGACTTCAGCTCAGGTCATGATCTCACAGTCTGTGAGTTCGAGCCCTGTGTCAGGCTCTGTGCTGACAGCTCAGAGCCTGGAGCCTGCGTCAGATTCTGTCTCCCTCTCTCTCTGCCCCTCCCCCACTCATGCTCTGTCTCTCTCTCTCTCTCTCTCTCTCTCTCTCTCTCTGTCAAAAATAAATAAACATTTAAAAAAATTTAAAAAACAATACATTTACTAGCATATTTACAATTTATTTTATTTATCTGTGTTGACATTACAGTATATTCACCATGACAGAAAATACTCTGTCTGTATTGTTCACTACCCAGAACAGTGTAATAGCATATATAAAACACTCAGTGTGTGAGGGTGTGTGCATTAATTATTTCTTTCTTAGTAAAGTAGGTATTCAATGAGCAAAATTGTATTTATTTTTTTGCAGTGAATGAAAAAAAGTTAAAAAATTAACTTTATAAAATCACATTCCTCCAAAATACTGAAAGTCAACTGTAAAAATCAAATAACAAAATACCATATAAGAAGAACTTGGTGTCTATCTTATATCTTCATCCACTTAGGAAATATTTGTTAGGCATCATGTACCAGACAGTATTTTAAATACTAGGGTTTCTGTGATGAAAAAGAGAGATATGAATCTTGATCTCATGGAGCTGACATTCCAGCTATCTTTCTAATATATGCTTCTTTTCTTTTTCAAAAGTGGATATTAAATTCCAAAATCTACCAGCTTAAGAACCCGTGTGTAAATGTTAAAAATTAATACCCTGCCTAGCTTCCTGAAAAATATTATTTGTGTCTCTTCAATTGATTGGTGAGGCCAAGATGACACTGTTTCCCTCTTTCTGGGTGTGTGAGACTCCTTCCCTGCACTTAGGTCATAAGGCATATGACTAGGTTCTGATCAGTTATAGGCAGAAGGAGTAACTGTAAACCACTCCTACTCCTGGCCTTACAAATTATACATGAAAAACTCTTCCCCTTCCATCGTAATCTTAGAGCTGTGCAATTCAGATGAGTTCATGATAAAATACAAGCTCACTGGGCCAATGCATTACCCTTTGGAGAAGAACCACTTGAATGACTGCCACTGAACAAGAAATAAAAATCTGCCGTGTTAAGGCTTTGAGCTATAGGGAGTTTATTGTTACTGCAACAGAACTCGGCTAGCCTGACAGCTCAGAAAAATTGGATTTTTATTTACCTGCTTATTCCTATACCCAATACAACTTGTTGGCCACGTTGCCTCCAATGCTGATATTTCTTGATGTCAGCTATCAGACTGACCACTTACCAGTTTTAAGAATATTGTTAAGAATAGTTAGTGTAGATATAAATGGAATTTTTCAATCCTTGCTCATTTTCTAGGCTTTGATATTAACACATCCACTCATTATTGAGTTGATTGGCTGTTCAATTTCAATTTGAGTAAATCAAATGCTAGGTATTTCAAAGAAGACCAAAAATCTGTCACTTGGTCTTTCACAACTGTGATATGTGAAAATAAAGGCACTGCCTTAAATATTTCTATTCCTCAGTTGGCTCCCTTCTCATTTTTCATTAGCTGCAGGGAATTGCCCTCTAAATGACTAATTAAGACTGGTGTCCTGAGGTACCCAGCACTCCCAAGTGATAATTACTTGAGATTAAAAGCCAAAGACCAACAGGCTTTAAAGTGCTTAATGGGGCAAAGTAACAAGGCTGATGTATGTGTTTCCCTGGGCCTTTGGCAGAGATGGCCTAGGAAACGTGAATGAATCTTGCTTACTAGGAAAGGTGTCTCACTTTCAACTTGAGCGGCTCAAGTATCAAGAAGCTCAGGGAGTGGTGGAATCAACATTTCTAGTACATAAGCGGCCCTTAAAGAAAAGTGAGATGCACAGGAAGTGGCACCTCTTAGAGATGTGTCAATGCAAGTCGTTTCATTAATTTTTACTTTAAACTCACAACATTTGCATGATGTCAGGGGCATATCTTCATGGTACACGTGTTGGATCAATATCACACTCCTTTGGAATAAGCCCTGGCAGCCATTCTGGGGCTCCCATGCCTTGATTTGCCAGCGACAGGTTGACTGGACCGTTTGGTTTTTGCAAAGTAATTTGTCTCAATTATTAGTAGTTGGGATTTAGAGATCCTACTGAGTCTGAGTTCATAGTTTGAGCTGAGGTATATGTGAACTTTTGGTATCTTCTACCATGTGTCTCAAGAAGAAAGACCAAAGATGTCTAGGGAAAGAATGTAAAAGAGACATCATCAGGAGAAGAGTGGAAATGACAAGCTGCCAAACCCAGGGAAAGTACACAAAGCTATAGCTCTTTTGGTTTCAGTTTCTAATAATTGCTGGATCTCTACACCTCTAGGTCTGGTTCAATGTCCATACAACCTTATAATATGGTCTGTTGTTTGTCTAAGATGTTGAAATAGATGTTGCTGCTTTCACTACAACATAACAATAAGAACATAATATAACGTAAGAAATGAGCACATAACAAAACATAACAATAAGAACAATAAGAACGTAGCAATAAGAAGTGAGCACACTTAGGAGCACCTGGGTGGCTCAGTCAGTTAAGCGCCCGATTCTTGACTTTGGCTCATGGCATGATGTCATGGTTCATGAGTTTGAGCCCTGCATCAGGCTTTGCATGGGCACCAGAGAGCCTGTTTGGGACTCTGCCTCCCTCTTTCTCTGCCCCTGCCCCACTTGTTCTCTATGTCTCGCTCTGAAAATAAATAAAAAAATAAACTGAAAAAGAATTAGCATGCTTAAAATTAGCTTAAACAAAATCTGTAAAATTAACTCATATCATCTTTTTGATATTAAAATATCCATTCGGTTTAGCCCACTATCTGCCATAGAGTTAAGTAGGTATTTGGTATAACAGGAATAATACCTGATCGTGGACACCAAAGGAACACCTAGTCCGTCGTACATTTCATGAAAAGAATACATATATCATTATTATTCATGATAGATCCCACCAGCTGTTTATGTGACTTGGATGGATTAGGTCACCAGAAACCAGAAACTGGGAGATGCATGGTGGTTCTTTTCCCCCGCTTCTCCCTCTTTTATTTAGTTCTCTGCAGTGAGTTTCCCTGGCACAGGGAAGAACAGAAATGGGTGTTACGGTTTGGGAAGCTGCTTTCCAATTTCCATGTTCAGCAACCACAGCGCTTGCTGAGATTTGTTTGCAGCAAGGAAATTGTTTGGGGAACATAATTTTTACAGGACATAACAGCACTATATGCTTTTCACAGCTACCACTGATAACATTTGTGACACTTCAGGGGAAAGTGCATACTTTTATAAAGCTGCAAAACAGGTCTCTAAGGGGACTTATTTTAGCTCATTTAATAAAAGGTCTCAGAGTATTTTCAATTTAAAAAAAGAGAGAGAGAGAAAGAGAAGTAGAGAGAGAGAGAGAGAGAGAGAGAGAAAGAATGGAGACCAAGACATCAGGACAGTTGTCTTGAAATAAAATTACCCTGGATGCCAGAAGAGAAGAGTTGAAACTGGTATCCTGTGTAAGGAATGTGTGTAGGTTTCATGGTATATTTTTTCCAACCGACTTTCTATTTAATTTGATGTTGGAGTGATATAGAGAAAATGGGAATAACTTTTTCAGGCTTATTGTTCTTGAAATTTGGGTCAGAGAGGTATAGATGAACAATTAAGAAAATGAAGACAAAAGGAAGGAGGCATTTTGGGAACAGATATTGGAAATGCCACCTAAGCATTTCTCAGACGGATGGTGTTACAATGAAAACACATAAAGGAAAAATAAAGGGACACTCGTTTTCACTTTTGCCGTATTACGCATTATAGTTCATTCATATAATTTTGTAGCTGAGTAAGAAGGACATTAAACCGGGCGCTTGAGTGTCCCAGTCGGTTAAGCATTGGACTTCGGCTCAGCTCATTATCTCTTGGTTTGTGAGTTCAAGCCCTGCATCGGTCTCTGCACCATCAGATTCATATTCTCTCTCTCTCTCTCTCTCTCTCTCTCTCTCTCTCTCTCTCTCTCTCTCAAAATAAATATATAAACTCAAAAAAATTAATAAAAAAAGGATGATATTAAACTGGAAGTCAGATAAGTAGCTGTGAGAAATCTGGCAAGTTAAATAATTTACCTGTGCCTTAGTTCTTACATTTGTCTATGGAAAAGAGGAAATTCAAATAAATGGTTTCACTTGAATTTTATCTTAATTCTATTCAGAAAAAATATGTCTTTCCTATTTTAGTGTGGTAGGTGCTCTAAGAGAGTTTATGTAACCTTCAAAATTATTCTAGACTTGATAATAACAGTGTTAGAGTATTGTTGAGGATTAAGTGAATATTTAGAAACATAACAGAATTCAGAAATATTGGATCTATTTTAAACATGACTCAAGTGAAGACGATTTAAGTTGGACGATTTCTCTCTAACATAAAATTAAGTGAATATCCTTAGAATACATCCTGGAAATAGTAAAGTTTGTAGGCATTCTCAAGGCTTGATGAAGGGGAAGTGAAACTCCAAACCTAGTATCTATAACTGTATATTCAGTATTGTCTCTACCAATTTTCTCATAATATAATGGAATAATTTGTGTTAACATATTTTCTTAAGTGAAAAAATTATACTAAATGTGTATGTGTACATTTATATATTTATTCAGGAATGATTCAGTAATTCATTCTTTGGATCAATTATTTTTAAAAAAAAATTTTTTTATGTTTATTTATTTTTGAGACAGAGAGAGACAGAGCATGAATGAGGGAGGGTCAGAGAGAGGGAGACACAGAATCTGAAACAGGCTCCAGGCTCTGAACTGTCAGCACAGAGCCCAACACGGGGCTCGAACTCACGGGAGATCATGACCTGAGCCGAAGTCGGCTGCTTAACCCACTGAGCCACCCAGGCGCCCCTGGATCAATTATTATTCTATATATACTCACATGGCAAGAACTGTAGCAGGACACAAGACACAAATTCTGAAGACAAAATGCCTCACTCAGGTGGTTCATTTTCCAGCATAGCACATGAGCAAGTAAATAAACAAAATAATTCCAAAATAATATGTCATGAGCTGGAATGGTGGCATATTCTTGCGCTATAGGAATAAAAAGGCGTGTAATTCCTAGGCTTTTTGGTGGGAATAAAGGTTGAGGAAGATATATTGAAAGCTTCCCCAAAAAGATGATTATCTACTTTTTCTGACAGCTTTATTGAGACATAATTCACTGATAAATCTGTATATATTTAATGCATACAATGTGACAATTTGCTGTAAGTATACTTTGTGAAGTGATCACCACCATCAAGTTAATTAACACATCCATTATTTCACATAATTACCTTTGTGTGTGTGTATGTTTAGTATTTACTCTTTCATTAAATTAGAAGTGTACAGTAGAGTATTATGAACTATGGTCACCATGCTGCACATCAGATCCTTAGAACTTAACCTATCTCAAGAGTGCCTGGGTGGCTCAGTTGGATAAGCATCTGACTCTTGATTTCTGCTCAGGTCATGATCTCATGGCTCATGAGTTCAAGCCCTGCATCAGGCTCTGCACTGAAGGTACAGACCCTGCTTTGGATTCTCTCTCTCCCTCTTTCTCTGCCCCTCCCCTGCTTGCTCTCTCTCTCTCACTCTTTCTCTCCCAAAGTAAATAAGTAAACTTAAAAAAAAAAAAGAACTTACCTATCTCATAACTAGTATATTAGCAAGTCTGTACCCTTTGACCAACATCTCTGCATTTCCTCCACCTCCCACCCCTCATCAACCTGCATTATGCTAAGTGGAATAAGCCAGAGAAAGGCAAATACTGTATGATATTATTTATATGTAGAATCTTTAAAAAAATGTCAAACTCCTAGAAACAGAAAGTAGATGACTATTGACTTTACTCTTGTGGAGTAAAGATATGTAACAGAATGCAAGAGAAAAGTGCAAATTCTGGGCAGAGAGACATTATTTCCAAAGACCCAGAAGCAAAAGAAGTGTGCAATTATTTGGAAAGTAATCTGTTTTGAAACAGATATCTGAGTGGCAAGACATCAATCTTGGGTGGTTTGCAAGGGCCAAATTATAACATTGTTATTATGGTTATAAAGTGACCAAAGGTAGAGCACAGAGTAACTGATAGCTTTATTTAAGGGGTTCACACAAAACCACTGGTGACATAGAAAAAAATATAGGATAGTTGACACGTCTACCTCTTGAAGCCTTCAGACATGGATGAGGTTGAGGTTGAACATGTATAAAGAACAGGTATAGGAAAAAAAAACCAAATTAATTCTTTTGCTCTTTTGAAAGAGGGAATGAAACATACAATTTCTAGTGAGTTTAAAATAAACTGTAAAAAACAAAAATAAATACAAAAGAAGATGCACAGAGATGAATACTGTTAATATTTTTGTGATGTTCTTCCAGTCATTTTCTATATATATTTGTAATTTATGTGTGCTTTTGACAAAAAGACATGATGATTTGAATAATTTTATTTTAGTTGTAGCACCGATTCTTTAATCCATTTGCTCAATCAAGCTTAACATTTCTTTCTTTTTTTTTTGAGAATAAACAATTACAAAAATTTCACTCTAGTGAAAATTTAATGAACCATACAAAAATAATAATAAACTGAATATAAAGGTCAGCCAATTTTTATATATTAAGCACAATATAAAGGTATGCATTATATTATATAGCAAATAATTTAAATATTATAAAGTTAACTGGGTAAATAGATATAGATAATAGAAGATGGATAGATAGATGATAGATGGATACATAGATAGATAGATAGATAGATAGATTAGATACACCAATTTAGTAGCATGGTCATCTATAAAGTACTAATGTCCACGGAATGAACATAATGTTGACTTATTATACTCCTGAAGAGCCATTTGACAAATTGTAGTCAATTAAGTCATGACTATAGCAAAAATGAGAATCTCTGGCATTTTATATTATTTTTTGAGAGACAGAAAGAGACAGAACACAAGCAGGAGAGGGGCAGGGAGAGAGGGAGACACAGAATCCAAAACAGGCTCCAGGCTGTGAGCTGTCATCACAGACCCCAATGCAGGGCTCAAACCCACAAATGAAAGATCATGACCTGAGCCAAAGTCAACCAACTGAGGCACTGAAGCACCCCAAAAATGAGAATCTTTGAAATGACTGAACACATGGAAGTGTGATATACTGTATTAATCAATGATAATCATTTCTATATGAGACTGTAACTCCTTCCTTACTTCTCAATGTTTCTTGCACATTTCAAGATGAAGAGAAAGATCTCATGATTTTTCCTCTGCCTACCATGTATGCAAAAGGGCTGTTTTTCTTCCTTTTCATGTACAGAATGATTTTTTGAAGCAATTTCTCACAGCCAGTATGGAATCTGAATTTCTCAGGTGAATCTCTTCTATCCCCAGTTCCTACATCAAAGAAGTTTCCAGGTCATCCAGCTGCTGATAAAGTCCCATCAGTGTTTGTCTTTAACAGTCTTATCCCAAACCACAAAAGAATAATAATAATAATAATAATAATAATAATAATAATAATAGAAATGAAATACTAAGGAATAAGATTTTATATTGGGCAGAGTTGATCTTTAGAGAGCCACCAACCTTTACAATATCTAAGATTTATTTTCATTCTCCTCACTCCCTGATACACAATTTTCTTCCCCTTGGACATGCCTAGTTCCCATCAGTTTTTCATTTATCAATTTGTGTCTGTTTCCCATGAGTTCTGCTATGAACTGAATTGTGCCCCCAGCCCCCACATTCATATGTTGAAGCCTTAACCTCCAGTATGTCTATATTTTGAGATAAGGTCTTTAATAGATAATTAAAATTAAATAAGGTCATATGGTGGGGTTCTGATACTATCGGGCTGATAGTCTTTTAGGAAGAAAAAAAAGTAATGTATCTCTCTCTACAAGTATACTCACTGTGGAAAGGCCATTTGAGAACAGAGTGAGAAGCCAGCCATCTATAAGCCAAGAAGAGAGCCCTTGCCAGGAAACAAAATTTTCGGCACCTTGGTTTTGGATTTTCAAGCCTTCATAACTGTGAAGAAGTAAATTTCCATTGTTTAAGACACCCAGTCTGGTATTTTGCTGTGGCAGCCTGAGCAGACTAAAACAAATACATTGTGGTTCATTGTATGGGGAGTACCATAGCTTATATAACTGGTACTATATATTAGGACATGTAAAACTGACTTTTATACTCTTAAAAATGATTATATACAGATTTTGTGCATTCATTGAGCTCCTTGGGATAAATAAATATATGTAGAATTACTGTATCAATATTACAAATTCTTTAAGAGTGGTTGTTAGCGGTTGTCAAAAGAGTTTGTAAATGTTAACTAATCCAGTGGTATCTGAGAGTATTTCTTTCTCTATACCTCAATTAACAGGTATTCTTATTTTAAAATCTTTGCAGCTTAATAGTCAAACACTGACATCCTTGGTTACTTGCCATTGTTTTTTATTACTAGTGAGATTGAAAAAAAGCATGTTATTATATTGGCCATTTGTATTTATTCTTTTGTTAATCACTTCTTTTTTGGTATTTATTACCTGTTTGCAAGAAAAGTTGCCATGAACATACCTCCAAATTCCAAAGAAGCTGTAGTGATTATTTAAGCAAAGTAAGTGTCGTGCCGTCTATTCAAGCTTTCTCAAGGCTGAAGTCTGTGCTCCTTGATTAATTTAGGGAAAATAGTTGGCAAACAAAAGTCCACTGCATGAGTTTATTTGCTTGCCTCAGCAGCTCTCAGGGTTTTAGGGAATCTCTGGGGTTCATCATTTTCTTTAATAATACCAGCTCTTCCAACATGATTTTTCCAAGTATCAGTCCCAACAAGGCCTTTTCAAAAAACTGGGATTTTTTCCATTACCTCAATTATAAGGAGGATAGGGAGTGGTGCTCAGCCCATGGGAAGGACATAGTTACCAGGAATGTATTTAGCACTGGGATTTTAGAGGTCTTGATGACTGACATACTGTGATCTATTTTCCATTACAAAATGATTGACTGCTCTACTGTGTAATGTCATTAGAGGGAAAAAAAGGCTGAAACACCCTCTGATTATATGTTGAAGCCAGATGGTATGAATGGCATATGGGAAGACAAGTGAATGTGGGGTAGGAAGTGAACTATGCTTTCAGTTTCACAACTGATGAGGTTTTGGGGTGATAGTGGTGTGGTTCAGGGCCAACGGCCAAGAAAGAATTCTTGAAGACATCTTTGGTGCAAACAGGTGATTTTATTAAAGCCTGTGGGCAGAAAGAGCAGTGCTGGGGCTGTGAAGAATGGCCGGTTTTATACTATGAGTTTGGGAAGGTAAAGTCAAAAGGGAGGCATCCAGAGGGACGTCAATATGCTAAAGAGGACTCCTAAGATACCTGAGGCCTCGCTTTTGTCAAGCTAAGGTTGTTTTCCCTCTAGTAAAGCATCGACATTATGAAGGCAGGGGGTTCCTGAAGAAATGTTATACTCTGCATTTGCCTCAAGTATTTGTCAGTGGGCTTCAGGTTATGAGGAAATTTAATTTTACCTGCCATTTCCTTTTTGCCTTCCTTCCCCATATCACTATGGAGGGGTGATTTGGGGCTCCAGGAAACTGAGTCTACAGGTTTCTGCAGATTAGGCTATGGATAAGATTGCCTTTTTCTTGTAATTTACTAAGATATTTGCAAACTGATGGAGACCCATGTCCTGATGACTGTGATCTCTATCAGTTGGCCATTTGTTTCTTTCCTTTCCTTTGTTTTTGGGCAGCCAGGAGTGCCTGGGGGTGGGGTGTGCTAGCTTGCACTGTGTCCTCAACCTGCCACATGCTCCCTCATCACAACCACAAAGAAAACAGCTTGAGAACTCAGATATGTTCTAGAAGCTTTGGTAGCTAGTAGCCATCTCCTCCCTTACTTCCCTTTTTTCCCTGACTGCCTCATCAAATTATAAAAAATACCAATTACTTAGATATACTTCATAAGTGTTGATCCAACAGAAAAAAATTATTAATTCCTGTCAGAGCCCAAAATCCTGGCATTGAGTATGATCATAACATTAAAGCTGCTTACCATAGAGAGAATAATGAAACACACTTTTCCAATTAACTCACTTGTATGTATGATGAGAAATTTGCATTGTTCTTGGTCTGACTTTTAAATGTGAATCATACACCACCGGGATCATTTCAAATTCATCTCTGCCCCGTTTTTTGTACTGAAGCTGAATGTAATATATAGGAAAGTATAGTTTCTCTACATTGTGTTAACCTTGACAGATAAGTACAATATGAAAAAAAAATGGATTTATACAAGAAACCACTTTGAGTTGAAAAATGTTAGGGAACCTTTATATTTAAAAAACAGAAAAAGATTAAATGTGATATGAGGTGCTATTATGATGCTAACTGGACTCTGAAGAACTATGGTATTCACTAATTTTTTTCTCCATTGTTTGCTTTTTCACTGTTGTTTTTTGAAGGGGAGAGCTACCTTTTCAATTGATTTTGTTGTTGTTGTTGTTGTTGTTGTTGTTGCTTGGGTGGGGGGAGTTTAATTCTGTCCGTGGAGGAAAGAAATTTCTGTCCAAAGTTCTGCAGTTTGGGCTGCCTTCGGGGTTAGGGCCTCTCTAAAGACGGAGGGGTTGTCAATCATATTTGTCAAACCTCAGGATATTATGTAAGCAGTCAGTGAGTAAGCTCCGATTCCAGGTGTGGGGAATCCCCTTCTACCTCTTGCCTTCTCTTAGCTAAGCACACTTGGGCTGACCCAGGCTGCTTCTTACTTTTAAGGAGAATAAGCCACTAATCCCCTATTAGTAGAGTCTAGGCATTGGTTTAGTCTGTCCCATATGTTCACTTTCCTCTGGGTGGATAAATCGATCCAGAAACATCACCATACATTCAAGTCTCTTTGATCATGGGCAGAAGTTGGAAGTAAGAGACTGCCCGGATCTTGTAGACTAAGCTGCTTTCTATATGCATTTGTCACAAAAGTTCCACATTCGGTGTAGACACCTATTATTGAAGTTTCACTTTGTTTCTTATATCAGTTAAGATAGTATCCAACCAGAAATAAATTATACGTATAACAAAAAGTGAATCAAGTGGGATTTCTTGGTTGGGATTTTCATGCATTTTTTTTAAGTAATAAGAAGACTAGTACCAGAGCTAAGCAGCCCAAGGCCAATGAAGATGCTAAATAATCATACTAGGAACACAATAGCTAACTAATTAGTGATGCAGCCCTCCAAAGAGGCAGCTAATTTGGGAGGATATAACATGGATTGTGTTTTAGAAGCATCAGCAGTAGTAAACATTCATGCTCTTCAATAGCAAGTTTCTAAAGGCTTTACATACATTAAATCCATGAATCTTAATAACAGCAACAAAACTCCAAGAAAAAAAGCATTATTATGATGGTCCTCACTTATACATGAGGAAATATTCCTAAGCAGAACTTTGAAGTCTAAAGTAGACTTTAATATATCAGACAGTTGTGAGACAAGTGACAGATACAGTGTCAGGTATAATCTGTTGTATGGTCAGGACACATAAATTAAGCAATGCATAACCAGAGTTAAAGCAGAAGTCAGTAAGTAGCAGTGAGCAGAAGTGGCCGTCAAGCCAAGCTGAGAAAGGAGCACCAGAAAAAGCAGAGTGACTAGAGTCAGTGCTAATGAAAGACTGAAGGCCTTGGCATCTAGTTTCCTCTGACAGGTTGCCCTAACCGATATCTCAAAAAAAAAAAAAAAAGTCTTGAAGTAGGAGTCAATCAGCAGGATTTTTCTTCCCACATTATAAATTGGGCAAAGGTAGGATGTGGGGCAGGTGATGACAAAGGCCCATTTCTCCAGGGGTTACAGCCTGAAGTACTAAAATTAGGGGAAGTGCCCAAACTCCCCGGTGGGTATGGTTGAATGATAGTTATCATGAAATTACAGTGTTTATCCACATTACCAAAACAATTTTTAAAAAATAAATTTGATTTCTGCATCAAAGGACACAACAGAATGAAAAGCCAACCACAGAATGGGAGATAATGTTTGCAAATCATATACCTGATAAAAATCATAAGCATATACCTGATCAGAATATATAAAGAACTCCCCAACTCAACAAAAAGTAAAATTTTAAAAATGGACATGATTTGGATAGATTCTTCTCCAAAGAATATACACAAATGGCCAATAAGTACTTGAAAAGTTGCCAAGACAAAATCAATAAAAATCAAAATTACTTTGAGATACTATCTCACAGCCATTAGGATGGCTACCAGAAAACAAAATAAAATGAAACAGAAAATAACAATTGTTGGTGAGGATATGGAGAAGTTGTAATTCTTGTGCCTTGCTGGTGAAAATATAAAATGGAGTAGCCACTCTGGAAAACAGTACGGCTGCTCCTCAAAAACTGAAAAATAGAATTACCTTATCATTCAGCAATTCCACTTCCAGCTATTGAGGGTGGGAATTCTTTTCCTCTACACCTTTAGGTTTAGTGTCTGGGGGCCTGTGAGATAAACTAATGAGATACAGATAAACAGAAGAAAAGGCATACAATTTCTACTAACATTTTATGTGCCTGGATGGTCACAGAAAAGAAGTGAAGCTCAAAGATGTAGTTAGGCCTGGGGGCTTATATGCCATTTTAACAAAGGAAAAATGGTTTGGGGTTGGAGGTGGGATAAATTATGGAGAAGTGATTAGTAAACACATGGGAGAAAACAAATGAAAGACACTGGTTATTTCAGTAAGGTTCAGTTATGCAGATTCCTCTTGATGCTGAATCACTGTCTCTGGTGACAAGGCACTCTCCTCGTCCTGCTGTGAGAGAAGGGGATACCTTCACAGGGGAAATTGATGCCACCTTCATAAAAGGAAACTTGTGTCTTGCTTTCGGCACATGGAGGAAGGATGGAGAACTCTTCCTGCATCTAGAGATAAGCTGCACAACTCTGAATACACTCAAAATTATTGAATTGGGCACTTCAGTTGGGTGAACTATATGTTGTGGGAATTATATTTCAATAAAACTATTACCAATATATAGACATACTTGAGCTTCTAAAATTCTTTCACAGGGTTTTAATATACTTAATACCATAGGGTTCTGATCAGGAAGGCCTTGGAGCACAGCTTCCCCCAGTGGGTGTTCTTGGGGCTCATGAGCCTGTGATCAAGGCAGAGAGAGGCTTAGCTACATCTGTTTTCATCCTACTGAACATAAATTAGGATGTCTCACATTTGCAAACGTCTCTAGTCCTGGTCTCTCAGGCACGCACATAATTCCAGCCTTCACAGGATGGTATGATGACTGGGCTGTATAGGCAAAAGATTGGGCAGGACACAATCAAAGTGGCAATATTCGCTCCTGAAAAGTCACATTTTTACTGAGAACGAAGGAATCTTAAAGGAATACTACAGGATATACAGAGTACCTAAATCTCCCATCCTCAACTACCACTTTGCACATTGTGGGAGTGGTGGAACTGGGAGCACAGAGGAAAAGAGGAAAGAAGGCATAAGGAAAAAGAAGACTGGAGACCATTACAGTAATGTGCCTTCAATCAGTTTATGGAGAGGGGTTACCTTGAATTAAAGAAGATATCAATGCCTCCTCCTACAGCAGGAGCCAAGGAATGATCCTATATTTCTGGGCTAGAGGAAACTTCAAAATTACCAGGATGGGACTTTGGCCAGAACCCCTTTTATATAAGAACTACATTCAGAGGCACACTTGAGAGAGATCAGGATTTAGAAGCTGGAAGAAACCTTGACTCCAACCTTTCATTTGCATCATGATCTCATAGCTTGTCACCTACTCTTTTGTAAAAACACGCATCTTCCAAGTGCCTGATGTTTTGCAAAGATAGAAAGAATAGTTAAACAGTGACATTATTAGGTCAATCCAGGAAAAAAAAAATCATGGCTGACAGGAATGTAGAATATTGCTCTCTATGAATTAATGAAGAAGAAAAAAAACCAACTTCTGTGGCCTTCTCCAAGCTAATAATACAGCTGGCAAGAGCAAACCCGAAGGAGTTTGGCAGTCCAATCTTCCTCTCATCGTTTATTATTGCCTTCAAATCAAGATTGATGTCTCAGGGGGGACAGTAGTGAGACAAATGGGGAATGTTTAGGGTTCGGTCAGCATTTGCGTTCGTGAGAAAAAGGATCACAGCTACTCTTACAAATAAAAAAACTTACCTCTATCACAACGAAACAGTAGTTTTAACACAGACATTTCTGGAAAGTACTCCATTTCTCTCTTCATGGATCTAAATTCTTATCTGGGGTAGGGGGGGTGGGGAGCTAGGATGTGACTTCCTGCAAAGCCTATCAGTACTAGCCTTCACTGATCTTCCCTTTCTCTCAATTTAGTATCTGTGTGAACTACCGGCCATTTGATGTATATCCTGTGCTAATGATGCCTTGTCAGCCTTTCTGTTTTCCACTGTAAGAGAATTTCCCTTTTGTTTTTAAACCTAGTTCACTGAGGTTCAGATCAAAGCCCTAGAATTTTGTGAGAGGAAAATGTGTGTGCCCATTAGTGTGTAGAGAAAAAAGGTGGCACTCCAGTGTTCCTTATCTGGTTGCATTTCTCCTCTACCTCAATGTCTCTATTAACCAGGTTTTGGCCTTTCAGCTTAATCGCATGTTCTAGGCCCCTGGAATCAACTCTAACTCAATAACATATTTGGCTTTCCAGTTTTAATTTTACTCTGACTACTCTCATGGGGTTTTTCTAGGAGTCTTTCTCTATACTGTGTTTGTTCATTTTTTTGTTGTTTGTTTTTAGCTACCATCTAACTCAGACTTATCTGACTCTGGTCCCTAGATGTCAGTGCCCAGATTGGGCTAACTGACTAGTCTGTCTGCGGAAAACACTTTGATTTGGGTCAAGAGGGCTTTACTTGTATGACATTGGTAACCTTTCTTTTGCCAGCCATAATTCTGGGCATGGAAAGCCAATTATAAAATATTTTCATTTAGTTAGGTGATAAAAATTCAGTGAAATAGACGGGGAAGCCAAATAAATGCTTTTGTTTACTAGGCTCCAGAAGAGCTTTAATGATTCTTGTTCTTCAGTTGAGTTGACTGAATCTATCAGTGGCCGTGGCCTTGGGTAGCCACAACCTGAATGAACCCTGGTGGTACTCAGTGGATCAGTGCTGTGGGAAAGCCTTCTTTTGTCTCTTGATTAGACACAAAGAACCTTGAAGCAACAATAGAACAATTTACACGATGTTGTATTTACTGCTATAATTACACCTTGTCGGGACTGCTGCGGCTGGTTTTTCAAGCCTCTGAGAGACTGGAGAAAAAGAATAAACATTTCTTCAAACTTATTGTGTGACAAAAAGCAAGGTCTCCCTTCTCCAGGGATCGTCTATTTTTTTTTTCTTTCTGTCACTTTCTAGCAAGCATTTTGTATTTCTTTGAGGTAGCAATTGTCATTGTTTGTTTTACACTTACTGACTTGATAATAAAACAAGTGCCCAGCCAGGTATCCTAGCAACACAACACCTTTTTTATTCTCTCTGGTGCTTATTTATTAGATACTCTGAAGCCTTTTCTCAAGCTATTAAGAGACACATATGGCTAATCTAGAGCAACATACTTCCATCTTGGTCTAACTTACTGAAAATCAATATTCATTACCATAGATTATTCATCTCAAAAAGGGACACTCTTGACCCTGGAAGATATCAGGAGGCTGGGAAAAACTCCAAAGTGGTGTTAAAGTACACACCTTGAGGAAAGCAAGGCCACAAATTGAAAAGGGGTGACAGAAGAAGCGATGTCTCATTCCCCCCCAGAGCCCTGGCTCGTCACCCCAGCGAAAGGTTCTGACTTCAGGCCTGAGGTTGTAGGAATCAGCCAGAATTAATGTGACCCCAGATCTCTCACTAAAAAGTCATGTGAATTTCAACAGGTCACTTAAGCTCAGGTTTATTTATGATCTAATCCAAGATACGGGGTACCGATGATCTGGGGAGACTGACTGAGCCCTGCTGGCACTCTTTGTATCCTCTGAGAAGTTGACAGAAATACAAGATCTTAAGAGTTAATGACAGAAGACACTCATATACCAAGCAAGTCAAAATGAAAATGTAAAGACTTTAGCTTCACTTGAAACAGGCTTGGGAAAGGAATTTCTGGAAAGGCAAAGAACTCATACTCAAGACAGAATGGTTCTCCTACCAGTACCAGAGAAAAGCAGAGGCTGCCCTGGTTTTCTGGAAGGGGTGGGAGAGGGCTGCTACTACTGGCCTATGAGAGCCAATTGTTAAGTTTTCAGGAATTGTGCTAGCTGGTTGTTAAAGCTGCCATTATTAAAAATTAAGTTATAAAAATGTACAATAAAAATACATTATACCACAACACCAAATGCTGGTGAGGATATGGAACAGAAGGAATTCTCTTTCCTGGTGGAAATACATAATGGTTCAGCCACGTGGAAGATAGTTTGATGGTTTTCTACAAAACCCAACATACTCTTACCATAAAATCCAGTAATTACACCCCTTAGTATTCACCCAATGGAGTTGAAAACTTATGTTCACACAAAAATCTGTACATGGAAATTTATGACCATTTTATTCCTAATTGTCAAAACATGGAAATAACTAAAGTGTCCTTCTGTAGATGAATGGATAAATAAACTGTGCTATATCCACACACAGTGTTATACAGCACTACAAATAAACAAACTATCAAACTATGAAAAGACGTAGAGGAATCCTAAGTGCATATTACTGAGTGAAAGAAGAGAAGCCAATCTGAAAATGGTATATATATTGTATGATCCCAACTATATGACATTCTGGAAAAGGCAAAACCTTTGTAGACAATAAAAAGATCAGTGGTTTCCAAAGGTTAGAGGAGAAAGAGGGATGAAAAGGTAGAACATAGAGGACTTTTAGGGCAGTGAAAATCATCTGTATGATACCACAATGATGGAAACGTGTCTATACATTTTCTCAAACCCACAGAATGTACAACACCAAGAGTGCACCCTAAGGTACCATGGGCTTTGGGTGACTATGATGTTTCAATGTAGCTTCATCCTTGGTAACAAATGTACCATCCAGGGAGTTACACTGATAACGAGGAAAGCTATGTAAATGTGTAGGGGGAACATCTTTGTACATTTCTCTCAATTTTGTTATAAATCTAAAACTGCTCTTAAAAGACTTTTTTTTAATACATTATAAACAGAGGCAACAAATACTCAAAACTCGTCACTGCCTTATTATTTTATTATATTTCAATAGTATCTACAAACTGGTATTATTTACATTGTGGGAATTAGCAAATGCTACAGATCTAGGCTTTTTGAGGAGGAAGGGGAGACTGGTATTGGTTTTCAGAGCACTTTCTACTGATCATGTGAGGCAGTCAGTATAATCATTATCCTGTTTCTGATTCTGTGTCTCCCTCTCTCTCTGCCCCTCCCCTGCTCATGCTCTGTCTCTCTCTGTCCCAAAAATAAATAAACGTTGAAAAAAAATTTAAAAAAAAAATGAAAAGGGGCGCCTGGGTGGCGCAGTCGGTTAAGTGTCCGACTTCAGCCAGGTCACGATCTTGCGGTCCGTGATTTCGAGGCCCGCGTCGGGCTCTGGGCTGATGGCTCAGAGCCTGGAGCCTGTTTCTGATTCTGTGTCTCCCTCTCTCTCTGCCCCTCCCCTGCTCATGCTCTGTCTCTCTCTGTCCCAAAAATAAATAAACGTTGAAAAAAGAAAATAAAAATAAAAAATAAAAAATAAATCATTATCATCATCTTATTACAGATGTTCAAATTAAAAAGTTAAGTGACTTATTTGAGTCATACCATAAATGGCTGCACAGATACTAAGTCTCCTGTTTCCTAGTCCACAAATATAATTTTCCCTTTCCACACTCCATTTATTTTTCTTTTCCTAAGGGACCAGAAAGCAAATCTGTGGTGATTTCACGTGGCCCTCTGAGCTTGCTTAGCAGAACATTGTGTTATGTCTGACACACACCTAATTCCCAGCTACTCTTCTTTTCACTTCCCTCAAGGGTAAGAACACCTCCCCTGCCTACCTTACAGATTTGTTGTGAGAAAGAAGTGAGAAATGGACAAGAAATTGCTTTCAAATGAACGTAGTGCTGTTAGAAAATATGAAGTATTTTTAATTATATCCTCTTAATTTTAATTATCATTTTCCCAATAATAATAATTACATTACTGGTGAGGGGCGCCTGGGTGGCTCAGTGGATTAGGTATCCGACTTCGGCTCAGGTCATGATCTCACACTTCTTGAGTTGGAGCCCCCACATCCGGCTCTGTGCTGACAGCTCAGAGCCTGGAGCCTGCTTCAAATTCTATGTCTCCCTTTCTCTCTCTGCCCTTCCCCCACTCATTCTCTCTCTCTCTCTCTTTCTCTCTCTCTCTCTCTCTCTCTCTCTCTCAAAAATAAATAAACATTAGCAAAAAAATAATTATGTCACTGGTGAAAAGACACAAACTTTAGTGTTCAGTGCTGGGAGTCAAAAAGAGACAAGCATGGGGTGCCTGGGTGGCTGTCAGTTGAGTGTCTGACTCTTCTCAGTTTTGGCTCGGGTCATTATCCTATGATTCATGGTATCAACCCCATGTTGGGCTCAGCACTGACAGTGAGGAGCTTGCTTGGAATTCTCTCTTCCTCTCTCTCTGCTCCTCCACTGCTTGTGTGCTCTCTCTCTCTCTCAAAATAAATAAATAAATAAATAAATAAATAAATAAATAAATAAATAAATAAATAAATAAATGGAAAAGAAAAGAGACAAGCACACTGGGGCATGAATTTTCTGTCCCCTTCTCTCTTCATTCAACTGATTACATTCATTTTATAAATACAGTGATTTTGTAGCTCAAGTTGAAGAAAGTGGTAAATGTAAAAAGTGGGTGATTTAGCATTTTTTATCACATTTAAATAAGTAATTTATCTGATGGTTATGACCATTGGAGACAGAAGACATAAATGGAAATTAAGCTATGACCAATACACAAGGCAATGGCTTCTTAGCAATATAAAGGCTTCTTTTGTGGTGAGAAGAGTCCAGAAGCATCACCACGGTGTGTGGCCAAGCTATCTAGGATTTGTAAAACTCGAAATCTACTGCAGTTAATCTGGAATTTTGTATGAGGAAGGTGCCAAATGTACCTAGAAGACAGAATTAGAGCAGTTATCTGGATTATTAGATTAGGAAGGGCATTGTAGGTACAGGGGAGGAAAAAGTTCCACTTGTCCTTCTGGGGGTCTCTGGCTGGGTCTGAATATTAAACTGGCAAAGACAGATTAACAGAGAAACACTTACAAATTTATTTATGTCTTTTATGATGCGAGAGCCTTCAGAATGAAATAAAGACGAGGAAACAATGAGAGCTGAGTATTTTTATGCTAGGTTTGATGAAATGTGAATAGTCATGAAGGAACATGAAAGGGTGAGGATCATAAGTAAATGCAGTAGATTTAGGAAAATTTAGCAAGGCCTGTTTGTTTGGATTTTTCTTGGTATCCCTTTGTCTTTGGAAATAAAGAAGCTCCTTTCTTCTGGGTATAGGGAGGGCACCCCTCACGTGTTTTATGACCTGTTCCGGGGTGAAGGGTAAGGGGGAATTTCAGAGAACCTTCCACTTGTGATTTTTTTTCTCAAACTCCTTCAACTTAAAATATTCAATATGCAAAGGTGCCATAATTTGGGGGTGTGTGTCCTGAACCCCATTAGAGGCAACATTTGAAAAATTTGAATTTAGGCAGAAAAAAATAAGTGTTAGGTCTGACAACCTTCACAAAACTATTGACTTGGAATTAAGGAGGGAAGAATCTGTTGTTTTTCTCTAGTATCAAAGGTGTATTTTTTAAAATATTTTCTTACTGAGTTTTAACTTGTCTTCTACTTTTGTGTACTTTCAATATGTATTTTTATTATTATCTGTAGCTTCATATAGACTTTGGACACTAATAAAAATGTGGGACCTATGAATCATTTACATCCTCATACATGGGGCAAAAAAAAAAAAAAAAAGAGTTGAAGATGTAATGGCCAAGAATTTTTCAAAATCAACAAAATACATATCTAAGAAGTTCAAAGAGGGCATCAGAATAAATAATACAAAAGCACACTCAAACACATACACACATGTACCTAGAAATGTCACAGCCAAGTGGCAAAAACCAAAGGTGAAGAGAAAATCTGCAATGTAGCCTCAGGTAGGGAAAAAAGAGACAGATTGTATATAGAAGAACAAAATTAAGAATTGCAGAAGACTTTCTGTCTGAAGAAAATAGAAATTTTAGAATAGAATTTATTATTTATTATTATTATTTAGAATAATAGAATTTTAGAAAAAACTTCTGTCAAGAAAAGTCTATCAATTCAGCATTCTAAATTGAGTGAGAATGTCTTCCAAAATAAAATGAAATAATGAATTTTAGGCAAACAAAAGCAGAGAGAATTCATTCTCATCAGAACATTCTTCATGCAGAAGAAATGCAATACTAAATGGAAATTTGGCTATACACAAAGAAATGAAGAGCACTATGGTAAGAAATGAAGGTTAATAAACTAAATGTTGTTTTGCTGTTATTATGCTTAATGGTTTTAAAGACTATACAAAGCATGGGTGGCTGGCTCGGTTGGTTAAGTGTCTGACTTCAGTTTAAGTCATGATCTCTTGATCATGGTCCATGGGGTCTAGCCCACATCGGGCTCTTTGGTGACAGCTCAGAGCCTGGAGCCTGCTTCTGATTCTGTGTCTCCCTTTCTCTCTGCCCCTCCCATGCTCATGCTCATGGTCATTCATTCTCTCTCTCTCTCTCTCTCTCTCTCTCTCTCTCTCTCTCTCTCTTTCTCTCTCAAAAAATAAACATTAAAAAAATTTAAAGACTATACAAAGTTAATATAGTAATAATGTATTGGGGATTTCAAATGTATGTAGCAGTAAAATGTGAGCAACAATAGCAAAAAAGAAATATGGGAGGAAATAGAAGAATATTTTTTTTAATTTTTTAACGTTTATTTATTTTTGAGACAGAGAGAGACAGAGCATGAACGGGGGAGGGTCAGAGAGAGGGAGACACAGAATCTGAAACAGGCTCCAGGCTCTGAGCCGTCAGCCCAGAGCCCGACGCGGGGCTCGAACTCACGACCGCGAGATCGTGACTTGAGCTGAAGTCGGCCGCTTAACGGACTGAGCCACCCAGGCGCCCCAGAAGAATATTTTTTTAAGTTTCTTACACTATACTTGAAGTGTAAGAAATACATATGTATTATCAGAAGATAGAATGCTATAAATGTAGGATACATATTACAAAGCACAGAGGCAGCCACTAAAAATAATTATGAAACAGGTAAATTTCAGAAGCGAATAGTTGAGATAAAACAAAGTCAATAATAAATTCCTGATACACAAAAAGGCCAGAAAATAGAGGAACAAGAGACCAGAACAAATGAGACAAAAAGCAGGAACTATCATGATGGTAGCTTTGAATCTAAACATATCAATAACTACAATAGGTATAAATGATCGAAGTACTCCAAATAAAAACAGAAATTGTCAGCTGTGGCAAAGAAACTGGAGATCCTATTGTATCCTCGTTGCATGAAACTCCTTTTAAATATAAAGACAGGTTAAATTTAAAGAATGGAAACCCATGTACCCAGCAAACATTATTCAATATAAAGCCAAATCGGTTATTGTCAGATAAAGCCAACTTCAATACAAGGAAAATGACCAGAGTTAAAAAGGGCTATGTCGTACTAATAAAAGGGTCAATGCACTAGGTGATGGAACCATCTACAAACTACTATGGGAGATACAGAACAACTGGAACTCTCAGGTGTTGCTGATGAGAATAAAAATTATATGGCCTTGTTGGAAACAGTGTGCCAGTTTCTTGATAAATGAAATCAGGCATAACTTACATACCTTACAACTAACTCATTATCCACACTTCTAGATACATATGTAAGAGATATGAAAACATAGGTCCCACAAAGACCTACATGTAAATGTTTATAGCAACTATTCTTAAATAGTGCCAAATGGGAAGTATCCCAAATATCCATCAACTGGTGAATAAACAAATAGGGGTATGCCCGTGTAAAGGGATACATTAGAAAGAGTCATTGTTACATGCAGTTTCATGGATGAATCTCAGAATCATTCCTCTAAGTAAAAGAAGTAAAGGAAGACAGAATGCATAAGGCTATATGTTCTATATGAGTCTATTTGTATGACCTTTCTAGAAAAGGCAAAACTGTAAGGACAGAAATCAGATCAGTGGTTGCCAGGGGCTGGGCATTGATGAGAAAGGACTATTTGGAGGATGATGGAAATATTTTCTACTCTGATCGTGATTGTGGTTACATGACAGTATACATTTATCAAAATTCATTGAAGTGTACACCTATAAAGAAAAAAGCTATCGTATTATATTATCTCAATGCAACTATATTAAAAAATGTCAAAGGAAGATGAAGAACAGAAATAAGCCTGACCTTAAAGAATGCTGGCCTCCTTTATAAACGCTGCTTGAGGTTACAAAACAGCCTTATAATTTCAGTTTTGAACAGCATGCAAATTAATCTAGGATGGTGGTTTCAACCATGTTTACACATTAGAATCACTTGGGGAACTTGTAAAAACCAAAGCTGTCTAGTTCCAACTTTATAATAACTAAATCGTATCTGCGGGTGACACTACCATTTTTTAAAAAGCTTTCCTGATATTGTAATGTTAAGGCAGAATTTGGAACAATTGATCAAGGTGTGATCCTCAAAATCTTGAATGCCTCAGAATCACCACGAGGGCTGTTAAAACCCAGTGGTCCTGCTGATCCAGGGACCACATCTTTTTTTATTGTTTTTAATGTTTATTTACTTTTGAGAGACAGAGAGACAGAGCATGAGCAGGGGAGGAGCAGAGAAAGAGGGAGACACAGAATCCAAAGCAGGCTCCAGGCTCTGAGCTGTCAGCACAGAGCCTGACACGCGCGAACCCATGAGCCGTGACATTATGACCTGAGCCAACGTGGGATGTCCAACCGACTGAGCCACCCCGGTGCCCCCAGGGACCATATCTTGAGAATGACTAATTCAGTTAAACTATGGCTGCAGAAGTTTGTATGCTTGGGTAGCTGTGTGGGAACTACAATGTATTCTTAATGAAGTGTTTAAAAGAGGTTAATAAGGTGGAATTACTTTAAAGATACACATTGAGATCCCTCTGGATCTATGTTAAATTTTGTCAACTGATCTGCAAGGGTGCTACATACACCCTGCACACGAGTCATTTATTTTGTGACATCAGCAATCTTAGAATGGACATCAGCAATCTTAGAATGAGTGATCTATAGGATTCAAGTGGTTGGTGAAGCTAGGTGAGTTGTTACCAAAAACAAATGAAAACAGCTTATCTAAACACATCTCCTTTGCTGCCTATTTCTCAAAATAGGTCCAATGACTCAATGATTTCAAAGAAGACATTAGAATCTAGCTAACAAATGCAGTAATGTTCATTTACCTATCAACCTCCATGGTCATTGTGATCACTCTGTTTTAGGGTATGTAAATGACTATCCATTTTTGTAAAGCAAATTAAGCTCAATTGTATTCCACAGGAGTTTACTGGGAGCTTGCCATGGCCTGAGCTTGCTATAGTGTCCCCCTCTCAAAATGTGTAAATTGAAGCCCTAAACTATGATATGACTGTGTTTAGAGTTTTTAGGGAGATAATTAAGATTCAATCAGGTCAAAAGAATGAGGCTCTAATCTGATAGACTTGTGCCCTCTCAGTCTCTCTATCTTTCGTATTTGTCTCTCTCTGTCTCTGTCTCTGTCTCTCTCTCTCTCTGTCTCTCTCTCTCTCTCTCTCTCTCTTCACATAAAAAGGCCATGTGAGGCACAGCAAAGAAGGTGCCCACCTATAAGCCAGGAAGAAAACTTTCCTACCAATGCTAATACCTTTATCTTGGATTTCTAGCCTCCGGAACTGTGAGAAAATAAATGTATGTTGTTTAAGCCATGAAGTCTGAAGTATTCTGTTATGGCAGACTGAACTGATAAATTCAGAGCCCAATCTATGCTAGGTAATGTGGAATTTAAAAAGAGAAAAACCACAGCCTTTCACTTCAAGGAGCTTACAATTAATGGGAAGATAAGACCTGCACTTAGAAACCAATTTAAAGATAACAAAATGCACAATGCAATTAGATATCAAGCATATAACATAACACATATGTTGCCAGGCTCACAGAAGTGAGGAATGGGGATGAGATGGAAACGTTAGGGAAGTTGCACTAATAGTGGCCATCAGATAGTGTTCCCTTTCTAAGGAAGAGTCACAGGAATCAAAATAACAATGCTTACAAATATACCTTTTTTCAGGAAAAAGATACAATGTAGCAATAGCACTATAGTAACAATATGTAGCACAAAGGCTACCCCATAACAAGACGTGGGAGAGACCAGGCTTGAGTGGACTCTATGGGGCCTTACCAGACACTTTCTGTCTGGGTCACTGACCTCCAACATGTGCTTAGAACCTCTCACACCCAGAAAGGAATTAAATCTTGATCGATGTTTCTAACACCTTGCTGGTCCGGCAGGCTTATTCTTGCTATGTAATCAGCCTGGAAAGTAGACCCTTCTGGGGGTCTCATTAAGACCAGATGCAAATTATCAATATACAATGCTAATAAGCTGTATAAAATATTCCCAGAAGATTCTCAGGCCTCAGTTACAAAGCATCACTATTAATTAGTGCATTTCATGCCTGGACCAAGCAGGTATTTCAGCAAGACAGGCCCGGTCAGCTGAGGGCCTGCTGAAATTACCCTCAGGGCACAGAGTTCTTCACAAAAGAGATAGATCTTGATAAAGAGATCAACTGGTAACATATGGGTCAAGAGAATGCAAGGTTATTTTGTAGCCCACTTTATCTGTTAGTATCTAGTCCAGCATCTCTCATCCAAGGGGGATCTCGGATAGCCCTCAAGAACTTTCAGGAAACCTGTGAGGCAGGACAGTTGATAACATAATACTGTCAGTAGCTACTTCCCAATTTTCTCTTTTTTTTGTTACAGTGGCTTTTCCAGAGGTGACACGGCATGTGTGCATGATGTCACAACAGATTGGACACCAAAGCAGACATAAGATTCTATTAAATTTTCTAAATTTTATTATGTTATTAATAAATATATTATAAAACAAAAAATAAAGAGCACAACCTATGCTAAATAATATGGGGTTTAAAAAAAGAAAAACAATTATCATAAAAAAAGAAATGCCATTCCTCTCACTTCTTGAGGAAAAGTTATCTTTTATAAAAATATTTTAATTTGTTGCAGGTTTATTATGTTAAAAACTAATAAATAGTAACAATGTTAATAAGTATTGTGTACCTACATTTTTTTAAAGTTTTTTTTTTTTTACATTTATTTATTTTTGGGACAGAGAGAGACAGAGAATGAACGGGGGAGGGGCAGAGAGAGAGGGAGACACAGAATCGGAAGCAGGCTCCAGGCTCTGAGCCATCAGCCCAGAGCCTGACGCTGGGCTCGAACTCACGGACCGCAAGATCGTGACCCGGGCTGAAGTCGGACGCTTAACCGACTGAGCCACCCAGGCGCCCCTGTGTACCTACATTTTAATGTTTAATACAGTACATATTGATAGATATAATACACACGAACAGAAACTATTGACTGAGATATAATTGACTTATATAACATTGTATTTGTTTCATATGTGTATGTATTGAGAAAGGATTGACACAATGAGTTTAACATCCATCACCATACATAGTTACAAATTTTTATTCTTGTGATGAAAACTTCTGAGATCACTCTCTCAGCAACTTCCAAATAAAAAAAATCCAGCATTGTTAACTGTAGTCACCATGTTATACACTACATCCCCAGGACTTACTTATCTTATAACTGGAAGTTTGTACCATTAACCATCTTCACCCATTCTACCTGCCACTCCACTCCCAGCCTCTGGCCACCACCAGTCTTGAACAGAAAGTCTTTGGGGTCATTAATAATTTGTTAAGAATGTAAAGGGACTTATGGAGCACTCAGTAAAGTGCTCAGTAGCCAACCGGTGGCTCAGTTGGTGGAGTGTCCGACTTTGGCTCAGGTCATGGTCTCATGGTTCATGGGTTTGGGCTCCGTGTTGGGTTCTGTGCTGACAGCTCAGAGCCTGGAGCTTGTTTCAGATTCTGTGTCTCCCTCTCTCTCTGCCCCTCCCCTGCTCTGTCTCTCTCTCTCTCACACACACACAAATAAACACACACAAAATTTTTTTTAAAGAATGCAAAGGGATTCTGAGATTTTTTTTAAAAAATTGAAAATAGTTAGCTTACCCTAATATATGTATATATTACGTTGGGAAGTAGATACAGACATTTTTAGTATTACATTTCTGTAATTTTAATATACCATCCATAACAAAGTAAAAATAAAAGATTTAATATAATCTCCAAATCTACAGTAGATCTTGGGATTGAGAAGGAAGAAATATTAAAGGCACATTATATCAAGTGCCTGTCATCCATCCATACTAGAAGAGTACATGTTCAGCTTTTAATAATCTAGCCAAAAGGAAGGTAAAGCCACTTCGTTTATATGCATAGACCCATGTGTATGTTTAGACAACATACTGATGAACACTGTTCTCACAGAGCATATACAGATACCAAAGTCAGTACATGTGCATCGACATAAAACTAGCTAGAGTAATCCAGTTAATTATGATTATGTAGTGACAACTGTACTGAAAGGGACCTTAACTCTTAGAATCAAGTGTTCATTGCCCGGAGAACATTCAGTCAAGTAAGCTGTTTCCACTACAGAGTTTTTGCATTGAATTTTGTTTGACCTGAGGGTCCTATGTTCCATACATATGTTCTCAGTAGATAAGTAGAATGGGGAAAGACACAACCTTAAGACCAGGTATGGAGCACTGAGGAGACCTGAGTAGAATGAAGAGGGTTCATGTAGGGGAGTAGGAGCAAATAAAGTTGGATAGGTAAAGTGCACCCAATTACAGATGGCTAGATGTAGCAGAGTCTGCACAAAAAAATACACTTCAGGCAAGGGAGACAAAAGCAAAAATGAACTATTAGGACTTCATCAAGGTAAAAAGCTTCTGCACAGAGAAGGAAACAATCAACAAAACTATAAAAGGCAGCCTACAGAATGAGAGAAGATATTTGCCTGTCTTCTGGCATATCTGATAAAGGGTTAGTATCCAAAACTATAAAGAGCTTATCAAACTCAACACCCAAGAAACAATTAATGCAGTGAAGAAATGGACAGAAGACATGAATAGACATTTTTCCAAAGACATCCAGATGGTGAACAGACATGTGAAAAGATGCTCAACATTACTTATCATCAGAAAAATACAAATCAAACCACAATGAGATAATCACCTCACACCTGTCAGAATGGCTAAAATTAACAACACAGGAAATAACAGGTGTTGGCAAGGATGCTGAGAAAGAGGAACACTCTCACACTGTTGGTGTGAATGCAAACTGGTGCAGCCACTCTGTAATATAGTATAGAAGTTCCTCAAAATGTTAAAAATAGAACTACCCTATGACCCAGCAATTGCACTATTAGGTATTTACTCAACAGATACGAAAGTACAGATTTGAAGGGGCATATGCACCCTGATATTTAAAGCAGCATTATCAACCATAGCCAAATTATAGAAAGGACCCAAACATCAATCGACTGATGAGTGGATAAAGAAGATGTGGTATATATATCCAATGGAATATTACTCAGCCATCAGAAAAATGAAATCTTGCCATTTGCAATGATGTGGATGGAGCTAAGAGTGTATTATGCTAAGCAAATTAAGTCAGTCAAAGAAAGACAAATACTATATGATTTCACTCATATGTGGAATTTAAGAAATGAAACCGATGAACATAGGGGAAGAAAAAAGAGAAGGAGGCAATCCATAAGAGACTCTTACTATAAAGAACAAACTGAGGGTCGATGGAGGAATATGGGTGAGGATGGGATAGATGGAGTGTGGGTATTAAGAAGGGCACTTGTGATGAGCACTGGGTGTTTTACATAGTAATGAATCACTAATGACTCACTAAATTCTACTCCTGAAACCAGTATTATAGTGTATGTTAACTAACTAGAATTTAAATAGAAACTTATAAAACATATATAGATTTCAAATAACAGGTGATGAGTAGGTGTGAGGAAGAATGAAGTTTTATTTCACAGATAAAATCAAAGAGACTATTCTGGAAATAGGAAAAATCTTTAGTTCGTTTGATTGTTAACGTATCTATTTGCTGCATCTAAGGAATGAGCTAGGTACTGCTCTAGATTCCAGAAATACAAGATAAATACAGCACAGAACTGTCCTTCAGATTTGGGAATAAGGCTACTATGCTTATATATGTATTAGAATTGACTAAAATAGAAGATATCATTAAATGTAAAGTGATTAAGCTCCAAATAAGAATGTCCACGTCCACCAAAGGATATTTTCATCAAGAGTCTGGATTGATGTTCTTGTTGTTGTTGTTGTTTCTTCTACAAATTGTATAATAAATTTAGATTTTTGACATGTGAATCTTTCTTTCTCCATCAGACCCTAGAAGAAATATCTGGCTTCAAATAAGTGTAGTAGAAGTGGCATGCAGAATAATTGGTGCCCCAAGGTTCATTTTGTCACAAAGATGACAAATGGTGTGACCCAGTCCCCGTTCTGTATTAGTGGGAATTGTCCCCCTTCCCCTCCTGTCCCACTGTGAGAGTCAGTATGAAACATCTGGTTAGAAGCCAGATTTCATTTTATTGATACACGGCAAAATGTAACACATTTCTACACAACTATGTTAATAAAAAAAAAAAAAATCCATTCTTTTCAACAAATGGGAAGAGACTCTTTCCCAACTGGATTGAGTTACCTGCCAGAAAATTCCAATTAAAAAGTCATGTTTGATATTTAAGATGAAAATTAAAGACTAGCACTAGGGAACTACGGTCATCAAATGGAGACCATCTAAAACATGCTGTAGTTTGCACAGCGGGATAATGAAATCTCACAAACATCTACCAACCACTAACTCACTCTGATCTTGATGACACATTTCCCTCAAACTTTCATGTGAAGTAGACTAATAACACTTTCAAAACGATTTCTACACCCATACCCTCCCCCCCCCCCCACACACACACGGAAGGAAGGAAGGAAGGAAGGAAGGAAGGAAGGAAGGAAGGAAGGGAGGGAGGGAGGGAGGGAGGAAGGAAGGAAGGAAGGAAGGGAGGAAGGAAGGAAGGAAGGAAGGTCCTGAAAATATAGCTGGCAGATAAATTACCAAGAAAACTCTTTACCAAGGAGAGCTCATATGTAAATGAAGAATCTCATTTACCTACAATGAGAAGAAGCTCACTAAAATTATGGAAAAATGTTAATTCAGTCCTGTTCCCTTTTTTTGTCTACCCACACATCTTCTTCACTCAATTTTTGCCATTTCAAATCGTGCTAATGAGCTACTCAGATAATCAACCGCCCCTTCAGTGTGATTCCTTCCTAAACATGTTTCACACTAACAAACTTATTCTTTTCCTCTCTTCTGAAACACTCATAACATAGAAAAACACATTGCATCTGATAAGAAGAGGAGTATATCAATGGGAAAATCACTGTAAATGGCTGATATCTGATACTGTGTCTGTCCAATTTCCATGTTTAAAAAAGAAATAACAAATTCAAAGCATGTTTTTAAGGCAGAAGTGTTTAGTGCATTCACAGTATTGTGTAATCAACACCTCCATCAGGTTCCAACCATTTTCATCAACCCTAAAAGGAAACCCCATTCCCATTTGCTCTCCATTCTCCCCTCCCTCCAGCCCCTGGTGGACACCAATCTGAATTTTTTTTTTAATGTTTATTTATTTTTGAGAGAGAGAGACAGACAGAGTGTGAGCAGGGGAGGGGCAGAGAGAGAGAGGGAGACACAGAATCAGAAGCAGGCTCCAGGCTCTGAGCTGTCAGCACAGAGCCCGACGTGGGGCACGAACCCACAGATCATGAGATCATGACCTGAGCCCAAGTCAGAGGCTTAACCGACTGAGCCAGCCGGGTGCCCTGAAAGCAATCAGTTTTTAAAGGCAGAAATTCAGTGAGATGTTAGAAATAAGACAGAAGAAAGAAAGTAAGGAATAGAATCCCTCTCGCTGCCTTGCTGCTGTGTGTCCTAAGAACCCCCCACATCATGCTCTTTTGTTTTTCCGAAGTCCCAGGTAGCACTGGAAAGATGAGGCTCATGTCCAACTTGATACACAGTCACACTTCTAATGACTCAAAACAATGACCATCTACCCATTTCTCATACACGAACAAAGTCAACCTTGCTTCTGTCATTCGAAAGTATGCTGGTGCCTCCACATTTCTGCCTCGTTAGAGTGATTCTACTGCGGTCAGACTGCCCAGGTTCAAACTCTGGCTCCTCTACTTTCTAGCTGTGCGATGTGAGGAAACTCGCCATGGTTTCCTCTTTCTACAATGGAGATATTTATTTTTTTTTAAATAATTTTACTGGTTGTTAGTTACTATTTTCATGGCAGGAAGTTCACATCATCCATGCTGGTCATGTGTGCCAATTTCCAACATTTCTTTTTTTTTAATTAAATATAATTTATTGTCAAATTGGTTTCCATTCAACACCCGGTGCTCATCCAACAGGTGCCCTCCTCAATGCCCATCACCCACTTTCCCCTCTCCCCCAACCCCCATCAACCCTCAGTTTGTTCTCAGTATTTAAGAGTCTCTTATGGTTTGCCTCCTTCCCTCTCTGTAACCTTTTTTCCCCCTTCCCCTCCCTCATGGTCTTCTGTTAAGTTTCTCAGGATCCACATAAAAGTGAAAACATATGGTATCTGTCTTTCTCTGTATGACTTATTTCACTTAGCATAACACTCTCCAGTTCCATCCATGTTTCTACAAATGGCCAGGTTTCATTCTTTCTCATTGCCAAGTAGTATTCCTTTGTATACATAAACCACAGTTTCTTTATCCATTCATCAGTTGATGGACATTTAGGCTCTTTCCATAATTTGGCTATTGTTGAAAGTATTGCTGTAAACATTGGGGTACAAGTGCCCCTAGGCACTCCTAGGATACTCCTGTATCCCTTGGGTAAATTCCTTAGCAGTGCTATTGCTGGGTCATAGGGTAGATCTATTTTTAATTTTTTAAGGAACCTCCACACTGATTTTCAGAGTGGCCGTATCAGTTTGCATTCCCACCAACAGTGCAAGAGGGTTCCCGTTTCTCCACATCCTCGCCAGCACCTATAGTCTCCTGATTTGTTCATTTTAGCCACTCTGACCAGCGTGAGGTGGTATCTCAGTGTGGTTTTGATTTGTATTTCCCTGATGAGGAGTGACGTTGAGCATCTTTTCACGTGTCCGTTGGCCATCTGGATGTCTTCTTTAGAAATGCCTGCTTTAAGGGACACCAGGATGGCTCAATCAGTTAAGCCTCTCACTCTTGGTTTCAGCTCAAGGCATTGTCTCACAGTTTGTGGGTTTGAGCCCACATTGGGCTCTGCGCTGATGGCAGGGAGCCTGCTCAGGATTCTCTGTCTCCCTCTCTCTCTGCTCCTTGCTCTCTCTCTCTCAAAAATAAGTTAACACTTTAAAAAAATAAATAAAATGCCTATTTTATAAAAATATTGTGAAAATAAAAAAGCATCCAGATAAAGGGTCCAAAATAATATAGTCACATAAAAGTACATTATAAATGTTACCTGTCATAGTTTAAGGCTCCGCTTTACTGTCTCTCTACTGCTGTTCTCCTACCATTGTCCTTTCCCCTGCTGCCATCCTCAAGCTCCAGAATGATCTCTTCATTCAATGAATGGATTTATCCTGGGCTCACATATCCCTCTCAAAGCCCAGCTGGTGTTTAATTCTGTGTTTCTTTCCCTTTTCTTTTCTTCCTTTCTTGGCCAAATATTTTGAAAATTAAAACATGTTGAATGCCATCCATAAGCACTGTATTCATATCCTCAACTGACATTCACACTTTGATATACTCTAATAAAGGCTCTTTCTCCACCCAGTTTCCTTTTGTTTCAGAGAAAATAATGCATTTCAGCCATCATCTGCCTCTGCCATCCTCACTCAGCACATTCAACGTGATTGCTCACACTGTTTCTGTAGCAGTGCCTTCACCTGCTTCCATAGGAAGACCTTTCCTGGTTTTTTGTCCTCTTTAAATACTGCTTCTTCTCAGTTTACTTTGAAGACTTATGCCCTCTATCTAGACATCAAATTGTGGCATTCCTTAAGTCTTGCTCCCAGATCCACTTTGATCTACTCTCTTTCTAGCCAGTAATAATTTTTGTTGGGTGAATTAATGTATGAATGAGCATATAATGCCACTTGCTTCCAAGCCTTCCAGGGGATGCATCAGAATGATTTTCCTTGGGAGCTTTTGATTTACAAAAGTGTTTTCTTTGGTAAGGTTTTTCTTAATTTGTCTTACTTCATACTGAGACTTGTTATCAAATCTATTGTGTGCAGATACTTGTCATCAAGGAGCCTCTAGGGACCCTGCAGAATAGTTTAATAGCTTCCATTTATTTTTCCGTGAGTTATACTAGACACTTTATATGTTTCTCAGTTAATTCTCACCACGCCCTTGTTAGACATGTATTAACCACCCAATCTAAAGATGAAGATATGTCTCAGAGGTTAAGTCAGCTGCACAAAGTGGACACATCCCCTTAATGTTGGAGCCAGTGTTACCTTTTCATTGTTTCACCTTTTTCCTTCATAAAATTAGATCAGTCACATTTGTGCCTTCACATGAAAGCTGATTTTGAGGAGACACCTGATAAAACAACCACATGCTCCCTTTGAAAACTAGAAAAAAAAATCACCAAATGTTGTCAAAGCCTGTGTGTGTGTGTGTGTGTGTGTGTGTGTGTGTGTGTATGTCCACATAGCTAGCAACTTGCCGAAAATTGGCAGACTCAGTCTAGGACATCCTGAGAAACTGACAAACAGTAACCAGGTAATGTAGAAACTAAACATTCCCTTTGTTACCTAAATAATATTGTTGAGAAATCACCACATACACTAAACCACTTTATATGAAATCAGAGCATCCAATTTAAGCTATGCAAGAATCATTATTTAAAAAATATCTGCGGATTTTGGAATCAAGGACTATTGAAGACTCTCTTCAGAATCAATCCTACAATTTGTGACAGTAAATATAACAGTGCCAAGCTATTCAGCAGAGGACATATCACTCAGTAGAAGAACTAAGAAAATGCTAATTTTCACTAGCTTGCATACACTTGGCATATTCAAAAGTGTCGTCTCGCACAAGTGGTAAAATTATGTACAGCTCCTTACATTTGATTTATGCGATTGTTTGTGGACAAAACGGTAGTCCTGCCTTCACTAATAGAGATGAAAATTGAGTGTGTATTGTTTTCAGACTGGATAGTACTTAGAAAGCTTTTCACACGAGAAGTTTAGATTATGATTTGTACCCTGTTCTTTGTAGGACTCCTACTTTCTGTTCTGTATATATATGTCAATATATACTCAAGGGACTGTACCCCGAAAAGGGGTATTCAAAATGATTCAAATGAATTGAGTTTGGCTGATTGGATTAGGAAGTAGTGCTTTCATGAAATATTTGAAGTTTGGAAAAGTGATCTTTAATAATTTAACTCTTGTCTTAGTTTACATCCCACCTGGATTTCTTCAATAACTTATATTTCATACAACAGAAAGGTGATGCCTCAGAGTTAACTATTTATGGTTAGGTGAGGTTGGGCTATCAGAGCAGCAGAAGCAGTCCCGAGAAAAAGAAATGTATTGGTTCCCCTTCCCTGAGAGGAAGACATTACTGTCCTTGCTTAAAGAATGTTCCCATAGAGGAGAGAGGCAAGAAACAGTGATATAAAGTGGGAAATTGATAGCAGGTAGAAAATAACAGACTAAGGGTGCCAGTTAAGTATCTAACTCTTGATTTCAGCTCAGGTCATGATCTCACGGTTTGTGAGTTCAAGCCCCATGTTGGGCTCTGCACTGACAGCATGGAGCCTGCTTGGGATTCTGTCTCTCTCTCTCTCTCTCTCTGCACTTCCCCTGCTTGCTCTCTCTCTCTCTCTCTCTCTCTCTCTCTCTCTACCCCCCCCTCAAAAAATAAATAAACTAAAAAATTTTAAAAAAAGAAAATAACAGACTAATTTAGAGAATTATGTAGATATTTTCAGGAGATTGGCTTGGGCTTGGGGGAATTATCTGATTATGTGGCACTATACAGGAAAACACATTCCTCTTGTGTGTTTCTCATTTAACTCTCACACTACTACCATACTTCACTCACATCTGCCACCAGATGCGTGGGTTTTCCACAAACCAAGAAATTCTGGCCACACTAGCTTGGTGTCCTGTAATTCAGTTCAGTTCAATAATTCAATTCAATTCAATTCAATTCAATTCAATTCTGACGTTCTATCTGGAGCTGGTGTCAGATCCCACAAGTTAGGGGTTCAGTCCCACAAGATTCCCCCCACTTCTCACTTCACATGTCAATCACAAGTCCTAGGTTGTCATCTGTACTTCTGACCAACCAGCTATAAATTAGTCTTCCCACAAACCCCTCCTTGGGTTTGGTAATTTTTTAGAATGGCTCACAAAACTCAGGGAAACACACTTACCAATTTATTATTAAAGGATATGACAAAAAGGTACAGATGATCATTCAGATGGAAGAGATATATGAGGTAAGGTATGTGAGAAAGGGCATGGAGCTCCCATGCTCTCTTCAGGCCGTTCCACTCTCCCAGCAACCTGGAAGCTCTCTGAGCTCCAACTATTAGGATTTTTGTGGAGGCTTCATCATATAGACATGATTGATTTTTAACTCCATTTCCATACTGTCTTTCCTTCCTGGAGCATGAAGGGTAAAAAGTTACAAGCTTCTAATCATGGCTTGGTCTTTCTGGTAACTAACCCTTATCTGGGAGCCCACCAAGAGTCACCTCATTAGTACAAAAGGTGCTCCTATCACCCAGAAAATTCCAAAGGATTTGGCAGCTTGGTATCACACACTCCTACCACTCAGGAAATTAACAAAGATCTTAAGAGTTCTGTGTTAGGAACTGGAGTCAAAGACTAGATGTTAGAACAAAAGGTTCCCCTAACACCCATATTTACAAGGTTTCTAGGAGTTCTGTGTCAGAAGCTGGGGGCAAAGATCAATACACATATATACATATATCACTGGGATCATTAAAAATGCTTAATATCACCACCATTCATAAATAAGATAACAGAGTATAGATAGATTTGCAAATGGGACTAGTAGAATAGTAATGTGAGAAGAGAAGTGGAGGAGTATTAGATCCAATCCACTCATTAAATACACAGTTCATACAAAAATGGCAGAAGCCACTCACTCACCTGCTAATAGGACATTTGTTCCACTAAGGCAGGGGTATCTAAACACAGAAACCACTTGGTAATGTCTTTAAGTGGCATCTTCTAGATTCCTCTCCACACCTATAGTGTTAGAATTTCTATAAAGAGAACTTGAAAACTTTAACGAGCCTTCTGCTTAATGTGGGTATGTGTCTACTTAGAAGCCACCAAACTTAAACAATAAAGGTTCCTACAATCTCATTGTCTCTTATACTCTCGCTAAATTAACATTTCCGTTAAAAAAAGAAAGAAATTTATTTATTTCTCTAATGAGACTTTATAGTCTCATTATTTAGTGATCGTAACCACAACAGCCTAATCCTTATTAAGCACCTACCAACACAAACCTTCAGAAAATACTTTACATGTGTCACTTAATTTTATTTTCAAAAGAACCAAAAACCTAGGTACTATTATTAACTGTTTTATTTTACAGAAGATGATATAAAATTGAAGAGATTGAACATTTGCCCAAGGTCAAAACATAAATTTTAGAAACTTAATTTACTGTCTAACATAGCAGACAGGGAGATACCCCACGCCTCCCACCTTAAACCATTCTTCTGAGAAAGATTTGTTTCCCCAAGTGCTGGGGGTGCCGTCAGCACACAGGCTTCAGCTGACAGATTCTTCAGGGCTGAGCTGTGTTGCCCAAGGCATATCCTTCTGGAGCCACCTATACCCATGACTGACTGATACAAGCATTCAAGGGACTGTCCATTCCCAGAAGTTGGACAAGGCTCCAGACATCCCAATGGGAATGGCCAAGGTGTGGATCCCTAATAAATATCATGCATGTTAAATTCTGTCTCAGTATCTGCTCTGGAGATAAAATTCAACACCTGTCAGTCTGACTTCTGGACCCATTGTTTCAAACATAATGTTCTTACTCTCTCCACCCTTTTCCCATTTCCCATTGGGCTGTGTTGCAGGCTGTCAGAAAATAAACTCTGAGATATAGATTAGTACGTAAGAGATTTACTGGAAAGTACTCTCAAGATTAACACATGTCCTCAAGGGGAAACAGGATTAATTAGAAAGAGGAGTGAATCTCAATGCAGTCACAACAAAGAATTCAACTGGGCCCAGGGAACTCTATAGAGCCCACGTGACTACTCAAACTCACCCTGCCTTGAGGCAAAGAGTCCAGGCCCTTACTCCCCTGCTTTATCATCAGTTCCAGGCTGTGCCTGCCTGGAAAGGGAGCATAAGTAGCCCCATTCAGCTGAGGGTAGTTTCCAGGGGAGGAGCCAAGCTGAGAGATGGCAGTCAGGGATAATGCCTGCTGCAGGGAAAATGCAAACTTTAGTCCTGCAAAGGGAGAGGCTCTGGGTGGCTTACCAAAAACATCCTTTATAACCCACCCCACACTCTACTGGATATGCAAGCTTTGCATAATACATTTAAAGAACAACTCTTTCAGGAGTCTGCTGGCCCCTTTCATAGGAAAACTTTTATAAAAGGAAGGTTGGTGGATGAACTATAGGCCCCTCTCGCTGCAATATTTTGTTTACTTGCTTGGTCATTTAGCACTTCATCTGTGATATTCTTTAGTTTATGTTAATATGTGATATACATTCATACCAGATCCCCATAAGTCCAACCAGTTACATGCCTCTTTCTCGAACTTCTTTGACCCTAATTTTTCAACCTTTCTCCCCTACTTCCTTACAGGCCCATGACTAACCAGTCAAACCATTCACAGCCATCCGTAATCCTGTGTGTGTGATTGTGTGTGTGTGTGTGTGTGTGTGTGTGTGTTATGTATATACGTACATAAATAACCCCCCCCCCCCCACACACACACACCAACTTCAGGCCACTTCTTTTTATACAGAAAGTGGCACAGCATACCAGGTACACAGTCTAAATTCCTTCTAATTCCCCTTTATTGTGTTTCCATAACTTCTCAGTGAGTCTTTTTTCCTTAGGTTTTTTGTTCATTACTTATTTTTGAGAAAGACAGAGAGAGAGGGAGAATCTCAAGCAGGCCTCACACTGTCAGCGCAGAGCCTGGCGTGGGGCTCGAACTCACAAAACCGTGAGATCATGATCTCAGCCAAAATCAAGATTCAGGCGCTTAACCGACTGAGCCACCCAGGGGCCCCATAAGTTAGTCTTTAGTGTAGCTATAGTGAGCCTTTGTCTTGCACCCAAAATTCAAGCTGACTCGCTAGTGAAACATGAATCCTGTTTCTCCTTTTCCATCAGCTTGTAAAAGGGATGACCCTTGCAGCCACAGGTGTAAGATGAAGGAGAGCTGCTGGGGCGAGGGTGGTAGGTGGCAGGAGTGTCTGGGCCTCCAGCTTGTATGGTTTACTTGCGACCTTCTACCCTGCTCATGTTTGATCCCAGATAGACTGTCTTCCTCTTAGGTCATATTCATCCACTCTAACAAAGGTGTCACATTTGTCCTAACAGCTGCAAATGGTGCTACTACTAGGCTGAGTTTTCAGTAATCCTCTGTAATCCTCCATGATGATTTAATGTTTACAGAGGTGATACAAATGGAAATATTGGGAATACTATGCCTGTATCTTTTATGTTATAAAGGCTGATGCCAACTTCTGCCAAAAATAATGCATATAGATAATACATACAGATATACATACATACATATATAATACATAAATATATATAATATTTGCATACATATATTTTTTAATATACTATCTAGGCTGAAGGGCACTCTGGGGGTAGAGTTGGCCTTTTCTACTATAATTGTACTATACTAATTCTTACCGTATCTTTTGTCAGTCATGATTCAAGACAAATAGAACCAGGAAATTTTACACACACAGACACACACACACACACAGTGTTTATAGTGTTGTAAATTCCTATGAAGATTCTAAATTTACTGAGTCTCAAAATCCATTTTCATTTCCATGTTTCCTAGAATAGAGAAGGGAAATGGAATGGTTTTAAATAAATAAATAAGTGCATTTCTTTTTATTTTTTTCAACGTTTTATTTTTATTTTTGGGACAGAGAGAGACAGAGCATAAACGGGGCAGGGGCAGAGAGAGAGGGAGACACAGAATCGGAAACAGGCTCCAGGCCCAGAGCCTGACGCGGGGCTCGAACTCACGGACCGCGAGATCGTGACCTGGCTGAAGTCGGACGCTTAACCCACTGAGCCACCCAGGCGCCCCAATAAGTGCATTTCTAATACCAAGTCATATCGTATCATATTTGCATATTGACTTATTTAATTTTTGTTATTTTTTATTTAATCTTCAGGTCTTACAACCTAGCATTTAAAATACCCACCATTATTTGCAGCAATAGGCAATTGTACCAGCGGACTTTGGGATGCTCAGAACACAGCTGATCTATTAAATTATTTAAGACCTTTTCTTTGAAAGGAGCACTGTAAAGCTTGAGTTAATTACGAGGATGTTGGCAAGAATGACACAGCTTTAAATATTGTAATGAGAGGTAAGCAACAGGGGCTATTTTCCCTGATGATATTATGTGTTATTTGGCATGGGAGGGCATGAAAGAAAAGTAGGCTGACATCTTTAAGTGGATTCCTTCATGTGCTTCTGGGAGAGCAACTAGGCTCAAGAGGAAGCTGGAGAGAGCATGCTAGAAGTTTAGTCGGAGACAAAGAATCTAAGAAGCAGAATTGTGCATAGAATAGAACAGCTGATGGAGCGCCCAAGTGACTCAGTTGGTTAAGCGTCTGACTCTTGATTTCCGCTCAGGTCATGATCTTGCAGTTTGTGAGTTCGAGCACCACATCAGGCTCTGCACTGATGGCACGGACATTAAAAAAATCATTTCAGGTTTCTCTATGACTCAAATACCCTATAATTCTATGGCCCTTTAAATAAGTTGTATCTATGAATTGTCGTACGTTACATAGAGTAGCAGTCAAGGGGGCAAATATAAAAATTCCATTTTGAAGAGCAGCCACATCCAAGTGTGATTTTCCATTGAAAAGTGGCATATGTTTTAACTCAAGGGCAATTAGACTTACAGCTTGACTATATTGATTAAAGAACAACAAACTATAGTTCTCTTGTCGTCAGTATTAAGCATCCAAGCCAAGTATTTGTGATTAATTGGGAAACGGCATGTGGGCCCATGTGTCTCTAGGCTCTGCTACACAGACATGATGCAGATTTTCACAGTAAAGCAGACTTTTCTCATCTTGATAACTTCTAAAGCCAAGTTACTTTATTTTCATACGAAGAAAACATGTTACCGAATTAGCTCTTTTCAAAGCCACGTGTAACAGAATTTTCAGGCTAAACCACTTCACCCAAAAGTATTGAGCAAATTCTGAAAGTCAACCAATAAATAACTTAATGGATTTGGGAACACTAATGTTATGGTGGAAGAATCAAGTCCCTGAATTCTCTGCGAGATCCAGAAGCATCCCTGAAAGATGGTTCATTCACCTTCTTTTTAAAAATACCGTATTTCTTTTCCTTCAAGAAGCGATTGAGACAGTGGGGTTCTGATGTACCTATGTTCTGTGTCCACCTTGTGAATCTTAATTTACAACTGTTCAACTACGGGACCTTAGAAATCAGTATTTCCAAGCATACGACACAGGCTGAATGGCCTCCTCTGGCTTGATTCCATGCCACTGATTATTTGGCTCCCCAAAGCAGCATGAAAGAGCCCTAAAATGAGGCTGATACCTTGGAGGGGGGGGTGGCATTTGAAGAAATTACCTACAGTAGGAAACACAGTCTAATTGTTATTGTTCTACTGGTCTGGAAGAAAAAAAAACTGATGAAGATTACAACTCAAATATTTTATTCTTAAAAAAAAAAAAAAAAAACCTTTTTCAAAGTCAGAAATGCCTCTCAACGTAGCCACAGCAGAATGTACCTGGTTGAGCAATGTAAATGTTTCACAGGCTATGATTTCTGTGTTGTTGGTCCTCTCCTTCTGCAACTCAGAGTGAGTTATGGGCTTTCCTCTTCAATAATTCCTATCATTCTTTGTGGTCATCTGGTTTTTCATGGAGACAAAACACTTCTGGGGGCTCTTCTCTTGTCTACTCATGTACTACTTGATTTAGTCATCTGTGGCTTTCTGCAGAGGCAGTAATTCAAGTCAGTTATCTTTTTGTCATATAGGCAACAGAGGCCTAGACAAGGGAATTTGAATTATCTGTATATTTTTTAGTATATGTTTTTGGTAGCAGCATATTTGAGTGAAAAGGTCATGGACTTTAGTGTCCAAAACACTTGAAGTTTAAGCCCTAGTTCTGCCTTTTACCATCAGTACAATTTTTTTATGATTTATTTAACTCCTTGAGATTTGTTTAATTTATTTTTTATAAATTATTTTACTCCATGGAAGATGTTAGAAACAGAAACACGAATCCGGTATGGCCCTTGCTTTCAAAAGGTCCGTGAGGCAAGGAAAGAGAAAAACAATAGATTATTTTAATATCATAAAATTCTAAGGTGTGTGTAGATATTAGGACACGTTAGAGGCACAGAGGATAGGAAGAAGTTTCTCTTAAAAAAATAAGACACTTTTACATAAAGGCAGTTCTTAATTCATAGAATAATGATTTTCTGTACATATATTTTCTATTAACAATATCTGGATTCAACTCTTCAAGATTATAAGTGTGCTTCTTCCTTCAAAATGCAGGTACAATTCAACCTTCATCATGAACTCTATGTGGCTACTTACTTCTGCATTGCTAACTCCTTTTTCTAGAGCCCTTAACACCATGACTGCATTAGCTCACATTTTCTCTCCAGTTTCTATGCTATGTTTGAATTTATATTAACTACTAGATCTGTCTTTTCTCCACAATGAAATTAAAAGTTTCTAGAAAGTATAAGTATACATTAACTTCATTTTATCTGCTTCCATTGTAACACATATAATGTACCTAGGAAATATTCAATAAATAGTGGGTGGATATATCATAATGGGATATCTTTTGTTCCACGTTTCCGTTTATGAGAGGAATATTACAGGCATCCAGTGACTGTTCTTGACTCAATTATTCATTCTCCGGTTTCCTTGAGGGCTGCTTTCACTGGTAATACCAAAGTGAACTTTAAGAAAACTATATATTTCAAACTTACCTGTATCTCAGTTCTTATGTCCACATTAAATAGTAACAAGAATATAAAAGCTCAGACCTTATAAAAATTATATTCTTCCTTACTATAGTATAAAGTGTGTGATTAAGGACTGTCAGAAAAATATTCTGTAGACCTCTTAAATTGTAATTATTCTCAGAGAAATTTAAGTAGTTATAAAATTACTATCACAGTCTTTTCCCTTTGAAAGAATGTGTTAAATGTACAAAACAGTGGTGTTTTCCAAAAGTGAGCTAGCATTTCTCTTAAATTCAAAACATGATTATTCCAATATAAGTCCATGATGGATGTATTAACTCTGAAGATGTCTTTCTTTCTTTTTTTTTTTCCTTTTCATGACCTGTTCATAGAAGTGAATGTATTAGAAGTGTTTCTGTGGAAATTAGTTTTGAGTATAAGCCATTCAGTACATTAAGCCTAAGTCTTTTGTTTTGTTTTGCTTTTTTGTTTTTTGTTTGTTTGTTTTTTAAGACAGAATCACAGTGTGCTAACATAGGTGAAACTGGAAGTAGGTAAGACTTGAGTTTCTTATTTGCTGAATGGGTATGAATCTCAGCTATCCATGTAGGATTCATTTGAACAAAATTCCGTGGGCATGATGGGTAAAGGCCTAACATTGTTGAGTACTTGCCATTTGTTAGAAACTGCCAGATTGTTTATATTCATTTTCTGTCTTAACTCTTAGAATTCTATCAGATGAAGGTCTTATCTGTAGCCTGCCACTCCAGTTATCTCTTGCTGAGTAAGGAGCCATCATCCAAATTTAGTGTCAGAAACTAAGCTGGATGATGCTCTTTCATCCTGGGGACCAGGAATTTGGACAGTAGAGGTAACTTGCTTCTCTTTCTGAGCCTCAGCTGGGAAGACTCCAGTGCTGGGGGGCTGGAATCATCTGGATGCCTCCTCACTCAAATGTCTGCACAGGTGGATACAGTTTACTCAATGTCCAGGCTTAGCTGAGTCTGCCAACCAAAGTGCCCACTTGTGGCAACTCCATGGAGCCTGGGTCTCTTATATCATGGAGAATAAGGCAGGAGCTGTATAGAATCTACCCCACACCAAACCCCCCAAAACTGTGGAGCAACTCTTATTCCAGCACAATTCATCCAAGGCTTACTTTTTCATTTGTCTTGCTATCATCTTAAGTAAGTAGTAGTATCCTACTATGATATCCTTAGAGTAGATCAGGAGACGTTGCACTCCATGTATGCTTATGTATTTTGATGTGTTTACATTTAAAAACAAAAACAAAAACAAAAACTCTAACATTATGTAACATAAAGGAAAATAATCTTTTTCTCTGAATATTTTGAGAAGTATTTTCCATGATGAGAAAGCTGTCCTCATAAATACAAGAAATCAACAGATATTTTCCTTGAACTTAGACCTTAAAAAAATCCAACTAAATTATTTAATATCTCCTTTGAAATATACAAAGTTGGTTTGAGTCTTCAAAACTGAGAGAGAAGAAAGGTATCAAGATCAGTTAGATGAACCTGTATTATCTTTTTAAAAGGAGGAAAGAGAGTGATTCCAGTGAAAAAGGTAGCTCTAAGGGCCTGTTTCTCAATAGAAACATTGAAAAAGAAACCAAACAAGACTGTCAGAATCAACCCGGTCAGAACTCTGGGAAGTTTAAAGCATTCATGTAAACACTGAACTCAGAAGAAAGCATTTTGAATATGGCTGGAAAACTCCATAGCATTGTTATTTACCCTTCTTCCATCCCTGCCCCCTGCACAGTGGTGATCTTAAAGATTCAGTACGTATTCCGACATTGGCACACTGTCCCTGGTTCCAGATGGAGAAGAGCACACTTACAAAGAACTGTGTTTGTCTCTTCTAATTTGTCTGATACCCACCTTAGGTACTGACACAAGGTGCCTGTCTTTGTTTCACCTACAAAAGAACACAGAGCAAAAAAGTGGTGGTTGGCATTCCTGAAAACCGTAGAAAGGCAAATAAACAACCCATAGTGTGGGCCTTTCCACTTCCGCTGAAGGGATTAACTTTGCATTGCTTGAGGAAATGGTAACGGTTCCCCTGAAACAGTTGCCATGCAAGACAATATTGATCTCAGGACCTGTCACCATCCCCCCACTTTGCTTCTAGACCTGAAACTAGACTCATATCCCGGCAGATTTCTAAAGGTGAGGTATAGTGTGTCACCCATGATGTGGTGTGTTAACATTCCTAAAGAACTATTTAAACTTTCTAATTTATATAGACAGAACTCTGGGGAACATGGATAGGAATGGAAAATAAGAGTGTGGGAAAATGGTGAAAGGAACTTAAATTTAGATCAAGCAGAATTTATTGACCATGAGCTCACTAAGCAGAGACTCTGCAATTAAGGTTGCAGCTCAGAGGGACACCTGAGTGGCTCAGTCAGTTAAGCTTCTGACTTAGGCTCAGGTCATGATCTCACAGTTTGTGAGTTTTAGCCCCGATTTGGGCTCTGTGCTGACAGCTCTGAGCCTGGAGCCTGCTTCAGATTCTGTGTCTCCCTCTCTCTCCTCCCCTCCCCCGTTCACGCTCTCTCTCTCAAAAATAAATAAACATTAAGGAAAAAAAAAAGGTTGCAGCTCAGAGCATTAGAAAGGGCTCTAATAGTTTGTTTTGTTTGTTGGCTGAAGCATGTGCCAAAAGGTGGTTCATGTGAGTGATTTGGTGATGCCAGACAGGCTTTGGTTTAATGTAAAAGGATTAAAAGCCTCAGGGAGATTGGCATATTAGAGTGATTTGTCTTTTAAGACCTACCCACCCACACAGGGAAAGTCCAGAAGACATGCCTTACACCAACAATGTGAGAAGTAAATATGTAAGAGGAGCCCCAGGATCCTTGACGAGCTCTATGATCACTTTTCTTTACAGACCAAACTTCACAGTGGGAACTGCAGTTGCTAAATTGGGAAATCTAAATGCAGTGGGAGTAAGTGGATCTTGGGATGGCAGGGGCCAGGTGTTGGCACACAACCACCAAAGGCAAGGTGAGTGTGGTTACAGAAATGAACAGCAGAATCAAAGCAGCAATCAAAATATTCTAGCTCAGGCAAACCTGTGACATTGGCTAGCTGATGATGGAATTCCTAGAAGTGGAGTAGATGGAAAGCCTACAGAATTCTTATTTAATTTGTAGAAGCAGAAAAAACTAGGTCAAGTGAACAAAAGTCTAGCCTAAACTATAAAAACAGAGAGTCATGGCCCTTTGATCAATCCCAAGACTTGAGCCAATTTGTGGACCCAGAGTCCCTTGAATAAAGAAGCCAAGGAAGGACTCTGGGACACTACCGAAATTTTATTAGTATTTCTCTCAGCCTTCAAGCCAAAGGAATCTATTGCCTTTTACCAGGGTAACTATGCATTGAGGAAAAGGAAGCAACCCGACCTGTCAGGGGCTACTGGACACTGGCTTTGAATTGATGTAATTCCAGGAGACACAAAACATCACTTTGGGCCATTGTTCAAGAGTAGGGGTTTATGGAAGTCAGGTGATCAATGGTGTTTTAGCTTGGTTTATCTCACAGTGGGTCCAGTGAGTCCCCAAACCCATCCTGTGGTTATTTCCCCAGTTCCAGAATACATCATTGGTATAGACATATTTAGTAATGATCAGAATCCTCACATTGCTTTACTGATCTGTGGAGTGAGAGCTTTTTACTAAGACCAACTGGAAGCCATTAGAACTGTGTTTACCTAATAAAATAGTAAATGAAAAGTAATACTGCATCCCTGGAGGAATTGCAGGGATTAGTACCACTGTCAAAGACAAAAGATGCAGAGCTGGTGATTCCCACCACTCTTCCTTTCAACTCTCCTATTTGGCCTGTGCAGAAGTCAGATGGATTTTGGAAAATGACAGTGGATTATCGTAAATTTAACCAGGTGGTGACTCCAGCTGCAGCTGCTGCACCAGATGTGGTTTCATTGCTTGAGTAAATTAACACATCCCCTGGTACCTAGTACAGAGCTATTAATCTGGCAAATGCCTTTTGCTCCATACTTGTCCACAGGCCCACCAGAAGCAGTTTGCTTTCAGCTGGCAAAGCCAACAACACACCTTCATTGTCCTACTGTGGGAATATGTCAACTCTCCAACCTTCTGCCATAATTTAGTGTGCAGGGATGTTGATACTCCTTTTCCTTCCGTAACATACTACACTGATCCATGACATTGATGATATTATGTGGATTGGACCTGACGAGTAAGAAATGGCAAAGTGCTATAGACTTATTGGTAAGACATTTGCATGTTAAAGGGTGGGAAATAAATCCTATTAAATTTGGAGGGCCTTCTAACTCAGTGAAATTTCTTAGGGACAAATGGTGTGGGAAATGCCAAGATATCTTTTCTAAAGGCAGGCATAAATCGTTGTATCTGACCTTTCCCACAACCAAGAAAAAAGCATAACACCTAGAAAGCCTCTGGACTTTGGAGGTAATATATTCCTCATTGGTGTGTTACTCTAATCCATTTATTGAGTGACTCCAAAAACACTGATAATTTTGAATGAGATCCAGAATGAAAGGCTCTATAATATTTCCAGAGTGCTTTTTAAGCTGCGCTGCACTTGGGCCATGTGATCCAACAGATTCAATGCCCCTGAAGTATCAGTGACAGGTAGGGATACTGTTTGGAGCCTTTGTCAGGATGCTATAGGTGTTTTGCAGCACAGGCCTTTAGAAGTTTGGAGCAAGACCATGTCATCTTCCACAGATAAGTATTTACCTTTTGAGAAACAGCTCTTGACCTGCTACTGGGCCTTCATAAAGACTAATGGCTTAATGATGAACCACCACGTTACCCAGCAATCCGAAGCATGCATCGTGAACTGGGTGTTATCTGACACACCAAGCCATAGAGTTGGGTGGGCACAAAACACTGTATCATCAAATAACAGTTGTATATATGCGATTAGGCTTGAGCAGCCCTTGGAAGCACAGGTAAGTTAAAGGGAAAAATAACCCAAATGTCCATGATCTCCACTCCTGCCAACCTGCTTTCTCTCTCCTAGCCCATACCTAAGGCCTCATGGGGAGTGTCCTAAGATCAGTTGATAGAAGAAGAGAAAACTTGGGCCTGGTTGACAGATGGTTCTGCATGATATACAGACACCACCTGAAACTGGATAGCTATAGCACTACAGCCCCTCTCTGGGACACCCTTGAAGGACGGTGGTGAACGGAAATCCTTTCTGTAGGCAGAACTTTGGGCAGTATACCTGGTTGTTCACTTTTCTTGGAGGGAAAAAGGATCCAACTTGAAATTATATACTGATGCATGAGTTGTGACCAATAGTTTGATCAATCATCAGGGATTTTGGAGGAACATAATTAGAAAATTAGCAACACAAAAACCTGGGAAAGAGACAAGTGGATAGACATCTCTGAATGTGAAAAAATCCTAAAGATATTTGTGTCTCATGGGAATACTCACCAAAGGGTAACCTTAGCTCTGTGGATACAAGTCAGCCTCTTTCCCTAGCCAACCCTGTCATCACCCAATGATCTCATGAACAAAGTAGCCATGGTGGTAAGGATGGAGATTATGGGTGGGCTCAACAATATGGACTTCCACTCACCAATGCCAAACTTGGCTATGGGCACTGCTACATGCTCACTCTGCCACCAACAGAAACCAGGGCTGAGCCATTGATGCGGTACTATTCCCTGTGGTGATGAGCCAGGCACCTGGGGGCAGATTGATTTCATTGAATCATTTCCATCATGAAAGGGAAATCATTTTCTTCTCACTGGACTAGACACTTACTCTGGGTAGGTACTTGCCTCCCATGCACTCATTGCTTCCACCAAAGCTACCATTCATGAACTTACAGTATGTATTATCTACCATTCTGATATTCCACACAGCATTGCTGCAGATTAAGGAACTCACTTCACTGCAGAGGAAGTGCAGCACTGGGCTCCTGCTTATGGAATTTACTGGTCTTACTGTGTTCCCTACTGTCCTCAAGCAACCGGCTTGATAGGATAATGAAATGACCCTTTGAAGTTTATTAGTTATAGTGCCAGATAAGTGGTAATGTTTGGCAGGTCTGGTATAAGATTTTCCAGAAAGCCAAATATGATCTAAATCAGCCCAATTATACCCCTCAGTTATAGAAATAAGAACTATAATTATTGTATTTCCTTACTTTTTTGTGAATATGTTTGTGTATATATGTGTATGTGTGTATGTTTATATATATGTAAATTTTACATCATAGAATTTAAGTTATGGGATACCAAGAAAAGTAAACACACTCAAGGACTTTACTTCCTCTTGTGAAGTAAGATGATCATTTTTAGAAATAAAAATAAAAAATAATATAACAAAAAATAATAATAAATAAAAGCTGTGCTGTCTAGTTAACAACAGGTTTACACCTCCCTCCCCCAACAATGGGGTCCCAAACCCTTAGACACTTCACTTCCTGGTTCTTCCTCTTTCCATTTCACTGGCTTATTTTTGGCTGCCTTTGCCTCAAAGAGTGTACATTTGTTCCAATCAGACTAATTTTTTTTTCTTAATATTTATCTATTTGAGGGGAGAGCACAAGCGGGAGAGGGAGAGATGGAAGCGAGCTCTGTGCTGACGACAGCAAGCCTGATGTGGGGCTTAAACTCACAAACTGTGAGATCATGACCTGAGCTAAAGTCAGATGCTCAACCAACTGAGCCACCCAGGTGCCCCCAGCAATCAGACTGCTTTTTGGCTTATCTTAGCATAGGTGACTTCAGGGTAAGGCTGTAACCTCTGTAGCACTCAGCCAATGAGGAATCAGGGGAGGGACTTGGGTGCTAGGAGATAAATGACCTGCCCTAACCTTCCCAAGTGTGCCTGTCCACCAGACACCCTCTCTTCCAAGAACTTTGGTTAAAGCCTCACTTCACTGTGCTCTGAGTCTCTGCATCCCTCCTCTGATTGGTTCAGTGGGCTTATTTCTCACATGGGGAAAGGGTTTGTGCATTTTTTGTTGAATACAGGATAGTTTCATCAAGTTAAGCAGCATTATGACCCTGTTTTTGTCTTCATTTGGAGATTAGGTATACTTTAAGGAGATGCATATGAGTACCAAGTTGTTAAAGGGTATACTTGTGATAGTTAATTCCTTGTGTTAACTTGACTGGCCATGGAGTACCCAAATTAAACATTATTTCTGGGTGTGCCTGTGAAGGTGTTTCCAGATGAGATTAACATTTGAATCAGTGGATTCTGTAAGGTAGGTAGCCCTCTTTAATGTGGGTGAGAACCATTCAGTCCACAAAAGGTGGAGGAAGGACAAATTCTTTCCTTTCTTCCTGCCTCACTATTAAGCAGGGACATCTCATTTCATCTTCTCTTGCCCTCAAACTTGGACTGAATTAAACCATCTGCTTTCCTGGGTCTCCAGTTTCCAGACAATAAACTGTAGAATGTCTCAGCTTCCATCATTGTGTAAGCCAATTCCTCATAATTCTATCTCTGTCTGTCAAATCATATCTATACATAACATATACCTATACCTACACCTACACCTGTACCTACACCTACACCTATAACTATACCTATACCTGTACCTATACATATACCTATACCTATATCTACATCTACATCTGTGTATATCTATATCTACCTATTATCTATCTATCTATCTATCTATCTATCTATCTATCTATCATCTATCTGTCATATATCTCCTGTTGGTTCTGCTTCTCTAGAGAACCCTAATACTTTACTCTTAATCATTTTCAACCTAAAATAATTATCACAATCTTTACAGTCTAATGCAGAGAATATTTAAATTATATGAACAACATTATACAAGTTACTGGAGACATTTGAACCTTGATATAGGTCCTCAAAGATAATTAATGTTCTCTCTAAAGTGTCATTATTCATAGATATTTTAAGTCTAAAGAGATCATCAAAAGTAATTTAGAAAGCCAATGAAATTATGATATATAGCAGTAGTCTGTATTCCAATTGTAGAAGGAAAAGAAAATAAATTAATCTACAGACGACATTATTCTAGTAATAAGAAATGTAAAGAGAGTAATCTTCTAATGATATGAGATGAAAATATTTCCACATTCAACTGAGAAGCTGAAGGGCAAATAACTCCATTTGTGGAATTTGATGAGCCCTAAAATGTCAATAATTTCCCTTCATCTTTGAAGAGGGCTATGAAAATCCCAACGGAAGTCTAGTTTCCATTTGGTCCTCTTGTCAATAAGATTAACTGAGGTCTTTAGGTGGTTCTTATGAGTTCTACTAAGGAGTCTGTGAGTGAATTTTTATAGTCTTTTTGAATAACACTTCTGCTTGCCTAGTTCTGAAGCCAACATTAAAAGGCAACAAACACAACACTGCTAGTGCAACACAGTAGAGTTTTCCAAGACATCACAATCCACTCCCTGAGCCTAGAGTGTTTTAGTGATAGAGGGCTATGTTGCTTTTCATTTGCAAAAGTTTTCCACCAGTTCTGGAGATATCCATGAGTAGTTGAAATCTCAGAGATTTCTGTGCCCACTTGGGTCTTTCATGATCCTCCACTTTCCACATGGTGTCTCCAAAATCTAATTCCCGAGGCCTGTATTGTGTACTACTGAGTCTATCTCCACTACGCATTATTGAAAATCATTGAAAAATGGCAAGAAGCAAATGACAAATCCAAACTTCAATTTGGCCAGCCACTGTGAATTTTGCTTTCTGAATCTAAATTCATTATTTAAAAAAATTTAAGTGTCAATTCACTATCTTTAGGTTTTTCAAACTACTTTGGCTAAAACCAATGATTCATTCATTCCAAAAAGAAGTATGAATATGTATATTCTTACAAATTACAAAATTCCGTTTTTAGTCTCTTCTTTTCTGGCATTAATCTTTCTTTCTTGAATGAATTTAAGCACATAAAAAGTCATCATTAAAAATATGTGTACATACATATGTGCATATAAATATATATATATATATATATATATATATATATATATATATATACATGTGCACACATACACACCCCATTGCACATCAATCCAAGAACAGCCCCCATGTCTATTTTCAGTTTAATTCCACTATCAGGAGCAACTGATTACATATAGTACAATATATTGCAATTGAACATTTAAATATGTTTAGGAAACTGATGGCATCACAGGAAAAGGGTGAATCAAGATCTGCATATCATACTTTTTTTAACTTCTTTTCTACAGTTCCATGTAAAATATGTCTTTTTCTCCTACAGTTCCTTTTTAAATACCTTTTAATTATGCTTTTCAGTAGGTGTACAGATTTACCCATTTGCTGCCTAAGCATGGCCACTGATGAGAGGACCTTATCTCTGGCCTAACATTGAACAGTGTGTGTGTGTGTGTGTGTGTGTGTGTGTGTGTGTGTGTGTGTGTGTATCTCACTTTGATTTTGATCACCTGGACCTCCTTGTATCCATTAACAGGGAATTTGGATGGCTGAAAAATATTTAATACAGTATTTAGAAATTGTGTATCTTTAGAACACTTATAAAGATGTCATGGGAAAAAATGAAGTTTTTTGAAGAGAATCTTATGTTTTGTTTCATTTTTCCTATTCAAAACAGAGCAAAGGGAAATGTGAAAAATATTTAGCTCATCTGATATCAGCCTTACCTGATTTCATGATGTCTCTTATTTTCAATCATGTACATTAATCTGCAGCATTCTGTGATTTCCCAAAATAGAAGTCATATTATGAAATTAAAAACCTTCCATCATGTTATTATGTCTATTTATCAGTGTAGATGCTGAAATCATTGCTTTTTAAGTGAGACAGAATCCCACTGCACCAGACAAATCACCCTGGCTGGTCATTACCACGTCATGCAGATTTCTCAGAACACAACGCGGTGCAGAGATGGCTGGTGTGGAGTCTGTTCTGCTGTGGTAATGAATTAACCCAACTCATGAGTATATTTACACATATACACCAGCACAAGAGATTATGGATGGTAAATGAGAAAAAAAAATGAAATGAATTAAGGAAATTGGGTTGTAATCTCCAAGGGTCCTTCAATACCTGGGCTATGATTCTAAGATTCTTGCCTAAAAAAAAAATCTGGCTGAATTTAATTGACCAAATGTATTTGTTCTATTCAAAGTGGTAGATACTGCAGATGTGAATCCTGGACTGGAGAATGGATAAAGTTTATTGTGTGCATGAGCTTTCTTTCCAGACAGACAATGAAAGGAGTCAGTCATTAAAAGCTGTTTGGAAATGGAAGTTAAGGGAATAAGACAGGCTAACTATTCTGTCTAAATCATAGTGTTCTGGTGTATTATTAATCTAAGACTTTTCCACTTTCTGTTGTATGACTTTGTTAGCCCAAACCAAACAAATAGAGAATCCTTCTAATGTTTTCAGTCATGAAAAGTTTTTGGTTTTTTTTTTTAATGTTTATTTAGTTTTGAGAGACAGACAGAGTGAGTGCAAGTGGGGGAGGAGCAAAGAGAGAGGGAGACAGAGGATCTGAGCTGACAGCAAAGAGCCCAATGCAGGGCTCAGACTCACGAATCTGTGACATCAAGACGTGGGCCGATGTCAATGCTTAACTGACTGAGCCACCCAGGCACCCCAGTCATGATATGTTTTAAAAGGAACATCAGTAGTATACAGATAAATACTCCTTATACATCCAATATTTAAAGGTAAAACAATAATATCTATTTTATATGTAACATCTCTCATTAGTTTTGCCTGATATTTTTAATGACTTTTTAAAATTTGTCTAATGTTTATTTATTTATTTTATTTTTTTTTCAACGTTTTTTATTTATTTTTGGGACAGAGAGAAACAGAGCATGAACGGGGGAGGGGCAGAGAGAGAGGGAGACACAGCATCGGAAACAGGCTCCAGGCTCCGAGCCATCAGCCCAGAGCCCGACGCGGGGCTCGAACTCACGGACCACGAGATCGTGACCTGGCTGAAGTCGGACGCTTAACCGACTGCGCCACCCAGGCGCCCCTGTTTATTTATTTTTGAGAGAGAGACAGAGAGAGAGCAAACAGGGGAGGGTCAGAGAGAGAAGGAGACACAGAATTCGAAGCAAGCTCTAGGCTTTGAGCTGTCAGCATGAACTGTGAGATCATGATCTGAGCCAAAGTCAGACCCTTAAGAGATTAAGCCACCCACGTGCCCCTTTTTAATTTTTTTTTAATTTAGGGGCGCCTGGGTGGTTTGATCGGTTAAGCGTCTGACTTCGGTTCAGGTCATAATCTCACGGTCGGTGAGTTCAAGCCCTGTGTCGGGCTCTGTGCTGATGGCTCAGAGCCTGGAGCCTGTTTCAGATTCTGTGTCTCCCTCTCTCTCTGCCCCTCCCCTGTTCATGCTCTGTCTCTCTCTGTCTCAAAAATAAATAAACGTTAAATTTTTTTTTAATTTTTTTGTTTAATTTTATTTTCGAAATGTCTTTAAATCCTTAAATTCTGCTTTCATTGCCCCTCCCACTCCCAAACAATATATTTGTAGAAGAAACAAGGTAACTTATCTTGTATAGTTTCCTCCAATCTGGGTATATTAATTTCTACTAAAAACTCAACCAAAATTCTATTGAGATAATGCTATGCATTTAGCATGTATATTCCAGTTGATATTTTCCCAGAGTTCCTTTATAGACTCTGAGTCGATGTGTTTGGCCCTTGCATCACAGGTAAAATTTTAAATGGGAATGCAAAGGGACTGTATGAGATACAGGGCTATAAAAGCCAGCTCAGACTAGTCATATGTTCACCCTAAGTTGCTTGAGGTCCAGAAAATAAGTGAGTCGTGATCAAGGTGAAAGCCAGGGAATTGTTACCAAACTTCAATGCCAATAAGGAGGACAGATTATTTTCAAGGGAAATTAATACTACATCTTAAAATAATGGAAGATCCAGGGACAACAGGATATAGATAAAGAAAAGATTTGAACAAATCAATGAGAAGAGGCTCTACTCAGTACTAATGGGTTGGAAACTTACATTTAATACCTTCTCCAAGGCCAGGTTTATATAAATCATAATGGACTGGGGCTATCCTGGGTTGTAATGGAAACCCAAATATTACTTTCTTCATCTTATAGAGAAAGAATTAAGCATAGATTGATTTCCTGTTTCAACAATATTTTAATTTCAGTATAGTGTTTTCAAATGATCTCAGTGGTTTTTATTCTAACATTCCTGTTGCCTAGGCTAAGAAAAGTATTAATTTCAGCAAACATATTTGTCATTCCCCAATAAACAAATCTGATACCCACAAAATCAACAATAAGGAAAATTTGTTTAAAGTTCCTGATTTTTTGGGCCAACCAAGTTTAGAATCCCCTGCTTATATCACACCAAACCTCATAGTTCTTTTTTCTTTTATTTTGTTTATTGACAATGTCAATAACAGACCCCTGAAGTAACAAGATATACTGGAAAGTTTTCTCATTTTGGAGTCAACCTTGTTTAGTGACCTTGGGTAACTTAGTTTCAAAGGTCTTCCTTTCATCCTCTTTAAAATGGAAATAAAAATACCCACTTTAAAGGTAAATATTAAATAAAAGAATGTAAGTAAAGACACCGCATGGTAGTAGGTACGCAATAGATGCTAGTTCCCTTTCTTTTAATCGATGATGGATTATCTTAAGAAAAGAGGGGCGCCTGGGTGGCGCAGTCGGTTAAGCGTCTTGACTTCAGCCAGGTCACGATCTCGCGGTCTGTGAGTTCGAGCCCCGCGTCAGGCTCTGGGCTGATGGCTCCGAGCCCGGAGCCTGTTTCTGATTCTGTGTCTCCCTCTCTCTCTGCCCCTCCCCCGTTCATGCTCTGTCTCTCTCTGTCCCAAAAATACATAAACGTTGAAAAAAAAAATTCTTAAAAAAAAGAAAAGAAAGATACACTGGTGACTGTATTAAATACAAGCATAATGTTATCATAAATTATTTGTAAAATAAAAGGAGGAATGAGTAGATTTATTTTATTTTTTTTAATTTATTTATTTATTTTGGGACAGAGAGAGAGGAGAGGGAGGGACAGAGAGAGAATGGGGGAGAGAGAGAATCCCAAGCAGACTCTGCATTGTCAGTACAGAGCCTGATGTGGAGTTCAAATTCACAAATTGTGAGATCATGACCTGAGCTGAAATCAAGAGCTGGAGACTTCACCAACTAAGCCACCCAGGTGCCCCATTTCAATTTATTTTTTAATATGCTTTGCCTTTGAGTTTATTAATTCATGTATTTGTATTTAGGGCAAATAAATGTACTCTAGGGAATCAAGAGATGTTTCTTTTCCTCAGTTGCAAATAGTCTTTAAAAGGGAACCTTCCAAAGCATTTGCACACTTCACGGATTCTAAAATTTGCTGATGTAAATATGAGAGAATACATGTAATAAAAGTAGCCTGTTGATCAAAGGTATTAGAAATGCTCCCAATGGTAAAAAGACCCATGAGAAGCATGTTTAACAAGAAATGAGTAAGGAAAGCATCTTTCATGATCCTTTTTTCTTGTCCTTTCCAGTCTCGGTTGGGACATTAATCACCCAGACAATAGACACAAGGTCAACAGCTGGCCTGATGTTGTGTGAACTCTGGGAGTTTTCTTACTTGGTGTTGGCTTGCTGCAACAGCCTGGTGAAATTCAGGATGGCTACAGTGATGGGGAGGTACAAAATGTGTCTCCATTTGTCTGACCCTCTAGGGAACGATTTCTTTGGAACCTGGAACAAACCGAGCTTTTCTGTTATCCAAGTGGCATTTGTGTTATCAAACTAAGCTCAGCATAGGTGTGGCTTGCCAAGGAAAACCTTCCTGCTTTGAATTCTGGACTTCTCCTTTACACTTACCTTTCACATCTGGTAGCAGATTGGAAGTTTTCCAACCCCTGCAATTTTCACTTTTTCTGGAAAAGGGGACTATTAACCACCTAATTCAAACTAATATTATCGCATTTTATAAAATTAATGAGATGCTGTAATTGCCGACATTGTTTACCTGCTACTTTGGGAGTGTATTTCAAAGGCATATGAATTAGCCATCGCCAGATTTATAATTAGCGTGTGACAACTTTAATTCCAATGGCGTGTTTAATCAACAGCAACAGATGGAAATGTGCCTGGTTGTAGGTCATCCCCTTCGCAGCTCCTGAGAGTGGGTTTATCCCACTCTCTCTGAGTTATAAGCTGTTTAGCATAGTAAGTGCTAAATTACTGGTAATATTCTCTTTCTTTTTTGGACTATCAGAGTTTCAACACATGAAAATAATTCTAATCACTGATATATGGTGAATACTTACAACATACTAACTGCTATTTTTGTTTTAACTTAATGAAGCCTTCAAACAACCTCTCAAATTAGGTAATTTTAATATTCCCATTTTATAGGTGAGGGAATTGAGCCTAGAAAAACAAAGTGACTTGTCAGTGCTGCACAGCTTGTAAGCAGTAGGGCCCAAAGTTGGATTCAAGCTCTTTGGCTCCCAGCATCCCTGCCATAATAACAGCCCTCAGGGGTTCTGCAGTAGGAGGCTGTTTATTGTAGCAGTTTGGGATTCTGCTAACAAAACTGTGTTATTTTGTGAATCCTAAGATTACAGAATCATTCTTCTAACTTTCCTCCTCACCAGGACCAGTGCTATACACAGGAGACAGAAACTATCTGCCTAATTCTTTATTCCATAAACATGTTAACTCAGAGTCCGTCAGTATGCATTTTGGACTCGCCATTATTCATCTCGGACATCAGCTCCAGGCAACTCTTGGGGAACCCTCTCAACAATGTTCTTTCTACTTGCCACAGGCTCACTGGATGCCCCGTTACCAAGGCTCCCGTATATCCAGCACCTTTTGACTTACCCCCAGAAGCCTCCCCCATCTAGGATTTTGCCTCTACAGGAGAAAAGTAATACAGTAGGCTTGGATCCCCATCTTTAAAGCTTCCAGACATAAGATATCAAATGCACAGGAGAGGGATGCCAATGGTTAGGAATTTGGGGTACTTTGGTCTCACCCTACCAAAGCACAAATTCTCCTCCTCTCTACCTCAATAGACAATATAAATTAAACAAGTCTAGACTAGAACCAGTAATTTCCCAAACTACCTTAAGCATTGAGATTATCTTAGGAGCTTAAACAACAACTTTAGCAGGTGTGTACAAACCCCTGTCAGCTATTCAAAATCTCTGGAAGTGGGGCCTTGCATCTCTGCCCTTGTGAAAACCTCGCCCATGGAATTGTCTGCGGTTCATATGTAGAACTGCAGACTTGCAAATGCTGAGCTTCTTTAATGTTTTCCAGAAGCAAAAAGGGGTGTGTTTATATTAAGTCCTAAAACTCACGGGTAAATTGCCTGTAACAGTCCTTTCTTAGGCACAGAAAGTATAATGGGAAAAGGTTCTGGCCCCTACAAGAGTGTCGAGGTGTTTTGTGCCCTCTAATTTGGAGTGTGTTATTGTTGGAGAAATGACAGCTGTGATGTGATCAGAACAGATACTACTTTCATTTCTTTGTAATTAACCCCAGCAAAGACCTTTATTTGTTTTGGAAATATAAGTGTCTAGTTGCCAAATATGGTTTAATAGCCTTAGAATTAGAAAAGAGTAAATTATGGTTTTTTTGCCCTCTTTTGTTCCTCAATGATTCTTGGCTTTTTCTCCTTCACTTGGTTAACAAAGAGCAATTCTAAGAGGCTCAGGTCCATTTCCTGATCTTTACATCCCCGGTGACATTCTTTACCACACAGGTGCACATGAACATACACACACACACGCACACACACACACACGCATACACACATTATGTCAATGTTATCATAGAAAGGTTTACAAATAGGGAAACATGCCTTTTCTTTCAGACGGCCTTATTCACTTGCTGACACATACATAATACTAGTCTTGTAATTTAGACTTAAATAATTTCATTGATTCCCTGACAACTGCATATATGTGAGTAATACAACCTAGATGTAATTTTTAATACACCATACAATCTCCCTGGATTTGAATGATGAAACTATTCTTTACACTACTTGGCCTACAGACTAAAGCAGACTACAAGCTAAGATTATAAAATAATTAGTTCATCTTAAATAAAGTAAGAGGCATTATGAAGTCACTATTTTGCACTGTGCATTCAATAAGTAAGTGAAAACAATGAGAGTAAAACTAATTCTACTTGGATACGTGACATGATATTGTCTGTGCATATTCTTGCCACAGGAACCTAAAACTTTTATAAAGCCAAATGGGGGGCGGGGAATCAATGGAATATAACAATAATGTTGGGCGCCTGGGTGGCTCAGTCAGTTAAGCAGCAGACTTAGGCTCAGGTCATGATCTCGCAGTTGAGATCGTGCTCTGTGCTGACAGCTCAGAGCCTGGAGCCTGCTTCGGATTCTGTGTCTCTCTCTCTTTCTGTCCTTTCCCAGCTCTCACTCTGTCTGTCTGTCTGTCTGTCTCTCTCAAAAATAAAGATTAAAGATAAAATTTTTAAAAAGAAATATAACAATAATGTAAATTAACGTGATTCTTAAGGCATGTCATTTTTTTAAAGAATGAAATGACGCCTTGATGTGGATCCTTTGACTCTGCCCTGCCCCATGGCCCCCATTTGCTGTGTGTTTGATTGCCCAGGGTCCTACACACAGAAAGGCCCATGCTTGGTTTAACCCTCTTCTGTGCTAGTCTTGAAATTCTTAATAATTATGAATAGGAGACCCTGTATTTTTATTTTGTATAGACCCTGCAAATCATGCAGCCATCCTTCTCCACTCCTCTTCTTCAGTCCTGTAACTGCCAAATTGATGCCTTTAATGTCTGTAGCATTTCCTGGCTGTGCTCAGCACTTTATGGCAGAACTTGACCCTGACTCTCCCAAGACAAGACTAACCCTCATTTGCTCTTGCTCTGGGTTCCTAATCACTCCTGATGTTCTCAACACCTCACCAACCTTAGGAAACCTGAGGATACAGTCCAGTAATATGGCTATAGCCTGGGACAACATGCTGGGTTTGCTTGCCCTCATCCCCTAGCCTGGTCACTGATAAGAATCAAAGCATCAGTTGAAAACTGAAAATTATTTTGCCTTCTCAGTATACCCCATCCATACAAAATGCAGAAAACAAAGACATACACATATTTGTTCCATCTCTACAGCCTTTTTCCATGCTTTGCACATCACATTGAATCTTTACAGTTAGTCCTGTTTCTTTGACCACATACTAGGAAGCCACCTACACCTGAGAATAGCTTTTCGGCTCCCTCTTATACGGATTGTATTAGCTTCAGTTTCTTAAGATGATGTGTCCTTGATATTTCTTCAAATTCCAGTATAAAATACTCCATTTTCCTTTTTTCTAATGTTTAGTTATTCTGGAGAGAGAGAGAGAGAGAGAGACAGAGCATGAGTGGGGGAAGGACCCAGAGAGAGGGAGACACAGAATCTGAAGTAGGCTTCAGGCTCTGTGCTGTCAGCACAGAGCCCGACGTGGGGCTCGAACTCACAAACCGGAAGATCATGACCTGAGCTAAAGTTGGACACTTAACTGAGTGAGCCATCCAGGCGCCCCTAAAATATTCCATTTTCAATCTTACTATATACAGATGGCACATATATGCAAAGTCATTCTAATGGCTAAAATGTGCCGCTTTTTTCCTATGAAAAGAGGTATATTTTCTCCTGTTAAAAAAAATGATTTCTTAGACATCAACCAGCTCATTGGATTTTGGTGAAGTATCTTCACCCTAACAAAATGACTTGATCAACACACACACACGCACACACACACGCACACACACACACACACACACACACACACACACACATTCCCCAACTGAGAAATTAATGGAGCCTACATTCAAGATGTTTAGTATTTTCAGCCATGCTGGCAAATTGAGTTATCAAGGAAAGAACTGCAAACAAGAAAATCATACCACAGCCTTTTTATTAATATAAAAGAGCACTTCAATATGTGAATAGTAAGTCCCAAGTTCAAAAACAGTTCGTAAATATTTTCTCAAGGAAACAATTTGAATCCCATGGAAATGCATATTAGAAATAAGAGCAAATGGCAGAGGATTCAGAGGTTCTGGAAATAATATCCAGGCTGTAAGTATGTTTCTGTATCATCAATGCTGCATTCAAAATAAAACTCACTATCCTCAAAATGATTGGCATTTAATTTTTTTTTGCACTATACATGCTGTTATATTTTTACTCAACAGACTACATGTGTCATAAAATTATTATCCTTTCTGTTTTATTAAAACTTTTGAGGGGCACCTGGGTGGCTCAGTCGGTTAAGTGTTTGACTTTTGAAAAAATAATCTTTACACAAATAATTGTGTGTGTGTGCGTGCGTGTGTGTGCATGTGCGTGAAATAACACTGTTACCCACAGAGTGGGTTTCTATGATGAAAAACTCTGAAATTAGACATTTTCTAGAACTTCTATTCCCCAGAGTTCTCCACTGTTCCCTTTAGACCCACGTTGTAAATCTCCAACCTTCTTCCAGTGCATTCCTGCAGGACCTCAGCCCCAGCACAAAGGCCTGAGTTATTTCTGAGAGGGCTCAGGGCCGTCTCCCTAACTCGTGTGTGGATGTGTATGTATTTCTCAAGTGTTCATCTATTCAAACACTCTGATATATTATAAGAATATTTACTGCTAAAATGGCCTTATTAAATGATTCAAACAAGTCAAAGTCAGTTTAAAGACAGCCCTTAAGCACTTCAGATTGGTGTCCTCAGGATACATAGGACAACTCTCTGGAAAGAGACATTCCCTTATCCTCTTATAGACATTGCCTGTGTCTCTCAAGTTCACAGTTGCCAGCCAGACTGATTATAGTGGCAACAAATTACAAGATCCCAAGCACTATTTTAATGACAAGGTTTGGTTAATTTTTAATTGATCTGTTTCTTCGACACGGGCACACAATCAAAGATGTGACCAATCCGATTAACTTCCTTAACTGTCATTTAGCAAATTGACTAAAAGCTACATTTGATTATTAAAACTTCATCAGAGGGAGAGTTTAATAAGCCATGTAAGGTAAGTTGTGGAAGAATGTACAAGAAATGATAATAAAAAGGTATTTATTTTGTTTTCTTGATAGATATGTGTTTGTTTACATTTTAAGACCTCTGTGAAAACGAAGTCAACTTAAGTGTGCCATATGACTTTTCCTTTAAATGCACTTGAGAAAGCAAAACAATCGCAGTTAGCCACAAATACCAAGCAACCACTGTTAAAAGTCTCCTCTTGATTACATGCAAATGGTCCCTCTCCAAATATACTATCTTTGTCCACTTAGGAATATTTTCATCCATGGAAATAAATCGGGCCACCATTAAGACTGAGCAGCTTTCCAAATGCGGTTACTTGTGACACTGGTATACCTCTCTTTTTTAAGAATAATGCCACCATTACCTAGCAGTAAACTAATAAATCTTAACCCTTTTGCATCCTGGAGACTTGGGAATTTTGAAAAGCAGTTCATTAAAATTAAGTTCCCAAGAGAAAAAGGTCATGCTTCTGCCATTCTACTTAGGGTGTGACCTGTACTTTAGGTTAACCCTCACTGTCATTGTTTGTGGAGGATTTGCATTGGAAAGATAGTTTAAATTTGTATGCCAGTGTGATGAATATGCAAATGATAAAGCAATGAAATTCTACCCTTACCTTTAAATATATATATTTAAATATATATTTTATATATTTTTATATATATAAAATATATATTTAAATATATATGTATATAAATATATTTTTATTTATATATAATTTATATAATATATAAATTAAATATATATTTATATATAAAGGATATTTATATATCTTACCTTTAAATATATATATAATATATATAATATTAATATATATAAATATATATAATTAAAATATATATAAAATATAAAATATATATAAATAAAATATATATATTTTTTTTTAAAGGTAAGAGTAGAGGTAAGAAGTCCACTAACTTCCCTAGGTTGAAACACACACAAAAAGAAAAACAAGAACTTAAATTAATTAGGCAGGTTCTGCTTATTCTATGTGCTCACCTACTGTATACATCCAGGAAGAAAATGGGAAGAGTTACTTGGAGTAATTTCTAGACTCATGTGTGCACCATGCATCTTGCTTGATTTTATTAGTATCCTCCTAACATGCACGAAAATAATCCAACAGACATTTGTGTTAGTGAATAATTATAAGACAGCATGACAACTCTATAATTTCATGGTAATGAAGAATAAAAACAGTGAAAACAGCAGAAAAACAGAGCAGAAAAGAATTTGAAAATATTTTTTCTAATAAAACAGGGGCACTTTGTGGTTTTATATACATTTAAATTCACCACACTTATCAATTTCCTGTTGCTTTCGGGAACTGTGGATATTCAGAGTTGAATATTCCTCGATCAGCTTATGATCAGTTAAATGATATTAGCTAATTTAAGATTGGCTAAAATGTGGGTATTATAGGTACAGTGTAAACTCTCAGGCTCTGGGGAGTTAGGAGTAGGAACAAGGAAAATTCTGTGGAAGGAAGTAATGGTTTAGTTTTTCTTGCAAGGCAAGTAGAATGAAAAAGCTTTAGGATGCATGGGTGTCAGTGAATCACAATGTAATTATTTAATATTGGTTTTATCAGCTAGGCTCTAGGATATTTGAGCTCAATCAAGATGAGTATCAGACTTACCCCCTTCTGTTTTCTCAGTGCCTGGCAAAGAATAGGTGTTTAATAATACCTGTTGAATGGATAAATAAAGTACAACAGACTGAATTTTTGTGTCGAAAGTTAAGACAGTGATTCAGTAAAGAATTATTCTGCCAAAAGCAAAATTTGGCCAAAACTTTGTTATTTGTGGCATAGAAAGTTTTGGGGCGCCTGGGTGGCGCAGTCTGTTAAGCGTCCGACTTCAGCCAGGTCACGATCTCACGGTCCATGAGTTCGAGCCCCGCGTCGGGCTCTGGGCTGATGGCTCAGAGCCTGGAGCCTGTTTCCGATTCTGTGTCTCCCTCTCTCTCTGCCCCTTCCCCGTTCATGCTCTGTCTCTCTCTGTCCCAAAAATAAATAAACGTTGAAAAAAAAATTAAAAAAAAAAAGAAAGTTTAGAGGTTTGGCAATAGGAAATTGAATTAAATATATCGTGCCATTAGTATAAACAGGGAGTCAGAGGAAAGTTTGTCTGGAGTCCACAGGAGAAAAATTTAAGCCTAAGACCTGTTGAATTTAGAGATCTAGAACATCATACAAGACAAACCATCAGGTCAACAGTTCAAAATACAGAGGTGAATGCCAGAAGAGATATTTAAGCTTTAACCCACAAATTTCTATAATTTCACCTATGTAGACAAATGATAATAGAAAGATACATAGGTCGACAGAATTGTAAGTATAGATTCAGATTTAGAGGTTGGTTTAAGAGTAAATATAGATTTTTATAAATTTAGATATAGTCCATAAGGTTTAAAAGTCATATGGAAAGAAGTAATAATTAGACCTAAAGACATAAATAAAAATTTCTAAGTAATAGAATTAATTAGAATAAAATTTATAATAAGTTAAAATAAAATAAAATTAGAATAAAATATATAATTATTTTAATATATGCATTAATTTTAATAATCAGTATTTTAAAATGTGTAAGTAAAAATATCAAAAAGAACATATAAATATGTTATAACCTTGTAGAATTAAACACATTTTGGTTACTTTTTGAACTGATGTTTATTTTGTTCAAATCTAGACAAAAAGCTAGTAGAAGGGATAAAAGCAGAAACTAATTTTCTCCTAACAGTAGCAGTTGAGATTTTAAATCACCAGTCATGTGATTTATTGATCCAAGTTTCATTCAGATTGTTTTGGGCCTGCTGTATTGGCAAAGTATGTGATGTTTTAATCACTTTTTTCCCTTTATTCAGTTAGTGTGCATATCAAATGATTCCTGGCATAAGGAGGGCTTCAGCAAGTCAGGGAACAATATTGCTTTCAATAATAAGTCTATTCATATAGTACAAAATGCTACCTCAGGGCATAAAAGAGGACTTTCAAAAATAGTAAATGCTCTCTTCTTCAGAATTAGAGTATTTGCTATTTAAAATTGTTGTGCTTATACCAAATTAATTTGTGGATGAAATTCAAGTGAAATCAAATTCCCAAAGTGCTTTCTGATTTTTGTAACTAGTCAAAATATTACTAAAGATTTGTAGAATAAAAATATTAACACTCCAAGTTGGCGTACAGAGAGGGCTTTGCCCTATCATACACAGAGCGTGTTCTTAGTAAATTGTAATTGAGGGGCGCCTGGGTGGCGCAGTCGGTTAAGCGTCCGACTTCAGCCAGGTCACGATCTCGCGGTCCGGGAGTTCGAGCCCCGCGTCAGGCTCTGGGCTGATGGCTCAGAGCCTGGAGCCTGTTTCCGATTCTGTGTCTCCCCCTCTCTCTGCCCCTCCCCCGTTCATGCTCTGTCTCTCTCTGTCCCAAAAATAAATAAACGTTGAAAAAAAAATTGTAATTGAATGAATAAATGAAGGAATGAATGGAAGGAAAAGCTGAAAGAGCTGCAGGAGGGTGAAAAAGACCCCTATGAGATACAGTGCAAAGGGAAGACCTAAAAATCAAGGTGGAGCAAATATTGAGGAAACTTGCAATACATCTCCCACACTAAACATGAGATGTCATTGGATAAATTTGAAAAGTGTAGGGCCCTGAGAGTAACCATAGCAACATCAAGGTCCAAACCCTACCCAATGCCCAAATAAATTAAACCAACCCCCCGCCCTAACAAAGGCAAGGCAGGTAGAAAGGCCTGCCCACTTTTAGTCCTAAAATCTATTTACCTCAGTCACTACCATCCCACAGAAGAGGTGTGGGTTTAAAGAATAAAGATTATAAAGCACAAGGCAAGAAAAGATAAAAAGAAAAAAAAAACATACTGCCAAAAGACAAATCAATTAATTAAGTATGACTCACATATTACACAAATATTGAGACTATCTGACAAGAAATGTCAAATAAATGATTAATAGTTTAAAGGCACTAATGGAAAGGTAGGCATGAGACAAGGTCAAATGGGAAATTTCAGGATGATATCAAAATTATATGAAAAAATTGAAATGAGAAAACAGAGAACAGTAGTATATAACAGAACACTTTCAATGGGCTCATTAGTGAACTCAGTTCAGACAAAAAAAGAATGAGTCAACTTGTAGAAAGGTCAAAAGGAACAAAGCCAACAGAAACATACACACACACAAGAAAAGAAAAGAAAAGAAAAGAAAAGAAAAGAAAAGAAAAGAAAAGAAAAGAAAAGAAAAAAGAAAAGAGAGCATCCAAGGGCTATAGTACAATATAAAATAGTCTAATATATTCATGATTAGAATACCAGAAATGAGAAGACAGAAATTGACAGAAGAAATATTTGAAAAAATGAAGAGAATATTGAAAAGAATACAGCCAGACAGCAAATCACAAATCTAAGAAGCTTCCAGATCAGCAAGCAAACTAATTATTCAATGACTTTTGTAGGTTTTTATCACTTTGACAGAAGATATCCCAGTCTCTGTTTATGGCAGCCTCACATGCAACTTCTTTGGCCTTTGATGTTGTGGCTAACAGGATGCAGATTATACTTTCCAGGCCCCCTTGACAACTGGCTTGTTAGTTTCTGCCAATAAGAGGCATTGGTAGGAGATCAGTTGGCATGGGTATGGGAGAAGCCACTTTTTTTCTCATTCTGTGTCTGGCAGCATTTCTAGATGTGTGCATCTGTTAAAAAACTTTCCAGCTTTAACCATAAGACTCAACTTTCTCTGTTCCCACAAAGTGGTCGCTCCACTCCTACCTTTCCAGTACTGGCCATGGGCCCCTTCCTCAGACTTTGAAGGCTGTAACACCTCCTCAATTTAATCCACCCAGCTGGGTTGTAGGGGCAAATTACTGCTGCTTATTGCAGATTACTAACATCTGAGTTAATTTATTGCCCCCCCCTTCTCCCCTTCTCTCTCTCTCTGCACTTTAAATACATGCAACTAGTTTCCTTTACAGTAGCTTCCATTTTCCCTACAGGACAATAACTAATGAAGAAGAAAGACTCACAAGGGTACAAGGTATCTCCCTGTTCTTGTTTGTTCAATTATATGTTGTTAGAACTAAATCCAGATATATATACAGTAAAACGTTGGATTCTGAGTAACTTGCTCTGCGAGTGTTCTGCAAGACAAGGAAACATTACTAATTTTAACTTGATAAATGAGCCATGTCTTGCAATACGAGTAGTATGTGACGCCAAACATCTCATGATCACAAATGAGCTGATGGTTCTTGAAATTTGCTTTTATATACTAGTGCCTCGGATTACAAGCACGTTTCTAGAACGAATTATGCTTGCAAACCAAGGTTTTACTGTAATTTTAAAAATCTCTGAGCAAGAGGCGAATACTAAAATTAATCATAAGTTGTAACATAAACATATGCTTCTATTTACAAAAGAAATATGATTCAAAATACTAAACACATTAAAAACATATTATCATTAATATGTGTTTGCAAAGAAGCACACAAGTATCCACATTCCTGTTTGAGAAGGACTCTCAAAATGACCAATAAAACATGCCCTGTGATAAGCCTCTAGAGACTCACAGGAAATTTAAGGAAACTAAATCTGATTGAGTCTCTTATTTTTCTGAAGTTCATGCATATTTGATTTGATTTAACTCCACAACTTCACACATTTATAAAGGAATATATTTGAATCCTCTTTATAGACACTAAGGGAGATTAAGTGGCTTTTTTCAAGGTGAACCAAGTTCTGTAAGACTTCAAATTCCATGTTGCTTCCATTATATACCATTGATTTTTTTTACTAGTTTTCCATAACTCTTTTAGCTTTGGAGGAACCTTTCTCCAGACAAGTAATATCAAAAGATTGTATAAAGCACACATAATAAACTATAAGATTTAGAGCTGATTTTTAGATATGATAAACACTAGCCACAAGTGGCTATTTAAATTTAAATTTAAGTTAACTAGCATTAGGCAAAATTTAAAAATGTTAATTTCCTGATTAGCACTAGCTACATTTCAAATGCTCCAGTCGCCACATGTGGCTTATGACTATAATATAGACTGGCATAGTTGTAGAATTTTTCTACCATCACAGAAATGTTATTACACAACCTTGATCTAGAATATAGGATATTCACAAAGGGAAAGTAAGCACATCCCATATGCTCTCTGGAATTCATTCTATGTCATCCCCAATGTTGCTCTTTAATACATTCCAAAGGCATGTCATAGAATTTCATAAATTGGTTTCCAAGTGATAAAAAGAATAAGGTCTTCAGGCCAGATGCCCACAAAGCTTAAAATCCAATACTGCATCAAAATTTCTTGAGCATATTGACAAATAGACAAATGGAGTAGTCAGGATTCAAGTACCATTTCTCAAGTTGGAAACAATGAATACAGTTCAGAGAAACTAGCAGGTACAAGAAATTACCGTATAGAATATGTGAAATACGAAATAGTAATCATTGCTGTAATGATAAAGAAATAAATCATCAAAATCACTTTAATGAAGAAGGAGTAGGACACCTGTTGGTAAGAATGTTAAAACTCATCTTCAGACATAGTGTATTGACACTACGCCTAAGAAAGAAAATCACACTGAAAGGTGCTTAAAAAAGATCAACTCCTAACATGAACCAAGAAAAGCTGCCACCTTTCTCTTGCAATAAACAATATTATGTGGATTGACAGCAATACAAGAAATGGGAAAATTATTAGTCACACCTAAGTTAATAATAGCAGCACCAAGAGCAACAACAATGACCACTACCACTGTCACTCACAAAGCCACTTGAACAGTGCCAAGCAAGTGACACCTATTACCACCTTGAAGGAAGGAGTTCCCCTCTGTGAAGTATAGCAAAGAGCTTAACAACGCCTACCACCAAGAGGACAGTAGTCCCAAGATGTCAACCCACTGGCGTGCAGGTTCAAAGGTTCCTAGAAAGGACACTACCCACATTCTTTACCAGAAAATAGAGCAAGATTGGCCTCTATAGTGAGCTTTGGTGACTCATGGCCAGAGGGCTTCACCCTACAGCTAACAAGGTGCCCCTCTTGTGCTGCAAGCAAAGAACTTCCCACCAGGAACAGAGGTAGCACTGACATTAAGCCAGATGCCAAATAACACACAGCTAGTCAGAACAATGAAGTACATATAAAATCTGGAACAGGCGAAGATATTCTCAAACAAGGCGAAATGCCTGACACAGGCTGTGGGAGATCTTTATCTCCATGTAAGAAAATGTTTCAGACCCAAGCCACACTCCATGTAACCATGCAAGGGTGAGAGACTGTGCAGGACTGCCTTTCCCAAATGCAGTCTCATATGCTGACTCTTTTTCTTCTCTTCCTTACAGTCTCTGTATGTGTTATGCAGTGATAATATTGTGGGGTTTTTTTCCTTTTAAAATAACTCATAGGTTCATAGGAAAACAAATAAAATACTAACTACAAGAAAACTTGACTTTTTCAAACCAAGAGGTGCTATTTAAATACAGCTGTTGTTATAGAAGTCTGAAATTTGAATTTAACAGTTCTTGTTAAGAACATAAATAAATGTGTAGAAAGCAGAATTGGATATAGTCATCATTAGCTAATATGTTGCTTTCCTGACGCGTATCTTACCACTGGGGACTTCCATCCCAATAGCAGGTTACATGATGACATAATTAGAAGAATAAGTGTATTGATTATAAGCAGAATCATTCTGATGAAATATGGGGAGATTCCTGTGAGAAAAAACACAGAAATTCAGAGGAAAATATTTAATATCTGTTTTTCTACACTGTATTTTACCTGTAAAAGTTGAAAATTAGCAAGCTATCTCAAAGACCATAAGATAAAGGCCTAATTGCCCCCAAGGTATGCCCAGCTCTACGCCTCTATGATTTCAGCAGTCATACTTTAGACCTTCATTTTTGCTCTGCTTCAGAAGCATTAGATAATGATAGCACAGCTAATAATAAATACTATCATTTATATAGTTTCTCTATGTGCCTCACTCCACTTTCCTGATCTCATTTTCATCTTACACTAATCCCTCAAGACCGGCATTATTATCTCCATCACACAATAAAGGAATCCTTGGCTTTACAAAAGTTAAGTGATTTTTTTCAGAGTCACACCACGAATAAATGGTAGACTATGAAACTATAAATGGTAGACTATCTCACTCCTAATTTCAATTGTTTTAATGTTTATTTTGGGGAGACAGAGAGACAGAGCATGGGCATTTGCACAGGCAGGGGAGGAGCAAAGAGAGAGGGGGACAGAGGATCCAAAGCAGGGTCTATGCTGACAGCAGAAAGCCCATTGTGGGGCTCAAACTCACGAACCCCTAAGATCGTGACCTGAGCTGAAGTCAGATGCTCAACTGACTGAGCCACCCAGCCTCCCCTCTCACTCCTAATTTTAAGCTCTTTCCAACACAGTACTCATTCATGGAAATTGAATAAATAAAGTAGATGTGAGTACTCATAATTATTTCTCCAATACTACCACATTGGACCCTAATCATAATTTCCTACTGGAAAGAAATGTAAAGGGAAAGTTAATTAGCATGTTTATTGGAAAGAAGCCAAAATCAAAAGCAAAACAAAACCATAATTAAAAAAATATATGCAAAGCAAAGAGATGACTAGTGTCACTAGTAGACTGAAGAGAAAAATAAGTAAATACAGCAAATCTACATCAATAAGGAGTTCTATTTTCTAGAAGAGGAAATTTTTAAAATGAAATAAATAAAAGCTTACTTTTTACAACCAAAGTACTGCTTTGTAAATATATGCACTGCTAAGTTGGTATATGAATAACTGGGCAATAGCACTATTTGGAGCAATAATAAAAGGGTCCACTTGCAACTTGTATTTGGAGAACCTATAAAATGAAATTGAAAAGGACGTTTCAAGCTACAAACAACACCATCTTACTTTTATAATGTTTATTGCAATTTATGTTGGAGGGAAAATAACGCAGACTCTCTTACCTGACCAAGTTGGAGTTATAGTCATGGTACCCAAGTGGTTCTGGAGGAGGGTGTGGGGAAGAATATATAAATATATTGCTTTTCCTGGTTACAGGGTAAGATGACTTCCTATTAAAAGATAAGGCATTTCCACATCGATTACCTCTTGATGACTCGTTACCAAGGAAAGCCTCAGGAATTTAGACTTCTACATTAAAGAATGAAACAGTTTTAGAGAAAAATTTTAACCTTCATTAATTTTGGCAGGAAAATGTAGGTTTATCTACTAAGGAAAGTGAGTATCCCTTTGTTCCTCGGAACAAGCTGAAAAGGAAATGAAACATTTTGTAATCTGAAGATTTGGGTTGAACTTTTTTTAACATTATTATTATTATTATTATTATTATTATTATTATTAGAGAGAGAGAGCACGATCAGGGGAGGGACAGAGAGAGGGAGACAGAGGATCTGAAGCAGGCTCTGTGCTGACAACAGAGAGCCGAATGTGGGGCTCCAACTCACGAACTGTGAGATCATGACCCAAGCTAAAGTGGACTGCTCAACTGACTGAGCCACCCAGGTGGCCCTGGGCTGAACTTCTGAAACCCCCTCAAAGGTCTGTAACTTTGGTCATGGCAAATAACCTCTCTAATTCTTAGAGTCTTTTATAGTAATACCTCACTCAGTGGGCTTCTGTGAAGATTGCTTGATACATGGTTAAAAGAAAACCAACAAAATAAATCTTAGCGAATTATTAACCATTTTGAATATCATTGTTATCATTGTTGTCAATAACAGGGATTGAAGAACTGGTAAAATTCATGAACCAAAGACCCAAGAAAAACACCTGGAGTCCATAAAAGGCAAGTTTCTTTAGCTTGCAGCCACAAGGGAGAGAAAAATAGTGTAGAGAGTACACACCAGAGGGACCCTGGGGCATTTTGATGACAGCACATTGGGAGAGACTGAATGATCTTTTCAAATAACGCGTAATGGAGATATATATCATTCACATAACATAAATTCAACCCTTTAAAACATATAATTCAGTGTATTTTAGCATATTCAGTAGGTTGTGCAATCATCATTATTATCTGATTTCAGATCGTCTTTATTACTCCAAAATGAAACACTATCGCCAGTGGTAGTCAGTCCCCACTTCCCACTACACCCAAGCCATGACAACCATAGATTTGCTTCTGTCTCTGTGGATCTGCATATTCTGTTCCTTTCTTATAAATGGGAATCATGCATGTGGATTTTGGTGGGTTGTTTTTTTGTAACTAGCTCGTTTCACTTAATAGGAGTTTCAAGTTTCATATATGTTGTAGCAGGTATCAGACTTCATTCCATTCTCTGTCATATTCTATTGAGTGGATAAATGATATTTTGTGTATCTGTTTATCAGTTGATGAAAATGTGGGTTGTTTCCACTTTTTAACTATTACAAATAAAGCTGCTATGAACATTCTTATGAACATACAGGTTCTTTTAAAAATGGTTATTTATTTATTTATTTTGAGAGAGTGAGAGAAAGCATGAGTGGGGAAGGAGCAGAAAGAGAGAATCCCAAGCAGGCTTCTCCAATGTCAGTGCAGAGCCCGACTGAGTCAGGGCTCAATCTCGTGAACCTTGAGATCACGACCTGAGCCAAAATCAAGCATCAAGCACGAAACCAAGTGAGCCACCCAGGCCACCCCTGGGTTTTTAATCCCTTTAGTAAATATCTAAAAGTAGAATTGCCGAGTCCTATGATAACTACATTTAACATTTTGAGGATTTGCCAAGTTGGTTTTCATCCACAGTGACTGCCTCATTTTATAATCCCACCAGTAATATTTGAGGATTCCAATTTCTCCACCTACTTAAAAACATTTCTTCTCTTTTTTTTTTTTTTTTTTTGGCGGGGGGGTCATCCTACTTGGTGTGAAATGGGGTCTCATTGTAGCTTTGGTTTATATTCCGCTTATAGTTTGTGATTTTGAGAACATTTTCATGTGTATACTGGCCATTTGTAGATTTTCCTTGCAGTGGTTTCTATTGTCATCTTTTGCCCTTGTATTATTGGATTATTTATTTTTGTATTATTGAGTTTTTAGAGCTCTTTTTTAAAAAATTTTTTTTGTTTATTTTTGAGACAGAGAGAGACAGAGCATGAACGGGGGAGGGTCAGAGAGAGGGAGACACAGAATCTGAAACAAGCTGCAGGCTCTGAGCTGTCAGCACAGAGCCCGACACAGGGCTCGAACTCACAGACCGCGAAATCCTGACCTGAGCCGAAGTCGGCCACTTAACCGACTGAGCCACCCAGGCACCCCTAGAGTTCTTTATATATTCTAGGTGGAAGTTTCTCAATAGATGCATGATTTGCAATTGTTTTTTCCTATTCTGTGAAGTTTTGTTTTTGTTTTTGTTTTTTTACAGCTTTACTGAGGTATAATTGATAAATGAAAACTGCACATTTCTAATGTATTCAATTTGATGAGTTTGGACATGTGTATATACCCAAGATACCATCACCACAATCAAAATAATAAACATATCTATCACCTCTAGAATTTTCCTGTGCCTCTTTGTGGGGGGGTGCGTGTGTGTGTGTGTGTGTGTGTGTGTGTGTGTGTGTTAAGAACACTTAATGTAAGATCTACCTTCACAAATTTTTAAGCGTGCAATCGTGTGTTGTTATCTTTTTACTTTCTTAATGCATTAAGAAAATTAAAATGCTTTTAATTTGACACGGTCCTATTTATTTGTTTGTTTAGGCTGCTTGTGCTTTTGGTGTTATATCTAAAAAAAAAAAAACATTTTTTGAATCCAAAGTCACGGAGATTTCTCCTATGGTTTCTTCTGCCACATTGCAGAATTCACTAATTAGGTTCACGCTCACCCATGTGCGCACCAGCACATAGGTGTGTATGTGTGTGTGTGTGTCGCTTACCATTTTCTACACAAGGTCATGTTATTTGAGAATAGGGAAAATTTTACTACTTAACCTGCAATATGGGTGTCTTTAATTTTTTTGCTTACTATTCCAGTCTAGAATCTCTACTGTCATGTTGAACACAGGTGGTAAACATGGACATACTTCTTCTGTTCCCAATCTTAGAAGTAAGGCTCTCCATCTTTCATTATTAAATAATGTTAGTTGTGGATTTTTCATAGATTCCATTGTCTTCTATTTCTAGTTTGTTGGGGGTTTTTATTAAGAAAAGGCACTAAATTTTGCAGGATGTTTTTTTTTCTGAATCTGTTGAGATTATCATATGGATTTTGTCCTTTATTCTACTACTGTGGTATATTACATAGGTTATTTTTTGTATATTGAACTAATCTTGCATTCCTAGAAAACGCTGCTTGGCTGTGGTCTAAAATGCTGCTACTATTTGTTTACTTAGTGACATTCCTGAATTAATTCTGTAAAGTCTTTATTCTTTGTCATGTGTGGCCACTAAAGCCTCTGTTTAGTTTGCTTAGTGGTCACCTAATGATTAGACAGGGAATTTCTTAAATGCCTTGAACTATCATTGATTAAGTCTCCTAGCCTTTGCTAAGGGAATCTGTGTGCCTGTATACATTCACCATTGTAACAGTTTACAACTCTGCTATAGCCTTGACTTCCTGCTTGGGCAGAGCATCAAGTCAAGGTCTTCTACAGGTAAGAGATTTGGGTCTTATCAAATCTTCCCTGGGCATGCCTGCAGCACTTCCCATGTGCATGAACTTGTAGGTTCCCAGGTATGTGGTGTAATGTTTCAAAACTCTCTGTAGACATGTGCAGCCACTCCTTTTAAGCTCTTTGAGCTGCCTCCTATTTGCCACAACTGTTATTGCTGCCTCAGATGGTTGTGATGTTAAATAACTGTCATGGATTTCAGGCCAGGTTGTAGCAAGAAACACACTATGAGTGGAGGTTTTCAGGGAGCTGTCACAGGGGTCAAATAATGGCAATTCTGTGGATGTTGGGCTTCTGGTGAGCTCCAAACCCATTCTTCGGTCTCCAATGGCTATAAGGCTGCTGTTTTTCATAGCTACCTGGTCTTTGAGGCTACCTAAGAGCTAAGAAAGGGGGAATGGTAACAGAACAAGTTAAGAAGGTCACAAAGCTCACTATTAGAACTGACATTCAGCCGGTTTTGTTGAATAAATGCTCCTTGGAATGTTGTATATTTTTGGTAAATTCACAGATCCCTGAAAATGTAAATTATGGTAAATTGCCTAGTGTGATTCTTTCTCTTACAAAGGGGTATATCTTAAAAGTTCATTACTGCCCCATCCCAAGAGTGTTTCTCCCTTTTTGGGGATTTAAGAAGAAGAAGCCACTTTTTTGATGTCGTTGGGTGCTGTCAGGAAGCTGTGCCAATTAAATGATTCCGCACCATGGTAATTATAAGTAGAAGGCAGAAAGATGACTAAGGGACCAGAATTGTCATTGATAAAGAAATGGTGGTGACTCATGTCAGATGTGAAAAAGAGAATATTAAGTTGTTTTTGTGGTCACAGAGAGTCCTCTTTATATTGTTTCAGACATGATCATAGAATGAGTGGCTGCCTTGTTAAATCATGACCGCAGAGTGGACTTTTCCAGCTATTATTTATGTTGCAAGAAAATTATGTTCACCTGAGTATATTTTGGCTGGCTGACTGCATCCAGCTGACAAATGACGAAGCTGTTCATCTTCTTATGAACTGCGAGGATGCCTTTCTCATTGCCTTGGCATGCACACTACACACTGTCGTCACTCCTTCCTCCACACTATTTTTGATTCTCTGAGTGATTTTCCTCATAAAAGTTAGTTATTATTTCCTCTTCTGTTTCTAGAGTCCTCTTTCCACCAGCCATTAAAGAGTTTAGAATTTTGACAATTCTCTTCAGATTGGCCAAAATATTCTATGATACTATGTTTATTAGAAAATTTTAAGTTTCTATTTATTTTACTAGAGAATTAGAAACAAGACAATTTTTTTTCCATTTTCCTTTTATTCCTTTTCCCACCAAATCACACCTCCCCACCCCCTCCCCACACACACCCACAATACTCCATTCCCCAGATTTTGGAGAAGGAATATTACATTTTCTTTAACATGTTAGATAAGTAGAAGCTTGAAAAACAAATAAATAGGCTTGATTAGCTTAATTGATGACAAAAGTACACAGCTTTCTACTCTAAGATTGTGACTTTTACTGGGGTTGAATGGAGAAAAAAAAATAACATTCAACCGCCAAAAGTCTTTGGTCTAAAGTTTACATCATGATTTTGATGTCTACAAAATAAAATTATATTTGAAACATCACTGCAGGAAAAATGAAGTTCATTTATGAAGAATCAGTATTAATTTAATCAAAATAGGTCCTCTGAGAACAAAGTTCCTTTGAATAGTGTCTCTTATATTTAGTGGAATATTCTTCCTTTTAGGGTTGATTTAATGTTGCTAGAAGATGAGGAGGCTAAAATTATAGTATTTGCACTCCTAAAAATGAGGTCGACTTTGAGTCTGGATTAATGCATAAAACCACATTCCTCACAAGCTTACAAGGAATGGGATATAGGTTCCTTATGTTATAGTTAGTGGCTGTTTTGTTCTTTAGTGCAGAGTGATGTGCAGTGAGGTGTTACTGCCCTGTAGTGTTAAGGAAACCTCTAATTATGTCATTTAAAAAAGCCAAGTTTCAATATTTAGAGTTTCTAGATCTGTTCTATCACTTATTGAGCACATGCTATGGATCAGATACAATACTAGCCACTTAGGATATGTTATCTTATTTAATCACTGCTACAACTCAAAGAAGCAAACTTTGAAATCCCAATGTTATATGAAACAACTTATAAAAAGTTTAAGTAGGGTACTTTTAAAAAATGAATCTGGCAAGTAACAAAGGTATGATTCAAACTGAAATCGGGTTCCAAATTGCTTCTATCAAATTACTGTGGCAGTTTCCACCGAAAGCTACAGTTTGCTATTGCAAATATAGAAAGAGCAGACAGCTTACCTAGGATGAAACAGCAAAGTCAGAGTCTCAGTCACTGTGACTGACCTGACATTTGAATTGTTTCTAGTTGGGAGATGGAGACTCCAGGACTAAAACAAGTTTATTAACAAATAATATGGGAGTAGTAATGAAGGACCAAATAGAAAAAGCAAAACTTTCTTCTGGATGAAGGGGTAAAACATAAGATTTAGGCACAGTAGATATGGAGGTGGCTAGCTGCAAAGACAAGCAGAGGGCAATGGAATAAGCAAGAACAATGTGAGAAAATCCAAGGTTAATTAAGATCCACAAACTTGGCTGCAGAAGCATGCTTTGTGTTCACTGCACATGTGTTATGATTGTGGATTGATGAGTGGAAAAGGCAGATTTAGAAGAACACAATTTGTAACTAACTGAACATTGAGAAAAATTGTCTTCCAGATTCAATTAATTGAACGGGCTTAGGTTATCATGCGTATTAAATTTTTATTCCAAAGTTAGCATGCCTTTTTGAAGAGCTAGAGAGGGAACCATTTCATAGATTCCTTTTGCAAAGTGGTCATATTTTCTGAACTAACCAAATTCTTTGTCTCTGAATAATCTAAGAGAAATATGATTTATTAACTTACATTTTTAGCACAAAATAAACGAGTTTCCTGAAATGAATAACTACAACCTGAAATTGAGAGGATTTCATGAAAAAACTGTGACATACAGCCTTTCATAATTATAGACAATCAAAACATGCCTGAAATTTGAAACTACATGCTATTTTCTTGATAAGCAACATGACTCAACTATCTGCTCTTACGTTAGCAGAATATTTATACCAGTGAATTTTAAAAATTCATTGCGACTTTTTACCGGTGAAAAAATACTAAAACACGGGACAGCCTTTCATCAGTCATCATAGTAAGTCTAAATTTATTTTCTCAGAAGGAAGCAGTGTGTGATCTGGAGGATTTATAAAGTTGGGAAGACTGAAACGACTAGAAGAGACATTTGGCCCCTCGCTCACTACGTCCTAAATCATCACTTCTGTGTGGGAGTTAACAACTTATCTTTTCAAATGCCCAGGTTAACATCTAGCAATCTTCACATTAAGAAGAATTGGGAGGTTGGCATGGCAACACAGTGAAATGTATAGGAAGCAAAATTGACTCAGCAAAACACAGATCTGAGATTATTCTGACTAGCAGAGGTTACTGAAAATTGTTTTCCATGGCAATTTCTTTCTACACCAAATCATTTTTTAAACTTGTGGGTCTGAGTGTGTGTGTGTGTGTGTGTGTACACACACACACACACACACACACACACACACTTTGAGTTCATTTTGAGAGTACTGCTTGATAGTTTTAAGTTATTTTTGTGTCTAAGTGGTACAGATATTTAAGTACTTAGTAAATACTTAAGAAAAACTATTACTTGTTATGGTGTAGAATAGTCAAAAAGAGTCCATTGGAGATGTGATGTGGCTGGGGTAGAAAGAGAGAGTGTAAGGTGAATAAAAATGGCCTGTCTTGTCTAGGGAAAGAATAAACATCCGTACATGTGGAATAATTTGAGAGTTGACAAATGGGCTTCTCCAATTCTCTTCAGTTCACCAGAATGACTAAAATTCTAAGCATTCGGAATCATGGACTCAGAGAATTGTATATTTTCAGTGACCTTAGATGTCCATTAATCCAACTCTGTTATTTTAACAATGAGAAAATGGAGAGCCAGAAAAGTGAGGTAAATCTGTATAGGTCATATAGCCCATCTTTAGCACAACCAAGTCATCGATTACCAACTCTTATTATTATATTCTGTAAGCATGTGGCATCAAAGCAGTTATTTGCTAAAATTAGTTCTGTTACACTAGTTCCCTCCAAAATGATCAATATCACTAACACTATTCTCCACTCCTTCTTGCTATTCCTTTGTTACAATTTAATTTGGTTTAAGTGCACCCTACTTATACCTTAAGATCTAACTGAACTTCATCCTGGTTTACTTGGTACTCTAATAGGCATTCCAGCTGATCATCTCTGTATGTTTGGTGATAACTCTCATTTGCTATTTACCAAACATTGCCAGATGGTGTTTCTTGAACTGTCATCTTATGATTTAGGTTACCTGTACTTATAAATTGGCTCTGGCTTCCCAATATCGTAAGATATAAGGAGTTGGAGTCTTTGTTCATTATTTCTTTGTGGTTGCACACTAACCATGAGAAAATGGATGTCTAGAGATACGAGGTTACTGTGGTTATAATTTTAAAATTGGAATGAAAAAGAGCAAAAGTAGGTGTAAAGAGCAAATAGATGATTTAATTTATCCACTTGTCAATGTATTTTATATAAACAGGTGACATATCTGACACAGATCAATACAAATTCTGAACTGATTGAAGAATTAAATGCAAATGAAACCATAAGAAATACAAACAAAACTCTATTCAAGTTTGGGAAGTCTTGCTAAGTATAAATGCATTGGAACACAGAGTAAAAGAGATTCCTAATAGATCTGAGCACTTTTTTAAAAAATGAATAAAATGCTTTAAATATCGCCATAAACAACTTAATTGGGATCAATATCTGACACATTAAAATACAAAATGATAATATCTCTGATGCACAGAAAGCTTTAAAAATGTTCAATAAAAAAACTAAACACCACAAGAGAAAATCAATCAAAAATATAAACAAAAAAGTCATATAATAAAAAAAACAGATGGTTAATTAATATGGGAGACATTCAGTCTCCCATATATTAAAAATCACATTAATATACCGATATGTTATGATGGGAATAAACTAGTACTAATTCCATGAAATTGATTTGACAGAATCTTATCAAAAGGCCTTCAAAATGTTTATACTTTCCCATGTAATAATTCTACCTCTGTGAATTTCTCCTGAAGAAATAATTAGAGATGTTCACAAAGATTTAAGGACAGTGATATTTATATCAATATTCTTAATCATGTTATAAAAATATGAAAATCATTGTTATAAGATCCATTTAATAAATCAGTATGTCTGTGAGGTTAACTTTATATATCATTATAATATTTTTTGAGGGAAATCTTGAGTGATATGAAAAAAGTAAGATGATATAAATTTGAGTGAACATATTGATGTACAAAATTATAGAAAATATTATCCCAAATGAGTATATGTGTGTATGTTGCCAGTGACTGTATTTTTATATCAGTTTGTATACTTCTCCACATTTCCTAAACCAATTAAAATTAACATCTTACTTCAATTATGAGGAATAATGGTCATAAGTGTTATTAAACTGATAAAAATCAGTTCTATTTTTAAGAAGTCAGTTCTGTTGTTTGCATTTTAACTTTTTATGTTAGTTCTAATTTAAATGAACTTTGTAGCTTGAGAGAATACAGTAAAACCTTGGATTGTGAGTAACTTTTTCTGCGACTGTTCTGCAAGATGAACAAACATTTCGAATAATTTTAACTTGATAAACTAGTGATGTCTTGCAATATAAGTAGTACGGGATGCTGAACATCACATGATCACAACTGAGCCAATGGTTCTTCTCTCTCTCTCTCTAGCTGTGGGATTGTGGGTGATCATCTCCCATGCTTGGATTCTCAGTCTCAGACCACGGTATTTGGGTATTTGTCAGAAATACCCAGAAATTTGGGTATTTGGCAGTGATTTTTCAGAACACTGGAAGGTGCCCACAACTGGCACTAGTGTATTTTTTGTCACTTCAAAGCACCTAGGAACAGTCCTTTGCCTTTCCATACAATATTAAGCTTATGAATGCTTTGCTTCATTCTAGGCCAGGCTGCCTGCAGATATAGACCCTTTCCTCTGCTGCCTTATTGCCAGTTACATTAAATACAGTATATGACAAGAATGTATTAATATTGTCCTGGAGTCAACATCCTTGCAAGTGTATACAATGGACCCCATGCAGAAAAGGTTGAAAAGAAAGGTGGTAAGAAGGAGGAGATGATTACAGTGGAAGTTAAGAAGGAAATCATCAAGAAGTATGAACAAGGTATGTGAGTGGCCAAAATTGCAAGATTTTATAAGAAGTCTACCTCTGCATCTCGTCTGCAGAGGAGGAGGAGAACAAGGCAGAAGAATCCCTCACTTCAAATATGATTAGGGAGGTGTATAAAACGTGGGCAGCAATGCAAAATTTTGTAGAAAAGCGCCACCAAAATAAGGCTGTAGCTGTGCGAGTGATAAATCTGTTTAACAACAATGCAATATCACAGTTCCATGAAATCCTCAAAGCCGGCAAAGGCAAGTGTCAGTGGATAGCTTCCTTGTTAAAGTTGCACAAAAAGAAAGAGATCCCATTGAGCCAATACACAGAAGTGATTCCATGAGTGATAGTGAAAGTTGTCCTACACAATAACCCTCCTCTCTCTTGTCTCCCTCAACACCAGTCATGAAGGTTTTCCAAGTTAAGTGAAGGTTAATTTATTTTTCTATATCTTGTATTTTCTTTATTATTTTGTGTTATACTTACAGTATTATAGTCATTTTTATATGAATATTTTGGGGTTGTGGAACAAATCGTCCGAGTTTCCATTATATCCTATGGGGAAATTCACTTTGATCTACAAATGTTTTGAATTATAAGCATGTTTCCAGAACTAACTATGCTAACAAACCAAGGTTTTACTGTATTAGAAAAAAAGACAATGGGATGGTCTTAAGAGATCAATTATTTCATTCTCCCCACTTTCCAATTTCTAGACTGCATAAAGACCACTCTTGTTTGAATAAATTATTTATTTAGGCAGTAACACAATTTATTTTTCACAACTTTATTTAGCTACATTTCATATATCTTAATGACCTGAATTAGAATTTATGTTTACCATACCCTTATCACTTATTCATTTATTCATTTGCAAACCATTTCTTAAGTTGAGTTACTTTCCTGAGTGGTTAATAATTCCATATGTTGTTGAATGTTTGCTAGGTTGTCGCTGAGAGAGCCATTTTTCATCAAATATTAGGAGCAGTTTACTAATTAGACACCAACCCTCATTCTGTTCCCCTAACCCACCAAATTATGCTCCACCTGGAGCAAGGATAAGTCTGAGACTCAAAGAAAACTGAGTCCTCTGTAGATTGTCAAATAGATTAAACATGTGGAAATAATCCTTTAAGATAATAAAGTTGATCCTCACCTGTGAAAGGCAATATATACTAGACAAAATGTAAGAGCTTCAAATTAAATATTTTTCTTTACTTGCCATTTAGTAACTATATAACCTTAAGTAACTTAATTAAACTTTCTGAGTCTTAATTGACTCATCCATGAAGGAGGGATAATAATACCTCCCTGAATGGGCTGTTACAAAGATTAAATCTTATAAAAGCTATAAAATGTCTAACACAGATATCTGCTGCAGTGTACCTTCATCATTTTGAATGCGTAAACGAGTTATACTTATATAATTAGATTGGAAAATGGTCAACATTTGTGTGAATAATTGAAAATTTGTTTTTGGAATACTTGAGAGCTTGATTATTTAGATGAATATCAATACTGCGTTACACTATATATTATATAGAAATCCCCAACGGGTTATAAAAAGTTTCATCATTTGTTTTTTGGAGGGAAAAAAAAGTAAGCATTGAAAAATGTGTGTGATAGGAAGCTAGATATTAGACAAACAGATCTCTTGGGCAAATTTCACAAAATGGTGTCACGTTCTGACAGGCACAAACATGCTCCCTGCAGTCTCACTGTGTATGTCAGACAAGCTTAGTTGCTGCATCAGTATATTTCCTCATTGCTCCACGCCATTTTAAACCATGTGAAATCTGCAGCAATATTGAGTCGTCCTTTAGATCACAAAGTACAAAGTAGAAAATATAAAATACAGACAAGCCAGAAAGAGCAGAACCAAAGTCTTCTATAGTGAGATTCGTCTTTTTTATAGGGTTCTGGAAAGCCTGCTGTAAATTTTCCCAGTAACTAGCCACTGGAGTCATATTTCCAAGTAGTATTTACAGAGTGAAAGGTAATGCATGGCAGTTAGAGTATACATGAAGGATAACTATTTTGTTATCGCCCCACAATAGAGTGTTTGCACTATGAGGTAATCAAATTGGTAGTACATTTGGGGAGTAATAGCAAGCAAGAGTATTAGAACCTCAGACAGAATATCCGTGATGCCCTAATGTGTTTTGCAGTGGAGGAAGTATGATAAGATAGCTAATTTACCATAGCAATGGGAACTGTCAGTTGATGAGCGAATGCATGGAAGAAGGTTATGTAGGGTCAAATCAACAAAGGTTGTATTACATTTCCAAGTGATATGTCCATACCAAAGAATCTTTATCCATCTCAAGTGCCTGATGCAAAAGTTACACTTTAGAGCCAGACACAAAAGAAAAATCCAGCCTAAATAAAATTTCTAACTTTTCAGAAAAATGCCAAGATGCATCTTACCATAAGAGGAAGTTAGAAGACATTTCACATGTCAAAGTATAGGTAGTACACAGATCCACCAAAAGATTGTTATCTGTGGGCTCCGTAGTCTATTAAGTAACAGGAATGTTATATTGTAATAGAAAACACATCTATGAGGCCACTTGACACAGTAATTACAATTCTTACAGTGGATTTCTCTGGCACGTCTCCTGTCTACAAAGACATTTAATCTACTATTACTACATAACTTGCCATCCCTTCACCTTTTTCCTACACTGTTCTACTGCTTGGCAAATGTTAATCATTCTTCAGGACCTAGTTCATGTATCATCTCCTGCATCAAAACTTCCTTTGACATCTGCAGGATAAGTTAATCATCTTCCCTGTGTTTCTGTACCAGTCGCCTGCACATGTTGCTGTCTGTATCTCCAGCGATACTATAACTCTTCAAGGACCAGAAGGACCATATTCATCAGTACCAGCCCAATGCCTACATGCTCTTTGACAAATACTATGCTAATAATTAAAAGCTATTTAGTAATAAAAATTATTAACAGTTTGAAATGGGCCACCAAATGATTAAGTCGGTGGAATTTTAAAAATCTGAGTTAGAATGGTAGAGCTCCTCCAAGATCTGGCCAGGCTGTAGGCATCACTCTGACTTCCACCATTTTTTCTAGCCAACTGGAGAGGGAGTTCTGGCTCCAGGCCCTCTGCAGCCTCCACTCATCTTGGGAAGCTGTAGGTGATGATAAGTATGTCAGAAGACACAAGAAGATGAGGGGATGGTCTGGGAAAGAGAAATAAGACAAATGGGTGGGAGGAAAGTGACAGGAAGAGAAAACTTCTGGATGAGAAATAAGTCCTACAAAGTCTGCAATATGATTTCAGGTAAATCTAAATAAAACATCATCAAATCCTATTAAAATGTTAGATTATGCACTCTAGGAGATAAGCAAAAGCAACGGAAAGAAAGAATTGCCATTTTTGCACATAGGATCACGTGGTGTATATTCACTCTTCCAGGTTCTTTCAGGAAATGCTTCCTGGCCTTGTATGTAGTGCAAACAGAACGAATGATGACTTATATCCTTTCTTTTCACGAAGAACTGGTGGGTGGTGGAAAGTCCCTGAGATTTGGAGTCAAACAAGAATTTGATTTCTGCCTCGAATATCAAAATGACTTTAGGAAATTTCTTTATTTTTTCTCATCCTCACTGGAAAAACCTTCACATTGAGAAATTAGTAACATCTAGCTCTGAAAGCTATGTGAGGATTCAATGACACCTTATATGAATGTAGCCTCACACAACACTGGCATGTGTCCCAGACTCAAACATTGTCTGCTTTCTTCACTTCCCCCTTTCTTTTCTTTTTGTTTTTCCTCACCCCATTTATGAAATATGTATTTATGTATTTAGTTAGTTGGTTAGCTAACTCAATATCTGAACATCATTCAGGTAAATGAATGTATTGTCTACCTAAGCGCATGTACTAGATCTTAAAGCTTTCTAAAATAAAATTGTTTGGGTTATATTATGAGAAAAAAATTGGTGCCTTCTGAAGTTAAGGTGGCCCTACAGAAGGATTTCAGTAAATATGTTTTCTTTGGTTTTTTGATACAGTTTGGTTTAAAGAATGCATCAGACATTTGAGGATATAGACTATGTGCTTGTTACTCATATAACTTCTGTGTTGTTGGCTTCTGAAGCAGTCCCTTATCAGCCATGTTGTTCTTTACACATATCTTTCATTCATTTCACTTGGAAGTTTCAAGATTTTTTTTAAAATCATGTTTTCCTTTTAATTGGCTACTTAATTCACAGTTTCTGCTCTTGGCTGCTACTTTGGTGACAGTTAGGTCCCCACCTCTCAAGACCACTGCATCTGAATAGGTTGACACAGAGCCAGTGTGAACATAGGCCCCAGAACAGGGCTTTTTGAATAGCAACAGCAAACCAGCCTTTCTCTTCACTTCGAAGGGGATTGTGAATCAGAGGGTCCAAAGCTCCAATTGCCAAACACAGAAAACCTGGAGCTCAATGTGAAAATGAAAACCAAAATGCATCAGAAATGAAATATAGTACCTCCTAATACATTCAAGATCAAGATGGTTCTTGACAAATAAGTATCTGATCATCTGGCCTCTTGTATTGGGAATGGCCTCATTCTAGTATTTTTAAAGGAAGATGGTTTTGTTTCTATTTAATTTCCCAAAGGGGTATAAAATCTACTAAACGGGATATAATGAATTAGAATAAATCAGCTCGCTCACAAGACACTCCCAGATAATGATTCTGGGTCGCTGAGCATAGCACATTATTTCAAAGTGGCAAAAATCAGGATAATCTGAGAAGAGAATTAAAAATAACAGCTATATTTGCCAATAGGGTTATGTGAGACACATACAGTTTTTCCAGTGTATGTTTCCTGATCACCAACATACAGTAAAACCTTGGATTGCAAGTTATTTGTTCTGCGAGTGTTCCTCAAGACGAGCAAACATTTCTAATATTTTTTTTATTTAATGTTTATTCATTTTTGAGACACAGAGAATGAGTGGGGGAGGAGCAGAGAGAGAGAGAGATAGAGAGAAAGAGAATCCAAAGCAGGCTCCAGAATCTGAGCTGTCAGCACAGAGCCAAATGCCAGGCTCAAACTCACTGGTTGTGAGATCATGACCTGAGCTGAAGACAGACCCTAACTGACTGAGCCACCCAAGCACCCCTCTAATAAATTTTAACTTGATAAATGAATGACGTCTTGCAATATGAGTAGTATGTGAAGCTGGATGTCACATGATCACAACTGAGCCAATGGTTCACTTTGGTGAAATTCACTTTGATATACAAGTGCTTTGGATGACAAGCATGCTTCCAGAAAGAATTATGCTCACAAACTAAGGTTTTACTGTAAGCTATATTATACATTCTACTGCACAGAACAGAGGGAAAGACACTTTCTCAGAGAATGACCAAAAGGCATTTTGCAAAATGTTCATATCCCTCTGAAGTAGTGGGACTGGGGCCCAGTGCCTTGTGGCCTTCATTAGCTTGGCCCTTCCTCATATTTGGTTGCAGTGGCCTCAGTGGGAGCTGTCTCTTCTAAAGGTTCTCCTGGGGAAGCTTCAAGTTTTAAGGAAGGCTTTAAAACATTTCCAAGACTAAATATATAGTAATCCCCTCAAAAGGGTGCCACTTCCAAGTTTTGTATGGAAGCATTACAAATTGTTGCTTTCCCCCAGGTTTGACATGGTGGCACCACCTCTGTCTCCTTCCTCTCTTTTTCCAAGTTCTTTTTTTTATTTTTTTAGATGTTTTATTTTATATTTAAGAGAGAGAGAGAGAGAGAGAGAGAGAGAGACAGAGCATGAGTAGGGGAGGGGCAGAGAGATGGAGACAGAATCCAAAGCAGGCTCCAGGCTTCCAATCTGTCAGCACAGAGTCCGACACGGGGCTCGAACCCATGAGTAACGAGAGCATGACCTGAGCCGATGTCAGACACTTAACCAACTGAGCCACCCAGGCACCCCCATTTTTTGCAGTTCTAATTCAATTTCTCTCCTTAATTACTTCCTCGAATTCACCTTTTCTTCTCCAACCAATGACCTCTATCAGCCTCATCTGTCAGCACATGTTTTGTTTTGTTTTGTTTTGTTTTAAATATTTTCAAACATTTCTTCATTTCTATCAGTTGCCAACTACTTATTGGTTGCTTATTGTATGTCAGATACTCTTCTTGCTGTTGAGGAAGCAACAAAGAATAAGATAGACATGATTCCTGCTATCATGGAATTGTACTAGAAGGTCAGATTGTGGTAGGAGAAGAAGGGCATGAGAGAATGCCAGATTCTGATACATGCCATCAGAGAATGGGATACAGAGCATTTGAGGAGGGAGATGACAGAGCTACATTGTATAGATGCAATAAGAAAAGTCTTCAAGGACATGAGTTTAGAGCTAAGATGCCAAGAGAATGGGCAACAAGAAACCACTAGGCTGGATGAGATTGGAGGTAAGGGATTTGTCCTTCTGCTGCTCTCTCTAATTGCTGTAACCTCAGGCTGCCTGGAGAGCCCTGCCTCCCTTTACTCTTTGTGACTAATGGTGACAGCTCTACCTCCAGATTCCTGACCTGTCTCTTGTGGTGTCCCCACTCTGCACCCATAGCTTTAAAGTTAGTCGCTTTGTAAATAAAATCTCCTCAAATTATCCTAATTTGAGCATACCATCTGTTACCTGCTGGCTTCCTGACTGATGCAGAAATTTGTACGAAAATGACCTCAGGAAAGAGGCTCTTAAAATTGGATTCTGGTGTTGTGTTAGTCATATGTTTCAGTAATGCAGAATAACATCTTGCTGGGGGAGGGAGGAGGTAAGGGACATAGGTGGGACACAGGTAATCTACGGCATTGTGGTTACTGAAATTATCACTAGTGGTGGCATGAGATAGAATATAGATGGAGGGTAAAACTTGGGGAGATCAGAGACCTGAGTCACTTGGTTGTGGTGCCACCTGGATTCTCCTAATATACCTGAAGAATGTACATAATGAGAAAAGAATATAAGAACCATGAATATAAATTAAGAACCTATGTGGAGAAAGAAATGCCAGGGCGCCTGGGTGGCGCAGTCAGTTAAGCGTCCGACTTCAGCCAGGTCACGATCTCGCCGTCCGTGAGTTCGAGCCCCGCGTCGGGCTCTGGGCTGATGGCTCAGAGCCTGGAGCCTGTTTCTGATTCTGTGTCTCCCTCTCTCTCTGCCCCTCCCCCGTTCATGCTCTGTCTCTCTCTGTCCCAAAAATAAATAAACGTTGAAAAAAAAAATTAAAAAAAAAAAAGAAAAAAAAAAAAGAAATGCAAAGCCACTATGATAGCTTCAAATAATTGTCTGTAATAGCAGGACACCTACGGCTGAGGTCCAGGTCCTGAATCTGTTTGGAGGGTGTGCAGAGTTGCAATGTTGTATAAATACTGAATCACACCATGTTTCTCATGCTAAGGTGAGAATATCTGTGACAAAGGAATAGGACACTGGCCTATAGAACAAGATCATTTAAACATTTATGGATAGGGACGAAACCTCACATCTCAAAGTATCCGCTTCCTATGGAAGAAGTCCTCCTCTTCCTAAAAGCCTTTAACTGACGCACAAACTAGTGCTGACAGAAGTTTAGGAAATCGGTAAAATTGGTGGTGGAAAAGATTGCTCTTGTTTTCAGCGTAAGCCCTGTGATCAATGACAGAGAGAGGAATGAGAGCAGCTATATTTGATATGACTTAATTGTGTCCTCTATCCATTATTTCCCTCTACGTGAAGGAAACACAATGTACCCAACATTTTAGCTTTTGTGTGAGAGTGTGACTGAACTGTCATTATCTAATGATGATGAGACTTTACACATCCCCTGTGTTATGGTCCAAGAGCTTTCACCCTTGTGATGCAGGACAAATGCAGGCTGAGGTATGATATATGCACACTGGGTCATAGGTCTTCCATTTGTCTCTTCAGATCCACTCTCTACCCATCTCTAGTCTCCTCGTTGCCTTGCAAACCTGACCTATATGGATTCTATCAATGACCCCTGTGCAGCCTGACTTCCAGTTGTGTTTGGCCAGTGGGGATCCCAGGCAGGAGACTAGGGGAAGGCGACTGAGGTTGGGATGCTTGTTCTTCCCTAGGAGAGTGCCATAAGCTGGCTGTGTTTATGATCATTGACTGCTCTTTCTCAAGGTAGATACCATGTATGGCTCCCTCTCCTTCTTGCCTCCAGCAACTCTGTCCATCCTCGCGGGCCAAGGGACAATGACAGCTGTGCTGCTGCTTCTAGGTTTATGGTTCCTCTAATTCCACGGCACTGTTGTCTGTGTTCCACCCACACATTTATAATTAACTCCTTTTAAATAAACCCGTCACAATTGTTAATTTGATTTTGTCCTCTGTTTTCTGTTAAGACCCTGAGTGATTGAGCTGTGTTACATATTAGATGATGTTGAGACTTAAACTAATGATAAGACTAATGAGCTGGGAGTTCTGTTTGTTTCCAGGTAACATTTTTGGCTCCTAATAGCTTCATCTTCTCGCTTAATAGTGTACCACTGACAACAAACAGGGTCTTAGAAATCCCTGCAATTAAATCGTATGATTCAATTATTTATCTTCCAGGAGATAAAAGGGCCCTTCCAATTAGAATGAGATGGCAGTTAAGAAAGGCAGAGGATGATAAAGACAACAGGTAATGGCAGAGACATAGGAATTGAAGCTGGACTTGCAAAGGTAATACAATAGACAGGGCAGCAGAATGGTGAAGTCAAGTATTAGATATTAAGTAATGATTATGTTGGGCTGTCATTCCCAAGGAAAAGAAGTGGGATTAAGGTAATAGTCCATGTAATTATTGTCATGTGCCCCCCTCTTTTTGGGAATTTTGGTTCGTTGACATAACATAAATATACATATAAATATTCTTCAATCAATCAATCAATCAATCAGTCAATCTTCTTCACCATAATTCTGTAAACAGAGATGCCACGTATTTTTGTAACTATTACACAGAGAGTGTCCAACATTAAATAATCTAAAATGCAACAGAAGTAGTTTTGTTCCCCGCAATGATGGACTAGCTTTAGGCCATCCTTCCATCTGAATATAAATACATAGATAACATAAAATAATACTAAAATATGTTTGAAGCCACTGGAAGTCTTCCAAGGCAGTGAGTGAGGACTTCTGGTTCTGAGGGCCAGGAGTCCAGAGAAGTGAGCTAGACATTTGGAGTCACTCATCCCTCAGTTTGAAAAGAGTGCTGACACAGTAGAAGCTATGCAGAGCTTTCAGAAGAATTGTAGGGCTGGAATTAAAAAAATCTGGATTCAGCTGACAAAGGAAGAATGGCCTAAGGAAATACACCAGGATTTTAATGGGGACACCAATAGACTGTTTCCTAAGAGTAAGGTGAAGCAGAAACTGACAAGCTTTTTAAAGGAACTGAGGGCCAATTTTCAGACCATTCAGTTCCTGATTAGATTAAGATTGGTACAAGTATAGGACAGAATAGAGAATACAGACTCACATATGTATGAACAAATGATTTATGAAAAACATGGCACTGGAGCACAGTGGGTAAAGCATAATTTTTTTTAAAAGCTTATTTATTTATTTAGAGAGAGAGATTGTTCAGAGAGAGAGCTCAGAGAGAGAGAGAAGATCCCAAGCAGGCTCCATGCCATCAGCACAGAGCCCAAGGCAGGGCTCAATCTCAAGAAACCTGACTCAAGACCTAAGCCAAAATCAGGAGTCAGATGCTAACCTCACTGAGCCATCCACGTGCCCCCAAAAGCGTGATATTTTTAATAAATAATGATTCAGTGAATACGCACATGAGAAAGAAAATATTGATTCCTAACTATACCATACCTAAAATTAATTCCAGAAAGAGTGTAAATCTAAATATGAAAAATAAAGCAAGAATAATTGGGAAAATATCTTCCTAAATTATCTACAAGGTAATTTAGGAAAATATCTTTATAACTTTGAATTAGGAAAATATTTCTTCAACAAGACCTTCAAAAAAGCAATAACTATAAATGAAAAGATTGATGAATTGGACTATAGTAAAATAACAAAGTCCCATTGTTTTATAAACACTATCGAGAAAGTGAAAATGTAAAATATAGGTTTGAAAGCATTTGCAAATATATGAGACAAGATTTTTTGCATAATAAATTAAGGACTCTTACAAATTGGTAAAAAAACAAAATCAGACAACCCAATACAAAAAAACAGGAAGCATAAACATGAATATCTAAATGTTTAATAAACTTATGATAGGGTTTTAACTTATTAATCACAGATACATGAAAATTAAAACCACAACTAGATACCACTATATATCCACAAGAATGGCTTAAAAAAAAAGAAAAAAGGTGGAGAATTTCAAGTATGGAAAGGATATGAGAATTAGGATCCTTGTGTGCTGTTGATAACAGGGTAAATTGGTACAAAGACCTGGTAGTGTCTACTAAAGCTGGATGTATTTATATCCCTTCCATCCCATATCATCCATCAACATGACTCTCAGGCATATACCTAATAGAAATTAATTCATGTGTATACTGAACAACATTCAGAGAAATGTTCATAGTTGTTTTTATTTATTTTTTAAGTTTATTTCTTTATTTTGAGTGGAAAGAGAGAGGGGGAGAGGGACAAAGAGAGGGAGAGAGAGAGAATCCCAAGCAGGCCCAGCACTGTCAATGCAGAGCCCAATGTAGGGCTCAAACTCACGAACTGTGAGAGCATGACCTGAGCCAAAATCAAGAGTTGGATACTTAACTGACTGTTAAGTTACCTCCAAGGTTGTTTATTTGTAATAGCCCTAGTAGAGGTTGAATTGTGTGTCCCCACAAAAGGTTGAGGTCCTAACCCATAATACCTCAGAAACTACCCCATTTTGAAATAGAATGATTGAATATATAAATAGCTAGGTTGGGATGAGATCATACTAGAATAGAGTGGGGTCTTAATTCAGTGTGGCTTGTGTTCTTATAAGATGAGACCCACAGGAAGCAAACGGTCATATGATGATGAAGGCAGAGGTTGGGTGATGCATTCACAAGCCAAGAAAAACCAAAGATTGTTGGCAATCCAGAAGCTAGCAGTGAGAAAGTTTTCTCGTCTACAGGTCTCAGAGGAACATTGCCTTGCTAGCACCTTGATTTCAGACTTCTAGACTGCAGAACTGTGAGCAATGCATTTCCATTATTTTAAACCACCTAGTTTGTGGTTCTTTGTTACAGAAGTTCTGGAATCTAATTAAAGGCCCAAAGAGGAAGCAAACCAAATACAGAGCAACATTATCAACAATAGCCAAACTATGGAGGAGAGAGCCCAAATGTCCATCAACTGATGAATGGACAAAGAAGATGTGATATATATATATATGTGTATATATATATACACATACATATATATATATGTATATATATATATATGTATGTGTATATATGTGTGTGTGTACATATACACACACATATATGTGTGTATATACATATATACATATAATGGAATATTACTCAGCCATAAAAAAGAATGAAATCTTGCCATTTGCAACAACATGGATGGAGCAAGAATGTATTATGCTAAGTGAAATAAGTCAATTGGAGAAAGACAAATACCATATGATTTCACTCATGTGTGGAGTTTAAGAAACAAAACAGATGAACAGATGGGAAGGGCAGGAAAAAGAGAAGAGAAGGAAACAAACCACAGGAGACTCTTAACTGATAGAGAACAAACCGAGAGTTGATGGAGGGAACATGGGTGGGAGGTGGGCTAGATGGGTGACGGGTATTAAGAAGGGCGCTTGTGATGAGCACCGGGTGTTGTATGTAAGTTATGAATCACTGAATTCTACTCCTGAGACCAATGTTGCACTGTACATTAACTAGCTAAAATGTAAATTTAAAAAAAATTTATAAAAATAATTTAAAAAGAGTAAAATAGATAAATATATCATGTCACATTCACAAAAAATACTATCCAACAACAGCAAAATGAAATTCTGCTATATACAAAAGCAACCATAAATATGAGTGAAAGAAGCCAAATACAAGGGAATATGTACTATATATTTTCATTTATTTAAAATTCAAAAACAGCCCAAATAAATCTATGGTGTTAAATGTCCAGATAGTGGTTATATTAACAAATGAAAAAGGATATAATGTCATGATTAAGAAATGGCACAAGGGTGACTGACTTCTGATGTTCCATTTCTGAACGAGGATGGTGACTGTATGTATATGTTTACTTTGTGATAACTCACTGTATACTTTTTTGTATGTTTGTATATTTATGTTTTCATTCAATAATAGGTTAGTAAATGAACTCATAGTTTATTTGAAATGTCATTCACTAAAGAAAAGAAACAAACAGCTTGGCAAGAAGAAAGATAAATGGATTTAATTATCTGATTCCAGAAATTTTTTTGCCCCTGTGATGCTGCAACTGATATGAAACAATCATACCATTTGAGTAATAGACAATTACTCAATAGTAAGTTTGGTGAGACCAGAAGTCTTTATTGGGTAGTCCATCCCAAGGTCATACTACATATAATTCCTACCCTTCAGCTTAAATGAAGTACTCCAGTCCTCCACTCAGTCTTCTGAAGTGTGGTTTATCTAACTGAGCCTACATTCTGGAACATTCCTCACCAAATAAAAACAGAGATTACAGAAGTTTCAACCTGAACTATTGAAATCATTCATGATTTTGGTTAAAACTGTCTCTAACTAAAATGGTTTGTAGATATAATTTAGCCCGGAAAGAATTAAGAGGTTCTCTCAAAACTGTAAGGAGGGAAGTTCAGAGCATGTTGAGGGGATCAATTGTTAGATGGTGGTTAAGGGCGCAAAGTTTAGAGCCAACTTTCCTTGGATAATCACTGTTCTACCACTCACTATCTGTGTGAATTTAGACAAGCTACTTAATCTTTGACAGCATCTTAATATGAAAAAAAAACCCTAAAAAACTATCAAGTAGGTAATTTTATCTCTATTTTACAAATAAGAAAAGTTAGGCTAAGGCAGCTAGGTAAAGGCTAATTAGTTCACATAGCAAATTGTGTTGACACAGTTGAGATTTCATTCCAGTGCAGTTTGAATCTAAAATGTGACCTTTGCATATTGTCATACCAGGTACAGCTCAGATATTACCTCCTATGATATGCTTTCACTTAATCACCCAAATATAACCCCCCTAAGTACTGTGCAAATTTCTGTCATAGTACTTGTCATGCTATTTTGTTATTTATCTCTCACAGATACCATTGATATCAATGTCCCTTTTTGAAACCCACTAAACCAGGAGATCCTTCAGAATAGACCTTTTGTATCTGTATCCTCAGTTTCAGTGTCTGCATCAAAAAATTGGGAAAAATTGAGTATATTTGGATGAATTATCAGACATTTAGGAATCAAAACATACATTCTATGAATCCAAAGCATACAACTCTTGTTATTATGCTATGTTTCCAGTGGTTCTATGAACTACTTCCTGATATGTGAAAATATTTTTGTTTCTGGCAAGAATTTGATCATAGGCTACCTTCTGTTTCAGACTGATGACTATTGACAGAAACAATTGGTCAAAATTATCACAAATGCCCAAAAAATCCCAGGAACAAAATAGTCTATGGAGAACTCTACGGTACACTTATATATTTTAAAAATATAATCTTCAAAAAAAATAAAATAAAAATATAATCTTCAGGACTTCAGGACTTCAGGCTCAGTCAGTTAAACATCCAACTCTTGATTTCAGCTCAGGTCATGATCTCGGGGTTTGTGGGTTCAGGCTCCACCTCTGGCTCAGCACTGACCTCCTGTAGCCTGCTTTGGATTCTCTGTCTCCCTCTTTCTCTGCCCCTTGCCCACGTGCTCTCTCTCAAAAATGAATAAACATTTTTAAAAAAAGTAAGCTTCAAAGCACAGTGAGAAGAATACATGCATATTTTTAGGGGTTGCAGAAAGGAGTATAGCTTCTAATCTCGTCTGTTTATGAAGTAATCAAAGTTATCTTTTTGATGTCAGTTGTGTTAGAATTGTAAAGTATTGCAAATATGAGGAAAAGGGTTTGTATATTCAAGAGAAATGAAGGGGCTGGTTCTGGAATGCCAAATAGTCTTGCACTTTTAGTGGTTCCTAACCAATGCACCCACTTTGTTTTTGAATCTGTAATTCGGTTTCTTTATATCAAACTCTAATTTCCAGAATGATGAAAACAACCTTGATGATGCTTTCTCTCAGCTCTCAGCATTAGGATACAGAACATGCCTCCAAATTTTCTGTTACTTCATGCTCATTTGGTAATTCAGTAGTCTTTCAAACTATCCTGAAAGTTGAAAGAGTTCAGCAATTCTAGTCTAACATGATATTTTACCCATTTAGAGTTATATTGGATAAATCATTTAAAGTTTCATTTGGGCCCCACACCAGAATTGTAGATGCTACAAAAGTGTAATGACAGGATCACTGATGCAAACGTTTCTAAATCGCTTTGTTAGTCGTTACTTTTAAATAATCAGTCAATAACTCAAACAAATTTTAAATTTTGTAAACATGAAGAAGTCAACATATTCTTAAGGGAATTGATTACCACTTACTAAATTTCTGCTATATAATGTAAATAAAAATCATACTAAGGAAAGTACTCCAATTTTATTACCTTTAGGGTCTTTGCTCTAAATTAATGAATAATTACAAACCCCAGAGATGAAATGAAAGGACTCAAAGGTTTTTACCTAATTGGCTGATTTGTCCTGAAAATTTTCTGTTCTTTCTGAACATATGTTTTTCTGTTGCTAAGAGAACGGATCCATAAACAAAGATTGGATCAAGTCAGCTGAATATATTTATATAAGATAATTTCAGATTACCTAAGTGTTTTAACCACTTACTTGATGATGTGGATGTGTGTGTTTGGAATCTATTATAATGCCAGTAACTGTGGTATAATAATTACAAGAATCAAAACAAAACAAAATAAGAATCGATCGACTCAATTTGGTGGTGACCTAATTGAACAGCATTTCTAATATCTTCATTAATCAAGCAAAAATCATTTCAGAAAATAAAACTAAATAAAAGATTTTGAGATCACCTTAGTTATTATCATAAAAGTCCATAAATCCCAAACCTTCCCTTTTAAAAGCACAGAAGTGTAAGTCTTGGTTCAAGTTTGAATATGCTGTTAATATTCAATATCTAATAACAATACAAGACATAGGGAGCAGGAAATTCATAACTTTCAGTTTAATTAACTAGAAGTTGCTGGAATCACTACTTTAATTAAGAAATCCAGATGGCTCCAGATTTCAGGCATAAAATGTGCTACCACCTTGAGAGGTGTCATCTTGGGCAAGTTTCCTCTTTTAAAATCATCACAGATGTTCTCTAACAGAGAAAAATACTCATGGAACATAACCAGTGACTTATGGGAAATTTAGTTTTTGAGAGGACATTCTATTAAGCTCCAGAGCCCAGAACTTATTATTAAGTTCCAGAGCACAGCCTTAATATTATTATCTGGCATATGGTTTAATTCTTCAGAAACAATGATTTCTGGTTACCCAAACATCTCAGTTTATTGATCTCTTTTTTTCAAGTGCATTACAACACTGCAGTCTTATTCTCTCGAAATAGTAACAATATCCCTACAAGGACAGTGATCCATTTTCTCCTCACAATGTTTTGGAATGTGAAATTTGTTGATTATATTTTTCCAGGATTTATGTTGGATACTAAATGGAAAAAAAATGGCATCAGTCTTTCAGAATGAAACCTGCAGACCCTAATATGAACTGATGTCCAAAACCTACAAACCAAATTATAAAACATCCAGAGGAACCCCCCCGACCCCCCGCTCCTTCCCCCCGCCCCTGCAAAATGATCTCTAGCTTTCTAGCTGCTGGTATACTGTTGTCATTGTTGTTTTGACAGTTTTGTTTTGTCTTGGCTATAACCATCAGTGATAATTCTCTGAGTGTCAGAAGTGTCCCCAAGTTATCAGGAAGACAACAGCACTTTAAAAACCAAACTCTTGGGGAGCCTGGGTGGCGCAGTCGGTTAAGCATCCGACTTCAGCCAGGTCACGATCTCGCGGTCCGTGAATTCGAGCCCCATGTCAGGCTCTGGGCTGATGGCTCAGAGCCTGGAGCCTGTTTCCGATTCTGTGTCTCCCTCTCTCTCTGCCCCTCCCCCGTTCATGCTCTGTCTCTCTCTGTCCCAAAAATAAATAAACGTTGAAAAAAAAAATTAAAAAAAAAAACAGACAAAAACCAAACTCTTGCCTTTGTTTTTTCTCCATCTAATTTTTAGCTTCTGAATTTCTTGGGTTTGTCTTCTCTTTTGCCTCAACATTTATCCCTTAGACATGGCAACAGACCTATTTCCCTGGTTTCCTCCCCAGTGTTCCCAAGGACCCAGTGTGCACTCAGTGTTTCTGTCTTCAAGCTGCATCCCTTTCTGCTGGAGACCCCACCCCAGCATTGGCCAATGCAGCCTGCACCTTTTCATCGGGGATGGACAGACCTCAGAGGGGTTCTGAAGACTTTTCCTATTCTTGGCATTTGAGTATTCTTGATTATTATTATATTTCCCCATCATAAAAGATGAATTGAACAGTCTTTTTTCCTTATCTAACTTCTTACACATTCAAATTATGATAGCTCATTTGGAAATGTTTTCTAAATAGTGTCCTTATAGGTTTAAAACTTAATTTAATTTTCAAGATCAAAAAGCTCCTTTTAAAGACACATATATCAAGTTATTTGAAATGATTTAAGTAGATATAAAAATATTAACAAGAAAAATGGCATCCAGTGATAATGGACACTATGTTGTAGATAGTGGAAGTTTTAACACAACACAGTAGGATGAGGAATGGAAGGATCAATTTATTATACCCTAGGGCATTCAGGTGCTAGTTCTTCTGCTGCCAAATAGCTATAAAACATTGAACAAATTATTTTATCATCTTGGACGTTAATTTGTATCATTTTTAAAATGAGGAATTGAACTAAGCTACTTCTAAAGCTTTCTCTTTAGTTTTAACATTCTATAATTCTCAGAAACACTGTCTTATAGTCATAAATATGTATTAGTGTGATCCTCGTGATAATGTGAGCTAATTGCATCAGGTTCTAATATAGCAAGAAGCACCTTTTGTTGGCTAAAGTTAGGTCAAAGAGATTGGTTTCTAAAACTACAGATGAACAACCATAGGAAATAAGCAATAAACATTCATTGGCAAATTTATTGATATCTTAATATGTTTACATACTAAATATATAAGAAAATCCAGAGCATGATGAATCAGAAAACTTCAGGGACTCCAGTCCAACCTGTGTCCTTTTCTTTATTTGTATCTGTTCATTCCATGTCCTTGAACCAACCGGGTCTCTGATACACCTATGAATTTTTAGCCAATTAAACTCCAGATGCAAAAAAAAGAGGATAAAATCAATCACATCATTATTCAAATATTAGTCACATATTCAAACCTTAGATACCAGCTTAATGTATTCCTTCTTTAAAAGGCTTTCGAATTGTAAAGGTGTCAAATATAACCTATGATCCAGGAATTCTACTCCTCCTTATATACTATGAAGAAATAGGTATCTTATATAATAGAACTCACATATGAAAATGTTCAGGGAGCTATTATAACAGCTGGAAATCAGAAACAACTTTGTAGGAAGCAATGAGCAGATGAAATGATAGTTGCAATATAGTCACACAAAGGAATACTAAGCAGAGGTGAAATAAATGGAGTAAAGCACACATGGGGGCTTCTGGTTGACTCAATTGGTAGTGCATGCGACTCTTGATCTTGGGGGTCATGAGTTTGAACCTTTGAGCCCCATGTTGGGTGTAGAGACTATATATATATGTGTGTGACTTCCTTGCTTTTTCATTATATATTTGATTATAGATTAGAGAGAGAGACAGAGAAACAGATGATGATACATAGATAAGGGAAAGAGGGATGGATGGATAGATAGATAGATAGATAGATAGATAGAGAAGTAAAACTATGAAGAAATGTGAAGTGTTTCCTCTGCAGAAAGGGCAAGGGATTGGAAGCCAACACAGTTTTCGTATGTACACATCCTCAAATTGTTTTCTTTCTTTATGGTGGATAGTGAACCCATGGTGGTGTATACTTACATTTTCTTGTTTTCTTGTTTAAATGTTCTCAATATATATATAAATTACCCAAAATCTTTAAAAAATTATATTTTAAGCAATTCCCATGAAGGAGCTGAGGTAAGGAAGGTGCTTCTGAATTTATATCAATCTTCAAGGTTGATATTAAACAAATGTACTGCTGCTATTCTTTGAAATGTATTAACTCATATTTTCCTATAAAATACATAGCACTTTTAGTTGAAAAATATAAGATGGCAATAGAGACATCATTGATGTAAATTTATTAATATTCAACATTACTAAAACCATTAAAATACATTGTTACATATTGATTTTTTTCAGGATTTTCCCCCATATCATCAATTGTATAGATAATGTTTCTTACTGATATGCAATAAGATTTTAATTCATACAAAATGATAATTATAGTATATCCTGAGTTTGTATTTTTTTATTGAACTTGAGAATTTACCTAGCTCTGTGCCTTGGATTTAATATCACTATATTTAATGAGTGAATTTCTATATCTTTACTGATGTGCCTCTATATTCTCAAAGTATGGAATAAATAGAACATGTAGCACAATCCTAAATACTTATGGATTGATTATAAATTTTGTGTTTTATGCTCTAATCAAATAAGATCTAATACAAGCTAAATTACATAACATTTTTTTAAATGTAATTTGTGTTAGGAAGAAAGAAAACTGGAATTTAAATAATAAATGTAACTTTCATAACATATCAAAAGGAAAAGTTCAGACCTTATTAGAGAGCAACAATTCAAACTTTAAATCATAGGCAGCAGGAACTAAGCATGAATAGGTTATGATATTTCTTTATCTTACGATGATAAAAAACAAATATCTTTGGAATGAAATACAGAGGAAGGCTTTCCTTGTTACACCATTCTATTTTCCTTTCCCTTGTTTTCTAGGCATGATCACAAGAATCACAAAATGAATTTCAACAGACATCAAAACAGTATTAGCCTGTCAAATAATGCTTGAAGAAAACTTGCTTTGGCAACAATCTTATAGAAAAAAGGTTTGAGGTTTTCAATCAACTTAAGATTGGTCTGAACAGAGGCACCTGGGTGGCTCAGTTGGTTAAGCATCCGACTTCGGCTCAGGTCATGATCTCGCGGTCAGTGAGTTCCAGCCCCGCGTTGGGCCCTGTGCTGACAGCCTAGAGCCTGTTTCAGATTCTGTGTCTCCCTCTCTCTGACCCTCCCCCATTCATGCTCTGTCTCTCTCTGTCTCAAAAATAAATAAACGTTAAAAAAATTTAAAAAAAAGATTTGTCTGAACAAATAATAGCATCATGTGATCGCTTTTAAATGGCCAGCATTATCCTCAATTGCATTAAGAACTCTAGAGCATCACATTAATTAAATTTGTCTGGTAGCAGGGGTAATGTATTAAGAGAAAGCTGGAAAACTAGACTATATTCCCAAATTCAGAGGACGGTGTTCATGACAATGAGGCAATCTAGTCATTATAGCAGGGAACACACATAGAAAATAAGTAAAACTTAAAGAGTTTGTGATGTCTAACTTAGAAAAGACTTGAGGTAATTATACCAACTATCTGCTAATATTTGAATGGCTGCCAGGGTATTTATCCAATCTTGCTTCACAAACAAGTACCTCAAAAGTTGAGTGGAATAGCTTACAGCTCACAGTATGTGTGGTAAATTCCATTTTTGTTCCAATTCTTCATTCCTCAATATAGAACACTCTTTGTCATGTGATCTAACAATTCCTATCACCAGAGGCAGAATCTTTTTCCCTGATCCATTAATTTTGATATTGTTTGGAAAATGGAATTGGGGTAACTATGACAATGAGCCAGTTGAGAGCCTGGACCTTAAGTGGCATTGCATGTTTCTGTTCACTACTTTTGCTCTGCTGTTGCTATGAGAAGTTGCCCACTGATCCAAGGAGGATGGAACCTGGGCATCCTAGACCCAACCTGAGAACTTGGAGCCAAACGCAGTGTGGTTCAGTATAGTGTCCAAGTTGACCAGCTCTAACAGCTTTTAGATTAATGTTTATCTTTAATGAAGTTTTTCTGAACTATTCCTTTTGTTTGGTCTACATAGTCACTTTGACTAATATAATGGTCACATACTGTCTAGTATAATGGGCTATTTAGGCATTATCATTTTAAATAATGGGCGATTGATTTTATAATTGCATTCTCAGCATATTTATTATATAGTATTTATAAAGACACAGCCAAACTCTTCCCTTGAGCTACACCATATTTTGATTCCTTTGCCAGCTAAATTAGTGGCCCTTACTTCTTCTTAACCTTCGTCCATTTCCAATGTGTCTCCAGTGCTTATGATATTATCAATTGGCCACCATCAAAACCTATTGATGATTGAATGATTATAATGACTATAATAATGATTGAATTATAGAGCAAATTCAATAATTTGAATAGAATTGATTCAAATTTAGGGTTAGATTGTTATAGATGCTTGGATTCAGAACTTTACTTATCTATTTTTGTTGTTATTTATGTTGAATGACAGTACCTTGCCTAATTGCAACTAACTTGAACTAAATCCTGATAAAACAGAGTTCAGTGTTTTGGATTAGGAAATCACTGTACTCCATTTACAGAAGTTCTGGCTTGCTAGAAAACAATCCATTGTAAAAATGTCAAAACATTTCCAAGGATTAACAGCAACAACAAAAAGCATGCACCCATTTTCAACATTTCTTTTTCCGGCCATGTTCACATTTAGTTTATGTATGTGAAGTATGTTGGTTTTAATAAGGCTACCCCGTGTTATTTATTTCAGTGAGCTAAGCTTGCACTGTCACCATGAATGATTTTTTATAAGATTAATAATTGAGTGATAATATTTTTATGTAAATCAGTACACTAAATGCTTAAGAAAAAATATGTCATTTGATATTCACAAAACTTATAAGAAAAACAATAATATTAACCTTTTTATGATTAGGAGAAAAGTTTAGAGAAATTAGATAACTTATCCCAGGTAATACAACCTATAGGTGTTGACTAGTTAGTATTTTAAAAGCAGTTATCACCTGTTCCTTAACCAATGTTGTCCTAACCCTACTCATAATACAAGCTTTGGCAGTTTAGAACAACGTGGGGAAAGAGCATTTGTCAATGCCATCCACTGGAGTGGTGCCTAAGGGTGACCTTCACATAGTATATAAAGTCTAAGGTGCCTCCTGGAGTTTTCTTGCGCAAAAAGGTGGAGCTGCCTAACCTTGGCAATTTGCACCAGATTACATTCTTACCTATTTAGAAGTGATGTTCATTCAATTAGTGCATATCTAACTCATTAAACATATCAAAATATTTCTATTAGAACAATAAATAATATCAGGAACTATGACCCTACTGTTATGTTTATCTTCTTTCTGTGCTATTTATAAGAAGTAAACACTAAGCATTCTTAGCCGGTGGTTTCTATCCCACAACATGAAGAAGAAAGAAATAGGGTCTAATGCCCAAACAAAGAAAACTCTTGTGGACACAATTTGGTTAGAGTCTTTCACATGTAATTGCAGACAACTTAAATGTCTGTAATTTTTCACTAGAAGAAAAAAGAGAGAGAAATAAAGAAAAAAAATAAAAATGGTCACATTAGGAAGGTGTAAACTTTTATTGAACTGTCTCCCTGGAAACCTGATCTAAGGCAGAAACATATATGGGATTCACAGGAAGACAGCATTTAGATCCACTTTGTGGGATACCCCATGAAAGGCAAGAGCCAAGAAGAAGGCAATTTAGTAATCCCTAAGTAGAAGGCACAGTGGTTATCTTAGGGATATTTATAGAAGGAAAAGAAGAATCACCACATAAAACCCTGTTCCTTCATCACAAATAAAGATACCACATGGAGCTGAATTTTTTTTCCTCTAATAACTGAGATTTCATGTTGGACTAGCCTGCCCAAAAGCCAGGGGACAGACAGGCATAGTTTTAGTTCTTCATTACTCACCTACTCACCTAGTCTTATTACCACTTCCAGCCTTACCAGGACCTTTGTGCTGCCTGGTGAGACACCTCTTCTCAGGACTCTTCTTTTCCTCCTACCCCCCATTCAATCCCCTTTTGTGACTTATTTTCTTTTTAATTCTTTAACTTTAACATCATGGTTTGGGTTTTTAATAAATGCTCCCTCATGGTTGAGGTGAGAGGAGAGGTGCCATACCAAATCCCTGAGACTGAAACTTCACTTCAGGACAAGGCCATTTGGTAGCAATCATCAGAAGTCAAAATCATATTTGAAAAGTCCAAAAAGAACTCTGTGCTCAAGCCCATCAGACTCAACGGCAGTTTCAAATAAAAAATTTAAGAATCCAAGCTCTAATATTATAGGAAAACAACCACCAGTTTCTCCCATGGAGAAGACTATGTAATCCTGAGCTATGTTTCACTGGAGGGCAGATTTGAGGCCAGTTTTGAAAGCCAAAGGGAGGTTGGAAAGTGTGATTAGAGGGAAGGTGATCTGGGAGACTGGAGGTATCCAGGCTCAGGGTGAGTAACCGGAAGAGATCTTTCTGCTTTAGGAAGCAAGTTGGTCTAGAGGACCTTAAGATACATGCCATGTATCTGTATGCAAACAATTAAATTTAAATTCATTTAATTAGGAAAGCATACATGCTTTTGGAAATTACTAAAAAAAAAAAAAAAGTGCTAGGGCACCTGCCTGTCTCAGTCAGTGGAGCATGTGACTCTTGATCTTGGGGTCATGAGTTTGAGCCCCACATTGGGTGTACAGATTACTTAAATAAATAAATAGTTTTTTAAAAGAAAGAAGTAGTTAGAAGAATGCTTGGAGACATGTCTTTTTGGTGTCCTAAAAATCTAAATTTTATTTGGCAATCAGACCTCCCAATGCTTTGCATCATGGTCTACATAATCACACAACAGATATTCAAAGAAGGCATGAAGACAACACTCAGCCAACATGAGTGAGGTGGTGGCTCTTCAGGCTGAGGACCAACAGAACACAAGACCTTGGCAAGACAAAGAAGTCAGTAGGACAGATGGAGGTTCATGCCCAAAGGTGTGGCTAGTAATAAATAAATAACCAGCCATTTTGTTCGAATAGGGAGAAGTGTATGATCACTAAACACCCAGATCCTAAGAATATAGTCTTAGAAATTTTGAAAATATTGTAAAAGCTATAATCAACATGGATTTTGTGATCTGACTTCAATATTTTGGAATAAGATTAAAGCAACTAGTGACACCTGTAGAGTCACTAAAAGCCTGGGGAAAAAAAATGGATAAGTAACAAAGTTGTGACCTTTGATGCTCCATGGTATGTTGGGGGTCAAAGGATTTGCTGGAGGCTGGAGAAGCAGAGCTCTGCCTCGATTGACCATGACATCTGGAAGTTTCTTATTTAAACATGCCCTCAAATGGCTTCCTCTCCTACACTGTACTTTGGACTTCTTTTTCTTTTCTCAGTTGCAGCATAAGTAAATACTGCAGTAAAAGTCCACATGATCATTCCCCAAATGATAAGAACAAAGAAATCTATTTTCATTTTACAGTGTTGTCTAAGCACTTGCAGTCTCTGAGGGGGAAACAAACCAGCCAACAAAAAGCACCATTCTTTATTTATGGCATTTTGCTATTGAGATGTTAGGAGTCTTGCTTCCTTTTCCCTCAACACTCCCTGTATTGTCTCAGTCCATCAATTTGTTCTTGGTCTTTTGAAGCTAAACTCTAATTTAACTCGAATAGTCATAGAGTACCTGTTTTACTTTTCTTTCTCTACTAGTCTATTACCTGTCTGCATGGTGGTTTTAAATGCAAAGAGCTAGACCAGGGGAATGGATGTCCTTTCCATATCTGGCAATTTGAGCTTCAAGAGAAGCCTCTCATTGGAGCATAAGGTCATTCACAAAAGGTCCCCTACTTTTCATGTTTGCCCAAAATAAAGGAAACTGAACTGGAATATTAAACTTATAAGGTACATTCATGCAACTATCAAATCATGAAAAAAATACTTAACTGTATGAAATAGACACTTAAGAAGTCACAGGTTAATCTCAAAAAGATTAAAACCCATTGGGTATCCAAATGTGTTCTCAGAACATAACCTTCATGTTGCCTCCAGGATAAATGCTGACCCTCATACATGTGACCAAAACCACCACTTAAAAATGCTGAAAGATAAATAGAAAGGAAAACACACACATACACACGTTTCTCTAAAGTTAAGTTCTTAGCATAATCTTATTTTCTGGTATATTCCCTCATGATTTTCCTCAGAACATTTTAGAACATCTTTCCCAGACTTACTAACGACCTGTTAATGAACTGACACAGACTGTACTTATGTAAATTATGGAGTTGCTGAACCTGGACTTGAAGTTTGGTATGTTTCAAGGATATGAAATCAATCATTCTGATATTAATAACTGTCACCCATCTGCCCTTCACATCCATGCTATTTCATAGTCTCTCCTTGGTGAGTTTTAGAGGTGACTTTGGAAGCCTGGACATTCCTAGACTCGATTAAACAATTTTCTCTCTGCACTGGTTTCTGAGCTCAAACAGTTTTCTCTAGGGCACATATTCATGGTGAAAATGCCCAAGGTGTACAGATAGATCATTGTGGTTAGTGGTTAGGGAAGGAGGGACTGTTCCTGAATAGGCTAGAGCTTCTGAAAATAAAGATGGTAGCAGTGAAACTTACCAGGGAGAAGACATGAGTTACAGAATTTGAAAAGCAGAATCCTACAAGGAGGGCCTAATGTTCCAGATGTCAGCTCAGACTAGTCAACCACTCAACAAATATTCCACGAGCACCCACAATTGATGTACCCAAGTCATGGGGCAAACTGTGTGTGAATTTGCCCCACCCCCTATTCTAGGGAAAGTCCAAAAGATGAAAATTAGTCTTTCTTGAAATGTCCCTTTTAAAATTAATGTGATATGCAGTCAAAAATATTTTCTCTCTGTCCTGCATTAATCACACCATTTTAATAATAATTAAGAAACTAAGACTAGAAATAGTGTGAAGAATGACTTCTATGCTAAAAGATTAAAAAATTAGGCTGACAGTGAGGAAAAGAGTTTATAGGGTGACATATTTATTTTCCTGAAGTGGTGCTTAAAAAAATTTACCAGGGGGCCTCAATTAGCTGGAATAAACTCAAAATCTAGGTTATATTACAATCTTGTATTGTTCAGTCTGTCTGATCCATCCATAACTCACCACATGATGGCCTATTAAAGGCAGCCAAAGGCATTCCAGAACTTGTTAAAACCTGACTTAGCCATCTCAATCCTTCAATTCCTCAGAGACCCTTTTGCCTCTTTCCTTCTCTCCCTCCCTCCCCCCCCCCGTCTCTCATTCCCTCTCTCTCCCTCCAATTTTTTCTCCCTCTCTCTCCCTCCATCTTTACCTTCCCCCTTCTCTCTTTCTCTCTCTCTCTCACCCTCTCTCCCTCTCTTCCTCTCTCCTCTTCTTTCTACCCTTTCAGAATTTCATGTGGATAATATTTTAATTCATTTTTTGACTGGACAACACAAGGGCTGATAAATAGAGATTGGGAGACAAAGTAAAAGTGGGACAGTGGAACCTACCAAGAAATAGTAAAAAGGAATACCTTTAAAAAGTTTTCCCACCAATCAACAATGGGGCTACTCTCTACAGTCCCCAGGTCTAACCTACTTCTGCCCATCCCTCTGGGTTTACTTCCCCAGTCTTTAAAACCAGGCTTCTTGATCACTACTAGAGTTTATACTCACTAGTTATCACTATACATAATTTCATTCTCTTTATAACACTTTGAAGGAAGGAAACATTTAGGAATTTTATAGGAAACTTACTCATTTGAGGATAGACTATTTGCCTGTGAAAGTGAAGAATGCTCCTGGTGCCCAGAGAGCACAGTAGCTTCCAGACCAGGAGAAATGTGGTGTGACGTGTTACACGTTCACCAGAGCCGGAGAAGGGCCCACGGTTATGGGCTTTCCAGCCTTTGCTACCCTGATTTTCTCCCCATAAATAACCACAAACCAGAAGCCACAAACTTCTGGTGAGGTTTCTATGTGAAAGATGGTAGTCAAAGTAAGAGGTGAGGTTTCTATGTGAAAGATGGTAGTCAAAGTAAGAGCCAGTTGGCTGATAAAATACTCAGGAAAGAAGACAAAGGTGATGTTCCTTTTTATTTTTAAATTTTTTTTAATGTTTACTCATTTTTGACAGAGAGAAAGAGACAGAGCGTGAGCAGGGGAGGGGCCAGGAAAGAAAGAGACGCAGAATCCCAAGCCGGCTCCAGGCTCTGAACTGTCAGCACAGAGCCCAAAGCAGGGCTTCAACTCATGAACTGCAAGATCATGGCTTCAGCTGAAGTCGCACTTAACCAACTGAGACACCCAGGCACCTGAAAGGTGACATTCTTTAATTATGAAAGTGCTGATTCTAGCATCCAAAATACAGGCATACCTCGTAGATACCACCAGCTCAGTTCCAGACCACCCCAATAAAGCAAACAAGGTGAACCAGATGAATTTTTTCACGTGTTACATTACATGCTCGTGACGGTTATATTTACACTATACGATAGTCTATTAAGTGTGCAATAGCATTATGTCTTAAAAAAAAACATATATAACTTCATTAGAAATACTTTACTGCTAAAACATGCTAATCACCATTTGAGCTTTCAGTGAGTCATAATCTTTTTGCTGGTGGAAGGTCCGGCCTCGATCCTGATGGCTGCTGACTGAGTGGTGGTTGCTGAAGGCTGGGATGGCTGTGGCAATTTTTTATAATAAGACAACAGTGACGTTTATCACATTGATTGACTCTTTCCCTCAAAAACGATTTCTGTATAGCATGTGGTGCTGTAGTATTTTACCCACAGTCGAACTTCATGAAGTCAATCCTGTCAAACCTTGCCAGTGCTTTATCGCCTAAACTCATGTAATATTCTAAGTCCTTTGTTGTCTTTCAACAATCTTCCCAGCATCGTCACCGGGAGTAGTTTCCATCTCAAGAAACCACTTTCTTCGCTCATCCGTATGAAGCAACCCCTCATCCGTTCAGGTTTTATCACGAGGGTGCAGCAAATCAGCCCCCTTTCAGGCTCCACGTCTCATGCGTGCTATTTCCACCACATCCGCAGTCAAACCGCACACACATTCATCTTTAAGTTCACCATCTTACATAGTGCAGCTCACAGTGCCCCCCAAATAATTAGGATAGCAACATCAAAGATCACTGACCACAGGTCACCATAACAAATGTGATAATAATGAAAGAGGTTGAAGTATTGTGAGAATAACCAAAACGTGACACAGAAACACAAGCTGAGCAAATATTGTCGGACAAATGGCACCCACAGGCTTGCCACACTTTCAAGTTGTTAAAAAAAAAAGCATTAGCTACAGAGGGTGATAAAGTGAAGCACGATAAAACAAGGCATGTGTGTACATGTTTGAATGCTTGCTCTATTGTTTACTAGCTGTAGGACACTGGGCAAATCACTTAATATTTTTATGCCTCAATTTCCTAATCTGTGAAATGGGATTAATGGGGCCAAGTTTATTCCTGTGTTGTAAGACTAAATAATAAAAAAAAAAAATGCCTGAAACTTCAGCATATAGTCAGGTCTATACCAATGCTACCCATTTTTATTTTCCCATGTGAAGCTATTAAACATGAAAGTGCATTGAAAGGTTCTGAGTGTATCATTTTATTTCAGCTCAATAAAATAGTTTATGCTCATAATAAAGGCCTCGGTACAAAGAGCATATTGAACAGTGGTTTGTACCCCTTGCTTAATATACTAGGACAGATGTGATTACTTTAGAAACTATTTTAGAAATAGCTTCTCAAACTAGAAGCACTAAGAGCACTTTTGTCATTCATGAGATCTATTGACTTCTTTTACAAAAAAACACAAACAGAAAACATAGAAAGCATAACTCACTACCTAAGGTTGTTAGAATTAGCAGTGTTACATATGACATAGAGGAAGAAATATTATCACTCAAAAATCACTGAAACAATGTGCTTATATTTTGACCGGATATGTTGAGATAGCTGTGAGGAACAATGATCCTCAGTAAGAGTGAGCACAGGTGCAAACTGCCTCTTGTTGATGTCTTCAAGAACTTATTGGCAACCAATTAAACATGTGTTTGGCACCTACTGTGAACTAGACTCTGTGTGAGGTGTTAGGGGTACAAAGATAATATGTACGTTCTGCATTTAAGGAATGGTCAAACTGGTAGGAAAGGAAAGACATAAAAAGTTATAATACAATGTAATAATTGCAACATGAGATTTATACTAAGCACTGCTGTGAAGCAAAGAGTAAATAATTCTTTCCATGGATGCAGGTAAACCCTGATAAGAGGATGTACTGGATTGAATAGTTCCCCTCCAAAGTCATGTCTACCCAAACCTTACTGCATATGTAAGTTAAGGTTTATTGTATTTGAGTGAGCCTAAATCTAATTGCTGGTGGCCTTATAAGAAGAAATTGAGGGGTGCCGGGGTGGCTCAGTCAGTTAAGTATCTGACTCTTGATTTCAGCCTTAGATCATGAAATCATGGTCACAAGATTGAGCCTCTGATCAGGCTCAGCATGTAGCTCAGAGCCTGCTTGGAATTCTTCTCTCTCTGCAACTCCCCTGCTCATGGTCTCTGTCTCTGTCTGTCTCTCTCTCTCTCTCACAAAGTAAATAAACTTAAAAAAGAAGAAGAAGAAACTGAAACACAGCAGCACAGAGCCACACACAGAGAAGAGGAGACTGTGTGAAGACAGAGGCAGAGATTGGCACCATACTGCTACAAGCCAAGGAACACAAAAAGACACCAAAACCTGGGAGAAACGAGGAAGGATTCTCCCCTAGAACTTCGGAGGAAGGAAGGCCCTGCCAAAACCTTGATTTTACACTTCTAGTGTCTGAAACTATGAGAAATGAATGTGTGTTTTAGGTCAGGCAGCTTGTGATGACTGATTACAGAATCGACAGGTATCTAACACAGAGGCTCTTGAAAGGATTTGAGCTGTGTCTTGTGAACACTATATAGCACTTTGTCATATGAATAAGGGGAGGCAGGTCATTGAAGGAAAGGAAATAGGATGTGGGAAGCATGGAGGTAAGAGCAACGTGGCCTGTTAAGGAACGGCAGTGCCTTGGCAAAGGTCAAACCCAGCGTTCGTGGATGTGGGGATGGTAGGGATATCTGCTGCACAGTGATCTTTACAAGCAGTTAGACTGCCTTGAGATTTGCTTCAAAGTGCAAATGAAAGACCAGTCAAGAGTAAGAACTATCTCCTGTCTTGTCCAACTGTCCAGACAGCTTTCCAGCATTAACCAAGTTGATTCCCTAATACTGGTATTCTTTGTGTTGTTGTTGTTGTTGTTGTTGTTGTTTTCTGTTTCTGTTTTTTGCTTGAATTACCCCCACGGGTATCCAAAATCTCAGATCCCCACTCAGAACTTAAATGACTCTGGGGCCTCCCTTCAAGATACCCTTTTCCGGTTTACTGCCTTTTCCACTAGATTCTCAGCTAGTACACACATATTCCCGTGCACAACTCAGAGATTGTTAAAGTTCCATTTTCTAGTTCTACATAAATCCTACCAGCTAGGTCAAGTCCGCACTAAAGGGCTACAAAGTAAGGTGAAAAAGAGAGCTGTACATGCATGGAAATACAGCATAGATGCCTTGTATTTTGAAGCATCAAGCGTCCATCATTTTCATCCAGGAAGTGGTTTAAACCAAGCTAAATAACATTGAATTATGTAATCTAGCAAGCTAAAGACACAGAACTCCTTTAGGGGCTAAGGAAAAGAAGTGAAATTCGGCTCCGTTTTCCATTCCCATCATACCCTAATGCCCTTTCCCTTCTCGGATAAGATTCGATGGGGAAAGAAAAAGTAAACCTCAAGGAATCTTATAAGTGAGGAATGAATAACAGTGAGAGTTTAGCATTTGGGTTATAAAATCTGTAAAGATGTTCTCTTGATTTATGGTCTGGGAAATTTTTGAGGCTCTGTAATTTGTAGCATGAGAAAAGACCCAGTCCCGAGGAATTCTGTATCTTTATGGGGGCAGATCCTGAGTTTTCCCCATACTGGACCCTTCATGCTGTGCCTTTGGCAGAAGGGTTTTTATGGAGATCACTATGAGGTTAGCTCAGGTAAGCTCATCACCTACTGAGTTCATGGTACAGCTTCATGTTCAGGAGTACCTGACTCAAAACATTCGGGAGAGGAAAAATAAACAACTACCAAGCAAGCCTCCAAATGCTGCTTCATATATTCCTCCTCAAAGTTCCACCTGGCACTATTCTGACTTTTGAAAGCTTGATGGAATTTGGCAAGCTTGTACTTTCTTCGGGTATGTATATTAAAGAGAGAGGGAGACAGAGACAGAGAGAATTTGGAAATGAAAGAAGTAGCAGAACTATTTTTTTGTCTCCAAGCAAAATATGAAGTTATTATCGAGAATGAAATTATGGGCAGCTGGTAATTATCCTATCATTGGCAAGGTCCAATAGCTACTTAGCCTGTTGTTATTCCAGAAACTAAAACAAACCAAGTTGAAGGATACCTTGTCACAAAGTTCACAAGTTTACTTTTTGTTTACTTTTTATTACTATAATCATACCTGTCAGGAATACTTTTTCTCTTACGTACTCCTTGAAGGATGGCAGTTAAAAAGGAACAGATTAAGAACAACTTTATTTAATGGTCAATTCCATCTTGCTATTTAATCATCTAGAGTGCCTGCAAGCATTTTAATAATAATTAAGCCTCAAGGTTTGTTCATCTCAATTAGTTTATTATCGTTACAGGTAAATGAAACATAAAAATCATTCTTTCCAACAATATTCCTACTCTCTGGGCCTGTGCTTTATACTTGACCACGTATTTGGAAATAACATATTTTAGGTGTCAGTGGAGAGAGGAGCTGGGATACTCTATGAGTAATGTAATTCCAAATACCCCAGGATTTAATATGATGTTAGACAAGACACAAAAACGTTGACTCAACACACATTCCATGGAAGATTCCTTGTTATAAAGAATGTATTCTTTATTATTATTATTCTTTATTATTGTCCAACTCTGGACAAGAATCTATCTAGACCCTTAAACATGTCTTAGAGTTATGCAGGATGCCCAAAGCAATCTTTCTTTTTTCTGTTTCTCTTCATCTCTTTCTCAAAAGCTGTCTCTCCATCTTTCCTCCTAACTTCATTATCTGTCAAAACTGACTTCATGACTAAAGAGATAGGAAAGACTGAATTGCATTTTTTATATTTGCATATCATATTCACGCTATCGTATTTCACCAATGTGTGTGTATACGTGTGTATGTGTGTGTGTGTGTGTGTGTGTGTGTGTGTGTAGAGAAAGAGACATTGAAGAATTGATTGGTCCTAAGATTTAACATTTTATTTCTTTTCTTCCATTTAGAAACATACTGGGGGAAAAATAAAGTCCTTTAAGAAAATGTGTCCCTCCTACCCTCCTACCAAGCAACCAAACTCTTGTTTTATTTATTCATTTTTTTTGCTCTTCTCTTATCACCACATAGTTATCATCCTTCCAACATTTTTTAAATGGGTATGTGATCTATGAATAATACGAACTGTCTGAAGTTGAAAAATCACATTATTCTGAACACTGCAGAATGATTGCTAGCAAATATTTCCCAGTATGTTGTCACTGAAATATCACATACTAGTTAGATGTTGTGTAATGCATATGCTGGGAGAGAACCTTATGTTCACAGGTTTTGAAAATATAATTTCTAACTTCAGTAGAATAGAAATGAGATACCTATTTTCAGAGTGTAAATTCATTCCGAAACACTGACAGAGTGACAGATATTAAAGTGGATCCTATATTCCAAAGTGACAGCCTAGGCTAACATGAAACTTTTAAAGTCAGGACAAATCACTAGGAGATACTGCCAATTTGCCTTCTTCTTTTATTATTACTATTTCTTTCAATATATTTTGCATGGGATTGCTTTTCTGCAGTTTTGACATGTTTAAACTCAAACTGCAATAAAATTATGTTCCAATTTGTAATTGGTGTTATTGCAGAGAGAAAATGACTCATTTTCTTTTCTGCTTTCAGAGACAGGTTGTTAAACAAATTAGTTAAAATTCATGGCTACCAATTATTGACTTCCTTCAAATTTTCAGGTCTGGTCCACCATACTTGAGTACCATTTTCTCTAATCTCAGAAAGTTGAATGAAGTAGGGTCTGATTCCATATTTTACAGATGAGGAACCTGTTCTCACAGGTACTATGAGTTCCTGGCCGTGGCCACATGGCTGGCAGGTAAGTGATGACACCAAAATTCTAACCCAAAATTCTACTTGCCACAAAAGCACATGATTTTTCTGCCATATTTTTCACTGTCAATCTCAGTCAGTGTAATAACAATTAATATGTGCATCTAAGATTATTATTGGGCCTTTAATTATACTGTCAAATTAAATGAGCCTACCATCAATGAGCTTAGCAATCAACATACTCACTATATGTTTAAAAAATTTTAAATGTGTTTATTTTTAAATTTCCAAATACTAATACCCCTTATTAGCTATTATTCTGAAACTAATAATTCACATAGTGTCCTACAATATAAATTAACATCAATCCAATCATTCTAACACATTTCAAATTTGGATACTTTTTTTAACATCAAAAATATATGGAACCTGGGGCGCCTTGGCCACTCAAGCAGTTAAGTAAGTATCCGACTTCAGCTCAGGTCATGATCTCATGGTTCATGAGTTCAAGCCCCATGTTGGGCTCTGTGCTGACAGCTCAGAGCCTGGAGCCTGTTTCGAATTCTGTGTCTCCCTCTCTCTCTACCTCTCTCTCTCTCTCTCAAAAATAAAGATTAAAACAATTTTTTAAAAATATGTGGAACGCTACATCATAAATGAATATAATTTCTCATTCACCTTATATAACCAAAAATTACTCAGTTTCTTTCCCAGAGTATTGTTTTTGGGCAAATGTCTTCCATCACTTTTCTCAGGGATGTTCTAGTAATTACTCATTATCTCTCTGTAAAAAACTAATGTCTTTAATTAAAACTTTTTGAAAATTTTTCATATTAACTGGTACTTTATTTGCTTAGATAAATCTGTTGTAATGTATAAAATTTGCTGTTTAAACTCTAGGGTTTTCGGGGGGGGAGGGGTCCTTTAATTAAAGATTTTTAAGATGTGATTTTCAAGTGAGACGATATGTTTACAGACATTTAAATGTTTTTCTCCATTTGTCCTAGCACATTTACTAAATAAATATATATTAATATAGACAACTAAAATATATACATACTTTTGGGTTTTTAAAATTTTTTTAATGTTTATTCGTTTTTGAGGGGGAAAGAGGATCTGAAGCATGTTCTGAACTAACAGCAGTGAACTAGATGTGGGGCTCAAACCCACAAACCATGAGATTATGACCTGAGCCAAAGTTGGATGCTCAAAAGACTGAGCCACCCAGGTGCCCCATACATATTTTTGAACTTGAGTTGGCCTATGTAAGTGTATACTAATATATATTTATATGTAAAAATATATAGATATTTGAAAACTTGAACTGGCATAAAAATCTATACAAAAATCAAGAAAATAGCAAAATCTGGAAGAATTCAGTAATGGCCATGACAATAACATTAGATTGATAGAAAAACAATGACAAAAATGTAAACTCTTTTTGCGTAACTTCCGATTTTTCTTATTCTTCTGTAGACCACAAACAACAGATATTCAGAACCTAGATCTGTGACCCACTGTGAAGCACTTCAGAAAGAATGTAAAATAGTATTTTACTAAAGCCACTAGTCCTCCTACAGCATTACAAATAAATTCTAAATAGATACTTCCTTCAATGAATATGAAAAGATTATGGACAATTTCTCCACAAAGGGAAAGAATTTCTTCACACAGGAAAGATAATATGAAGAATTGTTTTCATTGTCTCCTTAAAAGGTATTTGCAGGAGGATTCAGGAGAAAACATTAGAAAATATCATATTATACCCTGAAATAGAATCAAGAAGATATGGCTTCCATGAAATTAGTTTAAATAGACATGAAGAAGGGGAAATCATTGGAAAGGAACAAATTCCAAGACACAAAAGCAACAAAACTGAATTTTAAAAGAGATTGAAAAAGCTAAATTATATACACTATCCAAATAACTAAAGGACAAATTTAAAATTTTATGCAACCAATGAAATGACAAAAAGTTCAAAATATGAGGAAGAATATAATACATACAGAGAACAGGTATTAGAGTTCAGGGCAGTTAATACTAAGTATTTCTTATAAGAATTTTCAAAATAATAAATTTTCACAGAGTCTTAGATAAAACTAATAAAAGGATGGCTATCTAGTGATACTAAAGTAAAAATGTAAGATATTTTATATATAGTGACTCACTAGCCTATAGAAGAGAAAAATGAAGATGATCTTAACTGTGTCCATGATACATTACAAAGGAATATTAGCTGCAGAGATTTGAAGGAAATGTGATATATTTTGAGTTAGGACTCCTTCAAACTTTATTACTGGAAGATGAACAAAATTTTATAAACCTAAACAAACCAAAATGCAATTCTTGAATACAATTTTTGTATTAAATAAGAGAATAATAATTCAGAGTGCACTTAGTTAACAATAGGAATAGTTAGAAAAGTTTTTAAATAGCCAAAAAGCAAAGAAATATAAAAAATATTTTAAAGTAATTGTTATGACCTAACTTAATTTAATAAAACTTATAAATTCACTTATTAAAAGGGCTTATTCAATAAGATAGACTTTTAAAGAAAAAAGAGAGGGGGAAAGGAAAAGAAAAAGTCAAAGTCAATGTGCTTCTAAAAATATTTAAATGTGTTTAATGTGCGTGGGGTGGGCATGGGGCAGAGGAGCAGATTACCTCTGCCCGCTAAGAATAGCAAGAAGACTTCCAGTCCCAGAAAAGTATTTTTCTGGTAAAATTCCACTGAAATTATATTAAAGAACTAAGTGTATTTTTTTAAGAAAATATTTAAAGGAGATGGATCCTGAGTATACAAGATTTTCAATAAACTTACAGCAGAACAAAAGAAGAGAGCAAAAACCTTGTAAATGACATGGAATTAAAGCAGTAGCCTGACAAGGACCATATTCTTGGCAGAATCCCTGCAGGCCTGATGGAGGGTTGGAGTGAGAAGGGGTACAGTTTCATTCAAAGTTGGTCAGTATAATCATTGTGCCAACTGTTTGCCCACACTAACCTACACTGTCTCTGCTCACCTCATGCTCGATTCCTAAATACATTTTATTCTGGGTAAACCCCAAGGATTATTTTCCAAAAAGGCAGAAGCACTTACACTGAAGATAATTTGATAGTTTAGATGTATGACAATTATTGTTCAACAGGTAAATCCTCAATCAAATTTTATACTAATAAAAGTATCTGATATATAAAAAACTAAAAACACCATATTGCTCACTTATTAATAATAAATAATGCTCTTCAAAGAAGTTTTCAAGTCAACGCAGATTAAAACATAGTTAAAAATTGCCAAATCAAAGGAACTATTGTGTAAGAAAATGGTTGATGAGCACTTAAACCTCTGAATGATATATTTAATTTTAAATAATTGTTGTAATTAATCAGAGCAGCCTACCTGTGGGGTATCCGTGGGGAGCCCAAATTTTAGTGGCTTAATACAATATAAATTTGTTTCTGGCTCACAAATGGTTGATTGCAAGTGACTGATGAGTGACCTTTACTCACTCAGAAGCCCTTGGCCTTTTGTGGGTTTCAACACTAAGAGAATAAAGAAAAATGAAGAATTTTAATCCTTTAGAAATTTGGGATAATTCTTACCATTATGGTCTTTGGTTTAGGATTTCTGTTAGTATATTTGACTAATTTGTTAGTGGATTTGACTAATTTTATTTAAAATAAGTAATTAAATGGGTTTCTTGATAATGTAGATAAAAATTTCTATATATTTTATTTGAAGTAAAAAGCTGGGCATAAAACTGCAGTGTGAACCAACACATATTACTGATGAGAATTAGTACATTATTATCATTTGCTTATATTATTTAATAAGTCTTAACATAACTCTCTTCCTGTTTTCAGCATTGATAATTAAAAAAATAGATTTAAATAGCCAATAAATTTTTTAAAGTATTCATACTTTTCAAGACACTATAGAAAAAATCCATGTAAAATAGTACAAATGAGAGACAATAATAAAATAAAAACTGAAAATTTTAGGAAGAATTAACATTAACATCAATTAATTAATTAATTAACATTAAAAAATGAATGCCTGGAATGCTAAAACCTAAAATGCATGAAACAATAAATTCAAAGAGAAACCCATCAAATAAACTCAAACTTCATTTTCTCTTAGAATTAATAAAAAAACAAAAATAAAACTGGAACAATGATGGATAAATATCAAACATGGTGAGTCAAAGAAGCCTGAAAACAAAAACAATCATTTTGTCTGCTCCATTTACAATAAAACTCAAAAACAGTCATGATAGTGTTAGATGGTGTTAGAAGTCAAAATGACAGTAACATGTTGGAGGGCAGTCACTAGAGTGACCACCCAGGTGCTTCTGTCTCCAGGAAGTATTCTAGTGTTTTGTCTAGGTACTGAGAAGGAAAGCCAGTAAGAGCAGATAAAGAAGCACACCAGATGTCAGAAACTGGATACTATCCTTTGCATGATTTTGGTTTCTGTAATCTTGCTTGCCTCTTGCATCAGCCAACTATCTAGGTGGCACAAAGGATAGTGCCTCCCCACTTTTCTTTGAGCCCCTGAAATCCCGCCCACCTGTGCAGCCAATAGAAAGTTTCCAAGTACCAGAAGCTAGCCAGGCATAAAAGAAAGCCAGCACCAGGGCTTGGGGCTCAGCTTTTGGAGGTGACTTTGCTGGTCCAGCACCAGTGTGAGATAATCAGCCTTTTCTGATTCTGAGTGTGTGTTGCCTGTCTCTTCCTGTGTGCTGAGTATTTGCTGTAACAATACTTGGCTACATAGGTATGCATACTTCATTAATACTTATTGATCGTTATCAGTCTTATGATGATAAAATCACTTGTATCTTTGTGTGCTGTATTTCCGTAAAATATTTTATAAGCAAATATATTAGTTATATAAACAAATCATAACGTATTCACGCAATACCATAAACATTATCAAAACTGTTTATGACCTAAGACTAAAACTACAAAATTTTGCTAAATAAAATGACAGGCTTGAATAATTGAGAAGACAGATATTCCCTGCCCATGGTGATTGGATCAAGTTCAGCCAGCCAGTGTGAAAGATAGCATTGTCTTTCAGGGGATATAGGGACAAGACCTTCTAGTTGGTGTGTGATCAGATGGGAAGCCCTTTATCAACATTAGTGGAACAGAAAGGAGATTAAAACTGAGACAATGGCTGAGAAACAGGCCAGAACCCTGATCAAGTCATGTTAGTTCATGTTTCGTTTGTATCATTTCTGTCATATAAATTAATAAGCATCCTTGCTGGAATGCTTCTCTCCCCCAATCTGTGTGTGATAGCAATCGGATAAAAAGAACATATGGTATAGGGTATGGTAGACTTAGTTCCTACCCATGCTGCCCTCAGGCATTTACATCCTGTCCCAAGTACTATGGACTGAATATTTATGTCCCCTCAAAATTCATACCTTGAAACCATACTGATGTGGTTTTGGAGTAGTGGTGGGGGTCTGGAGCTGACAGTCAAGAAAGAATTCTTGAGATGTCTTTGGTGCAAAAAGGTGATTTTATTAAAGCATGGGACAGGACCCCTGGGCAGAAATTGATGCACTGGGGTTGTGAAGAGTGACTGATTATACACCTGGCAGTTGGAGTAGATAAAGGCAAAAGGGATGTTTCCAAAAGGACTTTCCATATGCTAAAGAGGACTCAAAAGATACTGGAGGCTTGTTATTGTCAACCTAACTTTGTTTTCCATCTAGTAAGGTATTAACATTAAGATAACACAGTTGGGAGTTTATTGGAGGAAGGTTTTACTCTGCCTATCTCAAGTATTTGTCAATGGGCTGCAAGTTATAAAGAAATTTAAGTTCATTTACATTTTCATCTTGCCTTTGTTCCCCACACCACAATGGAGGAGAAAGTCATGTTAGGATTCCAGGAAATTGGGTCTATGGGTGTTGGAGAAGTGGATAAAGTACACCAAAGATGGCTGATTGGACTAAAACAAACTGTGGTCTCTAGCTTAGAGACACCTCCTCCAGGTTCTTCTTCCTTTGTTTGCTGCGCACGAAATCCACACACACGCCCCAAATATGGAGGCTGATAATTATAAATTACCCTTCCCACTCACATTTGGGACTCAGATCTTTGGAGAAACGGTCTCCTCTGAGCCTGCCGGTGTTAAATAAATCTCCAATCCACCAAGGTCTCCGAGTGCCGGTTGGTTTTCCCGCCAGCATTCCAGCCTGATTCCGTAACATGGGTTTATGGAGGTTAGGCTATTGATAAGATTGCCTTTTTCTTGTCATTTACTAAGACATTTGTAAACTGATGGAGACTCATGTCCTGCATAACCGTGATCTCTAACAGTTAACCATTGGTTTTTTCCTTTCTTTTGTTCTTGGGCAGCCAGGAGTGCCTGAGGAATATCACACACATCCCACCTGGAGGGTGCGGTTTCCAGGGTTTCAGTTTGCTGTATGCTCCCTCATCACACACCACTCCCAATTCCTACCCTCTTCCCCCCAAGTGATGGTATTTGAAGGAGGAACCTTTGAGAGGTAATCAGGATTAGATAAGGTCCTGAGGGTGAAGCTTAAAATGGGTTTAGTCCCCTCACAAGAGTCATGAGATAGCTTGCTTCTTTTTCTGCTCTCTGCCAGGCAGCAGGTCCTGCCTGAAATATGAATGACCTCCAAGATTGCTACACAAATGAATTAAATCTCCAAAATAAGTGATGGAGAAATAGCACTTGAGATCATGATTCCTATTTTGAGAGATCCTTTCCCAGGGCTCTATAATTCTTGGCCTCCATTCAGATTACAAAGATGGGCTCAATCGGTTTAGTCAGTTTCTTTGTTTCACATAATAATAGCTTGACTACAACATTGTCTTCTTTGAAAAGAAGGATCTCCCTCTGGGCAGCTTAGAAACAATACTTGAAAGATAATGTTTGATCCTGAAACAATAGAGTTAAGGTTAAAACCAATAATTCCCTGACACCAATATTTAAATGTAGAGTGTAAATTGTCAGACCCTTCTTTTCATCCTTTTCAATAAGACTGAGCATGCAGGTGTTAGATTATTGAAGAAAAGAAGCAGGGTTTTAAGGCACACAAAATAATCAGTTGAACTAACAAAAGAAAGCCATTTGGACTGGTGCTGTGACTATAAACAAATGATGAGAGTTATGTTTATTTAATGAAGTTAACTAACAGGGTTACAAAAAATTAGAATCTCATAAGTATCCCAAGGCACTAACCTAAACCTAAGCCACGTCTCTCCTGTTAGTGGTCAACCAGTTTATATTCACATAGTTCCACCGGTGAGGTCACATCAGCCCTTCAGACACCGCATTCTCTTGTTGGCCAAATCTAATTACGAGAAAGTTCTTTAAAATTTCGAACAAAAATTTTTCATCCCGTCAGATTCAAACATGCATCTGACCTTTATCCCTTTGAATCACAAAAAACAAACAAACAAACAAACAAACAAAAAAAAAACAAGCTAGTGGCTCTTCTGTACAATAGTTCCCAGATATCATTTGGAAAACAATCTTCTAAAATGTGCATTATTCAAAAAAATGCATTATTCTTATTTTATATTTAAGTACATTAAGACTTGTAGAACTTAAAAAACTTATGAAGTCTATACATCCAGGCATGATCGTGTAGATGCTGGAGCCTAGAACTATCAATATTTTTAGACAAATGTATTCTAACTGTGATCCAAAAGGTAACATATTTAAACTGCTTGCATTTCTCATTGCCCATTCCATCTTAGTTGTAGTAGGAACATGTGTTTTTTGCCAGGCACTGTGGTAGTGGTTGGAATTTCCATGGAGCCTTTAATATGCAAATAAAGAAGGATAAATACAATGGTATGGATAGAGACATAAAGTGTTGTGTGATGAATTTAAGAAACATAAAGGATTCAGGAGAGCATATAACATGATGCTATGAGCAATCTGGGGAGCTCAGGCTCTACTGGACTAGATCTTGTTTAAGGGACAGTAAGTTCATAGTGTTTGGAAATGAGGTGAAGGCAGAGGGATACACACTGACTGAAAACACAAGGGTTTCATAAGCACTGTTGATAAAGACCTTGGTTTTTAGAACAAAAGGAATTCACTGAATTATTTGAATGTGGGTAGATGATAAAGACATTGGTTTGGGGAACAACAAGAATCTATTGAATTATTTGAGTGCAGCTGGGTGACAGGATTCTATTTACATATCTAAAGGATGACTATCATCAGCTGGCCATTTTAGTGGTTTTTGTTGGTTTATTTTGTTTTGTTTGGCTTGCATTCCGGAGTGGGGCTCAATTATCTGTAAAGATAGAAAATAGGCAGAACAGAAATAAAATGGAAACATTTATTTGGGGTTTGGGACTGAAATTCACAAAGCACAGGTTTGGGTAGCAACCCAAATTCTGTCCCACTACAGAGCAAAAGCCATGGATTTTTAAGGGCTAGAAGGGAATGCTTATATATATTGTTTACAAAGAATTTTGATTGATGTTGGTGGAAGAAAACTGATCTTGGCTAAACATAATTGGTTACGAAGGCTATCACTAAGCAAAAATCCATTACTATTGCAATTTGCAGGTGTTTGTGGAGAGTCCTTGGAATATTTGTGGTTTGGCCCGGTTCAAAAGTTCACGGTTGTACCTAGTGAAGATGTGCTTAAGACTATCTCCTTAGAGACCTCCTGGCTCCATTTAAAGCCACCTGACAGAAGTGACTCCATTTTATTTCACCTTTCACCATATTAACAAGCCCTACAGGTAATTCTGATGTGTGCTAATATTTGAGAACCATCGAAGGTTTTTGTTTAGAACATTTGTTTCCCAATCCTGACTGCACATTATAATCGCATGGGGGCTTGCTAAGTTTGCTAAACAAAACAAAATGAAACAAAACAAAACACCCAAATCTATTTAACTAATCTGGTATTAAACATGGGCATCAGTAAATTTTAATACTGAATTTAAAGTGTAAAGTCTTTGAAAACCACTGGATTAGGAATTACACTCTAGTTGACTCTGAGAGAAGGATTTCCTAAGATTGGGAAGACAAAAGGTGATAAATTGTGGGAACTGCTTTTGGTTTCCATTCAAATTTTGGAGAGCAGCATGTAGTTGGATCTCAGAAGAGGGTCTTAATGCCAAGGCACTCACTGAAAGTATTACATAATGCCTTGGCAGTAGCCAGGAATATTGCCAGTGGCTAACACTATAGAAGAACTAAACCTTTTGGGATTTTTTTGTATTAGAATGCTCAGAGCCCTGTAGGGTGTGAAGGTGAGGGAGGGAGCGATATCCAAAAACTTTAGGAGCCACAGAGGTGAGTCTAGCTGAAAGTGTGGACTAAGGATCAGGTCCTTCCCCCATTCTGACACCATACACCTTGGGATGCTTGTAAAGTCTCATTAGGGCAAGGAAAACCCCAATCCCAGATGGAATTAGACCATCAGCCAAAAGCCTAATTCTCTGGTTTCTAAAATTAAGGCCCAGGAAATAAATTCTCTGGTTTAATGGTTTAATAGGCTGTGTTTGCAAACTTACAGAGAATGAGAGTAAGTTCAAAATCTTGACTGAGAAGTGATCTTTAATATGTTGCAAATGGTTAAAAAAATAACTAGTTACTTAATTGTGAGACCTGAAACCATAAAATTCCTAAAAGAGAACATAGGTGCTTAGCTCCTTGACATTGGTCTTGGCAATGGTTTTCTGGATTTGACAACAAAAGCAAAAGTAAGACAAGTGGGACTATATCTAATTAAAAAGCTTCTTCACAGCAAAGGAAACCATCAATAATATTAAAAGGCATACTACTGACTGGGAAAAAAAATATTTGCAAATCATATATCTGATAAGGGTTGATTTCAAAACTATAAAGACAACTCAATAGCAAAAAAGCAAGCAATCCATTTGAAAAATGGGCAGAGGATCTGAATAATAGACATTTTTCCAAAGAAGACATACATATGGCCAACAGACACATGAGAAAATGCTCAACATCGGTAATCCTCAGGGAAATGCAAATCAAAACCACAATGAGATATCACCTCTCTCTCATCTGTTAGAATGGCTACTATCAAAGAGACAAAAGATAACAAATGCTAGTGAGGATGTGTAGAAAAGGAAATTCATGTGCACTATTGGTGGGAATATAAATTGGCCTAGCCACTGTGGAAAACAGTATGGAGGGTCCTTAAATACTAAAAATAGAACTACTGTATGATCCAGCAATTCTACTTCTGGGTATTTATCTGAAGAAAACAAAAACACTAATGCAAAAAGATAAGTGCTCTCCCATGTTCATTGCAGCATTATGTACAGTATCCAAGATATAGAAACTACCTAAATATCCATCAATGGATGAGTAGATAAAAATTTTCTACTATAATTATGGGATTTTTAAATTTTCCTCAAAAGATTGTTACTGTATATAGTTTAGGACTATATATATATATTATATCGGTATGAAGTTTTCATGTCCTTCCTATCTCTCAATTGTTTTATAGGGATTATCTTATTTCTTATTAGCGTTTTTTGCCTGAATTTACACTCTTTCTGATATTAATATTGTAATCCGAAATTTTTGTTTTTGTAATTGGTATTTAGTTAATATACCTTCCTCCCCCCCTTCTTATTGATGTATGTTTTTGTGTGGTTTTCCTTTAGATGAGTATTTGGTAAGCACATAATGTTATTTTATTTATGCTCTTTTTTTTCCTAACTCAATAATGTATGTGCATTTAATGTGTTTAATAATAAAGAAATAAATGTTCTACTCATTTACTTTGTATTCTCTGTTTACCTTTTTAGTGCTTCCTCTGCCTTCTTTTTTATTGAGACATTTTTCCTCTATTCCCTCCCTTTCCTTATGATTTCTAATTTATTAGTTGTATGTCTTTAGTTTCTGTGATTACACTTATTTTTTTTCAATATATAAAGTTTATTGTCAAATTGGTTTCCATACAACACCCAGTGCTCATCCCAAAAGGTGCCCTCCTCAATACCCATCACCCACCCTCCCCTCCCTCCCAACCCCATCAACCCTCAGTTTGTTCTCAGTTTTTAAGAGTCTCTTATGCTTTGGCTCTCTTCCACTCTAACCTCTTTTTTTTTTCCTTCCCCTCCCCCATGGGTTTCTGTTAAGTTTCTTAGGATCCACATAAGAGTGAAACCATATGGTATGTGTCTTTCTCTGTATGGCTTATTTCACTTAGCATCACACTCTCCAGTACCATCCACGTTGCTACAAAGGGCCATATTTCGTTCTTTCTCATTGCCCTGTAGTACTCCATTGTGTATATAAACCACAATTTTTTTATCCATTCATCAGTTGATGGACATTTAGGCTCTTTCCATAATTTGGCTATTGTTGAGAGTGTTGCTATAAACATTGGGGTACAAGTGCCCCTATGCATCAGTACTCCTGTGTCCCTTGGGTAAATTCCTAGCAGTGCTATTGCTGGGTCATAGGGTAGGTCTATTTTTAATTTTTTGAGGAACCTCCACACTGTTTTCCAGAGTGGCTGCACCAATTTGCATTCCCACCAACAGTGCAAGAGGGTTCCCATTTCTCCACATCCTCTCCAGCATCTACAGTCTCCTGATTTGTTCATTTTGGCCACTCTGACTGGCGTGAGGTGATATCTGAGTGTGGTTTTGATTTGATTACACTTATTTTTAAGATACATAAGCAATAAAGTTGTTCAAACAAGTCCACTGTTGTATCCATTGTTGATAATGATGATCTTATCAGTTTATCCATAGAAAGGCTTCACTCCCTGCTCTTCATCTGAGGGGTTTGTGGGTTTGGTTTTATCCCTTTTGATGATTTTGCAAAATTGTTTATGGCTTTTAAAACTGAATCATGTTTTGTCAGTTTCTCTGCTTATGATTCCAGCACCCATCTCTTCCGTCTGGAATCACTTTACTTCTTGCTAAAGTGAAATTGGTAGTGAAGTATTTGTCTTTTTCATGTACAATGATGATATTCTTGTATTTGTATACATGTATACATATTTGTATTAATTCTTACATGATAACATGGTTGATTGTGTGGCTTTTTAGCCTTTTCCAAGTATGGCTCTAATATTATCAGGCTTTTGTTGCTGCCAATGAAAATGTATTATTGGCCTTACTGTTACTGCTGCATAAATAATCTTGGTTTTTTCTTTGAAAGAATTAGGACTTTGTCTTTATTCATCATCTTCAGTAGTTTCACAATGATGGGTCTTTTTTTTTTTTTTAAATGCTGCATATTTCTCAGATTTCACTTTTTTTCATTTCTGGAAATTTCTCAGTAATAGGCCATTTAGATATTTTTTCTCCTGTATTTCCTCCATTTTCTTCTTTTCACAATCCTATAAAATAAATGTTGGTATCTCTCCATCTATTCTTGTCCCTTAATTTCATATTTTTATATCATTGACTCTCCATGCTATGTTCTGGGTGAGAGCTCACAACTGCACAATACTTCAACTCTGTTTAGTAAAGGGATTATATCTTCTGTTTTAGTTTTTTATCTTTATTTTCTTTTTTACTTTTTAATAATTTATTTATTTTGAGAAAGAGAGAGAGTACGAAGAGTGTGAGCAGGGGAGGGACAGAGAGAGAGGGAGAGGGCGAATCCCAGGCAGGCTCTGCCTTGCCAGCACAGAGCCAGAAGCAGGGCTCAATCTCACAAAACCGTGAGATTATGACCTGAACTGAGATCAAGAGTTGGACATTTAACCAACTAAACCACCCAGGTGTCCTTCTTCTGTTTTACTTTTTATCTCAATGCTTATATTATTCATTCCCAATATTTCTAATGATTTGCTTTATATCCACCACATCTTGTTTTCTTTCTGCCTGTTTTTCAAGAATCATTTACTATTATTCTTATATATATTATTAAGATAATCCCTATAAAACAATTAAGGGAACAATTTACAGGAAGGACATGAAAACTTCATACTGATATAAATACATAGTTCTGAACTATATACAGTAACAATCTTTTGAGGCAAATTTAAAAATCCCATAATTATAGTAGATAATTTTTAATATATTTTTACAATTAAGGTGTATAGATAAAGCAATGAAAGAGGATTAAAAAGTGTCAAACAGTAATAAACTAGCACAATCTAGATAGAACAGACTTCATACAAGACAAATTGTATTACTTTGCTCCATGTTTTGTACAAGATTTCACTGAAATAAGTATTTGCTAAATGAAAAGGAGTTCTTTCAAACATATTGAAATTTTCTTGTACCATTTTTCTTTATTTGTTTGGAATGCATGTACTCTTTGGGAATTAATTCAACTTTATTTTACAAAGACATTTCCCATTTAACATGAACAATTTGTTCTGGATGAAAATACTAACTAAAAGCCTATTTGCCATTATTTTAAATGGAGAAACTTACAGTGCATTAAAAGTTAACCCTCCCCAACTCCTAAACATTTCTAAAATAGTACGAAAACACAGAAAACATATTTGTGTGTGTATGTGTGTATGTGTGTATGTGTATGTAATCTTATTTTTTAAAAGCTTACTTTACTTCTGTCGTTATAATTTACTTTAACATATATTTCAGGGATTCATTTGAACACTGGGCACTTATCAAAGGCTCTGTACGAATTTAAAAACACCATGGAAAGGAGAAGATCAGGACAAATACCATGGCAGAGTACCTTTCATAAAAACTGATGCTATCATCCCTCTCTTAATACCATAAATCTCCAAATACAATGCCCATTTTTTTAATATTTGTTTAAATATTTAAATTTTGTTTTAATATTTATTTATTTTTGAGGGAGAGAGACAGAGACAGAGTGCAGGAGGGAGAGGGGCAGAGAAAGAGGGAAACACAGAATGTAAAGCAGCCTTCAGGATCTGGGCTGTCAGCAAGAGCCTGATGTGGGGCTTGAACCCAGGAACTGTGAGATCACAACCCGAACCAGAGTTGAATGCCCAACCGACTGAGCCACCCAGACACCCCTACAATGTCCTTTTATTGACATCCAACTCAAGATCCTTAAAGGTGTTTCTGATGTTCTTTCTCCTGGTTGTATTTGAAATGTTACTCAAATCTTTTCCAAGCTCTTTATTCTCTTAAATTGTTACTTTGAGAATATGGGCATGCATTCACTTCTTTCTTGGATAAAGTATGTAAGTTCTATAACATTTCAATTTTAGCAATAAGGTGTTCTACAGGCAAGTATTAAATAGGTGTTTGTGACAAGTGAGATGCTTCTAGTGCTGTTTACAAATACAGTACCACTTGTATCATATTGTATGTAATTTACTCAAAAGTATGTGTTTCAATATTAACTGCCGCTAGTTTTTTCAGTTTAGGGTTGCATACTCTATGGAGGGATCTGTAGACCGTTGCAGCATATTCAGATTTTCTACATTTGATGCATATGCAAAACCTGTCTCCTATCTGATTTTAATTTAGAGAAATGGTTTTCACACCAACCAAATGTCTTTTTCATAAAACCACCTTAAAGTCACCATTGGGTGATGGATGAAACAATATGAAATTGTTTTAAAGTTCCTTATAAAATTGACATATATGCCTGACAAACAGTTTCTTATCATGTTTTTCTGTGCATTTATATGTAGTTTTTATATTTCAATGTGTCAAGGTTCATATGCACATGCTGCCTCCATTCATTCCTATGGAAGGACAGCGGAGGAATCAAATCAGCGAGGACATGAGAACTGAGGAAGAGAGTGAAAAATGTCAGAAAAGTTCCAGGAGATGAAAACTGGACACATAAGTAGCATCAAAAGTATGCTTTCGCTTTTTCACTCAGGTAAGTGCTGTGTCAGGATTCACAGCTAATCAGTGATCTTTCCTCTAGCTTTAGGGATGCCTGGGTAGTTGGCCCTGAGATAAATCCAGGTAAGAAAGTACAGGAGTATTCTGTCCCCGAAGCCCTGTTGAGTTTGCTTTATACCAGACTACTAAGCTCCTGTACTTGCCTGTGGCAATATTTATCATGTAACCTATTATTGATGAGTACCCTGAAGTTGATAAATAAGCTGTAATTAAAAGGTAATATGCAGCTGATGAGATGTAGTTTCACCGAGGAATGAGAGCCAGTCAGGTACCCCAGAGAGTGCTGCCTGACTAATGAGGTATAAAGGAAGACACCACAGAGCACGGCTCTCTCCAGCCTCATCTCACATGACTACTGGGATCCAATGGAGAATGACTGGAGGACTTGCAATCTGCTCCTGGGAATCACGAGACATCTGCTAGCCCTTGCTATGTATGATCTTCTGCTTGTCCTGTACTCTTTTTAAACAAAGCAAATTTGGTCTTGGGTGAATGCCATTGTGTCTTCTAAAATTTATTGTTAAAGCAACCTAAAACCATTGTGGCTAGTCAAGCAGAATTAATGTTAAAGGCTGAAAAAAGGAAAGGGGAGCAGAGAGAGGCAAATTTGTGCCATAAAACATCAGAAAGTCCCAGGAATCGGAAACACTGTCTTTGGGAGTAATATGCATATATATATATATATATATATATATATATATATAGGCAAATGCATATATCCAGAAAGGAAACCTATAGCCTTTCTCTCCAAGTAAGAAAAGTAGGCTGCCTAATGTAAAGTAGTAAAGTCATTAAGTATTGGGAGGTATATATATATATATATATATACACACACATATATACATACATATACATATATACATATATATACACATATATACATACATACACATATATATGTGTGTGGGTATATATATATGTATATATGTGTGTGTGTATATATATATATATACTTTACTACTTTATATATAGTAGTATATATAGTACTTTATATATAGTAGTAAAGTCATTAAGTATTGGGAGATATATATATATATATATATATATATACACACACACATATTAAGTATTAATCCCATTAAGTATTGGGAGATATATATATATATATATATATATACACACACATATGTGTGTGTGTATATATGTGTGTGTATATATATGTATATATATATATATAAAGTAGTAAAGTCATTAAGTATTGGGAGGTATATATATATATACATATATATATATGTATATATACACACACATATATACATATATACACATATATATGTGTGTCTGAGATAAGTATATTTCCCAATACTTAATGATTTTACTACTTTACGTTAGGCAGCCTACTTTTCCTACCTGGAGAGAAAGGCTATAGGTTTCCTTTCTGGATACATATATTTGCTGATATAAAAGCACTGTCTCTCCCTTGGAATGCAAAAAGAAAGTAGAGACAGGAGGTTCAAGAGGTCCTGGACTCTGGGACAACAGGGACAACTGAGGAGCAATGAGACACCATATTGAAAACAGGAAGTTTGTGTAAAAACTTACACTCAACTATGTACTTTGATTCTTCTTCTTAGCTCCAGAAGTGTAGATTTAGAGTTTATGCTGGAGACTGAAGGATAGACAAGATCCTTTGTTTCTTGATATTTGGAGTTTCCTCGAACCAAAACCATGTCCCATGTGATCATCTCACTCTGGGCCAATAGTTGACAAGCCCTGCCCATACATACAGTGTCTAGTCACTCTCATATTAGAATTGATAGAATTGGTCAGATATTTTGAACAATGCTTTAAAAAGAACAGAGACCCTCTCCCCACACACAAAAAAAGGGTGGGGTGGGGAAGGGACGCTGATCAATGGAATGAAGGAGTAAAGAGAAGAAGAGGAAGTCATGGGGTCTAAGAAATAGGGGTGGGTGCCCAGGTTGATGGAGGGTGATATGCTGGGATAAATGCTCTGCATCTCATCTGGCATAGAAAACAGTCAGTACCCACTGGAGGAGGAGAAGGGAAGAGAGAAGCTAAGGACAGAAGATTTCAAGGAAAGCAGAGAAGTGGTGCAGATAATTTACCTGATGGACTTAATGTTATTAGGATGAACATTTTAGCGGAGAGCCTGGAGATAAATTAGTGATAATTAAAAAGAAAACGCAGCCAACAATATAATTACTTAATTATTAACTTGAGTAAAAAGACAAAGTCAACCAAAGTAAATTTCAGCTGTAATATTAATATAGTTCAATGATAAAGACAGTAATATGGATTTAATGAAAGCTGCAATATAGCAATAGTAGAAGACCAAGAGTTGGGTATTTATTATTTGTGGAGGGATGCATGGAGCTCTATCCTAATATTATACAGTGGAAAGCTATGATCTTATTATTTGAGAATTTGTAAGTAAATACAGCAGAAGTAACCACACAAGTTAAAAATGATTGCTTACAGGAGTGGGGCATAGAGATGGGAGGAGTGAGGAGTGAGGAAAATGATCGCCTTTTTCCGTTAGATGCTATTTGATATTACCTTACTTTTAAAAATATGTTCACTTGATATAAAAAATAACAAAGTAGCTTAAAAATTAAATTTCTAAAAACTGAACACTTCCTCTAATACTGCCCTCCGAGGTAACACTTTTTAACCATTTGCTGTAAATTTTTCACCCTGCTTAGATCTAAGTCCAATTTAAAACAGTTTCCTTATGTGAAGTTAACTAGTAAACACACTGTTGGGGGAGGTCATTGAGAGGACATGACCACGGGTTGACCTGCCAGCTGGACCTGGGGTGATAGGAGGCCCCTCACCCCCCTCCTGTCCTTGGATTGTATGCCCCACCTACTAGTTCCACGCTGGCAGCCATTTCAAGGACACCGCCTGGAGACAGCAATGTGTGGCTAAGACCATCTGGATGGTATACATGACTGAACCCTGTGAAAGCCTCTTAAAACTTTTAAGATTTGGCAGACAGGTGTGGGGATCTACTCATCTTGCAGCCACCCAAAGCAAACCACATAGTGCAAATTCCCTTGCGTATTAAACCGGTCACCTATCCATCTGGAGTGGTCTGCCTCTGCCTTTCATCTGTCTTTGCCCTCTGAGTGCAGAGGTCAACTTGTGAAATGACACCTATCTCATGGGGTTGTTATGAAGATCTAATAAAATCGTACCTATAAAATGCTTTGTACTGTGTTCAGAATGTTTCAGTTTTATCCTCACAAAGGTCATAGGTTTATTGTGATTATATAACTTCTGATATGGGATCTTCTTAAATACGCTGGTTTGCTCTTTGCTTTCACTTAACCGAATATATAAAGATGTACATTTTCTCTGTCAGGAGAGAGAGAGTTTTTTCAACCCCGATGTTACTAGCAGTTTAGGTGGGATCATTCTTTGTTGCTGGAGGCTGTCCTGTGTCATACAGGGTGTCTAATGTCATCTCTGGGCTCTACCCACTAGACACCAGTAGCAAGATCTCTATTCCCCAACTACAATAGCCAACAATGTCCCCAAACATTACCAAAGTTCTCCAGGGGCAAATATCATCACTTGTTAAGATACACTGATGTATATTTCTCGTTTTCTTCAATGGTTATATTTTCTTCCTACAGAGGTTCCAAGATTATTTAATTACTCCCTGAGTGGTGGGTATTTGATTTATTTCTTATTTTTAATATTATAAAAATGCTCAGTGAAGACCTTGGTTTCAAATTTATAGGCAAATTGTGGTAAACATTATTGTATGCAAATATTTGGCTATGTCTCATATCATATCCTGGAAATAAGACAATACAGCATGCACAATTAAGATTTTCAAATTAAAATTTAAACTGTAAAAGTTATAGTGATGTTACAAATGTGAATATAAAAATACATATGAATACATACATAGTACATTATCCCTAAAATTATCGGAATTCTTTACGTTAAAAACCTAAGTAAAAATAGAAACCTTTGCCATTCTTGTGGATGTCTCAAACTTGGTAGCAAGCACTTTACTTGGAAGGTACTATCTGCTGATTTTCAGGCATCGTAACTGAACCATGAAAATGCTCTTGAGAGCATTTTTCTCCAAAAAGAGAAGTTTAGGATATATGTTTCTGAAATAGTAGAAAGTTGAAAAATATCTCCCTTTTCAAAGAGAGAGGTCTGAGGGAACCATTAAGATAAATTTATTATTTATGAGAGGTTCATATATTTGTTTTTAAAATACAAACTTCAGGATTCACATTTACAATTTTTCTATAGGCAAACAGATGTGCTGACTTACTTTATGAAATTACATTTTTGAGGTGCTTTATTTGTAGGAGCAGATAAACCTATGTCTTGCAATCAACTTTCTTATTCCAGATGCATGTTTATAAAGTTTTCAAAAACAAATTAATATAGATAAAGGAACACAATCATACAAGCAGATGGACAGAAACTGCCCAACGAGGAAAAGTCAACGAAAGCATTTCTATTGCTTTGGCTGAAGTCAGAAAGTCCAGATATTTCCTTCCCATTAACAGAAAGCTGTCCAGATGCAAAGTCATAAAAGCCAACGTAAAGTGTTAATGAGATTGAGGAGGTACTGGTAAGATGTCTCCATTCTGAATATTTCATGATTTGTCACCATTTTGAAGGTGTCAGGATTTACCTTTCTTGCAGCTCGGTGTTCAGAGACATAATCACAGCGTGCGGACACAGCTCTAGTATTGATGTCATCTTCGGCAAAAATGTCCTAGAAAGTTTTCATGCTTTCAAGATCCGTAAGGAGAACCAGAGTTGGAACCAGTTCTAGGTATATTGTTTTTTAATTTGTTTTCATTTTTTACTCTCTGTTAACTGTGACTTCATACATACCTAAATGCCTGCTGTCAAAATCATCTCAAAGTCATCTTCATATAGTTTCCACGGCATTTGTCACTGCTTTGTATAATTGAAGGTCTCTTTATAGGCTAATGCATCACATTGGATTGAGGATATTTTGTATTTAATTAAGTCTTTTAAGAAAAAAAAAGTTCTGCTTTGCATAAACTTTGAGGACATAGATCATTAAAAATTAAGAAAATACCAGGGGTACCTGGGTGGCTCGTTGGTTGAGCGACCGACTCTAGATTTTGGCTCAGGTCACGATCTCACTGTTGGTGGGATCAAGTCCCAAGTCAGGCTCTGCGCTGACAGCGTGGATCCTGCTTGGGATTCTCTCTTTCCCTTTCTCTCTGACCCTTCCCTGCTCAGTGCTCTCTCTCTCTTTTTCTTCTCTCTCAAAATAAACATACATGAAAAAAAAAAGAAAACATCATATTTTCACCGCCAACAGACTCACTTTTCTTGGCTTTTGTTATATCCTCTCAGATAACTTTTTATGCTTATATGTGCATACATATTTATTTTTACCAAAATGAAATTACACTATACATGCTGTTTTATGTGGTTTTTCAGTTAATGAGCTCAATTTTTTCATATATAGCACTCAGGTCTATGGAGCAAATTTCTCAAAATGTTCCCAAAATGTCCTTTAAAATCTAGTTTCTCTCCTCTAGGGTTGCCTCTCTATTATTACATGGAATGGACGTTTCTTTGAGCTCTGACACTATCAACATTGTGTTTCATAAATTTTTTCTCCTCTTTTTTCTCCACCTTTTCCAGCACCTATGGTCTATCCCTTTGCTTCTTAGCTACGCCCACAGTGTTGCCTACCCAGGGTAGGCCCCTTCCTGGTCAAGGTGTGTGTTTGCTGTGTTCTTAAGTCCAGCTTTCTCCAGGCCCCCTCATCACATCTGGATTGTCCCCACTGTATCTGTCACCCCATAACTAGCCCACTGTATTGTTATGGTTTCCTGCTCCAGTGCTACTGGTTTTGGGGGGGAGGGCGGATTTCCTCCAGTTCATACATTATTGGGTTTCTGTGACTTTTTCAATTTCTCTCCCCTCTGGTATCAATGAAGGTATAAGTTGTGGGGCTCTCGTATATTCCTCTGGTTGTGTCAGAGTTTTGGAAGGAGAAATAGGATCTGTGCTCTGGCTGCTGTCAAGGTCCTACTAGAACCCAGAACTTTAGGTTCCTGTTGCTATTAACACCTAAACCCAAATCTACTTGTTGGGTTACTAAATTTGTTGGATTATAACAGGCCCTGAGGTTGTACTTGAGAGTGATAATTTAATATTCAAAGGAGGGAGGAAGGGCCTGGGCTTGTTTTGCAACTATGTGCCACAGACCTCCAGTCCCTGGGGAGTTAGTAAGAGCAATCTAATTTTCGTGGGTTTAGGCAGCTTTATCTTTCAGCTGAAATATTACTACATTCCAGTACGTTTTATGGGGTATTGACTCTCGAGCCCTATTTTTTTTTAGTTGAGGATGGTAATAAGCAGAATAGGGCAGGTAATTTGCATTAACGAACATTTCATTCAGGTACTCTGGTTAAGTCTCTGCCAACAAGAGGAAAGATAGGTAGACATCAAGCCCATGACTCTTGTAAGCAAGTAGACTTGATCCATTTTGTTTTTAATGCTCTTCACATTTTTTCCTATAGAATTTCAGTAATTGTGCTTTGAAGAGATTTCTTTCAGAAACAATCTGGAAATGTTCAAATCATGTAACATCTTTGTTAGTATCATTATTGAGTCTCACATTGTCTTCCAGACCAAGACATATCACTTACGAAGCCAGACGTACTCTTTAAAGTTTAATGCTTTTTATTTGTATTTTTGCAAAAAATATAAAATATTTCTAAATGAAATTGGAAAAAGTTTTATATTCCATATGTATTATTTAGGCTGGTTATTTCTTTATACTTAAATAAAATGAAAAATTATCTTGATCATTACCATTGTCATTCCTATGTCAGTTATTTTTATTAAAAAAAATTAACTTAAGCATTTCGATATAATCTTCCCACCTAACGATTTTGACTTACACATTTACCATTTTCAAATAGATTCTGTAGTTGAGAAAGTACAATTTCACTATAAAATATGTTTCTGTAATTCTTAAGTTTTGCAACAAATTGTATTTTGTCTATCGCAAATAATTAAAATACATCTACTTTGTGCCACATTAGTTTTAATTGTTTTACTATAGAAAAGCAAACCATATATAGCATATTTGACATTGGAAGCTGCAGGGCTAAAGCCACTGCTGTTCATCTGAGAGGGCAAAACTGATCTTGCCACTAGAGGACGCTGTGCAACTAGGGAACAGAATAATAGTTCTTCACGAAGGGAAGAGGGAGGACATGTAAAGACACAGAGAAGTTTCTCAGAGATGCCTCCACAACAAAACGGCCAATTTACATCCCCCCCTTGTGTGAAAATTCCCCCGGTGAACTTTACGTGCTACAAACATTGACTATTTTTTATTACACATATATTTACCATTTATCAAATATATTTATTTTCAACACCAAGGTAATACGACCATTGTATAAAATTCAGAAAACATAAATAATAATGAAAAAAAGCAAATAAAAACTGTAAATAACCAAAAAAAAGTAAATAATCTTACAAATCAGTAATAGGCACTGTTAACACTTTATATGAAGCATTTAGTGTAAAAACTGTAAATAACAATAAAAAAGTAAATAGCAATCTCACAAATCAGCAATAGGCACCATTAACACTTTATATGAGGCATTTAGTGTGTGTATAAATATCTACAGATAGAGGGATTTAAGGTTTTTTCCCCCACAGCATTGTGCAGTTTGTTAACTTTATTTGCTGAAATATTTGTAAGCCTTATTTTAGTATGTGAATAATACGAAAACAGCATGATTAAATTAACCATTCCACTATTATTGAATAACTACATTGTTTCTAGTACTTTTAAAACATATTAGTAAAAACTTTAAAAAATATATATCTGGGAGTTCTTTAAAGTTCATTCTGATAAATGGCATTGAAATATTGATGGGTTGGGGATGTATGAACTTCTGAGATTGCAACAGAGACTGCTTATTTTCAACCTAAGTTCTTTCTTATAAAGCATTCTTACTAGCATGTGACTAGCTACATGATTTTGCCTGCAAAATGTCCTGTGACATAGCTCTGGCAGGAAGATCTAATTTGTACTTGGACTTCTGGAAAAGTTCTTTTAAAAGAAGGCTGGCCTTGTTGGTGTAGTTCCCTTTGACATTGGAATGTGACACTAGAATGTTGTCACAGGGCTGCAGTTTTAGCAAGTGTATTGGCTGGATGTGTATGAGGGCAAAAAGAGAGACAGATTCAGAGAGAGACAGAGACAGGGGGAGAGAAAGACAGAGAGATTGAGGATGTGTTTTTATGAGACTGCCATACAATCCCCGAAGTTTTCTGTCTCTAGTTTTCTCGTTATATGAGACAATAAGGCATCTAAATTGCTTAAGTCACTACTACTTCAGCTTTTGTTATGGACAACCTAATTCTTAATTGATAAAATAGGAAAATGACCCTGAGAAAGGTCAATTCACACCAGAGACATATTAAATAGCTTGTTTCACTGTGCTCTTAGCACCACTGGATATTTTGTGTTTCAACTACTTTTTTCTTGTTTAAGAGGTAATGATACCTTTTTATTTACAATTGCATTTGTTTGATTAGTACAGAGATTACATTCTTAAAAACATGATTATGAGCTATTTGTATTTCTTTTAAACATTACATTGCCTTTGCCTATTTTTCTACTGGGATATTTGATTTACCTTAAAGTTCCTTATAAATGAAGACTGTTAACCTTAAATATATCTTCTGTATATATTGTATGATTTTTCTAGTTTATCCTTTATTACTTACTAATTATTACAATTTTTATTTTTGTGCAAATTTATTATTTTTTCCATCATGGTTTCTGTAAATTTTTCAATGCATGGAACACCCTTAAAGTTTTTCTGTTCCCAAAATCAAATATTCACCCTTCTTTCTGGTTATTTTTTAATGCCAGCATATTTTATCTAAGCCTTTCATTTAGCTAAAATCCAGTTTCATATAAGGAAAGTATCCAATTCAATTTTTCCCCATGGTGAACTATTTATCTCCATATCATCTATCAAACAATAATTTATTTACTTACCTTGTAAATAATGTATTTCTCATCTTGAATTATCTTCTTGCTCTTTTCTGTTTCTTGATCAGTAAAATAACAATCTTGTGGATGTCTATTGTGTACCAGAATTGCTGTAGAGTAACGAAACATACATCCTGTCCAAAAGGAATTAGTGTATTTTGGAAATAAGCCAATCGTTTATTTCAGTAAGATGTGATCAGAACTGGTGAAAGGGATCACCTCTGGGTGCTCTCTCCTTCGTGCTGGTCCTATATGGGATCCCATGTTAAAACAATTTTTCACACATTTCATTGTCTAGATCATTCCAGAAAATGTGTATGTATTAGCCAACCAGGCATTGGGGCACACTGTGCTTGTTTTGTGTGATACTACTGGTAGAATTATGAAGGCAGTGGCCTCAACTATGATCTGCCTTCATGGGGATTTCATTCCCTTGATTTTGAGTGTCACTCAGCTCTGCTCGTGGTTCCACAATGCATGGTGTCCTACTGCCCTCTGGAGCCCTCTGTAGAATTCACTCATATGCCACTATAGCTCAGTCACCCTGCAGAAACAGCTATGATACAGAAACACCTGTATTAAGTCACCAGCAGGAGCTGCCTTGAAAGGAATGATGTTCCCCAGAGAAGGAATATAACCATACCATCAAAAGGTTTTCTACAGGCTCATATTTTCAAACAAGATGCAGAATCTGTCAAACTGTCAGAAACCCAGCATGGAATGAGTCTGTATGAAGCCAAATCACAGTGCCATTGTCAGGGGCGAACTTCACTGCCCTTATTCCTTTACCTGAAATAAACAAAAATAAAAGTTTTCAAGACCGCTGCCTTATTTCCTGACTCCAATGGCAACAGTTTTCCTTTTTATGGTCAAATGAAGTTAAAATCCTATTTTTAAAGGAATTGCCTTGTCTTTTTGGTTTTATCTCGACCTCTGGAACCAAGTGACTATTACTTTGTGAGCTAAAACTTGAAGACTGAGTAATGTCATGGTAGTTACCCTTTGTAAAAAGTCTCAAGCAATGATTTCAGGATCAGGGTAAGCTGGGGAAGATTTCCATTTGAGTCTCAGAGAAAAAAGTTAAAAATAAAACAAAATATTGCCAGTTAGTTGTGTTTCCAAGGATGTCCTTTGATGAAAACAATGATTTCAGTTGTCTCCTATATCCCCAATTACTTTGCTGCAGGTTTCAGAGGAATAAATATTTCTCATAGCACACCATAATGAAGTTTATCTGGTGTTTAGCTCTGAAGACCTAGAACATTACTATTCTGATGTGTCACGTTGGACCACAGAGGTTAAGAGCATTCTCTTCTGTTTTTCCTCATGTGATGCTGAGTGTGTGCATGGTACACATCACTGTGTTCCCCTGGGCATAAGCCACAGGCCGACCATAGTACTAGGTGCCTCAAAATGCCCAAAGCCAGAGGGAGAACAGAAATTTAAAAAATCAAGGAGAATGCAAGTGTTTTCCAGAAATTCTGATATATCTATATTCCTCCCACTAAAAAGTAATCTCCTAACACTGTGGCTGATGTGTCTGCTAGAAGTACCGCAAAATGGTGTCCATAAAGGTGCATGTATACATTTTGGCATATAAGAGAGGCCATGATTAGGGGAGCCTTAGGCTTCCACTCCATGTTAGTGAAGAGAAAGAGATTCTTCAAGGACATAATTAACTAGGTCTATGGGTCTCATACCCCAAGTTTGTATTGTATAAAAGTTAAAAGGAAATGGAGTTTCAATGAAAAGAAAGTTTTAGCTTTTTGAGATGTGTGTGTGTGTGTGGGGGGGGGGTGTATGTGTGTGTGTGTGTGTGTGTGTGTGGCCAACTTTCTTTTGATGGGTATATTGAATGGTTATTATTGAGATGTAATAATAGACACTTTTCTAATTTCTGAGATAGACAAGATTTGACATTTTCTAAGTGAGTATGTGACTATCTATCACCACCTTTTGGAAGCTAATAAATATTGCACAATTAATCTGTATCACAGATGTTACATCTGTCCCTAGATACTAGCATTATGAAGAGATTATAATGGTGCTTCTGTGATGGGAAAGTCACTTCTGTTTTTCCTTTTCATTTAAAAAAGTTTTATAATTAAAATCATCTGAAATATTAGCTATTAAGAGACTTTTTGTGTAGATGAGAGATTTTAGGACTTCACATATATATGACAGCATATGTTTGTAGAGTAAGTAACATCTAATTCAACTCTCTAATTGGTAAAAAGTTTAAATAATTGTGCCAAAACTCAGATAAACAGCGTGGTGGTTTGTTTCCAAATCCTGGGCTCTTGCCATTAGACAAGGGGTTATCTCTGAGATCACTTCCCCACTATCCCTGCTTCTTTCATTCATTCATTCATTCAACAAATGTACAGGAAGCTAGAGAGACCCTCCATATCCTCCCATCCCATGTCTCGCTCATGCATCCCTCTCTCTGTCATCCAAGCGTGCTTTGTCCTAAGCACTGTGGAAGACATGGATGCCTTAAGAGAGTTCCAGGGTTGATGCGGATAATGACTACACCAAGAGGTGATGCGAAGATGAGGTGGCAGCAAGAATAAAGCCTGAGTCCATTTCACAGGTGGTGCTGAATTCACATTTCCTTTCTTCTGCCTCACTTTGAACCTGGTTTTGGTCCTTGACTCTGTATTATTTCACTAATTCCTTCCCTTCCGTTTGTCTAACACCAGAGGTTGCAACAATTACCTCTTATGTATAGGTTTTGGTCCTTGTTTCTGGCTTTGGTCACCAGGAATATAAGAAGGCATACTTCCATAGTATTCTGCACCTGCAACATGCAAGCCTTGCTGTTACTCAAGTGTTTGCCAGAAATTCTGATACATCTATATTCCTCCTACTAAAAAGTAATCGCCTAACACGGTCGCTGATTTAGTGTTTGCCCTCAGTCCTGGTGTGTCCAAGATAGGTCTTCATTCTTGCTTCTAATTCCATAAATCCTGACCCCCCAGGAAAGTCTCTGTTTGAAATTTGTCATCAGCCCTTTCATTCTTTCAATGTTGGTAACTCAATCCCCACGAACACTTTGGTGAGATTTTTTTACATCATGAGTTTTTGTGTTGGTTTGTTTTGTTTGTTTTTCTTGTGTACTTGGATGTTTCCAACTACATCCTGTCTCCAATTTTGCTCTTACTCTTTAGGAATGTTAGGGAATGTCCTATCATCCCCATCTCCTCCTTCATTCTATCCCATATTTCTGCCCTAAATTGCTGCCAAAAGCTGAGTACTTCAGTGTAACATGTCCCTCCTCCACTTCGGGACAAAGTCATTTCTTGCATGTTCTTCTGCAGTGCCACAGTTGTCCTTTGCTCTTGCTTGGATTTATTCCCCCCAATCTCTACTTTGTCCTTGGGGTTTTTGGTAATTCTTTCTCTAGAATTCATATCCCAGCAATTACTTACTTTTTCCATGACCACCACTACCCACTACCTTCCTAATCACCAGCTAACATTCACTGTGTACCTGCCAACAAGTAGGCATGGTATTAAGCACCTAATATTCATTATCTCACTCAATCCTTCTAAAATCATTGTAAAGTAGCTATTAATATTGTCCAATTCCCCACATAAGGCTTCATCCATATAAGGCTCCAAGTTATTTCTGGAATTAATAGTAAGTGAATCTTTGTTTTACAATGGAAGAACCTGGGGTTTAAGAATATTTTCTATCTTGACCCAACAGGCAACTAACCATAATAATAGTGAACCTTTATGAGGTGCTTCCTATGTTCCAAGTGATATTCCAAGTGCTTTTTCAGTATTAGTCGTTTGTGTGAATTTTTTCCTTGTCTGGTCATCCCATGAAAGAAAAAAACAAAATGTTTCTGTGTTCTTCAAAGAATGGATTTAAGACAGCAGGGAAGGAAAAACTTTTCCTTTGCCTTCCACGGTTCAATAGCTGAGTCTATGACATGAACTAAAAACAGACAAACAGGAGAAAAGTTATAAATGCATTATTTTTCAATATTACATGCATGGGGACACCATAGGAAAAAAGCGATTACACAAAAAAAAAAAGCAGTGAGATTTGAAAGCTTATATGTAGACTTCAAAAAGGAAGGGCAGTGGGAATGTAAGCAATTTTGGGGAGAATAAATGAGTTTTAGGAAAGATGAATGTGCCCTTAGAAAACCAAATGGGACATGTGACAGTTTGTGACAAAGGTTTTCTGGGTGTGGTGTTGATTTCTGGTCTCCTGTTCTGCTGTAAGAACTCCTGAACTGTGGTAAGAGTCAAACTTATCTAGTTGATGAGACTCCCTGGGAGGGGAATTGATGACAATTGACTTTATTTTGGAGGAAATGTTTTTAGGTGAATAAGAGGGTTCAGAGAAAGCCTCTTCCTGAATCTTTTGCAGTGTTGTGCCCTAACCTTCTTTAAGACAAATGGACTAAAATTTTGGAGAGACAGCATGTTCAGTGAAAATAAACTTACAATGAACCACTTTTTATCCTCACAATATATTCTACCAAGTTATATTTAAGCAAAGGCTGTGTAACCACTCCCCAAGGGTTCTATGGGATGAATTGCTGCATATATTAGAGTAAAAAAATGATATCTGTGCTATCTTTTTCCTTAAAGTCCATGGCAAAATACTTTGGGCAAGATAAACCAAAAGAAAAGAAGAGAGGGAGGCATCTGGATGGCTCAGTGGGTTAAGCATCTGACTCTTGATTTTGATCAGGTCATGATCTCACAGTTTGTGAGATCAAGACCCATGTTGGGTTCTGCATTGGACAGCGTGGATCCTGCTTGGGTTCTTCCTCTTCCTCTCTCTCTCAGTCCCTCTCACATGTGTTCTCTCTCTCTCTCTCTCTCTCTCTCTCAATAAAAGAAAAATAGGGGCCCCTGGGTGGCTCAGTCAGTTAACTGTCCGACTTCGACTCAGGTCATGATCTCATGGTTTGTGGATTTGAGCCCCACATCGGGCTCTGTGCTGATGGCTCAGAGCCTGGAGCCTGCTTCAGAATCTGTGTCTGCCTCCCTCTCTGCCCCTTCTTGCTCATGCTCTGTCTTTCTCTGTCTCTCAAAAAATAAATGTTAGCACAATTTTTTAAAAATAATAAAACCTAAAACAAGAAAAGAAGAGCAATAACTGGGCACTTGGCTTGTCCTTATTTGCATAAAAACAAAAAACCCTGATGGGAGAAATTTTGAGTAAGTAGAAATTCAAGGGTAGTATGGAGGCACAATGATTATTTTCACTGACTACACTTTACTCTGACCAAAAATTCCACCATCCTAATTGCAGATATATTCCTAGAAATTATTTTTTCCACTCAATTTCCTCAAGCATCTTGCATTAGTGCAACTAGAGACCCTGCCTTTCTTGTTGGTGATTTCCTAAGCCACACAATTTGATTATTTTCATGGTACCTGCATCCTTGAACAAATGTCTTGTATTTATTAAAAACTTACTGTATGATGTTTGGAACTTGCAGTAATTTCTTGGATCAGAAAATATGACTTTCATGAAATAGAGTGGATTTACTGCACCTGAATCATAATGGGGAGCCAACTGAATGTTATTTCAAAGATTTTTGCATACATTAAAATAACATGCACAAACGTTCACATTTTCTTTTGGTTGAGCATCACAAAGAAAGATTAGATGTAAATATTTAACTTAATCTTTTCCTCCTAAGTGAGTTCCCAGAGGTAAGTCTACTTATCCAGATCATAACTGCAAAAGATATTCCATCCTGTGTATAGCATATTTGTTCCCTTGGGTATTCCTAAGTCTTTGTCTGAAGGCCAGTAGGAAAAAGCAAAGTCAAAGAACAAAAAGAAGCATATTAAATATTGTAAATAGTCGATATAAAATAAGATAATTATGTCTGTAAATTATATTTTGTTTTGAAATTCTAGAATGGAAAAAGAAGGCTGATTTTACATGAATTTTCGTAATGAAGTCTAACACATTACAGATTAGGTCATGTTCTCTCCAGAAAGAAGCTAGGAAGTGTGGTGGACAAAATCTGGCTTTTGACGTGGGAGAACTTAGTATATCAAATTCTCATCTGCTGCCCGGTAGCCTGAACATCTTCCATTATCTCAGACCACTTAACTCCTCTGAGCAACCAGGGAATGGTAAGAATGGCCACTTCGCAGGGTTATTATAAAAAATAAGTAGAATGATTTGTTAAAAGTTTCTTACATTAAATCAAGAAACATTTTCTGAAACTATTATGCACCAGTTACCAAGGATATACAGGTGAATAAAATAAAGCAGTAATTTGTGAAATTTAAAGCAATATACACATTATGTAGCTTTATTCAGCGTCTTAATTAATACATCACTGACTACTACACAGTTTAATCCTGACATTAACTCTAGAGTTTCAAAATAATATGTAGGATACTGAACAGATCAAATGTGATGAGTTTTCAAAGGAAAATAAATGAGTTATGTAATTTCTAACAATACCCAACACCCCCTACAGACCCCCTACACATACTTTTTGTTCTATATTACTTTCAATATACAAAAATTCCTGCTTGATCTTGCTTTCCTTATACTAAAATACAACTGTTTCGCTGCCTCAAATTGCAGGGAGTTGGGATGATGCTTCATTGTTGGCTTATTTTGGAATTACACGGCACAATGACAGAAAAACAACAAATTATCATTGTATTGGATGTTAGAGAACAATTAGATGTTTGCATATCAGAAGAGGAAACATCCCCAGTGCCTGTGACAAATGCATGAAATCAAGCAATTCAGGAGTCTCTACTAACAAAATCATCATGACACATTTGTTGTGAGATTGTCTTTGTGTTTCTGGCTAATGCTGTTCTATTGACGTTTCTAAATAGCTAAGAAATGACTTCTCAAAATATGTGATGTGATGAGTTCCAGGTAAGAACTACTAGGTATCTTTCTTCTATTTCATCTTCCTTCCATTTTCATTTTCATTAATCATTTTCATATGGTAATTGGACATGTCAAGCTCACCCTGAGTGTTTCTTTTCAGATTTTAGGGAGGTCTGCAGACTGTGTCCTTAGCATTGTGTTGCCTAGCTTTTTTTTTTTTTAAGAGCTGGTCCCTTGCGGCAAGGGCAATTCTTTTTTTTTTCTTTTTAATGTTTATTTATAGTTTTGAGGAAGAACATGTGTGTGGAAGGGTCAGAGAGAGAGGGCGACAGAGGATCCAAAGTGGGCTCTGCAATGACAGCAGCGAGCCCAACGTGGGGTTTGAACTCACAAGTTGCATATCATGACCTCAGCTGAAGTTGGACACTCAACCTACTGAGCCACCCAGTTGCCCCCATCTAGCTAGTATCTTAAAGTGAAGTGCTGAGGATATACCTTAAGTGTCATAGGGTTCCCTGTGCAGGTTCCAGAATTTGATGAGTGCAATGGAATGTTCTTATTTACTAGAGAAAATCATTTCACTTGGTGGTTTAAATGCACAGATGTTTTTATTCAGACACAGATAGGTTTGAAGCCAGGCTCTGCCATTTATTTACTATGTAAATGTTACCATTTTATTTAACGTTCTAAGTTTTAATTTCCTGATATAAAAAAAAATGACAGTCTATAAGTTAACTGATTGTAATGAGAATTTAAAAACCTAATTCATGTAATGAAATTATTACCATGTCTGATGTGTAAGAATCTCTCAATGAATACAAAATGTTATTGTTCACAACAGTAGAAATTAGAAGCATCCTGGGAGGCTTTGTGACCTAAGGACAACAAAGTTATCAGATTGAAGAACACACAGAAACCCAGAAAAACAAAACCAAAAAAAAAAAAAAAAAAAGAAACCACCATAAAAGGGAGAAGAAAGGTGATGAAATGAACATTTCCTTAGTGCTCCTGATGTGACAGAAGTTCTATGCACCTTGTCTCATCTCTTTGAATTTAATCCTAACATGCCTTTTAAAGAAGGAATTATTACATAACTTATTTTAAAGAGAAAGAGTCTGGGAAACAGATAAATTAAGTAATATACCCAAGATTACATATTTATCGCGTTGCAGAGCTAGCATTTGATCGTGTGTCTGTCTGACTTGAAATCTTTTTTTCCCACAGGCCAAAATGAAATAGCAGGCATGCTCGCATTAGGAAGGCTGCAAGTACTATATATTCAAGGCAAATAGCACAGCATATTGGATGGTGGCAGCGAGCAGATTGCAATTGAGAGCACTGATACATCTCTGATTCTCTAACAAAGACTATTTCTCACATGAAATCTGTGGGAACTTCACACCAACATAGGATGCAAAGGATTCGATCTCAGTTTATAGATTCGTGTGCACAAATGACCCTGTATATCTGGGCAGGTGATCAGGGCGTGGTGTTGACAGAATATGCCCAAGAAGCAGAATGTCAGCAACGCTGTCTCTATATCCATGAAAGTAATACGAAATAGCCACTATAATAATCAAGTGATAATATTTATTATAGGACTGTGCTTTGTGTCAGGCAAAGCACAGTCTTCGTATTAATACTTTTTTAATAACAATCCTGCCAGACTGCCCTTAATGTTCCTATTCTATAGAACTAAAACATAAGTCTTTAAAAGATACTATAATTTGCTTAAAGTCGTGTGATTAAATAATGACAGAGAAATCCGATTGTATTAGAAATCAAGAAGGGTGCCTGGCTAGCAGGCAGGGCACAGGGATCCCATTCATATCTGGGAATTAGTAAAACCTCAAGTAGATTATTTTATCTTTCAATATATAGTAGCATGGCATGAAGAAAGAGCACTTGACAACTGACAAAGGATTCTCTGTCTTTAGTTTTGCTTCATGTTAGAAAGTGTAGCCTTGGACATATTCAATTAAACTATTTGACCCTCAGTATTCTCTGTTGTAAAATATGGTAATAATATTTCCCCTGTCTATTTTACTGGGCAGTAATGAGACTATAATGAAATCCTGAATTGGCACTACATAAATTCAAAGATAATATGCAAATGTGACATTATTTTTGCCTATCTCCCTGGAGCTACATTTGAATAAAATGGGTTAATACATATGAAAATGCTATCCAATTACAATAAAAAATCAAGAATCATTAAGGATCAGTGTAACCATTCCTGGGAGGTATATAGGTGTTTGAATATTTATATGGGATGATGATTGTTGTGTTTTGCATTCTCCTAATATGACTCAATATTTTTTAACAATTATATTTAATATGAACCCTATATTTCTTAATGTAAATAAAGCAACACTTAATGGGGACAGCTGACTTGCCAGAGGCCACATAATTAGTTATCAATAATAATGCGAGTAGAATTCAGATTCTGTACTTGACACCTTAATACGTTTTCCCTAAATCACTGAGTCTTCATATATAAAAGGGTAGACTTTTCTACTTAATGGAAGTATGGTACAAAAATTAATTTAGTTTCTTCTTGAGAGCGTTTGTATTTGAGTAACCATCTTTTAGCCAGAACTTTTTAAAAGACCCTTTAAGCCAGTTTTCCCATTTCTCTGATGACTTACATAGAAAGGAATTTTTTTTTCTTTAATAGACCTTATTTCTGCTTTTGGTTATTTCCCCATGAGCCCCGAGGTGGATCTTTTTCAACCTCCTTCCTTTCTTTGATCTCCCGAACATTCTTCAGATTCCTGGTCTTCTGGCTAGTAAGCCAGGGCTTTATTCTTGCCATTCTGCAATGTGGGTTCCTGAGACTGGATTCCGCTGTGTCTGGTGACAGGAGGATGGAGAGAGGAAAAATACAACAAGGATCACCCCCAAACTTTTGAGCTCACAGTTCTTCTGGTCTGAGGGAAGCATTCTTGTGTCAGTATTCCCGGTGCTTGCACAGTCTCCCTTCACTGCCACACCAGAATAGCAGCGACAGGAGTGGCAACTGCTTGGGAGAAGGTCCAGGAAAGAGAAAGGAAGGGGGTGGGGATTCCTCCCATTCTCTCTGCCCCACAGGGATTCCCCCTCCCATTGGTTGGACTTAAAATTAGGGCTTGTCTCCAAAATCTTCCCATCCATATGTGGTCACATTGCCAGGAGTTATTCTGCTTTTAAAGCCAGACTGGGAAAAAGAGGAGGGAAAAAACAGCAAACAAACAAGAAATTCACCATCACATAATTCATAATGATGGGTTCTATCATATGGATATATTTTGCACAGGTAGGTAGGTAGCTTTCCTAGTGCAGGAGGATTGCTGAATCAAATAAACTCTGGCACAATTATCAGAAAGGCTTAGAATAAGACTTCAAACTTACAATAATTCACTAACCTAGTAGTTTTCCTGTGGAGATCTAAGGGGTCAGCATACTTCCATAACTGACTGTCTTTTGCTCAGGCTTAACACTTTTTAAAAAATTTAAAACATGTCTTAATTTTTCCAGCTTTATTGAAATCTAATTGACACATTACTCTGTGCAAGTTTAAGGTAAACAATGTGTTGATTTGATACACTTATATATTGCAAAATAATCACTGCCATAGTTTTAGCTAACACCAACCTCACATAACTATTATTTCTTTTTCTGTGGGAGGGCCATTTAAGATTTATGCTCTTAGTAACTTTCAACTACATAGTACAATATCATTAATTACAATCATCATCATGTGCATTACATCCCCAGAGCTTACTGATCTTATAAGTGGAAGTCTATACCCTTTGGCCAATATCTTCCCATTCACCCTCCCTTTGGCACCTGATAATCACTTTACCCTTTGTTTCTACAAGTTGGCTTATTTAGATTTCACATATGGACACAGTATTTCTCTTTCTCTGACCTCTTTCATTAAGCATAATACACTCTAGGTCCATCCATGTTGTCACAAATGGCAAGATCTCATTCCTTTTTATGGCTGAGTAATATTTCTCTCTCTCTCACTATATATATTACTATATATTTATATTATATATATTATATATATATTTATTTCTATATTTATAAATATAAATATATAAAAATAAATATATTATTTATTTATTAATAAATATATTATATATATTAATAATATATATAATCACCTCTTATTTATTTATTCATCCACAGACACTAAGGTTATTTCCACATCTTGGCTATTGTGAATAAAGCTGCAATGAAGATGATAATATGGATATCTCTTCAATATCCTGTTTTCATTTCCCCTGGATATGTACCCTTAAGTAGAATTGCTAGATGATCAGGCAATTCTATTTTTAATTTTTGAGAAAACTCCGTACAGTTTTCCATAGTGGCTATACCAATTTACATTCCCATCAATAGTGCCCAAGGGTTCTCTTTTCTTCCACATCCTCATCAATACTTACTATTTCTTGTTTGTGTGATGATAAACAAAAAGATGTGAGGTGATATCTCCTTGTGGTTTGGATTTGCATTTTCCTGACGACTAGTGATATCTAGCACCTTTTCATACTCCTGTTGGTTATTTGTACGTCTTCTTGGTAAAAAATGTCTACTCAATTCCTCTTCCCATTTTTTAATCCAGTTTTTGTTTGTTCCTTCATTTGTTTGCTATTGAGTTATAGGAATTCTTTATGTATTCTGAATATTAACCCCTTATAAGATAGATATGTTCTTTGCAAATATTTTCTCCCTTTCCGTAAGTTGGCTTTTCATTTTGTTGACTATATCTTTTGCTGTGAAGATGATTTTTAGTTTGATTTAGTTGTCTTTATTCATTTTTGGTTTTGTTGCTTGTGGTTTTGATGTCATATCCAGAAAATTGTTGTTGAGACCAATGTAAAGGACCTTTTCCTCTGTTTTCTTCTAGGAGGCTTATACTTTTAGTCTTATGTTTAAGTCCTTGATCTATTTTGGGTTAATCTTTGTAAGTGGTAAGTGTAAGATAGGGGTTCAATTTTATTCTTGTGCATTTGGCTACCTAGTTTTCCCAGCAGCATTTATTGAAGAGACTATTCTTTTCCCATTGAGTATTCTTGGCTCCTTGTCAAATATTAGTTGAATATATAGGTGAGGGTTTATTTCTGGGCTTTCAACTCTGATCTATTGGTCTATATGTACTTTTAGACAAGTATCACACTGTTTTGATTGCTATAGCTTTATATGATAGTTTGAAATTAAGAAGTATGATGCCCCCAGCTTAGTTCTTTCTTAGAATTGCTTACTTATTTGGCATCTTTTGCGGACCCATAAAAATTTTAAGATCTTCTTTTCTACGTGAAAAATGTCATTGAAATTTTGGGAGGGATTGTACTGAATCTATAGATGTCTTTTTGTATTATGGAAATTGTAATAGTATTTCTTCTGATCCATGAACATAGAACATCTTTTCATTGGTTTGTGTCATCTTGAATGTCTTTCATCAAAGTCTTATGATTTTCAGTATAAAATCTATCACCTCTTTGGTAAAATTTACTCCTAGGTATTTCATTGTTTTTAATACTATTGTTAATGGGGTTATTATTTTTTATTTCTCTTTCATGTGTTTTATTGTTAGTGTATAGAAATGCAATTGATTTATGTATGCTGATTTTGTATCCTGTAACTTGACTGGATTTGCTGATTGGTCTTAACAATTTTTTGATGTATTATCTATATATAAGCTTTAGGATTATCTACATATAAAATTATATCATTTTCAAACAAAGACAATTCTACTTCTTTGTTTCCTACTTGGACATTTTCATTTCTTTTTCTTGCTCTGGCTAGGTCTTCTGGTACTTTTTTTGAATAAGAGTTTTGAAAATGGGCACCCTTGTCTTTTTTCCTGATCTGACAGGGAAAACTTTTCAATCTTTCATTGTGGAGTATGAGGTTGGCTGTGGGATTGTCTTATATGGCTTTTACCATGTTGAGGTATAGTCCTTCTACACACAATTTGTTGAGTATTTTTATTAGGAGAGTATATTGTATTTTGTCAAATGTTTTCTTTGCATCAATTGAGATGATCATACGATTTTTATCTCTCATTGTATTAATATGATGTGTCATGTTTATTGACTTGTATATGTTGAAATATCCTTGCATCCCAGGTATAAATCTCACTTGATCATGCAATATGATCACTCCCACAGCACGTCTGCAAATAATAATGGCTCTTGATTTCTTCTTTGTTCTTCATTCTTTGCCTCAGCCTTACTAGACTGGGTTAAGTAAAATGGAAGTGGGATCTTCATGTGGTGCCCGGAAAGGCTGGAGAAACTGGCCATTCACCTTGCTCTTCCTTTCCTGCAAGGAGAACTCTCTAGCTGAGAAGTTCATTCTTGGTGCTGAATGATGCCAGCTTGGAGCCTGGGACAATGCAGGCAGAAACGTACCTTTCTTCCCACTCTTCTTGTGTCATTATTCATAGATATTTCTTGCTGTTGTTGTTCCACTGTGTTGCTAAAACTTCTCGAGTAAATTCTAGAGGTCTCCCAGGGCTGGTTTTGCTTGTGGATTGTTGTCCAATTATGGGTCTTTTTTTTTTTTTTTTTTTTTTGGTTGGGTGAGGGACGGATAGGGAGCCTGAGTTCTCTTACGTCACTGTTTTGTCCTCCATTCTCTACCTCTACAATTCTTATTCCAGGGGAGCTAGAGCCTCTTCTAAGTCTGTTTTCCCATAGAGTAAAATTCCACATTTCCCTGCTAGCATTTGTTCCAATTTCAAGCTACCAAAATAAAGCTGGATTCAATATTCAAAATTATGCTGAAAAAGTGTAAATACTTTAGAAGAATAATTCCAAGCCAGACACTGAATAAACAGAACTCGGGGCTTCTAGGTGGCTCATTTGGTTAAGTGACTGGCTTTGGCTCAGGTCATGATCTCACAGTCATGAGTTCGAGCCCTGCGTCAGGCTCTGTGCTGATAACTTGGAGCCTGGAATCTGCTTCGGTCTGTGTCTCCCTCTCTCTCTGCCCCTCTCCCACTCATACTCTGTCTCTCTCTCTCTCTCTCTCACTCTCAAAAATAAAATAAACATTCATTTTTTTAATTTAAAAAATATTTTTTTTAATGTTTATTTTATTTTTGAGAGTGAGACAGAGCACGAGTCAGGGAGTGGCAGAAAGAAAGGGAGACACAGAATCTGAAAAGGGCTCCAGGCTCTGAGCTGTCAGCACAGAGCCTGACGTGGTGCTCAAACTCATGAACCATGAGATCATGACCTGAGCTGAAGTCAGATGCTTAACCAACTGAGCCACCCAGGTGCCCTCTAAAATTTTTTTTTTTGAATAAGCAGGCCTCTGTGACTTAAGCAGATCATAATTATGATTATTTTTGTTCTCTGATTAAGGTTGGTTATATTGGCCTAGGGCACAGAAGGTTGTTATTTTGAATAAAATTAAACATTTGTCAAAATATTTCTACCCTTTTAACCAAAATAAAGTGCTTTTATTATTGACTATACCATACGAAGCAAATAACAAAGCCTTAAGAAGAAATATAGATATTTAATATGCTTAGAGGACATTGAAAGAGTATTAGAAGATTACTATTTTGAAAGCATTTCTTTATAAATATAAGTTAATTGAACACATCGAAATTGAAGATGTTTTACTATTTTGTTTTCTTATTCAGTAAACACATAAGGGCAACTATTTATGTCCAATTGAAATCATTTCCCCCTCACTTGACAACCATAAATTGTAACTGTCTTTAAATGGCATAGAATTTGATACACATGTCTTACAAATAATGAATGTTATATACCTTATTCAGCTGACTGGTAGGTCAAACAGATTCTATCCAGTCCTTTGAGAAAAATAGCATTTGGTTTGATGATAAATGACACCCTCAAAGAAAAAAATCCATTCTTAAACTTTGAATATCAGCTAATCCTTCTCAACTACGCTTTTTGTCTGGATCCTGACAATTGATAAAGTATGTTATATAATTCAGAAGTACAGTAGTCAGAGTTAATAGGTAGTTAGATAAGAAGAAATAAGATTGGATGATAGATAAAAGATAGATAGATAGGAGATAGGTCGATACATAGATAGATAAGATAGATCAAAGATACATGACAGAAGAGAAATATTTTTAAGGAATTATCTTCCTCATGATATAGGGCTTGATTTTACTGGCCCCATTAGGCACTGACTTGGGAAAACTTAAATGTTTTATATGCAGACTGAAATGGAAAATACTTGTGAAAGAAGCACATATGTCAGAAAGAGGGAAATATTAAAAACCATTAGCAAATTCAAGATCAACATAGTATTAAACATAATCATTACCATAAGCGTAGTGCTTTCTCTGAATAAGATTGAGGTTATCTCATTAGCCTGCTTAGTGGCAACTTGGGGGAGATGTTTTTAACTATCCACATTTTGTAGAAACTCTAAATGAAATTCAGAGAAGTTAGGTCCTTCTAAAGTCTCACAGAAAGAACACATAGATGACATGGCCTAGAGGCCCTTTCCATTGAGTTATGTGATGCAAGATTCAGAAGGGAACCAAGTCCCAGAAAGTTGAAAGGTAGAGACAAAAATCAGTGTGAGAGCTAAATCTCAAGATTGTGGAAGTCCTAAAATCATCTAGAAAGTCAGGATCAGGGCCTGTCGTTACAGAGACTAATATGAGCATATCCACCTGATTATATAGATTCAGTGCTAGGTTGGATAATAATCACAACAAAACAAAATAAAAACTTGTTTTAGATGATTCTCTGAACAGTTGGACAACAGGAAGAAAAGGCATTTTATAACTGTATCTCCTTGAAATCAATTGGGAATGCCCCTCCCTTTGTTAGTTATATAACAGAAGATATATAGAGGTACTGATCATATGTTTCGGACAAAAATAGCTACTATAGCAATTCTTTCCCTAAATCATTATTCAATTATTCACATTGGATTTTCCCTTTAAAAAATTTTTTTATGTTTATTTATTTTTGAGAGAGAGAGAGAGAGACATGGAGAGCAAGCAAGGGAGGGGCAGAGAGAGAAGGAGACACAGAATCCAAAGCAGGCTCCAGGCCCTGAGCTGTCAGCACAAGAGCCCAACATGGGGCTTGAACTCATCAACCGTGAGATCATGACCTGAGTCAAAGTCAGACGCTCCACCAACTGAGCCACCCAGGCACCCCTGGATTTTCCCTTTTTTAAAAAAAATTTTTCTAGGGAAGGAAAATCATCTTCCCTCTGCCCTTCCGAGTTCTTAGCTTTGACCACCTGTAATAAAAGATTAACAAGAGAAAAAAAAAACAGAAATTTATGAACATATTTACCTCATGTACACATGGAAAATACTCAGGGGAATGGAGCATCTTCCTGGGATGGTCCAAGCCACCAACTTAAATACCACCTCCAACTAAAGACAGGAGAAGGATGTTGGTGGGGGCCGGTTATGGGCAGTTACCAGGCAAAGCACGGTAAATAAGGATAAAGTTGTTACACAGATTTAAGTCCTGCCTTCCTCATTCATGATCTTTTCTTATGGTTTAGAGTCATCCTTCTTTTCCTGGTACAGAAAGAGAGACAAGCTTACAAATGGAGATTTCCTTTATAAATATAAAGTTTCCTTACAAAAGGGTCACTTCTGTTTTTCAGAGTTTCTTCTATGTCTGCAGTTTCTTAGAATAATCTCATGCAAAAAAGGCATATTCTGCTACCCTTCACTTTCTGGCTATTTCTCAAAAATACTGAAGGCCATCTCTAAACTGGATTCTAAACAATCTTCTGGCCTGACATTTAAAATTCTCAATTTTTCTCCAACGTTTATTTTCCTATCTTATCTTCAAATCAGCTTTGTAACTTTCCACTTACCATTTGAGTTTCTCAACTCAAAAAGATAAAATAGGTCCCCAGGCTCTTCATATTAGGGGTAATTTACAATGCTGTATAAAATAATCCTTGAAAATGTATCTTATTTAGCTTCTCACCTTTCTCCTACTAATGGTTCATCATTTCATCCACCTAAGTCTTGGGCAGGTTGTCTAATTTCCAAACAGGAATCTCCAGTGTGTTCTGGTGTATCTGGTCTTTTAGCAAACTCTTCATTATTTTCATTCTTGATCAAGGAAAACTAGTCCTTGAATTTGACTCCTAAACATGTTCTAAATCTAGCAGTAGTCTGAGTTACCATGCCTTATGCTATATCATCTATCTTTTTATTGTTTGTATTTCTTCATAGTGCTAATATCAGTTTAATTTAACTTGCTTTTAAGCAATGCTTGATAATGTGAATTGTACTTTGGGAACACCGGATTTTTTTTTCTTTTTTAAAGTTAAATTTTAAAATTCTTATTAATTGCGTACCGTGCAGAAGACACAGTGTAAAGTCCAACCCAAATCCTATTTATGCTTTTCTCAATCTCTCCTGAACACACTAGCCTTTTCCTTAATTCCCAAGATCTCATTCACACAAAATTATATTCTCTAAGATATTTTTTCTGTTAATGGTTAAAATACAGCTACAACTCTGCTGCAGGAATATGGCATTGGTAAAAATAACCTCCTAAGCTTTTATCAGAAACATAAAATGTATGTTTGGGTTACTTAGTACTGTAAATGGTTGTCAAATATGAAATATGCACATTTCCAAGAAGTATAATATAATTTCTGATTTATTTAAACATGGAATTGAAAACAACAAAGAGCTAAGCCATAAAATGTATTTAATAGTTAAAATAAGAAAGCTCCTTCCCAGGTAGCTTCTTTTAGAGCTTATAACCACATTTATCTCAACTATCATACCTTACATCTCCAGGACGCTGCACAAATGGACTAATAGCAAGCAAACTATCGACCTTACCTCATCCCAAAGATTTGGCCCTCATCTTAAAAGCAGCTATAAATCCTCGCATTTCCCCACACAGCTCATCATCAGTTTGCTGAATCAGCATTCTGACCATGCCGACTATATTTCCAGAAATAATGCATTCCCGAAGCAATATTCCCAGCTATGCTGAATCAGCATGCTGAAGGACAAGCAACACAAAGAGACGCCTCTAAGTGTTGTGTCTGAGCCAGAGTCTATCAGTAGATACGAGTATTCAACATGTAGACAAAAACATACAGGTGGAAAGAATTTTTTTAACCTAACACAAGTCATACACATGTAAGTGCTTGCAGTGTTTTACTTAATTAAAGATATTTTAGTTTCTGTCTCTAAAGGACAGGCTATAAAACCACAAAGCTGTTTTCATGTTTCCAAATCTCATGCATTACTGTGATTATAGGATTTGACAAGATGATCTATGACGTCCTGTCTTATTTAAATCAACTTAACTCTGTGATGTTGCCATATTGTTAAAATACATAGTTTGATTTGTCACGACTACTTCAGAAATGCCTTGGCTATTGCTTGGTAAGACAACCATTTATTGGAACTCTAAAACCTGGTGATCCAACCTATATTAATCTAGACTCATGGTTATAAAGAAAATAATTTCTAGATGGTTACAGCTAATGGTAACTGTATCTATTCCTGGTTGTTACTAGTATAAAAAAGCTAGATGATAAGGCATTATCATCAACTGTCCATCTTAGAGTGGGTTTAACCCCCTCCACCAACAAATACACACAAAAACATACTCTTAATAAACCATAGTAGCTAAAATCTTTGTTCCCTTACTGGATCTTTAGAATTTCCAGTAAATATGCTTCAAGACCTTCAAGAATCTGCAAATCAAGCATTATAATGTACAATTTTCTGTTTATCCTTCCCAATAAAATAGTTTTCTTTAAACTCAAATGAGATCATACCTTAAGTGAGAAATAGAAATCTTACTTAGAATTGGTACTGTTTGATGGTCAGATGGATTTATTCAAGTACTAAATAACTTGTTCTCATATGTGAGTTTTACATAATTCATTCTATGCCTCAACAAAATAATTTATCCACCTAATGGAATTTTATAATCATTCACAAAGAGATGGAGGGATAATACAAATCCTGTAAGTACAAAGGGTCTATTAAAGTCACATAAACACCCTCCCAAACTAATCCATTGGTTTTTATCCTAACTGTTCAAGCTTCCTGATTCCCCGTGGGTCCACATCTCAAATCCTTATATTCATATAAAGTCTCTTTTCCTGTGCTATTACCTCTCATTCCATCCCCTGGATGAATAAAAAGCATTCTCTCAGATATAATTTTGATAATTATCCTTTTTCTACATGTATTCATAATATATTAAAGCTTCTCTTTCCATTCCAATCTCACATTATTTGGTTGAGTTGGATCCCTTCCATAAGGATTTCTTGCTGGGGGAAAGTGTTCACCAAGCAACAGCTGTAGAAACACTGCCATATTGAAGGTAAGTATGTTTAAGTATGTCTAAATCTGCATCTAAAGACCTCCAGGGTATTGAAATGAATCTATAACTTTCAGTCTTCTTTTAACAGTTTGTTAAACAAAATATTATTAAGAAAGCAAATACATAAAGTAGATAAAAATGAAAGAACGAAGGAATGATGGGTAGGAAAAGGTTCATATGCTTGAGGTTCATTGCCACAACTGACCTGGGCACTGAGGCATTTGGCCCACATCCCAGGCTGAAGCAGAACAATTGTAAGCCACTAAAATATATAATCCCTGAAGTTTCTTCCAGTTCTAGCATTGTGAAGGTAATTGTTAGAAATGTATTTATCATTTCTGTGTTGGAGTTGAGTTGTGAATTGAATTACAGTAATTCTTTACATATTCTGGAAAAAGAGGGAATGGTTAGATGTACACGTTATAAAGATATGCTTAGTGTGTGACTTGTGTCTACAGTCTTTTAATGGAATGTTATTATGAGCAGAAACTCTTAATTTTAATGAAATGAAATTAATAGAAGTAATTTGTATTTCTTTAATGCCTATGCTTTTTGCCATATTAAAGAAATCTTTGCTTCCTCTATAGTCTTTTTAAAATTTTGTTTACAGTTTATTTATTTTGAGAGAGAGGCAGAGAATGCACAAGTGTTGGAGGGGCAGGGAGAAAGAGGGGGAGAGAGAGACAGAGAGAGAGAGAGAGAGAGACAGAGACAGAGAGAGACAGAGAATCCCAAGCAGGTTCCACACTGAGAAAACAGAGCTGGATGTGGGACTTGAATTCACAAACTATGAGACCATGACCTTGGCCAAAATCAAGTCTGCCACTCAACCAACTGAGCCACCCAGGCACCCCAGCCTCCTCTATAGTCTTAAAGATACTTTTCTATGCTCTCTTCTGTAGGTTTTTGTTTTCTAACCTCTCATGTTCAGGTGTATGGTCCATCTCAAATAACATTTTTCATATCTTTATTTTATTTTTGAAAAATATAAAACAGAGAAAAGGGTTTCCTATGCCTAGGATCCAGTGTAATGAATGAAGGATCACAGAAACTTTACTGGGGACTGTGTACATTTTGTTTAGATATTCCCATTGCTCTTCTCCACTGCATTTTCCTTAAGTATGATCAGTTTTTGGTAATTTTTTTTCACTTTTTCACATTTCCATATTTTTTTGTCTGATGAAAGACAAACAGAGGTTCTAAAGTTCTTTTGTGGTTTTTTTAGGGAGAGAGTGTGAGCAGAGGAGAGGGGCAGAGGGAAAAAAGAGGGAATCTCAAGCAGGCTCCTCATTCAGTGTGGAGCCCAATATGGGATTTGATTCCACAGCCATGAGATCATGACTTGAGCTGAAATCAAGAATCAGAGCCACCCAGGTGTCCCTAAAACAAAACGTTTTTATTTGGTATGGTTAGGTGATTCAAACTTGACTGGGACTGCTATTCTTTAATTAATGGAAACCCCTATGTAATGCTCTAAGGTAGGAGTTGCAAACTCTTCCTGTAAAGGGCCAGATAAAGGCCTTTGCAGAGTTCTGTAGCAACTCCTTAGTGCTGCCGTCATAGCACAAAAGCAGCTGTAGACAATATACATGAATAAATGGACATTATTTTGTTCAAATACACTTTCATTAAAAAAAATAGGCAGGGGGTGGATTAGGACTATAGACCATAGTTTACCAATTTCTGCTCTAAGGAGAAGGAAAAACTACTACCATGTATTGTGTATCTACTATACAATAGGTGTGGCATTCCAGAATATTTAAAAAAAAAACCCATGCGTGTTAAAACACACACACACAGGGGCGCCTGGGTGGCGCAGTCGGTTAAGCGTCCGACTTCAGCCAGGTCACGATCTCGCGGTCCGTGAGTTCGAGCCCCGCGTCAGGCTCTGGGCTGATGGCTCGGAGCCTGGAGCCTGTTTCCGATTCTGTGTCTCCCTCTCTCTCTGCCCCTCCCCCGTTCATGATCTGTCTCTCTCTGTCCCAAAAATAAATAAACGTTGAAAAAAAATTAAACACACACACACACACACACACAAAAAAAAAACCAAAAAGCAAAACTCTTGCTTATTTCTGAGAATGAGTTCTTCAGCTAACTACCATGTTGATTAGCCTGGTGGCTAGTGTGTGGTTTGAAATGTTACTAGTTTGAATAATAATAAACATGATTGAAAATGAACATTTTTGTCTGATATGAGGTAGGGGTGGATCAAGGTCGATTTTACTAGCCGAGGACTCTGGCTGTACTACCAGGAGCTAGGTTAAGTCCATTCTTCAATTCTGAAGAGGGATCTGAGCAGCATACCACAGCTTCCACAACTGCGGAAACACAGAACATAGTTTTCCTAAATGGAGTTGACAACTAAGAACTCTAAGCACTGAAATGCAGGATAAATGCAATCTAAAAAAAGAAACACTTTGAGTTGCTAAATAGTATTTTGAAGTTGAAATATAACTTCAACCCCTTTCTGTTTATAATAAAATTTCAACTGATGACAGGGCCCTCCTTATCCACCCATAATGTGTTTATTGACAGTTTTAAAAGCCTGAACAGTGGATGTTACAAATTCCATATTTATAAAAGGAACATTTGTAGTGGAATCCAGCAAATCTGCTTTATCAATTCAGTTTTTGAAAAATATTCTGTTAGAATTTTCTCAGCCTTTGTGTTTTTTGTTTTCATTCTGCATAATGAAAACGATGCCATTTTATAGTGTCATGAGTAAAAATGCATTAAATGATATTGTAGAATATTTTTCAGTCTTTCAGGAAAAAATCGTCTATACTAACATCTTTGAAATAATAATAACTTTCATCATAAATGGTCGAAAGTAAGGACTATGCCCTTTTTGGTAATAGTCTAGCTTACACCCAATCTCACCTTAAGAAAACTGGATACTTGCAACTAGAGTTACAAAAGTACAGTCGGGACATTAAATTCGTTTGATATTAGAGACCGGTGTAATCTCTAGAAGTCTATAGGGAAGGATGTCAAAACAGATGGGGATATGGTTTCAGAGACTCTACAGTTTAAGGCCAGGAGAATGGGAAAACCAACAATGCCCCATGAAACACCAAGTGCTTAAGAAATGTCAAGTTGGCTGGGCCAGAATCATTGTCCCTTTGTGCATTATCTATGGTGTCTGTATTTTTATCAGTGGAGGGACAGAAAGTAGTTGAATGTGGAATTTCTAACTCAAAAACAATCCAACCTATGACAAGTGGAAAAGTAACATGTGAGGTTTTCCTAACTACACTCTACAGATTTCCTTGTAATGGAGTTCCATCCCAATAAGCCCATCGTAAGTGGAAAATTTCATAAGTAAAAAAAATACATTTAAGACATCTAATCTAAGATCATAGCTTAGCCTACCTTAAATGTCCTCAGAGCCTTTATGTTAGCCTACAGCTGAGTAAAATTACCTAACACAGAGTCCACTTTATACTAAAGTGTTGAATGTCTCATGCAATTTATTATTGAATACTGAGTTAAAAGTGAAAAGTAGAATGATTATAAGTGTACTGATTAGTTGTTTGCCCTGATGACCACATTAGCTGATTGGGAGCTACCCCACCCAGCATCCCAAGAGAGGACGTTGCTGCATATTGCTGGCCTGGGAAAAAGTCCAAATTCAAAACTCCAAGTACAGTTTCTACTGAGTGTGTACTGATTTTGCACCACCATAAAGTCAAAAAATGTTTAAGTCGAACCATTATAAGTCAGGGACTTGTCTGTGTAAAGTATCAAACCTCCACCTATCCCTGCCACTCCCTCATCGGGCACAACCCATACTGGTTTTGTTTGTTTGTTTGTTTGTTTTTCTTGGCCATAGATCTTTTTACTTTTATTACATATTTATTGCTCACTTTTGGTTTTCTAGTTCCTTCCACTAGATTGTAAGTTCCATGGGCAGGGGCTTTTTCTAGATTTGGATTTTAATGATTCTCATTTTTATTTTTCCCAGCACAATTATATGAGATACTGACTTCTGACAATGCCATTTCAAACACTCTTCTTTCTTAAACACTAGGGAGGATTTCTCAACCTCAGCGCTATTGACATTTGGGGCTGGATACTTCTTGGTGGTGAAGGTTTGTTTCATCCCTGGACTCTATCCATGAGATGCCAGTAGCATCCACTGTCTAGCGGTGACAAACTAAAATGTCACCAGACCTTGCCAAATATCCTTTGGGGAGCAAAATTGCCCCAGATGACAATTACAGTTATAGGGAAGACACTTCAGTTGATAAGAACCAAGAAAATCTCTTAATTAACACCTGAATTCTGAGGAAGAGGTAAAAAAAGGATCAGAAGGTAGAGATCAGACAGACGCTAAATATAAAATGTGGCACATGAGTTTACTAATCTTTGACTCCAAGATTAAGCAGATTTACTCACTTTGACATGAGCCGTCCTGGAAGTACAGGTCTTCTCCACCCTCAGGGGCCAGCCTGTTCGCTTTGATTACCACACAAGTGACAACATGGCCAAGACAGTGGATGAGGACCCACACCATCAGCAGGTCGGCAGGTCCACACAGACTCAATTGTTTCAGCCTCATGAAGCAATAAAGAATGGGAGAGGCCAAGAGTCCACTCCATGTGCTGGCCAGTCTCTTTATGCCCTGCAGTTCCACTCCACTCTCCACCTTATTTCAACCCATTCTGTGCTCCAAATGGCAGACCTCTGTGGAATATATCAACTGGGCTCTTTTGCCGTTTAGATTTCTATTGAATTGGTCCAGAGGAGATGCCAGCGGGAGAAAGGAGGTCAAGAAAAGAAACACCATGGTATTTGTTCCTTCGGCTACTTCTTAGCTGGCTTAGATTTCCTCTGCATGGGGCCACACAACTCCTGTGGGGCAGCCTTCCTGTGTGCCACAGCTCTCGGTGTCTCTGGATTCTTCTGGCAAAGCTCCTTCCTACTGGGCCTTTAGGCCTGGACATCGTTCAGGTTTCCCACTGGTGTGGGCCCTGGGATGCTTCACTACCTTCGTTAGCCACATGTTGGCATTGCCAATGCCTTACACTCTGTTCGGTTGCGCCCACCTCTTCTTAAACCCTTTATTTTGAAAGAATTTCAGAACTTTAGAAAATTTTAAAAATGGATACAGAAAAATCCTATGTTCCTTTATCCAAATTTACCAATTGTATCATCTTATAACATTTGCTTTATCATATTCCTCCTTCATATAAATATATGTATGAATATATATTTATAAAATTAATTTTTATAAGCCATTTCTCCATAATACTTCAGTGTGTCTTTCTTGTGGCAAACATATCCTCTTACATAATCACTGTATGGTTATTAAATTCAGGAAGTTTAGCATTGAAACATTAATCTATAGTTCATATTAAAATTTCATTTGTCAGTTGTTCCAACAATGTCTTTGAAGCAGTGCTTTTCACCTCACACAGTCCAGATTCATGTACAGGATTAGTTGCTATATCTCAAATACTTATTGCTATTTCCCTGATGGAACCATGAGTAATGCATTTCCTATGAAAACATGAAAAGTAACGAATGAATGCCTGCAATAGTCTTGATTGGAATTGTGAGCATAAACGGTATTAATATTTCCTTTTTATTTTTTTAAATTAAAAAAATTACTTATTTTAAGAGAGAGAGAGAGGGAGTGGGGAAGGAGTAGAAAGAGAGGGAGAAACAGAATCCCAAGCAGGTTTTGCACTGCTGGTGCAGAGCCCAACATGGGGCTCAAACTCAGACACCTGAGTTTGAGGTGGCTGACCTGAACCAAGATCAAGAGTCGGACACTAAACCGACTGAGCCATCCAAGTGCCCCTAATACTTGCTTTTTAAGATGCACACTTAACGCCCCAGAAAAGAGGGTCTCCATTCATTCAGTGTTCAAATTTCTCCATCAGGCAGAGCCATTGTGAGCAAGAGAAAGACATCAAAGGAATAGAAAAATATTCCTTATGTCCTATGAGTTTTAACTTTAGAAAACAGAGCGAATATAACTGGAACTTACACATTTAAATATTTTATTGGACAGGGCTGAAAAATACCTGGAAAGAGTTCTGCTCTTTCAAAAACTCTGCTGGTGGCAGACATCAAAAAGGAACCATGGGCATTTCTACTGAGATCTCAGTTGTGGCCTCAGGAGTTTTACAACAAAATACAAAGAGCAGTCATTATCAAGCGATCAGAGAAAACATCTACAGTGAAACCATTTTTCCTGTCTCTGCTCTAGGAATAAGCAATATGTTGTGAAACTAATTTGAAAGACCCAAATGTGAAGGAGGCAAAGATTGCCAGCTAGGTCAGCCTATAGACAATGCAAAAAAGAATCACCCAAAGCAGAAACACAAGCAAACTCGGAAAATATGAGCAAAAGCCTTTTTACTCAAATACTAGACAGCTTTCGTCTCTCATTTTGAGGGACATGTTTTATCAGAACAAAACCAAACAAGAATCTGTCAGAAGATTGTTTTTACACTTGGGCTCTGAAATGGGATATGAGCATTCGTTAGCCTTTAAACAACACCATAAAGACCCAGCAGTAGTCACCAGACTTCACTACAGAGCGGAGACAGAAGAGCCCACAAGGAATTTGCAAAAAGACTAAGTCAAATTAGAGATGTAAATAAAAGAAACATTAACATCCTAAGAACATGAAACAGAACTATAAGCCATTTAGCGGAAGCTTGCGAAGGCACTAAGGGGGAAGCAAACAGTCCCTAACGGTAATGCTTGAGCCATGGTGAAGCATCTAAACTATCAATAAGCTTAATTTGAAAGCAAGTAAAGTGCACTTTTTTGTTTGTTTACATTTTTTTGGTTTTTGGTTTTTTGTTTTTCCAAACCATTCTCTTATGCAGACAGCTGTCACCAGACCAAAGGCTATTTAACATTCCAGAGCCAGCTAATCAACAGAGACAAACACAAAGCGATGTTGGATTTCCCCGAGAAGTGTCACCCACTCCATTAAGGCTTATATGAGTGAACAGAAGGAAAACGTTATTACAGGCTTTGCCTCAGGACACTCAAATGAAAATCACATTTCTCTATTGTGATTGCATTTGTGACGCACAAAACAAAGGAAAAGAATGTGACAGGCTGCACGCGGAGCCATCTTGCCACATATAAATTTCTTGCCCTCAAGGTAAATCCAACCAGCCATGCATATCTCTCACTTCTCACTCGGAGTGAGAAAAAAAACACAACATACCCATAGATAGCCCAATTTTATATATACGGATATAATATAAAATTCTATTTTATTTATTTATTGTTTATGTTCCTGAGTTAAAAATAAAAGCATCAGGGGAAAAAAAGGAAAATCTTCTGAAGCAACAGCCTCGGCACTTTGCCAGTGCCAGGTGGATAAAGTCTGATAAGAGAGAGAGCAGGTAGGCTCTTGAATGTGGTGTGGACTCCTCTATGAAGCAGAATGTACAGCAAGACACAAACCTTATCAATGTTGGCCATGGGTACTGGCAACGTAGGCGGCATCTACCCAACACAATTTTAATTTCATCTTTAAGTTGCTGATGTCCCCTATGCTTGAGGAAATGAAGGTTATACGAGAACCTTCAGAGAAGGAAAGAAGGGAGTGAGTGGGCGCCAGTGGCTTGAGATGTGCAAGTGGGAAGTGCTGGGAGAGTGCAAGGGCACAGACCTGGACACACACTTCACCCTCCTCCAAACCCCACACTCATCACTGTCTTCCCACTAACTCTGTCATGTGGTAAAGTCAGATAATCCCTGCCTCTTACACTTGGGATACGGACTTGACCTGACTTGCCAAAGGAGTATTTGGGGTGTTCCCCTTGTTTACCAAGATCAGCCCTGTGAAAATATAACACCCACGTAGAAATTGTCACAAAAAATGTTTTATGACTTTTCTTTTTCATTTCTCCCCCTCCCCCTTCCTCTTCCTCTCCCTCTCTCCCTCTCTTCCTACTTTGATTCACTGGGTACCTGAATTTCAAAAGGACAATTAGTGTTAGGATCTGGTGGGTCAATCTGAAGTAAAGGATTAATTCCATTAACTTTAGAGTCAGACTGCCTACAGCACAGGTTGGCACACTTTTTTTCTGTGAAGGACCAGACTGTAAATATATTAGACTCCGCAGTCCTTAAGATCACTGTTGTAACTACTCAACTTTCATGTTGAGTCATGGACGATATGTAAGTGAAAAGGTGTGGCTGTGTTCCAATAAATCTTTGTTTATAGACAGTGAAAGTTAATGTCACATAATTTTCACATGCCACAAAATATTATTTTCCTTTGAATTTTTTTCATCCACTTTAATATATAAAAAGAATTCTTGTCTCATATCCCACATAAAAACAACTGGCAGACGAGGGTTGGCTCACAGGCCACAGGTTATCATCCCCCATCCTAGAGTTAAATACTATCCCGTCATCTGCCATTTGTGTGACCTTGGTCAAGCTACTGATACAGCAATTTTTCTCATCTGTAAAAGAGGCTCAATTGTTTTATTGACCCTAACTAGCTCTTGGGTGGTTTTGAGGATGAAAGATGTTAATACATCCAAACTACTAAATATTGCCTTATATATAGCAAGCATTCAATAAATACTGTGATTATTAACAACATTTTACACTAGTTTATGTTTGTCTACTCTATTTAATTTGCCCCTATTAGTAATTTATGAAACAAATCCCATTATAACTTGCTTCAAATTTAATTACATGAGCTTGTCAGAACTTTTCAAAAAAAATAGATGAATTTTACTTTAATTAGTTTTGACTAATTCAAAACCACAACCATGACAAATAGGGAAAGATGAAAAAGATAGAGAAAGGAGAGTTAACATTGATGTATAGCTTGTGTATCTCATGATTGATGCCAAAGACTTTTTGTATATATATATATTTTTTTCCTTTTATTTTAATATTTATTTAAGTCTTTATCATACACTATCTCACTTTATCCTTTAGAGAAATCAGAGTGAAGTGAGTAAATAACTTGAATAGCACATCGCGAAGCTAATTGGCAAATCAAAACAGAAAGGTATTGGGGCACCCAGGTGGCTCTGTCAGTTAAGCTTCTGACTTGATTTGCACTCAGGTCCTGATCTCACATTTCATAAGATCAAGACTGCTTTGGACTCTGCGCTGACAGTGTGGAGGCTGCTTAGGATTCTCTCACTTGTTCTCTCTCTCTGCCCCTCCCCAGCTTGCTCTATCTCTGTCCCTCCCCCACTTGCATGGGCTCTCTCTCTCTCAAAATAAACATTTTTTAAAAAGTGTTTAAATTCAGAGGCATAGTTCTTTCTGTTAGTATGACGTGTTTTCCTGGAGAAGCTACAACTTAAGCCATTCAATTTTGTTTATTTATATATTTCCTATGGAAAATTTAATACAAACCAAAAACACATATTGTAATTAACTTTTTGATTATTAAACATTATAGTTTATATTTGTTAAGTTTGTTACAATTTAGCTTTAGAAAAAAATTGGATTTACTGCAAGGATGCTAAGCATTTCGCAGAATTCAAGGCTGGGTTGAACTCCCAAGCCCGGGGAAGAGTAGGGCCAGGTCTGCTATGAACAGTAGGTCTAAGGACTTGCTCTCTGAAGTTCTGCTTCTCAAGTTTTAAAAAAAAAATTTAAACACTTATGCATTTTTGAGAGAGAGAGAAAGACAGAGTGTGAGTGGGGTAGGGGCAGAGAGAGGCGGAGATACAGAATCTGAAGCAGGCTCCAGGCTCTGAGCTGTCCCCACAGAACCCAATGGGGATCTCGAACCCATGAACCAGGAGATCATGACCTGAGCCAAAGTCGGATGCTTAACTGACTGAGCCACCCAGGCACGCTTCTGCTTCTCAACTCTTGTATTTATTAATGAAACTATCCATCTTTACTTTTCAAAAATCTTTTCCCACCATTTCCATGCTTTAAACAATCCCATTCCCAAAGTGATTGCATTCAATGCAACTCATTGAATTCACAAGGGGAATAAATCCAGAAAGTAGTATCTGATATTAGAACAATCACATATGGCTAGAAATATGAGGAAGAAAGTAAGTAAATCAACCAATAAAGATATATTAATCTCCACTAAATTCAAGGCATTATATTAGATGCCTTGAAACTATAATGATTCCTCATTATCTCATGCAATTTATATATTCATTTAGGGTCATTTCTTATTTATCTTTTAATACGGTAATTTCTGAATTTCATTTAGTGAGTAGGCATGAAAATACATATGCTTTTTGATAAATGGAAAATTTCATCTAAATCAAATCAACTCTTTAAAATTTGCAGAGCTGGACTTTTATGGATTGGAGTTTGCAAACCTATCATGTCACTTCTTATGTGTTAAATCAGCAACACCATTGGATGCGATGATATGTGTCTTGTCTTTCAGTGTTAGGCTATGTTTTCCCAATCAGGCATTTGAGTGAATAAGAATATGGTAATTTCTACCTAATAAAAAAAATGTTCTTTTAAAATATGTCTTTATTCAAATAGAAAGCATAGTTGCCTAATTATTAATATTCAGTATTTCCTGCAATTGTCAACTAATGTTTATTTTGAGTACCTTACTAATTTCTCTAGAAAAGATAACTCTTTCCTGATTCTTTTTCTTTAATCTTTCAAGAAAACAAAACAAAGGGTGAAGATATGGGAATCTGAGGCCATATTTTCTACAATTCGCTTTTACTACACTGCACACTACATCTACAGCAACTTCTGTATACTTTATTTATGACTTTCTGTTAATTTAATTAAAAAAAATTTAACGTTTATTTATTATTGAGAGACAGAGAGATGTAGAGCATGAGAATGGGAGGGGCAGAGAGAGGAGGAGACACAGAATTCGAAGGAGGCTCCAGGCCCTGAGCTGTCAGCACAGAGCCCGCCTCTGCCTCGAACTCACAAACCATAACCTGAACTGAAGTCGGACACTGAACTGACTAAGCCACCCAGGCGCCACTCTGTTAATTGTATATATGGAGTTTAAGAAACTCTGCATCGGTTACTTAAACACCTATTAACTGCTTTAGAAAACCATCAGGGGTTTGAAAAACTGATTTCTTTCCAAGACTTGATTTTAATTTTTAAGGAGTAAGGATCCTTTCTTGTCTTAACAGCTAAATCTGTAGAAGAAATAAACAGAACCAAACTTAAGCAATGATATCAAACAAGGTTATCACAGATTTTAAAGATTGAGTAGGAAAACAGCCGGGGAGACTCATGAATTTGCCTCTTAAAATGTTAATTGTTTTAGCTAGCCTACAACATTGTACCCAGCTCCGTCAATCCATTCCCTAGAAATTAACTTGAAGCTTATGAGCTGCTGGCAATGATCTATCTGGTTCATCGTGCCTCTCTGTGCAATGGCGGTTGGTGATGGTGGTTATAAGAATTCCCTTACTTTCAGGTATGCTGTGTAATTGTTCACCAATTGGTGGTCCCATACCACAGTTCACTGTAGATGTCCTTTGTCCCAAGATATAGGTAACTTTAAGTGATTTTTTTTTCTCTGCATAAAATGGCCGATAATTTACTAAAGTGCTTGCAGGTATGTACTTACTGAACAATGGAAAGGAGTAAACATTTGTCCCATTACCAAATGTATCTCAAAGTACAAGAGTACTATTTAACTCCCAAATGTGCCTTTTTGTGCAGTTTCCATTTTCAGAAGTCCTTTCCTGATGCAGAAATATGTCACTAGGGGAGGGGTGCAGTGTCACACGTTTAGAAAATTGTGACTAATGGCTTGAATCAAGGTACATTCTAATAGACGGCAGCAAAGATGCAAAAAGTCAGTCTCTCTGTACAGTTCTTTGAGGCACGGCACCCTCTGTATGTGAATTGATACAGGTTATATCATAATGTTTGGAGTTTCAATCAATACAGTCATAATGACATCTCACTTTCTTCCAGTTCCCTAATTTCCTTACCCTAAAAATGAGATAATTTTCTTTTTGAGGTAGAACCTCTAAATTTTAGCCTCAGAAGGTTATAATGCAAAATGAAAAATAATTCTAAAATCAGATTTTGGCTCTTGCTGAGCCTCAATTTTCTCATTCATAAAATGGGAATGATAATACCTTTTTTTCATTTTCCAGGATTGAATGGAAGAACACAGACACACACACACACACACACACACACACACACACATTAGTGACATGTCTAGCAGTTGATACAGAGAAGAGGCTAATGTTAGTAGCTGATATTTTTATCATCATGTTATAATAGTTATCACCTACTGGTGAGAATATACCAACCTGACTTGTTTGGTAATTCTGTGAATACATGAATATTCTATTTTTAGAAAGTTTTCACAGGAAGGTAAATTTTAACTGGTTTACTATTAAGAATCGGTGGGTTCTAGGCAATGCTGGGCTGGTAAGCTGGTTCTCCAAAAAGAAAAGAGCCCTTATTTGTACTGTTTGCAGATTTCTGTGATCTAAACACTCCCACCAAGGCCAATTTCATGTCACAGAATCTAAAGTTTGGGATACATGCACAGTCAGGTCTCCCGGGCTGGGGCCTGCTGGCTCCTGACCATTTCTGGTTCTAGGTCAATTAAATGATAGCCAATTATTGGAATGACCAATTCAATAAATAACAAACTCAGCAAGCGACCAACTCATCAAATGACAAATATGTCAAATAACCTATTTACAAAATGACAAATTTGTCAAAAGCCAATTTTCCAAAAGCTAACTTGCAGAAAAATAATGTGCCATATGATCAATTCCCAAGTGACCTTAGTTACAAAACATACCCCATACCTTAAAGAGAAACTAGGACAATTTCTTCAGCCATTGTGCTTCCAGAAACAAACAAATGCAGAGGCAGGGGAGACAAAGAGCTTAAAATGTAAAGATAAGTACTTGTACATAGTGGAAAGCTCATCTGAATATAAAATATGCTGGCTGGAATGTGTAACATGCATGATCCTGACATTAAACCAAGCTAGACCAAGGACTACACAGCTAAAAGGCAGTGAATAATGAATCTTTGAGGAAAAAAAAATCCTAATCAATTTGACAATTTTTTCATTTGCTATTTGCTATTTTATTTTTTTTATTTTTTTTTTTAATTTTTTTTTCAACGTTTTTTATTTATTTTTGGGACAGAGAGAGACAGAGCATGAACGGGGGAGGGGCAGAGAGAGAGGGAGACACAGAATCGGAAACAGGCTCCAGGCTCTGAGCCACCAGCCCAGAGCCCGACGCGGGGCTCGAACTCACGGACCGCGAGATCGTGACCTGGCTGAAGTCGGACGCTTAACCGACTGCGCCACCCAGGCGCCCCTGCTATTTGCTATTTTAATCAACAAATTGATTTTTCAGTGAATTGGCTTTACTTGAATTTATTCTTATTATATTTACGTGCTTAGCACCTGAAGCTCCTGAAACACAGAGATAATTAGTAGCAGCAAATTTAGTAGTCACTGAGGTCTTGATATGAACTTCCAGCCATTTTTAAAGGCCTATTATCAAGCCACATGGATGTCTAATTATTTCAAATGTCACTCTTTACATTAAGGATAGGAGAGCTAGAGAAGTACAGAATCTAACATCTCTTGTTGTAGAGTTGCATTGAGAAGAGTCTAGATGTCGTTTAACTTATATAACACACTATGAACAAAATTATTAAATAGTTTGTCTTATGTCATCTCTTTCCCCATCTTCCCTTTCAGTGGACACCTGTAGTATATTGTCAATAATGCAGGAATGTGCCCTCAACTACTTTCAAGTTACATACACCCTTCAGTAGTTCAATGTCCACAAACTCTTTCTACCTTTTCCACAGCCTAATTAGTCTCAGCAAATGGCACTTTAGAAATTATCTTAGCATAGACACTGAGATCTGAAAAGGACCTTGCATGCCATTTAAATTTATAGTGGATTTTATTTATGGAGAAATGAAATTCCACAGAGGTGTAGTGATTTACTGAAAGTCACAGGGAAGCAGGTATTCATTAGATTTTCACTTGGGATACAGTATTTATGGCCATAATTTCTTTGTAGCTCCTCCCATCAAAAGGTGAACTCTATTTATTCCCTTGAATCTGTTCTGGTCTGGCATTTTCACCAGTAGAATATGGCAGAAGTCTTGTTGGGTTAAAAAGCTTCTGCTTTTTTCCTCATGGAGTGTTTTCCTGAACCTGTCAGGCAAGGAACACAGCTTAACCTAGTGTAGGATGAGAAGGCATATGAAGAAGAACCAAGGCCAGTGCCAACCATTGAACACGTGAATGGCGCCATCTTGGACAGTCCAGACCTGCTGAATGGAGCAGCATGAAATAAGCCCAAATGAAGGAGCAAAGGCACTATCCAATTAACCTACAGCATTGTGAGTATTAATAGATCATTGTTATTTTAAGCCTCTGCATTTGGGGCTGGTATGTTATATAGAAGTTAATTGGTCTTTCTAAAAAAGGGCACTTCGGGTAGCCTACAAAAATATATATATTTCCAGTTTTAAAAAGCAAAGAAAATAATTTAGAAGATCAAAATAAAGAGTAAAGTAAAGGTAGTAAACAAACAAACAAGATAGGGTGTAGGTAGAGAAAAAACTAGATTTGTATCTGGGCTATGGTTTACAGTTTCATAAAACAGAAACATACGGGATATTGAAGAGACGTCTGTGAGACCTGAGAGATACCATTCCATGAAGAAGGGACATTGTTACCTAATGAGTGTTGGAAGACAATTTCTCATGGGTCTTTTTCACCTTTCTGCATGTTTCTCAAGAAGGGACATTGTCTGCCTTTGTTCTGGGCTATCTTTTCAAGAGTGTTATATAGTGAAAAATAATATTAAAAAAAACAAAAACAAACAAACAAGAATGTATATATATTGAACAACTTTGGAATAGAGAGACAGTGTCCTCCTAGGAGCAAAGGAGGCATGCTTAGTAGGAGTATAAAATATTCAATTTCCTGAAACTCAGGTTTCCACTCCTATAACATGACTCACTGTGTGTACAGGAACCGACTGCACCTCTGTGTAGGCCTGAAAGGAACTGAGGCTGGGAGAACCCGTGCCAGCCATGCTGAGGCTTGCACTATTTGCTGCGGTGTAATAAAGTCATTTGTCTCTGACCTCAGAGTCTCCTGTCACCCATGAAACTTTAGCAGGCTAACTTGCTAGCCTGCAAAAGAGGGAAAAAATCTCAAGCCTTAAAGTTTTAACAATGAGGACTTCCACAGCATACATACAAGGAACAACAATGTAACATTTATCTTAGGAAGTGTGTTTATGTGTCATCCATCATTAAGAAAGAGAAAAGAACCCAGATCATTTGACTCCTAAGTCAGGAATCTCTTTTATTATGCATAACAGGAAATTTTATTAAAAGTCCTCAACAAAGTGTTAAATAAATGGCAATAGTTTAATTCATTACCCCTTTCATGTTTTATGATTTTTAATAAGGGAAAATGCCTTGATGCAAATAATAAACACGTGGGTAACTGTAGGATTAATCAAATAAATGAGAAAAATATTTTGTGGCAGAAACTTATGACTTCTCTCAATTCATAGTATTCATCCAGCTGTTTATTTCAGTTGCAAAATGGTATAAAGGAATAAGCAAGGATTTGAAGTTAGGGAAGCTAGGTTCCATTTGTGATTGTATAGCTTCTGAGTTGTATAACTTTGGGCAAGTGATATATTCTATTAGCTTTCGTTTCCTCCCCTGTAACGTGGTGTTAAATTCTTCTAATGTAATGGCATCAATCTGACTATATTATTTAGAGGATTAGAAAAAAAATATGGTCTATTTCTGTACATCCAAGTAACTCCAATAAAGTATAGCTTCCGTTATCATTCCACAAATAGGTTCTTTTCTAGAAATTTATGAAGGCCTGTGGCTTCTAGCTCATCTCAACCATCATAAAAGGGGAGCACACAGGACAACATGACTGTGGAGTCACAAATGACTTCATAATTGGTACATAAACACCATGAGGAAATGGATCTCAGCAGTTTAATTGTTATAGGCCTTAGAACAATGCTTAGCCCAGAAAGGATGCACAGTGAGTATTTGCTAAATAAATTAGTAGATAAATGGGCCCAGACGCCTTTGACGTTAAGTCCAGAAGTCCTGAGAAGACAAAAAGAAACAGGAGATGGGGTTCAAAGGCATTCAAAGGAAATGGACATCACTGAATCTGTGCCCCTTTGTGACGGCCATTATGACACAGGGAGACCTGGGGGTCCAAGAAAGCATAGTTACCTCTAAGGCATAAGATTCTGCAAGGAAAAGGGACAGACTGGACTACAATGAGGAACGCAGCAGCAGTCAGAGGAGGGACATTTCTGTGATTCATAATTGCCAAAGGTCTGTGTTGCTCGTCTGCAACAATGTGAGGAAGGCCACAGAAGAAGTGGACCTCGGATGTCTCAGAGGCAAACCCGAAAATAATACAGGGGAGAGACAATAACTCAGAAGTTGAAACTTTTCTTTCTTTTTTTTTTCCACAAAAGGGAAATAAATAAGAGGAAAAGGCCATAAGTTAAGAAAAAAAAATTAAGAAGACAAGAGTCATAAACTCTACCACTTTGAGGAAATAACTCTCGAAGACGATTGAATTTTAAAGCTAGGAATGCTTATCTACTTCAGATCCTCTTTTTACAGGGGAAGGAACAGGGGCCCAGAGAGGCCTGTTAACTTTTACAGAGTCACATTCCAGCTCACTGGTCCATATGCTGACGACTGAAAAAACAATTGAAAGGTGAGTCTACTTTCCAGAAATGCATCACCTGCTCCTGCCCAGGGCCCCTCCTGCCTGTCTGCTAATTAGTTAGCACTGATCCAAAACTTTAGGCCAAAAACATTTTCCAGAGCTGAGGGTTCCAATGATTTTGCCTTTTAAATATCAAAGTTAAAAATAACCTTTGTAAAAACATTACACAAGGGCAACAACACATTCCATACTTGGCACCTTTCAGGGAAACAGGCTTCCCTTCTCTGCAGAATTCCAGCCCTTTGATGTAGTACAGGCATACCATGCCAGATCAAATCCATCGCAAGGAAGAGTGAAAAACAACAACACAGAAACAATCCCCCCCCCCCCCGCCCACTATAAAATGAAGAAAAATTAGTATCAGGAAGTCCTTAAATGTATTTAACTTGGGTCCAGTCATCAGATCTGGAAAGCACACTGAAATCATATTGCTTTGGCTCTCCGATGATTCATAGGGGTGTGTTGACGAGGTGTCTGGCAAATACTAAAGACCATTGCTACTGGCACGCGTGTCTAACAGATGTTAAAAATGAAACGCTGACAGTTTTTATAGTATAATTAAATCTCCCCTTATTTCTCAAGTGCTATTTAATTTAATTTTAATCAAAAGTAATAACCATCCGTAATTGCTGTAATAGTGGCATTCACGTTCTATGTAAGGCATTACCTATTGTACTTTCCCCGGAAGTCTTGCAACGGGAAAGCCTCTTGCTAAAGTATTGTTGATACCTCCAAACATTTAGAAGCAATGAAGATACTCAAGAAGATAAAACTTTAAGTCATCTCATAAAAGGTTAAAAGGCCACACGGTCAACGTTCTAATATAATCTTTTTTGTCAGTTTCTTGTCTTTGTAACTGAAATGAGAGGATTTTTTTTTCCCTTGGGAGGGCTATGTTATGAACACACGTATTACAGAGACATGAGTTTTATTCATCAAGCTGATGAAAGTAACTATTGGTCTCTGTCTTAGCCCATTAAGGTAGCTATAATAAAATAACACAGACAGGTGGGCATGTAAACATAGAAATGTATTGCTCACAGTTCTGGAAGCTGGAAGTCCTGTATAGGGCTCCCTGTGTGGTCAGGTTCTACACCTGGTGAGAGTCCACCACCCAGGTGCATAAGTGGCCAACTTGTTCTTGTAGCTTCGCATGGCAAAGGGGCTAGGGAGCTCTCTCAGGCCTCTGTTTTAAGGACACTAATCCCATCACTGGGGCTTTTGTCCTCATCACTTTGTCACCTCCCAGTGCCCCCCCCCCCCAATACCATCACCAAGAGCATTAGGTTTTTGACACATTAATTTGGGCTGGGGGGCACAAATATTCGATGTATGGTAATCACTAAGAAGTCACTGAGTTTAACTCACAAATATTTGTCCCTTGGTTTGGTTATGAGTGTGGGTTAGATATGTATAGCGCTTAGGATAAAATGGAATCATACATATCAGAGCTAGAAGGAACACTAGGGTAATTTGCTGATCTGACCTTCAAATTTCACAAACGGGGAAGGTGGAATCCAAGTAGTGGATGTGATTTACTCACATCTCCATGACGGGTCAGTTGAAGAACCAGAACTAGAGTCCTGGTGTCATGACTCCAAATTCAGTAGCTTTTATATCTAAGCACTTGCCTTCCCATTGATGATGTTTTGATTTAAAAAAAAAATCAGTCTTAAGAAAATTCTAAAACAATATTTCTGAACCATGTCATACTTTTCTGTATAAACTTTCCATCACCATCACATTTTGAGTGGAGATAGCTTCCATCCATCCCTAAACGTGTTGTCTATCTCACTCTCAACTTTACTGGAACAATCACAGAGACCAGGACAGCGGACATTGTTTAAACTTAATATATCTTAAATTAAATTAGGTCTAGCTCTGTGGTTTAATGTATTCTAACATACTGACACTAACATTGTTGCACTTTAGACAAATGTTATTTATTGTTAGACTATAAATATGCTTCATGTAATGAATTGCAGTAGGGGTCTTGGTAGTTTTTTATTGGTTGACCACAATGGGCACCCTCTTTGGGACCGTTGTCAACACTGCTAGCAAATGTCATGTGAATCACTCTCAAGGAAATAAAACTTTCATGCAACAGGCCTAAAATGGTGGTTGGGCAAGAGGCACCATAGTTTTGAGTCCATTGATCAGAGATATAAACTTTAGGACCACTTGAGAGAAACGAAAACCCTATTATATGCCTATGGGTAAGGTAATAGTGAGCCTGAAGACAGGATGTCTGACGCTTTGGGAGAAAGCACAATACAAATACCTGAAAATGCAACACGCAACCTTCTCGGTCAAAGGTGATATACAGAGCATGTTCACTTCAAATGAGTATGTCCCATACTCAAGCTTCTCCTTGACAATAGATTAATTAGCAGGGGGAGAAACACTGGACAGTAGATATGTGGGAGAATTTGGTATAGCATAATTATTTGAATAAGCAAAAACAAAAATCACAAACTGGAAGCTAGGTAGAAACTGGGTAACCCTTTAAATAATTGGACCAGAAGATTAGAGCTATTTTTGGAAACCAAAATATATTGCCTTTGAGTACAACAATTTGGCCTGGATGAAAGAATACCAACCCTTACAAGAAAGGATTGGGACATTATTTTGTGATTTATTATGGGGAGTAATCATAATAAAAATAAGTAATGTTTTTATGAATTTTATGAACGGTGCTATAGTAGACATAATGTGGGAAGACAAAATTGGAAAGCCAGACAGAAAGAAGTTGTTAATTAGTATCATTCCATAAGGAGATAAGATTTTGGAAATACAGGAATGTTGCATATTCTTCAGAAAAGTTATTCAGGAGAAAAGTCTATTACTTAAAAGAGCTAAATATAGCAGGTTTAGTAAAAAATGGAGTTGCTTTAATAAATTTGGGAGAAACCATACTTGTCAGCCAAAACTAAAAAATAAGATACAAAAATTAAAAAAATTAAACCACACATGTAAACACACACACACGCACACACACATACACACACACATACACAGGATCCAAGTGTGTCTAAATCCTTGTGACTCCAAATTGAGATGAGCAAAGTACAGTGGTTCTGGAATGAAATAGAGTTACTATGTCAGCTAAGTTTACACTGTATCACCATATTTCTAATAGTACAGCCAATTGACCCCCAATTGTGGTAAAAACATTATATAGAGAACATTCTGTACCAGTAGAGTTAGCGAAAGTAAGAGGCTGACATGTGAATGATACAGCTGTTTTTTTCTTGGGGGAAGATTTGGAAAGGAATGTAAGAAGGGCAGAGCCACAAGTAATGAAGCCACAAGTAAGGGAAATTTTATGTGGAAATAAAAGTATTAAGTGAATTCTATAGGCCTGCAGAAACTTCCAGTACTAGATATCTGTAAAATTTTATTTCACCCACTATTCACCTTCAAATGTGTGTAATTAATGGTCCACGCACTTGCACAACGCATGGACTCACCCATCGTCCTCTATGGTAGTGCCATTCAGAGAGAACCTCTGGGACAACAAAGCAGAAGAAGCTCATTTCCTGGGTGTCCTGTACAAAATGACCTGAGGTCAGAGACATTGAACCAGCCTAGGACTTCAACTGCTTGTCCTGTACTTATATTTACCCTGCTTTGCAACCCCTTAGAGGAGGTGTGAGAGAAGAAGAAGAAGAAATAAATGTTGGAATTTTAATGTACTTAGACAGTGATGATATTAAGAAGGAATTAAAATCAAAACAATAAAAGTACATGACATGATGATGAGATTTGCTACATACAAAAAGGTTAAAGTGATAAAGAATTATTGATGTCATAACAAATGCTACGACAAGAAAAATACTCAGAAAATTTTGCACTCCCAGTGCACTAGTTTTTATTGCTATATAACAAATTATCCAGGAATTCCATGATGTAAAACAAGAAATATTTATTATCTTATAATTTCTATGAGTCAGGAATCAGGGTATGGCTTAGTTGGATGCCTTTGGCTAAAGGTTTCTCATGAGGTCACGGGGTTTTGAAGACTCAACTGGATCTGAGGGAAGAGTCGTTTCTAAGCTCACTCACGTGATTGTTGTCAGGCCTCACTTTCACTGCATGGGTCTCTCCACAGAGCTGCCTCACGACATGGCAGTTGGCTCCTCTCAGAGTGAGAGAGCCGTGAGGGAGAAAGCATCCAACCTGGAAGCCATAGCTTTTTGCAACCTGGCCTTGAGAGTGACATTCTATTATTCCTGTCTGGTATATTCTATTCTATCCCTGAGAAATATCCATTATTATTTAATTCGTACTAGAAATCTATATGGTAAATATAACATCATCCCCGTTCTGTGCGTGTGGAAACTAAAATCCAAATAATTCACATAAGTGTACCAAGGTGGCACAGATCTGAGTAGCAAAGCTAGGATTCAAATCTAGGCATAGGGCTGAGGCTTAAATACTATATTATACAGCAATTCCGTATTATAATGCTTAAAATGGAACTCAGATGATGATGTGGTGTTTTGATGGTGGGAAAGAAGAACAGCCATTTGCTCAAGTCTTAATTAAAACGTTTCATCGTGAGAACACCTCCAAGATGTGTGTTTAGGAGAGGGAAGAAGTTTAAATATTTGCTGGGTAAAGGCTGAGGAAAGTCACTCACAGTTCAGTGTTGGCCTATGAAGTGCTAACTATTCATGGGAACACTTAGGTTCTGTTAACACAGCATAGGATGGAGGAGTAGAAATCCTGGGGCCATGGGTCAGCAGCCAATCATTAAATGATGTTCTTGAGCAAGAGAGGTGAGGAAGAACAGCCAAGACTCAATCTTGCATATGCCATGGTAAGTGTTTCAGTTCCTCAGTAAATGATAAGTGTAAGTTTTCTCTGTATACTTCATTATTTTATATTTTACTAGTTTTTCCCCACTTCAAAAATGCTACACATCATTGTCTGTGGTCTGGGCCTCATCACAACTGTATAAAACCCTAAAAATAGTGGAGAATCCTGGAGGGGAATGAGCCAGAGAGGGAATTCACAAATCTTTTCTAGCCACACCATGTTTTGTTTGAAACTGGAGTAATGGAACAGCAGCTACCACCATCACCAACTTCAAGCGGGGAGATCCAGCTGTACAAAAGCACTCGTGCTTGCCTTGGAGAGAGCCAAAGAGTTTTTGATCAAAAAACCCTCCTGTCACTTGTTTTCCAAAACAGAGATCTGAAGACTCTGACTGGAGTGCCTGGGTGGCTTAATCCGTTAAGCATCTGACTCTTGACCTCGGCTCAGGTAATCATGTCACAGTCCGTGAGCTCAATCCCTGCATCAGACTCTGTGCTGAGAGTGCAGAGCCTGCTTGGGATTCTCTCTCTCCCTCTCTCTCTTTCTCTGACCCCCTCCCCATTCTCTCTCTTTCTCTCTCTCTCTCTCTCTAAAAATAAATAAATAAATAAACCTAAAAAAAAAATCAAAGACTCTGACAAAAAAAAATGAGAGTTCTCTTCTTACCTTGGCTATTTTTGCCTTTACAATTGATTTTTCCCAAGAGAATGCATTTCTGTTCCACACATGCTCTAATACCATCCAGAAAAGCTAAAGCTCATCAGGAGAATGAAAATGTGACATTGTTGTGGAGACAGGGAAATGGTAACATGTAGCCAACTGTTGTGACAGGTAGCAACAATCCTAGAGAACTAGATAAAAACAAAACAGAGTAAAATAAAATACAAGCAAAAAACACCCACCCTATCAGGTCTACTCCCAAAGATGCCAAAGGAAATTGTGCAGCAAGATATGTCTTCCCTTTGGGCTTCAATTTCCTCCTCTAAAAACAGAAAAGTTATTTGGATTTCATAATCTCTAAGGCCTCTTTCCAGCTTAAATAGCTTATGATTCTAAACCATTCGAATTTGGTAAGCCTCCGCTCATTTTGAGCTTGAGCAGGGAAAGCAGTCTCACTGAGCTTTCATGGAATACCTATGTCAAGCTTTCCCAGAATCTGATTTCATAAAGAGTAGCATTGAGAATTACTTTTATTCTGACTTTGTACTTAACTGAGGCCATATTCAATTTTGTTTGTTAGGGGATTTATGAAAAGTGAGGAATAGAAACAAATAAAAACTATCATATGTCATCCATCACCCTTGTGAAAGAAAGGACAGAATTTTAATATTAAAAAGGAAGAATAAATATCAGGATAAAGTGCATGGCTTCAAAATTTGTTAAAAACTCACTGCGTCGACTTTTTTTTTCTTGCTACAACACTGACCAACAAAATTTTGTCCCGAAACTGCCTTTTTGGAATGTTTGGAACAATTGATCAGTTTTGTTGTGTGTCTCCTCCTATACTCACACTTGGGCAAGAAGCTATTGTGTTCATAAATCACAAAGCATATATCATTATTGTCCTCTCCTGATAGTCAGCTAGGCAACCTGGAAAATATCATCTGTCTGCAAGAATAGTTGAGACTAGTCTCAAGAATACCAAACAGGCAAGAATACCAAACTAGAACCCCAACACACTGCTGGTAAAAATTTAAAATGGTGCAACTCTGGGAAACAGTTTGGTGGTATCTGATAAGCTAAATATGGACTGACGATATGACTGAACAATGCCATTCTGGTTTGTTTGTTTACTCAAGAGCAATCAAACAATATGTATACACAAAGATTTATACTCAAGTACCCAAAGCAGTTTTATTCATGACAATCCTAAACTGGACAAAAAAAAAATGCCCATCTACTGGTAAATAAATCATCAAATTGTGGTATATCTTACCATGATGTAGAACTCACCACTAGAAATATATAAACTATTGATCCATGTAACATCTTGGACAAATCTCAGAAAACATTACACTGAGCAAAAGAAGACAGATATAGGAATTCATCTGGTATAATTGCATTTATATGAAGTTATGGAACAAGCAAAAGTAATCTTTAGTGAGAGATCACGTAAGTGCCGGGGGTGGAGGGCGGTGGTGGTTGATCACAATTCATTGGTTACATGAATATATTGGCCTGTCAAACTCATCAAACTGTATATTTATAATGTGTGCCTTTTATTATATCTGAGTTACACTTAATATTAATTTTATAAAACAATAAAATACATATTCAAAATTTTGACTTTCCCCCCCCAAACTTGATATATCTGTTTTTACTCATAACTAACATAATTCAGGTATAAAGTCATCTCACACCTAAAAGAATTAGTGGAAAATGAAAAAAAAGTGCAAAGTGTGTAGTCATAAAGTTGATTTAATACATGTAGTCATTTCAAAATGACTTGCTTTGAGGCAGAAGTGATATGCATGTTCCATTTTAGTTTGTTCTTTTAAAAAATGCATGTTAGCTAAAGGTAAAATTTGTAAATGTCCTTCTTTAGGCTTTTATTATCTCTAATCTGATTGTTGTTATAAATGTATATATAATTTACTAATGTGTAAATGCATGCTATTGAAACATTCTGCCACCTCCCTTAGGGGATCAAGGGAGTGTCATATTATGCATCTGACAATACCTGGCAGATTGCCTTATGTTGCTGAATATATTGAATTGTATTAAGTTGGATTGAAATGAGCCAAATCAAAAGCAGTGAGACACATTATAAAGGGCACTAAGCTAGCATTTAAGAAACTTGGTTTCTAACCCTGGTTCTGCCTCTATATAAATTTGGATGAATTACTTCATTTTTCTGAACTTCATTTTCCTCATTCACTGTACAAACACACTGAGGCCTCCTTTGTGTCCAAACTCAGGATAAGCATGGAAGTCCTGGCCCCTAACACGGTGCAGATGACAGGTAGAGAAGACATAATTACGTAACTAGGACACAACAGTGCAGCAAGTACCATGATGAAGAACACGAAGAAAGGTAGGCGTGGATGCTAGATTGTGCCCTAAACCCACGCTGGGAGAGGCCACAGAATGGATAGGCACACTAAGAGTAACCCAGATGTTGTCACTGAAAATCCTTATATAGACAGAAGCCAGAAGCATCTTTATGTATAAGAGAAATTGCAGCCTAGAGCAGGAGAGGCCCAGAAGTCACGTATGTTGAAAGAAAGCAGGTCTTATTATCCTGGATGGGCCCTGCCCTTTCTCACCACTCATGTGAGGTAGGAATGTAGCAGTGATAGCCAGTGCCAGCCAGAAGCAGATGACTTCTGGGCTGTGCTAGAGCTTGGCCAGGGTGGAAAGCCAGCGATGGGAGCAGATGGAAAGTCTCACTACTGAGTGTTCCCTCTTCCTGGGCCTTCTCCGTGCTCTGAACTGGGCAGTGTCAACACTTGGCATCCATCTCTAGATAAAAGCAGGGAGAAGGCAGAAGTACTTTGAATTTGCCAAGGGGCAAGATATGCTGGGGGTCAGAGAAGCATAGTGGTCTGGCCCAGATCGTCCCTCTAGGGATTCCTTCTCATGAGCTGTGCTTTGTAACATGGACACCAGGACGGGCACAGGCTAGTGCCTAGTGCCACAGACTGGTCAAAGTCACAGGTGCTCCTTACACAATGAAGCTTTCGAAGAAAAATAATGAAATGTCTGAAAAACGCAAAAACTTACAGATAACATAGAGAAACAAGAAAATAATGTCACCAAATATGAACCAAGGAAAGCTAAAGGAGAGAGGATGGTAATGTTAATAATAGGAATAAGGAGAGTTTTTTTTAATTTCTTTTTTTAATTTTTTAAAATTTACACCCAAATTAGTTAGCATACAGTGCAACAATGATTTCAGGAGTAGATTCTTTAATGCCCCTTAACCATTTAGCCCATCTCCCCTCCCACAACCCCTCCAGTAATCCTCAGTTTGTCGTCCATAGTTATGAGTCTCTTCTGTTTTGTCCCCCTCCCTGTTTTTATATTATTTTTATTTCCTTTCCCTTATGTTCATCTGTTTTGTCTCTTAAAGTCCTCATATGAGTGGAGTCATATGGTTTTTGTCTTTCTCTGACTGACTAATTTCACTTACCATAATACCCTCCAGTTCCATCCACGTCGTTGCAAATGGCAAGTTTTCATTCTTTTTGATTGCCTAGTAATAATCCATTATATATATATATATATATATATATATATATATATACCACTTCTTCTTTATCCATTCATCCATCGATGGACATTTGGGCTGTCAATACTTTGGCTATTGTTGATAGTGCTACTATAAACATGGGGGTGCATGTGTCCTTTTGAAACAGCACATCTGTATCCAGTGGATAAATGCCTAATAGTGCAATTGCTGGGTTGTAGGGTAGTTCTATTTTTAATTTTTTGAGGAACCTCCATACTGTTTTCCAGAGTGGCTGAACCAGCTTGCATTCCCACCAACAATGCAAAAGAGATCCTCTTTCTCCGCATCCTCGCCAACATCTGTTGTTGCCTAAGTTGTTAATGTTAGCCATTCTGACAGGTGTAAGGTGGTATCTCATTGTGGTTTTGATTTGTATTTCCCTGGTGATGAGTGATATTGAGCATGTTTTCATGTGTCGATTGCCATCTGGATATCTTCTTTAGAGAAGTGTCTATTCATGTCTTTTGCCCATTTCTTCACTGGATTATTTGTTTTGTGGGTGTTGAGTTTGATAAGCTCTTCATAGATTTTGGATACTAACCCTTTATCTGATATGTCATTTGAAAATATCTTCTCCCATTCTGTTAGTTGCCTTTTAGTTTTGCTGATTGTTTCCTTCGCTGTGCAGAAGCTTTTTATTTTCATGAGGTCCCAGAAGTTCATTTTTGCTTTTGTTTTCCTTGCCTCCGGAGACGTGGTGAGTAAGAAGTTGCTGCGGCCAAAATCAAAGAGGTTTTTGCCTGCTTTCTCATCGAGGACTTTGATGGCTTCCTGTCTTACATTGAGGTCTTTCATCCATTTTGAGTTTATTTTTGTGTGTGGTGTAAGAAAGTGGTCCAGGTTCATTCTTCTGCATGTTGCTGTCCAGTTTTCCCAGCACCACTTGCTGAAGAGACTGTCTTTATTCCATTGGATATTCTTTCCTGCTTTGTCAAAGATTAGTTGGTCATATGTCTGCTGGTCCATTTCTGGGTTCTCTATTCTGTTCCATTGATCTGAGTGTTTGTTCTTGTGCCAGTACCATACCGCCTTGATGGTTACAGCTTTGTAGTATAGCTTGAAGTCTGGGATTGTGATGTCTCCTGTTTTCTTTTTCAAGATTGCTTTGGCTATTCGGGATCTTTTCTGGTTCCATACAAATTTTAGGATTATTTGTTCTAGCTCTGTGAAGAATGCTGGTATTATTTTGATAGTAATTGCATTGAATATGTAGATTGCTTTGGGTAGTATCGACATTTTAACAATATTTGTTCTTCTTATTCAGGAGCATGGAATCTTTTTCTATTCTTTTGTGTCTTCTTTAATTTGTTTCATAAGCTTTCTATAGTTTTCAGTGTATAGATTTTTCACCTCTGTGGTTAGATTTATTCCTAGGTATTTTATGGTTTTTTGTGCAACTGTAAATGAGATCGATTCCTTGATTTCTCTTTCTGTCGCTTCATTGTTGGTGTATAGGTATGCAACCAATTTCTGTGCATTGATTTTATAGCCTGCAACTCTGCTGAATTCATGAATCAATTCTAGCAGTTTTTCAGTGGAATCCTTTGGGTTTTCCATATAGAGTATCATGTCATCTGCGAAGAGCGAAAGTTTGATCTCCTCCTGGCTGATTTGGATGCCTTTTATTTCTTTGTGTTGTCTGATTGAAGAGGCTAAGACTTCCAATACTATGTTGAATAACAGTGGTGAGAGTGGACATTCCTGTCTTGTTCCTGACCTTAGGGGGAAAACTCTCAGTTTTTCCCCATTGAGGATGATATTAGCATTGGGTCTTTCATATATGGCTTTTATGATCTCGAGGTATGCTCCTTCTATCCCTACTTTCTTGAGGGTTTTTATCAAGAAAAGATGCTGTATTTTGTCAAATGCTTTCTGAATCTATTGAGAGGATCATATGATTCTTGTCCTTTCTTTTATTGATGTGATGAATCACGTTAATTGTTTTGCAGATATTGAACCAGCCCTGCATCCCAAGTATAAATCCCACTTGGTTGTGGTGAATAATTTTTTTAATGTATTGTTGAATCCAGTTGGCTAATATCTTGTTGAGGATTTATGCATCCATGTTCATCAGGGACATTGGTCTATAGTTCTCCTGTTTTAGTGGGGTCTCTGGTTTTGGAATCAAGCTAATACTGGCTTCGTAGAAAGAGTTTGGAAGTTTTCCTTCCATTTCTATTTTTTGGAACACCTTCAAGAGAATAGGTGTTAACTCTTCCTTAAATATTTGGTAGAATTCACCTGGAAAGCCACCTGGCCCTAGACTCTTGTTTTTTGGCAGATTTTTGATTACTAATTGGATATCCTTACTAGTTATGGGTCTGTTCAAATTTTATATTTCTTCCTGTTTCAGTTTTGGTAGTGTATATGTTTCCAGCAACTTGTCCATTTCTTCCAGGTTGCCCATTTTATTGGCATATAATTGCTCATAATATTCTCTTATTGTTTTTATTTCTGTTGTATTGGTTGTGATCTCTTCTCTTTCATTTTTGATTTAATTTATTTGGGTCCTTTCCTTTTTCTTTTTGATCAAACTGGCTAGTGGTTTATCAATTTTTTAAATTCTTTTGAAGAACCAGCTTCTGGTTTCACTGATCTGTTCTACTGTTTTTTTTTTTTTTTTCGGTTTCGATAGCATTAATTTCTGCTCTAATCTTTGTTATTTCCTGTCTTCTGCTGGTTTTGGGTTTTATTTGCTGTTCTTTTTCCAGCTTCTTAAGGCATAAGGTTAGGCTGTATATCTGAGATCTTTCTTCCTTCTTTAGGAAGGCCTATTACTATATACTTTCCTCTTATGACCGCCTTTGCTGCATCCCAGAGGTTGTGGGTTGTGGTGTTATGATTTTCATTGACTTCCATATACTTTTTAATTTCCTCTTTAACTGCTTGGTTACCCCATTCATTCTTTGGTAGGATGTTCTTCAGTCTCCAAGTATTTGTTACCTTTCCAAATTTTTTCTTGTGGTTGATTTCGAGTTTCATAGTGTTGTGGTCTGAAAATATGCACGGTATGATCTCGATCTTTTTGCACTTGCTGAGGGCTGATTTGTGTCCCAGTATATGGTATATTCTGGAGAACATTCCATGTGCACTGGAGAAGAATGTATATTCTGTTTCTTTAGGATGAAATGTTCTGAATATATCTGTTAAGTCAATCTGGTCCAGTGTGTCATCAAAGCCATTGTTTCCTTGTTGATTTTTTGATTAGATGATCTGCCCATTTCTGTGAGTGGGGTGTTGAAGTCTCCTATTACTATGGTAGTATTATCAATGAGTTTCTTTATGTTTGTGATTAATTGATTTATGTATTTGGGTGCTCTCACACTTGGTGTATAAATGTTTCCAACTGTTAGGTCTTCTTGGTGGATAGACCCCTTGGTTATGATATAATGCCCTTCTGCATCTCTTGATACAGTCTTTATTTTAAAGTCTAGATTGTCTGATATAAGCATAGCTATTTTGGATTTCTTTTGTTGACCATTAGCATGATACATGGTTCTCCATCTCCTTATTTTCAATCTGAAGGTGTCTTTAGGTTTAAAGTGGGTCTCTCGAAAACAGCATATAGATGGATCTTGTTTTCTTATCCATTCTGTTACCCTATGTGTTTTGATTGGAGCATTGAGTCCACTGACGTTTAGAGTAAGTATTGAATGATATGAATTTATTGCCATTTTGATGCTTGTAGAGTTAGAGTTTCTGGTGGTGTTCTCTCATCCTTTCTAATATTTGTTGCTTTTGGTATTTATTTATTTATTTATTTATTTATTTCTCTCTCCATATTTTTTTCATCTTTTCTCCTCTCAGAGAGTCCCCTTAAAATTTCTTGCAGGGCTGGTTTAGTGGTCACAAACTCCTTTAATTTTTGTTTGCCTGGGAAACTTTTTATCTCTCCTTCTAGTTTTAATGACAGACTTGCTGGATAAAGAAATCTTGGCTGCATATTTTTCTGATTCAGCCCACTGAATATATCCTGCCACTCCTTTCTGGACTGCCATGTTTCTGTGGATAGGTCTGCTGCAAACCTGATTTTCTTCCCTTGTAGGTTAGGGACTTTTTTTCTCTTGCTGCTTTCATGATTCTCTCCTTGCCTGAGTATTTTGTGAATTTGACTATGATATGCCTTGTTGATGGTTGGTTTTTGTTGAATCTAATGGGGGTCCTCTGTGCTTCCTCGATTTTGATGTCTTGGTCTTTCCCCAGGTTAGGAAAGTTTTCCATTGTGATTTGCTCACATAACCCTTCTACCCCTATTTCTCTCTCTTCATCTTCTGGGACCCCTATGATTCTGATGCTGTTCCTTTTTAATGAGTCACTGATTTCTCTAATTCTTAAATCGTGCTCTTTTGCCTTAATCTCCCTCTTTTTTTCTGCTTCATTATACTCTGTAGGTTTGTCCTCTATATCGCTGATTCTCTGTTCTGCCTCATCCATCCTTGACACCACTGCATCCGTCTGTGATTCCAGCTTAGTTATAACACTTTTAATTTCATTCTGGCTATTTTTTACTTCTTTTATCTCTGCAGAAAGGGATTCTAATATATTTTTGACTCCAGCTAGTATTCTTATTATCATGATTCTAAATTCTGGTTCAGACATCTTGCTTGTATCTGTGTTGGTTAAATCCCTGGCTCTCATCTCTTTGTGCTCTTTCTTTTGGGGTGAATTCCTTCGTTTTGTAATTTTGAAGGGAGAAAAGGAATTAATGAGGTAGAAAATTAAAATTAAAAAAATTAAAATTAAAAAATAACACACACACACACACACACACACACAAACTGAATAAATGATGCTATATCCTAGGTGTGTTTTGGTCTGGGTGTTGAAAGTGGTTTGACAGATTAGAGAAAAAAAAGCAGGGGGAAAGAAAAAAAAAGAAAATCATTTGAGAATTTGAAAAAATGAATACACTGAAGTAGACTAAAATGAGATGATGGGGGTAAAATAGAATTTGAAAAAATATACACAAAAGTAAAGAATAGAGTAGAAAAAATTAAAGAAAAATACTTTTAATGAAAATTAAAAATAAATATGAATTTTTCTTTTTCTGTATTCAAAAAAGAAAAGAAACAAAAAAGAGAAAAACTGTAAAAAAAGAAAAAAAGGAAATTGTTTCAAAATTTGAATAAGTGGATACACTATAGTAGACTAAAATAAAATGATGGAAGTAAAATAGAATTTGAAAAAATTTACATAAAAGCAAAAAATATAATAAAAAAATTTAAATAAAAATATTTTTAATAGAAATTGAAAGTAAAAATTAAGTTTTTCTCTTTCTGCATTCAAGAAAAAGAGAAGAAATGAAAAAGAGAAAAAAAGAAAAAGAAAAAAAGGGAAATTGTTTGAAAATTTGAAAAGGTGAATACACTCAAATAGACTAAAATAAAATGATGGAAGTAAAATAGAATTTGAAAAAAATTACACAAAAGTAAAAAATATAGTAATAAAAATTAAAGAATTTTTTAATAAAAATTGAAAATAAAAGTTAATTTTTTCTCTTTTTGTATTCAAGAAAAAGAAAAGAAGTGTAAAAGTGAAAACAAAATGAAAGAAAACTGAATACATGGACCTGATAACAGATTGAAGTAGGATTTAAATTACTTCGTTTTCCCCTAGAAGTCAGTCTATGTAGCACTTTATAGTCCCTAAATGAAGTTGCCCAGCTGGGCAGGGCTCAGTGTAACGGCTCTGCTCTCCACTAGATGGTGCTGCTAGCCTACTGGGGTGAATTATTGCGGTGCTCATGGGTGTACATGCGCATGCGCATGCGCGGGAGCGGTGAAAAATGGCGTTACCCAGCCACCCAGTCTGTTCTCCGGGATCAGCAATCGCACACCTGTCCTCCGTCTTCAGCTCTCGTCCACTCCCCGCTTTTTCACTCTCCGTGACCAGGCCCCAGGCAGTACCTCTCTCCTGAGTTTTATCTCAGATCCGGCTGTTTTCCCTGGCTCCTTACTTCCGAAGGACTGCGGCTTTGACCCATTTGGCCCTTCTGTGGGAGGGTCTCACCAAGCAATGGCCGAATGAGCAATGGCCAAATATCAGCTGCACCCAGGAATGCCCGCTGGACCCTGCTGCTGCCGGTGCCCCGAGTCTGTGGCCAGGTGCCAGTCCACCCCAGAAAAAGTTCGCGTGACAGTGTAGCAGCAGCGTTTCAGGGATTACGGAAAATCACAACACATGTCTGTCACCAGGCTTCACCCTTAACAACCTTGTTCCAGCACCAGTGAATGTGGCTGTTTTCCGGGGTCTGCTGGGACCAGGTGGCTTCAATAGTCTCTGCCAAATGTCCTTCCAGCAGTGGAACTGCTTTTCTCCGTGTGGCCCGAGAACCTCCTGGACCCCACTCTGTTCCTCGGGATTCGCCCTTCCCACCAGAGCACCACCAGGTATGGAGCTGCGGAGTTGCAGCCTTTGCATTCCCCTTGTCTTCCTGGAATTTATACCCTCTCCTTTCTCCTTTCTCCCTTTTTAGTTTAGTCCCTGCGGCTATTTCCAATTTTCCATTTTCTCTCCAGCTGCTTTTGGGGAGGGGTTCTTTTCCAGTATTCTCCACCCCCACCCCCAGTCTCTGTCCTCTCTCCCCTGGCAAAAGCACCTCCCTCCTGCGCCTTCTCGCTCCCCCAAGTTCACCCCTTCCCGCCGCGTACCTGCTGAATTCTGTGGTTCAGGTTGTGCAGATTGTTGTGTTAATCCTCCAATCAGTTTTCTAGGTGTGTAGGATGGTTTAGTGTTGGTCTGGCTGTATTTCATTGATGCGAGACACACAAAAAACTTCCATGCTGTTCCGCCCAAGGAGAGTTTAAGTCTGATAACATAATATATGAAAATTTTAGTCCATAGCTTGGTAAATGGAACAACATATGTTGAATATTCAAGTCATTACCATGTATGTACCTAACCATATAGCCTCTATGAAAAGCAACTAACAATAATTATTTTAATTGATTTTTTTCTTTTTCTTCTGTGAATTGTATCTTTTCACAGTGTTTTCCCATTTTCTGTCTTTTGCTTGCTAATGTATAGGAGTTCTTAGCATAGTAAAAGGATTAGTTGTTTCTCACTTGTCATCAATGTAAAATATTCTCCACTCTCTACTCTTCTGCTGACTTCACAATTTTCTGTTCTCTGTTGAATGGAAATATTTTATTTGTATGCTTTCACATCTATCAACTATTTACTTCAAGCTTTGTGCTTCTAAATCTCTTTATTAAAATGCCTTTATTAAATCCTTCCTAATTTACATCTTCTATTACTTTTATAATTTTACTGTACTCATTTAATTCTTTAATATATGTGGAGACCAATATTGCCTATGCTGTGGTGTAATGATCAATTTACTTTGGAAATGCACTAAATTTGTAGATGAATAGGGAGAGAATTTATGTCTTAATGATATTTATTTTTTTGATCCATTAACACGGCATGTGGCTACATTTTTTAGAAATGTAAATGTAATGTGTCTATGCTCTTTATTAATCAGAGAAATTAAAATTACAAATACAAGAAGATGCCTCTACATTCCCACCAAAAAGTAGCTAAAATTAAAAAGATTGAGAGGAACATGGGTGGCTCAGTCAGTTAAGTGTCTGCCTCTTGATTTTGGCTCAGGTCATGGTCTCATGGTCATGAGACCCAGCCCCCTGTATGGCTCCATGCTGGACGTGAATCCTGCTTAAGATTCTCTCTCTCCTCCTTCTGCCCCTTCCCAGCTCATGTCTGCATGCTTGCTCTCTCTCTCTCTCTCTCTCAAAAAAGAAAAAAAAAGAGGGTCACTAAAAAGATTGATCTTATCAAGCTCTGGTAAGAATTTGTGGCAATACGATTTTTATTCACTACTAATCACTAGTGCAGATATATTAACCATTCTGGAAAATTGGTATTACCAACTAATGTTGGATACACCCTGAGCTACAGAAACCCTAAGAATAACCTAGAAATTTCACTTCTCAGTGTATATCCTACATGTTCACCAAAATACATACAAGAATAATCATATCACTTTTTTTTGGTCTCAGCTTAAAGCTAGAAAAACCCTATTAAGGTGATTTTCCACTTTAAAAGGAAAGGAAAGTGCTATCTTCATCTCAGTAGATGTCAATAAGACATTTGATAAGATAAAACACTACCCTTGGCAAAACCACCCAGTACACTAAAAATGGAAAATAGACATTTAACCTTATAAAGTATGTCACCAAAAAAACCCACAACACACACTTTTTAACTTAACTGAAAATTTGTCTTTGGAAATAAGAATAAGATAATGTTGCTCATCAACACTTTTATTCATCAATGAATTGGAAGTCCCAGATTAGAAGGAAAGGTAATAAAAACAAACAAAAATATGAAGATGGAAAAAATTAATAAAACTTTATGTATATATTATATGATTACCTATGAAAAAAGGAATACACTAAAGCACTACCATAAATGACTAGAATTTTTAATTTTTTTCTAAAATTGTGATTAAAAATCAACATCTGAAGTATTAGTTTTTCTACAGCCATAAGATAATAACAGAAATGTAGTTTAAAATACTCTTTATAATTATTTCAAACATATAAATAAGCTAGGAATGAATCTAAAAACATATGTGTAAAAAAATTTAAAAAGTTTTTTTAATGATTAAGAGCCATTATATGAGACATAAGTTATGAGACAGACTGTGTTCATTGACTAAAAAATAAAATCTTAATGTTTCAGTCCTCCTAAAATTGATCTAAACATTCAATTCAACCCTACCCAAACCCAACAATTTTTTTATTGGAAATATACATGTAGAATCTAAAATGTATATGGATGAGCAAAGATCCAAGGCTAAATAAATAATATGAATCCTGGAAAGGAAACAAGAATGTAAATTTGTCACAAGGATTTATCATAAATCAGTAATAATGAAGAAAGTGTGGCATTGAATGTGGATAGACAAATAGAATAATGTGAAACAATGGAGAGTCAGGACACAGAATGACAGAGCTAATAATGAAGATCATTGATTAAAGGGTGGACTTTACAGTAAAACTACTAGGATAATTATTATGTAGATTAAAAAGAATTAAATTTGTCCCACTACTCGTACCATATGCAAATATAAATTCCAGTTGGATTAAGACATAAATGTCAAAACAAAACTAAAATTTTAGAAATCACCATGGAAGAATATCTTGACCTTGCATAAAGGAATATTTCTTAAACAAGACGGATCACGCGCGCACACACACACACACACACACACACACACAAAAGATTTAATTGAATATTAATTTTATTCAAACAAAATAAATTTCCTAATCAAATCACACAAAAGAACAAGAAAAGAGAAGACACAATTGAAGAAGATATTTAGGACATGTATAACTGACAATGAATTAGGATCCAGAGCATATTAAAAAATCTTCTGCCTATCATTAATGGAAAAACAGAAACACGAACACAAGACTTGGAAGGGTAATTTATTGAGAAGTGTTCACAAGTAGCTGATTGATATATAAAAAGGATGCTCAACCTCAAAATAGGCAGGGATTTTTCAAATTAAACCACAATGAAATAGCACTGCACATCCAGCAAATTGGCAAAGATGAAATCTGACAATATGTAGTGTAGGTAAAGAATAAGAAAAATAATCACATACTGCTAGGGGAGTGTAATTGGTTAAAAATAAAAAATAGAAAAAAATGGCATTATGTTGGAAAAGTTAAAATATGTACATCATAAGATCTAGAAATTCTCCTAACTTCATAACATGGAGGTAATCTTGCAGACTTACCCCAGAATATTGGTACAGAATGTTCATTGCAGCACTAGATATAATAGCAAAAAATCTGAAACAACTCAAATGTTCACTGACAATAGGATAGATAAATAACATATAGTCATATGATGAAAAACTACACACCAGTAAAATTATTGAATTAGACTTATATCCATAACAGATGATTCTTAGAACATAATATTGAACAAAGAAAGGTTTAGAAAATATTCTACATTGCATAGAATTTTAAGAAATGTACAACATTAGGGGGTACCTGTGTGGCTCACTTGAGCAACTGACTCTTGATTTTGGCTCAGGTCATGATCCCACCTGAGCCTGGAGCCTCCTTAAGATTCTCTTTCTCTCTGTCTCTGTCTCTGTCTCTCTCTCTCTCTCCCCCTGTCCCTTCCTCTGCTCATACTCTCTCTCTCTAAAATAAATAAAAATGAAAAAATTGTAAAAATAAGTGTACAAAATTAATTAGTATATCATATTGAGATATAAATATAGCCATGAAAACTAACAGAAAATCAAGGGAAAAGTACTTACAGATTACAAAGGAGAAATAAAAAATTATAATGAAATCTAATAGAGCAGAGCCTTAGAGGGACCAGTGATTCCTGTGTCATGAACTGAAAAGTGTGATTATCTCAATCCACCCAGATAATCACAGGCTCCAGGGGAAGAGAAAAAAACATCATTCTAGTAAAGGACAGAGAGATGATTTGTGTTTTCATGCCTGGCAGTCACTCTATACCCTGCTATCACCCACACACCTGGGGCAATCATGTAAAGACATGGATGGAATCTCTGCAATTGCCTTTATTTATAACTTTAAAAATTCTGTAAATTGGTAGGAGTTCAGATAATTATCAGAAATGGACACTGCAGGGGTACCTGGGTGGCTCAGTGGGTTGGGCATCCGACTTCAGCTCAGGCATGATCGCGGGGTCCGTGGGTTTGAGCCCCGCGTCGGGCTCTGCGCTGACAGCTCAGAGCCTGGAGCTTGTTTCAGATTCTGTGTCTCCCTCTCTCTCTGACCTTCCCCCATTCATGCTCTGTCTCTCTCTGTCTCAAAAATGAATAAACGTTGAAAAAAAAATTAAAAAAAATATATAACTCATTGTGGGGCGCCTGGGTGGCTCAGTCGGTTAAGCGTCCGACTTCGGCTCAGGTCATGATCTCACGGTCCGTGAGTTCCAGCCCCGCGTCGGGCTCTCTGCTGACAGCTCAGAGCCTGGAGCCTGCTGCAGATTCTGTGTCTCCCTCTCTCTCTGACCTTCCCCCATTCATGCTCTGTCTCTCTCTGTCTCAAAAATGAATAAACGTTAAAAAAAAATTAAAAAAAAAAAAAGAAATGGAGACTGCAGAGATGAGGTGACAATAATACCCGTTGACTCTCCATATGTCCAGCAAGCTCACAATCATATTAAGTCCTGAAAAATATGGGGTGGTGCTATTGTATGCCATTCATTTTTTGGTTATGACATTTTGGCCCTAGTACTTACACCCAGTTAATCAGGAATGGTTAAAGGGAAATGTGCCTTCACACATCTCTCTAATTCTACAGTTTTTGTCATTGCTTGGATTGGGCATATTCATCCTGAGGCTTGACATGGAGTTGTTTTTGTTTTCGTTAAGGTCAGTGGCATAACGCTCTGTCTCTGTCTGTCTCTGTCTCTGTCTCTCTCTCAAAAACAAACATTAAAAAATAAAAAATAAATAAAGAAAAAGCTTTTTAAAAAAGAACCTATAAAACATATAAAATAAAGTTTAGAAATCATATTTTAAGTGTATAGACTTAAGCCATGTAACCACATTGTATAGCAAAATAGGTATAAGTCAGATCCAAGAACTATTCTAGTACATTAGGATGTTCCCTTAAGCTTATTTTTCATCAGTAATATCTGCAAGGGGTAATCATTATTCTAACTTTCATTATCAATTGGTTTTACCTGTCTCTGAACTTTGTATATATTGGCTAATATAGTATGTATTCTTTTGCAATGTCAGTTTTGAGGTAATAATGATAATGTCTGTAAGACCCATCCATTTTGTTTCAGGAGTCAGTAATTATTATATTTTAGTTGCTGTATAGCAGTCCCTTGGATGAAACCTCCCATAATTTATTTATACATTCTTTTAAAATGGAGATTTGTATAAGTCCCACTTTTTGCATATTGTGAATGAAACCACTATGCACCTCTATCTTGGTAGACATATGCACTTTATGTTTTGGAGCTCAAACCCAGAAATGGATAGTATTTCGTAAATACTGCTAAATAGTCTTACAAAGTATCTATAATTAATTTTATTCCCAACTGCATTATATGAGAGTCCAGAGTTTCTGTAGCATTGCTTATAACTTTGCATTGCCAGTCATTTATTTTTTAAAATTTTAGCCATTTTGGTGGATGTGCAATGGTACTTTATGGTGGTTTCATCTCAGCTTTTTTATTGTGATCTTTACAATAATTTTGATTTTATTTTCATTGGTTTTCTTTTATCATTGAGTACTTCTTTATTAAACAATTTTTAAGGAGACTTTTTGTTTTGAGATACTTGTAAATTCACAAGCAGTTTAAACAGATACTTGATTTTACTATTTCTTGCTCTAATGTAACTATAGTTTTATATTTACCTTTAATGTGATTTTTTTAAGTTTACTTAATAATGAAGCATTTTATGTCAAACAAAAGCATATAGACTTTGAAAGAATTTGAGATTTATAAGTAAATGAATGAGATTTTGGACATGGACTTTGTGACTTTGTGGGGTAGGGAATGTAAGGACTTCCTACTCTGGTTTGCATGCAGGAACAATCTCATATCCAGGTAATGCACTGAAACATTATTCAATTTTGTCTCAAAGGTTTTAAAATAAGTTAGTATATAATTTACATCATAATAGTTTACATACCCCAAAATTCCAAATATCTAAGAGTTGAGTTGCCTAAGCTATCCAAAATGGCAGCATCACTATGCCTTTGAATTACAGCTGACCCTTAAATTTGAACCACCTGGCTCCACTTATATGCAGATTTTTTTACAATATAGTACTGTAAATGTATTTTCTCTTTCTTATGATTTTCTTAATAACATTTCCTTTTCTCTAGCTTACTTTGTTGTAAGAATGCAGCATAAAATACATATAGCATACAAAATACATGTTAATCAACATTTCATATTATTGGGAAGGCTTTGGTCAACAGTAGGCTATCAGTAGTTAAGTTTTTGGATGGTCAAAAGTTATCTGTGAATTTTTGACTGTGGAAGGTCGACACGCCTAACCCCTGCATTGTTCAAAGATCAGATGTAATTTTATATCAGGCCACTTCACTGGTTCCTTTAACAAAAATTAGCAATATGTGCATTGTGTTTATTTATTTTTTATTTTTTTTTAACGTTTATTTATTTTTGAGACAGAGAGAGACAGAGCATGAACGGGGGAGGGTCAGAGAGAGAGGGAGACACAGAATCCGAAACAGGCTCCAGGCTCTGAGCTGTCAGCAGAGAGCCTGACACGGGGCTCGAACTCACGGACCGTGAGATCATGACCTGAGCCGAAGTCGGACGCTTAACCGACTGAGCCACCCAGGCGCCCCTATTTTTTAAATAAAATCAATATATGTCAATATTTCAGATAATAATGACTAAAGATGAGAAAATATGTGCTATGCTAAACATAAGAAACCAAACATTTCTTCTTAATCACCATTAACTGTTTCTATGGGTACTTGTCTGAGACAAATATTAACTTATTAACTATTAGTTTCAGTCTAAGACTATCCAGGAGAATGTAAAAAATATATATATATATATATTTATATGTATATTTATATGTATATTTATATTTATATATATTTATTATATATATATTTTTTTGCTGCTAAGCTTTTAAGAAGTCTATACATAAAATTCTTGGTATAAATAAATAAATGTATACATACATATGCATTTCATAAAATAAAACATTGAGTTCTTATTTATAAATTCATTCTTGCCTATTTTACTGGACAATCATATTGGTAGTAACCACAGCAATAAAAACTAGTCATATTATAATCATTTATATATTAGAAAAACATATTAAAATAGCCTACCCACAAACTACCAAACACCTTCCCAAGTTCCTTTAATATGCCCTCAAATCTATTCTTATTTTCTCTTCCAGTCTTTTCATTCCTAAATCATGTCTTCTTAGTGTTGTTTAATGCATCCTGTTTCCATCTAAAATTGTTTATCTTCCCTATCCTGAAAGGAAAAACCATCACACACACACACACACACACACACACACACACACACACCTCTTTCCACAAAATCCAATTCCATGACTCTTCTAGTTCCATTTGATATCTCCTTCTTCACAGTTGTCCTTTCACAAATAAGGAATCTAAGTATCCCTTGACACTTCACACCTTGCTAATCAACCATTAATGTTGATTTATTTGACTAATAAACCTACCTAGGTGATGGTTCCTTCCATCCTCAAGGCTTAATAGATAAATATTCCTCCTTGCACTGTATTCACACACACACATGCACACACGCATGCTCACATGCACTCAGGCATGTACACAGGCATGCCACCCAGTGGATAATCAGGGATACACAAAATTTTGAATTCTCCATCTGTAATTCACATATGTTTTCAAAATTCATTTGGAAGAAAAATTATAAAATGAGCCTCCTTGTGTCAATATTTTTACTACATAATCACTTCCTAATTGAATGCAATCTGGATACTGTATCACATTGAAACAAAGCTTCACATTGAATCTTGTGTTAGAAACAGTCAGAAGTATTTGTATTTGGTACAGGCTTGCTGCAAACAACTGAACAGGAAGCCAAGAGAGAAGAAATTGTAGCCATCTCAAAAATCAAATATTTTTCTGAGTTTTTTAATTGTATGTATAAAACAAAATTGCATTTTAGGTCATCATTTTTATAGTATTAACATTGGATTTAAAACTAGGGCCTAGGGGCACCTGGGTGCCTCAGTCAGTTGAGCTTCCGACTTCTGCTCGGGTCGTGATCTCACAGCTCCTGGGTTCGGCCAGCTGACATTGAACTCTGTGCTGACAGCTCAGAGCCTAAAGCCTGCTTCAGATTCTGTGTCTCCCTCTCTCTCTGCCCCTTTCCTGCTAGCTCTCTCTCTCTCTATCTCATTCTCTCTCTCACACACAAAAATAAATAAGCATTAAAAATTATAAAAATTAAAAAAAATAAAACTAGGGCCTATACAGATACAATATGTTTTGTTCTAAGCTATTTGCTCCCAGTTTCTCTTTATATACCATTGATCTGTTTTTAAAGAATTACTTTCATGTCTGGTCTTATAATCTGTCTTTTCAAAGAGTGGCTAATATGTTACTTTCTACTCATTACTCCATTAAAAGGATTTCACACTAATATGATATCGGCTCCTGTCTCTCCTGAGTTTTACATGCAATTAGTTATTACCCTCCCCAGGTTCTACATTCTCAGTGTTTTCTAGTTATAATATAAATTCTCTTTCATTCTTTCTACCATACATAATTAATCTTTATAGAGATGCATATTAAAACCACAATAAAATCAATGAAATACGACTTTACACGTACTAGAATGACTAGAACAAAAATTGCTGACAAATATTCATGAAGATTTGGAGCAACCAGAACTCTCATTCATTGCTGGCAGCAATGTAAATGTTACTATCATTTTAGAAAATATTTATCAGTTTCTAAGGAAGTTAAAACTATAGCTACCCTATGATCTGGTAATTCCAGTTCTAAATCTTTGCCCAAGAGCAATGAAAAAAAAAAAAAGTCCATTAAAGACATGCACAGGAATGTACTAGAAATAACCCAAATAGGCATCAACAAAGGAATGGATTAATTTTCACATATTCAATAGAATAAAGGAATAAACTCCTAATATGTTCAACATGGATACATCTCAATAATGTGTTGAATGGAAGAAGACACACAAAACAGTATACACTATCTGATTTCACTTATATGAATTCCAAGGAAAAGTGAAACTAATTTATAGCAATAGAAATCAGAATAATAGCTCTCTGTTGTGGACAGAACATTTATTGAAAGTGGTCACAAAGGGTATTTTTAGGATGATTTTAGTAGGAGTTTTCAGATGGATTCCTTGAACTGTACTCTTAAATCTGTGTGTTTTATGCTTATTAATAATGTCACCATAAAATAATTTGATCCATGACATTAGCTTCCAAATTTGCCTTTTGATATTCATTTGTATCAATATGCTGGAAGGGAAGGTCCCTTCTCCTTTTGGCTCTAACTAACAGAACAGACCAAATAATCACTTAACAGAGATCAAAATATTGTCTTTACCAATGTTTGAAAAAATGACCTCTTACCACTCCCCCTAAATGCAGAGCTCTCAGATAATGACCAGATTTGAGAATTTAGCTTCTAATCAATCCTCACCTTGAGAATAGCCTGGGAGTTACCCCAGGATTGAAGACAAAAAACTGCAGACATAGCCGCATTTCCCACCCATTTCCATAGCCAAATTTCCCACATTTCCCCTTCCTATAGAAGGATTTTGCCTCAGGTTTTTATAGCAAAGTGCTTAGAGCAAGGAAACTCAAAGAAAGTGTGCCAGTGAGCTCTGCAAGGTCAAAATAAAAAAGAATCAACTCCTTCCAGAAGCAATAACCTTTAATACCATGACCCTACTTACTGTAAATGGGACCCAATCATTAATTTTTGGGAGACAGGGACTGAAAGTGTTCATATCAATGTTCCTCCTCCATTGAGGGTCAGTGGGAGAAATGTCCTTCACTAATGACAAAAGAGGATATGGTTTCTCACTCATACTGAAAAGAATAATTCAGTTCATTATGGTGTATGTATACAATAAAATAAGCGATCACTAAAAAAAAATGTATTTTTGAGAACAAATGGTTAATATTGTATTGTTACCAGTGTTTTCAAAACAACTGCAACACTAGTTATGAACACTGTAGAAAGCAATCACTATTTCATTAAATATATATATGTATATGAGAAATACTGCTTTATAGTTTACATATGCATGTAAATACTAAGAATGGTCATCTATGGTCGATACTACCTACCCAAAGCAATCTACATATTCAACACGATCCCTATCAAAGTAACACCAGCATTCTTCACAGAGCTAGAACAAATAATCCTAAAATTTGTATGGAACCAGAAAAGATCCCGAATAGCCAAAGCAATCTTGAAAAAGAAAACCAAAGCAAGAGGCATCACAATCCCAGACTTTAAGCTATACTACAAAGCTGTAACCATCAAGACGGTATGGTACTGGCACAAGAACAAACACTCAGATCAATGGAACAGAATAGAGAACCCAGAAATGGACACACAAACATATGGGCAACTAATCTTTGACCAAGCAGGAAAGAATGTCCAATGGAATAAAGACAGTCTCTTCAGCAAGTGGTGCTGGGAAAACTGGACAGCAACATGTAGAGAATGAACCTGGACCACTTTCTTACACCATATGAAAAATAAACTCAAAATGGATGAAAGACCTGAATGTAATACAGGAAGCCATCAAAGTCCTCGAGGAGAAAGCAGGCAAAAGCTTCTTTGATCTTGCCCACGGCAATTTCTTACTCAACACGTCTCTGGAGGCAAAGGAAATAAAAGCAAAAATGAACTTCTGGGACCTCATGAAAATAAAAAGCTTCTGCACAGCGAAGGAAACAATCAGCAAAACTAAAAGGCAGCCGACAGAATGGGAGAAGATATTTGCAAATGACATATCAGATAAAGGGTTAGTATCCAAAATCTACAAAGAACTTATCAAACTCAACACCCAAAAAACAAATAATCCAGTGAAGAAATGGTCAAAAGACGTGATTAGAGACTTCTCCAAAGAAGACATCCAGATGGCCAATCAACACATAAAAAAATGCTCAATATCACTCATCATCAGGGAAATACAAGTCAAAACCACAATGAGACACCACCTTACACCTATCAGAATGGCTAACATTAACAACTTAGGCAACAACAGATGTTGGCGAGGATGCGGAGAAAGGATCTCTTTTGCACTGCTGGTGGGAATGCAAGCTGGTGCAGCCACTCTGGAAAACAGTATGGAAGTTTCTCAAAAAACTAAAAATAGAACTACTCTACGACCTGGCAATTGCACTTCTAGGCATTTATCCATGGGATACAGGTGTGCTGTTTCGAAGGGACACATGCACCCCCATGTGTATAGCAGCACTCTCAACAATAGCTAAAGTATGGAAAGAGCCCAAATGTCCATCAATGGATGAATGGATAAAGAAATGTGGTGTATATATATATGTATATATATATGTATATATGTATATACATATACATACACACATGCACACACACACACACAATGGAGTATTACTCAGCAATCAAAAAGAATGAAATCTTGCCATTTGCAACTATGTGGATGGAACTGGAGGGTATTATGCTAAGTGAAATTAGTCAGAGAAAGACAAAAATCATATGACTCCACTCATATGAGAACTTTAAGAGACAAAACAGATGAACATAAGGGAAGGGAAACAAAAATAATATAAAAACAGGGAGGGGGACAAAACAAAAGAGACTCATAAATATGGAGAACAAACTGAGGGTTGCTGTAGGGGTAGTGGGAGGGGGGATGGGCTAAATGGGTAAGGGGCATTAAAGAATGTACTGAAATCATTGCTTCACTATAAAGTAACTAATTTGGATGTAAATTTTAAAAAATAAAAAAATTAAGTTAAAAAAATAAAAAATAAACATTTTAAAAAAATTAAACAAACAACAACAAAAAAACAACAACAACCTGGGTGAATTTCCAGGGAATAAGGCTGTGTGGGGAGAAAGAAGGCCAATCGCAAAAGATTGTAGACTGTATGATTTTATTTATGGAACACGTTTTTAAATGACAAAATCACAGAAATAGAAAACAGATTATTGGCTGCCAAGGGTTAATGAGGGGTCAGGGACAGGACAGAAGTAGGCTTGGCTTTAAAAGGCCAGGCTGAGGGGTCCTTGCAGGGAAATAAATTGTAGCTTGATTGTATCAATGTCAACACTCTGTGATATTTTAGGTTGGGTTTGTAAAATATTACGATTGGGATAAACTAAAGGATACATGAGATTCCTCTGTATTAGTTCTTGCAACTGCCTGTGAAAATACAAATCCCTCAAAAAAAAAAAAAAAGAATGGTCATCTATGGGTGTTAGGCATTAGCTTCATGGTTCTTTATATATTTTTGAATGTTTCAAATTATTTATTATTATCATTAATTTCCTTTAAATAAATCTGAACAACAAACACATCCAAACATGTAATCATGTATTTAAGAGTAATATGAGAGATTTCCTTCTGGGAAAAGATTAGATTTTGTAGAATAATCCAACAACACAATCATCATCATCATCATCATCATCATCATCATCAAAAAAGCAGTGGCATTGCACTAATCAGTCACTGGGGACTCAAAGACAACCCTTCCCTGAAGAAATAAGCAGCACATAAGAACAACATTGAATAGGGGCACCTGGGTGGCTCAGTTGGTTAAGCATCCGACTTCGGTTCAGGTCATGATCTCACGGTTCGTGAGATCAAGCCCCACGTTGGGCTCTGTGCTGACAGCTCAGAGCCTGGAACCTGCTTCAGATTGTCTGTCTTCCTCTCTCTCTCCCCCTCACCTGTCTGCACTCTTGTCTCTCTTTCTAAAAAGTAAATAAACATTAAAAAAAATTAAAAAAAAACTGAACACATACAAAGATACTTTACCACACACAGTAAGTACTATGCAAGAGGCACACACAAGAACTGTAGAAAATAATTTCAAAACTTCCCAATTAATTTTGTGATAAAAAATTATCACTATACCAAAATTTCAGGGTCAACCATACTTCACAAATGGCTAGATCTCTAAGAGGAAGAGAACACTTACACCTTCAAAGCAAACAAAATGGCATTTTAGAAGCTATGGCTCGTTGCCACTTAATCCTAGTTGATGATGGGCCATTTCTTTTTTTTTTTAATGTTTTCATATTTTTTATTTTAGAGGAGAGAGAGCCTGAGTGGGGGAGAGGGGCAGAATGAGGAAGAAGAATCTTAATCAGGCTCTGAGCTCAATGCAGAACCCAACATGGGGTTCAATCCCATGACCCTGGGATCATGACTTGAGTGGAAATCAAGAGTCAGACACTCAACTAACTGAGCTACCCTGATACCCTGATGTGTCACTTCTAATGTGACCATACCCAGTGAAGAAATGAGATGGGAATGGACACAACAGGAAGTGTAGCCATTTGGGACCATATTTTACCTATGGAAATAGATACGAAGCACTAACAGCCTCAAAATTCTCTTTGACAAATTAAAAGTCTTCACTAGTACAAATAAATAATTAAAATAACTCCTGTTTGTGGGCAGCTTGCCTTGAATTGCTGCTGTCAGTGGCTATTTATTTTTTAAAAAAATTTTAAGTGTTTTTATTTATTTTTGAGACAGAAATAGAGCGTGAGCAGGGGAGGGGCAGAGAGAGCGAAACACAGAATCCAAAGCAGGCTCCAGGCTCTGAGCTGTCAGCACAGAGCCCAACACAGGGCTCGAACTCACAAACTGCGAGATCATGCCCTGAGCCTCAGTTGGACGCTTAACCGACTGAGCCACCCAGGCTTCCCGTGGCTATTTATTTTAAACATTTATTTATTTTTGAGACAGTGAGAGACAGAGCATGAATGCGGGAGGGTCAGAGAGAGAGGGAGACACAGAATCTGAAACAGGCTCCAGGCTCTGAGCTGTCAGCACAGAGTCTGACGCGGGGCTCGAACTCACAGACCGCGAGATCATGACCTGAGCTGAAGTCGGCCGCTTAACCGACTGAGCCACCCAGGTGCCCCCCCCCTCCCGGGGCTATTTATTTTAAGAGATAGTAGTCATAATGATAATATTTAGGGTCCTTAAAAAAAGACCACAAATATAGCACAACAAAGAGAGGATTTAGATGTCGGCCAAGAAAAAAGGGAACAAGGAAATAATATAATTGAGAGCCAAATCAAATGTCCCTGATCAGATGGATAAACATAAGCAAATTTGGATATGAATATTTTTTAAGTTAGAGTTTCACAAGAGAATGGATAGTTTAGGAAAGTCTGGGAGATTACATTCTACTGTTTCATTCAGTTCAGCAAGAAAAAATAGGTGCTTTAGGCTAGGGACTTGTAACTCTTGGTGCACTGTTAGTAGAACATTCTTAAACTCTTAGAATATAGAGGATGGTTATGTTAACAGCTACTGTTTTTTGAATGTTTACCATGTTTCATTTATGTGTTTGAAATGCTGCACATTTTCTGTCTACTTTTTACAACAGTCCTAAAAGGAAGGGTTCATTTTATTCACTTTGCAGATGAGATTATCAGTGGCTCTAGGAAGACATCAGTTTGTAGTAGGGAGGACGAGTTTTGAACCCACCTCTCTCCTATTCCAGAGGCTGTTCATTACTATATCTTCTTTATTACAGAAGAAAAAGAAGTGCCAACTTCTCTAAAGGAGGTATTTATATCCCTGTACAAAAAGTGCAGAGAAAAATACTTTTGAGAATGCTGGAATAATTTTCGTCTACTTTCACTCCTATTTGCCCTTTCACAATGTTTTTACATCTCTCAAAAATGCTATTGATTTAGATCGTGTGCTGTTAATTTGTATATTCTCCTCATTAGTTTCCTGCAGGCATTTGGCTGTCTACAGATGTCAGGCCCTGAGGCTGTAAAATTCTCTAAGCAGATTGCTTTGAAATATTCTCCCTCCAAAGGCTCCTTGTTTAACTTCTGTAAATCTGCTTTGAGTTGCTTTCCTAACTTGACTTACATGGCTTATGTGTTTGTACACACCAGTTTTATTCAGTGAGTGAGCAAAGATAGTTTTGTAGAGACCCCAAACTCAATTCTTCCCCTGTTCTGCACATGTTTTATCTTTGGCTGGTTTGCAGACACGAATAACCAACAATGTTGACAATCTGTGTATTCCCACATGAGCACCACCATATTGGCAGCATAACATAGAGAGATTGTGTTTTTCATGCTAAATGAGAGAATTGTTGAGTCGTAATAGATATTTTATGCACTGTAAGTCTCTCAAAAGTTCTCCAAATTATTTAAATGCGTGCGCACACACTATTCTCTGTCTTGGTTTTTTCTCTCTGCCTCTCATTGTCATTATGGCGTCTGTTTTGCATTTTACATTTTTTTTACCCAAGATAGAGGCTGTGAAGATGATAAAGTTCATTTTTTTGGTGTAGTCCATTTAGCTGTACAGTATCTCTCCAACATAAAGCATTTCATGATTCACAGCTTTCCTCCCCAAGTATACATAGTAATTCTGCTCTGAGTCTTACTCAATTGAGACATCCGTCTCTGCTAATGCAACAAGGGTATCATCCTTCCAGAGTTTAGATTTGAGCTTCTTATTGGTGAAACCCATACCTTCTTTGATCTCTCTTTGCAGAATCAAGCACGTCGATGCAGTGCGTGAACATTAAATGAGCACCTACAATGTGCCATACGTTGTGCCAAGTGCCACGTAGGCACAAATGAACAAGATAGTCTCTGTTGTTAAGGAATAGTCTCTATTTCTCTAATGGGAAAGACCCTCAAGTAAGCAAACAAGTACAAGGCCATGGGACAAATGCTTTGAGGTAGGAAAGTACAAAGGACAGGGAATGTCACAAACCAGGAAGCTTTCATCTCTTCTCTGGTTTGGGTGATAATAAAATAAGTGCTTATAGAGCACACGTCTGAGTTGGTCTATATGGAGTTAGCAAGGAATGTAAAGAAAGATAGGATATTGCAGGTGAAGAATCAGCATGTGCAAAGATAGGGAGTCTTATAGTAACATCACAAGTGCAGAGAAACGCAAGCAGCTTGGTGTTAGTAAAGAATAAAGGGCCACTTGCGAAGTTCTAGAAGATGAGATTGAAAGTCATTTGGAGTTAGTCCTTACACATGTAATTCTAAGAATTAGCTTTTGCCTAGGCAAGAGTTAATTCAGCCAGGAAGTTTTCATAGGTGGTGTGCATGTACATTTTAACAATAATCAAAAGCAATCTGAAAATTTGGTTGCTCTTTCATGCACAAATCACGAACATTTTTGTGCAAACACATGCAAATATTGAATTATCCAGGTGAAGGCACCATAAATAAATACTATAATATGTACTGTATTATACTGTATACAGTATCGACAATACTGTAATATATTGTCGAGATATTTCACCATTATTAATTTAATATGCCCTATGTGAAAAATACTCAAAACTATTCCATTTACCTCCATACACATTCTGAATAATCTTAGCTGTTAGAAAGAAAATTTTCCCCACAAATAGTGTCCAATTGAATTTTTTACAGATTTAAGACTTCAGTTTTTAAATTTAATAAATTGAGATTTTTTTGCTTGGCATCTTGAAACTGTATAATGTTGCAAAATACTATTCTTTAATTGCTGAGGCCTTGTGACAAAAAATCAGAGTCTGGGAAAATCAGAGGCTGACCAAAAATCAACTGGCTGGCTCAGTTGGTTATGCATCTGACTCTTGATCTCAGCTCAGGCCTTGATCTCAGGGTCTTGAGTTTAAGCCCCATGTTGGGCTGTGCGCTGGGTGTGAAGCCTACTTAAAAGGGAAATGAGAGGCTGAATCAACACCTAGCATGATGATTGGTCATAACATGCAGAGGACATTGATAGCCATGATGACAAATGCTTGGTTGCCGTATGAAAACCAGGCCTCTAGTTGGCGTGGAGTTCATGGTAGGGAGTGGAGTCATCAGAGCACCACGCAATGCATAGTGGACTCTTATGCACTGACTCTCACATTTAGATTTCTTTTAAAAAAATTTTTTTTAATGTTTATTCATTATTTTTGAGAGAGAGAGAGAGCATAAGCAGGGGAGGGGCAGAGAGAGAGGAAGACACAGAATCTGAAGCAGGCTCCAGGCTCTGAGCTGTCGGCACAGAGCCCAACATGGGGCTCGAACCCACAGACCATGAGATCATGACCTGAGCCGAAGTCTGTCGCTTAACTGACTGAGCCACACAGGCACCCCTCACATTCATTTTCAAGCCTCTCTTTGGTTTCTAATGTGTGACATCAATGACAATAAAATAGTTGATTGAATTTTATGTTTTTTGGTTGTTTTATTAATATATTGTTATTTTGATTTTAATACTTGGATAAGCCAGGTAAACATTAATACTTTATACCTCATTGTTTATACATATTTAAGTAACACTAATGAAATGGTGTAAATCAAAGTGTAATAATTATTTTTTAATTGTCCATTCTAAACTCAGGTTTGAGAAACTATAATAGGAAACCAGGAATCACTGATGGCTACTTTTTTAGAGAGGCATCAAAGCATAGTGGAAACTGACACTTATTATGCATTAAAGACGTAGGTTCATATCTTAGCTCTCTAAATTCTTTGTTACCCTAAGTTGTTCATCTGTTTCCACATCTTGAAAATGGAGACAGTGATATCTGCCTTCTAAAATTCAGTGACATTAAATATGTAAATTATCCAGCACACTACTTGTACTTAATAATGTCAACTTCCCCTTTTATATATCTGAACTCTTAATTTTCTCATCTATAAAATGGATGCATTGGTACATACCTCACAAAGCTGTGCAAGTGTGGTGAAATATGGAAAGTCATGTCCCTTGTAAGGACATGGCTAAATGTTCCATGTATAGAAGTAGGGACAGAATGATGATGTTTTCCATTTTGAAAGAAATATCACTCTCAGTAATGTTCTGTGAGAAAAGTAGGCACACATCGTCCTATTTGAACAGGTATATGAATAAGAATTTTTTTGTGAGGGTTTAGGTATTTATGTGGATGTGATTTTGAAAGGCTCTCCACTCCCACATGTGTCGGAAAGCCAAGCTTTGGAAAGGAAATGGACCAATTTCCACAAGGTTCTGGTCAACCTGTTGGAAGGAAGTATTCTATTTACTAAAACCTTCTCCAAGGTTTAGTGTCCAAGAGGGTCAAAATTAGGGAAACCAGGCAAAGTGGACTAGGAGAAACTTTGGTCTATATTAATCAACAAGGATGAAAAAATTACCATAGAGAAAAAAAGATTGTTACATTGACAGTGTTAGCTACCATTTATTGGAAAGTTCCATGTGTCAGATATGGTTCTAAATGTTTTGTATGCATTAACTTTATTTAATCCTTATAAAAGTTTGTGGCATACATCTTTTTTATATCCATTTTATAGATGAGAATGTTGAGGCGTATGGAAAGTTAGCTGACTTGTTCAAAGACACTGGCATAGGCAACTTCTGAACCCAGATACATTGGCTTCAGAGCCTACCATGTTAACCGTTGTGTGGTTTTTGCCTCTGATGTGTCATACCTGAGAGTGAGACTTTGGACTAAATAGACAAGGAGATAGGGAGGGTGGTCATTGATCCTCAAAACGATGAATTATAGACAACGTCCTAAGAAACATGCGGACGCCAGAAACCACATTATTGACAAGAGTGTTTTCATTGTGTGGAAACCAGTCCTTCAGTCCTTGAAGCAGACCCTGGCCTTGTTTTCAAACTGATGAAATAGGAGTGAGCAGGAGTAGCCTCTGGCCATCCTGCACACTAATGGACACCCAGAGATCCATAGGCATATTGGATAGGGGTGACATAGTTCAAGAGGATAGGTGAACCTTTGGCAATCAAAGCATGTGAAGACCCAAGCATAGTGGTCTAGTCAACTATTAGAGTGAGGGTATTATTCCCATCACAGAAAAGTAAAGTTGCATACCCAATTTATGCATATAACATTATTTTGCAAATTGTATATTACAACATAAATGTTAGTGTTCCTTTACTTATGCTTTTCCACATGTATGGACATGTATATGGAACAAAAATTGAACACAATATGAGTAAATGTGAGGTTGGCATTAAGATGAAGGTTAATATAATCAATTGTGGTATCAGAGAGAGGGAGGTCCATTTTCCTTCTGGTCCATGTGTGGTTCTTCAGATCCTCGCTTGTCTCCCAGAATATGTCTTCTCAACCTGTATGGTCACTGGGTAATCTGAGGTGGTATTTCCTGAGTTGTGTGTCTTGTGACTCCTGCATACACCTCTGAAGTCCATGTGCTCTGCCATACCCTCTAGTCCTAAGGTCCATGTCCCTTGTATCTAGAGGTTTCTGGTAGTGAACTTATGCTTGGAGTCTTAGACCTCTTTTCTGCTTTCTCTTTTCTGGGCTGGATTCTGGGTTGCAGTTCTCTGGGAAGCTTCCCATTTATCCACCCTCATTTCCCTCAAGTTACTTCAAATCTACCTTTTGGTCAGCAACATGTGGTTAGTGGTTAGTTCCTGCATCATGCTGAGTAGAAGGCTTCCCTCAGGAGTTTGAACTTACTCTAAAATGGGCATTGAGAAACAAGAAATGAGACCCTCCTTAGGACTGCAAGATCGCTTCAGAACTCATCTTTTTTTTTTTTTCTTTTCAGAGAGAAACAGAAGGAGAGAGAAGAGAGAGAATCTTTTTTTTTAAGTTTAGAAAGAGAGAGAAAGCATGAGCAAGAGAAGGGCAGAGGGAGAGGGAGAGAGAGAATTCCAATGCGGGGCTAGATCTGACAACCCTGGGATCATGACCTGAGATGAAATTGATTTGGACACTCAACTGATTGAGCCACCAAGGTACCCCCTCATCTGCTGTTTTGAATCCACTTATGGGGTTTTTAACCCTCCGTGTTTAGAAGCTAGACCACTCACATCTAACCCCTTGTCACTTAGGCTCCTCTTCTACTTCCCCTTCATTTAGGATACATCTTTCTTTTCTCCTAATCCAACTTCATGGCCCTGTCCTAACATCGTAGAGGCTGTGGGGCTAAAATGCAAAGTACAAAGAAGGAAATATATGTTGGAAAGTGTTCCAAAAATGTTAGGCACATTATACAAACATACTTAAGTAGCACTCAGTTCCTCCTGAAACTATTCATTATAAGCCTACTTTGTTTTGCCAAAGCAAAAAGAAAGTAAAATCTGCCACCCAAATGGTTTTCTGCCAATATATTAAGTATCCAGTGGGTGCTAATCACTTATTTCTGTGGCCCAATGCACACAAATCTCTACTCTCTGCCTGGTAGCCCTCATTGGTCATATCAGTGTCATGCTATATCTAAAGTGGTGGGAAATGATGACATTTCAGTTCTGCACATGGCAATCTTTAATATTTGGATCAGTGTAGCATTTTAACAGTTCGGAACATTGATGAAAGATGAAGGTGGTTATAGTGACAGTTTTCAATCTTTAATCTGCTGGCATTATTATAAATGTTAAGGATACATTTATTTTGAATTAAATCCTAGTTGTGTTCCTTACCATGGAATGTATTAGAAGAAATTGCTTGATCTCACTGAATCTCAATTTCTTCATCTGTGTAATAGGGTTAATAACATCCACCTTACAAGATTGGTATGAGGAGGAAATATACACATGCATATGTGTGTGTATTTTTACCTGGAAGATAATATTTTTATTGATATATACCAATTTATATACAGTAAAACCTTGGCTTATGAGCACAATTCATTCCCGTAACATGCTTGTAATCCAAAGCACTCATACATGGAAGCGAATTTCAAGAACCACTGGCTCAGTTGTGATCATGTGACATTTGGCGTCACATATTACTCGTATTGCAAGACATCGTTCGTTTAGCAAGTTAAAATTTATTAGAAATGTTTGCTCGTCTTGTGGAACAAGTTACTCATAATCCAAAGTTTTACTGTAATTATATATTCCCTGAAGCACAGTAAGTTGTAATGTTAGGTAGGATGCAATGAGAAGTTACTCAAAACTATCAGCTGAAAGCTACTGGCAGGGGGGGGAGGGTAAGGGACAAAGCAGGGAAGGAATGTGTTTTTATTTTTAATTTTCTTTTAATGTTTATTTTATTTTTGAGACAGAGAAAGAGCACGAGCAGGGGAGGGGCAGGGAGAGAGGGAGACACAGAATCCGAAGCAGGCTCCAGGCTCCAGGCTCTGAGCTGTCAGCACAGAGCCCGACACGGGGCTCGAACCCGCAAACTGTGAGATCATGACCTGAGACAAAGCTGGACGCTTAACTGACTGAGCTAACCAGGGGCCCTGGAATGTGTTTTGTTTTGCCGAAGCAGCAGTTCCAGTCAAGGAAACATCCAACTAGGTGTTTAACTTGGCAGCCTCTTGCTAGATGTGTCTCACCTGATAGCCCCGTACATGAGCCAGTTTGAGCGAGACTGGATCTGGGGACCTGCACAGAAGCCCCCCTGAATTGACCTGAAGTTACCTTTAGCTCCTATGGGAGAAATTTTCTGCCATTTTATGAACATAGGATGTAGGCACTAGCATCTTGATGACCGCGCATGCGCAATTGAACCAAAAGTGTCTGTGCAAGCTCCTTGCCTCCACCCCCTAGTACACTCAATAAAAGCTTCCTATGCTGACCCCACAGGGATACAGTGCTTTGACAGCTATCTCTCTGTCTCCTTACTTGTAACAAGTAATCAAAAGTCCTTTTCTTTCAATATTTCCTTGGGTCATGTTCAATTTGATGCACCCCAAGGGGCGAACCCCTTGAGTTCTGTTACGGTAAGTGCTCAATTAATGGAAGCCCTGCGAAGAGATTTTTATGATTCCTAAGGTAATTGATCACCAAACGCTAGGTTTCTATTTATTATTTTGTAAGTTAGGATGGTTCCATCTGGAACCAACAAGAAAAGCAAAGGACTGTCAAAGGGAACATTGTGATGTGTTGGGTGTACCACGATCATGCTAAACGCAATGCAGCTTCCCCTTGTCTCTCTAATATTAAATCACATTCAGAGAGTGAGTAGAGTTCAGTTCACAGGTAAGTTTCTGAAATAATTGCTTTTTATATTCTCAGTTGAATGAGAAATCATTTTGTATAATCAAATAAGACTTTGATAGTAGTCAGCATCAACCTTAGCCTCGGTTATGCTCTTAAAACCCTGTCACATACTTTCAGTGGGACAGAGCCATAGGGGATCTGTTTGCACAGTCCTTTTAAATTCTAATAAGTTTCTCTGAAGCGTATTTCAAAATACCGGTAGTCCCTCCCCACTGCTTCAGCTCTGGCTCACAGGCAACTCTCCTCTTTCATCTTCAAACAACTTCAAAGTTTATTTTTGAAATAAGGGTTTCTTTTCCCATGGAATTCAAAGAGCTTTTCCGCCTTCTGTGAGGGAAGGAGAGCCTGGCTTTCAGGAATGCATTTAAAAAGCGGCAGATGTCTTTCTTAGCGCCTCCCTGATAGGCCTTGCTGACCTTCAAAAGCATTCAATTTTCTTTACCTTTGTTTTTTGGGCTGGCTTTGCTGGAGGCTGACGGAGGTGCTTGGGGGCCTACGAGGCTGGCTTGTCTGTAATGAGAAACTACCTAAGAAAAGAAGCGCTGCCTTTTTCTTCTCTACCTATGGATTATTGGAAGATTTTAAAATTAATTTCAAGAAGGAAGGAAGGAAGTGGGGGGAGAGAGAGAGGAAGAAAGGAAAAAAGGAAGGAAGGGAGAGAAGAAAGGAGGAGGGAGGGAAGGAAGGAAGCAAGGAAGGAAGGAATGAAGGGAGAGAGGGAGGGAGGAGGAAAAAAGAAGGAAAGGAAGGAGGGAAGGAAGGGAGGGAGGGAAGGAGTAAAGTTAGGAAAGAAGAAAAAGGAAAAATACTTTCTACTTGCATACCTTCGTTTTGTTTTCCCTAGGCTGATAGCAATCAGAACGTTTTTCATTTGGCAGCTGAGATTTTTCTTCTTTGAATTCAAATCCTCCGGAGACAGGAGTTGCCAGGACTCAGTCTGATGCTCAGACCACACCCGCCACTGTAATGAAAGGGGTTCCTGGGGCTGGGCAGCGGCTGCAGCCTGTAATCCTGGGGCTCAATCTTGGCATCCGCCTCAAGGTAAGTCTTCTGCCCCTTCTAGAACTCTGGCAATGACGTTTGAAGCTCCGGAGAGATGAGATTACTTTTCGGCAATGCCATTGAGGCTGATGAAGGAGAATAGAGGTTTGAGATTTCTTTGGGGGAGTTTTTCAAACTGGTGCAGAATATTTTTGCCTCCATAATCTCTGTCTTTTGCGGAAATCCTTGAACTAGGAATTACTGGATCCAGGATGCCCCATCCCGCAGTTTTGTGTGGCTTGTTTCTATGTGCTTCTGTGGGGCTTATTGTCATGTCTCATGTGATGTCTTGTTTGCTATTTTTTTTATGAACACGTTTTCTGTCACCAAATGGATCTTGAGCACTTTCAAGGTAACCGTGTCTTTAAAACTGCTTAGTGAGTGATCTACCTAGTAAGTGCTTCAAAATAATTAATTAATTATATATGTGTGTGTGTGTGTGTGTGTGTGTATTTTTTCTTAAATCATATTTATCGTAGATTTGTCATGAAATTCTGCTTCCAGAAGTCTGAAAAGTCATAAGTCTCTCCCTCTCTCTTTTTCTTTTTTGTGAGATGGTGGAAATGATGGTGGAGTATGATGGAAATACTTTTTCCAAATGTTTTGTTTTGTGTGGGGCCTACCTTTGGCATGGAAAAATATGAGGAATCATTGAAAACTATTTCAAATAAAGCCAACCTACTGCAAAATATAGAGATAAATTCCTTCATCTTTCTTCCTTAGTTTTGTATAGTTAGATTGTTATCATTCTGGTATTCGATTCATTAGTTATCCACTATTCACATTTAGGTTATTGGAAAAATAGACCAGTGACTAATTATTTTATGTAAGTATAAATTTTTTAAAATTGAAAAGTGCTTTAAAAGTCCTGTAGGTAAATTCCAACATTTCTAGATGGAAGAATACAAAAAGGTTGAGAGAGTTGCCCATTCTCATATAATTACACAGTTCATTTGGGAAAAATCAGAAATCAGAGGCAATTTATATAAACAGAATTGGCTTTGATCATCATTTTCACAAAGCATATTTCTTTGGCCAACAGCCATGACTCTACCCTCAGAGAGCTGATTTTGTATTTCATTCACTGTGTTTGATGGTTAGACTTTTGTTTTTGGTAGGCCAGATTGGGTTTAGGCCAGGTGTTGAAGAAGGATGCAGTTTCTTGAGGAAATTATCAATATGCCTTCCTTCCCCTGTAACATGACCTAATGTTTCCAACAACTGGATATACTACCAGCCACCCTAAATCAGTGTTCCATACAAACTCATGAACTCAAGTCAATAGCCACACTCAAACTTTCACTGTATTCCCATCCATACTTGTGTGTATTCAACTGTATTGTATCCTGATCTTTCAGGACATTTGGTTTCTTTTCCCTAAACTCTTGTAAACTCTTTGGTACAAAGATATGTGTAAGGCGTGGTGATTAAAGTTTTAAATAAATGAACTGCCCCACCTTGATAATTTTGAGTCTGTAATGGTGATCTTAACTCAGCAGCAGCCAAGGGGATGATTCTGAATGGAAGCATTGCAACAATGTGCTGGGCCTCCAGAAGACCAGCCTTCTCTCCTGAGTCTGTATTCCTTAAAACATAATGTCTAGTTTGCCCAGTTTTGGCTCACTTCTCTTTCCATGATAGCTTACAACCTGTATTTCAAGGACCTATCACCCGAGAGCCTTGCCACCATTCTTGGCTGACCTGTGAAGCTGATAGATATTCTGAATGCACTAGAAGAAGAAAGATGCCTCAAAATCAAGAGACCCATCCATCTACGTCTCTACCTTCCTCCTAATCCCCAGACAACACCACAGGAGACCACCTTGAGGAAGACACAGGAGGAGAGAAAGCAGGCAATATGAGCAGCTTACCCAGGAGCATACTGTAGGTATGGTAGTTCCAATGGATTGCCATCCAGGTGGCGGCATCTCTGACCCAGGAGTAGAACCTGCAAGAAAGACACCAAGGAGTGATGAGTTCCTCTACAGAAATGGACCAAAAGAGACATCACCCCAGATTTTCCAAGGTGACCCATGCCAGATTTTCAAATGTAAAAAATTAAATTAGTATCCATGTTCCAAGGGACTCTTGAAATTATTTCTGGATAAGGAAACAATTAATTTCATTGTGAATGAAATCAATTATGGTACTCAAATAAAATGTGAGGCTCACTTCAAGAAACTGAAGTGTGTTTTGAGTGTTTTGTTTTGAGTAGATATGTTCTATACCTAAAGAGGAGTTTGTTTTCAGACAGTTCTCTGGATGTGCATCACAGCCTAGTCACAAATGCTATTAGGAGAGACAGGTTTGAAATGATCTTTGCCCATCTCCATTTTGCTGATAACCATCTTGAGGAAACGAATCAATTTATAAGAAATAAGCCTTTTATTACAAGAATTAATAAAAATCATATGCACCCTTCGAAGAATCCCACACCTTTGACAGGTCCGTGAGTGTTTTAGGCATCAATGATTCAAGCAATTCCTGCAGAGAAAGTCAATTAAATTTGGTTATAAAATTTGGCATGGGGTAACTACACTTGGCTACTTGGTTTAATTTGAACCCTACTGGGCTGTCACTAGTTTCTTTAAGTAAGGATCTTGGTTAATGGGGGAGTCTGATGATGAAATTTGCTAATACTCTTCTTTGCTAACACAAAGCCAATACTCCTATCATTTATGTTTTGTTGATGCCTCCACCATCAGAAAGCTGATGCCAGTTTGGAAGAAGAAAAGAGTCAAAGCAAGAGGAATGATTCATGAAAATAAAGCTGAATAGTACCCTCTCAAAAATAGCACAGAAATCAAAAACAAGAAGAGAGAGAGATGTTTAAATCCCAAGTGGATGAATAAGAATAGATAGTAGTATGCCAGTGGCATGACAATGACATCATTAACATCTGCTCCAAGGTATGGGCATTGATCATTTGAAAAAGACCAAGTGTATTCATCAGCCAAAAAGAAGATTCAGATCAGTCAACTGGCAGTAATACATGTATTCAAAGAGAGCACTGCAGGTATGAGATGTATGGATCAAAATATCTCCAAGTACAGAGTTAAGGTGTCAGGCCAGACATGGTACTCCAGCTTGATCAATTACATCATCAATGTGACTCTCACTAATAATGGCAACTGCACAGAATCTGTGTCAATGAGACCAAGATGGATCTGGCTTTCCAAGGGATGTTGCATGTTTCTATTTGTAATACAATATGGAGCCACGAAGACAAAGGACAGAGGGAGGTATGCCCAAATAGGAGTTGAGATCAGATATAATATGACACCTCACTGGATAAGTCATCAAGACAAGAAAACATGGTGTGCCCTGAGCCATGTGCACTGTTACACTAAATGTGAAAAATGTCAAATAGGTGTATCAAAGCGTTTCAAAACATATCACAAAAATAGTGTCTGAAATGATGCCAGTAACTTACATGCTGGATGGAATTCCTGAGTATACCATTAATTTTATCATTTATTTAGTTATTGTGTGTTTCCCAACAAAATACCATCTTTTGCTTCAGCTCTAATGGACTTTGTTTCTATAAAGGCAGACTTCTTTCTCTTTCTTTACCTCCACGTAAACAACCCCAAATCCCTGTGATCTGTTTATTTTAAATCTCAGGAAATCCTAATGCCTTCTGTTGATGAAAAACTCCCCATGAATATTTTCACATTTCTGAAAAGCCTGGATTTTCTGAATAAAGAATACTTGTAACCTGAGTTAAAGGATTTGAATGATAAGCATGCCTTGAAGGTTAGAAGTTAAAACACCTATCTACTCCAGAGCCATTTGCTTACATTCCAACTGTTATATAGCTAGGGACCATGCCTTCTCCCTGCAAAGGATTCCAGAGTAAAGGGATGTATCTTTCTCCCACTATCCTTCCCTCTCTTTCTCTCTCTCTTTCTCTCCACCCCTTCCCCTCCCTCTCTTTCTGGCTCTCCATCAACCTAGGGGAGGAGGAATAGATTTGTATCCTATGTGAGCTCTGTATCTCCTAACTGCTCCTAATCTACACACAGGTAGCATCAAGCCCTCAGTGTGTTGTCCCATGAGGAATGGGAGCTTGGAAAGCAGTACTGATAAGGTGATCTGACTCAGAGGTCTGGTGCTTCTCCTTCTGTACACGTGTGACTAGCACACTAACTTGTTAGCTTGCAGGAGGTTGTCAGCCATGGCACGTCAGACCCTTCACAGTTTTGAACTTCACATTTCCTTTAGTGGTTTTCTGTGGGTCACCCAGCCTTGAACCACAGTTTATCTATGATGAAAGGTTTTTTTTAACTTTTTAATTTTCTCTTTCTCTCTTTTTTGAGAGACAGAGAGACAGAGTGCAAGCAGGGGAGGGGCAGACAGAGAGGGAGACCCAGAATCTGAAGCAGGCTCCAGGCTCTGAGCTCTCGGCACAGAGCCTAACGCAGAGCTCGAACTCATGAACCATGAGATCATGACCTGAGCTGAAGTTGGGTGCTTAACCAACTGAGTCATCCAGGCGCCCCCTTAATGAGAGTTTGGACTGAGAGAAGAGTAGAACCTTGTAAAATAAGAAGGCTGGTGAATTTTAGAGCCAAGTGTGCCTTATATTAGTTCTCTTAATCAACTTTGTCAATGGGCAGATCAAGAATGGTGACCAAGAGTATTGAAATGACCTTCTAGGATAAGTAATCATCTAGTCTAATAAAATCTTGGTGAAACAAACCACTACTGAGACTCAGCCCCTTCTTTCTTAAACTGCACATCCCAGCAATTCTGTTTACTATTATGTCCTCAAGTCTTTTTCAGTGAGGCTGCATCTTGCATAAGTTTGCAGTTCTTATTCCAGTGAAAAATGCATTCATCTGATCTTTTTGTTTGATTAATGTATGATTGTTTATTTGTTTGTTTTTTCCTCATCTTTCCCTGCTTATGGTCTTTTACTCCCAGCTACAGCCCTGCCTGGAGATTGTACTGTTAGCCCACCAATGTCCAACTCCCAGCAACTTTGGTAGTTAATCTAAAATACAGACAGCAATGTTGATAAGTAATCTTGAAAACATGGGCATTTTGGGGGCACCTGGGTGGCTCAGTCAGTTAAGCATCCGACCTCAGCTCAGGTCATGATCTCATGGTTTGTGAGTTCGAGCCCTGCATTAGGCTCTGTGCTGACAGCTCAGAGCCTGGAGTCTGCTTCAGATTCTGTGTGTCTCTCTCTGCCCCTACCCCACTCACGCTCTGTCTCTCTCTCAAAACTGAATAAATGGTAAAAAATAAATAAATAAAAAACCTGGGCATTTTCTAACAATATTTTTGAATGAATAAAGGATGGTAGAAATTCAAAATTGGGGACAGAATTATCACAAAATGATAGACCCTCTAGATAGAAGGAATCTGAAACACTTCTCCCAGGCACCTATCAGGGTAGTTTTATGAGGTGAATGAGTCAGTGCTGTTTTTTTTTTTTTTTTCCTGGAATGCATGTCAAAGATACAAAAGACTAAATTTGTGGAATAGAAAAATTCTGGTGGGACTAAAGAGGCTGAGAAAGCTACAATGGATATCTTGGAGTGAAGACAAAGCATAAGGGGGACTACCAGAGGAAACAATCTATAAAGAAATTAACAGAAGGTATAACTTTATCAAAACCTTATTACATGTCTACTAAATATTAGGCACTATACAAGACACCAGATACCGATAGGTAAATAATTAGGCATGTTAAATCTTTTTAAGTTTTTAAATGTTTATTGAGACATAATTCAATACAACAGCATTCATTATTTTAAAAGGTAAAATTTAATGATTTTCTATATATTAACAAGATTGGGCAACCATTACCACTATGTAATTTGTAATTCCAGAACATTTTATCAACCCCAAAAGAAACTTCATACACATGTGCAAATACCATTTCCTCTCCTTCTCTCAATCCCCAGGCCCTGGCAACCACTAATGTATTTTTAGTCTTTATAAAGTTGCCTATTCTGGATATGTCATATAAGTGGAATCATACTAATTGTGGACTTTTTTTCTGGCTTTTTGCATTCACCATAATATTTTCAGAGTTCATTCATGTAGGATGAACAAGTACCCCATTCCTTTATATAGCTTAAGAATCCCTTGTGTGGATATATTACATTTCCTTTACGCCTTCGTCAGTGGATAGAATCTTGGGAATGTTGTGACTTTTTGGATACTATGAATAGTACTTCCATGAACACCCGGGGGGCAAGTTTTTTTGTGAATAGATTTCAGTGTTCTTGGGTATATAACTAGGAGTAGAATTGTTCCTATTGTCATATTACAACTCTATGTTTAATGTTTTCAGGAACTGCCAAACTGTTTGTCAAAGTGATTGTCATTTTACATTCCCAATAGCAGTGTATGAGAGTTTAGTTTCTACAAATTCTACCCAACAGTTGTTATTGTCTGACTTTTTGACCATAGCCACTCTAGTTAATATGAAATGGTATCTCATTACTGTTTCAATTTACATTTCTCTGATGTCTAATGATATTGAGCATCTTTTCATGTGCTTATTGGCCATTTGTACATCATCTTTGGAGAAATGTCTATTAAAACAATCATTGCCCATTTTTCAAATGGTTTAGTGCCTATTTAAAGTTGAGTTCTAAGTGTACTTTGTATATTCTTTATATTGGCCTTAATCAGATTATGACTTATGAATATTTTCTCCCACTCTGTGGATTGTCTTTTCACTTTTGTAATAGTAGTCTTTGAAGCACAAAAGTTTTTTAATTTTGATAAAGTCCAGTTTATCTATTTTTCTTTTGTTTCTTGAGCTTTAGGTATTATATTGAAGAAAACACTGGTTAATCCAAGTGTCCATAAATTTACGTTGTTTTGGGGTTATCAGGGGGGTCTGAAAGTGTCAAGGAAAATAGCATAAAGATCTATGAATTGTGTAGTTTCAACATCCTCTACCAGCCTCTCTGACTCTTGAACAGCCTCTAAAATAGATGGTGCCTTTTCTTCACCAAATCATTGTCACTTCATGAGCCAAATTGTTTTACTTATAATTGTACATGTAAAAATCCAATAGGATAGGATGAATAAAGGGCCTGTCTTAGGAAGTATAGAAGCTGCAAGCGTCTCACTGTTAATGTGCATCACTTCCATATAATTACTAATGTTTGGTTTTGGACTAAAAACCTTTTGGTCACACAAGGAAAGGCAGCCCCTTCACTCATGGTAATTCTAGGTTGTTGACTTTGAAAAGACATTTTCTTGAACGCTGGGACTGTGGACACAGAAATGTTTGATTGGAAAATGGCCTGCTGGTATTTCTCTCTCAACCTTTTATTTTTTTCAGTGGTAGTTTTGAGGCAGCAAGTCAGAATGCCTTCACACAAACAAGCGACAGTAGTGAAATCTGAAATTTGGTTTGTGTCTTGGAGGAGTATCACACTTTCTTTTTTCAGGTTAGCTAACAATCTGATGGGGTGAAGAAGAGTATTAGGAAACAAGGAGGCTGTGCATGATTGGCCTGGATTTTTTTTATGGATCAACATATTTTCTACTTTAACTTTCTGTGGTAAAAGACTATAGGTCCAGAATATATGGGATCACCTGGGCCAGTTGTAAATGATGTATGAAATGAAAAATCCTCAGGGGCATGGCTTTGCAAACACGGTCATGCTAGGCCATTCAGAGCTATATTAAGCTTAAACAAAGCAGAAAGATCAAGGATTTTCAAGGCAAAAAGGACTGCCTTGGATAAGTAATTATCTATTTTTCTTTTGTTGCTTGAGCTTTAGGTATTATATCCATGCATATGGATAAGAATGCATATCTCTACCATGCATATTATATCCATGCATATGGATAAGAATGTACACACGTAAACACACACAAAATAATAAAACTTTCGAAGACTATTTTTAAAATTTTCATTCACAGAAGCAAATTAGGAGTAAATTTCCTTCCAGAATATTTTCTTCCACATTTCTCATTGTCAGTTACTGAGAACATAGGGGAAATCTTTCATGTTTTGAAGACCTAAAATATATTTTTGATGTGTTGATTGACAGAAGTAACTAACGCTAAAACAAAAATTAAGCAAAAAGGTGCAATTGGGTTATTGTTTATCTAAATTAGTTGCCAAAAAAATAGTGTTCATGAAGCCAAACCCAAGATTTAACCCCATGCAAGGCTCTTAAAAGCTTCCAGGTCACTTATCATATCACCTACTTGGCCCTCTACGTAAGGTTGGCCATAAAGAGTAGGAATAGGTCAACAGAAGCCTGACAGTCTCTAAGGTATGCCATTCCTAACTTTGAGCCTAACTTCCAATCATTCCTTATATCTAGGAGCTGAATTGTCCCATGAGAACCTCAACCCCCGTTGCAAATTGCACTTAGGCAAACTTCTCTGGGGCAGAATTCTGCCACATCTCAAAAGGTGGTGTGCCATTCTCCAGACAGCCCAGTAGCCATATCCTTTGCATATGATAGCCTGTTGAACTGTATAATTTGAACAATGAATTCCCTACATGATATACCCTACAACTCCCATGAATTCCTAATTTACCCATAAAAATCAATGATAGATAATATTTCTCAGCAAATATTCTACCTGCAACTCTGCATTTCTCAGCCTCTGTTATAGTTAGGGGGAGAACATGTGATTAGTTTTGGTCATTGGACAGTGAGAATAAGCATTTAAAAGCTGGCACACTACATCTATACTTTCTTTTCCGTGGGTGCTGGAAGCCATATGTTCCAGATGATGTAGCTACATGATGGTAGACTCTGCATTAACTCTGTGTGGAGTAACCCTCAGCCCACATTAGACAACTTTGTGAAAATAACTTTGTCAAGTTAGCCCATTGAGATTTGGGGGTTAATTTGTGAATAGCCCATCTGCCTGTTAAAACTGGAACAGCAGTTTTCAGGCACTCTGCAAACATATGTGTAAATTTGGAATATCATTTTGAATGGGAGGAAAGCACATCCACCTATCATTTATCTCAGTAATTGCATCTTTTAACAAAGGAAGTATCCCAGTGAAATACTGAGAGGGTTGTGACTTTGTTAAATTAATGTTTGCTAAGTAGAGCTCCACGGTGTCGGATGGTGAGCCATGGTTCAACAAAAGACCACAGGGGAATTGAAGCAGAGAAGTTTATTACTCAGAGTTTAATTACGTCCTGAAAGAAGTCCATGGCATGTCTGGAGGAACCTGGGGAGATCAAGGCAGGGTGCAGGCAGAGAGAATGGCAAAACCCGGGCATATGCCTCTATTAAGGTCCATAGGTGGATTGCTTTGAGGTTCCCAACCTAAGGCCAGATTGGTCAATCCAAAACAAAAAGAGTGAATTGTAGTATGCCTGATGATAGTGGTAAATATATCATAGTGTGTGTGTTACCTACTAAATCACCACACTGTACACTTTAAATATATATAATTTTATTTGTCAATTGTACCTCTAAGCTGGAAAGAAAGGAAAGTGTTATGAAACTGTCCTCACTCCTGCTACCACTATTGTAGTTTGAAATCTTAGCATGTTTGCTTTATTCATATAATCCCCTTGGTCTGGAATTTTCTTTTCTTCTTGTTGAAATACCACCTATTAAGCCATAATCAATTAAATATCATGTCCTTTATAAAATCTTTCCTAATTCCAGCTTCTTCTCCAATCAGCTTTAATATTTTCCCTGTGTCATAGTTGAACTATAGGCAAATCAGCAGTGTTTACCTGTTATTGCATGCTATCATTAGTGGTATACAAGTATTTAAGACACAAGATTGGCTAAAGGTTTAGATAAACTTTTCTGTTTTAAGTGTAAATGGGATACAGGATCTGTTTAACTTACAAACTTTATATGTTTGGAACAGCACCTTAAAAGTAGATCTCCAGTTGATAATGTACCACTTCATTCAGTGGAAAATTCTGAGCCTGATTTATCTGGAAAGTTGACTGGTTCTGCCATCAGAGTATCATTGCATTTGAATTCAAATGAATGTTTCATGCAAGTACTTGTCATTGAATGAAAAAAAAATGAGCAGGAATTGCACAAAGCTTAGCTTCCAAAAGTATCCAGTTTTGTGCATGATGATTGTAAGTGATTTTATGGTAACAAATTGTGGACCAAACACTGCATTCATTTGAACATGCTACCTGTCCAAGAGACACGTTCTTTTGAAACAGCAGCTCCCCATCCCCCTCCCATCAGCCCCTGGCAACCACCATTGTATTCTCTGCTCCTATGAGTTTGGCTATTTCAGATACCTCATGAAGTATTAGTTCTTCTGTATCCAACTTAGTTCATTTAACACAATGTCCCACAGATCCATCCATGTTGTTGTATATAGCAGGCTGAATAATATAAGACTGAATAATACTCCATTGTACACATATACCACATTTTCTACCCCCCCCCCACTTTTATTGAGAAATAATTGATATGCTTTGTTGCATAACTTAAATGCATATAATATGATTGTTTGATTTACATATCTTGTGAAATGATTACAATAGGTTCAGCTAACTTCCATCATCTCCTATAGATATGAGAAAAAGAAAATAAAGAAAAAAAGAGAAAAAAATCATCCTTGCAATGAGAACTCTTAGGATTTACTCTCTCAACTTTTCTACATATCGTACAACAGTGTTGGCTGTATTCACCATGTTGTACCTACATCCCTGGTACTTATTTATCATGTAACTGGAAATTTGTAGCTTATACCCACCTTCCTCTCCAACTACTCCTTCCCCACCCACCTCTGGTAACCACAAGTCTGATCTCTTTTTCAATGAGTATGGTGGGGTGTTTTGTTTTGTTTTGTTTTGTTTAGATTCTGCATATAAGTGATATTATACCTGTACAGAATATGCAGATATTATTATACAGTATTTGTCTTTTTCTGTCTTATATCACTTACATAATGCCCTCAAGGTCCATCCATGTTGTCACATTTTTTATGGCTGAATAATATCCTATTATATATTATTATATTATACATAGCATTATACATAATATAAAATATATATGTTGTATATATATATGTATATTACATATATCATGCATATACGTGCACAACTTTATGAATTGGTGGGTACTTAGGTTGTTATCATGTCTTATTGTAAGTAATGCTGCCATAAACATGAAGGTGCAGCTAGCCTTTAGTTACTGTTTTTGTTTCCTTTGGATATATTTCCGGATGTAAAATTGCTGGATTATATGGTAGTTCTATTTTTAATTTTTTGAGGAATCTCCATCTTGTTTTCCACAGTGGCCGCACCAATTTGCATTCTTACCAACAGTGCATATGGGTTCCCGTTTCTTCTCATCCACACCAGCATTTTTTATCTCTTGTCTTTTTGATGATGGCCATTTTAACAGGCATGGGGTGACATCTCATTGTGGTTTTAATGTGCATTTCCTTAGTAACTATTAATGTTGAACTTTTCATGTACCTGTTGGCCTTTCTAATATCTTCCTTGGAAAAAATGTCTATTCAGGTCTTTTTCCCATTTGTTAATTGTGTTATTTGTTTGGTTTTGCTACTGAGTTGCATGAGTTCTTTGTATGTTTTGGATATTAACCATTTATTAGATATATAGATTGCAAATATTTTTTTCCAATCCGTAGCTTATCTTTTCACTTTTGTTGATGGTTTCTTTTGCTGTACAGAAGCTTTTTAGTTTGATGTAGTCCCATTTGTTTATTTTGTATTTCATTGCCTGGGCTTTAGATATTATATCCAAAAATTCATTACCCACATGCATGTCAAGGACATTTATTCTCATGTCAATTTCCTAGGAGTTTCATAGGTTTTACAAATAAATCTTAAACAAATGCTATATGGCATGACTTTATTCTTGCTCTTGCAACATACTGTTCCCTCTGCCAGGCCTGTCCTAACATCTTTTGTTCTTTTTGCTACTGGGACAACATTTATACGTTACCTACCGTGAGATGAAATTCCAGACTCCACTTACACTGCAGCCTCTTGTATCTGCTTCTGTATCACTACACTTATTTGCATCATTGGACTTACCACACTCTACTAAAATTATGATTTATTCTTTTCAATCACCCACTAACTTTATTTGATGGAAGGAGCTGTGCCTTACTCATAACTCAACCACAGGAACTTCCCAGTATCTGAGAAACTTTGGGTATTCAGCAAATACTTATTCGCAATTATATGGTACAGATGTTTTCCCAAATAAAGAAGGCTATGGAGAATAAAGGTCATTCCAAGTAATGTACATGCTCTACGTACATTATTTCTTATAGCTTTCATCCTCTAATGTGTGTAACTCATCTGTTTTCTGAAACTATTTTTCAGACTAATCTCTTCAAAGTTATAAATTCTGTTTTGTAAATAGCTCCAGTTTCATGGTTTCACCTGATATAATTAAATTGAAAAGGTTTCACTTCAGTGACACTAATTTTCTGGTCCTGCTTTGTCCATTGATAAGAATCAATTTGAGAAATACCCCCACATTGCTATGGGAAGTAGTAATTTGCCACATCCATCATTTTCTGTCTCCTATGGAGTACATCTGCAAGGGTTTCTGAATTAATATGATGAAATTGAAGGCAACTGTAATTACAGTAGTTTTATCTCTTCCTCCATCATTCTTCATCTACATTGTTCCATTGAACTATATGAGAAAAGGAAAGCCTACTTATCTTCTTGTGTTATTATTTGCCATCACATTGATTCATTATGTTTCTCTTTTGTTCCTAATTATAGTTATCCACCTTCCCCATCTGCAAAAGTAGAAACAATATGTCTTTGGCTCTTTGACATCTTTTATTTCCATGCAGCGTAAAGCTGTTTATAGCATGTAGGTGATCAATCAGTGGATAATGAGTGAGCACCTACAAAATGCAGAACATACTGGAGAATTTGATAGCTGAAAAATGAGATATCTGAGATCACAGAGGTTAAAGTCCAGTTGAGATAACGAGGCATGCATTAAAAGCCAATAAATAAAAACAAATATAGATACAGGAAAGTAGTGGAGATAAACTCTTAAGGATAAGGTTTTAAGAAAGACTTCTTTAGGAACCAAGGGAGCTTCAAGGGGGGAAAAGGAGTTTCAGATATGTGACTTGATGAACAGGTATTTACTGGCTAAGTGGCGGGGATTGCAGGCAGAGATGAAGGAATGTCATGAAGAAGAGGGGAAGGTATGAATGAGAAGGGCATATTTTGGGAGGAGTGAAAGAGTTGGCTCTCTAGAAAAAAGGGTTTATGTCAGGTGCATGGTAAGGGATGGCGTAGAAGTTTGACTTGAGGTCACCTACAGAGTATTGTGAGGCTGGGGACACTGATGGCTTTTGACTCGGGAGCTACCTGGGGGACAGGCGGGTTTGAAGTACATTACAGTGTCCACCTTCACCACACTCATTTTTCTCAAGTTCTCTGCTAACATTATCAATGTTATTGAAACATAATTTACATAAAATGAACTGCACCCATCTCATGCATACATTCATTGAGTTTTGACAAATGTATACACTATTCACTTATACAACAATCAAGACATTTAATAGTTCCATTACCTCCCAATTCCCCCCATGCATTTTTTTAATCAGCCTCTATGTCTCGCCTCTATGGATTAATTTGCATTTTTTTTTCTTTTCAAAGTTTTTGACTTCAATATTTTCTTGGATGAGTCCCCAAGGAGTATTTGGCTGTTTTTACTTTTAACAAAAGCCAAAACAAAATTTTAGTTTCCTAATAGAAAAGAATGGCACTATGTGTAGGTAGAGCATGACTGGTAACATAATGCAATTCTAGAGATCATATTGAGTAATTCACCATGAAATGAAATCCTGGTTAAATCTGCTTATGTCTTTGTTTTATTTAGGTATTAAGAAAAAGTAACAATCAAAAATGTGGCTAGTAAATGAGCAAAAGAATTAGAGGTTGAAACACTTCTGCCTTTTATGAACATTTAATTAAACATTCATTTCTAATTTTCCATTTTCTTGATATTTTTGGACCAAAGCATTTTGCGTTTCAAATATTTTCATAAGTCATTTAAATCTTTGCAGAGTTTATGCACTGAACTTATAAAATGCTTAGCATTCTTAAAGTTTCTAGCCATCTGGAAACAGTTTCTTAGTAGATAACTTAATTCTTTCACTTCTCTTTAATCTAGTTATTGCCCTTGTAATATATACATGGCAATTCTCTCTACTCATAAGACTTACGGAACATTTAAGGAAGATTTCCATTTTAAGGAAATTTTGCTTTTAGATTTCCTTTCATTTCTAGCATTAGGGGGAAAAAAACTGGAGTATTTCTTTTTATAGTACAACCAAATTCCTATTATTAGTAACTTGAGGAAAAAGAAGATTAAGACATAGCCATAGAAATGAAAACCATCTCAAAGAATTTTTTCACAGCTCGTGGGTTCAAGCCCCACATCAGGCTCTGTGCTGACAGCTCAGAGCCTGGAACATGTTTCGGGATTCTGTGTCTTCCTCCCTCTCTATGCCTCCCCTGCTGCACTCTGTCTCTTTCTCTCTCTCCCTCTGTCTCTCAAAAATAAAGAAACATTTAAAAAGTTTTAAAAATGGAATAGGAGAGTATAACATCAAAATTTTTCAAAGTATAAATTTCAAAATATAAAGCAAGGTATAAAAATAAAATTACCTTGTTGTCCACTTATTTATTAATTCATTCAACAGTGATGCCTACAAGGTGCCTGGCAATAATATGTGGCAGGGTATGGAGTATAGAAGAAAATGGACCCAATCCTCACTCTCATGAAAGACACATTCTTATGGGGAAGAATGAAAAAGAAGAAATTAGGGAAATGTGTGCTACAGCCAGCTAACAAGAATGGGGGCATCCAGAGGAGACATAGAGGTGAAATATAAAGAAGGATTGAGGTCACAGTTTCTAAAGAATGATCACAGAAAAAGTATTGTGATGGTGATATTAGGCAAAGACCTGAAGAAGTGGAGTCTAGCTGGTACCTGGGGGAAGAACATTCCAGAAATCAATGCTTCTGAGGGAGACTTTGCCCAGCTTGTTTAAGAATGATTGAGGACTCCAGTGTGGCCTGATGACTATAGCATTATGTCAGACTTAACCTCAAAATGACATAGCAGTCTTATATTTTGGATCCATTTCTTTAAGCCTTTATTTTGCCCCCATTTATTACTTTGTGTCTCTTTGTTTTTACCAATCATTTGATTTTTTCCCTTACATTATTAACAAGTCTTCAACACTTTAATCGGTTCAGAATACACTACTTTGGATATGTTATGGTATACTTAAACATTACTTTTGGTATACATTTATTTATCATTATAAATCAGTATAAATATTATACTGCAATGAGCTTCCATACATAGAGATTTTTGTTAATATTTTTGATTATTTCCTTAGCCAGAAGTGGTCAGAGTGGTAAGTGGCTAAGAATTGAGAATGATTTCCCATGAGAAAGTGTTCTTATTTCCTCCTATAAATACTAGAATATGTACAAAAAGAGAGCAAATAAAACAACAAATAAAATATATCCATGAGCTGCTGTCTAATCAGTAAGTTGTGAGTGAAGAACAAGTAAATACTTAATTTGTGGTCTATAAGTTTCACTTAGCATTAAGAAATAAAGAAAAGGGGTTCAGTGGTTCAGTTGGTTGAATGTCTGAGTCTTGGTTTTGGTTCAGGTCACGATCTCATGGTTTGTGGGTTTGAGTCCCATGTCAGGTTCTGTGCTGACAGTGCAGAGCCTGCTTGGGATTCTCTTTCTCCCTCTTTCTCTGCCCCTCCCCATCTTGTGCTGTCTCTCTCTCTCTCTCTCAAGATAAATAAATAAATAAAAACTTGAGAGAAAGAAAGAAACAAAGAAAGAAAGAAAGAAAGAAAGGAGGAAGGAAGGAAAGGAGAAAAGCAGGAAGGAAAGGGGGAAAAAAGAAAAGAGGGAGGAAAGGAATATCAGACTCGAAAGCCAATTTTAGGGACTAAGAATCTAAAATCTGACCTGCTCACCTTCATAAAAGCCCAGATACTCAAACTCCCACCTTTCCGCTATTGGTAAGATATAGAGAAAATAGAAAAGTTGAAGTATATGATAATCACTGGAGACCACTAGATACAAGAAGACTGGTAATAAACCATATATAACAATTTTTTGAGGTCTGGAGAGAGATGGTCCATAGCTCAGCTCACTCCAGCTTGGAGGATGTAGTCTTATATCATTACACAAGAGAGCCAATGTTGCCTTTAAATCTGGCTCTCCAACATGTAGTCAAGAACTATGGAAGGAGGTGCTGCTTGGTGAACAGCCAAAGTTACGGAGTTACAGAACAGCCTTGCTCAGGTTGACTGCTAAATTACTGTACAACAACTGTGAGATAGGAACTCATACCTTTGGGTAGACCCCTCACGGCCTGACTCTCCTGAAATTTTAGAAGGTAGTGTCTATTCTGGCCACAGCCAAAGATCTTAAGATTTGTTGAACAGACAATTAGTTGTAGAGGCTAATTTTATTTCCTGCTTTTCAATAAAATCATGGTAATTCATCTCTCATTTTACCGGTTTCAATTAAATTGATGTCCCTTTTTTTCTTTAAAAACAGTGCAGGGAAACCATGACCCATATTGAAAAATGTTGAAGAATACAGAGAGAAAGACAGCTGGATGGGAGAGTAATAGTGTTCCAAATAGCAAGGTTTTATTGGAGTATAAGGATGGTAATGTACAATGTAGTTGGCTGGTCTACAACCTAGATCACTCTTTCTGAGATATTAGTATAAACCTTCTTAATTGAAAAAGATACTTTCACCTAAACGGCTTGTGAAAATGGTCTTAAAAAGCATCTGGTGACTAAGCTGCTCAGAATTGCTAATGGACTTTTCTCCGTCTTGAAGCACAGCCCAGACATGATACAAAATCACTGTAACAGCAGTGTCCAAAATATTCATTTTGTAAGTACTGGTGAAGAGAGACTTAGTGTGGTAGAGTTGAATGAAAAAGTCGGGTAAGTCTGAGTACGAATTACAGTTCTATACCTTCCAATTTTAGTATATGTGCTGCCGAAGCGAGCACAGCAGTTCTATACCTTCCTATAGAAATCTATAGGTTTAGATTAATAAAAAAAAATTAACCTCATGAATCCTCACCTTTAATATTGAGTTGCTGATATCTACAATGTAGAATTGTGGTCAGATTGTATGGGAACATGTGAGTATAAAAAGTTCATCATCCAATGACTGCACATAACAGACCCATAATGCATGATAGCTACCTTTACTCATTTTCCCTTCCCAATCCAGAAATAATGTAATGCCTCAGAGATTTTCTGTATAATTACCCTCCATAGTATAGGTTGTCAAGCTTTGCTGTGACTTTTTGTAAATGTTTATTTATTTTTGAGAGAGAGAGAAGGAGGGAGGAGCAGAGAGAGAGGGAGACAGAGGATTTGAAGTGGGCTCTGTGCTGACAGCAGAGAGCCCAATGTGGGTCTTGAACTCATGAACCATGAGAACATGACCTGAGCTGAAGTTGGATGCTTAACCTACTGAGCCACCCAGGTGCCCAGGTTTTGCTGTGATTTTATGCAAAATCACCTGAGCAACTTTTTTGAAATGTACCTTTCTCAGATGCTACCTTTAGAGATTTTGATTCAGGAGGTTTTGAATCTGCATTTTGACAGGCTCTTCCATGACTCCAATGGCCGTTTGAAAACATTGATCTATATATGGCACATTTCCTTTGTATTACCAAGTAACTAACTGTATTATCCCCAATTACTGAGAATTCTTTTGTAAATTCTTAGGTTTGCTTTGTTTGTTTCTGCTCATACATTTATTATGATTTTTTATTATACTTGTCAAAATCATTCATGAACTTTTAGCTTCTGATGCCTTATACTAAAACAAGAAGGGTATTTATGGTCTTTATTTTTCAGCCAAGGAAATCAGATGAATCAATAGCAAGTACTCATAATTTAGAAGAAAGGGTACAACTGAGATATATGAGACATTCTTTAAATATTCAAACCTACAAAGAGAAAATTTAACTTAAAATAAAGCATAACAAACTGCTTTCCTAAAACTTTATGTTAGAGCTTAAGTGGTCTTGGATACTCAACATGGCTTAAAAAAATGCCAACATGTAGGACATACTTTAATTTGGAACTAGTCTCAAAACAATCGTAGCAAAAATAAAGACTAGCAAATCATAGACCAGACAAGAAAACAAGTAACCAAAGACTGATGATATTTGTCCTGTGGAAACAGATTTTTTTTAAGTGTAGTATTGGGTTGAGTTTGCAAATTGTGATAAGAGACAAATGTAAACTGCAATATATAAATTCAACTAATATAGACCCAGCAAAACTTGATTTATCCAAGAAAATACTGAGGCAGGTATTGATTAGTTAGTATGATTTTAAACTTCATCTTTATTGGGTATTGGGCCAAAATTGACAATGCTTGGTAATAGAGCTTTCAGTACATATGAGAGTGAGGATGATATATTACACTAACACTGACACTCTAGTTTGGTTTTAAAAAGAATCAGATTATTGCCAATATTAGATTTGCTGATTCCACCCCCAGATGGCTCTTTCCCTGTTGGTGTTGTTTTTCCTTTTATCTTTCCCTTCCTTATTCTCTCCTTTCCTTTCTCTTACATTTGTTTTCTTTCCCTCAATCTCTCTCCCCACTCTCTCTCTTCTCTCTCTGTATGTTACAGAAGGTTTGGAATGTCTGGCAAGCTGTAGACCATGAATTCATAAATAGAAAAATAGAAATAAAAATTAAAAATGGAAATAGAAGTAGAAATGAAAACTATGTAAAAATAGAAATAAAATGTTAAGAATTTTGAGATGTACACTCTCACTCACTGAATTGAGATCTGGCTAATTAATCGTCTCTCTAAAGAAAACGATAACTTCTGCCTTATATGGAGAGGTCAAGATCAACAAAGGAAAGAACCACTGGGGTGTGTTTCTTTTTCAAAAATCATTGTGAGAACATTTTAAGTGGATATTTTAGCATATGGTTATAACAATTGCTGCTGAGTACAATATAATTTTGCAATGCATTGTTATCCCTTAAAAACCTTCTGTTACCTCAACAACAGCCTTTTTTGACTCATTTTACCTCACACTGATCACTTGGCTAATTTTCCAAAAATGTAGAAAAAGATATGGGTATATTTCTTTTTCTTTTTAATTTTGTTTATTTATTTTGAGAGAGACAGAGACAGCATGAGCAGGGAAAAGTCAGAGAGAGAGAGGAGAAAGAGAATCCCAAGCAGCCTCTGCACTGCTAGCACAGAGACCCACGCGGGGCTCGAACCCACAAAACCGCGAGATCATGACTGAGCCGAAACCAAGAGTCGGAGGCTTAACCAACTGAGCCACCCAAGTGCCCTTTTTTTAATATTTATTTTTGAGAGAGTGAGTGTGAGCAGGGTAGGGGCAGAGAGAGAGGAGGACTGAGGATCCCAAACGGGCTGATATGGAACTCAAACTCAGGAACCTTGAGATCATGACCTGAGCCGAAATCAGACTCAACTGACTGAGCCACCCACTCAGGCGCCCCTGAGTACATTTCATTGATAGGTACTTTTTTAGGTTTTAGAAACTCAAATCTGACAAATGAAAATATTTGTTTACATATAATATATCAAATTTCTAAAAGACTTAAAATTATTCCAATTACTGACATAGAGAAGAAAGCTTATCTTTTAACTCCCTCTGTCCTCATTCCTGGAATATAATGTATATGTTGAATGAATGTGTGAATAAACCAATGATACTAAAACAAATGAGTCATCTGCAGATATTAAGGGCACAGATAGCTTCTTTTTTAAAATTTTTTAAATTAGATTTTTAATTTTAATTCCAGTTTAGTCAACATAAGTGTTATGTTAGTTTCAGGTGTACAATAAGGTGATTCAACAATTCTGTACATCACCTGGTGCTTCATCATGACAAGTGATCTTCTTAATCCCCTTCACCTACTTCACCCATCCTGCAACCCACCTCCCCTCTTTCCTTTCTTTTTTTTAAAGTACATAATTTATTGGATTATGAATGTATTGAGAATCATTCCAAAGGTGTGAAGCCTCCTCTGCTGCATGTTTTGACACCAATGCACTGCCCACTTCTCTATCCTCTGAAAAATGAGAAATTGGTTCCACTGGCTATAGAAATAAGTCAAAGTGGCTTTCATCTACTGTTGGTTCCATCCAATGTGTGCTTTATTCACACACATTGATACCCACTGTAGCAGAGGTATTGCTTGCTCTGTAACTCTTAACCTTCAGAGTAGAAATGACATTAATATTCTTCTTGAAACATATGATGTTTGATTCTGTGCAACTACATCTAAATTTTATACTTCGAGGTTGGGTGGCTGCAGTAGGAAGAAACTTTAGGATAACCTAAAATGGATATCCTAAAATTACACATTCACACCATCCTGTATGTAAACTATGAGGGAATGATAAAAAAAAATTGTGAGATATCTGGACATTTTTGCTTTTTCATTTTAAGTTTATTTATTTATTTTGAGAGAGAATGAGAGAACAGGGGAGGGGCAGAGAGAGAGAGAGAGAGAGAGGCTCCCAAGCAGGATCTGCACTGCCAGGTCAGGACCCCACTCAGGGCCCAAACCCACAAATTGCAAGATCAAGAGTCAAATGCTTAACTGAGCCACCAAGGGGCTCCACATTTGTGTTTTTGTAAGACTGAGAGTATCACATTAATAAAAGTGATATGCCCTTAGTAAATGAGAGAGAGAGAGAGAGCGCTCATTAATTGAAAATAGAAGAAAATGTAGAGGCAAACACCATTAAAAATCCTGCAGACTCTAAAATATAAGATGATGTTATGAATAATTGTATCATTAAGTTTGTAACTTAGATGAAACCAATGAATTCCTCCGAAACACACTTTGTGTATCAAAATAAACCCAAGCAGAAACAGAAAAATTGAGTAATACTTATATTGAAAAAATGTAATAATTTAAAATGTCCCCACAAACAAAACTCGGAGCATAGATGGCTGCACATTTGAATTCTTCCAGACACTTAAGTTAGAGATAACATGAATTTTCACAAAATATTTTGGAAAGTAGAACACTTCGCAATTCATTTTATGAGGCAAGCATCATCCTGACACTATTATGAGACCAATATTACAGGAAAAGTTAATTGCAAGCCTATTGCTCATAAACATAAATGCAAAACTTTTAAAACAAAATCAAATTGAACCTGCTGATTTTAGGGAAGAACAATACATCTGACTGAATGAGATTACAAATTTTTCATTGAGCAATAATTGACATACAATATTGTATTAGTTTCAGGCATACAACACAGTGACGTGATATTTATATACATCATGAAATGGCTACCACAATAAGTCTAGTTACCATCTGTCACCTTACAAAGTAGTTACAATATTATTGACTATATTCCCTATGCTGTGTGTTACATTCTCAGGTCTCATTTATTTTATAATGGAAGATTGAAACTTAGTCCCCTTCACCTATTTTGTTGACCTCACCACCCTCACCTCTGACAATCATCAGTTTGTTCTATGTGTTTGTTTCTGTTTTGTTTTGTTTTGTTTGTGCCTTTGTTTTTTTTGTTTTTTGTTTTGTTCAGTTTTGTTTTTTAGATTCCATGTATAAGTGAAATCATATGGTGTTTGTCTTTCTCTGGCTAACTTATTGCACTTAACAGAATACCTTCCAGGTCCATTCATATTGTCAAAATGGTAAGATTCCATTGTTTTTTATGGCTGAATTTTATATATATATATATATATATATATATATAATATATTATATATATATATATATATATATATATATATATATATCTTCTTTATCTATTCATCTATCAGTGGACACTAAGGTTGCTTCCATATCTTGGCTATTGGAAATTATGCTGAAATAAACATAAGGGCGCATATGTTTTGAGTGTTTCTGTTTCTTTGAATTAGTGCCTTTGTTTCTTCCACTTCCACCCAGAAGTGGAATCATTGGATCATATGGTAGTTATATTTTTAATTTCTTGAGGAAACTTCACGTTATTTTCCACGTGGCTGCACCAATGTACATTACACCAACAACGCGTGAGGGTTCCCTTTTCTCTAAATCCTCACTAATACTTGTTATTTCTTGTGTCTTTGATAGTAGCCATTCTGACAGAGATGAGGTGATATATATCTCACTGTGGTTTTGATTTGCATTTCCTGATGATGAGTGATGCTGAACATCTTTTCATGTGCCTGTTGGCCATCTGTATGTCTTCTTTGGAAAAATGTCTATTTAGGTCCTCTGCCCATTTTTTAATTGGATTTTTTTTGGATAATTAGCTGTATAAGTTCTTTGTCTATTTTGGATCTTAACTCTTTATTGGATATATCATTTATGAATATTTTCTCCCGTTCAGTAGGTTCTCTTGTTCTGTTGATAGTTTCCTTCACTGTGAAAAATCTTTTTAGTTTGGAGGTAGGAAGAAAGTTCTTGGGTGATGGAATGTTCTGTGTCTTAATAAGTATGTAGTTAAGTAGATGTATTCATTTGTTAAAATTGATCAAACTATACATCTAAGATCTATGAATTTCACGCTATATAAATTATACATCAATAAACTTAACATTTAAGGAAGGGAGAAATTAAGAAATTAAATCATAAGAATTGTGGAGCTAAGATTTTTTTATTAGTAATATACAAATAAGTATTCATATTTATTATTATTAACTTAGTCTGGCTATATTTTAACTATGACAATGCACCCACTTTTAACTTTCAAGTGTACCAATAAATTATCAAATAATTAGTTTTTAGGAACATTGCATGACTTATTACATGTTTATAATATTTGGCATATAGTTTTGATATACTCCTTCTTGAAATCAAAGAAAAATATTAAGAAAAAGAAAAAATAAGAAAGGAGTTCATAAAAATGAACAGTGTAAGGAAAGGTATGGTGTAAGCATTCATGGCTTCCTTTATTTACAAGAAAGTATCGTTACCATTAAACAGCACATTGTTATCCACTAGAGGTTTATAAAAGAAAAAACAAAACATGAAGTGAGGTGTGATTTCTGACGTCATTTAATTTAGGAATAAGTTTTATTTGTAAGACTTAAGTAACAGCAATGTAATGTATAATTATTTCTCAAAGTTAGTGGTAAAGGTCATGAATATGTAGAGAAAGATGGAGAAACAATATTCGCGGTGCTGGTTTTATTTTATGTGTCTGTTGTAGGGTTTGTGAACTTAAACTGAATGCTTAGGCAGGGGATATTATAGGGACAATACTTTTTCCTTCTGTCTCTGTGAGGGTAGTGCCAGTTAGCAGGAACACAGTCCCTGAGAGTTATGTTGGGTATTGAGTGTGTGTACCCATAGATTAAAGTATACAGGAGAGTTGTATTTGGGCTGCGGTTTGAAAGTTTTCGTCAAGTGGGTCCAAGACTGTATTTTGGGCACTTATGCCATAAGAAAAGGCAAAGGCAAGAAGTATTTGACCCTACATTGCTTATTTTTTTTTAATTGAAATACAGATGGTTAACTGGTTACTAAACCTCCAGATGCTTCCCAAAACACCTAGGCTTGAATGAAATAACAATCTTGAGGTGGACAGACAAAGAGAATTTCCAAGTACTACCAACCCTGCAAACATATAATGACGCTTATACTGGGACTTCCGTCTTTCTTCTCTTTGAATATCCCTCTATTATGTTTTGTCTGTATTAAAAATAAATTAGGTAATTTGCTCTGTTGCCCTTCCTCATTTCCTTGAACATTTCATTTCTTAAAACAAATGAAAATACGCTGTGATCGTAATGCATGACAATATAACTCGGAAAATGGAAACTGAGCATTTTAATTGCCATTTAAAATCATTCGATATTTCATTTACAAGGAGAATTTTTCTTATTGCCCTAGATATGTGTTTCTGTGATGCCCAAGTAAATGACATCTTCCGTCATTATTTCGTTCTCACTCTCAAGGATCCCTATATTTTGATAACTGAAAGTGAAATATTCCTCTATGTCCTACAAAAAATTTAGCAAAGTCTGTATGTTGCAGCCAGTAATGTCCTGTATAAACTTAGCTAATTTTCCAACTTATTTTTCTCTTTTACAAAGAGAAAGCAAATAATTTTGTCCACATAAATAATTTCAAAAATTGTGCCAAATGGAATGTGCTATAAATAAAGGTATTTTACATATCTAAGAGAAAGAGGAAAACATACAATCCTTACTATAATTGCAAAGATCAAATTTTCAATTTAGTTATAGTCATTTTGAAACAAGCATGCTGGAAGAACAGGAGTCAATCTAAAGTCAAGAATGAAGACTCCTTAGAAGAGGAGTCTCTGCAAGGACTCGGCTCTAAGATAAGTTATTTGGGTTCCCTTACTTTCTCCCTATAACATGGACAAATTCATGCTATTTAAATTTAAACTTAATGGCATTATTAAAAATGAAACATTTTGTGTAACCTCAATATAAAAATTGAGTGAAATAGGAACTGTCTTAGTTGAGTCTAGGAAGTTGGACTCAGAGTTTCTCCATCTGTCCTCTCATCTCCCTTCCAACATGGAATCTGGAAAGACTCTTGGCTTATGAAAAGACCATCTCTAGGATCCTTTACATCTTATTTTTTTTTTAATGTTTGTTTGTTGGTTTGTTTTTGAGAGAGAGAGAACCCAAGGGGGCAGGGAGAATGCCAGGCAGTCTCAGAGCTGTCAGTGCAGAACCCAGAGCATTATGTGGGGCTTGAACTCACAAACTGTGAGATCATGACCTGAGCAGAAGTTGGACACTTAACAGAATGAGCCACCTAGGCATCTTAGGATCTTTTACATTTTAAACACCCTATGAACAAAATTCCTCAAGTTTGCGCCAACTCAAATCCCTTGTTTTCACAATCTGTTCTCGACTAAAAAGTTCTGGCCCCTTTCTTTCAAGTATCTACCAATTTTATTTGCCATTCACCAGCTTCAAAATCGTTGTAGACACTGCTGCTTGTGGGAATCCAATACAAACACTTCCTTTGGGCACCAAGATATTAATCTGTCTCCAAACTCTCTTTGTAAGCTTATTGTTGAAAACTGTCCCAGATTAATTAGTTTCATGATAGATACACACCCTTCATATATGCAAACATGTTTACAAATTCCCATCTCCCTGTGTCTGTCTTTTATTTCTGTCACTCCACATGAAGTATTTTACTGCATGTTTCTCACTTATGCAAATTCAAGATATTTTTCTAGTCGAGTTTCTTTTTTAAAAAACAATATTTTGGGGCGCCTGGGTGGCGCAGTCGGTTAAGCGTCCGACTTCAGCCAGGTCATGATCTCGCGGTCCGTGAGTTTGAGCCCCGCGTCAGGCTCTGGGCTGATGGCTCGGAGCCTGGAGCCTGTTTCTGACTCTGTGCCTCCCTCTCTCTCTGCCCCTCCCCCGTTCATGCTCTGTCTCTCTCTGTCCCAAAAATAAATAAAAAACGTTGAAAAAAAAATTTTATAAAAATAAAAAACAATATTTTGAACATAAACTCACTCAAACTAACTGAATTAACAAATGAAAGGTTTATTGTTGGTAGATAGTGATTTCACAATACCAAAGAACCAGGGATAAAATGCAATCAAACCCATGTTTATGAACCAGAAAGTCAGGAGCCTATGCTGTGTTCCCCATTTCTCTCTTCTTTGCTTGTCTCTAGGCACTTCCTCTACTCTCCTTTCCCTGTGGACAAGCTTCCTCTGCTTACTCATTTACACATAGCCCAACATGGTCATCAAAGTCAACTCTACATATTGAATTTTTCCCTTTAAGCCAATGCCAGTTCTGATTGGTTTGGATGTTCTCTCTCTCTCTCTCTCTCTTTTTTTTTTTTTTAATTTTTAACGTTTATTTATTTTTGAGACAGAGAGAGACAGAGCGTGAACGGGGGAGGGTCAGAGACAGAGGGAGACACAGAATCCAAAACAGGCTCCAGGCTCTGAGCTGTCAGCACAGAGCCCGACGCAGGGCTCAAACCCATGAACCGTGAGATCATGACCTGAGCCAAAGTCGGATGCCCAACCGACTGAGCCACCCAGGTGCCCCAAGGATGTTCTCTCTTTAAGGACTACAAAAGTCCCCTATCTTCCATGGTCTTTGAGCTATTTATGCACACATTTCCAGACTTCAAATAACTCCTAGCTTACTTGAGTATGAACTGTTTGGATTGGGGATAGCAACCTTGTTCATGAACCATAACTTAGGTGTAACCTCCGAGAGTGCGCTCTATCCCACGGGTTAGTGGAAAGTGTTGAGACACAAAGAGAAAATTTGTGGAGACACAGGAGAAAAATTTGGTAAGAGGGAGAATAAGTGCTTTTAAAATTTATTGGTTAAGCTTAGGACAAGCTATCACCCATGATCTTTCTTTTTATTTTATATTCTATTGAAATAATTTCTCATTAGATGTTTGGAACCAAATGTATCAGTAGTAACTTTAGACTTTGGTATATGTAGACAGAATTATTGTGGACCCTGGACCTATAATTAAAAGCAAACAAACAAACTTTGTTTTATCATACGAACTGTGGCTACTTACCTAAGGATTTACCTAAGCATATGTCACTGACAATTCTCAAAGGTATGGAAATTAATTGGAAGAATGCCAGTGTATAATGGGAACATCATAAGCTCTCTTCCATGCTCAGATAAATCTAAAATGCAGAGATGTTTTCCTAATCCCTGTACTAATAGATGACATTGTCTTCATGGATTTATGATAATTTACATGGCAGGAAGCATTAGAGATAATTAAATATTTTGTATCTATTTTATCTACATGTTGCAATTAATTTCTGCTTACTTGCATGTGCGTATCTCTACAGCAGTAGCAGCATCTGCTTTTACTCATTTTTCCCTTGCAGTTCCAGGATACAACAAATATGGATTATCCAATTCTAGACTGACATGCTTTTGAAGAGAATACATTTGCAGCTCACGGAGTAATGCCTTGGGCTAAATATAGGAAGGGGATTTTCTGACAAAAGAATATCATTGATATCTCTTACACAAATGTTAATATCAGTTTACCCTAACAAAACCTATAAATGGCACCCCAAGGCATACCTTGCACTTATTTATGTGTTTCCATAAAGAGAAAAAGAGAATGGCCCTACCAAGCAACAAGAACATTGCAATTAAATATACATTCCATAAATATTTCTTCTTTCCTATGTCCTGAAAAGTGGTGCATAGACCTACTGATTAGGAAGCTATTGACCTGTGCTATGGTCTGAATGTTTGTGTCCCTCCAAAATTTATATTTTGAAATCCTACCCCCAAGATGTTGGTATTAGATGGTGGGGTCTTGGGAGTTGATTTGATCATGAAGGTGAAGTCCTCATGATTAGGATTAATGCCCTAATAAAAGAGACCTGGAGAGCTAATTTGCCACGTCTGCCAAATGCAGTTATAGAGAAAAGAGAGCCATCCAAGAGGAAGCAGTCTCTCAATAGAGATTAAGTCTTCTGGCTCCATTATCTTGGACTTCCCAGCCTCCAAAATTGTGAGAAATGAGTATTTGCTGTTTATAAGCCACCGAGTTTTAGCATTTTTGTTATAGTAGCCTTAATGGACAAAAATAACCTGGAATTTTTGATAATTTGGTTGTGATGGTCTAAGTATTTCTTTCTAAATGGTGATGGTGAAAATTTTTAAATAGTAAAAGTAAATTTTATGAGTTGTTTTTATGTTTGCTCAGCAACTAAAATAGGAGTAGTTGCCATTTAATAATTATTTATTTTTGTTTATTTCTTTAATTTTTTTTAACATTTATTTATTGATTTGGGGGGGGGGCGGAGGAGGGGCAGAGAGAGAGGGAGACACAGAATCTGAAGCAGGCTCCAGGCTCTGAGTTGTCAGTACAGAGCCTGATGCCGGACTTTAACTCACGAACTGCAGGATCATGACCTGAGCCGAAGTCGGATGCTCAACCGACTGAGCCACCCAGGTGCCCCTTAACAATTATTTCATAACTGATGAATGAGTGAAGGCAAAGGGAAATTAAGGAGACATTGACTTTATATAATTATTTTCAAACTCTGCTTCACGTATACAATGGAAGAACCCTTATTTTAAAAGGCAACCTCTGAGCAATCTACATCCTCATCATACCTGATCTTTATTTAAGTGTAGCTTATCTTCTATTCTTCAGTCTTCTTACCTAGATAAATAATAGGCTTTATTCCCATTCTTAATGTACATTTTCAGTTTCCAAGATTGTGGTGGATATGGACACTAATTATAGCCCAAGCAATCTCTCGTCTCTCCATCTCTTATGAGGCTCAGCAATTACCTTAATCAAATTGGGAAGGGTACAGATATTCAGAGAAGTCACCACTTCCTATGGACATCCATTGTAGTTGGTTGTTATATCTGGCTTTTCTTATTCTGCTAGGAAAACTTTTGTAAGTCTGCCTTTTGTCTTTACCAATGTAGAAGAATAATCAGAGCTGAATAGTAGTTCAGGTGGTGAAAACAAATTTTGTTTAGAACTATCGTAATTGGGGGAAAAAGACCTCGGTATAGAAGTGGACTCAATGGCAAATATAACATGGACAAATGGGAAATTAGAGCCAAAGAGTAGAGCAGGGTTTGGTGGATGGAAAATGAGTAACAGGAAACATTATGGATTAGAGGGGATTCTGGCTAAACCCACCTAACAGGATTCTTGTTGAAGGCAGGCCAGGGTCATCAGACCTAGGGGGTGGTGGAGGATGAGGAACCCAATCAGATATTAAGGGTTATCATATATGGAGGAACTGACCATTCATTACTAATCTGCAAAGTAACTAATTACTAGTTAGCACCCGTGTATTTAATCAAACAAATGTTTTTTAAGCAACTGTTGTATTTATTTCTTAATCATTTAATGATATTTTACTGAGCGGCTGTTATCTGCTAGGCATATTTCTAGATGCTAGGTATAAAGCAATAAACAGAACACAGGCTGTACTCGATGGATTTGGCTTTCTAGTTGGAAAGAAACAAAGTGTAAACAAAGCAAGTAAGCATAATATATAGTATTTGGTTGGAGTTAGATTCTATAGAGAAAAATGAAACAGAGGAAGGGGATAGAAAATCTGAGTGGGTGAAGGTATTACCATATTAGTAAGGGCATCCAGGGTTTCACTGAGAAGGCAGCATTTGGATAAAGACCTAATGGGGACAAGAGAGATGACACTGGGTTTCCCTAGGGAAATGTGTTTCAGGAACAGACAGAAGCAACAGGAGGGTCTTAAAGTGGGGGCAGCTGACACATTGGAAGAACAGCCGCACGGCAGTCTGACTGGGACGGGGTGAGTTAACACTAGAGGTACAGGAAATGAGTGCAGAACAGCAACTGGCCAAAGGGACCAATTAGATAAGTTCTTAAGGAATTTCTTTGTCTTCTATTCTAGGAAGACTGGAAAGTATTGGAAGGTTTCAAGTAGCTATGTCTCATGAACCAACTTAGGTTTTGCAGGTACAAAAACGACTGCCTCGGGTTGGTAATTGGGAGCTCAGATTATAACGTGTTAACTTTGAATGCCTATTTAATATTGAATAGAGGTGTAAAGTAATCAGTAGAAGGGAAGAGTTAAAAAAGACTCTGGAGTTTATGGGAGACATGTAGGTAGAGATACATATCTGGAAGTCACCAGAATAGACATGGTTTGAAAAGACATAAGACTAAAGGAGATCTTCAGGAAAGCAGTATGGAATGAAAGGAGCTCACCTCCTTATATAAGATGCTCCAATATTTAATGCTTGAGGGGAATGAGCAGGACCATGTAAAGGAGACAGACTAAGAAAGAAAAGCTAGAGAGATGCCAAATGAATATGGTATCCTTGGAACTAGTGAGGAACTATGGATTCAAACAGGAGAGAATGACCAAGTATAACATATGCAGCTGGTAAGTAAGAGGAGTATACAGTACTGAACCCTGGATTTAGCAATGTAGAAGTTATTACTGATCTTGATAAGGGACCTTGATGGAATGGTGGTGCTCACAGCCTGATGGAAGGTTGTCCAACAGAGATCAGAGGAGAAGAATTGGGAACAGTGTTCTGAAAACTTTTTAAAAGAATTGTGTTTTAATAGGCAAAAAAAAAAAAAAAAATGAGGTAGTCGCTGGAAGCAAAAATAGGATTACTAGAGGGCCTGGGATTGTGTTATGTTCTGGAAATCTGGAAATAAAAGATATATAAAGTGCAGGGCTGTTCTCAGTGAACAAAGGGCTTTAACACCTAGTTGCAGTCCAGGAGAAAGTCCAGGAGACATTGTTTAGATAATGTAATCTGTTCAACTATGGAGTAAAAATATCCACCAACCTTTGTCCAACATGAATGGACCAACTGACATGGGAAATCAGAGAAAGATGACCTGAGTCACTTCCAAAGACATCACAGAAGGGGTAAAGCAGGAGCTAAGTGCTGACACATCAGCCCATGTGAACAAATGGAGACAATAGTTGTACTGGTGTTTTATTCCCAAATTATCATAAGACACTGGAATGTGTATCACTTTGACAAATCCTAGAAGACAGTGATCATTTCTCTTTCTCTCAACTGTTTCTGCAAACTTCCCAATGCGTTCACCCGGGCCCAGCATATGTCATTCCACCGGACAGATTGCAGACATGGCAGCCACAGGCATTGAACACTGTCGCACTGAGCCAGTTCCTAATGAGGAGATGCCAGCTCTCTCCGGTGAGCCAGGTCTAGGATCACAGACTGAAACCGGTGCTTGAAGTTAATCTTAGAGTCATTAACTCTTCTACTTACCCCAATGTAAGTTAAAAGATTTCTGATAAACTGACTTTGCAGACGTTATATTAAATCATTTGACCAGTTTAACAGCTATCCTTCCACAGTGCCCAATTCCTACATTAGCAGAATAACTGCTTCCAAGAGACTGACAGGGAGAATTAACTTCTTGTCACAAGACATGCCACCAATTAGAAAACACACTGCTTCTTGGATGTGCTGGCTGTAGGGATCGCTTATTGTGGCATATCCTGAGATTAAGATGTGGATTGTCACATACGATGATTTTTAAAAAGTTTACCAGCTGGCCTTGGCATAGGTGGAATATTGCCTTTCTGGAATGTATGAGTTGAGTGGCACTGGTTAACTTACTTGTCCCCATTTGCTCCCTCCCATCGATAGCTTGACATGATCATCATGCATATTATCTCTGAAGAGTCCCATAATTTACTTGGTTAAGTCTTATGTGCATAGCATCATATCTTTGCCACAGTTGGGTATGAATGGATTAAGTACATTAACATGAAAATCAAAAAGGACTCAAACCCGGTGGCATTTACTGGGTAGTGATGATGAGATCCACATATAAAGCAAGAACCTTGTCGGGCAGTTTTAGTGCCTCCAATTCATTATATGGTTGGAAACAACACTGACTTAAAACCTACAGGAGTTTATAAGGTGGTAGGAGACACTGCATACAGATTTCTATCACCCCTGAGTTGACATCGCAGGAACCACAAGTCAAAACCACTGGAATAATGGCAGCAAACTTATGATAAGGGATCAAATTAATTAAAAGGGTCCACCTGCTAGAGGTATTGCTGCCTTTATGCCATCTATGTATGAAGATGAATATTTTCAGGTGAGAAACCTCTGCTTCATGAAAGACTTTCCTCATTCGCTCATCTCCTTTGCAATATTTGATTTTTAAATACAAGAGCAGAATAAAACAAACAAGAATTTGAGGAACATGTTTCTGAGACAGAGGAAGGTCAATAGGCCTCTATTTCATCTAAATTCCCAGACTGGATTGAGGCTTTAAAAGAAAGACCTTATTCTGGGCTTCCTAGGGCAGCTGTTTAACACTTGTTCTGCTATTTTGTTTAGTTCTTACAAAGCTTAGATTGTTGTGCCATAACTACTTCTCAGGGTGCCAGTGGCCACCTGTATAAAGGAGCTTCCAGAGTCTTTGGGGCATTCAATGAGACAAGTAAAGCAATCATCCACAGAGGGGCATGGAGAGACTAGTGCTGTGAATTCTCAGTGCAACCTGCTTTTCCTTTCTATTACTGATTGGAGAAATACTGAAAACCATACTATTACTTACAACTTAGATGGCTTAATTTCTGGTTACGATTGTGATCGAATTACTCCCCTTCACAAAACAGTAAATTTGGTCTTGTTATCCTCATTTTATAAAAGGAAAAACTGCAGGTGAATGATAAAGAAACATTTTTGATGCCTGGAGAAGAAATTAACTTGTAAATGACAATTGTGTTTCCGCCCTAGTTTCTGTCTTTAATGAACAAGAAAAAGAAGACAACTATTTAAGAATATTAGATACCTTGGGGACCTTGCGTCCTCCTTTTTGTGTGATTAATGCCTCCCAGATTCCTTCTTTTTGGACAATGGTGAATCTTCCAGCAAAATATCTGTAGTGAGGCAGCCCTCCAGGCTGCTACAACATTTAAGTAGTATTTATTGCCTATTTCTTAAGGGAGGTTCTCTTTGTCAAGGTAAGAAAAATAAGAGTTATATTAAGGTGTAAAACAGAAATATCTAAGCAAACAGCAAATTGTTATCTTGTAGTATCTTTTCCTTGTCATACAATTCACATGAAGAAAACCTCTCTTCTCTTTGTGACTCTCCTCCTTTTTGACTTGGCGCTTGTTCTCCAACGCTGCTATTGTACACATGACGGTACTATCTTGTTTGATGACTTTTTAAAAAATTAAGGTAATACGGTTTCTAAACACTAAGCACGTATAATCTAAATCATACAGCACTGGTGTGAAGAAAGAAACAGGAAAACAGAGACCAAGATTCTGAGAAGGAAGGGATGGAGGAAGAATGGAAGGAAGGGAGGGAGGGAGGAGGACAGTAAGGAAGTATGCAGAAAGGCAGGAAAGAGAGAGAGAAAGAGGAAAGGAGAGAGGGAGGAAGGGAAGAAGGAAGAAACGAGGGGAAAAAAAGAAGGGAAGGAAGAAAAAAGAAAGGGAGAGAAAGGTAAAGAAAAAGAAGAAGACAAAAGTGAAAAAAGAAAAATAAGAGAAAGACAATGAGAAGTTCAATGACAAAGTAAAGGCAAAGCCGAACTGATTTGACCTATAAAACTAAGAGTCATGCTCAGCTAGGAACAGTGTATTACTTACATAGGCACTGAAAAGAAGAATAAGCAAAATGTGCTTCTTCTGTTCCTCCACCCACGCCCCAAAAAGACCACATGAAATCAAAGTCTACTGCCACACAGACTGTAGGCCATGCCCATGAGTTGAAGAGCCAAATGCAAAATGTAGCTAAGTGGCTCTACATTCTGTGGCTCTATTATTAAGGGAGTGCAGTAGAAAGAACCTTGGAGGTGATAAGCCACTGTCTCGTGGCAGCCTCGAAGGAAAGTTAGGAGGGCAGGTGGGAGGCAGTGTCTCAGCAGCTCCTTACAGCCACCCTTCTCTGTGACCCATGGGTTCTCCTCCGACACAGATAAGCTACGATTCAGGCCTTTGCCTACAGGGGTAGGTACAAAATCACTAGGATGCTCCCAGGGCCCATTGTTCCCCTACAAGAATCAGGATTGTGAAAATCTTACTTTGGTGATTGAAACCTGTAGACTGAGGGTACAGATCTATCACCTTCTCCATATTTATTGGCTTTCATTCATTCAATAACAAAATTATTGAATAACTTACAGAACACATACTCTTTGCCAGGCATGGGGCTTGATATTGGAAAAATAAAAATAAGCGAGATAGGTTACCCTTCATCAGGAAGATGGGGGGGTGCAGTTAAGGAAGATGGTCTTGAAACTGTATGTAATAATGCCACGGCAGAACTGTGTTCTGGGACCAGAGGGGCCACAGTGCAAGTCAGTTACTTCGTGGGAGAAAGGTTCATGATCAAGGCAACACATGCTATTTAAATTTCGAAAGGTGAATATTGTGCTCTAGTTCGAAAAGGGAACTAGGAGCAAAACCTCAGACAAGGTTACCCATGGAATAAAAGACACGCGGGCATAAATCAAAGAATTCTGAGTAGTTCAATGTGACTGAAATTTCAAATGTTTGACAAGGAGGGACAGTATAGACAGAGAGAAGACAGCGGGGCAAGGGAGCATAGAGCCAGTTTTCAGTTATCGTAATCCTTGTATGCCATTGCTTTTTAGGCTTTTATTGCCAAGGCTTTAAGGCGTTCTGAAGAATACTGAATTGAGGGCTGACAATGGCATAGTTTGTGCACCATTGGTCATGGTGGGGAGAATGGTTCAGAGAAGAGTTCCCCCAGGGTCCAAAAGTACGTTAGCAAATTTTAAATGAGGTCCAAATGGAAATTATGGGAAATCCAGTTTTAAAAGGGAGAGACTGGGGCGCCTGGGTGGCTCAGTCAGTTAAGTGTTAGACTCGGTTTCGGCTCAGGTCATGATCTCATGCTTTAGTGAGTTTCAGCGCTGTGTGAGGCTCTGCACTCAGTGCTGAGCCAGTTTGGGATTCTCTGTCTCCCTTTCTCTCTGATCCTCCCCCACTCATAATGTCTCTGTCTCTCTCAAAATAAATAAATAAACTTTAAGAAAAATAAAATAAAAGGGAGGGACTGCAAGCTGAATGTGAACTTCAGAAAGGGTCAGGTTGGAGAACATTGTAATTCACCTGGAGGAAAACACTCTTCTCTTTTTGACTTCTACAGCTTGGGACTTGTTTTAATAAAATTGCTATTGAAATTAACAGTTTAATTTACTTTTCCATTTATGAGATAAGTGCTCATGTAATATAGTGCCATAGTGACACTCGTTTGCTTTGGATTTAATTTACATTGACGGCCTATTTGCCTGTTTTTACGGGAACTGAATTAGGTTGTCCATGTATAATACACAGTAAGTTTAATGAGGTTCAGACCTGTCTCCCAAAGCTACCAGTGGGTAAAAAGTGTTTCACTTGGGAAATTAGAATCTCTGTTGCCACCTTCATTAATCTGCAGAGGGGGAATTTGCTCTCTTTTGTATTACATATCTATAACAAGTGGAAACAGGATGATAAATAGTGATCTATCAGTTCCCAAAACAATTTACACTAAATCACTTATGATTGCTTCCCACTTCTAGTTGCTTCACATGGAGTACAAAGCAAACGCCCACACACATTACAGTCCTCGGGGTCTTTTTCACAAATACAAAGGTTTTTTGGTAACTATTTCACATAAACGGATGTGGAAAGATAAATCCTGAAAAGCCAAGGAAAACACTCTCGGACAGTTCGTTGTTTGGTAAAGAGAAAGCAAGCATGATCTGCACACCTAATAAAGAAAGGTTCTTCATTAATGCTCCTGATCCTTCTATCACTTCATACATTTTAAGTCACTCTCATATACTCTGTCCCAGGGGAATCTCATGAAGGCCGTATAACATAGTTCAGCCAAGCCATCTAGGAGAGGTTCAGAGATTTGTCTAAGCACGGCGCCTTCAGGAACATACTCCGTGAGAGGAACACTCTCAGTGTTTATGTGAAATTGAAGGAACTACACAGTGAAAAAGGCGTAAGTGGCTATTCTCTTACACAGAACCAAAAGTCTAATTATAAAGAATTATACTCCACTAAACAGGAAGAGCCCTATGGCATCTAGGTATATGAAACAGTAAGCTCGACTTTGAACCCCGGCGTTTCCTGCAAGCAAATGTCTTACCCTTGCAATCCAGCAGGAGACAGATAATTAATCATGGTTGTATAAGTTTGTCTGCAAAAAGCATCTAGAAGGCAACTAAGAAAGCTGGAAGCAATAGGCTGCCGGCAATTGGTGAAATAAGATTTGTTTGCATTTCGCTAACCCCATCTGTATTTGTCCCCTGAGCTGTGGAAGGGAAAGTTTCTTCTTGGGCTGGAGTCTCTTGCATTTTATATTTTTCACAGCAGAACCTGGCAAAGGGCCATTTAGACAAAATGCTTGTTCACAATAGAACGACACGGTCTTACATGCCCAACATTTATCAGACACGGTGCAAGGTATTTTACATTCTTTGATTCATGATTCCCTCTAGAAAGTGTTTTATGCCCCCAGTTTGAGGTGAGAAAATGGGGGATTCAATCAGTGAAAGCTTGACGTCCAAATTCACCTCCTACAAGCTTCCGAAGTGAAGAGAATGGGATTCACCTTCGGACATAAAGCCTCCAAGTCTGTTATTTTTTCCAGAATGTGTCCTTCATTCCCAGTTAAAATTAATGAAAGTGGGCATATTTGTAATGGCGAGATGTAAAGAGTTAATAAGATACAGGGCTAGTGTTAGCAGGCATGCCAGTAACAGTCACAATCTGGGCAGATCTGGCTGGCAAGGCCAGGAACGAGTGCTGGCACGCCTCGTGAACTTCGTATACTGCTAGCGTTGCTTCAGAGCCTGGCCCTCGGCTAGCAGTCTTCACACCCGGAAGAAGATCTTTCTGAACCAGTGGAAATTTCACGCCGTTTCTTTACATGCCAGATGTGAGCTTGGATAGCCACAAGTTTTTGCCTCAGAGTCGCTCACCTTAGTGCAAATATCAAAAATAGATATAAAAAATATGCAGAGCCCAAATATCTTATTTCCAAACTTAAAGAAAAACTTTCATTTGAATATATGTTGAGCATACGTGTATTTTCTACCAGTTTGTAGTTTGATTTTTCACCTTTTTAAACTGTCGTTTTTAAAATAGTTTTAACATGGGGCGCCTGGGTGGCGCAGTCGGTTAAGCATCCGACTTCAGCCAGGTCACGATCTCGCGGTCCATGAGTTCGAGCCCCGCGTCAGGCTCTGGGCTGGTGGCTCAGAGCCTGGAGCCTGTTTCCGATTCTGTGCCTCCCTCTCTCTCTGCCCCTCCCCCGTTCATGCTCTGTCTCTCTCTGTCCCAAAAATAAATAAACGTTGAAAAAAAAAAAGTTAAAAAAAAAATAAAATAGTTTTAACAATCTTTTTTCCCCTTTATATATTCAATTGATTTTTATTCAAATATAATTAACATACAAAATTGTATTAGTCTCAGGTGTACAGCATAACGATGCAACAGTCCTGCACATTTTTCAGGGCTCATCAAGTAAGTGTACTCTTAGTCCCCCCACCCAACTCCCCTCTGGCAACCACCAATTTGTTCTCTGTATTTAAGACTTTGCAGGTTTTTATTGTTTGTTTTTTTCTTTGTTTACTCCTTTGTTTTGTTTCTTAAACTCCCACATATAAGTGGAATCATATGGTACGTGTCTTTCTCTGTCTTATTTTACTTAGCATAATACCTTCTAGGTTCTTCCATGTTGTTGCAAATGGCAAGATTTCATTCTTTTTCATGCCTGAGTAACATTCCATTATACACACACACACACACACACACACACACACACATATATATAATTTATGTATATATATATTATATATGTTACATGTGTATAGTATATATAATATATAATATATATGCTTTATATATATATAAAACACTCCATTGTGTGTATATATATATCATTGTGTATATATATATATGTTTTATAGATAGATAAAGAAGATATATATGTGTGTGTGTGTGTGTATATATATATATATATATATATATATATATATGCCTCATCTTCTTTATCCATTCATCTATTGATGGACATTTAGGTTGCTTTCATAATTTGGCTATTGTAAATAATGCTGCAATAAACATAGGGATATATGTATCTTTATGAATTAGAGTTCATTTTCTTTGAGTGGATACCAGTAGTAAAATTACTAGATCATATGGTAATCTTATTTTTAATTTTTTGAGGAATTTTCATTCTGTTTTCCACAGTTGCTGTACCAATTTGCTTTCCCACCAAAGTGCACAAGTGTTCCTTTTCCTCCATATCCCTCCCAGTGCTTATTATTTCTTGTATTTTTGATCTTAGTCATTCTGACAGTTGTGAGGTGATACCTCATTGTGGTTTTGATTTGCATTTCCCTAATGATTGGTGATGTTGAGCATCTTTTCACGTGTCCGTTAGTCATTTGTATGTCTTCTTTGGAAAAATGTCTATTCAGGTCCTTTGCCCACTTTTGTTTTAATGTTTTATTTATTTTGAGAGAGAGCACGAGTTGGGGAGGATCAGAGAGAGAGGGAGAGTGAGAGAACCCCAAGCAGGCTCCACACTGCTTGAACTCACAAACTGCTTGAACTGCTCAAACTCACCAACCTAAGATCATGTCCTGAGCCGAAATCAAGAGTCGGATGCTTAACTGACTGAGCCACCCAGGTGCATGCCCCTGCCCACTTTTAATTGGATTATGTGGCTTTTTTGGTTTTGTGTTGGATGAGTTCTTTTTATATTTTAGATATTAACCCCTTAGTGGATTTGTCATTTGCAAATATCTTCTCTCATTCAGTAGATTGTCTTGTTGCTTTGTGGATGGTTTCCTTCACTGTACAAAAACGTTTCTATTTTGGCATAATTTTATTTCAGAATTTTTGTGTGATTCTCCCTCCCCCCCCCCATGACACCTGTAGTAGCTGCAACAGCTTTTCTCCTCCACTTAGCAAAGCCTACTGTCATTGATTAACTCAGTCACTATCTTGTCTGTTAACTATGCATAGCTAATCTCACGACCACCCCATTTCTCTACAGTGCAGGAAAGGTAGTCTGAAAGCTCCATCACTATGAACTATCACCCAGGTCTTGCCTTGGCTGATCTGAGCTGGGCTTTACATTGGTCTGTGATTATCCAAAAAGGTAGGTAAGGTCCATTTCCATCTTCCCTGAATCTATAATCTCCCATTGAAGTATGTTGGGGTTCAGTAAAGATATGTACATGCATATTCTGGTGTGATTGGGGGAAATTACAAAAATGTTACTCTTCATTTTAACCAACCTTCCCAGGTATCATTCCTGATGTTTCTCCAGCAGTGAGCTTTGCAGCTGGAGCTCAGCACAAATGTGTCTTTAGCCACTATTCATTCTCACTGTTAGTTGTGCCACTCCTTACATGCACAATCTTGTCTTTGAAAGCACTGGTCTATTCTTTATAGCTCATTTTTGGGTGCAAGGGATAACCAGCAATTCACAAGTAGATCGCACTGCTTAATACTTTGCCTCAACACGCTTCCAAAGTGTTGCTTGTGCCATTATCCCATGGAAGTTTCCCGTGGAAAATTGCCCAGGCATCGGGAGCCATTCGTGTCTTCCCTACACACATGCACTGTAGATAGGCCTTTCTTCTGGTTGTAACGTCATCTCCTCCATCTCCTCCTCATTGATAGAGCCTCAAGTTTAAAACCTCATACCCTGCTGATGTGACATGTGGTATGTTGGTGCTGAATGCTGCCTGGGTCATGGTGTTAAAACAAGATTTCATGTTTCAGCATTTCCGCCTGAGTAAATGACAGTTTCAGGATGCATTAGGTGATCTTGGAACACTGACTTGGGGGGTTGTGCTATTAACACCGTCTTCTTTTCTGTCCTTGCCAGCAGTAAGATGCCCCTGCTGGCAACTGCATTGTTAAAACCCAAGCCTTTTTAGCCAAATTCTTTCCATAGATCAAGCCAACAGAAAGCCCTACCTCTGTTTAGTTTCTGCTCAGCTCAAACTTTTTGCTGCAGTCTGAGAGACAGGAAGCCACAGGCTTTCAAAATGCTCTAGATATATATACGGTTACCAATCTTTGACATGCAAAACTGTTAAAAATCTCAGCACTTACACCCTGGGGAAGTGCCGCTAGACTGGAAGGCATGAAGTCATTGAGAATTCACAACTCATTTCTCTGAAATGCCAAGAACAAGGCTGTTAAAGCTCAGAAAGCACAGAGGCAGGCCCTCCGAGGAGAAGGGGGTACAGGAAAGCTCAACATGCAAGCTCGGAGACATGAACCTGGTGGTGCCATTTCAGCCTCCACCCAGGCAGAAAGACATGCGCCACACGATCATGTTCTACCTCACTGCCCACAGTCCATCATCAGACTGGGTTGCCTGATAGATGCAGACTGACACTGGGTATTTACACGTAAATATTTATCTGTGTTTGTTTGCCTCATAATTCTTGAGGAGAAAAGGACACATCTTTATCGTAAAAGGTGCAAAAACAAAACAAAACAAACAAACAAACAAACACAAACATTAACAAATACAATGAAACAAACTGGAAAGCTTAACCCACATTTCTTCTAGTCAAGATGCCGAGCCCTGGAAGACTCCATTGATGGAATTTTTCCTTCATATTATTAACCCCCCCCCCCCATTGTTTTCTCATTCATTTCTGGAATATTGCAAGCACTTCCTAATTTCTCTTTCTCCAGCTCTTTGGGCCATCAGCTGCAAAAACCTGTGGATAGTCTATCCAAATACTGCTGTTACAATGCTGCTGTCCTATACACACACTTGAAATTGTTTCCTTGTTTTTAGGGATAATGTCCAGACTCCATTTTTAAAATTTCTACTTTCCCAACTGCCACTCACTTTTTAGTTGCATCATTTAAAAGTCTATATCTATTGTTTCCTCATTTCTTTACATACTTGATTCTATACCTCACCTTCCCCCGTCTACTCTTGGTTTCTCCCCTTTCAGAATTGTCTCACTTTCCATTTTTATCTCCATTAAATCACACAAACAATGAAGGGTAATTAAAACTGTAATGAGATATCAGCACATTACCGCTAGAAAGCTAAAATTAAATACACTGAACATATTGTGTATTGGCTAGAATGTAGCACCAGCTAAACTCTTCATACTCTGTTGGTGGATGTAAAATAGTCCAACCACTTTGGAAAGCAGTGAAGAAGTTTCTTAAGAAATTAAACATATGCTTTCTGTAAAACCCAGCCATTGCACCTCTAAGTATTTATCCAAGAAAAATGAAATGAAATGCCTATGCACACAGTTGTACATGAATGGTAATGCCAACTTTAATTGTAATAGCCCCAAATTGGAAACAACCCAAATATCCATCAACGGATAAATGAATGAACAAATGCTGGTATGTCCATGGCAGTCTAGAGATTACAAATGAATTACTGGTGCACACAAAAGCCTGGATGAATCTCAAAATAATCATATCACAAGAAAGAAGTTAATCCTATCAAAAAGTATATGCTCTATAATTCTATTTATATAAATTATTAGAAAATTAAAATGAACCTATATTGAGAGAAAGAAGATCAGTATTGCCTGGAGAATGGGAGATAGAAATTGATGATGAAGGATTGAAGGGAGAAATTCCAAAAGGACTCAAGGAAACTTTGGGGGTAAATGTATATGTTTATTATCTTTATTGTAGTTGTGGTTTTACAGGTATTTGTGTATGTCAAAACTCATTAAAATGTGTATTTGGATATATGTGGTTTATTGTAAATTTGAAAAATCAGTTAAAATTAGCACTAGGAACAATCATCTTCTTATCTATAACTCAGAAACTTAACTGGTCTACTGAACAGAAGACTAGTGAGAGAATAAGACACAGAGTTCAGACAGCCTTTCAAGTAAGTTAAACATTTTAGGCTCATGAACCTATGAAGGCTGAAGTTCCACACATAGGGAATCTCTCCTAACAATCTAGGAAACAAACTAGATGGAATGATATGTTGCTGGCATTAGGGACCAGTACAGAATGGTTTTAGTGTCTTTGGCTAACAGCCAGTGCTAGAGAAAAGATAAGTCCTGACAGTGAGGGCAGAGAATAGTTGCAGGAGTCCTAGCTCACCCAGCCAGACTTGGAGCCAGGTGGTGCTGGACTGAGCGCCAGTCTTTTAGGACCACGATAGTGCACTGGGCCACTTCACAAACTGTGTCTAGGCTGCTTTATCCAAGACTAGAGGGCCTTAAAGTTAGTTCATAATGGGGGCTTGTCCTTATCATCTTGGATAGGAGGCTTATTGGCAGGCTTTACTCTTAGAGAATGGACCACTTAGAACCCCTTCAGATCTTTGAGGGGCTTCTCCTGTCATCATTTACAAAATGTTATGTTATACAGCCTGAAAAATATGATATCAGACAGCAAGATTGGAAAGTCTTGAATCTATGTGGACATGTAGGCAAGCTTGAGGGCTTGTGGGAACTTCCCTTCCACATACCCCACAAATCTACCTTTACAAATCTTGCACACTTAAAATTCTACCTCCATTCTGAAGCTTTCCAGACCAATCTTCTCTGACATTTTCCATATATTACTGTATTTTGTTTTGAGCCTTTTAATCTCAACTATAAACCTTGAAAGTGATTTCTTCCTCCTTTGAACTCCCCAAACTTATATTATCTGTATTATTCTTATGTGCCTTCATTATATTTGTCTTACTGTGCTGTTTAGATGGGGAGAATGTCTTTTGTTGACAACCAGGCAAGTGGACTGTAAGTTTGAATGAGGTAGTGATTGTAGCCTTACAGGACATGTGTCCCCAAATGCATATTATAGAGTGGAGTCACATGTTATTCCTTGTTACTAGGATGAGATGATAAAAGAAGAGAAAAAATGGGATAACAGAGGAAATGCAAAAAGAGAAATTTGGTATCTGGTATTGATGACTATAAATTTTATTACATACAATTTCTAAATTTCTCTTTGTTCTCCCAAATCTCTTAATTAGATCTTGATATTGTCTGGGCTTTTTATTTCAACCATATAATCATAAGTCAATCAGTAAATGAAAATGTATTAATTGTGTGAAATCTATTATACATTTAATGTGTGTCAAACCACTATTTTGAATCACTTTGTAATCTCTTAACCAGAAAACATATCAAAGGTGCCTTTTTCTGTCTGACTGTTTTCTTGTATAATACCCCAGCTACACATGGGAAAGGAAAAAGCTGCATATCTATTTTTATAATTCTTTCCTTCCTTGCTTCTTTCTTTCCTATTGTCTGCTTGCCTGCCTTTCTTCTTACTCCCCTCCTCTCTTTCTGCATCCCTATTTCATTCCTCCATTTTTTTCTTTCATCCATGTTATGGGTTGACTTTTGTGCCTCCAAAAATATATCTTTAATTCCTAACCCCTGGCACCTCAGAAAGGGGCCTTATTTGGAAAAGGGGTCACTGCGCATGCAATTTAGTCAAGATGAAGTTAGACTGAAGTAGGATGAGCCTCTAATACAATATGGCTGGTGTCCTGATAGGAAGAAAAGACAGAGACACAGGGGGATGATGGCCATGGGAAGACCAAGGAAGAGATTGGAATGATGCTACCACAGCCAAGGGATGTCAGAGCCACCAAAAGGAAGGGGCATGGAAGGATCCTCCTCTAATGGCTTTGGGGAGAGCATGGCCCTCCTAACACCTTGATTTCAAACTTCTAGTTCCAGGACTGTGAGGGAATAAACATTTGTTGTTTTAAGCCAACCAGTTTGTGGTGCTTTGTTACTTAGGGTAGCTTACGGAGATGAATGTAATCCATTCTGAATGCCCACATTTTATCTTCCTTGCTTTCCCTTCTCTTTCTCCTCCACCAATCTTTTACCCCCCCCTCAATTTAATTCCATTGTTTTCCGTGCAACTCTTCTATCTTCTCAATTTATTTTTTTGACATAAAAGCTACAGTTATTTGGAAATAGTGTTGCTCTCTGGGAACCAGATGAGGAAACCAACCCACAGTGGCCTGGAATAAAGAAATGCAAACCATCCACCTTCTGGGAATAGAATAGTTCCTGTGACTCCATGTCTTGATGGCATAATAGTGTTGCACCATATGCATTTCACTTCTGAATATCACTCCCCGTGAAGGGGAGAGGAAGCAAAAGAGAAAATGAATGGCCCAGGAACCAGCTTTAGACCCTCTCTGCTGTACTCTAGGAGCCCTGAAGAATATTATCTAAGACAGTTACCCATAGACAAGACAGCCTCTGTAGAAGTCCAGGTCTATGACAGATAAGTTCCAGCACACTGTTGGAACAACAACAAAAAAATGAGTTTTGATATATTGAAGAGGTTAAAAAGAATAATTTCACTTTACCTGTACTACCCCCTTCCAAGGTAGCATAGCTAGTGCCAAGAGGATTTCTCAGCCTGTGCTTTCTCCTTCCAGGGAAAATAAGAGTATATGACTAAACTCCTGGATTTACCAGTGGTTCAGAACACTACAAAAGAGGTCCATTTATCTCTTGCACCATCCTGAGTTATGAGCTGCATAACTAGTGGGTGGGAAGAGGCTGGAAGACTGGCAGATAGAACTCTTGGAGGACACTAAAGAGATATGGATCATATTAACTGCTTCACAGCCTCCATCAAGAAGCTCACCCATGAGCATTTGGAGATGCCTTGCCCATAGATCCCCTCAACTGGTCCATAGGCTCCACTGCTCTACACACCTCACCATCCTCCACACTATGGCTGGTTTCCTATGCATTCTCCCAATGGCACCAAGAATGAACTTTGCAGACAGCTAATGAGCATGTATAGAAAACTGGTACAAAGCTGTGGGCCAGGTAAAAACCACAAACTTGAATTTTGGCTTCCCTTGTGGGAAAGGAAAAGGGAGGCTGTTTGCACACGGCCTGGTGCATAGCATGATTAAGAGAAGGCACACAAGCTAAATAATTCTGCCACAAGAGAAGAAAGAAGCATGGAGAAGGAATAGCTAAAGAAGGTCTGAGAAAGCCTCAGAATCTCTAGCAGGACTAATAGAAATCAGTAAAAACTAGAGGAGGTGATTGTTACTTCAAATGGAAAGACAGCAATACAAAACTCAAGGAACTTGGAGAATCAAGGAAACCTGGTAACACCAAAGGATCACAATCACCTTCTAGTAACCAGTCTCAAAGACATGGAGATCTGTGATTCACCCAATAAATAATCAAAACAGCCATTATAAGGAAGCCCAATGAGCTACAGGAAGACACACAAAGACAATTAAATGAAATCAGGAAAATAATAGATGGGCAAAATGAAAACTCTAACAAAGAGATAGAAATCATAAAAAAGAACTAAGTGGAAATTCTGGAGCTGAGGAATAGTATGGATGGAATGAAAAATATAATAGTATCAACAGCAGAATGGATCAAGCAGAAAATGTGTGTGAATTAGAAGGCAGGACATTTGAAATGATCCAGTCAGAGAAGAACAAAGAAAAAAACTCTAAAAGAGGGAAGAAAGCCCACATGATCTATGAGATACCATCAAAAGAAACAATCTGCACATTATTGGAATCCTAGATGGAGAGCAGAAGGAGAAGGGGGCAGAAAGCTTATTGAAAGAAATTATGGCTCAGAACTTCCCGAATCTGGGGAGACAATGGATGTCCAAGCATATGACATTCATATTCAATAAGCAAACACAACTTGAAATCTTCTCCAAGACCAAAAAAAAAAAAAAAAAAAAAACCAAACCAAAACAAAACAAAAAAAACCTATCAAAAGTCAAAGACTAAGAAGGAATTTTAAAAGTAACCAAAGGGGGAAAAAACTTGTAATTTACAAGAGAACTCCCATAAGGCCATCAGCAGATTCCTCAGCAGTGACCTTATATGCCAAGAGAGAGTAAGATGATACATCCAAAGTGCTGAAAGAAAAACTGCACCAAATACTCTATGAGGCAAAGTTGTCCTTGGGAACAATTACAATGGTCAGATTGTCTCTCTCCTTGGACTCTCCTTCTCCCACACAACATAGCCCCTCCTGAGGTCACTATAACTTATGTTGGATTTGTATTAGACATTTGGAATCCAGCTTTTCTCTTGGACTGTCTCTGGTTTCATTTCCTTGGCAAATACAAGGCACAGTTTGGGGTAGAAGTGGGAGGAAAGCGGTGAAATAGAGCAATTCTTGTGGTCTGCTTTGATCTGAGCCTGTTTCACCTGAATGAGGCTTAGACAAAGAAACCTTCCATGTTGTCCTGGCCAATTTACTAGAATTCTTCATTAGCATTTGAAACCATTGTCCTGCTAAAGAGCAAACAAAACCTTCACTATAATTTGCCTTGGGTGGCTTGTTTTCTTCATAAATCTATGATGGGGATTCTACACCAAAATGTGGTGATGGGAAAGGTGAGAGATTTTTGGACCCATGGCTAATAAATAATTTTACCTTAATCTCACACAGATTTGAGGAAGGTATTTAGCCAATAGAATTGTAAACAATCTAGCCTTATTGGAAAAGCCTTTCTTATTTTGGAGAGGGGATTGCCTGAAATTCTGGAGTACTCTGCTTAAAGTGGCAATGCCATCACTGTTTTGAAATATATGCATCTTTTTATTTTCATCTTTTTATTATTAAGATATTTTCCTTGAAATTATTACTTCATTCCCAGTCTCATTCTGCATAGCAGGGAGTGACAGAGCTGGCTGTATAGATCATATAGTGCTTTAATAGGTATTTTTTATTTTAAATGTAGGAAGTTTGTTTATGATTTGGCTTTTGACTCAGCTTGATGTCAGGCAGGTAAAGAGTGCAATGATCATGGCTTTGCAAGTATTGTAGTTCATGTCTATTCAAATGGCTTCAAATGTGCCCCTCTGGCATCTTTGGATGTAAAGGACTTTTGTCTGACTCCAACCAGGAAGTGTCACTATCCTTTTCTGGAAAAAGCACAATCTCCAGATAAGAGAGGAGTCAACAGGACGATCTAACCACCCTGGTGCACCCCACAATGTGATGTGAATCGGGGAGGATCTTGGGTAGTGTGAGAATGTTTGAAGTTAGTGTTAATGTGACTTGTGATTGCTTATTTTCAACAGCTCTGACATCTGATGAAAAGAAAAAACAGAAACATAAGCAACACTTCCAATAATTCAATAATTGTTATTCCTTCTCCACATTGAGGGGACTTTGCAATTTAGAAATTTTATTTTATAGTAAATAAAAGAATCAATATCATAAGACAGATGGTGTTTAACAGAGTGAATTATATTCATAGGGGAGATTTAATCCTTTATGTCATTTAATTAAAAAATTACTTTATGTAATGAGACCACTGCTCTACCAATATTTAGCCATTTCCTAAACAATTTTCAAGCAGAGAAATAGTCATAGGAATTTATTTTGGTTAACCTATTTAACTTCTATTTGCAACTTATGAAGGGAGGTTAAAGACATGTGTTTAAGTATATAGATTTCTAACTGACTTATCTAATCCAAGTCTTCTGTTTTTCTGGAATTTATGTAGTTAAAAAACAAATAGGAACTAATTGTGAGTGCACAGGTAACCTAAATGCTTCCTAATGATCAAGGAATACGTGGATGTTACACTTGTAATAACAGTGCCGATGCCCATGAAATTCCTTAAAAATCTTCTCAAATTCGCTTCTGTATCTAAAAGTCTGGGGTCCAATTAAATGTACTAGGTATGTGACAATAATTGCAAACGATAACAAAATTTTACCCCCTGAGTTGCTAAGTTAATGAGAGCAAAGAGTGATGGGTGGAAATGTTCAGAGAGAAAAGTGGGCTGAAATTTAACTGTCAGTGTGCCCAACAGGAAAGCCATGTCAAAGAAGGAAGGAAGTCAGATTCTTTCAGAGCTGACACAGTGAGGGAACTTCTAAGGCTGCTTCATTTGCAAAGTCAAAGCTGTTTAGTTTCTATTCAGGAATGACAGGATGAAAGGCAGCAACATTCTCTTGTTGCCCTTCACCTTCAAATCAGACACACTTACATTTCAAGTTAAAATGTGCAAATCAGCTTGTGTCCCTGGCCACACATAGTTTAGTATCCATACATTAAATGGAAGGCTGGTTAATTTCACATGCCACTATCTGTGGTTGTCTTTTCATTCTGGCAATTAATGCTGGAATCATTAGTGACACTTGCCTAGAACACCACCCCCCTTTTATCGCTTTGAAGATTTTTTTTCCTATCACTTACTAATGGGGACAAGGGAAAAACAGGATGTAAGACAATTTATCCTGCCAGAAATCAGGTTATAATGCATGGAGTCTCTTTCCAAAGAATATTTCTATAAATAGAAGTCATGAAGTTCTGTCATAAAATAACCAAAGGCTTTGGAAACCCAGTAAATAGGTTATATAGAGCTGTCCTCCAAAGTACCACTGTAGTCCTTGAAAATGTCAAATTCACTCTGTGTCAGCATTTCCTAGCATACCTACATGCAGAATAACTTCCAGAGAGTAAAGTATGGAAAATAAATATTTAGCATCCCTAGCTGCTTCTGAAATTGTCTACATGAGTCTGCCCAAATTACTGAATACCCTATAAGCATTCTTCTCATGTGTTTTTACAGCATGATTTAGAAGCCTTGTACAGCAATAATCACTGGCCTGGATTTGAAAGTGACGAGCTATAGAAGTTGTTTTGTACAATGTCTGTAATAGGTTAATTAAAGGACTATTCAACATAATTGAGGTCTCCTGGGCTCTAAATAGTTCTTCTATTCTGTAAATCACTTCTGTCCATTATTGAAGACTCAATGTGAAGAGTCTTGAGGAGTAATGCAATGGTTTTAACGTGAGGCAGATCTGGATTATGTAATCTTAGGCAGTCAATTTATTTTCTCCTCCTTTCAGTTCCTTTATCAGCAAAATGGATATATATATATATATATATATATATATATATATATATATATATAGTTCATTGTCACTGCAAGTATTAAGTAACATCTTCGGTATAGATTGTCATTCATATGGCATATGTTCATTACATGGTAATTTTCTTGTTTCTTGAATATACTTGTATCTGTGTAGGTATGTTCATGGTAAGCAATTGAAATAAAAGATGTATAACCTCACAAATAAACTAGCTGGCTTTCAGAAAGATACCACCCTGGAAAATTTGTAAGAGCCCATCTATAAACTTTGAAAGGCCAGAGGCATGAGCTTCCCAAGGAACCAGAGGTGGAGTATTTCAGTCTCAGAGCACAAATGTGAGCAAAGGATCTATGTGTAATTGCAATAGAATAGATCCTCTGTCCAGTGACACCTCCCCTCTGGGAACTTTGTGTGGGACTATGATATATACTTATGGGGATGTTTGGTTTTGGTTGTGTTAATGCACAGATCTCTGATCTGAATATTTTAACACTATTTTCTGGGAGTTGTTGAGAACATATCCATATGAACATGGAACCCGAGATGGGAATTCCCATAATAAGGATTCACGCTGACCCCCTGGACCAGGGCTCTCTTTCCTAAAGTGTGTATAAATGGATTGTGTGGCTTTCCTTTTTCTAGCCATGTTTCTGTTTTTTTCTTGTTGGATTAACCTATGTTGGATACAATACTCTTAGGACAGCTCTTGTATCTTTATAAAGACATTGTCTGTATCATCATGTCTTTTTTTTTCCCCCTTTAGGTTTGCTACTCTGATGGTGTTCTGATTATTCATTGTGATGTAATTTGATTTTCCCTGTCAATTAGTGAATGGAGTATCTTTTCATATATTTATAAGCCATTTAAATACCTTGCTTTGTAAAAGGGCCTTTTATATCACCATGGTTTGATGCACTTGATTGATGTCTATGGAAGTGACCCTATTCCAAAAGTATTTAAAGCAATGTCAAAATATACAGTGTTGGGACTCCTGGGTGGCTCAGTCGGTTAAGCATCCAATTTCGACTCAGGTCACGATCTAACAGTTGGTAGGTTCAAGCTCCGAGTCGGGCTCTGTGCTCACGGCCTGGAGCCTGCTTCAGATTCTATGTCTCCCTCTCTCTCTGCCTCTCCCCCACTTACTCTCTGTCTCTCAAATATAAATAAACTTTAAGAAATTAAAACATATATATATGCAGTGTCATGTAACAAACACAAAATAAAGCCAAGTGGGTGGAGAACTTAGAGTAAAGGCCAAATAAGCACAGATTATGACATGAAACTGGAGGTAAGTTTAACAAATTAAATATGAATGTTAAGATTCAGTGTACCATATAAAAACAGACCATAATTCAGATCTGGATTCCAGCAACCAGAGCAAAGTGGAACACCACATCAGCACATGATTCGGAATCTACAACATAAAAGACAGCCACCTACTGTTCAGAAAAACAGTGTCTTCTAGAACTGGGATTTGGAAACATTTCTCTGTTAGAGCAGAGAATGGAAATAGGCTGGGTTTCACATACAGCAATCCTAAAATTCATATGGAACCACAAAAGGCCCCGAATAGCCAAAGGAATTTTGAAGAAGAAGACCAAAGCAGGAGGCATCACAATCCCAGACTTTAGCCTCTACTACAAAGCTGTAATCATCAAGACAGGATGGTATTGGCACAAAAAAGACACACAGACCAATGGAATAGAATAGAAACCCCAGAACTAGACCCACAAACATATGGCCAACTCATCTTTGACAAAGCAGGAAAGAACATCCAATGGAAAAAAGACAGCCTCTTTAACAAATGGTGCTGGGAGAACTGGACAGCAACATGCAGAAGGTTGAAACTAGACCACTTTCTCACACCATTCACAAAAATAAACTCAAAATGGATAAAGGACCTAAATGTGAGACAGGAAACCATCAAAACCTTAGAGGAGAAAGCAGGAAAAGACCTCTCTGACCTCAGCCGTAGCAATCTCTTACTCGACACATCCCCAAAGGCAAGGGAATTAAAAGCAAAAGTGAATTACTGGGACCTTATGAGGATAAAAAGCTTCTGCACAGCAAAGGAAACAACCAACAAAACTAAAAGGCAACCAACGGAATGGGAAAAGATATTTGCAGATGACATATCGGACAAAGGGCTAGTATCTAAAATCTATAAAGAGCTCACCAAACTCCACACCCGAAAAACAAATAACCCAGCGAAGAAATGGGCAGAAAACATGAATACACACTTGTCTAAAGAAGACATCCGGATGGCCAACAGGCACATGAAAAGATGTTCAGCGTCGCTCCTTATCAGGGAAATACAAATCAAAACCACACTCAGGTATCATCTCACGCCAGTCAGAGTGGCCAAAATGAACAAATCAGGAGACTATAGATGCTGGCGAGGATGTGGAGAAATCGGAACCCTCTTGCACTGTTGGTGGGAATGCAAATTGGTGCAGCCGCTCTGGAAAGCAGTGTGGAGGTTCCTCAGAAAATTAAAAATAGACCTACCCTATGACCCAGCAATAGCACTGCTAGGAATTTATCCAAGGGATACAGGAGTACTGATGCATAGGGGCACTTGTACCCCAATGTTCATAGCAGCACTCTCAACAATAGCCAAATTATGGAAAGAGCCTAAATGTCCATCAACTGATGAATGGATAAAGAAATTGTGGTTTATATACACAATGGAATATTACGTGGCAATGAGAAAAAATGAAATATGGCCTTTTGTAGCAACGTGGATGGAACTGGAGAGTGTGATGCTAAGTGAAATAAGCCATACAGAGAAAGACAGATACCATATGGTTTCACTCTTATGTGGATCCTGAGAAACGTAACAGGAACCCATGGGGGAGGGGAAGGAAAAAAAAAAAAAAGAGGTTAGAGTGGAAGAGAGCCAAAGCATAAGAGACTGTTAAAAACTGAGAACAAACTGAGGGTTGATGGGGGATGGGAGGGAGGGGAGGGTGGGTGATGGGTATTGAGGAGGGCACCTTTTGGGATGAGCACTGGGTGTTGTATGGAAACCAATTTGTCAATAAATTTCATATATAAAAAAAAAGATTTATCAGGGTTGGTTTTAGTGAACACTATTTTACAAACTTTTGAATTAAATATTATTTACATATATATTAATTTAATTATTTGAATATTAATTAAATATTATTTACATATATATTAATTAAACTCTATACCACATATAGGGCTTGAACGTATGACCCTGAGATCAAGAGTTGCATGCTATAACAACTGAGCCAGCCAGGCCCCCCTAATTATCAATATTTTAACATCAAGATACTTATATACCAAATTCTGGGCTCCAGATTTCTGTTCACGAATCAAAACAGACACAGCGTGCCTTTGTGCCTGTAGGTAGCTGAGTGCCATTCCTTGGAGAGAACATGTGTCCTCCATTTTACCAGGGCTCCCATCAATGCCTGGTGTCAGATGCCATTCATCATCATTCTTCTGCTCATTCCATTTATTTTGTATTTAGTGATTTTCTGCCACTTTACCCAGCCCATTTACCTCATTTCTGCTCCCAGCTGGTCCCTGTAGGCATCTAAGTTTGTATTCCTCAAGGAGTAGATCAGATGTATATGCCATCAGTTAAGCCTTGAGAAATGTTATTTCTCAAAGAAACAATACGCTATGAGATCATCAACTTCTTATTTTGTTGCTAAGCCTGAAAGGAAAACACAGAAAATCCCAAGAGGCTGATGATCTGAAATTTATGTATGCTTGTCTTGGCATATGTTACCTAAGTAGTTTTTGAAAATGCTATGCCTTCCAAATTGTTTTCTGTGTGTGTTAATTGTGAAATTCAAATGCAAACATCAAAATGATTCACAGGCAAAGAAGAATGGCATTAATAATATAGAGAAATCCATCTGGGATTATTTTTTCAAAGATGATTGATAACCCACACAGTGCTCACAGGAATAACTGAAACTTGATCAGATTCCACAGAGTGTTCCAGAAACTATACTTTTAGATTAATAGGAATTATGTAGTTGTTTTGTTGTATTTTTAAAGTAACTGTTTCACTTAAATTGCATTTAAAAGTATGCAAAGTATATAGCTGAATGAATTTTTGCAAGTAAATACATTGATGTAACCTTCATCACTGAGACCAAACATAGATTACCAGATCCCCAAATCCTCCCTTGTCCCCACTGCTCATCATTAGCTCACTCTTCTCATTCCCACACCGAAGATTACCACTCTTGTGACTTTTATTTCCATAAGTTCATTTTGACTTTTAATTTTATATAAATAAAATCATATAGTATGTAACTTTATGTAAGACTTCATTAGTTCATATGGTGATTGGAGCATTAATTCATGTTTTATACTAACAATATGTACTTTCTTTTTTTAATGTTTATCTATTTATTTTGAGAATGAGACAGCAGAAGCAGGGGAGGAGCAGAGAGAGGGAGAGAGAGAGTATCCCAAGTAGGCTCCGTGCTGTCAGCACAGAGCCTGATGTGGGGTTCGATCTCGTGAAGCATGAGATCATGACCTGAGCCGAAATCAAGAGTTGACACTCAACAGACTGAGCCACTCAGGTGCCTCAGTAATATATACTTTCTTATTGCTATATACTATTCCATTGAATAGACTGAAATTTACTTATATATTCTATTACAGATGGACATGTGAGTTATTTCCAGTTTTCACTATTACCAATTGGCCTTCTATGGATATATTGTATGACTTTTGCTGTACATATTTATATATTCCTGTCATATGAGAGGAAATACTAGATAATAGAGTGTGTTTATACTCTTCTTTAGAGGATACAGACACATAATGTTCCAGAATGATTGAACCAATTTAAATTACCACCAGCAATGTAGGAAAGTCCCATGGAGTTACTCAATATCCTCACCATTACTTGCTATTACCCCTTGCTCCACCTTCCCACCTCCACAAATAAACCTGCTGAGATTTTCACTAGGATTACATTAAATCTAAGAATAAGTTCATCGAGAATTGACAGCTTTATAATATTGTGTCTGATCAGTAAATATCTTTACATTACTTCAAGTCTGTAATTTTTAAATTATTTTTGTTTTTTATTTTTATTTTTCAGTATAGATTTTATTCTTGGTGTTTCATATTTTTGATAGAACACTAAATACTATACTCTAATTTTTATCTTCTGCTTCATTCTGATATATACTTAAATATTTTCGTATTTTTATACATATGCATCCAACTACTTTGTAAGACTCTCGTATTAATTCTAGTCCCTTTTTTCAAAGGTTCTTTTGGATTTTATATGCTCCCAGTCAGGTTGGATATGAGAGAGAGAGAGAGAGAGAGAGAGAGAGAGAGAGAGAGATTTTCTTCCTCTCTAAAGCTTACTTGTTTTATTTTATTTTATTTTATTTTATTTGTCTACTACACTGGCTAATGCACAATGTTGAGTAGGAATAATGATAGTGGGTCTCTGTGTATAGTTCCTTTTTTTTTTTAAGTGTATTTATTTATTTTGAGAGAGAGACAGGCAGAGGGAGCAGGGGAGGGGCAGAGAAAGAGGGAGAGGGAGAATCCCAAGCAAGCTCTGCACTGTCAGCATGGAGCCTGACATGGGGCTTGAATCCACAAACCGTGAGATCATGACCTGAGCCAAAACCAAGAGTTGGACACTTAACCAACTGAACCACCCAGGTACTCCCTCCTTGTGTAGTTCTTGATCATGGGGGGCAGACTCAGTATTAACCATTAAAGAAAATATTTGCTGTAGGTTTGTTAGTATATAACCTTTATCAGACTAAGGAAGTTGTTTCCTATAAATGGCTTGTCAACATGATAAATGTCAAATTTTATCTCCTTTTTTAAAATCTGGAGATAGTGGTGGCTTTAATCTTCTATTTTCACTAATGCAAAATAGTGCATTTAAAAATTTTCATTATTAGCTCATCCTTCCATTATGATTTTATATTGCCTTTTCTCTGAGCAGAGGAGAAAATCTTTGTTATCTAGGGTTAGGCAAAGATTTCTTAAAACCATATTCCAAAAACACAACCCATGCAAGAATAAATTGGATTTCATCAAACTTAAAATATTTTGTTCTTTGAAAGGTACTATTAAGAAAATGAAAAGATGAGCTGCTGATTAGTATAAAATATTTGCAATTCATGTCTCTAATAAAAGAAGTATCTAGAATATATTAAAAGTGTAACATATTAAAGTATCTAGAATATATTAAAATCTCTCAAAATTTCTTGAAGTCTTTGCCTTGTTATAATTCCAGTATCTGGATCATCTATGGGTTCTATTTTAGTCAACTGGTCTTGACCACTGGCATATTTGGTAATTTTCATGGAATTCAAGCAGTTGTGTCTATAAACTTGCAATGATTCTATATGATGTTATCTTCCTTTGGAGAGGATTTGTTTTTGCTTGGTGGGCAGTTATGGTAGAAACAGTTAACCCAAAATTTAGACAGTTTTGAGAAAGTTTAAACCCTTTCTGAAAGTTTAAAACATTTTTAGTTTGCCCTCTTTCCTATGGTGTGGATTTGCAGTAGTTGCAAATCAAAGTCTGGAATATTGATCAGGTCTCCTCATTCTTGGTTAGCCCTGAACTCTCGCTATTTTTCACTCTAGTGACATGAGAGTACCAAAGTGCTACTTATATTTTTAGTTTCTAATCTGCCAGTTGGCCTCTAGCCCTATCATCATTCACAGGTTAAAAATCAGCAAATATCTCAAATGTAAAAGTGGTAAAGAATGTTGGACTTACCTCAATGTATTTCTTTTCTCTCTGGGATGTTGGTCCTTCAAATTCTGGATGTGTTGATTCCGAATCTTGTATCTTCAAGATATAAGGTTTTGCAAAATTCATTTGAAATAGCTTTTATAGTTGTTGAAAGTAAGGATATCGGTCTGATAGAAACTATTCTGTCATTAATGGATGTGGATGTCTGTCTTCTAGGTTGTTTAATAATACAAAGCCATTAAATATGAGAAAGAAAGTGGCATACAATTTTCTCCAAAGAGTTCTGAGCAATTTATAGAATCCATATCATCAATCTTTACCATATCCTTGTCAACACTAGTAACTCATTAACTATCCAAAGGTCACCCAACAAACCCGTCAGAAGTCCAGAAATAGAAACTGAACATCCAGCTCAATCCCCAGAGCCACATAGACTATTGATGCCTGATATAAAAATTACATCCTCATTCAGGAAGTACTAAGTAATTCCATCAGTGACCTATCTGTCATTTTCTCAGCACCATATCTTCTGTGGAAGAAGGAAAGGAAGAAATGAAAGTATTTTGGTCTTAGATTTTCAGTAAGAGGGGTGACTAGTGTTATTTAATTTTTTTCAATTTTATGAAGTATTTTTTTCTAGTCATGATAATAAAAGTAAAAGGGCAAAGATTCCTCTGGTTTCTGATTATCTTGTCCAGAAAGTTGGATAAAGTGAAAACCTGATTTTATAGTAGTTCTATCCTAGGCTAAAAGTGAGGAAGGAACAAATATGTAATTCTAACATGTCACAGAGATAACCTATGAATAGCCTATTCAGTTATTCATTCAATAAGTATTTATTTAATATATGCTATATGAATCACTTATTTTGGGGACAGGGATATAGCACTGCATGTAACATAGAGGTTGCTAAAGGCTTAAAACATAAATTCTTGTGGAGAAGAGGGATAGTAAATCAATATATAATATATATGTCAAGAAGTAAGAAATTCTATGAAAAAAAAAGAGAACAGGGTATAGAGAAGAGTTGGAATGCCATTTTAGATTAGGTGAAGAGGGAAGATTCTTCTGAAAAAGTGACTTTTAAACAATGGTCTTAATGAAGTCAGAGTTGTGAAAAAAACATGTATATTTCTGTAGAAGCACTTTCCAGGCAGAGGGAATACAAAGTGAAAAGCCTCTAAAGCAGGAAGTTTCTTAGAATGTTTGAGGAAGAACAAGCAAGATTGTGGCTGGAGTATACCAAGTGGAAATGAAACGTTAAGAAAGTAAAAGGCAAGATCAAGTGTGGAGTTTTAGGTCATGGTAAGGGCTTGAGTTTATTGTAAGTATAATGAGAAACCATTGGCTGGGGTGGCTCAGTAGGTTAAGCATACGGGTCTTGGTTTTCGGCTCAGGTCATGATCTCACGGTTGGTGGGTTTGAGCTCTGCACTGGGCTTTGTTCTGACAGTGTGGAGCCTACTTGGGATTCTCTCTCTCCCTTTCTCTCTGCACATCCCCTGCTCACTCTCTCTCTCTCTCTCTCTCTCTCTCTCAAAATAAATAAATAAACTTCAAAACAAAAAAAAAAAACCAAAAAAGAACTTATTGGCTGGCTAGTTAAGGTGAAAAGCATAAAATATAAAGGGATTAGAGCAGAAGCAAGGGAACCAATTAGAAGGCACTAATTAAAGTGGGTGATAATAATGGCTTCCACTAAGATGGTGGGAGAGAAAGAAGTGAGACATGGAGAGATTCCAAATAGATTTTGAGGATGGAGTTGGCCAATTTGCTGATGGATTTGATGTAAGAAAAAAGTGGGGGCGCCTGGGTGGCTCAGTCGGTTAAGCGCCGACTTCGGCTCAGGTCATGATCTCACGGTCCGTGGGTTCGAGCTCCGCGTCAGGCTCTGTGCTGACAGCTCAGAGCCTGGAGCCTGTTTCGGATTCTGTGTCTCCCTCTCTCTGACCCTCCCCCGTTCATGCTCTGTCTCTCTCTGTCTCAAAAATAAATAAATGTTAAAAAAAAAATTAAAAAAAAAAAAAAAGAAAGAAAAAAGTGAGAAGTCGAGGACAGTTCCAAGGTTTTTATACAAACAAATGGGTGAATAATGGTGCCATTTATGAGAGGAGGGACACTGGAAGAAGGGCAGAACTAGGGGAAGAAATCATGACCATCTTTATCCCAAATTCATCATTAGCTTGGAGCTCATTAATATAAAATATAAATGACAGAGGATAAAACTCCTACTGCCTATTGATTTACTTCCCATCCTGTGCTATTTCTTCTCTGAGAATCTAAGTAATCAGTGAGATCAAGTAGAGATCTAAAAGAAAATAGGAAATCAAAAGGAATCAAAAGGAAAGTGGAAAAGACAAGTCATTGGATGAGAAAGGCACTGATATTCTTAGCCAGAAGAAAATGTAAGCTTAATTAAAATCAAAGGCGCACTGTCCAGAGTGGTGTAATATATTGAGAAATAAAAATTTCAAGTTGTTCAACCAGTGCTCAGTTTTCTGTAGGCTCCAGATCTGTTTTATGTTTAATTTTATTTATTTATTTATTTATTTATTTATTTATTTATTTATTTATTTATTTTTATTTTATTTTATTTTTAGAGAGAGAGAGAGTGAGAGGGGTAGAGAAAGAGAATCTTGAGCAGGCTCCATGCTCAGCAAAGAACCCAACACTGGCCTCAATACCATGACCCTGGGATCATGACCTGAGCCAAAATCAAGAGTCTTATGTTCAAATGTCTGAGAGACCCAGGCACCCTAGATCTGTTTTTAAATAAATGCAAATAACAACTCATTCTCATTCTCATATATTTTTTCTTATCTTCCCCATCTCAAAGCTTATGGGGCCAGAGGCTGAGAGAAAGAACCAAGATGAGTATAAGGACACTATTTAATTTCCACTTATTAACCCTTTTGAGTCCTAACACCAAATATTGTAATAGTCCATGTGTAGTTGATTATAAAAATGTCTCTACTGTAATTTATTATTTCCACACTAGTGGATCATTATCATCTGCCATTATTATGGGAGCATACTCATGAGTCAGTCATGGGTAAGTCAGCAAGGATGCCAAGTCTGTTAACAGTATAACCAACTCTACAAGATTCAATTCAATTCTGTTCTATTCTGTTCTCTCACAGTCCTCTCCTTTTCTTTGGCAACTCCTTCAGGCAGTGTAACTCTGGAGACCTCCAAGGGGGAAAAATATTTAAAAAGTATCCAATTGACCACAGTTGTCATGTTGCGTCTTCATAAAAAGATGCAATTTCATCTTCCCAGTAGTTAATTGTGAGGATGTTCACTAAATATATTGAATCTCGTGTGCTGTTCCTAGACTGAAATATTAAAATTTTAATAGCTTCCCATGCATTCTCAAATATGAGCATGTTACACACTTCTATTTCCTTTGAAAGAGCTTGCAATCTCTGAGCAATAATCTGCCATCTAATTTACATTTTTATAATGTGTCACAGATAGGAAAATATTCTCCCTCCAGCCTGCATATCTTTCTCTTCTGAATTGTTTTTTTTTTTTTTGTACTGCAAAAGGAGCTACAGATTTCATAAAATAATTGGGGCCAAAGAGAAGACCTTATGCAATTTCTATAGAAGACCTGATTGTACCACCTGAGAATTTTGAGGCATATTTCTATCATAAAATGTCTTATATTCGGTCAGAAATATTCATTAACTTCGTTCATTCATTCTGCTAACCTGATGAACATAAAAGTCTTTTTAAACACCTGTGTGTATATTTGCCACGTTTTTCTATATACCCACTGTTCTTTTGTAAATATGATACATATCATGGTAACATTACTGAACAAAACCACCAAAGACCATTTGCCCCCCAAAATTGCTAAAACTTTCCATTCTCTATTTTTATTAAATATTTTCAATCCCTTTTAATGGTCTATCTAGAATATAAGCTGCATTTCAAAATTACGTTATAATCCAAATATCAAAAGAAGGTAAAATGATGATAATTCCATCTAGTTTATTGATGGATGAGAAAGAGTTAATTAACCAGCCCTGGAAAAAAAAATGTGTTTATTAACAGAGCACCAGGAAAAAAAGTCTGAAAACATAGGATGGATGAGCCTATATTGTTTAATGTCCTAATCAATACTAATAAGACTATTGAGATTCTTTAAAAAGCAAAACCAAAAATCCAAAGTTTGCAAGCTAAAATAACATGTATTTCCTGGGAAAAATGGAAGATTCTTGCCTTAGTAAGCTAGACCTTGACCATCTTCCTGTTTGATAATGTGTCCTCTTTTATATGCAAGTTCCTGGAAAGAGTCAATAAGAAAGCTTGGAACAGAAAATCTTAGGCTCTTCCATCCCCCAGATAACCTAGGATAAGAATATGGAAAAAATATATATATATATTTTTTAAATGTAACAGAAGGTTATGAAAAATCTGCATGCATGCTATGTTGTGACATTTCCCTTAGAGATTTAGAAGCATCCTAAGAAAGGAACATTTAAATCATCTTGGTTTTCTAAAAGGATATGTAATATATGGTCATCCACTTAGATCTGGTGATAGACTCCTTTTTTTCTCTGTTCCTAAAAAACAAGATGGGTGCTAAGTCTGCTCAGATACTCAGATATTTTAAGCATTTAAAGAAGGTTGGGGATCTTGGGTGGCTCTTGATCTTGGCTTGGGTCATGATCTCATGGTTTGTGAAACTGAGCCCCATTTTGGGCTCCATGCTGACAGCACAGAGCCTGCTTGGGTTTCTCTCTCTCCCTGCCTCCTTCTCTACCCCCACACACTGTCCCTCTCAATAAATACATAAATAAACATTTTTTTTTAAAAATAAATAAAGTGGAGGCTTTACAGAGGTATTGAATATAGACAATACTTGTTATGACTTAATGACTAGGAAATAAAGAGACATTTTAAATCCTCTTTCAACTGACGTCTTTACATTGATGAACGTTTCATTTAATGCTTTATTGAAAAATGTATTAATTGAATTAGAATCTGGCAAGGAAAAAGAGTCTCTCTTGATCATTGACCAAGATGATCTCACTGCCTTTGTGATATGTTTAAATTTTGTTTTACTAACATAAACTTGCTGAATAATGGCTCGCCTACAAAAGACTTCAGTATAAGAACTAGAACTATTAATTTACATAGACAAATTAAGATGTATAAATCGAAAGTTAGAAGTTATGCCCACCATTTGACTCCATGGGATTTCCTATCAAAGATTTCAGCTTTGGTGGAAATACATACCATTAAACAACAACAACAACAACAACAACACCAACACCAACAACAACAAACAACAAATAAGGCCAACATTAGGGACAATATAACTGCCAGTTCACCATTGGTCTATCATGTTCATTTTTCTTTCATTTCCTAAAATCTTAGCATTGACAAGTAGATTCTCATATCATAATTACATGTAGCCTTTTCTCTCCCGTAAAATTGTCAGTGCTATGCTTTGGTTATGGATGAAGTTTAGGTATTCTTAGTGTAGTCATTAATCTGACAAATATATGGAAAAAGAAGACAAGTAAAATGACTGGCACAGGTCTGAACCAAAACAATCACCACGTTGACCAAAATAATGTTGAGAATGGAATTATTGGATCATGTTTACCACTTTGGGGGAGACAGCTGATGGATCTAGATTCTTCTCATGGGTATGCAAGGAACTGTGGACTTGCTTTGGTACAAAATTCATGGGTTGAGGTCTAGGTCTTAAAAACGATGCTACTTCACAACATATATTGCAAGTCAATTCACTTCATGCCTTCCTTCCTAGACCTGAAGGCAATGTGAGCAAACTAACATCCCTAACGTTTCTACCTTCCAGTGGCTTTTTCCACATTCAAGGTTGCCCTTGGAATCCATTTTCACCTGCATGCATACTTTGTGCAGTGATTCATCAATCCTCAAGGACCAGCCACTCCATGGATTTGATGACATGGACTCAGGATGAGGCCCAAGTGAGGCTGAAATCCGCTGAATATGAGCCTTAGAAGGCCTGCCTTTATTTTCATATAGCACCTAACTGTCCTTTCATTTGGTATTCACTGTTACCAACAGTTGGTATTCACTGTTACCTACAATTTTCACAGGTTTAATTCTCCAACCGGTGTTGATTTCTTTTTCTTCTTTTATTTATTAATTTCAAGAGACAGCAAGCAGGTGAGGGGCAGAGGAGAGAAGGAGAGACAGAAAGATCCCAAGTAGGCTCCGCACTGCCGGCACGGGGCTGGAACTCATGAACCATTTTCTGTCTGTGACCCTCTATTCTGTGGTTGTGTGAACTCATCCTTCTGCACGCTGCACTGGAGTACTCTCCTCTGGTCTCCTAGAAACTCCTCAGTCCCTTTGGAAGGCATGGAGGATGGAAAGCAGGTAAGGAGAGCACAAGAGTTCCCATGCTGTTAGGAATCACCTCACACAGTGGGAAGATGAATACAGTACTCCCATTTTGTAGAGGAAGAAGTAGACATTCATAAATATTACATAGCTTACTCAAAAGAGCTACAAACGGGTAGGTAGGTGGCTCAATTACAGTTTGAAGTGTTGTTTGATTCCTAAGTCTGTGGTCACATTTTCTCATGATTTTGAGCTCTATATAAATTTTCGAAGATCATCTCACCGAGGGCTGGTAATTGGAATTGGGTGTAAAAGTAATAAAAGTTTCTCACTGATGCTCCAGGTTTGAACAGAACTAGCTCTCCACTTGGATGTATCAGCCTACAAGCTCTAATTTGAGAGCCAGCAAAGGCATCATATGGTTTCTTGGTGTCTTTTCTCACCTGCATCCCTACTTCTTTGGAAACAGACATATGGCGCTATTCCTTCTATACATGTGGGCTGTAACCCAGGCTAAGGGGAGCTAAGCATCATATTCCATCTCCCCGACCATGTTGATTGGTCCCCAGACGAGCTCCTGAGCCAAGCCGAGCTAATTAGAATCCTCCTTTGGGACATTTTTGCTGGAGTGTTATACAAATACCTCTCCTGTCTCTTGGGTCATAGAATTCCAACTGGCTTTATTCCCTGGTTTATGGCAAAACCCTTCAGCTTTAAAAGCAATGTATGCCATTTTAAAAACAATTAAAGCAGCATGAAAGAGAGTATAACTGCTAGTTCATCATGGGAATGCAGCAGAGGTGAGAAAGTAGGAGAGAGGGAAACAAGGAAAGAGCCATAGGAGAGAAAGGAGAGAGAAAATGAGCTAATAACTTTGATTCCCTGGATTTAGTCATCCTTAGAGTTCCTGATGGGATTCTTGATATGCTATTTTTCTGTATCCAAAGATTTGTAATATGCACACCACCCGAAATAATTATGCTATCACCAATAAACTCTGTTGAAGGAACTGAAAGCTAAGATATAATCTAAGAATGTATTACATTATTTGAAAGGGTCAAACACGAACTCATTATGACATGTAGCATTTCTGTAGAATATTGGAAAAAACACTTGTCTCAGTGTCCAACCCTTCAGTTCTGACACAAACTCTGCCAGTGATGTTCTGCCTTCCTTTGTGCTTCAGTTTGGCTTAGTGAGGTCTTCAAGCCATTCCTAACTTCATTAAATTCTTTGTACCAATCATATTCTGAAGTTGTTCCTTAGATTTTAGGGACAAGTAGTAGTAAGGCATAATGAGGCATAGAGTTAGGTGGTTCTTCTTGTTTACTTTTACTGTAAATACTCTTCAGTCTCCTAGAAAACTCAGAGAGACACAAAAGCTCAGGATTATTCTGCTTTTCCTTGTATTCATCATATCCTGATTATTAGGGTGCACTGAGCACGGGTTCTGTCCACTTTATTTTAAATTTCTTTCTTTCTTTCTTTCTTTCTTTCTTTCTTTCTTTCTTTCTTTCTTTAGAGAGAGAGAGAGAGAGAGAGAGAGAGAGAGAGAGAGAGAGAGAGAATCCTAAGCAGGCTCCATGCTGTCAGCACAGAGTCTGAGAGGAGTTGGATCCCACAAACCGTAAGATCATGACCTGAGCTGAAACCAAGAGTCTGAGACCTAACTGACTGAGTCACCCTGGTTCTCTTCAGTTTAGACAGGAAACAGAGATAGCCACACCAAAAAGCTATTACCCTGCTTTACCAGGATGGAAAACAGGTAACATCTTAAGAATTGGTTTTGTTATCTGTAAAGGGGATGCTTGGTGTAAATCTAAAGCAATCTTTTATTTATGTTGTGGTTTACTCTAAGTAAGATATTGACCAGGTTTTCTTCTTTTTCACCCAGCATAGAAATGGAGAAACTGTCATTGTATCAAGCAGAATTTGAAGATTGACATTCTTAGACCCTCATGAAAGCAAGAGTATTTAATTCTGAATCAGACACTCACAGAAACCATGGAATTTCACATTTTAATAATGACTACAAAAATACCATTACGATTGTTTTGTGCTTCTCTTTATGGAGCACTTTAACACAAATTCTTACATAATTCTAATAAGCAAGCCCAGGAAATGGGCATTATTTTCCCTACCTTAAACAGTGGGATTAATTGGTTGTATTATCTCTACTGTGATAGAGATTTTAATTCAGGCTAAAATTCTGGTTCCAAATCCGGTTAGGGTTGTGGGAGACTTTTGGGAGATGATAGTCTGCGCATATATAGGCTTCTCTCCAGCTCCGATCCATGGGAGTTAAATAGCTACTTAGCACTTGGACTTACAGGGTAGATGCCTTAGCTCCTTCCAATTCAGTAGCAAGTAGGCCGGCAGCAAAAGCTTCACCTAGACGCTTGCAACACATGCAGATTCTCCAGTCCCACCCCAATCTGTGAATCAGAGTCTGCATTATAGAAAGAGTCTTATAAGATTTGTTTGCAATGTTTTAGAAGCTGATTGCAGACAGTGAAATCGAAGCTACAGTTCTTGGAGAGCCTGGAGACGGCATCAGCACCTTTCTTTTCCCATGACAAGGAACAGAAAATTGCTCATCCCGAAAAGTGCTTGACCTTGGAGATTATTGATCATGGGGGGAGCTTGGCCCCCATGAAACTGAGAGGAAATGGGGCGCCTGGGTGGCGCAGTCGGTTAAGCGTCCGACTTCAGCCAGGTCACGATCTCGCGGCCCGTGAGTTCGAGCCCCGCGTCAGGCTCTGGGCTGATGGCTCAGAGCCTGGAGCCTGTTTCCAATCCTGTGTCTCCCTCTCTCTCTGCCCCTCCCCCGTTCATGCTGTCTCTCTCTCTGTCCCAAAAATAAATAAACGTTGAAAAAAAAAAAAAAAAAGAAACTGAGAGGAAATGAAAATGTTGAACTGATTCCTCTTTACCTTAAATTTTGCAAGCTTGAAATGCCATGGTAGCATAAGACACATTCCTGGTATTTGGACAGGGTAGTTACACACTGGCTGTCACTCCCAGCTGGTCCACAGAAGTTGGAAACCATGGTGCTATCCACCACTTGTGATACTTCCTCCATTGACAACACTCTAAAGGTGGGCATGAGCCCCAGTGAAGAGCCAAGGAAAATAATACTCTTAAGAGATTTTTTGGCCCTCGACCCAATGGACCCCAGCAGCCAAATACAGTCAAAACAGGTCCCAAATGAAATAGAGAGGTGTGTGTCAGGGACCATGCTAGGTGCACAAGAAAGGAATCAGCAAGTTGAACAAAAAATCTGAAAAGAACACCCTAGTGCTTCAAAAGAAAGATCAGCAGCATGCTATATTCTAAATATGAAATATAATTTTTAAGTGTATTAAGACTTTATTAACTGATTTCTGAGGAAACTAGTGGTAAGATCCAAAATCTGACATCTCCCTTGTCATAAAAGGATCAGTCTTCTTACCATTTTGTCTTATGCATTGGTGATTGTTTTGGTCTAAATTATCCTTTTTGAAATTCCAATATTTGTATAAACAAATTTCTGAATAGCCCTATTGTAGAGTTTGTCATTCATTTATGTGTCTGATAAAAGATAAATTTGACATCCCACTGTTTATAATTTTGAAATGCTTTTTCTCTCTTTATAGTTAAAGACTGACATTTCTCTCCATGCTGTTACTTTGGATGAGAATATTAGAAAAATTCAACATATTTTCTTTCCTATTATTTTGCATCAATGGCTTGTTCTGAAGCCTCACTTGCTGTCTGTGGCTACATTGGTATTAACTCTTTCATTCTTAACATCATTAGGGTTATATAACTGAATCCGTTTCCAATGCAGTCTGTCTTTGGAGACATTCTTCTCCATAATCCCTGCTATATTGCATTGGAAACTTCCTGCCATATCACATAGAAAAGAAGGGCTTTGGGGGATAGTGTATGGTATCTCCTGAATTCCAGTCTCTTCTACATGAAATTTTGTCTCCATGAATACCCCTCTATCTGACCAAATTCCTACATCTGTCTCTATAAGCGTGAAAAGCTACGAGAAAGTATAAAGACCCCCAAGACAAAAGTAGAACTCAACCAAATTATACTAAAACAAAATCTATTCTTGACATTGTATAAGTACTGGAATTCCAGTTAATTTAAAAGACATTTGAGCTGTGAGAGATATAAGTAAGAACCTGCTACATAAAGAGAAAGAGAGTAAGTGCATTATTTTCTCCTATACTTTTTCTCTACCTTAAATATACAAATTACCTTCCCTCTGGGGCTTAATTTCTAGAAAGACCTCACAGAGTAAGCAAGAATGAGTGTAGAAAGTTATTCCTCTTAAGTATTCAAAATTGTTTAATGTCCTGTAAGATCACAGTGTTTGTAGTTGATAATATTTTTGAAAGGATAGAAAGATTGCTAAATTAGTAATTGCTACATTGTTGTTATACTTTTCATATAAAATTATACTTTTTTGTGCGTACACCTCGGAACTCTGGGCCTCGGGGAAAGAGAAGCACAAGAAGTGAAATGAGTTTGTTACCACAAAGCCAGATTAGAGAATACATTAGGGTTTTCTATATTTCTCCCAGAACCTACTCCTCAGGATCTCCATTCTTCCTGCACAGACCTCACTTAACCTCCATGTGCAGGCAGGAAGTTGGAGGAGGCTGAGCATGGAAGGCTATCCTGTAGTATCTGTTATCTAGAGGGACAGGGGGCCAAGTGCCTGGGCACCTGGGCATACCCAGATCCAGGAATTAGAGCAAGAAGAATACAAAATAAAAAACTGTAGGAGGCACCAGAAAGCTTGAACTCCACTTCTTAAAGTAAAGTTATTTGAACAGAAAGTTTGCCTAAATCAGGGAAGTAAAGGTTGCTGTAAATCAGTTCCCCAAATTTCGTGGAGGATTGGAATTACTCAGAGGTATCCTTACCGTACAAAGTGCTGGTCCTCTCCATAGACATTCTGCTTTAGTTGATTTGAGTCGGGTGGGATTCGGGAAGTTTTAAATTTATATTTCTTATCTATTGTTTCATAATGCTCCAGGTAATTTTTAAAAATGTTTTAAAGTTTATTTATTTTGACAGAGAGAGAGAGCGAGAGCACTTGTGTGCACACAAGTGGGGGAAGGGCAGACAGATGGAGAGACAGAATCCTAAGCAGGCTCTGCACCGTTAGTGCAGAGCCCGATGTGGGGCTCAAACTCATGAACTGTGAGATCATGACCTGGGCCGAGATCAAGAGTCAGAGACTTAACCAACTGAGTCACCCAGGTGCCCAATCCAGGTAATTTCTTATGTCCAAAGTTTTGAATCACTGCTCCATTGGCAACAAGGAAATCCTCACCACTGACAATAGAATGGGAACTAACACCTGTTCGGTACTATTTTGTGCCGAACTGTGCAAACTTGTTTACTTTTCATTAGTATATTATATCCTCACTTTACAGATGAGGCAACAGAGGCACAGGGATTTTAAAGTCTAAGGTGTCACAGCAAAGAATTAGCAGAACAGAAAGATACCCTCTCTCTATCTCTATTTTATTCTGTCTTCTAGATACACTTTAAATCACATCATCATTTATCACTTTTATAAATTTAGAGAAGGAGGATGCTATCTAGTATAAGTAATTTTCCTTTTTGTTTGGTGACGTTTAATGTTTTGGCTTCATAAACTCTCTTATATTCTAAACTGAAGTCCCAGTAGCCTTAGGAAGAAATTCAGCAATATCGGATATCAGCGGAAAGGTCTCATTGTGTCTATTGAAAATCCCATCACCTGTTTCCATGCTGAGCTGAAGCAGTGTGATTTCCTCACTGGCAGGCCATTTATCACTCCCCACCAGCCATCAATAATTGATTAGGAAGATTGGATTCAGCACAATGCAGATCAGCTCCTTTTATCAACATAGAGTACAGTTTATGTCAAAATGTGGTAACCCCTGGGTCTCTTTGCCTACTCATCTTTGATAGACTGTCTGGATTTGCACACCAGGAAAGAAAGGAAAATAAGCAACTGATTTTTTTTGCTAATACCCCTAAAATAACTTGCTCCTTGTCATGTGTATTTCCCACCTCCCGCCCCTTACCTAAAAACAAAGAATAGAAGAATGTTTTAAGTCAAGGAGCCAACCCCACAGCCTTTTTAAAGCAAAGCCTACAAGCAATCCCTTGTATTCTCAAGTAAGGGCTGCAGATTCTTAATCCGATTCCTTCTCCCATCAGAACCACCCACTATCACGGCACCTGAGTGGCTTGGTCAGCTAAGCATCCAACTCTTGATTTGGGTTCAGGTCATGATCTCAGGGTTTGTGAGTTCAAGCCCAGTATCAGCTCTGCACTGACAAGTGCTGATCCTACTTGGGATTCTATCTCTCCATCTCTTTCTCTCTGCCCCTCCCCTACTTACTCTCTCCCTCAAAATAAATAAATAAACTTCAAAAATTTTTAAAAAGAACTACCCACTATCTTCTCTCTTCCCAAATTTCTGTTTCCACAGAACCCCATAGCAATGTACCACTTGCAAGCTTTTGTGGCAACTCTGAAGATAAGTGGATAGGCCATTTGGTTTAAAGCATCACAGCAGAGACACAGGAAATAAAAACAATAAATACGAGCAAACTGCAATGATTATGGACTCTTGACAATTCTTTTCAGTGATGCTTCAGAGTTTACTGGTCCTGATTCTTAAAAACAAAAAGAAAAAAAGGGATTTCTGTCCTCTCCTTTGAGTTGTGCAGGCAGGACTCAGCAAATTTCCCTTTTCCTTTGGATCAATATTGAGAGAGAGCTGTCATCTTTTTTTTTTTTTTAATTTTTTTTTTCAACGTTTATTTATTTTTGGGACAGAGAGAGACAGAGCATGAACAGGGGAGGGGCAGAGAGAGAGGGAGACACAGAATCAGAAACAGGTTCCAGGCTCTGAGCCATCAGCCCAGAGCCCGACGCGGGGCTCGAACTCACAGACCGCGAGATCGTGACCTGGCTGAAGTCGGACGCTTAACCGACTGCGCCACCCAGGCGCCCCGAGCTGTCATCTTTTTATAGTGCCTCTTTGGAACAAAGGCCTGAAGATTCAATTAACACAGAACAATAGAGATGCCCCATAGTCTGAAGTGAGCAGTTGGCTTTTCTGAAGCACTCCCATCAGGACGAGCTGGAAAAGGAATGAGAGCAGCTGACACTCTGAGTGTGAGATGTGCCAGACTAGTCTAAGTGTTTCAAACAGAGTAACTCATCCATTCCTCGTGGCAGTTCTAGGAAATAGGCATATTTTTGTCTTCTCCAAGTTACAATGATTCAACTAAAACAAGAGAAGTTTTATAACTCAGTTCTATCCAAACTGTAAACAAGGCTGGTGTGGACCTAGGGCCTGCACTCTCTCATGTCACTTGGCGTTTCCTCTACTGCTTCTTTGTTCCTGAGCACCCTGACTGAGCCACCCTAGTGTGCCTGGGCTCCATACTGGAAGATCATCTCTTGGCTTTGACCTTGATTATAAAGTGTTTCCTGTTTTCCCCCAGAAACTTAAGTTCACCGCCTACAGTTGCATGTATGATGCTGGCTGTCAAGTGGTGTGGGGCTGGGGTTGGTGGCTTCTTGAAAATAAGACTTTGAGGCATTTTTCTGTCCTCCTTCCCCTTCCCCTTCCCCCCAGCTTCCCCTGTTTTCATGATAAGAGTGGCTGAGAGAGGATGAGGTAATCACCAGCCCCAGCATCAGCCAGGTCAGATCACACCTGGCTGTGAAACTTCAGTGCTATCATGTTCTCCTGATATCAGCAAAAATGATCTGTGTGTATAAATAATATAAAATAAAGACTTAACTTCTTTCAGAATATGCACCTTTAGAGAAATGAACAAACTTTTGAGCTCAAGATTGCCCAAGGCCTTTTAAATAATTTCTTCCACTCATTTAGGAAGGAAGAGACCTTATGTTATTACTTCTCTCTTTGTTCATTTTTGCTTTGATAATATGATCAAGGGCCTAAGTTCCCCCTTGATGCCCTAATGTTAATAGGGCATATAAGTGCTCTTTAAAGAGACAAGGATATTGCTCGTGCTTGAACAATTTTGCAGATTTGTATCTTCCCTACTCTTGCCTAACCTCTAGCTACACACACACACACACACACACACACACACACAAATACACACAACCCTTGATATACATATATGTATATATATACACACACATCTATACACACATATATATATACACAAATATATATAGATGTGTGTGTGTGCAATGAAGCCAGTGACTAACACTGTCTTATGATGGTGTTGAATCTCCCTCCAGAACTTATGCTATCATAAACCTTAAGAACTATCTGTTTCCTATATTTTTAAAGAAAGGAGAAAACATTCAGTGTTAGAAAAATAACTTTGGACATCTGAAATCCTGAACATCAAAGGGGAAAATTGACTTGGGCTGTGTTTTCTTCATTTAAAAGGATGAAATGCACCTAGAAATTCATATAAAATATAGAGGAAAATGAGTCATAATAATACCAAGTATAGGTTAACTTGCAAACAAAATGTAAATATCAAATATACCCATAACAAACACAGGTGATCCTGAAAAAATTAAATGGGGAAGTAGATAAAGCTTATTTGTGGTATTCTACAAGGAACATGATCTAACATTCAATTAAGAGACTCCCACTGTGTTCTGGGGGTAGTACTAGAAACTGAGATTATAGAAATGAAAGATATGACACTTTTGCAGAAAGGGATCATAGGCTTATAATGGAGAAATACAAGTATATTAAAAAAAATATAGTGGTATATGATGTATGAGATACAGGGGTGCATACATACTCTACATACTCTATATAGCAGTCCCCAACTTAGTCCGAAAGATGAAGGGGAAAAAAATACAAGAAAAGAAGGCCCTTGAGGAGTTGTTTTATCAATCAAGGTGGGCAGAGCATTCCAGGCAGAAAGAACAACATGTTGGTGAGAGTAGAGTGCATTTGGAGAGAACTTCAAGTTGTTGTCTGTAGTTTAACATAAACTTACCATACAATCTAGCAATTGTTCTCCTACCTTTCTACTTAGCTGATTCGAAAACCTGCACATAGATCTTTCTAGTAGCTTTATTCATAATCATCCAAAGTTGGAAGTAATCAGACTTCTTTCAATAGGCAAACAGACTATGGTCTATCCATACAATGGATTACTATTTAGCAATAAAAAGAAACAAGTTATTAATCCCACAAGAACATGAGTGAATGAAAGAAGCCAGACCAAAAGGGGTATATATTGTATGGTTCAACTCATATGACACTCTGGAAAAAACAAATTCTAGGGATAGAAATATACCAATGGTCGCCAGGAGTTTGAAGGGGACAGTATTCAACTAGGGGACTATAGAGAAATTTTTAAAGTTTATTTATTTATTTTGAGAGAAAGAGAGAGTGGGAAGGGGAGGGGCAGAGAGAGAGGGAGACAGAATCCCAAGCAGGCTCCATGCTGACAGCACAGATCCCCAGTGCCGGGCTCAAACCCACAAACCATGAGATCATGACCTGAGCCAAAATCAAGAGTCAGATGTTCAACTGACTGAGCCACCCAGGTTCCCCTAAAGGATTTTTAAGGTACTTAAAATCTGCAATGGTATTGTAGTGGCAGATGTATGACATTATGCATTTGTCAGAATTCATAGAACTTTACAGCACAGAGAGTGAAACTTATGTATACAAATTAAAAAAAAAGGTCAACTAGGAGGTAGGGAATCTACCAAGATGGAATCCAGGAAGTGACAGAAGAATCTATGACATACCCTCCCTGAAGGAGCAAATTTCTGACTTGAATGACTTTGGAAAACAGTGCTTTAACTGGAAGTGGTAAGACAAAGGAGACAATGATAAAAGTGCCCATACAGACTACACTCTAGGCGATTAAGCCGAGGGTGTGGCTTAAAAATTCTCAAACTAATTTGAAAGTATTCTGGAGCTGAATAAATAAGTAAATGGATGGTGGATGGTGGGTGACATATTTCTCACTGTTGGAGATAGAAGTTACAGATAAGCAAGGGGAAAACGTCTAGGGGCCATAAGGAATAGGATTAGAATCAGTAACATCAGTATGGACTCACGTTTAGATACATAATATAGATACAGAATAATATTCATAGAAATAATTACAGATATATGTATATATGTAGATAGGTATAGATAAATATATTGCCTAATTCTGTCCACTGAGAAAACACAGAAGCAATGACACCTGGGTAGCAACAAGCATGTCCAATGGCCAGATCTTGGTTTCTAATACCATTTTCCAGTAAAATGAACCAGAGTTTTAGGGTTTTACAGTGGAGCAAGAATATATAGTGTGTTTTTGGAACATCTTGTAGTTCCAGAAAGTAGTGATCACAAATAAAGAGACACAGCACCAACCTGGAAGAGCTCCCAATGGCCAAAGATGGAACAACTTCAGGACTAACATAAATAACATAGTATTGGATTCTAACCCAAATATTAAATAAATATCCTATTGATTCTGATATAACTAAATGTTTGAAATAAAGTAGAAGACACACATCTCATATAGAGAATTCCAAATAATTTTTGTAGATACTTCTCCTTCCAAGAGATGTGGCTTAACAACCTCTCCCCCATTCCCATTGAGTATGAGCTGCACTTTTAAAGAGTAGAGTAGGGGCGCCCAGGTGGCTCAGTAGGATGAGCATCTGACTTCAGCCCAGGTCATGATCTCACAGTTTGTGAGGGAGGTCAAGCCCTGCATTAGGCTCTGTGCTGACAGCTCAGAGCCTGGAGCCTGCTTCTGATTCTGTGTCTCCCTCTCTCTCCCCCTCCACCACTCACACTCAGTCTCTCTCTCTCTCTCTCTCTCTCTCTCTCTCTCTCTCTCTCTCTCTCTCAAAAATAAAGAAACATTAAAAAAATTTAGAGAGTATGAAAAGTTGGTAAGGAACAGTTACCTTACCGTGGAGAAATCCAGCCAACACTATCTTGGCCAGATGACTATAGCAGCCCACAGAAGTCCACCCAAAATGTACCACAATAACAAATGGATTATTTCAGATTGAAGCTATTTGAGAAACAGTCAGCCCCAAAGCACCCAGACCCTCCTCTGTCCCCCTGAAAGCAGGAAAACAATCTCCCATATGAAAGGTATTGCTCCCTGTACTAAGAAGTAAAAAGACATCCTTATCACTGGATAGGAACTTTAAAGCTGAAAAACCTGTAAAAACCAACCTTGTTACCTTTTCACAATCTACTACCTCAGCCCAAATTCCCCTTAGAATCCTTTACCAACAAAAGCTCCCAAACATCCGTTTCCTTCATCCTGTCAATTCCTCACAAGTGTATTGTCTCTGTCTAAAATGTATACAAACAGCCTGCCTTGGTAATTTGTTTGGGTCTCAGTTGCATGATGGGGCCTTTGTGTATACATAATAAAACTTAATTTTTTTTCTCCTGTTAACTGTCTAAATTTAGTTCTTAGTCCACCTGGAAGAATCCTGGACAATGAAAAATTTCTTCCACTCTTGATGATCAAGTTTTACATTATCTCTTATAAGCCATATGGATGGCATGTGCCCTTGATATGATATGGTAAGAATGGCATCTTACCTCTGTGGTCCCAAAAATCTATTACCTGAGTCTAACCATGAGAAAAAAAAAATCAGACAAATCCGGATTAAGGGATATTATACAAAATACCTGACAACTATTCCTCAAAACTGTCAAAGTCATTAAAAACAAAGAAAGCCCAGATCAGTTACCATCTAGAGTAGGCCAAGGATACATGACAACTAAATATAATGTGCTGTCCTGGATAAGATCCTGAAACAGAAAAAAGTGACATTAAGTAAAAACTAGCGAACTCCTTAGGAACTGTGGAGTTTAGGGGCGCCTGGGTGGCGCAGTCGGTTAAGCGTCCGACTTCAGCCAGGTCACGATCTCGCGGTCTGTGGGTTCGAGCCCCGCGTGGGGCTCTGGGCTGATGGCTCAGAGCCTGGAGCCTGTTTCCGATTCTGTGTCTCCCTCTCTCTCTGCCCCTCCCCCGTTCATGCTCTGTCTCTCTCTGTCCCAAAAATAAATAAACGTTGGAACTGTGGAGTTTAGTCAATACTCATGTACCAATGTTGACTCCTTATTTGTGACAGCACATTTACATGATATAACAATATAATTGGTAAGGGTTCTACAGAAACCTTGGATTTTATCATTGCAACTATTCTACAAATCAGAAATTTTTTTAAATTAAAAGTTAAAGAAAGTGCTACTCCTGATGAGAAAATGTGAAATATGGGAAGGTGGAGAAAATGGAAAACAAAGGTCCTTGTAGAGTCTGGTATGCCATAGGGGTTGGGGTTATTAGGGATTGTGAAGGATTGTTATAGGGAAGGTCCTTGTAGTGGGACCTGTCAACAGCCTCCTGTGTGAATCCGGATGAGAAATCCTTATCCAAATAAATGCTCCTGGAGGTGGAAAAGCAGAAGTGACATAACCTGGTGGCAAAATGATTACAGGAGGTGAAGAAAAGGAAACCTCTCAGAAGGGTCCCGGGTTTCTGTTGGAGCAGAAGGTGCTCCAGCAGATGGGCATGATGCCTTTACTGAGCCAGGGGCCACAGGAAACAAATCTGCTTGGGAGGAAGCATTTTAAAGAGGCTTTGTTAGAACTGGCCATGAGCAAACTAAGGGGATGTTTTCAGTTTTCAGGAGGCACCTGGAGCTTATCTACTTTCTGCCAATGCTCCCTCCATTCCACTGGACCCAGCATCCATGTCCACACACACTCTATCTTCTCTCTCTATGAATATTTGCCCTCAAGTAGATGATCAAGTTGGAAAAGACCTGATAACTTATTTCATGCCAAGGCATGAAATGGCTCAATGGAGTACTGTTTCCAAATTCATTTAATTTTAGACAATAAATAATCAGATGAAAACTGGGAGGAAGCTGTGAGTCAGCAGGGCTGGAAACTTTGGGAGTGGTACTGGGCACCAGGACAACTGTATACCTTCTGCCTGAGGTTGTGGTGAGGCAGCCCTTTAGGAGGAAGCTTACTCTTCAAGGTAATGGCCTCCATGTGAGGGAGAGTCAGAGCTGCTAGAAACAGGAAGTTCAGTCAGCAGGAGTGGCAGAATGGGAAAAGAACAAGGTCTCAATCATGTCTGATGAAGACCACAGATGAAGAAAATAGCTAAACACTAAGTAGGTTTTTTGGAAAAGGTTTCTCATGCATTCCTCTCAGAAATATCTGTTGAGTACCCTGTACATATGTCAGGCTCCATTTTAAGAAGTTTGGTAGATCAGTGAGTCCAACAGATAAAGCTCCTTCTCTAAATAGAGAGTTTCCATTCTAGTGGAATAACCAGGATAATCATACAATAAAGAAAAATAACAGCTTCTGGGGTTGAAAGCACTATGAAAGAATAGTTAGGGTGATACCTGAGCTGAAACTTGATGGATAAGCCTGAGGCACCCATTCAAATAAAAGGAGCAAAAAGCACACAGTTTGTTGTGTTCAACGTTTAAGGCAGAGATGTGGAATAATCTCATTTAATCCTCACAACGGATCTTAAAATCGTCAAGAAACTAAGTGCTATGTTTACCACCATTGTATAGATTAGGAAACCGGGGGTTAGCCATTAAGTAACTTGCACACTACCTGCTGTGGGCTCTATCACATGCCCTCAAAATTCGCTAAAGCCCTAACCCCAGTACTTCAGAATCTGACTGTATTTGTATTTTAACTTACTCAGAGGTGAGTGAGTTAAAATGAGGCTGTTGGAGTGTATCCTAATTCAATCTGACTGTTGTCTTTATAAGAAGAGGACATTTGGACACACGAACTAGTACCAGGGAGGTGCACGCACAGTGGAAAGACCGTGTGAGCACACAGCAAGTAGACAGCCACCTGCAAGCCAAGGAGAGAGGCTTCAGAAGCAATCAAATCTGTGGATGGCTTTATCTTAGATTTTCAGCCTCCATAACTGTGCAAAAATAAATTTCTATTGGGTATGCCACCCAGTCTTTGGTACCGTGTTATGGCAGCCCTAGAAATTTAATACATTACTTAAGATGGTGACACAGGGACTAAAATCAGGTGTATTTAGTCCTACTTGCTGTGATTTTAATTACTATTTTGTATAGATCTTCCCAAAAGATGTTTCTGAATTTTTTTTTCAACGTTTATTTATTTTTGGGACAGAGAGAGACAGAGCATGAACGGGGGAGGGGCAGAGAGAGAGGGAGACACAGAATCGGAAACAGGCTCCAGGCTCTGAGCCATCAGCCCAGAGCCTGACGCGGGGCTCGAACTCACGGACCGCGAGATCGTGACCTGGCTGAAGTCGGACGCTTAACTGACTGCGCCACCCAGGCGCCCCTCTGAATTTTTTTTTTAAGGAGCCCAAGGAGAATGCATGTTCTTTCAAGATTATTTCAAAAGCTAGTGCACAATGGACACAGGGGAAAACACAAGAAATAAGGCTGTCTTGGAGAAACATCAGGTACCCCTGGATGACTCTATTTCCATAACCAGCTTGACTATTGCTGGTGGGGTACTCAGGGTCAGAAATAAGCATATCAGTTAAATCTAGGCTCTGGAGTTAAGTCCAGGTTCCCCGACTTACTAGTTGTATTATTAGGGGCAATTTGTCTGTAAGTTTCCTTATTCTCTCATCTATAAAATGGGGATAACAGTATCAGCCCACGGGGTGGGAATGAGATTCATGAAAAGGGGCAACGGAATCAGAGTGATACCTGGCTTACTCTAAACGTTCAATAAGTATTAATTGATATTATTTATAAAGCAACAGCCTGCACCTATTGATAGAGCCAAGGGTTGGGAGTGATAGTTGTCTTGTTTTGCTCACTCTGTATCTGCAGGACCCAGTAGGTTATGAAGAAATGGTTGGTATGGAATGAAATCTACCTAAATCTGTGAGAAACCAACTGGAAAGTACATTTTTAAAATGAGGCATAGAAGGGGCGCCTGGATGGCTCAATTGGTTAAGGGCCTGACTCTTGACTTCGGCCCAGGTCATGATCTCAGCATTCATGAGTTCAAGTCCCACATTGAGTTCTGCACTGACAGCACGAAGCCTGCTTGGGATTGTGTTTCTCCCTCTCTCTATGCCCTTCTCCCGCTTGCTTTCCTTCTCTCATTCAAAATAAATAAAAATAAACTTAAAAAAAATGAGGCATAAAAATCATGAGAGACTGAGGTATAAGATTACTTCAGTGGTTTTCCCTATCATGTCACTACTGTGACTCTTGTCCCTTTGTTGAAAACGTTACCCACAGCCACACATGTGGAGGACACTGCCTGTGGTGGCTGGTTTGGACGTGGGCCAAATGAGGAAAGCTGTGTGCACAGAACTATCTGAAAAACTAGCCCCTCAATGTGCCCTGTGCAGCAAATCCTTCCCTTTTGATTTGACTTTCTTGGGAAATGAGAAAGAAACGAAGCCACACACAGACTTGGTATAAGGCATATGGAGGCTCTCAACCTTTCTATATAATCAGCTCAGGCAACGCATACCATTCTCTCCAGCAAGGACAGCCTCTGCAAGTTCAAAAAGCTTTTGGAACAGAGACTGAACACCCCTGGCGGGTACCTATAACTCCACCTCTTGGGCGGTAGAACTATCTGAAGGGACAAAAACAAATTTCTTCACACCCAAGAAACATGCCAGCTGATTGCAGGAAGCCTGAGTGCAGGCAAGTGGCTGGACTGTTTGAGGTCTGACCAGCATTTCCCAAGCTGTGTGTAAAGAAAACGTGATCACCTTGAGAAAGTGCTGCCACCAAAACTGTCCCTGTTCTCTGATGATTAACAGGGTTATTATTTATCCTTTTTGTGATTACCCTTGAATATGTGACATAGATCCTTTGTCACCCAAAGAAACGCTGTTTTTATATTCCAGTGAGAACATAAGAAGGGTTTAATTACTATCCATGGCATCTGCTTATTTGAGTCGTCTTATGAATAATCATGTAGACCAACATATCCAGATGGTCAGGCTGTCTTCTTTTTCTGTCTTTCTCTTCCTTTCTCATGATTAAATTCATTTTATCTTATGTCCAGGGAAGTCACTTATGGAAAGATGATTGGGGATGTGGCTCCAAATGCGTAAAATAATATGGAAAAATAAATCCCAGTAACAGGAGAGCACACAACATTTATGCTGATCAGATGGTGGACATTTGCCTCACTGTAGCAGGATGTTACTGGCTAATCAAATAGCCCTTTGCCCGTGGGCAAAATCATCCCTTTCCCACAAATTAGAAACTTTGTTTACCCATGCATTAGAAGTAGGAGGAATTTGATTTACAGGATGTAAAAGGATATCTTATGAGAAGTAATTTATAGATACCTTACTCTGTTAAGACTCAAATAACCACAAAAGTTACAAAACTATCGCAAATTCATATTGATATACACATACCGCAAGCTGTTTTCTAACTAGCACGCAGGCCAGGACATGTTATTTGGTATCCTTCTCAAAAGAAAGGAGAGAGGGTTGTCCATGATCAAATATCTCAAATACATTTAGGAAGCATTATCTATCCTGTATCTTTTAGAGATTCACAATAGGCTCATAAATTTAACAGTGATTCGTTTAAACTTATTCCATATAGGCCCATAAACTCTTTGGCCTTGGAACATTTTTGGTTTTGTTGTTGCTTTTACAAAAGTCCTGCAAAATGCCAGTTCTGTGGATCTCATTTAGGAAAGACTGCCTTATATATGTAAGCTTTCTTCGGTAGACCCCCTAAGACCTACTTTTCTTTATGATGGCACATTGTATTTTTTAAATTTTTTAAACCTAGTTTGAGAGAGAGAATATGAGTGAGCATGAGTGGGAGAGGGGCAGAGACAGGGAGAGACAGAATCCCAAGCAGGCTCTGCACTGCCAGTACAGAGCCTGACATGGGGCTTGAACTCATGAACCATGAGGTCATGAGCTGAGCCAAGATCAAAAGTCAGATGCTCAACCTACTGAGCCACCCAGGTGCCTCATGATGGTACATTTTAAACTGGAAACATTTAGAACCATATTTTCCTCTTTTGGGTAACCATCCTGCTTTCTGAACCAGTCACAGGGCAGAGGGCATCCAGCCAAATGTGTCTACCCCAATAGTCTTGGAGAATTAGTCTCACTTCTAACTAGAGAGATATTTTATGGCTTCCGAAGTAATAAAGTGGTCTATTCTCAGTGTGGCACCAATACAGTAGTTGCTTCTCACATAAGCTAAAGATTAACAACAGGACTTGGGTGGATTTATAGGCAGGTTATTATGTCTTGAAAATAGGAGGGTGTTACTAATTCTCTTTTCCTTGCTTTAATAGACTGACAGTCTCCTGAGCTCCAGGGAGCTTCATGAGACAAATAGCTCTCCACATAAACCACCTGGGAGTAGGGGAACTTGGAGGTGACCCTGCTCTCTGTGACCCATCACTGCTCACTGCTGCAAAGGGAAGCAGCAAGAACACATGATCCCACAGTGCTCCTAAGAGGATGCAATCAACTTTAAGTGTTTACCCCCGAGGAATTTGTGTGGTTGGGTGGGCAAGTGGAATCGACACCCTTCAAGCCACTCCTCTGTCCTTATTACACTCTCCTGGACTATAATCACTGACAACCGATTTCCATCTCAGGACCAGTTCATAGTGTCTGAATCACCTTGGAGCTCTTAATGTCTTCCTCCTCACCCATAGGAGAGACCGCAGGTGATACAAATCCCCAGAGGCACAGAAATAACCCTGAACTCTTCAGTGCTGAGGCGAAGGGCCTACTTCACCTTGTCTCCCTTTGTTTGATCAACTACTAGGACCCCAGTTTTTAACATTTATAGGATGATAGGGTTTCAAATTTCTATTGGTCTTGGGGGAAGACTTTGAATCTTTCATTAAGTAGGAAACTGCCTGCATGGTTTACTTTGAGGGATCTTGAAGATGCCCTTCCTATTCAAATAACTACTGTATGCCCCTGAGCTACCTGAAATATCTGGCTTCAATACTGATCCTAAAACATTTTAATAAGATTAAGATAGTAATAGATATTTTTATATAACTTCAATAATATAATGTTATAATAGAGTAATTCATGGTCTTCTGATAATGATTTGGAACGCTTGTTATAACCTAGCATTTGATTTGGGGAGTTATAGAAGATGCAGAACATTATGATGATCTAGTTCAAGTTTCCAAACAGATTCTCAAGGGAAACATACATTGTGCTGTTAAAACTAGCTCCTTGTCTGGAGATATCCATCACATCCCCTCCATCCCATCCTTACGTCCTGGTCATGCAATAATGTAGAAATCAAGGTATTCCACCAGACCAGGTATATGTATGGGTATTCCCCATCAGACCAAGGCAGTATGGGTTGTGGTTAGGGAGAGGGCTCTGGGCACACTCTCTGCATTTAATTTTGGTTCAGCCATTCATTAGAACTAGGATGGACCTTTCTGAGTCCCAACTTCCTCATCTGTTAAATGTGCTAAGATAGCAAATATTATTGTTAAGAAGAATAATGAAAAAATACCCTATTTCATATGTTTGGTATGAGGACTTGATAAATTGATAAATGTAAACAGCTTAGAACAGTGTCTGGCATATACAAAAATTTCAATAAATGCGAATTTCTTGGCATTTAGCCCTAATTTAATTTTTAAAAGTCCTATTGAAGTAGCTATCATGATACCCAATTTATAAAGAAACAGAAACAGTCAGGTTGTCCCTGTCCCAGGGTCACGTAGTCAAATAATAGAGCTAAAATTCAAACCTGTTTTCTCTATCGCCGAAAACCCCTGCTTTTATCCATAACATTGAACTATATCCGTTTAAATCCTACTTCGCTTAGTGGCTAAAGTACTTCATATTTCTAATTCTACTCCAGGGACCTTAATAACAATTCTATAAATTAATATATGGTTGCACAGAGTGCAGAAACCACACATATTTAGTGATACTGTACTATCAGTTGAAGGAGTCACTTAAGAGCCAAGGAGATTGACCATGTATATCTAGGTTGATTTCCTCATGATAAACACATACCTCTTATTCCTTGCTCACCTCCCCGCGGCCACATGAGAATGCTTTGCTCAGATCCCCTGTTGCAGGGTGCCAGCTTCTGTGCTATGAAATCTTTCACTGCATTTGCACTGAGGCTGTTCTTCCCAGTTTTCTGTTCCTGGGGACAGTGGACTCCATTGATGGCAGCTTTTGCTCAAGAACACTCCGATGGCCTTGCCTAACTTTCCTTAGAACTGCACATTGGTGTAGGCTGCTTCTATTCCACCTACTTTCCTTCCTTCCACTCAACCTGTTTTCTCTCCTTCCTCCTTCCCTTCCTCCCTCCCTCCCTCCTTCCCTTCCTTCCTTCCTTCCTTCCTTCCTTCCTTCCTTCCTTCCCTCCTTCAGTAATAATCAGGTCTGTATCACAATTTGTCAGTTCCCTTAGTCTCTCCCAGTATCTTGTCCATTTTCTTTCACAAGTATTTTCCCTAATTCATTTCTGTGTATTAATTCCATCTTGGCTTCTGCTTTTCAGAGGACCTGAATGAGTACATGGATGAGCCCCATGATAAATTGCAAAATAGTTGTTATCTTTAATTCTACCTTTCATTGTCCTCTTAACATCTAGATATACATTGGTATTTTTTAAAAGGTACATCTGTGCCTAAAGGTAACCATCACATTGTATATTCATTTTCAATGTCAATGATACCATTTACAGTTGAAGTGACTTTTTCCTAAACAAAGGAAGGAAGGAAATGAGGAAGGGAAGAAAAGATATCATGTATTGAGTGTCTATGTGCCAGGCATACCTTTCTGATAAGTCATCTTATTTCAACTTCAAATCTTGTGTTTAGATTTACATATGAGATTGGAAAAGTTTAAGCATCGAAGGCAGGGAAGAACTCAAATTTCAATCCTGTTTTCTTAAGTCTTATGCTCTTTTTTTTGTACATCATAACGACTCTGGAAGATGGTATTCATGACTGCATTTTAGGGATACTTTCCAGATATATCTGAATATAATTATCTGAACATATACACATATGTGTATACCCACAAACATTGAGCAATACCTCTATATAGACACATATGCGAACTCAGAGATGGTTGGGGGAAAATAAGATTATGAGCATATGCTTATATGTATATAAATACATGGGTAGATATAAACGGATGTGCAATATACATACATGGATTCTGCAAACAGTTTTTTGTGTGTGCCATACAGAATTTTATTTATTCAAAGAAATTAGACACAATTACCATTAGGGTCTTTTGTGACATTGAAATAATTTATTCTCACTGAATAAGGATTTTAACGTGTAGACAGCTGACGCTGTCAAAGAAGACAAAACATCAATAATGGTCTTTGGGGTTCTGATCTATATTGGAGCTCCTTTAGGTTCTGCTGGTACTGTTAGATGTGAGAAGGAGGAGTGGATCAGGTGTCTGTGAACAGCACGGGACACCAAGAGCTCTGTCTAGGAAACCGACATTCTCCTACTGAGTCCTGCAGAAACCTATTCCAGTCTCTGTTAATGCAACCAGGCTTATTAGTAAGTAAGTAGGTCAGATCATCCAATGATTCTGGAAAGGAAAACCAAAAGATATTTGCTTTCATAAATGCCTCAATTTGTGAACCTCTCTTTGCACCATTGAAAAGAAGGTAGAATTGGTTTGAATTACAATAGTTCTCACATAGTGGACTCAGGTAGTGCATTTATTGAGAAGGTACCTTATTTGAATTCTAATCCAAATGGGAAAAAATCCACTGGCAGTTTTCAAAAATAGGGGGTAGCGTGATCTCAGTTGCATTTCTTAAAATCCTTTGGACAATTATGAGGGATTCTTTCTTTCTTTCTTTCCTTTATTTATTTGCATTTTTTATTTTTTGTTTCTATGGAGGGCACAGGGTATTTTGAAGCTCCCCTCAGTACTTTACCTTACTGAAAAATATTTCTTTTTATTACTATTTAATTCTTAATGGCTTTTACATTCTGTTGCCACCACATTTTGCACACAACCACTCTCTTTTTTTAATGTTTTTTTTTAACGTTTATTTATTTTTAAGACAGAGAGAGACGGAGCATGAATGGGGGAAGGTCAGAGGGAGAGGGAGACACAGAATCTGAAACAGGCTCCAGGCTCTGAGCTGTCAGCACAGAGCCAGACACAGGACTCAAACTCACGGACCGCGAGATCATGACCTGAGCCGAACTCGGACGCTTAACCGACTGAGCCACCCAGGCTCTCTGTTTTTATATCAGTACCCTTACTATGTAGTCTAGAGTTGGCAATGAAATTACAAACATAGCTCTGGTCATGTGCGGGATGTGAAACAATCGGACCGTGTGAGTTGGCCATAGAGGAAACACTTGATCTTTTGAAGAGTTTGTGTGTTAATGAAATATAATTTTTTTGAATACGTAGCATACATGCTTATAACAGATCAGCTTGGAGTGCACCAGTCTTTTACTAAAAACAAAGATTAATACTGGATAGCATGCAAAGCACATTTGTTTGAATGCATCATAGAGCTACCAAGACAGCCAGAACTTAAGAGACTGATGTCCCAGAAGGACAGCACAGACATGTTATTCGAACAGTAAGAGTCATTTGGAGAAGTAACCACAGTCTTAAACTCACTTCTCTAGAAAAAAAGAAAAGTATAAAACACTTTCCAAGACATTTTGTAAGACCAAAATTATCTTCCTATCAGAACCTCATGAGGTTATCACAATTCAAGTCACTCTTTCATATAAACATAGAAACAAAGGCCATAAACAAAATATTAGAAAATCACTGTCAATAATGAATAAAAATCTAATATAATATATATGAACATAAGGCATGTTAACACTTATGTAAACAAAATATATATTAATAATGTGAGGTTGGTTTAAATTTGAAAGTTATCAAATTCTCTTCTTTGTCCTAAATAAAGCAGGAAAGTTGTGTGATCATGTCGATAAAAAACAACATACCCATGCCATTTGCGAAACCGATTCCGGATGAAGTATTAATCTAAGTGTGACTGGTAAAAAAATAAAGGTTTTGGAAGATAAAATATGATAATATTTTAATGACCATTGGGAGGGTACAAATAAAGAATAGCCATGTAGAAAACAGTGGTAAATTTAGGCTACTTAAAATTAAGAATTTTTATTAATTGTAAAACTGTGTCAAGAGAGTGGAAAGGTAAGGTAAGCCAGAGTGAAGAAAGATATAGAAACCACATGTCTTTGACAAAGCCCTTGACTCCATAATGTATAGTGAAGTCCTACAGGTCACTTAGAAAAGGCAATAAGGAAAATCCAAATAAAATATGAATAAGACTTGAATAGAGATTTCACAAAATGGGGTATCCAAATAGTCAATAAACATATTAAATGTGAAAATATAAAAGGTGAGCAATCTCAGTCGTCAGGAGGTACGAGTGATATCCACAATAAGATACCATCGTACAACCATCAAAATGGTAAAGCGACAAGATAGTTATTGGCAAAATATGAAGCAACAGCAGCTCTCAAAATTTGATGGCTGATGTATATACTGGTATAATTACTTGGAAAAGCTATCAACAGTATCTTTAAAGGGGGCCATATACTTAACACATGGCTTAGCATTTCCATTCACATGCACACAATAGAAATGTGTACCTATGTGTATCAAAGGATATGTACAACTATATTTACAGTAATACTTTTTAACAGCCCCTAATTGCTAACAACTACAATATTTAGCAAAATTAAAAGGGATGAAAAACAGTGTTCTATTCATACACTAGAATATTACACAGCAATAAGAATGAACGAACCACTATTCCTCACAACAACATAGATAAATATCAAAAGCATAATACTGAATGAAGGAAGCCAGACACAAAAGAATACATGGAGGAAAAATTAGTCTGTGGAAATAAAAGTCAGAAAAGCATTTATCTTTGAGGAGAAGCAGTGACTGAAAGGAGCCAGGAGGGGGTTTCCGAGATGTTGGTAATTCTGTTCCTGGATGTTGGTTGCTCTGTACTCACTGTGTATGTGCATTCCCTTTGTAAAAACCCAGAACACTGCTCACTAGTGATTAGGGATCATGTTGCATATCTGCTGTGGTTTGACTGACATGTTCTGGCAGAATATGTTCTCTTTTTTTTAATATTTATTTATTTTTGAGAGAGAGAGAGAAAGAGCACGAGTAGGGGAGGGACAGAGAGAGGAAGACACAGAATCTAAATCCGGTTCCAGGCTCTGAGCTGTCAGTACAGAGGTCCAATGTGGGGCTCAAACCCATGAACTGCGAGATCATGACTTGAGCCGAAGTCTGACGCTTAACCGACTGAGCCACCCAGGTGCCCCAGAGTATGTTCTTTTAATTCCAAGACCAAGGTAGAAGGAGGAACCCCTTCTTATATATGCCAGTTTTTCAGTGGCGGGGTGGGGGGTGCGGGCATGGGGAAAGAACAAGACTTTTACGGGGCACCTGCATGGCTCAGTTGGTTAAGTGTCCAACTATTGATCTCAGCTCAGGTCCCAATCTCATGAGCCGTGAGATCAAGCACTGCATCGGACTCCAGCCTGACAGCGTGGAGCATGCTTGGGATTCTCTCTCTCCTCTCTCTCTTCTCTCTTTCTGCCCCAACCCTATGCGTGCATCCATGTACTCTCTCGCTCTCATAATAAATAAATAAACATATTTTAAAAAGTGAGCTAATTATAATAAATCAGCATTATATATATATATATAGTACAAGTCATATATATATATATATATATATATGACTATATATATGACTTGTACAATCAATCATGTCATGTATGCTAACAGTTCTGCTCAGGGGAAGAGTAGGCCATGCCCACTTACTTCCCTGTCATGTCTCAGTCAAGTCACAAGGCCAAATCTTATGTCAACGGGGCAGAAAGCCCAATCATGGCACTGGGAGGATGTCTGCACTGAAGAGGAGAAGATATGTTGACAAATGCTACAATTTTCCCCCAATGATTTTCTTTTTGGCCAACTAATCCACACTTAACTAGCTAACTTTCTTTCTTGAGAAATTTCAACTGGAACAAAGTTAAAAAAAAATGGTTTTTAAGAATTCCCTTAAATTCCCCCAGGACATTATATGAAATTGATTCTAAATAAAACTGCTTGCAAATCTACTCAGTAAGATTTTTCTTGTAGCAAGATTTACAAATGCCCAATTAATGTCTCTCATCTATCTCCCAAAGCTGAGTTACTAATAATACTGAATTGCAACTTTGGTTTTTTTTTTTTAATTTTTTTCAACGTTTTTTTTTATTTATTTATTTTTGGGACAGAAAGAGACAGAGCATGAACGGGGGAGGGGCACAGAGAGAGGGAGACACAGAATCGGAAACAGGCTCCAGGCTCCGAGCCATCAGCCCAGAGCCTGACGCGGGGCTCGAACTCACGGACTGCGAGATCGTGACCTGGCTGAAGTCGGACGCTTAACCGACTGCGCCACCCAGGCGCCCCTGAATTGTAACTTTGGAACTATTTTAGAATCTACCTTTATTCTGACCCTGGAGTGTTATTTGTAAAACCACTCTAGGAAAAAATGTTAAGTTTATTTATTTATTTTTGGAAGAGAGAGAACACAAGTAGGGGAAGGGCAGAGAGAGAAAGGGAGAGAGAGAATCCCAAGCAGGCTCTGAACTGTCAGTGTAGAGCCCAGTGCAGGGCTTGAACCTGAGACCAGTGAGATCATGACCTGAGCCAAAATCAAGAGTGGGATACTTAGCCGACTGAGCCACCCAGGCACGCCAGAAATTTTTATTTTTCTCACTAAACAATTCCTCTCCCCAAGGAAAGTTTCAAACAGTACATATGCATATGTTTATCTATTTCAATGCAAATGGTTCAGATTAGACTATTTACAATGGAAATTCTTTTAAATCATGTGCCATTTAAAAAAGCAAGTTTCATATGTCTTATAAATGAGTAAGATTAACTTTTCTGTGCAGTGAATACAACTAAGATTACTTTGCATTGTCATTACGAGAAAGATTGTTCTTTGAAATTGTGTATGTGAGAAGGTGTTTGTCAGTGTGGGGGCTGAGAGGCATTAAAGTTTATGAAGACCTACTGTGTGTCATGTATCCTGTTAAGCTCTTTTTGCACACTATCTCACGTTTCCCACAGTTACTGGAGCTTTATTCCTTTTACATTGATAACACCGAGAGTGGATCACCTCTAATGGCCCCAACAGTCCTACAAAATAGCTACCTAAATCTTTTCCCAGACTGCACAGCTGTTAACCCCCATCTATGTGCTCTCTGACAAATCATTCACTCCTACTTTCATCCACTCTGTATTAATATTTGGAAACTTCAGAGTATCATATTGGTGCCAACAAATAATAATCCAAACAGACCGGGATAAACCATGCATACTAACTGCCATTTCTGTTTTACTTCCTTGTTTTATATATATTTCTCTTTGGACAGTGAAAGAAACTTGTAAGTAAACTGTTGTAGAAGTGACTCATCACCTGGTGCACAGTGAGCTACACATAACTTTTTGTAGCATCATTTGTCTACAAGACTTCTTCACTAACCATTGTCAAAGCTTAGAAAATGAAGGTGACAATAATGACAGTGGTAAAAAACAATGCAGGTGTGTGTGTGTGTGTGTGTGTGTGTGTGTGTGTGTGTGTTATGTGGGCACAGCCTCACAAATGGATTTAAGATAAAGATCTTGAATGGACAGATAGGAGGACCACTGATAACCAGCTAGCATAGTAACACAGGCTATCACATGCATACCAGCTGCTTGGATTACTCACTTTAATTTAAAGCATAGATACTGGGGCACCTGGGTGACTCAGTCAGTAGCTAAGCCTCAGATTCTTGGTTTCGGCTCAGGTCATGATCTAACAGTTTGTGAGATCAAACCCCATGTCAGGCTCTGTGCTGACAGCATAGATCCTGCTTGGGATCCTCTCCCTCCCTCTCCCTGTCTCTGCTGCTCTCCTGCTTGGGTTCTCTCTCAAAATAAATAAATAAACATTAAGAAAAAAACAGAGACAGTATGGAAGGGTTGATGGGAGTTAAAACAGCCCAGAAATTCATTTACTGACACCTGAATTATCAGGGTTTCAAAAATAAAAGAATACCCCATGGACACTTGCTTCTAATTTCATGACTTAGGCTGTATTCCTTAATAAATAATTTATTAGAAACTCACCTATAACATGTTTCCAAATGACTTCAGGAAGGAGGAGGAAAAGGACAAAGAAGAGGAGGATGAGGAGGAGGAAAGAAAACTGATAGTAACTGTTATCTGTATGCAACAGTCCAAGCTGTCGTTGGCTCATGACTAGTTTGGGTCATTCATTCTGATCTATAGCAATGCATGTGCCATCATATGTCTATCTCTATGCCGACTCGTTACACATACTGATGCTCTTCTGTTTCATTATTTCAAGAATGGCACAGCACCTATGGCTATGGTCCCAGTCTTCCCATTCAATCTTAGAATAACATAAAAATTCAGGGACCAGGGTTCAAAACAGACCTTGAATTTATTTTTCCAATTGGAGGACACAGAACTTAGATGTCTCTATGGCACTTCAAAACATTCTGGGGTGCCTGGGTGCTCAGTAGGTTAAAGGTCTGACTTCGGCTCAGGTCATGATCTCGCAGTTCGTGAGTTCAAGCCCCGCATCGGGCTCTGTGCTGACAGCTCAGAGCCTGGAGCCTGTTTCAGATTCTGTGTCTCCCTTTCTCTCTGTCTCTCTCCCACTCTCTCTCTCTCTCTCTTTTTCAAAAATAAAAAAAAAACATTAAACAAAGCATTCTGATGTTACACATACACTTATATATGTCAAAGTACTTAAGTAGGACAAGATGGGTGTTTTTTCATCAGAAGAGTTCCATTTTGTAAATGAGTCTTTCAACTTTAATTCGTGCAATTATTGTTGCCATTGTGGGACATTCCTACGATCTTATGGCTATGCCCAGTGCTTCTGAAATGTTTGCATCCCAGAAAGGTACAGGTGATCCTAGCTGAGTTAGTACATCACCCTAAATTGTACTGTTTCTTGACATTTCTGTACCCTGAAACACTCACGTTTTAAACAATCCTATTTAGGGCCAGAAGTATAGAAAATACATGTAGACATATATTTATTGCTAGAAAGTGGAAAAGTGACAATAAAATATCCCCCAGACTGAGAAGGCATTTCAAGATAGAAAAACAAATCAAGCCACTCCATACTATTTACAGAGTTTTATCCAAGGTAACTTACTGACAGGGGAAATGAGGCAGACCACAATCCAGGCCCTACACAGTTATTCTCCACAAAGTCTGAAACTTAACGCCACAGCTTTCATACAGCCAGGAGCATTGTGATGAGGTCAAGGGTAGTTGTCTTAGGTGGTACAATCTGTGCACCAGGGGAAGATCAGAAGAAGACTTCCCACATTCTGGTCAGGGCATACATTAACCTCCAAGGGCCAGGAACATGTAGCCCAAAGGGATGTCATTGCATGGGCAGGAATCAAAGATGGCGGAGGGCCAAAGATGGAGTCAGTATTATCAGCAGTCCCACAGTTATACAATGTTTATGTAAGATTCTTTGATTTTTTAACCTGTAAGCACCAATAAAACATATCGTTTCCTTTTGGAAAAGGCAATAAAATGTCAGGAAATATAAGGCTTCTTTTTGCTTTTAGATATATTATTTTAATTAATAATAACCAGTTACCATTTGTTTTCAGTCTCTGAATGCCAGGCATAGTGGTAAGTGCTTTTAAAAAATGACCTAAAATGTGGTGCCATGTTAGTAATAAGACAATAGAATGGTCAATGTAAGTTTGTGGGGTTAATCTGGTGTAAATCTGGGGTGGTGGTGAGGTTGAGAGAGGTCGTCCAAACACAATCCAAATCCCTACCAGTTCAGCCTGGAGTTTGGCGCCACCTACAGGTGGCTATTAGTTCCAGCTGTTGAATATTCAGGGCATTTGCAGTCAATCTAACAATGGCTCCGTGAGTTGATGCCCATTTTATTAGTCTTCCTCCGGGATGTTAGGACGCACCCACTGTTCCTTTCCCAACTATCTCAGAATGTAAGAGTTTTAGCCTGTCCGTTTTGGAGAAAAGAACTGAAAGCAAACTTGATCCAATCTTCAGCATGTGGTAGGCATGGCAGCTTGGGGTATGCTATCACAAAGTTTTAATGTATTTACATTTTGAGGAGTGACCAATTTTTCTAAATTCTTTGTGGCTATTAAGAGATGGATCTTCATCGGGAACTCAGGCTGTAGATCACGTTGGTAAGGTAGAAAATTTGTCCAAGCACACATAGCTATTAATGCCAAAGTCTAGATTAAACCAAAGTTGATGGATCTCTCAAGTCTACACTAAACTATCCGGGAGGCAAGATGAGGAAGAAATCAAGAGGTAAGGTACATTTGAAAGTTAGTAATTCATGTGCCCTATTTCATTTGGGAAATTCTTGGTGAAGAAAAAGTGACTATCATTTGTAGAAGGCTTACTGTGGTGTAAGGCCCGTTATGAAAATTTGCAGAAGTAAAACATCCAAAGTCTGTAATCTAGTATAATACTTCATTTAGGAAATTGAAAACACATCGTAAGCTCCCACAAAATGGACGTTTCTTTCCTTCTCTCCTGTCAACTCAAAATTTTTAAATGATTTTACTTAAGCAATAATTTTAATGAGTTTTATCTCAGCAGTCCTCCTCTTACAGCTGAATAATCTGGTCTGCAAGGAATTAAATAATCCTGCCAATTCACCGTTAGTGTGTTCCAGAGCAAGGGATGAATGTAAATTCGTCCAGCTCTGAAGCCCATGGCCTTCCCTGAACGCAATCCTGCTTCCTCCCCTCGCGCTGCTAATTCAGAAACTAACTACAGGATATTGCCTTTACTTAAATCTTTAATATCCCCTTTTGAAAAGCAGGCAAGAAAATGGTAAGATGGCAATTGCTATTCAGCAAAGGTAAAAGAAAGAAAAACTCTCAGGTTCAATCGCTCATATGAGAACACATCAGCATCCTTTCTGCCAATGAAATGTTGCCAAGGCAGCCTCATTTTCTTTTCTGTTACAACAAGAACGATTGAGGCACAAGAGGATAGATGTCTGTGTATTGGGCTTTCAGGGCCGATAATCAACTGGTATGTCTAGAAGGAGTGTTCTTCAAGGGCCACAGGTACAAATATTATGTAGCGAAGCATCAAGAGGATATACCAGAAAAACCCCAAAAGAAGAGCACAAATAAAACAGGATTTGAAAGCTTGTCTTTCCTTATTTAGTGTTTAGTGTTATTATATTAATCAGAGATTAAAAACCACATTAAGCAAATGAAACCAAAATCCTCTATAAACAACCAACCTCTACAGAATGACCCTGATAAATCTTGAGACTCTTGAGACCACACTGGCTTCCTGCAGCTAATTCCACCCTAAGTGGTTAGAATCACCTTAAAAACAATGTCCCCAAATGCTCTCCCTGAGAAGGAAAACAAACACATTTTAAAATCTTTCCCAGGAAGTTTTATAGAAAAGAGAAAACGTGTGTGTTTCTATCAATGAAGATTGACTTTTGTTTATTAAAATTCTCATATGGCTTCTGTAACAAATACCCTCAACTCTGATCTTCATGCATTCATACGTGTTCATTCTTGGCTAGAGTCCCTCAACATTTAATAAGCATCTGTTTTGTTCTAGGCATCATCCTGAGCATAGGGAAATACAGCACTGAAGAAACACGGTTCTATGATTTGCAATTGATCACAAGTTATTAGGGAAGATAGACAAGAAAACTAACAAGTTTGAAACAGGTAAGCACTATCAAGGCTTATGGATATGATGCTATAAAAACCCAGCGAAGAGGTATTTAAATCAAACATAGGTGTGTGTGTGTGTGTGTGTGTGTGTGTGTGTGTGTGTGTGTATGTGTGTAAGGAAGATTATCAAGGAATTAAATATTGAAGAGGAATAGTAGAGAACCATATGTGTTATTGTTGGGGGTTGTGGGATTCATTGCAAACAAAGACAATAGCTGGTCCAAAGGCAGGGAAAAATGTGATGTTTGGAAAGCCACAAATAACTTGTACTGCTCCATCTGCCAAAAGGGTATTCAGATTTACATCTCTAGTTAAATAAAATCATACATTTCATTAATTTTACAGCCCTGCTCCTGTCTTTGGATTTTTTCATAGCTTGGTTCAGTTTTGTTTGTTTCTCTTTTGAGATAAAAGCTGATTGACCTTTGAGAAAGAGAAAGGGATATTTATATGCATTGGCAATCGACCTGTCTCAAAGTCAAAACTGCACAGAGGTTATCTTACAGAGCTTCACAAATTTAGTTAGCGCATTGTTTACTGTAGTAACATTTCTACTTTGCCTGAAGCATTTTCACATTGCCTGACCTTTCTATAACACTTTAATATTCATATTTGGCTGCTGAACTATCACAGTTCTGTAGAGTTTTAAAGCTGCTAATCTGATCATTCCTCTCTATTCTCACCTTCTTCATTTAGCCACTCCACTGACAGCAAAAGAAGAAACAGATTTAATTTGAATTTTGTATAATTCAAGACTGATGACCCAACAGAATATTCAGGGCATGCCTTCCTTTCAACATCAATATCGTGAGTAAAGAAATTCAAATGAATACAGTAATTCATAGTATGGACTCAATTACATCCATCAACAATCGTTGCTTACTTTCAACCTTATGCAGGCAATGCACTAGTTGCTGAGGCCAATAAATTCATGTCCATCTGATTAAAAATATAAAGCATAGAGAGGGGTGCCTGGGTGGCTAAGTCGGTTAAGTGGCTGATGTAGGTTCAGGTCATGATTTCACGGTTTGTGAGTTCAAGCCCTGCGTCGGGCTCTGTGCTTATAGCTCAGAGCCTAGAGCCTGCTTTGAATTCTGTCTCCCTCTCTCTGCCCCTGCCCTGCTCGCACTCTGTCTCTGTCTCTCAGAAAGTGAATAAACATTTAAAAATGTTTAAAAATATAAAACATATAAATTAATTCGTTATTCTATTCATTCACCCAACAAACATTTCCAGAGTGCATACCCTGTGTTACACAGTAACAATACAACAGTGAATAGGACACAGACATTACCTTCAAGGAGCTTGCACATCTTTGTATGGGGGATGCTGACAAGTAAAAAGAAAATTGTAATACACTATGACAATTCTTAGTATTAAAAATAATACTAAGGGTCACCAAAAACAAGCTTGGAAGGGTGACCAAAAATAATACAGGGTCACCAAAAACAAGCTTGGAAGCTCAAGAAAAGCCCTCTAAAGAATGTGACCTCTTAGCTGATATCTGAGGAATGAAGTAGCTTCCTAGTCTACGAAGGAAGAAAATAGTGTTTCCACCTTAGTTGTATCCCCTAAAATTAATTTTTGAAGCTTTAATCTCCAAATACGAGTGTATTAGGAAATAGGGCATTTACAGAGATAATTACATTTAAAGGGGGCCATTTAGAGTAGGCCTTAATCCAACATGACTGGTATCCTTTTAAGAAAAGAAAACACAGAGACACTACCAGCACATTCACTGAGGGAAGGCCATGTGAGGACACAGAGGGCAGCCATCTTGCAAACCAAGGGGAGAGGCATCAGGAGAAACCATGGCTGCCTACACCATAATCTTGGACATCCAGCTTATCAAACTGTGGGAATATGAAATTCTGCACTTTAAACCACACAGTCTGTGGTTCTTTGTTATGGCAGGCCTAATCAAATATTACACAGGCATTGGGAACAGCATGTTCAAAGACCCAGAGATAAGTTAGAACTTAGCATGATGCAGGGCCTGAAAATAGGGATTATAGCTACATGTGTTATGAACTCCTAAACAGTGTGTGTGTGTGTGTGTGTGTGTGTGTGTGTGTGTGTGTAAAATCATGAGGCCCAATCAACAAAGAACTGTGCTTGGAGGATTAGAGATGGAATCAGTCGGACAAAGAGAATGATGGCAAACCTGGGCTCCCAGAGGCCACTGGAGCAAAGTAAGAGAATATCGGCACTGGAATCAACGCTGCAAATGACCAGGAAGGAGCTAGGAAGCAGAGAAGTGACCAAACAGGAAATCAAGGGGTGCCATGAAGTGGAGATGGAAAATACATTTCCTGCTATGGATGGGTTCTCAGGACAATGCTGACAGCCCTGTGGACCAAGATATAGCAGGAAGATAAAAAACCAAAACCCAATTATTTGAGGGCCTGGAGCTCCATGAAAGTGCCCAGGAAATGGCAGTGTTTCAGGTCTTCCAGTGATCCCTCCGCTGATTCTCTGTAACCTCTTCACAGGAGCGTCCCCCAGGGCCCAATTATTGCTTCCCTTGCCTTCACTTTCCATACTCATTCCCTCGAGATCATCACATATCACCCACGCACCCATGACTCCCAAATATGTAACTCAAGCCTAGGCATTTCTGTGTAACTCCAGACCTACCTATCCAACTGCATGTCTGATATTTCCACCTAGATGTCTAATAGGCATCTTTTATTTAGCACACCCTAAGCCTCATGTGGGATGTCCACCTCATCCCCCAAATCCTGCTGCAAGCCCAGTCACCCTCACTACCCTTGATATCACTTTGTTACTTACAAAAGTTCAAACCAGAAGCCTCACGTTGTCCTTGAGTTTTACCTTTCTCTCACACCCCAAATCTAGACTATCAGGAAATTCTGGGGGTCTCTACCTTTAAAACATATCTGTTTTATGAGATAAGAACCCCCCATATCTCAGTAATTCCACTCCTTTCCCCAAACTGAACCCACAGAATCCCTCATTGGATTATTGCAGCTTCTTCTTCACTGGCCTTCCTGGTTTTATCCTTGCCGTCCCTGTGTTTACCAGAATCACCTTTTTGAAAGTTAAATCAAGTTTCTAAACCCTAGCACTATTGACACATGGAACGAGTTGCTACTTTGTTGTGGGGGGGGGGGGGTTGGGGCACAGGGTTGGGGGGATGTCCTGTCTACTCTAGGATATTAATTTAGCAGCATCCCTGGTCTCTACCCACTAGGTGCGAGTAGCATCTCTCTTCACCTTTGTGACAATAAAAAATGTCTCCAGATATTACCAAATGTCCCCTTGTGGGCAAAATTGTTCTTGGTTGTGAACTACTGAGATAAATCAAGTTGTAAGATTAAAAAAAAAATCAGGATAAAAGCTGTAGTCCTCATAAGGGATTATACAGCCCTCCATTGTCTGCTGCACCCCGTCCCTTTTATCTTTGTTGACTCATCTCTCACTTTTGCTCCAAACCTACTGGGCCTCTTACTGTTCTGTTCCATGAAATCCAGGCCTGCTCCTGCCCCAGGGTCTTTGCCAAGTACAGCTCGCCTCTGACCTCTTTCAAGTCTTGGCTTAATTACAAATGAGGCCTACCTGATCACCCAATATGAAATCACAATCTAGTAGGATGGCCGTTACGGCGCTGACATCTACTGTTCTCTCCTAATTTTGCTCTCATGTATCGCTTTCTAGCATATATAATTTACTAATTCAATCATTAGTTATTTACAGAAGATCCGCTTTCTAGTAAACACTGGTTTATGCTTCTGAGGTTTAAGAGTAAATAAAACATAGATCCCTGATTCTAGCTGGGGGAAACAGATGTTAAACAAATCAACAAATAAAAGAAGTAGTATGTCAGAAGGTGCTAAATGCTTTTGAAAGCCAGAAGGCAGGCAAGGGGATGACAGTTTTAGAATTGCAGCAGTAGGGCATTGCAATTTTAAGTAAGATAGTGAGGGAGGCCTCACTGAGGCTGTGAGATTTGAAAGATCATCAGACTTTGTTATTTTTCTAAGATATTGTCTATCCTTCTCCATGAGCTTCATGAGGTCAAGAATTTTTTTTTCTGATTTTGATTCCCAAGACCACTCTGCCAACTTGAAGAGAGACTGACATCTGGTAGGTGCTCAATAGATAGTTCTTGAACTTTTCTTGGCTCAGAGAAAATTATTTGTGTTATGAAGTCTTTACAGTTTTGTTTTAATGGTGTAGAGGGAAAAAGGTTCAACTTGCAAACATGTCATTCATTTCTTGCATGAGTTTGTTATGGCCGTAACACAGATGGTTGGCCTTGGATGAACTTTAATGTCTGCATGGAAAGAGAACAGCAACATAAAATAATGTGGTAACTATTTTACAAACGGTGCACGCAGCGTTTTCAAGGCACAGAGATGACAGAATCCAGTTCAGGTGGTCAGAGAAAATATCTAAAGTGTGCCTTGAAGGAAAGGTAGGCTCCAGTAGGGTAAAAAAAGTCAGGCAGGAGACCATTCCAAAGATAAAGAGCATAGTGAACCAGATGTTACCAGAGCTCTGCTCTGAAATTGTGTCCATGACATTAACCAACCTCTTGCCTCTTTAGCTTATGACTTGTATGACTACAGTGACCGTGGGTATGGATGTTATTACTAAGAGAACTATGTTTTAATAATTGTTAACAGGACAGTGAGAATGATTTTAGACTGTTATAGGCAAACCTTATTTATGTAATTATAAACCTTGCCTTGTACCCCCTCCCATCATTGTTTCTTCTTTGATGTGTTCTCCATTGTGTATGTGTCCTTGTGTTGGTTTCTAGCTCAGGGGCAAAGAGGTGAACCTCTGCCTCTGCCCAGTCCTCACTCCCCATCATTCCAGTGATGGGGGACAGAGCCAGCACTCCTGTGTTAGTTGTTAGCTCAAAAGAATGGCAAGGTGACATATTTTGGGGTGGTATATTCTGACCCCCTTTATAAGAATCAGTGGGAATAGATGAATTATTTTCTGAACAATAGTGAGAGTCCAATGCAGTAGATCTAGTTCCCACAAGGAGGCATAGGAGCAAGAGGAAAGAATGCGGGGTTTGAGCCAAACTAAGTACTGACATGTGAGCAAAGCTTTGTTAGGACTAAATTAAAAAGTGAATCTACAGGAGCCTCAGCCCATGACTCCTAGCAGACCAGCACTTACTCCAGTTCCTGTGGCAGCAGGAGGGAAGACCGGTGCCAGGGATTCCAGGGTGAATTCCAAGCAGAACTTTCCAGATAGTACAAGCCTACATTTCCTACTCTTTCAGGAAAGGCTCCCACTGTCTCCCAAATGCATTGCTCTCTCTCTCTTTTTTTTTGGGGGGGGGGGGGGCAGAAGGGGCATTGTTTTTGCTGCCTTTTGGGCTTGAAACACCCACACCAACTTCTTATAACATAAATTTCTTTTTTTTAAGTTTATTTACTAGTTATTTTGAGAGAGCAAGAGAGAGGGTGAGTGGGGGAGGGGCAGAGAGAGAATCCCAATCAGGCCCTGCACCATCAGCACAGAGTCTGATGCAGGGCCCAAACTCACAAACCCTGAGATCATGACCTGAGCCAAAGTCAGACTCTCAACCACCTGACCAACCCAGGCACCCTCATAACATAAATTTCAAGATGAAGTCAAAATGTCACTTCCTCAGTTAAGGCCTTTTTAACTTCCCCCAGTGAGTTTACCCATAACATTTGTACACTCTCTATTATGACATCAGCACCCAATTAATAGAGTATGGGTATGATCTTGGACCTCGCATATACCTCCACGAAATGCCTCATTATTTCTAGGAACTCCCCCCTCTTCCTTTCTCTCCCTGTCACCCTCCTGTGCCCATCCTCTCGCCTAAAGGACACTTTTATCACACTTTTAAATTGTACTTTTTTCATTGCACCTTTATGGCTTTGATCCAAAGTATTAAAAACATAGGCAATACTGATTTGTTTGACTTCCCTTGTCCAACGTTTGCCTTCTGACGTCCCTCCATCACTCCATCTTCTCCCCCAACATTTCTCGAACACAAAGTTCTGGCACCACTCCACATAACTCCATCAGCCAGCCCCAGCTCTTCTCTGTGGTTCTTCATGCTAAAAAGGCAAACACAGAATCCTGGCTGGATGGTGGCAACAACAGACACCTAGGAGGCAGATGGTTTCCAAAGGGAAGGGAAATTAAGGAGCAGAAACATTTTATTTTCTAACTTCCAAGATAAAGCTAAAAACCTGTGGAAGTCAAGCAAATGAGATAAAATTGTGCCTGACTAGAGCCTCCCCAAACGGCTTTTGAAGAGATTCAGTGTATTTGGGTAAAAGCTTGTAGGGTTTAACAGCCTTTCAGAGCGTGGGCCTGGCGAAGCTGATGCGATCGGTGTGTGATTAGGTAAGCTGCTTTGAAGTACACACCGTCCGTTAGAGCGAACTGAATGCCCCCACTGGTTTAATGAGTCATTTTCTTCAAACGATGTTTGTGTTTGTTTCGCCTCCATTGCAGATTTTTGCCAATAAACTGTCTCAGGCCATAACAGAGATTCGTATTGTGTGATTTTTAGGAATTATCACTCACGTGATGTGAGCTTGTTCAAATTCTACTTCTTATGTGGGTATGGAGTTTACATACAAGAATTTTAGTGCATGGAAAGTCTTGGTGGTGGAGTCACAGTAACTTTTTGTAAATAACCCCAAATCAAATTCTCTGGAGTTTCTTTTACCTGTCTTCCAAAGGAGAAGTGATTTCAGTGCCGTTAATGATGGTAATAATGTCACATGGAATAATCCTTGATGAAAAACACTCAAATATTTATAGAGGCATATTTGCAACATTTGCCGTGCTAAATTATGACTAGGCCAACAGATTTGTGGTTTTAGAGTTTACAGGGCTTTGTGTTAAAATTTACAATACATCTACTTGCAAATAGTGTACTATAACTTTGCTGTGACCCTCTTTTGCTCATTAAATTCTAAGTACTCTGAGGACTAAGGGAATATCTATCTGAAGTTCCTCTCCTGTGGAGTACAATACTATGTGTAGAACTTTAGCTGAAAAGACTTCATTATTGAAAAACCAGTAAATAATTGTTGCACAGGTTGATAAGACCTATACTGATAAGTACATATAATGGAAGGAATGTAGGAAAAGGCATGACTGGATGGAGGAGAAAGGGTGAGAATGGACAGGGAACAAATAAATAATTTTCACCAGAATATTTGAGGGGAGAACTGGATCTTCCAAGATATAAAGAAGAAAGAAGAGGTTTCTTGGATACCTGAATGGCACCAACAGGGCTTGGAGGTGTAAAAAGATTTGGTAAATTAAGGATTCAAAATTAATGGGCAAACAGAAGGGAAGTGAGGCAAAAGTAGAGACATCATACATTTGGGCCAAGTTGTGTGACCTCTCTGAATAAGCCAAGGAGTTTGTTGTTTTTCTGCAGATAAGAAAAGTCCGGAGAAGAATTCTAATCAGCAGAAAGTTCATAGTATCTGATTTGCCTTAAATAGTAATGATATCCCAATGTATACCAAATCCCGTGATGGATAAAAGGTTTATTTTAATCACAGAATAGGAAGTAAGAGCCAAAATCACTGGGCTTTTATTGCTGCAGTCTTTTCTTGCATATCTTCCAAAAGATAGATAGTATTGTTCTTTTTAATTCATCAAAGATTTGTAAAAGATGTATTTACTTATGAATCAGCCATCGTGTGCTGGATTCAGGTGAGGAAAGGCAATTAATAATTGAACTGACAAAACCAAACCACACTGAGATATTATATGCTGGAGGCTAATTTAATGTTATATGTCAATTATATCTGATTTTAAAAATGCCAAAAGTAATATGGAGATACTTTATTGAGGATAACAGCAACTAAGCAGAGTAAAGCATATAGATATATAAAGTCTGTGATTTAGAGACACATGATATAAAGCAAAATATATCCCTCATGGACTTAAAAACATATAGCCAGAGGTTAGGTGCTCCTTAGTGGCATTTGAGAATTTATCTAACAGTGGTTCTCACTCTTTTTTCTTTCTTCCCTCCATCCTCTCTTCCTTCCTTCCTCCCTTCCTTCCTTCTTTCCTCCCTCCCTCCCTCCCTCTCTCCCTCCCTTCCTTCCTTCCTTTCGCCTCCCTCCTTCTTCTTTCCTTCCCTCCCTCCTTCCTTCCTTCCTTCCTTCCTTCCTTCCTTCCTTCCTTCCTTCCTTGTTTCATTTATATTTTTGGCAGTTGGATATCAGATCAAATGCTGTCCAGTAATATCACAAATGCTATCACCAAATAGGAAATCTAGATTGGTCCTTAAAAAATTGTCCAGTTGTGACATTTGGTGGTGGGGAGCACAACCTTGCCAAAGCCCATCTATTTGCCTCATTCAGCCCCCTATAGCCCAGATATACAAATGATGGAACCCAGATGTTCAATGGGAAGAAGACAGGTGGTCAGTCCTACAGTACTGAGATTCCATTTGCATGTTTTTATATCATGTTTTTATTATGTACAATCTTACCATGATTCATTAGCCTGGATTTTGCTTCACATAACCCACATAGACCCTTGATGTTTGTAACTCCCTTGGCTTTCAGTTTTATAGTACTCTGAAAGTCAATTCTGAAGCGATGTCATGTTGTTAGTCAGTGTATTTCTTCCCAGGGATGCTAGCACAGCTGAGATAGTCTAATGTCCAGGGGCAATGTTAGCAGTTCTCACTGCCCGTGTTGTTCAGTGCAGGAGTTGCCATGAGCCCACTTCATGAGCTTCTCACTCCAATCTATTATTGCAGTAATTGTTTAGAGTCATTGCTAAAGACACTGTATTGTAAGAACCTGAACATATTGGACAAAAGCTTCTATCTCAACACAAGTATTGAAGAGAGTTTGTCCACAGGTTCAAATCAATTTTACTCAGAGACTTAAAGAGAAAGGGTAGGGTAGATTGAAAAGAGGAAAGCACTTACAAGCAGACTAATGTATAATTTGTCTATGTTCATTACCATCCTCACCACCAGCATCAGAATCATCATCAATATTAACATATTTAACTATATTAGCACTCAGATACAAATTAAAACAAAAATAAGATCCCATTCAGCAAAAGTTTAGAGAATAATATTTCTCAGTATTCTATGAATTCAGAAAATATGTACTTCTGCCATACAGGAGAAAGGGTAAAATTGGAAATCCTATAGAAAAAAACAAAAAGATAGCAAGGGTGTAATAAGAACGGTAAAATGTTCATACCCTTTGAGCCAGTGATGCTATTTGTAGGAGACCTCAAAAAACAGTTACATTGTAATACGGAATTTTTACATATATAAAAGGATCATTCTAGTATCACTGATATTATGGGGGAAAATAACATAATCCAAATGCTTAACAGTAAAGGATTGATTAAATAAATTATAAACCCAAAAGACAAATATTAACATGACAAAATTCCTGTGATTATAACATATATAAAAAGATATAGCCTGCTACATACATTTAAAATGTGTCTATGTGTGCAAAAGTGTTGATCTGGAAAGTAATGCCCCACAATATTAACAGTGGCTGTCTTTTGGATAGTAGGATTATGGGTGATTTTTTTCCCCTCCTTTAATCATTCCAGATGGCCCAAATTCTACAGTGACCGTGAACTGCTTCATTTGGAAAACAAGAAAAGATAATGAAAAATTTTAAAAGACTCTTAAAAGATATTTGTATAGGTATCTGAACCAATTCCTAGCTGACTGCTGTCTAAATAGTAACGCCTGGCTTGGTCAACACAAAAGAATGGGCTCACTCAAGAGTAATTCTGTAACAAGGCTTATAGGAGTCTGCACTTTACACCTGTTTCTCACATAAACTGGGGGGTATTGAAAGGCAAGTATCTACTCACACAGGGATGGTAGACAATCCTTAAAGCCTTTTGTAAGCTTTTAGGCTTCAGGAATCTCCCTCCTCTGGCACTCTGAGAATCCTGAAGCTTGTGATGTGGGGGCTGAGGGTGGGTAATTTTTAAAGCTCTTCAGATATTTTGAATGTGCAGCCCGAGTTGTTAATTTTGGATATAGACAAGGCTGCTCAAAGTGCAGTGCTGGCCCTAAATGGTTCCTTGCAGTCCACAGCAAGGTTCATTCATAAATTAAGAATGAAATGAGTTCTGAAATTGAGAATAAGCATTTAGAAATGTTTATAGCAATATGACATTGCTGTGACAGTCAAGTGAGTGATTAGGGAATACTGCACATTAAACAAAGTATAGACCAGTCTGGGTGCTTTGGGGGTCACTTGATGAATCACGTGACCTGCATATCTGTTATGTGCAAATGCCACTATCGGTTCCTGATGAAGTGAAAAAAAAAAATACAAAAACTAAAAACTGGTCCCTCAGGATGCAAAGTTTAATGTGCCTAACTTCCCAGCTACATTCTAAGTCATTGAATATACCCACAGAATATACACCTACAGCAGGCACTCCAAATGTTTCTTAAGTTGTAATGAATGATGGTTTAATGTTGCTTCCATTTAAGAAATTAATTGAATTTTAACTGAGGCCATTAGTGTCATGATGTCTGTACAATGAAATACTTTACTTGGGATAGTGGAGGTTTCTAATACTGTGGTTAGACTGGCTTGAGATATATTTTGCAGCAGAGCAAGCTTTTTAGCGCTCTTTAAATGATCCTATGTCTCTTCTTTTACCCAGATGACCTACTTGTAACAGCTCTTACTGGCCCAGATCTACTCTCTCTCTTGCAATGAGAAACTGTGTCAATTACATTGGTGGCACCCTTAAGACTATGGCTCATTTGCCTCAACCTTGTGGAGATTATACATAGACCTACACGTAGCTCTGCCTAACCAAAACTCTCCTCTCTCTCACTTTTTGGGCATTTGAGGATGAAAGATATTTACCAAACACTAAAAACTAAGTGGCACATTTTGCAGAAAAAATTGTCTTCTGTTCCAACCTGAGAAGCTTGTGCAGAGCTAAGATAACACTGCCATAGAAATCCAAGACTGGGCCTTCATGAACTGCTTTTGGAGTTTACCAAAGCTAAAATTGTCCTCAATTATCAACTTAGGTCAGACACAACAATTGGCTCCATAGTTATAACTTGATGGATGTGGGCAAGGGTAGTTGTCTTTGTCAGCAAAGACAACAAAGATTAGTTTTATGAAATAGTTGGAAAGAGCTAAAGCAAGGAGAAACTTGTTATAATTAAATTTTCTTGAAATACTGTTAACAGATAAACAAGTGAAAGGTGTTTCACGTGGTTGAATGCTGTTAGCAAAGACAGAGAGGTGGGGAAGGTGAATGGTTTAGTTAAGAAATTCTGGATAAAGTCTGGCTGAAACAGGGCTTTTAGGTTCCTTGAGAAATGTGTTGTGAGATAACTTAAAAAAATAGGCTCTTCTAAAATGTGAAAGAAAAAAATATTCTTTTTTTTTTTTTTTTCAACGTTTATTTATTTTTGGGACAGAGAGAGACAAAGCATGAACGGGGGAAGGGCAGAGAGAGAGGGAGACACAGAATCAGAAACAGGCTCCAGGCTCTGAGCCATCAGCCCAGAGCCCAACGCGGGGCTCGAACTCATGGACCGCGAGATCGTGACCTGGCTGAAGTCGGACGCTTAACCGACTGCGCCACCCAGGCGCCCCAAGAAAAAAATATTCTAACACTTGTTAAAATGGTAAAGAAGACTTTATGGAAGACTGTTTCAATAGGTATTAAGACTATTGCAGTAAGGGAGACAGATCGAACTCAACTCCAAATACAACAAGAACAAATGGGGATTTACAGCCAAGGAGCAGAGTGAGGGGGTCATTGGATAGAAAATTACTAAGAGAAGACATCAGGGGTAGGGACTACTTCTTGCTAGACCAACCTAACAGGATTCTCGCTGAAGACAAGCCACGGGGATCACAAATCAAATGTAGAGGATGAGGAATTTAATCACATATCTAGAGTGATCAGATATCAAGGAATGGGGGAGGGGGGCATTCTCACTAAAATGACTTTGCAGGATTTTTTTCTAACACTGGGCTAGGCAAGTGGGGAAGAAGGCCCAAGACAGCACCTACTCAAAATGAGGACTCCAAGGGACTGTCTAAGGTTTGGTCAAGGTGATACCTTTCATAAGAGACCCATGAAATATGCAAATATGTGTATATGTATATATTTAAATAAACTCTTTAAAATAGACATGGTTTTTATAGGAAATGTAGGACACTTAGGAAAGAAATACCCATTATCTCCCCACCCAAAGACAACATTTTTTTCACACTCATTGTATTTCTTTCTAGTATTTTATTTTATTTTTTTTATTTTTTAATATTTATTTCTGAGAGAGAGAGAGCAGGGGAGGGATAGAGAGAGAGGAAGTCACTGAATCCAATTCAGGCTCCAAGCTGTCAGCACAGACCCTGACTTAAGGCTCGATGTCAGGGAACCACGACATCATGACCTGAGCCGAAACCAAGAGTCATACACTTAAATGACTGAGCCACCCAGGCGCCCCTCCTTCTGGTACTGTAATGTGAGTATAGCTTTAAAAGCATAATGATAATAAACCACTATGAAAACCAGAACATCAGGAAGAGAACTTTTTTTTTAAAGGCCAAAGAATGTGTGCAGGCATTATTTGAGACTCAGTTAAAACTCTCAACTCTTTGTACAAGAATCTTTACACAAATCTTTATGCAGGATTCTTCCTCTTCCCCACCCCCCAACGGCATCTTGTAGATGGAATTGTTGATTTGAGGGCAATTGTCTCCTATGAATTTTACCAATGTGTGACAATTACCCAAGTTCCTGGGCTGAGAAGCAGCCCTGCTGTGAAAATTTATAGTGTTCAATAGTCCTCAAAATTTCTCATTTGTTACCCAGGGTGAGATGGAGAGGTAGCCAGTGGGGGTGAGGGGTGGCGGGGAGAGGCTTTGGAGGACAGAAAGGAGAGCAGGAGGATTCTGCACTCCAATTTGAAGCCTGCAAAACAGAAGAGCATGGTTTAGGTTTTTGGCAAGGATGAGTCATCTTTCTGATGTGGTTTTTGCCTGGCAGCTATACTGAGCCTCTTTAATTTGGGATCTATTACAACTGCTTCCTCGGCTGTCATGTGAAGATAATGATACCTGCTCTCCCAATTCGCAGGGATTTTGCCATGATAACATCATATCATTGATTTTCAAAGAGCTAGAAAAGCTGCAAGTATTATAAACATACATGAGCTATCGTTTGGGTGATTTATAGAGAAGTTGGCAATTTTTTTTTCAGTAAAGTGTCGGATAGTAAACATTTTAGGCTTTGCGATCATTTTGTCTCTTTGTCGGCTGTTCCACTGTGGGAAAACAGCCACAGACCAGGAGGAAACGAACGCACGTGGCTGCTCCAATATAACTTTATTGATGAATACTGAAATTTGAGTTTCATTTTCACATTCCGTGTACATGGCATTATTTGCTTATCACGTCTTATTTCCTTTGCCATGTTTTGAGCTACGAGAGGGCAGAGCCCAGCTATGCTCTGGTGCTAGGCAGATGCTGAATAAATATTGAACCACAGATCAAAAGCACTAGTTTTGTTTCAGATGAAGAACCATAGAAAAGAAAGGTAGCATGTAGGAGTCTTGCTTCTTTGTTAACATAAGAAATTCACGCTGAGTCATTAGTGAAGGACTTGGGATGCCTGCCTGCCTCCACTTTTTTTTTTTTTTTTTTAACAGAGAAACAATCTCTCTTAAGATCACAGTGATAACCAGTAGGCACTGGAGAACCGGAGTGGCCAGGAGGGATGACTTAGGTCTCCAGGAGAGCAAGCAATCAATTTCAAGAAAAATAGTTTTATTACAGGCACAGAGCTGCTGAGGAATTTCAATTCCCTGGTGCTCCCTGAGGCCGGCCACAGGGTCTCAGGGCTGGGCAAGTCCATGTTGGCCTGCACAATGAACCGTTTCCTGGGATGCAAAGTAACAAGGCTCCTCAGGGAATGAAGGAGGGCAGTAAATCCCTTTTTTGGAGGAATCTTGAAATAATCGTCTCTCTAAAGAGCTGGGATACGTGTGACTTACTTGACAGGAAAATGTGAGCAGACAAAGCAGGATGTGAGGGAGCAACAGTGTTTACTTCCTGGACTTCCCATCAGTCAGCAGGCAGGTGGTTTCCCATTAGGCCAATAAATGACATCTAACCTCTTTACTCCATCCCCTGTCTTGGAGGGAACATAGCAGGCCAAGGGGTAGAACATCAGGCCAGTGGAAACGACTGGAACTTTGACCATCCGAACCTCATTCTTGGAAGAGGACTTACTGTATTTGCAGTGGAAGGAAGATTCATTTCTGGTGACACTGAACTCTGACTCCTCCTCCAATCTGACAAGCAGTCTCTCCTGGATCAAACTCTCCTGATCAAAACCTGGTCAACTTCCTCTGAATGCTCTTCCTAACTAGGCCTCAACTTTTGCACCTCCAGATCTGTCGTGCATTGCCCAGTTTTTGTAAGAGCCCTGCTAGGTTGATGTAGACAGAAAGCTCCGCCCTCCATATCTGATCACCCTCCTTATCTGATTGCATTTCTCATCCTCCCCTGTCCCCCAAGTCATGTCTTGATCATCCTGGTCTGCCTTCACCAGGTACCTGGCTAGGTCAGTTTAAGAATCCCCTCTTAACCCTAATGTTCCTCTTAGAACCTTTTCTTGTTCTGTTCACAACTGAGCCCAATCTCTCTCCCTTACTGTAAATCCCCCTGGCTGTGGTCCCTATACCTATTGTGATAATTCTCAATAAACTCCGCCTTACGATTTTAACAAGGGTCATGAGTAATTTGTCCTTTTCTTTGTTTTTTTCTTTAATTGTTTACTTATTTATTTTGAGAGACAGAGAAATAGAGAGAGAGAGAGAGAGAGAGAGAGAGAGAGAGAGAGAGAGAGTCCTAAGCAGGCTCCATGCTGTCAGCAGAGCCAACATGGGGCTCGATCCCACCAACACTGAGATCATGACCTGAGCCTAAATGGAGATTTGGAGGCTTAACTGACTGAGCCACCCAGGTGCGCCAAGAGGAATTTTTTTCTTTAACAAATCCTCCTGCCAAGGATGTTCATGATTTAGGAACTGCGTCTTAAGGATGTCCAGTAAACAATTCACTGTCATTGCAACTCTGTCCGGTGGAGGTGGAGAGGTAAGCAGACTGCTCCCATAGACTGCTAGTCTTTCTTTTGAAGGATATGCTTGATATTCTGGCTGTAGCAAATACCAATCTCTCTTGAAGGGTGGAGGAGGCACACAGGGAATTGAGCCAAATGTCTAAAATTGACCTTCTTGCAAGGTCTACTGAATTTCTTCCTCTTCTCTTCTTCCTCCCCCTTCTTCTTATTCCATAACTCTATTGCATTTACATTCATCATTAATGACCTTCTGGTACATTGATCTTAACAATTAATATTAAAGTGCTCTTCTGGCTCCAAATATAATAGAACTTATGACATACCTCTCTCCCCCACTAAAACAAACAAACAAACAAACATCCCCCAAAACTTCCTGCTTCTTTTCTGACTGATATGCATTTAGGCAGTTTCCTTAAAGGTTTCCATATTTCAGCCACTTTGCAATTTTCCTGAATATCAACTGTCTTACCTACATGAATAAAGGTGTCAGTAGAAAGAATAATCCAAAACAGCGGGTCATTTTAGAACCTTACTTAGTGTTTGGATTTGGAATGCAGTGTCCTATCTGGATGCTGCCTTAGATTCCACCCCCCTACCCCAAATGTTGTGTGTTTCGGACAAATGCACAACCACTGACAGTGAGTAGCGAGAGATTTCGGTGGGAAATGAACTCTTATTACCAAAAAAAAAAAAAAAAATTCCCCAAAGTGGATCATTTTCAGACAGAAAATAGAAAAGAAGTCACTAGAAAGGATGAGTTTTGTCCCCTAAGTAGCTTATCTTTCAGATCCGAGGCTATAGAATTAACTGCTTAGCAATTTAATGAGCATTCAGGCTGCTTTGACTGCAGAAAAACTCATTCAAATGGTATTTTGCTAAAAGAGGTTCTCTTGGAATTGGAAGCTTTTGTATGTTAAAAAAAAATCTATGAGAGAAAGTTTTTATGTGCCAATGAATTTGCTGAAACCTCTGTGGCCTGGACAAAGGAATGCCCTTAGAGGGCAATATTAAATTCAGCCCTGGATACTCTGAAGGTTTTCCGTGTTTTATTGATCCCAGCAAGACAGGGGTTATTGAGGTTGAGATGAGGTTCATATCATATTATCTTTTCCAACAACTCTCCAGAGGGCCATGAAAGTCTTGGCCATGACATTTTTTCCCCTACTCTCTGGTATTAGTTCTTGGGAGTGGGGTGGTTGAGACCCTTATGGAGTTTCAAGAAAACATTTGTTGTCATGAAACATTGTAACACTGTGCCTGAAAAATCTCAGTGAAGTGTTTAAAAAAACGTTCTGAAAAGGTTTTGCTCTGGCAGAAATAAAAGCTTTTTAAGAATCAGTTATTTAAAAAAAAAAAAAAAAACTCCTCTAACCAGGAAATCTTGGTTAAGAACAGATTTAATATGAAGGTTGCTAGAGGGTACATCAAATTTTAAGGGCAGTGAGTGATATTTAATTATGTACAACAGCTAGCAGACAATTAAGAGCAGAAGGTGTTCCATAATGCTTCTGGATTTTGAAAGGGCTAAATCTCATCTCAAAAAGGAAAATGACTCACAGATGAAGTCATGGGTGTTTTTATTTCTAACAGAAATAAACACCATTCATCTAGCACGTCTCTGCCTCCACTACCGGCTTGTTTTCTTTTGTCTGCTATTTAAATGTGTCACTCATTCTTGCTTTTCTTCTCATTGAAACTTCTGCTCATTGAACTTCTAAACTGAAATCTGCAGCCTTTTTCTCCTAAGAGAATTCGTGGAGGACTTCACAACATAAGTCACACTGAGCCACAGACATGCGTAATGCTCTGCTCACCACCATTTCTAGTCAGGCAATGACGGGGCCTCACGCTCTACGTGCTCACACTAGTGGTTATTCACCACTTCAGCCTTCCTAGAATTTTCCTGAATTCTTTTCCAACTAACAGCACCATAAAGCATGCACCTGTCCTTGCTTCATATCCCAAGTCATCACTGGCTTTGCTCCATGTATCTGGTTGTTTCTGTTTATGTTACATCTAAACACCTGTCAAATCTATGCCTTGCCCCATGTCTATGTACTGTTATTCCCTGTACTCAGAACAATGCCTTCTCTCACTCACACTATGGTAATCACTTCCCAGCAGATACTTCTGCTAATGGAATTGACCTCTCCCTTATAAACTAGCTGCCAAATTAACCATCAGTTGATCTCTCTAAAGAAGAAATGGATTGCCTCATTTCTAGGCTTCACAGCCATCTCTGGCTCAGTGCTGCTACAGGTCTGAGTTCAAACGCCTCACCCTGGCATGTGGGGATAGACTTGTGACCCTGACACTGGCATGCTTTAAGTAAGTGCAGCCCATCTGAGAAACTTTGCCTCATTTTGTGCCTCTGTTCTGTTCCATGTCTCTTGATGTCATGAATACTCGCACTGATCACACTTGATGTAATATTTTCACGTATGGGATTCCAACCTGAATGTAAACTTCTCAAAGACAGGGAATGTTTTAGTCATCTTTGCATTTCCAGTGAATCGCAGATTCCTGCATATAGTAACCACTTACTTAAATGAATAAATGTATGCAATTCTGCATGAATTCCTCTATGTTCCTTTATGTTCTCTTGTTATATGACAAGAAATACACATTCAAACATTAGAGGGATAACTGTAAAATATATATATATATTGGTAGATGTTTTATTTTATTTTATTTAAAAAAATTTTTTTTTACGTTTATTCATTTTTGAAAGACAGAGGGAGACAGAGCACAACTAGGGGTGGGGTGGAGAGTGGGGACTGGGACGCAGAATCTGAAGCAGGCTCTAGGCTCTGAGCTGTCAGCACAGAGCCTGACCCGGGGCTCGAACTCACGAACCGTGAGATCATGACTTGAGCGCAAGTCGGATGCTCAACTGACTGAGCCACCCAGGCGCCCCAATGTTTTATTTTTTTAATGCTTTTTTTTGAGAGGGAAAGAGAGAAACAGAGTGTTAGTGGTAAGGGGGAGAGAGAGGGAGACACAGAATCCGAAGCAGACTCCAGGCTCTCAGCTTTCAGCCCAGAAACTCGAACTCATGAACTGCAAGATCATGACCGAGCTGAAGTCAGGTGCTTAACTGACTAAGCCACCCAGCTGCCCCTATTAGTAGGTATTTTAATCCCCAAAGAAGTTGAAGGGAAAGGAGAGGTTCAGTCTTTGTATCACCTATGTAATCAGTACTATGCCTTCTACCTTTGCACGTATTATATTATTATCATTTTATCTTAGTATTAATATATTATATCTTTACACATATGCCTTTTATTTTTTATATGTATTATTATATTACTAATTACAGCTTGTCAGAACAGTATTGTTATACCTCTTGTATTTCTGTTTATTTATATTTCTGTTTATTTTAAAAATATACTTATCCTTATTAATTTTAATTAAAACAGAAAACCAAAATGGTCCAAAATTTTATCACTCAGATTATTTAGACACACACACACACACACACACACACACACACTAAGAGGGGGTATCTGGGTGGTTAAATTATATATGATTTTATGTATATACAATTTTATATAAACACATACACACATATGTATAAACAGTCCAATTACTCAAATTACTAACCCAGTTTATCTCCCTAAGGTAACTGCTGGTAACAGTTTCTTTTGATTCTTTCCCAAATTCCTTTCTGAAATTGTTTTATGCTTATACAAGCATGACTATATTTATAATATTCATGTATAATTTATATATAAACTATTGGTATGTTTAATTTATAATCATAATATATAACTATATATGTCATATATATAATTTATACCATGAAGGTGATTATCATTCTGTCCAAGGCTTTTGACATTTAATAACAGAACATTCAAACTTTTATTTTCTATCTCATTTTCTGAATGGCTACATATGATTCCTTCATATCTTTTCAAATACACTCTCTATTTATTAGTTTTTAAATTTAAAGAATGGCCCAAAAATGCTTTAATGAATGCTCTTGTAATCATCTACAAAACATCATTTGTTGCCAATATTTTGCTACTATCAAAAAATGCTGTAATGAGCATTCTGGTATAAAGACCTTTGTAAAGGTTTGTCAATACATCTGCAGGGTAAATTTCTTGTAGTGGAATTACTAAATAAAAGGATCATGCCTTTTAAAATGCAATGAATGTTGACAAATAAAATAAGCAAATGCACCCTTCTCAAGGAGAGTGCCCCTGTCATCATGCTTATGACTGATATTTAAGGACAGAGATTCTGAAAGAAGTAACTCAAGAAGCTGACATCTGCTCCAAGCCCTGCTCGGTTTCCCAAACTGTGCTTGTCTCCATAGTGTAAGCGTTATGATTAAAACAATGCCCAGGGGTGCCTGGGTGGCTCAGTCGGTTAAGCGTCCGACTTCAGCTCAGGTCACGATCTCGCGGTCCGCAAGTTCGAGCCCCGCGTCGGGGCTCTGGGCTGATGGCTCAGAGCCTGGAGCCTGCTTCTGATTCTGTGTCTCCCTCTCTCTCTGACCCTCCCCCGTTCATGCTGTGTCTCTCTCTGTCTCAAAAATAAATAAACATTAAAAAAATTTTTAAAAAAAAGAATGCCTTGTTGTTGCCTATATTTTACAGGCATGTAGCGCCTATTAACCTCCATTGAATTTTTGACCCCATTGGATTTCTACAATAACCAATGAAATTTGGAATCTGAGTGATAAATTGAATTGAATTAATTGAATTGAGGGCACCTACCCTACCCTCTGCTGCCATTGCCTTCCGCTCTTTCCCTATTCAGGATTCATCCTCTGACAGTCCATGTAATTGTTAGCATAAAACCTTCTCATCCAGCTTCTGATTTGTAAAATGAGGGAAAACAGAGATTAAATTTGATGAAATCTATGGTAACTTGCAGCTTCATTTTTTTTTTATTCTATTCACTTAGGGCAGGAATTAAGAAGTAGAATCTCACTCACTTTTTTTAAGTGCTACCACCAATGAGTATACTGGGTTGTGAACACTGTGTGTGCATGTGTGTTTGCACACACATATGCATTGAACTGTATGTGTGCATGTGTGTGTGCGCATGTGCCCTTGCACACACATGTGCATGTGTAAAAACAAAGATGGGGGAAGAAAGGGCAGAAAACTTATAAGTGTTTTAAAATTAAATGTTACTGGGGAGCCTGGATGGCTCAGTTGGTTAAGTGTCTGAATCTTGTTTTCGGCTCAGATCATGATCTCACAGTTCATGAGTGTGAGCCCCACATCAGACTCTGCGCTGACAGTGCAGAGCCTGCTTGAGATTCTCTCCCTCCCTCTCTCTCTCTGCCCTTCTCCTGTGGGCTCTCTCTCTCTCTCAAAAATAAATACGTACACATTCAAAAAAAGAAATGTATTCTCTTTGGTATTCTATTTGGTTGAAATACAAGAAGTTTATAAATAAGGGACACTTTGCAGGGAATTTTTGTTAACTGAGCTCCCTTTGCAGGATTTTGAGTTTAAATTTCCAGCCACCAGAGCAAAGGGCTCCATTACAAACCCAGGGCTTGCTTCAGTGATGCAGAAGCAAACAAGATTCCCTGTTAAATCAAACACAGTAAAACACAGAAAACACAATGAAAATCACAATAGCTAAAGATTAGTAAGAATTACCAAATTCGCCCTGGCCTTTTGACTTCTTTAAAGTTTGCTCTCTATGCATCCTCATTAGCCTGATTATTGTCGAAGTTAGATATTTTCCTATGTTTCCATCTTCCTTCACGTTTGTAAAAAGAAATCGAGACCATGGTGACTCCACCAGAGTCTCCACTGACTTGTTACTTCACTGGGTGACCTTAGGTTGGGCACTTGAATATGTCAGTTTCTTTACATGTAAACTGAGGATGAAGGAAACTATAAATATCACACTTACTGTACCCTCTGAGTAGACAAAAACGACAACGCGAGGAAAGCAGCGAGTCCTAAATACATGCTATTCATTGCTGTCTGCCATGCTGTTTCAGCTGTATAGAACTGGGAAGGGTTATAAGCAAGCACAAAGGACTTGGTTTTAGAATTGTATCTATTGCTTTCTTAAGTCCAAAGTAGATAAATAAATGCTATTATTAGTTCTTATTTTGCATTTTATTTCCAAGAGTCTAATAATATCTATCTTGATGTTGATTCTTATTTTCAATAAACAAGAGTGAAGTTGAGGGCCTGCATTCTGTGCACTGTGCTGTGTGTATGAGATCATCAGCCAAGGCATCTTTATACTCATTATCTAGCTTCTACCTCCCGTCCTTGCCCTTTTGTTTCTGTTTCCTTCTGTGAATGGCTTCTCTGAAAGCTGAACCTACCCTTCTACCTGTCACTCAGGACTTCTCCAGTTATCCACATCATCAACCATCTTCAGTCCAACCAGAATTCATTTTCAGACACATATGTATTTGGTCATGTCATTCTTCTTGTGTGTTTTCATGGAAGCTTTTCTTCATTTTCTGAAATATAAACCCCTACTCTTTACTGTGACTATCAAAATTCTTTATAATATCACTCCAAATTCACTTTTACATAATTTTTCAAATAAACTGTTAGAGTCAAAACCATCAGTAAATTCCTTGATTTTTTTTTAATTATGAAGAGGAAGAGAATGAAAACTTAATAAAATTTAAACAAAAAAGAAAAAAATACCTTCATCAGCAAAGATTTAACTCCTTTCAAACTAAGGTGTACATCTAATGTTTTTCTTCGGGAAGCTTGATACGTTGTTAAAATATAATATGGGTCAGTGAGGGATGAACTTGCATTTCTTCCATGAATTCCTTCCAAACATTAGTTCTATCTGACCAAGATGGATTTGTTCTCTTTACAAAATGGAACAATCGCATTATGCCCATTCATTAAAAGGTTGACTTTTAATAGGTTTGGCCAGATGTGGGGGCCCGCCCAGTCTAGATAATAACACACTGTTCATTTCTTCAACTAGTAGTTATCATTTCAGAGGCAATTCATCGTTTTAAATAATGAGGTAACTCTTGGTGAGAATCACAAAAGCAATTCTTGCCAGCTGGCATTTGTCAGTGAGTAATATATCACCAAAGGGACTGGACGCTTTTGATGGGTGAAGCCAATACATCATCCAGATGAAATGCTGTGATGATATATGGAAGAAGATCAGGATGTCCAAGAAAGGGATTGGATCTTTTCTTTTTTCAGATGGAGAAAAGAAGAAAAGGAGGGAGGAAAATCTCTTAAATTTATAAAAGTAACAAAAACCCCTGAGGATCCTTAAATTACAGCTGTGTCATTCGTGAAGTGTAATAAGGATGGTCAAAGGAATGAGGCAATTTTTCTTCAAAAAGAATAAAAGAAGTATCTTTCCAATTGTAAAGCATTATAAAGTGGGTTCCATAATAAGCCAGCTCTGTGTCAAGCCTGACTTCCTGCAAAGTTACCAAGCAATGCCAGGCTTTACCTTGATGTTATTAAGCAAATAAAACTGTATAAAGATGCAGCTCCTTTTATAAGAGACAGAGTCCTTTCACCTCTGGTGGATGGATGGGGAGGAGTTGCTCTTACAGGCCAAGTGCATTTCTAACTTAATAATAGATGAGGTCTCCTGTTGCCATGGCAATGGTAAGAGTATAATTTTTCCCCATATGAAATTTAATAAAGTTAACTTTTACCTAAAGAACAGCATTTCAGGATAACATGAAACTGTTACTTGAGAAAAAAAAGAAGAATTTTGTGTGTTTTCAAAACTTCAGATTGTCACAAAGTGTGCAGACACGCATGCACGCATGCGTGTGTGAAATGTCAGCCCTTTGAAAGAAAAAGGTAAACAATTCATCCTATGAAACCAAGTTCATTTGCAAACAACATAGAAACTGAAATTTGGGACAAGCAAACTATGGCAAACCATAGACAAGTCTGGACAACTGAGGAGAACATCCTTTATAAAGGGAAGGATGAAGTTGGGAGGAGGTGTTATGAACAAAATTCACTGGAGGAAATTGAGAGGTCAGAGTGGTGCGGACTTCTCACTGGCTGCAGGTGAAGATAGCGTGCTGTTGCTGGGCTGAAAGGAATCTTCTTTCTTCCTGCTGGATTTTGTAAACTGTCATGAATGGTATGTGCATGAGAACCCTCCTTTGATGGCTTCCCAATTTCAATTTTGAGTTAAGTTTCCTTAACACATTTTCAAAATACACACACACACACACACACAACAATTCTCAACCACTTCAGCTTGAAAGGTTCTTGGGTTCTTGAGAGCACCCCGCAGGGCCTCCTTCTTCACCAATATGTAACTTTAGTTTAAAGTGCCCCATGCAATCATGCTATCTCTTGAAGCATGAGCTACAAGTATCAATAACCTAAGACAGCAGTTAGCTTCTATGCAGAGGACTGATAAGACCCCAAGCAAAGTAAGTCACATTTCCAATGGGTGGTCTTAGGTTTACAGTGCTCTTATGTTGTAAATACTATGTCTGATTATTAAAATGTTTGAAGGTAGTGTTTTGTAGAACAAAAGACAGCTACTCCTACTTGCCACAATAACAAGTTGGCCACCATCTTGAGGGCTCTGAATGCCCCAAATTCTGGGAAACTAGTGCAAGAAATTAATGAAGCCCTGAAGACAGACTCAGTAGCATAATATTGAGCTTCAAAAATAGTCATTTTTATTGTGAGTATAGACTTTGGATATTAATGAGTTCAGAAAGGAATTTAGTCTGAGGAAAGATGTAGAAAATAATAAGACAGTTTGTTTCCCTTTCCTCTGTATTTCACATCTGTCCATTTTCTTGAGAGTTTGGTGACAATCCCAATGAAAATATTTATTGAGCAGTGTTGGTTGCCTGACACTGTACTTGGTGCTGTGAATAAAACATGTTTCTTCCAGCAAGGAGTTTACAATTGAGTGGAAAGTAGGTATTGGGGGCAGGAAGGAGAAGGCATGAAAACACCAGGCAGAATGTGATAAGGCAAAGAAGGGAGTTGTTTAGTGTGTGCGGGACAAGTTTCCTGAAGTAGATTATTAGAACTACTTAAAGCTGGGTTATTATTTTGTACAGGTCTGTATGACTGGTGCATAGCACATTAACAAGCATGGATGGATGACACTAAATATTTAAATAAAATAGTAAATGATAAAAGTCAATGAATATATACAAGGACAAATTAGAAATGACTTTTGTCTAAATGTCAAATTTTGTGTCATGTATTTTTCTCTTATTATATCAAAAATGCTTATTGGACAGGCAAGGAGTGGTCTAGAAGAGCCTTGTAGAATCTTGCCTTTCTGGGTCAAGGTGAATTTGGCCATTTTCCATGGGATGTGTGTTTTGTTTATTCATAAAACATGGAATTTTCCATTTTAACTAGGAGAACATAGAACAATAAGACTTAGACCATATGGTTTGCACTAGATTGTTCATAAAATATACAAAAAGAGGAAGATAATGAAACCTTTGAAGGTCTTTACATTTCACAGTTTGTTATGAGAACACTTGCATGATTGTTTCTTTGTAGAATCTCTGTAAGAGAATAGAGTAAGGCCACCTTTCAGTGCACCAAATGAGAAAGGAAAATTTGTCACTGAATATCATGACTGGTAATTATCTTGACTATAATAGAGGGACGGAAGTCAGTTATAGGTGAGGCACAGTGACCAGGTGATGTCAAAGAATCTTGACCATCAGATATATAGGTATAGATATATTTTATTATTTCTGCTTAAACTTGAGGTAAGAGGGAGTGCCTGGGTGGTTTGGTTGGTTAAGGATCTGATTCTTGATTTCAGCTCAGGTCGATCTCATGGTTCATGGGATTGAGGCCCACATCAGGCTCCCTCTGATAGCATGAAGCCTGCTTGGGATTCTCTCTCTCCTTCTCTCTGCTCCTCCCCTCACTCATGTTCTCTCTCTCTCGCTCTCACTCTCACTCGCTCTCTCTAAATAAATAAATAAAAATTAAAAAAAAAAAAAAAAAACTTGAGGAAAGAAGCCTGAGCAATCAGTGCTGGTCATATCAGGTAATATCTGATTAATAACCTTTTTTGAATAGAAAATAGAGGGAAGTCTCCTTGATCTTAATGGGAAATTCCTCTAAACAGTATACTATGAAAGCAAAAACAAAAACAAAAACAAAAACACAAAAACAGACAAACAAAGCCCAAAGCGCGCGCGCACACACACACACACACACACACACACACAAAGAAATTGGTGTGGTGGGAGGGAAGAGTAAGAACAGAAGTGTGGAGGCAGGGAGTGCCTTGAGAAAAACAAAAGTGCAGAGAGCTGTCCATTTCATCTAATATCTGATCTTCAAATGTTAGTATATGTAACAAACACCAGGAATCTTACTGAAAATGAAAATTTCTTTTTTTAAGTTAAAAAATTTTTTGATGTTTATTCAGAGACAGAGCATGAGCAGGGGAGGGGCAGAGAGAGGCAAACACAAATCTGAAGCAGGCTCCAGGCTCTGAGCTGTCAGCACAGAGCCTGACATGGGGCTCAAACTCACGAACTGTAAGATCGTGACCTTAGCTGAAGTTGGACACTCAACCAACTGAGCCACCCAGGCACCCCTGAAAATGAAAATTTCTAAACTCCACATAAGAGATCCTATGTAGCAGGTCTAGGTAGAGTCCAGGAAACAGCACTTTTAACAAGTCTCTCCAGGATTTTTTTTAACATTTTGAGAACAACAACTTTACTTGAAAAGTTTAATGTACAGTTTCTTTAAAATACCTATTTATGAAACGCAGAGTGTGTATGACAGCAGCCATAACCTGTATGTGTAGGTCCCACAGATAATACACACATGTGAAGTGTGCTAGGAATGTGACCATGGGACATAAGGAGAACAGTGTAGTTGAAGGTTTCGGATTCTAGTTAGGGAAGAAACTTACATAATTTCAGCCAATTGCTGATATGGTTACCATTAATTTCTTCATTTAAATGACTGTGTGTGAGCCAAGCCAACATGTCTGTGGGCTTGAGATGGTCCATGGAAGGCTTGATCTCAACCTCTATGTAGAACTTAGCTTTAGGTGGATTTGAAGGAAGGGGGAGAGAGGAGGCCACAGAAATTGACTGGCTTCATGAATTTGCAGGATTTAATGTTAGTACCTTAATTTGTAGACAGTGGAGGGTCGTTGAAGGCTTGTGAGCTGAGGAACAAAATGTACAGTATAGCTTTTAATGTGACAATTGGATTTCCAATTAAGGGGGCAATTTGTCGTAATGCAACGGGCACTGGGTTTAGTGACAAAACCTCCTGTTTGTGTCCCAGGTGTACCACTTTATTTCTTGATTTAATGAAGGAATGCTACCTCATTTCAATGTGCTTTATTTCCCTTTTCTGTAAAATGAGCAAAATAGATTTGTTATAAGGATCGAGTAATACATGGCAAGGGATCTATATCTTGTTAAATCATATTCAAATTTATTTTTCTACAGTTTTAGGTCTAAGGGAAGAGAGAACAGAATCACGAAAGGGCACTGGGAGCCTACTGTAATCGTCCAAGGAAGAGAGGGTGGAATTAACATTTGCATAGTAATCAGGCTGATGGCATAATATGGGAGTCTAAGGAGGATGGGCAAACTCTGCTGGGAACCCTCTGCCCTATCGTATCTGGGTGACAGACGAAAATACACAGAAGACAAACTAGGACAACAAATGAGCATCTGCTGTACCGTCTGGGAAATGCTGTAGTGGCTGGGAGTACAAAATCACTAAGGCCCGCCTTCAGGCTACCATGAATCTTTCAGCTGTCAGAGCCTCTAAGCTCAGAGGTTCAAAACATGGCCCGTGGCTTCAGACAGACCTGGATGAGAATCTTGGCTCTGCCACTTATTAGCTTACGTAAGCTCTAAGACTTGGGGTGCCCATCTGTAAATTGGAAGAATCATCAAATCTGGTTTTCAGCAGTGCTGTGAACATTAAATAAAATGACACACATAAAACATCTAGTGAAACGCCTGTCCTAAAAACGACTGAAAAAAAATAATACTTGTTATTGATATTGGTGAACTTGTTCTTCCTATTCTCATCTGCATAATTTGAAAACAAAATCTGCACACACATCCACACACACCACTCTCTCACTCACGCGTACTAACACACATCAGTCACATAATGTTCGTTTGTATACTTTGGAAGAATCAGAAAATTGGGCCAGTTCGTTTTATGTTTAGAGCTCATCACAGTCATGGAGTTAAAGAAAGGATGTTGAACCTAAATAAAAAAAAATCTTGGTTCTCATATAAACTTAAAAATAGGACTAGAGATATGTTTTCAAAAGCATAAACCTATGTGGATAAAGAAAACAAAACAGGAGGCAGCAGTAACCAAATACTAAAATACTAAAAGCCAGGAAGCAGACGGACAAGTAGTAAGTGACTCAACAGGACAGAACAACCAAACAAAACAATGCAAATGATTCCAGCAATAGTGAGGCTGGGAAATCCCATATAATCAAGCTGAGTTTTCCATCATAACCCCATAAGAGCTCAGAGATGATAGCCCCAGTACTTCTGAATGTGATAGAGCAATCAGAGCTAGCGGGAGGAGGTGTGGTGGAAAGCCCCACAAGAAGCAATTTGATGTTCAGATTCTTTTTCTCTGTTCTGTGCTTCTGGATCATTGCTCTTTTCTCAACTAGACAGAAGACTGAAGGTTTGTCCTCTAGAGAGAATGATCAAGAAATTCTGGACTCAAGATACCAGGCACTATTGTGGGCAGAATCTCCATTCTGGAAAACAAGTGACTAGAGGTCTACAAATTAAATGGGGAAATCCACATTATCTTTCCCTTAGTTTGCTCCCATGTTTGTGGATTGGAGGTATTTTTCAAAGAAACTGACCAGTTCAAGGCAAAATAACTACAGGCACTAATGTTTCAGGGATCCCAGGAAATTGACCAAGCAGATCAGCTGTATCAAAGCTTACTATGTGAGAAACCCACTGCCCCCCACACACACACCTACATAGGTTTCAGTTTCCCCATTCTTTGTTTTATTATTTAAAATTTTTTAAATATTTATTTTTGAGACAGAGAGAGACAGAGCATGAACGGGGGAGGGTCAGAGAGAGAGGGAGACACAGAATCTGAAACAGGCTCCAGGCTCTGAGCAGTCAGCACAGAGCCCGATGCAGGGCTCGAACCCACAAACCACGAGATCATGACCTGAGCTGAAGTCAGACGCTTAACCGACTGAGCCACCCAGGCGCCCCTCCCCATTCTTAACTAGGGCTAGACATCCAAAGATTGACAGATATTTGAAGAAATTCTCTAATGTGAAAAACAAGGGCTCAAGTGAATAAGCAGTAGGAAAACATAAGGAACATAGAAGAGAAAGAAAATTCATGGAAATTGAAAAAAAACCTTCTAAAATACTTAATTATTATCTTTAGGTAAGAGAAGTGACTACTTCTATGAAATATGAAATGAAGGAACAAAGGGAAAGAGAGAGAGAGAGAAAGAGACAGAGAGAAAGTGAATAATTGATAAAATTAATATAATCAGTATCAGCTCACTTATCCCTAGTTCAGAACCAGAACAACACCTAAGTCTGTGGGGGTAGCATGCCTTCAATTTTTCCATATTTGATCTTCCCCAGAAGATAGCTCCTTTGTCCCTTGCCACCAGGGTGAATGTAGGGGGTTAGAAAATTTGGGGATATCTGAAGGTAATCTCCTGAGAGTACAATTCATCTTCACCCATAGCACTCAGGGAAGGTCATTTATCCACGTATGATGTACAGACTGGGAAGTACACATGGCCCAGAACAGACATCGTCATGTGCCCATCATATATTACCAGTCAGTGGTTATTGTCCCCATTGGTGGGGACATGATTTGCATGGAACTGACATCTGCAATTGCAGTGCAGAGTCAGCATAGGGGTATAACTGCTGATGAGAAATATTGAAACAGATTCGGAAGATTTCCTCCTAAGTCCCCTTCTATGCCTGCCATCTGCATGCCTTGCTTGGCCTCAGTTCCTGGAATCCACAATTGGTAATCAATTAATTGACAATTTAACTGTCAGGCATTGAGTAGTATAAAGTAATGGAGTATATACCAGGTATCTGGGAGGCACTGAGAGTAGTGAAAACAGGAGAGGTTGGAATGGCTACAGCCTTTCCCTCCTGCTACCTCAGATATTGGGTGGAATGTTCAGGAAAGCTATTGATAAAAAAAAAAACGGAGACAGAAGGAGAAATAGAAATAATTACTTGCCTCCCCATGACAACCTCCCAAGGTTTCCAGCATTCCCCTGCAAATAGGCAGGGGACTCCCTCTTCCTACTGCCATCACACACTCACTTTCCATCTTGTGATGGCCAAAGTGCGCTCACTGCGCAAATCACCAACTAGAAGATGGCAGTGATAAGGTAGTGTCCACTCACATCCTGGCACAGGGATCTGCCCAGATTTCTAGCAGCCTGAGAATGACTGGGTAAGAAGTGAAAGGGAACTGTGTGAAGAGATATTCATGTTTCTGTGCTCTAGACACCTTCCCACCACCTGCTCTTTGGTCACTTACAGACAGCTGAGAACAGATGGATCCCTGTAGGGGATGGCGATATTTTGGCATCAAGCCAGCTTACCAGTGAGTGGCCAGAACCTGGTTAGAACAATTTTTTTTTGAGTCAGCCATTTCAACCTTCTATTGTCCTCATTTTCTGAAGAAGATATAAATGCCAAGGCACGGCCATTCTATGCATGCTGGGTGACCTAGAATTTTGTGGCCAAAGACTAAAGTGGTTCAATTTTTAGATTGGACAATGTGTGGATATACCAATAGGAAACAGAGCTGTCTCACAACTCCAAGAGTTCTGGAGAGTAATGGGGCATCCATAGTTAAATATCCAGTGCTTGCTTCTCAAGGATGAGGTTATCAAATGACTCTGAAGTCTTAGGAAACATTTGGGTAGTTTTACCCTGTGGAAACCCTATTAGACTAAATTTCATAGTATACTAATCTCAAAAGATGATGTACATGTTTAGTGTCTCTTTTCTCTGTCTTCTTGATTGTCCATTCCTCCATTAATATTCTTTCTCTAAATGAACTTAGTTGTCACTTTGATTGTGAGGAGGGTCTTCTACAACGTAGTATTTTATTACAGAGTTGTATGGATCAATTCATTACATTTGATTTATCAATCTAAAAGTCATAAAGAAATATTTTGAGAAGGAAGCCATTTGGAGAGGTCCTCCTAATGGTTCTGTTGGTTTACATGGTCTCCCGTGGGGACATCCTTCAGCGGGAGGGATGTGTAGTCATATTCATCCAGTGCTTATATTCCTTTTACTAACACTTTTAGTGTGCTAGAAACATCGTACTGTCCCAATAGCAGGAGAAACGTCATAGAAGTTGTTCAATTGTTTGGTCCTGCTTGGATAAGTGTGTCTAATGTTTTTTGAGTAAATCATGTGTTATCATGAACCATATGTTACACACTTGAGCTCTGAAGTTGCAATTTTATTGAGTGCTTTTTAGCCTTCTCTTCAATGGAGCCATCTTCTCTTTGACATCTCCCTTCAAGACTGTAATTAACAATCATAAAATACAATCTCAGAAGATCCATAGGACTTCAGTAGAATAATTACCAGGGACTATGATGAGCTGCCATTCTGATGTTTCAAGATAACTAGCCAAAATACCACAAGCAGACTTTTCCCAATCCAAGGATGGATCCTACATCTCCACAACCTTGGGTTCACTTTCAGAAGGTTATGGTGACTACTAGGCCTGATATTCTGTTTGCCCAATAAATTTTCTAGCAAACCAGGGTGAAACATTACAGCATACACAACAGGAATTTGCTGGAGTTTAATAAGGAAAGAAACATGCAGACAGATGCATAAACAAGCATGTGATTCACAATTGCCCATTTCATTCCAGAGTGCCACATAGGGATATATCTAGAAAGGTCAGACATCAAACTCTAAGAGATAGACCTCAGCTCTCGGGCTGAGGAGTGTTAAGTTACATAATTGGAAAAGCAATACACTTACTCTGAGATCAAGGGCTGGGATCCAATAGCAATATAACAAAGGACCTTGACCTTATTCTACCACTTCATTATTTGTTGCTAGGGACAATACCAGTTAGCTTCCTGCCCTAATCAGAGGGCTGAGGCTGAAGTGTCAAGGTTGTTGCAATATAAAATGGCTGAAATGAGTCCCCTCCCTGGCCGTTCCTGTTACTCCATCTCAGTATTCATGACCCTGGATGACCAAGGTGTCTAAGGCCTCAGGAATGAAGCTACATGTGGGACAAATCAGTGGCCTGTGACCTTGATCTATTGCAGGATCAATTGCCCTAAGAACTCACTGTTAGCCACTTTCCATAAAATTACAAAGGAGCCCAAAGGCAGGTGGTCAGTCAAATTAAGTCTTACCTCTCACTGATATGCCATCTCAGTCTCAACATGTCCACAAAAGAAGTCCCAAACTCTCTCCACTGGAGCCCAACTTCTCTCTAGTCTTCCTCATCTGAATTACAATTCTATCCTCCCAGAAAGCTTGCAATCACCTTTGACTTACATTTCTCTCACATCTTGCGTCCAATCCAGGGGTGACTATTGTTGACACTGCTACCATCATTGTGTGAGCCACCATCATCTCTCATCCTCGTAGGTTAGTTTGTTAGGGCCGCCCTAACAAAATACCACAAGCTGAGTGGCTTAAACAATCGAAATTCATAGTCTCACAGTTCCAAGAGGCAAGCAGTGTGAGATCAAGGTGTCAGTCAGTGTCGTTGGTTTCTTCTGAAAGCTGTGAGAGTCTGTTCCATGCCTCTCTCCTAGGTTCTGGTGGTTTACTGACATCTTTTGGTTTATAGATGCACATCCCTATTTCTCTCTTCATCCTCACATGGGGTTCTTCCTTAGTGCATGTCTGTGTCCAAACTACTCCTTTTTATAAGGACACAGTCATATTGGATTAGGGCCCACCCTAATGACCTCATTTTATCTTGAGAACCTCTGCAAATTCCCCTTTTCCAAATAAGGTCACGTTCTGATGTACGGGGGATTATGGTTTCAGTATCTTTTTGAGAGACTCAGTTTAACCCCTAACACCTGAACAACTCCAACAGCCTTTTAGCTGGTCTCTCTGCTTCCACTCTTCTCCCTGTTCTCAACTCAGCAACCAGAATCAAGCAGAAATGGAATTCAGTAACACCGTATGCCTCTGAGTAAAGTCCTCTAATTTTTCAGACTAAAAGCCAAGTCCTTATGGTGTTCTCTATTATCCTATGTGATCTGATGAGGAAAATCAAATGGTCTATGGTCAATTGTTCACCTAGTATAAAAGTTTAAAATCTCAGCTAATAAAAGGACTATTAATGGTTTGCCCTGTAAATAAACACTGTCATTGTGTAATTGTTTAACATAGATTGAGAGTCATCAAACCACAGGCTGCAGGCCAAATTCAGCCCCTCACCTGTTTTGTAAATAAGGTTTTATTGGCACTTAGCAATGCTCACATGTTTACATACTGTCTATGGCTTCTTCCAGCTATAATGGCAAGAGCTGAAGAATTATAACTGATCTTATGGCCCCAAAAGCCCAAATTGTCACTAACTAGATCTTTATGGAAAAAGTTTGTTGACCCCTGCCACAGATCTTCAATACTTTAGTGCTCTGGACAAGTACAACAATCCATTTTTAAATCCGAAGTATTCTACTGAACAAATACCGGTGGCCTCTTTCCAAATTGTACCTTTCAACTACTCATTTGAAGTGTGTCACCTTGTGACTTTCTTCTGCACTGCTGAACATTGTGAAGTCTCACTTACCCTACATAATTACCATGTATCCCATGGCCTTGTCTTCTTCTGGTGACCACAGTACAAATCCTGAAGGGAGTCTTGAGTGTATTTGTAAAAAATAAAGCCTATAATTCTAAAGTGTTAAGAAATTGAGGTTTGATGATCTCTAGCCCTTGGTTGGTGAACATTTTTCTTTTTTCTTTTCTTCGGTGCAGTTCTTATAAAGAACAAAGTCTGACTTTTAAAATTGTGTGTGTGAGGTTTCCCTTTGTTTTTTTTCCGGCAATAAAGTTGGTCTCTCAAACAGTACCTCTCTGGTATTATCTTCTATTAATCTTTTCCTTCCCTCATCCCCTTCAGCGACAATGCTACCCTTCCAACTTGTTGAGCTCACCAGACTCTGTTCCCATTTCATCATTTTGTCCTTGCCATACTTTCCATTCAGATCCCCCAAATATACACGTGGCTTGCTCCTTGCCTCTTTCAAGTATTTACTCCAACACTGACTTGCCTAAAAGACTTCTCTGACCACACTTAAAACTGTAATTCCCATGTCTGTCGCTCCCAAGCCTGTTTTATTTCACTTCCTAGAATTTATCACTGTACAACAAACTATATAATTTTCCTAACAATTTTTGTTACTAACTGTCTTCCTTTCTGGAGTATGAGCTACACAGTGAACTATATAAACAGTGTTTTGTGTCTAGAACAGTGTCAGGCACATAATAGTTACTCAGTAAACATAACTGGTAGAAACTGGAATACAACCAGCTGCACAAACAGTACAACTCCAAACCAAACCAATAGATTGGGAGTTAGGATCGGGGGTAGCAAGAGTTACAAATTTCTTGGCATCCATCATTCATAAAGGGAACAATACTTATTGAGCACCTATTATGTGTCCAACACTGTTTTACGAAATAGGGAATGAACACCCTGCTTTAATTTTCTCTGCAGCACTTAACACTCCCTGACTTTATATAGCACACAAATTTCTCCAGGTGCTTCGCTAGCTCTATGAAAACTTATTTCACATAGTTCGTTCAATTCTCGATTTCTGGTTCTTGGGAAGTACGTGCACATAGTAGCGTGAGTTCAAAAGGTAACTGAACTAGTGTGATTTGCTTTTCAGTCCCACTCACCTATGCCCTTTCATTCTCTTCCAGACTCTCAACACACTACTCCTTCTGCTAGCTCTTTCCTTCTGAATCTGAGAGCGTTCTGTTGAGGTGGGAAATCTTCGCCCTTTGATATTTTTTATAGCAGCAAATATCATTTAGACATAAACTATTAAATCCAGTATTCTTTTCAAACTTGATAATAGCAGTGTGTTCAAATGGAAGATAGGCGTGTAATGTAGCAGCACTGATTTTCTTCTGTGAATGATAACTGGCTCTCGGTGTTAGAGAGAAAGGCAACGGAGCACTCTTTATTAAGTGCCCACTGTGAGTCAGTCACATCACATAATTGAATTGCTAACTTGCATAACAACCCTTTGAGCTAAATCCTATCACCACTTTACACTTGAGAAACTGAGGCTCATAGAGGGGAAATTCTTACTCCCAAATCATACAGCTGGTAGCTGGCAGATCTGTGTTTGTGCCAAGGGACTCCTGGCTCTGGTTCTTTCTGTCTCTCCGGTTCAAACTTCCAAAAGCATTTTAAACCCCACAAATGTGCGCAAGTCAAGAGACGCTTATTACCTCTAATAACGAGAGCCTCTACAAGGCTTTTAGGAAGCAAGATTGGAGTGTCAAAATCAAAGAACAGTAAGAAAAGAATAATCACAACCAAGAATATATTAACAGGAAGTAAAGGCGACTACTCTGCTCCCTAAGGAATGATCTAACTATGAGCTGTGAGGAGCTGGGAAAGAGAACAGTGGGAGCTCTTGTATTTTAGGTCCATGCTTCTCAGACTCAAACAGGGTATAAATCCCTTTTAAATTGGGGAACAAGTCACTCTCTGACCTCTAGTGTTTACATGAATCGTCTTCACTGCCATACCACCTCACTATGCTTAAAGTTTCGTGCTTATTGATCTCATACAGCTGAAAATAATTTAAAAGGCTGAAAAACCATAAAACTGTCAAAACAAAATTTGGTGTCAATACTTATTTAATGTACTTAATGATGCTGTTTTATTTCAGTAAATGGCTATTCCCAATATAAACATAGCTCCAGTGTAGAGCATAGGGGTTCTTAGTTTGCCCCCGCGCTACGTAATTACATAATTATCCTTTGGCTTTTCTCTTTCGGAACCATTGCGTAACCTCTGCAGAGTGGTTGATTTTCATTAGGAAGAATACAATATTTGCCACCATGCCCTCTTCTGTTTTTATTGACGTTGTTTGGTTCGGTTTGAGTCTGAGACAATTCAAACAACACTAATTGGCACTCACCCTGCCATAAATGTCTTTGAAGATAGATGCTGAATATGCCAGCCCTGGTTCATAAGATGACCATGTAGATAATCCTAATTATACTCATTTTTAAAATTATATAAAACCTCAAAAAATTTGGGGCGCCTGGGTGGCTCAGTCGGTTGAGCGACTGACTTCGGCTCAGGTCATGATCTCATGGTCCCGTGAGTTTGAGTCCCGCGTCGGGACTCAGAGCTGCCAGCTCAGAGCCTGGAACCTGCTTCTGATTCGGTGTCTCCCTCTCTCTCTGACCCTCCCCCACTCATGCTCTGTCTCTCTCTGCCTCAGAAATAAATAAACATTAAAAAAAAATTTTAATAAAAAGAAAATAAAAAAACTCAAAAAATTTAAAACTATCATAAAAAACTAAAGTAGTCTCAAGAATATGAATGCATAACCATTTCTGTCATACCCCACCCTGCCCCAAATGTCAAGCCAGTTTACAAAATACCACAATGGGCTATTTCAATTCAGTGTTCTATGGACTAACTGCCCTATCATGCAAGAGCCTCTGGCTCATTCAATAGCAGAACGAGTTAATATGAATATAGCTAGAAGAGATTCAGCTACTTCATGTCCAATGTCATTTGAGCAGGAAAGCACCCTAAAATGTGAGCATTGACATTCACACATATGCCTCCAATCCATATTTATGTCTTTGAGTTGTCCGCAAAGCCACTTCCTAGTAATATTAATGAACATCAATCACAGAGTAAAATGGGACCTTTACAGTTGTAGTGACGAGGATGTATTGATTGCTTGGTCATAAAAGAGGCTGAGACACTAGCTGGCTGTACTCACTGGAGTCACAGGGAAGAAAGGGGTCTCACTGCGTCTGCTTATCACTTTCTCATGGCCAATGGACAGTGTTCAAGAATACTGTGAGCAGTGGCTTTAAAAACTAGATAAGGCATGATCCCTTAAAGGTATTCGCAATGGTGCTCAGTCAGAGGCTCTAGAAAGATTAGATGTAGAAGACAGTTTTCTCTGATATGTACAGACAGAGGAAGGAAGCCAGGACAGAAAGCATGAGGAAGCAAGAAGAGAAGGGGAAGAAAAGTAGGGAAAAAGACATTAAGATGAAATATAAAGTGGCTCATGTCTCTAAGCCACCAAGATGAAAGTGTTCTTCTTACACACATATAATTTATTAAGAGAGAAAGGTTAATTTTGTGTTTAAGAGTTCAGCTTGCATAAATGGGGGAAATGGATTAAAATGGATGTCTTTGCCTATACTAGTCGCATGACTTTGGAAAAAGCGCTTAACCTGAAAAGTGACAATAAGAATAGTATTCTTCTTACAAGATTTTGTAAAACAACTATCCATTCCTACATTACTTCTTTTGGATGAAATGCTTGCACACCTGTACAATGCATCTACCCATAAGGAATAAAAAGCAACAATAAGAAATGTAGTTAATGTGGCAAGAATATAGAGGGAGGTATTTCTAAAATAATCTTTCTTTTTCTCTACCTTCTTGAAGAAAAAGAACACAAACTTGGAACACATCATAAGGAAATTTCCAGAGATTAAAGCCCTATCAGGGCTTAGCTAAGGGAGCTAACTAGAGGAAAGGGCATGCAGAGAGAAAACAAGGCTGAGACATCAAAAGTGAAGGTGTAAATGAGAGCAATGACCACCTTCTCCTTGATTCTTTTAAAGCAGTCACCAGAACCCTCTCAACTTCTTTTCCTTTTCTTCGATGCTCAAGCCTTCATTTCTGTCTTTATATAATTTGAGAAAAAGGAGATGGAAATCCAGGATCCAGAAACACAAGAAGGCTATTTTTAGGAGTTTGTCGAGGATTCTAAGGTAGTTGGTGTTCTTGTTTGGTTCCCCCAGAAGTTGACCTTGATGGAAGGAGTCCAATCCAAGTAACTGATATCAAAACTGAGAAGAACCCTCATAGTGGGATGTGGAAGTTAAGCAGAGAAGGGAAGAAAGGTAGTGGGAAAGTGTGCACCATAAGCTGTTACCCTGTGGACAAGAGCTTAAACCCCTCGGGAAACAGTGACTGTCATCAGACTGACACCAACTAAGGCACAAGGGAGCTTGGGGTACTATCTGCCAGAGTCCATCACTAGGTACAGAAAACACTAGAGGAGGGGCACATCATCCACGAGTGCTTCTGATCTGCTACCTAAGCAGATACAGTGCTTCAAAGGGTGAAGTCGGGCATCAGGGAAGAAAGGCCACTGACATTGGAAAGTTAGACTGGTGTGAACGAAATTGCAAGCGGGGAGAAACATGAGTTGGCACCCAAAATATCTGCTACAGTGCGGACAGATCCACTTATACCCCTGGTTAAGTTGACTTTGCCCTGTAACTGATTCTTTCAGGCAATGGTCATGAAAAATCACTTCAAAGAATAAATAAACTTATAAAGCCAAATGAGAGATGGGGGAACAAGCTTTATTCCCCTTTGCGCGATAACTGATGATCATGATTTGCTTTTTTTACCACTCATTCTAGACCCTCCTCACCCTTAGTCTGTTTGCCCTTGGGGTAACACAAACATATTTATAGGTGTTGATAGATCATGGTTGCTGAAAATTCCCATCTGTACGTGCCGCCAAGTATGGAGGCACCAAGAGCTTCCCCCACCCCTGTGAGTCTCCTGAACTTCAGAAATATATATCCTTGTCCCTATTATGTGGCAGCATGACAATCGGGGTTAGTTTCCCTGCCAATATAGTCACTCATTTCTTGGCATCCTGGTCCACTGGCGTAAAGATCCTGTCAGCATTCGTAACTTTAAGTTTGGTGGAAATATTACCAAGTCCCCTGGTAGAAGGGGATCTCCCTGATAACTGGGGATCGGAATGTAACTATCAGAAGAAAACCTAAAGCTGTAGGACCAGTAAAGAACAAAGTTCTCCTGGATCACTAAGACCAGGGGGTGAGTCTCTATTTCTACACCTCAGTTCCCAGCTCTTTCAGGTACACAGCACCATCTCATGACCACTGATTCAAATATATTTGTCATTTTGAAAGACAATGACCATTCTCACAGTGCCATGCCCATCTGAAAAGACTTAGGTGAACCCTTAAAAGGCCATTTTAATATCTTAAATTAAACTGGCAGCTTGTTAGTGATGTGTTATATGGTAGGACTAATGGATACCATGACATTTGCCCATTGCCCCCATTGTTTTATATAAAGGGTACACCATGGTGTGTAGCAATCATGTGCAAGGTTCCATGACCAATAAATCAGATCCTCTGTGAGAATTGGGATCAGCCTTGACGAGAGCAAGTGCATACTGCCAGGCTCCTGGATAGCTCCATCTCTGCTACCATGCCTTTAATCTGCTCATAATACCTTTGGGCAAACTCTGAAGTGGCAAAGGACAGAAGCTCATTGTCCCCCACTGGATCTGTCATTTTTTTCACTGGGCTATTCACAGTCTCTGCTTCAGTGGGTGCTCTCTGATAGGTGTGAATGAATTAAGATATCCGCAAATATTATGGACATTCTCATAAGTTCATCCACCTGCTTCTTTCTCAGATATCTCTGCCACTGACTTCCCATTGTTACCCATTCCGGCAATCTGGCCAATCAACCAAACTACGTGCCACTGCTCAATAATCTGTGCAAATTTCACCTCAAGCCACTTCTCCTTTAACATTAATTCATTAGAGTTCTGCCCAGGGGAAGGATTTCCTTCTGACCACCATTTCAGGGACGCCCTAGAGTGAGGCTCTAAGATGACCGAGGTGCATTACTGACTCACAGCAACATATTGAGCTGAATAAGCCAAGTTATTTTTTCCCCTTTATCTTCAGCTTATCATAGGAAATGTTCTATGAGGACACAGATGTCAGCTGAGGGATGAGCACTGGTGTCACAAATAGAGGCAACATGAAAAATCTAGACTGCTTTTTGCCTTAATTTACTTATGCCTGCAGATCTATCTGGGCCATTTGCAGAATGTATCTTTTCTATCAAAAACAGACCTCTGCTGTGTCCACTTGACTTTATGACTTTATATCTGAGAATTCACAACTCATGATGGGCAATTCTGGAAGCATAGTCAGTTGATGACCCATGCTTAAATTCTCTAACAAGAGATATTTTTTAAATGTTGAATAGGGATGCCTGGGTAGTTCAGTCAGTTAAGCATCCAACTCTTGATTTCAGCTCAGGTCATGATCCAGGGTCATGGGATCCAGCCCCACATCCAGCTCTGTGCTTAGCATGGAATCTGTTTAAGACTTTCTCTCTCTCTCTCTCTCTCTCTCTCTCTCTCTCTCTCTCTCCCTCCCCCCCTCTGCCCCTCTCCTCTCCCTCCTCTCTCTTTCTCTAAAATATACATACATACATACATACATACAATGATGAAAAGCATGGCTTTACTTCAAAATGTTACCATTATGCATAGACTCTCTCCAATTAGGACTTGGAAGAGACATATATGGTGTCCTTATCTACTGTGTATGCCTCTAGTACCATGGGATCTGCTGGATCATAAGACATAAGTAGCAGGGTCATTTGTACTCCAAACTGAACTTGCTGAAAAGTTCTCTTCTGCTTTGAACTCCATTTTAAAAAGTGGAAAAATATCGCTGAATAAATAAGTTGGAAAGTATTCCAACAGGGGGTGAGTGTTGCCTTTAAAAGCTGAAGTAGAACAAATGTCTCTCTTTTAGTTACCTTAGAGGCAATACCTCAGAATGTTTCCAACCACTAGATGCTTAAAATTTTCAGTTTACAAGATTCCTGAACATTTGTAGAACCTGCCTTCCACCCACTGATGCAATGCTGTCTTCCCAGGAGATGCATATTACCTGCTCCTGAGCTTTAACAAGGTATCATTATAGTGATGCTTGATGAGTGGCTGAAATGTCAAATATCTTCAGATATAATGGTCTGACAAAACCATGAACGGGTACTGCTTTTTCTTCTGGGGATTTAAAATAATGCAGATCAATGGCCACATGTAAGTGTTGGAGACTCGATTGCTCTACTCTAGTAAAGATACTACCTCTGGCTCAACAGCAATAACAGCAGCTCTTAAGTTTGCAGTAGACAACCCTCATCCAACAGGGGTCATCTGGTGTATATTGGGGACCACAATGTCAGCATCCTTCCAACCTTTAGGAGTGGCACAAACCTCTACTAATCTATCTAGCAATAAGGTGTTGTTGCTTGTTTACTATTTTGGCTGAGGAAGAAAGAACAGTTTCGGGGACTTCAACTTGACCTTTCCTGCCAAGAAAAAACCTCTTCTACAGCATATTACAAAATAATAAGTTAGGGTTTTTTAACTGTTACATTATATTCATCCCAGACATGCTCTCAGGGTGGGAGGAATGACCAGAACCTAAGTTCATGGCCTGGTAAACCACTGACATATAGACCTGGATCTGCACTCCAACTATCACTTCTCCTTCATTTGTTTCTACCCTGACAGGGACCATGATTAAGTATATTGGATCTTCTACAGTCCATACCAGCTCAGACCTTGCACATAAGTCCTGTATACAATCTGACTACTCTCTTCTCCAGTGGTTAATAATTTAGGCCAATGCCCAAAACTTTCTTTGGTAATGGAATGGGGAAATCACTGCTGTATATATTTGCCATGATATTTCAAGCCCTTTGTCAAGAAGTTCTTCAGCTGGTGGGATTTGGATCTGATTGGCTCAGGAACAGAAACTGGACAATAGGTTAGGATTTTCCATTGGGTCTTTTGCTCACTGACACTTGATAATTATTAGTTCTAAAGGTCAAGCAATACTCTTAATGACTTAATAGCTCTTAATAAAATAACTCTTTTAATCAGAGTTCTTTAGAGAAACAGAATCAATAGAATGTGTATATATTCAGAACAAGATTTATTTTAAGGAATTGGGTCATAATTATGGAGGTTGGTGAACCCAAAATCTGTAGTAATCTGGCAGGCTGAAGTCCCAGGAGAGCCAATGGTATAGATGAAGATGGAAAGCAGACTGCTGGAGAATTCTTCCTTGCTTGATGAGGCTGGTCTTTATGACTTTTTTTCTGGCCTTCAACTGATAGGATGAGGCCCACTAGGATTATGGAGGATAGTCTTCTTTACTCAAAGTTCATTGATTTCCATGCTAATCTCCCTATGACCCAGCAATAACACTGCTAGGAATTTACCCAAGGGATACAGGAGTGCTGATGCATAGAGGCACTTGTACCCCAATGTTTACAGCCGCATTTTCAACAAGAGCCAAATTATGGAAAGAGCCCAAATGTCCACCAGCTGATGAATGGATAAAGAAATTGTGGTTTATATACACAATGGAATACTACTTGGCAATGAGAAAGAATGAAATATGGCCTTTTGTAGCAACGTGGATGGAACTGGAGAGTGTTATGCTAAGTGAAATCAGTAATACAGAGAAAGACAGGTATCATATGTTTTCACTCATATGTGGATCCTGAGAAACTTAACAGAAGACCATGGGGGTAGGGAAGGGGGGAAAAAAGTTAGAGAGGGAGGGAGGCAAACCATAAGAGACTCTTAAAAACTGAGAATAAACTGAGGGTTGATGGAAGGTGGGAGGAATGGGAAAGTGGGCGATGGGCATTGAGGAGGGCACCTGTTGGGATGAGCACCGGGTATTGTATGGAAACCAATTCGACAATAAATTTCATATGAAAAAAACACTCTCCAAAGTGACACATAATATTAACTATCACACTATCTATGTTATCCCTAGGAACATTATGGCTTATTAGCCATCACCACAGATTCTTGTGGGCCATTACGCACTAACTTGCATTCTGATTTTCTTGCCCATTACAGTAATTATGCCACCTTATCTCTGATAGTTGCACAATGCCACTAGACTTTTTCCATTTCAGAATTACATCATCTCTTGATACATGGGAGCCAATTCTGTAGCCTTCCCAGCTACCAGCCCTGGACTACAAAGGACAGTCTCCACTGATCTTCTCAGTGATGCTTATCTTCCCCTCACTGGTACATTTATTATTGTTGCAGTAAAGGGAACATTCTCTGGACCTTCCAGAAAATATAATCCTTTGGTGAGATCTCTGGTCTTTTACATTAAATCCATGTTGGTATACTCACCTTTTTGAGTCCTTTGTCTCTCCACGCTCAATAATCTGCCAGTGAAATTCTGGATACTCCACATCATTTACTTCAGCTCCTCACTGTTTTCCAGCTTTGGGAAACCATTCCAATAGCATATAAGATCCAGTTCAAGGTTCCCTTGTTAGAATATTAAGTATTAAATATTACATAATGAAAGATAACCTCATATCAATAAACTCTCCTTTATCAAGCTGTATATTTTACTACCTTTGTTCAGTGACTAGAGTTTTTATACTCGAATTGGTAGGCATTCATCACCATTCTAATTCTTAGGAAAAAATCAATTGAATATTAGTGAAAAATAAGCAAAATTCTGCACAAATGAAAATTATATTTATGGTCCCAGAATTTTCCACTCGGTTTGTGTTTCTGCACTTACTTTAGGTAGACTAGAGATAACTTGGTATTTCTAGTTCTTTCAAAGTGCATTGCTTTCTTTGCTTATTTCAATGTGCCTCAAAGCTTATTGGCACTTAACTAAAACTTACTAACTTAAAAGTTGCAATGTGTTTCAAAAATAGACAGGTTTTAAATACAGACTGTTACAGGTTCACAGAATCTGGTGTTTATATTTGCCAAATATTAACGAGTTTGAAAGTCCAATTTATCATTTTAATAACTAATGAGACAAATATTAAAAATGAAGCAATGTTGGGGGAGGAGCCAAGATGGCAGAACAGCATGGAAGTTTCTTGTGTGTCTCGTGTGCAGGAAATACAGCCAGACCAACACTAAACCATCCTACACACCAAGAAACATGATTAGAGGATTAATACAACAATATGCACAATCTGAGCCACAGAATTCAGCAGGAATGTGGCACAGAGAGGTAAATTTGGGGAACGAGAAGCCATGAAAGGTAGGGAACCACTTTTGCGGGTGGAGAGAGGATGGAGACTTGGGGGGGGACGGAGAATACGGGAAAAGCACCCCTCCTGTAAAGCAGCTGGAGAGAAAGTGGAAAACTGGAAGCAGCCACAGGGACTAAGCTAAAAAGAGAGAAGGGAGAAAGGAGAGGGTTTAAATTCCATTACGACTATAAACAAAGGGAGTGCAAAGGTTGCAACTCCGCAGCTCGATACCTGGTGGTGCTCTGGTGGGAAGGGTGAGTCCCGAGGAACAGAGTGGGGTCTGGGAGGTTCTCCAGCCACACGGGGAAAAGTGGTTCCACTGCTGAAGGACATTTGGTAGAGACTGTTGAAGCCACCTGGTTCCAGCAGACCCTGGATGGCGGCCACATTCGCTGGTGCTGTGGCAGTCATTAAGGGTGAAGCCTGGTGCCAGATGTGTGTTGTGATTTTCCATAATCCCTGAAATGCTGCTGCTACACTATCTCATGAACTTTTTCTGGGGTGGGCTGGCACCTGGCTGCAGTCTTGGGGCACCGGCAGCAGTGGGATCCAGCAAGCGTTCCTGGCTGCAGCCAATAATTCGGCCATTGCTCATTCAGCCATTGCTCACGGAGACCCTCCTACAGAAGGGCAGAATGGGTCAAAGCCACAGTCCTTCAGAAGTAAGGGGCCAGGGAAAACAGCCACATCTGAGATAAAACTCGGGAGAGAGTATTGCCTGGGGACTGGTCACAGAGAGTGAAAAAGCAGGGAGTGGACGAGAGCTGAAAACGGAGGACAGGTGTGCGATTGCTGGTCTGGGAGAACAGACTGGATAGCTGGGTGGCGCCATTTTCACCGCTCCTGCGCATGTGCATACGCACCTACGAGCGCCACAACAATCCACCCCAGTAGGCTAGCAGCGCCATCTAGTGGAGAGCAGAGCTGTTACACTGAGCCCTGCCCAACTGGGCCAACTTTGCTCATCAAGAACATAAGTCTTACTGCCGGCTTAATTTATGGACTCTAAAGCACTACATACTCTGACTTCTAGGTGAAAACGAAGCAATTTCAGTCCTACTTCAATCTGTTAGCAGGTTCCTCTATTCAATTTTTTTCTTTTTTTTTTCTTTTTCTCTTTTACAATTCTTTTCTTTTTCTTGAATACAGAAAGAGAAAAAATTCATTTTTTTGCAATTTTTATTAAAAATATTTTTTTAAATTTTTATTACTATATTTTTTACTTTTGTGTAAATTTTTTGAAATTCTACTTTACATCCATCATTCTATTTTCGTCTACTTCAGTGTATTCACCTTTTCAAATTTTCAAACAATTTCCTTTTTTCTTTCTTTTTCTTTTTTTCTGTTTTTCGTTTCTTTTTTTCCTTGAATACAGAAAGAGAAAAACAACATTTTTACTTTCAATTTTTATTAAAAATATTATTTAATTTTTATTAGTATATGTTTTTCTTTTATGTAAATTTTTTTCAAATTCTGTTTTACCTCCATCATATTTTATTTTAGTGTACTACAGTGTATTCACTTTTTCAAATTTTCAAACTATTTTTTCTTTTCTTTCTTTATTTTTTCTATTTTTCATTTCTTTTTTCTTAAATACAAAAAAAGAAAAAAATATTTATTTATTTTAATTTTTATTAAAATATTTTTCTTTAATTTTTTCTACTATATTCTTGACTTCTGTGTATATTTTTCAAATTCTATTTTACCCCCATCATCTCATTTTAGTCTACTTCAGTGTATTCATTTTTCAAATTCTCAAACTATTTTCTTTTTTTCCTTTCCCCCTGCTTTTTCTCTCTAATCTGTCAAACCACTTTCAACACCCAGACCAAAACACACCTAGGATATAGCATCATTTATTCAATTTGTGTGTGTGTGTGTTTAATTTTTTAATTTTAATTTTTTTTAATTTTAATTTTTTTTAATTTTAATTTTCTACCTCATTAATTCCTTTTCTCCCTCAAAATGACAAAACAAAGGAATTCACCCCGAAAGAAAGAGCACGAAGAGATGAGAGCCAGGGATTTAACCAACACAGATACAAGCAAGATGTCTGAACCAGAATTTAGAATCACAATAATAAGAATACTAGCTGGAGTTGAAAATAGATTAGAATCACCTTCTGCAGAGATAAAAGAAGTAAAAACAAATAGCCAGAATGAAATTAAATGTTCTATAACTAAGTTGGAATCACAGATGGATGCAGTGGTGGCAAGGATGGATGAGGCAGAACAGAGAATCAGCGATATAGAGGACAAACCTATAGAGAATAATGAAGCAGAAAAAAGGAGGGAGATTAAGGCAAAAGAACACAATTTAAGAATTAGAGAAATCAGTGACTCATTAAAAAGGAACAGCATCAGAATCATAGGGGTCCCAGAGGAGGAAGAGAGAGAAATAGGGGTAGAAGGGTTATGTGAGCAAATCATAATGGAAAACTTTCCTAACCTGGGGAAAGACCAACACATCAAACTCCAGGAAGCACAGAGGACCCCCATTAGATTAAGATGGCTTTCCAGGAGAATTCTACCAAACATTTAAGGAAGAGTTAACACCTATTCTCTTGAAACTGTTCCAAAAGATAGAAGTGGAAGGAAAACTTCCAAACTCTTTCTATGAAGCCAGTATTACCTTGATTCCAAAACCAGAGACCCCACTAAAAAGGAGGACTATAGACCAATTTCCCTGGTGAACATGGGTGCAAAAATCCTCAACAAGATATTAGCCAATTGTATCCAACAATACATTAAAAAAGTATTCACCACGACCAAATGGAATTTATACCTAGGATGCAGGGCTGGTTCAATACCCACAAAACAATGAATGTGATTCATCATATCAATAAAAGAAAGGACAAGAACCATATGATATTCTCAAAAGGTGCAGAGAAAGCATTTGACAAAATGCAACACCCTTTTTTGATAAAAAAAAAAACCCTCCAGAAAGTAGGGATAGAAGGAGCATACCTTGAGATCATAAAAGCTGTATATGAACAACCCAACACTAATATCATCCTCAATGGGGAAAAACTGAGAGCTTTCCCCCTAAGCTCAGGAACAAGACAGGGATGTCCACTCTTGCCACTGTTATTCAACATAATATTGGAAGTCTTAGCCTCTGCAATCAGACAACACAAAGAGATAAAAGGCATCCAGGGGCACCTGGGTGGCTCAGTTGGTTAAGCAACCAACTTTGGCTCAGGTCATGATCTCACAGTTCATGAGTTCAAGCCCCACGTCATGCTCTGTGCTGACAGCTCGGAGCCTGGAGCCTGCTTTGGATTCTTTGTCTCTCTCTCTGCCCCTCCCCACTCACACTCTGTCTTTGTCTCAAAAATAAACATTAAAATTTTTTTTCAAAAAAAAAAGGCATCCAAATTGGCCAGGAGGAGGTCAAACTTTCATCCTTCACAGATGACATGATACTCTATATGGAAAACCCAAAAGATTTCATCAAAAAACTGCTAGAATTGATTCATGAATTCAGCAAAGTTGCAGGAAATAAAATCAACACAGAAATTGGTTGCATTCCCATACACCAACAATGAAGCAACAGAAAGAGAAATCAAGGAATCGATCTCATTTACAGTTGCACAAAAAAACCCATAAAATACCTAGGAATAAATCTAACCACAGAGGTGAAAAATCTATACGCTGAAAACTATAGAAAGCTTATGAAAGAAATTGAAGATGACACAAAAAAAGGGAAAAGCGATTCCATGCTCCTGGATGGGAAAAACAAATATTGTTAAAATGTCAATACTACCCAATGCAATCTATATATTCAATGCAATCCCTATCAAAGTAACACCAGCATTCTTCACAAAGCTAGAACAAATAATCCTAAAATTTTTATGGAACCAGAAAAGACCCTGAATAGCCAAAGCAATCTTGAAAAAGAAAACCAAAGCAGGAGGCATCACAATCCCAGACTTCAAGCTACACTACAAAGCTGTAATCATGAAGACAGTATGGTACTAGAACAAGAACAGACACTCAGATCAATGGAACAGAATAGAGAACCCAGAAATGGACCAGCAAATGTATGGCCAACTAATCTTTGACCAAGCAGGAAAGAATATCCAATGGAATAAAGACAGTCTCTTTAGCAAGTGGTGCTGGGAAAACTGGGCAGCGACATGCAGAAGAATGAACCTGGACCACTTTCTTACACCACACACAAAAATAAACTCAAAATGGATGAAAGACCTCAATGTAAGACAGGAAGCCATCAAAGTCCTCGATGAGAAAGCAGGCAAAAACCTCTTTGATTTTGGCCGCAGCAACTTCTTACTCACCACGTCTCCAGAGGCAAGGAAAACAAAAGCAAAAATGAACTTCTGGGACCTCATGAAAATAAAAGGCTTCTGCACAGCAAAGGAAATAATCAGCAAAACTAAAAGGCAACTGACAGAATGGGAGAAGATATTTGCAAATGACATATCAGATAAAGGCTTATGATCCAAAATCTATAAAGAGCTTATCAAACTCAATACCCAAAAAACAAATAATCCAGTGATAAAATGGGTAAAAGACATGAGTAGATGCCTCTTCAAAGAAGACATCCACATAGCCAATTGACACATGAAAAAATGCTGAACAGCACTCATCGTCAGGGAAATACAAGTCAAAACCACAATGAGATTCTGACTCACACTTGTCAGAATGGCTAACATTAACAACTCAGGCAACAACAGATGTTGGTGAGGATATAACGAAAGAGGATCTCTTTTGCATTGTTGGTGGGAATGCAAGCTGGTGCAACCACTGTGGAAAACAGTATGGAGGTTCCTCAAAAAACTAAAAATAGAACCTACGACCCAGCAATTGCACTTCTAGGCATTTACCCATGGGATACAGGTGTGCTGTTTCAAAAGGACACATGCACCCCCATGTTTATAGCAGCACTATCAACAATAGCCAAAGTATGGAAAGAGCCCAAATGGCCATCGATGGATGAATGGATAAAGAAGATGTGGTATATATATACAATGGAGTATTACTCGGCAAGCAAAAAAGAATGAAATCTTGCCATTTGCAACTACGTGGGTAGAACTGGAGGGTGTTATGCTTAGTGAAATTTGTCAGTCAGAGAAAGACAAAAATCGTATGACTTTACTCATATGAGGACTTTAAGAGACAAAACAGATGAACATAAGGGAAGGGAAACAAAAATAATATAAAAACAGGGAGGGAAAATACAGAACAGATTCATAAATATGGACAACAAACTGAGGGTTACTGGAGGGGGTGTAGGAGGGGGGATGGGCTAAATGGGGAAGGGGCATTAAGGAATCTACTCCTGAAATCATTGTTGCACTATATGCTAACTAATTTGGATATAAATTTTAAAAAAATAGAAAATAAAATTAAGAAAATGAAGCAATGTTATTTAGTAGAATTCAAAAATATTCCAAGAAATGTTATTTTTTAATCTGATGCTAGGGTTTTACTTGTCGTTACATACCTTGATATTAGAAAGAGACAGAAAATATAGGTTGATGTAGAGAAGGGCATACAATTAAAATGGAGGATGGTGAGTATACCACAGGCCCTTGACTTTTACCTCTGTCCTGACACACTGAAAAGTTTGGTTGCATTTAAAAATACTTATTATTATTGAGTTTCCAGTTTCCATAAATATATAATACCTTCTTCCTTTCATGAAGTCCTTCTAAATTCTTAGACAGAGGTACACTCTGCACACTTGTGTGTTTCTACTGTGCTCATATCTGCCGGTGGTACATTTTTCTGTCTGGTTGCAGCAAGCCAACACCTTTTCTTATGGCTTTCCATTTAGTCTTTATGCCCTTTATAAGTGTATTTGCATCGTTCCTCATTCGTGTAGTCTAAAATCCTACATTGACCCATCAACTTAACTTGCTTAGTATGGTAATTGCTGAGCAGAAAAAACTTAATTGCTTTGTAAAACTGTAATGCAAATTATTCAACAGGGGCCTCTCCTAATTACAGTCTGGTAATTTGTGTTTTACAATATTCACTAATTCATATAACAGGTACTGCAGTGTTACATTATAGATATATATCTAATAACCACTCTTTAGCATTTGGTAATTTAGTCCCTTATGAATTTTAGGAAGAAAGTGACTATGGAGTGGGTAAAATCTCTCTTGTTAACTTTTTGATAATTAGTTATTACCTTATTTCATTTGATCTAAGAGATCATTGATTTTCAAGGTAACCATTCGTTTACACACCACTAAGAAAAGAAAAATTACAGCTAAAATTGGCGTTCTTCTATTCCACGATGAACCTCCGTTTCAGACTGCTAAAATATTTTTAAATGTTCATTTTAATGCCCATGAAGTATGATAAATAAAATGATTTCTCCACTTGTCAAAAATATAGCTCAGTATTCAACAGCATATCTTCATGAAATTCTCTAGAATATATTCTTTTTTTAAAAATTTTTTTTTAATGTTTATTTTTGAGACAGAGAGAGACAGAGCATGAACAGGGGAGGGGCAGAGAGAGAGGGAGACACAGAATCTGAAACAGGCTCCAGGCTCTGAGCCATCAGCACAGAGCCCGACGCGGGGCTCGAACTCACGGACCACGAGATCACGACCTGAGCCGAAGTCGGATGCTTAACCGACCGAGCCACCCAGGCGCCCCTAGAATATATTCTTAATAAATGTCAGATAAACTACAGTAGAATGCATTTAAATATGCATGAAAAATGACTTATCAAGGACCCATTCTAATAGGAGAAAGGTTTCAAGTACTTTTCTGCCCTTGTTCTCATCCAGCAAATTCCTAGATCTACATACACCCTGGCCAACATAAACTCAGGCGAGAATCTACTGGGCTGTCTAAAAATGGTATTTACAGAAAATTAGGCAATTTTTCTAAGATACCTCCCAACCTTGCATTTACAAAAGAGAATTATGTGTTTGTAAGTAGGAGTATTATAAGGTCTGCTCAGCTTTCTTCAAGATGTCTTGATGAATAACAAAAAATAAATTATCACTAGAGTAACTGGTTTTGTCTTGAATTCTATAATCAACCATGACAATCTTTGGACGACAATAAAAATCTGTATTTGAACAGGATTTAATAAGGAATGGCACCGGAGAACAATGTGTACATAATACTATAAACAGTACCTTGATTGAATTTCATACAGCATAGAAAAGTATTGCCTTATCCTAAGTAACTCAAAATAAATATTTAACAAGTATTTCCACACTAATTAGTTACTGAACATCTAGTTATTTTTCATGCAACCCTTGTTTCTAAGTCTTAGGAAGTGTTAGTCAAAGAAGGAACAAATGAGAGAGATGAATTCCAACCATGTCTAAACTACTCCAAAAATCAGTTTAGGGAAAAAAAGGCTGATTTAGGGAATGCCATAGATTCTGTACTATGTAATTACACATTATTAAAATCAGTGAACTACAATTTTTCTGTTGTTTGAATTCTTTTATTTTAGAGAGAGGGAGAGAGATAGAAGGAGGGAGAGACAGAGAGAGAGAGCACTAGTGTGGGAGGGGGCAAAGAGAGAGAGAGAGAGAGAGAATTCTAAGCAGGCTCTACGCTCAGTGCAGAGCCTGATGCAAGGTTCAATCCCACTACCCTGGGATCATGACCTGAGTCAAAATCAAAAGCTGGATGGATGCTCAACTGACTGAGCTGCCCAGGTACCCCTCTGTTGTTTGAATTTTGAATGTGCATACTTTACTAAAACAATGCAGCTATTTTGTTTTTAAATATCTTTACTATAGAATTTATAGTCATCACTTGTAGGTAGGTATATCTGAGTGTTTTGTTAAACTGTAAGATCTCCATCAAAGAAATTCTGTCTTATGTAATATTTGATATATTCAAAATAATGTTAACAAATGTGTGATATGTCTTAATAATTATAAAATGGAAGGCTACGAACACATGACTCAACTTAAGAACATGTATATTCCCAACATGACTAATGCCATGTAATCTCCCTGACTCCATATTTCTCCCATCACCACTTCTGTTCCACCTCAATTTTGTTTTTCATGCTTTTGCTATCTTATGCTATAGTGCTGTTCTCTCATGGGTGACTTCTAAAGGGATATATAATTTTTTGAGCTTTGAAGTATGTTATCAAGTTATTTTCCTAACATCCATCTGTGACATTGCATGTCGCTGTAGCTCATTCAGTTCTGTTTTACAAAATCCCACTGTTTGGATTTCCCCAGATTTACTTATCCCACTCTCCTAAAGATGAGGTTTGTGCCCAGGGTGTTGTGTTTGCTGCTGTGACAAGACACAACAAACATTCATTTTCAGTCTCCTGGAAAATCAGTAGGCATTTCTCTAGTGAACACACATACACACACACACCACACACACACACACACACACACACACACACAGAGGGAGAGAGAGAGAGAAAGGGAATTGTTGCATTATATAATGTGTCTAACTTTATACATTAATGCTTTCTTTTTTTTTATTTTTTTTTTGACGTTTTATTTATTTTCGAGACAGGGAGAGACAGAGCATGAACAGGGGAGGGTCAGAGAGAGGGAGACACAGAATCCAAAACAGGCTCCAGGCTGTGAGCTGTCAGCACAGAGCCCGACACGGGGCTCGAACTCACAGACCACGAGATCATGACCTGAGCCGAAGTCGGCCGCCCAACCGACTGAGCCACCCAGGCGCCCCTACATTAATGCCTTCTAAAGGTGAATGACACATCTACCAGAAGTATAAAATATACCTATTTTCAATACTTTTGCCAACATTCAGTATAGTCAGGACTCTTGATTTTTTCAGTGTTGTTGTTATCTTTTATGTTTTAAGCAGTCTAGGGGTATAAAATGCTCTCTTATTTGTGGTATCGAATTCCAGATTTCTGATCACTAATGGGATTGCGCTCATATTTTCCTAAACTCATTCACGTTTTTTTCTCTTTCTTGAAATGTCTTTTCATTTATTTCACTTATATTCAGGGCTGAATCATTTTCATACATATTTTATCAGCACATTTTTTTGAAATTCATCCATTTTATGAGTGTCAGTAGTTCTTTTCTTTTTATTGTTGATGGCATCCCATTGTATACATGTAAGGCAATTTGTTTATTCATTCACCTGTTGAGAGTTTTTGGTTATTATGAATAAAGCTGCTACAAACATTTGTTTATAGACAGCCTTTGTCTGAACAGAATGTTTTCATTTCTCTTGGATAAATAGCTAGGAATAAATTTTAGGGATCATTTGGTAAGTATATGTTTAACATTTTAAGAAGCTGTCAGAAAGTTTTTCAAAGTGGTTATACAATTTTCATTCCCACTGGTAACATACAATGTTGTACAGTCATGTCAGTCCTCCCTCCTGCTCAATGTTGTCAGTATATTTTATTACAACTATTCCAGTGGATATGTGCTGTTACTTATTGGGGCTTAATGCTGCATTTTAGAGCAATTTACAGCATTGAGTGTCTTTCATATGCTTATAGGTCATTTTTTATCTTCTAGATGAAGTGTTCAAATGCTTTGCCAATTTGGGGGGGGGGCATTATTTCTATATTATTGAATTGTGAGTGTTCTTTATATATTATAAGTAAAAGCCCCTTTTCAGATATAGCCATCACAGATGCTTTCTCCCACTTTGTGGCTTGTATGTACATTTGCTTAACAATACTTTTGAATATCATAAGACCTTCATTTAATAAAACATTGTTTCTCTTTTATGGTTCATGTTTTTTTTTTTTCATTTTATCTATAAAATTTGTCAACCCGAAGTTTGCAAAGATTTTCATCTACTTTTTCCTCAAGAAATTTCTATAACTTTGCCTTTATTTAGGTCTATATTCCATAATTCATATTAATATTGTCATATGGTATGAGGTGAAGGCGAGGGTTTATGTTTGCCAAAGTGTGTGTTTATTATTCAATACCTTTTGTTGAAAATATTCTGTATATTTTCTCCCATTAAAATACTGTATGTAGAGACTTTTGATAAAAATAAATTGATCATGTACATGTGTATCTATTTCTACATTCTCTTCTGTTTCATTGGCCTATACAAATTTCCCCATAGTAAGTCTTAAAATCAGGTAAGATTATTGTAGCTTGGTTATTCTTTAACAAAATCGTTTGACTATTCTAGTTCCTCTGCATGTCCATAAAACTTATAGAATCTCCATGATAATTTTCATGTTAAAGTCTACTGGGATTTGATTGGAATTGCACTGAATCTATATATCAATTTGGTCATAATAGATACTTTGGCATTGTTGAATCTTCTGATTCCTAAAAAGCACACATCTTTACATTAATGTACATATTCTGTAATCTCTCTCAGGATCAAAATAGTATTTGGTATTATTACCTTTTAAAATTTCAATTTATCAGCATGCCTGGGTGGTTCAGTTGGTTAAGCATCTGACTTTGGCTCAGGTCATGATCTCACGGTTCATGGGTTTGAGCCCCATGTCAGGCTCTGTGCTGACAGCTCAGAGCCTGGAGCTTGCTTCTGATTCTGAATTCTGTGTCTCCCTCTCTCTCTGCCCCTCCCTTGCTCATGCTCTGTCTCTCTCAAAAATAAATAAACATTAAAAAATTTTTATTTCAATTTCTCATAATTCATTGTCTGAATTTCTAAACACAATTGTTTTTTGCACATTGACTATGTATGTTATAACCTTGTTAAACTCATATTTTATATCTAGTAGTTGTGGTTTTGGTTTGTTTGGTTTTTACATTGGCTTGGATTTCCTATATATACAATCATATATCTGAGAATAAAGACAATACTACTTATTTTCCTATCTTCATGTTTTATCATCATTTTTCTTTTCTTATTTCACTGGTTAGGATCTCCAGTAGAAATGGCAAAAGTGGCCACCATTGTTTTGTTCCTGATCTTAGGAAGAATACTTCTCATTGTGAAATGTGATGTTAGTAGAGGTTTGCTGTATATTGTTGGATTTTTGTTAACTTTTTAAAATAATTATTGTATCCCTTTTTATAAGATATACTGGTTTCTGGTTTTTGTTTCTCTTGTAATGTCTGTTTATAATTTGGGCATCAGACTAGTGCTGGCCTGTTTGAGCGAGTTGAAAAGTAGTATTATTTTCTTCAATTCCCTGGAAGAGTTTATGTAGATTTGGTAATTTTTTTTTCTTAAATATTTGGTAGACTTCATTACTAAAGCCTGTTAAGACTATACTTCTCTTCATGGAAAGTTCTTTCTAATTGAGATATAAATTTACATTGGTTACAGAAGTGTAACATAATGATTTAATATATGCACACGTTATAAAATAATCAGCATAATAAATTTAGTTAACATCCATCACGGCTCATTTTTACAGATTTTTTTCTTGTGATATCTTTTAAGATCTTCTCTCTTAACAACTTTAAAATGTACAATATAGTATTATTAACTATGGCCACCATGCTGTACATTACAGCATAAGACTTACGTATTTCATAATTGAAGTCTGTATCATCTATCTTTACCCATTTTACCTATGCCTCACTTCCTGCCTCTCTCAACAACCAATTTGTTGTTTGTATTTATGAGTTTGTTTTTAGTTTTAGTTTTTTTGTTCTTTGTTTCCACATACAGTGAGATAATACGGCATTTATCTTTCTCTGTCTCACTTATTTAACTAAGTATAATGCCTACAAGGTCCTTCCATGTCACAAATGGCAAGATGCCATTCTTTATTATGTCTGAATAATGTTCCATTGTATGTATATACCACATTTTATTCATCCATCCATTGGTGGACACATGTTGTTTTCATATCCTGGCTATTATAAATAATGTTGCAATGAACATGGGGGTGCAGATATCTTTCTGAATTAGTGTTTTTGTTTTTCTCTGGCAAATACCCTGATGTAGAATTGCTAGATCTTATGGTATTTCTTTCTTTAATTTTTTGAAGACCCTTCATACTGTTTTCCATAGTAGCTATGCCAATTGACATTTCCATATAGAGAAGTTTTTAATTACAATCAAATTTCTTTAATAGATAAAGAACTATATCTTGAGTGAGCTATTTGTGTCTCTCAAGGATTTGGCCATTTCATCTAAGTACTGCATTTATGAGCTTTGAGTCATACACAATATTTTCTTATTTTCCTTTAAATATCTTATGATCAGTAGTGATATCCCCTTTCTAATGTCTAATAAATATAATTTGGGTGTTTGCTTACTTTTTCTCAATCAGGATACCTGAGGTTTCTTTATTTTGTTGATTTTCCCCAAAGATCAGCTTTTGATCTTCTTGATTTTCTCTAATTTCTCGTTGGGTAGTTACGTTAGAAACAAATTCAATTTTTGTTTTAAAAAGCCTATATTTGTCTTCATTTTGTGAACATATATTTTCACTGGACATTGAATATTATGTTGTCAGTATTATTGTGTTAACACTCTGGGGGAAGACATCATTCTATTGTCTTGGATAGACAATAAACTTGGATCACATAATTTATGATGAGCAGTATAGTTTTCTCCTTTTAGTTTCTCTATTGAAAAGGATTCAAACTTTCTCTGTGGATTGTCTAGAGAGTAGAGAATATTTTAGGCTTTGTAGGCAAGATAAGGTTTCTGTTGCATGTTTTTGTTGTTTTTAAATGTTTAAAAATTAAAACTATCCATAGCTTGAGAATTATACAAAAACAGACCATGAATTGTATTTGGTCCAAGGGCCATAGTTTGCTGACTCCTTCTCTGCAGTAATTATCATATTATGTTTTTGAAATTTTTCTGTTTAAAATTGTTTTCCAAAAATGTAAATGTGTGTGTGTTTGTTGTACTTTATGTTGACATGCACATATATTACACTACTTGATAATGTCCCACCAATCACTGAAGCCCTGCTTATTTTATTCAATTTCCTCCCCCTTCAGGCTTTATTTTGTACACTTTCAAAAAAGTTTTCTTTTCTTCTGCAGAATCTCATCTACTTTCAATGCCCTTCAGTGGAATTTTAATTTACAAACTTCACTTTTCATCTCTAAGAATTATATTTTCTCCTTTCTTTTTTCATTTATCCATGTGTTTAAATTCTTTAGATTAGTTAAAAGGTATGTTTTCTTTTTAGCATTCTAACATCTTTATTGATGGGTCGTTTGCATACAGTAGTTTTGAGTGTACAATTCAATGACTTTTACCAGGTTTCAGTATTATTCAACCATCACCACAACCAAGTTTTTGTACATTTCCATCACCCAAAAAGAGCATATGTTCCCTTTTGTAGTCAACCTCCTATCTCACCCCTATCCCTGGAAACTACTCATCTATTTTCTGTCCCTATGGATTTGCCTTATCTGAATGTTCCCTATAAATAGAAACATATATGTGAAACTTTACCTAGCACAGTGCCTTTTAACCAGGAGTAATTTGGCATCTAGGGGATATTCTCCAATGTTTACAAATATTTCTAGATGTGACAACTGGGGTAGGTTCTACTGGGATCTAGTAGACAGAAGTCAAGGATGCTACTAAATATCTTACGATGCAAAGGATAGCCCACACACAACAGAGAATTATCTAGCCTCCAAATTCCATGCTACCAGGATTGAAAAACTCTGACATAGCATAATCATTTTGAGATTTATCTACATTATGACTTACATCTGTTATTCAGTCTTTTTTATTGCCAAATAGTTTCCCATTTTGTGGATATATATATACATATAGCATTTTGTTTATTCATTAACATTGAATGGATATTTGAATTGCTTCTGTGTTTGATATCTTTTGAATATTGCTACCATGGACATTTGTGTACAAAACTCTTTATGGAGATATATTTTAATTTCTCAAACCTAGGACCAGAATTCTGGATCCTATAAATATTATTTTTGTATTATTAGCCATTCATATATCCTTGAATGTATATCTATTCAAATCTTGTGCTGATTTTTAAATTGGTTTTTATGTCTCATTATTATTGGGTTTTTAAAATATATTTTAGATATAAATTCTTCATCAGATATATGATTTATAAATACTTTCTTCCAGTCTGTGACTTGCATTTTTATTTTCTTAATAATAGTTTTTCAAGCACAAGCACACACACATCAAGAGTAGTAATTATATTAATATGACTTTAAAAATTATCAGAAAAATATATGATATAAACATAAAGGAGAGTTAATCTAGAATATTTCACTTAGCATTTTTTAAATCCTAAATTTGGAAAGATCTAATGTACTCCCTTTTCTGTTTTTAACGAGATCTTCAGATAAGGGATTTACAATGGAGCTTTTTTTTTCTTTTTTTCTTTTTTTTTTTTTTTCCTTCTCTGTTTAATGATCTCGATGGGGAATGAATTTAGAATCTGTTTTGTTTGGTCTGTTTCTCTTTTGAAGTTATAACCAGACATCTAAGAGAACTTTCCATTCATAATTGAAAACAATCTGCTTGTGTTCTATCTTCTAGAGATAAAAATAACCTGGCTCATATCCTTTACAAAAGAAACCTGTCTTGAAAACAAGCTTTTCACGCATCTGGGTCCTCTTTTCTCCAAGGTAAACACTACACCCTGTGCTTGCCATAGTGTTTAACGTTTTCAGTCCTGGGCAGTTTGAAGATCATTAAAACACTTTTCATTTTCTCCACATACCTTTCAAAATGAATAGATACCCCTAATATTTTAGTATATGTGCTGCCAAAGCGAGCACAAGATACTCCTAATAAAAGACAACCATATTTGCATTTTTAAAACATGGGCATCGTTAAACTTTCAATAATACAAAGTTACAATTAATATATGCATGAATATGAGTTTGGATTTATTTTTATTTTATTTATGAACAGCCACATAAGTTTTGCCCTGTTGATATGCATATATGCATGGGGGGCCATTTGTTATTATGCTGAAAAACTATTATTTATTCTAGTATTATAGAAGTTACCCTAAATAAATAAGTTTAATATTTATAAAAACTCTGTCTTCAACATATAGTACTGAATAATACTCATTGTACATTCAAGAAAAATATGCCTTTGAGTATTCTAAAATTTAAAAAAAGCTTATTAACTAATAAGAATACATGATTGAGAACAATGTATCATCAAAACAATCATGTTTGAAAAGATATTTTAAAATTGAACAAAATGCATATATTTCAATAGACAATACGCTAATTGGTTAGTTATTGTGTCATGTGGTTGCCATAAATTTGGGACTGTTTTTCTATGTGTGGGCCCCATGGTGGATACTAATGTGAAAAAAAATATGTTGAAGAAAAGAAACAGTATTTAATGAAAAATCCGTTAACGGTCCTATTATATTGAGAACCAAATATGTAGTAATTGCTGATGTTAAACATAAATAAAACAAAAGTGAATAAGATAAGCAGTTATGAAATGTAATATCTATTGGGGAAAAATTCCTTCATACAAAAAATATTCTGTACATGTTTCATATAATCCTTATAAGAACTTTATGAGATTTATTTAATTATCTCCATTTAACAAATAAGCAACCTAACCCTTAGAAGGATACAGTTCTATACCCAAATACATGGAAAGAAGAGTCATGTTCTAATCCATGTTTTCTAACTGTAACATCAGTTTATTTCCTACACATTTTATACAACAGCCAATATGTTTAAAAGTAAGACTCATAAGAGTCTCTAAGATTAGAAATAAGGCAAGGTTGTCCTTTCACACTGCTATTCAACATGGGGCTGCAAGTTTCAGTCGGTGCATTAAGGCAAGAAAAGGCCCTAAAAATCATTCAGTTTGAAAGGAAAGAAATAAAACTGTTTCTACTTACAGATGACATTATGGTCTATTTAGAAAACTCAAAAAATCTATACATAAACTCAGAACTAATAAGTGAGCTGAGCAAGGTTAAATGTTGCAAGATTAACATAAAAAATCAATTGCATTTCTACATGTTAACAATTACCCACTGGTATTAAAAATGCAGTGAGTTTACAATTGCTCAGAGAAAGGAAACACTTAGAGATAAATCAAATAAAAGTAAACAGTATGCTGAAAGTTACAAAACACTGATGAAAGAAATCAAAGAAGATACAAATAAGATCACAGAAGACATATGATGTTCGTGGATTGAACAATTAGGATGCCATTCTCCCCTAATAAATACATAATTTAATGTGATTTCTATCAAAATCCCAACAAAAATTTTGTTGATGTAGAATTTATATGGAAAGACAAAGAAACTAGAATAACTAAAACAGTTTTGAGAATGAAAAATGAAGTTGGAGAAATCAGTCTACCTGGTTTTAAAATTTATTATGGAACTTGACAGATGGATAGACACATACATAGATCAATGGAAAAGAACCAAGAACCCAGAAACAGAACCACACAATATACCCACCAGATCTTTGACCAATTACAAAAGTAATTCAATGGAGGAAGGTAGTCCTTTAAAAACAAATGACACCATGGCAGGCATTTGATCATATATAGGCAGAAAAAATGAATTTCAACCTAAGTCTCACACTTTATTAAGAAGTTAACTCTGGGGCACCTGGGTGGCTCAGTCGGTAAAGCATCTGACTCTGGATTTGGCTCACACTTCACAAGTGCCAGCCCTGAGTTGTGCTCTGTATTGACAGTTAACTGCTTGGGAATCTCTCTCCCTCTCTCTCTGCCCCTCCCTGACTCTCTCTCTCTCTCTCAAAATAAATCAATAAACTTAACAAAAAGAAGTTAACTCAATATGGATCTCAGATTTAAATGCAAGACATAAAATTATAAATTTTTAGAACCAAAGAACCTCAGATCTCAAGCTAGGCATACATAGAAGTTTTGGACCTATTACCAAAAACATAATTCATAAAAAGAAAAAACTGATAATTTGCACTTTATCACAAGGAAAAATGTTTGTTTGGCAAAACCCTACTAAGAGGATGAAAACACAAGGTACCTACTGAGAGAAAAAAATTCACATAATCATATACCTAACAAAGCACTAGCACCTAGAATATATGAAGAACTCTCAAAATTTAACTGTAAAAACAAGCAAACAATTCAATTTGAAAATTGGCAGAGGACATGATAAAACATTTCATCGAAGAGAATAGGTGGGAGAGTAAATTAGCCATGTGGCCATCAAAATTAAAAGCGTGATGGGATACCACTATAAACCTATCAAACTGACTAAAGAATTTTAAGAAGTGACAACATAAAGTATTTGTGAGGATACAGAGAAACTCTATCACTCATAAACTGCTGGTAGGCACACAAAATGGTACAGCCCCTCTGGAAAACAGTTTGGCAGTTTCTTAAAAATCTTAACATGAACTGGTGCTCGCTTTGGCAGGACGTACTAAAAATCTTAACACTAACGAGCATGCAACCTAACAATTTCACTCCAAAACACTTGCCCCAGAGAAATGAAGACTTCTATTCACACAAAAATTGCAAATTTCAAATTGCAAAAAAAAAAAAAAAAAAAAAAGCAAATATTCATAGCAGCTGTATTCATTACAGCAGAAAATGGGAAACCTCGATATTTTTCAACAAAGGATTAAACAAATTAATAAATCCATACTATGTATTTCTAATCAGCAGTGGAAAGGATTGGAGTATTAAGCTATTAAATTCAATAATTTGAATGCATCTCAAGGACATCATTATGAATGAAAAAAGCCATTCATCCTATACAATATGATCCTATTTATATATTTGAAATGATTACATTATAGGAATGCAACATAGGTTAGTGTTTGTCAAGGTTTAAGTAAAATGTGTTGGCAGGACAGAAATGGAAGTGGTTCTAAAAGGGCAACAGGAGAGATTCTCGTGTTCCAGAAATGTTCTCCATCTGTCAACATCTTATAGTTTTGTCTTATAGTTTTTTAAGGATGTTACCTTGGGAGAAACTGGTAATAGATACATGGTATTTCTCTGTATGACTTTTTACAAATCCATGCTAATATACGGTTATCTCAAAATATAAAATTTAATTTAAACAAAGAGTAATGGTGAGGTAACAAATGAAGTGCAGCTAGAAAAGGAACCATGTGGCTTAAAATCAAGAGACATTTCCATGACTTATGCCCTTGGAATCAGAAGTTGGTAACTTGGATCCTATAACTTAAGCTAGTCAAGGGGTATCAAAAGAAGTTTAGAAAGGTAACTTATATCATATCATATATCATATCATATATCATATCATAAGATATGAAAATAAGAGTAAAAATAAGAAAAAAAGCATGAAAAAAGATATTAGACTTATCATCTAGACACTTATAATTTAATTGTGTTTAATACAATTCTGGTAAATAAAATTCTACTAATGTGTATTTGATGTCCTTTTAATAAAAAATTGAATGTGATTATAATTAAATACTTTGGTAAATTTGATCTAAAGAGTTTATAATGCTTAAATATTTAGAGCTATTTGTTTATTAAAATCACAAGTCCCGAATCGTCTCCTAATATTTAGAAGAATATCACTGAACAGGTTTTGTCATTAGTAAATTGAGCGTTGAACAATCATGTTTGTTGGTAGTTGACATCTTTTCCTATGCTCTCAAGCTCCTTACTCATTACGCAATGCCACAAACACTGAGAACTTTTTTTTTTAATTTTTTTTTAACATTTATTTATTTTTGAGACAGAGAGACAGAGCATGAACAGGGGAGGGGCAGAGAGAGAGGGAGACACAGAACCCGAAACAGGCTCCAGGCTTTGAGCGGTCAGCACAGAGCCCGATGCAGGGCTCGAACTCACGGACCGCGAGATCATGACCTGAGCCGAAGTCGGATGCTTAACTGACCGAGCCACCCAGGCGCCCCAAGAACTTTTTAATTTCACAGAGAGATCAAAAGAATTCAGGACCTCAGCTCTTGTACCATTTATCTTTGTTTTTGGTTTCTTGGCCTGTTTCCTTTTTGTTTTCTACTTTCTCTTCTTTGTGGGTATGTGTTTCCTCCACATTGCTAATAAAATTACAGGGAGTGTTTGAGATAATGGAAGAGACTGAGTTGTCAAATCAGACTCCCACGAGGTAGAGAACTACTAATAGGCTGTAGTAAAAATTTAAGCCGGGGTGCCTGGGTGGCTCAGTTAGTTAAGCGTCCAACTCTTGATCTCAGTTTAGGTCTTGATCTCAGTGTTGTGAGTTCAAGCCCTGAGGTGGGCTGTGTACTGGGCATGAAGCCTACTTAAAAAAAAAAAAAAAAAAAAAAATCAAGCACATTAGTAATCCTGAGACACAGGTAGCACAGAGGTCCCAGGTCCTTTCTTGTTGTATTGGATACAGTCTGCCCAGATTAACACATGAATTCTTTAAGTAAGTCTCTAAGTCCCTAGCTAGATTTTTTTTTTTTTTTTTTGATACAGAAGAGAGCTATTTTGGTCATGAGACATTTCATTTTATGCTCAGTAACTAATTTTTGTGTCACTTTCCGAAGAGCCACGATCCAGAAATAAATGAATCCTAAGACATGAGCAGTCCTGGACAGCCAGAACCGTCCTGATAAAAGTGTTCCCTGATACGACTCTCCTATTAGAAATATTGGTTTCTCTGCCAGTTCACCTGCCATTATCAGATTTATAATGAGATTTAGCTAAGTCACCCTCTGTCTTTCCCGGGGATGCACTTTTTGAAAGGAGAGACTGCTTTGCACACCCGCTGCTGGCTTATTTGTGCCCCAGGGCTTAACATAATACAACCCACACTCTAAGTTCTTCCCAAATTGACTGTTCTTCATGTTCTTCTGGACCCGTCTGCTCCAGCTACGTCGTGGTTATTTAGTCCTTAATGCCACAAGGCAATACCAGTTTGAGGTTAGCTTCAGGTGACCTCAGTTTTCGCCCTACTAGCTGAATGACTCTTTCTTCACATCTTCCTTTCCTCTACCGTAAAACAAGAGGGTCATAACAGGCGGTTTTTAAAGAGGCTTTGATTTATTCTATTCATTGGATACATACTCTTTTTTTTTTCTTTCATGACAAGTAAATCCCTGTTACTTCAGGTCACTTTCCAGTGGCGACCTCCCACTCCAGTCTTCAGCCGACGGCTCAAATTTACAAGCAACAAATTTAAAAAGCCTCATCCTAGCTGCATCTCATTTTATTCCAGTGATTTATTGGATAGTCTACCTGGATACTCTAGATTTCAGAAACTGATAAAATGATTAGATGGCTTTCCCCCCACCCCCTTCCTTTATATTCTCTGAGTTTGTTAGAGACAGGCAGTTTATTTCCTTCCTATTTGGCACATTCATGAAATGGCATTAAGTAATAAAATGAATAAACTCTTAGAGAATCCAGATATCATATATTTGGTAGCTGGTTGATAGTGTATCACAGGATTTGTGCTACTTAGTAGTAATATCATCTACGTCGTCCTAAAATCACTATGTCAGGGGGAAAACGAGGTAATAATTATGCTACCCCAAGGATTCCCTACGTTGTCATGTTGCAAAAAATTGTTGTAATTGTATGTGGTTGCTGATATCTTCCATAAGTGTGTACCATGGTGTCTTGTCGATTAGCAATAACCATTCATTAATCTTAATGTTTATAACTATTTTCATGTACAGTTAATGGTGGTGGCCAGTTAAGACATACCTTAAAATGTAGCAGGATGTGATTCTCCATATGACATTTCTAATTACAGCCAGGGTAGGCTGATTACAGCCCTCCTAGACATATTTAAAAAGCCTCAACTCTAGAAACACATTTTGTTTGGACAACTGATAAATAACAGTGACAGACGGAGCAGTCTGCTGGGTAGCAATTGGAAAAGCAAAGAGCTGAGAAGTGCATAAAATCCACCAAAAAAAAAAATGTTATGTGTTTTAGCTGTCTTAACGTTTTACCTGTTTCACCTGAAGCTTCTGTGTTTCCCTCTGTGACTACCCCACCTCTCCTTTTGCTTGATCCAGAAACCTTGGACCTTTCCTCCTCTCATACCCCAGATCCAACCCAAAGGGAATGTCAGAGAAAGCCAGAGGCAGACAGAGGTTAAAATGGCGAAGGAAAATTTTATTCAGGATAATTGCAGTAAGGGAGAAGACACCTCAGTGTAGAACTGAGCTCCATTTCTTTCCTTTACTTTTTATGTTTACTATTTTTGAGAATAAGATCAGAGGGGGTTAAGAGAGAGAGAGAGAGAGAGGGAATCCAAAATCTGTCAGCACAGAGCCAGACACAGGTCTCAAACTCAATAACCTTGAGATCATGACCTGAGCTGAAGTCAGACACTTAACCAACTGAACCACCCAGGCATCCCGTGGCCTCTGTTTCCAATACAACAGGGACAAGTGGGGATTTATGGCCAGGAAGCAGGGGAATCAGTGGATGGAAAATTTACCAAGAAAAGACATGAAATCTAGGAAGAATTCTGGCTGCATCAACCTAAGAGGATTTCTGCTGAAAGCTGGTCAGTTTGACCAGATACCAAGGGTGAAGAGTGAGGAATCCTGATCAGATATCAAGGGTGATCTGGCAGGGTTCATGTTACAACTGGATTTTACAAGGAAGTGCACAGATGGGCCTAGGAAGATGCAAAGGCCTGACTAAAGTTTGGTCAAGAATCTTTGTCGGGGAAACTTTCTGGCTCTACCATCACACCCATGTAACATTTAAACATTTCTCTCCATGTCTATTGCCACCACCTTGTCTGAGCTCTTTACCACTCACCTGAATGACTTCAAGAGCCTTCTCATGGCAATCCCTGCTTCTTCCCTCTCTCTCTCTGCTTCACAGAATACAGATTTTTACAATGTAAGTTAGATCCTTTTAAAATGTAGAATATCACTCCTGTCAACTCTTCTCTTTATACTTTGGTTCAAAACCCACCCCAGTTGCCAAGGAGCCATTACTTGACCCACACTTTCACCTTTCCAGCTCTTCTCCTCCTGGCTCTCTCCCACCGAGAACACCAGCCTCCTTGCTCCTCTCTTCTTCCAATTTGTGGTTAAATCTCAGCTATATAAAAAGCCCTACCTTGAATTCCCTTTTCAACAGTGCAATCTGCTACAGATCCTGCCCATTGTCAATCCCGTTAACATGGCTCTACTTTTTCTTTTTTTCCACAATAAACACTTTTACTGTGTTATATAACTTATTCATGTTTATATTTATTAATTATTATCTATCTCCTCCCTGATGTAAGCTCCACAGGATGGAAATCTGTTCTTTTCATGTATCCTAAGCTTTTAAAACATATGTCTGGGCTCACTAAATATGTGTTCAACGAATGAACGAGCACAATTTATTTATTTGTTTCCAAACAATCACACTAAACCAAAAACATTTATATTGGATCTCACTCTGTGCTAGATGCTAGGGACACAAGAAATGATAATAAGTGCTTCCTGACCTAAAGGAAGTCACAGTCTAGTGGGAAAGGCAGACCATGAATAAATGATTATAATACCATGCTGAATGGATGTGGGTGTATATATTAGGAACTTATGGCTCATGGTAGAGATCCATATTCCTCTTCCTTTTTATTCCCAGACAGTACTTTTGTGGCATCCTTTTATCCCACACTACTATTTTTATTCCTTAGGCTCCATTTTATGATTAGTATACGGTTAGATAGAATGGATTCTTAGGATTTCAATACTATCAGGGCTCACCCAATGTGGAATACTAAGGCAATATCTTTGTTACAAAATGCCTAGGGAACTTGAAAAGTTCCCCATGATAATAGGTAGGTAGTCTAAGTTATATGGTGCCCAGAGGCAAGAAGAAGAAAATAAGATCATGAGATGACAGGCCCTGGGATGAGAGTCTCTATAATTGAGGTGATTGTGTTTGCTTTCTCTTTCTCCTCCATTGTCCCCAATTTATTATTTGGGAAAGTGGCTTGTTATAGAGATGATAGAACTGGGAAATATTTAACATATATAAAACTGTCTGAAAGTGTATTATTTGAGCTGGGCTTCAGTTATTGTGGGATATGTCTTAATGATGTGAAGTAGCATGGTGAAGCCAATAATGTGCTTTTAAATATTGGAAGGCAACCAGCCTTTGTTTTCCTCTCCTCCTCCTTCTCCTCCTCCTTTTTAAAAGGTACAAGAATATTTACCGAAGCACACACATAACGGCAAAAACAAAGCAAATCACAACAAAGCCCTACAAAGTTGGAAACAAAATTAGCGCCCATCAATCAATAATGGCTGAATCTACTTTGGTGTATCACCACTGCTGAATACAAGACAAATAAGAAAGCATACCGTAACAAATAGAACCAAGAAGCAGGTATGTGAATTCAATTATCTTCCATTAATCCAGGCATTAAAGACACTGGAGATGTGTACAATATCACTGTTTTTTAAGTTTATTTATTTATTTTGAGAGAGTGAGAACGTGCACATGTGTGTGCACACATGCAAGCAGAGGAGGGGAAGAGAGAGAGGGAGAGAGAGAATCCCAAGCAGACTCTGCACTGGCAGCACACACCCCAACAAGGGACTTGATGTCATGAACCATAAGATCATGACCTGAACCAAAACCAAGAGTCAGATGCTTAGCCGACTGAACCACCCAGGTGCTCCTGTACAATGTCACTCTTAACATTGGTTTTTGTTTTTGAAACTATAGGCATTTTTTATTAAATATATTGGTTGTGTTAACATGTATAGGTCTATTGTTATTTTAAGTGAATTAATGCATAAGTATTTTGACAAAAATTTTCATGGGATAAAACTTATAAGAAAACTACAAATTTCAACAGAAGAAAAAGGCAGCAACCTACTAGAAAAATTGGCTAATGAACTGAGAAGTTTTCACAAAAGACTATCCAAATGACCTATTATATAAAGAAGTCCTCAATTTTATTATTTAAAAAATATATAATAATCATAGCAGTACTGCACCAATGTTAATTTCTTGGTTTTTATTATTGTCTTAAGGTTATATAAGAGGCTAGCATTAGGGGAAGTTGGATAAAGGGTATGCAGGAATTCACTATATATATATACATTTTTTTTTGTTTTATGGAGTCATGGTTCAAAAACAAAATTCTATATATTTAATGTGCACAAACTGATGTTTTGATATACGTATGCATTGTGAAATGATCCCAACAATTCAGTTAATTAACATGTCCATCACTTCACATCATTATCTCTTTGTGTGTCTGTGTGTGTGGTGGGAATACTTAAGATCTAGTCTCTTTGCAAATATATCAAGCATACAATACATGATTATTAATTACAGTCACTATGCTGTACATTAGATCTCCAAATGTATTTATCTTCTGTAACTACAATTTTGGCCACCATGAAATCCTTTGATGAAATCCTTTGAGGAACATCTCCCCATATACTCCACCCTTAACTCCTGGAAGCTACCATTTTACTCTTTGCTTCTGTGCATTTGTCTGTTTCAGATCCCACATAGATGAGGTTATGCAGTACTTGCTTTCTGTGTCTGGTTTATTTCACTTAGTATAATGTCCTCCAGGTTCACCTCTATTGCCAAAAATGTCACGATTTCCTTCCCTTTAGGGATGAAGAGTATTTCCTTTTGTGTATATACTACAACTTCCTTATCCATTCATTCATTGACAGACATTTGGGTGGTTTTCAACAATCGGTTATTGTGAGTAATGCTACAAAGAATATGGCAATGAAGAGATCTCTTTGAGATTCTGATTTCATTTCTTTTGTGTAAATAATCAGAAGCAGGATCTCTGGATGGTATGGTAGTTCTATTTTCAATTTTTGGAGGAATCTCCAAATGTTTTCCACAATAGCTGTACCAATTTACGTTCTCACCAACAGTGTACAAGAGTTCCTTTTTCTCCACATCTTCTCCAACACTTGCTATTTTTTGTCTTTTTGATAATAGTCATTCTAACAAGTGTGAGGTAATATCTCATCATTTTGATTTGCACTTCCCTTATGATCAGTGATGTTAAACACTTTTTTCATATATCTGTTGGTCTTTTGTAGGTCTTCTTTGAAGAATTATCTATTCAGGTCTTTTGCTCATTTTTTACATAGGGTAATTTGGTTTTTGGTTTTTGGGTTTTGCTATTGTGCTGTTTGAGTTCCTTATATATTTTGGATATTGACCCCTATCATATATATACTTTGCTAATATTTTCTCCTATGCTGTAAGTGACCTTTTCATTCTGCTGATTGGTTTTTTCCCCTCTGCTGAAGCTTTTGCAGTTTGATGCAATCCCACTTGCCTATTTTTGCTTTTACGTTTGTGTTTTCAGTGTCATATCCCAAAGCATCATTGCCCAAACCAATGGCAAGAAGCATTTTCCCTCTGTTTTGTTCTGTTGTTTTTTTCTAGTAATTTTACTCTTTCAGGTACTACAGTTGTCTATTATCTACTTTGAGTTGTTTTGTAAATATGTGCGATAAGGGTCCAATTTCATTCTTCTGCATGTGGATATTCAGTTTCCCCAACACTAGCCCCATCTTCTTCAGTTTTCTCTGCTGATACCATAGATCCCACAGCTTCTGAGGGGCAGCTGCAGCTACGAGGAAGAGACACAGGTGTGCACAGAGAACAGATTGTTTTGGAACCTCAGGGAGAAATGGCTCACTTAACTGGAGAAAGGCTTTTATGGAAGACTTCCTGCAGAAAGAATAAAAAATGATGTTAAGATGAGCCAAGAGAGGAAGGAAAGATGCATTGTAGGCAAGGGGCAGCATGAACCAGGGAATAATAGGCAAGAAACCCTACGTAGGATGTGGAGGAAATACGTAGATGTTCCATGTTGCTGGGGTTCTAAGTCAAGCAGGAAGCATGATATGTAAGATACGAGAGATTGCAGGGTTTCCCATATCCTTCTCCTTCCTTCCTTTCTCCAATCTGCTCTCCTATGTACGCTCGCTCTGGATGATTTAATCTGTACCTGTTGATTCAACATCTATGTCTCTCATATTCCTGTATTTCTAGCATCAACTCTCATTTCCTTTGTCTTCTAGGCTCAATGATGTGAGCATTTTTTTTTCTCAAGCAGTGACTTGAACACGGGCTCTTTCTGTCAGGAGTCTCAATAGTGTCAGAGCCCTCTGCTTTCAGCTGCATGGATGTGTGTGTGTGTGTGTGTGTGTGTGTCTGTGTGTCTGTGTGTGTAAGTGACAAAGGTGTGGACCGTTAAAGATAATTTCAAGCCAGAGCTGAAAATGGCTTTCATTTCTTCTGTTCAATTCACTGATAAAACTTGTCACGTCATGTCACCTGCATACAAAGGACTTTGGGAACTGTGACCTTCTTGTGCATCCAGAGGAAAATACAATAACCTGATAAATACATTGTTTCAGTCACATTACTTATAAATCATTGAAATTTAATAACAGGAACTTTGAACAGTACTTACTGCACAATAAAAAATGTATTCAATGATAGATTTTTATTTATTTTTTTTATTTTTTATGTTAAATATAATTTATTGTCAAAAGTTTCCATACAACACCCATTGCTCATCCCAACAGGTGCCCTCCTTAATGCCCATCACCCACTTCCCCCTCTCCCCCACCCCCAATCAATCCTCAGTTTGTTCTCAGTATTTAAGAGTCTCTTATGGTTTGGCTCCTTCCCTCTCTGTAACTTTTTTCCCCCTTCCCCTCCCCCATGGTCTTCTGTTAAGTTTCTCAGGATCCACATAGGAGTGAAAACATATGATATCTGTCTTTCTCTGCCTGACTTATTTCACTTATCATAGTACTCTCCAGTTCCATCTACGTTGCTACAAATGGCCAGATTTCATTCTTTCTCATTGCCAAGTAGTATTCCATTGTATATATAAACCACAACTTTTTTAATCCATTCATCAGTTGATGGACATTTAAGCTCTTTCCATAATTTGACTACTGTTGACAGTGCTGCTATAAACATTGGGGTACAAGTGCCCCTATGCCTCAGCATTCCTGTATCCCTTGGGTAAATTCCTAGCAGTGCTATTGCTGGGTCATAGGGTAGATCTATTTTTAATTTTTTGAGGAACCTCCACACTGTTTTCCAGAGCAGCTGCACCAGTTTGCATTCCCATCAACAGTGCAAGAGGGTTCCCGTTTCTCCACATCCTCTCCAGCATCTATAGTCTCCTGATTTGTTCATTTTAGCCACTCTGACCGGTGTGAGGTGGTATCTCAGTGTGGTTTTGATTTGTATTTCCCTGAAGAGGCGTGACACTGAGCAACTTTTCATGTGCCTGTTGGCCATCTGGATGTCCTCTTTAGGAAAGTGTCTATTCATGTCTTCTGCCCATATCTTCACTGGATTATTTGTTTTTCAGGTGTGGAGTTTGGTGAGTTCTTTATAGATTTTGGATAATAGCCCTTTGTCTGATATGTCGTTTGCAAATGTCTTTTCCCATTCAGTTGGTTGTCTTTCAGTTTTGTTGATTGTTTCCTTTGAAGTGCAGAAGCTTTATCTTGATGAGGTCCCAATAGTTCATTTTGCTTTTAATTCCTTTGCGTTTGGAGATGTGTTGAGTAAGAAATTGCTGTGGCTGAGGTCAAAGAGGTTTTTTCCTGCTTTCTCCTCTAGGGTTTTGATGGTTTCCTGTCTCATATTCAGGTCCTTCATGCATTTTGAGTTTATTTTTGTGAATGGTGTAAGAAAGTGGTCTAGTTTCATCCTTCTGCATGTTGCTGTCCAGTTCTCCCAGCACCATTTGTTAAAGAGACTCTCTTTTTTCCGTTGGATATTCTTTCCTGCTTTGTCAAAGATTAGTTGGCCATACATTTGTGGGTCCAATTCTGGAGTCTCTATTCTATTCCATTGGTCTATGTGTCTGGTTTTGTGCCAATACAATACTGTCTTGATGATTACAGATTTGTAGTAAAGGCTAAAGTCTGGGATTGTGATGCCTCCTGCTTTGGTTTTCTTCAATTTGGCTATTCAGGGTGTTTTGTGATTCCATACAAATTTTAGGATTTCTTGTTCTAGTTTTGAGAAGAATGCTGGTGCAATTTTGATTGGGATTGCTTTGAATGTATAGATTGCTTTGGGTAGTATTAACAATATTTATTCTTCCAATCCATGAGCATGGAATGTTTTTCCATTTCTTTGTATCTTCTTCAATTTCCTTTATAAGCTTTGTATAGTTTTCAGCATACAGATCTTTTACAACTTTGGTTAGGTTTATTCCTAGGTTTTTTATGATTCTTTGTGCAATTATGAATGGGAACACATTCTTTATTTCTCTTTCTGTTGCTTCATTATTAGTGTATAAGAATGCAACTGATTTATGTAATTGATTTTGTATCCTGCTGAGTTCATGTATCAGTTCTAGCAGACTTTTGGTGGAGTCTGTCGGATTTTCCATGTAGAATATCATGTCCTCTGCAAAAAGTGAAAGCTTGATTTCATCTTTGCCAATTTTTGTACCTTTGATTTCATTTTGCTGTCTGATTGCTGATGCTAGAACTTCCAACACTATGTTAAACAACAGCGGTGAGAGTGGACATCCCTGTTGTGTTCCTGATCTCAGGGGAAAAGCTCTCAGTTTTTCCCCATTGAGGATGATATTGTCTGTGGAATTTTCATAAATGGCTTTTATGATGTTTAAGTATGTTCCTTCTTTTTTTTTTTTTAAATTTTTTTTTCAACGTTTTTTATTTTATTTTTGGGACAGAGAGAGACAGAGCATGAACGGGGGAGGGGCAGAGAGAGAGGGAGACACAGAATCGGAAATAGGCTCCAGGCTCCGAGCCATCAGCCCAGAGCCTGATGCGGGGCTCGAACTCACGGACCGCGAGATTGTGACCTGGCTGAAGTCGGACGCTTAACCGACTGCGCCACCCAGGCGCCCCTAAGTATGTTCCTTCTATCCCGACTTTCTCGAGGGTTTTTATTAAGAAAGGATGCTGTATTTTGTCAAATGCTTTTTCTGCATCTACTGACAAGATCATACGGTTCTTATCTTTTCTTTTATTAATGTGATATATCACGTTGATTGATTTGAGAATATTGAACCAGCCCTGCAGCCCAGGAATGAATCCCACTTGATCATGGTGAATAATTCTTTTTATATGCTGTTGAATTCAATTTGCTGGTATCTTGTTGAGAATTTTTGCATCCATATTCATCAGGGATATTGGCCTGTAGTTCTCCTTTTTAGTGGAGTCTTTGTCTGGTTTGGGAATCAAAGTAATACTGGCTTCATAGAATGAGTCTGGAAGTTATCCTTCCCTTTCTATTTTTTGGAACAACTTGAGAAAGATAGGTATTATCTCTGCTTTAAATGTCTGGTAGAATTCCCCAGGGAAGCCATCTGGTCCTGGACTCTTATTTGTTGGGATATTTTTGATAACTTATTCAACTTCTTTACTAGTATGAGTCTGTTCAAATGTTTTATTTCTTCCCATTTGAGTTTTAGAAGTGTGTGGGTGTTTAGGAATTTGTCCATTTCTTCCAGGTTGTCCAGTTTGTTGGCATATAATTTTTCATAGTATTCCCTGATAAGTTTGTATTTCTGAGGGATTGGCTGTAATAATTCCATTTTCATTCATGATTTTATCTATTTGGGTCCTCTCCCTTTTCTTTTTTGAGAAGCCTGGCTAGAGGTTTATCAATTTTGTTTATTTTTTCAAAAAAACAATTCTTGGTTTCATTGACTGGCTCTACTGTTTTTTTATTTTTTTATTTTTATTTTTTTAAAAAAATTTTTTAACGTTTTATTTATTTTTGAGACAGAGAGAGACAGAGCATGAAAGGGGGAGGGGCAGAGAGAGAGGGAGACACAGAATCTGAAACAGGCTCCAGGCTCTGAGCCATCAGCACAGAGCCTGATGCGGGGCTTGAACTCATGAACCACGAGATCATGACCTGAGCCAAAGTCAGATGCTTAACTGACTGAGCCACCCAGGCGCCCCTGTACTGTTTTTTTTAGATTCTATATTGTTTACTCCTGCTCTGATCTTTATTATTTCTCTTCTTCTGCTGGGCTTTGGGTGTCTTTGCTGTTCTGCTTCCAGTTCCTTTAGGTGTGCTGTTAAATTTTGTATTTGGGATTTTTCTTGTTTCTTGAGATAGGCCTGGATTGCAATGTATTTTCCTCTCAGGACTGCCTTCACTGCATCCCAAAGTGTTTGGATTGTTGCATTTTCATTTTCATTTGTTTCCATATATATTTTTTAAAATTTCTTCTCTAATTGCCTGGTTTACCCATTCATTCTTTAGTAGAATGTTCTTTAACTTCCATGCTTTTGGAGGTTTTCCAGACTTTTTCCTGTGGTTGATTTCAAGCTTCATAGCATTGTGGTCTGAAAGTGTGCGTGGTATGATCTCAATTCTTTTATACTTATTAAGAACTGTTTTGTGACCCAGTATATGATCTGTCTTAGAGAATGTTCCATGTGCACTGGAGAAGAAAGTATATTCTGTTGCTTTGGGATGCAGAATTCTAAATATATCTGTCAAGTCCATCTGATCCAATATTTCATTCAGACCCTTGTTTCTTTATTGATTCTCTATCTATATGATCTATCCATTGTTGTAAGTGGAGCATTAAAGTCCCCTGCAATTACTACATTCATATCAATAAGCTTCCTTCTGTTTGTGCGTAATTGTTTTATATATTTGGGGGCCGCCGAATTTGGTGCATAGACATTTATAATTGTTGGGTCTTCCTGATGAATAGACCCTGTAATTATTATATAATGCCCTTCTTCATCTCTTGTTACAGCCTTTAATTTAAAGTCTAGTTTGTCTGGGGCGCCTGGGTGGCGCAGTCGGTTAAGCGTCCGACTTCAGCCAGGTCACGATCTCGCGATCCGGGAGTTCGAGCCCCGCGTCAGGCTCTGGGCTGATGGCTCGGAGCCTGGAGCCTGTTTCTGATTCTGTGTCTCCCTCGCTCTCTGCCCCTCCCCCATTCATGCTCTGTCTCTCTCTGTCCCAAAAATAAAAAAATAAAAAAAAAACGTTGAAAAAAAAAAATTTAAAGTCTAGTTTGTCTGATAGAAGTATGGCTACTACAACTTTGTTTTGACTTCCAGTAGCATGATAGATAGTTCTCCATTCCCTCACTTTCAATGTGAAGGTGTCCTCAGGTCTAAAATGAGTATCTTGTAGATAGCAAATAGATGGGTCTTGTTTTTTTATCCATTCTTATACCCTATGTATTTTGACTGGAGCATTTAGTCCATTTACATTCAATGTTATTACTGAAAGATATGGGTTTAGAGCATTGTGATATCTGTAGGTTTCATGCTTGTAGTGGTGTCTCTGGTACTTTGTGGTTCTTGCAACATTTCACTCACAGAGTCCCCCTTAAGATCTTTTATAGGGCTGGTTTAGTGGTGATGAATTCCTTTAGTTTTTGTTTGTTTGGGAAAACCTTTATCTCTCCTTCTATTTTGAATGACAGACTAGTTGGGTAAAGGATTCTTGGCTGCATATTTTTTCTGTTCATCACATTGAAGATTTCCTGCCATTCCTTTCTGGCATGCCAAGTTTCAGTATATAGGTCTGTTACTACCCTTATGTGTCTACCTTTGTAAGTTATAGACTGTTTATTCCTAGCTGCTTTGAGAATTCTCTCTTTATCCTTCTATTTTGCCAGTTTCACTATGATATGTCATACAGAAGATCGATTCAAGTTACATCTCAAGGGAGTTCTCTGTGCCTCTTGGATTTCAATGCCTGTTTCCTTCCCCAGATTAGGGAAGTTCTCAGCTATGATTTGTTCAAGTACACCTTCAGCTCCTTTCTCTCTCTTCTTCTTCTTCTGGAATTCCTATGATATGGATAATGTTCCGTTTGATTGCATCACTTAGTTCTCTAATTCTCCCCTTGAACTCCTGGAATTTTTATCTCTCTTATTCTCAGCTTCCTCTTTTTCCATAAGTCTATCTTTTAATCCACCTATTCTCTCCTCTGCCTCTTCAATCCGTGCTCTTCAATCCTCCATTTTATTTTTCACCTCATTTGTAGCATTTTTTAATTCAGCATGTCCATTTTTTAGTCCCTTGATTTCTGTAGCAATAGATTCTCTGCTGTTCTCTATGCTTTTTTTCAAACCCAGCAATTAATTTTATGACTATTATTCTAAACTCTTGTTCAGTTATATTGCTTAAATCGGTTTTGATCTATTCATTAGCTGCCGCTACTTCCTGGAATTTCTTTTGAGGAGAATTGTTCCATTTCATCATTTTGGCTAGTTTTCTGTCTCTTATGTGCTTTAAAAGCTTGTTGTGTGCTCTGAACCTGTGAGCCCTGCTATATTAAAGGATGGTCATACACTGTCCAGGGCCTGACCCTTCAGGAGGTGTTTTTTTCAAGATTGTTACTTGCTCTCTGTTGTTGTGACTTTGGTGACTTTATTACCCTACTCATAGTGATATTTTGGACCTTCCACCAGGTGTGCTTTGGTTTGTTCCTTGGAGTAGCCCTTTGTGGCAAGGTAAATTTTCTTTACCAAATATTTCCTTGTCTCATCTTCCTGTGATCTGCCTTCTTACCTTTTGAAGCACAGTGACCCCCTCTCTCTTTCCTTAGCTCAGGATGGTATATAAGGCTCAATTGCTTGCTGTCTTTTTGGAGTCTCATATCCTTCTGGGGCTCCTGTACATAATTATGAGGGCTTTTCTACAATTAACTTGACTGACTATTGTGTTTCATCTGTTCAATGATAGATTTTAAAAATCTTATGTGGAAGTTCCACTTCTAGCCTAGTAAAGTAAAAGAGACTGGACTTAGCACACATCACTTCCCTCTCACACGCTTGAAAAACAACCGAAAAACAGACAAAATACATGAAATTGGAGTTGTCAAGATAGTAATATTTAATAGAAAACAAACACAACAAGCTTTGGGAGGCCTGGGAATCTCCATTGGTGGAGCCTGAGACTCTTGATCTCGAGGTTTGTGGGTTTGAATCACACATTGGGTGTGGTGGATCTTACTTTAAAAAAAATCAAATCTTGGGGCACCTGGGTGGCTCAGTCGGTTGAGCATCCGACTTTGGCTCAGGTCATGATCTCGTGGTTTGTGGGTTCGAGTCCCTCATTGGGTTCTGTGCTGACAGCTCAGAGCATGGAGCCTGCTTCAGATTCTGTGTCTCCCTCTCTGCCCACCCCCCACTCACACTCTGTATCTTTGTCCTTCAAAAATAAATAAACATTATTTTTTTAATTTTTGATTTTTAATTTTTAATTTTAATTTTAATTTTTGATTTTTAAAAATAAAAAATTAAAAAAATTAAAAAAAAACAGGACAAGGTTTATCTGTAATAGCCCCAAACTGAAAAAAAAACAAAAAACAAAGAACTGCCATTAACAGGTAAATTGATAGACTGTAGCATATCCACAGAATGGAATAAAACAAAGAGATAAAGGACTGAATTGTCAATAGATAAAGCCAACAACATGAAAAATTCTCAAAATAATAATGCTGAGGTAAATTCACCAGAGAAGATGAAATCCTTACTATTTGATTACATTGATATAAAAATCCAGAAAAGGCAAACTAACCTATAGTGAGAGAAAGTCTATCTGTGGTTGGGGGGATGAGGGCAGTACTTGGAAGAGGGGAAGATGAGGGGAGATTACCAAGGGGCATGAGGAAACTTTTGAGAGTAATGGAAATATTAGCAATCTCCATTGTGGTGATTATTTCATGGGTGTATACACACGTCAACACTTACTAATTTTATACTTAAATTTGTGTCGTTTATTTTGTTTTAGATATTGCAATTTTCTTCTAATTCAATTTTAATGAGCTTTAGTCTGTCCAGGGTCTCCAGAACATTAACTCTCACCAAGGGCAAAATAATTGCAGAGACTTTAACCCAGGCCCTCCTTCCCTATGTTCCATGCACCTGGCCTTTCTTGGGAAGTAAGAATCAATATTCACAGGAAAGAGTAGCAGAAAATCAATAATAAAAATTTAGGCAATAAAAGAAGAGTCCAAATCAAGGCATCTGAATTCAGGCTCCTTGCTCAGAACCAAAGTACCTGATCTTTCCTTCAAAAAAGGCTTGATTTCATCAAGGCCAAAATTTGCTTACGATTCCCAAATAAAACAAATTATTTGCATGTTTATGGGATGTGGAGATTGCTTCAGCTTGAGTCCCTGGAAGGAGATCAGTAGCTTGGCCTACGGACAATGGCTCTGAGCTGCTTCTCTCATGCACTAAGGTTCAGAGATCCAGCTACACTCTCTACCTTGTGTTAGGTCACTAGCTCCTAGAGGTCCAAGGCCTTATTCTACTTAAGCCTCATTTCTACCCTCCCAGATTCTAAAGGAAATTTTCATCCAAAGAAGATTCTATGTCAAGCCAAAGACACCTGTCAATGAAAAAAAAAGCTAATTTTTCAACCAGCTGTACCATTGATTTCTGAAGGAGGAAACCATTGATCTCTCTGTGAGAGCAGTGGAGAGAAATTTATTAAAAAAGAAAAATACGGCTCAAGTGTGAAAATCAATGCAGTTGAGAAGAAAAATGGACTAAGGGAGATTTTGCAGATATTTCTACAAAGAGGGAGAGAGAAATGACAACTGAGTTTCAGTGAAATACAAATATGAGGAGAAAATGAAATCATGTCGTTCATGTAGTTTAATTTCTAAGAAGAATGCCTTGAGGGAAATATTCTGTAATTGTAATTCTAATCCTAAAGCAGATAAATATTCTAAGATTAAAAAAATGGGCCTCAACTTTAAATAAATAAAAGAACATATTTTTTAATGTATATGACATAAAACACTCCTCCAGAGTGTGACCTACTTTTATATATATTGATTTCATAGCTCCAAATAATGTATGGTTTCTTTTTTTTTCAGTTGGCAAAAACATCATTAATACCCCCCTCCCAAAGAATGGTACTATAATTGTCTTTTCTTCCATTTTGAGTTTTCCCAGAGTCTATCATGGAGCTTGATGTATTTTCACATAAGTGTTAGGCATAGAGACAGGACTCCAACCTATTCCATCTATAGCAGAAAATACATCAAAGTGTCACACTTTCTATAACTTCAATCACCACTATGAGTGTATCAAGAAAGAAACAATTATGAAAATTTCTACCACATGGAAAAGAGTTTTAAACTCATGAAGTATAGGGATGCATGGATGGCTCAGTCAGTTGAGTATCTGACTTTTGATTTCAGCTCAGGCCATGACCCCAGGGTTGTGGGATTGAGCCCCATGTCAGACTCTGCACTGAGTGGAGATTCCTCTCTCTGTGTGTCCCTCTGTCTCTCTCCTCTGCTCACGCACTCTCTCTCTGTAAAGTTAAAAAGAAATAAAAGTAAAAAACCAAAAAAGAACCACATAATACGATATAAGACAAAGAACAAAGTGTTTGGAGGCAGAGAAACTTGGAACCTATGTCCACCTCTAAGAAGATGTGGATCGCAGAATGTTGAAGTAAAAACTTCCACTGAGATCCTAATGTGGCAGAAGTTATATAAATACTAAAATACGTTGTGAAACAGATCGCCCAAGTTAGATGACTCTGCAGATCTCTCCCACCCACAGCCTAGGTCCCTTGAGAGTATTAAAAGATCAGGAAAACAACAGATTGGTGAGGTGGGGAGGATTGCATTTGTCTGTTTCAGTCTCTGCTGTGAGTGCCACCATCCCACGAGGTGGAAGTTTGGGAGGGACAGGTCCCTCCTCTCAAACCCAATGAATAGGTCCTCAGAAAGATTAATCAGTGACTTGTCCACATTAATAAGTTTGTTCTGCAGCTGAGAGATGAGAGTGGAATTGAATCTCAGCCACAAAAAGAGAGCTAGCATAAAAGAGAGCTAGCATGAGATCAGTTTCAGATCTAACCAGTGGGTCTATCCCAGAAGAAAAAATGGAGGCAGGCTACTGAATTCTTAGTCACTGCAGAAGTCTTGCAAAGCATTTGCTAAACGATCAACAGTGCATTGAGGCTTTAAAAAATTTCCAGGAGCGATCACCAACAATTGGGGTGGGAGAAGCTATCAGAGAATCACATCCCAATTTCAGCACTATTTAAGGTAAATATAAGAAAAATTAATAATTTTCATATTTTATGGCAATAACTAATTTAAAGATGTAATAATCAATTCCCAAGATGATTTTTAAATTGCAATACCTTAACTTTAAACTACTTAACAAGGTAACAGTGAGGGGGTGTTAACATAACATAACATAACACATAACATAACATAATATTAATGTTATGTATGTATGTAGACATACATAACAAGAGCCAAACAAGGAAACTTCAATAAATGGAAAGTCATACCAGAAGTCATACTTCTGCTTCTTGAGCAGAAGAACAATGTTGTAATTATCACAAATCTTCAGAAGTTCACTTATACTTTTAAACTAATCTCAATAAAATATTAGACACCCCCCCAAACTTTCATGCTTATATGAAGTAGTAAGAGGTTAAACCAGCTGAATAGATAAAATACTTTTATTTTTATTTATTTTTTATATATTTTTTCTTTTCAAATTTTTATTTAAATTCTAGTTAGTTAACATAAAGTGCAATATTGGTTTCCATAGTAGAATTCGGTGATTCATCACTTACATACAAACCCAGTGCTCATCTTAACAGGTGCTCTCCTCAATATGCATCACTCATCTAGCTCTTCCCCCCCCCATCAATCTTCAGTTTGTTCTCTAAAAGTCTCTTATGTTTTGTTTCCCTCTTTCTCCCCCCCACCCCCGCATATGTTCATCTGGTTTGTTCCTTAAATTCCACATTTAAGTGAAATCATATGGTGTTTGTCTTTCTCTGACTGATTTATTTTTCTTAGCATAATACACTCTAGTTCCGTCTACATTATTGCAAATGGAAAGATTTCATTCTTTTTGATGGCTCAGTAATATTCCAGTGTGTGTGTGTGTGTGTGTGTGTGTACCACATCTTCTTTATCCACTCATCAGTCAATGGACATTTGGGCTCTCTCCATAGTTTTGCTATTGATGATAATGGTATTATAAACATCAGGGTGCTTGTACCCCTTCAAATCTGTAGTTTTGTATCCTTTGGGTAAATACCTAGCTTCCACACTATTCTCCACAGTGACTGCACCAGTTTGCATTCCCACCAACAACGCAAGAAGGTTCCCTTTTCTCTTCATCCTCGCCAACACCTGTTGTTTCTTGTGTTGTTAATGTCAGCCATTCTGACAGGTGTGAGGTGTTATCTCATTGTGGTTTTGATTTGTATTTCCCTGATGATGAGTGATGTTGAGCATCTTTTCATGTGTCTGTTAACCATCTGGATGTCTTCTTTGGAAAAGTGTCTATTCATGTCTTCAGCCCATTTCTCAACTAGATTATTTGTTTTTTGGGTATTGAGTTTGATAAGTTCTTTATAGATTTTGGATATTAAGCTTTTCTCTGATATGTCATCTGCAAGTATCTTCTCCCATTTGGTAGGTTTCCTTTTAGTTGTGTTGATGTTTCTTTCTAAAATAACATTTTTAAAGCAAGGTTGATATAATGGAGCCTGAGGACTCAGTTGAAACTATAAATGACATTAAAATATGCCATAAAACTATCATAAATTTAAGCATGGTAAATGGATGACACTGAATGAAGAAATAGGCCCATGAAGTAAAGTAGTTAACTTAAAAAAAAAAAAGAATACATCAAATGAATTAAAGTATTTTAAATCAAGTATCATAGTAAAGTGACAAGGAAGGGGAAGATTATTTAACAAATAATACCATAACTATTAAGTCAATTATTTTTTTTTTAAATAAATTTTTATCTTCCCATATATTCGAAAACAAATTCCAGAATGATTACAGTTTTAAAATAATGGAAGAAGTCATCAAGGTAAAACTCAACAGATTTGATTGCAAAATATTTAGTCAGTCTGTATTTCAAAGGTATTATAAGCATATTTAAAAGATAATCAACAAATGGAAAAGTAAATTTGCAAAAAACTTTTTGCCAGACGCAAGGTTAATATCTACGCTTTCTAAAGACTTACAAAATTGAAATTAGAGACCTTAATTTCCCAGTAGTCAAATGATAATTCACAAAAGAGAATATACAAATAACTAATAATCATATGAGAGACTTTCAACTTGATAATCAAAGAAATTCAAATTAAAACAACGGGACATCATCTTCACCTTTAAAATTAGCAATTATATTTTTGTAAGGTTGATGAAATATAATTTAGTACTGGTCTGCAGATTTTTCATTCATTTATCATTTTATTTATCCACTAGACAAATATTTGTTTGACACTTACTATAATTAAGGCTCATGGCATTGGACTTATAACTACATCTTTCATCACCAGACTTTCTGCTTGTTCTTGCCTTCCACTTGGCCCATCATCTTCTTTTAGATGAATTTCAATTTACTTTCAATTGTACCCCTATGAAACTTACTGGCTTTCTATCAGACACACACAGAAGATACCTCCCTCATACTAGAGAGGCAAAGTGATTGTGTTAGTTGGTCTTGCTGCCTTAAAAAAACTACCATAACCTTAGTGGGTTAAAAAAACAAAAAATTCCCATTTTACAGTTCTGGAGGTCAAAAATCAGAAATGAGTCTCACTGGGCTAAAATCAAAGTATTGGCAAGTCTGCAATCATTTCTGGAGACTCTACGAGAGGATTCATTTTCTTGCCTTTTCCAGCTTCTAGACGCTGCTCACATTCCTTATGGTTCAAGGTCCTCTTCCATATTCAAAGCCAGTAATAATCAGTTGAGCCTTTCCCATGATGCCATCTGTCTGATCCTGATTCTTCTGCTTCCCTTTCCCCATTTAAAGGACACCTGTGATTATATTGGAACAGTCAAGATTGTCCAAACTAATCTCTTTAATATAAGATGATTAGAAATTTAATTCCATCCATAACGATAATTCCTCCTGGCCATGTAATATAGTCACGGGTTCTGAGATTAGGACACGAACATCTTTTGGAACCATTATTTTTCCTACCGCAGTGCTATATTAGGTGGCGGCGGCAGGTGGGGCGGGTGAGGTTATTTAGCCATATAGTTTTGGTTTTGGATTTTTACTCTTGTCACTTACGTTCTATATTTGTGACATTGTGCAAGATTCGTAACTTCTCTTAGCTTTTCAGGCTTCATGCCTACAATTAAAAAAACAACCAAACAAGCTATTATAAAGATTAAAAATATGTGTACCACACAAGGGGTGCATGGGTGGCTGAGTCGGTTGAGCATTCTTGATTTTGGCCCAGGTCATGATCTCATAGTCATGGGATCAAGCCCCACTTTGATCTTAAGATTCTCTCTCTCTCCCTTTGCACCTCTCCCCAGCTTGCTCTCTCTCTCTCTCAAACAAAAAGCAAACAAACAAACAAAAGATATGTGTGGCACACAGCAAACTTGTAATAAATGATGATTATTATAATTATTGAAAAAAACGTACTAACACTTCAGCTTCAATACCACTTGCATTTCCACACTGGATCCGTTTGTACACATCCAATGAATCAAATGTTCATTTCTGTGGCATCTGTCTGATCATACAACAAACAATCTAACACCAATTGCATTGTGTCAATGCCCCCTAAATTAATTTCATAAATGCAGATACTATTTTCATTGTGAACTTTAAATATCCAATCATCAAGTTATTCTTAAAACACCTGAAGTATTATATACTATTTTGTTGTGCAGGTGATTTAAATGTAAAAAAACATAAATTTTATGAAACTGGAGAGGTTATTCAAGCCATTAACTGGAGCTAAAGAATGATTTTAACATGGTTATTGTGAGAGACGACCAAATACTGTGCTAATTACAGACATGTAACTAGTTGAAGTAGCATAGGGAGTGATATTTTGGGAGTTATTCATTGTCACAGAACACCTGACAATAATTTCTTTTTTTTCTGATATAAAATTCTTTATTAAAATTTATCTTCAAGGGGCGCCTGGGTGGCGCAGTCGGTTAAGCGTCCGACTTCAGCCAGGTCACGATCTCACGGTCCTTGAGTTCGAGCCCCGCGTCAGGCTCTGGGCTGATGGCTCGGAGCCTGGAGCCTGTTTCCGACTCTGTGTCTCCCTCTCTCTCTGCCCCTCCCCCGTTCATGCTCTGTCTCTCTCTGTCCCAAAAATAAATAAACATTGAAAAAAAAAAAAATTTATCTTCAAGTTAGTTAATAGACAGTGTAGTCTTGACCTCAGGAGTAGAAACCAGTGATTCATCTCCTACATATGACACCCAGTGATCATCCTGAAATGTGCTCTCCTTAATGCCTATCACCCATTTAACCCCCCTCCCACCCACCCCCAGCAACCCTCAGTTTGTTCTCTGTATTTAAGCATCGCTTCTGATAATAATTTCTTATCAATCTGTACATACTTGCTCATCATTGCTCCCCCTACTCATTTTAGCTAAAGGAAAAATGTATTTAAGGAATATGAATTTATGCTTTAGTAGTATATTGCACACAGCATTATAGCTATGCCTTGTGATAAAAAAGAAAATAACAGTGAAAGTAATTTCCAGATATATTAGTGACATAGAAAAGGGAATTTGGGGAGAAGAGCCACAGATCTAGTTAGATGTAAAGCATAACACATCCAATGTTTCTTAATATCATTCAAGCAGAAAACCAATGACTATGCTGTGAAATTCTCTCAACTCCTCAAGTCTACCTGTCAAAATCCTTCCTGTTTTCTCCTCAATTCACTCAGTACAAGGTTTTTTTCTTATTCTATATTTTCAGGCCTTTATTGAGCTATATTACAAAACACAGTATTATTTAGACTCTCCTTCAATTAGCTGTTACAACCCTCACATTTGGGGCTATGTCTGAATCACCTGGGATTTTCCACTCCCCCGGCCAAGGCAGCTAGTGCTATTCCTCGAACGTATTGGCACCCAGGAAATTCTAGCTGAATCAAAGTAGATCACTGAATCACACAGAGATGAAAGAGCTGTAATAATAGAGCTCTAAGACATAGATAAATAAAAACAGAGGATAACTCAAAAGTCTTGACATTTCATTTTATTTGTTTTTGGAACTTGGCTTTATGAAATGTGTTAGCACTGTAAATCCCCTAATCCTTGAGCAGCCACCTACACTCCAGGTGCTTGTGAAGCATATCAGAGAACTCTCCAGGTCCATCAACATACAGTGTTACCTCGTCAGGTCTTTGGCCCCAAGACCCTTCATGATGTCCTATATTGGAGAACTGAGTGGGAACATTGGTGATGTCATCTGTAAGGACTCCTCTGGTCCCTCCAGCTTCAACCTGGGGCATCTCGATGAATTTGTGAAGCTTTCATGACTTTTCTCCTAGAGAAACAAATTCCTATCTGGCCAGACAGATATTACACTCTCCAGTTCTTTAAGCCCACAGGGATCATCTGTGCACCCATGTGGCCCAGTAAGTTAAGCATCTGACTCTTGATTTCGGCTCAGGTCATGATCTCACGGTTTGTGATATCTAGTTCCTGCTTGGGATTCTCTCTCTCACTCTCTCTCTCTCTCTGCCCCTCCCCCCCAAAAATAAACTTTTTTTTTTAAAGAGAAAGAAAAAGAATCAGGACGCATCTAAGCAAAGCCTTCACTTTGCTGGATACAGGCATTATCACTCCCTGCTGCTACTCTTACATTCATAGAATGTCTCTGGCTTCAGGATTCATGTCACTGGAAGATAGTTATCTTCAACTACCCACCTCAGATGCTTTATCACGATGTCATAGTGCCTTTCAAACTAACAGTCCTCTTCAGAGGCCGTGTGTGGTAGCTATGTGTGTGGCTTTGTCTGTTTCACTGCATCAGCTGTTTGAGAAGGAAGAGAAAGAAGAGATTTTCAAATCAGGAAGTCAAGACAAAGAAAAGAAAAAGAAAAATAGCATCCACACATGAGAGATAGCCTTAGGTTTTGCTCATAACATAGAAAATCTCTACCTGGTGCCATTTCCTCCCCTTCCCCTGGGAAAGGGGAAGAGTTCTTGTCCTAGACTTGAAATGTTACTGTCTATTCAGTAGAATTCAGCTATATCTTTCAAACCACATAATAACTCTGAAAGTCTCAATCCAGATATTCTTTAAAGTTCATCACTTGGGTCATTCTCGATTCATCTACGCTCTCCTCTGCCCAAGCTGGGGAAGAAGCTAACATGTTTTCTTTGGTAAGAGTGTGAGAAATAATTAATAAATATTTTGTGACATAGACCAGTGGTCTTTTTTTTCAAACTTTTTTGATATTTGCTTATTTTTGAGAGAGAGAGAGAGACAGAGTGAGAGCAGGGTGGGGGCAAAGAGAGAGGGAGACACAAAATCTGAAGCAGGCTCCAGGCTCTGAGCTCCAGGCTCCAACACAGCACCAGACAAGGGGCTCAAACTCGCTAACCATGAGATCATGACCTGAGCCGAAGTCAATCGCTTAACTGACTGAGTCACCTCGTAAAAATATCTTGGTAGCCCCAGTAATAAATATTTTGAATAAAAAAATGCTTTGCTTTAAAATATAGATATGCATGAGGGAATGACAATAGTATTTATTATAAATATATTTTATTAAGTGCATAAACCATATCGTTTTGATACCAGAGACTGAGGGATTTCTTGAGCGCTGAGATCTCAACCATCAGCTGGTTCCAGGTTCTTAAACTAGCCAACAAAGAACTCAAGGAGGAGTCAGAGTAAAAGTGTAGCAGAAGAAAGTTTATTACAAAGCAAAAGTACAAACTCCAGAAGGAAGTGTGAATGCACTCAGAGGATCTGAATGGGGTGGAATGGGGTAGAATTTTGCTTTTCATGGGTAGTCATAACTTGGGTCCAGAGTATTTATGTGAGGTTCTGGGGAATAGGCAGGGATTTCTAAGAACTCTGCATATCATTACACATGCTCCACGTTAGCAGTCTGATTTAGGGTCTTTGTGGGCGTATGTGTAGTGGGCTTGGGCATCGACTGCAAGGTGCTTGTGGCCTAAGAAACCACGGAGCTATCACAAGTTTGCTTCATGGCCACACACGCTCTGTCAGGTGTCACACTCAATTCCTCGGTTTTTGGGGGTTTTTTTTGTTTTTTTTTTTTGGTCTTCCTACAAATATCTAGCGCCTCTGTATTCTGCCTGCCTCAATTTGGCCACCCAGCTACTTGAAGAAGGCATCACTAGCTCCATATTAAAGATTAATTTTTTAAAAGTCATCTAATAATTTACTGAGGGACTACTTTTTGCCTGGTACTATTCTATGTACTGAGATATTGCAGTTAACAAGACTGACAAAAATCGCTGGGACAAGAATTTATATTCTAACTGGGTGAGATAAACGACAAATAAATAAGTAGACTACAAAGTGGATTATTTTTCCAGATGATAAGGGTTATAGGTTAAAATCAAGCAGAAGGAAAAGATAGGAAATGCCAGAATCAGGGCTGAGGTTTGCAATCTTCAATAGGTCTCTTTAGGGCAGGCCTTACTGAGAAAGTGATATTTGAGCAAAGCCCTATGAACACGAGTGAAATGCCAGAATTAAGAACAGTCTCAAGTTCTGTAAATAATAACAATGAAAGATTTAATAATAACAATAATAAAAATAATGGATTTCTTACAGAACCAAGGTCTATGCCAATCTAAAGCTTGTTCTCGGATCCACAGTTTTGCTAACAACAGTGCACATCCTTTTCTGGTTGATAATTAATAATTAACTGAAATTTAACAAACTCAGTAATTGTTTTTTAAAAATTGCTGAGCTTACTTTGGCATTTACTGTTGTTCTGAATACTCATTAGTGATTGGCATTTAAAGACTGATTTCTTAAGGAACGTTCAGTGCCAGTACTTAAACCAGAAACAAAGCTTCTACTCTGATTTCTAATAGGACAGGTGAGTCTGCACATCACCTAATGGAACAGTGGTGGAAGTCAGAGTTTGAATATTCCAAGGAGGATCACACAGAGGTTTTCCCCTTGAAGTTTCAAATGCTCTCTACATGTAGCCCTGTCTACAATTATTAAAAAGCAGTCCATTCAAATTATATATAAATCCTTCAACAACAAGGTACAAGATAGCAAATCTTTAGTGGTGTGATGGATTTTTAAACTGTTTTCAGAATATTTTGCTTTAGTGTTTCAGTAGAACATTATTCTACAGTGAGCAAATTGAGAGACAAAATGTCCCCAGAGTATTAACACATTTTCCACCTCTTGACCTTTCGAGGGCCATGAAATCTGCAGTATCGGTCACTCTTAAATGAACATAAATAACCCATTATCAGTCACTGAAATGTTAAGAGGTAAGAGGAAAAATGGAATTATAACATTTATTGAACCCATATTTGATGACAAGAACTTTACATGTATGACTTCATTCTAATCCCCACTAGGAAGACAAAAAGACTTTAAGTTACACATTATTTTCTCAATTTTACAGCTAAGAAAAATGAGATTCAAAGAACTTAAATAACTTGTGCAAATTCACAGAGCTAAAAGCCAAGATGCAAATCTATCATATTTGCATAATCTCTATCGCATTGCTGAAGAACACTGTGATTGGGATTTCAGGGGACATCCAGCATTGCACAGGTGAGTCAAAGAACGACCTAGTATGAAGCCCCGGCCCATTTGGATTCTTCAAGACACGGAGCTTCCTATTTCAGAAGAAATGGGAAAGAGGCTATTTCCATGGTGTTAAAGAAGAGCAGAGAGTGAAGGCATAGGATGATGCCCTTCCCAAAGACTGGCCCCTGGAGGCCATCTACAGAGGGCATCCCTGTGGAGGCAGTGAGGTGTCAACCTCCAATGCACGGTGCTGTTATTACATGCAGTGGGACTCAGTTTACCAGGAGATGGAATCTGCCGAGCTGGTTTCTTGTTGGAAGTGTGGTTTCATGGTGCCTGGAGACGCGGGGAGGAATTTCACACTAAAGAAGACTGGGGGACCATCAAGCACACAAGGTAATAGCAGCAGGGCAAAGGCTGGTATCACAAGGGCATTGCTTAGTGATGTAGGAGCCTGAAAGAAGACTGTGTCTGCCTCGCATTGCTGCCCAGCGCCAGGCCTGCTTAACGTTGACGGAATAATTATTAGGGCCCAATTATACAATCAGCCCCAGTGATTTATAACGCTCTACAACCAGCACTGAATCAACCTGTCTCAGTAGCCGTAAGTCTGCATAAAGTTTTAATTACGAACATCATAAGTTGGTCAGAGCATATGGAGAAAAATGGATTATGAATTTACGATGTGGTGAATTTTCCTGCTGAGTGGCTCTTCTTCTGATCAGGGCCTCACGACAGGATGACAAAAGGCACGTAGGAGAAGCCAGGTGCTCGACAAAGCAGCTGCTCTCTTTTAAACGTGAAACTAGGAAGCAGGACTGTGGTGTGCCAGAGGGAATGTCAAGGGACGTCAGCTGTGACATTCTGATCCTGGCCTCAGGTGAAACGTAGCTACGGGGGTGGTGACAATGACATGCTGCCTAGACTGGCATGCGACAGGGTTAAATTGAGCCGAGGAATAGCCTTGGCTTGCTTAACAATTCTTTCAACACTCCTTATATAAGAGGATTTCCCAAATCGATAAGCCAGTCACTCTATTTTCTCTTTAGGATTTTGTGGCTCAATAAGCACGTACTGAGAGCTTATTATGAGCCCGACATCCAATAACTAGTCCGTGTGGGCGTGTACAGGCCTGGATGTATGGCCCAACTGGGGACAGCCTTGCAGGGCCGTAACATGCAGAAGTCCCTGAGGGAGTAGCTCAGTGTTTGTGGCTGCGACACGGATCTTCTGCTTCTGCTTCTTGTTCCTTCATTCACCCCTTCACATCGACACGTGGAATGTGTCATTCAAAGGAGACATCCAAATGTCCTTCAGATTCAGAGGAGAATCCAAAGAGCATTCTCCCATAAACTTTCTGCACATTACTCTCCACCTCAGAGTCATCTTCCCAGGGAGCCTGATCTTGAAAACTTAGCACACCATTTGTAAGAAACTCCGTTCCCTGGGTGGGCGCCCAGAGCCTTATAGAGGATTTGGTAAAATGAGAAAGTGTATTCATTTGTTCTCATACGCTTTAATCACTTATTTATTCAAACGCATTTCATTACAGTGCGTACTATGTGGCAAGCGCTGTCCTGGCATCAGGGGCTGCGAGCGAAGATTCCCAAGTGCAGTAAACATGGCTAAGAGGGTCATTTAAAACCGGGTCAGGAGGATATGGAGGAAGCAGGACCTGTGTGTGTCTCCTGTTTCAATTCCTAGAACACCAGGAACTTTTTTGACCTTTGTCAATACAACTCCACAACCTTCTGGAATACCTCTTTCTTTCTAACTTTGGACTGAAATAGAGATCATGTCACATCTGTCAGTGAAATTGCCAATGGTGTATTAGATGGTCTAACTCTGTCAGCACTAATTATAATTCTTTAAAAACAAGTTATGTAACTGTGGATTTCGCCTTGATAAGCCTGCCCTCCCTGGTTGAAATTCAGAGCACACTTTCAATTTCAGTCTACCCTGTGTCCCCCGAGGTTGCCATCCCTAAGACCCCAAATAAATGCTTTTGGTTGCTTTACAGCCTGGATGTCTTCTTGGTCAACAGAATACAGAGATAAAAGAAAGTTCTGCACTGAAATAGCTAGCAACCTAGGCAAGAAGACAGACAAATAACACTGCTTAGTGTGGTAAAAAGTCTGACATGATCAGGCACAGGGAGCCATGGGAACATGGAGGAGAGACACATCTCTCTGGGGAGAGAGTCAAATAAGTATCTGGATATGGTAGCCGTTGAATCAAGTGAAGTGTAGGCCATATGCTCTTCTGGCTGGACACGCTGAGGGAGGTAATCGGCTAGGAGAGAGGACAGACTCTAACAGCTGGTACTACAACCGAGCTGATGCTCACATATGCACAGTCAGACAGGAGGCCCTGCACCAACATTCCAGGAAGATTTTGCCCACCCCCTCAGGCTGTCCATCTGTGACTCACCTTGAGTCTAATTTCCTGGTTCTGTCTGGATTAAAATTACAGCAGCACAGTGTGGAACTGACACTCCTCCCCAGCCCCCGCACCTGCTTCCTGGACTTCGCAGAGGGATCCTCTTGTCCACATCTAATAAGGAACAAGGTTAGCAATGTCTGCAGCAAGGTCACGTAAAATATGTGGTTAAATAGTAAAAACACCTCCGAATACCCAGGGCAAGAACAACACATAACTATTCATCCTATTCTTCACCTAAAAGGCTCACCTGCTGGGATTAGGGTCCCTTATCATGTTTCTCAAGTCAAGATTCCAAGGCAACTATTTCTGCACCCTCCAAACTTAAGCTGGTGATAAATTAGTAAACAGGACTTAATCTGAAACTGATTCAACCTTCCTTTTAGCTCTGGCAGCCTGAAAGATACCCCTCTGATCAATTTATTTGTAAAATCTCTAAAATTCTTCCATAATGAAGCCAGTCTGACCACCCCGACCCCTCACACACACACAGACACACTCCAGCTCAAATGTAGCTCATTTGAGGCAGAAGGGAAGAGCTAGAAAGCTAAAAAGCTTGAACAATCTAATGAACCACATGATGTTCTAGAAATACAGGGGAAGTTTGGAGATCCAAGCTTCTAGCTTGATTTCAAACAAATAAATGAACAAACAAATAAAGAACCTCAGTAGTTTCGGCACTGTCAGAGAACAATTAAAGTGGTTACACTTTGTAATATACGTAAGCAATCACATTTCAGAGTGGCAATGTATTATACCTCTCTAACATGTAGACAGATATTATGTTTAATATGGGGGACTAGGATTTTTGATATATGAAGTAGACATAGGACAGAATATCAACAGCTAATAAATAAAACAAAATTGTAAACATCACTAGTAAATTAAAAGTAAGAAATATGAACCAGAAAATGAACACCCATTTTTAAACTATCAAACTACTATAGATTATTCCCAGTATCACAGGCTACAAACAGACACGTGCCTTTCCGTGCATGGCAAATATGTGTGTAAACTAATGACACCATCCCTAAGGACAGTTTTGTATGTGTCAAAAGCCCCCCAAAATACATCTATGTTCACTAACAATTGTGCTTCTAAAAATCTGTGTTAGAGCACAACACACGCCACTACCACCAAGAGCAACCTATGATAAAACTTAGGTTAGTCGTAAAACTTTTATAACAACAAACTAGAATGATCATAAATGTCCAATAATTGGTCAAAGGATATAAATAGACATTTCACAGAAGAGAAAATCCAAATGGTTACCAAACAGGAAAGTTTGCTCAGTCTCAAGGGTAGTCAGCAATCTGAAAAGTAAAATAACGTTACACATTTTTGGTATCCGAATTGCAAATGTTTAAAAGACTGATCTTGCTATTAGAAAAATTACTGAAAATCACATTTAAACATTTCTGATTAAAATGTGAATGGCCACGGTCATTTTTTAAAAAAGAAATCTGTGGATGCTATTAACTTTAAAAATTTATAGATACTGGGGCACCTGGGTGGCTCAGTCGGTTAAGTGTCCGACTTCAGCTCAAGTCATGATCTCCTGGTTCACGAGTTCGAGCCCTGCCATGGGCGCTGTGCTGACAGCTCAGAGCCCGGAGCCTGTTTCGGATTCTGTGTCTCCTTCTCTCTCTGCCCCTCCCCTTCTCACACACTCTCTCTCTTTCTCAAAGCTAAATAAACATTAAAAAAAAAAGTATAGATACATTGACCCAGCTCTTCTGCTTCAAAGAATTTATCACAAAGAGTCAACAACAATGACACATAAGACAGCAATATTTACTACAGTATTGTACAGAGCAGCCTCAAACAAGTAACACCCATTATAGGGAACTAGTTGAAGGAATTACTTTAGGGGCACCTAGGTGGCTCAGTCAGTTAAGCAGCCGACTTTGGCTTAGGTTACGATCTCACAGTTCATGGGTTACAGCCCCACATTGGGCTGTATGCTGACAGCTCAGACACCCTGTTCCCCTCTTTCTCTGCCCCACTCATGCTCTCTCTCTCTCTCTCTCTCTCAAAAATAAATAAAAAAAGAAATTATTTTATACCTATTCAATGTACCTATTATAAAATAAATTATATCAGTTAACTTAGAGATTTCAATGAAGTATGGTTGGATGAGGAAAGAAAGATACAGCAAAGTGTATATAATGTGATTCCATTTTTTAAAACCTAATACTACCCTATGTGCGTGCATAACCCCATAGGGTATTAAAGCCAGTGTTTGTATATTTGTGTTTGTGTGTGTGTATACACAAAAGTTAAGAAAAATATGGAATACCTCCAGGGTGATTAATATAACTTATCCAAATAAGGATGGGGCAGGAAGCAAGCACAGATAAAGATTGCAAGTAAAGACCACAGACAGGGGCAACTGGGTGGCTCAGTCGGTTAAGCATCTGACTTTGGCTCATGTCATGATCTCACAGTTCATGAGTTTGGGCCTCAGCCCAGAGGCTGCTTTGGATTTTGTGTCTCCCTCTCTGTCTCCCTGTCTCTCTGACCCTCCCCTGCTCGCACTGTCTCACTTTCTCTCAAAAATAAATAAACATTAAAAAAAAAAGACCACATACAGCACATACAATGATTTCAGTCATGCATTTGTGTAAAATTATATGTGCATATACATTAAAAATATTTTTTAGAGCCAAACTAAATTTTTACAAGCCTCACTTGGGGAGCTTTGTAAAGTGCATCTTCCTGGCTTTCGATCCCAGTCTTTTTTGGAATAAGGCACCCAGGAGCTGTGTCTATAAGGAAACCTGATGGCCGTGTGGCTCTTTGACATGCAACATGTAAGCACACAGAGCTGTGCAGAGGCAGAAATGAGGTGGAAATGTGCCCAGTTGTGTTTTTCATGACCTCAGGCAGAATATAGTCTTCTTCTTCCAAGTCCGATGTCCCCTAAGAGCCTCTGCAAGGTCTGGTGACCAAGCTGGGGGATGCACCTGACCCAGGACTTACTTCCTGAACTGGGATCACACACTCCACTCGGGGGGCGTGTGTTGTTTCCACTACCCAGATCCTTCATTCCACTCCACCCAACACTTCACCCCCATGGCTGGCGTGTCCTGCAAAAGGTTACCTCGTAAGAGGTCGTAGTAGCAAGAAGTAAGAAGTAATAAGAAGTAGTGATCCTACTAGCAAGTAAGGATTGCTCTTGCAGATTACACACTTCATAGATATTTGTGGAACCCAGATGCATCCAGCCCCTTGCAAAACCCCTGTTAGATAGCAGACACTCCTTAAATCAGAAATTAAGGTTTTGGTGAAACTGAGAGAGCGCGGACAGTCCCCATGGCAGCTCCTGCTTCTTTACATCCCCAGCTTCACTATTCAGATCCCAGTACATCTGCCCACACTAGTTCCAGAGAGAGAGTGGGGAGCTTCTGTGCTGGGGAATCAGAGCATCCTGCTTTCACGGCTGGTGAGCTCAAAATAATGCTTGGGCCTATAATTAGGGCTATAATTAATGTTAGCATTTTTTGCAGTGAAAATTCATTTACTGGGGCGCCTGGATGGTTCAGTGGGTTAAGCTTCTGACTCTTGATTTCCGCTCAGATCATGATCTCATGGTTCATGAGTTCATGCCCTGCATCATGCTCTGTGTGGAGCCTGCTTGGTATTCTCTCTCTCTGTCTCTCTCTCTGCCTCTTCCTGTCTCTCCCTCTCTCTCTGCTCCTCCCCAGCTGGCATATGCTCTCTCTCTCTCTCTCTCTCTCTCTTTCAAAATAAATAAATAAACAATCAAAAAATTTAAAAAAGAAGTCATTCCATCACAAAATCTGAAGTCAAGAAGCCATTGACCTAGTCACATATTTTATTCTATATCCAATTGAGATCATGAGTTTTCAACATTTCCTAGTTTAAAAATGTGCCATTGATTTATTGAACTTAGATTCTGCCTCTAAGAAACTTACACCCAAGTTGAGAGACCAAATCCATCTGAATGGAGCCACATCTGATAAATCACAAAGACATACACCAAAACATGCAAGAATTTATAAAGCACAGACTTTTCCATTCCAAAGATGAGTTCCAAAAGTTATATGAGCAAAGGCAGTGTTGTGGTGGTATGTATACAGTCACCCAAAGAGCCTTCTTTGGTGAGATCTCCTAGACATTTAGATAATTATGTCCTATGACATTAAACAATCAGTTGCGTGACTTCATAGTTATGCCATATCTTTGTGAACCTGTGTGCCTGCTTTTATTTTTTAAGTCATTTTCCCTACCAGAGAGCAACATTTGGTACCATTCTCCTCACCATCTGTATGCCTCTATGATATATATTTTATTTTATTTATTTATTTATTTTTAATTTTTTTTCAACGTTTTTTGTTTATTTTTGGGACAGAGAGAGACAAAGCATGAACGGGCGAGGGGCAGAGAGAGAGGGAGACACAGAATCTGAAACAGGCTCCAGGCTCTGAGCCATCAGCACAGAGCCCGACGCGGGGCTCGAACTCATGGACCACGAGATCGTGACCTGGCTGAAGTCGGACACTTAACTGACTGCGCCACCCAGGCTCCCCTCTATTATATATATTTTAAATGTAAACTCTTTAATGTAAGGAAAATTTATTATGTTAGGTCCTCACATATTGTAGTCTTTGATGGATGATTATTATGCTTAATAACAAAAATTACATATTGGCAGAAAATGTATCTTCACTTCTGTGCAAATTAACATGGGGTTACTTTTACAGTTTAATATGAAAGAGTGATAGTGAGGCTGTCAAAAGCAAATAGGGCTCATTTCTATAAAATTCAGGGCCATTTTTACAACTGAAAAGTGGCTCGCTTAAAGGCATAATAACACAGACAGGGAAAATGTTATAGTCAGCAGTTACCAAATAGTCTTTCCCCTATAAACTGGCAGTCTGAGGTAGTAGTGAGGCCAGAAGGACATTCCAGAAGCGGTAGCACAGCAAGGGTACTTGACGTTTGAAGTTGGTGTTTTTAGCATGCTCTTCCTCTGTGATCATGTGATTTTCCGTATTTGTCATGAAACGTTAATCAATAACAATAATTGTCAGAACAGAAACGTTTATTGAATTTGTTTCTGTGGCAGTATATAATAACATTAGGAAGAAGTACTGGGTTTGTCATTTTAATTACATTTCTTCATAAAAGGGGGTGAAAGGGATATGAAAAATGCTCCCCAAACAGTGAATTCCTCCAAGCTCACTGAATGATTTGCAAGAATGGCAGAATTGAAACAACTCAAGCTCCATTTCTTCTTCTCTAGAGTCAGTGTGTTATCATTATTTGGGTCTGCTGTCTAACTGCAGTGGTGGGAGACCGGTTGTGCATCTGACATGAACCTGCCCATTCTGAGCTGTTTTCTTACGTTCCAGCGCTTACTGCTTAGTATGGATGTACGTAGCTGAGTCCACGTGGGTGCCAGGGGCCAATTTATAACTGGGCATTTTCCAAATTAACTTCCGGCAGAAGTTGTATGTTAACAGTGTGTTAATTTGGGGCTGGAGTATATATTGTGAAACATTTCACAGTAATAGCCATAGTACTTGTTTAGCATTTATATCAACAACACCGTTTTTCAGGAAGAAGGATTGTCGTTGTTGTTGTTTTCACTGACAGTGCTTAAAATTGCCAAAGTGCAGTGAAAATAAGAAGTACACCGACTTTCAGATAATTTTATGTTATTGTTTATCAGGCAATGCACCATTATCACCTGCACTTTGGAGGACTGGTAGTTCTGTGTCTCTGAGCACCATGGAAGGCTCGCTAAGGTCGCAAAGTGTAGCAAATATGATCCTCATAGAGGACATCGTTTAGGATCTCTTTCAAACTGTAACATTTTCTTTTATTTATTAAAAAGATTTAAGCTTATTTGTTTTGAGAGAGAGAGAGAGGAAGAGAGAGAGATTGAGTCCCAGGCAGGCTCCACCCTGACAGCACAGAGCCAGCTGCGGGGCTCGAACTCATGAACCATGAGATCATGAGCTGAGCTGAAACCAAGAGTCGGACGCTTAGCCTACTGAGTCACCCAGGCACCCCCAAACTGCAGCATTTTGAGAAGCATCATCTCTCATCTCCCAGACACAGAAAAGTTCATAGATGGAAAATATTGAGCCCTTACCTCCTGCTCTTCTACTCATGGCGGACATTGTTAATCCAACAGAGGACTTCTGTCCCAGACAACACGGACATGTCTTGGAAGTCTCATAAAACAGCAATCTAGGAAATTTGTACAATTATTCAACATTGGCGTGAAGATTTAAAACTATTTGCATTCCTGAATTAAATCTCTAAGCTGGCCATCGACAAAAAGCACCCGAGAAGATCTATGAGGAGGGATGGGTGCTCCGTAGGCACTCAGGCCACCATGCTCATGGAGGGCGTGTGCTTCGCGTATGTGTGAAGGCAGGGAAAATGACAAAGAAAACTGGTTTTCACTCCTACGACAGCATGGAAAACTGGCAATCCCCTTAGTATTCATAAATGATAAGAACAAATATTTGATGAGTATTATTGTAATCCAGTCACTATTAAAGTGCTTCCTGTGTATTAACTTTATTTGTCCTTTCAAACTCCAATGACATAGGCACTATTACTATTATCCCCATTTCAGAGATGAGAACCTGGAGAAAAGACTGGGAGCAATTGGCCCAGGATCACACTTTTGGCCAGTGGTACAGGTGGGCGTCAACCCGAGGGGTACACCTGCAAAGCCCCACAGAGAAGCACACTCTTTGTGGCCTCTGAAATGCTGCTGTCCGTTTCCACTCTCCTTGAGCCACTTCTAAGTCCTGGAGCTATTTTTGCAGAGGCAAAATGTTTGATTCGGCTTGCTGTAGGGCTAGTGTGAGAGAGTAATTAATTCGTGAATGTGACAAGCCAAGGATAATAAAATATCAAGTTTATCTCAAGGAAGCTTTAATGTCTTCTTTTCATCACGACACCAGCAGAACTTTAATTAGGTGATTTAAATGCTTTGTTGATAGGGGGAGCTCAGAAAAGAAAGTCAACGACTGGAGAGTGTGCAAGACCTTAAAGATATGCCAACTGCTTTATCTTCCCTAATTCAAATATTTTACAACAGCACCTGAAGTTAAAGATTCCTCTACCCCACTTTGCAAAGAAGAAACTAAACTTAAGAGGCATTACACGACTTGGCCACTGAACCACGAAGGCATTTGAACCCAAGTCTGTCATTTGAGGGCCCAGATTTCACATTTACAGGTGGCCCTCTGCAGACCCAGCTTGCTCATTAAGGCTTAGCCTTTCCCACACATTTGCTCTTCAAACAGCTCTGCCAGGCTGTCACTTATGTGAGAATGCTTTTACTTGCCCACGGATGGAACTCTCCACCTGTGGGTCAATGGTCACCGTAGGCCAAATCTCACACACTCATTTTTGAAAAGGAGAAAGTTGAAAAAAGGAGGGCGAACATCTAATGGCAGGCTGTCCTGTGTGGCTCCTAACATGAGAGGCACCGGCACTGGGCCATCATGAATTCATTCAACACCTTTTGTCAATCCTCTGTATTCACTGTGCTGGGCTTTGGGATGACAGAGAGAAAAGGTCATATCCCTGCCTTTAGAATGCATTTCCAGTCTCTGACATTAAAATTCAGAAAATGATTTTTTTCAAAGATCTAGAGCATTCTGTTGAAAATGTGGTTGTTGCAGCTGAAGATACAACAAGCGATGTGTCTAAGGTGCATTCGTGCTCTATGTGCCCATCAGGGCACGCCAACTTTCTCTCATGTTTCTGGGGAGTCGGGTGCCTCTCGATTGGCCAGCAGTTCTTGAGTCTCATACAATCAGGCATGCTGAGATTCTAAGGGCTCCTTACTTATTCTCTGCCTTCCTTTTTTCCAGGGGGCATTTCCATCTAAGATGCTGATGTGATGATCCTCACAGGAATGGACAGGTGCTCAAAAAAGTTGTCAGCTTGGCCAACTTATTCTCGTTGCTGTCTTCCTCCCAGTCTGGACTTCCATTCTCTGGGGATCTGTAACGCTAATGTTGCCAGAGGGTCATCTGGTCTGAACTAGACAAGGAGTGAACGGTGTGGCTGTCCACTGGCAGTGGAAATAGGATTTGAAGCCAGCCTTGGCTATGACTTCCTGTTCTGCTATTTCAGACCTGTTAGACCTTTGGCAAACAAATACAACTTTTTTTCTTTAAATGTTTATTTATTTTTGAGAGAGAGAGAGAGCGCAAGCAGGGGAGGGGCAGAGAGAGAGGGGACAGAGGATCCACAGTGAACTCTGCATAGACAGCACAGAGTATGATGTGGGGCTCAAACTCATGAACCATGAGATCATGACCTGAGCCAAGGTTGGCTGCTTAACCGACTGAGCCACCAAGGTGCCCAAGGCAAACATTTTCTTTAAACCTGAAAATGGGAACATATATTTGGGTATATATATTTTAATCCACTCATTTTAGTTACCTTTATCTCTAACCCAGTGGTTTTTGAATGGGGTTGATTTAGCCCCTAGGGAACATCTGGATATGCCTAAGGATAGATTTAGTTGTTACAACTGGGACAAGAGAGTTGTGCTGCCAGCATCTGGTGGGTAGAGACTAGGAGTACTGCTAAATATCCTACAGTACACAGGGCAGCCCCACAAAAAGACTTATTTAGCCCAAACATCAACAGTACTGATGTTGAGAAGCTCTGCCCCGATCTCGCAGACTCCCAATCCCCACTAAAGCCTAACCATGAGGAAAGTGGGAATGATGGACAGAAAATGGAGCCCTCACCCCACTCCAGCCTGGATGTGACAGAAGATACCTCAAACAGAGAGCAAAGGGATGTGAAATAAAGACTGTTTCCTCTTCAGGCTCAGATTAGTTGTGGGAAAACAAGGGAAGCAAGACACAAGAAAGTGGGAAGTCCAGTGTTTGCCTCAGTCTCCCTCTCTTTGGGAAGATATTCCCACAGTGGGAGGTGCATTCCATCAAGTAAAGGGGAACTTCAATGTCAGAGACACTACTAACCAATTCAGGGTGTTCTGCAATTCCAGCAAGGGTTGAAGCAGGTGAAGTCCAGAGTGCGGAAGGCTGAGGAAAGGCGAGAGGAAAGGAGGAAGGGCCAAGGAGGGGAACAGAAGAGAAAAGAGAGAAGAGAGGAAAGGTGAGAGCAAGGAAAAAGTGGAGGCCAGGCAGAACTAGAAGCTTCAGCAATCCAGTCCACCAGAACCACCAGGTACCAAAAACAATGAGTTCAAGCTATACTCTCCATTGTAACATGGGTTGACATCATGGGAAGGAGAAGGGGGACCATAGGGTTGGGGAACTGAAAAGATGACATTTTATTAAAGAGTTGCACACCTGAAACTAATGTAACATTGTATGTCAAGTATAGTTAAATTAAAAAAAAAAAAAAGAGGTAGGGTACCTGGGTGCTTTAGTTGGTTAAAGGTCAGACTCCATTTAAGTTCAGGTCATGATATCATGGTTCATGAGTTCAAGCCCCATATCAGGCTTTGTGCAGACAGAGAGGAATCTGTTTGGGATTCTCTCTCTCTCTCTCTCTCTCTCTCTCTCTCTCTCTCAAAATAAATAGATAAACTTAAAAAAAAACTACTGAAAAAGATTACCTAATGAGAATTTTTGAATTACTGGTTCATAATAAGTCTACTGGACCACACTAAAATAATTTAGTTATACAGAAAGATTAGATCATCTCAAGGGGGAAAGGTGAGAATTTCTTCTACATTTCAAAGATAATATATACATTTTTGACTCCTTATTAATTAACACTTCATAGCCTTACTAGAAAGATTAAATGAAATAATACACATAAAGCATCTAGCAAAATGTCTGACACAGGGTAAAAACTCAGTAATCAGGAAGGAAAGAAAACTTATTTTCTATTTATTATGCATAGCCGACAAAATTTCTGAAATGATCCCCCACAGATGCCCCCCTAATCACTAGAACCGGTGAATATAATTAGATCTCTCTCTCATAATTATGAATGGTAAGACTTATTTCACCTTAAGGTAGGGAGATTGTCTAGGAATTCCTGATATAATCATAGAGCTCTTAAAAGCTGAGAGTCTTCTCTGGCTGGTGGCAGGAGCTGAGAAAGAAGTCAGAGGTATTTGAATAACAAGAACATTACATGCTGTTGGGCTAAAGTTGGAGAGGGCCACTTGGGAAGGTACAAAAGATGTCCTTAGGAACAGAAAGTGGACCCACGACTAAGAGCTAGCAAGGTAACGGGGATCTCAGACCTACAGCTGCCGCTTATTGGATTCTGCCAATAACCCACAAAAATAGTTCACAAAACAATTGCAACTGGTGAAAACTTCTGGCTTTTTCCACTCTTCTCTGCCTCTACTTCTATTTGACAATAGAGTGACCATGGGAAATTTTAACTTCAGGGCAACCTGACACTGAGCTCAAGAAATAATCAGTTTGGGTTCAGTGGGATAATTTAATGTGGCTTCCACCTACTTCCCTGTGTAGTTGGGCTGTTGCCACCAGAGCACTGGCATCTCTTTTAAGAATATTCCAACGTCCCATTGTGTCAGGACCTAGGGTGCAACGCGAGAGGTCTTATCACTATATAAAAGTTGTTTTATGTCATCAGGCACTGGGAGTTTTTCAGTAGCAGAAGAAACAGGATTTGGAATGTTACTGAACTAGAACCATGGAGACTTATTTAATCATTGGCTGTATGAGCTTTCATTCAGAGTTCAGTGGTCATTCATGCCTAGAAAAAAATAGTTTTCTCCCATCCAGAATATACTTGACAGTGCTGTGTAAATAATTATCCACACGCCATATCCTGTCCTGATTTGATAGGAATGCCATGAAACAGAATATATCATCTTTTCTCGGTATATAGGGCCTAAATATGTAACTGTACCACAAAGAAGTAAATGTGTGTGTGACATTGTATGTTTTGTGCTTCCTCATGGATTGGATCACTTGGTGCTGCGTCTGTCTTGTCCTAGTGAAACTCAAGTTCCCTTTGGCATGCCACACTAGATGGCCTTAACAGATTGAAGAAATGAGTGCTCCAGTGACAAGAATCTCTGCCTATACTCATCAAGGGAGGGCACATAGTGGAAGAATAATTTTGTTATTCAAGTATGACCTTAATATAACATACTTATGTATTTAAAGCTGATTTGGATTACTTATGTAATTTTGACTTCAGATTAATTTTCTGTTTCTTTCAGAATTGTCAACCATATCAAAATCCAAATATAACAAGAAGGAATGTTTAAACTCATATCAAAATATGAGCAAAAGCTAATTACCAATAATTATTTTTCATATTGAACAATATTATCGATAACAATAATAAGCTATCAATAGCCATATTAGCCATAATAAAATTTTGCCCCATCACAGTGAGACAAATTCACCTATCTCTCTATTCTTTCTAAAAGATATTACAAAATCATTGTATTTTTACATGAAGAACTAAATAGGATTATCCATGAAAAGAAAGAAGGGGAAACATAGTGTTGAGAAGCCATAAAGTTAATTAACAAAAAATACATAGTTATTTTTCTAGAATGTTAAAATTATGTGGTATCACCAACCTTTTTCTTTATATTTGTAAATTGTCCTAATTTCTTGATTCATCTTAAATAACTATTCAATTTTGTACTTAATTTCATTTCTCTATAAGGCATTCTTTTCCTCAAAGACAGCTCCCCAAATCGCATGAATTTCATGTCACACTTCTATGTGCCACTGCCCAGGGTGTGGACTCAGTCCAGTCCCAGTCCCTCAGTCCAGCCTGGCCAAAGGAGGCTGTACAGCAAGAGCCCAGCTGCTCCCTCACGAGACAGAATAAGGCTGCTTCTCTCTTCTCCTGAGACTAGCTTTGGGACTCGGTGTGGGAGAATAATTCCCCGGATGCTATGCAGTCAGTTGAATTAGAAAAACTATTGCCTCACCCAGGCCAGCATTCAGGACTGGTCTTACCTTCAGTCTGGTTAGTCAATCCTCCAGAATAGAGAGTCCAGATGATGTGTCTATAGGTAGAAACCCTCTGAGCTTTGTGACTGAGCCTTACTGATGACCTTGACTTAAGACCCACATTTGTTCCTGGAACAGATTCCCCAGCTCCCTCTCTTCCCACAGAAAGGGTGGTCATCCTCTCCCGGCTTGTGTCTTCTCCCCTTGTTGTCTGTGTCCACCCAGCACACCCCAGATTCGACATCAAGTTCAATCCTCTAGCATACCACTTGGAAGGAGACTTGGGGGAAGTTTGCAGAAATCCTGGTGTAAGTCAAATGTTGGAGGCAGAGGACACTCTAAACCACTAGTGTGTTTAGTCACAGACTTATTCTAGTGATTAAATGATTTTTTTTCTTTACAAGATTTTGAAAAAGTGGTAAAATGGAAAGAGGTAGAAAAGTAGTGGACAGCATTGAAGTTTGAAATAAGACTCTCTTTATTTTCACAGTCAACCTACACTTATGTCTCTCCTCATTAGTAAACAAACATTTATTGGATACCTAATACATATAAGATGGTGTTTGAGATGCTATAATCTCCTCTGTTTCAGAATTCACCACTCTAAGAAGACAGGAACTTGTTTGTATGGATTCTGTAATATTTATCATAATGCCTACACACTGTAGGTGCTCAGAAATATTGGTTAAATGAAGGACTTAGTTCTATTTTTTTTTAGAAAGCAAATCCCTCACTTGTTAAGTAAAATGTACTTTTCTGATTACAAAAGTAATTAATGCTAAATATAGAAAAGGAAAAATCTATATGATTTGAGCATATTTTTCTCATAATTTTCTGGTAAATATGTATGTTTAAGTATCTAGGCATTTCTCTACGTGTTTGTATTAAAATTAGGTGTTACTACATACGTATTTTGGTTTTTATTTTTATTATTATTGAATATCATGTCTATTTTTACATTCGTCAAATATTATTCAAAAATATGTTCAAAAATTTTGATGCTGAATTCCATCTATTGGATGTATTGCAACTTATTTAACCAGTCTAGTCTTGGATGATATTTAAGTTATTCCCAGATTTTGTCTTTGTTAATGGTACGGTGATGAGGACCCTTGCATGTGTATATGTAGCTGAGTCAGTGGGGCATAATTAGGTTAGCATAAACCATTAAACAAACCTCGGCATGAAGAGGTGTAATTGTAGGAAGAAATGAACTGAGCTGGGACATAGAAATCTACGATCTACTTATTGATCAAAAGCTAAGATTTGGCTAGAGCTGAAAGTTCATGGTAATGAGATAATTTCAAAATAGAGATCATAAATCAAAAAGGGTATATTAATTATGCATTTTTTAAAATGTTTCTGATGCTTCCACATCTTGGGGCCTTGCTGCCCCTCTCAAGGTGAGCTGATTGCTAGAGATAGACAACTTCCCTGGGAGTGTGCCTTTCATATGCAAACCAACAATCCGGAGCCCATACCAATAACCACCTCCTATGGGGTTGTCCCTATCAAGGTCATTACTTGTCTTCCCTAATAACTCAGGGCCGGGTATCAGACAACTAAGGACAACCGCTAAGCCCCACAGGACACTGAAATTATTCAAACTAGCCAATCCTAAATCTACTTATCCTCTCTGGCCCATTCCTTCCTATGGAAACCACAATCAAAGTTATTACCCACATTTTCTCTTCATTCCCTCTGCCTCTTGACTGACCCTACGGCTTCCCCATGAAACACTGTGTGGTATGGCATGACTCTTGTTTCCAGGGCTCTGTGAGTATAAAAATCTTCTTCCTTCAAAACCATCATGTCCGCATCTGTGTCTTACCATATTTGATTAAAACAAGTCCCAAGTACTCTTAAAATAAAGGGTCACACCAGTACTCTTCTGTCACAAAAGGAGAATTGGGACAAAAACGATAACTAGGGAACTAAATGTGCTCACAGACAAACATAGTCCCATTGGAATGAAAAGAAGTGCATGCGTGGGGCCTTGAAAAGAATTCTGGCCTGCTTGCTACTCTACCTGGCAAGCTTACCCTGCACGTTGGACCCATGGAAGGTTCTTCCCCTTAGTAGGGTAACTTAAAGATACTAAAATAAGATGCTCATGTAAGGCACAATCTCCATTATTTTCTATGGGTTCCCAGTATTTTGCACACAGAAAACATTCAATAACTATTTGTCTAATGAATCAATGACAATGGATCTAGGCAAACACCTGCGTGACCAACTATAATGCAGCGTGGGAAGGGATGTGAGAAAAGTAGAACAAGGTGTGGGAAGAAGGACTGATTTAATTTGTATTTATGCTCTGTCCTAAGGCTTTCCTTTTCTGCTCTTGTGATGCCTGCCTCTTGTCTCTTTCACCAGACACAGCAGGCCCAGAAATAGGAAGAGGGGGTGAAACCAGATACAGACAGCCACTCCTGTCTGCCCATCATGATCCTCACCACAGAAGCTTTAAGACAGGAGTTGAAAGTAATCATTAAAATGAGTTTTAGGGATTACCCTTGGATTTCATTTATCCTTGCTCACTCCTTTCCCTATAGGCAAGAATAATGAGTTGCTTGCATTTTTATTCGCAGAAATTCAATGAAATTCTGAACTCTAAGGAAAGTATATTCCCTCAGAATTAGAAGAATATATCAGATAAATTGTCCAAAGAAGAATCTGCCCAAAGTTAAATTTTTGAGGCAAGCTTGATTTATCTTAATACAATGGAATATTATACTTACATAAAATATTCATATGATTAGGGAGAAAATTGTCTTGAACTTTGGAGCAGTTTAGACTCTAAGGAAAAAGTCTTGAAAAATTACATTATGAAAATGTTTCTCTCTTAGGGATGTGAAATTCATATAAAAATTTAAAAAGAAATACACTTTTAAACTTTCTAGAGGATGTTTTCAATTACACAGACATTTCTAAACTGCTAAAACAAGTGATCTAAGGAGCCAGATAGGAAACCTACTTTCTGTCAAAGGTGAACACCCAACATTATAGTTATCATAATGTCTTAATATGAAGTTAACACTGAGAGGTTTTTTTTTCCTTCTTCTGCTTCCCCTATGTGTTCACATAATAATACTATAAAAGCCTACAATCAAATTAGAGTTATGATTACTTTTATATTTCTAAAGGAGAGATCATGGAAAAACACTATCCCATAGGTCACTTAATCCAATGTCTCTGGTACAAAGTAGGTGTTCAACAAGTGATGAAGGAATGTATGTTTCCCGTGGGTTCACGAGCCATCTGTTTAATACCCCAGAATTTTCTTAGAAAGATGTATAATGCTTACAGGTCTCTAGTTATGGAAATTAGTCATTATTTATCATTTTTACATTATGCCATACATTTGCCACACATTAGAAATTCCTTACAATGCTTCTCCAATCTTATTTCTGAGGTAAGAGCATTTTCTAGTGGGTTTAATTAATATTCATTGATGAGATGAGTTTCAAGACCAATCAGTCTCAGATGACAATTCATCTTTAAGTTAAAGAGAGCCATAATGATGCTCTGGTTTTGCCATTTTTGGTATGCAGAGTGCTGAGCAGAAAGAGAAAAGAAGGAGAAAAGATGAATATGCATAGCCTGAAAAAGTCTATATTAAAAATGAAAGTTACTGGCGTGCCTGGGTAGCTCAGTCAGTTAAGCGTCTGACGTCAGCTCAGGTCATGATCTCATGGTTCACAAGTTTGAGCCCCGTGTCAGTCTCTGTACTGACAGCTCAGAGCCTGGAGCCTGCTTCCGATTCTGTGTCTCCCTCTCTCCCCCCTCCCCCCCCCAATAAAAACATTAAAAAATGATAATTACTTTATCAATCAAAAAAGATTGGAATATTGATCACCCAGTTCCCCAATTACTAAGAGGAAAGGATGCCCCTTCTATATGTTGCATTGTTCCTAAGTATTAAATCAAAGGTAATTTCTTACACTAAATGATAACGTCTAGTAATCCTAACAGCAAAAGCAAAGAAAGACAAAACAGCAAGAGTGTTTCACTGGGTTGCTATGGGGATAGAATCAAGAGAGAGGCAATTTCTGTGATATTTACATGAGATGGCAATTAGGAGACCAGTTACTGTTCCAGCCCTATCCTCTTATAGTAGCTTTCTGTGCCCAGGATTGGTTCAAGCTTTCTCCTCTGTGAGGTGATGTGGATGGATAAGTAACAGATGGGCAAAAAACCCCAAAAGACAAACAAACAAACAAACAAACAACAACAACAACAAAACTGATGGTACTGGGAACAGTAAGATAAATTCAGACCCTCACGGTGAAGAAGGCCAGTAGACCGCGGAAGAAAAACAACTGAAATGTACCAAAAGAGAAGGACACTTTGTTGCCTTGGGAAATAGCCATACCGGTCATAAAGCCTACAACCCAGTTTCTTATTCCTTTCAGTGAAAAGCCATCATTATCAACACTGTGACTTTGATATCTACCTGTGCATGTCAATAAAAAAGGATCCGAGCCACCAGAATAATTATTCAGACACATATCTGCTTTATTCGTGATTTCATCATTCTGTTGAATTCTTTTAATAAATGAATGGACTACTAGGTACTCATGATTGCTAATGAATTCTTTAAATTGACATGGAGACACAACACCTATGTGCATATATCCGTGTGTATATGTTACATATGTGTGTGTGTGTATGTCCACATGTACTTTGCCTTCCAATAGGTACCTACTCTTCTCTATTCCATTGACTAATCTAGTATTCAGAACCACGAGTTATGAATTCAGACATATACCAATACCTTCCGTTTGTAGAGTATTTTCAAGATAACCGTGCCAGAGTTGAAGTAGATGGTGAGCTATTTATAATTCCTCCCCAGCAGAGCAAACAAATCTCCCTCAAATCTTTCAGAACCTGAATTGTATTTCCAGTTTTTCAAGAACCCAGTATAACACTTATTCCCTTCGCATCTCCCTGCCTTCCCTTCTTCCTTCACAGTGTTTTGTTCCCTGACAGCAGTAGTACCCATTCCTACTCTCGGTGATGCTTTGATACATTTTCCTGTCAACTGAAACACTCTTTGGAGTCTTGCTTTGAACTCCCCTTTATGTTTCCGCCTTTGATTTCTTTGTTGCGTTTCCTCTGAGATCAGATTCTCAGTTATTTGCTCCTTGTGTGGCTCTCCTTGGGAACCCTCGCTTCTGGGTGTGGGGAGACCAGTAGTCCCTGCCCTCCATCCTTGTCTTCCCTTGTTTTTCCCTCTATGTCTTCTGCCCACACGTCCGTCTCCCGTGGCTCTCACACAAGCCACTTTTTACTAAAACAGGCGTTGCTTGTCTCCTTCCTCAGCGGGAGCTAGCTTCTCCCCTCCCCTGCCCCTGACTTCCTTTGCTCTGTGTATTGTTCACCTCAGCCACTGATGTTGTCATTCGACAATCCATGCCTCCTACAACCTGAAATCCACCTTTATTTTCTTCCCATGTCTTCCGGGCAATGCCTTTCAAAAGGTGCCTCTCTCCCCGTGCTGCATTCACTGCGGCAAGTGTTACCAGCTCACCTGCTCCGTGGCCCCTTTCATTCTGGACTGTGCAGCTGGCCATCCAGGATGCCTTCCTCCCCGGCTCACAGGCTTTCCTGCATTTTGTGTAGATGTGGCCTTTCTGATGAAAAAGTTGCACACGGTCCACGTTCTGCAGACGGCTCTGTCCTTGTTTCTCCACACTGGGGCCACCTTTCCTGACTGCATGTTCTATTCACATGCTCTCCTGAGCTCACCTACCTGTTCTGGTAAAAGCTACAGTATGAGTCATCCTTAAACAAGGAAGTCACACTTGGCCCATAGTTGACTGTATTCCCCTTGTTTCAAACTTGTGCAGTCCCTTGAAACCCTAAACACGGAGGCAGTTTTTGTAAGAGTTAACTGAGAGGAAGCCACTTGGCTCCAGAAATTCACAGTAACTTTCATAGCTCAGAGGGGGGTGCATCTTTACTTGTAAAGTAAATGGGGTAGACCACTGCATGGAATTGGAGGTGCTTCTTAAGTCCACCCGGCATACACAGCCTCTGTGTCTGCTACTTTTCTGTCTGCTGATATTCTTTAGTCCTTTCTATGGGAGGCTCTACGCTCTCTCTTCCATCAGAGGGAGGAATATGGTGCAGGAGCCAGCACCAGTGGCCCATGGGCCAAATCTAGCCCACTACCTATTTTTCGCAAATAAGGATTTATCAAAACAGAGTCGCATTTATTTGTTCATGTGCTTTTTTTATAACTACTTTTGCACTATGGTGGAGTACACCAGTTATGACACAGACCATATGGCTCAATGTATTAGTCAGGGTTCTCCAGATAAACGGGACCGATTGGCTACATAGATCGATGGTTTGATTTATTGTTGTTAAAACAATTCAGCAGGTAAATTTTGAAGATCGAACGGGCTTTATTAAGTGAATCATGAATCCAGCAGCCACCTGTCTAACACATGGAGGGCAACTCCAAGACGTTATACAAAATGGAAGGGTTTATAAAACGGCAGTGGGGCAAGAAAGTTAACAGTAAAGGGAGGGGATTGTTCTAGGTATTTTCCCTTAGGGGGAAAAGCAAGGGGTCTTATCATGCCAATTATCGCATCTTTTTGAGGGGGGTGGTGAGGGCCCATGTGGCACACTCATTGGTGCTGATGGAAAAAGTCCTGACTGACAGGGCAAGACTATCGTTCTGGGAGATGTTGAAATTTCAATTAGATGATATCTTAAGCCCCGGCTTGAGGACTCAGCGTGGTTTTTTCTATTTGACATTATAGAAATTGAGGTAGAGAAGTTATAGAGGCCAAGAACTGCCTTCTGTGAACTGAAGAAACAAGAAAGCTGGTTATTCAATCAGAGGTTGAAGGACTGAGAACCTGGCATGGGGAGGAGGAGGCTCCTGGGCTATGTTCCGGTGTCCAATGGCTGGAGAACCAGGAGCTTCCTGGTCTAAGGACAGGAGAAGATGGATGTCCCAGCTCAAGAAGAGAGAGAGGGAATTCATCCTCCTTCTGCATTTTTGTTCTCTTCAGGCTAATCTCTTCCAAAAATGCCCTTCCAAACACACCCAAAAATAATGTTTTCCCAGAGATCTGGGCTTCCCTTACTCCAGTCAAGGTGACACATAAAAGTAGCTTTCACACTCACAAAGCCTAAAATATTTACTATCTGGCTTTTTATAGAGTTTGCCAAGCCCTTATCTAGTGCTGGGACTGTGTTGCTCTGTCTTCTTGGATTAACTTTATTTTCCATCCTCATTCCAACTCAATTGCCTACTTTTTCTGGTCTGATGTCAACAATTCCCGCATTCCACTTTTTTTGACCCTGTATACCATTCAGTCATTATGTTGGATTCGCTAAAATCATCCACAAGGCACCCTATGTAGTTGTGGTACCTTTTCTCTTGATAGAATCACAGAATCCATCTAGTTTGTCTGTTGATCTGAAGAGTCATATCGAAATCCTTAATACCTGGGGTTTTGGTTACTGAAGATCATGTTCCTTGGGTATTCATCATAGTCCTGTGCTCAGCATCTGGTTCCAATCATTGTTAGGTTGATTCTCCTGCTTCGTTTACTGAAATTCCATCATTTTAAATATGCTTTTCTCATGTATTTCTTTTTTCTTTTTTTTTAATATGAAATTTATTGTCAAATTGGTTTCCATACAACACCCAGTGCTCATCCCAACAGGTGCCCTCCTCAATGCCCATCACCCACACTCCCACCTCCCATCAACCCTCAGGTTGTTCTCAGTTTTTAAGAGTCTCTTATGGTTTGGATCCCTCCCTCTCTAACTTTTTTTTCCTTCCCCTCCCCCTATGGTCTTCTGTTAAGTTTCTCAGGATCCACATAAGAGTGAAAACATATGGTATCTGTCTTTCTCTGTATGACTTATTTCACTTAGCATAACACTCTCCAGTTCCATCCACATTGCTACAAAAGGCCATATTTCACTCTTTCTCATTGCCAAGTATATATAAACCACAATTTCTTTACCCATTCATCAGTTGATGGACATTTAGGCTCTTTCTATAATTTGGCTAGTGTTGAAAGTGCTGCTATAAACATTGGGGTACAAGTGCCCCTATGCATCAGCACTCCTGTATGCTTTGGATAAATTCCTAGCAGTGCTATTGCTGGGTCATAGGGTAGCTCTATTTTAACTTTTTGAGGAACCTCCACACTGTTTTCCAGAGCGGCTGCACCAGTTTGCATGCCCACCAACAGTGCAAGAGGGTTCCCGTTTCTCCACATCCTTGCCAGCATCTATAGTTTCCTGATTTGTTCATTTTAGTCACTCTGACTGGTGTGAGGTGATATCTCAGTGTGGTTTTGATTTGTATTTCTTCGATGAGGAGTGACGTTGAGCATCTTTTCACGTGCCTTTTGGCCATCTGGATGTCTTCTGTAGAGAAGTGTCTATTCATGTTTTCTGTCCATTTCTTCACTGGATTATTTGTTTTTTGGGTGTGGAGTTTGGTGAGTTCTTTATAGATTTTGGCTAGTGTATTTCTTTTTTCTGTATCAACTACTGTGGAGCCTATGGGAGAGAGCAAACCAGGAGCATTCTATTTCTTTCTTTCCCTTTAGCCTTTTTTCTTTTTAAAAAAAAAAATATTTATTTTGGGGAGAGCACAAGTGGAGAAGGGGCAGAGAGAAGGGGACAGAGGATGTGAAGTGGTCTTTGTGCTGACAGGCTGACAGCAGCAAGCTGGATGTGGGGCTCAAACTCAGGAACCGAGAGATCATGACCTAAGCTGAAATCAGACGCTCAACCAACTAAGCCACCCAGGTTCCCAGGCTCTATTTTTCTATTTTTGTGTTTTTCTATTCCTTCTTCTACCCTGTGCCACCTTTTCATTTTAGCTGCCCTTAAGTCTGACCAATGTCCCTGATTACAGTAGGGAATAGGTAACTATCTTCCAAATTAGTTCCATTTCCTTTTTTTTTAAATTTTTTTTTTAGCTTTATTCATTTTTGAGAGACAGAGAGAGACAGAGCATGAGTGGGGAAGGGGCAGAGAGAAAGGGAGACACAGAATCCAAAGCAGGCTCCAGACCCCAAGCTGTCAGCACAGAGCCTGACGCGGGGCTCGAACTCACGAACTGTGAGATCATGACCTGAGCTGAAGTTGGATGCTCAACCGACTGAGCCACCCAGGCACCCCATTTTTTTAAGGAACGTCTTTAAAGTATTTATTTATTTCGAGAGAGAGAGAGACAGAGAGACAGAGAGACAGAAGGGGCAAAGGGAGAGGGAGAGAATCCCAAGCAGGCTCTGCACCCATCAGCGTGGAGCCCAACATGGGGCTTGGGATCACGCACCATGAGATCATGACCTGAGGCAAAACCAAGAATCAGATGCTTAACTGACTGAGCCACCCGGAGGCCCCAATTCATTCCGTTTTCTATTGCTCCGTTGTTTCCTTTCACCATTACAGTTAATGCGATGTATGCTTCTCCATTCACTTGTCATGGCCCCCCACCTGCTGTCCTGTGCTCTGCCTGACTGAACTGCTCTCGTAGCTCTTAGGACCTCCTTCCATCACTTATTACCTTTCACATTCATTCTGGCTTCTTCTGAACATATGCCACTCATCCCCGCATGAACAACAGCTGCCATCCACTGTGATTTCAGGAAGGAAAAGCCCCTGCTCGCCACATACTGAAAAACTAAGAGAGTAATTGAAATATCCAAGCTAAAACTTGAGTTACATTTTTTGCCTTCTGTAAATTCCACTAGGAAATATGCCCTAGAAAGAGAAGAAGCAAGGAGGGAAGGACATGGGCTGATTCCCCAATGTGTGAAGAGCGCTTCTGGACACTTACATGAACATTATTGAATTTATTTCCCACTACAATCCTATGAGACCAGTGTTATTACTTCTAGTGAGGACACAGAAAAGTAAAAAACAAAACAAAACAAAACAAAACAAAACAAAGCAAAACAAAAAACACCTCAGGCTACACAATAAGGTCACATTATGGGGATTTGATCATTCTGATGTTTGACTCCAAAGCTCATGATCTTTCATGCTGTAGCATGTTGTTCTGCATTGTTACTTACCTTTATTATATCATCTGTCTGTCTTGTTTCCTGAATAGGACAGAAACAGTGCACCATCCATTTTATTAGCTATCATAGAATTCAGGAAAGAGTCCTACACATTGAAATTACCCATGAATTATCTGTGGATTGGCTGTCTAACTGCTGGAACAATTTAGGTGCTTGTGCGGCTGTGTTACATTGCTTCAAGCAAAGACACAAACAAAGGGAGCAATCAACGGCAATAAAAGCAACACTGAAAAGCAGTGATACAGTTTCAGTCCGGATAACAGGCAGAGAGCCACAGCACATTCAAACTGGGTACTTGGTGAGAGTTTAGTTAAAGAAACTTAGGAATCGGAAAAGCTGGGTTGACACAAAGGATCAGATGGTCACATCAGGCTCCTATTAGAGATTGTAGCCAGAATCAAGGATGTAGGCAGTCACGAGACACAGGAGAGGCAGAAGGATCTAGGGCATCGATTCTGTCGTTCCACAGCAGATTGGCCATGCATTTCCTCATCTAGGTTGAAAGATGATGTTTTTAAGGGAGAGATCTGCTCCAACAGCAAGGAGCATTTAAGCGTATGAAATATCTCTGTTTTGTGCCCAGATAATTCCATAATTTACATTACCTTTCCGAGAACTATGCCCAGTAAATCTACAAATTCTAGGTTTCTACTCTGGGGTAATCCTAAACTATCATACTTATGGCAGTCTATGCCAATAGTTGATCAGGAGTTGATTATCATGTTTACTGGGGGATTAGACTGGGCTCTTGCCTTCATTATTTTCCCAAGGAAATCTCATCATTAAAGGGAGGGAAATGGATCAGAAGCCAGCTGCTTAATTCCTTTCTTCCCCCAAACCATCAAGGGAACTATTAATTGTCCCTAGGGCAAAGGAAAATGGAGAGGGAACAGGGAAGGACTGTCGTCTCCATGAGTGGGAAGCAATAACAAGGCAGGCAGAGAACTGGAGAAGATAAACACACGTCTCTTCCTTCTATCCCCAAAACTCCAATAAGTGCCTCCCAGTGATCTAAACCAACTAGACATCAGAGGGCAAAGAAGCCCAACGTTATTGACCATACATACCTCAGGGCACAAAACAGGATGCAGAAAGGTAGAGTACATCTGGAAGCCAAACAGAAATTATCCCTGAACAGGTATTTTTTGGAAGGAACTAAAGGATATACAAAGTGGCCAAATCTCACTACATTCTATAGAATCATAAAGTCAAGTTCAAGACTTTTTTCTTCTCCCACAAATGATCTAAAAAAGATATACTTCCAATTGTCTATTAAGAGGATTTGCATTGTATCCTAATTGAGGGTTCAAAGTCTCCTAGGGGAGATTCCATGTGCCCTGTCTGGGTAGCTCAGTCAGTTAAGTGTCTGTCTGACTCTTGGTTTAGGCTTAGGTCATGATCTCACAGTTCCTGGGATCGAACCCGACATCCAGCTCTGCATTGACAACATGGAGAATGCTTGGGATCCTGTCTCCCTCTTCCCCCACCCTTCTCAAAAAAACAAAAACAAAAACAAAAAAACAAAAAAAAAACCCCAAAAAACAAAAAACAACCTCTCCTAGTAAGATCTCCTTAATCCATCCAGTTGCCATTTCATACTTTCATTATTAAAGAAGTAAAATAGCTAGTCCCCTCTTCCAAAACACCATTAATACATGACAAACTTACAGTTGTGTTATTTACTGCCCAGAGCAAGGAACATAAGCCCCTGACACATGCCTATTCACATACTACATGTAACATTGGTCTTACACGGCAATGATTTAAAATCAATTAATAAGTTTATATTAAATAATTATTTCATATCTAGATCTGTCTTAGGTAAAATGGGCTTGCTGATATTGGGGGGAAGGGAGGACATCATTCCTATTTTCAAAAGTTTTCAGGACTCTCTAAGTATCTTTATTGAAACTGGTGGTTTTACTCAATACATTATTACCAGTTCTGTTGTAATTGGCACTGAAACATTTTAGCACTTTACAAGAAACATAGGCAAGCCCACCTGCTCTTAAAATCATCAATCAACAATTAGCAACAGTGTTCAATTTGCATAAATTTTCATTAGAAATACAGAATATATTTTTATTTACATATTTATTTAATTTTTCCTTTCATAAATTTCATGAGAGAATTTTGAGTTCTAGAAGAGATCGGGGATAGACAATGTTTACTGAGGACCTGTAAACATGACCCTTTTCTAGGCATCACGTGACTACCTTTTCCCCTTCTTAAGGCTGACATTTTATCCTTGCTATTGAACTTCTGAGCTTCCATGTTTTCGTTGGTACAGTTTTTATTTCTACCCTACACGGATGAGAAAGTATTTTGTTAACTATGGTGGTGTACAAAGTTAGTTTCTGGAATGATAAACACAAAAACATCTCATCTCTCTATCTCAGGGAAATTAAAAATTTTCATAGCCATTCCACCTGGGGCCGGTTTGCTTTTGTTCGGTCCTTGATGACCCTATAGACAGGATGGGAGAAGTCAGCAAGCTCCCGGTGAGGTCATCATGCTTTTAAGAAGGGCTTATGTGAAAAGTCCCTAGAACAAGGACGCACCGCTGCCCAGCCATCTCTGGAGACCCGCTAGCATGGTAATGAGTGAACTTGCTTGCCCTCAAAGTTAAATGAAAACCCCTTATACTTCCTCCATGAAAGACAGAGATATGAAAGCTTCAACTAAACTTTCCCTGGGGGAGTGAGCTCTGCATAGATCAGGAAAGAAGAGGAAGACGAGGGGGTGGGGGTGGGGGGAGCTGGAAAGAACATGAAGTGAAAGTTTAAAAGCCATTTTGCCAGAAATAAATCATTTTTGAACTTTCTGGGGTGGAAGGATTATCAGAAACGATTGTTCGCCTACAATTTTATCTTCCAGGCTCCCATTCTTTTATCCCCTCAAAGTCTGGATATATATATATTTTTTTCATGTTCAACTATCATTAACCCAACAAAGTCACAGCTGCCACTCTGAGACCTCTGTTTAATGAGAAAATAAACTGAAGGCATTTTGGGGAGGATTTTAAAGAGAATCTCATTAATTTGTTGTTTCTGAAAGCAGTCACCATTAACAATCACTCCATTGCTTCAAACGGCAGAGAAGTTTTATGCAATCCAATTTATTCTGCCCTCTCCCCGCGGGAAGGGTCTGGGTTGATGTCACACCTTGCCTTGTCTTTCTGAGCATGCTGTTACATTTCCCGGAAAACCAGAGGTATTCATATTCTTCCATTTGTGAAACTACTCGGGAGCGATTTCATATTTTATTTAAGGTGGAAAATTGCCTGTAACCCATACAAGAGGAATGGTTGCCTCACTGGGATCCCTCCAGTGACTTGATTCTCCTCCTTTTGGCATCCACGTCACCTGGGGCCCATAGACAGGTCCAGATTTTAAGACCTAGTTTTCTATTCCTGGTTTTGACTCACTGCTCCCAGAACCACCAAACCTATAGACCTGAAAAATTGTTATTTTAGTTTCAGTTCCTCTGCAGAAAGAATTTGCCTCTTGGAAAGTTATCAGAGAGGTGATCTTCTTAGGAAGCAGAAGCAAAGAAGTGGAGAGGGTTAGAAAGAGAAGGGAGGAAGCTAATACAGAGCATGATGCTGAGCTAGTTTTCCCTGGGGGGCATCAGAGCTCAAGCCCACACAAGACACTGAGATGCTTGCCACCGGTAGATGGGAGGCTGAGGCTCCAGTTGGTAGAGCATTGTCCCCCACCATGCTGATCCCCCAGTCCTCCTGGCTACACTTGCTTGTGGGCTGACTTGCCTCCCTCGGCCTCAGGGAAAACAAACAACAAACACCAAACAAAAATTGTGGGAGTGTAGGTGTGAAGAAACCTGTCAGTCCAACTGTACTGAAATCAGGGACAGGAGGGAAAAGAGCAAATCCCTTTGCTGCAGGGACAGTTTGGCTGGCTGGGAGACATCAGTGGCTTCTTGTGTGGTACATCACCACATTGTAGTCCTACAGTGTTTCTTATTGCCTCTTTCAGCCAATGGAATTGCCCAGACTCAAATTTAAAACCACGGTATTAACATCGCACTGTGCACCAGGCAAAACAATGTTGACTTTCAGTTCCGGTTGTGAGTCCATGGAGTTGTGGTACATCATTCATGAAAAGAAAGGCCTCATCTTGTTTTTTTCATTGTGTTTTTTATGACCACTATGGAGATGTTGGCTTTGCATGGTGTAAATATAAAGCAGGAAAAAAATCATCGTGATGCCATTGACTTTTTCTTTCTTTCTTTTTCTTTTCTTTTCTCTTCTTTCTTTCTTATCTTTTCCTTCTTTCGTTCTTTCTTTCTTTCTTTCTTCCTTTGTTGTCCTTTCTTTCATTCTTTGTTTCTTCCTTTCTCTCTCTCTTTCTTTCTTTCTTTCTTTCTTTTTCTTTCTTTCTTCTCCTTCCTTCCTTCCTTAATGTTTCTCATTGATATTTTCTCCTTTCACTTTAGAAACCTCCTTATCTCAACTCTCCTGGCCTTAACATTGTTTCTTCTTCTCCTTCTCCCCCTCCTCCTTCTCCCCCTCCTCTCCCCCTCTCCTCCTTGCCCTTCTTTTTTATTTATTTATTTTTTAATTTTTTTTTCAACGTTTTTTATTTATTTTTGGGACAGAGAGAGACAGAGCATGAACGGGGGAGGGGCAGAGAGAGAGGGAGACACAGAATCGGAAACAGGCTCCAGGCTCTGAGCCATCAGCCCAGAGCCTGACGCGGGGCTCGAACTCAGGGACCGCGAGATCGTGACCTGGCTGAAGTCGGACGCTTAACCGACTGCGCCACCCAGGCGCCCCGCCCTTCTTTTTTAATACATGTGCTGCCAAGATGAGCATGCCCCCTACCCCCCCTTGTCCACCTCTCCTTCCCCTTCTTCTTCTTAAAGGTAAATTTGCAAAGTTTAAAATCAAATTCCACCTATTAATAAACAATCTTGATTCTGAGCACATGATAATGAAAAAAAATAACAAGAGTTTTAGAGTCATACAAGGCTGAGTTCAAACTTCTTTGGGCCAGTTATCACTAATAAAATTTTTAAATTTTCTTTGTTGTTCTTTTCTTTTTAAGTTCATCCTTATTGAATGCATTAGTAGTGCGTTTTTACTGAGTTGATTTCACCATGTCCTTATGCGACAATGTGTTTATTCGTTTTGTTGTTCACTGACATCAACTGTTGTTTACAGTTTTTTGAATATTCTAAAAAAAACCCTGCTATGATCTGGTTATTTTCAATTATTTAATTAAAACAACTTTAATGGTTACAGTTATTAATTGAAGATATTTTCCATGTCACATAGTAAAGAAAATAGTTTTGAGTGAAGCATTAGTCACAAGAGCTCACGTTTTGGTGTCTGGATGGCTGATTCTGCCATCAACCCTTAACCTTGCAGGTATGGTTCTGCCCAGAACTAGCAGGAAGTCTCCTGTTCTCAGAGCGAAGATCTTTCCCATATCCTACCCTCTTTGTATCAAAGTACTTTACGTGGTGCATTAGCCATTGTTTTTTTTTTTTTCTTTTTTTTTTTTTTTTGTCTGCTGATCAAGAACAGCAAGGCTTGTAACTCACAAAACATCTCCTCTCTTTTGTTATGGCAACAGCTTGCTTCTGACAGATGCTGTACCTGCAGATTTCCTTATTCTGCTCTTTCTTGACACTATGACATTTAACAGGGTTCAGACTCTGTTTAGTGTCTTTCTTCCTCTCACCAAGCTTGCTATTCTCCACTAGAGTCATTGGCTTTGCCTATTAAATTATATGACTTCCTGGGGAACTCCAGGTTTCATCTAGTCTACAGGAAAGAATAATAAAGATCATTAACTTTTGAGGGCTCACTATGCAACAGACACAGTTCGAAGCACTCTGCACATAACGTTTCAATTACTCTTCACAGCACCCACGTGCGGTACCCCATAATTATACCCAGTTCACATATGAGGAAACAGAGGCACAGTGACTAACACTCCCAAACTCCAATGTCTATTAAGTGATGAAACAGGGATTTTAGCTCAGGTGTACCAGCTTTGTTAATCAAGCACTGCCACTCTGCAGAAATTTGTGGTACAATTTGTACAGTATTTGGGACTTCATTTTGTGGGCTGTATTTCTGAGATAAAATAGATATACCTATTTCTTTGAAGATAGAGTTTTATTTTCTCTTCCTTTTCATTCTTTTGTTTTAGATAATATCAAAAAGAGAGGCAACTTTCATTTGCCATGTTAGCAAGCAGTTTTTGTATTTATTCATTTATTTTCATTATTTTGAAATTTTATTGAAACAACTTTATTTGTATTGACATATAGTTGACATATAATATTATATTAGCTTAAAGTGTAGAACATAGCACTTTGATATTTATGTGCATTGTGAAATGATCCCCATCATAAGTCTGGTTACCATCTGTCACCATACAAAGTTATCAGAATATTACTGACTATATTCCCTGGGCTTTACTTTAGGCCCCTCTGACTTACTTTATAACTGGAAATTTGTACCTCTTAATGTGTTCTATCTTGCCCCCACTACCCCTTCTGACAACCACTAGTGTGTTTTCTGTATTTATGAATCTGGTTCTGCTGTTTGTTTGTTTCTTTGCTTGTTTATTCATTTGTTTTAACTATACAAGTGTATATAAATTACATCATACAATATTTGTCTTTCTCTGTCTGACTTATTTCACTTAGCATAATACACTGTAGGTCCAACCTTGTTACAAATAGAAAGATTTTATCCATTTGTTTAAAGTTTATTTATTTTGAGAGAGAGTGTGTGTGTGTGCACGCGCACGCACGCGCACACACACACACATATATATATATATATATATATATATATATATATATGCATGAGCGGGGGAAGGGCAGAGAGAGGGAGAGAGAATACCAAGCAGGCTGCATGCTATCAGCACAGAGCCCAATGTGGGGCTTGATCTCCTGAGATCATGACCTGAGTTGATATCACGAGTCCCACATGCAACCAGATGCCCCAAGATTTTAATCTTATTAATGGCTGAGTCATATTCCATTATGTATATATGTATGTGTATATATATACATAAGTATTGTGTGTGTGTGTGTGTGCACGTGTGCGTGTATCACATCTTCTTTATCCATTTATCTATCAATGGACACTTACGTCGCTTCCATATCTTGGCTGTTGTAAATAATGCTATAATGATGACAGGGGAGCATATGTCTTTTTGAATTAATGTTTTTATTTTCCTCAGATAATATCCGGATGTGAAATTGCTGGATCATATGGTAATTCTATTTTTAATTTTTTGAGGAATCTGCATACTTTTTTTCCATAAAGTCTTCACCATTTATATTCCCACCAACAGTGCACAAGGGTTCCCTTTTCTCCACATCCTCACCAAAACTTGTAATTTCAGAATTTATTTTTTTTTCAACGTTTTTTATTTATTTTTGGGACAGAGAGAGACAGAGCATGAACGGGGGAGGGGCAGAGAGAGAGGGAGACACAGAATCGGAAACAGGCTCCAGGCTCTGAGCCATCAGCCCAGAGCCCGACGCGGGGCTCGAACTCACGGACCGCGAGATCGTGACCTGGCTGAAGTCGGACGCTTAACCGACTGCGCCACCCAGGCGCCCCCAGAATTTATTTTTAATGGCATCTGGAGTCCAGTGGAAGTAGTTTTGGAATTGCCCAAAAGGGACAGCCAGTTTTTTAACTCTCTAATTGGGACTTATGTATTCTGTTTACAGATATTGGCAGGTTAAAGGCCAGGGAAGAAAAGGAAAAGCATGGTTACTATCCTCTGGTGCTTATACTTGGTTTCTACAACGACAAAGAATTATTGCCCACGATACAGCAAAGGCCACAATGCGGCAAGAATTCAGACAAGTCAAACTATCAGGACCAGTTCATATCTCTCCTGGTTGAATATTTTCTCCAAAACGGGTGGACTACTGGCTGAACTCATTGGGGCATGCAAGGAGAAGTCAAGAAGTGAGGGGTCTGAATTCTCCAACTGCAAACTGAACTAGAAATAACACATATTTTCAACAATATATTCAACATTTATATACAATATACAATTTCTTGATTTGTCATTTGCTAACCAGGCAAAGAAAAAGAATATCTGACAATGGAAATAACTCAAAGGCTAGAGTTGATGATAGAACTGACCGTCATCTTCCAGTGTCACCTTTGAGGACTCTCTTGTCTCTATAAATGAGGATATTGTTTATCCGACTTAGCTCACAGAAATCATGAAAGTTACCTCTGACATCAGATATGAAAAGTCTTTAGAAAAATAAGTGTTACCATATTTTTTGAAAGGTATGTTCTAGTTGGCAAAGCATTTTCAGATGCGTTATTTCATTAGGGTTCTGTGAAATACGCCATGAGTTAAGGAGAAGTAAAATAGAGGCACCTGGTTTATGTGGCATCACAGAGATAAAAATGCTGTATCTGAATGATTCAATGAATCTCATTTATTCACGTTATGTACAGGTGAAGTCTTGAACACATGTTGAGAGTCTAAAAACCAAACACCCCCAACTATGTACTAATCAGACACTGTTGGCCCCATTGTGCTGCTAGAGAAACTGAGACTTCACAAGGTGAAGTCGTTTTCATGTATATCAAGTGAGCAAGTGGTAAAAGCAGCAGGTGAACCTCGTCCTGCTTAAAAGTTCCCCATATTTCCACTCTATCTTGATTTATGATTTAATTTCTCCTTGCAGTAATAGAATTTAGCTTAGGTGCACCGATCTCTAGACACCAAAGAAATGATCTTTTCCTTATAAGCTTATCACTGGACTTCATTTTTAGTGTCTTGTGTCACTGTTCATTTCTTAGAGGCCAAACAAAACAAGCAATCTTTTCCTCATATCATTTTTAGCCGAAGGAGATCCAGAATCAAAAAGAATTCAACAAAATAACACAGCAGTAAGCAAAACAACTTACTATGGTCCCTTTTGTAGTTTAATTAATGGATGTGGTTTTCCTTTAACTGGCAAGCTCACCTCAGACAAGGCAAGAAATATCTAATACTTCTCTGCATGATAACTGAAGGATAATTTTTTCTAGGATGTCATGTACTGATGATAAAACTTGTTTAACAGGATAAATATAATTGATGTGGGGTTAGATGATGATACCTTTTACAAAAATAAATGCTTATTTTCACAAAATATGTTTACCCAGCAAGTAATATAGGAAGATAATGAGAGAGGCTAAAGTTCACATTAGTACAAAAATTGACTGGAGTTGAGTGGCCCGGATCTCCCTTGGTTCATGAGGCCATGGCTCATACTTTTCTGAAGCATCAGTAACAGAGGAGGAAAACCTCAGTGTGTCAGGCTGCAGACTAACTTTCCTCAAATTTTCCAAAGTGTAAGAAGGAGTCAAGAGGGATATGAACTCTTGTTTGGAGAGGCAGAATTTCTCAGCGAGGAGTTGGGGGGGGGGGGTAATTAGCTCCAGAAACTTGGATAAGGGGCTATTAGAAAGGCAAGGGAAGTTGGGAAGGAAGGAAGCACATATGTTGTTTAATATCCCTCTGTGGGATGAACATGGAAATGGAACCGTGTCATTCCCAGTTTGTACTTTGTAAGTGAAGATTTTAGTAAATTTTGCAATTGAAGTAGCATATTACAAGCACTCATTGAATATGGAAAACTAGACTTTTTGCAAAGCAATGCCAAAAAGGTTCATAAATGAGATGCTGATTGCTCCCACAGTAAGACCAAGGTATGATACCAAAGTATTACATATTTTTTTTCACCCTCCATTCAAGTCTTGACCAAGGGCATGGAGAACAATTCTTTTGTTAGTACGTTTTCATTTAGTATATGAAGTACAACACAATGGTGTAATTTTCAAAATTGAACCTGCTCAAGGGATCATTAGCATTAAACAAAAATGTCTTATTTGTCAGAATACGTATTTGTAGCCTCAAAAAATATACTTTAGGCTAAACCAAATAAGAAGGAAAAAATAATCATATATCTATATATTGTTTTATTTATTGTCTTCTAATTATTCATTTCAGAACTTTCAGTTATATAGACTTTAGATTTTAATACACTTCTGAAGTGTGACTGAATCGCACAGGTTAACCAGCTATTCTTGGAAACAGCAATTGTCAGCTACAATGTTCAAAATCCATGCATAATTGCCCCTTTATGAAGAGCAATGATTTCCACAATTACAAGATAGTGCAACTCAACCCAGTTTCTTATAAATGCAATGGGACACTTGTAAGAATATACCATTGATATGAATCCACTAACAACTGCAAGATCAACAAAATGTGTATTATTAAAGCACATGTAAGAGGTGGAGTTGCAGAATCATCCCAGAATTTATCATCAAAAGCCTGGATTCTAGTCTGCTTACAGTACTTACTTTGCCTTGGAGAAAGTCACTTATTTTCCCTGAACTTCAATTTCCACACTCAGAAAAGGAAATTCCTTCTAACCCTGATGAGTCATGGGCATTTTTCATGGCCCAAAACAATAAATGAATAAACCTACTCCCTCCATTACTATAGTAATGGAAAATGCTCAAAGTTGGAAAAGGATATTTGTTATTCTCCAAACTATATATCTATTATTCTTCATAAATTTCATAATGTTTTACAGTATTATGGGACAGACACTTGCCAATAAAGCCTAAGTGTTTCTTTGTTCTTAGAAGCTTAACACTTACAAGGATAATGACTAAAACCATGACTGCTGTGCAGGTGCAAGTAAACAAAAGCCTTTGGATATGGGACATGTTTGGTGATGCCATGAACATTAAATCAAATTATTTAGCTGAAGACAGAAAGGCCAGAAAGTGAATATCTAAAGTATACTCTGAGAAAAAAAATAAAACAATCTTTGCCACTAATACATAGTAGTACATTAGGCATATAGAATACTTTTTTAAAAAAGTAATCTCTATGCTCAATATGAGGCTCAAACTCATGATTCTGAGCTCAAAAGTCACATTCTGTACTGACTGAGACAGCCAGGTGACCCTAGAATATTTCTTTTTTTAATGTTTATTTATTTTTGAGGGAGAGAGAGAGAGAGGTACAGAGCATGAGTGGGGGAAGAGCAGAGAGAGAGAGAGAGAGGCAGAATCCAAAGTGGGTTCCAGGTCTGAGCTGTCAGCACAGAGCCCGACGCAGGGCTTGAACTCATGAACTGTGAGATCATGATCTGAACCAAAGTAAGATACTCAACTGACTGAGCCACACAGGTGCTCCTAGAATACTTCTTCTTAAGCAGATGATTCTGCTGTATTGAGACATGGGGAGAATGTATAGGGATAGATTCTAGGATTTCTTCCTTTTAAACAAATTCGTGGGATATTGGACTAGTGATAGTGAGGTGAGGTCATTACTAGCAACAGATAAAAATGCTTAAAGCTAAAATTCTTATCAAAGTATTATGACTTTCCTGCAGGGCTAAAATTAAAACAAAAAACCCCACAATGATCATCAAAGTAATAGCTATTAGTTGCTGAGCTCTTTCCCAGGGACAAAGAGACCAGAACTTCATATATCTTATCTCTGTTACTCATGACCACCTTTCTATGAGGTCAGTATTATTATTGCCCCATTTTACAGCTGAGGGTATTTTTCTCAAGCCTAGATAGTTTGTCTCAGGTCAAATAATAAATAACTTAAGTAGGATTTTACTCTAATTCATTGTAGCTTCATGATCTGAGTAATATTATATTATCTTCTCTGTTCATACTCTGAAATAGTGATCACAAACTAAAACAGAAGGTAGAAATTTTTTGTGAAATTATGGAAATAGGAACACATGTTCCACTACTTGGTTGCTTAAACTCCTCATGAGTCAAAGACAGCTATAGTAGAATAGCAGATTTAGAGGTTCAATGAGAATACGAAAGAAAAAAAATCGCAGGGTTTGCCAGATGAGTGACTATCTCCATGAGATACATTTCTCTCTGAGAAATAAATAAACACATATGTAGGAATCCGAGATCCAATAGCCGGGTAACAAGGCCAGACTGAGCACCGGCCAGAAAAACAACAACCCGGATGTGCCAAATGCCAGTTTTTCTGGGAAATTACGAGACTGCAGAGGGGAAAAGCTACAAGCACATGACAGAGAATAGGTAAAAGTCGGTGTCCATGAAGTCCTAGTGTTTATCTGATGCCTCCTGGCACATGCAAAAAGGGAAAGTTAAATGAAGCAAATAGCAACACGCATTTCTAGCTCCTACAGATTGTCAGGAGGTGGACAAAAGTGAGCTGACTGGTAATACTCGCAAGTGCACGCACAAACACACGCACACACGCACACACACGGTGGTAAGGTTGGTGGGGCTTCAGCCTCCCAGCTAGTCACTTTACTTGCCTGAGAATGGGAACTCAGACTCTACAGAGTCAAGATTAAGAATCTGCTTATTTCTCAAAAAGCTCATTATTAGCCTTAATTATTTCCCTTAAGTGAAGATAAGCCAGAGTTTCAATTAAGCACATGGATTTGTTACATAGCAGTGCCACATTGCTATTACATGACTAGAGAGAGTGTGAATATAGCTATTACATGACTAGAGAGAGTGTGAATATAGCTACTTAGAGGCCACATACACACATAATACCATTCAGCTTTATTGGGAATGATGCCTTTTACTTAACCAGTTTTGTAACTGATCTAGTAATACATTTCAGAGCCACCCAGTCTGACATGGGGGACTTCTGCAGGTGAGAAAGAAAGAAAGAAAGAAAGAAAGAAAATAAAAAAGAAAAAGAAAAAGAAAAAGAAAAAGGTGTATTTAATCTCATCAAAAATGTGCTCAGACAATTATAATTTATGTTTTATTCCTCTGAAATGTTTTTAATTCTGAACATATTCTGCTCTTAAAGAGAAGAATCTTTTTTTTTTTTCTGGGCCAGTAAAGAAAAAGAAACACAATATTAACTCCCCAAATTAAATCCTGGGATCAAAAGATAGACTCTTTCCTGGTGTTCACGTCAAATATCCTGTTTGTTTTTCCTTAGGACTGGAGATCATTTACCACAAAACTATTTGAATGAAATATCTGGAGGCAGTCTGTTTATTGTCTACAAATGTGCGCATGTATTGTTTTAGCAAACGATAGAAAGAATGTGTCTCGTTTTCTCTAGGCTTCCTCTTTAGGACTAGAATTTCTCTGCGATCATAATCATGGTGATGAGAGTTACCAATATAACTATGATTTATTGAGTGTCTACTATGGATGAGATCCTCAACACATATGACTTCCATGCCTCACCAGAATCCAATGGTCTGATTAGAGCCATTATCTCCCTTTACAAATGAGGAAAGCAGTACCCATTAAAGTAGTTCCTCAAGCTGAGCAATGGCAGGGCAGGGCTTATTTGAACCCAAGCATGAAGAACTTCGCACTTCGACCTTTTGTCCCGTCTCATGCAGAGCAGTGCGGCTGTGGGGTTTCGTCTCTCTTTGAACGTGATGAGTGACACAACGGAATAGAAAAATTTGTATAAGTAATACAGTGGAATCTTACAGCAACACATTCAAACACCACTCTCTAAGATTAGCAACAAGAACAATAAAATCATTTCTTTATTTTCTTATGAAGAATTGTCTGCAGAAAAAGAATCAACTTGTCAGTCTGCCTTCTTAGCCAAAAACAGATAGATGTCTGTCTCTCTGGTGTCATTTGTATTATTTGTGTTTATTTTGTTTGTTGTGTATGTTCTCAGAGTATAATATTACTCAAGTGCAAAGTGAAGACAGGCTGGTGTAGCTCATTCATTAATTTTCACAGCAGTTGGTTCTCTGCTGGCATTTAAAATTAATGTAAGGAGAAGTTTAAAAAAATTAGCTTCATTTCAAATCACATAAAGCACTATGATACTCTAGAAATGCTGCAAACTGATTAAATTGAATTAGTGCCAGATAATCACCCAGCAAAAGAGAGAAATATTAAACACTATATATCCCAGGCAATTTCAAAGCCCTGTCTTTTAGTGTTTAAATGTTATATAGTATCAAAGACGACATTCTAGTTAATACCACGTGATAACAAATGCACTAGAACAGAAATGATAAATACATGGTACCTCATATGGTAGAATAATTCTTTGGACAGTCTTGCTAATAAAAAGTGTAATTTGTAACTGTATATATAAAGAAGCCTAGAAAGTTTAAAGGCTGTATTGAAATTACCTCGTCCTCAGAAGGACAAGAAAGTGAGAGAATATTTTTGCCTCATGACCTGGTCAGAAGAACATAATGAACAGAGATACTGCTAACAGAGTATACTTATTTGTGGACAGATCGATAGCAGCTTTCACTTTTTTTAGGTTCTTCTATTAGAATAACTGAGAGCCCTTTCACCTTGTAGGATAAGTCAAAACAAATAGTCCATTTTCTTCTGGCCAGTGCAAATCCATGGACAACACAGAATTGGATTTATTTGACAGAACCCTTGAATACCAAAAGAACCTTGAACTTATTTATTGCTCTAAATATTATAAAAAACAATTTTCAATAATATTTCTTTCACTGCTATAGCCCATCTGAACAACCTTTACATTTGAGTTAATTAAAATCCTTGCAACTTTCACACTGGTGACAAATTGGTAATAATTCTGCATAAAATCCTTATGTTGTCTGCATACCATTCCCTATTTTTGATCCAAAGTCTGATTTCCACTGTATATTTTATATTTTAAATCCTAGCTCTATTTTCCTCTTACCTTTGATTTTCAGCTAAGTTACCCTAGATAAAAGGGTGTTTTAGAAAGTGGAGAATGGATTCGCCTTCAGTATAATTCTACATAAACACTGAATATCATTGAACATTTATGTTAAGAACCACAGACCACCCTTCAGTTGTTCTTGTGCTCAGGCGTTCACAGTTAGATGACACATCATTGTTTCTAAAATACAGCCACAGGTTGGATATTCCCCATTCTCCCATCCTGTCTTGCATATTTCAGACTTGCAGCCCCCATAATCATCATTAAGTCCATTCCTTAAAAATCTCTCTCTCTTTATATATATGTATATCTATATCTATTAGGTATCTAGATATAGATACAGTTATCCATTAAGTAGGTAGATAGATAGATAGATATCATAGATTGAGATATAAATATGTAGGCATATCTATAGATAGAGATATTGATAGAAATATATAGATACATAATTGCTTATTTTTCTCTGGAGAACTATGATAAATACATAGACATTCCACCTCTAAGCTGGCTTAGCCTTATGTATATGCTTCAGTCTATTCAGGCATCCCTTGAGTGAGGCTGTTACAGGATTGTCGGGTCCTGGTTCCACATAGTTATCAGGTCTTCTGAGCTTTCAAGTTATTTTGCCCTCCCTAAATGGCCCAATATCGAGTAGCTCCTCTAGTTCTACCGCATTCCCACTCTCTTGACCAAGCCCTCAATAGTAAAAAAGTAGTTTCTATCTTATATCCCTGCCCACTGGCCAAAGGGAGATTTACTATACGACTGAGACCTCCAAGCTTCTAGCTCAGAGCCCTCCAAAATGATCCTTCCCATGGGTCTTTGAAGATTTTAACCAAGGATACTTAACTGTAGTTGGAATAATACCAGAGCTCATAAGCAAGTATATACGTTAAAACCAAATGGTGACCTTGACCTATAATTTTATTGCACCCAACATTTCTGTGAGAGGCAAGTAACAGCCCACTGACATTAATGAACTTACTGAATGCAGACATAATGGTACAACTAGTACTAGGCACATATATATGCATAGCCCAGGATTAAAAACAAACAAATTTGGTCACATTCAAGTTGGATAGTGTTATAGGAGTTATAAATGCGGCAGACTAAGATTTCTTCATCTTGAGTTTATCACACGTTAGGAAAGTCAAAAACGTTAGAACAAGAATCCATAATGTAAATATGAATGTGGCTTTGAACAACTCAATCCAAATAAGGGTAATTAATCTTAATCTTGCATTCCAAGCAAGTATTTTCATCTTTGAAGATGTAATGTAAAAAATGCATCCATAACTTTAGTCTACTGTGTTTTCTACTTACTATAAGCTAATATTGATGGTGGAGGTTACTTAGGCTTTTTTTGTATCTGTTTGCTTAAGTTTTGGGGGATGTGAAAGGAAGGAAAAATTAGTGGATAGATATCAAAGTTGATGAAATCATGGAAATGAGTACTAAAAATACCTAAGGGTTTCCCATGGGCCAAGCTTTTATAAATTTCTGATGGCCAGTCCTCAACCCAAAAGCACTAATGTCAATCTCTGTGGGGAGGGGACTGAGACAGATATTCAAGTTTTTAAAAGTTCTGTGAGTAGTTCTAATGTTCAGACTATTACACCACAGAGCCCTGACTCTTGGAAGCATAGAATGTATGTCAGAAGGTGCTTTTCCCCTGAGGTTCGCATATGGAAAAGCCAAGTACCACGTGCATGGTGAAATCTGGTCATTATGGAGATGTGTGGATGAAGAGGTTAGCTAAGTGATATACTTTATGCATGATGCCTGATACACTCGTGATGGCTTTCTAACAACCTGTGTACTTTAGAAATAAAACCTCAGAACCCAGATCCAGTCAGACAAATCAACAAGCCTTGTAAGAGGGAAAGGGAAAGCTGTGAGATTGAGATCACTTGCCTACTGAGGCAAAGGGGGTTCAGGAGAACACTGGAGAGAACGGAGTACCTGCCTGAATACTGGCATTCCAGCAACAACAGCCTATTTGGAAATAAGACCTATTCTCATCGAGACAAAAAATTAATTCAAAACATTTATGGCTGTTGATGAGCTTCTGAAGAGGAAGCAAGGGTATCCCTGCGAGGTTGCAACCAGACAAGCATCGAGTGAGTGGGTGCTTCATCCCACCATGTGCTCCCAAAGTGATTCCTTTCAACAATATATAGATAATATCTTGAAATAATGTTTAAGATGATAATGAGAAGTTAACTGAAGTATGAAAAAAAGTCAACTAGTTCATCACATGATTGACACAACAGCAATGAGACCTTGAGTTATGTAGAAAAGGAGTCAAAAGGTGTTGCTTTTCAATGCACTAGCTTTTCCACCAACCAGTGGGGAAAGCCTGTCAGCCCCTCCCCCCAACTAGCTCTGCTTCTAAGATTTCCAGCTTGATGTCAGAAGGTGAGTTTTCTTCTGGAGATATTCTGGTTGGTGGTAAATTTAAGAGTTCACTGGGTCTCTAGTATTGCACAGATTTGAGATCTTACAAGGCTTCAAGTGTCAGAAGGAAGCCAGGCAGAACAAGTGTGCATGAGCTGGAAATGATGGCCGTGGTCTGTGAAATACTCAGCTCAAGGTGCTGGCTAAAGGCTTCTACTAAGGTAGAGCCACTCTAGTGGCAGTCTTCTATCACAGCATCAGCAAAGAGAGGCCTCCACACACCATCAAAAACCCACAGCCTCTTAGAAGAAAAGAAATCACACAGTTCTGAGTTTAGATACAAACTGGAAAATCTGGGCACCCATTATGGGACATCTAGAAAGGGAGTGTGATCATGAATGAAATAAGTATCATGTCTACGGAATGATTTAAAATATTAAGGACATGGGGCACCTCAGTGGCTCAGTTGGTTGGGTATCCAGTTCAGTTTCGGAGGTCATGATCTTGTGGTTCTTGAGTTTAAGCCCCGCTTTGGGCTCTCCACTGACAGTGTAGAACCTGCTTGGGATTCTCTCTCTTCGCCTCTCTCTCTTTCCTCTTCTGCTCATGCATGGTCTCTCTCCCAAAATAAATAAATAACTGAAAAAAATTTAATGACATATTGATGGTAACTATTATACTGAAAAGAGAAGAGAAAGTTTTAAAAGAATGCCCTTCCTATTTTTTTTTTTTTTGCTATTGTACTCTGCCCTTTTGTGGATTAATACTGAAAATGAAAGGACCTCATATTTACAGAAGCTATGAACATCAAGTGCAGGTCACTGCTCTGGAGTGAAGTTTCCCAGGGTAGGCAAGACAAATGCTTATATCTCTTGAAAGTCGTGACGTTATCGGTTCCATAAGAACAATTGTACTTAGCACCCATCTGCTCAATTTCAGAAAAGTGTCATATAAAGGAAGTTTAACTGCCCTAGGTACTTGGGAACACCCAAACTTGTACAAGATCATCCCCATGAAAAAGGACATAAGTATGTCCAGAGACTAGCATCAACACCAACAGATAGATAATACACAAGCAGTGTGGGTAGCAATTTGCCAATATATGCAAATATTTAAATCCATTTTTGTAACATTCAACTTATCAGCACATGTATAAACAGACTCATTCTAATATTTTAAAATTCTAACTAATTGGCATGAGTTTATCCAATCAAATTTTAATGCAAAATTAAAGATCCTTATGGTGATGAAAATGTTCTGTTTCTTGACTTTATCACTCTCAGTATCCAGTTGGTGGTATTGTATTACAGTTTTGCAAGATTTTACCAGTGGAGAAAACGGAATGAAGGTTATATAGGATCTCTCTGTGTTATTTTACAGCTATATGTCAATCTACAACCACCTCAAAATTAAAAAGTTAAGTGTAAATATTAATTCTTATTTATATTCAGTTCTATAAACTTTTACCAATCCCACAGTTCTACCACCACCAGAATCAAGATATGGAAGAATCCCTTCACCTCCATCATTTCCCCATGCCACTTTCTTATGAAGGGTTTCCTCCATTAGCAGCCCCTGACCATCAATGATTTATTTTTTGTTCTATATTTTGCTTATTCCAGAATATAATAATGTATTTCCTTTTAGTTCTGGCTTTTTTAATGTTTATTTATTTTGAGAGAGAGACTGAAGGGCGGAGGGGCAGAGAGAGAGAGAGAGAGAGAGAGAGAGAAGGGAGAGAGAGAATCCCAAGCATGTCCCACGCTGTCAGCTCATAGCCCCACTCAGGGCTCAATCTTATCAATCGTGAGGTCATGACCTGAGCCGAAATCAAGAGTTAGATGCTTAACTGACTGAGCCACCCAGGACAACCCCCCACCCCTGCCATCGTTTTCTCTCTCTCGCTCTCTGTCTCTCTTTCTCTTTGTTTCTCCCTCCTTCTCTTTCCCCCCATGCCCTTCCCCTCACCCTCTCCCACCCTCTTCCTCTTTCTCCTTCTGTGCTTGTGACAGCATCCAGATATGCAATGTAGCCTTCCATTACTCAAATACTACATAAACAAGCAGTGTCAGGTTTATTTGCGGCCTCCAAGCAACACACTTATATCCGAAATAGTATATGAGCGCATTCACTGGAAGGTAGACTTTAATGATTTTCATCATTTAAGAACCCCTCAAAAGACTTGACAGTATGGCTTCCCATCAATAATAAATATACTGCTGACTCCTTCATTCCTGAAAATTCAGGCATGAAGCACTGGGCTTGACTTTTGTAACATTAGTTCACATTAAACAGATCCCAAGTCATATTTGATGGAATTAGATTTCTGAGAAATGATCCTTCTGTGTCTACCTTCTTTGAAGACACATTTGTAGAAGGGGTTTAGAAATTGATTTGCTACTTCATGCACCCACTGTGTTTTACTACTTTATGTGTCCTGTTTTGGGGAGATGTAGAACTTTACCGTCGAAGTTCTTAATCAGTTGTTAGAAAAATTAATTTTCAAATATGTGATTTTAATCAAAAGCAGAATATAAACTGGTCTGCAGGCATATCTTATGTCCTTATTCGAATGTCATGAGCTTTAGTTTTGAATTCAGTATTGTGGGAATTCAACACTGCCTTCAACAAAATGCTAGGGCCCAAACACTAGCAGATGGGGTTTTCAACATTTTGGTGTATAAAATATTCTCACTTGTCATTGAGTTAAATGTTTTTTTTTAAGTCATCTTCCAAATACATTCAAATGCATTCAATTTACCTTAGAGGAATAGCTTCAGCATCAGAAACTTTGCTAACCCTGAAAAGTGGCTAGAGAAATCAAGATAAAAGACTCAGTGTCTGTCTTCAAGGAACTCATAGTCCAGCAGAGAAAAGGAACAAATAAGCAAATAATTTACTGTATTTTCTGATGAGTGGCAGATGTTTCCAGGGGAATCTCAAACAGCACAAAGAAGGGACTTCTAACATGATATGCTAGCTGTCACATATTTTGGATCTGATATCCCTGCACTGGAACTTGACTCATACTAAATGAAAGGAAAAATTATATCATGCATTGAAGGAGAACATGAGAAAAATTGGGGATTTCAAGTGGCTGGAATATAGAGTGTTGAGAGGATAGAGGGAACTGAAAACAAAGAACGATGATGCCATATGAATCACACAGGATTTGAAAGGTACATTGAGGGCCTGGACGAGATTGGTGAGTATTATTTTGATTTGACTACACATTTCATAGCAGTGCAATGTTGTTGTTGTTGTTGACCAGAAACAAGCAGCCTAGGAACAGTCAGGCAAAAGGAAGATGATGGGAAGAAAGCAATGATAAGAGTTTTGATGTTAATTTGTTGGTTAACTGGTTAGTTAGAAAGATAGGTTGTGAATCCCACTCCATGAGGTCAGTCTCAGGAGGTGGGAGCCACACAATCCATTGCAGTTGGACTTCTGCATCTTTCACCATCCTCTTTAATAAAAATATTCTTTTAAGATTGTCAACACCTCCATTTTTTTAGAAATGAGCTGTCCATACTGTTTGAATCACTGGTGATAATACAAAGATCCCTGGGTAACTACAAAAATTCAACTTTCAGGGTACATGTGTGGCTTAGTCGGTTAAGCGTCTGAACTCTTGATTTCAGCCCAGGTCATGATCTCATGGTTTGTGAGTTCAAACACCACATTGGGCTCTGCACTAACAGATCAGAGACTGCTTGGAATTCTCTCTCTCCCTCTCTCTCTGCCCCTTTCCTGCTCTCACCTCTCTCTCTCTCAAAATAAATAAATAAATAAACATAAAATACAAAAATTAAAAAAAAAGGTCAACTTTCATGAATTCCTTGATATGGTGATGATTCATTCTAGAGCACAAACAGACATAAAGCAGAGCTAGTTCAGGCTTCCCTTTGGGAACCAAAAGTGGACAAGAAGAGAAGGCAAAGTGTAGAAAACAGAAAACCTAAACTCAGAGACAGAAGAAAAAAAACAGAGATGGAGAGTAGACAATACAAAACAGAAACCAGGTACAAATATCAAAACTGGCAAGAGAAAGTCCCATTAAAAACTTGATTTTGGAAACTTTCTTTGATATAGTTTATTTTCTTTTCTCTTGCCCTGAATTTTAAGGAATGCGAAGAAGCAAAATATATGGGTAACAAAGAAAATTTCATTTCGATGGGTTAGAATTTTGTATATCAAAACATGACAGAATCAAGAGTGTGTTACTGCTCTCTGCAATTACTAATACAAAATATTCTCTTTTCTTGGAATGAGTTCATTCTGGAGGATATAAGAATAAAAAGAGCTTAAAGCCTAGTGAATAATTTTTGGTATATGGTCATTATTTTCTACATCCTCACCATGCATGAGAAACTGTAAACTCTAGCATAATTAGAGAACTGTTTCCTCCTTGACAAACTGGCTTATGAAAACTGATTTTACATATCAGATAAGCAATTTCAATTCTTAATGGAACAGAATATAATAAATAATAAATTTTAATAACAAAATAACCCAGGGCTTAATTAAGCCATTTAATGTTCAGAAGGCACTCTTTTTGTCTTAGACTGCTTCATGTTCGTTATCAGGGATATCAGTTGATTTTGTTTGGAAAAACTACAAAAAAAAAAAAAAGTAACCCACAGAAAATTATGATTGACAGGATACTAGACAAGCCACACTTTATTGTGAAATTCGTTGGATGGCATGTCAAAGATAACAAGGGACTTCGAGATTGAAATTATCAACATCTCTTCTACAACTCTTTAAGCCATTGCCCATGTATCCTGCCATATTACAACCAATTAATTACACATTGGTATCTCCTTCTTTACCCTGGGCTCCTTAATAAGGAGTTCTTATTGTTTATTCCTGGGTCTACCGCTAAACTTCAAATGGAAGTTCTTAATCAGCATCAACCTGAACTGATTAGCAAAAATCAAATGAACAACATATGTGCATTGAAAAGTGAGATTGGCCTATTAAAATGGAAGAAGATGAAGGGATGTCTACAGAGATACAACAAAGCAAAATACCCTATCAATTTGTTTTGTACTCAGTGAAACTGCTAAGAAACAAAAGTCAGCATGGAACAACAGCAGGATAAAAAGCTGATGATACTTTTTATGCCGCTAATAGCTACCATATTGAGAGCCTGTGCCACCAAATGCCTGATCAAGTTTGGATCTAGCAGAGGGCTCTGGTAAGTTCAACCTGCAGGGTGGCATTTTATGTATGAGTGCTACAGGTAAAATCTCCATCTGGAACGTCCACAGTAAAATACTCAACTCCAAAGACTAATGAAATCTAAAGATTATGTAATCTTTAGAGTGTTCCCGCTGCCTCTACCTTTTTTTCTTTTAATTCATGTGTCTGGATGTTTCTCCGGAGGTCTAATTAAAACCTAAAGAACATAATAAAATTGAAATGCTTCTACAGAAATACATTTGTTTCTTAAAACACAAGAAACTCTATAGAATAATAGGTTACGTGTAAAGTATCGTTAGAGAAGTGCATAGGTATTTGCCATTTATTAGGCAAGAGTGGGAAGGGGACCTGCTGTTATTGTGTGGGTTGGTGGGTTTTAAATTCAGGTCTAAATACACTGTAGTGATGAGCAATTTAGTGATTAACTTGGGGGGGGGAATGAAAGGATCACAACTATTGTGACTATCGAAATGACGTGAGTTTGATTTTGAACAATGTTTGAGCCACTTCTGCACGTGTTATTAAAAATAACAATTATGGTAACAATAGTAAACATTCTATAACTGGGGGAATTTTATTGCTTCAAAGTGCCAACACATCCATCTGAGTTGATTCTTGTAATATACTGTGGCGGTAAGCCTGGAAATCCCGGTCCTGACCATTTTATGAAACTCAGAAGGACAGGTGTAGGGCGTGCAGGCAGAAGAACCCTGCAGCAGAAGATCAGCTTGTCAGTAGTAGGTCTGGAAAGTCCTTTGAGACTTCTCTGTACTCTCAAGGGACGGAAGAAAAGCATTAACATTGCATCTATACTTATAAGGGGAGAAAACATTTTCTGAGTTAGTTCCCATCCCTTTACTAAAAACCCTCTGACTCTACTACTTTGTCTCCATTGTTCCCTTAAAAATCTTCAGGTTTTCTATCTCCCCTGTCTCCTATCAGGCTGACATTCTTTTGTCACCTAGTTAATTCATTAAAAAATAATCGTGAGTAGCCTGTACATGCTGGGCATAGGTCTAAATGTCAGCCTAGTAGCACTGGAGTTACTATTTTAAGAAACTTAGAATTCACATTAGAAATATCTGCCCTCGGGCGCCTGGGTGGCTCAGTGGATTAAGCGTCTGACTTCAGCTCAGGCCCAGCTCGAGTGTTCAAGCCCTGTGTCGGGTTCTGTGCTGACAGTATGGAACCTACTTGGGATTCTCTCTCTAGCCCTACCCCACTTCTGCTTTCTCCCTCTCACTCAAAATAAATAAATTAAAAAAAAAAAATTTCTGCCCTCTTTTCCCTCTCCCTCAAAGCTCTAAATATGCTATATTTTCATAATCTTAAATATGAAAGAATGTTCTATTTTACTTATATTTTTATATGAAGCATGTTTTAAATTGTCATTTAAAATTTATGCTCATGTGTCTCGGTATGTCTACATGTAGAAATAAAAAACAAAGGAGAGGGGATTATTTTTCTCCTATACCTTCCTTAATGATAATTTTTCCAGTAAAGAGAAAAAAAGAAAATCTTCTAATATTATTGTCCATGCTATTTTATGTGATTATTTTATTAATAACATAATACTAATCACTTAGTATTATAATAATATCTTTCTTTATAAAAGTAAAGCTATAGCAATTATATCTCTAGAAATGTATCATAAATCCAGAAAAATGTAAGTCATACATTCATTATGAAAACATATAGGAAATGAAGAGATACAGTACATTACTCTCTAAGGAGAAAAGAATGTTCTTTGGAATTTTATTCTCTTTCATCTCTCTCTCTCTCTCTCTCTGTATATAAATATTTGTGTATGTCTTACATATATAGATGAGTGTATGGATTTGCATTTATTTATACACATCCATAACACATATGTGCATACACATATGGATTATACATAGAGAATGAAATGAATAAGGATCTTTCTATTTCAATATGAGAACAGCTAACAGTTGGCTATCCAGAAAATGGATATTCTCAATTTTGGCTCACTTTTTCCACTCCATTGCTTCATGTCGGCCACTGTATTTTTCCTGTCAATAACATGTGTACATAGCAAAGACAGAAAGAGGAAGAAAATGATGACTTTTCTATAAATCTGATCTTTTACTTCTTTAAAAAAAATTTTTTTTAATGTTTATTTCTGAGACAGAGAGAGACAGAGCATGAGCAGGGGAGGGGCAGAGAGGGAGGGAGACACAGAATCAGAAGCAGGCTCCAGGCTCTGAGCTGTCAACACAGAGCCTGATGCAGGGCTCGAACTCACAAACCGTGAGATCATGACCTGAGCCGAAGTCGGTAGCTCAACCAACTGAGCCACCCAGGCGCCCCTGTTCTTTTACTTCTGACAAAAGTTTTGAAGGTAGAGAAGTTGGTGACTGAGATAAAGTTGAACATTTAACTGTGGTTGGCATGCATTGGTCTCTAATAATCACTCCCCTCTACAGATTACCAAAGGCAAGAGTCTACCCAGAGCTTTCTAGGTTCCTCCCATCTCATTACTTCATTCATTGCTCTAAAACTTTAGCTTCAGAAACTGGAAAGAACATTCTAAGATCACCCACTAATCACTGGAAGTTTAGGGGCTGCATTTTTTTAATTTGATACACGAAAGAAATTACAACGACATATCTAGCCCTGAGTTGTGAGTCATAAGTAAGGCAGGTGGTAGTGATTAGGTAAATTCATTGCCATCAAGCCCCAGAATACAAAGAAGAATTTTTTCTGAGGAATGGTAATAATTTTTAAATTCTTATAAAGATAGCCATGAAATTGCTGAAAAATGAGATTAAAACTTTTTTTTCTCCCAGAACTTTCAACTTTCCTGAGAATATTTTGACCTTTAGTAATATGTCTTTGTATACAGCAACCCACAACTCTATGTGTTTTATAATATGTGGATTTATTTGTTTATTTATTAATTTATTAGAAACTATTTTCTGACAACCTTATTTCCATTTTGTTTGCGTTTGTAGAGAGCAGCTTAAAACCACTCCATGGTTGTTCCTACCCATTCAGTGGCCTGAGCAGTGGGAACTGTGGACCAGTCTTCAGTGGCAAGCTGAGTGCTCCAGACTTCAGTAGGGAACCGCTGCACAGCACTGCAAAGGGCTCCTGCAGGCCGTTAGACCTGTCCGGGACTTCAGGTTGGGTAGCAGTCAACTCAGGAGCTGGAGCTGCCCATTCACCCTGAAATTCCTCCTGGTCACAGCCTTTACGGCAGCAGTCTGCTCTTCCTTTTCAACCTCTTCAGGATCTCTGCAGAAGTAGAGATCACGCACTACCTCCCATGGATGCTCGCGGGGGATGGTGCCACGCACGCACAGGACTTCCTGGGCCAGCATCTGCCATATCAGACCCGGAGAGTGAGCTCCCTTCTTATTGCAAGGGATGGCAATGTCCACACAGGGCAGAGGAGAATCTGTGTTACACAGAGCAATGCTAGGCAGGTTAACGTAAGATGCCTCTGAGAGAGACTGGTGGTCCGCCCTGGGATCAGTAACCACTCGGCTCTGGAAAGGCTGCGGGGATCTTGTTAGTGAATTTCCGGGAGTAACGTGGCCAGCAATAACAATGGTTCCAGTAGCAGCAGCAAACTTCAGCACAGCTCACTGGCCAGTATTCCTGGATGATATGACACTGACATCAGTTGGGTTTTCAATGGCAACAATGGCACAAGCTGCCAGCAGAAGCTTCTCCCAGGTTCTTTTCAGATTCATGATGTAGATACCATCACTTTTCCTTTTGTAGATGCACTGTTCTATTTGGAAGTCAAGGTTGGTGCCACCTAAATGGGTTCCTGCTGCAGGGAATTTGAGGACACCCTCCTCCTTCACTTGCAGGACATAAAGGTCTCTGGACATTGTGAAAGTTTCCCTTTAAGTTATGACATGAACATAAAACACCTTATGGCTCTCTCCCTGGGTAGCACAGAAAGGATACATAATGATGTTTTAAAATAGTTGTATGAAAGGTGTATTGGTTTACACAGTAACATGAATCTCTTTAGTTGGATCTCCTCAAGTGAGTTTGATCATTTTCTAGAAAATAATAAGGTATTAAATTTTCTAGGACTTTCTTATAAAAGTGCTTTTTGTTGGTTTTATTTTCTTTTTGCCATCGATTTTTTTAAATTAGGATCAAAATAAGGTCCACACGTTAAATGTACCTCTTTTCATCTTTTATGTCTTGCAATTCATTTGTTGGAAAAAAAAATGGACTGGTTGTTGACCAGACTTTTCCACAGTCTAGATTTCACTGCTTGCATGTGGGGTCATGTGATATATTTATGTCCTCTGTATTTAATGGACACTGGTCACCAGAGCTAGAGGCTTAATCTGATTCAAGATTAAAAACAATTTTTTTTGCAACACTTGTTCAGAAGTGAAGCTTTACACTTATATGAGAAGGCAGATAATGTCTCCTATTTTATGTTAACGGCCATAATGATCATCGCCTGGATTATTTATTTAATTATGGATTTTTAAAATACAAATATTCTGTGGTCAACATATGCTAAAATAATTAGAAATAACACTATAACAACAATGTCATCATTGGCTCTGCAGCTGGTATGGGAGGCTCCCTTTAATTGAAGACACCAGGAGACTAAAAATCACTCTGAACGACAGCATTTCTCAGCTATTAGGAACACGTGTGAAGCATATGCTACGTATAATTATAAAGGAAGAAGAATTAAAATTTCCATCCAAGAACCGTGTCAATTTGCTTGAATTCTGTGTGAAAATATCTTCGAACATGTACAGAAATGAGACAGTTTAAAAGACGTTTCAATGAAAAGAAAACTCAAGAATATGGGAAGGTGAATTTTACTTGTAGTTTTTTACAGGACAATGAGACAATGCACAATCGCCATTTCTCAAGAGCTTCCAAATGCCCAGATTTATTAATTAAGTCATCCATCTATCCATCCATCCATCCATCCTTCCAGTGAATATTGAGACCTACTATGTGCTAGGTACTGAGGATACAGCAGTGATCTTATCTTAAAATCCTTGGTCTCAAAAAGCTTACTTATCTTCTGGTAGGAGAGACAATTTAGTAGAAAAAAAGGTTAAAAAATATTGTAAAGGAAATAATTTGATGTAGTGATGTGGGATGAAAACCAAAGGACAAGGAAGGAAAGACTCAAGAGCAACTAGTCAAAACGGTTGAATGTACATTTCAGAGACAAGATAAAAGACAGAAAGGTTTTCCATAGAAATGAATACTTTAAGTACATTGGGTCAGGTATGATACTGCGAAGCATCCCCAGTAAAAATTTCCTTGTACATTGTACATTTCCTTGCTTGTCTACCTAAACATTTCCTACTTAAGTATTTCCTGATGCAGACCTCCACACCCTGCTAGGGCACCCTGCTATATTTTGAATTATTTTATTGCCCAATGACATGCTAGATTCTCTTGTCAACAGCCAAACCATGTCTGTGTTCCTTAAAATGTATTCTGTGGAAGGTTAATCCTGTGAAATGTTCAAGGAAAGGGTTCTGTGGTTACCTTTTTTCAGGAAACATAGTTTACATTATCACCACTTGAATCAATCCAAAATCCATCAGAATATTCATAAAGAACATTATAGAAGCCCATTGAGTTTTGCCTACAAAATTCTTGTTATAGGAAACACCTAACCACCAATGGAAATGGTACCTAAGGAGCAGTCCTTAGGAAAAGCTTCCAGAAAAAACTAGTCTTTTCCCCATACCTACAGCTGGATCAGTCAGCCTAACAGCCATACATCTCAATCAGAAGGTCTACATGCTGTTCCCTCCAGTCCCGATGCTTTAATTGACTGGTGCCCATTGGTAGCATGAGGCATAATAAGAATACTGTTAACATGAGAACTGTAACGCCGAGGGCATCTGAATAAATTACATCTGCTTCATGAAGCCTTCACTGAGCACTCTGTTGTCATTAGTTTTCTTTTTTTCTACACTCCCATAATACTCATGGCTCCCATAATACTCGAATATCGGATGGCTCACTATTCAATATTTAATTGTACACAGGCTTGTATTTCTGGCTCATTGCTTCTGTCCTTACAGCTAATCATTCTCCCCTTCTATGTGCATGCTCAATATGTTTGAGTCAAAACAAACTCTCAGAGTCCCCAAACATGGCCGGTTTTTGTTCACTTCTGGGCTTTTAAATAAGTTCTTTGGGATACCCCTCTGTCTTCTTCCCATCCTGGCCAATTACTATTGGCTCTTCAAGGCTTAGGTTAAATAGCACTTCAGCTGCAAAACTTGCCCTGATCCAGGGAGTCACTCTGTCTTTGGTATTCTTGTGGCATTTTGTATAAATCACACTGTCACACTTCACATGCTATAATAGTGTGCTATAAAGGTGGGCTTCTAGAACTATCCCCCACCTCTTGCTAAGAAAGGCAGAACTCTATCTTATTTATTTGTGTATCTGTTTTTAAAGACTTCTGGGAGATTCAACAAAGAAAACAAAAGAGAAATCAACTGATTTGAGGGGAAAAAACAACATGGCTTGTCAATATTTGTTGTTTTTGACAGATAATTCTAATTTTTAAATTAAAATTGTAGGGAGAGAAAGGGTCTCCAAGTAATACATTTTACCTAACAATGCCACTTTAATATTCAAAATTAAAGTTAATTTCTTTATTTTTGACTAAACTGAATATGTTGTTTCATACAAGGTCTCACACCCCAATTAACAGGAAAAAATTACTAAATATCTAAGCTGGACTAAATTTGAGTCCAGTTTGATCATTAAACTTCCTTAAAGGGAGTTTTCTACCTTTCTTGCATAAATATGAGCAGTCTTTGGAATAACCTTCCCCATCTTCTGGACTCTTTTCCCCAACATCTAAATGTATGGTAGGGCAAACACCATATGCTTCATGGAAAGTAGGACATGGAAGGAAGGGGCTTTCTGACCTTATGCCAATCCTTAGATCTCCAGAATATTTCTTTTGCATCTCTGGCTGTAGCATGCCTTACTGATACAGGTGGAGAGATGTTTATTCATGATCTAATTTCTCTGGGCTTCAGCAATGGTTTTGGGGTACTCTGTTGACTTCACTTCAACTCAGCTTTTTAAAAAAATTTTTTTAATGTTTATTTATTTTTGAGATAGACAGAGACAGAATACAAGTGGGTTAGGGGCAGAGAGAGAGGGAGACACAGAATCAGAAGCCAGCTCCAGGCTCTGAGCTGTCAGCATAAAGCCCGACCTGGGGCTCGAACTCACAAGCCACCAGATCATGACCTGAGTCAAGTTGGACGCTCATCCGACTGAGCCACCCAGGCGCCCCTCAACTCAGCTTTAATTGGTGCTGTTCTTGGTCCATCCTCTTTCTTGTCCCCTAGCATGGATGTTTACCTACATCCTCTGATGAGGTCACCTTGTCCTTCCATGAGTACCCTCGCAGCAGGTCATTAGCTAGCAAATCAACAGTCATACTCCACGGGAACCAAGAGCGATCAAGACAGCTCAGTGCTGAAACTCTCTCTGCCTAAGCACACTGGTCAATGTGACTGGTGATACAGGAGAGTGTATGAGATGACCTTCCAGCAGCACAGTAAATAATTTCTCAGTGCTTGTCTTAGTACCTAAGTCAGCTCTCTCTCTGAATTTGATGTTTATCTGGCTTTTTCATTCTCCTTCCTTCTTTTCTTTTTCCTAAATACCTTAGTTCAAGAGAGGATCTAACTTGCTCTCTTCTTTTTATTTATCTTTCCTCATGTAAAATCTAGCCTGATGTCCTATTAATATGCTTAAAGAGGAAAACCAAAAATAAAATATAAGCAGTCCTTTTTCAAGAAAGTAGCTTAAATTGAACATTATAGTCTTGCTTGAAAATCCTAGTTTTTACTGTAAGAGGTTGAATATTAAAATTCCTAATTTTTTCTCTCCTTTCCACAAGCCCAGGATTTGGATAATAGGAGTCAAGTAGGGTGAAAATCACATGCTTAAGAGATCAGAGAGAGGGCCCACCTGGGTGGCTCAGCTGGTTAAGCATCTGACTTCAGCTCAGGTCATGATCTCATGGCTCGTGAGTTAGAGCCCGACTTCTGGCTCTGTGCTGACAGCTCAGAGCCTGGAGCCTGCTTTGGATTCTGTGTGTCCCCGTCTCTCTGCCCCTCCCCCACTCATGCTCTGTCTCTCAGAAATGAATACATGTTAAAAAATTTTAAAGAAACCAAGGAGGAAAAACATCACATTAATAATTTTTACAATGTTTTCCATGTTAAAAAAAAGTGAATTTTCTGCCAATGGAGAGAGAATCTCTGGATCAAATAGCAATGAGTTATTGTACATTCATTCAACAAATTTTACTCAAAACCTACCACACATTTGAACTGTGTTAAGTTCGACTTTGGAGAAATCCATTTTATATTGGTTATTCTATAATATAGACACATTCTTTTCTCCTACATTTTAATCTGTGACTAAGATTCCAACAAGAGAATGGGCAGCACAGACCCAGCATCATTCTATCAACAGGTTCTACTCACAATTGTTAGATAAATAGTTAAGAAATAAGTTAGATTTATAAAATGTTAGATAAATACTTAAAAAATAAGTTAGATTTATAAAATGTTAGGTATATACTTATAAAAATAAGATTATATAAAAAGGACAATGACCATGGTGTCAAGATTGAATATCGACTCAGTTTCACCAAACCATAAATTTATTCTTTGGACTTATGCATTTCAAACTTCTGAAGCCAGGACTAACTTTCTCAGTGTCATTTCTTTGGTGGCATCACATGGTCCCTTAAAAGGAAAAGTGACCCTTCTGATTCTTTTATTGTACCAGAATGTTGTTCACATTGAATCATAGACCATAACTGGAAGGGACCTTGTGGTAATATTCCATAAAACTACAAGAACTAGTCTGTCCTTAAACATTACTTACAAAGACGTTTTATATACTGAGAATACAGCTTCAGAAGAAAACTCAACCATAATAGTTTCTATACATATGCACTTTTTTCTGTGTGATTTACAAATTTTTGCATATATGTTTGCATCATAACCCAATTCTAGCACTGATAAAGAAAACCATTAGCTTTCCTCATCCCTGTTTAAAAGGGAGTTTATATGCGAAAAAGACACCATTTAGAAATGTGTTAGGAATTGATTATATCTAAAAAAGCACACGAGGTTGTCTAAAAAATAAATTACCCTTATGCACAATTTCCTCATTTCCATTTGATTTGTACTACTTTCCAAAATCCATCTTCTTTTTATTTTTCTATCTGCTATTTTCTAGCAAATAGGAATGTGTGTTTGCAAGGCTGTATAGAAAGTTGTCTTACACAAATTCAGAAGATATTGTTTAACTATTGTTAAACTAGGTTAAAGGGCATCAGAGTTCATTCATAAAGTAAGAGCATCTTATCACCTTGATTAAACTTTACATATGGCTATAGCTTGGTCTAATAAAGTCTGCTAAAGAAACTCATTACCAGGTCAAGGTAATTTGGATTTTATCACCATCCCGAGCAAACTTCTTTAGGGAATAAACATGCTTCTCAATAGGATAATTTATTTTCTATCTCCTGTTTCCCTCTTCCCCTTCAGCATTCTCAGGCTAACTTTGTTTCCTCTCTAGGCAATTTGTTCCTTCAGATCTTTTAACCATGCTCAAGTGTCTCTTACATTTTCACCTTTTGAGAAGAACAAATTTTTCATGCGAGAAAGGAAGAAACTTTAAGTATTCAAGTTGGAAAGCATTAGAATGGGGAACAGGGTAACTCCCTCTCTGCCTTTGATGTTACATCATACAATTGACCATCTGCTCTGTTCTTATGCAACATAAACCTGGATAACTACTGGAGTTCAAATAAACATTCTTTGAACACACTGTTAAAGACTCTTTGCCCTCAAAACTAAAGGTGGTCTTTTAGAGCAGAACTACTCAAAATATGTTCTGTGACCTAATGTCATTACCTAGTCTTCATGTTCAGACTGCATTAGTCAGAGTTCTCCAGAGAATCAGAACCAATAGGAGATAGATAGATAGATAATAGACAGGTAGATGGATACTAAAATGGGATATTTATTATAAGAATTGGTTCACACTATTGTGAAGGCTGAGCAATTCCACATTTCACCATCTGCAAGTTGGAGAATTGGGAAAGAATCAGGTGGTATATTTTAGTCTCAGTCTCAAAGCTTGAGAACCAGGGAACAGATGGTTGTAAACGTGAGTCCAAAAGTCCGAGAATTGGGGGTCTATGGTAGAAATTCCCATCTAGAAACCAGGAACCCCTATGCCAGAGCATAGGAGAAGTTTAAGTTCAACTCAAGCAAAAAGAGGGAATGTGTCCATCCTTCACCTGTTCTATTCGGACCCTCATCGTATAGGATGATGCTTACCCATGTTGGTGAGGGTGAAACTTCTTTATTCAGTCCACACGTGCAAATTCTAATCTCCAGAGATACCCTCACAGACATACAGAATGTTTTATCAGCTATCTGTACATCCCTTGGCCGAGTCAAGTTGACACATAAAATTAACCATCATAATGTGTTAAGTATAGAAACTGAGTGTTTAGAAGTTTTGACAGCAATTTGATGAAATGTGTTGATTCTCACATTGACAAAAACATTGCCTCATGTTTTTGGTTTTCCTAAAAATTTCATTTTTCATAGTAATTTATTTTATTATATTTTATAAAAGCACTTGTTGGTGGCAGATTTAAAAATAAAAGTAAAGCTGGTTCTTTACCACTGAGAGTATGAGAAACTTATTTTGGTCCTTGTATCTTAGAGAATCACTAGAAGCCTGGATGACTTATTTTTTTGATATATTGCTTAGAATATAACCTTGACAATAACACTTTACATAAGGGAAAATCTTAGAAGGACATAGTTAATCTTAGAAGGACATAAACAACAGCAAGGTAGGCCTATGCATATGAATATGTTTATGTTGGATTACTCAAAAAAATTTATCAAAGTGGGTAGGTAAAAAGGAATAAAGGTAATTTACTGATACTGGTTTTATTTCCAAAGATATGACTTTTATTTTACTTTATTGAAACATATCAATGACGTTTTTTGTTCATTATATTGAATAAATATATTTGGTGTACCATTTTAATTCAGTCAATTTTTAACTTTTTTTTTTGAGAGACAGAGAGTGCATGCATGCACGTGCATGTGGGCAGGGGAAGGGCTGAGAGAGAGCGAGAGAGAGAGAGAGAGAGAGAGAGAGAGAGAATCTTAACAGGCTCCACATTCAATGAGAAGCCTGATGTGGGGTTCGATCCCACGACTTTGGGATGACAATCTGAGCCAAAATCAAGGGCCAGATGCTCAACCCACTGAGCCACCCAGATGCCCCAGTTGCACTCGGTTTTTAAACTATATTTTAAAGTTATTTTCTTGAGACTTGCTCTAAATATTATAATATAGATATTAATTTATCATAAACTCAGATTAATAATTATGTAATTCCAATAATGTACAGTAACTTTGCTCTGATAATTATCCATTTCCTCTCCTTTCCTTTGTGGTCTTATGGATATGTATCATACATCTCTATATGTCATAAACCCAAAAATTGAATGGCATATTTCTTGTTTTATAAAATATCATATTTTAAGACAAATTCATAAGAAAAATTTAAAAATTAAGTACTATATTTTATATTTATATACATACCCACCATTTCTGATGACTTTCATTTCTTTTCCTAGATTCAAGTTACTGTTCAGTGTAATTTTTTTTAGACTAAACGTATTCCTTCAGTATTTCTCATTAAGTCTGTCTACTACAGTAAACATATATAAATATATAAATACATATGATAATATATATGTATTGCTTTATATATATAATATATTGTTTTATTTTGGAAAGATATTTTTGTCATATATATAATTATTAGTTGAGAGTTTTTGTTTCATTTTTTTTGAATATGTCATTCTGCTTCATTGTAATCTCCACCATTTATAATAAGAAGCTAAGCATTAATTGTATTGTTATTTCCCCTGTATATGATATGTCATTTTTCTCTGCGTTCAAAATTTTCTCATTTTCTTATCCTGCTGAAGTTTGACTGCTACAATAAATGTTTATAAAATGTCTAAATTTAAATATTCTGTGTATATCTGACTACTTGTTTATTATACCTCTTTGATCTATAAAGTTTTTCATTAAATTTGAGAAGTGTTTGGTCATTATTTCCTCAACTGCTTTTTGTACCACTCCCTTTACGTGAGTGTTGATATGTTTGATGATGTCCCACATGTCTCTGAGGCTCTGTTCATTTATAATCAATATTTTTCCTTCACATTAAATCATATTTACTCATCTACCATCAAGTTTATGGGTTACTTTTCTACCATTTAAATATTTTGTTGCACCCATCTAGTGAAATGTGCATTTCAATTAGCATAATTTTCAAATCTAGAGGCTCCACTCCATTTAAAACAATTTTTTAATGTTTATTTATTTATTTTTGAGAGAGAGAGAGAGAGAGAGAGGGCAGGGAAGAGGCAGAGAGAGAAAGAGAGAGAGAGAGAATCTCACGCAGATCTCATGAACCGTAAGATCATGACTTGACCTGCAACCAAGAGTCAGACGCTTTACCAACTGAGCCACCCAGGTGCCTCTCTACTCCATTTTTTAAAAATGTGTATTTCTACTTTCCTACTGGACACCACTGTGTCTCTATGGCTTAGTGGCCAATTAGTATTTTAGGCAGAGGTTGTGCTCGATTCCACAAGGAGTTTTCCCTTTGTTGAAAAACTCTCTCTGTGGCATACATTCAAAATTCAACTATTTCTCAACTCTGCCTAGACTTGGACTTTCTGGTTGCTTCCTTTTGATGTTCTTTGCATGTGTGCTTACTACTCCAGTCACTCAGGGAAGTATAAGGACCTCATCTGGTCTTGCTTTAACTCTAATTTATCCGCCCTCTTCATTAAATTTATTGCTTATTAACCTCTTCTCAACCTTCTATAACAGAGAAGCAGATTTCTCAGTTTGTTTTCTCCCCAAATTGTAACTTCTACTAATAATGTGACCATAGATTTTGGCCTTTATGCCAAATCGAGTCAGCCCCTCTGGCCACATGACGACTATGTTTCAGTGCCAGATGAGCCTTGGAAAAACCTTCACCTGAACTGGGCAAAAGGGATAAGAGCAGCCCCAGAAAAAAAGGGCTGTGTCTCCCATTGTCCTTACAGGTGCCAGTCGCTTCTTATGAATAAGTGCTTCTCCATTTGTTGTTTATTTTGGTTGACTTCCAGAGCTCTGAAGTGGTTATTTTTTTTATCATTTCCCCCCACTTTTATATTTTGGGGAGAGCATATTTTGATCTTTTCATGCCCCCATGCCAGAATCTTTATCTCTGGATACCAAATTTAGATTTTGAATATTTTACGTGACTGTGTTAATTTGATAGTAGTCGGAAGATGATTTTTGTAGAACTCATCAGATTCTGCAAGGGACACGTAATTATAAATATTTAAAATTATATGATATTTACATGGATCATGAGTAACACCGTAAGGACTCATGAAATAGCTGCTGGTAAGAGCGGAACAGAAAGAGCTACGGTTCACCTGCAGCAGGGGATGTGCGCAACACAAAGGAGAATCTAAAAAACATTAGCAGGATAGGAATTTAAAAGGGACCCCAAACAAACTAATGCTTTTGGTTACTACCATTTTATGAACTTTACCCTATTTGGCAACTCAAGAGAGGCAGACCCCCAAACCTACCTTACTTCAGGTGAAGGGACAAAATGTTCATAGCTGATGCAAATGCTCCCATACATGCTTAACACACAAAGCTTCTCTATTTGATTATTTTGCAACCAAACTGAAAGTCCAAATGCTGAAACACAAGTGGAGGAGGCACAATACATGTGACAAGAGCATGCTCCATGGCTGAAGATGGAGAAAAGAAAAGAAAAGAAAAGAAAAGAAAAGAAAAGAAAAAGTCACAGTTTGGCGGCCAAAGGAGAAGCAGTTAGGAGGATGGACTTGGACCTTGAAGAGCCTGTGTTTAAACCCTCCACTTAGGAGCTGTGTAATAGTGAGCTGCTTAGTTACTTAGCTAACCTCCTTGGGCTTCATTTTCCTACTCTCGAAGAAACTTGGGGCAATAGTGTCTATTTCATAGGGTCTTTGTAAAGATTAAGTGAGTGCATCTGTAGATGATGTTCACTTGGTACCACGTTAAGACTTCAGTATGTGTTATTAGTGTCTCTTTTTAAATTTTTTAAAAAATGTTTATTTTGGAGAGAGAAAGAGAGCTAGAGCATGAATTGGGGAAGGGCAAAGAGAGAGGGAGACACAGAATCCGAAGCAGACTCCAGGTTCTGAGCTGTCAGCACAGAGCCCAACACGGGGCTCAAACCCATGAACCACAAGATCATGACCTGAGCCAAAGTTGGACGCTTAACCAACAGAGCCATCCAGATGCCCTTTATCCTGTCTCTCTTTAGTCGTCTGTACATCTTCAATTGTTAGTTGTTAAAGTCTTGGAGAGGAAGAAGTATGGCATTCAGGAAGAGCTGCATGGAGCATGGAAAAGTTCAGATGGTACCCAGAATTGCTTGCTTTCTTTATGAAGAGATTTCTCTCTAGAAATTTGCATGCGGGAAATACCCAAAACCTTTGACATTCATTCAAATCCTCTAAAAGGATGAGAATAGCATTCTGTGACCTGTAAGTATAGTGTGATCTGGAGTCCTCCTTGTCTAAGTGCGTCACTGAAATACAAAGAATTGGATCAACTAGGTTTTTGCTATTGGTAGTGACAGAAGATATGGAATGAAGGAAAGATGAGACCCACAAACACTACAACCCTCATTCCAGCCAATTATTACAAAATCCCTTCTTATGAATACATGTGCCTGTGTATAATGATAAAAATGCACTGTTTTTTCCCATACGTTGGAACTGTTATTCTGTCCAAATAGATTACAGAAACAAAGCTTCAAGCCTTTGTAAACTAAATAAACAGATAAATACAAACCAAAAACCAACTCATTTTATCTGGGCATGAGTGTTCATTTGTTTGGGCTTATTTTCTAAACAGTGTGATGGATATTTTTACTATACATTTGACAGTGTGAATAATTTCATTTGAGTGCTCTTTACTGTTCTTTACTGCCTCTAAAATAAAGTTGTAATTAATTCTATCTCTATATATCTATATCTATGTAACTCTCTCTCTCTCTCTCTCTCTATATATATATATATATACACATAAAGTCTTTAGTTTTTGCTCTTTTCTCCCAAATATTTCTATATTCTCCTGTGATAGGTCAGCGGATGCACCCTAAAACTGCTATCTTTCAAATAAAAATGGGCATTTGCATATTTAATTCCTTGCTTTCATTTCAATGTGGCTTTAGAATTACTAACTTTGATACTGATTTATTTTCCTCTCTTGCTTTTAGCTGTTTAGAATTAATCTTCGTCTTTCTCGTAGTACGACTGAAAACTCATCTAAGACAAATTCAAAGTATTAGTTGACTTAAACTTATTTTTTACTTCCTACTCTCATCACTATTCAGAAAAAGTGCTGTAGTGAAATATTTTATTATTTTGGTGTTCCAATGTCTAATTTCCTTTCTTATTTTATAAAAATCCTCATTGCTTACAATATTAGAGGGACATAATATCTTACCTCGCTCATTGGAAATTGAAGGTGGGGGTACTTTTGGCTCCTCATTCCCTGGCAGAAGCATTGACCCTTGCTCAGCCAATTAGACATTCCCAGGAAGCAATCTAGAATTGACAGCAGGCACTACAGAGATGGGTTGATGGCTGGAATGTGTCCTCTATCATCACAGAGTCCATGTTGAAGGTGACAGCACAATCCTGGCCCCACCGCTCTTGCTGCCAAACTCTAGAATTCTTTATTTGCCAAGGCTCCCTCCAATTTAGGTTCTTACAACAACCCCGCACCTTTTATCTCCTATTCCAGAGTTCGATTCTGTTTTTAAAAACTCTTGAACGAGGGATGCCTGGGGGTTCAGTCAGTTCAATTTCTGACTCTTGCTTTCAGCTCAGGTCATGATCTCACAGTCTTAAGACCCAGCCCCACAGGGGGCTCTGTGCTGGTTGTGGAGCCTGCTTGGGATTCCTTCTCTGCTTCTCTCTCTCTGCCTCTCTCCTGCTGGCACTCTCCTTCTCTCTCTCTCTAAAGGAAAAAAAAATTCCTGAAGGATAAAAATATTCTTCCCAAACCATTACTGTGCATTCAATCAAAACACTGCCTAATTCAAAATATTGCTTGTTAAAACACCTGGGTGGCTTAGTTGGTTAAGCATCCAACTCTTGGTTTCATCTCAGGTCATGATCTCACAGTTTGTGAATTCAAGTCCCGCATCCGGCTCTGTGCTGACAGTATGGAGCCTGCTTGGGATTCTGTCTCCCTCTCTCTCTGCCCCTTCCCTGCTCATGCTCTCTTTCACTCAAAACTAAATAAACATACATTAAAAAAATACTGCTTGTATTCTTTTATTCTTTTATTTATTTCTTTTATTTTATTCTTTTATTCTTGTATTCTTTTTACAAGCTTCACATGTTTATTCACTCATTCGTTTATATAATTTGGTTCATTCATTTACCAAGTATCACTATGATTTGGTATAAATAACATGGGTTTTGCTATTAGGCAGGTCTGGGTTCAAATTCTGACTTCAATAGTTAATATGTAACCTGGTGTAATATGTGATATGAACCAATAATTTATTTTAAAACTCACTGTCTTGGGGCGCCTGGGTGGCGCAGTCGGTTAAGCGTCCGACTTCAGCCAGGTCACGATCTCGCGTTCCGTGAGTTCGAGCCCCGCGTCAGGCTCTGGGCTGATGGCTCAGAGCCTGGAGCCTGTTTCCAATTCTGTGTCTCCCTCTCTCTCTGCCCCTCCCCCGTTCATGCTCTGCCTCTCTCTGTCCCAAAAATAAATAAACATTGAAAAAAAAATTAAAAAAAAAACTCGCTAAGAAAAAAAAAAACAATGAATTCAGGATCAGAAAAAGCATTCTTAGCTCTGCCTTTAAGCAATGTTGTAATCCAGGGTAAATAACAAACTCTGATCTTGTTGACATCATCTATAAAGTGTCATCTAGGATGATTTTCATGGCCAATTCTACAGCTCACATAAAATTCAGCTTCACAGGTCAGAATTCAGCTTCACAGGTCAGACTGTATTTTGCCGTCTTTTCCCATGTGTATGTGTATGTGTGTGCACTAGATATTTTATACAAACTCATTCTTTTTTACTATGTCAGCCCAAGAAAAGTATCTCTATCATGGTAGCTCATGGAAGAGGCCATTTATGCCCAGTAATATAAGTAACTCATGGCCTACAGACCGTGTATGTTCTGGGTGTGCCAACCACCCCTGTGAGAACGTTCTTACGTGCTGTTCTTCTGCCTGGCACTTTTTATGCTCTTTTGTATCTTGTCCTTACCTGCCTGTCTTTAACTGACTCTTTCAAGTTTCAGTTTAAATTTTATTTCTTCAGGAAAACATTTCTAGATTTCTCCCAACTTCTAACCGAGTTAGACTGTCTCAGGATAGGCATTTACCTATGTTTTGCTTCTTCTGTGTAGCACTCATCACAATTATACCTCAATCATTGTTCATATTATTACTCAATTAAGTACCAAGAATTTAAGTTTCTTGAGCTTAATTGTATCACTAGCACTTGCATTGCGCCAAGCCCATAGTGGGTACATAACAGATATTTGTTGAATTAGAAGAAAAAGAGTTACTACCAAAATGAAAATCTGAATGTCTGATTCAACTTCTAATTCTCTCTGGTCCACCGTGATGGCCAGAGAAAAGGTCTTAAGCTTCAAAAACATATTTTGTGCAACAAAGCCTTACCTATATTTGCCATGATTTTGGATCACAGTCTGTTTCTTCCTCTCATGTCCTGGGAAACACATATTATATATATTGGCCAGCATCTCAACCTGCAGCTGCCTTCACTGTTCTCTCAGTGGCAAGCTCATCCATCTCTTGATGATTTGGATAGACTATAATGGCTCTGTTTTGGATAATTGATGACAACATAACATTTAAGGACACCCTGGGGTTATGAGCCAAGGCACGGGAGCAGTTCCAGACTCTATCACTCCAATTAAAGAAATAACTCTCAAAGGGTAGAATTCACAATCCCCAGAAACTGGTGGGTGACATTGGCATTTGACTGGAGTCCATAGATAATGTAAAAATGAAAGCCAGCATAAATCATCCTTTTATGGGAAAATGAATAGCATTGTCAAGCAAATAAAAAGTGCATTTGTAAGTAACTTAAAGTGCCAAATAATTTGTAAGCTTTCCAAATCTTTGTAAACAACCAGAGGGCTTGATATTTTGTAGGTACTCAGTCAATGTTACTGAACTGTAGATTGAAATAGTTCAACTTAAGAGCGTTATTTATCTAGCGTGTATCCCTATTGATAATAAAGTCTTATAGAAAGAATATTCATTTAATTCTAAGTATTGAACAAGATGAACAAATATGATTATAAAAGAAACAAATTCCAAAATAAATAAAAAAGGTGGTTAAAGAGTACTGAATGCTTCCAATCACCAAATATAAACTTAAGTACCTGCAGGTGACTAATATGATGATGGCAATGTGTAGTGTATATGTGCTCATTCATTCATTAAAATGTGATCCTGACTTGTCTCATACTTGGGATGGCTTGAAAGTTCACTCTCAGGGCTCCATCTGTCTTCCACTCAAATATAAAATGATAGCTCAAGTGGAGGCAGACAGTAAAAAAAAAAAAAATACATGAACACTCGAACACAAGCTGAACTTTGGTGGTGCAGGATGTCAGAGCCAAAGTGGAAACCCTGTTTGGCTCTAGGTCCATCAACTAGCCAGATGGCTGGGTATTAGCCCATAGTGGGTAGGCTGATGGAAGGTAGAGCCCTGCAGGGGAAGGGCATACCAAATCTCACCTTCTTAGGCTAGAGTTGAATTCAGTCAGAAGAAGAACCTGAGTTAGGCCACCATCTAGCATATGGCCAGCATGATTTCTTGGCTCTCTGGTTTGTGTCAACACCACATTCTTCCTCTCATGTTGATGTCTAACAGACCATTTTTCGTTCTTATGTTCTTTTCACTTCTCTTTCTGTCCTCACCTTTCTTGTCTTACTTGTCCTCTCTCCTTCTCATATCTGTCTTTCTTTGATCTGACTCACAAATTCCTCACATATGCTAAGAACTAAATACATCCCATTTTTGACTCAGGAAAATTAGAATTAGTGGAAATAAAGATCACAAAAGGTTATATCAGAATTGATGAATAAAAATTTATTTTGGTCAAAAAAATTAGTTAATGAATTGCATTTTATTACCAACTTAATTGAGAAAGTATTTGTACAAGTGAAAATATTTTCAATAAGATAAAAATAAATAGAAATCTTTTGACTATGATGAAGAGAAAATTGATCAATGAAATCAAAAGGATTAATGAAATCTCTGGATAAAACGTTCTAGATGACATTTATTGGGGTTCATATTATTTAGATAAAAATATCTTGTTCAAAACACTCTCAGGGTTAAAACATTCTCACTTTGATGGAAAACCCAAAAGATTCCAAAATTCAACTAGTTCTCAACTCTGCCTAGACTTGGACTTTCTGGTTGCTTCCTTTTGTTGTTCTTTGCATGTGTGCTTATTACTCCAGTCACTCAGGGAAGTATAAGGACCTCATCTGGTCCTGCTTTAACTCTAATTTCTCCACCCTCTTCATTAAATTTATTGCTTATTAACCTCTTCTCAACTCAGTCCAGGTATCATCACATCCATGTGGAAGCTTTGTCCTGGTTTATCAAACATAGTTTGTTGATTGCCTATTAAAAAGTGAGCTCAGTGAGGACAATAACTGTCATATTTGCCTTTGGTTTTTAACTCAGACAGATACCTCGATTGCTTACTTAGTTTATATTCCCCATCTGAAGTGCAGATATTACATGTTTTTGCTTAACGTGCCTGAATAAATGGGTCATCTCACATAATACTTATAAGACTTAAGTCTTTCTCACTAGTTTTGGAACTGTTCAAATGCATGTGTGAATGGTAACCAGTGCTCCAATGTTATACGCCACTGAGCACAGTTTATAAAATCAAATGCTGCAGGGCCATGAAAGGTTAACCGATGTACAGATAGACTGAGTCCTTAGTATAAAGTAGAGGGTGATGTGATGAACCAGAGGGTATGTGCCACACCTGTATATATTCAAATGCAAGAATGTGTAACCTCTATACTGGCCAAACAAAATTCATCTGTGGCTGAATATGTTCAGTAGGCCAACAGTTGGCAACATCTGGCAAAAAAATATTGCCATAAAAATATTAGCCCAAAATTCTTTACAAAGAGATCTTACCAATCTCGTCTACATTTATAATCTCAGAAATCATCTATAAAAAGTGTTTACTTTTATTTATTTTTTAAATGTTTATTTATTTTTGAGAGTGAGCACATGGGAGAAGAGCAGAGAGAGAAAGAGAGAGAGGCTCTGAAGCAGGCTCCGCACTGTCAGTGGAGAGCCTGATGCAGGGCTCGAACCCACAAACCATGACATCATGACCTAAGCTGACGTCCAACGCTTCACGGACCGAGCCACCCAGACGACCCAAAAAGTGGGCGTCTACTTTTATTTAATATAGAATCTTGGTGAACTCTCCAGGAATTATCATTTGTATACGATACATCTAAGTCACTGAATTATTTTATCCAGTACAGAGAATTGTTGGGTAAAAGAGATAGCTAAATTTTGGAAATCATTTGCCAAATAGCGTGACATCTAACAGAAGTTCAAGAAGTTTTTGCTGAATACATGAACAAATGAAGTGATAATTCTAATGTTTTTAAAGCCAGGGTCAGTGACTAGGCTAACTTCACAGAAGTCCCTGATGTCCCTTAAATACTTATTTGGTCGTTGACTGCATTAATGAGTGAATAAATACATGAAATAATGACATTTTGTGTTTGGTTAAGCCCAAAATTAGTTATATGCTAATTAACCTTACATGAATGTATGGTACCTATGTGCTTTAAACTGTTGCTTCACCCCCCCCCCACCCAGCAACCTCAGTGGGGGTGACTGTGCATTCGTGATCCCCTTGCTCTCTGCCTTTGGTTGATGGCATGAAGGCAAGCATGACAATGGTTCACTGGGTCTGACCATAGACCTTAAAAGCCTTGTGTGCTTCCACTAGCTTTTTCCCATCTCTGATACTTTTGGGGGAAAAATATACATATTTGGTCGTTTTAAGAAAAGCATCTCGGGGCGCCTGGGTGGCTCAGTTGGTTGAACCACCAACTTTGGCTCAGGTCATGATCTCACGGTCTGTGAGTTCAAGCCCCGCGTCGGGCTCTGTGCTCACAGCTCAGAGCCTGGAGCCTGCTTCGGATTCTGTGCCTCCCTCTCTCTCTGCCCCTCCCCCATTCATGCTCTCTCTCTCTCTCTCTCTCTCTGTCAAAAATAAATAAACATTAAAAAATTAAAAAAAAAAAAAAGAAAAGCATCTCTTCTCTTCTTTTAATTTAGATTTTAATGAAACTGCAGCCACACTAAAAGGAAAAATCTTTACATAAATGTTGAAATTGGAGTCCCATTAAAGAGCTAATAATACTTTTAATACATTTTGTTTCCTATTGGAATTTCTTATGAGGCTTTTTATATGAATCTCTTATTTGACAAGCAAGATATTATGAAAAATAATTTCAGAGAATATATGGAAAATTAATGAGTTTAATTCACTCTACATTTTTCATCCTAAAAATACCAATGCCCTCTAAATATTCTATACTCTTGCAAAGAAAAAGAAAGATATTAATTTCTCTATTACATAAAAGATATTTTTCCATTGACCACTTTGATTCAAAAAATAATTTATGAGGGGAATGGAATTAGTATTCTAAGAGACAAATTCAATACAAAGCATTGTTCATAGGTTATTTTACTCTATTCCTTACTGTAAATTACAGAGTAAGCATTGTTACTTTTATTTTGAAATGAGAAAATTGAGTCCCAGTGAGCTTAAGTAAGTTTCCCTATATCATACAGTTAAAAAAAAAAAATACACAGGTGAGATTTTTAACCAGGGCTGTCTGACAGCAATGGGTTTTTGCTCATGGAGCTGTACTACATCATAATGTAAGAAAATAAATTAGGTATACACAGATAATTAAATACTAAAATAATTTAAAACATTGCAGAAAGTATATGATCTCCATCATGGAGTTTTGGGGAAGAAAAAGGGGTTAAGAATGAAAACTTCTAGAAACTCTTCACCTACATCTACATTCCAAAGTCAGGAGGAAGAAGATGACATTTATATTTGGGGCCTGAGGGGTGCCTGGATGGCTTAGTCGATTAAGTGTCCAACTGTTGGTTTCAGCTCAAGTCGTGATTTCATGATTCCATGGGATTGACCCTCACATTGGGTTCTGTGCTGACAGTGTAGAGCCTGCTTTGGATTCTCTCTCTCTCCCTCTCTCTCTGCCTCTAATTTTCTCTCTCTTTCCCTCTCTCAAGATAAATAAACTTAAAATACATATATATTTGGGGCCTGACCTATGACAAGAAAGACCTCAGTCCCAGAAGTTTATGATGATGGGACACACATTCTATATCCACAGAGGTTGCCAAAGATAAACATTCAGTTATAATGTCACGTCTCATGGTGTAGGAGAGAAGATGATTCTAAGAGATGCAAAGATGTATTCTTAATAATGTTGAATCACCTAGTTGAAGCAGATATACCCTTGTACAATTTTTTAAAAATATAATATATAGAAGAGAAAAGGAAAGAGTTTCAGGAGTACTACTTCATGAATCTTCCAGTGCAATCATCAGCTGAATCAAAACTAAAAATATCACCGTCACCCGTACATCGTAGTTTCCCAATCATTTGTTTCAGAATACTTCTTATTTGCTTAGGATTCCCTATGATTCATGGATTATTTTTAAATGAATTGCTTAATTTCATAAATTTCAAAATTCAAAAATAAATAAACAAACGTAGGGGCACTTACTGGTTATCTTTTTTGTACAGATTTCCGCCTTAATTCCAGTGGGGTAAGAGAACATAATTCAAATTCTTTCAATGTTTTGAATTTTTCTGTGGCTTATTTAATGGACTAGCCAATGATCAATTTTGTAGTGAATTTTGTAAATAACCCATCTGTACTTAAACACCTGCACTATTTTTCCAGTTGTTGGTTGTATTGCTCAAAATATATGGGTTAGATCAAGCTTTATTTATTGTGTTATTTGTATCTTCTATGCTTTTAATTTTTTTTTTGTCAGCTAGTTCTACAAGTTTTTGGTGAAAGCATGTAATAGCTTTCCAGCATGGTCTAGGATTCGTCCACTTTCCTTTTGATTTCTGTCCTTTTCTGTTTTATATCATTTAGAGGTATATTCTTGGATACATGGCAATTTATTACCATTATGTCTTTCTTTTGGGCTGTCATATCTCATTGAAAAATATCCCTCTTTATCTCTAGTAATGCTACATGAGCTGCTTCACTCACACAAGAGAGGTGAGGCAATCCTTGCCCTGGATCCTCTATCCTTCTCAGAAGCCCCAGCAACACTCGTAATTCCCCAGAGTTTATTCATCCCGAGCTTTTGCAACTATCCTGTGCGGTTATGTGGATGCAGGGAGGTGTGCTAAAGAGTGAAGCGGGAACATGCATCAGAGGGTTCACCTAGACCCTTCTGCACAGGTCAGGACTTACCTCTCTGTGCTCTTTATATTTTCGGTAACATTTAACCTCTAAGTCTATGGGTCTTTTTACTTGGAATCCTCACTCTTATATCACTTCAACTGTTTTCTAATCACACTATCTATCCAGGATGAAGTAGACTTGGATTGATTGGAGAATGTCTCGAGGTTCCTGATGAATTTGTGGTTCGACTGATTTCCCAGTCTCTACCCTCCTTATAAGAGATTTTCAGTATGTGAGGGTAACGAGTTATTATGTTACTGTGTTACCTGAGTTGACCCTACTAATGCTTTTTTTTTCATTTTTGCACACTGCTAGAGTCCCTTCCCCTTTCGAAATATAGATATCAAATGCTCTACTTAGTTTATGTTAAAGTAGCTCTCAAGTATTTGTTATGGCAGCAGTAAACACAATCTCTCTTCATCTGAATTTTTCTGGCTAGCAAAGTTTCTTTTATGATACATTGTGTCATAAATATTCATAACAGGATCAGAACTTGAGGTTAAGGTTTGTCCATTTTAGGATTCAGCCTTGTCTGTATAGGGGGGAAACCTGCAGAGTGAGTCTTCTGGGGTTCTAGTTACATGATAAAACATGAAACTTCAGAGAGAAAGCCCACTGTGAGGGCAGAAGAAATCAAGTTTACAAGCGTGATCCAAAGACCTTGGGCCTGCATCAAAGTGGGGCAGTGATGGTGAATATAACAGTGTAGGTTATTTCAATTATCTTCTAGCCCAGCCCCCAGTACATATGCCTGAGATTAAGACTGTTCAGTGAAGAATGAAATATAAACACAACTGTTTCACAAAGAACTTGTGCTAAAATCTTCTGCAGGGATGGCCTACTAACCAGCAGTGCTAGGACAAGGTACTTGCTGCTCACCTCTGCATGTTTGATATTGGGGGTGCAGAGCTTTGCTCCAGAAATGGGCGAGCACCAGAAATGACTGTGGTGGTAACTGGCTGGAAACAGGGACAGGGACAGCTTTGTAGGTATTAACGCCATAACTGTTGCATTAGGTATTGAAGCTACGGTAGATGTCACCACACTAAGCCACTACAAGAGGTGGGAAAAAAAAGTCTTGTCAGCAAGATGTATGACCCATGGTGCAGCTGGGAGACATGCCTTGGGAAATTCTCAGTACTCACTGGGGGAATTGAAAGGGAACGAAGTTTCTTCAGGGCCAAGCCAGAAAAACATCATATTATATTTATATCATATATTTTATTATATTACATGCAAGTATATTTACTATATCTGTGCATGTATTATAAATGAATTGCATATGCATATGTAGATATAGATATTATATATATACACATACACCATAGATAACCTCTTCTCCAACATACCTACATACCCTTACGTACATGCTAGGCTAGAGCTGCAGGGTAAGTAGTTATGAATGCTTTAAACACGGTGAAATCCAGGATAAAGGTACTAGAAGCTTGCAACAATGAAGACAAATACTTTCTCCAAACAGTATAAGAACTTAGCCTTTCATGGTAGTATGTTAATGACGTAAAAAATCTGAATCTTCTTTCAACAAAAATGATATTGATTTTCATGGGCAGGCTACCAACACTTAGACGATAGATCTTAAAAATCACCTCCATGCCTGTTTTATATCTGGCATATTTAAAACACAGGTTTTAAAACTGAATAAAAGTATAATAAAATGAACTACTTTCTTTCTGTCATTTGTCCCAATATCTTAAAATCTGAGACCATTAGAATTATAAATACCACCCATCCACTCATAGATTCGATTTAGAAATGTAATTACTATATTGATCAAACACTACCTGGCTTATTAGATAGATAGAGGTGCTAAGGGAGACTGTAGATGTTTAATTTTAATTTTCCATTATAAACATTTTAGCATTCAAAGTGTGTTTTTCAAAAAAAAAGTGCATTTTTTATATAAAGAGGAATAGTGGGAAATAAGGAAAACAGTTCACTTTTTTCATCCTAATCTACATTTCCTGGTGTCTTCAAAGCTGCACACGCTGATCATTACCAGGACAATTCAATTAGAGTGTAGGTGCTAATAGCAAAAACATTCGGTGAATCATTCATGGTTTCACATCCTTAAGTCTTTAACTCAAAACATGTTTTTTCTTTAATTCCTCCAAGAGCGAAAAGAGTATTATCATATAATGTAGAATGAAAACCTTGATGCACAAAACTAAAAACTGATCAAAAAACTGAAAAGGACCAAACTCATTTCACAAAAAGAAAGCACAGCAGTAGTTGAACCATCACAAGCCCTTCTTGATATTAAATTGATTTTCAAGACACTGCAAGTCAAACCATTTGCTCAAATATGTAACAGACAGAGACAATAAAATTCACAGTTATTCTATAGTGCCAACATCAGTCACTTCCCCAGACATGCTCCCTGGGTTACTACAAAATGAATGACCCAAAATTGTTTGGGAGGGACAATGTTTGGAAAGAATAGAAAAGAACATAGTGATAGACACTAGCCTGTTCTTTGCTGACTAGAAATTAGAGACATGATTTTAAATTATGAGATGTCCTTAAATTGTTCTGGAAAGGGCCTCTGTGCCTAACCAAGAACTCTGTGCAGAGCCCTCAGAGTTCTGGGCGGAAACCGAGGAACTCTTCATGTGCATAATGGCAAGAAATGAATGATGCTGACTCACCATCCCTTTAACACGCTACAGAACTGGTCACTGTGTTTTGCATCTGCTGTTCACACATTCTGTGAGAAAGAAATGCCTTCCATTCTATAAAGCCAATGAGATTTGGGGTTTATGGGAGGCCTGGGTGGCTCGGTCAGTTAAGGGTTGGACTCTTGATCTCAGCGCAGGTCATGATCTCACGGTTAGTGAGCTCAACCCTCCCCCACCCACCAACCCATGGGTCTCTGTGCTGAGCGTGGAACCTGCGTGGGATTCAGTTCTGTTCTCCCTATCTCTGCCTCTCCCACCACCCTCAAAATAAAAAAATAAATAAATATTTTTAAAAAGCTTTAGATTTGGGGTTTATTGTTAGGGTAGCAAACAATCTGAAACAATTCACCATCATATAGAAATGAGTTATAATATAGCTATTCTACTGTTGTGGAATATTCAGTGGTTTTCAAATTTATAGTATACATAGAGTTGTAATTATATTTAGAGATTAATCTTTGTGCATATATGTATCTTCAAGACACATTACTGGAAACTGTACTGTTTCAAGGAATGCATATTTTAAGCTACTGGTACGTATTATCAGGTGACTTTACAAAGACTTCAAACAATGTAGACTTCAACAACTAGTGTAGAAAAATGTCTGGTTCCCTGAACACTCAATCTTTCCCAATCTTTGCCAAACATCTAGGTGAAAAATAATGTTTTCATTTCTTAGATTATGCCTCAAGTTATATCTTTTTCTGTTCTTCCTTTTCCATTATAAGTAGGTGTGTTTACCCATTTAAGTTGAAATATAAAACCAATATCTTTACCCTGCATGCCCAGAGCCAAAGTAAAACAAGGCTGCCAGTAAATCAACACATTCAGACTCAGAAATTTGAGTTTTAGAGTTGATTTTGCTACTTTAGATTCAGCATGCCAGTGTGAACCTCTGCATCTTTTTGCTAGAGCCTGATCTGACTCTTCCTGAGGGGTATCTATGTCTGAACTTGGGCCCAAGTTACTAATCTCTGTGCTAGATCATCTGCTATGGTAGAATTCTTCACCTGAACTCCAGGTCTCCAGGATGCTGCTCTAACAATCCGCCTTGCCCTATAGCCCCTCTTTCTGGAGGACAAATACTGTTGTACACACTTCTGGACACTTATTTCTCTGATACTGCCTCCTGCATCATTGCAAGTCTTGTCACTACTTGGAGACACCTGATACGTTTACATTCACTCATTTATTCACTCATGTTTATGAGGCGTCTCCTATGGTCAGGTGCATGAGAAGCATTGGTACTACTGTATAATGAAAAGGGCATGGTCCCTTCCCTCATAAAGCTTAGGGTCTAGTGTATGTGAAAGGAGAGAAGCAAAGACATGTCAGAGAGAACATATTAAACAGGAAAACACATCAGAAAATGTATAATTATCAAAGACCAAAACCGGACAAGTTGAGGGACTAAATTTATTCAGGTTATTTTAATAGAAAGAGCATCTTAGATCCAAAGATTGGAGTATCTCAGCAAGGTGGTTTTGCCCCAAGAGGATAAAGCAAGTGCCCATGGGGTGGTCTCCAGTGGGGGGTCGTTCTGTGGGCAGGGGAAGCGGCAGTCATAGGAAAATGTTTTTCTCCGTGAAAAGTTAGTTTCTGGATAATTGCTTTAGAATGAACATTTCTAATCTTAGCTAATCAATCATGACAAACAGTTCTGATCTTAGCTCATCCATCATGAGACAAAGAACAGGAAGTTGGGCTCTGCCTGGCCTTATCAGGAGATTCAGGCAAAAGGGGAAAAAAGGTCTATATTTTGTTTTGTCCTGGCTTATAATCGTGAAAAAAAAAACACCCTATGGAAAAATAGGGGGTTTCAAGACAGGAAGTAGCAGAGCTTATAACCGTCAGGAAAGGCCTCTAGGGGTTGGGCAGGTGAAGAAAAGCCAACTGGAAAAACATTCCCATACAAGAGCAGCATGGTCAAATCCTTTGCATGAATATGCAAGAAAATGTTAAAGGCCAAGGTAGCTAGAGCAAACAAAAAGAGAAAAGACGAGACATGTCATCAGGGGCCATATCAGGCAAAACCGTGCTAGATAGGGCATCAAGTATTTATTTCATTCTTAGCACAGAGAGAAGTCACTGAATAATGTCAAGGAAGGAAGAGTTGTGGTCTAGGCGATGTTCAAAAAGATGGCTCCAGTTGCCATATCAAAAATCAGTCAGGTCTGCGGGGGGTAGATGGCAAAGGAGGAGAACTGGTGATAAAGCTACAGTAGTGATTCAGATGAAAAAAGAGAAGAGCATGGACTGCCTTGGAACCCATGGACGGCTGGATGCCTTACAGTTTTATTCTCATTGGTATTCCCCTAGTATTTCCACACTTCTCTGAAACAGGGGATCTGGAATGTTGACCATCCCCTTTAAGGTTCTGTAAACCCGTGGGCCAATCCCTACGGTGAGGTCACCAGCCTCAGTGTCTTTCCTTCTAAATCAGTCAGTTGTAGAGGCTGTAGTGGGCTCAGAGTCATACTGGATTTTGTCCCTACTGCCATGTCCCAATTCCAGTCCTGCATCATTTCCTACCTGGACTGTTGTGCTTGTTTTCATAAAATCCTGCAAGAGCCCCTGAAATAATCACTGTGTAAAAGACTATCTTTGTATCACCATTCTTGATGCAAATAACCTCGCTATCCCTTTATTAGCCATGGAGTCAAAGTCAGGTCCCTAAAAAACCCTTCAGGACAGCCAAACTACCTTCTTATCACTCATTTTCCTCACAGACTTCTAGATCAACAGATTAGTCTACCCATTCACCCCTGAATATTTCCACTTCAGTGTTGCTAGGGATTGAATGTGCCCCCTCAAAATTCTTATGTTGAAAACTTAATATCCAATGTGATGGTATTAGGAAGTGGGCTTTAGGGAGGTAAATAGGTTATGAAGGTGGAGCCCCTGTGAATGGGATTAGTGTGCTAATAAGAAGAGATAGGAGAGCCTTTCTCTCTGCCCTCCACCATATAAGGATACATCGAGAGGATGGCCATCCATAAGCCAGGAAGTGGACCTTCACGAGACATCAGGCACCATGATCTTGAATTTCCCGGACTCCAGAGCTGTGAGAAATAAACGTCTGTTGTTTAAGTCCTCCAGTCCGTGGTAATGTGTGAGAGGAGCCTAAGAAGAAAAGTGTGTGTGTGTGTGTGTGTGTGTGTGTGTGTGTGTATGTGTGTGTGTGTGTATACATGTGTGTATATATGTATTTAAGTATATATATAAGTAATTTAAAAATATTTTTCTACTGATAAATCTCTTTCTCCTCATTTTGAGGAGAGATTTAGGGCACCTTTGTTTGTAAGAAAGAAGTTGCATCTTGTTAGGGCGAAGTATGAAGTTATTTTGTCATGATATTGGAATTCAAATGCATTGTATGTGTAGAAAGATCAGAAAGAATGTCAAATAGTTGAAAGTGTGCAATGGGTTGATATTAAATATTTTTCTTTCAGCTTCAAACTCAGCCTTGTAATACCAGGGATAAAACTCCATAAAATTCATTTCTGGCTTGTCATCAGGTCCCTGTTAGACTCTGGTAGGAGGGGCTCTTGAGGGTGACAGGAGGCTGGAGGATGGAGAAATGGTCAGACCAATCTACTTGTTCCCCCTCTCCTTGTCATCCATTGCTTTTATGGTGCGTAGCAGCTGGGGGTTCCATTTGCAATTTTCTCCATAACCCAACCACCTCACAGTGCCTGACAGATAGCAACACTTGCCAGCTGGCGTCCCCTCCCCGGGCTCTGGACCCCAGGTGCACAAGGCCACTCCTCTATAAGCTGAACTGCCATGGTCACTGCCTGCACTTCCTTTCTCTGTGACAATGCTGTGTCCTCTTTGAGCATTTCCAGTTCTCTATTAACTGGTTAATAAATCCTTGTCTTCAATTATTTTTGTTACAATAACGCGTGTAGTTTCTTTCCTAACCACACTGAGCGGATACGGTGAGGAGGTTTCATGACAGAGTGAAATTTTAATCCTGTCCATTGAAACTGGGCAGCAGAAGTAATTTATGGATATCATGGAGGAGACTAACTAGTTGCCCTACATTGCCATTTTAAGCAGCTTCACTTCTCTTTGTTGTTAGGCAATGCATTCAAATCTTAGTGTGTTTTGGGGGGGCTGGGGGAAGGGGAAAATGGTGATAACATCTCTCCTGCTCCCTAGTTGGTGAGTCTGGACCAGTTAACAGTCAAAGAAGCATCTGGCCTCAAACCCGGATGACCGGGGTTCAAACCAGATCTCTTCTACTTACCAAATCTGTTAACTCTGTGTAAGTGACAACCTCTCCATACCTTGTCTATAAAATGGGGGTAAGGATTATCTAAAATTCCTAAGGTTCTAGTGAGTAATAGGTGATATAATTAAAAACAAACAGAAATTCATCTGACCCTTAAAACATTGTTTCCTTTCCTATTTTCATTTGCCACATAAATGTGGGAATTCAGAGTATTTTATTGCTAACATATATCAAGCGGGAGTGTGTGCATTTCTCATCACAGTCTGAAAGAGATCATCTAAACTCTGAGCTGCAATCCGGCAAATCATCTCTCCTCATTGAACCAAATCTGTATATGCTTAGGTAAATGCTTAGGATAAGGCTATGGGCCTTAGTGTCAGCGTTCACCTGTGGTCTATGAGAGGGCAGTGCTTTCATTCTGGGGAAATAAACTCACTGTTTTGATTTCTTTTGTACAGGAAACATTAGAAAAACATCAGAGAGAGCATATAAAATACATGAAATAATTTTATTCATTTATTTTTTTAAGTACCACGTTTGTGTGTGTGATGCAAAGATCATAACACAACTCTGCTCCACATCTGTCAAATTGCTTGGTGAAAACTGAGCTTGAATGGACTGACCGACTGGCAGCCAGAGGGCAAGGCCAAAAGTATGGCCCTGGGTGTAAGTCTAATGTTGCCAGCAGTCTACTTCTCTGGAATATTGTGGAAGGAAACACTCCTTTGGGTTGCCCCAACACCATCTCTGTACTCTGCTTCTCCACTTTTTGTAATCTACCTTCCTCATGCCAATTTCTCATCTCCCAAAGTTCAAGAAAGAACCTGAGCAAGACTGTTTTCTCTGCCGGGAAAACTAAGCATGATTTCTTGCTAATTGCTTTGATTCATCAAGCACTTCCAGGTGACCTCTCTGCACACATTTTAGATTTTTGGAAATGCAAATTCAACCAAAAGCAAGACAACCATTTTCAACCACGAAACGGGCAAAAATTAGATACTGATAACAGCAGATTTTACAAGCATGTGAGAAAATGGACCCTCTCATAGACTTGCTGATGGGTATGTAGATCATTACTAATTGGGGGAAGTTATCTGGCAGTAAACAAAAATTTTAAAATGCGTACAATCTTTGAACTCAGTATTTATACTTTAAAAATGTGCCATACTGATAAAAAAAAAAACAGTGCTCAAGAATGTAACTATAAGGACATTTGTTTTAGCACATTTTTTAGTGGTAAAAAAGGTAAAAGGGATTTTCCATAAATAAGTAGTAGTCAAGTAAATTATAGAGCATCTAGATTTTGCAATATTTTAGAGCTGTTAAAGCAAAGAGTCCCTGCAGGGGACATGAAATTTAACTGAAGAAATTGGGTTGGAAAAGAGTGTGTAGAGCACCCCTTTGGTATCATGATACATGATACAATCTTGTCACAAAACAAAACAATAATAAAGAAAATACTTACGTATGCTCTTTTCCAAGGTATACATAAATTTAGAAGCACAAACAAAGATACAGCACTCAGATAATATTGACTATATCCATGGGTGTGTTTAGGGTAGGGGCCTAGATGGAAAGGGTAATTGGCATGACTCTCATTTATTTTCTTTGGGAATATTTGTAGTGCTAAAACTTGTTACAACAGCCATGCTTTTCATTTGTAATTTTTCAATAAAAAATAAATAAATAAATAAAAATGTATAATTTATCATTCCAGATAAGAGAACCGAATCTAAGAGCTTCCTAAATTTACCCATCTAATCGAGAGATAATTAAAGTGATATTTGAATCCAAGTCTGTATGATCCCAAAGCCATCCTTACTGTTTTACCCACATCTCCTCTGGCCTTGTGAAAGGGGCAGGTAGAATCAGTATTTTTTGGCTGTGGAGAACATTTCTGGTTCCTTTGATCCCACGGGAAGCTCTTTGTTTCATGTGGGATTCAATGTGCCCACCAGTAAGAAAATAGGCAGAACACATTTAGCCAGGTGCTGGTTTCTTTCTGCAACATTGAACCACAATTAGCCACATCCGGTGATGTCTAAGAGTACTGGAATAAGGAAGTGGCACCGTTTGGGGCAGGTATAGAAAATCCTTTCCCAGTCCCGAGGAGATTAGAGGAAGAGACATTACTTATTGTCACTTCAGTTCATTTTTCAGGGCTGGGGCTTCCTTTTGGGCAAGAGAAACCCATGAGTTTGTGAAGCAGTGGAACAGTGTGAGCCATGAGCTCAGGTACACAAAATATATAAACTGCACCCAAACGCACGCCTGTCAACCTTCCATGTAGGAGTGTTAGAGGGAATGATAACTGGTGAAGTCTTGTTTATCCAGTAGTTTGTTTTTTATGCAAATGATATCCTGCAGGGAAAGAGGAACCCATGCGGAATTCATAAGCAGCCTTAGAAGCTGATGAGAAAAGCAATAAGCCTCTGTGAAAAGTCCTGCATCGTAACATATCCCCAGGGACCTCATCTTATGAGCATTACTATGCAATGTGAATTAAACCCACTGCATAGAGCAGCTGCCTGGTGCTTTGGAGTTGATTACCATCATCCCTGGAGGCTGAGGCTTTCTGCATCAGCGACCTGGCATCCTAAGATTGACCTATGGGAATGGCGGGGCTTACTGAGCTCCTTGCCAGTGGAGGTTGGCATGCCCTTTGGGTGCATGGTAAATTTGAGAGCACCAAGTTACTCCCTGGTGATGAAAGTCATGGTCTAAATTACAGTTACATTGATTTGGGCAGTCCAGAGAGAGCACAAAGTGGGAAGATACGAAGAAGGGGAGTTGTCACAGAAATGACATTAAAACCATGGTAACTAAATATCAAAACAATAAATCCAGGGAGGTCCATAATGAAGCGTTTGTGGGGCTAGAGTCAAAACATACCAGGAGGCACGTGCAATCCATTGTGGAAACTGCAGCACTGCGCATTCAGAAGGAATCCATCAATGCAGAAGGCCCTCCAAATCTGAAAAGGAAAGGGATGGAATTTCAGACTCACTGTTTCTTTAATCAAGCCCATTCACTTCCCCTTGAATTATCAGTTTATAATTCATGTAGATATGGGATCAAAAGGGGCCCATGAAAGAAGCTGAGTCCTGTGATATAAAAACAAGCTTTTGCAATTTACTTTTTCCAAGTATAACCCAGAAACATTTCCTGTTTTAGTCAGGAAATGAAATTGTCGCAGACATTACAAAGCAGAGAGAAATATCAAACCCACTAACTATCTGGCACACAATTATAATTTTTAAAAGACGTCTTTGCTCTCTTCGTTAGGGTGAAGGTCTAAATGTCAACAAACCAGTGTTACTGTCAGAAACTGAATAATTAAGCAGCTTTTCAGCCAATGTCAAATATCATCTGTATCCACAGCCCTGGGCAATAAAAGACGATTCACGAAGATGCTTTTCTTCCTTCAAATAACTCTTGCTTTAAAATTATTGCACATTCGCATGTCTCATTTCATGCTTTTGTTTTGTTTTAATTCGATTTTAAGTTCCTCATCCAACATTTCTGATAGACAGACTAGCAAGTATGTATGAATTACTTTGTTTTATTCTACTTTAATTTACCTTATTTTATTTGATTATTTTATTTTATTTTTGGTGAAAGCATAGATTTGTCTAAGTCACACCAACACATGATGGAGAAAATGAAAATAGAAGCACGATTTCTTGAGTCTTAATTTGATGCTCTCCTAACCAGTGCTTAGTGAATTCTGGTTCTTCTCCTTCATTGCCCCTGAAGTTCCTAACAGATTGCTCCAAAAGTGACCAGATTTGTGGGATTAGATGTTTAAATACCAAGTGGCAAAGAAGCCACAGAGGCATGTGCATGCAACACAGAAAAGAAATAACCCCACGAAGGCCCACTAGTGAACCGGCATTTGGGCAATGAAAGGAAACCCATCCTAAAGCAGATTTTCTCTTAAACATATTCATCCTGCAGCCCACAGACAGCATAGAGGGGGATCTGCTTCTAAGAATGGCCAAGGGGCAAAACCAGGGAAAAAGGTTCAAAGTGTTCCCAGGATAGCAAATCACACAAAGCTCCTTACTGGCCCTCTCTGCTTATGTTGCCACACGATCATCATCGGGATTATCTTTAAGTTCAAAGAACACCCTCTCCATCCTCAGGGGTTCAGGCCTGGCCATGGGCAGGTCTAAGAACAGTGAGAGGACCCTTCAAGCTGTCTGCCTTCAATGCAGAGATGCAAACAGAAGGGCTAATAGGCATAAGCCCAGGGCACAGAGGATAGTTGCAGACACCAGCCAGAAAGCTGACATTTGTTTCTAACGTTCTCTTTATCTTGGGGTCAAAACCCCTAGGGTGGAAAAGAAAAAAAAAAAAACTTCTGTCAAACAGTTGCCTTTGTCTGCATAAGTGGATTCCAACCTTTTCTAGTATGAGAATTTCCTTTAAAACTACAAAAGTGGTGAATCTCCCCATGACACTAGTTATATTCAACTATTGATTAATTGAGAGCATACACAGTGATCAAATAACCACATAAATCCAATAATATTTTAAACAAATGTCTGTGAAATGAAGGACAAGAACTTCTACACACAGTTGATGAACCGTATAATGTTGGTGTGAGATACCAAATTTTTCAGCCTACGGAAAATGGTCAAGTGTGTTTTATTTTTAATTGAAAATAATCCTAGAAAAAGCAGATGTGGTGGGAGGAAATGTTATCATTTCCATCATTATCATTAAGCGCCTGGTCTCTGCTGCCACAAAGCGCTGGCCATCATGTTGAAGGGTGTGCTGGCAAGAGTAAATCTAGACTTGAGACACAGCTTTCATATTCTTGAATTCTGGGTTTTATTATGTTCACTTTTTACTATGGAAATACTCAAATGCTTACAGAGGCAAATCTTAAAGACATCACTCACCTTCAACAACTAGATACTTTTGCCAGTCTTGGCAAGAGTTCCCTGGGTATCATCTGAAGCTGTTCCCTGTACACAGAGAGCAAAGAGAGACCAGAGAACAAGTAGATCTCCCCACCACCTACCAGAATCTTTAAAAGTTTAAATAGAAGCCTTAACAAGCTTCAATCATGGGTACAGTCCAGATGGTCTCAACAACACATTCTTGCGACTTAGTCCTTGAAATGTCTCCCACAGTGGGAACAAAGCAGAGTGACAGGATGTACATTTCAAAGACAGAGGAGGGGTAAGGAGTCTCTGATTGCCCAAGTCCAGCTCCAGGGTCAACCAACAGCCAAGTATTTTCAATGACTTCCTCCAACACAATCTTGTGTCATGCTTTATGATATTTTGTTGTCTCATTATTTTACAGCAAATTTCAGATGTCTTTCTTCCGGAAATATTTTCATAGATTGCTTTCATTGTTGTTTTGTCTATCGGCTGTTCATATAAATACAGTGCCATTATCACATCTTGCCAAGTTAACAACAATTTCTTACTCTTCCTGAATACCCAACGTGTATTCAAGTTGGCCTGATTGGTCTCAAAAGTGTTTTTAAAACTAAATTAAATATTTTTCTATTAGGTAGAATGGAGGCTCCAGATGGAAATTAAAATATTGTAGGAAAATAAAATAAATTCCATTTTTCACAAATGAGTATACAACTGCAAAATCTATAACTATATATAGGATATATATACAGAGATAGATACATAGATACATATATATTATTATAGAGGGATTAATAAATTGTGATCCAGTGCAATGAAGATATAGTGAGTTCCCCTTACATTGCAGATATTGGACTGAGTACCCTGCATAGAAAGATGGTAAGACAGACTGAGTCCTTGCAAAACTCCCTCATTGAGGTTTTCAGTATTCTAACCATATCCTGTCTTTCCTAACACCGTCTTAACATCAGCTCCTAATTCAAAATTCAGGCATTTGGATGGTTTTATGAATATTTTTGGAAGTCTCAGTACCCACCCGTTAGTCCCCTTTCACTCTTATTCGGTGAAACCACTGATGATTAGGCAGAGATAGTAATTAATTAAATTAAGACTTCAATTAATGCAATAAGTTAAATCATTATTTCATTGGCCCAAGTTTATTGGAAATATTACCACTCACACAGCTAATGGACGTGGAGGACATACAAAGATGTTTTTAAAAAGCTTAGTTATGTGTTAGTTAAGCCTTGGTTTCTTTGTCTTCAATTCAAGCTAGTAGTACTCTCTAGCTGGAAAAACTGTTGAGAGGACTGAATAAGAAAATGCAGGTGAAGCAAAGCAACACCTATGCCTCATCATCGCTCAGGTGACAGTGTTGTAGTCCTTGAAGATGTTGCTATCCAGAGTGGTGGATCATTGTTAGTGTTGTTACTGCTGTTGCTGAGGTGATGGTCATTGTGTGGACAACAGAGGTTTCCATGAGCTTGGGATAACGGACGCATTGTTCGTATTGACCAAGGATTGACTCACTTTCCTCACATTTGGATCAGTTTGTCAAACCACCTACTTTCAATCTGAAAAACCAACTTTTTTCATTGAGCCAAATTCATTATTGTTCACAACAGAAGTACATTTTAAAACTTAATTAGTGACATTTTATATACAGTTAAAAAAAAAAGTGGAGATGACACTGCACTTACTTCAGGGACATGAACTCAATGCTTTGATTCCTAAGCATATGCGGAATTGGTAATTAGTTGGAAATATGTAAAAAAATATCTAATCCCTGTGGCCGATGATTCTAATTTTGAAAAATGACCAGCAATCAACTTTTTAAAAAGTTATAGAAAGAAGAGTTTGGAGTTGAAAATTGTGATAAATTTTAGTCAAGTTCAAACACACTTGTTTGAGTACCTGGTAAGTGCCAAGCACTGCTTGAGGCACTAGAAGTACAAATATAAAGAAAGAAAGCTTGCCCTTGAGTAACTCTGATGAACTATGCTTAACACATTCTACCATTAACACTATTTATTCTCCATGGGTGATTGATTTCCCTGTCTCCCGCTTGAGTTCACATCCATCGGTACCCACCTCCTCCAAGTCCGTGAATATAAAATATGCTTTTGTCAGAAATGTTTTCAGAATACTGATTGTTGTTTCTCATGGCCCAAACCTTCTGTTTTAACCATTCCCAATTCCGTGATTCAATAGAAATTTGTTAACGTAAAATTGAATTTTGAGTAACTAAATGCTACATTAGGTCACCAACAAAAATTTTATAGAAATACTAGTGTTCTAGAAGACAAAGTTATATGGTTATTCATACATTACAAAGATGATTTGTAAGATTCATTTTCCAAATTGGGATAGCTTTATAAAGACATTAATTTGGAAGTAAAATGGAAACAAAAGAGGTGATGGAACAGCAATGCAGATGGAGAAAAAGAATATTCTAAAATAGATACTCTTCATTGAAAGGAAGAGAAACAAAGAAGCAAAGTAACATTTTCTGAGACATTGTTCCCACCTCCACAATTTGCTGTTTAATCCCCAAAGCAATAGTATAGACTAGATACAGCCTACTTTTAGAGAAAATAAACCTGAAGCCTAGGAAATGTGTCTTAACCAAAGTCGCATAATTCATAAATGGTAGAACCAGAATTTTGGCCCATGTCTGTTTCTAAGACACATTGTCTTCACATTATAGAGTAATTATAAAACTTCAATTGTTTCGGGGGGTCTGGGTTGCTCGGTCAGTTGGGCATCTGACCCTTGATTTTGGCTCAGATCATGATCTCACGGCCCCATGGGATCGAGTCCCATGTTAGGCTCCACACTGAGCCTGGAGCCTACTTGAGATTCCTTCTCTCTCTCTCTCTCTCTCTCTCTCTCTCAAAAAAAAAATTAAATAAAAAATAAATATAATTCAGTTACTTGACTTTGTAGTATAGTTCATTATGATGGGCTATTTTTGAATTTTTTATGTATTCTGTGTTTTTAAAGTATTCAATGTGACCACATAGCCATTCGCAATTATCAAATACAGGAACATGAGTCCAACCCAGAGTTTCATCAAAGAAGACTCTGAATTGATATGAAATTATCCTCCTACTCTCAGACACTGTGAATACTAAAAGCACATTGTGTATCACTGCATCTGTACCTCCAAAAAGATATAAATAAACGTGCAAAAGAAAGAGAAAAGCCCAAGGAGGAAAAAAGGTAGCCAATCAAGTAAAAATAGAAAAGATTTCAATATGCAAGCTTATCATGTGAAAGGACTAGGTTAGACTCAGGCTCTATGTGTCAGAAGCTTCCATCCAGAATAACAAAAGCTGATGAGGCTGTTTAGCTGCTGCTAGAAATTCTGAATTGCAATAGAGGGAGAGAAAAGCTTGAGAGTGTAAGTCGTTGCAAATAAAGTAAATATTATGTCAGAAAAAGGGAAGTAAGTTTTTATAATATCTGTGTAAGACTTAGTACAACCGAAACATTTAGAAAAGTTTTTGGGTGATAGACACATAAAATTATTAAAAGGGATTACCTGTATGAAGTGACCCTAGACCCTGAAGTTAATACTGTGAAGAATGAGTTTTTGTTTCTCTAATGTGTCCTTCTGCTTCCAACTAGAAATAGAACCTAGGGCATATTTGCAATGGCATTATCCTGATGTATTACTCCTATGTTTCCATTCATTTATTCAGCAATTATTTATTGGACATCTACCTTGTGTTGTTTGTTCATGGATGCAACAGGTGTAGACTGTGCATCTGTTTTATAGCCACGAATCAAGCTAACTGCTAACTGGGGCACAGACAGCTCTGGAACTTATGTCCTATTGAGGGTTATCGACATTTATCTACTAATCACACTGTTAATTATTTACTTAAAACTATAAAAGGTGCCACAAAGGAGAATTGGGCTCCCACAGAGAATCCAGCTATGTGGCCTAGGCTGGTCTGTGAAGTCAGGACTTCCTGAGGAAGTGAAGCTGAAATCTGAATTAACCAGTCAATAAATGGTGAACTGGGGAGAACACAAGAGCATTCCAACTGGTCACAACCATGTTGAAATTGCCACATAAAGAACAGTATCCCTGGAGCACACAAAGGGAGAAACAAAGGACGGTGGCATGTGGGGCTGAGGAAATCAATCTGCAAATCTTCTTCAGACCCAGGACGAAGTTTACCATTTATACTATGAGCAGAAGAAAGCCACCATTCCAGTCCAAGAGATGGCGAGATGCACAGGTGGTTACTGTATTTCTTAGTATTGAGGGTGGGAAGATTAAAAAGAAAGACTAGTATAGATTGAATATTTACAATGAATGGGGAACTCAACATGTTTTATTTATCTAATACACACACACAGACACAGACACAGACACACAAATTCCCCTTTTACCGAAAACTGAGATTCAATAATTTAATGTAGATCCTACTTTCTACAAAGTGGATATGATGTTATTTAACTGTGTTCTGCTTGACTGCAAGACGTGTGCTCTTTCCCTTTGTATCCTTTTTTAAAAAAAAAATGTTTATTTTTGAGAGAGAGACAGAGAGTGAGTGGGGGAGGGGTATACAGAAAAGAATAAACAGAATCTGAAGCAGGTTCCAGGCTCTGAGCTGTCAGCACAGATCCTGATGCGGGGCTCAACCCCATGAACCACGAGATCATGACCTGAGCCAGTCGGACACTCAACTGATTGAGCCATCCAGGTGCCCCTCCCTTTGCATCCTTCTTGTACCCGTTCTTTCTTATTAAGAATTTCTACCATCTGTCTTCTCTCATTCTCTCTTCTTACTAAAGTGACTTCTTCACCCCACTTTCACACCAGCCACATTCCTCATAAAAAAAAAGGGATTTGGTCTACTTTGTTCACTGCCATATCCCCAACACTGAGAGGAGTTTCTCATACATGTCGCATGTTCAACAAATAATTGTTGGATGAATTCCAACATTCTGTCCTCACCATCTGTCCTCCAATCCCCTAAGTGGTATTTGACACTTCCATGCTAATGATTTACAAGTACACATCGTCACCCTAGCTCCTAACTGGGGCTCCAGATTGCTATTCCTGGACATCTTTTAATGTATTGCCAACACTTTGAGCTTAACAAATTTCTTTTCTTGCTCCAGCATCTTTATTTAATCTTTTCTCATTTATTAAAAAATGAATCACCTTTTCCCCAGGAAACTTTTTTTTTCAAAGTTTATTTATTTTGAGAGAGAGAGCGTGCACGAGCGTAAGAATTGGGGAGGGGCAGAGAGACAGGGAGAGATAGAATCTCAACCAAGCTCTGTGCTAACAGCACAGAGCCTGCCTTGGGGCTTGATCTCAGGAACTGTGAGATCATGACACGAGATGAGATCAGGAGGCAGACTGAGCCACCCAGGCACCCCCCCACACACCCCCAGGAAGTTAATTTTAAAACATGAGCTATCCTCATGGCCTTGTTGTTCCTTACTCTTCATATCTCAATAACTCAGGAATCAAATGGGACTTCCCTACATCTAGCACACAAAAGTGAACGCAACCTGAACTCTTTTCTACCAGCTCACATAGGCAAACATCCCCAAACTCTTGTTTCCATTTCCTCAGGCCTTCCCAACTCTGTTGCTTCTTCTGCATGTGCCATCTTGGTTTTATCCTACACTGGATTATTCTCTTTGGAGCTCTTCAGTCACGAGAGTAATAAGAAGCCATAAAAAAGAAAGACTAACTTGGATGCAGCATTTACACTGAGTGAGGCACTCAATATATTCTATTTATCTAATTCCAATCAACAAAACTCTCTTCAAATCAACAATCTTGTGAATACAGTAACTTTCCAGAGGATCATGGAGTGTCACATAGGAGAGAGCATATCCAGCCTGCATTAGTTTCCATACCCTCTTGGCACTCTGTCTTCCAACTTGGGTTTTCCCCCAGCCCATGTGCTGGGGGTGGCAACCCTTCCCCCACATTCAGCTTCCGCTTCCCACATGTACTTGTCCTTCTTCTACTTGGTGAGAAGCCCCCAGGCCAGCACGCCTTGTCCTGGATTCCTGGAATCCCAATGAATGACATTTTCCCCCATTTTGTTACATCTGCTTGATCACCAACTCCTTCTTATTCCTTCTCCATAATGTTCTTATATTTTCATTATCACTACATTTCGCTACTGATGTCCTTTAGAGAATCTCTTTCTGAATATTCCCACCCTTCCTAAGTCTGTTCCCAGATTGTACCCCCTGTCATGTACACATTACTCTGTCTCTAAAATACAAATTTGCTCACATCATCTGCAACTCAAGACTCATTAACATAGTATTTCAGCCATTACACAGACTGACACCAACCTCTATTTCCATATCTCCAGCCTCCATGTCTCCTTCATGTGCTCTTTATGAAGCATGCAAGATATCAGTCATCTCAACCTGTGGTCTTTCTCCTTAAAACCAACATATTCACTGTCTTTGTTCATTCTTCTCTCTCTTCCAAGAATATTTTCTGCTCTTTAATTCATACCCAGACGCCATTATCCAATATTATTTATAGCCTTTTGAAAATGTTACTTTGCTCTTTCATGAAACCTACGCTAAAGCTCAGTCCTTACGTGTTTTTTTCATTATCATCACCTTGTAACTATTTCCATTATAATGTTCTTCACACCTACCTTAAAGTACATTGTGCTTTAAAATTCACACTTGTATTTTCCTTACTACTTTTTAAGAGCTATGAAGCCACGAAAATTATCTTATTCCTTTTTTAATCACGATAGCTCTTAACACAAACTGAGTTCAATCATTTTCAATACTTTTTGATTAAAATGCACCAGAAATAATTTACTTGAATTCTGATAAGTGCCATAGGAATAGTTCTACTAATTTACTTACCTTTAGAAGCAGAATTGTTCTGCATGAAGCCAACTTCAAAGGTTAATTTGTTGTGACTTTCATTTTGTTTCTGTCTCTTTCTTGACACCTGAGGGGGCCAGAGCCAATGATGCAGAAGATGGGAAGTGGTGGCACAAATTTTTTGCAAAGTAGCTTCAGTTGAACACAATATCAGCTTCTTGGTGGTTAGAAACCTCAACTTGAAATGTTTCCCTGTAGCTCAACCAATAATGTCAAAATGCGAAGGGCTGCTGGCACAATTACAACTCATTACACCACAAATATAAATAGAAACACCCCAGGAGCATTTTTTCTGTGGTGGACAACTGTACTTCTACTTAACAAGAGTTTGTTCATTTTATTCAATCTGCTCTTGGTTCCCCATAGACAAGCATACTGTGTGTATCACATGTTCGCTGCTCATTGAATTGCATTTAAATTTTCAATTTCCTCTAAAACCTCATTTTACAGCCAGAACTTATAACCAACTGGAAATATTTTGCTCAGTTCTCCCTAACTCCTGTAGCTTTCTGGTTTCCCATTCGCTGTGGGTTGAGTGGGTGATGAGTAGGTTTCAGATGCTTTGATTTGAGCTTTTAAAATTTTCGTCACTCTGAATCTTGAAGATCCCTACCAGGCAGGAGAGGCTTGCGTGGACTAAACACGTTACATTGATCTTCTATTTTGTCTTTTAGTGTTTTCCTTTAAGCTGGAGATTTTAAGATAGTTTAGACCACGTAGTCATTGTCACTTTCTGAGTATCCTGGGCTCCCACACTTTTAGGTGTGTTACCAAGTGGCGGGAACACCACCAATTGCCAAAGGAGAGGCTGTACTCATTCAGGTTGTTGCTAACTTCTCTTTCTCTCCATCTTTCCCATATTAAAATGGGAGACTAAATGTCATTAGCTTCTATGAAGATGACCGTTAAAACTTACACATATCTTTCCATTAACACTTTACACCAGTAAGTTTCTTGGTTTCGCTCCAAGTTGCATAATTGGGTGAGTGCAGGAGAATGCGTGAATTCTGCTTTGGGTTCTGTTCTATCTTCAGCCATCTGCATTAACAGATGTGATTCTCATTCTGATATATTAAAGGAAGGCAACACTCCAGAATAGCATATTAAGCAGTGGCATAAATAAAGTTTATAATTTCTTCCCCAAGTTGCTTGATGCTTAAAGGGACAAATTGGTGTAACAAGCAGTATATTCTCCCTTTCAGCTTCCACGCTCAAAGTATACTTGATATGGAGGTAAAAGGAGCATGCATCTGTCACAGTTTAAACTCCTTGGCGTTATCTTTCATAAGGCTCTGTATACATTATGGCTCTGAGTTTTCCTTACCCCAATATCAAGAGAATGTTAGCAGAACAAGACAGAACATCTGGATGGCTTATAAGATGAGGAAATGCTACTTCTCTCATCTTCTGCAATAGGTAGCCATCACAGATACCTAAATGTGGGCATTCAGAAGATCAGCGTGGAAAATGATATATTGTGGGATGGCAGGCAAACTTCCTGTGAGTGTGTGTGTGTGTGTGTGTGTGCTGCTTGCAGCCTTTAGAAGAAAGAAACTTGTCTTTAGTTTCATCAACAGCTGAATACAGGCATCCCCTCACACACATACACACGCAGAGAGATCACCAGAAGGTCGATTTATCAAAATGTGACTCATGATTTCCTTCATCAGACTTACCTTGTAATTTTGTTAAACATGCAGATTTCCAGATCTTGTGCTATACACACTGTATCAGAGTCTCTTGTTCTCTGTGATTGAGACTGGCTTAAAATTAATGCCAATCTCTTCCAAACTCTGGAATTTACACATTTCTTGCAGTTGATCAAAATATTAAAATACTTCTACGCTTTGTAGCCTGTTCCAGACTTCAAATGCCACATCTTCCTCCTTTCATTTGTTCTAGCTTTTTGTTTTAATTTGTTTTAATTTTCTTTTTCTGTCTTCAATGTTTTAAAACAGTTGGTTTCTACCTCCAGCATAATCAATCTCCTACTAGAATATTCTGCATAAGTTATCTGTTGCAAGGAATGGTGGGTGGTGCATCTTGGGAAAAGTCTTGTGTGATACCAGCTCATGTGTTGAAATTCTCACTCGTGCGTCAAGCAGAATAGACACTCTGGAGGTGAAGGCTAGAGTTCACATCATTGATCCCCTGTTCACTTTATACATCTTTGAGCTTTCCTTTAAAAATATCATACACCCCAAGCCTTTAATAAAGTTGAAAGGAAAACTAAAAATTTTTATATGAAATAAAACCGACAAGATTTTAGATACTTGTATGTCATAATGCTTGATAGAAAACATTTTTATAAGACCATAAATAGAGAAATATAAATGGATCCAATACACATATTTATAGCTATTTCTGCTATACTGAAAATCCAAATAATTACTCTAGAAGTCAAGACACGTTCATCTTACCACATCTGGGGGTCTTTCAGGAAAAAAAAAATTAAAGTAGCTGCCAGCAAAGATGAAAAAATATATAACAAAAAAAAAAACAAAAGATGCCCACGGATTTTACTGACAGACTGTTTCCATTTAAGAGGAGTGAGATAACATGAGTTATTCAGGACCCACTAGCGTTCGGCATAAAAACTCTCCCTGGAGAAAAGGCATCATATCCAGTCCGGGGTGGGAAAGGGAAGGGTAACAATTTGTGGGAGGCTTTGAAGACAGAAGGCACTACAGAGAGGCAGCCCGTTGAGTTTTGTTGAAGAAAGGTATGGTCTCAGCACAAAATGCTTTCCCAGCCATTCTACGGGTAAGTCATTAATCCTCTGGATGCCTCCCCCAAATGGGGAGTATAAGAGCTATTGAAAATCCAATCCCGAAAATACCAAGGAACACAAGCAATCTGTCTTCTTCCCATCTTAAAACACAGAAAACTAACATTTCTGGAGACATTCTGTAATGATCTTATAACTGAGACGGCAGCAGCTTCCAGGCCGTGAAATGGCCGTGAGCGAAGTCTCCAAGTTGAAAGGAGATTTGGGGTGTTGTTTATGATAACAACCAGGGTGAATAAATTTGTCAACACTCATTCACATATACACTTAAGATTTGTGAATTTGGCTGTATGTAATTATGCAGGATTTTTAAAAATTCTGTTGAATATTTTTGTAAAATTTTGATAAGCTGCTTTCAACAATTTTTATGAAAATACACAGGGACATTAGAGCACAAAGAGTCTTGGGGAAGAATTGAACTGGACAACTTACTCTATTAGATGGAAAACTTATTATAAAGATTTAGTAATTAAAATGACATAGCTTTGTGCAAAGAAATACAAACAGAAATGGAATGGAATCGAGACTTCATGGGGAGACCCACACATACAGAGATATTCAGTAGATAAAAGAGTGATTCTGCAGAAGAGTAGAGAAAAGAGAGGCTTAAACATAAATTGTGGGATTTTTGTTTAATCGCATATGAGTATGGAAAATAATGAATCTTAAATCCTAGTTCACATCATAAGCAAAAATACATTTCTGCCGGTTTGTAGAATTATATGTGAAAGGTAGAGTGATAAAACTTTCAAAAGATAATATGAAATAATATCTGTGTAACCCCATGTTTGACAAAGATTTCTCTGTTAGAAAAGAAGACTGAATGAAAATAATAGATAAAGAATCCAAATTATGAAGCAAGAACAAACTGAAGAATGAATCGACGGATAACGAAAGGAAGAAAATACATAAGAGCCAAAATTAAGTATTCAAAAAAAATCAATAGAGAAAAACAGCTCATACAAAACTTGATGCTTTTGAAAACCAAATACAATAAACTTGTAGCAAGAATTATGAAAACAAGTCAGATAAGAGATACAGAGAAAAAGAGAAGCATCCTCCAAAGACTATTAAAAATGGAAGAAAGCTGTAAGTACAGACAGAGCAGAGATTAAAAATATAAATAAGGGGAGGGGGTCCCTGGGTGGCTCAGTTGGTTAAGCGTCTAACTTCCACTCAGGTTATGATCTAACAGCTCATGAGTTTGAGCCCCATGTCAGTCTCTGTGCTGACAGCTCAGAGCCTGGAGCCTGCTTCAGATTCTATATCTTCATCTTTCTCTCTGCCTCTCCTTGGCTGGTGCTCTGTCTCCCTCTCTCTCTCAAAAAAAACAAAACAAATATATATATGTATATATATATATATAAAATATACATAATATATTAATATATATAAATATATATTTAATGTATAATAATATATACATTATATATAAAAATATGTATTTAATGTATAATAATATATAATATATACATAATATATTTATATATATATGTATATATATATATATACTTATATATATATAAGTGAGGGGCTTCTGGGTGGCTCAGTCAGTCGAGTGACTGGCTTTTAATTTTGGCTCAGGTCATGATCTCACAGTTCGTTTGATTAACACCCATGTCTAGGATTCTCTCTCTCTCTTTCTCTCTCTTTCTCTCTGCAACTCCCAACTCATGCTCTCTTGCTCTTTCAAAATTAAATAAATAAATAAATAAATAAATAAATCTAAATTATTTAGAGTTTAATGTAAGCAAAAATTTGCCCACAAACACAAAGGTTTAGATAAAATGAACTAATTTTTAGAAAACTATGAATCACTAACTGTGACCAAGAAGAAATAGGCCCAGAGAATTTTCTCTGTAAGTTCTACCATGTATACAGAAACTCATGAATTCTGCCTTATAGTCAAGGAGGAGATAATTCAATAAGTGGATAAATTTCATTGTAAAAACAGTAAGTGATGAAAAAATCCTCAGATAATTGTGTGAGTCTAAGTTACCCTCAGTAACAAAATCAAGCAAAGATGTTAATGAAAAAGGAGTATTCTTGGTCAAGCTCACTCCTGAATTTAGACACAAACACTCCAAGCAAAGCATGTAACATTGTGTGTCAACTGTACTTTAATAAACAAACAAACCAACCAACAAGCAAAGCCAATAAAAAGGAGAGGTGCATTTAAAAAACTTTAAATACAATATATCCAAGTGGATTTATTCCTTAGGTATAAAATTGCTTACCATAGTTGAAAGTGCATTAGAGCAATTTTTCAAATTAACCTGTTGAAAAAGGAAACCACATGATCATCTAAATAAATGCAAAAAGCAAACCAGGAATAGAAGGTAACTTTCTCAAATTTCTATGACATCCTTCATCTCCTCTTAGTTCAGCACATAAGGCCACTCCTGTAGCCTCGCTCACACCTGGATGGGATCATGTGACAGAATTCTGGACATGAGATTGGAAGAGGAAGAGATGTGCATGATTTTCATGCTTGGACCATAAACTCTCTCTCATGGTTTGTGCACTTTCTCTGTCGCCTACTAAGCTGACTGGACTCTGAGGGCTAAGACCCACAAGATGAAAGTTACTGAATGACTACCTGTAGCCAAGTGCCCACCGCCACAACTCACAAACAGAACTGGCTGTGACCAGAGCAACAAATATCCTCCTGTGCTTACACTCATCAATTTTTGAAGTTGTTTGTTTGAGCAGCCAAGGTTATCCTGACTGATACACTTGATGAAAAATAAAGAACATCCTACTGTATGTGAATGTTAGAGGTCATGGTCAGCACAATAAAACAAGAAAAAGAAACAAGGAGGTATAGAAATTAGAAAGGAACAGTAGATTTTTAGTCACAAAATAAAAGATTCTCTACATAGTAAATTCAGTCAACTTCATCAACAACAAAAATAAATAAGAATAGTTTAGGAGATTTGCCAGATATAAGATCAATACAGAAAAGTTTACTGCCTTCATTGCACCTGTATACACCAACAATAAATTCCTCAATACTGAATTTAAAAAAAAGATTCCATATATTGTTGGAACAAAATATATGGAACCTAAAAGTAAATGTGAAAAATGATAGCATGTATCAAAAAAACCTAATTAAAGGTATTTTAAACCTCTAAGTAAATAAAAAAGATATACACTGTTCTTAGTTGTGGAAATGCAGTATTGAAAAATGTTGATTTTACCCCAATTATCTGCAGACTCAAAGAAACCCTCAATAAAATTTCAACCTGATTTTAATGGAACTTGAAAAGTCAAAACCTAAAATGCATATAGAATACAAAGAGGTCTTAAATAGCTGGTACATCCCTGGAAAAAAATAACCATGCATGGGGGAATTGCCTTGAGGAATACCACTTCATTTTAAAACTGAGTAACAGAGGGGTACCTGGGTGGCTCAGTCAGTTAAGCCTCTGACTCTTGGTTTTGATTCAGGTCATGATCTCATGGTTCCTTAGTTTGAGCCCTGTGTAGGGCTCCACACTGAGAGTATGGAACTCCCCCCACCCCCACACCTCTGGCCCTCCCTGGGTCTCTCTCTCTCTCTCTCTCTCTTTCCCTCTCTCTCAAAATACATAAATAAACTTTAAAAAATAAAATAAAACTGTAGTAATGGATAAAGTGTGGTAGTGGCATATAAATAGACTAGAAGATCAATGAAACTGAAAATAGCCTAGAAACAGAAAATCATGTATATGTAAATACAGCCAAAATTGCAGATCATTGGGTGTAGCATACACTTTATATCACACATCACACCACACACACACACATACACACACACACACTCTCTCTCTCTCAAAATGTAATAAAGACTTAAAAGTGAAAAGAAAAACATGAAATGTAAAAACTTTTGGGAGGAAATCTAAGTTTTGGAGTTTATGCTTAAAAAAAACACAAATTGTGAAGGAAGAGTTTGATATCTTCAACCTTACGAAATATGAAAAATTCTGTTTATCAAAGATGCATAAATAAATGCCACAACTATAAGAAAATATTTGGAAAATGCAAATCTGACAAACGATGAGTCTCTAGGACTTTTAAAAAATTCTATAAATTAAAAAACAGTCAACCTACATAAACGTGGACACAAGATGTGAACAAAGATTTTCAGAGAAGAGAAAACATGAATAAAGATATAAATATACTGGGGCGCCTGGGTGGCACAGTCGGTTAAGCGTCCAACTTCAGCCAGGTCACGATCTCGCGGTCCGTGAGTTCTAGCCCCGCGTCAGGCTCTGGGCTGATGGCTCCGAGCCTGGAGCCTGTTTCCGATTCTGTGTCTCCCTCTCTCTCTGCCCCTCCCCTGTTCATGCTCTGTCTCTCTCTGTCCCAAAAATAAATAAACGTTGAAAAAAAATTTTTTAAAAAAGATATAAATGTACTTATCTACTTTATTATTCACCAGGAAAATGCTGACTAAAAAAAACAATGATTTAACACTTTTCCATTTTGACAAAAAATAAATGAGAAGTCTGCCAAAAGACACAAAGAAAAGGAACTCACATCCAATTCTGGAAGAAACTAAGAATTTGTAACAAATGATTTCAAAAACAATTTAATATTACCTAATACAGCTAAACATGCACATGCCCTGTAGCATAGCAAGGCACAGTAAGAGCACTGATTATAATGAAACGCACGCACAAATGGAAAACACCTACTGTTCTGTAAAGGTGGCTAGACAAGTAAGTTGGGGTTGTTCCTATAACAGGATATCCTACAGCTATGAAAATGAATAACCTTTAGCTATGTCTACAGAGCCAACTCTCAACAGTATTGTGTTATGCAAAAATTGCAATGCACACAGTGTTGTTCTGTTTGTGCACATTTCAAGAAAAAGGGCAGAGCTAGAAAATAAATGTAAGTACACATGTGGTAAAAATATAATGAAATGAAGACAATTATTAAAACAAAAGTAAGGTTAGTGGTTGGTTACCTTGGTTACCTCTGGGTGGGATGGAAGGGAATTTGTGATTGGGGATGTGATTGGGATGTGACTGGGGAATTTACCTACATTGGTAGATTTAAGTGGATGCCTCAAAGATGCTGGTAATGTTCTAAAGCAGAATAGGATTCATATTATTAACATTCTTTAAAATTATGCCTATTCTCTGGATATGTTTTTTGTATTATGTATTTTATTACTAAAAATGTTAATGCAGGGAGGGGGAGTCAAGATGACGGAGAAATAGGGATACCAGAATTTCCCTCTTCCCTCAAACACAGTAGCATTGAGGCCAGAACACTTGGAATTCCAGGAATCCAGGCTACAGACTGGGGGCATGTGGAGACAGCTTGGCAGGACGGAGGTGTGTGTTTGTGAACTTGGAGAGATAAAACAGGCAACCCCTTGAGTAGAGAAACAAAAGGAAGCAAAAGAGAGGCTGTGGAAGTGTGGGATTATATTTGGATAAGAGAAAAACCTCTATGGACCATGGTCCGGAAAACCAAGACTATGAAGAAAGCCAGTTTCTACTTTGCAAACAGTCTTAGGGGGTTGGATCAGAGATTTCAGGGTTTGGGGACTATCTACCAACTAGAGCCAGAGACCCTACAGGTGTGTGTGCCTGAGGGGAAAGGGGAGTCAACCCCATGTTTTGTAGGATCCTGAGGGCGCCTTGGGAGAAAGTTGTTCTCTCCCTCAAGTACTGTGGGAAGAGGGCTTATTTACCCCCAAAGGACAAAAGAACCTATAGGTGCCAGCCAGAGGCCCTTTGTCTATTGGGTGGGGTGGCACTATTCCAGAACTGGGTCCAGCTGATTGGGATCCTTTAAGACATTGGGTTTTGAATCCCAGTCAACAGCTGAGGAGGTGTGGGAGACAGTGGATCAGGACACAGTGGCCCACCTGTGCTGCTCTGTCAGGGCAGCCTGAACAGTGAGGTTTTAGACACCTGCTCTGGGGAAACGAGATTAAGGTGTCGCCATTTTCCTCCCCATGACCAACATGGTGGGGCTTCAGGGAACAGGACAGCAGCACCCAGTGGAGGTGGACCCACTTACACCAAGCCCCACCCTTGCAAGCCTAGTAACTGCTTACCTACCAGAGTGAGATTGACACTCACCTAACCAGTGGGTCCCTCCTCCAGACCAGCACAACCACCGTTTCCAAGACACCGTTACAGACAATTGTCCTGCAGTTTTGTATATTAGTCTGTTCTTTTTCTTTTTTTTCTTTTTAAATTAATATTATTATTATTTTCTTTTTTCTTTTCTTTCCTTCTATTCTCTTTTCCCTGCTTTATCTTTCTACTCTCCTCTTTTATTCTACTCTCCTCGTTTATTCCTCCCCTCAAATCAGCCTTAGAGTTTCAGATTTGATCTTTGGGCAATTCTTATTATATATATATTTTTTTCTTTTTTTCTCTTGTTGTTTGTTTAATCAGGCAGTTTTACTCTTCTTTTTATACCTTTTCTGCATCCCCTTCTTTTTTTCCCCTCTCTCTCTTCTAGATTAAGCCGTATAGTTTCTTTGATTCTTTGCCTGGTCTCTTTTTCTGCCCCTATCATTTCTCTCTTTGTTTGGGATAAGGTTTTTCTCCCACTCCTTCTCCTCTTTTCCAGGGTGATTTCAAGGAACAAATCAAAACATCCCTGGTGGATGGTCCAATCCACCACCACGAGTAGTGAGACAAAAATGCCAAGACACGGCAGCAGAGTGCCTGTAACACACTCCAAAAACTTCCTGAAGTGCCAGGCCCTGAACTGTGTATGACCAATTTTTAATATAGTAGCACCTGCAGGTGCAGGACACACACCAAGCTATTAAAACATGTAAAGGACAGGGGCGCCTGGGTGGCGCAGTCGGTTAAGCGTCCGACTTCAGCCAGGTCACGATCTCGTGGTCCGTGAGTTCGAGCCCCGCGTCGGGCTCTGGGCTGATGGCTCAGAGCCTGGAGCCTGTTTCTGATTCTGTATCTCCCTCTCTCTCTGCCCCTCCCCCGTTCATGCTCTGTCTCTCTCTGTCCCAAAAATAAATAAACGTTGAAAAAAAATTTTAAAACATGTAAAGGACAGAAAACTCTCCAAAATGATGAAACAGAAGATTTCTCCTTAAAAGAAATTCCAGGAAAAATGACAGCCAGAGAATAGTTCAAAACAGATGTAAACATTGTATCTCATCAAGACTTTAGAGTAATAGTCACAAGACTAATAGCTTGGCTTGAAAAAAGCATAGAAGATAGCAAAGAATCTATTGCTGCAGAGATCAGGGACCTAAGAAAGAGTCACTATGAATTAAGAAACACTGTAAATGAGATGTGAAATAAACTAGATGCAGTGACAGCAAGGATGAAAGAAGCAGAGGAGAGAATAGGTGAAATAGAAGATAAAATTATGGAAAATGAGCTAAGAAAAGGAGAGAAAGGAAATTACTAGACCACAACGAGAGAATTAGAGACTAAGTGATTCAATGAAACAAAATAATATCCGTATCATAGGAGTTCTAGAAGAAGGAGAGAGAGAGAAAGGAGCAGAAGGTTTACTTGAACAAATTATAGCTGAGAACTTTCCTAATCTGGGGAAGGAAAGAGGCATCCAAGTCCAGGAGGCACAGAGAACTCCCTTCAAAAACAACAAAAACAGGTTGACACCTAACATATCACAGTGAAACTGGCAAAATACAAAAAGATAAAGAGAGAATTCTGAAAGCAGCTAAAGACAAACAGTCCTTACACTATAGGATAGACACATAAGGTTAGTAGCAGACCTGTCTACCGAAACTTGGCAGGCCAGCAGGAAGTGGCAGGAAATATTCAATACACTGAATAGGAAAAATATGCAGCCAAGAATTCTTTATCCAGCTAGGCTGTCATTTAGAATAGGAGGAGAGATAAAGGCTTTCCCAGACAAACAAAAACTAAAGGACTTCATGACCACTAAACCAGCCCTGCAGGAGATCCTAAGGGGGACTCTGTGAGTGGAAAGCAGCAAAGACTACAAAAGACCAGAGACATCACCATAAGCATGAAACCTACAGATAACATAATGACACTAAACCCATATCTTTCAATAATTACTCTGAATGTAAATGGACTAAATGCCCCAATCAAAAGATACAGGGTATCAGAATGGATAAAAAACCAAGATCCATCTATAGACTGCCTACAAGAGACTCATTTTAGACCTGAGGACACTTGCAGATTGAAAGTGAAGGTATGGTTCTCCATCTATAATGCTATGGGAAGTCAAAAGAAAGTCAAAGTAGCCATACTTATATCAGACAAATTAGATTTTAAAATGAAGACTGTAACAAGAGATGAAGAAGGTCATTATATCATAATTCAGGCATCCATCCATCAAGAAAAGCTAGCAATTGTAAATGTTTATGCCCCCAATGTGAAACAACCAAATATATAAATCAATTAATCACAAACATAAATAAATGTATAAATAACAAAACTGTGATTGTAGGAGACTTTAATACCCCACTTACAACAATGCACACATCATCTATGCAGGAAATCAGTAAGAAAACAATGGCTCTGAATGATACATTGGACCAGTTGGACTTAACAGATATATTCATTTCTTTTCAACCAAAAGCAGCAGAATACACATTCTTCTCAAATGCACATGGAATGTCCTCCAAAACAGATCACATACTGGACCATAAAACGGCTCTCAACAAATATAAAAGGATTGAGATCATACCATGCATATTTTTAGATCACAATGCTATGAAACATGAAATAAAATGCATGGAGGTTAAAGAACATCCTACTAAAGAAAGAATGGGTCAGGGGCGCCTGGGTGGCTCAGTCAGTTGTGCATCCGACTTCAGCTCAGTCACAAACTCAGTTTGTGAGTTTGAGCTCCGTGTCGGGCTCTGTGCTCATAGCTGGGAGCCTGGAGCCTGCTTCAGATTCTGTGTCTCCCTCTCTCTGCCCCTCCGCAGCTTGTGTTCTGTCTCTCTCTGTCTCTCAAAAATGAATAAATGTAAAAAAAAAATTTTAGAAAAAAGAATGAATGGGTCAACCAGGAAATTAAAGAAGAACCTAAAAAATATATGGAAGCAAGAGAAAATGAAAACATGAGAGTCCAAACCCTTTGGGATCCAGCAAAGGAGGAAAGGCAATCCTAAAAAGAAAATACATTATAATCCAAGCCTATCTCAAGAAGCAGGAAAATCCCAAATACAGAATCTAACCTCACAGATAAAGGAATGAGAAACAGAGCAGAAAAGAAACCCCAAAGCCAGCAGAAGAAGAGAAATAATAAAGATTGCAGGAGAAATAAACAATATAGAATCCCAAAAAGAAAAACAAAACAAAACAAACAAAACAAACAAAACAAACAAACAAACAAACAAACAAACAAAAACCCAGTAGAACAGATTAAGGAATCTAAGAGCTGATTTTTTGAAAGAATAAACAAAATTGATAAACCCCTCGCCAGACTTCTCAAAAAGAAAAGAGAGAGGACCCAACTACATAAAATCATGAATGAAGGGGAGAAATCACAAACACCACCACAGAAATACAAATAATTATTACAGAATACTATGAAAATTATGTTCTCCAACAAAATGGACAAGCTGGAAGAAATGGACAAATACCTAGATACCCACACACTACTAAAACTTAAAAGGGAAGAAATAAAAAAACTTGAACAGGCCCATAACCAGTGAAGAAATTGAATCGGTTATCAAAAATCTCCCAACAAATAGTCCTGGGCCAGATGGCTTCCCAGGGGACTTCTATCAGACATTTAAAGCAGAGTTAATGCCTATTCTTTTCAAGCTGTTCCAAAAAATAGAAATCGAAGGAAATCTTCCAGACTCATTTTATGAAGCCAGCATTACCTTGATTCCCAAACCAGACAAAGACTCCACTAAAAAGGAGAACTACAGGCCAATATGTCTGATGAACATAGATGTGAAAATTGTCAACAAGATACTAGCAAATTGAATTCAACAGTATATTAAAAGAATTATTCACCATGTTCAAGTAGGATTTATTCCTGCAATGTAGGGCTGGTTCAATATTTGCAAATCAATCAATGTGATACATCACATTAATAGAAGAAGGGATAAAAATGATCCTGTCAATTGATACAGAAAAAGCATTTGACAAAATACAGCATCTTTTTTTTTTTAACGTTTATTTATTTTCTTGAGACAGAGACAGAGCATGAATGGGGGAGGGTCAGAGAGACAGGGAGACACAGAATCTTAAACAGGCTCCAGGCTCTGAGCTGTCAGCACAGAGCCTGATGCAGGGCTTGAACTCATGGACCACAAGATCATGACCTGAACTGAAGTCGGACGCTTAACCAACTGAGCCACCCAGGCGCCCCTACAGCATCTTTTTTTTAATAAAAACCAACATACCTTAACATCATAAAAGCCATATATGTAAGGCCCACAGCTAATATAGTCCTCAATAGGGAAAAACTGAGAGGTTTCCCCCTGAGATCAGGAACACAACAGGGATGTCCACTCTCACCACTGTTGTTTAACATTGTGTTGGAAGTCTTAGACTCAGCAATCAGACAACAAAAGGAAATAAATGCATCCAAATTGGCAAAGAATAATTCAAATATTCCCTTTTCACAAATGACATGATACTCTACATGGAAAACCTGAAAGACTCCACCAAAAAGCTACTAAAACTGATCCATGAATTTAGCAAAGTTTCAGGGTACAAAATCAATGTTCAGAAATCAGTTGCATTTCTATATACCAATAATGAAGCAACAGAAAGAGATATCAAGGAATCAATCCCATTTACAATTGCACCAAGAACAATAGATACTTAGGAACTAACCTAACCAAAGAGGTAAGATATCTGTACACTGAAAACTATAGAAAGCTTAAGAAAAAAAATGAAGACACTAAGAAATGGAAAAACATTCCATGCTCATTGATAGGAAGAACAAATATTGTTAAAATGTCGATACTACTGACAGCAATCTACACATTCAACGCAATCCCAATCAAAATAGCACTAGCATTCTTCTCAGAGCTAGAAAAAACAATCCTAAAATTTGTATGGAACCACAAAAGAATGAAATCCTGCCATCTGCAACAACATGGATAGAACTGGAGGGTATTATGCTAAGTGAAATAAGTCAGTCAGTCATATGTTTTGACTCATAATGTGTAACTTGAGAAACTTAACAGAAGACCATGGGGGAAGGGAAAGAAAAAAAATACAGAGAAGGAGGAAAATCATAAGAAACTCTTAAATACAGAGAACAAACTGAGGGTTGATGGGGATGGGGAAAATGGGTGATGAGCATTGAAGAAGGCCCTTGCTTGGATGAGTACTGGGTGCTGTATGTAAGTGATAAATCACAGGAATCTACTCCCAAAGCCAATAGCACACTGTATACACTGTATGTTAGTTAACTTGACAATAAATTTGTAGGTAAATAGATAGATGATAGAGAGATAGATAATATATATATATATATATATATATATATATATATATAATTTCTGTAAATTTCTGTACATTGATTAAATATATATATATATATATATATACACACACACACACAAATAAAGGCTCAAAGTGTATAGAATAAAACTATTATTCCATTGCTATCCCCAGGATTTCTCTTTTTATGTAAATGGAAACTCCAATTTTATTTATAAGTGGTAATTAATTACACAAACTAAAACAAATTTAAAGGATTTTTAGACTGGATTTTATTTTACTTTAACTTCTATGTACTTGAGTGTATAACTGGAAATGGCAAACAGTAGTCACAAACATATGCTTTAGGCTCATGTTGACATTCAATAAAGCATATTTCTTGATTTCTACCAAACAAACCTTTTCAAGCTTCTATTTTTGACAGGTACTATGCAGAATATTGCTGGGTTTCTACATCATTTTCATGTAGCCTGTAATCATTGTGTGTCTAAATTTTTCCAGCCTGCTTAAAATATTCTTACAACCCTCACCTTTCAGAGACACATTAAATAAGGCCAGTCTCTGAATGTGGCCCAGGAGGGAAGAATTACCCATAATTTTTGGCAATTGTGTGATTCTTTTCAGATTGTACAGATTTGAAATGTTACAGAAACCACCCCAGGACTGGGTGCTGGGGCGGGGGGTGGGGGGATATTCCACAGCTTATTGATTTGCTTAATTTCTCTTATGTCTGGAAGCCCCAGATCATCCCTTGCTGTTTGCATTCTCCAGAAACACTGTTATGCCCTGTGCCTCTGTGTCCACTCTTCCTTTTCTTGAAATTCCCTCCCTTGGTGTTTTATTTATCCTTTTAAATGTGATTGGGTATCACCTCCAAAAAGCCCTCCTTAGTAACCCTAAATACAGGCCAGTGGTCTTCAAAATGGACCTTGTACCAGCAGGACTATTAACAGGGAATCTGTTAGAAAAGCAAACTCTTGGGTCCAACCCCAGACCTACTAAATCAGGCATTCTGTTTAGCAGTGTGTTAGTGCTCTGAGTGATTCTGACATGCACCAACATTTGAGAATCCCTGGGTTAGATAGACTGCCTCTTCGTTGTGTTTTTATGTGGGCTTCTACTCAGCTGTGTCGCTATACATTCAACTTAGATTGAAACTCCACATTTGCTTGTCTGTTTTTCTACGTGAGATTCAGAGGTACACATTATGGCTTATTTACCTCAGTATCCACAGCAGTTCCCAGAAGATACTCAGGAAATGTCTGTTAAACTGTAAGAATTAAAGAGCGCCTGGGTGGCTCAGTCGGACAAAGCATCTGACTCCTGATTTCAGCTCAGGTCATGATCTCACAGTCGTGGGATTGAGCCCCACATGGGGTTCTGCACTGAACATGGAGCCTGCTTAGGATTCTTTCTCCCTCTCCCTCTGCCCCTCTCCCCCACTAGCACTCTCTCTCAAAAATAAATCAACATTTTAAACAAAGAGAAACCTTTTTTAAAAACCTGTAAGAATTAAAAGGTTTAACAGTGGTAGTCAGAGACACAAAGATAAAACAAACTTTCAAAACACTGAGACTAATACCCATCCTTCTACCAGAACTCCATCAAAGAACCTGCCTCTGAGAGGGATGAGTCATCTTAGGAAAACTTCATCATTTGAAAAGAAATAAGTCAATGTGTGAATGTTGGTTCTAAAGCAAGGCATGCCTCTGTGTCCAGTTATAAATACAGCAGGAGTGATCATTCTGGACTCAAAGGAATCCATCCTAGCCAAAGGCCTTGATGGTGCTCAAGGGTGTGGCAATGAGCCTAATCTTTTCCTTCTGTCACTTTTGAGGCCATAAGCATCTGTAAATCAAAAATGTATAGCAAGGAAACCTTGAACTGAGAGCTGGAAGAGGAGAAGAGTGGGGTGTTATATAGATCTGGAGGCTGTATTGGCGTCATGACAGATAATGATTGAAACTAGCTGGATGGCCTGAAATTAGCTGGATGTAGATGTGCAAATTATGAAAAGGCAATGTGTCAAGGTCTGGACAGGCCAGTACATATCAGAAACATTCTAGAATCCCAGGATATCTGGAAAATTTAACAGTAGGTAAGAAGATCCTAGTTTCTAGGCCATCCATAAGTATTTTATAAACCTCTTTTGGAAGCAGAAAATCTGCCCATATTTAAGAGTTTCATGGGTAGGAACTGAGAACACTGGATAGCAGTTGTGGTTGGGGGCAGCAGAGAATCTCAGGCAGGGGGAGAAGAAGGTTGTTATAAAAAGAAAGAAAGAAAGAAAGAAAGAAAGAAAGAAAGAAAGAAAGAGAAAGAAAGAAAGAGGAAGGAAGGAAGTTAAAGACCAATTGATACCAATACCTCTGAACGTTAATCCTACCCCAGGAGGCAAATGTAGCCTGTAAGCAGTACTGAAATCTTAGCTCCTCAACAAGGGCATTGAGATTGACAAACCTAAAAGCAGACAGTGATTGCTATCTACTACAGCATAAGCTTAGTAGAAACAAGTATGGTTTTTCAGACCTAATATTGGAATGTATGTACTCCTTACTTTCTTTTTCCAACACATACTTAATGAAAAGCAGCTATGTAGTAGGTGTCACTGTGGCACTGAGGTCCAAATAACCAGGTTGGATGGAGCCACGGCCCCCAGAGAGCTCTCAGACAAGCAGACAGAAAGATGGGGGCCAGGCTTATGCTCATCAGACTCATTCATTCACTCCTCACTTCAAAACAGGCGAAGGCCCCCAGGTCTCCCTCCTCAACCCATCTTTTCTCAAATTCATGAGCTTGTAGAGACTCTGGGATTCATGCTCTTTTACACAAAGCATTTCATATTGTTATTTTTTAAATTCACTAAAAGCATAATTTTATACTAAACAGCACCTCATGCTAGCAATTAGTGTTTGCTCCTTACTTATTCATTCCACAAGAGTGTAGAGAGAACTTATTATGTATCAGGCCCTGTGCCAGACACCAGAAATACAATGGCAGACGAGACAGGTGCAGCCTCTGCTCTGTCTCATGAATCCCCATCCCACAGAGACAAATGGCAGGTCGTGAAAAAGCTGAGAATATAGAGGAAAGAGGAAGAACACCTGATCTATTTAAGAAAAGAATGAGCGAGTCAGAAAAACTTCAGCAAAGAGATGATGTATGAGCTGAGTGATGATGAACGAGTCCCTGCTTACTGGAGACACCAGGGGCAGTGAGGAGCATGGGGAAGTATTCTTGAGCTGAGAAAAAAGAGGCTTATCAGAGAAAAAAAAACACCTCCAGACAGACTGGCTGTGGCCTGAAAGACCCTGGTTGCTGGGCAGCGACAGATGGACCAAAACCATAAAAGACCAAATGAAAAGTCCCTTGCACTCCATGCCAGGAGTTTGACATTGACTCTGTAAGCCAACAGGAGCCATTGAAAGGTCGAACAGAGAAATGATTCAGTTGGTTTGGATTTTGGATACATCCCTCAAGCATCGAAGGTCTTGTATGATGAAATTTTGAAGGCAGGCATTAGTTACAGACCTGAAGGTGATTTGGGGCTAAGAAGGAGGTTATGGGAGCTTTCTTGGGGTTCCTGATGCCTCAACATAATACTAATTTCTCCCCTCTCTGGCCTCAGGTAAGGGTAGCCATTAAGGTGTGGGCACACACAGCGAGCCCTGACTCGCTCCCTGACAACACCCTGATAGACTGAGGCTGGACCACAGACCAGCAGAGAGATAAGCAGAAGGCAGACAGACTGTGAGAAGTGCTGCTTTGCAGGATGGAAAGGGAAATGTATCTGCAAGACATCATATATCTCTCTGTATCCCGATACAGGATCTCTTCATCTCTCTGTCTGCTTATAACTTACCCATCTTTTTCCCAGTTTTATTGAGGTATAATTGGCATCTAGCTCTGTGTAGGTTTAAGGTGTACTGCATGACTTTACGTACATATCCTATAAAATGATCACCACAGTAAGTTTGCTTAATATGCAACTCCTTATACAGTTACAAAGGGAAAAAAAGAAGAAATATTTTTTCTTTGCAATGAGAACTTGGAGGCTCTGCTCTCTTAGCAACTTTCAAACAATATACCACATAGCAGTATTAACGATAGTCATCATGTTATACATTACATCCCCAGTACTTGTCTTATAACTGGAATCTGTACCTCTTGATCAGCTGCATCCAATTCCACCACCTCTATCTTCTGTCTTTGGTAACCACAAATCTTATCTCTTTCACTATGAATTTGTTTTTTTTTCTTTCTTTAGATTACACATGTAAGTGAGATCATATGGTATTTGTCTTTGTCTGAGTTGTTGCACTTAGCATAATAACTACAAGGTCCATCCATGTTTATATACACATACACACACACATACACATATTACACATATATATTACATATACATATATTACACATATATATTACATATATATAGATTATATATATATACATATATATATTATATATATATGTGTATATATATATATATATATAAAGAGAGAGGGAGAGAGAATAACGCATGTTGATAACACACCTTATTTGTCTCTGACTTCCTCCACCTGACAAACAAATACAGAGCCCATTAGGTTCCCTGTTTTCAGTGCTGGTGAGTAGCCAATCCATCGTCTAATTTATATATCAGGAAGGTACAAAGTTCTGACAAAACTCATGCATGAACAACCTTTCAAAACCAGCTTTATAACTCTCAAAAGGGATAGTGTATATATATATATATATATATATATATATACACATATATATATATAAATTTTATATATAGATATTTTATTTTATAGATTTTAGATTTTATAGATTTATATATTTATAGATCTATAAATATCTATAACCATCTATCTATCTAGATACATCTATATATCTAGATAGATCTATCTATCTATCTAGATACATCTAGATAGATAGATATATCTATCTAGATGTATCTAGATGTATCTATCTAGATATATCTATCTATCTATCTAGATAGATACATCTAGATATTATAGATAAATATCTATAAATATCTATCTAGATATATATATATATCTCTAGATAGATAGATAGATCTAGATTATAGATTTTATTGTTTATTATTATATATAGATATATATAGATTTGTATATATATATCTAGATTATAGATTTTATTATTTATTATTATATATAGATATATAGAGATTTGTATATATAGATATATATATATCTATCTAGATATATATATATATCTAGATATTATAGATAAATATCTATAAACATCTATCTAGATATATATATATCTAGATTTACATATATATCTATATAGATAGACAGATATATTTATAGATATATATATAAATATCTATAAGTATATATAAATATCTATATTTATAGATCTATAAAATCTATAAATCTGTAGATTTATAGATTATATAGATTTATAGATTTTATATATAGATATTTTATTTTATATTTTATTTTATTTTATATATAGATATTTTATAGGCTCACAATAGTGCTTAAATTAGGGGCAACCTCGGTCTCAACAGAAAAAAAAGATACAAACATGACATTAATATTCCTGACTTAACACCTTACTACTGACGAAAGCCCTGGTTTTCTTTCCTGTAAATTGATGTCCCAGCTATGTGGGTATTATTTAGGACAGCGAAGAGGTGAGTAGAGCCTTCCTGGAATCTCCCATGCTTAACACAGCAACAGGTGCTGACTCACTGGCTTAGATTACCCTTAAGTGCATTTGGAATTGCATGTATCACTTTGAATTTGTTTTTCACCAGAAATAAGCACACAAAACAGTTTTTTCTGTTTAATCCTAGTCCTCTTTTGTTCAGTGAGACTAAGAAAACACAATGTCTCCACTACTCACATTTGCCACCACACATCCGTATTCAGGGCCCTGAACCACCAATTAGCAGCATGCTGGGAAAAGAAGAAAGCAATGTTTTGGAGAAATTATTTCATAGGTTTATTTATACAAAAAGACCAAGAAAAATTTCATTGTAAGTTTAGAATAACTTAGTGATATGCAAAGTCATTTCCCAATGAATAGTGGTATGATTAAGTCAGGAATTAGAAGTTATTTACAGCAATTTCCCAGAAAGAATAAGTAATCCTTTAGACAAAAAAGATTCTATGGTCTTACATGTACAAAAGCACTTACATTTCTTGATTCTATAGACCAGTAAGAATGAAGCAGATGAAATATTTCCATCCACAACCAAAGGAGTGGTATCAAAAAATAATTTACTGTTCTGGTATAGTCAAGCAAGACTAAATAATATATGGTTGTAATAATATATTATCTAGCACTATAATGTCTCAAGAGGAATTATGTAATTACAGAGCCTATGATTTCTAATATATGGTAACATTCTTAAGGTACAACTGTTCTATCAGTATATTAATGGTGAATCTAAAAATCAAAGAATGTGAAATAATTGATTTAGAACGCGCACATAACCCTTTCAAACTTCTAAAATATAAGTGCATCTGTGCCTTTTGTGAAATAGGTAGTTTTATTAAATATCTCTCCTCTGAAGGTAGACCTGGACCCAATAAAACCAACTTCAAAGATGAAACTTGTTGACAATTTGGGTGGAGAGGATGTTTCCTATTTCACAAATCACAATTTTGCCAAATGTCTATAAGCTTCTATTTCTTCTCCTCAAGGCTCCTAGCTGAGATGAATTGTTTTGTTTTGTCTTGTTTCTGAAATCACAAAGCAGCGCTATTGGAAAGGATATTCAATGTGAGGTCAGATAACCTAAACCTCATAGTCCTTGTGTGGCTTTTTACAACTTTAAAATGGCCTCAATTTCTAATTGATAAAAATACTTGCCTCCCAGAAGTTTTACAAGGTTTAAATAAAAGATTAGGTGAGGAAATGCTTAGTAATGTGAAAGACTGCACACATTAGTATCATCATAATCGGCAATAGACACTGAAACGTTGATCATAATATATTAATAGTTCATTAGAGTGGAAAAGATCAGGGGATAGAGGAAGATGATATTTTCTATAAAATACTGAAAGGTCAGTGAACTACCTGAGAAACAGACATGGAATAACAAGTGTTCTGCAACCTCATCTTTTTTTTTTCCAACAGTCAAAAATAACTTATTTGTCAGATTTTACACTTTTGCAGAAATTGAAGACTATTCATTTAGCACTGGGGTCCATAGAGCCCCCAAAACAAAATCTGATGATACTGTTAGGTAGAATAAATGCATGAAACTAATCTCAGTCATCCAAAGAGATAGACGGTTGGAGACTGGGATAGCCAGAGAAGAGAGAGGGACCTCTGAATCAGAACCTAGAATCTCTGTACAGATATACGTAAGTTGTTATTTGCTGAATTTTTACCTTAGTGAGCACTGTTTAGACCTAATACCTAAAAAATGATAAAGAAAAGACACACAGAAAATATAGTAATCTTTTTTGTTTTAGTTGCTGTTTTTGCCTCCTGAGGCTGATTTTTGTAAACCACATTTCCCCCACTTTTAGCCCACAAACACAGATGAGACTGAGTCAGCCCTCACCTCCTGGAGGAGAGCACGCTGCACAGGCTGAAGCCAATCAAAGTATTTTTCCAATCCATGGTTTCCAGTTCAGTGATGAACTTGTTTCCCAAGGGAATCAATAATATGCAATGAAATTTACAGAGAAGCTTCTAGAGAAGAGTAACGTAGCTGCTGATATTTAGTATAGAGCTGCTGAGCGCTTTTGCTTCCAAAATGGGAAAATGGTCTCTGAATGAGAATAATGAATAACGAGAATAAGGAACACAGAGTTGAGTCAGCAAGACAGATGCCAGGAAGGGGAAGAGAGGAAAGTGAATTCTGCAACAGACTGTTCCTGAGACCTGTCCTTACCCTGGGAATCTTCAGGTAAGCTCCCCTTGCTTAAGCCAGTTTGCACTGGGCTTTCTTTGACTTGCAACTGAAAAGGGTTTAAATGATAGAGTAATGGAAAATTACAAAAGCCAGCGAGTCATGAATAATCAAAAATCACAGATTTAGTAAAGATCAAAAATTAATCACCTGCCATTAAAAGCCCGTCACACAGACAGGCAAAGCTGCGGTCAGAAATGAAGTTACCCATGGCAAGTTAGAGGAGAAATCGCATACCAGGAATCCGAGTAGGCAGATGCCCAGAAACTAAACAAGTGAATGAAAACCAGATAAATTTTATCACCAATGGACAAGACTGACCCAGAGTAGTAGTTCAATAAGTTTTTTTTAAATCATTTTTATTAAGGATAAAACATGTGATCAGAATATATTGTTTCATATGAATCAAAGAGGCATGAAAAAATTAAATAATATAAAAATAGAAGTGCAACTTGAAAAACAGCACTAAAGGCTATCATTGACCATTTACTATGTCAGAAATGACCTCCTTTGTTTCTTATACATCTCATGTTATCTTCACTAAATTTCCATGAGATAATGCTCTCACCTGCATTTTGAATAGATAAAGCCATGCCACAAGAGTGGGTTTTGGAGAGAACACTGGTTCATAGAAACTGTTTCCACATTATTCTCATTTCTTCATTCTCTCCATCTATTAGAATTAGACACCCACACCCTTGGAGGGCTTTTCAGTGTCTCCATCACAGTGGAGATTATGGCTCTGAAGACGATTTGCTTTGGCCAGAGTGATAGCGGCCATTTTTGGATTGAGGATGTGTAAGAATCACGTGTCACTGCTCTCTCTCTCTCTTGCATTTCTGATGTCCACCGTGAGGAGAATATATCCCAGGTCATGAAGGCATAAACCTGAACTCATCCAGAAGCCTGCAGTGCAGAGCTCAACCAAATCTTGCCTAAATCAACCAAACCACATGCACATCATGAGGAAAAATAAATGTTTATTGCTGTAAACCACTAAGATTTTGGAGATTATTTTTATCACAGTTTTTTTTAAAGGACACTGATTCTGAAGAACACACTTATTCACAACAGAAAGTATCTAGACAAACCACTAATCCAAAGGCAAAGCCTGATTTGACTGGCAAATGGGATCCAGAAATTTCTTGCACCTGGCTAAGAGAAGCACTGATCCTGATTCACTGACTCTGTACGTGCACTCAATAAAGTTTAAATTCATCTACAATCAGACATGTATTACAAATGGTTCAGCGCCTCATGGGGAGGGATTGTAGCAAGAGCCCAGACCATATTGTCCAGGCAGGTTCAATGTAAAATCCAGACCTTGCCACTTGCCAGCTGTACTAATCTTACCACACTTTTTTTGTGTTGCATCCAAAAAATATGACAAATAACATCTAACTCACTGGTTTCCTCTGAAGGTCTATTGATGTAATTTTTTATCAAAATCTGGAACAATGCCCATCCCAGAGCTAGCACCTACCTAGCAAATGGTGGCTCTGCCTGGGGTAGTTATATCTATCAATATCATTTGTTACGATCACTCCCAAACAATCGAAGTGACCTATTTTGACAAGGGAGTCCTCTGGTGTAGTGAAGTGTACTTGAGCTGCGAAATACATTTGGTTGTTGTGTGTTTCCTTTGGGAAGAAAAATGCAAAACAGAAGAGGCAGTTACTCATCTGGCAATGATAGCAAATATCCTCATTCCAGAAACTCAGGTTTCTCCTTGAAGATGTCAACCTCAAGCGGATTGTAAAGATTTCTTTTCTTTCAGTTTTATTGATTCCCTGATTTGATTTCAACAGTAAAAAGCCAACAAGAATGGCAGCTATATATTGTTGATTTTCATCAATGTCTTAGTACAATGAGATGCGTGCATCACAAAGATAAAATATCCGGAAATAGCCTTGCGATAACAAATACTGCCTCATAGGCCCAGATGAGCAGGTGGCTCACCCACCGAGACACCCTAGGACAATGGAAGGAGGACCAGTGGCAGTGGGCAACTGAACTTGCTCTGTTATTCTCAAAGATGTAAATTCAAGGCGCAGCAAGAGAAGCAGCAGTAGCATAGTTCTGTGCGAGTATTCATTACCGATGGGATCTTTTTTAAACTCTTCACACTATAAATGACTTAATTCATATGACCAGCCTGTAAGATAAGTGTTATTGTTCCCTTTTTGCAATAGAGTTCTTTCCCATGATTGCACAGCCATTTGGTCCTACATATATTTTATGCCTAAGATTTTATTCTTAGACGCGTTGCTGATATCTTTCCTTTTTTTCATCGATTTATTCTTTCAACAAATACTTATTAAACTTCTCTATGTGCTAAGCAAAAATCCTTGCTCTCACGGAATTTCAAGGAGGCATGGAGACAGACAGTAAATGAATAAACAAGCATATTCGGATAATAAATGCTATGGGGGGTAAAGGAAAGTAAGAAACAGCAGGGAATGTAGCAGAGCGGGGGTGCTGTTTCCAGGAAGTGGTCACCTCAGTGAAGGCTTCATTGATAAGGTGATGATTGAGCAGCTCCTAAGGAAAATCTGCCTGCCAGCCATGTGGACATTTGGAATAAGATCATCCCAGGCAGAGAAAATAACATGCAGAAAGGATTTAAGGCAGGGCCATGTTGGACATGTTTAAGAAAGAGCAGAAAATCCAGAGGCGGCAACAGTGGTGAGAGAGACGATGAGAGAAATGGTGAGAAGGCAAGTCATAGAGGGACCCACAAACCATTGCAAGGACTTTTCCTCTGAACGTTGTGGGAAGTCACAGGCAAATCCGGAGAAAAACCTTGGCACCATCTGCATCACGCACTTGAAGGTTCTGTCTGGCCCCTGTACTGACAATAGGAGGTAAGTGCAGAGAATCTAGTGGGAAGGCTAGTTCAATAGTCCAAGTGAGAAATAGTGATAGTTCACATCCCTGCATTTATGGTGGAGGAGGCTGACAGTGGAGCCGACAGAATTTACTGATGGACTGGACATGAGATGTGAGAAAACAAGAGGATTCGAGGATTCTTCTAAGTTGTGCAGTATGAGTAACCAATGTGAATAGGTTACATTTGCAACAGTATGGCTGTAGTGTTAAGGGATGAACTTAATGGGGAAGCACTTTAACAGCCCAGGGTGCAGCCCAGGATGTAGGGGTAAAGAGACAGAGCGTGGAATGAGTGACAGAAGGAGAGACAGACTCTGAAAGCACTGACTCCTGTTGACGTTGGGTTTGAAGACAAGGTGGTGATACTTATGAATTCGGAATAAGTTCTATTTATTTTTGGAATTCTGCAAATCATTACAAAAAGCAACCTTAGAGGTAAAATACATAAGATGACATTATTCCACCCAAAAGATTAATGGAATAAAGTATAAATGAAGACTGTCATCCATTTTATGCCATTCTCAGAAGTGCACTTAAGGGGCACCTGGGTGGTTCAGTCTGTTAAGTGTCTGACTCTTGATTTCTGCTCAGGTCATGATCTCACAATTTGTGAGATCGAGTTCTGTGTCAGGTACTGTGCTGAGCATGGAGTCTTCTTGGGATTATCTTTCTCCCTCTCTCTGTGCCCCTCTCCCATTCATGCTCTCTCTCAAAATAAATAAACATTGAAGAGGAAGGAGGAGGAGGAGGAGGAGGGGGAGAAGGAGAAGAAGAGAACTTAAGCTGGTGATGGGCATGGTGTGCATTTATTTCCTGAAGACACAGTTCCACAGATATCTGCCAAGGTGAAGGCACGTGAACAGGTTAACATGTGTCTTCAGAGCTTAGAAACAATCATTTACAACAAACTGAATTACAGACCATTACTGATCACAAGCGTTTGCTCACCTCTGTAGGTATATATTTGATTTTTGTAAACATTCTAAGGTGACCTAGAAACCACCTTCAGGACAAGGCCATTTGGATCAGATGGGGACTGAGAGTCAGAAAATGAGATGCCATCATATAGTGGAACTACTCTACTGCATGGTCAGAAATTACTTCCAAACATATCTGGAACAAAATATCAAGACAATCAGCCGGTCTGTAAATATGATTTCTTTAAAAGATAGTTCTATTATGGGACACCTGGGTGGCTCGGTTGGTTAAATGTCCAACTTCAGTTCAGGTCATGATCTCACAGACTGCAGGTTCGAGCCCCACGTTGGGCTCTGATGTCAACTCAGAGACTGGAGCCTGCCTAGAGTTCTGTATCTTCATCTCTCTCTGCCCCTTCCCTGCTCACACTCTGTCTCTGTCTTTGTCTCTCTCTCTCAAAAATGAATAAAACATTTTTAAAAAGTTATTTAAAAATATAGCTCTGAGTATAACAATTGATGTGTTATGTGATACACTTTACATTGCAGTCTTATATTTAATAAAATATTGACAATAAAAGGGGGTAAATTAATTAATACAAGTTCCTCTTAATTTTATTTCTTGATATGCTTCGACGAATTTCTTGTATGGTGTTTTTTTAAATGGCTAGGAGCACAATGAGCTCTTTACTAACTGGGAAATGGCTGAGAATTCAGGTGTAATCTGAGATTCAGGAGATTACTCTTCACTTACCCTAAAAAAGATTTGCAAAACTAAAGAAGGTGAAGAAAGAGAAGACACAGTGCCAGGCGAAAGGAGATTGGCTTTTCACTCTTTACAAAAAGGATGTTTTCTTCCTCTGTCTTGTATTTCCTCTTTATTTCCCTGGGAGACAGACAGTGAGAAAAACACATTACTCAAAACAAGCCTGAGACTGAGAGAAAATAATAAAATCAAGTGATAGGTTACAAATGAGAAAAGGGTCCAGCAAATGAAATATCTAATGACAATGAAGATAAAGAGAATGCGTAGGAGCAGACAAAAAGAAAAGGTACTGGAAGGAAAGACCTATAGATTCAATCACAGACAGGGCCTGAAAATTAAATGCCCCTACCAAAAATCGGCTTGCGGGGAGATAAAAAGAAAATGAGAATTGCAGACAGGAGAGGATAAGTAATGCAGTCTATCCCTTCACAGAGTAGAACCTGGGTGTAGAGAGAGGCCATTAATATCGCTTATCCCCTCAAATGTCATCAAGGAGGGGTCAACTCAATATGGCCCTTCAGCGAGAGCACAAGGGCGGTAGTGCAGGGCTGACTATGTGTCTCACAACAAAGTCAGCATGCGAAGAGAGCTCTGGTTTGAGAAACAAGCAACCAAGAATCTAATTCCAGATCTGTCACAACTCACCAATGTCCTATAGGAAGTCCCTGGGCCTCCCAACTTCATCATTTTAAAATGGGATAATCGAACTCCATGGTTTTGAAGGCCCTTTCTGGCTCTACTGTCTAATGACTTATGCAATGTCTGCCCATGTCCTGTCCCATGATAGGCATCTGACCCCAAAATGGTGGACAGATAAATTAATCAACTTCAGGACTTCTTGATCAAACTTTTTGATTGCTCTTCACTTTTAGTCCTGGAGAACAGTCTGTAAAAGCTTTTCAAACAAATGTTCATTACTTTATTAACTTGTCCATCTTTCAAGTCTTATGATTTATTAAATCCCATCAGTCTGAAAATACCCATAATGAAAATGTAATGATTCTCCCAGTGGCTTCTAGAATAGGATCACAGGATGTACAGACTTGTCACTTGCTAGAGCGCTATCTGTAAAATGCCAGACTCCTCTATATCTGGAACTTCTTTATTTCAAAGACTGTTGGTGCTAGAATAGATTTAAGAGAACATAATGAGTACTTTACAAAGGAATTATCGAATATCTTTTTTTTGAAGAGCCACTTTCTTCAGTACATTTAAAATATGCTGCATTTTACAGCATAAAAGTGAGATTTTAAAAACTCAGTTAAAAAAAGTGTTTGCATATAGCTTCTGTATTTCATCAGTGACTTAAAAAACTGACACTTTCCACACACACTTATTTCACCAAAATTACTTACACTACCTGTCACATGAAGCCATTTAATTTTAAAAGATGATGATTTGTTTATGGGGCTAAAACTCTAATGGATTTAAGAAAATGCAGCAGTAGATTGGAGAGGGTCTAGAAATAGATTTGTCACTAATTAGTTACATTATCATTTAATAAAATTATTCCAGTAAAAATATTATAGCAAACCCAAACATCCAGGAGATACCAATGCCCCTCTTGCCATACAGATGAACCATCATTCGACAAGTTATTGAGGTATCATATGTGTATGTATACAATGTGCTAAATGCAGAATGCTCAGAACAATTAGACTAATTGAAAGAAGCTGACTGTTTAATTTTTTTAATGTTTATTAATTTTTGAGAGAGAGACAGAGTGTGAATGGGGAAAGGGCATAGAGAGAGGGAGACACAGAATCCAAAGCAGGCTCTAGGCTCTGACCTGGAGAGCCCAACGTAGGACTCGAACTCACAAACCATGAGATCATGACCTGAGCTGAACTCGGACGCTCAACCGACTGAGCCATCCTGGCACCCCCAGAAGCTGAATGTTTACACTAATGACTCTAACCAGTGACTTTTAGAAAATGTCAGAATTGAGAAAATATAGTTTGTTACTTGGGAAATACACATATTACCATGCTTCATTCCAACCTCACCCTTAACCTCCAACCCCACCCATGGAACCCATGGAAGCCAGATAAAAAGATATTTTTCCTTTAAATTTGGAGGAAAGTTTCCTACTTTTCTTAATTGTGGTTTGGTGATTACATGGGTCTTGAAGAAATTATTGACTTTTAAGATCTAATCAGAAATTCAATCCGTAGGAAATTGTTCTAACAAAATAGTCACAGATGGCTGCAAATACTAACACATAATGGTATATACCTCTTATTATTTTGCATAATTTGAAAATTTTAGGTAGCCTACATATCAATGAGTAAATATAGGTAGACGGACATAAAAATAGATTCAATTACACTCACACCATATAACACTATGTAAAGAAATTGTATCAAATTTTGATAAAGATGCACACAAATTAAAAGAAATAAGGAAACTGGGGCGCCTGGGTGGCGCAGTTGGTTAAGCGTCCGACTTCAGCCAGGTCACGATCTCGCGGTCCGTGAGTTCGAGCCCCGCGTCCGGCTCTGGGCTGATGGCTCAGAGCCTGGAGCCTGTTTCCGATTCTGTGTCTCCCTCTCTCTCTGCCCCTCCCCCATTCATGCTCTGTCTCTCTCTGTCCCAAAAATAGATAAATGTTGAAAAAAAAAATTAAAAAAAAAATTTAAAAGAAATAAGGAAACTGGAAGAATATGAACAGCATTACCCCATTGTTGTTTTTTAAACCACATGTAAAATAAATACACAGCAAGATGTTAAAAGATGTTATCCTATTGTGGTTATCCTCTCGCATATTATCGACTTGAACATTTCTCTTCGATAGATTCTTCTCCTATTATTCAGTCGGTCTTTCTTTTCTCCAAGACAGATCAAGCAGCTCAAACACGCTATCTGGCTACAATACAAGTACAGGTTTCTGTTTTAGTTTCAATATTTTTTTATAGTCCTATAGGAAAACAAAGCCGACTTCAAATCGATGGAAGAAATAGAGGTCACAGACCTCTACTTGATCGGTGCCCTTTTTCTCAAACCGTCCATTGATATTTAAAACCTCAAGTACTCTACTTTATAAAATCAAACTAACATAGGAGCATCCATTTCAGCCCCTGTGCCAACTAATTTGGAAGAGATCATAGCACAGGTCAGAAAAAGGCAGGACAGAAGAGCACTTCAGTGCATCGATACTCACAAGGATTCATATTATTTCAAGCTAATATATTCCTTGCCTTTCTTCTCACCGGCACTTCTGAACAAAGGAAATTAAAACACAAGGAACATTTAGAAAAGGGGAAAAAGCATTCCAGAGTAACATCATATAACTTTTCAGTGTGATATTATGTGGAAAGGGGAATGCTATTTGTGTTGGTGACCATGACCCTTAAAGTAACTGGCAGAGGCCGAGTTAGATTTTTGTAAGTCATAGTTTTTTCAACTCTCCTCAGTGGATATAATACCGCCAGTTTCACGGGATTATGGTTAACCCAAAATGAGCTAATGATTCTGCAGTTCTTAGCAAAACATAGGAAAGAACAAACACTGAGAACTGGTGGGTGATGATGTATATATTCCTGGCTCTTATATATATATATATATATATATATATATATATATGTAGTTATTATATAGTTATAATTTTTTTAATGTTTCTTTATCTTTGAGAGAGAGCATGCAAGAGTGGTGGTGGGCAGGGCAGAGAGATGGGCTCAAACTCACAAACCATGAGATCATGACCTGACCTGAAGTCTGATGCTTAACCTATTGAGCCACCCAGGCGCCTCTAAATGGTTAGATTTTAAATGGTTATATATACACCTACAGAATATCCTTAACTTTGCCTGTTTTTATTTTTTAATGTTTATTTATTTTTGAGAGAGAGAGAACGAGTGGGGGAAGGGCAGAGAAAGAGGGGGACACAGAATCCGAAGCAGGCTCCAGGCTCCGAGCTGTCAGCACAGAGCCCAATGCAGGGCTCAAACTCATGGACCGTGAGATCATGACCTGAGCTGAAGTCAGATGCTTAACCAACTGTGCCACCCAGGTTCCCCATCCTTAACTTTGCCTCTTAACCCACAAAGCCTAAAATATTTCCTTTGAAGTCCTTACTATCAATAAAGTATATTAATTAAGATTGCCTTAATTATAATTCACTAGTAACCATTATCTTACTGGCTTAAACCAACGAAGATTTATTTCTCATTCACCTAACGTATCCATCGCTGGTCAGTGGAAAACTTGAGCCTATGTCACTGTCATTTAGAAGCCTGGTGGATAGAATCTGCATCTGGTCACTCATCATGGCAGCGATAAGGAGACATGGAGACTCATGTACTGGCTCTTGCAGATGACCTTCCGGAGGTAGCATCTCATGTTCCTATTAACGGACCAAAGTGACTCATATGAATGGACATAACTTCTTGGGAGTATTTCTACCAAACGACTTGAAAGAGAGGAATAGGGAATATGTCTGAATGTCACTAACAACTCTCATTCCCCCCTACCCAGTGTCTTTCCTTATTGCAGCCGTCTGACCATTGTCCTTGATTCTTTGGAATGTTAGTAGATGGTTCACCTCCCTCTTTCCCATAATTTTCTCCAATACTCAGTGATGTTAATCTCCACACAGATTATCTCCATATCTGCCACTCAGTTACTTGATTTTGTCATCACTCCACCTATTTCCCCTATTGTCATAACCTAGACCTTGAAATTACTCTGACTATAATCCCTCCATACTCTCAAGCTTGCTGTTCATCCTATTAAACCTTCCAATCTTTCCATCTCAACCCCTCTCATCTCCCAACTCTAACACTCTCCCACCCCATTGGGACCTCCCATCCACATTTTCACTGTTGATCACTCACAGTCCATTTCTTCATTTCTTTCCCTATTGTTTTTATATCTCACAGTCCATCATTATATATCACTATCATATATATCACTATAGTAAATATCGCCATCACTATATCTCAAAGTCCTTTGCACAGTCTGTCAGTATATTTGTCCTTCTCCCTTCCTTTCTACACATTTAGGAAAATGCAACCCAGGTTAAATCCTGATCTTCACCTACTCCACACCTGGACCCAAATAGAGACAAGGGCTTAGAAAAACACACAGTCTTACTGATTAGTCTCACTTTAAATCTTGATCACAAATTTTATGGGGAATCTTTAGACCTTCTCACAGACACAGAAATATTCCCCTGGACAATTTACTTCACGTTCTTTCCAAGGTTCTTGCTTGTCCAACGGCCAGCAGAGTAAGCATTTTGTGGGAGCTTGTTATTCATGCAAAATCACAAACAGCACCCGTACTCTGTCAGAATTTGCATTTTAACAAGAAACTCAGGTGATTCATATATGTACATTAAAATCCAGGAATCTCTACCCTAGATAACTGGTTCAAATGGGTTGCAGATACACAATGTCCTTTGACTATTCTTGTTTACCTGCTGAACTTCTAGCATTAGGATGCCTTAAGACTCAGTCTTCAGACGTATTCTCAATCTACACTTGGGTTCTTTGTAGAAGGGCAATGACCAAGCATGTCTCCAGTCACACGATCTCCATACACTTCTGATGTTTGCATCCAGTGTCTTCTACTGTATATCCTCATTGGGATGTCACACAGGTACCTCACATTAAACATCTCCAAAACAAAATTCTTGATTCTCTGTCCATCCCTCCCCAACCATCGGTCTGTTCCTCCCACCATATTCTCAAGCTCAGTAAAGGCAATTCCGTTCTTCAAGGTGGTCAGACCAAAATTTTCATGGCATGATCCCGACTCCTTGCTTTTGTGCCTTATATCTAGTGTACCAAAAAGTGTAACTGGCTGTATTTTCAACTACATCCACAATCTGATCATTTCTCACTTCCTCCATTGCTGCCATCCTAGTTAAAATCGGCATTATCCTTCACATGAATTATATTGAAAGCCTCCTAACTGGTCTTCTTTCTTCTATTTGGTCCCCTCTACAGCTTGCTTATTCATTCACACTGTAGTTAGAGTAAGCCTTTTGAAACCAGTCAGATCATGTTACCCCTCTGCTCAGAATTTCCCAATGGGTTCTCATTCTCACTCAGAGGAGAATCCAATTTTTTCATGGCCTAAAACGTCCTATATACTCTGGTTTCAGCTTCATTTACTGCTTTTTTCCCTCTCTCAGTTATCTCCAGTAATATTGACCTCATTGTCTACCTTGAACCTGCCTAACACACTCTCAACCCAAGGACTTTTATAACCTGCTCTTTTTTTTCTGCTTGGAACGTCCTTCCCTTAGATAGCTATATGGCCAGCTTTCCCATTTCCTTCTAGTCTCTTAATAAAGGCCTTCCTTCATCACACACACATATCCACCCCATCACTCTCTATTCCTTTATTTACCATGGCCTCAATGTGCTTCTCATAATACCTGTGATAATTTGTATCTGGATATGTATGTTTGCATGGATATTATTGTTCTTAGCACTTACTGGGCACTCAGTAAATATTAGTTTTGTAAAATAATGAATAAATAAATTATTGGACCTAGTCATGGAATTCTTGGGGGAAATGTCAATAAAGTTTTTAAATAAAATACTATATTTCTGATTTTAAAACATAATAAATTATTATTTTAGAAATTTTAGAAATACAGAGGTGGCATATATTTAGGAAGATGATGTTGAGCCTATCTTTTAGATAAAATGGTTATAAGCATTTTGACATGTTTCATTCTCCTCCACTTTATTATAAATATATTTTTTTTATATTATACACTAATTTTTTTATTAAGGTTTTTTTTAACGTTTACCTATTTTTGAGACAGAGAGAGACAGAGCATGAACGGGGGAGGGTCAGAGAGAGGGAGACACAGAATCTGAAACAGGCTCCGGGCTCTGAGCTGTCAGCACAGGGGCCCGATGCGGGGCTCGAACTCACAGACCGCGAGATCGTGACCTGAGCCGAAGTCGGCCGCTCAACCGACTGAGCCACCCAGGCGCCCCATTATACACTAAATTTTTATATGTACAGTATTCTATTCTGCTTTTATATGTCACATTACATCATAAGAATTTCACATAAAAAGGATGTAACAGTCATGTAATGATTCTGCCATATAAGCACATAATTTATTTAGTCATTATCTTATTGTTAGACATCAAGCTAGCTATTTCCAAATTTTTGCTATCTTAAAAATTTCCAAGAAAACTTCTTGTACATAAACATTTATGCATCTCTGGTTGTGTATGTAAGACAAATTACAATAAATTGAATTACTGGGTCAAAGGGAATATTTGAAAGACTTCTGATGTATATAATCAAATTAACCTAATTAACACGTGAGTTAACATTTCTGTAAGAAAAATCTGAGCATTTAGACCTCATCACATCCCTGATAGCACAAAACCCTTTGTTCGTTTAAGAAAATTGCCAATAATATAGGTTAAAGATGATATCTCATTTTAATTAGAATATTTTTATTAGCAATGAGGTTGGTTAGTTGTCCTTACCTATTGAGACTAGTTCTTAAGTGTATGCTCTGCCCAACACTCCTGAGCCAAGCAAAGTGTGTCTCCTGGAAACACGAATCCTGCCTCTGTAGTAAGAAAGAAATCGCACCAATTTTATTCATTAGAACTGGCCTCTTGCCAAGCAACTTTTCATCATCCTTTCTCAAACGTTGACCTGACCCAGTGCTGTCTTGCAATTGATCCATTCAACACCTAATTAAGGGGGTGTATATTGATGGTAAATAAGCCACACTGTAATTTATAATGACTTTATTTCAAGAATTGTTTACCTATGGGGAAAGGAGATTTCTTCTCCGTGAATTCAGATATTGTCTCTATCAGGACCTCCAAATCAACCCAAATGGATTTACCACAAGAATTTTATGTCTCAGATTTTCCCAAGGCAACAGACCAAAAGCACAATTTATGCATCGACATAATAAACTGTTACTTGTTTCAATGTGATTTGCAGGCCACAGTTAAATCTTTCCTTGCCAAGATAATTTATTTAACTTACCTTCCACACTGTCTTAAATTTTACCATTATAGAGACCCTTTGGCTAATGAATTTCAATGCTTTCAGGTGTAAATTTATGGTACCAAGAACCAGCATTAAAACACGAGGCTCTTTTAACTCACTCTCAGCCCAGGCCTTTTTGATCCATCTCTGAAGAAATTGTGGGCTATCAGCAAGGGTATTTCAGAATACAAAGCATTATTCTAGGAAAAAAAAAATACATTTTACTTAAGATTCCAAAGTTGGGGATGGGAAGTTGGAAGTATATTCTAAAACTAACAATACATTGGGAAATAAATTAGTAGTGCCTGGCTAAAGAGCTATGTGAGAAATATTCTAGGATGAGAGAGTGGGAAATAATATAGTCGTAAGTAAAAACTTCCAACATGGGTAGAGGAATAGGAAGGAGCATTGCACGGGCTCCATGTTTGACTACACTGATGCATGGTTCTCAGACTCCACCTTGCATTAGGATTTTCTGGAGGGTATGTTAGCATGGATTGCTGGGCCCCAGCCCCAGAGTTTCTGACTCAGCTGGTCTAAGTGGGGTTTGAGTATTTGCATTTCCAACCAATTCCCAGGTGATGCTGACTTTACCAGTTAGGGACCTTGAGAACCATTGGCCTACTGTGTTAGGTGTCATCCCCTACTGTACGACTGAAGAAATCTAGGAAAAAAGAAAAAGAAAACAACCACGAAATTTGGGAAGTCTATTATCTCAAACTCTCTGCTGAAGAGAAAAAACCTTCAAACTGTTCTTTGACCCACACAGTATAAAGCCTCATATAATACAATTCTGTTATATCATGAGGAGCTCTTAGAGAAACTCTTTACTGAAATTCTTAGGCTAGGATTGTCAGATTTAGCAAAAGAAGAGAAAATTATATACAGATATAGATACACATATATGTACGCATATCCATATTTGTGTATCAATATGCATATATATCTCAGATGACTGAATTTAAATTTCATACAAACCATAACATTTTTAAGTTATGAGTATGCCCCATGTCATATGGGTCTGAAATTCAAAGTTACTAGACATTCTGTATTTTTTTTTAATTTTTTTTTCAATGTTTATTTATTTTTGGGAAAGAGAGAGACACAGCATGTACAGGGGAGGGGTAGAGAGAGAGGGAGACACAGAATCGGAAACAGGCTCCAGGCTCTGAGCCATCAGCCCAGAGCCCGACGCGGGGCTCGAACTCACGGACCGAGAGATCGTGACCTGGCTGAAGTCGGACGCTTAACCGACTGCGCCACCCAGGTGCCCCTAGACATTCTGTATTTTATCTGCCAGTCCTCTCTCTGAAAAACCAATGTGGGAAAGCTTCTAGAAAAGTGGAATCCAATCCTTCCATCTTTCAAATCAGAGATAAAGAGAGAACTTAAAAGACGATTTCAGAGACACCATAGGACTGGTTGTGAGTGCTTTCAATTAGTGGCCCATCTCCCAAGTGGATGGTGCTTGCTTCTGCTTCTGCAAGCTGCAGAAGCAGTAAGGGGGAAAAGGTCCGGAACCCAGTAGACAGAAACCAAACACCAAAGTGGGGGGGGTTAAATCTGTGCCATACCCTCCCACCCCCATTCTATCACTTTGACCTTTTTCTGCAATAGTCTTAGGCAATCCAAACAGAGGATCAAGGAAGGGTAAGCAACTTAAACCAGTGTCTTTGTGAAACTCTATTAGTCTATACCAATAAGGGACGTTCTAGGCCCTTTTAAAAATTGAGTTTAATGCAAGACTTTGGCTAAAGGGAGATGGAAGATCTGGAAGAGTAACAAGGGAAGGTCATTTTATCCCTAAATTCATAGCTGAAGGTGACTGCTACCTCCCTTAGGGCCGCAGAAACAAAGGTATGCCACCAGCCTGTGCCTGTGATCATTGTCCCATTGAAAAGCCTGTGGTTGGTCTGAGATGCCTCATCTGGAGCCAAGGCACACACCTGCCAGTAACCAATGCTTGCGTCTCCACCGTTTCTGCCAGTGGTGACACTTACACTTTAGACCACGCTGCCAGAGAGTAGAAGAAGATGGCTTTCCTGTTCTCCTGCCTTGTAATCTCACTCTAGTATGTCCCATTGGCTGAACAGGACAGGAAGCCAGCTGGCAAGGGAGTTTGGAGAGACATGCTTTATCCTCTTCCAGCCCTGGTAGGCAAAGGATGAGTATAAAAGCGTGCATATGGAGCTGAGCGAATACAGACACCATTTGGCCCAGTCCACTCCTGGCAATTCATTTCCATACCCTCCCCTCCTCCCATAATTATATTTCCAAACAACAACCTTAATGACATCAGGTTTGCACACAGCAAAAAGCAGTTAACCTCATAAATGTACTTGTTCCCCCCAAAGGGCCACACATTAGATCAAATAAGGGAGAGTATAATATTAATTCCATTTCTAACTTAGCTACGAGCCCACTTACACATACTACTACCTGAAGAAGCAATTGAAATGCTTCCTACATAATGTAGTAGGAAAAATGGAGAAGAAAAAGTGAAAAATATATAAAATATGCATATAGCAAGGTTATAGGAAAATAGAAGAAGTCACTACAGTCCTCTTTTCTGTAACTATCCATGAAAGCATAGTTGATATTTGTGACTTCCGTAATCAATGATTCATGTCACCTTCTCTTTGCCCTAGCCAATACTCCAGCTTGCTGTTTGATGCTCTTTATCTGGCATTTAACCTAAACATTTATTTTTGAAGACTGATTACTTATCGGCCCTGCTTTTTTACTGGATTTCTGTAATCTTCCATTAATGTTACCATTGTGCATGGAAGTGCTAAGAAGCACCCCAGAGATTCCCTTGGGTTTCTCAGTCTTCCCTGCCCCTAATAGCAACATTCTATTTCCATTTGATAATCAGAATAAAACTACCCCCCTCCCCGCAGCCTGTACAGTAATCCCATTATTTGCTTCTAGGTCCAATGCCATGAGGAGCTCAAAATAACCAGGTAGCAGTCTCAACTTCGATTTGATTGAAAATAGTGCTGTGATCCTTAGAAACTTTTCTCCTGGGTAGTAAAACTCCTAAGTCAGAAAAGTCCAAAACTGTGGGGACAGGAAGCAAATGTTTGTATTAAGTACATTAGTGAATGAGTCATTCTTGCTTCCACTCTTGACTTTCAGACTTTGGTATTCTGGCTGTGAAGGAAACAGCATGACATATTCATCACAGGTTCAAAGCATATATCACACCCCTAAGGGAAACAGCCCAACCTCCCAAGGTGTTGTGTTCCAACTGGTATCAAAAGCAGTGTGTTATTCTTTAAAACCAGCTGCTTCAGGATGATGCGGTAAACGCTGTAACCTGCGACTTCCATGCAGGAGGTTGCCAGGGAGTCTGTCTTACCTTCTCATGCAATCCATTTCTGTGTTGAAAATCTGATCAAGCCCCATCTCATATACAGCACTGACATTTGATACTAAAATGCTGGTGTTGCCACCATTCCTATCGCCATCACTGACTGGAGGCACGTTCTTTTCTCCTCGTCCTACCTTCCAATCTCCTGCTGGCACTCCCCATTGGCACAACCTGGCAGAAATCTGACTGAAATGTAATAAGCGGGCTTCTAGCTCCACTGACAGAAAATAGTCTACAGCAAGACACGTATGGAGCTGAGGAACAACACCATCCATCCAACACAAGAACAGTCCTCAAAGAATTTTAGGAAGACAAAATCACGTAGTCATAATAACTCACTTCTCTCAATGTCAAAATTACTGTTAACTATTTAGTCCAATTTTTTCCTGATCTAAAGCTCCAGCCCTCACCAAGGAGAAGGAAATGTCTAATTTCTTTCTTCAAGGGCAAACAGAGTCTTAGAGAATACAAAATGAGACTCTATAATCAGCAATTTAAAAATTACTTACCTTAATACAGACCACACACTTTGCTGAGCATTTTACTTGTATTATATCACTGAACTCAAACAATCCCACGGATAAGTACTATCATGGCCCGAATCTCAATGATGAGGAAACTGAGGTATAAAGAGATTAAAGAATTTGCCCCAGGTCACCCAGGCAGCAAATGGTGCAGCAGGGATAGAGACCTAGCCAAGCTGGTTCCATTACTCACGTGCTCAATCACCGTGACTTCACGGCCCCCAACCAAATCTCACTTTGCTTCCAATGCCTCTTATAACCAAGTTGGCATTTTTAAAGCAGTTTGCCAGGACTAAATTAGCTTAATGGTCCCACTGAGCTTTATTGCCATTCATTCTCCCAGATGAATTAATGAATTAAATTAATATATATTAGACACATGCAGCCCACAACCTCAGCCTGATTTCTTGTTATGTGAACATGGACCTAGCAAACAAATACACTCAAAGGAAGAGCATGATGTTTGGTATAAAGCAAACAAACAATAAACACGTACTTATGAATGGATTAGTCATGTCTCTCTGCAAAGGTGCGAATGTACCCACCATATTTCATATAGAATAAAGCCACTCTCTTCGATATGGTGTTTAAGAAATTTCTTCAAGTGGGAAGTATTAGGCACCTGTAAATTATGTTAACTTCCTGCTCTGTTCTGTACTCAATGGAGAGCTACCTGAGTCCAACATCTTTATTTTAGAAGAGAGAAAGGCAAAACTTACCAACTCTTTTTAAGGAAATCAGACAAGGTTATTAGGCTACAAAGCCCAAAAGATATACTGACATTTTACTGAGGTCAGACACCATGGAAGCAATATATCAGGGATCCCTAAGTAAGGGTTTGACTTTTGGTGCCCTCTTTAAAGTCTTGAACACACTTTAATTATCTCTGAGTTATGAATAATATTGAAGCCAATTAGAATAAGGTTATAGTTTCAAGGGTGGACCCATAAAATGAAAGCTCAGGCGCTCACAGCAAACACCAAGAGAGTCCTTAGACATGAGATTTTCGGGTCCTGGACCTATATATAATCAAGAGTCCTGATTCTCCTTGTCCTTAGCTAATAGAAATTGAAATTGTAATGTAGACCTTATTATCTCTTCATGAAAAAAAATAATTAATAATGAGTGTCCTGATTGTCCTTCAGCTTAGTAATGTATCTGGACCAAAATAAAAGACAAAGGAGTGCTCTGAAGAAATTGATGACATGGAAACAGTGTCCCAAAGGGTCCCTTCTCCAAGTTTTCCTGCTTGTCCTCTTCTCCACAGATCCTGTCCCTGCTCTGTGCTCTTACCCCCATGTGCTGCAAGACCATTTCACTCCTGCCATTAGGAAAATGTTATTGGGGGTACTTCCTTTATCTACTAGTTTCTTTTTTTTTAATTTAATGTTATTATTTATATATTTATTTATGTAAATATAATTTGTTGTTAAATTGGTTTCCATACAGCACCCAGTGCTCATCCCAACAGGTGCCCTCCGCAATGCCCATCACCCACTTTTTCTACTAGGTTCTATCACATTTCCCCAGGAACTGCTTGCCTCTCCTCATCCACAGCCCTGACCTAGACAGCTGCCTCCTTGTGGTATTCCCTTGGAAAATGATTCTTTGTGTGCCACCAAATCCCCAATTCGCTATTGCCTTTCTGGCCTTTAAGGTAGAAAACAGTCAGACAAGGAGCAAGGCTGATCATTCACTCATTTGCAGAAAACTTTAATTTATTGATCAGTTACCCAGGTGCTGATCTTCTTCTGTTCTATCCCCTAAAGCATACCTGCTTTCTTTTGGTTTTTGCTTTTTGTTTTTTGTTTTTAATGAAACCTTAAGGCTTATCCTTCATACCTAACTACCAGCTGCATCCCCACAGCAGGCAGCTCCTTAATGTGACAGGCAAGCACATTATGCTAAGTAGATAATCACAACAATTAACTGAAAAGGTTATAATTTCATCCTGTTGGGTACAGTTGGCCTGTCAGAAATAATTACCGTAAATAGATCTCCAGCCTCCCTCTGCAAAAATGGAAGGGGGGTGGGCAGGGAAGAAAGAAAAAGACAATAGCTAAGAACTTCTAACTCGGCCAAATTGAATGTTCTAGAAGTTCACTGCTGGCTGAAACCCTAGGGAGATATTTAGTAGAAGAGTCCGCTCAACTGAGTTGGAAATGTTCAGTTTCTAGTTCAGTGATGCTCAATGTAAATATTGAATAAAATGTCTACGGCAGACTTGAGAAGCAAGATCTGACCAAAGAGTAATCTGTCAGCATTCACAAAGAGTTGAGAAGAATTACAGAAAGAGTTCTATCAATAGCTCCAAGTCCTACCTTCAGCTTTGCTTGTCTTTATGTTTGGCATCTGAGTTGATCTAGAGCTGGGTATTTGCATTCTGGCATCTTGTCTCCACTCCCAATCCAATTAGCTGTGTGATTTGGAGCACCTCACTTTACCTCTTTAATTACCATGTTCACTACTAATAAAATTAAAAACTCGAATTAAAATATTAATTCCACTAAAATTTGCTATACCAAACATACACAGACTTCAGTGACAAAAATTTGTTTCATTAGCAGCCTTATCACTGCCACGGGAAGAGAGTTATTTCTACTCGATTCCGTTCCTTCTTATTTACTTCTGTTCCTGCCGTATTTCCTGCTATTATGGGTGGAAGAGAGATCACCGTTATCTTCAAATGCTTGCCCCCAAAAAGCTTTCAGCCTAGCTGGTAAAGCAGAATCTGAACACCGACACAACTAGAGATACAAATTAAAACATAGTGGACTAAATATGTGGAATTAGATTCTAGCATCACAAAATCTGGCTAGTCTGAAAAATGAAAAAATCACTGTGGCTTACATTATAGAGTGCTTGGGAATTTCATGGGTTTTTTAAAATATATATTCTAAAACAAACTGTCTGTCTGGTATTTACATAAAATTGGACCCTGCTATAGTGTGAAAGATCCCAAAAGTAGAGGATGAACAGTGTAGATGCAAGCTACTCTTTTCAGTGTAAGAGGCACCTCATATATGTTTTCTTCTTACGTTTTTCATGTCGTTGTAATTTACATCCTAGAATCAGAGGATGCACTCTCTGCCTTTTCAATTCACTTCTCTTCAAAAATGTCCCCAACAATAGGGGTGCCTGAGTGTCTCGGTTGGTTAAGTGTCCGACTTCGGCTCAGGTCATAATCTTGCGGTTTGTGAGTTCGAGCCCCGCATCGGGCTCTGTGCTAACAGCCTGGAGCCTGCTTCACATTCTGTGTCTCCCTCTCTCTCTGCCCCTCCCCTGCTCCCACTCTGTCTCTCTCTGTCTCTCAATAATAAATAAATGTTAAAAAAAAATTTAAAAAGAAAGAAAGATGACATAATCCCTGCTGATTTAACCAGCCATGGCAACTGTCTCCATCACCAGACTTATTATATAAGATTAATTTTTCTTTTTTTCCCCATTATCTAGGAGTTTTTCTTACTTCCTGCCAAAGTCACCACAAGGCACATAATAATATTCTCTTAAGAAATGAATACTTCGAGGGGCGCCTGGGTGGCGCAGTCGGTTAAGCGTCCGACTTCAGCCAGGTCACGATCTCACGGTCCGTGAGTTCGAGCCCCGCGTCAGGCTCTGGGCTGATGGCTGGAGCTTGGAGCCTGTTTCTGATTCTGTGTCTCCCTCTCTCTCTGCCCCTCCCCCGTTCATGCTCTGTCTCTCTCTGTCCCAAAAATAAATAAAAACGTTAAAAAAAAAAAAGAAATGAATACTTCGAATCCTAGAGAAATTATTGAAGTTTAGAAAAGAATCAACAAATTTTGCCAAAACCAGGATTTCTCAACTTCAGTACTATTGACATTTCCAGCCAGATAACCCTTTGTCATGGGGGTGATGCTGCGTCTTTTACAGTGTTTACCAGCATCCCTGGTCTCTGCCCACGAGATGCCAGTAGCACCTCACCACTCAATTGTGGCAATCAAAAATTGTGTCCGAAATTTCAAAAGTCCCATGAGGACTTTTGCCCCAGTTGAGAACCCAACCGTAAGCCTCAGTTGAGAACCACTGGCCTACACCTATCATTATTTAAGTACATAAATTAAGAATTAGAGAAGGCAATGACTTCTCAAGATAGACTAGTAGAAGGAATAGAAATCCATGCACACTAATCTTCAACAGATGCTCGTTGTGTGTCCATTTCTTTTCTCACGTGTGGGCCACTGTGTTCAATGAATTCACGAAGCAAGCAATACTATGTGAATGAAATAATGGAAATGTATTAGTATTAGGTTTCCTGTTAGTGATCAAAACTCAAAATAGGAGTGTTTCCAATTACATGTTTCTTACTTACAGAAATCCAAGCCTGGGAGGGAGAATCTTTTATCAAGATGCTGCCTTCTTTGACCTCCTCGTTTTACTGGCCTAAAAGTGCAGGTCCTGCTTCAGAGTCGATAATCGCTCTAGTTCTGGCCATCATTCTCATGTGGAGCAGTAGGAAAAAGAAAAGGAGGCAGGAAGTGTTCGTGACACCCCACCTCTAAGGCCATATCGTTTCCCACCCATTTCTACCTCCTTCATGGGCTGAACCTCGCTGCAAGGGAGACCAAGGACAACAGTCTTCATTTGGGGCAGATATCGGTCTGGCCGACACTAACTGTTCTATTACTGAGGAAGGAGGGGAGTAAAGATATGAGAAGACAATAGACGGTCCCAACTACAGGGAGAATGAGAAGGATCTGGAAAGAGAGACCAGAGTGAGGAAGGCAAGAGGGGGAAAGAAAAAGGAAGAATATTAATATAAACTGCCTGGCACCTAGTAGATCTTCAATAAAAATGAATTCCCTTTCCTCTTCCAATCCTCCTTTGGAACTGATGATTTAAGGCTATCACTAGCTATCTGTCTATAGGAGAAAGAAGGCAATTATTTAATAGCAAAACCTAAATGCAACTAAACTACTTGCATTAAAATTAAATGTAGCTTTACCGGTCTTTTTATTCAAACAGAGAATGAGGGTTTCATCTCCTTGTCCTATTTCTGACAGCATTTCCATGTGTAACTTGATTATTATTATATTTTTTATTCTGGAGTTGTATCCTGCTGCTTACTGACATTAATTCCTCATGTCTGCTATGCTTACAGCCTTTCTTTCTAAGCTGGTTACCCACAGGAAAGCTGTAGGAACATTTTATATATACATATATATTTATCTCATGCTCATTTCATAGCAGATGGAGTAGGAAATATGTTGCCTGACAGATGGTTATTAAGGAAGTTTGCTGGTCAGTCACAAGCCATGTGGGCTTTTTGTTTACAAGTCAGATCAGGCACTGAAAGATTACATTCAAGGAATTGTCAGTTTACGTTGTTTTCAATAACTAAGACTTGAGGCTGAATTGTGTTTTAGTTTCATATTTATAATGAATAATTCCATTTAAGTTTCTGGTGCTTAGGAAACTATGTATCTAGAATAAAACTCATTTATATATTCATTCAAGAAGTTTTCACTGAGCATCAGATGTTGTCCTAAATACACAAAAATATGGCATCCTATTAGGACCAAAACAGAGGTAGAGGATCTTCATGTAGAACGTGCTTCCTGACATCTCAGTCTGAGGTTGGGATCCTTCCTCCACACTCACACAGCAGTGTCCCCATGACACTTTCATGGTATTTTCTGCACAGAACCAGAGTGCTGGCTCCCTTATCTGCTCTCTTTTTACTCTGCAAGCTCTGGAACAGAAGGATCACCTTAGCCACTTCTCAGTACTGAGTACCCAGCACTCCACAAAAGCTGGTTGGACAAATAAAGAAAAAAAAAATCACAAAAAAATTTACAATTTGTATTTTATTTAATTCAACAAAAAATGTAAGCAATGGGAGCATGCACAAAAAGTATTCAAAGAAACAATAATGTAAATTAGAGAAGCCATGAGGCTTCAAGAAAAAAAGCAATGAGAATCTTTATCTAAATAAAGGCATTGGCCCTGTCTCACACACACACACACACACACACACACTATTATTACTACTCTAATTAGCTTCAACTTGTCTGCAAACTTGACTTTTCTCCATGTCAAAGGAAGAAGCAATTTGGACACGGTTAATTCCACTTCCAGCTGGTGATATCATACATCTGCAACTACTAAGAGTTGGCTATTGAAAAGTTACCATTTTCTAAAGAAATACTGATTTCTAAAGAAATCAGTAAGAGATATCTGCTCGAGTGGTTCATGCTTTCTCTTTCCTCTTCGGCAATGCTGTCCTGGGATGGATGAATTCACACCGAATGACAGGCTAGCAGCCCCTACAGGTGCAGATGTCACTGTGAGATAGGTCTGATCAGGCGAGACTTCACAGTGATCTGGTAGGAGGTGAATTAGGCATGACGAAATGGTAGATCGCTTTGCTTTAAAACAGCAACAACAAAAAACAACACCTATAAAATCAGGTGGACTATTTATGCAAATTTAGCATATTTTGCAGCCTTTATATCTTGATATTGGAAACACTTAAACTGGCCTCAAACCCAGTACTTTTATTCTTTTCCTCTAGTATGCTGTTTTACTCTATATTTCTAACATAATATTACAAAAAACATCCAGAATTTGGAAGAGTGTACTGTGCAATGTGATTGCAGTAATTAGGTTTTAGAGTACTTGATAGGCAAGCAGTACAGCACTTGAGCAAGCCAACATGAACTTACGCCTCCTTGCCTTCCTTCCATCATATCTTCTGTTACTTAACTTAAAATTGACCACCAAATTCACTTTGTACTTTTACTTTTTACTGTTTAAGTGACACTTCTGAGGAAACTGTTTTTGCATTATTTTTTTTAAATAGGTAATATGATAGAATGTATATATAAAATTCTCTCTCTGTCTCTTACACACACACACACACACACACACCCTGAAAACATTTCTACTATAAATCACATAGAAAATCAAGATAATCTATAACAGCATATTCTCCAAGTAAAAGCTGAAAACTGGAACAGTGAACATGAACTGTACTGATGTCAAGCTTTTCTGAGAGAATTTGCTAATATCACCAAGAATAGTGATTCTCAAACCTCACTGTGCCTCAGAATCACCTGAAGAGCTTGTAGAAAACACACCTGGCTGAGGCTTACTTTCAGGCTTTCTGACTCCGCAGCTCTGGGCCAGGAATGCACATTTCTAACAAGTTATCTGGTGATACAGATGCAGGGGCTGCTGGTCCAGAGAGCACCCACTGAGAAGCAGTGAAGTGTGAACTGGTGAATGGGAAGAGCTGGGGCCAGCAAGGCTTCGGACCCACGCCTCCACCAACACAGTTCCCATCCAGATTATTGTGACCGCACGTTAAAAAGATAAAGCAAGCAAACAAAACTATCAAGGATCATTTCTATTCCTCATCTTAACTTGAGTCATCACTAACCTTTGCCACATAGGAGTGCTTTCTCTTCCTGAAATATTTTCTTAACTTGGGTTCTAGAATACTACTCTCTTGATTTATCCCCCCTAATTTCACAGGCCATGACTCCTCAATTTCTTCTCTCTGTTTCCCCTCATCTTCCACACAGTAAACGTTTGAGTAAATCAAGGTTCCGTCTATGAGCTTTTGGACTATCTACACGTATTCCCTGAGTGGTCCAATCCAGTTTCACGACCAAATAGAAGCTTCTTCTGAAACTAATAAACTTCTACCTCCAGGCCAGACCCCCCCTCAGTGTACTCCCGATTCATCTATCCATCTGTGTCCCTCAACATTGCCACTCCGATGTCTAATGGATTTATACCATTTAAATGAACTTGCTCCTCTCCCCATGACCTTCCTGGTCCACAGTATTCCTTATCTTAGTAAGCAGCAATTCACATTTTTTTTCTAGTTTTTCAGATAAAACAAAGTTGGATGTAGTTGCTTTTTGGGGAGTTGCATTCTGTGGTCTCCCAGTTCCACATCTTGCTTTTCTCTGACCAGCAAATGAATTATAAATACAATCAAATTTAAATTGTAAAGAAGGTCATGCCACATCTTAGTCCAAATCTTACCAAAGTCAATATCTTTCCATAGTTAAAATGCCTTCCTGCACCACCTCACTGATGCAAGCTCTTAGCACTCTCTTCCTGCCCATTCCAATCTATCCTCCTTGTAGGTTGTCAGACCTTATGCTGCATGTTCCTGCTTGGACAAGGACGTGCTTCTCTGTCTCTCCAAACTATTCTTCTCCCATTCTTTAATCATTCACGGCTTTATTCAAATGCTGCTTTAATGGGCTTTCCCTGTCTACACACATGACGTTACCAGCTTTCAAAACGCCTTCTCCCTCTTACTATGCCTATTGTACTGCATAGAACTTCATACAAAGTTAAATACTATGTAACTAACTATACATTGTACATTTATTTCTATGGAAAAATAGACAACTAACACATAAGCACATAGTCAGTGTCTTTGTCTATCTCATTCACTGCTCTATTCCCACACCTTAAGTAGTTCTTGGCATATAATAGTCAATAAACATTTGATGAATGAATCAAATGACCCAGATTGCAGCTCAAACAAGTGGATGAAAAATCTCAAAGATGCGTTAAGAGATGTAGAAAATAAAATGAGTAGGTTGAATATGTACCGATTTGGAGTGCTAAAAAAAAGAGAATAAAGAGAATGAGGGAGAGGTAATACTTAGAAAAAATGACTGGGAATTTTACAGAATTGGTGTCAGGCATGAAGCTTCAGAATTAAGGAATACAATGAATCTCAAATAGGATAAATAAAATGAGATCTACACTTTAAAAGATTGTTGTGAAACCAGAGAATACCAAAAACAAAGGCAAGATCATTGGGGCAGCCAGAGAAGAAGGTCAGAATAACTAGAAAAGAAAGCTAAGCTACAGAAAAATTTTTGAGGCAAAAAATAGAGGCCAGAAGATGGTGATGTATTAAAATAAAATGGTCATCCTGGAATTGTATGACAGAGAACAAGGGAAAATGAGGAATTTTGTGGCCAAAAGAGGTGAATGGCCTAGAAACCCTCCCTAAAAGATAAACTTCAATGGGAAGGAAAATTAGATGGAAGAAGAAATAGTGAGCAAATAAATAGTGATATAAACATAGGTGACTATAAAAAGGTAAAGTAGTAACTGCAAAGTCAAACAAGATAGAACAATACAGAAACAGAACGCTGGAAACAGTTACATGTAAGGCTAAGCACAGTTAAAGTAAATGTTCTATTATTGAGGGAAGGGCAAAGGCATTGATCTACCTTATCTTTAGCTAAGTATTTATTTAACACGTGTTAGAAATAGAAATAGAGTAGGAGAAAAGGGATGGAATGTTTTTAAATTACACCAAGAATATTAGAGAGAAAGAAACAGAGGGAGAAAGACAGACAGAGGGAGAGAGGGAGAGAAGCCTACAAAAAAATCTTAAAAGTACAAAATACCATGACACAGCAAATCTGTACATAGAATGAATAACAATAATAATACATGCAATAAGTGTAAATTACTAAGATTACCATTTAAAGAAAGGTTATCAGACTGGATTAAAATACCAAATGATTACTCTTAAAACATTAGACCATAGAAATGTTGAACGTAAAAGTACAGAAGAAAATCTATCTGGCAGATTCTAACCAGAAGTTAGTGAGGCTGTATTAATGGTAGGCAAAATAGACTTTCAGGAAGAAAGAGTTACTGGAAATTAATAAGGCCAGTACAACTAGGAATTTATCCAAGGGATACAGGTGTGCTGTTCCAAAGGGGCACATGCACCCCCATGTTTATAGCAGCACTTTCAACAATAGCCAAAGTATGGAAAGAGCCCAAATGTCCATCGGCAGATGAATGGATAAAGAAGATGTGGTGTGTGTGTGTGTGTGTGTGTGTGTGTGTGTGTATAGCACAGAGCCCAACGCGGGGCTCAAACCTATGAGCCATGAGATTATGGCCTGAGCAGAAGTCGGCCATTTAACCAACTGAGCCACCCAGACACCCCTCGATAACATTTGAAAACAATATTTGCAATAATTCAAAACCTTACAACAGCTGAAATTATATTTGGACATTATTAGCATGACTTTCTTTATAAACTGCCCAAATTCAAGCCTGTTGTTTGGCACCTCTATTGTACTTCTAGCCCTTGCACTGGAGAGTGCTTTGTGTTGGCTACACAACGTAGCACCTACTCCTGACCTCCAGCCTAATCACCCCAACTAATTTATTTACCACTTAAGATAGGATTCTTTTAAATCGCCAATTAGCTTGTTTGTACTGTGTATACGCATATGTTAATATCCAAACCATGGATTTAAAAAAAATTTTTTTCAACGTTTATTTATTTTTGGGACAGAGAGAGACAGAGCATGAACGGGGCAGGGGCAGAGAGAGAGGGAGACACAGAATCGGAAACAGGCTCCAGGCTCTGAGCCATCAGCCCAGAGCCCGACGCGGGGCTCGAACTCCCGGACTGCGAGATCGTAACCTGGCTGAAGCTGGACGCTTAACCGACTGCGCCACCCAGGCGCCCCCAAACCATGGATTTTTAAATTTAATTTGCTATTCTTTTTTACATTCTTCCTTGTGTGCACAGTATGTATGACTGGGAAATGGGTCCTTGTTGTTATTGGCATTGGTAATTTTGTTATATGGTATTATAAGTTCCAAAGTATAAGTTAAATTTCTTTATTTTTACTTTTTGATATATTTTGGATTGTTTTCTTACTTATTGGTCTCAATTTTTTGTTATTATTTTTTTAATATTTGTTTTTGAGAGAAACACACACACACACACACACATACACATACACACACACAGAGTGTGAGTGGGGGAGGAACAGAGAGAGGGAGACACAGAATCTGAAGCAGACTCCAGGCTCTGAGCTATCATCACAGAGCCCAATGAGGGGCTCAAACTCATGAACAGTGAGATCATGACCTGAGCCAAAGTTGGAAGCTTAACCAACTGAGTCACTCAGGTGCCCCTGGTCTCAATGTTTTTGAAACCTACAGTATGAAGGAATTTGATTTTATAATATTTTAAATTAATTTTTGTTTGTTTTTAAATATATTTATTTATCCAAAGGATATAAGAGTGCTGATTCATAGGGGGCACTCGTACCCCAATGTTTATAGCAGTGCTTTCAACAACAGCCAAATTATGGAAAGAGCTTAAATATCCATCAACTGATGAATGGATAAAGAAGATGTGGTCTATATATACAATGGAATACTACTTGGCAATGAGAAAGAATGAAATCTGGCTATTTGCAGCAACGTGGATGGAACTAGAGGGTATTGTGCTAAGTGAAATGAGTCAGTCAGGGAAAGACGGATACCATATGTTTTCACTCGTATGTGGAACTTGAGAAACTTAACAGAAGACCATGGGAGAAGGGAAGGGGGAAAAATAGTTACAAACAGAGAGGGAAGCAAACCACAATAGACTCTTAAAGACAGGGAACAAACTGAGGGTTGATGGAGGTGAGGGGGAGGGGGAAAACGGGTGATGGACATTGAGGAGGGCACTTGTTGGGACGAGCACTGGGTGTTGCATGCAAGTGATGAATCAGGGAATCTACCCCCGAAAACCAAGAGCACACTGTATACACTTTACGTTAGCTAACTTGACAATAAATTATATTCAAAACAATAGCAGAAACAAATAAATAAAACAATGTTTAAAAAAATAAAATAAAATATATTTATTTTTGTAGGAGTCTTAGATTCACAGCAAAACTGAGCAGAAAGTACAGAGTTCCTATATACCCCTGATGACACCCCCCTGGCCACATACAGCCTCCCCACTGCCAACATCCCGCACTGGTGGTCCATCTGTTCAATCAGTGCAACTCAATGATACATCGTACATAGTCTATATTGTATATTAAAGTTCACTATTGGTTTTGTACCTTCTGTGGGTTTTGACAAGTATATATTAACATGTATCCCCATTAAAGTATCACATAGAATAATTTGATAAAAATTCTCTGTGCTCTGCCTATTCATCTCTCCCACTTCCCTAATCCCCGGAAACCATCAATCTATTTATTGTCAATATAATTTTGCCTTTTGCAGAATGCCGTATCATACAGTATGTAGCCTTTTAGATTGGCTTCTTTCACTAAGTAACATGCATGTATATTCCTTTATGTCTTCTCATGGCCTGATAGATCATTGTTTTTAACTGCGAGTAATATTACATTTTCTGGATATATCACAGTTCATTTATCCACTCAGCTACTGAAGGATATGTCAGCGGCTTCCCAGTTTGGTCAGTTATGAATAAAAGTGCTCTTAAGCATCTGTGTGCGGGTTTTTGTGTGGATGTATGTTTTCAATTCCTTTGGGTAAGTACCAAAGAGAGCTATTATTGTTTCCTTTTAAGAAATAAAAGAAACTTTATAAAAAGGATAGTTAAGCATAACTTAATGAAGATACTTATTAAACAGGATTATCATTTGCTATTTCAACTATATGTATTCAAAATAGTTTTGTTATATATGAATTTAAATAATATTCATATTTTGTGGATTTTATCTCAAATATGGATTTGTGTGCCCCAGTAAGTCTTTTTCCTCAGTCTAAATGTTTCCAAACACCAACCAGCACTATGGAAAAAAAAAGCCATCTTAAGTAGAAAAGAGAAAGAAAGTTCTGGGGCGCCTGGGTGGCGCAGTCGGTTAAGCGTCCGACTTCAGCCAGGTCACGATCTCGTGGTCCGTGAGTTCGAGCCCCGCGTCAGGCTCTGGGCTGATGGCTCAGAGCCTGGAGCCTGTTTCCGATTCTGTGTCTCCCTCTCTCTCTGCCCCTCCCCCGTTCATACTCTGTCTCTCTCTGTCCCAAAAATAAATAAACGTTGGAAAAAAAAAAAAGAAAAGAGAAGGAAAGTTTTAAATGTTTGCAATTACAAAGTATAAAACAAATGTCTATAATTAGATCAGTCAAATGTATAAAGAAGTATCAATTCAAATATATAAAGTATCATTTCAAATATATAAAGCAAAAATGAACTGATTTACAGGGAACAAAACCTGGCGAATCTGCACTCTCCCCAGTAATTGATTGATCAAAACTACTCTCTTCACCACAGAAAATGAAGGTATCAAAGATAAAAGCAACACATAGCCCTCTATGTCGCTGTCACCATAGTTTCCTCTTTTATTGGATTTTTGCCTGAAATAGTTCCAAGCCATTTCTTCTGTCCTTCTTCTCCCAACTTGTGTTATTGTATCCTTTCTTCATGGTCAGATCAAATTACACTTTTATTCTGTTCTGCATGCTAATTGCCACATTTTTCTTGGTCTAACTTCTATAGTCAAATATTTTCAATGCTCATTACCTGTTCTTTTTATTTAGTCTTTTTGTTTACTCTGACATGTTTTATTTAAATTTCTTTCAGTCTCTGTATTGATCTACCTTGTTCGCAACTATCATTTACATATTACTCATTAAATGTAATGCACTACTGTTTATTTTAAACCAAACTGCCTATTTAAATGTTATATTTTTAAAGGTTTAGAAAGTTAAAAGAATAACTAAATTGTATCTAAATAAATCCTAAGATAATGCTCACAATATTTAATATGAATCACTTGATTTAGGGCTTTAGGGAGAACAAATATATTTACAATAATAAAAGATTAAATAAATAAAACTCGCATGTGCTTGTGGGGAAATAATGCACCTGTTTCTTTTTGAATCAAATTTACTGAATTTGGGTTTATAATATATTAGTCTATATGAGTCTCTCTCTTATTATTTTAATCCGGTACTAGTTATTTGAAAAGAAAACAAGTCAACCTATACTTAGGAGATCTCTGGAAGGAAACCTAGTAGGTAGACAAAACCTAGGAGGTAGACAAAATATTATATAAGTAACAAATTAGAAATTATTCAGTTTTCAAAGTCTTGACTAAAATTGCTCTCCTATTTTTTTTTAACATTATATCTAAATACAGACTTTTAAAATATATAAACATCTACTTGCTAGTGGCTGGGGTTGAGCCACAGAAATCTGAGTTTTTTTTCTTCTTCTTCTTTTTAAATGTTTATTTTTGAGAGACAGCACGAGTGGGGGAGAGGCAGAGAGGGCAACAGAGAATCCGAAGAGGGCTCTGTGCTGACAGCAAAGAGTCGACACAGGGCTCAGAACCAACAAAGGAGCCACGAGATTATGACCTGAGCCGAAGTTGGCTGCCCAAGCAACTGAACCACCCAGGCGCCCCAGCAATCTGAGTTTTAACAAGCTCTTTGGGTGATTCTGTCACATCCTAGGCTGCATAATTCATTCTCAAGAGGACAACATTGCCTAGGAAGGTGTGAACATTGTTTCTTGGAAGAGGACAAACTTTAGGTATTACAATACTTACACCAAAGCTCTACCTTACATAATAAAATCTCATTTCTTAGCATTTAACTTCATGAAGGAGGGGTGAGGTAATGTCCAAAAATTTTCCTTATGATAGGGTAAGGGGGAAAAACAGTTGAGGAACATGGGGGTAGGTCAACAAGAGTAAGGGTCTTATGAAAATCCTTGAAGGTGAAAAGAGTCCTGATCTAGGATCTTAAACCCTGAATAAGACTGAGAAAAGTTAATGCAGAAGAGGAAGTGGCTTCCCAACAAGACCTGTGCCCACTGCCCAATCCCACTGGTAGAGCAATTTTAGTTACAAACACTGAGTGGAAGGGTCAGGACAAGGGTAGGATCAAAAACTTTAATTCACAAGTGACTGGGCTGGTTCCTTTACCTCAGAATGACAGAAGTAGTTACTGTCTCAAGAGTGTCTAAAACAAAATCCTAGTTAAAATTGCTTGGTGTTTAGAGCAGTAGTTAGGAGTGGTATTGACCATCAGATCCAAAGTGCTTGTATGAATCCCACTAGTGGAATCAAGGCACTGGCTGCTCAGGATTCAGGGGATTAGTAAATCTGGATTTCCCAATCTGAAGTGAAGAAAAAGTATTCAAAACATATAGGAAGAGGGGCACCTGGTTGACTCAGTCAGTTGCGTTACAAACTCTTGATTTGGGCTCAGGTCATGGTGGGATTGAGTCCTTCATCGGACTCCACACTGAGCATAGAACCTGCTTGAGAGTCTCTCTCACTCACTCTCTCTATTTCTCTCTCTCTCTCTCTCTCTGCCCCTCCCCCCCACAAGCACTCTCTCTCTTTCTCTCTCTCACACAACTAAACCAAACAGACAAACAAATAAAAAAAAAAACATAAAGGGAGAACAACAGAGAAAAACAGAAGTTCTCTTTAGGTACTAGTTGCCTGGTAAGATGTGTGTTTGTGTCATATGCACCATAATGACATGAATTAATGTGAAATCTGTTGTTATCAATCTATCCCCTTTTCAAGGATACAGTTCATATGTTGCTTGTTTACTATTTTCCACCATCAAGCATGTATTAGGTAATCAGTGACTGTGGAAGGACTGAATCTAGGACTAGGTAGGACGGTCATTGCCATCCTTGAAAGTCTAGCTTTCTCCTTAGGCCTATTTACATCGAACCTATGGGAAAAGAAACATTTTAGAATCTAATTAAATCTGCCCTCGTGTCTAAATAGCTGTCTGGGCATAATTTCTGAGGATTTCTGGGGAATCTCTAGTTGCTGAGAACTCTTCTGTTAAAGAATCATTGCTGCAAGCACTGGGCAGGGGGTGAGGAATTGATATTCTCTGAGTAATTACTTCCACTTGGTTAACATCAAAAAACACTTTCTACCAAATGGGAAGCCAGGTAGACTATATCTTTGCAGTGGCATTTAAATTTGATGTTCTTTTAGACCATGTTCTCACTTTTGCCTTGGTATAGTGGTTCCTATACTACAACCAACATCCAGAATTTCTCACTAAGAAACCAGGACGTCAGAGGAGTTTTGGTCAATTAGTCAGTGACCACTCACAAGCTGGACCAATTTTATGGTCAGAATCATGACCCAAATCAAAGCTTGCCTCTCCCTCCAAAACAATATGAAGACCTTGGATCCCAGCCTGAAAAATATCCAATCTAGAGTTTTTAATCATGTGCTCTTAAATAATTTAAACAACCTCCGATGAAACAACAGAAATCTCCAGCAACCTTTTCATAGTTTGTGGGAATTACAATGAAGACTTGTCTTGTCATACACCATTTCAGTAACTGCAACAACCTATTAGGATTTAGCAGCATTTCTAATTGGTCGGCACGCCAAAAATGAGGAATTTAGGCTCAACAATATCTTCATAGAACTCTCGAAAGAGCCACAAAAAGAGGAGAATGGAAAGCATGTTAATGCAAAACTGTTCTCCTGCATTCTGTTCTGTTTTAGTTACTTCTCATACTGGCTAAACCTTTCTAGAAAGAGTAATTTAAGAGCTTATAGCTGCGGAGGTGCAAAGCCAACTGCACTCTATTTAAGGAAAGGGAGTCTAAGTGCTGCACTCCACACACGGGCACCAGGGCAAGACAGACATCCATAAATCTCCTGCAGTTCCAAGGAAGAAAGACTCCGGCATATGATGGATGTGTAACAAGCCTCTTGTGAACCTATTTCTGGAGACATGTGTCTACTTATAAGAGCAAGAGGCCCAGAACTGCATGATACAGCACTTGGTCATGCATTCAACAAGCTTATTTAGTACCATCTGTATGCAAGTCACTTTGTGTAACCTGGATGATTTAGAACATAGAGTTACTAAGAGCTGCTGCCTGGATCGATCCTATGTGTAGACAGCGGTAATGACTGTTAAAATATCGTGATTTAAAGGATGCTACATGACCTCCTCTGCCCAAAACTATCACTTCTCATAGCCGGATATGACTTGATCCACTCCTTCTTTGGCATCATGTGTATTAAGAACCCTCTCTTAAGGAACCAAAAGCAGGGAAGTTTCAATCATCAACAAGAGCAATTCTAAAAGTCTCATGAGTTTCTATCTACTCTATCCTGCCCTGGTTTTCCATACATGGATCCTATGAACGACCCAATGGCCTTTCAACATCTCTCATTTTTGCAAAAGTTAGCAGAGCAACCAAAAAGCTCTAACAGATACAACTGAGAATCAGTTTAGCCGATTAGTTCATTTTTCCTCAAGACCTTCAGCTCACACCAAGATCCCAGAAATATCAGATACAAGGCAGCTAATTTTACAGCCTGGGTATCATAAGAATATTTGGCTTGCTAGAAGGTTTAGCAAAGAGTGATTACCAGAAATGATATTTAGGACCTGACAACGGGCAACAGAGAGGAGAAAGAATTGGCAAAATTTGAGGATTCACTCATTCAACCAATATTTATGCAGTACTACTTTATGCCAGGCCCCTGATAAATGCTAGGGATACATCAGTGAAGGTGACAGACATAACCTCTCGTCTCAAGAGTGAGAGAGACCAAGAAAACACACAAGTAATGAAATCAATATTGTAATTACTACAGATGCAATGGTACAAAGACACATTAGCAGTGATGCAACCAGAGAGGGACCTTGAACATAGGAGTCCTCTACCACTCAATACAAAGTGGGCCAAACAATGAAACAGCATAGAGGAAAGAGGAGATGAGAGAGAGGATAAAAGAAAGTGACAGTGAAGGAAGGAAGACTATCTAACTGTACTTGATGCCATCCAAAACTGATGTTGGACTTCAAGGATACAGCTCCCAGGCACTATGCATTAGGGTCTGATGCACACAGGTGGCTGGAATCCAGAAGGCTTCACCTCTCAGAGTTAGTCCAACATCCCAATAAGGTTTGGCAAGGAAATCTTGAAGAACTTCATGATAAGGTAGACCACAGAATAACAAAACTCATAAACTGTGCACAGTGAGTTGAACTAAATTCCTAAGTATATCTACACTATCTGGTGCCCCAAGTGTTGGAAAGTGAATGGAGCTATACCAGGCATTAGTTCTAACACTTTGTCCACGCAACACTATATTTACCTGGCAATTTATATAACATAAAATGATCCTGGATTATGTATTAGTTGTTTAGGATGGGAAGACACAGTGTGTTGCAATTAAAAATGTACTAGATTAAAAAGGTAGCATTTTCACACCAATGAGATCTATTCTAGACTGTAGGAACCCATGTTCCTCTCCTTCCCACCCATTCATTCCCTGTCAAAGAGAGGATTATGGTAGAACAGAGTCTGACCCACTGTCCTGCAAAATTGAGGAACCCAATGGTGCAACAATAAATCATCTCAGAAGTAACCAGGTCACATTAATTATGAGGCAGTCAAAAATTATGGCCCCACCTATGGGTATTAGGTCTGAGTGATATGGGTTGATTTCTATGCTACCCTCAAACCTAAAAATGAATAAAATACAGGAAACTCTAATTCTGAAATTTTCTGATGAGACACATCCCTAACTGAATAAAGCTGAGGCCTCTGAGCTTCAGCAGCAACTCCATGAGAAACCAGGGGGATATTATAAGACCACGATGCAGATTGCATGTGTATACTTTTGCATCTCTTTTTTGTTGATTAAATAATTAACGATGTCAAAATAATTTCAGTCAACACTGAGTCATCGTTCTCCCCAGACATTGAAACAGGGCAAGTATTTCCTAGATAAGTATAAGAAGTATGAAATCTACTTTAGAATACTCCCTTATTCAGAGGGTTCTGCTACCTGAATTCTGTCCAGGAAGCTATGGAACATAATTCCCTAGGGTGTATTCAAATGGTGTGTTGTCCCCAAAGCAGAGCCATTATGGAAAATCAAGATCACTAAAAGCTAGATAACTTTGTCACTGAGAGAATAGTGAGATCCACTGAGTAATGGAAGAAGCTGACCAAGATATGATCAGGAACTTGAGCGCTATGATCTGGTACATCCCAATTTAACTTTTAGTAATGTGACTTATTCACTTATTTTCTCATTCATTTCACAGATATTTATTATAGTCTATGTGGGTCTGTTAGCGATGCGTATTTAAACAAGAGAAACATAGTTCCTACCTTAATAGAACTCACTATCCAGCTGAGCGGTGGAAGGGGAGTTGTTTTTACGTAAGACACAAATATGTAAATGCAAACATGTATGAGATATGGTAAAGAAAATCATGGTGCTCTATGAATGTTAATGGGGTCATCTGAATTAGCCTGGAGGTCAGAGAAGCTTTCTTTAAAGAATCTTCATCAGAGATTGAAGGATAAGGAATTAATTGGGAAATTCTGGGGATGTATGAGAAAAGTCCAGCCAGAGAAAATTCATCTTTGCAAAATAGTCTGGAAATTTTTCATCTGATTGATAAACATCACAAAGTTTGGTGATATCTTCTAATGAAGATATGGAGAAAAGATTCTTTTCTACAGTGCTGGTATAAACTGGCAAAACACTTTTATAAAGGGCAACTTGGAAAAAGAAAAAGAAATTACCAACTCACACACCTTTTGATCCATTACTTTAGCATCTATGACTGTAGCCTATTCATGAATACATATGGCAAGATGACGCATGCCTTAATAACATTTGGGGTCGATAATTCAAAAAGAATGGAAGCCATTTATCAATAGGAGGGTAGATCAGTAAAATGGAATGCATCCATCCAAAGAAATACCATGATACAAAGCATCACGTAGTTATGAAAAGAAATGATGGGGTGTTATAGGTATCGATCAGTTAGTGGACGGTGTTGCACTCCTTCCCAGAGCCTCTTCCCTGGGCTGGTGAACGTATTTTCCAGCTACAATGAGTGCTAGCTGCTAACCAATCACAGCTGCACCCTTCCCACAGAATTAACCTTCAGCCAATGAGAGTTTCCACCTCAAAGAGCGATGCTGGGAGACTATACATCCTCCAAGGGTCTAAGGATGGCTGTCTGCAGCCAACATCCCTACTGATACTAGGGTATAAAAGCCAGCCCTCTTTCCTCAAGGCAAAATAATGAGTGGTGTGATTACTCTTCAGAATTTCTTGTGGAAACAAGCTGAAGCTTGACTTCAGGGGAACCCGCAGTGATACCCATCTTCTTCTCCAGCCCTCCTCCTTCCTTCACTTATAGGTCTTCCACCCAAGAACACACACTTGGTAACTTACTAAAGCAAAAATATCCATCTCAGGATCTGCTTTGAGGTAACCTGAACTAAGAGAGCCTTTTTTTATTTTTTAATTTTTTTTGCTTTTAAGATTTCTCAAGCCACAAAATAATATAAAACCACATTTCATGGGAATGTCAAAAGTAATTGAGAAAGAGGGGAAAATGGTGGGAGCTGTAGACAGCTGGGCTAGAAATTTCCATCTACTTTTCCAGAAGAGTTTCAAAAAGAACTCAGCTTGTTCTGCCAGCTGAAGAATCTATCTTAATCCTTAAATGCTCATATCAGCTAATCCCAACTAGTTCAAAACTATGACCAAATTTTCTTTAGCAGTTTTTGGCAGGTTGACACCAGCCCTGGGAGAAAGTAGATTCTTAGAAACTCTCAGACAAGAGAGAGAGCGAGCTATGGCCTATATGGTCTGTAAAAGAGCATACGACTGGGATAAAGGAGAGAAATAATCCAAACAAACAAACAAACAAACAGAAAACCTCATCCCTCAAACAATATGTATTGAGTATACTCAGAAACAAATGGCTACAGACACAGTGTATACTTGTTTCTGTCAATTCGGATTTCCGTTTCGTTGTGAAGTCACCTTCCATCCATCCTTATAGGCCTGCAAGTCATGTTTCTCAAATGGTTATTTCAAGTTTTACATAAACATTCATTCTATATTCTTTCCCATTGGGAGCCTATAACTGAGACAATCATTTCAAGTATGAGACATCATGGTGCCAGGCTGCCTTTAATTTGCATTAATCTGGTGGAGTTGAGTCACCATATGTACAAGTGACATGTTTTATGCAAATTTGAAAATTACAAACCACACCTGAGAGTATCCGATGGTCTCCTCCCTTATCTGTGTTTGAAAAACCTATTTTATGAAAGTCCAGAAATACCCTCTCCTAGCCATTTAATGTTGTAGGCCTCTAAACAATGGTGATTGATTTTGTTTGGTCTGGCAAACACAAATTATCCCATAATCATTTTAGCATGGCAGTCATGCTTACATTGACTTGTTTGTGTTTTAGAGAAGAAAATGCTGTGGCTGTCATGAAAAATGGAAAAGGGTTAGAGGGAAATAAAAGATTTCTCTGGGCTGAGGAAAAATGCAGCTACTTTAATTTTCTACACCAAATGGGCTTCATTTGATATCAAAGTAAAGTGAATTTGAAAATAGAAAAGGGCACTTCAGTTTTCGACTAACCTGGTCCTTTAGACATCCATTATGAGATTTCGATTCACAGGCTTGCTCCATCCAAGTGGAAAAAAAAAGGGGGGCAAAGAAAGCAGACACTAAATTGGATGACAATTTTACCTTCCCATTTTTAAAACAGTTACTTATAATGACATCACAAAAATTCAGTAATGGGCTTAACACACACACATAAAACATTCTCATAAACTTGAAAACTGGTAAACGCTATGGACATAAATACTGGAAAGAAGGAAGAAAAGAGGAAGTAAGCAAAGAAGAAAAGAGAAAGTTAAGAAAGTAATGTCTGTGTTTGCATAGCCAACCCCATGTCATCCTGTATCACAAAAAGGGTAGTGTAATCCGGCAGAAACACAAGGTCATCCTTGTGTTACTATCTCTAAGACATTACGGAAGCCAGAATCCTTTCCTAGGCATCTATTTCCTTAACTGAAAATGTGCAGGCAGGACTACTTCTCCTCCAAAGCCCCTCCTAGCGATGACCTGCTACAATTCAAAAGCAATTTCTGCAACAGCAGGCATTTGATAAATGTCCCCATAGTACCAGGTGGAAGGTTGATAAAAGTCAATAGGGTACAAAGTTTCCAGGGAACTGTGCATAGGTTAAAAAGTAAGAGTCATTGAAATGTTCCAACAAAGAAGAGAAAGGTGTCAAGTCAGCAATTTGGAAATACCCTTTTGGGTAAAATAAGAAACATTTATACTCCATCAGACATTTCTGAGCAGTTCACCTTGACAGTCTTTGCCATTTCAGCTTTGTCTCTCAAGCACACGCCTCCCACGTTGGATCTAATTGCTCTTCCCTTTGGATACTCTTACTTCCTCTGACTTGGCTGAAATAGCTTAATTGTAAAGGCTTGTCTACCTTCACAGTATTGACTTTCATTGTTTGACTCATCCTTCATTTAGGGATAGGAATAATATGGCCGATTGTGCAGTGCCCTTAATGACAAATGCTTTCCACAAAAAACAAAACAAATGGAAGAAAAATAATAATGTGCTAAGTTCTTTTGGTGCACACTGCTGTTGACTTTGTTTCAGGAACGGAATCTAAGTAGGTGTCTACGTTTCCACAATTTCCCTCTATTGCTCTGGAAATTCACGTAGGTATTACTTGCTGCATTATTATCACCAATAAGACGAAAGATGGAAAATCATTTGAAGTTCAGTGATATGAAACATGTATACGTTCAAATTCATCCAACATTTATTGAGCACTTAACATGTGTAGGGAGCTCATCAACATTCTGCAATAGAATGGATGTTGAAGATGACAAAATCAATGCATAGGGTTCAAGATTCAGTGAGGTTATAATTTTCTGTATATGACTCCTCAAAGGGAAGTCATATCCATCATCATTTTCAGTTCTGAATTTTAGCAGCCTTGGGTGGTAAGCAGTGCAGGGATTCTATCTTTCCATATATATACGGGGAAAAAACAGATGATTATGACTTTCCTAAGTTGCTGCCAATTGTGGAAAAATCAACATTAAAACACAAGGCTTGTTAACAAGAACAGAAAGTCTGTCTTACACATCAGATTAAATCCATATGCTACCGAACTTGGGTTCAAGGAGATAAGCACAAAATAATACAATTAAGAAGAATAAAATATTATATGTGTGTGGCAGGTAAAATATATGATTTAAAGATTCAGCAAATATTCATTGGAAACATAACTTGTGACAAGCCCTCTACTAGGCACTGGGAAAAAAGTGATGAATAAGACATAATCTTTATTGTCAAGAGCCTTTTAGGCTGTTACCATCATAAAAGTATAAAGAATAAATCACAAATCAGAAAACAAGACAGAAATTGCATAGTTATATATCAAAAATGAACTCATATGCTTGCAGCCCTAATGAAGTAACCAGAACCAGATTTGCCCTCTGGTCATCAAAAGAAAACAAAACAAAACAAAAAACAAAACAAAACAAAACCAAAAAAAGAAAATTGGGCAGAATGTATGAAACATCCATTTTTAAAATATCAGACAACAGGCAGTGTAGGGCTGTGATCCCTGAGACAAAAGAAACAAATGAGGTGAACCCTATGATGGCTCCAGCTTTCTGCCAGGAGGAACTTTCTGTGCCGCAGTTCAAAGATGCAGAACTAAGCACACACTGGCAGGCACACTGAGTTGAAAAAAACAGATGTCAGAGTTCGGGAGGTGGATCCAGCTGATAACTGTGAGCTAAAATACTGGAATATAGATACATATGTAGGATAAGAATTCCAAAAGTGGGGGGCACCTGGGTGGCTCAGTCAGTTAAGCTTTGACTCTTGATTTCAGCTTATGTCATGATCTCACAGTTTGTGGGATCGAGCTACGCATCAGGCTCTGAAGTGACAACTTAGAACCTACTTGGGATTTTCTCTCTCCCTCTTTCTTTCTGCCCTTACCCCCTCCACACACTCTCTCTCTCTCTCTCTCTCTCTCTCTCTCTCTCAAAATAAATAAATAAACTTAAAAAAAAATAATTCCCAAAAGGATAGAAATATCAATAGGGTTTATCCTGAATCTTTGTCTAAATACCAAGCTGTACCCAAAGTAAAGCTCCACAACTCTGAGGATAGAGCAATTGCTTGAGAACAGTAAATTGAACAGCTCTCAGAGTTCGACCAATTCAACATACTCACTATCAAAATTCCAGGGGCCTTTCTTGCAGAAATAGAAAAGCCAATCTTCAAATTCATACATAATTGCAAAAGGCCCTGCATAGCCAAAACAATATTGAAAAAGAAGAACAAAGCTGAAAGACTCACAATTTCTTATTTCAAAAGTTACCTCAAAAGCTAGAGTAATCAAAACCATGTGGTAATGGCATAAAAGTAGCCATATGGACCAATGGAATAGAATGGAGAATCCAGAAATAAACTCATAAATATATAGGCAATTGATTTTCACCAGTGTGCCAAGTCCATTCAATGCGGAAAGAAAATCTCTTCAACAGATATTTCTGGGACAACTGAATTTCCACATCAACAGAATGACGTTTGGCCTCCTCCTCACATCATATACAAAAATTAACTCAAAATAATCAATGGCCTTTAGGTCATATAAGAGCTAGACCATAAAACTCTTAGAAGAAAGCATAGCAGTAAATCTTCCCGACTTTGGATTTGGCAATGGATTCCTAGACATGACACCAAAACAGGAGCAACAAAAGAAAAAATAACAGATAAATGTTATTTCATCAAAATGAAAAGCTTTTGTCCATCAAAAGATATTACCAAGAAAGTGAAAAAACAATGCACACAGAGAAAATATTTATTTTATATCAATTTTCTTCTAACACTTTGTATATATTCATAACATCTATTTTAAAGCCCTGTCTGTTAATTCCATTATCTCTGCCTTTTCTGGGATTGTTTCCATTAATCAGATTTTTTCCCTGATAATTGGTCACATTTTCCTATTTCTTTTGCATATCTCAAATTTGTTGATTGGATGCAGAATACTGTGAATATTACAATGTCAGCTTTTCGTTATTTTGTTGTATTCCTTTACACATTGTCAGACTTTATTTTGGCAAACAAGTTGTTAGCTTAATCCTTTCACAGCTTGCTTTTAAGCTTTGTTAAGTAAGATCTAAATGACTTCAGTCTATGACTTGTTTAACCCTACTAATAAAAGGTGCCATTTTTGGGGTCCCCATTGAACAACCTGGTCTTCATTGAACTCTCTTTTCTAGGTAGTAAGAATTGTTTGTTTGTTTGTTTGGTATAAAGAATTTAATAAGAACCTTGCATAATTGGCAACATTATCCTATGTTTAAATGAAAGATGAACAACAAAAATGGAGTTATTTGCATCTTCTCTCTTTTCTTCTATGTCAGTCTATCTAAAAGCTTGACAATTTTGTTGAACTTTTAAAAGAGTGATTTTATTGATTTTTCTCTACTGTACTTTTTATGCTATTTTTTATATACCTCCATTCTAATCTTTGATTGTGTTCTTTCTTCCACTAGAGTAAGTCTACTTTGCTTTCTTTTCCTACTTCCTCAAGGTGGAATGTAGGTTATTGACTTGAGAGCTTTCTACTTGAGAGAAGAGTTCCAATTCTGATTCAGAGAGGAATCCTGACTGAAGGCATTCTACCATTAATTCATTAATTTATTTGCTCAGTCAGTCTTAATATAAGTGGACAATGGATAAATTAGATGTGGGCTTTTTAAAAAAATAAAACCTCAAATACATGCATGAGGTATAGGTAAGATGAATGGATGCTCTACTCCCATTTTTGTGTAGTGTCTCTCCTAGCTCTCACTATTTATTTATTTATTTATTTATTTATTTATTTATTTACATTTTTTAAAGTTTGTTTTGAGAGAGAGAGAGAGCGCATGTACAAGCAAGCAAGGGAAGGGCAGAAGAGAGAATCCCAAGCAGGACCTGCACTGTCAGTCCAGAGCCTGACTTGGGGCTTGATCCCACAAACTGTAAGATCATGACCTCAGCCAAAACCAAGAGTTGGAAACTTAACTGACTGAGCCACACAGGTACCCCACCTTTCATAATTTAACATAATAAAAACGTACAGGAGTGCTGATGCATAGGGGCACTTGTACCCCAATGTTTATAGCAGCACTTTCAACAATAGCCAAATTATGGAAAGAGCCTAAATGTCCATCAACTGATGAATGGATAAAGAAATTATAGTTTATGTACACAATGGAATACTATGTGGCAATGAGAAAGAATGAAATATGGCCTTTTGTAGCAATGTGGATGGAACTGGAGAGTGTTATGCGAAGTGAAATAAGTCATACAGAGAAAGATAGATACCATATGTTTTCACTCTTATGTGGATCCTGAGAAACTTAACGAAAGACCATGGGGGAGAGGAAGGAAAAAAAAAAGTTAGAGAGGGAGGGAGCGAAACCATAAGAGACTCTTAAAAACTGAGAATAAACTGAAGGTTGATGAGGGGTGTGGGACAGCGGGGAGGGTGGGTGATGGGTATTGAGGAGGGCACCTGTTGGGATGAGCACTAGGTGTTGTATGGAAACCAATTTGACAATAAAATTCATATTTAAAAAACATAATAAAAATGTGAAATTACAACATATTATTTCATAAATATTCTCCCTGTAAAAATAACTCTGAAGCAAAATAATGTAATATGGCACTCCAAACTGAACTAAATATCCTCAAACATTCAGAGACACATATCTATTTTTAAAAAAAGAAAAAGAAAACTATAGTCAAAAATTCAAAAACCAGAAAAAAAACCGGATACATATGGAAAAAGAACAAATTTAATGAAATTTATTAAACTCAGATGGGAAACTGAGAAAAAGACAAAAACTATCTGAGAAAGGAAGAAAAATTACAAATTGACAAGAAATAATAGAACTGAATTAAAATTTAAATCCAGTGCATTAAAGAAAGCTAAAACACACACAGGCAAGAAAAGAAAAAGAAGAAAGATATATGGAGGATCACAAAAATTTTATTAAAATGGAAGACAAGCCTGGGATGCAAGTCGGCTAAGTGTCCAACTCCTGATTTCAGTTCAGGTCATAGCTGACGTGTTCCAGGGGTTGGAGGTAGTACACACAAAAATAGTGCCCTCATCTGGGATGCAGTATATGTGCTGATTCACAGATCTTATTGTGGCTCTGTGTCCTTAGTAGAGAGAGGGCAAGGAGTCCAAAAACCAAAAGTGGGAGCAGGAATCACCCCACTCACCGTTATTCTCAATATTCTGCTGAAAGACTACATACTTCTTGTTCCCACAACTCTAGATTCTTCAGGTAGAAACCGTGGTAATCAAAGGGGACACACTTCTAGTAGACACAAAGCAAGGGCACCATGGAATTATAAGCTAGAGCTGCTGGCCAGGCACTTAGAGCCTCTTGTATCTAAGACCTAGAGGCAAGAATAGAAATAGCTGTGTTAGCAAGAGTAACTGACCTGGATTACCAGGAAGAGGGAGGGTTGACGATATATACACTACAAAGGCAAGGAAGAAAACAGGTAAAATCTAAGTGAGCTACTTGGGCAACTCTTGGTACTGCTTTGCTCAATTGTAACTGTAAATGAATATGTATAGTACCCATGGCCCAATACTGGAGCTCAGGTCCCTCTTTCTATTGGGGACGGGGGCTTAGATGCTTCGTATGGGAGGCTGTGAGTCACAATATCAGTAACACACAGAAGGCAGCAGAGATGGTTGCTGAGGGTGAGGAGGATATAGAATGGATTGTAGAGAAATGACGCAGTAGCTTTTAATTGTAGCCCTGAGATTCTCTTACATGTTTTGCTTCCCATAAGGGACAAGAGTTCACCGGTGTCCTAAAAAAGCTGCTTTCTGAAAATATATGGAAAAGTAGATTTAAGTTGTCCAAGGAATGGAATGTGGTGGAAAAAACGTGTCCCTTCCAGATTCTCCTTCAAGGAAAGATGGACTGCCAGTCACAAGGGGTGCAGTCTGGAGCCTCCAGTTTTTACCTCCCTTGGGTCTGCCTCAGATACAGAGAGCTACCTCATTCAAGGTCATGGACTTCCTAGGAAATCCCACATCTGGTAACTGAACAAGATGGAATGTCAAGACCCAGCCATTGTTGCTTGTCACAGGACTTTGACAGGCAAAACAAACTCTGTTTCAGCCTCTTTGAAGAATCAAACAGGTGACACTTGGATATTTCCAAAAGCAAAATACAAAATACTCAGTAATAAATGTCTTCCCGTTCTATCACCTATGTTCATGGAACAAGCCTAAAACTGATCCCATATGTTGGTCATATCCCATTGAAATTTTTGGAATGTTGCACTTCTGTGTGAGGAAAAACGTTATGAATTCAACTAATGGCAATCTGTGATACCTGTAAGTCTTTATTTTAATGAGTTGAATTATAACAGAGTTGATTCTCATTTTTACATTCCAGGGTGATTTTAAAATTAATCCAATCATCTGTATCAACTAACTTCCTCTCCTAGCTACTCAATTACATATTGTTTTCCTTCTGTTTCTCTGTGATACATACCTTGTATTACAAGAATAAGAAACAGTGTCCTTCCCATACAGAAGGAATTCTTCAGCAGAATGTTCTGCTGCCAATGGGTTAGAGGGCCTTTCCTCTGTAAAGTCAGCCTGGGGGCCCCAATTCAGGCCAATGATTTCAGACAGAGTTCTGAACTAGATGTAAGGAGCTCTAAGTTCTTTTTCTGGCTATGTATGATCTCCAATTAATTTAATCTCCCCCCACCTGAAGTAGCCTTATCTTTTCCATAGAGATGACATTATCTCCCCTATGTCACTATATGATTATTTTAAGATCTGAAAAGTTTTCATGAGAAAGTGCATTGAAAAGTTAATGATAACACTTTACATTACGGAGCAATTTTATTACCTCAGACATAACCTTGAAAATGTCTGAAATATTAAGCCCATCTTTTAAATTTAGGTAAAATAATATTTTGAGTTAATTTTATTTTAAGCAATAGAAGTGTTGGTATAGCCGGAGTGGGGAGTAATTAAAGACAAAAAATAATAATGCTATGAAACAGTACAGAGAATATTGTAGGCATTAGCTCATGTTCATGCTAAAATACTTGGGATTATTTAATTCAGACAAAATAGAATAATAATGGTAATAATTAAAGCTTTGTCCAAAATAAAACGGTATCCAAGAAGTCACTACTTAATAAACCGGAAGGTAGCTTGAATTGTTCTGCTACACTATAACTAGAAAGGAAATAAATAAATCAACAAACCCTGAAAAGACAGAGGAACCATCAGATATAAATTACACAGGATTACTCCAAACAAATTATATTCAACAAACTTTATGGCCATGCAATTATCATTTCCAAAATAATGAAGAAAATGCATCATGAACTGTATGTTGGGATCTTACTAAAGTGTTTGACTGCCATGGCTCATAAAATTTTACTGGAAAAAAATTAGTAAAATTAGTTTTATATGAGCAGAGGAATATGGCCTGAAACCTTGGAAGGACATGAAGGAAGTCAAAGAGGAGGAAAAGTTGTGGTGTTCCCAGTGGCTCTCAGGTGCTGATCGACAGAACAGCTGCATAAACCTTGCCAGGCCTTTGTTAATAAGTGGGAGATACATACCCACAGATACCCAGAACCTGTCTCAGATCTCCTCATGGAGACTCTCAGTAGCGGAACTGAAGAATTTATATTTTTAACAAGATGACCCAGGTGATGCTGATATGCATCCGTGTTTGTGGATCACTGACATGGCCAGGTTATTTGCAAAGGGGATGGCCTGAGCCTCACCAGTAAGCCAAAATGCAGAGACCATTTATAAGGCTGATGCCAGTGTGCTATCTGGAAGAAAGGGATAGCAGACACGCAAGACTAAAGCCACTAACAGAGGACTGTGTTGCCAAACCAGATCCATGAACATTGGACCCAGCTCCACCCTCTGCCTGCCAGTGAGCTCGCTCCTGGAGGAGGCATTCCAACACGTGACCTCCGGTGTGCCAGCTTTGCTGCTGGAAGGCATCCTCCTTACTCCTATTAAATCAGAGCTATTATTCTAGTCCAGTAATTCTCAATGACCGTCCTAGGGAAGATAACAAGTGCTACATAAATAAAAATTGTTTTGGAGATTAAATAAATATGACAGACCCAGTTAACAGAATCAAGCGGGATTCTTTACTGCGGGGTTTCTCAGAACCTGACATATAGAAATGTGCTCTGTGGAGCTCCAAATATAAGCTACAGGCTAAAGTGTTTCCAAAACATATAAGGGCCATGGAACACTTTTAAATTCCACAAAACATTGATTGGGTCTACTCTTCTATGGAGCACACTTTGCAACCACAGTTCTGTGTGCACACAAAATCCTTGGTCCCATTGTGAAGAATTCAGGCAGTGAACTCAGGAGACCTCACTTCATAAACTAGTCATATTTTATGTTTTTCTGTCTTTCCATTATCCAAGCTTTCTTCTTTAGAAAAAAAAAAGTCCCTCATTTTGTCAGTCTCAGTGGGAGACAAGGTCTTGATTCACGAATGCCCTATAATTGCTCAATTTACCATCCAGTTAATCCTTAGTTCTAATCCTGACAGTGTAAGGGTGATCGTGGGTTCTAGGCTCAGCCAATTGGATATTCCATGTAGGGTTTTTGAGTCATGAGTCAGTGGTTTATACCTACCGAGGTAAGATTTAATCCGGTCTGAAAGTACATTTGCAGAAATTACATGAAATATGCCACACACACACAAAAAAAACCCAGAAAATTAGAAACTTAAAAAGGAAGGAGATTAAGAGATTTGGAAGATATAATAACTTTCAATATGCTTCTAATCTCTTGCAATAACAGAGAATCATGAGAGTGTAGGAGAAAAATTATCCAAAGAAATAATGGCTGAATGTCTCTACAACTGATTAGAAACTATGAGTATTTTGATCCAGAAGCATATTGAATCCCAGCAGCATAAATAATCCAAGATGTGCCACATGAATCAGGTAGTTGCAAAAATAGTACAACAATGCTTAATAATAATTTTTAATACCTTATGTTTAAATTGCTCTGTAGCATATTCAGAGAGTTCTCTCTGTATATTAACTTACTAAACCCCTCTTTGAAGAAAGAATACTTTCTTGTCATTGTCATTAATTTAAGAATGCTTAAGAATTCACTTAAGGGGCGCCTGGGTGGCGCAGTCGGTTAAGCATCCGACTTCAGCCAGGTCACGATCTCGCGGTCCGGGAGTTCGAGCCCCGCGTCAGGCTCTGGGCTGATGGCTCAGAGCCTGGAACCTGTTTCCCATTCTGTGTCTCCTTCTCTCTCTGCCCCTCCCCCGTTCATGCTCTGTCTCTCTCTGTCCCAAAAATAAATAAACGTTGAAAAAAAATTAAAAAAAAAAAAAAAAAAAAAAGAATTCACTTAAGAGGGGCGCCTGGGTGGCGCAGTCGGTTAAGCGTCCAACTTCAGCCAGGTCACGATCTCGCAGTCCGTGAGTTCGAGCCCCGCGTCGGGCTCTGGGCTGATGGCTCAGAGCCTGGAGCCTGTTTCTGATTCTGTGTCTCCCTCTCTCTCTGCCCCTCCCCCGTTCATGCTCTGTCTCTCTCTGTCCCAAAAATAAATAAAAAACGTTGAAAAAACATTAAAAAAAAAAAAAAAGAATTCACTTAAGAATACTCAGAAGTGATGTGGTATAGCAAAAAGAAGAATGAAGCCACACTCAGAAGACCCAGATTGAAAGGTTACCTGTATCACTTGCCAGCTATTTGCTATTATTCTCTGTACAAGCAAGAAGCAGCCAGAAGCCTAAAGGAGAGAGATGGAGATTTTCATCCTAATTCCATCTATAATTTATAATCTCGTCACTAATGAATCATTTCATTAGTCTACACCATTCCAAACTATTATTCTATGCCATTTTTTTCTTTTCTGAAAAATATACATGTAAATTACTTGACCTGTTGTTCAGGATGTTAAAAGCAAAATCATATTGGAGCACCTGGATGGCTCAGTTCGTTCAACATCTGATTCTTGGTTTCAGCTTAGGTCATCATCTCACAGTTTATGGGTTCAAGCCCCACGTCAGGCTCTGCTCTGACAGTGTGGAGCCTGCTTGGGATTCTCTCTCTCCTCTCTCTGGCCCTCCCTGCTCCCTCTCTCTCTTCCTCTCTCTCTCTGAAAATAAATAAATAAATATATTTTTTTAAAGCAAAATAATATTGAAGATAAATGAGAAAAGATTTAGAAAAATGTAACACACAAATGCAGCCTAATATTTAAGATTTTTTTAGTTGAGTGTTCTATCCTAGTTCATGATACCCTACAGAAACAGAACCTTATACCTCTGCTGCTCTTTCGTATGTATAATGCATGTTGTACCAGATAAAGTTTCAGGAGATGGCTTCTGGTACATTCTTTACCACTTACTAGAAAATGCCCTGAAATCAAGTTAAGACAAACTCAGGATTCGAAGGGATTATAAAGGTGATATTTGGGACTCAATATTTTTTTTTAACTAGTAAACACCATAATCTTCTCTACCACAGCCCTGTCAATATGTGATTAAATTTATGACTAAATATGCCTCATAATAAGAAACTCCATACTGTCTAAGGAAGTCACTTCTGAGTGCCAAAAAGCTATTCCTTATTAAGGCATACTAAACCTATGTGAGACTTATTTTCCTTAAAAAGAATAATGGAGTGATACTAATGACACTATGTATTGATTACCTACTGCATGTCAAGCATGGAATTTGGCACTTTGTATGGTTAAATTCCAATTGTCACAAAACCCTACAAGATAAATGTAACTATCCTCCTTTGACGTGTGAGGAAACTGAGATTCAGATTTAAGCGGCTTGCCTTAGGCTACACACTAGTCATTAGCAAAATCTAACTCTTGTGTCTAATCTGCCAAGGTTGCTGTAAAAACCTTAAAAAAATATATGGAAGAAAAAAAGATGAGTTAAAAGAAAAAAATTAAATATAAGCAGCTATTATAATTATTAGAAATGCCCATATGGTACAACCAATGCCCAAGTTCATAAAGGTTAGCACAATTCTTGGCATGACTGAGATGTTCAATAATAGTCCATTTAATTGAATCTTTTGAATTACGGAACAGTGCACTGTTAATATATATATATATATATAAATGCTGATACTTGCCATACCCTCATTCTGGCAAAGAAACTCATCAACTAGAAAGGCAGTGTTCTAATAAGAACCAAACATTTTAACTACATCTAAAAATGATGAAGAAATGCTCTTTCAGAATCATTCTGATGATGGTGATTTGGGTTGTAAGTATTTTGAGGATGTGTGTTATATTTTCTATTCTCATTTAAAATTGGTAAGAATTTAGGAAAAAGTCTAGAAAAATGCTTAACTTACCCAGAAGGACACTCATTAATGAAAGGCCATCATGATTCCTGAGTTTTTAAAAATATGAGAAAGTGTCAAGAAGACAGCTTTTAAGAATTTCAACTTAAAAAGTGCCTTTAATCATAATGTACCTAGGGTTGACTGAATGTTCCAATAAAATTATGAAATTATAAATGCTGAAGTCATAAAATTTTAAGTTCTTCAAAGAAAACACCAGGAAGGAAACTAAAAAAAAAAAAAAAAGATTTCTTACCCTACATTTACACTCCCTGGGACTCCACACACATGTCCAAATGTGAAGGTGGATTGAGGGCTTCTGGAACCTAGTGGTGCACTCATATGGTGCTCTCACACTGCTCAGCCTCCTCTCCTCCATTCCTACCCCAACACTGACTTTGGTACCTTGATCTATCATCTTCTTCCTAGACTGCTTTTTCCATAACTTCGTGTTTCATCCCCACATACCTGATTCTGGCTTCCTTAGCTGAATTCACCACCTGAGTCTGTCCAGATTAATCAGTTCATTTTAACAAATATTTATTGAAGGTCCACTATTCTCCAGATTCTCTGCTAGACCCTGGAGAGAAAAAAAAAAAATGATGAACAAAGCACCCAAGGTCCTGACCCTCATGGAGTCCAAAGTCTTGTGGGAAATGATCACATCAATAAAGGTAAAATTAGAACTTGAATAAGTGCTTTCAGTGAAGGCCATGGTGCTTCAAGTATCTACAGGGGGAATTGATCTGTCAAGATTAGAAAAAGTTACCTTTGAGACATGCTGAGATCAAAACAAAGTTAGGAATTAAGTGAAAAGAAATTCTAAATCTGTACAATGGAAAAAAATACTAGAAAAATATATTTATACTTTTGTTCATTGTTCCCTAATTATGTGTTTTATCAGTGTATTAGTTTCACATTGCTCCTGGAACAAATTGCCATAAACTTGGTGATGTATGAAAACATATATTTATTCTCTTACAATTCTGAAGACCAGGCAGATTATCACCAGAACACCCAGTGTCTGCAGAGATAGCAGGCTTCACTTTTTTCTTTTCTCTTTCTTTCTTTCTTTCTTTCTTTCTTTCTTTCTTTCTTTTTATACTTTAAAGGAATGGGGAAGAAACTCTAAACTCTTTATAGTTTGGTTAGAGCCAGTAGTTCTCCACTCTGGCTGCCCATCATTATCACTGGGGGGCCTGTAAAAGCGAATTATGTATCAGCCACACACCACGAATTAAATCAGAATGACTGAAGATGGGCTCAGGTATCTTGACTTTGTAGAATTCCCCAGATGATTGTAGTATTCAGCCATTTTGGGGGAACTACTGAGTTACTCTATAGGTAATGAAGACACTTGAATGAAGTCTATAGGTAATGAAGAATCTTGAGAAGTGGAAGTCACGAGCAGTACTTACTGCTACAGGCAGAGATAATTCTCATGTCAGTTTCATCTTTCCACTGTCCCTGCCCATTCTTCCTGCTGCAGAGGATATTGGGAACCCAAATTATAGAGAAGCAACAAAAAGTGAAAACATGACTTTGCCTTGAATTATACATGGGAGTTGACCAGGTAAGGAAGGACAAATTGAGGAAGGTTTAAAGGGAATGTAGGGTTAGACTGAAAGTAAAAAGAAAACAATAGACATGAAGAAGAGGGCCCTGGAGACAGTGAAAAGACTATAAGTAAACAGGAAGGATAAAATGAGTCTAACTGGTGCAAAGGTTATGTCAGTTGAAGAAAAACTTGGAATGATAAGGTCTAGGTAATGACTGAAAAACGTCTTGATTTAAAGTTTTAATGAGTTTAGATTTGCTTTATATAGATATGTTTCAGATTTTTGAGAGAGAGAAATAATATATCTCAGGAATACAATTCCAAAACCGTCCCCTGACTAACATAACCCACTGTCCCATAGAGACACAAGTGCATTTATTTGTTCTCGAAAAAGAGGCAACCCGGAATCATGCACAGGTACACATCCCCACAGAGAATAACGTAAGTCTGGTCCAAACCCATGCTTTCTATGTAATCTCCAGACCTCCTCTATTTCAGTTTGAATGAAGTCCAGATATACCTTCTGACAATCCCATGTCTTTGGGATAAATGCTAAATTTAACCATTCCCTAGAACCAGTGACTGATGATGAAGAAGGAATATGATCCCAAGTAAACAGTTTGCCTTCAGTGGATCTATAGGAAAACCAGTGTGTCAACATTTGCAATACATGCTAGAAATTTCTGGAATGGAATTTTATACATATGTACTCTCATCTGGTCCTATTCCGTATCATTAGAATGTAGCCTCCTTGGAAACATATTGTACTTTATTCTAGTATCTAGATTTAGACTGATAATTACTCATTCAATTTCTTGTGTGCACAGACAGAAAAAAAATTAATGTAATTATTAAAATTAGTGCAACTTGTCCTTAAGAGGACTATTCATTTTTTTAAATAAAATTACCTTAGTGAAGAGTGAGATGTGTTTCATTCTAAGCTTTAATAATCAGATTCTACCCACTTATGCAAAAAAACAAATTCAGATATATCAAAATGTTTTTCACTAAAAGGTGATTAAAAAGGGAGGTTCTACTTCTACCTTTTACCCATGAAATTCAATGTTCTGTCTCCTCATTCTCTCAAACCAGTTTCTGTGAACTTTCTTCAATAGAAAATCCTGAGAGGGGTGCCAGGGAGGCTCAGTCACTTAAGAGCCCAACTTCGGCTCAGGTCATGATCTCCCGGTTCGTAGGTTAAAGCTCCACATCGGGCTCTGTGCTGACAGCTCAAAGCCTGGAGCCTGCTTCAGATGCTGTGTTTCCCTGTCTCTCTGCCCCGTCCTGCTCACATTCCCTCTCTCTCTCTCTCTCTCTCTCTCTCTCTCTCTCTCTCTCTTTCTCTCTCAGAAATGAATAAACGTTAAAAAATTTTAAAAAAAGAAAATCCCGAGAGACTTGTGAAAAATGCAGATTCCTGGATTCCACACTGCTAGACATGCTGTACTATACATAGGGCTGAAACAGATTCCCCGGGGAGCTGGACAGCAGGCTTTCATATTCCACGAACACATCAAGTGATCGTGTTGTACACTAAAAAGTGCGAACCGCTGCCAAGCACTCTATTTAATTCATGTTTGCCCATATTCGTCCGACTAAAAGTCAGCTTTAACCCATTCTGAATGGAAAGAAGATGCCCTCTCTTGCCTGAGGAACTGGAGGTTGTATAGTAAGTAGAGAGGCTAAAAGCCTATCTTATTTTTTTGCCTTTGTTTTTGCTTGAAGACTTAACATTTATATCTAAGATATTATTTGTAAGTAAATGTATTAGAAGTGACTAATTGGCCAGGCAATGGAAGTTAAATTTATTGAACTACTGATAAGTGCTAGGACAATGCTAAGTATTTTGTCTTTCATAATTTTTTTTTAAAGTGGTATATACAGTATTGCTTGTCTTTTACAAAAGAGAAAACTGGTAAAACACACACACACAAATGAGAAAACTGGTGTTCATATAACTTAAGTACACGTGTAATATCATATCATATCATATCATATCATATCATATCATATCATATATATTTATAACTGGAACAGTCATTCAAACTCCATTTCAACGTCTTATATATTCTCTGTTCTTTAATCTACAGAGTCAGACCATCTTCTGAGATAAATCTCAGACAAAAAAGAAAGAAAAGAAAGAAAGGAAGGAGAAAGAGAGAGAGAAGGAAGGAAGGGAGGAAGGAAGGAAGGGAGGAAGGGAGGAAGAAGGGAGGGAGGGACGGAGGGAGGGAAAAGGAAAAGCATCCATACTTCTACTGGAATCTTTTTATGTTAAGAGCCAGAGTACAGGGCAATTCAAACTTTTCAGCAGCTGAATATTCTTCCCGTGATGCCCACCTCATTCTTAGAGCATGATTTTACTTGCTTGTTACAGTCACAAGTGTCTATTCTATATCTGGAAATTCTTGTCAGTTAGGATGAAGCTTTCCTGGAACAATAGGTTCAGAAGACATGAAGAGCCTTTTAAACTGTGGGCCAAATGGCTCAAAGATTTCCTTAACAATTTCCTTAACAACTGGTGTGTTGTGCTCTCCTCCTGAATTTTGATGTAATGGGTTAGATTTTTTCCTTTTAGTGTGTGTTTGTTTTCCTGAAAAGAGGAATGAAGAAAAGTTACCGAGGATGTAGCATGGGTGGGAAAAAAAGTCTCTTCTCTGTAACAGTGCAGCTTAACTTTAAAGTGCACGCTCTTTTCTGCAAAGTGAAGTCCATACATAAGTCAATAAAGAATAAATGTAACGGGATGGGGAGGGGGCAAACTAACTTTAAAAATACATCAAGTTTGGGGTGGGTGGCTGAGTAGCTCTGTCGTTTAAGCCTCCGACTCTTGATTTCAGCTCAGGTCATGATCTCATGGTCTCATAGATGCAGGTTCTAGCCCCGCATCGGCCTTTACGCTGATGGCACTGAACCTGCTTAGGATTCTAAGTCTCCCTCTCTCTCTGCCCATCGATCTCTCTCTCTGTCAAATAAATAAACAAATAAACAATTAAAAAATAGGTAAAATTCTATAGACTTGACTAGAATTACTATATCTGCATATTTCAATGCCATTGTTTATAGGCTTAGTTTCCTCACATGTTGAGGAAATTCATCATATGTTTTATTTATCCTGAAGAGAAATTATATGTTGGTCCTTCATATACAGGCTAAACCCACACAGAACTTTGGCCCAGAAATCACTGCACCAGCAGCCATTTCTGCAGCTCCAGTCCCCAACCTCTTATCTTTGGGTCAGAGACCCAGCCAGAATTTCCTGATGTCAGTCAATGCTTCCTGTGGAGACTACAAAAGACAGCTCTGGGAGACTGATTTGCCTTCCTAATCATTCTTTTATCAAAGATAAAAAAAAAGTGCATGAGGTAATTGAATAAAATAATGATTGATTTTTCTTCAATCCAGAAAGAATTTATACACTCACATTAAAGATTCACAGCAAGGGAATAAGCAATATTTTCAATCCACAAAACATTATGAGAAGCCTCTTTCAGAATTGGATTTAGAGCTGCTACTAAACCCCACAAGAAAATTAGCTCACTGGTTTATAACCACACTATTTGGACCCAAATTTGTTTATCCAACTAGCAGTACTTCTGAAATCACAACGAACATGCACCACCATTGTGGCCACTCAGAAGAAACCCTGAGGGCAATTCCAAACTCAGAGTTCCCAAATAGGCTGTGAGCAACCAACCTGTCCTGAGCACACCACTGAGAAATTTCAGTTTGGAAAGTAACAGGGCTCATTTGGAAAGAGTATTTCTCCTAACCCCTGTTTACAAAACAATGAAAATCAAAACAGAGAGCCCAGGTTGGCTTTAAAAGCTAGTTCAGTCTAGACTAGCTGGAATGGGACCCAAATGAAATACAGAAAAAATGCATTTCACACAATGGAAATTGCACGAGGAATTGAAACTGAAAATTGCTTTGGTGATGATAATGGCATCATAGATAAGCTGGTAATGGCACTGGGTGCATTAGAAGTTACCCTCCTATCCTGAGAAACCAACTAATTAGGCCAGGTTGCTTTACTCAATCAAGAGGGTATAGAAATCCTGAGGAAGGACAACTGGCTCAGGTCTGGGGGCTCCAAGTGCTCTTTAGGGAGACTCGGGGGTTCTGTACAGTGGGACATTCGTGGGCTTTGGTTTGCACCAGATCTGGGTCTTTCTTCAGTTCTGCCACTCACTGACCGCAATACTTGGAGTCATTTAACTTCTACGGGCCTTGGTTTCCTCACTGTAATATGAATATAATAAAGCCTCTCATGCACAGTTGTCGAGAAGATTAAAAGAGGTAATACAGTAGGTTAATAAGATAATGGCTTATGTGCGGGCTCTAGCGCACAATAAATGGCCAAATGGATTATTTCACCCGATAAGCAGGAGGATATGGCCTAATATCAAAACTAATAGGAAGCTGCAGCTATTTCCACTCTTGGCCTGTCAGTGCTGAATGGGGGAGGAAATATGTTTTGAAATTAGAGAAAAAGAAGGAAAAGTTATGAATGGAGAAAATAGGGATTTGTTTATTATGGTTCAGTATGCTGTACGTCAGCCCTTGCACCCCTCATCCTCTTAAAAGAGATCATCAGGACAAAACAATGAAAGAAAACTTAGAGAAGGCCTATCCTTAAGACACATTCATGTTTTCCTCCCTCCCATCTTTCAACTGTGTGCTCAAACTGCCCCCCACACACACACACAGAATCTTCAAAGCTTGTCGAAAATAGTGTCTCCTCAACCCGCATTAATTTTCTTCGTAGTTCCTATGCCTGGCTGGCATCGCTGACATTTGTTTGTTTTCATGGTCTGTCTCCTCTTCTGGCCTATAAGCCTCCTAAGAACATATAGTAGTCACTCTGTTATTTGTTGATGGAATGAATCAAGAACAAAAAAAGGATTCCAAAAAAATTACAAATGATTATTAAGGGAAGATGGATGATGTTTGAAATAATATCTCTGACTTTTAAAGAGAGGTAGCATAAGTAGGAAAGACCACCAGCCTGAGAGAAGGAAAGCCCCAATAAGCTTAAGCCCTCCCACGAATTAGCTGAGTGTTTGGGGGCAAACTCTTCGGGGGCCTAACTCCTACCTGGAAAAATGGAAAGATTGGACTGGACAATCCCTTAGATGCCTCGTGTGGCCATCATCTCCGTATTTGGGGGCTTCATGATGGGGAAAAAGGCAGATGGGGTGACAGAGGGGTACAGCCTACAGATGCCCCATGAAGACAAGCATGTTTACCAAGCAGGACAGTAAATTGATCCCGAGGGTGACTTTTTCCTAAGTGGCAGAGCATGTAAGCATTTGCCTTCCAGAGAGAATGCCTCTGGGGGTCAGAATCCCCAGACAAGGCCAGCTACAGTCTGAAATGTTGACGTTGGCCACATCACCCAACTCCTGCATATTCTTACTATATCCTGGATCTTTGCTGTAAGACACAGCCAAACCCTTGTCTTTCAAGCTTATGCTGTCACTTCTTGTCTCAACCAGCAACCAGCAACCAGCAAACGGATGTAAAATGTACAATGCGTCCAGCCTAGATTTCCGTTTCCCCTGGTGTCTCTTGTATTTTATAATCAGCATAATCATTAAGCACTTCCAAACAACTTCATTAACTCTCTCCCACCTTCCAGAAGCCTCTCATCGCCTTCCCTTACCAAATTCATTTTCTCCTCCGTGCCCCTGGACTCCGCGATTGTATCCAAATGTGTTTCATTTGCTTCTAACCAGAAGGCACACATTTTTCCCGTGACTTTTGTCACCTCTTAATGTCAGCTTATTTCTTTCTATCATCACCTTCCTCATTCTATATGCACCTTCCTCCACTTTAATTCCTCTCCCAAGGCACCCACCGATTAGCTGATGAGGCTTCAGGTTTCTTTGGCTGTGTATAACTTGTTCGTTCCGCAGCTGCCTGGCACAGAACTGCTCTCGATCAGAGCAGTTGTGCACTCAACGAGCCGCAGACAATGGAAGACTTCGGCAGGCAGTCAACAGTTCGTGCATGCTGTCAAATTAATGCGGCTTGAACAAGCGCCGGGAGAGCCAAGTATTTCCCCTCGTGGTGGTGTTCTGGTATGGATGCAACATGCTGTGTCTGAGTCCTTTTATTTCTCCTGTAGGACATTTGAAGAGTTCCTGATAGAATTTTTTAGCAATGCTTAAAGTTGCTCTCAGCCACGCTTTCCATCATTTTTAAACCATGTCCTTCAAAAACTCATTGCCCTCTTAAGATATTCACAAACCAAGAGTCTAGAGGTACAGGATAGAGGAGCCAGCAGGGACCTGAGGAATGTTCCAGCCCAGACACCTGGTTTGTCAGAAGGAAACCAGAGCCTATAGAGGTGAGCTTATTTAGCTAAGGGAACCTTTTAAACCAATACCCCAATTATTCCCAATGGGCACATGGACAATTATACCAAAAATACATTTAATAGTTGCTCTGAGATAGCTCAGTAAACTTGGCAAAATAAGGGTTCAAATTTATATGAAGCTGGCAGAGCTGCAGACTAGTAGGTCACCACACGCAGAGCAACTCAGGGCACTTGGGTGGAAACAGAAGGAAAATGGGAGATTGAGGAGGAGAGATTCCGGTGAGAATTCCTCTTAGTATCTCAGCTGGACCTAAGCTAGGTTCAGGATGCAAGAAGCCTGATGGCAGGGCTGCTAATAATTTGATGGGAATTGCTGGAGAACCACTTGGTTCAAAGTTCTTACCTTTGAGTTTAATTTTTTTCTTATCCAACATGTTTTTATTATATGAAATATATAAATACACACACATATGCATATGTGTGCTGTTTTCACACACTGGGAGTGTGCAGTTCTCTTCTGCAACATGGCTTATTTCATGAGGCAATGACAATGGCTATCTTTCCCTGTCATGATGTACACGTAGATCTAGTTTATTCTTTTCATTGCTGTATAGTATCTCAGCGTTTGGGTAACCATAAATAAAATTACTTTTTAAAAATAGCCTATTTTTAATAATACAAATAATGCATGACCTTATTAACAAAAATACTTTGAACAAAAGAATAAAAAGAAAGCGAAACAATCTTCCTTTCCCTCAATCTTGTCCCCACTCCACAGGGATAACTCTGCCAAGGCAGTTTTCGGTTCTTCTAGTCTTCACCTTATGGATTTGTACAACGAGTTAGTCATCTCTTCAGTATTTACCAACTTGAGAGTATCTACTGCTGCCCTATCACCAAAACTGAGGCACTTGGCCTGGTCCATCTTCCTTTGCCATCCCCTCATCTACTGTGCACTCTTCATTTCAGTGTTACATTTATATTTTCAATGTTTAAAATATTTATATTTTAATATGAGACTATATTTAGCTGCCTATATTTCATATTGGATGTGACTAAAGCTCATAAAACAAAAAAAATCAACATTTTCATTATTACGACTTTGCAATTCTAAGCCATCAACTGCTCATTGGTAGAAGAGCAATTTTCTGAGTCTTTGTCAGGAAGAAACCACATTTTCCCTTTCAGCTCTTTCACTTCACTGGGGGAATAGTTAACTGACACTGCTTCTGGTCTGTAATGTCATTCTTTCCCCAGGATTAATGGTCCCTTTGCTTTTTTTTCCCTGGAGTATGCCCTAAAGTATACTTTTTCATAGAGAATGTCTAGGAGAAAAATTTTCTGCATTCTCATATGTCCAAAATGGTTTTTATATTTTGCTCTTCAGTTTGTTTGAGAACTTGCCTTGAAATAAAATTCAAGGTTCAGGTTTTTTCTCTCAAATTTTAAAGGTGTTGACATAGTGTGTTCTGATATTTAATCTGTTATTGGTCTGATTCCTAATCCTTCATGAATAACATTTGCTTTCTCTTTATTTTCTGCTTTCTGATATTATGAACAGTATAAACTTGTATGATTTTTTTTGTCATCATTAACATCTGATTCATTTTCCCTTTTTTCTTTTCCTTTTGTCTTTTTTTTCAAACACTGTAATGAGTAACCAGTCTGTAGACTTTAACATCATAGATGTATCCTGTTCTCTGACAGCCTTTTGCCTTTGATGGCCTGTGCCTGATGCAATTTTTATATTAAGGAATTGAAAAGTAGCGATTTTCTAAATTGTTCATTACCTTCATTAAGAGAAAAAAACACTTTTCTTTCTTTCATTCTTTCTTTCCTTCTTTTTTCTTTCTTTCTTTCTTTCACTCTCTCTCTCTCTCTTTCTCACACACACACATGCACGCGCACACACACACACACCTTGACTATCACTAGGACTCATAACATTATTTTTATTCAATATGTTATAGTCTAATTTCTGATTCCAGGAAAGGAGAAGGTAACTTGATTTACACTAACCCTTCCAGGAACAACAACTATAAACAATGGGGAAAACTAGACAATAACTGTTTGAAATCACCAAGGGCAGAAATTAGAAGCAATCAGTCCCTCTGAGATGCACGTTCATCCAGCTTTTCCCCAGAGAGTATTCTCAGTACACAGGACACTGCAGAGCTGGGATTCAAACATGGCCTCAGTCTTGCTGGTCTGAGGAATCCAAGGAGGAGTTTGGGATTATCAAAGTTGCACAAAGTTTAGAGGAAAGTCCTAGGAATAAGAAAACCTCAAGGAGCCCCAAAATCTGCACAGGAATTCTGCTCCAATCCTTGGCAGACCCTGAACTGTACGTGTTTGGTGGAGACCAAAGAGACCAAAGTGAAAAGAACCCCTGAATAATGGAGACACCTGAGTAGAGGCTTCAGTAGATGGATACAGGTTTTGGAGTGAATCATGTCACATGAGAGGGGTTTGGGAAATACCTCAAATTTCCCAGAGGAACCTCTTAAGGCCTGTGCCTCAGAGTTAAAGGCATATAATGATGAACAGATTCACTTTAGAACTGAGGGAAAATCTAAAATATACCCACACTAACAAAGCATAAAGCTAAACACAAGACAAAATTTCTAAAAGCTTGTCTGAGGAAAATGAAACACGTTTTTGACAAACAAATGACAACAAGAATGATAGCTTATTTCTCATCAGAAACAACAGAGGACAAAAGATCATGTTTTGACATTATTAATTTACTGAAAGACAAAAAAAAACCCTAGAATTTTGTACCCACAAAAGATAAAAATAAAAGTATTTTCAAATAAGCAAAAACAAATTAAATTGTTGCTAATAGACCATCATAAGAAATATTAAAGGCATTTACTCAGACAGTAGGGTAAAGACATCAAATAAGAAATCAGATCTTGGGCTGCCTGGGTGGTCAGTCAGTTAAGCGTCTGACCCCTGATTTTGGCTCAGGTCATGATCTCACAGTTCATGAGTTCAAGCCCCACATTGGGCTCTGCACTGACAGATGTGGAGCCTGCTTGGAATTCTCTGTCTCCCTCTCTCTCTGCCCCTCCCCCACTGTCTCTCTTTCTCTCTCTCTCTCTTGAAAATAGATAAACATTTTTAAAAAAAGATATCATATCCAGGGGAAGATAGGAAGCACACTGAGAAATGTATGAGTAATATAAAAAAAAAAACCCTGCTTTTCTTTATTTTCTTAATTATTCAAAACTGAATTAATTCCTTAAAGCAAAAACAATAACATTGTTATTATTGTGGAATTATAGCACGTGTAGAAATAAAATAATATGGCAACAAAATAAAACAAAAGACAAGAGAAGAAGCACATTAATTTATTCTGTAAACAAGTCTCACTTCCTATGTAGCATAATATTATTTTACAAATAGGTCTGTATATCTTTCCATTGCAATTCAAAATGAAAATTGAGTTGTATATAGTTTTCTCTTTGGTGCAACTTTACCAGATTTTGGTATCAATGTTGTACTTCCTTTGTATAAATAATTCTCTGTACTCTGAAAATATCAATATAGCATTAGGATCACCTAGTCTTTGAATTTTTGGTACAATTACCCTGTGAAACCACCTGGGACTGTAGTGTTTTGGAGGACAGACTTTGTTGTTTCTGTTTTTCGTTTGATAACATTCTTTCTCTTTTCATGGAAATTGGTGTAGTTAAGCTTTCAATGGATACTAGGGTCAATTTTAATAAGTTGTATCTATGTAGCAAAATATTCTTGTTATCCTGGGACTTCAAATTTATTTATATGGAGTTATACAAATTATTTCTTATTATTTGTCATTTCCTCTCATTATTTCTTACCATTTTATATTCTATGTGTGCTTTCTCCTCTTATTCAACATTATAAGAGTTTGTGGTTTGTCTATTTTCGTTACTTTTTTTTTAAAAAAAAAACCAATATTTTGATAGCTTTTCTGTTACTCTTATTTCTTCTTTTTGGGGGATTTAATTTGTTTTTCTTTTACTAGCTTTATAAATTTAATATAATTCATTTTTATTATTTATTCATTTTGTGAATGAAACTATTAATCGACATAAGTATATAAACATATAAACGTGTCCTTTATCACTGACTCAATCATATCCTACAAATTTTAACATACTATTTCAATTGTCATTATTTTTAATTGCAATTATGTTTTATATTTCCTGTTACCCAAGAATAATTTGATAGAAGGATAGTTTTGACACTGATTTTGTAATTTATTTTTAGTTTTCTTAGTTACTAACGTACAGTCAATTCTTTTTTTAATGATCCATCTGTACTTGAGAAGAAGAGGTATTTTATATTATGGAGGAACATAAATTGATATATATATATCCATAGGAATGCTAGTAAAGTAGCCCTAAGAAGAAGAAGAAACAACAACAAAAAGCGCTGATGTATAGGGTTTTCCAATTTCTGTGGAATAAATACTGCCCACTTTGCCAATTTCAAGTTACCATGTGCTGTCATTGAACACAGAGTGAGGGAGACACATATGCATTTGTACTGTCTGAACCAGCTCCAACATCCAACACAACACATGCAATGCATCAATCACATTGCTTAGGCTTTCAACAGCTTTACTTATTTTTTAGTTCACCTGGCCTGTCTTAGACTTAGAATAGTTTCTTAAAATCTCCTGTTTTTAGTACATTTCTGTCCATTTTCGCTTATGCAGCTCCCCTAGTTTCTGCTTTATGAAGGCAAATGCTGTATTAAATGATGCATAGTATTCATGACGTAATAGACTCATTTTGCACTGTGGTCTTTAACCCTCCGCATGTGTTCTTTATATCATAATGCTTTTTGGCCTGAATTTTACATTGTCTGACATCAAGACTGCAAGCCCCATTTCCTTATTGTTTGCATTTACTTGATACACATTGGCCCATGCCTTTATTTACTTTTTTTTTTTTTTTGCCTGAGTAATTTTGTGTTAGGTGTATCTTTTGTTTATAGCATAGATCTTGGTTTTACTTTGTAATTCAATTTGAAAATCTTTTTTCTGGGGCACTTGGGTGGCTCAGTCTGTTAAGCATCTCACTCCTGATTTTGGCTCAGGTCATGATCTTGTGGTTTGTGAGATGGAGCCCCATGTAGGGCTCTGCATTGACAACACAGAATCTGTTTGGGATTTTCTCTCTTCCTGTCTCTCTGTCCCTCCCCCACTCATATGCATGCACACACACTCTATCTCTCTCAAAATAAATGAATAAACATTTGAAAAATATATATTTTTTTCTTTTAAGAGGTGAGTTAAGAATTTATACTAATTGTGGCCCCTTGGTGGCTCAGTAAACCAACCTTCCAACTTGGGCTCAGGTCATGATCTCTCAGTCCCTGAGTTCAAGCCTCACATCAGGCTGTGTGCTGACAGCTCAGAGCCTGGAGCCTGCTTCGGATTTTATGTCTCCCTCTCTCTCTGCCCCTACCCCACTCGCTCTCTGTCTCTCACTCAAAAATAATAAATAAGCACTAAAAAATTTTTATTTAAAGAATTTATACTCATTAATACAACTTAAATGTTCTCAAACACGTTAAATTATATCTACTGTGCATATTAGGTCAAATTAACTATGTTTTCTTATTTGCTCTTTTTTATTCTTATTTCTTTTGATCTTTAAGAGACTTTGTATTTTTGTTCTAGTGACTACTTTTCTAGACTACCTTTTATGAAGAAGCCCTCTGTCCCCGTACTTAGGGTTTTACTATTTGGTGGGTCAGCTTTAAATGATATCCTTTGACTGCCAGTTATACCTGTCACCTATATAACAATCATTAAGAGATGAGTCAAAAAATTGACTCTGATCCTTCTCTTTCCTTCTCTTTTCCTTCTCTTCTGATTTTTTAGTTGAATTATTCCCTTTATTTCTGAACAAGCATTTGCTTTCTCTTCTTCTATTCATGTATCCACTTTTGAATTAATCTTACATCTATAATTAAATGTATTCAAAGCTCACCACGATTCCTTCTGGTGAAGTTTCCTTAATTATCTATCGGTTTAATGAAGTTTGCCCTATAGTATGTGCCATGGGTGGAACTCTAGCGTACATTATTTCCTGTGTTCCTGCAGGCTTAAAATTGTTTTATCCATAGCCTTGATACTCAGAGGATGGCTAAGTCCTTCAGGAGAGGAGTCCTGACTTATGCTTCCTCACAGTTTCTCCTGGTACCTGAAACAAGGTTGGCAATCAACAAATATGAGTTAAATTAAAAAAAACAAGTGATGTCATAGATAAGTTTAATCAAAGGGACAATCAATTCTGGAATACATATTTTCATAAGTATTCAGGCTCAGATCCTGGAATCATAATACAACAGTCATGTTTTGTACTTGGAAAAGTTCTAAATAAGTATGGATTCTCAACCAACCCATAGTTTATCTTCCATCAAAAAGAATAAGGTTGATTTTTCTGTTCAGCATATTTTCTCCTTTAGGGAAAAGAGGTAAAATAATACAGAACATATCCACATGTGAGTTATGTCACCACACTTATATCATTTCCCACCAAAGACCAAGAATGGTGTTCAGCTCCCAGCTACCGGACTTTTCAGGCTATATTCAAAGGAACTTGTATGGCTCAAAAGGAACAAGAAATTTGAGACAAAGTGTTGAGGTAAGGAGGAAATTGAGGAAAGAGAACACGACAAAAAGATCAGACAAATATCTGACTTTCTCTAATAATTCCGTATCGAAGAGAAATCTAAGGAAATGTGGTAACAAAGAAGACAAATACCTGGCTTACTCAGAAGACTGGCAAAAAGCCACAAAAATTAAAGGAGGAAAGGCACCTGGGTAGCTCAGTGGGTTAAGCGTCTGACTTCAGCTCAGGTCATGATCCATAGTTCGTGAGTTCAAGCCCTGCATCAGGCTCTCTGCTGTCAGCACGGAGCCTGCTTCAGATCCTCTGTCTCCCTCTTTCTCTGCTTCTCCCCTGCTCAGACATGTGTGCTCGCTCTCTCTCTCTCTCTCTCTCAAAAATAAGAAACATTAAAAAAAATTAAAGAAGTATAGTCTAGCAGGAGTCATGCAGTCAATTACAGATTCCAACATGGCAGATTAAGGAAATAAGGCCTCTGGCACACAGTCTCCTCTGTGAGAGGCAAAAAGAGAGTACAGAATATTTATTAATTATTGATGATATACCAGGTATTATGTTGAGACTTTTGTACGCATTCTGTTTCTTAATGTTCATACAGCCTTATAAAGTAAATGGCATTATTATTCCCTCTTTCTAGATGAAAAACGCTGAGGTATCAAAAGATTAATTAACTTTCCCAAAGTCACACAGCTAACATTTGTTGGCAAAGCTGAGACTTAAACTCAGTCCTGCCCGACAAAAAAAGCCATTACTTTCTGTCTGCCTCATTTTTTTCTTACTTTTTCAGTGCCTCTAGTTCCCAACAAGACCAAGGAGATCGGTACAATTGAATGGTTAGAAATGAGAATGAATACTGTAACACACAGATATTCATGGCCTCGAGAGGCACTGCATTGCTCTAGAGGAAAAAGATCAAACTCCTCCTGAGTCCCAGGCATGTCCATCGGACCAGAGCCGGAAGAGTTTCCCACATTGCAGGATTGATCGTGGCCTCCTTGCCATGATGAACCGGCACAATTGAAACTATGAATCTTAGAGATTTTGATGGTTCTATATTTTTAATATTTTAGGTACAAGACTGTTTATTCAAGGTAAATCTTACAAGGCAAATAACAGTGCAGCATAGGGATTGGAATTAGAGGCCCTGGAACCAGACGCCCATCACCACCACTTAACCAGTTACATGACCTTGAGAAAGTTACTCAGCCTCCCTCTGCCTTACTTATCTCATCTGCACATTGTGGACAGCCACACTACCTAACTGTAGACTTTTGAAAAATAAATTAAACTTACTGATGTAGTTCCTATAAAGTAGGCAAAGTGGAGCTTGACACAGAGTAAGCATCCATGGTTGAAGAGAGTTGGATACACCTAGAATCCTCAACAATGACAGTTCCTGGGTAGACTTCACAGAACCCCTCGGGATGCCACAAAGCGCAGTGTTTCAAACCTCTCATTTACAGATGAAGTAACTGGGTTTAAGAGAGTAAAAGTCACTTAGCCAGAGGTCAGAGCGCTAAATACTAACCAGTTGCAATATGAATACAAGCTCTCCTTACTTCCTGCCAAGAATCCACCTGTACATTTCATCTCTATATCCCTGCACAATTATTATTTCTTTCCTGTTGCATTTTTATTTTTTCATGTTTTATTTTTAAACAAATATTATATATATGCATTTTTATACATACACCATATGCAGAATGCTTACATTTTAATTGTTAATTCCATATATTATATATAAAGAAATCCAACTTATAAAAGTAGAATTACAATAAACAAAAAACGTCCAGAAAGTTATTTTAACAGACACATTAGAAACCAAACTGACTCCTTGTCCCTCTCAGGTAATTTATCATCATTTATTCTATGGATTAAACTCTGGGACCTGTATCATCTTCCTGAAGTGGTCAGACATAACACAGAAATTGATTAATAAAACCCTTTCCTCATCTTTATGCATCTAAACTGAGAGTCAAGGCACCTGGGTGGCTCAGTCAGTTAAGCACCTGACTCTTGATTTCAGCTCAGGCCATGATCTTGCAGTTTGTGAATCTGAGCTTCACACCGAGCTCTGTGCAGACAGTGCGGAGCCTGCTTGGAATTCTCTCTCCCTCTCCCTCCCACTTGTGCCCTCTCTTTCTCTCTCCCTTTCTCTCAAAATAAATAAACGTTAAAAAAATAAATAAACCGAGAGTCAGTATAGTCAATGGCACTGTGATAGCGTTGTATGGTGACAGGTGGTAGCTTATGGTAAACATAGCATAACATATAAACTTATCCAACACCATATCGTGCACTTGAAAGTAGTGTGACATTATGTGTTAACTATACTGAAACAAAATTTTAAAAATTAATAAAGAAATTGATTTGTTTATTAAATTAAGAGTTCACAGCTTCTTAAAATACTTTGTAAAGAAGATCCAGAACACTAGGACCAGGCAATGTTGCAGATAAATCTTTATCAAGCCAGAAGAGAACAGAATGATATCTCTTGGCTTAAAAAAAAAAAACTATTGCAGAAAGTATAAAAATGAAAGATAGAATGAGTTAAAAGCAAAATAAAAAGAAAGTAACTAATCCCATGTAAATGTGATCATCACTTATAATCATAGATTTTGTTATATATATTCAGGTATTCTTTTATGGCCTCGAAAAATATTTTGTATGTTCTTCACAAATGACCTACTTAATTTGTATGATTTATTCTAAAGAACTACGAATTTTTGTTGCTATTTTTGAATGAAACTGTTAAAGATTAAAACCTTAAAGTAAAATGCTATTAAATATAATTCACCACAGTAAAAGTCAAATTCATGTTTCAACATCAGAAAATCTATTAGCATCACATTAAGAGAGTAAAGGAGGAAAATCATATAATTTTCTCAGTAGAGGAAAAAGTATTTGCTATAATGCAACAGTTGCTCATGGTAAAACTGTAAGCAAATTAAGAATGGAAAAGAAAGTCTTTAGCCATTCAAACCATCCAAGCCAAGAAAGAATTAAAGATGCCATCTATTCTCACTTAGATTCAGCATTATGCCAGTGGTCATGGCCAATGCCATGAATCAACAGAAAAGAAAAGGAAAGCATAAGAATTTAAAAAGAAGAACAAAGTGTCAATATTTACAAGTTTATTATTATTTCTATAACAAATCCAAAAAAGATCTAGAGATATCTACAGATAAACTACTGACGTTAATAGCAATTAACAAGATTGCTAGATGCACAATTATATCCTTATATTACCAATCTTAATCATATACAATCAATTGCATATAATTGACAATAACCACATATTGAAAACAATGGTAAACAAAAACACTAAATTACAGAGTGGCTATATATAATATTTTATCATTTTAAAAGGTTTAAAAGCATGTATACTATTTGGAAGTAAATACATTAAGTAGATAAAAGTATAAAAGTCTCATGAATATGATATCCAACAAATTGTTCAAGGACGGCCTCCGGGAAAGGAAGATGAGCAGAGAATGGGACGGGGAGAGGAAGCCGGGGGCCAACTGCTTCTGTAAAATATGCCTTGAAAAAAACTGTGCAAATGTGACAAAATGCTAAGACTTGATAAATCTGGGGCTAAAACTGAGTTCATTTTATTTATCTCTATGCTTCTCATATATTTGTAACTTTCAAAATGCTTTTGCTGCCAAAAAAGGAAAGAAAAGAAGGTACCACTCTAAGGGAACATGTGTGTTAACAAAATCTTAGGTGGCATGAACCCCTCACGAGGGGTGGCCATGTTGCAGGCTCCTGCTAGAATGAAGAATCTTTGTCTTTCTCTGCCTGGACAGTAACAATCTGCAGCTCTAGAAACTGGCATAAAACTAGAGAGGTGTCCCCTCCTCTGCCAGTCACTGACCTTTCAAAGCCGCTGGGGAAACTTGCTGGCCAGCACACCTGCCACCACCAGTAAGATGGGTTGTGCACCTGGGGTCCTTTTCCCCTTTGGCCAGGGATTATTGCTTCTTCTTTTCCCTAGAGGAAAATGACGGATCAATAGATAACATTGCTAGATGGAGATAAATGACTTCATTGCTTAGAAAACAAACGACTTCCGCTACATGTTCTTTGCTTCTCTGATTTTGCATTGTTGTCATTCCTCCTGTCCCCAGAACTTATCTGTGTCATTAAACACTGTAAGTTTCTGAATATTTGGAGAAGATGGAGTACATGTCCTTTATCTCCCGTTGTTTAATAGAAATACTGCAAACAAATCCATTTTGTCTTTATGGTGATCTATCATGGAGACACAGAGTTACTTTGTCCCACAGTTTTTCCTATGTGACCTCTCATACACAAAATGTCTCTGTCCTTTGAGTAGAAGATAGTCCAAACAGGGCCACATCAGAATGATTAAGGATTCACAATTGCTATATTTCTCTTGCCACTTGTATTGGAATAGTTTATGAATTTGCCCCACAACATTGTTCAAATCGGTCCAAGATCAGTGGGCAAAGTCATCAAGTGAATGTGACCACCAGCTGACCTGTGAGCTGGACCGCAGCAACCCAAGGTTCCTCTTCTGAGTCCTTGGAATCCACTTGCTTTCGCCACATTCAGAAGCTGCCCCAAGAACATATCCTTGAGATAGTGATGTGGTGCTGAGACCATGTGGTGGCACAAATAACTGAACCCAGCTAAGTCCTCTACATAAACTTAAAAGATTTGGCAGATGGGTGCAAAGATCTCCTCATCGTGCAACCACCCAAGACAAGCCTCATGTAAGTTCCCTTGCTTATTAAAGCTACCACCTTCCAACCTGGAGTGTCTTGCCTCTTTCTTCAGTGTCTCCTGCCCTCTACATTCAGAAACCAGTTTCAGATTATACCCAGGAAACACTGGAAGAGGTTGCAAACCAACCAACATTGAGACGTCCCCAGTCAAGCAGGAAAAAAATTCATCTCATCATCTTAGGAGTCCTTACTTCTTGACTCATATAAATATTCAGGGTGGGTAGGTGGGATGGGAAGGGTCTGGTTCTTAAGCTTTGGCTCTTGACCTCATTGTTCCCTCTGCCACTTGGGAATCCTGCTCACAACATTTGGCACTATCTGTCAAGTCCTGATGCTCTCAGCTGCCTCAGAGGTGGCCTCACAATGGTCTTTCTGCTGACTTCAGACTAGGCTATCCAGAGATCCATGGAGAGATCCATCCAGAGATTCTGTCATACATGTGCACCATGACAGGTATCCTATTTCTTGTCAGAAACCCTAAAATCCCAGCCCCAGGAAATGTCTTCTCTCCTTCCCATATTGATCCACTTTTAACACTTGATTATCTTTCTTCCTCATCATGGTCTCCACTGCCTAAAGGAAGTGGGGGAGATGATAAAGAAGGATGGCTGTTATGAGTGCCTGCCAAATTTCAGTGTTAGTCCTGAAGCACATAAGCCCATGAAATGATTAGAAGTACAATGTAGGTGTTGGACATCCATATGTCTCAGATGCCTCCTCAGTAAAGTGAGATGGTTTGAATAAGTCAGTGATTTATAAATTGTGATCCTTGGAACACTAGTTTTTCCTAGAATACCTTGTGCCTGCTTCAGGAGTCAAGGCACGGCCAAGTCTTACTTCCCAGTTTCTCCCTTTGAACCAGAGTAGTTTTGCTCCATTTACATAATTTTTATAAATTTCATTTGATGAATTGAGTACATTTCCTTTATCTTCCATTGTTTAATAGAGGGACAGATTTGCAGACACATCTAGATTAACTGATCTCCATGTGTTCTGAATGTCGGAAGGAGTCGTATATTGTTAAAATCTTCTAGGCAGTATAAATCTGTAAATCTGTGTGGGATTCTTGACTCCTATTCTTTAACACACTTCCAAGTTTCCATGCAAGTCCTGACTGTAGGGCGTAATATTTTCAGCTCTAGTATTTTCTCTTTATAGACACTGCCAAATATGTTTGAATAGAAATTAGGTGTAGAAGATTATCCAATGCACTTTTTAAAGCAGTGAATTGGGGTGGGAAAAAAAAGTATGAGTGGAGCCCTGGTTTCACTTACAATGCAATGAAAAGCCAAACACCATTGGAAGAAAATGTAAAACCATCTGACTCCATACATCAATCCCACCAAGTAAAGTCATGAGAGCAACTGTTTGTTAAAGATCCATTGTAGCCAAACATAATCATCTCCATCTGTTAAATTTGAATTGCTTTTATCTGACTCTTTACTTGGTGTCTGTTTTCTAGGAAACTCTATGAAGAAGAAAAATTTCCCAGCAGTAGCCACAGTGCCAGCCAAGTGTCTCTGGTTTCTGTAGAACTTCCTTAGTTTCCATAGCCTCATTGCATGACAAACAGAACCTCTTTTCTGAGAATTCTATCATTCATGATGGATATTGGAAGTTGATTTTTATAGATTTGCAATAAGCAATGGTTTATAGATTGCCCCACTGTAAAGCTTTTGGGGGGATTTTCTAAGAAAGGTGGTACAGCAAAAGTTTCTGACCATGCCAGAAGATCAGTCACCACATTTTGCTATCATCTCTGTGGCCCTAGAGAACCCTAAAGAGATTAAGAAGAGATCTGGAAAGGGAGGCTTAAGGATGTTGGATATTACAGATCTGGACTTCAGAAAGTAAGAATGTAAGAATGCTTTTTTTCCTATTGCGCTGATAACGTTATCTAGTTTAATGGATATCTGGTTTATACGGTCCTGGAAAGAGAGCAGTTCTCTGCTCTGTGGATCCAAAGCAGACATGCCCTGTGTACTGGGTAACGGGGGAAGAATAGTCAATTTGGAGTTGCTCTGCATGCTGCCTCAAGGCTATTTCCTTTCTCTGCACTTAAAAGACACAGCAACTTGGTAGGGCCTAAGAAATATAAAAGTGGTTATGTGGACAGCTTAAGGTCTGTCAAAATGAGATTTCACTTCGCTTCTTGGAGGAAATCATACTTAAATTCATTTAATTGCAAGCAGTGGATGTTTCGGAACATCATGAGAGAAATATCAGTTGAAAGGTGTTGGGTATTGTTTTTGTGTTTGTTTTTCACTTTCTCATTAATTTACTATTGTAAATTAAATTACTACATTTAATGTAAATTTTCATTGTGTCAGGAAGAGGTATTTGTTTGAATACCCAAAAATTCCTATCCATTAGGGTTATATCTATCTCCATGTAAGAGAATTTTGAAAATAGCTTAAGCAGATAGGTGTTTCTATTTAATTTATGTACTTTATTTTAAGGGGAGGGGTATATTTCTGATGTGACAAGCAGCTGAGAAGTAAGTGGTATACACAGGTGCCATGGCATTACCAGAAACTCACGTCCTTTTATCTTTCTTTTCCACAACCTTTAGTGCACCTTTCATCCTATAGTGACAAGATAGCTAAACTGCTTATGTGTTCCAGGAAGGAAGTTGGGGATAAACACAAAAGGGGAAATGTGTGTGATGGCCAAATCATCCTTCCCCCCCCCCCCCCCCCGGAACATAATAGCTTTCCTGGAATGTCTACTAAGTCATTCCATCTTAGATGCTAGAACAGAGACATAGGGTCATCCATATCTGAAAGGGAGTCTGAGGAAGTAAGGTTTTGGTTTTAAACTAAACACATTGCCATCCCCAACAATATCAGGGGACTTTTGTCACTTAAAGTTCAAATGCAGGATAAGAAAGTAGCAGTGTCTTACACAATCTACCCCCACCCAAGTTAAATAGACTCCCTCACATGGAAACAAGCCCAAAGTCTCACTCAGTTTCTTAATCCTGTTCAAAGTCCAGATCTGTGGGTGATGTATGATATCTCTGCCTAGATAGAATGAGGCTTCTCTTGGTTTCTTGATATTTAAGACTAAAGGCAAGTCATCTCTCACAAATACACAATATACAATGATGGAAAAGGAATCAGATTACAATAACAAGTATTCTCATTGGGTAAAAAAAAGGGGGGAGCAGATATGGGAAACCAGCATGTTTCGTAGATAAGAATAGTAAGGACTTTAGGATGTGCTTAGTCTATTGGATGGGACTCCATTCTGCTATCCAGGCAAATCTTACTCATTCACTATAAATCCGACTTCTGGGCAAGATACCTCCAGTCTGTTAAACTCCAAGGCAACATCTAAAATGAGAGTTAGAGAAAATGCCTCTTTTAGAAACTTCAGGGGGGTTGTGAATTTCATCTCATGGGTTGAGTTTAGAGGTCCAGGTATAGCCACAAGAGTTGAACATAAAGAAGCAAGCTTGAATTTTTTAAGTTCTATCTAAAATTTAGTCAATGTCATGGTACACATAGGTGAAATCTTGCCTAAACTTCCTCTTTTAGCCTGAAGACTCATATCTTTTATCAATTGACTTTTGAATTCTGCTTATCCTTTTAGCCATATACTGGTCATATAGTGACCAGTAGTTACCTTGAGGCAATCGAAAATAAGCTTCCCTCAGAACACCAGTCCTTGTGAGGTACTTGGGTGGCTCAGTCAGTTAATCATCCAACTCCTAATTTCAGCTCAGGTCGTGATCTTGTGGCTCATGAGTTCAGGCTCAGGTCATAATCTTGTGGTTCATGAATACAAGTCCCACATCGGGCTCTGCACTGACAATGTGGGACCTGCTTCGGATTCTCTCTCTCTCTTTCTCTCTCTCCCCCCCTCAAAATAAATTTTAAAAGAACACCATTCCTTGTCTGTCAGCTTACCTCTTAGCAGAAAATACTTAATGAAAAGTGTTTGAGAAAGACTAGAAACTAAGGCCCACTACTTCATAGCAGTGTTTATAATTGTTTATGTTTGATGCACAAGAGTGAATTTTTTCAACAGTACAAGGTTTTAAATATAAAATGAGACTCTTGGTCAATTTATACTGCCAGCCATAATATGAAAAAAAATCTTCCTTAGCAAAGCTATATATTCTTCATTATCTACTTTCAGACAGACTGGCTCTAGCCTGAATTCATTCCACTCATAAAATGTTGCTAACATAGGAAAGAACTAACCAGAAAATCCCAATAATCTGCATTTATTCCTCAATAACTTTAGTCAACATGTTGTCTACATCCCATATACTACAGGTGACAACTTGACCAAAGGGTTTTCTGTCAATAACAATGATCGCCCGCTTGCAATATCTGGGTGTTCACTGCCCATAGCCTGCCACCTTCACTCAGCCAATTGTACATTCTATATTCTATAACTATTGGGCCTCTCCATCTAATATCAAATTCTATATTAGCTTGAGTTGCGTGTAGCCATGTATAACAGAAACTTGACAACAATGACTTAACCAAATTGTTTCTCATGAGATTAGAGAGGAACATGGCAAACTCACGATGCCATCAGGAGAGTCAGGCTTCCTCTATTGTTTCACCATCTTCAGCTAATGGCTTGCATCCTTCTACTCAAAAGTTGGCTGTTTTACAGAACTGAGTCATAAGGGAATAAGGGAGATGTTTTTAATTTGGTACATTGTCACTTCTAAATAATGTTGGGGATCTCTTAGTAAGAAAGAAAAGACAATGGATACTTTTTAGACAGATAGTGATGTTTGCCACCATTTCTGAATCCCAAGCTAGCCTAACTTATTTGGTGAAGTGGACGGAAAGAGTTTGTCTTGTGGAAAACAGCCAAGTGCAGTGGAGGCATTTAAATTCAAGTGAAGTGGAGTGGGAAGAGATTGTCTGATCCCTTTTCCTACATACTTTGGTGGAATAAAATATAGAGTCATGATGATGACATCCAGTATATTCTCTTAGTATATTGATGAAGGCAACTATTGACAGAGTAATACTGTATAATACAACTCCATAGCCTTAAAAAAATCATCATTTGTTTTCATCCTATTTCTGTGCGTTGTTTGGGTCTTGGATGATATAGGTTGAGTTCAGCCAGTCTTGGATCCACACTGTAAAGTCCATGTCAGTTCCACATGCCTATCATCCTCCTTGGGACTATCCCATACCTGTTCTTCCCAATAAAGGGGCAGAAACACAAAATAGCACGCCCATCCATAAGCAGATGTCAAACCTCTACCAGTAGCACATCTGCTAGCGCCCTATTGACTAAAACAAGTCACATAGCTAAGCCCAAACTCACCCTGCTTCCTCAGGTAGAAACTGCAAAGATACACAGCAAAATGTGGAGATACAGAGAAGGGTAAAGAATTGAGGCTAATAATCAAAAATACCGTAAGCTGCTGCAATGACAATATCTAAACCAGAACTCATTTCCTATTTAAGGCAGGAGAGACAATTGTTAACATATTCTATAATGGAAACATGTAAAAACATAAAAGCATAATTTCTACACAAAAATATTTCTTTGTAAGACTGCATGATATATATATATATATATATTTGTAAGAGAAGATGACAATAATAGCTGGTTAATTTTATGTGCTTTCTACAAGAAAGGAAAATTACTTCATGGTTTATACAGAGAAATTCAGACTAATAAAGAGATCTAATCAAGGGGTTTAGTTATTTGTAAATACTTTTGGGAAATTGTGGTTGATATTTTTTAAAGATAAATTTATTTATGTCCTAAGACAATACTGCAGGAAGTATTGCACAGCCTATTTATCCCCAAACCCAGCCAAGTTTAGGAATGATGTTTCTACATTCCTTATAGATGAGCAGTCAGTCTACACTGTATTTCCAGTGGTGGATGGTCATGTCTTCAGAAGGCCGCTGATTCTATTATCCACGGTTGGTAAAGCTGGAGTTTTCTTCTCCTTGCCTTTACTTCTAGAAACCCAGAATGAGTTTTGTCAATTCTATTTCAGAACTTTATGAGTTTCTTAGGGTTGTCATAACAAATCAGAAACTAGATAGCTTAAAATTACAGAAACTTATTATCTCACAGTTCTGGAAGATGGAAGTCTAAAATCAGGGTATTGGCAGGACCGTGCTCCCTCTGAAGTCTCTTGAGAGGAATCCTCCCTTGTCTCTTCCTAGCTTCTGCTGGTTCCTGACAATACTTGGCATCTCTGGGCTGATGGCTATATCACTTCAATCTCTGCCTCTGTATTTACATGGCTTTTTTCCCTTTGTGTATCTCTATGTATCTTCTTCTTTTCTTATAAGGACACCAATCATTGGATTTAGAACCCACCTTAATCCAATAAACCTCATCTTAATTTAATTACATCTGGAAAGATTCTATTTCCAAATAAACTCACATTCTAAGGTTCCAGGTATACATGATTTTTTTGGAAGGGGGGGAGGGGTAGAGGACATTAATCACCCACCAAAAAGACCATTTCAAATATTTGAACAGAGATATTATGCTCCCACCTTGGTCTTCTCTTCTTTAGTCTAACCTGAATACCTCCAAATCTCCTTAAATTATATTTTTCTCAGAACTTCACCAACCAAGTCAACTTTCTTCAGTTATTCCATAAACTGACACTGTGAACTATAAATAGACAGTTTTATTTATTTTGAAGAGAACTACTAAAAAGAACTTTGGGAAGAGGATTATTTGTAAACTTTCATACCCGAAGAAACAGTAAGAGGTTTTTTTTCAATTAATAATTTAGCCTGGTGAGCAAAATACCTGCCCCCCGGATCTTGTACTTGGTGATCCAAGATGGGAAAGATATTACATCAGAAATCATCTCCACTGTCCTGATGCTGACTTTTATACTCCATTGGGTGCTTTTTAGATTGTATTTTACTACCTATGTCAAAGACCAATACTGGTCAAGACTTATTACCCACCAATGAGCTGTAAAGAGACTGCTGAAAAGGGCATTGGAGGCCACTGAAAATATAGATCACACTCTGCTAGGGCAAAAATGCCCCTGGCCCAGGACTTTATTAGCATTAGAGTTTCATTACTGCCCTTTCAGCTCTGCTTCAAAGCCTCCCATTGCAACCCAGGCTTTGGGGTGTCAAAGATTGCAAAATGATGGGAATATTGAAAATATGCCTGATCCTACCCTACAATACCACAGCACAGACCACATCTCAATTAATTCAGTCCAAACTCTTTGTAAGTGGGCACAAGGCCTTGTTCTAAACATTGTGGGAGAAGTAAGCTATCACGGTATCTATTTAGCCTCTATCATGTATTTAGCAAGTCATTGTTCCTGAGTTGACACTCTAATGGTCAATGAAAAAAATCGTAAGAAGGTAAATGAGGTGTAATAAATGCAGCTTAGTTCATGAATTCTCACCCTCTGGAGACATACAGACTTGGATTCATAATCCTGGATCTACCACTTACTAATTGAATGACCTTGGCCAATTTACTAGTCCCTCTGAGTCTCAAATTCTTCATCTGGAAAATGGGAATGATAATAAATCTCTGCATTTTATAATGTTGTTATGAGGACTAAATGAATAAATTCATGCAGTGCACTAGCAGAATGTCTGGGACCTAGTAAGTATAAGTTACTTTTATTGTAACACTGCAAAACAATTCTGAAAAGGAAGAATAAATCAAGAAAACACACAGTATCTGATTACAACACTCACTATGATGCTACATGAATCTAGGCAATGTGGTATTGAGGAAAGATAATACCAAGGACAAGAATAATTTCATTTTAAAGTAATGGGCAAAATATTTGAACATATACTTCACTGAAAAAAAGAAAAAAGAGAGCGAGACATATGGATGGCAAATAAGCACATGTAAAGATAACCAATGCGACTGATCATTAGGCACATGCATATTAAAGCCACAAGGAGATGCCACTACTCCCACTAGAATTCCTAAAACCCTAAAGACTGAAAATGTAAAGTGTTGGCAAGAATGTGGAGCAACTCTTAACACTCATAAGCAACTGGTTAAAATGTGAAATGATACGACCACTTTGAGAACAAGGTTGGCAGTTTCCCACAAAGCTAACTAAACATATTCTTACCATATAACCTAGAATTCCACTCCTGGTATTTCCCAAGAAAACTGAAAGTATATGTCTATACAAAGATTTGCACACAAACGTTTAGTGTTGCTTTATTCATAATCAGCCCCAAAATGGAAACCACCCAAATGTTCATCAACTTGTGAGTAGATAAAGAAAATGGTATATCCATATAATGGATTAATACTCAGTAATAAAAAAGAAACAAATTGTTAATATGTGCAATGACTTAGATGAATCTCAAAAGCATTGTGCTAAGTGAAAGAAGCCACACACTGTAGTATCCTGTGGATATTATACTATACATACCATATGATTTCATTGTATGAAATTCTAGAAGAAGGAAGCCTAAAGGGACAGACAACAGATCAGTGGTTTGCAATGCAAATACATCAGTGGTCTACAGCTGTGGGGAAGGGAATGATGGCACAGAGACATGGACAGTATTTGGGGGGATAATGGAAATGTGTTGCACCTTGACCATGATCTTTGTTACATAACCACATACATCTGTCAAATCTCATCAAATTTCACAGTAAATTTCATTGTATATGAAGCATACTTCAACAAAATGAGTTCATTGCAGTAATACAAAAGACATTATAAGGCAGTGTTTGCTTTATCATCAGAGATGATAGAAAACTAAAGAATCACATAATCATCAGAATATCAAATACATCTTGTCCAATGACCTCATTTTCAATTGGAGGACAAAAAGTCCAGAAAGTAGAACTGATCACTATATTGGCTACACACAAATGGGTCACGATCATCTAAGAGGGCTTTTAAACCCAATGCAGTGGCTCTAGAAATGCAGTGCCAACTCCCATGAATTAAATGAAGTGTACATCCTCCCAATCACTCCCCAACTTTAGCTGTTTTACATAAGTGATTGGAAAAGAAATGTAGAGGAGGCACATAGGCAAGGAAGTGGAAAGAGGAATCCCTACTTAGCCTTAAAAGACTTCCTGTACATAATCATCTCAAGAACTGCTGTTCAAGGGGACAACCTGTTGAGTTGGGAAGTCAATAATACAAACCTGGATGGCTGGGGGGAAACAGCAGAATGGATAGATTATAGGAAAAATGAAGAAGACACTTAATAAGGAAGCAGGGTGTGAGTAGAAAACCATAGATGGCATCAGAAGAGTGTGGCTCTGAAGATAAAGGTGTGGACCTAGGTCCTATTCTGAATCAACAAGGAGATGTTTTTGTCAATTAAGAGATCTAAAATCTGTCATTTGAGTGGCCCAGGAAGCCATCATCATGGCTCTTGATTGGAAAAATAAATTGTTGGAGACTTGAGAATATTTATTAAACCCCTCTGAATGGGGTGGCTGGTGGATACAGTGGATATAAATGACTGGATTCTAGACCTGGTTCTGTCAGTGTAATCTGTGTGAATTTCTGAGCCTTGTCTCAATTTTCTCAGTGGGGAAAAAAAGAAAGATAATTCTGGGGTAAGGAGGCACTTTAAAAGAAACAATAAGCCCAAGGTGGAGTCATTTGTCCCCATGACAGCAAACTAAGATATAATTACAGTTTCAACCTCTCTCAGGAATGTGACCTTTTAAAAGTCAATCTGACTTTTCCTTATCTGTAGTGAGGTCATTTGCATGATTAAAATAACACTTGTTTTTCCTTTCCCCTCAAAAAAAAAAATACCCTAGCCTAAAACAATCCTTTTCTTTTGCCTACAAAATCTTCTATTGTGTACAACTCTGAGCATCTCTCCACTTGCTAGATGGGATGTTGCCCAGTTCATGAACTACTTGATAAATCCAATTAGATCTTCAAATTTACTTGATTGGATTTTGTTTTTTAACTAGGGTGATACTAGAGACATATATAACAACTTACTGGTTATTTAGGTGAGAGAATCTTATATAAATGATAAATTGGATGGTGACGATTGGCTATGCCTCTCTGTCTAAATCTTTATAATCTACTGTTTTTGAGAAGAATAAGAGATATCCCAGAGAGTTCATATTTGAATTGAACTCTAGTTTAGTTCAAAGAAAGAATGATTCTAATAGGCTACCAAAAATGAATGTGTATGTCCAGGTAACTCCCCAAAGAGCACTGAGGCTAAAAGATAATACATGTACAAAAGGAGGAAGTAAGGGCATATAACTAAAGATGAATAAGAGTCACTTAATCTATAAACACAGTGTCCAAGGGGGTAATCTCAATTGAGCACATAAAGTTAAAGACAATGGCTTGTCATATTCATAGTAGAAAAAGATCAAAGAAATCGGAGATAAGCTCTGTGGAGCCTTTGGTGTGATGCTGATATATGGCATAGACAAAATTGAATTGCTCACTTCCCAAAAGGCATCTGTCCTTCTGCCAGAGGAAGTAAAAAGGGATAGAACGGACATCCATGGGAGAAGAGAATTTCAAGATGGCGAAGAAGGGTCTTTTTCATCCAGAAGGCACAGTCCTTTAAGGGTGTGGAAGGAATCATTCTCATCATCGCAGTTAAAGGGGAGAATAGAATCTCAGGCCAGAAGGAATACCCTTCTTGGAAAGGAAAATGGTGCTCCACCAACCCACTGGAGGAAGCCACAGGAAGGGGGAGGCTTGAGCAGAGAACAACGGATGAAGAGTCACCTCTCCTTGTCTTATTTTTGCTAATACTTCATGAAGGATAGTCAAATAACAGGAACCTCATTTCACAATTTTTAGAATGTATTTTTTTTTAAAGGTCAGAGAATGGGACGCCTGGATGGCTGTTGGTTAAACGTCCGACTTCGCTCAGGTCATGATCTCGCAGTTTGTGGGTTCGAGCCCTGTGTCAGGTTCTGTGCTGACAGCTTGGAGCCTGGAATCTGCTTCAGATTCTGTGTCTCCCTCTCTCTCTCTGCCCCTCACCCACTCACACTCTGTCTCTCAAAAATAAATAAACATTAAAAAAATTAATTAAAAATAAATAAATAAGGCAGAGAAGGATTCAAGTAAAGCACATTCCCAAATTGAAGGCAAGCTTGGTAATTACCTCTCAAATTTGAATACTAATAACACTTGTAATAATTTGCATAAGAACAAGTGTGGAAGTGGTAACCAACCTTAGGAAATAACCTTCAAGTCAGCGTAGTTTTCCATAAAATCCACCAGGGTAACACCAATCTAAAACTTCAGGTGGTACCTGAAACACAAAAGGACAAATGCAAATAAAAGAATAACCATGGGATCATCACAGACTCTGGACTAAAGAGAATCGAGGAGCATAATCTTCCCAGGGCTCTTCAGATGAGATTTTCTCACAGACCAACCATGGGGTCTCTTAGGCACAAACCTGAGACAAATGCTGTGGGAATATTGTGCAAATGTCAGATGTATATAAACATAAAATACTCCTTTTTCATTTTTCATTATTTTTCTGGCTTAATGGCAGTCTATGTGTCACTTATATTTTCCATAGAAATCTGTAGTGTTTTGATGGGTCAATCAATATCTTGTGATTTTGATCAACTTGAATCAATTCCTTGACCTGTTATAACCTGAAGAATTTTTTTGAAAAAAAGGTTTTATTTCGTGCACAATATGTGGGCAGATCTTGGAGCCTAGAAGATTTAACAAGAGTAAAAATGCTGCATGAGCTTAGCATAGAAATGTCTTCCAGTATTTTCCAATACTTTACCATGATACCTCATCTTATTCATATTATTCCAAAACCATGCACTATCTGACTTAGACTCTTTTGATTAAAAATAATCAGGGGGCGCCTGGGTGGCCCAGTTGGTTAAGGGTCCAACTCAATTTCAGCTCAGGTCATGATCTCACAGTTCAGCTATGGGCCAACCTCCTGCTTGGGATTCTCTCTCTCTGCCTCTCTTTCTCAAAATAAATAAACCTAAAAAAAATGGGGTACCTGGGTGGCTCAGTCAGTTAAACGTCTGACTTCAGCTCAGGTCATGATCTCACGATTCATGGGTTCCAGCCCAGAGTCGGGCTCTGTGCTGACAACTCAGAGCCTGGAAGCTGCTTCGGATTCTGTGTCTCCCTCTCTCTCTGCCCCTCCCTCGCTCACACTCTCTCTCTCTTTCTCACTCTCTCTTTTTCTCTCTCTCTTTCAAAAATAAATAAACATTAAAAGAAATTTTTTTAAAAGAAAGTTTGTGTTTTTAGCAAGCTTCCAAGTGATGTTGACATTGCTGATCTGGAGATTACATTTGCCATTCAAACCAAATGCTTTCCTGTTTAACACATCTCAATGATTATTATCCTGGCACAGCTATAAGGGTTCACCACTCAGATCCTTGCACAAAATCAACCTGCCATGAGGAGCCCAGCTAGCTGACAGCCTCCCACGGTGGGTGCCTTCAGGATTTGCCTCAGCTTTCAAGCTGAGGCCACGTCCTGCCTGGGCAGCCCCTAAGCCACCAGCGAGTACCGTCGTATTGCAAGGACTTGTCATTTCTGGCCAGCAGGGATCCCTAGGCTGGAGAACAGAGCTTGGATGATGAAGTGCATAGAGGTCAGCTTCCTGGGGTGAGAATCTGGGCAGAGGAGATAGAAAGTTGGTTGGAAGTTGGAACTGAGAATAATCAGCCCAGCGGGTAAACGCTGAATTTTAGGTATGAGCAAGGCACAGCAGTATTGGCAAGGGCGAAGAATGGTTGTAGAAAGGAAGAATTGAAATATGAGCTTAATGCCCACCTTGAAAATTTTGAGGATTGTCTTGGGGAAGCTGGTTTTAAGTCTTCCATCCCATTTAGAGAACAAGATAAGGTTTCCAATGGGAACATACTGCATTGCAACAAAGGGAAAATTTATGGGAGAGTGAGTTTTCTGTGGCTGAAAGAATCCAAGCAAGGACTGTTTGGATGGGGACTTGCCCGATGGCCTGATCAGAGTAATTACAGTTGACTGGCACTAGAGACCAGACAGTCCTTAAGGGAGCACTCAGGCTAGTAGGGATGAGAGCCAAGGTCTTGAAATTAGGAGGAGTTTGGTTAGTCATTATTTCCCAGGTCTGGCTAACCTATGTGCCAGCCATCCTGACAAGTGCTAGAGACAAAAACTGTCTCCTTGACCAAACTTTGGTCAGGCTTCTCGAAGTCCCCTTCTCAAACTGGCCTCGATCTCTGGACTTATGTGTCTGTGCAGCTTCCCATGTCAGCAAAAATTCTAAGTCAGTTTATATTAAGAATCCTCACAATGGATACCTGACCTCCCCAGCCTGTGCTCAGCAAGAGCCCTGTCATGTCAGGTTAGCCAGAATTCTCCCTCACTCTTAAATTCTCCCCCTTAGTAACTTTCCCTCCATGGAGCCCCACCTTGCTCCTTGGCTACAAACCCCCTTTCGTCCATGCTGTCTGCAGAATCAAACCCAACTCTACACTGAGGTGTCTTATCAGTATTGCAATAGTTCCTGAATAAAACCTGTCTTCATCACTGTATTGTCCAGCTTTGGTTTTTCTTTAACCCTAGAGACATCATGGTTAGTCAAACTCACCAACCTTCAAGGAGACAGACATAAATCAAACAACTACAGCATGAATGCACACTTACAAACTAAGATAAAGACTGCAGGAAAGAAAGGGGTTTTTTTTAGGTTTATTTATTTACTTTGAGAGAGACAGCAAGCAGGGTAGGGGGAGAGAGAGAGAGAGAATCCCAAGCAGGCCTGCATTGCTGGTGCAGAGCCCAATGCGGAGCTCAAACTCACAAACACTGAGATCATGACCCGTGCTAAAATCAAGAGCCAGACACTTAACTAGCTGAGCCCCCCAGACATCCCAAGGAAGACATTTTTGAGTGATCTAGGCTAAAGGAGATCAGAGATGATTCCCCTGAATGTGTGACACTGGAGCTTAGATCTTAAACAGGAGAGGGAGGTGATAAAGTGTGTGTGTGTGTGTGTGTGTGTGTGCACGTTGGAGGCCAGGAAGTGAAGTGTATCCTCCAGAGTCTTGGAAGGGAGGATCCAGGGTATTCAAAAGGGGTAACTGAAGAGATTTTAGTAAAGACAGTATCTACAGAGGTGTGGACAGGCTGAACAACTAGAGGTGTGCAGGAATCGGTAGCAATGGCAGCCTGAAGGGCCAAGATAGAGCCCTGGCACAGAGGTAGATGTGGGAGAAGACTTGCCTCATGGAAGCTGTTGCCGTGGGTAGTGAAACACATCCGCTCAAGCCCCAAGAGAATCCGAGTGAAAGAATCTGTAGAAGCCAACATCCCAGAACACAGAGCAGGCTTGAGACCGATCGAGAGTGGATCCAGGGAGGCAAGGAGACAATAATCAGCACAGGGAAAGGGTGGTACGGGATAAGAATGAAAGGTAGGCAGGGATTAGGCCATCTTCAAGGATTTGGACTTTATCAAAACCATGGAAACCAGAATGTCAGGGCCAACCAGCAGTTTAGGAAAGTGTCCGGGATCAGGTCGCAGCCAGAATCAGGAACTCTGCTTTGGAAACGGGTACTTGGTGGAGCCTTCAGTCCTTGGATCCCTGTCATGGAGATTAAACTATAGTGAATTGTTAGGGAATTTTCACATCTGATTAAGAGTGGCCTCCTGGGGGCGCCTGCCTGACCCAGCCGGTTATGCATCTGGCTCTTGATTTCAGCTCTGGTCACCATCTCAAGGTTTGTGGGTTCAAGCCTCTTGTCAGGCTCTGCACTGCCAGGAAAGAGCCTGCTTGGATTCTCTCTCTCCCTCCCTGTCTAACCCACCCCCTTCTGTCAATATAAATAAACTTAAAATGAAAAAAAGAGTGGCTGCCTGAGATACTTTGTTAAAAAAGATGCTAAAACACAATCCAAGCTGAATGGGGGTGGGGGAGTGCTGCAGTTGCCTGGTGATATGAAATACATTAGTATGTTCTAGAAGGAGGTGAGGTGTTCAAAGTGAAAGACCTTATTAATGAGTAATCGCAGATCTCAAGGTTTTTTTTTTTTCATTGTGAATGCCCTAGCAACTTTAGAATTAAATTGTCTCTAGGAATTCTGAGGCTTGTAACAAGAATTAGAAAATTTCCCTCTGTATTTAGTAAGATTTAAAGAGTATGTTTTGATATAAAATTCCTTCTGGTTTGCATTTTTTCCCCTATCTCATTAATGAGAAAAGGAAAAGAAGTTTGTCTAACAAAGTTGATAATCAGCTCTGAAAATTACAAAAGAAGTGAAAACTTTCAATGAGACTCACTGGCCCGTTCTACCCAGCATGGGCGGCAGAGAATACGGCCTCCTCAGGGCGTGCTTTGCACAAGAAGACCCAATGTGGAAATGAGGAAAGGTGGAAATGAAGGAAATATGGTACTAATGGTTTTCTCTGAGTGTGAAGAATTAACACATTCATCTTTATTCTAATCCGTCTATTGTTAATAATATAACTGCCGTTTATTGAGCATTTACTGGATTCTGGTCCCTCTGCCAAGCATTTATATGGACTACTTCATCGAATCCTCAGACCTGGTGGTATGCTGGCAAACCAGTTCTTTAAAAATGCAACGAAATTTGGGGCGCCTGGGTGGCGCAGTCGGTTAAGCGTCCGACGTCAGCTCAGGTCACGATCTCGCGGTCCGTGAGTTCGAGCCCCGCGTCGGGCTCTGGGCTGATGGCTCAGAGCCTGGAGCCTGTTTCCGATTCTGTGTCTCCCTCTCTCTCTGCCCCTCCCCCGTTCATGCTCTGTCTCTCTCTGTCTCAAAAATAAATAAACGTTAAAAAAATAAAAATAAAAAAAAAAATGCAACGAAATTTAACTGAATTTAAAAAGAGCCCTGATTTTTCGTGCTTGCCAATTTTCATAGTTTAAGCGCCCCCGTGAATAATTTAGTTACTGGTTCAAAAAATCCCTGACTGTTGAACAATCGTCTGTCGTGAATTAGTGCAAGCTTTCTCCAGCACAATACTTCTGAAACTTTATTCGTTCAACTACTATGTGATAAACTGCTGTTACAAAGAAACTAAAGTACGGAAGAGAAGTTTGCTTCTCTCTCACCTAACAGTCTCGGCTGATTTCAGGCTAGAAGGGCACCCATACCATCCTGAACCACAGAGCCTCAGGGGAGTTCTAGCCACCACTGGGGCAGGCAGCAGAAGGCAGAGGGAGGAGGAAGGTCAGGGTAATCACCCCTAAGATAAAGAGAGCTGCCCATATCCTTCACACTCACATCCTTATCTTAGTCACTTGACCACACCAAGGTGGAAAAGAGGCTGGAAAATGTTGCTTACGATAGCCACTCGCCGAGCTAACACAGGGGTGCTCTGTAGGAACAGAATGGACTCACTGGTGAAGTTCAGTCATCTCTGTCGCACACCCTACTCGGAATACCTAAGACACAGTAGAGTCCTGGTGAAGAGTTCAGGCCACCATGTGACTCCTAGCTTAGCTTACCAACTATCTGACAATAAGAGGAGTTCTTTCAGTTTCCTCGCCTGTAAATTACAGGTAATAATAGCATTCGCCACATGGATTTTTGGTAATGAATACACAAATTAATAACATTGAAATCTTAAAATAGTTCACGGTGTACTGTAAGCAATCAATTTAAGATACCTGTTAATATATGAACATCACAGAATTGGCGAAGAGGGTAAAAAAAGATTTGAGTTTTCTCACTTCCCCCTAATTCTACAAGTTTTTGACAAATCATGTTGCCTGGTTTGCTTCCCTAAACCAATTGTATTTCAGGCTAAACAAAAGAACTTCAAAGTAAGAATCAAAGTCTGCTAAAGCAGAGGCCAGGAGAGATCTATTCTTATTTGTGATGCTGAATATTTCTCAGGGTAAAATTTAAATGACAGTTGGAGCCCATGGAAATGAAATACTTTGTTATGTGGCTTCAGCTAAATTCTATGTCAAATAATCCAATCGTAAAAATTTAAACCAACCTGCAGTGACAATGTTAACACTATACAGGAAGGGATGGTGAGCAGAATGACATATCTTTGTGAAAGCCTACTGAAATACAGTATTTTAAAATACTCATGATTTGAATTCTGGGCTTGTTCTGTTTGATGAGTGTGAATAACTCCAAGTTAGTTACATACATACATTAAAATTTTAAAAACTAGTGGCCAAAATCTTTTTTTTTTAATCCAAAGGATGGCTTGTATCTCCTTCCGAGTGAATTCCCCATAGACTAGTCTTTGAGATCAGTTTTTTGGATCCCATTCATTTTCCTGATGTGACAGGTACACTGACCTGCCACAATCCTGGAACTTTGTCAATCAAAATTCAATTTCACTGGTAAGAAACACTCTAATTTTTTTTCCTGAAAAATTATATAGTTTTTCCTTAGATTCAATTGCTCCTTTTGACAGTATTAATGATTCCATCAGAAGTCCTGATGGAAATAAAGAGAAGAAATAACGAAACGCCTGGGATTTCTCTCAAACACTGTCCCCATACTCTGTCATCACGGGATCGAGAACCAAGCTAGTAGAGCTGTCTAGTGCTCTGAATAAATGAAGATCACTCTACTCCTTTCTGTGTACATGATTTTTATTTGTCCTGCTGAAGTTCCTTCGGTAACCAAGAGGTAGTATTGAGAAAGAAAGGCAAACGGGAAGACGCTTTGCCCCAAGGTGTTATGATGTATCACAGCTATAAGAAAATCCTAAATTGTGGAAGGAAGAGAATCACAACTGGAGAAAATTCTTGCTGGGTGGTTGTATGGTCTAAAATGGTTGCATGGTCTAAAACTGAGAAATTGAGCACTAAAGTCGAAATCCAAAGGGGAAAGTAAATCTTAGAGTGTGCAGGAGGAGCAGATCAGAACTCATTTATTCAGGCTGTCAACAGAGAGAGAGAGCACAGATCCACTTTTATTTGGTGGCATAGGGGTGCTGCTGGCTGCAGGGTTGGGAAAGAGAAATCCTGTTTCCAATGACAAAGCTTGTTTCTTAAATCTGGATGTGAGAAGGGACATTTCTCCCACTAGGGATCAAATATCCCATCAGTTTCACCCTCTACTACATTTCCGATATCTCTGCCTTCACATTTCTGACCGGCTGTCTCAAGTTCTCCCCAACTGCTCTCTACTCTGTGTGCTATGGCAAAACTTCACCCATCCGCTCCCCTCTCTCTCGGCTCTTGAAGTCTGATTTGCAAGATACTGATACCAGATACGAAGACATTGATCATTTTGATACCCCTCAATTCTCAAGCAAACAAACCAAGGGCGAGATCTGCCTGGAGTACCTATTTTTCATCAGGGCACACTAGCATTCTTAGTAGGGTGGCTATTTTGTGGCACTAAGAATTAGGCCACATGCCACCATGTCATATATGCTGTTGGTGGCCAACCCTTTGTGGTGTATTGTCACTTTTCTTTGTATTTTTGATGCACACGAATCACACCATATCTATAATTTTTATTTTTTTAATCTTTTTAATGTTTATTTATTTTTGAAGGAGAGAGACAGAGTGTGAGCGGAGGCGGGGGGGGTGGAGAAGAGAAAGAGGGAGACACAGAATCGGAAGCAGACTTCAGGCTTTGCGCTGTCAGCACAGATCCTGACACAGGGCTCGAACTCACGAACTATGAGATCATGACCTGAGCTGAAGTTGGGCACTTAGACTGAGCCACCCAGACACCTTTTTTTTTTTTACTTGAACATGGTTATTATTTTTAACAGAAAAGAAAACAGCACATATGCTCCCATGCACCTGTCTTTCAGCTTCAACAATTATCAATCTTCTGCTGCTCTGTTAATTGTTGAGTGTATATCTTGTTTTTAATATCTTACAGTTGTAAATATGTTGTGAAGAACAATGCTCAAAAGATATTCTGCATTTAGATCTCATCTCTCTGGCACAGATACCCAGAAGCAGAATTTCTGATAGTAGCTTAGCCCACCCCCCATCTCTAGATACTCTGAACACCAGTGGGTTAAACAAGGGTTCCTTGGTTCTGTTTGCTCGTGCTTTGCCTTCTAAGAACAATCCTTACTCTTGTGGTTGTTTTGATGAGGAATGATCCACAGTGGGCTCCAAAGGTTAGAGTTAAGGTCTGCTTTACACTGTGGGCAACCCTTTGCAGGCCCCCTTAGGAACGTCACAGAGGCTTGCTGTGACTGTAGGGAAATGTGAAGAGTGTGGAACAGACTCATGGCCAAATTGCAAATCAGTTCTTTGTGCATTTTAACCAAAGAGCAGTTTGGACGCAGGCATTTTTTCTTCCTCCCCCAAGCCCTTCTTGACAACACAACAAATGATAATCTGAAATCAAACACGACACTCTACCTGCAGGACCTGACGCTGACAGATGGAGCTGTGTTTAAATAGCTTCATGTTGCCAGTTCCAATAAAGGGAAAGTACACAAAAGCCTGAGCCTAATGGGAAATTAAAAGTGCTCAGCATTTGAAAGGGAGTCAGGTAAGCATACTGGTGACGAGAATCGTCCGACCATCAATCAGCACGCAGGGCGATGTTTCCTCCGAGGTCGGCTGGAGTAGCCATAGCTGTGGCCAGTGGCCAACTCAGCATGGGTGGATAATGTAAAGTCTGGGAATACTAAGGGCTTTCATTTGGCTTAGATGGGGCATGAGGGAAACCTGCCAGATTTTTGATCCGTGTTGGGCTGGTAGGTGTGGAACAGCTGTTTTTGTTATCTGAGAATGAGGCATCTTGGGGCTGTGGGACCGCTCTAGGCTTAATGATTTCTGGGTTTTGTTAAATAAAAGCACTTAGATGACATTCTAGTGGAGGATAAGGCCGTGGAAGGCTCCAGAAAGAAAAACAACCTTTCCCTTGAATTTTGGATTTGGCTCCACTGGGGCTGCAGTCATGTATCAAGTTGAAAGACCCACAAAATACTTCGGGGGGAGGGGAGGAACATCTCACCTTCAACCTGACTTGAACTGGTTCCAGAACAATCTGGAGAAAATGCTAAGTTTGGTCTCTGATCATCTATAGCAAAGAGCTTCCTTGTCTGTGGGCTTTTAAAGCCTCATATTTTAGGAACTGGTTATAGCTACTCCATGGCACGTAGGGCCACCCAAAGTTGTTGGCAGGGATAACCTGAGTGCTTCACTGCTTTGGAGTTGGCTTCTTCCTAAGGTCCTTCAGTTGTACTGTAGAGTTATCCTGTAGCATGGTCACCATCTTCAAAAACCACCAATACATTAAGTCCATCAGCATTTAACGGTAACTATCTTGTCAAGCTCTGTGGGAACCACTTAGGTTGTAAAAAGAAATAAGACAGTCACTAAACTTCAGGAGTTCATAGCAGGCGCAAGAGATAGACTTTAAATACATCGTTATAAAATACGTACAATAACTAGGGCAAGTTGTATAACTGCCAGAAGTGTTATGAGGGTACAGTAACTCTACTTGGGGTTGTTGATGAGAGCCTCGCAGGAGGTCCTGGGGACACTCACTGACTGGTCTTCAAGAGAAAGAAAATCCACTACTAGCTACTATTTCTGGAATTACCAAAATGTTCCATGTATTAACCTAGATAATTTATTAATTAAATTAATACAACCACCACATGCATTAGATATTATAAGTCTCAATGCACAAATAAGAACACTGAGAGCGGTCATGAGCTGAAGGGTCACAGCCAGGAAGGGTCAGAACACAGACATGAGTTTAATTTTTCTGACTTCACAGCCCATGCTCTGTGCCCAATGCCACAATACCTTTGGACAAAGGAAAGTAACAGAGGTTTGCACCCAGACAGAGAGGTGAAGCTGTGACCAACTTTTCCCATATGTTCCTTAATCTCTTCTCTCCAGGCCAAACTTGGTATCCTGACATTTTTCCTAGCCTTCTCATTCCCTCAGTGACCGCATACTAACCACATTCCCTTCCTCCACTCCTTCAAAACATATTTCTTGGGACAAATCCCAGGACAAACCTCAAAACTACAAATTCCATGAGAACAAAACAAAAAGTGAAAAAAAAAATTCTCAAAAAAAAAAAAAATGGCTGCAAGTTCTTCATTTTCCTCTAGAGTCCAGATGGTTCTGCCCATGTTCAGGGCAGCCTGTAACACAGCATGATGTGTACAGATTTTAGAGAGCTCTCCGGTGGTCTTGATTCACGAAAACGATACATGGACCGTGTCTGAAGAATAAGATGTGCTTTGACATTTGCTTCCTGTGGCAAGTACACTAACTACAGTATCCCCTTTCCGACCATCCAGACACTAAAGAGATAAAAACTTTGACTCAATGCCAAGTTGTCCTGCCCCAAGACCATGGCTTTTGACTACTTGTTGATCAGCTAAAGTGAGCCTTTCTGTTTATCTTTGAGCATTTCTTGTGTCCCTCGTTTGGTTTCCAAGGAATGAGTTATAATCAAATTTCACCCACGTGTGGACGTGCTGTGTGGCAATACTCTACAATGTCTCATCGGTTACCTTGCAGTTAACCCTGAGACCACAATGGGTAATACTGGTCCTTATGACTGGAAGTGAGATGGCTTTCTCACCAGTCACAGGTCCTTGTTAGATGCCTCAATTTCCACATGTATTTGATCATCCAAACCTAGTCTCGCTGACTACTAAAATACAGTATTTTAGGGGCACCTGGGTGGCTCAGTTGGTTAAGTGGCCGACTTCGGCTCAGGTCATGATCTCGCAGTCTGTGAGTTCGAGCCCCGCGTCGGGCTCTGTGCTGACAGCTCAGAGCCTGGAGCCTGTTTCAGATTCTGTGTCTCCCTCTCTCTGACCCTTCCCCGTTCATGCTCTGTCTCTCTCTGTCTCAAAAATAAATAAACATTAAAAAAATTTTTTAAAATACAGTATTTTATTTTTAAACCATATTAAACTGTTCAATGTCCATATGAATCTCCTACGGGGTGTCCCATGAAGATTCTGACTTCTAGGTCTGAGGTGGGTCAAGATCTGGCATTTCTAACAAGCTCCCAGAAATATTGCTGATTCTTTGACTTCACTAACTAGTGAAACTAAAGATTAACTGTGTTCCAGGCACTTACTGGAGAGTGATCTCTAACACATGGCTACTCAACCACTTTGGTGGATCTAGGGAAATGAATGAATTATGTATACTTTAGGAAACCCCCAGTAACAATAATCTCAGCTAAACCACTAAACAATACTTCAGTGTAAGTTAATATAATTTCTCATGTAACCCTCACACCGGCCCTAATACCTGTGGTTATTGCATTTTGTGGATATGAAACTGAAGATCAAGTGGGTTAACTCATGTGCCCCCTGTCATTCAGCTCTTAAACAATAGAGCCACATTTTGAATTTTGTTTCTGATTTCATATTACCTTCTTACTCTTAAAGTTTTTTTTACATTGATTTATTTTTGAGAGCCAGAGAGAGACAGAACACAAGTGGGGGAGGGGCAGAGAGAGTTGGGGACACAGAATCCGAAGCAGGCTCCAGGCTCTGAGCTGTCAGCACAGAGCCTGACGCGGGCCTCAAACTCACAAACTGCAAGATCATGACCTGAGCCCAAGTTGGACATTCAACCAACTGAGCCACCCAGGTGCCCCAACCTTCTTACTCTTACTTCCCTTTTCCATTATTTTTCTTAGTTTATTTTTCTTACTTACATGGACCCTTTATGCTACCTAAAAACACTTTGTTTTCTCTATTTCTTAAGCTTCTTTATTATAGAAATAATTGAAGTACAAAAAAAAAAAAAATTGAACACAGAGCAAATCAAAATAAAGAGAACACAAAAGTACTTCCACCTCCAGCTCCAAAGATGTTTCTTCTTCAAACGTTACGAACTCTCCTTCCAAATGTTTTCCTCCTGTGCTTATGCTTATCTTTTTCTGTAAAATAATGGAATATGATTCCATGTATTTGTTTTCTAATTGCCATTTCTTCATCAAGCCATGTAATTTAATCATCTATCCCTACTAGTAGACATACTCCCAGAATGTTATCCTTAATAAGTACAGGACACTTGGTTAAATGAGTAAGGGATGATTTATTCACCCCCTCTCTCATTCTTGGGTATTTATATTGCTTCATTTTACTGTTTTTGTTTTTTTTGAATTTAATAGCACTGCAACCAATAACACCTCTATGTGTTTGTGTTTGTGCACACTTTTAACTGATTTATTTTTTATTTTTATTTGTTTCTATTTTTTGTAATGTTTATTTTTGAGAGAGACAGAGTGCAAGTGGGGAAGGGGTCAGAGAGGAAGGGAGACACAGAATCTGAAGCAAGCTCCAGGCTCTGAGCTGTCAGTACAGAGTCCGATCTGGGGCTGGAACTCCCCAACGGTGAGGTCCTGACCTGAGCCGAAGTTGGATGCTTCGCCGAGGAGACACCCAGGCGCCCTTATTTTTTATTTTTAATAACTGAAGTAATATGTTAATTTTTTTTTTCTTGTAGGGGACCCTGGGTGACTCCCTAAGTTAATTAACTGACTCTTGGTTTCCATTCAGGTCATGATCTCACAGTTCGTGAGTTCAAGCCCCGCATTGGGCTATACGCTGACAGTTTGGAGCCTGCTTGTGATTCTCTCTCTCCCTCTCTGTCTTTCTGCCCCTCCCTCTCTCACTGCCTCTTTCTCTCTCCCTCTCTCCCTCTCTCTGCTGCTCCTGCAAATGTGCATGTTTTCTCTCTATATATAAAAATATATAAATAAACATCAAATTTGGGTGGTTTTTTTTGTAAAATCTTTAACTAAGGTAGATAAAGGGATACCCCTTTGGTTCCCAGATGAATTCCATTTCTTTCCCTAGAGTCCTCAGTTTGGGGTTTTTCTTTCAAGATTTTTTCACTTTCATACATAGATGTACAGAGCGAATGGCTCTAGGACTAATTTTTATATAAATAAGAGCATCCTATATGCCTCTTAAAATTAACATTTCATCAGTAGTACTTCCTAAAAGACGTGCTTGGTCAGAGTGTTGGAGCAACCTTTTTTCCCCCACCTGTCATCACTGCTGACAGTCTTTTGTTCATCTTTGCCAGGTTGACAAGCAGCGAACGGTCCTCCATGGTACTTTAAAAGGAATTGTAATTCAAAAATCTACATAAATGCCATTTTTTCTTGACACTTTTAAAAGTGTCAACCTTTAAAAAGTTCTATCTTGAAAGTTCTTTTTGTTCACACATTCCCCACAATCCGTGCCCTTTCCACTACCTTTCAGGAACAACCACGTATAAGAGTTTGTATGCATTATTTTAGACTTTTTCCCAAGTATATACACATACAGATAAGTGTATACACATCCAGAATATATACTGCTCAGTTTGTGTGTGTCTGGGTGTGCCTTTTTAAAACAATTGATATCATTGGCTTTTGAAATAAACAATATTTCTTACAGAACCATCAATATAAATATATTGGCTCCTACCCACTAGATGATATTAGCAACTACCTCCTCCCACTCAGCAAAGATAGCCAAAACTATCTCCCTACGCTGCCAAACGTTCCCCGGGGAACCAAATTGCCCCTGGATTGGAACCAATGATATAAATGTATTTCATACCTTTTTCCTACTGCATTACCTTCCAAATAATGTAGCATTTTTTTTTCTGTTGCGATGAGCCACCTTGTACAAGAGAACAATTCTTTTGAGGGATAATATGGCACAAGGGAAAGAATGTAGTTTCTGGAATCAGACTAGTTGGGTTCAAATCCTGGATGGAAAATCTGTAAAAAGGGTATACTAATAGAAATTAATGAGGACTAAAAACATTTAAGCACACAAAGCACTTAAAACAGTGGAAGCTATTTAGCAATAAATCTTTGGATCTGACAAAAACTCTGACTTATATTCGAATATTCCGTTTGAGTATGGAATTTCCTTGAAGTATATTTACATGAAGCGTGACTGAGAGAAACATCAGTGCTTCTGTTATTTTACAAATGGAATATTTCAAAAACAGTGCACCTTTATGAAGTCAAATGAATGGTGCTGTTGTTCCTGGCTCATAGTGACATGGCATTAAGGTTTCTGTACCCACTTTGCCCTGCTTGTGTGTGGTGAATGCTACCTCTCTTTTTTCAATCTAGAATTAGGGATGATTCAGAAAGAAAGCAAAGAGAGGAAAAGTGATTTAGACTCTGTGAGCAAACGCATTAACTGCATTTAAGTCAAATGCTGGCCAGTCTTACCCATTTGACTTTTTAACATTTCACCATAAGTCTGGGTCTGAAAGAAAACTTCTCTTCAACTCCTCAGACAGAGGGGCAAGACCCAATTCTATCCGCCATCCCTCTCAACCCTACCTTCACTGAGGGAAAAGCTGTTCAGGTTAGAGACAGAAAGGAAAAATAAATGGGATGCTGTGAGGAGGATAGGGGAGAGGAAGACCAAGAGGCTGTGAAAAAAGGGAACAAAATCACAGAGGAGGCCTCCTTTGCACTTCTCTGAGGTGGGCTCAGCGTGAATGGATAGGAGACGGAAGGAGGGAAGTAATGGACTGTTTCCACAATTCCCAGGACTTGGTGCATAACTGTCTAATGATAAGACCCTTCTGGTGATGGAATTCCTGCGTAGCTTGGGTTGTAATATCTTATAAAATACTTCCAGATATAATGAGGTATCTATAGAGAAATAGCAGCCGAATGTGTAAGCAGCTCTGTTAGGAGTCTGATGGGAGGCACAGCCTGTAGTAAATGAAGTGAAGCAATAACCTTACCACACAGCAGGTATGTTCCAGAAAAGCCCTCATTTCAAGTCTGCATCTGGCTTGGTCTATGGAACTGACAGACAGGCATAGGTCTTAGGGAAGGGCAACCAGACTGATGGAGGTAGCAAACCAACACCTTGAGCGGTGCTAAACTTATGCACTAGAAACAACCCTGCAACTGAAGAAAGACTCGAATGTCAGATAAATGACCTCTCATAAAAATAAGTAAATAAATAAAAGGATGACGTGAAAAGATGTGTGTTACTTTTACGCACCTCCTATATTCCTATAAAGTTGGATGTAGATTAAATACATTTTCCAAAGATGAAAGTAGGTTTGCTGCGGTTTTTTCAAGTTTATTTATTTTGAGAGAGAAGGAGAGAGAGGGAATCTCAAGCAAGCTCTGCTCCATCCGTGCAGAGCCCAATATGGGGTTCAAACCCATGAACCATGAGATCATCATGTGAGCCGAAATTAAGACTCAGAGGCTTAATCGACTGAGGCACCCAGGCACCCCTGTTTGCTGGTTTTTTAATGTAAACTTTGTACTGACATACACACGCTCAGAAAAATAGACAAATTACTAATTTTTGCCTTGATGAATTTCTCAAACTAAGGATGGCCATGGAAGAGGAAACCAAGCATGGCCAGCTCCCAGAAGTCACCCTCCTGCTTTCTCTGCTCACCACCCACCTACCAGGGGAAATTCACCACTATCCTGACATCTAACACCAGAGACCAGTTTTCCTGTTTGAATGTGTTAGAAAAAAAATGGAAGCACATAATATAGAATCCTTCTTGTCTGGTCCTGCTATTCAGCAGAATATAAAATTCACACATATTGAGTATAGTTGTAGAGTGTTCATTCTGTTTATGGTATAGTATTCACCACAGGAAGACATCACGATCTCACTCTTCCACTATCTAGTCTATTCTTCCATTATATCCCTTCTGCTATTGCTGGGAATTTGATTAGTGTCCAGTTGGAGACTGTTAAGAGTAATGTTGCAATGAACATACTTGTGCAAACCTTTCTGTGGGCCTAAGGGTGCATTTTTCTTGAGTGCTTACCTGGGATTAAATTTGATAGATTTTTTTTTCTATGTGACTCCATGGCATAGGGTGATGGGGAGCAGCCATGGCTTGGGCCTTTTTCTTGCTAGCTTTTCCTGGGTCTTGGGGGAAAAAAGTGGAAAGAGCTGGAAGCTCTGTTCTTCTGGCTTCATGCTACTCATGCAACTTTTTTGGGTTATATCTCACCATTATCTGAAGCCTCCACAGAACTTCACTGTACTTGGTCTCTTCCTGTGGGACAAAGCAGGAAGCTCGTTGGAAAGGGGGCTGGAAACCTAAGCTGGGATCACAGCTCTCCTTAGGCGACCTCAGGTGCATCACTTCACCTCTCTGTGTCTGAATTTCCTCATATGTTAAATGGGGAAGCCAGGGCTAGGCGAGCTCAGATGGCCTAATATCTGTGGATGAGCTGTGGTCACTGTGTGTGGCTGGTCATCAAGGAGAAGGTGGGGGTCTCTGTTGTCGCTGGAATCCTGAGAGGGTTGTAGTCCTCTTTGGTGTGATGGACCCTTCCCATCAGGGCACGATCTGGAGTCTTTGGCATCTCCCTGTCAAGCCTTTGCTCCTTCAAGCCCTGTGACATCAAGCCAAGAGAGAGGCTGCATCCCTGACATCCTCCTCAGTCATCTGTCAGTCAACTCAATGACTTCCAGAAACCACAGGGAGCCAGAAGCCCACCAGGTTTGCCCAGATTGGCAGAGTGGGGCCATTTGTATAAAACTCTTTATTCAACTTACCTGGCCTTTTTTTTTTTTTAATGTATATATGAAACACACACACACACACACACACACACACACACACTCAGTTTTATTAGATACTGACTGAATGTTTTAAAAAATGCCAAAGTCCAGACAAAAGGACTTCTAGAGGAAATTTTATTCGTTTCACTCATTTTGGTTTTTTTTAATTTTAAAATAAGATACAAAATCATTAAATACAAAACCAAGATCTTATACAAATAACACACAAAAAAACAAGAGATTGTTTTTTCGGACAGTCATGATATTATTGTTCTGTTTCTGTTCTGTGGTGATAGTTACATGACTATACATTTGTCAGAGCTTGTGGAGATATATAACAAAGAAATGTGATTTTTTTATGGGCTACAAGCTTGTTGATTACCCAGTTGAGACACATTTGGTCATTTCCAGTTTGGGGCAATGATAATATTAGTTTTATGCTGCTATAAACATTCACGTCAGGTATTAGTGTGGACCTCTGCGTTCATGTCTCCAGGTTAAACACCTACAATAGAATGTCTGGGTCATATAAGACACGTATGTATTACTTTATAAGTAAGTGACAAAATCTTTTCCATGGTGGCTTTTCTGCTTCATATTCTCATCAACAATGTATGAGATTCCTGTTATTCAATATGCTGCCAGCAGTTGGCATTAACAGGCTTTGTTTTCTTTGTTTCAGCCAAGAGGTATATAGTGGCAGCTCCGTGTGGTTTTAATTTGCATTTCCCTAGTGATTAATGATGTTGGCATCTTTTCATGTGTTTATTTCCTGGCCATATACCTTCTTTGATGAAGTGTCTGTTCAAATCTTTTGTCCATTTTCCATTGGGTTATTTGTTTTCTTATTGTTGAGTTTTGAGAATTCTTTCTCAGATATATGATTTGCAGATATTTTCTGCCAGTCTTCAACTTGCCTTTCAATTCTTTTAACAAATGTCTTTTGCAAACCAAAAGCATCTTATTTTGATGGTGTCATATTTGTCAGTGTCTCTCCTAAGGACTGTACTTTTGATGTTTCTAGCTAAGAACTCTGACTAACCTAAGGTGGCAAAGATTTTTCTCTTATGTTTTATTCAAAAAATGGTATAGTTTTATATTTTACACTTAGTGCTATCCATTTTGAATTAATTTTTACATATGGTGTAAATTATAGGTTGAGATTCTTTATATATAGATATCAATGTTGATAGATATAGATAGATATAGATAGATATAGATATAGATATAGATATAGATATAGATATAGATATATAGATATATAGATATAGATATAGATAGATATAAATAGATGTCCAATATTTCCAGAACAGCTTGTTGGAAAAAAAAAAAAACAACAACTATCCTTTCTCCATTGAATTTCCTTTGCACTGTTGTCAAAAATCAATTTGTCATATTTCTGCATGCGTATTTCTGGACTCTATTCTGTTCCATTTATCTGTCTATATATTCTGTATCCAATACTACCCTGTCTTGATTACTACAGCTTTATTATAAGTCTTAAAATCAGTTAATGTAAGTCCTCCAACGTTACTCTTTTTTTTTTTCCAAATTGTCTCAGCTGTGCTAGGTAGGCTCTTTCCCTTCTACAATAAATTTTAAAATTTTTTTTTTTTTTTTTTTTTTACAACGTTTATTCATTTTTGGGACAGAGAGATACAGAGCATGAACGGGCGAGGGGCAGAGAGAGAGGGAGACACAGATTCGGAAACAGGCTCCAGGCTCTGAGCCATCAGCCCAGAGCCTGACGCGGGGCTCGAACTCACGGACCGCGAGATCGTGACCTGGCTGAAGTCGGACGCTTAACCGACTGCGCCACCCAGGCGCCCCCCCTTCTACAATAAATTTTAAAAGCAGCTTATTGATATCCACAAAAAATTTTGACAGGATTTTAATTGCATCGGATCCATAGATCGATTTGCAAGAAGTGAGATCTTAAATCTTGCATCTTGCAATCCACGAACACAATATATCTCTCTGTTTACTTACGTCTTAACTGATGGCTTTCATCAGTCTTGTGTAATATTCAGGATAGAGATCCTGCACAGATTTCATTAGATTTACCCCCAAATATCTTATTTTCTTTTGTGATGTCTTAAATGGTACATTTGAAAGGGGTTTCCAGGTGATTTTATTAATTCATCGACTTCTCCAGTTTGGAATAAACTTCAGAGGTTACTTTGTTGAACCGGCCTTCAGGTTTCTGGATCACAGATATTTCTTGATCTGCTTGAACATTCGCAAAGATTGGAACCAGAAAATTCTGGAAAGGTTTTTTGACAGAGATATTCCATGCACTCTTTACCCAGGTTCCCTCAATAATTAAGTACAATATCAAAACCAGGAAACTGACATGCTACAGTGTGCGTTTATAGTTCCATGTCATTTTATAATATGTAGTTTCATGTAACCACCACTGCAATCAAGAGACAGGATTATTCCATCACCACAAAGAAACACCTTCTGCTACTCCTTTATGGTTGTGCACATCCCCTCCCTCCCAATGTCCATAATCTCTGGCAACCCACCAATCTGCTCCATGTCTGTAATCTAGTTATTTTGAGAATATTATATAAATAGAATTATGTAGTATGTGACCTTGCGATATTGACTTTTTAAAATCAGCATAATGTCCTTAAGATCCATCCAAGTTGTTGCATTCATCATTACTTCATTTCTTTTCATTGCTGAGTAGAAACCTATGGTGTGGATGTCCCACTGTTTATTTAGCCATTAACTTGGTATGGGATATGGGATATGGTATGGGTATGGTATGGGATATGTTGGTAGTTTCCAGTTCTTGGTTATTAAAAATTACTATAATAGAAGTAATTGTGGGATGCCTAGGTGGCTCAGATGGTTAAGCATCTAACTCTTGATTTCGGCTCAGGTCATGATCTCACACTCATGAGACTAAGCCTTGTGTCAGGCTCCATTCTGGATGTGGAGCCCATTTGGGATTCTCTCTCCCTCTCTCTCTGTCCCTCCCCAACTTGCATATGCTCTCTCTCTCTCAAAATTAAATTAAATTAAATTAAATTAAATTAGTACTTGTGTACAGGTTTTTGTGTGAACATAAGTTCTCATCGCTCTGGGACAAGTGCTCAGGAGTGTGATTGCTGGGTCATGTGGTAAGTGTATGGCTAATTTTCTAAGGAATCGCCAAACTATCTTCGAGAGTGGCGATCCCATTTTACATTCTTCTAGCAATATGGGAGAGATTCCATGTTTCCATATCCTTGCCAGCATGTGGTATTGTCACCATTTTTTTAATGTCAGCCAATTGTCAGCCAATTTTTTAAATTGTAGTTGACATAAAATTTTATATTAGTTTCAGGTGTACAACGTAGTGAATCAACATTTATGTACATTATGAAAGAACCATGATAACTCTAGTTACATCTTTCACCATGCAATGTTATTACAATGTTATTGATTATATTCCTATGCTGCACTTTCTGTCCCCATGATTAACTCATTTTACAGATGGAAGTTTTTACCTCTTAATCCCTTTCACCTATTTTGTTCATCTTCCTCCCTCTCCCTTTGACAACCTCCAGTCTGTTCCCTGTATTTATGTGTTTCAGTTTTATTTGTTCATTTGCTTTGTTGTTTAGATTCCACAGGTAAGTGAAATTACATACTGTTCTCTGACTTTTCACTTAGGATAACAACCTCCAGGTTCATCCATGTTGCTGCAAATGGCAAGGTTTCATTCTTTTTTTATGGATGAGTAATGCTCCATTGTGTGTGTGTGTGTGTGTGTGTGTGCGCGCGCACGCGCGCGCAAAGTCTTCGTTATCCATTCATCTATCAATTGACACTTAGGTGTGTCTATGGATATGGACACTCTCATACCTTGGCTATTATAAGTAGTGCTATGATGGATGTAGGGTACATATATCTGTTTGAAATAGTGTTTTCATTCTCAGATAAATACCCAGAAGTGAAATTGTCGGATCTTGTAATATTTCTATTTTTATTTTTTTGAAGACACTCCATACTGTTTCCCACAGTGGCTGCACCAATTCACATTCCCACCAACAGTGCACAAGCATTCCCATTTCTCCGCATCCTCACCAGTGCTTGTCATTTCTTGGCTTCTTGATGGTAACCATTTCAACAGGGGTGAGGTGACATCTCATTTTGGTTTGGTTTATATTTCCCTGATGATAAGTGATGTTGAGGATCTTTTCATGTACTTGCTGGCCATCTGTATGTCTTTGGAAAAATGTCTATTTAGGTCCTATGCCCATTTTTTAAATAGATTTTTTTAGTATTGAGTTATATGAGTTCTTCATTTATTTTGGATATTAACCCTTTATCAGATATATTACTTGCAAATATCTTCTCTCATTCAGAAGGTTGTCTTTTTGTTTTATTGATAGTTTCTGTCTCTGTGCAGAGGCTTTTTACATAACGTAGTCCTAATTGTTTATTTCTGCTTTGGTTGCTCTAGTCTGAAGAGACAGTTCCAAAAAATTCGTGCTAATACCACTATCCAAGAGTTTACTGCCTATGTTTTCTCTTAGGAGTTCTACGATTTCAGGTCTTACATTTAGATCTTTAATCATCTTGAGGTTATTTTGTTTTTTAATATGGTGTGAGAAAGTGGTCTAGTTTCATTCTTCTGCATGTGGCTGTCCAGTTTCCCCAGCACTGAAATGGTACAATTTTTTTAACTTTTCATTTTCAATTATTCATTGTTAGTTTATAGAATCCCAACTGATTTTTGTATATTCTCTGTATATTGTGTAGCTTTGTTAAAACTTCTTGTTCATTAGAGCAAAAGGATGGAGACAGAATAAGGCAAGGGGAAAAGTTTAAGGATGGGTCTCATTTGGAGCCAGAAGAAAAAGAGCAGCCCTGAGAGAGACAGAAAAGTAATGGAAATACAGGAGGGAAAATCGAGAGAAAACAATGCATTTAATATTCTTCTAATTCAAGCAGCCTTAAACCAAGCTCTTGAAAAACTCAAAATCTGCTACCCAGATTTTGTGCATTTATTTCCCTTCAATTTTGCTTAATATCTTTATTTTACCTCCTGAACTCATTGCCCTCCCTTCAAAATTCTTAGGTGTCTTTGGAAACCAAGGGACAAGCTTTAAACACTGACTCATCCAATAATCACATCTTATTCTTTCAACCTGACCCACTTCTAACATATTTCCTATAATTTTTGTGGCATTGGAACAAGCCAGGCCTCTTTTATTTAGCAAACACTTACTCATCACTTATGTGCAAGCCGTGATACAGAAGACCATGGTCAGGGGAGATACAGAGAAGGGATGACATTCAAAATATTCAACAATTTGTATAACACCTGACCTACCTGAAAGAACAAAGCCATAGCTTTGGACCCTGGAGATCCTGCTGTGCCAGGTATCAACCTTTCAGTTATTTGAATGAAGGGACAAGAGGGGTCTTGGGGGGATGAAGGAGAAGGCTGGGGCAGGGTCATTCTCTATGGAGGGCAGAGTATTTACCAAATGCCAGAAACACGTTTCGGTATTGTGAGAACTTCTGTGTCTCTATCCGCAGTGGTTCCAAGAATGACAGAGTTTATTGCACTTGTTAATCAGGGAGACAATCTACAAACAAAATATACAAATAAGATCATGTGGAATATGGTGAGTTCCTCGAGAGGGCACAGGGGAAGTTTTATGGAAATTTGGGAAAGTGAAGATCTCTTCTTTTGAAAAGGAGAATAAGGGCACAACAAATGACAAAAATAAGACAGTGTAGTTATGAGCTTTATGCCCTTTACTCTGGGGAAAATAATCTAGGCATTGGGGAGGACAGCTCCCCAAACAGTGGCACAAGCTCCCAAACAGTGGCACATTCTTCTGGAGAGATCTGGGGCAAGAGTGAGTTTTATAGGATCTTAGAAGCAGCAACGTGGAGACAGGGTATGAATGACTGGGGATGCCTATCCGACCTTAGTTAGAAAGATTAAGAAACAAGGAACTAAGTATGGAGCCCACAGTTGGCTTAGGGTTTGGAAACCAGCTGATTGGCTACACCGTGATTCTGGTCATGTAGAACATTTACAGAAACATGAAAGTTCTATTTGCTGACATGGAACCCTGAACAGGAGCAGCTCCATTTTGTGCCTAGAAATTTCTGTCCACAGACATTTGAGTTGAGTCCCAAAGGCAAATTGCATTTAGGTGTTAAAGCAGAAGCAGTGAAGGGCACAAATTAAACAAAGGCAGGGAGGTAAAAGTGCATTGTGTTTGCCAATAACAGAGAAGCTCAGACAAAGAGTAGTGAGGTAAGATGGCAGCTAAAACAACAATATGGAACAAATGTGGGAGCACAGACTGATTCTCTTGACAGTACAATATATCATAGGATATTCGAGCTAAAAAGGAACTTAGAGATCCTACAGGCTAACCCTGCAACCCTTTTGCTGCACAGAAGGAGAAACCGAGGCGAAGAGCCCAAGGTTACACAGTGCTACACAGTTTGTTGGCATGAGAGACTCGGGTTCTCGATTTAGAGCTTACCTCCCCAGGGTCTCATTGCTACCATCTTCTAAAGGTTTTTTTAAATGCAAAATAAATAAATGCCTGTAAGCAGTGACTGTTGATGGAAGTTTTTGATTCCCACCCCATCCCACCCAGAGGGCTGGTATCCTGCCTTACCGCCTGGAAATTGCATTCAAAGAGATTAAGATCACACTCTTCAAGTCTCTGGTTTCTCTTCGGGTGTTTTAATAAAAGTGAGCGCTCTAAGTGGATGCTCTGGTCTCTGCCCCTCCACATCCAGCCAGCTGAATCAGAATCAGCTCTTTTCCTTCTATGAGGCAACAATAGCACAGCTTGGCTGTCTGTTGAAAGACTCTGATGCAAAACCCATTATATGAGCTCTCTCCTCTCTCCTCGTCTTGTCAGACACAAAGCTATCATCTTGACGGGTTTTCTTCTTTTCCCTTGCTCTTACTCCTACATTAGACTTGCTTGTTATTTAGCTGCTTTCTCTTCCAAGATATTATTGGGATTCATTTTATTTCCATTCCTTTCATCTCTTCTATCAATCAGGAGGAAAACAGATAAAAAGGCTGCTCTTAGAACAAATAAGAAAGCTCACAGTTTTGAATTCACCCACTGTTCCATCTCTTCCTGAAGATTTTGTGTTTAATGGACAGTAATCATATTCCAAGACCCAAGACCAGAACTGAAAGTTTTGCCCCAGCTTTTTCTGATAGAACTTTATGATTCTGTCTTGCTAACAGTTAACTCTTCTGAACACAGGCTTTTCACCTATTTATCACCCTTCACAACACTGTTTTATTTCTTTGTTTAATGTTTTATTACTTATTTTTGAGAGTGAGAGAGACAGAGCACGAGCAGGGGAGGGGCAGAGAGAGTTGGGGACACAGAATCCCAAGCAGGCTCCAGGCTCCGAGCTGTCAGCACAGAGCCCGACGCGGGGCTCGAACTCACAGACCGTGAGATCATGACCTGAGCCGAAGTCGGCTGCTTAACCGACTGAGCCACTCAGGCACCCCAACATTGTTTTATTTCTTAAGGACTATTTCACATTAGTATTATGAATTTTGATTGCCATATTGTGAGTGGCTGCTGGCATTTATATTACTTACTATGACTCTACAGTAGACTGTACTAAGTGCTAAAAACACGCATTAGCAGCTAGTGACATAATCAATCCTCTGAGGTAGACATCTCTATTTTCCTCCTATATGGATGGAGGAAATGAAACTTAAAGATATTTAATTATTTACCCAAGGCCTTCCTGCTACTAATTGACCAGAACTTGACTCCAGACAGTGTGGGTCTCAAACTTTTATACATGACCACAATATTATACAGCCGCATCCCTCATTGTATTTTCCCCAGCTCCATCTCAAGTACTTAATTCCATTATAGTTACTCAAAAGAGTCACTCTATAAATTTGATGCAAATCAGCCTAGTGATTTCAGAGTAAGGGTGCACTCTTTACTTTAAAAAATCAAAGAGACAGGGTGCCTGAGTGGCTCAGTAGGTTAAGCGTCCGACTTCGGCTCAGGTCACGATCTCACGGTTCGTGGGTTCGAGCCCCACGTCGGGTTCTGTGCTGACAGCTCAGAGCCTGGAGCCTGCTTCGGATTCTGTGTCTCCCTCTCTCTCTGCTCCTCCCCTACTCCCACTCTGTCTCTCTCTCAAAAAAAAAAATAAATAAACATGTAAAAAAAAAATTTAAAGCAAAGAGACAAACAACAATGAAACACTATAACTAGAATAACACATTGATTCATTTTTGTTGATAAACATAATCAGAAGAAAACAGAACTTCATTTTCTGGGAATTCAGTTTTCTTGACAGTTCAGCCAACTAGGACCTCATCTCAAGCAAAAGGGGTTCCTAAAAAGCCCTTTGCCGTAACAAATACCATATGCTCACTTCTCTGCAATTTAAACAAACAAACTAGGAATGAAGGTAATTACTAAATCATTTTCAACTTTTATTTATTATACAGTGGTTTATGTCTGGCTATACGGTATTTTTTTTTTCAACATTTATTTATTTTTGGGACAGAGAGAGACAGAGCATGAACGGGGGAGGGGCAGAGAGAGAGGGAGACACAGAATTGGAAACAGGCTCCAGGCTCTGAGCCATCAGCCCAGAGCCTGACGCGGGGCTCGAACTCACGGACCGCGAGATCGTGACCTGGCTGAAGTCGGACGCTTAACCGACTGCGCCACCCAGGCGCCCCTGGCTATATGGTATTTTTAACAGAGTATTAAAATATTACATTAGAAAATATGTAGAGAAGAACATACAATAAGCGGATACATAGAAAAAAACATAGTGTACAGTATGATGATGGGGAGGAGAGAGAAAACCTAAATCAAAGGAAATAGCAAAGATGGAAAGGCCTAGAACAACCCACTGAAAACCCTAATGGTCACTGAAGACATCCGGGACAGCACACTATTTTCATAATGAAAAGCCCAAGTCATTCCCCAGAGGGTTAAATATAATTTTTAGCATCTTCATTAATTTGACTCGAGAAGACAGACTGCAAGCTATTTTATTTATTTGTTTGTTTGTTGTTGTTGTTTTGTTTATTTTGAGAGAGAGAGACGGTGTGTGTGTGTTTCCACATGCACACGAGTGGGGGACTGACAGAGAGACAAAAAGAGAGAGAATCCCAAGCAGGCTCTGCACTGTCAACTCAGAGCCCGGGGGGGGGCCTCTCTCCCACCTACCGTGACATCACAACCTGAGCAGAAATCAAGAGTTGGACTCAACCAATTGAGCTACCCAGGCCCACGCTTTCATTTATTTTTAAATTTATACACTTGTCTTCAGCTCCTCAGTATGCTTTATCTCCCCTTTCATGGCTTCCAATTTGCCTTCACATTTTCCACGAGTTTACTATTTCTTCTTCCTTTTTCTTGAACGCGGCTCTGTCACATTCCAACTGCCTGTGTTGTAGGAAGATCACTCCTGTGTTCTGGGATCCGTGTCATGCTCCTGGACCCCTGCCCTCCTTCGACTTACTTTGCTGTTCACAGTTCCATCTCCTTTCTAGTCTCATCAAGGATGAATTTGTGGTTGCACGTGTCGTGTTTGTATTTTGGTGATTCTGGAAAGGAAAAATGGGAAAGTTGGACTTTCTGTTGTTACCTTCAAGCTGCAAGAGGCTCTAATGATTTTCCCAAGACCTGGCATTGAAATCATTCATATGGGAAATTTGAGCATTTTTTAACTGCCCAATTTGCTTTGCTTTGCTTTTTCTTTCTCCAGTCTATTCATCGTTCTCCTGCAAGTGAAATTTCTCTTCATGTCATCAAATTCCCAAACAGAGTTGAGCTTTTTTACTGAATAAACCATTTACACAACATGTTCTATGTACAAAGTCTTTTTAATTAGGGTTTCTTTAATAACCCCAGGAAGTTGTCGGGTCAGTTTACATCTGCCTTGCCTCAGTGACTTCGTGCACAAACCCTTCCATTCTTTTTTTTTACCCCATTTCACTGTTATTTGCCTGTCAGTCCATTTCTTCCACGCATCTTCTTTTGCTTTGCAGATAGATCTTCGTCGACATCTGCTCTGGGGTCAACTGTGTGGAACTGTAATTTCCCCAAGCCTCACCACCCTCTGGGTACATATGCGGGAGCACTAATATTAATACCTAATTTTTCTGGCTCATTTCCCCAAACTGCTGATGGATTAACCCCAGCTCCTTGAAAATCCCCTCTTAAGAATTTTTAGAATCTCCAGAGGCACGTGTGACATATGCGGCCCTTTCTTGAATTCTGTGCCACTCCGCTGGCCACAGCCACTTCCTCCTGCTGCTCGGCTGGCTCGGTTTTTCTCCGCCAATTCCCTGAAAATGGCTGCTGCCGCCCCATTGGGCACAGCAGGGGCTGTCACTACATCTTGTTCCTTCTCTGGAAGCCAAGTCTCTCTTGCTGACCCCCGGGCTCAGCATTTCTTGGCTGGTGGCTCCCCCGAACACCCCAGAAGTCAGATCCGCACTGTGGTGTCTGGCAGGGTGACAGAGACACATTTCCTACTCTCTGCTCCGGATTCAGGCAAAGGTGACCCTGTGGAGGGCTGCTGGGCATTATATTCGTTTGCTCGGGTTGCCATAGCAAAAGGACCATAGGCTGGGCGGCTTAAACAACAGAGATTCATTTTCTCACAGTTTTAGAGGCTGGAAATCCAAGATCAAGGTGTCAGCGGGGACTGATTTCTTCTGAAGCCTCTCTGTGGCTTGAACACGGCCACCTTCTCACTGTGTCCTCACATGGTCTTTCCTTGGTCCACACATGTCCCTGGTGTCTTTCCCTATGTCCTAATGTTGTCTTCTTATAGGACGCCAATCAGACTGGATTAGGGCCCACACTTGAAGAAGCCTCATTTAACTTAATCATCTCCTGAAAGGCCCTGTCTCCAAACATAGTCACTCTTGGAGGTACCGGGGTTAGGGTTTCAACACATAAACTTTAGGGGGACCTAATTTAGTTTACAACAGGTACCCATGCAATTCATGTCATAGAGAAAGTGTTCTCTGACTTTTTCTCTCTCTATGGTACAGACACGCATCTTGAAGACTCGTGTCCTGTCCCCTCCATACGCCCCCAAGAATTCTTCTGCGCCTCTGAAAGTGAGGCCTGTGTTACTCCTGTGTTGGCAGCAGACTCTTTTTCCTAGAGACCCCACAGACCCCGTGCCAACAGTTTCACCCGGTGCCACGTAAGTTCAGCACACATGCCAGAACCCCCAGCAAGGAAGACCACCCAGGCATTAAAAGGATCGCTGATAAACGCATTACAGAGCTGATGCTCAACACACTTGAAAACTGTGGTCTCTACAGCCAGACCTGATGAGTGCGTCATCCTAACTGCCTAACGTCTTAGCTGTGTGACCTTTGGCAATGCACTTAACTTCTCTGTGCCTTAGTTCCCTGACCTCCAGCATGGATTTAATACTAACAGTACAGACCTCAAAGGATTGTTGTAAGGATTCAATTTGTTATTGCAAATAAAGTGGACACACTATACAGAAAACAGTAAATTCCAGCTCTTATTACTGTCATCATACGACCATGGGAGGTGGGATGTAAGGACAGAGACTTACCTGCAGTACCTCTGTGATAGGTACTCAGTAAATATATGTGGAACAAATAAATGATGACTATAACATTTATTTTTCACATTTTGATGTTCATGTGATTCTCATAGAAGCTATTTCATTTAATACACACACACACACACACACACACACACACACACACAAAGGCAATATCGTCCACCCCATTTTATTGATGAGAAAACTGTTGATCAGAGATTTTACCAACTTGCCCAAAGGATGATACAACTAACGTGCAGAGTAGCTAAGATTTGGAACTCTTCCCTTCTGGGCCCTCTCTCCTCATCTCCTCACCTTGCCCTGTGATTAGGACTGCCAATCCCAAGCTCCCCATCCGGCCCACATCCCACCCCAAAACAAAAGCAAACCACCTGCACGTCCAGTGCATCAACATGTCCTTATCTGGTTGTCTTTCACTGTGTCACTTAACTCTGCGTGCTCAGCCATGACTTGGAAAGTGATGGGGGCCAGTTCGGTGGAAACACCTTCAGCAAGTCTGTGAGCAAACAAATGCAAAGGAAAATTCTCCCAGTGTGGATGGAAGGACCCGGTCACCCCTTGGGTCACAGAAGGCGGGACGCCACACTGTGTGCCAGAACCACCACGTTATGCCAGGTGTTAGCACACCTTTCCTGGAAATAGGCAGATAAATATTTTTGGATTTGCGGGCCATCCCCCAACCTTTGTTGTGACCACTCAGCTCTGCTCTTGTAGCACAAAAGCAGGCACAGATAATACATAAATAAAAGGGAATGGCAGTAGTCCAATAAAATGCTATTTAAAATGTATTTTAAAATGTTATTTACAAATGTTGGGCTTTTTAAATTTTTTTAATGTTTATTTATTTTTGAGAGAGAGAGAGAGACAGAGTGTGAGTGGGAGAGGAACAGGGAGAGAAAGGGAGACGCAGAATCCGAAGCACGCTCCAGGCTCTGAGCTGTTGGCACAGAGCGCATCCCAGGGCCTAAACTCATGAACTGCGAGGTCGTGACCTGAGCCAAAGTCAGACGCTTAGGTGAGTGAGCCACCCAAACGCCCCTACAAATGTTATTTAAGTTTTCTATACACTTTGTTGTGTTCTGAGTACTTTGTATGTAATAACAAATTTAATCCTTAAAACAACCCTTTAAGGTATGTACTATTATTTATCAAATCCATTTGGAGATAAGGGATCTAAGGCACAGAGAAGTTTAGTGTATTGCCCAAGGTCACACAGCTAAAGATGTTAGGTGGAATTAAAATGACACACCTGATTGCCAACCTCTGCTTTATGTGTGTTTCTGAGTTTAACCACCATAATCCTCCAAATTTGCTATGTTTCTTCTTGTTTGGAGGTGTGGGAATAGACTCAGTGTGGACTGAGCAAAGAGCCAACAAGCTTGGGAAGGGGAAACGTGAGACCATCAGTCCAAGGACCCTTTGTTTTGCTTCAATGTGTCTCATGCCTGGGGTTTCTATTCTCTGTTCCCTCCTCACATCAGCCTGCATATGTGCACAACGGCTTGTATTACATTCAAACCCCTTTGACAAACAGCATGGTCTGTCATTGTCCCGTTGCTTCCTAGCAGCTAATGGCCATAATGTTATTATTTACCATCACTTATTAGACTCTCAAGCTCAGAACTTAAGAATCTGTTTATATCATTCTAGCTGCTGTGGTACAGACCCACAAGATAGGTACAGATTTTTCACTTCTTTGGCTAGGTTTATTCCTAAGTATTTTATGGTTTTTGGTGCAGTTGTACATGGGATTGCTTCCTTGATTTCTCTTTCTGCTGCTTCATTATTGGCATATAGAAATGCAACCAATTTCTGTACATTGATTTTATATCCTGGGACTTTGCTGAATTCATGGATGAGTTCTAACAGTTTTTGGTGGAATCTTTTGGGTTTTCCATATAGAGTATCATGTCGTCTGCAAAGAGTGAAACTTTCACTTCCTCCTTGCTGATTTGGATGCCTTTTATTTCTTTGTGTTGTCTGATTACTGAGGCTAGGACTTCCAACACTATGTTGAATAACAGGAGTGAGACTGAACATCCTTGTCATGTTCCTGACCTTCGGGGAAAAGCTCTCAGTTTTCCTCCATTGAGGATGATATTAGCGGTGGGTCTTTCATACATGGCTTTTATGATCTTGAGGTATGATCTTTCTATCCCTGCTTTCTGGAGGACTTTTATGAAGAAAGAATGTTGCATTTTGTCAAATGCTTTCTCTGCATCTATTGAGAGGATCATGTGGTTCTTATTCTTTCTTTTATTGATGTGATGTATCACATTGATTGATATGCAGATATTGAACCAGCTCTGTATCCCAGGAATAAATCCCACTTGATTGTGGTGAATAATTCTCTTAATGCATTGTTGGATCTGTTTGGCTAGTATCTTGTTGAGAATTTTTGCATCCATGTTCATCAGGAAAGTTGGTCAGTAGTTCTTTTTAGTGGGGACTTTGTCTGGTTTTGGAATCATGCTGGCCTTGTAAATGAGTTTGGACGTTTTCCTTCCATTTATATTTTTTGGAACAGCTTCAAAAGAATAGGTGTCAACTCTTCTTTAAATGTTTGGTAAAATTCCCCTGGAAAGTCATCCGACCCTGGACTGCTGTTTGTTGGGAGATTTTTGATTACTGATTCAATTTCTTTAGTGGTTATGGGTCTGTTCAAATTTTCTATTTCTTTCTGTTTCAGTTTTGGTAGTTTATATGTTTCTAGGAATTTGTCCATTTTTTCCAGATTGCCCAATTTATTGGCATATAATTGCTCATAATATTCTCTTATTATTGTTTGTATTTCTGTAGTGTTGGTTGTGATCTCTCCTTTTTCATTTGTGATTTTATTTATTTGGGTCCTTTCTTTTTTACTTCTGATCAATCCAGCAGGAGGTTTATAAATTTTGTTAATACTTCTTTCAAAGAACCAGTTCCTGGTTTCATTGATCTGTTCTACTGTTTTGTTTTGTTTTTTTTAATTTCAATATCATTGATTTCTGCTCTAATCTTTACTTTTACAGTCTTCTGCTCATTTGAGGCCTTATTTGCTGTTCTTTTCCAGCTCTTTAAGGTGTATGGTTAGGTTGTGTATCTGAGACCTTTCTTCCTTCTTTAGGAAGGCCTGAATTGCTATATATTTCCCTCTTATGACTGCCTTTGCTGCATCACAGATGTGTTGGGCTGTTGTGTTTTCATCTTCACTGGCTTCCATGTACTTTTTTAATTTCTTTAATTTCTTGATTAATCCATTTATTCTTTTTTTTTTTATTTTTTAATGTTTATTTATGTTTGAGACAGAGAGAGACAGAGCATGAATGGGGGAGGGGCAGAGAGAGAGGGAGACACAGAATCCGAAGCAGGCGCCAGGCTCCGAGCCATCAGCCCAGAGCCTGACGCGGGGCTTGAACTCACGAACCGTGAGATCGTGACCTGAGTTGAAGTCGGATGCTCAACCGACTGAGCCACCCAGGCGCCCCAATCCATTTATTCTTTAAGTAGAATGTTCCTTAATCTCCAAGTATTCATGGTTTTTCCAAATTTTTTTCTGGTGGTTGATTTCAAGTTTCATAGTGTTGTGTCTGAAAATATGAATAGTATGATCTTGATCTTTTTGTACTTGTTGAGGACTGATTTGTGTCCCAGTATGTGATTTATTTTGAAGAATGTTACATGTGCACTTGAGAAGAATGGGTTCTGCTGCGTTAGGATGAAATATTCTGACTATATCTGTTAAGTCCATCTGGTCGAGTGTGTCATTCAAAGTCATTGTTTCCTTGTTGATTTTCTGTTTAGATGACCTGTCCAATTGCTGTAAATGGGGTGTTGAAGTCCCCTACTATTATGGTATTATCACCAATGAGTTTCTTTATGTTTGTGATTAATTGATTTATATATGTGGGTGCATTGAATACATTGGGGACATAAATGTTCACAATTGTTAGATCTTCTTAGTGGATAGACCCCTTAGTTGTGATATAGTGCCCTTCTTCATCTCTTGTTACAGTCTCTATTTTAAAATCTAGTTTGATGTAAATATGACTACTCTAGCTTTCTTTTGGAAACCATTACCATGATAGATGGTTCTCCATCCCCTTACTTTCAATATGAAAGTGTTTTTAGGTCTAAAATGGGTCTTTTGTAAATAGCATATAGATGGATCTTGTTTTCTTTTCCATTCTGATATCCTATATCTTTTGATTGGAGCTTTTAGTCCATTGACATTTAGAGTGACTACTAAAAGATAAGAATTTAGTGCCATTGTGTTGTCTGTAGAATTAGAGTCTCTGGTCCTTTCCAGTCTGTTGATTTTGGTCTTTTTTGTTTTGTTTCAACTTTTCTTTCCTCGGAGTGTCCCCTTAAAATTTCTTGCAGGACTGGTTTATTGGTAATGAACTTTTGTAGTTTTTGTTTGTCTGGGAGACTCTTTATCTCTCCTTCTATTTTGAATGACAGCCTTGTTAGATAGAGAATTCTTGGCTGTGTATTTTTCCAATTCAGCACATTGAATATATCTTGCCAGTCCTTTCTGGCCTGTCAAGTTTCCGTGGAGAGGTCTGCTGCGAACCTGATCCATTTTCCCTTATAGGTTAATGACTTTTTTCTCCTTTGCTGCTTTCATAATTCTTTGCTTGTCTGTGTATTTTGTGAATTTGACTATGATATGCCTGATTATGATTAGTTTTTGTTGAATCTAATGGGATTTCTCTGTGTTTCTTGGACTTTGATGTCTGTGTCTTTCCCCAGATTAGGAAAGTTTTCTGCTATAATTTGCTCACTAAGCTTTCTACCTCTTTTTCTTTCTCTTCTTCTAGGACTCCTATGATTCAGATGTTATTCCTTTCTAATAAGTCACTAAATACCCTAATTCTTGTATCTTTGTTTCCCTCTTTTTTTTTTCTGCTTCATTATTCTACATAATTTTGTCCTCTGTGTCACTGATTCTCTGTTCTGCTTTATCTATACTTGGCCGCTGTGGCATCCATTCAAGATTGGATCTCGGCTATAGCATTTTTTAATTTTGTCCTGACTAGATTTTAGTTCTTTTATCTCCACAGAAAAGGATTCAATGGTTTTTTCAACCCAGCTAGTATTCTTATTATTGTGATTCTAAATTCTAGTTCAGACATCTTGCCTTTTATCTGTGTTGATTAAACCCCTGGCTGTCATTTCTTCCTGTTCTATCTTTTGGGGTGAATTCCTTCATTTTGTCATTTTGGAGGAAGAAAAAGAATTAATAAAATAAAAAATAAATATTAAAAAATTAAAAACTGCACTAAAAATCAAATAAAGGGAGCTAGAAACTAAGTGTGCTTTTGTGTGGTTGTTGAAAAAAGCTTGATAGAATAGAGAAGAAAGGGAAAGAAAAGAAAGAAAAGAGAAGAAAAGGGTAAAACAAACATTTAAATTAAAAAGTATATGATAAAGTAGAATAAAATGAAATGAAAAAAGTGAAATCTAATTTTAAAAGTTACAAAAAACTTATTAAAACAATTTTTAGAAATTTAAAAGAAAGCAAATAAAAATAAATTTTCTCTTTCTGTGTTCAAGAAAAAGAAAAGGAGAAAAACAACAAAAAGCAAAAAAAAAAAAAATGGATGAACCAGCAAATAGAATGAAACCCAAATGAAGTTAAATCCAGTTTCCCCTAGAACTCAAACTATGAATCACTCTATAGTCCATACACTAAGTAGGCAGCATGACTTCTGCTGTTCTTCTAGGGGGATGTTCTGGAAGAGCACAGTTGGGTGAGGCTTGGTGTAATGCCTCTGTTCTTCATTAGGTGGCCTTGCTTAGCTTCCGGGGGTGGATGGGTGAGGTGCACATGCACGTGCACCAGAGCAGTGGAAATGGCTTCACCCAGCTTCCTAGTCCCTGGCACAGGAAATTTGCGTTCTCACTGACGGGCTATCAAGCACCTCTCCTTTAACTTAGCCTTCCATCCACTCCCCACTTCCTCCCTAGTCCAATTCCATAGCCTTCCAGGTGGCACCTCCTTCCTGAGTTTTATCTCAGATGGGCTGTGTTTCTAAAACTCTAACTTCAGAGAACCCTGTGACTCGGACCCATGCCAACTCTCTGGGGAAGGGTCTTGCTGAGCAATGGCTGGGTGCCAGCTTGCCCCAGAAAACATTTGTGTGATTGTGTTTCAGCAGAAGTTCAACAATTATGACAAATCACAACACACGGATGGTACCATGTTTCATCACACTCTGGTGTCTTTATTCCAATACCAGCAAATGTGGCTGCTCTCCAGGGTCTGCTGGGACCTTTACCTGTGGGAAGCCATATGGCTTCTACCAAATGCACTCCAAGCAGGGAAACTACTTCTCCCCATGTGGCCCTTAGACCCCTCAGACCTCGCTGCCTGCTCCTAGGGATTTGCTCTTTACCAGATGCATTCAAGGTATTGAGTTCCAGAATTTCCTACCCTGCGCTCCACCGTTTATAGAGTCCTAATGGTATTGAAACTCTCTCCTTTCTCCCTGTCAATGGTTTTGGAGAACAGATTTCTTTTTCAGTTCCTTGTGAGTGTTTCCACTCTTTCTCTTTCTTTCCAGCTACTTTCAGTGGGAGTGTTTTTCCTGCACAATCTCAGCGTGCTGTACTCTCCCCTTTCCCTTTCTCTGTCCTCTCTACAAAAAACAGCTCCATACATTCTGCTTTTTCTCCCCCAGTTCACCTCTCCACACCGTATATCTGCCAAGTTCTGTGGCTCAAATTATGCAGATTGTACTGTTAATCCTCAGATCAATTTCCTAGGTGTGCAAAATGGTTTGGTGCTGATCTAGCTGCGTTTCAGAGATAAGACAAGCTGAGAACTTCTATGCTATTCCACCAACTTGGGAACCCTCAATTCTTTCCATCACACTCTGAACTTGCTTTGCTTTCTTTTTGCCTTGAACTCAATTGTGTAGCTTTTTTTTTCTTGCAAAAAAAAAAAAATCTTAACTAAGGCACTGTTGAGAGGGTGGTTGGGGTTTTAAAAGGTCAGTAAATAGCACCCTTTTCCCTCCCTCCTGTATAGTCAGGGTCCAGTAAAGAAAAAGAAACACTCTAACAGTTTCAAACAGAGACATTTCATATAATAAATAGGTTACAGAGGTGATGGTAGAAATGAAAACCCCAGGGCATGATGAAAGAACCCAGCGATCAATAATACCAGGAAAGAACTTCCTTATAGATCATTAAGTGAATGATCTCAATTCTTTCCCCTCCCTGCATCCACCCACTTCTTACAGCCTCATCCTTTGGTTTGAGATTGGTCATTTGACTTCCTTTTCCCAAAGGCACATGGGTGGAAGTTAAAGTTTGACAGTTTTGAGCCTAGATCTTTAGAGGCCTCATGAGACTTCCAGATTCAGATCTGACATATAAAGAGCTTGGAAGTAGCAACTTGCATTTTACATGAAAAAGCTGAACCAACTGAAGATCAGTTATTTTTCTTGGACCAATCAGAAAACGAATGTTTCAGGGCAAATGGCCACTCCAAAATTTAGAGAGAGAGAGAGAGAGAGAGAGATGTATGCAGTGAGCCACAGCTTACTTTGGAGCAGAAGCAACTGGAACCATAAACTGATAGGGACACTTAAATGGTGACTTTGAGGAGTTGCTGGAGACTGAGGTAGACTTGCTTGAGAGTGAGAAACTCCTAAGGGGCCATAGTTTTAGGAGGCCTTCACATTTTTTGGGCTTTACCCCCTAAAATCCCACCAAGCTTTTATGATGAAGATCTTAGAAAGACCCCCTCATGGCCCAGGCACTTGTAGAGGAAGAATAATCATTGTTAAGTATTCCCAGAGCATTTATCCACAGCAAGGGCCTTCTTTCCAAATATATATATATATATATATATATATATATATATATATATATATTTCTCCAGAGCCTTATCCTAGCTGGAGGAAAGACATCCCTTACCCTCCATTCCCTTTCTGCCTTCCTGTCTCATCTAAGGTGGGAGGAGGTGGTGCGTAATAATAGGGGTCAAGGAAACAGACTGAGAATACTGCAGCCAAGAAAAAGAAAAAGGAGTGGGAAGTAAAGTAATACAGCTATAAAAAATAACCTTATGAAGGTCAAAGATCCAAAGATTGAAATTTAATATGAATATCATATAATGCTCTCCCTCTCTCACCTCTTGCAACACCAACAGGGTTCCAGTATAACAGAGTAGATTACAGTTGAAAGAGATGCAAGACACAGACTTTCTCTGACAGAAGCTGAAAATCAAAAGGAAGGACAAAATCAAGTACACTAGAAGAATTTGAAGCCACTAGTACCCTTAGCAAATGTTAACCCAGCACAACTCTTGGCCATCTTAATGTAAATATTCACATTAAAGATTTATTTACTCAGTCCCTAACATCTGATACAACAGGTCTGGCTTTCAAGAAAAAAATGACAAGACATGCCATAAGGCAAAGAAAATAAAACAGCTTGATAATTCAGAGGACACATGGGCGGCTCTGTTGGTTAAGTGTCTGACTCTTGATTTCAGCTCAGGTCAAGATCTCATGGTGCATGAGATCAAACCCATATCAGGCTGTCAGCATAGAGCCTGCTTGAGATTCTCTCTCTCCCTCTCTCTCTGCTCCCTCCCCACCCCAGCTCACACATTCTCTCTCTCTGTCTCTCTCTCTCTCAAAATAAATAAATTAAAAAAACACAGCTTGATGATTCAAAGTAATAATCAGAAACAAATTTAAATATTACATGGATATTGGAATTATCAGACAGGAAATTTGAAATAGTTTAATATGATTAATATGCTAAGAGCTCTAATGGAAAAAGGGTCAAGGTGCAAGAACAGGTAGGTAATGCAAGCAGATAGATGGAAACTCTAAGAAAAAATTGAAAGGAAATATTAGAATTCAAATATACTGTAACAAAAATGAAGAATGGCTTCAATGAGCTCATCAGTAACTCAATATACCCAAGGATAGAATCAATGAAGTTGGAGACAGGTTAATGTAAAATTACCAAACTGAATAGCATAGAATAAAATATTTAGGCAGGTCAAATTCAAACTTCCAAAATTGAAGACAGATAAAATTTTGAAAAAATCAAGAATAATGGAATAATGGTAAGAATTATAAATAGTTCTCATCAGAAACCATGAAAACTAGAAGGGTAGGGACTGAAATATCTAAAGGGTTGAAGGAGGAAAAAAATCACCAACCAAAAATTTTACATCCAGCAAAATTATCCTTTGCAGGTGAAAGAGAAATAAAAACTTTCTCAAAGAAATGAGGGAATTCAGCAGCAGCAAACCTTCCCAGCAAGAAATGCTAGAAGTTCTTCAAAAGGAAGGAAATGATGTAAGTCATATTTACATTAAAAAGGGAAACGCATCAAGAAAGGAAACTGCATGTACATGAAGGTGAAATACAATCTTTTATTTTTCTTACAGTTAATCTAAAACATAACTATGTAAAGGAATAACAGAAACAATCTTGAGTAATAACAGCAGATGGTAAGTGGAATGAATGACAGCCACGGCAGGAGAGAATATTCAGTTATAAGTATCTGCACTATGAATGAAGCAGTGTAGTATTATTTGGAGATGAACTTAGATTGTTTTAAAGTGCATTTTGTTGGGGCGCCTGGGTGGCACAGTCGGTTAAGCGTCCGACTTCAGCCAGGTCACAATCTCACAGTCCATGAGTTCGAGCCCCACATCGGGCTCTGGGCTGATGGCTCAGAGCCTGGAGCCTGTTTCCAATTCTGTGTCTCCCTCTCTCTCTGCCCCTCCCCCGTTCATGCTCTGCCTCTCTCTGTCCCAAAAATAAATAAACGTTGAAAAAAAAAATGTAAAGTGCATTTTGTAAACTCTAGACCAACTATAAATTAAAGGAAAAAGAAGATAGTTGACATGCTCAGAATGCTAAGAGAAGTAATAAGTAGAGTCATATAAAATGTTCAATTATACTGCAGAAGGCAAGAAAAAAAGGGAGGTGGGGAATAAACAAAGAGAAAAAGTAGTTAATAGTACAGTTACAACATGGTATATATTAATCCAAGTATGTAAATAATCACTTTAAAAAATAAAGCCTAAGCACACCAATTAAGAGCCAGAGATTTCCCAGTGGGTAAAAGACAAACAATACCATTGGGTTCTTGATTCTACCCATGCTGCCTGAAAATGACTTCCAACACGGCATCTAGGTGATCATTTCGCAATGTCGACCAGCTCATTTCTCTCCTCTGCTCAAAACTGTGCAAGAATATCCCATTTGACTCGGGAAAAAAGTTAAAATCATTGTGGTTTATTGTCCTTCCAACGTCATTTTTATGCATGGATCATTTCTTCCCCTCTTTCAAATCTTTGTTCAAATGCTACTTTCTCTAAATTCAACCTTAGCCATTCTGTTCAAAAACACAATGAACCTTTTCCTTATTACTCTCTCCCACACTCTCTCTATTCCCCTAATGTGCTCTCTATTTTCCCCTAATAGTGTAACTTTTAAAATATCACAAAGTTTGCTTGTTTATTCCATTGGTTTTTTTTTATTATCAGCCATCTCTAGTGCAATATAAACTCCATTAGACAAGAATTTGTGTCTGCTTTGCTTACTGATCTAGCTGGCATAGAGATCAATAAATATTTGTTGAATAAATGGAGTTTCTCACAATATCTACAGACACCTTCCAACGTTTAAGGCTTGCATTCTGACACACACTGTGTTCAGAATACATATCCTATATCATAGACCAAGATTTGGTGAACTACAGCTCTGGGGCCAAATTTGGTCTTCTGCCTGTTTTTGTAAATAAAATCTTGTTGGAACACCCACACCCATTTGTTTACTTATTGTGTATGGCTGTTTTCAAGCCACAAAGGAAGACTTGAATAGTTATACAAGAAATCCTGTAGTCCCCAAAAACGAAAATATTTACTATCTGGCAATTTACAGAAATATATTCTGCCCCCTGATATATATTATTGTAAATATGTATGCATACTACATTTTCTTTATTATCTATTCATCAATGGACATTTAGGTTGTTTCATATTTGACTATTGTAAATAAAACTGCATGGAACATAAGAATGCATATATATTTCAAATTGGTGTTTTTGTTTTTCAGATAAACATCCAGAAGCAGACGTGTTGGATCATATGGTAGTTCTATGTCTAATTTGGGGGGGGGGGGGGCATTTCATGTTTTCCAGTGGCTGCGATTTACATTCCCACTAACTATGCACAAGTGTTCCCTTCGCTCCACATTCTTGCCAACACTTGTTTTTTGCCTTTGTGCTAACAGTCATTTTAACAGGTATAAAGTGATATCTCATTGTGATTGGATTTGATTTCCCTGTTGATTGGTTATGTTGAGCATCTTTTCATGCACCTGTTGGCTATCTGCATGTCTTCTTTGGAAAAGTGTCTATTCAGAACTTCTCCCCACTGTTTTTTCCTTTCTGAAAGATGCCAGTGAGCTAGCTGTAGTGAGGCAGAGAGTACAAAGCTGGTGTCCCCTGGCCTGTGTTCCCAGAGAGGATCTCTGTAGCCACAGATGTGTGCCAAGCCTGAAGCCTACCTTGGGGCTGAAGCTATAGGACAAGCATGTGGGCCTCTCCCTCAGAAAGGCTGGAAGTGTGTTTCAGTCTGCTGTCTATGCAGTGCCCTGGGGATGGTAGCCCTCCAAAAACTGTTCCTCTGATTGTTATAGACCTGTGGGATGCTAGAATGCAAGCCCCTCTAAGGGGCTTACCAAGGTCAGGTGATCAAGGGGTGTCCCCTGGGCAGCAGCCACAAAAAACAGGGCACTAAACATAAAAACTGGGGCACCAGACATGCAGAAAATATCCCCTTCAAGAGATGCATCACCCCGGGAGTGATAGCCTGCCAAGAACTATTTCTCGAATGGTTATGGTCTTGTGGGACCCAGGAAAGCAAGCTCCCCTAACCTCCAGAGCCAGGTGATCAAGGGGCATGGCTTTGCGAGCTTTCCTAATGAACCACCTTTCCTGGTAAAGTCTCCAACTTCATTGTTCTGAATTACATCCAGGAGGGACCCAGAAGGAGGGAAACATGAGAGAGAGTAGATGCAACAATTGATAGGTTTTAGGGGGAACCCACTGATGACTTCTGAAAGTTTAGCCCTTTCATGTGCTTTTAGCCACTAAATTTTACTTAACACAAAACTCAAAGTAAAATGTTAAAAAAAATCTGGAAGAATGCAACCTCCTCCTGGCTGGTAAGCCTTACCTGGTTCTTATGTGTGACCTCATTGGACGGGAGTAAGTTGGACAGCTTCTAGCTTGATTGAGAGGGTGTGGCCTGCATCTTTTTTCATCTACAGAGAGATCTAGATAAACTGGGTGCTCCTAATAAAATCTCAGACCCAGGGTAGATGATGAAGGACAGTATCAGACAAAGCAGTGAGACAAAGACCATAAGACATGGAGCAACAAACTCTTGAAAGAATTACAAACGGATACAGCTCAGAGCGTCACCTGGGGGCTCTCTAGGTGACCTATCTTGTCTCCCCATCAGGCTTTTTTTCTAGTATAATACATTGCATATACGGAAGAGCAAAGGTATAGAGTGAGAAGTTCTGTGTCAGGGAGGTGGGTAAATAAACAGACTACTCAGATGGGAACGGGGCTGTCTGTTCAGAGCTTGCTGTAGCAAGGGTGGCAGCCAACAGTCTAAGTTTGGGAGACACCCAAAGCTCGGCAGAGGAGTGGGAAAGCTCTAATAGTGACAAAGTTGGGGGAGGCCTCGGGCATACCCTGAGGGCAGGCTGTTGGCATGGGGAAGCTGGAGGCGGGCTAATTAAAATGGTCATCGTATGTGATAGTTTGGGGAACATATTTGGCTTCCCATGGTTGACCTTGAGTTGGAAGCCACAGGAAGATATAAGGAGCTTGGCAGCATTGGTACAGCTCTGGCTGTCCTAGGCAACCACCCTAGGTGCTGTGGTTTGGCTTCCTGGACTGGTGAGTGCAGAGGCTATGGGTCAGACTCACTGTCATAGAGGTCTGGCAATCGCATATTTGCATATTCAGTCTCTCAGATAAAAAGGAAAATACTTTTCAGAAGTTATCTGAGTAAGTGCACAGGAGAAAAAGGAAGTGGTCAAAGAAGGAAGGATGAAGAGAAAATGGTTAAGATAAAGAAAGTGATTGGTACATCTCTGATAAGATAGTTGACATTATTTCAGTGGAGAAGAGAGTAGAATCATCTAAACTATCTAAGTCACCAGTTTACATCTTTCTTGTCACTTAAGTAAAGAAGTGGAGGTCTGTTATGTTCCTTCATTTGTTTTTCGCTTTCACAAACTGAAATGAGGTTTTTACTAAGTTGGCCCTGCTTCTTCAAGCTGGCATTTTGATTAACAGACCAAGTATCTTCACACCTGCTGTAAGATATTGAGGAGGCTGAGGGACCCATAAGTGAATATAAAAGCACAATTAGATAGATTGATAAGAACTACTTCCCAGCAATGTGTTCCATCACCTCCTGGAGCACTCAGCTGCTTGAAGGTTTGTTGACATTTCGTTACCCACCCTGCAAGGTGAGGTTATAACTCAGCTATTCTAATTCCCACTGACTGAAACTTTAGTACACAAACTGAACTTAAGCATACCACCCCCCTGCTTTTAGAAAAGGGAATATAAACTGTCTTTCCCTTTTTGATTTTCAAACAGAATAGGTTTTCCTTGGTCCGCAGCATTTTAGCTTGCCACTCAACTGTCAATAATAAATAATGTATGTAAGATATAATTATAGAAATTTACACAAAGCCAGGGCTTAAAGTGGCCTAATTTTTATGGCTTCCCACCCATTAAATGGTCTAATTTTTAGCAATTTTCTGCTCATGAAAAACCCTTTTTAAAAATCAGCTTATCTTTGAAGCAGAACACACACAATGAATTTTTTTTTCTCCCACTTACAAGAGCACTGAGCTTCTAAATGTTGATTGGTATTTCATGAGAAATCTGGCCTTTTTTCTCCCCTCACCTGCTGATGAAAGCAAATCTATTGCAAATTACACAAGTGAAATTTCTTATTATCCTTTGTTATCTAGGTGCTAGAAATAAAGACAGAGTTCTTTATAGCACCTTTGAAAACCACAGATACTGTATAAATGGATGTTTGTTGAATGGTCATGGCCCATAAGTGTTTGAATATTTATAAATATCCATCAGGGTTTAAGCCCATTATTTGGTTATGATTTTCAATCACTGTTGTTCTAGGTCTCTAGCTGGCATCAGTTAAGCTCTTCCTTAACTTTATCTCGAGAGGCACTAAAGCAACATTAATATCATTTCCTCATATGTTGGCACAGAGCAAATGTAACCCTGGCCTCAGAGTCAAAGGCCAGTGTTCTGGACTTGGCCCTGCCACTAACAGACATGCAATTGTTGGCAATCTCTGACCTTTCTGGACTGCAGTTTGCTCACCTGCTAAATGAGAAATCTGCATCAGATAACCTCAGAGGACTTTTTAAGGGCAACATTCCATGACTGTAAAAAAACGTGATTAAATGGCTAGCAGCCGACCTTCCCCAAATTTTATGTTTTTTAAAGAGCTGAGGTGCCAAGCCGATGGTCTTTGTGGCCTTTGGAAAAAGCACAGTTAAGTATTGCTAATTTTATATTTCGTCAAGACATCTTCACGTGGTTGTTCCAAAACCATCCATATTTTCTGCAAAATAAGCAAATGGACAAGCAAAATAAGTTAATGATGGCAAGAGAACGTGCAAAAGGAAGAGAAGGCAAACAGAAAAAAGAGGGATGATTAACATTTATCTGTAGGATATTCCCCTGTATGCAGCTGATAGAAAATATCAGAGTCACAGCATGTTGGGATGAGAATAGGGTCAAAGGAATTATCAGCTTCTTTCCCAATAAATCACTTATTTATTTATCCATCGTCCACTTTGTTCATTCAACAATTTTTTTTGGCATGCTATCTGACAGCCTGACATGAGGGACAAATGACACAGGCAAGACGTCTGAGTGCATGGGGCTTACATGGCAGTGGGAAGTGACAATGAACAGGCAAACAAAGATTGAATGATAAATGATAAAAAATGTCAGACAGTGATAGTGATATACAGACAATAAAATACACATGTGATCAAAAAGAGTGAAGGGTAGGGAGCAAGAGCCATGAAGAGGCTGCAGATTGTATGGTTAGGGAAAGAGACAATCCTTGAAAGAGCAGGAGGAAGAGAGTTCCAGACAAAGGTGGCAACAGATACCAAGACTCAGAGAAAGGAGAGTGCTTGAACTTTCCAAGGAAACGCAAGCCTATGGCAGCTGGAATTGAGTGGGCAGAAACGAATTGTTTGAAGCAGGCCGAGGAAAAAGAGCCAGATCATATAGAGCCTTGTAGGCAGGAGTAAAACATTTAGATTTCTTCTGTTGTTTCTAAAACTTATTCTATTTTCTATGACCCAAATATACTGTACCACGTGTGGCATTTAAGAAAGTTATGAGGATCACAGATATGATTAGAAATTGTCTCAACACAGAATAATAATAATAATAATAATAAACTTTTTTTGAGTGCTTGCAATATGCCAGGTGTTGTGCAAAGAGCTTTCATGCAGTAACTCACGTACTTTTTGTGCAACCCATGAGGAAGTATCACCAGACTTTCTTAAGATAAGGAAGCTGACTTATCCAAATGTATATACCTAGGAAATGGAAGATTGAGATGACAGCCCACGTTTCTAATTCCAAAGCCCAATTGGATTCATTTAAATTGTGATGGGGGCAAAAGAGTCAGGAAGGAAGCATTTGTCTAGAACAAAAGTTTGGGAAGGAAGGGATCTTTGTTGTGATCAAGCCAGCAGAACATAGGGAAAGACCTTTCACATAGCTGGCCCTCAAAAAAAGTATTGATTGCATAGATCTCAAGTGTCATTTTGCAGGTCTCAACAAACCTAGAAAAGAGGTAAGGAGAGTGGATGTCACTTTGCATTTTTTCTAAGTTTTCACATTTATTTTTCTTCTCCTAAAATTGCTCCAAATTCTTCTAAACACCTGTTTATTTAAACTTTTGGTCCCTATGACCCCTATAATGAACATCTCTGCCCCTAACCCCCCATTTTCCTGCCCTTCCTCAATGCCTACTTCCTCTAGCACCTGTTAATTTACTCACTTCCTGAGTAAGGTAACTACAGACACACTCTCAATGGAATCTAGGTTCTGCTTCATTGCGTCAGGATCTAATTATGAGATGTGTACCCACTTGTTAAGCATGCCCCCTCGTTGCAGTGGGCTTTGGCACAAACTTCTACCGAGCTGGTCCTTCTGCCATCATGCCCCTGGGTGAATAAAAGCAGGATCAGGTTACTGGGAGAGGAAAATGAAACATGGAAGTTAAGATGCTGAAGAGGAAAAGAATAAAGTCTAAGGAGTTTTCAGAGGCCAGGTAACACATAGGATAGGGTTACAGAACAGCAAAATCAAGAAAGAATCCCAAGAACAAGTGAGCACCTGGGTAGCACCCTCCTAGAAGTCACGGGGCAGGTTAGGTGGTCAAAGGGGCAGCCGACCTAAAGAAACAGGAATGTAACAGAAGCTGAATGTGAATAGACAACCTTGAGATCAGGGAAGGTACACGGGCAAAAGCCAGGGGAGCAGATAATTGACCTGCATGTTGTCCCAGGATCAGCTGCCAAGCTTCATATCCTGCTGGCTGAGGGCAGGGCCTGAATAAGATGGCCTGTAGGAGATGTACCTGGTATGGTGAGGGTATCAGGAAAGAACGGACACAGTTCCTCTGTCAGATGCTCCCTTCTGGTTCTATGTGCTGCATGAACCTATCTGCAAGAGCTTTGACAGAATAGCTGGAGCAGGGCCTGGGGAAAGGCAAACGGCTTCATAGAAATCTCTCTTCATATCTTTTTTCTATACTCCTATCTCATTAATTTCATTCTATCGAGAATGCTGATTTGAGATTAGGTCGAGTGAATATCTGTTAACACTAACGTTCTTTTCATCTAAGGCTGATTAATTGATGATAGCTGTGTGATGCTATTATTAGCAAATCTAAATTTAATTTTCTCTTCATTCACTATTAATGTGATGTTCAAGACCATCCTTGACCAGGCTCCAAACTTCCTCTAGTTTCATGAGGCACTATACTCAGCCATCTGTGTTTTCAGAGCTTTGTATTTGGTTGTTTACTCATACTCTTCCAGAGCCTTCTTCATCTGGGCTCCATGGAGCTAGATATCCAAGGATGGACTTCACAGAGCCCAGGAATTCTTGGCACTTTGTGTAAATTTCATGCAAGTTGACATGTGCATTTAGGTAGCTTCTAAAAGGGGCTGTGACTCCCTAGAAGTTAAAAATCATTATGCTATTCCCTCAACCTCAAATGATTATTTCCTATCACCGTCTTTAGGTAACATTATGTATTCTCATTTTTTAAGGCCTGGCTAATACCATCAACTTCTTAAAGACACTGTATATTTCCCAGGTCAAAATCAAATCGATCTTTACTTTAATCTTCCATCACAGTGTAGTTGAACCTATAACAAGAAGGCATTTCAATTTGCCTGGGACAAGGTCCATAATTAAATGCCTCTCCGGCCTAAAGGATTGATAGCTTCCTAAGGACATGAAGACCAAACTAGATTTCTTTTTGTGTATACCAGTTGTAGTAATACTTTATAAATAGTAAATACACAAAATAAAAGGTTCCATATTGAACCGAACAGGGCACTCTCCATTTTTATTGGATTTAACAGATTCTGGAAGGTGTCTGCCTCTATCTTTGGTACTCAGTACTTCTCATTCCTTTCTGACCTTTTATTGACCTAAATTCTATTGCCTTAACAGTATAATAACTGCTGCCCTGCTTCAGCAGCTCTATTCCACCCTCCCCCGACCTTCATTCTGGTATGGCACCACCTCTCCTACTGGCCCCAAGCATAGTTTTCTGCCCACCGGTTCCTGTAGTTCTGTGCAAACTTCAGTTTCAACCCAGACTCTTAACATCCATTCAACAACAACCTTTGGAAGGGGCTGTTACGTTCCACCCTGGACTTAGTGTTGAGGGTCAAATGGTGAGTAAGAATGGACATTGACCTGGCAACCTACCCACCTATTTTGTAGTTTGAAGAACTTTTGAATGTTATTTTAGATCCTGCTGTCATATCAGGCTCATGTCACGTTTTAATTCCTCTGTGATTGTGTTCACTTGACTCTTTGCTGGACACAAAAAGAGAGTTGTAAATACCAATTCTTGTCGGCCTCTAAAATCCCCTGGAAGGCTGTTTTCTGAATTTGATATTACACATATAACCAAAGTTTGATAACCACATCTTTTTTTTTTTTTTGCTAGTTTTACTAGTTTTGTTTTGTTGCCATCCATGGACTATCTTGTCCTTAAGCAGAGGACTGCACATTAGGATGAGAGATGTTTCCTCTAAATATGGAATAGTTGCAAAGCAATCATAATAATGAAATGGATTGTGGGCGTAATGTGCCTGTGTTTTCTCATTATGGCATATTTTGCTGTGATGTTCCCATAATGAATGTACCACTTGTATGTATTAAAAATGATATAAGTGACCATTATAGAAATATTATCTTTCTCCCATGACAATATTTGGGACTGCTTTTTTATTGTAAAGGGTACTATCATGTATATGGTAAATTTTTAAGTGGATTCCTTTATTTCAATGCAGAATAGAGGGAAGTTTAATAGGGCACTTCTGCCATTTCCTTTCCTGTTTCTGTTGTTTCTCATTTGCTCTGATGTCTTTGAGACTCCCAATTATACAAAGATCACTTCCACATTTGGATGAGTCTGATTAGCCAATGCTATAAAGAGCCTCTGAAAATCTCAGACCCACCTGAAGATAGAAAACTTTGATTTTGTGTTACACAGAGAATAAAAGGGTGGGGGGGAAGGTGGTGACTCCCTCAATGTGAAATAGATAAGTGTCAGAGTATGGTCAAGGCCTCTTTATTTGTCTTTCTTAAACTCCTTTCACTGAGCTATATGGTCAATAGTTACCATTTGTGTGTTTGTCATGACAATTGAAGTTTCTAGCTCTTAAACTTTCTGGGGTGTCTATAACTCCAAGGGGTTTACGTATTTGCTTCCCTGGAAAGATTCTAAATGTTGTTTCTACTGATGACACAATATCCATCACATTCATTCGTGCTGGACTTAATTGTGTATAGTCCCTTCCTTCTTTATGTTGGCTTCAATGCCAGCTTCACTTTACCTTCCTGCTCAAAGCACCCACACTAATTTTCTTCTCAAATTCCTTACTTCTAGTCAATTTCAAGCAGTTTAGGTTTTATTTGCTTTATAATTGTCTCGTGTGTACGCCATAGCTTACAAGATATGTTACTTTGGACAAGGCACATAATTGTTCTCAGCTTCTATTTCCTGCCGTGAAAAGTGGGAGTAATTCTATTGATTTTGATGGATTCTAGACGGAAACAGCTCTTCTCTGAGTCACATTCCTACTTTGGTCTCCAGGGAAATGAAATTCAGTCTTTTCTCCCCCTTTTCACCTTTTTATCCTGATCCAAAATGCTTAGGAAGTATCTTCTATTTAGCTTTCCAACTACTTTCTGTCATTACTGAGAGCGGATCTGTTTCTATAGCTGACAAATTCACCTGCACTGGGTCACACTTCACCCTTGAATAGAGTTATCGTGTATTTAAAGTAACCACTTAGTCATGTTGTCTTCTCCTGGATCAGGATTGCAGAGGTTGAGTGGGAGCTGCACCTCCATTTCTTACCTCCAAGCCACGAGCATACCTGGACAGGCATTGCATGAAGAGGGTTCTTACATGCACTTTCATGAAAGTTTGCAAGGTGTACCTGCTCCTCTTAGAGCAGGGTAGGAAATTCAGAGTCTACTCTGCAGACCCAGCACTTGCTGTTGGTGGGCCCTCAACACCAGGTTAAAGAGCAACAAGAAGAGACATTCACCTTGTTCTCATTTCCTAACCGTGCCCTCCATCCGGTGATAGCAGAGGCTTTGCTCAGGAATTGCTTGGCCCAACAAAAAACTAGTACTTGGGTTCCACATGATCTACTAGTGTCTATTTCTCCACTGATTTGAATGCCAAGAGGTGGAAATTGGTGTGTTTATAGAGTTTACACTCATGTTCCCCCATACTCAGCCAAACCTCAACAATTTATTGTGATAACTAAGGGAGAGTACATATAAGAACACATAGCATCCCTTATCTTTTGTGTATTCTTTCATTTTGGACAGGATCTCCATTTGTTTTCCTTTTATGGGATATTTTGGGCATGTAAAGTACATAGTGACATGTAAGGAATATAGAGACTCAACGAAGTTTGTTTTTACTGACTGATTTAAAGTTGGCTTTTAGGGACGTCTGGGTGGCTCAGTTGGTTAAGCGTCTGACTCTTGATGTCCACTCAGGTCATGATCTCACAGTCATGAGATCCAGCCCCGAACTGGGCTCCATGATAGGTGTGGAGCCTGCTTAATATTCTCTCTCCCTCTCCCTCTGGCCCTTCCCCACTCACACACATCCTGTCTCTCTTTCTGTCTCCTCCCTCTCTCTCTCTCTCTCTCAAAAAATAAAAAATAAGATAAAATCTTTACAGATGGCTTTTAGGTGCTCATAAGACTCAAGACGCTTGTCTTCTATAGCAATACAAGGAAATACTCTTTGTTCTGGTCTTTCTTTCTTTCTCTCTCTCTTGTTTCTTTGACATTTACTTTATCTGATGCCATAATTGAACTTTATAAACACTCTTATTAGAAATATTTTGCAAGCAGGTTGCTTAAGTTAATTCACTTTTGCCATCCAATATGATAGGTTTTAATTCTGATTAATATTTCCTGTGATATTAAATACTTGTTTTTATACATGGTCTATGAATGAATGTGTATCATTTCTTTGCCATTATCCAGCATTTAAGAAATTATCAGCATGTGAATATGTAGGTCCCTTTACATTAACTCCGTTTTTTTTTTTTAATTATGGACACATGTCTACCTGTAACTCATTTTTTTTTTCAACTTTCCTATGTCTTCTTCAAGTTTCCTTTTTACCTGTGTTTTAGTTTCTCTATTCCAGTTTCTTCCTTGGTAACATCTGAATTTTCAGGTTGAAATTTTATTCTTTGCCATCATCCGTAGCTATCACGTTCTTGGTCTTATCATATTCAGCTCTTCATTCCTTCCTGTAAATAACCTTTGCCTCAAAATAAGCTAAGCAGATTCCACAGATCGAGAAATTCAAGTTCAGAGGTTAAATTACTGGCCTGAAGTCTTGCTGGTGGAAAGTGGTGGGACAGCATTGAAATTCAAATTTTTGTTTTGGGTTCAAACCTCAACAAGGCCTTTTCTACCAGAGGAAGTGATCTTATCGATAGAACTACTGGGTTTTCTGGAGTCCCACCTGGATTTATCATGAAGCTTGAGATATGTTATAATCAACAACTTCAGCATTATTATTTTTACAAATATTATGTTAAATTTAGCTGGTTGGCTAGTCTACATGGGTGATGAATCTCAGTTACAAATTTTGGATAAAGATATCTTTCTGTGTATAAATATATGGACACAGATAAAGATACACCTTTATTCACAAAAAGTCTTAAAATATTTGAATTTAACTTTGCTCTATGTTCTTCTGTATGATGAATTTCTGTTTCAAAGGTGGCACCTTGTTTGTTCCCTGAATCCATCCTTCTGTTGGGATTAATTACTAGTATTTGGATAGGACATAAAGCTTAATAAATATTTCCTAATATTTCTCACGGGATTCTACCCACTCATTTTTCCAGATGAGGAAATTGAGGCTCAGAATGATAGGTATTTATCTACAATCAGTAGCTTAGCAGGAGCTTGAGCCGGGTCTTCTGGATTTCCTTCACTTCACTTTTTTTTTTTTAACTTAATTTTAGTTTTGGTCTAATCAGAATAAATTGGAAATTTGCGCATAATTGGCTTATTTTTCTTCTTTTCCAAAGGGTTTTAGCTTTCTTTCAAAAGCACAGTAAATGTTAGTTTCTAGTCTTAAGACACACACACACCAGTCATAGATATGTATATTATATACATGGATATGTATGCGTTTTATATACGTGTGTGTATATATATTATATATTTATATATTATATATGTGTGTACATATATGTGTGTGTATTATATATTATATATGTATATATTATATATGTATGTGTATGTATATAATATGTATATATTTCTACATCTCAATAATCCCTGTCTCTTCAAAGAGGTTCTCTCTTTCTCTTTAAAACTCAATCTCTTTTTTTAAAATTTTTGTTAATTTTTATTTAATTTTGAGAGTGAGACAGAGACACAGAGTGTGAGCGGGGGAGGGGCAGAGAGAGAGAGGGAGACAGAATCCGAAGCAGGCTCCAGGCTCTGAGCTGTCAGCACAGACCCCGATGCGGGGCTGGAACCAAGGAACAGTGAGAGCATGACCTGAGCCGAAGTCGAATGCCCAACCAACTGAGCCACCACCCAAACACCCCTTAAAACTCAATCTCTGAATGCTGTACCCCAAACCAACTAATGACATTACACGCAATGTGCTGCTTCACGATTGTGACCACCAGGTAAACTACTAGGAACTTAAGAAGGATACTGTAGAAACACTGCAGAGCCAGTGAGCCTATTCTAATCAGCTTCTCCCCTTGCCCATGTATTTATAACTGATCCTAGCTTGCACGCTTGTGTTTGCATATCCTGCAAGGGTCACTGCATCTCTTTAGCACTCCCTGGAAGATTAAAGTGAGCTTTCTGGTGGGCAAGAGAAATAACCCAAGGCTTATTTTGTCTAGCACGTTGTAGAAGCTGAGTTAATTTTTAAGTGAACCACAGGTTTTATGTACTTAGTTTTGTCCAGCAGAGGGACTAGGGAGGTAACATTTAAGGTTTTGTGGTCTAGATACCTGTAATTATAGGGGCGACTTACCAGAAAACCTGCAAGTCGTATTAAATGAAAATAGACCTAGAAACTGAATCCATTTGAAATAATCATCTTTGCAAATACCTGGATGATAACGTTGCTTAAAATACAGGATGTCATGAGTTGCTTTTGCCTGGCCTCTTGGTTTTTAGGTCAAACTCATTGATGTCCAGTAGCTGCCAAATGCTAATTAATAAATAGAAACATAATCTTGATTTTTACATAGAATCCTACTGAATAATATGTGCACTTGTATGGGGGCACTGCCATAGAGCTGTGTTTTTCTATCATGTCTTTAACAGTCAACGCACATTTGGTTTGTCAATCTGCATATTTTTTTAGAAATTTAAGTTCCACTAGATGCCTGTTGATTCATTATTTTTCCTGAAATCATGAACTCCCTAAGAGGGCTGTAAGAACCCACAGTCTTGACTCCAATTACTCATTTTCTTCTTCTGTTTTCTGAGGCTCATTAGGAGACTATATCTTGAAAAGCAAAATGTGTGATGCCAAATGCATATAAACTTTTCCCAGTGGGTCACCCACTTGTTTATTCAACAAAGAATATTTGGGCCCCTTGTATTTGTTAGGTGTTCTGCAAGGTTCTGATGATTCAGTGGTGAATGACCAAGATATGATCTCCTTACCACTTATGGACCTTCAAATTTAGCAAAAAAAAAAAGCAATTAAAGACAAACAAAATGAGAATGCAAAGTTGAAGTATAGAGTGCCATGGGAATATACAGTATGTTAAGAAGCTGAGGGCTGGAGTCTGAAGGGCATTCAATTTCCATACTGTTTGAGAGAAGGAAAAGATGGTGAGAAGTATGGGTGCAGAAAATTAGGAGCCAAGAAACAGGCAGCAAGGGAATCAGAGAAGCAGGAGGAAAGAGAAAGTATAGGCAAAGAAAAAAATAGGCAGATGGATAAAGAGGCTGAGTGACCAAGAACTAGAGGAGGCATAACAAGGGAAAAGATGATACAAGTGCCAGGGAAGAGGAGGGGTCAGGGGTGGGAGAGGACATAGTTGAACCCTTGTTTTTGTCTCCCTTCTGCGTCCTCTGTATTCCAGCACTCAGATTTGTCTTCAGGAACTAGGGTTCTCCTAGCCATAGCCCTCATGGTTTCAGGAGGATTGATCTCACACCTGTGGGATTGGCAGGTTGGGGGTGGTCTTATAACTTACATATGGGCCTGCAGTCCCAAACCAGGCTGCTGAGAGTCACCCTAACTGGATGTATCACTGAAACTATGAGATAACAGTTCTAGTTTTTCACCAGAAGGTTACGCTGATCGAGCATATGCTTAGAGTTGCTGGCCACTCTTGATATTACTTGTGGGAGCTTACTGAAGAATAAATCCAACCTATAGGAAAATGGAGTTAACTTAAGAAAGAGACTCCTGGAAAGATTGTTTGACCACCTGGATCCAGCCATACCTGATCTATTCAGGGGTAACTCTTTTTGGCTAGTTGTAAATTAGGCTTTTCTTATATCTAACACCAAGGATCCTGACTACATGTGGTTTAGGGCAGTGTGGATTGAGGGGAGAAAGGAAGAGTGATGAGGAAGACAGTCCCATGCAATTAGAATTTTTTTGTCTGTCAAGATGGCAAGATTTTGGAGATAAATGCTCTCACTGAGCCCTTCCCAAAGCTCGGTCAGTCAGGTCCTGCTTGAGTTCGGGCTTGTAGACTACACTAAGGTACGCTGAACAGCAAAAACCTGCTCTGAGTAAAAGGGTCTGTGGACAGGAGTCTTTTTTGAGTAAATTTGATCTTAGGTCCAAAATCAGAGGGTCTGGCCTAAAACTAAGGTCTTTTAGTAACAGTGGAGTTAATGAAGCAGGCATTCTACATTAGTTTAAGGCCATTCTTTCTGTTGGTCTGAGAAGCAGGAACTAGAAGCAATGAATATTGGATGACACCCTGTTGGCAAACAAGACAGGCTATATAGGACTGAGGATTTCAAAAGACTTCACTAGTGATTCCTTACTACGTCCCAAATTCTATGCCAGGCTTTCTTGATGGTGTTATTATTTTTTAAACTGCATCTGAAAATTTACATATAGCAAAAAACTTACATAACACTTACATAAACAGATGTTTTCTTACCTGTTCCAACTGTTTTCAGCATACCACTACTCAATCCTCTTCTAAAAAAGCCAGTTTTATAGGCACATTATTTCACGTATAAAATGATAGCTGTCCTATTTGCCATTTACAGATAAAAAAACAATAATGAGGTGAAAGGTAGAGCCCTCGAGTTATTCTCACATGTCAATTTTAACCAGGTGTTTCTTGATCATTGTAAAATGATATTGTTTACTTGATGACAGGATATCCATTCAACGTTGATTTCAGAAGCACTGCAATTCCACCCTTCTCAAGGATTTGGGGGGGGGGGAATTAGAAACACAGTATCTGCCACTGAAGAATTTAAAGAGAACCTCTGTCTAGAAATGCAAGTATAATAATTAGAGACCAGGGGTGCCTGGGTGGCTCAGTGAGTTGAGCATCCAACCTCGGCTCAGGTCATGATCTCACAGTTTGTGAGTTTGAGCCCTGCGTCGGGCTCTGTGCTGACAGCTCAGGGCCTGGAGCCTGCCTCAGATTCTGGGTCTCCCTTTCTCTCTGCCCTTCTCCCACTTGTGCTCTGTCTCTCTCTCTCAAAATAAATAAACATTTAAAAAACTGTAATAATAATCAGAGACCAATACAAGTTCATGTGTCTTCAAATCTCTTTTGGTTACAAGGAAAAGAAGTCTACAAGTTATCAGGGGTGAAAGAGAAATTCGGGGAAGCCATGTGCATGAAATCATAATAAAAACATCAATAGTAGGGCATCTGAGTGGCTCAGTCAGTTGAGCATCCAACTGACTGGTGATTTTGGCTCAGGTTAGGATCTTACGGTTCCATGAGATAGAGACCCATGGTGGTGCAGACCCTGCTTGGGATGGTCTCTCCCCCCCAACCCTCTCTCTCTCTGCCCCTCCCCTGCTCATGCTCTCTTTCTCTCAATTAAATAAACTTGAAAGAAAATAAATACAAATATAAAAAATAAATATAAAAAATACATCAATAGTTGCAGCTACTATTTTTGAGTGTTTAATGAGTTATGCATAGTGTTAAACACTTCATTTACATTCTCATTTAATCTTAATAAGCAAATTATGAGGTATGTTCTATTAATATTCCCATTCTGTAAATGAAAATACTAAGCTCTTTAATTACCAAGGAGCTTGTCTATGCACAGACAGGAGGAGGTGGGGTTGGGATGCACACCTAGCTTGTTTGATGTTGAAGCTTCATCTCAGGGCAGGATGGGTACCCAGAGTGTGCAGACTGGAGTGGGCAGTGGTCAACCAAGAACTGAGCGTGTTTTTCTATCTCTGTCACATCAACTTTACTTCTCAGATTCCTTATCTCTTGTAGAGTATCTTTGATTATCTCTTCAAAATATTTTCTCTCCTTCTCTCATCCCCCAATTTCTTTATCTTGCTCTTAGCCAAGGGAGGCTGAGCCACTGCTGAGTCTAGAAGAGTTTTCATCTGAACCTCCTACCACTGACTGACCTTGATGCTAGCTTTCCAGTCCTACTTCCTAAGAGAGAAATCTGATTGGCATTCCTTAGGCTTGCCTCTTCACCATGGACTGTGGGCAGGGACAGTTCTCAGATAGTGATTGCATCCCAAACAAACTACAACAATTTCCAAAGGGCATGAACCAAAGCAGAGATTCCAGAGGAAATCAGAGAGCGGAGAGGCCAGAGAAAGCTTCTTGGAGGACATTTAACCTGGACTAGTCCTAGGAAGCTGGGAAATCTGGCCTCGCATACACAGTGTTGGAAGATTCCAGGCAGGGACACAACATGAATACGAGGGAGGAGGGGGTGTGTAGAGATTCTGGAGTGAAGGGAGGAAGATGGTCTGCCTTCATCCAAAGTATTAGGAAGGGGAGCACCAAAAAGCAAAAGAGTGAAAGATTTTCTTCCTTCCTTCAAAGTCGTCTCTCTAATATATGCTTTGTTTTGACCGGCGAGATTGTGCTGTTTGATATTTTGGGCCTCACAAAATTTCTTTCCTTGGAGGCATCACGATGTGCCAGAAAAGGCAACTGGCCGGAAAGCTGCATTTTTGTTACTACTTCTAAACAACTTAAGCCAGTCACTCCACATTCTATGGATCATTTTTGTGTCTCTCAAATCCTTGCCTACTTGCATTATGAAGGGGAAACTATATTATTTAAGATGAGTGTCTTGATCACTGAAGCAAAGCTGCCCCGTTTAATTACTTAAAGGGTCACCTGGGTGTCTCAGTTGGTTAAGTGCCCAACTTGATTTTGGCTCAAGTCATGATCTCACAGTCGTGGGACTGAGCCCCACATTGGGCTTTGTGCTGAGCATGGAGCCTGCTTAATATTCTCTCTGTCTCTCTCTGCCCCCTCCCCCACTAATACTCTCTCTCTCTCTCTCAAAATACATAAATAAACATTTAAAAAAATAAACCCTAATTACTCAAAATATCATCTCATCTTTTCTTTGTATTCTCTTCTTCAAAGATTGTATCTAGGCAAAAAAGCCTAGTGACAAACCTGGCTTTGAATCACAAACAATATTTCCAGATTATTCCATGGTTCACATCTTCTTTCCAGTAGGATTGAATTTGGTTATAAAATCCAGTTTAACCACATTCTGATGTTGAAGATTATCTGAGAATTGTCACCTTTAGTAGCTGCCACCTCACTCCCTACTGTCCACCCATTTGTAAGCAGTTCTACTCAATGTAACTGATTTTGACAGAAATGTTAGATAATATATCATTTTGGTGCAATTAATTTTGTTAACTAATACACTTTGAAATGTAGAATGGCAATTTTTCAGAGGGGATTACTTTTATACCCACATCTTCTGTCTAATAATGTATTTCATATATTTATGGTTACAGACAGTAAGTGAATTAACAATACTAATTAGAATTTAAAGGGATTGCCACTTTTCTTTTCAGTTTTAGAAATTCAAAATGTTTTGTGGACACATAGTATTTTTTTCCCCTGTCTAGCACTGGCTTTCTGTATATATAGATGATACATATTCTACACATGCACTAAGAAGTTATAAAAAAAAAAAAGTATACTAAAGTCTGAGATGACTCTAATTTAACTAGAATATTCAAATACATGAAACTTTTCCATATTCTCACTTAAGAAAAAGAGGCAAATAATTTTTTTTTATATTAAGACACTTCCAGAGAGGAACTAAAAGGAGTCCACCTTATGTCCTCTGGTGAGTACAATTTTCACCCCATTTACTTCATTTTTTCTCTTAACCTAGGACTCTAAAGCTAGCCTAAAACTCAGAATGACAAACTTGAGCTGGACAAGATTATTTTATCAATTTCCTATTATCAAGGTAACATATTTTTAAAAATGTTTTAATGTTTAATTACTTTTGAGAGAGAGACAGAGAGACAGAGCACGAGCAGGGGAGGGGCAGAGAGAGAGGGAGACATAGAATCTGAAGCAGGCTCCAGGCTCTGAACTATCAGCACAGAGCCCAATGCAGGGCTTGAACCCACAAACCGTGAGATCATGACCTGAGCTAAAGTTGGATGCTTAGCCAACTGAGCCACTCAGGCATCCCTGTCAAGGTAACATATTCACAGTTTAGTGGCTTAACACAATATAAATTGATTTATTATATTGCTAAACTAGAACTCTCTAGGGGTCAGACGTCAGAAACCTGTTAAAGAGCATAGCTCTGCTCCTTCTAAAAGTTCTGCAGGGAAACCTATTTCCTTGCCTTTTCAGCTTCTTCATTTTGGGGGTGGCAGCCCCTTTCCACCTTCAAACCCAGCAGCTTAGCATCCGCAAATCTCTCCTCTATGACCTTTGCGTCCAACATTATATCTTCTTCTCTCTGGCCCTGACCTTCCTATTTCCCCCTTCTTAGGACCCTTGTGATTAGATTGAGCCCACCCAGATAATTCAGGACAATCTCCCAATCTCAAGATTTTTAACTCAATCACATCAGCACAATATCTTTTGCCACATAAGGTAATATTCACAAGTTCTGAGGATTAGGGCATGTACATCATTGGGCAGGGGCGCGGGGGGGGCAGTCTTCTGCCTGCCACAATTATCAGGGAAGAATAATTCACAGATTATTATTTGAGTTGGCCAAAAGACTTGGCATTTGACTCAAGTCAATAAACAATTATTAAGGTCCAAACCGATGAGGTACTGCTGGGTTATGAGGCACTGTTGAGTAATTGATGGTGAAGGACTCTGCCCCATCAAGGACTTTACAAAATAGACCAGAACAGAATGGGTGGGGGTGAACTCACTGTTCCCACCTAAGAGAGCAGGCTCCAGGCCACAATGCATCAAAGGACTTCAGGGTTCTCTTGGGGTTAGATTAGGTGACATTTTGAGCCCATTCCAATCCTTTTATTTTCATGACTTCTGCTGCTGAACAGATCTGTAATAACAAGTTGAACTTAAGATTTGTCCTCTGTCCACTTTTAAAAGTACTTGTGCCAGTGTAAAGATTAGAACACAGTGCAAGATAAGACTTCTTTAAGAGTGTTTCTATTTCCAAACTAATATATAGCATGACACACGCCCCACATACTTTTTCTAGCCCATATGTAGCAATACTTTGTTTGTTTGTTTGTTTGTTTGTTTGTTTGTTTGTTTTTTGGTGTTCTGAAAATTATTATTTAATTGCAAGACAATGAAAAAAGGAAAAAGAATGAGGTACATTTGACAGAAGTGTGTTTTCTAAGCCTCAGGACTGAGTGTGTTGAAACTGTTGGGCTGTAAATGTATCTTTAACCTTTTAATTTTTATGTCAAAAAATCTTGGGGCGCCTGGGTGGCGCAGTCGGTTAAGCGTCCGACTTCAGCCAGGTCACGATCTCGCGGTCCGTGAGTTCGAGCCCCGCGTCAGGCTCTGGGCTGATGGCTCAGAGCCTGGAGCCTGTTTCCGATTCTGTGTCTCCCTCTCTCTCTGCCCCTCCCCCGTTCATGCTCTGTCTCTCTCTGTCCCAAAAATAAATAAAAACGTTGAAAAAAAAATTAAAAAAAAATCTTTTGGGGGGACCTGGGGGAAAGGAGAGGGCAAAGTTAAGCAGAAATGTATTATCCAAATCCTTGACTAAGGGATGTCCAGTGGCAAAATGGCTAATAACTTCAGCTGTGTTTTTATGAAGGACACGGAAATTTTCAGTAACAATGATTGAAACCCAAACAACACGCTGGTAAAAACGTGCCGACTGAATTTATCTTACCCTTCAGATTTCTCTTTCTCAAAGAACCGCCTTTTACAGAATTCTTACTGCACTTTAAAATGTTCCAGGGATTATTCCTTTTTAAAGGATTTCTTTGGGCTATTATTCATCCCTTTGCCCTCATCCCTTAGGATCTCTCTGGGCAAATTCAAGTTATTAAGACCATGGGGGAGAAATCCAAGTGTTCAGTCATTTACAAGATTCTGACTTAACACTATGATTTCCAAGTAATTGGAAGCATCGGTCCATGTGAACGTGGTTAGACATACCTGTTCAGAAGGAGACCTGGATGGCCCGCTGGAAGTGAGATGCCAAGAAAGCCGTCTGGTTCCCCCTTGCTTCCACTTCCGAAAGGCATCAATAAGCAAACAAGCCGACCAGGACTGATGGACTTTTGTGGCTACAAATGCTGTCAACACCGTGGAGAAGCTTCAGAGCCTGACTGGAAGGGAAAACAGTTTGCCCTCCTGGAAGAGTCAAAAGATGCAATGACTTTTGTGCTGTGTACCTTTTAGCATTACCGTATATTACGCTCTTTGACATTAAGATGATAATTGCAGAGAAAGTCTCCTATCGGGACATAAATTAGGGGCATGCTTCCTCTGTCCGGGCTTTTTGTGCTTTATTCACATCAAAAGGCAATTACTTTTTGTGCACACTTAATCCCACCAGTTTAATGGGGCATGTAAAATATGCCTTGCAATTTGCCCTTTATTAATCTTAAGCTTGCTGAAAACAAAAGCCAGCTAACCACTTGGATTCTTAAAAACAACGGCCTGCCCTTCAATAACTTAACTTTTGCTTCATTTGGCCAAACTCAGGAGGTTCAGAGAACTGCATTCTTAGCGGTACCAAGTTATTCTCGGGGGCCCTTGAAAAAGCCCTAATAAGAGCCCAGGAAGGGTTGGATGGTCAGGACCCTCTGCCCTGATGGATGGAATAAGTTTGCCTTGTCTGCTAGCCAGGAGCAGGGACAGAAGACAAAGAGAAATGTAAGCTTGAGAGACAGCCCAGTCTGGGTTTAGACACCAACGCCGCCACTTACTACAGGACTGATGGTGTGACCCTAGCCAAGTTAACGTTTCATCTTTGGTGTCTTCATCTATACACCAAACAATGTGTATTCAGACAGATTCAGACATAATGAGGTTGACAGTGAATATACATAAACTGGTGAGTATGCAATACATTTTTCAATGGAAAAAGTAGCATTATTCATCGGGTAATAGTTGTAAGAAAACTATTCTTACTATTCGTAATGCTAGGATCCAGAGACCTTCAGTTTGGCCCAAAGTACGTAAAGGGTATGAGCTAAAGTTGGTTGAGAGAATGAAAGTTAAAGCAGGAAAATGAAGTCTGAGCACCTCAGGCAAAGAGTAGTAACAAGTTCTTTTTATTTTTTTTTTTTCATTGTTTTTAAATGTTTATTTATTTTGGAGAGAGAAAGAGATTGGAAGTAAGGGAGGGACAGAAAGAGAGAGAGAGAGAGGAGAGGATCTAAAGCAGGCTCTGTGCTGGCCTGCTCCGGGGCTCAAACTTACAAACCCTGAGATCATGACCTGAGTCAAAGTCAGACACTTAACCAATTAAGCCATCCTGGTGCCCCAAGTGGTAGCAAGTTCTAAACAAAAAAGTAGAAACACCAGTCAGAAAGGAGTGGGTAAGAGCTCATTGCAATGGTGTCATACTGACCTCAAAGTTTTCGTCTAATATCCCCCCTCCATACATAATCAAAGACAATTTGGCAAAGCCGATGTGATATTTGAGAGAACACAGTGAGTACACAGGGTTGAAGAGGGACCAGATGGTAGTGCGAGTATTTGCCTGTTTGACTTTCAGGTGATTTTTGTGCCAAACGCATTACTACTAAGTGTGATTTTGTCTGACACCGTGATTGGGTCATCAGAGATGGGATTAGACTTGGAACAAAATTTTGAAAGAGAGCAGAGTTTATGTCTGAAAGTAACAACATTGTGTATCTGCCTTCCCCAAAACCCCCAGGACCCCAACTTTCTTTCTCAAAACATCCCCAACTGATGTGAATAAGGGAAGGTTTCTATAAAAATGTCATACTTGCCCCAAGCATGTAGGAAAAGAGGACTTGTGAAGGAAAATTAGGAAGAACAGAATGGAAAAGAACTCTCAAGAAGGAGAGACAGATAAGATACCCAAGGGAAAATCATGACATAAGTCATTTTAGAGCTTAGGTTGAAAATAGTGAACAGGAGATACCTTTGTCAATTAGAGAGAGGGTATCAGGGTTGGGGTTCCCTACAGATAGAGTGGATAAACAGGTCAGATTTCTTCAAGTAGCAAGCAAAAATAAACCAAATTCAAGCTCACTTAAGTCAAAAGGGAATGTATCAGCTCAGAGAACTAACAAATCCAAGGAATATCTCTAGGCATTGTTATGTATCGTGAAGCTTCGAGAAGATCCACATGCACAGTTTCTGTGTGACCTATTAACTCTCTCTTTACCCCCAGAACGTTCATATAATGCTGTCTCGAGTTTGGAAAATGAGGCTCTCTTATGGACTGATTTAAGTGCCCTCAAAATTCATACAGTGAAGCCCCAACCCCAGTACTCAGAATGTGACTGTATTTGGAAATACAGGGTCTTAAAAGAGGTAATTAAATTAAAGTGAGGTCATTAGGATGGGCCCAGATCCAATGTGACTGATATCTTTAGGAGAAGAGGAAATTCAGATATGTGAGCCTACCTGAAGACCATGTGATCATACAGGGAGAAGACAGCCGTCTACAAGCCAAGGAAAGATGATGCCTCAGAAGAAATCAACCCTTCTGACATCTTGATCTTGGACTTCAGACCTATAAAAATGAATTTATGTTTAAATCATACAATCCATGGAACTTGTTACAGCGACTCTAGCAGATCACGACAGCCTCTCTAATGCTTGATTCTGAATTTTAGAATGCTCAGCACTTGGACGGTGACTACTATTGAGAGAATTTCTGCCTGGGCACCTAGACACAATGATACAAGGAGAAATGTTCAGTGTGCTTCATATCCTGACATAGAGGGGGATCCGAGAAAATCCAGTTTACTGTTTCTGAGGATAAGTCAAATTACAGTACTTTAATTCTGAAGGAAGTAATTCAATTTAGAGCATGTCTGGAGCCTTGAAACTTAATCTGAATATTAATTGCAAAGATGATATTCTTGTACAAGTCTGCTTAGTTGTTTTCTTCTTTAATTAAAGACCACTGTATGTCTGATGTTTTCCCTCTGGTTATAGTCATTGTATTTGCACAAAGGGTATTTTATTTCCATTACTTCTTTTTTCTTGAAGTTTATTTATCTATTTTGAGAGAGAGAGTGTGTGCACACACACAAATGGGGGAGAGGAAGAGAGAGAAGGAGAGAGAGAATACCAAGCAATTTCCCCACTGTTGTGAAGCCTGGCATGGTGCTTGATCTCATGACTGTAAGGTCATGACCTGAGCCGAAATCAAGAGTCAGATGCTTAACCAACTGAACCACCCTGGCGCCCCTCCATTTCTTCTTGAATAATTTTTCTCTGTCAGACTGAGAAGAGATAGCAGTGCTTGTTTCCAAAAATTTAAGGGAAATATTTCTGTAATTGCAAGACAAAACCCCAGACCCCACCACAGTATGACAGATTACAGTGTCTTTAGAAATCAAGAATGTCAGGCAGGAAACATTGGTCCATTCTCTAAAAATGGCCAACTTTTCCCACACCCTACTCCCTGCAAGGGGCTGACACAGAATTATAGAGGGCCTCCGATTTTTTGGCCCTTTGGGTTCTGGAACATTTATTTCCACTAGAGTCAACCTCCAGAGGACCACATAGCAATGTTTGGGCCTACCATACCTAGGACTGTCCTTCTGGAAGCTGTTAACAGAAGCTTTCTATGTCCTCAACCTCTGCCTCTTGCATTTCACCTGTTACTGTGCATGGTTTACGGTAATATTTCTGTTCCCAGCAATAGAACTCTATACTTATAATTCAATAGTAGAGAACCAAGTTTCTAATAGGGAAAAAAAATCATGTTTGCAAAATTATGCTGGCTTTCTTTCTTTTTTTTCTTTCTGTATTTGTTTCTCTTCGTAGAGTTAATATTGTATGTTTACCAATCCATTTTTTTTTCTTCCTGGGAATATAGGAAAAATTATATCTTCCACCTTCCTTGCATCCAGGTGTGGACCACATAACCAGTTTTGGCCAGTGGAGTGTAGGAGAAGTGATGTACCCTTTTCCCAGACTGACCCTACACAAAAAGCCCCCCAGGTGTGAATCTTTCTCTTTGCTGGCCCCATGTGAGGATGGTAGTGTCCCAGGGTGGATAGAATCTACTTCCTGAGATCTTGGAGAAACTCTACTCAACCAGGGATCTCCACATTGGAATTAGTGTGAATGAAAAAATTTTACTCTACACTATTAATTGTTGGACGTCACAGCTAATTTTTCTTTTTAACTCCAAGTAATACAAAAAAAATTTTTATTTGTATAGGAATGGTGAGGGCCCTCAAAGGTTGAGTCCCTCTGAAGGAGCGAACACATTATAAAGATGATTTCAATTACACAGTAGCTTAGGAAATACTCAGTTGAATCAATCATGTAATCCCTCTAAATCCAATCCTTTTTTACCCTGCCTCTTTAACCTCCAAATCCAATCAGAAGTGTGGAAGGCTATTTCTGGTTAGTCTTATGCACCTGCCCAAGCTGTGACTGACAGTGGAGTGGCAGGTGCTACCAGGGGACCATTGGTCTGAGAGCTGAGAGATTGTCTTGACTTCCCAGCTGTGCCACTGACCAGCTATGGGACCATAAATAGTTACCCCCTTCTTTATGTCATATTACAAGTACACTGAGACACCTGCCATTGCAAGGATTTGAACTATATACCTGAGCTCCCCCACCCCCAGGTAATGTTTTTACCTTTGAATTCTCAAATTCAGAACCCAAAAGCTGGCAGGCTATGAGGGGGCAGATGTCTTTGATTGGACTGCATCGTGTCTTAAATATAAGTAAATTTCATAGGGAAACCCAAGTTTCAACATTGCTGACAACACTTGCTTTCAACAAAAACCTGAGCTAAGTAGCTGCTGCCGGTTTAGACAGAGTGTGTGCCTCTCATGCTGCCGTCCCTACCCCCTGACATTACACACTGGCCTCGTTGTGTCCACCTACTCCCTATAGACACTGGAGTTCACGTCAAGGTTAGAGTGAATTTAACCTTACTTAAACCTGCTCACACCAGGGATGTTGGAGGGGAGAGGCTACTGAGACAGAGCTGACATACAAACTTGGCGGAGCGAAGGGTGCCTGGAGCCAGACGTAGAAGCCACGCCCGAGATCCACAAGCAGGGTTTGGAGGCACCTTGCTGGTTCGGTTGGTAGAGCACGCAACTCTTGATCTTGGAGTTGTGAATTCGAGCCCCACAGTGGGTGCAAAGACTACTTAAAAATAAAATATTTAAAAACAAGTTAGATTCTGGAGCCAGGTCAGTCTAGAGAAAGATGATAAACTGAAAAAAGATCATTGTGGTAATTCCTAGACAGTGTCACATCGTGCCTTTGCTACCTCCTTGATAGGTCAAGTATCTTAAGATTTCTCTCTGTCAAGTTCTTCATCCATAACAAAGGGGGATTGTATATCTTTCTCAGTGCTCTTTTGAGAATTAATGAAATCGCCTGGGTAAGGCACAGGGTCTAGCACATAGTAAGTGCTCAGTAAATGGTGGCCGCCGCTATCCTTACTGCAATTAATGAAAGTGATCTTTAGACGGGTAGCAGTGGACTTGATTTGGCGGGTGGGGGGGGCGGTGGATAAAAGTGGGGACCTGGCCTTCATTAATGGTAGCTGGGGAGGACTCAGGGAAACTTCCAGGAAGAGAACAGAAGGTAATGTTGCCCACTTCCACTTAAGCTCGCTCTTCACACTCATGTACAGGCAATCACCTGTACCCTCCCCCCCTCAAAACAGCAGGTCCAATGGATCTAACCACTCTGCGTCCTTGGCATGCTCTCTTTCAGGCCATTCAACACTCTTCTGAGATGTTTTCTCTTTCAGATTTCATTTCAAATTGCTTTCACTCATAAAACTGGGAGCGAGAAAGAAAATCATAACAAAGAGAAGGTTCAAAGGCACTAATATTAATTAAGCATGCACTGTGTGCCGAGCACCGTGCTCAGTACCTTCTCCACAAGAATCATGCAAATGTGATATTGGAAATACCATTTGGGCTGATAATGAAACTGATATTGAAAGCAGTTAAGTGACTTCTTTTTTCAGTTTTGTTTTCATCAGAGCACTTATCAATATACAAAATACATTTTTCTATCCATTTGTGGGATTGTTTTGCTGCCTGTTTGCCTTACTCTAAGGCAAGTTCAACCTGCAAGATGGAATCCTGCTGTTTTCTTCAATATTTCATGTCCAGTGCCTACAACAGTCACGGCATATAAACTGGCAGGAAAACTATTTCTTGAAGGCATGGCTCAATTATTTAATTAATGAGTGAGTGAATAAAAACTGCATAGAGCTAACTTTGATCCTGGCATGTCTGTGCCGAAGTCCACACTCGATCTGTCTCGGCCGTGAAGTTGACTGTCCATGTGTTGCCTGAGCCACAGAACTATACTGGGTGAGGCACACACACAATGTGCCATCTGATCTTCCCACCTCCTTCTGCTGGTTATGAAAACAGTCCCCTGTCTCCTCCATTCTTCCCAAAACATCCCCTCTTATAAGTTTGAAACACTAATGATATTAGGTGTGTTTATATTATTATCTTTTTGCTGGAAATTATTGTCTATGAGCCATATATGAAGTATCAAAACTAAAAGATGCCTCTCATGCAGTGGCATCTACTGTTTTGGCCGAAAAGCTTCTTGTATACCTCATCTTATGGCAGGGGACCCACACTGGCATAGTTTGCCTGCCAGGCTGGGAATATTGACAACAGGGGCTGCTGTCCACATCCAGCCATATCTGGTAATCGTAATAGCTTTCTCTGCCTTTAGTGGAATAAAAACATTACCAAAGGTGCTTCCGCACTCCTGCCCCTGTGTTATGCTCAAAGAACTCCATGCACCAGAGCTAGTGGTGTTAGGCCCACTTTATAGGTCACAAAATAAAGGCCTGAGAGCCACAGTGACTTGTCTGAGGCCACCAAAAGTTATCAGCAAAGGTGGAGCTCAGGGACTTGAATTAAGCTGGTGTCTTTTTAATAGGCCATGCACCGTCTTGGCCTCCTCATTTATTCCCCACAGACTTATGAAAACTTAGTATGTTCTGGATTCTCAAGTAAGTATAAGGGTGCAGAAGCAGGCAGCTCAATGTGCTGGCCACAGCACAGATATTAGTATCATGGAGACCTGAGGCTCAATCCGTAGGCAGAAATTAAACCCAGGCGGCCTGACCCACAGCCCACACTCTCTCCAGCTTCCTCTAGGCCTCCTGCCTGGAAGGGTTGGCAAGTACAAAACACATTATCAGGGTTCTTCCGACTTCTCTTGATCTCTGAACACAGAACTTTTGGCAGCTTTGGTTTCTGTCTGAATTTGATGTGTTTTGTGCTGTTCTGAATTAGGCCCAACTTCGTAACGGGTGACAGTGACCTACCAGAGGAAAAACAACTCCCGCAACCCAGAATATCTATCTACTATTCCCAGGACTCAATGCCAGCATTTCCCATGTTAAACTGCACCGTGGACTTTCCCCCATTCCCTGACAGCAGGACGGATAGGCCCAGTGTGAGCTTAATTACTTCTGCAGTTATGCGCACACAATTTTGCTGAAAATCCTCTTGGGCCAATAAAGCAAGGTCTGTCTTCATGCCAGAGGGTAATAAAATCTTCCGGAACAGGAGCAGCCTCCTTCTTACGAACAGAATCAGACTTTCATTGGTTGCAAGAAGCTATTTACTTCAGAAGGGGAAAAGATGCACCGAAGAATTATTAACAATTTTGAGAACAGGTACAGCTTAGGCGGCATATTTATCTTAAAAAGACATTGGAAGCAAACACTTTCATCCAGAGTGTGAAGTGACAGAGAGTAGCAGAAATGTAGGGAAGCCAGTTGGACACTTACGGCTCTACCCGGGTCTGTAAGAAAAGAGAGAGTGAAGGGAAGAGTTTGGAGAAGAGCCATGCCTCAAAAAACCAATTCTGTGAGTTGTACCCTTAAAGAGCGAAAAGGACTTTTAGGGAGAGCCATGTTTTGATATTCCAGAAGCAGTCGATGGCACAAAAGCACCCCCCTTCTCTAACGCACCTCTGTGAAATGAAAGATACAGAAACTCGGGGAAGGAATCGTATTGCGGCTCCCTGTGTCAGTTCCCAGGGACGGACTATTTATGGAATCAGATGAGAGACGGAGATAGACCTGAAGTCTCCTCTCTTCATGGGCTTGAACAAGGAAAGAGTGGTGATCAGGGATATTCTCCTGCATGTGATACCTTTTTAGGTCATTATTTTACTTCTCTTTCACCCAAAATTGTCATTTATCTTAACAGTGTATGTGTGGTTTGGGAACCTGGTGAAATGTTAGAGAGCAAGAAGAGATTTTATGGCTTAGATGGAATGTCACAAATCACTAAATCTTATTTCTTTTCATTTAAAAATAGTGTTCAGTCACTATTTATTAATAGCGAGCTGCAGGATGCAGAATTGAAAGGGACCCCAGCAGACGTCTCAGTGGTCTGCTCGTGGTCGGTCTCACAGGCTTTTCCACCTGAGCCGCTCTTGGTTGGCCCGGGTCCTCGTGGGGTCAGAGACCTCTCTCTAGTCTAATGAAAAGGTTTTCTTTAGGTCGGACCTCGCTTTTACATCCATCCCTTGATCCTAACTCTCTTTTCCAAGGTAATATTTAAAAATAAATTCAAGGCGATCACATCCTCTTCCTCTTTGCTCCTTTGTTGGGGGAACAGCTTAGCTCCCTACGATCCTGGTTACTTCTTCTGGGCTCTGTCTGATTTCTCAACCTCCGTTTTAAAATGTCTCGTCAAGCACTGGATACAGACACTCACCTGCCGATGCATGTACCTTGGTCAATGCAATGCCTGGCACATAGAAAGTGCTGGAGAGGTTCGCGCCTGCTTCTTCTTCTGCAGGCAAGTTCTAAGCATATCTGCACAACACAAGGGGAGTATATATCTTTCCTTCGTCCAGAGAATGTTTTTCTATTAGTGTCCTGATAGGTGATATGATTACCCAATATTAGATTTTGGGTCACTGGAGAAAAGAATTGGTGCCAAGCCATACGTCTCACACCTTTTAATCTACAAGTAGCATTTGACATTTGACATGTAACCCCAACTTCACTCTGACTATACGGCCTGGCTTCTAAATCTGGGATCTCTAGGGAATCTAATGAATGATTGATTCATGGTTGGCAAAAAGAAAAAAAAAAAAAAAAAGCAGAATTTTACATTTAACCCAATGTTAATATTTAACCCAAATGTTATATTTAACCCAAATGGTTACATTTAAGGCAAAACTATCTTGGTGTTGCCCTAACATTGCAGATAGTTAAGCTATTTTCTTTAATCTGACAACTTTCTCCTTTGGGTGAAAGATACAGACTCAATCACCTTGCCTTACATGTGTCACATAGGTCCTGGGTGAGGATTTTGAGCAGGATAAGACTGAGAACAGGCTCCTGTGTCTTACAGGCAAAGGTTCTCCTGAAGCTTGATGGCAATTTATTAATCAATAAGCTTTGGAAAAAATTGTTCTATTTCCATATTGTTTTCTAATGGGCTTTTCAGGCTTTTCCTCTATGTCCTCATCGTACAGTCATTGTGAGAAGGGCTATTTCATGGCTGGCTGAATGTAGACAGACACTCACTTTAGAATTCCACTGATCTGCCATCTTGTATACTATCAAATAGGTAATGAGATTAGTCAGGCTTGACCATGAACATGGGTTCTCAGGAAACCACGTGGCTGCCTAGAAATCAATGTTATGTTTTCTTTCCTAAACACTGAAGGGCAGCCTAGTTATTAGTCTGCTCAAGAATTTTGAAGAAGAACCCTGTCAAAGGAAATGTGTGTCAACATTTCTTGAGTGGCCACCCATTGGTGGGTGCGAGTCCATGTACTTGGCAACATTAATTAACTTAAGCTCATGTCAATTAACAAACAATAACTATTATGTCTGTTCTAAGTCAGGAAACCAAGGCACAGAAGTAAGTCCCTTGCCTGAGGCCACACAGTTCAAAAGTGGTAGAATCAGGATGCAATTTAGGACCAGCCGGTGTCAAAACGAGTCTTCCTACTCACTCTGCACTACTTTTCCTGGCCTCTTGGTGTGCTACTGCCTCTGAATGCACTCACACTCCCTGTTCTCTGCCACCACCCCTCCTTCCTTCCCATAGCTCTCTCTTCTCTTCATGATTTCTCAGCAGCAACTTAAAATACACATGAAATCCTATACCCTCTCTATCCTGTGATTTCGTTAATATCAACATCAAAGCTTCATTATTTAATACGCTGGACACTCTCTTCTTCTTCCTAATGATACATTGGGTGGCTACTCAGCTTTAGTGGTTTAAAGCCCAGTTTCTTAAACACAGAAACAGGAAGAAAGAATTGGACATATCTGTCTTTTGTCATTCTTAACATGACATAGTGCTTCCCAAGCAAGAGGCCAGCCCTTTTCTTGTCCATATTCCTTCTCTGACCAAACCTGAAGTGAAGTCCTTTTTGCCATCTTGTCATATTGCCTGAGCTTTGATGTTCCGGTTCTTACTAATGGGACATAATTTTGTCACATACTGCCGAGGTTACAGCGTATTCAAAGACAAAGATCTCACAAAAGTTTGAGATTACAATTTTGGGAGGATTTAAAAGAAATCTGTATCAAGGAACTAAGGAAACACTAGGAAAGTAAAAACTCTATCAAATGAACTGGGCACAAAGAGAGAATGGGCATCCATCTATAACAGGTACTTAGTTATGTCTTGGAGAAACGAATTTGGGGTCACAATGGATGGGGGAGTGAATGTCAGTTAGAAACATCAAGATGGCTTTCCTGATGAGGGTAATGCCTGGCCTGGGCAGTAATGAAACTGCACCAACTATTTTCATGGAAAGATCAATGTGGGACAGGAGAGTGGTGGAGGGAAGGCTTGGAGAGGGATGTCTTCTTTACTCTGGCCATTTAGCATTACCCAGACATCTTCTGTCATTTTAGAGGTGCAGGGAGAATATGTGACTTGCAGCACATCACACGGGGCTTTACGGACACATTTCTAGGACTAGAATTCAGATATCTTGTTTCCCAGGCTAGTATAAACCAGTCTGAAATTGATGTCAAAGATAACTCATTTAAACCTGTCTCTGGGCTAGATTTAGAAAGCTAAAGGTCTCAAACAAACAAAAAGATACTGTAAAAAAAAATAAATAAATAAGTAAAAAGTATAAAAAAACATAAAACCATCAAATAATGGCAGAGAGGTCCAATAAAATACTGAAGTTTTTGTTGGTTGGTTGGTTGATTGGCTGGTTGGTTTTTTGCCTGTGACAACTACTTGGATGCTTCTTTTGCAATATCAAAAACAGTATTTCACAAGTCGTTTTCTGTTTCCCTTCACATACTCATAATATTATCAGATTTGCATGTGTTTATGTGTTTATGAAGTCTAGTCTTGGCCAGCTTGAACTAACTGGTGTGTGAAGAGGGCGCCATTGAGAAGAGCCAGCGCCGCATGGAAGCCACCAAAGACAATGTTCTGGTGAAAGACACAAATGTCACATTCAACAAGCAGCATGAGGTAGAATTTCTTCAGGAACTAATCAGTGTGGTGCAGATGATGATATCGTAGATTGCTGAAGGTCAGGTTAATAAATAGATGCTGATGAAGCCCAGGAACATTTATTGGAGAAATGGGCTTTAAGTACAGTTAGAAGGAAGTGGAAAGACATTCCATGCAAAACTGTAAGGGAGGAACTGAACTATAAATGTTACAAGATACAGAAGTTGAGTAGGAGAACAGTGGACAATGTGGCAGATGGGAGCATGGGGCCAGGTTGGGGGGAACTTTGAATGCTGTGTCTTCAAAAGATGCTTCCTTTCATATCTTTTTTAAATGTTTATTCATCTTTGAGAGAGAAAGAGACAGAGCACGAGTGGGGGAGGAGCAGAGACAGAGAGAGACACAGAGTCTGAAACAGGCTCCAGGTTCTGAGCCTTCAGCACAGAGCCCAATGCAGGGCTGCAACTCACGACCTGTGAGATCATGACCTGAGCTGAAGTCAGACATTTAACTGACTGAGCCACCCAGGCATCCCAGTTTCCTTTCATATGTAAATTGTGTCAGGAACCACGGTGGAGGATGAGCTAACATTGGAGAGCAAGGTCCATGGACTTTTCAGTTCAGAAAGGAAGATGTTCCAGTCCAAAGGAATGATACTGTAGAATAAAGGTGATGGCAACGCAAACACCAGCGACTATGTGACCGTAACATAGGACCACCGAGCTCAACCTGAGAGGCGTGCCTGCAAACCCGAATGCAAGATGGAAGGGTGAAGTAGTACCTAAAGGAAAATGAGGGGTTAGGTGAGGAGGAGACAAGACTAGTGCCCAGAGTAGCAGAGGACATATAGCAAGTGCAAATATAAAGAGGCCAAAGAGAGCCACCTGGGAGACATTTTGTGTAGCGTGACACAGAGAGAGGGGTAATGCAAAATCATGCCGGAGGGGAGGCGGCTGTAGATCACAATTCCCTTCGACAAACACATGCTGAGCCCTTGCTATTACGAGGAACGTGGAGCATATGGACAAATACCTTACCGTTCCTGCCCTGAAGGAGTTTACAGAATGGCACGGTGACAGCTAAGTCACTAAATATTTACAAAGGCATATGCTAGTACCATGACAGAGACAGGCACAGACAGGAGACCAACTAAGCAGATCCATTCACAGAATTTTGCCCATAGTTTATCCTCATTCCTTCAACAAATATTTATTGAGCACCTTCTATTTTATTAGGGACTGAGGATATTAAAGCATATGGAACTCATTTCCTGTTCTTAAGGAGCTCATCATCTCCCAAGTGTGACATATAAGAACATTGACATTTACAGGGGGGTCTTGGCAAAAATACTCATAGATCACAGAGGGAAGAAGATAATATATCCAGCCTAAGGACCAGAGAGGCTGGAGGAAGAGACAAAAGACTGTTTATTAAAGCTAGGTTAAACATAGCTCCATGGGCAGAAGCAGCCTCTCTATGTAGATGGGCTGGTACATACGAATTGACCAATGTGATCACTCACGTATACAGTGTTGCAATGCATATGGAAATGTGGGGTGATGCGGCTCATAGCACAACTGCCCTGCATTATGGCCCAGCATAATTTCATTTTAATAGACCTCAAATCAATCCTCTCTAGAGAGTAGACCGTATATTCCGACGGTCTCCCTGGCCATGATTTTACCACTTGCTTTCATGTTTTAATCACATCCTCTAATAAAACATGAGCCTTTTAAAGGCAGTCAGTCTTTCAGGGATCAAAGTCACCTGGGAGAGTTTGGTTCCCTGCCAAATTAAAGCTTGGCCCTGATTTGCTAGGCAAAGAAAGATTGTCCCTAAGATAAATATTTGGAGTTCGGGAGACAGGGCCAGACTGCAATATTTTTAAGTTATGAAAGATTACATTTGGAGCTTCAGCTCTTAAATATATCTATACTCTTAATTGATTTGGTTAAATAAGAGATACATGGGAAAACATGAGGCTTAAAAACGCAATATTAGTAGGAAATCTCAAGATAAACTTGTGCTGAACAAATATTAAGTCAGGGAAAAAAAGGGAAATATAAATTTATAGTCAGAACTTTGGTTCTAACTTTTACTGTCCTAAAAAAGACATTTGCCTTACAGAGGGAATCAGAAAGTGGTTTTAGCATATTTTTCTTGCATTTAGTCTTGGCTCAGAAACAAAGGTAAAGTCTACCTTTGTCAGAAATTTCCTATAATTGTAGAAGGACCACAAACCTAAGATTCAGTAAACCTGGAATTCAAACCAACCAGCTCAGCTCTATCTGACCTTGGATTACTCACTTTATGAAAAGAGACTCATAATAGAAACACTAGTGGAAAGGCCAACTTTCTGAGCCTCTGAAGTGTGAGAGAGTTGTATTCATCCAGGGTAGGCTGGCGGCCAGCTTGAGAGTCAAATAGAAGTAATTGCTAGGGGCTGGTAAGAGTTTGTCCTGAGAAGGAGGAAAGCGTGATCCCCAGGCCCAGAGGGAGAGCACAACAATTAATTAATGAAGGCAGACCATGGACCAGGCCAGATTTCTTCCTTAAGAGAGAGGGAAAGGTGAGCAGAGGAGTGATGTAACAATTTAGGAGGTTACATCTGAAGACCATTCAGACCCAAATAGCATATCCATACGAAGTACGGTGGTCAGATATCCTGGAGCTTGAAGGATTTTTGTGAGTTAGATGGAGCCATCAGGAATAGCGGACACTCTTTTTAGTTGTACATACTGACCTCGCAGAATAAGCAACACTATGTTACACACAACTACGACGGTAAGTGGCAAACTACCTTAAAAGATCTGAAATAAAGAATTAAATGTATCATAGTATCACTGCCTCCACATCTCATCTAAAGAGCCATTTGGCCTAATTTCTCAAATACACTGGAATTCACCATAACCATTTGACAGTACTCTTATGCCTGGTAGGACACTCAACACAGTGAATGGTACAATATTTATGCAGTTAATGAATATACCTTAGTTTAATTTTTTATCTGGGAGATTTTAACTGGAGATGGGTAAACTTCAACACTGAACTTGAACATTGTTCAGATGCTGTACAGCCTCAAAACTCTTAGCCTAGTCAATTAACATTTAAAACTATATTACTCAAAGGTCACCTAAGTTATCACTTCATACCCATTAAGATAGCTTTTATTTTTTTAATGTTTATTTATTTTTGAGAGAGAGAGAGGGGCTGGGGGAGGGAAGCAGAAAGAGAGGGAGACACAGATTCCGAAGCAGGTTCCAGGCTCTGAACTGTCAGCACGGAGCCCCATGAGGGGCTTGAACCCACAAGCTATGAGATTATGTCCTGAGCTAAAGTCCAGCGCTTAACTGACTGAGCCACCAGAACCCCCCCCCCTTTTTTTTAATTTAAATAACAAATATTGATTGAATTGCTATATTGCATACCTGAAACTAAATTACACCAACTAGTTAACCTTAATGCTAACTAACTGGAATGTAAATTAAAACTTAAAAAATAAATAAACAGACAAACAAACAAATAATAAGTATTATGAGGATCAGAAATTGGAACCTTCAGACATCACTGGTGGAAATGTAAAATGATACAACATCTGTGAAAATCAGTCTGGCAGTTTCTCAAAAATATAAACATGAAATCACCACATGATCCAGAAATTCCACTTTGGGGTAGGTATCCAAAAAAGTTGAAAGCAGGGACTTGTACCAAAATGTTACCAGCAGCATTAGTCACAATGGCTAAAAGGTGGAAACTACCCAAATGTCCAATGATGAAGAAGTGGGTAAACAAAACCTGGCCTACACGTACAATGCAATGCTGTTTAATCTTAAAAAGGAGTGAATTCTGACACATGCTACGGTATGGATGAATCTTGAAAACATTATGCTAAGAGAAACAAGCATCCTAACTCATATGAGGCACCTAGATGGCCAAATTCCTAGGAGTAGAAGGTAGAATAATGATTACCAGGGACTAGAGGGAAGGGCAACAAGGAGCTATTGTTTAATGGGCACAGAGTTTTATGTTTGGGATGATGAGAATATCACAGAGGTGGATAGTGGTGAGAGTTGCACAGTAATATGAATGTGCTTAATGCCACTCAGAAATGGTTAAAATGGTAAATTTTATGTTAGGTTATGTTACCACATTACAAAAAAAAAAAAAAAAGACAAAGCTAACCAACCACTATAATAACAACAACAAAAGTCCTCTTGAATCAGTATAATAATAAGAAAGGAGAATGAATCAGTAATCAAAAACCTCCCAACAAACAAAAGTCCAGGAACAGATGACTTCACTGGTAAATTCTACAAAAGATTCAAAGAAGTATTAATACTAATTCTTCTCAAACTCTTCCAAAAAATAGAAGAGGAGAGAACACTTCCAAATTCATTTTATGAGGCCAGCAATACCTTCATACCAAAACTAGACAAAGACGCCACAAGAAACAAAAAATTACAGGCCAATATCTGTAATGAACATAAATGCAAAGACCCCCAACAAAATATTTGTAAACTGAATTCAACAATACATTCCAAGAATCATATACCATGATCATATACCATAAATGGGATTTATTCCACAGATGCAAGTATAGTCCAATATCACCAAATCAGTCAATGTGATAGATTACATTAACAAAATGAAGGATAAAGATCATATAATCATCTCAATAGATGCAGGAAAACACTTGACAAAATTAAACATCTACTTATGATAAAAAAAATCTCAAAATAGTGGGTATAGAAGGAACATAGCTGAATATAATAAAGACCATATATGACAAGCCCACAGCTAACCACATACTCAATTGTGAAAAGCTGAAAGCCTCTCCTCTAAGATCAAGAAAGACAAGATACTCACTCTTACCACTTCTACACAACATAGTATAGGAAGTCCTAGCCAGAGAAATTAGACAAGGATAAGAAATAAAGGGCATCCAAATTGGAAAGAAGAAGAGAAATTATCACTATTCACAGATGATGTGGTATTATAGATAGAAAATCCTAAAAAAAAAACCTAGAAAAACCTCCATCAAAAACCTATGAGAACTAACAAATCCAGTAAAGTCGCAGGACACAAAGTCAATATTAAAAAAAAAATCTGTTGTGTTTCTAAATACCAATAATGAGCTATCATAAAGAGAAATAAAGAAAATAATCCTGTTTTCAACTGCATCAAAAAAATAAAATAAAATTCCTAGGAATAAATTTATCCAAGGGGTAAAGACTTGTATATTGAAAACTATAGTACATTAATGAAACAAATTGAAAAACACAAATAAGTGGGAAAATATTACATGCTCAGGGATGGAAGAGTCAATATTGTTAAAATATCCCTACTACCCAAAGCAATCTAAAGATTCAATGCAATCCTTATCAAAATTCCAATGGCATTTTTCAAAGAAATAGACCAAATAATTCTAAAATTTGTATGAAACCACAAGAAGGAAAAAAAAAAACTTCCAAATATCCAAAGCATTTTTGAGAAAGAAGAACAAAACTGAAGTCTCTCTGATTTCAAACCCTGTAACAAAGCCACAGTAATTAAAACAATATCGTCTTGGCATAAAAACAGACATGTAGACCAATGGAACAAAATGGAAAGTCCATAAATAAACCCATACATACATGGTCAATTACTTCACAACAAAGAGGTCAAAAATACACAATGGGGAAAGGCAGTCTCTTCAATAAATGGTGTCAGGAAGATTGGACAGCCACATGTAAAAGAATGAAACTTGACCACTATCTTATCCCATACACAAAAATTAATTCAAAATGGATTACAGACTTGAATGTACAACTTGAAACCATAAACACCTAGAGCAAACCAGCTGGTAAGTGCTTTGGTATAGGTCTTGGTGATGAGTTTTTGCATCTGACACCAAAAGCAAAAACAACAAAATCAAAAATTTTTAAATGAGAATGCATAATCATAAAACCCTCTGCACAACAAAAGAAATTGTCAACAAAATGAAAAAGCAACCTACGGAAAGGGAGAAAATATTTGCAAATCATATATCTGATAAGGAGCTAATATCCACAGTATATAAAGAATTCACACAATTCAACAGCAGAAAGAAAGAAAGAAAGAAAGAAAGAAAGAGAGGAAGGAGAAAAGGAAGGAAGGAAGGAAGGAAGGAAGAGAGAGAAGGGAAGAAAGGGAAAGAACAAAGGAAGAAAGACAAAAAAGGATAAAAAAGAAAAAAAGAAAAAATCCAGTTAAAAATGGGTGGAAATCTAAATTGACACTTTTCCAAAAAAGACATACAGCTGGCCAAAAGGTACATGAAAAGATCCTCAACATTATTAATCATCAGGGAAATGCAAATCAAAACCAGAGTGAGATAACACCTTACACCTGTTATAATAGCTAGTATCAAAAAGACAAAAATGACAAGTGTTGGGGAGGATGTGGGGAAAAGAAAACCCTTATGCACTCTTAGTGGCAACGTAGATTGGTAAAGCCACTGTGAACAACAGTATGCAAGTTCCTCAAACAATTGAAAACAGAGTTACTGTATGATCCAGCAATTCCACTTTCGGTTATTTTTTGATGAAAGCAAAAATACTAACTTGAAAAGATCCGTGCACCTCCATGTTTAGTTTTTTAAAATGTTTTATTTACTTTTAAGACACAGAGAGACAGAGTATGAGTGGGGATGGGGCAGAGAGAGAGGGAGACACAGAATCTGAAGCGGCTCCAGGCTCTGAGCTGTGAGCACAGAGCCCGATGCAGGGCTCGAACTCAGGAACTGTGAGATCATGACCTGAGCCGAAGTTGGACGCTTAACCAACTGAGCCACCCAGGCGCCCCTGTGCACCTCCATGTTTATTGCAGCATTATTTACAATAGCCAAGATATGGAGACAACCTAAGTGTCCACTAATGGATGAATGGGTAAAAAAAATTATGAGATATATATATATATATATATGTGTGTGTGTGTGTATGTATATATGTATACATATATACATACATACACACACATATATATACATATATACATACACACATATATATATATGAATTTACACAAAGGAATATTGTTCAGCCATAAAAAAGAATGAAATCTTGCCATTTGTGACATATAGATGGGCACCAAGGGTATTATGCTAAGGTGAAATAGACAGGGAAAGACAAATACTGTATAATCTCTCCTACGTGCAATCTAAATAATAATATTATTAATTAATTATTTTAAAAACAAGCTCATAGATACAGAGAAAATATCAGTGGTTTCCAGAGATGAGGAGTTAGGAGTGGGAGAAATGAGTGAAAGGGGTATAAAATTTATAAAAATGTAAAAAGGACTGAATAGAGGCTTTTATTATTGATAGCAGGCATGATCTAAGACTATCCTGAGCCAACAAGACATGGGCGTCCTGGCAGTGACCCCTCTTGGTAATCTATGATGTGCACCATCACATTCATGACTCTGCAAATAGAAATGTGTGATCCATAATTGCATAGCAGTGTCCTGTAACAACTTTAAATTTCTATTCCCAGACTTCTTTAACCACAAAGCCTTATTTTCATGTATCATCTGGTAATATCCTATAAAACTAGTATCTTTTAGAATATACTGTAGAAAGTCCATGTGTCAGGCCAACAGTTCTCAAACATTTGGGCCACAGGTACCCTGTACACCTCAAACATTACAGTATGGCTTCTTCCATGGCAGAAAACAAATAAACAAAAACAGCTTACCTACCCCTATAGTAACAACAACAGAAGTCACCCTGAAGTAACATAAAAATGCCACACTTGCAGCTTCTTCAAGAATCTAGCAATTAAGCAGTGAGGTGGAATTTTTAAGAATGATTTTCTCAACACTGTCTCCCTGAGTTTTCCACTTTCTTTCTCCACAGTAGACATGCTGGTTTCTAACTATGACTAAAATATGAATAAACTGACAGCATATGGATAGTATTGCTTACGGTAGAGTAAGGAACAATGAATCTAGTAAAAAGAAATGCCAACACTCAATCATCTGGAATCATTTAGAGTAAGGACAAGCAGATCTGCACCTACCTCAATAGTTCCTGGACTGTAAGTCTCTGGAGTATGAAAGTGAGAATTTGTCAAGGTTGACCTTAACCAGCAAAAATATGTTCAAGCATGTCAGTGCTTACGGATTTTCCATACTTAAGGAATGCTATTTATGTATTTAAATACATAAAGTGCTATGTAGTTATAAAGAGTCTTACCCAAGAAAAGAATGGTCATTAAAAATAAAACTGTAGTGGGGCGCCTGGGTGGCTCAGTCGGTTGAGCGTCCGACTTCGGCTCAGGTCATGATCTCACGGTCCGTGGGTTCGAGCCCCGCGTTGGGCTCTGTGCTGACCGCTCAGAGCCTGGAGCCTGTTTCAGATTCTGTGTCTCCCTCTCTCTCTACCCCTCCCCCACTTGCACTCTGTCTCTCTCTGTCTCAAAAATAAATAAACATTTAAAAAAAAATAAAATTGTAGTATAAAAGATGTTAGTTGACTTTATTTAGAAACATGGTTTACTGGGGACCAAGCCCCACTCTCTGATGGCATGGAATAAATGACTTATAGTCATATTGCACTAAGTAATGAACAAATAGATGTTGGCACATTTTCATAGAAGTTTGAGACAAAGAACAAAAGTAATTTTAATCGACATCACTCTGCACACTATCCAATATTTTATTCATAGATTTAAGGGTACGTGGCAGCTGATTTTGATTTAAATTGAGTTCATTTAAACTGCTAGTCAAGAAGAACCACAGTAAACAAATTTCTTCCTCAGAAAAGTACATTTTGTTGTTTGGCATAGCCTTAATGCACATTCTTCGCAACTCAGAAGGGATACAGAAGTCATTACTGGATGTACAGCATACTTACTTAAAAGTAGTGATTTATTCAATACTGCTTTTGAAGCATCATCAATGAAGTGGAAAGAATGACTTTGTTTTATTTATTAAATATAACTGAGACTGATATTAGCAAAGCAATTATAAGAGGAACCTTCAATTCAACTAGTTAAGTAATCATATTTGCTAATATCACAAACAAACAAACAAACACTTGTATTGACTAAATAAAGGAGGAAGCATATGCAGACTGGCTCTCATTCATTGCTTAGTGCATGCAGAATGTTTCTTTGGCTGTATAACTCTCATAAAAACTAATAAGGTGTATTAGTCAGGGTTTTTCCAGAGAAACAGAGCCAATAGGGTGTATAGAGAGAGAAAGAAAAAAGATGTATTATATGGAATTGGCCACACGATTACAGAGGCTGAGAAATACTAAGGTCTACAAAGACAAAGCTGGACAGCCAGGAGAGCCAATGATATATTATCAGCACCATTTGAAGGTTTTTTCTAGTCATATTTCCTAGATTATGTATGTGTGTGTGTGTGTGTGTGTGTGTGTGTGGTCTGTGTGTGTTCACTTTCTCAACCCCATGATTCTCACTCTTGCATTCTTCAGTTATTGTGGGTACCTTAAGCACAGCAAGCTTCAATAGGCTTTTCTTGCTGACTCTTCTCTGAGTCAATTTGTCCAATTAAGGAATATGCTACTCTTTTTTTTAATATAATTTATTGTCAAATTGGCTAACATACAGTGCATACAGTGAGCTCTTGGTTTTGGGGATAGATTCCCGTGATTCACTGCTTACATACAACATCCAGTGCTCATCCCAACAAATGCCCTCCTCAATGCCTATCACCCATATTCTGAGTTATCTTAGTCCAATCATACTCTTGATTTGATCCTCGTTATAAGGCTGAGTTTTAGCCAATCATTCTTCAAAAGCCTTTTTGGCTTTATGCTTTAATTACTTTGGGTTAAGAAGCAGCTGCCTCTTCCAAACCTACAAATCCCTGAATTTCATAATTCTTTCTATATGCTTTGTTTCTTTCTGCAAACTAGTCAATTGTCTTTAGAGCTTATTTCTTTATATGATGGCTTGGTACAAGTGTTCTGTTTTCTGACTTCTTCCAGTTACGGCAGATAATATCTTTACCAAACGATTGCCCCTGAATAAGATGGAAAAACAGCATACTAGCTTTCGATAAGTTTACCCACCACCTGCCAAATGGCCATTAGGGAAATGCAACATATATTCAGCTATGGTTGTTGTTATTTTTGGTGTTATTCTCATGTAGAACTCACTACCATGCATTAATTTCCTTAGCAGTCAGGATAGGCTAGCATATGCTACTGCAACAAAGAATATCCATAATTTTAGAAATTCATAACAACCTAAGACTATTTCCTACTAATGCTGCATGTTTGCTGGGGGCTTGCTGTGGGCTCTGATCCATGTTATTCACTCCTGGACCCAGACTAATGAAGCAGCCACCATCTCAAATGCTGTTAACTTTCCATGACAGACAGAAAACAAGAATGTGGCAAATTGTGCCCTGGCTCTCAACTTTGTTGTGTGTTCAATTGTCCAAAGCAACTTGCATAGGCATAAATAAATACAAGGCAGTGAAGACAAGCAATCTAATTATGTGCCAGAAGAGGAGGAGTAGACATGTTTGGTTAAGAGTAGTATTGACTACTACACCCTTCCTAAGTGTGTACATAACATGAGTTTTCCAAATAAAATTAGTTTTCTGTTTGGATGTATTCTGAAAGTTTCCAGTTCGTAATCCTTTGTCCAGACACACATTTTCATTTTTACAGGTAAGATAACTGAAACTTCCTGAGAATTTATACAAAGAAACTCAACATGTGGTTTCAGGACCAGATCGTCACTAAATTGCACAGGGCAGTGTGTTATAGTAAAAAAAAGCCCAGACTCTAGTTTCAGTATGAACTAGGTTCAAGTCTCAACTACACAACTATGTTTCTGAGCTTATGTGGCTAAATTTGTTTACCTCTCCTAATTTCTTATTCTTCATTTGCCAAATAGAAGTATGTTAGGGCTTATTTTCCTGCAAGAGCCTTGTAAACATACAGATTAAAAAATTGTTGAAGTTGTTTCAATGATTCTGTTGTTAGATTGACATTTACCACTGGAGTGTAGAACAAGCCATTCAATGATTCCATTGCTAGATTGAAGTTTACTGCTGGAGTGTGTCATTTGGTATAGACACGTCTTGTCTTGCTAGTTGAGCTTACACGTCCAGTGACTCCTGAGAAAAAGGCAATTGCTCTTGTCATGTGTGTGTTTCAGAAGACTTACTCCTTAGGAAGTAGCAGATCATCTGATGATAAAAGAGACTTAATTGGGCAGCCAACCCAACAAAGCAGAGGTTTTTTGTGATCAACAGTAAAGTCTCCATGCGAAGTCAAATGTTTGAGAAAACAGATCATAGAACAGGATGCCAGTCAGAGCCGGAGTCCTTTATTGTGGCAAAACTTAAGAATCTCTGAAAACAGATTCTCCAAGGACCACCCTTCAGTTTGACTGAAGAGTGTACTGACCACGATAATTCCCAAAGGAGCTTACTGAATTCATGGAATTTGATGGGTGGGGGTCAAATAAAATGATTCTGGACCTTTTTCTGTTCTCTTTTGGAAAATCCATCTAAACTTTTTAAGGGTTAAGACTAAAATACTTTCTTCTGAATTAACTGGATGTTTTAGTACTGAGGCAGTGGTTCTCAAACTTTGAGTCCATGAGGAGCATGTTAGAACAATACAATTCCATGATTCAACCACCAAATTTCAAGTGTTTGATTCGATGGCTTTAGGATCATGCATGGGAAGCTACATGCAGGTGGATTGAGATTTGAGAAATTCTGGACCAGGGTCTCCCTATCAGTGCTGCCAATTAGAATCACCTGCCAAGTTTTTAAAACAGAACTGCACGTGGGCTCCACTCAAGACCAAGTATTTGAGAATCTCTGAGCACTGGGGACCCAGGCACAGGTATTTTTTCAAAGCATCCAAGGGATTCTAATGTGTAACCAGGGTTGAGAACCTCTGTGTCTAACTCAAAGAGATCTCTTTAGTTTTAAGAATGCAATGCCAGTGTCCTGAAAGGTATTTGACAACCTAGGTTTCTCTTTATGTTAATATCTTAGGACATTAAAGTAGAAGGTAACTAATAGGACGAAAGTTTTTCACGTAGAATATCTGCATTGTTCTAACAGGCTAAGCAAGTCAAGAGAGGAAATTTCGAGTCTATATTCTGAGGAAAAAGGGGTGGAAAGCCAAAAATCCCCTCCAAGTCTGATCCATGCAGATCCTACCATTCTTTCAAAACTAACACCAACATATCCATAAGTCCCCTCACCTCTGTCCTCCTGGGTCTCCAAGTTTACCTTTCTGTGTGCAACTTCCTGCTCCCATCAGAGCTCTGCAAGCCCACTCTTATCTGCCTCCCGGAGATCATTTCTCTCCCAATCAACTCTTGTACCAGCTCTTTGCAAAGCCATTTTAATTGTAAATTGAAACCCTTTTTGTTTCTTTCTTCATGTATTGGTTTTATTGTGGTTGCATCCACCCATTTTTTTTCAATGTATTTAAACTAAAAGCTTAAAAATTAAAAAAAAACATTTTTTAAACCTCAGCTGTAAAAATGAGTGAAATCTTGCCTTTTGCAATGTGGACGGAACTAGAGGGCATGATGCTAAGTGAAACCAGTCAGTCAGAGAAAGAAAAATACCATATGATTTCACTCATATGTGGAATTTAAGGAACAAAATAAATGAACAAACAAAAAAAGAGGCAAACAAAAAAGCAGACTCTTAAATATGGAGAACAAACTGGTGGTTGCCACAGGGGAGGTGGGTGGGGGAATGGGTGAAATAGATAAACGGAGATTAAGAGTACACTTATTTTGATGAGCCCTGAGAAATGTATAGAATTGTTGAATCATTATAATGTACACCTGAAACTAATGTTAATGTTAACTATGCTTAAAAAATAAATCAATCATCAATCAGTCGATGGATCTTCCTGAGAGCCCATGCCTTTCTACAAATGATCTGCTACCATCTCATCCGCACTGTGGTTGAGATTTTCCGTAGGCACACATTTCCCTTTAAAAGCATCTCCAAAGGAGACCACTACTCCTATCCTCACCCTTTGAGTTACAATTCACATACTTATTGATCTTCTCTGAAGCTTTCAGATGACTACTACAGAGCGGTCATCTCTCAGTGAGATTTTCTGGTTTAAATTGCCCACCAGATGGTTTTCTAACTGCTCCTATCCTTTCAACATCGTATTCTACTGATCTTCTCTCCTCTAAATTTTATTTTTTGACTTAGCATACACTGAGCATCTTCAAAGAGCTAGGTACCAGGATAGACACCCTAAAGAGGCACAATAGAATTCTTATTCTTAATGATAGGTAAGGGGACAGAGGCTCAGTGAGGTGTAAGTTGTCATGTAAATGGATGAACAGGTGGAATCTGAACTCGGATCTATTTGGCTGCAAAGCCCAAGCTCTTGATATCAATTTATTTTAAAATTATTTATTTATCATTAAAATTATGTATTTATTTATTTATTAATTATTTATTTATATAAAAATTATATAAAATTAGATATTTCAGAAACGCACAGGGGTATATAACATATAACATAATGAATATCTCAGTACTGGCCTCTTTGTTTAAGAAACAGAATCTTAAAAATACAGTTGGAAGCCCTGTAGGTATCAGTCTGATTACATTCCCTCACTCACCTTCCATCCACAAGGCCAACTACAGGTGGTGCTGGAGCCACAATGGTGCTCCAGAGTCGTCTCCGGCTGAGGTAAGGGCCTTTGTATCCCAACATTGACCAGCCATTGGATACGGGCTGACACCAGAGTGAAGGTACATAACCTGGGGTGAAACACCTCCCTTTGTCCAAAGGACTCAGCTGTAAGTTGTCAAAAGCTAACATTCCTGATAGCTGGGAAAACAGCACCTTATTCTTTTTTTAAATTTTTTTTTTTTCAACGTTTATTTATTTTTGGGACAGAGAGAGACAGAGCATGAATGGGGGAGGGGCAGAGAGAGAGGGAGACACAGAATCGGAAACAGGCTCCAGGCTCTGAGCCATCAGCCCAGAGCCCGACGCGGGGCTCGAACTCACGGACCGCGAGATCGTGACCTGGCTGAAGTCGGACGCTCAACCGACTGCGCCACCCAGGCGCCCCAAACAGCACCTTATTCTTGAACGGGGGATCTAGGAGACAAATGGCAGCATCTGATACAGACGTTGATAGAAATATTTGCACATGGTTTATGAAATAATATGAGCTTGATGTTAATGGAACCATTGGTGCAGTTTCTTGAAGTTCTAAATCTATCATTTTCTAGATCAGTTATCAAACCCATGAAATCTTATCAAATAAATAATTTGATAATGTGATCTTTTTTTTTCTATAATCTGGTATTATTCTTCTTTGAATGTTTGAAAGAACTTACTGGTAAACTGTCCGAATTGGTATTTTCAATTTTTTAAGCTTGGTAGATATTTAACTCTGTATATAATTGCTATAATTTTTTTAAAAAGGTAACTTCAAGGAAGGAAAAAGAAAAAAAAAAAAGGTTAGAGAGGGAGGGAGCCAAAACATAAGAAACTCTTAAAAACTGAGAACAAACTGAGGGTTGATGGGGGGTGGGAGGGAGGGAAGGGTGTGTGATGGGTATTGAGGAGGGCACCTTTTGGGATGAGCACTGGGAATTGGAAACCAATTGGAAATCAATTTGACAATAAATTTCATATTAAAAAAAAGAAAAGTAACTTCACTGCGGCACCTGGGTGGCTCAGTTAGCTCAGGTCATGATCTCACCGTTCATGAGTTCAAACCCCTATCAGTCTCTGCGCTGACAGCTCAGAGCCTGGGACCTGCTTCGGATTCTGTGTCTCCCTCTCTCTTTGCCCCTCCCCTGCTCACACTCTGTCTCTCTCTCAAAAATAAATAAATATTAAAAAAAAAAGGTAACTTCATTTTTCTTCTTGAATCAGTGTTGGTAATTTTTTTTTTTTAGGAAACTGTCCAGTGTGCATTCTCATTTATTGTGATAAACTGTTCATTAGTATCCTCTAATCTCTTTGAATCACAACTCTACCTATACTTATGTCCCCTTTACATAACTATTCTTGTAAACATATGCTTTTTTTAAGTGCATTTAATTTTTAATCAAGTCTGTTACAAAGATGCTTATTTTATTAGTGATTTGGAAGAATTAACTTTTACCCATTTTGATGTCCATTTTTCTTTTCTAATTTGTGAATTGCTGCTCATTTTTGTATTACGTATTTTTTTTTAACATTTATTTATTTTTGAGACAGAGAGAGACAGAGCATGAACAGGGGAGGGGCAGAGAGAGAGGGAGACACAGAATCCGAAACAGGCTCCAGGCTCTGAGCTGTCAGCACAGAGCCCGATGCGGGGCTCGAACTCACGGACCGTGAGATCACGACCCGAGCCAAAATCGGACACTTAACCGACCGAGCCACCCAGGCACCCCACGTATTTTTTCTACAATATTTGTATTGTTTTTTATTCTTTTACTATGAAACTTCTTCATTACCATGCTTTTCCAATTAAATTTCAATCTTTCTTTTTTCCTAAGTAAGGAAATGTTATTTAACACAAACACGTAAGTCTATATATTTCCCTTCGAAACCTGCATCTATGCACATCTTATCAGTTTTGTAGTACATCCTTTTCATTCTTGTTCTCTTTCATTTTCTAGTTTCTATTATGAATTTTTCTTTGAGCCATTAATTATTTAGGGGTGTGTCCTTTTAAATATTTAAATATTTATTTATTTTGAGAAGGAAAGAGAGAGAGCATGAGCTGGGGAGGAGAAAAGAGAGAGAGGGAGAGAGAAAATCCCAAGGAGACTCCATACTGTCAGCACAGAGCCCGACGCGGGGCTCAATCCCATGAACGGCGAGATCATGACCTGAACTGAAAACAAAAGTCAGATGTTTGACTGAGCCACCCAGGCGTTCCCTGATTTTAATTTTTAGATTTCTTTTTAACTTATTTAGTTTTTGATATCTAGCTGAATTTTATTTTAGTTAACAAACACAGTCTGTAGAAAACTATCCATTTTTTGAAAGTCATTTTAAGGCCTTATAAAGTAAATCGCATCCACATTTCATGAGAACTTAAGAAAAAGGAATATTTTCTAATTGTTCTGTATAAGGTTTTGTATATACCCATTACATCAAGTCTGTACACTGAGTGACTCAAACCTTTATGTCATTGGTATTGCTTTGTTATTTGACCTAACATTTCCTGGGAGAGATGTATTAAAAGCTCCTAATAGGGGCGCCTGGGTGGCTCAGTCAGTTAAGCCTCCGACTTCGGCTCAGGTCATGATCTCGCAGTCCCTGAATTCTAGCCCCGCGTGGGGCTCTGTGCTGACAGCTCAGAGCCAGGAGCCTGTTTCAGATTCTGTGTCTCCCTCTCTCTGACCCTCCCCCGTTCATGCTCTGTCTCTCTCTGCCTCAAAAATAAATAAAGGTTAAAAAAAGTTTTTTTAAAATAAATAAAAGCTCCTAATAAGATGATCAGTTTTTTGTATTTTCATAATTTTATCATATTTTCAGTATTTGCTTTTATTGCTGTTATTAAAGTTTAGAATTCTATATCTTCTTGAATTGAAACTCTTATCATTTTGTATGGTCATTTTATCCTTAATAACTTTTTTACCTTGAATTTTATTTCTTCTAATATTTACATCGCCGCACCAATTTTTTTTATTTATTATGATATGGCGTTTTTATATTTTAATTTTAATTTTTCTACCTCTTTATATTTTGGATAAATGCCATATAAACAGCAAATAGTTAAATATTTAACACTCCAGTTTGATAACCTCTGTCTTTTAACGGACTACTTTGCCAGTTAAGGTGTGTTTCCATTTCTGCATGTACATAAACCCTTGAATTTACCTTATTTTCAAGCTTATACATTTTACCCTGATTTTTTTTTGCAGTTTTCTTCCGCCCTTTCCATTTTCATCTCAAAATTTCTACCTATATTATTCTGGAGTTGTATCATCTATTTAGATTATTTTAGTGATTATGGTTAAAAACATTCATCTCATACTCATCAGGATAAAATTAGTAATGCTATGGTATAAGCAACCTTCAATCTCAGTGACTTAGCCCATAAAAAATTCACTTCTTGCTCATGCAAAGAGCACTCAGGCAGGAGTTCTCAATACCTCCTGCTGCTATAAGGACATCAGGAGGCATAGAAGGCAAAGGGTTGTGTAAGTGGCTTGATACACATCACCATCAGACACATTTCCTTGCACAGAAATAATCACAAGGCCATCCCAAACTGCAAGGAAACTGGGCAGTAGGGTGTTTTGGAAGAAGAACTGAAAGAGTTATTGTGGAGCACTCTCAATGTCTACCACACATGGTTAACCCAACAGAGTCTGAAATGAATCGACCTCTCCATCCCCCTACCACACAATGTAGGGATACTAGGATACCTCAACTCTGATCGGTATCTTTTCTTCATACCTGTCATAGTGGCCCAGTGATTTATTTTGTTACAATACTGCTTTTTAATTCTTTAATCAAATATTCTTCTTCTCTGTTATGGCTGCTACTACTATTATCTTATGGTCATTGTTGGATTTTCCACAGTTCATTAGTTTCCTTGTTCACCATTCTTTCATCCTCTGGCTATTCCCTCTGGATTTAGTTTCCTTCAGTAGATCCTTTGAAGGTTGCATTACCAAAGATCAACTCAAGGAAAACTCTCTTTTTTCTGAAAATATTTCTGTTTCAAACTTGTTCTGAAACAAGTTATCGAGGCACAAAGATATGTCTTGGCATTTACTTCTTCTTAATAAGTCGAAGATATTGTTGCATTGTTTTCCTCCTATTGTTTACTTTGAGAGATTCGCTGTAATTTTAATTATTTTTCTATCACAGGGAATCAATCTCTCCCTCTGACTGCCCTTAAGAGCTTCTTTCGTCTTTGGTGTTCTGTAGTTTACAGCAATAAGTTTACAATAAATACACTGGAGATTTCTGATTTCCTGAATATGGTGATTTATGTCTTTCACTAATTCTGAAAATTTTCAGCCATTTACTTCAGTTAAATGTATGCTTGTCTTCACTTCACCCTTCATATCTCCTTTTCATATTCCTTTTCATATTTCCTATCATTTGACTCTCTGTGCTCCATTCTTCATAACTTCAGACCTAACCTTTAGATTATTGGGTTTTCTTTAGTTTCTGTAACCCAATGCATTGAGTTTTTTCATGTCAATTATGATGATTTCCATTTATGTTCCAGGTCTCTCTTCAAATGTGCTCACAGTGTTTTTAGACTATGTTGCTTCTTTCCCATGTTTTCTGCTCTGTTCTTTATTTTTTTAGTGTTTATTTATTTTGAGAGAAAGAGGGAGAGAACATGAGCAGAGGAGGGACAGAGAAAGAGGGAGAGGGAAAGAATCCCAAATGGGCTCTGCACAGTCACCGCAGGATCATGACCTGGGCTGAAACCAAGAGTTGGACGCTTAACCGACTGAGCCATCCAGGCGCCTCTGTTCTTTATTCCTAAAATAGGCTTATTTAATATACTGCATGATCAGTCTATTACCTCAAGTTCCTCTGAATCTCATTCCATTTTTTTGGTTTGTTTTATGAGCTGACTCACTCACTATGGCTGTTTCATCATGTGTTTTAATATGTTGTGTTATATTATAGCTCATTTCATCAGACACTGTGAAATACTGAGTTGTGCATTTAGGGGGATGGGTTCTTTTGTCTACAGAAATCTGAGGTGGCATAGTTTGAGGGTATGTTAATTTCTTTGGAATTTTCCAGAGCATAACAGGAGTGCAAATTTTAGCTCTCAGCCTGTGTAGGGCTAAATCTCGGAGGTGTAGTGTTCTCCCATTCTCCTGTACTGACTCATATGGACAGTTATGGAGGGGGTTGGGAGCTGCTGCCATAGGAACGAAACATCCAGCTAACTCAGAAGAAAGTGCCTCATTCCTAACCCTTAAAAAGTTTGATTACTTTCTCAGGAGGGATCAGAATGAAGCCCAGCATCACTTCATTTTACTTGGACTCGCCAAATTGCATGAGTTTATTATGTTCATTTGGGAATTAGCATGGTCAGCACACTCTTCAGTTAAGTCAAGGGTGGTCCTTTAGCAATCTGTTTCATGCCTGGGACTGAGTCACTGAGATAAACATCCTTCCACCCTCTTTCATTGTCATAAGTCAAGGAGTCTTGTGGACAAGAATCTGACCTGTTGGTTGAGTATATACTGATGTTGGAATAAGAGTCCTTGAAGAACAAGCCCAAAACAAGATAATGAGATTCCTGAGGAAAATCATTTTGAGACAAGAAGTTTGACAGAATGGACTGAACTAGTAGCTAGTGTAGATGAAGTAGCTGGAAGTTTTAGGTTTGGTGTGAGCTGGCCCCAGCTTCCTGGCTCTCTGTTGATCTACTCTCCTCTCCTCCCTGAACTAGAGTGCCTGCGTGCCGTGAGAAGCAGACACCAGTGGCTGGGAAGAAGCACTTCACAAGGGCCCAGTAGCTTTGCTGTGGTTCCCCCCACCCCGAAAAAGTTGGCAAAGAAAACAGAAGCACATACGAGGGGGAGGAGGGCCTAGAGATGAGTGGTGTGCACAAGGTAGCTCTGGAGCCACAAGCCTGCCATCCTGATTCATGTGAGAGGGTACCCTTGCCCCCCACCCCTGCCCTCATCATGGACTTGCATGACCCTTCCAGGCATCTTTGGATGAAATGGTATGGATATTACAAGAAAAGACTGAGCTTCATGCTGCTGGAACAGGTGGGTGCTTGTGATGTTAGATTTTCTGGAACATTTTATTCACTAATGAGTTAAACCTGGGATATACTGCTTAAGATATTCCAGATCTTGTCCAGGATTATTCTGAATGTTGGTGCAGCCCCATTCATATCATTCTGAAATCACTATCCCTAGGAAATATTAAGGCCAGTCAAATTAATGATCATCTACAGTGCCCCTTTCCTACCCAGTTTCTCTATATCTTCATACATTGTCATCTTCTATTTTTCTAGTAGATGAGGGGTGTGTTTCTTCTTTTCAGGAGGGCATTCTCTCTTGTCATGCTTTCTTATCTGCCTCCTCTGGGAGTTTTTACCATTAATAATTCCTTTTCTTTTGCACATTATATGTTTCTCCTTCCTCCCTGGCAGTTTTCCTCGGCTGACAAACATGTTTGAACCTCCAGATCCTAAAACCGAACAAAAGACCAAAACTGAATGTTTGATCCACTCACACTGACTCCTCAGTTCCCTGGACACTGGTAGCCACTTAGCTATTCATTCTCCTTATGATTTCCCTTTAAAAGGACTAAAAAGGGACCTCATTCCAGTAGTATGCCACAGGGAGGGCAGGACATCTAGAGCATTCATGCTTTTTATCCACAGTTGTGATATAAGGCAGAGTCACCAAAGCCAAGTGTTGGTCCAGAAATTCAGTCAAGGGCACACCAGGAGGAAATCTACTAGTCAGCCTCCCAAATGTGAAAGAGGCCATCCTAAAGTAGAGGCAAGTTCAAGGGGGTACCCACCAGAATGCCCAGGTGGTCCTGGGAAGTGATTCATGGGGTGAGAACACCAGTAATTCTGGAGCCAGTGAGGAGCTACTGCTCCTCGGTTTCTGGGGTTTCAGGTGCCTATTCAAGATAATTAGAGACAAAACAAGAAACAGACAGGTAAGGGAATGTTGGAATTTGAACTTTGGGCTTTCATTGCCATTTCCATTTTTTTGCTGCCGTAGACTCAAATCCAAGACCCCAGTGGTCCTGAATTTACGTGCATCAGCTGACGCACTCAAGAGGCATGTAGGTGGCAGCCAAGAGGGATGGCTAACGGTGAACAAGGACTCCTAAATTTGATATTTTCCTTAACATTTTTGTCTAGATCTGCTGTCCAGAAACAAAAGCAATTTCCCTTTCACCTGCTCAGTGGCCTAATGATCACATTTTGCAAAGTTCCTTCCTCTCTTGCCCTTGGTAAGACGTAAATGAAAAAGATTCACTGGTGCTAATGTTGCTGACAAAGGTGACACCTGAGAAAAGGAGGGATACCAGAGGCCTGATCCTGTCAGTGAAAACCAATATCTTGTAAGGATTCCCCCAATAAATAGGTTTTTAATTTTTCAGATTAAAACCTGATACACAGCAATAGCATCCAAATGCTTCTCTAGGTAAGCCCTTGCGTAGATAAAATGTTAGTTCTCAAGGTCGGGTCAGTCTAGGAAAAACAACTGAATCTGTACATCGTCTCTCTCTTTCTGTTTTCAAGAGATCATCTGGGTGTTTTTTCCCCCAGTCAAAATTTTCAACAAGCCACCGTTCTTCTAAACATACTTATCTGTCAGCAGTGAGCTTTGATTCCCGTGGCGTTGATCTTGAGCAAAGACATGGGCTTATTTTTGAAAAACAAAAGTACATGCTAGTGTATCTTAGCTGCCAGGGTTTCTGCTCATTTTCTCTGAGTGCAGATTCATTCACCTCCGCTGACTAGGTCTCAGCCTTACCCCAGCAGGCCTTATTATTCAAAAATGCATAATCTCTTCCTACATTGCCAGAAACCTGTTTGGAGAAAATCAGACATCTTTAACGTGCTAGTTCCCTCACTGCCCCACGCAGCTTTCAGAACTGGTGGTGATGAGGCCTCCCTGGGCCTCCTGAGGCTGACACTGTTCACGTTAGAGACGGAGGGGCTTCTCTGGGCACCGGTTGCCTCATGTGCTTATGGAGCCTTTGTGAGGAGACCTGATAACGATGGCCTCTCACCGCTTTTTCTTCTTCCATTGAGGGGTTAGGAGTACCTCAGGGATTCATGTTGCCTCACAAAACTTAGCAACAGGAGACTGGATGAAAAGCAAGGGGACCCCCAAGGGGAAATTGTAGAAGTGTGGGCAGGTATGGAAAAGAATGGCAAAAAAAAAAAAAGTCAGAAACTCTCCCTCTCTCTCTCTCTTTCTCCATCTCTCTCTCTGTCTCTCTGGTTTCCCACCTCCTCCCCACACCCTACAGTATTCCCTTTTCTAAAATCTATTTATCTCTTGTATAGAAATGCTAAGAAAGGGTCAGAACCCTAATTTAAAAATTTTTGCACTCCCCTCCTCACAGCAAGAGGTGAACTGATGAAAAATCTTTCGACAGATCTGCTCTCAGTCCCTTCTGGGCCTCTGGACTCGGCAATTTATACAAGTGCCTTTCCCTCTTTTTCTCATCCCATCTACCTAACCTTTCTGATCCTTATCATTGAACGAATGTCTTCTCTGGTGACCAAATCAAACAATAACCACTGCTCACCACAACTCTATGAAGAGCTCTAAGTGTGTGTGTGTTTGTGTAAATTCTGGGGATTCAGAAATGGGTAGGAAAGCCTCTGTTCCCAGATTGTTTCTGAGTTGACTGACGAGCACTGATATGGACTCATGTTAGTGAAAGAGGGACCATTATTGTGAGGAAAGACATGTAGCCATTCGTGTTTGGAGTCATAATTCGAATTTAAGTTTCCCGGTGACAAAGGTTTGGTCTTTCCAATTCATCATACTGTCTCCAAAGATATGTACACACAGTTAAATCGCAGGGCAAGGAGGTGATCACAGTTCAAGGGTAGAGTGGCTGCCCCAAGGCTTCCTGTTCACGCTTAAATGCAAAGAACAGGCACAAGCAATGGTCCTTACCCTTCCCGCGTTTCATCCCCTCACTGACGTCAGCGGCTGAAACAAAAATGGAAAGGAGGGAAGAAATGTTAAGACCAAGTCAAAGGGTGTCATTTGAAACTAAAAAAAGCCCGGAAAGCTTTCCTCAAACAAAAGTTAACCAAGAAGTTAGGTTGTCTCCTGTGTTATGCTCAGAAGGTGAAGTAGCCCAGAGAATGAGACAGTCGGTAGCAGAGAAATTTTACATTAGGAGAAGGCAGATCTCTGATTTTTCAGGAATGCACGCGCTCTTGTTTCCCGTAGCCACTAGAAATAAGAAAGAGCTGAAGCTACAGATGTACACTCGATGAAATCCCTGCTCCGACTATTGCAAATCCAAGAAACAGCACGAATCAGTATGTAGTGAACAGTGTCCTGAATTAGCCCGCTGCCGAACCCAATGAAATCACATGAACCCTCGAAAGCAGAGACTCTTGCCTGGCTGAAGTCAGAGAAATGGGATAGAAAAGAGGCAAGGGAGATTCGAAGCACCAGAGGGGCTCCACCTGCTGTGGCTGGCTTTGACAATGGATAGAGCCACCAGCTAGAAAATTCACGTGGCTTTCAGAAGAGAACAGTGGGTGATACCCGGCTGACGGCCAGCAAGTAAACAGGAACTCAGTTCTACAGCCTCGTGGACTTGAGTTCTACCAACAGCCTGAATGAACCTGTGAGCAGATTCTCTACGAGTGTCCCCGGCAACAAATACAGCTCTGCCAGATGCTTGATTTCAGCTTTCGAAACTCAGAGTGGAGAGGACAGCGGAACCCACTGAATTCCTGGCAAACAAAACTGGGAACTGATCAATTTATGTGGCTATAAGCTGCAAAGTTTGTGGCAACCTGTTACAGCCGCAATAAAAAACTAATATAGACATGATCCCTTCTCTCCTGGAGCTTACATTCTCGTGGGTCAGATAACAACGAAATAAGCTGAAAAAAATTGCAAAGTGTAAAATAATTGCCGTGTGAGAAATAAGCAAACAGATGAAATGGAGAAGGCCCTAGGAGACCTGTGTAATAAGGGCTGTTGGCAAAAGTTATATGTAAGCTGACCACAGGAAAAGGAGGATAAGAGCGGAACCAGAATAAGAGCATCCCATGCAGAGGGAACAGACATGCAAAGGCATTGAGGTGTGGAACAGCTCAGGGTATTCAAGAAACTGAAAGACGTCCGGTAAGGTCAAGCATAACAAAGGGCAGAATGTAGAAAAATGGAGTTGTAAGGATAGGCCGAGCAGAGGGCTTGTGGTGCCTTATGATTAAAAATTGGGGTTTTATTCTAAGTACAGTAGGAAATCCTTGTAAGCTTCTAAGCAGAAGAGTGCTATTGAGGATGGGATTCTGGAACAGAATAAGGGCATTAGTAGGAAAACGAGAAATTCAAAGAATGTCCTCAGTTTAGTTAACAGTGTAGCAGGGCTGCTTTCTTCCTTTCAGTAATTGTGCCATGGTTTTGTAAGGTGGGAAAGTTAGGGGAGGCTAGGTGAGGTTTTGTGGGAACTCACTGTGCTATCTTTGCAACTCTCCTGCAAGCCTAGAATTATTTCCAAATGAAAACTGAGAAAGAAAAAGAATGCCATGAGCCACTTTTTAATTTAGGAAGCTCATGCTTACATCTCAGGCAGCACACAGGTTGTAGAGGAGCAAGCGAGAGGGTGAACACCGTTAGGAAATGAACTCAGGAATCCAGGAACAGACAATGGAGCAGAGAATTTGCTAAGAGCCAAGTTCGAAAATCGGTGTTTGAAGTAGAGCCCCCAGAACTGATAACGAACGAAGCATGTGTACGTGTGTCTGTGTGTGTGCATGGGTGTGTGCACGTGTGCGTGTACGTACGTGTGTATTTATTGTTGGAGTCAGCAGTGAAGGAAGGGGAGAAATCAAGCTCTGGGTTTCTGGCCTGAGAAATTAGGTAGTGGCCCTCTTACTAATGGCAAGATTGCAGAGTGTGGGGAAAAAGGAATATGAGTTCTTAAGGTCAGTGGGCCTCTAAATGAAGACATCAGGCTTTGAAAACTCACAGGTGAGGTTGGGGCTAGAGATGTATATTTAGGTAGCTGCAAGCAGAAACATGACATTTAAATGCTGCTCCCTTGTGGCAGGAGGAAAGAAGCATCTACTTCTTACAAAAAAAACCAGGAAAAGTAACTTCTAGGAGAAAAACCTCAAAGGTCAGTCCAATAGCTTCACGCAAGAAGGTGGAAGACTGTCCACTGGAAAGAGGATGCACTTACATTTTCACTGTGGTTTTTGTTCTTTCTTGGTAAAGCTCTTATCAGAAATGCCATGATGTCGCAGTTCTGCTCAGCAGAACCAAGGAAAGAAATTATCTGTTTATGCTTGAGCCAGAATAAAACGGAGACAGTAATGGCAGGTGAATCAAGATTATGGATCATCTATGGAAGATGCTCCAGGGCAGAAATTATGTTTGTACTTTGAACCAGGGGCTACTCTTTTCAGTGACTACTTCATATGTATTTATATATATTTTACAAATATATATATTTTAATAGGTATATTTATATCATCTCTTCACAAAACAAGACAGCCATTTCTTCACACCAGACATTCCAGCACAGAAATTTGTGGAATATGAAAATCATTGCTGAGTTTCTTATTAGAAAATCCATAAAGAAACTTCTGGGCAGAAAGTGCACGAAATTTTGTACTAGTCCCCTAAATCAAAGTATTAATATTGGGTGCTCTTTTTTTAGTTTATTTATTTATTTTTAGAGACAGAGACAGAGAGAAAGAACGCAAGTGGGGAAGGGACAGAGAGAGGGAGAGACAGAGAGAACCCCAGTGAGGATCTATGCTGTCAGTGCAGAGCCCAATGTGGGGCTCGAACCCACGAACCATGAGATCATGACCTAAGCTGAAGTCAGATGCTTAACCAATCAAGCCACCCAGGCTCCCCAAGTTGGATGCTCTTAATGAAGCATTGATGAAGTCTCAATTAGGATGATAAACAAATGAGATGGTAGAAAAGTGTCCATACTTCACAGATTTATAATATATATATAATATATATAAATATATAATATATATTTATAATATAATATAATATATAATAATGAAGGAGAATCCCCTCATTACCCTCTTTTTTTAGAATTATTGCAAAGAACATTCGCTTCATTGGTCTCTAGTGCAATTACAGAATTCAATTCCTGTTTCCTTCACAATATGTGAACTGAAGTTTTAATAAGAGCCTAATCCAGACTCCAGAGACAAAACCTGGACCACCATTTCCACATGGCTTGGATTGTGTCGCAAAATGGACCTTCTTGGTTAGTTTGTTCATGTGACGTAGCAGAAACACACATTCCTTTTAACTAATTCAAAATAAAACTGTTGAAATTTTAGGTATGTTGTATGATGTAATATGCCACAAATAGTATCTATTTTAACATAACAAATATATAATTATTATTCTAGAAAGAATAATTCAGGATCATTGGGATGAAGTCATCTTTGTTTTCCAAATGGAAATGTTTTTCAAATAAATTTATATTTATTAAGTTTCATTCAGGAATGTAACACAGGGTGCCCTTTGCTGCACTTTAGGAGTCTGCCTCTGACCTTCCCAGGACTCTCATGCTGTAGAGCACTGTGCTCTGTCATGTGAAAGCTGGAGATGTTTGTATGTTCCAGTTCTTTCCAACTGCCACCACTGTTGCTCTCCCATATAGACCACTCCTCATTTCCCCTGAGCGTGGTCTAGCTTTCCACTGTTGGGCAGCCCAACCCCAGCTATCTACTACTCCAGGCATCAATTCCTTTGCTGTTGACCTTGGCTGCATGGTCAGATAATAGTGCCCTGGCATAGACTGCTTTTCACAGGGCAGTTACTTAAGTTTCACAGTCCAAATGGAAACAAAAAAAAAAAAAAAAAAAAGAAAGAAAGAAAGAAAGAAATAGAAAAAGCCCTTTATTAGCCAGGGAGTTGTTGGTGTTACCTGCTGAGTCTATTGAGACGAGCTCCCAGACCAAGCTGACCCTTCAAGGAAAGAGGGAAGATATCCCATGAAGCAATTGTACAAGCCTCTTAGTGGAGCTCCATTCTTTAAATGGATCACCTGGTGTTTGACATCACTTCCTTGCTTAAAAGCATTACCATTTTCTGTGTTTTAACTTGGTTATCTTTTTGCAGGCTGAACCCCCTGCTGAACTCTTCAGACATACACTACTCACCCCAGTATACCCTCTCTGGCAGTGGGTAAATGGCAAATAAAAAGGTTCTCTCCATCAAGTCGATTGACGAGGGCAGGTGGCAGGGTACCCAATGATGCTTTTGCTCTCCGTGCTGCTTAATGTCGCCAAGATCAAACACAAAGATCATGGGAGGAACAGGTGATCAGCGGGCGATGATAGATGACTGTACTAGGTTCTGGATAAGTCGTACGACTCAGACAAATGGACGGCCCATTTAAAATGACTTCAGAAGTATCAAAGGAGGTTTCTGTAGTTACCGTATGTGCCTTCAGACTCGAACATTATTTTCCAGTCCTGCTGGTGCTACTATTGCAGAGTGAGAAGGAAATGTAAAAATGGATTTCTCATCATTCAGACTTCTTCCCGATATTCTTTTTTCAAGGAAAGATACAAACTTCCTATGTGGGTTTTGGAATGAGCCTGGGACAGTATACCCCCATTCACAGACATGTTTGTGGGGTACAGGAAGGTAGGAATGCTGTGGCCCACAGGCTTTCACTAAGGAAATATGTCAGATAATTTTTCCACCACTCATTAGGGACATTGTGTCATGCCCCTCCCCAACTCAAGAAAAGGTAATCATGAGAGAAGATACATACCTTTTCAGTTGTTATATTTATTGACCAAATTTAATTTTCCACACTGACATTGTCAACTCCTTTTATTCTGTACTAGAAATACATACAGCTCTCTACATACACATCAAACTTTTCTTGTGGTCAAAATAAAGCCAAAATTTCTCCCAAAATTTTATTTGACAAATACATTTTGTTTGGTTAAGTGTTGGTGTTTTGAATTGCTATCATAAAAATTCAAACAATACAAGAGACATCATTCTAAATCTTGTTTCCTCATTCTCTCTCTCAGAAATAACCACTATTCCTGAGTTCAATGTATTTTTCTAGAAATAGTCTTTATAAAGTATTACAAAGTGTTATATATAATACATGATATGTAAATATATGCATATGTATATATTTATATAGTATCCATATGTATATATAATGCATAATATGTAGATATATGCATATGTCTATGTATATATGATATGTATATTATATGTGTATAGCATATATAACATGTGCATGTATATATATAATAGATATTACATATTTATTCCTTTTTACTTTTTACACAACCGAGGACCTACTATTCTTGCTGTTCTACATCTTGTTTTTTTCTATTTAACTATTACTTAGAAATATTTATGTAAAGGTACATATATGTTTAACTTATTTACAATGCCTACATATTGTTCCCTAATATACACCGTCCAAAATTTACTTAACCTATCCTCTATTGATAGGCATTTAGATTGTCTACTTTTTGCTATTATAATCAATGCAACAGTTAATATTCATATACAGATTCTTTTGCACATATGTTTAAATGAATCTGTAAGATACATTCCTCAAATGGAAATTATAAGGAAAAAAACTGCATTTTTTGACTGAGACTACTGAATTCCCTTTCCAACAGTTACTACCAATGTAAAAAATCACGAATAATGTATAATATTGCCTATTTCCTCATACATTTGTGAACACAATGTGTAATTACACTTTCTTTACTTTGTCCATTTCAGAATGCTATCTTTAAACATGTCTTTTATCAGTTATAAGTGAGGTTGAGGTGGTTTCCATGCAATTTAAGGCCTTTTTATAAATTGCCATTTTTTCCCCATTCATTTGAAGTGCCGCCTGCATATTTTTAATTAAGTAAGCTTTACGCCCAATGTGAAGCTTGAACTCCTAATCCCAAGATCAAGAGTCACATGCTCTACCAACTGAGCGAGCCAGGTGCCCCATTATGCCACCTACACCTTACCTTGACCATAAAATCTGCCATTTTTATAGGTCAGAAAAAGTTGAAAATCAGCAACTCCATATAGTTGAACCAAAGAGATAATAGATGGATGAAAGATGCATGCCTCTACCGAAGTTGAATTAACGACGTAAAAATACATGACAAGATGTCTCTTTATACTCTTTTCTCAGAAATGTTTTGGCTCTTCTTCTACCCTACTTTTTATGTGAACACACAAAAATTTCATCTTTTTTCCAAACAAATTAATATTTTCATTTTTAAAAATGTGTATCAGGGGCGCCTGGGTGGCGCAGTCAGTTAAGCGTCCGACTTCAGCCAGGTCACGATCTCACGGTCCGTGAGTTCGAGCCGGGCGTCGGGCTCTGGGCTGATAGCTCAGAGCCTGGAGCCTGTTTCCAATTCTGTGTCTCCCTCTCTCTCTGCCCCTCGCCCGTTCATGCTCTGTCTCTCTCTGTCCCAAAAATAAATAAACGTTGAAAAAAAAATTTTTTTTTTAAATGTGTATCAAATTATATTCATAGCACAATTTAAAGATCATGTCTACACACTTGAATTTTCCCACCCTCCTCTTCTGGGATACGAAAGTTTAATCTTATACAGATATCAAATCCTTGATGTCTTTCAGTAGACATTTTAAGTTTTTCTTTTAATTTTTTAAGTTTATTTATTTATTTTGAAAGAGGGCAGAAAGAGAGGGAGAGAGAGAATCCCAAGCAGGCTCTGCACGTTCAGTGCGGAGCCTTATGCAGGGCTCAAACTCAAGAATCGTGAGATCATTACCTAAGCTGAAATCAAGATTTGGACACTTAATCAACCGAGCCACCCAGGTGCCCCTAAAGTTTTTATTTTATATAAGTTTTATGTATTTTTGTTAATTTTATTCCTAGGCATTTAATAAATATCATGACCATTATAATGACAGGGTTTTTTTCTTCTGTTATATTTTCTAATTCAGGGTCTTTAGAAAAAAAATACAACTTTTGAATATAAACTTTGTCATTTAATAGATAAATTCTTTATGGTAATAATTTTCTTTAATTTCATTGCATTCTTAATATGTAATAATACCATCTGCCTATAATCATAATGCTGTGTCTATCTCTTACATTTTTATACCTCTTCTTCCTTCTATCTAATTGCATCACCCAGTACTTACAAAACTAATATTTTGTTGTTAAGCAAGATTCTGGTTTCTGGTTTGAAATCAAGGAAGTATTTATTTCTTTCCATGAACATTTGACTAAGAGATTTTATGCAATATGGCTGTCAAATTTTATCAAATACTATTTTAGAATACCCTTCACAGACAGTGAAAGGATCATATGACTTTTCTCTTTTGATTTCTATTAACAGCAAATTTTATTAATACATTTACTAAAATTAAACCATCCTTGCATTCCTAATGTGATTGCACTTCTTTGTCTTCTTTCATGTGTTGTTGGATTCCACTGGCTAATGTAATATTTCATTACAAAATTTCACATTAATATGCATAAGTGAGATTGGTTTGTAGCTCTATGGTGCAGTATTATCAGTGCAAGAATGGCCTCAGAGAAAAAAATATTGGAAATTTTCCACCTCTCCCAATTCTCTGGAATAATTTAAGCAACACTTGAGTAATTTTTTGCTGTGGTTGCTTCCTGGCTAGAAGTCCAAAGGGCAGTGAGCCTTTGTGCTTCGGGACTCTTTTGGCCTTGTTGATGCCTCCATCCATGCATGTTTTTTGAACTAAACTTAGGGTACCTCTGGGGGGAAGGAGGAGCTAGGGAGGTAATGGGCAGCCGCATCTACTCACTTGCAATGTTGCCCTTGACAAAGTCCAGGACTCAGTCTTCTCACCTATGAAAAAAAAGAAGAAAGATTTACTTGAGGATCCATAACTTCCAGTTTCCAAACTGCTCCTGAAACATTGGGGGTTGCTATTTTACTTATGTCTCTTCTGAAACTGAGAATCTTCCCATGAAATGTAAGTTTCAAAAGAAGGAAAAAAAAAGGAAAGAGGACGAAGGAGAGGAAGGAGGAAGGAGAGGAAGAGTCTGTCAACATAAATAGATCATTCTTAAGTTATCAGTGGATATAGAAGCATCCAACATTGCAAAAAGAAGCAGGGATATCCATTATTTTGAGCACAGTCCAAAATATTTGCCAGAACTTTCATAGCCTTTTTCCCTGGTAATAGAAAGTTATATCCCTCCATCGAATTTACCCCCTTGTCATATGGGGCAGGGACCAAGACTACATTCTCCTCAGACCAGCATGAGCCTAGAGATTTCTCTTTCCTTTCCCTATGGATGTCCAGATACAAGTGTGTGATAGGAAAAACTTACTTATTTTTACCTTGATAGCCTCTATTTCTAAATAGTAAACATTCTCCCTTATTATAAAACTTAAAATCAAACACTAATTATAGATGCACTCTAATGACAGAAGATTACCTAGGAAAGTCCACCTGCAGGGCAAAGGAGCATATTTCTATATTATAATATTTGGGATTGCGAATGCACTCAGCGTTTGTTCTGTGGCATTAACTGTTATCCATTAACCAGTTAGACAGTGAATGCTAATGGTAGAGAAATGCAAAATAGATGTAAATATTCATGATGCTGCAGGAAGTATAAATATAAAATGTGATTCCTGCTGCTCCCCACTGGGAGCTATAAGTAAAACAGTACAAGGGAAGGACAGCTTGTTCATGAACATGAGCACAGCAGCAAGTTGTGTGGGAAGGCAGAGTCACAGGATGTTATGGCTCTTAACTATTCCAGCCCTCAAGTGTCATTATCTGTGACTTGGCCAGGAGTGATGAGCCAGTCTTGTCTTTGTCAAAATTTTATTGGGAGCACTGAAAGGCACATTGCCTACCACCTACTGCCATGATGCAGCAGAAATCTCTAGGACACCATGGCAGGCGGGCAAATGCTGCTGGTGGTCTCAGAATTATTGTCAATTGCTGAACTAAAATTGTTGTTTGAATCCTAGTCCCATGTCTTCATTCAGCAAGGTGGAAAACAGCTCATTGTTCATGCATCCTAGAGTTGAGAGGAAATTCTAAGGGAACATTTGCTGAGGAAACTTCCAGCAATACGCAGCTAAGTGGCATCAAATTGCAGAAAGTACTTTATAATAATTGGAGGTATTTATGAACTAGATACATGGCTAGGGCCATGAACAAATAAAATGAGGACGATAAATATTCTCAAACTAAATATCCATGACAGGAGAGACAAGAGGCTAAGGCAGAGACCGTGTTTTAGAAGATGAGGTCCTTTGTCATGCTAAAAATGCTCTCATGCCATAAAATTTATATGACTTAAAAAAACAAAATGGTCCGACTACTCTCACTTTCTTTTTTTCTAATGGGAATTGTAATCATGTTTTGTCTAGAGAACCATAAATATTTAAAAGCCGTATGGAGTGGAGAAGTGTGTTTTTCATGCAAGCAGCCTTCTAGGACATTTGTTCTGCAAGGTCACCTATAGTTGCTCATTAAAATACAATCCAGATTTAAGCCTTGCTCCAAGTGGCAAATAGGGTGACTGAACTAGGACTCTGGAGACAGGTGTCCAGATTTGCCACTATGAGTGGAGTGATCCTGGACAGTATATTAAATCTTGAGACATACTTCTCTTTATCTAAAGAATGAGCACAATAACCTTCACGCTACTTGCCTCATAAATTGGTGGGGAGAATCATGGAAGATAATTGCTACCAAAGGGTTTGGTTAAAACATGACACAATAAGTAAAATGCTAATAACTTTTTCATTTATTCAACAAATGTTTTACTAAGTGCCTAACATATTATGGCCACTACCAAAGGTGCAAGGAATTCAGTTGTTAGCCAAACAGTTCTTGCCCTTATGATCGTAATTACCACTTAGGGGAGGAGAAAAATGTAAATAAAGTAATAAATCTATAATAATCGATAGTGATAAATGGTAAGAAAAATAAAAATCAAGGGACTAAAATAGAGAGTGATTACATTTGAGTACAGAAACACTTCTGGACAAGTTGTCAATGAAGACTTTTCTGATGAAGTGATATTTGAAGAGAGATCTTAATCACATGAGAGATGAGCCATGTGAGGATCTGGGGAACAAGAATTATTGATTAAAGGAATAACAAGTACAAAGAATGGAGGCACAGGGGCGCCTGGGTGACCTCAGTCGGTTAACTGTCTGACTTCAGCTCAGGTAATAATCTCACAGTCCATGGGTTCGAGCCCTGTGTCCAGCTCTGTGCTAACAGCTCAGAGTCTGGAGCTTGCTCTGGATTCTGTGTCTCCCTCTCTCTCCACTCATGCTCTGTTTCTCTCAAAAATAAACATTTAAAATTAAAAAAAAAAAGAATGGAGGCACAAACATATTTGGTGTGTTTTAGCAATAGCAAAAACACCAGTGGGGCTGGAACAGAGAGAGAAAAGGAGTAGTAAAAGAGATTGAAAAGGCAACCAGGGCAAATCATGTATGTGGCCACCATAATGACTTAGGATGCTATTTCAAGTGTGATGAAAACTATCAGAAAGTCATGAGCAATAGAGGCCCTTGATTTTTGCTTTTGAAGGATGATTTTGGCTGCCTGGCATGAATAAAAGTAGAGGCTTCTGCAATAATGCAGTTCACAGGGGTGCCTGGGTGGCTCAGTTAATTAAGCATACAACTCTTGATTTTGGCTCAGGTCATGATCTCACAGTTCATGAGTTCAAGCCCTGTGTCAGGCTGTGTGGTAACAGCTCAGAGCCTACTTGAGATTCTCTCTCTCCCTCTTTCTCTGCCCCTCCCCTGCTCGTGCACTCTCTCTTTCTCTCTCAAAATAAATAAACTTAATAAAAAGGTAATAATCCAGTTCACAGATGATAGTGGCTTGAAGTAAGGTAGAGAAAGTGGAGGTAATAGATTTGAAAATATTTTGAAGGTAGAGCCTAATGAGCTGTGAGAGAAATTCCCTATATCTTGATGGGGTAGACCCTGAGTGTTGCTATGGTTGCCCCTTGGCTAAAAGTCTGAAGGGCAGTGAGGCTTTCTTTATATTTCTGGGCTCCCCTGACCTGATAGATCCTTCTATCCATGCAGATTGTTTTGAATAAGCAGAGTGTCTCCAGGAGGAACTAGGAAGGTAACAGGCAGTCACATCAACTCTTGCAATCTTGGGTCTATCTAACCCGTCGCATGATTTGTTTGCTGGTTGGTAACAAACCAAAGGGCAAGCAGCTTCTAATCCAATAGAAAATATCATCTATTTTCTTGATGGAAACAAAAAGCAAGCATATTATCTGACAGGAAGGTGCTGGAGAGCTTGCTTTGAATATTTAAAGTGAGGGGAGATGTAAAATAGGTAGATTGGAGAATAGGAAAGTCAATTGACTAAGGAAATGTAGTGAGACTAATAATGACCAACTCAAAATTAGTGGCGATTATTTCACTTTAGACCAGTTTGCATGGCTGTGTATTTTTCATAGCCATGTACAGTTGCTTGCAATCAGGAACCCAGTGATAAGAGTGCCAGATTTCAACACTTGGGCTTTTGCCAGGAAGTATAAGGCAATGGAAAGGAGAAAGAAAGAAAGCTGTAGAACCATGAAATATAAACTGGGTAAGGAGGCATGAGAGAATGGTGATGGACATTGAAAAGGGGGTTGGGTCAATAGATGGAAGGACTGTTGGAGGACACGCAACACAGGGACTATTCTAGAAAGATCGGCAGTGTTCAGAGATGGAATCCATGAGATTGGTGGTGCATTATTGGTAATTGGCCAGGGATGGGGTATGATGTTGGGCATGTGTGGCTACATAGACTCTATAGCATAAGGAGAGAAGGCATACAGCAAGTATTTCTGGCTGGTGATTGATTCCAATAGAGGCTTTCCTATCAGCTTTGAGAGTCTGAATTCTCTGTAGAGCATTTTATATTTGTGTGGTAGGTCCACTTATTAACCATGTCTTACATCTAAAATGTCTAAGATAGTTTCTCTGAGAAGTTGGGATAATGGGGCAAATTTTTTTCTGTAAAGCTCATAGATAATATAGATTATTTGAGGTCTTTCTGAGACTTCAGCCCTTGAATATCAAGGCCAAATTGCCATGCTCTAAGATGATGTGATCATTGCAGACTTTTAATTAATTCATTTATTTCCTCCCTCTCCCCCACCTCATTCTCCTTCTCTTTCTCTTGCCCTCTCTCCTTCTTTGTTTCCAGACAGAAAAGTATAGATAACTATAAGTAAATAAATTGGAAGATAGATAAATAAATAAATAAAACATCCTTGTCATATACCTTAATTCATCTTTTGTACTCAAATACATGATGAATGAATTATATCACTGCTAGATGGCAGCTTTGTAGCATCAAAGGGATAACATAGCCATGAAACAAATGCATTCCTGAGACTTATGAGACATCAGACTACAGGTCCATAACTCCCAGAAATTCAAGAAATACACCTTGCAAACAGCCTATAAAATAATAAGTCACCTTGTGTTATAGACAAAGATTAAATTAACATATAAGGTATGCCTATATGGTAATCTGATATGATATTGCTTAACCAAACACACCAGAACATACACATCAATGATGAGAGTTCCCCCCTTCAAAGTAGCCACTTTGGTAGGTTCTATATTATATATTTATTCCAGTGATGTTGACATTGGTCTGGACATTTAGTGAACTACTCTTCTGGGCTTACCTTTAGAGACCTTTTTTTTTTCCAGCATATTTAAATGATGCTGACTCATATTTTTAAAGGAAGATTTGACTCCTGAAGCCAACTTAAAGCAGTTTGAAGCTGGAGTTGGCAGGTGACAACTTTAAGAGATTTGAATCATAAATAAGGAATGACTGTAGTAAAGACATAGACTAGATGACTTGTGAGTGTCGTAAACCAACTCAGAGGGCAGTTCAAAAAACAGAAGACTAATGTTATGAGTTATTGCCCCATCATTGGACTAAGTACCTGACCTTCTAAAGCAACCATGTTGCAATGGAAAGTTCTCCCTTGGGGCCTTTCCTTCCTGGCCCAAAGAAGAGCAAAGAGTAAGGATGCCTAAAGTTAAACTTTCAGTTTCTTCAGTTCTGGTCCCATAGTCCAGAGAGTGACAATTTAAAAGTGTTTTATTCTTCAACAAAATTAAAACGATTGATACCAGGATGAGGCCATTGCTGAATTCCTAGAGAATCACCTGTGGCCTGGCTTGTGAAATGCCAGAAGCAGCAGAGAAAGGCCAATGAATTAGCAGAATTATAGCATTCTCCTATAGAATGAATGCATTTCAAGGACATGTCCCTGGGACCATGGCTGGTTCATTCCACAACTGTCTGTTCTTAAAAACACGGAGGCTCAAAGGACAGCCACCTTAGTCACTTGGATGGCAGGAACGTTGGATTCGTTAGTGATCAAAGCTCGTGCGGCTGGTGTCCTGATGTTATTTTTAACGTCTCAAGCTCCTTTAGCTGTGATTCTCGGGAAAGCCATTATCCAGAATGTTGTTAGAAGTTGATTTGATAAAAGTGTGGCCTCCAGAACATCAGGGGTCCCTGCTCTTTGCTCCCCTGTGGGTCAGGAACAAATCCCCTCTCATGGTTCCTCTGTGTCCAATTTCTGTCAGGTTGGGTGAGGCTGTTTTCCTCCTCCGCTTCCTGTTCCAGTCCTGCTGCCCTTTGAAAGAAATAAAAGCATTTCAGATGTATTATGCCTGTCTAAAGTGTGAAAATCCTGTTGTTAATATAAAAATAATACACATTTTCGTCAAGAGACTTTTTCTCAAAGTTCTCTCAGCTATGTTATTTTATTTCTATCTCCCTGAAAACATAACAATCAATTTTTATACAATGGGGAATAGTTTAATGTTCTTGGGGAAGCATTTACTTTTTTTTCTAGTTATAATGTCCGTCCATTTTTATTTAGGCAATTGGGGGATGGTGATAATGCTGACACTGGTGACAACCACGTTGAGATTAAGAAGGAAGGCCCTGGGGAGGAAAAACCTGGATCCATAGAGCATTTGTCCAATGATAAGGATCCTTTCTGTCCTGAACAGGGCAGTGGTGGCAGTGCTGATAAAGACAACGGCAAGGAAAATAGACACTTATTCAGGGTTTACTCTGTGCTTGCTTACACTTTTTGCATCGGTTTTCTCATTTAATCTTCACGGCACTATGTGGTATGACCATTGATATTTCACAGATGAGAAAAGCAGACCACAGAGAGGATGAGTGATGGTTCAATGTGCCACTTAGAACATGGCCAGAGCTGGGATTTGAACCGAAGCGGTCTGACTCTGCCTCCCCCATGCTTTCCTGGAACGCTGCTCTGTCTCCTTCATTGGCCTAACTAAAGCATATAATTGCTAAGGGTGCACAACTGTCTTCCTGAAACTGGTGATCAGAATGGGGAGCAGAAATAGAGTGTGGGGAGGAAGGTATGTTCAAAATCCTACCCCTGGCAGACTCCCTGCCTCTACAAAGACTGGATTAGATGCCCAGCTGTCCCCATGGGACAGCTGTCTACTACCCTATCACAGCCCGCAGTTTTATTTTAATTTTTTTAATGTTTATTTATATTTGAGAGAGAGAGACAGAGACAAAGCGTGAGAGGGAGAGGGAGAGGAAGAGGGAGAGACAGAGACAGAATCCAGGGCAGGTTCTAGGCTCCGAGCCTAGATGCGGGGCTCGAACACATGCACTGTGAGATCATGACCTGAGTTGAAGTCTTTCCTGTCCACCTGACTGTTCTTCTAGGAGACTCTAAGTTCTTGGACAGTAAGCATTCTGTTTTGTTCAAAATTGGATTTGTAAGATCTAGAAGAGTAACCGAATGTAACAGACACTTGATAATATCTATTGAATTGATGAAAGATCACAGATGGGACAAGAACATGTAATACACAGAAAAATTACTCAAACCCAACTCCAGGATGCTGGCAGGATCATTGATTTGATAGTTTTCTTTTTATTTGCAAATGATACAGTGCTTACCTTTCCTCTCTTCAACAGCCAACAGGGCTGTAAGTAGGATGGGCACACATGTATATGTATATGTATATGTATATGTATATGTATATGTATAATATGTATAAATATATAAACATATGCAGAAGCCTATGGCCTCAGAACTTAAATTGATGTGTTTTGGCCATTCAAATATTTATACTGTATCAATCCCAGCTAAGAAAATAGTGAAATTTAAGATCCTTGATCATTGGCTAAGACAAATGGCTCTGAATTAAAATAACCAGAACACAAGGACTTTCATAGTCTAGGAAATGGCTACACTAAGGTCTAGTCTGCCTCCTCTTTCTGTCACCTACCGAGTTTAGGGCAGACAGACCTAACTTCTATTTACTTCCTGCGTCTGAATCCCTGCTTCCTTGTTTGTTTATAATTACTTAAATTCCAGATTCCTAACCTATCTATTGATAAAAATTCCTGCTTGGTCAGACCTGGCTTCACAGTCTATTGAGACTATGATGCCAGTGTAAACAGCCTATGTATCACATTCCACTGGGTAACCACAGTGTAGCATGCCTCCTGCTATATACCATGACTAATATCCGGGTAGAATCATCCTGAAATGCAGAGGCTGACCTCACACAGTAGTTTGTGTCTTGTCAGGCCTCTTAGCAATGGCCTCAAAGAGGATGGATATTCAAGAAGTATTCAGGTAAATGAAGACCTTTGCTTACTGAAACTATAATCATTCCTATTTTCTCCCCCAAAGAATCCTAAGCAATTGAGAACCAACTGCAGGAATAAATCAGAGCATTTTCCTGGTAAAATCAATACTAAGAGAGTTTTGAATCTAATGTCTTGTTGAATATAAACCACCTCATCATACTGGTGGTAGCTTAGTTGAAGCCAGTGACAGGTGTATAAAACCTAATGGCGCCCCTGATATAAGCAGATAATATAACTCCAGTCATTTTGCATTTATGATCCTGCAAAGGCCAAGGGGGATTGTGTCCTAGGACCTGAAGAAAGTGTTTGTAGATAATACAGAGCCAGTATGAACCTCTGTGGATCATATATGAGGTTAACTCCAGACACCGGGGAAAACTTTATTGTAAAGTCAAAGTTAACAGTTAGCTCTAATAGGAAACGTGCATCAGAGATCAATATGTATCCTTATGTGTTTTTTTTTCTTCTCCACATTTCTTCCAAGTAGCCTCATTTCCCTTTAGAACATCCTCTTCCCTAAAAGCCAAGTAGAATTTATTAGTCTGGAATTTGACAAAACATGAGTTTGAGAAATGATTGAGATAATGTTAATAGTGATTGGCTGCCTCTTAGTCCCCTCTGGGTGAGGCTGGCTAGGGAGTGTGTTTGGAGGCACTTGCCCATGGGGCCACAGGATACAGGCATCTTCATGATATTGCATAACAGGGACAAGGAAGGCCTCATGCTTGCAAAATGCACGGGTGCACCAGCAGAGAGAATGAGGTCATGTTCTGACTAGGTATGGCCTAGTGAGAAGGGTTCCCAAATGTAAACACTGCATCCGTAGTCCAGCTCTAGTGCCCACCAGAACATGCTTAATCTTGAGGACACCCTTTATAATACCTGTATCTGAGCACATTTGATGGACCAGTGGAAAGGTGCCAAAAGCCAACTTGCACAAGGTTTTTATGTTTTTCATCTTGGGTTTTTTGCCCAGAGGATTCTGGGAAAAGACTGGAATTAGAAGGCCAGATCATGTTTACATAAGACGCTGGATCCCAGGCTGGTCTAGTCATGTAGCTGAGCCCAGGGAGAAAAGCAGAAGGTCACATTGTCATAAGGCACTTGGCAAAGAGATGGAATTTGAATGAAAAGAGGATTCAATGGGTAGAGGAGGTGGCCACTTCTATGAGTGGCTTCAACACGGCAAAACCAACGGTAGAGCACAACACAACACTGGGCCAACACCTATGTCAGAGGCACTGGTGTTACTGTACTGGCCCTGTTGGTAACGGAAGTAGTCAAGTATGGCACTTTCAGAGCCACTAGTCATCAGGGAGAAAAGCAGAGCAAATCACCATGGGTCCAGAAGACTCAGAAAGATTATGGAGGGATGGTGTTCTGAGGGGAAAGCCCGCAGATTTGGCCTATCAGTCTTTTGGGACCCCATATTTATCCAAATATTGGCAAAGCTTTACTCCCACAAGAACACCCAGGTTTGTGAAATCCATCAGCAAGTCAGTCTTGCTTCTCTCTTTTCTATCATCTCTTTGCTCCAAACCTGCTGGACACCTCACTGCTGTGGGGTAAACTCTAAACACCTTGAAATTCCACATGATTAAGTCCGTCCCCATCTAACTCAATGAACTTCTCACTTCCACTCTCTAAACAGCACTTTGGTCACATAGTGATCTCGATGGTGTGCTTTGGCGTGTCCTCTCTCCGCGTCTCTGCATGTTCCTTGCTGGGCAAGGCCCAGGCCAAGCTCTACCATTTTTGTTTGAAGCTTTTTCTAACCATCAACCCATAGCCATCTTAGTCCATATTTCCTCCCTATATTATTCATTTGGCATTTAGCATTTGTTTGTTAGTCATCTTTTCATCAAATATTTTATTCATCTCCCCGGTTGCATTGCAAGCCCATTTACTTCTCCTCAGCCTCTTGCTGGGCCTGGCCCACTGATGGGCATATGAAGTTGGTAAGGATTGTTGCATGACTGAGTTAGTGATGGTCTAATATTGGTATCTTGGTGTGATTGCCTCATGCTTCATTTTCATTGAGATAGGAGAGCAGAGCCCAAGGTCCCAGGAAATGGCCTCTCAGCACATGAGGATATCCATCAGTATTTTTGCTCTCACTGATTCTGGCCCCTCTGGTGACTGGGTTTTCAGACCATCCCAGAGAGTAGGTGCTTTGTACCATTTGCTGACTTTCTGAGTAGGAGTGTGGTGCCTGGGGCAAGGATGAAATCACCAGGCTCATTTTGTTTTTGAACATAAATTCCTTGAAGCCTAGATTTGTTTTCTTGGGGTAAACTTATATAATTATAGAGTGTCAGAGAAAGGAAGAAACTTATGTCACATTATTAACACTATAATCCTTATCAATGAGCCAGATGAACTTGGTTTAGTCACGATGTTACATTCATGATAACTACGTGACCATGGATGGGTCAGTAACTTTCCTAAGACTCTTGTTTCCTCAACTGCCAATTAAAGATATTATTTCTTACTTAGAAAGTTGGGAGTCACAAATGACATACAGCAAGGGCTTAATAAATGATAACCATACTATCAATTATTATTATCAAACAAGTAATTATATCAAGTATATTCCTTGTAATAGGTACCAGACATATAAAAGAGTTATCGCTTTTTTTCCAAATACTATTAAGTGCAGTTAGACAAATTGAACATAAATGTAAAAATTTGACAAAATTAATGAATCCTATTTTTGTACCAGGTACTAGGACATATCCAAGCTACACAAAACTTACATAGATACTATCTACTCTCAAACAGGTATCAATGCATAAGTAAATTGCCATAAGTAAATAAGCCATAAGTAAATTGCAGTGACAAAATAAAGCACTTGTGTTACATGGATACCAGAGTCTTTTTGTCTGTAAGTAATAACTTTGAAATTCAAAGTTCAAACTGCCTTAAGCATTAAAAGTGATATATTGTTTTTAATATCAGTAAGTTCAGACTAGGACCTCAAGGCTATGTAAATTAAAATGCATAAGCTAAAAATAAAATGCGTGTTTATGTTTACATAATGGTTATGTTTTATAAAACATAAAATAAAATCATTCCGTAGCTCGGTGTAGTAGACCTGCACTGGTTAGGATTCAGGGCTGGTGGATTAGTAGTTCAACGTCACCAAAAACCAGGTAGTTTTTGTCTTTCCTTTCTGCTTGCTGTCTAGAGTGTTGGCTTCAAACTTGGAGTTGTATTTTGGTCCATCATGGTCATTGAACTTCTTGTTTCCTGTCCATGAAGATAGGTAGATGATAGGTAAATAGATGATAAATAGGTAGGTAAGTAGGTAGGTAGACAGACAGGTAGGTAGAAAGAGAGGGGAAGTGATGAGGGAACAAAGAATCAAAAATCTTTTAGTCTGATTGGGCCAACATATTCACTTAGACAAGTACAATATCATGGCTTAAGGTTAGGTTCCTAAACCATCGATAATCAGGTTGCCTCAGACTAAACAGGGTATGCCTTTGGACCCAGGGCCAGTACCCTAAACATGGCTGCTACAAATGAGAGAGAAAGGAAAATATCTTGGAAGCCAAACACAATGTCCAGAACTGGGCCTGAGTACATTATGAGACAGTTTGACCTTGTGACTTTATTTATACATTGTATTCATTTATCAGTAATCTTCATCATATTCCAGGCTCATGATTGCTTAGCGGGATAGTTATGTCATAATGTTAAAATGTACTGTCTCCTGTTACAATAACGACTGCCTAAATTACATAAATCCGCCAGGAGGAAAGCAGGAAGTGCCAGTTGCAGAAATGATGGATGGAGGTTGGTCCTACTGGTCCACCAGGTGAAGGGAGTATTGTTATTTTTATGAATTGTTTTTCCAAACTTTTCAGTATGTTATTTCAGTCTTCCTATTCAGAATACAAGTAGGCTATCTATTGGATATCTAATCATCTGTAGTGAGAAATTAATCCTGGCAAAAATGAATAGGTCTAAAAGGATAAATAGGATTTTTCCAGGCAAAAGAGGTGACAGGAAGAGTTTCCCAGGCAGAGGAAACATTTTAAGTGCAGATAAAGAAGCAAGAGATATTGTGACCAGGTGATTCATGCCCAAAAAGGAACTATAGGGTTGGGGTCTTTTAAAATTTTTTTTTTAATGTTTATTGTATTTTTGAGAGAGAGAGAGAGAGAGAAGGAGGGAGACGGAGAGGCATAGCACCAGCGGGGGAGGAGCAGAGAGAGAGGGAGACACAAATCCGAAACAGGCTTCAGGCTGTCAGCACAGAGCCTGACGCGGGGCTGAAACTCACAAACCATACGATCATGACCTGAGCAGAAATTGGAGCTTAACCGACTGAGCCACCCAGGCACCTCAGGAAGTACAGGTTTAAACTGATCAGGAATAGCTCACCGAATCTCCCCAAACCCTGGAAAACCAGGCACCGAAGACAGGCAAGGAAAAGAGAAGCTAAGCAGCCAGAGCTGCTGCCAAATCATCCCCCAAATTCATCGTAGGATGACACCATTGTCTCCACCGCTTCTTCCACAAACACCACAAGTGTTGGGCACCAGGCATCATGAGAAGCTCTGTCATTGCTGCTCCTGGAAACCACTGTCACTGCTGTTGCCCTAGGGCCAGGCCAGTCTGGATCCTTCTCTCCTGCTTTCCGTCACTCACTCCCAAATCAGAGTCAGGGGAAGGCGTATCTGAGAACCAGTGTCAGTACAAGGAAATGGAAAGTTGGGGATCATCTTCCAATGAAGGCTCATGTGGTGATAATTTCCCAGACTGACAAAACCTGTAGAAGGAATCGCTTGGGTAATGGGGGACGCCACTATTGATGGGGAGAAGAATGACAAGTGTCTGTCACAATTAATGCTTACTTTATGCATACCCTTGACAACTTGATGGATTTTACAAGATAAGATAACTGTCTTAGAGAGGTTAACCCTTTAAGGCACTTAAAGGCGGATGGCAAGATAAATGTCTAGAAAGATTACTCTCCCAGTTGTGTGGGGGAATGTAGCCAGAGACACCCAAGAGAGGATAAGAGACCACACAGAAGAGGAGAGAGAGGGGTAGGGTGGTTGTTCTGGAACTGCAGCGTTCATCAGAATCACCTAGACGGCTGGAGCTCTAACCACAGAGTTTCCAATTCAGCAGATCTGGCTGGGGCCTAAGAATTTGCAACTTGTTCAGGAATCACATTTTAAATGATATGAATGACATAGATTACAACTAAATGGGTTAAAGAACTGTTTCTCAAACATCAGTAATATATGGGTCGCTTTTAATGAAGTACATTATTGAGACACCAATACCTGGCTTCCATTTTTAGTGTAATATTACTTAAAAATATACAGATATAAAATTAGGTATAAAATCCTTATGCTGATAGCTCATACACAATAATAAGATATAAACCATACTTAAGTTAAATACAAAGTCTAAAATTAATAAAATTCAAATTAACATTAACTTTAGTGTGACATATTATATAGTTCTGCCGAAATCAAAGGACCATTGTTGCACTTAAGAGAAAAAGACATATAACCCCAAAACCAATTTTATTTTTAGTCTGTTTTTGTAATACTTGTGTAAGGAATGACTGTATGCATAAGCGTATTCTACAAAATGATATTAATAACTTCCAGGCTCTGTTCCCAATCTTATACTTAATCAAAAGGCTGCCACCGACTGCTACTAATGGTAGTTTGAATAAGACACTTTCTAGTATCTTTGGGAGGCAAGTTTCTTCAGCATTCTAAGAGAATTGTGACATTACCACAACCCGTATTAAATAGTTACTTACTTGCAGTCGTTGCTGGACTTGGGAACATAACAATTTCTCATTACATATTTACTACTATACACTCTTGTTATTACTGATCCATTTATTACAAGTTGGTATGTGTCATGACCTAACCCACACAAATCTTTAATCCACACATAGATATGGCACTGAATGACAAGACACATATGTTGTTAGCCCTTCAAATTCAGCAATTCTTACTACTATATTCTATGTGATGATTTTATTCTATTGTTGCAACCCTCTTTTCAAACCAATGCAAAACATTTATTATATATTATATAGCGTCTGACTTCATTTGGGTTTCCCAGAGGCAATCCCTAAAACAAGGATCCTAATGAATGGGATTTATGAGGAACTGCTCTCAGGGAAAACAAAAACAAATACAGTAGGGAAATGAAGAAATGTAGGCAAGCAGAGGAAAGAAGCCAAGTGAGAATCTGATGCCAAGAAAACCGATGCAGAGGATAACTGACTTAATCCTGTGGGGAAGCTATGGAGACAGGGTGGGTCACACCCAGAGTTCTCCTGACGAGGGGCAGAGGAGGGTAAATATTTCTGCTCATGCAGCCCTCACATCCAACAGTCACTGGAGGAAGGGTGTCCCTCAAGAGATACAAATTACCAAGCGCTTCAGGAAAACAGGCTCTGGCAGCCTGAGGGCAGCCCTCTGACAGACATACAAGTGCTGACTGCTGGGCGCAAAAGCAGGCCACAAATCAGTGCATGGAAATGGTGAAGGATTGAGACAATGTGGAAGGAGTGCTGACAGACTGTTCTCTAAGCTTGAAGTGTTCTTCCCTCCAGAACTGGTATGGCCTGCCCAGTCATTTCCTTCAGGTCTCAGCTCAAATGTCACCTTCTTGGTGAGAACTTCCCTGTAAACCCTATTAAAAGACCACCTCCACCATCATTCTTTGTCCCCTTATATTGACAATGGTCACATGCTCTCACTCATCTGCATAAAGGCATAACCAAGAGGTTAATTAGTTGCAGGCATTTTTGCATATTATACCTCCAAGCTCCAGTGCTAAAACAGCCCAAAACATGGAGCAGTCAACAAGTATAAACAAAAAAATCCCCAAGAGAGTTTCACTCTTTCTAGCCAGATGACTGGGAAGAGGGGTTCCCTGTGAGACAGGACTCTTTTGACCTTACCTCCAAGTGAGCAGCACCAAAGAGGTGGTATAATTCTCCCCCTGTACCAGCAAGCCCTTGTGGGGATGTGGACCCTGAAAGGCAGAGTTGTCAGAATTGCCCAAACATGTATCAAGCGTATGCCAGCAAAGAAATGTCATCCCTTTCCTTCCCTGCCCTGTCACTGTGGAGTGAAGGCCTATTGCTCTCCTCACTTCATACCAAATGACAGCAGAAGGCAGCATCCCTGCAACCTCTTCCGGGTGTGCCTGTGGTGAACTCTGCAAAGCAGGTTCATATCTGGTCTCTCCATGACACACCAAGCAAGCACTAACAAAGAATGAGTAGCTCTCTGCTTCCCCATGCAACTGAGGCAGTGTAAGTGCAACCAAGTAACTGAAAGGAAAGAGGCAGAACTCTTCTCCTCAGTAGGGTGAAGCCTATGGGATGGAGCCCTGGTGACAAAGCGAGAAGGCCAAAGACCTCGACGTTATAGCCAGAGTGCAAGGAAGACAAACTATGGGAACCAGAGTGTGGGTAGAGGGATAATGGAAAGGGGGTTGCTAGAGGAAAGGCATAGTTAAATTTGCAGGGAGCCTGGGTGGCTCTGTCAGTTAAGCATCCGACTCTATAATTTGGCTCAGGTCATGATCCCACGGTGGTGGGATCAAGCTCCACGTTGGGCTCTGAGCTGAGCATGGTGTCTGTTTAGGATTCTCTCTCTCCCTCTGCCCCTCCCCCCACTCATTTACACACACTCTCCCTCAAACAAAAAATAATAATAATAATAAATTTGCAAAAAGAGTCCAGGAGTCATCCCTGAGACTGCATACGCATGAAACTGACTGGAATTAGCACCGCGAGGAGTTTGAAAAATAAATTCACACTGGAACAAGAGCTCACATAAAAAACGTGGATCAAGATATGCAACCTGAACCTAACCAGACTGACTACTAAAATAAAAAATAATCCACACTGAGTGTGGATTTAAACACAAATCAGAATCTCATATCATAATATTCAAAATATACAGGATACCCAAGTTCTCTTGATACACAACAAACCAGAACAATCTAAACAGGAGCACCTGGGTGGTTCAGTCAATTAAACATCCAATTTCCATTCAGGTCATGATCTTGTGGTCCATGGGTTCGAGCCCTGCGTCGGGCTCTGTGCTGATGGCTCAGAGCCTGGAGTCTGCTTTACATTCTGTGTCTCCCTCTGTCTCTCTGCCCCTCCCCCACTCGCACTCTCTTTCTCAAAAATAATAAATAAACATTAAAAAAAAAAAAGAAAAACCTAAACAACTCTCAAAGGGACAAGCAATCAAGAAATACCACCCCCGAGATTAAAATCATAAAACAACTTTAAAGCTGCTATTCTAACTATTCTCTGAGAAGTGAGGACAAATACTCTTAAAAAACAAATGGAAAAATTAAAGTTCTCACCAAAAAATAAGAGAATCTTTGAAATAGTATCAAGAACTAAGTGGAAGTTTTAAAAGAAAAATATAATATCCGATATAAAAAGTTCACTGGAGACGTTCAATAGTAGAATTGAGAAAACAGAGGAAAGAGTCAGTAAATTTAAAGAGCATGATAGAAATTATCTAATCTGAGCAACAGAGAGGGGAAAAAAAACAAAGAATATAAGAAAATGAAAAAGACTCAGGGATCCATGGGACAGCAGTCAAAGGTCTAAGATCATAGGAGTCCCAAAATGAGAGAAGAAGAGATTGTTGCAGAGAAAATATTTAAAGAAATAATAGCTGAAAACTACCTATATTTGGTGAAAGACATAAATTTACAGATCTAAGAAACACTGAAAACTCCAAATAAGGCAAACTTAAAGAAAATTGTGCCCAGACACATTATAATCAAATTGTTTCTGAAAAAGAAAGATTTATTAAAATCTTGAAAGTAGCCAAAGGAAAATGACACATTCTTCAGGTAAAAGATAAATAATAGCAAAAGATCCTGGAATGAAGTTAGAGCAATGGAAATGGTGAGCATGTACCTAAAGAGAATAGATCTTATTTCATCTTTAAATTTATTAAAATTACATGTGACTAATAAAAACAAAAGTTACCCCATTGTCTGATGGGGTTTTTAACATATATATATATATATATATATATATATATATCTTATATAATATAAAATATATAATATATATAATACATGACAGCCACCTCACAATGGGAAGCTGGTAAAGGGACCTATATATGCTTGTAAAATTTCTATATGTTCCTTGAAATGATAAAACATTATTTATAGGCAGAATGTTTGAAGTTTAGTGTGTTATTGTCATCCTCAGTTTAACTGCTATAACAAACAAACAAAAAACTATCCAAAATCAAAATTTGAAGTTGGAGATTTGAAAATATTCAACTAATTCAACAAAAGAAGAAGAGGGGAAATTGGGGAATGAAAAACAGAAGGGACAAATGGAAAACTCAGTAGTAAAATGACTGCATTACATCCAACCATACAACAATTATACTAAATGTAAATAATAAAGCATGTCAATCAAGAGACAGAGATTGTTGGATTGAGCAAAAAAAAAAACCCACAAAAATCCAATTACATGTTGTCTACAGAAAACCCACTTGAAACATAATGATATAAATAGTTTTAAAATAATAAAATGGAAAAAGATTATACAAACTCTAATTTAAAAAAAAAACTGGAGGGGCACCTGGGTGGCTCAGTCGGTTGGGCATCCGACTTCGGCTCAGGTCATGATCTCGTGTTCCGTGAGTTCGAGCCCCGCGTCAGGCTCTGTGCTGAGAACTTGGAGTCTGCTTCAGATTCTGTGTCTCCTTCTCTGCCCCTCCCCCACTCACACCCTGTCTCTCTCTCTCTCTCATAAAACATAAACATCAAAAAAAAAAAAAATTTAAAAAAAAAAAAAAAAACTGGAATGACTATTTATAACACACAAAGCTGACTTCAGAACAAGGAAAATCGCCAAGGATAAAAAGAAAAAGACATTACATGATGATAAATGTGTTAATTAGCCAAAATACATTGCAATCCTGAATGCGTATACACTGAACACAAAATGCATCAAGCAAAAATTTAAAGAATTGAAAAAGAGAGACAACTCCAAATTACACTAGGAGATTTCAATATTTCTCTCTCAGTAATAAATAGAATAAGCACACAGAAAATCTAAGGGTATAGAAGAACTAAATAACACCATCAATCAACCTGATCTAACTGATATTTATAGAGAAATCCATCCTGCAACAGTAGAATCTACATTCTTCTCAAATGCACTCAGAGCCTCCACCATGAAGAATATAATCTGGGCAAGTGCCTTTAACTTTCGGGGGTTTTGTTTGCTTGTTTGTTTGTTTTGATGTTTTTTATTTAATTCAAGGAAAATCAAATGACTGCAAACAACTCGATTAATTTCTGAATATTTTAACTGGATCCAGTTAATCCATATAAGTGTCAAAATAGACCAAAGTAAGTTTAATCAGAAAATACAAAACTGGTTGATGTGCATAGCACTAGTATATATAAGTAGTGAAGCCAGTCCAACTAACTGACTAGTCCCCATGGCCTATATATGGACATATCAGGTGGTCTCTTACATGGAAGTTCCTCTTCATTCTGTTCTTCCTGTGTCACACCCTGTCATTTTTCCCTCATCTCTTGGATCTGTAGCGTGATCCTGCATGATCCATGGTATTTGGTTAGATTATACCTGCTTTTATAAATTCTGCAACTGCCTACCCCACTCCAGCCCTGCTCTGGACTCAGCACTGACCCAGCCTTTGTAACTTGGTAAACGCTGCCTGTTGGCCCTGAACTCCATAAAAAGATAAAGTCATCCTAAGAAATTAAGAGCAAGGCAAAGGAGAGACTCCTGGGTGCCTCAGTCTGTTAAGCATCTGACTCTTGATATCAGGTCAGGTTTTGATCTCAGCGTCTTGAGTTCAAGCCCCGTATTGGTTTCCATGCTGAGTGTGGAGCCTACTAAAAAGAGAGAGAGAGAGAGAGAGAGAGAGAGAGAGAGAGAGAGACAGGGATGCAAAGGAAAAAATCTGTGTAGCTTAAATGCTAAAGCACAGCATCAATGTGTGGGGACGTGCCACACTAGAAAAAAACAAAACAGCAAAACAGAATGTTCAGACTCATTTGCTACAGCCTTTGCTTCAGTCAGCGTATCTAATAATATTTCAAAGTTCTGCCTTGCCGTGCAGCAACATCAGTTAAATAATGAACTTTCAATAACAGCACAAAATGTCATCAGGTTAACAGACACTTCTGCCATTTTCTCCTGCACGTGCTGAATAAATCCATTTGGTATTGATGTCCACAGCTAAGTTTCAGCCTTAATGTAATTCTTACCGTCAAAGCAGAGTAAACAGATAGTTCCTGGAAGAATCTAAACATGTTACTTTTTCCTCATCGGATGAGTCCTTTTAGATTACTGGGCAACCCAATCCATTGGGTGTTTCATTACAAAAGTTACCAGCTTGGAGGCTTACCATGTCCATCTGGAGCTGAGCTACAGGGACAGAATAGCAATGACAATGTAAGAAACTCTAAGGGGAAAGCGGAAAAAAAAAAGTTACATAAGATACAGTCTAGGTTCTGGCAGATTTCTGATTCACGATCACTGCTGCTGCACAAAGAGAACAAGAAAGGAAGATTTCTCAGCCCAGGGTTCTGGCATTTGACCCCGGTGATCTGGCCAGATGTCATTTTCTGTGGCAATATCCCCATAAGGACACATTGTGGCCAGCCCACCGAACGCACTGGCCTGTACTAGGGTAACTTCCCAATGTTGGAGCTTGGGAAGGTATGGGGATCAGTTCCGTGTAGGTACCATTGGCTTCACTTGTCTCTGGGTCATTTATCATGCTGTGCCCTCCGCCAGAAACACGCCTGGATTCCATACAAGACTTCTCCCTTGGATTTGAGTTAGAGGAGCTGCTTTCTGGCCCTATGCTGACTGCAATGGTTCTCAAATAGTTCCCAGGCTACCAGCATCAACATCGCCTAGGGACTTGATAGGAATGCAAGTTCTTGAACCACAACTCAGACCTACTGAATGACAAACTCAGAAGGTGGAGCCCAGATTTCTGTTTTAATGAACCCACCAGATGATTCTCATTAATCTTAACGTTTGAGAATCACTGCTTTCAGGGCACTAGTCTGGTCCCCATCTAGAAGTGGCCCTCTTCATAGAATGGGAGTCCTAGAAGCCATGCCTCCTCCTTCTAGACCTCACCTTTGGTACCAGGAAGCCGAGAATTTTCTGTCCATGTGGCCTCAAGCTTGCTTCCGGTGTCTGTCTTCTCTGGGTCTGTCCTGAGGGTGGGCACTGCCACAGATGGGCACATTCATAGGTCTGAGTGTCGGTCAAGAGAGAGCTGGACAGGGAGGGATCATATGGATGGAGTGTTCAGCCACACATGTGCACACGCAGCCCCACATGGGGCTGGCAGATCTGGGGCCGTGATGCAAAAGGGGCTTGTCTGTGACCAGGGACGGGCCAGGGACACCTCTCCCTGTGCTGCTGCATTGCAATACAGCACTCAGAGTATCATTTGAATCCGGCCCCCCAGGTTGTTATGAAGGTATGTTTTTCAGTGTGGGAAAGGTAAAATTTGATTGATTTAGTAGTTTTTCAGTTTGATTCAAAATTTCAAATACCCTATGATATGTATGCCTCTATTCGTACACTTTTCATGGACCCTACAAAACTTAAAGGAGGCCCAATGTGTTCCACCTCTTTGCTTATCTTCTGCTTCACTTTGAGATCTCTGCTTAAGTATCTTCTATGTAGAGCCTTCCTTGATCCCCTAATTGATGCTCTAGTGGAGGCCTCTGATTTGTGCTTTCATATTTCTCTGTAACTCCTCATCCTATAACTCATAAAATGTACTATCAATTCTTGTTTAATTATATGTCTGTTTCTCTCATAAACTACAAGGCCCCAGAGGGTATGTGTTCTATATCAGCGTATAGCATAGCAGTGTACCCAGTAAGTAAATAATGAAGAAATGAATTATAATAATAAAAGGAATGGCAAACTTATATAGCCCTCCCTATGGGACAGGCAGCATCCCGAGAATGTTTTATACATTAATGCATTTAATCCTCGCAATAACCCTACAGGACAGATATTACCATTATTGCCACGTGAAAAAGAAAGATGTTAAGTCCAGAGACACTAAGAAACTTCCCATAGTCAGACAAGTGGCAGGGTGATCATTCAAGTCTGAGTAGATTGGATTTTCTGGACTCTAAATGTGTGAATGACTGGTGAATGAATAAATGGAAGAGAAGTCAAGAATTAGTACAAAGCCATATCCTAAGAAATCCTGAGCTTAAAAACAGAGAAGCCAAATTTTTATCACCAAAACCAGGAAATAAATCCAAAATGTTATAGAGTTGGAAAGAGAGCAAGCCAGAGGAGAGCTGAAAGGTCCAAGGCTGCAGGTAAAACAGGGTCTTGAAGCCTGATGGTTGTTTTCGTTGACTTCCAGTCACATGGTAATAGGTTGGCCCAGCCAGTCAAGAAAAAAATATGAGGGCAAGATATTTAAGTACTCCAAGTTGCCCAAGGCCCCACAACTAAGTTTTTATTTTTTATTTATTTTATTTTTTTTTTTTTGAGAAAGAGGGTGGGGGAGGGGTAGGGGGAGAGCCAGAGAGAGAGGGAGACACAGAATCTGAAGTGGGCTCCAAGCTGTCAGCACAGAGCCTGTTGTGGGGCTCGAACTCAGGAGCTGTTTGATCATAACCTGAGCTGACGTCAGAAGTTTAACCAACTGAGCCACCCAGGTGCCCCACATCTAAGTTTTTGAATGGAGTTCTAAGACCTTCTGATGCTGAGGAGTGTCCACCTTAATTTCATACTTCAGGGATGGAGACAATTTGATAACAAAATGATTTCTAAATTTTTTTAAGTTACTTTTTTTTGAGAGAGAGAAAGGGAGACCATGCAAGCTGGGGAGGGACAGATGGAGAGAGAGAGAGAATCCCAAACAGACTTTGCACTGCCAGCACACGGCCCGATGTGGGGCTCAAAACTACAAACCATGAGGAAATGATGTGAGCCAAAGTTAGGAGTCAGACGCTGAACCACCTGAGCTACCCAGGTGCCCCACAAAATGATGTCCAATTAATGTAATGTTACAACCAAAGCACCAGTAGAAACCCATATAAGATAGGGAGTATCATACTGTCTGCCTCATTGCAGACACCAGAGCATGGCTCTTCCCTGGCACACAGTGGGACATCTGACTTTTAACTCTAAGCAAACCCATCTCTGATATTCCCAGAAGGCACAGGCTTTTCCCAGAGACCCCAAGCTTCTGGAGACCATACTTCATGGTGATTGAGAAGCAGACACCAGAGTCAGACTGCTCAGATTAGAATCCTGACTCAAACCTTTAGCAGCCACCAGGTGGCCTTGGGCACATGACTTAAATACTCTGAGCTTCAGTTTGCATTTTGCATTACAGTGTAGATGACAACACCTACCTCTTGGGCAGGGTTGTTGTGTAGATGAAATTGGAAAATCCTATGTTCCAAGGACTCTTCCATTCTCTGGATAGTGGTTCACAAAGAAGGCACAGCCTATTCCACTAAGCCTGGCACTCACCAATTCTGAAACTGAAAGAAGGCTCTTTGAGAGGTTTAGCCCACTTTTCTCTTAATACCACACATCACATTAGAGGCTTCCTCGGGGAAGCAAAGTGGGATACAGGGGAAGGAAGATGGGGATCTGCCCACATAAGAATAAGAAGGTATACACCAGAGGTGTCCAAAGTCGTTTCCACATGAGCACGAGCCAAAATCACTACTAAGAGCCAAAGCCTTGGTCATGCAAAGGTCCTGCATCAGCCCCAAAGGAGAAGATGAGGGTGGAACTGGGCCTAACTGGGCTGGTAACTGGTAAGGCAAAGCAAGGCTAATGATTTGGAACCGAGGCTACTAATACTTTTTAGATTATGTTCGGCAATAATGACAGTAAATTAAAAGAAAACCCTTAGAAAAATTTACTCTGAACACCTGGCATCCAGGGACCTGTCTTACTTACTTTTGTAACACTACCAACTACAAAAAGTCATCATTGAAGTAAGAACAATAATAATAATCATAATGACAACTGCTTTTCATTGGGTACTGTCTTACAGCGTGCTAATCCCCGCAAAAAATACTCCACAGATCTCATTTGATCTTTACCCCAACCACTGAGTGAATATTTGTTTTCACATGTATTTATTTCGTTGCAAAAGTAGAAACTGAGCCTCACACATTCGAAGTAACTCACACAAAGTCACTTAGCTAACGAACAGTGAAGATGAGATTCGAACTCATGTTCAAGGTCCTATACAACGCTGCATCGCTAAGAAGTGTAGGTGAGTCAGTGTTGGTTAATAACCAACTGAATCACTCTAGATCTTAGTTTATTCATGTGTAAAATGGATCTAAATTGAATCTATCTCCTGAAGTCACTCTGAATATTCAATATGCTAATTCATAGCACTTATTACAGTAATAATACTACAAATAATACCTATTACTCTCATTTGGCATATCGTTCTGGCTTCCAAGTGTTTGCCGTTTAAATGAATATATACATATTTGTCACAAAATGTTATAGGAGCTTGATTCAGATAATAAAAACACAATAAAAAGGAATTACATTTCTATCATAATGGTAGAAGCTCTCATACTATGTTTCTACCTTGAAGAAAATTAATTTAATTAAATTTAGTCCTGGAAGAAACCACTGCTCAAAACTACCAACATATTTAAATGCATCAGTTTTATACCTCTATGTATGAATTAGCTTCCTGATAAGTGTAAAAACTAACTCAAGTAGTTCCTAAGCAGTGTTCTATTTGAACTGGGCACAACCCAGGGAGTAAGTTCTATCCCATTTTCACAAAGAAATCTGAGCCCTCAAATGAGCTCACTGCAGATAGTATGTCAAACTGATCGGTGATCTGAGATTAACTCCAGATTTCTCAGAACCTTATCCACTCTTCAAAACGGACCTCCGCTCTGAAATTGAAAAGGACAGAGCTGTCTTAATTGCCACCGATAAAGACAAGAAAATGGCACGATTAAACTCTTCTTGTTGTATGAGAAGAATTAAAGGTGATTAAAGTGATCCAGGGCAACTCAGCTCAAAATGTTTAAATTGCTAAGGACACCCTTGCCCCTGTCCCTGACTTATGGCTTGTACTTCTTGTGACGAAGATGTCCGGATTGCCCTTGGCAGAGCCAGGAAGAACAGACTAGAAAGCAAGAGACACAATAATTTCAGACTCAGTGCTACCTGTCACAGCCAGGGAGAGTTTCCTTTTCTGTGAAAGACAAATTAACTCCTGCATTTGAAAATAATAGTAACATTCCCTACCAGTTTCCATCTATTTTTGCATACCAATTATCAGTGGTAAACATGCAGGCACTCAGCTTGGTTGGACTAAAATTAAACCTCGCATTGATGAAAGCTCTCAAGGCACTCAGTAGGATGAAGGTGATGAAATCATGAGAAAGCAGATAATTAATAAGAGTTCATACTTTCCACATTTGGAGAAAAGTCCTACTTGTATTCAGAATAACAATGGTTGGCTAAGGAATGTGTTAACCTCAATTATTATAATCATATTATAACTGTGTCAGCGTGCTGATTCATTATGAGTACAATGACCAAAACAGAGAAAAATCCAGTTGAAAAATTATTCTTTTTAAGATTCAATTCAACCAAAATAATTTCTTCGGACTGTTATCACAATTATATTTTATTAGCAGTAACAAAAAAGAGAAGTTCCACAATCCTAAAACCAAACAATTTCCATTTTCCCATATTCTTGTCTAGTCCTGTCCTTTTGTATACATCATTTATGTACCGGAAAATTTCAGCTCCTACCTTTTTAACTTATCTCTAGGTAACAAGGGCTTTCACATTTTTTTGCTTTTGCATACACTGCTCTCTGTATAGAACATTGCATCCTTTGTTCATCTGTCATGGCCCTCTTGCTCCTTCAAGACAATGTAACTGTCTTTGTGACACTTTCCTTGATTCCCCATGAAAGAGTTTTAATCTTTCTTTGGGATTCTCATTATTTTGAACATATATATAGATATATAGATATATAGATAGATATATAGATAGATATATAGATATATAGATATATATCCATGATTTTGAATATATTCAATATATCTCCAATTATCTAGTGGTCACTAGGGCTGTAGTCTTCAACCCATGTTGTATCTTGGCCATACCAATTTCTATACTGCCCTGTGGGTTTCTACCATTTCTTTTTCAGTGCTATCAGATTCAACTTTCTTCAAATGGTGCCTTTTGATCACTATTATTTTTATTATGTGATTCACATCTGTGTTTGTGGTACCAAATATCTTGTACTTATCCACAAATGTCAGCTAGGGAATGTGTGCCTATATGATCAGAATTTAAGAGTCAGGAAGGGAAGGGTGCTTGGATCTCTCTCCCAGAACCAGAAGACAACCATTACGAGGACCCCTTACACAATATATGTTCAGTAAAAGCTTACTGAATCTGTAAATAAATAAATTCCTGGGCATTTAATCTTTTAAACATTAGATCATCCGACCATGACAGTAAAGATGGGGATATTCTGGCAGTTTAGTCTTACCCTTACTAAGACCCATAGCCATTAGCTCAGTTAATGACAGTTTGCTAAATGTGTGTGCTAATGCATACTTTCTCCCAGAAAAATAATTTTTTCTACACAAAAGATTACTGATGCAGACAGTGTCCATTCCTTCCAGTTTCCCCAGGATAGTCCCATAATGCTTTGCTGCTGTTCCTCACTGTCCTACCCCATCTGGACTTTCCATTTATTTATAAAATATTATTATTAATGATTGTGCTAAAGTAAGGCAGTTTGGGTATGGTAGACCTCCATTTTGTGTTCCCACTTCTGCCATCTCTTCTGGAAGGATGTGAACTTAGTGACTTGGACGCATGGTAGAATCTGAGATGACTAGTTATATAACCCATGTTTCTTTTCCCAGAAAGAAACCTTATCTATGTCTTTCCAGGCACAATATAACTAACTAATACTTCCTTCTGGAAGATATTATTCAGGATGCTCAGTGATTAAAATAAAGTGAGCTCAGCAATTAACAACTGGGAACAGCCAAAGAGTGGGTTGGAGAAGTATTCAAAACTGTTTTCCGTGCCTTTCAGTTGGTGCACCAGCCAGTTGGGTCATGGCCTGAGACACAGCCTACAAAATGTGTCCAGTCATTTGGTTCATTGAGAAACATGGCACGGGGCAGCTGGGTGGCTCAGTCAGGCCTCCGGCTCTCAGTTTTGGCTCAGGTCATGATCTCACGGTTTCCTGAGTTCAAGCCCCTCGTCGGGCTCTGCACTGACAGTGCGGAGAAAATTTGGAATTCTCTCTCTCTCTCTACCCCTCCCCTGCTCACTCTGTCTCTCTCAAAATAAAGAAATAAACCAAAAAAAAAATAAAATTTAAAGAAACATGGCACATTCTAAATTGCAAAATTATGACTTATACCATGTAACATATGTACAGGAAATGATAGCTTAGCACGCCTGTTGTTGTAGAGCACACGGAGGAGTTGACACGCTTTTGTTATGATGGCTTGTTTGACCGTTTTGCCATTTGTTACATGGCATCGTTCTACAATGTTTACTTACTTTACATATTTTTGTTTTTCTTTTGCAATAAACACTGTTGACAGCAGTAAACTAAAACGTGCATTTTTAATTCCTAAACTGAATTCAGGAATTTGGCCTGTTTCACAGTCTGTTTTGTAAGTTGATGATGAAGATATGATTTGCACATAGCATTTTTTGACATCCATCCACTGAAGGAGGAGGGGCAGGTAGTGATATCACTGACCCCCTCCATACACACACACACACACACACACACACACACACATACACACACACAGAAACACAAAAACATTTTTGTGAAACAGTAACATTGTCTGAAAAGCTTATGGTCACTTTAAGAAGACTGTACCCAAACGCAGCTAGTTAACAGATGCAGAAGCAGGCATGCAATTACTCATCACTCTGTGAGGCATGACTTTTCATTTAGATCAAGTAATTGCGATTCTCAATTAATTTTATTTACAATTTTTATTGGAATCGACTGCTATTGTTAGCAATCAGTTTATTCCAATAATGGTTCAATTTTTCATTTAACTTTTGAGAACAAAGTGAACCTTTTGGAAGTTCATTCTATTGAAAGAGTAACATCTACCATCATTGAAAATGCTATTATAATCTGAGTTAAAGTGTTCAAACTTGAAGATAAAATTATGGGTTTGGTGGTATAATAATAAAAATGGAAATTCTGTGGAGCACCCTGCTGTGATAAGAAGCACGTTCTGAGGAGCCAGGGTGGCTCATTCGGTTAAGTGTCTGGCTCTTGATTTCAGCTCAGGTCACAATCAAAAAACAAATCTCAAATGATGAACATGATTCATTCTTGAAATTATTGTAGGGGTGGAAAAATTTTTCCTTCTGCCTCTCAAAGTCTCCCAGCTGGACTAAGAATTAGATTGATATAAGACAGATTAATAGGAGGAAAAAAACAAGTTTTATTACATGCATACAGAGGCCCAATAACAAGATTGAAGCCCAAACAAATGACTAAGGCAAGCAGTTATTTTTATTATTTTTAGACAAAGATACAATAAATCTGTGACAAACTGATAGGACCAAGAAAACTCTTTTTTTTTTTTTGAGAGAGAGAGAGAGACAGTATGTGAGTGGGGGAGGAGCAGAGAGAGAGGGAGACACAGTATCCAAAGCATCATAAACCAAAGTCTGATATTTAACTGACTGAGCCACTCAGGTGCCCTTAATTTTTTTAATGTTTTTTAAAATAATTTTTTAAAAGAATTTTATTTTTTTTTATTTATAGAACAAAGAAAACTTAAATTTAGGAGTTTCAATCAGTAAGGAATTCTAAATAGAATTTGAGCCACAGTAGCAAATTAGTAAAAAGTACCAAAGTTGTTCATACAGCATCCTTGCCCTGAATTTCCTATCTCTGGTGATGAGGTTGTCTCTTTACCTCCTGCTATTTCTCGTTTTCTGGAGACAAAAGGGAGATGGGTCGGAATGTTCTTTTTGCACTGGCCGGTTATTTAGTGTCTTTTATCCAAAATAATAATCCAAAGTGGCATATTTTGGGACAGCCTGTCTTTGGCCCCTACATTATGTCATTGAACTTTTGGAGTATCTCCATATGTAAGAAGGGTCTTTTGTTACAGTCCCTATTTTTAGTTGAAGGGAATTAAATTTTACGACATTAAAGAAAATGGGGGTGCCTGGGTGGCTCAGTTGTTTAAGTATCCAACTCTTGATCTCAGTTCAGATCATGATCTCATGATTTGTGAGATCCACTGTCAATGCAGAGCCTGCTTGGGATTCTCTCTCTCTCCCTCTCTGCCCCTCCCCTGTCGTGCTCGCTCTCTCTCTCTCTCTCTGTCAAAATAAGTAAATGTTTTTTTTTAATTGGTGATAAGTTAATTGATGGGTTTATAAAAATGTTTGTTGAAAATTTGAATGGAAAAAAGCAGTATCTGTAAATATATTTGAGCTAAAATATTTATACATTGCATAAAATATTTATACAATATTTAAAATAAATATACATTTCTGTGAACTAGAATTTAAATAAATAAATTTCTTCAAAATTTTTTAAGATAAATAAAATTTATAAATAAGTAAGTAAATAAAATCTTTAATAAAATAAAATAGCAATTGAAAAAACACACATTTTAAAATAAAAAATAGAATTGGGACTATTGCCCATTTGCATTGATATTACTAATTACATCAGGACCTTAGAAAAAGAATTTCCTCAATCATATTATGATCTGCACGAAAGTCAAGTGAAGGTGTTGCCAATTTCAGTTTTACTAGCCATAAAAATGTAAGTTTGAATAACACTGATGGAAAAAATTATTTAGAAAATTGAAAATAATACAAATATATTTTACAATATTCTTTAGAAAAATACCATTGACACAGTATTTGCAAAAATATAGCTGAAAAAGGATTAAACTATGAGACTATGCTTCATGAATATTTTTTACAGTACACCTAAGGCCTTTCAATGTCCCACCTTTGTATCCCTTCTAAGACTCCAGGGAAGTTATTTCCCTTAGAAGAGTTTTTGGTATCCCTAAAGATTTCCCTAAATAAGCAACATGTACATTGAGAGTCATGCATAAATTCTGCCCTGATTTTATTGTAGTAAATTCATGGCACACTACCATCTTTAGGTCATGCAAAACACTTTTTTAATCTTACTTTTAAATAATAATTTTTTGTTCATTTTTGATCCCCACCTATAAACCTCCTACATGTTCCAACCCAACATAGAGGCATATACGTCTTTGGGTAAGTGTGTTTCCTTGAGAAATGCAAAATGCAGTTTTATGTGCAATGAATCTCATTCGGTTTCTTACTTTTGTCGTTCAATACTGTTTTTAAATGTTTGTATGTTATTATATGTGCATGTAGTTCACAAATACTCTTGCAAAATCATCTGCCATTTGTATCCATCCTATTTTACCAATCCATTTCCTGGTAATGGACAGCCAGGTTGCCTCCAACTCGGCTTCCACCAAGAGCGCTGTAATGAACACCTTCAAGGACACCCCTCCAGGGACCTTTGTAAGTTCCTCCCAAGTGGGCCTGCTGGGTCATAGACTATCTACTTAAACCTACTTATTGCTGTCATTTTGCACTCCATGATTACTATATCATTATACCTTTTTACTAGCTGTGTGTGAGGGATCCTGCTGCTTCCCCACATTCTTAAAGTATTTGGAATGATCCACATTTCTGGTTTTTTAGCAAACTGATGAAGGCCAAGTGGGATTTTGTTTCTTATTTTCAGTTGCATTCCACTGACTACTAATGTGGTTGAGCACCCACTTATTTTCATGTTATCATTCCAGATTTCTCCCTTATTAACCTGCTTGCTCGTACTCTCTACTTATTTTTTTTTCTAGTGAGTTTCCCATCTTTTCTTTGTTAATTTGCAGCCATTCTTTGTATTTTCTGGGTTTGATTCTGTATTGTTTTTAGATCATGCAAATGTCTTCTCCCAGCCTACTGTCTTTCTGTTAACAGTGTCTGTGGTGCCTTTTGTAAAACAGAAATCTTACTATTGATATAGACAAACCTTGAAATTTTATTTTAATGTTTATTTATTTTTAAAGAGAGAGAGAGAAGCAGACTGCCAGTGGGGGAGAAGCAGAGAGAGGGAGACACAGAATCAGAAGCAGGCTCCAGGCTCTGAGCTGTCAGCACAGACCCCTAATCAGGGCTCCAACACAAGAACTGTGAGATCATGACCTGAGCCGAAGTCAGACGCTTAACCAACTGAGCCACCCAGGTGCCCCTATAAACAAACCTTTAAATTTTTCGCTGTATGGTTTGTGTGTGCTTTGAGGGTCTTTCCAATACCATGCAGAAAGCATCTTACTTTTTTTTTTTCTCTTAATTTTATACTTTCACCTTTCACATTTAGGCTTTAATCTCTGTGTGACTCATCTTGGTATATGGACTGAGTATTTTTCTATATTGCATGAGCCTATTTTTCCCAGCCCAGTTCCTTGGGTATTCTGATCACCAGCTTCAACGTGAGGAGGTGGGTTTCCCAAGCATTCTCAGAATGCCAGCTGGGCATCTAATAATTCAACTCAGTTCTGAAGCGATCCACTCAGAGAAAGCATTAGATTGCACTGGTTAAGGGTTCAGTCTTACAAGTCTGCACCCCGTCCCCACTTCAGATGTCAGTTGCAGGCCCCCGGTTATTACCTATGTTTCAGTCAACTGGTTGCAGACTGAAGGCTCCCCCAACCTCCTTTTGGGAGTTCAGATGCTAGTCTCAAATCCAGTTAATTACCTGTACATTTGACTAACTAGCTGTAAATCAGAGGTTCCCATGACGTTCTTCTCAGGTTCAATGAATTTGCTGGAACCACTCCCAGAACTCAGAGAAACATTTTACTCACTAGATTACTAGTTTATTATAAAAGGATATGATTCAGGAACGGCCAGATAGAAGAGATACATGGGGGGCGAGGTGTGAGGAAAAAGTGCAGACCGTCCATGCTCTCTCTGGGGAGAACACCCTTCCCAAATCTCCACTTGTTCACCAGCCCTGAGCTCTCGCACCCATCCGTGTTTGTGGTTTTAGGGGGACTTCATTACATAAGTATGACTGACTAAAATCATTGGTTGTTGACGAATGATTCAGTCTCCAGCCTCTCTCCCTTCCACAGAGGTCAGAGGGATGGGACTGAAAGTTCCACCCCTCTAAGCCATGTGGTTGGTTCTCTGGCAACCAGCCTCCTTCCTGAGGTGCTTTCAAAAATCATGTCATTAGCATGATGAAAGACACCTCTGTCTCTCTCAACATTTAGGAAATGCCCAGGGCTTGGGGGGAGAGCCATGAGGGGCTGAATCATGGATGAAGACCAAATATATCATAAATCACAACATCATACCAACCTACTTCTGATTTGGGGTGCCATGTTTATCATCTATGAAGCTTTCAGTCTATTGTTATCATACCTGTTTTTCCCATTAATGCGTTTTTCCACCTCCACTCTAGTACCACGCTGTTTCATCATCATAATTTACAATAAGCTTCCATATCTGATGCAGCAAGACCCATACTTCGCTCTTCTCTTTCAAAGTCGACCTAGCTATTTGTGAACACTAACTCTCGCATCCGAGTTTAGAATGTTTGTTGTCACTCACAAATTCCTCCAGGAATTTTTACAGTAATTGCATTGGATTTATAAATTAATTCTGAGAGATAACACCGTCACAAGATTAGGTCTTGCCATCATAAATCCAATATAAATCTCCATTTATTCACCTTATTAAACATCCCTTAACTTGTCTCTGCAAAGAAAAACTATGAATCCATAGTTATTGTTGCTTTTGTTCTCTACTGAAAATGCTACGTTGTGAACGTTGTATCTTGACAACGATGTTTGCTGGGGGAGAGGGATACCATTGATTATTCTTAACACATCTTGGATCTGGCAACCCTTCAGAATTCTATTTTGTTCTAAGGATATTTCTAGAATCTATTGAGTTACCGATGGAAATAAATATATCACCTCTAAGGAATAGATTTTGTGTTCTCCACTTCAATCTTTTACCCTTTATTATTTTTTTTATCTCTTATTAATTTACCTAGGACTTCTAATGCTATGTTAAATAACTTTAGACAGTGTGCATTCCTGTCTTACTTTTTATCTAGTCTTAAAAGAAATCCACTGTATTTCTTCATTACATAAGATGTTTGTGTATGACTTTGTCAAGTTAAGGAAATCGCCTTCTGACCATGGTTTTTCAAGTGGAACCATGGTTCAACAAGTAAGTTGAATTTTATCAAATGCTGGGTTTTTCTCATCTCTTGAGATAATCACTCTTTTGTTTTATCTGCAGTCCATTAATGGAATGAGTTATATTGATAGATTCTGGAGGTTAAAACTCTCTCACATTTCTACAATCAGCCTGAGGTATTTTTCAAGATGATGTTGACTTTGACTAGGTAATATTTCATTTTGGACTCAAGACGTTTATAAAATAATATTTTCTGATATACTGAAGGTAAAAAAATAAACACAAAATTCACGTGAGCATGTATGGTTTAGAAGTTGGCCGGTCAGTAGTCACGAGAGAGAAGCCTGAGAACACGACCTGCTCCCTTTCTTCCACGTTCCTTTTCTTCCATGTGGTAGGTCCTGCCATCCACTCTGCATGCAGGAAAACTTGCTCCTAAATATTTAAGTAGAGGTTGTTGAAAAGAGAATCACATTAGCACCTGCTAGGGAAAAAATAAATGATTCCAAGCACTGATTCACCACTCCAAAAGTCAGCAAAAAGAACCAAAAAACACATTTGAATTAATGCTGTGATGATTGCAGACAATCTGGTCAGAAACCTGGTAGTTGGACTATCTCCCTTCTTATGATATATTAGCTATAGGAGTGGGGGCTGGGGAAACATAGTATCCAAAAGACTTAGAAAAGGAGTCTGTCAGAAACCCTTTCAGCCCCATACCTACTGCCACCTCCCCTAGGAGAGACTTGCGTTGTTTCCTAGAGTCTGCCTTTGCAAATAAAAGGAGTGTCGTCACTGGAAAACAAAACCAATGGTAAGTACATTTAGTGACTGCAGTGTGCAGGACACCAGCCCACAGCGGGTATTTATACTCTAAAAAGTATCTAGTGAGGAGCTTCAATATGGGCTGTTGTAGAAATTACGGGTGGTGTTCGAGCAGAAAGCCGAGATCCAGGCTCTCAGTCCTGAATCTTCATTTCCTTTAAGCAAGCTTTCAGTGCGAAAAGAGAACTCCAAGCAAGAATTGATGAATGGTTTCATTAACTCACCCATATTTATTGAGCTCCTGCTAAGTGCTAGTCTCTGAGGCTCCAAAGATGATGAGACAGAGTCTCTAAGTCCCTAGTCTTAAGAATGTACAGTACAGTGAGACACACAGTGCACAACTAATTATTATAATGAGGATGATAATGCAAAGTAATAATGCTAAGAATGCACAGGGTGCTGTCAGGGCAGAAAAGGTTTGCAACCTAGACAAGGAGGTCAACTAAGCTTCCCACAGGAAAAGACACGAGCTGATTCCCAAAAAAGAAACAAAAAATAGCTACGTGAAGACAATGCATGTGTGTGTACGTATGTGCACACACGTGTATGCTGGTGTAGAAGTAGTGCGGAGAGGGGGAAAGTTCCATATAAGGGGGAAAAAATATATATGAAGTCCCAAGGGAAGACAATTTCATGTGTTTGGGCAACTACAAATAAATTATTTTGTGAGACTCAAGAGTTAAAGAAGTCCTTGTATATATGGCCAAAGTAATTGGCCTTTTACTGAAGGTGAAGGGAAGTCACTGAAGAAGAGGTAGCCCATGAATGACTTGAGCAGTGAGAAATGGCCATGGGGCACTGGTCAAGCTTCCGACTTTGGCTCAGGTCATGATCTCACGGTTTGTGAGTTCAAGCCCTGTGTCGGGCTCTGTGCGGACAGCTCGGAGCCTAGAGCTGCTTCGGATTCTGTGTCTCTGTCTCTGTCTGTCCCTCTCCCTGTTCTCTCTCTCTCTCTCAAAAATAAATAAACATTTTTACAAATTAAAAAAAAAAAAAATGACCCGCCATGGCAGTTAGCTTTCCACATGCACCATTCCCTGAAAAGCTCCCCACCGACACTTTCTTGGTCCAAGAAACAGCAAGTCACAGAAAACTCTCCACCCATTCTGTTGAACAGTCCTTAATCTTTTGAAATGTCTCCAGTTTGCTTGTCCCCTTGCAGCCAAAGACTGTCCAATGTACCGAAGACCAGTTAGAAAGTCTTCCTCATCTCCAAACTCCAAACTTAATAAAACACCTGCCCATCAGAGCCTGTCTCAGTGTTTCCTCTCTTTCTTCTAGAAAACCGATTCTCCTTTCTGTACTTTGAAACTCTGCTGAAACAAAAGTAACAGCAAATGGGTCCCCCTCCCCAAGTTTATGAAAAAACAGCCTGTGGTAATTTTGTCTGAGTTAGTTTGGTCTTTGACATCAGAGAGGCCACAGAACAGAAAGTGGGCTGAGGATGAGGGAGTGGTAAGACCAAAGGCAAGAATACAACAAAGACAGAGGCTGATGCTCTCATCCTGTAAAGGAGGGAGGGGGCGAGGAAAGAGAGGAGGGGAAGGGAAGAGGGGGAGGGGTGGGTGAAGGGGAGGGGGAGGGAAGAAAACAATGGACTGTAATCTAGGCAAGTCTGTAGGGGTTAAAAGGCACAGATGGATTCAACAGGCACTAAAAAGGAAGAGTCAACCCAAGTTTCTCATTTCCAGATGAGAAGGTTAACATCCTCTGAATGAATGTGGTAATCGGAACATGGCCTCTCCCTAAACAATCAAATTAAGCTTTTTAAAATGATAGCTGGAGGAAAAATTACAAATCACTTTCAAAAGTAAAAATAACATTAACGAGGGTGCCTAAGTAGCTCAGTCAGTTAAGCGTCCAGCTCTTGATTTGGGCTCAATTCACGATCTCACAGTTCTCAAGCTCCTAGTAGGGCTCTGTGTTGACCTGGGGACTTGGGATGCTGCTTAGGGTTCTCGCTTTCTTCCTCTCTCTCTGTCCCTCCCTCAATCGTTCTTTTGCTGTTGCTTTCACTCTTGCTCTCTCCCTCTCTCAAAAATAAGTAGACTTAAAAAAAAATACTTAAAAAAAAAAGGAAGTGATGACACCTGGAAGTTCGATTTCTTCTCTCCTCATTTCAGGGGCTCCCCTTTCAATTGTGCTCACATTACTAGTCTGCTTCTTTTTTGTTCTGCTCAACTGGTTACTTTTTCATTCTTAGATTGTGAGCTGCTTAGTGATAGGGACTGAATCTGTGTTTTCTCCATTTCCTTTCCTCCTTCTCTGTCTCAATTTCTATCACTGTCTGTCTCTTCTCTCTTGTTTTCTGCCTCCATCTTTCTCTATATATGGGCATCCGAAGTCTTCCTTGGGCCCTCCTCCAGCATCTTTCCCAACTCTTCTAGAAGGCATGTAATGGGACCATGACTAAAAATGGTTTCTCTTTGTTCTGATCTCTCCCCTGAGGACAGGCACATTTGTGCACTCCAAGTGAGCCTCTCTTTTGGCACTCTAGGCCCACAAGTGTGTGTGCATACACACACACACACATTTGTGACCTTCTGTTTTCTTATGTAGCATTTTCAATAGAACCTTAAGGACAAGAACTGTGTGATTATATTTATATCCCCAGCACCCAGCATAGTGCCTGATACCTAGGAGGTACTTAACCTGTATTTGTTGAATGAAAGTTTCATAAATGCTAAATAATTGCAGAAAACTCTAAATTCTAGCAAAAGTATGTGTCAGGCATCCCTGAAACAAGTAGAATAATTAATTACTAAACTGTGAAAATGATTATACGAGGTGAAAACTATTAATGAAAGCGCCACAAATTGCACATGACGATGAGCGTGTGATGATGAATCTCCTTGTTTGAGTGGAAGGGACTAAACAGATAGTCTTCTTTCCTGTATACAAAGTACACTTCCCACATAAAAATATATCAGCACATTCAAAAAATAGTTAGCAAACTACAGTACAATCAGAGATTAAGATATATGGAAGTCAGGGGCCCCTGGGTGGCTCAGTCAGTTAAGCGGCCAACTCTTGATTTCAGGTCATGGTCATGATCTCACTTGAGGGTGGTGAGATCAAGCCCAGCATTGGGCTCTGCACTGGACATGAAGCCTGCTTGGGATTTTCTCTCCCTCTCCCTCTGCCCTTCTCCTGCTCATGCACACACTCAGGCACACACTCTCTCTTTCTCTCTCAATAAAATAAAATTAAATTAAAATAAAATAAGATAAAATTTAAATTAAAAAAATAATTGAAGTCAGCATTTACTACCAGTTAGCCTTGTCAGTTAAACTCTTCTGAGTTGGGGAGGAAGGAGCACTTCTTGTAAGTACAGTAAAGCGAGTGCCCACTGCAGATGTGGTCCTCTCTATGAGATTTAGGCTCCTTACGAAGGCAGAAATGAACTGCCTGCCCTATGCAAAAAAAAAAAATATTCAAGCTTTCCCAGTCATCCTAGTTGAGAGAAAATTCAGCACACATATTGTAGAGGCTCCTCCACAATTCATTCCCTGAAGGCATGAGTTCTTTGAACAATTTGAGAACATGGCACAAACTGGAAAGCTGGTTGATGGATGGAAATGTAACTCTTTCTCACCTAAAAAGAGATGGTAAATATTTCATTCCCTGCTCAGTGGAGCTTCAAGTGTCTGGTACCATTAGTGAGATATTCCTCATCTTCTCCAAAAAGCTAACACTTGTTTTGATATTTCATAATACTCAAACTTGGTCCAACTATTCCACTGCACGCAGGGAACACCCAAACTTCCAGGGTCAAAAACACCACTTAATCATCTCAAGAATGCTGCATTCTGTTCCTTCCTTTGGGCCAATATTTTTGGCATGTTAGAGCAAAGCTCTAATTGATTGGGGTGCATGAAGAATAGAAAGCAACTTTTGACAAAATAGATTGTAAATTAACTGAAAATTTTATTTCATCCAGTGTTCTTAGAAATCTATTTTCTAAGGTACTTTGATCATAGTGATTCTTCTGAGAACAGGACAGGGCTGGCATAGTTGTAAGGAAGAAGAGGATACGGCAAGAGACAATAATAGAGACCAAAGGAAGACTTCAGAAACTTACAGGTGGGTCAGCAGAGAGTAAGTAAACCTTTCCTGTTGTCAAACCCCAGAATCTAGAATGATGGAAATCTCAAAATAGCCATGTCAAGAAGGTGGCTTTGGAGAAACAAAGCAAGAACAGTAGAAGTGTCAAAGAACAAGTCAAGTCATTCAAATAATTCCATTCATGAAGGCAAGAGTGAGAGCATCATGTTGGGAAAATGCAGAGCGGACAGGTATAAAATGGCAACAGACTTCATTTTTAGCTGATGGTGCAGAACAAGGTTCAATCCTATACACCAGTAGCCTTGAGGGGAACCCAGAATCCCCTGAAACCTAAGAAACTCAAGGGGGGTGTCATGTGGTGTCCCTGAGTCATCTGGAAAGGACCTGAGAATCACATACTGTTACCACTCTATTGTTCTGGTCTCTATCTGTATAATCCTGGGAAAAATTATTTAGCCTTTCTAAATGTCGGCTATGAGATTGAATCATACTTGACTCATATAGTTAGTCTGACTACCTTCCTAAAGACATTCAAGCTGTTTGATACCTGATTTTGTTCCCAAATCATTTGTAACGTTAGCCACCCACCTTGTGTATTCCCCTCACAAAACGAAGAAATAAAAAACAATAGCTATTTCTGAAAGTACTGATTCTGAAGTTTTATCTACTTACACTACCATCTGACTGATTCTGACAACAGTAATAAAAACCAACAGACACCTGGGTATTTGCAGAAAAGCTGCGGCTGGACTAGGCTGGAGGGAGTCTGTTTCCTTTCTGCAACCTCCTCGGTCCCCCTCTAGGTGGCGCTGTAACCACCTCAGGTGACCAAGTGTCTTCCACATGATCTTCCTGCTTCAGGGAAAATAGGGAAAACCACATAAAGGTCATTGACAGAGTGTGTGTGAGTCTAGGGTTACTTCTTTCATATCAAATCTGTTCTATGCTTTATCTCAGATGAGGAATAAAAGGTCCTCCGTCCAGTTAAAGAGACAACAAATACCGAAGAAATGAAAGGGAGGTATGTTACTAGCACCAGAGAAGTCATAACCAATCACTCAAAGACTACTCTGTCTCCCACTAAAGCTAGTCCCACCCCAACCTATGGAAAATAATTCAATCTTCCTTTAATTAAACGCGATCATTCACAGTCTCAAAATGACCACTCATTAGAGATTATGACAAAGGGAAATGGGGACCATATACTAAAGCCTAGATCATGGCCGGGAAGTTCCTCTTTGGAGGAAAACCACAATGTTAACCTGTAATAGTCCCATGTGACCTTTCCTGCCAAAACTAAAAACAAAGCAGTTTAGCCAACTGAGGGATCCAGTTAAATGATGTTTTCCTTAGTTTGAGTCGATCCTGTGATCCACAGCTAACGGGGTCTCCATCTTGTTCTTGTTTACGAAACTCATTATCCAACAAACCAAAAATGGCCTCCCATGCAAGCTGACCTGAAAACCCTCCTGACTTCAACTTTATAAGAAGCATTGAATTAATTAAATCCAAGTGCAGTGTCCTGAACTGAGACAATGGCTCCCTCAGTACGAACTGCAAACACAAACCCCAGGAGCCTTTTATGGCTGGTAATAGGAACAGCCTATCCCCTCAGCTGCCTTTCAATTAGTGGGGAAAGTGGAGGCGGCCTGCTAACTCTGGTTTTGGACGCGCTGAGGTTCCTCTGGTGGCGGTGGTGTGTAATTAGCAGGCACATTGCCGAGCAGTTGGTTTGCAGCGCTCAGCTCTGGGAGTGAAACACCACAGAGCCCCCAACCACATCCCCTCTCTTCTTCACTTTTCAGCATCGAATGCAATTCCAGGCAGCACAGGAAAAATACGTAATGAAAGACGGGGCGTGTGTGCCTGCCTGCCTCTATTCTGGAGTTTTGAAAATGGGAAGTTCCTCCAAATGGGAAGCCAAGGCGTTGGAGAGCCACAGGGAGGTCACATGGGTGAAGGCCAGAGCCCCTGGGGCCAGAAGGGTCCCATCCATCTGGGATTCAGCCTTTGTAGATGACAGCTCTTCTCATTGCGCACCCGGGGAGCAGCAGGTGATGGATGGAAAGGGTAGTAAGTGACAAGTTGCTATAAGAATAACAGTTCAAAGTTGAAGCATTCGAGCCAGGCTGTGGGTCATGAGGGAGTTGGAGAGGTGGGCCTGAATCTCAATGTACTTGGCACTTAGCCTGCAACTCGTAGAGAGAGCCTCAACTCTGTTGTACAGATTACATTCACACCAAGTGTACGGAGCACCTTTGTGTGCCAGATCTTCAAACACACATCATTTAGTTGTGACCTGAGTGTTTTATCGGATGAGGGAAGGAAGGCTCAGGGGGTGAGATCTCGCTCAAAGTCGCATGGGGAGCAAAAGCCGCAGGTGGCCCTCAGACCCAGGCCTGCCTGCGTGATCCCGTCAGAGTCGACTGTGGTAATTCTTGGCAGACAGAAACCCAGGGCGTTCTGAGGCCCAGGGAGCCGCTTGCCAACTCTGTCTCCTAGAAGTTCCAATTTTAGGAGATGTGCTTTTCAAAAGGAAGACCAAAAATAAATACATAGACGATGGCAGTGCAAGAAAATATCCTGTCTTCTGGGCCTAATTGCAATTAGCTCATAAAGTCAGCCTCAAATGATGATGTATTTAGCACCGGAAATTAAATTCATTAATTATTGTGCAGCCACCACCAAAATCTTGCAGCAAGTCCAATCTCTGAATAAAGTATTTTAAAATTAATGACATACTTACTCCTGCTTATTAACAATTTAATAGTTACGTGTTAAGCATTTTTAATTAAGTGAAAAAGGGTGGCTGGAGAATTGGAAGATAATCAAATCAGCAGCACCCTTGACTGGAAAGCAATAGAATCAAGACCTCTAGAGAGAACTGTCTTCTACCTTCCTGGGATTCCAAGCTGGAGAAGGATGGCTGAGCCTATCCTTTGTCCACTACATAAAGCACAGCACGTGGTAAGCACAGAGATATGCATCGGTTGCTATAAGAGTTCAGGGGAGGATTTGGAGAAATCATATGAAGGGAGACAAGGTAGACTTCCTGGAGGAGGTGGTTGAACCAGTAATTTAAAAATCATAAAAGTTAACCAGTGCAAGGAGGAGGGAGGAAAGAAGAACAGGTCACTCCTGAGAGGCAGTTGAGCATGGAAATGTGTGTGTGGTGTAGGCCGGAAACAGGATACTGGACACCATGTTGCTCCTACAACCAGTTTGGTAAACCAAGCCAATTACATTGGGGGCAGTGGGGGTGAGTTAAGCAGAGAAGACATGGAGGAAGAACTTCTATCAATAAATGTTAGCGCATCTGGACGTCGTCTCACCAAACAACATTCTCCCATCATTGTGCTGACCAACCAAGAAACGAACTGGCATTTTATAGCCAGGAGTGAGAGAGTTCATAAGTGAGAAATGTACTAATAAAAGCTTAAGTAACTAAGGTTTTCACCTGATTAGTTTTATAAACTACAAAGTCCAAGTTAACCCCACAATGAAATCCATAACCCTTAGCTACTCACTTTGTGATATGTTTTCTCAAGCTGCCGCGAACGAGAGGATATTATACCAAGCGTGCCGAGAAGCAGTCATAACAAGACCAAGGTGTCTGTGGGAAAGTCCTCCATCCGAGCAGCACTTGTCACGTTAGTCTTTGTAAAGAAAGGTTGACAATGTCTACAGTAGTTGTGGAGTTTCCCCGAGGAACCGTTAGCTGAGTTTTATTACCACATTTTCCTTGGCAAAAGCTGTGATTCTCTGCATTTTCTGCCTCCCCCTGCATTGCTCCCCTCTCCCCTCTAGGACAGCTGTTGTCATTAATTTTGTGCAAGGGACAGTCTCAGCATCTAGAACAATACTTAAGACTTAAGCTGTTCAATATATGTTGACTGTTGATTTAATCAGCCAGGGCTAAACTTTCTAGCCCAGATCATCAGTCATCTGACGCCTTGTTTGTTATGCAGCACTCTATGTAAGCCATAGATAACTAATACAAAAGTTGATAACTGGAAGTGAACTCTGATATAACTATGACAAAGTACATGGGATTAGTTTGGGGAACAGACAGCAGGCAGCAAGGAAATTTTTATAAGAGGTATTATGGACTGAGTGTTTGTGGCCTTCCAAAATTCATATGTTGAAATCCCGACTCTTAAGGTTATAGTATTAGTGTGTGGGCTCTTTGAGGTAATCAGGTCCTGAGGGTAGAGACCTCAGACCATCAAAGGAATTGGTGCCCTTCTAAAAGAGAGCCCAAGAGCTCACTTGCTCCTTCTACCCATGAAGCTACACAGAGAAGACACCCATCTATGAACCAGGAAACAAGTCCTCACCAAATCTCACTAAATCTTGATCTTGGATTTCTGGACTCCAGAACTGTGAGAAATTTCTATTGTTTATAAGGCATCAGGCCACGGCACTTTGTTATAGCACCTCAAACTAAGACAGGAAACCAGAAAAAACTGGGGAAACTGCACTGAAAAAATCTTGAGAAACTGTTAAACAAGCCTGGAAAAATGGCAAGAGGTCTCTTATAAAAAGCCAGAAAAATGGTGATCCATGTTATGTGTGGTACAACCTGTGAGAATCTCATATTCTTTGACTAAACCATTTAATTTATAAATAAACCCAATAGGAGAGATGGCTCGTGTAAATGGCACCAGTTCTAGAACTAAATACCTGCACAAAACTGCCATATATCTTGGATGGCTGACTAGTTTAACAAGAAGGTCAAAGTCCTTATGAATTTTATGACACAGTAGGTTTTGTAGCATAAACCCTGGGGTTAGAGTCTATCAGGGAGACACTCAAGGCCTTACCCTGTCACTGACTATATAATCCAAGAGACTTGCCATCTTTAACACGGAGACTAGGCGGCAGGGTGGACAAGGAGAGATATGTGCAAAATGCACTTGAATTTTTTCTCCAACTGAGTAGAGAGAGCACTCTGTAGCCAGGAAAGAAAACTTGCAGAGGCGAGCAAAAGAAAGACGGAGCATAATCCAGAAACAATTGTCTAAAATAGGATAAAACACCAGCAAACAAAACTTCCACTAGGGAGAAAAGAATTGCCTGCAGGCAAAGGAAAACACATTAAAAAAAAAAAAAAAAAAAAGAATGTTGCATCTCGCAAAAATCATGAGACAAATACCGGGGAAAAAAGCAACAAGGAAAAGCAAACAAAAACCTTTCTCTGGAAGATAAAGAAGATCTTAGGCAAACAACTGCCCTGAACTTCCAAAGAAATTAAAGAAAATGGAGACTTCCTGTGAAAAAAAAGATCAAATATGAGAGACAATGGAATGAGTGAAATGGAGTATGAGAAGCTAAGGAAGAAAACTGAGGAGAAAAATAGTATCATTGCAGAGATTTAAACCAAATCCGAAGCAAAAGTGTACCTCACACAATGCTAAAGACACTAGCAAGGGCATTACCAAAGATACATAAAATAAAAGAAAGAGAGAGAATTGCAGATAACTGGTGTTTCCTGAAAAGACAATAGAATAAAATAGAACAAAATAAGCAATGTAAGATACATTTTAGTCATAACTATTTACATTTAGAACAAAAACGCAAATAATTTAAAAGTTACTTTTTGCCATTGGAGAGTGGAATTTCCTGTGATTTTTATTCCTTTTCTCCTTTTCTGTATTTCATCATTCTTCTACCAAAAAAAAAAAAGTCTCTCTTTGTGGTTATAAAAAGCAATAAGAGTTCTTACTTGTAGCCTAGGTATGTTGCCCCAAGGTGTTCTTAAAGCTCCATCAAAAGCAAACCAAGCCATTGGAAACTGACAATGACTTCAATAGAAGCCGCCTTTGTTCACTTCCGAGATAGCTTTCTTGGCTCAGCCACACTATTTCTTCTTTACAATCAGACAACATTTGAAAGAGTATTGTCAAGGTCAGTTTTTCTTCCAAAGCGAATCCTCCTTAAGGCCCTGTTCTACCACCTATAGCAAAGAAAGCACTCCAAAATTGCTAGAACCAGATAATGTTAGCACAGAGTTTTATCTGTTTCTTCTCTCTAGAACCAGAGATGAGAGCTCCAGGGGGTAGAGACAATGTTGTAAACCTCTCCTGTCTTCCTTACAGTGCCTAGTGTAATTTAAGAGACAGAGGGTTCCCTAAATCTTTCTGAAATAGGTGTTGAGTCAGTTTGGGAAGCAATGTCAGTATCAAGCCAGCCCCAAGTGTTTTTGCTTCAAATTTGTACCTACACTAAGTAAATGCAGGACCACAATTGTTTTTCTTCTTAGATGGAAATAAAATCTTTTGCCTTATTTAAATCTCAAAAAAAAAAAAAAAAAGCCAGCAGCCTTGCTTTTCTCCAATCTGAAAGAAAGTGATAATGAAAGGGCGGGCCTACGCCAGCCGACTCCATCTTGTTCTGTGTCCTTCACCTTGACCACACCTCCTCCCCTCGACTCCATCTTGTTCTGTGTCCTTCACCTTGACCACACCTCCTCCCCTTGAGTAAACCCTCCCTCACCTGCCGGACCCTTCCCCAGGACCCCTCCCCAGCCAATCGGCTGAGGCCATAGCCATTACCTCACCAACTGCCCCCAGGCCCCAATAAAACCTTTGTCCTTTTGAAACTCGGGCTCTTTCCCTGGTATCTCACCGCTGTGTCGGTGCAGGTAGGGGATTGAGCTCGAGCTAGCTCGAATAAAGGCTCTTTGCTTTTGCATCGGACTCGGCTCCCTGGTGGTCTTTGGGGATCACGAATTCTGGGCATAACAATAATATAGGACACATGATTATTTCATGGTCTAACTCTGTTCCTTTTTAACTATAGCTAGTAAAGACCAATGACAACAGTACAGCTTTTCTCTGCAAGCCATTTGATGGAATATACTAGTTATTAGGTATGGTCATTAAGTTTCACACACACTGAAGGTCCATCTCTATGATCCTTCTCAAAAGGAGTTCAGGGGTAATCTGATGTCCCTTCTTTTTCAATTTCAGATAGGTGGGAGTCGGTGGGCTTCATTTGTCAGAGAAAGCATTATACTTTAGTTCGGAGAAGAAAGCAATATATTGTTTCAAGAGATAGCCCTATGTGAAATTTATCCAGCTGTCTAAGGTCAAGGTGAGGCTCCCATCCATTCCAAACAACAAGAATGACCATGAAATGAGGTGACACAAAGAAAAAGTATTGCAGTTGGCTGCAGTTCTTAAACATGTGATCCCAGACGAGGGATTCAAAAAGCATAGTAAAATAATCAAAATACTTTATGGGGTGGCTTCCTCCCCACGCACCCTCCTCAGCCCAAAGTTGTCAAGGAGATTAATAAGTGCCTTATTCACCAGGAAGGTGAATGTATCTCCCTCAGTGGGATCAACAGATCTCTCGTGGTTTCTCAAAGTTTCCCCTGTGATTGTTTCACCGAAGTGGGGGCTCCACATCTAGCATCAGGCATGGAAGTCTATAATTTTTCTTAATGATTCAGTGAATAATTATACCCTCAGTTTTGTATTTTTTTTCTACCCTAACATGACCCTCCCTCAAATAAATCACATTTTTAGCTTCCTTTAAAACTTACTGAAGGAGGGATTTCTCAAGAGGTAGCCCACATTATTCCATGTCCTGCCTTTCTCTAGATCCTCCAGTCACTCAGACACTGATAAAAATGAGGAATAAGTTATTATGACATTTTACATTACCTATAACGACTAAAAGCAAGAACAACAGGAAACTTAGGGTCCTACCTTCTATTTATGCTTATATTTTGGAAAATAAGCATTTTTGGTACAAAGGACAAGAGTCGGCGCATAAAAAGAATGGCTATGACTCTTCACCAGAAAATGCAGGATGAGATGGTCTTATACACTTATAAAAATGCAAGCTTTGTTTTCACTTACTTACAGGCTCTAATACCTTTAGTAAAAGCATAAGGACTTTGGGGCTCCTGGGTGGCTCAGTCGGTTGAGCGCCAGGCTTTGGCTTGGGTCATGATCTCACAGTTCGTGGGTTCAAGCCCCACGCTGGGCTCTGTGCTGACAGCTCAGAGCCTGCAGCCTGCTTCGGATTCTGTGTCTCCCTCTCTCTCTGCCCCTCCTCTGCTTGCACTCGCTCACTCTCTCTCTCTTTCAAAAATAAATAAACATTAAAAAAATTTTTTTTAAAGCATAGACTTAAAATAGTCATTCACCATCCAAAGCCATGTTTATCTAACGTTTACCTCGTTCTGTTATTTATACTTTCCACTACCTATCTTATTTAAGACTCTGTGCTAAGTGTTGAAAGACTACAAAGATACAGAAGACCCATTGCAGGGATGCACAGTGTAAGTGGTTACAATACAACATAGAACTAACACATTCAGTAAATACGCTTTGACCATCCGCAGTTTGACAGCCATTATACCTCATACCGGGACGATGTGGCAAACATGTGAAGCCCCCCACTGGACTCAGGGAATTTACTGACTACCTAGGAACCCCTAATACATGCATAGAGAGATACGAAGTGCAGTTGGACCGAGTGAGGACTGGCAAGAGATTAGTTCTTCAGAGAAGCCAGAGAAGCCTTCATCATAATAATACTGTAACAATAAAAATATAAAAAACAAAACAAAACACCTCCCTCATACATTGGACATCTCCTCCTCCTTGCTGCAGGCATAAGCCAGGATTCAGTCGTCAGCAGGGATGACTATATCTTTGTTGGCTACATATTTTTAAATATGCCTGGCCGATCTCTTGCATAAGTCTCTAAGCTCCCATGGTCATATCCCCTGAAATATTTATCAAAGCCTTTTCATAAGCAGAGATCCTACTGAGAGATTTTCAATATCAGTAGAGTGAGCAGATTATCAATGAAAATCAGAGTTTGCAAATCCATTTTTGGCAGAGTCGTAGGTTACATAATCCAAAGAACTATTATACTAAAACATCTACATCTCATATAAAATGTTCTTTTTAATACATTGCTAGTCCTCCAAAAAAGAATGGAAATCTCCAAGGCTCTCACCCTTCCACCAAAGCTAAAGTGGATCTCGTTGCCTTGAGAACAGCAACACTGAAATCCAGAGACCCTATCTTAGGACAGCAGCAAAGTCAGGCACTGGGAATGAAATGCTCACAATAAAGCCAGAGACCACGAAAGGAAGCCAATATAACCCCAAACTGTGAGAATAACTTAACAGAAGCCAATACAAATCTTCTCTGAAGGAAATCCTCCATAATTCAGACCTACAGGATTCCCAGAAATTAAAATCAAATAAATTCAATATAAAGATTACAAAACAGACAAGGAAAAAACAAACATCATGAGTGAGACTCAACAGAAACAACAAACAACAGGCTTAGCTCCCTAAGGACTTTGAATGGCAAATTGACTAAATATAGACCATAATACAATTATGAATGTAACACACAATGTGTCATTTCTTACAGAAATGAAAAAAAAAATGTCGTTTAAAAAAAAAGTCAAAGTTCGGGTTAAATTTCAGACTATACATAAGAAAGAGTAAAACAGCACAGTAAAAGAACAGGCCAAGAACACAACACAGACCAGAGACGGGGAATAGGAGCCCGGAGTTATGAAGCATGGGAAACAGAATGGGGTGGTCTTACAGCCAACTAATCACATTCCCACAAGGAGAAAATAGAACGATGATTCACCTGAATCATAATGTATCCCAAGCAGGATAAATAAATAAATCTATCCCTACAAACACCATATCTAGCGAAAGTACATTATCAAGATGAAAAGGAGGACAAAGGAGCCGGTGGTGGTGGGGAATCATACAAAGCTGGCAGAAAACTTTTCAGTAACAGCAGCCAGAAGACAGTGGAATAATATCTTCAAAGGACTGAGAAAAAAAAAAAATCACCAAACCTAGAATTGTATACACCAGACTTCCAAGAAAAATCTCCTACATAAAGAAAATGATCAGAGACATAGAAGGAAAAAAGTGGTTAACGTGTATATAAATCTAATCAACCATTATCTTATGAAATATTAAAAATAATAATATTGAAATTGTGAGCTTAGAGACACAGAAATAAGATACTAGACTAAAATTAGCCGGGAGTGGTTGTGTGATCAGAAGTAAAATGTTCTGAAGTTCTTGTATCAAAGAAACTGTAAAAAGAGATGGTTTGAGAAAACCAAGCATTAGTGCTGGTTATGTTCTACAACTCAGGTTGGATGGAGAGTTATTACTACACTCATAACTTACACATGTTACATACCTTCTTTGGAAGTCATCAAAAACTAATTTTGTTTATTTTGAATATTTCATTTATTTTTGAGAGAGAGAGAGAGAGAGACAGAGAGACAGAGCATGACTGAGGGAGGGGCAGAGAGAGAGAGGGAGACACAGAATCAGAAGCAGGCTCCAGGCTCTGAGCTGTCAGCACAGAGCGTGACGTGGGGCTCAAACCCACAAACTGCGAGATCATGACCTGAGCTGAAGCCAGACTGCCCAACCGACTGAGCCACTGAGATGTCCCAAAAACTACTTTTTAAAACAAAGCATCACTAACCAAGTATTTTGCTTTCTGGTGCACAACACAGAGAATCCACAAACCCTTTGGTGTCCCCATTCTCCTTGAAGACTCTTGTAAACTCCTCCACTTAATCTATTTACCTAGGAACATGGACTAACCTCACGAATGGAAAATAGAAGAGACTCATTTAGTCATACTTTTTTTTTTTCTTCTTACCTGATAACAGCATCCTCTAGATTAGCAGGGATCAAGTGAGATTTGTGCTTGCAAAATAGAAAATCAGCTACATGAAATGCATTAACAAGCAACAGCAGCTTCTAGGCAGAGGACGATTTCACAGACACAGGAATTAAAAACTGTGCGGTATCCATATTTGGGGGAGGGAGACGAGCCACATCTCATCTGTTTGTATTATGAATGTGGTGTGTATGAAGGTGGCTGTGATATATGTATGGGAATTGTTGTGGCACATACCCCAATGATTGCAATCTAACATTAACAGGTGGAAATGAGTTAGCGTCATGTATGTTAATGAATGTGTTTAAAATACGAGTCTGTGGTGGAGTTATGTACATCTGTGTGTCTGTGTCTAGGCATGTCTGCCTTTACGTGGGAGCAGAGAGAATATTATATTGAAGACACACTGAATTTGTTGAGTGGGATTGTGTGTGCTATAAAGGGTAATGCACGGGAGTTTATGTGTATGGGAAGGTGTTAGAGTGTGTATATGTGTGTGTGTGTGTGCATATGTGTGTGCATGTTTGCTTATTGTAATATTTTGTTTCTTCACTTAGTCTGTCATTTTAAATAACTAAATGATGGGGGCGCCTGGGTGGCTCAGTGGGTTAAGAATCCGACTTGAGCTCAGGTCATGATCTCACGATTCGTGAGTTTGAGCCCCACGTCAGGCTCTGTGCTGACAGCTCGGAGCCTGGAGCAGCTGCTTTGGATTCTGTGTCTCCCTCTCTCTGCCCCTGACCCACCTGTGCTCTCTCTCTCTTTCTCTCAAAAATAAACAGTAAGTAACCAAATTATGTTTGATTAGGAATTTTGCTGAAGGCATCCAGGTGCTAATGACTTTATTCCTCCAAATATGAAGGAAATAAAGGTCTTTGCTGGACTACTAAGCTTGTTGAAACTTCCCCCCAGTTTTTTTTAAGTTCATTTATTTTTGAGAGACAGAGAGACAGGGTGTGAGCAGGGGAAGGGCAGAGAGAGAGGGAGACACAGAATCTGAAGCAGACTCCAGGCTCTGAGCTGTCAGCACAGTGCCCAACATGGGGCTCGAACCCAGAAACCATGAGATCATGACCTGAGCCAAAGTCAGACACTTAATTAAGCCATGCAGGCACCCCACTTTCCCCCAAATTTAATGAGAACATGGATATTGAACTTAATATGCTGAATAACCGCCCTGCTTAAATAATTTCCACAAGCAGCCAAATCCCCTCGGTTTTGTTTTTTTATTTGTTTTGTTTCCCCAACACTTGGACAAGAGGAAATATTCCCAGGCCAATTGCCTGCCCAAAACAACTCGACATTTTTTTCTTTTTTATCACAAAAGTGAACTGAACAAATATGTAATAACAGAGCAAATGTTGTTACTTGGTAAAGAACAGATAACTGAATATTTTGGTTCAATATTTACTGTTCATATTATCCTATCAAAGCAATTCCAAAAATATTACTCTTAATTCTAAAATTATACCCAATTCAATTCTGTAACATTTCATTTTTAAAAAATTTTTTAACGTTCATTTATTATTGAGAGACAGAGAGATATAGAGTGTGAGCAGGGGAGGGGTAGAGACAGGGGGGGGACACAGAATCTGAAGCAGGCTCCAGGCCCTGAGCTGTTAGCAAAGAGCCTGATGTGGGGCTCAAACTCACGAACTGTGAGATCGTGACCTGAGCCGAAGTCAGTCACCTAACCAACTGAGCCACCCAGGCGCCCCTACTCTGTAATATTTCAAAAGAAAATAGATAACAGAAAAGTTGAAACTTAGAAAGAATGGAAGTCTCACCCCCTACTCACTAGCAATGCGATAGGACAGGCCACTTGAAGTAGATAACTCAGATTGCTATAAAACTAAGACAAACCCACCCATGTCACAAGGTCTTCTGAGGATCAAATAAAACACAATACATAATAGCATTTTGAAACTGCAAAGGTCACTGTAAACATCAATTAGTTTTATTACAGAGTTACTATATTTAGTCTGTAGATGTGCAAAGATGCTAACAATTCTGGTAAATGGTATTGCAATGAACCAGTCTTCAGTGTGCATAGATATTTCCCTCTGTGAATGCTGTAGTTTGGACCAACGTCCAGTGGAATAGCAGGGTTGCCGAACCAGGAAGTTTGTGTATTCTGAAGGACGGTCTCAACATCTACTGTGTGAACCCAAGAGACTCCATCCCTCATAATTCTATCCCGGTTATGGGCAAAGTTTCAGAAGCATATTTCTTGAGTATTGTGGGGGAAAAAATGCTGCACCACAGCTTTATAAAGTCTTGAGTAGGAAAATCTCAAAAAAAAAAAAAAAAAAAAAAAAAAGAACTAGAAGAGTATCTGAAAACAGAAAAGCCATTTGCTGTGAAATTAAATATCACACTCTTGATATTGCAAAGCAGCACACTGAGATTTTTCCCCCCACTGGTAATGAGAAAAATCGAAGAGTTTGAGATTAACTGTACTTTTAAATTTTGGGTAAGATATATAATATTGTGTGACAAAATCTAACAAAAGCAACCTTTTTCATCTAGGAATTGCAAAAGGGCCTTGCCTTTGTTTTTGGAGTGGTCTTGAGCATGGCCTTGGATAACAACTGCATAAAATCAATCCCTGACTCCCTTCTTCTCAATCAGCATGATTTTTTTTTTATCATTATGGCTGTCTCCCTTGACCTATACGCCTCCTCCTTTCTCTGACTGTTTTATACATTTAGACCACAATTGCACGAATACAGACAATCTACAGACTAGTGCACTGAATCCCCTAGGTATCAGTCTCAGTGACCCCCCCCTTCTTTTTTTTAACTTTTTAATGTTTATTTTTGAGAGAGAGAGAGCAGGGGAGGGACAGAGAGAGAGGGAGGGGGAGAAACCCAAGCAGGCTCCGTGTTGTCAGTGCAAAGCCCAACATGGGGCTCAAACCGTGAGATCACGACCTGAGCCAAAGCCAGATGTTCAACCAATTGAGCCACCCAGGGGCCAGTGACCCTCCCTCCCTTTGGGACCATGTGCACAAGGCCCCTTTTCACTCTTCTCACCAGTACATGGCTGGGGTGCATGCCCACCCGGCCATCTTTCTGCTGCACCATTGTCCCCAGTGGTCCTTCTTGACTGCATCAGCTCTCACTCCTCCCTCACTTCCCATACCCTCTCTCTGTGCCCTTGGGAACTGCCACCAAAGACACTGAATAAAGTACCAAATGACAGAGTAGAAATTTGAATCAAGCAATCTGATTCTGGAACCACTGGACACTTAACCACACTGGCCGTGGCCTCCTTGTATAGCACATTCTCCAGCTCCCCAGCATCTTCCCAGATAAATTTCTCCACTTCTTTACTCTTTGCATTGTAACCTGGCTTATACTGAAGGTAGCACTTTTCTTGCTGGAGTTGTCTTTGTTTCTGTCATATTACAGCTAAAGCAGTTCCCTTTTCTCCCCGCTGCCTTTCCAAACCATCAGGTCTAAGGCCTGCTGGGACATGAGGAGAAACAGAAAGATGGAAGCCCGATTTACTTGAATGGTGCTAAGGCACCAGTATAAAAGGCAGAGGAATCTGAGTTCTGGCCACACCAATCGTCCTCTGATCAGGCTGTGCAGGCCGCCATGCTTCTACTATACCTCCGTGGGGAGTTAGGAAGGCATAAAGAATTTCCAGCCCCTTTGCCTGGGTGGTTTTGTCAGTTGAGCAGCTGACTCTTGGTTTCAGCTCAGGTCATGGTCTCGTGGCTTCGTGGGTTCAAGCCCCGCATCGGGCTCTGTGCTGAGAGTGCAGAACCTGCTTGGGATTCTCTCTCTCTCCCTCTCTCTCTGAACTTCCCCCACTTGTGCTGCCTCTGTCTTTCTCAAAATAAATAAATAAAATTTAAAAAATATATATCTCCAGCCCTTCATTTACACCCTCCATTTCATGTGTATCCTTTGCCAATTCTGGAGAAACCAAGGTAAGATAAACCTTAGTCAGATCCAAAGCATCCTTGTAGCCAACTTCAAACTCACATCATCCACTGTGGTCTAGTCTCACGAGGCTACTATTTCAGGCTCACTCACCACAGGAGTCCACACATGATCCCAGATGACTTTTCTAACCATATAGATGACATATCTCCCGAATGTCTCAACTTCTTGACCTCATTGCCAATGATTACCTCCTCCATCACCCCATCTTGATTTTCTGCACACCATTACCATAACAGTTGAAGATGCCAGAACAACACAAGCGCCACAGTAGAGTGCTTTCAGGCTTCTAGGGTAAAATAATTAAACGCTATCAGGACAGTCACACAGAGGTAAGTATGCAGGGTACTCTCTGTGTGTGATGAGCCTGTATCTCTCAAACACTGTAGCACTTTTAGTACTGCCCAGATTGGTCTAATGAAGGAAAACTTCCTGGAAGATGAAAACTAAGAGGTACTTCTTATTCTGCCAATATCTAGCTGTGTAGCTTTTAATGTGCTATTTCATGCATCTGATTCTTGAGTCTCATCTCTGTAAAAGAAGAGGTGACCTAAAATGGTGTCCCTGTCCTCTTCCATATTCAGGATCCAACATCCCCTGCCATCATTGACAACTAAGCTGTATGAGCAGAACAATAGAGGAGAGACCACTGTGTCCTGAGACGAGGTGGCTTTGAGCTGAACCGTGAAGGAAAGAATCAGACAAGCTAAGGGCAGAAAAGAGCTTTCTAAAAGAAGCACGGGGTTGAGAACACACGTGGCATTGGCTGATAGTAACACACCAAGCCCGATAAAGAAACTCTCTTCTCCACCCCACCATGCCCTGTCTCGTTTTGCAGAAGGTGTTCTGTGGTTGCTGCGAAACCCAGAATCCAGTCAATCCCTGGAGCTGGAAGCTGTGCCTAGCGACTCCCTCCTGTGGGCCGTGGACGTCCCGCCTGCAGCCCCGTTGTCTCCATCTGCCCACTGTCGACCTCTGGAATTGTGGGAAGGCCTGGGCTGTACATGAATCACATACGTGTCAATAATGCTGACACCACGGTCATGCAGGGCAAGCGCGCAAACAGACAGCCTTGCCGCCTGGGTCTCCAGGGTCCTGTGAAAAATGCCAGGGATTTTATTTTCATCCTCCAACAGGAAAATCAGCCTGCACCTGGAGGCTCCACAGAGGCTGTTTAATAAGACATTTGTTTACTTCCTTCCCCTACCTCTGACAATATAATCCTTCCTGATTCTTCCCATGATTTGACTCTAAATGAAAAAGTATGATCTCGCACTTGGGGGGCGACAAGCCTGCAACACACTGGTAATCTGCCAGCACTTCAGCATTTGATCTGCAGAGATGGAAGGAATAAAGATAAAAATATGTTCCTGGTAAAAATAACCCACCATTCGTCCTGTCCAGGAGAGACCACAGTCTTCTGGAGATAGTCCAGGAAGAGATGGGGAGAGGAGGGAGAGCAAGGAGACTTCTTGTTCATTTTTTCTAAAAACAAAAATTAAAAAAAAAAAAAAACCCTAAATGCCTACTCTAATAAATTACAGCCTTCTTTGGGCTTAAGATAATTTTAGAGTATCTTTTTAAAAAAAAAAAATTCTTGGGGCGCCTGGGTGGCGCAGTCGGTTAAGCATCCGACTTCAGCCAGGTCACGATCTCGCGGTCTGGGAGTTCGAGCCCCACGTCAGGCTCTGGGCTGATGGCTTGGAGCCTGGAGCCTGTTTCCGATTCTGTGTGTCCCTCTCTCTCTGCCCCTCCCCCGTTCATGCTGTGTCTCTCTCTGTCCCAAAAATAAATAAACGTTGAAAAAAATTAAAAAAAAAAAATTCTTCACAATTAACTGATGATACTACATCACACCAAACTCTTTCAACATCACACTATACTCTTTCAAAATTAAGTATAATTATGAAATTAGAGGGCAAGTGGAAGGTCGACAGTGGGCAAGCAAACCATGTAGGAAGTCAGGGGATTGAAGAGTAAAAGGAGCAAGAAGAAATATGGTTTTCTAACTTACAAGGTTGTTCTTTCTGTCCCCACATATCTGACTTCCTCATCATCCCTCACAGAGCTGGAAAATAAAGGAATTTTGCAGCATGAGCACTCACACAACCCGTCCCCACCCTTCACTCTTTGGAATTTTGCAAGTGCGTGACTGAATTCCACTTTGTTTCAACTCCCAGCCACCACAGCCCAGCCCCGAGTGTTCTGAAGAGCTGGAGGGAGCCAAGGGAGGAGGCCAGAAGCCCACCTATCTGTCTTATGTGGTTTCACTATTCTGATTATGGGCAGTATCCCTGCCCACAAGGACCCTCAATTCTAGGAAAGAGACGGTATGCAATCAACCATAGATAGACACTAAGTGAAAACAAGTAAACTATATGGTGCATTAGAAGGTGTTAAGGGCTGTGGATAGGATCACCAGATAATGTATCCTCCAAGCTGGGATGCTAGAAAGCGATAGGAAGCACTATTAATAATTATACCGGAATAACAGTGACAAATAGGAACTGTCTTGGGCAAATGGGGATGCACGGTCACACCAGCCACGGGTAAAGGAGAAGTAGCCCAGGATGAGGAAAGTCCAGAGGGTGGGTGGGAAGGGACACCTGCAGGTAGTTTCAATAGAATGGCCAGAGTAGACCTCACGGAGGAGGGGTTGCCTCACCTTCCTGAGCCCCCGTTTCCCTATCTTGGAAAAGAAACAGCTTGGCCAAAATTAATCGCTAAAGTTGCACCCAGATCCAACATGGCACCATCGGTGGTCCGGAGCAGATGGGCTCCTCTTCTCTAGTCTGCTGTAAGGACAGGAAGAGGAGGATGCTTGGGACTACTGATGGTCCCGATCAGACAGGCCCATAATTATGGCTGCAGATTACACACGCCAGTCCTCTGCTCTGATTCAACCAGTGAATGTGCATTCTCATAGTTGCACCTGCAAAACTGTTCTCTGGTGCAGGCAGCCTGTGTCCTGACTCACAAACTCATGTGTTGGTCACCATCCCTGAGGGGGCAGAGTTCTGCCTTTCATCCCCATGGTGATGGCTGTTTTTCATATTGACCCGTTTGCCCTTGTCCTGATGGTATGTGAAGGCACGTTGTTGGTAACATAGCAGTAAGGTTGACAAAAATAGCTTAGAGGCAGTTCTGAGAAGAGGGTGTTTGGTTTTGAACAAATAAGCAAGAAATGACAGAAATCCATCCTCGTGAAAACATCCCGTGACAGTTGATATGAGGGTGCTCCGAGGATTGAAGAAAAAGTCAATTCAGCCCAAGGATTAAGAGCACAGGCTTCAAAGGCAGGCAAAACAGGATTCTGCCATAGTCATTTCACTTCTGGGAGCCTCAGTTTGCCTACTTGTTAATGATGGTGATAACAACAATCCCACAGGGATTTTATTAAGTGGGTATGACGTGCTCAGCTTAGTATCCAGCATACACTAGAGCGCAGTACATAAGGGCCATGGCAGTTGCTGTGGTCACAGTTTATGGAGCTGTTCATTTGGAAGTGGTAGTTGAAAACGTAAGTGTGAAGAGATTGGAGGATGAGGAATGATGGAGACTGCCTTAGGGGGAAGGCATAAGGGAGAGCAGAGGTTTTGAACAACCTTGGGAAACGATTGCATTTAGGAAGAGAAGAAAGAAACAGCGCAAGAGACACAGACAAGCACAAGACAAGGGACTACAGTTGGCAGCAATGTAGAAAGACGGTTTGGAATGGAGCTGCTTCAGAAATGCAACAGCGAGAGGGAACCTCTCAAATGCAACAGCGAGAGGAAACACCATCAACACTGGAAATACACAGGTAGTGGAAAGGCTCACTGGTTGATGTTGGACCAAAGGGAACTAAGGAAAGATACTTTGAAGAGTAAATTACACCAGTAGATGTATTTGTTCAAGAAGAATGTCAGTAAAAAAAAAAAAAAAAAAAAAAAAAAATTAATTAAAGGTACTAGCTATGGTTATGATATCTGAGTTTAAGGGCAGTGGAAAAAGAGAGATCAAATGGGCCAGAGGAGGAAGTTAATTTTGAGAGCAAGAATCTGGAAGATATTGGAAGAGGCGCCGTTTAGGGACTCGTAGAGAAGTTACAATGGCCTTCAGACCTTTCCTTGCCTGCTCTGCTAAGATTAGAAATAGAACAGTATCTCCCATGATTCCAGAGTAGGCCCTGGTAACCTTGTAATCCTAGGGAATGTCTGCTGAATGAATGGATAAATGAATGGATGAATGGAGCAGAATTCATGTTCTTTCTTCAGTAGACCTTGTCGTTTCCATCCCCTGTAGACCCAGCTCTAGATGTCCTTCTCTGGAACTCTCTCAGGTAGTTTAATCCTCCAACCACCACCCCTCCCCAGATTTGGCCCCTGCCCAGCCCCTCCCCAGATTTGGCCCCTTCACCGTGGCCAGGTTTGGTCTCTCAGACACCACTCTTGCCCACTCCATGCCCTTGCCCAGATCAGTTTCCTGATGGGGGTGCCCTGATGATCCTGTGCCAAATAAAATCCTTCAGACTTAGCTCAAATCCCAACCAGTCTGGCAGGATTTCCCACATTCCAGTCTACAGCCATCTTGCTTCCTCTGAATTTGCCCTTGGAATTCATTGTTGTGATATTTTCATGTGTGCAAGCCTAAAGCCACACACTCCTAGGATACACCCAAGAGTCACACAAAGGCAGCCATGTCTGAAGGCTCCTGAGAAGGTATCCAAAGCTGGGTGGTGTCCTTGGCCCATTTAAGACTTTGTGACTTTGTGCCTGAGCTTGCATAAAAGGGATACCCAGGTAGATATTCAGAATCATAGACTCAGATTCTCAAATACATGCTTCACCAATTACTTCAGCAATTACTATGGCTGTGTAATAAATTTAGTGGCTTAAACAATGACATTTATTTTGCTTAAAAATCTGCAAATAAGGCAGGAGTCAGCAGGGATAATTTATCCCATTCTCCTCTGTAACAAATGGGGCAGTTTCCAGGTGGGAGCTAGAATCATCTTCTGAAAGCTCACTTACTCACATGCCTGGTGTTCGAACTGGGGACACTCAAATAGCTGGGGGCTGAAACAGCTAAAGCTTTTCAAGAATTATCTCTCTCCATGAGGTCTCTCCGGCAAGGAAGCTTCATGGTAGTCAGATTTCATATTTATTGTCTCATGGCTCCCAAGGTGCATGTTCCAAGAATGAATAAGCCAGGGTTCAAGGGGAGGGAAACAGACCCTATGTCTTGATGGTAGAGTTCGACAATACTTTGTGAGAAGAGAAAATGGGTTGGAATAGATAAAGTGTGGCCATCTCTCGAAATACAATCTGCCATGCCTACCTTTTTAATTTTGGTCAACATTCTGACTCCTCCTCTTCTGGTTCCACCTCCATCTATTCTGATGGCATTCTGGTTACTCCCAGATCTTGACCTTTGCCTCAGTTCCCCGCCAATGGCTTTAAGGTGTAAGAGCTTGAATTTGGAATCAAACTGAAGCAATACATTATCCCTTTCTGGCTACTTGTCTAATCTTAGGCAAATAATTCCACGTTTCTGATCTTTACCTCTCGCCTGAACAAAAATGAGGATGAAACTAACTCCTCATGGCATTGTTCTCAATAATTGATTCCGTCCTTCCAGTCCCTGTGGCTTCTGTGCCCGGCCCCCTGCAGACCTGAGACCTGCCTTGCATGTCTGTCCTTACAGACAGCTCCTTCTCCAGCCTCTCCAGGCCTTGAGAGAAGAAACAGAACAAGATCAGGCCTCAAATAAATACAAATAAGTGTGTTCACTCCACAAGCAGTGCCTTCCCATGATAAACTACTTAATCATGTGCTAATGATGAACAGTCGACTTTCCTCATGCCAGACACTGGAGGCTGAGGGTGCTCTCTGTGCCCCGGTGTTAATTACTTCCTTGACTAACTCCGAAAGACACTTCTTAAATTTTGAAACTCTCTGCTCATAAAGGGCCCACACAAGTACAGCTAATGTCTCTTTCACTTTCTGAGTCGAGGAGCAAAAATGCCAACCAGGGGCCACAGGGTCTTGCCGAGGTGGAGGAAAACAGATGGAATACATGAGATGAGGGTCCATTCCCCAGGGAGTAAAGGAAGCTATAGAATACAGAGGCACTGCCACATAGCACCAAGAGCCAACCAGACCTGAGTTCTAATACATCCTCACTCTGGCACTTGGAGCCACTGTGGTCTTAGGCTGTTTACTCAGCTTTCCTTGAGCCCGTCTCATCTGTGAAATTGGATTGTGGTATCTACCTTGTAGACTTACTGTCAACAAAAGCTATAGTCTTCCAATGTAGCACCAGCTCCATAACGTGTGGGCAATAAATGGCAGATAAGATACCGCCGTGTTTACAACTGCTGGTAATATTACCATTACTTCCCATTAAAATGTCAGCCTGACTTGACAATACCCAAGATTCAGCAGTGAACCCATTATTATTTTGGACACAAGCCAGTCAACGTCAGACCAAGGCAAGGGTGAATATAGTGGTAGCAGGGAGAGGTGACCCTCAAAACCTTGTTTGGGTATCCTTGGGGTGATGTCAAGGCTTCTGTGTCAACATTCTCTACTCACTTAGATCTCCCTCCTGAACTCTGTCGCCTGAAAAGTTCTCCAAATCAAGTCAAACCATAAATTAAACTTGAATCCCAGATCTGCCGCCTGCTATCTGTCCGACTTCAGACAAAAGAAAAACTGTTTCAACTTCTTGTTCTATAAGATGGAGATGATACTACCTACACCACAAGTTTGTTTGAGAAGCTAAATGCCATATGTCTAGAATGCCTGACTTGCAACACAGGCACCCCAAATATGGAAATGCATCATGTCTCTGAATTTAGAAAGTATGTAAGCCTCTTCCACACAGGGCAGAAACATGTCCTACAATAAACACAGTCCACACATAGCCTCTGCCCCCTCCCCCCACCCATACTCACATACACGCACATGCATGCACTCTCACATGCACATACACACATGAATACACACACTCACACACATGCATACACATGCACACTCACACATGTACACACATGAACACGCTCATACCCATATACACATTCACACACAGATACATACATGCATGCGTGCACACACACACGCAAATACATGGGCCTCTCCTAGAATGGAAGTCTATTTTACCCCAGTATTCCTTAGTAAGCTCTCTAAATATTCTTGGAGGAAAAAGCAATTTGCACCCAGTACAGAATGTAATTCAGAGAAGACTGTTCTCACTCTTTTTCTTTGGTCATAATGTATTTCACACCAGCTGATGCAAGTTAACTATTTTCTCAAGCTGTTGAAGGATTAACAAATCCAGACTGGTCTCCACAATTTCCTGGGGACTTTCATAGGAACACATACTTGGGTTCTACGACAGATCAGAATACACAGAGCTAGAGTCCAGGGATCTATATACTTTTTTAAGGATCCCTATTTCATTCTAATGACCAATCAGATTCAAGGACCACTCATTTGATTCTTGCAATCGCTCTTCACGTTGGCTTCAGATGGAATCATTAATCCATTTTAGAGATGGGGAAAGTGAGGATAGGTGAAGTTTGACACAATGACAAACCAGGGAGTGGCAGAGATGGGTCCAGAATGGTTTTTTGACCCCTTGATTATTACTGCTGGTAACTTTCATTTCCCTGTGTATCAAACGGACAGAGATCCCCAGTCTCCTTACCCCTATGGAAGCCTGGCAAGAATCACATGAGCTGATGTGTGGGAAAGTAACCTGACACTTCACATATAAATGGAAGATGTGGTCGTGATTTAAAGGCAGGACCCAGAACTTCTCCAGAAGTTAGGAGAAGTCAAACAGATTCCTGGTCAGAGCATTTCTATATATTTCTATCTAGTGGACCAAGAGTGGACACTTAATCCAGAGTCCCTTCCAGAGGAAACTGGATTGGGCATGAAGAGCAATTTACAGTTCCTTCAAGTGACGAGAATTTGTGATATGGTTACTAACATGGCTGCTGCCCTCCCGCCTTGCAGACTGAGGAGCTGACAAAGCCAGTCTGTTAGGAAAGAAGAAACTGCCATGCAGCCAGTGAAGCAACTGTTACAGGGGCCGAATAAAAGTACTCCTGGGGCACCTGGGTGGCTCAGTTGGTTAAGCGTCGGACTTTGGCTCAGGTCATGATCTCACGGTTTGTGAGTTTGAGGCCCGTATCCGGTTGGCTGCTGTCAACACAGATCCTGCCCCAGATCTTCCTGTCCCCCCCCACTCACGCTTTTTCTCTCACAAAATAGATAAACATTTTTTTAAATAAAAATAAAAGTACTCCCAACAGCTCTCCATGTTCTGATTCTAGTCCATTCCTGGGCCTTTGCACATTCCTGGAAACACTCCATGACCCTTCTAATAAATTCCCATTTTGTGTCCCAGCTAGTTTAAATGACTTTCTGTCACTGTCATCCAAAAATAACTCTTAAAAATACAGGTACCCAACCCCTTTAATAAGTGCTTTTGCTGACGACAGAGACAATATCCAAGACAGAAGCCACATCTCCTTGCTTAGCCACTCTGCCACAGCAGCCAGGTCCCTCTTCCTACACAGGGCCACTTCCCTCAAGATGTTTCCCAGACTCTCAGAGGGAGAGACGGCAGAATGTTCTGCTGTCTTTCTTCACAATAATGACCACAGTGATGAGGACCATCATGTTCTGGAATCGTCTTTCAAAGAGATTTAGAATGGCTTCTTGGCAAGTTGAATTTGTTGGGCCAATCCAAAGGTGGGGAAAGGAGCTAGGAAATAACTTTGGGGTTTATATGGCTTCATGAAAGGCAAATCTATCCTGACTTCTATTTGCGGCTTAAAAGCCATTATTTTCCAAATCCCTGATAAGAAAGCTAAGAGCTAAATTTTTGGCCGCTCTGTAGTGAGTGTACTGTACTATGTGGCAGCTTTTCGAATTGGTCTCGCTTCTGGATCCATTTTATGTCCCTAACCTTGCTTCGCCTTTTTTTTCTTTCTTATTTCTAATATATGTTATTTTGCTGCATTTTAGGCCTCCTTAAATCCTTTCCGGAACAAGAAGCAATATAACAAAGTAAAAACAGATTTCCCCTTTGTTACCAAAAGAATTCTTCCACTTTTATATTACACACAGGCACGTAAAATGATGGATAGTCAGAAATAAAATATTTAGGCTCAGTGTTCCATCAGTCACTGCAAGGCATTTATTGTGTACTTCTTATGTACAAGGAATTGGAGAGACTACAAATAAGTGTAACAAAGAGCCAAAAAAAAAAAACAAAAACATTCCAGTATTGCTCAGACACAGAGGACCTTCTCACAGGAAGGAAAAATCGTCCAGGATGCAAGGCCACCAACGGAGGTGATCCTTTGATCTGGGCGCTGCGGTCAAGAGAACACTACTGGAAGGTGGAGGGATTTAAATTGGGCTTTGAGGAATAGAGAAAATTCTAATAGGTAGGGAAAGTTACAAGAGAACAGATAATAACTTAAAGCACAGGAAGAAGAGAATTACAATCTCAGGACAGTGGCGTGTACTTAGGATTCTCAAATTTGAGCATCAGAATCACCCGGGGGACTTGTTAAGGCTCAGACAGCTGAGCTCCACCCCCAGGTTCTGATTCAGCAGGTCTAGGATGGGACCGGAGAAGATGTATCCCTGACAAGTTCCAGCTGATTCCTTTGCTGCAGGTTAGGGACCCACACTCTGCAAAACACTGAGCGAAACAAGAGAGCTCTCCACACAGCATTTTAGACAAGAATTGAGATGGAGATTCCTATTTCAAAACAATGGGAGTAAGACGGAGAGCCTGCCGGGTTCCACTTGGTCAGATGCCTCCCAATGTGTTGGGCACCTGTGTCCCTGTCACCTTCCTGCAGAATGCTCAGAGCCTCTCCTTCCCATGCCCCACCACTGTGCTTCATTCAAATGTTAACAGCTTGCAAGGGTATGAAAGAACCAAAGTATGTTGGCCTTTTCTTTCCTGGGCTTTGCCACTCAGGAGAAATGGCCCCCCAGCTCGAACCAGACTACATACTCAGATGGTTTTCTTCAGTCCTGCACACCCGTTCTCCTCCTGCACACATCCACCATTTTCATCAAAGGCCATACTCAGTTCCCACATGCTGGTGCACGTCCCTCTGACCACAACCACTGCTCTACCCCAGCCCTCACAGCACCTGGGCCCCAAGGACACAGTACCGTGGGTCCTGTGACAGTGGGCTACAGGGTAAGGTTGCCTGAGTCTTACAGGTGCCTTTTCTCCCAGTCAGATGCAGGGCCATGCGACAGACTTAGGAGTCACACACGTCCACCCATGCTCTCACCACTTACTACTTGGGTGATTTTAGAAGACCACTTGGTATCCTAGCCTCAGTTTCCCCAACTTGAAAGAAGATAAAATGATACTATCCTCACTGTGAGAATTTGAGATAATGGGATCTGATCTAATATGTGTCCAATAAATGGAAGCAAGTTCTGTGATAATTCCACTGTTCAAGGTCATATCTTCATTACCTAACAAGTATTTATCAATTGCCCTCTCTGTGCCCAGTATTAAATATATATTCTAATTGAAAAGATAAGCCATTAGTGCAAATGATTATGATATGAGACACCATGAAGAGAGCACCACAGGATGGTAGACTAATAGTTACAAAGTTCAGAGGATATTTAGATGGAGCTTCTCATGAAAAAGAGACAAGATCAGTAGTGGGGATTCCCATCCGGGAATGGCACACTGGATCAGGAAGAGTGGTGGATCCCAGCCAATATGGGGGGAAGGGGAGGGACTGTAAGCAGCAAGTCCCTACCAGAGGAATAGGCTCAAAGCAAAAGGAAAAGAACACCTTAAATAACTTTTGCTCATAATGACAATTTTGTCAAGGATTGCTATTATAAATAATAATAATAATAATTAATAATAATAATATATCTGTGATTGTTTGAATACCTGCCATATACCAGGCATTTACTTTTCACCAATAAATTCCAAAGTTTATGACAGCTGGGCAAGGTCAGTATTATTATGTCCACTTTATAGAAGAGGAAACTGAGATTCAGAAGAAAGATTCCCCCCAAGGTCACAGACAGGTTCACAATTAGGTCTACCTGATTCCAAACCCATGCTATTTCTGCCTCATCGTACCATGACTTTCCAGATCCAACTAACAAAAAAAATATGCCAGGGCCCACCAGGGGACAAAAAGGAAAGCTCAGCCCCCACCCCTAATTAAGCCAAGATGGTACTGATGGTCCTCTGAAAAAGAGTCAGTAAGATTTCACTGTGGGCTAGAAAGACAGGTTTGAAGCCACCACTTGGTTCTTTATGTCATAACCAGAGCTTACGAAGATTCTTCCTTTCGTGACCACTTTCCGTTAGTCCAAAAATGCAACACAGTACAGTAGTTAAAATAGTGGCTTCTGCAGTCAGATCACATGGATTCAAATCTCTATCCTAGAAGCTGTGTAATCTTGAGCTGTTACTTACCTCCCTATGCCTCAGTTTCTTCATCTGTAAAATGGAGAAAATAATATCTACCTTCATCAATTTGTCGTGAAAATTAATATATGTAAATGCTTAGAACATCCAGCCAACAGTAAGCACTAGGTAATTGTTAACTATTATAACTATTATCTCTGAATCAGTGCTAATCTGAAAGGCTGACTCTGAGTCTCCCTATATCCCCCTATTCACCCAATCCCAGAAATTACAATCCAAAAGGATACAATCGTCTAGCAGCAAAGTCTATTGAAGTCAGTTGCCATTATTCCTGTCATTCAATAATTATATCATTCACTCAGTCAGTTGAGATTTATTGAGCATCTCTTATATGCCAGGCAAAGTTCTAAGTACTGAAGATACAGGGATGAATAAAGGGAGACAAAGTTCCTGATGCCGTGAAGCTTATATCTTACTGGGGGAGGCAATAAACAAATAAATATAGAATATGTGAGTGATTAGCATGGGAAGAAAACTAAAGCAGGGTAATTAGATAGAGAGTAGAGGTGGTATCATATAGAAGGACCACAGAAGGCCTTTCTGAAGAGGTGACATTAGAGCACAGACTTAAATGAAGTTAGAAAGTGAGCCACACACATGATATGGGAAGTGTGCTCCAAAGACAGCAAACATTCAGGGTAAAAATAAGAACAGTCAGCATAGTTTCTTGGCAGGTTTAAGGAGCATAGGAGATGAAATCAGGGATACAGCCAGAGGACAGATAATACAAAGCTATATAGAACATAGTAAGGCATAGGATTTCTTTCTAAGTGTGATAGGAAGTTACCAGAATGTTCTAGACAAGAGAGTGACATGATCAGATTTATCTTTGGAAAGATCTCTCGGGCAGCCATGGGGAGAACAGACCACAGGAAGATGAAAAGTGGAAACAGGAAGGTCGGAAGGGAAGTTTTTGCAGCACTCCAGATGAGGGGTGAATGTGATGTGAGCCAGGTGGTCAAGGTAATGGGAATAAGAAGTCAGTTTCGAAACATATGTCAGAGTAGGAGTCATTGGGACTTGATGCATTCAGCTACGGGTGAATGAGAAAGGGATGGTCAGTCACGATCTCAATGTTTGGAGGAATCCTGTGCAGGAATCCTGTGCACGAACAGGGGGGTGCTCATCTAGGGGAGGAAAAAGAGACAGAGAAGAAGGTAGTGGACTGAGCCCTGGGACTCTCTCACCTTTAAAGTTCATGAAGAAGAGTGGGGTCCATGACAGGGGAGGAAGGAGAGAACCAACAGGATAGGCAGGGACCTAGGGAAGGGTGAGACTTACAAGCTGTGAGAAAAAGATGGTTTAAGATAGAAGTTGTGAGGAACTATTTCACGACGCTGAGAAACTGGTTAAACGAGATGATGGAAGGAAAATCGAGCATTGGAATTGGGAAAGTTTGAGCACTGTGCTCCTTGACAAGAGCAAGATGAGTCCCCTGCTGCATCAGGGATGGAAGCTGGCTGTGAAGTATCTCACGAGAAAGGAGATGCTGAGGAAGTGTTAACCATACTTTGAGAAGCAGCGCTGTAAGGCAAAATAGAGTGAAAGCCCGAAGAGATGAGAGATATGGGAGCTGTTATTTAAGATGGGAGATAGGAAAGCAGGTTGTAGGCTCATAGGTATGATCCAGGAAAAGAAAAAAAAAAAAAAGAGTGTTAGGGAGAGGGGATTATCGCTGAAGCAATGCCCTTGGGTAGGGGACAATGGATGGGGGCTGGGGAACAAGGACAGAGGCCAGTTGCATCTGTACACAAGGCAGCAGAAGACCAGCACAATGGGCAGCAAACGTGGGTCAGAGGACTTTTCCAACAAGAATCTCTTCTGATAAGGAAACCAAAGCTCCCAGACATTAAGAGATATCCTAATGAAATCTCTAGTTAATGGCAGAGCTAGTTACTGGCAAAACCACTCCCAATACCCATGAAATTATGCTCCTGAGCATTAACCCACTTGAATATATCTACTACTCTGTTTTGGGGGGTTTTGTTTTTGTTTTTGTTTTAGAGAGAGAGGGAGAGTACAAGCAAATGAGAGGGGCAGAGGGAGAGAGAGAGAGAGAGAGAGAGAGAGAGAGAAAGAGAGAGAGAATTAAGCAGACTCCACGCTCAGCACAGAGCCCAACTTGGGGCTCAATGCCACAATCCTGGGATCATGACCTGAGCAGAAATCAAGAGTCCCATACTCAACTGACTGAGCCACCCAGGTGCCCCAGATATTTACTATTCTTTTCAAATCCCACCAGATTCCCCCTTACAGTTTCATGGCTGTTGTTGTTTGGGGTTTTGGTGCTTTTGTTTTTATTTTTTTCCTTTAGTTATCTGAACTTCTCTTGGAGTCTTTGATCATCTGCCAAGCACTAATGTAATGAGAAGTTTGGAACTATGCCCCGAATGTCCATTTGCAGAGATTTTAAAACCCCCCATTGACCATGCAAAAGGAAGAAATATAATAATAATTAAAAATTAAAAAAAATAGAATCCATTGGATCCACCTGACATCTCTTCACAACAGGGCCGCAGTGCCCAGCAGAGTGTCCTGCCCACAATGGATGTTTGTTGAGATCGATTGACTAAATCGGTGAGCCATTTATATTACAAATTGTTAGAACTTCTGAACCGGAGCCAAATCTTTCTTAAGACTGATTCTAGTGTTTCAACTGTGAAATCAACTTACCTAAGGGTCGGTTCTTTTCACATTTGTTTATAAACTGAAAATTGAACAATAGCGTGTGAATGCATGGACAGATCATTTCAAATTACTAACGCCCAATTATTGGTGCCGAGCCTTAGGAACAGGGGTTAACTGCTATTTTATCATCAGAAAACAACCCAGGATAATTAAACCAGAATATCATAAAGACCACGGTGCAGAGGTCTATGACATGTAAGCTCCACATGGCACCCAAGGGACTTCTACTCATCACAGAAGAGACCAGCCAGATGGGGAAGTCACCTGGTCACCCTGCAATCTCTGTCCTGCTAACAAGTCCTGAGCCATTCTTAACCTCAGATGGCTACCCCCAATCTCTGCTACCGCTGTAATTGATTATCAAGCTATGAACTCTGTCAGCCTTCCCTGACGTAGAGAGACCTCCATGTCTAGGAGTTAGGGAGTATGTCACCTTGATCCCTTGCACACAGCATGGGGTGATGTTCAGTGCCAAGGAGAGGCTTTCATCTGCCTTTTTTCTTACTCCAGCTTTATTGAGCTATAATTGACAAACAACATCATGTAAATTTAAGATATAGAGTGCGATGATGTGATTGCAAAATGATTACCACATAAGGTTAATAAACATATCTATCATCTCATATAGTTACCATTTTTGTATATGTGGTGAGAACACTTAAGATCTACCCTCTTAGCAACTTCCAAATATACGGCACAATATTGTTAGCTACAGTCACTATGCTGTGCATTACATCCTCAAAACTGATTCATCTTCTAACTAGAAATTCGTACTCTTGAAGCTTTGACCAGCTTCACCCAACCCTCCCCACCCACTCCTGGCAACCACCAACTAATTTACTATGACTTTCTATGGGTTCTGTTTTTTTAGATTCCACATATCAATAAAATCGTACAGTATATGTCTTTCTCTGATTTGTTTCACTTAGCATAAGGCCCTCAAGGTCCATTAATGTTGCACATGGCAGAAATCCCTTCTTTTTTATGGCTAAATAATATTACCTCTTCATTCATGTTGTTGCAAGTGGCAGAATTTCCTTCTTTTTAATAAACTTTTTTTCATGTTTTATTTATTTTTGAGCGAGTGCAAGTGGGGGAAGGGCAGAGAGAGAGGGACAGAAGATCTGACGCAGGTTGTACTAACAACAGCCAGCCCGATGTGGGGCTTGACTTCATGAACCGCGAGATCATGACCTGAGCTGAAGATAGATGCTCAATCGACTGAGCCCTCCAAGTGCACCGAATCCCCTTCTTTTTTATGACTGAATAGTATTTCATTACATACATCACATTCATCTGTAAACAGGTCCTTAGATTGTTTCCATGTCTTAGCTATTGAAAACAAAATGCTGCCATAATCATGGGTCAGATAGATCTCTTTGAGGTAATGAATTTATCTCCTTTGGTTATACACCCAGAAGTGGGATTGCTGGGTCATATGGTAGTTCCAGTTTTAATTTTTTGAAAAACTTCCATAGTGTTTTCCATAGTGACTGAACCAATTTACAGTTACGCCAATCATGCACAACTGTTTCCTTTTCTCCACATCCTTGCCAACGTTTACTTCTAATCTTTTTGATGAATGCCATTCTAACAGGTGTGAGGTAATGTCTCATTGTGTATTTGATTTGCCTCTCCCTGATGCTTAGTGATGTTGAGCATCTTTTCATGTACCTATTGGCCATTTGTGTGTCTTTTTTAGGAAAGAAAAAAAAAAGTCTGTTCTCTTCCTTTGCCCATTTTTAATCAGATTATTTTTTTTCCATTGAATTGCATGAGCCCCTTGCATATTTTGGATATTAACCTCTTTAAGATATGTGATTTACAATATTTTCTCCCATGCCAGAGGTTGCCTTTTCATTGTGTTGTTCACTTCTTTTGCTTCATAGAATCCTTTTAGTTTGTTGTCGGTCCACTTGTTTATTTTTGCTTTTGTTCCTTGTGCTTTTGGTATCAGATTCAAAACAATCATTGCCAAGACCCATGTCAAAGAGCTTTTCTTTATGTTTTCTCCTAGGAACTTTATGGTTTCAAGTCTAATGTTTACATCTTTAATCCATTTTGAGTTAATTTTTTTAATGTTTGTTTATTTTTGAGAGAGAGAGACAGAACAAGAGCAGGGGAGGCGCAGAAAGACAGGGACACACGGAATCCAAAGCAAGCTCCAGGCTCTGAGCTGTAGCACAGAGCCTGACACAGGGCTCAATCCCACGAACCGTGAGATCATGACCTGAGCTGAAGTCGGATGCTTAACCAACTGAGCCACACAGGTGCCTCATTTGAGTTCATTTTTGTGAACGTTGTACGACAGTAATCCAGTGTTATTCTTTTGCATATGAATATCCAGTTTTTTCAACACCAATTTTTGAAGACACTATGTTTCCTCCATTGAACATTCTTAGTCAAATATTAGTTGACGGCATATGCACTGGGTTTCTTGCTCTGGATTCTCTTCCGTTGATCTATGTGTCTCTTTTTATGCAGCACCATATGTTTCAATCAATATATTTTGTAATATAGTGTGAAATCAAGGAGTGTGATGCCTCCACCTTTGTTCTTCTTTCTCAGGATTGCTTTGGTTATTAAGAGTCTTCTGTGGTTGGTTCCATATGAACTTCAGGATTTTTTTTCCTATTTCTTTCAAAAAAGGCCATGAAATTTTTATAGAGATTGCATTTTATCTATAGATGGCTTTGGGGACTATGAACATTTTTAACAATATTAATTCTTCAGATCCATGAACATGAGATATCTTTCTATTATTTATACCTTCTTCAATTTCTTTCATCAATGTCTTATAGCTTTTAGTGTACAGATATTTCACCTCCTTGGTTAAATTTATTCATAAGTATCTTATTGTTTTTAATGCTATTGTAAATGAGATTGTTCTTTTTCAGATAGTTCATTGTGGGTATAGAAATGCAACTGATAGGGGCGCCTGGGTGGCTCAGTCGGTTGAGCGTCCGACTTCAGCTCGGGTCATGTTCTCACAGTCCATGAGTTTGAGCCCCACGTCAGGCTGTATGCTGACAGCTCAGAGCCTGGAGCCTGCTTCGGATTCTGTGTCTCCCTTTCTCTCGGCCCCTCCCCTGCTCATACTCTGTCTCTCTTTGTCTCAAAAATAAATTAAAAAATAAAAATAAAAAATAAAAAATAAAGAAAAAAGAAAAAAGAAATGCAACTGGTATTTATATATTGATTTTGTATCCTGCAACTTTATTGAATTGGCTTATTAGTTCCATTTGGTAGATTTTTTAGGATTTTCTATATATAAGATCATCATATCATCAGCAAACAGACATATTTTTACTTCTTTCTTTCCAATTTGGATGCCTTTTACTTTCTTATTCTTGACTAAATTGTCTAGCTAAGACCAGAGTGCTCTGGTTGTACTCTGTCTAATAGGAGGAATCAGAATGGGCATCCTTATCTTGATTCTGATTTTAGAGGAAAAGCTTTTGATTACAGGCTTTCATTCACTTATGTTTAAAGTAATTACTGATAGGTGAGGACTTACTGTTGCCATTTTGTTAACCATTTTCTGACTGTTTTGTGGATCTCTTGTTCCTTGCTTCTTCTTGCTGTCTTCCTTTGTCATTCAATGCCTATTTGGTGGTGCTTCGCTTTGACTCCTTTATCACGTTTTATGTAATATCCAAACATTTTTTCCTTTGTGGTTACCAGGAGGTTTACATAAAATATCTTATAGTTACAACATTTGATTTTAAACTGACAAAAACTTAATTTGATATCATACAAAAACTTTATAATTTCACTCCCCTGCCAACACGCTTCACTCTTTGGGTTATTAATGTTACATTTACATCCTTTTTATATTGTGCATCCCATAACAAATTACAAGTTAGAGTAATTTTAATGTCAGTTTTAAACTTTTAAATGAGAGTTGTCAGTGCTTTGTGCACTATTATTACAATAATAAAGAATCTGACTTTTACTATATATTTACCTATACCAGTGAGTTTTAAACATTCATATGTTTTTGTGATGCTAATTAGCATCCTTTTACATCAGCTTGAAGAATGCCCGTTAGCATTTCTTGTAAGATTGGTCTAATGGTGATGAACTCCCTTAGTTTTGTTTTATTGATACCTTTCTTTCAATTCTGAAAAACAGCTCTGCTGGGTATAAGTGTTCTTGACTTACAGGATTTTCTTCTCTCTCTCTTTCAGTATTTGGATCATCCTGCTCTCTCCCAGCCTGCAAATTTTCTCCTAGAAATTCACTTATAGTCAATGGGGACTCCCTCGCATGTGACAAATGGCCTTTTCCTTGATTCTTTCAAAATTTTCTCTTTGTCTTTTAACAATTTAATTATAATGTTTCTCAGTTCAACCCATTTGGGGTCCTTTGGCCTCATGAATCTGGATGGCCATTTCTCTCCTGTATTTTTCAGCCGGTATTATTTTAAATAGACTTTCTATCCCTTTCTCTTTCTCTTCTACTTCTGCAGTTCCCATAATGCCTATATTGTTTCTTCTGATTCTATCCCATAAGTCCTGTAGGGTTTCTTGCCTCTCTTTCATTCTTTTTCCTTTTGTTCCTTTGACTGGATAATTTCAAATGACTTCTCACTGAGTTCACTGATTCTTCTGGCTGGTTGAGTTTGCTGTTGAGCTCTCTATTGAATTATATTCTTTAGCCTCTAGATTTTTTTGGTTGGTTGGTTGGCTTTTTTGATGGTTTCTATTTCTTTATTGAAATAAACTTCCCATTTTGTTCATGGTTTTTTTCCTAATTTCATTTAGTTATCTCCATGTTCTTTAGTTCACTGAAATTCTTTATTTTGTTTATTTATTTTGACAGAGAGAGACAGAGACAGAGAGAGAGAGAACAAGTGGGGGAGGGCAGAGAGAGAGGAAGAGAGAGAATCCCAAGCAGGCTCCACACCCAGCATGGATCCTGATGCAGGGCCTGACCTCATGATGATGAGATCATGACCTGAGCTGAAATCAAATAGGCCCTTGGCTGTACTCATTGTTGAGAAAGGTCATGCCCAGGCTCTCTGGTTGGGCAGGACCTCCAGCTGTCTCCTAAAGTTGACAATTGTGTGGTCTCTGTGGTTGGGCAGGCCTACTCTCCAGGCTCCCTGCTCAGATTGACCCGCAAGCTATGCTCTGCAATTGGGTGAGCCCACTGGGTGGTATCACTGCCTGGTTGAGGTCACAGGCTATGTTCAGCAGTCAGGCAGGGCCATAGGCTGGGCTCCAGAGCTGCCCAAGGTCACTGCTCAGGCTCCCTGGTTCTGTAGGACCATAGGCTTTGCTCAACAGTTGGGCAGGGGTGCAGGTTTGACTCCCTGCCTGAATGGGTCTATTGGTTGGGCTGCATGTCTATCTAGGCTCTCTGGCCAGGCTTCCTGGTCAAGTAGGACTGGTGGCTATGCTCTTCTGTTATGCAAAGATGTGAATTTGCTTCATTTTCCTGTAGAACAGGCTCTATAGCCAGTACAGCCCATTGGCTAGGGACTCAAATCAGACAGAACTGCTGGCCAAACTCCCTGGATAGATGGAGCTACCGGCTTGGCAGAATGGCCAGCTAGGATCCCTCCTCAGATGTCACCACAAGCAAGAGCACAGTCTGCCTAGATTTGAGCACTGGTTGCTATAATCTCTGCCTACCTTTTCTGTCTCCATCTGATCCCCAGTGCCTAGTGGTCAAGCCCTATAAATTCCACCCCTCAAAGATCCCCAAGAGGCAAGACCCAGGGGGGGCCTTCTGGGGAGTGCCTCACAGCATGAGGGGAGCTGTATTCCACCTTGGGCTCTCTTTTCCCACTGGAGAAACTGTAGGCCCATGGGGGCCCTCTCGGTGCGGCACTATGATGGCCTGGAGAAGGGACAGTGCAGTCAAAGTGAAATTGTTCCTCTTGCCCTTCTAATGCAGTCCTTCTTGGTCTCTGTGATCCAGGTGGGGGTCACAGCTTCAGCCCAGGTTCTGGAGTTTTCACACTGGTGTCTTATCTCTGTCTGGTTGCTAGCCGGTCTTCTTGTGAGGGGGACTGGAGTTGGGAATAACTTGTGTTGCCAGTTTCTCCCCTGATCTTGGAAAAGGATAGAATACAGGATCAAATCACATTGGATTTAAGTGAGAGTCTCAATAATAATACTGCCTTTGGCAAGTGAAACATTAAGAGGAGAAAGCTGGACAAGTAATCTTGATGACCTGTCTCGAAAATAGAAGTTAGTATAACAGGACAAGTAATGGGAGTAACCACTGACGTGGCGAGAGGAGTACAATATTTGACTCCGAGTGGCATGCATTGTCCACCTTAGACAGCTCACACAGCTTTGGAGCCTCAAGATTTCTAGTCTCAGCCCCACCTCTCCTAGCTGTGTGGCCTTGAACCTGTCACGTAATCTCTCTGAGCCTCAGATTTCTTGACCATAAAATAGTGCTTGTCCTCACTATCAGCTGAGAAGATTAAATGACATAAAACGTGCAGAGGAATGAGCCTGGTTCTTGTCCGTCTTCTGGGTGTTCACCAATCTTAAGCTCCTTCCCCCACACGAAAACATCTGCCTATCTATAACAGGCTCTCAGAAAACTGCCAGAAGCATTTAAATCACCTCCTGCGCTCATACATGTGGCCAGCACTGCAAGTGGGGAATTTGTTGGTAAATGGATCTTCCTACCACTTTTTTTCTCATCCCTTCACTTCCTGATTTGACATTTCAGCTTTAACAGGGAAAGCTAATGGAAAAGCTGATTGCCACATACGTAGAAGTTGGTGAATATCATTTCTGAGATATAGAGAAATGTACTGCTGAAGAGAAAAAAAAAAAGAATATTTTAGGCACATTCCACTTTTTCCTGACTAAAACATGGAGCAAAATCAGTGTGGCTGATACTGAAGTGTGGCTTGCCCTGGGAGTATGTGCTAAATTAAAATGGAGGGAAGCAGAGAAGGGCAGGTGATGTGCAACATTCAAACATGTGGCTCTGGTAAAATATTTCAAACCTGACTGTTTGAATTGTAAACGCTTAGGGCAGGAATGATGTCTTTTTTGAATCTGTACGGCCCCAAGGATCCCATTCTCATTCTATAAACATGAAATAAATTGTAATATTCGTAGTTTGCCAAAACTCTTGAGTTGGGTACATCCAGTTGAGACTCCTCCTAGAAGCTACTTAGAAAATAATTTCTGAGAAGATTACAGAAAGTTTTGTCCAGAGCTTGTTGTTTCTCTTTTTTCTAAGTTTATTTATTTATTTTGAAAGAGAGAGAGTGAGCACAGCGGGGGAGGGGCAGAAGGAGAGACAGGGAGAGAGAGAGAATCCCAAGAAGTTTCTGTGCTGCGTGCTCCATGCTAAGCCCTGCGCGGGGCTCACATCCCCACGACTCTGAGATCACGACTTGAGCTAAAATCAAGAATCAGATGCTTAATTAACCAACTGAGCCACCCAGGCGCCCCTCCGAAGCTTGTTGCTTCTTTACCCAAAAATAAAGAAATCACTCATTCAGGGAGACTTCCTAAACTGATCAGAGGATCTATTAGTTTCCCCACTCCCCACTTTCTTTGGCCTTGAATCTCTCTCAGCTGCTTTCCCAGAAACCCATCCAAATTAAAAGTTTATACTTGTCCCTAATCCCCATAAACTAAAAGTTACTGAAAGTAACTATCTTTTTACATAGTACAATTAAGCTAATATGCAATATCCAGTTGCTAGACAATGTGTAACCTTAACCAAACTACTCAAGTTCAAATCCCAGCTCTTTCACTTGTTACTTGTGTGATTTTGGGCAAATCTGCCAATCCTCTGTGCCTCATTTCTGTATGTATAAAATCGGGATGATTTTATACTCTTCAGGGTGGTTAGTTAATATATGTAAAGTATCTAAAATAGTGTCAGGCACATAGTAAGAACTACATAAGTACTAGGCAGTTTGTGTAAGCTACAAAAGGCTGGCTAATGTTCAGTGCAAAGCAAAACACCTCATACCCATTTTTAACAGAAATCATTTAATTAACCACATCAGTCACAAAACATCCAGCAATGCGGTCCTTGCATTTGACCTCCTCATCTGCCAAGACCAGTAAGTAGTCAAAACACTGACTATTTAAAAAAGAAAAAAACAAATGACAAGTGTCAACTCTGATACAGAAACTGTTCATTCAGAAACCTGCCTTCTTCTGTTTGTAGGAGTTGACTGTGAGCAGCTAAGTTTGCTGGGAGAAAAATAAAGTAAACAGAATATCTGTGGTCTAACCTCTGAGGTCAGTTTTTTTGCTGAAACACAGAGCATCCCATAGAAGGGGCACCATGGAAACACTACCTTCTCCACCTCACTATCATCCTTGGACTTCAGCCACACCTAACTACCCACTGTCCCCAGTACACCCGGTGCTTTGTGTCTGTGGCCCTTGTAAGTAATGTTCCATCCACCTCAAATGGTCCTATCTCCCCCCACCACCCTATCCCCACAGTAAACTCTATTCAGCTGGACTCAACAAAATTATCTTTGAAACATTTCTAGACTCCCAAGCCAATGTGGCAGTTCTCCTCTTTAGATTCCACATGAACTAATCCCTTAGCTTTCTTACTGTTTTACTCAACTTGTCTCTCTTTGCTATTGAACACTAAGATTCTTAAAGGTAAGAATTATTCCCAATGTTCCTTTGTATCACTAACCTCTGGGGAAAAAATGAAATGTGCATAATAGAAGAGCAAGAACTATTTAATAGTTTAATTAATTCCAATATGGGTTGGGAGGGGAAGCTTGAGAAACAGAGAAGTTAGAAGCACACCTATATGAACAAATGATAGATCACCCCTTAACAATTTCCTGAGGTTTAGTCTCGCTAAGGGATGTCCCAAAATTCTCAAATTCCTACATGAATAAAAACAGTAAGAGGAGAATTCTTATAAAGTCCCAAGAGGTTGACATTTATCCCGGTTCTAACTTAGGAACTCCCTTCAGGAAACCAGGAATATCGGTTAAACACTGTTTTTATTCCTAATGAAGAAAACATACCATCTGGAAGTGAACCCCTGCACGCAGAAGGTCTGACCACAGGTTCTGGTCAGTGCATGTTGAGCATGGGAAGAATAATAAAACATTAATTTTTACAAACTACTAAGCTAGGAATAGTGAGGCAAAATTTAATGAATAATTTCTATACTTTATTCCACTCTACCTATATGTCCTTGTCCAAAGTGATTTCTTTGCTCCAAAAGAACAGAACATTCAATTTGTTCAATTAGTTGTTTTAATTGTGCCAGGAAATCAGACTCAGACTCAAGTACTATGCTTGTATCAGAAAAATAAATAAATAAATAAATAAACAAACAAACACATATATATATATATATATATATATATATATATGTATAGTACAAGAGTTAGTCAAAAGCACTATATAAAATGCATCCCGGAAGCCCTTTCTCAGGGCTTCAAAACTGCACAAAGCTAATTTCAGTAATGTATCTCAACAGCGACACCTATAGACCCATTCAGAAACGTGTGTCATCTCACTGGTAGAGAACCCAACTAAGCCATTTTTCAATTCCAAAGAAAATATTCCTATTGTACTTTGTTTAAGTCATGCATTTATTATTAATTTGCCTTTATTTAATCTGGCTGAGGTTTTTTTTTCTGAAGCCGAAGCTTAAAATATTCCAGAAAGTCAAAGGCACATAATGCATTTACATTTGGGTCAAACTCATTTTCATAAATAAAACAAATAGCAGGAAATGAATCACTGTTTGTCCATTTCAACTTAGGAAGGATAGACTATCTGACCAAAGTTAATCCGTCTGAAGATAAACACAGTAAAGAAAATTGAGGATGAATACAATTCATCAATCTCATGACAACTGCAAGGTGCTGGTGAAAATAGATGCCTGACGTGCATCCTCTCCCAAGTCAGAATCTTTAATAAGGATGAGCAAGGTGAACATTGCAATCTCAACTGGTTATACTTAGTCACTCAAGTCATAAGGACCTATTTGAATTACAACATAGAAACTGGATTAATTTTGTATTAGCCCTCTTCACAATTGGTCCAAAAACAAAATCTGGGAATCTTCAGTTCTCTGAATAAATTTGATGACGCTTATCCTTTCTTGTTCAGACCTCTTTTGCGACTTAGAGTAAATGGCCTTCACTTCCAACATCACACAAATGACACACCCAGCTCCACAGTACAAACAGGACAACAGTTATGCCCATAAATAGCATCTACACAATTGTACACTTAGTTGCATATAAAAGTTCAATCAGCAGTTTCTACTGAATTGAATTTCCCATCTTAGTGACAACCGCAAAGAAAGCTACATGGTATTAACAAAGAAGTGTGCTGAGCAGCGAAATGTATGTCCTAATAAGGTCTATTTTTAAAAATAAACACAAATGCCCAGTCTATATTGAAAGTGATCCAAATCAAAGCTAAAAAAAGAAAACTGCTGTTACCAGGTGCTACCTCCAGGTGAAAAAAAAGAAAAAAAGAAAAAAAGAAAAAGAAAGAAAGGAATTCATTTTCCAGGATTAACCACCTAAGTTCATGCATGAGCATGCAAAAACATTAAAGTCTAAAAAGGCTGGAACGAACACACTGAAAACCAATCAATGTAGTTCCTGGCAGGCAAAGAAACATTAACAATAATATAACAATAATAGCATGGGGTAGTGGAGAGAGAAATTAACTAGAAATCTGAAGACTTGGGTTCTGGTTCATTTCCGTCTGTGGTGGATGACCTTGGAGAAATGAGCAGCTTTGAATAAAGCTCTAAAATTTTTATTTCCTTACCTGTAAGGTAGAGTTCAGAGCTGACCCCATTTAACTCTGCAGGGATCCACAGCCTTTTGCTGCCATGAACATCATTGTCACCGTGCCCATCAAATGTGCTATCACTACCACTGTTAGAGAGAGTGTGGTGTCTGTTTCCACAATTCCAGTAACTGCTACTTAGTTGAACACAAATGTCAAAGATTGAAGGCTTAATTTCATCTTTCAAAAGCAGCCTATGAAAAAATTAACAATGCCAAAATCTGGGGTGATTTGAGCTAGAATTCTTACAAGAGCAGACACATTGACTTGTCTGGTTGACCTCTGTACCAAATTCACATTAAGTAAGATTTTTTTTTTTTTTTGTCTAGCTACCAAATTAGTAAGACATGTTTATATTTAGCAAATTTGGAAGCATTTAAAAAATATAAAGAAGAAAATTCATCCCCATTCCAAATGATACCACTGCCCTCCCCCACCAAAAAAAAAAAAAAAAAAAGTGCTTTTAGCAAATTGGTGTTTTTACTCATAGGTGTGTGTGTGTGTGTGTGTGTGTGTGTGCGTGTGAAGCTTGTTTTCTTTTCTGTAAGATTTATATATATATTTTTTAAAGAGCTGATTTTCTTTAATGTTTATTTATATTTGAGAGAGAGAGAGAGAGAGAACATAAGTGAGGTAGGGACAGAGAGAGAGGGAGACGGAATCTGAAGCAGATTCTACACTGTCAGCACAAAGCCCGATGTGAGGCTCGAACCCACAAACCGTGAGATCATGACCTGAGCCAAAGTGGAAACTCAACCAACTGAGCCACCAAGGTGTCCCTAAAGAGCTAAATTTTTTTATTAACCCATCATGTCTATTGTTATTTTACGTTTCACTAAACCGTGCTCATGAGGCTATAAAAAAGAAGTGGCCTGAAGTGTTTCAATGAAACCTTTCACATGCAGGTTATACTCCTTTCAAAATAAAAAGAAATAAATAGGCAAAGGAATTCCAAATGACTGAATCCGATTCCATTTCCCACTTAGTAACGACAAAAGCTACATGGTATTAATAAGGACATAACCTGAGAAGTGAAATGTGTGCCCTAATAATGCCATTCTCATGAAGACCCTCAAAACAAAGGTCACAGGGGGCACTATATATTCAAGATTGCTCCTTATTACTTTTATTTTTTGATAAAAGTCGCCATCTCCCACCATTGGAGAAAATTGTAAAAAGTCCCAGCATCAGGCCCCCACAGGATGGGGGAAGGAACCAGAAAGGGACCAGGTGCTTTTGAAGCCAATTAGAAACACCCTGGGGCGCCTGGGTGGCTCAGTCGGTTGTGTCTGACTTCGGCTCAGGTCATGATCTCACTGTCTGTGGGTTTGAGCCCCTCATGAGGTTCTGTGCTGACAGCTCAGAGCCTGGAGCCTGCTTTGGTTTCTGCGTCTCCCTCTCTCTCTGCCCCTCCCCTGCTTGCGCTCGGTGTCTGTCTCTCAATTATAAATAAACATTAAAAAAAAATTTTTTTTAAATGAAGAAACACCCAAACCGAAGGTCTAGTAAAGCCTTAGGCAGATTGGCTCCTCAGAGTTGTCATGACCCAGGACTCCTCTGTGAAGCTTTCTCTGTCCAGTGAACGTACCTCTTCCCATTATCCCCTCTGCCCCCTGTGCTGGCTTCCACTGAAACACCTACTGAACCAAACTGTGTGTATTTGTTTACACACCCCCAGAATGTGACTGTGAACCCCTTAAGCAGCAAGGTCGATGACGGTCTTCTCTGTATCTCTAATAAACACCTAGCACTGAAGGAAAGTTGGTAATTAAATTAGTGAACAAATGAAATGTGGTCATTTCATGGCTAGCCGGTGACCATTCAAAAAACGTCAATTCCACACACACCCCCCAAAAAATAATCACTGGAAAGCACTGCATATCTTCAAAGAAGCCCCTTGAAGAGATGACAAGGGTAATTGTATTGCGGATCTTGTTTACCTAACTCCTCAGAAGACCCAGCTGTCACAATATCCTCCCTCAATTCCCCTTCCTTTCCTCTCCCAGGCTTCTCCTCTGCCTTTTCAAAACTCAGAACCACCGGCTGGCCCTGTCTGGGCATTGCAGAAATTGCCAGCATCCCTTCCTGATGAAAATCAACTTAACTTTTGCTCAGCACCAACCAAAGTTAACTGATACTTGGGTCAGCACCACCAAAATGCAGGCTGAGTGGCCTCCTGAGAGCAAAGGATCCCTCCCCGTGGAAGCAGGCTGGAGGGAAGCCTATAAATACTTAAGCATTAATATTATTACCCTTGTCACAGAAAGAAAATGAATTAATGATTTCCTGGACCGTCTCTGGGGATGACCTCAATGCCTCTGTCCCCTGATCCTTTTATCTTATTACATTTCCTCCCTGAAGTCTTCCCTCCTTAGAGTCAGAACTGTCATCTGTAAGTAATGGGCCATGTACACAGACCATCTCCTTCGATGAACGCAGTTGGGGGACTGTTTCCGCCCCCTACTCCTATGTCTCCACAGGGTGCTCGATGTCTGTGTGTCATCCCTGGACAATTTTCGTCAACTTGCTCAGAACTTGCCTGAGGAGAAGGGGGTCTGGAGCGGAACCGTCTCTTTAATGGGATTTTAATGTGATCTTCAGCAAACTAATCTTATTTAGATATCATAGGAAGCCATGTAATCTCATCTGGGCACTCTTATTTCCTCCAGAAAAAGGAAAGCTCTGTAATTCATTTTCAGCAACAGGAACACTTTAATAAAATCTGCTTCCGAAGGTTAAATGATCAGACAAACAGCTGCAGCCCCAACACCCCGTATCCATCTCACTGGTCGGGGCAACTGTGACAACAAAATGGCCACCACAAAGATGGTTTAAATAAAACTGATGCTGAAAGCTCACGCTGCTGTTACATGCCTCATTTTTTTTTTTTGTTTTGTTTTTTTGTTTTCTGGTTTTTGTTTTGCCAGTGTTTTAGAGTCATGTGCTTAACTGCTGAGGGAGGGCCTGAAGAATAAGCGGGGGTCTGAGAGGACCAAGTCCCTGGCATGGTTCTGCCACCTACAAACCAGCTGTAACCTTGACTCTAAACCTTGCTTTCTTTACTCAAAATGATGATGCAATGGCCTGGATTGAGGCATGTAGACACCCACGGTAGGCTTATAAAGTTGCTCCTTCAAAATAATATTTTCAAAATGTTCCTCTGAGGCCACGTTGGGGGAGGGACTACAGACAACCACAAAGCAGGCACACAGAGGAGGACAAGAGCAGTAATGCTCACTGTCACCACTACGGACCCCAGCAATTCCACTCCGGTCCCAAGCATGTGTAATTCACCGGTCCCTAGAGGAGGTCCAAGAAGTACAATCTTCTCTATCATACCCAGGGATGTTTCAACACCTCACAGATTGGCTCCCTGGAAACCCATCTAAGTACCACATCCTTACTCCATCCCTGCTTACTTCAAAAATACCACTGGAAAATCTATAGCACTACCATCCGTCAAGCTGAACAAACTGCTATCGACTGAATGTTTGGGCCCCCCCAAAATTCACTTGTTGAAACTTACCCCACAATGTGATGGTATGTGGAAGTGAAGCCTTTGGGAGGTGATTAGTCACGAGCGTGGAGTCCTCATGAACGGGATTAATATATTTATAAAAAAGACCCCAGAGAGCTCTCTTTTCTCTTCACACGTGATGACATGGTGAGAAGACAGTTGTCTGTGAACAGGAAGCAGACTCTCCCCAGACACCAAATCTGCCACCACCTTGCTCTTGGACTTCCCAGCCTCCAGAACTGTAAGAAAGAAATTTCTGTTGTTTGTAAGCTACCCGGTCTGTGGTACTCTGTTATAGCATCCCAAATGGACTAGGACAATTTTTAATATAGCTCCTTTTTTTTTACATGTATGTCTCTTACCCTGAAGTATCAGCTCCTTCAAAATAGGAACTGTACTTGCCCATATGTTTACCCTAAGCACCTGACACAGGACCTAGCACATAATAAATACTTGTTGCTTAATGAAGATCCATGCTGAATGTTGAACAAACATGAGTCTTTGGACCATGTTTAAAGGCCACAGACCTGGGGCGCCTGGGTGGCTCAGTCGGTTGAGCGTCTGACTTCAACTCAGGTGATGATCTTGCAGTTCATGGGTTCCAGCCCCACATCAGGCTCTGTGCCGAAAGGCTCAGAGCCTGGAGCCTGCTTTGGATTCTGTGTCTCTCTGCCTCTCCCCCACTCATGCTCTGTCTCTCTCTCTCTCTCTGTCTCTCTCTCTCTGTCTCTCTCTCTCTGTCTCTCTATTATTAAAATAAATAATCATTAAAAAATTCTTTTAAATATAAAGGCCACAGACCTAAGGATTCTATAGACATTGTCTTCTTTCATTCTTATACACACACACACACACACACACACACACACAAAAGTAAGTGTTATTTTATTTTTAGAGATTAACAAAGCCAAAGCTCAGAAAAGGTCATTTGTAGAACACACATCTTGTAAATGGCCTGTTGGAATTTAAATCCTGACTTCTCTAATTCCAAAGTCAAGTTTTCATTTTACCATGGTTTTTCACCAGTTTTTATATAATCTATGAATTAGAATTAATATTAATTAGACTCAAACCATGAGCCGTTGGTTTTTGTTAAAATAAACATTAATTCTTAGAGCCTCTCAACTTTATTAGACATCACAAAGTAAATATACTAATCGTCAAGACTGTGCCCATTTGCTGAGGAATTAAATCAGTCATATCTACTGAGGTACCTACTCTCCCAGAACTTCATTTTTATTCTAAGGAAAACATTTCATTAAAGGGAAGGCCAATCCTGTGTGAGGCAAAAAAGAGCCACCATCCACATACATGATAAGACTTAAAGGAAACTCCTACTTGTCTCAGAATGTCCTTACTGCTCTGTCTTAGCTCAGGTTCCTAGAAACAGGTTTTGAGTTGACGGTTTATACATAGGAAGTTGGGGAGGTGGGGATATGTTTGGGAACAGCACCTGTAAGGGAATGAGGGATGCGGTAGGCAGAGGGAGGAGCTGAACCACCATACAGGTTCAAGAGAAGTCCCAGAAGATTCTACAGGGAGATCTAAAGCTCTATAGCCCTTCAAAATTGTCCCCAGTTAAGGTAAGGAGGCTAAACATTTGTACCCCAGTTTCAACCAATATTAAATGCAGGCAGCCCCTGTAAGGGGCGTGAACTTGGGTTACGGTAACTCCAAAAGGGGAAAGACAATGCCAGAAAGATACAGCCTTCAATAGCTGACATTCTCAGCAGCTGAGGAGTGAATGTGTCTATTATAGGAGTTGGGAGGTGAGAGGGGACTGGAGAGTGTGGTTTCCATTACATCACTATGTTTAGATATACTTGCTACTTCTTATATTCACCCCACTTGGGAATAGTTCCTGCAGGACTCAGGGCTGATCCTATTTCCTAGGGAAACTTTGGGAGGAAGGCTTGTGGGATAAACCATATCTCCTGCTGCTACACCTGCTCTCAAGCCCACAAGTGAAAGTCATTGTCTCTGTGTTCTACTACTCATCCTAGATTTCTGCCTCTGTTGGTTAGCACTTCGCTGGTCTGGGTGGCTTACATAGTGGACTGACTGAGACCCTCATCCCTGAGACTTCTGAGCCCCTAGTCATTAGGCCCTTCTCAAGCTCCACATGCATTCATTTATGTCAAGTTGGGCAAGAGATTACCAAGAGGTGCCCCAATGGATCACCTGTGTGACAAACTCTTCCCCTGTCCTCACTATGGAATAGCAGCCCTGCTTCCTCCTGACCATCAGGGTCAATGATCCCTGCCAGGTAATGATTCTTTTACTTGCCTGCTGGCCTCTTGACATGGAGAGTCCAAAGAAGATAGGTAGAAACCTGAGACTAAAACTTAATGGACTCTTACTATATCCCCTACTCAGAGGCATTCCCTCTCTGGGAGCCAAGACCAACAGACTTGTGAACTCACGCAAAAAGACAAGAAACACAAACTCCCCAAATGGGTCACCATTCCTACTTCGATCCCTTGTTTCTCAGACCCTTATAATCTAAGAGTATTGGGGGTTTTTTTGTTTGTTTTTTTTTTAATTTAGAGTATATTCTGAATCCCCCAAGCTAATGCTCAGCTGCTCCCTTCGAAGTCCACTTCATCATTCTGCCAAGCCGGCAGCTTCTGGGTAGTGTGCTACGTGATGTGACCGGAGGATTCCATGGCCGCGTGCCCACCCCCTCACCTCCTTTGCCGTAATGTGGCTCCCTTCATCTTGGATAATATTATGTAAATCCCTTGTCAATGGGTAACACATTGTAATTCCTTGAGTACTACTTCTGGTTGAGGCATTGGGTGCAGGGAGAGAAAAACCATTTCCGGAATATATGTTGATCCCACTCAAGGCAAATCACTGTCCTTCTGTGATGAAAGGGGGCCAACATAATCAATTACCACCAAATGGCGGGTTGCTGTCCTCGAGAAATGGTGTTACAGCGGGGGCTCAGGATCCGGCTGTGTTGCAGGAAGTCTGAACACTTGACAGCAACATTGTTAGGTCAGCCTTGGTAAGAGAAAGTCCTTGCTGCTGGCCTTACGCACATCCATTCCCTTCCACCATCGCCCTCATTCGTGAGCCCCTTGTACCTGCATTAGTGTGGCTAATGACAGAGGCTGGTTGACATGAACCAGACAAGACTACCTCTCTCTCTGGCTGTTTAGTGGCTTTTCCATGGCAGAGGCTCACTGATGGCATTAACATGCTCACCCCTGTAGGTCCGTCCACATACCTTCACGCTGCTGATCTTTCAGCCCTTCTCATCGCAGATCCCTGACCAGCTAGCCAAGACATTCACCAAGAGTTTATGTGTGTTCTTATCTAAGGCCAATTCTATTCCTAAACAAGATCTGGTGCAGCACTCAAATTTTTGCTCCTAAAAAGTTTTCCCGTTGCTCTGTTTTTCAGAGACAGCCTTGAATGGGGCTAACAGGTAGCATAAGTTCATTTTCAGCTTGTACCTCTTGCCTCTAGGAACACCATATTCTATTAGCCACCTCTAGAACTCTCCACGGGTTGTGCCGTCCTGACCTTGCCACTCATTGCAATTCTACCCACTTTGCTTCTGATTAAGTGTCACCAGCCAGCCTCTATTATTTCCAGATCTGATCATCCCCATTGCAATCAGGGAGCCTGGTTCTGTAACAGCACCTCCTACCGTCAGCCCCGGCCTGATCTCGGTGCTGCCGGTCTCCTCTCACCAGGGCAGCCCTAATTGCTTTGCTAAATGGAATGTCCCGCAGGCCTTCCTAAAACACACAGGCAGCCTTCCTCCTTTCCATAACATATCCACATAACGTGCCCCCTTTTTCCAGGCCCTGTGATCTTTTCTTCTATTGTCTGCCACAGCAGTTCCAACGTTTCTACTTCCCACTGCCTTGTCTAAACATCCAAGAGTCATCCCGGCAGCTTGTTAGCACGGTCTCCCAGGGTCCTCTTCTGTATCGTGGGAGAAATAAATCTTGTATCACAGGCGAGTGCTCTCGTTTTGATCAATTCTCCCTTATCCAACTTTATGTTTTATCACCCCTCGATTCGGCACCCTCGGGATCCAATCCCATACGTGCTATCTGGGCTCCGCAGGTATGTAAATAGCCAGGTCCTGCAGTGCTTTTTTCCTCCCTCAGCAGACCCAGCACCTCACTGGCCGAGTTATGTCGTGATTTGACAATAATCACTGGGGGAATGCGGTGTTACCATGAGGGCAACGCGCGGTGTCTTGCAGATAGAGGTCGCCGCACTGTCCTCAAGCAAAGGAGGGCGTGCTTGTCTTTCAAAGGAAGGAGTGTGTCATCTCTGCAGGCCAGAGGGTGCAAGGAGGAGGGCAGTTTCAAGCTTCCTGAGCGCAATGACACAGATGTCACTGCCTCAAGTCTCAGAGTCCCACTTCATCCAAACCAGGGTCCTGGCTCTGGCATAGAGGTCCTGCTGAGCTTTCGAATGTAACCTTCTCCGGAGTCCCACCACCTTAGGTCTGACCCTCAGCTTTGTCTGCTCTCCAGCTACAAGAGACTCGAGGTCTCCTACGCTACCAAGGAGGCCTTCTTGCTGTCATATTTTGCCCTAAGTTGGTGACTGGTCACCTTCAGCCTTTTGTTGTCCTCCTCCAATACACTGACAGCACTTACCGACATCGATCTGCTTCTCTAGGCCTTACCTTCACCACTTTCCCTGTACCTTCCGAACACCTGAGATATCGTACCAGCTGGTGTATTCCCTTGCACTGACGCTCCATCCCAGTTTCAGTGGTTTACCTACTGCATGCCATGGGGTCCTCCGTGCCAGCCAGCTGGCGAGTGATCCACTTCCAAAATATTATTTAAGAGACCGCCTCCTAGGACCATTTCTGCTATCACCCGTCTTAGGTCAAAGATTCGCACGCAGCAGTATTACCGAAGAGTGTGCTTGGCAGCAAGACCTCTGCGGAAATGAGGGAAGCCCGGGGAGCAGAGGGAAGTTGAAGCACAATGCATGGGTAACACGGACGTCGGCCAGGCCCACGGGATGCTCTGCAACTAGAAGAGCCCTTCCAAGTTGTCCCAACATGTGGCGAGGGAGGCTGCCCTCATGCAGTCGCGTCACTAGTCACTGAATGTGGGTAAGGCACAAATTTGGGCAAGGCGGCCTCTGTGGATTTTGGGAAGGAGGACCGTGGAGAGGCACCAGTGGCCAGCACTGAGAAGCTGGGGGAATGAGCTCCGCGGTGCAGAAGGGGGATCTGGGTGGTGCGCCAGGCTTCCGCCACACCCGCCCTTGCATTAAGGCACTGAAGGGCATTTTTCAAGCGCAAAGCTGGGCAGACATGCAGATGGAGAACCGAAACACCCCGGATCACAGTGGTGTTAGGGATTCAACCCAGAAAAGAGCAAAGAACCAAGAGATAGAAGATAGATCAGGCCAAGTTTGATGAGGAGAGAGATGAGAAATATTATTGCCTTGGCAATGTTGTCTTTGGGGTACTCCAGCTTAGACAGCCTGTAGCCAGGAGAAAGGGGAAAGGAGAAGGGAGAAAGCCAAGAAAGGAGAAGGTGCAGAGGAATGAGAGAGGAGAGAGACAACAAAAGAGACAGCAAGCTGTCCAACATGGCAAGCTTTGTGACAAGCTTTAAGTCTTTTATTCTATATTACATATCTTCATTTGGAGCCAAAAAAAAAAAAACAGGGGTAAGGAGGGCGATGGAAGAAAAGACAGTATATGTTTCTTGCATACAAATGAACTCATATGACAGAAGTCTTAACTTTCTGGTGCCAAACATACTCCAGACAAACATTTCTTCATTTTTAATTGTTCTTACGTTTTCCCTCTTTCTGTCCACATGTCTGTAAATCTCTTTTGAGATCCCAGGCTTGCTACCTGCACTAGGGATACAGACACAGAGCTGCTGCCCCACAAGGGCCTCATGGTCAAGTGGGAAAGACGACGCGTGAGCGAATAAATCACCGTGTGGCATGGCAAGTGCGAGACTGCGTGAACAATACAGGACACCTTGGAGCATAGGGGAGAAGTCTGTCTGCTGCACAGCGTGATCTAGGGGGTGCCAATGAGACACCTTGAATGCGTTGACCAAACCAAGTTCACAGGTATTGGCTTTGTCACCTGTTTTACGTTCCATTCTGTTGCTTTGAGCCATTTCAAGAACAGTGTTGGGTGGATGAGTGACGTCCAACTCTTGGTTTCGGCTCAGGTCGTGATCTTGCAGCTCGTGAATTTAAGCCCTGCATTGGGCTCTACACTGACAGTGCAGAACCTCTCTCTCTCTCTCTCTCTCTCTCTCTCTCTTTCAAAACAAATAAATATGCTTTAAAAATAAAGAACAGTGTTATGCTTTATTTCAAATGCCTTCTCTGATTCCTTACTCCCCATATGGGAACAAGAACTTCTGAAAAGTATAACAATCCTCGCCATACACAAATATCCTTTACACAAAATTCTAATATAAATGACTTCTGTGTATATTTCCACAATGACAAGAATTCTGACTTAATTCAACTCAAATCTCAGATTGGAGGAATGAGAGATGTTGGGGGGGGGGGGGTACCCTAGAAGTAAACATTAAGGGAAGTAAAAATGGACAGCACAACTAGAGTAGACAGTTTTATATTACAGCTTTTGAAGAATCCAAAGAGATTAGCTTGAGGCATAGAGTTTCACTTCTGTAGTTTTTAGATTGGCTGAAGTAAAATACACATGAGGATCTAACAGAGCCTGGTCCACATGTTCTATCATATTCAAATGCATTCTTGAGAATGAAACTTGAGAAAAGCTCTATGGAAATGTGTAAACATGTTATTCAGAGGATAAGGTTTCTGTGTCAGGAAGCCAATCATCTGCAAGTAACAGAAACTGGGCCACAATGATATTAACACATACGGGTTTCTTCTCCCCTCTGCACACGGATGTCAGGTGACAATGTAACCTGTAACCCCTGTCACTGCTGCCTACATGTCCTTTCTCACAGCAGAAGAGCAAAGGGTTGTACTAGCCAACTCATTCCTTCAGAAACACAAATGATTTGCCAGAAGTGCCCACGGCAGAATTTTGTGCAAGAATGTGGCCATACGTGGGCCCCATAGCTGCAAAGGCTTGGAGTAAACAAATGTTTGTATGTCCCGCCTCCTACTGAGAAGTACCAGGGAAGAATGGGAGAGATAATGGATTGAAAAGAGCCGATTTAGAGTATAAGCCACAGTTCTCATGGGTGACGTGAAGGTATATAACATTGGGATAAAATTTGAGAAACACCTATTCAACCATGGTCAGTTACGGTGTTTAAATTGTTACAAACATTTTCTATCTGAAATATTCAAGTTACTGACCATCTTTGGAAACATCTCAGAGTATGGAATTTGTAGGAAAGACCAACATAAGGAGAAAAAAATTACCAACTTTATAGATATATACATTATCCCTAGAACAAAAATTAAGTAGCTTCCTGCTGACATTTCCAAAGAGGAGCGTCCTCAAAAGTTTCTAGAGGGAAAGGGAAAGCCAATGGAACTAATTGCACATTATCAAGTAATGTCACTTGTATAAGACCTTCTCTCTGGTGATTAGACTCTATCCTAACTTAATTGAAACCTGTGGGTGTTAACTTGAGGCCTCAGAAGATAAACATCAGATTGTGTTGCAGTTAGAATTTAGCTGCAGGTATGTTTCAATTGTAAGAAGAATGATGGGCTTTTAGCAATATGCTGAAAAGATTGATGAGTTAACATCAGTGCCTGTCTGTGTTCCTAGTGAGATCCATGACCACACTCAGATTGCCTGTGAAAGGAAAACTCCCTCCAGGGTATTTGGGGAAGGTCTCTCCATGGTACTCATCAGTACAGCCTGAAATGACAAGACGCATGCTCTGGCCCACACAGTGGTGGTCACACCTGCTAGAACCTGAAGCCAGAACTACTGCTCCTTTTCTAACTAAATGGAGCTGACTAACCTATGGCAAGTTGGGGTCTCATGGGAGCCTAAACAGTGTCAACCCATCTCCCTCCACCAGCAGGATTTGCCACGCACTGTCTGGTTTTAGGAGACCTATAAGCTTTCCCCTACCCTGGACCAGGGGCTCCCATTTTCCTTCTTTTTTTTTTTTTTTTTTTCCTATCTCTATGGAAAATATAGCAAAGCAGGAGTGCCTGGGTGGCACAGTCTGTTGAGTGACCGAGTCCCGAACTCAACTCAGGTCTTGATCTCAGAGTTGTGAGTTTGGGCTCTGTGATGGACTCAACACTGGGTGTTAAGCCTACTTTAAAAAAATTATATACATGTGTGTGTGTGTGTGTGTATATATATATATATATATATATGAGAGAAAGAAACAGGGAGAGAGAAGCTTTTAAAGCACTTGCTTCTTGTCTGTGCAGAAGGACAGATGTCACATCTGTGCAACATCAGATCACTGTGACCATTTCTAAATACAGTACTTTCAACTTCTGTACTCAACACATGTGAACAAAGAGTTCACACAATAGTCCACGGACACCCTTTTTGTAGCACTGGTTCAGACAAAGGAAGCCTGCTCTTAGTTTCTCTTTGGAACTGACATTTAGTCTTTAAGTACATAATAATAACAAGATCATTGACATTCTCTTAATTCTGTCTGCTGGATCCACTCTTTCATTTTATGAGCACTAAAATATTTATGAAGCTTTCCTCTTAAGACCAACCTCTTAAAATACCTATGTTCTCCAGCTTCAAATTCTCTCATTCCAGTATAACCCTTGAAGGTAGTGAAAGAATGCTCTGGTTCTATCTACGCAGAGAATATTCTGGAATCACAATGGAACACCAGTCTGCTGGGGCTCCTTATTAGCTAACTGCTCTCAAAGGGGGAAAGAGTCCTTACATCAGACAACTTGTTGATACAAGCCAAAAGCTGATTGAATACCATGGGTGTATGAATCAATTCCTACAGCTGTAAAAAGTATTCTGATACATGTTCTGTGGATAATTTGCAATTGAAAATCCATTAACAGCACAAATGGAGATGAATATTGCTAAAGTGGACTGAGCAGGTGTGCCAAAATAGAGATTGAAATACATTCTAAAAGTGAGGTAAAGTACTTCCTGTAAAGCTGTCCAACTCTTTCTCTCCTCTACTAAAACAAAGTGAAGGTAATTTAGATCATTCTGAGATGAATCTGTTGACAGGGATACTAACAAGATGAGTGAAAGTAGAGAAAGAAGTATTTGGCATAACAACAGGAGCTTAAAAAAAAAAAGTGTGAATTCGCAAACTGCAAACAAAAATCCAGTACGTTTCAGAGGCAAATTTCAACCAGGACTCAAAAATTAGTAGGAACAAAGTGAAAAGCTGATGTTGCAAAAACCAGCTAGGCAAGAGGAATGGGCGAGAAGAATAGTGTCACGTTACCAGAATTAGAATTCATTCAGAAAGATATCGAGCAAAGATTTGTTTTCCTTCTAAAGTGCCTTTAGAGCTAGAACGAGGGCATGTTTGCCATATCTGTAAGCATCATTGTTCTCCAGTGATCCGATTTAGCAAAAAAAAGATGCTGAATAGAACTGCAGTATTGTGCATCAGGGAAGTGACATTCATACTGCCTTCTTCATTTTAATTCATTCTGTGAGACTTACCGTTCCAAGGATCTGATTTCTACATCACAATATGAATATTCAAAATGCTGCTTTACATATCACATATGGTTTGGATTTGAATGATTTCTCCCCAGACTGGAGGGATTTCTCTGAAGCGAATCTATGTGTGTTCTTTTAGATATTTTCACTTAAAAAAAAAAAAGTTTAGAAAGAACTTTTTAAAAGTAACCCAAGGAAAAAATCTGAACTAGGTCTGAACATTTTTCCACTCTCTCAGATTTTTTAAATAGCCAACCTACTGTTTTCCAAACTTTGGACATCCATTCACTGAAACCCCAAAATCATTAAAAGAAAAATAAAACTCAGATGTTGAAATTAGAATTTGGAGATGAAAACACCACAGAAAATATATTAAAAGTGAAAGTGACAAAAACCATTAGTACAAAGCCTCTGGGCAGGATATAATGTGTTTTTGAAATAATGCTAAATATTCAGTTAATTAACTGGAATGCTCAGGGTACGGGAGATTCTAGTTAGCTTCAACTTTCTAGATAATTGAAACTTTCCCTAAAAATCTCTTCCCTTTGTTTGTACCCATCTCTCAAAGCACCTTGAAATTATAACTAAATATTAACTGAGATTGTACGGAGATGGAGAAGTACAAGAAGATTTGGGTTGAACTTGATGTTTTTCCATAAGGTAATACCTGTGTATGTTTAAGTATAACTGCAGTATGTAGTATGTAGTATGAAATTACACATAGAAAGTCAGCATAAGGAAGAATCTACCATTTACTTTACTTGGTGCTTAGGATGTGCTGGGTACCCTGAACAGTGTCTTCATACTTTAACTCTTTTACCATTCCAGAAAATTCTTGAGAGAAATGAGCCTAATTTTACAAATAAGAAAACCATAGTTTCGAATGGTTAATAGCTTTTCCCCAGCAATTGACAAAACTGAGATTCTAACCCAGGTCGGTCTGACTCCAAATCCATGCTCTTTCTGCTATACCACTGTGACCTAGGCTGCGCACCTAGTCTCACCATCACTGGGCTGTAAAGCCTGGGACCACCTATTTTACTTCCAGTGACCTTGGTGCATGAACCTATAAAATTAGAGTGTGGCTATCTGTAGTAGAAACTACTAATTGTCCCTCTTGTTGTTTTTTTTTTTTTTTCATTGTATTAGAACTCCAATTTTTAGCTAGGCACATGGCATAAATGTGATATTTCCCATGTTCCCTTGCAGCTAGGGATAGTCATGTGACCAAGCCTTATGACTACATAATGGAATGGAGCAGAAGTGATAGATACAGCGTCCAGTCATGTCTCAAAGGGACTGATCATGCCCTTCTTGACCTGTTTACTTCATCTTGAGAACTGGAATGCAGAGATGAAGGCAAGAAGTGCTCAGCCACACAGACAAGCATAATACCATGGTGCTGGTGTGGGAGTTAAACAGAAGGAACCTGTACCTGTACCTTTCAGTACCTGAAAGCAGAGAAAGCCAGAGCTGTTCATGCTGCTTCTCTTGGGAACAATATGTGAGAGAGAAACAAATCTCTGTCTTGTTTAAGCTATTGTTTTGGCTTTTCCGTCACATCGGAATCTAAACCTAAATGAGTCCAGTCTCTTCCAACTCCAGATCTGAAAATCATAAATTTTTTTTGTACAACTTTTGCCATGAACAGGAAGTGAGTATGTTTGATAATTAGGTAAATGAATAAATAAGCAAGAATTATTTTTGTTGGAGTGGAGAGATCATTTGATTTTCTCCTAAAAGTGGCAAATAGAAACAAAACCTCATGGTTTACTTTCACTTAATCCAAAGTTTATGAATTCTGTACAACTTTCTGCAAAGTAAGGAAATCCATTTTATGTTGTCTGTAGGGGGTGCTTTTTATTTTTTTTAATTTTTTTAACGTTTATTTATTTTTAATTTTTTTTTTTACGTTTATTTTTGAGAGAGAGGCAGACAGAGCATGAGCGGGGGAGGGACAGAGAGAGGGACATACAAACCAAAGCAGGCTCCAGGCTCTGAGCTGTCAGCGCAGAGCCTGATGCGGGGCTCGAACTCACGAACTGTGAGGTCATGACCTGAGCCGAAGTCGGCTGCTTAACTGGCTGAGCCACCCAGGTGCCCCTAACGTTTATTTATTTTTGAGACAGAGAGAGACAGAGCATGAACAGGGGAGGTTTAGAGAGAGAGGGAGTCACAGAATCCGAAACAGGCTCCAGGCTCTGAGCTGTCAGCACAGAGCCCAACGCGGAGCTCGAACTCACAGATCGCGAGATCATGACCTGAGCCGAAGTCGGACGCTTAACCGACTGAGCCACCCAGGCGCCCCTGTAGAGGGTGCTTTTTAAAAGTAGTAAAGGATCTCTTTACTAAAAGGTTTCTTATGGGTCATTTATTACAAGGCTCATTAAGGACAAGTTTTTTAGATACAGCCATTTAACCCAGATCCAGAACCAGGATGAAATGGAAACCATACATTTTGAACAATATCTGATTTTTTTATTCCAAGGATTTTGTATCTAACTACAAACCTCCCTGTTCTAGCTGTTCCATGTATGTGAACTTAAGACCCACACAAACACACACATCATGAGGAAATAAAGTGTTTCATAACCAGAACTCCAAAACCATGGAATTAAGGATCTAATTGGAAAACAAAGCAAATCAATCTTCCCTAATGGAGCTGAGAAAACAAAAAACAAAACAAACAAACAAACAAAAAACCAGGATGCAGTAGCGGAAGGGATGGTTAAATTACAAGGGCAACATTTGATTTGACCAAGATGAGATTTGGAACAGTTGTATGGTTGCAATTGAGCTCTTGAAGGCAGAGAAGATTTGAGTTGGAAATCATGCCAAGAAGAAATGATCATCTTCCCTCTGTAGGGAAGAAGAAACTGTGGGAGGGAATAAATTTCCCACAAAGTATAACTTGAACCAAACCATCAGTCAAGGTAAATGCAGAGCAAAATCTCAACAGCTCTATTGAAGCAGACTGGCTCTGCTGCCCTGTTTGGTCCTCAGCTACTGCTCCAAGAATGCCATTGCCAAAACAGTCATTCAATCATTAGTTCAATAAATATTTGCCAAGCATCTGCCCCGGGCCATGCACTGTTCTGGCAGCTAGAGATACAGCAGGAAACAAAACAGACATGATCACTGTTCTCATGAAGCTTACATTGTTGGGAGAGGGAGGGACCATTAACACATGAATATATAGAGTGTGTCAGGTGCCAGTAAGTACTATGAAGAAAATTAAGCAGAGATGAAAAATAAGAACATATGGAGAGAGCAGCATACGGTTTCATACAAGGTGGTCAGAGGCGGCCTCTCTAAAAGATGACATTGAGGCAACAACTGCATGAAGCTGTTTGCGATCACAATGCATTGGGGAAAGAAAGACATGATTCCAAGACCCTAAACCTGAAGCTGGTCCATGTGTTCAAGGAAGAGCAAGATGGTCAAAGCGCATGGAGCGGAGTGAAGAAGGTGGTGGGGGATGGTAGTGAGAATATAGCCACGTAATAAAGGACACTGAAGGCTCAGGGAAAGGACTTGGATCCCACTCTGGCAGAAGAAATTTGGCAGGTGAACAGCGAAAGAAACGTCAAGTCCTTACTTTCTAGAAGGATCACGATGGCTGTGGAGTGCAGAGTAAACTAGGTGGCTAGGGATGGAGACATGAAGATCAGCTGGGATTATGATGACAGTCAGGTGGGGGGTAAGAATAAACGAAACTTGGAGAGAGGGGTTGAGGATGGTCAACAGTGGCTGGATTCAGGACACATTTCCTAAATAAAGCTAAGTCTAAATTCCAGCTATGACAGAAAGAAATCTTCGGGGTTCTTTCTTGGCCTGAATACCCAGTGGATATAGTTGTCATTTCCCGACATGGGGAAGTAAGTGAGGGAAAGCAGCTTGAGGTGGGAATCCCATATTCAGTTTCACATATGTTACATTCGAGACAGTTATCCGACATCCAGGTGGAGACATAAAGCAGATAACCAAATATTCAACTTGCAGTTCGGAGGAAAGATCAGGACTGGACAGATGGCTTGTAGGGTCAGGACAGTCTATCTAGTGGATGAGGACATGTAGGAAGCTGGTATAGATAGAAAAGAGAAGCAGTTTGAAGACTGAGTTGTAGAGGTCACGGTAATGATGAACGTGGCAGAGACTTCTAATTTCCTTTTCACCTTACCTTGTTTCCTAATACAAAACCTTGATGTTATGGGAAAGCAGCAATGTCCCAAGCTTAAAAACAAAAACCAAAACCAGGTCCCAGATCCCCTCATAGAAAGTGCGACATATGACTTCTGAATGAAAGTCACCTTACAAAAAAGGTTGACTCAGCTTGAAACTGCATCCTTTTGTACTTTCCCTTTCCCTTCCACTCCACCTGGAAGTGGTCACGATGACCAGAGCTTCAATGGCCATTTTAATTCCATGAAGAAGCATGGAGAATAGAAGTCCTGTACTAAAGAAGGGGGAGCCAACAGGAGGCTGGGACACGGATGAGACATGAAGCCACTTACCAGCCATGGATTGTCTTCCTGTAGGACTCACGTTACATGAGAGAGAGAGAGAGAGAGAGAGAGACATATGTTATTTAAGCCATCGTATTAATGAGCTCTCTTATTAACAGCCAAACATAACCCTTAACTGATACAAGGAGGGCCAGAAAAGGAGGTTGAACATTGACCAGGGGTAGCAGAATAGAGAGAGAATGGGGTCCTAGCAACTTAATGGGGGAAAATATTTTCACAAGGGAAACTGGGTCAAATCCCACTAACAGTCTGGGTAAGAGGGAGGACTGAGATCTCACCACTGGCTTTGGCGACACAAAGGCTGGTGGTGAGCTCGGCAAGAATGATCTTGCTGAGGGGTGGCAGGAAAAGTCTCACTAGAGTAGGCTCAAGAAAAGACAAGAGTTGAGGAAGTGGGTATAGACAACTCTTGGGTTTGGCCATCAAGGAAGGAAAGAAACGGGGGGTTAGCCGGAGAAAGGGTATGGGGACCAGAGAATTAATTTTAAGATGACAGTGTTTTGGATTATGATCAAAGTGATCCAGGAGAAAGGGACAAGAGATAACACAGGAAGGGAATAAGGACAAGTGTCAGAGTGGTGTCCTTGATGAGGTGAGAAAAGTGGGACCCATAGCCCCAGTGCATGCTGGCAAGGAGACACGTCTCCCTCTTCCTCTGCCTCAGTTGCTAAGTTCTATACATCGGATCCACGGGCGGAACACACCCGCACATACTCGTCTCTCCCTTTCTCAGAACATACACTATGTCAACAATCAGTCACCAAATCCACACAGCTTGGCAGACCTGGGTTTGAATCCCTGCTTTGCCACTAACTGGCTGTTTCCTCAGATGAGTTCTCAGCCTCTGCAAGCCTGCTCGGCAGTATAACTGCCCCTCGGGGTTACTGAGACAAACACAAAAGATACATGTGCAAAAGCACGCAGTATAGAGCTCTGCAGTGTTGGCTCCCGTGATCATTAATTACTCTTCTGCACATGCATTTTTCACAACGTGCTTTCTGGGCGCAGGGCACGAGCGAGAGTGGGAAAGAGCATTGCTGTCTGCGAACATGAGAAATTTCCATGTACCAAAGAGATTTTTTTATGGCTTCATGATTTTTTAAGCGATCTGGTCAGATACAGATAACTGGTTCTTTCCCTATTCGATTTTAGAGGAAACTAGAGCAGGGACTTTGCCCTTTTAAATGTTTCATTAAGCAAGATGTGTGCCTGCCCTACACAACCTCTGTAATAACTGCCAAGGCACTCGCGGGGGGAGGATTTGGCCCTACCTGAGCACACTTGAATCTATGTTCTTTCCTAGGGCGAAGCCCTGCCTGATACATTAATCACCCGAACCAGTGGCAAGTGATTTTCTCTGCCTTTATCGTGTCACCTCCCAGCCCCTGCGCCAGCATATGGTCTATTATGTGCAAATGATTAAACAGATTTTCTGCCATGGGTAAAAAATATATTTCCCACAGGATATAGTGAAGGCTCTGTAAGTCTATCCCAGAATCGTGAGCCTAGAATTCTAAGTGACTCAGTGGGACAGGTACAAGAAAAAGCCCTTACACTGATGGGTCCATAACTTGTGGTTTCTACCGGCATGAAAGAAAATATATTCCGTGTGCTATTCCTTCCAGACGAAATGGAGGTCAGAGGACTGCATTCAGAAATAGACTTCAATGTCACAGGCTTTGCCCAAGCTGCCCTTCCCTATCAGCCCCCCCCCTTACCTGCTCACCTAGGTATCTTCAACACTTGCTGTAATACTCTGCTCATAAGTGACCTGCTCCAGGTAATGAAGATGTCACCTGTACACTCTCCCTTGGTGTGAACAGTGAATAGTTTCTTCTATGATTTTCAAAACTCCAGGGGCGTATCACTGTCAAAGCATTTGTCAGATTGCATTATAATTTTGCATTTACTAGTCTATTTCACACACACACACACACACACACACACACACCGCACCTCGTGTGTTCCCTTAAGGTTTTTTATCTTTGAAACTTCAATATCTAGCACACAGTAAATATTTAGTAAATAGTTGGTGAATTTATCTCCACTTCACTAAAGTTTCCTCTTAAGAAGTCTAATATGACATCGCCAACATTCAAGAATTTTTTCAAGTATTAAATACATCTGAAACAAGTACATTTTAGGGGCACCTGTGTGGCTCAGTCAGTTGAGTGGCCAACTTCTGCTCAGGTCAGGATCTCACAGTTCATGAGTTCGAGCGCCGCTTCTGGCTCTATGCTGACAGCTCAGAGACTAGAGCCTCCTTCAGATTCTATGTCTCCCTCTCTCTGGCCCTCCCTTGCTCGTGCTCTACCTCTGTCTCAAAAATAATAAACAAAAAAAAGAAACAAGTACATTTTATATATTATACACACACACACACACACACACACACGTGCGTGCACACACACACCAAAATATACCAAAATAGTACATAAAAATACACCAAACTGATACAATATCTCTGGGAGATAAAGTTCTTTTCTTCTTTGATTTTGTTGAATTTACCAAAAGTTCAGCAGTAAACACGCTACTTTCAAAAATTTTTAAATAATAATAAATTTAAGATATTTGTTTCTATTTAGTAATAATGACAAGGTACTGACTGACTGACTGTTAGCAGGATACCTGCTTGGCAGCATTGTCTAGTAACTATATGGCTTTTTGTAATTTTCTCAACCTCTTGGAGACTCTGTTTTATCTATAAAACATACACATTAAATAAGTTGTCACACGGATTAAATAAAACTACATATTTAAATGTCTCTGTAGTACTTGATACATAGTGGGTGTTTAATTAAAGAAGGTAGATCAGTTGGTCATGATGCTTCTAGAAATAGAGTTTCTGGTCAGGGAACAGAAATTTCTAGTTAGTGGAAAGAGGGATACAACTGCTATGCATCACCATGATGGCTTTAAATTCGCAGTCAACACGGGGCCGTGCCAGACCAGCCTCCATAAAAATAGTATTTCCATAGAAATAGTTGTGAGGCAGTGTGGGAGCGACATTTCACCGCACCCAGAGACTAGAAGAGCTGAGATAGAAAGAGTTAGGAAAAGCAGCAGCTGCCAGCAGCAGCCACACAGCAAGGGCAGTCACGGCTCCCCGTGACCCGCTCTGCACGTAAACCCACCACCTTTCACCACAGAGGAAATCAATAGCGGCAGAATAGCAAAGGATCCCCACCAGATTCATGGAAGGTTTTCACCGGCTTCTGCCCCACAGATATTTGGGTCTCCCATGCCAGCTCACTGAGTCCCTCTCGGGCCTCTCCCCGCCCTGTCTCTGCCAGAGCCCAGGAAGCACACCGGCAACCATCTTGGGCTGCGGCGGCTGAGTGAGTGCAGGAGGCCAGCCTTGACGCCCCCAGCTGACTCCCATGGTGCCACTATGTTTGGGTTTGCAAGCAGCCCCTGTGTGTGGCCAAGTATGTGCACATCACTGGCTCTGACCACTGACGTTGCTTTCCCTGCTACCTACCTGGTTGACCTGGAGGTGCTGCTGAGACGCTCCACAACCTTGCTGCCTCTGAGAACCTTCTGCGGTGCTCGCCAAGGACCATGAAGGTGTTGATGTTACAGACCCCAGTGGACTGAGTCAGTGAGCCACCAGTGCCCCCCCCCCCAGTTCCAGCATTGCCACACGCCCTTGCCCTTGACACCCTGCACCATCAGACTCAGGGTCATGGCATGTTTCACTGTGCCCCACCCACAGGCAAAAGTCATCCCTTACTGAAGTCAACCCATAAAGTCTGGAAGAGGTGACTCCCTCATCAAATGGGCAGACAACTGCACAAGACTATAGAGATTACAAAAACTCAGGGGAACATAACCCCGCCCAAAGAATACAGTAGCTGGCCCGAAGATGTGGGGATACAGGAATTGCCCAACAGAGAAATCAAAATCGTTGTAAAAAGGAAGCCCAGAGAGCTGCAGGAGACCACAGATAAGCAATCTAACAATAGCAGGAAAACAATACAAGAACAAAATAAGTTCAACAAAGAGGTATAAAACATAAAAAAAGAATCACACAGAAATGTTGGAGCTAAAGAATACACTGATTACACTAAAGAATTAAATAGAGAGCTTCAATACAGACTGGACTAAGCAGAAGAAAGAATCATGAGCTCAAAGATTAAATTTGATTAATAGAATGATGATTGAAAGAAACTATATATACGTCATTGGAGTCCATGAAAGAGAAGAGGGAAGAAGGGATAAAAAATGTATTTAAGGAGGTAATAGCTGAGAACTTTCCAAATCTGGGGAGAGATTGGCACTTCTCAGCTCATGAAATTAAAAGGTCATCCCAGAATCTCAATCTAAAACAATATTCTGCAAGACACATTAGAATGGCTTTGTTTAAAATCAAAGCCAAAGAGACAGTTCTAAGAGCAACATGAGAAAAATGTTTTCTCTCATGCAAGAGAACCCCCGTAAGACTACATCAGATTTCCCACACAAACCTTACCAGCCAGGAAGTGGCAGGATGTATTCGAAAGTGCTGAAACATGGGGCCGTGGCAGGCTCAGTCAGTGGAGTGTGTGACTCTCTATCTTGGAGTTGTGAGTTCAAGCCCCATATTGGGTGTAGAAATTACTTAAAAATAAAATCTTGGGGCACCTGGGTGGCTCAGTCAGTTAAACGTCCGACTTCGACTCAGGTCATGATCTTGCAGTTTGTGAATTCAAGCCCCACATCGGGCTCGTGCTAAGAGCTCAGAGCCTGGAGCCTGCTTCAGATTCTGTGTCTCCCTCTCTCTCTGCCCCTCCCCTGCTCACACTCTGTCTCTCTCTGTCCTTCAATAATAAATAAACATTTTTTAAAAATTTTTTAAATAAAATCTTAAAAAGGGGGGGCGGTACTTGAGTGGCTCAGTAGGTTAGACTGACTTCAGCTCAGGTCATGATCTCACAGTACTTGGTTTGAGCTTCACATCGGGCTCTGTGCTGACAGCTCAAGTCCTGGAGCCTGCTTCAGATTCTGTGTCTCCCTCTCTCTCTGCTCCTCCCCTACTCACTCTCTGTCTCTCTATCAAAAACAAATAAACATTAAAAAAAAATTTTTTTAAGTACTGAAAGAAACTGCCAACCAAAAATAATTTACCCAGCAAAGTTGTCCTTCAGAAACGAAGGCCAGATAGGGGCATCTGGGTGGCTCAATCAGTTAAGCATCCGACTTCGACTCAGGTCATGATCTCACAGGTTGTGAGTTCAAGCCCCACATCAAGCTCTGATCGGGCTCTGTGCTGACAGGTCAGAGCCTGGAGCCCGCTTCGGATTCTGTGCCTCCCCCTCTCTCTGCCCCTCCCCTACTGGCATTCTGTCTCTCTCTCTCTTCCTCTCAAAAATAAATAAACATTAAAAAAAAATGAAGGCGAGATAAAGGCTTCCCCAAACAATAGCTGAAGGCGTTTATCAACTCTAGACCTGCCTCACAAGAAATGCTGAAGGAAGATCTTCAAGCGGAAATGAGTGGAAGCTGGCGAGCAACGTAAACACATGTGAATGAACAACACATCGGTAAGGGCGAGCCCAGGCTGACAGAGGTACTGCCAGCTCACTTCCAGACCACTGCAATAAAACAAGTCAAAGGAAGGTTTTGACTTCCCACTGCATATAAAAGTCCTGTTTACATTACACAGTAGTCTATAAGTGTGCCATAACTTCATGTCTAAAATCACAACATGCATATCTTAATCTAAAAACACTGTGAAAAAATGCTAACCATTATCTCCACTTCCAGCAAGTTGTAATCACTGATCACAATCACCGTAGCAGATATGATAATAATTACAAAGTTTGAAATATTGTGAGAATTACCAAAGTGTGACACAGAGACATGAAGTGAACAAATGCAGGGTGGCCACAAACCCTCAGTTTATAAAAAATGCAGTATCTGTGAAGCACAATCAAGCTAAGAGCAATTAAATAAGGTCTGCCTGTACATGGTCAGATTCAGAAGATTCTAATACTGTCATAATAAGGTATATTAACCATTCAATTCTAGTATAAAAGTAAAGGACTGGGATGCATGGGTGACTCAGTTGGCTCAGCATCCGACTCCTGATTTCAGCCCAGGTCATGATCCTGTGGTGCATGGGTTCCAGTCCTGCATCGGGCTCCGTGTTGACAGTGTGGAGCCTGCTTGGGATTTTTCTCTCTCCCTCTCTCTCTCTCTCTGCCCCTCTCCTGCTGGTTCTCTCTCTCTTTCTCTCAAAATAAGGAAATAAACTTTATAAATACATACATAGAGACAGACAGACATAAATGTAGGTAAAGGACAAAAGTATTAAAAATAGCTATAGCTACAATTTGCTAATGGATACACAATATAAAAAGATACAAAGTGTGACTATAAAAATATAAAATGTGGGTGAGAAGGAATAAAAGGTAGATTTTTTGTGTGTGGGATCAAAGTTACGTTATTAGCTTAAAATGGACTGGTATATCTATAAAGTGTTTCAATAAATTTCATATATTGAAAAAATAAAAAATAAAAAAATAAAATGATAAAGTGTTTCAAGTGCGCCACAGGGTAACTGCAAAACAAGAACTTCTAGTATACACATGAAAGATAAAGAAGTATATACATGAAAGGTCAATCAAAGTACCACAGTCAGGAAAATCATTGATTCACAAAAGGAGACAGTAAAAGAAGAAGGAAACAAAGGAACTCAAAAATCACCAGAGAACAATTAATAAGATGTCAAGTCCTTATCTATAAATTACTACTTTAAATGTAAATAGATTATATGTTCCAATGAAAAGTTATAGAGTGGCTGAATAGATTTTTTTTAATGCAATATACGCTGCCCATAAAACTTACTTCAGCTTCAAGGACACACATAGGCTCAAAGAGAAAGGATGGAAAAATATATTCTGTACAAGTAGAAACCAAAAGAGAACAAGGGTAGCTATAGTTCTATCACACCAAAAAAATACTTTAAGTTAACTGTAACAACAGACAAAGAAGGTCATTATATAATGATAAAGGGGTCAGTTCATCAAGAGGGTATAACAATGTTGAATATATATGCACCCCATATTGGAGCAACTAAAAATAAAAAGCAAATACAAGCAGATCTGAAGTGAGAAATAGACTTCAATACACCAAAAGTAGGGAAACTTAATGCCCCACTCTCAACAATGGATAGACTATCCAGATAGAAAATCAATGAGGAAATATTGAACTTGAACTATACTTTAGACCAAATGGACCTAAGTGACATATGCAGAATACTTCATCAACAGCAACAGAAGTCACGTTCTTCTCGAGCACACGTGGATTATTTTCCAAAATAGATCACATTAAGGTCACAAACAAGTCTCAGCAAACTTTAAAATATTGAAATTATACCAAGTATCTTTTCTGGCCAAAATAATATAAAACTAGAAATCAGTAACAGGAGGAAAACTGGAAAATTCACAAATATGTGGAAATTAAACAGCACACTCCTGAACAATCCATGGGGCAAAAGAGAAATCAAAAAATGTATCGAGGGGTGCCTGGGTGGCTCAGTCGGTTAAGCGTACGACTTCAGCTCAGGTCACGATCTCGCGGTCCGTAGGTTCGAGCCCCGCGTCAGGCTCTGGACTGATGGCTCAGAGCCTGGAGCCTGCTTCCGATTCTGTGTCTCCCTCTCTCTCTGCCCCTCCCCCCCTCATGCTGTGCCTTTCTCTGTCTCAAAAATAAATAAACGTTAAAAAAATTTTTTTTTAAATGTATCGAAACAAATGCAATGGAAACAGTACATGCCAAAATTTATGGGATATAGCAAAAGTGATTCTATGAAGTAACTTTTTAAGGATAAATTCCTACATTAGGAAAAAAAAAATCTCAAATAAACAACCTAACTTTACACTTCAATAAATTAGGAAAACAAAAACAAACTAGCAGAAAGAGGAAGATAACAAAGATCAGAGCAGAAATAAATGAAATGGAGACCAGAAAAACAATAGAAAAGATCAAAGAAACTAAGAGTTTGTCTTCTGAAAAGATCAAACAAAACTGACAAACCACTAGCTAGACTTATAAGAAAAGAGAGAGAGAACTCAATTAAACAAAACTATAAATTAAAGAGGAGATATTTCCACTAACACTACCATGAAAACACAAAAGATCCTAAGAGACTGCTATGAACAAATATAAACCAACAAATAGGACAACCTAGAAGAAATGGATGAATGCCTAGAAATATATGGGGATCCTTGAACAACACAGATGTGAACTACATAAGTCCACTTAACACATGGCTTTTTTAGTAAATATAGTGCAATATTGTAAATGTATTTTCTCTTCCTTATGTTTTTCTTAATAACATTCTCTTCTCTCTAGTCTACTTTAAGTATATGGTATATAATACATACAACATGCAAAATGCATGCTAATTAACTGTTTATGCTATCAGTAAGTCTTCGGGTCAACAGTAGGCTATTAGTAGTTAGTGTTTGGGGGAGTTAAAAGTTATACATGGATTTTCAGCTGTGTGGGGGTCAGTGTCCCTAACCCCTGTGTTGTTCAGAGGTTAACTGTGCAATGTGTCAAGTCTGAATTATGAAGGAATAAAAAATCTAAAGAGACCAATAATAAATAAAGATAATTAATCAGAAATGAAACACCTCCCAACGAAGAAAAACCCAGGACCAGATGGCTTCACTTGTGAATTCTACCAATATATAAAAAAGAATGAACACAAATTCTGCTCAAAGTCTTCCAGAAAACTGAAGAGAACACTCCCAGGCTCATTTTACAAGGTTAGCATTACCTGATACCAAAGCCAGAAAAGCACACTACAAGAAAACTACAGACCAATATCCTTCATGAACACAGATGCAAAAATGCTCAGCAAAATACAGTAAAACCTTGGTTTGCGAGCATCATTCATTGCATGCTTGTAATCCAAAGCACTTGTATATCAAAGCGAATTTCTCCATAAGAAATAATGGAAACTCAGATGATTCATTCCACAACCGAAAAATATTCATATAAAAATGATTACAATGCTGTAATACACAAAATAATAAAGAAAACATAAAGTACAAAGAAAAATAAATTAACCTGCATTTACCTTTGAAAACTTTTGTGGCTGGTGTGAGGGACACAAGAGAGAGGAGGGTTATTGTGTAGAAAGACTTTCACTACTTTCACTATCGCTAACAGAATCACTGCTATCTGTTGGCTCAAAGGAATCTTTTTCCGTAGGGGGACCATTGTACAAGCTCACACAGATGTTGACTCCAGTACAATATTAATAAACCCTTGTCATATACTGCATTTAATGTAACTGGCAATAAGGCAGCAGAGGAAAGGGTCTATATCTGCAGGCAGCCTGACTTGGAATGAAGCAAAGCATTCCTAAGTTTACTCTTAATATGGAAAAGCAAAGGACTGTCCATAGGTGCTTCGAAGTGACAAAAAATACACTAGTGCCAGTTGTGAACATTTACCAAAGTTCTGAAGAATCACCGATTTCTGCCAAGCACCATGGCCTGAGACCAAGCATCCAAGCATAAAAGACGATCACCCACAATCCCGCAGTCAGAGAGAGAGAGAGAGACAATCGTATGACATTCAGCATCATGTACTACTCATATGGTAAGACACCCTTCATTTATCAAGTGAAAATGTATTAGAAATGTTTGCTCGTCTTACAGAACACTCACAGAGCAACTTACTCAGAATCCAAAGTTTTACTATATACTAGCAAACTGAAATCAACGGTGCAATAAAAGGATCCTACACCATGATCAAGTGGGATTTATCCCTGGAACACAAGAGTGGTTCAACATAAGCAAATCAGTAAATCTGATACACCACATAAATAAAATGAAAGACAAAAATTGTGATTGTCTCAGTACATGCACGAAAAGCATTTGATACAATTCAACACCCCATCATGGTGAAAGCTCTCCACAGATTGGACATTGAAGGAACATACCTCAGGGCACCTGGGTGGCTCAGTTGGTTGAGCGTCTGACTCTTGATTTTGGCTCAGGTCATGATCTCATGGTTTGTGAGATGAGCCTTGCCTTGGGCTCCGTGCTCTCTTTGCCACCCTCCCCGCCCCCCCCAACTCACGTACATGCTTGCACACATGCTTGCATGTGCTCTCTCTCTCAAAAACAAAAATGAAGGAAAATGCCTCAAAATAATGGCCATATATAATAAACCTACAGCTAACTTTATACTCCACAGTGAGATATGGAAGCTTTTTCCCTAAGATCAGGACTAAGACAGGGGTGCCCACTGTCACTGCTCCTATTCAACAGAGGTACTGGATGTCTCAGTAAGAACATTTAGTCAAGGAAAAGGAATAAAAGGCATCCAAATTGGAAAGGAAAAAGTAGAATTGTCTCTATTTGCTAAGGATGGGATCTTATAGATATAAAATCCTAAAGATGCCACCTAAAACCTGTTAGACTCAATAAATTAATTCAGTAAGGTTTCAGGGTAAAAAGATCAACATACAAACATTGGTTGCATTTCTATACACTAAAGTGAACTATCTTAGAAAGAAATAAATGAAACAATCCTGTTCACAGTAGCATTAAAAATAATAAAATACTTAGATATACATTTAACCATGGAAATGAAACATCTATGTACAAAAACTAAAAGACAATGGGGAAAGAAATTGAAGAAGACACCAAAAAATAGAAAAAAATATTCCATGTCGTGGATCAGAAGACTTAATATCATTAACGTATCCATACTACCCAAAGCCATCTAGAGATTCAGTGCAACCAATATTATAATTCCAATGGCATTTTTCACAGAAATAGAAAAGAGATCTTAAAAGATACTCAACATCACCAGTCACTAGGGACGTACAAATTAAAACCACAATGGAATATCACTTCATGCCTGTTAGAATGGCCACCAGCAATAAGACAAGAGATAATAAACACAGGCTTGAGTATGGAGAAAAGAACACCCTTGTGCACTGCTGCTGTGATTGTAAATTGGTGCAACCGTGATGAAAAAACAGGATGGACATAGCTCAAAAAATTAAAAATAGAATTATCACATTACCTAGCAACTCCACTCCTCTCTACTTCTTGGAATATATCCACAGAAAATGAAAACACTATCTCAAAAAGATATCTGCACCCCCATGTTCGTAGCAAGGTTATTTACAACAGCCAAGACATGGAAATAACCTAAGTGTCCATTGATGGATGAATGGATAAAGAAGGTGTGAGATATAGATAAATAGAGATAGAGAGAGAGAGAGAGAGACGATAGAGATATTCCATTGTGCGCTTGTGTCTATATGATGTGATATTATTCAGCCATTTTAAACAAAAGAAATCCTACACTTGGGAAAACATGGATGGACCTTGAAGACATGATGCTAAATGAATCAAGTCAAAGAAAGACAATTACTGTATAATCTCACTTATACGTGGAATCTAAGAAAAATAGACAAATAAGGGGGTAGGGGGAACCCACCAAACTCATAGAAAAAGAGATCAGATTTGTTATCTGAGATGTGGGTGGGAGGAGTGGGAATTGGAACAAGGTGGTACAAACGTGGACACTTTCAGTAATAAGGTAAATAAGTCCTAGGGATGAATGTACAACATGATGACCACAGCTACACTGCTGTAGGATGTGCCAGGAAGTTGTTAAGAGAGTAGATCCTACGAGTTCCCACCACACGGTGAATTTTTTTTTCCTTTTCTTTTTATTGCATCTGTGTGAGATGATGGATGATAACTAAGCCCATTGTGGTATTCATTTCACAATACATGTAAATTCAGCCATCATGCCATACACGTAAACTTATACAGTGATGTATGTTGATTATTTCTCAATAAAACCGGCGGGATGGGGGAAGGAAAGGCAGAAATCTAGATTTTATGTAGTCTCTCAGTTTCTAATTCAATTTTGTAAATCAAAATACATTATGTAAGTGAAACAAATCCCATGCGTGGGGCCAGAACTGGCTCACAAACTGCTGGTTTACAATCTCTGATTTAATCTCTGGCTAGAGAGATTTAGATTAAACTAAACATCCTAACTAAGATTAAACTGGAGTAAATTGACCGAAAAATGTTCTGTCCCAGGAAGTTTTCTTGGCCCCTTGAGATTTCCTCTGAGACTTCCCTGGACCCCACACAGAGGAGTGGCGGAAAAACCATCAGGAGGGGACTGGGGCATTTACCGCAGCAAATTTCCCAGGTGGCCATAGGATGCTGGAATCTTTTGGAGATGTCATCCTTCATTTTTAAGCAAAGGTTTTCAACAGTAGCTGTACTTTAGAATCACCTAGAGAGCTTTTAAAAAATTACTATTTCTCAGGACCCCTCCAGGATGAATATAATTAGAATATGTGAGGATGAGGACCCCAGGCTCTGGTAGTTTGTTAAAGCTCTCCAGCTAATTCAGATATGCAACCACAGTTGAGAGCTTCTCTGTCAAAGCTTTGTAGTCCTAAAATTCCCCTGCTAAAATGCAACGATTCTCAGCAAAAACAAAAAATAAAATAATTACCATCAGCATCCCTAGAATGAATTAATTTTTGAGATGATTTCAAACCTGGCTGGTGAGCTGGGGCAGTCAGAGGACTTCCATGTATTAAGTCACTATCCAAAGAAGACCAGGAATGAGAAGATGGGGGAACCGGGGAGGGCGAGGAAGTGCTAGGTACAGGCAGGACAGGGGAGGCAGGAGGGAGTCACAGGAACATAGTCCTGTCCAAGTTCACCCTGGAAACTAGCTTATCCACAGGCCAGGAAGTTCTGTCTCCCAGGATGAAGGACAAATTCACCTGCCCACTCACTTTCAACTCCACAGAGGGCTGGAATCAAAAGGCAATGCTGTTGGGGCGCCTGGGTGGCTCAGTCAGTGAAGTCTCCAACTCTTGGTTTTGACTCGGTTCATGAATTTGAGCCCCGCATCGGGCTCTGCGCTGACAGCGTGGAGCCTGCTTGGGATTCTCTCTCTTCCTCTCTTTCTGCTCCAACCGCTGTTCACACTCTCTCTCTCTCTCAAAAATAAATTAATAAAAAAGGCAACCCCATTATAGAGACACACCATGATGTAGGTGGAGAGGACACCCTAGTCTAAAGCAATACAAACAGACGGGCCGAGACTGCACGGCTGCTTCAAAACAAAGAAAACATTGCCTTAGGGGGAATAACACGTCAGCTTCAGATCTATAGGAAGGCAAGGCAAAACAACCGAGTTGACACTTGGCTTCCAGCCTCTCTGACTTCAATCAGTAACTAGATGCCCTGGGGCAACTCATTCAATTTCTCTGGACCTCAGTGTTCTTGATAGAAGAATTGGATGCCAGCCTCCCAAGGCATTTTCTGGTTCTGGCATTCTGCTGGTCTCAGGAAGCCAAGTTCTGCTCAAGGGAAATGCGTCTGTGTTCACCCCTCGGCCCACCCTCCCTCTGATGGCCTGGTGGGTCACATAGGAACAGGCCCATCAAACCAATCCCTCAACCTTGTCCTTCCAACCTCGTCCCTAGCTCCTGAAACATCGCTACGACGACCTGTCACCTCCCTTGTGTCTGGGGTTGTCAGGGGTTTTATTCTAGCCGCGTGACTTGCAGTCATTATGAAATGGTGATTAAAAACAACACAAAACAAAACAAAACAAAACAAAACAAAACAAAACAAAAGAAGGAGCCAGGCCTTCCAGAAACAAGACGAATACAAGTAGGAGCCAGTGAGAGAGGAGAAATTAGGTCTGTTGCCCAGATGTTCTTAACCAAGAGCTCTTGGGCTCTTGTAAGACAAGCAAAATCTACCTCTGATTTTTACTTTGATTTTTACCCTCGCTGTGTTGCTGCTACACTCAAACTGTCTGATGCTCCCCACCTGGTGGGGATGCCCGATGGGAGACACAGGCAGTGTAGACCTGATATGAGGAAGGGAGAGGGAGATGGGAGGCCAAAGCGCCTGCCACCACAGCTGGGTGGGGACCACCAGACCATCACAAGATTATTTCAGGGGACTGTGTGAAGGTTACAGACCAAGCAAGGCCAAATGAGCAAATGACTTGTCAAAGTGAGGAGAGCCTCCTTTGGGGTATCAGAGGCTGATGAAAGGTGTGGAGGACTTAGGGACCCGGGAACATGAGGGTTTGGAACTCTAGGCCCAAAAGACGAGCGGGAGAGTGGGGTGGGCAAATAAATGCAGCTGGCTGCACTCTGACACGCCAAAACTGGCTTGCAATGTGGACAGGTCACATCCAATTAAGAGCCCAGATGACGCAGACACAAATGACCAACAGTTCTCGATAAAAGCAAGGAAACTTTTTTTTTTCTTTAAGATCTTTATTAAATCAAATGAGGCTGGGATCCCATGGCGGTGATTTATTGCACTGGGAAAAGCCAGAACAACCAAATGACACATTTTCTTTTACTCCTGGCAAGTAATTAGCCTCTGTATTGCTAAAGGGCCTGTCAGCAGCCCTGTCAAGGAGAAAGAAAACCCAGCTACTTAAAAGTGCCAGATTCTTTGCATTCCTCATTTTCTCCTTTGCCCTTAAAGACATGGTCCTTTCCTTCTGGTCTACTATCTCTCCATAAGGAAGGCAGGAAAGGAAAGATTGGATGTGGCATCATGGCGGTCACTGATAACAAGATTGGAACTGGTGTGTTGGAGGAAAAAGAAAGGGAACGTCCCCACCCACGGGCAACTTCTGCATAATAATCACTGAAAATGTGTGCCATAAATCACCTCTGTTAATCCTTGCAGCCTCCCTGAAAAATTCTCCTGTTTACAGGGGAAAAAACATAAACTTGCAGTGATTAAATAGTTCACCCAAGGCCAGGCAGATGCTGGGGGGCAGGATTTGAACCCAGCTCTGCCTGCCTCTCCAGTCCATTCTGGTGCCACAGCAAGTGCCTCAAAGTGGATGAGGTGCCATCTAAACGCCATGCCTGGAATAGAATAGATGTTTCATAAATGTTAGATTTCTCCCTCTGTGCTTCTTCAGTGAGGACAATGGCTCAAATAACATTTGTATAAAGATTTAACACAACTGTGGTTTCAAGTGGGAGGGGGGCAATTTTACCCCCAGGGAACATTTGGCAATGTCTGGAGCCCTCTTTGGTTTTCCCAACTGAGGTGGGAAGATGCGACTGACATCTAGTGGGTAGAGGCCACGGATGTGCTCAATATGCCATGGTGCACACAAGACAGCCCCGCACAACAAACTATTATATGATGCAAAATGTCAATAGCACCAAGGATGAGAAACTCTGGAATAAACAGAGTAGATGTATGGTAATATAAAAGTCATTACACATATTCCTAGAGTGGCTATTATTTTTTCAAGAGCATAAGCACATTTAGCTAAATTCATTTTTTCCCTCTTGTATGCCCTGATGCAAGCTCTTGCTGTCTAAATGAAAGCAAATGCCCAGAGAGAACCAGTGGCTTATGTTGGGTTGGACCATCTGGAAAGAAGTTGGGTCCAGGAGCTTGCGTGTGCTAACCTTACCCCCAAATCCCATTCAGGGATACTGCTATGCCCCTACTGAGTTACTCCCTTCTTCCAACTGTTTCTCCCTGGCCCTACCTTGATGGCTTTCGTAAAAAAAAAAAACAACTCAGATTCCATTGTGCTAGCATTCTGGAGGCATGTATGTGATATTTGGAAGGCAGAAGAGAAGCAGACATTTTCTTCCAGCCACTGAGTCATAGGGATGCGGAGTTTCTCTGCAGCAGTAAGCGGTGAGCTCTCAGCAGCTTCGAGGTGAGGAGTAGCAGTTATGTGGTGGCAGGGCCTGGAGGGTAACAATGGTGCTGGCAGGTCCTCTGGGTCCCCCACCTCCCTTGCCAGAGCAGAGGCAGATGCTCCATTAATGGAGCTGCAGCGGCCACCTTGTCCCAGGAGGTGGTCCTGGACACCAGCCTAAAGCCACTCCTCTAGCTCTCCCAACAGATACATGGGCTCCTAATGCCCTGTAAGAAATTCCTGTTAAATAGCTAGTGTGGTTTCTATTTCTGCAGTAGACCTCAGATCCATGCACTCACCCATCAGGCCCTGACAGAGAACACCTATGCTCCGTGAAGACATGCACAGAACTGTGGTTCTCCTTGTGGCTCCCCAATAGCATCACCTGGGAACTTGTTGGAAACGCAGAGTCTCGGGCACCATCCCAGACCTTCTGGATCAAGATCTGGGAGTGCGACTCAATGATCTGTAGTCTAACAAGCCCTCCAGATGATTCTGATACATATTAAAGTTTGAGAACCACTAATTTAAAAGAAACTTCAAGAAAGAAAGAAAAAGAAAGAAAGAAAGAAAGAAAGAAAGAAAGAAAGAACAAAATGAGGGAGGGAGGAGGGAGGAAAGAAGGAAGGAAAGGAAGGAACTTCATCCATAAATATTTTTCTTCCACCTGCCAACCTAACCTGTATTCTCCTCCTTTTGTACAGTCACACTTCATAGACCTCTGATCACAAAAAGCATAGCTGAACTTGACTGAATACTTCTCCCCTACCTGTAGATGGGGTGGAAGTGGGGTAAGAGCAGGTGCTCACTCCAGAAGAATCTGAAGCAGGTCACACAAACAAGGACTCTCTTCCCTGCAGTCACCTTGGACGGAGCAGAAGGGCAGACCCACCAGTTATGTACCGGAAGGGATGCCAGGTCAAGCTTGAAGGTCAAATCCAAATTAGCCAGTCAGTCACAACCTCCAGATGAACCATAGGAGAGGAGACCCTGAACCAGATGACCCAGGGAAGTACAGACGGAGCTTCAACAAGCATAGTTGCACAGCGTGTAGCTTGGAAGCTCTCTGGAGGTAAAGCACCATGTTATTCAACTGCTTTTATTGTGTGCCCAGGCCCTGGGCTCTTTGATGCAAGAGAGAAAATTGTAAGCAAGGTGGACATTGCCCCTGACCCCAAAGGCTCAGATTCTACCAGGGGAGGCTAACAACTAAACAAGTAAAAAAGTATATAAAGTTCAAGTGCAGAGCTGCGGCTTACAGAGTATGTAGTATTATGGCATCTTGAAGAAAGGATTTGCTAAACAAGTGCCTGGCGGTATAAGGACAGGGAGGAGGGGGTGGCTAAGTCTCTCAAGAAAACACTGTAGAATTCGCCACTTATGGCAATGAGTACGCTCCCTGTCAACCATTCTTTTGTACATATTACTGTGAATGCCCCCAGGGATCTCCTCCAGGTGACAGGTTGTCAACCTGATGCTCCATTCCACATGAGCTTTAAAATAATAAAACTGCATCTTTCTAAACAGAGTCTGCAACTCAGACTTGCCTTCTACTGTTGGTCTAAATTGGCTCAGTCTGATTAAATTAGAAATATACCCAAGCAACTCCCACTTAATGTCAGAATTCCTGAAAATTAGACTTCTGGTGTTAAAACACTAAATGGAAATCAACCCAAACCCCTAATCGATTTACTAAAATATATTAAAAACTATGATGTTTTGTTGCTAAATGCTTAAGGCGTTCCGGATCACTACGCAATTGCTATGGTGCTAACTTAGAGTTGCTTTGTATGTGGTTAACGCTCATCCTTCTATTGATATCTGGCATGCTTTGCAAAACATCCATATGGGATTCTAGTGACTGGACTGGAAGACACTACAACTTGAGACTTAGCGCATAACTTTGTCTAGAAATTACATTGTATTGAGTTTGGGGGCACACAAATATAAAATTTTCTTATATAAACATTGGCCAAAAGCATTATACTGACAAATATGTCAGTTATATGAGTTTGAGTGTTCAAAATCAACAGAGGGACTTGTGAGAAAATGTTAACCAGGACGATGTTAGTGGGAGATGCCATACACACCCACCCCTCCCACACACATGCTTGTTCTATCCTACCTCACTATGTGATTTCCATGATTGTCTGTGCTAGCTGTTCTGTGGATTCCCCTCCTGCAAACATTCCCTGCCGTGCTACACCTGATTTCTGCTGAGCTTACAGACTGTATCACCCCGATTCCCTTGCCTTATGGCTTCTGATTGAGCCTAGCTATTAGAAGGCACCAAAAAAATATGGAAGAGTAGGAAGAAGAAGAAGGAAAGGTTTCAGTAGGTATTTCCTGCCTTCCCACATGGCCACAATCCTGGCGATGGCAGTTTTCTCTGAAGCCATGATGCTTCAGATGACATCCCCTCTAGGCTACAGTGCTCATGTAACTCTGAACTCTGTCCCCTGCATTTCTCTCTTCAGATTTGGGGTGGTAGCCATAATAGCCCCCATTATCACTTGTCCTTGAGTCTGTCACCATTTTATGTCACTCCCCTTAATGTTGCCCGCTTGCCCATGAAGTTCTGTCATGGAGCTTTCTCCAATTAAACCCTGCGGGTGTGCTCTGTGTTTCCTATCAGGAACCTGACTGAGACTCCTCCTTGTCACTTCCTCATATGCCCTGCATGGGCAAAGTAATCAATATCACCTTTATATATTTTAGCTGGGTTTTTTTCATGCACGTGGATCCAGAGAAAAGGTTGGGGGGCTTGTAGAGATGCCTAGCATGCAAGGCTTGACTAATCAAATCCTTAGTTGGTATAATAATACTAATAGTAGTAAGTAAGTGGTTTGTAAAAACAATAATAGCAAGGGCTAAAATGTTAGTGCCTACTATGTGCAAAGACCTATATCGGCACTTTACATTTATTATCCTATTAAAATCACACAGCCCACAAAGGATTTTTCACTGTTTATAGACAAGAAAATTGAATTTTAAGGAAAAGCCACATAACTAATAGGTGGCAAAAGCAGGATGTGGACCTAGGTCTGATACAAAAGCCATTCATCTTTCTTTCCATTATACTTCTTATTTCTATGTCTGTAATACACAGAACTCTTTCTGTTGCAAGTGGCAGGAACCTGTGACTCACAAAGTTGACAGCCTATAATCCAGGAGGTTATAAAGATCCTGCAGAAGCTCTCAGAATCAAAACAAGAGCTTACCAAGCTGGATTTGGAAAGTATGAACCTGACCATCTGACCCTCCCCTTCCAGCTTCATTCTCAAATCAAGATCCAAGGAAATTGAATAAAACTCAGGTACCCCCAGGACCTTGTCTGTCTTTCTTCTTCACTTCTCTCTGAGACCAGCTTTCTCCTCTCTAATGGGTTTCTCCATGGGACTGGATATATGAGATGCAAATTCTGGTGCCAGCCAAGCCAATATGGGGCTCATAATACATTAAAGTAGCCAGCATCTCACAGACTCATCTTTCCAATTTGCCACAAGGCAAGAAAGGGCTTTTCTCCAATTACTCAAGTTAAAAAAAAAAAAACGGGGTGCCTGGGTGACTCAGTCGGTTAAGCGTCCAACTTCGACTCAGGTCAAGATCTCGCAGTTTATGAGATTGAGCCCCGCGTCGGGCTCTGTGCTGACAGCTCAGAGCCCAGAGCCTGCTTCTGATTCTGTGTCTCCTCCTATCTCTCTGCCCCTCTCATGCTCATGCTCTGTCTCTCTGTCTCTCAATAATAAATAAACGTTAAAAAAAAATTTTTTTTTAATCCCAGGGACAGTCTCCGATTGGCTCAACTTGGGTCACATGTCAACCTCTTGGAAAAATGAAAACAGCCATAGGGATAATCTAATTTGAGTTACATGCCACCCGTGTGTGTGGGAGAGAGATGATGCTTTGACTGGCAGCTCGCTTAACAAGAACAGTAATGAGAAGACAGAGGAAGGGAAAGGGACACTGGGCAAAAAACCACGACAGGCAAACATTATGAAGTCCTTACAAGGCGCGTTTGTCAATATATTTTTCACCTTGGCAGTTTAAAAGGATGAGAGCTATCTGGACTTAGATAAGACTTGACCTCTTGCAACCTCTAATTCTCTACTTTTTCTGAAAGCTACATGAGATGAAACATCTGGGACCAGCAAACTGGGCCACGAGATGTAATGATTAGACTGTGAACATTCTCAGACCTGAACTCCCAGTGGGTGAGTCTTCCAAGGTGGCATGTGGCCAAGCAGACCAAGGTGATTTCAGTCTAGGCACAGAGAAGCATGCGGAGAATGGCGGCTCTAACGTCTCCAGGCGGCCCCTGGAAATCCAGCCCAGAGGTAAACTGAGAGGTATAATGAGAATATGATGCTAGCAACAACAATACTAGGAGATAACAGTTGGCTCTTATAGTGTACCAGCACTCATTGTAAGTGCTTTGCATATATAAACTAGTTATATATAAACTAACTATATATTATCTCCACAGCAACCCTACAAGGTGGGTACTACAGTATCATGCCCGGAGTGAATTTCACTAATGTGCCCAAAGTCAGTGATCCAAAAGCAGACAGTCATGCTCCAGATTTCATACCTTTATTCACCACACAATACCCTATTGTGGGAAATAATCTGGAACCATTACAACAAACCTGAATTTGTCTAATCATTGAATTGTTGCTGTAATTAAGAATTCAGAGGGGCGCCTGGATGGCTCAGTCAGTTGAGTATCCGACTTCGGCTCAGGTCACGATCTTGCGGTTAGTGAATTCGAGCCCCGTATCGAGCTCTGTGCTGACAGCTCAGAGGCTGGAGCCTGCTTCGGATTCTGTGTCTCCCTCTCTCTCTGTCCCTCCCCAACTCTCACTCTCTCTCAAAAATGAATAAACATTAAAAAAATTAAAAAAAAAAAAAACAGAATTCTGAAAGCAGGGCGCCTGGATGGCTCAGTCAGTTAAGAGGCCGACTCTTGATTTCTGCTCAGGTCATGATCTCATAGTCATGAGACGGAGCACCCCCACCACCAGCCCCCACCTCCACTGGGCTCTGCAAGCTGATAGTAGAGCCTGCTTAAGAGTCTCTCCTTCCTTCTCCCCATGCCCCTCTCCCATTTGCACATGTGCTCGCTCTGTCGAAAAATTTAAAAAAATTTAAAAAACAAAAAAGGAATTCAGAAAGCAAAAGAAAAGCCCCCTCCCATCGCACATGTATACTCACAGATTTCACCTTGCCCACAGACAAATGTCTGATGATAGATTTCTTAAACAGGATGCACAAAGCACACATCATGAGGATAACAGTTGATACATTTGACCATGTTAAATTTAACACTTATACAGAGCAAAAAGCATTAGAAATAAAGTTCAGAGGCACCTGGGTGGCTCGGTCAGTTGAGCATCCAACTTCGGCTCAGGTCATGATCTTGCAGTCTGTGAGTTTGAGCCCCACATCGGGCTCCGTGCTGACAACTCAGAGCCTGGAGCCTGCTTCAGAATCTGTCTCCCTCTCCTTCTACCCCTCTCCCATTTGCACTCTGTCTCTCCCTCTCTCTCAAAAATAAATAAGCATTAAAAACAAAAAATAAAATTCAAAGATAAGTTACAGACCAAGAGAAGCCTTGGTAATGCTCAAAACCAACAAAGAAATAACCCCCCCCCCAAAAAAAACCTCCTAGAAATTAATAAGTCAAGAGAAAAATAACCAAAGGCAATGAAAAGGTATTTTCAGAAGAGGAAACTCAGAGGGTCAATAAGCATATGAAAAGACCATCAACTTTATGAGTAGTCAGGAAAATTGAAATAAAACACCAATGAGAAACAGTACACGCCCATCCACCTGACAATAAAGCTCAAAACTCACAAAGCCTGGTGCCAGTAAGGATGCAAGGAAGTGGGAGCTTCACATCCTGATGGGGGCAGGGGGGGTGGGGGTGCAGCGGAACAAGTACAACGTCCTTGGAGAACAGGTTGACACCTGGCGCGGGGAAGGCGTCCACACCCTTACACCCAGCAATCCCACACGTGGTCATGTGTCCTCAGATCACTCACACGGGTGCCCAAGGAGACGTCCACAAGAATGGAGGTGGCAGGGGGTTTGTAATCACAAGAAATTTCAAACAATAGTACTCTGCAAACCACAGGGTGGTCATAAATTAATCATGGCATAGTCCTATAATGGAAGATTCCACAGGAGTTCAGAGGAATAAAGGGAAGTGGTGTGCAGCAAAATAGATAGGAAATACAGTATTAAGTGAAAAACTGAGTTACACCATGATGTGAAGAGTTTAACGCCTATTTTGTAAATTTTAATTTACATACCCTATGTACAGTATAAAATGTAACAGACATGCAGCATTTACATACTATCAATAGATATGTTAGTTTATATTTATATAAGCATACAATTGCATTTTTCACTGAATTAATGTAATATTTAATTTAAGCTTGAAGTTTGTGCAGTATATAATTTTATATAATTATATGTAATATGTATAGATTATATTTATATACTTATAAAATTTAATTCACATCCAGTATAAGGCTATGTCTTTTAAGTTTATAACATTTTATGTGCATATGAATATATAATAAGAATATGAAATACATGTAGAACAGTTATAAACATCACTGTAGTACTCACCTCTGGGAGAATGGATCTGGGAGCAATACAAAAGAAACTTTAGTTATATTTATAATGTTGTGGGGGAGTTAATGCTTTTGGTTTTTTTTTTTTTTGAGACAGAGAGAGAGAGCAAGCTAGGGAGGTGCGGGGAGAGAGAGGGAGAGACAGAGAGAGAGAGGGAGAGAGAGAGAGAGGAATCCCAATCAGGTTCCAAGCTGTCAGCACAGAGTCCTACACAAGGCTCGAACTCACAAACTGTGCAATCATGACCTGAGCCAAAACTGAGAGTTGGATGCTTAACCGACTAAGCCACCCAGGTGCCCCTATTGTGTTTTTTTTTTAATGTTTATTTATTTTGAGAGAGAGAGATTGAGAAAGAGAGTTAGCAAGTGAGGAGAGGGACAGAGAGAGAGGCAAGACAGAATCCAAAGCAGGCTCTGTGCCATCAGTTCAGAGCCCGCTGCAGGGCTCAATTCCACGAACCATGAGATCATGACCTGACCCAAAACCAAGAGTTGGACGCTTAACTGACTGAGTCACCCAGGTGCCCCTACATTTATCATGTTTTATTTCTTAAAGGGTAAATAAATCTGGGTAGAAGGTACATGAGTGTTTGTTATATTTCCATCTACTATTTCTTTAATTTTGAAAATTTTATGTAAAAAAAAATTATATTAATGCCTCCAAGTTTCACTGTTATGAGAGAAGTGAGGGCTGGGTTGACCCTCTGAGGGTGATGAGTGGGTTGTGTCCATACCACAGGGCCTGGCACAGGCCCTGGCAGAGACGGGTCAGCAGTTACTGGTTGAGAGCCCTGTGGACCCGCCTGGTCAGAGATGGAAAGAAGGCTTTCGGAACATTTCTCAAACACAACGCCCAGAAGAGACTCAGGGTTCTGGGAGGCCAGGAAACTTCAAAGCAACCAATGCAGAGAGGATCTTTCTGAATAATGGGAGATAATCCAAAATCTATTTCAATTTAGCTTAGGAAAATATACTCATGCCTTCATTTAAGGCAGCATATCTGGTGTCCTGAGAAGTCACACTGCAGTCAAATTCAGAAGTTGCAAGCCGGTGCAAGAAGACTGAGATCTGGGCAGCTCCCTGCTCTCCCACTGGGCAGCCTCCCCTGTTCAGGGTTGAGCTGGAGACTGACAGCCCCATCTCTCAGGCAGAAGCACACTAGGCTCCTGTGAGACTTGGTTCATGGACGCTTGGACAAGTCATTTTCTTCTCTGAGCTTCTATTTCCTCATGTGAAACTCATGGGTGTGTACCTGCATATGTGTGTGTGCACGTGGGTGTGGATACACATGACCTTCCCCCAGAGCTACTCCCTCTCTGTTTCATACAATTATATTAGGATCATACCCATATAGCTCTCACCAATAACGTTGATAAAGGAAATAAAATGAGCTAAACAATGGGGGTGGAGGAGTTGGTGACAGGAGACATTCATATGCATCCATCCATCATAATTCCCTGGAGAGGGGTCAGCAGGACCTACTCCTTCTTAGCTTTGTGACCCTGGACAAGATATTTAACCATTCTGTGCCTCAATTTACCTCTTGAGTAAAAACAGAATAATATCACCTACCTTTTATTGTTGAAGGGGGAGGAAAGATGAGATAATGTATGTGAAATTATATACAGAACTTCTAAAATAGTAAGTATTCAACAAATGACAGTGTCTGTATATTTATGTCTGCATATGAGTGTTTATCCACACATATTTATGTCCATATATGGGTTTTTATCTCTATGTTTCGATATCCATTTCTGCAAGCAGACTTGAATCTGCCCACAAGTATCCAGGGGGAAAAAGGCAATGATAAGATTTATCAAGCGAAGTTTCCCAGGCTGCCTTTCTGACTCACTGGGAGCGAGTACTTGGCCATGTTTTCGGTTTTCACAGCCAAAGCAGTTTCAATATCCCCACCATGGCAGTGCCTAGGGATGCATCTTTGTCAGAGTTTCTGATTGGCCTTTTTAATCGTCTGGCCTCCCCAGTCACCGCTCATAAGATGCTCATGGGTGATGTGCTTGGAATTGAAAGAGCCCAGAAGACAAGATGCCCTCTCACTTTCCTTTCTTAGTGTCCTCTTGACAACTAAGATACACCCCACCCCCAAGGGGCCTACCTCTGACCTCATTGGTCCTTGACGTCCATCCCATGAGCCCCAGACCTTAAGTTCTCCATCAGCCTGCATCTCGCTGACCCCTGTGTCCATTGTCGACTCAATAGTGTTCATTCATTTGCTTTTACTTCTACTCCTGAGTGTAAATAAGGCTTAGTCCAAAGTTGAGTGGTGCACTAAATTAAACCTTTAAAATTTTCTCTATAACTCAATTTTATTCTTAAATTTGACTCTGTATGGGTGGCTCAGGCAGTTAAGCTTCTGACTTAGGTTCAGGTCGTTATCTCAAGGTCACAGGTTTGAGCCCTGCATTGGGCTCCATGCTGACAGTGTGGAGCTTGCTTGGGATTCTCAACATCTCCCTCTCTCTCTGTCCCTCCAGAACTCATGCTTTCTCTCCCTCTCAAAAGAAATAAATAAACTTTAAAAAAAATTTTGACTCCTTATTTTACCAGAATAGCAAAACAATTTTGGTGAGCTGGGAGTAACCTCTTCCAGGGGGTTATTCCATCTGGCTAGCCCTCAGTCTGTAGGGTCAGGTAGATGCTGAGTCATATCTTATCCCACCTCCTGGGCGTCTGGGGTGTTCCAGCTGCTTCTAGACCCCTCAGATGTACAGGAACGTGCTGGTGTCTCTAGCCTGAATTCCCAAGTAAGCCCCTTCTGCTCAGACTCACCACACTTCTTCTTTGGATCTTACTTCCTAACAGAGAATCCACTAGAGAAAGGCAGCATGACTCCTCTCTCCTCTTGGACAGTCTATCTTAGGTTCTGCCCTGACCATCACCCCCAAAACTATTTGAGACCCACAATCTTCCTGCTTCTCATCTTTCTCTATTCTCTTTCCTCAGTCATGGGTATCATTTTCCAGTCTCAAAATTTGGAAAATACCAAGAAGGAAAAAGATTGATTAATAGTCTAAACACTTTATCCCACCATAAATGTCATCTGTGTGCCCAGGTCCCAATATATATGAAAGTGGAAGAGATGACAGTGTGCTTCTATTAATGTTTGTAATTCCTTTTATCACACACATGACTTGAGTTCCACCTGGGTCCCAGGCACCCTGGTAGGCACTGTAGATATAGAGGTGAATAGGACAAGGCCTCTGTTCTCTAGAAACTCCAAATCTAGTGAAGGCGACAACCAGAAAAACAAATAATTCCAATGCAATATAGTAAGTGCAATGACGAGGTGTTCATCAGACCTAGGAGGGAGAGTTCAATTCATTGGTGGGTAGGGATGGTGTCTCTTTCAGTTTGGGCTGCTCTAAAAAAGTACCTCATGGACTGGGTGGCTTATAAACTACAGAAATTTATTTCTCACAGTTATGAAGTCTAGATGTCCAAGATCAGAGTGTCAGCACAGTCAGGTCCCAGTGAAGGCCCTCTTCGGGGCTCTCCTTGTATCCTCATTTGGTAAAGAATAGAGAGGGGCGCCTGGGTGGCTTGGTCGGTTAAGTGTCCGACTTCGGCTCAGGTCATGATCTCACGGTCCGTGAGTTCGAGCCCCGCGTCGGGCTCTGTGCTGACAGCTCAGAGCCTGGAGCCTGTTTCAGATTCTGTGTCTCCCTCTCTCTCTGCCCCTCCCCTGTTCATGCTCTGTCTCTCTCTGTCTCAAAAATAAATAAACGTTAAAACAAAAAAATTAAAAAAAAAAAAGAATAGAGAGAAGTCTCTGTGTTCCTTTTATAAGGGTTCCCTTCCCTATTCAGAAGGGCTCCACCTCCATGACCTAATAATGTCCCAAAGGTTCCATCTCCAAATACTACCCTACTGGAGGTTAGGATTTCAACATATGAATCGTGGAGACACACACTCAGTCCATTGCAGATGGCGAGAGTGATTCAGGAAGTCTTTCCAGTATAGATGCTAAAAGGCCCACCTAACCAAACGTAACCCCCCTTCTCCTTCCTGCAGGCACCATTAACCATACTCATAAAATTTAAATGCCATTTTCCCACTGGGGTTGCTACTTAGGCAAGTCTTAAAAATAAACTCTGAGCGGTGTTAAGGTATTATGTGATCAGGAAAAAGTAACATATTAGCCTACAAATATACTAGAAGGATTTATTTATGATTAATTATTAATATGACCTATCTTCACCCGGTAGAGACTAAACGTTTGAAGGAGGGCCAGCTCCTAATTGAAGGGAAAACAGAAGGATGGCTTGTGTACGGGCACTGTCTTGGCTTCCCTGGAAGTAGAGCCTGAGACAAGAATTCTTGTGCAAGTGCAAGTGAAAGAACCATCTCAGGAGAAGGAGAGCAGGGGACGCAGCATGGGCCAGGGGAACAAGGTAAGCAAGGATGTGGTCTCAGCCAAACATGAGCTTTGGTCTGATTCAGGATGGGTCCTGCCATGAGGCAAGAAGGGGCAGGGGAAGGGGACAGTGCAGAGCCACCACCTGACTGAGGAGGCTCCCCCGGGCAGGAAGTAGTTATCAGCCACCCCTCCCAGCAGGGAATACATATCCATCAGGCAAAGGTGGGTGGGCACTGACTGCATCCACTACTGGCCAGGGTCTAGCAGAGATCCTGGGGTAACCTGGCATTCCCAGGGCACTCGGTGGAAGACTTGGAAGACAAGAAAGAGAATGAGGCCAGAAAAGGAAAGGAAATGCCTCATAATGGTGCCAGTGTGTGTATGAGTGTGGGTGTGTGTGTGCGAGTGCGTGCGCGTGTGCGTGCATGTATGTGTGCATACACGCACACAGTTATGATTACTCTCCCATCAACTGAGAATAGTTGCTAATGAACTCTGTATTTCTCCTCTGGCAGTTCCCTGAGAGAACGGAGTATTTTTCCTACCTTGTTCTGCGCTTGCCCAACACTCAGCCTTGACAGGCCTTAGAATATAGCAGTGGGAGGATGCTTTGGTCCCTTTGGGGAGGGACCCCAAAGCTCTGATCTGCCTTCCCTCAACTGTGACTGCAAGACCCCAACTCCTCTGTCTCCAGGTCACAAAGGGCTATCAACAGTCCCTGTATCCTCTGTTAGCCCTTCACAGGCATTTCCCCTTGACACTCTAGAAATGCTGCCACGCCTGGAACATGGCCGCAAATACGGGCGGGGATGAGATGCTACCAACCCTCACCTCCAGATGGTCCTCTGCTTTCTCCTCAGCAGAGTCAGTCTTGGGGTGCTGCTGAGAAAGAAATCAGACAGCCCAGTGCTCAGCCAGAAGGTATCACTGCCATGCTGAGAAACTGGCCTTGGCCTTCATCAGGGTTCAGGGGAAAAAGAAGTCAAAGCAAATGTGGATGTTGGCTCTTCAGAATTCTCAGGGACTGGGGCGCCTGGGTGGCTCAGTCGGTTGGGTGTCCGACTTTGGCTCAGGTCATGATCTCGCGGTCCATGAGTTCGAGCCCCGCATCGGGCTCTGTGCTGACAGCTCAGGGCCTAGAGCCTGCTTCAGATTCTGTGTCTCCCTCTCTCTGATGCTCCCCCGTTCATGCTCTGTCTCTCTCTGTCTCAAAAATAAATAAATGTTAAAAAATTTTTTTTAGAATTCTCAGGGACTAATGGATGTGCAACTGAACCCCCCATAAAAAAAAACCTATATAAGTATTGAGAAATCATGGTTCATAAAGTATGCCCCATCTAGTCCTGGGGTTCTTTGAGCTAGACCAACGTTTTCTCTTCTAAAATAAAACATTAGTCTCTCTCTCTCTCTCTCTCTCTCTCTCTCAAAAATAAACAAACATTAAAAATTTAAAATAAAATATTAGCCATTTAACCAATTCAAATAAATTGCCAGATTCAAATAAACTAAATAAACTGATAGATATTCCTCTATTTATATCTCCTTTCCATTATATTTTCTTACACCTTTGTTGCCTGTTTCTTTGCTGATAAGTGCTCCTAAGCAACAAAACACATAAAGCAACTACCAACTAGCTATTAATAGAAAACCTTAGGAAAAGCCAATTATGTGTGGTTCATGCTTATTGAAGGTGTAATCATGGCTCCGGTTTTGTATTCCACACAGAGAATATTACAATACTAACTGCCAATTTTAGCCCTACTATGCTCTAGGCCTCTGGACGCTAGACACGTTAATATTCCTGTGTGTAATTTAGATGTTATGATCCCTATTTTACAAACAAATGCATGAACAGAAAAATAGAGGCACAAAAAGTCTCAAGTTAATAAAACGCTCGTGCAAAAATTAATTAAATATTTACACACCAAAAGCATTTATAGTGATGAGGGCATAAAACAAGAGTCCCAAACAAGTGTAGAGGTCAGCGAAGACATCTCCCCGAGGAAGTGATATCTGAGACCAGTTCTAAAGGAGGAGGTACTGGGAGAAGGGAACACAGGAAATCATATCAGCAAAACTTGTGCTAACCGGCACGACTGCTTTGGAAGAGTCTGGAAGTTCCTCAAGAGGTTACACATAGAGTTACCCATGATCCAGCAACTCCACTACAAGGTATACATTCAGGAGAAATGAAAACCTATGTTCACGCAAAAGCTTGTGCACAAATGTTCACGCAGCATCACTTATAATAGTCAAAAAAATGGAAACAACCCAAATGTCCATCAACTGATGCCTGGACAAACAAAATGTGCTCAGTCCGTACAATGGAAATAAACATTCGGCAGTAAACAGGTATGATGTGTTGACACCTGCTACCATGTGGATGAATGTTGAATACATTTTACTGAGTAAAAGACGCAAGTCACAGAAGATCACTGATTCTGAATGTATGAAATGTCCAGAATAGGGAAGCCTATAGAGACGGAAAATAGATTAGTGGGAACCAGGGCTGAGGGATGGGGGGAATTGAGGACTGAGCGCCAGGAGTGTGGGATTTGGGGGGAAAGACGAATACGTTCTAAACTGATTTTGGTGATGGCTGCGCAAGTCTGCGAATATATGACGGATTGTATACTTTAAGTGGATGACCTGATGTGCGGCTTCAACTCCATCTGGGACTAAAAGAATTTCCAGTTGAAAAGGTGGAGGTGAGCTCGAGTTGGATAAAAGCCCCCTCACGACTTCAGAGTGCTTCACGGCTGGGTCCAGCTGGATGTCTAGTTTGCCACCTGGTCAGTCGGTGGACAACAGACGGAAACACACCGTCCCCAATGGAGAATGGTGTCAAGTGGGCTCCCAGTCCCAGTCCCGGACTACGTAGTCCTGGTCCCAGACTACGGGCTTTAAGCAAAGCCTCTTTCTAAAAGACAGTTTTATAAAGCTAGTAAGATATTACAGAAAGAGGAAGACAGAGACAAGGGGAGAGAAAATGTGAGCAACATTAGTGCCCAGAGACAATCCCAGCCTATCACGGTGAAAACATTCTTGAAAACTTTACTTCTCCCACATACGTTCCAACCAGGGCTACTTTTATTCCCAGTCTTTGTCTTCTCTCTCTCTCTCTCTCTCTGTCTCTCTCTCTCCCACTCTCTGCTCTTTCTCTTTTCGAAGTCAGAAGAAATTCACCTTCTTGATGTCTTCCTCAGAATGTTCAGGTTTTCTGGTACTTGGTATGCCGTGGAGACTGGAGGGCGGTATGCCCCCAAGTAGCTTCAAGGTGTTTAGGAACATAGAAGTAATCACATGACAGACACCAGCACCTGTTACACACAGAGGAGGTGGGGGTGGCCTTGGGCTCCAATCTCACGTGAAGAAAGTTTCAAGTGCTGGCCAGCCCTATTTTCCAGCCAATGGTTTATCACTTTCTTCAAATTTCCATCATTAGAGTCAATTTGGGTGTTAAAGTTCCTTTAAACTCCATGAAAAAGAACTCACGCATTGCATTTTACTCCTCGCCCTGTATGCAAACACAGAGCAGGCACAATGACTTATATTCAAATTCCTTACCCCATTACTTTCCTTAATATTCTCTGCTGCCACTGTAGTCATTACTGCCGCAGCTACATTAGCTAAATTGAGCAGTCCAAATGCAACACCTTGCCCACCCCCCCCCCAAATAAAACTACCATTCACTCTGTTCACATTAAGTAATGATTTGCAATGTCCTTCTCCCTTCTCCGGCTCACAACTCTGCCAACAGCATTTCTTAATGCAAACAGTAAAGGCTGAATTACAAGCGTGATCCAATTTTGCCCGGCATAATTAGTGGATTAGACATCAGAGAAAATCCACTTATTTTCAAAGCTCATCCAACTTCCCACCTCCAGCTCCCCTCCTCCCCCACCACCCCGCACTCAGAAATAAAGATTCCAGAAGCACGAAGTGAGAAAGGGTTTTATTTCTAAACCACCATTACAGCTATCAAATTCATTTTTAAATGACTCCCAAGTATGATCTTTTCTCAACTGGATATTTTTTCCCTAAGAAAACAAAGCTGGGGGATCGGAACTACAGCACCCGAGTCAAAAGTATATCATTGAAGGCTACAAATGTTTTTGCCAGAGATTTTGGAACAAGCTGTTGGTAGCTGAAAAACACCAAGCCACTCAGGTTTGTCTTGCTTGGCTTATGAAATCAGATGGCTTGGGTTTAATTCTTGGCTCTGCCAGCTGTATAATTCATTTTCTTCTCTCTAAAATGGGCATGGTTGCAAGTGTTAAATGGGATAATATCTATAAAGTTCTTGGAACAATGTTTGGCACATAGCAATCTTCTAACTGTTTGCATTATCGTTCTATGCCTAGAGCCCGGATGGAGAGAACAGGCATCTCCCGCCCAGCCTCCTGGCCCACCCCGTACCTGGGGTGGAGATCAGGGAGGAAGACTGTGACAGCACCCATTCCCCACCCTGTGCAGCTTGGGAAGCTCAGGAACATTTGTTCATCCACCCAGCACGGGTACAGATTGCCACAGATGTATATGCCTAAAATGGCTCTCCCCAATATGGCAAAGGTTTTTCTTCTTCCCTGAAGAAATAAAAGGAAGATTCTATGCCACTCCCCCCAATATAGGGGCAGAAGTAGGGACAGGGAAGGGGGGGAGAGAAAGGAGGGGAAATAGGCCTTGTCACATTTTCTCCTGTATCTCTTCCTTCTCAAATGTCTACATTAGCCACCCAACGAGTAAACCAAAATGTCAACTGTTGAGCTGACAAGCACTCCTCTTACCAAATCGCACCCACACTTGGGTGGCTCTCATGTTATATGACAGCATCATAAGGATGATTGCTGTCATAGAAGTGCATGAGATGCATTTTCCCATCTAATTCTCAAGACAGCTCTCTGAGGTGGCTCAGTCAGTTGAGCATCAGACGTCGGCCCAGGTCATGATCTCACAGTTCGTGGGTTCAAGCCCTGCATCAGGTTCACTGCTGAAGGCACAGAGCCTGCTTCTGATCTTCTGTCCACTGCCCCACCCCCAACTCTGCCCCTGCCCCACTTGCTCTCTCTCTTTCTCTCAAAATTAAATAAACATTGAGAAAAGAAAAAGACCACCCTCTGAGGTAAGTGCTAGTATTAGTTGTATTTTACAAATGAGGAAACTGAGGTCCAGAGAACGTAAGTGAATGCCTGAGGCTGCACGGCTTTTACTGACAGAATGGCAGCTGAAAACCCAAAGCTATGGACTCCAGAGCATGTACTCTTTCCCCCTAGGCTCTGTTTCCTTGCAGCTTCCTAGAGGCTGGGTGGACATCACATCCATCTGGAAAGCTGGAACTGGAGCGAGCAAGGAATGATACTGTTATCAGTTCTAGCAGGAAGGCCAGCATGTCATGGGGCAGGTCAGAGTAAGAAGACCCACCTGTGTGAGTAACACAGAGAGGCTTTCTTCTCAGTAAACACAAGGACCTTCCTCAAAAATACTGTGCCTAGATGTCACCTCTCAGCTCAAATCATCCTTTTTTTTGTTGAAATGAGCACAAAACACCTTGCGTTCATTCAGTGTGTTCTTGGCTTCAGGATACAGTGGGCACTCAGAAAACCGGTGAGGCAGTAAACTGCTAGAATAAAATTTTTTCCCGTGTAATCCTTCCAAACAAACACTCATGGCCTTCATGAAGCACCAAGCTTGGTGCTACAGGAGCAGGAAGGTCTAAGACAGCATCCCTGACCTCAAAAAGTGTATAATATAGTGAGGTCCCCAAGGCAGAATGTCGAGTCTAAGGAATGTACAGACTGGAGGTTCCAAGGAAGATGTAATCTGCAGGGATAGGAAGATTCCTAACATCCCATGGAGGAGGTGGCCCTTGGTGATGGATGGCCAGCCACGGTGTCAAGGCTCCTGGCTCCATTCTGCATTCTTGGAGCTAAACCTTAAAGACAGGTGGGACATCAACAACCAAACAAACAAAATATCATAAAGGAGAGCTCTGATGATTGAAAACAGAGACCAGAAGTTTAGGAAGAGTTTTTGCCAGCAATGGCTTTAGGCGACATATCCAAAGTGATCTACAGATGTTCTTGAACATTTCTGTGATCTAAATGTAGGTCTTCTTATCTTATTTTTTGTTTCTTTGGGTGACTTCCTTACTGAGAAAAGAGAGTCCTCCTTGTAAATCTTAAACTGACTTTATAAGAACATGAGTCCCAGAGGAACATGAGCCCCAGGGGCACCTGGGTGGCACAGTAGGTTAAGCATCCGACTTCGGCTCAGGTCATGATCTCACAGTCCATGACACCCTGCATTGGGCTCTGGGCTGACAGCGCAGAGCTTGGAGCCTGTTTCAAGTCCTGTGTCTCCCTCTCTCTCTGCCCCTCCCCTGCTCTCTCTCGCTCTCTCTCTCTCTCTCTCAAAAATGAATAAACATTAAAAAAAAGAAGAAGAAAGAATATGAGTCCTGAAATCAGACACACATGTAGGCTCAAATCTGTTCTTGTCCACTTACTAGCTGGCTTAACCTCTCTGTGTCCCGGCCCCCCATCCTGGGAGATGAGGCTGTTATTAGGACTAGATAAAATAATGCACGCAGTTGCTGGCACAAAGCAGGGAATCAATAAATGTTAACTCTCCAATCCTGCTAGTAGCAGATTTCATTTGCATTTTGGCCAGGCAAGAGTGTTTTCTCAGGGCTCAGATATGAGAACTTGTAAATAGGAAGACTCAAGAGAAAGTAATCTTGGAACCTTTGGTCCATCCATTACATTAGATATCTACCTCACTCCTTGAGAACTGTCGCTAACTTTACCCATGTGAAGCTGAGAAAGGAAAAATTACCCAGAGGCATTGATTCATGTTGATAAGCTACCTGGTTTATTTGAAGAAAGCTACATTTTTCCCCTTTAATAACAAAGAAAAAACTTAACAAAAACGCTGTCCAAACACAATCAGTTCTGCTAAGAACATTACCATTCAAACAAACAAACAAAAAGATGGCTTTACTTATTCTCTCAAATTGATTCGGAATCCTTTAGCTAGAGGCTGGGAACCTCTTTCTCCAAAGACCATATAGTAAATATTTTAGGCTCCGTGGACCATAGAGACTGTGTCCCAAGTATGCCACTGTGTCATGGGGGTACGAAAGCAGCCATAGACAATACATAAATGAATGAGCTGGGCTGGATTGCAATAAAACTTTATTTATAGACACAAAAATTTAAATTTCATATCATTTTTATGTATCACAAAATATTAATCTTCTTTTGAGTTTTTTCCCCCAAATGCCATATGATTTCACTCATATGTGGAATTCAAGACACAGAACAAGTGAACAAAGGAAAAGAGAGGGAGAGGGAGAGAGAGAGAGAGAGAAACCAAAAAACAGACTCTTAGCCATAGAGAACAAACTGATGGTTACCAGAGCAGAGGTGGGAAAGGGTACGGATGAAATAGGTGAAGAGGGTTAAAAGTACATTTATGATGAGCACTGAGTAATGTATAGAATTGTTGAATCACTATATCGTACACCTGAAACTAACATATCACTGTATGTTAACTATACTGGAATTAAAATTAAAAACCTAATTCAAACAACCCAACCATTTAAAAGGTAAAAAGTCGTTCTTAACTTGCGGGGCTATACAGAAACAGGCAAGAGACAGGATTTGGCCCGTGATCCTTTGCTCGTCAATCCTGACGGAGACACTCGGGCCTTCAAAAAATCTCAGGAAATATTTTCTCCAACCCCTGTATGTTGCAGCTGAGAAAAAGTGACTTGTCCAGGACCAGCGGGGTCTTTCAGATCCATAGAAGAAGCACAATAGAGGGGCACCTGGGTGGCTCAGTGGCTTAAGCGCCAACTTCGGCTCAGGTTATGATCTCGCGGTTCGTGGGTTCGAGCCCCGTGTCAGGCTCTGTGACAACAGCTCAGAGCCTGGAGCCTGCTTCAGATTCTATGTCTCCCTCTCTCTCTGCTCCTTCCCCACTTGTGCTCTGTCTCTCTCTGTCTCTCAAACATAAATAAACATTAAAAAAAAGAAGAAGAAGCACGAAAGAGGGATGCCTGGGTGGCTCGGTCAGTTGAGTGTCTGACTCTTGATTTCAGCTCAGGTCATGATCCTAGGATCCCAGGATAGAGCCCCATGTCAGGCTCTGTACTGAGTGTGGAGTCTGCTTAAGATCCTTTCTCTCTCTCCCTCTGCCCCTCTCCCAGTTCACTCACTCTCTCTCTCTCCCTGTCTCTAAAACAACAACAACAACAAAGTAGCTCAATAGAAAGAGCATGGCTATTACACATCCGGCAGTTACTGGCTTGAAAATAGAAAAATCACTTTTTTTTTCAACTGCTGTTTGCCACAATGTCAGAGTCAGTTTAGCAGATTCCTCCACCCCCTGGATTTTTCGTTTACTCTGTCATTTTATAACTCAGTCATGAGAGAGCTGTGTTAAAGATCCTGAGAAGTGAGATAGGATGAGTGATTTTGGTGTCACAACAAGGACCAAAATTGTGTGTTTACCACCTGAATTTTATTAGGAAACCCTCAGAAGCATTCAACCTCAGGAAACGGTAAAAGGCAACACTGAAACTTCACCTTCACAAGGAACCACCCAAGGAAATAAACACTACAAAATGTAAAAGGCACTTTTCTCTTTTAAAAATTGCTTTACATATTTTAATTCTTGTACTTCCCTTGAGGGTTAGATATTTCGGTCACATAGTTATCCAATTAAAATGAAAACTCTCTGCTTTATCCTTTAGGCGAGGACAGCTGCCAGCTGCTAAGTTTTATAAAGTCTTTAATCTTGTCCATAAATATTTAATAAGAATTGGTTGGTACACAAGCTGAAGTAAAGTAAGAAATCAAAGAAGGAATCTTGGAAATAACCTCTGTATTGTGAGAAAGCTCTGTGAAACAAAAGCCGAGTGACCGATGCCCTTTTTTTTTAATAACCATTAAAATATTTCTGAGTATTTTGATCACTCTTCTGGCTTGCTTGTCCTCACAAATGTACAAAAATAGGTAGATTACAAAAAGATATTAGCTGTGACTATCTGTGCCCTTTTCCCCGGTATCCTGCCATTTGTTTCTGAGACAGCCTCTCATGTTTCCATGGAAACCCAGAAACTGAGGATCTCCAAGCACTTTAGCAGCATTTGAAAACATAGACCCCTTTTTTTATTGTTGTTGACAGGCGCGCACACACACACACACACACACGCACACTTGGAAAGAGAAGGCTGTCATTTGCCTCGACCTGGTCTTTGAACTTCCTCCCTTCCTTCACATCACCCTGTTTCTACTTTGCAAGACTGAATCTTTGAGGCTGTTCTTATTTCCACATCCTCCCAGGCAGAGGGTCCTCATGAGCTGGGTTTTTTTTTCTTGTCCATTCTTCTCCATGTGAGATCACAGGGCATTCCAGAGAGTGGAGAATTTATGCTCCTGGCAGAGATCTCTCAAACCAGCAGGTTTCTCCACCTGCCTCCGTGACTGGGAGATTTTAGGATTGAGCACTCTTTACTAATAACAAATGCCTCTGTAAAGCTGCTGAAATCTGAAAGTAACCGAAATCTCTCAGCTCCTCCTCAAGCTCACTTGACTATGTCCTAGCTCTGTCCATAGAAGAGAGAAAAATCAGGTGGCCACTACATCCTGTGCGTCAGGATAGATGAAAGACAGGAGCCAAATGGAAAGAGGAGAGAAAGAGGAAGAGAGAGAGAGACACCAATTGAAACTCCTCAGTTTCCCTTATGCTAGCTCAATATTTCTGGGTGCTCGAGTTATGCTTCATTTCTACGAAAGTGTTATTTTCCATTGCTTTAATCCTACCTTTGGTTTCTTCTACCATCTCAGCTTCAGGACTTACTAATTCTGAACACCCTAGAGAACCCATACCGCTAGGTTACCTTGGTCTTTGAGGTGGCTTCCCTACAACAGTTGTCCATTCTGATTCTGTTCCTTTATACCAAGCCCACATGTCCATGGTCCACTCAAGACTTCAATCACTCATTCAACAAATACTTAGAGAGGGCAAGCTATGTGGCAGGCAGTGTTCTAGGCACCGGTTCATGGCATTGAGCGAAAGTGACACAAATCCCTGCCTACTCAGAGCTCCCATACTGACCTTGGCTGGACCCACCTTGACTCTGATTCCGCGCCTTCTCCAGCCCACGCTGACTCATGGTTCAGGCTCCCATCTCTGACCCTGATCCTCTCCACCCTCCAGTGGAGGCTAATGTTGATCTCTCACCGCCTTGGCTCTAGACCCTTCTACAAATTGGCTCATAACTACCCAATGATATTTTCTTATTTTTTATACCACCTCATATTAAGTCCCCAGACACCCCAGTACTCGGGCAGACAATCCTGGTCACAACAGTTTTGTTTTGTTTTTTAATTTTTTAGTATACTGCATTTTCCACGTGTCAGGTGCTGTTTAAATGCCTTACACATAATAATTCATTCGATCCTTTTAGCAATACCTAAAATGAAGGAGGTGCACTTTAAGCCCATTTGCTGACTACTGATAAGCGGCAAAGTTGTGACCCGCCATGGTCACGCTGCCCAAAAGTTGCAAATCTGGGTCTGCCATCCTGCATTTGATGACTTGGCTTTTTATTTGCTCCAGGTATTCTCATTGCCTTCGGTTATGTTTCTGCCCCCATTTTTGTTTCCCCCAAGGTCATTTGCAACGCGATCCTTATTATACAAATCACCCGTCACTCTGTTCCCTTGTCGTATCTCCAATAAACCTTTTAAGTGGCGCTGGGCCAAGGACATCACCTTGAGGGTACCACAGGTTCTATCCCCCAGGTTGATAAAAAGGAAGACATCCAGGATCCGTTTTGTCAAACTCCAGAGAACCGGCGCTCACACATGCACCCCTGCATCTTAGCTCTGCTATTATAAAAGGTGCTTGCATTTTACTATCTCCTCCCATATGGCGCTTCATTATATTGTCCGCATGACATCCCCTATCCTTGACAGATCTCATCCCTCATGTAATGATGATTACCGGCCCCACACTCATCTAACTTCTCTAGGGCAGTTTCCTACAGATCTAGGTTTTGTTTTATTTATCACTTCGCTCTGCCCTTTCTTGCCTTAATTAAACTCAGCCTCGGGACATAGGAAACCAGAGAACTTATTTTTTTCTTCCTTCTGATGAAAGCAATATCATTTCCTGGGGACAGCAAATAGTCCCCCCACTTTCCACTCCTCCCCAAACTTACCAGTTAAGTCTCAACCACCCTTTGTCCTTTGATTTCCCCTGTTTGCTGGTCTGAATGTTTCAAGGTTTCCTTTACATTTTAATAATTTCTGATCCGAGAGGGACGAAATGACTAGGCAGTGGCCTTCACTTTCCCCTCTTTTGCCATCCGCTCCTATCCTTTCTTCAAAACACTGCAAAGCAGCTATTTTCTTATTCAGAACAATCTTTACAACTCAAAAGAAAGGCTCTTCCTGTTGTTTACATAAATAGATGGCTGGAAAAGAATTTAAGTGGTAAGAGCTCTTGGTTACATGTGGGTTATAAGAAAGAAGGGCCAGCAGGCCGTAAACACTGGCAAATGTATGTTGGCCTGCATGGCATGGTTTGAGGACTGTACCACACAACTGGAGCTGTCCTCCGTTCTCTCGGTCCTCGTTTACAACAACCACGACATCCAAACGCTGCTCTTAGGGTCATACGAAGTCACCAATATCTTAGTACAAATGAACATACGAGATCCTCCAAGGCGGAAGTAGCCAGTGAGTGATAGAATGAGCTTTCTGGCAGATGGCACTTCTATTCTGCATAAAAACTCTCCATGCTTGCCCATTGGCTTTAAGCCTGAAATTTAGGCTTGGGAGCCTGTCACCAATCCCCTGGGCCTCTCCAGTCCCTCCTCCCACGCAGCCTGTGTTTCTTACGCCGCGGTCCTACCCTTCTGCAACCACAACCCTCTGCAGGGAGGTCAGCCTCCCTCCTGCCCTGCCCTGTCTTTACTTGGCTAACTCCTTTCCCCCACAAGATTCAGCTCCAGGATGATCGTGTGCCTCTCTCCATCACGACCCTAAATACAATGGTCAATGTCTTCCCTACTGACTACCATTCTATCAGGAAAAAGAATAATTTTCATTCCCGTTTTCCCCGCGCCTCTCAAAAATGGTGTAGTAATTTAACAAGTGAATGAACAACAGAATGGATGGTTCAATGAGTGAATAAATGAATGAAGGGCAAAAATGGAATGGAATCTCCCAAAACCATCATCCCAAGGGTCAGAGTTTTCCTAAGGGCTTCCCCTGATTACGGACAGCAGAAAGTCCAGTGGTTACCTGGACGAACCCTGTATATCAAGACCCCAGAGTCACTGAGTCCCAAGAGGATCTCATCTTGGCAGCATCTGAGACATAAAGAGCAGGTCTCCATCATTTTGCCACGCTGTCCGCTGCAGCTTTAAATGTCCACAGCATTAAGGCCTCACTCAGGTTCTTCAGCACAGTCCCCATGGATCGCTAACAGGAACTTCCCCAGCCCAGCAAGACACAAGGCATTCCTGCTGCCAGCCGTCTCCTGCTCGGCCCCCTGAGCGCCCCACATCTTATTCAAGGCCAGGGGCAGGCAAGCCTTAAATCTGCTATTGAAGTTTCACCCTCCTGAAACGAATGCTCAGTTATCCATGGCAACAAGACACAGCCTAGATAACTCACTTGGCCAAAGATCTAAGCACTTCATTTATTTTTAATTTTTTTAATGCTTATTTTTTTTTTTTTGAGAGAGAGAAAGAGAGAAAAGGGGAGGAGCAGAGAGAGAGGGAGACACAGGATCCAAAGCAGGCTCCAGGCTGCAAGCTGTCAGCACAGAGTCCAACAATGGGGCTTGAACTTGTGAACCACAAGATCATGACCTGGGCTAGTGTCGGACGCTCAATGGACTGAGCCACCCAGGCGCTCCACTAAGCACTTCATTTCAGCCAATACTTTCGGCTTCCTCATCATCCCCTTCACCACCATCATCAGTATGATTTTTCTAAGTGTCCAACAGAATGGGGCACAGGTCTTCAGAAAGCATACACGTAACCACAAATAGGAAGATAAATTTTTACAGTTCTGACATTCAAAAGGCTGATATTTTTAATATATACTTATAAAAAGTTTACAAGAAAAACAATAAGACCTTATTTTTTTTTTTAATTTTTATTTATTTTTGGGACAGAGAGAGACAGAGCATGAACGGGGGAGGGGCAGAGAGAGAGGGAGACACAGAATCGGAAACAGGCTCCAGGCTCCGAGCCATCCGCCCAGAGCCCGACGCGGGGCTCAAACTCACGGACCGCAAGATCGTGACCTGGCTGAAGTCGGACGCTTAACCGACTGCACCACCCAGGCGCCCCAATAAGACCTTATTTTAAAGAGAAAGGAATTGCAAGCAGGGAGAGGGGCAGGGAGAAAAAGAGAGAGAGAGAGAGAGAGAGGATATTAAGCAGGCTCCACACTCAGCCCAGAGCCCGATGCAGGGCTCGATCCCACGACCCTGGGATCATGACCTGAGCCCAAATCAAAAGTAGGACACTCAACCAACCTAGCCACCGAGGTGCCCCGAGACCTTACTTTTTTTAAGGCAGCAAAGAGAAGATGTAATACATGTACAGTTCCCTCATCCTCCCACTAAATACACGAAAAGCCCTGCACATTATACATAAAGCAAACAAGACCGTGCAAGGTGGAGAGAAGAAGGCAGAGCAGCCGGGAACCTGTGGTAGCTAGTTCCCTGGGTTTTCCCAGACTTGGAGCTGAGAAAGCCAGCATTCTGGAAATGCCAATGAATGCAGACTTTAAAAAGCCCCCCAGAGCGTCTGCTTTCTCTAGTAAAAAAGATCAAGCCAAGAGTACCCTAGCAAGGCAGATAACTGTTAAATAAAAATTATTCCCTCCAAATAAGCATCACAGATAAAACTATGGCTCGACCCCTTCCATGCCAGCAAAAACCAGGTAAGGAGATGAGACTTGCACTTTTTTTTGGACTGTAATGAGGTGCTCTACACTCCTCCAACAGAATGACATCAGAAAAAGTGGAGTTGGGAGCTGGACTTTCAAGCCAGCAGTTACAGGTATGCAGTGGGCAGTCTTCCAACCTTATGGAGGCCACGTGGGAACACTCTAGTACCATAGCACCAAGTAATGTGCCAGCCTTCCCTCCATGCTGGGGGATCAGAAGTGGCCTCAGGGAGAGGCAGGGCTTTCCTCACCACCCAGTGCTAATGAGGTCACCCTGCACTCCCCGCCCCAGTGGAGGCCACGTGGGGGGCAGTGGCAAGGCACCCCTGCCCTCCCGGACAAGGGAGGGATAAAGTCCTTATGGGGAGCCAGCTCTCCCACCCACCCCAACAGTAGGGGGGAACGCCAGCACCCTCGGGTGTCAACAGAGAGTGAAGGAGAAACTGGGATGCCCACCGGCCCAGGGGAAGTAGTGAGGCGTGACCCCTGCTCCTCCAACGGAGCCATGACACAAAGGCCAGCTGAAACTGAAACAGAAGGTCGAAGGCCCAGAGTCTCATAACGTAATACCCAAATGTCCAGGTTTTAAGCAAAACTCACTCATCATACAAGGAACCAAGAGAACCTCAACTTGAATGCGGAAAAAAAAAAAGTGGACACCAACACAGAGATGTTAGAATGATCTGACAGAGATGTTAAATCGGCCATCAAATAACGTCCCAGTGAGCCATTAAGAACATGTGTGACACAAATGAAAAAACGGAAAGTCTCAACAAAGAAACAGAAAATCTCAGCAAAGAACCAGAAGGTATAAATAAGAATCGGATGGAAGCCTTAGAACTGAAAAGTACAATAACCTATTAACTCAATAGCATGGTGTAGACAACAGAAGCATTAGTGACCTTGAGGGTAGAAATGATACAATCTGAACAACAGAGAGAAAGACCAGGACAACTCACACACACACACACACACACACACACACACGTATGCTTAGGAAACTGGGGTAACAGTTACATAGAAGCTCTATCAGTTTTTATTATTGCATATGAAAATAGTTATCTCAAGATAAAAGTTTAATTAAAAATAAAAAGGGAGCAGGGGCGCCTGGTGGCTCAGTCGGTTAAGTGTCTGACTCTTGGTTTTTGCTCAGGTCATGGTCTCACGGTTCATGGGCTCGAGCCGCACATCGGGGTCTCTGCTGGCAACACGAAGCCTGCTTGGGATTCTCTCTCTCCCTCTCTCTCTCTCTCAAAATAAATTAGTAAGTTTTATAAAAGATAAAATTTAAAAAAATAAATGTTTGTAAAAAAGAAAAAGGAAGCGGAACACAAGAAATGTGTTGACTCACAATTCACCAAAGAGCAAATAAATACAGCAAATATAGTTGGGAGGAGAAAATGTTAACCTTACTAATCAATGCGGTTCGGACAGATATTTTTGGAGCAAGTTTATTCCTTTGTTTTTTTTTTTTCTAACAGGAAATAAGTTTCCAGCAGTTTTTCACACAAAGGAAAAGAAAGCCCCTTGTGGCAAAACTTCCATTTTGGTGTAATGGGACCTTCGGAGTTTTATGTAGCATAATAACTTTGTGGCTAACTTTTACTGAGTATCTCTTTTCTAACAACTACGCTATATGCTTCACTTGGATTCTCTCATGGTCCTCCCCAGGATCCTAAAAGGAAGGTACTCAAATAAACCCTATTTCACAGATGAGGAGATTGAGTTTTGAGATGAAGCAAATTGCACAAGATTAATCAGCTCGAAAACGATAAAACCGGGATTCAAATTCAGGCAGTCAGATCCCAGTGGACTCTCATACTCCTGCTTTGAAAGAGCTTCTGCTCCCTGGCAGGCAGATCCCCTGGGAGCCACGGGTCTGTTTGCATTAGGAGACCAGGAGATCATAGCCCTGCTCCTGCTCCCAGATTCCAAACCAGCACCTTGGCTGCAGTGGGCCATTCCAGGCCTTTAAGGGCAGCAAGAGGAAAGGATACGGAGGGCACCAAAGGGATCTCAAAGGAAGGCAGGAGGCATCAAATGGCCCAGACATGAAGCAGGGCCAGATCTGGGGTGGCAGGGGACAGCACCATAAGCATAACCCTCACCTCCAACCCAAACAACCTTGTGCAATGGCTGAGCTTGGAAATAAGCAGCAAGCCCGCGTGGGACACACAGATAAGGACCTGAACTGCACAGTCTTCAGGAGAGGCACGCTTGACAGCCTCTGGCAGAAGGTGCTGATCAAACCCTCCAATTATCTTATTCCCCAATATTTGGAAATCAGACAAATTTCACCCTGTGGATTCCCAGATGAGGCAGAGGTGGGGGTGAGAGTGGGAGATCTCCAGAGGCACATACCGAACTCCCTATTAATATTGGCTACAAATGCTTCAATGATCCTTTGCGGGACTTACAGCAGTGTCATTACATTTGCACGCTGAGTAAGGAGAGCGGGTCATACAGATTATACGACAGATTTCCCCTGCTATCTGAAACTGCAGTGCTCCTACGAAATCTTCCATAAGCCAAAGTGGCGTTAAGGGAAGAAGGAATTACCATTCACTTGAATTAAAAATTTTTGAGCATTCCCAGACCCCAAAAATAACCTCTCTTAGGCTTTTCTGATACCTTGGGACACATCTTGATAATGGACACACAAAATAAATCCAGGTAGAGCACAGATGCTCACAGAACATGTCCCAAGCTCTGGCAGCTTGATGCTGAGATGCCGAGTGTACCCCCGGGATGAGCTTGGGGTCACTGTCACTGCGTGGGGTGCACGCCGTCTCTGTAACGGCTCTGCTTGCTGCAGAACAAACACTGAACACGATTTCTGCTCTCAGCCTTTTCTGTAAAAGCACAAATCCCCTTTGGATTTCTTTCAGTGAGTAAAAACAGGGGCCCATGTTTTGTAAAAGCAACTTCGCGTAACGCAAACTTTGGAAAACAGAAGAAACCTTGATTATCAAAGCAATGTATATTAGGATAACAGTGGAATGCCATTTCCTTGTTCTAAAATGTTCAGTAAGATGTAATACTTTGCGGCAATAGAGGGAGTCGATGATACTCTGACACACCAGGGAGGGACCATAAATGCATACAAACTCTCTGGAAAGCGATTAGCACTGTGTATCCCAACCTCTGCGAGGCCAGCAAAGATTTATGGGGGAAGATGTTCATGGCAGCATTATCTATGACACTGAGAAATTAGATACAACCAAAGGGAAAGGTTAAATAAATCAGAAACATCCATACAATGGAACATTATTGGCCATTAAAGTTTTGAAAAATGGTTATTGGTATAAGGAAATGCTCACAATATAATGTTAAGTGAAAAAAAAAACAAGACATAAAACTCAATATGTAGTATGATTTCCACTGTATGTAGACAAGGTCAAGCTAAAACAGAAACACAACAAAGCGTAAGTAGCTAGTATCTCTCGGTGGTAAGATTTCAAAATAGTGTTTTATCTTACTTGTTTTCAGAAGTTTCAAGTAGTCTGAAATTGGCATTTTACTTTTACAATGGGAGGAAAACAAAAGGAAAATATCTCCGGCAGGTGACTAATGCCATAAACACAGAGCCGCAGATGAAAGCAAAAGCAGACAAACGAGAAAAGAGAAGGGTACCACGACCACGCGACCACACGTGTGCCTTCACGAGCTTTACTAGCAGGAAGAAAATGAGTGGTTTCTGTTTATTATTTATCACTGTCGCTGTCTGAAAAATAACACCCATAGGGGAAGGCCAGACGGCACCCCATCTAGGGAAGGACAGAAAAAAAGAAAGTTCTAAATAATCTGTAGGCCAGAGAACACCTGAATGGGCGACACCTAAGCACAAATGCAGATCAGCCTCCTGGGTTACTGACCCTTGTGTTTTCCGTTTTCTTTGACCTTGACCAGGAGGGCCTCAAAAGAATAGCCAATAGAGAAAGAAAGAAAGAAAGAAAGAAAGAAAGAAAGAAAGAAAGAGACAAAGGGATGGGGGAGAGAGAGAGGAAGAGAAGGAGAGAGAGAAAGAAAGGGAGAGAAAAAGAGAGGGAGAGAAAGAGAGAGAGGGAGAGAAAGAGTGGAAGGGAGGAAGGGAGGAAGGAAGGGAGGGAGAGAAGGAGGAAAAGAAAGTCAACCCCTCCCCAGCCCCAGCCCCACCCCCCCCCCCCCCACACACACACACACACACGCACACACAGCACTGCCCCAGGCGATGCTCAGAGCTGCAGACAGCGTCCAATTCTATAGGCAACAGCCACACAAACAAACCCAGGATGCACGGGCTCAGTAATTAGCAAGCCGCAGGTTGGATATTCCTAAGATTCTGCAATCTTTCCATTAAGTTAAAACATGCTGTTCCATCTGCAAAGAGCAATCACCTGCCATCTTCGTATGCAAGCAAGAGAGAGATTAATAAATGTACTTGTATTTCTAGATAAAGTAGTCCCTATGGAGCAATCAGTTCCCTGTTCAGAGAAGCATGTCCCAACTATTTTAAGGTAATTCAAATACAGCTCAAGAGCCAATAGCACAGTTGGACGGGACTGTCAGGAAAGCTGTTAGTGAGAATCCTCTCACCAGAGCCAGGCAGACCACAACAATCTTCATTGAGGGTACACAATACAATCTTCATTGAGGTGGACACAGTGTTGTAATGTGCGAAGTGCTCCGTGTATATTATTGTAGGAAGAACAGTCTGAAATGGTTTAAATATTTTTCTTTCCTGAATTTTAAAAGGGAATATCAGGCCTATCGTTGCTCTAAAACACATCCGCAAGAGAAAACAAAAATGTATATATCTGAAGTGCAATATAAGCCCATTTGGTTATAATTCTAATTCTATAATTCTACGTTGTGTTTTATCATTGTCTTTTACAGCTATCCAATCATCATTTATCATTATAGTTTTATCCTTTTCGTAACATCTGTTCTTTTGTAACTCTGGTCTATATCGCTGTATCATCATCCTGAAATACTTCTCTTTATTTTACTAATGTTTCTTTTTTTTCAGGCCATTTACCTGGCACTGTGTTAGTGCCTTACATGTATTATTACTGTGAAAGGTGAAATAAAATGGGGTCGCTTATGTCAAGCGATTGTAAATGGAGCCAGGAGGCCATTAAGGAGGTGGCCTTACTCAGGTCCTCACTGGGTGAAGCCATGAACTTCTAAATGGGACCAAACCACAAATACTCCAGTGATTCTGCACAAACATGTGCAGCTTGCTGTAGCAAGGGACTCTTGCCGAGTGATGGTCTTAGCAATCAATTTTGTTTAGCCAATATTCGTTTTCTGCCATCAACAGCAATCAAAATTCTTTGTAGAGAGCATATACAAACATTTTCTTTTTGTCTTTAAAAACCCCTGACTTTTGCTCCCTACTGGGAAACTATTTGCTTGCTACCCAAGTCTGTGTGCCCCAAATTGCAACTCTTTGATCCCAAATAAATACTTCTGCTTAATTATTGTTTCCTAACAATTTTTTTTTTGAGAGCGAGACAGAGAGAGGGCAGAGAGAGAGAGAAAGAGAGAATCCCAGGAGGGGCAGAGGGAGAGAGACAGAGGGAGAGAGAGAAGCGGGGCTCACCCGAAGGGGACTCGGGCTCACGAACCGTGAGGTCATTTCTTGAGCTGAAGTCAGATGCTTAACGACCCAGCCACCCAGGTGCCCTGGCTTCTAACAGTTTCAGGCCCTCAGAGTAATACTCAGTAGGTAATAATATTATTATACAGAAGAAACTTGGGGCTTAGTTAAGTTAGGGACATGCCCAAGATCACAGAGTCATCAGGGAGAAGACGAGGGGCTTGTTTGGGGGGTAGTCATTCACAAAGCCACGTTCAAACCTCTTCATTTACCCATTATCCACCACCACCTCCCACTAGGCTCCCCTGATGAGATGGAACACACACTGAGATCCTCTGAAAATTCATCCTCAAAGACACTTAACCCAGTGTGATGGCCTCAGATAATAACGCTGCCCATTGACTCCGGCCATGAAACTCTTCCAGGGCCTACAGTGTCCATAATTATTGTGCTTATCACCACACTATTTGCTGCTCTTGCAGGCCAGCAGTAGATAAGGTAAAACATTTTAGAGCAGGATAAAACACGGCCATTTGAAAAAAAAAGGCAGGAAGTGCAGTTGATAAAAATGTAATTACTTGTTTCTTCATAGAACATGTTTGCAGAGTATAATCTCTAGTTTTGCTGTTTCTATTGCTGTGGACAATAAAAGGCATTTAGGAAAATTATTGTTAAATTTTTCTCTGAGCTCTATCAAGCGGTTTTGCATTCCAATTAATTGATTTTTTTTTTTTAAGACACTCTTTTAAGAGTCTTGAGACACTGTACAGAAGGCTCATGAGCCCATGGCTCTCAGTATCCTATTTCCTATTAGGAGATTATTTTTGGAGAATGACATATCACGGTTTCATTTTCTATGATATTGTTCAAGAAAACACATGTCTCTATTATATCAGGTTACTATTCTGTTTCGGGTATTTTGGTGTTAATGTAATCAATAGTGTGATTACGTGATGCTTATGAAACCGTATCTTCAGGGAAGGAATGCAGAAAAGCAATAACAACAATAAGTGAAATATTTTTCTCCCCTCTTCTCTTTCTTTTTTCTTAAGTTCGCTTATTTTGAGAGAGAGAGAGAGAGCACATGCAAGCAGGGAGGGGCAGAGAGAGAGAGAGAAAGAGAGAATTCCTAAGTAGGCTCCACACTGTCAGTGCTCCATGCAGGGCTCGATCCCATGACCTTGAGATGGTGACCTGAGTCGAAATCAAGAGTTGGACACAACCGACTGCCTCACCCAGGCACCCCTCCCCTCTGCTCTTTCAAACCTACTTTGTGGGACTAATTCTTCCTTATATTAAAAACTTTTTTGGGGCGCCTGGGTGGCGCAGTCGGTTAAGCGTCCGACTTCAGCTCAGGTCACGATCTCGTGGTCCATGAGTTCAAGCCCCGCGTCGGGCTCTGGGCTGATGGCTCAGAGCCTGGAGCCTGTTTCCGATTCTGTGTCTCCCTCTCTCTGCCCCTCCCCCGTTCATGCTCTGTCTCTCTCTGTCTCAAAAATAAACGTTTAAAAAAAAAATTTTTTTTAACTTTTTTTTTTATTTTTCCTGTTAACATTATATTATTAAAAGAAAATCATCTACTTTTAGATGCCCAATCTTTTCTCATAATAAAACTAGTCAGTCCCAAGCAAGAGTCAAAAATCTCAATGCATTTCAAAGAGAGCTTCTTCTTCTCCAGAAGGGTCAAGGCTATGTTTTCCATTTCCCCACCTAGAGACCTCCCCCTCTTCTTAACTCAAGAAGATAACTCTGCTTCTGCCAGAGATGGGACAGAGGAGAGTTCAGGGCAGGAAAGGATTACCTTCGGCTGTGGCAGAAGGGTAAGGTCAACTCTTCCTCATGGGCCCCTTTTTTGCACAGGTATTTCGGAGGCCAAAGGTAGGCACTATCTCCTCCAACTGGCTTCTTTGGGGTCCCTCTTTAGCCCCAATCCCCTGCAGCCCTCCAGATACAGCGTGGCTACATTGGGTCCTAATGGCCCATCAAGTGTCCATCTTGGGCAAAGCTCCTTTAAGGCACCTCCATGTCAGATCTCCCCTACTCGGTTCATACCTTGTTTCATCCATTTTCATCCATCCTTAGCCCCACCGACTCTGGAAGTGTAGCCTATACCCAAGGCAACCAGCTGTCCAGCTGGACGCAGCATCCCACCTCAGACTTCCTGCTCCGGATCCTATTGTCTGCCTGCCTCATCGTCCCCAGATGAATACACCAAGCTCTCTGCATGGGGTCTTTGCAGCCCCTCTCAGTGGGTAGACCTGAAAAAGAAGCACCTACCTGCCTGTCCCCACGTGAGCAAGGGAAAGAACACTCTACAATATTTCGACAACTCCCTTGAAGAGATCCTCTCCTGCCCTGCGAGATGCTCCTTTCTATTAGACATATTAAGCTGCAATGACAGATTAACCCCATCGTGTCAGCAGCTTAGCAAAACTGCATTCCACTCTCAAGCAAAGTCTGCTGAGAACCTGGGTGTCTTCCAAGGGGGGTTCCTGCTCCCTCAGATGACCCAGTGTTCCAGGAAACTCCAGCTTTGTGGTTCAGCCACTGATCACCAAGGCTGGGGAAAGGAATGCATGTAAAAGTCACACTCACACTTCTATGCTTTGGCCTGGAGTGACAGATGTCCCATCCATTCACAGCCTGTTGATCAGAACTGGTCACGTGGCCACACCTAACTGCAAGTAGGCCAAGAAATGTAGGAAAACATAAGAAGTATCAGTGAGCATTCATATCCCACACGCAACCCCCAAAATGGAAAAGGGGCTAATGGACTAAAATAAGCTTTTCATTTACTTTGCAAGTCCTTCTTCAACACTGGAGCATCTAGCTTTGTTACATGGTAGTTGTTCGCACTTTATGTCTTGGGTGTCAGCCACGATAGAGACAAAAGGAGTCCTGTTATCCTTGAGTTAACACTTTCAAAGCTTATAGCATACAGTGAGGAAAATTAACATGTACTGAGCACCTACTAGGTATCAGGCACTGTTACATGTTGCTTGCACGCATGAGCTCATTTGACCCCCTCGAGGACAAGAATGCTAAGATAGAGGTGGAAATGCCCCAGTCTATCATAGGATGGAAACTGAGTCTCAGAGACTAAATAGATGGGTCAAGTTCAGTTCATCCTAATGAAAGAGTCATGTTTAGAATCTAGATGTGTGTTTTACAAAAGCATTCTCTTCCACATGGTTCACATGTTTTCCATCTCAGACAATATATACTCAATGGACAAATCCATTCTTGTGGCATCTGACATATTCAGAAAACTACACTATGAATTTGGGGTTAATATTAAGATCATTATCACAAATAATCATTTTCACTGGATTCTAGACGTGTAAAGCTATCTCTAGGCTCCAAGTAATGAAAAGTCTAATAATCATTTTTTTGTGTTTCCGTCTGTCTAATTATTTTCAATTTCATTGTGTGCTCATACAGGTCATGCTTTCCATGGGATATTGGCATAGCTATGCCCTCAGCTTTGGTAGATGGCAAAAACCTAAAGGAAATGGTGAGGGCAATGGATGAATAAGTTTGCCAGCCTATGCTTGACTCCTTCCGACTTGCCTACTGTTCTCACCTCCATCTTGACCTCTATGAGGTCTGTTGGTTAGACACCCACTTCCTATGCACCTAGAATAATGTAAATCCTAAGATATTCCACTCACAATACCAAAGATTCATGCAATTTATAACATGTTCATCCTATAAATCAGGTAACTATGTCATTCCATGGTCCCAGTCTTCTTCATGCTTGGGAAAACTGATGTGAATTATTTATGTACAGGTACATAAAAGCTCTAAGTGGAAGAGAATCTAATGAATTGGACTGAAAGCATCATTGTGGTTTGGAATATAGGGAAGACAGATCATCCTCAAAAGCATGTCCATATAGCAATTTAAAGTGAAGAAACAGGCCCAACCAGTGTTAGAATCCTTTTTAAAAAGTCTTTTTAAAGGATTCCCCAATCCTACACAATAATCATTGTTTATGGCTTCAGAGACTCTGGACTGCTGAAGAAATTAGCAATGTAGAAGGTAGAAAATGCAAAACAAAACAAAAAGAAGGACCACATAATGTGAATGAAGTTTCTAGCACTGCTGAATGACCTCTCCAAAACCCGGTTAAGGAATCCCCATGCAGGCGAACCCTAGTGTCAGGCTGGAGGTCACTTATGTTTTCTTCCTCTCTTGAGGAAATCCAATTCACTGACACAAATATTTACTGAGCTCTTTTGAGCATTGGCCCAGCATTCTTATTTCAGAAATACAGTCATGAATGTGTCATTAGCTTTGCCTTGTGTGTGTGTGTGTGTGTGTGTGTGTGGAGAGTGGGAAGAATCGTACACATACAAGGCAGAAGCCCTAGGCTAGGGCTGGACAAACAAAACAAAAACAAAAACAAAAAACAGTGCACTAGACAGACATTAAAGATCACAGACCATTGGCGAGTACACCCGACTCAGCACACACACACACACACACACACACACACACATTCAGCAACATTTGTACTTGACCCAGCTGATTCACAACATGCACCAGCTCCTCCTCCCTCCCCAGGCAGAAGCTGCTTCTAGCTGCGAAGAATATTAGGAGCAAATCAACACAAGTTGGGCGCTAAATATCTGATTTTTCTACCTATCAGGCGTTTAGGCAAACCATTCTTCCATTCTGCACTCGGGAGTTCTTTCCGGAATTAGAACCTCGTCCCTCCTCCAATCTATATGACTTTCTCAGTAAATTTCAGGTTTCAGGGAACATTGTTTCATTCAGCAAATCCATTCGGAACACAACCCATCTGCCAGGATCTGTGCTAAGTACTAGAAACAAAAAGGAATATGATACGACCTTTTCTTACTTCTCAACTCTAAAACTACCAGTCCACTGAGGATTTGGGCCTGTGGAAGACAACAACGGTTGGAGTGTGGGTTGCAGATTAGGTACCCAAGAAGGCAGGCGGGATAAAGAGGGCGGAAGAGGCATGGCAGACATTGTTCATCCTCAAGCCCATAGTCTTCTCCTTCTTCCTGCTTATGATCAGAGACACCTTGATCACCGAGAAGGAAGTAAGCACCTCCACCTCTCTTTCCAGAATATAAATCATGGTCGTTCTATGTCAAAGCAGACTCCCTTTTCTTCAAGAGATTGATCTTGAGGTGGACATGGTTCTGACCAACGATTCATCAGGTGAAGTTCATGGGAGGCTTTCACTTATAGAGCAAAATGGCAGACTATCTCTGAGAATAAAGCTTTTTGGCACTGATCTTCTTGTGGTGATTCCCTGAGCGCGTGGTGCTCCGGAGTTGGAGCAGCCATCTTATGGCCATAGGGGCCACAACAAAGGAACCCCTGGGTGGCTCAGTCGGTTAAGTGTCCGACTTCAGCTCAGGTCGTGATCTTGCAGTTTGTGAGTTCGAGCCCCATGTCAGGCTCTGTGTTGACAGCTCAGATTCTGTGTCGCCCTCTCTCTCTGTCCCTCCCCTGCTTGCACTCTGTCTCTCTCTGTCTCTCTCTCTCTCTCTCAAAAATAAATAAACATTTTTAAAAATTTTTATAAATAAATAAACACTTAAAAGAATTTTTTTAAAAGAACCAATGCAAGAAGATAGAGCACAAGGATATAAGGAATCCAGGTCCTAGTCGAAATTGTCAGACCATTGAAAGACCTTGGAACTGCCTTCCTATAAACAGTTTTGTAAGTTAACAATGAACATCTTATCTTCCTGGTTCAAGCCAATGTTCACTGAGAATTGTTACCTACAGATAAAAGTGTCCTGACCCTGGTGTGGTAGAAAAAGTCCTAAGCACTTCTCATAGTATTTTGTAAGGTGGGTGATACTATTCCTCCCATTTTACAGGTGAGTAAACTGAGACTCAGATAATTTAATTAATTGTCTCAAAGTCGCATAGAATATCATTAAATGTGCAAATGGAGATTTGCTTACAGGCCTAAATCAAAAGTTTGTTCTCCTACCATTATGAAATCTTATTACCCCAAAAAGGCAGAGTTCATTTCCAGAAAATTATTTGCTCCATGACCAAGAGTCAAGAAAATGGGTATGAAAATCTGTTGAGAAGCAATTTGAATCTATTATCTCTGAAATTCAACAAAAGCATACTGAAGATATGCTCTGGCTTGGGCACTGAGTTACAGAAATGTACTCAACAAGCCCCCTCCTCATGGTTTCAGAAGAACACACCCAACCTCATATTCTAGAACAGCCTTAACCTGAATCAATATGATGTCAGACCTCAGCTGGCAACTCCATGGTTCAATCATGCATCTAGAAGCAAAATATCTGGAAAACAAAACCGATTCCTCGTGAGCGTGGGAAGGCAACTGGAGCCTGAAAAAGTCAAGGGGCATCTGGGTAGCTCAGTAGTGAAGCGTCTGACTTCGGCTCAGCTCATGATCCCACGGTTTGTGAGGTCGAGCCCTGTGTCGAGCTCTGTGCTGACAGCTCGGAGCCTGGAGCCTGCTTCAGATTCTATGTCTCCCTCTCTGCCTCTCCCCCACTAGCTCTCTCTTAAAAAATAAATAAACATTTAAAAAACATTTTTTTTAAGTCACTCCATCATTCAGGTGGTTGCAAAAGTCTTCGTGTTTGCTGCTACCTAGAATGAGTGGCAATGGCCTTCATCTGCCACCTGGATGCTGCTGCGCTTCATTTGTCTCCTTTTATCACCCCTCCTCAGAGGACCATATCTGCCAGAAACTCACCCTCCTGATTCCTAACTCCCAGCCTAGGCTCACACTACTCGGTGCTGCTGAAGATGCTTCAGAGGCTCCCAGGATCTTTCTGTGCTGTTGCTGACCCTGCTTCCACATCTCCTGCAGTCCAGGTGCCAGGGAATTAGCGTTGCCTTGACCTGAGGCTTGCAGGCTAGCTAACTATCCAGGGATTTGGCTCTTTAATCCCATCAGCAGGGGAGGCAAATTCCCCAGTATGGAACAGCAAGAGCCTTGTACATAGCTCTAGGTGTAATCCAAGAGCAATGCCGGAAATATGTAGAATAATACTGATAGCTAATATTTATTGAAAGTTGGCCTGATTACAACTCGCCTTCTTTCCCCCAAGACACCAATTCCCAGAAAAAGCATCTGTTTGTGTCATATTCCCAGAAGTGCAGCTTGCTCTGATTCATTCTCTCTTCTCTTGTCACTCTCTTGGTTCCTCGCTCTCTTCTCTCAGGTCACCTGGGTGTATTACTGGTCCGTTTCAGAGTAGAGAGAAGCCTCTGGGAGAACTTCCCAAGCAAGACTCTGGCCTGAGGCCTGTCGTGCTAAACATGTTTATAGCTGGGTTGACCTTTGGCACTGAAAGCATCCTCACGAAAACCTCAATTGAAACAAAGCATTTTTTAATGTTTATTTATTTTGAGAGAGAGAGAGAGAGAGAGAGAGAGAGAACAGGTGTGAGCAAGTGGAGGGGGGAGGGGGGAAGAGAGAGATAAGCAGAGAAAATCCCAAGCAGGCTTCACATTGTCAGCACAGAGCCTGACGTAGGGCTCCATGTTAAGAATGGTGAGATCATGACCTGAACTGAAATCAAGAGTCCGGCACTCAACCAACTGAGCCACCCGGGCACCCCTTGAAACAAAGTATTTTAAGAAGTCACTTTGATGGCGATGTCTGCGTTCCAATGCAAAGTCCTGTACTTTGGTTCAAACATCATCGTCTAAAGATAAAATAGGAATCTGGCTTAAAGTTGAATATGTATTTAAAAGTTCTTTTTTGTTTCATTGCGTTGGCTTAAATTATACATATGTTTTTAATTTCACAGAATGTCACGGTTAAAAGGGAACTTTGGTGTCATCAGCTCTTATTGAACATCATGAGGTTCTACTCACAGTACTATCGTGTTACGCAGAACAGTGGCCCCTAAAGATGTCACATCCTAACCCACAGAGTCTGTGAAAACACTATGTTAAGCGGCAGGAGAGAATTTAGGTGCTTATCAGCTAACCTTGCAATAAAGAGATTGTTCTGGATTATTTGGGTGAGCCAAATGTATGCAAGTTCCTTCAAATATGGAAGAAGGCCAAAGGTCAAAATCTGAGAGCAATTTGAAAATGTTATGCTTTTGGCATTGAAAATTAAGGAATGACCATGAACAAAGAAGTGTAAGCAGCCTGCAGGAAGTAGAAATGCTAAGGAAACATTCTCCCAACAGAGCTTCCAGAAGAAACAAAGCCCTGCTGATACCTTGGTTTTTGCCCAGTAAGACACATGTTGGACTTCTGACCTCCAGAACCATAAGGTTACAAAAATCTTAAACCACTAATTCTGTGGTAGCTTGTAACAAGACGAACTAATACAATTCGTTTTGTTTATACCCATTCACTTCCCAATTTAATCCTCACTAGGACCCAGGCATTTATCCCCACTTGACGGATAAAAACAATTGACGCTCACAGAGGTTGAATGACTGGCCCAAGGCCACATGGCTATTCAGTGACAGAGCAAAATTCAAACCCGAGTGTATCTGACTACAGATTCCAGGATTGTTACGATGTCCTGTACTCAACATCAGCCACACACACACTGCAGCCTGCCGCCCACTAGCCTGGAAGTGAATGTGGAAAGTAGTAACTTTTAAGATTAAATTAGAGTAGAAAATGAAAAGAAGAAATGAGAAAAGGATAAGAGAGGCAGAGAGAGCGGGGGGGGGGGGGGGGGGGGGAGGGGAAAAGAGGGGCAAGACTGTACTGCAGGTGCTGTGGGTATGTTTTAGATATATGTCTGCCCATGATGTAAAATTTATTTCTTACTGCAGTCGAGGTAACAATATCTTGAAAGGCACTGCTCTACTGGAGAGCAAGACAAAATACGGCCCGGCTCCTGTCTTTGGGAATATCCATAATGTAAAGAGAGAACCCTAACAAGCCCCTAGAAAGCCATGTAGACTGGGCTGGGTCTGCTGCAATCTGCCAGCGAATCCCAGGGGACCCGCGAGCTCACATCATCCTGACTGCCCTCTGGAGGTGCGTGGAGGCCCCCCAGGAGCTCATACACAACACATACAACGCAAATACCCTACACGCACCACGAAACTGCCTCTCATCCCAGCCTGCAGCCTTAGCTAATATCACTACCACCTGGGGGACTGAATATTCAGGGCCTATTTCTGCTAAGACTTTATCCCAGAGAGTGCTGAATGATATGATTTGAGATTAACAGCCACCCCAAAGATGATTAGTTACACAGGAGCAGGTGCAGAAAGAAGTGTATCTCAAAAAGATGCCTACCACTAAAGTGAATGAAGTCTGATGACTTAAATTTTCTACGTGGCCTTCCAATTTTCACTCCCTCATGAGTTAAACATCAGTAAAGGTGGATTAGCTAATAGCCCTGAATAAAGATGCTTGGGAAAGGACATAGCTGGTGTTGGCAACACTGAGAAGCAGGGTACGTGTGTTTTTGGGGATCTCTCCTCCCACCTCCCAATGATCTTTCTTTTTCAGGAAATCAGCCAGCACCCTCTGGTTACTTTCCCCGTGTAGCACAGTCAAAATGGGCCTTCAGCAATAGCCCCTGATCTTAAAGAAGGAATAGTGAGGCCAATAAATATTGCCAACCAACTCTCTTTCTGATGATTTACCTGGCCCATAGCCCAGCTCCCCCAGCTGAACACCCGAAAGAAAGCTGAGCAGGGGCCCCTGGGTGGCTCGGTCGGTTAAGCATCCGACTTCAGCCAGGTCACGATCTCGCGGTCCGGGAGTTCGAGCCCCGCGTCGGGCTCTGGGCTGATGGCTTAGAGCCTGGAGCCTGCTTCCAATTCTGTGTCTCCCTCTCTCTCTGCCCCTCTCCCATTCATGCTCTGTCTCTCTCTGTCTCAAAAATAAATAAACGTTAAAAAAAATTTTTTTAAATAAAAAAAATAAAAAATAAAATAAAAAATTTTAAAAACCGAGAAAGCTGTGTGAATACCCGTCAACAGCAGGTGTCTTGTGGTTAATGCGCAGCTTCGTAGTAGACAGATTCCTAACCCAAAGGAATGACTCACAGAGGCAGTTCAGACAGGAAGGCGGTCCTAGAAAGTAAATGATTTTTCACCGTGCCCTCTACTTTATGCTAGGTAGGTGACCCTCCGCTCCGTGGTGGAAAGACCAGTGTGAGGGTTATTTGTTTGCTTTGGGTTGTAGTTTTTGGTTTTTTTTTTTTTTAACAATTTACAAGCCCTTTAGTTTAAGGATCTTATTACCTCAGTTATTTCTTCAAGTGTTCAAATTATCGACCACCTCATCTGAACCGGTAGATAAGCCTAATTCTCACATCTGCAGCGGCAGGCAAGGGGCAGAGGCTTAGAACCACCTAATCTGACCATCAGAGTTTTAATTTCCTCCACTGGGCAGCAGAGAAGAGGATGAAGCCACAAGCAATCCACAGGCAGCCAGGAAACAGCCACCTTTCCTGCTCCTGAGCAGAGAGATCCAATACCACTTCGGTCTTATCTGTCCAGAAAATCATTATTCGAAGACTTGAAAAGGTTAAGAGAGTTCCAGTTTTCATTTCTGAGACTTTCATTTGCAGCACAAAGAGAGGGTGGAATCTGACAGGCATGGGGCTAATTTGGTTCACTCAAGCACCCGCAGGGAAAATATTCAGATTTTCTCTACAAGGGTCAAATGGAAGCTGCAATTCATGGCAGAGTCGCTGGCTCTCTGTGTTGGTCAAAATTCAGCCTTCAAGATAAATTAGAGGTGGTGAGTTCTGGATGGAGGGCAGTACAAAATGTAAGAAGCTAGCTGAGCCTTTTGTTCAACTAAGGCACTTCTTTTTTTTTTTTTTAAGATTTTAATGCTTATTTAATTTTTGAAAGAGAGACAGAGTTTGACCAGGGGAGGGGCAGAGAGAGAGGGAGACACAGAATCCGAAGCAGTCTCCAGGCTCTGAGCTGTCAGCATAGAACCCATCACGGGGCTCCAACCCACAAACCGCGAGATCATGACCTGAGCCAAAGTTGGAAGCTCAACTGACTGAGCCACCCAGGCGTCCCTCAACTGAGGCACTTTATGGGCACCTACTGTGTGCCAAGCACCTTAAGTTGTATTTTTCAAGATACTTGACTGTGTTTTTTTATGCTTATTTATTTATTTATTTTGAGAGAGAGAAAGAGTGCAGGGAAGGGACAGAGAGAGAAGGAGACAGAGAATTCCAGACTCCTCACAGACCCTGATGTGGGGCTGGAATTCGTGAGCAATGAGATCGTGACCTGAGCTGAAAGCAAGAGTCAGACGCTTAATGAACTGAGCCACCCCAGAGCCCCTAGAAGTGACTGTGTTTTAAAGAAGGAATGGTGAGGCCAATAAAACAGTCGTGAAGATGGAAGGGTGTATACAAATATAAGGCCCGGGGTGAAGAGAACCATTGGATTTTTAAGCAGCAAGATATTCAGAAAACCTCTTTCTCAGCTTGTGCAGGAGGGAGAAAGCGGGTCACTGAGAGAGATCTATGGATAAAATGTATTGTATAACTTTGAACGCAGACATCTAACATTGGCCCCACCCAAGAAGTGGCCCCTGACCACCCTAAGCTTAGAGTCCAAACGCATAGGTAACAGTTAGGATTAGTTAAGGGATCATTACACAGTGCTGACTGCTGACTCTAAGCCCAAAAGTAGAGTTCAATGCAAGCCAGAAAAATCAGAGAAGAAAATCCAGAGCACAAATGCCAGGCTTTGGACATTAAACATAAGAGGAAGGAAGGAGAGAGACAGTGTGCAAGGCAGAGGGGACAGATGAGGAAGAGCACATTGGTAGAAATAAGCCAGACAACGAACACCTGTGAGGCTTATGTTAGGAACTAGCATAACTTGATATTATGGGCCCTAAAATCCATACCACGAGGAGTCACACACAAGCAGAATGAGAAGACGTTCAGCAGGATGGCAGAGTTTGGAAATCCGATCCTTCCTCTTCCTTCCCTGTCTGACCCCAAGGTAGTCTATCTTTCCTCCTCTGTTCTCCAAAGTCAGCACTTTGGTGATAGAGAATGTCCTCCACCCCTTACCTCAGAAAGAGGTCCCCTTGCAGGTGCTGTTACAAACTCTAGATGAAAAGTATAGATTAGGGGAAATGAAGCCCTCCACCCCCACCTCTTCCCATCTCACAGACAAGGATGCAGAGATCCAGAGAGAAGCACTACCTCACTTAGGCCGAGGCCGTGCACCTACCTTGATAGACTGGGGCACTGATTAAGTCTCTGGAAAGGCATGCAGTCAACCACAGATTGAAATCAGGTAGAGAAAGAGGAGTGGAGACCTCCTAGGTCTAATAGGTTGGGTTGAAATGGGTGAGGAGGGCAGGCATCCATAACTAGGACCAAATTAACTAAGGACCAGAGTCCTTGCTCCAAACCACCTCCTCTATATGGTTTGTAGACTCCCAGAGGCAATATTCCTCTGGCCTGATCACCCGAGGGCGGAGGGCAGGGTACAAAACAGCCAGGGTCAGCCCTGATGCTTGAAAGCCCACCAAAATTATTCAAATTAGCCCTTCCTAAGATATTTACCCTGCCCCACCCTTCCTTTCCCCCGGAAACCTAATAAAAAGGCCATAGTCTAGGCTTTCCACTTATTCCTGCTTCTGCCTCCTGACCAAACCTGGGACTTCCCCATGTGGCCCCGCAAGACCTGGTTGCCTGCTTTTCTCCAGAAATGGGAGTGAGAAAAGCTCTTCATTCACTGACACCGGCCTCTCTGTGTCATCATTCAGTCCCCTTTATAAATTAAGACCGGGGTACAGGTCATGCACCCAGATATCATTTTATCTTGAGATGAAAATTTACCTCCAAAGAATCCTCTCTGGTACAAGACCACAGATAGTCTCTGAGATCTGAAGAGCCCAGCCAAAATGAAGCAGAACAAGTTTGCTGTTTCAGAGACTGATAACGTATTCTTCATCAATATATTGACTTTTAAATAACATTAATAGAGCATTTAAAAATGAGTTACATCTTTTTCAATTAAAGCCAGTTCAACAGATCCAAAAGGGGAGCAGGCAGAAGAGTAATTTTGTTATTTACTAAACACAAGGAATAAGCCCTTATGGAATAACTGCTGCTTCCCAGAAACCAAGGAAAATGTCCATTGCCATAGATACAAAGAGAAATGAACACACTTTGCATAATTCTGACAACAAGGGTGCAGTTTTGAAAAATTATAGAGTGAGCATGATCCCAGGCACATGTGGAAAGTGTCTCCTCAGAAAGGAAGAGGGGCTCAGATTCCCAGGCAGAACAGAGGCAGAGGATGGGGTGACCCGTGACCACACAGAGCTGTCCTGAGGACACACAGTAGACCATCAGCTGTTCCGCCTTTCTTCCTCAGTCAAGGAGGCTCTGACGTTGGGCAAATGGCCGTCCAGAGAAGACTGCATTCTGCACTCAGTAAAGCCTTGGGATTGACTCTTGAGTGAACTGTGAGGTGATGTCTTGTTTGTGATTTCCAGCACGTGTCCTTAAAACAGAAAGATATGCCTGTTTCCTCCCTTTTCCTCATCCTCCTTTCTGGAATGGGAAATGACAGTTGGACCTCAAGCAGCCATTATGAATCATGATGATAGAGGCCACACCCAAGGGATGGGAGAACCTTCTGCTGAAAGGTGTCTCAGTTCCTGAGAATCGTGATAGCAACATAGAGGCTGGAACCTCCCACTTCCTAACTATACATAAGAGAAAATAGACTTTATCTTGTTTGAGCCACTGCCATGGGCTGGGGGAGGGGGGGGGTGTTTCTTAACAAACACAAGGGTAAGGAAGTTAATTGTTTGAGGGGGGTCACCTTGAAAGACGTGTCTTCTCAGCAAAGCAAAACCTACTATTATAAGTTGGGAGGAAAGAACAAGGAACATGGGGTAAAGGCAGAGTGGGTCCAAAGGGGATGTAACAGAATCAACAGAACAGAACCAGACGGAGTTTTCCGTGGAATTGAGGCCCTGGTTGAGAAAGGGGGTGGGGGGGCATGGATACTTATGAGACTCAGACAGTATCATCTCAGTTTTCCACAACAATGCACACGTGAAAATAGATACTGGAAGTAAACACTGGAAATAAAATGCAGACACTGAAGAGTCATGTGTGGTCGGGGATTGTCGAGGCAGGCGCAGATGAAACGCTGGGGGGATAAGAAAACTAAGGGTGCCTATAAAAGCATAGGCAAATATGGATTCTCTTCTGGATAAGAGAATCCAAACAAAGATAGAAGGAAAGAGAATAAGGGGACACAAGGTTTAGGGCCATGATAAGGATAAAATCAGATTCAGAGGACCGAGGAAGATGGGGGTGCCAGAAGGTGGCTTTCAGGGTCCTGAGCTTTCTCAGTTGGGCAGTGCCTCGAGGCACTCCTTCTAAAGAGGGAGAGAAGGGCCTGTAGGTGGATGCCTGCCCTCCTCACCCATTTCAACCCAAGCAGACCTCACTTTATAGCTTTATACATTATACACATACATTTTGGAGTTCGGCATAAAATTTCATTGAGAAAGGTTTTTCGTGCTACCAGAAGGGGAAAGAGGCAAAAGTGGAAGAAGGACAAGTAGTAGTAATAGTAGGAGGAGGAGTGATAGTAATAATTTGTAAACCTTGAGACCAAAGCAATTTTTGCCATCCCGTGTTATACACGCACCAAAGAACACCAAAGAAAGACCAGCCGGATGTGTCAGGCAGAGCCCCAGCAAGAAAAACAGATGACATACTCAAATGGGGTGATTGAGAGCTATTTTCAGAGGTGTCCAGGGTTTGGGGACCCCACAAGCAGATGGTGAAGCATCCCAAGGCTAGCAACAATGGGGAGCCCTCAGACTCCTATACCTGCAGAGGCCATTAGAGAGAGCATCCGAGTCAGGCTATAGAAGGCTGCCAGCGAGGGTCCCGCCTTCAGTGAAAGAACATAGCTACTGCCAGTCCATTGACCAGCAAGGAGGGACCCCGGCGAACCAACTTCCTGGCTTCTTCCTCTTTTCATGACCCTTTCCCTTGCTGGCTTCGCCTGTTGGCCAAATCCAACAGAAACCAGAGAACAAGGGAGCCCAGTTAGAGCAGTCCATAGAAGCCAGGCTTCCGGGACCCAGAGCAAGGCAGAAATGGCAGAAAGTGCAATCTCCACTAACAGAGAACATCCAGAACATTAGATTCTCACCCCCTCTGCTGAGAATCCGCTTTCCTTCATGTTCCATGCGAGCGCGCTATGCCGACATCGCCCGTGAAGTCTCCAAGCCTGGTGGCGGCGGGGCGGTAGAAACCAGGGCTAACACTCCTTCTCCTGATCCCCTGAATATTCACTATAGTAGATATTTATTGCTGCATCACAAATTGCCCCCCAAATTAGCAGCTGTGAACAGCATCCATTTATTATCTTAACAGTTTCCAGGGGTCAGGAATTTGGGAACAGTTTGGAGGGGTAGTTCTGGCTCAGAGTCTGTCATGAGGTTGGCATTAAGGTGTCAGCCAGGACTGTAGTCATCTGAGGACTTGATGAGGCTGGAGAACCTACTTCCAAAATGGCTTGTTCACACAACTGTTGGCAGTGGATCCTTCGCCATAGGGCCCCTTGGAAATCCTGGTGTGATATGTCAGCTGGCACCCTCCAGGGGGAGCAGTTTGAGAGGGACAGACTGAGAGCGAAGACAAAGCCACGGTACCTTTTACGACCTAGTTTCTGGAGCTGTATTCTGCCGCTACCCCTCCTGCCTTATTCTATCCTTTATAAGCAGGTCACCATGTCTAGCCCATACCATTTGCATGGCCGTGTTTTCCTACTGATGAGAAAAAATTACAACAAAAGGTATATTTTATTTCTGCTACTCCTCTTTCTCAAAAAGAAAAACAAAAGATAGGTATAATAGTTAGTGAAACAAAACATGTTGAAAATGATTCTAAGAAATTCAGACAACTTTTAAGTTGGAGCCCTACACAATGAACTCTAAAGGTCTGGGATGACTTTTGTCTGATTGTTGGTGCGATTGTTCATTATAGAAGGGGTAAGGGAGTGGAAGAGTCGTGCGCCAGAAGGAAGAAACGACATCTTGAAAATAAAATGTCAGGGCTTTCCATGGAACGAAGAGATTCAGATCTATCAATAAAGACCAAGGTTTAAAACATTGCCAAACAGGAACATATTCAGTATTTGTTTTTACATCGCACATTATTTGCAGTTACTCCTGAAATGTTGATAACATTCTCGAGCACCAAGAAATTGATTCTCACACATTTACTTACAGCTTCCGGTAGTTTATGAGTTTCTGGGAAATACAATGTCTATCTTGTCTCCAACTTTTACACATTCATTTGCCGGTCTAAGATAGAGATAATCACAGGCTCCGTTCTTTCCTTGTGACAGATGCGTAAAACAGAAGTCACACAAACATAACGACGCAATCTATACATTTGTCAGTGTCTGTGTTCCCTCCATATGCTCATACATTGCCTGGTGTCACGCATCAACAACTCGGATTGGAATCCCAATTTTGCGGCAGTGTGACTACAAGATCGGAGCGACCTTGAAAGGTCATTTCCTTCACACCCTGGGATAATCATCCCAGGCCCCCACGTAAGTCATAGTAAAAACCTAAAAAAAAAAAGAAAAAGAAAGAAGAAAGTCTCCTACCTCTTTTAGTAAACCTTCTTTTTTTTTTTTTAACAGTCCACACAGTAAGATTCTTACGTTTGATATCTTAGAAACTGTTCACAGGAGTGTGGGGCTTGCCCATTCAGCTTCAGCAAATGCTTTTGTAATGTGAGTAGACACGCCGTAATCAGTTTTGGTGGTCCACTTAGATTTCTGCACGTCGGATTTTAATAAAGAAGAGCCCACTTACAGTCTGACACATCCAGGGCTCATACCAAGAGCCCCCAAAAGCTGGCAGATTATTCTCTGATGCCAGACTCTGGAGGCCTAAGTGCCAACTTCATCTTTCATCACAACAGCCTCTCTGATGACAAGAGGGTCATTTTGTGCTTATATGTCTCCCTGTCTTTCACTGTCACATGGAAATGGGGAGGCCAGTCTTTGATTTTTCCTTGACAGACACCTAAGCAAAGATAGTTTAAAATAGGCCAAAACTCTTAAATGTCTCCAAATTAACACCTTCCATGCAACCCTTCTTCCCTCCTTCAATGTGCTTTCCACAAGCAGCCCCTTCATATCTTCTTTAGGGATGCCCTTGGCCTACCAGGAGGCCAGTTCGTGGGAATTTATATCCAACCCTCCATGGGGCAACCAATAGCCAATAGCTCTTAAACTCTCAAAGCTCTTAAAGAGAGCAAGGAAGCCTAACTCTTTTGCTCCAGGTGAGAAAACATAAGTGCAACTTACCTTCCAGAGCCCCCCAGGGATCCCGCTGAAGACCTGGCCTGAGGCCACCTACTGGTTTGGCTTCCTCCCCTTCGCTGTCCTGCCCCCACAACTCCCTCCCTAGTCCCCTCTGAGAGCCCTTCTTGAATAAAACACATGCACATACATTCTCATCTCTGACTGTTTCTGGGGAACCAAACTTAAGTCAAGCCAAAACCAGAAATGGAATCGTACTAACTATACTCTCAAAAGAAGTTATACCTAGTAGATACCACCAAGAGCTTCCAAATGAAGACAAGACTGTTTGCCCTTGATGTCTAAAGGGGATGGTAGGAGAAATAATTTAATGTTTATTGAATGACCAGGGATCTCCCCAGGACCTCTAGTACCTTGACCCCTCACCACTGCCAGGGATGTCCAGATGGTCAAAATGAGAGAAAAACAATCTTTTGATATTAGGACAAGGCAAGATGTATGAGATTATACTACAGTCACAATGACTAACAACAACAAAATGGTCTATTTCTTCCTCACACTACACATAGCCATCACGGACTGTCAAGGTCACTCAGGGATTCAGGCTAAGACATGGACCATCCTGGCCTTTATGTCCACATTCACCACTATAGGGAAAAGAGTGAACCTGAGTGAAGCACACACAGGCCTTCAAAGTTTCTTCCTGTAAGTGACACATAGCACTTGTGTTCATATTTAATGGTGTGAGGTAAGTCACGTGTCTGTGACTAACAGAAAGTAACAGGGAAAAAAATTGTACTGCATGCCTAAAAGAATGAGAACCAAAATATTTATGAACAACTCTCATTATTGATCACCAGAATAGTCTCCAGCAGGACCCTGAGAAATTAGGTGTTGGCTACTTCTACAAAGCAAGCCAGATATAATTTAATGACTCTGAGCTACCAGAGTTTCTATGAGATTTATTCATTCAACATACATCTATTGATATCTTCTCTAAACAAATTATACTTAGGTCTGAGAGGCAGTATAACATCATGGCACTGGCCACAGGCTCTGGAATTAGAGGGGATGTGTTAGAATCCCAGATCTACTGCTTACTAGCAGCACAAGCTCAAAGTCACTTTCTGACTCAGTTTCATTATCTGAAAAATGGGGACAATAATAGAAAGCATCTCACAGAATTGATTAGATGATTAGAAATGATAGTGTAAGCTAGGCTCTTCATTATTATTCCAAAGATAAAGGAGATGTGGTACCTGCCTTGGAGAAGTTCACTCCAAGTTACAGGAGGGGGCTTTTCACTCATTTCAGCTCTGTTTGAAAGATATTTATTGAGAACCTACTATGTGTGGGGCACTGGACTGAACACCTTTAAAAGCCCTCCCTACCTTTAAAAGTGAACAGTTTGGTGGGGAACACAGAAACATAAACACATAATTTCAATATTCTTTGAGTGATAAGATAGAGGCTATGGGAATGCCAAAGAACATTTAGCTAAATCAAGGGTAAACAGGCAGCTTTTTTGAGGACACTTCTCTTGGCGTGCATTCTAAATGTGCAATATCAGTTATGCTTTAATTCAAGGTTAGCTGAGAAAGCTTTTGAGCCCTCGGTCTCCCAGAATGCCCCACTGCCGCTATCGGTGTTCGGCAGGTGTAGCTGACGGCAGGAGCGACTCGCGGCCACCCTGCTCCCATCCAGATTCAGACTCTCTGATGTGCTGTGCAACAGGACCGCCAATCAAGACCAGAGAAGGGGGCACAAAGGGCAAACCTCCAGTGAACGCTACCCTCCGTGGCCCTAATGAAAGGCTGGAATCTCCCTCCTCACAAAGTGAATGCTGATAAACACATGAAATGTCTCAAGACAGCCACGGCCCTCATGTCACAGGCGTTCCGGGAGCGATTCCCCACAGATCTGTGACATTTTTAGCCATGCCGCGGGAGAGATTTTTAAAAATCCCTTTCCATGATTCATCCGCTCTCAAGAACACGACACCCCTGACTGCACTGAAGTGAACATTGGCGCCTTTTGGCGACATGCATTTCTTATCTCTTACCCCAGAAAGACGGACTTAAGTTTTCCCAATGACTATAACCAGGCACAAGGAGAATACGATCAACAGACCAGACACCTCTGTATTTAAAAGAGAATGCACATATAATATAAACATGAAGCCGGAGGGCCCTGTTTTTATTTACAATCCTCTCGAAAAAGTTGGTTTCTATGGCAGCAGGAAATGTGAAGGGTTTTTTTCAAAGGAGCTACTGGATTTACAAAGATCCACTCACCCCATTAGAAGCCTTTCTTCTTCTTTGATGATATGCCAGAGCTGATGAACTTGGGGTGACTTATGTTGCAATGCTGTTCTGCAGCATTCAAAGAGATACATAGAAGGGGCTTCCACCTTCTTCTCGACAACTGGGTTTCTTCCTACGCCATCTGCCTGTAAGCGGGTAGACATCCGTCTGGAAGGGAAAGAACAACGGTTAATTAATTCCATTAGATGAAGAAACAGGGGCGTGTGTGAGAGAGGGGGAGGCGGCAAGCTGCCATTGATGTTTGGAATGGATGCAGTTGAAGAATTTCAGTAAGGAGACCTGCTGATATGCTGATAAAACAAACTTCTGGATAATTGATCATTATTCCTGTAATCAAAGGAGGAAACATTTAATCTATCTTTTCATTAAATGTTATTATAGCCAGTGGACGCAGCGTCCATCAGAGCCTACAAATGCTAAGTTCTTATATTCAGATGCACGGGCCAGACTCTGTTTCAGCAGGCAGGTGGCAATAGTCACGAAGGGCCGACGAGCAGCGGCCCCGCATCCGAGGGGTGTCAGAGTGTGGCATGATCTCTGCTGCAGGGGAAAGGCAGCTTTGAGAGGGTGGGAGAGGATGCAGACTTGTAGGAAAGAAAAGTACATTCCCCAAAGATTAAATAGTAATGGCACAAGGAGGTAGAGATTGGTCTATGCCATTGCCTGGCCTGACCTTTTCACACACCAGCTGCCTGCGGGACATCTCCACCTAGATGTCCCCACTCAAGCTTACCGCCAAACAGAATCCTCCAGGCCTCATTCAGCACCAACTTCTGTGCATACAGCTCAAGAAATGACACCACCATCCACGTGGCCAATGGGACCAGAATCCCAGAAGTCATCCCAGACTCTGGCCTTGGCCCTCTCCCCACCTGTTACCCGGTCTCCCATTCTGTATTCTCTCTCTCTTTTTTTTAAGTGTTTATTTATTTTTGAGAGAGAGCAGGGGAGGGGCAGAGAGAGAGGGAGAGAGAGTCCCAAGCAGGCTCTGCGCCCAGAGCAGAGCCCAACGTAGGGCTCGATCCCACGAACTGTGGGATCATGACCCAAACCAAAATCAAGAGTCAGACACTTAATCGACTGAGACACCCAGGCACCCCATCTCTCTGCCCCCTCTTAATGGGTCCTGACCTCCATCCCCACAGCTCCTCGCCCCAGCATCTTCCCCTTCCACCCTGTTCCACACATTGTCAGAGCACTTTTTCTACCTACAATTGCAAGCACACTGCAATCTGTGCTCTTACCAAAAATCTCCAGTGGAACCCATAGCTCTCGGAACCACTTAAAAGCTTCAACTTTGTGATTGAGACCGTCATGGTGCAGTCCCTGCCTGGCTCACCATCCTCACTTCTCAGCCACAGCCTCTGTCCCTCTGTAAGCCTCTCTCCTCCCGCACAGTGACTGCTTCGGGGGCCTCAACATCCTCTGCTGTCTCAGGTGGCTGCCTTTCTACAACCAGCATAACTGCCAGTGTCTGTTCAGGTTGTGTCAACTGTAGAGGGGAGGAGGAGCCGTCCCCGCATCAGGCATGTTCACGTGCCACCCACTGAGAGAACTGAGAAGGGGGGTCTTCAGGCCCCTGAGACCACAAGCTATGAATGGCCGCCCATGGTTCAGCCACTCCTCCTCTGGCGCCTGGCATATTTCACTTTGTCACGGCGAACTGAGTTGAACAAGGGGCCATTAGATATCCCTGCTAAGATAACAACTGTGTATCCAGCATGCATAGTGTGCATGTGTGCTGGGGGCTTGTTTCAGACTCAGAGCTACTCTGTGGGTGAGCGTTATTATCCCCATTCCTTGGATGAGAAAAATGCTCTAAAATATGGAAAGGAAGTGAGAGTGGTCCCTTTTCCCTAGAGGCAGGCTCATTGAGTCCCAAGGAGAGAAATCCAACTCTAGACCAAGACGTCCTGCTTTCTTTCTCTTTTGTTAAGTATAAAAGTTACAAAGGGGGCACCTGGGTGGCTAAATCGGTTAAGCGTCCGACTTCAGCTCAGGTCATGATCTCACACTTTGTGAGTTCAAGCCCCACATCAAGCTTGCTTCTGTCGGCGCAGGAGCCCTTTTTGAATCCTCTGTCCACCCCCCCCCCCTTTCTGCCGCTCCCCCACACACACCCTCTCTCTCTCAAAAATAAACATTAAAAAACATTTTTAGATAAATAAATAATTAAAAGTTACAAAGAATTGTCCTCTGGCATGGGCCAGTCCTATCCAGGGAAAAATAATCATAACTTGGTGAAAGCTTCAGAAAGGACAAGCTGCCTAATATCTCGCATTCCAACCAGGGCACCTGTACTAAAAAAGAAAGATAAACTCTTCCCCCTTTGAGAGAGAAATTTCAGGATGCAAACACACAGGCGCACACACAAACAATGCTTCTTGGCAGATTTATCTGAATAGAAAAATATTGGAAACAATCTAGCTGTATGTCAACAGAGGACTTATTAAACAAGCTATTTTTTTAAAAAAAGAATGAGCTATATATTGACATAGAAGCATATTCAAGACATATTATGAAGTAAAAGGAAAAAAGGCAAGTTGAAGAAGAAGAATATATTCTATAGTGTATTCGTATAATACCTTTGAATAAGAAGAGGGAAAAGAATGAGAATACATGTTGTTATTTGTATATGCATAAAGAAACCAACCACAGGCAATGCCCGTAGGAGGCTAGGATGAGAATTGGGTGCCCCAGTTTGGTTCCACTCCAAGATGGTGCCATAGGAAGATTCCCAAACTCATCTCCCCCACAGAATACACCAACATACACCTACGTATAGAACAATTCCTCCTGGGGGCGCCTGGGTGGCGCAGTCGGTTAAGCGTCCGACTTCAGCCAGGTCACGATCTCGCGGTCCGTGAGTTCGAGCCCCGCGTCAGGCTCTGGGCTGATGGCTCAGAGCCTGGAGCCTGTGTCCGATTCTGTGTCTCCCTCTCTCTCTGCCCCTCCCCCGTTCATGCTCTGTCTCTCTCTGTCCCAAAAATAAATAAACGTTGAAAAAAAAAATTTTTAAAAGAACAATTCCTCCTGAAGATGAACAGGGTGCTTGAGAGGCAGGAGTGAGCAGGAACTTTCTCTTTTTACCTTTTTAAATATTGTAAGCCATGCAAATGTGTTATGTATTCAAAAATTAAATTGGAAAGAAAACTCTCTCCCGTCTGAGGACCCCTCAGAGTAACATCCTATTTCACATGCATCATCTCACTGAATCCTTACAATCCTACACATTGTTATTATTCCCACTTTAAGGTAAGGAAACTAGTCTTGGAGTCATGAAGTGACCTGGGAGGGATCACCTGTAAAAGCCATAAAGACAGGGGCACGGCAGAGCCTGTCCCCCAGTTCCTCCACCCGACAGCATGCAACACGGCAGCCGGAGAGAGCACAGGGGGAGCTCACTGGGTTTCATTTTGTGGGGGAGTCTAATAGTCTCTTCCTCCCACACCCCCACCCTGTGAAGGATACTGGGAAAATCTTACCTTGAATTTAAACAGGTGTCTTGCCTCACAATGCAAATGCCTCTGAGAAGCATGACACACATATCGTGTACAGAGCTTTGGTTTCAAGTGTCAGAAGCTAACTCTGGTCACTTAAGTCACTTAAGTGAAACCAGTGTAATAATTGGTAGGGTACAATCAGAAAAAAAGAAGAGAGAGAAAGCTTCTTTCTTCCCCCCCTCTTACTGCTTCCTACAAACATCCTCTAACAGGGCTCCTTTCCTGGTCCCTGGCAACAACTTGGGCAGATCAGATTCGATACCTTTCCTGTCTTTTCTGGTGTTAAGGAACAGTGTCATTTTCAGGCATAAACATTCCAGTCCTATTTGCTAGCATAAAGACTTTAATCTCTCCTCCCTGCTTTAGCTCCTGGCCTTACCTTAGGCTCAAACCTTACCCAAAGCTACAGGGGGCAGTGGGGGGGGCGAAGGTGGGTGCACTCTGCTCTTCTGTCGTCCTGCCACTTTCTTTTACACTCCTCCTCCTGGGGCACCACGAAGCTCAGTCAGTTAAGTGTCCGACTTCAGCTCAGGTCATGATCTCACAGTTCGTGAGTTCGAGCCCTGCATCGGGCTCTGTGCTGACAGCTCAGAGCCTGGAGCCTCCTTCGGATTCTGTGTCTCCCTCTCTCTCTGCCCCTCCCCTGTTGGCACTCTGTCTCTCTCTCTCAAAACTGAATAAACATTAAAAATAAAATTTTACACGCCTCCTCTCCACCACTTTTCTGCTGCTGGTTCTCCAGGCCAACACAGCAAGGAAGGACAAAAAGTAAAGCAGCAGAGTGCTGTGTGGCACGTATCTAAATGTGGCTCTTTTTTGTGAAGGTCTCTTCAGGGTGCCTTGGATGACCCCCTCGCAGTTACCTCCAAGTAACACAGTCCTGTGACACAGGCGACCCCTGCTGGCCTGATCCCTAGGGGCAACCCCTCAGCTCCTATTCCAGCCAGCCTCCCTACAAAGTGTGATTTTGTTGGGTCCAAGCAGGCAGCCCTCTGAGGTAGAGAAACTCCAGGATGGCTGGTCCAGATGGAACCCTGACTTGCTGCCCCATAGAGCCTTCTCTCCTCACCCTGCTGACAGTGCAAGCTCCAACTAGCCTCTATCTTTATCACTTACACCCCAAATTCAGAGGGATGCCTCGGGTCCTTCTAAGGACTCTGCCATGTCCTCTGTAGTAGCAAGAGAAAGGCTTAGTACACATTATACTCTGGATGCAGCCAAAGGGGTTTTCCCGTAGCTGTCCTTCTGTGACTCAGCAGACAGGGGGAGCAGCGGTCAGGAAGCCCCATATCCACAAATGCCCATAATCCACAAATCCTTCCCTCCCCAAAACTATATACAGTAAAACCTTGGATTGCGAGTAACTTGTTCTGTGAGTGTTCCGCAAGACGAGCAAACATTTCTAATCAATTTTAACTTGAGAAACGAGGGATGTCTTGCGATACGAGTCGTATGTGATGCCAAACATCACATGATCACAACTGAGCCAAGGGTTCTTGAAATTCACTTTTGTATACAAGTGCTTTGGATTACAAGCATGGTTCTGGAATGAATTATGCTTGCAAACCAAAGCTTTACTATAAGTATGTTTTTTGAATGATGTCCTTAGAATGTCACCATCCTGCAATCCTCACTGAACTAATTAGTCTGGGGATGGAGCAAAAACAGTGCTGACATCCAAAAAGAGCAAAAAACAGACCTCATGTGGCTCTTGGTGAAAGAACACAGCATCACCTACAGTCTTTCCAAAGGGATCACAGCCAACCTGATCAAGCCTCTGGATCTAGCTGCAAGCTTGCAGGAAATACAAGGGGATAAAGTGATATGTAGAACTGTGCCTTGAAGGTGCAATCAACAAAACCCAGACTATGAAAAGCTCCTACAGGTCAAATAGCCCAACAAATAAATTGTAAGAAAAAGAAAGGGACGGAGAGGAAAATTGTACATTAAGAGATTTAAAAGATGCATTAAATTTTAATGGGCAAGACTAGACCACAGTGTCTGGAGATGCACACTTGGCTCATAAAACCATAAGAAGTGCGAAGCACTGATTACTACAAAGCTAGTCTGTCTTTAGAGGCAAGGGACAGCATTTGGGATGGGACGTATGGAAAACTTGTGGGGCAGCTGGCAAAGCCCTATTTCTGAATCTGGATGGTGGTTAAATGGGTATTTCCCTCATAATAATTCACTAAGCTAAAGTTTTGGGTTTCTGGGTCTGTGTTGTACTTGTTTTTGTTTTTACATGACCCAGTGCTCATCACAGCAAGTGTACTCTTAATCCCCTTCACCTAAAATAAAACACCTATGTGCTTTATTTTATAACAAAATGTATGCCAAAAAAAAAGGAGAAAAGAAATATTATTTAGGAAAAAAATCTGAAAAAACAAAAGCCCTCCCCCTTTTGTGGTATACAGAATAATGGCCCCAAAGATGTTTACATCATAAAACCCAGAACCTCTGAATATGTTACTTTACATAGCAAAAGAGATGAGATATGGATCTTGTCAGAGGGAGATCATCCTTGATTATTCAGGTGGATCTAATCTAATCTAATCTAATCTAATCACAGAGTCCTTATAAGCGAAAGGGGAAGGCCATAAAGCCAGAGTCACATGTGGTGTAAGGACAGAAGCAGAGGCTGGAGTGATGTGGTTGCTGGCTTTGAAGGCGGAAGGAGCTGTGACCCAAGGAATATGAGCAGAATGCAGAAACAGATTCTCTTTTCAATTTTTTTAAATGTTTATTTATTATCGAGAGACAGAGAGACACAGAGCATGAGCAGGGGAGAGGTTGAGAGAGGAAGAGACAAAGAATCTGAAGCAGGCTCCAGGCTCTGAGCTCTGAGCTGTCAGCACAGAGCCAGACGAGGAGCTCAAACTCACAAACTGTGAGATCATGACCTGAGCCGAAGTCGGTCACCTAACTGACTGAGCCACCCAGGCGCCCCTTGAAACAGAGTCTCTTTTAGAACCTCAGGAAGGAATACCGCGGGCCTGATACGTTGGCTTTGGCCCCAAAGAGACCTATTTTGGACTTTTGATCTCCAGCACTGTAAAATAATAAATTTGTGTCGTCTTAAGCTACCAGGTTTGTGCTGATTTGATACAGCAGCAACAGGAAACGAATACAGCCATTCTTACCAGGGCAAGAAGTTGTCGAAGGGCTCGAGCTCACAAAACTAGTTTGGCTTTGCAGTGGGTTTGTCAAATATCGAGTCTCCGCATTGGTCTTCAGGGAAAGTCTCTTTGAAGTTCTTTCTCATTCTGTAAAAGGAAGTTCGTGGGAGGACAGCATCAGGAAGCTCAGAGAGTCCAGTGACCGCTCTGGAACCTGGGCTGGGCACAGACAGAACTGAGAAAACTACAGAGCAGGAACATTCAGTTCAGTGTGAGGGCGCTGTAGTCAATTTATCGTACCTAAGTCTCCTCAAATGGGGAGGAACTCGAGTTTTCTGTCACCCGTGGTGGGAGCCAGGCACCTGGATTTACTGTCACACCAACACCAGATAGAAAGAGGGGCAGCAGGGGCATGCTGAGTGGCCCCAAACTGGCAGGTGTTTACTGCTACTTCCTTATTAACATTGTAAATATGGGGCGCCTGGGTGGCTCAGTCTGTTGAGCCTCCAACTTCAGGTCAGGTCATGATCTCGGGGTTCATGAGTTCAAGCCCCACAGCAGGCATGCTCCTGTCAGCCTGTCTGCGCAAAGCCCACTTTGGATCCTCTGTTCCCCTCTCTCTTCCCCTCCCCCACTTGCGCTCTCCCAAAAATAAATAAATCTTTTTTTTTTTAATTGTAACTTTGTTAAGGGCTCCTTCCCAAAGCGGCAATGGTGAGACTAGCTCCCTCCTCAGAGAATGAGTGCACAGCAGACAAATATAGGCGGAGAGATCCGGCCAAGGCATTTCCAGGAAGGGGACCTGGGTAGACCACTGAGGTGAGGGAAATGAAAGCCTCAGAAGAAAGACAACAAAGGGAAGGCAAGTCTCCCAACCTCTCCTGTTCACCCCGGGTTAGTCCAGGTAGAACTCATGGCTTTGCGACCATTCACCTGAACGCTGTAGATTTCTGGCCAGAGTTTTGTTTTTTGTGTTTTTTTTTTTAAAAAGCCACCTCCATAACTTATTAATTATATTAATACAATGAAAATATATGTGGCTGCTTCTGTCTCCCAGGTAGGGCTATTACCTCCTTACTGTCTCCTGCGAGCTTTCTCTCCTAGTCTTTTGCATTACCATCTAGAAAAACTAAATGATGTATTTTAATATTGCTGTAGGCGCAGTTTGACCTTTAAATCGCATTATTTAAATATTAATGACATAGCAGGAAAGCAGCCTACTGACAGGTGTTATACAAGTCAGACCAAATAGGACACTAAATCTGCGAGCGCCTTTGAAACTCCCATCAGAGATAATGAGGTATAGGCATGTATTTCCACACACTGTCCAGCACTGGCTCGCTCCACATCCAGCCAGAATAAATCAACTGAATGTTGTGTTTGAAGGGAAAGAAATCATCATTCTCCCTTCAAAATGCCATTTAATGACTTCTGCAGCCCCCCGGAAGGATAACAGGAAAGGGCCTATTTGTTTCTTGGACTTGAAGTGAATGCCACGTTCTCGCAAGGGCTGGATTTCACACCGAGGGATGTGACCCATAGCTTTGTTTCCCGAGTGGCCTCAAACAAACCCTCCTATCTGTCCTCACCCTCCTCCTGGCTGGCCTGAGAGTACCAGGCCCTCCTGAGTCACTGCATGACCTTCTTGGATCCTTCACCTGGAACCTGAGATACCACAGGTTCCACAACCACTTACCCTTTCCAAGACACCCCATGAACTCTCAGCTCTCTCCGCTATACCCCAGGCCAGAGTTTCCCCAACCTCGGCCCAAAGGTCACTTGGAGCTGGACAATTCTTTGTTGTGAGGGGCTGTCCCATGCATTATGGAATATTTAGCAGCATGTATGGCCTCTCTCCACTAGACACCGGTAGCAATTCCCCAGTTGTAATAACCAAAAGTGTCTCCAGACATTGCCAAGTGTCCCTGGGGGAGGACCTCTGGCCCGGACAAATATGTTAATTTTCTACCTCGGTGTCTGTGTTGTTCCACAGCTGTTCAAACTCCTCACTTCAGAATCCAACAACCTGGACGATTCGCCTGCTGATTAAAGTTAACATATTCTTCACGGTGCTCTAGACCAGAAAAGGGGCCTCAAGGTCATGATGGAATGTGAGAGGCCAGGAGAATGACTGAGTCACCCACCTGAGATTGAAATGAAAGAAGGACACCCTGAATTCTAAAGGAGTTCTTTCTCTGACCATGCTTGATCTCACATACTGTATTTCTAACACCCACTTAAAATTGGGGTCTGAGTCTCCTTATTCTACAAATAATATTTGTTGATCGTGGAACGCCACGCAATGAGCCATGGTACAGACAATCTGGTTGCCATAGTTTCACATTTGGTCTGGTTTCAGTTATGTATTTTCCAATATTTATAACTGTGCTGGGATATTAATAACAGTCAAAATAGCCCAAAATATCATACAAAGGTCCCATCCTTCTGAAGTGTACGTCCTGAGAATGTAAGCTTACCAGGAAAGGAGAAAGTGCTGAGAAAAGCCCTGAATGGAGACACAGCACCAACCAATGGACCAACCAGTGACTAGGGGCTGGAGCACCCATTGGGCACCGTGATGCCTGTGGATGGGCACTTTTCCATCACAATACTTTTTCGTGCCCGTGCCTCTGAAGATCTGCTGATGGCTACAGCAAGACAAGTAACTTACAAGTTTATAATTATGGCCCAGTTTATCATTTTGGCTAATCACAAGTCAATTTCATGCCAGAACCCATTTCACCCAACCCCTGGCACCTTGAGAAGGGAAAAATGGCTGTGAATCCAACCTCTCAGAGCATGTTAGAGCAAACACCTCTTGAATATACCACAGTGGGACCTCCTGTCAGTCAACATGCTCGTGTACAGCTTCACACAATCTAAACCTCAACCTAGGTGGGTGGTTCTCAAGGTGTGGTCCCCAGACCAGCCGCACAAGCGGCACCTGGGAGCTTGCTAGAAATGAAGATTCTCAGGCCCCACCCAGGACCTACTGAAGCAGACTCTGTTGGAGCACAGAAATCTATTTCACAAAGCCACCTGGTAATGCTGATGCAGGTGAAGTGTGAGACCCAGAAAATGAGTTTTGGTGAGAAATTAGAAAGCCTAATTCATGAAATTGCTCATTTTCTTTCCCACTACCAGACTTAATCCAATGCCCTTTGCACGTAGTCCGACTCACATTATTGCACTGACAATATTGTTTGTAGGTGGATTAGAAAAAGAACAATGCATAATCAACAGAATCCTGGCCTTCCTTTCTCCCTGGAAAGTCCTGAACTGCATACGACTCTGGTTGACTCTCACCAAACCTAAGAAATCCAGAATTCCAAGCATCTTGGCACTTTTCTCTTTATCCTTCCTACATATGTGTTATTAGAGAACATATGTTGTTTAATCAAAAGATAACATTATGCTGGGTAATGTTCATGAACACCGGCAAATATTTCACTTACAAGCTGCCATAGTTAATTATCTGGAAAAATATAAATATTCACATTTGGCCAAATTCCTCTACCCGCTCCCACTCTGTCTCTTCTGTAAACAGCAGCCCCAGCCGAGTGTTTCTCTGCTTACCTGCACAAAGCTCTTAAACACAGACCCCCACGGGTTAAAAAAAAAAAAAAAAAGAAAGAAAGAAAGAAAAAGTCTATTTCTAGTTGGCAATACATCACGGCAAACTAATATGAGAAACAAGGCTACGGCACATCGGGGAGTCTGAGGGATTCTAACAGAGACAAGCGAGAGACCACATCAAACCAGCATCAAGTGTAAGCAGCCCCGTAAGGAGTGGAGGTTTTGGGTAGGTGGGTTCTGCATGCAGTCAGACTGGTGGGGTCAGCTCCCAGCTCCACCCCGCAGACATCCTCCTTATAAAACGGAGATCAGGATTCCTCATCGAGCCATTGCAGATTATATGAGATAATCCAGGTAAAGTCCTTAGTTTAGAGTCTGGCAAATAATAAATGCTCAGTCCCTTTCAGCCATTTCATTATAGTTGTGTTAGCTAGGTTGAGTTCATGTGACTCCTGGCATACCCTATGCCTGGTAGAGTATGTGCTGCTGGGCTGCTCCCTGTCTCTCAAGAATATTTTTTGGGCGCCTGCGTGGCTCAGTCGGTTAAGCGGCAGACTTTGGCTCAGGTCATGATCTCGCGGTCCGGGAGTTCAAGCCCCGCGTCGGGTTCTGTGCTGACGGCTCAGAGCCTGGAACTTGTTTCAGATTCTGTGCCTCCCTCTCTCTGACCCTCCCCCGTTCATGCTCTGTCTCTCTCTGTCTCAAAAATAAATAAACGTTAAAAAAAAAAAAGAATATTTTTAAAGTTTGTTTGTTTGTTTGTTTGTTTGTTTGTTTGTTTGTTTTGAGAGACAGAGCAGGAGAAGGGCAGAGAAAGAGGGAGAGAGAAAATTCTAAGCAGGCTCCTGTCAGCGCCCAGGATCAACCGTGAGATCCTGACCTCAGCCGAAACCCGGAGTCCGACACTTAACCAATGGAGCCACCCAAGCCTTCCCTCAAGAATATTTTGAGCACTTACTCTGAGCGCTTACGCTGCTCTAAGAGCTTGATGGGATTTTCATTATTATATTCTCATAATCATATTGTTAAAATGAGGCATAGTGGTTAAGCAACTTGACCAAGTCACACAGAAAGTGAGGGCTGAGACTCAGTTTGGCACTGCAGAGCCCACACTTAGCTAGGCTATGTGGCCTCTCTTTATAAATATTTAAGCATTAAATATTGGCAAATATTTTTTGGTTAGGTAAACTCTTAACATGAAATACACCTGAGAAAGGTAAAGCTAGTCATTGATACCTTAGCAAAAACCTTAGCACTAACACCCCAGCACTATGAGCTTGGAGGATAGAAAGTAACTGGTAAGATCAAGGCCAATTTTATTGCGTTTAGTGAAGAGGAAAGTGTAGAGAGCTCTTGGGCATACCAGACAAAATAAAGACTTAGGAATCAGATTGAGTTGAACTAGTTTTCCAAACTCTGAGCCTCAATTTCTTTTTTTTTTTTTTCAAGTTTATTTATTTATTTTGAGAGAGAGAGAGAAAGCATGAGTGGGGGAGAGGCAGAGAGAGAGGAGACAGTGAGAATCCCAAGCAAGCTCCACACCCGTGCAGAGCCGGATGCAGGGCTCTAACCCACAAACCATGAGATCATGGCCTGAGCCAAAGTCAGATGCTTAACTGACTGAGCCATCCAGGTGCCCAATCAATTTCCTTTTTTTCTTTTTTTTCTTTTTTTTTTTATTGGACTGAAGGAGACCTACCTAATGGACTTGCCGTGAATGCCAAATACAGAGACTCCACAGCATCTGGCCCATCGTAGCCACACCCAATTAATGTTGGTCTCCCAAAAAGTGTTCTTTCCAAAGAAGGTGACCTTGGATGTGATGTCACAATGGTGACTGGGGACATCTGGAAGACCATGGAGTGTCTACCTTCACCATGGGGGTCATAGCAGCTTAGAAAGGAGTGAAGGATATAAAAACTGTGCTTTACTCAGGGTCTGCCTATTGGGGAAATTCATAATCTGGATTAATGCACAGAGAGGGCTAAATTCATGGCGGAAGTGGATCTCACTTTCTCAAAATCAGCGGGGAAAAAAGAAGGTTTTGTGAAAAGTAAAGAACTGGATGGTGTTATTTAGGGAATGACTGGAGCTGGAGGGATCGTCCTCTTGCCTTCCATAGACATAAGATATAACTCTTCAGCAGTAAAGATTGTCAACAGGAGTTTCTCCATAGAAAGGCATGAAAATATTTGTCAAGATAGTGGTTTGTTCATGTGCTAGTGTAACGTATAGCAGGCTTAGGCAGAAATAAGTCTTGCTAAGATAGAATCCTGTAAGAAGCTTGCTTATCTGCACTCTAGACACCAAAATCATGACTATAAAAAATCAGGCTCAGGCCACCTAATCAAAACACCTGGAGATAGCCACATATATAATGCCTAGAGATCCTCATAGATAAATAATATAATGAACACTATAAAAGAATCTGTCGAATGGCTGATCCAACACTCTATAGTGAAAACAAATACAATATACTCTACACTGAAATATATAATAGACCACAAAGAGGAATGAGACCTTATCCCCATTTCATTTTTTCCCCCAAGATATTATTTAAATTCAAGTTAGTTAACATATAGTGTAGTCTTGGTTTCAGGAGCAGAATTAGTAATTCATCACTTACACACAACACCCAGTGCTCATCACAAGTGCCTTCCTTAATGCCCATCCCCCATTTAGTCCCTCCTCCCCGACCTCTCCTCATTTCATTCTTACCAAGAAACTCAGTGATTCTAGGACACAGTAGTCCATCAATAATAATCATTTGTCAACTATTTAACAAAGCCAATGTGGCTAAAAGGATAATTCTGATCTGGATTATATTCTTCCAGGTCCTAGGGATCCTTTTTTTGAGTCTTGCATTGACCACCTAGACCCTCTGTGTAGGGGTTGACTTCTTGCTCTCGTTCCTTTTGAGTAACCATGAGGCACTCTGAGAATTTGTTCAGCCGTGTTCAAAATTACCAACTCTCACCCCACATATCTGCAAACATTTGGCAGCCTCTCTTGTTTGCGTATCTCGGGAATAGCTGTACAATATTACAGCTCTCTGTCTTTCTAAACTACATGAAACTTCATTCTCCTTAGAAGCTGCATTTTGTCTGAAATGTGTGCTTCTCCACAGACTGTGGTAATGAGATGGGTACTTTCTATTTGGAATCCATCATAAAGCTGATGTTCCGATGCTTAGGACCACAATGATTCCAGTGGCACGTTTCTCAGTCATCACTTCACACTCAGTAGCGTGTGGGCTTCACAGCACACCAAGAACCACTGGGTTATCAGACACACCTTACAGACTCACTGCTGTAACTAGAGCCTGGATCTAGGGGAGATAAAGAAATAGAAGCCAACCTGATTCAGGTTGGGAGATAGAGAGATCCTTCTTGCAAGTACACACATACCCACACACGAAGGAAAGGGTATGAAAGAACATCTCAGTAAGTGCAAATTCTTATGGTATATCCCAGGTACATACCTAATTAGAGACAACTGGAGAATTACCTATATCAACAATGGAAGATTTCATGGAAAATGTGAACTGTGAGTCCGATAGCAAAGAGAGTGAAGAACAGGAATTGGAAGAGAATATTTGGGAGAAAAATAGGCATAAAAAATGGTAACTGCAGGGGCGCCTGGGTGGCGCAGTCAGTTAAGCGTCCGACTTCAGCCAGGTCACGATCTCGCGGTCCGGGATTTCGAGCCCCGCGTCAGGCTCTGGGCTGATGGCTCAGAGCCTGGAGCCTGTTTCCGATTCTGTGTCTCCCTCTCTCTCTGTCCCTCCCCCGTTCATGCTCTGTCTCTCTCTGTCCCAAAAATAAATAAACGTTGAAAAAAAATTTTTTTTTTAAATGGTAAATGCTTGGAACTGATGAGCTAAATGGTAGCCTTCCTTCGGTCCTTCAACAATACAAAGTTGACGAGGAGATTCAAATCTCACCATATGAAAATAACTTTACCCCGGAAAAATGCTTGGGGTCTAACCTGACGTTTAAAAATTCTGTCTTTCTCTATAAACTTCTCTGGAAACCATGGACCGAGATGACAATGACAAAGGTTCTTGAATTTCTCTCCTCTCACAGATTCACCAAATGCACAGCTCTCCACAGAGCAGTTCCCTCTGAGAGAAATCCAGAAACTAGCTGAGCGACTCCTACACATGGAGCAAATGAGAAAATATCCACATAGGATCACGGAGGAAAGACTGAGACGCACCCCACCATAAACCACACCCCCAGCACAGCACTACACGGTACGGAGGGGACACCCAACGCCCAGCTGCCTTCTCCCTGAAAGCCACATCTAGCGCCCCAGCTTTTGCAGTTGCCACAGGAGGAACAGGGCCCAGATCCACTGGCTCTGAAGCCAGCAGAGCTTGTGTTTGTAAGTCCCACAGGAACTTAACAGAGGAGAAGCAGTTGTTAACAGGCAAACACGTGAGCATTCACTGCAGCTATCCCCAGGGCCTGATGCAGAGGAAACAGGCAAAAATACCCATCTACAAGTCTCTCCTGGAAGAGGTTGGACTGCACACTCTACAAACTGCTGCCTGAGGGCTGGGCTTCTAATTAGCACACGTCTAGGTACTGATTTCACTCCTTCGGGAGCTGATGGGCGTTTCTCCTGCCTTCTCCCTATAGTTCACACCACCAATAAAACCAAGTCACGAGTATCACCCTGGAAAAAGAGTACCCACGCCTCTAGTGTCCCAACTTTTATGGCTGCTATTCAAGACATAGGTCCCCAAATCACCCCGCTCTCATAGGCTGTGGGATTTACACTCATGAGTCCCAAAGGACTATAGCAAACAAGAAGCAGTTTTTAAACATGAGCAAGTGTCCAATAAATTGTGCAGGAAAATCAGCCACATGCAAAAGGATGAAACTGGACCCCTATCTTGCTGTACACAAAAATCAATTCAACATGGATTAAACACTTGAACATAGGACCTGAAATCATAAAACTCCCGGAAGAAAACATAAGGGGTAAACTCCTTAACATCAGTCTTGGCAATTGTTTTTTGGATTTGACACCAAGAAAAGGCACCAAAAGTATAAATAAACAAGTGGGACCTCATCACACTAATTAGCTTCTGCCCAGGGATGCCTGGGTGGCTCGGTCGATTAAGTGTCCAACATCAGTTCAGGTCATGATCTCATGGTTCGTGAGTTCTAGCCCCACATGGGGCTCTGCACTGACAATACAGAGCCTGCTTGGGATTCTCTCTCTGTCTCTCTCTCTCTGCCCCTCCTCACCCCCTCTCTTCTCAAAATAAATAAATAAACTTTAAAAAATAAAAAAATAAATTAAAAAAACTTCTGCCCAGCAAAGGAAACCATCAACAAAATGAAAAGGCAATCAATTGAATAGGAGATATTTGCAAACCAAATATCCAATGAAGGGTTAATATCTAAAATGTACAAGGAACTCCTGTAACTCAATAGCAAAAAACTAAATAACCCAATTAAAAAATGGGCAAAGGAACTGGATAGACTTTTTTCCAAAGAAGATATATGAATTTCCAACAGGAACATGAAAAGGTACTCAGCATCACTAATCATCAGGAAAGGGCAAATCAAAACCACAATGAGATATCATTTAACATCTGTTAGGATGTCTGTCATCAAAAAGACAGGAGATAAGCATTGGCGAAGATGTGAGGCAAAGGGAACCCTTATGCACTGTTGGTGGGAATGCAAACTGGTACAGCGCCTCTGGACGATAGTATGGAGGGTCCTCAGGAAATTTAAAATGGAAGTACCATATGATCCAAGGATCCCACTTCTGGGTATGTATTTAAAGAAGATGAAATCGCTATCTCAGAGAGATATCTGTACTCCCACATTTATTGCCCTATTATTCACGATAGACAAAGTATGGAAACAACTTAGGTGTCTGTCAACAGATGGATGGATAAAGCAAGTGGAAAAAAAAAAAAGTGTGGTGTGGGTGTGGGTGTGTGTACGAACTCTCCTCCGTGTTAGAAAAGAAGGAAATCCTTCCATTTGCAACAACATAAATGAACCGGGAGAGCATTACGGTATGTGAAATAGGCCAGAGACACACAGAGAAAGAGAGATCTTACATAGTATCACTTAACTATGAAAACAAACAAGCAGAGTTGAACACCTAGAAACAGAGAACAGAACGGCAGTCGCCAGGGACTGGGGAGAGGGAGAAGTAGAGAGAGGCTGCTCATAGGGTACAAATTTCCAGTTATAAAATGAATAATTTCTAAAGAGCTCATGCATAACGTGACGGCTACCGTTGGTAATACTGTGTTGGATACTGAAATTTGCTAGGAGAGTAGAACTTGAATGTTCTCACACGCACACAAATAGCAAATATCAGAGGGTGATGGATGTGTTCATTAACTTGCTCTTTTTACAATGTATACATATACCAAATCACCACATTGTATACTTCGGATATATGATTTCATTTGTCAATGAATAGCTCAATAAAGCTATTGACAATTCATTGTCAATATGTTAAAACACCACAATTCACTATATACAATTTCATTGTCAATGATAGCTCAATAAAGCCGAAAAAAAATAATAAAAGTTTCAAACACAAACTGGAAAGAAGAAGAACAAAAACCTCTCTGGTAAGCAGAGAAGACCCAGAAATGTCTGAGAGTCAGATCCAACTGGTTCACACTGACTAGACATAGCCCAGGTTTTATCCCATCCAGCCTCATGGGCAGAAGTGCCGAGAATGCAAGTCGAGAATGCGTTATCCCGAAGCTCATTTAACCACAAACTTACATCAAGCCAGACTCTATTAAGGGCTGGTAACATGGAGTGCCAGAAAAGTCAGAAGATAAGTATCTTCTCTCAGCTTGACCAGGAGCTGAATGGTCCACTGTCGGTAGACCACTTGACTTCTACAAGCCTTGGTTCCTTCCTCACCAGTTAAGTGAGAAGGATTCAACTAGATCAATGGTTCAAACAAAACTGCAACCTGTGAACCCACTATACATTGTTGTAAGTAAAGTTTTATTGGGACAAGCCATGCCCATTTGTTTCCATATTGTATATGGTTGCTTTCTAATGTAAATTAATAGTAGTACAAGTCAGTACTCTTAGCGACTGCAAATTGCAGGTAATTTGACCCAGTGAGTTTAAGCAAAAAAAAAAAAAAAAAAAAAAAAAAAAAAAAGGAAAAAAAAAGTCATTGTTTATATAAGCTGAAAAGTCTATAGGTAAAACTAAGTTAATTTGGGGCCTACTTCAGAGTCCAAATATTCTGGACTGAATAACTGTACCCTCCATAAATGTGAAATATGTTAAAACACCATGTTCTAATATGATGGCATAGGAGGCAGAGCCTCTGGGATTTGTAATTAGGAGAAAATGAGGTCATGAGGGTGGAGACCTCATGATGGCATTAATGCTTTTATAAGAGTCGCTTTGAGAGAGTTTGCTTCCTCTCTGCTCTCTGACAGGTGAAGATACAGCGATATGATCATCTGCAATCCATGAAGCAATTTCTCACCAGACACCGGATCTGCTAGCACCTTGATCTTTGACTCCCCAGCCTCCAGAGCTAAGAGAAATAAATATTTGTTGTCCGAGCCACCGAGTCTGTGGTCATTTGTTACAGTGGCCCAAGCAGACTAAGACAGCCTATAATATCATCAGGAACCAGCTCTCAACTCAGTGTTCTCCTTGATGGCTTCCTCCTCAAGATCCTCAGGATTGAGCCGAGCATCTTATATTCCTATTTATATAATATGAAAAAGTCCAGAGGAAGAGAGAGAGAGACTCCATTCCCCATAATACTGTACCTACAATCCTTGAGTAAGGCCTTACTGAACCCAATAGACCTGACTTGGATCTTGGGCCTATTGCTGACCCGGTCACCACAGCCAGAAAGACAGAATGCACTGATTGGCTAACTTGCATCACATGATATGCCCCGGGACTCAGAGTGGACGCATTTCCTCAAAGCTCATGTGCTGACAATGGAGAATCAGGGCACACTTGCCACGAAAAAAGAATATTTATGTTGGGCACAGAAGCCACACACCTTCCCCATAACAGTATAATAATCTTTCAGGCCAGCAGAAAGTTTCTTTGAAACTTTGGAATTGCATATAATGTATGCTGGATAGTCATTGAGAAAAAATTACTTGAAGGAACATAATTACTAGAGAAAGTAAAGAATATGGAAAGTTAAAATGATATTAGTAACCACACACTAATGTTTGAAGTTCATGATGACTTTTTTATGAGGGCCAATGGGAGGTCAAAGACATGACAAAGCTTTTTTATTCTCTTAATCATTTTAAGGTCAGAAGGGATTTGGAAAGGAGATTATTGAAGAAAATTAAACATTGTATGGCGCATTTATCTCCCTCACACATTTCATCTCAAGAATACTTCTCCCTGCTCTTTGCTGCTGAGAGGTCTTAAGATGTTTGGAAGGCACAGATTCTAAGTAACCAAGGAGGAGACCCCAGAGGGGCAGGTGATATTGGGTCTTCTGGGGAAGATTTTATCCAGGATCCAGCTGATCCCAAAAACAGTTCTATGTTCTAGTCACAGAAGGAAGCAGCAGCCCCCACACACCCAGGGCATAGGTAATTAACTCTCCCCACTTCCTGGTAACCCATTCTCAAGACCAGTGGTTTTTCCCATTGTTTCAGCAATCAGAAGCTTTGAAATCCCCTTGCAGAAAAAGGAAAAAAAAATCTAGAAAGAAACACTCCATTTTTATTTGTTTATATCTAGGGATCCTCCATAAAATTATAAGCTATTCCTAAACTCTACATTTCTATGGAAATCATTCTATGCAGAAGAAAGGAAAGGGCAAGCAAGGGGCTCACATTCTTGGGTTGTTCATCCTGGAGCTTTACATTTGTTGGCCTTTTGGGTTCTCACAACCACCCCGCGGTGTATATTATCATATCCATCTTATAGATGAGGTAAGTAACTGGCCCACAGGCTCTGCCGGCAGTGAGCAGTGCTTTGAGCCCATGTCCACCTGATTTCAAAGTTTGGGTTCCCTTTAGTGATATATTGCCTCTCCAAGTTCTTTTCCCTGTTTACAAATAAGAAAAGAGAGCCATAGAAATGACTCTCTGTTTTCTTGGTTTCCTTTCTTTCCAAGCAGAGTAGCCAACAGGTCTTTTTAATGCATTTCTTCCACTACCAATGGCAAGAGGCTAATCGGGAGGTTAAACGTGTCCTTTCAAAAAAGATTGGTGCAAAGAAAAGGGTATGGTGAAGTGTCAATAGAGAAGGGAAGGGACTGGGGCCACCAAAACTCTAGTGTGGGCCCTGTCACTTCCTGGCTGTGTGTCTTTGAACAAGCTACCTATCCTCTGTGCCTCGCTGTTGCCATCTGTAAGATGAGGACAATCATAATACTTACCTCACAGGATTATTGGGAGAAATAAGTGAGTTACTGTGTCCCAGTTTAGAGCAGTGTCCATATGTAAGTTCCCAGTAAATGTTAACTTCCATTAACTCTCATCCTTGGCCTCAGTTGGTGCAACCCACAAGGCCCTCAGCCCCTCTATAACCGCCAACCCTGTAGGAAGAATGTAGCATCTTGCATGTACTTTAATTAGTTACTGATTTGTTGGCATTTGTGGCCAGTGTTGTCTGCCCAGATGTCTTTTAGGGCCCATCTGTTAGCTGAGCAGCTCTCAAATTTGAGGGTATATGGAATCATCGGGAAGGCATGTTAAACCAGACTGCTGTGTCTCACCCGCAGAATCTATGACTTGGTAGGTCTAGGGTATGGCCTGGAAATATGCATCTCCAACAAGTTCCCAAAGGGTATTGTTGGGCCAGGGACAATACTTGGAGAACCACAATCATAGACATGTCTTTGAACATAAGTCTGTTTCACTCGACTATGTAAGACCTGTAATGCAGTGAAACATTAGCAGTGAAAAGGGAGAAATGACTAAACCCAAAATTGGCTCCCCAGGCTTCTGCCTTCTAAGGAGGGGGCTAGGAGGAGTGTCATAAACCACATCAGTGAGGACTAAAATCTCTCCACTATGACTTTTCCTTTTCAGCAGACACTGGTGTGGAGGGGGGAAAGGCAGAGGCCACTGTCATGGTCCACTGAGCCACAGAACACTTTGGGTGAGCCCCTGGATGTAGAAGTACCCCCGGAGCTGAACTCAGTGCTTTGAGCTTTTTATTGTCATTGTTCCTTAATGGGAAGGGGTGAGGAGTGGACGAGGGAAGGAAGATAAACAGAATGAAAACAGAAGATGGAGCGAGGAGTGTCGTTGAGCAACGTGAGGGAAGCTGGAGCCTAGGTTGGTAAAGACGGTGAAGGGATAATAAAGAATATGGTTCAGTTTTAGACTGTTCGCATTTTTATCCCAGTCCTCTCTATCTGCACCAAAGTCAACATCACATGGATGCCTTGTGGTGGGGGTGCAGGGAAGAGGTGATAGAGGTAATAAAGCAAGGGCAGAGCCTGAGTAATGCATCTCAGATCACATCTGAGATGTGCCGGTGAGGACAGCGGCACTCTCTGAACGGAGTGACTCAGAAACACAGGTTCGCAGCCAGAGGCAACCAGCAGAAATGTGAGCCACCCCCTTCCAGGATCCCTGGAGAGAATGGTCATGATTCAGAAGTCCTACCGAATTTAGAAGGGGATCGGAACGAGATTCATTTATATCTCAGTGGTCAGGAGACCTCAGCTGACATCTGGTTAACTACAAACCATTAGTTTGCAGGCACAGGCAGAGTTTGGCTTTCTGGGTTAGGAACCTCCAGATAGTTCTCGATGGAACTATGCACTCTCCTTTCTGCCTTACCTTTTTTTCACAGGTGGCCCAAGAAACATGGCGGCTTCTGGCTCTGTACGCTTAACACCCTTTAAGATACGACTCACACCCAAGACTTTGGGAGTTATCCCGCTTCTAGAAGGAATACCTTTACACCTTTCCAGTATGACTCAACAGCTCTGGGGAAAGAAAGTACAAGTCTTTAAGTAATGAAGACAGAGCAAAACACTGTTTGGGAAAAGGACATTAATTGTTGGCAGTTAAGAAGTAATGAGTAATTCATACTGGCTTTCTGCTCTGATTTACATGGTAACCTTTTTTCTCCTCCACAATTAAATTCACAAACAACAGACACATCTGTTTATGGGTCTCCTGTCTCCCATCTGCATTCATTAGGCATCTGGGTGGGGGTGGCAGAAACTTCTAACTCCTCCACACCTCCCCTGACAACATCTGATTCCAGTTCCTTTGTTACACCCAGAGGGGCCCCTTACTAAGCTGTAACTAAAACCAGTTTCCTTGGGTGGTTTTCTAGGACTAATGGTGTACCCCATTTGCAGATGGAATCATCCTGGTGGTGAATGGAAAGCCAGTGAGGTCCTGGAAATATCCCCAGTGTCTACCTCTTCCTCCCTGCCAAGTATGCACACACACGTGGGGAAGGGAGCTTTAGGTAAGGCTTTCACAGCTGGGATCCAAGGGTATCGGGTCCCTAAAGATGTGCCAGTGACAGAAGGAGAGATTTTTATGACACGTCACAAAACACAGTAAAGTCCCATCAGACATACACTTAAAGAGAACATTATCTTCTCTTGGACGGTTGCTATCACTCCTCTCCACTCCAGGGAGGCTGTTTCAACACCGTGCCCAATCATCCTACCTTAATGTCCGATTACTGAGGCAATGAGTCCATAAAAAGAGTGTGTGGAGTCACATGACCGAGCTGAACATTTCAGAAGAAAATCACACAATTGGCCTCCTCTCTACTACGTTTGATTTTTCCTTCTGAGAGTTTAACACCAACTTTTTGTCTACCCTCTGCCTAAAGATGTAAGGTTTGAGTGGCAGAGGCCAATAGCAAATGCACTTAGTAACAATTGGGCTGCCACAGTCTACTTGTCCTTTCCAGACCCTACAGCCCTCTGGCTCCCTCCGCCTCCTCCTGGGCCATTTTCTCCAATGCAACCACCACTGACATTGAAAAGTGTTGAACTTCAGAATAGACAGTTTTCTTATGCCAGGCTGCAGCTACATGTAGGCTGGTGAAGCTTGGCCCAAACAGAAGGTTTGAACCAGAAGGCACTAGTGGGATTCTTTACCCAAAACTGATCCCACCCCCAGCCCTGCCTAAAGGCCTGAATGGCTGCTGTCACTCCCCGCCTCTGTTTTACCCAATGAAGAGATGTACAATTGAAAGATCATAATATTCAGGACTAAACAGGCCCCGGTCTCAGTTTTGACTCTTAACAAGCTGAATAGCTGAAGGGCCTTAGTTAGCTCACTCTCTGAGCCTCAGTTTCTCTTTTTTAAAATGGGAATGCCAGGGGCGCCTGGGTGGCTCAGTCAGGTAAGTGTCGGACTCTTGATTTCAGCTCAGGTCATGATCTCTCGGTTGGGAGTTGAAGCCCGGCATCGAGCTCTGCGTTGATGTTGCGGAGCCTGCTTGGGATATTCTCCCTCTCTCTCGTTCTCGCTCTCGCTCTCTCTCTCTCTGTCTCTCCTTCTCAAAATAAATAAACTTTTAAACAATAAAATAAAATAGGAATTCTACTTACCTTGTAGAGTCTGTACTTAGTAAGTACTCAGCAAACAGATTTTTTTTTCTTTTGTTATTGTTGCTGCTTCTGCTGCTGTTGAAATAAGACAGGAGGAGGAAGAGAATCCCACCAGCGAGAAGCTATTTCTTGAGGAATTGCATTTTTGGAAGCAAGAACGGCACGTTCTCACACAAAGGAAAGAAGTCATGCCTGGTCTCTGCCAGGTCCAGATACTGCGCTCTGCCTTCTGGAGTGAAGAAATATCTTAACATAGCCCTTGTCTGACAAGGCAGAAAAGCCCTTCCAGTTCTGCCCGGCCTGAAAATTTAACAGCCATGTGAAAATGCGTGGTGAATTGCTTAAAGACTACCAAATATACCTAAAGAGCAATCAGAAACCTACTTGAACACAATGCTCACCAGAGATGATCTTCAGGACCCTTTTTATTCAATGACACCTTCTCAGTTCCTTCAAACCCCTGCTGAAAGGAAAGCGTCCACGGACGGTTCCCATGTAGCTGCAAGCTTACGGATTAATAGCCTTGGCTAATTGGGTCTCTGACTTGTTTTTGTCTTTGACAGTAGGGTAACCTATTAATTCACCATAGGTCAATGATGTGTCACCCCTGATTTGTTACCAGAGGGTCTGCTTCAAAGGGACAGATGTGTCACCAGACATCTATGGTTAGGTAGGGACAGGAGTGAGGCATGGAGAAAGGGATGCCTCCTGCAAGAAGAGGGGCCTAGGGCAGCAAACGTGCACCAGATACATGCTGGGTTTCTGGGGTGAAGAAGTAGATGAAGCTGAATGAGAAAGGGTGTTTTCTAAATTTTTTTCAATGTTTATTTATTTTTGAGAGAGACAGACAGACAGACTACAGGCAGGGGAGGGGCAGAGAAAGAGGGAGACACAGAATCCGAAGCAGTCTCCAGGCTCTGAGCTGTCAGCACAGACCCCAACGCGGGGCTCGAACCCGCAAAACATGAGATCATGACCTGAACCGAAGTTGGACACAACCGGCTGAGCCACCCAGACGCCCCAAGAAAGAGTGCTTTTGAAAGAAAGAGACAAGATGCCAAAGACAAACTTGACCTGAGTCGCACCTGTTTCCAGCAACGGCACTAGAGGCGTGCTTTGCAAATATTGTGATTCTGAGTTAAATATACCATGCGTGTTCGGGTGTAGAGCATATAAACTTGTCTATCCGACTGGAGTACAAGAAACGTCACATTGCTTTACTTTTATGTGAGATTTAATTTGGTGAGACTCTTAACATCATATAAATTCATCCAGAAGTTCTAGGGAGGGAGGAATGGCTTATACAGACCGGAAAATTTCAGGATGGGATCCATGCCCTTACATCCTTATAGGTGTCCTGCTAAGATGCTCAGCGCCCAAGTTGGCAAGGTTAGAAGGTGAGATCCCTGGCCTTAAACCAAACTATGCCTCAAGGATCTTTGAACCAGACTGCCAGGCAGATCCATTCTCCTTGGGCTCTGTGAAACCACCATTCATCCAGGGTGCTGTGGACAAGCATGGCCTGGGTCTCGGCTGCTCACAGAGACCGCTCCAAGGAAGTCATCCCAGTTTCTGGGGAACAAGACAGCCGTGCTGCCTCCTCAGTCCCAGCAAAAGCCCCTCTCCCCATCCTCTGGATGAGTTTCCACCTCCCAGATAACATCTAGGTGGGGCCACACAGACACTTGGCCCCTTCACATAATGAAGCAAGGGGAGAAGGAAAACCTCTTCGTATTCCAAGTTTGCTAAAGCTGGCTCCTCCGGGAGCCCCTGTGCCAATAAAGAAAATGGCCACCTTCCTCAAGACACATTACTTCCATCTGTCAGAAATTTTTCCATAGTTTGTTAGGACAAAACACGTAGTGCCATCTGCCAGATTTTTTTTATAATAAGTACACAAGGTCATGACGTATATAGTATAATAGAGCCCTTAGAAGAGCTGCCTTCCTGCCTCTTATAAACCTTCTTTACAAGTGTATGTGGAGGCTCTGAAAGCAGAGAGCAAACCGCAAAGGCAGGGTACAAAAGAAAGGCCAGTACAAAAGAACAAGGATACTGAGTATTCTAACCCATTTAGAGACTGCATGCATCCAGTACGGCTTTCACACAGTGCCTGTTTCCAAATTTGAATTACGCATCAAGCAGTCTTCTCTGAGATACATTTATGCAGGATGCGGACCACAGGCCTCCAGTATGGGGTGGGGGGGGGAGAAGAAGAAAAAGAGCACCTTTTCTCTTAATCCTTAATAGTATCTAAGATCTTACCTTATGGGGAGAAAAGACCCCAGAAGCCAGTCATCAACCCTCCAATGGCAGCTTTGCACTAAAGCCAGGGACAAGCTGTCTCCATGGCCCAGTGACAAGAAAAACACTCTATACATTGTGCTCAGGCAGTTGTTCCAAAACTAGGAGTCAACATAGCTCTCCAACCAGCGCATTTGGCTTCATTCACCGAGTGATCTTTGGCACGGTGTTAAGAAGCCAGGCTCTGAGAACTGGGATGATGAAAAGATCATTCAAATGCCTGGAGGGGGCATGTATGATGAAGCCAAGGTACATTCAATCATGCCAGCTTCCGCAGAGCTGGAAAAAGGAATCTAGGGAAACAGTCAAAGAGAACGGACAATACATCTTTTTGCCGTCGGTGAACTGAGACCTATAGGAACAATCTTTTGGTGGATGCCCCATGGTAACAATCCACCTCGATGAAACAGGGTTATCAGAATCAGGCTTTTGTAGGCTCCAACACCCCTCCCGTGAGCTAATGCATTGTTCACACTCAACACAGCGCACAAGGGCCATGTCAGAACCAAAGCGCGGTGTCCCGGTGCCGCTTATACATTGTTTCTTGGCCCTCTCGGTGCGTTCACTCTCAGCTGTGCCGAACTTGCTAGTCTCCACCCTCATCTTATTCTTCAGACTTGGCTGCTTTGCTTGTTTCTCCAGGCATAACCTTCGTTCCTCTAGACACTGACCCTGATAATGCGCACCTTCAGCTGGGACTGCCCCTCAGCTCAGCCAGCTTGCTCTGGGGCCCTGTGCCCTGGAAGCAGGCAGCACACAGCTCTAGGCGGATGGCTGAGAATCTTCTAAGACCCTTTTGACTCTCAGTCCCAAGGACTCACTGGGGGAGGTATGTGGACCTCAACTTATACTAATTTCTATGTGGGGAGTAAGGTTTCAGCAACATGTCAGGAAAAAAAGATCACAGATTCTATACGGGAGCATTCATGGAAATAGAAGGAAGAGTCCCAATGGAAAACAGCAATGCACCTGACCCCCCATGCTCTCTCCCCCTTTACTCCCATCATATTTTTATATAATATCAGTAATAACTCATTTACTGGAATAATGTCACATATGCAATCCCAACCACTCTGTCCATTAGCATTTACAGCCTCCCTAACAGTTAGACAAAAGGTAGGAGGATGGGATCAGGATAGGATAAACCAGGCTGCAGAGCCAGCGTTTGGACCTGAGACTTACTCTCCTAGTCATTAGTGCTACAGACTCTGCTTTATTTTTTTGAAGCGTCAACCAATGCAGCTTTATACAGGAGTGAAGTCTAAGTTACAAGAGTGAAGTTCAGAAATGAGTAGACTATTAAAACTCGCTGAGAAACTTTGTAAGGAGTCAAGTGGGAGTCTAGACCTAAGACGGAGAAAGAAAGAAAAAGAAAATCAGAATGACAAAAAAGAGAGGAGAAGGAGGGAGGGAGGAAGGGAGGAAGAAAAAGTTTGGTTTACTCTATGATCCTACTTAGGGTTTACTCCATATAAGTCATACAAGGATACACAGCTTACTACAAATCTCTGAAACAACTTAATAGTTGTCAGTGGTTGAGCATATTTTCTTAAAATCAATACAATTTGGGCCAATACATAAAAGATGGAATGTTATGAGGTCTTCTTCCTGCTAATCAGTTAACCAGGGCTCTCTATGGCCTTTAGATGTCACTGAACACTTACTGCCCCTGGAGCCAACTTCCTGCTTTCTCCATGCCTTCCCTTCTCTGGGCCTGAGCTCTCACCCAGCTGGGGTGACTAGGAAAAATAATAGTCTATTTCCACCAGGTTGTTGCTAAGTGTCATGGACAACCCAAAATATCCTAACCGTATGCTCTGAGAACACTGGTTCCTCAAAGCAATAAGAGCGTCTGCCTGAAAATTGTGTTCTGTGGAAGATACCTGCATAAACAATGTAAACAACTTTATTTACGTGAAAACCTCTTAACAATTACTATGCCAATTTACACTGTTAATATCTGACAAGTGATAGTTAAGGCCATGTCTCCTTAGGCATGATGGTTTTTTTTTTTTTCAAGAATATTTGGGGGGCTGGTATTACACAAAAAAATCTGAGAATCCCTGACTTGATCAGCAACCTTTTCTAAACAATTTTCATTTTACTGCAACCACCCCCCCGGGGGGAGGAGACTCTTACAGTGGAAGCTTCCAGCAACAGTGCAAGAGGACCAGGAAGGAGAAGGAATGGTTTCTGGGCAAAGAGGCCAGATTCTCTACACCCTCACCATTCTGCAGTTGTTGAACAATTTGTGGGTAGAACCAATCCTTCCAGCAATCGGTGTAGGCACCTCCTTGGGCTGAGTGTTCATTTCTCCAAGGACATCTACAACAAAGTCTCATCTCCATCAACAACAAGAAATCCCACATTGGTCATACTATTAACAAGAAAGGCGGACTACAGGGGCACCTGGGTGGCTCAGCTGGTTAGGCATTCAACTCTTGATCTCGACTCAGGTCATGATTTCATGGTTTGTGAGTTTGAGCCCCACATTGGGCTCCTTGCTGACAGCGTGGAACCTGTTTGGGATTCTATCTCCCTCTCTCTGCCCCTACCTTGCTCGTGCTCTCTCTCTCTCTCTCTCTCTCTCCAAATAAATAAATGAACTTTTAAAAAAAAGGACTACAAGAAATTTGGGTCTCAACCATACTCTGTAAATCAATAAGCATGAAGCAAAATCTCTGAATTGGCATAGTGTTCTTGGGGGCAGAACAAAAGGAATTAAAAGCCACATTTCCCACCGCCCTGGAAAGCTCAGAAGGCACTTATTTTTGTAAAACAACAAAATACATATAAAGGAGGAACTAAAGCTTTTGTGTCCCATGCAGGTCCTCTGCTGACCTGCAAATGTAATAAGTTGGGAGTCTCCCCTCTCTCTGGCAGAGGGAGGTGGAGGCCCTGCTCCTGCGGGAAGCCAGAGCGGCCAACTCGCCCCAGAAGAGCCTGCCTTCTTTGTATCGGATCCCAGTAAATCCACAGACTCTGCCGGCTCTCCTTTCGCTGTTTGCTCTCAGGCAAAACTCCCACTGATTTACAAATGCCCACTTCCCACACAAGGAACAATTTCTGGAGGAGAACTGCCAGAGGAGAATAAAGCCCCAGAATGTGCTAGGAATTGAAAACAGTCCTCCTTGTGCTAATTGGATGAGAATATGAATGATAAAGAGTGAGCACCCCTCCACCCTCCCTGCAGGTAGAATGCCAATGCCTGGTGTCTGCAGGGGAGCTCCAAACAAAAGAACAGCAAGAGGCTCAAAGTGGGTGTCTGCCCCCGAAAGTTCCTCAGCCAGTAGTGAGGCTGGGGCCCAGAAGCCAGGGGCCCAAATTCAAGAGCAGGAAGAAGAGTCTGGTGCTTTTTATCAATTACCAAACATAATTCTCATGACAACCCCCCCCCACCCTGCAAGGTAGTTGTTATGGGGCTGGGGACGTAAGTGACCCACTAAATCAGCATGGTTCTGCATTTGAGGGAGCCATGGCCTTTCCCCTGTTAAAAGATAAACCGAGGCATGTTAAAATTTTTAAGAGTTTATTTGAGCAAAAATCAATCTGAATCAGGCAGTGCCAGACCAGAGGTAGTTAGGAGCGCTGCATGGACAGGAGCCAAGGGAAACACTTACAAGAGAAGGTGCAGAAAGAAAGAAAGAAAGGGAACTATTTGGTTGGTTATAGCTTAGAGCCTAGTTGGCTGTTTGTGACTGGTTGTCCTTAGCATTTTTTTTTATAACCTTGAGGCATTCACAGCCGTAGATTTGGGTCTGTTCATGTAGGCCACCATGGCATCAGAGCCACCGCAGGCAAATAGCCTTCTTGTTTAATTAATGTAACACCCCTATGGCAACCATCTCCCCATGGCCCAGAACCATTGCCTGGAACAGTCACCTCTACACGGCTCCTCTTCAGTTTTTAAATCACGTAGGTAACACATGAATATGGTCTTTTCCTTGTAACAAACAAAATCGTAAGTGACAAGAACTCTCAACTATTACAAATAAAGTCCAACTTCTACTGGACCACCGTCTCCCACCCTGTCTTCTAAACAGATGAACACTGCTACCCTTCTGCTTCTCTCCTTCCAGAACTTTTCCTTGAATTTCTATTCAGACAGATGTACCCATGAAAATATATAGTACTGCTTTATGGGAGCAACTTTCACATAAATGGTGTCGTGTATTGCTCTGCACCTTGTTGGGTTTTTTGTTTTGTTTTGTTTTTGTTTTTTACTCCACAATACATCTTAGAGATCCTTCTCTGATAGAGCACCGAGAGCGACCTCGTTTGTTTTAACCACAGCAAGGCATTCAATAGTCTGGCGGTGCAGTGACTTATGTAGACATTCCCCCATTGTCGGACATTTAAGTTGTGACTGGCTTTTTTTATGTATCAGTCTCGCCATGACATGTGGTCATGACCCAGGTACATTTAAGGATCGAAATAGGCAGACCTCCAAGAATTATCTGAGAAAGCATCCCAGGGGAGAGAGAGATGTGAAGCCTGCAACTGAAGCTTGGGGTTCTGGGGCGATGGCTTCAGGACCCTTGATCCTGCTTTTCCCAGTGGCCACAAATCAAATTTGTTGGAAACCGAGAAGTTACCATTAAAGCAAGACACAGCCTTCCAGTTTAAACAAGAGACTGCAAATTAAAACAAAACAAAACAAAACAAAACAAAACACATATTTATAAGTGTAGTCGATGTAAAATGAAAAAGCCAGTATAGAAAACAGCATGATGGCTCCTCAAAAAATTAAAGATAGAATTACCATATAATCCAGCAATTCCACTATTCAGTATGTACCCAAAAGAATTGAAAGCGGAGTCTCAAAGAGATATTTGTATACCCATGTTCATAGCAGCATTATTATTCATGGGAGCTAAAACCTGGCTGTAGCCCAAGCATCAGACAGATGACTGAATAAGCCAAATGGGGTATATATCTATCATGGAATATTATTCGGCCCTAAAAAGGAAGGGAATTCTGCAATGTGCTACAGCACGGATGAAACTTGAGGATATTATACTAAGTGAAACTTAAGCCAGTCACAGAAAGACAAATACTGTATGACTGCACTTATGTAAGGTATTCAGGGTAGTTAAAAATCGTAAAAACAGAAAATATAATGGTGGTTGCCACAGGTGGTGGGAGGCGAGGTTGGCGAGCTCTTGTTTTACAGGTATAGAGTTTCCGTTTTCTGGGACAAAAAAGTTCTGGGGATGAATGGTGGTGGTTGTACAAAAATGTGGATGTACTCAATGCTGCTGTGAACTGGCCGCTCAAAAATGGTTAAGATGGTGGGGCGCCTGGGTAGCTCAGTCGGTTAGGTGTCCGACTTTGGCTCAGGTCATGAACTCGCAGTTCGTGAGTTCAAGCCCCACATCGGACTCTATGCTGACAGCTCAGAGCCTGGATCTGGCTTCGGATTCTGTGTCTCCCTCTCTCTGCCCCTCTGCTGTTTGTGCTCTGTCTGTCTGTCTGTCTCTCTCTCTCAAAATAAACAAATATTAAAAAAAAAAAAAAGAATATTTGCAGAGGCAGACATATTCTAAAAATCACCACAGCAATATCTGTAGTCTCACATGCTCTTCTAGTAACCTGCCATTTCTCCCATCAAGAGGTGGAATCTACTTCCTCTTCCCTTGACCGTAAGCGAGTCTACGTGACAGCTTCCACAAACAGAATGCATGAACGTCATGCTATGTAAGATTCAAGTCTAGGTTACAAAAGGTGACAATGGTGAAAAATTATGTTCCGTGCCCTCTTTGGAGACATGCACCTTCAGATCCCTGAGCCACCGCGTAAGAAGTGCACCTACCCTGAAGTCACCAAGGCGGGGAGAGTATGTAGAGAAACCAAAACCAAACCAATACAGAAAGATACCCAAAGGTCACCAACTGCCCCCAACTGCTGTGTCATCTCAGCACAGGTACCAGATATGTGAATGAATAGATCTTGGCAGTGGTGCCTGCCCCAACCACCACCTGATCACAACCTCATAGAGACTCTGGTCCAGAACCGCTTGACCAAATTGCTCCCGAATTCCTGACCCACAGAAACCTTTACTGGTAATACCCAACTATTCTTGTTTCCAGCCACTAAGTTTTGGAATGAATTGTTACATAGCAATAAATAACCAGAACAATCCCACCCCTGGAAAACCTATACCTATGCCATGCCTGTCTTCATAAGATAACTATGTGTTTATCTGTTATCATCCCCTATTTGATAGCAAGGTTCTCTTGGTCTAGAACCACCTATTATTATACTCAATATCTAGTGCAAGTCCTAGATAAAACATATGAAGTGTTTAGTAAGTTTGGAAGGAAGGAAGGAAGGAAGAAGGAAGGAAAGAAGGAAGGAAGGAAGGAAGGAAGGAAGGAAGGAAGGAAGGAGAGATAATTCAATAAACACCTCCCAGGGAGGCTGTGGGATAATATAAATTGAAGGATATGGTTGTCACAGTATCCTCCGTAAAGATTGTCTGTTCCAAAATGATGTCTGTTACTTATCTTAAGATGGGTTTGATAGGGTTAGTGAGGCTTATAATCAATATTTTCTGGGTGATAAATTCGGTAACTTTCACTCATTCTACTCTGATCCAGCTAAACTGGGCTACAATTACTTGATTG